>NW_027362763.1:428385613-433853113 GCF_046119375.1 Phyllobates terribilis | reverse complement strand
TGGCTAGTAAAAACCGCAAAATGTCCGCTGGTTCTACATCTGTGCACAAATCATAATTTAGCACACGTATTAAAAGCATTTCTACCAACTTTCACCACTAAAAAATGAATTCTGACTCATTGATAATTTGCTATTTCAATCATTAGGACTTTTATTAGTCACTGTTGGCTTGCAGTTTACTCAGTGACTCAGTTGAAGAAATGTAAATGAGATTGCTGAGCACTGGCAGGAAGTGAGAGTTTTGAAACCTACTTAAAGGCAGACCACAGATTTTCATTCTTATAATTATTTTTGTACAGACAAATGTGGTAGGAGCAGTGGTGTAACTAGAGTCCTATGGGCCCAGGTACAAAATTTGAACCGGAGCCGCCACCAGCATGTTGGTCAGATCTTTGGGCCCCAGTAATAATGTCCTCCATCATAGCCCCTATCCTGTAATGATACCCCCTTCATCCTGGCCCACATCCTTTAATAATGTCCCCTGTCCTGGCCCCTTATTGTAATAATGTTTCCCATCCTGTAATAATGCCCCCCCTCCTAGCCCCTTTATGTAAAAATGTCCCCCATTCTGACCCCTTCCTGTAATAATATCCCCATCCTGTAATTATGTATCCTGACCTGGACCCTATCCTGTAATAATGTCCCCCATCCTTGCCCCTTCCTGTAGTAATATCCTCATCCTATAATAATGTCCCCCCTACTGGTGCATTTCTCAAACACATTTAAACATATAAAAAAAACTATTATTCTTACCTTTTCTTACTCTTAGCTGGACCAGGGGGGGGGTCAGTGCATGGAAGTGACGTCATGCGCCGCTCGCGATGGCCATACCGACATCAGCTTCAGTGGCCACTATAGCTATTGAGGTGCAGGGAACTGGTGGATTTCTGTGAATCAACACATTCCAGGTGAAAGTGAGTCCCAGGACTGACATTCAGCTGAGAAAGGGATTGACATCGGCTGGCCCACCTACTGCACGCACCCAGTCGTGATCCACTTTCTTCAACGATGATTGTTACGCCCCAGGGTAGGACTTATTAAAATCACTTCAGATATACCATATATATATATACATACATATATATATGTATATATATATAACAACTTTATTTTTATCCTTAGGTAATCTAGAGTAGAGCATTTATCTTCATGTAAACTGTTAGCTTTGTATGTCTCCTTTTTTGTCCATTTGGACAACTTTTTTCTATTTGATAGCTCCCTGATTAAAAGCTGAGCACTGTCTAATAAAACGGAGGGCTATATGTTACAAATACTGCAGTTCTAAAATAAGTGTTAAAATGTTATCACAGTAGTTGCCTCAGTATTGTGATCTGCATTCTGCCTCTGTTTTCACTAGTTTCTCCATTATTGTTTCTTGAACCCTCAGCATGTTTTAGCTTGTTTAGCAATATTATAGAGGAATTTTCGAAAAGTCTGTCTATAAGCTGTGCCATCATAACTTGACAAGCCACATAACTTCTATGTCTTCTGTTGGCCATGTTGATTGCTTCTACTTTTCAAGTTCTTAATTATGTGGCAAATGTGTCTGCAGCCATGTTGTTCATGAAAGAAGATTTAGAATTTTCCAAGCTTTGCTTTTCTGCTGCTGCAAATATATTGCCTATGTATTGTTTATTATGGCTCTCATAAGGGTCCACCGGCCATTAATGTTCAATCCGTGGAGGTCTGACCAACGATCGAGAGGCAACATCAAATGTGCGTTTTGTTGCTTGATTCCTGGATATGTTTTTGTGGGGCAGTGGTCAGTAGTGAATGGTCATATATACAGTCATTAGTGTGATCATCACTTTTTGTAAATGAGCGTTAAAGGGATTTTCTCAACTTCTTAAGTTGTTAAAATTGCAAAGTTCTTACCAAAACAAATAACTTTGCAATTTCATTACTAGTAAAATCCTCTCTGTTAGCCTAATGCCAAGTTAGTGCGATAATTTTCCCATCAAATGAGAAGAGAGGAAAGTAGTTAGACATATACTGTATTTGCAACATAAATATATATTTGTGGCTGTGTTTTATCAAGAATGATCTAACTTTTAACATTAGAACTAGGATTTGTAAAGGAATATCTACAATGATAAGATGCTTCCGTAACTACACACGTTACTCAACTTTTTTTCTTGCGACTTTGAACACGGTGTGGTTTTTTATCATATGAATCTCATTCTACCCTTTAGCTAAATGCCAAGCAGCTTTTGACCTTACTTGGCCTTCAGGGTGGAATGAGTCAGAGAGAACTGACTATTATATCCCGTTATTCTTTGTGACACATATTCTACAGCTTAACAGAACAATCATCTTCTTTTTTCCAGAGATGTATAACATAGCATACAAGTGGTTTTCTGTATATACAGCAAATCTACTTTGTTACATTGTTTTAAAGGCCTCGATTAACAGGCATTTATTAGTAGATAGTGAAATAATACCATAACCAATATACAAAAAATAGACGTATACTTAAAAAGAAGTAACGTATAGCTTTAGAAGTCTCATAGCTTATAAGCTTGTGATGCGGTATAACGTCTCTAAAACGGGAACCCTATAGGCAAGATGATCTCTGTCATGAAGCCATGGACCACTAAGCTAGGAATTGGTTTGGTGATAGGTGATAAAAATAATTTGTTGCAAGATGCCTTTTAACATTTAATAATGAATTTTTACTTTGAAGCACTAGAACATTTTTCATTGAGGACTACCAAGCCCTAATATTTGCTTGCTGGTTACAACATCACTGAATTATATTCCTATGTCTATGTATGGAAGAGAGTGTGAAAGGGTGACATAAACATGCTCTAACTCTCACACATGTGACTGTCAATCACACCTTCCAAGAAACCAGTGACATTGCAAAAGGAACTCTTGCCTATCGTTTTCTTCTGTCATCCCAGTGCTGACGTCCCCGATGTAATTTCATCTTGCTGTTCTCGTACTTTGTGAATGTAGTACACTTCTTAGCCAAGAAGTGATTAGCCACCCTATTTCCATACGCTGTCTATGATTTTTAATGTGGTGTTGATAATGTGTTAGCATTTAATTTTAATAATTATTAGATTGTAATATCTATTAGATCTTAGTAAATAAAGCTAGATTAATCAAATCCTGCAGGTGTGAGCACCACTACATAAGTCATGTGCTGCTATTTCCTAGCAAAAACACTACAGGTTATTCTGCTGAAAGGGAGGTAATGATGGTGCAGGAAGCAAAACTGTGATGCCAATCACTACTTACAGACAGGCCATGAGTCAGGGTAGACAGACATTCTGGGGTCAGGTACCAAGAGAGCACGTAGTAAACTAAAGAGAAAAGAAAAAGTCAGTTCACGATCCGAAATAAGAGTGCCAGGAAGATAGCAGATCAGAGTAAAGGGGCTAGGCAAATGGATGGTCAGAATGAGGTCCAAGGTCAGGCAGCAGTAGATCAACAAACAGAGCACAGAAATACAAGGCAAACCACTGAGCAGATGCTACTTGTGGCAGAGATCTGAGACTGACAGCTCAGCTAAGTAGCTGGGTAATCATCTGAAACAGGGAACACCTAAAAAAAGCTCAGCACCTCCCAGACCCAGATTGGACGGCTGAGCTGTCCATCAAAACACCAACAGCTCAGAACACCCCTGCACCAGATTGGACAGCTGAGTTGTCAGATTCCGTGTCGAAGACACAGTGAGCGGAGGAATGGTGACAAAAATGACATGGTGAGAGATGGGAAATGTGTTGAAGGTGACTCTTATTGCCATACACAAGATATATTATGACCAAAAATGAAGGACATTGAGGGGATTTTTTGGCTAGTGTTCGCACAGTATCTGGGCACACTGTGGCTGCCACATAGTTTAGCCTAAAATACAGTATATAAAGCAGAGAAAGGAAGCATAACACATTGGGTAATCTGTGACAAATGTAAGGCTGAATGCTGACTTTATTTTTGTTTGAGATGTTGTTTAAATTCTTCCTTCTTAACTTTTCTATTGCCTTTTTCTTAAAGAAGCACTCTTATCAAAATTAGTATCCTCTTAATATATTGCAGTTATTATATTATATTGCACTGTGTACTTACAATTGCTCATTTTGCCCTTCTACCCGGCTAATTCTTCTTTATTCCATTAGGTCTATGACATCACATGATTAAAAACGAACTAGCTACTTTGCTGTTCATTAACCTATTACTCAGTAATTTATTTTACTTCATTGACTTATATCATAAAGGTTATATATAGAACGGTTTCTCTTTAGTCAAATCAACCAATCATCACTCCGAAAGCTCTGAAATTCAGCTTTTATTGATACGTAAATTAAGTTTGCCAGTGCACTGGTGGGTGTATCAGTACACTTGCAGTCTATGGCTCCTCTTCACTTCTTCCCACCAGCACTGCCTTCCCCCTTCTTGATTGACTTTGGTGTTCAAAAATGATGTTATGCAGCAGAACCTCTGTTTTCCCTGTCACTCATGAAGTTGGTGTTTTGCCAACTTGGAGAATTGAACAGGAGTCCTAGATTCACCCACCAGCGCACCTGCAATCCTAATTTGCATATCAATAAATGCCAAATTTTAACAAAGTAGCACTGTGGATGGTGCTATAATAGTATCTTTTGTAATTGTTGACACTGTGCTATCCCACACTACTTCTGCTTGTACAATGTTACTGATAGGTTCTCTCTAAAGTGAGTCTACATAAAACTAATAGCAGCGCTTCTTAGTACTTTTACAACCATGAAAAAAAATATACTTTTTTTGTTGCTTCTCCAGATTTTCAAAGAAAATATAGTTTGAAGGTCCGGCCGGGACCATAGGCAGAGAAGTAACTATTTCAGAGTCACTCCCTGTTACATTTTCCTAAAACCACTCTAGGTGATTAACAGGTCTCTCGCTAAGTATACACATGGGAGAAACCCGTCAATCACCTAGAGTAGTGTGGGGAGATCCCAGCCAGGAACAGCCCCAGACGATTCTTGCTTCTAGTTATGGTCCTTAGCTAGATCCTCAAAACTAAATTTTCTCTAAAACGCCAGAGCATTTCAGGGAAAGTATGCCTGGCTGCGATTTGGCAACTTGGAATTGTCAAAGCTTGGCACTTCCAGTTGTCTGATGATACGTTATCACTTTCCAATAGCAGTGGGAAATGCATTTAAGGGCATTTTTTACTTTGTATATATAGCTATGGTTAATGGTACACAGGCTGCAAAATGGAAAAGAAAATGTGGTCAAGTGATCTATCATAACCTGTGTTTGAAGACAGATGCATTCAGTTGGCATCGTTGTGAAGGCCAACAATGTTTTATCATATGTGTTTATTCATCTTTCGAGATGTCACATATGTAATATATATCGACTCTTGCCTTATGGGGGTACAGAATCAAAGACTCTTCAATTAAATATGTCGATATCTCATAGCCATGTTTCCATTCTTTTAGAACGATGAGAAGAGACGAACTATACCACAGTGTCCCCACCCCCATATGTATAGCCAGTATACAAATGTAGCATGATGAGAACGTGCCAAGAATACTGATGCTCCTACAGTCTATTGAGATTTTTTTTTTTCTGTAGGCAGAATTTCAATCCTTTTCTTTTGTTAGATAGCATGCAAACATGAATTCTTGCATGTAGTGAGAGGAGGTATAGGTACATTAGATATTGCCTGTAATGCTGAAGCCTTCCTGCTTTTATGAAATTATTTTCCTAATGAAGCCAACACAGTAGATTTGGCTGAAAAATTTGTTAGAAGAAAATGCTAATTCATCTCCGTGACTTTTTCACACTGCCTTTTGTGCTTTGCAATGTAACACATGTTCAATCTGTGATAATCGAGAATAAAGTGTGTCAATTAGTAAATGTATCCTAGTATGTATCGATTGCATAAAAATAGATCAAAATGTAATTGATATATTAGAGTTTAGGGCAGTGTCCAACATAGTATCGTGGCCTTGAAAAAGTAATAATAATTTCCAATACAAAGAACATAAACCGTATATGGTATCAAACAAATATCGTCAAAAATAATTATCATACAGAGTTAGTAAATAGCATTGTTAGGATAGCCTTCTAATATAAATGTAGTGTGTTATCATGTCCAAATTGTTAGAGGATATCAGTGGACCCATAAATGGTTGCACCCCTATCCTTCAAATTGTATAGCAACAAATATACACCCCTCAACATTGAAATTGCAACACCAAAAGGAAAAAGTTATGAAAATCTGGAAATGACAGACATGTTAATCTTGTTGATTTTCGTGCCCAAGTGCATTGAGCGTGGCAGAGCATTCCTCAGACAACCATTAATAACCTCAATGATATCATGCCAAGGTATTTTTGTGCCACTCATACTTGAATAAATCGAGATATTTTGAAAATTTTGCTTCCAATTCTTTATTAATTGCATATCAGTAACTTGTCTATAAATCCAGTGATTTCCATAATTCTACAACGTTCCTACTTGGTGTTGCAATTTCAATGTGAAGGAATGTATATACAACTTATTCTTCACCTTCTATTTATTATGACAACTTATATAGCTCCATCATATTCAGTAGCGCTTTACAGATATTATCATCACTGTCCCCATTGGGGCTCACAATCTAAACTCACTATCTGTCTTTGGAGTGTGGGAAGAAACCGGACTACCCAAAGGAAATCCACACAAACTCGGGGAGAACATACAAACTCCTTGCAGATGATGTCCATTGTGGGATTTAAACCCAGGAGCCAGCTCTGCAAGGCTGCAGTGTTAACCACTAACACATTTGTCTCAAGCAAAGTGTCCTAGTATTTAGCGCACAAATCACTTTTTACACTTTGATGAGTGCCCCCAGATTCAGTCATAGGGGTGGGCAGCTCTAACTTATCAGTCACAGTGCTTGGAAATTCTCCACGCCCATCATATTATAATTGCTTCCAGGCGCTACTCCCTACATCACCGCAATAACCCAGGAGATCCTGCGTTTGCGCAATGACTCTCTCAGCTTTTTGGGCATGAGCACTGAATCTGGGTGTATGTCCCAGCTTCATATCCTATGTGCACATGCTCCGGAGCCACTGAGAGTCAGCCCGATGAGCGGGAAGACAGGCGCACATCACGTGCACGCTCGCAAGCTGTCATGTGGCCACTGACTCTGTGGCTCAAGAGCATGCACACATAGGATATGAAGCTGGGACATACACCCAGATTCAGTGCGCATGCCCGGAAAGCTGAGCGTCGTTGTGCAAGCGCGGGATCTCCTGGGCTATTGCGGTGACGTAGGGAGCAGTGCCTGGAAGGAATGCTAATGGGATGGGCAGGAAGAATTTCCAAGCACCTTGACTGAAAAGTTAGAGGTGCCCACTCCTATGACTGAATCCGGAGGTATGTGGGGCATGCATGAAAGTGTAAAAAGTGATTTGTGCGCTAAATACTCTTACATTTTGCTTGAGACAAACATGTTAGTGATGCAATGTGCATGTGCATCACTAACAAGACACTGGGGGCAGTTTAATAGCCATAAAGGACGTGACAGGTTCCCTTCAAGTTCACACAAGAATATAAACTAACAACTGATACATGCTACTCAGTCCGTGGACAGCATGTATCAGGCACTGGCTGTATGATCTCAGCCAGGTATGTTTGACTCTGCTGTGGCGTTTCAGTGAAAAACATACTTTAAAAGCCGCTGGGGACTGAGACCGCGCTATAGACTTGTCGGGTTCCCGGTGGCTTCTCCTCGTCCACTGCCCTGGATTGACAGGTCTCTGCCTGTACTCACACGTAGGCACAAACCAGTCACTTCTGGTCAGCAGGTTAGTAGAAGCTGCCGGAGACCCAACTGTCCGACTAGTATACAGTGCGGTCAGAGTCCCCAGCGGCTTATAAAATATGTTTTTCACTGAAACGCCGCAGCAGAGTCAAACATACCTGGCTGAGATCATACAGCCAGTGCCCAATGCATGCTGCCCATAGATTGGGCAACATGTATCAGGTGTTAGGTTCCCTTTAACTGAGGAAGCAGAGGAGACTACTTTATTTCCAACATACACTAACCCATACGGCGTCATACGCATCAGTACCGCTGCACAGACTTCTATTTCTTACATAGACCTTATAATTCATGTCTTTGGTTTTCTTCTCACTTATAGAACAATGCAGCAGAATATGAATAACACTACCATTTTCACCAGTGCTTTACAGTCAGGCAAAAGAGTGCACATAGAGGTGATAAAGTTGAGAAAACCGATATTGACAACTACATGTACTGATTGTGAATGAAGAGAAGTGAGAACTGCGATGGTTAGATCTTACATGCTTATTCACATCAGTGTACTGATTACCGAGGAACTACAGAAGAAAACACAAATGTGAAATATGGATCTTATGTCAGTTCTATCAGTATTTTTGCAGCCACACTTTTCACATGCCCAGCAGCAAATAGAAGCTGTATAAACTGGACATTAAATATGGATCAAAATATTATAGTACCAGTATGATTCATGTTTGAACTTGCTGTATATTTAAAATGCTGACGAGAAATACAAGGGGATGAATATTGATTCAGTATTCGGGACATTCAAAGCAATCACTGTAAAAGATCCATATATGATTGCACTCATAACAAAATACTTGAATATCCTATGTCCCATGAAATATTGGTAATACGTCTGGCAAAGCCTACATTTTTTTCCTCACCCTGCTGTCCTTTATGGATAATAATAAAGCATGAAGAAGTTATCAGTGGTGAGTGCCGCATCTTTATCACTCCTATGCTGGCCATTGGATGTACCTGATTATGTGGAGCACCCCCATTAGACCTGCTAATTAGGCTCTTGGAGTAGTGTTCTTAAAGTGTCAATGTCACGTGACAGTTGTTTGATATCACATGGCTAGGGGCTCCTTGGGGCGCCCTTGCTATCCATGCTCCCTGGATTAATACTAATGGTGACTACAGAGGGGCCACATACCTTGCTGAGCTCCTGAATCAGCCCATATCCGTCCCCTCTCACACCCAGGGAAGTGGAAAGTTGTAGTGTATAAGAATACACAAACCAGACTAACAAGGGAAGACGAACAGGGATAAATGAAAATACCAATCATACAAATATGCACTCACAAACAACAAAATGGAACACCGGTAAGTATAAGGAAGGATTAAACCAAATAGGAGATGAGCAAATGCACACAGACAAATCACCAAGCAACAGTCTTAAGAACAACACTCCAAATGCCTCCACAACAAACACCTCCAACTCCAGAACCAGGCAGTATAAAGCTAACACTGGCAATCCTAATTGTCAGAGGCGAGTATAAATAGCAGAGAGGAGTGGCCAACACTGAACAGCTGAGATAATCAAAGCAGAAAAGCTTCAGAGACACTCAACTGAACAGACTAAATCCCTTCACTGCTAGCAGAAACCTGCAACATTTAATATGATGGTGAAGTGCTTCTAATCAATGCAGGATTATGTGAAATCAGACAGTCTTCTGGCCCCTCTCTGTCACGGTAAACCTGTGACAGTCATACATTCCAACTTTCCTAATCATTATTATTTTGTACGTTGTATCAGTTAGTTTGAAGTAATTACTAATACATTAATCCTAGAACTGTGAACTGTTTACCAGCTGTCCAGCCGATGACCGGGAATAAGCTTTGATCACTCTTAATGGGATGAAACTGAATGGGAGGAGACACAGATTAGATATTAGAAATAACTTTTTGACAGTGAGGGTGATCAATGAGTGGAACAGGCTGCCACGAGAGGTGGTGAGTTCCCCTTCAATGGACGTCTTCGAACAGAGGCTGGACAGACATCTGTCTGGGATGATTCAGTGAATCCTGCTTTGAGCATGGGGTTGGACCAGATGACCCAGGAGGTCCCTTCCAACGCTACCATTCTATGATTCCTCTAGGCCTATTTCTGAAAAACTTTATTATGTGGGAAGTCATGATAAAGGGTTTTTTTGCTTCTGTTTAGAAATGTACTTATTTAGAACTAATATGCATATGTATATCAATTACTTTCATGTAGATCATCATTCACAGCGCAGGTAAATTCGATAAGTCCAGCTAAAAAGATTATGATGACTGTTCTTTCTCACATCGCTACACTACACTGTGTTCTGCTGTCTCCTGACCAATAAATCTGGAGTGTGACAGCCATGGTTCACTGCCTAGTTTTCTGTCATTGTCATCGACACTTGTCTCTCATAGCATATTATGTGGGGATAAAGTCAACATTTATGGCAGATGTAGGTTAGAAAGCGGTGAAACTATTCATTTTAGAATATACAGGGTGGTCCAAAAGTAGGTGGACAGAAAGTGTGTAATAAGGTTATGAAGGGGGAGATTTATCAAACATGGTGTAAAGTGAAACTGGCTCATAATGGTATAATGAGAACATGCATTTAACATTAGACCAACAAGTAAATGAGCCTGGTGTCAATGTTTGTGGTGGTATTTCAAGTTTTGGTGTTTTAGGACCAATATTTTTTGATGGAACAGTCACAGGAGATAAGTATCTCGAAATTCTAATGAATCAAGTTGTTCCCCAGTTACAGCAACAGCCTAATTCAAATGACCTTTATTTCCAACAAGATGGGGCCCCTCCACATTATTCAAGAGTAGTCCGCGAGTATCTTGATGAAACATTTCCTAATAAATGGATTGGCTGAAGAGGCCCACTTGATTGGCCGGCACGTTCACCAGACTTGACCCCAATGGATTTTTTCTTTTGGGGAGTACTCAAGGACAAAGTTTATAGGTGAAAACCAAAAAGTGTCAGTGATTTGAAAAATTACATAAGAGATGCATTTCAAGAAATTAATACTCAAAGAGACTTGTGCAAAAAACTTTGTCGAAGCGTAAAAGGCAGACTTGAAAGCTGTGCAAATTGTAATGGAAAACAGTTTGAGCACCTGCGTTGATAAAATTTAAGGGCTTTTGTATAATTGTTCAGAATAAAATTTCATTGTCAATGTTATGCTTGTGTTACTAAATATAATTGTATATATAAATCAAAATAAATGTTATTATTTTCTGGCCACCTACTTTTGGACCACCCTGTATATTCTTAAACATGGGCTTTGTTGGTATATAAGTTTTAAACACATTTTTGTATATATTTTTGGGAATAGGCCATAAGGCTATGTGCACACGATCAGGAAATTTTCTGCAGCGTTTCTGCACCTCTTGGCAGCAAAAACGCTGCGGAAAATTTGCAGCGTTTCTGATGCATTTTCATGTGTTTTTTGATGTGTTGTTTCCTGCGGATTTGACATGCGTGTTTTCCAATGCATTGTATAGTTTGTATGTTTCTGCATGGCGCAAACGCACAAAACCTAAAGGATACAAGAATAAAGACTTTCTTTGACTTCCAGTAGAAAAGGTCTCAAAGTTTCACATTGTATTGTCTCCACTATTGGCATGATGATCTAAACCCCACCAGAGACATGAGTGATTTGTCAGTAGACTCTTCAGACAATCTTATAATTAATCTGTCCACTTTCCATTTTCTGGCTGCACTAAACATAGCTAATGTTGTGTGAATCAGCACATCTCTGATTAACACTTAGGCCACGGCCCCACTATCAGTATTCGGTCAGTAATTTTTCTCAGGAGTGGGAGCCAAAACCAGGAGTGGGTGATAAATGCAGAATTGGTGACTTGTGTCTATTATACCTTTTCTCTGATTGTTCCTCACCTGGTTTTGGCTCCCACGCATGAGGAAAAATACTGATAGTGGGGCTGTGGCCTTTACCTGGCACTAGGGTTAGGTTGTTAGCCATAGGGCTACGTTTCAGGAGAATCATGAAAATGTTTCCTCTTTAAAGGGTCACCCTCTCCGTCATGCTGAACGGCATATTTTAGAATGGTAGGCAAGTTAGAACAAGATTCCTGAGATCTCTATTTCTTCCATTCTTCTTCACTACAAGCTCATTGGTCTGTATTTCCTTACTCTGATGAAGAGGATGGGGTTGGTGTTGTTACTATGACAGCATGTGATTTTCATGCCGCTTACTTACTTCTACAATCTCGAGGCATACCTGCTACGCAAATAGCTGCCTTTTGTCAATTCTCTTCTTTGTCCACCAAATGATCTAAGAATTCTGCAGAAATAGTTTCATAATTATACACTTGTGTCCAAAATCGACAATCCAGATACACCAACTGGTAATCTTATTTCACTACCACTCATTGTTACTCAAAGGTTTTCCACCTTGACCCTCAATTGCCACATAACATCTAAACAATCGATCCTACTTAGCTTCTCATCAAAAATAGTGACAAGTCATATCCTTACATAAGCATCTATTTCTTAGACCCAGTCCCAAAAAAAGTCTTATTCTGTATTTCCTTTATAATTGTGTCTAGAATTTCTTGGCAAGTTTATAGTCGGGGGAAGAAGCATTCCTAGAATAGGGACCAAACGTACTTAAATTCTGCAGCATTTAGTTGGGATCATGAGAATTTCGTCTAGCCTAGGTCCCTCCCCAAGTGCTTTTCTCTTTCCTCCATAGTCACCCTTTTTAAAGTTTTGTTCAAGAATCTGTCAGCAGATATTTGCTATTTAATCTCATGGCAGCATGAGGTATGGGCTGAGACACTGATTTCAGCGATGTGTCACTTATTAGGCTGTGTGCTGTTGTTTCAATACAGTGATTGTTTTATCAGCTGGACATTATCACTGCTGGACCACAGCTCATGTGCATCCTGCTCCAACTCCGCCCCCACCACTGATTAGCAGCTTACTGTCAATATAAGAAGTACAAGAAAGCTTCTAATCAGTGGTGGGGGTGGGGTTAGCTTTCTCAGCTCTGCTACGTGATGCATCTAAAAACTCTGGTTGTATCACAACTAGAGATGAGCAAACCCAAACTTTTAAGTTCCGGGTTCATACTGGACAGTTAGTGTACGCTGCTAAACTTCGAACAGGAATGTTCTGAGTTACAGGGGAAAGTCCGGGAGGAGAGAGAGAGATATTTTCCTGTTCCAAAGTTCATGTACAGTTCTGGTACCCGAACTGAACTTTGGACTAAAGTTCAGGTCGGGTACCAGAACCCAAACTTCTACAAGTCTGCTCATTTCTAATCCAACTGCTGCACCCAGTAAACTAAGTGATACATCGCTGGAATCAGTGTCTCTTTCTCTACATTATGCTGCTTTCAGATGAGGAAGCGAAAAACCTAGTGACAAATTCCCTTTAATAGCTAACATTTATAGAGTATCGTAATCTGTGAGCTCGACTTGTTTTACTTTTAAATTATTTAGAAACCAGTTATTTTCCCAACTCTCCCCAGTTAGTCGCTGCATAACATATAGTTACTAGTAATATAAGCATTTGGAAATCATCATCTTTCCAGTTCTGATGGAATACTAATTGTGGCTTTGGACGTTAACATTTTTTTTTTCAAATTCAATGTAAAAGAAAAATATACAGTATATATAATCCTATTATGACGAAGATGCAATAATGAAGGAAGAAAGTGTCATAGTAAGCCAATCTCTGCAGGTTACTTCAGCAGGAGCATGAAAGACTACACTGCACAGCCCTGTGATAGCTGTCATTAGGACATATATGGCTCTGCACTTAATAGGATCTTGGGGAAAACCTTTAAAGGTCTTTCTACTTGGTTACTAGGTTACTGCACTTCAATTAAAGATCTGCCAGTCAAAGCCTCTTAATGTCATTTCTTTTGTATTTTTTTTTTTTTTCAGTGTTCATTGAAATGTCCTTTTTTAACACATCATTGCATCTTTGCCCTGATGTTGGCTTCATTTGTATGAATTACATATTAAATGTGGCATTTGGTTAAATTCCTAAATATATCACCAATATACAAACCCGGGTAAGGGTATAATTTCCCACTTAGCACTATCATATATAGAGAAACCAAAACCTGAGAAAATGTGCTAGGATCAAAAGTATTCACACAAAAAAGTGATAAAACATAAAAAATTAAAAATTCATAAAAAAATACATAAAAAACATTCCTAGATACAGACACAAATACATACTGGTGGGTGAGCGCTGCGGGAAGCACTGATCATAAATATATATAAATGTATATGGAGTGACTAATAAATATATCAACTCCACAAATCACATATGTATCTAATACATAAAGCTGAATGAATGTGTGTGTATGTATGTGTGTATGTGTGTGTGTGTATGTGTGTATGTATGTATGTATGTATGTGTGTATGTCCGGGATTGGCATCTGCACCGTTGCAGCTACAGCCACAAAACTTTGCACAGTCACACGTCTGGACCCCGAGAGTGTCATAGGCTATGTTGTGAGGCGAAATTTTAACCCCGCGTGTTCCAATTCACCAAACAATTTTGCCCCTATCTACATAATGGGGAAAAAGTGTTGGAGGCAAATTGACAGCTGCCACATGTGAACAAGGGAGAATTAAAGAATGAGAGCGATGGCGCCAAAGAGTATATACCGTACAGTTGCTAAGGTGGGACCCCGACATGGGATACTCATACTCACCACACACGGGGATATGAACACACACACAAAATGCGCCACACACTACCGTGCTTGAACACATATACCACCCTCAGCACACACAAAACTCATCTCACAAAGATTTATCAGGCTGCCAATAGCAACCAATCACAGCTCAGCTTCTATTTTGCTACAGTTAATTAATCTTAGCTGTGATTGGTTAATATAGGCAACAAAGGACATTCTCAGTATAGCAAAGCTTGTGTAAGGTAATAAGATGTCACTTAGGGTGTGTTGGTGGAAAAGCTGATGTCAGTCACATTACTTCTATGTGAGAGGATATAGAAACTGCCAGTTACAGACTATTTTTACCACAATAATGCCTCATAAGAAAAGGAATTTCATGGCACGAATGTCAGCTGATGCGAAAAGAAAAGCTGCATTACGGGCCAATGAAAAATGTGAAGACCGAGAAACAAGGCTGACACACATGAGAACAGCAGCTGCTTCCTCAAGAACCAATGAACTTTCTGAGCAGAGGGAAGCGAGGCTTGCAGACAAGAGAACAAGAGCTGCTTCCTTAAGGGCCAATGAGCTTTCTGAGGAGAGGGAAGCGAGGCTTGCAGACATGAAAACAAGAGCTGCTTCTTCAAGGGCCAATGAACTTTCTGAGGAGAGGGAAGCGAGGCTTGCAGACAAGAGAACAAGAACTGCTTCCTCAAGAGCCAATGAACTTTCTATCTATTTGTTTTGTGTTTTTTGTGTGGAGAATAAATTTTTGTTAACACATTCTATTTTGCTAACAGCAGTTAATAACCCGGGCGAAGCCGGGTAGTACAGCTAGTAGTATATAAATATAAGTAAATAGATAATAATGGATAGTTACAAAAATATCCCAATTCCACAGGTCACTCATATAACTAGGGTAGTAAAACAGCCCACAGCTAGGTATAATAAGTATCATTTAAACAGTGCTATGCATAACCATACTCACCCACCAACACCCAACGCACGTTTCACAAATGCTTCGACGATGCGCCAATTCTGGCGCTTAGCCTCGGCTCTTGCCACTTGCCCTGGCGCTTTGGCAAGCTGGGTAATGGTTTTGGGGTTGATGTCAGCTGACATCAAGCACAGTGGTTAGTAATTGAGAGGCGTCTATAAGGTACCCCCATTACTAACCCTGTAAGTTTAAAGCAAAAAAACACACAGAGAAAAGTTCTTTATTTGCACAAAGCACTCCCCGACCCTCTTTTATCCAACTATTAAAAAATCAAATATTCCAAAGAGGTCCTCTGTAAATCCAACCCACTCCCCACGATGGTCCCCAACTCTGCTACATCTGGCTGGTTTGTTGAGCGGTGACATTTAATGTGACCACTCCGCACACCAGCTGGAACACACTGACCGCATGAGAACGCGCCTGCAGGGACAAGCGGTTACGTCACTAAGGTTATTGCAGTTCATAGCCGATGAACTGCAGTAACCTTACTGACATCACCAATCGCACCCATTGACTTGTGTTGGCGAGTCTTGTCCAATGTACGCGACCACTCAGTCCGATCCGAGCTGAGAAAAGAATCTCAGATGAACACATAATCATTCAATAACGTTAGTCAGAGTGCAATCCGATTTTTGTTTATCGGGTTGCACTAGTCCGATTTAAACGCAGATAAGTATGAGTCCTTACTCTGTATAACCCTGCCCACATGAATGATTGGCAGCTTTCTGTGTGCACTGTGCGTAGGCAAAAAATGGCCAATCAGTAGTGGGGGAGGGGTTGGGGTTATGCAGAGTTCATAAATATGGAGGACTACCTGACAATGAATATTATAGTGTCAATGAACTGATACAATAATGTTTTATAACTATTAAGGGATATTTAACTGCCATATTTCTTTCTATAGTATCTGAAGTAATAGCCAACAGGCAGTGCAAGTTCAGTTTTCTGCTTTTGTGATTTACTAAGCAGAATGAAAAGCTGCCTGGATGAGAGATAGTGTCGTGAAAAAGAACTTCTCATGTGTCATTGTAATTACATTGAATCATGGCGGCCTTAACTAAACTTTTTTTACGTTGATCAACAGTGGCCAATTTATATCCAGATCTCCAAGATATTAAGGCTTTGTGGCTAGACTTGAAAATAGCTGTTTCACTATAGTCCCCATGTATCAATAGTTGAACATTTTTGCATGTGTTAAGATATTCAAGTGTCATTTGTACTTAAATGAAGGTTATGTAGTGCTTTGTCGCCCTTCATCGTTTCTTTCCTGCAGACCTATTTACTTCAATAGGAGCAGAACTGCAAAACCCCAGAACGGCCACTATACAGCGCACAGTGCTGTCGTCCCTTATCCATACACTGTGTACTTTGGCCGGCCACAAGACCTGAAAACGGCTGATCAGTGGGCGTTCTAAATGTCAGAACCTGACCCTAAGTAAAGGTCATCAATATCCTAGACTTGGTCAACCCCTTAAAGTCACATGAACTTTGGCAAAGTACAAATAATCTGCTTACAGATTCCAAGAATACATGCTTTTTTACTTTCTCTTTGTATAAGAGTTTAACAGAAAATTTATAGAATTCCAAATAAGTAATATGAAAAAAAAATATTTTCAAAGTTACTCAACTTTTTAGTGTGTCTGAAATGATGTTCAGACAGGGAGTTTTTTTATGCACATCTTTTTTTTTATTGATTTTGTATGTGTTTGGTGTAATGTAACCTCATGGAAACACCTTCATTTCCCCTAACCACATGAGTTTTACTTTCGGTGTAGCAGAGATTCAGAATAAAACAGTCATTCAGTGTCTGAAGGAGGACGAGTGCACCCATGTATGAGACACTTCTCCTTTAGAGTCGACAAGCATGTTTGTGATGCTGGAGCAGGGAGCACAGAAGACTACTATAATAAGATGGTATAGTTTACTCTATGTCTGCGCTAATTTAGGATGAACGTCTTCCAGTGAGCTACAGGTAGGAATAGGGGGACACCTGGGGGGTTGATATTGCTCTTTATTTGCTGTTGAGTTTATTAGTGGTACATTCATATACTGTATACACAGTGTTGATTCTAGTGCATATACAGTATATCTATACGTAGACAGATAATTACTGAAGTCCTCTGTTGCTCTTAAGTACATGTGTAGTTACCACTTACGGTGTTTATGGACTTGGTGAGCACTTTGGTCACAAGATACATTTCTTTTTTACTACTTCGGGGTCTGTAACTGTGCAGGTTCCTGTTATGTGACAGCTGACATTTATAGGAATATGCTACACACAGGTTCTGTCCATCGGTATCTTAGGTGTGATTCCTCTAAGATTTGGGGTACGTGTGGCAAACATCCAAGCTTAAGCCTTTTTTTGTTATGTTTCACAATAAGACTGTTTTGTGAAAAAGAAGGAAAATGAGGGACAAATGTGGACAGTTGGCAGTCAGAGTAAGGTTGGATGGGGTTTCTAAAAAACATTCAATGTGCAGATCCTTATAGATCCAAATGACTACTAACTGCTTTCCTGAGTTGACATTTGGTATGTGCCGAGATGAGTTACTGGAATAGCCAAAAATGAAGCCTTGTATTTTTGCTCTGTCATACTACCATCATGGCATGACATGTATGAAGGATCGATTTTCAAACAATTCAATTTCAAATACACTGGAAAAAGAACTTGGCACTCCCAAATAGTAATGCTGAAAAAGTTTTCATTGTAGTAATCCAAAATTATACATAAATGACTCGTGTATGACATGTCTACACGCCATACACACAGAGTGCTGTTATTTCTCTCTCTGTGTGGTTTCTTCTCATTCACATGCAATGCATACACCTGAAGAAGGTCTGAGTTATAAAAACATCATATATGAATTATTTTGGATTGGTACCCTACTTGAGCGCCCTCATTTTGTTGTGAGTGCCAAATATTTATTTATTTTACTCGCTTATATCGCGTCATTAATTCCACAGCGCTTTAGAGACATTATTGGCACTGTCCCCATTGGGGCTCACAATCACACTCCGTATCAGTATGTCTTTGGAGTGTGGGAGGAAACCAGAGAACCCGGAGGAAACCCCTGTAAACACGGGGAGAACATACAAACTCCTTGCAGATGTTGTCCTTGTTTTGTTTTTATTCCTATTTTACTTAACAAAGCATTAATTTTATTTCTAGTCTTGTTCACTTCTTTTGCCCTGGATTTTACCTATCCCAGGCTAAGCGTATATACCTACAGTGGCTTGCGAAAGTATTCACCACCACCCCCATCCTTGGCATTTTTCAGGTTTTGCTACCTCACAACCTGGAATTTCACTGGAATTTTTGAGGGTTTGCATCAGTTCATGTAAAGAATATTCCTACAAAAGTGAAAATGTGGTCTTTTTTATTGTAAAGCAAACAATAAATAGGACAAAATAACTGAAAACTTCAGCGTGCATAACTGTTCACCCCCCTAAAGTCAGTACTTTGCAGGGCCTCCTTTTGCAGTCAATTACAGCTGCAAGTCACTTTGAATAAGTCGCCATGAGCTTTCCACATATTCCAGTGGGGATTTTTGACCATTCCGCAAGGCAAAACTGCTCCAGCTTCTTCAAATTATATGATGTCCTCTGGTGAACAGCAATTGTCAAGTCTGACCACAGATTCTCAATTGCATTAAGGTCTGGGCTTTGACTAGGCCATTCCAAAACATTTACATGTTTCCCCTTAAACCACTCGAGTGTTGCTTTAACAGTATGCTTTGGGTCATTGTCTTCTTGGAAGGTGAACCGCCGTCCCAGTCTCAAATCACTGACAGACCGAAACCGGTTTCTCTCAAGAATATCCCTGTATTTTGCACCATCCATCTTCCCCTCTACTTGAACCATTTTCCCTGTGCCTGCTGCCAAAAAACATCCCCACAGCACAATGCTGATACCACCATATTTCACTGTGGGGATGGTGTTCTTGGGGTGATGAGCTGTATTGGTTTGGCGCCAGACAGAGCTTTTACCTTGGTGTCCAAAAAGTTAAATTTTGGTCTCATCTGACCACAGCACCTTCCTCCATACATTTGGGGAGTCTCCCACATGTCTTTTGGTAAACTCAAAATGAGTCTTACAATTTTTGTGTGAGTAAAGGCTTTTTCTGCCCACTTTTCCATAAAGGCCACCTCTATGGAGTGTACGTCTTATTGTTGTCGTATAGACAGATTCTCCAGTCTCGGCTTGGGAACTCTGCAGCTCCTTCAGGGTTACTGATCTGATTAATGCCCTCCTTGCTCGGGCTGAGAGGTTTGATGGGTGACCCTCTCTTGGCAGGTTTGTTGTGGATACCATGTTCTTTCCATTTGATAATGGATTTGAAGGTGCTCCAGGGGATCATCAGAGATTGGAATATTTTTTTTATAACCCAACCCTGATTTGTACTTCTCAACAACTTTATTCCTGTCTTGTTTGAAGATCTTTTTGGTGTTCATGTTGTTTGGTTAGTGGTACCTTTTGCTTAATGGTGTTGCAGCCTCTGTGGCCTTTCAGAAAAGGTGTTTATATACTGACAAACCATGTGACACTTTGATTGAACACAAGTGGACTTCCTTTCACTAACACAGATTGTAATGTAATAAAATAGGTAAAGAGCCAAGGGGGTGAAAACTTTAGAAAGACACTGTGTGTACACATGTGGTCAGAATTGTTGGTACCCCTCGTTTAATGAAAGAAATACCCACAATGGTCACAGAAATAACTTGAATCTGACAAAAGTAATAATAAATTAAAAATCTTTGAAAATGAACAAATGAAAGTCAGACATTGCTTTTCAAACCTGCTTCCACAGAACTTTTAAAAAAAATTAAACTCATGATATAGGCCTGGACAGAAATGATGGTACCCCTGAAAATAATGTGACAAAAGGAACATGTTAAATCAAGTTGTGTCCACTAATTAGCATCACAGGTGTCTACAATCTTGTAATCAGTCAGTGGGCCTGTATATAGGGCTACAGATACTCACTGTGCTGTTTGGTGACATGGTGTGTACCACACTCAACATGGACCAGAGAAAGCAAAGGAAAGAGTTGACTCAGGAGATTAGAAAGAAAATTATAGACAAGCATGTTAAAGGTAAAGGTTATAAGACCATCTCCAAGCAGCTTGATATTCCTGTGACTACAGTTGCACATATTATTCAGAAATTTATGATCCATGGGACTGTAGCCAACCTCCCTGGACATGTCCGCAGGAGGAAAATTGATGACAAATCAAAGAGACGGATAATACGAACGGTAACAAAAGAGCCCAGGAAAACTTCTAAAGAGATTAAAGGTGAACTTCAAGCTCAAGGAACGTCAGTGTCAGATCGCACCATTTGTCGTTGTTTGATCCAAAGTAGACTTCATGGGAGATGACCAAGGAGAACACCATTGTTGAAAAATAAAACATAAAAATCCAGACTGGAATTTGCCAAACTACATGTTGACAAGCCACAAAGCTTCTGGGAGAAGTTCCCATGGACAGATGAGACAAAAATGGAAGTTTTTGGCAAGGCACATCAGCTCTATGTTCACAGGCAGAAAAACAAAGCATATCAAGAAAAGAACACTGTCCCTACTGTGAAACATGGAGGAGGCTGTTATGTTCTGGGGCTGCTTTGCTGCATCTGGCACAGGGTGTCTTGAATCTGTGCAGGGTACAATGAAATCTCAAGACTATCAAGGGATTCTAGAGAGAAATGTGCTGCCCAGGGTCAGAAAGCTTGGTCTCAATCGCAGGTCTTGGGTCTTGCAACAGGATAATGACCCAAAACACACAGCTAAAAACACCCAAGAATGGCTAATCGGAAAACATTGGACTATTCTGAAGTGGCCTTCTATGAGCCCTGACCTAAATCCTATTGAGCATCTTTGGAAAGAGCTGAAACATGCCGTCTGGAAAAGGCAACCTTCAAACACGAGACAACTGGAGAAGCTTGCTCATTAGGAGTGGGCCAAAATACCTGTCGAGAGGTGCAGAAGTCTCATTGATAGTTACAGGAATCGTTTGATTGCAGTGATTGCCTCAAAAGGTTGTTCAACAAAACGTTAAGTTAAGAGGAACCATCATTTCTGTCCAGGCCTATTTCATGAGTTTTTAATTTTTTTTTTTAATTCAGTGGAAGCAGAAAAGCAATGTCTGACTTTCATTTGTTCATTTTCAAAGATTTTTAATTTATTATTACTTTTGTCAGATTCGTTATTTCTGTGACCATTGTGAGTTTTTCTTTCATTAAATGAGGGGTACCAACAATTTTGACCACGTGTGTATTTGAAGTGTTTCCCTATTGGGCTTTTCCTTACTAAAAAGCTATTATTCTGACTCATCTGACTGAAATATGTCTAAATATCATTCCCAGGTATAAGAGAAATAAAGAACATTTACCGATATGCAATGAGCATTTTGACATGTAAACATGCAGTGGCAGAACGTTATATTGATTTTGTTGCTTTCATCCTTGTGCCATCTATGTATTTTGTATAGCGATAATAGTGTTTATCAGACCATGGACAAAGATCTGCCCTCAAGCTTTAATAATCAGCCAGAGAACCAGAAACACAGCTTTAATGTCATATATAAAAATCATTTTAATGTACCAGTACAACCCGCTTCATGACTCCCTTATTACAGTGTTATTGAAGAAAAGTATTACTAGTAAGTACTTGCCAACCTTTTTGTTGTCAGGAAGGGCTATGTGCATGCATGTATATAGAGCAGCAAACATGACCCTGCCATTTTATTTTATGATGCTTTCTCATTATACTTCTATAATAATACACTACCCTGCCATAAATGATATAACTAGTGGACATCATAGTACAAATTGATTTCTTTTAACTTTGTTTTCAATCAAGACTGTACAAGCGGCGAGTTTAGCTTTGTAGATTTTTTTTCTATTTTTATCTAAATATTAGTAAATAGCCTAAATAGCGTAATGAAGGAAATTTCCTCCTTCTTTGCTAAAGTTGATAATACCATCATAGAGTGATAGAGCATCTCATTCTAAAAAAATACAGATATTCAAAATAACTAGGTTTCTCCAATTGCAAGATGTCAGCGTTGGCATAATCTGGATATAGGATGTGAAAAGAAATTCTGTGGTAGCCCTGTATGTACTATGCCGTGGTGCTCTATTGTTTAATGTCAACAATAAGGCTATGTGCCCACGATGCAGAAATGCTCAGGGTTTTTTCCTGAGTGTTTCTGCATCTCCCTGGCAGAAAAAACGCATGCGGATTGTACATGCGGATTGTACATGCGTTTTTCCTGCCAGGGACAAGCGGATGTGAAGCGTTCTAAACATGCATTTCCGCATGCGGGTTGACAAGCGATTTTAGCATCACTTGGAAAGTGTTTGACAACTTGGTCACACTATATAAATCCATGCATTAAAGAATGTTTAAAAATAAAAAAATAAATCTATACTTACCTTCCGATGGCCCCCCGGTGTCTTGCTTCCCTCCGTTCTCCTTTGCCGGCAGATCACGGTACACTGAAGGACCTGCCGACGTCAGCATCGCGTGACCCGTCACATGACTATGACGTCAGCGCAGGTCCTTCAGTCCATCGCGATCTGCCGGCAAGTGAAGACAAGCGCACCGCGGGCCGTCAGAAGGTAAGTATATATTTATTTTTTATTTTATTCTTTTTTTTACAGGTTCTATGGTACCCGGGTCCGGAGGAGAGTCTCCTCTTCTCCAAACCCGGGTACCATCCGCACATTGAAACGCATGGATTCTGCATGTACAGATGCAGTGATGCGGATTACATGCGTTCCAATGCAAATCAATGGCGGCAAAAACGCAGCCCTTCCGCAAAATAATTGGTAGTGCTGCATTTTTTTCTGCAATGATAATCCGCAGCGGAAATTTCCGCAGCATGTGCACAGCACATGCGGATTATCATTGGGGAACATGGCAGGTCTTCTACCATGCGTTTTTTAAGCGTTTTTGCCGCTGCGGAAATGCTTAAAAAACGCATCGTGGGCACACAGCCTTAATGTAATTCATGGATGAAGAATAAAATAGATAGTACTCACCAATAGTTAAAATCCATCTTCTTTGTATCTTAAAGAAGCTTTAAAAGGAAAAAAAGGCCAGTGGGGCATGTGGCAATGGCCATTTCACATTAACACACACAGGTATAGGCTAGAAAAAGTCTTGGTAACCATCAGGGCATGTAGAAGCGTGTTTTAACAGAAAACGGCCTTTGCCGATAAAGCCTCCCTGGCCTTTCAGCTGCAAAGGTGTCTTTACAAAATAAGGAAGATGGATTTTAACTACTGGTGAGTGCCATGTATTTTCTTCTTCACCCACATAGCACATATATACCTAAATACTGATTACTGTATCACTGTTGTTGCCATCTCCCTCCATCCATAGGGTTGCATAACTAATGTATGTGATTACAGACTACAGTAAAGCAGGTGACACACGTGCCATAGATTGTAAATATACTTCAACCAACTCCAATGGTATAGCGTTGGTTGTCACATCTCTAATGATATTACTATCCCTTACCTTAGTCCTAGCCTTGACCTTAGTTTTAATCCTAAACCTAACCCTAGTTCTAGCCCTAACCCTAGTCCTAATCCTAAATCTAGATACGGTTAAAAAAAATAACTTTTTTTATACATGGGATTTTTTTTATATTTGGGTTTTGCTAGGCTAGGCTAGGCACAGTGCAGCCTTTGTCATCTCAATTCCTACCTATGTAATGCACTGCAATTGAGATGAGTTTGTCAATGGCTGCTGCTCTCTGCATAGGTAGTAACTGAGACGACAAAGCTCCCTTCATCTTACTGAGAGCTTAGTTATCTCAGTTGCTGCCTATATATCGTGCATCAGCTGATAGTGCATAGCATAGGCAGCATCAGCTGATGCCCGATATATAGGCAGCGACTGAGATGACAAATTTCTCCACTTCTTTCACCCTCCATTTAATGAAGTGAGATTTTTCATCTTGGTCGCTGTCTATGCGGAGAACAACAGCCAATGACAAACTCATATTGACTGCTGCACTGTGCATAGAAATCTGTGGCACCAACCTAAAGTTGCTTCTGAATTCATTAATCGTCTAGTTCATCTGGGGCAGGCATACATTGCTCTTCAAAAAAGAAATGACAGTGGGTTGTGGGGTGAAATTTTGCACCCGGAGAAATGGCACCTGTGCCCCCTTTTCACCCTCCATGCTACACCACTGTCCAACTCTACTGTAAGCATATAGGATCAATAGGTAGAAGCAAATAAGCAGATGCCATCAAACTAGTTAGGTCTGGTTGTCTTTTATCTAATCGTTAACTTAATTTGTACCTGTTCTTTCATAAAAATCTTTCACGTGTGTACATGAGGCACAGCACTGTTTCTATTACATCACTTATTTCTTGCTTATTTTACGAGTTCTCACCTCTACATGCTACATCTCAAATTGTCAAGTTTGAGTAAAGGAATTCCTGCTCCTCCTGTCTGTATATAACAAGTGTTCATATGCAGCATGATAGAGGACATTTAATTTAGCACTGAATCCAACACTGGAGTGAGATAACACACTTACTAGAAAGCACAAGTACAGTCTGTGCATCCCTCTGACCCTCTGTACTTCTTTGCCGTCATCATATGTATTTTAGCTGTTTTCCTAATCAATTTAGACAGCGGGAAGGGGGTCGAGAAATGGCAGATAAGTGGAGAAAGCATAATTGTTTTAAGATTTATTACCAAATTTCTTATTTTTAATTATATTGAACTATTGAGTTATGCAGTCTTTTGGATAACACTGACTATTTAAAGGGAACCTGAAAGCTTCCTTACCCATCCTAAACCATCACCATGACTGTATACAAGCCTGTTGCTACATTACACTAAACTCCTTCATGTGCAATATGTGTCACCATGGGGTCCCTGGAAATCTGGGCATGCACGCAATGTTCAGCCTCCCAGGTCATACATAATGAAGCTGGGTGTATGCGTTCCGGCTTCATCAGTGCACTGTGCATGACTAGGGAAGCTAAATGTCACTTTTTGCATGGGCCTAGATGTGCAGGAACCTGATGGTGACCTTGCAACTGTCCTTGATGTCAGTCACGCCCAGGTGGTGTGCTTACAAGATCCTAGGCCTTTGGGAATCGATGCCCTTCCGAGTTCTAATTTACATAGTGCAAAATTTAAAACTTGTTTTTTCAGATATATAAATAAGTTGATTGCACATGAAGGAGTTTATTGTAATACAGCAAAAACATTGCAAAGAAAGAAAAATGTCTAAAATGCAGTAACTTATGGATCAGATTTCCATCAATTGTACTGTCTTCAGTTATTGCTATAGACACACAGGGTCGCAGCATGGATGACTTTTATATGTTGTTCCAGACTATGAGGAGATCAGGACACGACATATGTGTATATAGAAAGATGAATGGCTTAGAATATCTTACACTCCGTACATGAATTATATTCATTGTAAAGGCCCGTGTTCTCGAATATGGTCGTATGCCGCTTAGCTAGGGTACATATCTCTTTAATGTTCTTCATCAGTATGCAGTACACATTAACCACTCTGCTACTCAAAGTGCTGTTCATTTCTGTGTCAGCAGGTTTTTCCCAGATACTTACATCTGCTCTAGGGTCTGTTACAGCTAGTGAAAATTTGCCTTTTTACTGGGATGACCAATCTACTGTGACTCTGATTTAATTGATAGCATGTCAACTCAATGCCAAGAGGCACGCTAAAGAGAACTGGTGTCTGCTTTATGTTCAGGAAATTCACAGCCTAAATCTCTTTGGTACCATCCATGTTCCACTGAGTGAACAGCTGAGACTGATCCATAAAATGAAGCTTCTTTTGTGTGTATGCAGATTTACACTTGCTGTAATTCATAAAAAGGATGAGTCAAGACGTCTGGCAGTCATCCAGCTTCACCCATTCTCCGATTGTTGCCCTGCGCTTTGAGTTTGTCCAGTCTTCCACTGGATTCATGCCATTGAAGATTTCATGGGATGGTGGGACAAAGACTGAACAGGTTGACATCAGTCTTCCAGTAATAAAATACAGGCAGCTACATTTTATTAACCCTGTTATTTGTGAATATAGGGAATGTTGGCAGCATTTTGACACTCCTTACTACTAAGTGGAAACTGCATAAACCAGATTCCTGTCATAGTACGGTGGAATGCTAATTTATCAGTTCCTTAAACCAAAGATAAGCTCTTTGTTATTAGAAGTTGGCGAATAGGGAGGTTCTGCCACTCTTTGAGGAAAAACCAAATCTAATGTATAGGGCAATACATATCATAACAATATGGGGATGACCGAATTTACCACCTAAAATATATACCTCTTACCACATTAAAGGTATACAGGATATTCACCTTATTATTCTTCATTAAATTGGCTCCCAAAAAGATACTTGATTCTCGATTCATCTGCGGTTATAGGTGTTTTTCAAGATCTGAAGAAAATTGACCAAATGGACGAAACTCCATTAAATATCAGAATCTCTTCTAACCACCTGATAAATCCACCTCCTGCGGTCGTTGCTTACCTTCCTGTATCAATGATGTCTACGTCAGCTCTCTAAATCTATAAAGGCGCATTCAGATGAGCGTATAATTGGTTTATGTGTTGACCATGTGTCATTATAGCATTATAGCAAGTGTGCCAGTGCATATAACTGATTTTCCATACAGACTGATGGCCTGTGTGGTGTGGAAAAAATGGCAGCATGCACTACTTTGGTCCATTTCACAGACCCGAATAGGGCACACAAAGTAAAGGCGTCTTCAGCACCCTCCCACAATGTGGACGAGCACATGTAGGTGCACACGGAACGAGTCACATCTGCGACTGGTCTGTTTTTCCATACAACCATCTGAACGCAGCCTAAAGAGTATAACCGTGGTATTTAGATATTAATCACAATTTTTTTGAGCATAATTTACCATGTTAATATAATCATTCACAGAATTACTATGAAACAATTTCTTGGACAGATGACACATTCTTTGGCAACAGTGCCATAATTACACTGGCACACTTATGACCGAATGGGGCTTTTATATGCATGCTTTGCATGTTTTCTCCATTAATGATTTCTCTTAAGGGGATAGTCAAGGGAATTGAGATAGTCATTGTGAATTGAGATAGTAGAGCTGCAAGCTGGCTACATTCACCTCTCATCACTGCCAACTACTTCCATCACATCTGCAATGTGTTTTAGGAATGTGCGTGCGGTGGTTCACGGGTTTAGTACTTTACAAACATGGGCCTACTGGTCCTTAACCATTCATGTGAGCAGTTGAGTTGTACGTGAAAGATCATTCTTGAACATTCTTGTATAATAATATGCACATATAATTAATTTATTGATCTAGGAAAGAATATAAAAGACTTAAATAGTATTGCTATATTTCTTTACGCATTCTTTTTGCTAATTTGTTAGGGTTGGTTCAGGCTTAGTATGTGGTACAATTATGCTAACATCATTTGGTTTATCTCATCATTTTGGTTTATAGTGGTTTTTCTCTTCAGTCGGCATGATTATTTAGCCAATACAAGGGCTGCTTGCAATAAGAGTGGATGATCGTGTCAGACTAACAAGGCAGTCTTCTCATAAAATTACTTATATAAGTTGTATTTGGACCATTTATTTTAAAGGAGTTGTCCAGGACTAAAATATTAGTGACTCATCCTTAGGATAGTTATGGTAATGATTATTAGATTGATGGTAGTTCAACACCTATCTCCCCCCATGATCAGTTGGTTGCAGGTCCTGCGGCCACTGAAAGTACACAAGCCACTATAGCTCAGTAAAACGTAGTGGGTACTGCACATTGGAGTGAATGGGAGATGAGCTGCAAAAACTACTAGGGGTCCTGGCAAACCACGTTAAATCCTTGGATGGTGGCATGAGAATACCATATATTCTAGTTTGTAAGTATTCCTTCTGTAATATTGAGTGGCGAGTATATAGTTTTGCTGATGTACTAGTGATATGGCGCAGCAGGTTAATTCTTTTGCACAGGAGAATTGTCTTGTGACAAATGGGGCAGCATATGAACAGACCACTGAATCTGATGTAAATGGTAATCTTTGCTACTTCATGAATGATTTATACATATAAGCAAATAAACACTTGTATAATATTCCCATTGTATATGTTTCTGCACTGCTACAAGCATGTGTTCCCTGTAAACCACACATTTCATGTCTAGATTTCAGCCTCTTTTTATTATGCTTGTTGTAACATGCAAGGTTTTGATGGAAGCCTTGACACTCTGTAATGAACAATGAAATCCATTTTGTGATTTGTGCAGTATCCCATGTATATGGTTTTTGTTCTAATGTTAACTGTTGGTTCTTCCACGCTAAATTATTTTACAGCAATGTGCTACACATATTGGGGTGATCATGTTATACAGCACCAGACACTAAGCATATTCTAGATTATTTGCAGTGTTGTCTTGCTTTGTTTCTTTTTCCAGCCTCTTAGTGACATGTATGTATTATTCTCAATTCCTTTCTACAAACAGAGAAATTCTTAGATAAATGCAAACTCATATGTGTGTGTATGTAATATATGTATGCGTATGTATATATATATGTGTGTTTGTGTGTGTATATATACAGTACAGGCCAAAAGTTTGGACACACCTTCTCATTTAAAGATTTTTATGACTATGAAAATTGTACATTCACACTGAAGGCATCAAAACTATGAATTAACACATGTGGAATTATATACTTAACAAAAAAGTGTGAAACAACTGAAAATATGTCTTATATTCTAGGTTCTTCAAAGTAGCCACCTTTTGCTTTGATGACTGCTTTGCACACTCTTGGCATTCTCTTGATGAGCTTCAAGAGGTAGTCACTGGAAATGGTCTTCCAACAATCTTGAAGGAGTTCCCAGAGATGCTTAGCACTTGTTGGCCCTTTTGCCTTCACTCTGCGGTCCCGCTCACCCCAAACCATCTCAATGACACTCAACAGCCTTCCATCCATAGATTCTGTCAGTTGCTTGATCTGTTTTCGATCAACATTGTGTGCAGCAGCCACCACAGCCTCCCAGACACTGTTCCGAGAGGTGTACTGTTTTCCCTCCCTGTAGATCTCACATTTTATGATGGACCACAGGTTCTCTATGGTGTTCAGATCAGGTGAACAAGGGGGCCATGTCATTATTTTTTCTTCTTTTAGACCTTTACTGGTCAGCCATGCTGTGGAGTAGTTGGATGCATGTGATGGAGCATTGTCCTGCATGAAAATCATGTTTTTCTTGAACGATACCGACTTCTTCCTGTACCACTGCTTGAAGAAGTTGTCTTCCAGAAACTGGCAGTAGGTCTGGGAGTTGAGCTTCACTCCATCCTCAACCCGAAAAAGTCCCACAAGTTCATCTTTGATGATACCAGCCCATACCAGTACCCCACCTCCACCTTGCTGGCTTCTGAGTCGAAGTGGAGCTCTCTGCCCTTTACTGATCCAGCCTCTGGCCCATCAAGAGTCACTCTCATTTCATCAGTCCATAAAACCTTTGAAAAATCAGTCTTAAGATATTTCTTGGCCCATTCTTGACATTTTATCTTATGTTTCTTGTTCAAAGGTGGTCGTTTTTCAGCCTTCCTTACCTTGGCCATGTCCCTGAGTATCGCACACCTTGTGCTTTTTAATACTCCAGTAACGTTGCAGCTCTGAAATATGGCAAAAGTGGTGGCGATTGGCATCTTGGCAGCTTCACGCTTGATTTTCCTCAATTCATGGGCAGTTATTTTGCGCCTTTTTTGGCCAACACGCTTCTTGCGACCCTGTTGGCTATTTGCCATGAAATGCTTGATAGTTCGGTGATCACGCTTCTAAAGTTTGGAAATTTCAAGACTGCTGCATCCCTCTGCAAGACATCTCACAATTTTGGACTTTTCAGAGCCCGTCAAATCTCTCTTCTGACCCATTTTGCCAAAGGAAAGGAAGTTGCCTAATAATTAAGCACACCTTATATAGGGTGTTGATGTCATTAGTCAACACCCCTCCTCATTACAGAGATGCACATCACCAGATTTACTTAATTGGTAGTTGGCTCTCAAGCCTATGCAGCTTGGAGTAGGACAACATGTATAAAAAGTATCATGTGATCAAAATACTCATTTGCTTAATAATTCTGCACACAGTGTACACTGCTCAAAAAATAAAGGGAACACTTAAACAACAGAATATAACTCAAGTAAATCAAACTTCTGTGAAATCAAACTGTCCACTTAGGAAGCAACACTGATTGACAATCAATTTCACATGCTGTTGTGCAAATGGAATAGACAATAGATGGAAATAATTGGCAATTATCAAGACACCCTCAATAAGGGAGTGGTTCTGCAGGTGGGGAGCACAGACCACATCTCAGTACCAATGCTTTCTGACTGATGTTTTGGTCACTTTTGAATGTTGGTTGTGCTTTCACACTCGTGGTAGCATGAGACGGACTCTACAACCCACAGAAGTTGCTCAGGTAGTGCAGCTCATCCAAGATGGCACATCAATGCGAGCTGTGGCAAGAAGGTTTGCTGTGTCTGTCAGCATAGTGTCCAGAGGCTGGAGGCACTACCAGGAGACACGCCAGTACACCAGGAGACGTGGAGGGGGCCGTAGGAGGGCAACAACCCAGCAGCAGGACCGCTACCTCCACCTTTGTGCAAGGAGAAACAGGAGGAGCACTGCCAGAGACCTGTAAAATGACCACCAGCAGGCCACAAATGTGCATGTGTCTGCATAAATGGTTAGAAACCGACTCCATGAGGGTGTTATGAAGGCCCAACATCCACAGTTGGGGGTTGTGCTCACAGCCCAACACCGTGCAGAACGCTTGGCATTTGCCACAGAACACCAGGATTGGCAACGTCGCCACTGGCGTCATGTGCTCTTCACAGATGAAGGCAGGTTCACACTGAGCACATGTGACAGACGTGACAGAGTCTGGAGACGCCGTGGAGAGTGATCTGCTGACTGCAACATCCTTCAGCATGGCTGGTTTGGCAGTGGGTCAGTAATAGTGTGGGGTGGCATTTCTTTGGAGGGCCGCACAGCCCTTCATATGCTCGCCAGAGGTAGCCTGACTGCCATTAGGTACCAAGATGAGATCTTCAGACTCCTTGTGAGACCATATGCTGGTGCGGTTGGCCCTGGGTTCCTCCTAATGCAGGACAATGCCAGACCTCATGTGGCTGGAGTGTGTCAGTAGTTCCTGCAAGATGAAGGCATTGAAGCTATGGACTGGCCCGCCCGTTCCCCTGACCTGAATCCGATTGAGCACATCTGATACATCATGTCTCTCTCCATCCACCAACGTCACGTTGCACCACAGACTGTCCAGGAGTTGGCGGATGCTTTAGTCCAGGTCTGGGAGGAGATCCCACAGGAGACCATCCACAACCTCATCAGGAGCATGCCCAGGCATTGTAAGGAGGTCATACAGGCACGTGGAGGCCACACACAATACTGAGCCTCATTTTGACTTGTTTTAAGGACATTACATCAAAGTTGGATCAGCCTGTAGTGTGTTTTTACACTTTAATTTTGGGGGTGACTCCAAATCCAGACCTCCATTGGTTAATAAATTTGATTTCCATTGATGATTTTTGTGTGATTTTGTTGTCAGCACATTCAGCTTTGTACAGAACAAAGTATTCAATGAGAATATTTCATTCATTCAGATCTAGGATGTGTTATTTGAGTGTTCCCTTTATTTTTTGAGCAGTGTATATTTAGGTGAGTGTGTGTGTATGTAATATATGTATATATATATAAATGTTTTTGTTTTCTAGCACGATCATAAATGGTACCTGCATAATGGGGATTTTATTTTAAGGTTGTTAACCTTCTGTCATTCTTATTCTCAATAAAAGCAATTAGAGAGAGAAATTCATTAGTCAATATTTGCATCTATGTAGAGCAATGAGGGCGATGTATAGGGGTAGTACAGGTTGCTATGGAAACATGGTCCATTGATATTTCTTTTCTTTACCACTTAAACTGAGAAAACCTTTTTTTTTTCCAGCCGTTGTCAAAGAAAGAATGTATCTGAGTAGCATTGTCTTGTTCTGCATCTGTCTGAATAGCCGTAGCTAATATTAATATAGGTTTTATGTGCTAGGGGATTGAAACCCACCAGCTCATACTGGTAATGCTTCCTAGCAAGCCTCCAGTGATGTCATCATTACTCATCTCAGTGTCTTGAAGATGCTAAGCCAGCACATTCACTGCACTGCGGGGCTGATGGCTGGAGATGCACACTGTCTGCAGTCTCATGGTTGCAAACGTTAAAAACATCTAATATGCTCAGAGATATGGAAAAGTCCCAAACCAAGCTATTTTTGGTAGGTAACTACGTGAATACACACAATATAGAGCTGGAATGAATCCCTTGTAAAGCATTGTCCTGACTGGCGTGTCTGCCCTTCTGGTTAATGTTGGGTATGATTGGGCAATTTTTAATGCCTGACACAATAGAAGGTAAAGAAGCACAATCAGCAGCGATGAAGGAGAGCAGATCTATCAGTGCCATGACTTGACAGAGCAGAGAGTATAAATGATAGTGTCACTGAGTGCTGCAGAAGGGAGCACGGGAATTCCACTTCAGTAAATTACATTACGAAGACAGACCCAACGGCATTGTATCTGAATGAGCACAGGAAAGAAAAGGTTGTCAGCATAAAGCTGAAGACATTACAGAACAACTGGCTCCAGGCTTAGATCGCTCCGTGTTTTTATTCTGTTTTGGAAAAATCCATATGTTTTATGGCACGCAGTTTGTGTGTGCTTCTATGTGTGTGACAGCATTGTTTGGGCACAAGTGATGGGGACTATATCATGACTGTCATTCAAACAGTAAAGGATAGGATGAAGGTTACAAAGAAGAAAAATATAACACCTTTGAAAATAATATGATAAGTTATCTGTTTGATGAGCTTAGTTAAAGTAAAAGTCCCATCAAAACCTTCCTCATTTCCTACGTAATGATCTGTAAGTTCATTAAAACACTTACCGATCATTGTCTTCTTCGATTTCCTGCAATATTCTGGACCCACATGACCACTCTTCTTTTTTTGCCAGCTCACATCAGGACCATTTTGTGGAGTGGACCTACTTCCTTCATTGTAAGCGGATGGGCCTCAGAATGAGACTCCACAGACTTACATTGAGAAAGCGACTTCTGATTTGCACAAAAACCCCATTGTGAGCTGGTTATTCTGTTTGCAGGTCACTGGGCATATAGGTCAACCCCTGACTAACATTTGTTGCCATGTCACACATATGCAATCTCCTGTAAATGGAGAACTTCAATTTTAGGAATAATGACAACTTGCATGAAAGTAAGACTACATTTATGTGCCTTCCATAAATATTCATCTCTTGTAGAATATATTGAAGATGAAGACTTCCTTTTTTCCTGTTCAGTGTTCCTCACATAACCGTCTCTCATGTACATCCCTCTTACTCTGGAATTTGGTCACTCTCCCACCCTTAAAACCTTCAGCTGCAACCTGAAAACCAGCTCTTCAAGAACACCTAAAATGTGTGGTGCACTCGAGAAGATGACTTGGTCCTTTGGGAAATAGAATAATGTGCTATTAGTGGATGATGACTGCGATAGATAAATGAATCTCCAGATATAACCAAAATTCAGTTTAAAATAATCATCTTTCAGCGTTATTTGACATATATATAGTACTTTTTACATACACAAATACTGGAAACATTTGATCTAGATGAAAGAGCACTACCAGTAATCACTGAAACAGTCAAGTAATGAACATATTGGAAGACAGACAAAAATAATTATACGAGCAACCGAAATGACCTACGTAAAAATTAACTGAAATATGGTTGATTCTTTAATGTTTTTTCCCGCAACTTTAATTATTGGTGATCTATCCCTTGGATAGGTCATCAATATCAGATTGGTGGGGTCCCTTTCCAAACACGCCCACCTATCATTTGCAGCCCACCAGAGGTCTGAAAGCTCCATACATTGTGCAGTGGCCATGAATTGTACTGCAGCTCTTTTCTAGTGAAGCAAATGGGAGATATCTGCAGTACCATTTATGACCATAAGTCAATGTACGAAGCTGTGCCAGAGCTCCGCAGCTTCTTCAGCTGATCAGCTCATCAATGGGAATGCAGTCAAACTGTCACAGTTCTCTATCATAATAATAGATCCCCTGTATTAAAAATAAGGGATCAGTGGACCCTTGGAAGTCCAAGTTCTGGTACCTGTCCCAAACTTTATTCGAAAGTCCTTTTTGGGTACCAGAACTGTACCCAAACTTGAACCAGAACCCGAACCCCATTGAAAACAATAGGGACCCGGACTTTTGAGCTGGAAAAGTTTTCTCTTTCTCTCTGCAACGGACGTCCCCTGGAACTCCAAATGTTGCAACGGACTTCTGGGAGAAGTCAGTGTTCGGCGTTTAGCTGTCTGGTATGAACCCTAAACTTTTAAGTTTGGGTTTGCTCATCTATATTAGAGATCCTTTAAGTTTCTGTTACTTTACTATTTTTCGTCATGTTAAAGAATAACTTGACAGCTTGTTGAATAGTACGTTGAGTACTTTTTCAGTTGTATGTTAAAAACTAATACTTACCAGCCACTGTCTTCATCTGTTCCCGGTGACACTTCGTCACCGCGGCGCCATCTTGTGACTGCAAATTCTGACTGACTGGAAGTCAGAAGTAATGTTCACAAGCTCTCAATGCAAGTCTATGAGAGCCTTGTTCTGGCCTCTTTCTGGCTCTCATACACTTACATTGAGTTGTGATTTCTGGATCAGCCAGCAAACATTGGAGAGATCCGACAGGTCACAAACTGCAGAAGACGACCAACCGGAGCAGTGCCGGGAATAGCTGAAGATGGCATCTCGAGTGGAGTGAACTTAGATTTGTAATACAACTCCAGCACTGCAATAAGAAACAAAACACTGGAGTGGATCTTTAATGTCAACCAAATATAGTAAAGAAAATGAGCATTAATGAAAATAAGTCATTACCCAATTCTTTGGGATTTATCTGCATATTTCCAATTAGTCATTTAGAAGAGTTATTTTTTCCTGTGAATGGTCAGAGCTTATGAATAGTTTTGAGCGAATTTGTTCGGCATTTCAAATTCGTGTTCGTGGTTCCGGCTTGTTCGCGCCAAAAAATCGTAACATCTGCGTGACAGCATGGCAAATCAGGGATGTTCACAGGCGGAGCCGATTTTTTGGCGCGAACAAGCCAGAACCCCGAACACGAATCCAAATTTGAAATGCAGAACAAATTTGCTCAACACTAATTATGAACCTCTTACTATTCTGATGATCTGTCAAGTGATGAACGAGCGGACTTCCCTTTCAGCACCACAGTCATATATATATTTATATATTTTAGCTTCACTCTGACTATAGTACGGTGCTAAGAAAAGGTATTTCCCCTATCAAAATGTCTAGTTTTGCAAAATTCCAATGGTCTCTTATCATACAAATCTGGATTAGACAAACAGAAATATTACTACTCTTCGTACCCAAAGAAAGTTTCTTCATCAGTATAATATAGAAGAGATCGCTCTCCGGATAATTTACGAAAAGTTGATAAACAGTATGTCAGTGTTTAGAAACTTTCTGAGCTTATTCTTCTCCATAACATTAAAACAGAATTTATACATATTATAGGTGAAAAAAATATCCTTTTGGAGATTGGAAATTCCCTTGAGGTCATATATACATTTTTTTAATAATCTATACATAGTTCTGTTTTTACCCTACACAGCAGACGCTTGTTCTTCTTTGAACAAATGCAAATGTGAACGTCTGAAGCTGCTCAGGGCTGAGAGGAATTTCTGCTTTCCTCTAAGCAATCTGATTGTAAATTTCCTTATGATGCACTATTCAGTTTGCTGATCTGAAACTTTTTTTTATTACTTTGGAGAATGAAGACATACAGTTATTTTTTATTTTTTGCAGAAATTACTTTCAGTACCTTTTTGCTAAAACCCCATAGTTGCAGTGATGTCTACGGCATTTACATAGGGCTTTTAGAATTGTATAAAAAGAAACTTTTGTTTTTACTAGCGGGAGGGAATGAAAAAAAAAAAAAAGAAGAAAAGCCCAGACAGCACGAACCTCAGTAGTGGGGTATGTCCCACATCAGAACAATTACTTCATTTATGTCTTTATGACATACATAGCAAAGAATTTCTAATAAAGAGTTCTTTATTGAGAGATCTCTGCTGACCTAAAAAGTTTCCAACTGTGGTCCTGGGATGTCTTACTTTTAGTCATTATAGTCAATAGGCAAAAAATAAAAGTTAAAATAATTTGTATGACCTTAGATACCTGAAAACTATGAAAGGTGTGGATCTACAAGGTAGTACTGTAAGTGAATCTTGATCTTAAAGATCTCAGATTTCAGAAATCTCGTGCACACGCTTGTTTTTTTTCCTGCCCCCCCTTGAGGACTGCAGCGTTTTTTAAATCTGCAGCAAATTAATTATTTCACAGTTTTTGCAGAATTTTTTCACAGAAAGCAATGAAAAAGGGCAACAAACAGGTTTTTGGGTAAAAAATAATGAACTTTTATTAAGCATGTACTGTAGATAAAGCACACGTAAACACACCGCAAAAAAAAAAAAAAAGCGCAGCTAAACCTGTGTATTGAATATAGTGTATTTACTACCAAGAGAGCAGAAAAAAAGCTGCAAAAACAGTGTGTGAACATAATAATAATCTTTATTTTTATATATTGTCAACATATTCCACAGAGCTTTACATACATTATCATCACTGTCCCCATTGGGACTCACAATTTACATTTCCTATCAGTATGTCTTTGGAGTGTGGGAGGAAACTGGAGAACCCAGAGGAAACCCACACAAACAGGGAGAACATACAAACTCCTTGCAGATGTTGTCCTTGGTGGGATTTGAACCCAGGACCCCAGCGCTGCAAGGTTGCAGTGCTAACGAACATAGCCTCTTGGTGGAAAAAGTTATAGATTTTTAGCTGTGTGTGACATTGGTCTTAGTAGCATTTGTTCATGTTAGTGAGGGAGATAGATTAGAGATAAATATGACTTTCTAAGTAAGACTTGGGCTTTTAAAGGCTGCTATACACATTAGATAGGTTGATGGTATAACAACCATTGAAGAAGTGACCAATAGGGCATGTTCATACAACCAATTTTCTCGGACGAGTGCTATCTGTGGTTTTCACGGATAGCACTCATACCTGTGATATTCTATGGGGCTGTGCACATGTCCAATGTTTTATTTGGAGAGTGGTCCACGTAAAAATCGGTGACATGTCCAATTTTGATCCAAGTGTCGGACCAAAATCGGCAATGCAAAACTATGAGTCCGTGAAAAAAATTGTACTGCACTCGTATGACATCTGAGTGCAGTCCGATTTTCATGGACTAACAGAATGGTGAAGGTGGAGAACCCATTTTATTTTATTTTTTTTGTCTCCACATCCGAGAAAAACGAATGCCCCTCTGATCAACGTCTGGTCAGAATAATTGGGCCATTTTTCTCGGATGTGGCGAAAACAGTTGTGTGACCCTGCACTTATACTGATGCAGCCATACACATTTTGAGCAATGCTGACTGTTAATTTCTTCATACTGACCATACATGCTTAAGGACACTATGAGAAGGCAGAATAATCTTACTGGGAATCTTCTAGGAATGTTTTTTCACTAACTAGCGATGTCAGATGTCTTCTCTTCTTTTCAGATGACAGTCTGTCATTAGTTGTCTGACTTTAGTTTAATATATATGGCCATCTCATGAGTCTTAGCAATAAATTAGTTTAGAAAATTACAACAGTATAATTTTAGACGTATACTAAGTTTTTTTTAACTCTTAATTTAATCACTTTCTCAATAGTTTCATTTAGAAGAACATTTTGTGCAGCAGTATGAACATGTCAGCAATATTTTTCAATGGCTTAGCTTTAATCATTTTGTATATTTACAATAGGAAATAATCATTATGTCTCAGAAATGTACAAGTGGTAGCAACAATTGTTGTGTGTGGACTGGCCCTTACCCACAAATGCAATACTCCTGTATCTTTCGATGTACCGTGTACTGTACATTTTTAGACCTGGTAGGATACTGTAATGCCATCTGGTGGTCAAGAAGTGATTTTTTTATAGATTTGCAAAATTGTCATGTTGTAACCAATTTTATTTGCCATATTTTAAACTAACTTGTCAAATATCTAGACTTTTATACTATTTTTAAACTTTTTTTTTGCAATGCCGATTGCAGGAAACCAAATTTTTCCATCCACTGTTACCAGTCCAGTCTCAAAGATGCTGTTTTTGCTACGTTTCTGTTATGATAAAGGTCCCACCATTTTTTGTATACTCTACATACATATTTTATGTGTTGTTTTATATTTTACATTTTATTAACAAGTTACTATTAGTTTCGGGGTCCTTTAACTTACATGTTTGGAAAACTTTTGCTCACTATTGAACATATGCTTTGAATGCAGAAGATTCTCAGTACATATTTAGGTTTACAACTCGCAGTTCTGTTTTTAAGTAATGAATAACAGCAGTATCCGAGCCTTTTCTATGTACTTTGAACTTTCCCCGTGACTTGAATGTTAATGACTACAAGTAATTAATAAAACTAAGGGCGATTGTGCACTGTGTTTGCAAGTAAACATAATGGTCCGCGGTGAACACAGACAAAAGACCGCCCCTGTGCAACAACGGTATATGGGCCCATAGTAGGGCAATAGCTCATGATTATGTGCCCCTTTGTGTCTGTGACAGAAGCTGCTTTGAAGATGGATGTGGGCCCCCTTAACTCTTGGTCCTCTGGGCGACTGCACAGATTGCATCAATAGTATGTCCAAACTTGATTACGATGGCAGTGAAAAGAATGCAGACATTAATCAGTCATTCTGGGGAAAATTTCAGTAAAATGTAGTATCACAAAGTAGCTAATCACAGAAATGTCTGCACATTTATTCCTTGGCTGTGTCCAACATACATCATGACTCAGGACCGTCGGATTCCAACACGCCCCCTCCTCATGATCGATCTTGGTAAATCGGGGTCTAGGTTTGCAACACTCTGTTTTGGCTAAGAAAAGACAGTCTACTCAATGCTTTCCATATGATAGGGAATATGTTCACGGGTAGATTGTGGATGAACCGATGGGTGTTGCCAGTGTCAGACTGAAGAACATTGGGCCCACCAGAGGATTTGATTCTGAGGGCCCACCTTTCTCGCCCCAAAGCAGCTGCAAGGTTTGCACTATGAACTTTCCTGAAGGAGAAGCCAGGGCCCACTGGAGGATTATCCAGTTCTCTGGTTGGCCAGTCCAACCCTGGGTGTTGCACACATGTTTAGGAGGGCAGTGCCGATGGCTTGTGTATGATCCATTTTGTTACTTTTGCTCCATTTTGCTTGGATTGAAGTATATTGTGTATATTTGGTATTTTAGATATGGGCAATGTCGCACTGTTTTTTGCTTCTTGTATTTAATAATAAATAATATGTTTCCTTTCATAGAAGCAAGAAACGAGCCATAGAAATTTGTTAGTGATGTTTTTATTCTGGATGGCTATAGATATTTATTATCCATACACACATATTAGTACCATATTACCCCCTACTAATATACAGTACAGACCAAAAGTTTGGACACACCTTCTCATTTAAAGATTTTTCTGTATTTTCATGACTGTGAAAATTGTACATTCACACTGAAGGCATCAAAACTATGAATTAACACATGTGGAATTATATACTTAACAAAAAAGTGTGAAACAACTGAAAATATGTCTTATATTCTTGGTTCTTAAAAGTAGCCACCTTTTGCTTTGATGACTGCGTTTCACACTCTTGGCATTCTCTTGATGAGCTTCAAGAGGTAGTCACCGGAAATGGTTTTCACGTCACTGGTGTGCCCTGTCAGGTTTAATAAGTGGGATCTCTTGCCTTATAAATGGGGTTGGGACCATCAGTTGTGTTGTGCAGAAGTCAGGTGGATACACAGCTGATAGTCCTACTGAATAGACTGTTAGAATTTGTATTATGGCAAGAAAAAAGCAGCTAAGTAAAGAAAAACGAGTGGCCATCATTACTTTTAAGAAATGAAGGTCAGTCAGTGCGAAAAATTGGGCAAACTTTGAAAGTGTCCCCAAGTGCAGTTGCAAAAACCATCAAGCGCTACAAAGAAACTGGCTCACATGAGGACAGCCCCAAGAAAGGAAGACCAAGAGTCACCTCTGCTTCTGAGGATAAGTTTATCCGAGTCACCAGCCTCATAAATCGCAGGTTAACAGCAGCTCAGATTAGAGACCAGGTCAATGCCGCACAGAGTTCTAGCAGCAGACACATCTCTACAACAACTGTTAAGAGTAGTCTTTGTGCAGCAGGCCTTCATGGTAAAATAGCTGCTAGGAAACCACTGCTAAGGACAGGCAACAAGCAGAAGAGACTTGTTTGGGCTAAAGAACACAAGGAATGGACATTAGACCAGTGGAAATTTGTGCTTTGGTCTGATGAGTCCAAATTTGAGATCTTTGGTGTCAACCACTGTGTCTTTGTGCGACGCAGAAAAGGTGAACGGATGGGCTCTACATGCCTGGTTTCCACCGTGAAACATGGAGGAGGAGGTGTGATGGTGTGGGGGTGCTTTGCTGGTGACACTGTTGGGTATTTATTCAAAATTGAAGGCATACTGAACCAGCATGGCTACCACAGCATCTTGCAGCAGCATGCTATTCCATCCGGTTTGCGTTTAGTTGGACCATAATTTTATTTTTCAACAGGACAATGACCCCAAACACACCTCCAGGCTGTGTAAGGGCTATTTGACCAAGAAGGAGAGTGATGGGGAGCTACGCCAGATGACATGGCCTCCACAGTCACCAGACCTGAACCCAATCGAGATGGTTTGGGGTGAGCTGGACCGCAGAGTGAAGGCAAAAGGGCCAACAAGTGCTAAGCATCTCTGGGAACTCCTTCAAGATTGTTTGAAGACCATTTCCGGTGACTACCTCTTGAAGCTCATCAAGAGAATGCCAAGAGTGTGCAAAGCAGTCATCAAAGCGAAAGGTGGCTACTTTGAAGAACCTAGAATATAAGACATATTTTCAGTTGTTTCACACTTTTTTGTTAAGTATATAATTCCACATGTGTTAATTCATAGTTTTGATGCCTTCAGTGTGAATGTACAATTTTCATAGTCATGAAAATACAGAAAAATCTTTAAATGAGAAGGTGTGTCCAAACTTTTGGTCTGTACTGTATATGTATATTTTAGCACCATATTTCACATCTATTTTAGAATATGCAGCGTTGTAGGGGTTAGCAATTCCATTTTTCTTGGTAGAATGTCCTCAAAGGATTGTTCTTGTTTTCAGCTGAAGTACAGACACATTATCCTTCCCGTCTTGATGTCGTAAATTTAACCGCCTTTCCAGCAAAATGTACTCCTGTCATTTCCATTCATCGAAGCAGGAATTAGGGACCACTCAGCCGTGTCAACATTGGATAAATCATCTTCTATCTCATTCGGAAATAGCATTTAGATTTTAAATCTATGGCGTCTAAATACGATACACTGTTTTTGAGATATTGATTGTTTTACCTGTTTGCTTATAATGTAACTTTAGAAATGGCTAAAATTTCTCTTGTCTACTGTAACTGTTGGAACCTAAAGGTCTGAGTAAAAAACTATATGTGACTGCAGACTTCTAAATCCTCACAGCACGTGCACTGCACTCTGTCAGGATTGTTCGGCCTTGCGGTCGAGAATGGGCGATCACATGACCGCTAGTATGCGATACAAATACATGCAGTCACATGCCAACTAGACGTGCTCGGCCTCGCTCAATACAAGTGAATTGAGTGAGGCCAAGCACGTTTAGTCATAATGTGGCCCAAAGAATGCAAATCACATACTTACGGTCACGTGACCACTCGCTCTCTCCTGCATGTTGTTCTCATACTGTGAGGATTCAGAAGTCACATAAAGTGACTGCAGACTTTCTGCACAAGACAAAACAACCCCATTAATGTAATACTACTTATGAAGATTGTTCCATCTACTTTGTACAGACAGATAACAATAGCATACTGATACTTGGCTGTTCATAGTGACTGGGGTCACCTTTGTACATGTTTAATACAAAAGAATCGCTGCACTGCTGCCAATTGGTGCTCAAGTAGGGGCCGAACGCGTTGCTATGTAAAAATAACCTTGGCACTCAAAATATATTTCAAAGCAGTGAAATTTTTATTGCAGTCCAAAAGTGAATGTAAAACGTTTCGGTCGTAATGACCTTCATCAGTTAACTGCAAGATGTATAACAATGTGAGTACATAAACATAGTGATAGATAACGAATACAATTACAATATCAATTGCATAGATTCAAAGAGGAGACTGGACCGGGGTAAAACATGAGGATAGTGACCGGTAAAGGGGAGAGGAAAAGAGGGGGTGTTTGAGCAGATAAGCGGATGGCTATCTGTGCACAAATGGGTTAGGGCCGAGTACACCTACCAATGTTGCAATGTGACTAGGAGTACTGATGTATCATCAGTTGAGCAGGCAATGGTAAGGACCACCTATGGGTAAGGGGACATATGAACATACTTAATGGCGTCTCTGGAACATAATAGATAAGCTGGAAATGGCTAAGGACGTTACCTTAAGATGTCTGAGACCTGGCAGGATCCATAACGCGGTGTCCACCGATTGTTGTAGTGGCCATATGTGTGTGGAGAGATCCTTATATGTGTATGGGGCGATTGCTGCGCGCGCAAACGCTGTGTGGTGGCTGGGAGGCGGCTAGGAGCGCGAAACAGGAAGTCACTGGATGACGTCACCGGAAGAGGCGTGTCTCCGCGACGTCTGCGTTCCACGGTTAGTGTATATGCGTTCCAGCAACCAGGAAGGAGTTGTCAGCGCTATAGAGGGCGATGGGGCGCTTATCTGGCAGAAAGTAACGTTGGAAACAGACAACGGAGTGGTGAGGGGAGATGGTTGAGGAAGGGACCAAGGAGAGGGAGCATCTGCAATAGAGATAATGGAGAACAGCATCATTAAATGATCTATGGATAGCACAACAGTAATGGCAATACAATACAAGTGCTGCAATATGATATTCATGTAATGATAGCAAGGATCATAAATACACAGTACCTTTTCTCAAATGACACCAAAATGGTGTTATCCTCTCTGGGATAATGGAATGTATCCATGTTTATTCATACATATACGTGTGTGACGATATCTCTAAAATATTTGTGAATACACCTGAGTATACAGGAGAGAGGTCATATGCAGATGATTAGACAAAGCGACTATCTAAATTATGGTTAGACCCTTGTCAAGTAAAAGAAAGGAGATCATATTCGCGGTTAAGTCCTTTGGGTGAGAGAGATTCTAGTTTGTGGATCCAATATGCCTCCCTCTGTTTGAGGAGGCGGATACGGTCACCTCCACGTCGCGGTTGTTGAATCTGTTCTAGAACTTGGAACCTTAGCTGTGATATGTTATGTCCACTGTTAATGAAGTGGGGAATGGGGAGCAGTAGATTCTTACACCGAATTGTGGACTTGTGTTTTGAGATTCTGTCCCTTATAGGTTGGGTGGTCTCCCCTACATATATCATACCGCACGGGAATTTGATCAGGTATACTACAAAAGAACTCTCGCAGGTGAAGTAGCCCTTGATGTAAAACTTCTTTCTGGTGTGGGGGTGGTGGATGGTACTGCCTTTCAGGACATTGCTACCCTGTGTGCATTGAAGGCATGGGAATGTTCCCATTCTTGGATTCTGAAGGAACCGTTGACCGGATCCCTGTTTTGTGCTACCAATGTCTGCTCGGACTAGAGAGTCTCTGAGGTTGCGAGCACTCTTGAAGCAGGGTATGAAGGGTTTTTGAAAACTGGTGATGGATGGATATCCTGTGCGTAGGATATTCCAATGTTTACGGATTATTTTGTGTAGAGTGTATGCGAACGGGTGATACGTGTGGACAAACGGGATTCGGTCTGATTTGTCGGTGCGAGGCCTAGGGGACTCTATTTGTTGGTTTTTTAATGCGGCTGGAGGATAACCCCTTGTAATGAATTTGGAGCTCATTTCTTGTAACCTCTGTTGGCGGATGACAGGGTCTGACACTATCCTTTCCACCCTCTTAAATTGGGATTTTGGAATGGATTTTTTGATATGTGTCGGGTGATTGCTGGAGTAATGCAAGAGTCCATTACGGTCGGTGGGTTTTGAATATAAATCCGTCGTGAGGAAGCCCTTCTCGTCCTTGATGACCATAGTGTCCAAAAAACTTACTCTCTGACGGTCATGAGTGACAGTGAAACCCAAGTCGGGCCATGCTGAATTGAGATGGTTAAAGAAAGTGTCCAGTGTCTCTGGGGTGCCATTCCAGATACAGAAAATGTCATCAATGTATCTCTTCCAGAGTATGGAATGTGTCTGGAAGAGAGGACTAGTGTAGACTATCAGGTTCTCAAAGGCCGCCATGTAACAATTAGCGTAAGGTGGCGCTACGTTCGAGCCCATTGCGGTGCCTTTGACCTGCAGATAGTATTTGTCCTGGAATAAAAAGTAATTTTTGGTAAGCACTATGGTCAGTAGGTCAATTGTTAGTTCCGTGAGTCTTGGGTCGGTGTTGGATTCGATGAGGAGGGCCTTCACTGTGTGGATACCCCGGTCGTGTGGCATTGAAGTGTAAAGATTTTTTACGTCAAATGATACTAGTAAAGAAGTGGCGGGGACCTGTTGCAAGTCAGACAGAGTTTTGAGAAATGCCCCTGTGTCTAACAGGAAGGATGGGCTTTTTTGAGTTAAGGGTGTGATGATTTTTTCAAGAAACCTGGATAATGGAGTAAAGATGGAGTCGGTTGAGGCCACTATAGGTCGTTCGGGAGCGTTGGTTAGGTCTTTATGGATTTTCGGTAGTACATAGAATACCGGAGTAATGGGGTGTGTTTTGTTGAGAAACTCGCCTGTTTTACCGTCAATAGTGCCTGCTTCAATGTGCTGACTGACTATGGTCCTAATGTGATTGCTGAATTGGGTGGTGGGGTCCTGTGTGAGTTGTCGGTAGGTGGTAGTGTCATTGAGTTGGCGTTCTATCTCTCGGATGTATAGGTCTCTATCCATGATCACTATGGCCCCTCCTTTGTCTGCTGGTTTTATAATTAGGTCTTTGTCATCTTTAAGGCTGGTAAGTGCCTGTTGATCAAGTGCAGATAGGTTGGGCTCATAGTGGAGTTTCCCTCTGTCTATTCTGGAGCGTGGGTCTCTAAAGGCTGTGTCTACAAACCCAATGAAGGTTTCAAGGGCATGTGAGCCATGGGGAGGCCTGTATGTGCTTTTGTTAAACAGGCCTAGGCTCTGGGATGTGATTGACACGTCAGACTTAGCTGACGTGGTGGTTGGGTCTGTTGTAGAGGGGAATTCCTTCCCCACAAAGTGAGTCTTGAGTCTCAGGGAGCGGTAGAAGTGTTGGAGCTCTATGTCAAGTTGAAAAGTGTTATACCTCCCTGTAGGACAAAAAGATAGACCCCTTTGTAATACAGACAGCTGGGTAGTGGTTAGAGTCTTAGAAGAAATATTTACCACCAGCGGGGTTGGGTTTGGGACCGGGTCACTCTGTTGAAATCCGTGCTGCCTCTTGTTCTGTCCGCCTCTCCTTGTCTTCTTCTTCGTGGTTGTCTCCGTGGGATCTCTCCACACACATATGGCCACTACAACAAGCGGTGGACACCGCGTTATGGATCCTGCTAGGTCTCAGACATCTTAAGGTACCGTCCTTAGCCATTTCCAGTTTATCTATTATGTTCCAGAGACGCCATTAAGTATGTTCATATGTCCCCTTACCCATAGGTGGTCCTTACCATTGCCTGCTCAACTGATGATACATCAGTACTCCTAGTCACATTGCAACATTGGTAGGTGTACTCGGCCCTAACCCATTTGTGCACAGATAGCCATCCGCTTATCTGCTCAAACACCCCCTCTTTTCCTCTCCCCTTTACCGGTCACTATCCTCATGTTTTACCCCGGTCCAGTCTCCCCTTTGAATCTATGCAATTGATATTGTAATTGTATTAGTTATCTATCACTATGTTTATGTACTCACATTGTTATTCATCTTGCAGTTAACTGATCAAGGTCATTACGACCTTTGTACATGTTGTCTCGGAAATATACTGGCAAACCAAGTAATGGTCACACAATAACATGATGTGAACAAAAACAGAGTTGTGTATTTCCAGACCATAACATCTCTTATTTCTTCTTCAACAGCATCTTTGTATTATCCCATTCTTCTAGTCTCTGAGCTTGAAAACAAATTGATAGATAATAAGTGAGAAAGGAATGGAAAACACAGGTGAAAACAATGTTTTTTTTTATGCAGTCTAAATTCTGCAAGCAAATTATATAGCCAGGGATGTGAATATCATCTCATTTCTAAATCGGTAACTTTAAATCATTTACTGATTATGTACGCTGCTAGATTTTCTGTACGTTTTCATTATTGTCTGGGAAGTGAGCCGCTGTCACCTGTGACTTTTTAGCATTTGTGTGACTGTAGAAGAAAAATAGGTAGATGATTGGAAGATAGAATAAAGAAAGGACTCACAGCACTCCAGTGCTATAGTGAATATAAGTGAGTTTTATACACCTGTGAAGAAATGGCAGCAGGGAGACCCCGCAGAATCTCGCTGTTGCCACCACTTATGATGGATCCACACCCCGCCTCCTGCCTGACGTCACAAAGCACTGCCCTTTGCACCAATGTGACGTTCCACACCCCCCTGAGGGACGCGTAAGGTCAGATTGGTACAGTTATGCACAGACACCCCCTGTCCACACGGATACAGGAAGGCACCAGGGAGTGAGGAGAGGAGGCCCACTCAGTCACTGACGTGGCACCACACTCGCCCACAACCCAGACAGGCTGAGAGGCTCCGTTCACTAGCTCCAGTGAAGCAGAGCCTTGTCAGCCCTGGAGAGCTGCCACCAGTTTCTATTTGATATAATGGACTTATATCGGGCTAGAAACCAGCCCGGTGGCGTGTTCGTTGGACCGAACAACAGGCGTAAGGTTCGTGGATCGAGATAAAAGAACAGCCCAAGGTTAAATTATATATTTAATTGCCGTAAAGGTGCACTAGACAAACACTATATACATAAGGGTTATACATAAACAATGGTCAGAGTTGCAAGCACAATAGCATGGGTACAAAAGATATAAAGCAGTTATTACGAGTCAATTACCGGTTAGATGAACAATCTGGCTTTCGGGGGAAGGGCTGCCACCTGGGAGGTTTGGGGGCCTTTTCTTTGTTGTTGCAGGACTTTTCCCACACGACTTGATGTCACGACCCCCCCAGGAAAAAGACAATGGACCCATGGCTGCTAGAACTATTAAACTCTCTGGATCACTCCCCCTACCGCCCCCTGCTTGAGCCCAAGTCTCCACCCGTGTTCTCTTCCAGCTACAGATTCCCAAAAAGTAAGATGGGCTATACCTCCTTACTGGACGATCCTAGGGAGCTGGTTCTGGTGTCATCTGATCCAGCCGGGCCCCTGCTACTCGTGGAGATCAAACATAGTGACCCTAGGGGCTTCTGAAAGGCTGTGCCACATATATCCCTATCCTTGCTTGCTGGGCGTTGAAGAAAGGATTGGTGAGATTCTCCATTCTTTTAGGTTTCCAAAAATCTGGTTGGTTTATCAGTCGGATGTATTGTCTTCCCATAACTCACTTTTGAATTATGTAGTTCACACAAAGGAGCACATGGCATGGGGGAAGGAACAAATCCTGTGCAGCTGCAGCTGCTGTGGGATTTGTCACCCCCCTGCTCCTCCGCCCCCTCCCTTCTGCTTGCTGCACAAGTATTCAAAGGTGTCGGATTGCACTGTACATGGAGATCTCTGTAACCCTGCCAAACCGTGCACAGTGATTGAGATTACCTTGAATATCTTCACCATACCCATGTCATATACAACAATTTAGTCCTCTAGAGCTTTTTCAAACTTTTTCCTGCAAGGGGACTGAAACATTACATCTCACATGGATGAATAAAGTTCAGTGGATTCAGATTATATCTAGATTTCTGCAATTTCTTCCTTTACTGTTTGTATTGGAGCCAAGATCAACCTTGCAGGCACCCACCAAATTTTTTTTTACCAGGGTGCTGTTTTCTCCTATATGTAGGTACAGGCTCGGTCTGGCCTGGCGGGGCGCCGGGAAATTTCCCGGTGGGCCCCGGGCCCCATGCAGAGGGAACTGAAGAATTTAAAAAAAAAAAAGTGGTCGTGGGCCCTTTAAGGGCGCGCGCACGCACTTTCACCGACGCGATGCCCAGGAGAGTAGCGGGAGGGGCCTGGGAGCAGGAGAGCAGGGGCTGCACTGCAGCGTCACATTCAGCAGACAGGGAAGCACGTCTGCTAAAAGTGACGTCACAGCGCGCCCTGCACTGCAGTCTCCCACATTAGGAGCGTGTCTGTGGGCTGGAGACAAGCCAAGGTACTGTAATATTTGTGTGTTTGTATGGATTTTTATGTATATGCTGCCTGCATGTGTGTGTGTACAGTGTGTGTATATGCCTGTGTGTGTACAGTGTGTGTGTATATGCCTGTGTGTGTATGTACAGTGTGTGTGTACAGTGTGTGTGTATATGCCTGTGTGTGTACAGTGTGTGTGTATATGCCTGTGTGTGTACAGTGTGTGTGTATATGCCTGTGTGTGTACAGTGTGTGTATATGCGTGTGTGTGTACAGTGTGTGTATATGCCTGTGTGTGTGTACAGTGTGTGTGTATATGCCTGTGTGTGTGTACAGTGTGTGTGTATATGCCTGTGTGTGTACAGTGTGTATATACCTGTGTGTGTGTACAGTGTGTGTATATGCCTGTGTGTATAGTGTGTGTATATGCCTGTGTGTACAGTGTGTGTATATGCCTGTGTGTACAGTGTGTGTATATGCCTGTGTGTACAGTGTGTGTATATGCCTGTGTGTGTACAGTGTGTATATGCCTGTGTGTGTACAGTGTGTGTATATGCCTGTGTGTGTGTATATGCCTGTGTGTGTACAGTGTGTATATACCTGTGTGTGTACAGTGTGTGTATATGCCTGTGTGTGTGTACAGTGTGTATGTGTGTGTGTACAGTGTGTGTATATGCCTGTGTGTGTACAGTGTGTATATGCCTGTGTGTACAGTGTGTGTATATGCCTGTGTGTACAGTGTGTGTATATGCCTGTGTGTGTGTACAGTGTGTATATGCCTGTGTGTGTACAGTGTGTGTATATGCCTGTGTGTGTATGTCTCTGCGTGTGTGTGTGTGTACAGTGTGTGTGTGTGTACAGTGTGTTTATATGCCTGTGTGTGTGTTTATATTCCTGTGTGTGTGTTTATATTCCTGTGTGTGTGTGTGTTTATATGCCTGTGTGTGTATATGCCTGTGTGTGTGTGTGTGTGTGTGTGTGTGTGTATATATGCCTGTATGTGTGTGTGTATATGCCTGTGTGTGTATATGCCGGTGTGTGTGTATATGCCTGTGTGTGTCCATTGTGTATGCCTGTGTGTTTATGTGTCTTCACACATACGTGTGTGTGTGCTTCCCTGCGTGTCTGCATTTTTGTGTGTGATTGTCTGAGTGTGTCTGTGCATTTCTGTGTGTGCTTGCCTGTGTGTGTACGTGTCCCCATTTCTGTGAGTATCTGTATCTGCGTGTGTATATTAGGGCTCTTTCACATGTCCTGATATTTACGGGACTGGAAATATCCGTGTCCACCTGTGTGTCATCCAAGTGACACATACTGGTGCTTGGGAATCAGTATACAGTTAGCGCTGTTCCCAAGAGCCGGGTGCTGAGCGCTGCCCTCATCATAGATCCCTGCAGGCGATGTGATCAGCAGCAGCGGGGTCAATGATGAGAGTAGTAGTCTACTCCCACCGTGTCCGTGTTCAACTGTAAAAATAAGAATAAAATAAAAAAATCCTTATACTCACCTCTCCTAAGTGTCACCTGCTGTAATCCGTGCGAGCGCTCACGCCGAGGAGAATGACTTCTGCAGCGAGCTTGCTCCAGAGCTGCGCTTAGTGAATGACAGGGCACCGCTTGTTGAGCGCAGCTCCGGAGCCCACTCGCTGCAGGAGACATTCTCCTCGGCGTGAGAGCTCGCACGGATTACAGTGGGTGACACTTAGGAGAGGTTAGTATAAGGTTTTTTTTATTTTATTCTTTTTACAGTTGGACACAGCTTGTATAGACTATTACTCTCATCATTGACCATGGTGGTGCTGATCGCAGCGCCTGCAGGGATCTATGATGAGGGCAGCGCTCAGCGCTCTTCCCAAGCACCGGGTGCTGTCATCAGTGTGCGGGACTTTTTGCAGTCTGGACAGCAGGTAAAAAACAGACATGCCAGCGTGTTTTGCCCACGGACACCACATGGTCTGTAGAAAGTGGAAACACACTGACATGTGCACATACGCATTCATGTGAATGGGTCTACGTGTGTCAGTGTCTCTGGTACGTGTGGAAACGGTCACCGCATGTACTGACGTGTGAAAGAGCCCTTAGTATGTGTCTGTGTGCGCTTGTGTTCGTGTGTGTAAGCGTGCTTCTGCATGTCTGTGTGCTCTTCCGAAGATTTATTATATTTGGAGAGAGATGGGAGAGAAATTTTAGGAGACAGAATGGGGAGATGTGTGAAGAAACAGTATGGTGAATTAGGGGAGGGGTGGGAATGGGTGGGAGAACAGAATGGGGATGTATGAGGAAACAGTATGGAGAGTAGGGGAATAGTGTGAGGAGACAGTATGGCGGGAGAAAAGTGTGAGGTGACACAGCACAGAGACTAGGTAGTGTGGGGGAAGGTATAGAGATGCGGCAGTATGGGGGGAACAGTGTGAGGGCACAGCAAGGAGGGAACAGTATGCTGAGGAGGGGGAGTGTGATGAAGGGGCACAGTATAGAGACTGGACAGTATAGGGGGGGCACAGTGTGAGAGGACAGTGTGAAGAGGGGGCCCAGTATGGTAAGGAGAGGACAGTGTGGAGAGCAGGTACCATAAGAGGGATACAGTGTATGTCATTTTTTTGTGCAGGGAGCATTGTAAGAGTTAGGTTTATTCAGGGGCTCAGTGTAGATATTTTTATTCAGGAGCATTATAATGACTCTGCTATCTTTAAGGGCATCGTGTGGGGATGATCTGCAGAAGACCGGAGAAGATGGAAGTCTGCAGAGACGAGCTGTGGATGAGAAAAGTCATCATGGAGACTGGACAAGAGGGAGACGAAAAGAAAGAGAACGACTCTAATCAGAGAAGACGTCTCAGGTAAGATACCTGGATGTAAATGTTTATTTGTGATCCTGCCTGTGTCTCATCAGTACTGTGGTTCCTGTATGGTCCGCAGTCTGATGATGACTGATAACAACTCCCAGTATCTCTATTGTTAGTTACATACTGGGAGTTGTAGGTTTATGTGATACAAAGATATATGGGGCTGACCTGACATTACAATTGATGGTGGTTCAGATGATGTATTCATGTACTGATGAGTTTGTGCGCGTCTGCGTGTGTGTGCGCTTCTGCGTGTTTGTGCGCGTCTACGTATCTGGAATAATATGTATTTTGTAAGATGCGTGTATGTAAGAGTCCATTGTGGTGTGTAATAACATTCATATGCTTGAGGCACCTTTACTAAATCTATTAGGACTCACTCACATGTGTTAGGGAATTCCATTTGTCTTTCCACATTTAGGAACAGACAAGTGAAATTTGCTTACCTTGTCATAACCATAGGGTTGTACTTGTATGGAGCGGGTTCAGGAGCTGAGCCTGCTCCATACCAGGCAGATGTCGGCTGTGTTACATAGCCAGTGTCTGCCTGTAACAGCAGTGATCAGAGCTCGCCTTGATTGCTGCTGTTTTGAGTATTTAAGTGCCCTTGTCAATCACTGACAGCAGCATTTAGCTAGCCGGTGCATGCAGTCACCTGCTCCCTTCTGCCCCCTGTGACGCAGTTGCAGGTTGCTGATGGGTTGCCAGTAGTGCTGAGTGAGCGTGGTCGGACAAGGTGTTATCTCAGCATGCTCGGGTGTTATCCAGGTATCTTGTAGTACTCTGCTAATATGCTCGAGTCCCTGCGGTAACATGTTTTGCGGCGGTAGACAGAAGCAACATATGCAGGGATTACCTAACAAACAGGCAATTCCTGCATGTGTTGCGTCTGTCTACCGCCGCAAAACATGCTACCCTGGGGACTCGAGCATATTAGCAGAGCACTACAAGATACCTGGATAACACCTGAGCATGCTGGGATCACACCTTATCTGACCATTCTCGCTCAGCACTAGTTACCAGGTGCTGCTGCCATGTTAGTCGTTCAATGAATCTCAGCCTGGGGTTGGGCTCCATGGAAGTGTCACAATCCAGGTGCCGGACGTTATTGCAGCACCCTCACTTTGTAGTTAGCGGTGACTGTAATGTCTCCCTCCTTGCACCGATCCTATGACAGGAAGCGAGTGGCGGCAGGGAGAATAAAACTTAATTTTCTCCGTGTAGCCAGCGCTTTTCCATTAAGCCGTCTAACCAGGCTTTAAACCCTATTTACCTGCAGATTAACCCCATATCTGCAGATAAATAGCGTTTTTCAAGGTGACAAGTTACCATTAAAGGGACTCTGGCAGTACGGAATGACTGTTCGAACAAAGTCCTGCCGCTCAGTGCTCCACAGCGCGGCCAATCATGTAATTATAGTACATTATAGAAAAGCAAAACAAGTAATAAAACCGTTTATGGTGGGCTGTAGTGTGGGCCCCTAGAGTCAGTTCCCCTGGTGGGCCCTAGGCAACCCAGTCCGACCCTGTGTAGGTAGATAGATAGTGACATTTTTTCCCAAGAGCCTGTCAGAATTTCTGTGGTCTTTCATCCTGTTACGATACTGGCACAGTGCTGCTGGAAACCAGTGGCCGAAGGAGCACAAGCAGGAACAGCAAGCGGTTATAGATGTACTTGGATATAACAAAGGAGTTGTAGGTAATAATCCGTAGATGAATGAGAACAGTCTGGAAAAAAATGTTCATTAGCTGAGACTGGAATTAAGCTAACAGCTAGACACAATACTCAAGCAATGAGTGAGAAATCCATGCGGCTTTAAGTAGGCCCAAACAAGAAACAAGACTGATTCCAAGGTTCAGAATCTGCCATCTTAGTAAAGGGCAATTATTAAGGTGAACAATAACAGCCACTAGTAGTCAAACTATAGAAAGACAAAAGGAATTGTGACAGAGCCTCACATGTATAAGTAAGCATGTAGGGTAGAATTCATCATGAGAGTAGTTTTGGGAATCAATCTAGCTCGTGGCTGCGTTGCTAGATTGGTATATTAAAGATTTCTATCTAAATTTGTTTCATCCAATATTTATGCCACCCCTCATACTAGAGTAAGACTTGAAACTTTTTTAAATTTGAAGAAATCTGAAAAATATCTGGCCTACAGCTTATTCGCTTAGCAAACCATACCTACTCCCCACCCATTTTTCAAATATGTCAAGATTGACACAAAGCGATGGCTTTTTGGCTCCAAAAACTGTCAAGAAAGCCTTGATACATTCCCCCAATAGCATGTATTTGAATTTATTTACACAGGACATAGAAGTAAATTGCACAGTTTGGATACTTGGTAATAGCGGAGAGATATCTATTGAATCCTCCTTTTTTTGTAATATTTAATCAGTTGTATGACAACTTCTACCATGGCATTCATACAAATCAAAAAAGCATACTATATAAGTAAGCTCCGGGGCCATGCTTTTTCTGGATTCTAAAAGACAGGCAGTGACAGAGAAAAGCATGACATAGCAATTTGAGGCAGCTCTCTAACCTTTAAAATGCTAACACGGGCGTAATGTGTAATTACAGAAATCAGTGTGAGAATTGTTGCACTGTATAATTATCTTTTCCTGAAACTTTATTGCTGAATGAATTATTAATCCAAATCAGTGTTGTATAGAATTTCCAGGAACAAAGAAAATAGTCTATAATTAAAACGCATCAGTTTTATTTTTGTGCTCTTGTTTTACTGTGCTGTAATTGATAATTAATTGGTAAAAGTGTGTAGGAGTTTCAGGTGGGTGGCATCTGCAGGTTCTTCATGCTTTCCAATCAGAACAGTGTAAATAGCTTTGTTTTTTGCCATTGCTTAGCATCTTAACATACCCATTATGGCCCTACTGCTGCTTATTTATGTCATGAGACCCGATTGCCTTCTGCTACTCATATGTAACACTGGTTATCTGTCAAAGATGGAAAACAGAGAAGATGGCTAATTCAGTTACTGGTTTCCAGCAATAAAAAGGCATCTCTAAAAGCATAGTTCCCACTGACTAAGCATAATTTAGATTTTTTTGTCTTCGCTAGAACTTTGGAGTAAATTCTTACTAGGGATCTGTGGCTGATGAGGTTGAAAGAGGACCTGTCAATTGTTGAAAAATATTGAGTTATATATCTTGTAAAAATTTCTGAGCTCCCCTGATTCTGCCGCTTTTTTCCATTTTGTTCTGCATTACTCCATTGCAGAGATATTAACGTTTGCTGCTTTTGGAGCGCAATATGTGAAATCTCTGCATGCAGTTCAACTGGATGTTTCTTCAGAGTCTTCTCTTGAGGGCATGCGCTTACACCTCTCCCTCCCAGATGCTGCCAATTACAGCTCGGCAGTCTCTGAGACTGCTAGATCAGCTGTAATTGGCAGCATCTGGGAAGGAGGAGTGAAAGTGCATGCCCCCAAGAGAAGACTCTGAAGAAACACCCAGTTGAAATGCAATCAGAGATTTCACATATTTCGCTCCAAAAGCAAATAACGTGAATACCTCTCCAACGAAGTGTCGCAGTGCAAAAAGGTAAAAATGTCACAGAATCCAGGGAGCTTAGGGAGTTTTAGAATGTGCTTAATTCACTTTTATTAATTTATAGGTCCTCTTAAAATACATACTGGAAGGTTAAAGCAGATCTCCAAAACTCCTTTTCTACTTGCATACTGTTTGCAGCAGTAATCTGATATTTATTACCCCCACCAATTTTTTTTGCATGTAGTATATAATAATTCTGTCATTGCTGTCCTATAAATCATCTTTCAATGAATTGAGTTCTTGGAGACGCCAACAGTCTACGTGAACAAATAAAGCAGTAGTGTGAGGTATGGGAGAATACTCACGGCAATACTAATACTGTTCTATACCTAGCACTAGGCCTTATAGGGAAAGTGCATGAATCAGGGATCCTTTCTTTGATGTTCTTTGAATCTTTTTTGTTGAATATTAAATGGTTATTATCAAGGTATTTAATTGCTTTAATTAGTCAGACAGCATGAAGATAAAGCAAGTTTGCAATTGACTTGCTTTTTTTATCTGCTGTCATTCTGTGCAAGGAGAGCTTTCGTCTTATATATAGTGTACAGCTGGTTTCCATGGGGCTCAGCTACTAATGCCTACTCAGACCCTGGCTGAATGTACATTCCAGGAGAGGCCTTAACTCTTAACATTCTAGTCCGCTCTCTCTAGCCCATTGACTTCTAAACATCAGCTAATGCTCACCTCCCTCTCAGCTCCTGACAAGCTGCTGTTACAAATTTTGCAAAATCACCAGCCCCCACCATCAGCTGCTCCCAGAGCAGTTCTCCTAATCAGGCTCTCACTACCCTGTGCTGTGTGTGCTTGTTCACTGCACTTTTATCTCTATGTGTAAATATTTTGAAAGCATTGTAGACTCAGAGCTAACCACTGATAGCTAAATGTGTTACAGCAGAACTTGTGTTGAGCTTTATAGCTCTACTTATACTACAGTCCTGTTACTAACCAGAAAAATATAAATAAATATTTATTTTACTCACTTAAATAGGGGCCATGAATTTCCAGAGTTCTTTACAGATATAATCATCTACTTTCCCCATTGGGGCTCACAATCTAAATTCCCTATCAGTAAGATCTTGGAGTGTGGGAGGAAAGCAAAAGCACACAAAGCCCAGAACCTCAGCGCTGCAATGTTACAGTGCTAACTACGGAGACGCCATGCTGCCGCATACCTTTACTTTTCATAGCAATCTTATTTGTTTAATAAAGATGTCGGGTTAAGTTCTTAATTATGGTGTTTACAACTTGGGTTTGGGATTCTTCTCATGCACCAAACCTGAGATTGCTGTGCATCCATTGATGGAGTAGGTGTACCATCATTTTGCCCATGTTTTTTTCTTTATTTAAATGTATTGTATGTGAAATGTATGTGAACCATGGTGATTATATCCTAAGGGAAAACAAGCAATATTAAAAAGTGTTAGTTGTGGTTAGATGTTGACTGGCAATAAACATATAGTGTGAATGGACATGAAAGAATAATGGATGCTACTATTGATCTTGTGCAAAGCAATGTTTAAATTTCTTCAAACTTATTACACATGAACTTGGGGTTGTTTACTGCGGTCTGGCAAAGTCATAGTGAAAGTACCAAAAAAGATGCAAAGGGAGTTACTTGTAACTATTATTAGTATTCTGCTTTATAAAGCATACAGCACATACAATTTGCTTATACATCTTTCTTCTTCCCACCACTGGCAATCACCGTGTAACGTCACTATAACGAGCACATCTTACTGCCAATTCATAATTCACTAATAGGACAATCATCACTTTACACTTTGAAAGCATGGGAAATTTTCAGTGCTCTCTTTTTTAAAAGTACCTCTTGTAATCATAGAGAGTAAGCACCCACTTACAGATTAGATTAAAATTGTCCAAATCCACCAATTTTAACAGGATTTGCCGACCATGTGATGTGTATGGCCTCCCCACTCTTTTCCTCCAAATGATGTCATGGAAGAGAACTGCACCAAGCACCTTTTTGCCAAATACATGGAAATTTGGGCTACAGTTGTCTCGCCATATTTTTTCCCCATCCTATTCTTTTCTTCTCATCCGATCTACTTTCCTTTTCTTTTTTTCACCTGTTTACTATATAATTTAATCTTTGAACAATGTTCATGCAATAATTTCAGCAGTTTTTCCCCACATACACACCTTACTGCACGGACAATTCAATATATAAACCACATTTTTTGTCTCACAGGTGAAAAAGCCAGTTAATGCTATTTTATTCCCGTGACTGGGATGACGTATAACTCCAACCTTAAGTGTGTTTTTTTTTTACATGCGCTTTTATCACATTTTTTACACTGCTTGTTTTGTTAAAGCTGTTTTTGTTTTTGAAACATCTGGCATGTGCGTTTTTTCCTGCAGATTTTCCGCATTTCATGCAAGTCTGTGTGACAAATCTGCATATAAATCTCAGCATACTAGCAAGAAAACTTGACATGTTGTGGATTTGAAGCACGTACTGCAGGTCAGTTTATTCTGCGTAAAAAGAAAAGTGCAGAGGGCACAAGATTTCTATAAATCCCATCCACTTTGCTGAAACTGTAATATGCAGCGTCAAAAACTCATTGTGGGCACACAGTCTAAAGGGGTTGGCAACCTTTGTAGACCATTTTTCTTTTTTTAAAAACCATATATTTTGGGCTAAAAATCATTTTTGCAATTGGGTTTCATTACAAATTTTGAACCATTTGACTTTTACAGACTTTGTTTTCCAGTGCGTTCAACTTTAATGTGGTCTGTAGCCATAAATTAGTCGAGAGGAGCTCCGAAACGACATTAAAAAGTTACAAACTTTCCTGTTAGATTATCAGAACGAGCACACTGACGGATTCCCAGGTAAAGAGGTCGGCCACCTTCTCTTGGTGCGGATTTCCTCACAGACTGCACAGCTCTCCTGTCCATACAATGGCTACTGGTTGATGAGCATGTGACCAGACCTGTCCATCAGCCTCCTCAAATAGAAAAGTAGCTTTCCTATGAGAGGAAGAAGAATTGTGGGAGACTGATGGTCTCATGCTCCTCCACGAGCAGCCATTGTATGGACAGAAGTGCTGGTCAATGTGTGATGACAAGCTGCACTAACAAGAGAAAGTGTCCGTCCTCTTCACCTGTCAGTGAGATCATTCTGACAGTCTAACAGGAAAGTCTGTGTGTCTTATTTTATCTGTCTTTTCTAATGTGACTTCTGAGCATAGACTACATAAAAAAATTGATCCCAAAGGCTGACAATCCTTTTAAAACATCTTGTCTACTGTATCCACCATGACCTTCTCCATTCTCCATAGCATTTGTTGGTTCTAATCATGGCTACACATACTACTATGCTCTCAATATTTGATCTTGGGGGTGCCAGTAAACTTCTGAGGTGCATGAAAGCTATCCCTTCTGAAAAGATTATTTCAATCTGTAGGTTTTGCAAACAGTTTTGTGGAAAACTTATTTTCTATCATCAAACATCCAGAACATTCAAACTTCCACACCTAGGGAAATTTGTAAAGTAGCTTGTTGTTCATTCAAACACTGTGTGAACAAGTCCAACTCGTTCTTGGTGCCATGCCACAAAATAAAAATATCGTCCACATAACGAACTCAAAGCTTCAAGCTATTGAACCACAAATCAACAAAAACAAACTAATCTTTACAAAAAAAAACCACATAAAAATATTAGCAAAACTTGGAACTACAAGGGACCCCATCAATGTCCCCTGCAACTGTAAATAAAAATCAGTCCCGAAATGAGCAACATTAGGAAACCAATCCTAGTTCAATTTCTCACGATAGGTCAGCATGCCCTCATCATTTGGAATGTAATGTAAGTATATAAACTTTTTATGGCAATAGAACACGAAAGGAAATATCTCTAGTGTTAACTTGACACGTAGGATTAAACATTTTTTTAGTATCGTTCAGACAGTAAGATGGTTTCTTGACAATTATCTGCAATTAAGTATCCATATATCCCTCAAGAGGATGGGATATAGAATAAACACCAGAAAGAATAGGATGTCTTGGAGGATTGACTTTCCTTTTCCTGCTTTGTGGGCCTCCACCATTTTCAGAGCGTACGGCATCTGCTTAGAAGAACCCATGACTGCTGTTTTTTGGCACAAGGTTAGGGGTGGCTGGGTTTTTATAATGCTGGGACATTTTCATCACCTGACCTTTCCTAACGATGATAGTGAACAAGCCATAACCCTAACAGGCTAATTAAGGCCTGAAATCTTGGTCAAAGTTATCTGAGCACACAAATCTCCAAGGGTGCCCAAACTTTTGCATCAAGCCATTTTCCGTTTTGTAATTTTAAAAATTTAAAAGAAGAAAATATATATATTTTTGTTGCCTAAAATACAATATAAATGTGTCATCTTTAATTTTATGCCTTTTAGAGATCATTTTATCTGCAACTTGCTTAAATGTTCGCAATAACAGTAATTTTGACCAGGGGTGCCCAAATTTTACATGCCCCTGTAAAACCTAGTGTTTTACACTTGGACAGAAGGAGATCACACATCATCTTGCTCCTGTCCTTTCAGTTGTACGCTCTCTCGCAGACCTTTCCTTCACACTGGATAAAGTCAGATAGGGGGCATTTTAACTCGCTGTATCTTTACTTGGATCACAGCTATGGCCTCACTCCCCAATTGATATTCTCAGCTTTAAAATGAGACCAGAAAACCGATTAACGTGAGAGTTGGGTGTTCATGTTGTCACACATCTGCATCTTTTACTTTAAACCATGATATCTTGAACTGGGTTACGAATATAACAGATAAGAATCTCAGTCAGACGGCCGTATAACATGGATGACGATCGCATTGCAGTGCACTGACTGGCAGGTGGCTCTCCTGACCCGAACGTGACTGATGCATACAAATAATAATGTTTATTTATATAGCACCAACATATTCCGCAGCGCTTTCCAATTCAGAGGTTCATATGCAACAGTCATAAGTAACATAGCTAAAGATAATACTATAAGTAAAGCAAAAATAAAGACGACCCTGCTTGTAAGAGCTTACAATCTACAATGAGGTGGGGGTGACACAAAGTACAGGTGTTTATTTACAATGATGGGCCAGCCATCTTGAGGGAATGAGGGATAGATAAAGGCTGCATGAGCTAGTCACCAGCCAATATTTGTAGTATTTTTGGGTGCGGTGGAGTTTGATGGAGAATTATGTTCAGAGAACTAGTGGATGGGCTATATATAAAGGGACTTTGATTAGGGAACGTGATAGGCCACCCTAAGCAGATGTGTTTTTAGGGAGCGTCTAAAACTGTGTAAGTTATGGTTTGTCCTAATTTCTTGGGGTAGAGCATTCCAAAGAATAGGTGCAGCTCGGGAGAAGTCTTGGAGCCGGGAGTGGGAGGTACGGATTAGTGCGGATGTTAGTTGAAAATCGCTTGAGGAGCGTAGGGAACGGGTAGGCCTATAAACAGAAATGAGGGAGGAGATGTAGGGGGGTGCTGCACTGTGGAGAGCTTTGTGGGTGAGAACAAGCAATTTAAATTGGATCCTACAATGTATGGGCAGCCAATGCAATGACTGGCATAGAGCAGAAGCTTCTGAGTAATGATTAGCCAGATAGATTACCCTGGCTGCAGCATTAAGGATGGACTGGAGAGGAGGAGGCCAATTAATAGAGAGTTACAGTACTCAAGGCAGGAGTGGATCAGGACATCAGTGAGGGCTTTTGTTGTTTCCATGGTGAGAAAGGGGCGGATTCTAGAGATGTTCTTCAGGTGCAAGCAACAAGAGAAATACATGCTGTCACGCTCGGGTCAGGAAAGCTGCTGGCCAGTCCAAGTATTGCAATGCGATCGTCATCCATGTTATGCGGCCGTCTGACTGCGCCCTTAAAATGAGCCCTGAATCGCTGCTGTAGCTATGATCTAGGTTGAGATATAGCCACTAGTAGCCAGGATATCTCTCATATGTCCTTTGCTACTGAGTTGCCAGTCTGCAATGACGTATGAGATGCCTCCTTGGCGGGAGGATGGTTGGTCATAATAGTACTACACATATTTTATGTTCTCAAATACCTTACATTTTATTATGATTAAGGTAATCCTCATACAGCAAGGACTACTTAGTCTCGCAGCTTTGGGCCCTCCTGCAGCAAAGGACCAGAAGCTGCATCCCAAAATGTCCCTCCTTCCAACAATCCAAGACATATAACTAGTATTATACATGTTTTTACCACATGTGGACAGGTAACAATTTGATGAGCTTCTTCTCAGTTGTTAGGACAAGTTGCTTGGTTGTTCTATGTACTTGCATGCCATTTTAATATAGATTGGGTTAAATATGCATATTAAGTGCATAAATCATGTATATGAATTTAATTTTATCAAATAGAATGAAAGCTGGGTTGCTGTAAAACATGATGAAACAGTTGGAACTTGAGGCGATTTAGCAATAAATTAAAACGCAAATGTACTTTTTGTCTAATTGCATGCCAACTGTGTTATGTCTGACTGAGATATTCAATAAAATATATTTGCTGACTATTCCCTAAATGGCAGCTTTTAAGTTTTCCTATTTGGGTTATGTAGCTAAATTTTGAAATATCCTGTTTCTCTTTTTCCTTTATGCTACACAAAAAGCTAAAATATGTATCTAATTTACTTCAAAATGACTGAATGCATATTTTTGAGCTGACGCAAGCGATGCTCAATAACACAATAGAAAACCAAATCTGAAGTTAAGGACTTGTTTGTGAGTTTCGAGAATGAAACTTAAAGTGGTCGTCCCATTTTCGAAAACGTTTTTCCTGCTGCCTCAGTTCATTATAAAAAAACAAACAAAATGAAAAACGCACTTTAGTTACCGAACCCAGGTCTAGGACTGTGTCTCCAGCACTGCCCCGGTTATTGTGCATAGGCTACAGCGCTGTCAACATGATGTCACTGCTGCAACCAGTCAACACAGACAGGAGCGGTGCGGACATACAGTTCTGGAACTGGGGAGGGTGCGTAAATTGTGGTTTCTTTTTTTTTTACAATGAACTGAACTGGTAGGCAAATGTCTTCTAAAACCCTAGACTATGCTCACACATGTTGGATTTTTTCAGCATCAGAAATCTGCAGCAAAACCCAACTGTGGCAGGAAATCAGCTGTGTCAAAAACGTTGGTTTTGCTGCGTTTTTTGTGTGCGTTTTTTCAATGTTGTTTTCACTGTCCTTTTGTCTCTTTATGCATGTACATAAAGTTCAGTGAAAAAAAAATCTCATTCTGGTTTTGGCATAGTGGGGGAGGTAAATTGTTCAGGAATAGTTTAGACATTGGCAACGAATTGAGTTTGTATGACACTATTTACTTTTACACTATGGGGTCTGCCATTCAGTTGCACAGGCATTGTTCAATTTCACACCTCACTGGGCCACAGGTATTGTTCAATCTCAAACATAGCTCAGCTAATGTTTAAAATGTACCCATCACAAATTTAATTAAACGCTCCTAATACAAATAACGATATCAGTGACCAAGGGAAGATGATAAAATCACAAAAATAAATTACTTCCAATGAAAAAATGCTGAAAGAAGTGACTTGCTCTATTTTCCCAAAACCCATGGCTTTTTGAAATGGCGTATTCCCAGCTAAGATATTTGTGGCATATGTAGAGGATATCCTATTAATGTCTGAAAAATAAAGATATCACACCTGGGCAGCATGGTGGCTCAGTGGTTAGCACTGTTGCTTTGCAGCTCTGGGGTGTTGGGTTCAAATCCCACCAAGGACAACATCTACAAGGAGTTTGTATGTTCTCCCCGTGTTTGTGTGGGTTTCTACTGGGTACTTTGACCCCCCCCCACACACACACACACACACACCTTCCCATTCCCACATGCCAAAGACATACTGACAGTGGGTACAGTGACGATGATCAAGATTAACTTGTACCAGAATTATGGAATGTCAACAATATGGCGAATTAATGAAAGGGCTCCAGATCCAAAGTGCATCATCTGTCAGATGTATGGCTGCCAACAGAGCTGGGTTATTCCTGCTTACTGATAACCTGACTGCAGATAGTAGTAGCGCGATGAGTTTTGATGTCTAATAAAGCTGTGCGTTTTTCTAGGAATCAGTCAAATGTTGCAAAACTGATGAGACAGTGCTTCATTGTGAAGATGGACAATGACCAACACACACCACCAAACCTACCCAATAGCTTCTTAAGATAAAGTAATGTAATATTATTCTTCAGTGGCTGACTCAGTCTACTAACCTCTACCTGATTTGGCACCCTTTTCTTTTTCTGAAGACAAAACTGAAAGCAGAAACAACAACTATAGACAGCTGTATGCACAGCTATTGCTATATGATAATGGCATTTCAGAGCCTTGTTCTTATGGTCAGTGCGATCCCAGCAGTTGATCCCTATTGATCAGCTAGTAATCACCTGGCTGTCATTGTCCAAATGCTCCTGGACCCAACCATCACACACAAATGTTTTACCGCAATTTAGTTTTCGTCTGCACAGCTGGTACTGGTAAAACACATTGAAATACCTCAATTTTACTTGTACAATTTCTGCTTCACAATGTACTACTATTCGGCAAATAGGAAAACACCATAAATATTACTTTACATGTTCTGATGGCCTCTGTTTTCTTTCAAGTTATCTCTGACTTCTATGATCAATGACCACTCTCAAGCTATGGTCATAACTAAAGTGATCTTCCCAAAATCACATTATCCCTCGTGCATTATATAGGAGACAACTTGCTGATCTCTGGGATCTCTAGTGATCCCAGATCAGAAGTCTGCAGCCCTTTCTTAAATGGAGTGGAGGAAACATGTTTGGTCTTTACTCATTGTCAGTGTCACTGCTGTAGTATGATGAGCGCTGTCATCAGCTATTTTTGGGAGTCCCATGGACAGTGAATGGAATGGAAGACGAGCATGTGCTTTTCTGCTCCATTCAAGAAAGGGTGTTCTTGGGGTTCCAGAGCTCCAATCTCCGGATTGCTGGAGGACCTAGTGTTCGGACACCCATTGTTCAGCACTAATTTATAGATAAGGGGATAAGTAGTGATTTTGTGAATAACCCTAGAACATAATTTCAGTCCTCATGCATACGTGTAGATTACCGTATGTTATAACCAGTAAGCAGTCTAGAGCAGCAACTCTTTGTATGCCTTTTTATGTCTGAATGCAGCCATAGCCATTCAGTTGCCTTCTTCTAAAAATACAATTTTTCTTCCTACTCCTATTAGTTAATCAACCATTCCTTGTGTGCTCTCTGTAAAAAATATTAACTCTACTGCTATTTTTATAGTTGTGGGTGAAAAACAGCCTGTCTCCAAATTACTGTGTACAGAGTTAAACATACAAACCCCATACTAGTAGGTAGTGTCGTGCCAGCAGGGTAACGGGGACACTCAAACTGTGATGCAAGTCATGTCACCTAGATCTGTGAGAATATTCTTTAGTTAGATTGAACTATTGTTCCACTGAGCTATTAATCTCTTAGTTACATCATTGCTTTAATTTACATTCATGTTTTGAACATAGAGTATAAAGAGCATTGCTTAGCGCCATAAAATATGCTACCTATCGCACCTAATTAAGAACTGAAAAACAGAAGAGTAACCGCAGAACAGCCCAATGACTTAATCGTCCAATATTTGGAATATGACACAGGTTTAGAGACGTCATAATAAATTTAATGCAGTGTAAGATCATCTATCCATGATTAGTCATAGTCGTTGTTTACCATCTTGATTTATTTTTCAGGGTTTGAACGGAATGTCTGCAGATGACAAGACTGAATCTCCCATGTACGTGTATGAGTCAACTGTACATTGTACCAATATTCTCCAGTGCCTCAATGACCAGTGGAAACAAGACATTCTCTGTGATGTCACTTTAGTTGTGGAAGGAAAGGAGTTTCGAGCCCATCGAGCAGTGCTGGCTGCCTGCAGTGAGTACTTCCTGCAAGTACTGGTTGGGCCAACGGAGCATGGATTGGTAGTCAGCTTGCCAGAAGAGGTATGTTATAATGTCATTTTTTTTACTTTGCGGTCAGGACAAATTCACATGTCACTTTTTTGGGTTATCTAGTGTGCTGGATCAGTTTTTCATCCTTTTTTTTTTACCATCGATATGTCATCAGTTTTCCTTGTATGCAAAAAAAAAACTGATTGAGCTCTCCCAAGCCTATCCTAGCAGAGAAAAACAGATCGCACTCGGATGCAATTCAGATGGTGTTTGTGTTTAGTCCATTCTTTTTGCAGAACTTTTCACTGAATGGACGAGTTGGGCCAAAATAGGACATGACTCCATTTCTTTCCTGCTGACCATCGGTCAGCAAAGAGAAGCTGCTATTTGATTACCCTCATAGAGTCTAATGTGTCAGAGTGAAAAACACTGTATGACAAACACTGATGTGTCAATAAGCACTCAGTACATTGATAGATTAAAGGCAAAATTACTCTACATAATGTTCTAATGAAAAAGTAAATATATGACAACGCCACAATTTATACTACATGTTTCATTTGGTAATTCAACCACTTGGCTTCTTTGTTCGAAAATAATAGCCAACTTGACTAAGGTCCCTTAAATATAATGAAGAGGTGCACAACTGTTAACAAATTTGATACATCTTGGGGGGGTTTGTGAACTACTTAAAGAGTAACTGTTGTTTTATTTTTTATTTCATAAATCTATAGTGCACATGAATTTTAGCAACTTTGTAATATATCTCATCCGAGAAACCACTTCTTTCTCCTCCTGATATTCTCTTTCACTCTCGATTCACAGGTAAAATCTGTATTCAGTGAATATTACTGGGATAGTAGAGGACAGTTGCTGCTCATTAGGGCTCGTGCAGACGGCCATATTATCAACAAAACGTCGGACTGGACCCGGACCAATGTTAGTCTATGGGGCCGTACGCATGTACAAAAATATTGCTGCATGTCCAAGTTTGATCCGGTATTCGGATTGCACTCGGCCATGCAAGTCAATGAGTGCATGGAAAACATCGGACTGCACTCAGATGATATCTGCACTTTGACAGAATGGAGAAGACCGAGAAATTTTGTTCTCCATCTTCTTCTCACAGTATTCTCCATCTTCTCTTCATCCAAGACAATCTTATCTATTCAGAGTGTGATCAGTGTCATTTACGTAACCGGCCCGATTCTCTCGGATGAGAAAACTTACTGCCGTCTGCACTTGCCCTAGATTCTATTAAGAGGAGAGGCAAGGAAAAACAAACAACTTTACCATTTATCTGTTAATAAAAATCCTTTCCGCTCTCATGAACAGAGGGATTTTTAATTCTATTGTGTAGGTTACCTAGACAAGGAGCACATGCTGCTTGCAGGCACCATGCTTTAGAGCCTGAAAACAGTAGACCGGATCACTAGATGTCCCTGCGCTTTTCCCATGCTTCAAAGGTAAAGCTTTGATCTTGCTTGTCCAAACTGCCCTCTTGACAAAAAGAAAGCCAAGAGGCAAGGGACCAGTGTGCTTATGAAGAATGAAGGTGAGACAAACGCTTTTATTTACCTCCCATTTATTGAGATGCAGCTGGTGTGAGCCATTAGTACTTTTCTAATAAAATCTGATTTTATAAAACAAAGGGTTATATGCATCTCAGTCATTAACTAGCCACACCCAAACTGAAAGCGTATATCACAGCCACACTCAGCTGTTTTTGCTTCCCCACCTTCTATGACCGGCAACTGGACTCTGTATATTTGTCTAAGGCCACGGTTCCACTATCAGTATTTGGTCAGTATTTTTTCTCAGGAGTGGACGACAAAACCAGGAGTGGGTGATAAATGCAGAATTGGTGACTTGTTTCTATTATACTTTTCCTCTGATTGTTCCTCACCTGGTTTTGTCTCCCACTCCAGAGAAAAAATACTGACCGAATACTGATAGTGGGACCGTGGTCTTAGACATGAAATGGGAATACAGTTAAAACCAGAAGTTTACATACACTGTATAAAAAGACACATATGCATGTTTATCTCAATATCTGACATGAAATCAGAATAAATTCCCATTTTAGGTCAGTTAGGATTTTACCATCATTTATAATATTTGCCAAATGCCAGAATAGTGAGAGAGAGAGAATGTTTTAAGGCATTTTTATTACGTACTGCATTTTATTACTTACTATTGGGATAAACATGAATATGTGTCTTTTTATATAGTGTATGTAAACTTCTGGTATCAACTGAATCTATTTATTCTGCACAGCAAATTTATGAGAATACATAATGAGGTGTGTGGCTTCCACAGATTCTGAAATCAATTAAATCTCCAATACATGCACCACAACCAACATAGTATAATTCCTTAAAGACGTATTATGAGAAACAACAAAATGTGACCTTTGGGTAGCAGAAGATTCTCTCCCTTCATCCTAATATACTAGGGTCTATACAAAGTAAGGGACCAGGTATCATGTCTGGTGTACTTGTGTTTATAGAATATCCTTATATAGATGGGAGAAGCACTTGCATCTATATATATTTTTATTAAATCTGTGTATATGTGCATGTAATGTAGTGTGAGTGTGTTAAATACACTCACCTACTGCCACTTCCTCCAGGATCCGGTGCCGTTCTGCTTCGCTTCTCCTATCCGTCACCACAATTCAGACTAGCCAGCTTAGTCCATGCTCTATGTGTGAGCCGGAGGTCTCTTTTACAATAAAAGCCTATGGAGCCTCGTTCTGACGCTATACAGACTCACATTGTAAAAGCCACTTCTGGGTCACACGGAGCGCAGTGTGATCCGGAGCGTCTGCAGAGCTGTGATGTCATGGAGAAGCAGAACAGAACGGCGCTGGACACCGGAGGGAGCAGCAATAGGTGAGTATATTAATACACTCACATTACATTAAATGCACATTTAAATAATAATACACACATTTAATAAAAAATATATAGATGGGATTGCTTCTTTAAGTTTGATTTTACAAGTAAATGTCTATAAGGTTGGCCAATCGCTGGTCATATGCAGGAGACACTTATCAGTTAAACGTTCTTTCCAACTATCTCCCCCAACTCTCCCATACATATGAACTCTTCGCTAGGCATTCATGCATTTTTAACAGGAAGAGAGGAGAAATCTGCTGTTAGTGTATGTGCAGACAATGTCTTTTTCAGGAGTGTTCTCTATGAAACCCACCTGAAGAAGCACCCAGAAAACTTTCCAATGAGTCATCATATGAACTTCTATGTGAAAATGAATTGCTGTTCATTAGAGATGAGTGAACCTGAGCTGTTAAGTACAGGGTTCGTACCGGAAGTCCCTTTAGTGTCTGGTGCTGAATTCCGAACACTGACTTCTCTCAGAAGTCCATTTAGTGTGCGGAGTTCAGATGCTGAGCAAGAGATGCTCGCTGCTCCAGATATCACTACCTGACAACACGCATGACAGAGGCTTTTGCCTACATGGTTACCCATGAATATATCCTGTAGTTCTTTCATGTCAGGTCACACATGCTCATTACATAACTGATATTCTGCTATGGTGGCTATCCACTTTGCAGTGAAACTGTGCATGAGTGATTATACCACTTCCCAGGGTGGTTGGGGCACTGTGCATCCCTTCTACTACAGAAGGAGCAGCTATTCTTCTCTCACACTGTACCACTCAGCTGTGTTATAGACGCAACCCAGCAAGCGCAGAAGTGTCGACAACTAAACCACTAACAGATTTTCTCAACATAAACACATTTTTATGTCCTCATTTGTTTTATTGGATGTCTGCTACCTATAAATATAAAAGAACATAGAAGAAAAGTAATGGTATTAAGCTCACAATTGTAAAAAACCAACCTTTATTGAATAAAAACAAGCATGGTCCAGGCATGAGTCAACACCAGCTGAACCGTAAAGGGACAGTAAAATGGTAAAAAAACGAAAACCTACCAGCTCACCTCTCCGGCCACCTCCTCTAGTTGCTCTCCCCCATATGGTTCTTAAAACCCCTATTTACTGCTGCCACACGAAACCCTGAGCATCTTCGCGATAGGTCCTGCATAGGTGTGTATGTGCAGGAACCTCCTGGGACTAGTCAAAGCCAGAAACTCCAGCATACAGTGCACATCATAAGGTCATGACGCATATCATGACCTTACAACACGCCCGCTAGGTCGGGACTTGCGACGCAGTGACATCCCGGGCCTTGTCGTAGCTGAAAGACCTGGCCTAGCCTGAAGATGCTCAGGGTTTCAGAGTGTGGTGGCAGTAAGAAGAGGCGTAGAGGACTGTATGGGGGAGAGTGAGCAACGGAGGTGAGCGGTGAGGTGAATATTATTTGTGATTTTCAGGGCATCTCATATTTGTTATGCCCTGAAGTCTCTCCAGACCTAATAGCATAAAAAGGGATGTTCAAATTGCGCAGAATAAATTCTGTGCAAATCAAATTTCCCAATAAAATTTGTGCTATTAGGCAAGTTTGAATCTCATTAAACCTGGTCATCTTTAGCATTGATGTTGTCTGATCAGCACTGGCAGTCATAGGGTATGTGCACATGGCATCTTTTAGACACCCGCATATCATTTTTGAAGCAGAAAATGCTTCAAGAAAACGCGACTTTTCTAATGTCTCTTTGGACGTCTTTTGTGGGGGTTTTGCCTCTGGCGTTTCCTATTTCAGTCCATATGCAACATAGTGTCAGCTTCTAAGCGAAAGCCACCAGAAGAATGGATCTGTCACTTCCTTTAGCCATTTTACAGCTGTTGAAGCATGAAGCAGGTAAACGAAGTTATAGATGATGGAACATATGCACAGCAAGTCATTTTGACATTGCTGTGCATATGTTCAATTTTTTTTTTAGTGCCTTTTCAAGCGGGCTCCAGGTGGAATTCACCTGAAAAAGATGTCATGTGCACATACTATTATAGTGCCTTCTCACCAGGGCTGTGGAGTCGGTAAACCAAACCTCTGACTCCTCAATTTCCATGACACCGGCTCCGACTCCACGACTCCTACTCCGACTCCCTCATACATGGCTCATGTTTAAGTGATAAATTTACTGTAGCACAGATTAATCTCAGCTAAAAGTCTAGACCCTTAGATCAGGAATAGGACAGACATTTATAGGACATTTCATAACTTTCCCAAATTCTTATGAAAAAATATTCCCCACAAACTGCATTGAATTACTGTACCCAATTTATTATATATTTTAGGAGTCGAGGTCTGTCCATTTTATTCCGACTCCACCAAGATGAGCTCCGACTCCGACTCCACAGCCCTGCTTCTCACAACACTATCTTGCTATCTTCTCATGCTATGGTATCGGGGAAATACAGTCAGAATGTTGACTACGGCATTAGGGTTTAAATTCAGACTTCTTGTCTTTGTATCCAGTTCTTAATAAACTGAGCTGTAGTCTATTACATTTAGAAGTATGTAGAGGAAACACAATTGGTTTACCAGTGACCTTTCACATTATAGATAACCTTATCTGATGTTTGCTTTTTTTTAAATCTGGATTTAACACATGACTGCTGCCTAGAACATGAGATTACTGATTAGTGGCTGTGGCAAATTACATTCAGCAAAGAATGTTGGTATTAGTAAGGTATTTCTACCTGACTATGAGAAAAAGCGAACTGTTCACTTATGTCAAGAAGGCAGTAAGAAAAATGTCAGGAAGAGTTGTACTCTAAACAGGTTTTCTGACAATCATTGAAACAGAATTTTTTAAAAACTTTACATCATCTATCTGATTTGGGACATAGAAGAATTTAAAAGGTATATATACTACTGAGTTTTTCTATTTAGGGGAGCTCCATGGGGGCATTTGTTTGTTATAAAAAACCTTTTGCTGAAGACAATGTATTGTATCAGTGAATTTAAAGGGGTTGACCAATTTTTTACTGTAGTTTCAATAGGTCACAAAATGCCCATGAAGATAACCATTTAAAAAAAAAATGTTTTGGCTTCTTTTCTCGATTATACATTGATAGATTATATGAATGCACCAGCTGTTTCAATAGAAGAGAGTCCCAAGGTCCTATTGTTATGCCTTTAATGTCTCTAGAGGGTGAAGACCACTTAAATAACACAATATACTGTGTAATATTCTATAACTACCACTTACAATAATAAAGCATTACTTGTGACTACAAACCTACGTTTTTTTAATTCCATCTGGTGATAGGTTTCATAGTCATCCACGTCTCCATATTGTCTTTTTTTCTTTTAAAGTATGTAAAAAAAAAAGAGATCTAAAGTGCTGTCAGGCAAGGGTACTGTAGGTCATGCCAATGTTCTGGGCAAGAAGCCATTATTCAATTAACATTACTTCATCACTGTTACTAATAGCGCTTGAGTGGATGGTTAAGTCATTTCACTGGAACCCTACCCTAGAAAGTACAAATGCTTGTGAAGACAGGATTCTTACTTTTCCAGCTGAATGTATGCATAGAAAAATATTTTTGTTACACCATGTTTAATGCAAGTAGTAAAGTAACAATAGCAATTATTTTAATAAGAGGATACAAATACAGAAGACTTGACAAGAGAAATGTTCCTTTTTTAGGCCTCATTCATTCATCTGTTTTTCACATACTTGTTCTGTCTGTGTTTTTCATGGAAAGAATATGTACCTATTACAGTCTATGGTGCTATTCACATGTCTGTGTTTTTTCACAGTCGTGGATCCAAATCACCCATACAATCTTTTGGGTCCGTGAAATTCACAGGCAACACACAAATGTTATCCAAATGTAATACATATGTTATCCATTTATAATTGTAATTGGTAGCAGAAGCTTTGCAATTTTTTTTTTTTCGTTTAGTATGCAAGAAAATCATTGATGGTAAAATGTGACGCTCTGACCAAACACTGACGACAACCTGATCCAAAATCCTCGTGAAGATCTGATCCAACACACTGATTAAAATTGTTCTATTTATTCATGTATGAGAAAAAATGGATGTCGGAATGAGGCTCAAGTCTTGTCAAAGAAATAAAGACTGATTACCAAAAATATGTAAATACTATCTAACACAAAGAAGATCAAACTCTTAAAAATTATTGCTAAAAACTGCTGTAGAATTTTGTGAAACATGAACCGCGTTGGCAATACTGACCTAACCAACAGGTCTCGGGACTTATTGTGATCCTCAAACATCACGTTTGGCATAGTACTTCAAAAGTTGTGGATGACCATAATGCCTAAACTGTGTATGAACTTATGCTAAGATTTTTTTTACCAGCTCAGTTTAAGTTACTCTCCAAATATGGCAAATGGCTATACACTGCATATATTTGTTTGGCCCACCATCGGTGCCTTATTGTGATTTTTATGAGCTTCACATATGCCAAACAACTACAAGATCTGCGTGTTGCATTTTTCAGTCATTGTTAGGCATTAGTTGAAAGCTCACTCATGTCAAAATGACAAATCTGTGGTAGTCCAGGCTTAAGTCCCCATACACATTAGACTATCATCGGCCAAACCTACCGATATCGACAGGTTTGTTCGGCAACCTAATGTACAGTACAGACCAAAAGTTTGGACACACCTTCTCATTTAAAGATTTTTCTGTATTTTCATGACTATGAAAATTGTACATTCACACTGAAGGCATCAAAACTATGAATTAACACATGTGGAATTATATACTTAACCAAAAAGTGTGAAACAACTGAAAATATGTCTTATATTCTAGGTTCTTCAAAGTAGCCACCTTTTGCTTTGATGACTGCTTTGCACACTATTGGCATCCTCTTGATGAGCTTCAAGAGGTAGTCACCGGAAATGGTTTTCACTTCACAGGTGTGCCCTGTCAGGTTTAATAAGTGGGATTTCTTGCTTTATAAATGGGGTTGGCACCATCAGTTGGGTTGTGCAGAAGTCAGGTGGATACCCAGCTGATAGTCCTACTGAATAGACTGTTAGAATTTGTATTATGGCAAGAAAAAAGCAGCTAAGTAAAGAAAAACGAGTGGCCATCATTACTTTAAGAAATGAAGGTCAGTCAGTCTGAAAAATTGGGAAAACTTGGAAAGTGTCCCCAAGTGCAGTTGCAAAAACCATCAAGTGCTACAAAGAAACTGGCGCACATGAGGACCGCCCCAGGAAAGGAAGACCAAGAGTCACCTCTGCTTCTGAGGATAAGTTTATCCGAGTCACCAGCCTCAGAAATCGCAGGTTAACAGCAGCTCATATTAGAGACCTGGTCAATGCCACACTGAGTTCTAGCAGCAGACACATCTCTTCAACAACTGTTAAGAGGAGACTTTGTACAGCAGGCCTTCATGGTAAAATAGCTGCTAGGAAACCACTGCTAAGGACAGGCAACAAGCAGAAGAGACTTGTTTGGGCTAAAGAACACAAGGAATGGACATTAGACCAGTGGAAATCTGTGCTTTGGTCTGATGAGTCCAAATTTGAGATCTTTGGTTCCAACCACCGTGTCTTTGTGCGACGCAGAAAAGGTGAACGGATGGACTCTACATGCCTGGTTCCCACCGTGAAGCATGGAGGAGGAGGTGTGATGGTGTGGGGGTGCTTTGCTGGTGACACTGTTAGGGATTTATTCAAAATTGAAGGCATACTGAACCAGTATGGCTACCACAGCATCTTGCAGAGGCATGCTATTCCATCCGGTTTGCGTTTAGTTGGACCATCATTTATTTTTCAACAGGGCAATGACCCCAAACACACCTCCAAGCTGTGTAAAGGCTATTTGACCAAGAATGAGAGTGATGGGGTGCTACGCCAGATGACCTGGCCTCCACAGTCTCCAGACCTGAACCCAATCGAGATCGTTTGGGGTGAGCTGGACCCCAGAGTGAAGGCAAAAGGGCCAACAAGTGCTAAGCATCTCTGGGAACTCCTTCAAGATTGTTGGAAGACCATTTCCGGTGACTACCTCTTGAAGCTCATCAAGAGAATGCCAAGAGTGTGCAAAGCAGTCATCAAAGCAAAAGGTGGCTACTTTGAAACCTAGAATATAAGACATATTTTCAGTTGTTTCACACTTTTTTGTTAAGTATATAATTCAACATGTGTTAATTCATAGTTTTGATGCCTTCAGTTTGAATGCACAATTTTCATAGTCATGAAAATACAGAAAAATCTTTAAATGAGAAGGTGTGTCCAAACTTTTGGTCTGTACTGTACATGGGAGCCCTAAACAGATGATTGTTTGGGGAGTTAAGGATTCAGCGTGTCCAATTTTTCATTTTTGATCCTTTTGTTTGATCTAAGATAAGCCACTGCCAGAGATGTCTCATAGGAGAACCCAGGACCGCTTAGCAGAGCATGCACTCTTGTGTATAATAGAGATGGATGAGAATCAGTGAAGATGTATGGGGGTGACGCGCCCCCTGGGCCATGTTGTGTAGCGTTGCGCACGCGGAGGATACCCGGAGCCGGATCCGATAGGGGTAGTAGTCCTTGTGGCAGTGACCCGGTCCGTGCCCAGGGTGTCAAACTAAGTGGCAGTTATTGGTATGATGGTATTAGTGTCCGACTACGCCACCCGTTGAATGCGGCTATGAAGCCGCCGCTGCAGGGCAGTCCGCTGAGGCCGGTGGTATGGATGTGCAGCGTGGATGGTATAACCCCCAACGGGAGGGGTATGGCCTCAGGGCAGAGGATGAGAATGATGTTGGGAGAGATGGTGTGTATGTCCCAGCACTGATGGTGCCCGTGCGACGAGGAATCACTGAGACGTGCAATTGCAGTTTTCACAGCTTTACTCACAGTTCTTTATCAGGTCCCTTGTGCACAGTTAGGACCACCCGAGCCGTGCTGCGTCCACCAGGTGCGGGACTCGGCCAACTCCCAGGCAGTTCCAGAGCGTGGTCCTGAGCTCCCCTCTCTTCCTTCCTACTGGCCGTCCCCACCAGGGATCCACCTTTGTCCAGCTCCCTCGGGCCTTCTAGTGGTGAAACCTTTCCCGGTTTCCCTGACCCTATATGGTATGCCTTCCTGGTAGATATGGCGAGGGGTCGCGCCAAAACTTGTCCACGACCTCCGGTTCCTGGCTAAGGATAATTGGCCTCCACCAGTTTGGGATCCGGCACCCTGTTCTGCCAACCCTTCACCCGTTATTCCGTGGGATCTTAGGGTTCCTTCTTTTCCTGCGTCTCTGGGCTTTTCCTGGTGTTTCTGTTCCTTCTTCCTCTTACTTCTCTCTCTCTCTGCTTCAGGCCTCCACTCCAGGCCTGGCTCTGGAGCTGGGCCCAGACTGAGCCACAGCTCCCTGTCAGCCCTCTCTGGCTGAGCTCCTCTCTGAACAGACCCTGATCTAAGATGGTGCCCACCTATATACTCCCTTCTGACACCCGAGCCCAGGTGACCAGCACCCAATGGGCTCCTACCTATGCCCAGAATCCCTCCCCTGTCTGCTCCTACTCCACTGGGATGTTCCTCCCCCCCCCCACTCCAGCCAGGGACAGAAGCTGTCGTACCTGCACATCTATCTGGTGGGAGTACCGTTGATCTGTCCCCCGGAAATGGGGTGAGTGTAGTGCATGCAGCTAACTGAGCCCAGTTCCACACTCCATCCTTACCCGGGAGTGGAATACCACACCTCTGGTCTGAGGTGCAATACCCCTGTAGCAGCCGAGTCCTCGGGGTGCTACATTCCCCCCTGGTAAACCACAGCACGTCCTCGGGCTGGAAAAGAGCAAAAGTAAATTAAAACATACAAAAATTTTAAAGTGTACACTCACATGTAAGACATATCAACTTTCAATCATCCCTTTATGGGAGGTACTTTTCTCTTTTAACGTTACAGGTATAAAACATTACGGAAACATTATCAGACTTTCTTCACATACTTATAAAATACCATTAACTCTTTTAGCATCATATAAAACTTTTTCATATAAAACATTCTTGACCAACACGTTCTTGATCTCTGGCCACCGTGCAACTTGTGACCAGGTAAAGTGCAACAGTCACTAGTTCCAAAGTAGAAAAGCAGTTCTTCTATAAAACCAGTAGGGGGCACTTTAAGAAGCGCAACTATTTACAGGGTGGCCGCTCTGAGTCCTCGGCCAGTGGGAATAGGGGAATGGCTGCTCACAGTCCTCAGCCTGGTACGGGATTAGGGGCACACAGGTAACAGTTCACATAATCACCAATTTTACGACAGTTCTTGTACCCCGACGGGTAACTATATACAGTTCTTTGTTCATGCTACTTCCCTTCAGTAGCTATGTCCTCTCCGTGCTCCCTCCTGAGGGTAATCTTCAGACCCGTCCGGGTCCTCTTGGCTTTCCTCATACTGCATCTCCTCCTCAGTCAGCCGGTGTACGTGAAGGGCGTACGGTCCTTTAGCACACTGATGCCGGGTGAAGGTGACCTCGTCACCTGAGTAGAGGTCGCGTCCTCGGTGTCCTTCTGGAAGGTGGCTCTCGACATCCCTGCGGGTGACAAAGACGTCGCCGGGGGTTCGGTGGTCCCGGATAAAGCCCCAGCCATTCTCTAGCTGGAATTTTATTACGGTCCCGGTGGCGCGGGGACCGTGGGCCGCACGGGGGTTTCGTCGGGCCCGGCGTTTCTGCTCCGCGCTTTGGACCTGCAGCTGTTCCTCGCGGATCCGCCTCTCTCGCCGTTCTCTCCCAAAGACCTCTAGCTGTTGACGGCAGCACTCCTCACGCCGGGCTGCGGCCGCCCAGGTCTCCTTGGTGAACCCCATGAGGTCCTCACCGGTCGGATCCCATGCAAATTGGGCGTCCTCCAACGGGAACGGGACAATTTTGACGGGCGCCGGAGCCGGGATCAGAGGCTCGCACAGGGGCCATTCCTTCCGGAGTCGGGGGTTGACGTACTCCGGTGGCCACACGAAGGGCAGCCCGTCCGGGCTGGTATGTTGTGCAAACAGATCTGCGCCCAGGGGTGGCACTGTGGAGGTTGAGGGCGCCGTAGGGGCGGCAGCGCCCGGGGGTATTCGGCCTTGCGTCCAGGCCGGAGGCATCCTACCTGGGTCCAAGTATGGCACCTCCCGGGGGGAGGGCGCTGTGGGGGCCGCGGCGCCTGGAGGTACTCGGCCTTGCGACCAGGCCGATGGCACTGTGGAGGTAGAGGACGCCGTGGAGACCGCGGCGCCCGGAGGCACTCGGCCTTGGACCAGGCCGGGGGCACCTCCTGTTTTGCCGCGCTCCGGGTCAGGGGGCGTGACGCGGAAGGGGGCGTGACCGCGGCTCCGGCCGCTTGAGGCCTAGTTGGGAGCAGTGGCAGTGCGGCAACGGGCGCGGTGAGTGGGACTTCGGGCTCTGCGACGTGGAGCTGGGGCAGGCTTTCGGCTACTGGGCTCGGGGTGGTGACGTCCCCATTACCTGCTTCCATCCCTGCGGCTCCCTCCGCGGCGTCGTCTCCGGCCTTCGTCCCTCCTGCACCATCCTCAGGGGCAGACATGCTCCACGTTGCGGGTGGCGTCCTCTGCTGGCGGGTTCCAGCCTGCTGGGCCATCTCCCTTCCCCATTCGGCCAGTGCTTCCTGCTGTACTCGGGCCATCTTCCAGGCCAAGGCCTCCAGCGCAGTCTGTGCACGCTCCCGATCTCTGGGGAGCTGTGCCAGGATTTCCACCAGGCCTTCTGGGGTGGCGGCCTGCAGCAGGCCCCGGACCACGGGGTCGGTACCGCTTGTCTCTCCCTCCATTCCCGGGTGCGATCTGTCCAGACTCCTCCAGGCTGCACCCATCTTCTCCGTTTTGTTCTCTATCCGCCCCCCTTGGGAGTGGTCCCGGGGCAACTTAGTGACAGTCAGTTTCAGGGGCAGACCCCCCACTTTGATGGACATTTCCATGGTGGTAGTCTCGGCTGGTGGGGGCGGTCCCCTCCTTTGGCGCCACTCTGGGGCCATGCCCACGATGGGAGGTGGTCTCTTGCCACTCTCTGGCACGCCCACAATGGCGTCCGCTCTGCCAGGGCGGGAAACTGTCCAAGATGGCGGGAATCGTCTCCTGATGGCGGGAAACTTCGCCGATGGCGGGCAAAGGCTGCAGATGGCGGGCAAACGGCGGGAAACGACTCCGAACGGCGTCTGATGGCGGGAACCCTCTGGAATTGGCGGGAGACTCCTTTTTGAGGTAAATGTGAACTTTTCTTCAGGCACGCAGTACCCGGTGGTTGCGGGCACGTAATCCTGCCGACTACGCCAAAGTTGACGCGCCCCCTGGGCCATGTTGTGTAGCATTGCGCACGCGGGGGATACCCGGAGCCGGATCCGATAGGGGTAGTAGTCCTCGTGGCGGTGACCCGGTCCGTGCCCAGGGTGTCAAACTAAGTGGCAGTTATTGGTATGATGGTATTAGTGTCCGACTACGCCACCCGTTGAATGCGGCTATGAAGCCGCCGCTGCAGGGCAGTCCGCTGAGACCGGTGGTACGGATATGCAGCGTGGATGGTATAACCCCCAACGGGAGGGGTATGGCCTCAGGGCAGAGGATGAGAATGATGTTGGGAGAGATGGTGTGTATGTCCCAGCACTGATGGTGCCCGTGCGACGAGGAATCACTGAGACGTGCAATTGCAGTTTTCACAGCTTTACTCACAGTTCTTTATCAGGTCCCTTGTGCACAGTTAGGACCACCCGAGCCGTGCTGCGTCCACCAGGTGCGGGACTCTGCCAACTCCCAGGCAGTTCCAGAGCGTGGTCCTGAGCTCCCCTCTCTTCCTTCCTACTGGCCGTCCCCACCAGGGATCCACCTTTGTCCAGCTCCCTCGGGCCTTCTAGTGGTGAAACCTTTCCCGGTTTCCCTGACCCTATATGGTATGCCTTCCTGGTAGATATGGCGAGGGGTCGCGCCAAAACTTGTCCACGACCTCCGGTTCCTGGCTAAGGATAATTGGCCTCCACCAGTTTGGGATCCGGCACCCTGTTCTGCCAACCCTTCACCCGTTATTCTGTGGGATCTTAGGGTTCCTTCTTTTCCTGCGTCTCTGGGCTTTTCCTGGTGTTTCTGTTCCTTCTTCCTCTTACTTCTCTCTCTCTCTGCTTCAGGCCTCCACTCCAGGCCTGGCTCTGGAGCTGGGCCCAGACTGAGCCACAGCTCCCTGTCAGCCCTGTCTGGCTGAGCTCCTCTCTGAACAGACCCTGATCTAAGATGGTGCCCACCTATATACTCCCTTCTGACACCCGAGCCCAGGTGACCAGCACCCAATGGGCTCCTACCTATGCCCAGAGTCCCCCCCCTGTCTGCTCCTACACCACTGGGATGTTCCTCCCCCCCCCCCACTCCAGCCAGGGACAGAAGCTGTCGTACCTGCACATCTATCTGGTGGGAGTACCGTTGATCTGTCCCCCGGAAATGGGGTGAGGGTAGTGCATGCAGCTAACTGAGCCCAGTTCCACACTCCATCCTTACCCGGGAGTGGAATACCACACCTCTGGTCTGAGGTGCAATACCCCTGTAGCAGCCGAGTCCTCGGGGTGCTACAGGGGCCTTAAGCCGCATATTACATCAGACATCAGAGATCCAGTCAGGGTATGTGCACACCATATTTTTTAGATGCCAGTGTACCTGTCAAGTTTTGCAGGAGGAACATGCTTCAGGAAAATGCTGGATATGTTTTCCCTGAAGTGTCTATTTTAGCTCTTTTATGTTGATTTTTCACAGCATCTTTGCCACCTGAATTTTTTCTATTTGCATTATATAAATAATGGGGAGCGCCTTCCAAGCCGAAGCTGCCTGAAGAATGGCCAGGTCACATCTTTTCACCGGTTTGGGTCTTTCGAAGTCTGATGTGGTTAAAGGAAGCTGACAAACATGAAACATGCACAGCCAGTTGTTTTGAAATTGCTGTGCTTACCTTAATTATTTCTAACATTTTTAAGGCACTTTTCAGACAGATTTCAGAGTGGACCCCCCTAAGAATATGCTGTGTGCACATAACCTCACAGATGGGGCAGGAATGATAAGTCATTCAGAAAACGGCTCCCTGAAATCCCCAATGTATGGCCACCTAAGGAGACATGCTGTACGTAGCTCTCTTATTTACACCTGCGCCTCACACTCTCCCCTTGATGATCCTTATGACCATTGCTTTTGTTCATCACACAGTGGCACTTTTAGTTCATTCAAGTTTCAAAATGTCTGTGGGGAAACCAGTTGAGACAGACAAGCCTAAATAATGTATTACTACATGTAAAAGGAATTTGGTAGACTGACTTTCTGAATTACATGCTTGCTCTGGCCTGCTTTGAAAACTGAGTGAAAAACAATGAGTTCAAGGACTGTTTGCTGCCAATACTGAAATTGTATGACACTGAATATGTTAGAAGCTTTGCCTCTTCTTTATATTTTACTAGTGCAGCCTTTCATACATTTGGGGCAGTACAAACAATGTAAACATAGCTGAAATTCTCCATTTTAGGTACTTGTTGACTTTTTCTTATGCATTCTCTTCTTAACTAGTGTTGAGCGAGCATGTTCTGTCCGAGTATGCTCGGGCCGAGCTCCGAGTATTTACAGCTGCTCGGTGATATGGTTGAATCGCTCCCGTGTGCATGATTTGCAACTGTTTGACAGCTTTATTACATGTGAGGAATGTGTAAGAAATAAACATTCCTCCCATGTAGTAAAACTGTCAAACAGTCGCAAATCATGCACACGGGAGTGATTTAACCTTATCACCGAGCAGCTGTAATTACTCGGAGCTCGGCCCGAGCATACTCGGCGAACGGGTTAATAGAACATACTCGCTCAACACTATTCTTAACCAGTTGAAGGCTGGACAAATTTCCCCTGTTCATGACCACACACATATACATTTTTTCTTTGTAGATGTGGTTCTAGGAACTGAAAAGCTTTCTTTCTTACTTTGTTATTCAAATAATTTTTGCCTCTTTTTTGTGATAAATAGAGGCCTAAGTACTACATATTTTTTTATTACATTGGTTGAAAATGTAAACTAAAAAAAAATATGCACCTAATTTTCCATTTTTTTTTTATTAGCATAAAGGGGTATTTTAAATTGCATTGCAATTTGGGGTTCATTTCAACATTTTTCAGTTTTTTTTCTTCTTCTTTTTTTTAACTGCTGATTTTACTTTTAACAGGGGCTGGCAAATTAGCATTGCAAATTCATTTTCGGAGTTCACTGTAGAGATGATCTGGGTCTCCTAACACCTAGCAGCTCTCACATCTTCCAGGCACCTGATGATTATATGATTGGTGAACTATATACACAGAACGAAGGCCCCGCACACACTACACTTTACGCCTGTTTAGACATGGAGACCACAATTCATTGCGCACAGAAAGACCGTTGCTACTAGTGACGAGCGAGCATGCCTCGGGTGTTTTCCGAGTATCTTCGGCGTGCTCGGGTGTTATGTTTTAGTGACTCCGTGCTCCTGATTTGCGACTGTTTGACAGCTTTAATACATGTGAGGAATGCCTGTTTCTTAGACATTCCTCATATGTATTAAGCTGTCAAACAGTCGCAAATCATGAGCACGGAGTGACTAAAACATAGCACCCAAGCACGCTGAAGATACTCAGCGAGCACCCGAGGATGCTCGCCGAAAGGGTTAACACAACATGCTCGCTCATCACTAGTTACTACGATTGTTCTGTTGGCATAGAATATCACATTATCGGCAGCACACCAATTGTTGACATAGGTCAGTGTGCTGCCAATAATGATCATAAAAATCAGGTGTTTGCCAGCCTGTTTAGACTGGTGGATATTTGGGAACGAACATTCCTACAAACTCTCGTTTCCCAATTATCCCCCTGTCTAAGTGGGTATTAACAGGTATTGGTGTGGCTCTTGGCTTTCTCACTTCTATCTTATACTTTGAGCCATTAACCACAATGGAATTGTACATTTTATAGTTTTGGGCAACACGCAAGGAGAGAAATAGTAGATGTAGGATGTTTCCATATTTCCAGCTTCTCCATGTTGTGTTGAATGAGGACATAAGCGAGCATTGTAAAACATTCAGATCTTAAATGGTGATTAAGCAAGCGGTGAGCTGCAGCTTTCCATAATTCCTCTCTGTGCTAATGACTATGAGATAGCTGCGCACAGCATAAATCCCTCCTACAAACATTAGACATGTCTGCAGATGTGATTGCTGTGCATGAGAGTCATACCGCCTGCGGAAACCTGCTTAGCTGCATGTAAGAAGTGACAATTTTTAATTAAATTACTCAGAGCTATTTACATGTTGTCATTCATTATTTATACAACTTGTGTTCTGTACTGAGAACGATGTGCACTAGATTACCAACTTGCTGTTTATATGAGATAACTGCTAATTCCTATTCATCCATGTGTTATTTTTTAGAATTTTATTTAAGGGGTTTTCCAAGGTTATAAAAATAAAGCAGAGTTCCTCTACGTGGCTCATCAGGTGATGCCACCAAAGTTCGGAAATATTTATTTTCCCTTTTTCAGTGTCTAGTCCAGCTTTATTGAGCACCTTTGTCTTAATGCTGCCAGCGGTTGCTGTGAGATTTTACAATGTGAAATACTACAGTCTCTATAATTCCTCTCCCCGCTCACAGACATTCTCACAGCCAATGTCTCTATTTATTACTGCCTCTATTACAATTTGTATAGTAGTGCTGTAATCACTCTCAATTTCTTTCACTGTCTATTTTTTGCTCACTGACTCTGCTGCCCAGCATGTACAACAAGATACCTCCAGACAAATTGAGGAAGATGGAGAGCAGTAAGATAAGAAGCAAATGTTGTGCTAAAGGGAGGGGGACAGAGAAGATAACCTTCATGCTATGTAAAAATATACTTAAAGCACAGTAGTTCAATTGGACAGACCTATCAATCAACTTGTATAGGTAGAGAGAGATCTGCTAGGGAAGGCATCGCACTAGTGATATCTCTCCCTAAGGTTCCCGGCCAGCTTTTCAAATTATGTTTAGTCTGAAATGCTGCATCATTTATGCAGCCAGGCTCTGATTCATCACCTAGCCATGGGAAGCTATATAAACTTAATGTCCAGCTCAAAGAAAAGGAAGGCATTGCCTTTATTTGAACAAAGTGCAAAAACCTAAAGCAAAACTGAAAGAAACTAACTGGAATATAAGTTGGTATGCATGGAATATGGAATGTGTAGGCGCATGTTCACACTGGCCACTAAACAGACAAAACCTAAGATAGAAACAAAATTAGCAAATACCCTGCAGTAAGTAAATAAATAGCAATAGTGCATGAAAATAACATGGGGTACTTAGCTAACATTGTTTTGTTTTAAAAAAAAATGTTAAACCATCCCACCACGTCAAGGTGACCCCACGCCGAACGGTCCTAACCCCTAGTATTAAAACCTTACCATATGTCAAATGCTGTAAATGTGAATAAGAGCCAAACATTTGTTTGTTGGGTGAAATTCTGTATCTTTTGAAAATCTATTTATTTTCTATTACAGTTATCAAAGACATGTACCAGTTTTTTTCATTGCAATAAGTAAGCCAACTAAGAGGTGGTATAAATATAGACCGGAGTGTCTATATATGCATCAAATAGATCATCATGCATGAGCTACTGGTGCATTTTAAGACTCTCCAATGTATGATTATTCTATCTAGAAAATAGGCAGGATTAGTATGGTCTCACACGTCCAACATTCAAGGTCTGGGTCAGCTGTGGGTCTACTGATCTGAACTCAACACTTTCATATATGCCTATTTAGGTAGTTGATTCCAGATCAGGAGCTCCTTTGCCGGTCCGAACATTTCAGTTCTTTTCTGGAGTGTGAATGACAGATGTGTGAAAGTGGCCTTAGTAAATCTGCCACATTACGTGTCCATGTCTGTGTCTTGCAAAATGAGCCAAAGAGAATCTCTACAAATAAGCTCAAACTGACCGAGAAATTTAAGAGCAGAACAATATTATTGGCCTTAGGGTTGGGCATCAGAAGTCCATGTGATCTTCACAAGCATTCATGTGATGACCTCTTTTCAGTGACACTTATTTCTATATCGGTTTGTGTCTACCATGTATGATTAGTTCCGTTTACCAATATGCAGTGATTGCATGAAAGGAAAACATGTATTTTTTAAGAAATCCTAATATGTGAAAGTGTCAGTTAAAGAAGGCTGAGATGAAACTTGTACATGCTTTACTCTGGATTAATTGACTAATGATATAATAGTAGCCGGACATGCATGCTTTACGCTCTCTGGTATTGCCAATGTTAATACAACTCTTGAATCAAAAACTATGTCTCCCAACAGATGCACTGTCTGATGGACGTCCTTTCTGCTGAGAACATTTCTCCAAGTAGAACATTTTAGTAGTCTCGTGGGTGTTGTTAGGAAAGAGAACACACATTAAATATTCAGCGAATCATTCAAGTGAAAATGCTATATCAAAGAAAAAAAAAAGTATTTTTTATTCAGTGGAGCAGATTCATTTTTGTGTGGAGTATTTGACCTGTGCACATCTTACAAGAACTACAACCCTCATGCTTCCATTTTTCTGAAGAAATATTCTGTGCCATGATTGCCATCATTAACAAAATATGATTCTACTACAATATTCAGTGCTGTGAAAAAGTATTGCCCAATTCCAGATGCCCCCTATTTTTATGGATCTTTAAACTAATCTAATATTGCAAAAGGGATCATGAATAAGCTAAGATAGTCGCCCTTGTGAAAATGTAAGGAGGGTGTCACACATCTTCTCACTCCTTTGCATAAAGGCGGCTATTGCCATCTGCATCGATTAGGTAAATTAGTTTTTTTTCATTGTGTTTTTGAGTGCGTTTTTTCCATGCTTTTTTATTGTGGTTTTGACGCTGCATTTTTTGCCTGTTTGAAATGTCATGTTTTTAATAACGCTGCTTTATTTTTGATACTTCAGGTATTTGGCTTTGACAAAACTTTGATACAAACATGTAGTGTTTTAGTGCGTTTTTGTGGTGTAACACTTGTGTTTTTTACCTGCGGATTTTACGCATCTAATTCTATGGTAAAAATCAGCGCACACGCCAGAGAAAATTACACGTTGATCAGCAAAAGTACATAGCGTCAAAAGCTCATTGCAGGAGCTTAACCTAAAAGGAGTATATTGTCTGGATATTAGTTTACTAAGGCCGTGTGCCCATGGTGAGTTTTTCATGCTGCATATTTTCTTACAGTTCCATCAAAGTGGATGGGATTTATAGAAATCTCATGGCCATTGTGCTTTTCTTTTAACTCTGCATAAACTGACCTGCGGTGTTTGAAATCCGCAACATGTCAATTTCCCTCGCGGGTACATTCAACTTTATGTGCAGATTTTTACCATATATTTCCATTAGATGTGGAAAATCCACATGTAAAAAACACACATGTATTTTTAGTGTGTTTCCGCAGCGGAAACGCAACAAAAACGCAATGTGGTCCACACATGACTGTATCAATAAAGTTTTGTCAAAGCCAAATAACACCAGGAAGTATCAGAGACAAAGCAGCTTTGTTTAAAACATGACAACAAAAAAAGACAAAAAACACAGTGTCAAAACTCTATACAAATGCATGTAAAAATAAAACACACTAAAAAAACACAATGAAAAAACGAGAGTGACCTAATTTACTTAATGGGTGCAGAAAATCTGCAACATCAAAAACTCCCCAAAAGTCGTGAACGTAGCCTAATAGAAATTGTATGCTATATACTTTATTATCTAATATACTGGTTTTTACTCCACTTTCTGTAAATGATTAAGGGAGCAGCAATAATCCCTGAGCTGCTTTTCTGAGCTATTGACCCTAGTTTAAAGAGGACCTGATACCAGGTAAAAGTAAACAGTTTTTGTTTGGTGTGTTTTTTGGTGCTAACTTAACCTGTTTTGATCTCAATGGCAAAAACCGCAGAATAATGCTAAAATAATTGACATGCTGTATTTAACCCTCAACTGGTGAGGTGGGGTTTGCGACACCCCAGGGAATTTTTGTTCGGCTGCCATTTATTGAAAAATGCTGGTATGAGGATACGTGTCTCTCTAGCTTCCATCCATTTGTGGGTGTCAAAAATTTGTTATATTCATGTGTAATCAATTGCCAATAAGAAAACGATTAAAACAAACGTGATCTTTGCATTTTCTGTAAGAATAAGAGATTTCTAAATACTGGGGTATAGGAAACCCCACATCACCAGTTGCGTGACAAAAACCCCACCTCACCAGTTGAGGGTTAAAAGATACACTACGGTAGTTTAAAAAAAATGTACAAAAAATGCATTGTATGAATGAGATTTTAGGAATATCATTAGTTTTGTTTTTACTGTAAGAGGCTGCACTTTTTTTCACACATCATGTGAACATGCCAAGTGTCAGGGTTTTTTTTCTCTCCTAGAATTTCATTAATTTTGAAGCCCTGTTTTTTAACACATATTGTTCTGGGTTGAGTCGGGATCAGTAAATCATAACTTACAGGACTACTGGCAAGTAGATTGGATGGCATAGAAGCTGGGGAATATTCCTAAATACACCTATAAACCATACACTTCCAATTTGCCACTTAGTTGTCACAATTTTTTGAGAACTTCAAGGGAACATTACCCTTGTAGATGAGTGATTATCATCGGTGGCGTAACTAGAGTCTGATTGGCCCCAGTGCAAGATGTAGACCGGTCCTACCCTCATCCTGATGTGTGTGTGTATATATATATATATATATATATATATATATATATATATATATGTATATGTACACTGCTCAAAAAATAAAGGGAACACTTAAACTACAGAATATAACTCCAAGTAAATCAAACTTCTGTGAAATCAAACTGTCCACTTAGGAAGCAACACTGATTGACAATCAATTTCACATGCTGTTGTGTAAATGGAATAGGCAATAGATGGAAATTATTGGCAATTATCAAGACCCTTAATAAAGGAGTGGAGTGGTTCTGCAGGTGGGGACCACAGACCACATCTCAGTACCAATGCTTTCTGGCTGATGTTTTGGTCACTTTTGAATGTTGGTTGTGCTTTCACACTCATGGTAGCATGAGACCGACTCTACAACCCACAGAAGTTGCTCATGTAGTGCAGCTCATCCAGAATGGCACATCAATGCGAGCTGTGGCAAGAAGGTTTGCTGTGTCTGTCAGCGTAGTGTCCAGAGGTTGGAGGCGCTACCAGGAGACACGCCAGTACTCCAGGAGACGTGGAGGGGGCCGTAGGAGGGCAACAACCCAGCAGCAGGACCGCTACCTCCGCCTTTGTGCAAGGAGGAACAGGAGGAGCACTGCCAGAGCCCTGCAAAATGACCTCCAGCAGGCCACAAATGTGCATGTGTCTGCACAAGCGGTTAGAAACCGACTCCATGAGGGTGGTATGGGTATGAGGGCCCGACGTCCACAGATGGGGGTTGTGCTCACAGCCCAACAACGTGCAGGACGCTTGGCATTTGCCACAGAACACCAGGATTGGCAAAGTTGCCACTTTCGCCCTGTGCTCTTCACAGATGAAAGCAGGTTCACACTGAGCACATGTGACAGACGTGACAGAGTCTGGAGACGCCGTGGAGAGCAATCTGCTGCCTGCAACATCCTTCAGCATGACCGGTTTGGCAGTGGGTCAGTAATGGTGTGGGGTGGCATTTCTTTGGAGGGCCGCACAGCCCTCCATGTTCTCGCCAGAGGTAGCCTGACTGCCATTAGGTACCGAGATGAGATCATCAGACCCCTTGTGAGACCATATGCTGGCGCAGTTGGCCCTGGGTTCCTCCTAATGCTGGACAATGCCAGACCTCATGTGGCTGGAGTGTGTCAGCAGTTCCTGCAAGATGAAGGCATTGAAGCTATGGACTGGCCTGCCCATTCCCCAGACCTGAATCCGTTTGAGCACATCTGGGACATCATGTCTCGCTCCATCCACCAACGTCACGTTGCACCACAGACTGTCCAGGAGTTGGTGGATGCTTTAGTCCAGGTCTGGGAGGAGATCCCACAGGAGACCATCCGCAACCTCATCAGCATACCCAGGCGTTGTAGGGAGGTCATACAGGCACGTGGAGGCCACACACAATACTGAGCCTCATTTTGACTTGTTTTAAGGACATTACATCAAAGTTGGATCAGCCTGTAGTGTGTTTTTCCATTTTAATTTTGGGGGTGACTCCAAATCCAGGCTTCCATTGGTTTATAAATTTGATTTCCATTGATGATTTTTGTGTGATTTTGTTGTCAGCACATTCAACTTTGTACAGAACAAAGTATTCAATGAGAATATTTCATTCATTCCGATCTAGGATGTGTTGTGTGTTCCCTTTATTTTTTTGAGCAGTGTATGTGCGTGTGTGTGTGTACAGTCATGGCCAAAAGTTTTGAGAATGACACCAAAATTATATTTTCACATGATCTGTTGGCCTCTGGTTTTTATTAGTGTTTGTCTGATGTTTATATCACATATAGAAATATAATTGCAATCATATTATGAGTACCAATAGGTTATATTGACAGTTAGAATGAGTTAATGCAGCAAGTCAATATTTGCAGTGTTGCCCCTTCTTCTTCAAGACCTCTGTAATTCTCCCTGGCATGCTCTCAATCAACTTTTGGGCCAAATCCTGACTGATAGCAGTCCATTCTTGCATAATCAATGCTTGCATTTTGCCAGAATTTGTTGGTTTTTGTTTGTCCACCCGTCTCTTGATGATTGACCACAAGTTCTCAATGGGATTAAGATCTGGGGAGTTTCCAGGCCATGGACCCAAAATCTCTATGTTTTGTTCCATGAGCCATTTAGTTATCACCTTTGCTTTATGGCAAGGTGCTCCATCTTGCTGGAAAAGGCATTTTTGGGCGCCAAACTGCTCTTGGACGGTTGGGAGAAGTTGCTCTTGGAGGACATTCTGGTACCATTCTTTATTCATGGCTGTGTTTTTAGGCAAGACTGTGAGTGAGCCGATTCCCTTGGCTGAGAAGCAACCCCACACATGAATGGTTTCATCATACTTTACAGTTGGCATGAGACCAGACTGGTGGTAGCGCTCACCTCTTCTTCTCCGAATAAGCTGTTTTCCAGATGTCCCAAACAATCGAAAAGGGGATTCATCAGAGAAAATGACTTTGCCCCAGTCCTCAGCAGTCCACTCCCTGTACCTTTTGCAGAATATCAGTCGGTCCCTGATGTTTTTTCTGGAGAGAAGTGGCTTCTTTGCTGCCCTCCTTGAAACCAGCCCTTGCTCAAAGAGTCTCCGCCTCACAGTGTGTGCAGAAGCACTCACACCAGCCTGCTGCCATTCCTGAGCCAGCTCGGCACTGCTGGTAGTCCGATCCCGCAGCTGAAACAGTTTTAAGATACGGTCCTGGCGCTTGCTGGTCTTTCTTGGGCGCCCTGGAGCCTTTTTGACAACAATGGAAGCTCTCTCCTTGAAGTTCTTGATGATGCGATAGATTGTTGACTGAGGTGCAATCTTTGTAGCTGCGATACTCTTCCCTGTTAGGCCATTTTTGTGCAGTGCAATGATGGCTGCACGTGTTTCTTTAGAGATAACCATGGTTAACTGAAGAGAAACAATGATACCAAGAACCAGCCTCCTTTTAAAGTGTCCAGTGATGTCATTCTTACTTAATCATGACTGATTGATCGCCAGCCCTGTCCTCATCAACACCCACACCTGTGTTAATGGATCAATCACTAAAACGATGTTAGCTGCTCCTTTTAAGGCAGGACTGCAATGATGTTGAAATGTGTTTTGGGGGTTAAAGTTCATTTTCTGGGAAAATATTGACTTTGCAAGTACAGTAATTGCTGTTAAGCTGATCACTCTTTGACATTCAGGAGTATATGCAAATTGCCATTACAAAAAATGAAGCAGTAAACTTTGGAAAAATTACTATTTGTCTCATTCTCAATACTTTTGGCCATGACTGTATATGTATATATATATATATATATAAATATATATATATATATATATATATATATATATATATATATATATATATATATACACATATATAATGTGTGTGGATATATATATTTAATAATATATCCTCCATCCTGGTGTATATGTACCTCATCCTTGCCCCATCCGGGTATATGTCTCCTGTTCTGACGCTGTTCTTTAATGTATAGAAAATAATGAACCATTATACTCACATTATACGTACATAGAAGGGACCCATAGCAAAAATGTAATGCAATCCCCATACTCCTCCATATAATATAGTGCACGTCCATAGTCCTCCATACAGTATAATTCACCCCCCCATAGTCCTTTGTGATGCCCAGCTGTGCTTGGTATCACAGATCCTAGAAGGGTGTATTGATGGATTCCTCCACAAGAGGCCCCCATAACCATTCACACATCTCCACCTTCCACCTCAGACCACCAGAGGGAACCCTTTAGGGATATATAAGGGAAAGTGGAGCCAGGCAGCAGTTAGTCTGGTTTAGCAGTGAGTCCAGTGCAGTCTGAGAAGAGTTACCTCAGAGAACAAAAGCCTGTTCCAGCTCCTGCAATTGCTATCCTGCAGTGAGCTTATCCAGATCAAGACTCCGTGTAGCTCAGAGAGGTGAGCTTTAGGTGTGCCGGCGCCATAAGATCGGTGAAGCTCGGCAAGCTGCCGTTAGTGAGAGTGGCCTAGTGAGGGCCCGAGTAGGCCGAAGGCAAGAGGAGAGTTAGTACATAGGAGGCAGAGGAGCTTAATTGGCTCACCCCGAAGCAGTTACCGGACACCGGGTCCGAAGCTTACCGGGATCTCCACGACCCAGTAAGATAAACCGGAATCCCTGGAGAACTACAGGTCCCAGGATCGCTAAAGTGCTGATACGTAACAGAGCCAGGAGACACACAGGCCCCGTAAGTCGGGAGCGTGCACTCCAAGAGAAGGCCCTACCACAAGGTCAGCCAGTGCAGGACAGAGACAAAGTTAGGCCTAGCTCCAGGCAGGTCAGAAACTTATTACGCAGAGGCTAGAAACAGGAGGCCCAAAACCCACTGATTGGGGAGGATCCTGACATGCACCCTTCACCCTACAGTGCTCCGGGACGTGCCTGAATTACCATCAGTAAAAGGTACTGAAGTGACTATCGTGTCTGTCCCTGTTCTTGCTCTGACCCGGCTCAGTCTTGCCCGTCCTGCATTCCCTTTCCCTACACTGCCCTGAGGCCCAGCTCCACCTGTGGGGAGCGATACCATCAAGCTGCCTTATCATCGGCCTCAGTGGACTGTGCAGCGCTGGTGATCCTCACCAGAAGCCACGGGTGGCGTCACGAACTCTATCTTAAAATTAACAAATATCCACCCTTTTTAAGGAGCGACCCCAGGGTACGGGACCGGGAGCCGACCACCGCGACATCCCTGAAGGCCAGGCTAAAGGCCCGGGTACCGAGTCATCCCCCATTCCCCTGGGCGAGTCACCTTCATAAGGTATAACACACCCCTCATAGTCCTTCTTATAGTATAATGCATTCCATAGTCCTCCATATAGTATAATGCCCCCATACTACTCCATATAGAATAATGCACCCCATAGTCCGCCATATAATATAATGCACCCTCCATAGCCATCCATATATATTGCACATCCCATAGTCCTACATATAGTATAATGCACAGCCCATGGTCCTCCATATAATATAATGCACCTCCATATATAATACACAGCCCATACCCTTCATATAATATAATGCACAGCCCATAGTCCTTGATATAGTATAATGCACAGCCCATAGTTCTCCATATAGTATAGTGCACCTCATAGTCCTCCATATAATATAATGCACTCTCCCTAGCACTCCATATAGTATAATACATCTCTATATTAATATAATACACAGTCCATATCCTTCATATAATATAATGCACAGCTCATAGTACTCCATGCAGTATCATGTACTCCCCATAGTCCTCCATATAGTATAATGCACAACCCATAGTCATCTATGTAATATAATGCACAGCCCATAGTCATCCATATTGTATAATGCACAGCCTACAGTCATTCATGTAGTAGTATGGCCACCCTGTACTCACTGATCTAAAACAAAAAAATACAAATAATCTCCTCCCATCTGCACCCATACTGCGTGGCGTCCTCTTCAGGAGCCAGCGGCCGAATTCAGATTGCAAGCGATGGGAGAACATGACGTCCCTACCATGCGCACCCAGTCACGTGCACGCCGACGTCAGCTGCTGGCTATGACAATGGGACAGCTTTTTTCAAGTAGTTCTATAGACAACGAGTTGAGCTTCTAAGATCAGTTTGTCAGGATTAGGGCTCCTGCATATGACTAGATGCGCTCCATATAGCATCCAATTTTTTTTCTCACACTCGTAGACTCGAATGGGTGAATCTCATCAGATGTTTGGAGAAAAATCGTGCAAGCTGTAATTTTTTTCACATCCAGATTCGGTCAGTGAAACAAATCGTTCATCCACACTGCCTCATTCAATAACATTGGTCCAAATGTGATCCGTTATTTTGATGCTTAGCACTTCCGGTCCTGTGCAGGAGCCCTAGCCTGTAGTATCAGTCAGCAGTTTATCCAGCATTTGACCTGCATGTGGTTTTGATTGACAGAGGGTTTGGTTTCTGAACTAGTGTTTAACCCTTTAAAGGGGTTTTCCAGGCCACGTATAAGATTAGACAGGGAGTCTAATATAGGGAATGCCATCAGTGTATATAACATACTCATTGTTAGGATTCCTATCTGTTTCACAGTGGCAGGGGTTGTCCCATAACCGCTCATATGTATATCTGAATAATTGCGGTCATATGCCAATCGCTTTCTCTTCTGCTTCTCTTAGTGCAAGTTTCTCATATCAGACTCTGCCTTATTTTATACCGGATCTAGAAAATGCCTTAAAAATGCAACCAATTTTGATGTAAAGATGCAGAGGGTTTTTTTAAGATTTGCCACTGCATTCTGCAAGTCGTTTTTTAATTTTTTCAGTGACATAGTTGTATAAGCTTTCATTTTTTTTGCAGAGTGAGTTCTACTTTACAATAGCATCATTTTTTAGTACATATAACGTATTATATTAACCCTTTTGAGGGTTAATGGAAATATATTATATATGTGTGTGTGTGTATTGGTAATATAAATAAATATATATATTCAGTGACATGTTACTTTTGTTCTCTGGGTGCACTATGACTGTAGCAATACCAAATATATACATATTTGTATTTAATACTTCTGCATATGAAAACTTATTTTAAAAAAGAATTTGTTTTTGAATCACTGTATTATTAGAGCCATAACTTTATACATATTTTTTACCAACAGATTTTTAATGGCTTATTTTTTGTGGGATAAACTCTAATTTTTATTGCCACTTAGGGTGCAATCTGACCCTTTGATCACTTTTTTCCATATTTTAGGAGGCTGTATGAAAATAAACAGCTAATATGGTTGTAAAGGGGAGCCCACTACCTTTTCTTAATCGCTTAGACGCCACAGTCGCTATTCACCACGGCATATCAGGGGTTATAGAGACTCATATTTGAACCATTGGAGCAAGTACCTGGTTATATGCCCCACCTGGCTCTTGATATGGATATGATGTGGGCTCCGCTCTAAAGCCCACGCCATGCTAGTTGGTGGTTCTCAATAATCTTTGCACTGTGTTGTTAATATACAGGGTAGTAAGGGAATGAAAATTGGTATTTTCAGAAATGACTATTCTCATCTTGATCCTTTGAGTCCATTTTCTATAAGGTCTTCAATTTATTTCATTTCTCTATTTACATTTTTCTGCTTTTGTTTTCACGTGTTAATTGCTCAGCCTGTAAAATGTTGCAGCAACATCTAGTTTCCATGACAAGTTAGTGGGTTCCCTATAAATGTTTACAAACCTTAGCAGTAGTCAAAAAATCCAACAGGGTGAGAGATGAGGAGCAGAAATCTGCAGCAGGATCACTCCCTCTTTCTGAGGGAGAGAGGGGAGGGAGGATCATGTTAAAGGGGTTGTCCGGTCACAACATGGGTCTTACCAGTACATCCTGGCGAGCGTATGGCACCAGAGCCACCGGGATCTCGGCTTAAACAATACCCAAGACCTGGCTGTCACAGCCAGGAGTGGTGCCCGCACCGCGACCCACTGTTTAACCCTCTAAATGCTGCAATCAATAGCCATCACAGTCAAATGTTCGATATTTTCATAAATAAATGCAAAATATATTGACCAAAATTTACCACTAACATTAAGTACAACTTGTCACGAAAAACATTCTCAGAATCACTGGGATATGTTGAAGCGCTCCAGAGTTATTACCTCATAAAGTGACACTGGCCAGAAGTGCAAAATTTGGCCTGGTCAGGAAGGTGAATACAGGCTCGGGGCTGAAGGGGTGAATGCTTTATAATGGTTAGATCTCCTGTTTTTTTATTCAAAGCTGCAAATCTCATTTGTAGAATTTTTGGAAGGCCTACCTTTATGTCCCATCAATTAAACCTCTATGACTACTACCTTTGACAAGAACTGAGCTGAACAAGCAGGCACTGTTCCCCACCATAAAGATGTATGGGTTTGCCTCTTTGTTATCTTAGCTATTTCCAATGCTCCTTTTTACAGAAAATGTGATTGGAATGGAAATCATGGTGGTTCAGTGGTTAACACTGTTGTTTTGCAGCTCTGGGAGCCTGGGTTCAAATTCCACCGAATAGTTTGTATGTTCTCCCCGTGTTTGTGTGGGTTTCCTTCTGTTCCTCTGGTTTCCTCTCACACTCCAAAGACATACAGATAGGGAGTTTAAATTGGGAGCCCCCACTGGGGACAGAGGTTTTGTTGTCTATAAAGAGCTGTGGAATATGATCCCGCTATATAAATGATAAAAATCTGATTGTTATAGTGGTAGCCAAGGAACTTAAAGGGAGTATATTAACACAGAATGACTGTTCAAAACCAAGTACAGTCACTCGGTGCCCCCTTCGCGTGGAAAAACATTTTAGTGCAACTTCCCACCTTCTTGTTTTATATCTTTCTCTACCCCATTCCCCCACTTCTCTGACTGACAGTTCTGGCTTTATAGAGCCAGAGAAGGACAAAGATAGATGGGAATATGCAGTTAAATGTTTGCCACAACAAGGGTGCACCCAGCTCCTGTACTTGGTTTGAACAGTCTTTCTTTGCTAACAGAGTCCTTTAAAGAAGCCTTCCATGAATATTTTTGTTCACTAAATGTGTGTATATGTGCATGGTGTGTAGTGTAGTGGGAGTGTACTAATATACTCACCTTGAGAAAGCAACGCACGGTTAACGCGAAACGCGCGTTGGGAAGCGATTACAGCACCTTTTCATCCCACTGGGGGGTTCCCAGCCTCTGGGTAAGTGTCTTACCACAAGTCCAATCTTTGCTTTACTTTTGGCACCATACCTTATGAAGGTTACCACTTTCTGCCCCTTGGCTCTGGCCATTTGTGGGGCACTCTAGCAGCACTGTCTGCCCCTCTTTATAGACTCTGTTTTAAAAGGTTTTTTCTGTGCCAGTTTGATATGTGTGGACATGTAAACCTCTATACCTAACAAAAAAAAATTTTTGTTGCTTTGCACTTTAACTCCCTGGGCTGGTTACCCGTTGGGGTGTCTGCCTCTGTTCTGAGCACATCACACTTTAATGTACGTCATATGACTTTTTACAATTTCAATATGTATTTAATAAAGATTTTTCTTATTTGCATTGAATAAGCTCCAGTTGCCTCTTGTTTTCATATGTGTGTTGGAGCTATGCTGCTGTTGTGGCACACTCTTGCCTACGGGTATTGATGTGCCGCCAGCCATTATGTATCTGGGTTTTGTATTATTAATATACTCACCTGCCTGTGCTCTCTGTGGGATCCAGCGCCGTTCTGCTTCTCTTTCCATTAAATCACCACTCTGCAGCCTCTCCAGTTCATGCTGCGCTCTGCGTGACCTGGATTGGCTCCATAGGCTTACATTGTAAAAGAGACTTCCGGCTCATGCGTAGAGCATACAGTGATCCGGGTAGTCTGAGGTGCGGTGACTTCACTGAGAAGAGGAGCAGAACTGCACTGGACCCCGGAGAAACTGGCGGTAGGTGAGTATATTAATACACTCCCACTACACAACATGTACATCTACACACATTTAATGAAGAAAAATATTTATGTGAGTGCTTCTTTAAAAGCACATGATATCAACACTTCAGTCAGCAATAAATCAGTATGTAATAAGCCTCTACCCTATCCCTGTCATTAATCTCTGGGTGTGTGAAAAGAAGCAGCGGGGTTGAAGATTTTTAATAGAAAACTGGAGCTCCAACTGCTGTGAAATAAAAACTATCATGGACTGCTGGACGTGGAAGGAACAAGCCCTACTGTGCAGAATCAAGTAATAACTTTTCAATGCCTCAACATATTGCAAACCATCTGAAGTGTCGGAGGTACATAGGAAGCATTAGTGGCCATGATTTGTTATGTAGCTACCTTTTCTTGCCCCCATGTCACTGCTGTCGATTTGCTAATAGTTTGAGTCATTCATTTTTTTGCACTAGTAGGTCAGTAACTTGGCTTTTTCCCATATTTAACCAGTCTACTACATAATTTCTGGAATCATTTGTTTATTTCCCTATATCGTTTTTTATTTTTTTGGTGACAAATGCATACAGCCATATGCCATGTCCTGCTGGTATACACATATAGAGTATATGCCATCTGCATTATTACATGGGTATTTCCTGTAGGTTATCCTACAGAACATATGTCAGCTGTATGTTCTCTAGCATGTTGACCATGTAGTTTCTGTTCTTTTAATAGCATCCATTTGCCAGACACCAAGGAGTATAATCTCGAGCACAGCAGCCCATATTAGCATAAAATGGCCCAATTCTGTCAGTTTGTTAATTTGTCCCTTTGTCTCTCCACCATGTGATAAGTGCTATTAATGGTTACAACACTTCATGTGTCAAAGTATTTCTTTCTAATGACTTCAAAACGTGGTTTATTTCCTTCTCCTCTGCATTATTTCTCTCATTTCGGATTCCACTCGAGTATAGATTTCTGCCATGCTCTTTCATTATCAGACAGGTTGCAGCATAGGAGTGATTGCATATGGTATAGTGTATGCACGATCCCAGAGGCAGCAGCTGCTGATGTAAGCTGGAAATAGATCCAGCCTACGCTCAGCACTTTTCCCAGAGGTCTCCTATTTATTAGGTATAGGACTGCTTGAATCCTCATTTAGCAAGATGACTCCTTGCTTCTCAGTGCAGCACAGTGACTTTGCTCAATTACTAACTGCTGTGTAATTTTTTTTTATTTCTTACATCCAGGCAGTGACTTCACCAAACATAAATTGTGATTTCAGTCTAATTTACAATGAACTCAGGAAATGACAGGTCCATTTGAAGCAATAAAGCTTGACAGATCTGAGGTTTAAATGAAATAATCCTATTTGTGAGGGAGCATTATGGTATGATCGATTTGATTTCAAATTAGTTCCATTTTTTTCACATTGCACTTCAAATTCTGCTGACCTAAAAAATATCTGTTCTCTTATTGCTTTAGCTTAGAGTGGTGATTTGACAGATTAATAAAGTCACCTTCTTTAAAGATAGTAAAGTCGTGGTGAAAATATATGCTGATAAAAAGTCTATAAACGTCTGCTTCTATAGACAGGTCATTTAAATTGCAGTATTTATAAAAATATACATGAATGACTCATCCTAAGTGGCTCTGATACAGGTCCAAGTTGAGACTTAAAGGGGTATTCCCATCTTCAAGATCCTATTACTATATGTAGTAGGCGTAATAATATTAGCTAATACCTCTAATTAGAAATGTAGTATAGTTCTTCTGATTCGTTATGTCTCTTTCCTCATGTGCAAGCATTGCAGGACCTTAGGTATCCAAGGTTACGACCACTAGCAACTAGCTAACTAACTGTCACTATATCAGTGGTTGTAACCATGGATACCTAAGGTCCTGCAATGCCTGCACATGAGTAACGAGACAAAGCCAATCAGAAGAACTATACTACATTTCTAATTGGAGGTATTTGCTAATGTTATTAATAGTACACCTACTACATATTGGGATAGAAATACCCCTTTAAGGCTAATAAGAAGTTTAATTCAATTGTCGGCCAACTAAACAAATGGGTACCAGTTGTTTTGCCCATCCCGCATCCCTACCTTTGCTTTGGTACTCCCTGTGCAGCTTTTATCTCAGTTTATAAAGGGTTAACAGTGGAAATTAGTTAAAGTGTTGCCTTTTATTAACCCTTATAAAATACCCTGCATCATATTGTATACAGGCTGTCAATCACACCCAGGGAGGCGTGTTTTGAAAATCTCATGCAATGGGTCCTCCTTGACTAGTCCTGCCTCTTTAGCATATGCGACAGTGCAGTGTACAAGGGAAGACATGTGGCCCGCAGCACTCTCCTTCAAAGGGAATCAAAGTCCTGAAAGTCAAGGGACCCATTTGGAAACGATTCAAATGCAGGTATGACAGAAAGCGACCTACTACTTGACAAAGACCTGTAATAGGTCGAAACATCGCTTTCTCTAGGTATGGCAGAATAAACCTTGCATCGATCAGCTATCACCTGTATTCTACACTATCATTCCTGCGTTTTAGTGCGGTATATAAGGTTATTTTTGAAAAATTGCAGAGTTAGTAAGGCACATCAAACACCTAATTAGAATAAAGGAAATGACCTGTATACTGCTAAAGTAGTGGTTGGACACAGTCAGGGGACCTGTCAGCTTCCCTTTAATGTTTGGTGTAAAGATTACAATTCTCAGATTGTAAAAGCCAGAGTAAACTTCGAGTGATAACCCCAACAAGATGTAGAATATGAGGAGTAATTCGCTATATGACAGGCTGTAAAAGTATTTTTTATTATCCATGCTTTCACAGCGCCAATATATTCCACAGCACTTTAAAGACACTATCAGCACTGTCCCCATTGGGACTTACAATCTAAATTCTCTATCGATAAATCTTTGGAGTGTGGGAGGAAACTGCGCAATTACAGGGAGAACATACTGACTCCTAACAGATATTGTCCTTGGTGGGATTTGAACCCAGGACCCCAGCACTGCAGAGCAACAGTGGTAACCAGTGAGCCACCATGCTGCCCATGGTTTATCATAACGCAGCCCAAGAAAGATTCCTATGTCTTGGGTTTTAGAAGAGACATATGCTTTAAAGAATTTTTTTTTTAAGAATACCAATATTTTATTAATAAATGCATGTAAAATACACAATTAAAATGAACAGGTGAGTCTACAGCTCTCAGGCTGTGTGGAACAGTATATATAACTTTTTAATACAGATGGTAGATCAAGTTCTCAGTGCAGAAAGAGGCTAAAGTGCAAGTGCTGGGGAATTTAACCAATGTTTAGTATAGTGGTCAGAAAATGAATCTATTTAGGAGAATATTAACACATGATTACCAGAATTATCAACATTTGCATTAGGCAGGAGTAGTTTACTTATGTAAATACATTATGTAGAAGACTGCAATAGTACGCTACAATCTAATTTAGAAGAGCATTAACACGATTGCCAGAATTATCAACATTTACATTTGGTAGGAGTAGTCTTCCAGGGGGCAAAACGGCGGTGTATGGGTGTCAGCTACCTGGTGTGTGGACCTCTCCATCCTCATCGCATTAGCTATGTAAGTAGTTTACAATCCTTCACTGTAAACACTACTAGACTGTTAAACACATGATAATATCTTTCTAATCATGGTGGTTTTGGGGCGATTACATTAAGTAACCTTTAGTTACATGTGCACTAGCACTTGCACTTTAGCACTTTGACCATGATTATATAACCCATTTGGTGCACTATTGCCGTCTTCTACATAATGCAAGTAAACAACTCCCGCCTAATGTGAATGTTGATAATTATGGCAATCCTGTTAATATTCTCCTAATTAGATTCATTTTCTGGTCAATATACTAAACATTGGTTAAATACCCCAGCACTTGCACTTTAGCCTCTTTCTGCAATGAGAACTTGATCTGCCATCTGTATTGAAAATGTATATATTCTGTTCCACACAGCCTGAAAGCTGTAGGTTCATCTGTGTATTTTAATTGTGTATTTTACATACATTTATTAAGAAAATATTGGTTTTATTAAAAAAATGTATTTGAATCATATGTCTCTTCTAAAACCCATAGGAATCTTTCTTGGGCTGTGTTTTCATATTATGATATGAAAGTGGTATGCAACATATGGTTGTTGTAACTAATGTGCTAATATATCCCCATGGTTTATATATTTTAAATATACATGTCAATTGTTAAGAGGTTCAAAGGAAAGCATGCCTGGTATACTTCTGAATGCCCAACATTTTTCTAAAATTTGACAATGCAAATAATCTTTAGTATGTAAAAAAAAAGTTAGAATAACACATGACGATGGCAACAAACAACACAGATTTGGTTTGTAGTCTGTAACTATTGAAACACATAGTTCTGCATAGAAACTGTAGACATAACAAAGCAAAATGTTCCAAATACTATGCTCCTCTGTGTGCTCCTGCTGCCAGATATTTAAAATCTGTTTTTATACATTTAAGATACATTTGAGTACATCACCCTTATCCTGAATGCAATTGAATTTTCCTAATTGTGAAATCACACAGTCCTATTATAATCAGTGTCCTACATGCCATAACACAACTCTTTAGTCCCAGCTTTTGCAGCCATCCTTGATCGAACACAAGCCATGCCTGTTGTACTGAGAAAAATGACAATTTTCATTAAGATAAACCACTTCTACCCTTTTCTGGTCGCCTGAGACAAAGAGGCTTCTTCAGTTCTTCAATCTCCTGATAGTGTTCACTGGTAGTAAACAACCTTGAAGGTGACAGTGACAACGAGGGGAAGGACAAGTAGCTTAGCAACTTGCTTCCCACCCGTCTGACTCCGCATCTCCTGGGGAGAAATCCAATCTGAAAAATGATTGAGACAAAGTCGGTTATGCAGCGTGCATATCTCCTCATTGTCAGCACTGGTTGTGTTGACTCATCCTATTAATTTAAGGCAAATTGTATGGCCTTATTCCTCTTAGCTTCTGCTGCTATGCTGTGATATGATAAGTCATTCCTATTCTCTCCTAATGTGCAGGATTTATCATGTATGACTTTTAAACCATCTCTAATGCTGAACCATTCCTCTTTTTCCACTAATTTCATGTTATTTTTGTTTTCACTTGAGCGCTAGACAAAATTTGTAATAATTTTTTTTGCATCTATATTCAATGATTGTAATTCTCACCTAATTTTGCATTATACGGATAAATCAACCATATGGCAGGTTATGGTCATACGTAGCTGAGATTAGATAATGCAATATCATAGCATAGAAAAAGTCAGTACCCGATAATGTTGTTTTGCAGTACCTATGACTGTGCAGTACAGGACTGTGGCGTAGGGATTTTTAGAGCAGAGTTGTCAGTACACCTTAATTTTAAATCCTCACAACTATTTTTTTTAGTCCACAGTCAATAGGTGAATTTGTGTCTTTGTGGCAACAGATTACAAACCCTATATAGTCTCTTTATTCTATCACCCATTTTCAGCTAAAATACTCTATATAGTCTAAATACTCTATATAGTCTAAATACTCTATATAGTCATCGCCGAAAGTGTTGGCACTCTGGAAATTGTTACAGAAAATGAAGTATTTCACCCAGAAAATTATTGCAATTACCCATGTTTTGTTATACACGTTTATTTCCTTTGTGTGTATTAGAACAACACAAAAAAAAACATAGAAAGGCAAATTGGACGTAATTTCACACAAAACCCCAAAAATGGGCTGGACAAAATTGTTGGCACCCTCATCTTAATATTTGGTTGCACACCCTTTGATATAGATAACTGGAATCAATCGCTTCCTATAACCATCAACAAGCTTCTTACCTCTCAACTGGAACTTTGAACCACTCTTCTTTTGCAAGCTGCTCCAGGTCTCTCATATTTGAAGGGTGCCTTCTCCCAACAGCAATTTTAAGATCGCTCCACAGATATTCAATGGGATTTAGGTCCGGACTCATTGATGGCCACTTCAGAACTCTCAAAAACTTTGTTTCCATCCATTTCTGGATGCTTCTTGAATAATTTCAAGGGTGCCAACACTTTCGCCCATTACTGTATGTTAGGAAGAAGATGGGGGATAAATGGGAGGGAGTATGACTGCAGGATCACACTACATAGGGTTTGTTGATTGTCTGCTCCCATTGAGTCTACATAGCTGCCGCAGACAACAAATGTTAGAAAATGTTTAAATCATACTTGTCAACTCATATATCTTTTCAGAATAAGCTGTCATATGTGTGTACATTTCTGGCTATCATATGACTTGCTTCATACATATTTCACTTTTCATGGAAAACAATATATAGCAGTATGGAGGATAATATACATCAGTACTAAGCTGTGTGGCTGTGATTTCAGCACTCTAGAGAGGAAGCAATATTTGTTTGAAGCTGCTGCACAGATCTGTGTCTGAATTTAATAGGGAGTGTAACCTGACACCTTAGTGCAGGGGTCTCAAACACGCGGCCCCTGAGGCTGCTTTATGTGGCCCGCAGGCACAGACCCCTTGACGATCCCGACCTGGTCCAGGAAGAGCCGCCGACAGCAGCGCAGCATTGCCGCACAGAGACTGTTTCCCAGCACTGCATTTCCAATGCCAGCCGCCGGCCAATCAGAGGCCAGCAGCTGATATCTGCGTGTCGGCGCAGCGAGTATGACGTCATTGCCATATGCAGATGTCAGCTGCTGGCCTCTGATTGGCCGGCGGCTGACATTGAAAATGCTGTGCTGGGAGACAGTCTCTGTGCGGCAATGCAGCGCTGCTGTCGGCGGCTCCTCCTGGACCAGGTCGGGATCGTCAAGGGGTCTGACTCTGTGGTGCCTGTGGGCCACATCTGCAGGAAGGCCGCCGAGGGAACGGAGGACAGGTGAGAATCATCTTTTTTTTTTTTTTTATGTGTGTGAAGAACAACACAGGGGGCACATAGCCACAACATGGGGACCGGGATGGGGCACATAGCCACAAGAGGGGACCTGGATGGGGCACATAGCCACAAGATGGGGACCTGGATGGGGCACATAGCCACAAGATGGGGACCTGGATGGGGCACATAGCCACAAGATGGGGACCTGGATGGGGCACATAGCCACAAGATGGGGACCTGGATGGGGCACATAGCCACAAGATGGGGACCTGGATGGGGCACATAGCCACAAGATGGGGACCTGGATGGGGCACATAGCCACAAGAGGGGACCTGGATGGGGCACATAGCCACAAGATGGGGACCTGGATGGGGCACATAGCCACAAGAGGGGACCTGGATGGGGCACATAGCCACAGGATGGGGACCTGGATGGGACACAGAGCCACAAGATGGGGACCTGGATGGGGCACATAGCCACAACATGGGGACCGGGATGGGGCACATAGCCACAAGAGGGGACCTGGATGGGGCACATAGCCACAAGATGGGGACCTGGATGGGGCACATAGCCACAAGATGGGGACCTGGATGGGGCACATAGCCACAAGATGGGGACCTGGATGGGGCACATAGCCACAAGATGGGGACCTGGATGGGGCACATAGCCACAAGATGGGGACCTGGATGGGGCGCATAGCCACAAGATGGGGACCTGGATGGGGCACATAGCCACAAGATGGGGACCTGGATGGGGCACATAGCCACAAGAGGGGACCTGGATGGGGCACATAGCCACAAGATGGGGACCTGGATGGGGCACATAGCCACAAGAGGGGACCTGGATGGGGCACATAGCCACAGGATGGGGACCTGGATGGGACACAGAGCCACAAGATGGGGACCTGGATGGGGCACATAGCCACAAGAGGGGACCTGGATGGGGCACATAGCCACAAGATGGGGACCTGGATGGGGAACATAGCCACAGGATGGGGTCCTGGATGGGGCACATAGCCACAAGATGGGGACCTGGATGGGGAACATAGCCACAGGATGGGGTCCTGGATTGGGCACATAGCCACAAGATGGGGACCTGGATGGGGCACAGAGCCACAAGATGGGGACCTGGATGGGGCACATAGCCACAAGATGGGGACCTGGATGGGGCACATAGCCACAGGATGGGGACCTGGATGGGGCACATAGCCACAAGATGGGGACCTGGATGGGGCACAGAGCCACAAGATGGGGACCTGGATGGGGCACATAGCCACAAGATGGGGACCTGGATGGGGCACATAGCCACAAGATGGGGACCTGGATGGGGCACATAGCCACAAGATGGGGATCTGGATGGGGCACATAGCCACAAGATGGAGACCTGGATGGGGCACATAGCCACAAGATGGGGACCTGGATGAGGCACATAGCCACAGGATGGGGACCTGGATGGGGCACATTAGTACAAGATGGGGACTTGGATGGGGAACATTACTACAAGATGTTTGCCATTATTACTATATGATGCTAATTGTAAGACAATATTACTGAATGTGGCCAATTGGGGGAAACAAAATTGTAAAAATCAAAAAAATAAAAATAAAGCATGAAAAAATATTGGGCACTAAAAATGCTGTTTTATATGTAAACTAAAGTAAACACAAAAAAGTGCACGTTTATTATCGCCACATCCATAACGACCCAAGCCATAAAAAAATAAACACGGAAAAAATGGTATCACTAAAAATGTCACATTGAACAAAGAATGCGACCCCCCAAATTCAAATTTTTTCCATGTGCGGCCCATATACCCAGCCGAGTTTGAGACCCCTGCCTTAGTGAACTGGCAATTCATCTTGCTATGATTAAGATTGATTTGAGCTGCTTTTTCGGAGTAGATAGTGAGTTCAGGCGGCAGGGAGGAGAAGAAGTGGCTCATAACTGCAGAAAGAACACAAATGTCTGATAATATACTGTATATTTCAGAGTTTCCTATATTCCCATGAACTCTTGACTTATTCCAGAGAACTGCACATTATTCTTAATATATAAATGAGCTGTTAAGAACTATGGGCCAGGCTCTGATCTCCCTGACAATCTGACTCCAGAGCTTATTTTAAATTTAAGGGGATGTAACCAATGTGAGACATGTAATGACTGACATTCTGCTTGCCTGAACTATTTTTCTCACACTATTAATGCCCCCTTTCAAGCTCTGGAGGCAGATTCTCAAGGAGATCTATGTCTGGCTCATAGATATTAACTGCTCTTTTACATATTAAGAAAGACTTGGATTTCTCTTGAATAAGACATTGAATATCAGATATCAAGTTATCATTTTATTCAGCTTCCTATGACCTGCATGCCCATATAGACGGCTTAGGAGGGTTGATCTTGCTGGTAGATTCCCTCTTTTTTGTAAACGCCTGCTCTTTATGTGGTTAGGAGGCCATCCTAGTGACGGGCAGCTAACTGTGGCTGCACAGTGGAATAGGGAAGGCGGCAGTCACTGATTACAGCCGCCCACTGGACTTCTAAGCCTACAAAGAGCAGGAACTTAGATGAATAAAATCAAGCTATACTGACTCTCTTCCCACAAAACTCTATATCATTGTGTTCAGCTCATTCTGCTCTCTAAGATGCTACCTGCAGATCAGACACCATGATCAGTTTAAGGTTTCCCCCGAAAAAAATATTACACAGGACAAATTCTCATTTTTGGTGTACGGTTAACTGCTGAGCCCTTCTTCTCAGCCAGGGTGACCTTGTATATGTATATTTTTTTTATTCCATAAAATATCACTAATAGCTTTGCATAACTCTTCCACTTTGCAGCCACTTCAGAATTATTTCTCATTTGGATACATGCCTCTGACAAAACCTATTAAGCATATCATCGTAAATTATGGTGCAAACATTCAAAGGGCACAGTGGATAGTGTATGACAGTGCTTTTATTTTATGGTGGTGATAATATATCCTGCTAACACTGACTCAACTTGTAAATTAGTTTTTATGTGTAACCTTATTTTGCTCGGGAACTTGAAGGGCGTGGATGAGAAGTTACAAGCAAGCTGCATATTCCTAGAACATTGATATTTTACCAAATTGTTTTTACAGTCGCTTATTGAAAAGCCACCATGGCCTATCATATATTTTTTTTAGCACCTTGCGACATTTCCTGGGAAATGACACTTTATCCAGTACATGCTAAGATGATCCATAACATGCTTGTACACATTTCTCAATGTGAGTCCCCCATCAGAAGGGAAGCTATTTTGATTTTGCATTGTAGACATAGCTCCAGTATGCCTTTTAACTCATTGAGTGCTCCCAGGGAGTGTATCATATGGTTCACCACATAGTAATCATAACCAGCAGATCGAGAGGCAAAAAGCAGGTGTCTGGACAGTGTGTGCGCGTTTGTAATGAAAGTCTCTGGACGTTGTCTGTGTTACCGTATAAGTCCTCTTCTGGCTACACACTGCAAGCTTGCATTTTGCACAAGCATAAGTTGTTGACAGAAGCTAAATTAATTCCAAACTTTTGGCATGCTGTGCTTCATTCCTTCATGTATGTTTGGTATGCCAAGCAATCAAGCTCTTGAAAATAGATGCTGCAGAGGTTATCTAAATTCTGGTTCTGAAGCATGACTTAGACATTACATCATTCTTCTTTTCTGTCTGCCAGTGTCTGCAAGATGGCAGCATAGTTATAGTGTATTAGCAAACTCACACAATTACATAAAAAAACATTAGTCATAAGCTAGATTTACTTACACTGCACCGCAGCAAAGTGCATCCGCATTGTGTTGGAAACGAAACACTTTTGTGTCATGCAAAAAAAAAAGAGGCAAATATCCTCTTCAGAGAGAAAGAGGACGAGGATTCTAGTGCCACCTACTGGAAGTAGCAATCCTAAAAGTCAATAAGAAGCCTTTTCATTTGACTGAGGATAAGAAGCCAAACCAGACACCCCATTTGCATACACTCAGTTTGTGGTGTTTGCCCCTCATCAGTGCAAAACAAGAGATAAGATTTGGCTAGGTTAGAGACCTCTGACAAGGAGTTTAAGGGGGAACATTTCACTCTGTGGAGAGTGCCTAAAGAGATTTATAGGCCATGCGGTGTTCCTCTAATAAATTAAATATGCAAATATCTTCTTCAGAGAGGAAGAGGACTTGAACTCTAGTGCCACCTATTGGATGTAGCAATCTTAAGTCACTTGACTTAGGATAAGAAGCAAACCAGACAGTCCATTTGCAGACACACATTTTGTGGTGTTGCCCTCCATCAGCAGATCTGATATGGCTAGGTTAGAGACCTCTGACAGTTTACTAACAAGGAATGTTTCTCCTTGTGGAGAGTGCCTAAGGAAACGTGTATGCCATGCAATGCTTTTCTTTGAGTTTAAATATGCAAATAGCTGGTGCCCATAGAGTTCAAGTCCTCGTTCTCTCTGAAGAGGCTATTTGCATATTTAACTTCCCAGGGGAGCATTGCATGGCCTATAAGTCTCATTACGCTGACTTGGCACACTCCATAAGGAGAAACATTTCGCAAAAAAAGAGGGACACCCATGAAAAGGAAGCTGGATTCCAAACATTCATCCTCATTGAAGGATACGTCAGGTGACATATCTGAATCTCCTTTTCAGGTGTTAGCTTTGAAACTTTTGCTTTCTGATCATAATAAGTTGATTACTGAGCCATATTCCAGTGTACACAGCACAAGCTGAAAAGTGATCTTTATAGAAGAAATGTTAACCTATTGTAAGCATCAAGTGTAAAAATGTAAATCCCTCAAGTTTTATTGTCATATAGATAGTGACCTGGAGAGAAACCTCAATGTATAAATTGTTTATAATTGTTTAAAATAAAAATCTGATTTAAACAAGTGTCTAAACCTAATATATCCATATACACACACAGTGGCTTGCAAAAGTATTCAACCCCTTGGCTTTTTACCTATTTTGTTACACAACAACCTGTGGTCAAATATTTTTGTAATCCTATTTGTGTGTGATGCATCAGCACTAAATAGTCTAAGTTGGGAAACTGACGTGAGAAAATATAGGCATAAATTAAATTTATGGGATCAAATAACTAAAAATTGGCATGTGCATATGTATTCACCCCTTTTGTTATGAAGACCCTAAAAAAATTTTGGTGCAAACAATTACCTTCATAAGTCACAAGCTTAGTGAAAGGAAGTCCACCTGTGTGCAATCTTAGTGTCACATGGTCTGTCGGTATATACACACCTTTTCTGAAAGGTCACAGAGGCTGCAACACCATTAAGCAAGAGGCACCACTAGCCAAACAATACCATGAAGACCAAGGAGATCTCCAAACAAGTCAGGGACAAAGTTGTTGAGAAGTACAAGTCAGGGTTGGGTTATAAAAAAAAAAAAAAATATCCCAATTGCTGATGATGCCCCGGAGCACCATCAAATTCATTATCATCAAATGGAAACAACATGGTACCACAACAAACCTACCTAGAGAGGGCCGCCCAACTAAACTCTCAGCCCAGGCAAGGAGGGCATTAATCGGAGAGGGAGCACACAGATCAAAGGTAACTCTGAAGGAGCTGCAGAGTTCCCAAGCAGAGACTGCAGTATCTGTCCATATGGCCACAATAAGCTGTACACGCCATAGAAGTGGCCTTTATGGAAAAGTGGGAACTAAAAAGCCTTTACTTACACACAAAAATTGTAAGGTTCATTTTGAGTTTGCCAAAAGACATTTGGGAGACTCCCCAAATGTATGGAGGAAGGTTCAGTGATCAGATGAGACCAGAATTTAACTTTTTGGCCACCGAGGTAAACACCAAACCAACATAGCTCTACACTCCAAGAACACGAGTTTTTCGGCAGCATGGACAGGGAATATGATCCAGGTCGAGGAAAAGATGGATGGTACAAAAAGCAGGTATATTCTTCAGCAAAATCCTGTTTCAATCTGTCAATGATTTTGAGACTGGGACAGAGGTTCACCTTCCAACAAGACAATGACCCAAGCCACACTGCAAAAGCAACACTTGAATGGTTTAAGGGAAAACATGTAAATGTTTTGAAGTGGCCTAGTCACAGCTCAGACCTTAATGCAATTGAGAATCTGTGGTCAGACTTGGATTGCTTTTCACCAGAGGAAACCATCTAACTGGAAGGAGCTGGAGCAGTTTTGCCTTGGGGAATGGGCAAAAATCCCAGTAGAAAGGTCATTGAGACTTATCCAAAGCAACTTGCAGCTGTAATTACCGCAAAAGGAGGCTCCACAAAGTACTGACTTATGGGGAAGGGGGGGTGAATAGTTATGCACACTGACATTTTCAGTTATTTTGTCCTATTTGTTGTTTGCTTCACAATAAAAGGAAAACCAAATGTTCACAGTTGTTGGCATGTTCATTACATGAACTGATGCAAACCCTCAAAAACAAACAGTGAAATTCTAGGTTGTGAGGTAGCAAAACACAGAAAATGCCAAGTGGGTGAATACTTTTGTGGGCCACTTTGTGTGTATATTTTAAATATATAGATGTAGAGCGACAGACAAACTGACAGACAGAGATATATGTATACATCTTATGGATGGTAATTTTTTTCATGACAAATTTAATAATTTCACACAATCCAAGGGGTGGAAACATTTGTGGTTGCTCTCATTCTTTACATACAGCATTTATAAGTATAACAAATGTATATGACGCGCCCCCTGGGCCATATTCTTTAGGGGAATACCCGGAGCCGGATCAGATGGGGGTTGTAGTCTCCGAGTGGCTGTGACCCGGTCCGTGCCCAGGGTGTCAAACTCAGTGTGTGTGGCAGTCCTACAGATGTTACAAAGTTCGTTATGTCGACTACGCCACCCGTTGGATTGCGGTCACTACGGCCGCCGCTGCAGCAGGGTCCGCTGAGGCTGATGGTGTTGGTGCAGCTTTAGATAGTATAACCCCCAACGGGAGGGGTATGGCCTCAGGGGGTCAGGTGCAGAGGATGGGGGTTGTGGTGGTGCAGCGTAGATGATAAGTAAAGACAGAGTCGGGTTGTGCAGTTCAGGGTGTTTACTTACTGCAGATATTCCGGTCACTCCGGCCTTCAGTGACCACCCGAGCCGCGCTGCGTCCACCAGGTCCTGGATTCAGCCAACCCCCAAGCAAGTCCGGAGCGTGTCCCTGAGCCCTCCTTCTTGTCCTTTCTTCTGGCCGTCCCCACCAGGGATCCACCTAGGTCCAGCTCCCTCGGGCCTTCTGTTGGGAGACCCTTGGCCTTGGGTTCCCTGACCCTACACGTGGTTTGCCTTCAGGGTGGATGTGGTGGGTGGCCGTGGCAGATCCTGCCCACGGCCTCCGGTCTCTGGCTGAGGTATGCTTTAGCCCCCACCAGTTTGGGATCCGGTACCCTATTGCCAACTCTTCACCCTGGGGTTGTACTTGGGTTCTCAGAGTTCCTTTCTGTCTCCCCCTCTGGGTCTTTCTGGCTCTCCTCTCTCACTCTCTCTGGGCTGCTCTGCTCCTCTGCTCTCTTCAGGTTACACTCTGGCAGACTGACTCTGATCTTAGATGGTGCCCACCTTAAATACTCCCTCTATGTGTGAGCTCAGGTGACCAGCACCCAATGAGCTCCTAACTTTACCCAGGCTGCTCCCCCTATCTGCCCCTACACTACTGGGATGTACCACCCCCCTCCCACTCCAGCCAGGAACAGACTCGGTCGTACCTGCACATTTCTAAGTGGGAGTACCGTTGGTCTGCTCCTCGGAAATGGGATGTGTGTAGTGCATGCAGCTGACTGAGCTCAGTTCCACACTCCATCCTTACCCGGGAGTGGAATACCACACCTCTGGGTTGAGGTGCAATACCCCTGTAGCAGCCGAATCCTCAGGGTGCTACATATACCTAATGTAATTAAATTTTAGTTGGAAATTGCTACAAAGGCAATTCCTTGAGACCTAGTGAAGGATATAAAAACAAAGTACAGCTTATAGGAAGCAAATGCTTTTGAAATCAGTCTTAAGCATAGTGATCACAAAGGCAATGGTGCATTTCCACACTTCACAGAGCACCGAGAAGAATTTCTGTTAAAATATGATGGTGGGAATAGTAAGCATACCATTATTGCATAGACAGAGGGCATTTATCAGTCTACAAGCTATGATATTCTGATGTTCACTAGGAAGAAGGAGTTTGGGATTGAAATCTATTGCCAGCCAGCAAGAATCCGTCTCACATTTATTAAGAGTGCTGGCTTTCATTCAGATGGTGAAGTTCTATCTCCTCAGTGTAGAATTCCTTTGGGGCTACGGAGGTTAAAGAACAATGGCAAGTGAATTCTGAATCTCAGTATTTGAATTTTAATGATCAGTAGCTTGCATGTAGAGTAGGCTTCAAAGTATTTCCTGCGGCGTCAGTAGTCTTTTAATGGCCTATGTGCATAAAAAATCTGGAATTTGTGTTCTATTTCAATGTAACAAATATAAATGGGAACAATGTAACAACAATGAATAGACATTTCTGGAAATTACCTCAGGTAGGGGTAAATAGAAGTAACTAGCACACCAGAAGAATTCGTCCCACACTTATATTGAAAGAATATTTTTTTATGCAGTTCTAAACAAAATAATACATATGAAAGGGGACACTATGCTCCGATAAACACTTTGACCTGTAAAACAACACGAATATGTTTTCCTTATTCATATACACAGAGTGAAATGGGTGCGGTAACCTTAATTGTTACAAGCTCAAAACGTACCTATAGTTTCTGGTGTCTTTTCATAAAAAGCCCATCATGTGTGTCTTGAGTATTAGCACTATTTCTGGCCATTATTTGACTTATATCCTTCATTGTTTTACCAATTTTTCCTCCCTTCATGCACTTGTGATTTCACACACAGTACAAAGAGGAATGATTCCTGTTCTGTGCAACACTTGTTAAGAATCAGCAGCAGCAGCAGCATGGAGATTAATGTACAGCAGTGTAGCTGTGAATCCAGCTCTGGGGTTAGATAAAGCACTGTATGTGTCTGTGCCTCACACACTCTGCTTCTCCCCTCTCCTCACTATAGACTTCAATGGCAGCTGTAATCTGATCGTTCAGTGAGCTGGCAGTCTGTATTGTCTTGAGCAAGACAAATTTTAACTCTATTTCAGTGGGGTGAGGGGCTGATAAGTGAACAAAGAAGCATGTATTTATGATAGAAAAATATTACAAGGATCTTATACTGTATTTGTTGCGACCATTGATTTATGTAAAACTTTTTGAAACGACAGTGACCATTTAATGGTTTTAGATTTTGTTGTGGTACAATGTATGGCAGTTACTCTCACATTTCATGGCTGCAGACTCTTGAAGAACAGAATAACAAAATAATTTCAGCAAGTTGCAAAGTACCGTAATTAGTTGAGGCCTAGTGGTCAGTGGCCAGGCTGCAAATTAAGATGGCTGCCGGCTGCTGCCCCAATCCATATGCTGCTAAAGGTCTATAGTAGACCATTCTCTACTGCAGCATACCTCATCTATCTGTTGAACCACAGGTTTGAAACACTTGCACTGACATTACGTATTTTGTACCTTGGGAGCTATTCACACCTGCAATATTTCCAGAGTTCAGTCTCTTCGTAACACAGCCTACGTTCTCACTTCTTAGATGGAGATGACATCTTTCAAGAGTAACAATTTGACTGAGATTTGGTCTTTAAAGGGGTTTTCCAGTTTTGGAAATCGCCTCTCCCTTAGCTGCAGTTTGTTTTAAAAAACTAACTTGCCGCCTTTGGTTCCAGCACTGAGTCTCTGCCACTTCTCCTGGTGCCTTTTAATGTCTGCAGCGCTAGCATCATGTCGATAGTGCTGCAGCCTATAATTAAGCTCAGCGGCTCTGCCCAGTTTGATGTCACTGGCTGGTCAGAGCTGCTGAGCTCCCTGATTGCCTGTAGCGCCATGAATGTGACAGTAGCACTGCAGACAAAAACAGCCACTAGGTGCAGTGGCCGAAAATCAAAGGCCGTCTTTCTGCTCTGTTTGCCTCTTGCACGAGGAGGATAACTATAGACATTTGTGCTGTATCAGTAACATTTCTGGACTTTTTGGGCACTTGAAGATACAATGGGCCCGATTTATCAAAGCTTTTACGCCAGAATTCTGGTGTAAAAAGTTTTGAAAAGTCACAAAATTTTGGTGCAGTGTGAGCTAAAATTTTGTGACTTTTGATGTTCTCACTCCATTTTTGCCCAGCTCCAACAAAGTAGTCAGAGCTGTGGCGGGACGGGGGCATGGCAACCCCAACTCGTCAAATGCATGATGAACAGCGGCTCGTCATACTTGACAGGAGTAAATTTGTGGTGCACACCACTTTTTAGATGCTCCTGATTCATTAAGAGGGGTGCACCTCTTAATAAATCAGGAGCGTCCGACTCCAGCACACCTCCTCATCAAGAATGGCGTTAAAACAACCGGTCTTGATGTATCCAGGCCAATATCTTTTTTTATCCACTCAAAGCACACGCTCCTCTCTTCTGGGAATGTAATGGCCTTTAACCAGGCCTTGGCTAACTTGTTGCTTCTGGCTGCACACAGTTGGCTGTCTCCACTGCAACAGCCTCACAGACTAACCAGCCTCTGCAGCACCATGGCCCCCAATGTTCACACTGGTCTTGATGAGGGAGCGTGTTGCAGTCAGACGCTCATGACTCTCCAAGAGACAAGTGGCATGCACAGCCATGAGCGTTGACAGAAATCTTACTCCAGCCAGTGAATGAAGTAAGATTCATGGTGTAAGGTATGACATAGCTTGAATTAGACAATCTGTGGTATCATGCTCCCGTCCGACCGCAACTCTGCCCATTTTTCCGGGTCTGAGTGAAATCGGTGTGAAAATATCAAAAGTCCCTAAATTCTGGTGTAGTTGCTTTGATGAATTGGGGCCTATATCTTTTCAATATGATACTTTGGAGAGTATGTAGGAGACCGTTTGCAGGGCTCTTGTCCAGTAGCCATGGAAATGCTGCATGGCCACCTCATTGAAAGCACGGCTACAGGGAGGAAATTAATTTGTATCCTCTCGCTTTCAGTCATAGGAGCATGTACCGAGTGGTTGCAGTCCTTGCTCACTATGCTGTGAGTAATAGATGTACTCACTCCCTAATACATTGACTGACAGCCTGTGTTCATGCAGCTCTCAATCAGTGTGGCGAGGGATGATTACAGCCAACATTTACAGTATAGCACAGTGTAGTCGCTCTCTGCACACCTCTATAACTGAAAGCAAGCGGCTGCTGGGAGAATAAATGTTCATCATCTACCTTTAACCGCTCTTTCAATAAGGCAGCAAGGCTGCATTTTAACACTATTTACCTGCAGATTAAACCGATATCTACAGGTAAATATTGTTTCTGCAAATGTTAAGTTCCCTTTAAATGCTTTATCCTGGCGCTACACTTTTTATATGGATGTAAAAGGTCACATAACTGTAGACACTTTGTTACTCCATTTGACTTTTGGCCTCCTGACATCAGTTTGTTATCTTTTTGCTGTGTATATTTCTGAATGAGTGATACAGATTAGCACAAAGTCCAAAAGTCACTGTAGAGTTGTGTCTGCATGGCCGTTCCTGCTGCTGTTGTGGGACATGCAGTGTTGCTTCATAAATGTCACATTTTGTAGGAATGGGTCACTAGGGTAGAAGTTTTTGTGTGCTACACAATACATGGTAACGGTGCTATAGAATGCTTGCAGCGGTATAATAAGATTAATGTTGTCATCACGCCAAGAACCTTGAGTGACCGTTGTGAAGTTCCACGTTGCAGTCGAAGCAGTGATGTAGAGGGCTGTATTGTGTGTGTATATGCTCGTACTAAGTAACCAGATTGCGAAATGCTGTGTAGTCCATTAAAGAAGCTTGGAGCACAACATCCAGGATACAATGAATGCGGCTTTTTGTTCTTTTTCTATAGCTCTCAGCCATGCTCTCTGATGAAATAGCTCTACTATGGAATGTTATGAATCACTTACAGGACTGTTTATTGTGTATATGTGCTAGGACAGGAAAATCCCTCCTCATACCTGTCAGGAAGAGTAATTAGGTGTCGTACTGCCGAACACCGCTTATTGAAAGAGTTGTGATTATCATGGGAGGCGACTTAACATCCATTCTTTACACATAAGGAAGAATATTTTTCTTTGATTGGGTTGAAGATGTAGCAAAGCTGAATTTATCATTATAGCCTGCCACGCAGCACACTAAAATGTTAATATGGTCGACCGCAATCAACAATCTAACGTGTTGGGGTAAGCCAAATGTTCTGTACACCCCTGTCTGTACACTCTTTTGCTTCCTCCCCTGCCCAGGAGATGTGGTATGATCAGACCATGTTCCTGCACGGTCAGACACAGCCATTACACAGCACACAGCAGGGGCACATTTATAAGATTATCTCAGCACAGGAACATTTTTTTTAACGCATCCAGTTGTGGAACTTATTTTAATTCCAAGATCTATTAAATAAAATGTACTTTAAGGTGTCCATACACATTCAATTGACAATCCACAGACTCCAGGGAAGCAGATTGGACTTCTAATGTGTATGAGAATGCCCTAGCTCTCTCACTTTGGCAGTTGTTGGGAAAAAAAGGATCAAACTTGTTGTTTTTTACATGACTGATTCTTTTTGCTCTTACTAAAGATTAGCCATCACTAGTGGTTTCTAATGTGGCTTACTCCCCTCTCCTGATTTAAAATCACATTCACACTCAGAAGGAAATAGCTGAATGTAAAAGTATTTAATCTCCATATTAAATTTGACACATTCTGTATGTTCCGATACATATTTCTTTTCTACACAACTTGTCTCCTCTATCAACTTTTTTGTTCTCTTTTGTCTCTATCAGCATCTTTCATTCTTTGGCAGGTTTCCTCATTTTGGTGCCTACATTATTCTCTATGGTCAGTGCCTCTGATATCTGTAATAAGTACAGTATTTGACTTTTACTTCCCTTTTGGTTCAACCTGTTGTTGCTATGTCACTGTGACCAAGGTAACTTTCCAGGAATAGTGTTGCAGCAGAATTTAATTTTAGCTTTTTGGGTAATTGGTTAAGCAATCACGTAATTGATCTGATCTGTATTAATATCTTATTATATTTCCTGTATTTTTACACTTCTCTGATTTGAAAATATGAGTCAGAAAGGTTTTCAGAATCTCATGGCTTCTGCAGCAATTTTGATCCTGCATTTTATTTCCCTATCATTGAACATTACATAGATACTGTTCTTACAAGTACAGCCGTTGTACACCTCCTTGTACTGTTCGTTTTTTCTCTATTCTCATCCGGTTTGCGGATCAGACTCGTCCATTAAAGTCACTGGGAACCCGTTAAACATGGATGAAAAATGGAAGACATGCCTTGTACTTCAGTTTTTCAACTAAGTTTCATCCTTGTTTCACTGATCCCTTTTTAAGAATCAATGGCTAAAAAATGTCACAGATGTAAAAATAGACACACACGTGTGATTGTTGCCTTAGATTTACTGGGGTAATATGATTTATATTTAGCAGATTTTTTATCATTGAGAGTCTACAGAGATTTGTAATGCCTGCCATGTGATTGTTATAGACCGGATTGGACTGGCCAACCAGAGAACCGGAGAATCCTCCGGTGGGCCCTGGCTTCTCCTTCCCGAGAGTTCACAGTGCAAACCTTGCAGCTGCTATGGGGCTCTTGAGTAGGGGAGAAAGGTGGGCCCTCAGAATCAAATCCTCTGGTGGGCTCAATGTTCTTTAGTCTGACACTGGTTATAGATCAGTGTTTCCCAAACCCCATCTTCACGGCCCCCAACACATCAGGATTTCCTTAGCATTTTCAGGTGAGAACCGCTGGCAGTTTCTGATGCCTTAATAATAATTCCATCACCCGTGCAATACTAAGGAAATCCTGAAAACATGAGAACGGGGTTTGGGAAACACTGTAGATAAATGGAAATGGCTTAATCATATCTTTACATTTATTATTAGTTTTGTTGTATTTTTTTTAAAACTGTGTTAAAAATGATTACATTGTAAAGCAAAATAATCGTGTCATACCGTGTAAGGCTCTGTTCACTTGTGCAATGGTTATTCCTGTTTTTCGATCCCCTTTGGATCATTCCAATACAAGACCCATTAATTTGAATGGGAACAAAAGTGTCATGAAAATGTCTTTTGTTTGCCTCCTTTCCAGCTATTAATCATTTTTTAGCTGGATCAAAACAAGAAGCCTGCACAACTTTTTTGCCTGGCCCAAAAAAACGGATAGCAATGGAATCCATTCTTTTTAACACTGATGTCTATGAGAAACGCATCATAACAGATAATACCTATTTTACATCCGTTTTTTGCTCCTTTTGTAGTAGATCCTTGTAATACTGTATTTTTTACACACGGATGTTACCAAGTACTTTTATGCAAAAAAAACGAGTATTGTATAAATGATACTTTTATTAGCTAACCGGCCAATAACCAACCAATGGCATGCCATTCTGGCCATCATTTATAAATTGTGGTTTTGAACATAAAAATATTTACCATCACAACAAAAATTAAGAAAGTTTAATTAGAATTATGGTTTAGAAGGAGAGTTTAAGAAATCTAGTCAATTTTATTGTTTAAAAATGACAATGTTAAATTACTGATGTAACATTTATTTATTTTACATGTACATGTAGAAGAAATTCTATATTATTTATACTATTTCGTCTGAGACATGCTGATTTAGTCAGCCGGTTTCCAGATGTAAAGACGCAGCAGTCATATTGGCAAAAAAATGCAATTTGTCTTTTTCTGTCTAAAACCTGTAGAATGATAGGATTCCTAGCAAAATGGGATTCCTCATTCACCAGTAGAGGCAGATGTGGTTGCTTGTGTTGAGCTAGCACATTTTTATCACTCATCAGGGATGCTGTTTGAAGTTTTCCTGCCTGTGTTCCAGTCTAGATTTCTTTTTCAGCCATGGCATGATGTGTAGAAGCAAGTGGAATTAATTATTAAATGTGGAGTCACTGCTGACCTGATGGAAGATTAACTGCTACTTTACTGTGTTATATATGGACATTGTAGCTGTCAAGTTATCTCACTACACTTGAGGGACTCTGGACAATTGCTGTGCTGATAGTAATGTTGGCAATTTCCCTGCTTTTTTCTTTTTTTTGCAGGTCACTGCTAGAGGATTTGGTCCATTGTTGCAGTTTGCCTACACTGCGAAGCTATTACTGAGCAGAGAAAACATCCAAGAGGTCATCCAATGTGCTGAATTCCTACGTATGCATAACCTGGAGGACTCCTGCTTCCGCTTCCTTCAGTCGCAGCTTCTAAACAATGAGGATGGCTTGTTTCTGTGTAAGAAAGACACCTCATGCCAGAGTGTGCACAATGAGACTTTTGATTGTGAAGAGGAAACCATGGAATCTGAAACCTCAAAAATATCTTGCCCCAAGGAAAGAATGCACCATGAGCCTTTCAACTTTGGTTCAGGTGAGAAAGAGGCTGATATAAATGAAGTTATGTTGGCCAATTCCAATATGCAAAGTGAAAACAAAGAAAGTTTAGACAAGGATCCTATAATCCGCTACCCACGATATAAAAAATACCAGTTGGCTTGTACTAAGAATGTCTACAATACATCACACAGTACCTCAGGTTTTACAAGCACATTCAATGAACATAACTCTGAAATCGACCTAAAATCAGGACTTCCTTTAAGCCAGATAAAAAGTGAGCCACGGGACGATGATAACGATGAAGAGAGCGTTACACTTTGCTTGTCTGGGGATGAAAATGACATCAGGGATAAAGAAGGAGATGTTGAGATGGTCAGGAAACAGCCGAGCCCTGTGAGCATTGACACACCCAAAAGTGTGTCATCTCCTTCCAATCTAAGAACTTTTTTCAGTAGAACGAAAGGGGGGGAATTTCCTGACTTGCCTGGTACTTCCCAACAACGCTTTGTCAGAAGTCCTTCATGCCCTGTGGAAAAGGGAGCAACTCAGGGTGACCATAAAACTGAATACAACCCTTTCACTGGGAATTATGAACTGTCCTGTGAACCTCACAAAGATTCCGCTAACTTCCTCATGGCTTCACCTCTCCGGGGGTCTGGTTCAGAGCTTACCTCTAAGCATGAAATGGAGTTAGACAGGAGAAGTGTCATATTCTCTTCTAGTGCTTGTGACCAAATAAGCACCCCGGTGCAATCATATTCTGGTGTCAGTTGTTTGGACAAAGAGTTTTCTGAGCATGTGCCAAAGGGTCTTTGGGCAGGAGCTAGTCAATCTCTACCTAGCTCGCACACATTCTCCCATAGTGGGCTTATAACAGACCCATTGCCAGGAAGGCTGCGGCCAAACACTAGTTGTCCTGTGCCAATTAAAGTATGTCCTCGTTCTCCACCTTTGGAAACTAGAACAAGGACATCCAGCTCATGCTCTTCATATTCATATGCAGAAGATGGCAGTGGTGGATCCCCTTGTAGCCTTCCTCTTCTTGAATTTTCATCATCTCCCTGTTCACAAGGCCCACGATTTCCATCCACTGATCATCAAGAAGCTTGTTCGATGGCTGACTCCATCTATAATCAAGTACGGCCACAGATAAAATGTGAGCAGTCTTATGGAACAAACTCAAGTGACGAATCTGGATCATTTTCAGAAGCTGATAGTGAGTCATGTCCGGCGCAAGACAGAGGCCACGAGGTAAGGAACCCAGAAAGTGGTTGAACTATATATTTTATTAGATCTTTATGAAAGAATATAGTGCAGTATTACGCTGCTCTGTCAGTTGATTCCCTTAAGGGTAGTTTGTATTATACAAAGATTAGATGTGGTTCTAAGCAGCTCAATAGTTGCAGATGCACTTCTATTAGAACTTTTATTTTATCCCTAGGGCACAGGCACATAGGACAGCCGTAATGTGTCAGAAAACCACTTGGGAATGCTAGTTGCTATGTTATTCAGGTTGATTGTTAAACTTTTTTTTTTATTTGTTAACGGCCATTAGGGTTTTCGTCTGCACCATGGCACATCTCAGCAGGTTCTTGCCCTTTTATAGTTTCTTCTTCATAGATAGGTATATATGCCATAAGTTTGTGTTAAATTTTCTTGAATAAAATCACTTTAACAGCTCACTCTCCTTATAAGCACAGAGGGAAGTAACAACACATTTTTCGAAGGCGTTTATCCACAAGCCAACACTTAAAATTCAATCTAAAGGTTAAAACTCCCTTCTACAAATCTATTATACATGTTTGTGATGATTGACTATTGGCTACTTGTACTTAAAGTAATGTTTTTGTCTTTACGCTCAGTGTTCAGACACAATACTCTCCAGCAGCCAAAAGAATAGCAGATTTTGCTGCCCCCACATAAGAAAAAAACAAGCCAAAACTGAAGTGAACAGACAGGGAAGTGCAACTGTTCACAATTAATTATTTGGTTTGTTAGACAGTATTTGGCCCATGTCTTTTTTTTTTTATAGGCCATTAAATTAAATTAGAGTCTAGTCTACTATTTCTGAGCCTCAGCCACATGAGCTCAGAACATGTGCTTTACTGTAACAAATGCATTATTTTCTTGGGGTGTACATAAGGACAAACTATATATTTCCTAAAAAATGTTGCATTAAAAGCAGATTACACTATGCAATCCAAGCTGCGGGCCAGTGATGCAATGAATAATTTAATGGTTGTATGTAGTTTGTACGTTTTCATTGCCACTTTAAAGGGAACCTGTCACATGAAAAAATGCTATCAATCTGCAGATCTGGGGTTAATCTGCAGCTTAATGGTGTTCTAAACCTGCCCAGCACCTGCACTTAGACCCCCGCTGCCAGGAGGAAATTAACTTTATTCCTGCTGCTAGTGTTCCAGGTTCAGTTACGGGTGTGGCGCTGGCGCAGTGTATTGAGAGCGCCAGCTGCAGCCACGCCCACGGCACTGACTAACAGCTGAGCTGCTGTCAGTCAGTGCCAATGCTCTCTACACACAGAATGGTGACTAAACCAGCGCTCGCGCCACATTTATGACTGAAACACGAATGCTGCTGAGAGGAATAAAGTTATTTTTCTCCTGGCAGCGGGTGTCTAAGTGACGGCGCCGGGCAGGATCAGAACACTATTAACCTGCAGATTAACCCTACATCTGCAGGTTAATAGCATTTGTCCATGTGACAGGTTCTCTTTTAAATCACAAGACATTAGATTAGCATGAAAGCTTCCAGGTCGGGCTGTGCACAGTAAGTGTCCACTTATTATTTACTACATACACTGAATGTTCTAATGGCCTCCTTCTGAGAGACGGTCAGTGACTTCATGTATCCATTGCATATGCTGTTTATATATGTAAAGGCAAGGTAGTTCTGGTCACAGGTAGTTATTCTGGGGAAAGCGACAATAAAAAGTTCAGCCGTTATACCATCAGAGGGCGTCTGAAAAGTTGAATGCATATTGCTACATTGCATACATGTCAAAATCTGGCCCGTGGGTCAAATCTGGCCTGCAGTATGATTGATTATATTTGGCCCCGCGACTCCAGAACCGCCACCCCTATATGGGGCCCATTATTCTGTATGAGGACTATGTGGGGCCCATTATTCTGTATGGAGGACTATGTGGGGACTATTATACTGTATGGAGGACTATGTGGGCCCATTATTCTGTATGGAGGACTATGTGGGGACTATTATACTGTATGGAGGACTATGTGGGGCCCATTATTATGTATGGAGGACTATGTCGGACCCATTATTCTGTATGTAGGACTATGTGGGGCCCATTATACTGTATAGAGGACTATGTCGGGGCCATTATTCTGTATGGAGGACTATGTCCGGCACATTATACTGTATACTGGTTGGCCCGCAACTATGTCCAAGTTTTTCTTTTTGGCTCTCTGTGTGTTTGAGTTTAACATCCCTGCTCTATTAACCTTTTAACAGTCTCTCATGGTCTTTTGATGGCAGGTAGTGCAAGGACTCAGTCGGTAACTACAGTAATGGAGTTTTGGCGCTTGACTGTGTGATCCTGCTCTAAGGACAAGCTTCTCTTGTTCTTAAAACAGATTTCCAATCCACAGCCTGGATCAGAGAAAACTCCAATCTTGGACATTTAGGCTACATTCCCATGTTGAGCTTTTAGTGCGTTTTTGATGTTGCAGAATTTCTGCATCATTTCTGCACCTATTACTTAATTTAGGTTACTTGAATTTTTTCATCGCGTTTTTGATGCTGTGGTTTTTGTATCTGTTTGGTGTGTCATGCTTTAAATAAAGCGGTCTTGTTTTTGATGCTCCTGGGTATTTGGCTTTGACAAAACTTTAGTGACATACTTAGGTGCAGATTACATGCGTCTTTAATGTGTTTCCGCCATGGAAACTCACTTAAAACACATGTGCGTTTTTTACCTGTGGAATTTCCGCACCAAATGTAAGTCTATGGGGAAATTCTGCACAGAAAACTCAGCGTACCCGCAAGAGAAATTGACATGAGGCACATTTGAAACACGCACTGCAGGTCTGTTTGCACTGCGTTAAAAAGAAGCACAGTGGGCATGAGATTTATATAAATCCCATCCACTTTGCCGGAACTGTAAGACATTGCGTTGTTGCTGCACCAAAAATACGCAGGGTCAAAAACTCATCGTGGGAACATAGCCTTAATGTTTTGATTATTAAGACCCAAACAGGCTTAATGGGTTGCACGCCCAATGGATGATACAGGTGCTGATACCCATATCCTGATGTAATGACTGGAATTGGAGATAGCTCTGAAAATGCCCATTTAATCTCTTAGATCAGGGGTGAAAAACCTTCTTTCCGCCAAGGACTATTTAGAGATTTATACCATCCTTCAGGGGCCGTAGAAATCATATGCTAACTTCGCCCACAAAGTAAGTCTTGACTCTGGCACTGGTGTCAGGACATAATCTTTCATTGCATGCGCCTCACCATTCAGTGATGAATGCCGCGTGCGTATGCTCACAGAGCAAGAAGAAATTAACAGGCCAGTGGCCATCAAAACACAGCAGCTGTGGTCCCCAGGAATCAGCCAAGAACCAGAAAAAAGGTCTTTGAGGGCTGTAAATGGCCCTCGGGCCTCAGGTTCCCCATCCCTGCCTCAGATGCTGTGGAAAAAATACAAAAGACATCATTCCTGCAATGGCTGTATTCCTATAAGGCCATGCCAAAGCGTATATTATGGCCACACCTTGTGTGACAGAAAAAACTAATAAAAAATAGACTTGTAAATTGCTTATCCTTCCCACTTCACCTTCCCTCCTAAAAAAAAATAAAAATAACCGATATGTTTCCAAAGCAATTCTGATAAAAATGAACTTGTCTCACAAAAAAAACAAGAAACCATAAAACTGTATTAATAGTAATACAAATGTTACGGCTCTTTCAATATGACACCATAAAAACAATTTGTTTCCATGTAATGTGAAAAATCTACGGTACATATTTGGCATTGTCATGATTGAAACGATCCCTAGAATTAAAGTAGCACAGTATTTATGCTGCACAGTAAAAGGTATAAATCAAGAATGCAAAAAAGAAACGCAGAAGGGTTAGTAAAAGTTCTTAATAAAATATGATACCCCAAAATGGTGCCATTGAAAATGCAACTCTTCCTCCCCGCCTAATAAGCAAGCTGTCATAGAGATCTGTTGGCAGGATAACTAAAAGGTTAAGGTTATGGTTAAAAGAGGAAGCCAGTACTTATCAGAACGTTGCCAAACAATTCGCTATCTGTGTATGCACTCGATGTCCACATCATCAAATCTGCGTTTAGCTGTTTAAAGTGCAATGCACTGTGTTTATTTGGGTGTCTGATGGAGCTGATATCCCATATTTCAAAGGTACAAAGTCTGTTGCAGACGGGTTGTGTGAAATGGAGCAAAGAGTAGACTTTACACAGTGCTGTTGGGGCCAAAGTCTATCCTATGATATGTTGTATGCACAAGATACCATTGCCAGTACTACTCCATTGCCTGGTCTCTGGAGGGTAAAGATTTCCAAGTATGAAGCTGATGGTAGTCTACTGAGCTACGTACAACTGTATACCGCAGCATTTCTTTATACAGTAAAATTGCTGTGTCTAGGCTGAGTTATTCTCCTAAATGTCAGTATATCTACACAGCTTCCATGTGAAAGGTGTATTCTCCGCATGAAATTTCTTGCATGATTGAAAACTTTTTCAAAAATCATATAAAGAATGTATGGAGTGATTATACTTCCGTATAAATATATTTCTAAGTGAGATAAGCCATTTGTCCTGAGAACTAAGGACTCAGGTAAGTACATTAAAAATAGATTTATTTTTTTTATTTAAACTGAGAACCTCCTTCAATTTGTGCTCTCAGCTGATCCTGAAGTTTTTTTTTCTGTTCGCCTCTGTTTCAAAGTTATGCCCTCCAATGATAAGGAGAGCCCAATTTGCTAAGTTTATAATGGGCGTATACCATTAAACTACGCTGTGGGAGTTTGCCTTTTTTCCTCTATAGAGCTGGCCAATCAAAACATAGCCACTTCATAGAGCGGAAAAAATAAACTCCCACAGAAAAGGTCACAGCTGTAGCCTGGCTCAGAATATTCTCATGAAACGAGATTTGTTTTTCGTGACCACGTTGAGAACTCCAAAATCACCTCACGCCTTCCTACTATTGGAGCAATGGAGCATAGTAGAGCTGCAGCGCTGGAGAGTAAGAGCTCAAGAGAGCAGCAGCGCTGGAGAGCAGCAGTGCTTAAGAGTCAAACTTGACTATGTTACAGGTGATGCACTGTGCTCTAGCTCTCCAGCACTGCTGCTCACTTGTGCTCTCTTGAGCTCTTACTCTCCAGGGCTGCTACACTCCTGTGCGCTGGCATGCCAAAAGTAGGAAGGGGCCTGAAGACTGGAGTTTTCACAAGAACACACTGAGCCAGGCTGCAGCTGTGAACCTCTTTCGACATTTGCTTTTCCCATTCTATGACTCAAACATGTTTTGCTTGGCCAGAATCATAGAGATGAAAAAGTAAACACCCACAGAGAAGTTTTATGGTATATGACCATCTGCTGGAAGGGAAATGTGGTTAATGGACTCTCTTTATTACCAGGGGCATAACTTTTCAACAGAGAGGCACAGAAAAAAATAGATTGTTCCAGAATCAGTAGAGCAGTGGCAATTAGTGAAACAACTCAGTTTAAGTCTAGAAAAAAATCCAGTGAAAGGTCTTCTTTAAGCACACACTGCAAACTCCAAAGTGGCAGTCCACGTGGTATAATTTTAGGGTTAATAAAAGCAAGTGAGAAAGTAACAATAACAATGTATAATACAATTTTCTTGGAAAAATGTGCTTTCTTATATTCTTCCACTTTATAAGACAGGATGGAATCCAGGTCACTCTGCAATATAGGTGTGGTGTAATCATCATAGCAGAAGGCTCCAGACAAGTGAAAAGATGATTTAGCAATTGTTCACTGCATTTCTAATGTACTTTCAGTGTATATGAAATATTGTAATTAACCCAGCATTTTTCAAAATAATGTCCTTTTGGCATAAGTTTGGGCAGTACACATTGCTATATGCTTACACTAAAGTATAGCTTCATCTTTTCAATATTTGAGGATCCCACAAATAAAACAATATACTACACCTTGTATGTTTTTTTAGATATTACTTAAAAGGCAAGAGATGTAATTCTATGGCAGGTACACAAAAGTAGAAAAGATGGTAAGATTCCCACTTATTTAATGCAACTGTGGAAGAGCACTTTTCTCCCAGTGACAGGTTGCTTCATATCTGTGTACTTATCGGTCACCAGTGAGAAGGGAGAGCTACCCTCATAAATACAGATGACAAATACCATTAAAGAGGACCTTTCATTTGATTTTTTTAATTTAAAAGGAGTATATCTTTCAATTTATGATGCTACAATGATTCTGGAACAGTTTTTCTTTTTTTCTGTGCCCCACCGTTCCATTTTTCATGCCCCCAGTAACAAAAGGTGCAAATTTTCTCTTTAACCAACTGGGCGTATATGGCTGTGTGCCCACTATGCGTTTTTTAAGCGTTTCCGCAGCGGCAATTCCGCTGCAGAAATGCTTAAAAAACGATTGGTAGAAGGTCTGCAATGTTCCCCAATGATAATCCACATGTGCTATGCACATACTGCGGAAATTTCCGCTTTGGATTATCATTGCGGAAAAATCTGCAGCACTACCAATTATTTTGTGGAAACGCGGCGTTTTCACCGCCATTGACTTGCATTGGAACGCATGTCATCCGCATCGCTGGATCTGTACATGCGGATAACATGCGTTTCAATGTGCGGATGGTACCCGGGTTTGAAGAAGAGGAGACTCTCCTCCGGACCCGGGTACCATAGTACCTGTAAAAAAAGAATAAAATAAAAAATAAATATTATACTTATCTTCCGATGGCCCCCGGTGTCCTTGTCTCGGCTTGCCGGCAGCTCGCGGTAGACTAAAAGGACCTGCGGTGACGTCATTTAGTCATGTGACGGGTCACGCGACCGCTGACGTCAGCAGGTCCTTTAGTCTACCGTGAGCTGCCGGCAAGCCAAGACAAGGACACCGGGGGCCATCAGAGGGTAAGTATATATTTATTTTTTACCATTCTTTATGGTCACACTATATAAATCCATGCCGTTTGCATGAATTTATATAGTGTGACCAAGTTGACGAGCACTTTCCAAGTGATGCTAAAATCGCTTGGAAAGCACTTGACAACCCGCATGCGGAATTGCATGTGAAGAACGCTTCACATCCGCTTGTCCCTGGCAGGAAAAATGCATGTAAAATCCGCGTGTACAATCCGCATGTGTTTTTTCTGCCAGGGAGATGCAGAAAGGCTCAGGAAAAATCCGGAGCATTTCTGCATCGTGGGCACATAGCCTATCACAAAACTTTTCAATGGACGCAGCCACGTTTTGTTTGGCCAGCTTCATAGAAGAGAAAAAGCAAACGCCAGCAGAGAAGTTCTGAAGTCTACGCCCAGTTGGTTACAAAAAAAAATTCCACCGTTATTATTGGGGACATAACTTTTGAACGCAGGGGCACAGAACAAAAAGAAAAACTGTCCCAGAAACAGTGGAGCAGCACCAACTGGAGGAGGTACTTGGTTTAATGGGATAATCTAGGCTGATTTTATATTTTCTCATGGGGTTAACTGATAGGAAGCCAGTTGCTAACTGCCTACCTCCTGTTCTACACACCTCTGGCTCAGAGCGATCACAGACCGCTCTTCCCAGCGATTCTGCTGCTTCACATCAACAGAGCAGCTCGTCCTCTTCCGGTCTGCTTTGTCAAAAAGGGCATGAATGCCAACGTCATGCTGATTGACAGCCGGCTCCCCGCAGTTGGACAGCCAGCATAACATCAGCAGTTAACAAATAAAGTTGCACTCTGTGTTTTTTTTAAAGCTGAAGAATGTAAACATGAAATATATGAAATTTGAATAGCATTACTTATCTAGAAAATAGGAAAAAACGAAGATACTTAGCACATAATTTGGCCAATTTATGCATGCCCAGCAGCCAGGGCCAAGGCCATCTTCTTATACTGGGAACATATCCTAATGTGATTTCTCTCCTGGGCTGATAGCCTACATTTATATGGGTAGGTAGATCCTGATGTGATTAAAACACCCAGAGGCTGAGAGTCAGAGTCAGAGAGCCTATGTATACAAATAACAAAAGACACTTCCAAACAGAAAACTGGTGTGTACAGGTGCATACTAAGAGTAGTCATCACCATACATAACTAACAAATAGTTAAAAAAAAAGTTGCACTCTGTATTTTTTTTAAAGCTGAAGCATGTAAACATGAAATATATGAAATTTGAATTGCAATGCTGCTCTAGAAAATTGGAAAAAATAACATTTATTTTATCTCCCTCATTGGGGTATCACCCTATGTTTGTGCGCTTTGTCCCTTACACAGCCTATCCTCAAATTAACTTTACATGCATTATCCTTTATATGGGTTATATAAAATCCTTTTGTCTTAGTATCTAAAAAAGACAAACACATACATCACACACTGGAGATTACTGATCATGTTCTGTTAAATTGCATACAAGTCTGAATGTGCATTCTGTGCATATGATTTTATATTAATTAATTGAGTTATTGTTTTTGGTTTCCCCCCAGGGTTTATAGGTGTATATTGTATGTTTTTGGAAGACTTAGTAGAGCCATGATGCTTTGCCTAAAGAAAAAAAACATGTCATATACCTCTATTGGCTTATGTTATTAAGGTCCCATACACATTAGACTTACATTGGCCAAAACATCTGATATTGACGAGTTCAGCAACTGTCTAATGTGTATAGGGACTTCCCGACTGTCCTCTGATAGATGAGGTCGAAGGGCAGAGGCATTGAAAATGTCCGATATCGGACTGACGATCCTTTTGTTCTCTAAGTGGATGTCTGGCAGTGACTCTCTGTTCTCTCTCAGCTGAGAACTCCTGTGTATGAGTCAAAGAGATAGCTACCATCTGATAACTATCTAAAGTGAATGGGGAGGCTTTAGTTTTTCTGTACATGCAGGCTGGGGAAGTTATAGACAAAGTTTCACTCTTTGTGCGTGATCATAATTCAAATCAATCCCTGAATTGTTCTAACATTTGCCATTGCTGCCCTCTAGTGGTGAAAGTTGAGTACTACCATACCACTATGCATATGACACCAGCAGATTTAGTTGCCAATCCTCAGGTACTTCATTGCAAAGTCCACACCAATTTGAGTCTGTTGCTGTTTTTGACTTATTTATTTAACTTAATGGGAAAAATCTGAGAGTGAAAAGTCCTTATTGCCAGACTATTTCTAAGTGGAAAAGTTTTTCAGCATATGAATGAGATTAGTTTAGATCATGTTACTGTATTCTGCTGCACATTTTCTGTGAATGTTCCCTGTCCGTATTAGTGAGTGGGAGGATTTAGGTCACATTCACACAGGATGGTAATGGTGTGGCAGAAAGCTATGCCACTACTGCACTACAAGAAATTAGGAACATACACATAAGTTGTAGCAAAAGTGATTCTTACAAGAGTTTCTTTGTAAAAACCACATTGTGGTACAACAATAAAAACATGAGAAGCATTGGTAATTATGGTTCATATTGTGGTTTCCTCATTGAAATCAGACTGGAAAAATGTCAAAGCTTCAGCAAGATCCAAGCAGAGGAGGAGAGTGAAGCCTGATGTGAGCTTGGTCATACGTGGTGCAGACTGACTCTGCTGATGTTTTGAAGTGCCGTCCCTTCAGCTGACGAGCCCTGTGATATACTTTCTAATGATCAGCACATCGCAGAGATTGTCAGCAGAAGGAACAGCACTCCAAAGCAGGTTTCAAGCAGAGAGGAGAGAGAAGTCTGATCTAAGCTTGGTCATGCGTGGTGCAGACTGACTCTGCTGATGCTTTGAAGTGCCGTCTCTTCAGCTGACAAGCCCTATGATATACTTTCTAATGATCACCACATCGCAGAGATTATCAGCTGAAGGGACAGCACTCCAAAGTATGATTCAAGCAGAAAAGGGAGTGAAAAGTCTGATCTGAGCATGCATGCTCAGATTGCTGTCACTCACAGAGGTAGCCCCACTCCCATCAATGACTTGTTCTGCTCTGTTCGTCCAATTCCAGTCCCCAGATCGGAAGTAGCAGTGGCTGCATCACAACAGAAGACTATGTGTTCCCCACAGAGGTGAGCTAAAAGGAGGGAGGGCAGGAAAAAAAGCATATCAGAAAACTGATTATTAGAAGAGTTAGGACATATGAAAGGGGGTTAAATTAGTAGTGGAAAACCTCTTTAAGGCTATGTGTGCACGTTCAGGATTTGAAGCAAAAATTTCCTGAGCGTTTCTGCATCTCCTTGGCAGGAAAAACGCTGCAGAAAAATCATTGCGGTTTTGCCGCGATTTTGACATGCTTTTGATGCGGTTTTTGAAGCGTTTTTGGACATCAATGAATGCTTTTTGGAGCTAAATAAAGTTATTTGGTGGGACATTGCTTAAACCCTTGGATTACCGTCAGAACTGAGGTGAGTATATTGGTTAATTTAAATGATTAAAGAATGTGTGTTGTATTTCAAATAAAGTGTTTAGTCTGTGTGTTTATTTAACTCTTTACTTCACTTTAATTAGGTTTTGTGATGAAAGGGTCTGATTGACACCTTGTCATCACCAAACAAAAGAGCTAGGTGTCAGCTGATCCCATTCACTGAATCTCATTAGCATTTCTATTCATGTAATTGCTGGGGCAGCTGTGAGCTACTATTTTTAGCCTAGGAAGGTGCCATTAGGCAAACATGGTCCCTGGCCATTATTAACAGCTCACAGCTGTTTCGTTAGCCTCTTCATCTCCCCCCAATCAGCACACAGCAGCGCTTTGAACACAGCATATTTTTGCTGCGTCCAAAACGCTGTGTTCTAATGCTGCACTTCTGTTGTCTGTACATGTGAATCCACCTCATATAATGACACTTCAATCGGACAAAATCTGTAGCAGACACTAGCGTGTGTGCTACAGAAATTGATATGCTGCGGGTGAGTTTGGGTACATGGCCACAGTCAGGAGCCGCTGTAGGTTTGACGCTGTGTGCTTATGCAGCGTCAAACCCGCAGCGTCCTGATGTTACAGCATAGTGGATGGGATCTCTAGAAATCCCATGTCCACTATGCGTGCATCAGAGGCTGCGGATCACCTGCAGACACTGACATGCAGCGCGTCTTTCAGGACCGCAGCATGTCAAATTATCTTGCGTAGTCGCTAGTCTCAGCTACAGAAATTGACATGCTGCGGGTGAGTTTGGGTACATGGCCACGATCAGGAGCCGCTGCACGTTTGATGCTGCATGTTTATACAGCGTCAAACCCGCAGCATCCAGATGTTACAGCATAGTGGATGGGATTTGTAGAAATCCCATGTCCACTATGTGTGCATCAGAGGCTGCGAATCACCCGTGGACACTGACATGCGGCGCGTCTTTCAGGACCGCACATGTCAAATTCTCTTGCGGAGTCGCTAGTCTCAGCAACAGAAATTTGACCACTAGAATGTATTGAATGCGGTAAATGCGCATGGTTCAGTGAACACATGTGGATTTACCTGTGTTCAATAGAATGCAACCTTTTGGATGCAGCAAAAATATGCATCCAAAGCGCTGCTACGTCCGGATCGTGGGCACAGAGCCTAAAATGTAAAAAAAAAAAATGGCATTCCCGCATCATTTTTAGAACCAGCAGAGGGAAAGCCGACCGTTGGGGGCTGATATTAGTAGCCGGGGAAGGGGCCATTAGCCAACAATGTTCCCTGGCTATTAATATCAGCCCACAGCTGTTTGTTTAGCCTTTACTTCATAGATTACAAAGGGACCCCAGAAAAAAATTGACGTGAGGTCCCCCTATAAAATCTAACCAGAAAAGGTTAAACAGACAGCTGCAGGCTGATATTAATAGCCAGGGAAGGGGCCATGAATACTAGCCCCCTCTGCGGCTATTAATATCACCCCTCAGCAGTCCCAGAAATGGCGCATCCATAAGATGCGCCAAATCTGGCGCTTAGCCTCCGCTCTTCCCACTGCCCTGTAGCGGTTGCGAGTGGGGTAATGGGGTTGAGGTTCACGTCAGCCTTGTATTGGTGGCTGACGTGAATGCCAGGTTAGCAATAGAGGTCATCTATAAGACGCCCCCATTACTAACTGCGTAGTAAAGTTATCACCGCCTTTTCAATAAATACACGGCCAGAATAAAGTATTTTAATGAAATAAAACCTTTTTATTGCACTGTCAGTCCCCGAAGCCTTCGATCTTCTGAAAAAAAAGTAAAAAAACAAACAACCATATCCCTCACCTGTCCGCTGTCACGACGCAGTCCACGATTACCGCCAATGATTGTCCCTCCCTGCCCCACTGATGTCACTGCTGTAGAAGACAGCAATGTATACTGACAGGAGTATAAAATCACTCCTGTCAGTATACATAGCTGCTGGAGTGAGGTCACTGGGGTTCATCAGCTGAAGATCAGCTGATCAGCCCCAGTGAGCTCATCACCAGTACTGGTGGGAATATTCTTCAGAATGTTCCCACAGTGAGGTCACGTGAGCGATCAGCTGATCGCTCACATAACCGCAGGTCCTGGCAGTGCAGTACACTGCTGGGAGCGAGCGTGCTCCCAGCAGTGTACTGCCGGCTGCTGGGCTGAAGACATCGCCAGGGACCAGGACTAGGACGACAGCAGGGGCGACGGACAGGTGAGTGTAGTGTTTTGGGTTTTTTTGTTTTTTTTTTTACTTTTTTTTAACCACGGGCACGCCGGCTCGGCTGAGGAGACAACTGCTCCCCCCAGTCGCGCCGCTCTCGCTGTTATCAGAGGGAGTGGTGGTCAGATGAGAGGAGTAGTAGTCCTCCTCTGCCGACCTGGGTATCGCCCGCAGCGCATTTCCACAGCGAATTTGCTCCCATTGGCTTTAATTGAAACGCAGCAAATCCGCAGGTATACATATTATACCTGTGGATTTGCTGCGGTTCAATTCAAGTCAATGGGCACGAATTCGCAGCGGAACTGCGCAAAGAATGGACATGCTGCGGTTTTTTCCACAATGGTAATCGTGAGCGGAAATTTCTGCATCATGTGCATAGCACATCAGGATTACCATTGCACTAGCTGGCAGACCAATTGTCAAGCGTTTTCGCTGCGTTTACACGGCAGAAAAACCGCCGTGGAAACGCAGCAAAAATGCTTCATGTGCGCATAGCCTAACAAATGCAGTTTTTAACCATATCGTGTAAATGGGATCACATCAATGACATGTCTCACCATTGCAGTATCCATAGAAGTGTTTGGAACCTTCGCTATACTGCCATATAACTCGTGTGTCATACAAATCCATATGGATCTGTCCTACCTTGTACATATGGCATCTGAGTATTGTATAGCACAAACTGTACATTAACTAAAAGTCAGTGAATGGTATGTTTATTTGAGAGCATGGAGTACTTTTATTAAGCTGGAGTCACACTGTGCTCTGATCCTCTCTCATGAGAAAAGGGCAGCATAGGTGCGGAGGAGACAGAGAGAGTAATTTCTTCATTTCCTCCATTGTCAGTCTCTGCGGTAATCGGACTGCACTGGGATGACATCTGAGTGCAGTCAGATGTTTCACAAGCACCCATAGACTTGTATGGGTGTGTATTATCCGATTCTCGAATGCAAGCGCAGCATGCGGTGATTGTTCTCTCATGCTGAATCGGCATCAGAAAATAATGGCTGATCTGAGCTGCCCCGTAGAATAACACTGGGCCGAGTGCTATGCGATGTTTTATTTCATAGCAATCGGCCATGTTATACGCTCGTGAGACGGAGCCCATAAAGTGATTACCATGGTCAGAACTTGGAAAATAGAAGAATTTCTAAATGTGTAGTAATCTGAATGTAATGTATTCTGCCCAACTTTTTTCTTGAGACAGAACTTTTCTTTTAACATTACAATGTAATTAGTCGTCTTTGACAGGTGTCAGTCTCTTCCCCCGCAATTTGCTTCAATTTTTACCTGTTTTTAACTCCTGCACAGCAAGACAGAAACAGAGGCACGCATATAATTTTCTGTTATGTGTTACATTGCATGGCATGGCCTATGTTTTTTATGTAACTGACAGGTGGTCACAATTTCTTGACCAACCACATTACAGTAGTCTGAAATGCCTTTAATGTTTATATGGAAGAATCAGACCTATACTGCTAGTTCTGTAAATGCACGCAATCGTAATCCAGTACAAAGGCTTGTTTTAAACAGGAATTGGATGTTTCGCCCCGAGCAATTCACCCCCGGGTACATTTCGCCCCCAGCATTTGGCCCCCTGGATGTTTTGCCCCCGCACATTTCACCCCCGCACATATCGCCCCCAGTTCGCCCCGGTACGGGGGCGAAACGTGCGGGGGCGAATCTTCCTGGGGACGAAATGTGCGGGGGCGAAATGTACCTGGGGGCGAACTTGCTGGGGGCGAAACTTCCTATAACCATGAGACACAAACATATACCGTATGTATATACTATACACAGAGCACATACATATACTCATATGTATATACAAAGCACAGATACAAATACACAGTGGATGTGCTGTGCTAACTGCCCATCAGCACGCCCACAATGCAATGGGTTGTCATGACATACTGTGGTATTGCTATACATAGCACAAGCAAGCAGATGATCACAGGTTCATGTCCCCTAAGGGGACTAATAAATACAGTGAAAAGTTTTTAGATTTAAATACAAAATATGAAAAAATAAAAAAATATAAAAGACCGAATCAACTCCTTTTCTCCCATTAAAAATTAATAAATAAAAAACAGTCATGGCCAAAAGTGTTGGCACCATTGAAATAGTTCCAGAAAATGAAGTATTTCTCCCAGAAAATTATTGCAATTACACGTTTTGTTATATACATGTTTATTTCCTTTGTGTGTATTGGAACAACACAAAAAAAACAGAGAAAAAAAAGGCAACTTGGACATAATTGCACACAAAACCCCAAAAATGGTACAGACAAAATGGTTGGCACCTTCAACTTAATATTTGGTTGCACACCCTTTGATATAGATAACTGCAATCAATCACTTCCTATAACCATCAACAAGCTTCTAATATATCTCAACTGGAATTGTGGAACACTATTCTTTTGGAAACTGCTCCAGATCTCTCATATTTCAAGGGTGCCTTCTCCCAACAGCAATTTTAAGATCTCTCCACAGGTGTTCAATGGGATTTAGATCAGGACTCTTGGTGGCCACTTCATAACTCTCTAGTGCTTTGTTTCCATCCATTTCTGGGTGCTTCTTGAAATATGTTTGGCGTCATTGTCCTTGCTGGAATACCCATGACCTAGCAGGCAAATCAAGCTTTCTGACACTGGGCACTACTTTGCGACACAAAGTCCTTTTGGTAATTTTCAGATTTCATGATACCTTACAACACAGTCAAGGCACCCAGTGCCAGAGGCAGCCGAACAACCCCAAAACATCTTTGAATCGCCACCATATTTGACTGTAGGTACTGTGTTTTTTTCTGCAGGCCTCTTTCCGTTTTTGGTAAACAGTAGAATCGTGCTTTCCCAAAAAGCTCTATCTTGGTCTCATCTGTCCACAAAATGCTTTCCCAGAAGGATTTTGGCTTACTCATACATTTTGGCAAACTACAGTCTAGATTGGTTTATGTCTCTGTGTCAGCAGTGGGGTCCTCCTGGTTCTCCTGACATAGCGTTTCATTTCATTCAAATGTCGATAGTTCGCACTGACACTGATGCACCCTGAGCCTGCGGGACAGCTTGATTTTCTTTGGAACTTGATTGAGGCTGCTTATCCACCATTCAGACTATCCTGTTTTGCAACCTTTCATTAATTTTTCTCTGCTGTCCACGTCCAGGGAGATTGGCTACAGTGCCATGGGTTGTAAACTTATTGACAAAGGAACATCAAGTTCTCTGGAGATGAACTTGTAGCCTTGAGATTGTTGATATTTTCAACAATTTTGGTTCTTAAGTCCTAAGACAGTTCTATTCTCCTCTTTCTGTTCTCCATGCTTAGTGTGGCACACACAGACACACAATGCAAAGATTGAGTTAACTTCTCCCCTTTTTATCTGGTTTCAGGTGTGAATTTTATATTGCCCACACGTGTTACTTCCCACAGTTGAGTTTGAACGAGCATCACATGCTTGAAACAAAGTTGTTTACCCACATTTTTGGAAAGGTGACAACAGTTTTTTTCCGGTGGACTTTTGGGATTTTGTGTGAAATTATATCATATTTTCCTCTTTTCTCAGTTTTTTTGTGTTGTTCCAATACACACAAAGGACATAAAAAGTGTATAACAAAGAATGCTTAATTGCAACAATTTTCAAGGGTGCCAACACTTTTGGCCTTGACTGTATGTGGTTGACAAAGTCACTGTCAGAATACTGGAGGGGAGATTTGTTTCACTGAGGCTATTAGTTTCAGTGATGTGAAACATGGAAGTCTTCTCCTGCATGGTAGGTGCAGAGAGGGTTAATCGACCATATTTAAAAGGGCATGTTTTGTTCTGAATGGCCATAGTGCGAGCAGGGAGCCATTCACCATATCTCCACCCCAGGGTGTGGTCTGGGCTATGAATAGCCAGCCTTGTGACTCAGGTGTTGTTCAGTATCCGGAGAGGCTTGCCCCACAGAGGAGATTGCATGTATTGTGCTGAACCATGTGTGGTTAAACCCTGAGTGGCCGGACCCCGGCCGATATATGGATGGTGCTGTGACTTTCTATTTTGTTTTGCTGTTATGCCGAATGGGCTGTGTTTACTTTATAGACTCCAGGGTGGTTTATGACATTATTTTAATAAACCAACCCAAAACTTAAAGAGATAGTGTTCCATGTCTCCCTCTGTGTACAGCCGAGCAAGCCGCTTCACCACAGTGGTATGTCCACATTCGTAAAAGTTTGATCTATCAAAATATCAAATTCATTAACCCAATAAGTAAATGTCGGAACAAGAAAAACAATCAAAATGCCAGAATTGTGGTTTTTCAGCCGCTGCAACGGCAGAAAAAAATACAATAAAGGGTGATCAAAACATCGTATGTACCCAAAATGGTATCAGTAAAAACATTGGCTCGGGCCACAAAAAACAAGCCCTCACACAGCCCCATCAACAGAAAATTGAAAACGTTATCGCTCTGATAAGATGGCAACACAAGTAAAAAAAATTTCGTTTTATACATTTCCAAATTTTCTTTCACTATTTTTAATAAATATAAAAATACATGTTTAGATTCGCCATAATCGTACTCACCTGGAGAATCAACTCATCACATCATTTTTACCGTATAATGAATGCTGTTAGAAAAAAAAAACACAATTGTGCTTTTTTCTCTATTTTGCTGCACTTGGAATTTTTTTTTTCCTGATTTCCAGTACATCACATGATTTTCAAGTACACCATATCATAAAATAGATGGAGTCATTCAAAAGTACAACTTGTCCCACAAATCACAAACTCTCACGTGGCTATATTGGGCTACATCGACAGAAAAATAAAAAAGTTGTAATTCTTGGAAAATGGAGGAAAAATCAAAAGTGTAAAAATTGCCTAGTTGGTAAAGGGTTAAAGATAGTGTTTCTCTTTTTAGGATTAGTGAAGCTCTCAGGAAGGTTAGCCCTTTGAGAGAAGTTCTCAAAGTCATCTATTTTGAGGTCTAGAACTTCCAGATTACTGTTATATTTCTCCAAGTCATGCCAGTCATTCTCCAGGGTTTTGATTAGCTCATCGGTTTTAATATCTCTGTCAAAGACTCCTTGACCCAAGATACCTTCTTAAATATGTCTGAAAGTGCCTGCTTAAAGTGCACCTGTCAGCAGGATTGTGCTTAGTAAATCACAAACACTGTCAGGTGGACGACTTTAGGCTGATTAAAATGATACCTTGGTTGATGAAATCCATCCTGTGGTTCTTGTGTAATCTTTACTTTCAGTTTGGAGATAATGATATGTTCGTGCTGTGGGGTGGGGCCTTCTGTGGTGCTCTGCTTATGTATTCATCTGTATGCTCTTATGACAAGTCATTGATTGTTCAGTGACCTGCCTCCTATTTTATATAATGCATCTAGTAGCGCGGGGCTAGGTAAAATAGAAGGCAGGTCAGTGAAGGTGCAGTGAGCTGTCATAAGAACATACAGATGAATATGTAAGCAGAGTACCAGATAGAGCGCCTCCCACAGGCCGCCCATCTGGTACTCTGCTTACATATTCATCTGTATGCTCTTATGACAGCTCACTGTACCTTCACTGACCTACCTTCTATTTTACCTAGCCCCGCGCTACTAGATGCATTATATAAAATAGGAGGCAGGTCACTGAACAATCAATGACTTGTCATAAGAGCATACAGATGAATACATAAGCAGAGCACCACAGAAGGCCCCACCCCACAGGCCACCCCGGAGCATGAGCATATCATTATCTCCAAACTGAAAGTAAAGATTACATAAGGACCACAGGACAGATTTCATCAACCAAGGTATCATTTTAATCAGTGTAATGTCGCCCACCTGACAGTGTATGTAGTCTACTGAGCACAATCCTGCTAACAGATGCGCTTTAAGTTTAAGTTTTTCTTAAAACATTAGTTGGATGCTGAGAAGCATTTCAGAAGGGTTCGGGGAATCATCCAGGATTTCAGACGAGGGCAGTGAGGTCTGTATCGATAACTTCCGCAAGGCCAGCACATGTGAGAGAAGAAAAGACTCTGGCACCAAGTTGTGCAAAGCAACAAATCTCAGAAATTGTTTGAGAAGTAGCCGAATACTAGAATTCCAGGTTTCTTTTGGCAAATTTAGGCATGCCCAATACTTCACTGACTCAATCCACTGCTTTGGAGCTGCTGTACAGTGCTTAGAAGTTTTTTTTTGTTTTTTTTTACCTGTGATTGGCACAGAACGCACATCACACATGTATTCATGAGCTCTGTAAATGCCCCCTCTAACCACATTGTTTTACAGATGTGTAGAGCAGAACACACAACAGCTAACCCACATATTGGATAGCTCCTCAGTTACATTAAGCCAGAAAATGGAAACTGACTACTAGCTGTGCAGCCAATAGACATATACAATTTTCCTAATGACTAATTTATATGGAGCAATAGATTTTACATCGGGTTGTACAACGTGTAATAGGAAGCACTAAGCATGTATTGTCCACGCAATGTCATGCTTTAGAATGCATTATTACATAGGAAATTCACTAAGAAGCACTATGGATACTGCAGTCAGTGAAACTGCACAGTGTAACTATTTTGAGTGACATGATCCACATCACCAGCTAGTTGCATTTGTTACTCTAGTGGCAGCTATCATTTGATATTATATCTGAGAAGGACACTGGTGTACTTGTAAGGGTGGCACAGGTCGAGGTGTTCTGTCACGACCCTAGGCCGCAGTGATAATGGTTCTTAGTGCATTAGCAAGGAAGGATTCAGGCCATTTCATAAGAATAAAGTGAACTTTACTGTTTGAGCTGATGTAACATATACTGTATACAGTAGGTAGTAGGAACAAAGCTGGTGGTTCACATCTGTTTTAAACAGAGGTACAAACATATTGTTTCAATGTGGCAGCACATCACTTGTAAATAACATCTCCGCAACACAGCATGCTTGACTTGAATACTCCATTCTTTCTATCTGCCCTTCACTGAACACGGCCCATTTCCATGCACTACCCATGCTCAGGCCGGACAAGTCCATTATTTCTTCACTAAGACTCCCAGGTCAGGCCTACACATTTCTTCTTCAACCCGTCTTCGCCTGTAGTGTCTCAGGGTTACCCACAACTCACAGGTATACTTCTTTGGGCTCCTGGCCATACGCAGCTGAGCTCTACTTTCTTGTGTGTTCCAGTTCCCAGTATCCAGGGTGCACTGGCCATATTAAAATCAAGTCTGCCACTTTATCCAGTACAGTTATAGGGCTTGCTACCTCAGAAAATCTCTTCCTTGCACTCACACACAGTATGTGGCCAGTTCTATCACATTCCCAGTGACTGACTTCCCTCTCTTCTCTTCACTACTACATGGTGAATTACCCTAACCAGGAAGTAGCTGTCTTCTAACTCCCCATAATTCCTCCCCACTGTAGGGCTGGCTAGCTGTCAACTCTACTGTGCCCTGCATCTACACTGTTACTTTCTCTTTCTCTACACAAGTGCATAGAGGGGCATTAATCACATTAAACAATTACATCAGATATCAACATATGGAAAATGCTGCAGTATAATACATATCAGCACCATAAACTCGTCATGAAAGTGTTTCTTCTCTAATCTTACATACTTTTTATTGGTTCAGACAACACATGTTCTGTGGGGGTTGGTGATCATTACAAATGCTTGCAGCCGCCACTGGCAGGAGCTCAGTGCAAACAGATTTGTACACCTTTCTTTGAGTTCAATATTAGTTGTATATCTACATAGGCGTTAAGCTCACCTTGCTGGTGGCTACAGACAGCCAATGTTTTATAATTTAACTTTATTACTGCTGGGTGACTGGAAACTATAAAAAAAAACAGAGAAACTAGGAGTTTCTTGTACAAAAATATAACAAAATCTTTATTAAATACACATGTATACATATTAGCAAGAAGATAATAAGGGTAAAGCAGTGTGCATAAAGAGCTGTGTCAGGAAACCCCCCCCACAGAACAAAAAAAACTGGACAGAGGTTATCTATGATTGTATACTAGGTATGGGCCGGGAAAAGCGGAATATTTAAGCCTAATCATAACAGGTTAATCCAGGTAGTGTATATATAGTAAGTAATAGGAGTATAAGCATACAGTGTGCCTGCTAAAATACAAACTCCCAGGGCCACCATCAACACATATATAAGTACCAGAGTATTGTACCACAAAGCCTAAGACCGCTTACCCTAATTGTAGTGTCCCAAAGACCCTCAGACCGGTAGCTGGGGTGGATTGGCGTCTTCCCAAGCTACCGGTCTGAGGGTCTTTGGGACACTACAATTAGGGTAAGCGGTCTTAGGCTTTGTGGTACAATACTCTGGTACTTATATATGTGTTGATGGTGGCCCTGGGAGTTTGTATTTTAGCAGGCACACTGTATGCTTATACTCCTATTACTTACTATATATACACTACCTGGATTAACCTGTTATGATTAGGCTTAAATATTCCGCTTTTCCCGGCCCATACCTAGTATACAATCATAGATAACCTCTGTCCAGTTTTTTTGTTCTGTGGGGGGGGTTTCCTGACACTGCTCTTTATGCACACTGCTTTACCCTTATTATCTTCTTGCTAATATGTATACATGTGTATTTAATAAAGATTTTGTTATATTTTTGTACAAGAAACTCCTAGTTTCTCTGTTTTTTTTCATGTTTTTAGAGTTACATGGGCACACTCTTACTTATGCATGCTGATGTGCCCTAGTCTAATATGACCTTGGGAAACCTTTATGTGACTGGAAACTATGTAGCTAAGTGAGTGAAAAACTCTGCTCCAAGCCCTATAAGAATATTTAGCATTATAACTATGGATTTTCACTTTAATAGAAAAGTACTACATTAACTAAGGTTGATTCCTATCCTTGAATTTCTGTGTAGTTCCCTAAGATTTATCCAAATGAAGTGTTGTAAGTGAATTTTTGTTCATTTTCTGTAGATCTATGTTATAGTTAGTTTAGGGTTTTATAACCTCATCTAGGCTATGGACCTTTTTGCTTGCTTTAAAAAGCAAAACTAGACGTTTACTGCAGGTGTGAAATCCAAAAATGTTTGTTCTAGAACTTTTCTGGACACTCTTCTTCTCTCTTGTAGGTTAAGCTGCCCTTTCCAATTGATCAAATCACAGATCTTCCACGCAATGATTTCCAGATGATGATAAAAATGCACAAGCTGACCTCAGAACAGTTGGAATTCATTCATGACATTCGGCGGCGAAGCAAGAACAGAATAGCTGCACAGCGCTGTCGCAAGAGGAAACTCGACTGTATACAGAATTTAGAATGTGAAATACATAAGCTGGTGAGCACTCCATACCATCCTTGTGGAATAAGATAGGACCATGAATTTACATATTGATATGAACATAAGCATATTGAGCTGCATATTATTTTTCAGATTTAGGCTGTAACGCTTCCAGCGCCCTGATTTTTGGGGGGCTAGTCAGCACAATAGGAGGAATCTATCTGTCAGTGTCCCACAGAGAACTGAACACATTTGGGCAGAATTACTGTGTTGGATTTTTTTGTGCTTATTAGGTGACAAAATTTATTGATCTGGCGCACTTAGTTGCATAAAATTGACATATTGGCACATTTATTGAAAAAAAAGAGCAGATAGCATTAAACATAGTAATAAATTCCCATTCTAACAAGGAATGGAAAAAACACAAAGAGGTGCACTATAACAAGTATGTTCCAGCAGTATTTAAACACAGGAGAAGTAGTAAAAAATAAAAAACAATATTATAATAAAGTTAGCATTTCAATTATACTGCATGGTGAGTTCTAAAAAATTAAAAAGGTATTTCAGAATATTTTTCAATGAACCCTACAAAAAATTGAAAGAAAACGAGATCAAAAAGTAATATAAACCCAAAAATAGTACCAGTAAAAAGTACAGCGTTTCCCGCAAAAAAAACAAATCCTCACAGTCTACAAAAAAATGAAAAAGTTAGGAGTTTCAGAATATGGTGAGCAAAAAAAATATTTTGTTTAAAAAGTCTCTTTTTTTTGTTTAAAAGTATCAAAACCTAAAATACCATCAAAAAGGTTTGGTAAGTTGTAAGCATATCAACCCAATGAATAAAGATAGCGTGCCAATTTAAAAAAAAAAAAATTCAGAAAAAAAGTTTTTTGTTAATTTTGCCTCCAAAAAAAAAGTGTAATAAACCGTGATAAAAAAGCTGCACATACCACTAAATGGTACCAACGAAAACTGCAGTTTGTCACCCAAAAAATAAGCTCCGCTGACGAAAAGTTGTAAAACTCAGGACCCTCAGAATATGGCGACCCAAAAACAAGTGATTTTTTCTCAAAGTTTGTATTTATTGTACAAAATAATGAAACATAAATAAAGCTGTATAAATATGGTATCGCCATGTTCGTACTGACCCACAGAATAAGGTTAACACTTTACTTGTGCTGCACGGCGAATAGCTTAAAATGCAAAAAAAGTGGCAGAATTGCTGTTTTTGTATTCCTCCCAATTAAGAGTTAATTGAAGTTAATAAAACATATGTGCAATAAAATGATTCTACTGACGAACACAAGTTATCCTGAAAATAACAGGCCCTTATACGACTGTCACTACAAAAAAAATAACGTCATGGGTCCTATAATATGACAGTAAAAAAGTAAAAAGAAAAAAAATAACATGTTTGTCATAAAAGCCAAGATTTGCTGAGAAACTAAGGGACTAAAGGTATTTAATAGGACTTAAAGAGGTGACTATATTAAATGTAACAAGGACAATAAGAACATGTGGTTATTTATAAGAATGGCCACTTATTTTCAAATGATCAGGGTTCAATCCATGAGACCCCAAATTAAGGGACGAAGGAGCGGCAGCATGTGCTGTTTACACAGAGACAGCCCTGTACATACACGTGTGTACATAGCACGCAGTGGCATAACTACGGTCTGATGGAGCCCAGTGCAAAACTTGGACCGCCCCCCCATGTTGGCTAGATGTATGAGCCCTTGTACCGTTCTAAATCCTTTAAGGGCATTCAAATTTCCACCCTCCCCCATTATGTAGTGATGTCCCCCATCCTGGGCTCTTTCTTGGTATATATGTCCGCTATCCTAGTATATACTGTATGTCCCTCATCCTGGTATATATGTCAATCATCTTTGCCCCATCTTGGTCTATATGACCTCCATCCTGAAATATAGGCTCCCCATCCTGGTATATATATCCCCCATTCTGGTATATATGTCCCTTATCCTGGGCCCCTTCCTGGTATATATATCCCCCATTCTGGTATATATGTCCCTTATCCTGGGCCCCATCCTGGTATATATGTATCCTCTATCCTGGTATATCTCCCCCATTCTACTGCTGTTTTTTAATGCCTAAAAATTCTACTCACCTCCCCCGCCCACTCCCGCTGCTCCCCCGCAGCGCGGTGACCTCTTCTGAAGCCAGCAGTTGACTTCAGTGTGCAAGCGACGGGAGTGCATGATGGCATTGCCATGCGCCCCTTGTCACGTGCACATATATAGTGATTTATGCATGGCTTAAAATAACATACATTGCAAATTTAGGCTACATTCATACATCCACATGAAACGTTCTAGTTCTGTGTTTTCTCGGACAGTGCACTGACTCGTACAATTTCAGACACATCAGTTTTAACAATAGGTCCATGTGTGCGGTCGGCAGACTCAGAGCATGTCCTATTGTCATCCATTTCGTGGATCAGACTTGGCCATTAAAGTCTATGGGGATCCGTGAGACACAAGTGAAACTAGTAAGACAGACTTGGTAGCTTCATAGTTCCATCTGAGTTTCATCCCATTTTAAGCCCTTTACAACCTTGGACGTATGAGTACGTCCAAGGTCATAACCCTGCACTCCATGCGGGCTCTGGCGCTGAGACCGCATGTTTTCGGGAACATGACAGCTAATCTGTACAGCTGACATGTGCCGCTAACAGCCACAGATGGAATCGCGATCTACCCGCAGTTGTTAACATGTTAAATGCCGCTGTTAAACTCCGAACATGGTAAAAAAATAAATTGTGGAATTGCACTTTCTTGCAATTTCTCCACACTTTGAATTTTTTTTTCCCATTTTCCAGTACACGATATGGTAAAACCAATGGTGTTGTTCAAAAGTACAACTCGTCCCACAAAAAACAAGCTCCCACGTGCCATATTGACCAAAAAATAAAAAAAAATTATGACTCTGGGAAGACATGGAGCAAAAAACGAAAACGCCAAAACAGGAAAATTCAAGGTGGTAAAGGGGTTAATTGATACATTGTTAAGAGGCAATGGATAAAAAAGGTAAGTCTACCTACTCCAGTGAGAAAAAAAGGATGAGAAAAAAAATGATGCAACAAGGATGATCAGTTTGTTTCTCTCGGATAGTGAAGCTAGCGTAAAGTAGGGTAGATTTCATGCTAATACATCTTAAGACTTGTTTCAGGTGTATGTGATAATACAGAGGTTTGCAATTAATGAACTTTCTTTTTTTCCATTAGGTATGTGAAAAAGAAAAGCTATTAACCGAAAGGAACCAGCTAAAGGCCTGCATGGGAGAGCTACTAGACAACTTCTCTTGCCTATCCCAAGAAGTATGTAGAGATATTCAAAGTCCAGAACAGATCCAAGCTCTTCACAGGTACTGTCCTGTTTTGAGGCCTATGGATCTACCAACAGCTGCTGCATTCAACCCTTTACCAGCAAGAATAGAGCAAAAACTTATCACGTCCCAGGACGTTGGAGAAAACATGCAGTGCTGCAACGAGCTAGGTCAAGTTCAGCTTGGAGGCCACTCAATTTCAAACAGCATGCCAGAGAATTGTATAGCAAGAAGTGTGGAGGGATCAGAGCTTGGTACTTACTCAGAGAGGGAGACGTGTTTGGAACAGAACAGCCAAACAGTGACAGTAGACTTCTGTCAGGAGATGACCGAGAAATGTACAACGGATGAACAACCAAGGAAAGATTTCTCCTAGTGATGTTACAACCGCATGGTCAACCAGAAGTCACCCGTCAGCCTTTGGCTGCCACTGCCTCCAGAAAACATTATTGGTGCACACTACAGCAGTCTTAGCAGCAATACTGTTTTATAAGTATTTTCCTCCTCTCTGAAAGTTGGAGATCCTTTCACGATGGTGCTATACCTTGCTCAGGCAAGGGGGACAAGACAGTGGCTGCACTGTCCTCCTTGTGTTCTATGATATTTGTTAATGTATTCTAATTTCAGATCTTAACAGGGATGGATTTAATACTCATGAAGACCCGACAGCAGCTTATATTCTCAGTGACTCAGTCACAAAACCTATCTCAGGAATTTCCTCAGAATGTTCATTTATTTTCATTAAAGACCGCTAATCAAGATTTTATAGGTGAACTGTATATAGGTTCTATGTCCATATGCAAAAAGTCCACGCATCCCTCGATGTTCACAACCTAAAACTGGAAGTCAACTCTTTATTTCTGTTCATATAATACCCTACATTCCTTTTTATGTCATTGATGCCACAGACTGCTTCTTATATTTTATTTTTCAGTCTGACACTATCATTTAGTTTTTAATTATTTATAAACCGCTGTATTGGAATTTTTTTTTCTATTTTTTTTTTATTATTACACATGAGCTTTTAGCGCAACACAGCGCCAGTCTCCATTTCAATCAAGCCGTACTTTTGTACGTTTTCTTACTGAGCTTCTCCTAGCCACATGCACTGAGTTTTGCTGTTGTGTGTAAATTTAACATGACTACATATGCATTGTTTGTATAACAAAGAAAACAAAAAAAAAAGAAAGAAAATACTCAGGATATTAGGAACATTTTCTTGCCAAATATTGCATTTACCATACAGTGTAAAATTTCAATTCAGAATTTCCCTAGACCCTGGTACGTTAAAACTGTTCTGAAGAATGAACTTGGATTGATGTCATCTCCGGATTTCTGTAGGTTAAATATATGAAAAAGTAAGAATGCCGACAAAGGGAGTTTGCAGTCCATCAAACCAATGAAAATCACATACCTCATATTAACAAATGCAGGAATTCTAGAACATGTTTTTAACACATTATACTTTTTTTTTGTTTCAAAATTAGTTTTATATTCTGTTTTTAGAAAGAATCTTATCCTGGTTTCCCTGGGTGTTTTCCTTAATGACATGGCCACAAACAACTCCTATGTTGGATCTCATGAGGATATGCTGTATTGCTGGTATTTAGATATCAAAAACGTAAAAACCGCAGAATTAACTGTTCGTTTGAATTGTTGCTATGCAAATGTGACGCAAGGCAGCTCAGATGTATATTGAAATATTGACCATGTAGTGCGCATATGTGCTGCAGCAGTCTGTCAGTTTATTAAGCTTGGCAACGTGTATTGCCTCATTTCCCTGCTTTGCATGTAACATAAAATGACAATGAAATTGCTATTGAGTATATCGAAATACACACTTGCGGTTTTTAGCTTGAATAAGTAGTGACTATGTTATTCAGATTCTCCCCAAATACTGTCAGGTGTCAAAGAATGCCTTCTATCCATCCATCTGTACCCCATTCTAGAATATTAAGTATCGAGACGGTCAGAATTGCTTCCACCACATTAGAATGATTGGGGTAATGATTAATGAAAGACTGTTTTATACTGTGTTAGTAATACTATCTACCGTACTTTTACTTGGAAATCTCTGCATTATGAGAATTATAACTAATACTCCAAATGTTTCTTCCACAATTATCTGATAGTGTTATAGTTAGCGAAAACCATGAAGTATTATCAGATGGCCTAAAAGCCATACAAGTAAAGTCTCACAGTTTACTATGCTAAAGAAGGACTATAAAGAATCGGATCCGTACGTAGGTAATGTGTTGTCCCCTCTTGTTACATCCCTTTTACAGTCTGTATGACAAACCCACACTCTTCATTACATTGTATTGATGGCATAGAGTGCTGTAACGATCATAATATCAAAGTAAGTTTAGAGGGAGCGTGTTGCATTAATGCAATACATATGTCATATTAATCCAATGCATGATTTCACCTGTGCTCCACATTGAAGCATACCACATGTATAACATGCATTTTCCTACAATAGCCCATTCCAACTATGTGAGGACCGATGGACTTTCTAAACCGAAAATCTAACTTGTAGCATTTTCACTTCTAGATAACTTAGTCAAAAAAGCAAACATTCATTTTACAGCCATTTTTTGTCTTTTAAATGTGTATTGCCATCAGCCATTGTACATCAAAAATAGTATGGTACCAGATATTGGCCAAAACATCTTTCTGTAGTTAAAGGGAATCTGTCAGCAGGTTTTTGCTTCCTCATCTGAGAGCAGCAGAATTTAAGAAAAGTGACCCTGATTCCAGTGATGTATCACTTAGTTTACTGGGTGCAGCAGCTGTGACACTATCAGAGTTGTTAGATGCAGCAGACCTCAGAAAGCTGATCCCTCCCACACCAGGCTCTCTATCTACATTGTCTATTGACAGTGAATTCTTATCACACGAGGGGGTGGAGACAGACTAGCAGTCAGGTGCCCATCAGACCAAGCAATGATAATCTCCTAGTGATAAAGCCTTGTATGTAAGTAAGCAACTGCACACAGTATAATAAATGACACATCCCTGAATTCTGTGTTTCAGCCCATATCTCCTGCGGTCTTCAAATTACATAGAAAAAAAACAGCTGTCAGATTCCCTTTAAGTAATTTGTATAAAAAAGACAAAAGGTTTATTTGTGCATTTTGTTGGGAACTCTTCCTTTCCTGAATGAGTTTGGGCAGTTGGACTAGGTTTTTTAGACTCTAGATTGGGTACAACAGAAAGCAGAATGAGAATTAATAAGTATATATTTACCATTTAGCCATAGTAGACCCCTGTGACACCCCAAGTGTCTTGATACAAGTGATCAGGTATTGGATTACAAATGTGAATTTTCCTTAATCCGAAAAAAATACTTATGTCCGATGTATCGGTCAGCCAGATATAAGCCATCGGTAACCTATAGGCTTCCAGGTTAAAAAAATAATAATAGTACATTAATTATACATTAAGGTTTACATTTTGGGTTGGATGATAAAAGATTGTATTGAATTGGCAGAATTACTGGTTGTATAACTTAACAAAATCCAAGAAAAGTTAATAGAGAAGACTTCTGTTGTTCTGGTTGGATCCCTATAAAATCTCATTTTAGTAGAATGTCCAACACCAGAGGTTTGTTAGAATCTTGTTTTTATTTAGTTTCTTATTTAGCTCTTGCATAAGATTCACATGATAAATTTTATATATATGGTTTTGAAGGCCTAATGTCTTGAAACTATTAAGACAGAACCTCTTCCCACTTTTACTATTTGACCTGCTTGGCAGCATTTTGTGCATTGACTGCAAGTTTCTGTTAAAGGGAAGCTGTCGGCAGGTTTTTAATGTGTAAACTAAAGACAGCAGGAGATAGAGGCTGAAACAAAGAATTCAGGGATGTGTCACTTGTCAAAGTGCTTGCTGTTGTTTACAAACTGTGAAGGATTTATCACTAAGAAATTAATACTGCTTGACTACACTGCCGGCAACGCCCCCTCCTGTGATAAGCACCTCACTGTCTATGGACTTGATAAACAGAGAGCCTGGTGTGGGCGGGGTTAGCTTTCTCAGCTCTGCTTCATTCTAAACCTAAAAGCTCTGATTGTGTGAGAACGGATGCACCCAGTAAACTAAGTGATACATCGTTGGATAAAGCTTCTCTTTACTACATCAGGCTGCTCTCAGATGAGGTAACAAAAATCTGCTGACAGATTCCCTTTAAGAAGAATTATATAATCATTCATGTCCGTGTTAAATTTATAACTTATGACACTTTGGTGATAGTGGTAAAAATCCTATATCTTGTGTCAATTAAATGTTAAAAAGTTAACAAGCGAAAATATTTCTTAAAATTTTATTTTCTATGTTGCATCACAAGTTTCCAATAATTCAGGTTTGTGCTAGAGACTTGGTGGCTACTTAATCTCTAAATTTGTAATTTTCTTTCATTTAAAAAAAAAAAAAGGATATTTTAGGGCAAGCAAAGCAAGTTTACTTTACAGAAATAGGACAACACGTGGAAAATCCCACATGTGATATATTCAAATCAAATCGAAAAATGTGTTGTTTTTTTATGTATTCTAGATTATGATGTGTAATCCTCACTCATTGTGTAGTATTTGTGGTGTACACTATCTTGCCTTTGGAATTGTGTATATGTGTATTATTATACCAGTATTTTAATTTACCCTTGAAAGTTCATTTATATGAGCTACTCTCTAAAATATTAAGAGGACAAGTATCAAGAGGCAACAAAAATTTAAATGTTATGCCTGTTAAGATACCCTAACAATTTATTGCCGTGGTGCAAAGATCTGACACTGGCGGCAGATTGAATCCTGTTCTAGGTAATTTTTTTTTATTTATTTCTTTTTGTATATAATTTATTGGGGTTCCAGTACACATAATGTTTATATATTGTACTTGTACAAAGGTTATGCGATTTTCTGCACCGTATCTAACACTTGACTGAAGATTAAGTGGTGTGGCTAAAGAGCAAATGCCCGCATACTTCATTAAGCTTAGCAGTGTTTTTACTTTATGTTCTTTTATATTTATTAATATGAACCTTGTCATTTTTTCTGTTCACTTCTTTAGGTTCACCTTCTCGGTTGCTAACATTTTATGCCATGTATTACTTTTATACATGACCCTAATCTATCTTCCCCTATATACTGCAGGTACTTGTTCTCATTTAGTATGCCATATATCCTGCAGTGACTTCTAGCTACTCTGTATTTGACTGCAAGTAATTATCTTAAAAAAAAACTTGTCTAACCATACCAAACTCATATACTTCTACTAAGGTCTTTCATGTTTCACACAAGCATTGCTATCGTTAAACAATTAACTCTTATTCTGCTGCTCATCATATTCAAATGAGCCAGGAGTAGTCCAATATTGTCAGTTCCCCCAGACAAGATCCACCTTGGATTCTCCTTGAACATGATTGACATCCTCAATTCAATCCCCATCATGGTCATCACATGAGCAGGATTTCTAGCAGTCCTACCATGATGAGGATTTTCCGGAGTATGTCAGTCACATCCAGGCAGGTTTCATTAGAGGATCTTTAGGCAGGACTAATCTGGGGGAAACTATGACCAGGTGGACTACTCCTTCCTCATTTACATATGCAGAGCAGCAAAAAAATAGTTCATTTTTAATAGATCTCAACCATTGTGTTCGTCATATAAGAACTTACTAGAGACCAGTAATCGCCATATATAACGCAACAGTGGCAATTTAGGACATTTAAGGGACCTGTCAGATTACCTTTAATTTGATAAACAGTACATTTCTGATTGTGCAATTTCCCTTTTTTAATTAATATCTCAATAATTTCACAAATTTCATTTTTATATGTGAATTTTTTTTTTTCTAAAAAGCTATTTTTTTGTTTATTTGAAGCTCATGTATTCTTTCACTCTTCCGTGCATCTAATAAGATTCTATACCTTTTTTCACTTGTGCTGTAATCGCTAGCAATGGTATCTGCTATCTATGTACCAGCTTTATGTGCTAGCATAGCAATTGATCTAACAGAGTAGCAGATGCTATCCTTTCCAACTTCCCTGGGGGCCCAGCTGCCGATCTTATATACTGTATGTGCTGCTTCTTTTTTCACCTTGACTTTGTATTCATGTGGAATCTCTACTTTTGGAGCTCCAAGAAACAGACAAGGCTTGTAAGACATTTGTATTTGTTTGGTTGTATTAGGGGTAAGGAAGCATGACAGATGAGATGGGTCTCAGCGCAGGAACATCAAGTTATCAAAGTATTATGTACTATGATGTTTTCTTCAGCTTAATTTAAATGAGTGTAAATGAATTCTCATGCACAACGACTTATTGAGAGCCAGTACATTAGTTATACCTATACTTTTCTATTGTATGCTGACAGCAGTTGATGGGAACTCAACTGTAGCCATTATTAATTTAACTTACAATAAGTATTGCTTGATAACAGAACCAGTGAACAATGCACATCTATATTGGATGGATCTTACATGTCTAATCAGTTTTCAGAATGGACAGTTTGGAAAGAAAAACTGGATTTCAGTTAAATCTACTGATGTCAAAATATAGTAAAAGTGAATTTATTAAGTTAAACTGTTTATAACTGTTTAACAGTTTACTTGCTTATATGCAGTTATAGAATGAATGCTACTTAATATATAGTACATTGTATCTACAGATGTGATAAAAATAGACAGCATGAAAAACTATAAGCCATATTAGATTTATTAAAGTGGTTATCCAGAACTATTTTATTTTTTTTCTATGGGCCTAAGCTCTAACAGGCCGGTAGTTACTAACTACTTACCTGTTGTACCCGGCGCCGGCTAGGAGCAGTCACGGATCGCTCCCGCCAGCGATTCTGTTGCTTCACGTCAAGAGAGCAGCTCTTCCTCTTCCAGGCTGCTTTGTTAATGGGGCGTGACTGCCGATGTCATCCTCATTGACAGCTGGCTTCCTCCAGTTAGGCAGCAGGGAACCAGCTATAAGTGAGCATGAATTGTCAGTCACCCCCCAACCAAAGAGCAGAGTGGAAAAGAAGCAACTGCTCTGCTGAGGTGATGTCACTGGAAGCCAGCAGACATCTGCATCGGGCAGAACAGGCAGTTAGTTAGCAACTACCTGCCTGTTAATTCTTAGGCCCATAGTAAAAAAAAATAAAATTGTCCCAGATAATCCCTAAAAGTTACACACCATTTAAGTGTTGAGTAGTAGAGGCCTAATTAGCTGCACTGTCAACTTGTACCATAGGGCCTCAAGTGATGCTTCAAGGAGTAGGGAGAACAACCTATTCAGATGTTGCCAAATTTAAATTGTATCAGTATAAACAACATTAGCATCTCCTTGTATCAGGTAACAGTGTCCTGCTGCGAACAAAATGCTAAATCAAGGTTAAAGGCTTTATCCAGGGCCATTTTATTTTTTTTCTCATTGAGCTTAGAACTGATAGGCAGGTAGTTGCTAACTACCTATAAATTGAAACACCCTGCAAACGTTTTCTTCAATAGAAATGTCTTTATCCAATATAGTGCAAGAAATATAGTCCAACAAGAATATATACAAAAAGTAGTTCACTTTTGGTGTATACTGCTACTTTAAATAGACATTGCTGTAGATCCACAGGAGATCTCCTCCATGCTGAGACACTGCCAGGAGGAACAAGATGCCCGCACACCTGTGTGATGTTTTGGGGGTAAACTTCCCTTTCTTTAAGCAGTTGTTAACTACCTGCCTGTTCTACCTGGTGCTAGCTCAAAGGGTTCACAGACCACTCCTACCAACGATTCTGCTGCTTCATGTCAAATGAGCAGGACTTCCTCTTCCAGGCTGTTCTGTCGCCGGGGCATGACTGCCGATGCCCCATGGTTTGGCAGTAAGGAGATGGCTGTCAATCAGCATGGCATCAGCAGGCATGCCCTGTTAATAAAACAGACCAGAAGAGAAGCAGATGCTCTGTCAACGTGATGTCACCGGAAGCTACAGGAGTGGTCCGGGGTTGCTCTGAGCCAGCAGAGATCGGCGCCATGCACGACAAGCAGGTAGTCAGCAACTACCTGCCTGTAAGTTCTTAGGCACATAGGAGGAAAATAAAATAGTCCTGGATAACCCCTTTAAAAACTACAGTCATTTTGTAGAGTAAGAGGTATCCATATAGTTCAAACTGAATAACACCTCTTTGCAGAATGTGTGATTCATGATATTGCATACCCCTGCTTTAGAATACTCTGTTGTTTGTAGTAGTTCTCTATGTGGCTCCCAGATGACTTCTTCTCTTGGTGTCTACTAAGCAGGAAGTATGAAGAAATGGTGCACAAAACATGCATTAGAATGGAGCAGTGGCTCAATCCATTGTCTATGAGACAGTCGAAGCTAGGTGATAAGTTTCCCAGTTGGAACAACCCATTTAAATGTGTACATTGTAAAGCATTAATATATTAATTTATTGGAAATATAAAAGAAATATATTAAAAATGCAACATGGCCATTTGTTGACCAGTGTTAATGCAGCAAGCAGATAATATGAATATGTTGCTGTGCAGCGAAATATAAAGCTTACAGAGAGCAATCATTTAACATTAAATAGTATTCACCATTTTTTCATGTCGAGTATAAAGTACATTTATAAATGCCAAATGTGTAAGATAGAGAACTGGGTCCTGACCTCAAATAGCCTGTAGCTTTATTTTATTTGACCAGAATTTTAGCTTTTTCGTGGGCATTACTATTATTATGATACTATTGCTAGTTATTTCCCTTGCTTTTTCTAGTTATATACTATCCTCAGTGTAAACCCCTTTTGTTTCCACTTTCACAGATTGACACAAAGAGGAATTATTTTACATTTTTGCTTGGGTTTGGTATACAGTATATTATTGTGTATATATTTACATGACTATGGGAAGTATATAGATGACATTTTAGAAATGTAAAGTGGGTTTCCCCTCTGATAAATATATTGCCACTATCATAAACTATTGTGAACATCATTTTAATCCACCTATTTTGGATTAATGAGGTGAGACCCTTCACCTCTACTGTTGATAGTTTATCAAACATTATGATGGGCAAAACCCATCCCCTTTTAACATTTCTAAAGAAAAAAACTAACTACAAATATGCTATTTGCCTAATTTACTTTGGTCTTATAAAGGTTTTTAAGCTAAAATTGCTTCGGCACGAAGTTTTGTAAAAAGTTTAATTTGCAAATTACCGGCATCAGTCACCCACACAAAAAGTATAGAAAATGTATTAAAGCCAATAGATTTGTGCTGAAAGATATCTATCTAAATAAACTACAAACTATCCTGATCTTAAATAGTAGTGGTGGTGTTGAAATGCTCAATGCTTATATATACTGTTGTTGGGTAACCTCTTAAATGGAAAAGAATTGAAAATAAGAAAACTGTACATGCAGCGCACTTTCATATGCCATTTCTGCAAATAAATATTTACCCTATTGCATATAATGAGGAACAAAAGACATTTCCTAAAAGTTGAAAATGTCAAAATTTGGGCAATTTGATCACTTCCTAATGACTCTAAGAAAAATCTTGTTGATTTTCATCTAAGATAGTCACAATAGAAGGTGACAAAATGTAGTATTCATTCTGTACTCGGGATGAATTGCAGAACATACATGTGATTTAATTAATTTATCTATAGATAAATATAAATGAATTAAATATAACCTGAAATAAATATACTGAACGGAGAAAACTAAATTTATATTTTCTACACAAATGCTAAAAAAAGACTAATTACGTTTAACTTGAGAACATATATTTTATGCCATTAGCTTACTCTATCAAAATCATTTTGGAGTAGCTATGCTTAACCCTTAAGCACTTTAACTATATTTATTGATTGGTTAGAGGATACACCTATTTAAAATGATATTATAAAGCACTTAAGATGTCAAAAAGTTGCCATTATTCAAAGGTATCTCCCAAAATACTGGAAGATCAAAATGTAAACCATTGTAAATTTTGAGTTCACTTTCTATATTTATCACATTATCAGTTTCTGTAAAACAGAAAACTCTCTCTAAAAAAGGTGAGCAGAGGATCAATTGTTGAGCTGTTTAACAGTCATCTACCTATTTGCTTATCATTCTTTTTTAGTATAACGGGGTCTTCTAAATCCCTTATAATTAAATACTGTGTAGGTTCCACCTATTCCACTGCAGTAACTGTGCCCACATACTGTACTTCTGTTAGCATAGCATACCTTTGCAAAAGGTTTAGTTCTCTTCTTGTAGATCCCCTTCCCTTTCTTGCAGCCCCTTCTAGCAACCCTTTGACACCCGGGTGTACACCAGCTGATATTATGCACAAAAGTTCTATTAGACTGTTTTTTAATGGTACATAGCTTTGATTCCAGTCATACCTAGTCACACAATGCAAAGTTTCAGAAGATGGCACTGACATTTGCAGGGTATTTAGTGAGATGGCAGGTTACGAATACCTCTAAGCTGCGCATATTGCAAATGTTAAAATTAAAACCATGCAGACAGCTTTTACTGTTATTGAGCTAGATAACCTTCAATTGGTATGTAATTAACTATTTTCTTCCCAAAAACATTAGCTTAGAGGGTACAAAGAAGTGCATTAACAGACTGTGCGATCTGTACACTGAGATTGAAGTCGTGGTGAAGCTTTTGATTGTAAACTCTGCAAGTCTTCAGTTTGACCATATAATTGGTATGTACCATCCTGGTATAATGTACCACATTTTGGTATATTGTCCCCATCCAGGTATAATGCCCCCATCCAGGTATAATGCCCCCATCCTAGTATAATGTCCCCATTCTGGTATAATGTCCCCATCCTGGTATAATTTCCACATTCTGGCATAATACAGCCATCTGGTATAATGACCCCATTTTAGTATAATATGTTGGGCCCCTTCCATTCTTCACCAGCACATTTTAAAAAGAAACAATTCTACTCGCCTTCCTCAACTCCCACACCGCGCAATGTCCTCTTCTGGAGCCGGAGCTGGCTGCTGTCCTCTGTGTGACCGGCTGCTTGTAGGGATCCGCAGGTCTCTGCACCACAATAAATTTTAACTGAATATGTGTCCAAAGATGCACTTCCAGGTGAAATTGGCGTTGGCAGGCCCTCTCCAGCATGGGCCTGGTCGCGGTCGCACCCTCTGCGACTGCGATCGTTACACCCCTGATAATATCTATGGCACATAGCTGAATAAATTAAATGTATGGTTAGAATGATCCAGTCCATTCATATTATTGCACTGTTTATTCTGCTCTTCAAATAGAAATGGCAGGTTATTGAATATTATACATTTAGATTTAATAGAAGTTTTAACTATTTAAAGACAATGAGGCAGATTTATTAATACTGGCACAAGATTCAAGCTCAATGCCATCAGTAGCTCGAATGTTCATGATTTTGCATGTGTGGGGAGAGGGGGCACATGGGGCTTTCTGAATAGGTTATCCTGAGCATCATAGATATTTTATAATCTGTTTATAACAGGAATTATTTTCCCCTCATTGGGAAAATTGCATTTATCATCAGTGCACAGAACATAACTATGTTGTGCGTTGAAGAATCCAGCAAATCATTTCAGTAGAGATCAATGAAATCAGAAATAAAAGACATCACTAGTTCCTCCTCCTATAATACTGACTATAGCATAAGACTATACACCTGTATGTAGGTGACTAATGCACTTAACCAAAATGATTGTGTTATTTTGTGAGCGATTTTAAAACCCTGACTTATTTTGCATGTTTTACTCAAATTCATTTAACATAAAAATTTCCATTCATTGGTTTCCATTCATTTTTCATATGCAGTAATTTAAGCCAAATACTTTAATTTTCCGAGATATATCCTACATCAAAGCCTGATGTTTATTTTGTGCGTGTCTGTGAACGATATACTGTAGCTGCATTCATCTGCTTCTTGTAAATAATGCTCTGCGATATGATTTGCTTACCATATACATATGTGCAGTAAAGTAACGTATTTATAACAGAGACATACAGTAATATTTAATGACTTTGGCAACCTCTAGGTTGCTGTATAACAGTATATATTGACCCACTGTCATAGGTGTACATAGGAAGTATACATGCTTATAAATAGAGGATTTATGAAAACATAATATGCGGCAATGAAATAATTTTTATTTTTGCAAAACATTTGAAAAAACATTTCACGCTGTACTTTTTTTTTTTTTTTTTAGCTGTTCAGAATTTGGAGACCAATTCATTTTAAGTGCAAGACAATGTATTATTGCAGGACCCTTCAGTGCTTTACAGGTTAAATGGTTTCATAATTATGTAGTAAACAAATTACAGATACTTTTCATGCCGATCTACTTATGTTTGGGTAGTAGTATTAGACTGTGTCATGGGATTCCAGTATATATGCTTGTGTAAGCAACCAAAAAGGCAAATGCGATCATTGTGACTACCTGGACAGATTTTGGTTGACCTCTATTATGACACTTTAGTTTCTGGAAATGAAAACAAATATCTGCCAAGGTGAACAGTTATTCATTTTGGGTGCCATATCTGTACCTGCTGTCTGTCTGTAAGCCGAGGGTGGACACACTACTGGTGCAACCTCTACAGTTGCACAGGGGCCCATAGGGTAAGAGGGTCCACTTCCAAAGCAGGTGGAATTGTGCGTTATGAAGAGCTATTGGACTGCAAAGGGGCCCATATATTGTTCTTGCACAGTGGCCCTATTCTGCCTGTGTTCTCCCTGCTGTAAGCTGATTCAACTTTGACATGACAGTAGGAAATAGATAGTACTTCATAGTACACTCAGTATATGGTACCTAAACTAATAGAGTGGGAAATATTACTGACATGTTTGGGTGGTAATCCTCTACTTAGGGCATCCATTCTGATTTTGCCCATAGCAGTAACCCAGATTCCAATTACAACTTTCTCCAGTACCAGTTGCCTGATTGATTTGTCGTGTCCCTAATTGATACCCAATGGGTCTATTGGGTACTTGTGAATTAGGGGTTTCTTTTTGGTTGTAGGTAACACAAAACAGTTGTGAACTCATTGAGACTGAAGCTGACGCTGTTCTTTTGTATGAATTTCCCTATTGAATTGAGTTTTAATGAAAATTGAGAATGTTAAACCTGTAATGTATTGGGTGGAGGGTTTTTATCATCCCAGTATGTTCTGGCGTGACACAGGAAGGATGGTCCTTCCCATGATTAGGCCTAACCAGTTTATTGTTGTACGTCCACAGCCAAGATAACAAGGACGCTTTGGCAATTCATAAGACCGTTAAGGGTTACTCAAAGGTACCAAGAGAAATCAAAGTACTCATTTGTATGTATAATAAAGCTAAGCAATTAAATACATATTGACTCTAGGTATTCTTTTGTTGCTGACGATGATCCTCACAACTGTAATGTCAATTTATTATAAAACTAGGTTATACTCATTCACCTCTATGAAGGTGCAAATACAGAGCTCTAATCCTGCAGTGTAACATTTTTATCAGTGAAATTTCTGTCTGTATGGAGCATCTTAAAATTTGGGTTCTTTATTTCTTTTACAACAGGCTGCTTGATCTCGCATTTGTTCTTCTCACTCCTGCTCTGTTAAGGCCTAGAATTATGACTCTTACTCATCTGACCAAAGCAACACCCCTACCTTCTGCTAGCAGAATTGTAAAATGTTGTAGCGGTTGTAGAACTAATAGGAAACAAGTGCACCTATCATTATTTTGCCTTACAAGCTTCAAACTCCATAGTCAAACAGGGTTTTTCTCAGTGTATGCAAGTGGAGGCCCCTACCTCCCCTTCTTCCCTACGCCCCAGGTCAAACAGAATGGACAGTTTTCACACACATCTACCTGTAAAATCCTCCGTACCTCTCATAACTGGTCAATGACTGTAACAGGTTACATCAGGTGTTTTTCTACATACTTTTTACACAGATTCTATGCGATGTAACTTAATTCAATGCAGCATTTTATTGTACTAGTTCTTAAGCGTGTCTATTATTTTTTTTTCTAGGTAACTGTGGTTTTTCTTGTGGTTTTCTTGTAAAAATGAGCTGTTTACGCTTGTTATATGTTACTAAAAGTTTTTACCTTTTTGAAAGAAAATGCAATGCTATAAACTAATGAATTAAAATGTGTAAATACAGTATTGTGCAAATTTCATTTTACTGCTAGTGTTAACTCATTTTTTTGGTCTAGACACCATCTCTGTTGATGAAATAAAGACATATCATTATGTATTAAAATCTTTTTTTTTTCTATTCTTGTCATGTGTGATACCTACAAATGAAAAAGTGAATTGACATCTGACATAACACCAAGATGAGTCAAATGAAAAGAGGTGTTTTTAATTGATTTGCAACTAGCAAAATGTGAAATTGAGTTGGAAAGCAAGTGACTACAAGACCACAAACAGCATGGCCCCATATAATGTGTTTAGTCAGACTTCAAAGGGACGAGAATATAAATTTTATAATGAATTATTAGGTGGTTGACCAACATATCAAGAGTCCTTATCTCCTATTCACTTGCAGAGGAGATATGGTGCAGTATCCTGATAGTGGCCACTAAATAATGTATGATTAGGCAACCACTGGAGCAGATAACCTCTGATCGATGGGGATGCCGGGATTCAGTCATCCACCGATCTGATAATGATGACCTAAACTACAGATCAGTCATCAATATTTCCGTATTGGATAACCCCTTAACATCTTGGCTGTGCAAGCATTCTTAGTTCTGTGAGCAGATACCAGCAAAGATTCTAGAATTATGTTCATATTAGAAGTATTTAGATGTCCCTGCCGGAACATTCCCCATCACATTTTGGATCCGAGAACTCCTCCAAGTCATTCTCTTAAGCCATCATTTATTTCAGTGTGATTCATATGAGTAAAAAGTGGCTAAAATTAATTTGAAATGTGAAGAGTGAGATGTCCATTCTATCCTTGAGTAGAAAATAGAACCACGACTCTCTGGTTGAAGGAAGAGAGTAGAGATGCAGCAGGTAGGTTCCCAATCCCGAATATTTAATATGCAATATACTCTACCTTTCACAGATATAACTTTTGATCGCTTGTTTTATATACAGCAATACTTGGTTTTTGCCATATATAGTAAAAATCACGGTCTGCTTTGAAGCCCTGCCACAGGCTTGGTTTCAATGGTGTGCCATGTTGGCGTGCATAGAGGTCTTCAGCAAACCTCCAGCTGCCAGTTGTTGTTTTTTGTTGGTTTTTTTACCACGTTTACTGAATGCTAAAACTGACCTACCATTATTATTCTCCAGGTCATTACGAGTTCGTAGACATCAAACATGTATAGGTTCTTTTTTATTTAAGTGGTGAAAAAAAATCCAAACTTTGCTAAAATTAAAAAAATTGTGTCATTTTCCGAGACCTGTAGTGTCTCCATTTTTTGGGATCTAGGGCTGGATGAGAGCTTATTTCTTTGTGCGCTCAGCTGACGTTTTTATTGATACCATTTTGGGGTAGATCCGATGTTTTGATCGCCGGTTATTACATTTTATTGCAATGTTGCGGAGACCAAAAAAATGTAATTCTGGCATTTAGAATTTTTTTATTGTTACGCCGTTTACTGATCGGATTAATTCTTTTTTTATATTGATAGATCGGGTGATTCTGAACGTGGCGATACCAAATATGTGTATGTGTGGGGGTTTTTTTTACTGTTTTATTTTGAATGGAGCAAAAGGGGGGTGATTTAAACTTTTATATTTTTTTTAATATTTTTAAAAACATTTTTTTCACACTTTTCACATGCTTCAATAGTCTCCATAGGAGACTAGAAGTTGCACTTGTCTGATCCCATCTGCTACACACAGGCGATGATCAGATCGCCTGTGTGTAGCAGAATTGCTCACTTGCTATGAGCGCCCGCCACTGGGTGGCACTCATAGCAATCTGGCAATGACAACCACAGGGATCTCCTGCAGACCCTGGGTTGTCATGCCAACCCATTAGTGACCCGCGATCATGTGACGGGGTCACCGATGGGCTGGGCCAATGATGCGCTTCCAGTGATGCGCTAATGGCTTCACCTGCCCCTTTCCCTATTTACTGCATATTTCCAAAACAGTTACTTTATGATCACTGTTATGTCTAGACTTTTTCTACCTACATCCACTGCTGAGCAAGCAGCTTTATCCTTACTCACTTGTGTCCTCTTACAGTGCAGAAGAAAAAAAAGATGAACAAAAATATCATATGATGTTTCACATGTTGACTGGATACTGCCTATAAAACATTTATTTTTTAAAGTCAATTTTTTTTTGATAAGTATATGTATTAACAACATATGACGTGCATTTTCGTCATGGATCACTAAGTAAGGTATGAACTGGATCAGGGGCTGGACGTCATTGCCGGTGAGTTACCATGACACCTGCTTAAAGCTGCCGTAACAGCCATCTTGGTCCTCCTGAGATGCTCAACCATAGGGATACATAGGAGAACTGTGATTTTGCTATATAATCCAATAGTGTGGTATTACAGTATAGAGAATAAGCGTTCAACTGCTCTCAGGTTCAAGGGTGACTAAAAAATAAATAGTATTGTCATGTCTAAAATAGTCTGAACTATCAAAATATACATCTATTTAAACCATAAGTTTTAAATCTTGAAAAGAAAAAACTTGGAATACCAGAATTGCCATTTTTTGGTCAACGCACTTACCAAACAAATGCAAAATTGTATCAATAAAAACATTGGCTTTGCAATATAAGCAATCAAACAGTCTCAGAATGTGGCAATGCAAACATTTTTTTTCTACAAATTTCATATGTTTTTTATCATTAAAATATAAAAAAAAACTGAACAAGCTTGGTATTGCTGTAACTATATTGACCCAGAAAAAAATGTAAATATGCCATCTTTACAACAGGAACACTAGAAAAAAAATAATATAATAATAACAATAATAATAATAATGGAAAAATTAGAATTTTTTTCCTGTTTTCCAATACATTGTATGATAAAATGAATGGTGTCACTCAAAATTACAAGTTGTCCAGCAAGCAAACCCTAATATGCATATGTTGATGGAAGAATAAAAAAAGTTATGGCTCTTGGAAGAAAGGAAGGCACAGGGAGTGAGTATAGGTGGTGTTATGTTCCTGGCGCAAACATGCAAATTGATACAGGCATGCCCAAGTAGTGGACAACCCCTTTAAGAAAGGAATCTGTTCACATCTGAATCACCGCATGATGAACTCTGACAGCGACCAGCAAATATCATTAACTTTATGGTGATGGTAAAAGTTTTGCTTTCTGCATCTCTACCTGCCAGAATGATGAAATCTGTGGCAGATGTGAACATAACTTTACATTTTTTTTATTAATTTTTTTAGAATTAAGGCATAAGTCATGTAAAATTTTATTATACTTTGATGGCCCTCAAAATAATTCTCATTAGTTTTTGTTATGAACACTAGCTTCACTTTATGTCACTGTAACAGTTCAATAATGCAAGAAATATGGAGCTTTGGTCAACAAAGCAAACATAGGAATGTATTTAGGAATACTATTTCATGTGACATGTGGGCTTGATAACTGTGAGAATACAGTCCCACTTGGCACATGCAGAGGCGGACACACTATTGGTGCAACCTTGGCAGCCACATAGGGGCCCAAGAGTTAAAGGGGTCCATTTACACCTCCAAAGAAAGTGGAATTGTGTATCATGATGACCTACTGGACTGCAATGGGCCCATATACTGTTCTTGCGCAGAGGTCCTCTTCTATCTGTGTCTGCCACTGATGGTGATGGAAAAAAAATCAAAAATTTGTAAAAACAAATTATTTTTCTTTTATCGCTTTTCCCAGACCCGTAATGCTTTCAATTTTTCAGGATATGGGGCTATTTCAGGGCTTATTTTTTTGTACCCTGAGCTGACGTTTTAACTGATACCATTTTGAGGTAGATATGATATTTTGATCGCCTCATTGCATTTTATTGTAATGTTGGGGTGGTCAAAAAAACATAATTCTGGCATTTCAATTTATTTTCTCATTATGCCATTTACCAATTGTATTAAATTACTTTATATTTTGATAGATCGGACTTTTATGAACGCAGCGATACCAAATATGTGTATTTTTTTAATGGTTTTATTTTTAATCGGAAAAAGGGGGGTGATTTGAACTTGTTTGTTTTTTTCGTAGTTTTAAACCCTTTACAAACCAAGGTGGGTTGCACGTTAATGACCAGGCCAATTTTTACAATTCTGACCACTGTCACTTTATGAAGTAATTACTCTGGAACGCTTTATCGGATCCCCCTGATTCTGAGATTGTTTTTTTGTGACATATTGTACTTCATGATTGTGGTAAAATTTCTTTGATATCACTTGCGTTTATTTGTGAAAAAAACAGAAATTTGGCGAAAATTTAGAAAATTTTGCAATTTTCAAACTTTGAATTTTTATGCCCTTAAATCAGAGAGATATGTCACACAAAATAGTTAATAAATAACATTTTCCACATGTCTACTTTACACCAGCACAATTTTGGAACCAAATTTTTTTTTGATTAGGGAGCTATAAGGGTTAAAAGTTGATCAGCGATTTCTCATTTTTCCAACAAAATTTACAAAACCATTTTTTTAGGGACCACATCACATTTGAAGTGACTTTGAGGGGCCTTTATGACAGAAAATACCCAAAAGTGACACCATTCTAAAAACTGCACCCCTCAAGGTGCTCAAAACCACATTCAAGAACTTTATTAACCCTTCAGGTGCTTCACAGGAATTTTTGTAATGCGGAAGAAAAAAATGAACATTTAACTTTTTTTCACAAAAATGTTACTTTAGACCCAACTTTTTTTAGTTTCGCAGGGGTAACAGGAAAAAAAGGACCCCAAAATTTGTTGTGCAATTTCCCCTGAGCACGCAGATACCCCATATGTGGGGAAAAAACACTGTTTGGGTTCACGGCAGGGTTCGGAAGGGAAGGAGCGCCATTTGACTTTTTGAATGTAAAATTTGCTTGAATAATTAGCAGACGCCATGTTGCGTTTGGGGAGCCCCTGAGGGGTGTAGTTTCCAAAATGGGGTCACTTGTGGGGGGTTTCCACTATTTAGGCACATCAGGGGCTCTCCAAACGCGACATGGCGTCCGCTCTCGATTCCAGCCAATTTTGCATTCAAAAAGTCACACGGTGCTCCTTCCCTTCTAAACTCTGCCGTGAGCTCAAACACTGTATTTTCCCCACATATGGGGTATTGGCGTACTCAGGAGAAATTACACAAAAGTTTTTTCTCCTCTTACCCTTGTGAAAATAAAAAAATTCAATAGCAGCATTGCCGGGGTTAATGTGCCGGGAGCGGTGCGGGACCGCTCCCTGCACATTGTCACAGCTGACACCCGGTGCTATCAGCTGACACCCGGCAGCGATCGCGCCCGCAAAGCCTGTGTGGGCACGATCGCAAACACGTATTAATACGCATCAGGCTCTTAAAGCCCAGGGCGCAGACACTTCTTGGGCTTTAAAGGGGTTAAAAACATTTTTTTACTTTTTACTGTAATAGTCCGCTTAGAGGACTTGAAGCTGCTATCGTCTGAATGCTTGTGATATACATATCAGTGCTCCACCCACAGCTGTTAAGGGCACATGATGGCTGATTAAATCAGCCATCATCTGTCCGGAAAGACGGAAAGATACAGGCTCGCATGCAGAGTCAGTCAGGAAGCTGGCATATGATGCACCAGTATGTCATATGTTGGTGAGGGGTTAATACACACACTACACTACATTTACCATTTACATACTTAGAAATAGATACAGTGGGTACGGAAAGTATTCAGACCCCTTTAAATTTTTCACTCTTTGTTTCATTGCAGCCATTTGGTGAATTCTAAAATGTTAATTTTTTTTTTCATTAAAGTACACTCTGCACCCCATCTTGACTGAAAAAAAACAGAAATGTAGAAATTTTTGCAAATTTATTAAAAAAGAAAAACTGAAATATCACATGGTCATAAGTATTCAGACCCTTTGCTCAGATACTCATAGTTAAGTCACAAGCTGTCCATTTCCTTGTGATCCTCCTTGAAATGGTTCTACTGCTTCATTGGAGTCCAGCTGTGTTTAATTAAACTGATAGAACTTGATTTGGAAAGGCACACACCTGTCTATATAAGACCTCACAGCTCACAGTGCATGTCAGACCAAATGAGAATCATGAGCTCAAAGGAACTGCCCAAGGAGCTCAGAGACAGAATTGTGGCAAGACACAGATCTGGCCAAGGTTACAAAAGAATTTTTGCATTACTCAAGGTTCCTAAGAGCACCGTGACCTCCATAATCCTTAAATGGAAGAAGTTTGGGACCACCAGAAGTCTTCCTAGACCTGGCCGTCCAGCCAAAGTGAGCAATTGTGGGTGAAGAGCCTTGGTGACAGAGGTAAAGAAGAACCCCAAGATCACTGTGGCTGGTGAAGCCCTCCACCAGTCGGGCCTTTATGGCAAAGTGGCCTGACGGAAGCGTCTCCTCAGTGCAAGACATGAGTTTGCTCAAAAACACATGAAGGACTCCCAGACTATGAGAAATAAGATTCTCTGGTCTTATGAGATGAAGATAGAAATTTTTGGTGATAATTGTAAGCGGTATGTGTGGAGAAAACCAGGCACTGCTCATCACCTGCCAATACAATCCCAACAGTGAAACATGGTGGTGGCTGCATCATGCTATGGGGGTGTTTTTCAGCTGCAGGGACAGGATGACTGGTTGCAATTGAAGGAAACATGAATGCGGCTAAGTATAGAGATATCCTGGATGAAAACCTCTTCCAGAGTACGCTGGACCTCAGACTTGGCCGAAGGTTCACCTTCCAACAAGATAATGACCCTAAGCATACAGCTAAAATAACAAAGGAGTGGCTTCAGAACAACTCTGTGACCATTCTTGACTGGCGCAGCCAGGACCTTGACCCCAACTCAATTGAGCATCTCTGGAGAGACCTGAAAATGGCTGTTCACCATTCAACCTGACGGAACTGGAGAGGTTCTGCAAGGAAGAATGGCAGAGGATCCTCAAATCCAGGTGTGAAAAACTTGTTGCATCATTCCCAAGAAGACTCATGGCTGTACTAGCTTAAAAGGGTGCTTCTACTCAATACTGAGCAAAGGGTCTGAATACTTATGACCATGTGATATATCAGTTTTTCTTTTTTAATAAATTTGCAAAAATTTCTACATTTCTGTTTTTTTTTCAGTCAAGGTGGGGTGCAGAGTGTACTTTAATGAGAAAAAAATGAACTTTTTAGAATTTACCAAATGGCTGCAATGAAACAAAGAGTGAAAAATTTAAAGGGGTCTGAATACTTTCCGTACCCACTGTATATAAAAGCAATCTTCATGGGAGTTCTTGCTTCTTTAATTGTACAATGTTTTAGGCACATCCCACTACCAGATACGTTAAAAGAGAACATGCAACTTAATGCAATTTAACTCAGATTTTTTTATAAAGAATTGCAAAGAAAATGCGTTGTAGTTTTGAGGCAGATTTATTTATTTGTCATTGCTTTCTAACCAAAGAAAATATACATTTCCCATTCTCTTAGGATTCACTTATTATTAGCAACCTCCTTTATGACATATTAGCTTAAGAATAAGTTAAGAATTCCCAAAATATATCTGAATTCTGTTTTGTCGCTCATGTAAGGTGTTACATATTGCTGATGCTTTACTGGCGTAAACCCCATTTTTCTTGGCTTAATCAATGAGGGAGCCAAAGATCTGCAGTTCACCTGCTAAGATAGACGTTGGCCCCCTAAACAGCACTTTCTGCTGGTATCTGTTGTGCAACGTCAGTGTCTTCCACATTAGGCACTATTTTTTCATGATAGAGGAAAGCTCCAGAAGCATGCTCTGAAAAAAATATATGAAAAGAAGGTTAGAAGGTAAGATTTGAAAAGTATTCATTTACAATGAAACAAAGATGTTATGACTCCTACTGAAAACATTTGCCACAATGCACATTAACCCCTTAGAGACAAGCTCAATTTTTCAAAACTGACATTTGTTACTCAATGTCGTAATAACTATGAAATGTTGCATTATATCCCAGTGATTATGAGATTGTTGCTTTTAATAGCCGCTGACATACTCTGTACTGCTGTGGTGGATTCGCTGACATACTCCGTGCTGCTGTGGTGGTGTCGCTGACATACTCTGTGCTGCTGTGGTGGAGTTGGTGACATACTCTGTGCTGCTGTGGTAGGGTCTCTAGAGGGGGCTGTGTAGGTATGAGTGGTTGATGTAGAAGAGATACTCAGTCTATCTGTCTCTTTGTGTCTGGCTGTCTCTATGATGAGCAACATATTTGTGCTTCGGGGCAGGCCTATGGTCGGGTGTTATCTTGCTGATCTGGCTTAGAGCACTAGGATAAGAACCTGTCTACAGTCCCGCCCCAAAGCACGGGCATATCATCATAGAAAACTCATTCGCAAGATGACTTCACTGCATTCAAAAAAGCAACACTCGCATTCAAATCAGCCCTCACCTACTTCACAACCCTCATATCTTCCATATCCTACAACCACAAACAGTTACTCAACACTTTTAACTCTCTCCTCCACCCTCCACTGCCCCCTCCGACCTCCATCATCTCTGCTGAGGAGTTTGCCACACACTTCAAAAACAAGATTGACCAAACACGGCAAGTCTTTATTGTCCGACCACCACAACCCCTTTGTTTCCCAGACCATTGCCCTTCCCCCATAACCTCCCTTTCCAACATCACAGAAGGAGACCTCATTCGTCTCCCTCCAAATCACACCTCACCACTTGTGCACTCAACCCCATCCCACCTCCTCCCCAACTTCACCCCCACACTCATCCCATCCCTAACCCATCTCTTCAATCTATCACTTACTTCTGGTACCTTCCCCGCTGCCTTCAAACATGGCACAATCACACCCATCCTCAAAAAGCCATCCCTCGACCCAACCGCCTTGTCCAGCTACCGCCCCATATCGCTGCTCCTATTGGCCTCCAAACTCCTTGAGCAACACATTCACGCTGAACTTTCTTCTCACTTCTCATCTAACTCTCTCTTCGACAATCTGGCTTCCGCCCCCACCATTCCACCGAAACTACCCTTACCAAAATTACTAATGACTTACAGTCAAAGCTAGCAGACAATTCTCTGTACTCCTTCTTGACTTGTCCTCTGCCTTCGACATAGTTGACCACTGCCTCCTACTACAGATCCTCTCTTCCTTTGGCATCAAAGACCTTGCCCTATCTTGGATCTCCTCATAGCTTTCTAACCACACATTTAGCGTCTCCCACTCCCACACTACCTCCTCATCCTGCCCCCCCTCCATTGGAGTCCCTCAAGGCTCTGTCCTAGGACCCCTACTCTTCTCAATCTACACCCTTGGCCTGGGACAGCTCATAAAATCCCATGGCTTCCAGTACCATCTGTACGCTGATGACACCCAGATCTACCTCTCTGGCCCAGATGTCACCTCTCTGCTGTCCAGAATCCCAGCATGTCTATCAGCCATATCCTCCTTCTTCTCCTCTCGCTTCCTCAAGCTCAATGTGGACAAAACTGAACTCATCATCTTTCCCCCATCTCGCATATCTTCCCCACCTGATCTTTCTATCACAATAAATGACATCACACTTTCCCCTGTACCGGCAATCAGCTGCCTCGGAGTAACCCTTGACTCTGCCCTGTCCTTCAAACCCCACATCCAAGCTCTCACCACCTACTGTCGCCTCCAGCTCAAAAATATTTCCAGAATCCGTCCTTTCCTCAACCCTCAGTCTACTAAACTGTTTGTACATGCCCTCATAATTTCCCGCCTTGACTACTGCAACATCCTCCTCTGTGGCCTACCTGCTAACACTCGCAGTCCGTCCTCAACTCTGCTGCGTGACTAGTTTATCTCTCGCCTCCCTACTCCTCTGCTACCCCCCTTTGCATATCCCTACACTGGCTCCCAATTGCCCAGCGTATCCAGTTCAAACTACTAACACTGACCTACAAAGCCATCCATAACCTTTCTCCTCTGTATATCTCTGAACTAATCTCTCGATATTTTCCTTCCGATTAGCCCCCACATTTGGTTCCTTCAGACGGAACCTGAAAACCCATCTCTTCAAACAAGCTTACAGCCTGCCATGACCTTGCTTGCTGCCACCTCAACAACACCGGAGCTACTGCAACCCCCCCAACCTACTGTCTCCTTCCCTGTTCCTGTAGACTGTAAGCCCTCGAGGGCAGGGTCCTCTTCCCTCTCTACCAGTCTATCATTGTTAGTTTTGTTTACTGTAAGTGATATCTGTATTTGGTATGTAACCCCTTCTTATGTACAGCACCATGGAACCAATGGCGCTATATAAATAAAAAAAAAAAAATAATAATCATTAACTCAAAACTGCAAACACTGATTACACAAGAAAAGCAAGGTGGATTTCTTCACCTCAGGTATCATTTTAATCAGTGCAACAACCCCAACATGACTATGCCTGTAGTTTACTCAGCAAAATCCTGCTGACAGATTTCCTTTAAGGAAATTTACAAAACATATTTTTAGTGTCCCATTCATTTTTTAAAGTGACTTTAAGAGGCCTATATATTTTGGAAACTCCCCAAAAGTGATACCATTTTTAAAACAGCACCTCTTATTGAACATAAAGTGGAATGCATGGAATGAAACATTTTTTACAGTAAAAAGTTGCTAACAGCTCACCATAACTGGTAGTTCCCAAAGCCTCTACTTGGCCTTGGATTGCCATGCCAACCATTGGGACTACACAATCGCAATCACAGTGTACCTATGGGGTTAAAGAGGGAGCCCCATTTCTCTGTTAACTATCTAGATGTCGCTGTCACTATGACAGCAGCATTGAAGGGGGTTAAACAGCTATAATTGGTGCTAAAACTGATCATGGTCGATGCAGCAGCTATATTATACAGCTGACTCCAGCTGCATTTTCGCCTGTCGGGAGCGCTATTCTCTTATTCTTCTCATCAGTAAAAAGGCGTATTGTCATAAAAAGCAGTTAGAAATAATGCTTGATCTTCTGTGCAAAATTTTCACTGTCACTGGAAGGGTCCAAGCACCTTTTTTAGCCAGAAATCGGTATAAATCCCAGAAAAAAATTAAACAAGGAATAGATTCACAAATCTTTCATTTGTGAGTGTTTTCCTTTTGCTTGTATCCTCTTTATATTTATGGCTGCAAAATTGAAGAGTCTTCTTCAATGTTTCAGTGTAAACTAAAAAACTGATTGCATCCATGTACAACCACTTTTAGTTGAAAATGACTATTAGGCTATGTTCACACGTTGCGTTTTTGCAGCGTTTTATTTTTATGCAATTTTTTTGCTGCATTTTACAGTACCAGCAAAGTCTATGAGATTTCAGAATGTCATGTACACACCTTGTTTTTTTTCCTGACTGTTTTGTCAAACAGCTGCGTTTTTTTCAAAATGCAGCATGTCACTTTTCATAATTTTTTCAGTGTTTTTGCAGCATTTTTCACCCATAGAAAGCAATGGGTAGAGCAAAAACGCAGGAAAAAAATGCAGTTATCAGGTTTTGCTGCGTTTTTGGTACCAAAACCTGAGAAAGTTGAATCAGGTTATTTTTTTATGCACTAAACTTTATTAGCATGCACAACAGACAAATATACCCTGACAAAAATGGCTAAAAAAATGCAACGTGTGGACATAGCGCACCACTCCAGCATTTTTTTTCAGCACTGGAGTGGTGCTTCTAATCTAAGGTCCATGCCTGTTGTCTTATACTTACCTGCTGCCATCTTCACCTTTAATCGGCGCCATACTTTGACCACAACTTCTGAGTGGCTGGAAGTCAGAAGTAAGAGTCACAAGCTCTCAATGCAAGTCTATGAAAGCCAGAACAAGGCTCTCATAGAATTGCATTGGAAAGTGACCTGCGGCTTGCTCCAGTAAACAGTGAAGCGATCTGGCAGGTCACTAAAGGAGCGGCTGCAATAGAAGGTGATGATGGCGGCAGGGAAGTATACGACTAAGTGCAGGAACCTTACATAGATTAGTAACACCACTCTAGCACTGCAATAAAAAAACTCTGGAGTGGTGCTTAAGGGTACGTGCCCACGATCAGGAACCAACAGTGTTTTGGAAGCAGTGTATTTTCGCTACATACAAAACGCTGCGTTCTAATTACACAGGTAAATCCACATGTGTTCAGTGAAGAATACGGATTTACCGCATCTAATACATTCTATTGTCGAAATTTCTGTAGAGGAGACTAGCGTCTCTGCTGTAGATAATTGACGTGCTGTGGCTCGTAAACCCGGGCCGCCGGTAAGTTTACCCGGCGTCATATAGAAGCACAGTGGGCATGGGATTTCAAGAAATCATCCACTGTGCTTCTAATGTAGTACGCAGCGTTTTGGACGCAGCGCAGGTGAGCTGCGTCCAAAACGCTGCTCTTCCTGGTCATGGGCACATAGCCTTAAAGTAAAACTCTCAGTCAATTTTTAGAATTAGTAAAACAAATATCTTAGGATCATTTAATATACCAAGATTGGTAATTCTTTCACGCTGGCTTGCAAGGTGCTGCATGTACTAAACATTGCAGTAGTAACATATATCTGCAAGTTGTTGGGCTGTACAGGAGAAGTTGCTCAAACAACAAACCGTTTTCTGACATCATCTCCCACTTGGCAGATATTGACTGAAGTGGCACCACGCCAACCTTTTTCTCTACGCTCCCTCTGCTAGTCGTCTGCACAAATGGTAATATGTAATGGTAATGAAACTATCTATTTCTTCCTCCCTTTGGACTAGACAGCAGACTATTACTTGAAAAGAAGCAGGAAGATTAAGTACTGTATAAAGGAAACCTGTCAGTGGGAAACCCTCATAAGCCGTCTATATGGGCATACAATTCCTAGAAAGTTTAATAAGATAATAACTTCATATGTGTTATCTGTTGTCTTATTCCAAAGAAGTCTACTTTTTTCTTATATGTAAATGAGCTGTTAAGATCTTTGGGCAGGATACTGATCTGCATGAGAATCTGTCTCCAGAACTTCATTTCAATAAAAGGGGGCGTTAGCAGTTTGAACCAAGCAATAGCTGACACTTTGCTCTTATAATTACACACAGCTCTGCACTGAGATGAAAACTAACATAGTACAGCAGAAGTGAACTTTATCTTATTACAAACATTTGCAGCAGTACTTGTCCTCTTAGTGCTGTCAGCCTTGTTGCAGAGCTGTGCCTGATTAAAGCTAACACAGTACAGCAGAATTGATCCTTGGAAAGGGGATAACTTACTGTTCACTCGGGTCTGGTAGCTGGGACTTCCACTGGTCCTGAGAATGGGGCTCTTGCCAACTAAATGGAGCAAGTGACAAGCATGCGCACCTCAACTCCATTTATACTTAAAGGGGTATTCCCATCTCCAAGATCCTATCCTAATATGTAGTAGTTATAATAATAATAATATTAGCAAATACCTCCAATTAGAAATATAGTATAGTTCTTCTGATTCGCTATGTCTCTTTCTTCATGTGCAGGCATTGCAGTAGCTTAGGCATCCATGGTTACGACCCATTGCAACTAGCTAACTAACTGTCACTATATGAGTGGTCGTAACCATGGATACCTAAGCTACTGCAATGCCCTGCACATGGAGTAAGCAACATAGCCAATCAGGAGAATTATAGTACATTTCTAGTTGGAGGAATTTGCTAATATTATTATTATTGGGATAGGATCTTGGAGATCCTTGGAGGTCTTGGCACTCCCATTAAAGTGGTATTCCCATCTCTGGTGGTCTATTTAGAATGGATAAAGTGGGGGTTGGGCATGCTCAGTCTCTAATGTATCCAGACAGGGCTCTTGAGATATTGTGGGGGTCCCCGTTTGTGGACCCTCAGCAATAGGAAATGTATCCCTTAACCTATGCATGGAGGGTAACTTATAATCTTGGTATATACCCTTTTCCTTGAGTAGAAGCTGATCTGCAGCTCACTTATTATATCCAGATGCCACTGAAGCAGATAACAGCTGATTGGGGGTGGTGCTGGGAGTAGGACTCCCAACAATTTGATTTAGATGGCCTATCCTACAATTCCGGTCCGTAAATTGCAAATAGTGTTAATCGTAACCTCTATGCTTCCTCTCAAGTAGATTTCTTTTAAGTCATCAATATATCTTGGACAACCCCTTTAGCAGACCAGGTATGTTACATGCCCCTAGTAGGTACATTTTACTAATTATGAACATTTGCCTTTAGTTTCATAACAGCTAGTGATGAGCGAGCAATAAAATGCTCGGGTACTCATTGTTTGAGTAGAGCAAATTAGAATGCTCGAGTGCTCGATCCGAGCAAAGAGCCCAATGTAAGTCTATGGGAAACTCAAGCATTTTTCGCCCCCCCCCCCCTACCCCCACAGAGGTCTGCAGAGGGCCTAAAAATAGCCCAAATCGATGGGAACAGTGCTCAAATGACATGGGAACAGCATGGGAAAGACCCCTGGAAGCATCTCTGACTCCGAGGTCACTGATGTCAACAATGTTTTCAGAGTATTACGCCACTTTTACGGACTCACAATAAAACATACAAAAACCAAACCAAAATGTATTTTCGTGGGAAAAAATGTTAAGGAACATCCTTTCCAGTATAATGACTTGCATCTAAGGCAAAATAAATAACCAAAAACAAAAATGCTCCTCCACACCTTGGGCTATGTTCACACGTAGCGTTTTTGATGCGTTTTTGTACTTTTACATTGCTTTCAATGTCATTTTAACATTTTACCACCTTATCTGGCCATGTTGTGTATGAAACATGATCAGACACATCCTGTTTCATTTATGAAGGAGGGACTCTGAAAATCATAAAGCCTATTTTTATAGGGCCATCAGGCGGCCCTTACTATTCTTAAAGGGACAACAGTCAGCTCTCACTATTGTTAGAGAGACATCAGCCAGCTATGCTTTGTTGTTCCCATTATTAAAGAGTGGGTCACCTATACTGTTATTGCGTATGCAGTGACTGCAAGGGCTGCCAAAAATTTGGACACACCCCAATACCCCTTTGAAGAGACATAGAGGATGGCCTCAGTAAAAAAAAAAATGTTCCCATTATAAAGGCGTGGGCCTCCTATAGTGATAATGTCCATGCAGTTACTGCAACGGCTGCCTAAATTTGGGAAAAACCCCAGTACCAATTTAAAGACACATAGAGGTGGGCCTCAGTAACGACATGTTCCAATTATTAGGAAGTGGGTCTCCCATACTGTTATTGCCTATGCAGTGAATGCAAGGGCTGCGAAAAATTTGGACGGACTCCAATGCCCCTTGGAAGAGACATAGATATGGTGACATGGTAGATATCGTGGTGATATGGTGGCCATCCACGCTGAACAGACGGTATGACAGTTGGGCGGGTAGTACTTTCTATAGCTCAGGAAACTAGCTCCTGTTCCTCATCCTCCTCCTGTTCCTCATTGTCACCCAATCCATGTTGGGATGAGATGAGGCTGGGCTGTATGGCATCACCCTGTATTGTTACTTGCTCCATCTCATCGTGCTCCGCCTGCAATGCCTTCTCTTTAATTGTGAGCAGCGAGCATTTCAGAAGACAGAGAAGCGGAATGGTAACGCTAATTATGGCGTCATCGCCGCTCACCATCTTGGTGGAGTCCTCAAAGTTTTGGAGGATGGCACAGATGTCTCACATCCATGCCCACTCCTGAGGTCTTATGTGTGGAGGCTGACCTGAATACTGATGGCCGTGTTAATGCTGGTAGTCAATAACTGTCCTCTTCTGCTCACAAATCCTTCCCAACATCTGCAACGTTGAGTTCCAATGTGTGGGGACATTGCACACCCGGAAGCTGCAAACGCTGCTGAAGCACGGCAAGGGCGGCAGAAGCTGTAGCTGACTTTCTAAAATGGGCACTCACGCAGTGTACTTTGACAAGCAGATCTGGGTAGGTTTTGAGAAACTGCTGAACCACGAGGTGGTTCAGCACATGGGCCAGGCATGGTACGTGTGTGAGCTCGCCTCGCTTCAGAGCTGCCACCAGGTTCCGGCCATTGTCACACATAACCATGCATGGCTATAGGTTCAGCGGTGTCAGCCACAGATCTGCCTGCTCTTTCAGAGCTGTCCATAACTCTTCAGCGGTGTGCGGTTTGTGACTCAAACATATTAGCTTCAGCACAGCCTGTTGCCCCTTGGCCAAGACAGTGCTGCAGTGCTTCCAGCTTGTGACTGATGTGGTCATTTCGGACATAGAGGCTGAAGAGAAGGAGGTGCAGGAGCTGTATGTAACATCCCTGGCGGCATGCTGGCGTAGCTTACCATCTCCCACCATACAAGACCACCAACTTACCTATCAGTCCAGTCTGCACACTTTGCTCCATTACTTGCTGTGTGCATGTCTCTCGTCTGATTGCTTAGGGCGGCAGCCCTGTTTCTTCCTGATTCTTAAAGTTACAGTGTGCACAGTCCTAATGCATCCCCAGCCTATTGCTGTGAGTCACTGGATACTTAAACCCCCTCCACCCAGTAGGATGTGCCTGAGCAATGCTTTCTTTCAGTGTGTTCTATGCAACTGAGTTTCCAGGTCCTGTCCTGTATCTTGCCTGTTTCTGCCACCCTGGGGCTGAGTACCCAGGCCCGTTACCTGTATCTGTGACTTCTAGTCTGTTTCCGCCACCCTGGGGGCTGAGTACCCAGGCTCGTTCCTGCATCTTGTTCCAGGTTCAGTTCCTGTCTGAATTGTGTCCTAGCCCATTACCTGTTTGTCTCTATGTCCGATCCGTTCCTTTTCCTGCAGTGTCTGAACCTGCACCTAACTCCAACTTGTTGTCTCTGTACTTCTGTTTGTGAGTTTTGTGTCCACTCACTACTTCATTGCAAGTACCTTGTGTATTTGGTTCTGCTTGTCCCGTTTCCCTGCCTCCGTATCTACCTCCTGTGTTCTAGCTATCTTCCTGTGTTTCCCAGTCTGTTCCATGTGAACAGAGCCCTGTCCTGTCTGCCTGCACCTGCGGTTCTGCTCTGCTCCTCTTGTCCTCCACACCTGCGGTTCTGCTCTGCTCCTCTTGTCCTCCACACCTGCGGTTCCGCTCAGCTCCGCTTGTCCTCCGCACCTATGGTTCCGCTCTGCTCTGCTCCACTTGTGCTCCTCACCTGCGGTTTCGCTCTGCTCTCCTCCGCTTGTCCTCCGCACCTGCGGTTCCGCTCTGCTCTGCTTGTCCTCCGCACCTGCTGTTTAGCTCAGCTCTGCTCCGCTTGTCCTCCGTGCCTGCGGTTCTGCTCTGCTCTCCTCCGCTTGTCCTCCGTGCCTGCGGTTCTGCTCTGCTCCGCTTATACTCCACGCCTGCAGTTCTGCTCTGCTCCGTGCCTGCGTTTCTGCTCTGCTCCACTTGTCCTCCGCACCTGCGGTTCCGCTCTTCTCTGCTCCGCTTGTCCTCCGCACCTGCGGTTCCGCTCTGCTCTGCTCCGCTTGTCCTCTGCACCTGTGGTTCCGCTCTGCTCTGCTCCGCTTGTCCTCCACACCTGCGGTTCCACTCTGCTCTGCTCCGCCTGTCCTCCGCTCCTGCGGTTCCACTCTGCTCTCCTCCGCTTGTCCGCCCCGCCTGCGGCTCTGCTCTGCTCCGCTTCTCCTCTGCGCCTGCAATTCTGCTCTGCTCCGCTTGTCCTTCGCGCATGCGGTTCTGCTCTTCTCCACTTGTACTCCGCGCCTGCGGTTCTGCTCTGCTTGTCCTCCGCGCCTGCGGCTCTGTTCCCAGTCTGTACTGGTCCCTATCCAGCCTGCTTTCTTACCTGCCAGTACCCGCCTGTCTGCATACCTGCCATATCTGCCAGTACCCGCCTGTCTTCATACCTGCCTGCCAATACCCGGCTGTCTGCAAACCAGCCGTGCCAGCCAGTATCCACCTGTCTGCATACCAACCGTGCCTGACAGTACCCACCTGTCTGCATTCCAGCCTAACCTGCCCGTTCCTGCATTCCCCAGTGTGGGTCAACAGCTGTGACTGGGGTCTGACCTGGAGTAGCTCCTGGGCCACCTCCCACGTCCCTCCTCGGACCACGGATTAAGCCGCTGTGTGTTCGTGGACAGATCTGGCGAGACCCCTAGTCACGCCCCTCCAGGCACTCCTCGGTTCGTGGACCAGTGGGATCACTAACCATGCTCACACCAGTCAGTCCGGGCATCAGCGTAACAGTTTGCTCAGGCCATGGTCCCGTTGAGCCCCACAGCCCTTCGCTCTCGGAGGCATTTGAATCCTTGCCTGGCGAATACGTGCACCAAGGAAAAAAATTTTCTCAAGCTGAGGTCCAGGCGATTTATGCACCAGCCCAAATGGAGCTATCAGCACTCGTTCCTGCAGATCCACCACGGTGCTATGGGGATCCAAAACAAAGCCGTGCGTTTGTGGAGCAATGCATGCTGCATTTTAAATTCTATGCTCACTATTTTCCCACCGATCGGGTTAAAGTAGCATTTCTGATGTCCTACCTAGCAGTCAATGCCTTGAATTGGATCACCCCCTATGGGAAGCATGGGATCCTATCGTCTCTGACCTGCAGGCCTTCCTGGTGGCCTTTTTAATGGTCTTCGATGACCCTAACCCTGAAGCTTCTGCTAAAGCTTCCCTTCCCAATATCCTGGAGCAGTCCCGATGGGTGATGCGTGTAGGTAGCCGACCAGTTCCCCAGCCTGAAGAGGCTGCTGCCCATGCAAAATCCACACAGGATGACAATGCTCTGCAGAATACTTCCCTTCCCAACCTCAAGAGGCAGTCCAGACGTGCAAGGCGTAGAGGTAAACCGTCACGTCAGGTTCTGTCCTCCCAAAGACCTCCTGTTCCCCAGCCTGTAGAGGCAGCTATCCGCACAGAATCCATGAAGGTTGACCATGTTCGTCAGGCAAGCAGAGGCTGGAACTCAGTCATAAAATCGGATTGCGGACCCGCTGCGGTTGTTTGGATCACCCTGACAGTCTTTGTACAGCGAAGGTTGGAGAGTCCCAAGACATTAGGCCTGTAGGAGAGGCTGCCCTTGGCGTTAGTGTTTCCTCTCCACAGATGACCATGACTGTCTTTGTGGTAAGTGAAGGCCTCAGATTAACCGGAAGTTTCAGGCTTAAAGCCTTGAAGAGTCGGTGTTTGATTCCCGTCCGACAACTCCAGAATCCGGTTTGGGCATTGTCAGCGGAAGGACGAGCCCTACTCAGAAACAGTCAAAATATGTCTGTACAAATTAAGCTCCAGATTGGAGCATTACACATGAAGAAGTTCACATTCCAGGTGCTGTCTGGTTTACCCACAGGTCGTCCAGAGCCGAGAGATCTAGTGTCCGCTCAGGTCTGGAGATCCTGCATGGTGTTTCCTGGGGAACTGCTGAGGTACAAGGGGTGTCCAGTCCCCATACCTTCAGGACAGCCAGCAATGTCTTCTTCTTCTTCACCAGATCTGCTAGTTGCTGACTCGCTATGCGTTGAAGTCTCTGAAGGAAGGGAAGCGGAGGCAATGTCCCCACACAGTCTCGACGATTGTACCAATGATCTGGCTTCAGGTACCGCCCCGCCTCGCAGACGTGTCATCTCAGAAACCAGACTGAAGATGGTCCCAAAGCAAGGATCCTCCATCTCTAATAAATCTGGCAATAAGTCCATCAAGGCGGTGGCTACCTCCAAGTCTCTGCACCCCTCCAACCAGGCAGAGGACCTCCAGTTGTCTCTTGAATCCTCCGGGGTGCTACCTGATAACAAATGGAGAGAGACTTTCCTACACCCTCTACCTGGTACTTCGCCCACTTCATCCAGTAAGCTTGGCAAAGTGTACGTCAAGGCGGTGGTTACCACCGAGTCTCTGCACCCCTCCAACCCGGTGGAGGATCTCCAGTTGCCCCGTGAATCCTTTGGGGTGCTACCCCATATTAACAAATGGAGAGAGACTTTCCTGTGTCCTGTTCCCGGTACTCCGCTCACTTCATCTGATGCTGAGGATGGCTCGATGGGAGGAAGCATCCTAGTCACCAAGATGGTGAGACCAGTCTCGTTCCCTCTAGTGGACAGAAGAGGTAATCTTCTTGAAGAGAAGCATCGGCCTCCAAATTCTCTGCAGAAAATCCTTGCAGGCTTGAAGAAGAGGGGGCGTAAAGGGGGGGGTACTGTAACATCCCTGGCGGCGTGCTGGCATGGCTTATCATCTCCCACCATGCAAGACCGCCAACTTACTTATCAGTACAGGCTGCATACTTCGCTCCATTACTTGCTGTGTGCATGTCTCTAGTCTGATTGCTTAGGGCGGCGGCCCTGTTACTTCTTGATTCTTAAAGCTACAGTGTGCGCAGTCCTAATGCGTCCCCAGCCTATTGCTGTGAGTCACTAGATACTTAAACCCCCTCCAACCAGTAGGAGGTGCCTGAGCAATGCTTTCTTTCAGTGTGTTCTGTGCAACTGAGTTGCCAGGTCCTGTCCTGTCCTGTATCTTGTCTGTTTCCGCCACCCTGGGGGCTGAGTACCCAGGCCCATTACCTGTATCTGAGACTTCTAGTCTGTTTCTGCCACCCTGGGGGCTGAGTACCCAGGCCCGATACCTGTATCTGTGACTTCTAGTCTGTTTCCGCCACCCTGGGGGCTGAGTACCCAGACTCGTTCCTGTATCTTGTTCCAGGTTCAGTTCCTGTCTGAACTGTGTCCTAGCCCGTTACATGTTTGTCTCTATGTCCGATCCTTCCTTTTCCTGCAGTGTCTGAACCTGCACCTAACTCCAACTCGTTGTCTCTGTACTTCTGTTTGTGAGTTTTGTGTCCACTCACTACTTCATTTCAAGTACCTTGTGTATATCTGGTTCTGCTTGTCCCGTTTCCCTGCCTCCGTATCTACCTCCTGTGTTCTAGCTATCTTCCTGTGTTTCCCAGTCTGTTCCATGTTAACAGAGCCCTGTCCTGTCTGCCTGCACCTGCAGTTCCGCTCTGCTCCTCTTGTCCTCCGCACCTGTGGTTCCGCTCTGCTCTGCTTGTCCTCCGCACCTGTGGTTCCGCTCTCTGCTCTGCTCTGCTTGTCCCCCGCACCTGTGGTTCTGCTCTGCTTGTCCTCTGCACCTGCGGTTCCGCTCTGCTCTGCTCCGCTTCTCCTCCGCACCTGCGGTTCCACTCTGCTCTGCTTCGCTTGTCCTCCGCGCCTGCGGTTCTGCTCTGCTCCGCTTCTCCTCCGTGCCTGTGGCTCTGCTCCGCTTGTCCTCCGCGCCTGCAATTCTGCTCTGCTCCGCTTGTCCTCCGTGCCTGCGGTTCTGCTCTGCTTGTCCTCCGCGCCTGCGGTTCTGCTCTGCTTGTCCTCCGTGCATGCGGCTCTGCTCTGCTTTTCTTGTCCACCGCACCTGTGGCTCTGTTCCTGTATTCCAGTCTGTACTGGTCCCTATCCAGCCTGCTTTCCTACCTGCCAGTACCCGCCTGTCTGCATACCTGCCGTGCCTGCCAGTATCCGCATGTCTGCATACCTGACACTGTGGCGCCCCTGAGGGTTCGGCCGCCACAGGGATGCTGCACTTCTCTAATGGAGTGTAGTGATCCTCCTCTGAGGTAAGAACAGTGTGATGGTCAGGACCCCACCTCCACATCCAACACCACACTTCTCCCACCAGAGGGAGCTAGAATGCACTAGGTGCTGCCCCTGCTGGAAGTGGGAGACTGGGGAACCAAGAGATAGGGGAACCATTTAGTGGGTGAGGGTGGAGGACTCACATTTTAGTGACACTTAATAATTGATATTTAATACACAGCCATCTTGGTTCATGGTCTTTTGATGTCCTTTTGATGTCTTTTGATGGTTCTTTGACTGTCTCTGGCATTGTGATCTCCCACGCTGAGCGTGGATCCTGTCTGGGCCTGCAGCGGATAGAGACACAGCCCTCGTACCTTGGCCTTGGGTCGAGGGGCAGGTTGCAGATAATGGATGTCTCAACCCGGTCAAGGACCATGACCAAGAAGGCCCGGAGCTTAAGAGTGTAGCTCCACCGCAAATGGATCCCAGGGAGGATGCAGACGGAGCGGTATACGCCACCTGTCCTCGCCAACCTGATATATTCAGAGGGATTCCGGCTGCAAGAGGGGTACCGGCCCCCGACCACGTCCTGGTCGGGAATGCCCGGTAGGCCCAGAGGATCCCACCATGTAACGGAAGGAGCGAGGCTGCCACCTGTACCCTTTTTCTGAGAGGAGTTCAGAGGGAGACCCGGTCTATCTACACACACACAGACAGGAAAGTACCCGGTCTGAAGTCTAGGAACACTCTGGTGCGGGGTCCTGATCGAACACTGGACTTACTCGGAGGTTGTCGGACCCCCCCCCCTGTCTCTGGTGACCGCAGAACTCCGCGAGGAGCAGGGAGAAGCCTTGCAGCTGTACTCTTCAACGTGAGTAAAAACCCTGGAAGTTAACCCCTGTGGCCTCCGGCCCTTTTATTCTGCATTACACCACTCTATGCAGCACCCGACCTCCTAGACTACTACCCCCGTCATCCTGTCCCTCTGCCCTTAGGCCCTGCTCCGCCTGTGGGGAGTAGTAACAATGACGGCTGCCATAACACCATGCCTCGGCGGACTGCAGCTGCGCTGGTGGCCTTCACCGGGTGCCACAGGTGGCGTAGTCGAGATCAGCCAGTCAACCCGGACAAGCCCATACCATCCTTTTTAAAGTGCGACGGCCCTGGGCACGGAGCGGGTCCGGGCCACGGCTGCACCCCATCAACAACAACAGGACCCGGCTCCGAGTCCCCATCTCCCAGGGTAGGGCTTTCGAGCGTCACACACCTGCCTGCCAGTACCCGCCTGTCTGCATACCAGCCGTGCCTGACAGTACCCACCTGTCTGCATACCAGCCGTGCCTGCCAGTACCCACCTGTCTGCATACCAGCCGTGCCTGCCAGTATCCACCTGTCTGCATACCAGCCTAACCTGCCCATTCCTGCATTCCCCGGTGTGCGTCAACAGCTGTGACCGGGGTCTGACCTGGAATAGCACCTGGGCCACCTCCCACGTCCCTCCTCGGACCACGGAGTCGATTAAGCCACCGTGTGTTCGTGGTCGGATCTGGCGAGGCACCTAGTCACGCCCCTCCAGGCACTCCTCGGTTTGTGGCCCAGTGGGACCACTAACCACGCTCACGCCAGTCAGTCCGGACGTGAGCGTAACACTGTAGAATGTGGGGGCAACCCTGATTGACCCATGACTCACAATCCTCAGCGTCGGGAGGGCGTGTTCCATCCCAAGGTCCAACTGAGTCCCGGCTTTCACTATATTAACCCAGTGTGCCATCAGCGAGATGCAAAGTCCCTGCCCACAAGCAATTGTCCACGTGTCCATGGTTAGGTGGACCTTCCCAGTAATTACGATGTTGAGGGCACGGCTAATGTTCTGGGGCACGTACTTGTGTAATGCGGGGACGGCACACCGGGAGAAATAGTGGCAGCTGGGGACCGAGTACTGAGGGACGGCTGCCGCCATCAGATTGCGGAAAGCTTTAGGCTCCGCAAACCTAAAAGACAACATTTCGAGCACAAGCATTCGTGAAATGTGTGAGTTTAGTAGTGTGGCCTGTGGGGCGTTGGCTGCGTATTTGCGCTTGCGTTCCAAGGACTGGGGTAGAGATAACTGAACGCTGTGCTGGGACAAAGACGTGGACGTGGTTGTTCATTGTGCTAGTTGAGAGTGTGCAACGACAGGTGCAGGGCGGGAGACATTTATGCATCCACCATGGACAGGGGATTGGTGTGCACACACAACAGTTGGACAAGCAGAAGTGTCACCCGCAGACACTGTTTCTGGACCCTGATGTTCGCCTCACTTAGTCGGGTGCTTTGCTTTCATGTACCTGATCATGCTGGTGGTGGTCAGGCTGCTAGTTTTGCTACCCCTGTTGATGCTGGCCTGGCAGATGGTTCAAATGCCCTTTTTGGGGTTATCTGCAGAGTCTTTAAAAAAGAACCAGACTCGGGAAGACCTAACAGTTGTACTGGCAACTTCTATGTTCCAGGGAACGATAGCCCGCCTTGTGTCTGTGGCCACCACACTGCTTGTTCCTGCCTGTTGTGGTGCTACGTCTCCCTACCCCTGTTTGCTGCTGTCCTTGCTCTGCATGTCACCTTGCTAGGTTGGGTTAGTGACTTCATCGTCCACCACCTCGTCTTCCACTTACGCACCCTGGTCCTCCTCCTGACCTTCTGGCAATTGTGTCTCATCATCATCATCCACCTCTTGCGACAGTAATTGCCCTTTCTCACCATCGCCTTCTTGTGACCGTGGCTGCTCAAATATTTGGGCATCGCTACACGCGTTCTCCTCTTGCCCCGCTTGAAGCTGGCTGGGCGAGAGGCTCGAATCTATAAATGTAAAAGCGAACAGCTCTTCGGAGTGTCCAAGTGTGGGATCTGTTGTCTCTGGGCACTCGGCATGGTGAAAGGAAGGAGGATCAGGGTGAGGAATATGCAATCCAGACTCACGGCTACTGAGACTTGACCGTGCGGAAGACAGGGTGATGGTGGTAGTGGCAAAGTGACTGGAAGCATTATCTGCTATCCAGCCAACTACCTTCTGACACTGCTCTGGGTTCAATAGTGGTGTGCTGCGGTCCCCTAGCAATTGAGACCGGAAGGTCGAGCAGCAAGATGTGGGTGTTTGTTGTGGCACAATTTCAGTTTGCCCACGGCCTCAGCCTCGGCCTCTGCATGCACCATCACCATCATGTCCACTTCCCCGTCCCTTGCCACGCGCCTTGCCCATTTTAAATGGAGGACAATATTTTCCACGTTCACTACAAATTGCTGGATTTGAACCGCAGTTATATGTGATACGTCTGACAGACACCCACCGTTTTAAATAGCAGCCCTGTAGTTTACTATTCTTCTCAGTGACCACGTGTGAATAGCTTCACTTATTCTCAATAAAGTATACCTCATTTTTTTTAAAAATGACCACCTAGTTGCATAGAGCATTATAGCAAATCATGCATTCAGCTGGGATTTGTAGAGACCCAAACCCAAAATGTGGTAGCAAGTTGAATAAGGATGTGAGTGAAATATCTGGCTTTGCCATTAGCTATAGTGGAGAGAGGGAAGAAGAATACTTATTTTCCACCAAAATTTGAAAAAAAATTCTTTCCAAATCAGACAATGTGATTTTCAGGATTTGTTTTCTCATTTTGTATCTCATAGTTGAGTTCTACCTATGATGTCAATTACAGGCCCCTCTCATCTTTTTAAGTGGGAGAACTTGCAGAATTGGTGGCTGACTAAATACTTTTTTTCCCCACTGTAGCTGGCATCAGTGTATAACATCAGTGGCCTGATTAGCTACAAAGTATGCTGCTAACCATTTAAATGCCGCGGTCAATCTCTGACCATTGGCATTTAAATGGACCGGCGACGCTCACCCACACCGGCTTCTATTAGCCCCCGCGACACAATCACAGGGCACTGATAGGTTACCATGGCAGCCGGCAGCCTTCTGAAGGCCTACATCTCTGCCATCCTGGCACTCCCGTGCAGCTCAGCCCCAGGGTGACCTTCATAGGAGACAACAATTTTTGACAATATGCTGCAATACGTTTGTATTGATGTATACAGTTGTGCTCAAAAGTTTACATACCCCTGCAGAATTTTTCCTTTCTTGGTCTTGTTTCAGAGAATATGAATAATAACAAAAAAAACTTTTCTCCACTCATGGTTATTGGTTGGGTGAAGCCATTTATTGTCAAACTACTGTGTTTTCTCTTTTTAAATCTTAATGACAACCAAAAACATCCAAATGACCCTGATCAAAAGTTCACATACCCCAGTTCTTAATACCGTCTATTGCCCCCCCAACATCAATGACAGCTTGAAGTCTTTTGTGGTAGTTGTGGGTGAGGTTCTTTATTTTCTCAGATGGTAAAGTTGCCCATTCTTCTTGGCAAAAAGCCTCCAGTTCCTGTAAATTCCTGGGCTGTTATCTTGAAACAGTCGCAATGCTAGTTTTCAGAGAGTCCTGAATTTCAGTTGATGTTATTTGTGGGTTTTTCTTTGCATCCCGAACAATTTTCCTGGCAGTTGTGGCCAAGATTTTTGTTTTAAAAAATTTACCTGACCGTGGTTTGGTTTTTACAGAGCCCCTGATTTTCCATTTGCTAATCACAGTTTGAACGCTGCTGACTGGCATTATAAATTCCTTGGATATTTTTTTGTGTCCCTTTCCTGTGCTATACAGTTCAACTACCTTTTCCCGTAGATCCGTTGACAATTCTTTTCCTTTCCCTATGACTCACAATCCAAAAACGTCAGTGGCTGGATGAAAGATGCAAGAGTCTGTCTGGATCCCAGAAACTCACTCAGCTTTTATGCACACACACTGATTACAAGCAAACAGGTCACAGGTGAGGATGTTACCTTTAGTAGCAATTCAAACCCATTTATGTCAAATTCTGTGCATGTTATCGGGCCAAAATCACCAGGGTATGTGAACTTTTGATCAGGGTCATTTGCATGTTTTTGGTTGTCATTAAGATTTAAAAAGAGAAAATACAGTAGTTTGACAATAAATGGCTTCACCTAACCAATTCACCTAACCAATTACCATGAGTGGAGAAAAAGTTTTTTGTTATCATTCATATTCTCTGAAACAAGGCCAAGAAAGGAAAAATGTTGCCGGGGTTTGTAAACTTTTGAGCACAACCGTATATATAGTATAAGTGATTGGATGATCGCAGGTTCAAGTCCTCGAAGGGGACTAAAAATAAAGTAATAATTTTAAATAAAGTTTTAAAAAAATAATTTAAATCACCCTCCTTGTCCTTCATTAAAAATAAACAAATACAACAAAAACAAATTTGGTATAGCCACATCTGTAAGCATCACGTCTGTAAAAATGTAAAATTGATTCACCCATACAGCGAAAGCTGTAAAGAGAGAAAAAGATCAATACAGCAGAATTGCTGTTTTTCTGTTATTACTGATTCCTTAAAAAATGCAATAAAAAAGCAATCAAAAAATTGTACGTATTCCAAATTGGCATTAGTAAAACCATCAGCTTGTCATGCAAAAAAGCTCTCATACAACTAAATCAGCAAAAAAATTAGAGTCTTGGAAAATAGTGACCAAAATCAATAATTTTTTTTACAAATTCAGAAAATTTTCACCACTTGAATTAAGTTAAAAAATTATGCAACTTTGGTATCGCTGTGATTCAAAATACTAACCCATCCCACAAAAAACAGGCCCTCACACAGCTATGTTCAGGGAAAGAAGTTATGTCTCTTGGAAGAAGGGGAGGAAAAATGAAAGTGCAAAAATGAAAAATCGCCTGATGCTTGAGGAGTTGACTAAACATTTTTTAAGATGCTAACGTTGACCTTGTTTTTAAAACAAGGAGATTAAAGGGGATATCTGGGACTTTAAAAAAAAATGTGCTTAAGCACTAACAGGAAAGTAGTTGCTACCTACCTGCCTTTTGTGCCCGGCGCCGTTCTCCGCCGGCACAGAGAGGTCACAGACTTCAGCTGACATCACGTCAACAGAGCGGCAGCTTCTTTTCCTGTTGACAGGGCGGTACTACTGGTGTCATGCTGCCTAATTGGGTGAAGCCGGCTGTCAATCAGCATGATGTCAGTAGGCCCGCCCTGTCAACAGGAAGAGAAAACACTGCTTTATTGACAGGGAGCACCTGAATCGGTCAATGACTGGCATCGGGTACAGCAGGCAGGAGGTTGCCTCTGTTAAAAACGACATGCCTGTTGGTGCTTAGGCACTTTTTTTTTTTTTTTTTAAAGTCCCTTGATATTCCCTTTAATCTGGTATATTGTACCTATTGCTGGTACATTGCTTCTAATTTGATCTTTAGGATGAAGATTGACAGTTTGGACAAGTGGAATGGTTTTGCCACAGACTCGAACTGTGGGTACCAAATCATGCACTCCAGCAATCCAGCTAGCTTTAGATAAATGCTTATAAATTCTATTAAAAAGAGTTTGTAAGCACTGCACATGCTCAGCCACTGCTGCAAGATTTCGGAGGTAGCTGGTAACCCAATACAGTGAGCAATAAAATTAAAATCCCTTTTTGAGAGGATTCTTAATAGAAGGTAAATGGCAACGTTTTTACGAGCACTTTATAATTTGAACCATTAGTTATGTTGAGACTAACCCTTTAAACATGTATTTATGCCATTTGTCAGAAACACATAACACACTTGTATTGGAATAAAATGGTGCTCTGAACTAAAGTTTTAGATCTACTTAAGTATGATCTGAAGCCAAAACATATAAATGAGATATTAGGGCAGTTACAAAATTGGTAATTAGGTTAGTTTTATTCCCAGAGACATTGACATGTCTATAGTCTGGTCCTGCAGTGACCAAAAGAAGGGAATGTCATTTTTTAATTATTTTAATTTTAGCAGCATGTCAAATCGTTAAATGGGTTGTCATTCAGTATACCATTGATAACCTATGTTTTGGATAAGTCATCAATTTCAGATTGATGGTGGTCCGACCAGGGCCTCAATCAGGGCATTACTACCCTCACTGGCATATGGGGCCCGGTGAGCAGAAGGCCCCCCGTCTGCTCACCTGGCCCCAGCGAACTGAAATTGCATCCTCGGATGCAAGTTCACTTTAAATCTATTGCTCTGCGGGAGTCTTCCCGCACGGCAATAGTTAACAGCCAGAGATGCAGATGTGTTATGTGCAGCATGAGACGGGGCATTATCATGCATGAAAATGATCTTGCTGCGGAATGCTCGGTTCTTCTTCTTGAACCATGGAAGGAAGTGCTGTTTGAGAAACTCAACATACATTATGGAGTTCATCTTTACCCCTTCAGGGATCCTAAAAGGGCCGACAATCTCTCTCCCCATGATTCCAGCCCAAAACATTACTCCACCTCCTCCTTGTTAGCGCCATAGCCGTGTTTGCATGGGGTGTCCATCAACCAGCCATCCTCCACTCCATCCATCTGGACCATCGAGATCATTTCATGCATGATAATGCCCCGTTTCATGCTGCACATAACACATCTGCATCTCTGGCTGCTATGGGCATAAAAGGGGACAAACTTATGGTGTGGCACCCATGCTCCCCTGACCTCAACCCCATTGAGAACCTCTGGAGCATCATCAAAAGGAGTGTCTATGATGGCGGGAGGCAGTTCACATCTAAGCAACAGCTCTGGGAGGTTATTCTGTCCTCATGCAAAACAATTAAAGCAGAAACCATCCAAAACCTGACAAATTCAATGGACGAAAGAGTTCAGAAGCTCCTTTCGAACAAGGGGTCCTATGTGCAAATGTAATATCACCTAGAATAAAGTTTTGAGTTGAAAACTGTTTGATTTCAGTTTGTAATAACCTGCTAATGCTTATAATTTCAAAAATGACCATTTTTTTGTTCTTTATTAAAATGAAAAGGTTGAAAACTCTGCTGTGCATAATAATTTGGAACATGCATTATGAGTGCAGTTTGAGTTTTTTATTTTTTTAAAAATATATTGTTATCATAGGCAGTTTGTACAAAAACCTTTCAATTCTACTCTAATAGTTATTTGACTGGAAAATTAAAATGACTGCAATTCATATAGGTAATTTGGGAAAATCTGAGAAAATATTATTTGCATAATAATTTGGAACACAGTGTATAGAGAGAGGGGGTGACAGCCTGCATGGGGCATTATAGAGAGAGGGGGTGACATCCTGCATGGGGCATAATAGAGAGAGGGGGGTGACATCCTGCATGGGGCATTATAGACAGAGGGGGGTGTGACATCCTGCATGGGGCATTATAGAGAGAGGGGGGGTGACATCCTGCATGGGGCATTATAGAGAGAGGGGGTGACATCCTGCATGGGGCATTATAGAGAGAGGGGGTGACAGCCTGCATGGGTCATTATAGAGAGAGGGGGTGACATCCTGCATGGGGCATTATAGAGAGAGGGGGTGACATCCTGCATGGGGCATTATAGAGAGAGGGGGTGACAGCCTACATGAGGCATTATAGAGAGAGGGGGTGACATCCTGCATGGGTCATTATAGAGAGAGGGGGTGACAGCCTGCATGGGGCATTATAAAGAGGGGGGGTGACATCCTGCATGGGGCACTATAGAGAGAAGGGGTGACATCCTGCATGGGGCATTATAGAGAGAGGGGGTGACATCCTGCATGGGGCATTATAGAGAGAGGGGGTGACAGCCTGCATGGGGCATTATAGAGAGAGGGGGTGACAGCCTGCATGGGGCATTATAGAGAGAGGGGGTGACAGCCTGCATGGGGCATTATAAAGAGAGGGGGGTGACATCCTGCATGAGGCATTATAGAGAGAGGGGGTGACATCCTGCATGGGGCCTTATAAAGAGGGGGGGTGCATCCTGCATGGGGCATTATAAAGAGAGGGGGGGTGACATCCTGCATGGGGCATTATAAAGAGAGGGGGTGACATCCTGCATGGGGCATTATAAAGAGAGGGGGTGACATCCAGCATGGGGCATTATAAAGAGAGGGTGGTGAAATCCTGAATGGGGCATTATAAAGAGAGGGGGGTGACATCCTGCATGGGGCATTATAAAGAGAGGGGGTGACATCCTGCATGGGGCATTATAAAGAGAGGGGGGTGACATCCTGCATGGGGCATTATAAAGAGGGGGGGTGACATCCTGCATGGGGCCTTATAAAGAGGGGGGGTAAATCCTGCATGGGGCATTATAAGGAGGAGGGGTGACAGCCTGCATGGGGCATTATAAGGGGGGGAACAGCCTGCATGGGGCATTATAAGGGGGGGGGACAGCCTGCATAGTGCTTTATGTGGGGGGAACAGCCTTCATGGAGCATTATAAGGGGGGGCACAGCCTGTATGGGGCATTATGTGAGGGGTAACAGCCTGCATGGAGCATTATATGGGGGCCAGTATCCTGTATGGAGCTTTATAAGGGGACCAGTATCCTGTATGTAGCGTTATATGGGGGCCAGTATTCCGTATGGAGCCTTATATGGAGGCCAGTATTCCATATGAAGCCTTATATGGGGGCCAGTATTCCGTATGGAGCGTTATATGGGGGCCAGTATCCTGTATGGAGCTTTATAAGGGGACCAGTATCCTGTATGTAGCGTTATATGGGGGCCAGTATTCCGTATGGAGCCTTATATGGAGGCCAGTATTCTATATGGAGCCTTATATGGGGGCCAGTATTCCGTATGGAGCGTTATATGGGGGCCAGTATCCTGTATAGAGCGTTATATGGGGGCCAGTATCCTGTATGGAGCGTTATATGGGGGCCAGTATTCTGTGTGGAGCGATTCGCCGGTTTCTGAGCTATTGTGGAATTTACAATAGATATCGCTCATGTAATGTAAGAAGTGAAATCTTTGCATTGTACTATATATATATATTTCTCTGCGGTATCTGTGCATCATGAATCGTGGTATGTGTTAAAGGGGCCCACTGAGACTCTTTCGCCTGGGGCCCAGAAAAACCTGGAGCCGGCCCTGACTATGACTCAAGGTAAATGGATACTCTGATATTTTCCTTCCATAACTATTGCACAACAATGTTTCAGATTCAGTGCCGGATGCTTGATCGATATCTATATGATTAATCTGCTACTGCACCGACCCATTACGTTGTGCTGTCTAAACTGGACCATAGGTTCACCATTTGGAGTCTCTATGATAGCTATGCATACTAGTATCTGCACTTTATGCACGGAGTACTTTTTATGCCTATTGTGTATGTTGTCACATGCGGAGCATAATTAGGCCTGCATGCGAGCATACCCTTATCGGCTGGATCAACATATTTATAGGCCCCATTTGCCTGTCAATCACGGCTCATAAAAACAGCAGTACTCTATGTTTTAGCTGCCCATAATTCTGGTATATATCATTGATACCAGTGTTTTGTAGTACTTTATGGTGGGCCGTGTTTATACTACTAGGCTTATCAAAAATATTTCCATACATGGATTTCATGCAAGGGATGTAGGTTTCTGTACAGGTGTTTTTTCCATCATACCCTGTCTTTTTTAGCCGTATTTCTCCCACTCATCACCCCTTGAGTATTTTTGTACTGTGTTATGATTTTGTAATTTATATTTAATAAACTTTACAGGCATTTCTTGAATCTCTTGTTGGTGGTTGCCTGCTTTGATTAATTTTCCTATTTAGGATTATCAGCAGTATTTACAACTTTTTGAACTTTTTCATTATTATTTTTCTCTTTTTTGTGGAGCTGGGGTGGAGCCTGGGGCGGAGTCCCAGGGAGACCCGAAAATGTTTCCAGTATGGAGCCCTGAAATTCCTGGTGGCAGCCCTAGGTCCGACACCCGACATCCCTTCACTCAGCTTTTATAATCTCCAGCAGCAGATCCGCCCCTATGAAAAATAATAGAAGTTGAACTGCAGTACTTAGCAGTGGCCACTATGCATTCATTGGAGCTGTGCTGTTCAGCTTCTTTCAATGTGTATATGTGTATGCCACTGGAGCTAATAACAGCTGATCAGTGGGGGTGCCATGTGTCGGATCCCCACCTATCTGATGTTTATACCTATCCCAAGCATAGGTCATCATCAATACTTTACACCTAGGAATCCTTTTCTTTTTTTCAGGGTTTTCCAGAGAACATTATTGTTTAAATGCCGAAGACTGTCTAGAAAACAATAAAGGTTCGCTCACATTGGCGTATATCATGGCCGAGTGCTATACAATGTTTTATCGGATAGCACTCATAGCAATGTCATTCCATGGGGCATTGCAGATCTGTGATTATTTTCTTATTCCGATGATAAAGCAATCACAGCCTGCAGTGAATGCATCTGATACTCAGATCACGCGCACCCATACGAGTCTATGGGTGCGTGTGAAACATCAGACTGCACTCGAATCTCATTCGAGTGCAGTTCAATGTATGTTCATATAGACAATGGAGAAGATAGAGAAATTAAGTTCTCTGTATCCTCCGCAACTGTGCAGCAATTCTCTCATGCAAGAAAATCGGATCACAGTAAGATGACACTCGGATCAAACAAGGAGGAGAGTTTGAGCCAAGTGTCAGTAGCATTATCCACCCAATTCTCTCTCCTGAGAGAATATACCCCAGTGTGCAAACCCTTAACCTTTTTCTGACATGAGACGTATCCATACGTCCCTGTGGCCTGGTACTTACTGACCTGGGACGTATGGATAAGTCTAGGCACACAATCGCCACCGGGTGTCAGCTGATTCTGACAGCTGACACCCGGCACTCAGTGCCAGGAGCAGTGCCCGCACCGCTCCCAGCACTTTAGCCCCCTAAATGCTGCGATCGCAGCATTTAGCAGGCGAGTAGAGGGAAGAAAGCCCCTCTGCTCTTGGATCGGAGACCCCGCGTCATCATCGCAGGGTCCTGATCGTTGCCATGGTGACCCGATGTCATCATGACGACATCCAGGCACTAGCAAGGTAGTTAGATCATGCGCAGTTCATTAACTAACTTGTGTCTGCAGGGCTGACAGCATAAGGCATAGCAGTGATCCTGCACTGCTATGCCTTATAACTGCGATCAGACTGCAGAAATTGAAAGTCCCATAGTGGGACTAAGTAAAAAATGTAAAAAAAATACAAAAAAGAAAAGTTTTAAAAATATTGAAAAAAAAATCACAAAATAATAAAAAAAACTAAAACAAAATATTGTACTCATAAATGAATATTATTATGGAAAAAAAACCAAAACAATAAAGTACACATAATTGATATCCCCAGGACCGGAACGACCCAACCTATAAAACTGTCCAACTAGTGCACACAGTAAAAAACGAACATAAAAAACGAGGCAAAAAACTATGCTTTATCATCATACCGCTGAGCAAAAAGTGGAATAAAACGCTCCATAAAGACATATTTAAATAAAAATGTTACTTCTGAAAACGTCATCTTGTCCCGCTAAAAACAAGCCACCATATAGCTCAAAAATAAAAAAGTTAGAGCTCTCAGAATAAAGCGATGCAAAAATCAATCTTTTCTACATAAAATAGTTTTTTTTGTGTAAAAGCGCCGAAACATAAAAAAAACTATATTAATGTTGTATCACTGTAATCGTACTGACCTGAAGAATAAATTTGTCTTATCGATTTGACCATACGCAGAATGGCATAAAATATACCCCAAAAAACAATTCCTTAATTGTTGGTTTTTGTTTATACTGTCTCCCAAAAATCTAAATAGAAAGCGATCAAAAAATGTCATGTGCCCTAAAATGTTACCAATAAAAATGTCAACTCGTCCTGCAAAAAACAAGCCCTTAAATGACTGTTGGCCAAAATATGGAAAAATTATAGCTCTTAAAATATGGCAGTGCAAAAACCAGTTTTTGCAACAAAAAAAAGCATCTTTTAGTATGTGACAGAAGCCAAACATAAAAACCCGATATAAATCTGATATCGCTGTAATCACACAGACCGAAGAATAAAGTCGTCTAATCACTTATACCACACAAGGAACGACATACAAAATAAATAAAACCAATTCTCCATCTGCTGCTGATTTGTTCATTCTGCCTTCCAAAGATCGCAGTAAAGCTCAGCTCACATTTATCCTGAGCGCTTACACCCTGGTTTCCGTGTAAATCTCTGAAACACGTGTTTCAGACAGACCCCCTGGCAAAAGATTTCCTATAGTGAGGCAGATGGAGGCATTGTGGACGCCGTCTGACATATGATCATATGATCCGGCGGTGTCCGTCTTTTTAGGCGTGCATAAAAGTGCCGTCGGCCAGAGTTTTGTGAACCTCTAAAAAAAATAGGACACTACTCAACAGAGGCCAGACGGAGTCCAGAGTAACTCAGCTGCCTCATTATAGTGAATGGATCCCTTGGGGGTTTAATCTGAATTACGTCACTGGAAGATTAAAATGGAAACCCTGATATCAGTACTCAGCGTAGAGCACAGAATAAATGGAAACATTTTACATAATATTTAGGATCACAATAAAAGCTTTGACTCAATCCATAAAGAAAGCAAGTCCCAACTCAGGTCCGTCATCTGTTAAAGGAAATATAAGGGGCTTCCACGTTACTAGTAGCACAAAGGCTTTGGCAAAGCAAAATGGCCCTTGCCCCCAAAAGAAATTCTGCAAATTCTGTGCTCCCAAATCCAAATGCCCACTTCCCTTCTGAGCCCCACAGTGTGCCTAAACCGCAGTTAGCAACCACATGTTTGGCATTTCTGTAGCAATGAGAGCCCGCCTAATTTACTGGTGCATGTCTTCAGAAGCATGGGCTGGGCATAACGTACTTGTCACTACAACGTACTTGTCACTACAACGGCAGTTTGCAATTTTCAGTCAGCAACATCCACTGCTGCTTGTTTCTGGAAAGCACGCATTTAGTTAAAATCCTCACCACACCTGTAGATAAATTCCCAAAGGGTATAATTTCCAAAATGGGGTCACTTGAGGGAGGATTCTGCTCTTCTAGCACTTAGGGTCTCTGTATATTGAGTCTGCATACTATTCTAGGAAAATCTGCATTCCAAGAGGCAAATAGCGCTCTTTCCCTCCCGAGTATCGCCATATGGCTAAGCAGTACTGTACAGCCACATATGGGGTATTTCTACCTTCAGCAAAAATTGTGGGACAAATTTTGGTGTCATTTTTACCCATTTTCCAGTAATTATTCTTTCTTCACTGCCCAATGGTGTTAAATTCTGTGAGGCACATGTGGTGTTAACATGCTAGATGAATTTATTGAGAGGTGTAGTTTCTAAAATGGGGTCTCTTATGGGGAGTTCTGCTGTTCTGGACCTTAGGGGCTCTGCCAATGTGACATGGCACCGTCAAACCAGCCCAGCAAAATATGAACTCCACTATGATGATTCTTCCCTTCTGAGCTTTGCACTGTGCCGCAAAAGTAGTTTTCAACCACATATGGGGTATCTGCGTACTCAGGAGAAATTGCACAACAAATTTTGGAGTCCATTTTCTCTTGCTGTCCTTGTGAAAATGAAAATATTGGGGGCTAAAACAACATTTTTGTGGGAAAAATATTTTTTTTTCTTCTTCACAGATCAACGTTGTAAAATTCTGTGAAGCACCTGTGGTTTTAAGGTGCTCACCACACACCGGGGTTTAGTTTCCAAAATGGTGTCACTAGTGGGGGGTTTCCAATGTTTAGGCACATCAAGGGCTCTCCAAACGCGATATGACATCCGCAGACCATTCCATCAAAGTCTGCGTTCCAAACCTCCACTCCTTTTCTGAGCTCTGCCATGCCCCTAAACAGTAGTTTTCCTCCACATATGGAGTATATGCGTACGCAGGAGAAATTGTACAACAAATTTTAGGTTCCAATTTCTCCTGTTACCCTTGTAAAAATTAAAAAATTGGTGCTAAAAGAACATTTTTGCGGGAAATATGTGAAATTTTTATTTTCACGGCTCAATGTTGTAAACTTCTGTGAAGCACCTGGGGGTTCACCACACATCTAAATAAGTTCCCTGAGGGGTCTAGTTTCCAAAATGGTGTCATTTGTGGAGAGTTTCAACTGTTTAGGCACATCGCGGGTTCTCCAAATGCAGCATGGCATCCACTAATTATTCCAGCAAATTTTGCATTCAAAAAGTCAAATGTTGCTTCTTCCCTTCCAACCCCTGCTGTGCACCGAAACAGTAGTTTTCCTCCAAATATTGGGTATCTGCGTACTCAGGAGAAATTGCGCAACAAATTGTACAGTGCAATTTCAACTTTTAACCTTATGAAAATGCAAAATTTGGGGCTGAAAAACATTTTTTGCAGGAAATATGTGAAATTTTTATTTTCACGACTCAATGTTGTAAACTTTTGTGAAGCACCTGGGGGTTCAAGGTGCTCATCACACATCTAGATAAGTTCCCTGAGGGGTCTAGTTTCCAAAATGGTGTCACTTGTGGGGAGATTCCACTGTTTTGGCACATCAGGGGCTCTCCAAACGCAACACCGCGTCCGCTAATTATTCCAGAAAATTTTGCATTCAAAAAGTCAAATGGTTCTCCTTCCCTTCAAGCCCTACTGTGCACCCAGTGGTTTTCATCCACATATCAGGTATCGGCATGCTCAGGAAAAATTGCACAACAAATTTTGGGGTCCATTTTTCCTGGTACCCTTGCGAAAATAAAAAAATTTGGGTCTAAAGTAACATTTTTGTGAAAAAAAGTTAAATGTTCATTTTTTTCTTCAATATTCCAAAAATTCCTGTGAAGCACCTGAAGGGTTAATAAACTTCATGAATAGTGTCACTTTTGGGTATTTTCTGTCATATGGACCCCTCAAAGCCACTTCAAATGTGATGTGGTATTTTAAAAAATGTTTTTGTAAATGTTGGAAAATTGAGAAATCGCTGGTCAAATTTTAACCCTTATAACGTCCTAACAAAAAAAAAATGTAGTTTAAAAAATTGTGCTGATGTAAAGTAGACATGTGGGAAATGTTATTTATTAACTATTTTGTGTGACATGACTTTCTGATTTAAGGGCATAAAAATTCAAAGTTTGAAAATTGCTAAATTTTCCAAATTTTTGCCAAAATTTCCATTTTTTTCACAAATAAACACAAGTCATATCAAAGAAATGTTACCACTATTATGAAGTACAATATGTCATGAGAAAAGAATCTTAGAATCAGTGGGATCCGTTGAAGGGTTCCAGAGTTATTAGCTCATAAACTTACACTGGTCAGAATTGTAAAAATTGGCCTGGTCATTAACGTGCAATCAGCCTTGGGATGGGGAAGGGGTTCAAGTAATACTCTTAGCAATCCCCGTTAACCCCCAATTCCAGTGCCTAGCCATTCCATGTTTCTTGGTCCAGTCCTTTAAGCAGTGGAAATATCTGCTCATCCAGTCACTAGCCACAGTGTTGACCCATCTTATCCAGTGATCGGCTAAGGTTAATTTCTGGAAACAGGAACTGGGAAACTGCAGGGGATCACTGAGGGTATTTTTTTTTATTATTGATATTGCAAACTGCGCTGTAGTGCAATCATAAAGGTCTCTATAACATAACAATGATGAATTGCCAAAATACTCTTCCTACCCACAGTGGGTACGTAAAGTATTCAGACCCCTTTAATTTATTCACTCTTTGTTTCATTGCAGCCATTTGGTAAATTCTAAAAAGTTCAAGTTATAAGACATCAGAGCTCACAGTGCATGTCAGACCAAATGAGAATCATGAGCTCAAAGGAACTGCCCAAGGAGCTCAGCGACAGAATTATGGCAAAGCACAGATCTGGCCAAGGTTACAAAAGAATTTCTGCATTACTCAAGGTTCCTAAGAGCACAGTGACCTCCATCATCCTTAAATGGAAGAAGTTTGGGACCACCAGAAGTCTTACTAGACCTGGCTGTCCAGCCAAATTGAGGAATCATGGGAGAAAAACCTTGGTAAGAGAGGTAAAGAAGACCCCCAAAATCACTGTGGCTGAGCTCCAGAGATGCAGTAGGGAGATGGGAGAAAGTTCCATGAGGTCAACAATCACTGAAGCCCTCCACCAGTCGGGCCTTTATGGCAGAGTGGCCCAACGGAAGCCTCTCCTCAGTGCAAGACATATGAAAGCCCGCATAGAGTTTGCTCAAAAACACATGAAGGACTCCCAGACTTTGAGAAATAAGATTCTCTGCTCTGATGAGATGAAGATAGAACTTTTTGGTGATAATTCTAAGCGGTATGTGTGGAGAAAACCAGGCACTGCTCATCATCTTCCCAATACAATCCCAACGGCGAAACATGGTGGTGGCAGAATCATGTTATGGGGGTGTTTTTCAGCTGCAGGGACAAGACGACTGGTTGCAATTGAAGGAAACATGAATGCGGCCAAGTATAGAGATACCCTGGATGAAAACCTCTTCCAGAGTGCTCTGGACCTCAGACTTGGCCGAAGGTTCACCTTCCAACAAGACAATGACCCTAAGCACACAGCTAAAATAACAAAGGAGTGGCTTCAAAACAACTCTGTGACCATTCTTGACTGGCCCAGCCAGAGCCCTGACCTAAACCCAATTGAGCATCTCTGAAGAGACCTGAAAATGGCTGTACACCAATGTTCACCATCCAACCTGACGGAACTGGAGAGGATCTGTAAGGAAGAATGGCAGAGGATCCAGGTGTGAAAAACTTGTTGCATCATTCCCAAGAAGACTCGTGGCTGTACTAGCTCAAAAGGGTGCTTCTACTCTACTATACTGAGCAAAGGGTCTGAATACTTATGACCATGTGATATTTCAGTTTTTCTTTTTTAATAAATTTGCAAAAATGTCTACATTTCTGTTTTTTTTCAGTCAAGATGGGGTGCAGAGTGTACTTTAATGAGACAAAAAAATGAAGTTTTTAGAATTTACCAAATGGCTGCAATGAAACAAAGAGTGAAAAGTTTAAAGGAGTCTGAATACTTTCCGTACCCAATGTATATGAATGGTAGTCCAGTATTCGGAGTAATGTGCCCACTGGATACAATGTTGCAAAAAGACTTTGACTCGCCGAGCATTCATCGTGAGAGACGCTTCAGAACTCACACATGCTGAGAAAGGAATAGCACTGACAGATGGTCTGCAGTTAATGTTCTATCCTGTATCCCTGAAAGTTTTAACTTTTTGCAACATTGTATCCAGCGGACACATTACCCTGAATACTGGACTACCATTCATATAGGTAGGAAGAATATTTTGGCAATTCATCATTGATATGTTATAGAGACCTTTATGATTGCACTACAGCGCAGCTTGCAATATCAATAATTTTACTATATTCCAACCAGGCAAGGTTATAGCATATACAGTAACTTGCCGCTAATTGCAGCAGCAGTGCATACATCAAGGTGGGAGTGCCAATATTACTGTTTTTACAACTTTTATTATTTTTTATTGTTTTTTGCATTCTAAGGTATTTAAACAATAATTTATATTTCCCTGGAAAACCCTTTGAACAAAGTGACAGTTTAGCATCAGTTTAGAAAATTCTAATTCATAAGTGACAATGAATATGGTTACAATTCCTGCAGTTGCTTTTCAAAAATGATAGCCGTGATATAATTAATAAAAGCAAATTGTCCTAATTCATCGAGACTGGAATTTTCCGGTCTTGATGAAGGGGCATAGTGGAGTCAGATGCTCCTAATTCATGAAGAGATGCAGATCTTTTCATGAATCAACAGCATCTGACAAGTGACATGCGGCTCCATGCACCACGCCAGAAATCTTACTCTAGTCCCTAACTAGAGTAAGAAGTCTTAAGTAAGAAATGCCACAGCTCATCAAGAATTGGACGAGTGTCACGGGTGTATCAGAGGTGACACACAGTCGCCCTGCAGTTGGTTGCAGGAGATCTCTACATTTGGCATTACAGACATCTTTTTAGATGAGAGTCTGTCTCTAGGACCTAGCGGCTACGTCCCTCTAGTAATTAGCTCCCTAGTCTGGGTGTATATATACCTGGTGTGTCTGAGAGGGAGGTGCCAGCGATATTCATTTCTACTTGTGAAGGCTTAGCAAGAGCAGTACTTAGTCCTCTCTGGAGCTTGAGGCCGAATTCGCATTTGTCTGGAGTTGTCTAAAGCTAAGCATTCTCCCCCTGTTTATCTACCCTTGTTGTCTATAAAGTTTAGTGGAGATCGACTAGTGCTCATCTCCTCCCATCCCTAGTCTTAGCCATACACCAGGGAAAGACAGGGTGAGGCACGCATGTGGCGATTGCTGAAGAGGCAATATAGGGACGGTAGTTGAGACAGGGTGACACTAGACCAGACTAGGAAGTCTCCACTTCCCCCTTACCCTAGTGTCTGGGCTCCCTTTCCCTCTTCCCTCTGTGTTGCACTAAGTCTTTCCCACACCTGGCGTGACAACGAGCTGTGGCATTGCGCCTCTGTCATGCCCCAACTCCACCCATTTGGGCTGAGCTGCGAGAAATTAGAGAAAAAAAATTGTGTTTTTCATCAGTGATTTTCACATATTGAAAAATAGATACTTTTTTTTTTTTTTTTTACAAATCTTCTCTTACTCTTTGTAATGTTGATTACGGGCAACACATGAATTGCACACTCATGGCATGTGCTGTCCATGATTTTCATGGACCCATAGAATTTTATGGGTAATTTTGATCCATGATACAGATGAAAAAGCGGACATGTCAATATTTTTCAGAAACACGGTCCACAAAAAACAGACAGCTCCAAAAATTATAATGGATACATGTTCTATCTGTAAAAACCACAGAGAGAACACATACATGAAAAATGAATGTCTGAATGAGGCCAAACTTTAATTTAACTGCTGCCCACTTCTATTTAAAATACCTATGTGACCACTACCTGAATAAACACCATTTTTAATTAAACAATATGAAGTATAAAAGTTTTTGGCTCAATATTAGAATGACATCTAAACTTTAATTATTGATTGTCCCGAAGGGAAAATTAGATCATGAAAAGATATTGATTTGATCAATTGTCTAATGAGTTCACAGTAGGAAAAAAATGCATTTAAACAAGTCACACTATTTGCCTATCATACAAATATCTATTAAACTTTCCTGGAAAGATATAAAGAGAAAAATAATTAGCCATTTTGGTATTTGAGAAAACAATTTTGTTTTTTACTGGACAAAAACCAAATGTTTTTCTTACTATATATGTTCAGCAGTAAAGTAATCCTGAATATCAGTAGAAAGAAAATGGAATCTATTTTTCTATGTGATAATCATCTGTAATAGGATAAGGATTTTAGAGGTGGTAGATATGTTTTTAAATAATGCTACTCCTTCATATATGGGAAGAGGTGAATACTCTCAAGCACACTAAATAAGTAATTATGCCTGAATGTAACTCACACACTTGCTCCTTACCACCAGATAATCTTCTTCTGATGTAAAGCAAATCCAAGAATTTATAACAAATGGTGGGAATTTACCTACAGAATAGTACAATGGTGGACCAAAGACTAAACCAATAGCCTGTAAAGAGGAGAAGACTTTGACAGTCGGCCTCTACTTGCCATTGACATTCTGCGCCCAGATGGGGGAGGTGGTGTAATGCTGGAGCTTTCCTCTCGTCTTCTTGACTCAGATCCTGAACCATTTCTTGAATCAGAGCTATCTGGGTCACTGGCCAGTCTGCCTTCTGAGAACCCTCTGGAGGTGGAGCTCACTTTGCGTTGTCCACTATCTGGAGAGTCACTTCGATCTTCAGCAAAGTCTTTGCAGCTACTGACTCTGCTGTATTTGCGCAGTGCTGTTGGGAGCTCTATATGGCTTGAATGAAGGCATGATTTGAGAGGATGCACTGCACTATGCCTTGTTTGATCCAAAGACTGATGGCTTTTAAGGCAGCTCTTGGACCCGAGACAACTGTTACGTTGAGATTTCCTGTTTGAATCCTCACTGCTAGATGAGAGATTCCTCTTCTGTAGGGAAGAAATGTGGGGTTCTTCTCGATGCTCTCCTGTGTTATGGTCAAGGGAAGTCTTGCTAAGAACTTGTCCATGGTATTGGTCAATATGATTACCCATTCTCTGGCGCTCTACATAACGAGACTGTCCACTCTGTTGATCTGTGTTAAGTTGGTCTACATTTCTTTTATGTTTTTCTGTAGCCATAACTTTACTATACTGATTTTGGTCACAGATCATATGTACATCTTTAAATCCAGGTGCTGGTGGAAGGTAGGCTGGCAATCCAACTGTGTCCAATTGCTGGTCAGGAAAAAATTTGTAGCCACTTGAGGACAGAGGAATAATCTTGTTTGGTGAAGAATTACTTAGCATACAAACCTGCTGCACTGAGCTCTTCTTAGACTTACAAATGCTTATTTCATCCTCTGTCACATTGGCAATGTGTTTTCCATAAAGTCCTTTTCTGATCTTCTTTATACCTAAATGAAAGATTTCTAAAATATTCAGAAATAGTGACACAGCAGCTATACTGTGCATAAATACCATAAATATAGTCTTCTCTGTTGGTCTTGAAACAAAGCAGTCTACTACATTGGGACAAGGAGAATGAGAACATTTATACAAAGGGTTAAGGTCAAATCCATACAAAAAATACTGGCCCACCATAAAGCCAACTTCCACAACTGATCTGGTTAGGATATGCAGTACGTATGTATGTAATAGTGATCCTCTAAGGGGGGCTTTGTTGACTTTCTTTTGCTCCTCTAGCTTTCTTAGCTCTTTCTCAAGTCTCCTGTGTTCATCAATAACAGTTTCCAATTCTTCCAGCTCTGCCCTGAGCTGTGCTTTTTTTCTTTGCCTCTCCTTTTCCAGAGCTCTCAGTCTGTAAAGTGCATGTCCCATATACACAAGGGATGGAGACGACACAAAGATTATTTGTAATACCCAGTAGCGAATAAGTGAGATAGGGAATGCTTGGTCATAACAAACATTCCTGCAACCTGGCTGATCTGTGTTACATATAAATTCCTCCTGTTCATCATCCCAAACGTCTTCAGCAGCCACCCCAAGCACCAACATTCGAAATATGAAAAGGATAGTGAGCCATATTTTCCCAACTATGGTTGAATGAATGTGAACTTCTTCAAGTATGCTTCCTAGCAAGTTCCAGTCACCCATTTTCACACTAGCATGCCTGTAATAACAAAAATTGCATTTCATTTGTTGAGAATGTTTTCTTTTACAGGCCATCAAATATTACAAACAATTAACAGATTTTCTGATTATCCTATTACCCTTCCATCTATCTCTTCAAAATGACATCATTCCAGTTGTGCACTTATAAACATTACTGTCTGACCTGAGCTTGTACACTTGCATGTTTATGGTGGAGTCGAGTGATATAGCTAATGTTTATTGTCGGTTTTATAAGATAGATATCAATATGTATCGGACTCCAATGTGATCATGCTAAAAAATAATACAATTACTATTGAATCATTTACTGTTTAATTAATTATTGATGTAATAGTAATTTCAGCACTCGATTGTAAGTGATGATCTGAGCAGCAACAACTGCACAAAGCTAACGTAAATGGCTGTTAGTGATCTGATTTTGTAATATTTGTGTTGTAAGTAAGAAAATATGCTCATGTTATTTTAGGAAACCTACAGTAATTTGTCAGAGAAACTCAATTATCTGTGAAATTTGAAGTATTAACCTCTATCATCCCTAATCAGTACTCATTGACAACTCTGTTCCCTACATAACACTAGATGCACTTACTAACATCAATTATTAAATAATTCCCCAAAAATTTCACTTCCTAAGAGGTATAGGGTATTAGACTGATCTATGGGCTAAATGTGGTTATGTTAGTACGATCACCTTTTCTTCATATTATCTAGTCGAGCATAAATGTGGAGGGTATACATAGTCTAAGGTTTATTTATCGAATTCAATTATTTAACCAAATGTAATATTACAGGATTTCAATACAGTCTAATGCTGTTACATGGTGTTTGAGTTCTGTGACCGCTTCCAAAATTTTCAAAATAGGCAATAAAATTGTCATTAATTATATGAATCTATAAACCAATAAATTACCATTGGAAACAAAGTATTTGGGATTCTAGATGATTGCATTTAAGAATTGCTTCTAGATCCATAGATAAGAAATCGGTGGTTGGACTGAGTAGGAGACAAAGTATCATGAAAGAGTTGATAACATTTATTTTATAAAAACAAGAGCAATGTATATATCTATAGATATATCTATAGATATATATACTGTAGATTAACGGAACGAAATATGAAATTGTACAGTAATAGTTTACATCTCCATAATCTTAGTTAATATACAAGTCGTCTCGTTACCATCCGTGACGGATGTAGACTTATTCAGTTTGCATCATATCAGACTTACCTAATGTATAGAGATAAGGCCGCACATCACTGGCACATCCTCTGTCTTGGTTGTTGCTGGCACTGATAAAATGAAGGCTCTTGTGTTAAATATAGCTGGGAGTCAACAGGGCATAATTCTGAGAAACTGCATATTGATAAACCAGAGTATAAAAACAGCAATTGATTATGTTGTCTCTGAAAAGCGCCGGTGGCAAGCATGAATTGTTGGTGTGGTGACATGTTACCCCATCCTGAGGCTTTGTTTCAACTCCTATTTTTTCGCATATTTTGTATCAGCCGTCATCTTAAAAATAAATAAAAAACTGAAATTGTTTATGCCTAACCTAAGGGACAGTTTCTTATACATTTTAGCTAGAGAACGAGATATCGCATTGTTGTGTCGTTCTTATAACGGACATGTCAATAGAAAGTAATCAATCGGGCATGTCCGATTTTATGCTTCCCTGCACCATGTGCTATTTAGAGAACAGCTGGCAGAAAGCTGTCTGGGCCACATGATTCTTCACAGGAAAATCATAGACTTATAAAAAGCAATACCAACATATCAGCAATATTCTGATGGATTAGAAGGTACAGGTGCTTTTCACAAAATTAGAATGTCATCAAAAACTTAATTTATTTCAGTTCTTCAATACAAAAAGTGAAACTCATATATTATATAGAGTCATTACAAGCAGAGTGATCTATTTCAAGTGTTTATTTCTGTTAATGTTGATGATTATGGCTTACAAAGAAAACACAAAAGTAATTATCTCAGTAAATTAGAATACTTTATAACAACAGCTTGAAAAAAAAATTTAAAATCCGAAATGTTGGCCAACTGAAATGTATATTCAGTAAATGCACTCAATACTTGGTCAGGGCTGCTTTTGCATCAATTACTGCATCAATGTGGCGTGGCATGGAGGCGATCAGCCTGTGGCACTGGAAGCCCAGGTTGCTTTGATAGCAGCCTTCAGCTCATCTGCATTGTTGGGTCTGGTGTCTCTCATCTTCCTCTTGACAATACCCCATAGATTCTCTATGGGGTTAAGGTCAGGCGAGTTTGCTCGCCATTCAAGCATAGTGATACTATTGTTTTTAAACCAGGTATTGGTACTTTTGGCAGTGTGGACAGGTGCCAAGTCCTGCTGGAGAATGACATTTCCATCTCCAAAAAGCTTGTCGGCAGAGGGAAGCATGAAGTGCTGTAAAATTTCCTGGTAGATGGCTGCGCTGACTTTGGTCTTGCTAAAACACAGTGGACCTACACCAGCAGATGACATGGCTCCCCAAACCGTCACTGATTGTGGAAACTTCACACTGGACCTCAAGCAGCTTGGATTGTGGCCTCTCTACTCTTCTTCCAGACTCTGGGACCTTGATTTCCAAAAGAAATGCAAAATGTGCTTTCATCTGAAAACAACACCTTGGACCCCACTGAGCAACAGTCCAGGTCTTTTTCTCCTTGGCCCAGGTAAGACGCTTCTGGTGTTGTCTATTGGTCATGAGTGGCTTAACACAAGGAATGCGACACTTGTAGCCCATGTCCTGGATACGTCTGTGTGTGGTGGATCTTGAAGCAATGACTCCAGCAGCAGTCCACTCCTTGTGAATCTCCCCCAAACTTTTGAATGGCCTTTTCTTAACAATCCTTTAAAGGCTGCGGTTATCCCGGTTGCTTGTGCACCTTTTTCTACCACACTTTTTCCTTCCACTTAACTTTCTATTAATATGCTTCGATACAGCACTCTGTTGCTTCCTTAGAAATGACCTTTTGTGGCTTACCCTTGTTGTGGAGTGTGTCAATGACTGCCTTCTGGACATCTGTCAAGTCAGCAGTCTTCCCCATGATTGTGGAGCCTACCGAAACAGACTAAGGGACCTTTTTAAATGCTTAGGAAGCGTTTGCAGGTGTTTTTTGTTAATTATTCTAATTTACTGAGATAATGACTTTTGTGTTTTCATTGGCTGTAAACCATAATCATCAACATTAACAGAAATAAACACTTGAAATAGATCACTCTGCTTGTAATGACTCTATATAATATGAGTTTCACCTTTTGTATCGAAGAACTGAAATAAATTAACTTTTTGATGATATTCTAATTTTGTGAGAAGCACCTGTATCTGCACCAGAGTAAAATAGGATCTCAACATTAGTGTTTGATATAGGTAACTTTAGTACAGATCTTTTGGAACAAGAAACATGGACAGTCAGTTGTCATATGTCCCTTATACAAGAGCTGATTCAGACCATTAAATGACCTCTGATCGGCTATATACCAGCTTATCGGTGGTCATTTAGAGGCCTGTTTAGACAGGCTAATGAACATTCTATGCACACAGAATGATCGCTAATACAAGTGTTCTTTGTGCACAGAATATCATGTTATCGGCAGCACATCACAGGGCAATGTGCTGCTCAGAAAGATGATTTTCATGCAAATATTGAAATTATAACACGTGATGAATGTGTTTTCCTCGTTCGTTGGTTGATTACCAGCCTATTTAGACAGTTCGATTGTTGGGAGTGAGCATTCCTATCAACGCTTGTTTGCCAATTATAGGTTCGTCTAAGGGGGGGCAAGAAAGGATTCTCAACATTTCAAATCATGGTGAAGTTGCACAGTTAGGAAGAAAAAATAAATCAGTAATATATGAAGTGCAGAAAATAAGACTCAGTTATTGTAAATGAATGACCTACAAAAAATTACCTTCTATTATAGCTTATGTCTCATCACAAAACTCCAAAAGCATCAAAAACATTGGCCAAGGTAACAATATTATTCCCACTTAGGCTGTGTGCCCACTATGCATTTTTTAAGCGTTTCCTTAGCGACAATTCTGCTGCAAAAACGCTTGGTAGAAGGTCTGCAATGTTCCCCAATGATAATCCGCATGAGCTGTGCACTTGCTGGGGAAATTTCTGCTGCGGATTATCATTGCGGAAATATCCGCAGCACTACCAATTATTTTGCGTAATCGTGGCGTTTTCGCCGCCATTGACTTGCATTGAATCGCTTAATATCCGCATGACTACATGTGCACATGCGGATATTAAGCGATTCAATGTGTGGATGGTACCCGGGTCTGGAGAAGAGGACCCGGGTACCATAGTACCTGTAATAAAAAAGAATTAAAATAAAAAATATACATTATACTCACCTTCTGATGGCCCCCGGTCTCCATAGCAATGCGTCCTGGCTCCCCGGCAGCTCGCGATGGTCTAAAAGGACCTGCCATGACGTCATTTAGTCATGTGACAGGTCACGCGACCGGTCGCGTGACCTGTCACATGACTAAATGACGTCATGGAAGGTCCTTTTACACAACCGGGAGACACTGGGAAGACCAGATGCATCGGATAAGGAGACCGGGGGCCATCAGAAAGTGAGTATAATGTTTTTTTTAATTTTTTACCATTTTTGTTCTTTTTTTTTAACTTGGTCACACTATATAAATCCATGCCGGTTGCATGGATTTATATAGTGTGACCAAGTTGTCAAGCATTTTCTAAGTGATGCTAAAATTGCTTGGAAAGCGCTTGACAACCCGCATGTCAAATCGCATAATCAAAACGCTTAACTTACGCTTGTCCCTGGCAGGAAAAACGCATGTACAATCCGCATGCGTTTTTTTCTGCCAGGGAGATGCAGAAACTCTCAGGAAAAATCTGGAGCATTTCTGCATCGTGGGCACTTATACAGTATAAATACATTTTATTAAATGCAATAATATTAAAAATGTGCGTGAATAAATACACATATAGTATATGGTTCATATTGAGGCAGTCAGATAAAAACTATACCAGTGAGGCTGTGACCACATATCAATATCAACAGTGGGGTGAAAAAGTATTTGCCCCTTTCCTGATTCCTTATTCTTTTGCATGTTTGTCACACTTAAATGTTTCAGATCACAAATCAAATTTAAATATTAGACAAAGATAACGCAAGTAAACAAAAAATGCAGTTTTCAAATGAAGGTCTTTATTATTAAAGGAAAAAGAAATTCAAACCTACAGGGCCCTGTGTGAAAAAGTTATTGCCCCCTAAACCTAATAACTGGTTGGGCCTCCCTTAGCAGCAACAACTGCAATCAAGTATTTGTGATAACTGGCAATGAGTCTTTTCCACCACTCTGGAGAAATTTTGGCCCACACATCTTTGAAAAATTGTTGTAATTCAGCCATATTGGATGGTTTCCGAGCATGAACCACCTTTTTAAGGTCATGCCACAGCATCTCAATCAGATTAAGGTCAGGACTTTGACAAGGACACTCCAAAGTCTTAATTTTTTTTCTCAAGCCATTCAGAGGTGCATTGTCCATTGTCTTGCTGCATAACCCAAGTGCGCTTCAGCTTGAGGTCACGAACAGATGGCCTGACATTCTCCTTTGGGATTTTTTGATAGACAGCAGAATTCATGGTTCCATTTACTACAGCAAGTCTTCCAGCAAAACAGCCCCAAACCATCACACTATCACCATCATATTTTACTGTTAGTATGATGTTCCTTTTCTGAAATGCTGTGTTACTTCTACGTCAGATGAAATGGGATACACCTTCCAAAAAGTTCAACTTTTTTCTCATCAGTCCACAGAGTATTCTCCCAAAAGTCTTGGCAATCATCTGTTTTCTGGTAAAACTGAGACAAGCCTTTATGTTTTGTTTTCTTAGCAGTAGTTTTCATCTTGGAACTCTGTCATGCATGCCATTTTTACCCAGTCTCTTTGTTATGGTGGAGTCATGAACACTGACCTTAACCGAGGCAAGTGAGGCCTGCAGTTCTTTCAATGTTATTGTGGGTCTTTTGTGACCTCTTGAATGAGTCATTGCTGAGTCTTGGGGTAATTTTGGTCGGCTGGCCACTCCTGGGAAGGTTCACCACTGTTCCATGTTTTTGCCATTTTTGGATAATGGCTCTCACTGTGGTTCGCTGGAGTCCCAAAGCTTTAGGAATGGCTCTATAGCCTTTTCCAGACTAATAGATCTCAATTACTTTGTTTTTCATTTGTACCTGAATTTCTTCGGATCGCAGCATGAATATTGTCTCACTTTTGAGGGTCTTTTGGTCTATTTCACTTTGTCAGGCAGGTCCTATTTAAGTGATTTCTTGATTGAGAACAGGAGTACCAGTAATCAGGCCTGTGTGTGGCTAGGGAAATTGAACTCAGCTTCCCAAAGATGTGATAAACCACAGTTAATGTATGTTTGGGGGGGGGGGGGGCATTCACACAGGGCCCCAGTAGGTTTGGATTTCTTTTTCCCTTAATAATAAAGATCTTCATTTAAAACTGCATTTTGTGTTTACTTGTGTCATCTTTGTCTAATAATTAAATTTGTATTGTGATCTGAAACATTTCATTGTGACAAACATGCAAAGAATAAGAAATCAGAAAGGGGGCAAGCACTTTTTCACACCACTGTATATTAAGAGGAAATGTACTATCTAGGACATTTCACACGTACTTGTCATTTCATTCACAGTCATGAAAGTAGTTGTTCACCAATTACCATAAAAAAACTGAATTATCATTGGAAAAACCTGGTGCAGTCAACCTGTAGTATCTGTGGTATACCTCTATGATGTAAGGCACAAATCCTGAAAAAAACACCACCACAAGCAGATGGCAGTAAAAAAAATCTACAGTAGATTTTGCTGTGGAAAATCCACAGAGAATTTGTGGCAAAATCTGCATGTGTTACATGTGGATTTTTCAAGGATTTCACCCATTACATGTGCAAAGGATGAAATCCGTGGCCCAAAAATTATGGAAAACGCTGTTGACAGGCTGCAGCATGCCCCAAAATCTAGACAAACCCTATTCACATGGACTAATATTAATTTATGATACTAATATAATTCCTGATATGCTTTACCACTCGCTAGCTGCACATTTAGATATTGTTTATTCATTGTAATAAATGAAGATCAATGATCACAAATAAGTTTATTCTCTCCTAGACATTTGACGGTCTTCTTCTGCTGATTATTATGATAAGGCCTAGGTTATGTTATATTACCACATGACAACCTAGCCGTCATTGTTTCCTATAAGTCTCTGCAGCTGCTGAATGGAGTGGTTAGGGACCTGGGCAACATTCCATTAAAGGGGTTGTCCGGTCAAAGCTGATAAATCACAAATTCCCCCAGAGCACGCACTGTGCGCTGCGGGGATTTGCCGGTTTCAGACCTGGGACCGGAGGGTATGTATGAGTTATATATACCCCCAGCCAGTGGGCACCATCATACACTTATATAGAGTGAGGCCACGCCCCATCTAGTGACGCATACGGCCAGTGTGCTTGTCCGACTAGAGGGTGCGATCTCGCTCAATACAAGTGTATCGAGAGTGAGGCCGTGCCCAATGGCTGGGGGTATTTATAGCTCATACATACCCTCCGGTCCCAGGTCTAAAACCGGCGAATCCCCACAGCGCACAGTCTGTGCACTGGGGGAATTCATAAGTCTGAAGTAACACAGAATGACTGCAGACTTATCGGTTTTGATCGGACAACCCATTTAAAGGTGGCTGCAAATCCCTGACAAGTCCTACATGAAAATGCTTCAGATTCCTCATTATGAGGCTTCTTGAACCACAACTTTTCTTATTCAATCCTCACATGTTTAATTAATTGGTAGATCACAAATAATTGATAAATAAGAGAAAAGTGTGATAAACTAAAAGTTAACACAGAACATTACAACTCTCATATGGGAACGGTGTGATTACTCATTATGAAAAATGTGAGCAGCGCAGAAAAAAAAGTGTAGCACAAAGGACAAAGAGACCTGTTGGACATAAAGGTATCTTCACTAGAGATGAGCGTTGTTCTACTCGAACTGTTCGCCAATCTCAAATTCGAGTTGTTTTGGGCGGTGTTCGAGCCGTTCGGCGAACACGAACAATTTGAGAAAAATTCGGCTGTTCGAGGTTATGTTCGATAACTGTTCGTGCACCAAAATCATAACTGGATTTTTTCTCAGTAATGATGAAAATTAATGTTAATACGCAGTGTGAGTGTACAGCGGGGTGGGGGGAGGGGCAGGGGATGGATCTCTGCAGGAACAATGAAGATCTCCATTTTTTTTTCTCTTTCCCGCATTTGCAGTGGGGAGGTGCAATCTGTCAGCCTATCAGCAGCGCACACACGGAGCGAACTGCTTTTTTTCACACAAGCAAGGGCATGTGTCATTGGCAGTGTATGTCACATGTCCTTGCCCTATAAGACCAAGCCATTTTCCCCGTCGCCACCATTTTCTCACTGCTGCAGCTGCGTGTTAGACGGCACCGCTGTTGCTGTGTGCGCTATACCTTGTTAATTTCAAGCCAATTTTCGCACAAATCTACAGATAGCTTGGGAGTAGGGAATAGTTGTGATTGCAGTCCTTTTAAGAACTAGGTTACAGCATTTCCTACGACTTTTATCAGGCAGGTCTGTGCTCTTAAATAGATAGATTGTGGGAGTAAAGACTAATTGTAATTGGAGTCCTTTTCAGGACTAGGTTACATCAGTTCCTATCAGTTTTTGCCAGGCAGGTCTGTGCCAGTGCTGTGCAAGTTTTTTTCACAGCATTTGGCTGAATCTAGCAAAGCTAATCCTTTTTGGCCTATTGCAGAGTGTGTTAGTCAGTGGAGTAGCCTATCTGTGTTGCAAGATATACCACCTGTGTATAGAATACCAATTTTTTTACTGCACCTAGTGAAGTAAAATCTTTTGGGCATAGCATCATTCTATTAGTCCATCTATACTGACCTCCATCAGGTTGCAAATTGAATATAATTTTTTTCTGCATCTAGCTCTGAAAAAATATTGGGCTTCTAGCTGTGTGTGGGACTTGTTCTATTAATCCATCTATACAGACCTCCATCAGGTTGCAAACTGAATATATTTTTTTCTGCATCTACCTCTGAAAAAATATTGGGCTTCTAGCTGTGTGTGGGACTTGTTCTATTAATCCATCTATACAGACCTCCATCAGGTTGCAAACTGAATATATTTTTTTCTGCATCTACCTCTGAAAAAATATTGGGCTTCTAGCTGTGTGTGGGACTTGTTCTATTAATCCATCTATACAGACCTCCATCAGGTTGCAAACTGAATATATTTTTTTCTGCATCTACCTCTGAAAAAATATTGGGCTTCTAGCTGTGTGTGGGACTTGTTCTATTAATCCATCTATACAGACCTCCATCAGGTTGCAAACTGAATATATTTTTTTCTGCATCTACCTCTGAAAAAATATTGGGCTTCTAGCTGTGTGTGGGACTTGTTCTATTAATCCATCTATACAGACCTCCATCAGGTTGCAAACTGAATATATTTTTTTCTGCATCTACCTCTGAAAAAATATTGGGCTTCTAGCTGTGTGTGGGACTTGTTGTATTAGTCCATCTATACTGACCTCCATCAGGTTGCAAACTGAATATATATTTTTCTGCATCTACCTCTGAAAAAATATTGGGCTTCTAGCTGTGTGTGGGACTTGTTGTATTAGTCCATCTATACTGACCTCCATCAGGTTGCAAACTGAATATATTTTTTTCTGCATCTACCTCTGAAAAAATATTGGGCTTCTAGCTGTGTGTGGGACTTGTTCTATTAATCCATCTATACAGACCTCCATCAGGTTGCAAACTGAATATATTTTTTTCTGCATCTATCTCTGAAAAAATATTGGGCTTCTAGCTGTGTGTGGGACTTGTTCTATTAATCCATCTATACAGACCTCCATCAGGTTGCAAACTGAATATATTTTTTTCTGCATCTACCTCTGAAAAAATATTGGGCTTCTAGCTGTGTGTGGGACTTGTTCTATTAATCCATCTATACAGACCTCCATCAGGTTGCAAACTGAATATATTTTTTTCTGCATCTACCTCTGAAAAAATATTGGGCTTCTACCTGTGTGTGGGACTTGTTGTATTAGTCCATCTATACAGACCTCCATCAGGTTGCAAACTGAATATATTTTTTTCTGCATCTACCTCTGAAAAAATATTGGGCTTCTAGCTGTGTGTGGGACTTGTTGTATTAGTCCATCTATACTGACCTCCATCAGGTTGCAAACTGAATATATTTTTTTCTGCATCTAGCTCTGAAAAAATATTGGGCTTCTAGCTGTGTGTGGGACTTGTTCTATTAATCCATCTATACAGACCTCCATCAGGTTGCAAACTGAATATATTTTTTTTCTGCATCTACCTCTGAAAAAATATTGGGCTTCTAGCTGTGTGTGGGACTTGTTGTATTAGTCCATCTATACTGACCTCCATCAGGTTGCAAACTGAATATATTTTTTTCTGCATCTACCTCTGAAAAAATATTGGGCTTCTAGCTGTGTGCGGGACTTGTTCTATTAATCCATCTATACAGACCTCCATCAGGTTGCAAATTGAATATAATTTTTTTCTGCATCTAACCCAGCCAATAGTTTTGGCCTAATACCACAGTTTGGCCACTCAGCTCTGCTCGGTTCCCATCCATTGTTTTTTTGTGCAAACAACTCCAGAGTTGTGAATTAGTTAACCACCAAAATGAGTGGAAAAAGGCCTGCTGCTGGTGGAAAGGGGAATAGGCGTGTTGGGAAGGGGAAAAAAGGTTGTGTCCGTGGGGTAGGTGTTAAAGCAACAGTAACATCTGCAGAAGAAAGACCATCTTCCAGCCAAACTAAAATGTCTACTTCTTTTAGCGGACAATGTGATAAGATCCCTTTCTTACGGCCACGCCAATCGCTACAAATTCCAGATGAGGCACAAAAACAGCAGGTGCTTCAACGGATATCAAGTGCTCCTTTAAGTGGGCTCTCCTCCACATCAACTTCAACATCACAAATACTCCAGTCCTCAAAGGTGTCACCCCAATCGCACTTGCTTCCTCACAGCTCCCAAATCTCCAGCTGCCCGTCTGAGTATGAGGTAGAACAGATGGTTGAGTCTGCAGAGCTGTTTACTCATACTATAGCCTGGGAATCAGAGGTCGACTCCAGCGCTTCTGTGAATCCAGACGAGGAAATGATCTGCACTGATGCCCAGAATCTTTATGAGTCGGATCCAGGACCAGACGCAGAAGGTTCTGACCATAATGTAGACCCTCATTCCCAAACTGTAACTCCTGTTGGTGGAGACAATGAGGAAGACGATGATAAGACTCAAATACCTGATTGGAGCGACAACTTTAGTTTTTTGTCAGGGCAGGAACAGGTTGGCTCTGAGGACGACGGGTGTGATAACGCACAGGGTGATGATGATGAGGTTGGAGATCCCACTTACTGTCAACCCACAGTCAGCCAAGAGATGAGGTCAGCAGAGGAGGTGGAGGAAGATGCTAGTGACGACGAGGTCAGGTTGCGCCTTCCTGGACAGAGACGTAGTACTGGAAGCACGTCAACAACTGCATCCTCAAACACAACTCTGCCTCTCACCACAAGTCGTGGTGGCTCTTCAGGTCGCATGGGTGCTAAGCCTTGCATAGCCTGGGCATTTTTTCAGATCGATAAAGATGACCCAACTCGTGTTATCTGTAACATTTGTCAGCAAAAGCTAAGTAGAGGCCAAAAAATACATAGTTTGAGTACTTCATGCATGAACCGGCACATGGACATGAAGCATAAGTTGCAGTGGGAAGCTCAGTGTGCTACAATGCGGCCTAGCCGGCCGGGCCAACCACCGTCTGCCATATCTTGTGCATCGGCGGCCTCTTCATCTTCTGTGACTGGGGGGACAGCAGTCACACCTGTTTTGGGGCGCAGACCTGCCACCTCTTTACCTGCAACAGCCAGCGTGATTGGCAGGTCATCATTTTCTTTGGAGGTGGTAACACCAGCTGGTGTTGAGCGCTGTCCGACATCGATAGCACCACCTTTGGATCAAGGCAACCTAACATGTCCGCCTGCATCTTCCTCACAGACCGGCAGTTTGCCGGGGACACCCTTATCAACCCCGTCTAAGCACAATAGCCAGCCCTCGGTCCCTCAGATGTGGACAAGTAAAAGACCATTTCCTCCTAGCCATGAGAAAGCTAAGAGGTTGAATTTCACCATCTGCAAGCTCTTGGCTACAGAAATGCTGCCTTTCCGCCTGGTGGACACAGAGGATTTTCGAGACCTTATGTCCGTCGCAGTGCCCCAGTACCAGATGCCCAGTCGGCACTACTTCTCAAAGAAAGGTGTGCCTGCGCTCCACCAGCATGTCGCACACAACATCACCGCTTCTTTGAGAAACTCTGTGTGTGACAGGGTGCATTTCACCACAGACACTTGGACGAGTAGGCATGGACAGGGGCATTACATGTCGCTGACTGGGCACTGGGTAACTATGGTGACAGCAGGACAAGGGGCTGCTGTCCAAGTCTTGCCATCCCCACGAGTTGTGCGTCAATCCTCTTTATGTCAAAGTTCCTCCACTGCTTCTGCCTCCTCAACCTCCTCTCGGTCTTCCACCTGCACCCAAAGCCTGTCTGGTCATGCCACAAGCTTTCTAACTGCGCAGAAGGGATCCTGCACACCTCCTTACTATGCTGGCAGTAGGGCTCAACGTCATCAGGCGGTTTTTACATTGAAATGTCTGGGAAATGTGAGTCACACAGCTGAGGAGTTGTGGTCAGCTCTGGAGAACCAATTTCATGAATGGTTGTCTCCACTGGACCTGAAACCAGGGAAGGCCATGTGCGACAATGCTGCAAACCTGGGTGCGGCCCTTCGCCGGGGCAATGTCACACACGTGCCTTGTATGGCTCACGTGTTGAACCTGGTTGTCCAGCAATTTTTAGCCCACTATCCCAGACTAGATGGCCTTCTGCAGAGGGCACGGTCGCTGTGTGCTCACTTCCGCCGTTCGCATCCCGCAGCTCAGCGACTTACATCTCTACAGAAGTCGTTGGGCCTGCCACTTCACCGGCTAAAATGCGATGTGCCTACCCGGTGGAATTCAACTCTGCACATGTTGCAGCGACTGTGGCAGCACCGACAAGCCCTGGTGCAATACGTTCTGACGTATAGCCTGGGCCAACGAGATTCAGAGGTGGGGCAAATCACGCTGGAGGAGTGCTCTCAGATCAGGGACCTATACACCCTTCTGCACAGTTTTGAAATGGCGACGAAGATGTTTAGTGCTGACGATGCCATTATCAGCATGACTATTCCGGTGATTTACATGCTGGAGCACATGTTAAACAGAATTCGGAGTCAGGTGGTGGCACAAGAGGAGGTGGAAGAAGTAGAGGAGGAGGAGTTGTATGCGGAAGGGCTAACATCTGCAAGGTCCAGACAGTCGGCAGCACCAAGGCGGCAGGCATGTGAGGGTGGGGGAGATGGTTTTACCAGGGCGCATGGTAGCAGCCAAACTAGTGAGGAAGGTGCAGGAGCCCAGGAAGAAGTGGAGGACGAACTGATGGAAGACTCATCAGATGAGGGAGACCTTGATCACATTTCTGTTGTGCGAGGTTGGGGGGAGAGGACAGAGGAAGGAAGCATGATTGTTACCTCGCCACCAACACAACAGGGACTTGGTGCTCCTGGATGCGCAACACACATGAGTGCCTTCTTGCTGCACTACCTGCAACATGACCCTCGAATTGTGAGAATTAGAAATAATCCTGACTACTGGGTTGCCACACTGTTAGATCCCCGGTACAAAAGTAAATTTGCAGAAATTATTCCTGCCATAGAAAGGGATGCACGCATGCAGGAGTATCAGCAGAGACTGTTGCAGAATCTTACATGTGCTTTTCCACAAAATACCAGTGGTGCACGTAGTGAATCTCACAGTTCCAACTTGCCAACCGTGGGACCGTCAAGTGTTCAGCACTCAAACCGTAACAGAACCACAGTATCTGCTGGTAACATCAATTTTGCGGAATCATTTCACCACTTTTTTAGCCCATCCTTTGCAAGGCCACAGGAGACAAGAAGTCTGACACATAGTCAACGCCTAGAGACGATGGTACAGGAGTATCTCCAAGTAAACATTGAAGCCACGACTGTGTCACTGGACCCTTGCTCTTTTTGGGCTTCCAATCTGGATAAATGGCCGGAGCTAGCCACTTACGCCTTGGAGATCTTGTCATGCCCCGCAGCCAGCGTTCTGTCTGTGTTCAGCGCTGCTGGTGGTGTGCTGACAGATAAGCGCACGCGGCTCTCCACTGATAATGTAGACAGACTCACGTTCATAAAGATGAACAAATCATGGATCCGAAACGACTTTTCTACCCCTGTGTCATCCTGGGGAGAGTAAAAGCTTGATGATTGGTTAAAATCACCCTACCATCCGTTTTAAGCTTTCAAATTACTAATCATGTTTATCTGTATCTTGGCTGGAAAATAATTTGGGCTTTGTAGCAGTGTGCAGCACTGATCCTATTAGGCCATCTATACTAAAGCTTCACCAGATTTAAAATTAATAATAATTTTTAGCTGCATCTAGCCCGGAAAATAATTTTGGGGCTCCGAGATGCGCAAGACACATAAGTGCCTTCTTGCTGCACTACCTGCAGCATGACCCTCATATTGTCAGAATTCGAAGTAATCATGACTACTGGGTTGCCACACTCTTAGATCCCCCAAACTTTTCGATCAACCTTTTCATTTTAATAAAGACCAAAAAAATGGTCATTTTTGAAATTATAAGCATTAGCAGGTTGTTAGAAACTGAAATCAAACAGTTTTCAACTCAAAACTTTATTCTAGGTGATGTTACATTTTCACATAGGACCCCTTGTTCGAAAGGAGCTTCTGAACTCTCTCGTCCATTGAATTTGTCAGGTTTTGGATGGTTTCTGCTTCAATTGTTTTGCATGAGGACAGAATACCCTCCCAGAGCTGTTGCTTAGATGTGAACTGCCTCCCGCCATCATAGACACTCCTTTTAATGATGCTCCAAAGGTTCTGAATGGGGTACAGGTCAGGGGAGCATGGGGGTCACACCATAAGTTTGTCCCCTTTTATGCCCATATCAGCCAGAGATGCAGATGTTTTATGTGCAGCATGAGATGGTGCATTATCATGCAGAAAAATGATCTTGCTGTGAAATACACGGTTCTTCTTCTTGAACCATGGCAGGAAGTGCTGTTTGAGAAAATCCACATACATTATGGAGTTCATCTTTAGCGCCTTCAGGGATCCTAAAGGGGCCGACAATCTCTCTCCCCATGATTCCAGCCCAAAACATTACTCCACCTCCTCCTTGTTGGCGCTGTAGCCGTGTTTGCGTGGGGTGTCCATCAACCAGCCATCCTCCACTCCATCCATCTGGACCATCGAGCGCTGCACGGCACTCATCCGTGAACAAAACAGTTTTGAAATCAGTCTTCATGTAATGTTTGGCCCACTGGAGCCGTTTCTGCTTGTGTGAAGTGGATAGAGGAGGTCGACAGGATGGCGTATGCACAGCTGCAAACCTCTGAAGGACCCTGCATCTTGTTGTTCGGGGGACGTTGGAGGCACAAGCAGCTTCAAAAACTTGTCTGCTGCTATGACAAGGCTTTTTTGCCGCTGCTCTTTCAACCTGACGTAATTGCCTGTAGGAAAGAGTCCTCAATTTGCCCTTATCAGCACGCACACGTGTGTACTGTGAATCAGCTACATACTTCTTGATTGCCAAGACACTTCATCCTGATCATCGCACAATGTTGATTGTAGTCATGCCTTGACCTAAACACTCCACAATTTGTTGCTTCTCAGCAGCCGACACATCCTTTTTCTTTCCCATTTTGGCAGAAAATGTAGGCTGCTTAATAATGTGAGACAGCCTTCTTAAGTAAAACCTACAAAAGACAAAAATATATCTCATACCCTACCATCATTATATATAAATGTAAAGCAAAGTTGCATAATAAATATAGGGTACTTAGTGAACTATTTTTGATCAAAAAAAGTATACAAGCCGTCCCACCAGCGGCAAGGTGACCCTAAATTGGGACGGTACCTATACTGTCTATATTAAAAACCTTACTGTATATCAAAGTTGAAGTAGTGCATATAAAAGGGTAGACAAATAGGACCGGGTCCCAACTCCAGACCACCTAGGCCCGTGGTAAGCTACATATATACTAATCAGCTCAACAAAGGGGATGCCACACCCTTAAATTGCACAGAATGCAAACAAGACAAAAAACCAAGCAATGTGAACTGAGGTCTAAGATGGTAGACATGCAAGAAATAGGAGCATGTTCACACTAGCAAAAAGAAGCAAAACCTACAAAAGACAAAAATATATCTCATACCCTACCATCATTATATATAAATGTAAAGTAAAGTTGCATAATAAATATAGGGTACTTAGTGAACTATTTTTGATCAAAAAAAGTATACAAGCCATCCCACCAGCGGCAAGGTGACCCTAAATTGGGACGGTACCTATACTGTCTATATTAAAAACCTTACTGTATATCAAAGTTGAAGTAATGCATATAAAAGGGTAGACAAATAGGACCGGGTCCCAACTCCAGACCACCTAGGCCCGTGGTAAGCTACATATATACTAATCAGCTCAACAAAGGGGATGCCACACCCTTAAATTGCACAGAATGCAAACAAGACAAAAAACCAAGCAATGTGAACTGAGGTCTAAGATGGTAGACATGCAAGAAATAGGAGCATGTTCACACTAGCAAAAAGAAGCAAAACCTACAAAAGACAAAAATATATCTCATACCCTACCATCATTATATATAAATGTAAAGCAAAGTTGCATAATAAATATAGGGTACTTAGTGAACTATTTTTGATCAAAAAAAGTATACAAGCCGTCCCACCAGCGGCAAGGTGACCCTAAATTGGGACGGTACCTATACTGTCTATATTAAAAACCTTACTGTATATCAAAGTTGAAGTAATGCATATAAAAGGGTAGACAAATAGGACCGGGTCCCAACTCCAGACCACCTAGGCCCGTGGTAAGCTACATATATACTAATCAGCTCAACAAAGGGGATGCCACACCCTTAAATTGCACAGAATGCAAACAAGACAAAAAACCAAGCAATGTGAACTGAGGTCTAAGATGGTAGACATGCAAGAAATAGGAGCATGTTCACACTAGCAAAAAGAAGCAAAACCTACAAAAGACAAAAATATATCTCATACCCTACCATCATTATATATAAATGTAAAGCAAAGTTGCATAATAAATATAGGGTACTTAGTGAACTATTTTTGATCAAAAAAAGTATACAAGCCGTCCCACCAGCGGCAAGGTGACCCTAAATTGGGACGGTACCTATACTGTCTATATTAAAAACCTTACTGTATATCAAAGTTGAAGTAATGCATATAAAAGGGTAGACAAATAGGACCGGGTCCCAACTCCAGACCACCTAGGCCCGTGGTAAGCTACATATATACTAATCAGCTCAACAAAGGGGATGCCACACCCTTAAATTGCACAGAATGCAAACAAGACAAAAAACCAAGCAATGTGAACTGAGGTCTAAGAAGGTAGACATGCAAGAAATAGGAGCATGTTCACACTAGCAAAAAGAAGCAAAACCTACAAAAGACAAAAATATATCTCATACCCTACCATCATTATATATAAATGTAAAGCAAAGTTGCATAATAAATATAGGGTACTTAGTGAACTATTTTTGATCAAAAAAAGTATACAAGCCGTCCCACCAGCGGCAAGGTGACCCTAAATTGGGACGGTACCTATACTGTCTATATTAAAAACCTTACTGTATATCAAAGTTGAAGTAATGCATATAAAAGGGTAGACAAATAGGACCGGGTCCCAACTCCAGACCACCTAGGCCCGTGGTAAGCTACATATATACTAATCAGCTCAACAAAGGGGATGCCACACCCTTAAATTGCACAGAATGCAAACAAGACAAAAAACCAAGCAATGTGAACTGAGGTCTAAGATGGTAGACATGCAAGAAATAGGAGCATGTTCACACTAGCAAAAAGAAGCAAAACCTACAAAAGACAAAAATATATCTCATACCCTACCATCATTATATATAAATGTAAAGCAAAGTTGCATAATAAATATAGGGTACTTAGTGAACTATTTTTGATCAAAAAAAGTATACAAGCCGTCCCACCAGCGGCAAGGTGACCCTAAAATGGGACGGTACCTATACTGTCTATATTAAAAACCTTACTGTATATCAAAGTTGAAGTAATGCATATAAAAGGGTAGACAAATAGGACCGGGTCCCAACTCCAGACCACCTAGGCCCGTGGTAAGCTACATATATACTAATCAGCTCAACAAAGGGGATGCCACACCCTTAAATTGCACAGAATGCAAACAAGACAAAAAACCAAGCAATGTGAACTGAGGTCTAAGATGGTAGACATGCAAGAAATAGGAGCATGTTCACACTAGCAAAAAGAAGCAAAACCTACAAAAGACAAAAATATATCTCATACCCTACCATCATTATATATAAATGTGAAGCAAAGTTGCATAATAAATATAGGGTACTTAGTGAACTATTTTTGATCAAAAAGAGTATACAAGCCGTCCCACCAGCGGCAAGGTGACCCTAAATTGGGACGGTACCTATACTGTCTATATTAAAAACCTTACTGTATATCAAAGTTGAAGTAATGCATATAAAAGGGTAGACAAATAGGACCGGGTCCCAACTCCAGTCCACCTTTTGTAGGTTTTGCTTCTTTTTGCTAGTGTGAACATGCTCCTATTTCCTGCATGTCTACCATCTTAGACCTCAGTTCACATTGCTTAGCCTTCTTAAGTAGTCTTGCCTTTCATTGGACACACCTGCCAAACTAATTAGCACAGGTGTCTGCAATTGCTTACAGTGATATAAAGAGCCCTGACACACATCACCATCAATGAGTTTAACTGACAAACAAATTCTTCCCTTATCACTCCTAAACACTTTTTGCATAATAATTTGGAACGCAGTGTACATGTGCTTTTCCACAAAACACCAGTGGTTCACGTAGTGAATCTTACAGTTCTAACTTGCCAACCGTGGTCTGTATGGAGTTGTTCAATAAAGGGCCCAAAATTAAGATAACATAGATGGGAGAGGTCTCTATGAATAGGAATTCCTAAGTATTTGATACCCTGTGAGGGCCAGGCAAAGGGAAAGTTGGACTGGATGGAATCCTATATGGATTTGGGGAGGGAGACATCGAGGGCCTCAGACTTCGCTGCATTGATTTTAAAATTTGACCATGTAACAAAGTGATCTATTTCAGCCATAACAGCATGGATGGATATATGTGATTGAGTGATATATACTAGGACATCATCAGCAAATAGAGAGCACTTGTACTCGGTGCCTCCCACCTCAATCCACCTAATATTGGGGTTATGGCGAATTGATGAGAGCAGGTGCTCCGTCACTAGGATGTATAAGAGAGGGGACAGAGGACATCCCTGCCTTGTCCCATTGGTGATTGTGAAAGGTGATGAAAATGTTCTGATGCACCCCCTGGGCCTTGGGACACCCGGAGCCGGACCCTTTTTGGTGAATGCTGGTGGTTGTAGTCTTCGTGGCGGCGACCCGGTTCCGTGGCTCAGGGTGGTCAAACCAGTGGCGGAACTATTTATGTGGTTTTGATGTTTAAATGTCCGACTACGCCACCCGTGGATTGCGGTCAGAGTGAACCGCCGCTGCAGGGCAGACCGCTGAGGCTGGTGTTGTGGGTGCAGCAGAGCGTAGCATAACTCCCCACGGGAGGAGTATAGCCTCAGGGCAGTGTATGCGGAGGATGGGGGTGATGGTGCAGGGCAGCAGCAGTAACGACACGGAGTCAGTGATGCAGTCCAGGGCCTTTACTCACAGTTCTTATTATCCAGACCACGTCTGCAGGTAACGGCTGCCCACGTCGTACTGTGCTCACCAGGTGAGGGGCTCAGACAACTCCCAGATAACTTTGGAGCGCTTCACAGGACCCCCTTTGTGTGTCCTTTGTCTGGCCTTTCTTACCAACCCTTCTGTCCGGCTGCCTCGGGCCTCCTCTTGGTAAACTTGGCGCCAGTTTCCCTGACGGTATGTGGTGCCTTCCTAGCGGGTGTAGCGAGGGGCTGCGCCACATAAAATGTCACAGCCTCCGGTTTCTAGCTGAGGGTCGTTTCCTGCCTCCACTAGTTTCGGGGACCGGTCTCCCCCTTTGGCCTGACCCCTCCACGCAGGTGGATTCGGGCGTGCGGTGGCGACTCGCCCGTCCGCACCCCTGGGATCCCTTCATTCCTCGTTCCTGGAGCCTTCTCCGCTCCTCTTCCTTCCTTCTCCCTCTTCCAGGCCTGGGCCTCTGTTACTAGGCCCGCCTCCGGAGCAGAGCTCATGCAGAGCCCCTGCTCCCTGCCACTTCTGCTCAGACTTCTCTGCACTGAACTAAGATGATGCCCACCTTTTATACTCCCTTCTCAATGCACCCAGGAACTGCTTCCTCCCTGCTCCTGCACTACAGGGTTCCCCTTCCTCAGTGTTCCCTCCCCCCACTCCAGCCAGGGACAGGGACTGTCGTGCCCATCTCAGAGGCATATTGGTCGCCCTGCCCCACGGCAATGTGGTGTAATGCATGCAGGTGTCGGGTCCTGATCCACAATCCATCCTTACCTGAGAGTGAGATATCACACCTCTGGGTGAGGTGCAATACCTCTGTAGCAACCGAGCCCTCAGGGTGCTACAGTTCCATTTATCTTCAGCCTAGGTGACGTAATGTGATACAGGGCCGTGATTTTGGCTATAAAAGGGTCCCCTAGACCCCTACCCCAAGCTTTTTAAGAGAATCATATATGGCGTGCCAGGAGACTCTATGGAATGCTTTCTCAGCATCCAACGAGAGTATCTAATTACAAATTTTTAACTGCATCTAGCCCAGGAAATACTTTGTGCCTAGTAGCAGTGTCTGCTAGTCAGCGGATTATCCCGGCTGTTAAGCAAGCTACACCACCTGTAGTTTAGACACTTAATTTTTTCAAAGGAAATGCTTCGGGACCATGGGATACTCAGTGAAGAGCATCAGGAGGCACCCCAAGGCATAGGGGCTGGGACTGGCAGTAGGATGCCTTGCGGTGGACAGCCGAGCTCGATCCTTATAAAAGCTTTTTAACTGCAGCAGCTTTAGTGGACGCTACTGGAGCTGGAATTACGCGGCTGCTGGCATGAGACTTGCCCTCCAATAGATCCTTGTAAATGGATTTAAAGTGTATTCATTCAAATTAGAGAGACAATTTAAATTAAAAAGCTTAGAGCTGCCTCCACCACAGGGGGGCTTGCTCGACCCACCAGCGGACAGGCACCAGTATTGGGAGAGGGGGGCTGGCCATCAGGGTTCACCGCGGCTCTGGCACAAACCCGGCGACACGGAGGTGGCACGGGCAGGAGCGGACTGGCCGTGTCGGCTTCTCACTTTTTGGATTTTAGAAGGGCATGACATGGCTATATCTGTGTCTCCCCCTCCTTTTACTCCTCCACCTCTTTTATTTTCGCATGACTATATGTACTTGTCACTTTTCCATGTGTTAGTTATGTCTTCTGAGCAGTTTGTCAGCTTTTGGACACCTTTGAAGGTGTTTTCTATGTGTTTCTATGTGTTTTTGTTTGCCTGCCATTGGTTTTAACGGTGTTCGAAGGTGTTCGACGAACAGTTCGACGAACAGTTCGGCGAACACACGGGTGTTCGACGAACCGAACCGAACTCGAACACTACGGGGGTGGCTCAACACTAATCTTCACGTGAGTTTTTAGGTGGATTTTTCGGGCCGAAAAATCCACTTCTAAAAATGTTACTTAAAGGAATGTAGCATTTGAAGTGGTTTTGTAAGAACACACTGTTTTGATGTGGTCTTTAATGTGCAGTGTTTATTTATGCATTTTTCACCCCTTACCGACATATAATGAACTGGTACGTCATATGCCAGCTCCCTGACTTTGATATGGGCTCTCACGCCGAGCCCGCATCCTTGCCTGCACATGATGGCTGATTTAATCAGCCATCATGTGTCTCTGACAGCGACAGGTGATGTCCCGCCCATGGCTTTTAACCTGATAAATCCTGCTATCAATCTTTGACAGCACCATTTAACACACACCTGCAGGGAGGTGCATTGTTGCACACAGTCCCATGGGCGCACCTCTGACATGATTGCAGGGCGCCGATGGGTTGCTATGACATTAAAAAAAAACTATGCATGTTTGGTATCTGCATACTCGTATTGACCTGGAGAATCATATTCCCAGGTCAGTTTTACTGTATAGTGAACATTGTAAATAAAAAAAAAACATAAAACAATTGTGAAATTGCACTTTTTTTGCAATTTCAGCAGTAAAATGAATGGTATCATTCAACTGCTGTATTGATGTCAAAATAAAAAAGTAATGGGTCTTTAAAGAAGGGGAGGAAAAAACAAGAAGGAAAAAAAAGGAAAACGGCCCGGGGGTGAAGAAGTTAAGTATAATATGAAGTTTAGCTATAGAGTATGGGGCTTTTTACATAAATTGAGTCACGTCAGAACGCTTGATATAAAATATGCACAAGTAATGCAGCTATAAGAATACATATATATCGTCTAGATTGTGAGCCCTCACGGGCAGGGTCCTCTCTCTTCCTGTACCAGTCGGTGACTTGTTTTTGTTCAAACTATTGTACTATTGTACTTGTTGTTTGCTACGTATACCCCTTTTTCACTTGTAAAGCGCCATGGAATTAATGGCGCTATAATAATAAATAATAATAAAAATAATATTTCTAAACTGCTCCTTAGTCACATGCCACCCAGCTTTGCTCTATGTGTGTGTGTTTTTGTGACATCATAAGGAAACATCCAGTGGCATACATTTAATGTACACACTTAAAGAGGTTCTTTGGGAAAAGAAAAAGTAAATAACTAAAGGAAATAAATTCTTAAATATCTTTAATTAGCAAATAACACTTAATATGTCTAGAATTCAAATGGCTGCAGTCTTGTTACACCTGTCATAGTGGTGCCTGCCAGCATCTGCAGCAGAAAGCTCTACTGATGTGATCAGCATTCAGAAAAACAGGATGGACAGCACCTCTAGTATTAGATCAGATAGACGGAGTGGTTTACAGTGTAAGCAGCCTTTTCTTACTCAGCACCATCTAATCTAATACTAATACTCAGTCTATCTAATCTAATACTAAAGATACCTTTAGTATTAGATTAGATAGACAGGATGGATAGCAGTATAAGCAGCCTCTTCTTGCCTCATCACATGTGGTATATCCAGTGTTAGATCAGACAGGGAGGACATGAATGTGAGCAGCTTCTTTTAACTTTGGCAATCCCGATATCTCCAATATTAGATCAAAAATAGAGGGTCCGAAAGCAGTGTGAGCAGTCTCTTTTTTACCTAAACATCCCTGGTATTTCCATTATTGGATCAGAAATGTGGAGAAGGTAGCAATATGAGCAGCCTCTTGTTACCTCAGCACTCCTGGTATCTTCAGTATTAGATCAGAAAAACATGGTAGACATTAGCGTTAGCAGTCTCTTCTTACCTCAGCACCTATGGTATTTCCAGTATTAGATCAGAGAGCTGTTCCTGGGTAGTAGGGCTAAGAGTGCTGTCCCTGGGTTGTAGGGCTATGTGTGCACGTTCAGGATTTGAAGCAAAAATTTCTGCAGCGTTTCTGCATCTCCTTGGCAGGAAAAATGTTGCGGGGAAAAAAAAAGCATTTTGCCGCGTTTTTGATGCATTTTTTAATGTGTTTTTTTAAGCGTTTTTTAATGCGTTTTTTAAGCGTTTTTGTACATCAATGAATGCTTTTTGGAGCTTAATAAGGTTATTTGAAAAGGAACGGTGGACATTGCTTTAACCCTTGGATTACCGTCAGAACTGGGGTGAGTATATTGGTTAATTTAAGAATGTGTCTGTTGTATTTCAAATAAAGTGTTTACACTGTGTCTGTGTGTTCTTTACTTTACTTTAATTAAGTTTGGTGTTGAAAGGGTCTGATTGACACCTTGTCATCACCAAACAAAAGAGCTAGGTGTCAGCTAATCCCATTCACCCAATCTTCATTAGCATTTCCATTCATGTAATTTTGGGGGCAGCTGTGAGCTGCTATTTTTAGCCTAGGAAGAACATGGTCCCTGGCCATTATTAACAGCTCACAGCTGTTTTGTTAGCTGCTAAGTCCCCCCAATCAGCACTCAGCAGTGCTTTGGACGCAGCATATTTTTGCTGCGTCCAAAACGTTGTGTTCTAATGCCGCACTTTTGTTGTCGGTACATGTGAATCCACCGCATATAATGACACTTCAATCGGTCAAAATCTGCAGTGGAGACTAGCATGTCTGCTACAGAAATTGACATGCTGTGGGTGAGTTTGAGTACGTAGCCACGATCAGGAGCCGCTGCAGGTTTGACACTGAGTGTTTATACAGCGTCAAACCCGCAGCGTCCAGATGTTACAGCATAGTGGATGGGATCTCTAGAAATCCCATGTCCACTATGTGTGGATCTGAGGCTGTGGATCACCTGTGGTCACTGACATGCCGTATGTCTTTCAGGACCGCAGCATGTCAAATTCTCTTTCTGGCTAGATTACAGGGGGACCCCAGAAAAAATTTAATTGTATACCTGCGGATTTGCTGCGCTTCAATTAAAGTCAATGAGCGAGAAACACTGCAGAAACGCTACATAGAAATGACATGCTGTATTTTTAAACGCAGTGGCAATCCTGAGCGGAAATTTCCGCATCATGTGCACAGCACATCAGGATTGCCATTGCATTTGCTGGCAGACTGATTACAAAGTGTTTTTGATGCATTTCCGCGTGGAAAAAATGCTGCGAAAACGCATCAAAAATGCTACGTGCGCACTTAAGCTAAGACTGTTGACCCTGGATAGTAGGGTTATGAGAGCGTTCCTGGGTAGTAGGGCTAAGAGCGCTGACCCTGGGTAGTAGAGCTAAGAGAGCTGTTCCTGGGTAGTAGAGCAATGAGAACTGTTCCTGGGGAGTAGGGCTAAGAGCACTGACCATGGGTAGCAGAGCTATGAGAGCTGTTCCTGGATAGTAGGACTAAGAGAGCTGTTCCTGTGTAGTAAGGCTAAGAGCGCTGACCATGGGTAGTAGGGCAATGAGAGCTGTTCCTGGGTAGTAAGACTAAGAGCGCTGACCATGGGTAGTAGGTTTAAGAGAGCTGTTCCAGGATAGTAGGGCTAAAGAGCTGTGCCTGGGTAGTAGGGCTAAGAGAGATGTCCCTGGGTAGTAGGGTTATGAGAGCTGACCCTGGGTAGTAGAGCTAAGAGAGCTGTCCCTGGGTAGTAGGGCTAAGAAAGCTGTTCCAGGGTAGTAGGGCTATGAGAGCTGTTCCTGGGTAGTAAGGCTAAGAGCGCAGACCATGGGTAGTAGGGCTAAGAGACCTGTTCCAGGATAGTAGGGCTAAGAGAGCTGTCCCTGGGTAGTAGGGCTATGTCCCTGGGAAGTAGGGCAATGAGAGCTGACCCTGGGTAGTAGAGCTAAGAGAGCTGTCCCTGGGTAGTAGGGCTAAGAGAGCTGTTCCAGGGTAGCAGGGCTATGCGAGCTGTTCCTGGGTAGTAAGGCTAAGAGCGCCGACCATGGGTAGTAGGGCTAAGAGAGCTGTTCCAGAATAGTAGGACTAAGAGAGCTGTCCCTGGGTAGTAGGGCTAAGAGAGATGTCCTTGGGTAGTAGGGCTAAGAGAGCTGACCCTGGGTAGTAGAGCTAAGAGAGCTGTCCCTGGGTAGTAGGGTTAAGAGAGCTGTCCCTGGGCAGTAGGGCTAAGAGAGTTGTTCTTGGGTAGTATGGCTATGAGAGCTTTTCCTAGGTAGTAAAGCTAAGAGCGTTGACTCTTGGTAGTAGGGCTGAGAGAGCTGTTCCAGGGTAGTAGGGTTAAGAGAGCTGTCGCCGGGTAGTTGGGCTAAGAGAGCTGACCCTGGGTAGTAGACTTGCATTGAGCTTTTGTGATGTAACTTCTGACTTCCGGCTAGTCAGAAGTTACGGGCACAAGATGGAGCTGTGGGACCGCAGCGGCATCATTAAAAGGTGAAGCTACCGGAAGGTGAGAATAAGAATAGGGACTGGAGACCCACATCTAAACCGCCACTCCAGCGCTGAAAAAAAAATGCTGGAGTGGTGCTTTTAAAAAATATCAGCAACCAGTTCAGCCAGCACAAAGAATAAACGCAGTCAGCCAGCAAAAAATGTGAACACAGTCAGCAAGCACAAAAAGAGAACGCAGTCAGCAAGCACAAAAAGTGAATGCAGTCAGCCAGCACAAACAGTGAACGCCGTGAATGCAGTCAGCCAGCACAAACAGTGAATGCAGTGAACTTAGTCAGCCAGAATGTTTGCGTGGTTCTATCTTTTAATCAGAGCAGACAAAGCCAGTACTTAGCATTGGGAGCAGTCCATCTTGGTCTGGCAGAGCTCTCTTAGCCCCATCACCTAGAAACAACTTTCTTAGCCCTACTATCAAGGGACAGCTCTCTTAGCCCTACTCCCCAGGGACAGCTCTCTTAGCCCTTCTACGCAGGGTCAGCACTCTTAGCGCTACTACCTAGGAACAGCTCTCTGAGTCATACTACCCACTGTCAGCGCTGTTAGCCTTACTACCCAGGAAAAGCTCTCATAGCCCTATTATCCAGGGACAGCCAGAACGAGGCTCCCATAAAATTGTATTGAAAAGTGACCTCTGAGAAGCTCCATGAAACACTGGAGCTCCTGGTAGGTCACTTTTCACTGGAGACCAAGAAAGTTTGAAGGCGGCAACAGGGACAGGAGAATTACATTTCGAGCATCACTCCAGCGGTGCAATAAAAAAAAATGCTAGAGTGGTACTTTGCATTAACATATATTTTCCTGCAGAGGCAACTTGCATAATAAATTACTATTTCTGTCTTGCTGGTGATATTATGTGTAATGGCATAATCTTGTACCCCTTTGAAATTAGTTGCACTTTCCACATATTTACATGTGGAACAGTCCCTGCTTGGAAATTATCCCCATCTGGGACCTCTTGTCCCTAGGGATGAAGGTTGAGCTGGACAGACCTACTGGCTGTTTGTCAAGAGAGCTTTCATATTTTGAGATCTCCTCCAAGTTATTGTTAGACACATGGCCAGTCCATTTGATTTTCTGGTGCCCCACGTTGGGCCTTGCAAGTAGTCTGGTGTGCTCCCATTTGTTGTATTTCTTGAGCCTGTATAAGGCCACCTAAGACTCACACCGGTGTCTTGGTATTGCTCTAAGCCTTGCTAGTAACTCTTTTCATGGTCTTTGCACAGTTCCAGTCCGCAGTCATCAGTAGTCTCCTGGCTGTCTGTGGTTTTCAGTACATTATAAAGACTTTAAAGAAGCTGTCCACTACTTTATTCCCCCCCCCCTCAATGTATCCCCCCGGGGCCCCTAAGACTTATTGTAAATACCTTCTGTTGCTGATAATGCCTGTGAGCAGTGCTATCGGTGACCGCTCACAGGCATCACGTGACCCCTCGCTAACGTCACGACAAGTGAGTCGTGACTCAGCACTGGGGTCCCCGCGGTGGCTGCTGGTTGTGGGCGGGGTTACCCCCCACGTCACACCAAGCATCCACCCCGCGCTTTCCCAATGAATGGGGAAAGGCAGAGCGCGCGGTGGATGCTGGGTGTGACGTGCGGGGTAACCCCGCCCACAGCCTGGCAACCACCATGGAAACAGGAAGATCGTGACCCCCGGCTGCTGCCAGCACTTGTCGTGACATCAACGGATGTCAGAGCCGGCTGCAGCCGGGGGTCACGTGATGACTGTGAGCGGCCAGTGCTCACAGGCATTATCAGCAACAGAAGGTATTTACAAGAAGTCCTAGGGGCCCCGGGGGATACATGGGGGGGATATAAAGTAGTGGACAACACCTTTAAGTTTGCATTTGACTTGTCCACCTGCAGCTTTCAGGACATCTCCTAGCCGCTTGAAGTTTCTAGAACTTTATTAAAACTTTAGTTTACCTTCTGTGTGACCGCCTGCTTGCCTGCAATCTCCTGGAAGTCTCCTGCTTGCTTGCGGTTTCCATTTCCTCAGCTATCCATGTTCTGCATGCTTCAACTAGCTGCTTCACTGACACCCATGGCCCGTGTGCACACCCGGACCTTGGGCTTAGAGGATCCACCTCTCTGTGTGAGTGACCCGGCTTTGTGTAATAGTTATAGAGGAATTTTTTAGAAAGCTTTGAGCCAAATATCCATTTGTCAGAAGTACTGGCCAATGTTTCGAAAAAACTAATTGTATCTCCCTTTCCCACAGTCCCAGAAATAAATTAGAATAGACAGGCAAACTAGTTGCCTCAAAAGCTGTTCCCCAGAGCTGTAAGAAGAAGCAGTCCTTAAATACAAAAATATTGTGAGTAAATGAGAATTCTAACAGTTCAATGAAAAATGTAACAAGTTCATTGTTAGTAGTGTTGAGCGATACCTTCCGATATCAGACAATGTGAACTGAGGTCTAAGATGGCAGACATACAAGAAACAGAGGCATGTTCACACTAGCAAAAAAGAAGCAAGACAAAAATATATCTCATACCCTACCATAATTATATATAAATGTAAAGCAAAGTTGCATAATAAATATAGGGTACTTAGTGAACTATTTTTGATCAAAAAAAATATACAAGCCGTCCCACCAGCGGCAAGGTGACCCTAAATTGGGACGGTACCTATACTGCCTATATTAAAAACCTTACTGTATATCAAAGTTGAAGTAATGCATATAAAAGGGTAGACAAATAGGACCGGGTCCCAACTCCAGACCACCTAGGCCCGTGGTAAGCTACATATATATCAATCAGCTCAACAAAGGGCATGCCACACCCTTAAATTGCACAGAATGCAAACAAGTCAAAAAACCAGACAATGTGAACTGAGGTCTAAGATGGCAGACATACAAGAAACAGAGGCATGTTCACACTAGCAAAAAAGAAGCAAGACAAAAATATATCTCATACCCTACCATAATTATATATAAATGTAAAGCAAAGTTGCATAATAAATATAGGGTACTTAGTGAACTATTTTTGATCAAAAAAAGTATACAAGCCGTCCCACCAGCGGCAAGGTGACCCTAAATTGGGACGGTACCTATACTGCCTATATTAAAAACCTTACTGTATATCAAAGTTGAAGTAATGCATATAAAAGGGTAGACAAATAGGACCAGGTCCCAACTCCAGACCACCTAGGCCCGTGGTAAGCTACATATATACCAATCAGCTCAACAAAGGGCATGCCACACCCTTAAATTGCACAGAATGCAAACAAGTCAAAAAACCAGACAATGTGAACTGAGGTCTAAGATGGCAGACATACAAGAAACAGAGGCATGTTCACACTAGCAAAAAAGAAGCAAGACAAAAATATATCTCATACCCTACCATAATTATATATAAATGTAAAGCAAAGTTGCATAATAAATATAGGGTACTTAGTGAACTATTTTTGATCAAAAAAAGTATACAAGCCGTCCCACCAGCGGCAAGGTGACCCTAAATTGGGACGGTACCTATACTGCCTATATTAAAAACCTTACTGTATATCAAAGTTGAAGTAATGCATATAAAAGGGTAGACAAATAGGACCGGGTCCCAACTCCAGACCACCTAGGCCCGTGGTAAGCTACATATATACCAATCAGCTCAACAAAGGGCATGCCACACCCTTAAATTGCACAGAATGCAAACAAGTCAAAAAACCAGACAATGTGAACTGAGGTCTAAGATGGCAGACATACAAGAAACAGAGGCATGTTCACACTAGCAAAAAAGAAGCAAGACAAAAATATATCTCATACCCTACCATAATTATATATAAATGTAAAGCAAAGTTGCATAATAAATATAGGGTACTTAGTGAACTATTTTTGATCAAAAAAAGTATACAAGCCGTCCCACCAGCGGCAAGGTGACCCTAAATTGGGACGGTACCTATACTGCCTATATTAAAAACCTTACTGTATATCAAAGTTGAAGTAATGCATATAAAAGGGTAGACAAATAGGACCGGGTCCCAACTCCAGACCACCTAGGCCCGTGGTAAGCTACATATATACCAATCAGCTCAACAAAGGGCATGCCACACCCTTAAATTGCACAGAATGCAAACAAGTCAAAAAACCAGACAATGTGAACTGAGGTCTAAGATGGCAGACATACAAGAAACAGAGGCATGTTCACACTAGCAAAAAAGAAGCAAGACAAAAATATATCTCATACCCTACCATAATTATATATAAATGTAAAGCAAAGTTGCATAATAAATATAGGGTACTTAGTGAACTATTTTTGATCAAAAAAAGTATACAAGCCGTCCCACCAGCGGCAAGGTGACCCTAAATTGGGACGGTACCTATACTGCCTATATTAAAAACCTTACTGTATATCAAAGTTGAAGTAATGCATATAAAAGGGTAGACAAATAGGACCAGGTCCCAACTCCAGACCACCTAGGCCCGTGGTAAGCTACATATATACCAATCAGCTCAACAAAGGGCATGCCACACCCTTAAATTGCACAGAATGCAAACAAGTCAAAAAACCAGACAATGTGAACTGAGGTCTAAGATGGCAGACATACAAGAAACAGAGGCATGTTCACACTAGCAAAAAAGAAGCAAGACAAAAATATATCTCATACCCTACCATAATTATATATAAATGTAAAGCAAAGTTGCATAATAAATATAGGGTACTTAGTGAACTATTTTTGATCAAAAAAAGTATACAAGCCGTCCCACCAGCGGCAAGGTGACCCTAAATTGGGACGGTACCTATACTGCCTATATTAAAAACCTTACTGTATATCAAAGTTGAAGTAATGCATATAAAAGGGTAGACAAATAGGACCGGGTCCCAACTCCAGACCACCTAGGCCCGTGGTAAGCTACATATATACCAATCAGCTCAACAAAGGGCATGCCACACCCTTAAATTGCACAGAATGCAAACAAGTCAAAAAACCAGACAATGTGAACTGAGGTCTAAGATGGCAGACATACAAGAAACAGAGGCATGTTCACACTAGCAAAAAAGAAGCAAGACAAAAATATATCTCATACCCTACCATAATTATATATAAATGTAAAGCAAAGTTGCATAATAAATATAGGGTACTTAGTGAACTATTTTTGATCAAAAAAAGTATACAAGCCGTCCCACCAGCGGCAAGGTGACCCTAAATTGGGACGGTACCTATACTGCCTATATTAAAAACCTTACTGTATATCAAAGTTGAAGTAATGCATATAAAAGGGTAGACAAATAGGACCAGGTCCCAACTCCAGACCACCTAGGCCCGTGGTAAGCTACATATATACCAATCAGCTCAACAAAGGGCATGCCACACCCTTAAATTGCACAGAATGCAAACAAGTCAAAAAACCAGACAATGTGAACTGAGGTCTAAGATGGCAGACATACAAGAAACAGAGGCATGTTCACACTAGCAAAAAAGAAGCAAGACAAAAATATATCTCATACCCTACCATAATTATATATAAATGTAAAGCAAAGTTGCATAATAAATATAGGGTACTTAGTGAACTATTTTTGATCAAAAAAAGTATACAAGCCGTCCCACCAGCGGCAAGGTGACCCTAAATTGGGACGGTACCTATACTGCCTATATTAAAAACCTTACTGTATATCAAAGTTGAAGTAATGCATATAAAAGGGTAGACAAATAGGAACGGGTCCCAACTCCAGACCACCTAGGCCCGTGGTAAGCTACATATATACCAATCAGCTCAACAAAGGGCATGCCACACCCTTAAATTGCACAGAATGCAAACAAGTCAAAAAACCAGACAATGTGAACTGAGGTCTAAGATGGCAGACATACAAGAAACAGAGGCATGTTCACACTAGCAAAAAAGAAGCAAGACAAAAATATATCTCATACCCTACCATAATTATATATAAATGTAAAGCAAAGTTGCATAATAAATATAGGGTACTTAGTGAACTATTTTTGATCAAAAAAAGTATACAAGCCGTCCCACCAGCGGCAAGGTGACCCTAAATTGGGACGGTACCTATACTGCCTATATTAAAAACCTTACTGTATATCAAAGTTGAAGTAATGCATATAAAAGGGTAGACAAATAGGACCCGGTCCTATTATTATGCAACTTTGCTTTACATTTATATATAATTATGGTAGGGTATGAGATATATTTTTGTCTTGCTTCTTTTTTGCTAGTGTGAACATGCCTCTGTTTCTTGTATGTCTGCCATCTTAGACCTCAGTTCACATTGTCTGGTTTTTTGACTTGTTTGCATTCTGTGCAATTTAAGGGTGTGGCATGCCCTTTGTTGAGCTGATTGGTATATATGTAGCTTACCACGGGCCTAGGTGGTCTGGAGTTGGGACCCGGTCCTTTTTGTCTACCCTTTTATATGCATTACTTCAACTTTGATATACAGTAAGGTTTTTAATATAGGCAGTATAGGTACCGTCCCAATTTAGGGTCACCTTGCCGCTGGTGGGACGGCTTGTATACTTTTTTTGATCAAAAATAGTTCACTAAGTACCCTATATTTATTATGCAACTTTGCTTTACATTTATATATAATTATGGTAGGGTATGAGATATATTTTTGTCTTGCTTCTTTTTTGCTAGTGTGAACATGCCTCTGTTTCTTGTATGTCTGCCATCTTAGACCTCAGTTCACATTGTCTGGTTTTTTGACTTGTTTGCATTCTGTGCAATTTAAGGGTGTGGCATGCCCTTTGTTGAGGTGATTGGTATATATGTAGCTTACCACGGGCCTAGGTGGTCTGGAGTTGGGACCCGGTCCTATTTGTCTACCCTTTTATATGCATTACTTCAACTTTGATATACAGTAAGGTTTTTAATATAGGCAGTATAGGTACCGTCCCAATTTAGGGTCACCTTGCCGCTGGTGGGACGGCTTGTATACTTTTTTTGATCAAAAATAGTTCACTAAGTACCCTATATTTATTATGCAACTTTGCTTTACATTTATATATAATTATGGTAGGGTATGAGATATATTTTTGTCTTGCTTCTTTTTTGCTAGTGTGAACATGCCTCTGTTTCTTGTATGTCTGCCATCTTAGACCTCAGTTCACATTGTCTGGTTTTTTGACTTGTTTGCATTCTGTGCAATTTAAGGGTGTGGCATGCACTTTGTTGAGCTGATTGGTATATCTGTAGCTTACCACGGTCCTAGGTGGTCTGGAGTTGGGACCCGGTCCTATTTGTCTACCCTTTTATATGCATTACTTCAACTTTGATATACAGTAAGGTTTTTAATATAGGCAGTATAGGTACCGTCCCAATTTAGGGTCACCTTGCCGCTGGTGGGACGGCTTGTATACTTTTTTTGATCAAAAATAGTTCACTAAGTACCCTATATTTATTATGCAACTTTGCTTTACATTTATATATAATTATGGTAGGGTATGAGATATATTTTTGTCTTGCTTCTTTTTTGCTAGTGTGAACATGCCTCTGTTTCTTGTATGTCTGCCATCTTAGACCTCAGTTCACATTGTCTGGTTTTTTGACTTGTTTGCATTCTGTGCAATTTAAGGGTGTGGCATGCACTTTGTTGAGCTGATTGGTATATATGTAGCTTACCACGGGCCTAGGTGGTCTGGAGTTGGGACCCGGTCCTATTTGTCTACCCTTTTATATGCATTACTTCAACTTTGATATACAGTAAGGTTTTTAATATAGGCAGTATAGGTACCGTCCCAATTTAGGGTCACCTTGCCGCTGGTGGGACGGCTTGTATACTTTTTTTGATCAAAAATAGTTCACTAAGTACCCTATATTTATTATGCAACTTTGCTTTACATTTATATATAATTATGGTAGGGTATGAGATATATTTTTGTCTTGCTTCTTTTTTGCTAGTGTGAACATGCCTCTGTTTCTTGTATGTCTGCCATCTTAGACCTCAGTTCACATTGTCTGGTTTTTTGACTTGTTTGCATTCTGTGCAATTTAAGGGTGTGGCATGCCCTTTGTTGAGCTGATTGGTATATATGTAGCTTACCACGGGCCTAGGTGGTCTGGAGTTGGGACCCGGTCCTATTTGTCTACCCTTTTATATGCATTACTTCAACTTTGATATACAGTAAGGTTTTTAATATAGGCAGTATAGGTACCGTCCCAATTTAGGGTCACCTTGCCGCTGGTGGGACGGCTTGTATACTTTTTTTGATCAAAAATAGTTCACTAAGTACCCTATATTTATTATGCAACTTTGCTTTACATTTATATATAATTATGGTAGGGTATGAGATATATTTTTGTCTTGCTTCTTCCGATATCAGGAAATATCGTATCGGATTGGATATTATTTTTCTTTTATTGCAGGAGATCGTTGGCTTCAGCTGGAATGGGCGTGATGGTAAGTATAGTTTAATTTAGAACAATAAAGAATGGTGTCTTTATTTCAATTAAAGGACTTTATTCTGGGTGTTGTGTTTTTTTTAAATACTTTACTAGAAATTCATGGTGGTCATGTCTAATATTGGCGTGACCCCATGAATTTCGGGCTTAGGGCCAGCTGATAATGCCAAGCTGGCCTTAACCCTTTTATTACCCAGTGAGCCACCGCACCAGGGCCCTGGATGAGTTGGGTACAGTGCCAGAAGATGGCGCTTCTATGAACGCGCCATTTTCCGGGGCGGCTGCGGACTGCAATTTGCAGCAGGGGGGGCCCAGAAAGCTTGGGTCTCCCTGCGCTGCAGATTCTAGCCCCCAGCTGCCTAGTTGTACCTGGCTGGACACAAAAATAGGGCGAAGCTCCACGTATTTTTTTTTTTAAATTATTTCATGAAATTCATGAAATAATTAAGAAAAAAAGGGCTTCCCTATATTGTTGTGTCCGGCCAGGTACAAATAGGCAGCTGGTGGTTGGGGGCAGCCCGTTCCTGCCTGCTGTACCTGGCTGGACCCAAATATAGTGCGAAGCTCCACGTCAATTTTTTTTTAATTATTTCATGAAATAATTTTTGAAAAAAAGGGCTTCCCTATATTGTTGTGTCCGGCCAGGTACAAATAGGCAGCTGGTGGTTGGGGGCAGCCCGTTCCTGCCTGCTGTACCTGGCTGGACACAAATATAGGGCGAAGCCCCACATCAATTTTTTTTTAATTATTTCATGAATTTCCTGAAATAATTAAAAAAAATTGACGTGGGGCTTCGCACTATATTTGTGTCCAGCCAGGTACAGCAGGCAGGAACGGGCTGCCCCCAACCACCAGCTGCCTATTTGTACCTGGCCGGACACAACAATATAGGGAAGCCCTTTTTTTCTTTATTATTTCATGAATTTCATGAAATAATTTAAAAAAAAAATACATGGGGCTTCTCCCTATTTTTGTGTCCAGCCAGGTACAACTAGGCAGCTGGGGGATGGAATCTGCAGCGCAGGGAGACCCAAGCTTTCTGGGCCCCCCCCCCCGCTGCAAATTGCAGTCCGCAGCCACCCCGGAAAATGGCGCGTTCATAGAAGCTGGATGCTGTACCTGGCTGGCATACAAAAATATGGCAAAGCCCACGTCAAAATTTTTGGGAAAAATTAATTAAAAAATAAATAATAATTTAGGGACTGCATCTTTATTAACTCCTCAAATGTCATTTAGTGTTAAAATAAAGGATTTATTTAAAAAAAAAATTGGCGTGGGATCCCCCATAATTTTAGTCTCTAGCGGAGGTTAAGCAGACAGCTGGGGCAGATGTTTGAAGCCTGGGAAGGGGGTAATACCCACGGAGCTTCCCAGACTGCTAATATCAGCCCCCAGCTGAATACCTAGCCTTTACTAGCTATTAAAATGGGGGACCCCCCCAAAAAAATGACGTGGGGTCCCCCCTATTTTAATAGCTAGCAAAGGCTAGGCAGACAGCTGGGGGCTGATATTAATAGCCCAGGAAGGGTGCCATGAATATTGGCCCCCTCCCAGGCTAGAAACACCAGCCGTCAGCCGCCCCAGAAATGGCGCATCCATAGGATGCGCCAATTCTGGCACTTAGCCTCGCTCTTCCACGCTGCCCTGGTGCGGTGGCAGGGGGTAATAGGGCTGGGGTTCATGTCAGCGCCAGCTGCCATGAAGCCCAGGTTAGTAATGATGGGCGTCTATAAGACACCCCCATTACTAACCTACAAAGTGTTAAAAAGAGAAAACACAAACACCCAGAAAAAAATAATTTATTTGAAATAAAACACACCATTTTATTTAATTCTTAGTTTACTAAAAAAAAATAGTTACCTGTCCACGTTCCTGCGCTGATCTCCCATGCACAGCTGTCACATCTGGAGATGGTGACAGCTGTGCATGGCTGCTGTAAGCTCACGCTGCCGGGAACACGTCCGCTCCCGGCAGTGGGAGCCACTGACTGAGGTCACCGGAGTGCATTCAGGCAGCGCAGCTCCGGAGACCTCCTTTACGGCACTGCTGTACCGTGAGAATTTCTCACGATACAGCAGGGCCGTAAAGGAGCTGACCGGAGCAGCGCTGCCTGAACTCCGGCGAACCCACTTATGCAATGACGGGGCTGCTTTACGGCCCCATCATTCTAGCGGCGGCAGCGGTTCAGAGCGGTCACATTCTATGTGGCTGCTCTGAACTGGAGATCTTCGTGGGACACTCGTGGACTACTACGGAGGGGTAAGGATAAGGTTGTGGTTTATTATTTTATATTTTATTACAGGAGATCGATGGCTTCGGGGAATTAGGTGTCTAGGTGAGTATAGGTGTAGTTTTTTATTTTTTACTTTATTTTAGGTGGCGATCGGCGGGGACAGGTAATGTATGAACTAATTTATTGTAGGTAACCACTGGCCACCAATGAAATGTATTTAAAATTTATTGGGGACACAGTAGGGCAATTTAAATAGCAGGATCAGGCTGATGGGAACTACTGCTCCCATTGAGCTGATCCTGCTGGCACGAGTGGACGGGGGACAGACATAGGCCGATGGGAGTAGTAGTGTCACATCGGCCTATGTTTGCCTGCACGCACACACCCACAGACATCGCACAGACACCGCGCACACCCGCACACACTCACAGACATCGCACACACTCGCACACACCCGCAGACATCGCACACACACCGTGCACACCCGCACAGACACCAATTATGACGGGCTGATGGTCTGGGAGGTGAGGCTGACCTGTGCGACCGTGGGAAAGTTCATGTGAGTTCATGCAATGCAGTCAAGCATGAACTCACATGAACTCTCTGAGGGAACCGCCGCTACTTCAAATGAACAGCTGATCAGCATCACCTGATACCTCAGCTGTTCATTTGAAATAACCGGCGGGAAAGCGCAGCACAGAGCGGGAAAGCCGGCGGTGAAGTCTTTTCACTGCCAGCTTCCCGCCCGGGTCCTTCGCTCCCCGCTCCTTGGTGCTGCGCTCCCCGCCCGGTCCTAACTTACGATCAGGATGGGAGGTGGCGAGGGGAGCGGAGGATCGGGGTGGGAGGCTGCGGGGAAGCAGTATGGGGCTGTGTGATTGTTTAAAAGCCGGCAGCTTTTTACGCGCGCCGGCTTTTAAACAATCAGGAGAATTCTCCCACGCTGGGATGGCATTCTGATGGCAGGCTGGATCTCAGCTGAGCGCTGCCATCCAGCTTGTCATCGTTCAGAGACACTGCAGAGCGCAGGCATTATGGGAACTTCCGATTCCGGTATTCGATATTGTAAAAGTATCGGAATTAAGTATCGGAGTTCCGATACCGCGAATATCGGCCGATACCCGATATTTCAGTATCGGAATGCTCAACACTAATTGTTAGTCATTTTAAGAAAGATTCTCATTGCAGAGACCCCGTGGCCATGATCTATCGATGTATACAGGGACTTCACATCACATGTCACCAATTTCTTGTCCTGTTCCAAATGGACATCAATTAAGTGTCTGAGATTATTGGTAGTATCTTTCACAATTGATGATAACGTCTCTGCACATTTTTGTAAGTAGGAGTCAATAAAACTACAGATGTTCTCTCATAGCTACAGTTTTCAGTCTTTCCCACATTTTGGCTGTGATAACACCCCTTTCATCGTTTGCTTTCAAAATACTATCCAATTGGGCCTTGAACTGAGTGGTAGGATTGCTATCAAGTCTTCCATTGGATCATTTTTAATTGTCAAAATGCCTTCCATTCATACATATCTGCAGACCACAACACAACATTGCCTGCCTTATCAGATGGTTTAATAACTACTAGTTTGTTAGATATAAGTTATTTGATAGCTTTCTTTTCCTCAGTTGTAAGGTTTTGTTCAGAAATGCTTTGTGGAATCTTTGCTAGTTCTTTTCACATTAATTCGAGAAAAATATCTACATTTGGACATAGACATAAAAGAGTAAAATGTAAGTGGCCATGCAATGCAGAACTGTACAAAACCTTATATCAGGAGACTCCTCTTTGCTTATGTAAAAATGAATCTAGAACTGATAGTGCCTGTTTATCTAAAATGTGGGTAATAATTCATTAGTAGTGTTGAGCGAGCATGCTCGACACTGCTCGGTACTCGCCCGAGCATCTCACTACTATTTTCGGGTTACTCGGGCGGGAGCTCGGGTCTCCGCCCTGCATGTTTGGCGCTTTTTACAGAGCCAATGAACATGCAGGGATTGCCAGCCAGTCACTGTAATGCCGCAGCCATGTTGGTTGTGGGCATTACAGTGATTGGCTTTCCACACAGCGTCACCTCGAGTATTTAAAATCGGGCGCCGCCATCTTGGACACAGTCGCTCCGGATCAGACAGTGTAGGGAGAGTACTGCTGAGCTAGGGAGAGATTTATACTGCGAAATAGGTAGTGAAATGTCTCTAAAGCCTGCAAAATCAAACAAACAGTCCTTCTGACGACTAATATCCATCCCAGATATCAGGCAGGCAGGCTGTATAGGAGATGCAGTGGTTATACCAACAAACACTGCATTATAGTCCTGTGTACTGCTTCTCAAATTGCTAGACTTAACCCCAGGTCTCAGGGGCCAGGAAAAATCCTTTTTTTTTCATCTAAATCCTCTTTTTTTCTTTTCCTCAGTCAGTCTGTACAAGTACCCATCTTATTAACCTTTTGGCATTCCCCCCCACCAAAAAAAATTGAGTGTGTCTGTGAGTGTTCAGACATAAATATATCTGTTTAAAAGAGTCTGGTTTCGGCCAGATAACTAGAACTGTGGTTTTGCAGTTTCACGGTTCAAATCTCTGTATTATCCACTTTTTTTCCTTTTTCCATAAAAAAAACAGTTTGAGTGTCTCGCTGACTGTTCAGACACAAATATATCTGTTTAAAAGATTCTGGTGTAGGCCAGAGAAATAGAACTGTGGTTTTCCTCTTCCGCGGTTCAAATCTGGATGTAATCCACCTTTTTGCCTTTTTTACATAAAAAAAAAAAAAAGTTTGAGTGTCTCGCTGACTGTTCAGACACAAATATATCTGTTTAAAAGATTCTGGTGTAGGCCAGCGAACTACAACTGTGGTTTTCCTCTTCCACAGTTCAAATCTGGGTGTAATCCACCTTTTTGCCTTTTTTACATAAAAAAAAACAGTTTGAGTGTCACGCTGACTGTTCAGAGACAAATATATCTGTTTAAAAGATTCTGGTGTAGGCCAGAGAAATAGAACTGTGGTTTTCCTCTTCCTCTTTCCTCTAATCTCCTTTTTATTACCCTTTTGCCATTGATAGTGCGAGTGTAAGCTATTTTACTTCATTTACAATGGGCAAGGCGCGTGGCAAGGGACGTGCAACTGGACATTCTGGTGATGGTGCGTGCAGAGGACGGGGCCGTGGCCAAGGTGAAAGTGTGCCACAACCAACAGTCACATCTTCTCGCTCCCAGTTCTTGACCAAATTACTAGGGAAGCACACAACAACACCACTATTGCGAACTGATCAGTGTGAACAGGTTATTAATTGGATAGCAGATAATACTTCCAGTCACTTGGGCACCACCACCTCCGGTCTGTCTTCAACACGGTCAAGTGTTAGTAGCCGTGAGTCTCGACCGCATACTCCTCCTCATCCTGATGCTCCTTCCTCCCACCATGCCGAGTGTCGTCAGACAGCAACTGATCCCACAGTGGGACACTCTGAAGAGCTGTTCACTGGTCCATTTTCATATTTGGGCCCCTCGCCTGCTCCGCTTGAAGTGGTCGAAGAGGAGATCCCATGTAGCGATGGCCAAATATTTGAACAGCCACGGCCACAGGAAGGCGACGCTGGCAATTTGTCATAAGAGGTGGACGATGACGAGACACAGTTGCCACAAAGTGAGGAGGAGGACCGTGGTGCGGAAGTGGAAGAGGAGGTGGTGGTGGATGATCTAGTAACTGACCCAACATGGCAGTAGGACACGCAGAGCAAGGCCAACAGCACACAGGGGGAGGGAGGCAGAGTACCCCAACAGGCAGGAAGAAGCAGTGTGGTGGTTGCAGACAGAAGGCGGGCAACCGTTCCCCGTAACACCAACAGGAGGGACGTTGCCAGTACAAACGGTAGGTCTTCCAGAGTCTGGAATTTTTTTAAAGACTCTGCTGATAACCCCAAAAAGGCCATTTGTACCACCTGCCAGGCCAGCATCAGCAGGGGTGACAAAACTACCAGCCTGACCAGCACCAGCATGATCAGGCACATGTCAGCAAAGCACCCGACTTTGTGGGGTGAACCCCAGGGTCCACGACCAGTGTCAGCGGGTGTCACCACTGCTTCTTCCGCTATTGTGCGTGTAAGAGAACCCCATGTTGTGCGTGCAAGGCAATCACCTGTCCATACTGCATGCAAAGATGCCCCCTCCTCTCAGTCTTCACTTGTTATGGCAGTTTCTCAAGAAACAGCATCAACGTCCACGTCCACGTCCCACCGCAGCATTCAATTGTCCATATCCCAGACCTTTGAACGAAAGCGCAAATTCGCAGCCAACGCCCCCACAGGCCACAGTCCTAAATTCGCACATTTCACGACTGCTTACGTTGGAAATGCTGCCTTTTAGGCTGGTGGAGACGGAATCCTTCCACAACCTTATGGCGGTGGCCGTCCCTCGGTACTCGGTCCCCAGCCGACACTATTTTGCCCGGTTTGCCATCCCCACACTACACAAGCACGTGTTCCAAAACATCTGACGTGCCCTCAACAATGCAGTTACTGGGAGAGTCCACCTGACAACGGACACGTGGACAAGTGCTTGTGGCCAGGGATGGTACATCTCCCTGACGGCACACTGGGTAAACATAGTGGAAGCCGGGACCCAGTCGGACCTTGGGACGGAACACATCCTCCCCACACCGAGGATTGCGGGCCCTATGTCAGTCAGACTTGCCCCCACAGTGTACAGCTCCTCCGCATCATCCTCCTCCTCATGTTCAGCCTCCATCTCAGATATCACCACATCAGTTACAAGCTGGAAGCACTGCAGTACTGCCTCAGCCAAGCGGCAACAGGCTGTGTTGAAACTCATAAGCTTAGGTGATAAACCTCACACTGCTTGTGTGAGTTGTGGACAGCTGTGAAAGAGCAGGCAGATCTGTGGCTGAGACCGCTGAACCTACATCCAGGCATGGTCGTGTGTGACAATGACCGTAACCTGGTGGCGGCTCTGAGGCGAGGCGAGATCACACACATTCCATGCCTGGCTCATGTGCTTAACCTCGTGGTTCAGCGGTTTCTTAAATCGTACCCCGAGTTGCCAGATCTGCTCGTCAAGGTACGCCGCCTATCAGCTCATTTTCGCAAGTCGGCTACAGCTTCCGTTGCCCTTGCTGTGTTGCAGCAGCGTTTGCAGCTTCAGGCACACCGACTGGTGTGTGATGTCCCCACACGTTGGAACTCTACCCTCCACATGTTGCAAAGGATTTGTGAGCAGAAGAGAGCAGTTGTGGAGTACCAGCTGCAACAAGGCCGTCGATATTCAGGTCAGACTACACACATAAGACCTCAGGAGTGGACCTGGATGTCTGACATATGTACCTTCCTGACAAACTTTGAGGAGTCCACCATGGTGAGTGGTGATGACGCCATCATTAGCATCATCATCTCACTTGTCTGTCTTTTGCAACGCTCTCTGCAGAGAATTAAAGAGGAGGCATTGCAGCCAGAGTATGATGAGATGGATCAAGAAGCCGTAGCGGGCGATTATACACAGCCCAGCCTCATCTCATCCCAACGTGCATTGGGGGGACAATGAGGGAGAGGAGGAGGAGGAGGAAGAACAGGAGCTGGTATCATGCGCTGTAGACGGTAGTACCTGTACAACTGTCATACCGTCGGTTCAGCGTGGGTGGCCTGAGGACAGGGGGGAGGAGGAGGAGGAGAGCATGGTCAGTCGTCATCTTGGTGAGGACACGGAAGTCTTGCCCGAAACCAGTCTGGCACGCGTGGCTGACTTTATGTTACGCTACCTTAACTGTGACCCTCGCGTTGTCAAAATGTTGGGTGACAGTCATTACTGGTTGGTGACACTTTTAGACCCCCGCTACAAGGAGAACTTTCACTCTCTTATTCCTGAGATGGAGAAGTCTACAAAAATGGGGCAGTACCAGAAGGCCCTTGCTGCAGAACTGTTAAAAAAATTCCCATCTGAACACGCTAGCGGCAGAGGTCACAGTTCGTTGCCCAACCAAGGTGCACAGGCGAGAGAGATGCAACTCCAATCCAGCAGAGGCAGGGGAACACTGTCAACGTTCTGGGACAGTTTTCTGAGACCCGCCCAGCTTACAGGCCCTGAGGCGCGGGGTACTCTCACAAGGAGTGGAAAGTTTCAAAAGATGGTGAGGGAGTACCTTGTCGACCGTACCAGCGTCCTCCGTGATTCCGCTCTGTGCCTTTTAATTATTGGGTATCCAAGCTGGACACTTGGAATGAACTCGCTCTGTATGCCTTGGAGGTCCTGGCCTGCCCTGCTGCTAGCGTGCTATCGGAGCGTGTTTTTAGTGCCGCTGGAGGAATTATAACTGATAAGCGCACTCGCCTGTCAACTGACAATGCTGACAAGCTGACCCTTATCAAAATGAACAAGGGCTGGATTGGGCCAGACTTCTAATCACCACCAAATGACAGCAGAGTAACATAAAGTCAAATCCACTGTGTTATTTCGGGAGGTGTATTCCCATGCACCGCTTCACACCCACACATGGGTATACGCTTCCTCATTTCAGCTGTTTTTTGCTCTTCTCCTTATCCTCAGCCTCCACCACCACTATACCACCAAGGTGACCATGGTCCGTGTTGCCAGCATTGCAAGTTCCCCCGTCCTAATTTTTGGCAGCTTTTGCTTGGAAGGCATAGGCAAAGACTATGGGAGACCCACTCCCCAATAATGGGAATAATGTTTTTAATATGCTGTACTGCATGGCTCTTGTAAGGGGCATTGCAAGTTCCTCTGTCCTAATTTTTAGCAGCTTTTGCTTGGAAGGCATAGGCAAAGACTATGGGAGACCCACTCCCCAATAATGGGAATAATGTTTTTAATATGCTGTACTGCATGGCTCTTGTAAGGGGCATTGCAAGTTCCTCTGTCCTAATTTTTGGCAGCTTTTGCTTGGAAGGCATAGGCAAAGACTATGGGAGACCCACTTCCCAATAATGGGAATAATGTTTTTAATATGCTGTACTGTATGGCTCTTGTAAGGGGCATTAAAATCGTCTTGTTAAGCTACTATGACCTCCACGTCTCTTCCAAGGGTCATTGATATTGTCTTTTTATTCCACTGGGACCTCCACGTCTCTTCCAAGGGGCATTGATATTGTCTTTTTAATCCACTGTGACCTCCACGTCTCTTCCAAGGGGCATTAAAACCGTCTTGTTGAGCTACTGTGACCTCCACGTCTCTTCCAAGGGGCATTAAAACCGTCTAGTTAAACCACTCTGAACTCCACCACTCTTCCAAGGGGCATTGATATTGTCTTTTTAATCCACTGGGACCTCCACGTCTCTTCCAAGGGGCATTAAAACCCTCTTGTTAAGCTACTGTGACCTCCACGTCTCTTCCAAGGGGCATTAAAACCATCTTGTTAAACCACTCTGAACTCCACGTCTCTTCCAAGGGGTATTAAAACCATCTTGTTAAGCTACTGTGACCTCCACGTCTCTTCCAAGGGGCATTAAAACCGTCTTGTTAAACCACTCTGAACTCCACAGCTCTTCCAAGGGGCATTGAAATGTTGTTTTTAATTACCTCTAACCTCCACGACTCTTCCAACGGGCATTGCATTTCCTCCTAATTTTAGTCAGCTTTTGCTTTTCAATGCATAGGCGAACATAAGGGAGACCCACTCCCCAATAATGGGTAGAAGGTTTTTAGTACGCTGTAATCCACGTCAGTTTCAAGGGGCATTGCAGTTCCTCATAATTTTTGGAAAGCCTTCCATTCACTGCTTAGGCCAACAGTGTACAGGAGACCCAGTTGCTATAAATGGAAAAAACGGTTTAGTTAAGGCCCTCTGACCTCCATGTCACTTCTAAGGGGCATTGGAGTGCCTCGAAATTTTTGTTAGGCATTGCACTCACTGTATGCCCTATAACTGTGTAGCCGAACCGCTCCTTTTGGTACAGAAACATATCCTACAAGACATGTGTGGTTCACTGGCCTGATATTGATGTGAATGGTCCCTGTTCCTCCTGCTCTTTCTCCTTTGCCACCACCTCATCCATCATTCATCACCTGAAGCTTTGTTTTAACGGGAGTCATAGAACTGGGATAGTAGCAGGAAAACATCCAGCAATCCTCGGAGGAGGTAGGATATGCGCCAAAACTCTGACCACCTCAGGCCTAGCCGCTACTACAACATACATGCACTTGCATTCCAAGGAACAGAAAGCTAAGGAGATGGATGGCCTCATGATCATGAATAATTTACTCGTTGTGTAGGAGGTCGACCACTGCTGCTGTCTACCTTCTGAACTTTGTGTTGAAGCCTGATTGACCCAGGACCCGCAATTCTCTATGTCTGGAGGACGTGTTGCATCCCAGTGTCCAACTGTGTCCCGGCTTCCACAATATTAACCCAGTGTGAAGGCGTCAGTGAGATGGACCATCCCTGGCCACATTCACTTGTCCACATGTTTGTGGTTAGGCTATCCTTCCCACTAAATGCACTGGGGAGGGCACAGGTAATGTTTTGGTATGCGCGCTTGTGTATAAGGCGCACAGGGACAAATAGGGGCGGCTGGGGACCGTTTATGGACACCCGGCTGCCCCCAGGCAGCTGGGGACCGTGTGTGGGCACCCGGCCGCGGGGCGGCTGGGGACCGAGTATGGACACTCGGCCACCTCCTGGTGGCTGGGGACCAAGTGTGGACACCCGGCCGCCGGGCGGCTGGGGACTGAGTATGGATACCAGGCCGCCGACGCAGCCATGACGTGATGGCCAGATTCCGCCTCCACATGCCTAAAAGGCCCAATTTCAAGTGCAAGCAAGCAAGCAGTATGGTATTGCAGCCTGGGGGTGGGTGGGTGGCAGGCTGCATACTTGTGCTTACATTGCAAGGAATGGGGGAGGTACAATTGAACACTGCCCTGGGACAAGGACTTGCACGGGGATAGTTGCAAGTCTGCATCTTCTGATGCGGCAAGGATCACTTCTGATGGGCACACTTTTAGGCAGTGACCTGGGTGTCAGAGATGCTTCCAGGGGTCTTTCCCATGCTGTTCCCATGTCTTTTCAGCGCTGTATGCATGTGTCACACAGCACATGGCCACATAAGGTTGTAAAATGTTAAAATGACATTTGCCGGTGAATGCATTTGTCACGGTTGAAAGCAATACAAAAGTGCAAAAACGCATAAAAAATGCTACTTGTGAACATAGCCCAAGGTGTGGAGGAGTATTTTTGTTTTTGGTTATTTATTTTACCTTATACACAAGTCTTTACCCTGGAAAGGATGTTCCTTAACATATTTCACAGGAAATCAGTTTCAGTTTCGTTTTTGAACGTTTTATTGTGAGCCCCTAAAAGTGGCTTAATACCTCTGACCACGTTGTTGACAGCAGTGACATGGCGGTCAGAAATGTTTCCTGGGGCGATCCCCATGCTGTCCCCATGTCATTTGAGCATTGTCACTATCGTTTTGGGCACTTTTTAGGCTTTCTACAGACTGCCGGGGGTGCCGCCGCAAAAATGCTCGGATCTCCCATAGACTAACATTGGGCTCGTTGCTCGGGTCGAGCACCCGAGTATCACGGTGAGCTCGGCCCGAGCTTCGAGCACCCGAGCATTTTAGCGCTCAATCAACACTATTCATTAGTCTTGTTGGTGAAGTATTTTTTAACCCCTTTACCCCCGAAAGTTGCTTGCACGTTAATGACCTGGCCAATTTTTCAATTCTGACCAGTGTCACTTTATGAGGTAATAACTCTAGAACGCTTCAACGGATCCCCCTGATTCTGAGACTGTTTTTTCATGACATATTGTGCTTCATGAAAGTGGTAAAATTTATTTGATATGACTTGTGTTTATTTGTGAAAAATTGGAAATTTGGCAAAAATTTTGAAGAGTTCGCAATTTTCAAACTTTGAATTTTCATGCCCTTAAATCAGAGAGATATTTCAGACAAAATAGTTAATAAATAACATTTCCCACATGTCTACTTTACATCAGCACAATTTTGGAACCAACATTTTTTTTAGGAAGTTATAAGGGTTAAAAGTTGACCAGCGATTTCTCATTTTTCCAACTAAATTTACAAAACCATATTTTTAATGACTACATCACATTTGAAGTGACTTTGAGGGGCCTTTATGACAGAAAATACCCAAAAGTGACACCATTCTAAAAACTGCACCCTCAAGGTGCTCAAAACTGCATTCAAGAAGTTTATTAACCCTTCAGGTGTTTCACAGTAATTTTTGGAACGTGGAAGAAAACAATGAACATTTAACTTTTCTTCACTAAAATGTTAATTTAGACTCAATTTTTCTTATTTTTGCAAGGGTAACAGGAAAAAATGGACCCCAAAATTTTGAAATTTCTCCTGAGCACGCTGATACCCCATATGTGGGTGAAAACCACTGTTTGGGCGCACAGCAGGGCTCGGAAAGGAAGGTGCGCCATTTGACTTTTTGAATGTAATATTTGCTTGAATAATTAGCGGACACCATGTCGCTTTTGGAGAGCACCTGATGTGCCTAAACAGTGGAAACCCCTCACAAGTGACAACATTTTGGAAGCTAGACCCTTCTGGGAACTTATCTAGATGTGTGGTGAGCACCTTGACCCCTCAGGTGCTTCACAGAAGTTTATAACATTGAGCCATAAAAATAAAATTTTCACATTTTTTCCACAAAAATGTTCTTTAGCACCCAATTTTGCATTTTCATAAGGGTAACAGGAGAAATTGCACCATACCATTTGTTGTGCAATTTCTCCTGAGTCAGCCGATACCCCATATGTGTGGAGAAAACACTGTTTGGATGCACGGCTGGACTCGGAAGGGAAGGAGCGCCATTTGACTTTTTGAATGTAAAATTTGCTGGAATAATTAGCGGACTCCATGTCGTGTTTGGGGAGCCCCTCATGTGCCTAAACAGTGTAAACCCCGCAAAAGTGACACCATTTTGGAAACTAGACCCCTCAAGGAATGTATCTAGATGTGTGGTGAGCACCTTGAACCCCCAGGTGCTTCACAGAAGTTTATAACTTAGAGCCGTGAAAATAAAAAAATAAAATTTTTTCCACAAAAATTATATTTTAGCCCCAAATTTTTTATTTTCACAAGGGTAAGAGGATAAAATGGACCCTAAAAATTGTTGTGCAATTTCTCCTGAGTATGCCAATACCCCATATGTGGGGAAAAACCACTGTTTGGACGTACCTCAGGGTTCAGAAGGGAAGGATCACTGTGTGACTTTTTGAACGCAAAATTGACTGGAATCGAGAGCGGACGCCATGCTGCATTTGGAGAGCCCCTGATGTTCCTAAACAGTGGAAACCCCCCCCACAAGTGACACCATTTTGGAAACTGTACCCCTCAAGGATTTTATCAACGGGTATAGTGAACATTTTGAACCCAGAGGTACGACACAGAATTTGATAACATTAGGTGATCATATTGAATATGTTGTCATAAGTCTTGAGTGCAAGTGCTTGCTACCTGAGTTTGCATCGGGTACTCGGGTATGCACCAAGTATTGTGAGTGTTCGAGTGACATGCTTGAGTCCCCGCCCTGCATGTTTCACGGTTGTTAGATACCCCAAAAAAACATGCGGCGATTGTGCTCGTGTATGGCAGGCAATTCCCGTGTGGTTTTTTTGGCTGAATAACAGTCGCGAAACAAGCGGGGCGGGGACTTGAGCATGTCACTCAAGCACCTGCGATACTTGGTGCATACCCAAGCACCCGATGTAAACTCGCCATATCGTCATTTTTTTTCTTTACTTTTGAAAAAATCCCAACCCTAACACAATCCTAACCTTAATCGTAACCATAACCCTATCCCTAACACAACCCTATCCCTAACACAACCCTAACCCTAATACAACCCTAAACCTAACACAACCCTAACACAACCCTAACCCCAACACAACCCTAACACAACTCCAACCCTAATCCTAACCCTAACACAACCTTAATCCTAACCCTAATACAACCTTATCACAACCCTAACCCTATCCCGAGGGATCCATTCACTATAATGAGGCAGCAGAGTTACTCTGCCCTCCGTCTGGCCTCTGTTTAGCGGTGTCCTTTTTTCCAGAGGTTCACAAAACTGTGGCACTTTTATGCACGCCTAAAAAAAGACGGACACCGTGGGGTCACAGGCCAGACGGCGTCCGTGGTGCCTCCATCTGTCTCATTACAGGGAATCTTCCGCTGGGAGTTCCGTCTGAATCACGTATTTCAATGATTTGCACAGAAACCCTGGTGTAAGCGCTCAGTGAAGCATGCAGGATAAATGTGAGCCGAGCCAAGCCATACTGCGATCTTTGGGAGGTAGAATGAACAAATCAGGAGCAGGTGAAGAATTGGTTTTATTTCTTTTTTACGCAGTTCCTCATGTGGTGTAATTGATTAGACTACTTTATTCTTCGGGTCGGTGCGATTACAGTGATACCAGATTTATATTGGGTTTTGATTATTGGCTGCTGTCACACACTAAAAAACACTTTTTTTTGCCATATTTTGAGAGCTATAATTTTTCCATATAGTCATGTAAGGGATTGTGTTTTTTTGGTGGGACAAGTTGACATTTTTATTGGTACCATTTTCGGGCATGTAACATTTTGGATTGCTTTTTGGGGGGCAGAATAAACAAAAGCCAACAATTCAGGAATTGTTTTTTTTTTTTTTTTAATGTCGTTCCGCGTGTGTTAAAATTGATAGGGCAGCTTTATTCTCCGGATGAGTAAGTTTACAGCGATACTACATTTATATCGCTTTTTATATTTTGGCGCTTTTACACAATAAAAACTATTTTATAGAAAAAATAATTTTTCTTGTATGGCTTTATTCTGAGATCAATAACATTTTTATTTTTTGGCTGATGGAGCTGTATGGCAGTTTTTTTTTGCGGGACAAGATGACGTTTTCAGCGGTACCATTTTTATTTACGTTCATCTTTTTGATCGCGTTTTATTCCCCTTTTTGTTCGGCAGTATGATGATAAAGCACCGTTTTTTGCTTACAGTTAGGTCCATATATATTTGGACAGAGACAACATTTTTCTAAGTTTGGTTCTAGACATTGCCACAATGAATTTTAAACAAAACAATTCAGATGCAGTTGAAGTTCAGACTTTCAGCTTTCATTTGAGGGTATCCACATTAAAATTGGATGAAGGGTTTAGGAGTTTCAGCTCCTTAACATGTGCCACCCTGTTTTTAAAGGGATCAAAAGTAATTGGACAGATGAAATAATTGTAAATAAAATGTTCTTTTCTAGTACTTGGTTGAAAACCCTTTGTTGGCAATGACTGCCTGAAGTCTTGAACTCATGGACATCACCAGACGCTGTGTTTCCTCCTTTTTGATGCTCTGCCAGGCCTTCACTGCGGTGGTTTTCAGTTGCTGTTTGTTTGTGGGTCTTTCTGTCTGAAGTTTAGTCTTTAACAAGTGAAATGCATGCTCAATTGGGTTGAGATCAGGTGACCGACTTGGCCATTCAAGAATATTCCACTTGTTTGCTTTAATAAACTCCTGGGTTGCTTTGGCTTTATGTTTTGTGTCATTGTCCATCTGTAGTATGAAACGATGACCAATCAGTTTGGCTGCGTTTGGCTGGATCTGAGCACACAGTATGGCTCTGAATACATCAGAATTCATTTGGCTGCTTCTGTCCTGTGTCACATCATCAATAAACACTAGTGACCCAGTGCCACTGGTAGCCATGCATGCCCAAGCCATCACACTGCCTCTGCCGTGTTTTACAGATGATGTGGTATGCTTTGGATCATGAGCTGTACCACGCCTTCGCCATACTTTTCTCTTTCCATCATTCTGGTAGAGGTTGATCTTGGTTTCATCTGTCCAAAGAATGTTCTTCCACAACTGTGCTGGCTTTTTTAGATGTTTTTTAGCAAAGTCCAGTCTAGCCTTTTTATTCTTGATGCTTATGAGTGGCTTGCACCGTGCAGTGAACCCTCTGTATTTACTTTCCTGCAGTCTTCTCTTTATGGTAGATTTCGATATTGATACACCTACCTCCTGGAGAGTGTTGTTCACTTGGTTGGCTGTTGTGAAGGGGTTTCTCTTCACCTTGGAGATTATTCTGCAATCATCCACCACTGTTGTCTTCCATGGGCGCCCAGGTCTTTTTGCATTGATGAGTTCACCATTGCTTTCTTTCTTTCTCAGGATGTACCAAACTGTAGATTTTTCCACTCCTAAGATTGTAGCAATTTCTCGGATGTTTTTTTTCTGTTTTTGCAGCTTAAGGATGGCTTGTTTCACCTGCATGGAGAGCTCCTTTGACCGCATGTTTACTTCACAGCAAAACCTTCCAAATGCAAGCCCCACACCTCAAATCAACTCCAGGCCTTTTATCTGCTTAATTGAGAATGACATAATGAAGGGATTGCCCACACCTGTCCATGAAACAGCCTTGGAGTCAATTGTTCAATTACTTTTGGTCCCTTTAAAAACAGGGCGGCACATGTTAAGGAGCTGAAACTCCTAAACCCTTCATCCAATTTTAATGTGGATACCCTCAAATGAAAGCTGAAAGTCTGAACTTCAACTGCATCTGAATTGTTTTGTTTAAAATTCATTGTGGTAATGTCTAGAACCAAAATTAGAAAAATGTTGTCTCTGTCCAAATATATATGGACCTAACTGTATATGGACCTAACTGTAGTTTGTTTGTTTTTTTCCGGTGTTCATTAAAGGGGTTAACTAGTGGGACAGTTCATTCTGGAATCGAAGATGCCAAATATGTGTACTTTTATTGTTTTTTTGTTATTTTTTTTTCATAATAATATTTATTTATGGGTACAATATATATATATATATACATATATATATATATATATATAATTTTATTTTATTTTTTTAAGAATTATTTTTACAACTTTTTTTTACTTTTTTTCACTTTTTAACTTAGTCCCACATTGGGACTTTCAGTTTCTGCAGGCTGATCGCAGTTATAAGGTATAGCAGTGCCGGATCACGCTATACCTTGTAAACTGTCAGCCCTGCAGACACAAGTTACTTTGATCATGCAGTGCGCATGATCAAACTAACTTGATTATGCCTGGTGACCCAGATGTTGTCATAACAACATCGGGTCACCATGGCAACGATTCGGACCATGCACTGACAGTGCAGGGTCTCCGATCCAAGAGCAGAGGGACTTTTGTCCCTCTGCTCACTTGCTAAATGCTGCGATCACAGCATTTAGGGGGTTAAAGTAGCAGGAGCGGTGCGGGCAGAATCAGCTGACACCCGGCGCCGATGTGTGCCTGTGTGCGGGCACAATCGCCATGTCGTAATAATACGTACCTGGTCTATAAATGCCAAGGCATAGGGGTAAGACATATTTTGGAAAGTCATTGAATTTTGGGATGGGGTTCCCTGTCCACTTCCTTCGCCCAATCCACTTCGTTTGTCTAAAAAACAATCTCCACATGATTCATCAGATTGCAACAATATAGTTGATGAAGACTGTGAGCTAGGTCCTGTGTTAGATTTATTATATTGCCAGCTAAACACTTTGTTACCAACAAATTTATACTGCACTCTGAAACGCTATAATATGTAAACATTGAATATATAAAATTGTAACTGCATTACTGCTGTAGAAAACATGTTAAAGAATTAAGGAACTTAGCACACAAAATGGCCAAAGTATGTGAGCCCAACAGCAAGCGACAAGGCGCACCCCTTTGTTGGGACCCTAAACCTAATATGATGCCTCTCTTGAGCTAAAAGCCTACAGTTATATGGGCTGGTATGATCAAGCTCTATTTAAAAACGCCTTAGGCTGATGGGAGGATGCTCATTCAGAGGGCATGTACTTTCACCTGCGCTGCGTCCAAAATGCTACGTTGTACAGTAGAAGCACAGTGGATGGGATTTATAGAAATCCCATACCCACTGTGCTTCTGTTTGATGCCGCATAAACACACCGGCGGCAAGGCTTTACGAGCCGCAGCATGTCAATTTCTGTTGCTGAGTCGCTAGTCTCTGCAACAGAAATTTCCACAATAGAATGTATAGGGTGTGTTAAATCTGCATGGTTCAATGAACACATGCGGATTTACATGCGGGATCGGATGCAGCCCTTTGGATGCAGCGAAAATGCACTGCGTCCAAAGCGCTGCTATAGCCTGATCGTGGACACATAGCCTTACTCCTACATGTCATCCACACTAACTGACAACCAACTGTCTTCTGGCCTTCTTCTCTACTGCCTAGTTGCTAAGTGAAACCTGCTTGCTAGCAACAAGTAAGGCTTGCTGGTGGCTGAGACAATGTGTGCCGCAGCCAGAATACTGTGTTACCTGCCCTTTCAACACCCATCTTAGATGACACAGTACATGAGGGAACAAGGTAAAGCACACATGGGGGAATGAGAAGACACATGAAGAAGGGAAGTACAAGACAAATGCACTGCACTCAGAGAGGTAAGCTTTAGCCTCCTTACCTTATCATCCATGTATATTCTGATATGCCATCTCGACAGAAAAAATACACTACTCAAAAAATAAAGGGAACACTCAAATAACTCATCCTAGATCTGAATGAATGAAATATTCTCATTGAATACTTTGTTCTGTACAAAGTTGAATGTGCTGACAACAAAATCACACAAAAATCATCAATGGAAATCAAATTTATTAACCAATGGAAGCCTGGATTTGGAGTCACCCCCAAAATTAAAGTGGAAAGACACACTACAGGCTGATCCAACTTTGATGAAATGTCCTTAAAACAAGTCAAAATGAGGCTCAGTATTGTGTGTGGCCTCCACGTGCCTGTATGACCTCCCTACAATGCCTGGGCATGCTCCTGATGAGGTTGCGGATGGTCCCCTGTGGGATCTCCTCCCAGACCTGGACTAAAGCATCCGCTAACTCCTGGACAGTCTGTGGTGCAATGTGACGTTGGTGGATGGAGCGAGACATGATGTCCCAGATGTGCTCAATCGGATTCAGGTCTGGGGAACGGGCGGGCCAGTCCATAGCTTCAATGCCTTCATCTTGCAGGAACTGCTGACACACTCCAGCCACATGAGGTCTGGCATTGTCCTACATTAGGAGGAACTCAGGGCCAACCGCACCAGCATATGGTCTCACAAGGGGTCTGAGGATCTCATCTCGGTACCTAATGGCAGTCAGGTTACCTCTGGCGAGCACATGGAGGGCTGTGCGGCCCTCCAAAGAAATGCCACCCCACGCCATTACTGACCCACTGCCAAACTGGTCATGCTGAAGGATGTTGCAGGCAGCAGATCGCTCTCCACGGCGTCTCCAGACTCGGTCATATGTGCTCAGTGTGAACCTGCTTTCATCTGTGAAGAGCACAGGACGCCAGTGGCGACTTTGCCAGTCCTAGTGTTCTGTGGCAAATGCCAAGCGTCCTGCACGGTGTTGGGCTGGAGGTCATTTGCAAGACTCTGGCAGTGCTCCTCCTGTTCCTCCGTGCACAAAGGCGGAGGTAGCAGTCCTGCTGCTGGGTTGTTGCCCTCCTACGGCTCCCTCCATGTCTCCTGGTGTACTGGCCTGTCTCCTGGTAGCGCCTCCAGCCTCTGGACACTACGCTGACAGACACAGCAAATCTTCTTGCCACAGCCCACATTGATGTGCCATTCTGAATGAGTTGCACTTCCTGAGCAACTTCTGTGGGTTGTAGAGTCCGTCTCATGCTACCACGAGTGTGAAAGCACAACGAACATTCAAAAGTGACCAAAACATCAGCCAGAAAGCATTGGTACTGAGATGTCGTCTTTGGTTCCCACCTGCAGAACCACTCCTTTATTGAGGGGGGTCTTGATAATTGCCAATAATTTCCATCTATTGTCTATTCCATTTGCACAACAGCATGTGAAATTGATTGTCAATCAGAGTTTCTTCCTAAGTGGACAGTTTGATTTCACAGAAGTTTGATTTACTTGGAGTTATATTCTGTTGTTTAAGTGTTCCCTTTATTTTTTTGAGCAGTGTACATAAAAGTCCTCCAACCATATTATACATATTAAGATGAATAACTAAATATTTTACTGTCCAAATGTAGGTACATCAACTAACCCTTCATTTGGATAATCCTATAAGAAAGAATTGGGCCATGTTAGTATCTCAGTTCAGTAATCTAATAAATTCGCCACCAGTAACATTACGGGTATCTCCTGCTGGTATCTGCTCCTTTGCCCTATTACATGCATTTTAATTTATATTTGTCCGGTGTGTATTTTAATGTGTATGTTATGTTCTCATTTGTATTTTAATGTGTATGTAATCATCTGGTGTACAATAAAGTTTTCTATGTTGGAGCACTAGTTGTCATTTATTGATTAACTAGATGGTGGCCCGATTCTAACGCATCGGGTATTCTAGAATATGTATGCGGCCGAGCGGGGGGAATCAGCAGAGCGGTGTTTAAATTTGGCGCCCAAATCGCTGATTGGTTGCGGCCAGCAACCGCGACCAATCAGCAAAACAGTGTTTAAATTTGGCGGCAATATCGGTGATTGGTCACGGCCGGCGGTCGCGACTAATCAGTAGAGCGGAGTTTAAATTTGGCGCAAATAATTCTGATTGGTCGTGGCCAGCGAACGCGACCAATCAGCAGAGCGGGGTTTAAATTTGGCGCCAATAATGCTGATTGGTTGCGGCCGGCGGTCGCGACCAATCAGCAGAGCGGTGTTTAAATTTGGCGCCAATAATGGTGATTGGTCGCGGCCGGCGACCGTGACCAATCAGCGATATGGGCGGCAAATTTAAACGCCGCTCTGCTGATTGGTCACGGCCGGCGGAAACGCTATTGAAACACACATGCGGTTTTTACACATGCGGATTTTCCTCATCTCATGCAAATCTATGGGGAAAATCCACATGCATTTCCGAGAGAGAAATTGACATGCTGCGGTCTGGAAAGACGCGCCCCATCAGTTTCCGCGGGTGATCCGCAGGTGCACAAAAACACATAGTGGGCATGGGATCTCTAGAAATCCCATGCACTATGCTGTAATTTCTGGCCGCTGCAGTTTTGATGCTGCATAAAAACGCAGCGTCAAAACCGCAGCAAATCCGGATTGTGTGCACATACCCTTACTGTCCCCTGATCGAATAGCAGCTCTCGGAAGCTAATTTTGTCTTTGTTTGATGATACCAATTAACATGATAAGTAGAACCACATGAATTAGAAATTCGCAAACAATAACTAGAATAAAATGTAAATCTTTATTTAATTATATAAGGTAAAAAAATACAATGAGTAAACACAAGGGGGTGACATACAGCAGGAGGAGATGTAAACATGAACTGATAGCCATTTACAAACAAATCCATATAGGGCTAATACATATAAAGTTCACAGTGCAAATAAATAAATATTAAATAATGTTACATTTGTTTCAAGTATTTGGTATGAATGTATTCATTCAATATGCACCAATGGGTAAAAAACATACATGAATTTAGCAACAGAGCTCATGCTGAAATAACATCTATATTCATGTATCTAAGAGATACTGAGTTAGAGAAACAGTAGGGTGGTAAGTACCTGAAGTCATCTCCTCCTGCTGGAATGGTGCATAGTCTGAAGTACGTTTCGTTTTTTGTCTTTGTTTACAGAGAGCAGCGACATCATGCCAGTAGTGCATGTGACCACTGCAGCCAATCACTTAGTTCAACGTCTTATCATGGCTAAATAGATATTAGTGCTGAGCATTCTGTTTTCTCAGGGGAGAGTAAAGCGTAGAGCTCAGTAGAGCTCAGCAGGACAGTGCCATGCTCAAGCCGTGCAGAACTACGGCAGATTTAGGCTATGTGCACACTGTGCGTTTTTGGTGCATTATCGCAGCATTTTTTCAGTGCGGAAATGGTCCAAAAAGACTAGGTAATCCGTGTGCCAGCTAGTGCAATGACAACCCTGAAGTGCTGTGCACATGATCAGGAATTTTCCTGTCAGGATTGTCATTGTGTTTAAATCTGAAGCATGTCAATTCTTTGTGCGTTTATGCAGAGTTTTTCACCCATTGACTTTAATTGAGTCAGTAAAATATGCAGCAAAAACACAGGTATAAAAGTATTTGCTGTGGATGTTTGCTGCATATTTGACTGACTCAATTCAAGTCAATGAGTCAAAAACGCGGCAAAAATGCACAAAGAATTGCCTGCAGGAGACTACTCCTCCCATAGCGGGATCAGGCGCGCCTGAAGTAGTCTCCTCAGCCGGCGTCTGTGTGCTGTGTAAAAAAAAAAGTTAAAAAAACACCTTATATTCACCTGTCCGCCGTACCCTGAGTGTCCCACGGCGATTCAATCACCCGGCAGCCCTCTATACACTGACAGGAGCGCAATCACTCCCAGGAGTGTATAGCGCTGAGTTGCCTGCAGTGAGGTCACTGGAGTTCAAACAGCTGAAGATCAGCTGAAAGCTCCAGTGATCTCGCTTACAGCATCGGTGCTGCATGAGAATTTTTCCATGTAACACTGATGCAGTAGGTGAGGGCACCGGAGCTCTCAGCTGATTGAACTCAAGTGACCTCACTCGCAGCAGCTCAGCTATACACTGACAGGAGTGATTGCACTCCTGTCAGTGTATACAGTGCTGTGTTCTACAACAGTCACATCAGTGATTACTGATATGGCTGCTGTGAAAGTGACCCAGATCGTCATGGTGTTATGATCTGCTACAGGGACTAAGGAAAGACAGGAGAACTGTCCCTACAATAGAACTAAACTAGATCCCTACGATGTAACGGGGAACCTGATCCTGCGATCAGACCCGCTAAAGTCCTCGGCTAGTCTGAACGAAAACCTATAGATGTGAGGGAGTGATCCCTACAAGAACTAGGGACTGGGATAAGTTGGACACCTCCTAGCAGAAATAGTAGCAGTCAAAGACAAACACACAACAAAAAGCATAGAGGTCAGAAGACCTAGCAAAACTAACAGAGAACGGCAACAGAGCACCAAGCTAGCTCAAGAGTAGAAAATACAATGAAGTCCAGCAAGACCAGGAGGGCGGAGCCGGATTAAATAGGCAAAAATGGTCATGTGACCAGCAAACTAAAAAAAACCTAACAGGAGAGTTCTAACAGTACCCCCTCTTCTAAGAGGATCCTCCGGATCCCCTAGGCCCAGGCTTACCAGGAAACCTCCTGTGAAACGCTCTGACAAGTCTGGAAGCAGAAACATCATCCGCCCTCACCCATGAGTTATCCTCAGGTCCGAAACCCTTCCAAGCGACGAGATACTGCAAACTCCCTCTATACCGTCTAGAATTTAGGATGCGGGAAATTTCATATTCCCCGTCCTCCACCACCGGAGGAACAGTGGCAGAGGAGTCACAATCAGACACATCAGCTTTTTTCAACAGAGAAACATGAAACACCGGGTTAATCTTCCAGGACGTAGGAACCTCCAACCTAACAGCAGATTGGTTAACTATCTGAAGCACCTTAAAGTGCCCTACGAACTTGGGACCCAATTTTTTAGAAGGAATCCTCAATCGCAGATTCTTAGAGGACAACCAAACCATGTCACCAACAGCAAACAAAACCTCTTGCCGTTTCCTATCAAAGTACCTCTTAGATTTTTTGTTAGCCTCCTGAAGATTACCACGCACATCCGTCCAAACTCTCCTCCTCAGGCACAGCCGAAACCAATTTGGAGAATGACCCAAAAGACGGATGTCTCCCAGAACAACAAAAAAAAGGCGAACACCCAGCAGAAGAGGATGTATGGTTGTTAAGAGCAAATTCAGCAAGTGGCAGAAACTCAGACCACCCCTCTTGATTGTCTGCCACAAAACAACGCAAGAACTGTTCAACATCCTGGTTCTTCCTTTCTGTCTGGCCATTAGACTCAGGATGATATCCAGATGAAAACGACAAATGAACTCCCAACCTGTCACAAAAGGCACGCCAAAAATGAGCCACGAACTGAGGTCCCCTATCAGAAACAATGTCAGTAGGAACACCATGTAGTCTGACAATTTCCTTGACAAAGGCCTTAGCGAGTGTCTTAGCGCAAGGCAGTTTGATGAAGGGAACCAAGTGACACATCTTGCTAAAACGGTCCACGACCACCCAGATGACCGTGAAACCTTCAGAGGGGGGAAGGTCAGTAATAAAGTCCATAGCCAGATGTGTCCAAGGTGCACTAGGAACCTCCAGAGGGCAAAGCAACCCCGCAGCAGGAGCATGCGAAGACTTGGATCTATCACACACAGTACATTAGCGCACCCACTTAATGACTTCCTTCTGCCATCCAGGCCACCAAAAACTGCGACCCACAAGACTCTTGGTCTCAGAAATTCCTGAATGACCTGCCAACCGAGACTCATGACACTCAACAAACAAATCTCTCCTAAAGGTCCTAGGCACAAACAACCTCCCATGGGGAGTGTTAGATGGGGCATTCTCCTGAGCTTTAAGAATCTCATCCTCCAAAACGGAGTCCAAAGCAGCAATCACAACACCTTCTTGTAAAATGCTCTCCTCTTCCTCCTCAACACCGACCATGGGAGAAAAGCTGCGAGACAAAGCATCCGCTTTAACATTCTTGGTACCCGGGATGTAAGTAACGGAAAAATTAAACCGCGAGAAAAAAAGTGCCCACCTAGCCTGATGGGCATTCAAGCGCTTGGCAGCATCAAGATAGATCAGATTTTTATGATCAGTGAAAACCTGAATGGGAAATTCAGCACCTTCCAAGAGGTGACACCAGTGTTTAAATGCGAGTTTAATCGCCAGCAATTCCCGATTACCAATATCGTAATTAAGTTTAGTCTCAGAAAATTTTTTTGAAAAAAAGGCACAGGGATGTACTCCATCCTTGTTTTCATGAGACAACACCGCACCGACCCCCACCGAAGAAGCATCAACCTCAACCAAAAACGGCTTAGTCACATCAGGCTGCATAAGGATGGGAGCAGAGGTGAACCTCTCCTTCAGAAACACAAAAGCTTCAATGGCCTCAGAAGTCCACTGAACCGCATTAGCACCTTTCCTGGTGAGATCGGTCAGCGGTTTGACAATAATAGAAATTTTTTTTATGAATTTTCTGTAATAATTGGCGAAACCCAAAAACCTCTGTATCGATTTCAAACCAATAGGCCTAGGCCATTCCTGCACAGCTTGAACTTTAACCGGGTCCATCTCAAAACCTTCACTGGAGATAATGTAGCCCAAAAAACTAATTCTCTGTACAGCGAACTCACATTTCTCCAGCTTAGCAAAAAGCGAATTGTCCATTAATAACTGTAATACCTCACGTACGCTCCGCCAATGAGACTCCAGATTTTTTACAAAAAAAAAATCCAACAGCCACAGGAGACTTGGAAGGCCTAATGTGACCGGCGGCCAAGCTTGTCTGTATGTATTCCTCCAAAGCCTTTCTCTCAGGAATAGTAAGATTAAATAAACGACTTTTAGGAAGAGTCGCTCCAGGGACAAATTCAATGGTACAATCATAGTCTCTATGGGGAGGCAAAATTTGTGACTCCTCCTCAGAAAAAACTCTCCAAAAATCCTGAATAGGTACAGGCAATTCCCCTTTATCCACAGCAGCAATACGTCCGTTACAACACTTGTCATAACACTTAGGGCTCCAGGACTTAATTTCATTGGTAGACGAATCCAGTACAGGATTGTGCAATTTTAACCAGGGTAACCCCAATATTACTGGAGAAGGCAAATTATCCAATACCACCAAATCCAAATTTTCTTGGTGAATACCATTAATAGTGAGGGGAAATTCACAGACCTTATGAGTAACACTCTTCAAGGGAGAGCCATCAACAGAAACCACAGCAATAGGGGATGACAAAGTTTTAGGTTCTAATCTAAGTTTTTCCAAGAATCCCCCATCAGTCACATCCAGAGTAGAACCACAATCCACAAATACCCAAAATTCAATTAATTCATCCTGAACAGCAGTAGTGGCAGATAGGAATACTCCCTTAGAATTTAAACAGGCAATACGGGCATAACTGACCATTTTTTTTTCTTTCTTCATACGAAGCACACAGTTCTTAATAAAATGACCAGAATTTCCGCAATAGAAGCAAAAGCCTTCAGAAAGCCTGCGATCTTTTTCCATCGCCCCAATCTTCATCGGCTCTCCATTGTCAGCACAGACCCTCTCAAGACTCGGAGCTGACATAGCAGAGGATTTGCTCTCATTAACCCTTGCACGCAGTCTCCTGTCCACCCGTATAGCTAATTGCATTGCCTCCTGCAAGTTTCCAGGTGTGGGATAAGCAATCAGTAAATCCTTAACCCTTTCACCTAGCCCTGCAAGAAACAAGCTTTTCAAAGCTGAATCGTTCCACCCCACCTGGGCAGACCACCGACGGAAGTGAGAACAATATTTTTCCACATTACCTGATCCCTGCCTCAAACGTCTCAATTCAGACTCAGCAGATGAGACACGATCAGGATCATCATACAACAAACCCAAAGCAGAAAAAAAACTATCCACTGATCTAAAGCACGGATCACTAGGTTGGAGAGAGAAGGCCCATCCCTGAGGATCTTTGCGCAAAAGTGACATTATGAACCCTATGCGCTGTGATTCATCACCAGAGGATCCGGGTCTCAAACGAAAATACAATAAACAAGCATTTTTAAAAGAAAAAAAATCTTGTTGTTCGCCAAAAAATAAATCAGGCAGACGTACCTTAGGTTCCACAAAATGTGCTCCAGAACAGCTACTCACGTGTTGTTGGAGCTTGGCCACCTCCAGAGAGAGTCCCTGCAAGCGTTGAGCCAAATCTTGAACCGAGACCATGATTGAAAACTGGAGGTCTTTCCTTAGAGAAAATTTTTTTTTTTTCTTTTAGGGCTGGACTTACTGTTATGATCTGCTACAGGGACTAAGAAAAGACAGGAGAACTGTCCCTACAATAGAACTAAACTAGATCCCTACGATGTAACGGGGAACCTGATCCTGCGATCAGACCCGCTAAAGTCCTCGGCTAGTCTGAACGAAGACCTATAGATGTGAGGGAGGGATCCCTACAAGAACTAGGGACTGGGATAAGTTGAACACCTCCTAGCAGAAATAGTAGCAGTCAAAGACAAACACACAACAAAAAGCATAGAGGTCAGAAGACCTAGCAAAACTAACAGAGAACGGCAACAGAGCACCAAGCTAGCTCAAGAGTAGAAAATACAATGAAGTCCAGCAAGACCAGGAGGGCGGAGCCGGATTAAATAGGCAAAAATGGTCATGTGACCAGCAAACTAAAAAAAAACTAACAGGAGAGTTCTAACACATGGGACACTGTGGATTACGTCATGATGGCGGACAGGTGAGGAATATTGTTGTTTTTTGAGGGGGAGTTTCTTACAGGAGACGAGGGCTTCGGGATTAGGTGAGTATATAGTGTTTTTATTTTTAAATAAATTATTAAAACTGTGTGGAATTTTATTTACATAAAAGACTTTATTCTGGCCATCCTTATTTCAAAAACCTTACTATGGGGTTAGTAATGGGGCATGCTTTACTAACCTGGGCTTCATGTCAGCCGCCAATACAAAGCTGACATGAACCCCAACCCTTTTGCCCCACTTGCCACCGCACCAGGGCAAGTGGGAAGAGCGGAGGCTAAGCGCCGGATTTGGCGCATCTTATGGATGTGCCAGTTCTGGTGCCGCTGAGGGCTGATATTATTAGCCTAGGAAGGGGCCAGGATCCATGGCCTAGAAGACGCGCCGCATGTCAGTGTCCGTGGGTGACCCGCAGCATCAGATGCACACATAGTGGACATGGGATTTCTCGAAATACCATCCACTATGCTGTAACATCTGGCCACTGAGGGTGTGATGCTGCATAAACACGCAACTTCAAACCCGCAGCGGCTCCTCATTGTGGACATGTACTTAAACTCACCTGCAGCATGTCAATTTCTGTAGTGGAGACGCTAGCCTCCGCTACAGATTTTGACCAGTTGAAATGTCATTACATGCGGTGGATCCGCATGTACTGACAACAAAAGTACGGCATTAGAACACAGTGTTTTGGATGCAGCTAAAATACGCTGCGTCCAAAGAGCTGCTAGTTTCTGATCGTGGGGACGTAAACGACTAATCAAACAGCTGTGAGCTGTTATTAATAGCCAGGGAACATGTCTAATATCACCTTCCTAGGCTAAAAATAGTAGCTCTCAGCTGCCCCAGAAATTACATGAATGGGAATGATAATGGGATTAAGGTTTATGGGATTAGCTGACACCTAGCCCTTTGTTTAGTGATGAAGAGGTGTCAATCAAACACCTTCATTACTAAACTTAAGTAAAGTTAAGAGTTAAATAGACACATACACAGAGTAAAAAACTTTATTTGAAATACACATTCTGTAATCATTTAAATTAACCAATATACTCACCCCAGGTCTGATGGTAATCCAAGGGTTAAAGCGATGTACCACATTTCTTTTTTTCAAATATCTTTATTTAGCTCCAAAAATCATTCATTGCTGTACAAAAACGCCTCAAAATCGCAGCAAAATGCGCATTTTTGCAGCAGTGTTTTGCTGCCAAGAGATGCAGAAACCTTGCAGAAATTTCTGCAACTAAATACTCAATTTGCTCACATATCACAGTTCACTCCTCATGATTCACACTTCAGACCAGCAGTGATGCTGCACTGTGGATCCAAAATGGGCCCTCTGCTATGCTGCTATCAAAAGCAAGTCGGAAGAGCACAAGAGCACTGTAGCTGGCTGGAACTAGCTTGTAAGTACTGCACTCCTTTCCTCAGAAACTGGCCAACACTAATAGTCTCTAGAGAAAACGGTAATCTAGGCAATGAGCAGTAAACCAGAACATTAAAAATCCCTGCATTCTGGATAATTGAATTGACTTTTGATAAGAGGTACATTTGCGAACTTGCTTATTTTTTTAAGTACTTTGCAATTTTATCCATTTTAGAAGATGAGACAACCTCTTTAAGATTGGGCAAAAGTAGTGGTGCAGGAGTTTCAAAATTAAGGATTGCTTCCCAAAAGAAACCTTGAAATCATCATCAATAGCAATCATGATTATAAATAACAGTGGAGTATCTATTGTGTTGCACTTCAAATAAATATAATAGAAACCATTTACTCTTCAGTAACAATCAAGTAGTCTTATGATACTGCATAGAGGTACTGTAGCACCATCTACTGGTAGACTGTATATCTAACAGTGCATGTTAATTCTATGGTCTCTTAATAAATGCATTAACCAAACCGGTATAGTATGGATAAAAAATGTAAATATGTTGATAACCACTGTGAAACATCTAGGATATGCAGTATATTGTCCTAATCCTATTATTGTGAATAAAAATACTTACAGTAGATGTAAACTACACTCCTCAACTTTGGATGTGCAGCATCAACAAGAATAAAGCGTAACGTTATGCAAATCAAGGAAGTAGCAAGTGTAATATATGCAAATGATCATATTTTCAAGTGCCTAGTTCCAATTTGTGGCATTTGGGAGGGGCATAAAATTCAGATTGAATGCAGCTTTTTTTAGCCACATGAAACCTCAAAAATCGGATCAAGTTTTGTGGGATGATTGCGTGATGCCTCTTGTGCGATGATGTGCTACTTAGTGCCACGTATTGCTAACTACAAAGGACAGAATCCTTGAATGCAAAGACCTTGGCTTATCACTTCAGCAGATCACAATGCACATAGGCCAAAATGTCAGCATTGTTCAACTATGCGTGTCCCAGTTATTGGACGAACAAGGATGAACTAGAATGACAGCAAGAGGTGCACAGAGGCGAACCACTACATGGACAGATTGTCAGGTTAGCAAAATGGCTCATAGTGATCCATTAAGTACTGCAAGTGAAATTAGATGTCACAAACTCAGCCTCAGGCCACGGCCCCACTATCAGTATTTGGTCAGTATTCGTTCAGTATTTTTTCTCAGGAGAAAAGGTATAATAGAAACAAGTGCACCAATTCTGCATTTATCACCCACTCCTGGTTTTGGCTCCCACTCTTGAGAAAAAATACTGATTGAATACTGATAGTGGGGTCGTGGCCTAAGTCATCAAACAGTGTCTATACAAACCATCAGAAGGTATAATCCCAGACTAACCCAATGATATTGAGACCAGGGCTCTGTGGAAGCCATATTATCACTTACAGGACTCCTTGTTCTTCTTTAGCTGAAGATAGTCTTACTGATATTTTCTGTCTGTTTGGTGTCGTTCTCCTGCTGCAGAATAAATTTGGAGCTCTATCTGATGGTATTGCATGATGGATAAGTATCTGCCTGTATTTCTCGGCATTGAGAACACCATTAATCTTGACCAAATCCCCAACTCTATTTATTGAAATGCAGCCACAAACTTACAAGGAACCTCCACCATGCTTCACTGTTGCCTCCTGACACTCATTATTGTACTGCTCCCCAGCCCTTCAGTGAACACACTGCCTTCTGTTAAAGCCAAATATTGCAAATTGTGACTCAACAGTCCAGAGAATCTGCTGCCATTTTTGTGCATCCCTGTTCCTATGTGCAGAGTTGAGTCACTTGGCCTTGTTTCAATGTAAAAGGTATCGATTTTTGGCTGCAATTCTTCCATGTACAGTATGTCCTGACTTTCTCATAATCTATTCCTTTTTACTTAAAGAGTACTATTCACCAGTCCAGGTTGTGGCATGCACAGCAGGATCCCCAACTATCTGCAGCAGCTCTCACCATGAAAGAGCAAGATCTAGCTACACCACACTCTTTGCACTAAGTGAGCGCTACCACGTACATTGCTAATGAGTTAATAAATTGTAGCATCATTAGAGTTCCTATTGTACATCCCACATATCAGAGTTAAAGCTTCTGACTAACTGTTTATTTTATGGTTTTATTTTCTTGCAGGTAGACATGTCAAAACATCCAGTTAAACATGGAAAAAAATACACCTTTCGAAGGACTGAACTGGGACAACCGGTAATCGTCCAAAACATTAGATTATTACTCCACTTATTTTTAGGTTTCTAAATTAAAGGTATTTCAGTCTAATGTATAAACAATTCTGTTTTGTCAAACACATATGATGTTTCGGATTATGTCATATGAATAATGAAAAAGTATTTACCTCCTGGGACATCCTTTATGCTTTATTATGCACAATATTGAATCAGGCTACGTGCCCACTATGCGTTTTTCAAGCGTTTTTGCAGCGGGATTTTCATTGTGAAAACGCTTAAAAAATGCTTGGTAATACGTGCCCCATGGTCCCCAATGATAATCCGCATGTGCTGTGCACATGCTGCGGAAATTTCCGCTGCGGATTATCATTGTGGAAAAATCCGCATCATGTCCATTATTTTTGTGGAAACGCTGCGTAATTGCCGCCATTGACTTGCATTGAATTGCATAATATCTGCATGACTACATGTGCACATGTGGATATTAAGACTTTCAATGTGTGGAGGGTACCCAGGTCTGGAGAAGAGGAGAGTCTCATCCAGACCCGGATACCATAGTACCTGTAAAAAAAAAGAATTTAAAATAAAAAATAAACATTATAATCATCTTCTTATGGCCCGTGGTCTTCTCTCCGGTGCTTCCTGGTTACCTGATGGCTGGAAATGGTGTAAAAGGAACTTCTATGACGTCATTTAGTCACGCTGACGTCATGCAAGGTCCTTTTACACCACCGCGAGCCACCGGGGAGCCAGAACGCACCGGAGAGAAGACCGCGGGCCATCAGAAGGTGAGTATAATGTTTATTTTTTACCATTTTTATTCTTTTTTTAACTATTACTTGGTCACACTATATAAAGCCATACCGGTTGCATGGATTTATATAGTGTGACCAAGTTGTCAAGCACTTTCCAAGTGATGCTAAAATCGCTTGGAAAAGCGCTTGATAACCCGCATGCAGAAATGCATGCAAAAACGCTTGACAAACGCTTCTACCTGGCAGGAAAAAAGCATGTAAAATCCGCATGCATTTTTCCTGCCAGGGAGATGCAGAAAAAATCAGCAGCATTTCTGCATCGTGGGCACTTAGCCTCACAGGTGGAATTAAACTTTTTTACAAAACTAAAAATAAGTAGCAAGTACCATGTTACCATGACACATCTAAATTATCATTAAAAGCTTTTACCAATATGCTCCACTAGTCTAATGAATGATTACTTTAAAAGGGTTGTCCACTACTCAGACATCAATCCTTATGTTTTCGCTTTGTAAAATAATAGCACTTATACTAACCTCTGGTGAAGGCAGCATTCCAGCGGAGTTGGCACTGGATATACATTATTATTAGTGTTGAGCGAACATGCTCGACACTGCTCGGTACTCGCCCGAGCATCACGCTACTCGGGATGTTCGGCGAGCACCGAGCATTTCCGGGTTACTCGGGCGGGAGCTCGGGTCTCCGCCCTGCATGTTTGGCGCTCTTTACAGAGCCAATGAACATGCAGGGATTGCCAGCCAGTCACTGTAATGCCGCAGCCATGTTGTTTGTGGGCATTACAGTGATTGGCTGGCCGCACACCGTCACCTCAAGTATTTAAAACCGGGCGCCGCCATCTTGGACACAGTCGTTCCGGATCAGACAGTGTAGGGACAGCGCTGCTGATTTAGGGAGAGATATACAGTTATATGAAAAAGTTTGGGCACCCCTATTAATCTTAAGCTTAATGTTTTATAAAAATTGGTGTTTTTGCAACAGCTATTTCAGTTTGATATATGTAATAACTGTTGGACACAGTAATGTTTCTGCCTTGAAATGAGGTTTATTGTACTAACAGAAAATGTGCAATCTGCATTCAAACAAAATTTGACAGGTGCATAAGTATGGGCACCTCACCAGAAAAGTGACATTAATATTTAGTAGATCCTCCTTTTGCAAAACTAACAGCCTCTAGTCGCTTCCTGTAGCTTTTAATGAGTTCCTGGATCCTGGATGAAGGCATTTTTGACCATTCCTCTTTACAAAACAATTCCAGTTCAGTTAAGTTTGATGGTCGCCGAGCATGGACAGCCCTCTTCAAATGATCCCACAGATGTTCAATGATATTCAGGTCTGGGGACTGGGATGGCCATTCCAGAACATTGTAATTGTTCCTCTGCATGAATGCCTGAGTAGATTTGGAGCGGTGTTTTGGATCATTGTCTTGCTGAAAGATCCATTCCCTGCGTAACTTCAACTTTATCACTGATTCTTGAACATTATTGTCAAGAATCTGCTGATACTGAGTGGAATCCATGCGTCCCTCAACTTTAACAAGATTCCCGGTGCCGGCATTGGCCACACAACCCCAAAGCATGATGGAACCTCCACCAAATTTTACTGTGGGTAGCAAGTGTTTTTCTTGGAATGCTGTGTTTTTTTGCCACCATGCATAACGGGTTTTTGTATGACCAAACAACTCAATCTTGGTTTCATCAGTCCACAGGACCTTCTTCCAAAAAGAAATTGGCTTCTCCAAATGTGCTTTTGCATACCTCAGCCGACTCTGCTTGTGGCGTGCTTGCAGAAACGGCTTCTTTCGCATGACTCTCCCATACAGCTTCTCCTTGTGCAAAGTGTGTTGTATAGTTCACCGATGCACAGTGACACCATCTGCAGCAAGTTGATGCTGCAGCTCTCTGGAGGTGGTCTGAGGATTGGCCTTGACTGATCTCACCATTCTTCTTCTCTGCCTTTCTGATGTTTTTCTTGGCCTGCCACTTCTGGCCTTAACAAGAACTGTCCCTGTGCTCTTCCATTTCCTTACTATGTTCCTCACAGTGGAAACTGACAGGTTAAATCTCTGAGACAGCTTTTTGTATCCTTCCCCTGAACAACTATGTTGAATAATCTTTGTTTTCAAATCATTTGACAGTTGTTTTGAGGAGCCCATGATGCCACTCTTCAGAGGAGATTCAAACAGGAGAAAAACTTGCAAGTGGCCACTTTAAGTAGCTTATCTCATGATTGCATGCACCTGGCTATGAAGTTCAAAGCTCAATGAGGTTACAAAACCAAAAAAGTGCTTTAGTAAGTCAGTAAAAAGTAGGTAGGAGTATTTAAAACAAGAAAATGATAAGGGTGCCCATACTTATGCACCTGTCAAATTTTGTTTGAATGCAGATTGCACATTTTCTGTTAGTACAATAAACCTCATTTCAAGGCAGAAACATTACTGTGTCCAACAGTTATTACATATATCAAACTGAAATAGCTGTTGCAAAAACACCAATTTTTATAAAACATTAAGCTTAAGATTAATAGGGGTGCCCAAACTTTTTCATATAACTGTATCCTGCAAAATAGTTAGTGTAGGGTCTGTAAAGGCTGCCAGATCAAACAAACAGTCCTTCTCAGGACTAATATCCATTCCAGGTATATCAGGCAGGCAGGCAGGCAGGCTGTATAGGAGACGCAGTGGTTATACCAGCAAACGCTGCATTACAGTCCTGTGTGCTGCTCCTGTTGCTGAAATTGCTGGACTTAGCTCCAGGTCCCGGGGGCCAGGAAAAATCCTTTTTTTTTATCTAAATCCTCTTTTTTTTTTCCTCCTTCATAATGTACAAATACCCATCTTATTAACCTTTTGGTGCCCCACCCCCCCCCAAAAAAAAAAGTGTGCCTCTGATTTTTCAGACACAAATATATCTGTTGAAAATAATCTGGTGTAGGCCAGAGAAATAGAAGTGTGGTTTTGCAGTTCTATGGGCCATTTGTATATAAAAAAAACAGTTTGAGTGTGTCGCTCACTGTTCAGCTGCAAATATATATATATTTTAAAAAGCCTGGTATACACCAGTAAATTATTACTGTGGTTTTGATGTTCCACGGTAAAACATCTCTATTATCCTGTTTTTGGCATTTTTTGCTGTATAAAAATAATAAGTGTCTCCCTGATTTTTCAGACACAAATATATCTGTTGAAAATAGTCTGGTGTAGGCCAGAGAGACAGAAGTGTGCTTTTGCTGTTCCACGGTAAAAAATCTCTATTATCCTGCTTTTTGCTGTAAAAAAAAAAAAATAGTGTCTCCCTGATTTTTCAGACACAAATATATCTGTTGAAAATAGTCTGGTGTAGGCCCGAGAAATACAAGTGTGGTTTTGCAGTTCCACGGTACAAACCTCTGTATTATCCACTTTTGGGCCATTTGTATCTAAAAAAAACAGATTGAGTGTGTCGCTCACTGTTCAGCCGCAAATATATATATATTTTAAAAAGCCTGGTGTACACCAGTAAATTATTACTGTGGTTTTGATGTTCCACGGTAAAACATCTCTATTATCCTGTTTTTGGCATTTTTTGCTGTATAAAAATAATAATAGTGTCTCCCTGATTTTTCAGACACAAATATATCTGTTGAAAATAGTCTGGTGTAGGCCAGAGAGACAGAAGTGTGCTTTTGCTGTTCCACGGTAAAAAATCTCTATTATCCTGCTTTTTGCATTTTTTGCTGTAAAAAAAAAAAAAATAGTGTCTCCCTGATTTTTTAGACACAAATATATCTGTTGAAAATAGTCTGGTGTAGGCCCGAGAAATACAAGTGTGGCTTTGCAGTTCCACGGTACAAACCTCTGTATTATCCACTTTTGGGCCATTTGTATCTAAAAAAAACAGTTTGAGTGTGTCGCTCACTGTTCAGCCGCAAATATATATATATTTTAAAAAGCCTGGTATACACCAGTAAATTATAACTGTGGTTTTGCTGTTCCACGGTAAAAAATCTCTATTATTCAGGTTTTGGTAGGTTTTTCCGTAAAGAAAAACAGTAGTGTCTCCTGACTGTTGTGACACAAAAATATATCTGTTGAAAATAGTCTTGTGTAGGCCCGACATCCCAGTGTGGTTTCGCAGTTCCATGGGTCAAATCGCTGTACTATCCAGTTTTGGGCCTTTGGTATCTAAAAAAAAAGCAGTTTGAGTGTGTCGCTCACTGTTCAGCCGAAAATATCTCTATTTAAAAAAGTGTGGTATACCCCAGTAAACAATAACTGTGGTTTTCCTCTTCCACGGTTCTAATCTACTCTTTATTACCCTTTTTCCATTGATAGTGCAAGTGTAAGCTATTTTACTTCATTTACAATGGGCAAGGCGCGTGGCAAGGGACGTGGAAGTGGACGTTCTGGTGATGGTTCGTGCAGAGGACGGGGCCGTGGCCAAGGTGAAAATGTGCCACAACCAACAGCCACATCTTCTCGCTCCCACTTCTTGACCGAATTACTAGGGAAGCACAGAACAACACCAGTATTGAGAACTGATCAGTGTGAACAGGTTATTAATGGGATAGCAGACAATACTTCCAGTTACCTGGGCACCACCACCTCCGGTCTGTCTTCCACACGGTCAACTCTTAGTAGCCGTGAGTCTCGACCGCATACTCCTCCTCACCCTGATGCTCCTTCCTCCCACCATGCCGAGTATCGTCAGACAGCAAGTGATCCCATACTTGGACACTCTGAAGAGCTGTTCACTGGTCCATTTCCATATTTGGGCCCCTCGCCTGATACGCTTGAAGTGGTGGAAGAGGAGATCCCATGTTGCGATGCCCAAATATTTGAACAGCCACGGCCACAGGAAGTCGACGTTGGCAATCTGTCACAAGAGGTGGACGATGACGAGACACAATTGCCAGGAAGTGAGGAGGAGGATCGTGGTGTGCAAGTGGAAGAGGAGGAGGTGGTGGATGATCTAGTAACTGACCCAACGTGGAAGGAGGACATGCAGAGTGAGGCCAGCAGCACACAGGGGGAGGGAGGCAGAGTACCCCAATAGGCAGGAAGAAGCAGTGTGGTGGCCGCAGACAGAAGGCAGGCAACCGTTCCCCGTAACACCAACACGAGGGACGTTGCCAGTACAAGCGGTAGGTCTTCCAGAGTCTGGAATTTTTTTAAAGACTCTGCTGATAACCCCAAAAAGGCCATATGTTCCACCTGCCATGCCAGCATCAGCATGGGTGACAAAACTACCAGCCTGACCACCACCAGCATGATCAGGCACATGGCAGCAAAGCACCCGACTTTGTGGGGCGAAACCCAGGGTCCACGACCAGTGTCAGCGGGTGTCACCACTGCTTCTTCCACTGTTGTGCGTGCAATAGAACCCCCTGTTGTGTGTGCAAGGCAATCCCCTGTCCATACTGCATGTAAAGATGCCCCCTCCTCTCAGTCTTCACTTGTTATGGCAGTTTCTCAAGAAACAGCATCAACGTCCACGTCCACGTCCCACCGCAGCGTTCAATTGTCCATATCCCAGACCTTTGAACGAAAGCGGAAATTCGCAGCTAACGCCCCACAGGCCACAGTCCTAAATTCGCATATTTCACGACTGCTTGCATTGGAAATGCTGCCTTTTAGGCTGGTGGAGACGGAATCCTTCCGCAATCTTATGGCGGTGGCCGTCCCTCGGTACTCGGTCCCCAGCCGACACTATTTTGCCCGGTGTGCCATCCCCGCACTACACAAGCACGTGTCCCAAAGCATCTGCCGTGCCCTCAACAACGCAGTTACTGGGAGAGTCCACCTGACAACAGACACGTGGACAAGTGCTTGTGGCAAGGGATGGTACATCTCTCTGACGGCACACTGGGTAAACATAGTGGAAGCCGGGACCCAGTCGGACCTTGGGACGGAACACATCCTCCCCACACCGAGGATTGCGGGCCCTATGTCAGTCAGAGTTGCCCCCACAGTGTACAGCTCCTGCGCATCCTCCTCCTCCTCATGTTCAGCCTCCATCTCAGATATCACCACATCAGTTACAAGCTGGAAGCATTGCAGTACTGCCTCCGCCAAGCGGCAACAGGCTGTGCTGAAACTCATAAGCTTAGGTGATAAACCTCACACTGCTTGTGAGTTGTGGACAGCTGTGAAAGAGCAGGCAGATCTGTGGCTGAGACCGCTGAACCTACATCCCGGCATGGTCGTGTGTGACAATGGCCGTAACCTGGTGGCGGCTCTGAGGCGAGGTGAGATCACACACGTACCATGCCTGGCTCATGTGCTTAACCTCGTGGTTCAGCGGTTTCTTAAATCGTACCCCGAGTTGCCAGATCTGCTCGTGAAAGTACGCCGCCTGTCAGCTCATTTTCGCAAGTCGGCTACAGCTTCCGCCGCCCTTGCTGTGTTGCAGCAGCGTTTGCAGCTTCCGGCACACCGACTGGTGTGTGATGTCCCCACACGTTGGAACTCTACCCTCCACATGTTGCAAAGGATTTGTGTGCAGAAGAGAGCAGTTGTGGAGTACCAGCTGCAACAAGGCCGTCGATATTCAGGTCAGACTCCACACATAAGACCTCAGGAGTGGACCTGGATGTCTGACATATGTACCATCCTGACAAACTTTGAGGAGGCCACCAAGATGGTGAGTGGCGATGACGCCATCATTAGTGTCAGCATCCCACTTGTCTGTCTTTTGCAACGCTCTCTGCAGAGAATTAAAGAGGAGGCATTGCAGCCAGAGTATGATGAGATGGATCAAGAAGCCGTAGCGGGCGATTACACACAGCCCAGCCTCATCTCATCCCAACGTGCATTGGGGGACAATGAGGGAGAGGAGGAGGAGGAGGAGGAGGAGGAAGAACAGGAGCTGCTATCATGCGTTGTAGACGGTAGTACCTGTACAAGTGTCATACCGTCAGTTCAGCGTGGGTGGCCTGAGGACAGGGGGGAGGAGGAAGAGGAGGAGGTGGAGGAGAGCATGGTCAGTCGTCATCTTGGTGAGGACACGGAAATCTTGCCCGTTACCAGTCTGGCACGCATGGCTGACTTTATGTTACGCTGCCTTAACCGTGACCCTCGCGTTGTCAAAATGTTGGGTGACAGTCATTACTGGTTGGTGACACTTGTAGACCCCCGCTACAAGGAGAACTTTCACTCTCTTATTCCTGAGGTGGAGAGGTCTACAAAAATGGGGCAATACCAGAAGGCCCTTGCTGCAGAACTCTTAAAAAAATTCCCATCTGAACACGCTAGCGGCAGAGGTCACAGTTCGTTGCCCAACCAAGGCGTACAGGCGAGAGAGATGCAACTCCAATCCAGCAGAGGCAGGGGAACACTGTCAATGTTCTGGGACAGTTTTCTGACACCCGCCCAGCTTACAGGCCCTGAGGCGCGGGGTACTCTCACAAGGAGTGGAAAGTTTCAAAAGATGGTGAGGGAGTACCTTGCCGATCGTACCAGCGTCCTCCGTGATTCCTCTGTGCCTTTTAATTATTGGGTATCCAAGCTGGACACTTGGAATGAACTCGCTCTGTACGCCTTGGAGGTCCTGGCCTGCCCTGCCGCTAGCGTGTTATCGGAGCGTGTTTTTAGTGCCGCTGGGGGAATTATAACTGATAAGCGCACTCGCCTGTCAACTGACAATGCTGACAAGCTGACCTTATCAAAATGAACAAGGGCTGGATTGGGCCAGACTTCTCATCACCACCAAATGACAGCAGAGTAACATAAAGTCAAATCCACTGTGTTATTTCGGGAGGTGTATTCACATGCACCGCTTCACACCCACACATGGGTATACGCTTCCTCGTTTCGGCTGTTTAATCTTCTTCTCCTTATCCTCAGCCTCCACCACCACTATACCACCAGGGTGCCAGCATTGCAAGTTCCTCCATCCTAATTTTTGGCAGCATTTGCTGGGAAAGCATAAGCAAATACCATGGGACACCCACTCCCCAATAATGGGACTTATGTTTGTAATATGCTGTACTGCAATGGCTCTTGTAAGGGGCATTGCAAGTTGCTCCACCCTAATTTTTGGCAGCTTTTGCTGGGAAAGCATAAGCAAATACTATGGGAGACCCACTCCCCAATAATGGGACTTATGTTTGTAATATGCTGTACTGCATGGCTCTTGTAAGGGACATTGCAAGTTGCTCCGTCCTAATTTTTGGCAGCTTTTTCTGGGAAAGCATAAGCAAATACTATGGGAGACCCACTCCCCAATAATGGGACTTATGTTTGTAATATGCTGTACTGCATGGCTCTTGTAAGGGGCTTTGCAAGTTGCTCCGTCCTAATTTTTGGCAGCTTTTGCTGGGAAAGCATAAGCAAATACTATGGGAGACCCACTCCCCAATAATGGGACTTATGTTTGTAATATGCTGTACTGCATGGCTCTTGTAAGGGGCATTGCAAGTTGCTCCGTCCTAATTTTTGGCAGCTTTTGCTTGCAAGGCATAAGCAAATACTATGGGACACCCACTCCCCAATAATGGGACTTATGTTTGTAATATGCTGTACTGCATGTGACGCGCCCCCTGGGCCGTGTGTACACGTGTGTGGGATACCCGGTGCCGGGTCTCTGGGGTCTGTAGTCTCCGTGGCGGTGACCCGGTCCCGTGGCTCAGGCTGGTCAAACCAGTGGCAATCTTTCTTAGGTTTTGAGGTTAATTGTCCGACTGCGCCACCCGTGGATTGCGGTCAGGGAGTACCACCGCTGCGAGGCAGACCGCTGAGGCTGGTGTTGTGTAGGGAGGAGTATAGCCTCAGGGCAGTGAGTGTGGATGATGGGGGTGATGGTGCACGAGCGCAGCAGGAATGACTCAGAGTCTTTGCAGTGCAGTTCAGGGTCTTTACTGATGATTATAAGATAGACCCTCCCGGGAGTACTGGCTAGCATTAGAGGCCTGGTCAGTCTGTGAGCAAGCAGGAGTTCCCCTGGCCAGGTGGAGTTGTAGGCCTCCCCGTCTGTCTGCACTCTTCCTGGCTACCTTGCTGTAAGCGGGTAGAAGTAGCCCACGTCCCTGAGTGTACCGTGTAGTGCTCACCCGTATGGCTGGTGACTTGGGGCCTTCTGTTAGCCTCCGCTCCACAACGGCGGTGCTGGTCCCTTGCTTGTGACTGAGCCTCCGGGCTTCTATGGCCAGAGGACCTGAAATCCCCTGCCGGCTGGTTTCTGCTGCTGGATATATAAGTCCTCACAGCTTCGGACTCCTGTGTCCGGTTCCTATTGTCTTCTGCCAGGGCGAGCTCTGCTCAGCTTCCAGCCCCTGGTCTTTAGCTCCTAGCTCCTACAGAGCTCCTTGCTGTTACTTTCCCTTGCTCTCACTCTGACTCTGACTGTTCTCTGACTCACTCAACCCCACCCCAGATCCAGTTTATAAGGGCAGAATTCTCCCCTCCCAGGACTGGGGCAGGATGTTGCATGTTTAAGGGATCCTGACCAGGAAACCTCCCACTTGCTCTCCGACATAATATCTCTATTACTGTGGTGACCAGACCCCTGGCGTGCCACACATGGCTCTTGTAAGGGGCATTGCAGTTCCTCATAATTTTTGGAAAGCCTTCCATTCACTGCTTAGGCCAACAGTGCACGGGAGACCCAGTTGCTATAAATCGAAAAAAAGGTTTAGTTAACGCCCTCTGACCTCCATGTCATTAAAGTTGTCAAACAGTCGCAAATCATGCACACAGGAGTGATTCAAACATAACACCGAGCAGCTGTAACTACTCGGTGCTCGGCCCGAGCATACTCGGTGAAAGGGTTAACAAAACATACTCGCTCATCACTACTCACATGTATTAAATCTGTCAAACAGTCGCAAATCATGTTCACGGAGCGACAAAAACTTAAAGCCCGAGCACGCTATAAATACTCGGTGCTCGGCCGAGCATACTCAGCAAAAGGGTTAACAAAACATACTCGCTCATCACTAGTTGCAATTTATTGCTAAAATAAATGGTTTGCAAAACTTTTGCAAAATCTTGATCAGGCTATGAAAAACAAAATTCCATCAATATCCAGTTTATTTTAGATACATTAAAATAATATGGCCATAACTAAGGCACCAACAACAAATTGGAAGGCTTCTGACTCAAGAATCCCCACAGTCTTTAATGGTCAAGTCTGATCCACAAACCTGGATCAGAATAGGACTTGCTCTGAGTCACACAGATCTCACTCTCAGTTCTGTGATTTTAATGAATTTGTTATTCTATTCACTCTACTCTATAGGTCCAAATGCTGTCCGAGAAAAAATCGGACAGCACTCGGACTTTTCACACGGATTTGAAAATGCCGCCTCAGTTTTATCCAACAGAATAAATGTTTATGAGTGACGACAGAGTCTGGGAGGTACAGTTATATGAAAAAGTTTGGGCACCCCTATTAATCTTAAGCTTAATGTTTTATAAAAATTGGTGTTTTTGCAACAGCTATTTCAGTTTGATATATGTAATAACTGTTGGACACAGTAATATTTCTGCCTTGAAATGAGGTTTATTGTACTAACAGAAAATGTGCAATCTGCATTCAAACAAAATTTGACAGGTGCATAAGTATGGGCACCTCACCAGAAAAGTGACATTAATATTTAGTAGATCTTCCTTTTGCAAAAATAACAGCCTCTAGTCGCTTCCTGTAGCTTTTAATGAGTTCCTGGATCCTGGATGAAGGTATTTTTGACCATTCCTCTTTACAAAACAATTCCAGTTCAGTTAAGTTTGATGGTCACCGAGCATGGACAGCCCTCTTCAAATGATCCCACAGATGTTCAATGATATTCAGGTCTGGGGACTGGGATGGCCATTCCAGAACATTGTAATTGTTCCTCTGCATGAATGCCTGAGTAGATTTGGAGCGGTGTTTTGGATCATTGTCTTGCTGAAAGATCCATCCCCTGCGTAACTTCAACTTTATCACTGATTCTTGAACATTATTGTCAAGAATCTGCTGATACTGAGTGGAATCCATGCGTCCCTCAACTTTAACAAGATTCCCGGTGCCGGCATTGGCCACACAGCTCCAAAGCATGATGGAACCTCCACCAAATTTTACTGTGGGTAGCAAGTGCTTTTCTTGGAATGCTGTGTTTTTTTGCCGCTATGCATAACGCCTTTTTGTATGACCAAACAACTCAATCTTGGTTTCATCAGTCCACAGGACCTTCTTCCAAAAAGAAATTGGCTTCTCCAAATGTGCTTTTGCATACCTCAGCCGACTCTGTTTGTGGCGTGCTTGCAGAAACGGCTTCTTTCGCATCACTCTCCCATACAGCTTCTCCTTGTGCAAAGTGCGTTGTATAGTTGACCGTTGCACAGTGACACCATCTGCAGCAAGTTGATGCTGCAGCTCTCTGGAGGTGGTCTGAGGATTGTCCTTGACTGATCTCACCATTCTTCTTCTCTGCCTTTCTGATGTTTTTCTTGGCCTGCCACTTCTGGCCTTAACAAGAACTGTCCCTGTGTTCTTCCATTTCCTTACTATGTTCCTCACAGTGGAAACTGACAGGTTAAATCTCTGAGACAGCTTTTGGTATCCTTCCCCTGAACAACTATGTTGAATAATCTTTGTTCTCAGATCATTTGACAGTTGTTTTGAGGAGCCCATGATGCCACTCTTCAGAGGAGATTCAAACAGGAGAACAACTTGCAAGTGGCCACTTTAAGTAGATTTTCTCATGATTGCATACACCTGGCTATGAAGTTCAAAGCTCAATGAGGTTACAAAACCAAAAAAAGCTCTTTAGTAAGTCAGTAGAAAGTAGGTAGGAGTATTTAAAACAAGAAAATGATAAGGGTGCCCATACTTATGCACCTGTGAAATTTTGTTTGAATGCAGATTGCACGTTTTCTGTTAGTACAATAAACCTCATTTCAAGGCAGAAACATTACTGTGTCCAACAGTTATTACATATATCAAACTGAAATAGCTGTTGCAAAAACACCAATTTTTATAAAACATTAAGCTTAAGATTAATAGGGGTGCCCAAACTTTTTCATATAACTGTAGCTGGCTATGAAAATGCACAAGGCACATAGTTATAACAGCTCTAATTATATTATCAGTTGTTGGCACTGTAGCCTTGCAGCACTGAGGTCCTGGGTTCAAATCCCACCACGAACAACATCTGCAAGGAGTTTGTATGTTCTCCCAGTGTTTGCTTGGGTTTCCTCCCACACTCCAAAAACACACTGATAGGGAATTTACATTGTGAGCCCCAATGGGGACAGTGATCATGATGTCCATAAAGCGCTGTGGATAATGGTGGCGCTATATAAATAAGCATAATAAAATTCTTTAATTTAACCACCAGTTAAGTATCAGTGATGTATGTTCTGTGTGTGTAGTAGAATATTTACTACTGGTCGCCATCTTCTATTATTTCCAGTGTCACTTCGGTACTTTTCCGCCATCTTGTGACCACAGCCATAACTGGCCGGAAATCACTACCAACCATTACATTCTCTCTTAATGGGAGTCTATGAGAGTCACTTTCTGAGTCTCATAGACTTACATCGAGAAGTCATTTCTGATGTGCACAGCAAATACTGCAGGGAGTCGGGAGGTCACAACTGCGGTCAAATGGTCCAGAAGAGGACTGGAGTGGCACTGGAAACTGCAGAAGACAGCGACTGGTAAGTATTTTACTACAAAAACAGAACATACATTACTGTTGTATATCCGGTGGTAAAAATAAATACACAAGTGATACTTTAAGGCCCTTATACCTTGTATATATTACTTTCATGGCATAAAACCTTGTCAATAAGTTGTAATATACTTCGTGATTTATTTTTTTTAAAAGCCTCCATGGAGTAAAGCTAAAGTAAAGATTTTCCATTTCAGCTTCACCTACCAAGGCAGGAATTTGACTTATCAAATCCAAAATGCCCTTTAATAAAAAATGAATATAAAAATCTACATGATCCTCATTTAAAAGATTATTTTAATAGAAAAGCAATGCACCAGCATCTTCTATCAGATGGATACATAACAAGTGATAACAAGGTAGGTGTTATACTGTTATTCCAACTCGTGTTTTTTTTAACAGCCATAATAGTATAATATTTCAACATATCTCAAGAAAAGTTAAAAAATTTACTAAGAAGTAAATTGCAAAATTGCTTGTATTTACAAACATTATCTGACAATGCCCATTTATGAAAATGGAAATAACCCGTTAATGTATTTTCAAAAAAATTGTGTTTCATCCTTTGTAACTCTGTTGTAACTCTGTGGACCAAAGTAACTGAACAAACAATTAGTATACGTTGGACTAAACAATGTAAAGATACGCTACGTTTATCAACAAGACACTTTGATAAATCGGGCACATTTTAAAACTGTCTAGTTTAATTTTTCACTGTGTAAGTTAGAAAGCTTTAGTAACTCAGCTCTAATGTCTTGAAAATACCCTTGAGAATTGTTATTTCATGGAGAATAATGGTCTTTAATAATCAAATATTTCACAATTCTTGTGAATTGGTGAAAAATGCCAAAGGTGGCTATGAATAGAGCATAAAATTACCAAAGAGAGTAATCCCTTAATGTCAAACCTTCATGACCGGGCAAATCCAATGCCCAATTTCACATTTCTTATTTTAGCACTGAAGGACCTGAGTTCATTTTATTAGTGGTGCCTTGTAGAACTAGAGCTCCCGAGTCCCTACTATAGTCAATACAAGCTCATGGCTGCCTAGGTTCTTCATCCCCTGTATGCTTATTATTTTCACTTTATTTTTCACTTAGCCCAATGCAGCTTACCCAATGAGCTGGTGCTGATCTAAGCAGGAAAGTCAAGGTATGGTATTTCGGCAATATAAGTAACCTTGGCTCTGGCGTGTCCAGAACTCTTCTTTCAACCTTGCAAATAGTTCTCAGCAATTATCATTTTCTCATAGTCTTTGAATTTGGTACTTAAAAGGAATCTGTCAGCAGGTTTTTGTTATGTAATCTGAGAGCAGTATAATGTAGCGGCTGAGTCAGTGATTCCAGTGATGTTTCACTTACTGGGCTGCTTGATGTAATTTTGATACAATCACAGTTTTCTTTGCTGCAGATCCACCAGTTCCCTGAATGCGAAACTCTGTCTAACCCTACCCACACCACTAATTGGCAGCATCTGTATACATTGTACATTAACAGAAAGCTGCCAATCAGTGGTTGGGGATGTGGTTATACAGAGCAGCTGAATAGGAAGCACAATATATCTTGTCCTGTAGTGATTTTCTTCTGCTGATAAAACACTGATTTTATTGAAACTGCAACACATAGTCTAGTAAGTGACATGTCATTGGAATCAGGGTTTCTACTCCTACATCAAGCAACGTTCAGATTACATACTAAAAACCTGCTGATAGATTCCCTGTAACATCCCTCCATTATTGCAGACAGAAACACACCACCCTCAAGAACATTTTTTCAAAGTCCAAAGAGCACTCATACCTTCCAAACTCAAAGGTGATATGATAATTGACAATAACGTGTCTGTCTGTGTGCATACCTCTGCACTAAAACAGCATGTAAGCTTATTTTCCAGAAGTGCCAGACCATCAGATGCCAAGATGACTGTTGTTTTATGAATTATATATATTTTTCAGGTCAAATGTTCATTAGAGGAATATAATGCATACAAGGGATACATGGACAGAAAAATAGCTGTCTTGAAAAAAAAATATGAGGATGAACAAGTGAGTAAAACTAGTCTCTTCTATTTTTATAATATTTATGTATAACAATAATAATCAAGTTTTGTGGAGGTTAGACTCTTCTATAACCTCTTCCCTTGTCAACGAAAAACTGTTTTGTGTACCCTAATTCTTCCCCCAATTCATAGCTTGTTCTTTAAAAACTGCATTGCTTCCAGTGTACATTATCATGAGCTGTATTTATTTATAATGCTTGCTTATATAGCGCCATCATATTCTGTAGCACTTTACATTATATCCTCATTAAGGATACTCCTCCCTGTCCCCATTGGGACTCACAATCTAAATTACCTATACAGTTGAAACCAGAAGTTTACATACACAATATAAAAAGAGACATATGCATGTTTATCTCAATATGTGACATGAAATCAGTACAAACCTTTCCCATTTTAAGTCAATTAGGATTACCATAATTTTTAATATTTGCCAAATGCCAGAATAATGAGAGAGAGAGAATGTTTTAAGGCATTTTTATTTTATATGTGTCTTTTTATATAGTGGTTGTAAAATTCTGGTTTCAACTGTATATACTTTCTTTGGACACAGAAAAAAAGGTAAAAAAATAGTAAAAAGCCCAAACAATGAATTAATGTAACGAAAGTAACTTTATTTGATAAAATTAGTCATGGTCAAAGTATCAATACATCAGTAAAAAAAAGGCATCACACACAACAGCAAAAGACACCCAATAAGGCATGTACTATCGCATGACATGATATAATGGGGCTGTGAATTGATTATAGGAAATGAAGTAACAATTGGAGTATATCAACTTACATACCTATAAATGTCTTCACCTGCTGGAATGATGCCAACCTCGACGTGTGTTTCAGACTGACTTTTTGGCCCAACCCCCAGATGAAGGCATTGCGGCGAAACACGGGCATGCCTTATTGTGTGACCTCTCCTGTTGTGTGTGATTTCTTTTTTTTACTGATGTATTCATTGTTTCACCATGATTGTTTTTTACCAAATAAAGTTCCTTTTATTACATTCATTTATTGTTTGGGATTATTAACATTTCTTTTCCTTTTCTGTGTTAATTCTTGGTTTGCCCTATATTTAGTCTTCTACTATATACCTTTAATTATATGTCACCAGATTTCATATTATCTTGTGTTGGGTATTTTTTCCTGGTGCGTTTATTTGATTTTGATTCTTTGGAGTGTGGGAGGCAACAAGAGTTCCCAGAGGAAACACAAGCAAACATGGGGAGAACATACAAACTCCTTGCAGATATATTTGGTGGCTTTTGAACCCAGGACTGCAAAGCAACAGTGCTAACCACTGAGCCATCATGCTGCCTATATAGAGAACATAGATAGCACACGAATACAGTATATCTTAGATATAAGTTACTGAACAACTTATGTCAATTTTGTTTTGAACTGACTAGTGATGAGCGAGCATGCTCGCCACTGCTCGGTACTCGCCCGAGCATCTCAGTACTCGAGATGCTCGGAGCTCGCCGAGTACTTTCGAGATGCTCGGGCGGGAGCTCGGGTCTCCGTCCTGCATGTTTGGCGCTATTTAGAGCACCAATCATGCAGGGATTGTCTGCCACTCACTGTAATCTCACAGCCATTGTGGTTGTGGTATTACAGTGATTGCCCAAATCGATGGGAACAGTGCTCACAGTGAAACATGAAAAGCCGGCAATTCATCAGCGGCATACACCGGTACCCGACAATTTAGAACAGAAAGAATAGAGCATCACACATAGATTAGATAGATAGAAACATGTCAGTCACATATATAATAAGTACAGTGACAGTGTTGGTTACTGTACTTGTTATTTAGTGTTAAAATAAAGGATTTATTAAAAAAAAAATAATAGTGTTTTCATGCACCCGTCTCTTTAAAAAAGCCGGCCGACAATTCTCCAGCGGCATACATCGGTACCCGACAATTTAGAACAGAAAGAATAGAGCATCACACTTTGATTAGATAGATAGAAACATGTCAGTCACATATATAATAAGTACAGTGACAGTGTTGGTTACTGTACTTGTCATTTAGTGTTAAAATAAAGGATTTATTAAAAAAAAAATTGGCGTAGGGTTCCCCGTAATTTTAGTCTCTAGCGGAGGTTAAGCAGACTTCTGGGGCAGATGTTTGAAGCCGGGGAAGGGGGTAATACCAATGGAGCTTCCCAGGCTACTAATATCAGTCCCCAGCTGAATACCTAGCCTTTACCAGCTATTAAAATGGGGGACCCCCGAAAAAAATGACGTTGGGTCCCCCCCTATTTTAATAGCTAGCAAAGGCTAGGCAGACAGCTGGGGGCTGATATTAATAGCCCAGGACGAGTGCCATGAATATTGGCCCCCTTCCAGGCTAGAAACACCAGTTCTCTCACGCTCACCGCAAGCGCAGGAGAATTTTCCCACGCTGTCAGTGACGTGCATGAGGTGAGCTGAGTTCATTGGACATGAACTCGGCTCATCTGGATGCCGTCACAGCCAGACACTGTGGAGCACAAGCATGCCTGCGCTTCTCAGTGTCTGCGGCATGGCTAGCTGGATGGCAGCTTTCTGCTGCGATCAAGCCTGTCATGTGAATGTAGCTGAGCTGAAGCTGTCCTGGGAACCGTGGAAAGGTAAGGATGAGGTTGGTTTTTTATTTTACTTTTATTGCAGAAGACATTGGCTACAGCTGGAATGGGCGTGATGGTAAGTATAGTTTAATTTAGAACAATAAAGAATTGTGTGTTTATTTCAATTAAAGGACTTTATTCTGGGATTTGTGTTTTTTTTAAATAGTTTACTAGAAATTCATGGCGGTCATGTCTAATATTGGCGTGACCCCATGAATTTCGGGCTTAGGGCCAGCTGATAATACCAAGCTGGCCCTAACCCCTTTATTACCCAGTGAGCCACCGCACAAGGGCCCTGGATGAGTTGGGTACAGCGCCAGAAGATGGCGCTTCTATGAACGCGCCATTTTCTGGGGTTGCTGCGGACTGCAATTTGCAGCGGGGGGGGGGGGCCAGAAAGCTTGGGCCTCCCTGCACTGCGGATTCCAGCCCCCAGCTGCCTAGTTGTACCTGGCTGGACACAAAAATAGGGCGAAGCCCCACATATTTTTTTTTATTATTATTTCATGAAATTCATGAAATAATAATAAAAAAAAAGGGCTTCCCTATATTGTTGTGTCCGGCCAGGTACAAATAGGCAGCTGGTGGTTGGGGGCAGCCCGCTCCTGGATGCTGTACCTGGCTGGACACAAAAATAGGGCGAAGCCCCACGTCAATTTTTCTTTTAATTATTTCATGACGGCTGGTGTTTCTAGCCTGGGAGGGGGCCAATATTCATGGCACCCTTCCTGGGCTATTAATATCAGCCCCCAGCTGTCTGCCTAGCCTTTGCTAGCTATTAAAATAGGGGGGACCCCACGTAATTTTTTTTGGGGTCCCCCATTTTAATAGATAGTAAAGGCTAGGTATTCAGCTGGGGGGGCTGATATTAGTAGCCTGGGAAGCTCCGTGCGTATTACCCCCTTCCCAGGCTTCAAACATCTGCCTCAGCCATCTGCTTAACCTCCGCTAGAGACTAAAATTACGGGGAACCCCACGCCAATTTTTTTTTTAATAAATCCTTTATTTTAACACTAAATGACAAGTACAGTAATCAACACTATCACTGTCCTTATTATATATGTGACTGACATGTTTCTATCTATCTAATCTATGTGTGATGCTCTATTCTTTCTGTTATAAATTGTCGGGTACCGATGCTGAATTGCCGGCCGGCTTTTTTAAAGAGACAAAAACACTATTATTTTTTTTTAATAAATCCTTTATTTTAACACTAAATAACAAGTACAGTAACCAACACTGCCACTGTACTTATTATATATGTGACTGACATGTTTCTATCTATCTAATCTATGTGTGATGCTCTATTCTTTCTGTTCTAAATTGTCGGGTACCGGTGTATGCCGCTGATGAATTGCCAGCCGGCTTTTTTAAAGAGACAGGTGCATGAAAATCGGAGGACACTAGTGTGTTCCAAGTGCCCTGCTATGTTTTTCATGCACCCTCCTATGTACCCTGCCTGCCTGTCTGCCTATATATTCTGCCTGCCTGACGTTTAATTGAGCACCGTTCCCATCGATTTGGGCAATTTTTGACCTTCTGCAGACCGCCGGGGGGGACCACCAGAAAAATGCTCGAGTTTCCCATAGACTTACATTGGGCTCGTTGCTCGGGTCGAGCACCCGAGTATTCCAATGTGCTCGACCTGAGCTTCGAGCACCCGAGCATTTTAGTGCTCGCTCATCACTAGTACTGACGTATTGTCAGCTGTGGCCTTCAGGAACATACATGTTAAAGTTTGGGCACCCCATATCAAAATTACTGTTATTGTGAACAGTTAAGCAAGTTGAAGATGAAATGATCTCTAAAAGGCCTAAAGTTAAAGATGACACATTTCCTTTGTATTTTAGGCACTATATATATATATTCAGGTCTGGCAAAAATTAAGAGACCACTGCAAAATTTTCATTTTCTCAGATTTTTCTCTTTATATGTATATTTTTGAGTAAAATGTACATTGTTGTTTTATTCTATAAACTACTGACAACATGTCTCCGAAATTCAAAGCTAAAAATTTTGAATTTATTTGCAGCAAATGAAAAATCGTCAAAATAATAAAAAAGAAACAGTGCTTTCAGATCTTAAATAATGCAAAGAAAACAAGTTCTTATTCATTTAGAAACAACAATACTCGTGTTTTAACTCAGGAAGAGTTCAGAAATCAATATTTGGTGGAATAACCATGATTTTTAATCACAGCTTTCATGCGTCTTGGCATGCTTTCCACCAGTCTTTCACACTGCTTTTGGGTGACCTTATGCCACTCCTGGCACAAAAATGTAAGCAGTTCTTCTTTGTTTGATGGCTTGTGACTATCCATCTTCTTCTTGATTACATTCCAGAGGTTTTCAATGGGGTTCAGGTCTGGAGATTGGGCTGGTCATGACAGTGTCTTGATGTGGTGCTCCTTCATCCACACATTGATTGACCTAGCTGTGTGGCATGGGGCATTGTCCTGCTGGAAAAACCAATCCTCAGAGTTGGGGAACATTGCCTGAGCAGAAGGAAGCAAGTGTTTTTCAAGGATAACCTTGTATGCGGCTTGATTCATATGTCCTTCTCAAAGATTAAACTGCCCAATTCCAGCCTTGCTAAAGCATCCCCAGATCATCACCAATCCTCCACCAAATTTCACAGTGGGTGCAAGACACTGTGGCTTGTATGCCTCTCCAGGTCTCCGTCTAACCATTAGACGACCAGATGTTGGGCAAAGCTGAAAATTAGACTCATCAAAGTAGATTACCTTACTCCAGTCCTCTATGGTCCAATCCTTATGGTCTTTGGCAAACTTCAGCCTGGCTCTCCTTTTCTTCTCATTGATGAAAGGCTTTTTTCTAGCTTTACATGACTTGAGGCCTCTAGGAGCCGGTTACAAACTGTTCTTGCCGTGCACTTCACCCCAGCTGCCATTTGCCATTCTTTTGTAGGTCACTTGATGTCATCCTGCGGTTGCTGAGTGACATTCGAATAAGATGACGTCATGGGGGCGTGGCCTGGGCTCAATGGATGTAGGAGGTTGGTGAGCCGAGCTCCGTGCAGGCAGCCTATATACTGCGACTTAACAGCGACATAAAAAGAGTGTCTCTGTCCGTATCATATATACATCGATTGGGGATAGTCCCAGGAATATTTTAAGACCATCCACGTTAAAATCTGACGATTTTTGGAGGAGAAAGCAGTGTATGACATCAGCTGTGCTGCGTCACTGCGGCCGTTAGTGTCTCTACTGAGCCTCTCTGAGGGGACGAAGGAGAGGAAAGGGGTGACTCGGCGACTAGTGCCATTGCACATCGTGCCATCTCCCAAAGACCCCAGCTCAAACAGTGGGTGTGATCTCATCCCGGAACAAGTGTCAGACACCGGGAGCCCGGCGGTACCTCAGGACCACCGGCGAAGAACAGCGGCGGCTGTGAAGACAGCGCGGAATAAGCTCCATCAATAGCCCTGCAGGCAAGTGTCTACCCCTACCTCCCCCGTCGCGCCCTTAAACACTTACGTGAAATCCCCATGAGTCCAGCTCCTTACGATTCGGTGTGCGGTGTGGAGAAGCGGAGGGTGACATCACGCTGTGAAGCCGGCTGGTAACAGAGCGTCTCCTAGCAACAGTGTCCGTTCCCTCCTTCATAGAGAGATTTACCTCAAACCTGACGCCAACTATCGTGGTCACCTTCACATACAACACCTCACGGTTCATGGGAGAGGCATCGGGAGATCTGATCACAGGGGTAGATGAGCAGAGGCAACACTGACAACACGATTTAAGACCCACAGAAGTTTCTGCAGGTGCAGCTCTGGAGTAAGTAACTTGTGATCCCGCGGTGCTGCGACGCTACAGCTGAAGTATCCCTATTGTGCCTCTCTGAGGTGACATAGAAAAAAGAAGAGGGGACTCAGTGATCGGTGCGATTGCACACTGCATTAACCCCTAAAATCTCCAGCTCACACGGTGGGTGTGAGATCAACCAGGATCAAGTCACAGATTTTGGGAGCCTGGCGGTACCTCAGGATCACCGCCAAAAAATAGTGGTGGCTGCGATAATAGCGAGACGCGAGCTACTCTGAAAACCCCACAGGCAAGTGTCTGTCTCTTCCCTCCCCTGTCTCGTCCTCAAGCACTTACTGTGAAAGCATCACGAGGTCAGCTCCCCTCGATCCAGGTGAGCGGTGTGGTGAAGCGGAGGGTGACGTCAAGCAGAGGTGCCGGTAGGTAAAAGAGCGTCCTTCCACCATCAGTTTCAGCTCCCATCTTCAGAGCGAGGTCGGAATCGATTTCAACAAAGGCCATCGTGGTCCCTTCCACTTGCTACGGAAGTGTTCATCTCGCGATTCGTGAGTGTGACAACGGGAGACCTGCACTGTATAAAGTCTATATTGGAAACTCAGCGGAAGGGGGGTTGGCAGCGCTGTTCAAGAATCCCAGAAGTCTCTGCAGGCAAGTGCTAATATCCCCGTGTCCTGTCTTTTGTCATCCTTCTGGTGGTCCTTGAGAAGTCGCCTCTTCCCTGGCACCAGGACCCAGTTGGTTGTGTGGGAGTAGTGGAGGAGCCAGTTATACAGCGGAGTTGGTCAGCAACAGAGTTCCCTTAAATACTCTGTGCCTGCTCCAGTCATAAAGCTCATTTCCCGCATATTGACACAGCTTCAACTAAAGAAGGAACTTAGCATCACTGCTCTTATACAGTAAAACAACGAGCAGTCTCTACTTGCCCATCTTGTGTCTTCTACAGTGCTCTTAGGACATCTACTTAAAACAGAAGTTTTATTGAATATTGAAAATTTTAGCTTTGGGACTAGGCTAATAGCCTCACAGCAACACAGCAGATTTACCCTTTCTTCCAAACTTGTTGTGAGATCCAACATCGCTCACTCAGCTCTCTGATACTGTTGATTTCAAACTTTACCTCCGCTAGTAAGCAAAGTCAAGTCTACATTCTGCCTGTGGATCATTTATATTTCATCGTCCAACAGGGGGTATATGCCCTCTCACCCGTTTTTTTCTACCATTAATCGGTCAATCTTGTGAAGTTACTCTTTCACCTTTCACTTGTAGTGCATCACTTATAATTCTACAGCTGTGCTAGCATATATTTGTATATTTTTGTGGTATCGTTTTCTCCTACTAGGTAGAATATCTAGCCCATTTATGCTCAGTGTTCAGCCTTCGCTAATATACCCACATTAAGAATAATATTGCTGGATTCTTATTACACTGATTCTAACAGTATTTTTTTTTAACAGGTTTGTATTAAATATAACTGTATTGTGTTAAACCATTCCCAAACGTATATTCTGATTAAATAAACTATTTAATCCACCAAAGTCAAATAAAATATTGTTTGAGGGTAGGAGCTCAAGTATTTGCCCAGCTTCAGCCTGACTAAGTCTGGTCAAACATGAGTACCACCAAAAAAAAAATTGCTACCACTGGAAGCAAACCTCCCAATTCTGCAAATAAAGTCAATTATCCAAAAGAGAAAAGTCTCCAATTTCATGTACATTGTAATCTCCCAGAGGATTTCCCAAACTTAATCAGCCCATTTAAATCCAGATCTCCCCTTAAAAGAGAGGACAAATTAGATTCGAAGAAAAATCTTCAAAAAGTGGTCCCTCAAAATCCTCCTCAAAATACATCCTTTTCTTGCTCACCTTCACTTTCAGATTTAAACAGAGATTACTCCCCAACAACCAACTCTAATAATCAGAAAAGTGAGGACATGGATACTTCCTCCTCTCATAAAAGACCAAAACCGGAAAACTGGGGACATAAGAGCACAATTTCACAGGAACTTCCTGTTTCTGAATCAGACTCTGAATATGCTGATTCTTCCCCAAATTTAAGTCCCGAAAAAAACAAGCAAAAAAGAGAACATGTCAAGACCCCTGATAAAATTGTCCTCAATACATACAACCTTAAAGAGCTCCCCTCTCCCTCAATTATGAATGCTGAAACTTACATGTTGGAGTTGGCAAAAGTAATTAACGTCAACATGAAAATAAGCTTAGACAAACAAACAGAACTAATAAACTCTAATTTCCAAATATTTAATAAAAGATTTGAGGAAAATAAGGAAAGGCTCGCTTCAGTCGAAGTTAAAACTGAAAAATTGACAAATGACCAGATCAACATGCAATTAGAAATTAGTAAACTTAAGGCAAAATTGGCAGACTTGGAGGACCGCAACCGCAGAAATAATCTTAAACTACATGGAAGACCGGAGACTGTTCCTGCTCATGGCCTCACTGACTATGTCAAATCTTTTTTCAAACAAACACTTCCCTCACTATCCAATCAGGAGTTAATCATTGATAGGATCCATAGATTACCTCACCCTAACTCAATCTCAGCAGATTTACCTAGAGACTAGTGTTGAGCGAACATGCTCGACACTGCTCGGTACTCGCCCGAGCATCACGCTATTCGGGATGTTCGGCGAGCACCGAGCATTTCCGGGTTACTCGGGCGGGAGCTCGGGTCTCCACCCTGCATGTTTGGCGCTCTTTACAGAGCCAATGAACATGCAGGGATTGCCAGCCAGTCACTGTAATGCCGCAGCCATGTTGTTTGTGGGCATTACAGTGATTGTCTGGCCGCACAGCGTCACCTCGAGTATTTAAAACCGGGCGCCGCCATCTTGGACACAGTCGCTCCGGATCAGACAGTGTAGGGACAGCGCTGCTGATTTAGAGAGAGATATATCCTGCAAAATAGTTAGTGTAGGGTCTGTAAAGGCTGCCAGATCAAACAAACAGTCCTTCTCAGGACTAATATCCATCCCAGGTATATCAGGCAGGCAGGCAGGCTGTATAGGAGACGCAGTGGTTATACCAGCAAACGCTGCATTACAGTCCTGTGTGCTGCTCCTGTTGCTGAAATTGCTGGACTTAGCTCCAGGTCCCGGGGGCCAGGAAAAATCCTTTTTTTTTATCTAAATCCTCTTTTTTTTTCCTCCTTCACAATGTACAAATACCCATCTTATTAACCTTTTGGTGCCCCCCCCCCCAAAAAAAAATAAAAGTGTGCCTCTGATTTTTCAGACACAAATATATCTGTTGAAAATAGTCTGGTGTAGGCCAGAGAAATAGAAGTGTGGTTTTGCAGTTCTATGGGCCATTTGTATCTAAAAAAAACAGTTTGAGTGTGTCGCTCACTGTTCAGCCGCAAATATATATATATTTTAAAAAGCCTGGTATACACCAGTAAATTATTACTGTGGTTTTGATGTTCCACGGTAAAACATCTCTATTATCCTGTTTTTGGCATTTATTGCTGTATAAAAATAATAAGTGTCTCCCTGATTTTTCAGACACAAATATATCTGTTGAAAATAGTCTGGTGTAGGCCAGAGAGACAGAAGTGTGCTTTTGCTGTTCCACGGTAAAAAATCTCTATTATCCTGCTTTTTGCATTTTTTGCTGTAAAAAAAAAAAATAGTGTCTCCCTGATTTTTCAGACACAAATATATCTGTTGAAAATAGTCTGGTGTAGGTCCGAAAAATACAAGTGTGGTTTTGCAGTTCCACGGTACAAACTTCTGTATTATCCACTTTTGGGCCATTTGTATCTAAAAAAAACAGTTTGAGTGTGTCGCTCACTGTTCAGCCGCAAATATATATATATTTTAAAAAGCCTGGTATACACCAGTAAATTATTACTGTGGTTTTGATGTTCCACGGTAAAACATCTCTATTATCCTGTTTTTGGCATTTTTGATTTTTCAGACACAAATATCTCTGTTGAAAATAGTCTGGTGTAGGCCAGAGAGACAGAAGTGTGCTTTTGCTGTTCCACGGTAAAAAATCTCTATTATCCTGCTTTTTGCATTTTTTGCTGTAAAAAAAAAAAAAATAGTGTCTCCCTGATTTTTCAGACACAAATATCTCTGTTGAAAATAGTCTGGTGTAGGCCAGAGAGACAGAAGTGTGCTTTTGCGGTTCCACGGTAAAAAATCTCTATTATCCTGCTTTTTGCATTTTTTGCTGAAAAAAAAAAAAAAATAGTGTCTCCCTGATTTTTCAGACACAAATATATCTGTTGAAAATAGTCTGGTGTAGGCACGAGAAATACAAGTGTGGTTTTGCAGTTCCACGGTACAAACCTCTGTATTATCCACTTTTGGGCCATTTGTATCTAAAAAAAACAGTTTGAGTATGTCGCTCACTGTTCAGCCGCAAATATATATATATTTTAAAAAGCCTGGTATACACCAGTAAATTATAACTGTGGTTTTGCTGTTCCACGGTAAAAAATCTCTGTTATTCAGGTTTTGGTAGTTTTTTCCGTAAAGAAAAACAGTAGTGTCTCGTGACTGTTGTGACACAAAAATATATCTGTTGAAAATAGTCTTGTGTAGGCCCGACATCCCATTGTGGTTTCGCAGTTCCACGGGTCAAATCGCTGTACTATCCAGTTTTGGGCCTTTGGTATCTAAAAAAAAAAGCAGTTTGAGTGTGTCGCTCACTGTTCAGCCGCAAATATCTCTATTTAAAAAAGTGTGGTATACCCCAGTAAACAATAACTGTGGTTTTCCTCTTCCACGGTTCTAATCTACTCTTTATTACCCTTTTTCCATTGATAGTGCAAGTGTAAGCTATTTTACTTCATTTACAATGGGCAAGGCGCGTGGCAAGGGACGTGGAAGTGGACGTTCTGGTGATGGTTCGTGCAGAGGACGGGGCCGTGGCCAAGGTGAAAATGTGCCACAACCAACAGCCACATCTTCTCGCTCCCACTTCTTGACCGAATTACTAGGGAAGCACAGAACAACACCAGTATTGAGAACTGATCAGTGTGAACAGGTTATTAATTGGATAGCAGACAATACTTCCAGTTACCTGGGCACCACCACCTCCGGTCTGTCTTCCACACGGTCAACTCTTAGTAGCCGTGAGTCTCGACCGCATACTCCTCCTCACCCTGATGCTCCTTCCTCCCACCATGCCGAGTGTCGTCAGACAGCAAGTGATCCCACACTTGGACACTCTGAAGAGCTGTTCACTGGTCCATTTCCATATTTGGGCCCCTCGCCTGATACGCTTGAAGTGGTGGAAGAGGAGATCCCATGTTGCGATGCCCAAATATTTGAACAGCCACGGCCACAGGAAGTCGACGTTGGCAATCTGTCACAAGAGGTGGACGATGACGAGACACAATTGTCAGGAAGTGAGGAGGAGGATCGTGGTGTGCAAGTGGAAGAGGAGGAGGTGGTGGATGATCTAGTAACTGACCCAACGTGGAAGGAGGACATGCAGAGTGAGGCCAGCAGCACACAGGGGGAGGGAGGCAGAGTACCCCAACAGGCAGGAAGAAGCAGTGTGGTGGCCGCAGACAGAAGGCAGGCAACCGTTCCCCGTAACACCAACGCGAGGGACGTTGCCAGTACAAGCGGTAGGTCTTCCAGAGTCTGGAATTTTTTTAAAGACTCTGCTGATAACCCCAAAAAGGCCATATGTTCCACCTGCCATGCCAGCATCAGCAGGGGTGACAAAACTACCAGCCTGACCACCACCAGCATGATCAGGCACATGGCAGCAAAGCACCCGACTTTGTGGGGCGAAACCCAGGGTCCACGACCAGTGTCAGCGGGTGTCACCACTGCTTCTTCCACTGTTGTGCGTGCAATAGAACCCCCTGTTGTGTGTGCAAGGCAATCCCCTGTCCATACTGCATGTAAAGATGCCCCCTCCTCTCAGTCTTCACTTGTTATGGCAGTTTCTCAAGAAACAGCATCAACGTCCACGTCCACGTCCCACCGCAGCGTTCAATTGTCCATATCCCAGACCTTTGAACGAAAGCGGAAATTCGCAGCTAACGCCCCACAGGCCACAGTCCTAAATTCGCACATTTCACGACTGCTTGCATTGGAAATGCTGCCTTTTAGGCTGGTGGAGACGGAATCCTTCCGCAATCTTATGGCGGTGGCCGTCCCTCGGTACTCGGTCCCCAGCCGACACTATTTTGCCCGGTGTGCCATCCCCGCACTACACAAGCACGTTTCCCAAAGCATCTGCCGTGCCCTCAACAACGCAGTTACTGGGAGAGTCCACCTGACAACGGACACGTGGACAAGTGCTTGTGGCCAGGGACGGTACATCTCTCTGACGGCACACTGGGTAAACATAGTGGAAGCCGGGACCCAGTCGGACCTTGGGACGGAACACATCCTCCCCACACCGAGGATTGCGGGCCCTATGTCAGTCAGAGTTGCCCCCACAGTGTACAGCTCCTGCGCATCCTCCTCCTCCTCATGTTCAGCCTCCATCTCAGATATCACCACATCAGTTACAAGCTGGAAGCATTGCAGTACTGCCTCCGCCAAGCGGCAACAGGCTGTGCTGAAACTCATAAGCTTAGGTGATAAACCTCACACTGCTTGTGAGTTGTGGACAGCTATGAAAGAGCAGGCAGATCTGTGGCTGAGACCGCTGAACCTACATCCCGTCATGGTCGTGTGTGACAATGGCCGTAACCTGGTGGCGGCTCTGAGGCGAGGTGAGATCACACACGTACCATGCCTGGCTCATGTGCTTAACCTCGTGGTTCAGCGGTTTCTTAAATCGTACCCCGAGTTGCCAGATCTGCTCGTGAAAGTACGCCGCCTGTCAGCTCATTTTCGCAAGTCGGCTACAGCTTCCGCCGCCCTTGCTGTGTTGCAGCAGCGTTTGCAGCTTCCGGCACACTGACTGGTGTGTGATGTCCCCACATGTTGGAACTCTACCCTCCACATGTTGCAAAGGATTTGTGAGCAGAAGAGAGCAGTTGTGGAGTACCAGCTGCAATAAGGCCGTCGATATTCAGGTCAGACTCCACCATCATTAGTGTCAGCATCCCACTTGTCTGTCTTTTGCAACGCTCTCTGCAGAGAATTAAAGAGGAGGCATTGCAGCCAGAGTATGATGAGATGGATCAAGAAGCCGTAGCGGGCGATTACACACAGCCCAGCCTCATCTCATCCCAACGTGCATTGGGGGACAATGAGGGAGAGGAGGAGGAGGAGGAGGAGAAGGAAGAACAGGAGCTGCTATCATGCGTTGTAGACGGTAGTACCTGTACAAGTGTCATACCGTCGGTTCAGCGTGGGTGGCTTGAGGACAGAGGGGAGGAGGAAGAGGAGGAGGAGGAGGAGAGCATGGTCAGTCGTCATCTTGGTGAGGACACGGAAATCTTGCCCGTTACCAGTCTGGCACGCATGGCTAACTTTATGTTACGCTGCCTTAACCGTGACCCTCGCGTTGTCAAAATGTTGGGTGACAGTTGTAGACCCCCGCTACAAGGAGAACTTTCACTCTCTTATTCCTGAGGTGGAGAGGTCTACAAAAATGGGGCAATACCAGAAGGCCCTTGCTGCAGAACTCTTAAAAAAATTCCCATCTGAACACGCTAGTGGCAGAGGTCACAGTTCGTTGCCCAACCAAGGCGTACAGGCGAGAGAGATGCAACTCCAATCCAGCAGAGGCAGGGGAACACTGTCAACGTTCTGGGACAGTTTTCTGACACCCGCCCAGCTTACAGGCCCTGAGGCGCGGGGTACTCTCACAAGGAGTGGAAAGTTTCAAAAGATGGTGAGGGAGTACCTTGCCGATCGTACCAGCGTCCTCCGTGATTCCTCTGTGCCTTTTAATTATTGGGTATCCAAGCTGGACACTTGGAATGAACTCGCTTTGTACGCCTTGGAGGTCCTGGCCTGCCCTGCCGCTAGCGTGTTATCGGAGCGTGTTTTAGTGCCGCTGGGGGAATTATAACTGATAAGCGCACTCGCCTGTCAACTGACAATGCTGACAAGCTGACCCTTATCAAAATGAACAAGGGCTGGATTGGGCCAGACTTCTCATCACCACCAAATGACAGCAGAGTAACATAAAGTCAAATCCACTGTGTTATTTCGGGAGGTGTATTCACATGCACCGCTTCACACCCACACATGGGTATACGCTTCCTCGTTTCGGCTGTTTAATCTTCTTCTCCTTATCCTCAGCCTCCACCACCACTATACCTCCAGGGTGCCAGCATTGCAAGTTCCTCCGTCCTAATTTTTGGCAGCTTTTGCTGGGAAAGCATAAGCAAATACCATGGGACACCCACTCCCCAATAATGGGACTTATGTTTGTAATATGCTGTACTGCATCGCTCTTGTAAGGGGCATTGCAAGTTGCTCCGTCGTAATTTTTGGCAGCTTTTGCTGGGAAAGCATAAGCAAATACTATGGGAGACCCACTCCCCAATAATGGGACTTATGTTTGTAATATGCTGTACTGCATGGCTCTTGTAAGGGGCATTGCAAGTTGCTCCGTCCTAATTTTTGGCAGCTTTTGCTGGGAAAGCATAAGCAAATACTATGGGAGACCCACTCCCCAATAATGGGACTTATGTTTGTAATATGCTGTACTGCATGGCTCTTGTAAGGGGCATTGCAAGGTGCTCCGTCCTAATTTTTGGCAGCTTTTGCTGGGAAAGCATAAGCAAATACTATGGGAGACCCACTCCCCAATAATGGGACTTATGTTTGTAATATGCTGTACTGCATGGCTCTTGTAAGGGGCATTGCAAGTTGCTCCATCCTAATTTTTGGCAGCTTTTGCTTGCAAGGCATAAGCAAATACTATGGGACACCCACTCCCCAATAATGGGACTTATGTTTGTAATATGCTGTACTGCATGTGACGCGCCCCCTGGGCCGTGTGTACACGTGTGTGGGATACCCGGTGCCGGGTCTCTGGGGTCTGTAGTCTCCGTGGCGGTGACCCGGTCCCGTGGCTCAGGCTGGTCAAACCAGTGGCAATCTTTCTTAGGTTTTGAGGTTAATTGTCCGACTGCGCCACCCGTGGATTGCGGTCAGGGAGTACCACCGCTGAGAGGCAGACCGCCGAGGCTGGTGTGTTCGCAGCATAAAATGGGATAACTCCCCTCGGGAGGAGTATAGCCTCAGGGCAGTGAGTGTGGATGATGGGGGTGATGGTGCACGAGCGCAGCAGGAATGACTCAGAGTCTTTGCAGTGCAGTTCAGGGTCTTTACTGATGATTATAAGGTAGACCCTCCCGGGAGTACTGGCTAGCATAAGAGGCCTGGTCAGTCTGTGAGCAAGCAGGAGTTCCCCTGGCCAGGTGGAGTTGTAGGCCTCCGCGTCTGTCTGCACTCTTCCTGGCTACCTTGCTGTAAGCGGGTAGAAGTAGCCCACGTCCCTGAGTGTACCGTGTAGTGCTCACCCGTATGGCTGGTGACTTGGGGCCTTCTGTTAGCCTCCGCTCCACGACGGCGGTGCTGGTCCCTTGCTTGTGACTGAGCCTCCGGGCTTCTATGGCCAGAGGACCTGAAATTCCCTGCCGGCTGGTTTCTGCTGCTGGATATATAAGTCCTCACAGCTTCGGACTCCTGTGTCCGGTTCCTATTGTCTTCTGCCAGGGCGAGCTCTGCTCAGCTTCCAGCCCCTCGTCTTTAGCTCCTAGCTCCTACAGAGCTCCTTGCTGTTACTTTCCCTTGCTCTCACTCTGACTCTGACTGTTCTCTGTTCTCTGACTCACTCAACCCCACCCCAGATCCAGTTTATAAGGGCAGAATTCTCCCCTCCCAGGACTGGGGCAGGAGGATGTTGCATGTTTAAGGGATCCTGACCAGGAAACCTCCCACTTGCTCTCCGACGTAATCTCTATTACTGTGGTGACCAGACCCCTGGGGTGCCACACATGGCTCTTGTAAGGTGCATTGCAGTACCTCATAATTTTTGGAAAGCATTCCATTCACTGCTTAGGCCAACAGTGCACAGGAGACCCAGTTGCTATAAATGGAAAAAAAGGTTTAGTTAACGCCCTCTGACCTCCATGTCATTTCCAAGGGGCATTGGAGTGCCTCGAAATTTTTGGTAGGCATTGCACTCACTGTATGCCCTATAACTGTGTAGCCGAACCGCTCCTTTTGTTACAGAAACATATCCTACAAGACATATCTGGTTGACTGGCCTGATATTGATGTGAATGGTCCCTGTTCCTCCTGCTCTTTCTCCTTTGCCACTACCTCATCCATCATTTATCACCTGAAGCTTTGTTTTAACGGGAGTCATAGAACTTGGATAGTAGCAGGAAAACATCCAGCAATCCTCGGAGAAGGTAGGATATGCGCCAAAACGCTGACCTCCTCAGGCCTAGCCGCTACTACATACATGCGCTTGCATTACAACAAAACAAAGCAGATGCTAACTTCTATCATCCTCATCATGCTCCTCACCTTGGCACTCTCAACTCCCCTGATGGAGAAGCCAGGGCCCACCGGAGGAGTCTGATAGTCCGGTGGGCTCGGCCAATGCTGCCCTAAAGCAGGCCAGGCTAAGAAAAGTGTGGAAAAGGTTATCGGTACAAATAGGGGTGGCTGGGGACCGAGTATGGACACCCGGCCACCCCCTGGAGGCTGGGGAGCAAGCGGGGACACCTGGCCACCAGGCGGCTGGGGACTGAGTATGGATACCAGGCCGCCGACACAGCCATGGCGTGGTGGCCAGATTCCGCCTCCACATGCCTAAAAGGCCCAATTTAAAGTGCAAGCAAGCAGTATGGTATTGCAGCCTGGGGGTGGGTGGGTGGCAGGCTGCATACTTGCGCTTCCATTGCAAGGAATGGGAGAGGTACAATTGAACACTGCCCTGGGACAAGGACTTGAATGGGGATAGTTGCAAGTCTGCAACGACAGGTGCAAGGTGGGAGGCATCTTCGCATGTACCATGAACAGGGGTTTGGCATGCACACACTACAGCGGAATAGGCTCTCCTTCCCACTAAATGCACTGGGGAGGGCACAGGTAATGTTTTGGTATACGCGCTTAATCTTATGTATAAGGCACACCAGGACAAATAGGGGCGGCTGGGGACTGAGTATGGATACCTCGCTGCCGAAGCAGCCATGAGGTAGTGGCCAGCTTCGGCCTCCTCTAAACTAAAAGGAAGCCCCATTTCAAGTGCAAGCTAACAGTATGAATTGCAGTCTGGGGGTGGGTGGGTGGCAGGCTGCACACTTACACTTGCATTAAAAGAAAACATAGCAGATGCTAACTTCTGTCATCATCATCATGCTCCTCACCTTGGCACTCTCAACTCCACCGATGAAGAAGTCAGGGCCCACCGGAGGAGTCTGGTTCTCTGGTGGGCTCGTCCAATACTGCCTAAAGCAGGCCGGGCTAAGAAAAGTGTGTGGGGGGATGTTCCAAGGAGAAATGGGGGCGGCTCGGGACCGTTTATGGACACCCGACTGCCCCCAGGCGGCTGGGGACCGTGTGGACACTCGGCCGCGGGGCGGCTGGGGACTGAGTATGGACACCCGGCCGCCGGGCGGCTGGGGACTGAGTATGGATTCCAGGCCGCCAACACAGCCATGACGTGGTGGCCAGATTCCGCCTCCACATGCCTAAAAGGCCCAATTTCAAGTTCAAGCAAGCAAGCAGTATGGTATTGCAGCCTGGGGGTGGGTGGGTGGCAGGCTGCATACTTGCGCTTGTATTGCAAGGAATGGGGGAGGTACAATTGAACACTGCCCTGGGACTAGAACTTGCATGGGGATAGTTGCAAGTCTGCATCTTCTGATGCGGCAAGGATCACTTATGATGGGCACACTTTTAGACAGTGACCTGGGAGTCAGAGATGCTTCCAGGGGTCTTCCCCATGCTGTTCCCATGTCTTTTCAGCACTTTATGCATGTGTCACACAGCACATGGCCAGATAAGGTTGTAAAATGTTAAAATGACATTTCCCGGTGAATGCATTTGTCATAGTTGAAAGCAATACAAAAGTGCAAAAACGCATAAAAAATGCTACTTGTGAACATAGCCGAAGGTGTGGAGGAGTATTTTTGTTTTTGGTCATTTATTTTAACTTATACACAAGTCTTTTCCCTGGAAAGGATGTTCCTTAACATATTTCACAGGAAAAAAGTTTCACTTTCGTTTTATTGTGAGCCTGTAAAAGTGGCTTAATACCTCTGACCACGTTGTTGACAGCAGTGACCTGGGGGTCAGAAATGCTTACTGGGGCGATCCCCATGCTGTCCCCATGTCATTTGAGCACTGTCACTATCGTTTTGGGCACTTGTTAGGCTTTTAAAAGACTGCCGGGGGTGCCACCGCAAAAATGCTCGAATCTCCCATAGACTAACATTGGGCTCGTTGCTCGGGTCGAGCATCCGAGTATCACGGCGAGCTCGGCCCGAGCTTCGAGCACCCGAGCATTTTAGTGCTCGCTCAACACTACTAGAGACACATTATTGCGGATCCACTTTTTTCACACAAAGCAAAGAATACAAAATTTTATCAGAGTAGAAAAAAGTTTCCCAGAGCCCTATAATAACCTAAAAATATTCACAGACTTGTCTAAAGAGACAGTTGAGGCAAGGAAATCATTTAGAGACACCACTACTTACTTAAGAGAAGTGGGTTTAACTCACAGATGGGGTTTTCCTTTAAAACTGCTGGTCTTTCACAAGGAAAAAACCATAATACTCTTTTCACCAGAGGAAGGACGCAATTTTGTAGCATCCTTGAAAGATGACCCTTCATTTAAAACTCCTCCTCTCCCTCAGAGAAATAAGCTTTGATCTTCTGCCATTTGAAAATTCTAATTCCATTTTAGGAGATTTTACTACATAACGCTCAGTTAATAAAAATCGTAGGTTTTTCTCTTACTTATGAATGACCGATTGTAAGTTATGTTTGTATAATTGTTTCATTCTATAGTTAATAGGCTATGTTTCATATTCCCATTCTATTTGAACTGTCATATTCTAGAATCCAACTAAACAGAATAATCTATGCTCCCTGATTCCAATCCTCAGATCCCTGTCCACCCTAACTAATTTCACATAACTTTATTCCATTATGAGCATTAAGATTCTATCATATAATGTTAAAGGGTTGAATAGCCCAAACAAGAGATTCACCCTTTGGAAAGAACTTAATTCCCACAGAGCAGATATCATTTGTCTTCAGGAGACAAAATTTTCTGAAGATAATCATCCTAAATTTAATCACAAAAATTTATCTAACATTTTTGAATCCACAATTAAAAATAAAAAGAAAGCTGGGGTCGCAACCATCATAAAAAATACAATACCTTTTAAATTTGAAGAGGAGCTTCTCGATTCACATGGTAGATTTCACATTCTCGTCTGTAAAATTAATAATCAAATCAAATATGTACAATTGTCAATCTCTATGTCCCTAATAGAAGACAAATTAGTTTTCTCAATAAAGTTATGAAAAAAATCACCAAGGTAAGAAAAGGGGAATTAATTATTATAGGAGATTTCAATATTGTCCCTGATTGCCATTTGGACTCCTCTTCCCCTAAAAGATGTTTATCTGCCTCCCTGAATCATTGGCTCGCAAAAAATGAAAGGTTTGACATCTTTAGATGTATTAACACCACATCCAAAGAATTTACATTTTTGTCAGATGCTCACCAATCAGCATCTAGAATTAACTTATTATTAACAGATGTCTTCTCCATTTCCAAATTCGATAAAATTTCAATCCTCCCAAAAACTATTTCGGATCATTCTCCTCTACTAGGAGAAATCAGTTTAGGCCCATATCTCAAAAACAACTTTCTTTGGAAGTGTAACCCCACCCTTCTTTTCTCACCAGAATATAAAGCCATAATAGAAGAGAACTTAAAAAACTATTTCAAAGAAAATGAAACTATTAGCCCCTTTACTTATTGGTATGCTCATAAAGCTGTTCTTAGAGGGGAAATGTTGAAGTTATCTTCTTCGGCTATGTGCCCATGATGCAGAAATGAAGCAGAAAATTTCTGCAGCATTTCTGCATCTCCCTGGCAGAAAAAACGCATGCAGATTGTGCATGTGTTTTTCCTGCCAAATACATGCGGATTTGAAGCGTTATTCACATGCGTTTCTGCATGCGGATTGACAAGCGCTTTCCAGGCGATTTTAGCATCACTTGGAAAGTGCTTGACAACTAGGTAACACTATATAAATCCATGCAAACAGCATGGATTTATATAGTGTGACCATAAGAATGTTTAAAAATAAAAAAAAACCTATACTTACCTTCCGATGGCCCGGCGTGTGTTGCTGCGCTCGCTCCTTTCTGCCAGATGATCGCGGGACACTGCACTGAAGGGCCTGCGGTCACATGACTGTGACGTCACCGCAGGTCCTTCAGTCCTGCTCGCAAGCACAGGGAAGGAGACCGGGGGCCATCGGAAGGTGAATATGATCTTTTTTTTTAATTTTATTCTTTTTTTTACAGGTACAATGATACCCAGGTCTGGATGAGAGTCTCTTCTCCTCCAGAACTGGGTACCATCCGCACATTGAAACGCATATAATCCGTGAGTACAAATGTACTGACACGGATTATATGCGTCTCAATGCAAGTCAATGGCGGCGATTACACCGCGTTTCCGCAAAATTAATGGACATACTGCGAATTTTTGAGTGCAGCATAAACGCTGCGGAAAAATCCGCAGCATGGGCATAGAACTTGCGGAATCCCCTTGGGGACCATGGGGGGGGGATTACCTAGCGTTTAACAAGCATTTATGCTGCGGAAATTCCACAGCATATATGCTTGAAAAATGCTACGTGGGCACTTAACCTTCCATTAAAAAGAAAAATAGGGCTAAAATCACTGAGATACAATCTCAAATTAGATCCAAAGAAGAGATCCAAGCCAATTCACATTCGCCTTCGCCAAGGATTAGACAAGAAATCAATATTCTGAGGTCAGAACTCTAAAAAGAAATTTTCGCATCCTTTGACTCATTAATCAAAAACTCCAAATTCAAACTCTACGCTTCTTTGAATAAACCAACAAACTTTATGATGCGCCGTATCCCAAAAAAAAGATTACATAACAGAATCGACAAAATTCTATCGGAAGACGGCACATATAAATACCATCCTAAAGAAATATTCGCCACTTTTGCCAAATATTACCACAAATTATACAACATCAATATGGATGATTCCGTCCCGAAACCCAACAAAGATTCAATTAACGCATTTCTTCCTTCTATCAATCTTCCCCATATCAACAAACAGGAATTAGATTCTTTAATGTCCCCCTTTACAGAAAAAGAGGTGATTGATACCATTAGACAATTAAAATCACATAAATCCCCAGGCCCCGACGGATTCACTAATGAATATTTTAAAATATTTGATCATATTCTAGCCCCACACTTAACTCAGATCTTCAAACAGGCATCTTCTTAAGGATCCTTCTCACTTGAAATGTTAGAAGCTACAATAATTCTGATCCCTAAATCGAAAGGAGACCTGGAAGATGTAAAAAATTATAGACCCATCTCTCTTATTAACTCAGATGTTAAAATATACTCTAAAGCGTTAGCAAACAGACTCAAATCTATCTTACCCACCATAATTAATAATGATCAAATTGGTTTTGTTGAGAAAAGACAGCCTACGGATGGTACAAGACGTCTAATTAACATTATTAAATTGTTAAACTCATCCAAACTCCCCTCAATTCTTCTTACATTAGACGCAGAAAAAGCGTTCGACCGACTGAATTGGCTCTATTTAGAACACGTCCTTACAAAATTTGGCTTCGATAAAAAAATTCTATCTTCAATTTTAGCATTATACTCCAATCCCACGGCCAAAATATATGCCAATAACCATCTTTCAAGTCCATTCAAGATCACCAATGGAACGAGACAGGGCTGCCCCCTTTCACCTTTACTATTCGTCATCGCAATTGAACCCCTCGCGCAGAAAATAAGGGAGAACCAAAATATTAAAGGAATCCAAGCCGGTCCCCTACAATTTAAAATCAATTTGTTTGCTGACGACATTCTACTCACTCTACTAGACCCTCTTAGTTCCATCAAAGAGGTTGCACACATCCTTGAAGAATTTTCGGATATATCGTATTTTAAAATTAATAGCAACAAATCAAAAATAATCCAAATCAATTTAAGCGACAATACAATAAACAAAATCAAAAGAGACTTCAAATACGGATGGGAGGAGGAAGAATTTACATACCTGGGAATTATTATATCAAAAAATATAAATTCAATCATTAATAAAAACATGGAATCAATTATAGAGGTAATAAACAAAGATACATTATACTATGGTGACAAAGACCTCTCGTGGTTGGGTAAGTCGTTAATTATAAAAACATTTGTCCTACTCAAAATCCTGTATGTTCTAAGAAATCTTCCTCTGATTATTCCATATTTTTACATAACCAGAATGCAAAATTTTGTTAACTCCTTTACTTGGAGCGGTAAAAAGGCTAGAACTCCGACTGCTTTATTATACAAAAGCAAGGCTAACGGCGGTATAGGACTCATTAACATTAACGCTTACTATCTCGTAAACATTGTGAAAGAATCAGTACTGGTTAAGCCAAGGGCACTCCCCAGCTTGGATCAAAATTGAGACCCTGCTTAATGGTAATCTTCCCCCGCATAGCACCCTTTTTAATAAATTCTTCAAGAAAATTCATAGCGTTTCATCACACCCAATTTTCCAAGCAGCTTTGTTCGCTTTGTAAAAGTTCTCTAACCTTAAAAAAAAAACAAAATAATTTTAACAATTCTGCAAACTTCTCTCTCTCGTTTATTGCAGCCATATTTAAACACCCGTTCCCCCCACATTGGTCAACTCTTGGCATAAACAAAATTAAAGACGTTTTTGATGGCACTAATTTTATCTCCTTCATAGAACTTAAATCTAAATTTAAATTGGCATCAAGTGACTTTCTTTACTACTCAATGACAAAAGATCTCATTTTGCTATTTCTCTCAAATAAAAGATCATTATCAGAAGTTTCAACAAATCTACAATGCAACATAGACCATAAAATTTTCTGGAGTTTGAAGTACATTTCTAGCTGTTTTAACAAGGATAATTTGTTAACTAAGACAACTTTCATGAAAAGGTGGGAAACAGACCTCAGCTTATCTTTTACAATAGAAATGTGGGAGAATGCCCTATGCTCCTCATATGCCTCAAATATTTGCATGTCGCTGCATGAGGGATATTATAAAATTTTATCAAGATGGTATTACACCCCCTCAAGACTTTCACATATCGACCTTAACAACTCTCCTCTGTGCTGGAGGAACTGTGGACAGCATGGAAATTTGCGGCATATATTTTGGGAATGTCCCAAAATCAGGAAACTTTGGGCGCAAACTTCAAAATTAATCGACAGTTTAACAAGTCAAACAATTACGCTTACCCCCCAAAAAGACCTTCTATCCCTTGAATTGGAATCTCTCACTTCACAAACTAGATTTCTTATTATTCATATTTGTTTGGTAATTAAAAACGCCATCGCTTTCAGTTGGAAAAAAACAGACCCTCCTCGTTTCTTTGAAATTATAGACAGGATTTCACTTCACAAATCTTACGAGTTAAGATACGTATTCAGCAATATGGGTTCAACCAAAAATTAAAAAAAATGGTCTCTATTGTCTAAAAAATTCTCAGATTAAGAAGATGCCATGGAAATCGTGTCTTTTCTCATACTTAAATTTATGGGTTGACTCTTTTCTAGAGTAAATGTTTTGATATTGATAAAGACAGTACAGATCGAAGTACATTTCTCTTTTGTGTCATTGTAAGATGCTATCTTCTTTTAATTATTTTTGTCTCAGAAAATTGTGCTTAATCATTTGAGCATCCCTCTTTCTTCCTCCTATTTCCCCTCCCCCATCCCCTTCCCTCTTAGTGTAATTTGTTTGTATTATCATAAATTCCAATAAAAATCATTGGAAAATAAGATGACGGTCATCCCGGTCAGTGGAGAGTTGCTTTCGCCCTCTGCCGGTCTGTAGCTTTTTTGTCCCCAATGTCTGCTGCTTGACCCTGTTGTAATGGACTGCCGTCTTCGAAATTTTAAGGATGGAGGCAACGACGCTCACTGTATCCCTCTGCAGAATTGAGCCCTTCTTTTGCTCAATCAAGATTTTTCTTTTCAACTCCTTTGGCATGGTTAAAAGTTATTTTTTCATTCAAATTACTTTTGGGCTATTCCTTCCACTTGTTTTGCCATCCAGCTTGTCCTATTGCAAGAGGATTGTGAAGACTACAGCATTGTTTTTTAGACTTTCCCTCGTTACATAAGATTTGGTTCAGGTGATCACCTAATCAGAAGAACATTAAGTAGAATGAGGTGCACTTTGGTTGGAATTCAACTGACACTGGAATGGAATGGCTGTCAGACATGTAGAGATGGTGATTTTTAGAAATCTGTGCAGTGGTCTCTTAATTTTTGCCAGAACTGTATATATATATATATATATATATATATATATATATATATATATATATATACAGTTATATGAAAAAGTTTGGGCACCCCTATTAATCTTAAGCTTAATGTTTTCTTAAAATTGGTGTTTTTGCAACAGCTATTTCAGTTTGATATATGTAATAACTGTTGGACACAGTAATGTTTCTGCCTTGAAATGAGGTTTATTGTACTAACAGAAAATGTGCAATCTGCATTCAAACAAAATTTGACAGGTGCATAAGAATGGGCACCCTTATCATTTTCTTGTTTTAAATACTCCTACCTACTTTTTACTGACTTACTAATGCACATTTTTTGGTTTTGTAACCTTTGTAAGCCATATCTGAGACTGGCTAATAAAAAGAAAAGATTAATATGGGCAAAAGAACATAGACATTGGACAGAGGAAGATTGGAAAAAAGTTTTATGGACAGACGAATCAAAGTTTGAGGTGTTTGGATCACACAGAAGAACTTTTGTGAGACGCAGAACAACTGAAAAGATGCTGGAAGAGTGCATGACACCATCAGTCAAGCATGGTGGAGGTAATGTGATGGTCTGGGGTTGCTTTGGTGCTGGTAAAGTGGGAGATTTGTACAAGGTAAATGGGGTTTTGAATAAGGAAGGCTATCACTCCATTTTGCAATGCCATGCCATACCCTGTGGACATGGATTGGAGCCAATTTCATCCTACAACAGGACAATGACCCAAAGCACACCTCCAAATTATGCATGAACTATTTAGGGAAGAAGCAGGCAGCTGGTATTCTATCTGTAATGGAGTGACCAGCGCAGTCACCAGATCTCAACCCCATTGAGCTGTTGTGGGAGCAGCTTGACCGTATGGTACGCAAAAAGTGACCATCAAGCCAATCCAACTTGTGGGAGGGGCTTCAGGAAGCATGGGGTGAAATTTCTCAAGATTACCTCAGCAAATTAATAGCTAAAATGCCAAAGGTCTGCAATGCTGTAATTGCTGCAAAGGAGCATTCTGTGACGAAAGCAAAGTTTGAAGGAGAAAATTATTCTTTCAAATAAAAATCATTATTTCTAACCTTGTCAATGTCTGGACTATATTTTCTATTCATTTTGCAACTCATTTGATAAAAAAAGTATGAGTTTTCATGGAAAACACAAAATTGTCTGGGTGACCCCAAACTTTTGAACGGTAGTGTATATATATACACTGCTCAAAAAAATAAAGGGAACACTTAAACAACAGAATATAACTCCAAGTAAATCAAACTTCTGTGAAATCAAACTGTCCACTTAGGAAGCAACACTGATTGACAATCAATATCACATGCTGTTGTGCAAATGGAATAGACAATAGATGGAAATTATTGGCAATTATCAAGACACACTCAATAAAGGAGTGGTTCTGCAGACCACATCTCAGTACCAATGCTTTCTGGCTGATGTTTTGGTCACTTTTGAATGTTGGTTGTGCTTTTACACTCGTGGTAGCATGATAACGGACTCTACAACCCACAGAAGTTGCTCAGGGGGTGCAGCTCATCCAGGATGGCACATCAATGCGAGCTGTGGCAAGAAGGTTTGCTGTGTCTGTCAACGTAGTGTCCAGAGACTGGAGGCGCTACCAGGAGACAGGCAAGTACACCACGAGAAGTGGGGGGGGCCATAGGAGGGCAACAACCCAGCAGCAGGACCGCTACCTCTGCCTTTGTGCAAGGAGGAACAGGAGGAGCACTGCCAGAGCCCTGAAAAATGACCTCCAGCAGGCCACAAATGTACATGAGTCTGCACAAATGGTTAGAAACCGACTCCATGAGGGTGGTATGGGGGCCCGACGTGCACAGATGGGGGTTGTGCTCACAGCCCAACACCGTGCAGGACGCTTTGCATTTACCACAGAACACCAGGATTGGCAAAGTCGCCACTAGCGCCCTGTGCTCTTCACAGATGAAAGCAGGTTCACACTGAGCACATGTGAGAGAGCGATCTGCTGCCTGCAACATCCTTCAGCATGACTGGTTTGGCAGTGGATCAGTAATGGTGTGGGGTGTCATTTCTTTGGAGGGCCGCACAGCCCCCCTAGCCACAGATTTTCAATGATGTTCAGATAAGTGGACTGTGAGGGCCATTGTAAAACCTTCAGCTTGCGCCTTTCGAGGTAATCTATTGTGGATTTTGACGTGTGTTTAGGATCATTATCCATTTGTAGAAGCCATCCTCTGTTCAACTTCAGCTTTTTTACACATGGTGTTATGTTTGCATCAAGAATTTGTTGACATTTCATTGAATCCATTCTTCCCTCTACCTATGAAATGTTCCTCATGCCATTGGCTTCAACACAACCCCAAAACATGATTGACCCACCCCCATGCTTAATGGTTGGCGAGATGTTCTTTTCCTGAAATTACGAGCCCTTTTTTCTCCACACATACCTTTGATCATTATGGCCAAAAGAGTTCTATTTTCACCTCATCAGTCCACAGGACTTGTTTCCAAAATGCATCAGGCTTGTTTAGATGTTCTTTTGCATACTTCTGATGCTGAATTTTATGGAGAGGATGCAGGAGAGGTTTTCTTCTGATGCTCTTCCATGAAGGCCATATTTTTGCAGGTGTCTCTGAACAGTTGAACAATGTACCACAAAGGATTAACCTAATCAAAATGATTATTCTTCCAAAATGTTTGTATGTATTAGAACATTCATCCATTAAAATCCCCAAAGAATTTTTTCGGAAACTGCACGGCATGATGGCGACATTTATATGGGACTCAGCAAGGCCCAAACTAAGTATTAGATCTCTGCAGAGACCCAAGGATTAAGGGGGTAGCGCGGTGCCCGACCTATTTCTCTATTATTTAGCTGGTCAGATATGATATTTGAAGTGCTGGATAAGTAGTGATAAGCTCACTAATGCAGAAGCGCATCTTATACATTTTTTAAGTGGGAATATACCATAGGCTATATTAGAAGGCTCTTACAGACCACCACAGGGCTCATTATTTGTACATAGCCTAGCGATACAGGTGTAGCGTGAGAGTAGGGGTATCGTGAGATTTACTGATCAAATGGGAGAAACCCAAATGTGGGATAACCCTGAATTTCCGCAGCTTAAAAACCTACAGGACACAATCTTCTGGAAGCAACACGGAATAACAACACTTAATCAGATTTTTGAAAATGAAATTTTATTGTCATCATAGGGACTTTTACAGATATCTACAAATGAGGCATGCCATTAACACACCAATTCCCACATCCTAGGAGGCGAATATCTAAATACCCATTAATAGGAGTACTAAAAACTCAAGGACCCACAGGTGTGGTATCTTCTCTATATACCTTTCTAAATTTCTAAATTCTAAAATCACTTCTACCCAACTTGTTGAGAGAAAATGGCGGCAATTAATCCCTTCTATAACAGATGATCAGTGGAATGATGCGCTGGAGGGCGCATATGGTGGTGTCACCAGCCGCCAATAATAAATTAATTAAATTATATATACTACATCAATCTGACCTGACCCCAGTGAGAATGCATAGATTTGGTAGAATGGCATCTGATGAATGCCACAGATGTGGGGAATCAGGAGAGGATTTCTGGCATCTTATTTGGAATTGTGGGATAATACGAAGATATTGGGGTGAAGTGATAACTACACTGGAACGGATAGTTGGGATGCCAATTGAATGTAGTCCAGAGTTTTGTGTCTTGGGTATTGTGGACGAGGAAATGTGGACACACTATGATCGGATATTCCTTCGGGAGGTTATATTTATGGCCAGGAAAGCAATAGCACTAAGATGGATGGGAGGGAAATCTCCTACTATCAACCAGTGGAAAAAACTAGTGAATGATACAATACCATATGAAAATATAGTATATAGAAATAGGGGATGTCCCCAGAAATTCCAAAGGATATGGGAAAGATGGTGTGATTCGCCCTTAACACACTTGTCCCCTGGTGCCATGACTTCGCTAATCTCACGTTATGAGTCCTGATATATGCCCCTTTGAGTGCATGGGAAATGACATATGATATATATGGGCTGTAAGAGTGTACCTCTATTGCAACTATAATTGATATATATACTGAATTCTGATAGGGAATGGGTCGGTTTAGTAAAGAGTGTAGTGCTCCACAATGAAGCTTATGTTTCAAACTATTTGTTTTCTTCTGTTTACTCTGATTATTGAGAACGTGATGTAAATCGTATTAAACTAAGAAGTTTTGGATTACCCTGACCTTATATTATGACAGTATCTGTTTGTAACCATTATCCTGTGGAATTTTTCAATAAAAAGAGTTAAAAAAAAACAACAACACCAGAGTCTTGTAAATCTTTCTGAAGGTCTTTTGCAGTCAAGCGTGGGTTCTGATTTGCCTCTCTAGCAATCTTACGAGCAACCCTCACTCAAATTTTGCTTGGGCTTCCAGACCTCACCTTGACCTAAAATACAAAGGAAATGTGTCATCTTTAACTTTAGGCCTTTTAGAGATCATTTCATATTCAAATTGCTTAAATGTTAACAATAACAGTCATTTTGACCAGGGGTGCCCAAATTTTTACATGCCACTATGTGTAGAGAGACCTAATTCCAGTCACACGCTGAATTATAGTTAGATTAAGTTATATATATTTTAGCTAAACTTAACTTTCTTGTCTTTTTATGTTTTCTAATGTTACAGGACAATATTAAAAAACAAATTGATGCCATGAATGAGAAAAAGTGAGTTTCTAATTATAGCATATACAGTATGATCTAAAAACAGACCATTCATATTCTTATATACATTTCATTAGAATGTATCTGGCACAGCCTTGGTACACTGACAACGACATGTAATCAGGGCTGCTACTAGGAATTTCGAGGCCCCATACTCCACCCCAGCTCCGCGTCCACCCCTTGAACCTTCCACAGTCCCACCGCCCACTCTTGGAAAATCTCCACTTCTGCACCATCCTCACCAATAACACATTAACAGTTCCCATCGAACACCAGAACACATACATAGCCAGCAGCTATTATTTTGGCCAAAAGATTTTGTAAGCCGCCACCAGGACAAGGTATACTCTTCTGGCCGGGCCCTACTCTACTCTAACCTATTAAACATTTCTTAAAAATATACAATACTCATTTTTAGGTATATTTTATCTATTTTTCTTTAAGGGAATGTGTCACATACATTTTTTTAAACTAATTGTAACCAAATTGTGCTAATTTTTTTTATAATCTGTATTTCTGATTGATGGAATCTGCAATCATTCCCTCCCCAACCAAAATGTATAAGCTACTGGAGAATCCTGAGCGCTGCCGCCTGATGTTGTAATTCGGCATTTGGATTTGCAGCATCGCTCAGGATCATCCAGTAGCTTATAAATTTTGGTTGGAGGTTGGAAGTGGGGAGAGGAATGATTGCATCATACAATCAATGAAATGGTGGACAAATTAATACTTGGACTTAAGTTAGCTACTCACATAACCAGTGGCACCACCGCACCCGCCGCCCAGTCAAGAAGAATCTAATGGTCGCCTCAGCTTGCCCACCGCCGCCACCTGCCCACCACCGCCGCCTCAGCCTGCAAACTGCCTCCGCAGCCTGCGATCACCGGATTAATAAATATAAACAGGGTATATTATTGAATATAAATTCACAGATTATATACTACTAAAATATCTTTATTGGTATTCATTAAAAACCTATAAATTCTAGAATATAAATACAAATACACCTCAAAACATGATAACGCAAAGTGATAATATAAAAAAATTATCAAGTAGTCAAGAGTAAAGGGGGAAGGGGGGATACCACATTTAACAACTATACGTCCCTACCTGTCTGCGGTTGGCACCCTCTTGAAACAAAATCGGTGCTCCCACTTCTCAGCCACTCAACAGCCTCCCCTCACCAGAATCCACTCAGCAGCCTCCCCTCACCAGCCTCCCTAGCATCCCCTCCCTCACCAGCCTCCCCTCCCACATCAGCTTCCCCTCAGCAGCCTCCCCACCTTCATCAGCATCCCCTCAGCAGACTCATCAGCGTCCCCTCAGCAACCTCCCCTCCCTCATCTGCGTCCCCTCAGCAGCCTCCCCTCCCTCATCAGCGTCCTCTCAGCAGCTTCCCCTCCCTCATCAGCATCCCCTCAGCATCCTCCCCTCCCTCATCACCGTCTCCTCAGCAGCCTCCCCTCCCTCATCAGCATCCCCTCAGCAGCTTCCCCTCCCTCATCAGCCTCCTCTCCCTAAGCAGCCTCCCCTCCCTCATCAGCGTCCTCTCAGCAGCCTCTCCTCCCTCATCAGCCTCCCCTCACTCATCAGCGTCCCCTCAGCAGCCTCCCCTCCCTCATCAGCATCCCCACAGCAGCCTCCCCTCCCTCATCAGCATCCCCACAGCAGCCTCCCCTCCCTCATCAGCATCCCCACAGCAGCCTCCCCTCCCTCATCACCAGTGACGCGCCCCCTAGGACAGTGGGATACTCGCCACCGGGTCAGTCGGTTCCTTGGGATTGTCACGGGGCTTGACCCAGTCCGGGGCCCTAGGCGGTCATTAAAAATGCAAGGACAGTTTGTTTAGAGGAAAAGTTTTGTGACGCCTCCCGTGGTATGCGGCTATATGGGGCCGCCGCTGCGGTGCAGATCCACTGGGGCTGATGGAGACGCAGCAGAGTTGGTTCAGCTCTCCATGGGCAGAGCTAAGCTCCAGGGCAGTATATGGTGATTTGAAAAGGTAGATGTTGTCGGCAGGGACAGTGCAGTGCAGATAATGACCAGATGACACAAGAAGGGCGGTTTCCTCTACCTTTACTTGAGGTTTGATAGTGTAGACCGGGGCATTGGTAACAGAAGGTGATGGATATCCGGGTGGCCTAGAAGCAATTTGGGTATCCACCTCGCCAGTAGAGATGAGCGTTGTTCGACTCGAACTGTTCGCCAATCTCAAATTCGAGCTGTTTTGGGCGGTGTTCGAGCCGTTCGGCGAACACGAACGATTTGAGAAAAAATCGGCTGTTCGAGGTTATGTTCGATAACTGTTCGTGCACCAAAATCATAGCTGGATTTTTTCTCAGTAATGATGAAAATTAATGTTAATACGCAGTTTGAGTGTACAGCGGGGCGGGGGGAGGGGCAGGGGATGGATCTCTGCAGGAATAATGAAGATCTCCATTTTTTTTTCTCTTTCCCGCATTTACAGTGGGGAGGTGCAATCTGTCAGCTTATCAGCAGCGCACACACGGAGCGAAGTGCTTTTTTTCACACAAGCAAGGGCATGTTTCATTGGCAGTGTATGTCACATGTCCTTGCCCTATAAGACCAAGCCATTTTCCCCGTCGCCACCATTTTCTCACTGCTGCAGCTGCGTGTTAGACGGCACCGCTGTTGCTGTGTGCGCTATACCTTGTTAATTTCAAGCCAATTTTCGCACAAATCTACAGATAGCTTGGGAGTAGGGAATAGTTGTGATTGCAGTCCTTTTAAGGACTAGGTTACAGCATTTCCTACGACTTTTATCAGGCAGGTCTGTGCTCTTAAATAGATAGGTTGTGGGAGTAAAGACTAATTGTAATTGCAGTCCTTTTCAGGACTAGGTTACATCAGTTCCTATCAGTTTTTGCCAGGCAGGTCTGTGCCAGTGCTGTGCAAGTTTTTTTCACAGCATTTGGCTGAATCTAGCAAAGCTAATCCTTTTTGGCCTATTGCAGAGTGTGTTAGTCAGTGGAGTAGCCTATCTGTGTTGCAAGATACACCACCTGTGTATAGAATACCAATTTTTTTACTGCACCTAGTGAAGTAAAATCTTTTGGGCATAGCATCATTCTATTAGTCCATCTATACTGACCTCCATCAGGTTGCAAATTGAATATCATTTTTTTCTGCATCTAGCTCTGAAAAAACATTTGGGCTTCTAGCAGTATGTGGGACTTGTTCTATTAGTCCATCTATACTGACTTCCATCAGGTTGCAAACTGAATATAATTTTTTTCTGCATCTAGCTCTGAAAAAATATTTGGGCTTCTAGCAGTGTGTGGGACTTTCTCTGTTAGTCCATCTATACTGATCTCCATCAGGTTGCAAATTAAAAATAATTTTTATCTGCATCTACCTCTGAAAAAATATTTGGGCTTCTAGCTGTGTGTGGGACTTGTTCTATTAGTCCATCTATACTGACCTCCATCAGGTTGCAAATTGAATATAATTTTTATCTGCATCTAGCTCTGAAAAAATATTTGGCCTTCTAGCAGTGTGTGGGACTTTCTCTGTTAGTCCATCTATACTGATCTCCATCAGGTTGCAAATTAAAAATAATTTTTATCTGCATCTAGCTCTGAAAAAATATTTGGGCTTCTAGCAGTGTGTGGGACTTTCTCTATTAGTCCATCTATACTGACCTCAATCAGGTTGCAAATTAAAAATAATTTTTATCTGCATCTACCTCTGAAAAAATATTTGGGCTTCTAGCTGTGTGTGGGACTTGTTCTATTAGTCCATCTATACTGACCTCCATCAGGTTGCAAATTGAATATAATTTTTATCTGCATCTAGCTCTGAAAATATATTTGGCCTTCTAGCAGTGTGTGGGACTTTCTCTGTTAGTCCATCTATACTGACCTCCATCAGGTTGCAAATTAAAAATAATTTTTATCTGCATCTAGCTCTGAAAAAATATTTGGCCTTCTAGCAGTGTGTGGGACTTTCTCTATTAGTCCATCTATACTGACCTCCATCAGGTTGCAAATTAAAAATAATTTTTATCTGCATCTAGCTCTGAAAAAATATTTGGCCTTCTAGCAGTGTGTGGGACTTTCTCTATTAGTCCATCTATACTGACCTCCATCAGGTTGCAAACTGAATATATTTTTTTTCTGCATCTACCTCTGAAAAAATATTTGGGCTTCTAGCTGTGTGTGGGACTTGTTCTATTAGTCCATCTATACTGACCTCCATCAGGTTGCAAACTGAATATAATTTTTTTCTGCATCTACCTCTGAAAAAATATTTGGGCTTCTAGCTGTGTGTGGGACTTGTTCTATTGGTCCATCTATACTGACCTCCATCAGGTTGCAAACTGAATATAATTTTTTTCTGCATCTAGCTCTGAAAAAATATTTGGCCTTCTAGCAGTGTGTGGGACTTGTTCTATTAGTCCACCTATACTGACCTCCATCAGGTTGCAAATTCAAAATAATTTTTTGTCTTCATCTAGCTCTGAAAAAATATTTGGCCTTCTAGCAGTGTGTGGGACTTTCTCTATTAGTCCATCTATACTGACCTCCATCAGGTTGCAAATTGAATATAATTTTTTTCTGCATCTAGCTCTGAAAAAATATTTGGGCTTCTAGCAGTGTGTGGGACTTGTTCTATTAGTCCATCTATACTGACCTCCATCAGGTTGCAAACTGAATATAATTTTTTTCTGCATCTAGCTCTGAAAAAATATTTGGCCTTCTAGCAGTGTGTGGGACTTGTTCTATTAGTCCATCTATACTGACCTCCATCACGTTGCAAATTCAAAATAATTTTTTGTCTGCATCTAGCTCTGAAAAAATATTTGGCCTTCTAGCAGTGTGTGGGACTTTCTCTATTAGTCCATCTATACTGACCTCCATCAGGTTGCAAACTGAATATAATTTTTTTCTGCATCTAGCTCTGAAAAAATATTTGGCCTTCTAGCAGTGTGTGGGACTTTCTCTATTAGTCCATCTATATTGACCTCCATCAGGTTGCAAATTAAAAATAATTTTTATCTGCATCTAGCTCTGAAAAAATATTTGGCCTTCTAGCAGTGTGTGGGACTTTCTCTATTAGTCCATCTATACTGACCTCCATCAGGTTGCAAATTAAAAATAATTTTTATCTGCATCTAGCTCTGAAAAAATATTTGGCCTTCTAGCAGTGTGTGGGACTTTCTCTATTAGTCCATCTATACTGACCTCCATCAGGTTGCAAATTAAAAATAATTTTTTGTCTGCATCTAGCTCTGAAAAAATATTTGGCCTTCTAGCAGTGTGTGGGACTTTCTCTATTAGTCCATCTATACTGACCTCCATCAGGTTGCAAACTGAATATTTTTTTTTTCTGCATCTACCTCTGAAAAAATATTTGGGCTTCTAGCAGTGTGTGGGACTTGTTCTATTAGTCCATCTATACTGACCTCCATCAGGTTGCAAATTGAATATAATTTTTTTCTGCATCTAACCCAGCCAATAGTTTTGGCCTAATACCACAGTTTGGCCACTCAGCTCTGCTCGGTTCCCATCCATTGTTTTTTTGTGCAATCAACTCCAGAGTTGTGAATTAGTTAACCACCAAAATGAGTGGAAAAAGGCCTGCTGCTGGTGGAAAGGGGTATAGGCGTGTTGGGAAGGGGAAAAAAGGTTGTGTCCGTGGGGTAGGTGTTAAAGCAACAGTAACATCTGCAGAAGAAAGACCATCTTCCAGCCAAACTAAAATGTCTACTTCTTTTAGCGGACAATGTGATAAGATCCCTTTCTTACGGCCACGCCAATCGCTACAAATTCCAGATGAGGCACAAAAACAGCAGGTGCTTCAACTGATATCAAGTGTTCCTTTAAGTGGGCTCTCCTCCACATCAACTTCAACATCACAAATACTCCAGTCCTCAAAGGTGTCACCCCAATCGCACTTGCTTCCTCACAGCTCCCAAATCTCCAGCTGCCCGTCTGAGTATGAGGTAGAACAGATGGTTGAGTCTGCAGAGCTGTTTACTCATACTATAGCCTGGGAATCAGAGGTCGACTCCAGCGCTTCTGTGAATCCAGACGAGGAAATGATCTGCACTGATGCCCAGAATCTTTATGAGTCGGATCCAGGACCAGACGCAGAAGGTTCTGACCATAATGTAGACCCTCATTCCCAAACTGTAACTCCTGTTGGTGGAGACAATGAGGAAGACGATGATGAGACTCAAATACCTGATTGGAGCGACAACTTTAGTTTTTTGTCAGGGCAGGAACAGGTTGGCTCTGAGGACGACGGGTGTGATAACGCACAGGGTGATGATGATGAGGTTGGAGATCCCACTTACTGTCAATCCACAGTCAGCCAAGAGATGAGGTCAGCAGAGGAGGTGGAGGAGGATGCTAGTGACGACGAGGTCAGGTTGCGCCTTCCTGGACAGAGACGTAGTACTGGAAGCACGTCAACAACTGCATCCGCAAACACAACTCTGCCTCTCACCACAAGTCGTGGTGGCTCTTCAGGTCGCATGGGTGCTAAGCCTTGCATAGCCTGGGCATTTTTTCAGATCGATAAAGATGACCCAACTCGTGTTATCTGTAACATTTGTCAGCAAAAGCTAAGTAGAGGCCAAAAAATCAATAGTTTGAGTACTTCATGCATGAACCGGCACATGGACATGAAGCATAAGTTGCAGTGGGAAGCTCACTGTGCTACAATGCGGCCTAGCCGGCCGGGCCAACCACCGTTTGCCATATCTTGTGCATCCGCGGCCTCTTCATCCTCTGTGACTGGGGGGACAGCAGTCACACCTGTTTTGGGGCGCAGACCTGCCACCTCTTTACCCGCAACAGCCAGCGTGATTGGCAGGTCATCATTTTCTTTGGAGGTGGTAACACCAGCTGGTGTTGAGCGCTGTCCGACATCGATAGCACCACCTTTGGATCAAGGCAACCTAACATGTCCGCCTGCATCTTCCTCACAGACCGGCAGTTTGCCGGGGACACCCTTATCAACCCCGTCTAAGCACAATAGCCAGCCCTCGGTCCCTCAGATGTGGACAAGTAAAAGACTATTTCCTCCTAGCCATGAGAAAGCTAAGAGGTTGAATTTCACCATCTGCAAGCTCTTGGCTACAGAAATGCTGCCTTTCCGCCTGGTGGACACAGAGGATTTTCGAGACCTTATGTCCGTCGCAGTGCCCCAGTACCAGATGCCCAGTCGGCACTACTTCTCAAAGAAAGGTGTGCCTGCGCTCCACCAGTATGTCGCACACAACATCACCGCTTCTTTGTGAAACTCTGTGTGTGACAGGGTGCATTTCACCACAGACACTTGGACGAGTAGGCATGGACAGGGGCGTTACATGTCGCTGACTGGGCACTGGGTAACTATGGTGACAGCAGGACAAGGGGCTGCTGTCCAAGTCTTGCCGTCCCCACGAGTTGTGCGTCAATCCTCTTTATCTCAAAGTTCCTCCACTGCTTCTGGCTCCTCAACCTCCTCTCGGTCCTCCACCTGCACCCAAAGCCTGTCTGTTCATGCCACAAGCTTTCTAACTGCGCAGAAGGGATCCTGCACACCTCCTTACTATGCTGGCAGTAGGGCTCAACGTCATCAGGCGGTTTTTACTTTGAAATGTCTGGGAAATGTGAGTCACACAGCTGAGGAGTTGTGGTCAGCTCTGGAGAACCAATTTCATGAATGGTTGTCTCCACTGGACCTGAAACCAGGGAAGGCCGTGTGCGACAATGCTGCAAACCTTGGTGCGGCCCTTCACCGGGGCAATGTCACACACGTGCCTTGTATGGCTCACGTGTTGAACCTGGTTGTCCAGCAATTTTTAGCCCACTATCCCGGACTAGATGGCCTTCTGCAGAGGGCACGGTCGCTGTGTGCTCACTTCCGCCGTTCGCATCCCGCAGCTCAGCGACTTACATCTCTACAGAAGTCGTTGGGCCTGCCACTTCACCGGCTAAAATGCGATGTGCCTACCCGGTGGAATTCAACTCTGCACATGTTGCAGCGACTGTGGCAGCACTGACAAGCCCTGGTGCAATATGTTCTGACGTATAGCCTGGGCCAACGAGATCCAGAGGTGGGATCAAATCACGCTGGAGGAGTGGTCTCAGATCAGGGACCTATGAAGTTGATGCTCCCCCTGGGCCGTGGGGCACCCTTCTGCACAGTTTTGAAATGGCGACAAAGATGTTTAGTGCTGACGATGCCATTATCAGCATGACTATTCCGGTGATTTACATGCTGGAGCACATGTTAAACAGAATTCAGAGTCAGGTGGTGGCACAAGAGGAGGTGGAGGAAGTAGAGGAGGAGGAGTTGTATGCGGAAGGGCTAACATCTGCAAGGTCCAGATGGTCGGCAGCACCAAGGCGGCAGGCATGTGAGGGTGGGGGAGATGGTTTTACCAGGGCGCATGGTAGCAGCCAAACTAGTGAGGAAGGTGCAGGAGCCCAGGAAGAAGTGGAGGATGAACTGATGGAAGACTCATCAGATGAGGGAGACCTTGATCACATTTCTGTTGTGCGAGGTTGGGGGGAGAGGACAGAGGAAGAAAGCATGATTGTTACCTCGCCACCAACACAACAGGGACTTGGTGCTCCTGGATGCGCAACACACGAGTGCCTTCTTGCTGCACTACCTGCAACATGACCCTCGAATTGTGAGAATTAGAAATAATCCTGACTACTGGGTTGCCACACTGTTAGATCCCCGGTACAAAAGTAAATTTGCAGAAATTATTCCTGCCATAGAAAGGGATGCACGCATGCAGGAGTATCAGCAGAGACTGTTTTGCTTTTCCACAAAACACCAGTGGTGCACGTAGTGAATCTCACAGTTCCAACTTGCCAATCGTGGGACCGTCGAGTGTTCAGCACTCAAACCGTAACAGAACCACAGTATCTGCTGGTAACATCAATTTTGCGGAATCATTTCACGACTTTTTTAGCCCATCCTTTGCAAGGCCACAGGAGACAAGAAGTCTGACACATAGTCAACGCCTAGAGACGATGGTACAGGAGTATCTCCCAGTAAACATTGAAGCCATGACTGTGTCACTGGACCCTTGCTCTTTTTGGGCTTCCAATCTGGATAAATGGCCGGAGCTAGCCACTTACGCCTTGGAGATCTTGTCATGCCCCGCAGCCAGCGTTCTGTCTGAACGTGTGTTCAGCGCTGCTGGTGGTGTGCTGATAGGTAAGCGCACGCGGCTCTCCACTGATAATGTAGACAGACTCACGTTCATAAAGATGAACAAATCATGGATCCGAAACGACTTTTCTACCCCTGTGTCATCCTGGGGAGAGTAAAAGCTTGATGATTGGTTAAAATCACCTCACCAACCGTTTTAAGCTTTCAAATTACTAATCATGTTTATCTGTATCTTGGCTGGAAAATAATTTGGGCTTTGTAGCAGTGTGCAGCACTGATTCTATTAGGCCATCTATAATAAGCTCCACCAGATTTAAAATTACTAATCATGTTTATCTGTATCTTGGCTGGAAAATAATTTAGGCTTTGTAGCAGTGTACAGTACTGATTCTATTAGGCCATCTATACTAAGCTCCACCAGATTTAAAATTACTAATCATGTTTATCTGTACCTTGGCTGGAAAATAATTTGGGCTTTGTAGCAGTGTGCAGCACTGATTCTATTAGGCCATCTATACTAAGCTCCACCAGATTTAAAATTAATAATAATTTTTAGCTGCATCTAGCCCGGAAAATAATTTTGGGGCTCCGAGATGCGCAAGACACATAAGTGCCTTCTTGCTGCACTACCTGCAACATGACCCTCATATTGTCAGAATTTGAAGTAATCCTGACTACTGGGTTGCCACACTCTTAGATCCCCCAAACTTTTCGATCAACCTTTTCATTTTAATAAAGACCAAAAAATTGGTCATTTTTGAAATTATAAGCATTAGCAGGTTATTATAAACTGAAATCAAACAGTTGTCAACTCAAAACTTTATTCTAGGTGATGTTACATTTTCACATAGGACCCTTTGTTCGAAAGGAGCTTCTGAACTCTCTCGTCCATTGAATTTGTCAGGTTTTGGATGGTTTCTGCTTCAATTGTTTTGCATGAGGACAGAATACCCTCCCAGAGCTGTTGCTTAAATGTGAACTGCCTCCTGCCATCATAGACACTCCTTTTGATGATGCTCCAGAGGTTCTGAATGGGGTAGAGGTCAGGGGAGCATGGGGGTCACACCATAAGTTTGTCCCCTTTTATGCCCATATCAGCCAGAGATGCAGATGTTTTATGTGCAGCATGAGATGGTGCATTATCATGCATAAAAATGATCTTGCTGTGGAATACACGGTTCTTCTTCTTGAACCATGGCAGGAAGTGCTGTTTGAGAAACTTCACATACATTATGGAGTTCATCTTTACCCCTTCAGGGATCCTAAAGGGGCCGACAATCTCTCTCCCCATGATTCCAGCCCAAAACATTACTCCACCTCCTCCTTGTTGGCGCTGTAGCCGTGTTTGCGTGGGGTGTCCATCAACCAGCCATCCTCCACTCCATCCATCTGGACCATCGAGCGTTGCACGGCACTCATCCGTGAACAAAACAGTTTTGAAATCAGTCTTCATGTAATGTTTGGCCCACTGGAGCCGTTTCTGCTTGTGTGAAGTGGATAGAAGAGGTCGACAGGATGGCGTATGCACAGCTGCAAACCTCTGAAGGACCCTGCATCTTGTTGTTCGGGGGACGTTGGAGGCACCAGCAGCTTCAAAAACTTGTCTGCTGCTATGACAAGGCTTTTTTGCCGCTGCTCTTTTAACCTGACGTAATTGCCTGTAGGAAAGAGTCCTCAATTTGCCCTTATCAGCACGCACACGTGTGTACTGTGAATCAGCTACATACTTCTTGATTGCCAAGACACTTCATCCTGATCATCGCACAATGTTGATTGTAGTCATGCCTTGACCTAAACACTCCACAATTTGTTGCTTCTCAGCAGCCGACACATCCTTTTTCTTTCCCATTTTGGCACAAAATGTAGGCTGCTTATCATTGGACACACCTGCCAAACTAATTAGCACAGGTGTCTGCAATTGCTTACAGTGATATAAAGAGCCCTGACACACATCACCATCAATGAGTTTAACTGACAAACAAACAAATTCTTCCCTTATCACTCCTAAACACTTTTTGCATAATAATTTGGAACACAGTGTACATGTGCTTTTCCACAAAACACCAGTGGTTCACGTAGTGAATCTTACAGTTCTAACTTGCCAACCGTGGTCTGTATGGAGTTGTTCAATAAAGGGCCCACAATTAAGATAACATAGATGGGAGAGGTCTCTATGAATAGGAATTCCTAAGTATTTGATACCCTGTGAGGGCCAGGCAAAGGGAAAGTTGGACCGGATGGAATCCTGTATGGATTTGGGGAGGGAGACATCGAGGGCCTCAGACTTCGCTGCATTGATTTTAAAATTTGACCATGTAACAAAGTGATCTATTTCAGCCATAACAGCATGGATGGATATATGTGATTGAGTGATATATACTAGGACATCATCAGCAAATAGAGAGCACTTGTACTCGGTGCCTCCCACCTCAATCCACCTAATATTGGGGTTATGGCGAATTGATGAGAGCAGGTGCTCCGTCACTAGGATGTATAAGAGAGGGGACAGAGGACATCCCTGCCTTGTCCCATTGGTGATTGTGAAAGGTGATGAAAATGTTCTGATGCACCCCCTGGGCCTTGGGACACCCGGAGCCGGACCCTTTTTGGTGGATGCTGGTGGTTGTAGTCTCCGTGGCGGCGACCCGGTTCCGTGGCTCAGGGCGGTCAAACCAGTGGCGGAACTATTTATGTGGTTTTGATGTTTAAATGTCCGACTACGCCACCCGTGGATTGCGGTCAGAGTGAACCGCCGCTGCAGGGCAGACCGCTGAGGCTGGTGTTGTGGGTGCAGCAGAGCGTAGCATAACTCCCCACGGGAGGAGTATAGCCTCAGGGCAGTGTATGCGGAGGATGGGGGTGATGGTGCAGGGCAGCAGCAGTAACGACACGGAGTCAGTGATGCAGTTCAGGGCCTTTACTCACAGTTCTTATTATCCAGACCACGTCTGCAGGTAACGGCTGCCCACGTCGTACTGTGCTCACCAGGTGAGGGGCTCAGACAACTCCCAGATAACTTTGGAGCGCTTCACAGGTCCCCCTTTGTGTGTCCTTTGTCTGGCCTTTCTTACCAACCCTTCTGTCCGGCTGCCTCGGACCTCCTCTTGGTAAACTTGGCGCCAGTTTCCCTGACCCTATGTGGTGCCTTCCTAGCGGGTGTAGCGAGGGGCTGCGCCACATAAAATGTCACAGCCTCCGGTTTCTAGCTGAGGGTCGTTTCCTGCCTCCACTAGTTTCGGGGACCGGTCTCCCCCTTTGGCCTGACCCCTCCACGCAGGTGGATTCGGGCGTGCGGTGGCGATTCGCCCGTCCGCACCCCTGGGATGCCTTCGTTCCTCGTTCCTGGAGCCTTCTCCGCTCCTCTTCCTTCCTTCTCCCTCTTCCAGGCCTGGGCCTCTGTTACTAGGCCCGCCTCCGGAGCAGAGCTCATGCAGAGCCCCTGCTCCCTGTCACTTCTGCTCAGACTTCTCTGCACTGAACTAAGATGGTGCCCACCTTTTATACTCCCTTCTCAATGCACCCAGGAACTGCTTCCTCCCTGCTCCTGCACTACAGGGTTCCCCTTCCTCAGTGTTCCCTCCCCCCACTCCAGCCAGGGACAGGGACTGTCGTGCCCATCTCAGGGGCATATTGGTCGCCCTGCCCCACGGCAATGTGGTGTAATGCATGCAGGTGTCGGGTCCTGATCCACACTCCATCCTTACCTGAGAGTGAGATATCACACCTCTGGGTGAGGTGCAATACCTCTGTAGCAACCGAGCCCTCAGGGTGCTACAGTTCCATTTATCTTCAGCCTAGGTGACGTATTGCGATACAGGGCCGTGATTTTGGCTATAAAAGGGTCCCCTAGACCCCTTCCCCAAGCTTTTTAAGAGAATCATATATGGCGTGCCAGGAGACTCTATGGAATGCTTTTTCAGCATCCAACGAGAGTATCTAATTACAAATTTTTAACTGCATCTAGCCCAGGAAATACTTTGTGCCTAGTAGCAGTGTCTGCTAGTCAGCGGATTATCCCGGCTGTTAAGCAAGCTACACCACCTGTAGTTTGGACACTTAATTTTTTCAAAGGAAATGCTTCGGGACCACGGGATACTCAGTGAAGAGCATCAGGAGGCACCCCAAGGCATAGGGGCTGGGACTGGCAGTAGGATGCCTTGCGGTGGACAGCCGAGCTCGATCCTTATAAAAGCTTTTTAACTGCAGCAGCTTTAGTGGACGCTACTGGAGCTGGAATTACGCGGCTGCTGGCATGAGACTTGCCCTCCAATAGATCCTTGTAAATGGATTTAAAGTGTATTCATTCAAATTAGAGAGACAATTTAAATTAAAAAGCTTAGAGCTGCCTCCACCACAGAGGGGCTCGCTCGACCCACCAGCGGACAGGCACCAGTATTGGGAGAGGGGGGCTGGCCATCAGGGTTCACCGCGGCTCTGGCACAAACCCGGCGACACGGAGGTGGCACGGGCAGGAGCGGACTGGCCGTGTCGGCTTCTCACTTTTTGGATTTTAGAAGGGCATGACATGCCTATATCTGTGTCTCCCCCTCCTTTTACTCCTCCACCTCTTTTCTTTTCGCATGACTATATGTACTTGTCACTTTTCCATGTGTTAGTTGTGTCTTCTGAGCAGTTTGTCAGCTTTTGGACACCTTTGAAGGTGTTTTCTATGTGTTTCTATGTGTTTTTGTTTGCCTGCCATTGGTTTTAACGGTGTTCGAAGGTGTTCGACGAACAGTTCGGCGAACACATGGGTGTTCGACGAACCGAACTCGAACACTACGGGGGTGGCTCAACACTACTCGCCAGGTGGAGTTGTAGGCTTTCCGTCTGCGCTGTCCCCTTTGGCCCTGCTGCCTAATGCTATGCTGCGGCCCTCTTTCCTGAGCAATCGTTTAATTCTCACCCATATGATAAGCAGCTCAAGCCTTTTTCAGGTGTCGCTCCTTCATGGCGGCTCCGGGCTCTAGTATACTGCTGAGCCGCCGGGCGTTTGGTGGGGCCAGGAGACCTGCAGTCTCCTGCCCTCCGGATTTAGCTGCCGGGACTTCAGTACCCGAACAACCACGGACACCAGTGTCGGGTTTCTTGCTCTTTTCTCTGGGGCGAGCTTGGTCACAGCTCCCCTCCCCAGGTTCTCCCTCGTCACTCTCCTGTCTCCAACTGACTTTTCTCACTCCAACTGACTTTTTTAAACCCCGCCTCCAGGCTCCAATTTAAAGGGGAAGCTCCCCGTTCTGGTCTAGAGCCAGGAAAAGTGTTGGATGCTGGTGTTACCTGATAAGGGGACCCCTCCTTGCTTCTAGGCATGGCATCACGCCCTGTGAGGGAGGCAATGCCAATGTGGCAACCAGACTCCTGGGGTGCCGCACCAGCGTCCCCCTCAGAAGTGCACCTCACACACGCATGCACACACACACACATACGATTCCTTACCTGACCACCCGCCGCCATCCCCACAACACATATGGCACGCTGCTGCTCTGCTCTGGATTGAAAATGAGCATGCGGCGTGTCACATGACCGGTGTCAGGACCATGATGCACCCGGCCGCGGATTAAAGGTACAGCGCTTATTTCCGTCCGCCGGGTGCATCATGCACTGAACTGCTGTCTCTAAGATGCCCGGTAAGTAGAAGCAAAGAGAGGGGGGCCCCGGACTGTGGGCTTGGGGCCCAGGCTGGCCGGGCCCCCACTTTTTGCTTCTGGTCACCGGGCCCCATACAGCAGTAAGGGCAGTAATGCCCTGATGGCGGTCTTGCATGTAATAACTCTTTCATGTAACGTTTCATGTAATAACTCTGGCCCTGTAGTCCCATCAGCACTAGCTATACTGTGACCACAATAAGCGCACATAGCCATGGACAACTAGGGGCAGTGATAAAAATAAGGAGGACAGATGTTTGGATGATAAATGGCAAGCAAAAGTCATAACTTAATAACAAAAAGTCCCTTTAATTCTATCAATTCATTTGATTTGATACTTTATATACTTTTCATTATATTTGACAGTGTTCAGACTGTGAAAAAAATACGTCAGAAAGAGGAATACAAACAGCGCTTATTAAAGAGACTGGAAACGGTAAGAAGAAGCACCTTTAATACACAATACACAAAATATTAGCTTGTTCATACAGTCCTTTTATAATATTAGTATCAAGAGAATATAGTCGGCACTCCGTACAGCTGGGTGGTGCACGTGGAAAATAATGTTTCTAGGAAAAGCAAATCCCGGCACTCACGTATTGATGGTTAATTCATTTATTCCACAACTCAAAAGACGTTTCAGCCTGTCCAAGGCTTTTTTCAATTGAAAAAAGCCTTGAACAGGCTGAAACGTCTTTAGAGTTGTGGAATTGGAATAAACGAATTAACCACCAACACGTGAGTGCCGGGATTTGATTTTCCTTTTATAATATTAAACCTGTAACCTTGCCAAAAGACAGCTACAAACATGAAACAAAACTAAAAAATTCTGAAAAAGTAGTGTAACATCATATGCTATGAACCAACTTCAATAAAATTTGGAGCTGTTATATAAAGACTGACATTTTCTACTCCAGAGTTTATGAAGAGTCTGCTGAAGTAAGATGCAACAAATGTATTAAATAGGACCTATCAATCATCAAATTGAAAGGGAACCTGCTTCTGTAAGCACAGAAGCCTGTGAGTGAGTCTCCCAACCACAGAGCTGTGAGCGCAATAGCAGAGAGGCGCTTCCCCGTGCTCACAGATCTGTGACGCAGAACGATCTCACCCAGAGGGGGGTTGGGGAGACCCACTCACACGCTTCCATAGCAATCTGCCCCCTGCGCTGTCAGACTTGTATGAGGGAGATTACGTTGTGCACACTGCGGGTGGGGAGTTGGGGGAGTCCAACTCTTATGATGACAGGAACTGTTCAAACTCAATCAGCTGATCTCCCACTACCAGGATATAATGGAGTAATGCCAGGGGGCTCTAGGGAGCATACTTTAGAATATAAAAGCTTGGTATTTATTGAATGCAGCATAATTTTTAATAAATGTAAATTGCAAAACCATTTATTTCCACATTTTCTGCTTGGTTAAAAGTATTCTTCATGGTGGCACAACCCCTTTAAGTTTTTTTATATGATAATATAAAAAAAATCTGGTCCTTAGAAAGTCTTAAATTAGGGCAAATACATACTCAGAAGCACAATTACACAGGACAAATCACACCGTGTCATTATTTTTTTAACAAAAAGCTGACCAAAATGCACAAGCATTGTGTAAAAAAATAAGTACACCCCATGTATTCATAGCTTGTAGAACCAACCTTTGCAGAAATAACTTGAAGTCATTGATCTTGAAGAAATCCTGTATGACTCTGTCAGTCTCTCACATCATTCTGGAAGATTTTTGGTCCACTCTACTTTACAATGCTGCTTCAGTTCATTGATGTTTATGGGTGGGGCAATCACTTTTCACGCAGGGCCTTGTAGGTTTGGATTTCTTTTTTCTATAATAATAAAGACCTGCATTTTAAAACTGCATGTTGTGTTTACTTGTGTTATCTTTGTCTAATATTTAAATTAACTCCCCGCTGCCTGTGCACAGGATCACAGCAGAAAAAATATAGCCGGGCACTGTGATGTGCAGGGGAGGGGGGGGACATTGTAATTAGGAAAGTAGGCGGGAATTTCTTCCCGTCCCCCGGCCCGCAAGAATGAAAAAAAGGACTGAATAAAAAGACATTTCAAAGCAACCAGACCTCTAATATGAGGCATACAGGTATGTATAGATTTCCATTTCTATCACCTGTATGGCCATATTAGAGGTTTGATATCGCCCAGGGGGTGACAGATTCCCTTTAACACACAGCTGAATGCTCCAGACCAGCAAACTGACAAAACCTCTGCATTTGCTGATAAAGAATGACTCAAGGGTATTTGATTAGCAGCACCTGGCTGCTACATAACCTCTTAATTCTGATGAAAGTAGTAAGAGTGTACTAATTTTTCACACACTGCTTCTGCTTTTTTACTTAGTTTTTGTTTAATACATTATGACATGGTATAATTTGTCATGTCATGTTGTTCATCTAAGATTTTGTTTATTCTATTTTAAGACATTCTAAGAACCATATGTTTTTATTGTAAAATTATGGAATTCACAGAGGGTGTACATGATTTTTTTTACTTCAGTAGTGAAAGGAACATCAAACTCCTGATGAAGATAGCAAAATGCTAATGGCAGTGTTCCCATTATTGGTCCTTTCCCTTCCTTCGCCATGTTTACAGGTATCTGCACTATTGGTATTACAATGGGGATCATATGTGTCTGATGATGACTTTATTATATTTAGTGCAAAATGATTTATCAGTTGCAGAGAACACATTCCTATGCTCAAGAGTTTAGAGTTGTGCATGGTGTAACTGCTAGACTATAAAAATCCATTTAATTACAGGGAACTTATCATGTTAAAGTTAAAAATGGTGTCTTATCTGCAGGCAGGATGTTTTTGAGGATCAGACTGATATACATGTCTGTAGGAAAAGTTTCAGTAAAACTTGCATTTTATTCATTGAAATCCCTAGTGTTTGTTTGCATTAGAGTCCTATGGGCGGTCCTACTTAGTGAGTGACAGTCATCCCTGTAAGGTTGTGCAGGCAGTCATAGCTGTCAGTCACCACTAGTAAGACCGCCTACTGGAGTCATATGAATGCAAATAATAGGAATGTTAATGAATAAAATAAAAGTTATACTGATTCTTTTCTATCAAGCCTATACCATGCTATCGGATTGGACTGCATGCACAATCTGTCAGGTTCCTAAAGCACAATTTCAGGCAGATTTATGCACCATGTGAATCAGCTCGGGGTGGTCCTATTCTGTATGAGATCTTCTGTTTTGTGGCTGATCTATGTTAATCTTAAATGCTTCCACTTCACAATAATGGCATTTAAAATGACCCTCCATCCCAGAAATGAAAAACTAACTATATATTTGTCATATACCAACCTGATGTCCTCTGCAAGGCTCCTACTGCCTTCTTTGCTGTCATTGTCAGCTCGTTTCTTCTTCAGCCAAAATTGCTGCCATAATGGCATGGGGAGCACTGTAGTAAGTCTGAACCACTCCGCTAATGCCGTTCCTGTGCATTATATAGGAAGAATTGCACAGTGTATATATGTTATGTAGAAAGGTCTAAGGTTACATTCACAGATGTGCTCAGCTCGTAACACTGCATTTGGGGCGGGTGGGCAGGCCAGAAAACAGTTGTAAGACATGTAATGAGACAGAGTCTGAATGATGAACATTTAGCTTAATTTGATATTTTTTTCTTGCAGTGTTTTTTGACTACACTATTAACATGAGATACTATTAAGATACGGTTGCAATCAAAATTGTTCAACCACCATTGCACATTAGGTTTACTAGCAAAACTTTATTTGCAATAAACCATTCAAACAAAAAAAAAATTAAATAGCTCAACACAACTAATATAACAAGTGGTTTCTCCAAATTCAACACAGAATGCCACTTTTAATGACTACTGCAGTCTCAGTATTATTCAACCCTCCAAATAGCATACCTCATAAGTAGTGTTGAGCCACCCCTGTAGTGTTCGAGTTCGGTTCGGTTCGGTTCGTCGAACACCCGTATGTTCGCCGAACTGTTCGTCGAACACCTTCGAACACCGTTAAAACCAATGGCAGGCAAACAAAAACACATAGAAACACATAGAAAACACATAGAAAACACTTCAAAGGTGTCCAAAAGCTGACAAACTGCTCAGAAGACACAACTAACACATGGAAAAGTGACAAGTACATATAGTCATGCGAAAAGAAAAGAGGTGGAGGAGTAAAAGGAGGGGGAGACACAGATATAGGCATGTCATGCCCTTCTAAAATCAAGAAAGGCTGGAGTAAACATCTAAAATCAGCCTACCAACACCCAGACGTCGTGACAAGAAAATTAAAAAAAGAAATATCTTTAGGTAGAATGGCGGTTCCATTCAGAACACTTTCCTTACAAGACGTAGTGGTATCCCCGTTGTGAGTTGTGCCAAAAACGGAACCCAATACATTCGGACTAATCCACCATTTGTCATATCCAAGGGGCAGGTCCGTAAATGACAACATCGACGCGGAACCAAGTACAGTAGTATATACTGTACATCCTTTGACAAGGCAATCAGGCGGATCAAGAAGTTGGGAAGGGTCACCCTAATGGCCAAAACAGACATTGATGCGGCGTTCCAGTTACTTACTACCTGTGCCTCCAAATAGTGTCCACCTATTGGGCTGCTTCTGGGAAGAAGCATACTATATAGATCGCTGTTTGTCCATGAGGTGCTCCAGATCCTGCTCACTATTTGAGGCGTTTAGTTGCTTCCTCGAATGGGTTGTAATGGACGTTTCTAAGGGGGCACATATTATCCATTACCTCGACAACTTCTTATGCCTGGGCCCAAAAGATTTGCCACAGTGTGAATACACGCGGTAGTCCACCTGTGAGAAGGAGAGAGCTGGAGGGAGAGCGGACACCACAGAGCCGAGGGGTTAGATGGAGAACGGAAGAAGGAAAGAGGGCGAGGGAGGTAAGGGAGTATAGTGGAAGGCCGACCTGAGCTCCCCCACGTTCCTGCTGGGCGGGGAACAGCCCTGGGAAGAAAAGCCGCTTGCGCATCCCTTTGAGGTTACGGGCGCGAGCTGGCAGAGGGACTACGCTGGAGTGCGAAGCCGACATGGCCAGTCCGTTCCTGCCCGTGCGACCTCCGTGTCGCCGGGTTTGTGCCAGAGCCGCGGTGGACCCTGACGGCCAGCCCCCCTCTCCCAATACTGGTGCCTGTCCGCTGGTGGGTCGAGCCCCCCCGCGATGGGGGGGAGTAACATCTGCAGAAGAAAGACCATCTTCCAGCCAAACTAAGATGTCTACTTCTTTTCGTGGACAATGTGATACGATCCCTTTCTTATGGACACGCCCATCGCTACAAATTCCAGATGAGGCACAAAAACAGCAGGTGCTTCAACGGATATCAAGTGCTCCTTCAAGTGGGCTCTCCTCCACCTCAACTTCAACATCACAAATACTCCAGTCCTCAGAGGTGTCACCCCAATCGCACTTGCTTCCTCACATCTCCCAAGTATCCAGCTGCCCGTCTGAGTATGGGGTAACACAGATGGTTGAGTCTGCACAGCTGTTTACTCATACTATAGCCTGGGAAACGGAGGTCCGCTCCAGAGCTTCTGTTAATCCAGACGAGGAAATGATCTGCACTGATGCCCAGAATCTTTATGAGTCGGATCCAGGACCAGATGAAGAAGGTTCTGAGCATAATGTAGACCCTCGTTCCCAAACTGTAACTCCTGTTGGTGGAGACAATGATGAAGACGATTATGAGACTCAAATACCTGATTGGAGTGACAACTTGACTTTTCGGTCAGGGCAGGAAGAGGTTGGCTCTGAGGACGACGGGTGTGAGAACACACAGGGTGATGATGACAAGGTTGGAGATCCCACTTACTGTCAACCCACAGTCAGCCAGTCGATGAGGTCAGCAGAGGAGGTGGAGGAGGATGTGACTAGCCCAGGGGATGGGGATGACTCGGTACCCTGGCCTTTGCCTGGCCTTTGGGATGTCGCGGTGGTCGGTTCCCGGGCCCGTACCCTGGGGTCAATATTTAAAAGGGTGGATAATTGTTAATTTTATAAGAGTTCGTGACGCCACCTGTGGTATCTGGTGAGAAGCACCAGCGCTGCAGCAGTCCACTGAGGCCGGTGATAAGGCAGATCGATGGTATAGCTCCCCACAGGTGGAGCTAGGCCTCAGAAAAGCGTATGCAGGGGGAACGCAGGACAGGCGAGACCCAGCTGGGTCAGAGCAAGAACGGGAAAAGTCACGGTAGTCACTTCAGTACCTTTTACTGGTGGAAATTCAGGCACATCCCAGAGCACTGTAGGGTGAAGGGTGCATTTCAGGATCCTCCCCAATGAGCGGGTGTAGGGCCTCCTGTTTCTTGCCTCTGCGTAGTAAGTTTCTGACCTGCCTGGAGCTAGGCCTAACTTTGTCTCTGTCCTGCGCTGGCTGACCTTGTGGTAGGGCCTTGTCTTGGAGTTCACGCTCCCAGTATGCGGGGCCTAAGCGTCTCCTGGCTCTGTTACGTATCAGCACCTTAGCGATCCTGGGACTTGTAGTTCTCCAGGGATTCCGGTTATGCCTTACTGGGTCATAGAGATCCCGGTAAGCTCGGATCCGGTGTCCGGTAAATGCTTCGGGGTGAGCTGGTTAAGCTCCTCTGCCCCCTATGTACTAACTCTCCACTCGCCTTCAGCCTACTCGGGCCCTCACTAGGCTATACACACTAACGGCAGCTTGCAGCGCTTCACCGATCTTATGGCGCCGGCACACCTTAAGCTCTAACTGGGCTCCCTGAATCTAGCTAACAGGAGCCTCGTGCTCCACTGCTGAACTATTAACTGAGTTCTCTAGACTAGATTGAGCTCCACTGCAGACTGACCTCTCTTAGGCTTCTATACTGCAGGAACTCTTCAGAGGAACTGAACTGCCTAGCTCCACCTTCCCTATTTATATCCCTAACGGGCTCCCTCAGCTGGTCTGAGGTGGAAGGTGGAGATGTGTGAATGTTTATGGGGGCCTCTTGTGGAGGATTCCATCAATGCACTCTTCTAGGATCTGTGATACCAAGCGCAGCTGGGCGTCACAGATGCTATTGACGACGAGGTTAGGTTGCGCCTTCCTGGACAGAGAAGGAGTACTGGAAGCATGTCAACAACTGCATCCTCAACCACAACTCTGCCTCTGACCACAAGTCGTAGTGGCTCTTCAGGTCGCATGGACTCTAAGCCTTGCATAGCCTGGGCATTTTTTCAGATCGATAAGGATGACCCAACTCGTGTTATCTGTAATATTTGTCACCAAAAGCTAAGTAGAGGCCAAAAAATCTATAGTTTGAGTACTTCATGCATGAACCGTCACATGGATATGAAGCATAAGTTGCAGTGGGAAGCTCACTGTGCTACAATGCGGCCTAGCAGGCCGGGCCAACCACCGTCTGCTCCATCTTGTGCATCTGCGGCCTCTTCATCCTCTGTGACTGGGGGGACAGCAGTCACACATGTTTTTGGATGCAGACCTGCCACCTCTTTACCCGCAACAGCCAGAGTGATTGGCAGGTCATCATTTCATTTGGAAGTGGAAACACCAGCTGGTGTTGAGCGCTCTCCGACATCGAGAGCACCACCTTTGGATCAAGGCAACCTAACTTTTCAGCCTGCAACTTCCGCACAGACCGGCAAGTTTGCCGGGGACACCCTACTCAACCCCGTCTAAGCACAACAGCCAGCCCTCGGTCCCTCAGATGTGGACAAGTAAAAGACCATTTCCTCCTAGCCATGACAAAGCTAAGAGGTTGAATTTCACCATCTTCAAGCTGCTGGCTACAGAAATGCTGCCTTTCCGCCTGGTGGACACAGAGGATTTTCGAGACCTTATGTCCGTCGCAGTGCCCCAGTACCAGATGCCCAGTCGGCACTACTTCTCAAAGAAAGGTGTGCCTGCGCTCCACCAGCATGTCGCACACAACATCACCGCTTCTTTGAGAAACTCTGTGTGTGACAGGGTGCATTTCACCACAGACACTTGGGCGAGTAGGCATGGACAGGGGCGTTACATGTCGCTGACTGGGCACTGGGTAACTATGGTGACATCAGGACAAGGGGCTGCTGTCCAAGTCTTGCCGTCCCCACGAGTTGTACGTCAATTCTCTTTATCTAGAAGTTCCTCCACTGATTCTGCCTCCTCAACCTCCTCTCGGTCCTCCACCTGCACCCAAAGCCTGTCTGGTAATGCCACCCGCTTTCTAACTGTGCAGAAGGAATCCTGCACACCTCCTTACTATGCTGGCAGCAGGGCTCAACGGCATCAGGCGGTGTTTACTTTGAAATGTCTGGGAAATGTGAGTCACACAGCTGAGAAGTTGTGGTCAGCTCTGGAGACCCAGTTTCATGAATGGTTGTCTCCACTGGACCTGCAACCAGGGAAGGCCGTGTGCGACAATGCTGCAAACCTGGGTGCGGCCCTTCGCCGGGGCAATGTCACACACGTGCCTTGTATGGCTCACGTGTTGAACCTGGTTGTCCAGCAATTTTTAGCCCACTATCCCGGACTAGATGGCCTTCTGCAGAGGGCATGGTCGCTGTGTGCTCACTTCCGCCGTTCGCATCCCGCAGCTCAACGACTTACATCTCTACAAAAGTCGTTGGGCCTGCCAGTTCACCGGCTGAAATGCGATGTACCGACATGGTGGAATTCAACTCTGCACATGTTGCAGCAACTGTGGCAGCACCGACAAGCCCTGGTGCAATACGTTCAGACGTATAGCCTGGGCCAACGAGATCCAGAGGTGGGGCAAATCACGCTGCAGGAGTGGTCTCAGATCAGGGACCTATGAAGTTGACGCTCCCCCTGGGCCGTGGAGTACACGGAGCTGGGCCGGTAGACGCTGGGGGTTGTAGTCACTGTGGCGGTGACCCGGTCCGTAACCCAGGGCGGTCAATCCAAGGGTAATTTGTATATATGGGTTTTATAATGTCCGACTACGCCACCTGTGGAGTGCGGCCAAAGGGGCCGCCGCTACGGAACTGTCCTCTGAAGCTGGTGGTTTTGCAGCAATGGTATTATTACTCCCCACAGGAAGAGTGTAGCTTCAGGGCAGTGTGGGTGGATGATGGCAGTTGTAGTGCAGGGAGTCAGTAATGAACACAGAGTCCGTGTGAAGCAGTCCCAAGATCTTTACTCACAGTTGTTGCAGTCCAGATTACAGGTACCAGAGCAATCTCCCCCGGTGTGCTGTGCATACTCAGTGAGGGGCTCAGTCCACCCCCAGATAGCTCCGGACCCCCTTCTGTGTGTCCTTTCTCTGGGCTTCTCCCTGCACCTCACACCCAGTGACACTTCTATCCGGTATCCTCGGGCCTTGGCTGGCAACGTGTGTTCCGTCCCCTGGGTCCTATGTGGCTTCCTTCTTAGTGAGACTGGTGTGGACTTTGGCCTGCAGTACATGAAATGCTGCAGCCTCTGGTTTCTAGTTGAGCCTTGCTGTTTCTCCGCTAGTTGAGGGACCGGTTCCCCTTATCTGGCCTGACCCTTCTACCTCCTGGTAGCAGCGGGCGTACGGGTGGCCTTCTGCACGGCCCGTACCCCTAGGGTCCCTTCGGTTCCTGGAGCCTTCCTGCTCCCACTCCTCTCTTCTCTCCTTCAGTCCTGGGCCTCCCAGGCTAGGCCCGCCTCCGGAGCAGAGCTCATGCAGAGCCTCTGCTCCTGTCACTTCTCCTCCTCTGACTGGCTTGCTCTTTCTAAGATGGCTTCCTATTTATACTCTCCCTGTCATGTGCTCCCCTAAGCTTCTATCTCCACCCACACCCACTACATAGGACCCTCCCACCAGCTAGGGACCTGGGACTGTGCTCTCCCTTAGGAGCAATCTCGCCCTACCCCCACTGCGGGTATGTGTTGGATGCAGGTGTTAGGGTCCCGAGCCATACTCCTTCCTTACCTGAGGGTGAGATACCACACCTCTGGGTGAGATGCAGTACCTCTGTGGCGACTGAACCCTCAGGGGCGCCACACACCCTTCTGCACAGTTTTGAAATGGCGACGAAGATGTTTAGTGCTGACACCGATGCCATTATCAGCATGACTATTCCGGTGATTTACATGCTGGAGCACACGTTAAACAGAATTCAGAGTCAGGTGGTGGGACAAGAGGAGGTGGAGGAAGTAGAGGAGGAGTCGTATGCGGAAGGGATAACATCTCCAAGGTCCAGACGGTCGGCAGCACCACGGCGGCAGGCATGGGAGGGAGGGGGAGAGGGATTAACCAGGGCGCATGGTAGCAGCCAAACTGTTGAGGAAGGTGCAGGAGCCGAGGAAGAAGTGGAGGACGAATTGGCGATGGGCATGTAAGACTCATCAGATGAGGGAGACCTTGATCACATTTCTGTTGTGTGAGGTTAGGGGGAGAGGGCAGAGGAAGGAAGCATGATTCTTACCTCGCTACCAACACAACAAGGACTTGGTCCTCCTGGATGCGCAAGACACATGAGTGCCTTCTTGCTGCACTACCTGCAACATGACCCTTGGATTGTCAGAATTCGAAGTAATCCCGACTACTGGGTTCCCACACTCTTAGATCCCCGGTACAAAAGTAAATTTGCCGAAATAATTCCTGCCATAGAAAGGGATTCACGCATGCAGGAGTATCAGCAGAGACTGTTGCAGAATATTACATGCGCTTTTCCACAAAACACCAATGGTGCACGTAGTGAATCTCACAGTTCTAACTTGCAAACCGTGGGACTGTCGAGTCTTCATCACTCAAACCGTAACAGTAACACAGTATCTGCTGGTAACAGCAATTTTGTGGAATCATTTCACCACTTTTTTAGACCATCCTTTGCAAGGCCACAGGAGACAAGAAGTCTGACACATAGTCAACGCCTAGAGAGGATGGTACAGGAGTATCTCCAAGTGAACATCGAAGCCATGACTGTGTCACTGGACCCTTGCTCATTTTGGGATTCCAATCTGGAAAAATGTCCGGAGCTCGCCACTCACGCCTTGCAGATCTTGTCATGCCCTGCAGCCAGCGTTCTCTCTGAATGTGTGTTCAGCGCTGCTGGTGGTGTGCTGACAGAAAAGCGCACGCGGCTGTCCACTGACAATGTAGACAGACTCACGTTCATAAAGATGAACAAATCATGGATCCGCGAGGACTTTTCTACCCCTGTGTCATCCTGGGGAGACTAAAAGCTTGAGGATTTGGTAAAATCACCTCACCAACCGTTTTAAGCAACTCTGGGGCAATTGATGCCACTTAAGTGGTGTCTGTGCCACAATTTTTGGAAAAAATGGAGACTCTTTTTGGAGTCCCCTTGCTGTGTTTTACGTGACGTTGGCATCGTCAATTCCAGGTGGGTTGGGTGCCCCCCCCCCTTTTAACTGTAAGAAACTACATACACTATGGCTTGGGGTAACACAGATGGTTGAGTCTGAAGAGCTGTTTACTCAGAGGTCTGCTCCAAAGCTTCAGTGTCTGCTAGTCAGCGTAGAATTTTTAACTGCATCTAGCCTAGGCAATACTTTTGGCGTAGTAGCCCAGCTGCAAAGCAAGCTGCACCGCCTGTGTATCTAATAAGAAGTTTTAAATGCATCTAGCCTAGGCAGAGTGTGGGGACCCCCAACCAAGCCCAGACGCTCAGCCCCCCTACCGCACCCCTTTCCTTGACAATACAATAATGTAACTCTTACAACTGGATGGGTGAGGATCGGTCACAGCTTTATTAACTCTTTATACTCATTCCATTAGAAAGGCATTTTATTTCTAAAATACTATAGTTAGTTTTGGAAAAAATTCTCTGAAGCGCTCAGTGTCTAGTTTCATTATTGCCATTAGTTATGCATTCTTGTGATGACCTAGGTCGTTTCCCCCGGCCTGTATAACTAAGATGACCGGACCTCTTGCCTCTCTCCCTACCTTGATTACCTCCATTAGTACCTGTGGCCATAGCAGGCCTCTAATACCACTCCAGTTGAAATATGTGTTATGAAACTCTAATTTCCTCCCGCCTGGGCGGACTTTCGCCCTTTTTTCTGCCCAATATATATACGAGTGGCCTATCACCCACACTGTTGGCTTAGCGTCACCTGTAAAAGATACAAACCAAGTTAGGATAACAAGTCCGGTCTTATGTATCTCGCCAAACACGTGGATCGCCATCTCCCTATCCTCTGAACTTCCGTTTCTGACAGTCCTGCTCTTGCTGCTTCCGTGGCCGAGCCTATGCGGAATGAGTGTGTCCCATAATCTTTGGGGTGGTTCCCTGCCTATGTTATGCATTTATTAAATATAGCTTGGAACTGGTATCTTAATAATGGCATTCCATCAATGTGTGATAGGAAGAAATTACTTTGTGATCTGATGGTTATATATGTTTTTACTATTGTTACCCGACTCAGTGTACCGTTTATGAGTTGTAGAAGTACCCAAGTGCCCCTGCCCGCTGGAACCGTTTTCGATTGGCGTATGCGTAGACGTATTGCATTATTGGCTATGACTACGTCCTGTTGTAATAAGCCTCCACTGGTGATAATTTTGGATTGAGGGACTAATTCGCTTATGCATAGCGCCTCGAAGAAGGCGATCGCAAATGCAGTAGACAGTAGTGTTGCTTCAAATTGTGAGTGTCATGTTAATGGTGTTAGGGATATGATGTGAGAAATCAGTTTTAGTGACACGGGACGGGCCAAATACACTCCTGACTTGGTTGACCCCTTTTCCACCCTTTTATGGATTGTCTGATGATGAATCTCTTTGTCACATCTCCCCAATTCAGTAGTTGGAAGTGAAATGCTACTCCGGTCAGACACCGCTGCGCTGACGCCCCTGATATGCCCCTCATCATTAGCTGGTGGAGAAATTCTATGGTGACTTGTAATCTGGCTTGTTCACATTGGTCAACCCGTCTGCCTGCTACTAGTCGTGTCCACTCTTCCCATGCCTTACTGTATGCTTGCCACGTCGACGGGCAACTGACGCTCTGATTAATGGCATCAACTATTAGCCACTAGATCCCATAGGGAGGGTGGGCAACTGTTGCCCGATGGGTGGGCGTTGGGGAGGAGCTCTGTGAAAATCTGCCAATTGAATTGTGATAAAGCGTTAGCTTTAGACCCCTCAGCATCGTGGCTAGCGCGGACCCATACATTGTGTTTTAGGCACAGGAATGCTAGCCGGCATAGTAGGCCTAGCACTGGGAGAGACGATGATGCCATTTTATTAATGCAGTGCGCTAGGCTAGTGTTTTTTGTTATGAAGCGTATATTTTTGTTAGCCAGGTGCGCGCCCCATATTTCTATTGCTACCACTATTGGGAAGAAAAATTATTTTCTGGGCTAGATGCAGCTAAAAATTCTTATTAATTTCAAAGCTGGTGGAGCTTGGTATAGATGGCCTAATACAATGAGTACCACACACTGCTACAAGCCCAAATATTTTTTCAGAGCTAGATGCAGATAAAAATATATTGAATTTGCAACCTGGTGGAGGTTAGTATAGATGGACTAATAGAACAAGTCCCACACACTGCTACAAGCCCAAATATTTTTTCAGAGCTAGATGCAGATAAAAATTATTTTGAATTTGCAACCTGGTGGAGGTTATTATAGATGGACTAATAGAACAAGTCCCACACACTGCTACAAGCCCAAATATTTTTTCTGAGCTAGATGCAGCTAAAAATTCTTATTAATTTCAAAGTTGGTGGAGCTTGGTATAGATGGCCTAATACAATGAGTACCACACACTGCTACAAGCCCAAATATTTTTTCAGAGCTAGATGCAGATAAAAATTATTTTGAATTTGCAACCTGGTGGAGGTTAGTATAGATGGACTAATAGAACAAGTCCCACACACTGCTACAAGCCCAAATATTTTTTCAGAGCTAGATGCAGATAAAAATTATTTGGAATTTGCAACCTGGTGGAGGTTAGTATAGATGGACTAATAGAACAAGTCCCACACACTGCTACAAGCCCAAATATTTTTTCAGAGCTAGATTCAGATAAAAATTATTTTGAATTTGCAACCTGATGGAGGTTAGTATAGATGGACTAATAGGACAAGCACCACACACTGCTACAAGCCCAAATATTTTTTCAGAGCTAGATGCAGGTAAAAATTATTTTGAATTTGCAACCTGGTGCAGGTTAGTATAGATGGACTAATAGAATGATGCTATGCCCAAAAGGTTTTACTTGGCTAGGTGCAGTAAAAAAATTTGTATTCTATACACAGGTGCTGTAGCTTGCAACACAGATAGGCTACTCCACTGACTAACACACACTGCAAGAGGCCAAAAAGGATTTGCTTAGCTAGATTTAGCCAAATGCTGTGAAAAAAACTTGCACAGCACTGGCACAGACCTTCCTGGAAAAAGTGATAGGAACTGATGTAACCTAGCCCTCAAAAGGACTGCAATTACAATTAGTCCCTACTCCCAACCTATCTATTTAAGAGCACAGACCTGCCTGATAAAAGTCGTAGGAAATTATGTAACCTAGTCCTCAAAAGGACTGCAATCACAACTATTCCCTACTCCCAAGCTATCTGTAGATTTGTGCGAAAATTGGCTTGAAATTAACACTCAAAGTATAGCGCACACAGCAACAGCGGTGCAGTCTAACACGCAGCTGCAGCAGTGAGAAAATGGTGGCTACGTGGAAAATGGCTGGGTCTTATAGGGCAAGGACATGTGACATACACTGCCAATGACACATGCCCTTGCTTGTGTGAAAAAAAGCACTTCGCTCCGTGTGTGCGCTGCTGATAGGCTGACAGATTGCACCTCCCCACTGTAAATGCGGGAAAGAGAAAAAAAAATGGAGATCTTCATTATTTATGCAGAGATCCATCCCCTGCCCCTCCCCCCGCCCCGCTGTACACTCAAACTGCGTATTAACATTAATTTTCAGCATTACTGAGAAAAAATCCAGTTATGATTTTGGTACACGAACAGTTATCGAACATAACCTCGAACAGCCGGATTTTTTTCAAATCGTTCGGGTTCGTCAAACGGCTCGAACACCGCCCAAAACAGCTCGAATTTGAGATTGGCAAACAGTTCAAGTCAAACACCGCTCATCTCTACTCATAAGAGCACACATTTACAAATCAGATGTCTCAAGCACATGTATCTAATCAAGAGACTAACTAATTATGAGAAAAAAACATTTGATTGCCAAGTCAGTACTGTGGTCCAAAAAGGCTAAGAGAAGAGATCATTGCCTTGCATAAAAAGTGAAAAGGATACAAAAAGATTGCAAGGGCATTGAATTTACCTACACATAAAGTTAGAAGCATAGTTTGTAAGTTGAAAAGAACACTGGCTACAATGTCACCAAATTCTTGAAGAGGCAGGTGGTCAAAAATTCTCGAGTGACTGCAAAAGACCTGCGGTAAAGATCTCATGGTTACAAGCAGTGAGGTTTAAGTTTGCACAGTACATTATATTCTAAATGCAGAAGGTCCCCACTCAAGTGTTGGGATTCAAATTTGTGAAGCAAGGAAACAAAACTGCATCTTTTTCGGCCTATGGATGAGCTGTATGTCTAGAGAAAGAAGATTCAAGCTTACTTTGAAAAGAACACCCTGCCTACAGTGTAGCATGGTGGAGGTTTGGTGATGCTCTGAGGCTGTTTTCCTTCTTCTGACACTGGAAACCTGCAGCCTGTGGTGGGCAAGATGGATTAAGTCAACTATCGAGAAATCTAATGAGAAAACTACACGCCTTCTGTGAGAAAGCTAAAAATTGGAGATCATCGGACCTTCGAACAGGACAATGGTCCCAAGCATAACTTAAATCCACCAAGGCTTGGTTTCAGAAGAAGTCCTGAAGATTCTAGAGTGGCAATCACAGTCGCCTTATTTAAAAACCATGGAAAATCTTTGGTGGAATTTGAAGAAGGCAGTTGCAGCAAACAAATCCAAGAATATTAGTGAACTGGAAGTGATTACCAATGAGTAATGGACTACGTGGCATTTCATGTTGAATCTGGAGAAACCACTTATTATATTAGTTGTGTTCAGCTATTTAAATAGTTTTCGTTTGATTGGTTTATTATAAACAGCAGAAACTTTCAAAATGTTGCTCTTAAACTGAATTGCAATGGTTGTGGAATTACTTCATTGCAAATATATATAGTGATAGATTATGCCCCACTACTAAAGACAGGTTGAGATTAAAACAGAAAGAAAGTGGTTATATAGCATATTAAATAAGTCATTTCTCAATTATATAAATTTTAGAAATGTAGAGAATAATTTAAATAACTTGCATTACTTAACTGAATGCAATATAATATTATAGATTTATTTTGTATTGACCCAATACTTTATTTTTATAAATTAATACACACACGCAGAGGATTTTAACATTTATTTACTTATGTTGCAGAGCACACAGATGTGAAGTCCAACTTTTGCTCATCTCTTTATACATATAAGATCTACACGAATAATCTTTGGATTTTGGAACATATGATGCCAGAGATGTAGCTCCATATTTGAAGCATCATGCTACTGAATTCTGATGATGCACGCCTTATATTAGAGCATACATGGAGCGTTGCAGTGTGTATACCATGCTCTGCTCTTTGCAGATACATTTTTATATAAAACATTTAGTTGCAAAACAACCAGATGATTTGATTCTATACCCATATATTTATCCCAAAGATGCACTTAATGCAGTTATATGATGTCTTTTGTCAATTGGGGTGTAAAATGTACTTACAATATGCACAGAAATTCAGAAAATGAATGTTTGGAAAAACAGAAAAGTGCCAAAGTGTTGCTCAATACCTGACACTTACCTTTCTGCAATTCTGCACCTTCTGTCAGTCACTCCAGTGGCTGCCATTCAACCATATGGCAAACTAACCATTATTATTTAAAATGTTTACAATCTAGCTTTAATGCCAATTACAGTTAAAAGGGAGCTATAGTAGTACAGCCAAAATAAATTTGTGATATGTCTTATCAGAATATCCAGCCTCTTTCTCCACTTATGAGACATTTCATCCCCTTCCACATACCTCGTCAAGTTGTCATCCACTCTGAAAAAAAACAGCTCAACTCCATCTTGCTCAAGACAAGACAGACTGTTAGCACAGTGAGGTGTCAGGTTACACAACCCTGCTATACTCTATGGAGTAGTTAAGGGGAAGGAGAAGTAAGGAGCTTAGGAAAAAGGAAGAGGGAAAGACAGTAAGATTGTACTGAGCTTTCCAGCAAGTCTTTTACCTCAGCTATCTAAATTCATATCTACAGTGCTCAGTACTGCTGTGTAATTTCCACCATGTTGCTGCTGCTCTTTATGTGTTAACTAAGGAATGAAGAGCAGGAATCCATCTTTGTGTACTGTGTATTGGAGAGATCGTAGCAGCAAACATTCCCCCACCAGCTCAGAGTAAATTGGAAATTCTAATAATGTAGACAAATAGCATTATTCCTCATGTACACATGACAGCTTCTGAAAAGTTACTTGGTAGTAGTAACCCTTTAAAATTTCACTAGCTAGATTTTTGCTTTCATGCTATTTTTAAGTTAATGGGGTTTTTACACAAATAAAGTACATTTTAATCAATAGATATTGGAATAAAGAGACGTTTCACAAATTGATGTGTTCTAAAAAAAATGTACCTGTGCTGAGATAATCTTATAAATGTGTCCTTGCTATTTGCTGTGTAATGGCTGTTTTTGACCGTACAGGAACATGGTCTTATCATACCACATTTCCTGGGCAGGGGAGGAAGCAAAAAAGCGTTTAAAGACATTACAGCATGGTATACAGAATTCTGGCATAAAAGCTTTGAAAAGTCGCAAAATTTAGACGCAAACCGAAGTTGCGTTAAAGTGTTGCGACTTTTGGCGTTTCCACACCAGTTTCTCCCATCTGCTCTAAAATGGGTAGAGCTGGAGCGTGACGCCACAGCTCCCTAATTTCTGATGAGCTGTTATGTACCGTACTCCAGAATATCTCACTCGATTCCATGAATGGAGTTAGATTTCTGGCATAGAGCATGGAGGCTCATGCCAGACACTTCAGATTCTTAAGAGGTGTGCATCTCTTCATAAATTAGGAGCTTCTGACTCCAGCACACTCCCTCAGCAAGATCAGCATGAACAATGCCGGTCTTGATGAATTGGGCCCAGTAAGTATACTTGGGCACCTTGAGAGGCCTGGCTCAGCGCAACAGGTCAAATAGACCACAGCAAGAGATGAGTTTTACTGCTTACTCTGGACCTACAGTCTGTTTGCTCGCCTGTGCTGAACTAGGCCCTTCAAGTCACTCCAGCGTGCCTTTTGTTTGCACATTTTGGCAACTCCTTAGTTGGGCACTAGGTCAAAGACCAAAGCAATAGTTTTGATAGGCTTGAGTTTAATCTCTTGCTCTGAGCCTTTGTAAGTTTTTAAATTACCACCTACACCGAGTGTCATGCCCCTCAACTTGTGAATTATACAGTATTGTATTATGATTGTATTGTTGCTGTTATACTGCTATGCAATCAGGTTTACCTTTTGAAATTTCTCCCATCAGTCTCCCTTTAGTCTAGCTCTGATTTATACAACCCTTCCCTTCTTCCGCCTCAGTTAGTATTCAGTCAGCCATTATTGTATAAGGTTCATCTTCTCTCTGGTTCAGAATCATCTTTTCGCTTGCTGCTGCAGTTTTATTGTGCATAATACAAAAATTTCAGCCTGAACATAAAGCCCTCCAGGAATCTTAATACATGCCTCTGCAGCTGAGTTGACAGTCTGACAAAGTTCTTTATGTGAGTATTGGTTCAATACAGGCATTCATAGGAACACTATCTAAGTAACCCCACACTTGCAGCCCAGTTATAGAGTCAGGATACTGAGGTAAGCCTCTCATGTAGCCCAAGCATGCATATTGTCTGCCAACTTGGGCAAATCGAGAGACCTGGCTCAATTTTGCAGTTCAAACAGACCACAGCAATGAATGAGTTTGATCCTTTGCTTGAGGTCTGTGGTCTATTTGACTACTTGCACAGAGTCAGTACTTTTAATTTGCTGAAGTGTACATAGTATCTACATATTTGGGTGACTTGAGGGACCAGGTTCAGTATAACAAGTAAATTAAACCAAGGCAGATGATCAATTTGTTCTGTTGCTCAAAAAGAGTGTTGGGGCAGTCCGTTGTTAAATGATCCAAAGAGTAAAATCATATAACAATAACTTAAATACAACAAATATAGACTAGCTAGCTCCATATGCCTTGGTTGCTTTGTCTATGCAACAAATGGAACCATATGTTAGACCCTCCAATCTAACTTCAGCCCAGCAGGGTTTAGGATCACAAATAAAGTGCAAATGTATACTCACAAGTAAACATCAGGAAAATAATAATTGCACACATCCATGACTGTCTGCCCGTTCTGTGGTCTGACTGGTTGCAACAAGGTAAGCCATTCAAGTTGCCCAAATCTGCAGCCTTGGGTACCTTGAGAGGCATGGCTTCGTACAGCAGGTCAAACAGACCACAGGAAGGGACTAGTTTTATAGGAACCTGTCACCCGATTCATGCTGCCCTAACTTAAGGCAGGATGAATCAGATACATTCAAATGCCCCCACGTATGCTAATTTATTCCTGGGCTGGTGGGAGGAAACTCTGGTTTTTAGTGATGCAAATGAGGAATGGACATCTAATGTGTCGTTATGGATAAGGTTCATAGACGACGTCCTCATTTTGTGCACTGGAACCATTGAGTAGTTTGAAAACTTTGTCTCAGTATTAAACAATAATAACATTGGTCTGAGACTTACATCCGCCATTCATAAACATCAAATGTCATTTTTGGATTTGAATATACAAATTGACTCCACAGGACATCTGGTCACGAATCTCTTTCGTAAATCTACGGCCACCAATAGCCTCCTTCAATATAATAGTCATCATCCTCCTCCCTTAAAACGTGGAATTTCGAAGGGACAATATTTAAGACTTAGGCGTAATTGTTCATTTTTGGTGGATTTTGAGAAGGAGGCCATTAAATTGAGAGATAGATTTTTGAGACGTGGATAGCACTTTGGAATCAGCATACCATCATGCCAAAGCTGCCAATAGGACCTCCTTGTTGGTTCCTAGGCAGAGAAAAGAGGATGATAAATGTATACGCCTTATAGGTACCTATGATGATAAGTCAAGGGAGGTTATGAACATCTTTTTGGGAAGTCCTTAAACTGGATCCTGATTTGAGGGAAGTGATAACCCCTCGTCCTTCAGTCACTTATCGGAGAGGCCGAAATTTGAAGGATTGTCTCGTCCATAGTCATCTCTCACCTGATGCGGCCGACCCGACATGGTTGAATAAGACCACACCTAGAGGTACCTTTAGATGTGGCCTATATAAGGCTTGTGATTATATTTTAAAGGGTAATACCTTTGAAAGTGATACGACGGTGATTGTCTATGAAAATAGAGAGTTCATTAATTGTCGTACTGAAGGCCTAGTGTATTTGGCTAAATGCACATGTCTTAAATCTTATGTTGGGAAAACGAGTCGAGAATTTAGAAGGAGAATTCTTGAACACATAGGGGATATTAGGAGAAAAGAGGACACCCCCATTGCTAGGCATGTTTGGGAGAAACATGGTGGTGACCTTAAAGTAATGCGGTTTCAAGGTGTGGAGAAAGTTAGATCGTCTCCTGGGGGGGGAGGGGTGATAATGATAATAGGATTTTGAGGAAGGAGGCCCAATGGATTTTTAGATTAAAAACGGTGACCCCATTGGGCCTTAATGAATGTATTTCCTTTGTCCCCTTTATTTGATGAGAAGAGAGTGGGACAGTATTTTTAGGGTAAAATGCCCCAAACTGAGAGAAGATATTAGTTTAATATAGTGCCCTATAGTTGTCAATAAGTTGTGAATTATGCTTTGACATTGATATGAAGGCCTATTTCACTGGAAGTGATCAGTAGAGATATATAAGTCCCTTATATGTTCCTTTAGACATGCTTAGTAATCTTTGTGTCATATAGTGGGGATCTAGATAGTGGGCATGTTATGTTTGCGCAGACTTTCCCACTGTATATCTTTCTCCGCTATCTATCTGTTGTTTCTGTGCCTGTATCTAGGATACCTCCGCTTCTGGGATGGCGCTATGACGTCTGCGCCAGACGTGGCCACCACTGATTGGTCCGATGGGACGAAGCATGGGATTGTCCGGTGTGAATGTGCGTCATCTGTTGGGGCGGAGGATTCTTTACAAATGTCAGGCGTCACGTGCGGCTCATATCGTGGCCGGTACCTGTTAAGCTCCGGTGCTAAACAAATGCACCATATTCTAATAAGCCTCCTGATGTAACCCTATGAGCATTAAAAAGGGATGAAACGCGTTGAGGTGTGATATAAATGTGCTCCCCTGTTATGAATGAAGCAGTGTGAGTTATAGTATTATTCACTGGCTACCAATGGAGCAGTGAAATCAAGGAGCTAGTAATCAATTTTTAGGCAGTGACCTGTGTTATAGACCATAATATTTGTGGGAGCTATTTGTAGTAAACTCGAAGGTGCTCTGGGTGAATGAGGGTTATAATAAGGAGCTCTATGACAAGGCTCTATGATAGGCAATTGGGCTATTGTGCAATATACAACTGAGTGCACTTTATGAAATAAGGAGCTCTGTGATAGGGCTCTATGACAAGTATTTGGGCTAGTGTGCAATATACAACTAATTGCACTTTATGAAGGGGGTCTCCCTTCTTGGTTTAGTTTTTCTATGCCCTCTTTCATCAGTTGAGGATTTGAAATATCAGTTAGTCTAGTACCTCTATATCTTATGAGCTGATGCTGGACATTTATTTGTCATTTTTAGGTCTAATACCCATGGTGTGTCCTGCCTATGCAGGCACACTTGGGTAGACTGCACACAAGCACGGTGGATTTGGTGTATTGTTATTTTATATATTCAATAAAAGTTATATTTTATTATGTTCCACCGCAGTCAGTGATATACATTCAAGTATATTTTTCTCTGAAACACTCCGGCTCTTCAGAGAACATATACTTTGAAGATCCAGGACCATAACCAGTGATGAGACTAGTTTACTTCCATTGCAGATGATTGAGAGGTCTATCCCATAGCAAATGACAGGTCAATCAATTCTAGCAATTGATAAGAGCCGGCTTGGGGCGGCACCAAACTAGTCTTGTCTTCGGATACGTTGCTCTAAGAGTGCTCAAGTGCACAATTCCTTGCTTTATGTCTGTGATGTGTTTGTGCTGCTATGTCTAATGAAGCCTCTCAAATTGCCCATATACGTTAATTGAAAACTTGATCTTTCCTTGTGGGCCTGCGGTCTGTTGAATCTGCTGCTCTGAGCCAGGGCTCTCAGGTCATTCAACTAAACTTATTGGCGACAATTCATCAAGACCAGCGATTCTCATGAAGAAGTGCATGCCCCTTCATGAATATGGAGCGTCTGACGAGTACCTCCATGCACCATGCCAGAGTTCTTACTTCAGTTAGGGACTAGAGTGAGATTTCTGGAGCAGAGAACTCCACAGCTTATTATTAGATAAGCCGTGGTGTCACACCCCTGCTGTTCCCCAGCTCTGCCCATTTTGGAGGAGCTGGGAGAAACTGGTGTGAAAACTTTCCAAAGCTTTTACGCCATTTTTTGAGCGTAAAAGCTTTGATTAATCAGGACCATTGTCTGCAAATTTTAAAAGACTTGAAAGGCCTAGCTCAGATCAGTCAAAAATATATTACTAGAAGGTCGGGGCAATTGGTTGGTTTTTAGTCTTAACCTACCTAGAGCCATTTAAATAACAAGGCACTTCCTTATAAATGACAAAAACCTACAATTTCATGGAAGTGAAAAAAGCCATAATATTTGAAAAAATCACATGAATCTTTATTATCAGAATATTATAAAAACAATTAAAATAAGGGAAAACACTAGTAGAAAAAAATTCATAAACCCGTCATAACATGCTACGCCACTGGAGGGAGCCCAAGCTTCCAAAAAAATAAAAAAAATAACCATTAACTCACATCTACAGCAGGTGTAACGTAAAAAAAAAGACTTAAAGAAGTTGTCCAGTACTTTACATTACCCCCCCCCCCCTCCCCCCCAATGTATCCCCCGGGGCCCCTAAGATTTTTGTAAATACCTTACGTTGCTGTTTCTGACTGTGAACGGCGCTATCCTTGGCCGCTCACAGGCATCATGTGACCCTGCACTGATGTCACGACAAGTGAGGCGTGACTCAGCGCGGGGGTCCCCACGGTGGCTGCTGGGTTGTGGGCGGGGTTACCCCCCCCCGCATCACACCCAGCATCCACCGCTGCTTTCCCAATGAATGGGGAGGAGGAGATAGCGCGGTGGATGCCGGGTGTGATGCGGGGGGGTAACCCCGCCCACAGCCTGGCATCCACCGTGGAATGCAGAAGACAGAGACCCTCGACTGCTGCCAGCACTCGTCGTGACGTCAGTGGATGTCAGAGCCGGCTGCAGCCAGGGGTCACGTGATGCTTGTGAGCGGCTAGTGATAGCGCCGCTCACAGGCAGTATCTGCAACGTAAGGTAATTACAAAAATTCTTAGGGGCCCCGGGGGGATACATTGGTGGGGTAAAATAAAGTACTGGACAACCCCTTTAAGTAAATATATTATAGACATGTGTCTAAACCAGTACAGTATATAAAACCTCATTGGTGTAATGGTCCATGTATATAATTGTTCCTATTATAAAAATAATAATCTATTAATTACTCCAGATCATGAAAGATTTCCAACTAATAATAGGGACATAAAGTGCAAATTAAATAAGGTACAAATGTAGCACCCTGAGGACTCGGCTGCTACAGGGGTATTACACCTCAAGCCAGAGGTGTGGTATTCCACTCCCGGGTAAGGATGGAGTGTGGAACTGAGCTCAGATAGCTGCATACACTACATACATCCCATTTCCGGGGGACAGATCGACGGTACTCCCACCAATATATGTGCAGGTACGATAGTGTCTGTCCCTGGCTGGAGTGGGAGGGGGTTGGAACATCCCAGTAGTGTAGGGGCAGATAGGGGGAGCAGTCTGGGTAATGCTAGGAGCTCATTGGGTGCTGGTCACCTGAGCTCACACATAGAGGGAGTATATAAGGTGGGCACCATCTTAGGACAGGGTCAGTCTTTTGTAGAGTGAGTCAGTCTGTAGCAGAGCAGAGAAACTCAGCCAGAAGGGCTGACAGGGAGTTGTGGTTCCGGCTGGGCCCAGCTCCAAGGCCAAGTCTGAGAGAGAGAGAGAGGAGTGAGAAGGACCCAGAGAGAAGAAGAAGGAACCCCAAGACCCCAGAATACAAACAGAAGGGTGAAGGGTTGGCACCCAGGGTACCGGATCCCAAGCTGGCAGAGAGAAAAGCACACCTTAGCCAGAGACCAGAGGTCGTGGGCAGGATCTGCCACGACCCTCACTAAATCCACTAGGAAAGCATACCAAGTATAGGGTCAGGGAACCCAGAAGAGGTGTACCCACCAAGAGACCCGAGGGAGCCGGACAAAAGTGGATCCCTAGTGAGAACGGCCAGAAGAGAGGGAAAGTCAGACAGGAGCTCAGGACCACGCTCCAGAATTGCTTGGGGGTTGGCCGAGTCCAGGACCTGGTGGACGCAGCACGGCTCGGGTGGTCGCTTCAGGCCAGAGTGACCATAAGAACACCCGTAAGTAAAAACCCCTGAACTGCACAGCCCGACTCTGAGTCTTCTTGCTTAGCTCTCCTGCACCTGCACAACCACCATCCTCTACATCTGACCCCCTGAGGCTATACCCCTCCCGTTGGGGGTTATACTACCAAAGCTGCACACATACCAACAGCCTCAGCGGACCCTGCTGCAGCGGCGGCCTTTTGACCGCAAATCAACGGGTGGCGTAGTCGACACTAAAGAACACGAATAACATCTATCAAGACTGCCACACACTGAGTTTGACACCCTGGGCACGGACCGGGTCGCCGCCACTCGGAGACTACAACCCCCATCTGATCCGGCTCCGGGTAATCCCCAAACAGCACTGGCCCAGGGGGCGCGTCACATGGTTAGTGCAAAGTGCATACGCCCATATTAAATAAAAGCATTAAATGAAAATGCACAGTGCAGTGCAGAGTGCATGTGAATACTAATTCATTAAATGGATGCAGAGATTAATGAGGTAGATAAGATAAAGTGCTTATAGTAGAAAAAAGGGAGCAGCAAGTATGACCTGGTTCAATGAATCACCGGCCCCAATGCGCGTTTCGCGATGTGCACCCCCCTGGAAGAAGCACATTGCGAAACCATGGTGACCCAATGTCATTACGATTACAGCCGGGTCACCAGAGCTAGCAAACTTGTTACACCATGCTCAGAGCATGGGGACTCAAGCTTGTACACACGTGGTCAAAATTGTTGGTACCCCTCGTTTAATGAAAGAAAAATCCACAACAGTCACAAAAATAACTTGAATCTGACAAAAGTAATAATAAATTAAAATCTATGACAATAAACAAATGAAAGTCAGACATTGCTTTTCAAACCAGCTTCCACAGAATTTTCCAAAAAATTAAACTCATGAAATAGGCCTGGACAGAAATGATGGTACCCCTGAAAAGGGACATGTTAAATCAAGTTGTGTCCACTAATTAGCATCACAGGTGTCTACAATCAGTCAGTGGGCCTGTATATAGGGCTACAGATACTCACCTTGCTCTTTGGTGACATGGTGTGTACCACACTCAACATGGACCAAAGGAAGCAAAGGAAAGAGTTGTCTCAGGAGATTAGAAAGAAAATTATAGACAAGCATGTTAAAGGTAAAGGTTATAAGACCATCTCCAAGCAGCTTGATGTTCCTGTGACTACAGTTGCACATATTATTCAGAAATTTAAGATCCATGGGACTGTAGCCAACCTCCCTGGACGTGGCCGCAGGAGGAAAATTGATGACAAATCAAAGAGATGGATAATACGAATGGTAACAAAAGAGCCCAGGATAACTTCTAAAGAGATTAAAGGTGAACTTCAAGCTCAAGGAACATCAGTGTCAGATCGCACCATCCGTCGTTGTTTGGTCCAAAGTGGACTTCATGGGAGACTATCAAGGAGAACACCATTGTTGAAAAAAAATCATAAAAAAGCTAGACTGGAATTTGCCAAACTACATGTTGACAAGCCACAAAGCTTCTGGGAGAATGTCCTATGGACATGTGAGACAAAAAATGGAAGTTTTTGGCAAGGCACGTCAGCTCTTTATTCACAGACGGAAAAATGAAGCATATCAAGAAAAGAACACTGTCCCTACTGTGAAACATGGAGGAGGCTCTGTTATGTTCTGGGGCTGCTTTGCTGCATCTGACACAGGAAGTCTTGAATCTGCGCAAGGTACAATGAAATCTCAAGACTATGGCTATGTGCTCACGATGCAGAAATGTTCCGGATTTTTCCTGAGCGTTTCTGCATCTCCCTTGCAGAAAAAACGCATGCGGATTTTACATGCGTTTTTCCTGCCAGGGACAAGCGGAAGTGAAGCGTTCTTCACATGCATTTTCGCATGCGGGTTGTCAAGCGCTTTCCAAGAGATTTTAGCATCACTTGGAAAGTGCTTGACAACTTGGTCACACTATATAAATCCACGCAACAGGCATGGATTTATATAGTGTGACCGTAAAAGAATGATAAAAAAAATAAATATTATACTTACCTTCTGATGGCCCCCGGTGTCCTTATCTGATGCGTATTGGCTTGCCGGCAGCTCGCGGTGGACTAAAAGGACCTGCCATGACGTCATTTAGTCATGTGACGGGTCACGCGACCTTCCGCACATTGAAACGCATGGTATAGCATCTGCAGATGCAGTGATGCGGATGTCATGCGGTCCAATGCAAGTCAATGGCGGCGAAAACGCCGCGATTCCTCAAAATAATTGGTAGTGCTGCGGATTTTTCCGCAATGATAATCCGCAGCATGTGCACAGTACATGCGGATTATCATTGGGGAACATGGCAGACCTTCTATCAAGCGTTTTTTAAGCGTTTCTGCAGCGGAATTGCTGCTGCGGAAACACTTAAAAAACGCATAGTGGGCACACAGCCTATCAAGGGATTCTAGATAGAAATGTGCTTCCCAGTGTCAGAAAGCTTGGTCTCGGTCGCAGGTCATGGGTCTTGCAACAGGATAATGACCCAAAACACACAGCTAAAAACACTCAAGAATGGCTAAGAGGAAAACATTGGACTATTCTGAAGTGGCCTTCTATGAGCCCTGACCTAAATCCTATTGAGCATCTTTGGAAAGAGCTGAAACATGCCGTCTGGAAAAGGCAACCTTCAAACACGAGACAACTGGAGCAGTTTGCTCATGAGGAGTGGGCCAAAATACCTGTCGAGAGGTGCAGAAGTCTCATTGACAGTTGCAGGAATCGTTTGATTGCAGTGATTGCCTCAAAAGGTTGTTCAACAAAATATTAAGTTAAGAGTACTATCATTTCTGTCCAGACCTATTTCATGAGTTTAATTTTTTTTTAATTCTGTGGAAGCAGAAAAGCAATGTCTGTCTTTCATTTATTCATTTTGAAAGATTTTTAGTTTATTATTACTTTTGTCAGATTCAAGTTATTTCTGCGACCATTGTGGGTTTTTCTTTCATTAAACGAGGGGTACCAACAATTTTGACCAAATGTGTATGTCAGTGCAGCACTGGCAGTTTATAAAGCATAGGATTGCTAATGCAATGCTATGATTTATAAGCCATCAGAGCTGTCAAAGTCATAGACCCATAGAGGGACTAAGTATAAACAAAATGGTGAAAATACAAAAAAAAATAATAAAAAAATTGCAAAATAATAATAATAATAATTAAATAAATAATAATTTTATATATAAAGATACAAACAAAAAAAGTAAACATATTTGGTATCGCCACGTCCGGAATGACCCGACGTATGAAACTGTCCTGCTAGTTAACTCCTTCAGAAAACACTGTAAAAAAAAACAAAAAAACACTATGCTTTATCGTCATATCACCGAACAAAAAGTGGAATAAACCGCGATCAAAAAGACAAATGTAAATAAAAATGCTGTAGCTTAAAACATCATCTTGTCCCGCAAAAAACAAGCCACCATACAGCTCCATCAGAGTAAAAATAAAAAAGTTATAGCTATCAGAATAAAGCTATGCAAAAATAATAATTTTTTATATAAAATAGTTTTCATTGTGTAAAACGAAACGGCATAAAAAAAAAATCTTGAATTGCTGGTTTTTGTTCATTCTACCTCCCAAAAATCGGAATAGACAGTGATCCAAAAATGTCATGCGACCGAAAATGGTATCAATAAAAACGTTAACTCGTTCCACAAAAAACAAGCCCTCACATAACTCTATCGACCAAAATTATAGCTATCAAAATATGGGGATGCAATAAAAATCAGTAAAAAACAATATAAATCTGGTATCGTTGTAATTGCACCGACCCTAAGAATAAAGTCGTCTAATCACTTATACAGTTATATGAAAAAGTTTGGGCACCCCTATTAATCTTAAGCTTAATGTTTTATAAAAATTGGTGTTTTGTCACTTTTCTGGTGAGGTGCCCATACTTATGCACATGTCAAATTTTGTTTGAATGCAGATTGCACATTTTCTGTTAGTACAATAAACCTCATTTCAAGGCAGAAACATTACTGTGTCCAACAGTTATTACATATATCAAACTGAAATAGCTGTTGCAAAAACACCAATTTTTATAAAACATTAAGCTTAAGATTAATAGGGGTGCCCAAACTTTTTCATATAAATGTACCACACAAGGAATGGCATAAAAAAATAAATAAAACCAATTTTTCTCCTGAGGTTGATTTTTTCATTCTGTCTCCCAAAGATCACAGTAAGGCTCGGCTCACATTTATCCTGCGCTCTGAGCTTTCATGTAAATCTCTGAAATATATGATTCAGAAAGAACCCCGGCAGAAGATTCCCTCTAAGGGAAGATGAAGGCAGATGAAGGCACTGTGGACGCCATCTGGCCTTTGATCTAGCGGTGTCTTTTAAGGCATGCATAAAAGAGAGGTCGGCCACAGTTTTGTGCACTTCTGAAAAGAAGGACCCTGCTGAACAGAGGCCAGATGGAGTCTAAAGTAACTCTGCTGCCTCATTATAGTGAATGGATCCCTCGGGGGTTTCATCTGAATCACGTCACTCGGACATTTAGATGGAAACCCCAATGTAAGTGCTCAGCATAGAGCACAGAATAAATGTGATCCCAAACATTATATAAAATGTTCCCAATAAAATCTTCAACTCAATCCACAAAAAAAGCAAGTCCCCACTCAGGTCCATCATCTGTTAACAGAAATTTAGGGGGCTTCCACGTTACTAGTAGTACAAAGGCTCTGGAAAAGTGAAATGGCTCCTCGCCCACCCAAAAGAAATTCAGCAAATTCTGCACTCCCAAATCCAAATGCCCCTCTCCCTTCTGAGCCCCAGTGTGTGGCTAAACCACATTTAGCGTCCACTTGTTCGGCATTTTTGTAGCAATAAAAGCCTGCCTAATTTACTGGTGCGTGTCTCTAGAAGCGTGAGCTGGGCACTACAACGTACTAGTGACTACAATGTACTGGGCAATACAATGGCAGTTTGCAATTTTCACTCAGCAACATCCACTGCTGCTTGTTTCTGGAAAACACCCATGAGATCAAAATCATCACTACACCTGTAGATAAATTCCCAAAGGGGTATAATTTCCAAAATGGGGTCACTTGAGGGGGAGGAATTCTGCTCTTCTAGCAGTTAAGGCTGTGTTACGCTCAACGGTGGCACACATGGATTTGTGGACCAACTGTGCCGCAGGACCAGGCCTGCCTAGAAAGGGGTGTAGCTGAGCACCTACCTGGGGTTCACTGGAGCTACTGATGGTGGAGACAGACTGAGCTGCAGGTAGCCGCCAGGTACCACTCCTAGGCAGATCCCGGTACTGCAGCTGCTGACCCCAGACGTCAGGTTCACTGACACGGACTAGAGTTATGTTCAGAAACACCGATCTAGGATACTGAAACAATGACTGGCTACACATGGATATGGTGACAATATTCGGGCACTGGCCGCACTAGGACCAGGGGACTTCGGGAATAGGACTGGTCGCAGTGGGACCAGGTGACCTAGGATCTAGGACTCGCCGCACTAGGACCAGGGAAAAATGTTCAGGCCCTGGCTGCACCAGGACCAGGGATTTGGGTTCAGGACACTGGCCACACCGGGACCAGGGGATCTCACAACTGAACTGGTAGAGCACCACATTACCTAAATACGTTGCTTGGCAACTCCCTAAAGGGGAAGGATTCTTTTATACAGGATGACTCCCAGCAATTGCCTGAGAGCCATCTTGCCGGTGTACTCATTATGCTAAATGCCTCACCGCAACAGGCGCACCGCCAGCACGCTCTACAGCAGGGACACGCCGGAGACCACACCATGGGGCCGATGAGTATGCTGGCATCCCTGCATGGAGGGGAAAGGGGACACCATGCAGTGACGCCAGTCATAGCGCTACACTCTGTATATGGAGTCTGCAAACTATTCTAGTAAAATCTGCGCTTCAGGAGGCAAGTACCACTCACCATATGGCTAAGCAGTACTGTACAGGCACATATGGGGTATTTCTAGATTCAGAAGAAATTGTGAGACAAATTTTGGTGCCATTTATACGCATTTTCCAGTGTGAAAATGTAAAATCTGAGGCTAAAACAAAAATTTTGGGGGTAAAAATGTAATTATTTTTTCTTCACTGCCCGATGGTATAAAATTTTGTGACACACCTGTGGTGTCAATATGATCACTGCACACCTAGATTAATTCATTGAAAGGTGTAGTTTGTAAAATGGGGTCACTTATTCTGCTGTTCTGGCACCACAGGGGCTCTTCCAATGTGACATGGAACCCTCAAACCATTCCAGCAAAATCTGAACTCCAATTTTGCGCTTCTTTCCTTCTGCGCTTTGCACTGTGCCTCAAAAGTAGCTTTCGACTACATACTGTAATGTTCAAAATAATAGCAGTCCAATATGACTAACCTGATTAATCACTGTTTTTGGTATAAACTATATTATCACATGTCAAACAATTTACCAGTTGGTGCAGTAGATTCTAAGAAAACCAACAGACTCAGCATTCATGATCTGCATGTTTTTGAGTCTCTGTATTTGAATAATTAATTGAAAGGGGGTGTGTTCAAAATAATAGCAGTGTGGAGATCAATTAGTGAGGTTAATCATTCTGTGAATAAACAGGTGTGAATCAGGTGGCCCTTATTTAAGGGTGCAGCCAACACATGTACATGCATTTCTACTTGAAAGCCTGAGAAATATGGTTCGTTCGAGACATTGTTCAGAAGAACAGCGTACTTTGATTAAAAAGTTGATTGGAGTGGGTACAACTTATAAATAAGTGCAGACAATGATAGGCTGTTCAGCTAAAATGATCTCCAATGCTTTAAAATGGAAAGCAAAACCAGAGAGACGTGGAAGAAAACGGAAGACTACCATTCAACTGGATCGAAGAATAGCCAGAATAGCAAAGGCTCAGCCAATGATCAGTTCCAGGATTATCAAAGACAGTCTCAAATTACCTGTGAATACTGTGACAGTTAGAAGACACCTGTGTGAAGCTAATCTTTTAGCAAGAAGTCCTCGCAAAGTCCCACTGTTAAAAAAGACGTAGTGAAGCAGATACAATTTTCCAAAGAACAAATCAACTGGCCTAAAGAGAAATGGAGAAACATTTTGTGGACTAATGAAAGTAAAATTGTTCTTTTTTAAGCCCAAGGGCCTCACACAGTTCGTCGGACGACCCCCAAACTCTGCATTCAAGCCACAGTACACTCTGAAGACAGTGAAGCATTGTGGTGCAAACATCATGATATGGGCATGTTTCTCTTACTTTGGTGCCAGACCTATTTACAGCATACCAAGGATCATGGACCAGTCTGCATATATTAAAATACTTGGAAGAGGTCATGTTGCTTTACACTGAAGAGGATATGCCCTTGAAATGGGTGTTTCAACAATACAACGACCCTAAACACACCAGTAAACGAGCAAAATCTTGGTTCCAGTCCAACATAATTGAGGTTAGGGAGTGGCCAGCCCAATGCCCGGACCTTAATCCGATAGAACACTTGTGGGGTGATTTCTGAGGCAAAGCCAACAAATGACAAAAAATTGTGGGATGTAGTCAAAGCATCCTGGGCTGGAATAACAGTTGACAGGTGCCAGAAGTTGGTTGACTCTATGCAACATAGATGTGAAGCAGTTCTAAAAAACTGTGGGTATACAACTAAATATTAGGTTAGTGATTCACAGGAATGCTAAATCCTCAAAATAAAGAGTACATATTGTGAGTTTGTAAAGACAAATGCAGAAAATGCTATTTTTTAGAAAAGCCCAATGTTCATTTTTTATGTTCTGTAAAGTAGTTAAAAATTATATACATTTCTCATGTTTTGAATTAGAAAACAGTGTTCAATGTTCCCAATGGATGGAAATAAAAATTAGTATAAAGGTTTTGTGCTTAACTCATGTTTCTGAACACTACTGTATGTGGTATCGGGTGTACTCAGGGGAAATTGCACAACAAATTTTGGGGTTCATTTCCTTGTGAAAATGAAAACATTTGAGGCTAAAAACATTTTTGTGTGCAAAAGTCTTAGTTACTTACTGGTAACGGGATTTTTCGGAACCTATGACAGCACCACGAGAAAGGGGATCTGCCCACCAAAGACAGGAAACCTACAGGTTAAAAGGGGTGGCACCTCTCTCTCTCCCGAGTTTGGTTTACAGAGCATGAGAGGAACGCCAAGGTTAGTACAACAACAATCCAAGTATAACAGCGTTCATTACCAATTCATCTGTTTTTTCTTTCTTTTTTTTTTTAACACCTTATAAGAATAAGCAATAATGATTAACGGGAGTGCTCCCAAAATGTGAAGGGAGGGAATATAAGGGTGCTGTCATGGGTTCCGAAAAATCCCATTACCGGTAAGTAATTTATTCTTTATTCGTTCACCCATGATAGCACCACAAGAGAATTACAGAGAAGAGATTTCTAGGGAGGGACCACAGCCTGGAGCACCCTTCTACCAAAAGTGAGGTCAGTAGAAGCACTCATGTCAGTGGAGACATCTGTCTTCTCCACCCAGGAGGTCGCCACGGCCCTAGTAGAATGGGCTCTCAGACCTTCTGGTATTTCCTTGCCTCTCGAAGAATAGGCAAGAGAAATGGCATCTCTTATCCATCTGGTGATCGTAGATTTTGAAGCCTTGCACCCCTTCCTAATACCCTGGTGACATATGAAGAGGGATCTATCCTATACTCTTTAGTGACTGAAAGATATTTAAGGCTATGTGCGCACAATGCGCATTTGAAGCAGAAATTTTCTGTGTATTCCTGCTTCTCCTTGGCAGGGAAAACGCATGCATTTTTACATGCGCTTTTACATGCGTTTTTGACATGTTTTTGGCGCTTTTTTATGCGTTTTTTAAGCGTTTTTGTACTTCAATTAATGATTTTTGGAACTAAATAAAGTTATTTGGTGGGACATTGCTTAAACCTTGGATTACCATTAGAACTGGGGTGAGTATATTGGTTAATTTGAATGATTAAAGAACGTGTCAGTTGTAATTCAATTTACTTTACTTTAATTAAGTTTGATCATGAAAAGGTCTGATTGACACCTTGTCATAACCAAACAAAATAGCTAGGTGTCAGCTAGTCTCATTCACCCATTCTTCATTATCATTTCTATTCACATAATTTATCCGGCTGCTGTGAGCTGCTATTTTTAGCCTGGGAAGGTGCCATTAGGCAAACATAGTCCATGGCCATTAATAACATCTCACAGCTGGTTCGTTAGCTGCCACGTACCCCCGAAGAGCACTCAGAAACGCTTTGGACACAGCTTATTTTTGCTGCGTCCAAAACGCGGTGTTCTAATGCCCTACTTTTGTTGTCGGTAAATGTGAATCCACCACATATAATGACACTTCAATCTGTCAAAATCAGCAGCAGAGACTGGCGTGTCCGCTACAGAAATTGACATGCTGTGTGTGAGTTTGGGTACGTGGCCACAATCAGGAGCCGCTGCATGTCTGATGCATGTTTATACAGCGTCAAACCTGCAGCATCCAGTTGCTTGTTACAGCATAGTGGATGGGATCTCTAGAAATCCCATGTCCACTATGCGTGCATCAGAGGCTGCGAATCACCCGTGGACAATGACATGCGGCGCGTCTTTCAGGACCGCAGCATGTCAAATCCTCGTGCAGAGTCGCTAGTCTCCGCAACAGAAATTTGACCACTAGAAAGTATTGAAGTATTGAATGCAGTAAATCCGCATGGTTCAGTGAACACATGTGGATTTACCTGCGTTCAATAGAATGCAACGTTTTGGATGTAGTAAAAAAATATGCGTCCAAAGCGCTGTACATCCAGATCGTGGGCACAGAGCCGAATTTTTTTTTAAAAAATGATGTGGGCTTCCACATCATTTTTATAACCAGCAGAGGAAAAGCCGACCACTGGGGGCTGATATTAGTAGCCAGGGAAGAGGCCATTAGCCAACAATGTTCACTGGCTATTAATATCAGCCCACAGCTGTTTGTTTAGCCGTTACTGACTAGATTACAGGGGGACCCCAGAAAAAAATTGACGTAGGGTTCCCCTATAAAATCTATCCAGCAAAGGCTAAACTAGACAGCTGCGGGCTGATATTAATAGCTAGGGAAGGGGCCATGGATACTAGCCCCCTCTGCGGCTATTAATATCACCGCTCAGCAGTCCCAGAAATGGCGTATCCACAAGATGTGCCAAATCTGGCGCTTAGCCTCCGCTCTTCCCACTGCCCTGTAGTGGTGGCAAGTGGGGTAATGGGGTTGGGGTTAACGTCAGCCTTGTATTGGTGGCTGACATGAAACCCAGGTTAGTAATGGAGGGTGTCTATAAGACGCCCCCATTACTAACTGCGTAGTAAAATGGTCACCGCTTTTTCAATAAAAGACACGGCCAGAATAAAGTATTTAAGTATTTTAATGAAATAAAAAACACACGGTTCTATAATTTTTTTTATTACACGGGTCAGCGAAGTCCTTGATCTCCTGAATAAAACGTAAAATAAAAACAACCATATTCCTTACCTATCCGCCGTCAACAACGCAGTCCACGTACCACCGAGTGTCCCACGACGATTCGTGTCACTTCTACAGCAGTGACATCACTGATGTTACTGCTGTAGAATGCAGCAATGTATACTGACAGGGGTGTAAAATCACCCCTGTCAGTATACATGCTGCAGGAGGTCACTGGCGTTGATCAGCTGAAAATCAGCTGATCAGCCCCAGTCAGCTTACGATCAGCTGATGGTCACGTGACCATCAGCTGACCAGCCACGTGACCATCAGCTGATCTGTGACATCAGCCTAGATCCTGACGGTCACGTGACCATCAGGACCTGTGCTGATGTCACCACTCAGCTGAGCGGTCATGTGACCATCAGCTGATCTGTGACATCAGTGCAGGTCCTGTAAGTACCACCGGCCGCCGGGAGGAGAAGATCGCCGCTGGGGGCCACCGGACAGGTGCGTATAGAGGTTTATTTTTTATTTTTAACTTTTTTATTTCTTTTTTTTTTACCGCGCGTGGTAGCCGGCTTGGCTGGGAAGGCTACTTCTCCTCCCATCCACGCCGCTCCCGATGTTATCAGCGGAAGCGGCGGTCAGGATGAGAGGAGTTGTAGTCTTCTCTTCATCCCGGGTACCACACGCACCGCAAATTCACGGCCATTGAATTTAATTGAAAAGCAGCAAATCCACACTTAACTGCTGGTTTGCTGTGTTTCAATGTAACTCAATGGCGACGATTCTTGTCACTTTTACAGCAATGAGATCGGCAATCACAGATGTCACTGCTGTCGAAGACAGCAGTGTATACTGACAGGGGTGTAAAATCACCACTGTCAGTATACATGCTGCTGCAGGAGGTCACTGGAGTTCATCAGCTGAAGATCAGAGGATCAGCCCCGGTGAGCTCTCACAGCCATCACCCTGGGAACTTTCTTCTGAAGGTTCCCACAGTGAGGTGATGTGAGCAATCAGCTGATCGGTGACGTGACCAATCAACTGATCACTAATGTCACTGCAGGTCCTGGCAACTCAGTACACTGTGGAGAGTGATCCCGCTCCCCACAGTAAACCTCCGGCCGCCGGGAGGAGAGGGGGCTGCCAGACAGGTGAGTATAAAAGGTTGCTTTTTATTTTTCTTTTAGTTTTTCTTTTTTTTTTTACATCGCGTGGTAGCCGGCTTGGTTGGGAAGACTACTGCTTCTTCCTGCCACGCCGCTCCCGCTGTTACCACCCACACCGCGTTTCTGACGCAAATTCGCAGCCATTGACTTTAATTGAAACGCAGCAAATCCACATATACCTGCGGGTTTACTGCAGTTGAATGCAAGTCAATGGGCACAAATTCGCAGCGGAAAGGCCTGCAAAATGGTCATGGTGCGTTTATTAACGCAATGCGAATCCGGCGCGGAAATTTCTGCATCATGTGCACAGCACATCCAGATTAGCATTGTTATACCTGGCAGACCTATTAACAAGCGTTTTCACAGCGTTTCCGCGGCGGGAAATCCACCACGAAAACGCATCAAAAACGCTTCGTGTGCACATAGCCTAATAACACATCTCCTCACTAGTGATGAGTGAACGTGCTCGCCACTGCTCGGTACTCGCCCGAGAATCTCACTGCTCGAGATGCTCGGAGCTCTGCGAGTATTTCCTGATTGCTCGGGCGGGAGCTCGGATCCCCTCCCTGCATGTTTGGCGCTCTTTAGAGAGCCAATGAACATTCAGGGATTGTCTGCCACACACTGTAATGCCGTAGCCATGTTGGTTGTGGCATTACAGTGATTAGCTGGCCGCACAGCATCATCAGGTGTATATAAGATCGGGCGCCGCCATGCTCGTCACAGTCTACTCCGGAATCAGACAGAGTAGGGAGAGATGCCGCTGAGCTAGGGAGAGATGCCGCTGAGCTAGGGAGAGATTTGCTTGTTTATTAGTTAATGTAGGTATACCACAACATCTATATGTATCTGTCTGAACTAGCAGTCCTTCTCAGCAGTGATGGTCGAGCATGCTCGTTGCTCGAGATTTACGAGCATGCTCGGGCGAGCACCTATTATCTTCAGCGTGCTCGGGGGTTAAGTTTTCGTCATGCCGTGAACATGATTTGCGACTGTTTGACAGATTTAATACATGTGAGAAATGCTGGATAAACAGGCATTCCTCACATGTATTAAAGCTGTCAAACAGTCACAAATCATGTTCACGGCGTGACAAAAATGTAACCCCCGAGCACGCTGAAGACAATAGGTGCTCGCCCGAGCATGCTCGTAAATCTCGAGCAACGAGCATGCGCGATCATCACTACTTCTGAGGACTATATATATACACACGTAGTCAAAATTGTTGGTACCCCTCGTTTAATGAAAGAAAAATCCACAATCGTCAAAGAAATAACTTGAATCTGACAAAAGTAATAATAAATTAAAAATCTATGAAAATGGACAAATGAAAATCAATCATTGCTTTTCAACCCTGCTTCCACTGAATTTTTAAAAAAAATTAAACTCATGAAATAGGCCTGGACAGAAATGATGGTACTCTTAACTTAACATTTTGTTGAACAACCTTTTGAGGCAATCACTGCAATCAAACGATTCTTGCAACTGTCAATGAGACTTCTGCACCTCTTGACAGGTATTTTGGCCCACTCCTCGTGAGGAAACTGCTCTAGTTGTCTCGTGTTTGAAGGTTGCCTTTTCCAGACTGCATATTTCAGATCTTTCCAAAGATGCTCAATAGGATTTAGGTCAGGACTCATAGAAGGCCACTTCAGAATAATCCAATGTTTTCCTCTTAGCTATTCTTGGGTGTTTTTAGCTGTGTGTTTTGGGTCATTATCCTGTTGCAAGACCCATGACCTGCGACTGAGACCAAGCTTTCTGACACTGAGCAGCACATTTCTCTCTAGAATCCCTTGATAGTCTTGAGATTTCATTGTACCCTGCACAGATTCAAGACACCCTGTGCCGGATGCAGCACAGCAGCCCCAGAACATAACAGAGCCTCCTCCAAGTTTCACAGTAGGGACAGTGTTCTTTTCTTGATATTCTTCATTTTTCCGTCTGTGAACATAGAGCTGATGTGCCTTGCCAAAAACTTCCATTTTTGTCTTATCTGTTCATAGGACATTCTCCCAGAAGCTTTGTGGCTTGACAACATGTAGTGTGGCAAATTCCAGTCTTACTTTTTTATGATTTTTTTTCAACAATGGTGTTCTCGTTGGTCGTCTCCCATGAAGTCCACTTTGGATCAAACAACGATGGATGGTGTGATCTGACACTGATGTTCCTTTACCTTGAAGTTCACCTTTAATCTCTTTAGAAGTTATCCTGGGCTCTTTTGATACCATTCGTATTATCCATCTCTTTGGTTTGTCATCAATTTTCCTCCTGCGGCCACGTCCAGGGAGGTTGGCTACAGTCCCATGGATCTTAAATTTCTGAATAATATGTGCAACTGTAGTCACAGGAACATCAAGCTGCTTGGAGATGGTTTTAGAACCTTTACCTTTAACATGCTTGCCTATAATTTTCTTTCTAATCTCCTGAGACAACTCTTTCCTTTGCTTCCTCTGGTCCATGTTGAGTGTGGTACACACCATGTCACCAAACAGCACAGTGAGTATCTGTAGCCCTATATACAGGCCCACTGACTGATTACAAGATTGTAGACACCTGTGATGCTAATTAGTGGACACAACTTGATTTAACTGATTTAACATGTCCATCTTGTCACATTATTTTCAGGGGTACCATCAATTCTGTCCAGGTCTATTTCATGAGATTAATTTTTTTTAAATTCTGTGGAAGCAGGAATGAAAAGCAATGACTGACTTTTATTTGTTCATTTTCATAGATTTTTAACTTATTATTACTTTTGCTAAATTCAAGTTGTTTCTGTGACCATTGTGGTTTTTTCTTTCATTAAACGAGGGGTACCAACAATTTTGACCACGTGTGTGTATATATATATATCAGAGCTAGGTATTCAGGCAGTGTATGTGGCAGAGTGCAGTGTATAATACAGCACAAGAGGCTCCATTCCAGTTCTGTCTGCTGCTTCTGTTACAGATATTTCTACAAATAGCCCCAGGTATCAAGGGCCAGGGATAATTCATTTTTTTATCTTAATCTTAATTATTTGGTTAAAAAGCAATCCAGAGAACACCGCTTTTCTGCTTCATTTGCTTGTTGCCACTGCAGAATACAGCCAGATCCTTTCCATATTACAGAGATAAAAATCCAGAAATTTGTAGTGAACGTGGAAAATATTGGTTGCAGTGTGTCAGTGAAGTTATTGACACCAGGTCGCTGTGAAAAATAGTAACCTACAGGCCAGCTATTTAAAACTGTGGTTTTCCATCACACGTATCACATACAAGTTCGCTCCAAATTCAGCCATTTCTGGCCTCCATGTAAATTTTGTTGCAGTGTGCCAGTGAAGTTATTGACACCAGGTCGCTGTGAAAAATAGTAATCTACGGGCCAGCTATTTAAAACTGTGGTTTTCCGTCACACGTATCACATATAAGTGTGCTCCAAATTCAGCCATTTCTGGCCTCCATTTCAATTTTGCTGCAGTGTGTCAGTGAAGTTATTGACACGAGGTTGCTGTGAAAAATAGTAACCTCCAGGCCAGCTACTTAAAGCTGTGGTTTTCCGTCACACGTATCACATACAAGATCGCTCCAAATTCAGGCATTTCTGGCCTCCATGTAAATTTTGTTGCAGTGTGTCAGTGAAGTTATTGACACCAGGTCGCTGTGAAAAATAGTAACCTTCAGGCCAGCTATTTAAAACTGTGGTTTTCCGTCACACGTATCACATACAAGTTCGCTCCAAATTCCGTCACACGTATCACATATCACTGCGGTTCAAATCCAGCCATTTGTAGTGAACGTGGAAAATATTGTCCTCCATTTAAAATGAGCAAGGCGCGTGGCAAGGGATGAGGAAGTGGACATGATGGTGATGGTGCATGCAGAGGATGAGGCCGAAGCCGTGGGCAAGCTGAAATTGTGCCACAACAAACACCCACATCTTCTCGCTCGACCTTCCTGTCCCAATTAATAGGGGACCACAGAACACCACTATTGAACACAGAGCATGGTGAAAAGGTTATTGGTTGGATAGCAGATAATGCTTCCAGTCACTTAGCCACCACCACCACCCTGTCTTCCACACGGTCAAGTCTCAGTTGCCGTGAGTTTGGACTGCATATTCCTCACCCTGATCCTCCCTCCCACCATGCTGAGTGCCCGGAGACAATGATCCCACACTTGGACACTCCGAAGAGCTGTTCACTTTTCCCGGTCCACTTGAAGCAGGACAAGAGGAGATCGCATGTAGCGATGCCCAAATATTTGAGCAGCCATGGTCACATGGAGGCGACGGTGGGAAACTGTCACAAGAGGTGGATGATGATGAGACACAATTGTCAGAAAGTCAGGAGGAGGACCATGGTGCGGAAGTGGAACATGAGGTGGTGGAGGATAAAGTCACTGACCCAACCTGGCAAGGGGACATGCAGAGAGAGGACAGTAGCACACAGGGGGAGGGAGGCATAGCACCACAACAGGCAATAACAAGCAGTGTGGTGGTCACAGACATAAGGCAGGCAACCGTTCCTCGTAACATTAACACGATGGAAGTTGTTAGTACAACTGTTAGGTCTTCTAGAGTCTGGTTGTTTTTTAAAGACTTTGCCGATAACCCCAAAAAGGCCATTTGCACCACCTGCCAGGCCAGCATCAGCAGGGGCAGCAAAACTAGCAGTCTGACCACCACCAGCATGATCAGGCGCATGGCAGCAAAGCACCCAACTAAGTGGGCCGAACCACAGGGTCCAGGAACAGTGTCTGCGGGTGACACCACTGCTTGTTCTGCTGTTGTGCATGCATGCCAATCCCCTGTCCATGGTGCATGCCAAGATGCCTCCCGCCCTGCACCTGTTGTTGAACATTCTCAACTTGCACCATCAGCAAGCATGTCCACGTCCCTACCCCAGTCCTTGGAACGCAAGCGCAAATACGCAACTAACGCCCCACAGGCCACACTACTAAATTCACACATTTCGAGAATGCTTGCGCTCAAAATATTGCCTTTTAGGCTAATGGAGACTGAAGATTTCCACAACCTGATGGTGGCAGCAGTCTCTCGGTACTTGGTCCCCAGCCACCACTATTTCTCCTGGTGTGCCATCCCCACATTACACAAGCACGTGTCCCACAACATTAGCCGTGCCCTCAACAATGCAGTTACTGGGAAAGTCAACCTAACCACGGACACATGGACAAGTGCTTGTGGGCAGGGATGGTACATCTCGCTGACGGCACACTGGGTTAACATAGTGGAAGCCGGGACTCAGTCGGACCTTGGGACGGAACATGTCCTCCTGACGTCGAGGATTGCGGGCCATGGGTCCATCAGGGTTGCCCCCACAGTCTATAGCTCCTGCACCTACTCCTCCTCCTCTTCAGCATTCATCTCCGAAAAGACCACATCAGTCGCAAGCTGGAAGCACTGCAGCACTGCCTAGGCCAAGCGGCAACAGGCTGTGCTGAAGCTAATATGCTTAGGTGACAAACCACACAATGCTGAAGAGTTATGGACAGCTCTGAAAGAGCAGGCAGATCTGTGTTTGACACCGCTGAACCTACAGCCAGGCATGGTCGTGTGTGACAATGGCTGGAACCTGGTGGCGGCTCTGAGGCGAGCTCACACACATACTATTATGCACACGCCCGGACTGATTGGCGTGTGTGAGATTAGTGATCCCACTGTGCCATGAACCGGAGAGTGCCTGGAGGGGCGTAACTAAGTATCAACCCGATCCGACCCAGGTCGCACGCCAGCTACGACGCCGTGCACAAGGGAGGAACCGAGCAGAGGGACCAGGTGCAACTCCAGGTCAGACCCCGGACACGGCTGTTGACCCACACCGGGGAGTACAGAAATAGGCAGGTCAGAGCACAGGCTGAGTAGGGTCCAGTACAGACTAGGAGACGGGTTCAGAGCCGCAGATGCGGTAATCAATCAGAGTAGAGCGAAACCACAGGTGCGGTGGACAAGGCTGAGCAGAGCAAAACCGTAGGTGCGGTGGACAAGGCTGAGCAGAGCGAAACCGCAGGTGCGGTGAACAAGGCTGAGCAGAGCGAAACCTCTGGTGCGGTGGACAAGGGTGAGCAGAGCAAAACCGCAGGTGCGGTGGACAAGGCTGAGCAGAGCGAAACCGCAGGTGCGGTGGACAAGGCTGAGCAGAGCGAAACCGCAGGTGCGGTGGACAAGGCTGAGCAGAGCGAAACCGCAGATGCGGTGGACAAGGCAGAGCAGAGCGAAACCGCAGATGCGGTGGACAAGGCTGAGCAGAGCAAAACCTCAGGTGCAGTGGACAAGGCAGAGCAGAGCGAAACCGCAAGTGCGGTAGACAAGGCTGAGCAGAGCGAAACTGCAAGCGCAGTGGACAAGGCTGAGCAGAGCGAAACCACAAGTGCGGTGGACAAGGCTGAGCAGAGCGAAACCGCAAGTGTGGTGGACAAAGCAGAGCAGAGCGGGCAGAAACCGCCAGAGTGGTAAGTAAGGCAGAACAGAGATAAACCGCAAAAGTGGTAAGCAAAGACAGAGCAGAGGAGACAGGGCTCTGTTCACACGGAACAGACTGGAAGGGAAAGGCAGAAACAGATACACACAAGGTACTTGCAAAGAAGTAGCGAGTGGACTCCAAACTCACAAACAGAAGTACAGCGACAACGAGAAGGAGTTAGGTGCAGGTTCAGACTCTGCAGAAAAAGAGAAGAAACGGACAAAGAGACAAAACAGGTAACAAGTTAGGAGACAGTTCAGACAGGAACTGTACTGCAATGAAACACAGGAACGAGCCTAGGTATAGCCAAGTGCTGGTTCAGACACTGCAGCAAAAGGGAGGAAACGGACATAGGGACCAAACAGGTAACAGGATAGGAGACAGTTCAGACAGGAACTGTACTGCAACGAAATACAGGAACGAGCCTAGGTATAGCCAAAAGCTGGTTCAGACACTGCAGCAAAAGGGAGGAAAAGGACATAGAGACAAAACAAGTAACAGGTTAGGAGACAGTTCAGACAAGAACTGTTACTGCAGCGAAATACAGGAACGAGCCTGGGTATACAGCCCCCAGAGGCGGAAACGAACAGGCTAGGAGCGTGTTCAGACAGGCCTGGGAATACAGCCTCCAGGAAGGCAGACAGGCAGGGAAAAACAGGACAGGACCTGGCACATTCAGAGTCAAGGAGCACACTGAATGATAAAGTTGCTCAGGCACCAGCTTGTATGTGGAGCTGGTTTAAATATCCAATGACTGACAGCAATAGGCTGAGGACGCATTAGGGGTATGCCCACAGCAGCTACAAGAAACAGGAAGTGACCGGGCCGCCGCCCTAAGCAGCCAGAACAGAGGCAAGCAAACAGCATGGAAAGAAGCCAGGCTAGAAGACTGGACTGATGATCAAGTTTGCGATCTTGCATAGTGGGAGATGGTGCCCTATGCAAGAATGCAGCCAGGTATGGTACAGTACCCCCCCCCCTTTACGCCCCCTCTTCTTCAAGCCTGCAAGAGTGTTCCGCAAAGAATTTGGAGGCCAATCCTTCTCTTCAAGAGGACTACCTCTTCTGTCCACTAGAGGAAACGAAACTGATTTCATCATCTTGGTAACTAGGATGCTTCCTCCCATCAAGCCATCCTCAGCAACAGACGAAGTGGGTGAAGTACCAGGAACAGCACACAGGAAAGTCTCTGCCCACTTATTATCAGATAACACCCAGGTGGATTCTGGAGACAACTGGAGGTCCTCCGCCTGGTTAGAGGGGTGAGGAGACTCGGGGGTCATTACTGCTTCGAAGTACATTTTGCCAAGCTTACCAGATGAAGTAGGCGCAGTACCAGATACAGGGTGTAAGAAAGTCTCTGTCCATTTGTTACCAGGTAGCACCCCGGGGAATACAGTAGACAACTGGAGGTCCTCTACCTGGTTGGAGGGGTGCAGAGACTCGGGGGTAACCAATGCTTCGGGGAACACTTGGTCCAGCTCACAGGAAGAAGTGGGCGAGGTATCAGGTACAGGGTGTAGGAAAGTCTCACTGCAATTGTTACCAGGCAGCACCCTGAGGAATACAGGAGACAAATGGAGGTCCTCCGCCTGGCCGGAGGGGTGCAGGGACTCGGGGGTAACCACTGCTTCGGAGTACACTTGGTCAAGCTCACTGGAAGAAGTGGGCGATGTATCCGATACAGGGTGTAGGAAAGTCTCTCTCCATTCGTTAACAGATAGCACCCCGGAGGATTCAGAAGGCAACTAGAGGTCCCTCCGCCTGGTTGGAGGGGTGCAGAGACTCGGGGGTAACCACTGTTTCGGAGTACACTTGGTCAAGCTCACTGGATGAAGTGGGCGAAGTATCCGGTACAGGGTGTAGGAAAGTCTCTCTCCATTCGTTAACAGGTAGCACCCCGGAGGATTCAGGAGGCAACTGGAGGTCCTCCGCCAGGTTAGAGGGGTGCAGAGACTTGGGAGCATCCTCTGCCTCGATGGACGTATCACCAGATTCATTAAAGATGGAGAGTCTCTGCTTTGGGACCATCTTCAGTCTGGTTTCTGGGTGGGCAGCAGTCTCTTCGGGCAGGAGAACTGGTGAGCTACCCACACACATCATCCATCGGGGCTGCTCTGGGACACTGGGAAGGGCAGCTTCAACAGAGTCCCCAAGATTAGGGTCACCGAAGACCATTAGAAAGGCCACCAGGAAGGCCTGCAGGTCAAGGACGATAGGATCCCATGCTTCCCATAGGGGGGTGATCCATTTCAAGGCATCACCCGCTAGGTAGGATAACATAAATGCCACTTTAGACCAATCAGTAGGAAAATAGAGAGGGTAGAACTTGAAATGCAGCATACATTGCTCCACAAACGCACGGCTTTGTTTAGGATCCCCATAGTACCGTGGCGGATCCGCAGGAACGGGTGCAAAAAGCTCCATTTGGGCTGGTGTGTACATCGCCTGGACATCAGCTTGCGAAAAAAAAAAATTCTTGGTGCACATTTTTGCCAGAAAATGTCTCTGAGAGCGAAGGGCCGTGGGGCTCAACGGGAACCATGGCCTGAGGAAACTGTTATGCACACGCCCGGACTGACTGGCGTGTGCGAGATTAGTGATCCCACTGTGCCATGAACCGGAGAGTGCCTGGAGGGGCGTAACTAAGTATCAACCCGATCCGACCCAGGTCGCATGCCGGCTACGACGCCGTGCACCAGGGAGGAACCGAGCAGAGGGACCAGGTGCGACTCCAGGTCAGACCCCGGACACGGCTGTTGACCCACACCGGGGAGTACAGAAACAGGCAGGTTAGAGCACAGGCTGAGTAGGGTCCAGTACAGACTAGGAGACGGGTTCAGAGACGCAGATGCGGTAATCAAGCAGAGTAGAGCGAAACCGCAGGTGCGGTGGACAAGGCTGAGCAGAGCGAAACCGCAGGTGCGGTGGACAAGGCTGAGCAGAGCGAAACTGCAGGTGCAGTGGACAAGGCTAAGCAGAGCGAAACCGCAGGAGCGGTGGACAAGGCTGAGCAGAGCGAAACCGCAGGTGCGGTGGACAGGGCTGAGCAGAGCGAAACCGCAGGTGCGGTGGACAAGGCTGAGCAGAGCGAAACCGCAGGTACGGTGGACAGGGCTGAGCAGAGCGAAACCGCAGGTGCGGTGGACAAGGCTGAGCAGAGCGAAACCGCAGGTGCGGTGGACAAGGCTGAGCAGAGCGAAACCGCAGATGCGGTGGACAAGGCAGAGCAGGGCGAAACCGCAAGTGCAGTGGACAGGGCTGAGCAGAGCGAAACCGCAAGTGCGGTGGACAGGGCTGAGCAGAGCGAAACCGCAAGTGCGGCGGACAAGACTGAGCAGAGCGAAACCGCAGATGCGGTGGACAAGGCAGAGCAGGGCGAAACTGCAGGTGCAGTGGACAAGGCTAAGCAGAGCGAAACCGCAGGAGCGGTGGACAAGGCTGAGCAGAGCGAAACCGCAGGTGCGGTGGACAGGGCTGAGCAGAGCGAAACCGCAGGTGCGGTGGACAAGGCTGAGCAGAGCGAAACCGCAGATGCGGTGGACAAGGCAGAGCAGGGCGAAACCGCAAGTGCAGTGGACAGGGCTGAGCAGAGCGAAACCGCAAGTGCGGTGGACAGGGCTGAGCAGAGCGAAACCGCAAGTGCGGCGGACAAGACTGAGCAGAGCGAAACCGCAGATGCGGTGGACAAGGCAGTGCAGAGCGAAACCGCAGATGCGGTGGACAAGGCAGAGCAGAGCGAAACCGCAGGTGCGGTGGACAAGGCTGAGCAGAGCGAAACCGCAGGTGTGGTAGACAAGGCTGAGCAGAGCGAAACCGCAAGTGCGGTGGACAAAGCAGAGCAGAGCGAGCAGAAACCGCCAGAGCAGTAAGTAAGGCAGAACAGAGATAAACCGCAAAAGTGGTAAGCAAAGACAGAGCAGAGGGGACAGGGCTCTGTTCACACGGAAGAGACTGGAAGGGAAAGGCAGAACCAGATACACACAAGGTACTTGCAAAGAAGTAGCGAGTAGACTCCAAACTCACAAACAGAAGTACAGCGATAACGAGTAGGAGTTAGGTGCAGGTTCAGACTCTGCAGAAAAAGAGAGGAAACGGACAAAGAGACAAAACAGGTAACAAGTTAGGAGACAGTTCAGACAGGAACTGTACTGCAACGAAATACAGGAACGAGCCTAGGTATAGCCAAAAGCTGGTTCAGATACTGCAGCAAAAGGGAGGAAACGGACATAGAGACAAAACAAGTAACAGGTTAGGAGACAGTTCAGACAGGAAATGTTACTGCAACGAAATACAGGAACGAGCCTGGGTATACGGCCCCAGAGGCGGAAACGAACAGGCTAGGAGCGTGTTCAGACAGGCCTGGGAATACAGCCTCCAGGAAGGCAGACAGGCAGGGAAAAACAGGACAGGACCTGGCACATTCAGAGTCAAGGAGCACACTGAATGATAAAGTTGCTCAGGCACCAGCTTGTATGTGGAGCTGGTTTAAATATCCAATGACTGACAGCAATAGGCTGAGGATGCATTAGGGGTGTGCCCACAGCAGCTACAAGAAACAGGAAGTGACCGGGCCGCCGCCCTAAGCATCCAGAACAGAGGCAAGCAAACAGCATGGAAAGAAGCCAGGCTAGCAGACTGGACTGATGATCAAGTTTGCGATCTTGCATAGTGGGAGATGGTGCCCTATGCAAGAACGCCGCCAGGTATGTTACACGTACCATGCCTGGCCCATGTGCTTAACCTCGTGGTTCAGCGATTTCTCAAAACCTACCCAGATCTGTCGGATCTGCTTGTCAAAGTACGCCGCCTGTGTGCCATTTTAGAAAGTCAGCTACAGCTTCCGCCGATCTTGCTGTGCTTCAGCAGAGTTTGCAGCTTCCGGCTCACCGACTGGTGTGTGATGTCCCCACGCGTTGGAGCTCTACACTGCAGATATTGGAAAGGATTTGTGAGCAGAAGAGGGCAGTTGTTAACTACCTGCATCAACAAGGCCGTCGGTATTCAGGTCAGACTCCAGACATTAAAACCTCAGGAGTGGACATGGATGTCAGACATCTGTACTATCCTCCAAAACTTTAGGACTCCACCAAGATGGTGACCGGCGATGACGCCATAATTAGCATCACCATCCCGCTTCTCTGTCTTCTGAAACGTTCTATGCTCTCAATTAAAGAGGATGCATTGCAGGCGGAGCACAATGAGATGGAGCAAGGAACCATACAGGGTGATTACACACAGCCCAGCCTCATCTCATCGCAACGTGGATTGGGTGACAATGAGGAAGAGGAGGAGGAAGAACAGGAGCTAGTTTCCTGTGCTATAGACAGTACTACCTGCACAACTGCCATACTGTTTGTTCAGCGTGGATGGTCTGAGGACAGGGAGGAGGAAGAAAAGGAGGAGGATGAGGAGAGCTTGGTCAGTCGTCTTCTTGGTGAGGACACGGAAGTCTTGCCTCTTTGCAGTCTGGCACACATGGCTGAGTTTATGTTATGCTGCCTTTCCCATGACCCTCGCATTGTCAACATTTTGGGTGACAGTCATTACTGGTTGGTGACGCTTCTAGACCCACGCTACAGGGAGAACTTTATGTCTCTTATTCCTTTGCAGGACAGGCCTAATAAAATGGGGTAGTATGAGAAGGCCCTTGTTTCGGAATTAGTGAAAAAATTCCCACCTGAAAACGCTGGCAACAGAGGTCACAGTTCATTGGACAACCAAGGAGTACAAGCGAGAGAGCCACAAATGCAATCCAGCAGAGGCAGGGGAACACTGTCAAAGTTCTGGGACAGTTTTCTCAGACCCTCCCATCACACAGGCCCTGAGGTAGGGGGTACTCTCACAAGGAGTGCAAAGTTTCAAAAGATGGTGAGGGAGTACATTGCCAACCATACCAACGTCCTCCGTGATTCCTCTGTGCCTTATAATTATTGGGTATCCAAGCTGGACACGTGGCATGAACTGGCTCTCTATGCCTTGGAGGTCCTGGCTTGCCCTGCCGCTAGCATTTTGTCAGAGCGGGTTTTTAGTGCCGCCGGTGGAATTATAACCGATAGCCGCATTCGCCTGTCAACTGAAAATGCTGACAGGCTGACTCTTATAAAAATGAACAAGGGCTGGATTGGGCCAGACTTCTTAACACCACCGAATGATAGCAGAGTAACATAAACTCAAATACAGTGTTTTTTGGGGAGGTCTAACTATTCCCATGTACCTCTGTCTTCACACCCAGACATAGGTATACGCTTCCTGATTTTGTCTATTTGCTCTTGTCCTCCTCCTTCTCCGCATCCTCATCCTCCACCACCATATCACTACCATATGTTCCATATCAACATATCTACGACTCTTGCAAGGGGCATTGGAGTTCCTCCAAATTTTTGGCAGCCGTTGCTTCACTGCATAGGCAAACACTATGGGAGACCCACTTCCTAATAATGGGAACATTGATTTTAGGAGGCTCTCTGACCTCTACGTCTCTTGCAAGGGGCATTGGAGTTCCTCCAAACTTTTGGCAGCCGTTGCAGTCACTGCATACGCAATAACAGTATAGGAGACCCACTCGTTAATAATGGGAACAACAAAGCATAGTCGACTGATGGCTCTCTAACAATAGCAAGGGCCGACTGCTGGCCCTTTAAGAATAGTAAGGGCCCCTTGAAGGCCCTATAAAAATAGGCTTTGTGACTTTCAGAGTCCCTCCATCATAAATGAAACAGGATGTGTCTGATGATGTGTCACACACCAGATGGCCAGATAAGGTTGTAAAATGTTAAAATGACATTTCCCAGTGAATGCATTTGTCTTAATTGAAAGCAAAATGGAGTATTTTTGGTTTTGGTTATTTATTTTGCCTTATATACAAGTCATTACCCTGGAAAGGATTTTCCTTAACATATTTCCCAGGAAAATCCATTTTGGATTCGTTTTTGTATGTTTTATTGTGAGTCCGTAAAAGTGGCGTAATACCTCTGACAAAGTTGTTGATAGCAGTGACCTGGGAGTCAGAAATGCTTCAAGGTGTTTTCCCCATGCTGTTCCCATGTCATTTGAGCACTGTACCCGTCGATTTTGGCAATTTTTAGTCCCTCTGCAGACCGCCGGGGGGAGCCGACGGAAAAATGCTCGAGTTTCCCATAGACTTACATTGGGCTCATTACTCGGACCGAGCACTCGAGCATTCCAATTTGCTTGACCTGAGCAACGAGTACCCGAGCATTTTAGTGCTCACTCATCACTACTCCTCACATCTAATTTGTGTAGTTTTTCTTCCTTCCTGTTCTTTAGAGAGGAACATAAGGTGGGAAGGACTATATCCTGAGTTCTATGAAAGCGACAGGCTACTTTCGGAAGACAGGCCGGGTCTGGTTTAAGGATTATCCTATCCTCTAAAATTTGGGTAAATGGAGGAGCCCTGGACAGAGCTTGGATGTCGCTTACTCTTCTGGCTGAGGTTAAGGCGACTAACAGGGCTGTTTTCAGGGTAACAAGTTTTAGGGACGTTGACTCCAATGGCTCAAAAGACGGGTTAGTTAGTGCAGTCAGGACCAGTTTTAAGTCCCACAGCATTAGACTTGTTTTTACAATGGGTCTGGATCTAAACGATGCTTTGATGAAACGGGAGATCCAGTAATTTTCTGCTAAATCATGGGAAAATAAGGCTCCAAGAGCTGAGACCTGGACCTTCAGGGTACTAGTGGATAAGCCCAACTCCAGTCCCTTTTGTTAAAATTCTAATATTTTCCCTATGGGTGCAGCTTCTTCCACCCTAGCTCCTGAGAAAGATAAGAATTTCCTCCAAGTCCTGGCATAAATACGAGTAGTAACCTGCTTCCTACTACGTAGAAGGGTGTACGTGAGGTTTGATGAGAAGCCTCTGCTAATTAATTCCTGCCTTTCAAATTCCACGCCGTCAAATGTAGTCCTGGCGCTGGAGGATGAACAACCAGCCCTTGTGAAAGGAGATCTGGGATCTCTGGTAAGATCCAATGATCAGTTACCGACATCTCTTTTAGGCAGGAGAACCAACGTCTATTGGGCCAGAATGGAGCTATGAGAATGACCCTGGCTCTGTCCGTTCAGATTTTCCTTATGACCACTGGAAGGAGTAATGAAGGAGGAACTGCATATGCCAGGCTGAACTTCCAGGGAACTAGAAGAGCGTCCACCATCAGGTGATTTTCCCTGGGATTCAGGGAGCAGAACTCCGGAACCTTCCGATTCTGTTTGGTGGCAAACAGATCCACTACCAGAAGGCCCCACATCAGAACTATCTGAGAGAAGATCTGTGGATTCAGTACCCATTCTCCTTCCATCAGAATGTTGCGGCTCAGGAAGCCTGCCTTGACATTTTCTTTCCCTTTTAAGTGTAGGACAGTCAGGGAGAGTAAATGACTTTCTGATTTTTGAAACAGCTTGTCCGCTACTCTCATTAGGTTTTTGGACTTTGTACCTCCTTGATGGTTTACATATGCCACTGATACTTGATTGTCTGATAACACACGGACGTCCCGACCCTGTAGAGATATAAGGAATCCGCTTACTGCTCGATCTATTGCCAACAGTTCTTTAACATTAGAGGAAATTTTTTTCTCACTCTCAGTCCATAGTCTCTGGATTATATCACCATCCAAGTGGTTAACATGTGGGTTGGTCTCACCTCCTAGAGGACCCCCTGGACTAGATTCCCCGTCCCCAACCACCATTTAAGGGATTGTATTGAGTGAGGGGATAAAGTTAGAGTATGCTCAAGACGCCCCCCAAGGACTGACTCATTATACAACATATCCCACTGAAGGGCCCTAGAGTGGAATTGTGCCCACAGGACAGCGGGAAAACATGATGTTAATGTGCCTAATAAGGACATCGCACTACGAAGAGTCATGGAGGGCTTATTTATGGCTTTTTTAACCAGACTCTGAATTAATTGAACCTTTAAGGATGGTAGACGTGACGACTGCTTCTCTGAGACTAGAATAACCCCCAAAAACGCTGGGCTCTCAAGGGGACTAATTTAGATTTTGGTAAGTTTAATAACCACCCCAGACCTTCTAGGACGGACATGACCTCTACTAAATGGGCTTCATATTGATGGAAAGAATTACCCACTATAAGGAAATCATTGAGGTAAGGAATAATAAGGATGTCTTTTTCCCTGATATGTGCCATGGCTTCCACCACAACTTTAGTAAAAACTCTCGGTGTGATGGCTAGTCCGAAGGGAAGGATAGTGTATTGAAAATGTTTAATTACGCCTTCCATCTTTACTGCTACCCTTAGGTATTTTCGGTAATCCCTGTGAATGGGTACGTGATAGTATGCATCTTTAAGATCCAAAACAGCCATGTAACTACTGGGAAATAGAAGTTTAATTGCTGACTTCAAGTATTCCATTTTAACCCCTTCACCCAAAGCTTGTTTTCACCTTCCTTACCAGGCCAATTTTTTTAAGTCTGACCACTGTCATTTTATTAGGTAATTACTCTGGAACGTTTCAACGGATAATGGTGATTCTGAGATTGTTTTTTCATGACATATTGTACTTCATGACAGTAGTAAAATTTATTTGATATGACTTACTTTTATTTGTGAAAAAATCATAAATTTGGCTAAAATTTTTAAAATTTTGCAATTTTCAAAATTTTAATCTTTATGCCCTTCATATCAGAGAGATACACACGTGGTCAAAATTGTTTAATGAAAGAAAAACCCACAATAGTCACAGAAATAACTTGAATCTGACAAAAGTAATAATAAATTAAAAATCTTTGAAAATGAACAAGTGAAAGTCAGACATTGCTTTCCAACCCTGCTTCCACAGAATTTTTAAAAAAATTAAACTCATGAAATAGGCCTGGACAGAAATGATGGTACCCCTGAAAATAATGTTAAATCAAGTTGTGTCCACTAATTAGCATCACAGGTGTCTACAATCTTGTAATCAGTCAGTGGGCCTGAATATAGGGCTACAGATACTCACTGTGCTCTTTGTTGACATGGTGTGTACCACACTCAACATGGACCAGAGGAAGCAAAGGAAAGAGTTGTCTCAGGAGATTAGAAAGAAAATTATAGACAAGCATGTTAAAGGTAAAGGTTATAAGACCATCTCCAAGCAGCTTGATGTTCCTGTGACTACAGTTGCACATATTATTCAGAAATTGAAGATCCATGGGACTGTAGCCAACCTCCCTGGACATGGCCGCAGGAGGAAAATTGATGACAAATCAAAGAGAAGGATAATACAAATGGTATCAAAAGAGCCTAGGATAACTTCTAAAGAGATTAACCCCTTTACCCCCAATGTGGTTTGCACATTAATGACCAGGCCAATTTTTACAATTCTGACCACTGTCACTTTATGAGGTAATTACTCTGGAACGCTTCAACGGATCCCCCTGATTCTGAGATTGTTTTTTCGTGACATATTGTGCTTCATGATTCTGGTAAAATTTCTTCGATATCACTTGCGTTTATTTGTGAAAAAAATGGAAATTTGGCAAAAATTTAGCAATTTTCAAAATTTGAATTTTTATGCCCTTAAATCAGAGAGATATGTCACACAAAATAGTTAATAAATAACATTTCCCACATATCAACTTTACATCAGCACAATTTTGGAACCAAATTTTTTTTTTTATTAGGGAGCTACAAGGGTTAAAATTTGACCAGCAATTTCTCATTTTTCCAGCAAAATTTACAAAACCATTTTTTTAGTTACCACATCACATTTGAAGTCACTTTGAGGGGTCTTTATGACAGAAAATACCCAAAAAGTGACACCATTCTAAAAACGGCACCCCTCAAGGTGCTCAAAACCACATTCAAGAACTTTATTAACCCTTCAGGTGCTTCACAGGAATTTTTGGAATGTGGAAGAAAAAAATTAATATTTAACTTTTTTCGCAAAAAATGTTAATTTAGAACCAATTTTTTTTAATTTCGCAGGGGTAACAGGAAAAAATGGACCCCAAAATTTGTTGTGCAATTTCCCCTGAGCACGCAGATTCCCCATATGTGGGGAAAAACACTGTTTGGGCGCACAGCAAGGTTCAGAAGGGAAGGAGCGCCATTTGACTTTTTGAATGTAAAATTTGCTTGAATAATTAGCGGACGCCATGTTGCGTTTGTAGAGCCCCTGATGTGCCTAAACAGTGGAAACCCCCCACAAGTGACACCATTTTGGAATCTAGATCCTTCAGGGAACTTATTTGGATGTGTGGTGAGCACCTTGAACCCCCAGGTGCTTCACAGAAGTTTATAACATTGAGCCATAAAAATAAAATTTTCACATTTTTCCCACAAAAATGTTTTTCAGCCCCCAGTTTTGCATTTTCATAAGGGTAACAGGAGAAATTGCACCATGCAACTTGTGTGCAATCTCTCCTGAGTAAGCCGATACCCCATATGTGGGGGAAAACCACTGCTTGGGCATATGGCAGGGTTCGGAAGGGAAGGAGTACCATTTGACTTTTTGAATGTAAAATTTGCTTGAATAATTAGCGGATGTGCCCCTGATGTGTTTAAACAGTGGAAACCCCACACAAGTGACACCATTTTGGAAACTATACCCCTCAGGGAACTTATCTAGATGTGTGGTGAGCATGCTGAACCCCCAAGTGCTTTACAGGAGTTTATAACATGAAGCCGTGAAAATAAAGAAAATCTAACTTTTTCCACAAAAATGATGTTTTAGCCCCAATTTTTTTATTTTCACAAGGGTAAGAGGAGAAAATGGACCGAAAAAACTTTTGTGCAATTTCTCCTGAGTACGCCAATACCCCATATGTGGGGAAAATACAGTGTTTGGGCGCACGGCAGGGAAGGAGCACTGTGTGACTTTTTGAAAACAAAATTGGCTGGAATAGAGAGTGGACGTCATGTCTCGTTTGGAGAGCCCCTGATGTGCCTAAATAGTGGAAACCCCCCACAAGTGACCCCATTGTGGAAACTACACCCCTCAAGGATTTTATCAAGGGGTAAAGTGAACATTTTGAACCCAGAGGTACAACAGAATTTGATAACATTAGGTTATCATATTGAATAAGTTGTCATTAATCTTGAGCGCAAGTGCTCACTACTTGAGTTTGCATCGGGTACTCAGGTATGCACCATGTATCGAGCGTGCTCGAGTAGCATGCTTGAGTCCGCACCTGCATGTTTCACGGTTATTAGACACACAAAACAAACATATGGGGATTGCCCGTGCATGGCAGGCAATCCCAGCGGGGTTTTTTTGGCCGCGAAGCATATGGGGCGGAGACTCGAGCATGTCACTCGAGCACGCGCGATACTCAGTTCATACCTGAGTACCCGATGCAAACTCAACTAGCGAGCACTTGCGCTCAACACTAGTCACCATATCGTCATCTTTTTATTTTTTTACTTTTGAAAAAAATCCCAACCCTAACCCCAAACCCAACTGTAACCCTAGCCCAACCCTAACCCCAAGCCCAACCCTAGCCCAACCCCAAGCCCAACCCTAACCCTAGCCCAACCCTAACCCTAGCCCAACCCTAACCCTAGCCCAACCCTAACCCAACCCTAACCCAACCCTAACCCTAGCACAACCCTAACCCTAGCACAACCCTAACCCTAACCCTAGAGTTTATTTTTTATGCCGTTCCTCGTGCGGTATAAGTGATTAGACGACTTTATTCTTTGGGTGGGTGGGTGCGATTACAGCGATACCAGAATAATATGGGGTTTCTATGATTGAGAGCTGTCACACACTAAAAGACACATTTTTTTGCAAAATCTAGTTTTTGCATTGCCATATTTTGAGAGCTATAATTTTTCCATATTTTCGCCGACAGAGTCATGTGAAGACTTGTTTTTTGTGTGATGAGTTGACGTTTTTTGATCGCTTTCTATTTTGATTTTTGGGAGGCAGAATAAACAAAAACCAACAATTCAGGAATTGTTTTTTTTAAAATGTTTTTATGCTGTTCCGCGTGTGGTAAAATTGATAAGGTAGCTTTATTCTTCGGGTCAGTAAGTTTACAGCGGTACCACATTTATATTTATATAGTTTTTTTATGTTTTGGCACTTTTACACAATAAAAGCTATTTTATAGAAAAAATTATTTTTTTGCATCGCTTTATTCTGAGAGGTATAATTTTTTTATTTTTCGGCTGATGGAGCTGTATGGCGGCTTGTTTTTTGCAGGACAAGATGACGTTTTCTGCTGTACCATTTTTATTTATAGTCGTCTTTTTGATTGCGTGTTATTCCATTTTTTGTTTGGCGGTATGATGATAAAGCATTGTTTTTTGCTTCGTTTTTTTTTTCTTTTTTTTTACCGTGTTCACTAAAGGGGTTAACTAGTGGGACAGTTTTATAGGTCAGGTCGTTCCGGATGCGGCGATACCAAAAATGTGTACTTTTATTTTTTTTTTTGTTTTTTTTTTTAATAATATTTATTGATGGGTACATTATATTTTTATTTTTAGTGGATTATTTTTTTGATTTTTTAAAATATTTTTACATTTTTTATTCATTTATTTATTTAAATTTTTTAACACTTTTATTTACTTTTATACTTTGTCCCACTATGGGACTTTCACTTTTTTTACTCTGATCGCTTGTATAGTATAGGGATGGAGCACCATCCCTATGCTATACAGGCTGTCAGTGCTGCAGATGCAGAAGATACTTTGGCACTGCGCATGAACAAAGTATCTTCCTGCTGTCAGGTGACCTGGATGTTGTCATGACGACATCGGGTCATCATGGCAACATCCGGGAAGCCACGGCAGACAGCGTTGGACGCCGGCAGGAGAGGTGAGTATCGCGATCACCTCCCCTTACCCCCGCAATGCTGCGATCGACTTCGATCGTAGCATTGCGGGGGTTAATGTGCTGGGAGTGGTGCTGGACCGCTCCCAGCACATAGCACCGGGTTTCAGCTATGACAATCAGCTAACACCCGGCGGCGATCGCGCCCGCACAACCTGTGTGCGGGCGAAATCAACAGGACGTACTAATACATACCTGGCTCTTAAGTCCCAGGGCGCAGATACGTATTAGTACTTCCTGGGCTTTAAAGGGGTTAAAGGTGAACTTCAAGTACAAGGAACATCAGTGTCAGATCGCACTATCCGTCGTTGTTTGATCCAAAGTGGACTTCATGGGAGACGACCAAGGAGAACACCATTGTTGAAACAAAATCATAAAAAAGCCAGACTGGAATTTGCCAAACTACATATTGACAAGCCACAAAGCTTCTGGGAGAATGTCCTATGGACAGATGAGACGAAAATGGAAGTTTTTGGCAAGGCACATCAGCTCTATGTTCACAGACGGTAAAATGAAGCATATCAAGAAAAGAACACTGTCTCTACTGTGAAACATGGAGGAGGCTCTGTTATGTTATGGGGCTGCTTTGCTGCATCTGGCACAGGGTGCCTTGAATCTGTGCAGGGTACAATGAAATCTCAAGACTATCAAGGGATTCTAGAGAGAAATGTGCTGCCCAGTGTCAGAAAGCTTGGTCTCAGTCGCAGGTTATGGGTCTTGCAACAGGATAATGACCCAAAACACACAGCTAAAAACACCCAAGAATGGCTAAGAGGAAAACATTGGACTATTCTGAAGTGGCCTTCTATGAGCCCTGACCTAAATCCTATTGAGCATCTTTGGAAAGAGCTGAAACATGCAGTCTGAAAAAGGCAACCTTCAAACACGAGACAACTGGAGCAGTTTGCTCATGAGGAGTGGGCCAAAATACCTGTCGAGAAGTGCAGAAGTCTCATTGACAGTTACAGGAATCATTTGATTGCAGTGATTGCCTCAAAAGATTGTTCAACAAAATGTTAAGTTAAGAGTACTATCATTTCTGTCCAGGCCTATTTCATGAGTATAATTTTTAAAACAATTCTGTGGAAGCAGGGTTGAAAAGCAATGTCTGACTTTCATTTGTTCGTTTACATAGATTTTTAATTTATTATTACTTTTGTCAGATTCAAGTTATTTTTGTGACCATTGTGGGTTTTTCTTTCATTAAAAGAAAGAACCAACAATTTTGACCACGTGTGTATGTCACACAAAATAGTTAATAAATAACATTTCCCACATGTCTACTTTACATCAGGACAATTTTGGAACCAAATTTTTTTTTCGTTAGGAAGTTATAAGGGTTAAAAGTTGACCAACAAAAATTTTTCCAACAAAATTTACAAAACCATTATTTTAGGGACCTCTGCACATTTGAAGCGACTTTGAGGGGTCTATATGACAGAAAATACCCAAAAGTGACACAATTCTAAAAACTGCACCCCTCAAGGTGCTCAAAACCACATTCAAGAAGTTTATTAACTCTTCAGGTGCTTCACAGGAATTTTTGGAATGTGGAAGAAAAAAATAAACATTTAACTTTTTTTCTTACAAAAATGTTACTTTAGACCCATTTTTTTTCCTTTCACAAGAGTAACAGAAAAAATGGACCCCAACATTTGTTGTGCAGTTTCTCTTGAGCACACCAATACTCAATATGTGGGGGAAAACCACTTTTTGTGCGCACGGCAGGGTTTTTGAAGGGAATGAGCGCCATTTGACTTTTTGAATGTAAAATTTGCTGGCATAATTAATGGACGCCATGTCATGTTTGGAGGGCAGCTGATGTGCCTAAACAGTGGAAACCCCTCACAAGTGACACCATTTTGGAAACTCTACCCCTTAGGGAACTTATCTAGATGGGTGGTGACCACCTTGAACCCCCAGGTGCTTCACAGAAGTTTATAACGTTGAGTAGTAAAAATAAAGTTTTCACATTTTTCCCACAAAAATGTTTTTCAGCCCCCAATTTTGCATTTTCATAGGAGTAACAGGAGAAATTTCCCCATACCATTTGTTGTGCAAGTTCTCCTGAGTAAGCCAATACCCCATATGTGGGGAAAAAACACTGTTTGGGCGCATGGCAGGGCTCGGAAGGGAAGCAGTGCCATTTGACTTTTTGAATGTAAAATTTGCTGGAATAATTAGTGGACACTATGTTGCGTTTGGAGAGCCCCTGATGTGCCTAAACAGTGGAAACCTCCCACAAGTGACACCATTTTGGAAACTAGACCCACCAGGGAACTTATCTAGATGGGTGGTGAGCACCTTGAACCCCCAGATGCTTCACAGAAGTTTACAAATTGAGCCGTGAAAATAAAAAAACAAACACATTTGTCCAGTAAGAATGTTTTTTAGCACATTTTGCATTTTCACAAGGGTAACAGGAGAAAATGGAACCCAAAATATGTTGTGCAATATCTATTGAGCATGCCGATACCCCGTATGAGGTCAAAAACTACTTTTGAGCCATAGTGCAAAGCTCAGAAGGGAAGCACCATATTGGAGTTCAAATTTTGTTGGACTGGTTTGAGGGTGCCAAGTCACATTAGTAGAGCTCCTGAGGTGTCAGATCAGTTGAACCCCCCCATAAGTGACCTCATTTTCCAAACTACACCTCTCAATGAATTTATCTAGGGGTGCAGTGATCTTATTGACACCACAGGTTTGTCACATAATTTTATACCATTGGGCAGTGAAGAAAAAATAATTACATTTTTACCATGAAAATTTTGTTTTAGCCCCAGATTTTACATTTTCACACTGGGAAATGGGTAAAAATGGCACCAAAATTTGTCCCAAAAATTCTGCTGAATGTAGAAATACCCCATATGTGGCTGTACAGTACTGCATAGCCACACGGCGAGACTCGAGAGGGACGGCACGCTTTTTGCCTCCTGGAGCGCAGATTTTCCTAGAATAGTTTGCGGACTCCATATACAGAGACCCTACATGATAGAAGAGCAGAATCCCCCTCAAGCGATCCCATTTTGTAAATTATACCCTTTTGTGAATTTATCTTCAGGTGTAGTGACGATTTTGACATGGGTGTTTTCCAGAAACAAGCAGCAGTGGATGTTGCGAAGTGAAGATTGCAAACTGCCATTGTAGTGACCAGTACGTTGTAGTGACCAGTACATTATCCCCAGCTCGGTCTTCTGGAGACATGCACCTATAAATTAGGCAGGCTCTCATTGCTACAGGAATGCCAAACATGTGGACGTTAACTGCGGTTTAGACACACACACTAGAGCGCAGAATGGAGGGGGACATTTGGATTTGGGAGCGCATAATTTGCTGGATTTCTTTTGGAGGGTGAGGAGCCATTTAGTTTTCCAGAGCCTTTGTGCTACCAGTATTGTGGAAGCCTATATATTATTGTTAACAGATGTCGGACCTGAGTGGAGGCTTTTTTTGTGAATGGAGTGGAAGCTTTTATAGGGAACATTTTACATAACATTTTGGATCACATTTTTCCTGCACTCTACGCTGAGCGAGGTTTCCATCTAAATCTCCGAGTGATTTGATTTAGATGAAATCCCCAAGGGATCCATTCACTATGATGAGGCAGCAGAGTTAGTCTGGACTCCGTCGGGCCTCTGTTCAGCGTCGTCCTTCTTTTCAAAAGTGCATAGAACTGTGGCCGACGGCACTTTTATGTACGCCTAATAAAAAGACGAACACTGTGGGATCACAGGTCCTACGGCATCCACAGTGCCTCCATCTGCCTCATTATAGGGAATCTTCCACTGGGGGTTCCGTCTGAATCACATATTTCAGAGATTTACACGGAAACCCCGGTGTAAGCGCTCAGCGCAGAGTGCAGGATAAATGTGAGCCGAAACTTACTGCAATCTTTGGGAGGCAGAATGAATAAATCAACAGCATGTGAAGAATTGTTTTTAGATATTTTTTACGCCTTTCCTCGTGCAGTATAAGTGATTAGACGACTTTAATCTTCGGGTCGGTTGCGATTACAGCGATACCAGATTTATATCCGGTTTTTATGATTGGCTGCTGTCACACTCTAAAAGACGCTTTTTATTGTAAAAACAAGTTTTTGCATCGCCATATTTTGAGAGCTATAATTTTTCTATATTTTGGCCGACAGAGTCATGTAAGGGCTTGTTTTTTGTGGGAGGAGTTGCCGTATTTATTGGTACCATTTTCGGGCAGGTGACATTTTTTGATCGCTTTCTATTCAGTTTTTTGGGAGGCAGAATGAACAAAATCCAGCAATTCAGGAATTGTTTTTTGGGGATTTCTTTATGCCTTTCCGCGTGTGGTAAAATTAATAAGGCAGATTTATTCTTCGGGTCGGTGCGATTACAGCGATACCACATTTATATTTTTTTTTATGTTTTGGCGCTTTCACACAATAAAAACTATTTTATAGAAAAATAATTATTTTGGCATCGCTTTATTCTGAAAGCTGTAACTTTTTTATTTTTCTGCTGACGGAGCTGTATGGTGGCTTGTTTTTTGCGGGACAAGATGACGTTTTCAGCGGTACCATATTTATTTACAGGCATCTTTTTCATCGCGTTTTATTCCACTTTTTGTTTGGCGATATGATGCTAAAGCATCGTTTTTTGCCTTGTTTTTTACGGTGTTCACTGAAGGGGTTAACTAGTGGGACAGTTTTATAGGTAGGGTCGTTACGGACACGGCGATACCAAATATGTGTACTTTTATTGTTTGTTTGTTTTTTACACAAATAAATATATTTATTGGATTAATATTTTTTCTTTTTTTTGTGATTTTTTTAAAAATATTCTAATAATTTTTATTAAATAACAAAACCTACAAAAGACAAAAATATATCTCATACCCTACCATCATTATATATAAATGTAAAGCAAAGTTGCATAATAAATATAGGGTACTTAGTGAACTATTTTTGATCAAAAAAAGTTTTTATTAAATGTTTTATTATTTTTTTACATTGTCCCAGGGTGGGACATCATTATGAAACTGAGAGATCGCTGATCTGATGCTCTGCAATGCATCTGTACTGCAGAGCAGCGTCTGACAGGCAGGAAGGAGGCGTCTCAGCTCCTGCTTTCTGAGCAGGTGCTGACAGGCCACCTTCCTGCAGGAACCCTACGGCCATCTTGGGACCGGGGGTCACCATGGAGACCATCAACACAACGTGATCAAATCGCGTTGTGTTGATGGGATCACAGAGGGAGCCCACTCCCTCTGCGATATCGCTGTCAATACAGACAGCGGCATCACAGGGGTTAACAGCCCACAATCGGTGCTAGCACAGATCGTGGGCAGTGCTGAGGGGTGTCAGCTCTCACACAGAGGTGACACCCGCATGTGATCGTGGCGGCGCTCAGCGTGAGCCCGCCAGATCACCGCACCGTACACGTACTGCTTTTTGCGGGAACGCAACTCCCGCAGAGCAGTGCATATATGGCGCATGTCGGGAAGGGGTTAAATGTATGTACTTTCAGATGTCTATTCAGGGATTTCAGATTAATTATAGTCCTGAAAGATCCGTCTGGCTTGGGAACTAAAAAGAGAGGGGAGTAGAACCCCCTACCTCTCTCTATCTCCAGGACCTCAATTAAGACAGATTTCCTAACTAGGTCATGGACCTCCAACTGGAGAGCCGACCGTTGTACAGGGAGTCGTAAGGAGTAACCAAAAACATCTCGAGAGGAATTGATTCGAACTCCAATTTTAGTCCTGATCCCACCAGGCCGAGGATCCAGGCACTTGCTGTAATACGTTCTCAGGCTGGGAGAAAAAAGGATAATCTTCCTCCCACCTGGGCCGGCCATCATTGTCCCGATTTTTGTGCACCTTGAGAAGACCAGCCAAAAAAGTAGACCTCTACCTTTCTGGCTATGGGCTTAATACTTGTCCTGTTCTTTAGTTGGTCTTCTGCGGACAAACTTCTTTTTTCTGAAAGACCGTATACAAGTAGGTAAGGATACAGAGGGAAACCAGCTTTTTCCAACAAATCATCCATGGCGGGACTGAACAGGTACTGGATAGAACACCGTCTAGATTTGGCCTGTATGTCTCCCAGCCAACATTTGAGCAACAGAGCCCGTCGGGCAGCATTGGATAGAGCCGCTAATCTTGCTGCTAATCTGACAGAGTCAGCCGAGGCGTCAGCAAGAAAAGCCGCAGCACCTTGAACGAGAGGGATGGAGGATAGGATTTCTTTCCTTTTTTTTTATCTGGGATCCTAACTGCTCCAACCAAATCATTAGGGATCTGGAGGTGCAGGTGGCTGCAACTGCTGGTTTCAAAGCACATGCTGCGGTTTCCCAGGTTCCTTTCAGGAAGGTATCTGCCTTCCTATCAAGCGGGTCCTTTAGGGCTCCCATGTCATCAAAAGGCAAGGAGGATTTTCCAGAAGCTTTTGTTATAGCCACAACCAGTTTTGGTTCCTTAGACCAAGAGGAAGATGGGGTATCTCCTTTTAAATTAGGGTGGTAGAGAACATTTTCTCTCCGGTTCCTTCCACTCTCTGTCGATTAGACCCTGAATTTTATTATTCATAGGAAAACATTTTTTCTTCTTATGATCCAGGGCCCTAAACATTACTTCTATCACTGATCTTTCAGATCTAGTATCTACAATGCCCATGGTGGACCGAACGGCCTTGACTAATGCGTCCACCTCACTTAAGGGAAAACATTGAGGACCTGAATCACTATCCGAGGAGGAGGATGAGTGAGAGGGGTCATCTGAATCCTCGTTAACAATAGGGAGGAATCTTCTGATACTGGAGAGGGTTCCCTTTTTTGCATACTTAATGTTTTTTACAAGGGCCTTGCCAATTTCATCTTTGATTAGAGATCTCAACCCTGAGGAAAAACTGGGGGTTTCCTCTGTGACTGTTTGGTCAATACAAGATTGACAGAGTCTTTTCCCATAGTTATCAGGCAGAGGGATCTTACATAGAGCACATTCCCTGTGCTTTGACTTTGAATTGCATTTCTTGTTCTGAAAAACACTTAGCAAGAAGGAGGGGACAATTACCAAGTGAACATTCCTGTAGATCCACTTACCCCTGCTCAAATACATGGTACCAGTTTTGCAGAAGAATCATCTACGGATGGAGGGACCTCCCTCTGAACTGCAGGATCTTTCTGTCTGATTTTTTTGGGCTGGACCTCGAGGATCCATGCTTATCCGAGGAACGGCTCCCACTAGTGCGTGAGCGATGCTCCACAGACAGCAGCTGATCTTCCTGCTGCTGCAGCTGCTCAATATCTGCCATCACTCCTACTCCTGGATGAACTGGGAAGCAATTTGATAGTAGTGCCCACAAGTTTTATTACCAGCACTCTATCCCAGCACCTGGTCAACAGACTCCTCGTGTGGCCAATAGAAACACCTCCATATTTGATGGGGAACATCCCCCCTACCTGACACCACATGGCTCTGGCCGTGACCTCCATCCTGGAAGCGGCGTATGCTGGGTACGCCCGCCAGCTCCCCAGCTGCGCCTCCGATTACGTCACCTGCCGCGACATTCGGCTGTCTTCCGCGTCACCCGCTGGCGTGGCCCAAACTTCCTGTTTGCGCACATTGGGTAACATTCCCCAGGCCGAGAACCGCTCCTGCATCCCACGGTCTGGGCAAAGCACGAGTGGCCGGCCCCCGGCAGGGGACGCCGCTGCTACTCCAACGCACACAGCGCAGCCCCCCGAGCTCTACCGTGGCGTCTCCAGGCTGATCGCGGCAGAGAAGATATCCCTACCTGGACCGGCCGGCCTGGGACAGGAAGACACCTTCTTTCTTCATCAAGGACAGGAAACCAAACTGGGGCTAGAGGTGCCACCCCTTTTAACCTGTAGGTTTAATGTCCTTGGTGGGCGGATCCCCTCTCTCTTGGTGCTGTCATGGGGGAACGAATAAATATATATTTTTTCATTTTCACAGATTAACGTTGTTGATCTAGTTTCCAAAATGGGATCACTTGTATATGTGTGTGGGGGGTTTTCACTGTTGGGCTCTCCAAACGCAACATGGCGTCCGCTAAGGATTCCAGCCAATTTTGACCCCCAAAAGTCAATCGGCGCTCCTTCCGCCCTACCGTGCACCTAAACAGTAGTTTTCCTCCACATATTGGGGATTGGGGTACTCACGAGAAATTGCACAACAAAATGTGAAAATAATAAATTGGGGCTAAAGTGAAATTTTTATGAAAATTAGTTAAAATGTTCTTTTTTTCCTTACACATTCCATTAATTCATGTGAAGCATCTGAAAAGGTTAATAAACTTCTTGAAAGTGGTTTTGAGCACCTTGAGGGTGCAGTTTTTAGAAAGGTGTCACTTTGGGGTATTTTTTGTCATATGGACCCCTTAAAAGTCACAAAAAAAATGGTTTTGTAAATTGTGTTGGAAAAATGAGAAATTGCTGGTCAACTTTTAACCATTCTAACCTCCTAACAAACAAAAAATTATGCTTAAAAATTGTGCTGATGTAAAGTAGACATGTGGGAAATGTTAACTATTTTGTTAACAATTTTTATGCCCTTAAGTCAGTCAGAGTTAAGTTTGAAAATTGTGAACTTTTAATTTTTTCACAATTTTTCTTTAAATGCAAGTCAAATCAAACAACTTTAACAAACATTATGAAGTACAATATATCACGAAAAAACAATCTCAGAATCAATGAGATCCGTTGAAGCACGTCAGCGTTACCGCCACATAAAGGGACACTGCCCAAAATTGTAAAATTTGGCCTCATCAGGAAGGTGAAAACGGGCTTGGGGGTGAAGGGGTTAATGAAGCACTGGCGCAATTAGCACAAAATGTACGTTTTTATGCATTATAACTGTAAGCTTCTCACTTTCTTCCGTTCCTTTTTGGGGGGGTTGCATTTCTATATTGTTGTCAATATGATTGTGCATGGATAGTGGAGATATATAAACTTTGACATAAAAAATGATTATAACCTTGCACTATTGTGAGAAAAAAAAGGCAATGGATTCAGAAAAAGGTCCAAACATTTTTTTTTAACATATCTTTAAATAAATGTACACAGTTTTATATAAAATACAAGGCTGAATTCTTTACACAGAAATACCTGGATCTGTACAAGGATTTACATTAATAAAAAAACTAAAGTGAAATTCATATTTATAACATCAGGAACTCAAAGGCATATTACAGAAGAAAGATAGAAAATCTAAAGTTACAAATGAAAACATTACAAATTCTATACATCTGGAGCACTGCAGCAACTGGCTCTCATTTTAGGGAGCACTTTATTTTATAAAAGGATTGGGGCATTGCTCACATAACCAAATGTAATTATAAAGTGTAAAAGGTGTTACACAAAACAATTAACATGAACACATGAAATTAGAGAACTTGGGATATTAGTAATTCACTGGCTTAAAATAGGCTTTTTCAAAATAAAACGTAAAGATAAACTGGTTAATAAAAAACACCTGCTCATTCAACAATGCTTGTGTTTGTAGCAAGTGTGTTTTTACAATATAATGTATTTAGCAACTACTGCACTTCAAGGGAGTCTATCATCAGGTCTTTGCTACACAATCTGAGCAGCATGATGTAGGGGGTAGAGAACTCGATTCCAGCGAGCTGTCACTTACTGGGCTGCTTGCTGTAGTTTTGAGAAAATCAAGTTTTATCTGCTGCAGATCTGCAAGTTCTCTGAATGTGGAGCTCTGTATAATGCCATCCACACCACTAATTGGCAGATGTGTGTATACTGTGCATAGGCAAAAAGCTGCCAATCAGTGCTGGGGCCAGTTATACAGGGCTCATGAATATTGAGGACTACATGGCAGCAGGATTATTAGTCTTCGGCCATGGCCCTGCTATCAGTATTTTTTCTCAGGAGTGGGAGCCAAAACCAGGTGAGGAGCAATCAGAGAAAAGGTATAATAGGAACAAGTCACCAATTCTGCATTTATCACCCACTCCTGGTTTTGGCTCCCACTCCTGAGAAAAAATACTGACCGAATACTGATAGTGGGGCCGTGGCGTTCTAGAGACAATCTTCTGATAAAACAGTGATTTTATGAAAATACACTGCCCAGTAAGTGAAAGCGCTGGAATCAGGGTCTCTGTACAGAAGCATCTTGGGTCTTCTAAATATTAAGACTTTCACCTGCCAGCATCTTAGAATGTCTAACAATAGATCACAAATGTTTATTTCTGTACAATCTGGCCTTAATGCTAGCTCCAGTGATCTGACTAGGAATGTGTTGTATAAAATGTTGTCCAGGATTAGTAAGTGACGGTGGGTTGCAATACCAGTCACAGCCCAAGGACCAGAGTGATGCTTGTTCTAAGAGTTTTATTTTCTTCTAATACTGGACAACCCCTTCATGTTAGCTAAAGCGCTGTTGAAATAAAAGATTACTGTCAGTATTCATTCAACGTGTCCCAAGTATGGATTTCTAGGGAAAAGAGGTAGGCACAGAGGAATGGACTTGGGATACACAATTATCCTTACAAATGCAGCCTCAAGAGTCATGGGTTAAAGATTATATGCACATGTGTCTTTTTACTGGGAAAAGATTTATTTTTTTTTAGAGAAAATACACAATTTGGATGCTGCTTGACAACTTAATAGATTATTAGCGCTGCTGAAAATTCACTGTGGAGATGTATTTTTGAAAAAAAAAAAAAAGAGAAATATCTCCACAGTGAATTTTCAGCAACACTGACAATACATTGGCTTATCCAGGGGTGCTCAATAGGTGTATTTTCTCCATAGCCATAATCTTCTTCAAACTGTATGGGTGCATCACTGTCCCTACTAGTTTCTGATAAAGGATCCTGTACTTTGACCCCAGGCAGCAAGAACGGACCCCCACCACTCCGGCCCTAGATATGGTATATATGTGATATAACTACTTAAAAAAAGGCGAGTAGCCCCTTGTTAACCCTGGTAGGTTAGATGGTCCTCACCCTTAAAAGTATCACACAAGGCACCATCCTCTTTTTCTTTACTTACCTTAGATAAAGGTTAAACAATTTTTTATAGTGTTTTATGGCTCCATCCATGTGTCCTAATAGGCTCATTTTGCAGTAGCCATTTTTATAAATTGCATTCTTTAAACGAACATGTCTGCACTTACAAACACTACCGATGTCAAGAACCAGGGAAATATTTTCTGGACAACAGGCATAGTTCCCTTTTCATATTGCAGTCTTCCTTTATCATGTAAAAAGTCTTCTTACTGGAATACGTAAAATACAATAAACCTCCAAAAGTTTCTTATTGATGTTAAGAAAACAAGACTATTTTTGTTACTTTTACTGCAGTTGATTACTAGAAAGTCTCATGCTGGTAGTTTTCCCCCAAACTTAACAGGAATCTATCAGCAGAATTTCTGCCCCTAAACTATTTATAAGTGCATGTAGCTCTTTCAAAGACAAGTCCAGCAATACCTTTACATGGCTGGTCTGTTCCTTCATTGCTGAGAAATTAGCATTTGAATTGATATGCAAATGAGGTTGAGGAGCTATTTGTAGATCTGAAGCCTGTCACTCCAGCTCTAGTCCCCACACAGTGCCACCTGAAGCTGGAGTGACAGAGGCTTCAGATGTACAACTTCATTTGCATATCAATTTAAATGCTCATTTCCCAGTAACTGAGGAATCCACTGGCCATATAAAGTAAGTGCTGGACTTGTCTTTGAAAGAGCTACATGTATGTATAAAGTTTGAGGGTGATAGTTTGCTGATAAGTTTACCTTTAAAAAGCATTGTTCAATCAAAGTTCAAGTGGGTTTTTATCAATTATTTTTGAGGTTTCAGGAAACCTCAAACCCCCAACCCCTCCCCCATCAAACCCCTTAACAATGCAACAATTATTTCAAAATGGGAGAACGGGGTAACCGAAGTAGATTGATGTTAAAGATTAAGTTGCCAATTAGTTGGCAATAGTATAAGTAATGAAAAATGTATAATTTAAACAAAGATATATTTCACACTCCTAGACACAAGTAGAACACAATGCAGATGTTGAAAAGAGGTTGATCTTCTCCACAAAGCTTGTCTGATTGACCTTCTTGAGATGTTACTATAATACATATCCCATTATATTTACACAATCAGGTATTTATGCAGATCATCATGTAACTAATACTATCTTTCTGCAAGATGATGGAAATATACAGTATATTACACAAAAAAAATGCATTTTCAGCTGCTTGAGTTTCTGCTCTTCTTGAACAACTTCATTAACTGACGGAATCTCTCTTCCACCTAAGGATATAAAAATAATAGCTTTTGTTATACTGTATTGTGAAGTACCCAGGGAAAAACGGATTCTTAATGATCCAGTAACTAGCTTCAGCATTCGAGATAAGCGCAATTCTAAAGCAGAATCAGCCTAGCAAAGCATTTACAGACACAAGAGTGTTAATAATAAAGTTAAAACTTAAAGCGGTTGTCCACTAGTTTTAGTCAAATAGGAGCGATATGCAGTACCAACCGCGACCACTATACAGTTGACGGAGCTGTGCAGCTGCACAAATGATCACATCTGGCCACCAGTGATCGGTGGGGGTGGCGAGTGTTGCACCCCCACTGATCAGGATAGGATATCAATATAAGAAGTAGTGGGCAACCCCTTCAACTCCTTAAGGAGCGAGTGATTTTTCATTTTGCCTCGCCTTCTTCCAAGAGCTGTAACTTTTTACATTTCCCGATGACAAGGGCTTATTTTATCATCTATTTTATCAAACGTTGTACTTGAAAATTGGGGGGAAAAAAAATCCACAATTTTTTTTTCTGTATTCATTCTGCAGTAAGAACTTCCTGGAAATATGATTGTCCAGTTCAATACTATGACAATACCAAAATTGCATTTTTAAGTGTCTTAAACAAATTCAGGAACTTGCAAAATAAGAAATAAAATAAAAAAACTTCCGTCATTTTCCAAAATCTGTAACATTTTTATTTTTCAGTCAATGGAGCTTCATGAGGGCCTGTTTTTTTGCGTGGTGCCCTGATGTTTTTATTGATACTATTTTGGGGTAGATATTACGCTTCAATTGCTTTTTACAGCATTTTTTTGTGGCGTTGCGGCAACCAAAACCCCACAATTATGGCATCTTTTTTTTTCTCTATACAGTTTTTATAGAGAGATTGGACTTTTCAGAATATGTAGATATCAAATACGTGGGGGCCTTTTTTTTTTATTAACTGTAGAAAAGGGATGTGATTTGGATTTTTATTATGTTTTTTTTTCAGCTTTAAAAAAAAATAATTCTTTAGTTCTTACATTATGTCAGTCCCATTAGGGGACTTCAACCTATGATTATTTGCTATATATAGTAAAATGTCACAGAAGAGATCACATGGCAGGCACGGGGACATTGAGCAGAGCCAGGCCATCATAGCAACTCATCAGCTCCCTACTGGAATGCTTTGCTTAAATGACGCTGTCAGTAATTGGCGGGCACAGCGATCACTACTGTTTAGAGCGGTCTCTGCTTCTGACCCTGCTCCAAAGACTGACACTCTCCATAACAAATATATCCATCACGAGGCGTTAAGGAATAAAAGGGTTGTCTGGGACTTTATGTCAATAATGTGAGGGCTGTTATATCCCCCCCGTTCAGAACTTGCATCCGCCAACCAATCACAGCAGATAATAGCTGATCAATGCGTGTGATCAGACCCCATCGACCTAATACTGATGACAGAAGCTATGGATAAGTCATCAATATGCAAGTCCCGGACAACCCATTTAAAAGGGGAATGTAGATCTCAGACATGTATAACATATCCTCTGGATCAATTTTCCCCTCTTCTCAACAGGTGCACGAGTATGAAGTCCAACCAAAAAAAGAATATAAAATACATATTCAGTACAGCAAAAAAAAAACCAAAAATGAAGAAATTTCTGCAATTATCACAAAACATGGAAGATATTATTGTGCTTAAAAACAAAAAAAGGTCAAACAAAACATGAAATGTAGGTTTAAGATAGTCAAAAATAGTATTTGACGCAATTAGCTATAAAATAAAAAACTGAAAAAAAAATAGTTGTAATAAAGTGCATGCAGGTTAGACGCAAGAAATAAAATATTGGTAATGGATCTCATTTGATTAATCTGGAGAAACAGACAACGACAGCCTAATGAGCAACAGAACTGCTTGGTAAGGAGTTGTTAAAATGACACGTCTGTACAGCAATAATTAGTGGTTATATCTGCTCCTATCTCATCTGGGGCTGCTGCTCAGTGTGCCCCCAATACTTTACACTGCAACACTATGTACTCATATTGTTTTACTGTCCATAATGGCAAACTCATCAGTAAGTCAGTGTTAGACCATGGCCCCACTATCAGTATTTGGTCAGTATTCGGTCAGTATTTTTTCTCAGGAGTGGGAGACAAAACCAGGTGAGGAACAATGAGAGAAAAGGTATAATAGAAACAAGTCACCAATTCTGTATTGATCACCCACTCCTGAGAAAAAATACTGACCGAATACTGACCAAATACTGACAGTGGGGCCATGGCCTTATACTGAGCTATTTCAATGACACATGCACACAATTAAACTACTAAATGCGGTAAGCTGTATATAAAAAAAAAAAAAAAGTCAAAAAGAGTGTCATTGAGAAGTCAACCTGAGGTTAATACACACCTGATGTGGATATTTATTCATAGTAGAAGATAGGAAGACAAATGTCTTTTTAGTTGGACCAAGCTTTTGACACTCCAGGAGAATTGCACGATCTTCATCTCTGGAATAAATTAATACATGAATAAAATAGATATGAATCTGCTTGGAATATGCACTTTGAAGAGTTAAAAAAATAAATCTACGGTAATTACCAGGAGTCAGGTCTACCAGTGACGTCCGTATTCTGCGGCCACTAGCCGGTATACCAGGCCTGCTTTTTGATTTAGAGGCCCAGCACGACGTTAACATTGTGGCAAAGCACACAGGACATCACACTGGGCCTACTAATCAGAAGAGATAGCTGGGAACCAGCATGTAGAAGGGGGTTCACAAGGCTCCCATCTGATGGACCGGGAATACCGACATGGCCTCTGGACCAGAGGTTATGCGAATCAGTTCACACATCTCTATTTGATTTACATGAGTTACATAATTGAAAAAAAAATCACCAGAACTACATTCTATTGACCACTTCATAATAAACTATGCCAATTACTTGGATGAAATGTCACGCATGCAAATTCACCTCATGGGTCAAGCTGCATACATTAAAGATCAATATACATAGATTGTTTCCCTTAAAGAGGTAGTCCAAAACAAATATATTTATTTGATCCAAAATGTCTGTCTATTTAATCTAATACAGTTTTCTAATATGCTTTAATTAAAAAGTCCCTTCAGTTTCCGCTCTACTCTAACAGCTTTATTTATTTTTTTACCCACTTTCGGTTTGATGACATTTCATTTCAGAATCCCCAGTGCATGCTGGGATACTAAAAAGGGATGTCAGAGGGCAGAGGCTAAAAAATGCAAATGCAATGACAGTGCACTCCCTCATCAGCTCTGATGAGAAGCCGGCAAAAGAGCACACTGTCCATGCACATTGTAAGGAAAGAACCTGGTGAACAGGAAAAGCAGACCAGTCCCACCCCAAAACAGATATCACTTTTGGGGTCGGGCTGGTGTCTGTTCTCCCTGCTCAGCAGGTTCTCTCCTTACAGTACGCTGGGTTCTCTTAATGAGTGTTTTATTTAATTCAGAACTATGGGCGTCTACTTTTTCCTACCTGTGATGCTGCCTTTTTTTGATTGGACAGCATTATAATAGGATTAAAGTACAAGCCAGGAGTTGAACTACATCAAAATTCCAGTTGAATAACAAAAAGTAACCGATTGAGTGCCAGTAATTTCGGTGCCCTGCATCTCCACAATGGAGGGGAGAAGAAAAAAACTACTCTTTTTTTTTTTTTTTTTTTTTTTTTTTTTTTTATGAGCAAAATTGTACCATTTATAAAAAGTTCCAAGTTTGGGAAAGGTCTTCTTAAAAAGGTCAAACTACTCAGATACTGATGACCTATCACCAGGATAGGTCACCAATATCAAATAAGTGGAGGTTTTACACCCACATCAATTATCTTTTTGCAACTCTGCAGAGGCCAGATGTAAACAGTGTACAAGCCAGAACAGGTTGCCTCTGTACACGGTCGTGGCAATTCACATGTGATGCAGCTTGGTTGGAAAGAAGCTGTAGTTCCAAAGACCGACCACTACACAGTGTACAGAGCTGTGCTGTTTCAGGTCTGTACACAGTTTGCACTTGGCTGATGTCGATCCTCCAATTTGATACTGATGACTTAACTTCAGGATAGGTCATCAATAGCCAAGTAGTGGACATCCTCTTTAAGGTAGTTTTTCCTAGGGGGCCTAGTCAAGAATTACTATATACACATTAAAAAATGAAAATACTAATTAAAAACAAAAAAATTCTACAAATGAAAAAAACAAAAACATCACATTTACCTTGTCCAAGAAACAACAACTTCTCCCTTCTTTTTGATGACGTTCTTTGCAGACAAGTTAGTTGGAGACACTTTGGAGGATTGGACGTTTATAGCACTATCACTAACAGCTCTCTTGTGTTTCCCCTTATTGGATTTCTCCAAATTCAAGCCTTCAATTATATTATGCCTTGTACCTTTATCTCTATCAGGAGGAGATAACTTTTTCTGACGTTTGGCTGATGGTTCCTCATCTAATGACTTCCTTTTCTTTTTCTTCATATTTAAGCCAGCGGTGTTGGCATCAAATGTTTTCATTGGTAGTACTTCAGCAGGTTGAACTGGGCAGCATGCTTCCTCAATGCAGCTTGTATCATTCTTTTCAATATCCATTCCAGAAGGTTCTGCCTTATCATCAGAAGTTTGTTTTACTACAGCTGGGATTTCTGCAGGTTTGCTTCTACTAGGAGGCAACTTAAATACAGATTCATTTTCTAGTACCGCAAGGGGGACACTCCCCAGTCTCTCTAGGTCAACTGTACAATTCTCAGCGACAACTGCTAGATCTAAGTGATCTGAATGGAGCATTTTGCTGTCATTATGTTCTTCTGACTTTATGTCCAGCCTAGGTTCCATTTCAAGTGCATTGCCTTCTACAGATTTTACAGATCTGAGAGTGGTTTTATCAGTCCGTTCTGGAGAGCAGTCAGAAACTGGAGAGCTAGAAGACACAGCACGTCTTATTTTCACAATGAAATGGTCATTAGACTTTTCCATTATAACAGCCTGCATGGGTTCACTTGGATGGTACTGGAAGCTGCCTAATTCGCCTGAATCTTCTAAAGAACCAATGCTTGAGTTATCAGAATCCAAAGTTAAATGTATGTCTTGTTCAGTTGCATCTTCTTCTTCCAGTATAGACCCCTCACAGCATTTTCCATCAACTTCCGATACAGGCTCTGCAGCACAAGTTGGTCTAAGAAAACTGAGAGATGAATCTGATTTCAAAGGTGAAGGAACAGTTAAAGATACTGCAAGATCTTCCAGAAGAATTGAAGAATATGATTTGAGTCGATCATCTGAGCCATTTAAGGACTTGCTGGAAGAGGCAGTGGTAGGAGTCTCTAGTAAACAGTTTTCATCGAAGACATCAGGGTTCAGTACGGTTTCAAGACAAGGGAAAGTTGGAATATGTGGAGGAGAAATTAAAGGCCAGGAAAAGGCAGCTTTAGGTGGAGTTTTATTTTCAGACAGGGAATCTAAATTGTCAAATTTCTGACTTGACAAGGATTTTTCTGGAGTTCCAAATATCAGCATGCTTTCTGGTAAAGTGTTATAGGACAAATTATCAGAATCACGAATCAAGCTCTTAAAAATGTCCCCCATGTGATCATCATTTACCAAATTAAAAGATAAACCTGATGTATTTTGTTGACTTTTGAGTTCATTAGATGTAGACACCTTGGCGGGTGAATCAAGATGAAGATTCGAGGCTGGGCTGACTTTACTAGAAGTGAAATGAACACTATTGGAGTTAAGGGAAATTGATTTCAACTCCTTTACAAGTTCTACTTGTACATCCATTTCAGTATCATTTTGTGTCTTAGGATGCGATACTTCCACTTGACTGTGGAACTCAAGTTTTCTTAGACAGGTAACTGATCCTGATTTAGGCAAAGTGTGTTTATCTACATGCTTGCTTTTCTTATTTTGAGAATTTGTTACAGGACCAGATTTTGGGATATTAGTGCAAGATTCTGTATCTTTTTCTACTTCAGCCTTGTCACAAAGTTTCACAATCACTACCTTCAGGATTTCAAACAACGAATCAAGTTGCTCCTCTACAAACTTCCACAATCTTTTCTTCATATCAAGGAGATGTTGTTCAAAAATTCTGTCGACAATCCCATTCTTTTTCAACTTTTTCAGTCTGATCTCAATTTGCCTACAAAGCTTTTTTTGCAATCTTTCTGGTGAGGAACATATGCAGGACCAGTCTAGACTTCTTACCAAAGTAATAAAATATAAAGTTGCTGCTTCAATTACACGATGAAACTGGGTAAGGGGAAACTGAATCTTAAATTTCATGTATTTTTGTCGTATGTGTTTTCTTATAATTCGTAACATCTGTAGAACATCTTGAGTACTTGATGGGGTGACAATTTTTAAGATCCCATCAAGGCAAGAATCGGCACTTAACTTTCGTTGTTTACTGGTTGAAAGTGCTGACAATTTTGATCGTGTGTCAATTTTCGTTCTCTTTTTCGTTGCAGATTTTTCTGGAAGCATAATCAGCTTCTCTGTTTTGGACAAAGGTTCACTATCCTGACCAGACGGGCTTTTAGTCACACTTGTCACGTCATCAGGCACCAATTGGCCAGGATTACTTATAGGCTGGATTGTTTGGTTAGGCATTTGCTCATCTTCACTTAAAATCTCCCCTTCTTCCAATTCATCATTACAAGCTACTGCAGGGATTTTACAGCCAAAGTCTAGCTTGTTATCTGGTTGACAATTTTCTTTGTTTATTTCGTCAGATGCTGATAAACAGGTGGATTTGGTATTTGTCTCTGGTAACAATTCTAAAGTAAAAATGACAAAAAATATTAGCAATTTGTAACCACGAATAACAGAAGACAACTTTTGGATGTTTATGGATAAAGATGAATATTAATACTAAAGAAATAAGCACTAACGATTGTCTTTTAAAATATCACTTACTATAACTATACTTCTCGCAACATTCAATTGGCTATATAAACGCTGTTAAAGGGAATCTGTCACATGTTTTTTTTTACTAAGGGCAGTATGATGTGGGGGGCAGAGATGCAGATTCTAGTGATGTATCACTTACTGGGTTGTTTGCGGTGAGTTAAAAAAATAAAAAATAAAATCACTTTCCATCTGCTGCAGATCTACCAGTTCGCCGAATGCTGAACTCAGTATAACTCAATCCACATCATTGGTTGGCAGGTGTCTGTGTATACTGTGCAAGCTGCCAATCAATGGTGGTGGACGTGGCTGTAGAGAGCTCATGAACATGGAAGACTGCAGAGCAGCAGGTCCTCTAGTGATCAAATCACTTAGCAGCAGATCATCAAAACTACAGCATGCAGCCCAGTAAATGACATCGCTGGAATCAGGGTCTCTATCTTAACATTATGAGGCTCTCCGATAAAATGGTAGAAGTCTTGTGATAGATTCCCTCTGAATCCAAACCTTTTGTTATTGTTAATCTATTAGCCATTATCACCGGATGAAACTGTTGAAGGCTGGCTCTTGAGGTGTAAAAGTAGTGGATGGCCAAATAATATGTAAATTACTTTATAAGCAGCTGTTTGCTTTGCCTAAAAAAGAAGACTGGTCTCATAATGAGTCTTTTATTTGGATAGATATGTGGAGAGTCATAGAGCTATATAGTCCAGGACCCAGCTCTAGACATCTCTTTTTGTAACTTTTTATTTTACACTGCGTTATAACATACTCAGCTCTCATACATATCCATCCAGGTTTATTGGTTATGCATATAAAGAACACTTGCCAATATAAGAAAGCTCATTTTTGGCAAAAAATCTAGAGAGATTCTAATGGCATGACTTTTGCTGCTTCTAAAAATAAAAGATTTTTAAATTGATATCCATTACAGGTATAGTAAAAAAAAAAAAAAAAAAAAAAGAAGATCCAGTTTAACAATTGAAAATAAAAACACAAAAGTCCATGAGAATGACCATTATATAACTCAAGAAAGAAAAACCGAGGCCAGCAGATTCAATGAAAAGGCATTTTTACGCACACGGCTACAATACAATATTTTACGTGTACTTTGATTTGTTAGAAGGACTTATGGAAAAAACAACAACTTTGGAACAACTAGTATTGATTTGAATAAAATATAAGTTATATTAAGTCTTTTTAAAAACTTAACAACATACTCTAATGTGACTGTATAGTACTGAAACTACTTTACTATAACACCATTACAGTCACGAATGCCTTAGCAAACAAATCAAAGTATATACTTCAGAGTATAGTTAAGTCATGCATGCAAAACTATTTCTACAATAAAAAAGAAAAAACTGCAGTTGAGAATACCTTTATGTAAATTGCTCACTACAGAAGCCTTAGCTGTGCGCTCAAGCGTATGCAGAGCTTTAGGCCGGGCTGGGCTTTTCAGTGGACTGAGGAGTTTTGGAATATATCTTAAACAGTTAAAGTCAATAGAGCCTTCATCATGGAAACCATGCTTATTCTCAATTTCTTTTGTGCTTATGTTTACAGGGTCAGTATCTGGAGATTCACATATACCTTTTGTGGTTTCAGTTAGATTCGAATTTGGTTTCATTACTTGGTCGTCTTCTTCACTTGGCTCTACAATACGGATATCTTGAGTCGGTTCAGCAGGCGTAGACACATTTAGAGTTTCAGAACTAGGACTTCCACTGCATCTATCAATTTCTATAAACGAATCAAGATCGATGAGATCTGAATCATCAAAAGGACTGTGGGTGTCCATCACCTCCGAGTCCAATGTATGTAAATCCACAGACACAAGCTGTTTATCACCTACTGTTAACTTTTCCAGTAGCTGGTTCTCATCAACAGCTGTATTTGGTTGCCCTTTCGTTTCTATAACCGGTTCAGATGAAGATACTTGTTTGGAGTCTTCAATATTTAAAACTTTGGTTGATATGTTATCCATTGAAACAAGGTCACTGAGTGTCAAGTCAGTCTGTTGAGGACAGAGAGAGTCCGCATTGTTTTCAATCGCACATAAAGGGGACGAGCCTTTAGCTAGGTTTTCCTCCACCTCACAGACCTTAATAGAGGCAACTGGGAACACCTGGTGTGTGTCATCAGGTGGTTTTTTAGCGGGAGAAAGTGTTAAATTAAGGGTCTCCATAAATGACAGCTTCAGATCTTTTTGGCCACTGTCCACTTTAATTTTGTCGCTATTTTTGCTCTTCTCGCTTACTTTAGAATGGGAGCCTTTACCTTTGCTTGATGACTGATTGGCATCTTTTCCTTTAGTTTCGTGCACTTTATCCTTTCGGTCATGCCTACTTCGATCATGGTCATCTCTAGATCTTTTCTTTTCATCTCCTCTCTTTTCACGATCAGATCTTTCAGTTTTGTCACGATTAGGCTTATTCCTTGGCGAGTTTTCAGATTTGCTTTGTTTTGAATCTTTGTTTCCATGTTTGGACTCCTTGTACTCTGAGGAACGCTTATCCTTTCTACCTGTATCGTTACTTCTTCTACCATCACTCTGCTCCAAGAACTTGTGGGAACCATCATCCTTTGGGGTTGAAAAATGTGTTCTTTTAGATCTTCGTGGCTCTTCAATCTTCTCAGATGTCTTATGCCTTGATTCTGTGTTTTTTTCTTTTTCATATGCTCTAGATTCTCTTCTGAGTGGAGACTTTTCATATTTTCTTACTTCTTTCTCTTTAGGAAACTCCAGCTCTTTTAGCTGCATTTTTTCTTTAGAGGAGCTTGAATGGTACTTGCGGTCTTCTATCTCAGAGCTGGCTTCAGACTTTGAATTTCTTTTTTCCTGAGAAGATTCATTTCTTCCACATTTTTGAGGTGATTTAAGTACCTTTTCTTTTAAATCACAACTTTCACTTACTAAATTGGCTGAGCTAGATTTTGGTCTCTCCTTTGTCCGATTTCTCTCAGTGAACTTATTTATGTTAGCCAAGTTCATTTCTTTCTTATTTGTATCATTTGCTTCACAGCATGACAGCTCTACATGGGAGCTCTTCACTGTACTTTCTTTGCACTGCTTAGAAATAGGTTTATTTATTGATGGGCATGTTTGGCTACTTTCCACACAAGTCTTCTCCTTATCACAAAGATTTTTAGAATAGCGAATTATGTCTTTAGATTGTAAAGTAATGGCTTTCTTTGTCAAGTTCTCTGTGCTTCTAATGTTCTTTGATAGGTCATCAGATTGTGATCTATTATTAATATTCATTAATGGTATTGGATTCGGTTTAAAACTGTGGTTTATTCCTGGCATGCCCAACCTGTTAATGACAAACATATTTTAAAATATGTTATATAAATAGCCTGGCAGTATTATCCTCCAGGCTAGTACAAATACAGAGAAACTATACTCGCATTAGGGGTGAAAATAAAAATTTCAGACATCCGTAAGAGGAAAAAAAAAATAAAATAAAAATGGTATTGCCATTTTTCCAAGACCTGTAACATTTTGATTTTTATGTCGTTGGAGATGTGACTATTTTTTGGCGAAGAGGAGCGCTGCGAGTCTGTGAAGAAGGCTACACTAACAGGTGCAAGATGAGGACCTGGAATACTTATATTAGTAAGTGCCACCCACAAAACCATGTTCTTAGTACATCTGCTAAGATAAAGAGGTGGAAGCCTCTTCAACTTTACATTGTTTTTTTTTTGCAAAATTACAAACTACTGGAACACTGCTGTATGCCAGGACATTGTTTATAGAATCTTGCACAGGCACCAAGAGCCTATGTTGGGTCAAATGTTACTTTTGTGTCAATGCCCACCTGATAGACCATCACAACCAGCTCATTTCTTATATAGGGTGTGTAACTTCCCTGCAGTCGAGCCATCTGTTGCATCTTGTTAGACTCAAATTGAAGTCCAACTCCAAGCTAATCTATATAAATAAAAATGTAAATGTTCATTTGTTCAAAATCTTAAATCTCCGAAAGTTCTTCACCGATTGCTTTGAAATTTTGACACACTGTTGCATTCGAATACACGCATGTTTTTATATACCAGCTCTTGGACGTAAAAGCAAAAGTGAGAGGGGAGTGTTACGAGCTCAGTCCCAGGCTTACTCTTCCCGGCGGCCGCCTGGCATTTTCCCACCCTTAGTGACATCTCATTCATAAACCCTTCTCCCTCTCCTTCATTCGCCCCAGCCGCTGCCTGTGCTCTGCTCCTTTTGTGTCCCCTGTGAGGGTTGGGGGGGGGGGGGGTGACGAGACCGTCTGTTTGAGGCCGAAAGACGCTGCTGCTCATCACCACCACCACCTGAGATGCGGCCGCCTCTGCTCTCTGGCACCGCTGTTTCTCCAGCAGGTGAATCTTATTTCCGACTGGGCAACAACAAGAGGGGGGGGGGGGGGGAGGAGGAGAGAGGGAGGCTGCACGGAGAGGCGCAGGCCACGGCCTCCGCTCTGGGTGCTGAGCTGGGCCTAAGCCTTGCAGCAGTGGGCGGATAGCGAGCGGGTGCAAATCCCACTGCGTAACTGGCGGGAGCAGCGCTGTGATCTGGCCAGTACCGGCCCGGGACATGTTAAGCGGATCACCCCCTCCTACTCTGCTGCCTGCTTTCATCTCTGCGCCCCTTCCTGTCACATTCCCTCTGTACTCGGGAATTGCATAAATAGCATTCCCTGACATGACCTGCTCCATTGTGACACCTGACCTCTTTAGTGACCTGTGCAGAGTACAGGCTGCCACCATGCCTGCCTGATGGGCACAACTATCAAAAGCGCCAGCATTGCCCCATCGGATATATATGTATATAAACAAAAATGACCATTGCATTCGAATACACGCATGTTTTTATATACTTACAGACAATGGAACAACAAAAAAATATTGTATACCAACAAGCATTGTGAAATTAAATATTTTAGAAACGTGCGCTCTCTTTTTTCCATTTAACCAGACTGAGCCACAGCAACGTGTGGTCGGGTACAGCTAGTATATAATAAGTATACGAGCAGTCATCTTCTACTATATAAAACATGTGACAGGGTCCATACAACCATCATCAGAATCTGTGCCAGAAGTTTCTGTCTCCTAGGTGGAGAACTTCCATGAAATTTCATAATACAAGCCGTTCAGATGAGGTGGTGACCCCTGACAAGAAAATAAAGACCTATAATTCCTGGGGAGTCACCATAAGATTATGTGACCAGACTGAAGAGAAGGATATCATGAATTTTCATATAGAAATGAATGACTAAAGGCACTGACTAAATTGGTAAAAAATAAATTTTGATTGGAAATAAATAAAAAGCACTGGGCTGCACTTTTAATTCTATGTATAATAAATAGTTACACAAACAACTGGAAAACCACACGCGACAGCCATATCAGTGGATACTTTCTATGCATTCTTTCTATATGTACTATTAAATCATGAGAACAATTGGAAATAAGACAAATAAAAGGATTACCTCTGATTTAGTCTGTTGATCTCATCTTCTTTACGAGTAATTTCTACTCTGGCAGTCTTAATGAGGGCAGATATATTCTTTTTTAAGCACTGATTTTCATTTTGCAAACTTGAATTCTGCAAAGACAAAAAAAATGGCTTAATTTGTAGTTTAACTGTACAATTAAAATGTTCCAAAAGTATTGAACAAATATATATACACCAATAAAACAAATAAAACTTTGTAAACCAAGAAAGCAAAATGAGTTTTTGGGTTAAGCAAGAAATAATAATAATAAAAAAAAAAAAGGAGGACATAATATAATTTGTGTCACCTTGAAATGGGGTTCACTCCATCATCAGCATCCGTTGCTATACTTCTGGCTAGAGCTTACTGGTCCCAATTTTTGGGAATATACAAGCTCAAAATGTCAGGAGGTTGAAATCATGACAGTAGTTTTTATGGCCACTTTAATTTTGATTTTAGAGACAAACACAGGAGCGGACACAAGCAAATCATCAATACAGTTGATGCAAAAATGTTTGTCGGCCCATTTCTTTTCCGCTTCTCTCAACAGTTTCAATTGAGAGAAGAGAAAGGTGATTGCACATAAATCGCAAGTACGCAAAATGCAGCAGTGTGTATATAACAGTCAGGATTCGGCATGTTACACTCCCTATCTAGTTTTAATCAAGTCCAGGGCAACCTGCATCTGGGACATAAGCCACAAATGTCTGAGATATGTGGGACATACATTTTTTTCAGAATAATTTATGATGCTGCTCACATGGCTGTATGTTTTTTGCAGACCGAGCGCTGGCAAAAAAAATAAAATAAATAAGTCAGTTTTCTTATCCGAGCCATGGATCAAACTTGCCAATGTAAGTCAATCGGTCTGTGACAAAAATGAATAGCACTTTGATGAAACATCAGATTTATTAAAGAAATTTCTGCAATAAAAAAATTAGTTTCAAATTCAGCTTGTACTGTATGTGCCGTTAACTCCCTTACACCAGCGCTATAATAACATGCATCAAGTTAAACTAAGGCGTAGCTTGGCCTTATATTACACATGTTATGACTAATCATGAGAACAGGTGACAGATAATATTGATGTATATTTCACAATTCCTCCAGCAGATTGAGTGTGACTGGCTATTGGCAGTATCAGATGTTTGGCCAGGGTTTCAGGAGCTAGACCTGGACAATCAGCTAATTGCTGAGTGGGGATGGGCATTCTTTCAGTAAAGGGATCCCCTCTAGAGTCAAGTTTACCAAGTCAAATATGGCTAAATAGTAGGCAGATAATAGTGAAAAATCAGACTGAAATAATTTTAAATGATGCCTTACCATAGACTTCATTTCCTTCAGTCTTGTAATCAATTGCTTCATTTGTTTCTGGCACTTCTCATATTCAGCACTTAGCTGTCAAAGCAAAAAAAAAAAAAAAAAAAAGAAGATGATGTACAAGATTTAAACAAATGATAGATGCAAAATCTGGAGGAAATAAAGCCAGACTTTACCTATTAAGTGGAGCCACATTCATAAATGATATGTATAAGTGTGTAACACAAGCGCTGGCATGTAAGAAGGCAAATCCCTATACAGGACAAAGGGAGTAACTAATGCTTGTTCCAATTCCTGCTGGTGGCACCATCTTTCTTGGGGGAAGCGGAGAGACGTTAGCTCTCCTTAAGGGAACTTGCTGTGTAGATTTGTATTGGCAATGCTCCAAGTCAATATCTGACCCTTTAAGGGTGTGTTCACATTGTATCTTTTTTCACAGTTTTTTTTCACATAAAACTATGCAAAAAAAACACCGCTCAAAAGAATGAACATATTACATTCTAATGCAAAAAAAAAAAAGAGAAGACTTGCTGTTCATATGTTCAGGCTTTTGAGATTCTTTTAAACGCTTAGGCTTTCAAAAAACGGCAAACATTACAAGTGCAAATAAGGAGGAAAGTAATCCAGCTCAACGAACAGGTTCTTCTTTATTCAAATAAAATTCATACTGGTGAGAGGATAGTGAGTGGATTAGCGCTAGCATATCACTGGCGTCTACACGTTTCAGGTGTCAACGCCCCCTTTATCATGATGCCTCAACAAAAGTAACTGATGCATTTACATAGGTTCCTATTCCAGTGTTGCCACCAGTTGGATAAACATGATAAAATCACATTATAAACATACAAAAAATAACCTACAAAAACTGTAAATGTAAAAAATTGTAGTCACCTCCTGACAATATATGACATGAGAAATTTTGTTGTTGATGAAAAAAAAAAAAAAATGCAAAGCGCAGTAGGGTCTTATCCAAGTAATTTAGTGAGGAAAAAAAGGGGTTTAAACTCACCTGGAATGGTTGTGTATAGAGATACACAAACCTGGACTAAAAGTTCAGCGCTCGTCCCAGAGAGTTAGTGTCCGGTGATCAACTCTGAACATGGACTTTCCCCGGAAGCAGCGCTATGGAGTCAGTCGTAGCCCATTTTGGTGGAGTCTGAATAAAATGGACCGACTCCGAAAATATATAATAAATTGGGTACAGTAGTTCAATGCAGTTTGTGGGGAATATTTTTTTCAGAAGAATTTGGGAAAGTTATGAAATGTCCTATTAATGTCTGTCCTATTCCTGATCTAAGGGTCTAGACTTTTAGCTGAGATTAATCTGTGCTACAGTAAATTTATCACTTACATGAGCCATGTATGAGGGAGTCAGTGGCATGGAAATTGAGGAGACGGAGGTTTGGCTTACCGACTCCACAGCCCTACCCGGAAGTCCGTGGCGATGATCGGAGTTCCGGGGGAAGAGAGTGAGAGGAGAGGAGAAAGAAGAGAATTATTTTTTTTTCTTTCCTAGATCCAAAGTTTGGGTTTCCATCGTTTTCAATGGGGTTCGGGTTCAAGTTCGGGTACAGTTCTGGTACCCGCACCGAACTTTGGAATACAGTTCGGGTCGGGTACTAGAATTCGTACTCCCATGGGTCCACTCATCCGTAGTTGTGTATGACAACCACTGATGAGGAGAAAATGTCAGCAACAGCAATATCCTCGCATGAATTCAGAGAGCTACCAGGGTACGGTCGATTTTTGATTTACGCTGATTTATACACGACCCAAGAGATCCGAGGAAAAAGTGGTTTAATGTCAATGCGTTTCAGAGTCCATCTGACTTCTTCCTCAGGACAATCAAAAAAAAGTTAAATTTGGCATGGCGAGCTACCTCACTGGGTAACATCTTATCCCCTAGATTTGTTTGAGTTTTGGGAGATAAGTGAAGCCAATTGCTGGTATTAAGGGCTCGGTTTCGATCCTGCAATATGTGCCCTCATGTAAAAAAAAAAATGACAATTTTGTAAATTCAGCAGGAAAAAATTGTTTTCCTATTAAATCTTTTCTGAACTGTAAAACAATTTTTCATATACATAATTGAATGTACAGCTTACAATTTACAATATGTGGGCAGCACAAGACGGCAAGTTAGAACTAGAGTAAGAGAACATTTATATGACATTAAATATGCCAGTAATATTACAACTATGTCACAGGCCTCTAGACATTTTATTAACTGCCACAATAGTAGCTTGGCCACTTAAAATATATGCAACAGAAAACAAAAAAAACAACATGCAAGAAGAGGAGACCTGGATCGCGTGCTCAGAAATAGGGAGGCATGGTGGATCCTTAAACTTAATACCAGAGTACTTACAGGGTTAAATTTGAAAACAAGACATCATGTTACATTACTATATACCATACTTCTAGCATGTCGGTATTTTAGGTCTAGTATAGAGCTAGTCAGTCGATGCAGACACCGTGTCTGACTGCGGCTCTGTGCAGAAGCTTTGCTACCCACTCTTTATTAGATCTGTCGACCCCTATAGTATAGTGTGCTCATAAATTTTGGATGTGCCGAGCAGACTTCAGGACAATCATTCGCTGCCAATAGAGCCAAGTGGGCTCAGAAATTTGTGCGGTGAAAGTGCTCTGGATTCAGTAAGTTTCTCTCTTTTGGCTAGATGCACTCTTATTAAAATAATGGGATTTTTTTTTATATAATAAAAAATACAGGTTTAAAAAATGCTTATGAACCAGCAATCCAAATATGTCATAGGAGTGCAATATTGCTAATTATTTAAAACGTGCATTCTGTATTGAATCTATATCACATGCTTTAACAAACTATCCAAAGAAATGCATTTTCTGTTTGTGTATCTTAGAAACCAACTAATATGGTGTTGAAAATGTATAAGAAGATTATTTGAATGTCTCGAGAATACAATTTAGTAAAAGAAATTATATTATCATAGAAACAAACTTTCTAATAACATTTAATATCAGGAGGTGACTACAAACTTCTTAAATTCACAATTTTTGCATGTTACAATGTGATTTTATCATGTGTGTTAATTATCCAACCAAAGGCGACACAGGAATAGGAACATAAGTAAATGCATCAGTTACTTTGTTGAGGCATCATGATTAAGGGTATGTTAACACTTATTTATTTTACTCACTTATATAGGCGTCATTAATTCCACAGCACTTCACAGACAAAATTGGAACTGTCCCCATTGGGGCTCACAATCTAAACTCCTTATCAGAAGGTCTTTGGAATGTGGGAGGAAACGCACGCAAACACGGGAGAACATACAAACTCCTTGCAGATGTTGTCCTTGGTGGGATTTGAACTCAGGACCCCAGCGCTGCAAGGCAACAGTGCTAACCACTGAGCCACCGTGCTGAACTTGAAACGCATAGATGCCAGCGCTAATCCACTTGCTATCATCTTACCAGATGTTCTTTGTATGAATTTTAGCTGGATTCCTTTACTCCTTATTTGCACATTTTGGCCGTGGCAGAGCCAGTATCAGAGCTCGGAACGGATTGGGTAAATGTCAACGGTGAGCTGGAATCATTATTACTCCATTTACAAGAAGTAACATGTCCATTCCTAAAGTGTTTTCCACAAAAAAGATAATCAATACAAGTCAAAGGGAAGGATAAAAAGATAGTCAGAAGATGCTCAAGAGCTTTTTTTTTTTTCTTTGTGCTGTTTTTCAGTATTTCTGCCACAAAAAAAACAAAACAAAAAAAAAAAAGCAGCGTTTTGTTCATTGCTTAAAAAACAAACAAAAAAAAAAAAAAAAAAAAACACATCATAAAAACACTGTAAAAAAAGCACAAAGGAAAAAAAAACAAGCACACTTAAAAACTGGTGAATAAAAAGGTAAAAATACTCAGGAGACTACCTAAAAGGAGCAGAAAAAAAGGGCATTTTTAAATGTTTTAAACAGATGTAGTGTGCACATAACCTTACAAGCATTGGAACATGAATGAAAATTAGCCAAGCCAGACACCCATCCACTGGCAGATATTGTAGGTTTGGAGTGATTGCCCCCTCATCATTGTAGAACAGAGTTGCTCTGGGTGAATGCAATGCTCTCGGCACAGCTTTGAGAAAGTGGAACTCGCTCTCCCAAAGGAAACCCGCTGTGTAGGGAGTCTTACTGGCAACCCTCCACGGGTAGCAAATTAACTGCTAATAATACAGAGATTTTACTCAATGTGACTTCCATGAAATAATTCATACATCATTGAATGAAGTTTCTTTAGCAGTTCCTTCTTCTGTGAGGATTTCTTCATAGAGGTCCAAGCAGTTTCTTGAAGGACTGCTTTTTTCAACTGCTTGCTCTGAAAGAAAGAAAGAAAAAAAATTATGTCGTGTAATATCTATAATAAAATTATGACTTAAGCATGTGCTATGCAATATATTTTGTTTTATTGAGAAAATACCTGCATTGCTTGTACAGGTAAGCAGTCAACTAGAACAATTACCTGTTAAAGTTGATATGTCCAATCCATCATATATGTCAACAGAACTTGCATCACTTTTTGCAGGAGAAGCTGTAATAAAGAATTGTATTTCTAAGTGTCAAAGAAAAAGAAGGCCAACAATATCAAGCCACATTACATCAGTATGTACCAGTAGTGCATCTGTATTGTAAACCCGTACTATCAACCGCCTGTCATACAGAGAAGAAACCAAAATAACATAGGATAAGCCCCTTTATAATATGGAGGCACCATCATTTTAACACTAATGGATACTGACATTATAATAAAGTTAGAGCATCTTCAAACGTACAAAACAGATGGGGGCCTCGCTATTCCCAATGCTTGGGTTTATAATCTAGCTGCCCATATGCAACAGTTGAAAGGATGGGATCAGGGACATGACCAGGTGAAATGTGGACAATTAGTCAAACGGATAACTCCTTGACTTATACCCATTTACTTTGTAGAGGCAGGGAAAAGCTGGAAAACAACATCCCATTTACCAACATTGTCGATGATATACAAAGTGTGGGACAGAGGGAAGAATTTGCTGAATGGTAACAGTTGCACAGTAGTCACGCCACTCTGGGACAATTCCCTGTTGCCGGAGTTCGTGAAGCTGGAGGGTTGCTCCGAGTGGCAAGAGAGAGGTGTATTCATAATGTGGCCCAAATCCAATCAGGGAATATATTAAAGAATTTTGAGCAGTTGCAAAGTAAGTTTAACATAGCTAATCGCCAGTTCTATTGATTTCTGCAACTCAGACATGCCTACACTGGTCAGTTTAAGACTAAAGAACTGGCCATATGGCATAATCCTAATCCTCGGGAAAAATTCTAACTGCCCGAGATGGTGCTTTACCTAATGCATATGATGTGGGAATGCAATAATATTGGATAGTTCTGGAAAGATGTTCTAGATATAATTAACAGAATTTATGGTATAGTAAGGAACTCAGAGCCGAAAAAAAATGTATATTGGGAGACACATCAGATCTCCCTGAGGAGCATCCGGTGGAAACTGTTATGACCAGAATACTGAATACTGCAAGTAAAACTATTGCTTCTCACTGGATGCAACCTACAACACCATCCACTGGTGAATTTATTAATAGAGTAAATAGGTTTTTACATTTAAAAAAGGGATTTCTATAGAAAAGAAATGTGATTAAAAAATTTTTTTTATACTATTTGTGGTCTTTTGATCAACACCCCGGGTTTACTGTTGAGAATCCTGCTAGAAAATATATTTTCACCTCTACAGTAAACTACGGTAACTTTCCCTTTTTAGGCTTGTAATAAACAGTGTAATTGGACATTTGCTGGATGGCAGATAACTTATCTTTACACACTGAATCAAAGGAATTACTCTTAGTCTTATTGGCATATACGAAAATGACAAAATATGGAATACAGAAGAAACTAATTTTCCTATATAAAAACGGTTCCAGGACTTGTGTTTCGAAAGGGAGGGGAGAGGGAGTCATCATTTTTTATGTTTTTGTACGTTATTTATTTGGGGAGATATTCCCTGTGGTTGTAATTATTTGAATAATCTATCTAAATAAAAATGTAAAATGTTGTTTTGTTCAAAATCTTAAATCTCCGAAAGTTCTTCACAAATTGCTTTGAAATTTGCATTAGAACGTTGCATTCAAATACACGCATGTTTTTTATATACCTACTATGTTTTTATATACCAGCTGTTGGACGCAAAACCAACAGCAAGAGGGGGGGCTGTTAAGAGCTCAGTCCCAGGCTGACTCTCCTCGGCCGCCCGGCATTCTACCCCCCTTCGTGACATCTCATTCATAAACCCTTCTCCCTCTCCTTCATTCACCCCAGCCGCTGCCTTTGCTCTGCTCCTCTCGTGTCCCCCGTGGGGGTTGGGACGGGAATGACGAGACCGTTTGTTCGAGGCCGAAAGACGCTAATGCTCATCACCACCATCGCCTGAGAGGCAGCCGCCTCTGCTCTCCAGCACCACTGCTGCTGCTGCGGTTTCTTCTCCGACAGGTGAATCTTATTTCCGACTGCGCAACAAGCAAGGGAGGGAAGATGCACAGAGAGGCGCAGGCCACGGTCTCCACTCTGGGCGCTGAGCTGGGCCCGAGCCTCGCAGCAGTGGGCGGATAGTGAGCGAGTGCAAATCCCATTGCGCCACCGGTGCTGTGATCTGGCCGGTACCAGCCCGGGACATGTCAAGCAGATCACCCACTCCTCCTCTGCTGCCACTTGCCTTCATCTCTGTGCCCCGTCCTGTCACATTCCCTCAATTAAATGAGCAACGTTGTTGAAGCAACAATCTTGAAGGGATCTTTCAAAGATGAACATGTTCTCATTCCTCGCATTGCTATGATTCCAACAGATATGCCATTTCAATTTAAGAGATTGCAATTCCCATCAACAAAGCTCAGGGCCAATCTTTAGAATAGTGCGGTTTAAATCTAGACATGGATTGTTTCTCACATGGACAGTTATATGTTGCGTGTTTCTAGAGTCGGCAAACCAGACAGACAATCTCTATATCTACACAGACAGTGGAACAACAAAAAATATTGTATACCCACAAGCATTGTGAAATTAAATATTTTAGAAACGTGTGCTCTTTTCTTTCTTTCTTTTCCATTTAACCAGACTGAGTCACAGCAAAGCGTGGCCGGGTACAGCTAGTGTTTAATAAAAAGAATATGATAAAAAAAAAAAAAAAAGCCCCATAGATTATCTCTAGCTCTTTATTACAGATAAGTGATTGACTAAATCTAGAAATGAATGTTTAAATCCAAGGAGAAAAATTATTTGCCCTCACAGACTTGTTAGTCTTGTAGAAATCCTACGGAGAAGAAAGGGGTAAATTACTGTTAATCAGTTCCACTTTTGGTCGGTGGCCAACAGAAGCTTCACCCCCTTGGCCAACAGGGCAGGGTTAAGAGTTTTTTTCCTACTATGTACTATTATTTTTCAGACTATAAAGATACACCTGACCATAAGATGCACCTAGGTTTTAGAGGAGGAAAATTAATTTAAGGATCTCTGAGCTGACAGAGCCTGCCACTGAAGAAGCCTCCTATGACCTTGAGCCCATCTGACTGCTGGAAGACAGGATGTCATGGAACCTAGTAGGAACATTGCTTCTCTCAAAGACATTGCAAGAGATCCGATGGCTTATGTGGCCAAATTGATTATTTTGCATACTTTGTCCTCTGGAAGGAAGCAGGCTTGGGAGAGGAGAATTTGGAGTTAGATTTGAGCCCTTCAGGGAGTCAGTCTCGATTTTTGAGAATTTATTAACCATCCCAGCCATTGTAAAAACTGCCATGACCTCTAACAGTTGAGTGGAACAGTGGTCCTCCGATCTTCCTACGACAAGAAAATCGTCCAGGTAGGGAATGATCACCACATTCCTGATCTGTAGGAAGGCTGTCATCTCTGCTATGAGTTTGGTGAAAACTCTCGGAGCTATTGAGAGACCGAATGATAGGGCAGTGAATTGGAAATGTCTTAGTTTCCCTTGTATGAGGTATTAGGTATTTTTGGTAGGCTGGATGGATTGGGACGTGGTAACAGGCATCCTTTAGGTAGATTACTGCCATGAAGCAATTATGGTGGTGGAGTTTTACTGCCAAGTTCACCGATTCCATTTTGAACGTCTGATTCTCCACTAGTTGGTTTAGGCTTTTGAGGTTGATAATGGTCCTTAAGGACCCATTTGAAGAGGGGGGAATAAAATCCTCTTCCTTTTTGTGTGTCTGGAACCTTGTGAAGGACTTGTTTTTCTACTAGGGCCAATATTTCCACCTTCAAGGCGACTTCTTAGTCGTGGAGGAGGATGGTCCTCCAAAACATATAACCTGACTCCTTCTTAGTTCTGGAATCCCAGCTCTTCCTGTCTCCCGGAGGGCGACCCCGGTTAAATTTCTTCGTCGGAAATTAAGACCTTTTTGTATCCCCTGAGAATCCTGGAAAACCTTTTTTCCTATCACCTGCTTTTTCCAAAAGATCGTCCAGCTATTGGCCAAATAGGAACTTGCTGTCGCATGGGAGAGAGAATAGCTTGTGCTTTGACTGCAAGTCTCCTGGGCACCCCTTGAGCCACAATGTTCGCCTGGCTGCATTTGACAGGTTCGCCAACTTGGCTGACAGCTTAACCGAATCCGCTGAGGTATCAGCGAGGAAGGCAGATGCTGCCTGCATTAGAGGTAAATTAGACAGGATTTTCTCTCTGGGAGTTCTCTTATCTTTAAGCTGGTCTTCTAAATGCTGTAACTATACTATGAGTGACTTGGCTACACAGGTGCCTGCTATTGCCAGCTTAAGGCCTCCCACTGCTGCTTCACATGTGTGACGCAGGCAGGAGTCTACCTTTTTATCTAGCGCATCTTTGAGGACGCCTGAATCCTCTAGAGGTAGATATGATTTTTTAGAGGACCGAGCTACCGCGCCATGAACCTTGGGGATTTTGTCCCAAGATTCAGAATCGTTATCCTCAAAGGGGTATTTCCTCTTAGGAATGAGGATGAAGGTAATGCCTCCGTTTTCTCAGGTTTCCTCCATTCTCGGTCGATAAAGGCCTGAATTCTAGGATTTACTGGGAATGTGCGTCTTTTTCTCTTCTAGTCCGGCAAACTTAATATCCCCTCAAGGGTTTTGGCTGCTCTTGCATCTTTTAACCCCATAGTGCATCTAACAGCCTTGTCTACTTTGTCTCAATAGGGAAGTAGGGTCTACCACTATCTGAAGAGGAGAAGGACGATGAATCACTGAGATATTGTCTCTCTGACTGGGAAGAAGAATCATAGTTGGAGGAGATTTCCTTATGAGACCTTTTCTTCCCTTTAAGCAAACCCTTCAGGGAGCCTTGCACCTCTGAACGAATTATGGACCTCAGGATTAGCTGCGAAATCTGGCGTACTCTCCGCAATGGTCCTATCAATACAACCTGAACAAAGTTGTTTCTGCCAATCTACAGGAAGGGGTATTTGGCATAAGGCACACATCCTGTGTTTCTTTTTGGTGCTACTTTTCTTATGCTCCTAGGGGTTGAAGCACATAATAAACCTTCCATTAATACAAGGTGACATTTACGAAGATCACTCACCCCTGAAGTCACTGAGGAGTACCGGATTTGGAGGCTGGGGGAAGGACATGAGATGAATCCCTTCTGGATGGCACAGAGTCGTCCGCCACCTGGCTTCTACAGTTGCTGCTACGGTTGCTTGAGCGACTGTCTGTTTGTGGGGTGTCATCCTGCTGCTTCCGCTGACGCTGCTGCTGAGGTGGAGGGGTCAGCTGCTGCTGCTCCTGACTGTCCTGGTCTGCCATAGTTACCAAGACTGTATGGCAGACCATGGCTGGAGCATGAGCAGCATTGACCTGTCCTCCTCCACCTTAAATAGGGGTTGGTGCCATCCAGGTCCTCCTCCGGTTCATGTGCCCTACCCGGACCTTGCCCCTGCCGGCCGAGGCTTCACTTACGGGCCGGTGAGCGCTACAGAGCGCCGCCATATTGGATCCCCCCCGACGTCATCCGGCATGCCTCTCCTAGCGTGCTCCGCACCATGACGTCAGGGACAGAGTCACACCCGGAAGTACACCGCTCCGTGCATGCGGCCAGCGTGGAGCCCGAGCCCTCCTCACCACTTGCACCCGCTTGGACACAGCTCCAGAGAGCTGCGGATGGTGCCTCCGGAGCCCGGAACCCGCTGCACAGGCTGGAGCCTGCTCTTCCACAACTGGAATAGGTCCCGGGTAAGCTTGAAACTTCTTGAACTTCTAAAGACAGGTTCCCATCAAGGATAGGAAACCAACTTAAGTGGGAGAGAGGTACCGCCTTTTATTTCAGTTGGTTTCCTGTCCTTAGTGGGGTGGATCCCTCTCTCAACGTGTGCCGTCATGGGTGAAAGGAAAAATAAACAATTATACTCACCTCCTCATGGCACCAGCGCTGCTTCCTGCTCTGCTGCAGACACTGATCTCACAGTGTGAGCCGCGCATGGAATCACTGCCATGCGCCCTCACACTGAGATGCTGTCCCAGAATAGTCACTGCTCCCCACGCCAGGACTATCGACGTGGGGAGCAATAACCACTCACTCTAATAGCGCGCACACTGTACCCGCAGCGCGGCTCGGTTGTCTGTGCGCCCGCAATTAAAGAGCATGAATAGTCACTACTCCCCACGCCCATGGGAGTGGGGTTGTAGTAAATATTCATGGTCTTTAATAGCGGGCACACATGACCGCAGAGCCACGGCCGCGCAGCGGGTACAGTGTGCGCGCTGTTAAGGAAAATTAATATTCACTGCTCCCAACACCCATGGGCGTAGGGAGCAGAGAATATTCATTTTCTTTAGCAGCGGGCACAGTGCAGGATGCAGCAGCTGTATATTATAATATATTTTCGGACTATAACAGCACAAGATTCTGCCTCCAGAGCTTATTTTAAATACAAGGGGACATTACCGGTGTGCTGTGTAATGGCCGCTCTCTGCTCTCCTGATCTCACTGCAGAGCTGTGTGTGATTATACCTGACACATCTGCAGGTTCCTCTAAGCTTCAGCTTCCATCTCACAGGCAGACAGGGTTACAACACACCAGAGCTGTGAGAGATTCTGCAAATGTGTTTGTAATTAGACAAAAGTTCAGTTCTCCTGTACACTGCTAGTCACTTGTCTCACACTGGTAACAACCCCTTCATTCAAAATAATTTCTGGAGGCAGACTCTCATGCAGATCACTGTCCGGCCCATAGCCTGGAACAGCTCAATTACATATAAGAGAAACATTAATGTCTCTGGAAAAAGACATCGGATTGCAGACCGCAAGGTTTCATTTTATTCAGCTTCCTATGAACTACATGCCCATATAGACAGCTTAGAAGACTTGATCCTACTAACAGATTCCCTTTAAACAGAACCTGTCAGCAGGAATATCCATGTTAAACTAAAGGTATTGGCAGAATGGCGCGGTCATACTTATTGAACACACACCTTCAGTGTAAAAATCAGCAGCCTGGTTTTCGTTAAATCATCATGATAAATTTCAGCTTACTCATCTATTCGTGCCTCGGGGCGGGACTGTGGATAGGGTCTTCACCTCAGATGGCTCAGCCACGGCCCCTCCGCTGCCTCTGTTGTATTCATCAGCTTCGTCATTTAAATTTTGGGCTGGCGGTATTCTAGCTGTGGGCGGCGCTCTCACAGATTCAGCTGGTGGTGGTCTTCATGAAAATGACACCGGTGCATGCGTAGATTGATCTCCAGCGGTGTGGAGACACGAGGCTCAGTGCATGCTCTTGCCCGCTGGCCTAGCTGTCTTTAGAAAGACTGCATGAACCAGGGCTCATCCCACTGAATGCCTGCACTTCTTTCCCGTTAGCAGAATACTACTCAAACACAGGGTGAGGGTAAAACAGTGTGGCAATACTTTATTGAACCACCAATAGACAATAACATCATACAAAATACAGAGTCTTGTCCTGCCGCTGGCTTGCCAGTAATTCGTACATCTGCGACTTCGGGGCTTCCAGGGCCAACTTACCCAAAGAATGGCCCCCCCGCTTTGGGCAGGCAGCAATAGAGAGGGGGAAGCAGCAAGCTTAGGAAGTTGACCGTCCACTGAAGTACGTGGCCAGGTGAGCTGATTGGAGAAGCCAGATTGGGACAATCAGCTCACCTGGCCCCATAGAGATGTTTGGAGAAGCCAGGTTGGGACAATCGTCTCCATGGGGCCAGGAAACCTGATTGGAGAAGCCTGGCTTCTCCAAAAGTATCCATGGGTTCAGTGAGTCAATGGAGCACATTGTATTCCGCTAGCTGGGCCTATGGTCCCTTAAGCTGGTGTCCTGTAGAGTGTCTCAAATCTGTATTTCTCTGGTAGGAGCCATTGTTCCCTGGCTGCTGTTCTGCAGAAGAATAGAGGTAATTTTTATACCCACAGCAGTCCTCCAGGCTATCATCCATATGTCTAGGGGGAGGTGGGAGGAGGTTATTTCTAATTGATCAAGTATTCAATCAACCTGCAAAGTTTGTCCATCAATGGGTAATCAACATATTAGCAAACAGATTGTTTAATAACCCTGCGTCCCTGTCTTCCAAGGATAGCAGCACAATAAACTGTAACAAACATGAATTCAAGAGTCAATGTTCAGGCTCATGAAAAATGGCCTGTGTCTCCTGACCTACTGAAAAATATGTCTGGCCTAATTAAGAATAAATGCGATGTCATCACAGGCAGTCTTCAGAAAAATGGTGCCGGTGCATGTGCAGAATAAGATCTCGGCTCAATAACGAGTAGAGATCTCATTCTGCGCATGTGCCATCTCCGGCGCCATTTTCCTGAAGGACACCGGAGATTGACCTGCGCATGCACCGGCGTCATTTTCATGATGACCACCACCAGATGAATCTGCAACAGCGCCGCCCACAGCTAGAACGGCACCAACCCAAACTTTAAATGACAAAGACGATGAATACAACAGAGGCAGCGGAGGGGCCGTGGCCGAGTCCTCTGAGCCGAACTTCCTACCTATAGTCCTGACCCGAAGCGATGAGGAAACCAAAATTTATTATGATGATTTAACGAAAACCAGGCTGCAGATTTTTACACTAAAGGTATGTAGTAAATCAGTATGACAGTGCCATTCTGCCAATACCTTTAAACATGTACAGGTGCATCTCACTAAATTAGAATATCATCAAAAAGTTAATTTATTAAAGTTCTACTTCAAAACAAAAAGTGAAACTCATATAGAGTCATTACAGAATGATCTATTTCAAGTGTTTATTTCTGTTAATGTTGATGAGTATGGCTTAAAGCCAATGAAAATACAAAAGTCATTATCTCAGTAAATTAAAATAATTAACAAAAAACACCTGCAAAACACGCCAACCCATCGGCGGCCCACGATCATGTGACGGGTGTGCCAATGGACGGAGCTAGAACGTGCTTCCAGCGCGATCTTGTTAAATGCCACTGTCAGAGGTTGACATGTTAATAGCGGCTGTTAGGGGCACATGTCAGCTAAAAAGAGGGAGTCACCTATGATGTACCGTTATAGGTCGTAAAGGGGTTAAGTCAAATGTGGCTGAGTTGTAAGCTCTGCAGGTGAGTTGTTGTGGGAGAACATATGTCGCACTGGGCCAGATGGAAGGGACGGGAAAAAACCAACAACTCCATTAGGAAGAACGTCATCTAATATACAGTGAAGGAAATAATTATTTGATCCCTTGCTGTTTTTGTAAGTTTGCCCACTGACATTTTGCTGTGAGAAATAAGCATATGATTCCTCTGGCAAACAACACTTAATACTTGGTGGTAAAACCCTTGTTGGCAAACACAGCAGTCAGACGTTGTTTGTGGTTGATGATCAGGGTTGTGCACATGTCAGGAGGAATTTTGGTCCACTCCTCTTTACAGATCATCTTTAAATCATTAAAATTTTGAGGCTGTCGCTTGGCAACTCAGAGCTTCAACTCCATCCATAAGTTTTCTATGGGATTAAGGTCTGGAGACTTACTAGGCCACTCCATAATCTTACTGCGCTTCTTTTTTGAGCCACTCCTTTGTTGCCTTGGCTGTATGTTTTGGGTCATTCTCTTGCTGGAAGATCCATCCACGACCCATCTTCAATGCTCTTACTGTGGGAAGGAGGTTGTCGGCCAAAATTGTGCGATACATGACCCCATCCATTTTCCCTTCAGAACAGTGCAATCGTCATGTCCCCTTTGCAGAGAAGCACCCCCAAAGTATAATGTTTCCCCCACCATGCTTCACGATTGGGACGATGTTCTTAGGGTTGTACTTATCCTTCTTCTTCCTCCAAACATGGTGAGTTGAGTTAATGCCAAAGAGCTCAATTTTTGTCTCATCTGACCATAGCACCTTCTCCCAATAACTCACAGAATCATCCAGGTGTTCATTGGCAAACTTCAGACGGGCCTGCAGGGGGACCTTGCGGGCACTGCAGGATTTTAAACCTTTAAGGAGTAATGTGTTACCAATTGTTTTCTTGCAGGCTGATCTCTCACCTTCCTCATGATCAAGGATACCCCACTAGATGAGATTTTGCATGGTGCCCCAGATCGAAGTCGATTGACAGTCATTTTGTATTTCTTCCATTTTCTTACTATTGCACCACAGTTGTCTCCTTCTCACCCAGTGTCTTACTTATGGTTTTGTAGGCCATTCCAGCTTTGTGCAGGTCTATGATCTTGACCCTGACATCGTTAGAAAGCTCTTTGGTCTTGCCCATGTTGTAGAGGTTAGAGTCTGACTTGATTAATTGAGTCTGTGGACAGGAGTCTTTTATATAGGCTACTATGCAAGACAGCTGTCTTAGATGCAGGTAATGAGTTGATTAGGAGCGTCTAACTGGTCTGTTAGGTGCCAGAACTCATAATGGTTTGTAGGGGATCAAATACTTATTTCTCACTGCAAAATGCAAATAAATTTATCCAATTTATACAATGTGATTTTCTTGATTTTTTTTGGGATATTCTATTTCTCAATGTTAAAATTAACCTACCCTTAAAATTATAGACTGTTCATGTCTTTGACAGTGGGCAAACTTACAAAAACAGCAAGGGATCAAATAATTATTCCCTTCACTGTAACACTCTTATATGTGCTGCAAAACTGGTATGTACCATTATAAGGTAACTGTATGGCCGTAGTATCGTTCTTGGTTTTTGTATAGGGATTTGTTTTTCAGTAACATCATGGTGCTATGCATGTGCTAAGGTTCCCCTCTACCCATTATGATTAAAGTGTGCCATTGTAGTTGTAAACATGGTTACTTAGCCTAGAAGACCACTCAGATGTGTTTCGCTATCCCTGTGCTAAACCCCTAGCTATGCCTCTGGTGGCACTGACTGCCTTTAGCTAAGATCTGATATACTTTTCCATTTGAAATAGTCAGGAGCCAACGTTTGAATGAACTTGTGGTCAGGGTACAGGGATACCATTTGATCACTTTGGAGTGGCAGTGCACATGCTTCATCATCACAGCTCTATGCTAAATTCACAGAAACAGAGGCTCAGGACCCCTTTCTAGTGAGCTTTAGTGGGTCTTATCAACTGTCTTCATATGGATAGGTGATAATTCCTTTTTGCGTAATAATCCCTTTCAGCGGACTGCATTTGTGATGAGTTTTCTTAAGAATTCAGAATTAGACCAGCTAACTTATGTACCACTTACCATAGAGATCTCGAAAATACATCATGTCCTCATCACTGTGTCCTTGTTTGAACGGCATCTTAGTAAATCCATCCATCTGCAGAGGAGAAAAATTAACAAGTTATTAATAATCAATTATAACCAACAACTGCCACAGAAAATACACTATATTGTTTATTCGGTATGCAGAAAGCACAATGGCAATTCTGCGAGCTCCTCCTGCATCAGTATCTGTTAGCAGAGATCCACATACAAGAGTGGGGTGGCATTGTTGTCACTACTGGGGAGAAGACAGTTAGTGCAGTCATTACGAGGGGGTGGAGAGTCCTACTCTGATGAGACTACTGAGATGGTGGAAAGAGTTCTGCTGAGGCACACAAGTTGGTGGGATGGCTTGGGTTATCCCGCTATGCCTTCCGGTGGAGAAAGGGGTGTAAACGGGAAAGCTGTAATTACTTGTCATAAGGCCATGTTCACACATTCAGTATTTGATCAGTTTTTTACATCAGTATTTGTAACCCAAAACCAGGAGTGGGTGAAGAATGCAGAATTGGTGACGTGTTTCTATTATAATTTTCCTCCGAGGGTCCCACTCCTGGTTTTGGTTTACAAATACTGAGGTAACTGTCTTTATTGGTCTAACAATAGGATTATATATTACTTCCTATATGGAAAACTAATAAAAGACTACCTGGGATTACAAACATCTATTAACAAGTGGAATGATAAGGATATGGCATTCACAGCTACAATGGATTACAACAATTTTTTTTTTTTTTTTTTGTCTGCCAACGACTTTCGTGGGATCCAGGTAATATTTTCAGATGACATGCCATACGGATAGGGCATTAATGTATGATCAGCCGGGGTCCCGCAAGCGGCACCCCCGCCGATCAGCTATTATCGGTGCCGGCCGGAAGTGCTCACCTGAGGGGCTCCGCCGTCAAGTGGTAGTGGCCGCCACGGTGAACTGCCTCCCGTGGGAGGCGGATCTGCAGTACACCGCGGTGGCCACTGCCACTTGACGGCGGAGCCCCGCAGGTGAGCACTTACGGCCGGCGGCCACCACCGCCACAGGTAACAGCTGATCGGCGGGGGTATCCGCAAGATAGGGCATCAATGTAAAAGTAGTGGACAACCCCTTTAACACTTGTGAGTACACTTGTACTTCATCTCTATCTTTATAGGAATTTTTACTTTCCCTTTTTTTCCCCCCATTCCTTCCCTTCTTATTAAAATATTATCGCTTTCCTCCCCCTCCCATCTTTCCTCGCTTATATGATTGTCTATGTATATTGAAATAAGAAACAAGTCACCAATTCTGCATTTATCACCCACTCCTGAGAAAAAATACTGACCAAATATGGATAGTGGGGCTGTGGCCTTAGCCTTTAAATTTAAAACTCAATAAAAACTATTGAAACAAATACTGATGTAAAATACTAACCACATACTCAACGTGTGCACATAGCCCAAGGAAGAAAATCTGTGGTGGCTCCAGAAAGGGAGGGTTAGCTGAATAGTTTGGCTGTGACCATTAACATGGAAAACTGTGGGAATTCTGTGAATATGGAGGGTAATCCCATTAGGAATTCTGTTGTCACTTCTAAAAGGGGTTTGGTACAGTGAAGTAGATTTGCAGACTGTTCTCCCAACCCGAGCCCGACAGCTGTATAGAAATACATGAAACGGACATGCTCGAGTCGGGAGAACTGACAGAAGATCAGTGCACTGTGTTTCGCTCTCTCTGAGATATATGGCCGTCTGACTGCACTTAGTCTTATTAATTACAGCGTTCGTTTAAAGATGGCAGTGGTGTTTGGATAACAGAAAAGATGTACAGTAAAAAAAATTATATTGCGATAAAGGGGACACTCCTAGAATATATGTTTGTCTTTTGGGGGCATAAAAGTATTTAGTTCAAAAAGTAAAAAAGGAAAGCTGTTCTTTATATCCATTAGTTCTTGCAGAAGGAAGGATGCGTGAAAAACTGCACAAGTGTCTATATACATGGAGCTACCCCTGCTTCCACCACCCATACACCTCTAGCACCATTTCAAGGATTATTTCTGCCACCTGCTTCATTCATTACTGAGGCTTTAGTTTCCTTTATTGTGACCCTTAGATACTTGTTATTGTACTTACAAAAACTTGCATTAACCAACAATACCCATTTACGAAAATGGGAATAACCCTTTAAGCAAACATAAAAAATTATCACAGCTGAAAAACTAGCATACTAACATACAAATGCTGCAAAAGGCATAATGAAATTGGTGCAAAAATGGCTAAAATCAGCATCTTTTTATGTATTCCTTCTACCCACAGTGGGCCTAATCTATCCATTACACGGCCACTTATGCTTCTTGTTCATAATTTCTGGGGTGTGTAGAATTTGGCGAACTTACATAATTACCGCAGGAGTGCATTACTCTGTCGCTTTATGACTATGTGAACTTGGTCTAACATACTTTTCATAAATACAATATATAAAAATACTTTCACAAAACCCAGTACAAACAATCCCTCCAGTGAATGAGCTCTCAATATTAAATCTACGTTCACATTTCTGTTACACCCTTCATTTTTGGACTCAGACATCCATGTATACATAAAAATAGTACGAGTGTCTTGTATCCGAGTTTCATTAGTGTATGGTTGTGTTTCAGTTTTAACCACCAAGTGTTTCATCAGCGATTTTCTTGTATGGAAAAATAAAAATACACTTACAAAGCTTCTCCTATCCTTTCCAATGTTTATCGCAGACAGCACAGGACTGTGCACTGATGCCATCCATGTGCTGTCCGTGATTTTCACTGACCCATAGACTTGTACAGACACTGGTAAAAAATAGACATGTCTCTGTGATTTTTGCATGGCCCACAAAAACACACAGTGACGTGAACAGCCTCACAGCCTTTAATGGGTACATGTTCTATTCATGTGAATCATGGATAGAACATGAATGTGAAAACCAGACATCTAAATGAGGCCTTCGGCACAGACAAAAATGGAAATTTATGTGTAAAAAGGACGAATTGCATACTTCTGTGTGGAATCCACTGAATGTCGGTTTTTACAATGGAAGAAAGTTCAACATGATGCGCTTTATAGTCCGTTCTAGAAACTGACACAAAATGGCGTAGACAGAACCTATAACAATCAGTTTTGTCTATTATAACAAAGCGACAGAATGGAAATGTGAACACAGCCTATGCATATAGAAAAAAATACAAATAGAAAACAGTCTTAGAAAAAAAAATGAACTCCACTATACTTGCCTGGAGTGATTTACATTTTGTAACATTACTTTCAGCATAACCAATGTAATACTAACATTAAAGGGAACCTGTCATGTCCCCAAACGCTATTATCTGAAGATACGGGGTTAATCTGCAGGTTAATGGCGTTCCAATGCTATATGGCCGCTGTACAGAAATGGTGACTAGTGGGATAAAATGAACTGTATTCCTCCCAGGAGCTGCTGGACTCAGTCATAGAGGGAGCCGGAGTGGCTTCAGTCAGCGCCGGCTGTACACATCAGTGGAGAGAGCGGTCAATGAAAATGCAGGGCAAGCTTAATGTGAAGCGCACTATCCGGCCGGACAGCAATGTAGCACTATTAACCTGCAGACTGAACCTGATAATGTTTGGGGACATGGCAGGATCCCTAACAGAGGGGATATGCAATCTATGGTTTGTGCCCATATGTAGTTCAGCATTTTCAACAGTTTAGCGTGGTCCTGTGCTGGTAATATGTGGCACATAAATGCTGGCCAAATCCACTGTATTGGGTTTATTTCATAATGGCAGTGTCTGAAAACAGTATATTTCCCCTCTCCTTATTGAGGAGACAATGATCTATTGCCATCTATAGGAAAGGGACACATAGCGACACCAAGGCCCGGGTTATATGGTGGCACACCGCAGCTGAGAACCCCCTAAGCTAAGACCAAGGGACACTAGAAGTGCACGACGTTAGATAGAGGCATTTATCAGAATGAATGGCACCCGCTTCCATCTGCTACAATCGCCATTATATTCTACCCCACCACATTGCCCGTGCTGCCATGATTTGTGGCTCCTGGCCCTCTAATATAATGTGTCCCTCCACTGTCTACATCCACATGGGCAGCAATGCCACTGACAACTGTATAACTGCTAACACTGCGTGTACAACACGGCGGGCGCCAGGTTCTGTTTAAAGAGAACCAAAAAAACATAGGCTGACGAGGACATGCTGGGAGGTGTAGTTCCCTCACAGCATACATTTCTGCACATAGTAATTATGGCTGGATGGAACACGCACTGTGTGAACACATTCAGAGGCAGAACTTCCTCCTCAGCACCGCAGTAACCAATCACATTGCTGCTTACAGGCTCTACACTGAAAGCAGTGATGTGATTGGCTGTTGGGCTCGCCCTTCTCATAAGTCTGGCACTGGATGCAGACATTAGTGCAGTCACATGGACGCGTTCCATCTAGTGACCGGTGTGCGGGTCAGACACAGACGTTCTCCGCAGACATGCCTACTCCGTACACAATGCAGACGGCCTGCACGCTGCTCCAAGCACTCACCCTATATCTAGTGCCGCCAACCACAGCAGGTGGAAGCCTCTTCCGCCTCCCGTCATGGGTCAGCTGTCCACGGTTTCACCCAACCCCCGCACTCACAGCCGCTTCCAGCAACTTCCCCCCCGATAATACCGACGTCCCCACTTCTCTACCCGACACTCGCCCCTCCAATCAGAGAGGACGTAATAACGTGACCGAGGGACGTTCCTTAGCCACGCCCACTGAGTACAGCTTCTTTGGCGGGAAGGCTTGTCTCCAGTCAGAGGCAGTGGTCGGTGCTGAGCAGTGCAGTGCTGAGCGTTGAGCTGGCGGACAGCTGTGTGCAGTGCTGAGCGTTGAGCTGGCGGACAGCTGTGTGCAGCCATGTAGCTGGGGCATTGTGCTGATCTGATTATGTTACCAGTCTCTCTCTCTTATCATCCTCACTCGCGCATGCGGCTTATCTATTGTCCCTCTCCTGACAACAAACGTCTCGTTCCCATGTAACACTGTGATGGTATATAGTGTGTGAGCCGCGGCTGAAACCTGGCTGCACCTAAACCACTATAGACTGCCAGTGCAATTCCACAGTTGTTTTTTTTTTTTTTTTTTTACCACGTTCACTGAATGCTAAAACTGACCTGCCATTATTATTCTCCAGGTCATTACGAGTTTGTAGACACCAAACATGTATAGGTTCTTTTTTATTTAAGTGGTGAAAAAAAAATCCAAAGTTTGCTAAAAAAAAAAAAAAATGGCGCCGTTTTCCGAGACCCGTAGCATCTCCATTTTTTGTGACCTGGGACCAGGTGAGGGTTATTTTGTGCGTCAAGCTGACGTTTTTATTGATACCATTTTGGGGTAGATATGATGTTTTGATCGACCATTATTGCATTTTATTGCAGTGTTGCGGTGACCAAAAAAACTTAATTCTGGCGTTTAGAATTTTTTCCTTGTTACGCCATTAATCAATCGGATTAATTTTTTTTTTTATATTGATAGATCGGGCGATTCTGAACGCGACGATACCAAACATAACATTTTTAAAAACTTATTTTTTTACTTTTTGTTTGCTTCAATAGTCTCCATGGGAGACTTGAAGCTGCAGTTACCTGATCGGCTCTGCTACATACAGGCTATGAGCAGGTTGCCTGTATGTACCAGATTTGCTCACTTGCTATGAGCGCCGACCACTGGGCGGCGCTCATAGCAATCTAGACATGACAACCACAGGGGTCTGCTGCAGACCCCGGGTTGTCATGCCAACCCATCTGTGACCCACGATCATGTGGCAGGGTAAGGGACGCGCTTCCGGAGCGGCACTATTAAATGCCGCTGTCAGAGATTGACAATGGCATTTAACTAGTTAACAGCCACGAGTGGATCGCATTCCATCCCCAGCTGTTGCAGGCACATGACAGCTTGTATAAATCAGCTGGCATGTGCCCGATCTAGTGTGCTCGCGCAGCGCGCTGCACCGGGGGTTACGACGTGGTGTGTACTATTACGTACCACGTTGTGAAGGGGTTAATTCCCCAGAGAAAAATATACCGGCCTACAATCATGCAACCAGACTGTTCATGCTGCCCACAGTTTGGGCAACACTAATCACGTGATATGTTCCCTTTGAACGGAATCTCACTATGTAATCTGAAAGGAGCATAATGTAGAAACAGATACCCGATTCCAGAGATATATCACTGGGCTGCTTGCTGTAGTTTTTATAAAATCACAGTTTTCTTTGCTGCAGATCTACCAGTTCTCCGAATGCTGAGCTCTGTATAACCCCATCCACACCACTCTGGCAAATTTCTGTGTATACTCTGCATAGGCGGAAAGCTGCCAATCTGTGTTGGGGGCAGAGATACAGATCATGTTGACTAGAAAGCATGGGACACTTAGTCCTGTAGTGATAATATCCTGATGATAAAACACTTATTTTATTGAAACTACAACACACAGCCCGGTAAGTGACACATTACTGTAATCATTGTCTCAGCTCCTACATCATGATGCTCTCAGATTACATAGCAAAAACCTGCTGACCGATTCCCTTTAACCACTTACTGTGTCAATTTTTTAGGACAGGTGGGAATGATAGGCCCCACAGGGAACGTGGCAATAAGGCTGTGTGCCCACGTAGCGTTTTTCAAGCGTATATGCTGCGGAATTTCCGCAGCGTAAACGCTTGAAAAACGCATGTAGATCCGCACCCCATGGTCCCCAATGGCATTCCGCAATGTCAATGCCCATGCTGCGGATTTTTCCGCAGCGTATATGCTGCGGTCAAAAATCCGCAGCATGTTCATTAATTTTGCGGAAGCGCAGCGGAATCAATGTGCGGATGGTACCCAAGTCTGGATGAGAGGAGACTCTCCTCCAGACCTGGGTACCAAAGAACCTGTAAAAAAAAGAAAAAAATAAAGTTTATACTTATCTTCTGATGTTTTCCCTCCGTCGCGCTGTTGTCTGAAGGACCTGCCACGTCATTGAGTCATGTGACCCACCACATGACTCAATGACGTCACCGCAGGTCCTGCACACAACAGCGTGAGCCGCTCAAGCCTCCGGACGGGGCAGAGAATGCATCAGAAGGTGAGTATAACGTTTATTTTTTTATTTTTTACCATTCTGAACAAGTTGTCAAGCACTTTTCCAAGTGATGCTTGGAGAAGTGCTTGATAACCCGCATGCGGAAATGCATGCAAAGACGCCTCACAAACGCTTCTACCTGGCGGGAAAACCGCATGTAATATCCGCATGCGATTTTCCCGCCAGGGAGAAGCGTAAAAAATATGCTTCAGGTCCGCAACGTGGGCACATAGCCTAACAGGGAGCATGTGAGTAGGTTTTTCTACCCCACTAATGTTATCTAAGCAAAGTTGCTTAAATGTAAGGTAAATTCATACTTTTGTTGTAGAAAATTGATTTTTCATTTCGTTTTATGAAAATGCCTTGCTGAATTTTTTATGCTAATGAGCAGTAAGTGCATGGGGCTTGGCATGCACTTACAAGCTCTCCTGCATCTCTCTCTCTAAATATTAATGTATGCAGAGCCACAACAAGGGTTAGGCACCTGCTTAAGGCGCCACCTCCTGCCTATCCGAGGGGGTGCACTTTAAAAAAAAAAAATTGCTGAATGTCTGCGGTCGCCCGGCACCTTCCTCCGGCCGCAGACATTAAGCACAGTATCGGCCGGGGGCGCAGGCAAGGAGGTGAGCGATGTCAGTCACTGACACCGCTCACCCCCCTCTCTGCCTGGGCCCCGGACGTGGCTCCTTCCCTGCACTCAATTGTATTCGCGTCTTTCAGACGAGAATACAATTGCTGTGTTCATCGCCCGGCAGGGGAACTGTAATCTGTCTCCTGCTCCTCTGGGAACTCCAGCAAGACACAGGCCACTTACGGCCTGCACCTTGTTGGACAAGGCACACGCAGGAGACATTGGATGGCGTGATTGAGTGACTTCATCGCACCGTCCAGCATCCACTGCTGTACTTCACAGAAAAAGAGACGGTGGACTAGGTGAGAATAATTTTTTCTTTTTAAAACTTATATTACTGTGCAAGGGGGCATAAAATGAAGGACTGTGCTGATGGAGGGGAATAAAATGATGGGAGGTGCTGTGCTGATGGGTGGGGGAATAAAACGAGGGTCTGTGCAGAGGAGGGGGAATAAAACGTGTCAGAGCAGCGGGTGCGATGACGTCATTACAGCGCGCCTGCTGTACTGAGATGGCAGCAGCACTTCACACTACACGCTCAAGAGACGGGAGAATCAGGTGAAATGAGGAGTTGTGATATTTGTATTTTTTTTTTTTTAATCAGTAAATGGTGGCCATAATAGTGTATGTAGGGCCATGGTGGTTGCATTATATTCTATGGAAGACCATGGGGAGTGCATTATATTGCATGGAGGACCATGGGGAGTGCGTTATACTAAATGGAAGACTATGGGGGGCGCATTATACTATATATGGAGGATTGTGGGGGGTGCATTAAACTATATACGGAGGATTATGGGGGGCATATTATACTATATGAAGGACTATATAGGGCTGATTATACTTTATGGAAGCCTATGTGTGGCCATTATACTATATGGAAGCCTATGTGTGGCCATTATAATATTTGGAGGGCTATGTGGGGGCTATTATACTGTATGCAATTATATGCAAACAATTATACAGTGTGAAGGTTTATGTGGGGTCTATTATACTGTGTCGAGGGCTGTGTGGGCGCCATTATATTCTTTGGAGGGCTAGTGGGGGCCATTATACAGTGTGGAGAGGAGTGAGGCCATTATACTGTATGTAGGTCCATTATACTGCATGGAGGGCTGTGTGAGGGATCATACTGTGTTGGTGTCATCATACTTTGGCTTGGGAGTTGAGGTGGGGTGCAGTAGGGTCATTATATTGTGCATGTGGAGGCTAATGTGGAGGAATCGACCATGGAGGTATCATACTGCGTTTGGGGGGCACTTGTGTTGGCATCATACTTTATGGGTGCACTGAAAGAGGAATCTTGGACTTCAGTAGGAGGAAAATTACTATGTAAGAGCTGCAAAGTTGTGAGATATGCTCTTATGTGACCCCCACAATTTTTTTTTTTGTGGGGGGTGGTCCAATTAGAACTATTGCTGTGGGGCCCAATGATTCCTAAGTACACCCCTGGCTGGAATGACAGGCTTATCTTTCAAAGAGACTGGTCGTAAAACGTCTGTTTAGCCCCATCAATCCCTATATGAGGGAAGAATGGGCCAAGCGCCGTAGTACCGTAGCAGAGTAGTAACCATGATAAACAGCGGGTTACTAGGTGCGCGTGTGCCCCTAGTAACCCGCTGTTTATCATGGTTACCAGCCTGCTCCTGCTTCAGCAGGCTGGTAACCAGGAGCAGGACATTGTGGAAAGATTCTTTCCACGATGTCGCTGCTCCCCTGATCGCTGGTGAGCCTGCCTGTTTGACAGCTCACTGCCTGACAGGTCGTATCGTTGTCGGGATCGCTGTAGTGTCGCTAAGTGTGACGGGGCCTTAAGGCAAGAAATCCCACTTATTACACCTGACAGGGCACACCTGTGAAGTGAAAACCATCAAGAGAAAGCCAAGAGTGTGCAAAGCAGTCATCAAAGCAAAAGGTGGCTACTTTGAAGAACCTAGAATATAAGACATATTTTCAGTTGTTTCACACTTTTTTGATAAGTATATAATTCCACGTGTGTTAATTCATAGTTTTGATGCCTTCAGTGTGAATGTACAATTTTCACAGTCATGAAAATACAGAAAAATCTTTAAATGAGAAGGTGTGTCCAAACTTTTGGTCTGTACTGTAGATTGCTACCTTTTTATACCAGGCCCTAGTCTTACGCTTCACTAGATATGGTTGAAGCAACTGGTCTACACATCCCATAAATTTATAGGAGGAGGCAGTCAGCACCCATACCGCTGAAAAACTGCTACCAGGCTCTCACACAGGACCACTATGAAGATGTTCATCAAAAAAGTGCTTTGCCCACAAAGAACACTCTAGTAAGCAGTCAGAAGCCTTTTGAAGAGAGAAAAAGAAGCGCTGTGGTGAAGAGAAAAAGGAGAGTGATGGTTGTGAGGGATTCCCTACTGAAAGAAACAGAAGCCGCAATATGCCAACCGGACATCACCTCACAAGACGTGTGTTGTCTTCCAGGTGCCCAAATCAAAGATGTGTCTTATAGGGTATCAAGACCTCTTTAGTGCTACAGATGATTACACATGCTTTGTTCTACACGTAGGAACTAATTACACAGCAAAAAAGAACCTGGAAACTATATGCAGAGACTTTGAAGACCTAGGCCGGAAAGTGAAGGAACTGAGAGCTCAGGCCATCTTCTTATTCATCCTCCCAGTGGATGGACATGTAATAAGGAGATTGAACAGGATTCTACCGGTGAACAATTGGCTACGTCGATGGTGCCGTCAGCAACGTTTTGGGTTTCTTGACCATCATTACTTTTATGATGGACTCCTTGCTAGAGATTGTTTGCATCTTACAAAAACAGGAAAACACATATTTGTTAAATGCCTTGCTACGGTCATCAGGAGAGCTTTAAACTAGAGCAATATGGGATGGGAAATATAGGGCCAAGAAAAAGTATGCAGCTAATGAATACTTTTGAGAACAAATTCTGAATGAAAATAGAGGAGCAAGAGAAACCAACTTGAAGAGAATTGGAGCTGCTAACACAGGAAGAGAAATATAATGTCATAGGCATCACTGAAACTTGGTGGGATGATACGAACTGTAACGGGTCTGGGAGGTGGAACCTCTGAGCAACTATACAAAGGGGCAGTCCTTGTAAGGAAGCGGGTGGCTCCCCAGGAAGGCGGGCAGGTTGTCACGGCAAGTGACAGGGACAGTCTCTGGGTAGAAGGGCAGGAGGTCACGGCAAGTGACGGGGACAGTCTCTTGACAGGCGGATGGTCACGGCAAGTGACAGCAGGGTAAGAGTCTCTAGACGGGCAGGTGGTCACGGCAAGTGACAGCAGGGAGAGAGTCTCTAGATAGGCTAGCAGGCAGGTAGCAGGTGAGCGCTCCCAGGTGAGCGGGCAAGAGTCTCTGGACAGGCAGGTGGTCACGGCAAGTGACGGCAGAGCCTCCAGGTAGGCTAGCAGGCAGGTAGCAGGTGAGCGCTCCCAGGTGAGCGGGCAAGAGTTTCTGGACAGGCAGGTGGTCACGGCAAGTGACGGCAGAGCCTCCAGGTAGGCTAGCAGGCAGGTAGCAGGTGAGCACTCCCAGGTGAGCGGGCAAGAGTCTCTGGACAGGCAGGTGGTCACGGCAAGTGACGGCAGAGCCTCCAGGTAGGCTAGCAGGCAGGTAGCAGGTGAGCGCTCCCAGGTGAGTGGGCGGGCAGATCCATAGACAGACTGACAGGAGTTGGAAGGCAGACTGTCGGACCGCAGGAATGCAAGCAGATAGACTGGAACCAGGTAGGTATCAAGCAGAGATCTGGCAGGTATCTGGTAACGGGACCTGAGGGCTGAAGCAGAGTTGAAAGGCTTTGCAACAATATTGCTCGGGCACCTCCATTTTGGAGGAGGTGCCTTATATATGGTGAGGTCCTCCGGCGATTGGCCGGGGAATCCTTAGGACGGCGCGCGCGGCCCCTTCAAGAGAGGGGGAGCGCGCGCCCTAAGCACAAAGGCCGGGAAGCAGCGCGCGCTGCCAGCAGAGCGGGAGGAAGCCGCCGGGCACGGAGCGGAGAGGTGAGGGGAACGGCGTCCCTGCCTAGCAGGAGGCAGGGACGTCGACGCTACACGAATGATTGGAATACAAACCTTGAAAGCTACAACTTATTTATGAGAAACAGGCTTAACAAGAGGGGAGGAGGTGTTGCATTTTATGTTAGGAAATTGTATATCTCCACAGAGATCCAAGCTTCCCAGAATGGTAGCTCTGTAGAAACTGTTTTGGAAAGAATACAAGGTGAGAAGAACGAAAAGGACACTATTGTAGGTGTTTACTATGGGCCACCTAGAAAGACTGAAGACACGGATGAACTCTTTTTACATCAGATGTCTTTGTTCTATAAAAAAAAAGTACAACATAGTCATCATGGGAGATGTTAAGTATCCAGATATTTGTTAGGATTCTCTCTCAGGCAAAAGTAATGGGTCCAGAATATTCTCTTGCTGACAACTTTATCTTTCAAAAGGTAGAAGAGAGAACAATAGGAACTGCTATCTTGGACCTAATTCTTATCAACAGGGAGGAGGAAATGGTTGAGGAAGCAAAGGTGGCTGGGAATTTAGGAGGCAGAGATCATGCTATCCTTGAATTTTAGATTACAAGAGGAAGACCTGCGAGGACTCAGACTTTAAGGTTGGACTTCAGAAAGGCTGATTATTATGGACTCAGAAAGAGGGTAGGAAAGGCCCAATGGCTGGATGTTCTAAAGAACAGAAATGTCCAAGAAGGATGGAAGATTTTTCAAGATGAAATTATCACTGCGCTTCAGTAACAATCCTGAAGAGAAGGAAGAATTGGAAGCATTTAAAGAGACCAGGATGGATGAACAAATTATTAAACAGCATGTATGTAAGAACTTGGATAAGAATACAGTAATTACCAGAGCCAACATGGGTTTGTAGCAAGTCATGCCAGACTCATCTAATTTCCTTCTGTGATGGAATCACTGACTGGGTGGATCAGGGAAATGCGGTAGCTACAGTATATCTCGATTTCAGCAAAGCATTTGATAAAGTATCTCATACTATTATTATTGAAAAAATGACCAAGTATGGGATTGGCAAGGGTACAGTTAGGTGGATTAATAACTGGCTCAGTGATCGTACTCAAAGAGTGGTAATTAATGGTTGAACATCCAATTGGAAGAGTGTCTCAAGTGGGGTACCACAAGGCTCTGTATTGGCCCCAGTGTTGTTCAACATTTTTATAAATGATCTAGATAAGAGAACTGAAGGTAAACTAATCAAATTTGCAGACGATGCAAAGCTAGGAGGGATAGCTAACACTAGAGAAGACAGAGAAAGCATTCAGAAGGATCTAGATACGCTTGAACGATGGGCAGCAACTAATAAAATGGCATTTAACAGGGAGAAATGCAAGATTCTACATCTGGGCAAGAAAAATGAAAATTACATCTACAAAATGGCAGGAATAGAACTAAGCAATAGCACGTGTGAAAAAGACTTGGTTAACTAATTCACAAAATACACGAGTCAAGTGTGTGATGCAGCAGCAAAAAAGGCAAACACAGTTTTGGGATATATTAAAAGAAGCATAGAGTCTAGATCACATGAAGGAAATATCACCCTCTACTCTACCTTGGTCAGACCTCATCAGAAATACTGTGTCCAGTTCTGGGCACCACATTTTAAAAAAAGACATCGAAAAACTGGAGCAAATTCAGAGAAGAGCTACCAAGATGGTGAGCGGACTGCAAACTATGTCCTACGAGGAACGGTTAAAGGATCTGGGAATGTTTAGCTTGCAAAAAAGAAAGGTAAGAAGAGACTTAATAGCTTTCTACAAATGTCTGAAGGGATGTCACAGTGTAGAGGGATCATCCTTATTCTCATTTGCACTTGGAAACATGAGAAGCAATGGAATTAAACTGAAAGGAAGAATATACAGATTAGATATTAGAAAAAAAACTTTTTGACAGTGAAGGTGATCAATAAGTGGAACAGGCTGCCTTGACAGGTGGCGATTACTCCTTCAATGGAAGTCTTCAAACAGAGCCGGGACAGACATATGTCTGAGATGGTTTACTGAATCCTGCATTGAGTGTTACGCACACGCCCGGACTGACTGGCGTGAGCATAGTTAGTGATCCCACTAGACCATGAACCGAGGAGTGCCTGGAGGGGCGTGACTAAGTATCAACTCGGTCCGACCAAGGTCGCACGGCGGCTCAATCGGCTCCGTGAACCAGGGAGGAACCGAGCAGAGGGATCAGGTGCTACTCCAGGTCAGACCCCGGTCACAGTTGTTGACCCACACCGGGGAATGCAGGAACAGGCAGGTTAGGTTGGCATACTGACAGGTGGGTACTTGCAGGCACGGCTAGTATGCAGACAGGTGGGTACTGGCAGGCACGGCTAGTATGCAGACAGGTGGGTACTGGCAGGCATGGCTGGTATACAGACAGGTGAGTACTGGCAGGTAGGAACGCAGGCAGGATAGGGACCAGTGCAGACTGGGATACAGGAACAGAGCCGCAAGTGCGGCAGACAAGCAGAACAAAGCAAAACCCGCAGGTGCGGTAGACGAGCAGAGCAGAGCAAAACCCGCAAGTGCGGTAGACAAGCAGAGCAGAGCAAAACCCGCAGGTGCGGTAGACAAGCAGAGCAGAGAAAAACCTGCAGGTGCGGTAGACAAGCAGAGCAGAGCAAAACCTGCAGGTGGGGTAGACAAGCAGAGCAGAGCAAAACCTGCAGGTGCGGTAGACAAGCAGAGCAGAGCAAAACCTGCAGGTGCGGTAGACAAGCAGAGCAGAGCAAAACCCGCAGGTGCGGTAGACAAGCAGAGCAGAGCAAAACCCGCAGGTGCGGTAGACAAGCAGAGCAGAGCAAAACCCGCAGGTGCGGTAGACAAGCAGAGCAGAGCAAAACCCGCAGGTGCGGTAGACAAGCAGAGCAGAGCAAAACCCGCAGGTGCGGTAGACAAGCAGAGCAGAGCAAAACCCGCAGGTGCGGTAGACAAGCAGAGCAGAGCAAAACCCGCAGGTGCGGTAGACAAGCAGAGCAGAGCAAAACCCGCAGGTGCGGTAGACAAGCAGAGCAGAGCAAAACCCGCAGGTGCGGTAGACAAGCAGAGCAGAGCAAAACCCGCAGGTGCGGTAGACAAGCAGAGCAGAGCAAAACCCGCAGGTGCGGTAGACAAGCAGAGCAGAGCAAAACCCGCAGATGCGGTAGACAAGCAGAGCAGAGCAAAATCCGCAGGTGCGGTAGACAAGCAGAGCAGAGCAAAACCCGCAGGTGCGGTAGACGAGCAGAGCAAAGCCCGCAGGTGCGGCAGACAAGCAGAGCAAAACCCGCAGGTGCGGTAGACAAGCAGAGCAGAGCAAAACCTGCAAGTGCGGTAGACAAGCAGAGCAGAGCAAAACCCGCAGGTGCGGTAGACAAGCAGAGCAGAGCAAAACCCGCAGATGCGGTAGACAAGCAGAGCAGAGCAAAACCCGCAGGTGCGGTAGACAAGCAGAGCAGAGCAAAACCCGCAGATGCGGTAGCCAAGCTGACCAAAGCAAAACCCGCAGGTGCGGTAGACAAGCAGAGCAGAGCAAAACCCGCAGGTGCGGTAGACAAGCAGAGCAGAGCAAAACCCGCAAGTGCGGTAGACAAGCAGAGCAGAGCAAAACCCGCAGGTGCGGTAGACAAGTAGAGCAAAACCCGCAGGTGCGGTAGACAAGCAGAGCAGAGCAAAACCCACAGCTGCGGTAAACAAGCAGAGCAGAGCAAAACCCACAGGTGCGGTAGACAAGCAGAGCAGATACAAGGTACTTGCAATGAAGTAGCGAGTGGACACTAAACTCACAAACAGAAGTACAGAGACAACGAGTTGGAGTTAGGTGCAGGTTGAGACACTGCAGGAAAAGGAAAAATACGAACATAGAGACAAACAAGTAACGGGCTAGGACACTGTTCAGACAGGAACTGAACCAGGAACAAGATACAGGAATGAGCCTGGGAACTCAGCCCCCAGGGTGGCGGAAACAGACTAGAAGTCACAGATACAGGCAACGGGCCTGGGTATACAGCCCCCAGGGTGGTGGAACAGACTAGAAGTCACAGATACAGGTAACAGGCCTGGGTACTCAGCCCCCAGGGTGGCGGAAACAAACAAGATGCAGAACAGGACCTGAAAGAAACACACACACTGAAAGAAAGTGTTGCTCAGGCGCCTCCTACTGAGTGGAGGGGGTTTAAGTATCCAGTGACTCACAACAATAGGCTGGGGAAGCATTAGGAGTGCGCACACAGTAACTATAAGAATCAGACAGTAACCGCGCCGCCGCCCTAAGCAATCAGACAAGAGACATGCACACAGTAGGTACTGGAGCAAAGTGTGCAGCCTGGACTGATGGGTAAGATGGCGGTCTTGCATGGTGGGAGGTGGTAAACCATGCCAGCACGCCGCCAGGCATGTTACATTGAGCAGGAGATTGGACACGATGACCCAGGAGGTCCCTTCGAACTCTTAACATTTTATGATTCTATAATGTGAAACAGCTCAAACACAAGTGGATTATACAATACAGAAGGTGCAGTGAGTCCTAGAATTCACTTTAAAGGTTACGGAAGTCTCTGATTATTCTCATAACGCTGTAACGGGTTGTACTCCCATCATGTGGGAGCTAACGTGCTGGCTCTTCCTTTCTTAATGGTCCTAGTGGGGGTCGCCAGTTCTTCCCGTTAGGCCCCAAGTCCTCTTGATAAAGGGTCCTCGGCCTTGACTGGTGTAATCTATACTCAGGGCCTGGTCTAGTGCTGTTTGGGTCCTGTTTCCAAACAGCTTAAGCATCTTCTCCAGTGCACGTCTGGACCGCTGTCTCTCTTGGTGCTGAACCCTCCTCTGGTTTGGCTCACAAACCTTTTATATTCAGGAACCTTTGTCATCAATGTCGCCTGACTAGATGCTTCATCTAAACTTGCCCCCCCTGAAACTCTTCCTCTTCCGGTTGGTTCCGCATGGTCCCATTTGGACTGTAGGTGGCAGTCTTCTCACACCAATGATGCACAGCGCTGTGGATTTTCATGATTATTATCACATCCTCTTACATTCCTCCTCCCTTTTAGCTCGCCAGTCCTTGGGTGAGTAGTACCTCTGAAGGATTGGAGCTTCCCCGAAGATAGTCCAATTTTGGCCAGAAGTTGAGTGTACTCCCAGGTTTTCTTTTTTGTCTATTCCCAAACGAATTCGTCTTGTGCGTATCATTGGGGGAAATGCCAGCATTGGCGTGTTTGGTCCTTTGGGGCTTTTCCTGTGAAGGTGTCTCTTGAGCTTCCAGAACTTCAGTCACATGGGTCTGCGGATCATTTCCTGGTCCATTCTCCGGCTCCCACGAGAGCGGTATGGGCAACTCCTGAGGTCTCATAGGCACAATAACCCATTTTTCCTGACCCCCAAAGGTCTTACCTTGGGTAGCATCAGACGGCTCCCTTTGGGCAGTCGTTTCAGTGGGCTCCTCCACTTCGGAAGAAACAGGGATGGAGAATATTTTGATGTAACACCCGAGGTAGCGCCTCTTCGTTTCCCTCAAGCTGGACCTCATAGACTGGATTATCAAGGTGAATCTTCATCACTACTCGGTAGGGCACGGCCTCCCAGCAGTGGTCCAGCTTATTCTTGGGCCGTTTGCCTCGCACTAGCATACGGTCTCCCGACTGGAGCCGTTCGCCCGGCATTGGGGGCTTGTCCGCATGCTCCAGCTCCAAAAAACATTTGTTCTACCAGACACCTCACCGTTTTGAATCGGTGTTCTTGGACCCAAGTACTAGGACTACTCCCCGGACAGGGGTCTTCCGGATCCAACTCTAATCGCCCAACCAGCAGCATATATGGCGTGTATCCGAAAGTCGCGTGGACTCGATTATTGTACACCCACCCCAACTCGGATATAAATCCGGGCCACTTGTTCTTCTTGTCTTCCTCCAAGGTTTGCAACATTTGTAACAAGGTCCTGTTGAAGCGTTTGCAGACTCCGTTCTCCTGCGGGTGATATGGTGTGGTTCTTCAATTACTCTTCCTTGGAAGCAGGCTCCCTGGTCCGAATGAATCTTTCATGAGTCACCCATATACGCAGATAAAGTCCCGACAGATGGCCTTGGCCACCGCCTCTGTGAACTTAGTGAAGTGGTCGGTCATCACCAAACAATATTCATAGCTGTTGTGGAATGTCACGATCATCAGGTAGTCGATCATCAACTCCTCCAAAGGCACGGAGGTTTGGTTAGCTTGGATAAGGGTAATTTGGTCTGGGGGCTTGGTCAGCTCACACCGGTGACATTTTCTGCAGATATCTTTAACCACCTGTCATAAATGAGGCCAATAAACCAGTTGCTGCAACCACTGGAAGGTCTTCTCAGTACCAAAGTGGGCACCCCTCTCGTGAGCTTCCTTGGTTAGATGCATCACCAACCCTTCCAGGGCCACCACTTGCCAAATTCTCAAGGTAGCTGGATCCTTCAATCCTATAACCCATCTGGGTAGGTCTGGGTTGTTCTTTAGACTCGTGGGCGGCTATTACGTCCATGGCAAACTGCTTGAAATCTGGAATCTTGTCACCTTTGAGTTCCTCACCTATATCTCTCTTTGGACCCGCTTGAGTGACTCGAGACAATGCTTCTGTACGCGTGTTCTTGAATTTAGACCGATAGGAGATCTTATATCAGTACTTGGACATTCTCGTGACCCATCTTTCCTTAAATGCGCCCAACTTCGCATTCTCCAGGTGGGCAAGGTGATTGTTATCAGTCCGCATGTGTATCTCCAATCCCAATGGTATACAGCACAAAGGGCTGAAAGAAATCAGCGTAGGCTAAGATGGGAGCATTCATTAACCAAGGCTGTGGAGTCAGAGTCGTGGAGTCGGTGTCCATTTTGGTGTAGTTGGAGTCGGTATAAAATGGACCGACTCCGAAAATATATCATAAATTGGGTATAGTAGTTCAATGCAGTATGTGCTGTAAATGTTTTCAGAAGAATTTAAGAAAGTTATGAAATGTCCTATAAATGTCTTCTGTTCTTGATCTAAGGATCTAGGCTTTTAGTTGAGATGAATCTGTGCTGCACTTTATGTACATGCTCAGTAGTGAGCCAGTGAGTCTGAGGTTTAGCTTACCGACTCCACAGCCCTGCAACGCCATCTTCAAAGTCTGGGAAGCTTCTTCGTGCCTGGGGCCCCACTGGATTGGCTGTTGCTTAGCTTCCCCTGCAGTTCCTCTTGGCAACTTTTTGAGTGGTGCCACAATTTTAGCTAAGTTTTTGATAAATCTCTGGTAATGTCAGGCCAGTCCCAGGAATGCTCTCAGCTCTATTAGGGTGGTTGGAGTAGGCCATTTTTGCACTGGGACCACTTTCTCTGTGGAGGAATAGACTCCGGTGTTGGAAACAGTGTGCCCCAAATATTCAATCTCCCTTTGAAACAAGTGGAACTTCCGAGGTTTGACCTTTAGCCCGAGACTTTGAAGCCGCTACAACACCTGTTCCAACAGGATAAAATGGTCCTCAAATGTGGGTGAGTAAATTATGTCATTAAGATATAAGTGGCCTCCACTTCACCCACGCTCCTCGCCCTGGTAACAGACATGGTGGAGGAGTGGGTCTTCTCCTTTCTCCAAACTGCACCTTTAGCCCTATCTCACCTCTGCCCTCCCTTATTCTCCCTTCGTTTGAAGTCCACTCTGTCCGCATCTACTCTCCCTCCAACCTCCAAGTGACTGTTATATACCGACCTCTGGGCCTAGTCACTGCCTTTATTGACCAATTCTCCACCTGGCTTCTCTACTTTCTCTTTGCTGACATTCCCACAATCATCATGGGCGATTTCAACATCCCCACTGACACTCGCCAGTCAACAGCATTCAAACTCCTGTCGATTACTTCTTACTTTGGACTTACTCAGTGGTCCTCCTTAGCCACTCACACAGACGGACACACACTAGACCTCATCTTCACCCAACTCTGCTCCCTATCTAACCTCACAACCTCCCCCCTACCCCTATCTGAGCATCATCAACTAACTTTCTCATCTCTGTCCTCCTCACCTGTCACCCATGTCCAGCAACTAGCACCCCCCCGCAGAAACCTTGCACATCTAGACACTCACACACTCTCTGACTCTATTATCGCACTGACATCCGTATCCTCACTCAACGACACAAGACAGCACCACTGCTTTCTACAATTCCACTCTCACATAAGCTATTGACTTGGTCGCCCCTCTTGTGCATGGCAGAGCGCGACGAGTCAACAGGCAACCCTGGCACAACAACCTCACTAAATAAATAGCTTCGGCAAGTATCCAGGGTTGCGGAGCGGCATTGGAAGAAAACACATTTGCAAGATGACTTCACTGCATCCAAACAAGCAACACTCGCATTCAAATCAGCCCTCACCTCTGTTAAACAGGCCTACTTCACAACCCTCATATCTTCCTTATCCTACAACCCCAAACAGTTATTCAACACTTTTAACTCTCGCCTCCGCCCTCCACTGCCCCCTCCGACCTCCGTCATCTCTGCTGAGGAGTTTACCACACACTTCAAAAAAAAGATTGACCAAACAAGGCAAGTCTTTACTGTCCGACCACCACAACCCCTTTGTTTCCCAGACCATTGCCCTTTCCCCATAACCTCCCTTTCCAACATCACGGAAGGAGACCTCACTAGTCTCCTCTCCAAATCACACCTCACCTCTTGTGCACTCGACCACATCCCATCCCACCTCCTCCCCTATCTCGCTCCCACACTCATCCCATCCCTAACCCATCTCTTCAACCTATCACTAACTTCTGGTACCTTCCCCACTGTTTTCAAACATGCCACAATCACATCCATCCTCAAAAAGCCATCCCTCGACCCAACCGCCTTGTCCAGCTACCACCCAAAATCGCTGCTCCCATTTGCCTCCAAAGTCCTTGAGCAACATGTTCACGCTGAACTTTCCTATCACTTCTCATCTAACTCTCTCTTTGACAACCGTCAATTTGGCTTCCATCCTCACCATTCCACCGAAACTGCCCTTACCAAAATTACTAATGGCTTACTTACAACCAAAGCTAGCAGGCAATTCTGTGTACTCCTTCTTCTTGACCTATCCTCTGCCTTTGACACAGTTGACCACTGCCTCCTACTACAGATCCTCTCTTCCTTTGGCGTCAAAGACCTTGCCCTTTCTTGGATCTCCTCATACCTTTCTAACCAAACATTTAGCATCTCCCACTCCCACACTACCTCCTCATCCTGCCCCCTCTCTGTTGGAGTCCCTCAAGGCTCTGTCCCAGGACCCCTTCTTCTCAATTTACACCCTTGGCCTGGGACAGCTCATAAAATCCCATGGCTTCCAGTATCATCTGTACGCTGATGACACTCAGATCTACCTCTCTGGCCCAGATGTCACCTCTCTGCTGCCGAGAATCCCAGCATGTCTATCAGCCATATCCTCCTTCTTCTCCTCTCGCTTCCTCAAGCTCAATGTGGACAAAACTGAACTCATCATCTTTCCCCCATCTCGCATATCTTCCCCACCTGATCTTTCTATCACAATAAATGGCATCACACTTTCCCCTGTACCGGCAATCCGCTGCCTCGGAGTAATCCTTGACTCTGCCCTGTCCTTCAAACCCCACATCCAAGCTCTCGCCACCTCCTGTCACCTCAAGCTCAAATATATTTCCAGAATATGTCCTTTCCTCAACCCTCAATCTACTAAACTGCTTGTGCATGCCCTCATCATCTCTCGCCTCGACTACTGCAACATCCTCCTCTGTGGCCTACCTGCTAACACTCTCGCATCCCTCAAGTCTGTCCTCAACTCTGCTGCGCGACTAGTACATCTCTCGCCTCGCTACTCCTCTGTTGCCCCCCTTTGCATATCCCTTCACTGGCTCCCAATTGCCCAGCGTATCCAGTTCAAACTACTAACATTGACCTACAAAGCCATCCATAACCTTTCTCCTCCATACATCTCTGAACTAATCTCCCGATATACTCCCTTACGTAGTCTCGGGTCCTCCCAAGACCTCGTTCTCTCCTCCACACTTATTCGTTCCTCACCGAATCGCCTCCAAAATTTCTCCCGAATATCCCCCATCCTATGGAATTCTGTGCCTCAACAGTCCGATTAGCCTCCACATTTAGATCCTTCAGACGGAACCTGAAAACCCATCTCTTCAAACAAGCTTACAGCCTGCCATGACCTTGCTTGCTGCCACCTCAACAATACCGAAGCTACTGCAACCTCCCCAACCTACTGTCTCCTTCCCCGTTCCTGTAGAATGTAAGCCTGCAGGGCAGGGTCCTCTTCCCTCTGTACCAGTCTATCATTTTTAGTTTTGTTTACTGTAAGTGATATCTATATTTGGTATGTAACCCTTTCTTATGTACAGCACCATGGAATCAATGGTGCTATATAAATAAATAATAATATTAGGTGTTACGCATGTGGTTGTGGAACCACTGTGCCACGGCCCTGGCAGAGCCTGGAGGGGCGTAAATAACCAAACATCTGGTTCTTCACTAGAACCCCTGATGGTGTGATTAGACATGAACCCAGGTGAATGCCAGGTGCTACTCCAGGACAGATCCCGAAGCTATTGCAGCTGACCCCCAAAGGGGTAGGGAAGCAGGACCGGTCAGGAACTGGATTAGCAGGAGGGATACGGTTGGTAGACAGATGCAGAATTCAGGCACAGGCATGACAACTACAGGAACACGGGATAGCCAAAGGTATGGGATCACATGTGCAGGTACACAGGTGCTGCTTCAGAAGAAACAGGAATGGGACTAGGCACAGGTAGGGCGCATTCGGATATAGGTACAGCAGGATGGACTGGAACAGGTGCAGACAGGGTGGACAGTATTAGGTAAATGGGACGGACAGGATCAGATTCAGAGGGCACAGGTACAGTGACCTTACAACCAGTATGCAGGAACTTGCTGATGCAAACAAAGTTGCTAAGACACCTCCCCTATTGGGAAGGTGCCTTAAATACCTAATGTCTCCCAGCCATTGGCTGGGGACATTTTCAGGAGCGCTTGCGGCCCCTGTAAGAGGCAGGAAAAGCGTGCACATTTTAAGCATTCTCCCAGGACATCTGCGTTGCATGTGCAGGCCCCAGGAGGAGTGAGACACTGGGGGAGCGTGGACGGGTAAGTAAACATGCTGGCGTCCTTGCAAGGTGGAGGAATGGAACACATGCAGGGGTGCCGGTGTTGTTATAACATCAGGGTCGCTTCAAAATTTAGATCTCCCAGGCATCTTTCTATGAAGCTGGAACGTCCCCAATGCATTTGTCAGCCCGAAAGGCATCCTGTTAAATTCAAATAGACCCATGGGCAAGACGAAGGCAGTCGAGAGAGGAGAAGTACTTGGCCTTTCCCAAGGCGGACAGGGATTCCTCTATCCTGAGAAGGGGATAAGAGTCCCACACTATGCAGGCATTCAGCCGTCTATAGTCCACACGAAACCTCAGCTACCATCTTTCTTCCGGACTAACAATAGGTGCAGCCCAGGGGCTCTGGCTTTCACGTATCACTCCATTACGTAGCATGTGTGACAACAGTTCCTTCACTTCCTAGTACATTTAAGGTGGGATTTGCCAATATCTCTCTCGAATGGGAGCGGTGGTCCCCATGGGAATCTTGTGTTGTATGGCCTGGGTGCTTACGAATTTATCTTCGTGTTGTGGAAACACTCCTTGGTACCGCAGCAATTGTTCTACCTGTCCCACTTGTCGTGGGGAGAATTCCGTGAGATTTGCCTACATTTGTTCTAAGAGATGGCGGCCGGCTCGGGGCTCATCCTTATACTCTTCACCATTGAGGGACACTGACAGGGTCCACGGGTCTCCATTCATAGGCGTTAATTCTATGGCATCGGCCCTGGTGAGATTTTCCGGCATCTCATAGACTTGCTCCACTTCTTGCTGGGGGGTTAACTGTAGGCTTGTTCCGCTCAAATTTATGCAACGCACGGTTACGCATCCTTGTCGTACGGTGGCTATGGTGCGGGCAATCAGTAGTCCTGAGATCGCTTCGTCCCCCTCCACAGGATCAATTTGGACATCCACTCCTAGCGACACACAGGCCAGTAATGGCATGGTGAGTACAGTCTGTCCCACAAGTAAAGCCGCTGTAGCCTCCTACCATCACTTTGCCGAGGCATTGTGAGACTGCTGGTAACTTCTGAATTTGGCTGACCTGCACAGGCTCCTGGAATACTTTCTTACTGGTGTGACTGTGAGTGGCACGGGTCCAACTGTTTCTTTGTGGCCTATCAGCCAGGAAGTGTCCTACTTCCTTCATCACATTCATCTCCAGAGTCACGATGGGCCCCCCTCTCTGGGGCCTTTCACAAAAACAATCCCTTTTTGGCCTAGCTCTTTTCTGCACACCCGTACAGACATCTACACCAGTCCGGCCACTAGAATTGGCAATTGGTTGGCAGCCACTAGTCGAATGGTTGGTTCATTCTTGGAGCGGGAAACTTCTGGGAAGTGAACCTAAAACTACTGTTCTGGCATAGCAGTTGTAACGGGTCTGGGAGGTGGAACCTCTGAGCGACTATACAAGGGGGCAGTCCTTGTAAGGAAGCGGGTGGCTCCCAGGGAAGACGGGCAGGTACTCACGGCAAGTGACACGGACAGTCTCTGGGTAGAAGGGCAGGTAGTCACGGCAGGTGACAGGGACAGTCTCTGGGTAGAAGGGCAGGTAGTCACAGCAAGTAACAGGGACAGTCTCTGGACAGGCAGGTGGTCACGGCAAGTGAAGGCAGAACCTCCAGGTAGACTAGCAGACAGGTAGCAGGTGGACGCTCCCAGGTGAGCGGTCATGAGTCTCTGGACAGGCAGGTGGTCACGGCAAGTGACGGCAGAGCCTCCAGGAAGGCTAGCAGGCAGGTAGCAGGTGAACGCTCCCAGGTGAGCGGGCAAGAGTCTCTGGACAGGCAGGTGGTCACGGCAAGTGATGGCAGAGCCTCCAGGTAGGCTAGCAGGCAGGTAACAGGTGAGCGCTCCCAGGTGAGCGGGCAAGAGTCTCTGGACAGGCAGGTGGTCACGGCAAGTGACGGCAGAGCCTCCAGGTAGCCTAGCAGGCAGGTAGCAGGTGAGCGCTCCCAGGTGAGCGGGCAGGCTGGTCCATAGACAGACTGACAGGTGTCGGAAGGCAGACCGTCGGACCGCAGGCTTGCAAGCAGGTAAGCGGATATCAGGCAGGTATCAAGCAGGAAACTGGCAGGTGACTGGCAGGTAACAGGCAGGAATCTGGCAGGTGACTGGCAGGTAACAGGCAGGAATCTGGCAGGTGACTGGCAGGTAACTAGCAGGAATCTGGCAGGTGACTGGCAGGTAACTGGTAACGGGACCTGAGGGCTGAAGCAGAGTGAAGGCTTTGCAACAACATTGCTCGGGCACCTCCATTTTGGAGAAGGTGCCTTATATATGGTGAGGTCCTCCGTCCATTGGCCGGGGACTCCTTAGGACGGCGCGCGCGGCCCCTTTAAGAGAGGGGGAGCGCGCGCGCGCCCTAAGCACAGTGGCCGGGAAGCAGCGCGCGCTGCCAGCAGAGCGGGAGGAGGACGCCGGGCACGGAGCGGAGAGGTGAGGGGAACAGCGTCCCTGCCTAGCAGGAGGCAGGGACGCCAATGCTACAGTACCCCCCCCCTTTAGGCCCCCCCCTTTTTAGGCCAGACAGAAATTTATCAAGGATGAGAGGGGCATGGATGTTCTCCCGGGGCTCCCAAGTTCTCTCCTCAGGACCAAACCCCTTCCAATCCACCAGAAAAAAGTTTTTTCCTCTTACCCTTTTGGTGGCCAGAATGTTCTCTACCTCAAACTCGTTTTCAGCGGAAACCGGAGCAGGAGGCGTACCTGTAGACTTGGAAAAAGAGTTAAGTACCAAACAATATTCATAGCTGTTGTGGAATGTCACGATCATCAGGTAGTCGATCATCAACACCTCCAAAGGCACGGAGGTTTGGTTAGCTTGGATAAGGGTAATTTGGTCTGGGGGCTTGGTCAGCTCACACCGGTGACATTTTCTGCAGATATCTTTAACCACCTGTCATAAATGAGGCCAATAAACCAGTTGCTGCAACCACTGGAAGGTCTTCTCAGTACCAAAGTGGGCACCCCTCTCGTGAGCTTCCTTGGTTAGATGCATCACCAACCCTTCCAGGGCCACCAATTGCCAAATTCTCAAGGTAGCTGGATCCTTCAATCCTATAACCCATCTGGGTAGGTCTGGGTTGTTCTTTAGACTCGTGGGCGGCTATTACGTCCATGGCAAACTGCTTGAAATCTGGAATCTTGTCACCTTTGAGTTCCTCACCTATATCTCTCTTTGGACCCGCTTGAGTGACTCGAGACAATGCTTCTGTACGCGTGTTCTTGAATTTAGACCGATAGGAGATCTTATATCAGTACTTGGACATTCTCGTGACCCATCTTTCCTTAAATGCGCCCAACTTCGCATTCTCCAGGTGGGCAAGGTGATTGTTATCAGTCCGCATGTGTATCTCCAATCCCAATGGTATACAGCACAAAGGGCTGAAAGAAATCAGCGTAGGCTAAGATGGGAGCATTCATTAACCAAGGCTGTGGAGTCAGAGTCGTGGAGTCGGTGTCCATTTTGGTGTAGTTGGAGTCGGTATAAAATGGACCGACTCCGAAAATATATCATAAATTGGGTACAGTAGTTCAATGCAGTATGTGCTGTAAATGTTTTCATAAGAATTTAAGAAAGTTATGAAATGTCCTATAAATGTCTTCTGTTCTTGATCTAAGGATCTAGGCTTTTAGTTGAGATGAATCTGTGCTGCACTTTATGTACATGCTCAGTAGTGAGCCAGTGAGTCTGAGGTTTAGCTTACCGACTCCACAGCCCTGCAACGCCATCTTCAAAGTCTGGGAAGCTTCTTCGTGCCTGGGGCCCCACTGGATTGGCTGTTGCTTAGCTTCCCCTGCAGTTCCTCTTGGCAACTTTTTGAGTGGTGCCACAATTTTAGCTAAGTTTTTGATAAATCTCTGGTAATGTCAGGCCAGTCCCAGGAATGCTCTCAGCTCTATTAGGGTGGTTGGAGTAGGCCATTTTTGCACTGGGACCACTTTCTCTGTGGAGGAATAGACTCCGGTGTTGGAAACAGTGTGCCCCAAATATTCAATCTCCCTTTGAAACAAGTGGAACTTCCGAGGTTTGACCTTTAGCCCGAGACTTTGAAGCCGCTACAACACCTGTTCCAACAGGATAAAATGGTCCTCAAATGTGGGTGAGTAAATTATGATGTCATTAAGATATAAGTGGCCTCCACTTCACCCACGCTCCTCGCCCTGGTAACAGACATGGTGGAGGAGTGGGTCTTCTCCTTTCTCCAAACTGCACCTTTAGCCCTATCTCACCTCTGCCCTCCCTTATTCTCCCTTCGTTTGAAGTCCACTCTGTCCGCATCTACTCTCCCTCCAACCTCCAAGTGACTGTTATATACCGACCTCTGGGCCTAGTCACTGCCTTTATTGACCAATTCTCCACCTGGCTTCTCTACTTTCTCTTTGCTGACATTCCCACAATCATCATGGGCGATTTCAACATCCCCACTGACACTCGCCAGTCAACAGCATTCAAACTCCTGTCGATTACTTCTTACTTTGGACTTACTCAGTGGTCCTCCTTAGCCACTCACACAGACGGACACACACTAGACCTCATCTTCACCCAACTCTGCTCCCTATCTAACCTCACAACCTCCCCCCTACCCCTATCTGAGCATCATTAACTAACTTTCTCATCTCTGTCCTCCTCACCTGTCACCCATGTCCAGCAACTAGCACCCCCCCGCAGAAACCTTGCACATCTAGACACTCACACACTCTCTGACTCTATTATCGCACTGACATCCGTATCCTCACTCAACGACACAAGACAGCATTACTGCTTTCTACAATTCCACTCTCACATCAGCTATTGACTTGGTCGCCCCTCTTGTGCATGGCAGAGCGCGACGAGTCGACAGGCAACCCTGGCACAACAACCTCACTAAATAGCTTCGGCAAGTATCCAGGGTTGCGGAGCGGCGTTGGAAGAAAACACATTTGCAAGATGACTTCACTGCATCCAAACAAGCAACACTCTCATTCAAATCAGCCCTCACCTCTGTTAAACAGGCCTACTTCACAACCCTCATATCTTCCTTATCCTACAACCCCAAACAGTTATTCAACACTTTTAACTCTCGCCTCCGCCCTCCACTGCCCCCTCCGACCTCCGTCATCTCTGCTGAGGAGTTTACCACACACTTCAAAAAAAAGATTGACCAAACAAGGCAAGTCTTTACTGTCCGACCACCACAACCCCTTTGTTTCCCAGACCATTGCCCTTCCCCCATAACCTCCCTTTCCAACATCACGGAAGGAGACCTCACTAGTCTCCTCTCCAAATCACACCTCACCTCTTGTGCACTCGACCACATCCCATCCCACCTCCTCCCCTATCTCGCTCCCACACTCATCCCATCCCTAACCCATCTCTTCAACCTATCACTAACTTCTGGTACCTTCCCCACTGTTTTCAAACATGCCACAATCACACCCATCCTCAAAAAGCCATCCTTCGACCCAACCGCCTTGTCCAGCTACCAACCAAAATCGCTACTCCCATTTGCCTCCAAACTCCTTGAGCAACATGTTCACGCTGAACTTTCCTATCACTTCTCATCTAACTCTCTCTTTGACAACCGTCAATTTGGCTTCCGTCCTCACCATTCCACCGAAACTGCCCTTACCAAAATTACTAATGGCTTACTTACAACCAAAGCTAGCAGGCAATTCTGTGTACTCCTTCTTCTTGACCTATCCTCTGCCTTTGACACAGTTGACCACTGCCTCCTACTACAGATCCTCTCTTCCTTTGGCGTCAAAGACCTTGCCCTTTCTTGGATCTCCTCATACCTTTCTAACTGAACATTTAGCATCTCCCACTCCCACACTACCTCCTCATCCCGCCCCCTCTCTGTTGGAGTCCATCAAGGCTCTGTCCCAGGACCCCTTCTTCTCAATTTACACCCTTGGCCTGGGACAGCTCATAAAATCCCATGGCTTCCAGTATCATCTGTACGCTGATGACACTCAGATCTACCTCTCTGGCCCAGATGTCACCTCTCTGCTGCCGAGAATCCCAGCATGTCTATCAGCCATATCCTCCTTCTTCTCCTCTCGCTTCCTCAAGCTCAATGTGGACAAAACTGAACTCATCATCTTTCCCCCATCTCGCATATCTTCCCCACTTGATCTTTCTATCACAATAAATGGCATCACACTTTCCCCTGTACCGGCAATCCGCTGCCTCGGAGTAATCCTTGACTCTGCCCTGTCCTTCAAACCCCACATCCAAGCTCTCGCCACCTCCTGTCGCCTCCAGCTCAAATATATTTACAGAATATGTCCTTTCCTCAACCCTCAATCTACTAAACTGCTTGTGCGTGCCCTCATCATCTCTCGCGTCGACTACTGCAACATCCTCCTCTGTGGCCTACCTGCTAACACTCTCGCACCCCTCAAGTCTGTCCTCAACTCTGCTGCGCGACTAGTACATCTCTCGCCTCGCTACTCCTCTGTTGCCCCCCTTTGCATATCCCTTCACTGGCTCCCAATTGCCCAGCGTATCCAGTTCAAACTACTAACATTGACCTACAAAGCCATCCATAACCTTTCTCCTCCGTACATCTCTGAACTAATCTCCCGATATACTCCCTTACGTAGTCTCGGGTCCTCCCAAGACCTCGTTCTCTCCTCCACACTTATTCGTTCCTCACCCAATCGCCTCCAAAATTTCTCCCGAATATCCCCCATCCTATGGAATTCTGTGCCTCAACAGTCCGATTAGCCTCCACATTTAGATCCTTCAGACGGAACCTGAAAACCCATCTCTTCAAACAAGCTTACAGCCTGCCATGACCTTGCTTGCTGCCACCTCAACAACACCGAAGCTACTGCAACCTCCCCAACCTACTGTCTCCTTCCCCGTTCCTGTAGAATGTAAGCCTGCAAGGGCAGGGTCCTCTTCCCTCTGTACCAGTCTATCAGTTTTAGTTTTGTTTACTGTAAGTGATATCTGTATTTGTTATGTAACCCTTTCTTATGTACAGCACCATGGAATCAATGGTGCTATATAAATAAATAATAATATTAGGTGTTACGCATGTGGTTGTGGAACCACTGTGCCATGGCCCTGGCAGAGCCTGGAGGGGCGTAAATAACCAAACATCTGGTTCTTCACTAGAACCCCTGATGGTGTGATTAGACATGAACCCAGGTGAATGCCAGGTGCTACTCCAGGACAGATCCCGAAGCTATTGCAGCTGACCCCCAAAGGGGTAGGGAAGCAGGATCGGTCAGGAACTGGATTAGCAGGAGGAATACGGTTGGTAGACAGATGCAGAATTCAGGCACAGGCATGACAACTACAGGAACACGGGATAGCCAAAGGTATGGGATCACATGTGCAGGTACACAGGTGCTGCTTCAGAAGAAACAGGAATGGGACTAGGCACAGGTAGGGCGCATTCGGATATAGGTACAGCAGGATGGACTGGAACAGGTGCAGACAGGGTGGACAGTATTAGGTAAATGGGACGGACAGGATCAGATTCAGAGGGCACAGGTACAGTGAGCTTACAACCAGTATGCAGGAACTTGCTGATGCAAACAAAGTTGCTAAGACACCTCCCCTATTGGGAAGGTGCCTTAAATACCTAATGTCTCCCAGCCATTGGCTGGGGACATTTTCAGGAAAGCGTGCGGCCCCTGTAAGAGGCAGGAAAAGCGTGCACATTTTAAGCATTCTCCCAGGACATCTGCGTTGCATGTGCAGGCCCCAGGAGGAGTGAGACACTGGGGGAGCGTGGACGGGTAAGTAAACATGCTGGCGTCCTTGCAAGGTGGAGGAATGGGACACATGCAGGGGTGCCGATGTTGTTATAACATCAGGGTCGCTTCAAAATTTAGATCTCCCAGGCATCTTTCTATGAAGCTGGAACGTCCCCAATGCATTTGTCAGCCCGAAAGGCATCCGGTTAAATTCAAATAGACCCATGGGCAAGATGAAGGCAGTCGAGAGAGGAGAAGTACTTGGCCTTTCCCAAGGCGGACAGGGATTCCTCTATCCTGAGAAGGGGATAAGAGTCCCACACTATGCAGGCATTCAGCCGTCTATAGTCCACACGAAACCTCAGCTACCATCTTTCTTCCGGACTAACAATAGGTGCAGCCCAGGGGCTCTGGCTTTCACGTATCACTCCATTACGTAGCATGTGTGACAACAGTTCCTTCACTTCCTAGTACATTTAAGGTGGGATTTGCCAATATCTCTCTCGAATGGGAGCGGTGGTCCCCATGGGAATCTTGTGTTGTATGGCCTGGGTGCTTACGAATTTATCTTCGTGTTGTGGAAACACTCCTTGGTACCGCAGCAACTGTTCTACCTGTCCCACTTGTCGTGGGGAGAATTCCGTGAGATTTGCCTACATTTGTTCTAAGAGATGGCGGCCGGCTCGGGGCTCATCCCTATACTCTTGACCATTGAGGGACACTGACAGGGTCCACGGGTCTCCATTCACAGGCGTTAATTCTATGGCATCGGCCCTGGTGAGATTTTCCGGCATCTCATAGACTTGCTCCACTTCTTGCTGGGGGGTTAACTGTAGGCTTGTTCCGCTCAAATTTATGCAACGCACGGTTATGCATCCTTGTCGTACAGTGGCTATGGTGCGGGCAATCAGTAGTCCTGAGATCGCTTCGTCCCCCTCCACAGGATCAATTTGGACATCCACTCCTAGCGACACACAGGCCAGTAATGGCATGGTGAGTACAGTCTGTCCCACAAGTAAAGCCGCTGTAGCCTCCTACCATCACTTTGCCGAGGCATTGTGAGACTGCTGGTAACTTCTGAATTTGGCTGACCTGCATAGGCTCCTGGAATACTTTCTTACTGGTGTGACTGTGAGTGGCACGGGTCCAACTGTTTCTTTGTGGCCTATCAGCCAGGAAGTGTCCTACTTCCTTCATCACATTCATCTCCAGAGTCACGATGGGCCCCCCTCTCTGGGGCCTTTCACAAAAACAATCCCTTTTTGGCCTAGCTCTTTTCTGCACACCCGTACAGACATCTACACCAGTCCGGCCACTAGAATTGGCAATTGGTTGGCAGCCACTAGTCGAATGGTTGGTTCATTCTTGGAGCGGGAAACTTCTGGGAAGTGAACCTAAAACTACTGTTCTGGCATAGCAGTTGTAACGGGTCTGGGAGGTGGAACCTCTGAGCGACTATACAAGGGGGCAGTCCTTGTAAGGAAGCGGGTGGCTCCCAGGGAAGACGGGCAGGTACTCACGGCAAGTGACAGGGACAGTCTCTGGGTAGAAGGGCAGGTAGTCACGGCAGGTGACAGGGACAGTCTCTGGGTAGAAGGGCAGGTAGTCACGGCAAGTGACAGGGACAGTCTCTGGACAGGCAGGTGGTCACGGCAAGTGACGGCAGAACCTCCAGGTAGACTAGCAGACAGGTAGCAGGTGGACGCTCCCAGATGAGCGGGCAAGAGTCTCTGGACAGGCAGGTGGTCACGGCAAGTGACGGCAGAGCCTCCAGGTAGGCTAGCAGGCAGGTAGCAGGTGAACGCTCCCAGGTGAGCGGGCAAGAGTCTCTGGACAGGCAGGTGGTCACGGCAAGTGACGGCAGAGCCTCCAGGTAGGCTAGCAGGCAGGTAACAGGTGAGCGCTCCCAGGTGAGCGGGCAAGAGTCTCTGGACAGGCAGGTGGTCACGGCAAGTGACGGCAGAGCCTCCAGGTAGGCTAGCAGGCAGGTAGCAGGTGACCGCTCCCAGGTGAGCGGGCAGGCTGGTCCATAGACAGACTGACAGGTGTCGGAAGGCAGACCGTCGGACCGCAGGCTTGCAAGCAGGTAAGCGGATATCAGGCAGGTATCAAGCAGGAAACTGGCAGGTGACTGGCAGGTAACAGGCAGGAATCTGGCAGGTGACTGGCAGGTAACAAGCAGGAATCTGGCAGGTGACTGGCAGGTAACAAGCAGGAATCTGACAGGTGACTGGCAGGTAACTAGCAGGAATCTGGCAGGTGACTGGCAGGTAACTGGTAACGGGACCTGAGGGCTGAAGCAGAGTGAAGGCTTTGCCACAACATTGCTCGGGCACCTCCATTTTGGAGGAGGTGCCTTATATATGGTGAGGTCCTCCGGCCATTGGCCGGGGACTCCTTAGGACGGCGTGCGCGGCCCCTTTAAGAGAGGGGGAGCGCGCGCGCGAACGCCCTAAGCACAGTGGCCGGGAAGCAGCGCGCGCTGCCAGCAGAGCGGGAGGAGGACGCTGGGCACGGAGCGGAGAGATGAGGGGAACAGCGTCCCTGCCTAGCAGGAGGCAGGGACGCCGACGCTACAGCAGTCATTTGGGACCCCGTGTCCATCAAACAGCGAATACGTTATCCATTAAACTCAGCCCAGGTAATGGGTCTCTCAGAAACAATATTTTCAGAGTCTTCGTCCTCTCTCTTTGGGGTTTGGGACCCCACGATGTGCTCCTCGACCAAGGGGTGTGTTCGTTTAATGGACGTACCCTCCTCCTTCGTTCCGAGTTTGGACAATCCCGTGAGACGCTGTTGCCCAAAAGCAATAAAGAATGGAGAACTTGCAGAAAACTCATTTACATGGTTGTTATAGAAGAACCGCGCCCATGGTAAGAGCTTGAACCAATCGTCATGATGTGCGTTTGTGAAGTGCCGCGGGAAGTTGGTCAGAATCTGGTTGATTCTCTCTACCTGTCCATTGGATCGTATGCAGATGAGAAATCAAGACAACGTTCAGAAGCTTACACAAAGCTCGCCAGAATCTGGATGTGAACTGAACACCTCGGTCAGACATGATGTGGCGAGGGAATCGTCCAATGTAGTAGGAATGTGCTGGATGAATTTCTCTGCGATTTCCGGAGTGGATAGAAGGCCTGGTAATGGGGGGTAATAGGCCATCTTTGAGTGGTGATCGATCACTACCCAGATGATGGAACAGTATGAGGACACAGGAAGTGGTAGGAGTTGCCCTGACAGGAGTTGCCTTGGAGTTTTCTTGCGGGTATAGGAAGGGCAGGTGGAAACGAACTCCATGATTTCCTTATGCATGGTAGGCCACCAGTAGTGACGTGATATGAGCTGCAATATCTTTTTCTGCCTGGCATGGCCGGACACCTTGGAGGAGTACCCCCATTGCAGAACTCGCCTCTTGTCTGATTCTGACACTAAGGTCTTACCTGGTGGAATTTGGGACAAGTTTGCCAGAGCCACAGTAACCATCTTGGATGACTTGTTAATGAGCTGAGGTTCTTCCTCTTGATCGGTGGGCAGGAAGGAGTGGGAAAGTGCATCAGCTTTGATGTTTTTGTTAGCTGGCCGAAAATGGAGAACAAAATCAAAAAGGGCAAAAAATAACGACCACCTAGCTTGACGCAGGTTCAGTCTTTGCACGGACTGCAGATAGGCCAGGTTCTTGTGGTCGGTATAAATGGCAACTGCATGGACTGCTCCCTCGAGAAGGTACCGCCACTCCTCTAGAGCCATCTTAATTGCTAACAACTCTCGGTCACCAATCGAGTAGTTGCGCTCCGGGCAGAGAAGGCCTTGGAGAAGAAACCACAGGTCACCATTCGGCCGAAAAGAGACTTTTTGGGTGGGAACTGCTCCAGCCCCAGAAGATGAAACGTCTACCTCCAGAAAGAATTGTTTGTTCACTTCTGGTCAACGTAATACTAGAGCGGAGGAAAAGACCTGTTTCAGGGAGAGAAAAGCCTCTGGAGTCCATAACTTCGGATTGGCGGAGATGAGAGCAGTCTGGGATGAAAAATGTGGAATGAATTGTTGGTAGTAATTGGCGAATCCCAGGAATCGCTGGATAGTTTTAATGCCGGCAGGGCGCGGCCACTCGAGCATGGAAGACACCTCTGGATCTTTCTCAAGGCCTGTGTCCAATATGATATAACCTAGGAAAGGCAGAGAAGATTGTTCAAACACACATTTTTTAAATTTAGCTGACAGACGATTCTCTCTGAGTTGCTGCAAGACTTGGCGATCGTTCCGCCTATGAGAGGGCAGATCTGGAGAGAAGACCAAAATATCATCCAGGCAAACCACAGGACAAGTGTAGAGGAGGTCTCGAAAGATGTCGTTCACAAATTCTTGGAAGACTAGTAGGAATATCTTGGCTTGCTAGCTCATCCTTGATTTTTCTGGACAATCCCTCCCAGAATAGTATAAAGTACTTGGCACTCAAAAATCAGGAAAATTATGCTTTTATATGTAAGACAATCCAAAAAAATAAAAATTTTTCATTTATTTCTATTTTCTACAGCAGTTATGCTATTCATATTTCATATCTATATACTCAGTGTTACAGTGTGCTACTTTATTTGTTCATTAATCCAAAAAAATAGTGATGTTTCGACGGCACAACATGGGCCTTTTTCAAACTCAGATTGCAGGGAAGATTGAAAATTCTGTATGGTAATCGCATTGTGTATAGCGAAGAATCGTGTGGTGCTGTGTGCACCCCCTAAAACTCTTCTTCTTCTGGTTGGTTCCGCATGGTCCCGTTTGGATGGTAGGTGGCAGTCTTCTCGTACCAATGATGCACAGCGCTGGGGATTTTCATGAATATTGTCACATCCTCTTACATCTGTATGTAGCTTGGTCAGCACGTAGATGTCTTTTCAGTCTTTCTACTCCACTGCAAGAAGTTGGTCACTTGCAGTGAGAATGGTGTCCCCTTCTCCAAACATCTGGACACCAACTGTGGTGAAAAACCTACTCCATTTTTAAGGACTTTCCCACAGGCCCCTGTATTTGCAGTATGGAGGGATTTACAGTGAAGGAAATAATTATTTGATCCCTTGCTGTTTTTGTAAGTTTGCCCACTGACAAAGACATGAACAGTCTATAATTTTAAGGGTAGGTTAATTTTAACATTGAGAGATAGACTATCCCCCCCAAAAATCAAGAAAATCACATTGTATAAATTAGATAAATTTATTTGCATTTTGCAGTGAGAAATAAGTATTTGATCCCTCTGGCAAACAACACTTAATACTTGGTAAGGGATCAAATACTTATTTCTCACTGCAAAATGCAAATAAATGTATCTAATTTATACCATGTGATTCTCTTGATTTTTTTGGGGTTATTCTATCTCTCAATGTTAAAATTAACCTACCCTTAAAATTATAGACTGTTCATGTCTTTGTCAGTGGGCAAACTTACAAAAACAGCAAGGGATCAAATAATTATTTCCTTTGCTGTATATAGGGGTATATCAATTGTCAGTACATGGTATCTTTGATTCAGAAATTGCATCATTGGTTCCCAAATAATTTTACCTGGGATGCCTATTGTCTGTGTGCAGCTAGGATTTATTTGGCTGTCCTTACCTTAAAGTGCACCTGTCAGCAATATTTTGCTCAGTAAACTACATACACTGTCAGGTGGGCGACATTACACTGATTAAAATGATACCTGGGTTGATGAAATCCGTTCTGTGGTTCTTGTGTAATCTATACTTTCAGTTTGGAGATAATGATATGCCCGTGCTCCAGGGTGGCCTGTGGGGGGCGCTCTATCTGATGCTCTGCTTACATATTCATCTGTATCCTCTTATGACAGCTCACTGTGCATTCACTGATCTGCCTCTTATTTTACTTAGCCCCCACTACTAGATGCATTATGTAAAATAGGAGGCAGGTCATTGATTGATCAGTGACCTGTCATAAGAGCAGATGAATAAGTAAGCAGAGCACGAGATCGAGCCCACCCCACAGGCCGCCCTGGAGCATGGACATATTATCTCCAAACTGAAAGTAAAGATTACACAATAACCACAGAACGCATTTCATCAACTAAGGTATCATTTTAATCAGTGTAATGGTGCCCACTTGACACTGCCCGTAGTTTACTGAGAACAATCCTGCTGACAGGTGTGCTTATAGGGAATCTGTCACCCCCTGGGACGTATATAACCTATTAATATGGGCATACAGGTGATAGAAATGTCAGTCTATTCCTACCTGTATGCCTCATATTAATGGTCTTGTTTTGTGAAATGTTATATTTTATCTTTATTTTAATGATCCCTTTCAAGCCCGGGGCCGGAAGGAATCTCCGCCTCCAGTCTTCATTATAATAGTAACACCCTCCCCTGCACATCACAGTGTTCTGTGACGTGCAGGGGAGGGGGTTACTATTATAATGAAGACAGGAGGCAGAGATTCCTTCAGGGGCCTGGAAGGGATCATTAGCATAAAGATAAAATATAAGATTTCACAAAACAAGACCATTAATATGAGGCATACAGGTCTGACTAGATTAACATTTCTATCACCTGTGTGCTCATATTAATAGGTTATATGCGTCCCAGGTGATTACAGGTTCCCTTTAATAAGAAAGCTGGACGTGTACCCCCTTGTGCTCTTGCACATTTTATATAATTTTATTCCATATTTGGTGCGATTGCAGGGAATAAATGGAGATGAAAGGAAAGGCGGCCCTTGAAGCTCATAAGAGACTTGTCAACTGTTATATTTTGGTCAGGGATATACAAATTTAAAAATGAATATTTTAAGAGCAAAATTAAGGGTTTCAATTTATTAAAGCGATCATAGTTGGGAGCCAGAATTCTTGCTAGTTGGTAGGTGATCAAATACTTATTTCATGCAACAAAATGCAATTTAATTATGTAAAAATCATACAATGTGATTTTCTGGATTTTTTTTTATTCTAACAGTTGAAGTGCACCTCCGATAAAAATTACAGACCTCTTCATTCTTTGTAGGTGGGAAAACTTGCAAATCATCAGTGTATCAAATACTTATTTTCCCCACTGTATGTAACTGAGTCCTCCCAAGCTCTTTGTATATTCGGGCAATCCCACACACTGTGCAATAAATCTGCTTTGTGTAGGTTACATTATGGGCAGGATTTTAAATAATGTGAAAGGGCATTTTAGAAAGAGAGATTAGATGCATACATGGCATTATAAATTAACTTATAATGCATTTCCCTCCATTGTTCGTTTATCATAATTTTCTTTACCTTTTCCCATCCTCTTAATATTTTGTCTGATAATCCTGGATCCCAACTGGAAAAGATGCCTGTTTTCCACATAAGCTGTGTTTCATTACATAAACGACTGTATATGGTCGATAATGAATATCTGGATTTCATACCTATTATTAGTATATCAAAATTGCCTTTTTTTTCCCAAATCTGCTATCAACAAGTTATAATAGCTTGTCACTTGACTGTACTGCAAAATCTGATGATTTCCCAAATTATATTAGGAAGAAAATTTTTGCCAACTTAAAAATCTCCCCTCGACCCTTCGAACTCCTCTCTGATTCCAAACTTCAAAAATGTATTTTGGGTCCCTTGTTTGAAGTTGGGATCTTTCCACAACGGAATATATTTAGAGCCACAAAATGGAAGCTTGTAAAGTTTTCTGAAGGCCTTCCATGTGGCTATAGTCTCTTTCAGTACAATACTCATTTTTTACATGTGATGGGATTTTCCTGCTTTCAAATGTAGTATTATTCTTAAATCATATTGCGCTGTTAGTTCGCTCTCTAGTGATGTATTGGAGAAATAATTTTGACCCATTAATCCAATCCCTTATGTGTCTTGTTAGGGCAGCTAGGTTATACGTTCTAATTAGTGGCATCTGGATTCCCCCATCTGATCTTTGTAGGGTCATCTTGTTATAAGATATCCTTGGCTTTTTATCTTGCCACAAAAATTTTAGAGGCTGATTGTAATTTTTTAACATCTGAATGCTTCAGCAATAAAGGAATAGTTTGTAAAGGATACAATAGTTGAGAGAAGCTGACCATTTTTATCAAATGAGCTATTCCGAATAGTCGATAATGTTAAATTGCCTCACTTATCTAGCTCCTTTACTATTTTGTCAATTAATTGGGTGTAATTGAGTCTATAAAGAGACAATGGATCTTTCCCTATTTTGACTCCTAGGTATGTCAAGTATTGAGAGGCTATGTTTACCTTGGTATTCAATTTTACTTTCCTCATTGATTGTCTTAAAAATAACATTTGCCTATATTGATTTTATATCCTGAGAAGGATCCGAAGTACGTCATGGTGTTTAGCACTTGTTGTAGTTTCCGCCCGGTCTTCTGGGGCAGAAAGAAACAGTAGCATATCATCTGCAAAACAAGTTATCTTTATTTTTGTTCCATACTTTAATATCTGAAAAGCAAGTCGAGACTATTAAATGTTGACCTAAAGGCTCAATGGCCAAATCAAACAGTAAGGGTGAGAGGGGGCAAGAAACCTGGCTTAAAGATCCTAGCTTGTAGGCTAGCATATAGAGCTGTCAAATAGTTTCTAAATAATCCTATTATCCCAAATTTATCTAAAACTGACTTCAACCATTTCCAGTTTATGTTATCGAAAGCCTTTTCTGTGTCTGACTAGCAACGCTGGTTCCCCTTCAATTAACTCTAGTCGTTTAATCCTATCTTGTACTGCAAGAACCGTTCTAATACATTCGGAAAAAAAAATGATCGAAATTTTGGCACCAATTAAAGGTTTATTTGTACACAGTATTAATTTGAACATGGGCCACATTCGAGTTGACCCATGACAACTCAGATTTCTATGTTTGATCTTAAGAGCAATGAGAATTGTGCTTTTATAGAAGGAATAGAACACTTTCTCACTGCACTAGCGCTGACATCAGTGAGATGAAAGGAGTTCATTGGCTATGAACTCTGCTCACCTTATTCTTGTCACTGTGAGGCACTGATGCTGCGCTATGCTGGATGCTAGGTTGAACGGTCACATCACGCCACTGTTCAGCAACGCATCTAGATGTAGCAGAGCTAGACTCGTCTCGGGAAAAATTGATTATCTTTTCGTTGGACAGATAAGTCATGTCACAATGTAGTTTAAAGGGAACCTGTCACCAGAATAAAAACACTTAACCTGCAGATATGGGATTAATCTGCTGGTTAATAGCGGGTTAGTAGCCCGCAGTTAGCTGAACGTTCCAGGGAGAAAATTAACTTTATTCTCCCCGGCAGCGTTCCGGGTTCTGTCACTGCTCTGAGCATACAGAGCGGTGGCTGTAGTTGCGCCCCCCAGCCCTGACTGAAAGCCGGCTCCAATACAGAGTGAGTGTCAGTCAGGACGGGGGTGCGGTTACAGCCGTATATAGAGCAGTGACTGAACCAGCGCTGCCCCGTGACTGAAACTTGAACGCTGATGGGGGAATAAAGTACATTTTCTTCCCACAGCGTTTGGCTGCGTGCAGGAGCCAGGCAGGTTAGTAAGGTTATTAACCCATAACCTGCAGATTAACCCATCTGCAGGTTAATAGCGTTTATTTCTGGTGGCAGGTTCCCTTTAAAGAACGCCAAAACAAGAAAAAGATAATCCATTTCCACGAACGTGCAATCTTCTTTATTAGTGGGTGGATACAAATCGGATGACAAAAGTTAAAATTTGATGTTAGTAACCTGTCTGAAGACATCTATGCGTTTCAGATTAAATTATAACTTTTGTCATCCGATTTGTATCCACCCACTAATAAAGAAGATTGCACGTTCGTGGAGATGGATTATCTTCTCCTTGTTTCGGCTATGTCTAGGCAGCGACGCTGTCTGTGCTTCGGCTTCAGTCTAACTATATGACGGTGAGCCTAAATACCGTGCATGGACAAACGTCTCACTGCTGCAAGACCCCAATGTGCCACTCGTGATAACAGTAGGAAACACACTAGGATTCTACATTAAAGGGGTTGTCCACAATTTAGGACTCTTTATTACAGCATTGATATGAAGATACAATTATCACAACTGGGTTTCATTACAAGTGTTGCCCTGTTTGTGGTCTGAAGAGTCAGAACTCTCCTCTTTCTTTGAGCTCCTCTCATATGATTCCTGACCACAGACCACATTGCACTTGTGTGGCAGAACAGTGTCAAATTTGTAATGAAACCCAATTGCAAAAATCATTTTTAGCCAACATAGAGATGTATGGAAGTAAAAGAAAGTCTCCAAAATTGGTAAACCCTTTTAAAAATGTACTTTCTGGGCGAGAAATGGCGGTATATATCCATAGCAGTGCACGGTGTGCAGAGCATTACACATGGTGTCGTGCGCTCAGCACAATGTCCCTGTCCCCTCTCCTCCAGCGTTTCTCCCGCCGCCGCGCCAGCTGCTGGGAGGTGTCGCGCCGTTGATGACGTGCCGGCGCTCCCGGAAGTGCTCCGTTGTGCTTGTGTCTTCCCCACGTGTGGAGCGGAGCTGGTGTTTGTTGTGCACACACGGCCGCCTCTCGGCCTGTTCCGGTCAGCCGTGTCCCCGGGATGGAGCACTTCCAGCTCAGCCTCTCGGGGCTCGGCGCTATTGCTCAGAGAAGCGGCGGAGAGCTCAGCCAGTTCCTCGCCAAGCAGGTGAGACAGACCACACAATAATGGCCAGCCCCGGGCCAATCCGTGCAGAGAGCGGCGCTGCGGGCTGCCATTGTCTTAGCACGTGTGCGCCGAGGAGCGGGAGCGCTATGAATAGCGCTGTAGATAGCGCCATCAGATGGAACGTGAGCTTACGGACAGGTGGCACTACAGAGTGCAGGTCTGGCACGGGGCAGATGTGGCATCCTGCAGGAGCCTGGCACGGGGCAGATGTGGCATCCTGCAGGAGCCTGGCCCGGGGCAGATGTGGCAGCCTGCAGGAGCCTGGCCCGGGGCAGATGTGGCAGCCTGCAGGAGCCTGGCCCGGGGCAGATGAGGCACTACAGAGTGCAGGGCCGGCACGGGGCAGATGTGGCATCCTCCGCGAGCCTGGCACGGGGCAGATGTGGCATCCTGCGCGGGGCTGATCTCATGGGCCAGTAATCTAGGGGCTGACTGTTTCCTGTAGAGCCAATACACAAGTGCACAGCCAGAAATTCACATTGTCAATGGAAATAAAACTTTCCAGGGTCCAGAAAACGTTTCCATGTGATTGTGATCCCTTTACTGTGCCTAGTTGGTGCTGATGTCCTCCTATTAATATGGTGAGCTATAGTACCTTGGTTTATAGGTAATGTGGCTGTCTGTGCATATCCTTAGGATTAGTGATCATCATCAGACCGGTGGTGCCCCAGGACCCCCACCTGCTATCAGCTCTAGGTGGGTGGAATCATGGAACAGATCTGTACTGCACAGCCCCCATTGGTGTGTAGGGGCCGCTGCCGGAGAATGCAGATCTGCTACTAGGAGATGTTCTGCAGCAGCCGCTTTACATTGAACAGCTCCATTCACTTGTTACTTCTGGCTGGAGGTGAAAACTGACTATCAGGAATGTTGGTTGTCGGACTACCATCGATCTGATATTGATGACCTACTCTTGATATGATATGCCCAGAGAAGTCCTTTAATTGGAATGTATCACAATTTAGTTGTATAAACAATTTTTTTTTAAAACAAAATAAAATTTATTATGTTAACTTTTTTTTTCTTTCAACCTCTGGGGGCTGCCATTTATATTTGCTGGTGTGTGAGTTTCAAAGCGCAACTCTACACACCACAAATTCAGCAGCCATAGGAAAGACTGAGGTCAGACTATTCATTCGTTGCTTATATATCTCCTTCATAGTCCGCTGCACTTCACAATCACTGTCCCCATTGGGGCTCACAATCTGAAATCCCTATCGGTAACTCTTTGGATGTGGGAGGAAACCCACGCAAACATGGGGAGAACATACAAACTCCTTGCAGATGTTGTCCTTGGTGGGAGTTGAACCCAGGACCAAAGCAACAATGCTAACCGCTGATCAGGGCTGTGGAGTTGGTAAGCCAAACCTCCGACTCCTCAATTTCCATGACACCGACTCCACGACTCCGACTCCCTCATACATGGCTCATGTTTAAGTGATAAATTTACTGTAGCACAGATTCATCTCAGCTAAAAGTCTAGACCCTTAGATCAGGAATAGGACAGACATTTATAGGACATTTCATAACTTTCCCAAATTCTTATGAAAATATATTCCCCACAAACTGCATTGAACTACTGTACCCAATTTATTATATATTTTAGGAGTTGGAGTCGGTCTATTTTATACCGATTCAGACTCCACCAAAATGGACTCCGACTCCACAGCCCTGATTGTAGCCATGCTTTGTGTGCTGAGCTACAATTCCCCCTGTCGCCACTACTTACAGTGGTGACAGGAGGCCTGGGAACCGCTGCAACAGTGTCGAGAATGCTTCGGCAGCCTGGTATTGTACTACTAATGCCAAGCTACTGCCAATCTGTTCTCACCTCTGGAAAAAGTTACCTCTGCACACCTGCTGTGAGTGGTGAGAGCAGTGCTACAGTGGTGACTTCTTCCAAAGGAGAGAACATGTTGGTAACCTGGCATTAGTAGGGCAGTGTCAGGCTTCCCGACGTGTTCAGAGCTCAGCAGTGTAATTATCACACTTGTTTGCTCTGCACACTGACTTGGCTTTGCTCAGTCAGTGTAAAGCCTCATTCAGATGGCCATGATACATAGACGTCTGAACTGTTGCATCTGCGAAATATATCTGAATAGATGACTTTGTCAATGGTTACAGCTCTCTGCACATTCAACCTCAATGTACAGAGTGCATTAACCAATGACAGTCATATCTTCTGATGCGCCTTGTAGATACAGCAGTAAAGTGTCATACAGAGGTCCCTGCTTCAGACATCTGAATGAGGCTTTACACTAACAAAGCAGTGCTCAGTATGTGTGCAGCGGTTGCAGTAGAAAAAGTGAAAAAAGTGTAAAAATAACATTCGAGTCGCCCATTAAAATTAAGTTCAAATAAAATAAAGTTGGTATTGCCACATTCATAAAAATCCATTCTATGAAAATACAAATTTAAATAACCCTTATGGTAAATGCAATAAACAAAAATATGACCATAATTCCCCCAAATTATTATTTTTTTGGTCACCCCACCTCCTTAAAAAAAAATGGAATAAACAGTGATCAGAACATTGTATGCACTCTAAAATAATATCTATAAAAATGTCATCACTCAAAAAACTAGACCTAACCGAACTACATCGACTGAAAAAAGCATAATGGGTCTCAGAACATGTTTCCCAAAGCCATTTTTTTTTTCTTAACATTAAATAATAACAAAATGAAGACCCGTTTGGTATCACCTTAATCAAGGTTGGAGAATCATGATACCAAGTCTTTTTTATCATACAATAAATGCTGTAAATAAAACACACCAAAAATGTAGGCATTGCAGTTTATTTACAGAAGGTTTTCATTACATTGTAGGGAGGGGCACCTTTTCAATTTTTCCTTAAGTTGGCAGGAAAGCCAGAATTGGCACTGTAGCTTACATGTATAGAGAGAGAACCATTAAAAGGGGTTGTCCTTCCTTATCCCGCAAAAAAACAAGCTGCCATACAGCTCCAAAATAATAGAAATAATGATCTTTATTAGAAAGAATAATTTTCTCCTTCAAATTTTGCTTTCGTCAAAGAATGCTCCATTTGCAGCAATTATAGCATTGCAGACCTTTGGCATTCTAGCTGTTAATTTGCTGAGGTAATCTTGAGAAATTTCCCCCCATGCTTCCTGAAGCCCCTCCCACAAGTTGGATTGGCATGATGGGCACTTTTTGCGTACCATACTGTCAAGCTGCTCCCACATCAGCTCAATGGGGTTGAGATCTGGTGACTGCACTGGTCACTCCATTACAGATAGAATACCAGCTGCCTGCTTCTTCCCTAAATAGTTCATGCATAATTTGGAGGTGTGCTTTGGGTCATTGTCCTGTTGTAGGATGAAATTGGCTCCAATCAAGCGCTGTCCACAGGGTATGGCATGGCATTGCAAAATGGAGTGATAGCCATCCTTATTCAATATTCCATTTACCTTGTACAAATCTCCCACTTTACCAGCACCAAAGCAACCCCAGTCCGTCACATTACCTCCACCATGCTTGACAGATGGCGTCAGGCACTCTTCCAGCATATTTTCAGTTGTTCTGCATCTCACAAATGTTCTTCTGTGTGATCCAAACACCTCAAATTTTGATTCGTCTGTCCATAAAACTTTTTTCCAATCTTCCTCTGTCCAATGTCTGTGTTCTTTTGCCCATATTAATCTTTTCCTTTTATTAGCCAGTCTCAGATATGGCTTTTTCTTTGCCACTTTGCCCTGAAGGCCAGCATCCCGGAGTCGCCTCTTCACTGTAGACATTGACACTGGCGTTTTGCGTGTACTATTTAATGAAGCTGCCAGTTCAGGAGCTGTGAGGCGTCAATTTCTCAAACTAGAGACTCTAATGTACTTGTCTTGTTGCTCAGTTGTGCAGCGGGGCTTCCCACTTCTCTTTCTTCTCTGGTTAGAGCCTGTTTGTGCTCTCCTCTGAAGGGAGTAGTACACACCGTTGAAGGAAATGTTCAATTTCTTGGCAAGTTATTCATAGCCTTCTTTTCTAAGAACAAGAATAGACTGTCGAGTTTCACATGAAAGTTCTCTTTTTCTGGCCATTTTGAGAGTTTCATAGAACAAACAAATGTAATGCTCCAGATTCTCAACTAGCTCAAAGGAAGGTCAGTTTTATAGCTTCTCAAATCAGCCAAACCATTTTCAGCTGGGCTAACATACTTGTGCAAGGGTTTTCTAGGGTTTTCTAAACATCCATTATCCTTCTTACACAGTTAGCAAACACAATGTACCATTAAAACACTGGAGTGGTGGTTGTCGGAAATGGGCCTGTATACACCTATGTAGATATTGCAATAAAAACAAGACGTTTGCAGCTAGAATAGTCATTTACCACATTAACAATGTATAGAGTGTATTTCTGATTAATTGAATGTTAGCTTCATAGAAAAAATATGTGCTTTTCTTTCAAAAATAATGAAATTTCTAAATGACCCCAAACTTTTGAACAGTAGTGTAAAAAGATATAAATGTAGTATCGCTGTAAACGTACCGACCCAAAGAATAACGGTGCCTTATTAATTTCACCACACGCGGAACGGCGCAAAAAAAAAATTCCTGAATCATTGGTTTTTGCTTATTCTGCCTCCCAATAATCGAAATAGAAAGCAATCAAAAAAGTCTTGTGCCTGAAATGATACCAAGAAAAACGTCAACTCGTCCTGCAAAAAACAAGCTCTCACATTTCGTCTGTCGGCCGAAATATGGAAAAATGATTGCAAAACCTAGTCTTTGCAAAAAAAAAAAAAAAGCGTCTTTTAGTGTGTGACGGCTGGCAAACATAAAAACCCGATCTGAATCTGGTATTGCATTGACCCGAATAATAGTCATCTAACCACTTATTCAGCATGAGGAACTGCGTAAAAAATAAGCTCTAGGACTAGAATTACTGTTGGGGCTAGGGTTGTGTTGGGGTTGGGATTTTTTCAAAAGTAAAAAAAAAAAAAAAATGATATGGCAACTAGTGTTGAGCGCAAGTGCTCACTACTTGAGTTTGCATCGGGTGCTCGGGTATGCACCCGCGTGCTTATGCTTTGCGGCTGTTATACAGCCAAAAAAAAACTCACGGGGATTGCCTGCCATGCACGAGCGACCCCTGCATGTTTTTTTTTTTTTGGGTGAAACATGCAGGGCGGGGACTCGAGCATGTCACTTGAGCACCCGTGATACATGATGCAAACTCAAGTAGCGAGCACTTGCGCTCAAGACTAATGACAACTTACTCAATATGATGACCTAATGTTATCAAATTCTGTTTCGTACCTCTGGGTTCAAAATGTTCACTATACCCCTTGATAAAATCCTTGAGGGGTCTAGTTTCCAAAATGGGGTCACTTGTGGGGGGTTTCCACTGTTTAGGCACATCAGAGGCTCCCCAAATGCAACATGGTGTCCGCTCTTGATTCCAGCCGATTTTGCGTTCAAAAAGTCACACAGTGCTTCTTCCCTTCTGAACCCTGCCGTGCGCCCAAACAGTATATTTTTCCCACATATGGTGTATCTGCGTACTCAGGAGAAATTGCACAACTGTTTTTGGGGTCCATTTTCTCCTCTTACCCTTGTAAAAATAAAAAATTCGGGGCTAAAAGATAATTTTTGTGGAAAAAGTTAGATTTTTTTATTTTCACAGCTCTACGTTCCTTGAGGGGTCTAGTTTCCAAAATGGGGTCCGTTTAGGCACATCAGGGGGCTCCCAAATGCGACATGGTGTCCACTAATTATTGAAGCAAATTTTACATTCAAAAAGTCAAATGGCGCTCCTTCCCTTCCGAGCCCTGCCGTGCGCCCAAACAGTGTTTTTCCCCCACATATGGGGTATCGGCGTGCTCAGGAGACATTGCACAGCAAATGGTGTGGTCCATTTTTTTCCTGTTACCCTTGTGAAAATAAATGTTAGTTTAGACCCAATTTTTTTTTTGTGAAAAAAAAGTTCATTGTTTTCTTCCACATTCCAAAAATTCCAGTGAAGCACATGAAGGGTTAATAAACTTGATTGTGGTTTTGAGCACCTTGAGGGGTGCAGTTTTTAGAATGGTTTCACTTTGGGGTATTTTCTGTCATCAAGGCCCCTCAAAGTCACTGCAAATGTGATCCCTAAAAAAATTGTTTTGGAAATTTTGTTGGAAAAATGAGAAATCGCTGGTCAACTTTTAACCCTTATAACATCATAGAATATATATATATATATATAATCTTAAAAAAAAAAATTGGTTCCAAAATTGTGCCGATGTAAAGTAGACATGTGGGAAATGTTATTTATTAACTATTTTGTGACATATCTCTCTGATTTAAGGGCATGAAAATTCAGAGTTCGAAAATTGCACGATTTTCTAAATTTTCACCAAATCTCCATTTTTTTCACTATCATGAACTACCATATGACACAACAAAACATTCTCAGAATCAGGGGGATCCGTTGAAGCGTCCCTGAGTTATTACCTCATAAAGTGACATGGTCAGAATTGTAAAAATTGACCTGGTCATTAATGTGCAAACCACCTTCGGGAGTAAAGGGGTTACCGGAAAAAAATGTTATCGCAGATATCCGTGTCCCGTGTGTCCTTGTGTGGCAACCGTGTGCCGCATCAGGATCACACAGACCAGCACCTAGGAATCAGTGGTACAGTTAGCACTGTTCCCAAGCCCTTGGTGCTGAACACTGCCCTCATCATGGTTCCCTGCCGGCGCTGCGATCTGCCCCAGCAGGGACAATGATGAGGGTAGTGTTGTCTGCTTGCGCAGTGTTTCTGTGTAAAAATAAGACTGCAGAAGCAGGCACTACTATCCTCATCATTGTCCCTGCTGGTGCTGATCGTGGCGCCGGCTGGGAACCATGATGAGGGCAGTGTTCAGCACCCGGCCCTTGGGAACGCTAACTGTACCACTGATTCGCAGGCTCCGGTACGTGTCACATTGATGACACACGAATGTCGTCCATGTGTGTTCAGTGTGAGATACTTTTGCGGACCGCGCATCCGCAAAAAAAATGGACATGTCAGCGTGTGGAGCACAAAGACACATGGTCCGTGGAAACACACTGACATGTGCTCAGACCCATAGATTTGAATGCATGTCAGTGTCTCCAGTACGTGTGGAAACTGTCACCACCCGTACTGGAAATACTGACGTGTGAAAGAGCCCTAAGGGTATGTGCACACGATGAGTGTTCACTGCGGATTGGACGCAACGCATGTGTTCTGCGTTCAATCCGCAGTGTTACATAGTTACATAGTTTATAAGGCCGAAAAAAGACAAGCGTCCATCCAGTTCAGCCTATTTCTTGTGCACTGCAGCTATTCCGCAGCGTTGATCCAGGGGAAGGCAAAAAAAAAACCCATGCGGTATAGGCCAATTTACATCATTGAGGAAAAATTCACTTCCCGACACCAATCTGGCAGTCAGATTAAATCCCTGGATTAATTAACTATCACTAAGCATAAGATGTAATTTTATTGTTCTCAAGAAAGGCGTCCAGGCCTCTCTTGAACTCATTAAGTGAGTTGGACATCACCACTTCCTCTCCCAGAGAGTTCCAGAGTCTCACGGCTCTGACCGTAAAGAATCCCCTTCTATGCTGGTGCAGGAACCTCCTTTCCTCCAGACGCATAGTGTGCCCCCTCGTCTTTGTCACCATCCTTGGTATAAACAGGTCATGGGAGAGATCTCTGTACTGCCCCCTGATGTATTTATACATGTTTATGAGGTCTCCCCTAAGCCTTCTCTTTTCCAACGTAAATAAGCCTAATTTTGACAACCTCTCTGGGTATTCTAGTCCCTCCATTCCCTTTATTACCTTAGTCGCCCTCCTTTGTACCCTCTCTAGCTCCAATATGTCTTTCCTGAGCACCGGAGCCCAGAACTGTGTACAATATTCTAAGTGCGGCCTTACCAGCGCTTTATACAGAGGAAGAACAATGTTCTCATCATATGCCCCTATTCCTCTTCTGATGCATGCCATGACTCTATTTGCCTTCGCAGCTGCTGCCTGACACTGGGCACTCCAATTTAATTTGCTATTATCCAAGACGCCCAGGTCCTTCTCCATGTCAGATTTCCCCAACGGTTTCCCATTTAATATGTATGGGTGACTGCTGTTTTTCTTTCCCATGTGCATGACCTTACATTTATCGGCATTGAACACCATTTGCCATTTTTTGGCCCAACTCCCCAATTTATCTAAATCCTCCTGTAGCTGTGCCCTATCCTCATCTGTATTAACTACTTTACAAAGTTTAGTATCATCTGCAAATATTGCTATTTTACTATGCAACCCTTCCACTAGATCATTAATAAATATATTAAATAATATAGGGCCCAAGACAGACCCTTGAGGCACCCCGCTAGTAACCCTGACACACCCTGAGCTTACTCCATTGATAACCACCCTCTGCTTTCTATCACTCAGCCAGCTATTTACCCACTTGCACACATTATCCCCCAGACCAAGCATTCTCATTTTATAAACCAACCTTTTGTGTGGCACGGTATCAAACACTTTGGAGAAGTCAAGGTATACAACATCCACTGACTCTCCCCGGTCCAGCTGTGAGCTCACCTCCTCGTAGAAGGCGATCAGGTTTGTTTGGCAGGAGCGATCCCTCATGAATCCATGTTGATGTGGAGTTAGACAGTTATTATCATTAAGATAATGATGACCAGATGTTACAGCATAGTGGATGGGATTTATACAAATCCCATGCCCACTATGTGTCTACGGCACACCCGCTGAAACTGACATGCGGCTCGTCTTTCCAGACCGCAGCATGTCAATTTCTCCTGCTGGTCCGCATGGTGGCTTTCCCCCATAGACCTAATCTGTATGGGGAAAGCCCGCTTGTGAAAAAAAATAAACCCGGCCGCCGCTCATTTGCATAATGAGCGGAAGTCGGAGGCGGCTTGTCCACGGCTCGGGGTCGGCTCTTAATCGTGTGGACGTAGCCTAAGTGAGTAAAATAAATATGTAGGACCATAAATGCAATAAAGCACTTGCACTTTTTTACAACCATATTGTATCATCATGTAATAAGATTGGTCAGCTGTATAAGAGGATTTTCTTTTCCTACCACATTTACTCCCTGTATTTCTTAATCAATTCTTATCATGGATTTTCTTCCAATGAATATAGACGTTACTTGTTCAAATATACTCCCTTTTTTGCAGGATCACATTGATTTTTCAGAGTTAGGAGGAAGTGTGCACACATTGATTATTTGGATACAGAAATTTCTGCACCATTTCTGCATCTCTTGGCAGAAAAAAACACAGAGTACAATACATTTAGGCTGTGTGCCCACGATGCGTTTTTTTAAGCATTTCCGCAGTGGCAATTCCACTGCAGAAACGCTTAAAAAATGCTTGGTAAAAGGCCTGCCATGTTCCCCAATGATCCGCATGTGCTGTGCGCATGCTGCGGAAATTTCCACTGCTGATTATCATTGCGGAAAAAAATGCAGCACTACCAATTATTTTGCGGAAGTGCTGCGTTTTCACCGCCATTGATTTGCATTGTAACGCATGGAATCCGCATAACTGGATCTGTACATGCGCATTCCAAGCGTTTCAATGTGCGGATGGTACCCGGGTCTGGAGGAGAGGAGGCTCTCCTCCGGACCCGGGTACCATAGAACCTGTAAAAAAAAAGAATTAAAATAAAAAATAAATATTATACTTGCCTTCTGATGACCCCCAGTGTGCTTGTCCTTTGCTTGCCGGCAGATCTCGGTGGACTGAAGGACCTGTGCTGACGTCATTTAGTCATGTGACGGCAGGTCCTTCAGTGTACCGCGAGCTGCCGGCAAGCCAGGACTGATCGAATAAAGACTCCGAGGGCCATCAGAAGGGAAGTATATATTTATTTTTTTTATTTTTTACCATTCTTTACGGTCACACTATATAAATCCATGCCGTTTGCATGGATTTATATAGTGTGACCAAGTTGTCAAGCACTTTCCAAGTGATGCTAAAATCGCTTGGAAAGCGCTTGTCAACCCGCATGTGAAGAACGCTTCACATCCGCTTGTCCCTGGCAGGAAAAACGCATGTACAATTTGCATACTTTTTTTCTGCCAGGGAGATGCATTGAGGCTGGGTGCCCACGTAGCGTTTTTCTAGCGTTTATGCTGCGGAATTTCCGCAGCGGAAACGCTTGTGAAACGCTAGGTAATCCGCACCCCATGGTCCCCAAGGGGATTCCGCATGTTCTATGCACATGCTGCGGATTTTTCTGCAGCGTTTATGCTGCGTACAAAAATCCGCAGCATGTCATTTAATTTTGCGGAAGCGCAGCGGAACTCCCGCCATTGACTTGCATTGAAACGCATAGAAACCGCGACTGTACATTTGTACAAGCGGCTTCTATGCGTCTCTATGTGCGGATGGTACCCAGTTCTGGAGGAGAGGAGACTCTCATCCAGACCTGGGTACCATTGTACCTGTAAAAAAAGAATAAAATAACAAATAAAGTTTATACTCACCTGTCCGAAGACTTTTCTCTGAATGCCGGCATCGCTTGAGGACCTGCGGTGACGTCACAGTCATGTGACCGCAGGCCCTTCACCGCTCTGTCTCGCGATATGCCGGCAGCCGGGAACCAGACAGGAACGAGCGCTGCTGCACACACCGGGGCCTCGGGGGTGAGTATAGCTTTATTTGTTTTAATTTTTACGGTTCACACTGTATAAATCCATGCCGTTTGCATGGATTTATATAGTGTGACCTAGTTGTCAAGCACTTTCCAAGTGATGCTATCGCCTGGAAAGTGCTTGTCAATCTGCATGCGGAAACGCATGTGAATACGCATGTATTCTGCAGGAAAAACGCATGCACAATCTGCATGCGTTTTTTTCTGCCAGGGAGATGCAGAAATTTTCTGCTTCATTTCTGCATCGTGGGCACAGCCAAACGCTCAGGAAAAAATCCGGAGCATTTCTGCATCGTGGGCACATAGCCTTATACCTGCGATTTTTACTGACTTCATCGAAGTCAATGGGTATAAAAAAGCTGAAAGAATTGACATGATGCAGATTTAAATCTGCAAGTCAGAAATAAGCAACATGTGCACATCCAGGATATCTCTGTACTTGGCCGCATTCATGTTTCCTTCAATTGCAACCAGTCATCCTGTCCCTGCAGCTGAAAAACACCCCCATAGCATTTTGCTGCCACCACCATGTTTCACTGTTGGGATTGTATTGGGCAGGTAATGAGCAGTGCCTGGTTTTCTCCACACATACCGCTTAGAATTATCACCAAAAAGTTCTATCTTCGTCTCATCAGACCAGAAAATCTTATTTCTCATAGTCTGGGAGTCCTTCATGTGTTTTTTTGTGCAAACTCTATCCAGGCTTTCATATGCCTTGCACTGAGGAGAGGCTTCCGTTGGGCCACTTTGCCATAAAGGCCCGACTTATGGAGGCTGCAGTTGACTTTCTGGAACTTTCTCCCATCTCCCTACTGCATCTCTGGAGCTCAGCCACAGTGATCTTGGGGTTCTTTACCTCTCTCGCCAAGGCTCTTCTCCCACGATTGCTCAGTTTGGCTGTACGGCCAGGTCTAGGAAGACTTCTGGCGGTCCCACACTAATTCCAATTAAGGATTATGGAGGCCACAGTGCTCTTAGGAACCTTGAGTAATGCAGAAAGTCTTTTGTAACCTTGGCCAGATCTGTGCCTTGCCACAATTCTGTCTCTGAGCTCCTTGGGCAGTTCCTTTTGAGCTCATGATTCTCATTTGGTCTGACATGCACTGTGAGCTGTGAGGTCATATATAGACAGGTGTGTGCTTTTCCAAATCAAGTCCTATTAGTTTAATTAAACACAGCTGGACTCCAATGAAGGAGTAGAACCACCTCAAGAAGGATCACAAGGAAATGGACAGCATGTGACTTAAATATGAGTGTCTGAGCAAAGGGTCTGAATACTTATGACCATGTGATATTACAGTTTTTCTTTTTTAATGAATTTGCAAAAATTTCTACATTTCTGTTTTTTTCAGTCAAGATGGGGTGCAGAGTGTACTTTAATGAGAAAAAAAAATGAACTTTTTATAATTTACCAAATGGCTGCAATGAAACAGAGTGAAAAATTTGAAGGGGTCTGAATACTTTCTGTACCCACTGTAAATGTTAAAACACAACGTTTAATTTTGTATTAAAAATATTGTTGCTATAATCATTGTTTATGCAAAAATGTAAAATTGTGACACATTCCGTTTAAAATTGTCAGGTTTTTTTTTTTTTTTTTTGACTTTTCTTTTACGCTATTGGATGTTTTTGGGGTCATTATCCTGCTGTAGGATCCAGTTTGCTAGACTCAAACCTAGTTTTCTTAAAATTGGGAGGACTTCTCGCTCTAAAATGCTTCAATTTCATTGTTCCTCTTACATATTTACGGCCTCCAGTCCCAGGGGCTGCTCTGCACATTATGGATCCTACCTCATATTTCACTGTAAGGGTGCATGATTCTTTACAGGCTTTATTTCATCCCCAATAAACCTAATACTGGGCATGAATAGCCAAAGAGATCTATGGTAGTTTGGTTTCATCTGTGCATATTTTCCCAGGATTGTGCTTTATGTAACCTTGGCAACAGTCACTCAGTCTTTTTATGCCTTTTATTAAGCAGTGTATCCAGCTTAGCCTGAACTTCTTTGGATGGTGTAAATGTTGTATTTTTTTAACCAGATTTTGAACCATCTTTTGTAGTATTCTCTCTGTTTTACTTTTTCTTCCATATCCTGGAAGATTCTTGACTTTTCCATGAGTAGCATACTTCTTGATAACATTTTGAACTCTTGAATCAGAATGCCACGTTCTTTTGAGATTGTCCTTTCTTCTTTATTGCTTGGTGGTTTATAGCATTTCTGGTCTGCTGATACAGCTCTCTTGTCTTTGCTGTTGTAAGAATAGGGAATAAAACAGACATTTTAAGGCCTTGTTCAGATTCCAATATGAAAAATACATGTCAGTTACATCCACACACTACAGACGTGACTGGCTTCTTGTGTAACTCCACTAGGGAATAGGGAGGCAGCTCAGAGTTTGAAAGGAAAGGCATGCTAGTGGAACAAAGTTCCTGTTTGAGTTCTTGGAGACTGAGAGGAAGTCCTCTGTTGTGACGGTTGTGGTAGGAGGTCCATATTGGAACTACTGTCTAATGGGAAATTGGTCTATACTGTGACCACTAGGCAAAGTTTACCAAAATTATTCCTTGCATATAAGGCATTTGCTGAATATTCATTCTTTCTCCTATATTACCATTCATTTCAATAGGTGATATAAATTAAATTATATTTATATATTTTTAACCTCTTATCTGAATATCTGGATTGTGTGACATTGGCTTATTAATGCATTATTGCTATATACTAGACTTCGTCTCTGAGGTTTCTCCAACAGTATTTATGGAATTTGAAGGCTCTCGGGCTAAAACTTTAATTCAAAGTGCATATGCTAATAAATAAATCTTAGACCTGATGAGGACGGTGTAGTTTATATGGAAAACCGTTTGATGCCCTTATATTAGCTTCAATGCTGGTTTGAAAACACTGATTCAACATAAAGAGCAAATATATGAAACATGGCCTGTTGCCACTTTGTGCAGTAATATATGCCAACTCCCAGTGATCATATCCTAGAACATACAAAAAAACGGATTTGATACCTTCAGGGAGCAAGAAAATGTTATCCCCATATGCTTGAATGAGATGTCAGTAATGATTTATTCAAACTTGGGGCTGAATCGCATCATCTGTAAATAAGACCTGTAGCTGCCGAAATTTCAATCTTCAGTCCACATAGAGGAGCAAAAAGAAGGGGGAAAAAAGGCGACACCTGATGACCCCTGCAATTAAAGGGAATCTGTCAGTAGGCTAGTCCCTCTTGATCTGTCCATATAGGCACGTAGGTCGTAGGAAGCTGAATAATATGATGCCTTGCTATCTGCTGTCCGATGTCTTATTCTAGAGAAATCCATGATTATCTTATATGTAAATGAGCAGTTCCAGACTATGCGCCAGACACTGATCTGCATGAGAATCTGCATTCAGAACTTATCTTAAATTAAAAGGGGGCATTATGAGACATCACCTCAAGCTTTGGACCACCTTTCTTCCCAAAGCTTAAATGCTCGGCTCTGCCGGAGGCTTATTGTGCATTTACCCTGAACAAGCGTTACTAGGAATGCTCATTTCACTATATTTGGGCAGAGTAAGCTGGCTGATAATCATCTGACCAAGCAGAATACTTGCTCATCAGGTGAAATGATATTTTGTGCTTGACAAAAGATCATCGTTCTCGGCAGCACATTGTCCTTTGTAAACTGAACTCGCGCTGCCAAGGACATAGTTTAGTGCACATAGGATCCCAATCTATTATGGATCATTAAAGGGGTTTTCCCATGAGTAAAGTTAATTTTAATCAACATTTTAATCAATAGATCTTGGAATAATAATAAGTTCCACAATTGGATGTATTTAAAAAAAAACGTTCCTGTGCTGAGATAATCTTATAAATGTGTCCCTGCTGTGTACTGTGTAATGGCTGTGTCTGACCGTCCAGGAACATGATTTGATCATACCACAGCTCCTGGGCAGGGGAGGAAGAAAAAGAGTATACAGACATTACTGTTGCGCTCGCGCCCGGACTGACTGGCGTGAACGTGATTAGTGATCCCACTGAACCATGAACCGAGGAGTGCCTGGAGGGGCGTGACTAAGTATCAACCCGGTCCGACCAAGGTCGCTCTGCGCCTCAGTCGACTCCTTGAACCAGGGAGGAACCGAGCAGAGGGACCAGGTGCTACTCCAGGTCAGACCCCGGTCACAGCTGTTGACCCACACCGGGGAATGCAGGAACCGGCAGGTTAGCAGGTATGAAGACAGGTGGGTACTAGCAGGCACGGCTAGTATGAAGGCAGGTGGGTACTAGCAGGCACGGCTGGTATGAAGGCAGGTGGGTACTGGCAGGCACGGCTGGTATGAAGGCTGGCGGGTGCTGACAGGCACGGCTGGAATGCAGACAGGCAGATACTGGCAGGTATGAAAGCAGGCTGGATAGGGACCAGTACAGACTGGGATACAGGAACAGAGCCACAGGTGCGGTGGACTAGCAGAGCGGCGCAAAACCGCAGGTGCGGCGAAGGAGCGGCGCAAAACCGCAGGTGCGGCGAAGGAGTGGCGCAAAACCGCAGGTGCGGCAAAGGAGCGGAGCCGAAGGTGAAGGCAGACAGGACAGGGCTCTGTTCACATGAAACAGACTGGAAGATAGCTAGAACACAGGAAGTAAATACGGAGGCAGGGAAACAGAACGAGCAGTACCAGATACACACAAGGTACTTACAATGAAGTAGCGAGTGGAAACAAAACTCACAAACAGAAGTACAGAGACAACGAGTTGGAGTTAGGTGCAGGTTCAGACACTGCAGAAAAAGGGAAGGTACAAACATAGAAACGGGCAAGGACACTGTTCTGACAGGAACTGAAACAGAAACAAGATACAGAAACGAGCCTGGGAACTCAGCCCCCAGGGTGGCGGAACAGACTAGATACAGGACAGTACCTGGAAATTCAGTTGCAAAGGACAAACTGAGAGAAAGTGTTGCTCAGGCACCTCCTACTGGGTGGAGGGGGTTTAAGTATGTAGTGAATCACAGCAATAGGCTGGGGACGCATTAGGACTGTGCACACAGTAGCTATAAGAAACAGGCAGAAAGCCGCGCTGACGCCCTAAGCAATCAGACAAGAGACATGGACACAGCCGGTACAGGAGCAAAGTGTGCAGCCTGGACTGACAGGTAAGATTGCGGTCTTGCATGGTGGGAGGTGGTGCACTATGCAAGCACGCCGCCAGGGATGTTACAGTAGGATTTTCTGCAGAGAATTTGGAGGCTGGTCCTTCTCCTCAAGAAGATTTCCTCTTCTGTCCACTAGAGGGAACAAAGCTGGTCTCATCATCATGGTAACTAGGATGCTTCCTTCCATCGGCCATAGTCAGCAACAGATGAAATGGGCGAGCAACCAGGAACAGGACACAGGAAAGTCTCTCTCCACTTATTAATATCGGGTAGCACCCCAAAGGATTCACGGGACAACTGGGGGTCCTCCGCCTGGTTGGAGGGGTGCAGAGACTCGGAGGTAGCCACCGCCTTGATGGACTTATTGCCAGATTTGTTAGAGATGGAGGATCCTTGCTTAGGGACCAACTTCAGTCTGGTTTCTGAGATGACACGTCTGCGAGGCAGGGCGGTGCCTAAAGCCAGATCATTGGCACAATCGTCGAGACTGTGTGGTGACAATGCCTCCGCTTCCCATCCTTCGGAGACTTCAGCGCACAGCGAGTCAGCGACTAGCAGATCTGGTAAAGAAGAAGAAGAAGAAGAAACTGCTGACTGTCCTGAAGATATGGGGACTGGACACCCCTTGCACCTCAGCAGTCCCCCAGGAAACACCATGCAGGGTCTCCAGACCTGAGCAGGAACTAGATCTCTCGGCTCTGGACGACCTGTGGGTAAACCAGACAGCACCTGGAATGTGAACTTCTTCATGTGTAATACTCCAATCTGGCGCTTAATTTGTACAGACATATTTTGACTTTCTGAGTAGGGCTCGTCCTTCCGCTGACAATGCCCAAACCGGCTTCTGGAGTTGTCAGACGGGAATCAAACACCGACTCTTCAAGGCTTTAAGCCCGAAACTTCCGGTTAATCCGAGGCCTTCACTTGCCACGGAGACAGTCATGGTCATCTGTGGAGAGGAAATGACGCGCCCCCTGGGCCATATTCGTTAGTGGGAATATCCGGAGCCGGATCAGATGGGAGTTGTAGTCTTCCGAGTGGCTGTGACCCGGTCCGTGCCCAGGGTGTCAAACTCAGTGTGTGTGGCAGTCCTACAGATGTTATAAGTTCTTTATTTGTCGACTACGCCACCCGTTGTGTTGCGGTCACTGTGGCCGCCGCTGCAGCAGGGTCCGCTGAGGCTGTTGGTGTAGGTGCAGCTTTGGTGATATAACCCCCAACGGGTGGGGTATAGCCTCAGGGGATCAGGTGCAGAGGATGGGAGTTGTGGTGATGCAGTGTAGACGGCAATCAGAGACAGAGTCGGGTTATGCAGTTTAGGATGTTTACTCACTGCTGATGTTCTGGTCACTCCAGCTTCGAGTGACCTCCCGAGCCGTGCTGCGTCCACCAGGTTCTGGATCCAGCCAACTCCCAAATAAGTCCGGAGCGTGACCCTGAGCTCTCCTTCAGTCCTTTCTCTGGCCGTCCCCACTATTGATCCACCCAGGTCCAGCTCCCTCGGGCCTTCTGTTGGGACACCCTTGGCCTTGGGTTCCCTGACCCTCCTCGTGGTATGCCTTCGTGGTGGATGTGGTGGGTGACCGTGGCAAACGCTGCCCACAGTCTCCGGTCTCTGGCTGGGGAGTGTTTTTACCCCCACCAGCTTGGGTTCCGGTACCCTGGTGCCGACTCTTCACCCGGGGATTTAAGTTGGGATCTTGGAGTCCTTTTCTGCTGTTTCCCCCTCTGGGTCTCTCTCTCTTCTCCTCTCTCACTCTGGGTCTCTCTTCTCCTCTGCTCCTGACTTTCTCTCTGCAACTGACCCTGTTCTTAGTTGGTGCCCACCTTATATACTCCCTCTATGTGTGAGCTCAGGTGACCAGCACCCAATGAGCTCCTATCTTTACCCAGGCTGCTCCCCCTATCTGCCCCTACACTACTTGGGATGTACCACCCCCCTCCCACTCCAGCCAGGAACAGACTCGGTCGTACCTGCACATTTCTAAGTGGGAGTACCGTCGGTCTGCTCCTCGGAAATGGGATGTGTGTAGTGCATGCAGCCTACCGAGCTCAGTTCCACGCTCCATCCTTACCCGGGAGTGGAATATCACACCTCTGGGTTGAGGTGCAATACCCCTGTAGCAGCCGAATCCTCAGGGTGCTACAGAAACACTAATGCCAAAGGCAGCCTCTCCTACGGGCCTAATATCTTGGGATTCTCCAACCTTCGCTGGACAAAGACCGTCAGGGAGTCCCAAACAACCGCAGCGGGACTGCAATCCGATTTTGTGACTGAGTTCTGGCCTCTGCTTTGCCTGACGAACATAGTCACACAGTAGCTTTAAGAAACAGGCAGAAAGCCGTGTCGACACTCTAAGCAATCAGACAAGAGACATGGACACAGCAGGTACAGGAGCAAAGTGTGCAGCCTGGACTGACAGGTAAGATTGCGGTCTTGCATGGTGGGAGGTGGTGCACTATGCAAGCACGCCGCCAGGGATGTTACAATTACAGCATGGGATCACAGCTGATTATTTCTGTGAGATAAAACATTGCTTAAAAACAGACAGGGAAATGTTTTGCCTCACAAAAAGAATCAGCTGTGATCCCCTGCTGTAATGTCTGTGTACTCTTTTGCTTCCCCCCCCCTGCCCAGGAGATGTGGTATGATCAGACAAGTCCCTGCAATGTCAGACACAGCCATTACACAGGACACAGCAGGGGCACATTTATAACATTATCTCAGCACAGGAACATTTTATTTTAACACATCCAATTGTGGAAATTATTATTCCAAGATCTATTAATTAAAATGTACTTTGTTTATGGAACAACCACTTTATGTGTTTATCGTTAATTGCAGTCACATGCTATTAACCCCTTAGTGACCGAACCCATTTTGACCTTAATGGCCAAGCCAAATTTTACAATTCTGACTAGTGTGACTTTATGAAGTAATAACTCTGGAACACTTCAACTGATCCCAGTGATTCTGAATTGTTTTTTTTGTGACATATTGTACGTCATGCTCGTGGTGAAATTTCTTCTATATAACTTGCATTTATTTGTGAAAAAAACGGAAATTTTGCAATTCTCAAACTTTGAATTTTCATGCCTTTAAATCAGAGAGAGGTGTCACACAAAATAATTAAAAAATAAAATTTCCCACATGTCTACTTTATATCAGCACAATTACCGAAACAATTTTTTTTTATTAGGAAGTCATAAGGGTTAAAAGTTGACCAGCGATTTCTCATTTTTCCAACAAAATTTACTAAACCATTTTTTTTAGGGACCAAATCACATTTAAAGTGACTTTGAGGGGTCTATATGACAGAAAATACCCAAAAGTGACCCCATTCTAAAAAAAAATTGCACTCCTCAAGGTGCTCAAAGCCACATTCAAGAAGTTTATTAACTCTTCACGTGCTTCACAAGAACTGAAGCAACGTGGAAAGAAAAAATTAACATTTAACTTTTTTTCACAAATATTTTATTTCAGACCCGTTTTTTTTTTATTTTCACAAATGTAACAAGAGAAAATGGGCCACAAAATTTGTTGTGCAATTTCTCCTGAGCACGCCGATACCCCATATGTGGGGGGAAACCACTGTTAGTGCGCACGGCAGAGCTCAGAAGGGAAGGAGCGCCATTTGACTTTTTGAATGCAAAATTGGCTGGAAGCTAGAGCGGACGTCATATCGTGTTTGGAGAGCCCCTGATGTGCCTAAACAGTGGAAAAGCCCCACAAATGACCCCATTTTGGAAACTAAACCTCTCAAGTGTTATTCAGAAGTATAGGGAGCATTTTGAACCGACAAGTATGACGCAGAATTTGATAACATTAGGCCGTCATACTGAAAAAGTTTTTGCTTTAGCCCAAAATTTCTCACTTTTGCTAGAGGTAACACCAGAAAGTGGACCACACAGTTTGTTAGCCACTTTCTTATGAGCGAAGTGATACCACAAAATGTAGTCAAAAAGTTCTGTTTGGACAAACTCCAAGGCTCGGAGCGGAAGGAGCAATATTTGAAAGTTGGAACACAAATTGGCTGAAATAGATTGTGGGCGACATGTCACATTTGTAGGACCCCTAAGGTGCCCAAACAGCAGAAACTCCCCACAAATGACCCCATTTTGGAAACTAAACTCCTCAAGGATTTTATATAGGGGTATTGCGAGGATTCTGAGCCCAAAGGCACTTCACAGAATTTGATAACATTAGGTTGTCATATTGAATATGTCGCCATTAGTGTTGAGCACAAGTGCTCGCTACTCGAGTTTGCATCGGGATCGTGGGTGCTCGAGTGAGATGCTCGAGTGCCGGCCCCGCATGTTTTGCAGCTGTTAGGCAATCCCCGCATGTTTTTGTGTGTGTCTGTGTATGGCAGGCAATTCCTGCATGTTTTTTGGGTGTCTTAACAGCTGCTAAACATTCGGGGAGGATACTTGAGCATCTCACTCGAGCACCCTCGATACTCAGCGCATACCCGAGCACCTGCCGATGCAAACTCGAGTAGCGAGTACTTGCACTCAACACTAGTCATAATTTATTTATTTTTTTAACTTTTGAAAAAACCCTAAGCCTAACTTCAACCCTAACCCTTAGCCCAAGCCTAATCCTAACTGCAAAAAAATAAAAGAAATAAAAAAGTATAAATGAAAAAAATAATAATCTGATTAACAGGATGACACAGGGAGGGGAGTGACATACTAATTATTGGATTTTGATCACTGTGATAGGGTCTATCGTAGTGTTCAAAATGAACCAATAAATGGCTTCATGTTTAATGGTTTTGTTGTTATTCGCTTGTTGTTTGCTCTCCCATATCTAAATTTCTCCTTCCCACTCCTACCCCTTTCCGCCCCCCACTTGTGTAATCCTAAAGTAACTGTATCCTATACCAATGCATCAATTTAAGTGTCTGAATAATTGTTACTGCTTGAAAAAGATGAATAAAAAGTTTATTGGTTTAAAAAAAAAAAAAAATGAACCAGTAGGAAAAATATCTCTGCTGTTGCCGGGTGCCGACCGGCAGATCTTGGAGGGCGCACTACGCATGCGCCCGCCATTTTTCTTTTTGGGGAAGATGATGCGGAGGGCTGGGGAAGGGGGTGTTGGTGCTTAATTTCTCTCTCCTCTAACATGTATATTATGTCAGAAGAGAGAGAAATGTTTTTAACAGCCGGCACATTTTTTTTCTTTCATGACCGGGGACCGTAAAATCCGGCCCTGGTCATGTCCTCCGGGGTCTCCGCTACCCCCGGTAGCTAAGACCCCGGAGATTTTTGGACTCTGGGGGTCGCTACAGCCTTATTTTAAAACTGCACTGAGGGAATAAGGCCCCTTAATGGCTGCCGTTTTAATGCATATTGGTAGTCGTTAAGGGGTTAAACAACTGATGATGGGTAAATATTTACTGACCTGCCATCGTTTATTGCCGTTAGATGGGCCATGTAAACGGTCCGTAAAAGAGAAGCTATTGTTTTAATTTTCATTTCATAAATCAATAGTACATATGAAAATAGGTAACTTTGTAATATATCTCATCAGAGAAATCTGCTTTGTGCTTTGCCAGAATTGATCATTGATTATGAAAAGTCTGAAATCAGAGGTAAAATCTGTACTCAGTGAAGACAGACTTTCCCATCACTGAGAGGAGATGGCAGCTGTTATGGATACAATTCTATCTAGACAGGAGGAGGGAGGAGCTCTGCCTCTAGCTCCTCCTCCTGTCTACATAGACTCATCAGAAATCCAAAACAAAACCGGCCTATTTAAAGCGGCACTTCCATCAGATATAGAGGCCCAATGAGAAAAGGAAGCTAAATACAGCCAAACATTAAAAATAATACGTTTTTGTTGGTTCATAATAAACATTTAAAATTTTTAAAAGGGGAGAAATGGAGACCTCACACATCCAGGTAACCGAAACCGTATCAATAATTAATGCTGAGAGATATATGCACTAACACAACCAGTATAGAGTTTTTCAAGACCAGTATATAAATTATGTCTTCTAAAGAAACTATCAATGTGGTCTGATAAATAATCTAAGTTCCCATACCGGGTAATCAGTAATCCTTGCCACAAGATACATATAGGAAGTTACATAGAAGAATCAATAATACAGCAGTAACGCACAAATCAATATTTTATATGATAATATACAGTGATTAGATAAAACACAAAGTGTACTGCCAATAGTATATTCAACTCAATGTGGTATTCAGTAGAGAGTATAATCATGCGTGGCTAGGGAATCCAACCCAGAATCATCCTAATAATTTGTATTGAGGTTAGTAACCACTAGTGCAGGGGTATACAAATCTCAACACACGCCACATAAGCAATATACTCATCTGCACAACCTGGACGGCGTAATGACAGGTACCCCAACACGCCTTTCGCGTTAGCTTCTTCAGGGGAATAAGTGTCGCTTTAGATAGACCGGTTTTGTTTCGGATTTCTGATAAGATACTATGTAGACAGGAGTCTGACTACGCACACTGTTGCCGCGAATAGCTGTCCTTGGTGGTCACCTGCCCGCCATGCTGTCATCACTGCTGAGGGCAATGATTGTAGTCAGAACGTCATCGCTGCAGGACTACCACGAAGAGGGAGATTTGCCAGATGTGTATCATTTTAGTTTTATTGCCTTCCCTTTTTGTGGTCATTTTAAAAAAACATTTTAGACAATACTTTTTAGGTCGACTGAAAGGCTGAAAATTGCATAAAACAGAAAAAATGTTCAGAATGGGTTTTTCATGAGTAAGCTGAAAAAGTCAGTAAAACCGGAAATTGAACCTTTTTTTTTTTGTGAATTGTGCAGCATAGGTGGGCTAAATTGCTTGGAACCCTAGTAATTTGAGTTATTGAAATGTTCTTGCTGTCTCTTAGGTATGGACTCCACAGGACAGAGAATCCATTTTGACTACACTAGCGCAGTTGCTCTTGGACAAGGAATATACCCTTTTTATTGGACGACAACTTCGACCTTTGCTATTAGATCTCCTGGAGAGAAATGCGGAATGTATTAAAGCTGGAGGCCAGGTGAACCATGATCTTCATGAGCGGCTGTGTGTGGCTATGAGCCGATTGGTCGCCACTCACCCTGATGTCCTTCCGTAAGTATCCGTCTTAACTATGAACACCAGCTTGAGTTTTGATTAGAAATGCTGTTGTAATCCCTTACAGTGGATATATTAAGTTTACACACCCTAGTTAGAATGCTAGATTTTTGTCATGAAAAAAAACATACCAAGAAGAATAATTTCAGAGCGTCTCATCCTGATAAAACATCACTCCAGCATTAAGTGTTTTTTTTTTGTTTCAATTTTCTCGCTGGAGTAATGTAATAAACTTACCAGCCGCCATCTTCTGTCCTCGGCACAGCTCCGGTCGTCTTCTGCAGATTGTGACCTGTCGGATCTCTCCAGTGCTTGCTGGGCGAGCCAGAGGCCACTACTCAATGTAAGTCTATGAGAGCCAGAACCAGGATCTCATAGACTTACACTGAGCGCCTGTGTCTGTTAGCTCTTACTTCTTGTCAGTCAGGTGCTGCGGTTGTGGTATGCCACAAAGTGGCCATAGTGTGTTCCATACAAATGCTGTGATTTCTGTGTAACCTGTATATTGTAAACACATTGTGAAACCTGCTGACAGGCAGCACAAAAAAGTTAATCTTCCCCCTCATAGACTTCATCATGTGACCCAGCTCTGCTTAGTATGCAGATGCTTCTGAAACAACCTCCCCTGGGCAGTCAGCCAATGACTGCAGCTGTAAGAGTCACATGAGTGGGAGGAGCTAAATCCTGTGAGGTAGTTAATGGGGGTTTTCCCACAAAGAAAAATTTATTTTAATAATTGTCTGTGTCTGACCGTGTACAGAACACACCACAGCTCCTGCGCAGGGGAGGAAGCAAAAGACAATACAGACATTACAGCAGGGGATCACAGAGGATTCATTTTGTGAGGTAAAACATTAAAAACAGGCAGTGAAAACAATACTTTACCACACAAAATAAATCCTCTGCGATCAGCACATGTTGTACATGCATTTCTCCTTGAAAGCCTGAGAAATATGGGTCGTTCGAGACATTATTCAGAAGAACAGCGTACTTTGATTAAAAAGTTAACTGAAGAGGGTAAAACTTATAAAGAAGTGCAGACAATGATAGGCTATTCAGCGAAAATGATCTCCAATGCTTTAAAATGGAAAGCAAAACCAGAGAGACGTGGAAGAAAACGGAAGACTACCATTCGAATCGATCGAAGAGTAGCCAGAATGGCAAAGGCTCTGCCAATGATCAGCTCCAGGATGATCAAAGACAGTCTCAAGTTACCTGTGAGTACTTTGACAGTGAGAAGACACCTGTGTGAAGCTAATCTCTTAGCAAGAAGTCCGGTAAAAAAAAGACATGTACTGAAGCAGATACAATTTGCCAAAGAACACATCAACTGGCCTAAAGAGAAATGGAGAAACATTTTGTGTACTGATGAAAGTAAAATTGTTGTTTTTGGGCCTAAGGGCTGCAGACCGTTTGTCAGATGACCCCCAAACTCTGCATTCAAGCCACAGTACACTCTGAAGACAGTGAAGCATGGTGCTGCAAGCATAATGATATGGGCATGTTTCTCTTACTATGGTGCCAGACCTATTTACCGCATAACAGGGATCATGGACCAGTTTGCATATATTAAAATACTTGAAGAGCTCATGTTGCCTTACGCTGAAGAGGATATGCCCTTGAAATGGGTGTTTCAACAAGACAACGACCCGTAAACAAGCAAAATCTTGGTTCCAGTCCAACAAAATTGAGGTTATGGAGCGGCCAGCCCAATCCCCGTACCTTAATTCGATAGAACACTTGTGGGGTGACATAAAAAATGTCGTTAATGAGGCAAAGCCAAAAATTGTGGGATGTAGTCAAAGCATCCTGGGCTGGAATAACAGTTGACAGGTGCCAGAGGTTGACTGACTCTATGCAACATAGATGTGAAGCAGTTCTAAAAAACTGTGGGTATACAATTAAATATTAGGTTAGTGATTCACGGGAATGCAATCTCCTCCCAACAAAAAAAAAGTGCATATTGTGAACTTGTAAAGGCAAATGCAGACACTGTTATTTTTTAGAACAGTCCAATGTTCATTTTTTGTTATTTTCTGTAAAGTAGTACGTTTTGAATTAGAAAACCGTGTGCAATGTTCCCAATGCATGGAATTAAAAACTAGTATAACTAGTAAAAACTAGTATATTTTGTGCTTTAACTCATGTTTTTGAACACACCTTCTATTTTTTCGAACACTACTGATAAACATGCAAAATATGAGCAACGACCAATATTGTGCCAATACTACCTCACTTCTCATAATAAAGATGTATAAATACCTAAATGACAAATACGTATGGATGATGTCATACAAAGAAAAATCCAAATAAAAAAAAAAAATAATGTAAATCATGATCGAAAAAAAGAATAAAAAACCCTAGAGACATGACCCCCAAGTACTTTGTTCAACCTGATATAATTGATAGTTACTATAGGAGGTTCACAAAAATTGAGCTAACTTTACTGTGATCACGTTACTTTGGGGTCTTAAACCTGCTGACAGGTTCCTTTTTAATATTTTGTTGACGTATCCTTTGAATTTATGACAACATTCAGTCTTTTTAGGTAGGGGTCTATCAGAATGGCACATCTAGAACTGGCAATCTTTGCCCACTCTTCCTTGCAGTAGCTTTCCAAATCTGTCAGATTGTGAGGGCATCTCCCATATACAGCTCCCTCTTCAGGTCAACCCACAGATATTCTATTGGATTTAGGTTTGGGATCTGGCTGGTCCATTCCACAACTGTGATCCTCTTCTGGCGAAGCCATTTTTTGTGGATTTTAAAGGTGTGCTTAGTCTTCGACTTTGAATCAAAAATACCTTATGGAATTATGGCCAAAAAAATGAACCTTGGTCTCATAAGACCGTGACACGTTTTTCCTCATGCTTTTGGGAGACTTGATGTAGGCTTTGGCAAAACATAGCCGGGTTTGGATGTTTTTCTTTGTAAGAAAAGGCTTCCATCTTGCCACTGTATACCTGAAGTCAGACATATGAAGAATATGAGAGATTGTTGTCACATGCAGTACGTAACCAGTATTTGCCAGAAATTCCTGCAGCACCTTTAATGTTTTTGAAGGCCTCTGGGCAGCCTCCCGGACCAAATATCTTTGTCTTTTCATCAATTTTTTAGGGACATCCAGTTCTAGGTAATGTCACTAAGGTGGCTTAAATTTGGCAATTTCTTGATAACCATCTTCACTGTTCCATGGTATTTCTTCTGCCTTGGATTTTTTTTCTGTACTTCTGATACTTTTCAACAGTGAGATCCATTTGCTGTGTTGTAAGTAGTTTATAGACCATGGCTTTTGTGGCAAAATGCTGCTAAGAAAATGGCAGGAAAAAAAAGACAGCTAAACTTTATATAGGGTTACATAGAATCACTTTTAATGATGGCAGCTATGTACTGACTACTATTTAACATGAGTTTAAATGTGTTTGGCTAATTCTGAACACAGCCACATCCCCAATTATAAGAGGGTGTTAACACTTATGCAACCAAATTCTTAGTTTTGTTACTTCTATTTTCCCTTTTCAAAATTATTTCAGTTTTTTTTTTTTTCAGAGGATTTTCTACAGATCATGGGGGACTTTAACGGTGGAATAAATTCTGAAATGTTTCTTCTTGTTATGATTTTTACATGACCAAAACCTGCCATTTTATCCCCCTTGGATCAAATTCTGTATGTAGTATTACATTGCGGATTGCCACAATTTCCAGTTATGACTCCTTATGTAATGTTTAACCTGTCCCAAAACTGATACTTTAATTGTTCCAGTGTGAAACGCAGTACCAGAGTTTGTGTACTGTTGAAATATAAAGAAAGATCACCATGTATCATTCTATTACAGATGGATGCATTCTACATACAGTCTTACAACCTCACCTTCTTAGTGTCTGAAAAGAAATGCATTCTGGGATGCATGGTTTAGACACTAGGCATCTCAAGTGCTTGTATTCTGTCTTGAACAACTTTTGATTAGGCCTCATCCACCGCAAGCGTCTTTCATGTAAACTCAAATTGAGAACTCCTATAAGTTGAACTTACTCTGCCTACATCCAAATAGTTGTCCCACTTGGTACTCGCGTCACAGTGCCTTATTTCCTAATAAGTGTTCAAATAAGAATATATCTCCCCATATACTACTGATATGGCTAAACCCTTTCAGTGATCCCATATCAGAACTAGCCATGTTGGACCTGTGTGGTAGTGGTGGAATAACCCCAACCTCATTGCTATGCTGTTCTTTTCCTTTGGAGCCAAGCTGAAAGTCACAAACATAGGCTGTTCTCTTTCATTAGGATAGGTCATCAATGTCTCATCTGTCGTGGTCCGACACCCTGCACCCCCGCCGATCAGCTGTTACTGATTTAATAGGAGGCGGATGTGCAGTACCTGTTTTGGACACTGTCAGAAGACTGACAGCTCCACAAGTGAGTATTTCCGACCGGTGGCCGCCGACACCAATAAAAGCTGATCTACAGGGGGTGCTGGGTGTCTGACCCCAACCAAAGGATAGGTCATCAATGAAAAAGTAGTGGACAGCCTGTTTAATGTTTGATGCGTGGGAGGTACATTGTGTTCAGCAGGAGTTAAGAGGAGGTCATCTGTCTTTTTGTAAAAAAAAAAAAAAAAAAATCATTCCCCTCTTCCCAAGTGCAATGCACCGGACGTTTTGACTGCTGCTTTAAAGGACTAATGGGCTAGGAAAAAAAAGGCTAAGGTCTCGTTCAGATGTGTTTTTTTTTATTTTATTTTTTATTATTTTTATTTATTTATACAGTACAGACCAAAAGTTTGGACACACCTTCTCATTTAAAGATTTTTCTGTATTTTCATGACTTTGAAAATTGTACATTCACACTGAAGGCATCAAAACTATGAATTAACACATGTGGAATTATATACTTAACAAAAAAGTGTGAAGAAACTGAAAATATGTCTTATATTCTAGGTTCTTCAAAGTAGCCACCTTTTTGCTTTGATGACTGCTTTGCACACTCTTGGCATTCTCTTGATGCGCTTCAAGGGGTAGTCACCGGAAATGGTCTTCCAACAATCTTGAAGGAGTTCCCAGAGATGCTTAGCACTTGTTGGCCCTTTTGCTTTCACTCTGCGGTCCAGCTCACCCCAAACCATCTCGATTGGGTTCAGGTCTGGTGACTGTGGAGGCCAGGTCATCTGGCGTAGCACCCCATCACTCTCCTTCTTGGTCAAATAGCCCTTACACAGCCTGGAGGTGTGTTTGGGGTCATTGTCCTGTTGAAAAATAAATGATGGTCCAACTAAACGCAAACCGGGTGGAATAGCATGCCGCTGCAAGATGCTGTGGTAGCCATGCTGGTTCAGTATGCCTTCAATTTTGAATAAATCCCCAACAGTGTCACCAGCAAAGCACCCCCACACCATCACACCTCCTCCTCCATGCTTCACTGTGGGAACCAGGCATGTAGAGTCCATCCGTTCACCTTTTCTGCTTCGCACAAAGACACGGTGGTTGGAAGCAAAGATCTCAAATTTGGACTCATCAGACCAAAGCACAGATTTCCACTGGTCTAATGTCCATTCCTTGTGTTCTTTAGCCCAAACAAGTCTCTTCTGCTTGTTGCCTGTCCTTAGCAGTGGTTTCCTAGCAGCAATTTTACCATGAAGGCCTGCTGCACAAAGTCTCCTCTTAACAGTTGTTGTAGAGATGTGTCTGCTGCTAGAACTCTGTGTGGCATTGACCTGGTCTCTAATCTGAGCTGCTGTTTAACCTGCGATTTCTGAGGCTGGTGACTCGGATAAACTTATCCTCAGAAGCAGAGGTGACTCTTGGTCTTCCTTTCCTGGGGTGGTCCTCATGTGAGCCAGTTTCTTTGTAGCGCTTGATGGTTTTTGCAACTGCACTTGGGGACACTTTCAAAGTTCGCACAATTTTTCAGACTGACTGACCTTCATTTCTTAAAGTAATGATGGCCTCTCGTTTTTCTTTACTTAGCTGCTTTTTTCTTGCCATAATAGAAATTCTAACAGTATATTCTGTAGGACTATCAGCTGTGTATCCACCTGACTTCTGCACAACACAACTGATGGTCCCAACCCCATTTATAAGGCAAGAAATCCCACTTATTAACCCCTTTTAAAGCCCATGACGTACTAATACGCGTCTGTGCCTGGGACTTAAGAGCCTGACCCGTATTAGTACGTCATCGCGATCGCGCGCGCACACAGGCTGTGCGGGCGCGATCGCTGCTGGGTGTCAGCTGATAGTACCGGGAGTCAGCTGTGACAATGTGCAGGGAGCGGTCCCGCACCGCTCCCGGCACATAGTACCGGGAGTCAGCTGTGACAATGTGCAGGGAGCGGTCCCGCACGGCTCTCGGCACATTAACCCCCGCAATTCTGTGATCGAAGTCGATCACAGCATTGCGGTGGCTAAGGGGAGGTGATCGGTATACTCACCTCCTCTTCCGGCCTCCCGTGCTGTCTGCCACGGCTTCCCGGGTGTTGCCATGACGATCCGATGTCGTCATGACAACATCCGGATCACCAGAGAAGCAGGAAGATTTTTTGGTCATGCGCGGTGCATGACCAAACAATCTTCTCACTGTGCAGTGCTGACTGCCTGCATAGCACAGGGATGGTGCTCCATCCCTATGCTATGCAGGCGATCAGAATAAAAAAAAGTGGAAGTCCCATAGTGGGACAAAGTGAAAAAAAAAAAAAAAAAAAAATTGTAAAAATATTTAAAAAATAAAAAAATAATCCAATAAAAATCTAATGTACCCATCAATAAATATTATGAAAAAAAAAGACAAACAATAAAAGTACACATTTGGTATCGCCGCGTCCGGAACGACCTGACCTATAAAATTGTCCCATTAGTTAACCCCTTCAGTGAACACGGTAAAAAATAAAAATAAAAAATGAAGCAAAAAACAATGCTTTATCATCATACCGCCAAACAAAAAATGGAATAAAACGCGATCAAAAAGACGAATATAAAATAAAAATGGTACCGCTGAAAACGTCACGTTGTCCCGCAAAAAACAAGCTGCCATACAGCTCCATCATCCAAAAAATCAAAAAGTTATAGCTCTCAGAATAAAGCGATGCAAAAAAATATTTTTTTCTATAAAATAGCTTTTATTGTGTAAAAGCGCCAAAACATAGAAAAACAATATAAATGTGGTACCGCTGTAAACGTACTGACCCGAAGAATAAAGCTACCTTATCAATTTTACCACACGCGGAGTAGAATAAGAAAAAAAAAAACAATTCCTGAATTGTTGGTTTTTGTTTATTCTGCCTCCCAAAAGGTGGAATAGAAAGCGATCAAAAAATGTGACGTGCCTGAAAATGGCACCAATAAAAACATCAACTCATCCCGCAAAAAACAAGCCGTCACATGACTGTCGGCTAAAATATGGAAAAATTATAGCCCTCAAAATATGGCGATGCAAAAACAAGATTTTACAAAATGTTTCTTTTAGTGTGTGACAGCTGTGAATCATAAAAACCCGATATCATTCTGGTATCTCTGTAGTCGCACCGACCCGAAGAATAAGGTCGTCTAATCACTTATACCGCACTGGGAACGGCGTAAAAAATAAACGCTAGGGCTGGGGTTGGGGTTAGGGTTGTGCTAATGTTGGGGTTTGAGTTTTTTTTTTTTTTTCAAAAGTAAAAAAATAAATAAAAATGACAATATGGCAACTAGTGTTGAATGCAAGTGCTCGCTACTTGAGTTTATATCGGGTGCTCGGGTATGCATTGAGTATTGCGGGTGCTCGAGTCTCCGCCCCGCATGTTTTTTTTGGGGTGTCTAATAACCGTGAAACATGCGGGCGGAGACTCGAGCATTTCACTTGAGCACCCGTGATACATGGTGCATACCTGAGTACCCGATGCAAACTCAAGTAGCGAGCACTTGCGCTCAAGACTAATGACAACTTATTCAATATGATGACCTAATGTCCTCAAATTCTGTGTTGTACCTCTGGGTTCAAAATGTTAACTATACCCCTTGATAAAATCCTTGAGAGGTGTAGTTTCCAAAATGGGGTCACTTGTGGGGGGTTTCAACTATTTAGGCACATCAGGGGCTCTCCAAACGCGACATGGCATCCGCTCTCGATTCCAGCCGATTTTGCATTCAAAAAGTCACACAGTGCTCCTTCCCTTCTGAACTTTGCCGTGCGCCCAAACACTGTATTTTCCCCACATATGGGGTACTGGCGTACTCAGGAGAAATGCACAAAAGTTTTTGGGGTCCATTTTCTCCTCTTACCCTTGTGAAAATAAAAAAATTGGGGCTAAAACATCATTTTTGTGGAAAAAGTTTGATTTTTTTTATTTTCACGGCTCCATGTTATAAACTTCTGTAAAGGACTTGGGGGTTCAAGATGGTCACCACACATCTAGATAAGTTCCCTGAGGGGTCTAGTTTCCAAAATGGTGTCACTTGTGGGGGGTTTCCACTGTTTAGGCATATCAGGGGCTCCCCAAATGCAACATGGCGTCCTCTAATTATTCAAGCAAATTTTACATTCAAAAAGTCTAATGGCGCTCCTTCCCTTCCGAACCCTGCCGTGTGCCCAAACAGTGGTTTTCCCCCACTTATGGGGTATCTGCTTACTCAGGAGAAATTGCACAACAAATTTTGGGGTCCATTTTTTCCTGTTACCCCTGCGAAAATAAAAAAAATTGGGTCTAAAGTAACATTTTTGTGAAAAAAGTTAAATGTTAATTTTTTTTTTCCACATTCCAAAAATTCCTGTGAAGCACCTGAAGGGTTAATAAAGTTCTTGAATGTGGTTTTGAGCACCTTGAGGGGTGCAGTTTTTAGAACGGTGTCACTTTGGGGTATTTTCTGTCTTAAAGACCCCTCAAAGTGACTTTAAATATGACGTGGTCCCTAAAAAAATGGTTTTGTAAATTTTGTTGGAAAAATGAGAAATCGCTGGTCAACTTTTAACCCTTAGCTCCCAAATAAAAAAAAATTGGTTCCAAAATTGTGCTGATGTAAAGTAGACATGTGGGAAATATTATTTATTAACTATTTTGTGTGACATCTCTCTGATTTAAGGGCATAAAAATTAAAATTTTGAAAATTGCAAAATTTTCGCCAAATTTCCATTTTTTTCACAAATAAACGCAAGTGATATCAAAGAAATTTTACCACAATCACGAAGTACAATATGTCACGAAAAAACAATCTCAGAATCAGGGGGATCCGTTGAAGCGTTCCAGAGTAATTACCTCATAAAGTGACAGTGGCCAGAATTGTAAAAATTGGCCCGGTCATTAACGTGCAAACCACCTTGGGTTGTAAAGGGGTTAAACCTGACAGGGCACACCTGTGAAGTGAAAACCATTTCCGGTGACTACCTCTTGAAGCTCATCAAGAGAATGCCATGAATGTGCAAAGCAGTCATCAAAGCAAAAGGTGGCTACTTTGAAGAATCTAGAATATAAGACATATTTTCAGTTGTTTCACACTTTTTTGTTAAGTATATAATTCCACATGTGTTAATTCATAGTTTTGATGCCTTCAGTGTGAATGTACAATTTTCATAGTCAAGAAAATACAGAAATTTCTTTAAATGAGAAGGTGTGTCTAAACTTTTGGTCTGTACTGTATACCTTGGTTGTTTTTTTTTTCCCCCATTCAGTTTTCATCAGTGTGCTGGATCAGATTTTCCTCATTGGTTGGTCATTGTTCCTGTTTTTAGCAACAATGATTCTTCTCATACGCACCCCCTCATTCCATAAAAAAAGTAATACTGCTTCTACACATAAAATTGTAATAAACAGGACAGCACACAAATGGCATACATGTAGTGTTCATGATTTTAAAGACCCATAGACTTTTGTGTAGAATTTTCATTCTAAAAAAAATGGAAATGTCTGTGAGTTTTCAGCGGACGCCGGTCCACAGAGAAAATATGCACAAGTGTGCAGCGTCACAGACTTTAATTGCTCTATCTGTGCCAAAGCCGTTACCACATGTATGGAGCTATGCTTAAGAAAGAAGAGGATATAGCACTTGCTGGATTGCTGCAGTCACTTAGCTCATACCGTGGGTGACATGAGTTTGTTTTGAACAACTCTGGATAGTGAACTGATCCACCAAGAGGAACTTGCTGTATAAAAGCAATGTACTGGAATGCATCTAAAATGAAAAATAAAGCAAATAAACAAAAAAAGTCATGCAGGCTTTTATTTGTCTCGTACTTTTCCTAGATGACCAAGTATAAAGCAATAGAAATTGATGAACAGAGGGGCTGACTGCTGGATCAGACTACAACTATTTGTTGTCTGTTACCGTGGAGACACTTGGGTCTACATTGGTGTCATAAATAAGAAACGGTAGCAAATAATTTCATCAAGACCATTTACAAAGTTGCTTTATTTTTCATTAGAAGCAAAATAAGTAAATTTGCCAGGGTAAACCTGTAATGCATTCATGCTGCTGATTTTGATTTTTTTATTTTTTTTTTATTTTTTTGTTTTCTATTTTTTTTTTTGGTTAATCTTGGTGTCCATCCAGTCAAAATTTAAAAAAAGTTTTTGGTCCTGAAACTTTTTTTTTTTTTTTATGTAGTGCAATAATTTTATTTTTTTAAGGCTTTTTCTGGGTTCAGTAACCCAAGTGGTGAAAGTGCAGTGTTTTTAAATCAGGCACTTTTTGGACAGGCTTCTCATTAGAATTTAAAAAAATGCGTGGTCTAAAATGGGTAATCAAATGTTTAATTAAAAACAAAACTAAAAAGATAACATACTCAAGCATGGAGCAGACCATAGGACGCAGCTGCCACTACGCACCCCTGCTCCTCCCTCACATGTTTCACCTAAACTGAGGTTAATTCAGCATTGCACTTTAATGTCAGTTTGGCTGAATGACTTGGATGTCGTTGAGTTGTAATACGAACACTAAAATGCATCTGTTACGACCCTATAAAGGTGAACGATTTAGCTCATTTGCATAGGAGTCAGTTGTTTTGTTCGGATTTATTCTCATTTATTTCTCTTTCATTTTTCTCCGGACAGGTTTGCACTTAGGTATTTTCAGAGTGCTCCTCCGGTATTCAATAGACTATTTTTGGAGACCTGTGACTCCAGCATAGTTCGTTATGGACGCAGACGAATGAAACTGCGAGACCTGATGGAAGCAGCCTACCGATTTCTGCTACAAGATGAGCTTTCCTTCAACGAAAAGTGGGACTGGAGTGTCTGTTTGCCTTTGCTGAAGAGTCATGATCTAGCTGTTCGATGGTGTGTTGACTTTTATTTAAAAAAAAATATATAAACAGATATAAATGATACTATGCCCATGAATTGCAGAAAATATGTACACCCTCTGCTGTGACAGCTGTAGTAGTCTCCTGGATGTATGCTAGAGCTGTCACTTGAAATGAGGTGTACTGTGCAGGGCGCCCATGGCACTGGACATGAGCACCTCCTTTGGGTCACTTTACAATCGTGGCATGAGGGTTATTAAAACGTCTCCTCTGTTTTGCTGATGTTAAAAACGTGTACAACAGTTTGAGTTTAAACAACTTTCCAGGTATCCAGTCTGTTGCTATCCGCAGTTTTTCAAGGTTAAAATTACCAACTCTCTGACAGAATGTGTCTGTCTTAACATTTTGATCTTAAAATGCATACTTAGGGCTCATGCAGATGTCCGAGCCTGGATCGCAATGCATGGACTATTCGCGGGTCTCCCGACCTGAACTTCACAGCCTGATATGTCTTGTCTCATTTCTCATTTGGGTAGGGAGACCCCAGAACATTCTGTGCATTACTGTCTGTGCTCAGACAGAGTTTCATGGACGTCTGCATGAGCCCTTAAAGGGGTTTTCCCTTGAACAAAGTAAATTTTAATCAATAGATCTTGGAATAATAATGACTTCCACAATTGGATGTGTTTAAATAAAATGTTCCTGTGCTGGGATAATCTTATAAATGTGCCCCTGCTGTGTACTGTGTAATGGCTGTGTATGACTGTACAGGGACATGGTCTGATCATACCACAGCTCCTGGGCAGAGGGGGAAGCAAAAGAGTATATAGACAGCTGATTCTGTCTTTGAGATAAAACATTGATTAAAAATAGGCAGCAAAATGTATTACTTCTCATAAAGAATCAGCTGTGATCCCCTGCTGTAATGTCTGTATTGTCTTTTGCTTCCTCCCCTGCCCAGGAGATGTGGTATAATCAGACCATGTTCCTGTACAGTCAGACACAGCCATTACACAGGACACAGCAGGGGCACATTTATAAGATTATCTCAGCACAGGAACATTTTTTTAAAACTCCTTCAATTGTGTAACTTATGTTTGTTCCAAGATCTGTTGATTAAAATGTACTTTGTTGGTGGAAAAACCCCTTTAACGTGGTTGTTTTACAGTACTCTCTATACAAACTACATGCAAAATGATCTATTAGTTCTGATGAAGCTGTTGTACTTACTTTGAACATCCTTATCAGAATGACTGCATAAGCTTAAAAATGAAAGTAGCATTCTTTAAGTTTCACTAAAGAGTGAGAGCTCATATGTCCTAGTGTTCAGTGGCTGCTCACCCAGCCTGACTGACGCTGCAGCTTGTATTGAGCAGTGTGTGATCTCGGCAGCGGTAGGGTCACTGAGGAGCTTTTAATATGGCTTAGTAGATAGAGATTTAGTATACATTTTTAGAAATGATTATATAGCCATTCTGACATGGATTTACAAAGTAAAGGCTCCTTCCCACTTGCGATTAAATCCAGCAAATGCAATCCGATTAAAAATTTAATCCGATTAAAATAATTTAATATTGTGCTTGTGTTCTCAGTGGCGTTTTTTTTTTCCTGCTGTGATCGAATTGCGATCGGACAGAAAGAAAAAAGCACAGCATGCTGCGATTGCATGCGGAATTCGGATCACACACACCCATCTAAGTTTATGGGTGCTTGTGAACCATCGCACTTCACACTAAAATATCACCCGAGTGCAGTGCGATTCCCGCCGACGCCAGCAGCAGAGGAGATGGAGAAATTACTTTCTCCATCTCCTCTTCACCTCTGGTCCAATTTTCACATGCGAGAGGAACAGAGCACTGACACTCTGCTGACACTCACAGCAGAGCAGGAGCCGAGTGTCCTTCGCATATAACATCCGATGCTCTTGCATCGGATGCCATGTGCTAGTGTGTCTCCGGTTTAAGTCTATCAATCTCATTAAGTCTATGAGATTGATTTAATGACGTCGGTAGTTTGTATGATCAAATCCAATAACAGATCTGCTTTAAAATGAGTTACTTAGAAAAACTTGAATATCGGAGTTGCTGTCTGTGAATGGATTTCTTACGTTTTATAATTATGTTTATAATATATGAGAGGCACTGCATATTGTTTTTGATCTATGAGGGTTTCAGGATCTGAACCTGCGTAGACGGGTCATAACACAGCTCTGAAGTTTGCAGCTACTGCTTGAGTTGTGCGCACACAGTGGTGTGTGGGTTCAGTTGTAAGTCTCTGGGTGTGCACTCGCACAAACTGTGTACAGACCCATAGACTTGCTATAGAGTCAGTACACTGCTCTGTGTGCTTAGCTCATGCACTTTAGTGGTATTTTGACCTATTGGTGGGGGTCTCAAGACCTGGACTCTTAATCAGAAATCCTCTGCAGCCCCTATGATATAGAACTTTCATAAAATGACAGTTACACTTAACTTGCAGAAATCACAATATTTACAACATATCTAGTGTGTATGGACTAACCATTATGATACAAATACTTTTATTGCATGAAGTATCAATAATAAACCTATGAATTGTTTTTTCTTAGGTACACGTCTCATTGCTTGGCTCTGGTAACTTGTATGTCAGATGAGAACAGACAGACCTTTCTGAAGAAGTTGTTTGGTATAGATGAATTGATAAATTTCAAACTTCAGTACGTACCTCTTTGACTTCATTACTCATATTAGAATTTCTTAAGACTACCTCTCTGACAGCGATTTTTATTTCAGATTGCTAGACGAACTTCATGGCCAAAACGTAGAACAGGGACTTCTTTTAACCAATCCGGAAAATTCTCTGTGGCATAAAGATGGAACCCAACAATACACACAAGGCCAAATTGTGTCTGGTGATTTGTGTTCAAATGTTGTACCTATTTGTGGAATAACACTTCCGAAAAAAATACAGGTAATTATTGCATATCTATGTGACAAGTGGATCACTTGGAAATGCTGCAGATCAAAGCAGTATCTAAGAATTTTAATTAACTCTACAGTTAAAATATAAACTTCAAAGCAGTTGTAACGTCATTTGTTCTAAAGGCGTTCTCCAGCACCCCTCACGTTTGCATTTAGATGAAAGTCACTGGTGGTGTGGTGCTGACTGACTATTTCTAGGTATCTGCACGTCTTCTGCATGCCATCAGGTATCTTTCATATACGATAAACAAGATGCTTAAATATAGACCTGGCATGCTTCCATTGCCACCACATCGCAGGCATCTCTCCCTGCCTGATGCAGAAGTGAGAGGTGTGGGATAACACCCTTTAACACTGGAATCTAGATTTTTCATCAGAAAATAGCGTTTAAGACTTATCTGTATCATAAATTTGGATTGGTAGAAAATGGATTCAAATGTTTTTGTTTTTTTTTTAAGTTGTGCTTTGGAGACTATTCATTTTTGGTATATTGATCACAAGATGTTTTACTCCTAGAAACCCGCGTAATTGGCTTTCATTTCTGGATGCAATATGGTAGCAAGTCTCCAGTTCACATGCAGTGCCAGGAATCAAAGACAATTTCTGTAATCTCTATGCCCTGTACTGGAGTATTTGCTAAAATTCAATCATGTTAAAAAAAACATAACATTTTTTATTTTTTTTTCTCATTGTAAAATGTAAGTTTAAAGCATTTTTAAATGTGAATATAAAAGTAATCGATAAAGCTATTTCTTTAAAATTCTCTGTGCGCCATGATTGTGAGGAATGTGTATACTTACATGTGTACACACTCAAACACTGTAGAACATTTTCCAACCTACGATATGTAATTCTTTTTTTTTTTAACCTATATGTTTGGTTGTTCTGTTACAGGAAATTAACAGTAATCAGCTTGTGTTGGTGGAAACAACTTGTAGAAGTCTCCAGAGTCTTGCTCATGCAGTCTCCTATCAGAATGCTGTACTTTTGGAAGGTCCCATAGGATGTGGGAAAACTGCTCTGGTGGAGCACTTGGCCCGGGTTACAGGACGCTTCAAAGCTCCTGATTTATTGAAGGTTCAGCTTGGAGATCAGACTGACAGCAAGGTAAGGAGTATTGGTAATGGGAAGTGTTGGGTAATCGGGCTCCATTAATGATGAAGAAATAAAACATTGTTTTGAACATCTGTCTCTGTAAAGGTCAGAGTGCCGCTAATTTGGCAATCATAGGCTATGTTTGCATGTCCAGTAATCATCTGTTAGAACGGATCCAGCAGCAATCTGTTGGCAAAAAAATTGTGCAGACACAACTTATTTGTCCATTTTTAAAAAACTGATATCAGCCCGATCTGTTTTTTTAACATTGAAGTCTATGGAAAACAGATCCGTTAATTAGCCATCCATTGTTTTCCCATTTGAATTGGATCTGTTTTTTGCTTACTGGATCCGTTTCAAACAGATGATTACTTGAAAGTTCGCATGTCCAGTAGTATAGGCTAAATATTTAATTTTCCACCTCCAGTAAGCAAAATCTTCAATGTTAAAATACTTCAGTGTTAGACACGGATCCAGCTGAAATCAGTTTTTTAAAAACGGAGAAAAAAGTTTTGACTGCACAACTTTCTTGTCGACGAATTGCTGCTGGGATCGGTTCTAATGAATGATCACTGAACATGTGAACATAGCCTTAAAGTTGTGGGACCCATAATACTCAAAGGTGTGGCTGTGGACCCTCACCTGTCAGGCACTTATGGGCACACCTCGTGGACAGTGGTGAATTGCATGCTGATGTAATTTGCCCTCTATCTGGACATGAAGTACCAAAACAGGACTTTAGTCACCCTATTTTATGTAGTGTCAAAAAAAAAAAAAAAAAAAGATAGCCAGCTCTAGAAATCTAAATAAATGTTATTACAAATATTTAAAATGCTCCATATTTCATTTGTATCTGTATTTGCACAGGTACTTAACGAACGGTTCATGTAGCTTTACTTGAATATCCCTATTTATTATGTTGATGGCTGGATCATACACGACAAGCACTTTTTACCATCTGTCACCCCTATTTTCTTGTAGATTGTAAGCTTGTGTGCAGGGACCTCTCTCCTCTTGGTAAATGTTAAATTGTTTTATCCTGTAATGTCTTCTATTGTCTGTACTTGTCCCCTCTCCACAGCTGCGAAAAATGTTGGTGCAATAGAAATAAAATGTATTATTATTGCTGCAATTATTATAGTAGAAAACTCTGGCTTGTACCACATTGCTAATAAAGGAACACCGATAGGAAGGGTCCACATCATATTATTCACTGCTGCTTAGGGTGGACACTGACAGAATCTTCCTTTGTACTCGTAAAGTCTGACAATTGGATTTCATCAACCTGAAAGAACGCAAAAGTGTCCTGCTTTGCTTGCATCATGCCAATCTTAAAAAATAAAAAGTTATATTGTAGTAAATCCTCTATCTATGCAGTTGTTGAATATTATAAGTAAATCCTCTTCACACCCCTTAAATTACCTAGCTACTTGTATAGTTACCTTTTCCATATTAATCTTGATGTAATGTCTGCACGAACACACTTTAGCATTGGACACATTTTTGTGATTCTTGTCTTTGCACTGTAGACAAGTCAGCAAACCTCAGCTATTTAAGATAACATAAGCCCATAGTATATCATTTTATTCTTTTCTCCCCCCCCCCCCCCCTCCATAGATGTTGCTTGGGATGTATCGCTGCACCGATATACCAGGAGAGTTTGTGTGGCAGCCGGGAACTTTAACACAAGCTGTTGCCAATGGCCACTGGATTTTGTTAGAGGACATTGATTATGCACCACTTGACGTGGTAAGGAAATATCTTTCATATAATATTGGCTAAAAACTTAATTGTGTTCCCTATTTGTTTTGAATATGTTCTGCAGTACTAAAAATGAATTGTTCTGGGCAAAACAAAAATGATTTATGGCTACAAATGTGTTGTCATATAACAGCATGTGCGTTGTTACTCTGCTGTGTTTCTCTTGAAACTTTGTAGGTGGGTTATGTGTTTCAAAAACTTTGTTCCTTTACCATAGCTCTACAACACTGGTACCAGCTTCTGTTGTGTATTTCTCATTTGTTCTCACAGATATCGGTGTTAATCTCTGTTTTGGAAAATGGCCAGCTTCTTATTCCTGGAAGAGGTGACTGCATCAAAGTGTCTCCAGGTTTTCAGCTATTTGCTACCAGAAGGTTAGAAATCAATGCTTGTTATTTTATACTAGCTAGTAAACAAGTTCTACGCATTTTTATTGGTACATTTTTAATTTTACGCCAGACTTCAAATATAATGAATAAACCCACCCCATCCTGGCATATGCTTCCCCTGCATCCTGGCATATGCTTCTCCCCCCTCCCCCCATCCTGGCATATGCTCTCCCCCCCCCCCCCCCCCCTCATACTTGTATATACCCCTTCCCCCCCCCCCTCATACTTGTATATACCCCTCCCCCCCCCTCATACTTGTATATACCCCTTCCCCCCCCCTCATCCTTGTATATGTCCTGGTATATGCCTCCCCCATCCTGGCATATGCCCCCCATATCCTTGTATATGTACCCCATCCTGGTATAAAAAAAAAAGCAAAAAAAAAAAATGCTCCTACTCACCTTTCCTCCGCTCCCCTGCAGCGTGTTGTCTTCTGAAGCCAGCAGCTGACTTCAGCATCCAAGCGATGGGGGTGCATGACGTCACTGCCATGCACCTAGTCACGTGCACACTGATGTCAGCTGCTGGCCTCTGATTGGCCGACAGCGTCTATTGCAGCGCACAGACCCGGCAAGTTCGTGCACTGCAATACACTTGGGCACCATTTTGTTAATGGCCCTGTGTCTGCAAATTCACATACACAGTGTCTTCAATAATATGGCGCTGTAGTTCGGTATGCGCACGTGCGGACTGGTGCCACACTGCGCAGGCGGTTTTGGACAGAAGGACACATCCACCGTTATATATGTGGTGGATGTGTCCTTCTATATATTTAACTAGCTATTAAACCCGTTCTATGCCCGGGTGGCAAGCATTTTATTGGTATATGGTCTCCCATCCTGTTATGTGCGCCCACATCCTGCTCCCCCATCCTGTTATGTGCTGCCCCCATCCTGGTATTTGTTCTGCCCCCATCCATACAAAAAACACTCGTACTCACATTTTTCCTCTCTTCCTTGCAGCGTGTCCTCGATCTCTGGCGAGTCTGGAGGAGGAGTGTGGCGCCTGCGCATAGCACGATCTCCGATGCCATTTTGTTGAAGACAAATTTGCACACTGCAAATTTGTCTTCAATAAAATGGCGCCAGAGATGGCCGTCAACGCTTCCGTATACCGCAATCTCCGGCACCACAGTCCTTCATCCTCGTCCTCCTCCCTCTCACCTATAACGGCTGATGTTTTCTTCAGTATCTGGCCAGACTGCGTGCTAGCGCAGTCTATAGAGGCTTCGGACAGATGGACACATCTACCGTTATATTATAGATGTCATGGTTCCTATTTTACAATCAAATATGTTCGGTTCGTGGATCTATTAAGTATAGACTTAAAGAGGACCGGTCACCAAGTCAAAAGTAGTGGCCACTTTTTGCTCTTACTTTATTCCTGCTGCCCCCCTGAGTATTTTATTTTTGGGGGTTAAACGGGAACTTTGGCCTCTACCTGCTCCACTACCAAAGTTCGCTAGATATCGCAGCTCAATACAAGTGAATGGGGTTACATAGCGACCACTGGGCTATTGCGACAAGGAAGTCCCAAAAAATCTGACACAGTTGGACTTCTTGCGACTTGCTTGGGGATAGGGGATTTAAAAATAAAAAATAATTGTCATATTGAGGCGAACAGCTAAAATGTAATAAGAGCTAAGTGGCCTAGTTTTCACTTGTTGACAAGTCCTCTTTAAGTACTTTAATACAGTAGAAAACAGTGGCTGTAGTTCTCTGCTCTTGGTTTTCATTTGTACCTTGCCTAAGTGAGTTAAAGAAAACCGCAAAGGAACTGCCTTAAGAAAATGCTAACTTATTTTGTTCCAGGTTACTTACTTCCAGTTCTGGATCATGGTACAGACCACAGAACAGCCACGCTTCATTGCTTGACAAGTATTGGACAAAAATACATCTTGACAACATGAACCGCAGTGAGCTGAGAGAGGTACTGTAGAAATGAGTTACTGTGAAAGTGTCAAGATGCATAATATTCCTTTCTAATGCTTTAAATTGTAAACAGTCAAGTCTGTATTTTAGTAGCAGGCACAGGTTTCCTCAAGGTCCCCCAACCATGATTGGTGCAATTCCTATAGCGAAAACCAGTAGCAGCTTCTGATGGCTTGCTAATAATGCCATCACTTGTGCAGTATTATGGAAGTGCTGAAAGCATGACCTGTTAGAGGGCCATGACTGGAGTTGAGAATCACTGCTTTTGAGGCAGTTTTCTTTATTAATTTGAATATTTTTTTTTTGTAAGTTTTTATCTGGTTGCCTATCATTTTCTTACAGTAGGCAGCCACATAATGGTGATGGGAGCTCTCCCAGAGTATGTTCTCAGGTGCCCGATCTGTGAAATTTCCACAGCGGAAAATTAGTGCTTAATACTACTGACAATTTCCTTTTAGAAAAGCTGTGGATTTGCTATGCATTTCTCACCCCTTTTTTTTCCCTTCAGAGGTGAAATCCATGCTGATATCCTAATTGTCATGGTGCAGAGTTTCAAATCTGCACTGTTAGTCACATTACATAATGGATTTGTTTCCAGTGTATTGAATGAATTTTTGGGAAAAAAATATGCTTCCCAGAGAACAGTTTTGCTAGTCTTACAGTGAAAGATGGCTGTGCTTAAAGGGGTGGTCCAGCTTTAGGGTACATGTCTGCAGTCATTGTGCGCTGTGAGGATTCTCCAGTGCCTGCGCTGTGAGCAGCGGGCATGTGGTCACATGCCAACTAGATGGGTGCAGCCTAGCTCAATGCAAGTGTATTCAGCGAGGCAGGAATCCTCTAGTTAGAATGTGGCCGGAAGTAAGGAAATCACATGCTTGCAGTAACATGACCGCCCGCTACTGGCGCTGGCACAGGAGACTCCTCACAGCATGCAGTGCTTGTGCAGTGAGGATTCACAAGTCTGCAGTCGCATATAGTGACTGCAGACTTGTACCTTAAGGCTGGAGAGCCTCTTTAACGGTTAGAGGATGTCTACTTTATTTATTTTCAGAAAGAACAGATCATGCAAAACTATACAATTTTCTAACATACATTAATAAACATTTTTCAAAGTTACCTTTACTTGTGATGTTCATTTATCTTTCCCGGACGTTTTTATTTGTTAGTTTGACAGACTCAGAAATTGCACCTTAATAGTGTGTCAATACATAGTCACTTTCGCTATTCTAGATCATACTCCCCTGCCACCCCCATTATCATAACCACTGCTCCTTGTGTGCAGAACCTTATTACTAACCATCCTCCCACTCCTTGATCAGTCAGCCCCCATTCAGAGCCTCAGTTGGTCACGAGTTTATACACAGGGGCAGTTCTAAAGACTAGAGGACAGCTGCCCCAGTATGCATCCTAGTGTTTTATTGTAGTGTCTCTACACCTGCCAGAAAAAAAGCTGCATTAAAACACGTGGACACTAACATCATAAAGAATGCCAAGGCTAGGTGTGTGTGTGAAGGAGGCCTCACAATAATAGAAGCATGGTACACTTGGCTGAAATCTAATTGGTTAGTTTTATTAGGACGTTTCTGTTTTGTGTTAGCCTCAGTTGGTCATAGAGAATAAAAAAAATCGTTATTTTATAGTAAATTTATATATACAGTACAGACCAAAAGTTTGGACACACCTTCTCATTTAAAGATTTTTCTGTATTTTCATTACTATGAAAATTGTACATTCACACTGAAGGCATCAAAACTATGAATTAACACATGTGGAATTATATACTTAACAAAAAAAGTGTGAAACTACTGAAAATATGTCTTATATTCTAGGTTCTCCAAAGTAGCCACCTTTTTGCTTTGATGACTGCTTTGCACACTCTTGACATTCTCTTGATGAACTTCAAGAGGTAGTTACCGGAAATGGTCTTCCAACGATCTTGAAGGAGTTCCCAGAGATGCTTAGCACTTGTTGGCCCTTTTGCCTTTACTCTGTGGTCTAGCTCACCCCAAACCATCTCGATTGGGTTCAGGTCTGGTGACTGTGGAGGCCAGGTCATCTGGCGTAGCTCCCCATCACTCTCCTTCTTGGTCAAATAGCCCTTACACAGCCTGGAGGTGTGTTTGGGGTCATTGTCCTGTTGAAAAATAAATGATGGTCCAACTAAACGCAAACCGGATGGAATAGCATGCCGCTGCAAGATGCTGTGGTAGCCATGCTGGTTCAGTATGCCTTCAATTTTGAATAAATCCCCAACAGTGTCACCAGCAAAGCACCCCCACACCATCACACCTCCTCCTCCTCCATGCTTCACGGTGGGAACCAGGCATGTACAGTCCATCAGTTCACCTTTTCTGCGTTGCACAAAGACACGGTAGTTGGAACCAAAGATCTCAAATTTGGACTCCTCAGACCAAAGCACAGATTTCCACTGGTCTAATGTCCATTCCTTGTGTTCTTTAGCCCAAACAAGTCTCTTCTGCTTGTTGCCTGTCCTTAGCAGTGGTTTCCTAGCAGCTATTTTACCATGAAGGCCTGCTGCACAAAGTCTCCTCTTAACAGTTGTTGTAGAGATGTGTCTGCTGCTAGAACTCTGTGTGGCATTGACCTGGTCTCTAATCTGAGCTGCAGTTAACCTGCGAATTCTGAGGCTGGTGACTCGGATAAACTTATCCTCAGAAGCAAAGGTGACTCTTCGTCTTCCTTTCTTGGGGCGGTCCTCATGTGAGCCAGTTTCTTTGTAGCGCTTGATGGTTTTTGCAACTGCACTTGGGGACACTTTCAAAGTTTGCCCAATTTTTCAGACTGACTGACCTTCATTTCTTAAAGTAATGATGGCCACTCGTTTTTCTTTACTTAGCTGCTTTTTTCTTGCCATAATACAAATTCTAACAGTCTATTCAGTAGGACTATTAGCTGTGTATCCACCAGACTTCTGCACAACACAACTGATGGCCCCAACCCCATTTATAAGGCAAGAAATCCCTCTTATTAAACCTGACAGGGCACACCTGTGAAGTGAAAACCATTTCCGGTGACAACCTCTTGAAGCTCATCAAGAGAATGCCAAGAGTGTGCAAAGCAGTCATCAAAGCAAAAGGTTCCTACTTTGAAGAACCTAGAATATAAGACATATTTTCAGCTGTTTCACACTTTTTTTGTTAAGTATATAATTCCACATGTGTTAATTCATAGTTTTGATGCCTTCAGTGTGAATGTACAATTTTCATAATCATGAAAATGCAGAAAAATCTTTTAAATGAGAAGGTGTGTCCAAACTTTTGGTCTGTACTGTATATTCTGTTAGTGTTTTCATGTAAATATTATTTACTTATCCTCAAATAACTTCTTTACAGGTTCTTCAACAACTGTACCCCAATTTGGACCTTGTGCTAGACCGATTGCTTGACATCTACATCCAACTTACAGGAGATAAGCACCAAACTGTGCCAATTGACAGCACTGATACAGAGAAGATGCCTGCTACTGAAGACCTGAAAATTGTAGACAAAAGACCCAGTCTTGAAGGCAGAGGATTATCATTACGGTAGTTCCATTATATTTGTACTCAGGCGTCTTGCGTCAATGCAATATTTTAACCTTTACTGACCCCAATGTGCCTTTTTACTGATTGAAGGAATGTAAGAATAGCACCTCCCCACCGATAGACAAAAGTGCAGCAGGTGTTCGCTGTATACTATAGCGGACACCCTTCTGCATCAGCCACAATCTGTGTTGTAACCTCCTAGATGTTACTGTCAAGAGTGAAAGTGGCATCTAAATGGTTAACAAGGGAAGGGGCCTCCTTTTTTACCTTATTGGCACCACTCGGTGCAATAGTGTAGTTCCATTGGTTGTCATGGCAACCTGAGGCCAAGCAATGACTTTGGAGACTGCCAGCTATGGTGACCTGTTAGGATGTTAGCAATGTGTTAGTGAAAAAAAAAAATGTAATTTTTCATTCCTTTCATCCCTGTGAAATACCTGACGGGTTGACAAATTTCCTGACTGCAGGTTTTGAATAATTTAAGGTGAGCTATTCTTAACCCCTTCGCGACATGCGCCTTATGTATACCACTCTGCTGGAGCTGCATTGCCGCAAAGTAATCGTGCGGGCTCACGGTGAGCACTGCCTCGATCGAGGGCGCGTGTCGGCTCTGTGAGAGCTGACACTCTGCACCAGCGCCCAGGATCGGTGTGGGTGTTTACCCCCTGTGATGCCACTGTCAATAGTGACAGCGACATCGCAGGGCATCGCATAGGGAGTGAGCTCCCTGTCTCCTTCCATTAGGACAACACGATGCGATCGCGTTGTGTTGATGGTCTCCATGGTAACCCCCGGTCCCAAGATGGCAGGAGCTGAGACGCCTCCTTCCGGCCTGTCAGACGCTGATCTAATGCTTTGTAGTGCAGATGCACTGCAGAGTATTAGATCAGTGATCAGGGGAGGGAAAGTTGATGTCTCACAGTGGGACAATGTAATAAAGTAATAAAAATGTTAAGAAAATAATAACAAAAAAAGCATAAAAAATAAATAAATAAACACAAAATTAAGGAAAAAAAAATATTAATCCAATAAATACTTTTATCTATGTAAAAAAAAAAGTACACATATTTGGTATTGCCGCTTCTGGAACAACCCGACCTATAAAATTGCCCCACTAGTTAACCCTTTCAGTGAACACCATGAAAAACAACGCAAAAAACGATGCTTTATCGTCATCGCCGAACAAAAAATGTAATAAAACGCGATCAAAAAGACGAATGTAAATAAAAATGGTACCGCTGAAAACGTCATCTTGTCCCGTAGAAAAATAAAAAAGTTAAACATAAAAAAAGATATAAATGTGGTATTGCTGCAATTGTACTGATCCAAAGAATAAAGCTGCCTTATTAATTTTACCACACGCGGAGCGGCATAAAAAAATGCCCAAAATACCATTCCTGAATTGCTGGTGTTTGTTCATTCTCCTTCCCAATATACTGAATAGAAGCGATCAAAAGACTTAATTTGCCCAAAAATTGTACCAATAAAAATGTCAATTCGTTCCACAAAAAAACAATCCGTCACATGACTCGGTCGACAGAAATATGGAAAAATTATAGCTATCAAAATATGGCGATGCAGAAACTTATTTTTACAATAAAAAGCGTTTTTTAGTGTGTGACAGCTGCCAATCATAAAAACCCGATATAAATCTATCGCTGTAATCGCACCAACCCGAAGAATAAAGTCGCCTAATCACTTATACCGCACGAAGAAAGGCGTAAAAAAATAAATAAAACAAATTCTTCATCTTCTATTGGTTTATTCATTCTAGCTCCCAAAGATTGCAGTAAGGCTCAAGCTCGCATTATTCCTGTTCTCTGCTCTTATACCGGGGTTTCAGTGTAAATCTTTGAAATATGTGATTCAAACGGGACCTCCGGTGGAAAATTCCCTATAATGAAGCAGATGGAGACACAGTGGACGTAGTCAGGCCTATGATCCGGCATAATCTGTCTTATTAGGCATGCATAAAAGTGCCGTCGACCACAGTTTTGTTCACTTCTGCAAAGAAGGACAACGGTGAACAGAGGGCAGACTGAGTCCAGAGTAACTCTGCTGCCTCATTATAGTGAATGGATCCCTCGGGTGTTTCATCTGAATCCCATCACTTAGAGCCGGATAAATGTGATCCCAAATGAATGTTATGTAAAATGTTCCCAATAAAAGCTTCCAGTCCATTCACAATAAAAGCAAGTCCCCACTACGGTCCATCATCTGTTATCGGAAATCTAGGGGCTTCTACATTACTTGTAGCATAAAGGCTCTGGAAAAACGAAATGGCACCTTGCCCTCCAAAAGAAATCCAGCTAATTCTGTGCTCCCAAATCCAAATGCCCACCTCCCTTCTGAGCTCCACAGTGTGTCTAAACCACAGTTAGCGTCCACTTGTTTGGCATTCCTGTAGCGATGAGAGCCCGCCTAATTTACTGGGTCCATGTCTCCAGAAGCACGAGCTGGGCATAACGTACTGGTCACTACAACGTACTGGTCACTACAACGACAGTTTGCAATTTTCACTTCGCAACATCCACTGCTGTTTTTCTGGAAAACACCCATGGAGTCAAAATAGTCACTACACCAGTAGATAAATTCACAAAGGGGTATAATTTCCAAAATGGGGTCACTTGTTGGGGAATTCTGCTCTTCTAGCACGTAGGGGCTCTGTATATGCAGTCCGCAAACTATTCTAGGAAAATCTGCGCACCAGGAGGAAAAAGCACTCCGTCCTGCTGTTTTTTTTTTTTTTTTTAAATGTCATCAAATATCAGATATTTCTACAAATAAATGCAAACATTTTGATCTAAATTTACCTCGAACATAAACAACATGTCACGAAAAAACATTCTCAGAATTCCCGGAATCTACTAAAGCATTCCAGTCATATTATAAAGTGACTCGTGTCAAATTTGAAAAATTGGGCTTGATCACTAAATGGTTAATTTGCGCACATCTTGGCAGTGATGTAAAGTCTATCTGTTGCCAAAGTGCGTGAGATAGATATGTCACTGCTCAAAAAAATAAAAGGAACGCTAAAATACCACATCCTAAATATCAATGAATGGATTATTCCAGTTGCAAATCTTTATTCATTACATAGGTGAACGTGTTGAGAACATTAAAACATAAAAATGATCAATGTAAATTAAATTTAATATCCCATGGAGGTCTGGATTTGGAATGATGCTGAAAATCAAAGTGGAAAATCAAATTACAGGCTGATTCAACTTCAGTGGAAATGCCTCAAGAGAAGGAAATGAGGCTCAGTATTGTGTGTGGCCTCCACGTGCCTGTATGACCTCCCTACAACACCCGGGCATACTCCTGATGTGACTGCGGATGTTCTCCTGAGGGATCTCCTCCCAGACCTGGATTAAAGCATCAGTCAACTCCTGGACAGTCTGTGGTGCAACATATGGCGTTGGTGGATGGAACGAGACATAATGTCCCAGATGTTCTCTATATGATTCAGGTCTGGGGAACGGGCGAGCCAGTCCAGAGCGTTAATGCCTTCATCTTGCAGGAACTGCTGACACACTCCAGCCACATGAGGCCTGCATTGTCATGCATCAGAAGGAACCCAGGGCCAACCGCACCAGCATATGGTCTCACAAGGGGTCTGAGGATCTCATCTCAGTACCTAATGGCAGTCAGGCTACCTCTGGCGAGCACATGGAGGGCTGTGCGGCCCTCCAAAGAAATGCCACGCCACACCATTACTGACCCACTGCCAAACCGGTCATGCTGAAGGATGTTGCAGGCAGCAGATCGCTCTCCACGGCATTTCCAGACTCTGTCAAGTCTGTCACATGTACTCAGTGTGAACCTGCTCTCATCCGTAAAGAGCACAGGGTGCCAATGTCAAATCTGTCAATTTTGGTGTTCTCTGTCAAATGGCAATTGCCATGCACGGTGTTTGGCTGTAAGCAGAACACCCACTTGTGGACTTCGGGCCCTCATACCATCCTCATGGAGTCTGTTTCTGACAGTTTGAGCAGACACATGGATGTTACTGGTCTGCTGGAGCTCATTTTGCAGGGCTATGGAACTGCTCATCCTTTCACAAAGGAGGAGGTAGCGGTCCTGCTGCTGTTGCCCTCCTTCGGCCCCCTCGACGTCTCATGGTGTACTGGCCTGCCTCCTGGTATTTGCTCCATGCTTTGGACACTGTGCTGACAGACATAGCTACCCTTCTTGCCACAGCTCGCACTGATGTGCCATCCTGGATGAACTGCACTACCTGAGCAACTTCTGTGGGTTGTAGACACCGCCTCATGCTACTGTACCTCTAGGGGTGAGAGCAATGACAAAATGCAAAAGTGACCAAAACATCAGCGAAAAAGAATGAGAACAGAGAAATGGTCTGTGGTCACCACCTGCAGAACCACTCCTTTTATAAGGGGCTGTCTTGCTTAATTGCCTATCATTTCTACCAGTTGTCTGTTCCATCTGTGCAACAGCAGGAGAAATTGATTCACAATCAGTGTTTCTTCATAACTGGACAGGTGGATAGCGAGAGAGATGTATATATAAATAATTTTTTTAATTTTTATTCCAAATAAGACAAACTCTTCAATGTACACAATAACCACTGAGCCTAATTCTTCAAAATGGAGCACCCAATTCATGAATTTGGCACAAAGCCCTAAATTTTATTTTTCTTGCGGTCTCAAACTGGTTTTGTGACTTTTTTTTTTTGGGTTGCCAAAAGTCATGTGCTGTGCAAAAAAAAAAAAAAAGCAGAATACAAAAAACCCAGTACATATAAAATAGATTTCAGAAAAGGGGCAAATTAGACTAGTCATTTGGGTGCAAACAAAAAACAGGTTCAGAGGCAATGATGAATCAGGGCCATAATCCTTGTTCTGTACAGGCAACCAGAGAGACACAGGCGGCTATCTTGCACAGGCGAGCTTTCTAGGCCTTGTCTCACCTGGACAAAGTTGATGAATGATGTCTGCTTTCTGTTAAAGTAAGAAAATCCCACAATGATCACTAAAATAACTTGAAACTGACAAATCAATTTACATTTCAATTTGGCCATTCTCCAGATCTGTTTTGGGGTAATGAATTAAAGGGGTTCTCTAGTACTGAAGAGGCCTTTTTTAAAGGCTACAGTGCCCCAAATAAAATAAAAGCGCCTTGCTGTCAGACCAGTTCTGTTCCAGAAATGTCGGTGCTGTCTCCAGGTTGTCATATGTTTGTCATTGAGTGCTGTAATCCATCGGTGGCCATTGATGGGCTGCAGCTTTCCATGAGGCGGAGGAGTTCTGTATGATGGAACGGTGACAGCTTCTTTAGTTATATTACTAAGTATGAGTGATGTTAATTAAACAAAATGGTGGCTTTATAGTCAAAATAGTTGCTGCACTGTGGTCCACCATAGGATATCATCTGCATCCCCATGTTTTCCTCCAGATATGTACATTGACTGTGAAGTTAGCTAGAGCCATACAGGTTGTGTCTGACCTAGGGTAGTAGAATGGGAGACAACTTCTTTACAGCACTGTGGTATATATTGATGCTAAATAAGTAGCAATCAAATACATTATTAAACCATGGTTTTTGTTTTTAATTTATAGAGACTTACTGAAGTGGAGCAACAGAATTGCATACAGTTTTGATGGTTCCTCGTCAAGCTCGGCTGTAAATATTTTCCATGAGGTAAAACGTTTAGGAGTATTTAAATTCTTTGATTGTATCAGTAAAATAGACATGAACACATTTTTTATATTTCCGTACTAGGCACTAGACTGCTTTACGGCAATGCTGTCAGCACCTGTGGCTAGACTTAAGATGGCAGAAGTAATTGGCAGCAAACTGAACATTTCCAAGCAAAAGGTGAGTTGCAGTGAAAATTAACACATTTCTTGACATTTTTCATTCCTTTTTGTTGTGTTTTCTTATGTCAAGTTCTTTGTAGAAAAAAATCCTGTAAACCCTGGCTTCTGAGCCTTGCAGTAGGCTGACACTTCAGCTTGTGTTATGTTCACTGTGGCGACAGTCCTCCATGTCAGCGGAGTCAGGATTGTGCTGAAAAATAACAGACATGTTAGACTCTGGTGACCTCATGCTAAGAGCTTTCCTAGAGAAATATATTCCAGGACGTTTAGATTATTTAACCCTTAGTGACATCCATCGCATGGTTCCTGAGTCTGCATCAAAGTCTGGGAGCCGGCATATGATGTACCAGAAAGTCCTATGTCGGTAAGGGGTTAAAACACACAATCTGTATGCCTTCACTATTCCACCATTAAAAATAAAGATGCATTAAGACATTTTTGTTATCTCCTTGTCAATAATAGTCTAATCTATCAAAATATAAAGTTAATCAACCAGATCGGTAAACACCATAAACAGAAAATATTAAAAATGCCCAAATTGTGTTTTTCAATAGACGCCAAAAAAGTCAAAAATGCTGTAAGAAGCGATCAAAATGTCATATGTATCCCAAAATGGCATCAATCAAAACGTCATCTTAACTCTCGAAAAATAAGTCGTCACACAGCTCCATCGACTGAAAAACGAAAACGTTATTACTCACAGAAAATGATGAGATGATGCCCACAAATTTTTTTTTACATTACAAATTTCTATTTTTTTTTTTTACCACTAAAATAATAATAATAATAATAATAAAAACTAGACCCGTTTGGTTTCTCCATAATTGTATTCTTTTGTTCAGTGTAGGGTCAAATAGTGAACAGACCCTTTGAAAACTAAAGACAGATAAGAGAATCACACAATTGCCTATACGTTATGGTCATGTCACAAAGCATGCTGACCACCCTCTTCCTCCCACATCTTGTCCCATCTCTGCACAGTGACTTCTGCACGTTACTAAGCATGCTCACAACCCTCCCCCTCCCACATCTTGTCCCCTCTGTGCACAGTGACTTCTGCACGCTACTAAGCATGCTCACAACCCTCCCCCTCCCACATCTTGTCCCCTCTGTGCACAGTGACTTCTGCACGCTATTAAGCATGCTCACAACCCTCCCCCTCCCACATCTTGTCCCATCTCTGCACAGTGACTTCTGCACGTTACTAAGCATGCTCACAACCCTCCCCCTCCCACATCTTGTCCCCTCTGTGCACAGTGACTTCTGCACGCTACTAAGCATGCTCACAACCCTCCCCCTCCCACATCTTGTCCCATCTCTGCACAGTGACTTCTGCACGTTACTAAGCATGCTCACAGCACACTCCCTTTAGTCAGTAGGTAGTTTTAAGTAAACTGATAATGCACTCTGATATGTTTGCTTGAAAGACTATTGCCTGAAGGCCAGACTAGGTACTGTAAGTGTTCATCTTCTGGATACAGAAAAAATGTGATGTGATGGAGCCTCAAACAGTTCAGTGGACAGTCTTAGATGGTGAACGTATGTCTTAACTTTTCTTCATTGAAATTTACAAGTTGAATTTTTCTCTTGCGTATACGGAAAGGGTTATTCTCATCTCAAATATCCTATCCCAATATGTAGTAGGTGTAATAATAATATTAGCAAATGCCTCCAATTAGAAATGTAGTATAGTATTTTTGATTCGCGATCTCTCACCTCATGTGCAGGCATCGCAGGACCTTAGGTATCCATGGTTACGTCCACTGATAAAGTCAGTTAGCTAGTTGCTAGTGGTCGTAACCGTGGATACCTAAGGTCCTGCGATGCCTGCACATGAGGTGAGAGATCGCGAATCAAAAATACTAGACTACATTTCTAATTGGAGGCATTTGCTAATATTATTATTATTACACCTACTACATATTGGGATAGGATCGTGGAGATGGGAATACCCCTTTAATTTAAAGAAGCACTCCTGCAGTTTTTTTTGCATATATAATGGATCATCATTAGTACCCTGTCTCCATAATGTAGTTTTTTCCACCTCCATTACAGCAATACAGCTTCCTTCATCATAGGAATTTGGATCATGGGATCCCTAGTTTGACAACTTGTCCAGGACATGTGCTAATGTGCAGACAGGAAGTCAGTCTCTGAGCCCTATCCTTCTCTCAACTCCACCCTCCTTGTCCCTCTGTATGTCTACATGCATTTTAGACAGAAATAGTCACATGAGCACATCTGCATTATATGTTAATAATTGCCAACTTTGCACTACAGGAAAAAAAAAGAATTCTAAAGTTCTGAGTTGTTGTACGTCAGAATAGTTTATCAAAACAAACTGGCAAAAATTCTACCTAACCCTTTAATTTGTGCTACAGGCAGAATTTTACTGTCAACTTTATAAGCCAGAGATTACAGTGCGAGAGCTGGATGTTTCTGTTGGCAGAGTTGAGATGCTTAGAAGACAAACTGAGAGCATTCGTGTTCACAGGTATGTAACTTTTATATATAATACATTTGAAGAGTTCATTCTCCGGGATCCCCAGCAACTGAATATCCACACAGAAGTGTAAGTGTCCACCTAAATTTTCAGCCGCAGAAAATCTCCCATCTGTGCAAATATCTGCAACTTGTGAACATTCCCGAAAAGCTCCAGAATTCAAAATGTATCTCAAGTTATGAAAACAAAATGGGATACATTTTAAGGAATCTGCTCATTAAAGGGGTTGTCCGGTCGTAAACTACAAGTCTGCAGTCACTCTGTGACTGCAGACTTGTGAATCCTCACATGGTGCGCACTGCTTTCTGTGAGGGTTCTCCAGTGCCGGCACCAGGAGCTGCACTCGTGACCACAATTATACAATATGCATACTCCTGGCCACATTCTGATTAGACTGTTGACAACATCTCTGAATACACTTGCATTGAGCAAGGCCTTGCCCAACTAGTCAGAATGTGGCTGGATGTATGCAGATCATATACTTGCAGTCACATGATTGTTGCCCCTGGCACTGGCAATGGAAAATTCTCATAACAGTGAAGATTCATTATTAGAATCTATTAAATTAGGCTCTATTTAGTAGATGGAGGTCACCACTCCTGAAATGACTATATGTGTAACTACTTATATTCTCAATAAAATAATTGAGTATGTGTTTAAGAACTTTGTTATGGTGTTACTCTAATACTTTTAGAAATTTATGCATAAACTAGGAACTAGGTTTTGTTGAGTGTGCTTTGCACAGTTCTATCAGTGTTGATAGTGCTCTAGGGATAGGGATGCAACCCTTTAATAAGGGAAAAATTATAACACACAGTTTTTCAATATTTTTATAAATATCATTGAGTGATTGTGCTATCCCTCATACCTGCCAGCGCTTGTGCACAAGACCTACAGTCTCCTGAATGACATTTGTTTTAGGGCTGTAAGAGCTGTTAACAACACAATCTACATTTCTGACTGTCACTGTCCCCGCTTTCGTACGTATAAGTAATCAACAAGAAGTGAGAGGTGCTGGTGGCTTCTCACTTCCTCTTCATTACTTACAGTTGTGCTCAAAAGTTTACATACCCTGGCAGAATTTTTCCTTTCTTGGCCTTGTTCCGAGAATATGAATAACAAAAAAAAACTTTTTCTCCACTCATGGTTATTGGTTGGATGAAGACATTTATTGTCAAAACACTGTTTTCTCTTTTTAAATCTTAATGACAACCAAAAACATCCAAATGACCCTGATCAAAAGTTCACATACCCTGGTGATTTTGGGATTTTGGCCTGATAACATGCACAGAATGACACAAATGAGTTTGAATGGCTACTAAAGGTAACATCCTCATCTGTGACCTGTTTGCTTGTAATCAGTGTGCGTGCGTAAAAGCTGAGTGCGTTTCTGGGATCCAAACAGACTCTTGCATCTTTCATCCAGCCACTGATGTTTCTGGATTGTGAGTCACGGGAAAAGCAAAAGAATTGTCAATGGATCTACGGGAAAAGGTAGTTGAACTGTATAACACAGGAAAGGGATACCAAAAAATATCCAAGGAATTGATAATGCCAGTCAGCAGCGTTCAAACTGTGATTAACAAATGGAAAATCAGGGGCTCTGTAAAAACCAAACCACTTTCAGGTAGACCAACAAAAATTTCAGCCACAACTGCCAGGAAAATTGTTCGGGATGCAAAGAAAAACCCACAAATAACATCAGCTGAAATTCAGGACTCTGAAAACTAGCAGTGTGGCTGTTTCAAGATGCACAATAAGGAGGCATTTAAAGAAAAATGGGCTACATGGTAGAGTCGCCAGAAGAAAGCCATTACTGCGCAAATGCCAAAAAGTATCTCCCCTACAATACGCCAAACAGCACAGAGACAAGCCTCAAAACTTCTGGAACAAGGTAATTTGGAGTGATGAGACTAAAATTGAACTTTTTGGCCACAACCATAAACGTTACATTTGGAGAGAGGTCAACATGGCCTGTGATGAAAGGAACACCATTCCTACAGTAAAGCACGGAGGTGGATAGCTGATGTTTTGGGGATGTGTGAGCTACAAAAGCACAGGAAACTTGGTGACAGTTGCAGGAAAGATGAATGCAGCACGATATCAGCAAATAATGGAGGCAAATTTGCACTCATCAGCCCAGAAGCTGCGCATGGGACATACTTGGATGTTCCCTCATGACAACGATCCAAAACACAAGGCCAAGTTGACCTGTCATTGGCTACAGCAGAGCAAAGTGAAGGTTCTGGAGTGGCCATCTCAGTCTCCTGACCTCAATATCATTGAGCCACTCTGGGGAGATCTCAAGCGCGCAGTTCATGCTAGACAGCCCAGAAATTTACAGGAACTGGAGGCTTTTTGCCAAGAAGAATGTGCAGCTTTACCATCTGAGAAAATAAAGACCCTCATCCACAACTACCACAAAAGACTTCAAGCTGTCAATGAGGGGGCAATACACTATATTTTATAGTATTAACCCCTTTAAAGCCTGGGGCATATTAATATTCCCCAGGTCATCACCCCCGCTTCAGTGAGGGTTCCTGCGGTGAGCCCGCACTGAACCGGGCACATGTCAGCTGATTCTTGTCAATCTCTGACAGCGGCATTTAACAGTGCCGCGTCGGAAGCCCGGCCTTAGTCCCGCCCATCAGTGACCCCCGTCACGTGATGGCGGGTCACTGATGGGTGGGCATGGCAACCCGGAGTCTGCAGCAGTCCACCCCTGTGGTTGTCATGTCTCGCTAGCAATGAGTGCCACTTAGTGGTCGGCGCTCATAGCACAGGAGCATTTCTCCTGCATACAGGCGATCTGTTAGTTTCTACTGCATACAGGTGACTATCAGGAAACTGCAGCTTCTAGTCTCCTAAGGAAACTTTTAACCACTTCGCGCCAGAGCCTGTTTTTGCCTTCGTGACCGGGCCAATTTTTTCAATTCTGACCACTGTCACTTTATGAGGTAATTACTCTGGAACGCTTCAACGGATCCCCCTGATTCTGAGATTGTTTTTTTGTGACATATTGTACTTCATGTTAGTGGTAAAATTTCTTCGATATCACTTGCGTTTATTTGTGAAAAAAATGGAAATTTGGCGAAAATTTTGAAAATTTTGCGATTTTCAAACTTTGAATTTTCATGCCCTTTAATCAGAGAGATATATCACACAAAATAGTTAATGAATAACATTTCCCACATGTCTACTTCACATCAGCACAATTTTGGAAACAAAATTTTTTTCTGTTAGGAAGCTATAAGGGTTAAAAGTTGACCAGCGATTTCTCATTTTTACAACAAAATTTACAAAAACATTTTTTTAGGGACCACATCTTATTTGAAGTGACTTTGAGGAGCCTTTATGACAGAAAATACCCAAAAGTGATACCATTCTAAAAACTGCACCCCTCAAGGTGCTCAAAACCACATTCAAGAAGTTTATTAACCCTTCAGGTGCTTCACAGGAATTTTTGGAATGTGGAAGAAAACAATGAACATTTAACTTTTTTTCACAAAACTGCTACTTTAGCCTCAAATTTTTAATTTTCACAAGGGCAGCCAGAAAAAATGGACCCCAAAATGTGTTGTGCAATTTCTCCTGAGCACGCTGATACCCCATATGTGGTGCAAAGCCACTGTTTGGGCGCACGGCATGGCTCGGAAGGTAAGGAGCGCCATTTGACTTTTGGAATGGAAATTTGACTGGAATCGATAGCGGACGCCATGTTGCATTTGGAGAGCCCCTGAGGTGCCTAAACAGAGGAAACCCCCAACAAGTCACCCCATTTTGGAAACTAGACCCCTCAAGGAACTTATCTAGATGTGTGGTGAGCACCTTGAACCCCCAGGGGCTTCACACAATTTTATAATGTTGAAGGGTGAAAATAAAAAAACACATTTTTAACACAAAACTGCTACTTTAGCCTCAAATTTTAAATTTTCACAAGGGCAGCCAGGAAAAATGGACCCCAAAATGTGTTGTGCAATTTCTCCTGACCACGCTGATACCCCATATGTGGTGCAAAGCCACTGTTTGGGCGCACGGCATGGCTCGGAAGGTAAGGAGCGCCATTTGACTTTTGGAATGGAAATTTGACTGGAATGGATAGCGGACGCCATGTTGCATTTGGAGAGCCCCTGAGGTGCCTAAACAGAGGAAACCCACAACAAGTGACCGAATTTTACAATCTACTCCTCTGTATAAATTAATCTAGTGGTGGGAAAATAAGTAGGTAAATGGTCACTAAACCCATAGATGAATTCCCACAGAGGTGTCATTTCCATAATGGGGTCACTTCAGGGGGGATTATGCTGTTCTGGCACTTTTCAGAGTACCAGAGCTAAAGAATCCCCCTGAAGTGACCCCATTTTGGAAATGACACCCCTCTGGGAATTCATCTATGGGTTTAGTGACCATTTTAACTCGATGGATGATTTCCAGAAACAAGCACGCAATGGAAGGTTTAGATTCTGGAGAACCCCCCCTGGAAATTAAGTGAGCTCTACTCGAATGTGTCATTCACTAAATGAACCAAATGTTTGAATGACAAATTGGGATACATTTTTACAGTTTAAAAACGTGGTTCTGTGTGGTAGATTTTAAAGCAGTCAGTGACGCATAAGGCTGGCAATGATGGGCATTGTGGGCAATAGTAGCGGGTATCACGCCTCATTCCTCTCTTAGTACATACACGACATCTTTTCTGGGGGTTCCTTCTTGTTTCCGTTGCTGGAATAAGTGCAATAAAATGTCGCTCAGTGAGTCTTTTCACATCCTCAGATTCTAATGGATGAGCGGGGCTAACACTTTGAAAGACAAGATTTTCAATTACCTTTTCTTGATAATCAAGAAAAGGATCTGAATTTCCTGCTTTTTTGTGCAACACAAAAGAATTGTATGTGGCCACCTGAAACAAATAAATAACCAACTTTTTATACCAGGTATAGGACTTTCTTGATACCTGGTATGGCTGTAGAACCTGGTCTGCAAGGTCCACACCCCCCATGTGTTTGTTGTAGTCAATGACTGACACAGGTTTTTGCTTCGGAGTGGTGGATCCTAGTTCTACAGTGGCCCTTGTGGCATCTGTGTGGATCGAGCTGAGGACAAAAATATCCCTCTTATCCCTATATTTCAGGGCAAGCAGCTCTCCGTTGCGTACTGCCCCTTTTGGAACTTTTGGTTGACCAATGGTTGTGGAAACCCCTGACGGTTTTTACGGATGGTCCCACAAGCCCCGATGTTGTGTTCAACCAGACTTTTAAATAGGGGTATGCTGGTGTAATAATTGTCCACATATAGATTGTAGCCTTTTTGAAAAAATGGACTTATCAGCTCCCAAACAATTTTTGCAGATGTCCCCAGATAAGTAGGGCATCCTGGTGGGTTTAGTTGGCTATCTTTCCCCTCATATATGCGGAAAGCGGATGTGTATCTGGTTGAACTTTCGCACATTTTATAGATCTTTATTCCAAACCTTGCCCTTTTAGATGGGATAAATTGCTTGAGGTGCAGTCTTCCTTTGAATTTTACAAGGGACTCATCTATAGAAATATTTTGTGTTGGGGTGTAGAGGCTTAAGAATTTTTCTGACAAATTTTCAATGATGGGTCTAATTTTATATAACCTGTCATGTTCTGGGGCATTTCTGGGCAGGCATTGACTATTGTCGTTAAAATGCCAAAACCGCATGAGCATTTCATAACGGGTCCTAGGCAGAATGACTGAAAACATAGGGGTGGCTTGAACAGGGTGGTTGGACCAGTAGGATCGAATGCTCGGTTTTTTAACAAGCCCCATGGCAAATGTAAGTCCTAAAAAATTTTTTATTTTCGGGACATTAGTTGGTGTCCATAAATTTGCCCTAGCATAGTAAGATTGGGGATTCTGGCTTATGAATTGGGATGCATATAAATTTGTTTGCACGACAATATGCTCTAGCAAGCTGTCTGTAAAAAACAAATTAAAAAAATGAATTGGTCCAAAATCTTCCACCTCCACATTTATACCAGGAGTGGCGTTGAAATCAGGGCTGAATGGAGCAGCCGAAGCCTCCCATCTGGGAAATGCTAGATCATGTGGCAAAGCCCCTTGTACACTGGCGTGCGCCAATTCACTAGTAGCAGGGACAGCGCTTGTACTGGGCAGTGTTCCCTGATTTGGAGACGTTTCTCCAGTAGCGCTATTTGCCCCTATTGTTGTACTGGTCCTTGGGCTTGAGGATGGACCAGAATCACTGCTCATTTCTGAGCTCTGTGTCGCCGCTACTAAAGCCCTCAAAATCCACATCTCCATCTGAGATTGCACTGTCATCAGTGTCAGAACACAGCAGGGCATACACCTCCTCTGCGGTATAAGTCTGACGGGCCATTTTATTTTTAGATTTTTTGACTGGACTGAACGGACGGGACTGACCTGACAGGACTGACTGACCTGACAGGACTGACTGACCTGACAGGACTGACTGACCTGACAGGACTGACTGACCTGACAGGACTGACTGACCTGACAGGACTGACTGACCTGACAGGACTGACTGACCTGACAGGACTGACTGACCTGACAGGACTGACTGACCTGACAGGACTGACTGACCTGACAGGACTGACTGACCTGACAGGACAGGACTGACTGACCTGACCTGACAGGACTACCTGACCTGACAGGACTGACTGACCTGACCTGACAGGACTGACTGACCTGACCTGACAGGACTGACTGACCTGACCTGACCTGACAGGACTGACTGACCTGACCTGACAGGACTGACTGACCTGACCTGACAGGACTGACTGACCTGACCTGACAGGACTGACTGACCTGACAGGACTGACTGACCTGACCTGACAGGACTGACTGACCTGACCTGACAGGACTGACTGACCTGACCTGACAGGACTGACTGACCTGACCTGACAGGACTGACTGACCTGACCTGACAGGACTGACTGACCTGACCTGACAGGACTGACTGACCTGACCTGACAGGACTGACTGACCTGACCTGACAGGACTGACTGACCTGACCTGACAGGACTGACTGACCTGACCTGACAGGACTGACTGACCTGACCTGACAGGACTGACTGACCTGACCTGACAGGACTGACTGACCTGACCTGACAGGACTGACTGACCTGACCTGACAGGACTGACTGACCTGACAGGACTGACTGACCTGACTGATCTGACAGGACTGACTGACCTGACTGATCTGACAGGACTGACTGACTGATCTGACAGGACTGACTGACTGATCTGACAGGACTGACTGACTGATCTGACAGGACTGACTGACTGATCTGACAGGACTGACTGACTGATCTGACAGGACTGACTGACTGATCTGACAGGACTGACTGACTGATCTGACAGGACTGACTGACTGATCTGACAGGACTGACTGACTGATCTGACAGGACTGACTGACTGATCTGACTGGACTGATCTGACTGGACTGACTGACTGGACTGATCTGACAGGACTGACTGACTGGACTGATCTGACTGGACTGATCTGACTGGACTGATCTGACTGGACTGATCTGACTGGACTGACTGACTGGACTGACTGACTGGACTGATCTGACTGGACTGACTGACTGGACTGATCTGACTGGACTGATCTGACTGGACTGATCTGACTGGACTGATCTGACAGGACTGACTGACTGGACTGATCTGACAGGACTGACTGACTGGACTGATCTGACAGGACTGACTGACTGGACTGATCTGACAGGACTGACTGACTGGACTGATCTGACAGGACTGACTGACTGATAGATCTGACAGGACTGACTGACTGATAGATCTGACAGGACTGACTGACTGATAGATCTGACAGGACTGACTGACTGATAGATCTGACAGGACTGACTGACTGATAGATCTGACAGGACTGACTGACTGATAGATCTGACTGATCTGACAGACTCACTAACCCTAACTCTTACTTTCTTTTTTATTTTATTTTTTTTACTTTCACAGTGGCAAGGCTGACACAGCTCTTGTCACACTGTTTCTCCTCTGCTCTCTCACTGAGATCGGAGGAGAAACAGTGTATTTATCAGGCAGATCGCCCGGGAAAGTTTGTTGCTAAAACAAACTTCCCTGGTGATCTCTCTGATTGGCTGGTGTGACGCTGACATCATCGAGACCTGAGCCAATCAGGTCTCAATGATGTCAGAGGTCACAGCCCCGGGATCCCCGCCGCTCCTGAGGTATGTGGGGGGTCCCGATCGCCGACCACCAGCTGTTACTATCTTTTAAATGCCACGATCGCTATGGATCGCGGCATCTAGAAGATAGGAACAGGTTAACATCATGGGGACCTGATCCATTCAGGTCCCCATGATGCCACATGTCAGAGCTATCGCTCTGAACCGGTACCGCAGCGCTAGCAGGACCCTGGGGGTCCTGAGCGCTGCGGGACCACCCACCGTTTTTAAACGTCGGCGCTGCACAGAGCCCGGGCAGCGCCGACGTTTATGTACAGTGGGCGGTCCTGAACCGGTTAAAGCATGCAGAAAGTGTGTTTAAAAAAAAAAATAATAAAAAATTAAATCACCTCCCTTTCGGCCCATTCAAAATAAAATAATAAAAAAAAATTCCCACATACACATATTTGGTATCGCCGCTTTCAGAATCGCCCGATTTATCAATATAAAAAAAGAATCCGATCGGTAAAATGCATAACGAGAAAAAAATTCTAAACGCCAGAATTACATTTTTTTTGGTCGTCGCAACATTACAATAAAATGCAATAACGGGCGATCAAAACATCAGATTTGTCCCAAAATGGTATCAATAAAAACTTGAGCTCGGTTCGCAAAAAATAAGCCTTCGCCCGGCCCCAGATCACGAAAAATGGAGACGCTACGGGTCTTGGAAAATGCCGCCATTTTTTTTTTTTACAGCAAACTTTGGAATTTTTTTTCACCACCTAAAAAAAAAATAACCTATACATGCTTGGAGTCTACAAAATCGTAATGACCTGGAAAATAATAATGGCGGGTCAGTTTTAGCGTTCAGTGAACGTGGTAAAAACAAAAAACCAACTGCATTTTTTTTTTTTGCAATTTCACCGCACTTGGAATTTTTTTCTCGTTTTCCAGTACACGATATGGTAAAACCAATGATGGCGTTTAAAAGTACCACTCGTCCTGCAAAAAATAAGCCCTCACACGACCAAAAAGTAAAAAGGCCATGGCTCTGGGAAGAAGGGGAGCAAAAAAGGGGTTAAGAACTGGGTTATGTGAACTTTTGATCAGGGTCATTTTGATGTATTTGGTTGTCCTTAAGATTTAAAAAGAGAAAACACCGTAGTTTGACATTAAATGGCTTCACCCAACCAATAACCATGAGTAAAGGAAAACGTTTTTTTTTTATCATTCATATTCTCTGAAACAAGGCCAAGAAAGGAAAAATTCTGCCAGGGTATGTAAACTTTTGAGTAAAACTGTATATGTCCAAAGATGGGGACAGTGACGCCAGTGCTGATTGGGCGCAGGGCTCACGTGACTGGACATAACCTCAGATGAGCCCCTGGAACGCGAGTACAGACACCGCTGGAACGGCATCGGAAGTGAGTATAGGTGTTTTTATTTTAACGGAGGGCAAACATTCAGAGTGCGTAGGGGTTTTCCTAGTAGTGGTCAACCCCTTTAAGGGTGTGTGCACATGTTAAGTATTTGCTACAGACATTTTTACATTAAAAATGTCTCCTTACAGTAATAATGTTGCATTAAAAATGCACGTGTTTACGTATGTGTTTTTTCTTTAATGTGCATTTCCCCAGTCATTAGAATGTGTGATAGATGCTGCAAAAACACTGAAAGAATTGACATTTTGCAGATTTGAAACCGCTTCCAATCTGCAGGGAGAAAATAAGTAACGTATGCAAAATACTAAAGGGATCTCATCCACCTTGCTGGCACTAGGAAATCCTTCCGTTTTTGTGACATAAATGTGTGGCAAAAACGTAGCAAATGCGTAACTTGTGCACATACTCTAATTGACTTGGGGTTATTATGGGATGTATAAGTATTCCCTTAATTTATTTGAGCAGTTAAAAGGAGTTAGGTTAATTTTAATTCCATTTAAAATGTGGTAGTTTTCTGATTTTTATGTCCCTTTCATAAGTCATAATTTTTTCCCCCATCAATATAGTTTTGTTTTTACAGCACTCATTGTTTGGTAAAAATGACCTGATGACTTCATTGTGCAGGTGTCATTCCATTTCAAGTGATCCAAATCTGAATATTTTTCTTACCTGATATCTTAGGACATTTATTTTCTTTGGTGTTTTTGAAGTGCTACTTTAGTGAATTAAAAAAAAAAAGTTTAGAATTTTTATTCTCATTAGTTAATGTCTCATAGATTTCTAAAGTTTTGAGAAAAACTGAGTTTTGGGCTTGTACATTTGTTATTATATATCGGGCTAGAATTAAGACTAAGGGATGGGAGAGCAACCATTTTGTTCATAGTTGTACAGGCTTTAATTTCATTTGTCACGAGATTGTTTGTTGATATTTTGTTTTCGAGGGGTCAAATTCAAAATTTTGATGGGCGATTTCAAAAACAATGTTATACATTTTTCTAAAAATGCTTGCGTTGTGTTCTTGGTTACATTTGTTCAGGGATCCAAGTTGGGCTCTCCTTGGCATCATATTTTGAAGCATGATTTTCTAAATGCAGTCTCATCCTAATCATATGTTTAATGCTAAATTAAAAGAATCATTATTTGTAACACCTTTTTAAATATACATGTAGCCATTTTTTTATTAAATCACTAGACCTTTCCTTTTTCAAGTTTTTAAAAAGAAAAGTACAGTAGTTAAATCATCAAGCTATAAAGTAAAACAATATGAACTAGTCCCTTCTACTGGGTGAAATGTAATTTTGCCCACAATCTCTTGCTAACATTGTCAGAGTGGGTACAGCCTGATATTGGGTTAATATCTGATTTTTTTTATTTACTTTTAAGATGTCTGTTTTTTTGGATACAAAGGTTGTGATGGACCAGAAGGTGCAAAGGTGCAAAAATAGTTACTTGTACTTCTTCATTAGCGTAATCTTTGGAGAGTCCATTAGCCCCCAGTCATATTCACAGGTTACATAACCAGTTATGTCGTCCATCGCCAATCTTGTGCCATCTTCAACCACTTCATGGACTTCACTGTCGTTGCTGAATGAAAAAATCCTTGTTTTTATTTCTGTTTCAGTACATGGAATGAAGTGTGGTATTGCTGAGTCCCTTAATGGGTTCTGCTTCCAGAAACCGAAATTTTAACAAACTCTCCTCTTCATAGTCCTGGTTTGTACAGTACATGAACTGGGTGTTAGAAATCTTTTTCTCACTCCAGTTGAAAAGCTTGGGTTTTAAGATTTGGTGGGAATACGGCCTATGGAGGCTAGCTCGAGCTCCAAGGCGTTTCATGGTGCCTCCTAAACCTTAAGTGCCATTCAGCTTCCACTACAAAATCTTTCTTGTGATGGCATACATTTATAAAGTTTTTCCTATTTTTATACTGTGCAGAAGAGCCATCTGAGAAGTATTAGACCTTCCTATAACTTGGTAGGATGTCCATATTTATCACTGAAATTTATTTTTTTTTTGGAACAAATGAACAGCAGTTGAATCATGAAGTAAGCACTTAGATATCAGAACTACACTTTTGTATTTTATTTCTGACTGTAAGCAGAGCCGGCTTATTGCTGTTCAGCTAAGCAGACAACAGACCGGATGCTGCTCTCATCGCACGCGGAGCTCGGGAAGTTATTGCACAAGGGAGTCACTCCAGGGACCAGCCCCTGAAACAAGCGTCACTGATGACGCTGAGCAGATTTGAATTCGAGATTTTCAAATTGACACTGTTCATAAAGTTGTATATATAGTGTATTGTGTATTTTTGTGTGTGTATATATAGTATGTATATGTGTATATACAGTTATATGAAAAAGTTTGGGCACCCCTATTAATCTTAAGCTTAATGTTTTATAAAAATTGGTGTTTTTGCAACAGCTATTTCAGTTTGATATATGTAATAACTGTTGGACACAGTAATGTTTCTGCCTTGAAATGAGGTTTATTGTACTAACAGAAAATGTGCAATCTGCATTCAAACAAAATTTGACAGGTGCATAAGTATAAGCACCCTTATCATTTTCTTGTTTTAAATACTCCTACCTACTTTTTACTGACTTACTAAAGCACTTTTTTTGGTTTTGTAACCTCATTGAGCTTTGAACTTCATAGCCAGGTGTATGCAATCATGAGAAAAGCTACTTAAAGTGGCCACTTGCAAGTTGTTCTCCTGTTTGAATCTCCTCTGAAGAGTGGCATCATGGGCTCCTCAAAACAACTGTCAAATGATCTGAAAACAAAGATTATTCAACATAGTTGTTCAGGGGAAGGATACAAAAAGCTGTCTCAGAGATTTAACCTGTCAGTTTCCACTGTGAGGAACATAGTAAGGAAATGGAAGAACACAGGGACAGTTCTTATTAAGGCCAGAAGTGGCAGGCCAAGAAAAACATCAGAAAGGCAGAGAAGAAGAATGGTGAGATCAGTCAAGGACAATCCTCAGACCACCTCCAGAGAGCTGCAGCATCAGCTTGCTGCAGATGGTGTCACTGTGCATCGGTCAACTATACAACACACTTTGCACAAGGAGAAGCTGTGTGGGAGAGTGATGCGAAAGAAGCCGTTTCTGCAAGCACGCCACAGAGTCGGCTGAGGTATGCAAAAGCACATTTGGAGAAGCCAATTTCTTTTTGGAAGAAGGTCCTGTGGACTGATGAAACCAAGATTGAGTTGTTTGGTCATACAAAAAGGCGTTATGCATGGCGGCAAAAAAGCACAGCATTCCAAGAAAAACACTTGCTACCCACAGTAAAATTTGGTGGAGGTTCCATCATGCTTTGGGACTGTGTGGCCAATGCCGGCAGCGGGAATCTTGTTAAAGTTGGGGGACGCATGGATTCCACTCAGCATCAGCAGATTCTTGACAATAATGTTCAAGAATCAGTGACAAAGTTGAAGTTACGCAGGGGTTGGATCTTTCCGCAAGACAATGATCCAAAACACCGCTCCAAATCTACTCAGGCATTCATGCAGAGGAACAATTACAATGTTCTGGAATTGCCATCCCAGTCCCCAGACCTGAATATCATTGAACATCTATGGGATCACTTGAAGAGGGCTGTCCATGCTAGGCGACCATCAAACTTAACTGAACCGGAATTGTTTTGTAAAGAGGAATGGTCAAAAATACCTTCATCCAGGATCCAGGAACTCATTAAAAGCTACAGGAAGCGACTAGAGGCTGTTATTTTTGCAAAAGGAGGATCTACTAAATATTAATGTCACTTTTCTGGTGAGGTGCCCATACTTATGCACCTGTCAAATTTTGTTTTGAATGCAGATTGCACATTTTCTGTTAGTACAATAAACCTCATTTCAAGGCAGAAACATTACTGTGTCCAACAGTTATTGCATAAATCAAACTGAAATAGCTGTTGCAAAAACACCAATTTTTATAAAACATTAAGCTTAAGATTAATAGGGGTGCCCAAACTTTTTCATATAACTGTATATATGTATGTGTGTATATGTATTATATATATATATATATATATATATATATATATATATATATATATATATATATATATAATATAGTACAGACCAAAAGTTTGGACACACCTTCTCATTTAAAGATTTTTCTGTATTTTCATGACTTTGAAAATTGTACATTCACACTGAAGGCATCAAAACTATGAATTAACACATGTGGAATTATATACTTAGCAAAAAAGTGTGAAACAACTGAAAATATGTCTTATATTCTATGTTCTTCAAAGTAGCCACCTTTTTCACTTCACAGGTGTGCCCTGTCAGGATTACTAAGTGGGATTTCTTGCCTTATAAATGGGTTTGGGACCATCAGTTGTGTTGTGCAGAAGTCTGGTGGATACACAGCTGATAGTCCTACTGGAAAGACTGTTAGAATTTGTATTATGGCAAGAAAAAAGCAGCTAAGTAAAGAAAAAAGAGTGGCCATCATTAATTTAAGAAATGAAGGTCAGTCAGACTGAAAAATTGGGTAAACTTTGAAAGTGTCCCCAAGTGCAGTTGCAAAAACTATCAAGCGCTAAAGAAACTGGCTCACATGAGGACCGCCCCAGGAAAGGAAGACCAAGAGTCACCTCTGCTTCTGAGGATAAGTTTATCCGAGTCACCAGCCTCAGAAATCGCAGGTTAACAGCAGCTCATATTAGAGACCAGGTCAATGCCACACAGAGTTCTAGCAGCAGACACATCTGTACAACAACTGTTAAGAGGAGACTCTGTGCAGCAGCCCTTCATGGTAAAATAGCTGCTAGGAAACCACTGCTAAGGACAGGCAACAAGCAGAAGAGACTTGTTTGGGCTAAAGAACACAAGGTATGGACATTAGGCTAGTGGAAATCTGTGCTTTGGTCTGATGAGTCCAAATTTGAGATCTTTGCTTCCAACCACCGTGTCTTTGTGCGACGCAGCAAAGGTGAACGGATGGACTCTACATGCCTGGTTCCCACCGTGAAGCATGGAGGAGGAGGTGTGATAGTGTGGGGTGCTTTGCTGGTGACACTGTTGGGGATTTATTCAAAATTAAGGCATACTGAACCAGCATGGCTACCATAGCATCTTGCAGCGGCATGCTATTCCATCCGGTTTGCGTATAGTTGGACCATCATTTACTTTTCAACAGGACAATGACCCCAAACACACTTCCAGGCTGTGTAAGGGCTATTTGACCAAGACGGAGAGTGATGGGGTGCTACGCCAGATGACCTGGCCTCCACAGTCACCAGACCTGAACCCAATCGAGATGGTTTGGGATGAGCTGGACCGCAGAGTGAAGGCAAAAGGGCCAACAAGTGCTGAGCATCTCTGGGAACTCCTTCAAGATTGTTGGAAGATCATTTCCGGTGACTACCTCTTGACATTCTTCAAGAGAATGCCAAGAGTGTGCAAAGCAGTCATCAAAGCAAAAGGTGGCTACTTTGAAGAACCTAGAATATAAGACATATTTTCAGTTTCACACTTTTTTGTTAAGTATATAATTCCACATGTGTTAATTCATAGTTTTGATGCCTTCAGTGTGAATGTACAATTTTCATAGTCATGAAAATACAGAAAAATCTTTAAATGAGAAGGTGTGTCCAAACTTTTGGTCTGTACTGTATGTGTGTGTGTGTGTATATCTATATATGTGTGTGTATATGTATATATATATATATAATAATGTGTATGTATATATATATATATATATTAGTATGCATATTGTATGTATGATCCCTTTGAGATCCCAGCGTGAATTTTGGTACAGATGTGGCTAGAAGCATTGGAGGCACATGTGAATTTTTTGAAAATTTTAAATTATATAGTTTATTTTGGAAATGCTCTTCAAAACTGCGTTTGAGTCCCCAATGGTAAAATATTAACAAAGATATTCTTGTGACATATCGCATGAAAGCCTGTTCTGTGTGCAATGGTGTTTTTTTGTTTCTTTATCTTGTTTCTGCCTTGAGTTATGAGGAGAAACTTAAAGGCATGCAACACAGAAATTCACATTTTTTCAAAACTTTGATAATTAAAGAATAAAAATGTGTGTGTATATGTGTGTATGTATTGGAATATCAAAAAATGTTTCAGTTCTTCAATACAAAAAGTGAAACACATATATAAATTCATTACAAACAGGGTGATCTATTTCAAGTGTTTATTTCTGTTAATGTTGATGATTATGGTTTACAGCCAATGAAAACACAAAACTCATTGTCTCAGTAAATTAGAATAATTAACAAAAAACACCTGCAAAGGCTTTCTAAACATTTAAAAAGGTCCCTTAGTCTGTTTCAGTAGGCTTCACAATCATGGGGAAGACTGCTGCCTTGACAGATGTCCAGAAGGCAGCCATTAACACATTCAACAGGGACAGTAAACCTCAAAAGGTCATTGCTAAAGAAGCTGGCTGTTCAGAGTGCTGTATCCAAGCATATTAATGGAAGGTTTAGTGGAAGGAAAAAGTGTCTTAGAAAAAGGTGCACAACCGGGATAACCGCAGCCTTGAAAGGATTAAGAAAAGGCCATTCAAAAATTTGGGGAGATTCTCAAGGAGTGGACTGCTGCTGGAGTCATTGCTTCTAGAGCCACCACACACAGACGTATCCAGGACATGGGCTACAAGTGTCGCATTCCTTGTGTCAAGCCACTCATGATCAATAGACAATGCTAGAAGCGTCTTACCTGGGCCAAGGAGAAAAAGACCTGGACTGAAAGTAAATTTTGCAATTCATTTGGAAATCAAGGTTCCAGAGTCTGGAGGAATAGTGGAGAGGCCACAATCCAAGCTGCTTGAGGTCCAGTGTGAAGTTTCCACAATCAGTGATGGTTTGGGGAGCCATGTCATCTGCTGGTTGTAGGTCCACTGTGTTTTATCAAGACCAAAGTCAGCGCAGCTGTCTACCAGGAAATTTTACAGCACTTCATGCTTCCCTCTGCCGACAAGCTTTTTGGAGATGGAAATTTCATTCTCCAGCAGGACTTGGCACCTGTCCACACTGCCAAAAGTACCAATACCTGGTTTAAAAACAACAGTATCACTGCGCTTCATTGGCCAGCAAATTCGCCTGACCTTAATCCTATAGAGAATCTGTGGGGTATTGTCAAGAGGGAGATGAGAGACACCAGACCCAACAATGCAGACGAGCTGAAGGCTGCTATCAAAGCAACCTGGGCTCCCATAACACCTCAGCAGTGCCACAGGCTGATCACCTCCATGCCACGCCGCATTGATGCAGTAATTGATGCAAAAGGAGCCCCGATCAAGTATTGAGTGCATTTACTGAACATACATTTCAGTAGGCCAACATTTCGGATTTTAAAAGCATTTTTCAAGCTGTTGTTATAAAGCATTCTAATTTACTGAGATAATGACTTTTGTGTTTTCATTGGCCGTAAGCCATAATCATCAACATTAACAGAAATAAACACTTGAAATAGATCACTCTGTTTGTAATGACTCTATATAATATATGAGTTTCACTTTTTGTATTGAAGAACTGAAATAAATTAACTTTTTGATGATATTCTAATTTAGTGAGAAGCATGTGTATGTATGTGTATGTAAAAATGTATGAATATAAATTTCTTTAAATTTTGCATTCTCTAACACACTATTACCAGAGAACAAAATCTAAAAAGAATTGAAAATATAGAGGAAAAATTCATTGGTTCACATGACATGGAATGACCCCGGTCTGTACGACCGCAGTGATAGTTTACTGCCTTTCAAAATAATGAAAAATTGAAATGTCACCACAATTTCAGGCCCATAATGTTTCTGACGGAGTGGTGTATGGGCCTTTTTTTTTTTTTTTTTTTTTTTTAATTTGCATTTGGTACAAACTTTTGATCGCTCTTAGCTCCATTCTTTTTTTTGGGGGGTGGGGGTGGGGGGGGATTTTCCATGTTTAATGCTCCTTTGATCTGCAGTGCATGCATTATTTGAATTGCCTTTTCTGATGTTTTATTTTTGTTTTCAGAGAGAAGATAAATTTTGCAGCCACACGACCATCTTCAATATTAATTGAACAGATTGCAGTGTGCGTTAATAAAGCAGAGCCGGTCTTGCTTGTTGGTGAAACCGGCACAGGCAAAACCTCCACCGTCCAGTATCTTGCTCATGTTGCAGGTAAATTGTTACATTTGTGCTGTGTTCATAGTCCGGGCACTATCTGATAAGTGTCTGTTTTTGCAGTTGCAAAAAAGAGAAGGAACTGTTAAAAAATGATGCCTTTAATGAGCCGCCCGTTTTAGTATAAATTGAAATAACAATTCTGACCCATATAAACAGATGAGAATAGCTCTTGCTTTGAGTTTACATTCTTGCAGTACATGATTTATTCATACAAATGGCAGCATTTCTGTTTCTGTAACTAAATATTTTTTTTTTTTAACTTGATAAAATTTTTGTATCGTCTATACATTTGGAGTCTGGCATTGGTCTGGTGAGTTGTCGTCTGGATCATGTTTTCAGACTGATTTTAGTTGAGTGTTGGTGTAAATTGCGTAGGTCTGAAGGGTACTTTCACTGTGGGAAATCTGTCACATGTAAGTCCTCAAAATCTGCTCCATTGTAGCTAATAATACTTGGCAATAATAGTTGCAGTAAAGCTACATCCTGTCCCAAAAACTTATGAAGCACAACCTGCTATACACAGTTGCCATTCGTAAGAATTCATGAGCACAGATGAGTTTCTCAATTACCAACCACACAAGAAAGGTATAAAGGAATAACACAGTACTCATTATTAATCATATATTAATTTTATTTAATTTAAACATCACAAAACAGACAACAAGAAGGATTAAAAATTCTTTAAAAACATGATTAAAATGCAGCTCAGGAGGAGGGGGACAGGAAGGGGGATGCTCGAAATAAATAACACAAAATGAATTTCCTCTATAAATCACCTGTATAATTATACATCAACCCAATTAGATTCCCAGTGGCTATTCACAATGATTAGATATACATAATTATCTCTAACAGCAGCAGCATTAGATAAATAATTTGTATAGAGTAAACACCAAAACTTAAAAATCAATATAAAGTAAAGTGCCCGTGCAAAAAAATTCTCTATATATATAAAAATTCAGGTGTATTGTGCTGCTGCCAGCAAGGGGAACCCTTAAATATTTTGAGCTGTCAGAATAAGGATCATAATTATATCACCCAAAGGGTAGTCACAGCTCTACTTCAACATCCCAGGGAAATAGAGTACTAAAGATGTAATACAAATCTAATTAGAGACATACCCCAGTCCCCTCACATCACTCCAATGCTGTTTCACTCCTCGCTTCATCACTCCCTATATATATGTGTGTGTGTGTGTGTGTGTGTGTATATATACATATAAAAATTCAGGGAGTTACGAAGCGAGGAGTGAAACAGCGTTGGAGTGATGTGAGGGGACTGGGTTATGTCTCTAATTAGATTTGTATTACATCTTTAGTACTCTATTTCCCTGGGATGTTGAAGTAGAGCTGTGACTACCCTTTGGGTGATATAATTATGATCCTTATTCTGACAGCTCAAAATATTTAAGGGTTCCCCTTGCTGGCAGCAGCACAATACACCTGAATTTTTATATATATAGAGAATTTTTTTGCACTGGCACTTTACTTTATATTGATTTTTAAGTTTTGGTGTTTACTCTATACAAATTATTTATCTAATGCTGCTGCTGTTAGAGATAATTATGTATATCTAATCATTGTGAATAGCCACTGGGAATCTAATTGGGTTGATATATAATTATACAGGTGATTTATAGAGGAAATTCATTTTGTGTTATTTATTTCGAGCATCCCCCTTCCTGTCCCCTTCCTCCTGAGCTGCATTTTAATCATGTTTTTAAAGAATTTTTAATCCTTCTTGTTGTCTGTTTTGTGGTGTTTAAATTAAATAAAATTAATATATGATTAATAATGAGTACTGTGTTATTCCTTTATACATTTCTTGTGTGGTTGGTATTCTGAGTTTGAGGTATTTTGGATTCATTTATTAAAATTTGTGGTACTTCCTTCTCGTTATAGGATTTGTTCTGAGTTTCTCAATTAGACCATTATATAATGGACTGTATAGCACAAAAAAGCTTTTGCATTTTTCTTGGGAATGTTGGCTTAAGACCCAGTTACTTGATAAATTGAGGGTATTATGTATATTAATTGGTTAATGGCCATTGTGGTTCAGCATCTTATGTAATTCATCTATTACTTATGTACAGGTCAGCGCCTTCGCATCGTCAATATGAACCAGCAGAGTGATACAGCTGATCTCTTAGGCGGGTAAGTGCATTGCATAGTGTGATCCGAGCGTCAAAATTTCCTAAATATTAAAGGGAATCTGTCAGTAGCATCGACCCTCCCAAGCTGCCGACATGAACATGCTGGTCGTAGAAAGTTGAATAAAGTGATACCTTGATATCTGCGATCCGATATCTTATTCTAAAGAAATCCACATTTTTCTAAATATGTAAATGAGCTGTTAAGGTCTATGTGCCTGACACAGATCTCCCTGATAATCTGCCTCCAGGGAAGGGGGCATTACCAGTGTGGGACATGTAGATCAGGAGAGCAGACTGTCAGTCATTACATGTCTCACACTAGGAATGAACACTCTGGAGGTAGATTCTCAGGGAAATTTGTGTCCGGCCCATATATTTTAATGACTAGTTTGGGTTGATCCTACTGACAGATAAAATAACTTCCAAATCGTATTTTCTTAGAACTTTGCATTGTTATTTCTCTTGAAAATGTATGAATAAATTAAATAACCGAGAATTGTATTCCCTTGAAAATGAGATGTGTCCCCAGCTAATTTGTTAGAGTAAGGGCTAATTCACATGTCCCATGTGCTTAAAGCAGACCTTTCGACATATCTGCTGGATCACATTTTCATCCAATTTTGGTCTGATCTGTGTATCCATTTTTACCATCCATGTGCAATTTGGTTTTCTTGCATGCAAAAAAATAAATAAATATGTATGTATGTACATATATACACACACACACACACACACACACACACACACACACACACACACACTCTAGTGGTATTCTCATTGCAACCAGTCATGAAAAATGAACTGTACTAAGATTCAACTCTGATGCCGTCCATATGCTGTCTGCATTTTCTCAGGTTCATTCTCTTGAGTAGGCAATTTAACCTTTTGATTTGCAAAAAGTGGATATTTGAATAATCCCGTAGACTAAATGTCCATGTTCGATCTCTTAAAAAAAAATAAAAAAAAATGGACAGAACACTTACAACCATAAACAGACCTATTAATGAGGCCTCTGGGTAAATTCACACTCAACCAGATTTGTTGCTGAGTTTTCTACGACTGTCTCATGTGTTTATATAGGACTTGCTGAAATCCATGCCCATGTTGCAAAAATATTCTTCAGACAAACAAAAATTTTAGTAACAAATCTGGCTGTAAATATCTTGTATCTGCTGAACTACTACCTGGTAATCTACTTATAGTTTGTCTGTTTTCTGGAATGATGAATCCTTGATCACTTTTGTTCTTATTTTAAAGTTACTGTCCACTTTTTGGACACTAATTAGCTTGTGTTGGTCTCCTTTAATAGTCCACAAGCTTAGTGACAGTAGTAATCTAATTTTCTCTTCCAAACAAGGGTATCCAGTAGTAAAGCATGTGCGTTAAAATAATTTATTTTTTACCTTTCAAAATGGCTGATACTCTGTGGACAGTGACCATTCTCTATTTTGTCTTTTTTTTATATATATAATAAATCTGCTCATTTTAGGTACAAGCCTGTGGACCACAAACTAATATGGTTACCTTTGCGTGAAGGCTTTGAGGGGCTTTTTGCACAAACTTTTTCAAGGAAACAAAACACAGCATTTTTGGGCCACATTAACACATGTTATAAAAAGAAGAGGTGGCAGGATCTTCTTAAATTAATGCAACATGTTCTGAAAAACGCCATGGCGAAGGTTCAGGCTGCAGACACGGGTGAGTTAGCACATAACTGGACAACGTGTCATTTTAGTTCTTGATTTCAAGATTCCATGTGACAATCTTTCCCTGCTCATTACATATATTTCATTCTTCTTACCTGCTTTCTTCATCTTCCCATTAGATTTCTTGTTAAAAGAAAAATGGGAAGCCTTTTCTCTGCGTCTTAATCAAGCCCAGCAGCAAATGAGAATGACTGAGAACGCTGTACTTTTTGCATTTGTAGAGGTATGTTTTGTAGAAAATAAAATTTTATTTTCCAACAAATTGGTACTATGATGAAGCAAATGCTGAAAATAGAGTTGCCTTCATTGCTGGACGTCTATATCCTTTTTGAATATGGTGCTTTTTAAAAGATAACCAATATAAAATTTTTACTTTTTTCTTATCCACGGCAAAATATATATTTTTTTTAAATCAGGTAATTTTTATTAAGCATTTTCAGAAACAAAAAAAAGGGCAATAACAAAATACAAACATAACTATCAAACTTCTAGCCTTTCCTATCCAATTCTTCCCTCCCTGCTCTCAGATTTAAGAAAGTCTTTCAGTGCACTGATCTATGTTTCATCAAGGGATTGTCCAAGTGTCCTTTACTTGCTGTATTTGAGATACTCTTTCCGATCCTTTTATTGTTTTTAACCTCTCCCCCCCCCCCCCCCCCCTTCTATAAGAATTGCATCATAGTAAAAGGTGGAGAAAACTTATACACACCTTCCCTCTTTACACAAAAATTACATACCGTACTTTCCAAGTTCTTTACAAAAATCATACACACCCTTAGCTGTCCCATTCAATTGATCATTAAAAGATGAGATTTCTGCTATATTTAACTTATTATACCCGCAACTTAACTCTCCTGATTAGTTTAGACCCTTTCATTTCCTCGGGGATTATTATCGAAAGCACTTTTTCATATAAAAATAGTGGGCTCTCAGGTTGATTAATTAGCGCTCCCATTAGTAATCTTGACCACGTTAACGTTAGAGGGGCTAAGCCCGGGGAAACTTGCCATGGGGCCCATCATTTTTCAAATTTTAAGTGGGGTTCCTCTCTTTTGAAACACATCTCTCAAGGCGGAGCATGCAGTTAATTTTGGGGATGTATTCTTGTATATTAGGAGGGTCAGTATCCTTTCAATCAAGAGCAATTCGTTTTCTGGCTTGGTAAATCAGACGTAGAATAGATATTTGGTGAACCTCCTCAGTTGGTAAGCAACATGACGTAGCATGCAAATAGTAGGGTCTGATGGAATTTCACACTCAAGTCATTGGATATGAGCTCTAGAACAGTCTTCCAGAATTATTTGAGTTTAGGACAACTCCACATTACATGACCTAGATCGGCATTGGGAGTTTCACATCTATAACTTTGTAAGTCTGCTTTATAACCTATGGTGTTTAGCCTCAATGGCAATGTTATACGCTCTATGGACCAAGTAATGTTGTGAAAGTCGTTGCACTTCACTCATTGATCCCTTAGGGACTGATTATAAGATATCCTTACTTATTGGGCGTACATCCCGCTCCCATTTGATTTTAAGTGTAGATCTCCCTTTTTTTAAGGACTCGCTCCAGCAAACATTTATAGCGGAGTGAGATGATGCCCTTTGTCGAGCCTACTCTGACTACACTGTCTAAGAACACAGCCCCCATGCTTTGAATAAGTGGAGTTTGCCTATTTTGCAATGTAAAAGCGTGTCTCAATTGCAGATATTGTTAAAATCTCTTACTCGAAATGCCAAGCTCTACCTGAAATTCCCTAAATGTCTTAAACTGGCTGTCTTGGATTAATTGCGGAATCCGGTAGAGCCCCTTGTTTTGCCAGTGACTAAAGCCTTCTAATTTGTCAAATTCCTTGAAATTGGAATTATTCCATATGGGTAAGAAATGAGAGTATCCCACTATTTCCAATGTGTCTTTAGCCTTAGACCATGCTTTATGTATCCCTCTAATGGTTACACATGAGGGATTGCAATTCCAAAAACTACCTCCCTCCCACATTTCCACCAGGTTCCCAATCCACAAAACATGATTTATTGGTCTAGCAGAGGAGGAAGGACCTTCCGGGCTACCCCAGCCTATTAGATGCTGTATTTGTGAGGAGAGGAAATATATCAGGGGATCCGGGATAGCCAGACCTCCACTCTCTTTAGGTCTTTAGGCAGATTTTAATGGGTTCTCCAAAATAAAAAATGTGGACTTCACCTACTTAATTTTTGTCACTTGGTCCCGGATTTGTAGAGTCTCATGACATTCTAAGGCCTCATTAACACATGCATTTTTCACATACGAGTGCAATCAATTTTTTTCACGTATAGCACTCGTATCTATGACAGCCTATGGGGCTGTTCACGTGTCACCGAGATTTTGCACAGACCACTTGGTCCAAGGAAGAAATCTGACAGGCCTGATATTAATCCGAGCGTCAGATCAAAATCGAGAAAAAGTCTATGGGTCCTTGATAAAAATCTGACAGCACTCAGATGCCATCCAAACATGTCCAAAATGCCATCCAATCATGTGTCAGAAAATTTGTTTACATCAGGTTTTTGTACTGTTGTGTTTTTTTACTTTTTTGGCAATTATTTTTGTTTCATATCAGAATCTTTATTAACAAAAAAACAACAACTTTGCACTAACCGCTTGGTCTGCAAAAAAAACAACCGACATGTGAACAGCCCCATAGACTGTTCTATCTGTGAAAAAAAAAAGTATAACACTCGTACGTAAAAAACGGACTACTGAATGAGCCTTTATGAGGAAAGTCTATACAACCTGCAAAATATGAGGGCTAGTGTTTTTGCCAGCCAAGTTATAATTTTGTATTTTATATAATTTGTATAAAATAACCTTTTATTGCTCCACTTTCTTATGGCATTCTTCATGCAATACAAATGACATGTTAAGTTTATTGCTACGTCAGTGAAAAAATAAACTATTTAAAGGAAAAAAATGCAGTTTCCTTAAAGCCTCAAAGCTGTGTTTTGTTTTTGTTTTTTTTAAATGATATTTTACTGTTTTATCGTAGGGTACCTTAGCTCAGGCTGTGAAGAAAGGAGAGTGGATTTTGTTGGATGAAATTAACTTAGCAGCTGCTGAAACACTGGAGTGCCTGTGTGGTTTACTTGAGGGCTCATCGGGTTCTCTTGTTCTGCTCGACAGGGGCGATACAGGTATATTGTTTTCTAACATAATTGGACTTATTGATCAGCAGCATGTTTTTTACCTTCAAAAACAACTTGTGTGGCCAACTTTTCCTACGACGCCCCATCCTTACAACCTCATGTACATATCAATTCAAACGCTGATTTCTCAGTAACGTAGGAACAGACTGGCCATATAAATGTATTACTGGACTTGTCTCTGAAAGAGCTACGTGCACATATAAGTAGTGGGGTGTGAAATCCTGCTGACCGATTCCCTTTAAGCCTGTCACAACCAGAGTGTTCAGTTTTAAATGACCAGCAAACATTGCAACATTTGTACGTTAATGGTGGTTTAAAGCGAAAAAATAAATTATTTACCTGGGGCTGTAATGGTAATCTGGCTTTTTAAAGGGAAGTTCAACTGCAGAGAGAAAAGGAAGTCATATTCTCCCTGCATTCGCAGACTCCCAGTCATCTGGGTGGCACCAGGGCAGTGAACAGTCAGCACTCACTACACAGCGTGCGCTGTAATCACTCCCCACTGGGTCTCGACGGACCTCTTATTCCCTCTCACCGTCCGGAGCAGGATATCAAGTCAAGAAGCGTTGGTTCTGATTATAGTGGGCTTACTGTTCATTGCCCACATGACTGGAAGTGAGCAAGTTCCTTGTTTTGATACACAGTATGAAGGTTCGATTGGAGTCTTTATTTTTTTCACCCAAACTGGGGCATCCATTGATGTCCAAGTCATAGGAGAAAATGGCCCCCTCTTGTGACAGAAATCACTAGCAGCATGTTTTTAAACAATGTTTTACTTGAAAGATAGTTATTTTCAATCCCGTTCTGTAATATCTGTACACTCTTTTGCTTCCTCCTCTCCCCAGTAGATGTGGTATTATCAGACCATGTTTCTGCTCAAAAAAACATAGATAGAAACACAGTACACAAATATCCTGCAATAAATAAACCGCAATAGTGCATGAAAATAATAAAGGGTACTTAGTTAACATAATTCTGATCAAAATAATACGAAAGCCATCCCGCCTCGTCACAACGACCCTCATGGGACAGTCCTAACTCTAATATTTAAAACCTTACCGTCTGTCAAGTGGCATCATACATGTGGATAAGGGCTGAGAGACTGAACCACTAGTGGAAGCAGAGACATGGGAAGCAAGATGAATAAACTTTCCAGCTCAGGAAAAGGGCGGCCACATCCTTATATGCACTTGTGCACACTAGACTGAAAAAAACCTGAAGAACTGAAATGGAATGTGAATAGGTGTGTGTAGCACCCTGAGGATTCGGCTGCTACAGGGGTATTGCACCTCAACCCAGAGGTGTGATATTCCACTCCCGGGTAAGGATGGAGTGTGGAACTGAGCTAGTAGGCTGCATGCACTACACACATCCCATTTCCGGGGAACAGACCGATGGTACTCCCACTAGAGAAATGTGCAGGTACGACAGTGTCTGTTCCTGGCTGGAGTGGGAGGGGGGTGGAACATCCCAGTAGTGTAGGGGCAGATAGGGGGAGCAGCCTGGGTAAAGCTAGGAGCTCATTGGGTGCTGGTCACCTGAGCTCACACATAGAGGGAGTATATAAGGTGGGAACCATCTTAGATCAGGGTCAGTCAGTCAGCCACAGTCAGTCAGTCAGACAGTCTGTCAGAGAGCCTGAGAAGCAGAGCAGAGGAGAAGGAAGAGAGGGACCCAGAGGCGCAGGAAGAGGGGACCCCAAGAGCCCATAAGAGAGCTAATAGGGTGAAGGGTCGGCAACAGGGTACCGGATCCCAAGCTGGTGGAGGCCACAGCACTAATCCTCAGCCAGAGACCGGAGGTCGTGGGCAGGATCTGCCACGACCACCCACTAAATCCACCCGGAAGGCAGACCAAGAATAGGGTCAGGGAACCCAGAGACAAGGGTTTACCAACAAGAGGCCCGAGGGAGCCGGACTTAGGTGGATCCCTGGTGGGAACGGCCAGAAGAAGGGAGAGTCAGAAAGGAGCTCAGGACCACACTCCGGAGTTGCCTGGGAGTTGACCGAGTCCAGGACCTGGTGGACGCAGCACGGCTCGGGTGGTCACTGCTGTACACAGTGACCCGAGCAACACCAGTAAGTAAAACCCTGGAACTGCATTTTATGCCTCTGAGTCTCTTTGCTGCACCTTCACAACCACCATCCTCCACGGCTGACCCCCTGAGGCTATACCCCTCCCGTTGGGGGTTATACTACCCAAAGCTGCACACACACCACCAGCCTCAGCGGACCCTGCTGCAGCGGCGGCCGTAGTGACCGCAAATCAACGGGTGGCGTAGTCGACATAAAAGAACATCTAGTAACATCTATAAGGACTGCCACACACTGAGTTTGACACCCTAGGCACGGACCGGGTCACCGCCACTCGGAGACTACAACCCCCATCTGATCCGGCTCCGGGTATCCCCTAAACAACACTGGCCCAGGGGGCGCGTCAACTTTGGCGTAGTCGGCAGGATAACGTGCCCGCAACAACCGGGTACTGCGTGCCTGAAGAAAAGTACACCGTTACCTCAAAAAGAAGTCTCCCGCCGGTTCCGGAGGGTCCCCGCCATCGGGCCCCATCACAGGTCGTTTCCCGCCGGTTGTCCGCCATTTGCAGCTTTTTCCCGCCCTCCATGGAGTTTCCCGCCACTGGGAGACTATTCCCGCCATTTCCAAAGATTTCCCGCCTTGGAAGAGCGGACGCCATTATGGGCGTGCCAGAGGGTGGCAAGAGGTCACCTCCCATCGTGGGCCAGGTCGAAGAATGGCGCCAAAAGCGGAAACCGCGCCCACCAACAGAGACTGTGATGCTGGAAGTGTCCATCAGCGTAAGAGAACTGCCCCTGGAACTGACAATCACTAAGTTGCCCCGGGACCACCCTCAATGTGGGCGGAGACAGAACAAGAGAGCAAAGATGGGTGTCGCCTGGAGAAGTCTGGAGAGAGCGCACCCGGAGACAAGAAGTCTGGAGGAGAGTCCAGAGAGAACACACCCGGAGATGGAGGGAGAGGCAGGCAGCACCGACCCAGTGGTCAGGAGCCTGTTGCAGGTCGCCACTCCAGAAGGCCTGCTGGAGATCCTGGCGCAGCTCCCCGGAGATCGGGAGCGTGCACAGACCGCGCTGGAGGGCCTAGCACGGAGGATGGCCCGGGTGCAGCAGGAAACACTGGCGGAGTGGACTCGAGAGATGGCCCAGCAAGCCGGAGCCCGCCAGCGAAGCATGCCACCCGCAGCGGGGAGCAAGTCCACCTCTGAGGACGGCGAAGGAGGGACGACGGCCGGAGACGGCGCCGCGGAGGGAGCCGAAGAGATGAAGGCAGGTAATGGGGACGACAGCATCCGGTGCCCAGAAGCCGTAAACCTGCCCCAGCTCCCCGTCGCAGAGCCCGAAGCCCCACTCACCGTTCCCGTAGCCGCTGCGTCATCGCTCCAAGCTAGGCCTCAAGCGGCCGGAGCCGCGGCCACGCCCCCTGCTATGTCACGTGCCTCAATCCAGAGCGCGGCCAAGCAGGAGAAGCCACCGGCCTGGTCGCAAGGCCGAGTGCCCACGGGCGCCGCAGTACCAACAGCGCCCTCCACCTCTGCCGAGCCGCCGGCCTGGTCGAAAGGCCAGGAACACCCGGGCGCCGCCGTCTTCACGGTGCCCTTCACATTCAGGGTGCCCCAAGCCTGGTCGCAAGGCCTGGTAAACCTGGGCGCCGCTACCACCACAGCGCCCTCAACCTCTAGAGCGCCGCACCTGGGTGAAGACCTGTTCGCCCAGCATACGTGCCCGGATGGGCAGCCCTTTGTGTGGCCTCCGGAGTTCGTCAATCCCCGACTCCGGAGGGAACGGCCTCTGGATGAGCCCCTGATACCGCCTCCGGCGCCTGTCAAGATGACCCCGCTCCCGCTGGAAGAAGCGCAGTTCGAGTGGGACCCCACCGGAGGAGACCTCATGGGGTTCACTCAGGAAACAAGGGCAGCCGCAGCTGAGCGTGCGGAGTGCTGCCGCCAGCAGTTGGAAGTCTTTGACAGGGAAAGGAGAGAGAGGCGGGTCCGTGAGCAGCGGCTGCAAATACAGAGCGCTGAACAGAAGAGCCGGACCCGGAGGAACCCCCGTGCAGCTCATGGTCCCCGCACCATCGGGACTGTGATTAAGTTCAACCTGCAGCATGGGTGGGGCTTCATTAGAGACCATCATACCCCCGGCGACGTCTTTGTGACCCGCAGAGACGTAGAAAGCCATCTGCCGGAGGGACACAGAGGTCGTGACCTGTATCTAGGGGACGAGGTCACCTTCACCCGGCACAAGTGTGTCAAAGGACCCTACGCCCTCCATGTGCATCGCCTGACGGAGGAGGAGCTGCGGTGTGAGGAGGAGCAAGAGGACCCGGACGGGTCTGAAACAGAAACTGAATCCAAAGAAAGGGCAGGAGGACGCCGTCGTTGAGTACGGTAGAGAAGAGACTGTATATAGTTGCCCGTAGGGGTACCAAAAAACTGTTGCTGCTTAAAATATGTTCCCCGTTGGGACAAAAGAGTGAACTGTACCCGTGTGTCCCCATCCCTTAACAGGCTGAGGACTGTGAACAGCCGTCCTTAATCCCACTGGTCGAGGACTGAGAGCGGCCATATCCCATTTGTATATAGTTGCGCTTCCTAAAGCGCCCTCTACCGGTTTTATAGGAAACTGTTTTCTTCCAAGAGAGACTGTCGCACTTTACCCGGTCACAAGTTGCACAGTGACCGGAGGAACCAGAAGCAAGAATGTTATTTATGAAAAATTTTATATGAAAAGTTTATTGCTGATGAGGATGTTTTATATGTTTATATGTTTATGTTTTGAAAAAAAAAAATTTGTATGTTTTTGGATGTTTATTCTTTTACAGCCCGAGGACGTGCTGTGATTTACCAGGGGGGAATGTAGCACCCTGAGGATTCGGCTGCTACAGGGGTATTGCACCTCAACCCAGAGGTGTGATATTCCACTCCCGGGTAAGGATGGAGTGTGGAACTGAGCTAGTAGGCTGCATGCACTACACACATCCCATTTCCGGGGAACAGACCGATGGTACTCCCACTAGAGAAATGTGCAGGTACGACAGTGTCTGTTCCTGGCTGGAGTGGGAGGGGGGTGGAACATCCCAGTAGTGTAGGGGCAGATAGGGGGAGCAGCCTGGGTAAAGCTAGGAGCTCATTGGGTGCTGGTCACCTGAGCTCACACATAGAGGGAGTATATAAGGTGGGAACCATCTTAGATCAGGGTCAGTCAGTCAGCCACAGTCAGTCAGTCAGACAGTCTGTTAGAGAGCCTGAGAAGCAGAGCAGAGGAGAAGGAAGAGGGACCCAGAGGCGCAGGAAGAGGGGACCCCAAGAGCCCATAAGAGAGCTAATAGGGTGAAGGGTCGGCAACAGGGTACCGGATCCCAAGCTGGTGGAGGCCACAGCACTAATCCTCAGCCAGAGACCGGAGGTCGTGGGCAGGATCTGCCACGACCACCCACTAAATCCACCCGGAAGGCAGACCAAGAATAGGGTCAGGGAACCCAGAGACAAGGGTTTACCAACAAGAGGCCCGAGGGAGCCGGACTTAGGTGGATCTCTGGTGGGAACGGCCAGAAGAAGGGAGAGTCAGAAAGGAGCTCAGGACCACACTCCGGAGTTGCCTGGGAGTTGACCGAGTCCAGGACCTGGTGGACGCAGCACGGCTCGGGTGGTCACTGTTGTACACAGTGACCCGAGCAACACCAGTAAGTAAAACCCTGGAACTGCATTTTATGCCTCTGAGTCTCTTTGCTGCACCTTCACAACCACCATCCTCCACGGCTGACCCCGTGAGGCTATACCCCTCCCGTTGGGGGTTATACTACCCAAAGCTGCACACACACCACCAGCCTCAGCGGACCCTGCTGCAGCGGTCAGCCGTAGTGACCGCAAATCAACGGGTGGCGTAGTCGACATAAAAGAACATCTAGTAACATCTATAAGGACTGCCACACACTGAGTTTGACACCCTGGGCACGGACCGGGTCACCGCCACTCGGAGACTACAACCCCCATCTGATCCGGCTCCGGGTATCCCCTAAACAACACTGGCCCAGGGGGCGCGTCATGTGCATGCAGCATGTAAGAGCATGTTCACACATGGCCATTAAACAGAACATGTTCCTGTATGGTCAGACACAGCCATTACACTGTATGGGTACATTTGTGAGATTAATTCAGCACAGGAATATTTTTTTAAACACATCCAATTGTGGAACTTATTATTCAAATATCTATTGATTCAAATATTGATTAAAATTAACTTATGTGAAAACCCCTTTAAGATACGTGATTTATATGCCTATGAGGCAGTAGCTCAGGTCAGGTGACCCGGTGGTCAGGCCTAGTCTTCTGAAGCTAGAATGGTCCGTATTTTATTGATGTGTGAATCCAATCTAATAGTCTCAAGTTCAAATAATTATAAAGTGTAAACTCTTGCCTTTTCTAAATTGTTTTACTACTTTAACGCAGAGCCTCTCTCTCGACATCCTGAATTTCGATTATTTGCCTGCATGAATCCTGCTACAGATGTGGGCAAGAGGAATTTACCACCTGGTATAAGAAATCGGTAAATATTTTACTCATGATGAATGCTTTGGCAGGAATATCACTTTATCACCGATCTACTTGTGGGGGTCCCTGTGACTGCAGAACCTTGGCTAGTTGATGCTTGCATAAATTGGCAGTCATGAATTCGCCTTGCTGCAGTTAGTCACTGATGAGAATAGTGTGACTTCCAGAATTCAAATGATTTAAAGGGGCTGTCCACCTATGGTAGAATCTTCTGCAAGTGCTGCAGCTTGTCAAATTCCATTGGTGTGCATGACGCAAACACCACTAGGATTCGGCTCTGCTTGCCTGTTCCAGCAGTTGTCACTGCGAGTATGCATTTTGCATCCCTGTGTTTACATGCCCTCTAGACTTTCAACCGCGTCTCGCAATGTTCTGTTGAGAGATGCAGCAAAGACTTTAGTTGGCACATGACTGCAAATATGAATTCTGACCACTGGAATCAGCAAGCAAAGCCAAATACTGGGGCCTCATTCAGACGTCCATTTTTTTGCATACGAGTGCTATCCATGATTTTCCATGATAGTCTATGGGACCATTTACATGTCTGAATCTTTTCTCATACCGAGTGGTCCGCGGAAAATATCGTAGACATGTCCAAATTTGATCCGAGGGTTGGATCAAAATCGGCAATGCAAGTCAATGGGTCCATGATAAAAATCAGTTTGCACTTACATTCAAGTGCAGTCTGATTTTCACGGACTGACAGAATGTAAAAAGTGTAGAATTTTTATATTTTTTTACTATTTCTCCACATACAAGAAAATTGGATGACACTCATACCACACTCTGATCAAACTCTGATCAGAATAATCAATCTGATTTTCTCGTACATGAAAAATTGGATGTCTGAAAGAGGCCTAATGGTGTGTGCATTATACCTTTAATATTTATTACCTGTCTAGTGGATTAGGTATAAGTGCTTTTGGTTGGTATACCCCTTTAAGAGCTCATTTACATTGGTCATGGCTTCGATTTGTAACAGAAGTCATGAAGGTGTACCAGCTGAACATTAGACCCTGTTTTTAACTAGGTTTTAGAAGTACTAAAGTAGTGCAGAAGTAGATAAAGCTAGCAAGATGAGGTGGACCAAGAGAAACAAAGTTCAGGAATATGTCTGAGGCCTATTTTGTCTGCAGGATACAAGCTCAGAATTTGATAGTAGTATGGCAAAATGTACATAATGAAAATAATTTCTCCAAAGATGCTGTCCCGGTCCGTCCGTCCCACCTCCCTCCCCCGTGTAGTCCACTGTTGGATTAACATTAAAAAAAAAAATCTAGTCTCCAGTTCACTAAAACTAGCATTATTATTTTGTCAGGCCCCACTTCGTCCACTTTTTTAAAGGTTGGTGGCCCTGATTGGGACACTCATAAAAAGACCAAGTGTTAGTAAATTTTTGCTCAATACCAAGTGCTCATGATCTGTTCCTGTACTATGCTATCCCCTCTCCTGGTTCTGTTTTGCCCCTTCGGCATTGAAATGGACCATCATTAGTTAGGTCTGCTTCATGGGTTGTTCGATTCTGCTCTCCTCTGACACTGCACTCTGCTCTGAATGGAGAGACAACACATTGTATATGCGTTTCTAATTTCAAGTAACTCCTTAAATTCCTGTGCAATCATCTCCATGACTCCTAGACCTCATGGCCTCTTAAAGGGACCCATGATAATATCCTCAAATCCTGGCATTATTGAATTACATTTTTCGAATCTTCTAAATGCTTATTTTTGGCAGTATCTCCTACATCTCCTTATCTTCATTCACCCCACCCTCACATTTTTTTCACCATTTGTCCCTTTTTTGTTTCCTTTTTCTTTCCCTTATTTTCTCTTCTGGATATCAGATATTAGGTTAAGGGGGTTGTCCCCTTTCAGAAAATATATTCACAGATTGTTGTAAAAACATCAAATTGTTATTTCCTTGCTCTTCCCGGATCCACCTTTGTGTCTCCGCCACTACATTGGTTACGTCGACATGGCGCTGTATCCAAACAGGGACTGGGGGCATCGGTGGTGGACCACAGGAGATGTTGCTAGGTGGTGAATAGAGCTGGAGTGACTGTTTTCTCAACGCTTTTGATTCTACGGGAGCATATGGTGCCCTTATACACAGCCTTCGATCATGCACCACTGTTTAGGTCCAAGCAAGTCATGTTCTTATAGATCATATAGAGTATTGTACTAACATGACTTAATTTCTGCTTTGCATTATTGTTTATAGGTTCACTGAGCTTTATGTTGAAGAGCTTGAAAATGAAAGTGACTTGCAGATACTTATTATTGATTATTTGAGAGGTCTAAATGTCAACATTTCAGTTGTCCAAGGAATTATCAGGTAAAAAAGAAACCTTTTGTAGTATTACGTTTTTGGGGTGTTTTTTTTTTTTTTTTTTTTTTTTATAATTCTCCATAAAATACAACATAAACGTTTTTTTTGTTTTTTTTTACACCACTTTTGATGAAGGATGCACTGAATTAAGATACACAAGTTTCATTAAAAGATGTGAACCCTTTAAAGAATTTGGTGCATCTTTCAGCTGGCTTTTGTGGTGAAAATTATAATTAATTTGTTGGCCGTTCTCTGTTATGCCTACTCTTCACTAAGCGCCGCACACTTAACAAAAAAGCAGTCTGGGACTGACGTAAAATGGAAAAAGTACCGAAATTTAGTTTTATTCTAGAATTCTGTCGAAATTCTGTTTGATGAATCTGGGTCAAAAGGCCCATATTGGGGCTCATTTATTAACTCCTGCTGGTTCTTCTGAGGCTGGGGAGGTCACACAGTCCAATCTGCAGCCACCATGTTATAGAGCAGGGGAGCTGAGCAGACTGATATAGTTTTGTAAGAAAAGATTCAGTATAACTTGTGTTTTCATCATTTAATCCTCTGGTCCAGTGGGTGGTCCTATCAGTGATTGGCAGCCTTCCCTGTATAAGTCTGCGTACAGAGACAACTGTTAAATCACTGATAGGACCACCCACTGGACCAGAAAAAGCTGAAAACACAGGTTATACAGAATCTTCTCTCACAAAACTATATATCCGTCCACTCAGCTCCCCCTGCAGTATAACATGGTGGCTGAAGATTGGACTCCATTTTCGTGGTGACAGGTTTTTTCATTTCTAATGTTGCGACATTTAGGAAGTGGCATATTGGTAGACGCACCGTGGACATGTGCTATACACATGCCGAGTGCTATGTGTGATCCAAGCCTAACCCTTTGGGGTAAGGCCTAATGGTGTAGTGGCTGTTGGCGATTTGGCCAAAGCTCTGTCCACTTGACAAGAGCCGTACGATTTTGAAAGAAAATCGTACAGCATTTGACCATTGTGTTGGGCGGTGTTTCCACCAACACTGTCTAACCTTACATTTTAGGTTTGGTTAAAAATCCATTCCGTACTGCTGAATAAATAAGGCATTTTTTACTGCAGCATGAACAAGTCATTTTTACCAACCAATTTCAGTGTATCAGACTGATATCTGGGGCAAACATTTCTGCAGTGGACATCTCTCAAAATGTGCTACATTTGGTGCTATACCAATTTTGGGTTTCAAATAAACCTTTGAATAATCCTTTTTAAATCTCGTATGCATTTCTTTATTTTGTCTTCAGTTTTTATTTGACTATTCGAAAGAGATCCGTTGCCGAGCTTGTGGATGGCACTGGTCACAGACCACATTTTAGCTTGCGTACTTTATGCAGGGCCCTGCGATACGCAGCTGCAAATCCATGCAACAACATCCAGCGATCCCTTTACGAGGTAAGCCACTTGCATTTTTAGCCTGCACATGACTTTAGTAATTCTGAAGATTTATGACATTTCCATTATTTGATGTTAACTTCATTCTATGTAGAGGTTTTTCAGCGTTTTTTGCTGCAGATTTTTATGCAAAGTTTCAGTTGCTTTTTGCAGTAACAGCAAAGTCTGAGAAACCAGAATTCTCTGATCACACATCTTGTTTTTTTTTTTTTTTTTGTTGCGTATTTTGTGCCTTGGTTGGGTTTTTGGGAAAATAGAGCATGTCACTTCTTTCAGCGTTTTTTCAGCATTTTTCACCCATTGAAAGTAATTTATTTTTGTGATTTTACTATCTTGTCTTAGTCACTGAGATGGTTGTTTGTATTAGGTGAGTTTAATTAAATTAGTGATGTGTACAGTTTAAACATTGGCTGAGCTACGTGTGAGATTGAACAATGCCTGTGCAACTGAATGGCTGACTCCATTGTGTGAAAGTAAATAGTGTCATACAAACTGAAGGCCAACTATTTCTGAACATTTCACCTCCTCCACTATTCCAAAACTAGAATGAGATTTTTTTTTCACTGAACTTTATGTACTTGCATAAAGAGTCAAAAAGACATTGAAAAAAAAACACTTAAAAAACGCAGCAAAACCTGTTTGGGTTTTGCAGCAGATTTGTGACGCAGATGAAGCCCAACATGTGTGAGCATAGCCTAAAAGTCACCCATTGCTGCTGTGTTGCGTTGCAGTTATTGGATGCTCAGTTTTAATGAATTCAAAAGTAAAAACCTATGTGGCCAAATATCGAATCGCAAGACTAAGGCTATGTTGCCATGATGAGCGCTGTTGGTGAGTGTTTGATGCATATTTTCTGCACCTATTAAGTAAAATAAGTTAATTGCATTTTTTCAAAAATGCGCAGTGTAAAAAGCTCACTAAAAGCTCATTGTGGGAACTTAGCTTAAAGCAGTGATTTTGAAGCAATTGACTGCACAGTCAATAAAGATCTAGTTTGTTTCCTTGCACCATGTGGCCAAAAAATATGCCGCCCTCCAGTGACTTGTTAGTCCTATCCCAAAAGCATGAACATTTTATAGAGAAATGGCTCCCTTTTGCCACTGGAACAGCCTCCAGAGTCTTTGTGAATTCGTGCCATAATTAAGTTTTTTATTTTTATTTTTTTTCAGGGATTTTGTCTCTCCTTCCTCACACAACTTGACAGAGCGTCTCATTCTAGCGTGCAGTCGTTAGTTTGTCGTTGGATTGTGCCTGGGAACATTAAATCCTTATTGAAGCAGGTATATGCAATGTCACTTTTTGTTGCACAGCGTGTTTATAAAGACATCTATTTTTACTTTGTTATATTTTATGTTTTCTGTAAATCGGCAGCAGAATGAGTAATTCCTGCTTTGTTTTCAGCCTCTTCCAGAGCCTTATGGAGGCAGGTTTATCCAAATAGAAGGATACTGGATTCCAGTGGGAAGTCAGGATCCCACCATAGATGAAAGCTACATCCTAACATCCTCAGTAAAATTAAATCTTCGAGACCTTGTGAGAGTTGTTTCTGCTGGGTATGTATATGTAAAGGATTAGTATTTTTTTTTTTGCCTTTTTAATTTGTGCCCTAAAACATTACCTTATTTTACAAACTGCTACCTATAAACTTTTACAGGTTTTATTTTTTTAACATGCATTTAAAAACGCTGAAAAGTGTGTATTTGTATAGAAGTTCCAAAGATGTCCTCTCTAAGACACCATGGGGAGATGTATGAAGAAGGGGATTGTCCAGGCTTGGGGTTCAAGTCTGCAATCAACTTATGTGACTGCAGACTTGTGGATCCTCCCATTGCGCACAGGATTCTCAGGTGCCGGAAGCCTGCAGTCATATAGTTGCAAGTGTGCGATTTGCATATTCCGACTGAGCATGTTTAGCCTTACTCAATTGACGTTCATTGAGCGAGGCCACGTACGTCTAGTTGGCATGTTACTGCATGTATACAAATCACACACTTGCAATCATACTCCCACCCACATCTGGCACCGGAGAATCCTGACAGCATGCATCATTTGTGCTGTGAGGATTTACAAGTCTGCCGTCATAGTGACTACAGACTTGAACCCCAAGTCTGGACAACCGTTAATACAGTTTATCCCTCAATTTTGAATATGTCACATACATTTACAGGTCAGGGATTAAAAAATGGCAGGTTGAACTTTTTTTTTTTTTTTTAAAGCACTAATAATTTGTTTTATTTTTCAGAAACCACCCAGTGCTCATCCAGGGAGAAACTTCTGTTGGTAAAACAAGTTTGATTCGCTGGTTGGCGTGTGCTAGTGGTAATCATTGTGTAAGGATTAATAATCATGAGCACACTGACATCCAGGAGTACATTGGCTGCTATACTTCAGATGCTTCAGGAAAACTTGTATTCCAGGAAGGTCAGTTTACTTGTGTGGATGTATATAATATATTAGAGTTGGGAGAATCTATTCATGGGACTCTGGTCCATCGGCCAGGTCAATTATCTGTGACCGCTGGACGTGAGCCCTGCGAACCTCTTTACTTCCCAGCTTTTCTTTTGAATATCTGGCAGTGTGTGCATCACGCAGAAATGATGACACCATCAATCGCGCCAGGCCAACCTGTCTAATCAAAAGAAGAGCTGGGAATGCCAGGAGGTAAAGCGATTCCCAGGCCTCCCGTCCAGCGGATATACACTGCTCAAAAAAATAAAGGGAACACTTAAACAGAATATAACTCCAAGTAAATCAAACTTCTGTGAAATAACTGTCCACTTAGGAAGCAACACTGATTGACCATCAATTTCACATGCTGTTGTGCAAATGGAATAGACAATAGATGGAAATTATTGGCAATTATCAATACACTCAATAAAGGAGTGGTTCTGCAGGTGGGGACCACAGACCACATCTCAGTACCAATGCTTTCTGGCTGATGTTTTGGTCACTTTTGATTGTTGGTTGTGCTTTCACACTCGTGGTAGTATGAGACGGACTCTACAACCCACAGAAGTTGCTCAGGTAGTGCAGCTCATCCAGGATGGCACATCAATGCGAGCTGTGGCAAGAAGGTTTGCTGTGTCTGTCAGCGTAGTGTCCAGAGGCTGGAGGCGCTACCAGGAGATAGGCCAGTACACCAGGAGACGTGGATGGGGCCGTAGGAGGGCAACAACCCAGCAGCAGGACCGCTACCTCTGCCTTTGTGCAAGGAGTAACAGGAGGAGCACTGCCAGAGCCCTGCAAAATGATCTTCAGCCAGCCACAAATGTGCATGTGTCTGCACAAGCGGTTAGAAACCGACTCCATGAGGGTGGTATGAGGGCCTGACGTCCACAGATGGGGGTTGTGCTCACAGCCCAACACCGTGCAGGACGCTTTGCATTTGCCACAGAACATCTGGATTGGCAAAGTCGCCACTGGCTCCCTGTGCTCTTCACAGATGAAAGCAGGGTCACACAGCACATGTGACAGAGTCTGGAGACGCTATGGAGAGAGATCTGCTGCCTGCAACATCCTTCAGCATGACCGGTTTGGCAGTGGGTCAGCTATAGTGTGGGGTGGCATTTCTTTGGAGGGCCGCACAGCCCTCCATGTGCTCACCAGAGGTAGCCTGACTGCCATTAGGTACCGAGATGAGTTCCTCGGACCCCTTGTGAGACCATATGCTGGTGCGGTTGGCCCTGGGTTCCTCCTAATGCAGGACAATGCCAGACATCATGTGGCTGGAGTGTGTCAGCAGTTCCTGCAACATGAAGGCATTGAAGCTATGAACTGGCCCGTCCATTCCCTAGACCTGGATCCGATTGAGCACATCTGGGACATCATGTCTCGCTCCATCCACCAACGTCACGGTGCACCACAGACTGTCCAGGAGTTGGCGGATGCTTTAGTCCGGGTCTGGGAGGAGATCCCACAGGAGACCATCTGCAACCTCATCAGGAGCATGCCCAGGCGTTGTAGGGAGGTCATGCAGGCACGTGGAGGCCACACACAATACTGAGCCTCATTTTGACTTGTTTTAAGGACATTACATCAAAGTTGGATCAGCCTGTAGTGTGTTTTTACACTTTAATTTTGGGGGTGACTCCAAATCCAGGCCTCCATTGGTTAATAAATTTGATTTCCATTGATGATTTTTGTGTGATTTTGTTGTCAGCACGTTCAACTTTGTACAGAACAAAGTATTCAATGAGAATATTTCATTCATTCAGATCTAGGATGTGTTATTTGAGTGTTCCCTTTATTTTTTTGAGCAGTGTATACAAAATATTCTCTTCCATCTATATACAGCAAAAAATGGCTCCAATTGTTGGTTTGTGGGAAAAAAATGGTCTTTATTCACCTATATTTGTGTATTGTTGGACTTTTTCACACTTTGAGCCTTTTACAAGCCGGTGTCCTTCCTACTTGTTTTCCTTTTATCTCCACCCTCTTAGCTCTTACTCTGAACTGTTTGTCCTTACTAAGGGTGCATAGCTGGAGCAGTCATTTTGTGCTGATAACTTCCTTCAACTTTAGTCACTTTTTTTCCCCCCTGCATCAGGTGTCCTAATTCATGCCATGAGGAACGGTTACTGGATTATACTGGATGAATTGAATCTGGCTCCTACAGATGTACTTGAAGCTCTCAACAGATTGCTGGATGACAACAGAGAACTTTTTATTGTCGAAACTCAAGAAGTAGTTAAAGCCCATCCAAGGTTCATGCTTTTTGCGACTCAGAATCCACCAGGCATATATGGTGGAAGAAAGGTTTGTTTCTTTAAAATTAGCAAGAACGAGAAAGAATTATAAATGATTTCTCTATTATTGTAATGTCTCTCTGCCCACTGGACAGACATACCTTTTTTAGAGAATAAAAAACATAATGTACAAGTTAGTGAAGCATTTCCCATGTCTAATGTTTATATAGTTTTTGAATGATTCCTCACAAGCCTAAAATGTGCTCTCAACACGTGTCTTACAGTAACGCACTGGTCTACAGCCTCCTCATTGCAAGTAGAGGGGGTGGATGGGCACTCATGTGGGTGACAGTTCTGGTTCAGTAGTTGTCAAAGCACCCTCAGGTCATCTGATCTCCCGAGGGTGCGGTAACCTGTTAGACCCGGCTTATAGGTGGGTCTAACAGGCAGAGTTAGTGAGAAAATGACGGGTCTCATGCACTGCAGCAATCAAAGTGAAAAATGTGATTGTGGGACTAAGTGAAACTTGAAAAAATTTTATATAAAAAATAATAATAAAAAAAAAAAAAGCGATCACAAAAACCTGTTTCGTGACGGAAAAAGCACCTTTTGTGTCAAAGCAAAAATAAACAAAAAACGTAGACATAATTGGTATCACCACGTCTGGAACGATCCGAACTATAAGTATCACATTATTTATTTCGTACAGCGAGCACCATAAAAAGAGTAACAAAAAACCCTCCAAAAATGTAGCTTTTTCATCATACTGACACACAAGTAAATAAAGTGATCAAAATTCATATGTAAAAAATAAAAAATGGTATAAATGAAAATGCCAAATCGTCCTGCAAAAAATGAAAAAGTTACAGCGCTCAAAATATGGCGACGCAAAAACAAATTAATTTTTGTGAAATATTGTTTTTAGTGTGCAAAAGTAGCTAACAAGTAGCATAAAAAAATTACAGATAGAAGTCTGGTATCGAACTGACCCAAAGAATTAATCGTGAACCCTGCAAAAAATATATATAAAACAATAACTAAATTGCTGTTTTTTGTTCATTTTGCATCTGAAAAAGTTGAATAAAAAGTGTTAAAAAAATGTTACATACCGCTAAATGGTGCCAAAAAAAATCTTCAACTCTTAACTCTCAAATACCACGTTGCATCCACAATCTGTTCCACCCAAATTTACGTTCAAAAATCAAATAGCGGTTTTTCCATTTCGGACCCTGCCATGAGCCCAAACAGCAGTTTTTGACCACAGATGAGATAGTACCACTTTTATGAGAAATTGCGTAACAAATTTTGGGGTCCATTTTCTCCCATTTAACTTTTGAAAATTGCAAAATAACATTTTACTGGAAAAAAAAATTTTTTTCATTATCGCAACCAAATATTCTAAAGCTCTGTGAAGCACCCGTGAGTTCAAAATACTCAACACACAACTAGATGAATTCAGCATGGAGATCAGTTTCCGAAAAGGGGTCACTTTGGTTGGGGGGGGGCCTTTTCTAGTACCTCAGGGGCCCTGCAAAGGTGGCATGGCATCAAATATCTATTCCAGCCAGATTTACATTCCAAATAGCGCTATTTCTCTTCCGATCCCTGGTGTATGCCCAAGTAACGTTGTCTGACCACATAAATGGGGTATTGCTTCGCTCGGGAGGAATCACATTATACATTTTAGAGTCAGTTTTCTTTTATTATCCCTTGTGAAAATGAAAAAAATAGCAGTTTAAGCGATATTTTAGTGGCAAACATGTAATTTTTCATTTTTTTTAATCCACTTTGCTTTAAAGGGGATATCTGGGACTTCGGAGACTGGTAACGTCTCGATCATACAACTTCTACCTTCATCAGACTATAATACAAAAAGCATATTGTAGGAATTACAAAAGGAAAAAATAAAAGGGGGGAGGGGGAAAAAAAACCTCACACGTATAAAGGACAACAAAATATACGAGAACTGTTATCAAAGATTCATGGAGGGTAATATAAGTTGTTTCTCAATGTTTACAATCCTCATTCTGTAGGAAAATAGGTAATTTATTGCGTAGTGATCAAGCCTCATCATAAAAGAAAAACAAGGGTATTGTGCCTGGTAATTTCCAAAGTGTTCCAAAACGGGAAAAAAAGACCTGGAAAAATTGATCAAAAAAATAAAAGAAGGACACTGCCTTCAGGGAATGGCAGAGAGCCATCTAGTATCTGGACTTGATGTCTAGACTAAAGAAAAACGTAATGTATCCATGACAAGTGGGAGCATAGAAAAGAAAATCTGATATGAATTATTATTATTTGTTATTATAACGCCATTTATTCCATGGCGCTTTACATGTGAAAAAGGGGTATAATACAAGAACAATTACAATAATCTTGAACACAATGTGACAGCGACTGGTACAGGAGGAGCGAGGTCCCTGCCCGCGAGAGCTCACAATCTACAAGGGATGGGTGAGGATACAGTAGGTGAGGGTAGAGCTGGTCGTGCAGCAGTATGGTGGAGCGGTGGTTACCGCAGGTTGTAGGCTTGTCGGAAGAGGTGGGTCTTCAGGCTCCTTTTGAAAGTTTCCATGGTCGACGAGAGTCTGATGTGTTGGGGTAGAGAGTTCCAGAGTAGGGGGGAAGCACGGGAGAAATCTTGTATGCGATTGTGGGAGGAGGAGATAAGAGGGGAGTAGAGAAGGAGATCTTGTGAGGATCGGAGGTTGCGTGCAGGTATGTAACGGGAGACTAGGTCAGAGATATATGGAGGAGATAGGTTGTGAATGGCTTTGTATGCAATGGTTAGGGTTTTGAACTGGAGTCTCTGAGCAATGGGGAGTCAGTGAAGAGATTGACAGAGAGGAGAGGTCGGGGAATAGCGGGGGGACAGGTGGATTAGTCGGGCAGCAGAGTGAATGAATGAATGGGGGCCTAGTAGGATGTTATAAGTAGAGAACATATGTTAAAGGGAGATGATATATATACTATAAGATGGTGCACGTGTAAGTGGTCAGCGTGTATCGTGTGATATGGACTTGCTGAGGGTGCTTACCGGAATGCTGATGAGACAGGACGCCAGGGAAAATAGTGCTGTGGAACCTGGGCATAAGTCGCCCGATGTGATAATGTAGAAGTTACATTTAAGTATCCCGCCGTGTGGGCGTGGCCGGGAGGTGCCTGTTGTACTCAGTGCCGGTCATTGACCGCTCCTGCCAGAGATCCAACTGCTCCCTGTCAACGGAGCATTGGTTTCTCTTCCTGTTGACAGGGTGGGACTACTGGTGTCATGCTGATAGCTGCTTCACCCAATTAGGCTGCACGGAGTCAGCTTTCAATCAGCATGACCCCAATAGTCCCGACCTGTCAACAGGAAGAGATAATGCCGCTCTGATGATGTGACGTCAGAGGTCTGTGACCGCTCTGTGCCGCAGAGAATGGAGCTGGGCACAACAGGCAGGTAGGTGGAGTCGGTATAAAATAGACCAACTCCGACTCCTAAATTATATAATAAATTGGGTACAGTAGTTCAATGCAGTTTGTGGGGAATATTTTTTCATAAGAATTTGGGAAAGTTACGAAATGTCCTATAAATGTCTGTCCTATTCCTGATCTAAAGGTCTAGACTTTTAGCTGAGATGAATCTGTGCTACAGTAAATCTATTACTTAAACATGAGCCATGTATGAGGGAGTCAGAGTTTTGGAAATTGAGGAGTTGGAGGTTTGGCTTACCAACTCCACAGCCCTGGCAACTACCTGCCCTTACACCTACCTTGGTGCTTGGTGCTTTGTTTTTTACAAAGTCCTATGTACAGGTGCAACTGACTACATTAGAATATCATCAAAAAGTTAATTTATTTCAGTTTAATACAAAAAGTGAAACTCCTATATAATCATTACAAACAGAGTGATCTATTTCAAGTGTTTATTTCTGTTAAATGTTGTTGATTATGGCTCACAGCCAATGAAAACACAAAAGTCATTATCTCAGTAAATTAAAATAATTAACAAAAAACACATGCAAAGGCTTTCTAAGTGTTTAAAAAGGTCCCTTAGTCTGTTTCAGTAGGCTCCACAATTATGGGGAAGACTGCTGACATTGGGTATTGTCAAGAGGGAGATGAGACACCAGACCCAACAATGCAGACGAGCTGAAGGCTGCTATCAAAGCAACCTGGGCTTCCATAACACCTCAGCAGTGTTACAGGCTGATCGCCTCCATGCCACGCCACATTGATGCAGTAATTAATGTAAAAGGAGTCCCGACCAAGTATTGAGTGCATTTACTGAACATACATTTCAGTAGGCCAACATTTCGGATTTTAAAAACATTTTTCAAGCTGTTGTTATAAAGTATTCTAATTTACTGAGATAATGACATTTGTGTTTTCATTGGCTGTAAGCCATAATCAACATTAACAGAAATAAACACTTGAAATAGATCACTCTGTGTGTAATGACTCTATATAATGAGTTTCACTTTTTGCATTGAAGAACTGAAATAAATGAACTTTTTGATAATCTAATTTAGTGAGATGAACCTGTATATCCTTTAACTCCTGTGTAACACTTGAATGGTTAACAAATTTCTTAACAGAAGTTTAGATTAATTTAAGGGGTGCAGATTTTAACCGGTTCCCGACCGCCCACTGTAGATAAACGTCGGCGCTTGCCGGGCTCTGTGCAGCGCCGACGTTTAAAAACGGTGGGTGGTCTCGCAGCGCTCAGGACCCCCAGGGTCCTGCAAGCGCTGCGATTCCGGTGCAGAGCGTTAGCTCTGACAGGGAACATCATCGGGACCTGATTAGATCAGGTCCCAGTGATGTTAACCCTTAGCTGTCTTCTATATGCTGTGATCTATAGTGATCGCGGCATATAGGAGACAGCAGGAGGAGAGGGGGTCGTCAACTTACCTCTCCGAAGACCTCCGAGTCCTTCCAGGACCTGGGGTTGCTATGGCAGCTGGAGGTCACATGACCGCCTCCAGCTCTGCCATATATGGTGTCCTGTCTGGCTCAGCTGCAGCTGTAGCCAGACAGGAGACTCTGACTGAAACAGTCAGGGAAGATCTCATGTAATGTAATATATGTCTATTACATTACATGAGATCAGAGATCAGAAAAATAAAAATTAATGTCCCATACAGGGACTAAGAAAAAATGTGAAAAAAAGTAAAAAAAAAAGTTTTTAAACTATTAATAAAAAAATCACAAAATAAATAAAAATAAATAAATAAAATATTAAACCAATAAATCCGTATATTTTTACAAAACCAAAAAAAGTACACATATTTGGTATCGCCGCGTCCGAAACAACCCGAGCTATAAAACTGTCACACTAATTAACTCCTTCTGTGCACACCGTAATAAAAATAAATAAAAAACGGAGCAAAAAAATATGCTTTTTCATCATATTGCCAAACAAAAAGTGGAAAAAAATGCGATCAAAAAACAAAATAGAAATAAAAATGGTACCACTGAAAACGTCATCTTGTTACGCAAAAAAAAAGCCGCCATACAGCTCCATCAGCCGAAAAATAAAAAAGTTATAGCGCTCAGAATAAAGCAATGCAAAAAAAATATTTTTTTCTATAAAATAGTTTTATTGTGTAAAAGCGCCAAAACATAAAAAAAATACAGTAAGTGTAGTATCGCTGTAAACGTACTGACCCGAAGAATAACGCTGCCTGATCACTTTTACCACACGCAGAACGGCATAAAAAAAAACCTCAAAAAACAATTCCTGAATTGTTTGTTTTTGTTAATTTTACCTCCCAAAAAACGGAATAGAAAGCGATCAAAAAATGTCACGTCCCCAAAAATGGTACCAATAAAAATGTCAACTCGTCCCGCAAAAAACAAGCCGTCACATGACTCTGTCGGCCGAAATATGGAAAAATTATAGCTCTCAAAATATGGTGATGCAAAAACTAGATTTTGCAAAAAAAGCGTCTTTTAGTGTGTGACAGCTGTCAGTCATAAAAACCCGATATCAATCTGGTATCTCTGTAATCACACCGACCCGAAGAATGAAGTAATCTAATCAGTTATATCACACTAGGAACGGCGTAAAAAATAAATAAAACCAATTCTTCACCTGCTACTGATTTGTTTATTATGTCCCCAAAGATCCCAGTAAGGCTCTGCCCACATTTATCCTGTGCTCTGCGCTGAGCACTTACACCAGAGTTTCCGTGTAAATCTCTGAAATACATGATTCAGCCGGAACCCATGACGGAAGATTCCCTGTAATGAGACAGATATAGGCCACTGTGGACGCCGTCTAGCCTGGGATCCCACGGTGTCATTTGTTTTAGGCGTGCATAAAAGTGCGGTTGGCCACAGTTTTGTGCACTTCTGAAAAAAAGGACACCGCTACACAGAGGCCAGACGGTGTCCAGAGTAACTCTGCTGCCTCATTACAGTGAATGGATCCCGCAGGGGTTTCATCTGAATTACATCACTTGGAAATTTAGATGGAAACCCCGATGTAAGTGCTCAGCCTAGAGCGCCGGATAAATGTTACGTAAAATGTTCCCAATAAAAGCTTCAACTCGGTCCTCAAAAAAAGCTAGTCCCCACTCAGGTCCGTCATCTGTTAAAAATATAAGGGACTTCCAAGTTACTGGTAGCAGAAAGGCTCTGGAAAAGCAAAATGACCCTTGCCCCCCAAAAGAAATTCAGAAAATTTTGTGCTCCCAAATCCAAATGCCTATTCTACAATAATTTGTTCTCCAATTGTCAAATAGCACTCCGTCCCCCCCAGATCTCACCGTATGGCTAAGCGGTACGATACAGCCACATATGGGGTATTGACACTTTTAGAAGAAATTGTGTGACACATTTCGGCACCATTTTTACCCATTGCCCTGTGTGAAAATGTAAAATCTGAGGGTAAAACATTTTTTTGTGGTAAAAATATAATTATGATTTTTTCACTGCCCAATGGTATAAATTTAAAAATTAAAAAATACTCACTACTTCCCTAGATGAATTCCTTGAGAGGTGTAGTTTACAAAATGGGGTCATTTGTGGAGGTTTCTGCTGTTTTGGCATGTCAGCGACTCTTCAAATGTGACATGGTGTCTGCTGCCTATCCCAGCCAACATAGCGCTCCTTTCTCTTCCGAACCCTGCCGTACACCAAAGCAGTGGTTTTCCCCCACATATGGGGTATCGGCGTACTCGGGAGAAATTGTACAACAAATTTCATGGTGCAATTTCTCCGGTTATCCTTATGATAATGCAAAATTAGGGGATGAAAAACATTTTTTATGGGAAAAATGTGAAAATTTTATTTTCACGGCTCAATATTATAAACTTCTGTGAAGCAGCTGGGGGTGCAAGGTGCTCACCACACATCTAGATAAGTTCCCTAAGGGGTCTAGTTTCCAAAATGGTGGCACTTGTGGGGGGTTTCCGCTGTTTAGACACATTAGGGGCTCCACAAATGTGACATGGCGTCTGCTAATTATTCAAACAAATTTTACATTCAAAAAGTCAAATGGCGCTCCTTCCCTTTCAAACCCTGCCGTGCGCCCAAACAGTGGTTTTCCCTCACATATGGGGTATCGGCGTGTTCAGGAGAAATTGCACAACAAACTTCATGGTGCAATTTATCCTGTTACCCTTATGATAATACAAAATTAGAGAATGAAAAAGATTTTTTGTGGGAAAAATGTGAAAATTTTATTTTCACGGCTCAATATTATAAACTTCTGTGAAGCAGCTGGGGGTGCGAGGTGCTCACCACACATCTAGATAAGTTCCCTAAGGGGTCTAGTTTCCAAAATAGTGGCACTTGTGGGGGGTTTCCACTGTTTAGTCACATTAGGGGCTCCCCAAATGCAACATGGTGTCCGCTAATTATTCAAACAAATTTTACATTCAAAAAGTCAAATGGCGCTCCTTCCCTTTCAAACCCTGCCGTGCGCCCAAACAGTAATTTGCCTCCACATATGGGGTATCAGCGTGTTCAGGAGAAATTGCACAACAAATTTCATGGTGCAATTTATCCTATTACCCTTATGATAATGCAAAATTAAGGGATGAAAAACGGTTTTGTGGGAAAAATGTGAAAATTTTATTTTTACAGCTCAATATTATAAACTTCTGTGAAGCACCTGGGGTTCAAGGTGCTCACCACACATCTAGATAAGTTCCCTAAGGGGTCTAGTTTCCAAAATGGTGTCACTTGTGGGGGGTTTCCACTGTTTAGGCACATCAGGAGCTCTCCAAACGCAACATGGCGTCTGCTAATTATTCAGACAAATTTTACATTCAAAAAGTCTAATGGCGCTCCTTCCCTTCTGAACCCTGCAGTGCGCCCAAACAGTGGTTTTCCCTCACATATGGGGTATCAGCACGCTCAAGAGAAATTGCACAAAAAAATTTGGGGTCCATTTTTTCCTGTTACCCCTGTGAAAATAAAAAAAATTGGGTCTAAAGTAACATTTTTGTGAAAAAAGTTAAATGTTAATTTTTTTTTTTCCACATTCCAAAAATTCCTGTGAAGCACCTGAAGGGTTAATAAAGTTCTTGAATGTGGTTTTGAGCACCTTGAGGGGTGCAGTTTTTAGAATGGTGTCACTTTTGGGTATTTTCTGTCATAAAGACCCCTCAAAGTGACTTCAAATATGATGTGGTCCCTAAAAAAATGTTTTTGTAAATTTTGTTGGAAAAATGAGAAATCGCTGGTCAACTTTTAACCCTTATAGCTCCCTAACAAAAAAAAATTTTGGTTCCAAAATTGTGCTGATGTAAAGTAGACATGTGGGAAATGTTATTTATTAACTATTTTGTGTGACATATCTCTCTGATTTAAGGGCATGAAAATTCAAAGTTTGAAAATTGCAAAATTTTCTAAATTTTCGCCAAATTTCCGATTTTTTCACAAATAAACGCAAGTTATATGGAAGAAATTTTACCACTATCATGAAGTACAATATGTCATGAAAAAACAGTCTCAGAATCAGGGGAATACGTTGAAGCGTTCCAGAGTAATTACTTCATAAAGTGACAGTGGTCAGAATTGAAAAAATTGGCCCGGTCACGAAGGCAAAAACAGGCTCTGGCGCGAAGTGGTTAAAATATCACTTTTGTGAGTTTTCTCATATACAAGTCCCTTCAGTTTGAATAAGTCTATAAAAAAATGGATTTGTAAATTTCCTTGAAAAAAATGAGATTGCTGCTATATTTTAACCCTTCTAACATTGTAACAAAGTAAAAGTACGTTTAAAAAATGATGCTGACATAAAGTAGACATGGAAAATGTTATTTATTAACTATTTTGTGTGGTATGACTACATTAAGTTTCAGATGTTTTCACAAAAAAACTAAAAACTTAACTTAAATTTAGCGACAACATTAAGTACAATGTGATATGAAAGAACATTCTCAGAATCACCAGGATATATAGTCATTACGGATTATTACCACATAAAGTGACACTGGTCAGATTTTAAAAATGTGGCTTGGTCTTTAAGGTTAAAATTGGCTCTGTCAATAAGGGTTTAAAGGGGATCTGTCACCAGGATTTTGCTATTAAACCTGAGAGCGGCATAGTATAAAAACAGAGATTATTATTCCAGTGATGTGTCACTTACTAGGCTGCTTGCTATAGTTTTTTGATAATTTACTGCTGATAAAACAGTGATTTTATCATTAAAGGACTAGTTGGCCTGCTGCTATGTATAACCCTGCCCCCACCTTTGAAATCTTTTTCTGTACTGTGTGTGCATAGACAGAGAGCTGCCAGTGGTGTGGGCCAGTTTATACAGAGCTCAGCATTCAAAGAACTGGTAGATCTGCAGCAGATAAAACAGTTTTTACTCAAAAGTGCATCAACCAGCAAAGTGACATATCGCTGGATTCAGGGTATCTGCCTCTAAATCAGGCTGCTCTCAAATGGGATAGCAAAATCCAGGTGACGGATTGACCCTGCAGACTTAAATTGAAAAATGTTTTAATATGATGGTGTGAAATCTACCTTGGAATGCAAATATTTTTATCTATTAAACTTTTTATGCATATTTATTTTGAATGTTTGTTTTTATTAACAGGTATTATCAAGAGCTTTTCGGAACCGGTTTGTGGAGCTGCATTATGACGAATTGCCAAGTGCTGAACTGGAAACCATACTGCACAAACGCTGTTGCCTGCCTCCATCTTATTGTAATAAGCTGGTTGCTGTGATGTTAGAACTGCAGGTAAATGCTCTATTACATGAAGATCCATCTAATATGGTGTAGCACTAACTATATAGAATCTTGCCTTATAACCCCTTACGGTTTCATACATTCTGTAGTCACATAGAAGAGGATCCTCTGTGTTTGCCGGAAAGCATGGATTTATCACACTACGCGATCTCTTCAGATGGGCTGAAAGATACCGCTTATCAGAACAAACCGAAAAAGATTATGACTGGCTACAGCACTTGGCCAATGATGGTAGAACGACTCCTGTTTATGAACTGATGAATTAATGCTGGTGACCAGTCAGATCTGACCAGTGTGTCTATTCCTTTAGGTTTCCTGCTGCTTGCTGGCAGAGTGAGAAAACAGGAGGAGGTTGATGTAATCAGAAAAGTCATAAAAAAGTGCTTCAGGAAAGAGGTGGTGCCGGAAGTCCTCTTCTCCATGGAAAATATGCAAAAGCAATTGGGTAAGTGTCCAAAGATCAGGGCTTTCCTTAAAACAACCTTGCTTGGACAACCCTTTCTTAAATACTATTTCCTTAATATAGAATAAAATTTACAAGATACTCCCCTCCTGCACAGGCACCGCTCCAGTGATGTTGGCACAGAGTCTTCAAGGACCTGAATGACATTTTTATGTCTCATGAGCTCTATAGCCAATCAGCAGCCGCTAATGTGCTGAAGTTCTCACACATTTTGATGTCAGAGGATCGACTGCTGATTGGCTGCAGTGCTCACATGCCATATCATTGTCATGTGATCCCTGGGAGATTCGGCGTTGACATTGCTGAAACAGCGCTGGGGTGGGAGGTATGGTGTTTTTTTTTTTTTTTTTTTTGTATTTTAGATCGGGGTACATGGTATTTAAAGAGAATCTGTCGGCTGGTTTTTGCTTTGTAATCTGGGGGCAACATGAGGTAGGGGATGAGACACTGATTTCAGCAGTATGTCGGTTATTAGGCTGTGTGCTGTTTCCATACAATGAGATTTACTGCTGGACTAGCTGCCCACATGCATCCTGATTCTATCACTCCCACTCCACTGATTAGTAGCTTATTGTCAATATACAATGTACACAGAAAGCTGCTAATCAGTGGTGTGGGTGGGTGAAGCTTTCTGAGCTCTGCTATATCTAAAAACTCTGATAGTTGTGATGTATCACTGGAATCAGGGTCTCTTTCTCTACATTATGCTGCTCTCAGATCAGGTAGCAAAAATCTGGTGACAGATTCCCTTTAAGAAGGATTTTTCCAAGTAGTGGACAATCCCTATAACCCTAAAACTAATTCTTCAATCATATAAGGATCATACTGGTTATGAAATTACTGATCTTGGCAGGCAAAATAGTGTTTATTTTTAATATAGAGAGGCTTTATGCCACCAGAAGTTTATTATTGATGCATATAGTTAGTATATGGTTCTCTACCTCTTTATTGCATCTGATTTGTCTTGAAATTTCACTCTCCGTGCCCTGAGGTCTAAGGAGTAATATTTCTCCTTGTGGAGAGTGACATACCAGCTCTGGCATGCCAAGGTAAGGGGGCTTATTCGCTGTGCAATGCTCCTCTGGGAAATTTAATATGCAAATTGCCTCTTCAGAGAAAAAGAGGACTTGAATTCTATAGCGCCACCTGTTGGAAGTGTTCAGCAGACACCTGTAGCTCCCATAATACATATGATATGCATTTACTAGCAGTGAATGTGGAGTGTTAGTGGACTTTAGTGTTTCGATGGAATCTTCGTCTGGATCCTCACAGCAGGTAACTTGTATCACAGGAAGCTTTTTACTAGTCAATTTCTATTTTAAAATACAGACATTTGAGTGGAGAATAAATAACATGTCCTGATGAAAATTTGTTTTCTTTTTGTATTGCAGAAAAATTGTCTGTGTTAGGTGATGTAATGGATCAGAACTTTTCACATGTTGTATGGACTCAAGGAATGAGACGGCTTGCAGTTCTTGTGGGTCGATCGTTGGAATTCGGGGAACCTATATTGCTTGTAGGGGATACAGGGTGAGTTTCCATTTTAATTCAGTAATTTTGTTCTTTTATTACCTTCACTTACTTTACAGTCTTTTCTTTGCGTTTTCTAGATGTGGCAAAACCACCATTTGCCAATTGTTTGCTGCTTTACGAAATCAGAAGCTTTACTCTGTTAACTGTCATCAACACATGGAAACCTCTGATTTTTTGGGAGGGCTACGACCTGTCAGACACAGGTCCAAAGACAAAGTAAGTTTTTTTTTTCTCTAGTTTTATGTATTAGTTTTGTCACTGCTGTGTTTGTCAGTTGTTTATATTTTTCTCTATAGGATGAGGATGATAATGACAGCTCAAAGCTTTTTGAGTGGCATGATGGTCCTTTAGTATTGGCTATGATGGAAGATGGGTTTTTCTTGTTGGATGAAATTTCACTTGCAGATGACTCTGTTCTGGAGAGATTAAACAGGTAAGTCATTCATGGAGTAAGCAGTTGCTTAAAGGGTTGTCCAGTCAAAACAGATAAGTGCGCTGTGGGGATTTGCTTGTTTCAGACCCGGTAACGGAGGGTATGTATGAGTTATACATACCCCGGCCAGTGGGCGCGGTCTCGTGCTCCATATACATTTTTCTATCGCTTCATTGGGGGACACAGGAAACCATGGGTGTATGCTGCTGCCACCAGGAGGCTGACACTAATGCACAAAAAAAAGTTAGCTCCTCGCCAGCAGTGTACACCCACCGACTGGCATTAAGTTAATCAGTTTAGCTTGGTGTCAGTAGGAGGTGGACTTGGGTCTTTTACTAGACCAAGATCTACCTCGGTTTTCGACATTTTCTTTTAAAAAAAACCCTCCCTCTCCTCTTTATCAGGAAGCATACACTTTTATTGAGCGAGGCCACGCACACTAATCGGACGCACCCACTGGCCGTCCATGTCACTAGGCGAAGCGAGGCCTCGCTCCATACAAGTGTATGGAGCGAGGCCGCGCCCACTATAACTCATACATGCCCTCTGGTTCCGGGTCTGAAACCGTCAAATGCCCGCAGCGCACATTGCGTGCACTCAACCCCTTTAACAGTTTATTGCGGATTTTAGACAGCTATGTGATTTTAAAATGTAATTTGCTTGTTAGTTTCCTTGAAAATAAACCAATCACGAAGTGTCCTCTTGCTGGGAACACAATCTGCTAAAAAATTGTAGGGAAACTTGACAGTCTTTGTTAAATTTCCCTGCAGTGGCAATGTAAAGGTGACTAGTCACTTTGTACATGCAGTCCTTCCTACGAGCAACCTTTGATAGAACAGATTGTTTTTTTCTAAAGTAGACAACTCTTTTAAAGTGCTTGTCTTTTTTTTTATTTTATGTATCTCATTACCTTCTTTAATGGGTAAAGTCATTTTAAATCATTAATGTCATTTTAGTGTTCTTGAAGTGGAAAAGACATTGGTTTTGGCTGAAAAGGGGAGCAAACAGGATGATAGCGAGGTGGAACTGTTAACAGCTGGAACAAATTTCCGAATTTTGGCTACTATGAACCCTGGCGGAGACTTTGGAAAAAAAGAGGTATTAATTTTATGAGGTTACAGTATATTCTTCACAAACTGTAAATGTACATAATTGTGTGTTTTGTCACGAGTCAAATATACGTACTGTAGCTTGACTTTTCTCATTTGTTTTATCGGGGGACAAGGGAAAACTCGACAAAGTTCAAATTTAAGTTATGGTACTTGGAAGACAGAAATGAATTTAAAGGAAAACAGAAAAAAACGCTATTAATCTGCAAGTTTTTCCTAAAACATAAAGGGTAACTGAACTGCCCTTCATCTTTCCCTTGAGAAAGCAGTTTTCCTTTCCCCTCCATTTCTGCATGACTATCTTGGGCAGCATGTTAGCTGCCATGGAGGTAGGCGGTACTGTTTGCTTTGTTATGCCAAACACCTTTAGATGGCCACTCTTGACAGTGGGCAAGTTCTTGGAAAATTCCCATTTTTCGCTTTGTGCAGGTTTCATCTCTGATTTCCAGAGTCTATCCTTCCTACTAGTCCATTGGCTAAGCAGGGTTGCTTGCCTTGGGGCATCTGTGGATGGAACTATGATGGTAAAGGCGACAAAACATACAAAATAAGGTCACCAGGTGAAAACGGGAGTGGTCAAGAGCCTAACTTTCACTCCTCCTTAGACCACGCTGGCCAGTAGATTTCACGGTGAAAAAATGACTGATACTAAAAGCTGCAAATTTAAAGGTTTAAAGTATACATAACAAAGCAGATAATACATCATAGAAGGTAAATCCAAAATATGGCTAAAAAGCGATATACTGAGGGAAGATATGTAAATGTATACTTGAATGAACAATTAGTGATTGAAAAATAACACTAAACATGCATTTGGAACATGGTAAATGGTAGTCCAAAGTTCTGGTTGTCATATTCTTGAGGCAGATTACTGATTGCCATGTGTTGTTCAGTTGTAGTTGTAGGTGCGAGAAATACAAAATATTCTAATATGCTACTGGAATTGGATGTCTTGGTATTGTAAAATTGTCCATGTTTTCCCAGCAAACTGGTATTAACATCTGCAAGGAGTTTGTATGTTCTCCCCGTGTTTGTGTGGGTTTCCTCCGGGTTCTCCGGTTTCTTCCCACACCCCAAAGACATACTGATAGGGAATTTAGATTGTGAGCCCAATGGGTTTAGTAATTATGTTTGTAAAGCTCAGTGGCAATTGATGGCGCTATGTTAGTAAAATCAAATAAATTACTGAAGGATAGTGTTTTTCTGTTTCAATTTAGCTCCTATTTACCACTCAAATTAATTATCCCTAATATACTGGCTTTGCGCTGGCTAATTCAACACTCCCTTTATTTTTTATTTTCTTTGAATTGAAATCAACTTATAAAAAATTACTACCAAACAATACCTTTCTTGCCAAACTGACTGTGGTCTTCCTTTTTGGACTGAAATGCGAGCAAATAAATCTTCAGAACCAGCGAAACCTTTCCTAATATCCCAAAAAGCTCCAGTACAATGTTATCAATGGGTTCATGAAGCGCAGACTACCATAGCAGTGCATAGTAGCCCATGATGGGAACTTTGGTATGATATCTCTTGTACCAATAGTCAGATCTAGTGATGAGCGAGTATGTTCTGTTAACCCTTTCAGCGAGTATGCTCGGGCGAACACCGAGTATCTTCAGCGTGCTCGGTGATATGTTTGAATCACTCCCGTGTGCATGATTTACGACTGTTTGACAGCTTTAATACATGTGAGGAATGCCTAAGAAGCAGACATTCCTCACTTGTATTAAAGCTGTCAAACAGTCGCAAATCATACACACAGAGAGACTGAAACATAACACCCGAGCACAGGGAAGATACTCTGTGTTCGCCTGATCATACTCGCTGAAAGGGTTAACAGAACATACTCGCTCATCACTAGTCGGGTCTTTTCAAAAGTTGAAGGGAATGTGTTGGAGTTGTAAACTGAACATCTTGGTTCTGATTGCTGAATGAGATATCTAAAATAACTTCCTCATCTAGTATAATAGTTTTATCCATGAGTAAAACTGCCAAAAGCCACTTTATCGGCCGTGCCATTGGGAGACACAGGACCATGGGTTAAATCTGGCTACCACTAGGAGGCGGACACTAAGCTACCGTATCTACTCGATTATAAGCTGACTTTTTCAGCACATTTTTTGAGCTGAAAAAGTTCCCCTCAACTTATACTCGGGTATATACTCGAGTATATACATTCCGGTGGTGGATAGTGATGGGGAGGGGGATTGCGGCGGAGGAGCGGGGCACACGCAGTAGCCGGCTGCTGCAGCTACCACGTGTGCCCGCTGCTAAAGGTGAATGAATATTCACTCCTTTCCACGCCCATACAAGTGGAGAAGAGTGAATATTCATTTTCTTAGCGGGCACAGAGGATCGCTGAAATGAGCTGCTTGCAGACAGGATACAGCACTGGAGCAGAGGGAGGAAGGTGAGTAGAAGTGTTTATTTTTTTCATGTGTTCAGTGATGGGGGGCCATACATACCACAATTGGGGATGAGTGGTGCCATACATACCAGGATTGAGAATGAGGGGGCCATGCATACAAGGATGGGGGCCATTCTTACCAGGATGGGGACCTTGCATACCACGATTGGGGATGAGGGGTGCCATACATAGCAGGATTGGGGATGAGAGGTGCCATACATAGCAGGATTGGGGACGAGGGGTGCCATACATAGCAGGATTGGGGACGAGGGGTTCCATACATAGCAGGATTCGGGACGAGGGGTGCCATACATAGCAGGATTGGGGACGAGGGGGGCCATACATAGCTGGATTGGGGATGAGGGGGCCATACATGCAAGGATGGGTGCCATTCTTACCAAGATGGGGAGCATGCATACCAGGATTGGGGATGAGGGGTGCCATACATACCAGGATTTGGGATGCCGGGGCAATGCATACCAGAATGGGGAAATTTACCAGTAGCTGCTGCATTTCCCACCCTCGACTTATACTCGAGTCAATACGTTTTCCCAGTTTTTTGTGGTAAAATTAGGTGCCTCGGTTTATACTAGAGTATATATGGTAAGTGTTTTTCTCTCACCAGCTATATACCTCTCCTGAAGGTAGTGAGCTAAAGAGAAATATTTCTTTTTCAATACGCATGGCTAGAAACAGCGATTTGGTCTGATATCATATATTTTAGACACTGTTCCCCCCCTCATAAGGTCTTAAAAGACCTATGGGGGTTATTTCAACATGTTAAGACATTCTTTTTATTCCTGATTTCCCCTGTAACTTAGTCTTGTATCTTTGTTAATGTTGAGCGAGTATGTTCTGTCCGAGTATGCTCGGGCCGAGCTCCGAGTATTTACAGCTGCTCGGTGATAAGGTTGAATCACTCCCATGTGCATGATTTGCAACTGTTTGACAGCTTTATTACATGTGAGGAATGTGTAAGAAATAGACATTCCTTCCATGTAATAAAGCTGTCAAACAGTTGCAAATCATGCAAAAGGGACCGATTCAACCATATCACCGAGCAGCTATAAATACTCGGAGCTCGGCCCGAGCATACTCTGCGAAAGGGTTATTAGGACATACTCGCTCAACACTAATCTTCGTTCCTAGTTACAGGGCAAATTCAGCCTCCTGCCTACATGACAGAGCTAACAAATGAAGTAGCACTCTGTAACGCTAAGTATGCGAACATGAAATATATGAAATTTGAATAGCGTTACTGCTCAAGAAGATAGAAATAATTGAGAAATCTTAGCGCATAAATTGGCCAATTCATGTGTACCTGGAAGCCGCGGTAAGGCGTTTCTCGTTGCCAGGAACCTACCAGTCTCTGAGAGGATTCACATTGGTAAGTTCCTGGCAACGAGAAATGCCTTACCGTGGCTGCCAGGTATACATGAATTGGCCAATTATTTTTTTAATCAAATAATTTTTATTGAAAACTCCAAATACACTTTTTTTTTCCAATTATCATGTATGACATAATTCCATAATATAAAACGGTGACAAAACATAACATCTTCTATTCCCTAGCTCTCCCTTATCCCAAATCTCTACATTCCAGAGAGAACCATTTTCATTTTCACGGCAGTTCTATAATAAAGGAGTATAAAATTCACCTTTGTGTGGCCAGGAGGGGGAAGGGGGGGGGGGAAGGACTAACAATTAAGGAGTAACATAGATTATATTCTATTTCTAATTAGAAGATTCATGGGTAGCCCTGGAGTATCAAGCCAAGGACTCTATATCTTTTCAAATTTGCTAATCGAGTTGAGTTGAAGATAGACTCTTCTTTCCAACCAGATTATGTTGTTTATCTTTAGCTGTAGTTCTCCAATACATGGTGGTTGTGTCTAACCAATGAAATGCAAGAATGTTAAAATAAAGTAAATTGTAAAAAATTTTGTTTTACAGCTTTCACCTGCCCTTCGCAACAGATTTACAGAGATTTGGTGTCCTCAAAGTAACGATCGACTAGATCTCGTAGAAATAATCAAGCACAATCTGAATCCAGGAATGACTCTCACCTTATCAGATGACAGTGGTAGTTATTTTATTTATTTATTTTTTTTACCCTCTTAAATGTGTGAAAACAAGCCTAGTCAGAAAGTATTTCCACTCGGATTCAAAGGAAAGTACATCGAGCTACACTGTTTAAAGGGAACCTGTCAAAAAACACTGTCCCTGTTCCAAACTGGTTGAACTGTGGGGATATGTTGGAAAATTAGTCATGGAAGTTTATGGCCTCCAAATTTTTCTAAATCCTAAGAGATGTATTATTGGTCTTGTTGGAGACAAGTAGGGTCAAGTCTAATCCAGCTGGCCATAACCAAAATATTATACCAAGCCAGAAAATCCGTAGCCAAGCGCTGGTTAGCAAATGACAAATACAAACACCTCTCCACTTAAAAAATAAAACTACGTAGAAAAGTGACTTTCCTTCCCCCTCATATCCAACCACTTTAATGCTGCGGTCACAGTTGAAATCTGCATCTAGTGTTAAACCTCTGTGATCTAGCTACACTTAAGCTATTTTTCTAGAGACCAAAAAAAACTATTCTATTTTTTTTGGATTGCACGCTGCCGTTGGTAGGTTAACATTTATCACTGTTGGTTACATCTGATGCTGTAATTTTGCTGTGTGTCCGGTATGACCAGCTGCATGCTAATATTTAGGTGGCCTTCAGCTTTGTGTTGTGATGACAGTGATCTGTACAGTATAATAACCCAGCGCGAGAAACTGCCACCTTCTCCAACACAAGCCAGATTAGGAGCCCTCTTACCTCTCCAGGCTCCAGCTTGTCATATCATTCATTGCAGCAATTCATATGAATAGTATGTCCTTTCCCTGCTTAGCAAAGTGCTAGGTCTTCATAACTGCAGACTTTTTACTAATACTTGCTTCTTGAAAATCTGACTATATGGTAGCTGCATGATTGATGTTCTCACTTAATTTCATAACAAATCTCCTCTTCAGGTGCCATTTTAGCAGATCTTATCATTGATTTTATTGAATGGTTGACAAACCAAGAATTTGGACGCCGGTGCATTGTCAGCATACGAGACATCCTTTCCTGGGTAAATTTCATGAATGTCACTGTAAAAAATGACTTCTCAGAAACTCCGTACGAAGGAACTAACCTGGATACCAGCACAGCTTTAATACATGCTGCTTGTCTTGTGTACATCGATGGCTTGGGATCAGGTGGGTTTTTTTTTTTTTTTTTTTTTAGTTTTATTTACATTTTTTATTATGACAATGACTTCTAGAAAAAATGAGAATAAGTTTTATATTAAATAATGACTGAGCAATTTTATTTACAAAGTATATTGTATTAATCCGCTTGAAATATATTTGTGGGGTTTCCATTGAAATATATTTGGGGGCTTCCATTATACAAAAAATAGGGCCCCCATGCCTTTAGTATGCGCAAGTGCCCATGCACGCTATGTGACCAATATAGTAACATATACATACACGATGCGCCAGCACACTGCGATTCATCACTACATGAACTCCGCTATTGCTGTAAATGTTAGAAACGCAAGGTACTTAGCGTGTTATGCCTCTGTACTTAAAATAATGCATCTTTGCAATTGATCTTTATTACACCGCTCTGTAGCCTGAGCCCACAGCTGTAATTCTATTCCAAAGGGTTAAAAGGAATGATTTATGATTGCATGATCCAATTTCAGAGTAATAAATTTTTTTTACCATTCAACTTTTTTCACTTCCGTGAGCCATATCATTTTAATTTGTCTTTTAATCCAGCTGCATATGTTCCCCTTTTGTTTAGCTAGTCTGGTGCAGTGTCGAGTGTGCATCGCGCCACAATGATGACATTGTGATAGACCGGCTAATCGAAAGAGGAGCAGGGGATGCCTGGAGGTCAAAAGCAGTTCACAGGGCGGCCAATTCAGAATTCAGTGACCACCAGACCCGGGTCTTGTAACTTTTTTTTTGCTTGTTTCCGTGTTAACTGATAGCCGTGCACGGCCAAAAAATAAAGTTATTCTTATTGGCTTCCTATTTTTGAGATGCACGTCATAAGGTTATGTCATAAATGTCTGCTGTTAAGCATTTTTTATGACTTTTTTTCTATTATTAAAGAGCGTAATGGCTGTACTAAAATGGCATTGCTAGGCCCCCAACTGCAATAGCCATCAGTCAGCTCAGCAAGATAACCCCTTATTACGTCTAACGACATAGATTCCCTTTAAAGGGGATTTAATCATGGATCTATCACCAGGTTTTTGCCACCTAATCTGACAGCAGCAGATTAGGTGGCAGACAGATACCCTGTTTCCAGTGATGTCTCACATACTAGTCTGCTTGCTGCTGTTTTGATCATCTCTCACTTACATAAGTGATTTTATCACTAGAGGACTAGTAAACCTGCTGCCATGTAGTCCTCCATATTCATGAGCTCTGTATAACCCCACCCCCACCACTGCAGCCTTTTGCCTATGCAGTATACACCAACAGCTGTCTATCAGTGGTGTTGGTGGGGTTATATAGAGCCAGGAGATCTGCAGCAGATAAAACTGATTTTTTTTTTTTTTTTTTTTCAAAACCACCTCAAGCAGCCAAGTAAATGATACATCGGTGGAATCAGCGTCTCTGCCCCTACATTATGCTGCACTCAGATGGTTAGAGACAGATTCTTTTTAACAGGAAAAAAAAAAACATTAAAGGGTTGCCCACTACTCGGACAACCTCTTCTCTATCACTTTGTTTCTCTCAAGTAATATAACAGCTGTACTCACCTCCCATGCGGGCGCCGTTCCAGCAGTGTCAGCTTCTAGCTCTCCTGGGGCTTGTGTGACATTGGCTGCAGGGTTTGCGTGACAATCACCGACACCTTGTCTCTCACCTCCTTTGGACAAATCTGACATCCGAAGGAAGTGAGAGCAGCCACAATTCTGACTTCCTCCAGATGTCAGATTTGTCCGAAGGAGGTGAGAGACAAGGGGTCACTGATTGGCTGTAGGGATCGTGTGACATAATGTCACACAAGCCCAGGGAGAGCCAGTGCATACACCAATGGAATGACGCCCGCACCCGAAGTGAGTAAAGCTGCTGTTATATTACCTGGGGGAAACATAATAATTGAAACGGGTTTGTCCTAAGAGTGGACCACGCCACTAATAATCTTAACACATTGAGTTTTTTATTTTAAGGAAAAATACTTGATTATGCCTTCCTCTTTAATTTTTTTTAATACTAATTTTAAGCTTCCTATTTCTTTTGTAGGCACTACATTTTGCTCTGCAGCTTCTGCCATATCTGCCAGAAAACAATGCATGCGTTTTTTACATGAGAAGCTCTCTGCTATTGGTGAAATTACTGTAGAGGTGCAATTCGATCTACAGATGTATGAGAGAACCATGCAGCGAAAGATTAATTATTTGGAAAGCTTGTTTGGGATTGATCCCTTCTATATAACTAGAGGTAATGGACACAGGATTTAGTGGTTCTTTTATCTCACTGAATCTGTTCGGGTCAAAGTCCTTCTTGTTTTCAAACTAAATGTAATAAAAACGTTTTCTATAGGTCACTCAGTTTGTAGATTGATTTCTAAAACCACATTGAGAGTGTTTTATTCTCCATTCTTCAAGGTCCTATATTTCATGAAGAAGCTTTGACTGAATATGCACTTGATTCAGAAACCACGTCAATGAATGCACAGAGGCTGCTGAGGGCGATGCAACTCAACAAACCCATTTTATTAGAGGGGTCCCCAGGTGTTGGCAAGACCAGCCTTGTCACTGCATTGGCTAAAGCGTCTGGACATCATCTTGTTCGGATTAACCTTTCTGAACAAACGGTAAAGACCTGTCCTTCTTTTCTACTAAAGCTGAAGTAAACCTGTGTCCAATGTAAAAGTTTTCCCATTTTTTTTTCAAAGGTTTTAAATATTTCAAACTGAAGTGATACATTTTTCTGGTTTTTGTATTCCTGCTATAGAGAAATAAATTGGTTAATATTATTTCTTCTATAGTTTGCATTCTCAATGTACTGAGCACATCTTAAAGGGAACCTTTCTTGTTGAAAATGATGTCTGATCCACCGTAGGAGCTGATCAGATTGATTAACATTGTTTGTGGGACAAGTTTCAGCAAACCTTGCATTGAAATCCCACTAAAGTCCATTGGGCGATCCTGGCATGGTTGCTGTTTAAATCAAATGATAAGATTGCAATTTTGTATAGCTTTCTATTTTTGCAAAAGTGAAACCTTTGGGTTGTGGAGTTCCCAGTTAAAGTGGTTGTCCGGTATTAAGCTACCAGTCGGCAGTTACGCTGTGTGACTGCAAAATTGTAAATTCGTCAGTGTGGTTTTGGTTACATTTTACTAATTGTACAAAAGGTTTTACTTCAGTTTTTTTGTTTTTTTTCTGAAGGATGTAACTGATTTATTTGGTACTGACCTTCCAATTGAAGGAGGCAAAGGTGGTGAATTTGCTTGGCGTGATGGACCACTTCTTTCAGCTTTAAAGGCAGGACATTGGATTGTACTAGATGAAGTAAGTTTATTACTCCAGATTATAGCCTCCTACTACACTGCTCATATTTAGGACTATCTCAATGCTAAATGCACAGTGCAAGAATGGCAGCATAGTGTTCAGTCGCATGCGTTACTTTGTTCTTTGATTTATTTTTATTTTTTCACTTTCAACCAGCTTAATCTGGCATCTCAGTCTGTGCTAGAAGGACTCAATGCATGCTTTGACCATCGTGCCGAGGTGTACGTTCCAGAACTTGGCATGAGCTTTCAGGTGCAACATAAAAAAACAAAGATCTTTGGTTGCCAGAACCCCTTTCGTCAAGGAGGTGGTCGGAAAGGACTCCCACAATCCTTTTTGAACAGGTTTACTCAGGTTTGTGTGTTTACTGTTTATTTTTTATTTTTTTTTGTGGCTTGTTTCTGAATTTGCCATGAAAACTGTTCGCAGCATTTAGTTCAGTTTCTGCTAAGCGTTGTTTTAATACTCCAGTATTCCTCGGCTCATATTGTGTATGGTACTTTATATTGTGGTGTTCCATGCATCGTAGTGTTGCTTTAGTTGTGATTTTGTATGTTGTTGTTTAGGTCTTTGTGGATCAACTCTCATCATCTGATATGCAGTTCATAGCTTTGTCTCTCTTTCCTGCCTTGGGTGAAGATATCATTGATAAAATGGTTGCATTCAATAACCAGGTATATATTTGACTTTTTCATTTGTGTGTCTGTATATGTGTGGTATATATATTTTAAATATATATTATATTTAGTTTGCCTATGATTTATAAACAAATTTATACAGAATGAGCTTTGTCCCTGCCTTAGATTGACTTGGAAGTTATGACTGAGAGAAAATGGGGCCAAAAAGGAGGACCATGGGAGTTTAATTTGAGGGATCTGTTTCGGTGGTGTAATCTTATGTTGCACGATCAATCACTTGGAAATTATGATCCATCCCAGCATGTATTTCTGGTATATGGAGAACGAATGAGAACTAAAGAGGATCGACAAAAGGTTAGTATTGGCAGGTACTGAAGCACTCAACAATTTGCAACTTCTGTATCTATATTATGTTAAAGACAACCTGACCGCTTCTCCAGGCCCCCAAACCGCCACCATGTATAGTATTTATTCCTATTTTTATACTTTTCCTAACATGCCCTTTTAATAGTCTTACTAATTACTGTATATGCAACCCTCCCCATAATTGTATTTTATTTTTTTTTAACTGCAATTGTTTACCCTAGACTAATCATCCCGCTAATTATGTTATCACCCCATGTGGGTGTTAGTCGCATGATATGTAAAAGTGGCATCACCGCCAGGTCTTTGTAAATCTCTGTGCTGTAAGCCAGATGTTCATTCAGCCATCCATAATTCCCGGCTCTGCAAATCCTGTGGCTGGCCGTGTCCTACGTCACCATTGCCTCCCTACACATTTGCAGTGTGCTAAGGCAAAGGTACGTACCCCAGCTTACTGCGCATTGTTGCGGAGGCACAGATTCTAAAGATAGCGATAAATATATGGTGGCAGTACGGGGGGTCTGCGGAGGCTCAATAAGCCAAGCATTGATCGTTTAATGTGCACGTCAGGAGTTTTATGCCTACCAACTTTTTGAAGTGTTTATTTTTACATAGCTTATGAAGCTTTAATGTATTTTTTTTCTATTTAAATAAACTTAACTAATCTTTTCCTTTTTAATCTTTTATTGTAGCTTATTTCTGTTTATGTGGCAGTATTTGGAGAAGAAAATGCCCCTTACTTGGGAACACGGCATTTTCACATCAGTCCTCAAAATATACAGGTAAATCTGCATTGTGAATTTGTTGCCATATTCTATGATCATTTGAATGCCCTCCTGCCCAAGGTTTGAAAGCAGTAGATTGTACTCGGGCGGGAGACATTTGTATTTGAAGATATGTCTTATTTTAATGATATTTAGGTGTAGCAAATTAAAATATTTTAAAGGAGTTGTCCGACCGTAATATATAAGGAATGGACTGATTAGAGCTTACCGGGCCTTTTAGCCCACTGCAAATCCAGTGCAGGCAGCTCTAAGGGGTCTTCACTGGCACTAGAAAGACTAGATGACGACACGTTCTTCTAGTCACCTGATCGTTGCAACCAGCTACAGGCTGCAGCGGTGCTGTGACCTCCCAATGGGGCAGACACCGTTTCTGGAGCTGGCGGAGACTTCCGGAGTGGCGTGCGCAGGATTGGCGGGCTGCTGGAAGGCGAGTTTGCCTCCATTTTATTATTTTACTGTTGGACGAACCCTCTAAATTACTAAATGTAAATTTCTTTGTGTGCTGTTGTTTCATGATTAAACTTGAAGGCAGTAATCTGTAACTGTAAGTGAAATATTTACTGAACTGCACACATTTTTATGTTATAGCCATGTGGGTTTTTTCCCCTCTTCTCATCTTTGCTTTCCTAAAGGTTTAATTATTTCAATAATTGAAGATGAAGGAAATACTCTACCTTACAAATGTTTTTTGTGCCTTCATACATCAGGTTGGCTTTTCTGTTCTTCCTCGTGGTGCCAGTTGTTCTTCAACTAAACGCCAACACCTGTCTCTTCTTCACCACTCTCTTCAATCCCTTGAACCAGTAATGAAATGCATAGAAATGGGCTGGATGGTTATACTTGTAGGCCCTGCAGCTGTGGGGAAGACCAGCCTTGTTCAGCTTTTGGCCCTTTTGACAGGAAATAAACTGAACATCATGGCAATGAACAGTGCTATGGACACCACAGAGCTTCTTGGTGGATTCGAGCAGGTACTAAAACTCTCTGTAAATTACATTGAAAGTAATTTAATTATGTTTTTAAGTGTAATCAGTTGGTTGCCGGGTGTATCAAATGTGTTAAAATTGATTATTTTTTTGCCTTTAATTTGTTAATATATAGATTTATTCAGCCATGAGGAAAAACTAAGTACACCCTCTTTTGAATTCTGAGGTTTTACATGTATACAATATGTAATATATATGTAATATGTTTTACATATATACAATAATAAAAAAAAACACTTGTCCTTAAAAGGTCTTAAAATTTGATAATCTATAAGATGAAGTGACATATTACAATGTATTATTTATTAAATGAATACTAAGCCAAAAAGCATAAGTAGTGCATGAAAAATTATGTATACCATAGGAATGAAAAAAGAAGGTAACAGCCAAGAGATTCTAGTCCATTGCTTTTGATTCTTCATCAACAAGTGTAACCACCTCAATAAAGATAGAAGTGTTGTCAGTTGACTGGCCTGGAGCATTCAGGGGACTTAGAACAATGCCTAGGAGGGAAGCCATCAGCATTGATGTTAGAGAAGCGATTTTTGCTGCCCATCAATCTGTGAAAGGTTAAAATCCATTTCCCCAAAAATTGGATTTCATTATTCTACTGTAAGAAAAATTATTCATAAGTTGAAACCATTCAAGACGCAAGTGGGTGTCAAGTTAACCCCAAGCTCAGGCCATGCGCTCAGTGAAATGGAAAAAAAAAAAACCAAGAGATACAGCTCTGACTCTAAAGGCCTCAGTTAGCTCTTCAAGTTCATGACAGTACAATTTTTTTTTTTTTTTTTTTTTTTTTTTTAAACTTGCTTGTTTTGGAGGGTTGCCAAGAGAAAACTGCCTATTTCTTAAAAGAACATAACAGCAAGGCGCAAAGTTGCATATGAACAAATCAAAAGGCTTCTTGGAAATGTCCTTTTGGAAAGATGAGACAAAGTGGAGAGGATTGGCCACAATGCCCAACTGTCACGCACGGTGGTGTAGGGATGATTTACACTAGTTTTGCTGCCATAGGTCCTGGGCACTTGGTATACATGGAAGTTCATGGTCAACTCAATGATTACAGACATATTCTAGAATCCAATGCAAGACCAAAAACGCAATTCTGGCTTTTTGATTTTTTTCCTTTTTACGCCCTTTACCGTTTGGGTTAAAATGCCATAGTCCGAGACAGATCTGGGCCTCAGACCTGTGACTGCCTCTTATGTGACACTAAGCTAAACTGGTCTAGTCTGGAGTCTGCAGGTGGGTGTAGCCTGCAAGGGAGGATCGGACTTCTTCTTTTAAGTGTAATTCTTTGTGTCAACCTTCTGGCGGCAGCATTGGCATACATCAGACATGTGAAACTTTGGCCCATGGGCCAAATCTGGCCCACAGGGTGGTTTTATTTGACCCGTGACACCAGAACCTTCACCCCTATGTAGGGCCATTATTCTGTTTAGAGGACTATATGGGTCCCATTATTCTGTATGGAGCATTATGTGGGGCCCATTATTATGTTTGGAGGACTTTGTGGGGCTCGTTATAATGTATACTGGTTGAATTTGTTCCAAGTTTTTCATTTTGGCCCTCTGTGTTTGAGTTTGACATCCATGGTTTCCTGTGTCCTCCAATGAAGGCTACAAGAAAGGGACTTTACAGTACCAAAAATTCTCTTTTTGATCTGACACTTATGAACATGGTGATGACAAATGTTTATTTTTTCATGTTTGTTATTTTTTATTAAAGGGAAAGGGGGGGGGATTCGATTGCTTGTACTATAATACTAGTGGATTGCAGCATATAGTAAAAATCGCACTCTTATTTGAAGCTTCGCTTAAGCCTGAGCTTCAGAAGAGAACTAAGATGGCGGCGATGGGGGCTCTCGGCAGGCCTCTGGCTGTCATAGTAACCCATCGGTGCCCCACAATCACTTCACAGGCCACTGATGGGAGCTGGTACCCCCGAGTACAAGTGCACGTTCCATTTAAACACAACTGTCAAAGCTTAGGTTTGGTCAAGGCTGTTCGAGAGATGCTGGCTGTTTAGCACAGTCGTATCTGCCACATGTGGAGAGTTCAGCTCCTGAGCCCCCTCCATACAAGATCATCTTCACAAACACACATGTGATTTTGGGTTAAAGGTTGTACTTTGCATCTAGAGTTATGAGAGAAACTGAGATTTGTAGAGCTTTATAGATATATTTATGTTGCCATGTAATTGTTATATACAAACGCTCTGTGCTTACCCGTGCTGTCACAAGGAATACTTATTCTTCTAGGGCAGAAGTTTTCATCCCATTCTGTTAACATATCCACATAAGGACTTGTATTTTACAGGACAAGTTGTAGTTCTGAATGACCACTAGTCATTTTACCACTGAAAAACCGTTAAATTATAAGTGGGGCGATATGATGAAGGAAAAAAAATGCAATCTTGCCACCGTGTTTTTTAGGTTTAGTTTTTAGAGTATGCATTGGGTCACTGCTCCGACGACTGTTTATTATTTATATGTGCCTGTAGCTCTTTCAAAGCAAAGTCCAGGAATACCTTTTGTATTTCCAGTCTGTTTCTCAATTTTTTTTGATAAATCAGCCTGTGAATTGATATGGAAATGAGACTAAATAGCTATTTGTGGATCTGAAATCTGTCTCACTCCAGATCTTTTCCTCGCCCAGCCCTGCGCCTTCTGCTTGACTGGTGGCTCCTTTGTTTGAAGTCACACACTGTAGAAGCTGTCAATCAATCAGGTGGATCCGACACTGGCCTGGGAATAGACCTGGAGTGACAGAGGCTTCAGATCTACCATAGTGCTTCAGGCTCATTTGCATATCAGTTCAAACGTTGATTTCGAAGTCAAGGAGGAACAGACTGACCATGTAAATGTATTGCTTGACTTGTCTTTGAAAGAGCTTTAAGCGCGCACAAATAGTTTGGGAGGTGAAATCATTCTCAGAGATTCCCTTCAAATTAAGACTATACATGCTTTTTAAGATGGCCAACTAAAATATTATATATTGGAATGTTTTTCTTATTAACTTATCTAATATTTTAGGCTGATATCAACAGACCATGGCAGCAGTTCCTTGAACAGGTTTGGAACGCAGTGGTAACGTTGGTAAGGGATAGTCTTCTTGCTACAGATATATCTCCGGATGAAACTGAAGTTTTGTTGCGTTCCTGGAGCAATTTAAATCTCACACACAAGGCCAAATCTATGCTAGATGATGGGCATGGCATTTCTACAGAGGTGCTGAACAAGCTCGATGCTATGCTTGTGCAAATCCAGAGGCTGAATGGAAAATTGAACTCCTTCTCTAAAGCAGGTGTGTAAATTGCTGGTTTATGAATATACATATTCTGTGCAACGTAAGACTTCAGATGGTGGAGGAGAAAAAAAGAACTAATGTGTTATTGATTTTTTTGTTACCTGAAGCATTTGTTTTTATTGTCAGAATTTACAGCCATTTTGGAAAGTTTACGTAATTTTAAGGATCAGCTCCTTCATTCTGTAGAGGGACAGACCGGTGGGACATTTGAGTGGGTTGATGGCATCTTGGTGCAATCTCTGCGAGCAGGAGACTGGCTTCTAATGGACAATGTCAACTTTTGTAGGTATGTTTTATTCAATTTGCCTTTTTGGGCTGCAGAAAGGCTAGCAGATGTTTTGGTAGTTGCTTAATTGTACAATTTGATGAGATTTCTTAGACCCTTTATGACCAGGTTAATTTTTGCTTTCATGTTTTCCGCCCCTTCTAAGAACCAGAACGTAATTTTTCTATTGACATAGCTATACGGGGAATTGTTTTTTTGCAGTGCGACTTGTAGTTTTGAATGACATTATTCATTGTACCACTGAAAAACAGGACGTAAATTTACATGTGGGGTGAAAAAAATGCTGCTATTGTTTGTTTTTTTCGGTTTCGTTTTTAAAGTGGTCCTTATGCAATAAAAATGAACTTGCAAATGATTTTCCAGGTCCGTACGATTTATGGCAATGCCAAACTTGTATAATGTGTTTATATTATAGTGGTTATAAAAAATTCTGAACTCTGCAAAAAAATAAAAAAATAACTGATGGGACACAGTACAAAAGTGAATAACAATGTTTATCTTGACTGATACTGATGAATCTACCCAAGCTGACATAATCATGAAGAGTAAGTTTAACGCTCATCTATTGCAGGAATATGCACCAATATCAAACAACTTGGCTTTCTATAAAGAGAATGCACATAAGTTACCTGCAGTGCAACTTAATTTTTTATTAAATTACCACATTTCTCAAAAGTCAAGCAATATTATCCTTAATGTTTTATTTAAGCTAAACTAGAAGAACCTTTGTGCCGGAGTTGCTTCTGAGAGTGTGAAAATCAATGTGTCCCGAATAAACATGAGTCCCATTAAGGCTGGGGCTATCCAGCAATTTTGGCTGTGACACAGGTCGTGCACCCAACGATCACTCTATGGCACTGCTACATCACAGTGAAATCCAAGTGAACAGGGTCGCAAAAAATCCAACTGGTTCTGACTTTTTATGACTTGTTGGTTGGGATTGCTGCTGTACTTTAGGTATCACAGTGCAACCCCCCTCCTGCATTACACAGCTATCTTTGGCCATGCTACCCGTGTTGTGGCCAAAGTCCTCTAGCCCCACCCTGAATAATGGGTGAAACATTATATTTATGTGTGTTGTAATGCCACACTATGAGCCACATGACACTGTAATCCAATTTTACCAGCAGACATTGCTAAAAAAATTAAACAATTTTTTTTTTCCCTGCAATCGATGTTTCACTTATCTGCAGCCTGATAGATTGGAACACCCACTAATCACTAGAGGGGGTCCTTAGCCCCCTGTTTATCCATACTGAACCTTATTATAGGACATTGTGATTATTGAAGTCATTGGCTCAGATTCATCCGCCGAAACAGGCCTGCTTGTCTAATTCATGACTAGCTGCAGCGTACCTTACACCACAATTCTTACTCCAGTCAATGACAGGAGTAACTTTGTGGAGAGGCACACACCTGTTTTTAAGATGCTGCTGATTCAATAATGGATGAATTATGGTCGTCTAACTCAAACATGCCCTTTCATCAAGACTGACATGAACAATGTTGATCTTGATAAATCTGAATCAGTGTTTTCTCTGGGCATGGCAAACTACCTTCACTGCTGGTGGTGACTTTGTTTGCTCCTGCACAATAGGTCTACCATTAAAGTCTTAAAAAAAAATAACTGGAAATGGCATGTCATAGTGCTGCGTTGCCCTGGCTTACAACACTCAGCACTGTGCTCTGAGCATACAAGCCTAAAACTAGATACTAGAGTTGAGCTCAAAGATTTGCAGGACCATGGTCAAGCAGCCACGTCTGTACTCCGCATATGCTGGGCAATAGTACTGCGAATGTACTAGTATGTACCAGTATCCACGTCACCTCTTCTAATTTGTAGACCAGGTATGGTATCATGTATGCATTCTACTTCAATGTAATCATGTCATGTGGCCTTTTAATCAGTAGAGGCATTGGGTATGCTAGCAGGTAAGAGGAGGTTCACATGGCTATGGTCTTTCAGCGATTAACTACTAATTTGGTCACTGGACCATCGTTCTGCTAATCTTTTTGCTCAACTGTGCTGAATAATTTCCCTCCATACACTCACAGAAGTAAGTATTTTTTTTTTCCTTTTTCTGTCTGACATTATGTCCATGTAGTAATGCATATCTTTAAAGGGAACCGGTGACTAGGTCAAAAGTGGTCAGATTTTGCTTTTACTTTTATTCCCTCTGCACCTCCAGACAACTTGCCCCACCCTGAGTATTCAGTTTTATATTTGCCATACAATTCCATAGATACAGGTACATTAGAATATCATCAAAAAGTTAATTTATTTCAGTTCTTCAATACAAAAAGTGAAACTCATATATAATCATTACAGAGTGATCTATTTCAAGTGTTTATTTCTGTTAATGTTGATTGTTATGGCTTACAGCCAATGAAAACACAAATGTCATTATCTCAGTAAGTTAGAATAATTAACAAAAAACTCCTTCAAAGGGCTTCCTAAGCATTTAAAAAGGTCCCTTAGTCTGTTTCAGTAGGCTCCACAATCATGGGGAAGACTGCTGACTTGACAGATGTCCAGAAGGCAGTCATTGACACACTCCACAAAGTCCCAGAGCCACGATTTTCATCTGGAAATCAATTTCCCAGAGTCTGGAGGAATAGTGGAGAGGTACACAATCCAAGCTGCTTGAGGTCTAGTGTGAAGTTTCCACAATCAGTGACGGTTTGGGGAGCCATGTCATCTGCTGGTGTAGGTCCACTGTGTTTTATCAAGACCAAAGTCAGCGCAGCCGTCTACCAGGAAATTTTAGAGCACTTCATGCTTCCCTCTGCCGACAAGCTTTTTGGAAATGGAAATGTCATTCTCCAGCAGGACTTGGCACCTGTCCACCCTGCCAAAAGTACCAATACCTGGTTTACACAACAGTATCACTGTGCTTGATTGGCCAGCAAACTCGCCTGACCTTAACCCCATAGATTGTCTATGGGGTATTGTCAATAGGAAGATGAGACACCAAACCCAACAATGCAGACGAGCTGAAGGCTGCTATCAAAGCAACCTGGGCTTCCATAACACCTCAGCAGTGCCACAGGCTGATCGCCTCCATGCCACGCCGCATTGATGCAGTAATTGATGCAAAAGGAGCCCCGACCAAGTATTGAGTGCATTTACTGAACATACATTTTGGATTTTAAAAACCTTTTTCAAGCTGTTGTTATAAAGTATTCTAATTTACTGAGATAATGACTTTTGTGTTTTCATGGGCTGTAAGCCATAATCATCAACATTAACAGAAATAAACACTTGAAATAGATCACTCTGTTTGTAATGACTCTATATAATATGAGTTTCACTTTTTGGATTGAAGAACTGAAATAAATTAACTTTTTGATGATATTCTAATTTAGTGAGATGCACCTTTTTACATAGTGCTGATTTTTTATCATCTTTACCACGGGGGCATTGATTATAGGGTAATCATGCTGAGCAGACTACAGGTGCGCCTCCAGAGATCCCTGTGAGCACTGTGCTCTGAACACTACAAAAAAAGGCTGATATGTAAATATACGGTGGATTTAGAAAAGCAAAAAAACCTGAATACTATGAAGCAGCAGGATAAAATAAGAGTTAAAACTGGCTGCTTTTGACCTGGGGACAGGTGCTCTGTAAACTGTAGTGTACTGTCCAGAGTAGTAGCTCAGGCAATTTGAGTTCCTAAATAATCAAGTAAAGAAAATTTATACAATGAGGGGAAAAAACATTATTAATATATTGTGTTCTCAAGTGAGTCAAAGCTGAAGGTGTTCCGTCGATCCTGATAGCGCCAGATTTACCTTGTGGAACTCTGAAAGGCTTCTCTAACCGAAAGGCCGTGTTGGCTGTAACCAGGTCTAGACAATAAAGAGAATGCTCCCATGGATGAACCAGAGGTAGACAAAAAGAGGAAGGCCAAAACCAATTTTGGAAGAACAGATTACATGTGGTGAGGGACCACCTTATCCTGGACATTGGAAGAGAGCTCTGAAGGACAGATCAGTCAATTCAGACACCCTACGAATAGAGGTTATGGCCACCAGAAATGCCACCTTCCGTGAAAGGATCTTTGAAGAGATACTGGGAAGAGGCTCATAGGTTGGTTCTTGGAGCACAGACATAACCAGATTGCGGTCCTAAGGTTCCACTGAATGCCTGTAAGGAGGGGCGCTATGAGCCTGGAGCAAAGTTTTCACCTAGCGTGCACTGAAAGAGCATGGAAACAGCGGAAACCTGTCCCTTCAGGAAGGAGAGGTTGAGGTCTGCATCCAGACCACACTGAAGAAAGGAAACTATCCTAAGAAAGGAAAAAAAAACATTGGATGGAAGTCCCTATCTTCACACCAAAGAAAGAAAGATCTATGGGTACAACAGGCAAATTGCCTCTTCAGAGAAAGAGAACTTAAACTCTATAGCGCCACCTATTGGAAGCAGCAATCCTGCAAGTCACAATCAACCCTTTAACGAGTCGTGCAATATGACTTGGGATAATAGCGAAATCAGAGGCTCTCACCTAGCCAAATCAGTTCTCATACTTTGCACTGACCAGGGCCAATAGCCCGAAACACCGTGTCTGCAAATTGAGATTTTGATTTGGCTTTTATCCTAAGTCATATTGTACGACTCGTTAAAGGGTTGATTGTAACTTGTAGGATTGCTGCTACCAATAGATGGCGCTATAGAGTACAAGTCCTCTTTTTCTCTGACGAGGCAATGTGCATATTACATTTCCCAGAGGAGCATTGCACAGCGAATAATCCTCCTTACTTTGGCATGCCAGAGCCGGTGTCCACACTCCACAAGGAGAAACGTTACCCCTTAGACCTCAGGTACAACAGTAAACTTTGGCAGATGTGGCTTGCAAGCCTTCAGCATAGTCTGTACTGCAGAGTTGGACAGACCTTTTAATCTCAGTATCTCGGCTTTAGCGTACACTCTGTTAAACTAAGCTGAGGTTACGTGGGATGAAAGTGGGTAGCTTTGTGAAAGAAGGTCCGAGAGAGAGGGGTGGTGCCATGGGGCATCTGCGATTAGCTGGATAAGATTGGAGTACCATGCGCGGCAATGACAATCCAAGGCTAGAACACATTCTGCTTTGGAAGGAAGGGAGAGAACTCTGTCCATGGAGTGACCAGAATGTCACACAGTCGAATGTCCCCCAGTTTTATTAAAGAGAAATGTGTAATGTATGTTTGTTCCATGTTTATGGTTCTCTGCTTTAAAAAAATGGTTGCAATGCATTAAAGGATATTATGCTTATGACAGTAAGGTAAAATGCTCTACTCTACAGACAATGTCGTCTTTTTAATTACCGTATATTCCGGCGTATAAGACGACCTGGTGTATAAGACTACCCCCCTACTTTCCTGTTAAAATATAGAGTTTAGGATATATTCACCGTATAAGACTACCCCTTTTCCAACGCATACCAAACACCGGTAAAAATTAAAAAAAAACAGATTTGAATTTAACATGGTCCTTTTTTAATTTAAATTCTTATGACATGCAGGTATATAGCAGGAAAACTGTCACTCATAAACATATTAAAATAGGGGGGACCCCACGTCATTTTTTGGGGGGGTCCCCCATTCTAATAGCTAGTAAAGGCTAGGTATTCAGCTGGGGGCTGATATTAGTAGCCTGGGAAGCTCCGTGGGTATTACCCCCTTCCCAGACTTCAAACATCTGCCCCAGCCGTCTGCTTAACCTCCGCTAGAGACTATAATGATGGTGGATCCCACGCCAATTTTCTTTTTAAAAAATCCTTTATTTTAACACTAAATGACAATTGAGGGGTTAATAAAGATGCAGTCCCTAAATTATTATTAATTTTGAAATTAATTTTTCCCAAAAATGTTGACGTGGGCTTCGCCATATTTTTGTGTCCAGCCAGGTACAGCAGGCAGGAACGGGCTGCCCCCAACCACCAGCTGCATATTTGTACCTGGCCGGACACAACAATATAGGGAAGCCCTTTTTTTTTTAATTATTTCATGAAATAATTAAAAAAAAAAGACATGGGGCTTCGCCCTATTTTTGTGTCCAGCCAGGTACAACTAGGCAGCTGGGGGCTGGAATCTGCAGCGCAGGGAGACCCAAGCTTTCTGGGCCCCCCCCGCTGCAAATTGCAGTCCGCAGCCGCCCCGGAAAATGGCGTGTTCATAGAAGCGCCATCTTCTGGCGCTGTACCCAACTCATCCAGGGCCCTGGTGCGGTGGCTCACTGGGTAATAAAGGGGTTAGGGCCAGCTTGGCATTATCAGCTGGCCCTAAGCCCGAAATTCATGGGGTCACGCCAATATTAGACATGACCACCATGAATTTCTAGTAAAGTAATTAAAAAAAACACAACACCCAGAATAAAGTCCTTTAATTGAAATAAAGACACAATTTTTTAATGTTCTAAATTAAACCATACTTACCGTCACGCCCATTCCAGCTGAAGCCAACGATCTCCTGCAATAAAAGTAAAATAATAAAGCAACCTCATCCTTACCTTTCCATGGTTCCCAGGACCGGTCCAGCTCTGCTACATTCACATGACAGGCTGCACCGCAGCAGAACGCTGCCGTTCAGCTTGCCATGCGGCAGACACTGAGAAGCGTAGGCATGCTTGTGCTCCTCAGTGTCTGACTGTGACGGCATCCAGATGAGCCGAGATCATGTCCAATGAACTCGGCTCACCTCATGCACGTCACTGACAGCGTGGGAAAATTCTCCTGCTCCCCGCATGCGCAGTAGAAGTTTCCCACGCTGTCAGTGACGGACATCCAGGAGGTGAGCTGAGTTCATTGTCGGCTCATCTGGATGCCGTCACAGCCAGACACTGCAGAGCGCAAGCATGCCTGCGCTTCTCAGTGTCTGCGGGGATGACAGGCTGGATGGCAGCGTTCTGCTGCGGTCCAGCCTGTCATCTCGATGTAGCAGAGCTGAAGCTGTCGTGGGAACCATGGAAAGGTAAGGATGATGTTGGTTTATTATTTTTCTTTTATTGCAGGAGATCGTTGGCTTCAGCTGGAATGGGCGTGATGGTAAGTATGGTTTAATTTAGAACAATAAAGAATTGTGTCTTTATTTCAATTAAAGGACTTTATTCTGGGTGTTTGTGTTTTTTTTAACTTTTACTATGGGGTTAGTAATGGGGGTGTCTTATAGACGCCTCTCCATTACTAACCTGGGCTTGATGTCAGCTGGCATTATAAGCTGACATCAACCCCAACCCTATTACCCCCTGCCACCGCACCAGGGCAGCGTGGAAGAGCGAGGCTAAGTGCCAGAATTGGCGCATCCTATGGATGCGCCATTTCTGGGGCGGCTGACGGCTGGTGTTTCTAGCCTGGGAGGGGGCCAATATTCATGGCTCGCTTCCTGGGCTATTAATATCAGCCCCCAGCTGTCTGCCTAGCCTTTGCTAGCTATTAAATTAGGGGGGACCCCACGTCATTTTTTTGGGGGGGTCCCCCATTTTAATAGCTAGTAAAGGCTAGGTATTCAGCTGGGGGCTGATATTAGTAGCCTGGGAAGCTCCGTGGGTATTACCCCCTTCCCAGGCTTCAAACATCTGCCCCAGCTGTCTGCTTAACCTCCGCTAGAGCCTAAAATTAAGGGGAACCCCACGCCAATTTTTTTTTAAATAAATCCTTTATTTTAACACTAGATGACAAGTACAGTAACCAACACTATCACTGTACTTCATATATATGTGACTGACATGTTTCTATCTATCTAATCTATGTGTGATTCTCTATTCTTTCTATTCTAAATTGTCGGGTACCGCTGCTGAATTGCCGGCCGGCTTTTTTAAAGAGACGGTGCATGAAAACACTATTATTTGTTTTAATAAATCCTTTACACTAAATGACAAGTACAGTAAGCAATACTGTCACTGTACTTCATATATATGTGACTGACATGTTTCTATCTATCTAATCTATGTGTGATGCTCTATTCTTTCTATTCTAAATTGTCGGGTGCCGGCTTATGCCGCTGCTGAATTGCCGGCTTTTCATATATTGTCACAGAAGCGATGCGAACTTCCCTGCTCCGGACACAGCGCAGCGCTTCTGTGACAAGTGAAAGCTGTCGGCACAGAAGCCCTGCGCTGTGTCCGGAGCTGGGAATACGCAGCGATGTGTCAGTTTCAGCACAGAAGCGCTGACTGTCTGGACCTACCGCCGCCGTATTTTAACTCCCTCCACCTTATATTAACTCCGACATGGCAGGGATACGGCCACGGCAGCTTATTAACACCCCCAGAGTATCCCCGCATGTCAATTTCTGAAAGTTCAAAAGCATTACCGGCGTATAAGACGACCCCAGACTAGACAGAAGATTTTTCAGTCTTCAAAAGTCGTCTTATACGCCGGAATATACGGTACCTTTATTTGTTTTCTTTATTTTTACAGTTCCTCGGTGTTGGATCGTCTCAATGCATTACTTGAACCTGGGGGAGTACTCACAGTCAGTGAGCGAGGAGTCATTGATGGAACAATACCCACTATATTGCCACACCCTAACTTCAGGTGAATGTTTTTGTAGTTCTAGAATATATGGATAAATATTTTGTTATGCTAAAAAAAAGTTTAAAAATTGCAGTATCTTTAGACTTTTCTAAAATGCTTTTACTTGGCTGTTCTCACATTTTCTATAAGGATCACGTTCACTCTCCTTTCAGTTTGTCACCAAAAATCAAATCTTTATCTAGAACTATGTTGCCTCTATCTTCTGGAAGCTGTTCTCGATCGTGGGAATTCCAGCAGTGCTGAGAAATGAACGGAGGCTCATGTCAGTTCCAAGCTTTCGTTCTCTTGAATGTGGATCTCTGTAAATAAATTTAATTCAGTTTGTCTTAATTGTTTGAAATATTGTATTTTCTATAGACTCTTTATGACACTGGATCCTGCTCATGGGGAAATCTCCAGAGCCATGAGGAATCGTGGCGTTGAGGTATACATACCTGAAGATGGTGATGCTGCATTGGATTCTTTTGACATTAAAACTTTATTGAACAGTCTTGGAGTGGTTGGAGATAATTTATGCAATGCTTTGATTCACGTTCATAAAGAGATCAACGAGACCATAATTGGTAAGTAGAAGAGACTGATGCTAGTGTGCTATCATATAGTAATTTCATCATTTTAAAAAGGTTGTCCAAAGCCCACAGTGATTACATACGAAGTGTCTAATTATTTAATTTAAAGGGAATCTGTCAGTAGGATCAACCCTCCTAAGTCATTTATCTGAGCATGCAGATCATAGAAAGTTGTATATCATGATACCTGCAATCTGATGTCTTTTGGAGCTCATTCACTTGTCGGTTTTCTTGTGTAAAAAAAAAACTGGCTGAGTTTCATCAGTGATTTCGGTCGGAGTTTTAACATTTTATCAGAGTTTGGTCCGAGCCTCATTAGTTTGTGCTATACAAAAAAAAGAAAATAGTTTATCCACCTTTCCCTATATGACAGTCCGTGAATATTGAACCGCAGTTGGATGGCAATGGCAGCTGAGACAGTGACTGCAGCACCAGCTTCCTGATGACTCGTTTGAGAATCCACAGTGTATGCTGGTAGAGGGAATAGTAGGGAATTTTAGATTGAACTACAATAGAAAAGTGGTTAGATTATTAGATTAAAAGGTCGAATGTGGTTAGATTCCCATCTAAACTATTAATATGCACGTACAGGTTATAGACTGCTGAGCAGAGTGACACCTGTATATTCCTCGTTTCAGATGCCTTGTTGTTAAGCCCTCTTTTATCACTTTATATAAATGACCTTTTCCAGGCTATAGGGCAGATGCTGCCTGGATAATAGCTCAGCCTCCAGAGCATATTTTACATGAAGGGGGCATTACCAGTGTGACGTGTAATGGCCGCTCTCTGCTCTCCTGACCTCACTGCAGAGCTGTGTGTGATTATACCTGACACATCTGCAGGTTCCTCTAAGCTTCAGCTTTCATCTCCCAGGCAGACAAGGTTAAAATACAGCAGAGCTCAGAGAGAAGCAAAAATGTGTTTGCAATAAAACAAATTTAATTTCTCCTGTCCTGTTAATTGAATGTCACACAGTGGTAACTCTGCCTTCATGTAAAATAATCTCTGGAGGCAGAGTTATCTTCCAGGCAGCATCCTTCCCAGAGCCTGGTACTGATCATTTATATAAAGTGATAAAAGATGATTTCTCAACAACCAGGCATCTGATATGAGGCATACAGGGATGACTTTTTTCAGCATTCTATAACCTGTATGCCTATATGAATAGTTCAGATAGGTCAAATGTGGTGACAGATTCCCTTTAAATAGTTAGACTTTTAATGTGAAATTCACTGTTGGTTTCCTACAATGAGGACCTATCACCGGGTCAAAACGGGACTGTTTTTGCTCTTATTTTATTCCTGTTGCTGACCCTCTGCCCCCTCCCCTAATTACAGCATGATTTTTTTTTATCCATCATACAGAATCTTCCAAGGGAGTGGTGCTCGCAGGATTATCTAAGGGCATGTCTTTAGGCTGCTTTGTATAATTACAACGTGAGCCTCACTTCCTTGTAAAGACCGTAAAAAGCCTATATCTTACTCTGGGAAGCAGCCGGAATAAAATAAAAAACTGGCCACTTTGGCCCGAGTGACAAATCTTCTGTAGGCTGCTTCTCAAGAGATGGTAGTTTTTATTTTCTTAAATGTTTGACGATTCTTTTACTTTTCTATTGCTTACATTTCTTCTAGGTTCTCCATGCAGTTCTCTTTCTTATTTGCTGCATGCTGGAGTTCTGCTATCCCAGCAGTTACAAAGAGGAATTGACCTAGAACATGCTTTCCAAAAGGCCTGTAGTGAAGTGTTTGTCTCCTCTCAGCCCACGGCTGTGGTCCAACAGGTGAGTTCTCTCAGTAAATGAGAAATTTGCTGCACATTTTGTTTGCCTAACGCAAGATTGCCACCAAAATTATTTTGTTCCTTTTTACTACTTTACTACATACTATTGTGTTAACATCCAACACAGACTTTCCCTGAATTTTCTGCTCACCTATGAATGTCACACACCATTTTACGGATTTTACATATACTAAAGAATTTAACTTTTCCATAGTTACAGTGCAGAACTGTATTTCTTTTCTTTTTTATCAAGTGACGTTTTATTTAAACATAGTAACGTAATGTTATCATAATGTTGCATCTCTGGTGGTCTCAGGCATTGATTACAATTCTAGGTAATCCTAAGGAAGCCCATTTCTCTTTCAGTCTTTCTTACGAGCACCTTACCTTTTTATTCGTCCCCTTTTGAGTTGCCGGTAGTGCAGTTGGCTTGCCTCATGTGTTGATCATCACTTCCAACAAAATAGTTTCAGCTTTCCTTTTAAATATTTCTGAAAACACTGCAGCATGGATTAGTTTGTATTATTCACATAATCTATATGTTGCTTTTTTTTTCAGCAAGTACAGGATATTATTCAAGGTCAGGTGTGTGTTCTCAGACCCACACATGGTGGTTGTATGTTATCTATTGGACTGTGGCCTGATCAAGTACCAGACGCCATCTTTTCTTCTGAGGACTCCACTTTGTCTACTATTCTGAGGGACAGTCAAGTCCTCCTTTATATTCTGAACAGACATTGCCTACAGAAAAACAGGTAACACTAAATGAAGCAAATTGAAAAAAAATTACTACAATAAACAGACTGTATATAAAACGCATGTGTTTCCTTACTGTATCTAGTACTGCATCCCATTTCTTTTTTTATTTTTGTCTTGGGAAAACGTGCCTATAGTGTTTTTTTAAAGCAGGATTTTACATCCCAATGTCTTTGTGTGCATGTAGCTTTTTCAAAGACCAGTCCACCAATACCTTTACATGGCCAGTCTGTTACTGAGAAATCAGTGTTTGAATTGATTTGGAAATGGCTATGGTAAATCTGCAACCTCTGTCATTTCATCTCTGTTTCCTGCCCAGCGCCGCTGCCCCCTGCTTGACCAACCCACCATGCTGTGTGACTTCAGGCATAGGAGTCATCAGTCAAGCAGGAAGAGGCTGTGCTGGGTGGGGAATAGAGCTGGAGTGACAAGAGGCTTCAGATCCAAACCCTTATTTGCATATTGTTTCAAAGGCTGATTTCTCAATAACCGAGGAACAGACTGGCCATGTAAGGCTACGTTTCCACGATGAGTATTTGATGATGCAGATTTTCTGCGCCAGTTAAGTTAAATTAGGTTGCTTGTGTTTTTTCATTGCTTTTTTGAGTGTGTGTTTTTTTTCTTTTGACACTGCGTCTTTTGTCTCATTAACCTGTTAAATTCCGCTGTCAATCTGACAGCGGCATTTAACACGCGCCGGCAGAGGGGCACGTCATTCCATTCGCCCATCGGCTCACCCTTGACATGATCGCGGGGCGCTGATGGGTTTCCATGACAGCCGGCGGTCTGCTGAAGACCTCTGTGCTTGTCATGACAATTCTCCTATGATGGCCAGTATGCTGGCATTCATAGGAGATCGTGATTTTCACTATACATAGAAATGCTGATGCAATGCTGTGTTTGGCACAAGTGATCAGGCAACCACAGCATCAACTCCCCTAAGGGGACAATTAAATACATGTATCTAATATTAATAACAAAAATAGTACTTACTCTGGAGCATCCAAACACTTTGATTGTGTTCACAAAGGTGATCTTACATCCTTTGTGTTTTTTGGTTTTGAAAAAGTGAGTTATCCCAAACGTGGTGCACAAATGCCTTACAGTGAGAGAGGCATATTGGATATTGCGCCTTGATACTGAATATCCCATGGGTATGAATTTTAGAAACTATCTATTATATATATATATTTATACATACATACATAGACTTGTTTCCACTGCATTTTCCAGATTGTTGGTTTTTGTCTGCACAGCTGCTGTTTATTTAATGAGATTTATTTTCTTCACTTGTGATTGCATCACTTCCTCTATATATACCGTATAAGCGGACCCAAATATAAGTCGAGGCACCTAATTTAACAAAAAAAAAACTGGGAAAACCTATTGACTCGAGTATAAGCCTAGGGTGGTAAATGCAGCAGCTACTGGTAAATTTTCCCATTCTGGTATGCATGGCCCCCTCATCCCCCAATCCTGGTAGGCATGGCCCCCTCATCCCCCAATCCTGGTAGGCATGGCCCCCTCATCCCCAATCCTGGTAGGCATGGGCTCCTATCACTGCATACATGACAAAAATAAACGCTTCTATTCACCTTCCTTCCCTCTGCTCCAGCTCTGCGTCCTCTTCTACCAGCAGCTGACCTCAGAATAAAAAATAAAAAAATACACATTTGGTATTGATGCATTCGTAAAAGTTTGATATATCATAATATCAAATAAATTAATCCAATCAGGAATCAGTGTAACGAGAAAAAAAAATCAAAACACCAGAATTTAAGATTTTTTTGGCCGCCGCCAAATTGCAAAAAAAATGCAACAAGAGGCCATCAAAACATCGTATTTACCTCAAAATAGTATATAAATGTATCAGCTCAGGGTGCAAAAAATAAACCATCACGCACAGCACTATAACCTGAAAATTGAAAGCATTAAATGGCGACAAGCAACTTTTTTTTCGTATTTCACCATTTAAACAAAATAACTATACATTTGGTATCTACGTACTCGTGCTGACCTGGGGAATTATATTGCCAGATCAGTTTTACATAGTGAACATGGTAAATAATAATAAAAAAAAAATAAAATTGTGAAGTGTCACTTTTTTTTGCAATTTCAATGCACTTGGATTTTTTTTCCTGCTTTCCATTGCATCACATGATACAATGAATGGTGTCATTGAAATGTACAACTCATCCCACAAAAAACAAGCCCTCATACGGCTATGTGAATAAAAAAATAAAACCGTTATGGCTCTTGGAAGAAGGAGAGGAAACCAATAAAACAGAAAATCGCCTGCAGATAAAGCGGTTAAATACTAACCTTCATTGTCAAAAATACTCTGTTGTTAGGATTACAAGTGTAATCCAATAAGAAGTGAATTGGCTCTTCTCCTACGTTTGTTAGGATGTATAATTGAATCAGATAATTTTTCTGTATTTATGTTCACACCTTGCACTTAGTGCTTACATTTCTGGAAAGCTCAGTTCCTCTTTATGTCTTTGCACCATGTTTGACAGCCATTTTGTTCTGGTTGCTGATGTATGTCCATAATTTGACAGGCTTTTAGCACTGATCTTATGAATTCTAAATTGTTGTTCTTTTCCATTACAGGAAAAATCCTCTGGCTATACAAGATCTTCAATTAATAGCTAAGTCACCCAATGCAGAAAATCTGAGTTTTAATGCTTTGGAAATGGAAGGCGTTTGGATGGATGACCCTGTAGTTATTCAACATTCTGTCCAGCTGATCATTGAGAAATCCACATCATTAGATTGGATGCTAAGGATGCGATGGCTAAGTCATTTATCCAAAAAAATACCGACTGAGCTGGGTGTGTTTATTGAAGTGGCTCTCCTCGTTTTTAGTTTTTTTATATTCTCATGTACACGATGTTGCCTTATGCTAGGCCAATATAATACATATTAAGTGTGTGATGTACAGTAACTGCATTCTAAAAGTCAGAGAAATGTATGGGCTGATATGGATCATTATTAGAAGTACATAATAGCATATATAATCGTTAGAATTACACTGCCGTATATAAATGGGTTAATGTTTCTTTTACAGACTCTTAAACTTCAAACGAGTTTTTATGTTTTTTACTTAATTGAATATCGATTTCCCTTAAATTCTATTACATCTTATTAGTCATTAAAAAAACCTAACAATTAGGCTGGGGCTATACTACTATATTGGCTGTTACATAGGTCATATTCTGCCGTTACATCTCATCATAATGCTAGTGAGGTCATATGCTGCCGTTACATCTCATCATAATGCTAGTGAGGTCATATGCTGCCGTTACATCTCATCATAATGCTAGTGAGGTCATATGCTGCCGTTACATCTCATCATAATGCTAGTGAGGTCATATGCTGCCGTTACATCTCATCATAATGCTAGTGAGGTCATATGCTGCCGTTACACCTCATCATAATGCTAGTGAGGTCATATGCTGCCGTTACGTCTCATCATAATGCTAGTGAGGTCATATGCTGCCGTTACGTCTCATCATAATGCTAGTGAGGTCATATGCTGCCGTTACGTCTCATCATAATGCTAGTGAGGTCATATGCTGCCGTTACGTCTCATCATAATGCTAGTGAGGTCATATGCTGCTGTTACACCTCATCATAATGCTAGTGAGGTCATATGCTGCCGTTACGTCTCATCATAATGCTAGTGAGGTCATATGCTGCCGTTACATCTCATCATAATGCTAGTGAGGTCATATGCTGCTGTTACATCTCATCATAATGCTAGTGAGGTCATATGCTGCCGTTACATCTCATCATAATGCTAGTGAGGTCATATGCTGCCGTTACGTCTCATCATAATGCTAGTGAGGTCATATGCTGCCGTTACGTCTCATCATAATGCTAGTGAGGTCATATGCTGCCGTTACGTCTCATCATAATGCTAGTGAGGTCATATGCTGCCGTTACGTCTCATCATTATGCTAGTGAGGTCATATGCTGCCGTTACATCTCATCATAATGCTAGTGAGGTCATATGCTGCCGTTACGTCTCATCATAATGCTAGTGAGGTCATATGCTGCCGTTACGTCTCATCATAATGCTAGTGAGGTCATATGCTGCCGTTACGTCTCATCATAATGCTAGTGAGGTCATATGCTGCCGTTACACCTCATCATAATGCTAGTGAGGTCATATGCTGCCGTTACGTCTCATCATAATGATAGTGAGGTCATATGCTGCCGTTACGTCTCATCATAATGCTAGTGACTGTGGTCCTATTGTGATCGGCATGTTACCTTGACCATGACAAGCAAGTCACAAAACAATCCCATCTAGTTCTATGCTTGTTGCGGTACCTCGCGGCTCGCAACCACCTGTGTTATGACGCGACTTGGCATACAGTGATCTTTGGCTGTGTGACTTGTGTCGTGTAGTCTAAACATTAGGCCACGCTCAGTATTTGGTCAGTATTTTACATCAGTATTTGTTAGCCAAAACCAGGAGTGGGTGATAAATACAGAAGTGGTGACTTGTTTCTATTATACTTTTCCTCTGATTGTTCCACTCCTGGTTTTGAAATACTGATGTAAAATACTGACCAAATACTGAACGTGTAACCGTGACCTTAGTGACATGCACATAAGTGCAAGCATATTACTAACTTAAGCATTCTAAAGGATATTTGGCACCAGGTTTTTGCTACCCCATTTGAGAGCAACAGAATGTAAAGGAACAGATTTCAGCAATGTCCCTTACTGGGCTGCTTGTGGCAGTTTTGATAAAATCACGGTTGTATCTTCTGCAAATCTACTACTTCTCTGAATGCTGACCTTTCTATAACCCCACCCACACTACGGTGTCCACTGTGCATAGGCAGAAAGCTGACAATAAACGGTGGGAGCCGGGTTATACAGAGCTCATAAATATGGAGCATTCTATAGCTGCAGATTCACTAGTCCTTTATTGATTTCCTGTGTGGTTTTCCAAAAACTGCAGCAAGCAGTCCAGTAAGTGACACATCGTTGGAATTGGGACCTCTGCCCCTACAATCCTGCTTCTCTCAGATTAGATGGCAAAAACCTGATGACAAATTCCCTTTCATTTTTCGGCGTGAATAGGAGTAATGATTGTTGCTTTGAATAATCCTAACAAATGATACCACAACATTACAAATCAGCTCATGGACACGTGTACTTTCACATTGCTTAGAGCCCTCTCGATTAGACAAACTTACATTGACAAATTCCATTTTTATCCTTTATGAATAGATCATGTGCGCACAGAGCTGGATGCTGGGGCACAAGCTTTGAGTAGGTTCTACTCTAGTCCACTGTCTGATGAATTGAATAGCGTCATGAAACTCCTCTACAGTTCAGGACTAGGTAAGGTTTTTTCCTAAAAATAAATAAATAAATTAGCGGTATGTAGAAGGTGACCTATTCAAGTATATCTTGTGTTCTTGGATGCATGTTAGGGTTAAAAAAAAAATTGCAATTGGGTTTCATTCAAAACTTTGCATTGCTTGCCTTTTAAAACCTCTGTGTAGAACAGTCTATGGCTGGCTGAAAAATAAGCTGAGAATCTGTCGGTCATACTGCTATGACGGTCTGACGGAGTTTCTAATGCTTTCTTCTGTCTTCTGAACTCCTCTCAACTGATTTATGACCACACATCACATCAAAGTTGAATGTGCAGGAAAACCGTGTCTGTAAAAGCCAAGAAGTGAAACCTTTTTAATGAAACCCAATTGTAAAATAACTTCTAGCCCCAAATACGTGCTTTCAGTTAAAAAAAAAAAAAATTGTCCCCAAAGGTTGACTACTGCTTCTAAGATGATTCTACTCTTCACCCCAACTTGTCTGTAGTGCTTGAGAGGGAGGCGGCCACAAATGGATTTTCTGTACTCCTGACTCTTTGTAGGGTAAGGGGTAACTGCCTGTTTGTAGATTCATGACTGCTAATTTGAGTAAATGGAGACCATGATCATTGAAAACTCATGTTAGAGATTTTAATGAAGTAGATCCAAGTTTAATAAACTAGATCTACTGAGAGAAAGATACAGCATGAAGGACTTTGCCCAATTTATTAATAGACCGGCTTAGCCCCCATATTGATCAATCAGATGTATAGCCCTTGGGATGGTAGTATCTGGAAAGGAACCATAATAGATCATCTGCATACAGCGCCAGACGATTTGTTGCTTGCACCTCTAAGTATCGTCAGATGTAATACGAATAGCCAGTGGCTCCCGGGCCAACACACAGTAAGGCCATGTGCCCACGTAGCGTTTTTGCTGCGTTTTTACGGCTGCAAAAACGCCACAAAAATGCTTGTAAAACAGTCTGCCATGCAAAGCAATGTGAATTCGGATGTGCTGTGCACATGATGCACTAATTTGCGCGCCGAATTTGCATTGCGTTGCAAAACGCAGCATGACCATTTCTACCGCGATTACGCTGCAAATTCGCGGCCATTGAGGAACATTGAAACGCAGCAAACCCGCAGGTATATGTGCATTTGCTGCGTTTCAATTAAATTCAATGGCCTCGAATTTGCGGTGTATGTGGTACCAGGGATGAAGAGGAGACTACAACTCCTCTTCATCCCGGCTACCACGCGGTGAAAAAAAGAAATAAAGTTAAAAATAAACAAAACCTGTATACTCACCTCTCCGGCGGCCCCCGGTCTGCTCCCGGCCACGTCCTCTCTCCTTGGCGTCCGGCGGTGTACTGTCAGGACCTGCGGTGACGTCATTTAGTCACCTGATGGTCACGCGACTGCTGAAGTCAGCAGTCAGGTGATGGTCGCGTGACCATCAGCCGACTAAATGACGTCACCGCAGGTCCTGACAGTACACCGCCGGACGCCAAGGAGAGAGGACGCCGCTGGGAGCAGACTGGAGGAGACCTGAGAGGTGAGTATACAGGTTTTTTTTTTTTTTTTTATGTTTTAATTCTCTTTTTTTTTTTTTACTATAGATGCAGCATTTAAAGCATCAGTTCACACATTATAAATCCATGCCGGTTGCATGGATTTATATTGTGTGACCAACTTGTCAAGCACTTTCCAAGTGATGCTCAAAATCGCTTGGAAAACTGCTTGAAAAAACGCATGCGAAAACGCTGAAAAAATGCTTCTTTCTGGCAGAAAAAACGCATGTAAATCTGCATGCGTTTTTTTCTGACAGAGTGAGGCAAAAACGCTCTGCATCAAATCTGCCACGTGGGCACATAGCCTAAGGGTGATAAGGGGCATCCTTGACAAGTAACCCTAAACAAAGGAAAATAATCAGATGGTACACCATTTAGTTGCATAGCTGCCTTAGTGTTTCTATAGATGATTGTTAACAATTTTATAAATTACTTCCAAAGACAAATTTATGTAATACTTCTATTAGAAAAGGTCGTTCTATGGAATCAAAGGCCTTGGCTTCATCTAATGAAACCAGAGCCCAGTCATCCCCTCTACTAGCCCCAATCTGAGACACAATCTGAGCTCGCCTCAAGTTATCTGAGGTGCTTCTACCAGGTATAAAGCTGGACTGATCAGAGTGTATTATGCTAATTATAAACTTGTTTAATCTATTGGCTCTTATTTTTGTGAGGAGTTTATAGTCCATATCTAGTAAAGAATTGAGTCTATAGGATCCGCACTTCAACGGACTATTGAAGCAGAAGATGTGTTAATAAATGTTTTTGCCACTTAGTTATTAAAAATTATGCTCCGTTCAAAAAATAACCTTTCATCTTCTGAAATGGGCCCCCTGGGGTTATTCCCTCTGCATGCTTTATCCGTCAATCCCCGTGGGTAATCAGCTGGCCGTGCGTGTGCAGTTCCTGTCATCATAATAAAAAGAGAGTTCCCCCAACTCCAGCGTGTGCAATGTATGTGAGCAGTGATGGCAAACACTTCCCGCACTCACACAAGTCTGACAGCTGGGTGAGATGGTTCTGCTTCACCTGTGCACTGTCAGCTGTGTGAGTGTGATTGCAGACAGATGCTCCCCGTGCTCACACAGGTCGCAGGTGGAGGAGATTGATATCACCCAGCTGACGGAGCTTTGTGAGTATGGGGAGCATCTGTCTGCAATCATTGCACACACTTTTAGCATTTTGTATCCTGCTTGCGCTGACAGACCTGTGTCTCCGCTCTCTGGGTCCACATGCAAGCAGCTTTTTCCAGAGAAGCTAGCTTAACCTCCACCACAGCAGAAGTGTCTTCCAATGTAGAGATCTTGGATTCAGTCTCCTCACCCGCTTCTGGAGATTTTTCAAGTCCAGCCTCAGCAGATCCACATCTATCTTCACTTCATCTATTTTGCCATTAAGAGATAAAGTCGAGGCTTGAATAGCCGAAAGCAGTTGGGTGGATGCCTTCTTTAATGTGAGTTCGAGTTCCACTGGTTGCATCTTCCCTTTTGTGACTCCATGCTCTGTCGCCTCCTTTGCTTATTGTACTGTGGTCCAGGCGATATTTTGTGAGGCAGACCTCGCAAATTCTTGGAGCTTCTCCACCGGCACCGATTGCCATTTTCTGTTCATCGTATCGCTCATGAAACTCTGAAGTATAAGGTACCTCTGGGTGCTTTTACAGCCCTGTTACTACAGGATAATGGAGAGTAAACTGATTGTGTCTAGGAGCCTTCCTTACGTTTGTCCGAACATGCCGGCTGGTGGTCATGCTCCCCCCTAACCCAACCTAGACCATAAAAGCTCTTGCTAAGCACTTCTAGACTCCCTGTCTTGTGTGCTGTTGTCTGACTACTATCACGCTTCCCCCCACTCTCAACAGCAGTCCTTTTTCTCTTTCAGCGCTGATTGACTCCCATGGCTTCTTTCCTTATCAACAGCGGGCAAATAAATAGCTCCCGGCTTTTCCTTTTTCTAGGCCTCAACTCTTTCTCCTAGTTTCCAGACATGGAGGCAGATAATGCACTTGTTCCTTGAGCTTTTTATGCATTGTAAAGGTGGGTCCTTCTCTCCACGAACTTTCCCTACTCGTTTTGTTCCTTTGTCAGAACTTGTTTCTTATCACAACAGTGTTTGTCTTTGTCTGATCCATCAGCTGTAGACATCCATCATGCTATGAGAGTAGGCCTAGGCCTTGGTGGCTTCCTTCCCCTTGTCCATATTGCAGTACTTGAGTGGAATCAAAAAATGTCACTTACCCCTTAAACAAAAAAAGTGGGAAATATAAGCGCTATGTCAAACTTTAGAGGAGAATCTTTCTGCCAGACTACAGCTGGGACTACTTACTTTGCAAGTTCTGCTATATTCCAGTGTGGTTCGCTTGATACTCTGTCCTGAATTCCTGGGTACCAGACATCCCTCCACAGCCCCACTGCTCTCTGAGCCAGCCACAACTTAAAATGCTGCAATGCTATGTTTACTTCCACTGTGTGATTGTTAGTAATCTCACCAAGGTATCTCATTTCTAAACCACATTTTTGTGACTGGGCTATTCAACCTAACCAACCCCATCATGAGGCAGGACAAAGAAAAGGACCAAATCCAAGCACTCTAATTCACAGACTGTTTTGTTAGTCTTTCCTCCGCCTCCACTTGTTTGACCTAGACTTCCTCTTTTACTAGAAAGCCTTTGTCTGAAGGCAAAATGTCAGATTGTCATTAGGACTTAAGAGCAAAACGGACCTCTAAATTAAGGAGTGTAGTGGACAGCTTTGTTGAAACAGTTAGGGTCAGTCTTCAGATCACGACACAGACTGCCTTGCGCAAGGATACTCATTTGGCTACTTGAATTTATTTTTTTTGCCAGATCTTCCTTTGAGACTGGTAGGCCTGACCCCCAGGCTAGTCTTTACATGTGCCTGTGTAAGCAGGGCTTCCACTGAATGGATCCGCCAGCTCCACTAAGCTTTTCTTTCAGGACTTCTTCACAAATTTTTAATGGAACTGACCTACCTGCTTTTGTTATGCTACCGTTTTTTGAAACTTCCCTGGATGTACAAATAATTGTTTACCATGCCTTAAAGGGGTTGTCCACTACTATTTAAAATATGCCAAAGCGTTTTTATGATGAAAAGCAACTTCTTTCTAATTACCTCCTGGTGCTGTTTCTGCCTGTGAGCGGCGCTATCGGTGGCCGCTCACAGACGTCACGTGACCCACGGTGTGACTCAGTGCTGGGGTCCCCGCAGTGACTGCTGGGTCGTGGGCGGGGTTACTGCACTGCGTCACACCCAGCATCCACTGCTCGCTTTCCAAATGAATGGGGAGAGGGAGAGCGCGCGGTGTATGCCGGGAGTGACTCGCGGGGTAACCCCGCCCATAACCCAGCAGCCACCGTGGAACGCGGAAGAGAGATCCTCAGCTGTAGCCTGGACTTGTCGTGACATGAGCGGATGTCAGAGTCGGCTGCAGCCGGGGTCACGTGATGCCTGTAAGCGGCCAGTGATAGCGCCACTCACAGGCAGAAAAGGCAAAGGGAGGTAATTACAAAGAAGCTGCTTTTCATCATAATAACGCTTTGGCATATTTTAAATAGTAGTGGAAAACCCCTTTAACCTACATTATAGCCATCTGCTGAATTGCCTTGATCTAATGATGAATTGCGGACACAACTTCCACGTTCCACTTTAAAACCTCTATCTTTGTGGGTTTCAATCTTTTGTGAGGCCTTCGTAGACAAGATTTTATTTGAAGCCACAGGTAGGAATAGTTCCATTAGCATTCAGAGTAAGGAAAATCTGCCACTGTTTCTTGCCTTTTACAATTTCTCAAATCCTTCCGCCTCTGTGTTTCTCACAGCAGGAAGGAAAGAACAAAGATTTCCACCTTGCATGCTGCGGAGACTTGCCTACTTTAGGGGATGATTGTACTCATGCCACCAGATAAAAGTTTTCAGTGTTTCTTCTCCAAACTCATTGTGGTACCCAATTATGACTGATCATGCCCATCCCAATGTGTCAACAAATTTGTCCTGGCTTGTCATTTCTACATGGAATCCCTAACATTAGTGATCTCCATACATCTCACAACATTGAGGTATGCTGGTCATGCATCCTTTATCTGCTTGTTTCACCAGGATTTCCCATGCTTTGCAGAGCTCTACCTCCACTTCCCTTTTGTGCTTTAACATGTGCCCTGGGAACTGCTCCCTGAGAGTTCATTAAGGTATTGTCACTAGTGATGGCACTACCCTTCTTTAGGGAGGTGACAGACATGACATATATTTGGACTACATGATGGTGAAGGCCACAACCAAAGAAGAAAATGTTTTTCAAATCACTGTAGACGCTTTGTCTCACTTTGGTTGTCAATCACCCAAATAATATATGCTTCTTTCCACATGGCAATTACAATATGAATCCACTCTGCAATGGCAGACATTACACTTAATTGTGTGATTTTGCTGTGGATATTCCTATTCAAATAATTTAGGTTTTCCTCTAATTCTACCCTTTACATTATGAAGGGTGAAGTTTGAAATGAATATCAGCAACTTAAATTGACAGGTTGAGATATAGACTCATAGACTCTTTCACAATGTTGATGCTTTAACATGCAGTATGCAAACATTGGATCCCCAAACAGATTCCAGCAATCCTGGTAGCTCTGGATCTGCCCCAACCAGGCTGGTCTGAGGTGATGTCAGCACTGGCATATGTTCCTCAAAGATGATAATCTTTTAACTCTAGAACCACCCTCATTTACCATGGTTTGGGGCCACAACGTTTAATGGCATAGCTGTTTAAACTGAAGTTTTCTGCTATCAGATTATTATTTTTTTTTTTAACAGATCTACCATTGAAGTAGGAAATCTTGTTTCTTGGTTTGAGGCAAGAAAACATTCACTACCCCTTTTTTTTTTGGTTATCAAAAGTGATGTCTGGGTAAACACTTTAATCTCAATGATTTCTCAGTGAACTCAACAAGAAAACTACAGTTTTTTTCAAAATTTATCGAGGTCATTTTGTGAATGACTTGCTATTCACGGTTGGTCTGTGAAGATCGGTACGATACACGTCTGCAAGAATAAAATGACCGATAGATCTATGTTAGGCTGTGTGCCCATGATGCGTTTTTAATGCGTTTTTGCAGCTGCGGAAACGCATTAAAAACACATGGTAGAAGGCCTGCCATGTTCCCCAATGATAATCCGCATGTGCTGTGCACATGCTGCGGAAATTTCCGCTGCGTATTATCATTGCGGAAAAAAACGCAGCACTACCAATTATTTTGCGGAAGTGCTGCGTTTTCGCCGCCATTGACTTGCATTAGAACACGCCAATTCCGCAAGACTGCATCTGTACTTGCGTAATTGGCGCGTTCTAATGTGCGGATGGTACCCGGGTGTAGAGGAGAGGAGAGTCTCATCCACATCCAGGTACCATTAAAAAAATCTGTAAAAAAAAAAAAAGAATAAAATAAAAAATAAATGTATACTTACCTTCTGGCTGCCCGCAGTGCGCTCATCCTTGCTTCCCGGCACTTCGCGATGGAATGAAGGACCTGCGCTGATGTCAGTGTCATGTGACGGGTCACGCGACGCTGACATCGGCAGGTCTTTCAATCCACCGCTGCCGGCAAGGGAGAACGGAGTGAGCAGGACACCAGGGGCCATCGGTGGGTAAGTATTAGTTTATTTTTTTTATTTTTAACCACTCTCTCTCGGGTCACACTATATAAATCCATGCCGGTTGCATGGATTTATATAGTGTGACCTAGTTGTCGCAAGCACTTTCCAAGTGATGCTAATCTCTTGGAAAGCGCTTGAGAATCCGCATGCGGAAATGCCAGTGAATAACGCTTCACATCCGCATGTCCCTGGCAGGAAAACGCATGTACAATCCGCATGCGTTTTTTTCTGCCAGGGAGATGCAGAAACGCTCAGGAAAAAATCCTGAGCATTTCTGCATCGTGGGCACATAGCCTTACATTGTTTTTTCTGTTCTGGGCTTCTCTATGATGGGATGCTGATTTGTCCTTCAGTATTAACAACATTTTGACTGCCAACTCCAAGAACAACTGAAAAATCCAAGACATCATATCAGCTGTTCAACATATATGCTATTCGTTGCGGCCCATCGTGCTTTTTCACGTCATGAAAAGGCACCAAAAGTCTGAAAATGGTCTCAATTGGTCGTCTTTAAAATATTTAGGCCCCCAATGCATCAAGACGAGTGGTTTTCTTGCTGATCTTGATGAAGGGGCATGGTGGTGTCAGATGCTCCTGATTCATGAAAAGGTGCACCCCTCTAAATGAATCCGGAGTGTCTGACGAGCGGTGTGCGCCATGCCACCAATCTTACTCCAGTAGTTGAACAGATTTCTGGCGTAGGGACCGCCACAGCTCTTCATGAATTAAACGAGCTCTTGGGTCATACCTCCACCCCAGTTCTGCCCATTTAAAATTGCGTGAAAAGGCCAAAATTTGCTACATTTTTACACAACTTAGTTGCGCCAAAACTTTGCATCATTTCAAAGTGATTTCTGCCAGCATTCTGGAGAAATTGCTTTAATGTGTGTATAGTTGCTTGGAGTATTGTCCTCTCCCGTTATTAGTCAGCTACACAGTGCTTCATGATTCCCACACACGGTGCCACATTGCTCTTGAGAAAATAAAGTTCAGTGCTTGTTTTGCAAAACTTTTAGCAATGTCGGCTTAATCTTGACTTAAAGGGTTTGACTGATCTACAATAAGTCTGCAGTCACTGTATGTGAATCCTTGCAGCTCGTGCACTGTGAAGATTTGTAGGTGTCAGCGCCGGGAACATGAGGTAAGTATGCGGCATGCATAATCCTGGCCAGAAACCAACAACTGTTTCCGGCCTCGCACAATACACTTGTATTGAGCGCACCAGAAACAGTCGGATTCTGACCGGTAGTATGCATATCGCATTCTTGAGGTCACGTGACTGCCGTTCCCATGTGTGCGCTGGGAGGATTCACATAGAGTGAATGCAGACTTGTCATTTTAGACTGGACAACTCCTTTAAGCAATAAAACATACCCGTTTTATTTTTTATACCAGTGAACATGGAATATTGTAAGAAAAAAAATATATACTGACATTTTTTTTTTTTTTTAATGCAGGTGACAATTGTGTCCCAATTGATCCTCGCTGGAATATGCAATTATTAAACACAATGAAACATTCCCTTACACTTGATACTGGCATGGAACCAGATATGGAAATATTTAGCCAGTTGGATAGTGTAATTAACAGGTAAGTTTTAAATGTGTGATACTTGTGTACGTTATATCATTTTCTTAGGCCTCATTGTACTAAATAAATACAATTCAGTCTTCTTGACATAACCTAAAGCCAGGTATGTTTGGTTCTGAAATGCTTCTGAAATGCTGCGGTGTGTTAAAAAAATATATATATATATGATTTCAAAGCTGCTTCTCCCTATGCTCTCCTGTTGAGTGACAGGTCTCACACCGTGCATGTATAGGGAGAGACCTTTCACTCCAGGGGAGTGAGTGGGGAGAAGCTGGCGTGTACCAGACTGTCCGACTAGTCTCCTGTGCAGCTCGGTTCACACCGCAGCATTTTGGAGACAAACGTACTTGGCTGGAATCATACAGCCAGTGTTTCATGCATACAGGATCAGGCAACATGTTTTTGCTGGCAAGTTCCATTTAAGAGAGAATGGAAACTAAAGTGAACGCTCCTGAAGAACACAGATAGCCCCAACTGGACCCTTCTATTCAGTGCTTATTTGTGTGACCCCTTTGAGTTTTCACTGATGATCATAAGGTGTCTCTTTTAGAGCAATGGGAGTACACATATGCTCAGCAAGAGCCCTGCAGCATTGTGGAGAGACCTTGCTATAAAAAGAGCTTTTTGACATTCTTCCTTTTTGCTGGTATGATACTTATTGATGTAAAAAAAAAATATCCTCTTCTATAAACTTGAATAGGTTCACTTTTTATTTCCAGTTTCCATTAATCAATGTAACCAGGGTATGAATACAGAACTCTTGCTACTTCATAAAGCAGAGGTTCACAACATTTTTTGGTCCTAGGGTCACATTATCATACTGAATCAATCCCAAGAGTGGCAAAAAAATGTGACAGGGGGACTTGCATGAATACATAACCAAAACCAAGTTTTGAGTGTTTGAGGAGGATAAGGAGAGTTTATTGTCGAATACTGCTACAAAATAATCAGTTTCAACACACCCTAACTTAAACTGAGTTTTTGGAACAGAAACACTGCAGAAACTCCACGAATCCTCCTGATGATCTCAAAACTCTTAAGTTTTGAGGATTTTGTGACTATTAACATAGCCATGCTGCACATCATCTGACCAGTTATGTACTGCTACATGTGTAGAAGGTTAGAACTACCGTCAGTACATGAATCCATCACCAGAACCATTGTTAGTACATGAATGCAGCACCAGAACCACCGTCGGTACATGATTGCATCACCAAGCTTAGTACAGCAATCAATTGCAATGTCGGGGCAGCCCCATGTACACTTGTATAGCATGAATCTGCAACTGCCAGTATGTCCTTAACCGTGGTAAGGAGATACTAGGAGTTAAGTCATCATCAGACTGTGGACCAATCAGGAACACCAGTACTGATGAGACGTAGTCTGTATCACAATAAACACTATTATTCTTCTCAGTAGGAAAAACAAGATAATCTTGTAGTTCTACCTTTTAATGGCTAACGAAAAATAAATGCTGTTACAAGGCAAGCTTTCAGGACAACTTAGGTCCCTTCCTCAGGTATGGTATATCATGATATACAATGGTATCATAACTACAAGATTATCTTGTTTTTCCCACTGAGAGCAATCTTTTTACAACTGGCTAACACGGTACCAAACCACTTTTTTTTTCTTTTTACAATAAACACTTACATACAGGTGCCTTACAGAATACATCTTATCTGATTGAAGTAGTTCCCATCCTTTTTGTCTCCATGTAGTACAGACGCCATCATTACATGGACATCCATAGTTCATCTCTGCAGACTTCCATCTTCTCCGGTCTTCTGCAGCACATGCCAACATGGTGCCCTTAAATATAACAGTGTCATTATAATGCTCCTGACACTGCCCCTCTCCATAATAGCTCCCCCACACTGTCCCTCTCCATAATATCTCCCCCACACTGTCTCTCTCCATAATATCTCCCCCACATTGCCCCTCTACATAATATCTCCCCCACACGGCCCCTCTCTATAATATCCCCTCCCTCTCTCCATATGTCTCCCACACTGCCCCTCTCCATAATACGTAATTGCGAACCAAGAGAAACACACAGAATTATAACCTATGAAATATTGTAAAAAAAATATAACGCATATATATCGCTAGAATGAGAATTGTCAAAAAATAAGTTATGTGGGATAAATAATGGCAATTTAGACAGTCAATACAATGAATGAGCAACAAACAGAAAAAAAACCACTAGAAAGTCTAGAATCAAGATGTAAGTTTTAAAAAAGTTTGTATATTTATTGAGGATCAGGAAGATAACAAAAACATACAACATGGCAGGGGCACACGTGCTGATAATATTCAAAAGGACATTGCCAAAGTTAGGGATCCCAGGATAGATGTAACCGGTATAAGTATATGCTGCATGGGAACAAATGAATTATAATATTTACCAATACATTGTGTAGTTGAAAAGTGCAGCAATTATATGCTTGAAGAGGATTTATTTATGCAGCTCTATTTGTATGTCTCAAATGGACAAAGAGGGGCAAATAAGAGTAGAGTAATGAGAACTTACTACTTGTGGGACCCTAAGCAGCGTGGCGCCCTCCCCTGCCTTGTTGTATGTTTTTGTTGTCTTCCTGATCCTCAATAAATATATAAACTTTTTTAAAACTTACATCTTGTATTTTAGACTTTCTGGTCATTTTTTTCTTTCTGTTTGTTGCCCTCTCCATAATGTCTGCCACATAGCCCCTCTCTATGCTGTCCGTCTCCATAATCTCCCTCCCACTACCCATCTCCATCATAATATTCCCACCCATACTGCTTCTCCTCTCACTATTTTCCCCTCACTTCCCCATAATTTTTCCAAACAAGAACACACCCCTCCCCTCTACAATAATAATCCATACATTAAAGCTTCATCCCCTAAGTGGAGGGCTTGCCTTCCCCTGCTACATCTGCTGCGTCCTCACCGCCTCTTTGACCACAGCATTGTAATGTGGTCAGCAGCGTGATGACCTCTGCACGCTGGGGTGAGGGCTCACGAGCGCTGCTCTGCTTCTATCCCGGCGCTGCAGTGTTCAAGTATATCTGAAAAAATGCAAATACTTTAGAATACATGAAGAAGGGAGCCGGCGTCTCCCGGTTCTCCACTAGCCGCAAGTTGTGCAGACCTGTCATGAAGTATAGCGTCAGCCGCCTAGTAAGATTTTCTTGTGTAGTATACAGTCGTGGGCATCCGTTTTGAGACTGACACAAATTTTGGTTTACACATACTTTGCTGCTTCATTGTTTTTAGATCGTGTAGTCAGATGTTTCTATGGTTTTGCAAGTACAATTATAAGTATTTCATAAGTGTTTACACTTTTATTGACAAATACAAAAAGTTTCTGCAGAGTTTTTCAAGACTTCTGCAATTCGCCCTGGCATGCTGGATATCAGCTTCTAAGCCATACCCTGACTGATGACAGCCCATTCATGGCTATTTAGTTCTTGAAATTTATCACAATTCCTGTGTTTTTGTTTGTCCTCCCAGTTTTTGAGGATTGACCACAAGTTCTCAATGGAATTAAGATCTGGGAAGTTTCCTGGGAGAGAACCCCAAATTTCAATGTTTTGTTTACTGAGCCACTTTAATTCTCAATTTTGCCTTGTGACATGGTTCATTGATGATCACCAAATTGCTCCTACGTCGTGGAGAGAAGTTGTTCTTGTAGGATGTTCAGATGCCATTTTTTAGTCATGGCAGTGTTGTTAAACAAAATTGTGAGTGATCCCACGCTCCCAACCCCACACATGAATGGTCTCAGGAAGCTTTACTGTTGGCATGACACAGGAGTTATGGTAGTGCTCACCTTTTCGTCTCTGGACAACTATTTTTTCAGATGTCTTAAACAGTCTGAAGGGGGCTTCATCAGAGAAAATAAACTTACCCCAGTCCTCTGGAGTCCAATCCCTATATCTTCTGCAAAGTTGTTTTCTCTGATGAAGCCCGCTTCAGATTGTTTGGGACATCTGGAAGAATGATTGTCTGGAGAAGAAAAGGTGAGCATTTCATTGAGCACTCAAAACCACAAAAAGTTTAACTGGCTATATATATTTTCTTTACAGGGCAATTCTTCTAATCGACCGGCAAAAGCAATCTTTCACTGAAGCACATGTATCTAGGAAGCCAAAAAGACTAAGTGCTTTAAAAATTGCTGTTGAATTTCACAAAGGTAGGGTTTGTTTTGCTCATCAAATGAATATATATTGTGATTTAGATTTTCTGGGTTAAAAAATTTGCCGCCACATGAACAAAAAACATAGCAGGTTACCTTATTGCTGTGTGCTTGCTGTGGAAAAATCACCAATTAAATATTTATAAGTTTTTATAGAAAAGGGAAAAAGCTAAAAATTGCATTTTTTTAGCATAATGCTGTAGCTTACTTTAAAGGGAACTTGCCATGTCAAAGCATGTAAACTGCCCCCAGGTTGTTTTTGGTGATGCAATGTGCATCACTAACACGCTTTTTTCATTAAAATTGATGCTATAATCTTTTGTAAAAAGCACTTTATGTACTTATATCATACCTGCTTGTTTAGTCATAGGGGTGTTCTTCGCTTCATTCAGTCCGACTTGTCGCCGCCCACTCAATTTGAATTGTCCCCGGGTTTGCGCCAACGTCACATGAAAATTCCTGCTGAAATCGCGCACTTTTGCACTGTGTACTGTCAGCCGCGCTTTTGCACTGTGTACTGTCAGCCGCGCTTTTGCACTGTGTACTGTCAGCCGCGCTTTTGCACTGTGTACTGTCAGCCGCGCTTTTGCACTGTGTACGGTCAGCCGCGCTTTTGCACTGTGTACGGTCAGCCGCGCTTTTGCACTGTGTACTGTCAGCCGCGCTTTTGCACTGTGTACACTGTGTTCCAAATTATTATGCAAATAATATTTTCTCAGATTTTCCCAAATTACCTATATGAATTGCAGTCATTGTAATTTTCCAGTCAAATAACTATTAGAGTACAAGTGAAAGGTTTTTGTACAAACTGCCTATGATAACAGTATATTTTTAAAAAAATAAAAAACTCAAACTGCACTCAAAATGCATGTTCCAAATTATTATGCACAGCAGTTTTCAACCTTTTCATTTTAATAAAGAACAAAAAAATGGTCATTTTTGAAATTCTAAGCATTAGCAGGTTATTACAAACTGAAATCAGTTTTCAACTCAAAACTTTATTCTAGGTGATGTTACATTTGCACATAGGACCCCTTGTTCGAAAGGAGCTTCTGAACTCTCTCATTCATTGAATTTGTCAGGTTTTGGATGGTTTCTGCTTTAATTGTTTTGCATGAGGACAGAATACCCTCCCAGAGCTGTTGCTTAGATGTGAACTTCCTCCTGCCATTATAGACACTCCTTTTGATGATGCTCCAGAGGTTCTCAATGGGGTTGAGGTCAGGGGAGCATGGGTGCCACACCATAAGTTTGTCCCCTTTTATGCCCATAGCAGCCAGAGATGCAGATGTGTTATGTGCAGCATGAGACGGGGCATTATCATGCATGAAAATGATCTCGATGGTCCAGATGGATGGAGTGGAGGATGGCTGGTTGATGGACACCCCATGCAAACACGGCTACCGCGCTAACAAGGAGGAGGTGGAGTAATGTTTTGGGCTGGAATCATGGGGAAAGAGATTGTCGGCTCTTTTAGGATCCCTGAAGGGGTAAAGATGAACTCCATAATGTATGTTGAGTTTCTCAAACAGCACTTCCTTCCATGGTTCAAGTAGAAGAACCGTGCATTCCGCAGCAAGATCATTTTCATGCATGATAATGCCCCGTCTCATGATGCACATAACACATCTGCATCTCTGGCTACTATGGGCATAAAAGGGGCCAAACTTATGGTGTGGCCCCCATGCTCCCCTGACCTCAACCCCATTGAGAACCTCTGGAGCATCATCAAAAGGAGTGTCTATGATGGCGGGAGGCAGTTCACATCTAAGCAACAGCTCTGGGAGGATATTCTGTCCTCATGCAAAACAATTGAAGCAGAAACCATCCAAAACCTGACAAATTCAGTGGACGAGAGAGTTCAGAAGCTCCTTTCGAACAAGGGGTCCTATGTGAAAATGTAACATCACCTAGAATAAAGTTTTGAGTTGAAAACTGTTTGATTTCAGTTTGTAATAACCTGTTAATGCTTATAATTTAAAAAATGACAATTTTTTGGCTCTTTATTAAAATGAAAAGGTTGAAAACTCTTCTGTGCATAATAATTTGGAACATGCATTTTGAGTGCAGTTTGAGTTTTTTATTTTTTAAAAAATATACTGTTATAGGCAGTTTGTACAAAAACCTTTCAATTGTACTCTAATAGTTATTTGACTGGAAAATTACAATGACTGCAAATCATATAGGTAATTTGGGAAATTTGGAGCACGGTGTACTGTCAGCCGCGCTTTTGCACGGTGTACTGTCAGCCGCGCTTTTGCACGGTGTGCTGTCAGCCGCGCTTTTGCACGGTGTGCTGTCAGCCGCGCTTTTGCACGGTGTGCTGTCAGCCGCGCTTTTGCACGGTGTACTGTCAGCCGCGCTTTTGCACGGTGTACTGTCAGCCGCGCTTTTGCACGGTGTACTGTCAGCCGCGCTTTTGCACGGTGTACTGTTAGCCGCGCTTGCGCACTCTCGATCCGCGCGTGACGAACAGCTTGCGCAGTCAAGCTGTGCTTAGTTCCCAGCTTCACTGGCTGGCTGTACACGCGTGGGAGCTGCTCGTCAAAGCGCACACGCGGATCGCCAATCGAGAATGAGCAAGTGCCGCTTTAAAATGTACATTGCACACCTTGGCTGACAGCACATAGTGAGAAAGCGCGGGATTTCAGCAGGAATATTCATGACTTCGGCGCAAACCCGGGGACAATTCAAATTGAGTGGGCGACGACAAATCGGACTGAATGAAGTGAAGAACACCCCTATGACTAAACAAGCAGATAAGATATAAGAACTTAAAGTGCTTTTTACAGAAGATTATAGCGCCGATTTTAATGAAAAAAGCGTGTTAGTGATGCACATTGCATCACCAAAAACAACCTGGGGGCAGTTTACATGCTTCAAATCACATGACTGGTTCCCTTTAATGATTGTGTTTCAGATAGATTAATACAAAGTGAAAACAAAACAGATGTGTGTATATTCATTTATATTATTCAAGAAAAACACCATGGGGCCGATAAAAATTAGGGGTTTGTATCGGAATTCTGACTTAAAATTCCTTAAAAAATTCACTGTATTTTACAACAAATTGTGACTTTTGGTCTTTTCACACTAGTCCCAGACACCTTCTCTAAAATGAGCAGACGGGGCGTGAGTAAGCACGCACATCTAATTTTTGAAAATTTCGCCAAAAATGCACTCCAGTCCTTGATTGGGGTACATCTCTAACAGAGGCACACGGCACGTGGAAGATTACACTAATTCATCAATTGATGTGCACCTTTTTATGTATTAGGAGCTTTTTACTCCTGCAAGCCTCTTCATTAAGACTGGCATGTACATCACCAGTCTTAAAGAATTTGCCCCCAGAAAGCCAAAATGTAACAAATTGCAGAGTTTAATGTTATTACATATGTACAAATAACTTATAAACTCGTAAAAAGGTGACCTGAAGGTGAATGATACTTTGAAAATCATTTTGAAGTATTCATGTTTTAATATGAAATCCAGTTGGGGGTCTGTGTACTAATACCACACCCCATTCCCTCCTCGCCCCATTTAAAATATCTGAGCTGAGTTTGTGATCCTGAAGTTACACTTTGAATCATCTTTATAAAAAAAAAATTGTTGTGCATTAACCCTTAGGTTAAGTGCACATGTAGTGTTTTTGATGCGTTTTCGCGGCGGTTTTTCGGTGCGGAAACGCATCAAAAACGTTTAATAATCGGTCTGCCAGCTATTGCAATGGCAATCCTGATGTGCTGTGCACATGATGCGGAAATTTCCATTCAGGATTGCCATTGCGTTTTAAAACGCAACGTGTCCATTGTATGCAGTGTTCCCCGCCCATAGACTTTAGTTTAACCGCAGCAAATTCGCAGGTATAATACTTATACCTGCGGATTTTCTGCGGTTCAGTTAAAGTCAATGGGCCGCTGAAACACTGCGGCCCAGTGGGGAGGACTACTACTCCCATCATCCGACCGCTGATTTCAGCGAGAGCGGCGGCGGCTGCTGAGGGAAGCAGTAGTCTCCTCAACCGAGCCGGGACTGTGCAAGGTGGCAAAAAAAACAACAAAAAAAACAGTATACTCGCCTGTCCGGAACCCCCCCCCCCCCAGGTGTCCTCCCGATGTCCCCTGGCGAAGTCATCCTCCCGGCTGCCAGTATACATTGCTGTCTTCTACAGCAGTGACATTAGTGATTGCTGATGTCACTGCTGTAGAAGTGACCCGGATCGCCGAGGGACAATCGTGACTGCAGTAATTGTGGACTACGTCGTGATGGCGGACAGGTGAGGGATACTGTTGTTTTTTATTTTACTTTTTTTTTTTTTTTTACAGAAGATCGAGGGATTCAGGGACTTTTTTTTTTTTTTTTTTTTAAAAACCGTGTGTTTTTTATTTCATTAAAATACTTTATTCTGGCCGTGCATTTATTGAAAAAGCAGCGACAACTTTACGCAGTTAGTAATGGGGGCGTCTTATAGACACCCTCCTTTACTAACCTGGGCTTCACATCAGCCGCCAATTCAAGGCTAAGGTGAACCCCAACCCCATTACCCCACTCGCCACCGCTACAGAGCAGTGGGAAGAGCGGAGGCTAAGCGCCAGATTTGGCGCATCTTATGGATGCGCCGTTTCTGGGACTGCTGAGGGGTGATATTAGCCGTGGAGGGGTCTAGTATTCATGGCCCCTTCCCTGGTTATTAATATCAGCCTGCAGCTGTCTGTTTAGCCTTTTCTGGTTAGATTTTTATAGGGGACCCTACGTCAATTTTTTTCTGGGGTCCCCCCCTATAATCTAGTTAGTAAAGGCTAAACAAACAGCTGTGGGCTGATATTAATAGCCAGGGAACGTTTTGGCTACTGGCCCCCTTGGCTAATGGCCCCGGCTACTAATATCAGCCCCCAGCGGTCTGCTTTCCCTCTGCTGGTTCTAAAAATGACGCGGGAGCCCACGCCATTTTTTTAAAAAAATGTAGGCTCTGTGCCCACGATCCGGACGTAGCAGCATTTTTGACGCATATTTCTGCTGCGTCCAAAACTTTGCATTCTATTGAACGCGTGTGTTCCATGAACCATGCTGATTTATCGCATTCAATACTTTTTAGTGGTCAAATTTCTGTTGCGAAGACTAGCGACTCCGCAAGAGAATTTGACATGCTGCGGTCCTGAAAGACTCGCCGCATGTCAGTGTCCACGGGTAATTCGCAGCCTCTGATGCACGCATATTGGTCATGGGATTTCTAGAGATCCCATCCACTATGCTGTAACATCTGAACGCTGCGGGTTTGACGCTGTATAAACACATAGCGTCAAACCTACAGCAGCTCCGGATCGTGGCCACGTACCCAACCTCACCCGCAGCATGTCAATTTCTGTAGCGGACACGCCAGTCTCCGCTGCAGATTTTGACCGATTGAAGTGTCATTACATGCGGTGGATTCACATGTACCGACAACAAAAGTGCGGCATTAGAACACAGCGTTTTGGACGCATCAAAAATATGCTGCTTCCAAAGCGCTGCTGAGTGCTGATCGGGGGGATGTAGCTGCTAACGAAACAACTGTGAGCTGTTAATAATGGCTAGGGAATATATTTGCCTAATGGCACCTTCCTAGGCTAAAAATAACAGCTCTCAGCTGCCCCAGAAATTGCATGAATGGAAATGCTAATGAAGATTGGGTAAATGGGATTAGCTGACACCTAGCTCTTTTGTTTGGTGATTACAAGGTGTCAATCAGACCCTTTCATCACCAAACCTAATTAAAGTAAAGTAAAGAGTTAAATAAACAGACACAGAGTAAACACTTTATTTGAAATACAACAGACACATTCTTTAATCATTTAAATTAACCAATATACTCACCCCAGTTCTGACGGTAATTCAAGGGTTAAAGCAATGTCCCACCATAATAACTTTATTTAGCTCCAAAAAGCATTCATTGATGTACAAAAACGCTTAAAAAAAAACGTCCGAAACGCGGCAAAACCACACGTTTTTCCTGCCAAGGAGATGCAGAAGCGCTGCAGAAATTTCTGCTTCAAATCCTGAACGTGCGCACATAGCCTCAGAACGTTGTACGTCCTTAGGTTACACGGAATTAGACACCTGACCAAGACAAACCAATATAAGTTTGTAAAATATCCCATTCAAAAACCATGTCAATTTCTAAGAAACTGAGCCCTCTTGTGTTCTAACATCTTCATTTCGTTTGGGAATATTTTCCACACATTTTTGTAGTGTGACTGCATATTTGTAGCAAAGTTTGGAAAGTCAGATATTGTCTAGCAATGTGCATTCCAATTTATTCCAGCAGTCTTTAGTGGGCTTGAGGTCAGAGTACTGTGCATTAAAGTATGTTCACGCTAAAATTTTAAACCATGTCTTTATATACATCACAATCTTATTCCGCGATGTCTAAAATGTGTTTGTTTTTACCATAAACCCAAATCCTCAAAATTGTTCTTTACCACCAAATTTACTACCGCATGATAAACTTTACATTTCAACAGCCTCACTTTATTCTTTTGATGTTGAGCTGTTAATTAAAAAGGGATTTCTAGATGCTTTAGGTCAGAAAGTGTATGTCCTGTAAGAGCAATAATTTTTATAATGCAATTGAAAGTCCTTACGTTCTGTGAAGAGAAAAGGGTGTGCCTTAACATCATCATCCTCTAGTGAGCCCATGGAAACCCAGTCCAATACTAAATTTTTCTAGGAATCATCCCTTGGGGTAAATACAATCTCATGACAAAAGATATATATTTTTTATTGTTTTTTTGCAATTAGATCCAGCTGTCCATCAAGATCTTCCTCATCCAGTGATAGCCCATCTTGCAGCGTTTTTTGACCTCTGGGACATGCTTGTGTGTGAATACCTTGAGTCTAGCCTTTCTCCATTGACAGATGAAGTAACTAGCAAGGTAGGATCAGGTTTATATCTATATTTTAGTGTCATTTGTAAGTAAACCTTAATATCCAGTACTAGTTCTGTGGAGGTGTTTTGGTTTTTTTTTGTACAAGTTTACTAAAAATGTGTATCCTATGCTGAAATTTCAAATTCTAATTGTAAAAAGTAAATACTTTTACATTTTTATAACTGCTGTGTGTGTATAAAGTTAGTAAAAGTTCAAGTTAGTAAGTTTAGTTACTTTTTTAATGCAAGTGCTGTCTATTTCCTGCATAAGCACTCAGCGTCAAACCTACAGCGGCTCTTGACCGTGGCCACGTACCCAAACTCACCCGCAGCATGTCAATTTCTGTAGCGGACACGCTAGTCTCCTATGCAGATTTTGACTGATTGAAGTGTCATTATATGCGGTGGATTCACATGTACCGACAACAAAAGTGCGGCATTAGAACACAGCGTTTTGAACGCTGCAAAAATACGCTGTGTCCAAAGCACTGCTGAGTGCTGTTTTTTCGCATGTAGCGGCTAGCGAAACAGCTGTGAGCTGTTAATAATGGCCAGGACCATGATTGCCTAATGGCACCTTCCTAGGCTAAAAATAGCAGCTCCCAGCTGCCCCAGAAATTACATGAATGGAAATGCTAATGAGATTAAGTGAATGGGATTAGTTGACACCTAGCTCTATTGTTTGGTGATGACATGGTGTCATTCAGACCCTTTCATCACCAAACCTAATTAAAGTAAAGAGTTAAATAAACACACAGACACAGAGTAAATACTTTATTTGAAATACAACAGGCACATTCTTTAATCATTTAAATTAACCAATATACTCACCCAAGTTCTGATGGTAATCCAAGGGTTTAAGCAATGTCCCACCAAATAACTTTATTTAGCTCCAAAAAGCATTCATTGATGTACAAAAACGTGTCAAAAATGCACCGTTTTTCCTGCCAAGTAGATGCAGAAACGCTCAGGACATTTTTGCTTCAAATCCTGAACTTGCGCACATAGCCTTAGACTGTATATTGCAGGCTGCAGAATGAGGTAACTGGGTTGGCCACGTTATTTTTATCAGATGTGTTGGGGACATGATATTGTGACAGTTACCATTACATAGATATGACAGGTTCTCCTCCTGCTCTGGTTAGTGCAGCTTTACTCCTAGACAGCACAGTTCTCCAGTCCATACAATGGCTGCTGGAGGAGAAGAGACCACACCTGTCCATCAGCGATGTCCAATAGAAACGCAGTTTTCTCGTGAGGTTTTCAGTTGGACAAGACTGATGGACAGGTCTGGTCACCGCTCCTCCACCTGCAGCCATTGTAAGGACTGGATGGAGAGCTGTGCAGTCTGTGAGGAAAGCTGCACTAACTAGCAGGAGGAGGACCTGTCCTACCTGTAAGTATCTCAAAATCATGTCCTCAACACATCTGGTAAAATAAAGATAATGTGGCTGACCTCATTAACTCATTATGCAGCCGGCAATAGACAGTGTAATACAGTGGCTAGAAGAGGCAAACGCTGCAACATTTTTAATGAAACCCAATTGCAAAACGTATTTTTAGCCCAAGTTGTATGGATTTAAGTAAGAAAAAAAAAAACATTTTAAAGAATCAATATTGACTTTTACCATAGCTACTTTCAATAGGTGTCAATAGCGTTCAACTCATCTTCCTCTCTGAAGAAGCAATTTGCATTGTTTTCTTTATAATTTAAAGTCTTACATTTGCTGATTCCTACTTTCTAGGTTTTCTCCTGCCTCAGGTGGCGTGATAGGTTCAGGCTCATATCAGAAAATGTTGGCTTGGAGCATGATGATCTTGCCTTGTTAACCCTTCATTGGAACTGGGTTGCGAAACATTCTGTGAAACAGATTTCAGAAATCTTCATTGGAGAGCTCCAAAGGTTGGTGATCAATGTTTTTAAAAGCCATACAAATAAAGCTACCTGTCATTTCAGATAACTTCTCATTAAAAAAAACTATCTTGTTTACATGAGGAATAACCTCATTACTGGCCATTAAACAATTTGTGTCTTGCATTTTTCACAAGTTTCCCCTGTATAGACTCTCTCTAATTTTTAGTCTCTAAGCTAGTGGCTGCAGACTAGCTGCTATAATGTCTCCCATAAATTCATAAATTTCTCACAGAGGCCTGAGTGATTCTTGCTCCTTTCTTTGTGTAGTATATTTAGAAGATTCATGGAGCAGCATTGAAGATACTATACCGCAGTACTGAGCTGTGTGGCTGTGAGTCCAGCCTTGTAGTGAGGTAGATTGAAGCTGCAGCATTCATCTGTGTGCCTCTTACTGTGCTGAGAGCTCCTCACTCCTTCCTCCCATCTCCATAATCTTCAGTATGCTATGTAACCTGACACATCTCTCTGCTGGCAGTTTTTCTTGCTTTGACCAATACTGATTTGAGCAGTTTTTCAGAGTGAATGTTGAGTTGATAAGATGGAAGGAGCATAAATGGCACATAAATGGAGGAAGAAGTCGAATTCTATGATTAAGATACATTACAAAGTTTCTTATATTTGCTTATAATGTATGTTGAAACAGTAACACAAAAGGTGCTTCCTTCTTCAAGTCTTCATTAGAGTTTCAAGGCTTTAAGCATACAATATTGTTAGTGCATACCATCTGAAAAGGGAAATTTCTTATTTTTACTTTTATACTTACTGCTAATCAAGGGCATTTCATTCTCATGTTATCTACGCAACACAATCTGAATTTTGAGGCCTTGAGAAAAGGGTGTATACACCCAAAATAGACATAGGTCATCTTGAAATTCAACCCCTCTGTACAGTGCGTTTATGAACAATAGAACAATTTAAATGGACATATGGTGAAGACCATCGATACGGTTCTAGGTACAATTTTGTATTTGTCTTTTCTAGGCTTTGTGAAGAAGTCCAGTGCTTATCTTTGAATATTCAGGAATGTCTCGCTACATCCTCTTCTCAGCCGCCTGCCAGCATAAAATTGTTACAGAAAGTTCTCGGTAGACCACTACCATTCAAGGTATTTCTATTCAGTCCATGGATATAGTTATACTGAGCAACATAGAAACGTCACTACTCTCATGCTTCATTATTTCCTTGTTTCAAGTTTTGCATTTTAATTATTTCAAGTCATACTGTGAATAGTGTTGAGCATTCCGATACCGCTAATATCGGCCGATACCCGATAGTACAGTATCGGAGTTCCGATACTGAGTTCCGATATTTTTACAATATCGGATACCGAAATCGGAAGTTCCCATAATGCTTGCGCTCTGCAGTGTCTCTGAAGGATGACAAGCTGGATGGCAGTCCTCAGCTGCGATCCAGCCTGTCATCAGAATGCCATCCCAGCGTGGGAGAATTCTCCTGATTGTTTAAAAGCCGGCGGCTTTTTACCGCCCGCTGGCTTTTTACCGCCCGCCGGCTTTTAAACAATTACTCAGCCCCATACTCGCTTCCCCGCAGCCTCCCACCCCGATCCTCCGCTCCCCTCGCCACCTCCCATCCCGATCGTAAGTTAGGACAGGGCGGGGAGCACAGCACCAAGGAGCGGGGAGCGAAGGACCCGGGCGGGGAAGCCGGCAATGAAAAGACTTCACAGCCGGCTTTCCCGTTCTGTGCTGCGCTTTCCCGCCGGTTATTTCAAATGAACAGCTGAGGTATCAGGTGATGCTGATCAGCTGTTCATTTGAAGTCGCCGCGTGCCCTCAGAGGGTTCATGTGAGTTCATGTTTGACTGCATTGCATGAACTCACATGAACTTTCCCACGGCCGCACAGGTCAGCCTCACCTCTCAGAACATCAGCCCGTCATGATTGGTGTGTGCGGGTGTCTGTGCGATGTCTGCCGGTGTGTGCGTGCAGGCAGACATAGGCCGATGTGACACTACTACTCCCATCGGCCTATGTCTGTCCCCCGTCCACTCGTGCCAGCAGGATCAGCTCGATGGGATCAGTAGTTCCCATCAGCCTGATCCTGCTATTTAAATTGCCCTACTGTGTCCCCAATAAATTTTAAATACATTTCATTGGTGGCCAGTGGTTACCTAAAATAAATTAGTTTATACATTACCTGTCCCTGCCGATCGCCACCTAAAATAAAGTAAAAAAAATAAAAAACTACACCTATACTCACCTAGACACCTAATTCCCCAAAGCCATCGATCTCCTGTAATAAAATATAAAATAATAAACCACAACCTTATCCTTACCCCTCCGTAGTAGTCCACGAGTGTCCCACAAAGATCTCCAGTTTAGAGCAGCCACATAGAATGTGACCGCTCTGAACCGCTGCCGCCGTTAGAATGACGGGGCCGTAAAGCAGCTCCGTCATTGCATAAGCGGGTTCGCCGGAGTTCAGGCAGCGCTGCTCCGGTCAGCTCCTTTACGGCCTTGCTGTACCGTGAGAAATTCCCACGGTACAGCAGTGCCGTAAAGGAGGTCTCCGGAGCTGCGCTGCCTGAATGCACTCCGGTGACCTCAGTCAGTGGCTCCCGCTGCCGGGAGTGGACGTGTTCCCGGCAGTGTGAGCTTACAGCAGCCATGCACAGCTGTCACCATCTCCAGATGTGACAGCTGTGCATGGGAGATCAGCGCAGGAACGTGGACAGGTAACTATTTTTTTTTAGTAAACTATGAATTAAATAAAATGGTGTGTTTTATTTCCAATAAATTATTTTTTTCTGGGTGTAGTGTGTTTTTTCTTTTTAACACTTTGTAGGTTAGTAATGGAGGTGTCTTATAGACGCCCATCATTACTAACCTGGGCTTCATGGCAGCTGGCGCTGACATGAACCCCAACCCTATTACCCCCTGCCACCGCACCAGGGCAGCGTGGAAGAGCGAGGCTAAGTGCCTGCGCCATTTCTGGGGCGGCTGACTGCTGGTGTTTCTAGCCTGGGAGAGGGCCAGTATTCATGGCACCCTTCCTGGGCTATTAATATCAGCCCCCAGCTGTCTGCCTAGCCTTTGCTAGCTATTAAAATAGGGGGGACCCCACGTCATTTTTTTGGGGGGGGTCTCCCATTTAATAGCTAGTAAAGGCTAGGTATTTAGCTGGGGGCTGATATTAGTAGCCTGGGAAGCTCCGTGGGTATTACCCCCTTCCCAGGCTTCAAACATCTGCCCCAGCTGTCTGCTTAACCTCCGCTAGAGACTAAAATTGCGGGGAACCCCACACCAATTTTTTTTTTTTAATAAATCCTTTATTTTAACACTAAATGACAAGTACAGTAACCAACACTATCACTGTACTTCATATTTATGTGACTGACCTGTTTCTATCTATCTAATCTATGTGTGATGCTCTATTCTTTCTGTTATAAATTGTCGGGTACCGCTGCTGAATTGCCGGCCGGCTTTTTTTAAAGAGATGGTGCATGAAAACACTAATATTTTTTTAAATAAATCCTTTACATTAAATGACAAGTACAGTAAGCAACACTGTCACTGTACTTCATATATATGTGACTGACATGTTTCTATCTATCTAATCTATGTGTGAAGCTCTATTCTTTCTGTTCTAAATTGTCGGGTACCGGTGTATGCCGCTGCTGAATTGCCGGCTTTTCATGTTTCACTGTGAGCACTGTTCCCATCGATTTGGGCAACCACCTCCCCCAATACATTCTACATTATTCTTAGTTGTTTTCCTTCATGTAGAATTAACCTACAAGGAAAGAAAGGGTTTATTTTCATTCCGATATTTCTGTCCCATTGACTTGCATTGGTTTCCGGTTTCGGAATCAGCGATATCCGATACTTTTTGGGTATCGGCCCGATCCAATCCGATCCGATATTTCCTGATATCGGAAGGTATCGCTCAACACTAACTGTGAATAATTTCTGTTCAGTGAATAAAAGTGGAGTTTTCTAGTCACCCTCATAAATTATGGCATTTTGCGTTGTAATATCTTTTGGCTGTAGATACATCGTTAACATTAAGGTTGGAAGGTACCTGAACAATATCTACAAGGTTTTAAAGCAAAACACTCTTCAGCCTCTTAATCATAATTTTTTGCTTTACTTATCATTATCCTTCACACTTATACTTTATAGCATGGACAATATTTTTTTTTATACAAACGTTTAACTTTTCCATAAATATTTTCAATTTGCCTTTTTACCAAACAATTATCTGGGTAATCATATAAAGAAATGTTCCACTACTATTTAACCCTTTTTCTGTGATATATCCTAGCTCTTCATAACAATCGCTTTTTTAATGTACTTTCATTACCTGCGCTTCTTCTGAGCGCTTTCTGGTTTGGGTCACACCCTTTGTTGACATGCTGGCACTACTTCCTATACGTAATGTCCGATTCACCCCTCATCTAGGAACAGGATTGGACAGAAAGTGTGGCACATGTCACTCTGCTCCTGATGGTGGCAGAGTTGTCTGTAAATGATTGACAAGGCTCCTGAGTGGGAAAGCTTGGATGACAAACTTTACAGTCCTCTGCACTGATCCTGTTGATGCTTTTGAAAGCACATTGCAGCACTTGTCTATTGAAGCTGGCACTAGCGCTGCAAAACATCGGCACAGTCAGTGCAGAGGACAGTGTTTCTGAGCTTGCTAGTGTGTGGTGCAGACTGACCCAATTGATGCTTTGGAGCATTGGTGCCAGACCCTTCAATTTAAAAATTCTGCAATGTAGTTTGTAATGATAAGCACTTTGCAGAGCTTGTTAATTGAAGGGTCTATTCGTTGGCAGGATCGGTGAAGACTGATCTGAGCGTGCATGCTCAGACACCCTGTCATCATTCATCATCAATCATTTTAAAGGCGACTTCACTCCCATTTATTCAATCTGAGTCCTGTGCCCAAATGAGGGGCTTATTGGACGTAACAGACAAGTAGTGCCTGCATGTCAACAAAGCACTACTTAACCCACACCGGAATGCATTCATAGAAGTAGTGCAGGTAATGAAAGTGTATTAGAAAAGCAATTATTAAGAGTAAAAATATATGAAAGAGGGTCAAAAAATAGTGGAAAACCCCTTTAATGTTGCCCTAAAAATTTGTGCTTGGACTGAGCATTAGCATCTTTATAGATTTTGAGTTACTGAATAGTTCCTTGATTGTCCTTGTGGTGTGAAAGGGAATTCTCTCTTGGTTTAATGCTTCACCATTGCTTACAGGAGGATTGTGTAGTACAGTGTGTGCAGAAGTTGAAAGCACTCGGTGCCCCCCTTAATGTAACGGACCTGCGGCCAGTTAAACAAGAGAGCACATGGCAGCTGGAGACTTGCAAGTTAAAAGCAGCTTGCTCAGCGTGGGAAACCAAGTTCAACCTGCTGGAGGCTTGGGCCTCCGTTCTTCAAGCAAATCATCAAGAACATATCAATGCTGGTAAATTTAGTTTTTTAATCTTTTCAAAGAATCATGAGCACATAAAAGAACTGAATGTTATTTCTGCGTTATTGATTTCTACTGATTTGCAACATTTCTGTCTATTGAAAAAGATTTGTACATTTAAAGTATCATTTTATGGCTTAGATATGTCATGACAAATATTCTAAGGGTGGAAAAAATCAATTCCCCGCTAAAATTGTTTCGTTTCTTTTGAGATTACACTATTTTAACCCTTTCACGCCTGTTTTAGCCTTCATGACCAGGCCAATTTTTTTCAATTCTGACCACTGTCACTTTATGAGGTTTATGAGGTAATAGCTCTGGAACGCTTTACCCCGACGGCTGTTTGCACGTTAATGACCAGGCCAATTTTTACAATTCTGACCACTGTCACTTTGAGGTAATTACTCTGGAACGCTTCAATGGATCCCCCTGATTCTGAGATTGTTTTTTCGTGACATATTGTACTTCATGATTGTGGTAAAATTTCTTCGATATCACTTGCGTTTTTTTGTGTGAAAAAAACGTAAATTTGGTGGAAATTTTGCAATTTTCAAAATTTGAATTTTTATGCCCTTAAATCAGAGAGATATGTCACACAAAATAGTTAATAAATAACATTTACAACATATCTACTTTACATCAGCACAATTTTGGAACCAAATTTTTTTTTATTAGGGAGCTATTAGGGTTAAAAGATGACCAGCGATTTTTTTTTATTTTTCCAACAAAATTTACAAAACCATTTTTTTAGGGACCACATTACATTTGAAGTGACTTTGAGGGGTCTTTATGACAAAAAATACCCAAAAGTGACACCATTCTAAAAACTGCACCCCTCAAGGTGCTCAAACCCACATTCAAGAACTTTATTAACCCTTCAGGTGCTTCACAGGAATTTTTGGAATGTGGAAGAAAAAAATTAACATTTAACTTTTTTCACAAAATGTTACTTTAGACCCCATTTTTTTATTTTCTAAGGGTAACAGAAAAAAATGGACCCCAAAATTTGTTGTGCAATTTCCCCTGAGCATGCAGATACCCCATATGTGGGGATAAACCACTGTTGGGGCGCATTGCAGGGTTTGGAAGGAGCGCCATTTGACTTTTTGATTGTAAAATTTGCTTGAATAATTAGTGGACGCCATGTTGCGTTTGGAGAGCCCCTGATGTGCCTAAACAGTGGAAACCCCCCACAAGTGACACCATTTTGGAAACTAGACCCTTCAGGGAACTTATCTAGATGTGTGGTAAGCACATTGAACCCCCAGGTGCTTCACAGAAGTTTAGAACATTGAGCTGTAAAAATAAAATGTTCACATTTTTCCCCCAAAAATGTTTTTCAGCCTCCAATTTTGCATTTTCATGAGGGTAACAGGAGAAATTGCACCTTGCAATTTGTTGTGCAATTCCTCCTGAGCACGCCGATACCCCATATGTGGGGGAAAACGACTGTTTGGGCGCACGGCAGGGCTCGGAAGAGAAGGAGCGCCATTTGACTTTTTGAATTCAAAATTTGCTTGAATAATTAGCGGACGCCATGTTGCGTTTGGAGAGCCCCTGATGTGCCTCAACAGTGGAAACCCCCCACAAGTGACACCATTTTGGAAACTAGACCCCTCAGGGAGCTTATCTAGATGTGTGGTCAGCACCCTGAACCCCCAAGTGCTTTACAGAAGTTTATAACATGGAGCCGTGAAAATAAAATTTTCACATTTTTCCCACAAAAATGTTTTTCGGCCCCCAGTTTTGCATTTTCATAAGGGTCACAGGAGAAATTGCACCATGCAACTTGTTATGCAATCTCTCTTGAGTAAGCCAATACCCCATAAAAATCAAACTTTTTCCGCAAAAATTATGTGTTAGCCCCAATTTTTTTTATTTTCACAAGGGTAAGAGGAGAAAATGGACCCCAAAAACTGTTGTGCAATTTCTCCTAAGTACGTCAATACCCCATATGTGGGGAAAATACAGTGTTTGTTTTCACGGCAGAGTTCAGAAGGGAAGGAGCACTGTGTGACTTTTTGAATGCAAAATTGGCTGGAATTGAGAGCGGATGCCATGTCGCGTTTGGAGAGCCCCTGATGTGCCTAAATAGTGGAAACCCCCCACAAGTGACCCCATTTTGGAAACTACACCCCTCAAGGATTTTATCAAGGGGTATAGTGAATATTTTGAACCCAGAGGTACGACACAGAATTTGATAACATTAGGTCATCATATTGAATAAGTTGTCATTAGTCTTGAGCGCAAGTGCTCGCTACTTGAGTTTGCAGCGGGTACTTGGGTATGCACCATGTATCACGCGTGCTTGAGTGACATGCTCGAGTCCCCGCTCGCATGTTTCATGGTTATTAGACACCCCAAAAAAAAACATACGGGGATCGCTCGTGCATGGCAGTCAATACCCGTGAGGTTTTTTTGGCCACGAAGCATATGGGGCGGAGACTCGAATATGTCACTCGAGCACCCGCGATACTCAGTGCCTACCCGAGCACCCGATGCAAACTCAAGTAGCGAGCACTTGCGCTCAACACTGGTCGCCATATCGTCATCTTTTTTTTTTTAACTTATGAAAAAAATCCCAACCCTAATACAACCCTAACCCTAATCCTAGCCCAACCCTAACCCCGAGTTTATTATTTACGCTGTTCCTCGTGCGGTATAAGTGATTAGATGACTTTATACTTCGGGTCGGTGCTATTACAGCCATACCAGAATCATATCAGGTTTTTATGATTGACAGCTGTCACACACTAAAAGACGCATTTTTTTTTTGTAAAATCTAGTTTTTGCATCACCATATTTTGAGAGCTATAATTTTTCCATATTTTGGCCGACAGTCATATGACTGCTTGATTTTCGCGGGATGAGTTGATGCTTTTATTGGTACCATTTTCAGGCACTTGATATTTTTTGATCGCTTTCTATTCCGATTTTTGGAGGCAGAATAAACAAAAACTAGCAATTTCGGAATTGTTTTTATGGGAGTTTTTTTTATGCTGTTCCGCGTGTGGTAAAATTTATAAGGTAGCTTTATTCTTCAGGTCAGTACATTTACAGTGGAACCACATCTATATAGTTTTTCTATGTTTTGGCGCTTTTACACAATAAAAGCTATTTTATAGAAAAAAATATTTTTTTGCATCGCTTTATTCTGAGAGCTATAACTTTTTTATTTTTCGGCTGATGGAGCTGTATGGCGGCTTGTTTTTTGCAAGACGAGATGACATTTTCAGCGGTACCATTTTTATTTATATTCGTCTTTTGATCACATGTTATTCCATTTTTTGTTTGGCGATATGATGATAAAGCATTGTTTTTTGCTTAGGTGTTTTTTTTTTGTTTTTTTTTTTACTGTGTTCACTTAAGGGGTTAACTAGTGGGACAGTTTTATAGGTCAAGTCGTTCTGGACGCGCTGATACCAAATATATGTACTTTTATTGTTTTTTGTTTTTTTTCCATAATATTTATTGATGGGTACATTTATATTTTTATTTTTCATATTTTTACAAACATTTTTTTTTAACGCTTTTTGGACTTTTACACATTGTCCCACTATGGGACCTTCACTTTTTTTTATTCTGATCGCCTGTATAGCACAGGAATGCGGCACCAACCCTATGCTATACAGGCTGTCAGTGCTGCAGATGCAGAAGATACTTTGGTCATGCACTGTGCATGACCAAAATATCTTCCTGCTGTCTGTTGACCCGGATGTTATCATGTCGATAACATTTTGAATGTAAAATTTGTTTGAATAATTAGCGGACGACATGTCACATTTAGGGAGCCCCTGATGTGCCTAAACAGTGGAAACCCCACACAAATGACACCATTTTGGAAACTAGACCCCTTAGGGAACTTATCTAGATGTGTGGTGCTTCACAGAAGTTTATAACATTGAGCCGTAAAAATAAAATTTTCATATTTTTCCCACAAAAATGTTTTTCATCCCCTAATTATGCATTATCATAAGGGTAACAGGAGAAATTGCACCATAAAATTTGTTGTGCAATTTTTACTGAGTACGCCGATACCCCATATGTGGGGGAAAACTACTGCTTTGTCACACGGCAGGGCTTGGAAGTGAAAGGAGCGCTATGTTGGCTGGGATAGGTTGCAGACACCATGTCACATTTGAAGTCACATTTGAAGAGTAGCTGACATGCAGAAACAGCAGAAAACTCCCACAAGTGTCCCCATTTTGTAAACTACACCTCTCAAGGAATTCATCTAGGGAAGTAGTGAGTATTTTTTAATTTTTACATTTATACCATTGGGCAGTGAAGAAAACATAATTATATTTTTACTACAAAAAAAATGTTTTAGCGTCAGATTTTACATTTTCACACAGGGCAATGGGTAAAAATGGTCCCGAAATGTGTCACACAATTTCTTCTAAACGTGGCAATACCCCATATGTGGCTGTACAGTACCGCTTAGCCATATGGCGAGACTCGGGAGAGACGGAGCGCTATTTGACTCTTGGAGAACAAATTATTGTAGAATAGTTTGCGGACTCCATATACACAGCTCCTAAGTGCTAGAAGAGCAGAATCCCCCCCCTCCCCCCTCCCAAGTGAACCCATTTTGGAAATTATACCCCTTTGAGAATTTACCTACAGGTGTAGTGACTATTTTAACTCCATGGGTCTTTTCCAGAAAAAAGCTTCAGTGGATGTTGCGGAGTGAAAATTTCAAACTGCCGTTGAAGTGACCAGTACACTGTAGTGACCAGTACGTTGTGCCCAGCTCATGCTTCTGGAGACATGCACTTGTAAATTAGGCAAACTCTCATCGCTACAGGAATGCCAAACATGTGGACCCTAAATGTAGTTTAGGCACATTGTGGGGCTCAGAAGGGAGGGAGGCATTTGGATTTGGGAGCACAACATTTTCTGAATTTCTTTTGGGGGACAGGGGCCATTTCGCTTTTCCAGAGCCTTTGTACTACCAGTAACTTGGAAGTCCCTTATATTTTTAACAGATAACGGACCCGAGTGGGGACTTGCTTTTTTGAGGACTGAGTTTAAGCTTTTATTGGGAACATTTTACATAACGTTTATCTGGCGCTCTAGGCTGAGCACTTACATCGGGGTTTCCATCTAAATTTCAAAGTGATGTAATTCAGATGAAACCCCCGCCGGATCCTTTCACTGTAATGAGGCAGCAGTGTTACTCTTGACTCCGTCTGGCCTCTGTTTAGCGGTGTCCTATTTTTCAGAAGTGCACAAAACTGTGGCCAACCGCACTTTTATTTACACCTAAAAAAACTAACACCATGGGTTCACAGGCCAGATGACATCCATAGTGCTTATATCTGCCTCGTTACAGGGAATCTTCCGCCAGGGGTTCTGTCTGAATCACGTATTTCAGAGATTTACATGGAAACCATGGTGTAAGTGCTCAGCGCAGAGCACAGGATAAATGTGAGCAGAGCCTTACTGCGATCTTTGGGAGACGTAATAAACAAATCAGTAGCAGGTGAAGAATTGGTTTTATTTATTTTTTACGCCGTTCCTCGTGCAGTATAAGTGATTAGACGACTTTATTCTTCGGGTCGGTGCGATTACAGCGATACCAGATTCATATCGAATTTTTATGATTGACCGTTGTCACACACTAAAAGACTTTTTTTTTTTTTTTTTTGCAAAATCTATTTTTTGCATCGCCATATTTTGAGCTATAATTTTTCATTACTCTGTCGCCTCATTGGGGGAAACAGGACCATGGGTGTTATGCTGCTGTTATTAACCGTGGCTCCTCCTCTGCAGTATACACCTGTGGATGGAATCAGCCTTCTCCAGTTTTTGCTTAGTGTCGCATAAGAGGCACACCTAAAACCTTTACACAGCACCTCCCTAATACCCCCCCGGGGGTATTAGGTTGAAACGCCTCAGGTAGGGCCTGTACAGGCAGCAGCTCCCAGCAGCCAGCACACTACGGCTGAATCCAGGGACCCCAGCCCTGCTGCGGGCTCCTGTCGGGGCCGGGTGGGAGCACAGGTAGAACACAACAGAGGCACAGGCCTCCCTGCACCCTGTTTCTGCGGCAGCACCAGCTCTACGGTGCTTCAGGGGGACCCTTCACAGGGCCGCCCCTTCCGCTTATACCCCACCGCTATCCTGCCTTTAAATCCGGGGGGGTGGGGTCCAGTTCAGATCCGGCCCCCTCCCGGACTTCCGCGCCGGCCTGCAGTCCCTTTGGGCATCAGGCATCTAATTTAGGCCGCGGCAAATATGACACTCTACAGTGTCACAGAGGGGGTGGATCGAGACTGAAAGGGCGCGATTTCACACAGTTCTGCCGCCCTTTTCAGCTCTCCGCCCCCCCTTCTTTCTTAACTTTACTCCGGCGGCCATTATCTGCTGCAGGATAAGGGAAGACCAGCCAGTCTCCGGGGGGCACAGGACTGTGGATCTTCGGCGCTGGACCTAGGGGCACACCGGTGGGATTAGATTGCAGCTGGAGTTCTTCCTCGGCTGTGAGTCCAGGCTCCTCTGCATAGCCACCCCTGCCAGGACTGCATCCAGACTACTGTGCCAGAGCCCCAAGAAGCCCCTGCCAGTGCTTCGGTGTCTAATGCCACGCCGGAATGGGTCACTCAGATGTCGCAATCTATGACGCAGTCTATAGATAACCTAACCTCCACATTGCTTCAGGCTCTGCAGAGTCATGCCACGGCTATGAACGCTACCCAGCAAAGGGAAGGCTCGACTCAGGGACATGACGACCCGGGCACGTCTAGGTCAGGATGCAAGCGGACCCACAGGTCACGTTCATCTGCGTCATCCCATAGCACATGGTCATCCCCTTCTAGGGAGAGACACCGTAGTTCCAGGTCATCTAGACCGTCCCCTACCAGAGACAGACAATGCAGTTCTCCGCAGCGATCCCCGACCAGAGAAGGCCTCAACCCTGGTTCACCCAGCAGGAGACGCCTTAGCGATACACAGGATTCGGAAGGCATCTGTGATTCTGACTCAGACAAGGAAACTGAAGGGTCTCTGATCCCAATCCCCCCTAGCAATACAGCGCTAGTTGAGGACGTAATCTCGTCCATCCATCGGGTGCTGGACATTTCTGATCCGCCCCCGGAGGCACCACAACACAAGATTTCCTTTGAAGGAATTCTGAAGCCGCCTAAGGTCTTCTTTGACTACCCAGAGTTTAAGTCGATCCTTAAAAAGCAGTTCTCACAGCCTGAGAAGAAGTTTACCAATCGCAAATATCTGGAGGCGCGGTACCCCTTCCCACAGGAGACCACCAAGGAATGGACAGATCCACCCGAAGTGGATCCCCCAGTCTCTAGGCTAGCAGCACAGTCACTCCTTTCACTGCCAGATAGCTCAACCCTCAGGGACACAGCAGACCGGCAGGTAGAACGCATGGCTCGTTCAATTTTCGAAGCCGCAGGGGCCTCCCTGGCTCCCGCGTTCGCTTCAGTTTGGGCTGCCAAGGCCATCCTGGCTTGGGCCCAAAACTTACAAGCTGGACTCCCAAGTATCTGCTCCTGAGCTGTCGGACCAAGCGGTTCAAATAGCAGTTGTAGCAGATTACATGCTTCATGCAGCTCTGGATTCTGCAAAGGGTGCAGCGGGATAGCATCAAACGCCATCACGATTCGGCGTATCCTCTGGCTGCGAGAATGGAAAGCAGACGCAGCCTCAAAGAAGTCCCTCATGCACCTCCCGTACCTCAGTGGTCGACTTTTTGGTGAACAGTTGGACACGATGATATCCAATGCCACCGGGGGTAAGAGTACCTCTTTTCCCCAACTGAAACCCAAACGCACTTACAAGAAGCGTAACCAAACTCTATTCCGATCCTTTCGGAACTCTTCGGGCTGATCCGTCTCGCGGCCAGCACAAAATAGCAACCGCTCCCTACGCAGGAACAACTCGCAGTCGACGCAAAAGTTGGACAAGACCTGGCAGTCAAGAGCTGGCCAGTCAAAGTTCAAAGGAGGAAAATCTCAGACTTCCTCCTCATCATGACTCACGGACTCTGGAAGACACCCCACCTGTAGGCGGCCGACTTTTGCTCTTTCATCAAGTCTGGCTGCCTATTACAGAAGACAGGTGGGTCAGGGAACTAGTGTCTTCGGGATACAAGATAGAGTTCACTTCCAACCCACCAGACAGACTTTCTTTCTGTTCCCCTAAAACCGCCAGCCAAGGCTTGTGCCTTCCGCCAAGCGGTCTTCTCGTTTCTTCAAGCAGGAGTCATAGTACCTTTCCCCGCGGCCAAGCGCTTCCGAGGGTTCTGCTCCAATTTATTCGTAGTCCCCAAGAAAGGAGGCGGCGTACTGCCCATACTGGACCTAAAACAGCTCAACAAATATGTACGGGTACGTCACTTCCGCATGGAGTCCCTTCGGTCCATCATTGCGTCCATGGAAAAGGGAGAATTTCTTGCCTGCATAGACATACAAGACGCATACCTGCATATACCAGTTGCACCCGCCCATCAGAGATTTCTCAGGTTCGAAATAGACCAGGACCACTACCAGTTCGTGGCTCTCCCATTCGGACTCGCCACGGCTCCCAGAGTGTTTACCAAAGCCATGGCAGCCACCATGGACATCCTGCACTCCAGAGACATAGTAGTCGTTCCATACCTGGACGATCTCCTTGTCAAGGCTCCCACCTTCAAGGACTGCGAGCTCAGCGTCTCAATCACAATAGACACTGAGTCGCCTGGGCTGGTTAGTCAACCTACAAAAGTCATCACCAACCCCGAGTCAGTCTCTGACCTTCCTGGGAATGCTATTCAACACCTTCAGGGGTCTAGTGTTCCTTCCCAAGGACAAGGCACTGCCTCTCCGTCTAGGAGTTTGCACTCTCCTCAGCAAACCCCCTCTATCTCTCCGGTTTGCCATGAGAGTCCTCGGCAGGATGGTGGCGGCAATAGAAGCGGTCTCATTTGCCCAGCTTCACCTCAGGCCTCTCCAACTAGTCATCCTCAAGTCATGGGACAGGAACCCTTTTTCTCTCGACAGGGAGTTCCAGCTGACGTCATCAACCAGGAGGTCCCTGCACTGGTGGCTCAAGCCAACCTCACTAACAAAGGGGAAATCCTTTCTCACGGGTCAATGGAAGGTTCTGACCACCGACGCGAGCCTGATGGGTTGGGGTGCGGTGCACCTACACCACAGAGCACAGGGCAAGTGGTCACCACCGGAAGCGACCATGCGCATCAACATCGTGGAAATTCGTGCCATCCATCACTTACTAGCAGCCTCTCACATCAGAGTACAGTCGGACAATGCCACGGCTGTGGCATATGTGAATCACCAAGGGGGGCCCCGCAGTTCCCAGGCGATGCGAGAAGTGACGCACATTCTCCACTGGGCGGAACACACAGGTTCGGTTCTCTCTGCGGTCCACATTCCGGGTGTGGACAACTGGGAAGCAGACTTCCTCAGCCGGCAAGGAATGGACTCGGGAGAGTGGTCTCTCCATCCCGAAGTTTTTCGCCAGATCTGCCATCGCTGGGGAACTCCGGACGTGGACCTAATGGCATCCCACTTCAATGCCAAGGTCTCCAACTTCATGGCCAGAACTCACGACCCGCAGGCGCTAGGAGCGGACGCCCTGGTTCAGGACTGGACCAAGTTCCAGCTCCTGTACATTTTTCCACCTCTCCCCCTGATATCCAGAGTGGTGAGGTGAGGAAGATCAAGCAAGAGGGAGTTCCAACCATCCTAATCGCACCGGACTGGCCCAGACGTACACGGTACGCCGACATCGTACATCTCACAGCAGACGTCCCCTGGCGTCTTCCCGACCGCCCGGATATTTTGTCACAAGGCCTGTTCTACCACCAGAACTCAGGGGCCCTCAATTTGACGGCGTGGCCATTGAGACCTGGGTTCTAACCCAGTCAGGGTTCTCGCCGGACGTCATTGGAACCATGATCAGGGCACGGAAGCTAACCTCTGCTAAGATTTATTACCGTACCTGGAAAGCCTTCTTTACCTGGTGCGAATCTCGTGGCCAGACCCCATTCCCTTATTCCCTCCCCAGGGTACTTGGGTTTCTCCAATCGGGTCTGGAGGCCAGACTGTCCCTTTCCTCCCTTAAGAGCCAGGTGTCAGCTCTCTGTGCTTTTTCAGAGGTGCATTGCTAACAAGCCACAAGTAAGGACATTTCTTCAGGGGGTTTCCCGCTTGGTTCCCCCCTACAGACCACCACTAGAAACGTGGGACCTCAACCTGGTGCTGACAGCATTGCAGGAAACACCCTTTGAACCCCTTAGGGAAGTCCCACTCCGCCTTCTATCCCAGAAAATGGTTTTCCTGGTGGCAATCACCTCACTACGCAGGGTTTCTGAACTGACAGCACTCTCCTGCAGACGGCCCTTCCTGGCTTTTACAAGGTAGTTCTCCGTACTGTCCCATCCTTCCTTCCGAAGGTTGTGTCCAACTTCCACCTCAATGAGGAAATTTCACTGCCATCCCTCTGTCCGGTCCCGGTTCATAGAGTGGAGAAGCATACGCTTGACCTTGTCAGAGCATTGCGTATCTATGTGTCTAGGACTGCGCTCTTCCAGAAGTCTGATTCTCTTTTCCTTCTTCTAGAAGGCGGCCGCAAGGGTCTGCCAGCTTCCAAGGCTACCCTTGCCAGGTGAATCAAATCCACCATGCAAGAGGCCTACCGCCTCAAAAATTATCCTCTTCCAGCAGGTATTACGGCACACTCTATACGTGCGGTAGGGGCCTCCTGGGCCATTCGGCACCAGGCTTTGGCACAACAAATGTGTAAGGCTGCCACCTGGACTAGCCTACACACATTAACCAAACACTACAGGGTTCATACCCAGTCCTCAGCAGACGCGAGCCTGGGTAGATGTGTTCTGCAGGCTGCGGTACCCCAATTGTAGGGGCCCGTCTACACAATATTCGTCCATTGCTTCCCACTCAGGGACTACTTTGGGACGTCCCATGGTCCTGTGTCCCCCAATGAGGCGACAGAGTAAAGGAGATTTTTGTGTACTCACTATAAAATCTCTTTCTCTTAGCCTCTAATTGGGGGACACAGCTCCCACCCTGTCGCCCGTTCTGGGCCATTATGTTGAGTTATCATATTGTTTTTTTGAGCTCGTACATAGTTGCCTTCTTATAGGCAAGGTTATGTTATCCATGTTATGTTCCTCCTAATGCTTTTGCACAAAACTGGAGAAGGCTGATGCTTCCAGGGGTGTATACTGCAGAGGAGGAGCCACGGTTAATATTTTTCTGATTATGCATAGTGTCTCCTCCTAGTGGACAGCAGCATAACACCCATGGCCTGTGTCCCCCAATTAGAGGCTAAGAGAAAGATTTTACTGCGAGTACACAAAAATCTCCTTGTTTTTTGCGGGACGAGTTGACGTTTTTATTGGTACCATTTTTGGGTACGTGACATTTTTTGATCGCTTTCTATTCTGATTTTTGGGAGGCAGAATAAACAAAAAAACAGCAATTCAGGATTTGTTTTTTGAGGGTTTTTTTATGCCGTTCTGTGTGTGGTAAAAGATAAGGCAGCTTTATTCTTCAGGTCAGTACGTTTATAGCGATACTACACTTAGTTTTTTTTTATGTTTTGGCGCTTTTACACAAAAAATTTTTTTTTTCTATAAAATAGTTTTTCTTTTTTTTTGCTTCGCTTTATTCTGAGAGCTATAACTTTTATTTTTCGGCTGATAGAGCTGTATGGCAGCTTTTTTTTTTTTGCAGGACAAGATGAATTTTTCAGCGGTACTATTTTTATTTTCCATTTGGCTTTTTGATCGCATTTTATTCCACTTTTTGTTTGGCGATATGATGAAAAAGTTCAGATTTTTGCTCTGTTTTTTATTTTTATATTTTTTTACGCTGTGCACAGAAGGGGTTAATTAGTGTAACAGTTTTATAGATCGGGTTGTTCCAGACGCAGCGATACCAAATGTGTACTTTTTTTGTTTTTGCATAATTTTCCGAAATTATTGGTTTAATATATATATTTATTTATTTTTAACAGTTTGAAAACATTTTTTAGACTTTTTTTTACATTTTTACTTAGTCCCTGTATGGGACTTCAATTTTCATTTTTCTAATCACTGTTCTCATGCAATGCAATAGACATGTATTGCATTGCATGAGAGCTCCGCTGACAGTTTTACTCTGTCATTATCTCCTGCTAGACTTCAGCTGCTGGCTGAGCCTAGCAGGACACCGTGCATGGCAGACCCGGAGTTAGTCATGTGACCTCCGGCTGATATGACCACGCCAGGTCCTGTAAGCTATCACAAGGACTGTCGGAAAGGTAAGTGGACGACCCCCTCTCCTCTCACTATCTTCTAAATGTCGCGATCGCTATGGATCGCAGCATCTAGAAGATAGCAAAGGGTTAACATCACTGGGACCTGATATAATCAGTTCCCGATGTCCCCTGTCAGAGCTGTCTCTCTGCACCGCATCCACAGCACTTGCAGGGCCCTGGGGGTCCTGAGCACTGCGGGTCCGCCCACCGTTTATAAACGTTGGCGCTGTACAGAACCCAGGCAGCGCCGACGTTTATATACAGTGGGCAGTCGGGTTAAAGAAACCAATTACCCTTTTTTGAATTTCTGAATGATTTGATGCTGGAGTATAACTTATTGCTGTCATTTTACTTTATTATTTTCTGTAACTTTCCGATTTTAGACCTTTTTTCTCAGTATATTACAATTGTTTTTCTTTGCTTAAGAAGTAACCCTAGATTATTTTTCTTATTTTAAGACTATCTTTTTGAGTCTGTGGAAATACTGAGATCACAAATTAAGAAACGAGGTATTCTTTTTGGTCCTGGAGATGGGAGTCAAGAAGAGACTGTGTGCGCACCATTAAACCAAGAATGTTTGGCAAAGCTTTCAAGCCGCGTTCAGATGTGGCCTGGAATGGAGTACCTCATGCTCTTGTGGCAGTACAAAATGATTACTGACCTGCTGTCCCATTCTTACTATGTTAGGTGAGTATGTGACAACTCTTTTAGGAAACCGTACATGCACAAATGTTATGTTTGCTGAGTACTTCTTGATCTTCTCCTCTTCAGAAAGAACATACAGTCAGACCTAAACCAGTTGGTTGCATTTTGCCTGGAACATACGCCGGTGTCTATAGAGCAGCTTCGTGCATTCAGCTTCCTTAGCAAGCAATCAGAGGTATTGCTTTTTATTTTATGTAAGAAGACAGTGTTTGGTATTGTGTACAGAGAAGAGCTCCATTGTCTCTACAGCTCTGTATTATGGAGCATTGAGCTCAGTTTAACAGGCACAAATTTTTCCCAATTGAGTGCTGATTGACCATATAATGAAATGATCGACTGTTGATTTAACCCCTTTACAACCCAGGGTGGTTTGCACATTAATGACCAGGCCAATTTTTACAATTCTGACCACTGTCACTTTGAGGTAATTACGCTGAAACGCTTCAACTTATCCCACTGATTCTGAGAATGTTTTATCATGACATATTGTACTTCATGATAGTGGTAAAATTTATTTGATATCACTTACATTTATTTGTGAAAAAATTTGAAATTTGGCGAAAATTTTGAATAATTTCACAATTTTCAAAATTTTAATTTTTATTCCATTAAGTCAGAGAGGTATGTTACACAAAATAGTTAATAAATAACATTTCCCACATGTCTACTTTACATGAGCAGAATTTTGGAACCAAAGTTTTTTTTTTTATATTAGTGTTCTATAAGGGTTAAAAGTTGATCAGCGATTTCTAATTTTTCCAACAAAATTTACAAAACCATTTTTTTAGGGGCCACATCACATTTGAAGTGACTTTGAGGGGCCTTTATGACAGAAAATATGCAAAAGTGACACCATTCTAAAAACTGCACCCCTCAAGGTGCTCAAAACCACATTCAAGAAGTTTATTAACCCTTCACAGGAATTTTTGGGATGGGGAAGAAAAAAATTAATATTTAACTTTTTTCACAAAAATGTTACTTTAGACCCCTATTTTTTATTTTTGCATTGGTAACAGGAAAAAATGGACCCCAAAATTTGTTGAGCAATTTCCCCTGAGCACGCAGATACCCCATACATGGGGAAAAAACCCTGTTTGGGCGCACAGCAGGACTCAGAAGAGAAGGAGCGCCATTTGACTTTTTGAATGTAAAATTTGCTTGAATAATTAGCGGACGCCATGTTGCGTTTGGAGAGCCCCTGATGTGCCTAAACAGTGGAAACCCCCCACAAGTGACACCATTTTGGAAACTAGACCCCTCAGGGGACTTATCTAGATGTATGGTGAGCACCTTGAACCCTCAGGTGCTTCACAGAAGTTTATAACATGGAGCCGTGAAAATAAAATTTTCACATTTTTCCCACAAAAATGTTTTTCGGCCCCCAGTTTTGCATTTTCATAAGGGTCACAGGAGAAATTGCACCATGCAACTTGTTATGCAATCTCTCTTGAGTAAGCCAATACCCCATATGTGGGGGAAAACCACAGCTTGGGCATACGGCAGGGTTCAGAAGGGAAGGAGCGCCATTTGACTTTTTGAATGTAAAATTTGCTTGAATAATTAGCGGATGTGCCCCTGATGTGCCTAAACAGTGGAAAACTCTCACAAGTGACTCCATTTTGGAAGCTAAACCCCTCAGGGAACTTATCTAGATGTGTGGTGAGCACCCTTAACCCCCAGGTGCTTCACAGAAGTTTAGAACATAAAGCCGTGAAAAAAAAAATATATAACTTTTTCCACAAAAATTATCTTTTTGCCCAATTTTTTTAGTTTCACAAGGGTAAGAGGAGAAAATGGAACCTAAAAACTGTTCTGCAATTTCTCCTGAGTACACCAATGCCCCATATGTGGGGAAAATACACTGTTTGGGCGCACGTCAGGGTTCAGAAGGGAAGGAGCACTGTGTGACTTTTTGAACGCAAAATTGGCTGCAATCAAGAGCGGGCGCCATGTCACTTTTCGTGAGCCCCTGATGTGCCAAAATAGTGGAAACCCCCCCACAATTGAATCCATTTTGGAAACTAGACCCCTCAAGGATTTTATCAAGGGGCATAGTGTACATTTTGAACCCAAAGGTACGACAGAATTTGATAACATTAGGTCATCATATTGAATAAGTTGTCATTAGTCTTGAGCGCAAGTGCTCGCTACTTGAGTTTGCAGCGGGTACTCAGGTATGCACCAAGTATCGCGGGTGCTCGAGTCCCTGCCCCGCATGTTTCACGGTTGTTAGACACCCAAATGCATGGCATGCGATCCCAGCAACTTTTTTTGGGCCGTGAAGCATATGGAGCAGAGACTCGATCATGTCACTCAAACACCCGCGATGCGCAGTGCATACCCGAACACCCGATGCAAACTCAAGTAGCGAGCACTTGCGCTCAACACTGGTAGCCATATTGTCATCATTTTTTTTTTTCTTTACTTTTGAAAAAATCCCAACCCTGGCACAACCCTAACCCTAAATTTTATTTTTTTACACCATTCCTCGTGTAGTATAAGTGATTAGACGACTTTATTCTTCCGGTCGGTGCGATTACAGAGATACCAGAATCATATCGGGTTTTTATGATTGTCAGCTGTCACACACTAAAAGACGCTTTTTTTTTTTTTGCAAAGGCTAGTTTTTGCATCACCATATTTCGAGAGCTATAATTTTTTCATATTTTGGCCGGCAGAGTCATGTGATGGCTTGTTTTATGCGGGACAAGTTGACGTTTTTATTGATACAATTTTCGGGCACGTGACATTTTTTGATCGCTTTCTATTCTGATTTTTGGGAGGCAGAATAAACAAAAACCAACTATTCTGGATTTTTGGGGGGTTTTTTTTATGCCATTCCGCGTGTGCTAAAATTAATAATGCAGCGTTATTCTTCGGGTCAGTACATTTACAGCGGTACCGCATTTATGTAGTTTTTTTATGTTTTGGCGCTTTTACACAAAAACTATTTTCTAGAAAAAATAATTTTTTTGCATCGCTTTATTCTGAGAGCTATAACTTTTTTATTTTTCGGATGATGGAGCTGTGTAGCAGCTTGTTTTTTGCGGGACAAGATGACTTTTTCAGCGGTACCATTTTAATTTATATTCGTCTTTTTGATCGCGTGTTATTCCATTTTTTGTTTGGCGGTATGATGATAAAGCATGGTTTTTTGCTTCGTTTTTTATTTATTTTTTTTACCATGTTCACTAAAGGGGTTAACTAGTGGGACCGTTTTATAGGTCAGTTCGTTACGGATGCGGCGATACCAAATGTGTGCTTTTATTGGTTTAATTTTTTTTTTCATAATAAATATGGGTATCAATATATTTTTATTTTTTGGGGATTGTTTTTTTTTTATTTTTTTTTTTCACTTTTCTACTTTTTTTTTTTACTCTTACACATTGTCCCACTATGGGACTTTCACTTTTTGCAGCCTGATCGGCTGCATGGCATAGAGAGCAGCAGCTCCCTATACCATGCTGCCTGTCAGCGCTGCACACAGGGGAGACATTACTTTTGTCGCGCACTGCGCATGACCAAAAGTAACGTCCTGCCTCCTGGAGACCCTGATGTTGTCATGACGACATCGGGTCGTCATGGCAACATCTGGAAGCCGCCGCAGACATCGCTGGACGCCGGCAGGAGAGGTGAGTATACCGATCACCTCCGCAGCATTGCGGTGGCAAGGGGGATCAACTTCGATCGCAGCATTGCGGGGGTTAATGTGCCGGGAGAGGTGCGGGACCGCTCCCAGCACATAGCACCGGGTGTCAGCTGTGACAATCAGCTGACACCCGGCGGCGATCGCACCGCTTGTGTGCGGGCGCGATCGCAGCGCGCGTAATAATACGTAGCTGGTCCATAAGTCCCAGGGCACAGCTACGTACTATTACTGACAAGGTCGGAAAGGAGTTAAAGTGCATTTCACATGATCTGTTTGAATTATTGTGCTCTTAAATTTTTTTTATTTTTTTTTTTACTACAGGTTAACTCTGGTGATGTTGCATTATTATGGTCAGAGTTGATCAGCAGCGTATTTTCATCTTTCTGGACTAGTACTGTAACCACTGACCCAGATTATTGGTCATCCTGGAAAGTACACACCTGCCCGGACGATGCAAGTGTACCCCAAACTCTCATGGAACTCTCTATGAAGGTTTGTAAGAAATGTACTGCACAACTCTAAGGGTATGTGCACACTTTAAGTATTTGCTGCATTTTTGGCTTGTATTTTTTTGTCTGCAAAACTGACGGATTTCCTAGTGCCAGAAAAGTATTTTCTATCTCATGTGCACGCTGCTTATTTTTTTTCCTTGCAGATTTGAAGCTGTTTCAAATCTGCAGCATGTTAATTCTTTCAGAGTTTTTGTGCGTATTTTACTTTCCATTTTTCCTGTAACATTTTAGGACTTGCTGCAGATTTTTTGCCAATGTGTTATATAAATTTGGTAGCCAAGTCTTCAGTTTTTCTCAGATAATTAGAATGTATCTTTTCCTGTAAGTTGCTATAAATCAATGGTTCTAGTTAAAGAGAATCTGTCGGCATTATTTCACACCCCAAACTATGCAGGACCATACAGGAAGCACAGTACTGATGGTTTCATAGTCAGTATCACAGATAAACATTTACACCTAGGTACCTTATAGGTGACATCTCTGATTGGAGCCATTGTCTTTATTTTTTTCTCCATCTTGTACAGATGCCATAATGGCTTTTCACATTCACAGCTCATATCTGCAGACTTACCTCTTCTTCATTCTTCTGCGGCAAATCCTGACACTGTGACCTTAAAAATAACCGTCATTTTAATGCTCATGAATCAAAATATCTGTCCTATGCGGTGTCCCTGAATAATTGCCCCTTACTGTGCTCCTTTCACAAAATATAATTCCCACACTGTCCTCCTTATGGTACATCGCCTCCACAAGGTCCACTCCTTTTAATAATGGGCCTTTTCTTCACAATGTGCACTCATGCTGTATCCCCCCTATACTGCTCAGCCTCAATAAGGTGTCCCCTCCTTACACCAAACCCCTGCGTACTTTCTCCTCCACTCTGTGCCCTCACTGTACCCATGCACTACCGACTACCTATACTGTGCCCCCTCACTTTTTTCTCCCCATACTGTCCCCTCACATTCCCCCCCCCCATACTGTTCTCTCACACAATTTACCCCATACTGTCTTCTCATGCATTCCACCCTCCTCCAGTGCTATCACCTTACGCGTTACCCACCCTCCCTACATACTGTCTCCTCACACATTTCCTTCCTCGCTCCTCACCATGTTGTCTCCTCATACATTTTCACCTCCCCATACTGACGTCTCCTTCCCCCTTTAATAAAACTGTTTCTATGGCTCCTTTGCAGCACTTGCCTTGCTGTCTGTGCAGTGCAGTTGGGACATCTGCAGCATGATCAGCTGACGTGATCATGCTGCTGACGTTGCTCTGACGCAGAAGTGCCAGAGGTCAGGGCTTCAATTGTATTCACCCCTGAAAGACGTGAGTAAAATTGAAGCAAGTAACCCAGCAGTTTACAGCTTTTCTGAGCTGGCCATCAGTTTGACAACCGGCCCTGAGAATGGCCAAATCCCACTTCTTGGAGTACACACAATGTCACTGTTCTAGGAGATGCCTCAAACCACAACTCTAAGGTATCCCCCTACTGGCTGCGCCCGGGTTAAACACCTGCCTCCCCACACCCACCCTAGATACGCCGTTGGTTTGACGGGTGAATTCCTGCTTATAGATTCCCTTTAAATCATGCTTTTATGTTTTTTGCTTAACACGTCGTTACCTTATTTTTCAGGGTCCTGGTATTTTAAACAGGGCTGTGCTGTCAAAATGCTTCTGTGAAGTTCTGACAGGTTGCAGCAAGGCATTGTCATGGGATATGAATGAGCTTCCAGTCCTCCTGACTTCACGGGTGAGCCTTGGAGAAGGGGTTGAGAGACTTCAACAGCTTCATGAAATCAGCTCCACTCTATGGACGAATATGGCAATCTCTTCCTTGGCAGGCTTTAGGTATGGAACCATAGGGCCCGATTCATGATATGCATTTTTTTTTTTTTTAAGTTATTTTTATTTTCATGTCTTGTAGCGTTGATATTTTTTGCTCCAGATTCTTCAAAATGATACAAGTGTATAATTAATTTTGTGCAAAAAAAAAACAACACTGTTCATTTTTATCTTTTAACCTATTTTGCAACTTTTTACTGCAAAAAGTTGCACATTCCGCTAGATGGCACAAAAGTAGCTCAGACATTTTAAGCTTAAAATCACTTTGAGGGTGGTCTGACTTTTTAAAAAGTCAGTTGATGAATCAGCCGAAAATATCTGTACATCCCAAACATCCGACATCAATGCCGATCATAAAAAATATTAAACAAGCATATAAACTTTAAAAAAAAAAAACACAAATTAAAAGAAAGTCGAAAATGAAAAATATAGACATACAAAACGAAAAATACATAATGCCTGATTACTTTATTTGCATTTTTTTGTCTAGTTTTTGTTATATTTTGCTTATGTTCTACCTTAACCATATATCACATTTACATATGCCAAGGATGGACTGTGACTATTTAATTTCTTTTTACAGAAACACTGATGCCAGACTGCAAGGTCTTCTGTTATATCACCATTTTGTTGCTCTGAAGGATCTTGTACCAGAAAGTCTACAAGAAGAATTTTTGCAATATTGTGACCATCTGCCACAGAAAGATCTCTCTGCATTTCACTATATCCAGGATATCCTAAGAGACTGGTCTAATGAGGAAAGATTACCTGAAAACATTGTTAAGCTGTGGTTGACATGCTTACAGCAGTTTTATGCGGATGATGTTGATGATGCAGTTCAGGCATCTGAAGCCGCACATCGTGGCTCTATGTGGATTAATTTGGGTATTCTGCAGATTCATCTTTGGCTTCCACAAACTACCTTTGATCCAGCAGTGAAACAAAAATACAAATTACAGTATGCAGAGGAAGAGGTAAATAAGTATAAGACTCAAATGAATATATAGGTTAGGGCAGACCTGGGCAGAGTGCGGCCTGCGGGCCACATCCGGCCCTCTGACTGTTCCAGTCTGGGCCGCGGCAGCCGAAGGGCTAAAGCAATGACCCACGGACCGCACCGTGCCCGCCCACTCGCAGTCACCGCCGCCTGACCCTTTCTCCGTATGCGCGCCGCTTCTGCATTGGTACAGGAGGGGCCGCCGCCAATCAGCGTGTGAAGCATCTGACGTGATGACGTCATCACGTCAATGCATCGGAGACAGGATCAGGGGCATAGCATCGGGGAAATGGGGGTGAGGTGTGTGTTTTTTTTTTGTTTTTTTTTTTTTATAATGTGTTGCTGGACATGGGGAGGCTATGGGAGTCTGTTGCTGGTCATGGGAAGGCTATGGGAGTCTGTTGCTGGACATGGAAAGGCTATGGGGGTGTCATGCTGGACATTGGGTGGCTGTTTGGGGCTCTCATCCTGGATGTAGGGAGGCTGTTTGGGGCTCTCATGCTGGGGGGTGCTCATACGGTATATAGAAGTGGTTGTATTCGGGTTCAAACGGTATATGGTGGGATATCAGCATACTTCTGCTCAATATTAAGTCATGCAATTAATACTAATATAATATTTTAATTAATATATTGATATTAATATGTAGCTGAATTAATTTCTGCCTATTGGTTCGGCCCTCCACAACTATCACAGTCTCTCATATGGCCCCTCGGGAAAATTAATTGCCCACCCCTGGGTTAGGGCTATAGTGCAGTGTACATTCACCGACCACACAAGGAGAGCTCCTGATGCATATGTCAGAATTTTTCTATAGACCCCCAGTTAACAATGGAAACCAGATGTGGACATCTGTTCTATTGGTATATGTTAGCATAATTTTTTTTAGACATCAAATGCTTATGTCAAGGTTCGAGTGCTAGGTTTTCCACTTCTGTAATAATTGGATGTTGAATAGAAAATAACTTTAAGGGGAGGAAAAAATGAGTTTTTGTTACTTGCCTGTAAAATAGTTGTCCTAATTTGGAAAACAAGACCTTGGCTTTAAGCTGCTACCACTAAAAGGTTACAACCAAAAGTGTTAATTTTCCAACACCGGCTATACACTTTTCTGCAGAGCCAATACTGAGCTAACCAGTTTGTATACATGTAGTAGAAACAACCAAAAGGTAAACAGGAAATCAATATCTAAGAACAAGAGGCACCCTCCCAGTAAAACCAATCATATCCAAAAATGAGTAGAGCGAAATAACCGGTTGGGAGCTGTCTCCCAATAAACTCGGTGGTAAAAGGTGACACAAAAATCCTCTTTTTTTCCCACTCATGTTATCGGGGCACAGAAGATAATGCTCTATCACAAAGCATTCCCATGGTGAGAGCACAAAATAAACATGACCCAAGTGGTTTTCTGATCCACTACTACTATGGGGATGCCAAAGAGTGCATAGTATTGTGCTTAGTGAAGGAGTGGCCAAAAGACCGCTTTTACAGTAGAAAACGGATGGCACATATTGTAAGGCCCACAGTTTTGGTGGAACGCGTCTGGCCATTTTTATCCATGAATGTAACGTAACCTTGGAAGCCTTTGAGATGATGAAAATAAAGTCAGAACAAGGGGATAGATTACCCTCACAGACATGTGCTGGATGGATCTGACAAATGACAAACAAAAAAGACTGTTAACCAAAATTAAACCGCAGATCAATCTCATGCAGAAGCTAAAAGATGGCAGTGATATAGTTTATAGAAGGTAATTAGAGCTGGATGGGTGATCTCTTATAGAAAGCTTCATCAGGTCTAGAGGCAGAAGATCACTGGAATAATATGGAGATCTGGCCAATAAAGACCCAATCCAGAGTGGCAGAAAGACAGATTTCTAGACAGAAGGTGTTTCTCTTCACACGAACATGAGGAAGACTTCTAGGCTTTGAGGTGTAAAAGGTTGTCTTGCCTTTAGCATGTGACTTCTTATTCATTGAAACTACAAGACTTTAGGACTTGGTTTCAATGTCCCTGGAGGTAGCGACTATGAAAACATGGAAGACTAAACCAGGGCTGTGGAGTCGGTAAGCCACACCTCTGACTCCTCAATTTCCATGACACCGACTCCACGACTGCGACTCCCTCATGTTTAAGTGATAAATTTACTGTAGCACAGATTAATCTCAGCTAAAAGTCTAGACCCTTAGATCAGGAATAGGACAGACATTTATAGGACATTTCATAACTTTCCCATATTCTTATGAAAAAATATTCCCCACATACTGCATTGAACTACTGTACCCAATTTATTATATATTTTCAGAGTCGGTCCATTTTATTCCGACTCCAGCAACATGGGCTCCAACTCCATGACTCCGACTCCACAGCCCTGGACTAAACCCCAAAAGAGTGGGTCATCGATCAGTACGAAGCCCACAGGAAAGTTGGTATGCGAGACCAACTGGAGTCCATTGTGAAGATTATGCAGTGAAGTAATTGGGAAAATTAGCCTTGAAGTGTTTCATCTGGGGAGTATATCGTACATACCACAAGAGGAACAAAGAAGGATAATCCAGAGACTAAAGATCAATCCCAAAGGTCCACAATTACTCAGTGAAGTCAGAAGGTGTGGCACTGTGTGTATGGTATGGCCTCCGTCGAAGACGAGATCACGGATGCTATTGTAATCTGTACTATTGGTAAGAATTGTCCTGCTGTGGGTGAAGAGAGATTGGCACCCATATCCAGGACAGCTTCAAAACTGTCCATGTTTTTGAAACAGAAGGTGACTATCGCCAGAATATTGTCTTCCCTGTATGATCAAACTAAAATTCTACTGGACTAAAAAATGGTCTTTGTTCATGGTAACGACGCTAGCTGCCAGACCTCAGAGAAGCACCACAATCTGAAAGAAGTGATTTGTATCCAAAAGCAGAGGAAACTGGACTGGGCATATAGTGGTATCCAAGAAACCCACTGTTGGAAGAGAATTTGATCACAATCCGCAGTGATTCCATCCAAAAGTATCAACCCATAACCAAAATAAAAAGGATCGAGGTACTTAAGGATAAGGTTGCCTGTTAGGTTTTTTTGGGAACCATAAAAAAGGAGCAAACCTCCAAAGGCAGGTTTCTGAGATGTGACTGAAACAAGAGTCTACAAAATTAGAGCCTGCCCAGTATACGAATAGGCCTGAGTGAGGACTGACCTGCATGCAAAGGAGGGTTTGCCTGAACCCATTTAAAAGACTAACAGTGTCGCTCCTTTTGCCACCTTCTGCCTATTTTGGGGGTAACCTGGAAGAAGGAACTACAGAAACACTGAGTGACCCTATTGCATGTAAAAACAGAGTTAGGAGGCTCTGTTCCACTTTATCTTTGGAGAGAATAAGATCATGAATGTATCAATGCCATTATCCCTCCCCACTTGTCGATTAAATGATTATTCTCCCCATTTCCCACCTTGTAGGTAGAGAGGGAAAACAACCGGAACTAATAAAAGCTGATGAAACTTACAAAGATGGGAGGTCTGCCTTCTACCAACACTAAATTTGATTGAATTAGTGTCTGCCTCCTGGTGCCAGCTGTCTTTGGTGTCACAATAATGGCAACAAGAAAAAACAGTTCATCTTGTTTGACCTCTTTAATATGAATATATGGAGTTGATCATATGCCATGCTAAGTTGCGCAATGAGCTTGATACTAAGGATAAATGCATTTTGGACATATTTGCTGTGAATATACCCCACACCTCATATCCTATGCAATGCAAAGGGTAAAATCTGCGGTAAATAATTAAACTTATAAATTTACAGGCTGGTTGGTGTCAAATCTTCAGCACCCAGCATTTATTGCCATAAGTTTTCTGCCCAGTCTTTGAAAGAGATGCCATAAAATCCCATCCACAACACTGGCACTGTAATTTGCAGTGTATTTTGCATGTGGAAAATATATACAGGTCTATGTAGGTTTAAATTTACTAAAATATTGTTTTGTGTCTTAGCAGTATTGTAATTGTTTCCTCCTGTAATATTTGTGTTGATGTATCAAAACTAAATGTCCATTTTTTTTTTTTTTTTTTTCAGCTGCATGAATTAGAGCTTGAGTGGAAGACGCGAAATTTGTCATGTAGCCTTCTTACTGGACAAGAACTTAGTGATGATGCATTGCAAAAGCATTTACATCCTCATATAAGGTGGGCCTGTGATCTGGCCATTTAACCCCCTGTATTCCTGGCACATGTTTCATGCTGGGTCTTTCTCACAGTGTTTGAGCAAGTGGTTTCTCTTCCAGGAGAGCCGCTGCTGCAACCACCCAATGCAGGTGTCATACACTTGGCCTGCTAAAGCAGATCTATCACCAGATTTCACATTACAATCTACATACATTATTAAATGGTCCAAATCAGAATAGCTGTATAACCCTGCTTGAAAGTTGTTGTTTTTTTATTTGCATTAAATGAGTATTAGGTTCACACGTTAGGCGTTTTTGCTGCGTTTTTTATGCAAATTAAAAACTGCCTTTTACAATACCAGCAAAAACTATGAATTTCATAAATCTCATGCACACACATTGGTTTTTCACGTCTTTCAGCATTTTTGCAGCGTGTTTTCACCCATATAAAGCGATGAATAAGTGCAGAAACGCAGCAAAAAACTTTGCCATCAGTTTTTGCTGCATTTTTAGTGTTAAAAAGCATGTACAGAAGGATGTGAAAGACCTTTTTTTTTGCGATTTTTCTCAAGTTTAAGCCAAAATGTCTTGGTGTCCTCACCTGAGCATGGCAGTTAGAATTAGTACAGTTTAATTAAATTAGTATTGTATTAAAGCAAACAATTGCCTAAGCAATTAAAATGGCTGACCAGTGTGTAAAAGTAAACATTGCCTGACCAATGTGTGAAATTGAACAATGCCTGGCCAACTAAATGGCCCTGACCAATGTATGAAACTAAACAGTGTCCACCCTACAAAATGCTCTGTTAATGTCTTAGGTAAACTATTCCGGACAAATCGATTATCAACCGCTGTTACATTTGTAACATTAGGCATAGGTTGAAAAAGGACCTAGGTCCATCAAGTTCAACCTTCCTCCCCCAATTGTACTCCCTACACTAGCACTACACTAACTTGCTAACTAACAGGGACTAACCAGGGTTCTAGAACTGATGGCCTTTTCTTGGGGTCCAGAAGGAATTTTTCCCCCGTTACACAAATTGGCTGAATGTGTCCTGGGGTTTTTGCCTTCTTCTGGATCAACAGATTTAAGCATATTGATTTTAGTAATACCATTATTAGAATCACAAGAGTAATACAAAATCTAAAATTAATTAAAAAAATTAAATTAGAAACGGGTACATTTTTATCTGTAATAGTGCAGCAATAACAAAAAATGATGATAATACATTGTGAGGCCTAGCCTGGATCAAAGCTAATTATATTACTCGTTATTTAATTACTATTACCGTACTAAATATACTACTATAGGTGTAACATTTTGTCTAATTTAACTGTAACCCACAATCTTATGTGTATCGAGGAAATCGTCCAGCCCTTTTTTGAAAGGTGTTAGTGTCGGCCATTACTACCTCTTGTGTTCCGGCATTCCACAGTCTGACTGCTCTGACTGTAAAGAACCCTTTCCTGTTTAGGTGCTGGAATCGCCTTTCTTCCACCCGTAATGAGTGCCCCCTGGTCCTTAGTATGGTCTTTGGAAGGAATAAGTCATGTGCTAGGCCTTTATAATGACCACATATATATTTTATACATGTAAATGAGATCCCCTCCGAGGCGTCGTTTTTCTAAGCTAAACAAGCTCAACTTTTTCAACCTCTCATCATATGAGAGGCCTTCCATTCCTTGTAATAATCTGGTTGCCCATCTTTGAACTGACTCTAACTCCTGTAATTGTGTATTTTTTCATTAACTTTTTTGTGTAGTATAGTCACTATTTTTTCAGACAGAAAAACCTGTTTCCACTAAATTTCATCAATTTGCCTTTTTTTCCAAAAATGTTTTATGGTTTCACGTTTTGCATTGGTGCCCTAACACCTTGCATTGTTCATTCTTGTATGGTGGAAGCGAAGCTAAACTTTGGGATCCTGAAAAATGCAGAAAAAAAACATAGCAAAAATGCAGCATGAAAAGCAGCAAAAAAGCCAACAAAACCTGCTTTTTTTACTGCCAAGAGATCAGGCTGCAGAAAAAAAAAAAAAAAGCAACGTGTGAACATAGTCTTATCTTTAGTAGCTGGATTATGCAGCAATTCTGATGTGGACTTTCGAAGTGCACCAGTATCCAAGAGATCAATAGTTCAAGCTGCATACATTATCCTAACATCAGGCACTTAAAAAGTAATCTCATATATTTAGGAACTTATTGCAAGTGTTTTTAATTACTCTTTCTCCACAGGTCTTTGCTGCAAAAAACTCAGAGACTGAAAGCATTCATATACAATCTTTCCAAAAAGCAGGCCTACCGCCCCACATGTCCAACTTATAACACCTTGTACCAGGACATTCATAACTACCTCAACAGCATTGGCAAGATATCTTCCATCCAGGATTTTTCTACACGTCTTTTTAAAGCCCTCAATGGGAAGGCTACAAAGTCACGCCAAGGTATACTCAACCTGCTGTCCGAAGAGGTCACGTGGCAGCGATCCCAACAACAATTCCGAAAGCGTCTTTCAGAGGAGTATTCCCTTTATCCAGATATAGTTATTCCTCTTCAAGCTGCCATTTTGCAAGTGCAACATGGCATGAGAGTAATGGCCTCTGAGCTCTACGTCACAATGAACAGTGCTTTAATTTCGCCCTCCAAAATAACAAGCATAATTTCCTCTCTTCTTGCTTTTCCATCTACATCTGAAGCATTTCCAACGTACTTTTCACACGCTGACAGTTTGTGTTCAGTTGGTTCCCTTGACATTCTGAAAAGCCTTAAAAAACTGTCTCAAAAATATCCCTGTAAAGACCAAACACCCCAAGCGAAGGATTTAAGCTGTTGCCTAACCAAGGAGCAGCTGCTTGTCAATGGGTTACTCTATCTGCGCTGCCATATTCTTTCCAAAGGGGAAATGGAACAAAAGTCTCTGAAGCTTTTCAGGCACATTTGTCAGGTGAGTGTTTTACTTTATTATCTTGTATTTTTTATTAGATATGACACTTTAGATATAAGAATGTGTATTTTATAGGTTTATGTACTGATCCTTTTTTCAATATATGTTTCTTTGTAGGCCATCATTAATGAGTGGGATGAGCAAGAGCAGATGGCTAAAGAAGAGGCAGAGCAAGAAAGTAGTCTGTATAAATATAAGAGCAAAAGTCTTGGCACAGGAGTTACAGAAAATGAGGAAGAAGAAAGAGAATTCCGCTTGCGATTTCCAGTTTATGAACAGGTATGATTTTCGCAAGGAAAATTTACTCAAAGTGAACCAATAGGAGATTCATGCTGCCCAAACCACAGGTAGCATGAATTCGGACATCACTTGAGTTATGGCACCCATGTAGGTTTTACTTTGAAACGCTGTAGTGTTTCAGAGACTGCATACTCTGGAAAAAAAAAGCGACCAGGGAACATGGTACTCCGATGACAAGTCTAAGAGGCCCATTCCACGCGGCTTCTCCCTGCCCTAGACTGACAAGTCTTTTCTTTAGGCCACGGCCCCACTATCAGTATTTGGTCAATATTCCTCCTCAGTATTTGTAAGCCAAAACCAGGAGTGGGTGATAAATGCAAAATTGGTGACTTGTTTCTATTATACCTTTTCTCTGATTGCTCCTCACCTGGTTTTGTCGCCCACACCTAAGAAGAAATACTGACCAAATACTGATAGTGGGGCTGTAGCCTTAAACTAATGATTGTTAACTCCTCTGCACCCCATGAAATAACTATCTACCTGGTTTTCAACCTCCCCATCACTGCAAGCAAGCAAAGCCCAAAAGGCTAATGCTTTGCAATACATAGAATTATCACAATATAACAAATGCCCAGTTGATCTCAGACATGTTTTTGTCCTCTGAGAGAAAAACTAAAAAAGTTTTAAAATTTTAAAAAAAGCAGACCCCCCCCCCTCACTCCCCCTCCATAAGGAAAAAAATGCTAGTTTTTTTTAGTCTAAAATGCAAGAATACTCTTCTACATGTATTCTTGACTAGCAATGCTTCTTTCCATTAAAACTTTAACAAGTGAGTCATGAAGCTTGTTGCACTGGTAAAGTAACCTCTTCATGATGCAGCAAATTTTCGTTTTTGCGTTTTTGTTTTTTCCTCCCCTTCTTCCCAGAGTCATCATTTTTTTTTTTTTTTCTTTCCACGTAGACGTATGAGGGCTTGTTTTTGAGGACGAGTTGTATTTTGAATGACCAATCATTTTACCATCATTTATCATGTTGGAAATGGTATCTGATCTGCAGGCAGGATGTTATAGAGAAGGAGGAGCTGATGGTGTTTTTTATGCATAGGAGTCTAGTGGCGGTCCTATTCAGTGACTGACTGTCTTCTCTGTATGACTGACTACAGGCAGAGATAGCTGTCAATCATTGAGCTGGACCACACACTGGACTCCTATGTATACAAACATCAAGAATTTCAATGAATTAAATGCAAGTTATGCTGCATCTTTTCTGACTAACTTTATATATCATTCTGCTCAGCTTCTCCTTTATAGCATGAAGTCCACAGATCAGACTGCATGTACAATGTAAAACCCTATATGTATTTGGGGATATATTTGGCAGTATTCAAACCAGCAGAGTAAAGGTTTCATGGTATTATTGCTGCACTGTGCATGGCATAAAGTAAAATTAAAATGCTAAAAAAGAATGGCAGAATAACCCCCTCCCACTCCATCCCTGAAAGTTTATAAATGCTTCCAATACATAAATACATATTTTATATTAAAGGGTATCTTTAAAAATTACTTTTTCACACAGGACCCTGTAGGTTTGGATTTCTTTTTCCCTTGACAATAAAGACCTTCATTTAAAAACTGCATTTTTTTTGTTTACTAGTGTTATCTATATCTAATATTTAAATTTGTTTTGTGATCGGAAACATTTAAGTGTGACGAACATGCAAAAGATTAAGAAATCAGAAAGGGGGCAAACACTTTTTTGCACCACTGTCTATGTGCATGTAGTTGTTTCCAAGAAAAATCCAGCAATACCTTTACATGTCCAGTGTTTTCCTCCATTACTGACAAATCAGTGTTTGTTTGAATTGATATGCAAATGAGGCTGTAGATCTGAATCTTCTGTCACTCCAGCTCTGCTCCCTGCCCAGCATTGCCGCCTTTTGCTTGACTTGCCATCCTCTGTGCTGTATGACTTCAGGCACAGGAGTTGTCAGTGGAGTAGGAGGAAGCAGCAGTGCTGTGTGGGGAATAGAGCTGGAGTGACAAAGTCTTCAAATCTATATCCTCATTTGCATATAATTTCAAACATTTAATTTCTCCGTAACGAAGGAACAGACAAGCCATGTAAAGGTATTACTAGACTTGTCTTTGAATGAGATACATGTACATAAGTTTGTCATGTGAAATCCAGCTGACAGATTCCCTTTACAATATTATTGGTACTCCAAATTTAGAACTTGTGTTTCTCCATAAGAATCTGGGATGGCACACCGTTAGAGAAGCAGTGCATGTCAAGGACATGTCTTTATAGCTATGAAATTAAAAGAAGTGAATTATATAAGAACAAGTGGGACTTCCAGGGTCCAGTTTTAATAAGCTGTTCTTGGTGGTTATTCCTTTTACCCTGTTCATACATTTTAAGATTCCTCATGTACAGTTTTTTGATGTATACTTCTTTGCCAACTTATAGGATTTTGCAGACTTAACAGAACAATTCAACCTGGATGATATTATGGAGACACAAGGCAGCGATGGTGAAGTAGCGGATCAATCTAGACTGTTGTCTCAGAGTTCAATGCATACTGTGATGCTCGTTCATCAGCAGCTTTGTCTAAGTGTTGCCAGATCTCGTTGGTATCACCAGAAGAAAACACTACATCTTACCAGAAATTACCTGACCGTGTTCCTGTCTTGTTACCAGACCTGTGCTGCCCTCATAGAATCTCTGTACCCTCTTTTAGGTATGTTTTTTATATTTAGTAGTATGGGTGAAGGGGATAACTTTATCATGCGTATAGGGTAAATAGGATAACTTTATATGCAATAGTAAGTGTTTTAGCGATTATATCCACTACATTGGATAAGCAGCTTCTCCTTTTATTTATTCTTGAAAATCATCATTTTGCATAGAACCTAACAGACATCATCATCTCTGTCCCCATTGGGGCTCACAATCTAAATTCCCAATCAATATGTTTTTGTAATGTGGGAGGAAACCCATGCAAACTTCTTGCAGATGGTATCCTCGGTGGGATTTGAATCCAGGACTCGAGCAAAGCAACTGTGCTAACCACTGAACTACTGGGTGCACAGTACAGCCTACCTTAAAAACTAAATGTCATCACTACCAGGTGATGGATTATCCAGGTTTAAAAACACATGGCTGCTTTTGAAGAAAAAAAAAACAGGTTGTGTTTAGTAACGTGGCTCAGTTCCATTTACTTCAATAGATTTCGTGTGCACTATCAGATACACCCTATGAATAGGAAGGAGGGGTACTGTTCATCGAAGAAAGCAGTAATGTTCTTTCTTCCTGTTCAAGCCCTTTAATGACCAAATGAGGGGTCAGTTTTGATTAAAATTGTAGACCAGAGCATGGTGAAGGGCCAGAGGCCTAGTGATGCCACTGTCTATCTCCTGCTGTAAAGGAGTTGGGGGCAGTGTTTCACAGACTACTGTTTTCAGGAGGTAAGCAAAACATAATGTAAAAGTAAGTAATTGGAGACAACATTTAAGCAAACCGTGCACTCCTAATCCTTACTACAAAGTGCTATCGATTTAAAGTGATCACTCTCTGTGCGGATCTTAAATCAAGTCCGTAACATAAGAGCTAATGTGGCCTCTGGAACTTGTCTGCCACCTGACTTGATTTATGGTGTGCTCAAAGGGCTGGTGTCTTGGCAGAAACACTCACTCCTGTGATAAAACAAACACACAGGGAAATGTATTCCCTCACTTAAAAGAGCAGCTGAGAGTCCCTGCTGTGTCACCAGTATATTCATTTATGCTTTCTTCCCTGGCAGGAGCAGATTTTGCTTGACCATGAACTCAAGCAGCTATAGATTCGAACACCACAAATAACACCGTAGATATCAGGGGCTTATTTATGTGATTATTTCAGCACAGGAACATTTTTAAAAACGCATCTAATTATGGAATGTATTATTATTCCAAGATCTATTGATTACAATGTACTTTGTTCATGGAACAATCCCTCTAAGTTTGATTCCCTGCCATGTGTTAGATCAGTGCTGATGGCAGCAGAAGGGTAAAAGAGACTAGTACAAACATTTCACAATGCCTGCTATGCCACTGCTGCAGACATTTTGCTCAAGAAGAAAATGGCCACATAGTGTGTAAACTAAGGCGGTGTCAGCTTAAACGAAGCCTATAGATGTAGTATGGATAAGAAATGTATACTTATTTATTGTTAGGAATCACTTTCAAGGAGTTTTTTTGAGCTCTGCTGCTCTGCCCTAGATGAGTCCACTGATTGGCTGCAGCGCTGTCAATTTGTTGTTGGCCATGCAGGCAATAATGGACACCGGAAGTAATAGTGGAGACCCAATGAGACTTGATAAGAACAAATTGCAGCTAATGGACAGGAGTTAAACGAAACCGGAATCCCTTTTTAAAGCTAGAAGTGATTGATCTGTGGGGAAATAGTGCTGCATGTTTTCTCATTAAGATGGCCAAACACCCTCAGCAAAACACTTAAGCGACTTTTCCCACGAACAAAGTTAATTTTAATCAATTGATCTTGAAATAATAATTTACAAAATTGGATGTGTTTAAATAAAATGTCCCTGTGCTGAGACAATCTTATAAATGTTCCCCTGCTGTGTACAGTGTAATGGCTGTGTCTAACCATACACCTACATGGTCTGATCATACCACATCTCCTGGGCAGGGGAGGAAGCAAAAGACTATACAGACATTACAGCATGGGATCACAGCTGATTCTTTCTTTGACATAAAACATTTTTTAAAAACATGAAGGGAAATGTTTTACCTCACAAAAAGAATCAGCTGTGATTGCGTGCTGTCCTATCTGTGTAGTCTTTTGCTTCCTCCCCTGTCCAGGAGCTGTGGTATGATCAGACCATGTTCCTGTACGGTCAGACACAGCCATTACACAGTACATAGCAGGGGCACATGTATAAGATTATCTCAGCACAGGAAAAAAAATTTAAACACATCCAATTGTGGAAGTGATTTTTATTTCAAGATGTATTGATTAAAATAAACTTTAAAATTACATCTGTGGGAAAACCACTTTAAATATTAAGCAAGTTTAAAGTAAACTGGTTTCTGGTAAATTATCTGTTTAGTCATGTGCATCTTTGCTACATTATGTAAGACACTCCACTTGTGTTGTCACCTTTGTGCCCTTTCCTTGTATATTGAGCATGCACTTAGCACTTAATTGGTTTTATTCTTTTATATTTAATTTTACTTTTAGGGGCTGACTTAAATGATCATCTTTTCAGCAGCCATCTGCTGGCAAGCACGCTCCTGCAGAACACAATCTTGGGGAACAGTGCTTCTGACCTCGTAGTGCAGCTTGAAGGCCCTTATGACTTTTATCAGCATCCCAACATCCAGCAGGTCACGCAGTGCCAGTGTGTGCTGAGGCGCTTCAGCGAGGAGGTGAACAAGTTGATGGGAGATTGGCCAGATCACCCTGCTTTGGTTCAGGTGAGAAGAGAGTACTAGCGGGCTCAGATTGATCCTTTTAAAGCAAAGTAAAATTAGAATTCTGTATGCCAGAATCCTAAATGTGAATGTCAATCCTTTTCATTTTTAGAGGGTTTACAATCTGTGCTAATTAAAAAAAAATGTTAACTCTTGCTTTGACATACATTTAAAAAAAATAGCATGTGAGTTCGCTCCAGCTTCCACTGGTGGGAACTTGAGAATTTACTGCATACTGTCTAATAATTGCTGTAAATAGGTAGCAGTCCTCAGGGATCAGGGGCTGCAGGTATTAAATCTGTCTTTCTAGAGGCTATTGAGCTCAGTATTAAGGGAAACCTGTCACGTTGTACATGCTAACTGATCTGTGGACATCATGGTATAAAAAAAGGAAAATCTGAGCAGATTGCCATCTATATACGTTTGTTTCCCTTTATTCCCAGCACAGTCATATAGGGCAGACTGTCACTGCACTGACTGCCACTGGACTCATAAGCATACAAATACCAGGGATTTCAATAAATAAAATGCAAATTTTACTGAAACTTTTTCCCACAAAAATGGTTGTCAGTTTTTCCTGCTTTATGACATGCTGCTTGCTAGATCAGTTACCATTTTCAACGTGGCAGGTTTCCTTTTAGGCCCATATACACATAAGACTGTCAACTGTTATCAACAGGCTTGCCCAGCACTCCAGTATGTATGGGGGCCTACTGACTCTTCCCTGACACAAGATGTCTTTGAACAGAAAAATACTATCTGTCCAATTTTGGATTGCTGATCCTTTTGTTCTTTAACCTAGAAGGTATACCTGGGGCCTCGCAGGCCCGCCCTGTTAATTGTTTTCTATTTTCTGCAAGATTACTTTAGTTAGAATTTTGAAACTCCAGGTATTCCTCAGGTATATAGTTGTTTGTCATTTTTGTTTGAGTTATTCCATGTTATTTGCACACGGGCCTAAAAGGCCCCAGGTATGTGAAAGTGTAGATTTTTATGGTCATGCGTTCTAGGGTTAAGGCTAGGGTCACAAGACAGTTTTCTCTAATCTGAGAAAATCTAGAGTGTGTGTGGCTAGAGTGTGTGTGGCTAGAGTGTGTGTGGCTAGAGTGTGTGTGGCTAGAGTGTGTGTGGCTAGAGTGTGTGTGGCTAGAGTGTGTGTGGCTAGAGTGTGTGTGGCTAGAGTGTGTGTGGCTAGAGTGTGTGTGGCTAGAGTGTGTGTGGCTAGAGTGTGTGTGGCTAGAGTGTGTGTGGCTAGAGTGTGTGTGGCTAGAGTGTGTGTGGCTAGAGTGTGTGTGGCTAGAGTGTGTGTGGCTAGAGTGTGTGTGGCTAGAGTGTGTGTGGCTAGAGTGTGTGTGGCTAGAGTGTGTGTGGCTAGAGTGTGTGTGGCTAGAGTGTGTGTGGCTAGAGTGTGTGTGGCTAGAGTGTGTGTGGCTAGAGTGTGTGTGGCTAGAGTGTGTGTGGCTAGAGTGTGTGTGGCTAGAGTGTGTGTGGCTAGAGTGTGTGTGGCTAGAGTGTGTGTGGCTAGAGTGTGTGTGGCTAGAGTGTGTGTGGCTAGAGTGTGTGTGGCTAGAGTGTGTGTGGCTAGAGTGTGTGTGGCTAGAGTGTGTGTGGCTAGAGTGTGTGTGGCTAGAGTGTGTGTGGCTAGAGTGTGTGTGGCTAGAGTGTGTGTGGCTAGAGTGTGTGTGGCTAGAGTGTGTGTGGCCAGAGTGTGTGTGTGTGTGTGTGTGGCCAGAGTGTGTGTGTGTGTGTGTGTGGCCAGAGTGTGTGTGTGTGTGTGTGTGGCCAGAGTGTGTGTGTGTGGCCAGAGTGTGTGTGTGTGTGTGTGTGGCCAGAGTGTGTGTGTGTGTGGCCAGAGTCAAATCGACGAATAGCACTCGTCTGATTTTTATGGTCATGTGCACGAGCCCTAGGAGATAGACTGCTAGAGATGCCTGTCCTTGTCTTTCTCATAGAGTGCTCTTTATCATTTAACCTTTCTATCTTTTTATTTTCAGCTTATGGTTATCATTGATAGAATTCAAGGATTTGCGCTCTCCAGTCCTCTATCCAAATTTTTAAATGGTCTGGAAATTCTTTTAGCAAAATCTCAAGTAAGTACACTTGCAAGTAGGATATACAGACTTTTCTTCATGGTGTCAATGCTCACCCAACCCATGTGCAAATAAGGATACATGTTGAACTTTTTGTTTTTAAAATTAAATATAAATCTAGGCATTTTCACATTGTGCCAGGTGTCTTATCCCAGAAAATATATTGTTTTTAGGGTATAATATGATTTTTTTTTTTTTTAAATTAACCTTTTATGCTTGTCAAAAGTGTGAGAATTGTCATGACAGCGGAAGAATTAAAGTGCATCTGTCAGTATAATCAACCCTCCTAAGCTGTCTATATGGGCATGTAGGTCATAGGAAGCTGAATAAAATAATACCTTTATATCTGCAATCGAATGTCTTATTCCAGAGAAATCCACATTTTTCTTGTATGTAAATGAGCTGTTCCAGGCTAAGGGGAGGACATTGATGTGCATGAGAATCTGCCTCCAGAATATATTTTAAATGTAATGTGTAATTACCGGTGTGATGTGTAATGGCCGCTCTCTGCTCTCCTGACCTCACTGCAGAGCTGTGTGTGATTATACCTGACACATCTGCAGGTTCCTCACAGCTTCAGCGTTCATCTCACAGGCAGACAGTGCTGCAGTAGTGTTACCATACAGCTGAGCTGTGAGAGCTGCAGCTGCATACTTGCTTGTAATGAGGCATGGTTCACTTCTACTGGACTGCGTTAGTTTCCTGTCTCATACTGGTAATGGTCCTTTTCATTTAAAATAAGCTCTGGAGGCAGATTCTTTCCGATCAGTGTCCAGCCCAAAGTTCCTATCAGATCATTTACATATTAAAAAAATGTTGCTTCTCTGGAATAAGACATCAGATAGCAGGTATCAAGGCACTAAGCCGTTAGCTTTTTAGGCAACTTATAGAGTATGTTTTAACCAATCTGTGGCTTTCCATTTCATTTAAGAAAATAATGGGCAGCCGTCGATTAATTTTAGTATTTAACACCTAATGACAAAAAATGTTGGTAAGCATTGGTAATGCCCCCCCCTAAAGATTTTAAAGCAAAAGTCGTGCCTGACTTCTGGGTTGTGGGACCCTGGCATGCAGAGCTGGATTCCACAACTCTGTGTCGCCCATCACAGTGAAAGCGCAAAAACATGCTCTTTAAACTAAATAAGCTGTGCTAAATCCGTTACTGAACAATTAGCAAATGGTAACAGCCTTAGTGATGCTATCGTTCATTAACTGCTCAGTAAAGGATGTAGCAGAGCTTGTTTAATCCAGAGCACAAGATCTTGTGCTTTAACCATGAGAAGGGCCATGGAGAGTTGTGGTATCCTGCTCTGCATGCTGGGATCCAACAACTCAAAATTTTAGACACTACTTTTCCTAGGTCAATTCCTTTAGGCAATCATTTTGGACACTTCTCAGTACTTTAACAGATGTTTTTAACAGGGTTTAACCATTTTTTTTTTTTGGCTATGGGCTTAGAAACAGGCAGGTAGCTTCTAACTACCTGTCTGTTCTACCCAGCGTCGGAAAAGAGCGGTCATTAACCACTCTTGCCAGGCATTCAGCTGCTCAACATCAACAGAGCAGCTCTTCTTCTTCCGGGCTGCTCTGTTGATGGGGCGTGCCTGCCGACCTCATGATGATTGGCAGGCGGATTCTCACTGTTAGGCAGCGGTGAGCCGGCTGTCAATCAGCATGACGTCTGCAGTCACGTCCCCGTCAACCAAGCCGAGCATAAAAGAAGCCTCTGTTCCTACAACGTGGTGTCAGCGGAATCTGCTGAATAGAAATTGTACTTTCTGTTTTGTACCATTTTGCCATAAACGTACATTTTGGGAAATGCAAAGGGCGGGAAAAAAACTGATTCTGACTATTTTTGTTTAGCATAATTTATAATGTGAATACTTCAGTTTCTTTATTCTTCAATAGGACTGGGAAGAAAATGCTAGCCGGAATCTGTCTCTTCGAAAGAACCTTGATGAAATTACACAGCTTATATTCCAGTGGCGTAAACTCGAACTGAAGTAAGCATTTTTGTCATTTGATCTTTAGTTAAAGCCATTATTCTAATCCTGCTGCATCCAGATTCATGCTGGTTAGTGTCGGCCTGTAGACGAATGCTCCATGAAGCTCTGCCTTTACTGATGTTAGGGCAAAAGATAAAAAAATATCAGTGGTACTGGAACCTCCACAGATGCAATGCTGTCTGTTCTACCCCCCTCCCAGATTTCTGGAAGTCATTTAGCATTCCATTATTCCCTAAGTAAAGGTTAATTTCTACTCTAACAATACTTACGGAGCATTACTTTTATTTCTTGATAGTAAAGTTTGTCATTCTTCCTTGTCCAATATGTAAATTGTCGCAGTTGTTTTCGTCTATTCATTGTACAGTTTATAAACCAAATGGATTTCTTTATTGGCTCGCAGCTGCTGGTCTTTGAGTCTTGACAATGCCATGAAGCGACATGCCGAAAAATCCCATAGGCACTGGTTTTCTATTTACCAGGTGATTGAAGATTACCTGCAAGTGGAACAGGAGGAAGGTGACGTAATAAATGTCTGTCTGTCATTGATGTGCTTGCCTAGTACAAAGCTGTTCGTTTGACATTTGTGTACTGGTTTTATATGCAGAGAATGATCAAGAGCAATCATTTGAGTCTGTTACAAAGACATTACAGGCATTTATCGAAGGATCCACTTTGGGAGAATTCCAGTCTCGTCTCCACATGATACTGGTTTTTCACTGTCATGTTCTTCTTGTCCCGCAAACATCTAGGAAAGGTATGCCATTGTTTTAATGAATACAACTTTACATCTAATCTGCTATTTCTCTCAGGTTTTTTTTTTAAACCCATACTGAAAATAATGCAATAAAGGGAATATTTACCCCTTTATTGCATGTGGCTTATGGCGATATTTAGGAACATCATCATTTGCACCTTCTGCTCTGTTGTGCTTGGCCAATGCATGCATTGGCCATGAACCTTCATAAGCTAAGTGATTAGAAATGATGCAGCTCTGTAAAAACTGAGCTTTAACCCATGCAAAGATATAATATAAACATAATCAGCACAACATTTTAGACCTAATCTAAGCACACAACAAATTTATAATCACAAGCTGTATTGCACATAGCAAATCTGCAGAATCCAGCAGCGGCTACTCCAGTGTTAACAGAGGTGTGCATTGAAGCTGAGCTGCTGCCGGCACAGAGAACATCAGTGAGGATGCTGGCTATCGGACCCCCACCCATCTGATATTGGTGACCTACATTGAGGCTAGATCATCAGTATAAAAGTAGTGGAACAACTCTTTTGAAAAAAGTAACTGAACAATAAGTGGTTGAGTAAAATAAAAAAAGTATAAAAATGTTTTTATTCTTAAACATATTAGTAAGTTAATTGTCATAGTACTTACTGTATGTAAAGGTGATTCCGTTACTGCAGTATAGATTTTGCTACTGGCAATTAACATGTCATTTTTTTTTCTTTCCAGATTCTTTGTGCAGTCTACTCTGGAATCTTTACCATTATTATAAGCAATTTTTGCCGTCTGTTGAAGCAAGAATTAATGAATTGCGTAAGCCTGTGGAGAAAGAGCTCAAAGTATGTGTATAGGCTTGTATGCTGTATTTAGTCCTACAGGACGGGTTAGTTAAGGAAAAATAAGTCTGTTAGTTGCAGTCAGCACTGAAGGCAAAGTGGTTATTGAATGATCTATTCTAGAATGTTTTGTAGACTGACCCAATTTGTAGATGTGGTTTCTCACCAAGACTGTAATTGTTCCCTTTTCTATATCTACCACATACAAATTACAAGTTAAGATTTAATGTGGCACAGCTTATAGCTGTAGCAATCACTTCTACATCTCTAAACTTGACAGGGGTAAGTTGTATTAGAGAGGTGATCCCGAATTTCTCTCCATTTCCGAAACTTCAGACCATTTTTTTGTGATTTTTGTGCAAATCAGACCTGTAAAATCTGAGAGTGAAGAAAAAATTCATACGGATGCCATCTATGTACAACCTCTGGCAAAAGTCATGGAATCACCGGGCTCGGAGGATGTTCATTCAGTTGTTTAATGTTGTTGAAAAAAAGCAGATCACAGACATGGCACAAAACTAAAGTCATTTTAAATGGCAACTTTATGGTTTTAAGAAACACTAAAAGAAGTCAAGAAAAAAAAATGTGGTACTCAGTAAGGGTAATTTTTTTTCAGACCAAGCAGAGGGAAAAAATTATGGAATCACTCAATTCTGAGGAAAAAATTATGGAATCACCCTGTAAATTTTCATTTCCAAAACTAACACCTGCATCAAATTAGATCTGCTCGTTAGTCTGCATCTAAAAATGAGTGATCACACCTTAGAGAGCTGCTGCACCAAGTGGACTGACATGAATCATGGCTCCAATACGAGAGATGTCAATTGAAACAAAGGAGAGGATTATCAAGCTCTTAAAAGAAGGTAAATCATAACGCAATGTTGCAAAAGATGTTGGTTGTTCACAGTTAGCTGTCTCTAAAATCTGGACCAAATACAAACAACATGGGAAGGTTGTTAAAGGTAAACATACAGGTAGACCAAGGAAGACATCAAAGAGCCAAGACCGGAAACTTAAAGCAATAAGTCTCCAAAACAGGAAATGCACAACAAAACAAATGAGGAACAAATGGGAGGAAACTGGAGTCAATGTCTGTGACCCAACTGTAAGAAGCTGCCTAAAGGAAATGGGATTTACATACAGAAAAGCTAAGCAAAAACCATCATTAACACCTAAACAGAAAAAAACAAGGTTACATTGGGCTAAGGAAAAGCAATCGTGGACTGTGGATGACTGGATGAAAGTCATATTCAGTGATGAATCGCGAATCTGCATTGGGCAAGGTGATGATGCTGGAACTTTTGTTTGGTGCCGTTCCAATGAGATTTATAAAGATGACTGCATGAAGAGAACATGCTAATTTCCACAGTCATTGATGATATGGGGCTGCATGTCAGGTAAAGGCACTGGGGAGATGGCTGTCACTACATCTTCAATAAATGCCCAAGTTTACATTGATATTTTGGATAGTTTTCTTATCCCATCAATTGAAAGGATGTTTGGGGATGATGACATCATTTTTCAAGATGATAATTCATCCTGCCATAGAGCAAAAACTGTGAAAACATTCCTTGAAAAAAGACACATAAGGTCAATGTCATGGCCTGCTAATAGTCTGGATCTCAATCCAATTGAATATCTTTGGTGGAAGTTGAAGAAAATTGTCCATGACAAGGCTCCAACCTGCAAAGCTGATCTGGCAACAGCAATCAGAGAAAGTTGGAGCCAGATTGATGAAGAGTACTGTTTGTCACTCGTTAAGTCCATGCCTCAGAGACTGCAAGCGGTTATTAAAGCCAGAGGTAGTGCAACAAAATACTAGTGATATATTGGAGTGTTCTTTTGTGTGTTTGTTTTTCATGATTCCATAATTTTTTCCTCAGAATTGAGTGATTCCATAATTTTTTCCCTCTGCTTGGTCTGAAAAAAATTACCCTTACTGAGTACCACTTTTTTTTTCTTGATTTCTTTTAGTGTTTCTTAAAGCCATAAAGTTGCCATTTTAAATGACTTTAGTTTTGTGCCATGTCTGTGATCTGCTTTTTTTTCAACAACATTAAACAACTGAATGAACATCCTCCAAGCCCGGTGATTCCATAATTTTTGCCAGGGGTTGTAATATCCATTTTTAACACATGTAAAATCGGATGATTGTGTGAATATAGTCTAATATCCGTCCCTGAAAAATACACCATGCTTGGACTGCAATAAGCAGTCTGACCGCTAGGACCTCTGGCCTTCTACCTCATGAGGTAGCTATTTTAGGTCAGGAAACCTGGCGATCTGATTACAGTTTGTGCTTCACAGAAGTGTGAAACTGGCCTGGTAGGTGTAGATTTTATGAAATTGGCAAGTGTGATAAAGAACTTGTAACCCTTCTTATACTGCGGAATATGTTGGTGCTAAATAAGCAATGGAAATGTATCTGCTTATATTCCTCCATGTCAAAACTGGTGGGAATGTGTAGAAACTTGGGTTTGTGCAGTACCCAGCCACTGCTCATGGTGCAGCATTTTATTACAAGATAATAGTTTATTCTTCCTCTTTTGAGTATTAATGTTTTTAACAAGATCATCATTTTTGCAAGTTAATGTCTAATTTTTGGAGCGATTTTTTTGTAGGATTTTGTGAAAATTTCCAAGTGGAATGATGTCAGTTTTTGGTCCGTGAAACAGTCAGTGGAGAAGACTCATCGGTAAGATAATGGCTGTAGGCACATGATGCTCTTCCAGTTGATTACTAATCTAATTCATGGAGCTTGTGATAGTTTATATAGCTCAAGAGCACTTTTGTTGCCTTTATGTGGAGCTTTGCTTGAACCGCATGTTTCAGTGGATGTTCCAGGATTCTTGTTAATATCTCGCTTTCCTTTTAGAAAACTCTTTAAACACATTAAGAAGTTTGAAGCAACCCTGAATGAATCGTCCTCTTCAGCTTTAGTAGAAAGTGTCCACGAGGATCAGCTGGATTTCACTGGCACCGCAGCAGACTTGAAAGTCAAAAGAAATGCTGTGCAACAACTCTCTTCTTTATTGAACTCGCCCTTATCGGGAGCCAGCAGTGTACCAGTAAGGGAATGAAAGCATTTCAATTAACTGTTATGCAAAATCTTTTTTTTGTTGTTTGCTTTTATCTATGTCCAGTTTTTATATATATATATTATTTATAATATGTTGTTTTGTCAATTCTAGAAATACTGTTGACAAAAGTTACACACTTTGTATTTGTTTGTCGATATAGCCATATGAGGGCTTGTGTTTTTGCAGCATGAGTTGTACTTTTCAATGACCGCATCCATTTTACCATGTGCTGTATTGGAAAATGGGAAAAAAAAGTCCAAATGCCACAAAATTGTGTGGAAAAAAAAGCACAATTCTGCCATTGTCTTTGGGTTTTGTTTATGCAGCATTCATTGCATGGTAAAAATGGCCAGGTGATATGATTCTCTAGGGCACTGTGATTTCGACAATACTAAACATTCATAGTATGTGTGTTTTTTTTATTATTATTTTAATGGTGAGAAAAAGGATGATTCAACACATTTTTATTTCATATTGTTATAAACTTTTTTTTTATTTATTTTTTTTAAGTTTTATTGTATTTTTTGGTTTCCTTAGGGAACGATGTCTTGTACTATATACTACAGTATTTTTTTGCTATATATTGGAAAAATCACAGTCTCCTATGAAGTCCAGCCACAGGCTGGTCTTCATAGGAGTGCAGTCATGACAGGGTCTTCAGTAGATTCCTTGCCATCAACACCCTGTGATCTTGCCGTTGAGGGTCCGATGGGCACTTGGAACAGTGCACTTTCCAAGCCACGCTGTAACTGGCCCATGTCAGAGATTTGCAGCAGCATTTAACAGGTTATTAGCAGCAGGAAGAGCTTTGCTCCACCTGTGGCTGATAGAGGTAGATGATAGCTGAATAATACAGCCATCATTTGCCATTAAAAATGTAGGTATTAGTGTTGAGCGCGTATGTTCTATTAACCCTTTCCCCGAGTATGCTCGGGCCGAGCTCCGAGTATTTATAGCTGCTCGGTGATGTGGTTAAATCGCTCCCATGTGCATGATTTGCGACGGTTTGACAGTTTTACTACATGGGAGGAATGTCTATTTCTTACACATTCCTCACATGTAATAAAGCTGTCAAACAGTTGCAAATCATGCACACGGGAGCGATTCAACCGTATCACCGAGCAGCTGTAAATACTCGGAGCTCGGCCCGAGCATACTCGGATAGAACATACTCGCTCAACCCTAGTAGGTATACCTCCTGAGTCCACATCAAAGACTTGGACCCAATGCTGTTTTTGTGTTGGTTCAATACTTAAAATGAGATGTATCGAAACCAGTGCAAATGAAATTGCCTGTGGCAAACAATCAGATTCCATCTAATTTTTCTGAGGCCGTATAGAAATGAAAGCTGCAACCTGCTTGCCGTGGTTGACTACTACACTTTTCCAAAATGGCAATACACCTTTTCCCACTGTGTGAGTTGTGAAATGGCAGTTCTGTTAGGTTTGTATGTTTGCTACGTCACCCCTTTTTCTTTTTTTTTTTTTTTCTTTTTTTTAAAGGTAAGCTGTCACCAGGTATTTGCAACCCCATATGAGAACATCATGAATGTAAGACAGATATCCTGACTTCATTAGTGTATTAGTTACTGAGCTTATTGCTGCAGTTTTGATTAAAAACTATTTTATCTGCTGCAGATCTACCAGTTTTCTTAATGCTGAGCTCTATATTAACCTCACCCTCACTGCTGGTGGACAGCTTTTGGTGTATACTGTGCATAGGCAGAAAGCTGCCAATCAGAGGTCTGGCGGGGTTCTTCAGAGCTCATGAATATGGAGGATTTCCTGGCAGCAGATTTACTTGTCCCCTAGTTATCTCCTGCTGATAAAGCAATGATTTTATCAATACTACAGTAAGCAGCCCGGTAACTGATACATTGTTGGAGTCTGGGGTCTCCGTCTCTACATTATGCTGCTCTATGAACCTAATGACAGATTCCCTTTAAAGGTGACGTTTTATCATTTATTCTTCACTAGCTATAAAGTATTAATCCAGTCTGTTCTTTATCAGCTAACCTGTGGAGAGGATATCTATTCCACTGCCTCCCTTCAGTGCCGCCTTCCAAAACTGACTAAAAGAATGAGGCAATTGTGCAATACATTCGTAAAGGAGAGCGTATTGCCATCCTTGTTTGAAAGCCTCAATACATTTACAGGTATGAAAAAGACTGTACACTTTAACACTTGTGTTCGAGTCTGTCTAGAAAATGTAGTTTGTGTTATTTTGTCTTGTGCCAGAATCAGTCATTTCATTGTTTCATTACAGATGGGATTATAGAATCTGTGCAAGAGCTTCAGAATCTTACCATCAACCAGACGGCAGAGAAGGAGAAGCAGAAATCTGAGGCCAAACACATCTTAATGCAAAAACAAAGGGCACTTGCGGAGCTTTTTAAAATGTTGTCTAAAACAGGTATACTATGAGATGTTAGGAAGACATTTCGGACCTGTGTGCACCAATTGCTTTCTCCTTTGGTCCCATACTGCATTTGTACTTGCATAGCATCCTTGATCAATGATTAAATGTTTTAGCGTCCAGAATTGTATAGAATATTTAAAAAAAAAAACCACCTTTTAAATAGGTCTATAATGTTTAATTAAAACAATCGCCACCTGAAAAGTGGAGTATAGCACAGTTTAGTGCTGCATTTCTTTTGTATTTTTATTTATTTTATTCTTACGAGTAAAAGGAACCTGTCAGTTGATTTGTGCTACCCAAATCATGTGCAGCATGAATCAGAGCCTTGCTGTGTGATTGTAAAGAAGTTTATTCTGAAATTCCGGAGCGTTTCAGAGAAAAACTTACCTTACTACAAAGCCAGCCAGGAACCATAGAGAGAGACCTGACTTCTCCCCATGTCGCTCTAGTTGATTGACAGATCTCTCCCTTATGTACACACGAGACACACCTGTCCATCAACTAGAGCAGTGTGGGGAGAAGCCGGCTGTGGGCCACACCAGACTAGTTACTTACATTCCTATGGCCTCTGGCCAGCTCTTCAAACTAGATTTCCTTTGAAATGCTGGAGCGTTCAGAGAAAAACATACATTACTGCAATGGTGGAGCCAGGCTCTGATTCTTTGTTCCTGTGGTTTGGGCATGAAAGATCCTAGTGACAGGTTACTGCATAGCAGAACATGTTAATAGCTGGGTACATGTAGAAACCCTTTTTTGCTTTTTAGTGGTCACAATGCCATTTTCACCTAGTTACTGCATCTAGTGCAAGAATAAGGCTGAACTGCAGTATTAACAACTGCTCTTGGATGTGATTTACACTGTGTCTATATAAATACTGTTCTATAGTATAATAGTTATGTTCTTGTGGACAACAAAGAAATGCCTGAATGCAGTACATTTTTGGAAAATTAAGGTCCTTATTTATTCAAATTTTATTTCATTGGTGTAACTTTAAAAGATGATGAAATGTTTTTTGTTAAAGTTTAATAATGATTATATCTCTTCTACTGCCAAGCATTGCTGTTTATTAGAGACTTTAAACCATCCTTAAAGAGTAACTCTACTTTTTTTATTTAATTATTCTTCAGATATTGCAAAGGTATGCTTTTTGTAATCTACTTCATTACTGTATTTTGCTTCCTTCCCTCACAAACAGTATGTTGCTGTGCCATGTCAATGCTCAATTCATGCTCCGTTAGAAGCTCCATCCACCTGCAGCTCAGCAATATCCATACACTACCTTCAAACAGAGTAAAGTACTTTCTCTGTCTGCTTCCCACTTGGTAATCAGACTGGGGAATTCCCATACTCTTATTATTTATTTATTTATTTTTTAAACATAGTGTAGGAATCTTTGCTGAGCAGCAGTTGAAAGCAGCTTTTCAAGGAGCATGAAGTGAACATTAAAACAATACTACAGAGTTTTCGAAAGAAGAAGGCGAAATAAAGTGGTGAAATATATTTTAAAAATTCATAACTTTGTGAAGTTAAGAATTATTAAATAAAAAACGATGCTATTTAAGGGTATGTGTACACGTCTTTTTCAGGCGGATTAATTCAGAACTGCAAAAAATAAACATAGTGTACAACAATGTGAAAACAATATTTTTTAGCATTTTTTTGTCTTGAGACACTTCATTTAACCGCTTCAGGGTTCACAAACTTTTAAACTATTACAAGAAGTAATATGTTCATTCTTCTGGTGACTTCATTTGTAAGACCCCTGCTGTATACACTTGAAAGTATAGCGTAAAGGCGCTGACGAAGCTCCTTCAGGAAAAAGACAGACTTTTTCCTGTAGCGGCTTTCCTTCGGAACAGAGTCCACCTTAAAGACGCCATGTGCACATTCCCTAAAGCCGAAAAGGAAAATTTCTCCAATGCTTACATCTTCTTTATTGACATTCTTCCTATCATAAATTGTAGGCTTGTCGTATCGCCGAGGAATTGCATGGATGCGTACTAAGGACAATAAGGATATGCTTTGCCTCCGGCCTTTGGACCTTCACAGTGCTTTTGTCATCTCAAATCATGCCCTGGAAAACAAATCTGAGTATGGATATGATCTGTTTTCTAAGATAGTAATGTTTGCTTTAATCATTTTTTTAATAATTGCAAGTGAGGTCAATCACTAGGCGATCTGCAATTCCTTTCATGATAATCAAGATATGTATTTACCCAAGGTAACCAAAATATCTGGTGGTCTTTTTAGAAATAAATGCCTGTAAAGGTTGTTGTATAGGAAGTAGGCCAAGGAATCAATGCTGATGGATATTTTCTCTTCCTTCCAAAAGATTCTAGCACACGATTGGACAGCCGTTCAGCCCTCATGTAACGCATAGCATTCATTAGTTTGTAAAAACATCAGAACTATGAATACAAATTGCAGTGTTCATCTTTTCTTCACCCAGATACTCGACAGTTTCCAAAGCCAATAGGTACCTTAGATGTAACTTCCTAACACCCATGTAGTGACACAATATCAAACTCCATGGCATCGCAATCCTATCCAGCTAGGAGCAACACATACTCTGAAACTGTTTGTGTCACCACTTCTCATATTGGCTTTCTACTATTGTGGTGTTAAAATAAGCAATCTGTATTCTATCCTATTATGAAACAGTCAAGATAAGAATACAGCATACTGGATTGTTTTAAAAAGTAGAATTATACTCTCTAAACTATTTTTTGTAAATGAATAACACACAAACGTTTGATTAATTCCATCTTCATAGTTCCACGACTTGGCCTGAAAATAATGTGTATTGTTAAAAAATATATGTATGGATTTTGGTACTTGAACATATTTTTCCTTCAGGCTGCTTGCAGAAATCACAGCCACCTGGGATGGTTGTCAGAAGTATTTCTACAGATCTCTAGCTCGTAATGCTAGGCTGGAGACCGCACTGCTGAATCCTGTCAAGGTGAGAGATACAGATGCATTGTGGTGGTGAATCTGGGTATGTCTGGGAACTGAAGACCTATCATTTCTGTTCTGGAAAACCATTGTTACGTTTTACAGGCTATGGATCTGAGATGAGCATATTTTTCCAATTGCTGTGTCTGCTGCCAATTAGAGAGGAACTGCAATAAATAATATTTTATATTCACCACTTAATGATTGGCATGTTTTAGTCCTAAGCAACGAAACACTTTTGAGCGATTTTGCACACTTGGTTTTTAATAGCCCGAACTTTTTGATCTCTGGCTTTTTTTTAATAATTTTTGCAGATTTTAACTCCTTTTTCTGTGTCACATAGCACGGTTTTATTACACTTTTAGAAAGAAAAAAGATCCCTAAGCCATGACATTAGTAAGTGGCAAAACTTATCTGGTGATTTATGTAATTTTTTTGTCAACTAGAGCAACCGGCATTACCACGGACGTTGCTCATTGACTACTATGTGTGCCAAAAAAACAGTAGCAGTTAATAACGGTCTTAAATTTCTTAAATGGGCTCTTGCATTGTACATTTAAAGAGGTTTTCCCATGTTCATTTTAATCAATAGATCTTGGAATAATAATGACTTCCACAATTGGATGTGTTTAAATAAAATGTTCCTGTGCTGAGATAATCTTATAAATGTGCCCCTGCTGTGTACTGTGTAATGGCTGTGTCTGACCGTACAGGGACATGGTCTGATCATACCACAGCTCCTGGGCAGGGGAGGAAGCAAAAGGGTTTACAGAAAGGACAGCCCGGGATCGCAAATGATTCTTTGTTTGAGGTAAAACATTGATTAACCCCTTAATAACATCTGACGTACTAATACGCGTCTGTGCCCTGGGACTTAAGAGCCAGACCCGTATTAGTACGTCATCGCGATCGCGCGCGCACACAGGCTGTGCGGGCGCGATCGCCGCCGGGTGTCAGCTGATTGTCACAGCTGACACCCGGTACTATGTGCAGGGAGCGGTCCTGCACCGTTCCCAGCACATTAACCCCCGCGATCGAAGTCGATCGCGGCATTGCGGGGGCAAGGGGAGGTGATCGGCGATACTCACCTCCTCTTCCGGCTTCCAGCGCAGTCTGCAAAGGCTTCCCGGGTGTTGCCATGACAACCCGATGTCGTCATGACAACATCCGGGTCACCAGAGAGCAGGAAGATTGCTTGGACATGCGCAGTGCATCTCCAAGCAATCTTCACACTGTGCACTTCTGACAGCCTTCATGGCATAGGGATGGTGCTCCATTCCTGTGCCATGCAGGCGATCAGAAAAAAAAAAGTGAAAGTCCCAGAGTGGGACAAAGTAATAGTGTATAAACTGTGTGAAAGTGGAAAAAAAAAAAAAAAAAATGTGCAAAAATATTATAAAAAAATAAAAAAAATAATACACCAAAAATAAAAATATAATGTACCCATCAATAAATATTATTATAAAAAAAAAAAAAAACAATAAAAGTACACATATTTGGTATCGCCGCGTCCGGAACAACCTGACCTATAAAACTGTCCCACTAGTTAACCCCTTCAGTGAACACGGTAAAAAAAAAAAAAAAAAAAAACGAAGCAAAAAACAATGCTTTATCACCATACCGCCAAACAAAAAGTGGAATAACACGCGATCAAAAAGACGCATATAAATAAAAATGATACCGCTGAAAACGTCATCTCGTCCCGCAAAAAACAAGCCGCCATACAGCTCCATCAGCCGAAAAATAAAAAAGTTATAGCTCTCAGAATAAAGCGATACAAAAAATATTTTTTTCTATAAAATAGCTTTTATTGTGTATAAGCGCCAAAACATAGAAAAATGATACAAATGTGGTACCGCTGTAAACGTACTGACCCGAAGAATAAAGCTACCTCATCAATTTTACCACACGCGGAACAGAATAAAAAAAAAAAATAAAACAATTCCTGAATTGTTGGTTTTTGTTTATTCTGCCTCCCAAAAATCATAATAGAAAGCGATCAAAAAATGTCACGTGCCTGAAAATGGCACCAATAACAACGTCAAGTCATCCCGCAAAAAACGAGCCCTTACATGACTGTCTGCCAAAATCTGGAAAATTATAGCTCTCAAAATATGGCGATGCAAAAACTAGATTTTACAAAAAATGCGTCTTTTAGTGTGTGACAGCTGTCCGTCATAAAAACCCCATATGATTCTGGCATTGCTGTAATCACACCGACCCGAAGAATAAAGTCGTCTAATCGCTTATACCGCACAAGGAACGGCGTCAAAAATAAACTCTTGGGTTAGGATTGGGCTAGGGTTAGGGCTGGGTTTGGGGCTAGTGTTGTGCTGGGGCTAGGGTTGTGCTGGGGCTAGGGTTGTGCTGGGGCTAGGGTTGTGCTGGGGCTAGGGTTGTGCTGGGGCTAGGGCTGGGATTGGGATTTTTTTCAAAAGTAAGAAAAAAAGATGACGATATGGCGACTAGTGTTGAGAGCAAGTGCTCGCTACTTGAGTTTGCATCGGGTGCTCTGGTATGCATTGAGTATCGTGGGTATTTGAGTGACATGCTCGAGTCTCTGCCCCATATGCTTCGCAGCCAAAAAACTTTACGGGGATTGCCTGCCATGCACGAGCGATCCCCGCATGTTTTTTTTTGGGTGTCTAATAACCGTGAAACATGCGGAGCAGGGACTCGAGCATGTCACTCGAGCACACGCTGTACATGGTGCATACCTGAGTACCCGATGCAAACTCAAGTAGCGAGCACTTGCGCTCAAGAATAATGACAACTTATTCAATATGATGACCTAATGTAAACAAATTCTGTGCCGTACCTCTGGGTTCAAAATGTTCACTATACACCTTAATAAAATCCTTGAGGGGTATAGTTTCCAAAATGGGGACACTTGTGGGGGAGCTCCACTGTTTAGGCACATCACGGGCTCTCCAAACGCGACATGGTGTCCGCTAACAAATTGAATGGAAAATCGGCTCAAATTGTTAGCGGACGCCATGTTGCTTTTGGAGAGCCCCTGTGTGCCCAAACATTGGAGCTCCCCCACAAGTGACCCCATTTTGGAAACTAGACCCCCCAAGGCACCTATCTAGATGCATAGTGAGCACTTGGAATCCCCAGGTGCTTCACAAATTGATTCGTAAAAATGAAAAAGTGAAAAAAAAAACACTTTTTCATTTTTATGAATCAATTTGTGAAGCACCTGGGGTTCCAAGTGCTCACTATGAATCTAGATAGGTGCCTTGGGGGGTCTAGTTTCCAAAATGGGGTCACTTGTGGGGGAGCTCCAATGTTTGGGCACGCAGGGACTCTCTAAATGCAACATGGTATCCGCTAACAAATTGAATGGAAAATCGGCTCAAATTGTTAGCGGACACCACATTGCGTTTGGAGAGCCCCTCTGTGCCCAAACTTTGGAGCTCCCCCACAAGTGACCCCATTTTGGAAACTAGACCCCCCAAGGCACCTTTCTAGATGCATAGTGAGCACTTGGAACCCCCAGGTGCTTCACAAATTGATTCGTAATAATGAAAAAGTAAAAAAAAAACACTTTTTCATTTTTATGAATCAATTTGTGAAGCACCTGGGGTTCCAAGTGCTCACTATGAATCTAGATAGGTGCCTTGGGGGGTCTAGTTTCCAAAATGGGGTCACTTGTGGGGGAGCTCCAATGTTTGGGCACACAGGGACTCTCCAAATGCAACATGATATCCGCTAACAAATTGTCGGCTCAAATTGTTAGCGGATATCATGTTGCATTTGGAGAGTCCCTGTGTGCCCAAACATTGGAGCTCCCCCACAAGTGACCCCATTTTGGAAACTAGACCCCCCAAGGCACCTATCTAGATGCATAGTGAGCACTTGGAACCCCTAGGTGCTTCACAAATTGATTCGTAAAATTGAAAAAGTGTTTTTTTTTTTCACTTTTTCATTATTACGAATCAATTTGTGAAGCACCTGGGGGTTCCAAGTGCTCACTATGCATCTAGAAAGGTGCCTTGGGGGGTCTAGTTTCCAAAATGGGGTCACTTGTGGGGGAGCTCCAAAGTTTGGGCACAGAGGGGCTCTCCAAACGCAATGTGGTGTCCGCTAACAATTTGAGCCGATTTTCCATTCAATTTGTTAGCGGATACCATGTTGCATTTAGAGAGTCCCTGTGTGCCCAAACATTGGAGCTCCCCCACAAGTGACCCCATTTTGGAAACTAAACCCCCCAAGGCACCTATCTAGATGCATAGTGAGCACTTGGAACCCCTAGGTGCTTCACAAATTGATTCGTAACAATGAAAAAGTGTTTTCTTTTTCACTTTTTCATTTTTACGAATCAATTTGTGAAGCACCTGGGGGTTGCAAGTGCTCACTATGCATCTAGATAGGTGCCTTGGGGGGTCTAGTTTCCAAAATGGGGTCACTTGTGGGGGAGCTCCAATGTTTGGGCACACAGGGGCTCTCTAAACGCAACATGGTGTCCGCTAATTATTCAAGCAAATTTTACAATCAAAAAGTCAAATGGCGCTCCTTCCCTTCCGAGCCCTACAGTGCGCCCAAACAGTGTTTTTTCCCCAAATATTGGGTATCTGCGTGCCCAGGGGAAATTGCACAACAAATTTTGGGGTCCATTTTTTCTTGTTACCCCTGTGAAAATAAAAAGAATTGGGTCTAAAGTAACATTTTTGTGAAAAAAGTTAAATGTTCATTTTTTTCTTCCACATTCAAAAAATTCCTGTGAAGCACCTGAAGGGTTAATAAAGTTCTTGAATGTGGTTTTGAGCACCTTGAGGGGTGCAGTTTTTAGAATGGTGTCACTTTTGGGTATTTTCTGTCATAAAGACCTCTCAAAGTGACTTCAAATGTGATGTGGTCCCTAAAAAAATGGTTTTGTAAATTTTGTTGGAAAAATGAGAAATCGCTGGTCAACTTTTAACCCTTATAGCTCCCTAACAAAAAAAAATTTTGGTTCCAAAATTGTGCTGATGTAAAGTAGACATGTGGGAAATGTTATTTATTAACTCTTTTGTGTGACATATCGCTCTGATTTCAGGGCTTAAAAATTCAAATTTTGAAAATTGCAAAATTTTCAAAATTTTTGCCAAATTTCCGTTTTTTTCACAAATAAACGCAAGTGATATCGAAGAAATTTTTCCACAATCATGAAGTACAATATGTCACGAAAAAACAATCTCAGAATCAGGGGGATCCGTTGAAGCGTTCCAGAGTAATTACCTCATAAAGTGACAGTGGTCAGAATTGTAAAAATTGGCCCGGTCATTAACGTGCAAACCACCCGCGGGGCTTAAGGGGTTAAAAACAGGCAGTGAAATGTTTTACCTCACAGAAAGCATCAGCTGTGATCCCGTGCTGTAATGTCTGTATACTCTTTGCTTCCTCCCCTGCCCAGGAGATGTGGTATGATCAGACCATGTTCCTGCACGGTCAGACACAGCCATTACACAGTACACAGAAGGGGCACATTTATAAAATTAAATAAAATGTTCCTGTGCTGAGATAAACATCCATTTGTGGAAGTTATTATTCCAAAATCTATTGATTTAGAATGAACTTTTGTTAACGGGAAAACCCCTTAAAATAAAATTCATATATCTGTGAAACACTGTTCGTTTATGCACCAGTCAGAAGTGTCCCGTCCCATGCTTCCCAGCCTCAAAGGCCAAATGAGGTTGAGTTCAGGTTGAGAGACCTGTGGCCAGTAGGTACTGTACATGATGGTCTTTACACGGACTGTGTTATACAGACATCTGAATTTGCCTTAGGCCTCATTCACACATCTGTATGTTTGATCAGTATTTCATTATTGTTTGTATGCTAAAACCAGGAGTTTCTCCAAATACCCAGAACAGGCGTCAATCTTTCAATTCTAGTTTTTCTCTGTAAGTTCCACTCCTGGCTTTGGCATACAAACTCTGATGCAAAAATACTGACGTGTGAGTGAGGCCTTAGAATGATGTAGAATAAAATCCAAATGCAAGTGACATTTTGTTTACCTCATTTATCCAATATTCGGCTAATGCAATTGTCGACATTGAATTGGAGATGCAATATACAGCTCTGGCAAAAATTAAGAGACCACTGCAAAATGTTCAGTTTCTCTGATTTTTCTCTTTCTAGGTATATTTTTGAGTAAAATGTACATTGTTGTTTTAGTCTATAAACTACTGACAACATGTCTCCGAAATTCAAAGCTAAAAATTTTGCATTTATTTTCAGCAAATGATAAAGCATCAAAATACTAAAAAAGTAACAGTGCTTTCAGACCTCAAATTACTCATGTTGTAACTGTGAAATCAATATTTGGTGGACTAACCATGATCTTTAATCACAGCTTTCATGCGTCTTGACATGCTTTCCACCAAGTCTTTCCATGCTTTCCAATAGAAAACTGTTCAGTGGTCTCTTAAGTTTTGCCAGAGCTGTATATTGTGAATAGGTGCATGCAATCCAGAACCAGACAAAGCAATCTCCATAGACCAACATTGTTGGGAGTATGGATCCTTTGCTACCATATTGGTTTTTGAAAAAACTGGGAATACAAATATTCCCCTTCCTAGGAGTATAGAGGAGGTTAATACTGCAAAAAAGGGTCCGACTACCTCTCAATACCTATGGTTTTGGAATGAGGTGTCCAAAAAGCCTATATAGGAGTGATGATCAGGTGTCCACATATTTTTGACCATTAGGAGTATAAATTACAAAGACTTCTCATCTTTTAGGGTGTGTGCGTGTGTATATAATGCGCACACACACAGTGTATGTGTGTATATGTATATACATATATATACCCCAAGCGAATTGCAGCTGTAATCGCAGCAAAAGGTGGCGCTACAAAGTATTAACTCAAGGGGGCCGAATCATATTGCACACCCCACTTTTCAGTTTTAAATTTTTTTTAAAAAGTTTAAAATATCCAATAAATTTCGTTCCACTTCAAGATTGTGTCCCACTTGTTGATTCAAATTTAAGCAAAAAATGTGGTCATGATGCACTTTTAAGGGGGAGGGGGGTCTTCTGCTGACACTGGTATAGGGGTAATGTCCCCCAATTATGACAATATCCCCCATCCTGGTATATATGCCACCCTCCTTCCTTTTATACGTAGTCCCCATCCCCATCCTGGTATGCCTGGCACACCTCCATCCTGGTATGCATGGCACTCCTCATCCCTATTCTGATATGCATGGCACCCCTCATCCCTATCCTGATATGCATGGCACCCCTCATCCCTGTCCTGGTATGCATGTCACCCTTAATCCCTATCCTGGTATGCTTGGCATCCCTAATCCCTGTCCTGGTATGCTTGGCATCCCTAATCCCTGTCCTGGTATGCTTGGCATCCCTAATCCCTGTCCTGGTATGCTTGGCATCCCTAATCCCTGTCCTGGTATGCATGGCACCCCTAATCCCTGTCCTGGTATGCATGGCACCCCTAATCCCCGTCATAGTATGCATGGTCCCCCTAATCCCCATCATGCTGCACATTAAAAAAAAAATAAACACTCATAGGCTGTGTGCCCACGTAGCATTTTTCAAGCGTATATGCTGCGGAATTTCCGCAGCGTAAACGCTTGAAAAACGCATGTATATCCGCACCCCATGGTCCCCAATGGGATTCCGCAAGTTCTATGCACATGCTGCGGATTTTTCCGCAGCGTTTATGCTGCGTTCAAAAATCCGCAGCATGTCATTTAATTTTGCGTTTCCGCAAGCGGAATTGCCTTTGTCCAATGCATAAAAAACGCAAGGCAATTCCGCATGTGGAAAACGCGTGATAAACGCGCGAAAAATGCGCGATAAACGCGTGCGGAATTCCGCATGCGTTTTTCCGGGAGAGGACTTGCATTTATGAAGCAGAAATTTTCTGCTTCATAAATGCAACGTGGGCACATAGCCATACTCTCCTTTCTTTCTCCTCCAGCGCTGCATCCGGTCTGCCTGCACTGATCTCTCCATGTGAGCCGTGCATGATGTCTCTGCCATGCGCAGCTCACAAGGAGAGATCAGCTGCCGGAAGTCACTGCTCCCCACGCCGGGTCTGTGTGCGCTGGGAGCAGTGACTTCACTCTCCTTCATAGCTGACACACAGCGGAGCCGCGCTGCGGCTGCTGCTGCCGGCTTTCTCCTGTGCCCGCTCATTAAAGGGCATGAATATTCACCCACTCCCCACGCCCATGGGCGTGGAGAGAGGTTGAATGTTCATGCCCTTTAACAGCGGGCACAGGAGATAGCTGGCAGCAGCAGGAGCCGCAGCGTGGCTACACTGTATACCGCTATTAAGGAGCATGAATATTCATTTTCTTTAGCAGCGGGGACAGTGTAGGCTGCAGTAGGCGGCTGCTGCCTCCTGTGCCCCACTCCTCCACCAATACCGCTCCCCCCACACCACACACAAATATACACCCCCCCCAACATTTGGACTATAAGACGCACCCCACATTTTCCCTTTGGTCAATGTGCGCCTTGACAAGGGATCTTCCTAGTTCCTCAAGAAACATCCTCCGCTTGTGTTTTTTCTTTGAATTCCATCCTTGGTGAATGTGGGTCCACAACACAAATGAATTGCATGCTGACACATCAAGGATGTTGTAAAATACAACCATTGGCCATCTCCTAGTCATTCGCTGGCAAGTGTAGGTGGCAGTCAGCTTGTCCAGGTTGTCCACTCCTCCTTTGTTTTTGTTATAGTCCAGGATGATTCTGGGCTTTTTGTCACTTCCTGATGACACAGCTGCATCTTTGTGAAGTGTGGACATCAGTACCACATTCCTTCGTTTTTTGGGGCAGTATGAAACGGCAGTGGTGGTGTCTCTAAAAACAAACGTTGAGGAAAGTGGAGCCCTGTCCTTCATCTGCAACAATTCAGCGGGCAGCTCAGGTTTGTTTTTTTTTCACTGTGCCCACCATGGTGATTTTCCTCCTGAGAAGTTCTTGTCCAAGGTCATAGCTGGTAAAAAAAAATTGTCACAAGTAATGTCGTGACCCTGCAGTCCAGTAGTCATATCGAGGACTACACGTTTTCCTTGTTTTTTTTCAGGGATGCCGCTTGCAGACTTGCCTGTGTAAATCTGTAGATTCCATGCATAGCTAGTTTTTGCATCACAGGCTGCCCAAATTTTTATGCCGTATTTGCCTGGTTTACTTGGCATGTATTGCCAGAAGGGGCATTTTCCGTGGAAAGGGAGAAAACGTTCGTCTACTGTCACCTCTGGCCCTGGCTTGAACATCAGTGGAAGGAGCTGCACCCATTTCTCCCAAACATCCCTGATGGGAGCAAGTTTGTCAGATTTTGTTCTGGTGTCTCTGTTGTCAAATCTGAGGACTCTTGATATCATTTGAAAATTTTGAAGTGACATTGTTGCCCGGAAAATATTCCTGCCTGTGGATGCGTCCCAGAGACTATCAGTGGCCTCATTGCAGGATTTGTACACTCCAGCAAGGAGAAGAACACCAATGTAGGCATCCAGCACATCATCATGAAGGTCATTCCACATGTTGCCGTGGACTTTTTTTCCTTCAAGGTTTGTCATAGCAATAATGACTTTTTTTATTGACAATGGCATAAACAGATCAAAACATGACTTGATGTCACTTACTCTTGTCACAGCAAACCTTGTGATCCCAGGGGTAATTTTTTATGACATTTGCAGCATCTGCCCTGCCATGTACATCTGGAGGTACTGACCTCCAACTGATCTTGCCACTTTTGGATTTGAATCTTTCAGCGGGAGCAGCTTCAGCACCAGTGACCTCCTCATCAGACTGATCAGAACTGTCTGTGTCTTCTGGTTGATACTCCACATCATCTTCCTCCTCAGAAACCTGTTCATCTGTATCAGTTTGCTGCTGTGTGTCCTCTGATTCATTATCATCTAAGATATAATCCAGAATTTGGCTTACATCAAATCTTCTCCTCATTGTTGCATGTGTAAACTGGAGATGTATACTCTGCAAAGTACCAACTCTAAGCTGATTTGGCCATACATGCCTGGACATGTCCCTAACTCAAGTTGCTGGAGGTAGAGCTGGCTGTGGGCTGTTGGTTTATATTGTGTTTATGAGTTCAGTTTTGGGACTTATTATAGTTTTTTTACTCTTATATTAGACCTGGGTCGAAATTGACCCCAACAACACAAATGCTATAATTTTAATAAGAGCATTTTTACAATTTAGTAAAATAGTTTTATTTATTGTATTTTGTTTAAAAATAAATTCCTGAAAAAGTCAAAAAGTCTTGATGCAATAAACAAATGTATGTAGAATTTGTATGCATTTAAAACCTAAAACGGGTCGGTCACGACCCTAACACAAGAGGAAGGGTAAAGTGAAACTGGCTCATAATGGTATAATGAGAACATGCATTTAACATTAGACCAACAAGTAAATGAGCCTGGTGTCAATGTTTGTGGTGGTATTTCAAGTTTTGGTGTTTTAGGACCAATATTTTTTGATGGAACAGTCACAGGAGATAAGTATCTCGAAATTCTAATGAATCAAGTTGTTCCCCAGTTACAGCAACAGCCTAATTCAAATGACCTTTATTTCCAACAAGATAGGGCCCCTCCACATTATTCAAGAGTAGTCCGCGAGTATCTTGATGAAACATTTCCCAATAAATGGATTGGCTGAAGAGGCCCACTTGATTGGCCGGCACGTTCACCAGACTTGACCCCAATGGATTTTTTCTTTTGGGGAGTACTCAAGGACAAAGTTTATAGTCGAAAACCAAAAAGTGTCAGTGACTTGAAAAATTACATAAGAGATGCATTTCAAGAAATTAATACCCAAAGAGACTTGTGCAAAAAAGTTTGTCGAAGTGTAAGAGGCGACTTCAAAGCTGTGCAAATTGTAATGGAAAACAGTTTGAGCACCTGCGTTGATAAAATTTAAGGGCTTTTCTATTATTGTTCAGAATAAAATTTAATTGTCAATGTTATGCTTGTGTTAGTAAATATAATTTTATATATAACTCAAAATTAAATATTTTCTGTCCACCTACTTTTGGACTATATATATATATCTATATCTCAAAAATAGGAAACAGCACAAAAATTATTTTGGTGCAAAAAAAGCCCCCCGGGTACATACCAGTCCTTTAAGTATCCATGCAAAAATATGGAGGCAGCACACAGAGTAGAATAAAGTGATAAGGTTTAATAGCCCATACGGCAACGTTTCGGTCCAAAATTGTGGACCTTTCTCAAGCATAGGTAAGGTGCAAGTGCAGAGTATTTAAGGTGATCTTATTACAATAGTAATCAGCAGCAATTGTATGAAAAGTGCATAATATACGTGATTTTTCAAACAAACAATGTTACAAGACATCCTAGTGCATAATCAGTGTAAAGTCACATAGTGCATAAATACAATGATTACAGGCTTATAGCAATAAAGCTCATATCAATGTATAATTGGTCATATGCAACAGCTGCGCATTTGTGCACTAAAGACCGGATATACTGGCGCCATCTTGTGATCTCCATGTGATAGATGTAATGGGCGATATGGCCTCTTCCAAGATGTCGCCGGTATATTTCCTACTCTGGCATGCACGATATTAGTTACAGGGATGCCGAGATTTTGGCACTATATGCAAATGAAATTTGGGGTGAGCCATGTTTTCTTTTATGTATACACAGCTGCAGCATCTGCTGTTATCAGTTCCGGAAGTCATTACCTGCGGTGCCTGGCCGTCAAGTTGCAGTGGCTGGCGCTTGTTACTGCAAATCCGCCTCTTATTCAATTGAGCAGCGGCCACTACAACTTGGCGGCCAGGCACCGCAGGTAATGATTTCCAGCTGGCAGCGGCACCGATAACAGCTGATTGGCGGGGGTGCAGCGTGCGGGACCCCGGCCGATCATACATTGGTGCCCTATCCTACGGTTAGGGCATCAATGTCAAAGTAGCGGACAACCCCTTTAATACACACACACACACACACACACACACACACACACACACACACACATATATAATGTGTATATAATCTCATGATGTATATAAATTTTGTTTAGTCTGAATCTATGTACTATTTTTAGGCATTTTTACATATCTTCCTGTTCTTTCCTGTTTAGGAACTTGGCTTAGGGAACATTCAGAGATGCAAGGGTTTCTCCGGTCATCTTTTAAAGACCCTAATGAAACAGAGGAGCTCCCTTGCCGATGTTACAGATCAGTGGATTGTTCTACGGTAAAGTCTAGACATGTTTTTTATGAAGTGAAATAAAGATCTCAAAATTTAAATTATTTATTTTTCTTAACAAATTTTAGATCTGGCATCTGATGTTTAGATTTTTTCTGGCATCTTACATGGAATCTATTACCCTGTTTTGCCACCTAATCTGAGAGCAACATAATGTAGGGGCATGGACATTTTGAGATATTCACCAAGAAACCGAGTACATACCATCTGATTTCATTTTTCGTCAAATAGCAAATTGACAGTTTGGGGTAGCCTTCTGTTTAATCCCCTCAAGTAGTGTCTATATCTGGTCATTAATTTCTGTTTTCTCTGTCTTTTCATGTTAAAGAAATTTGATAAGCTGTATGCAGGAAATCAGCTCTCGACTGGATTCATCGAACGAGTACAAGATTGCATTCCCGCCCCAGGATGGGGTGCAGCTGTGGCTAGATAAACTGCAGAATCTTGCAGTGCAATGCAGCATTGTACTGGAGCAGTTATCTTGGTTACTGGAATGCTGCCCTGCAGATAATAAGGAAAAACAGAATAAGACTTGTGAAGAAGCCAAGCCTTGGACAGCAGCACTGAACGTTCCTTCTCCAGCCGCTGCAGACTGGCTGCCAAAACTTTGTACCGTCCGTAGATCAGACAATGATTGGCAGGAGCTGAATTCGACAGTAACAAAGATGTCAACAGAAATTAAGTCCATAAAAACAGATGTGGACACAATTCGACTGCAGTCAAGCGAGACTCTGTTTTACTCTTGGTAAGATCTCAATTAAGATTTGCTTTAAAAATTGCTTAAATGCGATAGGGATTTTTAGTAAGTAATTAGTAATAATATTACTGAAATATTTGCGTATACCGTGCTTATCCCGATAGATAATAAAAGGTTTAAACTCGTCATCTCAGTAGTTTTATCTTCCAGTTTTCTATTTTGCTCTATTTGATTTATTTCTTGTAATGACTTTCCATTTGCATATGTTGTATCAACTATACAATAGAAGGAAATGGGATTTCCCTAATGTTTTGCTGTTCTTGGAGATGCAGTAGTGATCCAGACCCAGCATGATGGCTACAGAATGTCCCATTCTTTACCTACTTGCTACAAGTTTTCCATGATTCCACGAACATCCCTCACCTCTTTACAGCTCTTTATTTTGTTAAATTAAGAGATATCCAGAGACAGAACTACAAATTTAAGCTTTTATAATACATGTGTGTAGCGATTGTTTTCATTTTTTTTCTATTTTAGGACCAATTTTGAGACTTGCTCTTCTGCACTAGAAACCATGCAGCAGGTTGCTCTTGACCTGAGAGAGGTAGAGTTGCTGTTTGTCCTCCCTGAGACGGAAGTAAAAGAGGCGGCACAGCACGTGATTTTTCTGAAGAGTATCCACCACATAAGAGAAGAAATTCGTGTGGCAATTCGAGACTTCGCTTTGTGGAAATCCCGTCTGCAGGCAATTGGAAGAGCAAAGAGTAAGAACTACCTAAACTATATTAGATGAACCTGACTCGTCTCAATATGTAATGTCCAGGGTAGGGACGGGACTGTCTTTGATCTGCACAAATAACATGGCATGAAGCTTTTGTAGTTCTAGTACTGCATTGTCAAACCTGCTTTTTTACGTTCATTATATATTTTCAAAAATGGACACGTAAACCATAAAAGCTTTCTTTTCTCCTTCCCCCATGACTGCACCACAGAGAGGTGGGGGGGGGGGGGGGTAAAAGGTTAAAAAAAACTAAAAACATATCCCCCGAGTCCGGGTCTAGCAGTTCTGAGAATGGCGGAGATTCGGACACATCCATCTCTTCCTCTTCCTCGTCTACAGATAGAGGAGGACGGAGCTGTTTCCCTATCGAGGAAACAGATGGCCTCATTAAGGCAGTCAGGTCTACCATGAGGTTAGCAGATCCCCGGCCCAAGAAATCTATCCAGGACGTAATGTTCAGCGGTCTAGAGCAAAAAAAAAGATCTTTTCCACTAAATGAGCGTGTTCACTCTTTAATTAAGAAAGCATGGAAAAGACCGGAGAGGAAGGACTTCCTTTCCCCGAAACGAAAGTACCCGTTCGATGACCCTGCATGTTCCTTTTGGGAGAAAGCACCAAAACTGGACGTCGCCATAGCCAAAGCCTCAAAGAAATACTCCCTTCCATTTGAGAACATGGGCATCTTAAAAGACCCCATGGATAAAAAAGCAGACACTTTCCTAAAGGGTTCCTGGGAAGCCGCTGGGGGGGATAAAACCTGCGGTAGCTGCCACATGTACGGCCAGGTCATTAATGGTCTGGCTGGACCAGCTTGAAACACAACTGAGGCAGAAAACATCTAGAGACCCAATTCTTGAAACTATCCCAGTAATGAAAGGGGCAGCGGCCTTCCTAGCTGACGCCTCGGCGGACTCCGTCAGATTAGGTGCTAGGGCGACAGGGCTCGCTAACGCGGCCAGACGAGCCCTCTGGCTCAAATGTTGGCCCAGGGATCTACAGACTAACTCAAGATTGTGCTCCATCCCCTGGGAGGGCGAGTTTCTATTCGGGCCCGCCCTTGATGACATCTTGGAAAAAGCAGGGGACAATAAGAAGCGGTTCCCTATCCTGTCTAACACTGCTTACAGAAAACCTTTTCGGAGCAAAAGGTTTATCCGTAGAAAACCCCCTAAAGAGCAGGATAGGTGGGAAGACAGGAGAAGGAAGACCAAAGGGTTCCTATTTAACAAACCCCCCCCAACGATAGCCTTCCCCCCACCCGGGGCAAATCCTCATTGGGAGGGCTTTCTGCTATCAGGCTTTCTCCCGGCCTGGGAGTTAATATCCGACAGCTCATGGATTCTGAGCCTAATACAATCGGGCCTGAAACTCCAGTTTCTCACATTCCCTCAGCCAAACTTTGTCGTGACCCCTGAAAGGTCCTCAAACGAGGAGCAGCTGGCCTTGGAGCTGGAAATCCGAGGACTGGTAGGGAAGGCAGTCCTTCAGGAGGTCCTGGGGGGGGGAGGCAATGTCTTCTATTCTCCGTTATTCCTAAGGAAAAAAACAGATGGGACGTACAGGACGACTGTAAATCTAAAAAAGCTGAACAAACTTTTAAAGGTGGAAGCCTTCAAAATGGAAACCATAAAATCATCAGTAAAAATGCTGTTTCCCGATTCTTTCATGGCCGTCCTGGATTTAAAAGACTCTTATTATCACGTCCTGATACACAAAGACTACCGGAAGTTCCTCAGAGTAGCAGTTCCTATGGGTGGAGTGGTCAAACACTATCAATATACGGCCCTCCCGTTCGGCATCGCCATAGCCCCAAGGGTTTTCACCAAAGTTGTTGCAGAGGTAATGGCTCATCTAAGGGAACAGAACACCCTGGTCGTCCCATACCTAGATGACTTCCTGGTAATAGGCAGCTCCTTCCTAAACTGCAAATCCCATCTGGGAAAAGTCATGGATTCTTTGACTCGCTTAGGATGGCTTTTGAATCTGGAAAAATCCAAAACAGAACCATGCCAGATACAGGAATACCTAGGCATCGTGCTGGATTCAAAAAGACAGGAGTGTCGCCTCCCCACAGGGAAAATTCACAAAATCATAGGCCAGATATCATGGGCAAAGTCCCACCCGTCTATGTCCCTACGGAAAGCCATGTCCCTTCTGGGCTCCCTGACAGCATGTTTCCCGGCCGTCCAATGGGCTCAAATACATACCAGGACCCTACAGTGGGAAATCCAAGAGGCAGAAAAATCCCTAAAAGGGCATTTAGAAGGGCAGCTAACGCTATCTGCAGAAACCACACTTTCCCTACAGTGGTGGGGGAACATAGACAATCTAGCCCGGGGAATTCCTTGCACAATCCCTACACCTCAAATCCTGACAACAAATGCAAGTCCAGGGGGCTGGGGGACTCACCTCAACAACCTTGTAGCTGGACAGAACTCCTAAAGCTAGTTTCCTCAAACATGAAGGAGCTCCTAGCAGTAGAGTGGGCACTTCGGTAATTCATGCACACACTACAAGGCCACCACGTGAGGGTCTTTTCAGACAACCGAGTAGTAGTGGCGTACCTGAACCACCAGGGGGGTACACGGTCCCATTCCCTAATGCAGGCGACAGAGGTCATCTTTCGCTTAGCCGAGGAAAACTTACAATCTCTATCAGCCCTACACATAAAGGGGATAGAAAATCACACCGCAGACTTCCTGAGTCGGACACAGCTAAAGCAGGGCGAATGGGAGTTAAATCAGTCAGTTTTTCGGCAGATTGTACAAATGTGGGGACGTCCCTCCATAGATCTGTTCGGCAACAATCGGAACAAGAAAACACACTTTCTGCTCCCTAGACCCCAAAGGGAGCCCCGTAGCTGTGAATGCCTTCATTATCCCATGGAGTTACCCTCTAGCTTACGCTTTTCCTCTGACTGCTCTGATTCCAGCTGTTCTGAGGAAAATCAAGGAAGAGAAAGCGAGGGTAATCTTGATAGCCCCCTTTTGGCCAAAGAGGGCGTGGTTTTCGTGGCTGAGGATGTTATCAATCTCCAACCCATGAGTTCTTCCGGACCTTCTTTCTCAGGGTCTGGTTCTCCATCCTCGGGCTTCAAACTTACACTTGACAGCCTGGAATTTGAGAGTGCTCTTCTGAAGGACAAAGGTTTCTTCCCAAATCTTATCACCACGCTACTTCAAAGTAGGAAACCTGTGACCACCAAACTGTACGGGAAAACCTGGAAGAAATTCCTTTCAGTCTCAGGTTCCTGGCTGGGAGGGAAGGTTCCATTGACAGCTATCCTGGAATTTTTACAGAGGGGTTTGGAGCAGGGTCTGGCCACAAGTACCTTAAAAGTTCAAGTTGCGGCTCTGGGAGCGCTCTACAATTTTGATCTGGCTAGGGATATAGGGATAGACGGGTGTCTAGGTTCATTAAAGCATCATCTAGATCCCGACCCATCCCATTCCGAAATACTACACCCTGGGATTTAAACTTGGTCCTTTCAGCTTTAACGGAGGCTTCTTTTGAACCTCTGTCGGAAGCATCCCTAAAAATTCTGTCCCTCAAAACAGCATTCTTAGTAGCTCTCACATCCGCACGTAGGGTTAGTGATATTCAGGCCCTATCGGCAGGCCCCCCCTTCACACAAATCTTGGAGGGTTACTCTGAAAACTGACCCTGCCTATCTGCCAAAAGTGGTGTCAAGATTTCACAGGTCCCAGGAAATCACCCTCCCTTCTTTCTGCCAAAACCCTAGGAACACGAAAGAGAAGGTCTTGCATACACTAGACGTCAGAAGGTGCCTAATCCGATACCTAGAGGCAACACAAGTGTAGGGAGGATACTTCTTTGTTTGCTTTCAGGGCCTTCGTAAGGAGAAGAAAGCTTCTAAGGGCACGCTGGCCAGATGGATAAGGGAGGCCATCATACTATCTTACTCCTCACCTGGGGAAGCTGCCCCGTAGAAACTGAAGGCCCAGTCAACAAGAGCGGTGGCAGCCTCCTGGACGGAGAAGACCGTTACTACGATAGAGCAGATATGTAGAACGGCAACCTGGTCTTCCCCTCTACCTTCTTCAATCACTACCGGCTAGACTTAACCTCTTCTTCAGACCTTACTTTCGGGAGAAGGGTTCTGGAAGCTGTGGTCGCCCCCCCCCCCACCCCACCAATGAGTCACTTCTCTGTAATTCTCTCCATGGTGCCGTCATGGGGGAAGGAGAAAGACATAGTTACTTACCGGTAACGGGATTTCTCAGAGCCCATGACAGCACCCGTACATTCCTTCCCTTCACGTGTGGGTGTGCACACTTATTAGTTACCTGTTGTAGCCACGTGGTGTTTCTGACGAGTTCTTAAATTGTAAAATTTTGTGTTACTAACCTGGTGGTCCTCCCATGCTCTGTAAGCAAATGATGCGGGAGAGAGGCACCGCCCTTTTATCTGTAGGTTTCCTGTCCTTGAATTGCTTATCCCCTCTCTCCGTGGTGCCGTCATGGGCTCTGAGAAATCCTGTTACCGGTAAGTAACTACTTCTTTCCCACACATAAAGCATATTGAAAATGTTTTTGTTTTTTTTATTATATAAACCTATTATTTTACCAGTACCATTTCATAACACAGTTTATGCTAAACTATAGTTATTGACCTAGATACAATTCACCCCTTTATAAATTGTTACACGGAATCTGTCAGCAGGTTTTTGCTATGTAATCTGAGAGCAGCATGGTGTAGGGGCTGAGACCCTGATTCCAGAGACGTCACTTACTTTGGGCTGTTTTCTGCTGTTTCAGTAAAATCAGTGTTAAACGAGCAGGAGACTATCAGTACTGGACTAGGTGTTGTGTTTCGCCTGGTCCAACCCCACTCAAACCACTGATTATCAGCTTTCTGTCAAGTACACAAAAGCTGCTAATCAGTTGAGTGGGTGGGGTTACCAAGGCTCAACATTCTGAGCTCTACTACATCAGCAGCAGCGAAAACTGTGATTCTATCACAACTGCTGCACCCAATAAACTAAGTGATATATCGCTGGAATCTGAGTTTCTGTCCCTACATCTTGCTGCTGTCATATTACAGAGGAAAAACCTGCTGACAGATTTTCCTTTACTATGTAACCTGTAACTTTTTGCAACACCAAGTGTGACCACCTTTAAAATTATATAATAAATGGTGCATGCATTAGAGAGCTAGTGAAAAACCTTCACCTGTACCTCTGGTTGACTTGTATATTCATCGCCTATGACTATAGGTTTGTAGCCCTTTGTCTTGTTACATTTAACACATATATATTCATTGGTCCATTGTAGCCCATATACTTCTAGGCTGCCCCTGTCCCTAGTGTAATAATGACTCTAGCCTACCCTGGTTTCCCAGTTGAGTTATTGCTTTCCATGTCCTCACGTGGGATTAAACTTTATCTAAGGTCATTACATCTTACGTTACACTTTAAGGGTTTAGCTGCAGGCTCCTTCTTCTTTTCCTACTGTTCACACAAGTAGTATGAGCCCTCAGTCGTATAAGGGATTGGTAATGCTTTCATTATCATTGCTCAAGTGGTGTCATTTCTTGTATTTTACTTGTAATCGACACTTTTGTTTTTATTAAAAGGGAACCAAGAGTCTGATGAAAAATATGTTAAAGATTTCTCACATCAGGTGGAAGCTGCCATTAAGAGCATTTTATGTGGCGTTCAGAAACTTGTAGAAAAAAATGAGCAAAAGGAAATGCCTAAACCCGTGAAAACCGAGGAAGGAGGTAAAAGCTGCAGTTAGAACGTCTGACTTCATCTGTCTAATAAATTCAGCTACTTGGGATTATCTGTTTTACTTTGTGTAACTGTTTTATATTCTGTTTTTTTTTCTTTAAGTTGAAGACCAGAAAGAAGACAGTCTTCAGGAAGGCCTCATTACAAAATTACTGACTGAAGACCTTTGCCAGAATTTAAAGACTTTGGATGTACCGACTATAATATCTTCTGTCTCCGGTCTGCTTGAGCGCCTTAAAAGCTACGTCGCTGACTGCATAAAGGATAAACACACGGTAGACTTATTTCTGTACTATTTATATGCAAATACATGTTAAAGGGTAATCTCTTGAATGGTTATTCCATAGTTATCATCTATCCATCATCTGGCACCGGCACAAATTCTGAAATAGGGCTCTGAAAAGTCCATCAGAATGCGCGCCACCACTCCATTTTTTTTATGGGACTGCCAGAAGAAGCCGAGCACTGTACTGAGTACATGCAGCCACCAATTCATCCCAATGGGGCTTATCAGAGTTCCATTCTCCGGATCGGTGGGGGTCGCAGCAGTACAACTTACACCATTCTGCAAGTTATCTCTTAGAATTTCAATAGGTCGTGCTATTAATAATGGGAAGAATCTTGTAAGTGGTTGTTTCTTGCTCACATTTTGTAACAAATTTTCTTTGCTTTTCAGTTTTTCAACCAGTGTTGTGGCTTGCTTGTCCGGCTCCTACCCATGCTGTCTTCCTACTCGGACCTCCTCTTGTTTTACCTCACTGTGTCATTGACCACACACAGGGCTACAGGCAAACTACTCTCAGTCTTGACCTATATATTTACAGAACTTGCTCAGAAGGTCAGTATTAGTGTCTGCCTCGTCAGATAAGTTAGATTTGTTCCTAATTAATGAATACTTTGATTGTATCTTAAAGTTCTACATCCAGCTGCAGTTAAAAAATAAATAGTGGTAGCAGTATTTTTAAGTGTTTTTGCTGTGTTTTTTTAAACAGCCAAAACCTTCACTCTTGGCAATAAAAAGACAGCAAACAGCTACGTTTTTCACGTGGATGACGTGTGATTTCTCTCCAGTACATGTTAATAACGTTAGTTTTATTAACCAAAAATGCTGCCAAAACGCAGCACAAATGCTGCATTTTTTCACTGATTATTCAGTTTCTCACTACTTTCAATGAATAAAAAAAACTGCAAAAACGCTGAAAGAATTTTCAAAAACGCTGGTTAAAAAAAAAGGCTTTGTGTGCATGAGACTTCAGAAATCTCATTGCATTTGCTGGTACTGTAAAATGCAGTTTCTTTTCCCCTAACAACACAACAATAAAGCCACATGTGAACATACCCTGAAACTACTAGAAATAGTCAAAATACATTCCTAGGCGACCTCTTTTTTTAGGATTGCCATGAGCAGCCTTGGCTTTTTCAGGATATTTCTCTATTATTTTGTTTTATATTTTCCCTGAATGCATTTACAGGGATGGGAAGAAATAAAATAATTCATGTTTGTTAATTGTTGTCAATTTCAAGGGAGTGAGGGGCTTTTGTAGTCCATGATCAGTAGTATCCTTGGCTTTGGAATATTGTGTGGAATTGTGTGCTACTTAAGATTCTTTAGAAAACGTCTTTCTTTAGAAGAAGCACTTTGGGAAGCCAATATTGCTTGTGTCAATTATCTTGCAATTCAACATTGTTTCCCCTTCTTGTGTCTTATTTTAATCTTGATTTATTTGATAAAGTGTCCAAACTTTTAGACCAGCCATTGTAAAAGCTAAATTATAATCTTACAGGGATTCTGTGTTCCTAAAGAACTGATTGAGGATTCTGCCGGTGAGGGAGCTACAGAATTCCATGATTATGAGGGAGGAGGCATAGGGGAAGGAGAAGGCATGAAGGATGTGAGTGATAAAATTGAAAATGAAGACCAGGTACGGCTCATTCCTTTTTATATACTCGTCGCATACAAGGTTTTACCTGGTATTTGTTGAGAGTGTGGTTGACTTTATTGTGGTACATTGAAAGGTTGAAGATACCTTGAAAAAGGGTCAAGAAAAAGACAAGGATAATCCTGACGATAAGCCTGACGTGAAAGAAGAAGATAATGCTATTGAGATGTCTGACGATTTTGATGGGAAAATGCATGATGGAGATCAAGAAAATCAAGGTACATACATCTTGTTTAGTTATTAAACTTAATTAAGAAGGAAATTTCTTAAGTAAATGCGGTCTAAGAAGAAATCACTGTAAACAGGCTTCATGTCGTATGTATACTTGGGGTGTGCTTGGACCCCCAGTGTAGCATTTACTTGGTGCTGTTGCCTATCACCGTCGATTGTAGTATACTAACAGATATGTCCATTCTTACCTTTTCTGGAACTTAAGGATCCCAGTTTCTCTTGACGGAAACTCAATACAACATCACAACATGCAAGCAGAACTCTTGACTGACTGCAATTCACATCACAACCACTGGGCGGCCACACACAGCAGCACATGGCATAAACCTAGTGTGACATCATATCACAGGACTGTGTTTTGTAAAGTTGTCTATCCTGCATTGCATGTTTCAGGAAATGCTGAGCCGAGAGAAAAGATAAGAGTCGTCACATCTGTATCTTAGGACTACTGTGATCTATAAAGTTACTGTTGCAAGATTTCCAAAAGTTCTGTTTTTAAGTGTTCAATCCACCCCATTTTGACAAATCAGAATGGATAACAGAATAATAAAATATTGCTGGAACTGCTGCTATGAAAAAATGCAATTGCAGTAATTATACTTCAATTTTCCCTGTTTATATCAATCCCATGAAATCACATTGATAGCCAGGGCACACTTCAATATTAATGTATTTATTTGTCTTATCTGATATTTTTTTAAATTCCTTCTACAGAAGATGATGATGATAAATCCAGCAGCGAGCAAGATGACCTTGATAAACAAATGGGAGATCTTGGTGATGCTGATGCAGACAAACTTGATGAACGTCTTTGGGGAGATGAAGATGATGATGATGACAGTGATGGTGACAGCGATAAAGCAGAAGAGACTGGACCAGGAATGGATATGGTGAGCGCTTAACTTGTTATTCTATACCTCGTTATTCTATGGGTATAAAGTACAAATGCTAAATGTAAAAAAAATCCTAATTGCTGTGTAAATGAAGAGTTCTGCAAATTGTAGTTTTATTCTTCACTATATTCAGGATGTTAGTTTGTGGTCTGTGAATGAGAATACACTTTCAAACTTGTATATGCCTAGTTCTGCTGGCATTTGGCAAGTGGATACAATTGAATCCAGTCTAATAATTTTCTGTGAGACAATTTAGTAAGATACAATGTATTCGTCTGAAGCCCAAGCTGTTTAGCTCAGAGAGCATTGCCTATAGAGAGATCATTGACAATTGGCCGGGATTGGAAACACAAATCATATTTGATTATTAGATCAGTTGTACTTTTCACTTATTTGGTTTACATAGCCAATATATTTTATGCATATCTGTAAAGTCCAGCAAACAAAGAGTTTCTAAATACATGGATGACCTATGTAGCTGTAGTTTTTGGAGAGACGGCACACGTTCTTTCCGACTCTCTTGTATTTGGACGTGAGTTTGGAATATAGCCTGCGTCCTTCTACTTAAGAAAAGGAAAATGTTCTTATTCCGGGGAGGGTTCTCTCCCCTTCCTAGTAGCACAGATAACTTATAGAATATGGACTGTGTGAAATGATAATTACATTTTAAGACCCAATACCAATAACTTGCTACGCCGGGTTTCTGGAGGCCGAGATCTTGGTGCACTTCTGAGGGTTGTGCATGCTATAGACCTGCGTAAAAAAAGTATCCTCAAAGTTACTTCTGAAGTTATTTTTTTTTCTCTTGACTGCTAAAATGCCTGATTTACAATGATAAGCAGATTTTCTACTCTGTGATCCGAAGAACTGTTATTTTGGTATTTGTCGCAGTTTACTTTTGTGTTGCTGCATATGTTGGGTGCGCAAGGACAGATCAAGCAGTTTTTTGATGTAACTACACTACCAACAGCTTCCCCATATTTCACCATATTTGTTTGGTTCCCTGGCAGTATAGCCATTACTGACTACCATGAAGATTGTATTAGGCACTTTCCACTGATGTTTTATACTATTATATAATATTTGAAGGGTGAATCTGAGCTGGTTGCTAAAGATGACAACCCGAATGGTGATCAGGGAAAAGATAAGAAGCAGAACCAAAAAGAGGAGACTAAAGAGGAAAAAGGAGAGGAAAATCGCAAAGACAAAGTTCATGAGCAAATTGATGAGGTAAGTCAAAATTATTGTAACCCGAAATTCAAACCTGCCACCAGACGTATTTAGATACCTTTTCATTTGGTAATGCCACCATATATACCCTATAAGCACTACCTCAGTGGTTAATTCACATTTGTTGTTTGCCATTTGCCTCCTTTATATTGAATGGGCCATATAGTGCTGGGCTATGTTGTCCAGAATCTAGTCGCTTTTGTTCCTGGAACTGCAAATACTTCTCTGAACTGTAATAGATGTGTAATCAAATTGCATGAAGCCTCACTTGAACGGCAAGTTAAATTATGATTGATTCAGTTCAATTTAATATTTATATTTTTCTCATTTAGATATTCTTCCTAATAAAACTTAAATTATCGACTTTCTTTGTTCATATTTCAGCGTGAATATGATGAGAATGAGACTGACCCTTACCATGGCAAGCAAGACACTGATCAAGAGCCAGAGGCTCTTGATCTACCCGATGACCTGAACCTAGAAACTGATGAGGGTAAAGCCAGTGGAGATGAAAAAGATAAAGAAAATGGTGAAGGTAATAATTAATATATGGATATCAGTCTTTCACAAGCTTATAGACTGTTGTTTGAGGCTGTTTATGCCATATCATGTCCTGGGTACCATAGTCATGTACATACCTTCCATATTAGTGGTGATCAATGGTTCCTATGCCCATTCGATAATTGTGACACTGCACCTGCCATCTACAGGAGCTGCAATAGTCACATTGGCAAAACTAGTGGGGCCCTCTTCTTGAGGGTTGCTGGCATGGCCCTCTTTCTCATTTTTTTTTTCATTAGTTGCTTACAACAGCCTAATTTGTATTTTTACCTGTATTTGTGTTTCTGACCGGCGCATTGCCTTATCTTTTTATGGTTTCCCTCTATGCCTTATGGAGTATTCCTGTTTGAACTGTTACTGATTTTATCTTTATTGGAATAAAAAACTTTTTTTTTATGGATGAAGCGAGTGCTGGCCTCTTCCCTGGACTTTATCTTTAGGATAGGTCATCAATGTCTGATCGGTTAGGGTCTGACACCTGGCACTCCTGCCGATCAGCTATTCTCGGTGTCTTTGGCCGCCGGCCGGACTACTCGATTACGGAGCTGCTCTGTCTTCTGATAGTGGCCGTGGCAGGGTACTACAAATCCGCCTCCTATTCAAATCGATAGCATCAGAAGACAAGTCAGCTCTGCAATTGAGCAGTCTGGCCAACACAGAACAGCTGATTGGTTGGTGTCTGACACCAGGCACCCCTGCCAATCAGACATTGATGACCTATCCTTTGGATAGGTCATCAATGAAATAGTGGACAACCACTTTAAGACTTTCTTGCATGCTAAGCACTTACAAGGCTGATTGGAGAGCTAATGCTTGGGTTCCTTCTGCCATAATATACAAGAAAGTAGATACTACAAGGCACTGGATGTAATGATTTTTGTTTACTTGGAGTCCCATATCGAATGGCCTCTTTTGCCAGGACTCATTGTTAATACAGCTCACGCCTTACAAGTATCAGTATGCAGATCCATTTTACAGACCACTTTGTTAATTTATTGCAGAAGAGAATCCTTTTGAAATTGAAGAGAAACCAATGGATATAAAAGAAGAAGGTAAAGGCCAAGAAGAGAATGATGAGGAAAAAACTGATGGAGAGGCTCAGGAAATTAATGTAGGAGACCAGGAGAACCTGGACAAGGATGAGCAGAAGGAAGAACCAGGCCCACAAGAAGCAGAGGAAGAGTCTACAAACAATGAGACTGGGGAGAATGCTGCAAACCTAGCAGAGGAGGAGGAAAAGCAGGAACCAGAAAAAGAGAATGAAAATGGACTGCCAACAGATAGTGGACTCCTGCCTCAGGTAAAACTTCACATCATTTTGAAGAACCATTTGTAGCTTCATATGTAAAATGCCTAAAGGTAAACAGCCTAATTTTTCTGCTGATGTTTGTTCTGTGGATGGGCACAATCTTCTGTAAGACAGCATTGTCTCCTGAATAAAAATGTATAGATTTCGTAGGTTGCTTTCATCCTGGTAAGGTAATGATTAAAGGGGTTGTCCACTATTAGGACAACCCTTTTTTGAACTAAATGTTTGGCCCCGATAAAATAAAAAAACCTATACTCACCTCGCGTGCCGTTGCCGTTCCAGTGGTGTCAGCACTCGCAATCCCGGGGCTCTGGTGCCGTGGAATGACATGTGGTGCCCGGTGCCCGATCAGCGCTGGCGTCACTGTCCCCGCCTTTGTACATTTTGAACATGAAGAGGAAGTGAGAAATCAGCTGCAGCCTGGACTTCCTCTTCATGTTCAATTTCGTAAGAAGGCGGGGATAGTGACCACAGTGCTGATTGGGCACCACATGTCATTTCATCAGACCAGAGCCCAAGGACCGCAAGTGCCGACACTGCTGGAACAGCGCAGGCACAAGACACGGGAGGTGAATATGTTTGTTTTTTTTATTTTATTGGGGCCAAACATTTAGTTAAAGAAGGGGTTGTCCTAGTAGTGGACAACCCCTTTAAAGAAAGTCAGTATCTCTCTAATATATTCTTTACTTGCTTGAATGACTTCACATATAAGTAAAAGTTTGTCAGTCTGTACAAGCCATAAAATGGGCACAGATGGTTAGAGAAAATTACAGGGATTGTTGGTTAAAACAAGTTATTTCCTATCTACCCGCACTGACAGGCAGAATGGGGAACTTTTATCTCTATTAGAATGGATCAGCAGCAACAAGTGCAATCTGCGATCCATTCATTGCCCATGGGGCTTTCAAGTGATGCGCTTAGCTTTTTCTGGCAGTCCCGTAGAGAATGGAGCGTTGTTCGAGCGTTCGACCTGATGCACCATTTTAAAACTGGGATAAAAGTTCCCCGATGCAGATAATAATTCCCCTATCTGCTCACAATTGGTGCTACCTCCACCGATCAGTAAGTTATCATCTATGCTTCCGATAGGTTATAACCCTTTTAATACTGACAAGACAGTTAGAAATGTTTTCCTCTTCCTGTCTCTTATTGTATAGCGCACACTTTTATAGTTTGCATTGGACACAAAAGATATTGGACCATCACTACCTTTGAGTCTTTAGATTAGTGGGCGCCGCTTTTATGACTTCTGTGTCTACAATGTTTTGTCCCTTGAGTCATCGCTATGTAGAGATTGAGAGAGACAAATATTACCTACCGACTTTGAAGACATTTTTTAATGAATGTTACGTTGCCGCACTAGTTTATAAAGAAGCTACGCAGCAATCAATACGCTTCATGCATGAACTCAGGAGCCCATTATTCTACATGCTCAGGGCTTTTAAAGTCTCAATATATATCGGCAGGCTGACATTTTTTTTTCTGTCAGAATGACGAGGAAGAAAAAATTGCTGAAGATGAAGAGGTTCCCGACTCTGCTCAGAGAATGGAACATGAGACTTGTGGGCAAACTGCAGAGGACAACTTGCAGAGCGACACCGCGGCTGAACTGGCTGGTGCCGCCTCAGAAAAGGATGAAGCCAAGGAGGTAACTTACTACATGTTCGCTTTGGGGCTTTTCCAGCTTGATAAATTGTTACGTATGATTTTCAAATTGAAAATAATACAACTTGGTAATATACTTTCATTATGAAAACTCCACCATTGACCCGCTGTGAGCATTGTACCTATCAGTACCATCTTTGGCCTCACCTCAGCACAAAAGAGGGCTTCCTCCCCCTCCCTGTGGTGGTAATGTGTATGATGTGAATAGCTTTTTATTCGCTAAGCCCCATTCTTTGTCAATAAATAAGTTATACAGGAGAAGGGGACTGGCTTAACTATTGAAAGGAGCCAAACAACCAGCTCCTGTCATGTTTTATATGCTTTTTTCTGTGTTTAAACTAAGTCATTGCAGCTGCTGGAAATTAGGACCAACCCTGGCAAGTAGGCCTTTGAAAATGAAAGTTTTGAAAATTATTATTGTGGAAAAGTTATTTTATCTTTGTAACTTAGCCTTTTCCTGAGTAATGGTTTGCCAATTCATGAATGAAATTCTTCTCTAGGAGCATGGGACAGGATCAGCCGATGCAAGTCATTCTGAGGGGCATGAGTCGAAACTGATGGCACGTATGGCTGTAGAGAAACAGAGCGTCCATCCGACTCAGGTAAGCAGTTTGTCTTTAGGATCTGTAGACATTAATGCTGAGTTCACATGCAGCATTTTTTTATTTTTCTGGTGTTCACTGCCTTTTTCATTTGAATTTTTTTCTGTATATAGCATAAAACATACGTTTTACTTTGTCGTTGGTGTTTCTTTTGTGTCCTGTTTTTTTTGTTTTGTCTTTTATTTCCCCCTCAAATCACAGTTTTCCTTGGGCTTTTTTTTCTTAATTTTTTTGTCCTATAGACTTCTTTATAGTATTCAGAATGCAGTAGGTTATAAATGTGTAACAATGTAAAAATTGTCCACCAAAATGCTTGTAAACACTATGAATAACGTTTGTATTGTAAGGCTGTGTGCTCACTATGCGTTTTCCAAGCGTTTATGCTGCGGAATTTCCGCAGCATAAACGCTTGGTAATCCGCCCCCATGGTCCCCAATGACAAGCCGCAATGTCAATGCCCATGCTGCGGATTTTTCTGCAGCATTTATGCTGCGCTCAAAAATCTGCAGCATGTCAGTTAATTTTGCGGACACGCAGCGTAATCGCCACCATTGACTTGCATTGAAACGCATAATATCCGTGTCAGTACATTTGTACACACGGATATTATGCGTTTCTGTGTGCGGATGGTACCAAAGTCTGGAGGAGAGGAGACGCTCATCCAGACCTGGGTACCATAGAAACTGTAAAAAAAAAGAATTTAAAATAAAAAATAAAGTTTATTCTCCCCTTCCGATGTCCTCCCGGTGTTTTGTCTGCTCCGTCCGGTCTCTTGCAATGCTCGCGCTGTTGTGAAGGACCTGCCATGACGTCACTGAGTCATGTGACCCATCACATGGCTCAATGATGTCACCGCAGGTCCTTCACAACAGCGCGAGCAGCCCAACACAGCAGAGAACACCGGGAGGACAACGGAAGGTGAGTATTAACTTTATTTTTTTATTTTTTACCATTCTTATTCTTTTTTTTTTTTTTTTTAACTAACTTGGTCACACTACTATAAATCCATGCCGGTTGCATGGATTTATATAGTGTGACCAAGTTGTCAAGCACTTTCCAAGTGATGCTAAAATCGCTTGGAAAAGCGCTTGATAACCCGCATGCAGAAATGGATGCAAAGACGCTTGACAAACGCTTCTACCTGGCGGGAAAAACCCATGTAAAATCCGCATGCGTTTTTCCTGCCAGGGAGAAGCGGAAAAAATATGCAGCATTTCTGCATCGTGGGCACTTAGCCTAAGGGTTTATAACGTGTGAGTCCCACAGCTTGAATTGCATACAATTTAGCAGCTTCCTATTTTATCTAAGACTTTGTAATTCCTCAGCTCAGTGGCATGAAATTTCACCAAAATTTGCTTTTTAGTGTAGACTCTGATCTTTTGCAAGAGACTGAGCCTTGATACCGTAAAATAAGGGTATCCTGAGGTTGTGACATGTTAATTTATCTTTGGCTCTTTCCTGCTCAAGAGCCATTATTCAGCAGTAAACCAGATGGCTATATTGTATTCTCATTTATCTTGTGTGCTTCAAAAATAATTGGTAGTAAAATGCAGGTGATAAACCATTCAAAGTCAATGTTATGGTCTGAAAGCACCGTCTGAATCTATAATGCTAAAAATGATGATCTTGAGGACAGACCATTTTTATATGTCTAAATTGGCTGGTTACAGGGAACAATAGCTTACAGCACACATAAGATGTGGATACATTAGACTTTAGAGTTCAAGGCTACATGTTACTTGAGTCATCTTTTCAGTGTTTGTTCTTGACCTATATCTATCTACCTGATATTCATTGTTAGAGTTTCAAGCGAAAACCAGGCCACACAGATGACAATCGCACTTTGGGGGATGACACTGAACAAGTCCACAAAAGGCTGAAGACCATTGAATCCAGCAGTGAAATGGAAGACCATGACAAGAAAACCAAACACCAGGCAGAAGAAGCTGACGCTTACGAGCACATCAAGCAGGGAGCCGAGTCTTTTGATGCTCAGACATATGGTAACTTGTCATCCACTGATTTATGCAAATCTGACATTCACAGATTCATTTTACTTTGTGCCGAGCTGATGAATGTTTAACTCTTAAACATTAAGGCAAATTTATCAAAACCGTTTAATTCTTAGACAGTGCAAAGTTAAAACTGGAAAGTCTTAAAATGTGCCATATTTATCTTAGTTTGATAAATGTAAGTTTAGACCACCTATTAGTTATACTTTGTGCCAGAAAATATACAACACAATATCAGCTTTTTTTATATATATATATATATATATATATATATATATATATATATATATATATATATATATATATATATATATATATATATATATATATATATATATATATATATATATATATATATATATATATATATATATATATATATATATAACACCAACATAGGACATAAGGGTACAATGATATGTAGTCTCTGTCTTTGATGCAGGGACAGGAGCAGGGCCTGCATCTCTGCCAGCAGATGATGATTGTGTTATTCCGCCATCATCTGCCTCTAATAGCCGTGAGTAGAGCTGAGCGCCAACTGCAGATGCTAACTTGTTATGCCACTGTGAATGCTTTTACAGTGTTATCTGGGGGTCGAGCTATTGTAACTGCTATCATGGGTTACCATGTTCCTGGTATTGCTGATCGCAGGTTCAAGTCCTCTAAAGGGATTACAAAAATAAAATAAAAAAACATTATTTTTTTCTAAATAAAAAATATATGTAAGTTTGAATCACTTGAGTAAATAGTGAACGCTCTAAATACAAAGCCAAAAATCAATTGCTTAATTGCAACTTCACTGTACTTGGAATTTTTCTCTCGCTTTCCAGTACAGTATACGACATAAAATGCATAGTGTGTTATTAAAAAAGTACAACTCATCCCACAAAAAAAGTCCTCACATGACTTTTAAATATATATATTTTTTTACATTGATATAGCTAGGTCTCTTAAAAGAAAAGGCAAAAAAAAAAAAAAAAAAAGGTGCAAAAATGGAAAATCTGGCAGGAAGGGCGGTCTGTTTTTTTTTTTGCACAAATTGCACCTGAATGCTGGCGCATTTAGCTTGATATGGATGCCCCATTGTTTTTACGATATTTCTTCCAATATAGAGAACATATGAAGCCTAACTTGACCTTGAGCGAGGCATAGCGCACGTCTGAGCAATTGCTTTCTCCAGACATTTGTGTTTTAACCCTGTGTGCTGTCACTACATAGCGAGTAACTCTTGACGTGGCTAATGATTGCTATTCTGAATGACACCTACTAGTACATGAGGATTGCATTACTTGGGAAATGCACAGTAAATGTGAGGTGACCCGTTTTAGTCCATTTCTATTTGACATTTCTGTATTTTCCGCTATAACAGTGATGTCTTTACCGGGTGCTGGATTTCTTTATTTTCTTTACAGATACCGCCAGTAAAGAGCAAGAGAAATCCATACAGCCTCAGAAAGAGGAAAAGGATGAAAGTGCGGCCCAGGAGGATGTGGAAATGGAGACGCAAGAAGATGAGTGTCTTGAATCTGTCAGCGTGGAACAGCTAAAGCCGGAGCAATCGAAGTCCAGAGAGTCCATTGCACAAGGTAAATGTTCAGAAAAAGGGCCAATATTCTAAAATATGCATTATCCAATTCATAAGGATTGCTTTGGCATTAGTCATTTCATGTGCCTTATTCACAAAAATATAATTAATTGCTGTGGGCTACAAAGGAATTAAGGAGGCAACTGTTTCACACACAGGGCCCATGGAAACCGAACCTGAGGTGCAGGGTGTAAGTAATGAAGATGAGATACCGATCAGAGATTCTGAACCCACAAATACGGACATGGCGAAACCTGACCGAAGCATGGAATCAACTATACATACTGTCTGGGATCTTTTAAGAGAGCAACCCGTGCAGGTATAACCCGTTATATTCATTGCTATAGATCTTTTTTGTATATTTCACTCCGAAAGACTTGTGTGCCTAGACTTACCATTGCCATCTGACGGGAGGCGCTGGAACGTTTCTGCCATATTGTAGAATAGTTTTCATGACATGTTTTTGTAAACTTCTACTATGCTACTTCTGGCTTTGTCGTTAAGGTTTTATGTTTCATTTGCTCCATGTACTAGTGTTACTAGCATGCAAGTAAAAAATATATTTTCAATGTACTCTGTATTCTGAACAGTCTTCACAAAATCTTGAAGAGCTGAGGAAAGAACTTGAAAAGCAGCTTGAAGCCTGGTACGCCCATGGTGATGCTGAAGAGGTGAGGACTTTAGCCTAAGCTTTCATTTGGGAATACTGGAACTTTTCTTCCTTTGCCTTTACTGGGTTCCCTCATTTTTTTACATTCACCACTCTGAAGGTCCATTTTATCCCAGTGTAATCCTGTTTTGATTTTTCACCTACTCTAACTTTTTCTAGTGTTAAGGGGGTTTTCCCACAAACAAAGTACATTTTAATTAATACGTCTTTGAATAATAATAAGTCACATAAATGGATGTGTTTAAATAAAATGTTCCTGTGCTGAGATAATCTTATAAATGTGCCCCTGCTGTGTACTGTGTAATGGCTGTGTCTCACCGTGCAGGAACATGGTCTGATCATACCACATCTCCTGGACAGGGGAGGAAGCAAAAGACTATACAGACATTACCGCATGGGATCACAAATTGTTCTTTTTGTGAGGTAAAACATTTCCCTGCCTCTTTTTAAGCAAAGTTTTACTAGAAAGAAAAAATCATTTTAGATCTCATGGTGTCCTTCCTGTCTGTATACTCTCTTGCTTCCTCCCCTGCCCAGGAGCTGTGGTATGATCAGACCATGTTCCTGCACGGTCAGACACAGCCATTACACAGTACACAGCAGGGGCCCAATTATAAGATTATCTCAGCACAGGAACTTTTTTTTTAGACACATCCAATTGTGGAAGCTATTATTATTCCAAGATCTATTGATTAAAATGAACATGGGAAAACCTCTTTAATTAACCAAGGTTTGGGGTTTTTTTGTCATTGGAGGTTTGTTAAATTGGAAATTCTCCTTTGTGTTATCTTCCTCATTCTGCCGCATAGCACTCCATGTCCTTTTTATACGCTCATCCCATCTATCAACTATTTCATTCTCCTGATGACATGACAAATCAGTATATAACAATGGTGTCATTCTCACTGTATAAAATACTACTAGTCGGCTGTCATTTTTCTTACAGGAGAAGTCAGCTGCTGAAATGTGGCAGAATTACCTTCTTCTCACCGCTCCCCTGTCTCAGCAGTTGTGTGAACAGCTCCGACTTATACTGGAGCCTACAAAAGCCGCCAAACTCAAGTGAGTATAGAGTTCTGTTCCGTTATTTCAATATAGGAATATGTTCACCTGAAGACAGTGACTTTCGCTGCATCCTCCCAGGAAACGTATATTTTACAAGCCGCCTCCTGATGGCATTAGCAAGAATTAATTGACGAGAACAATTCAACCAGTTACACAAATATCAATCAGTTACTTGATTAAACATCAGAAATTGTTACTGAAGGATATTTGTGACTGAACAGAAAAGGTCATTGTATCTATTGCAGCATGATTCCATAATCTTCTTTTGATTTAACTCTTGCAGAGGGGATTACAGAACTGGGAAGAGATTGAATATGCGGAAAGTGATTCCATACATAGCCAGTCAGTTCCGCAAAGACAAAATCTGGCTGCGCCGAACGAAGCCCAGCAAACGAGAATACCAGATCTGTTTAGCTATAGATGATTCATCCAGTATGGTTGATAACCACTCCAAACAGGTTAGAATTTGTCACCCGGGGTATTTAACTCTTTTAGGACCAGTGATTTTTTAGCTTTTGCCTTTCATTCTTTCCTCCTCCTATTTCAAGAGCAGTATCTTTTTTATTCAACGTGGACGTGTGAGGACTTATTGTTTTTGTTTTTTTGCAGGACGAGTTGTAGTTTTGAATCACACCTTTCATTTGACTATATAATGTGCTAAAAAAAAATTCAAGTATGATGAAATAAATGCAATTTCGCCATTTTTGTTTTTGTTTTTATGGCATTCATTGTGCAGTAAAAATGATCTAGAAACATGATTGTCCAGGTCAGTCCAATTACAGCAATACCAAACAAAAAAATTTTATGTTGCCATTTTTCGAGACCCATTACTTTTTATTCTGTTTATGGGGCTGATTGAGGGCTTGTTTGCGTAGTGAGCAGATGTTTTTTGTAATACCAAGTTTGTATACATATGATGCTCTGATTGCTTATGACATTTTATTAGGGAGGTGAAATGACCAAAAAATGCTAGTCTGGCGGTTTGATTTTTTTTTTCTCTTTATGGTGTTTACCGATCGGATTAATTTTATATTTTAATAGACTTTAACAAATTCAGCAATACCAAAATGTTTTTCCTTTATTTTTTAACAGGGGGAAAAAGGAATGATTTTACTTTTTTTATGTATATTTTTAAAAACTTATTTTTTTTTTTCCCCCTTATAACGTGCAATAACACAGTATTGTAGTAAATGGTAAAAAATTCGGTCTCCTATGGCTGAGTATCACAGAACAGAGATGACATCAGTGGGGGTCTTCAGCATACCCCCAGCTGTCATAGGAACAGACATTCACGTTAGAGCCAGCATGAACACACTCATGTAAACATTTAAATTCCACTGTCCGAGATTGACAACAATGTTTAAAGGAGTTGTCCACTACTTGGACAACCCCTTCTCATTCCCCATGTTTGCCCCTGATAAAATAAAAAAGCTTATACTCCCCTCCCATGCTGGCACCGTTCCAACAGTATCAGCACTCCTGTTCACGGGGCTCATGTGAGGTTATGACACGTGAGCCCTGCTCTCAATCAGTCCTGGCGTCACTGTGCCCACCTTCAGACAGCCACACCTCTCATTTCCTCTTGACTATAAGTCTGAAGCCTAGGACAATGATGCCAGCGCTGATTGGGCGCAGGGCTCACATGTCATAACCTCACATGAGCATCGGGAATAGGAGTGCGGACACCGCTGGAATGGCGTTGGCACAGGAGGTGAGTAATAAGCTTTTTTATTTTATCGTGGGAAAACATGGGGAATGAAAAAGGGGTTGTCCTAGTAGTGGACAAACCCTTTAAAAGATTACCAGCTGCGGCTGTCAGAGACTGATGTTGGCTACTTAATATAGCTAGCAACAGCCACGCCTGGAGGGAGCTCAACTTCTGAGCCCACTGTACACATGTATACCCCTAATTTATGTGCTAATTCGGGAAGGGAATTAATATCCAAAAATCTGGTTTGATGGTTATCTCGAGGGATAAAATTAATTTGTTGGTTTTTGATTTTATTTTTTTTCTTAGCTTGCCTATGAGTCCCTGGCAGTGATCGGAAATGCACTGACACTCCTGGAAGTTGGTCAAATCGCTGTGTACAGGTATTCAACTTTTGTTGAGTATGCATACCATGTCGTTGCTTATGTTTTATTTGTAGAAACTTTATTTAACTTCTTTATCTACCAATGACACTATGATTTCACTACCCATCTAAACCATCCTATGTAAAAATGTGTCAAGTTGTCAAGGAGAGTATAATGGGGAACATTTTCCGGTTTCTGCCATAGAATTTTTAAATCCTGTGTTTGACTTTGAAAAGTACCGCGATGATTTTCTGTTTAGCTCAGCTGTGAGTATGTATGATCTGATGTAGAATGCTGCTATCGATTCTTTAGTTTCTGCTGTTTACATTATTACAGTTCAGTTGGTCAACCGTGTGAATCCTCTTTCCTCACTTTTCAATGGGGCCCCATTAAATGTGGTCATACCTTTTCCTGCTAAATATATGTACACTTGCATGATCTGTTTCTACCTTAGTTTTGGAGAAAACGTCAAGCTTTTACATCCCTTCCATGAACAATTTAGCGAGCAGTCTGGCTCCAGAATACTCAGCCAGTGCAAGTTTCAGCAAAAGAAAACACTGCTGGCCCAGGTAACCAAAGAAATCTACATATCTAATCCATGAGCTTGCCTTTTTGTCCCAGGTCTGATGGTTCACCTTTTTTCCCCCTACAGTTTTTAGAATCTTGTGTGCCCATGTTTGCTGCCGCACAACAAATGCTTCAAAGCAGTAATCCAGGTGAGTGAAGTTCTGTGCATTATATGGCTTGTCCTGTGATTATTCTAGCAATGTAACCAACAGAAATGGTTAAACCAACATGTGTTATGAATTCATCAATGAATAAGTATTCTTTACCATCAAATCTTGTCCTACCTTTGCTGGGAATTTGCCGTTCTTAAGGTGAGATTAAACGTCTTCCCTCAGGTAATCCTTCTAAATGTTCTACTTATCCCTTTTCATAAACAACCTATTTCCTGCCCCAACTCTGTAGCGTTTTTTTTAGCCGAAGTATTCTTTTACCGACTTGTACTTTAAAGGCATTGCATGGGAACTAAAACCAGTTATTTCTGTTCCCGCTGCGATGTCAAAACAATTATTTTTTTTAACTAGTGGACTCCCAATAAATATTAATAAAATAAAAATGAAAGCAGATGTAATATATATTCAAGAAAAGCCGAAAGAAATGAACTGGAGCATAAGTTGGTATACATGCAAGTGTAGGAGCATGTTCACATTTGCCACTAAACAAACAAAAGCTAAGACAGAGACAAAATGAAAATATACCCGGCTGTAAGGAAGTAAAAAGCAATAGTGCATATAAATAACATGGGGTATTTGGTAAGCTATGTTTTTGATCAAAAAAGCGTAAAAGTCATCCCAGCAGCGCCAAGCTGTTCCCAGTTGGGACCTAATATACTAAGTACCGTGTGTTATTTATATGCACTATTGCTTTTTACTTATTTATAGCAGGGTATATGTTCATTTTGTCTCTATCTTAGGTTTTGTATTATATGTTTAGTTGGATTTCTAGCACAATGCTGTGTTCACTTGCATCACTCACTGTCATAGTCTATTGCCAGATGTGCCCTTGTACTAGGAGCTTCAATCAATGTACAGGCTTGTAGACTGGGGCTCTGCTTGTAAAAATGCACCATAACCCTCTATGATGAAAACTCCAGTACCCATAAAGCAATCACAACCCCAGTGTCCTGATTTTAAGACTCTTGCTAATTTCTAGAGAGAAGTTTTTCTAGTGTTTGGGACCTTTTCTCATTATTACTGATTTTATCTAGATGGGTTGCATTTTAAGTTCCTACCTACTCCTTGGAGGCAGAGAACCCTTTTCCTATGATGCATTCCAGTGTTCATCAGCTCCGTTCTGATAATGAGATGGGCAGCAACATCAGCATCCCTAAAAGAATGCGATTCTGGATAATGACTCCTTATACATTGTTTTGTTTCAGAAACCGCCCAACTGCTTATAATAGTATCTGATGGAAGAGGATTGTTTGTAGAGGGGACAGAGCGTGTCACAAGAGCAGTAAAGGCAGCCCGCAACGCTAACATATTTATTATTTTCATTATTTTGGACAGCCCTACTTCCAAGGTAAATGTTTTGTAGTGTTTTTTTGCAGATGCAGTCTTTCCATATTAACCAAGGGTCCATTTTGTACAAACAAAAATGGGCAGATGACAAAGCAGGAAAAAATAAACAGAAATTAAGTAAATAATATATATAAAAAAGTATAATGACATGGTGGTGAGAACATTTTCATTACAATTGTATCCTTACAGATTGATAACTTATTTCATAATTATAAGATAACGTCCATGTATGACTCCACTATTACATTCTGTCTAAATTGGTGCAAATCAATTTTACTTTTATTTTTGAGTGTTTCCAATAAGTTTCAATACAAGTGGGGATTATCCTTTGTATTTCAAATTGCTTGAAACAGAATATAAACCCGTATCCTTCCACTTATCCATCTTGATGCAGAATCCCTAGAGGATAAAACATGCCGATTAAATATTGTTAAACTTATATTAGCGGATTTAACATGGTATGAATTTTTACTATAGCTTTACTGTAGTGTTAGTGTAGATGGAGAAGTAAAAACACTGCTTCTGCGGGTGGGAGTGAATACATTCTTTCCTTTACCCATTGCACTGCTGCCTCCTCTTTCTTTCTGTCTTCCTTAGTGTAGCCGTTAACCATCTCATATTGTTTTTAGGATTCCATCTTGAATATTAAAGTGCCAATTTTTACTGACCCCAAAGAGATGCCAAAAATGATATCTTACATGGAACAATTTCCGTTTCCATTCTACATCATTCTTCGAGATGTGAACACTCTTCCAGAAACCCTAAGCGATGCCCTCAGGCAGTGGTTTGAGCTGGTGACTACCTCAGAACATGTGTAAACCATGCCTGTATACATGCACTGCAGCCTGGCAGCAGCAGAATGAAGAGATTATTGGGGAAGATTCATGGAACTGTGCACAGCGGAATAAAACTGCATATCCTGCAGCTCAGGTCAAGTCATTTCAATGATGCAGGAAGCTATGCAATGCACCTCTCAATTAGAAAATGGCTTACCTTCTAATGTGTGATGGCATCCTATAGCCATCTAACCATCCTCATGTAATACATAACCGGTTTATTCTAATACCAAGCACACTGCTTCTTGCGGTGCACAGTGGACGGACAAATTGCGGGAAAGATTGTAAGGCATAATATGTAGAAATGTAGGACATGTTTGTATTTTTCCCAAGTAAAACAAATACAAAAATCCAAGGTTTTATTTTTCTAATAAACCAAAGTTCCCTAGTTCCCTGAGAATCCAAACATTTCTACTCTTGTTGTGGTCTGACTTGTTTTCCATACTCCGTATCGTAAATCACAACATTATACTGTGAAGCCTGCACATTTTGTACTATATTGTTAGAAAATACAAGTTCTTTGTCTGTCACACATGTCTAACTTTTTTTAATTATTTTTGTTAACCCCATAGCTATGCAGCCTAATAAAGATCATTCGTAACTGTATCAATCTGGTTTCCGAAAGAAAGAGACCTGTCTGATCCAAGCGTTCAGATATTATTTTGTATTGTGCATTTGCATTCTCCCACAGGCATTTATCTCCAATGTTGGGGAACTGAAGGCTGTGATTACCATTATGAATCAAACCTCATTTGGAAGCATGAACAAAATAAGTGTTCTGACAAGTGGAGAAGGTTTAGTTTAGTGTTCTAGTCAGAATATATTTTAGTATTGTAAAATTGTTTAGTTCATTAACAGTAATTATGTCCTCTATGACCAACTTTACGGAGGATTTAACACCAATTATGGTGGTTTGGGTGGGTTGTGTTCCACTACAGACTATGGAATAAAAGCTTCAATAGTACATAGAAGGTAGCAATCTACTAATATGGACTGCTATGTTATTTCTGTCTGTTGATAAAGTATGAGATAAAGGTCAAATGAAGCGTACCCCATCCATTATGTCCCTCAAATCTACACGATGGAACTACAGTGATTAGATACACATAATACAATCCACATTGTTGAAATAAATGTTTAGAGAATTTGTGCACAAGTGTGGTGCAATGTCTAGAAATTGTCCATGTTTTTCTAATCCTGGACAACATCCTTGAGGAAATCTTGATATTTTGAGGGGTGCAGGACCAGGAGGGAGTCTTGATACCTGGTAATCATCATAAGATCACGCAGACTGAAAGTTTCTAAATAAAACTCTTTATCTTATCAGTGCCACTTCAGTTTTTTCTTTGGATTTTGTCCTAGAACAAGCCCATTTATCCTGAGCACTACTTCTAATCCTGTGGTATTATTCACCATACATTTAGAGCTGAGCCCTCTCCATACAGAGTTGGTGCCAGGGATGTACAGTGGGCGCCCAAGAGTACTGCAATCAGATGCAACAGTTCATCCACTTCTATCTACTTACAGCAGCATTTAGGAGGTTAACAATGGAGAGGATTTCTTCCATCGGCCCACAAAGTGCTGATGGGTTGTCATGACTGCTATGGGCCTATGAAAGGTTAAAGCCACCCCCCTTTTCCTGCAAAACTAATAGCGAAATCTAAAAACTAAATATTTTGTATCATCGCATAATTGTCCAAACTAATAAAATAGGAAATATATGTTATACGGTGAATATTGAAACTTAAAAAAAAATATTTCAGCAGCAGAAGGGAAGGAAGGGAGACACAGATTCTCTACTTCGTGGGTAGGCGGAGCCCAATAGGATAGTCACCTCAGATTGGAAAATGACGACCGGCCCCTCCAGTATATAGGCTCCTCCTACTCCCATGTTCATCAGTCCGTACACAAGCTAAGGAAGAGCAGACCAACCAGCAGAACAACATATCCCCTTCTGAAATTTCAGAAATGAGAGAAAACAGGTTATGTAATAGAAACACACAGTCTTAGGCATACCCCATTGGACCTGACAACTGTGTAGAGCTGGCGAAACTGGAAGGAGAGCCGTAGAGCGCTAAACCCAGTCCAGAAGATCGACATCAGGAAGGAGACGCGCTGCATCTAGAAACACAAAAAAAACTTCTGCCCTGGGAGGGTGCTGTGTCTCCCTTCCTTCCTTCGCTGAAAAGGATTTTACAGGTAAGTTCTTACCAAAATCCAGCGTTCAGCAGCAGAAGGGAAGGAAGGGAGACACAGATTCTCTACTTCGTGGGACGTCCTAAAGCAGTACCTACTTAAGGGTGGGAAATAGAGGCAGAAGTTTCCATACCCCAAAACTTAGGCAAGAGCGCAAACCGTGCTAAATAACGGAAAACTAAGGGATAACTTAAATTACCTCCGCCTGCAGGACCCTGCGTCCCAGGGCCGCATCGGCTGAAGCACTTACGTCCACCTTATAAAACTTAGTAAAGGTGTGAACGGAGCGCCAGGTGGCCGCCCGGCAGAGCTGCGCTGCCAAGGCCCCCTGACGAAAAGCCCACGATGAGCCAATGGCTCTCGTGGAATGAGCTTTAACTTTAACCGGACAAGGCTCGCCCTTGAGCCGGTACGCTTCCAGGATAGCTGAACGGATCCACCGAGCTATCGTGTCTTTGGAAGCACGTTGACCACGCCGACGACCTGCCGGAATTATAAAAAGAGAGTCCGACTTCCGAAAACCTTGAGTGATAGTAAGATAGAACTTCAATGCCCGCACTAAGTCCAACGAGTGCAAGGCCCGCTCCCTTGGATTCTTAGGTCCTGGACAAAGAGAAGGCAACACAATGTCCTGATTAATGTGGAATTGTGACACTACCTTAGGCAAAAAATCTTCACGAGTACGAAGCACCACGCGATCCGGAAAAAATTCCAGAAAAGGAGGTGAGCAAGAAAGTGCTGCCAATTCCGATACCCTTCTCAAAGAGGTGACTGCCACCAAGAAGGCCACTTTCCAAGAAAATAGTGAAAGTTTAGCAGAATCCATAGGCTCAAAAGGCCTATGCTGAAGGGCTTCCAGGACTAGATTAAGCCGCCATGGAGCCACAACTGCCCTCCGTGGCGGAAACTGACGTGCGACTCCGTGAAAAAAAGAGCGCACATCCCTGCGAGAGGCAATAGCACGTTTTCTTGCTTTTATTGACTTGCTTCCTGCCTTCATAGAGGTAGGAAGTTTTCTGCCCTCGTTTTTGTTGTTTGAATAAGCGGGGGCGTGGCCTAGCGGGGGTGTGGTCTAGCGGGGGCGTGTCTTAGCGTCTCCTGGCTTCCTGCCGTCATTACTTAGGCAGGAAGCGCTTGGTTGAGCGTGCGCTGGCGGTCCCTGCTTCTCCCTCCGGCGTCCAGCGGCGCCTCCTGCTCTCTGCTCCCCATCCATCCACACACTTAGGAGGAGCGGTCGCCGCAGTACTGGTGAGTCCCCTCTACCTCTGCCAGGGGTTCTTTGTCAGTGCTGTCTCTCCAGGCTACCTATTAGGAGTCCTCGTGAGCACTGCCGCTTTCTCTCCTAAAGCTATTTACTTCACTTACCTTTTAGGCTGCGTAGTATTATAGTTGCTGTGATGTTAACCCCTTCTGAAAAAGTGGAGCTTTAGGGGAAACACATGGTGTTTAAGGGAGTTTCCCCCTATTGATTTTTTGCTCGGCGTTTCTGGGGTAGCTCTTTTCTAAGGGTGAGCTTTAACCCTTCAGAGCCTGTCGCATATATATATAAAAAAAAAAAAAAAAAAGTGAGTTTTGAAAACAGGCTGTGCAGCTTTCACACTCTTTTGCCATCCTTGTTGTACATCCTGGCATCTGGTGTGGGTGGCATGTCGGATCAGGGGCCTGGGAGTGCTTATCGGTCTCCTGATCCGTTTCAGGTTCAGTCGCACGCCTCTGATACACTCAGGCCTTCTACTACATCAAGTTCAACGCTCAGTGATGTTAAGGTGGAGGCGCTCACTCGCTCCATTGATAGTCTCTCTAGTCTCCTGGGACAGTGGGTGTCAGCTAGATCACACCCGATGCCACGAGGTAAAAAGCGCCGCAAGACTATGGTGGCGTTGTCTCCCTCGCAGAGAGCATCAGAGGCTTCGGATTCACCAACAGATTCGGTTGATGAAATTTCTGAGTCCGAAGAGGAGGATCAACAGGATCGCTCTGTTTCTCTTTCTGGTCGCGTAGATGGGCTTATTAAGGACATGCGGGAAGTATTAGAGCTGTCTGAAGAGCCGACAAGACCATCTCGGTCGGGCCGTCTGTATCAGAAGACGCGCCGTGTTCGTTCTACATTACCTGCGCATGAGGAACTTAACGAAGCGGTGGAGAAGGAGCGTCAGTGTCCGGATAAACGCTTCCGAGGAATGCGTTTTTTTGATGCCCTATATCCCTGTGTCAAGGAGATGGTTACTAATTGGGTTCCCTCTCCTGAGGTGGATATATCTCTGTCTCAGCTGACCAAGTCTTCCCTGCTTCCTGTTAAAGGGAGAGCCAATCTTCAGGATCCTTTGGACAGAAGATCGGAGTCAGCGGCGAAATCCATCTATGAAGCCGCGGGTCATGGTTTCCAAGCGGCCTTGGGGGCCATGTGGGCCGGTGAGGCTTCTCTGCGGTTGTTGGATCAGCTGCGTGCGGCGTGGCAGGATGGGACTTCGCGTTCAGAAGTGGAAAAGCTTTTTCAGCGAATGGAAGAAGCTATGTGTTATGGCAGAGATGCAGTACTGGACACTGCTTCAATTCTGTCCAGGGCTCAGGCTTCGGCAGTCACGATTAGAAGAGCTCTGTGGCTTAAACAGTGGACCAGGGATGCAGTATCCAAACAGGGATTGCTTAGTCTGGCATATAAGGGCGGTCAGCTCTTTGGTTCAGATCTTTCGGAACTAATTGCCAAAGCTAAAGCTAAGGATGTTACTCTGCCTGGGAAAAAGGCAGTGGCATCCACAGCCAGCAGGACAGGGCCCGGCAGAGGTCTTCGGTCCTTTCGGGCCAGGGGACGATTCAGTCAGCCTTCTTGGAGATTGGGTCGTCCCTCATCCTCCGGCAGATCTGCCCAGAAATCTCGTACTCCTTGGAAGCAACGGTCCCATCAGGACAGACGGGAGGTTGATAAAAAGTCCGCTAAGGCTGACTGACGCCAGGGATCCCCCCGAGGGCTCTCGGGTGGGAGGTCGTCTGCTACAATTCGGGTCGATCTGGACATCCCACATAGCAGACGCCTGGGTGACACGGGTTATGTCGGCAGGCTATTTCATAGAGTTTCATTCGCTGCCTCCAGACAGGTTTCGTCTGACGGGCATTCCGTCCGTGGCAAGACTGTCTGCCGCACTGTTTCAGGAGGTCGACTCTCTCCTACAGCAGGGTGTGGTGGTTCAGGTTCCTCCGGAAGACCAGGGAAAGGGTTTTTATTCCAACCTTTCTGTGGTCCCCAAAAAGGACAAGTTTCGTCCGGTGCTGGATCTCAGGGATTTGAATATTTACGTCCGGACACGGAAGTTCCACATGGAGTCTCTCCGATCGGTGATAGCGACCCTGTCGCAGTACGATTTCTTGGTGTCCATAGACATCCGCGACGCCTATTTGCATATCCCTATCGGCTGGGCTCACCAGCGTTTCTTGCGTTTCGCTATAGGCCAAGCCCATTACCAGTTTGTGGCCCTGCCTTTCGGGTTGGCCTCGGCTCCCAGGGTTTTTACAAAAATTCTGGCTCCTCTCATGGCGCTTCTTCGAAGACAGGGGGTTACGATCCTCCCCTACCTGGACGACCTGTTCATAGTGTCACCCACAGCGGAGGAGGCAATAGCGGCTCGCGATCTCTCCCTTCAGTACCTGATGGACTTCGGGTGGCTGATCAATTGGAAGAAATCGTCATTGGAGCCAGCACAGTCCATTCTTTTCCTGGGGATGCAGTTCGATACTGTTCGGGCAGTTGTGTCCCTGCCTCCTGTCAAACAGACGAACCTTCGTCTTCTGGTCCAGGCTATGAGGTCGGCGCTGTCAATGTCCCTTCGGGAATGCATGCGCCTTCTGGGTCAAATGGTGGCAACTATGGAAGCAGTACCATTTGCACAATTTCATTCCCGGGATCTCCAGAGCCTTATTCTGACCCATTGGGATCGATCGCTAACTTCTCTGTATCGCTCGGTCATTATCTCCCGCAGGGTGCGAGAATCTCTTGGATGGTGGTTATGTCCGGAGACACTATCCGTGGGGAAATCCTTCCTTCCTCCGAGATGGTCGGTGGTGACAACCGATGCCAGCCGGACAGGCTGGGGGGGGGGGGGGGGAGTTTGGAACGACCTCTGGATTCAGGGGGTCTGGTCGCCAAAGGAGTCGTCTCTCCCGATCAACATTTTGGAGTTGAGAGCAATATTTCTCTGCCTCCAACATTGGACGGTCTTATTGAGCGGTCTACCGGTCCGGATCCAGTCGGACAACGCTACGGCTGTCGCGTACATCAATCACCAAGGCGGGACGAGGAGTTCCAGTCTCATGTCGGAGGTCTCTCGGATCCTGGTCTGGGCCGAGTCCAAAGTTCCAGCAATCTCTGCAATTCACATTCCAGGGGTGTTGAATATCTCGGCAGACTTCCTCAGTCGCGAGCAATGGACCCTGGGGAATGGAGTCTCCATCCAGAAGTGTTTTCTCTGCTGTGTTCCCGTTGGGGGACTCCTCAGGTGGACTTGATGGCATCCAGGCTGAACGCCAGGGTTCCGACGTTCATGTCCAGGTACAGGGACCCGGAGGCGGTGGCGGTGGATGCTCTAGTGGCCCCGTGGGGTCAGTTCAAGCTGATCTATGCGTTTCCGCCGATATCCTTACTACCTCTGGTGATCCGACGGATCAAACTCGAAAGGGTATCAATAATTCTGATAGCACCAGACTGGCCGCGGAGGACATGGTATTTGACGCTGGTGTCTCTTCAGGCGGCACCTCCGTTTCCGCTGCCCCTTCGCCCGGACTTGCTCACTCAGGGGCCCATTCGTCATCCGGACCTGAGGTCCCTTCGTTTGACGGCGTGGCTCTTGAGACCGAGATCTTGACCCGTCGCGGTTTTTCGCCCGAGGTCATTGCTACCTTGCGGGCGGCCCGGAGTCCAGCTACGTCCAGGATTTATCACAGAACTTGGGAGTCTTTCTATTCATGGTGTTCTGGATCCTCAAGAAACCTGAGGGTTTTTTCCATCCCCAACTTCTTGGCCTTTCTGCAATCTAGTCTGGCCAGGGGTTTGGCAGTTAGTACGGTGCGGGGACAGGTATCTGCTCTTTCCGCACTTTTTAGGAAGGCTATTGCCTCTCGCAGGGATGTGCGCTCTTTTTTTCGCGGAGTCGCACGTCAGTTTCCGCCACGGAGGGCAGTTGTGGCTCCATGGCGGCTTAATCTAGTCCTGGAAGCCCTTCAGCATAGGCCTTTTGAGCCTATGGATTCTGCTAAACTTTCACTACTTTCTTGGAAGGTGGCCTTCTTGGTGGCAGTCACCTCTTTGAGAAGGGTATCGGAATTGGCAGCACTTTCTTGCTCACCTCCTTTTCTGGAATTTTTCCGGATCGCGTGGTGCTTCGTACTCGTGAAGATTTTTTGCCTAAGGTAGTGTCACAATTCCACATTAATCAGGACATTGTGTTGCCTTCTCTTTGTCCAGGACCTAAGAATCCAAGGGAGCGGGCCTTGCACTCGTTGGACTTAGTGCGGGCATTGAAGTTCTATCTTACTATCACTCAAGGTTTTCGGAAGTCGGACTCTCTTTTTATAATTCCGGCAGGTCGTCGGCGTGGTCAACGTGCTTCCAAAGACACGATAGCTCGGTGGATCCGTTCAGCTATCCTGGAAGCGTACCGGCTCAAGGGCGAGCCTTGTCCGGTTAAAGTTAAAGCTCATTCCACGAGAGCCATTGGCTCATCGTGGGCTTTTCGTCAGGGGGCCTTGGCAGCACAGCTCTGCCGGGCGGCCACCTGGCGCTCCGTTCACACCTTTACTAAGTTTTATAAGGTGGACGTAAGTGCTTCAGCCGATGCGGCCCTGGGACGCAGGGTCCTGCAGGCGGCGGTAATTTAAGTTATCCCTTAGTTTTCCGTTATTTAGCACGGTTTGCGCTCTTGCCTAAGTTTTGGGGTATGGAAACTTCTGCCTCTATTTCCCACCCTTAAGTAGGTACTGCTTTAGGACGTCCCACGAAGTAGAGAATCTGTGTCTCCCTTCCTTCCCTTCTGCTGCTGAAAGCTGGATTTTGGTAAGAACTTACCTGTAAAATCCTTTTCAGCGAAGGAAGGAAGGGAGACACAGCACCCTCCCAGGGCAGAAGTGTTTTTTTGTGTTTCTAGATGCAGCGCGTCTCCTTCCTGATGTCGATCTTCTGGACTGGGTTTAGCGCTCTACGGCTCTACTTCCAGTTTCGCCAGCTCTACACAGTTGTCAGGTCCAATGGGGTATGCCTAAGACTGTGTGTTTCTATTACATAACCTGTTTTCTCTCATTTCTGAAATTTCAGAAGGGGATATGTTGTTCTGCTGGTTGGTCTGCTCTTCCTTAGCTTGTGTACGGACTGATGAACATGGGAGTAGGAAGAGCCTATATACTGGAGGGGCCGGTCGTCATTTTCCAATCTGAGGTGACTATCCTATGGGGCTCCGCCTACCCACGAAGTAGAGAATCTGTGTCTCCCTTCCTTCGCTGAAAAGGATTTTACAGGTAAGTTCTTACCAAAATCTGGCTTTACTTTGGTTATTTTTGAGATATTCATGACAAAACAAAAAAAGTGCTATGGACCTCAAACTGGTACCATTAAAAGCCCACAAGCTCTTGAGATAACTTGTTTTATCTTTCAGTCAATAAAGTATGGCTCTCAGAATATAGCGACTGAAGCCAAACTCTTTTCTTTTGCGAATATTTTTTCCTCCTCTTCCTTTTTTTTAAGTGAATTATATGGTATAATGAGTGGTATAGTTTTTATCGAATACAAATAAATAATGGTAATGGGGAGCTGGTCACTGAGGATCAAGACAAGGCAGAATTACTGAATGGGTTCTTCAGCACTGTGTATACCAAAGAAGAGAGCTTCTGATGTAGCCGATGCCAGTGCTGTTAATCAGACATTTAAGGCTATGTGCCTACGATCAGGAAATACCAGCGTTTTGAAAGCAGCATATTTTATCTGCTTCCAACATGCTGCATTTTAATCACACAGTTAAATCTGCATGTGTTCACTGAACCATGCGGATTTAACGCATTTAATGAATGACTATGGGTTTAACTACGCATCGGAGACTAGCGTCTCCGCTGTACATAATTGACATTCTGCGGCTCGTAAACCAGCACCGCGCGTGAGTTTATGCAGCGTCATATAGAAGCACAGTGGGCATGGGATTTTTATAAATCCATCCACTGTGCTTGTAATGTGGAATGCAGCGTTTTGGACGCAGCACAGGTGAGCTGCATCCAAAACGCTGCTCTTCCTGATCGTGGGCACGTACCCCAATATTCTCATAAAATCAGTGTGAACAAGACTCTGAGCCCAGATGGGCTGCATCCAAGGGACTCTGCTGAGTTATTGCTCTGCACCTATACATAACTTTTACATAGCAGTGACTAGTACTGTGCCAAGCGAGCGGTACAAAGGTAATGTACCCATTTTCAAAAAGTGCTCCAGGTGTCTCCAGGGTAGTTATGTACCATTTTAGGTTACTGGTCATTGTCACTCGATTCATGCTACCCACTCCATGGCAGTGTGGATCAGAACCTGGTTACACGGTTGCAGCCAGGTATGTTTTATTCTGAAACACTCCAGGGCGTCATAGAAAACATGGTTTGAATAGCCGGCTTAATCTATAATCGCTACAGGTATTTGACAGGTCTCTCAATTTGTACACACCTGGGAGACGCCTGTCTGTAAACTAAGGTGGGGAAAAGCCAGCCGGGAACTATATCGGCCTCATCTCGTTTATTCCAATGGTCTTCAATCAACTCTTCAAACTGTTTTCCCTAAACACCGGAGTGTTTCAGAGTAAGAGTTACTTATCAGCAATCGCTCAGCCAGGGTCTGATTAATGCTGCCCGTGATTTGGGTAGCATGAGCTAGGTTTCAGGTTTCCTATAACATCCATTGTGGGAAAAATATATGAGGTGCTTGTAAGGGATTATATACAGGAGTATGTGGTAGAAAATAACACAGTGATAGCACAGTTTTACTAAGGATGCCTAATGGGTAAATTAGCATCTTTAGGTTTATAAATTAAAGTTTGTAATTGGATTAAAAACTGCACCCAGAGAGTGGTGAATGACTGCTACTCTGAATGGTCTCCAGTTATAAGTTGTGTACCCCAAGGTTCTGTACTAGGTCCACTATTATTCAACTTATTAATGATATAGAACAGGGGTCCTCAAACTACTGCCCGCGGGCCACATGCGGCCCGCGGAGGACTTTCATCCGGCCCGCCGGGCTATGGGCGGAGGAGAGGAGAGCGGTGCCATTGCCCGCCCTTCCCCCCCGCTTGCTCAGGGCCCCGGCAGGCGGATACTTGCCTCTCCCCGTGCCTCTGCAGATCCGCTGTCTTCCTGCTCTGCGCTTCCTGTGACATCTCAGGTCAGAGGGTGCGGTGACGTCTTTACACTGTGCCGTCACAGGCAGCGCAGAGCGGGACAACGCCGCCGCGACGCTGGAGGCAAGAGCAGCGGCAGCAAGTGAGGAGTATTGGATTTTTTTTTTTTTTTAATGTATGGAGGCATAGGTCATTATATGGAGGGTGACATCCTGCAAGGGGTATAATATGGGGGGGGGTGACATCCTGCATGGGGTATAATATGGGGGGAAAGGGACATCCTGCATGGGGCATGATATGGGGGGAAAGGGACATCCTGCATGGGGCATAATATGGGGGGGGGGGGTGACATGCTGCATGGGGCATAATATGGGGGAGGTGACATGGGGCATTATATGGGGGGGAGACATGCTGCATGGGGCATTATAAAGACAGGGGAGTGATATCCTGCATGGGGCATTATATGGGGGGGGGGTGACATGCTGCATGGGGCATAATATGGGGGGTGACATGGGGCATTATAAAGACAGGGGAGTGATATCCTGCATGGGGCATTATATGGGGGGGTGACATACTGCATGGGGCATTATATGGGGGGTGACATCCTGCATGGGGCATTATATGGGAGGGGGTGACATCCTGCATGGGGCATTATATGGGGGGTGACATCCTGCATGGGGCATTATATGGGGGGGTGACATGCTGCATGGGGCATTATATGGGGGGGTGACATGCTGCATGGGGCATTATAAAGACGGGAGTGATATCCTGCATGGGGCATTATATGGGGGGGTGACATCCTGCATGGGGCATGATATGGGGGGTGACATCCTGCATGGGGCATTATATGGGTGGGGTGACATGCTGCATGGGGCATTATATGGGGGGGGTGACATGCTGCATGGGGCATTATAAAGACAGGGGAGTGATGTCCTGCTTGGGGCATTATAAAGACAGGGGAGTGATATCCTGCATGGGGCATGATATGGGGGGGTGACATCCTGCATGGGGCATGATATGGGGGGGTGACATCCTGCATGGGGCATGATATGGGGGGGTGACATCCTGCATGGGGCATGATATGGGAGGTGACATCCTGCATGGGGCATTATATGGGGGTGTGACATCCCGCATGGGGCATTATATGGGGGGGAAAGGGACATCCTGCATGGAGCATTATAAAGACAGGGGAGTGATATCCTGCATGGGGCATTATATGGTGTGAGAAAGGAACATCCTGCATGGGGCATTATATGGGGGGTGACATGCTGCATGGGGCATTATAAAGACGGGAGTGATATCCTGCATGGGGCATTATATGGGGGGGTGACATCCTGCATGGGGCATGATATGGGGGGGTGACATCCTGCATGGGGCATGATATGGGGGGTGACATCCTGCATGGGGCATGATATGGGGGGTGACATCCTGCATGGGGCATGATATGGGGGGTGACATCCTGCATGGGGCATGATATGGGGGGTGACATCCTGCATGGGGCATGATATGGGGGGGTGACATCCTGCATGGGGCATGATATGGGGGGGTGACATCCTGCATGGCGCATGATATGGGGGGGTGACATCCTGCATGGCGCATGATATGGGGGGGTGACATCCTGCATGGCGCATGATATGGGGGGGTGACATCCTGCATGGCGCATGATATGGGGGGGTGACATCCTGCATGGGGCATGATATGGGGGGTGACATCCCGCATGGGGCATTATATGGGGGGGAAAGGGACATCCTGCATGGAGCATTATAAAGACAGGGGAGTGATATCTTGCATGGGGCATTATATGGTGTGAGAAAGGGATATCCTGCATGGGGCATTATATGGGGGGGTGACATCCTGCATGGGGCATTATATGGGGGGGTGACATGCTGCATGGGGCATTATATGGGGGGGTGACATGCTGCATGGGGCATTATAAAGACAGGGGAGTGATATCCTGCATGGGGCATTATATGGGGGGTGACATCCTGCATGGGGCATTATATGGGGGGGTGACATGCTGCATGGGGCATGATATGGGGGGGTGACATCCTGCATGGGGCATGATATGGGGGGGTGACATCCTGCATGGGGCATGATATGGGGGGGTGACATCCTGCATGGCGCATGATATGGGGGGTGACATCCTGCATGGGGCATGATATGGGGGGTGACATCCTGCATGGGGCATGATATGGGGGGTGACATCCTGCATGGGGCATGATATGGGGGGATGACATCCTGCATGGGGCATGATATGGGGGGATGACATCCTGCATGGGGCATGATATTGGGGGTGACATCCTGCATGGGGCATTATATGGGGGGGAAAGGGACATCCTGCATGGAGCATTATAAAGACAGGGGAGTGATATCTTGCATGCGGCATTATATGGTGTGAGAAAGGGACATCCTGCATGGGGCATGATATGGGGGGGTGACATCCTGCATGGGGCATGATATGGGGGGGGTGACATCCTGCATGGCGCATGATATGGGGGGTGACATCCTGCATGGGGCATGATATGGGGGGTGACATCCTGCATGGGGCATGATATGGGGGGATGACATCCTGCATGGGGCATGATATGGGGGGATGACATCCTGCATGGGGCATGATATTGGGGGTGACATCCTGCATGGGGCATTATATGGGGGGGAAAGGGACATCCTGCATGGAGCATTATAAAGACAGGGGAGTGATATCTTGCATGCGGCATTATATGGTGTGAGAAAGGGACATCCTGCATGGGGCATTATATGGGGGGGTGACATCCTGCATGGGGCATTATATGGGGGGGTGACATGCTGCATGGGGCATTATATGGGGGGTGACATGCTGCATGGGGCATTATAAAGACAGGGGAGTGATATCCTGCATGGGGCATTATATGGGGGGGGGGTGACATGCTGCATGGGGCATAATATGGGGGGTGACATGGGGCATTATAAAGACAGGGGAGTGATATCCTGCATGGGGCATTATATGGGGGGGTGACATACTGCATGGGGCATTATATGGGGGGTGACATCCTGCATGGGGCATTATATGGGAGGGGGTGACATCCTGCATGGGGCATTATATGGGGGGTGACATCCTGCATGGGGCATTATATGGGGGGGTGACATGCTGCATGGGGCATTATATGGGGGGGTGACATGCTGCATGGGGCATTATAAAGACGGGAGTGATATCCTGCATGGGGCATTATATGGGGGGGTGACATCCTGCATGGGGCATGATATGGGGGGTGACATCCTGCATGGGGCATTATATGGGTGGGGTGACATGCTGCATGGGGCATTATATGGGGGGGGTGACATGCTGCATGGGGCATTATAAAGACAGGGGAGTGATGTCCTGCTTGGGGCATTATAAAGACAGGGGAGTGATATCCTGCATGGGGCATGATATGGGGGGGTGACATCCTGCATGGGGCATGATATGGGAGGTGACATCCTGCATGGGGCATGATATGGGGGGGTGACATCCTGCATGGGGCATGATATGGGGGGGTGACATCCTGCATGGGGCATGATATGGGAGGTGACATCCTGCATGGGGCATTATATGGGGGTGTGACATCCCGCATGGGGCATTATATGGGGGGGAAAGGGACATCCTGCATGGAGCATTATAAAGACAGGGGAGTGATATCCTGCATGGGGCATTATATGGTGTGAGAAAGGAACATCCTGCATGGGGCATTATATGGGGGGTGACATGCTGCATGGGGCATTATAAAGACGGGAGTGATATCCTGCATGGGGCATTATATGGGGGGGTGACATCCTGCATGGGGCATGATATGGGGGGGTGACATCCTGCATGGGGCATGATATGGGGGGTGACATCCTGCATGGGGCATGATATGGGGGGTGACATCCTGCATGGGGCATGATATGGGGGGTGACATCCTGCATGGGGCATGATATGGGGGGTGACATCCTGCATGGGGCATGATATGGGGGGTGACATCCTGCATGGGGCATGATATGGGGGGTGACATCCTGCATGGCGCATGATATGGGGGGGTGACATCCTGCATGGCGCATGATATGGGGGGGTGACATCCTGCATGGCGCATGATATGGGGGGGTGACATCCTGCATGGGGCATGATATGGGGGGTGACATCCCGCATGGGGCATTATATGGGGGGGAAAGGGACATCCTGCATGGAGCATTATAAAGACAGGGGAGTGATATCTTGCATGGGGCATTATATGGTGTGAGAAAGGGATATCCTGCATGGGGCATTATATGGGGGGGTGACATCCTGCATGGGGCATTATATGGGGGGGTGACATCCTGCATGGGGCATTATATGGGGGGGTGACATGCTGCATGGGGCATTATATGGGGGGGTGACATGCTGCATGGGGCATTATAAAGACGGGAGTGATATCCTGCATGGGGCATTATATGGGGGGGTGACATCCTGCATGGGGCATGATATGGGGGGTGACATCCTGCATGGGGCATTATATGGGTGGGGTGACATGCTGCATGGGGCATTATATGGGGGGGGTGACATGCTGCATGGGGCATTATAAAGACAGGGGAGTGATGTCCTGCTTGGGGCATTATAAAGACAGGGGAGTGATATCCTGCATGGGGCATGATATGGGGGGGTGACATCCTGCATGGGGCATGATATGGGGGGGTGACATCCTGCATGGGGCATGATATGGGGGGGTGACATCCTGCATGGGGCATGATATGGGAGGTGACATCCTGCATGGGGCATTATATGGGGGTGTGACATCCCGCATGGGGCATTATATGGGGGGGAAAGGGACATCCTGCATGGAGCATTATAAAGACAGGGGAGTGATATCCTGCATGGGGCATTATATGGTGTGAGAAAGGAACATCCTGCATGGGGCATTATATGGGGGGTGACATGCTGCATGGGGCATTATAAAGACGGGAGTGATATCCTGCATGGGGCATTATATGGGGGGGTGACATCCTGCATGGGGCATGATATGGGGGGGTGACATCCTGCATGGGGCATGATATGGGGGGTGACATCCTGCATGGGGCATGATATGGGGGGTGACATCCTGCATGGGGCATGATATGGGGGGTGACATCCTGCATGGGGCATGATATGGGGGGTGACATCCTGCATGGGGCATGATATGGGGGTGACATCCTGCATGGCGCATGATATGGGGGGGTGACATCCTGCATGGCGCATGATATGGGGGGGTGACATCCTGCATGGCGCATGATATGGGGGGGTGACATCCTGCATGGGGCATGATATGGGGGGTGACATCCCGCATGGGGCATTATATGGGGGGGAAAGGGACATCCTGCATGGAGCATTATAAAGACGGGAGTGATATCTTGCATGGGGCATTATATGGTGTGAGAAAGGGATATCCTGCATGGGGCATTATATGGGGGGGTGACATCCTGCATGGGGCATTATATGGGGGGGTGACATCCTGCATGGGGCATTATATGGGGGGGTGACATGCTGCATGGGGCATTATATGGGGGGGTGACATGCTGCATGGGGCATTATAAAGACGGGAGTGATATCCTGCATGGGGCATTATATGGGGGGGTGACATCCTGCATGGGGCATGATATGGGGGGTGACATCCTGCATGGGGCATTATATGGGTGGGGTGACATGCTGCATGGGGCATTATATGGGGGGGGTGACATGCTGCATGGGGCATTATAAAGACAGGGGAGTGATGTCCTGCTTGGGGCATTATAAAGACAGGGGAGTGATATCCTGCATGGGGCATGATATGGGGGGGTGACATCCTGCATGGGGCATGATATGGGGGGGTGACATCCTGCATGGGGCATGATATGGGGGGGTGACATCCTGCATGGGGCATGATATGGGAGGTGACATCCTGCATGGGGCATTATATGGGGGTGTGACATCCCGCATGGGGCATTATATGGGGGGGAAAGGGACATCCTGCATGGAGCATTATAAAGACAGGGGAGTGATATCCTGCATGGGGCATTATATGGTGTGAGAAAGGAACATCCTGCATGGGGCATTATATGGGGGGTGACATGCTGCATGGGGCATTATAAAGACGGGAGTGATATCCTGCATGGGGCATTATATGGGGGGGTGACATCCTGCATGGGGCATGATATGGGGGGGTGACATCCTGCATGGGGCATGATATGGGGGGTGACATCCTGCATGGGGCATGATATGGGGGGTGACATCCTGCATGGGGCATGATATGGGGGGTGACATCCTGCATGGGGCATGATATGGGGGGTGACATCCTGCATGGGGCATGATATGGGGGGTGACATCCTGCATGGGGCATGATATGGGGGGTGACATCCTGCATGGCGCATGATATGGGGGGGTGACATCCTGCATGGCGCATGATATGGGGGGGTGACATCCTGCATGGCGCATGATATGGGGGGGTGACATCCTGCATGGGGCATGATATGGGGGGTGACATCCCGCATGGGGCATTATATGGGGGGGAAAGGGACATCCTGCATGGAGCATTATAAAGACAGGGGAGTGATATCTTGCATGGGGCATTATATGGTGTGAGAAAGGGATATCCTGCATGGGGCATTATATGGGGGGGTGACATCCTGCATGGGGCATTATATGGGGGGGTGACATGCTGCATGGGGCATTATAAAGACAGGGGAGTGATATCCTGCATGGGGCATTATATGGGGGGTGACATCCTGCATGGGGCATTATATGGGGGGGTGACATGCTGCATGGGGCATGATATGGGGGGGTGACATCCTGCATGGGGCATGATATGGGGGGGTGACATCCTGCATGGGGCATGATATGGGGGGGTGACATCCTGCATGGCGCATGATATGGGGGGTGACATCCTGCATGGGGCATGATATGGGGGGTGACATCCTGCATGGGGCATGATATGGGGGGATGACATCCTGCATGGGGCATGATATGGGGGGATGACATCCTGCATGGGGCATGATATTGGGGGTGACATCCTGCATGGGGCATTATATGGGGGGGAAAGGGACATCCTGCATGGAGCATTATAAAGACAGGGGAGTGATATCTTGCATGCGGCATTATATGGTGTGAGAAAGGGACATCCTGCATGGGGCATTATATGGGGGGGTGACATCCTGCATGGGGCATTATATGGGGGGGTGACATGCTGCATGGGGCATTATATGGGGGGTGACATGCTGCATGGGGCATTATAAAGACAGGGGAGTGATATCCTGCATGGGGCATTATATGGGGGGTGACATCCTGCATGGGGCATTATATGGGGGGTGACATCCTGCATGGGGCATTATATGGGGGGGTGACATCCTGCATGGGGCATTATATGGTGGGGGTGACATCCTGCATGGGGCATTATATGGGGGAGTGACATGCTGCATGGGGCATTATATGGGGGGGTGACATGCTGCATGGGGCATTATAGAGACGGGAGTGGTATCCTGCATGGGGCATTATATGGGGGGGTGACATCCTGCATGGGGCATTATATGGGGGGTGACATCCTGCATGGGGCATGATATGGGGGGGTGACATCCTGCATGGGGCATGATATGGGGGTGACATCCTGCATGGGGCATGATATTGGGGGTGACATCCTGCATGGGGCATTATATGGGGGGGGGAAGGGACATCCTGCATGGAGCATTATAAAGACAGGGGAGTGATATCTTGCATGGGGCATTATATGGTGTGAGAAAGGGATATCCTGCATGGGGCATTATATGGGGGGGTGACATCCTGCATGGGGCATTATATGGGGGGTGACATGCTGCATGGGGCATTATATGGGGGGGTGACATGCTGCATGGGGCATTATAAAGACAGGGGAGTGATATCCTGCATGGGGCATTATATGGGGGGTGACATCCTGCATGGGGCATTATATGGGGGGGTGACATGCTGCATGGGGCATGATATGGGGGGGTGATATCCTGCATGGGGCATGATATGGGGGGGTGACATCCTATATGGGGCATGATATGGGGGGGTGACATCCTGCATGGGGCATGATATGGGGGGGTGACATCCTGCATGGCGCATTATATGGGGGGTGACATCCTACATGGGGCATGATATGGGGGGGTGACATCCTGCATGGGGCATGATATGGGGGGTGACATCCTGCATGGGGCATGATATGGGGGGGTGACATCCTGCATGGGGCATGATATGGGGGGTGACATCCTGCATGGGGCATGATATTGGGGGTGACATCCTGCATGGGGCATTATATGGGGGGGGGGAAGGACATCCTGTATGGAGCATTATAAAGACGGGAGTGATATCTTGCATGGGGCATTATATGGTGTGAGAAAGGGACATCCTGCATGGGGCATTATATGGGGGGGTGACATCCTGCATGGGGCATTATATGGGGGGGGTGACATGCATGGGGCATTATATGGGGGGTGACATGCTGCATGGGGCATTATAAAGACAGGGGAGTGATATCCTGCATGGGGCATTATATGGGGGGGTGACATCCTGCATGGGGCATTATATGGGGGGGTGACATCCTGCATGGGGCATGATATGGGGGGGTGACATCCTGCATGGGGCATGATATGGGGGGGTGACATCCTGCATGGGGCATGATATGGGGGGGTGACATCCTGCATGGAGCATGATATGGGGGGTGACATCCTGCATGGGGCATTATATGGGGGGGGGGAAGGGACATCCTGCATGGAGCATTATAAAGACAGGGGAGTGATATCTTGCATGGGGCATTATATGGTGTGAGAAAGGGACATCCTGCATGGGGCATTATATGGGGGGTGGCATCCAGCATGGGGCATTATAAGGGGGGAACAGCCTGCATGGGGCATTATAAGGGGGGGGACAGCCTGCATATGGCATTCTAAGGGGGAAACAGCCTGCCTATTGGGAACATTTACCTGCCCATTGAGGACCTATGCTGCCTATTGTGGACCTTTTCTGCCTACTGGGGATATTTACCTGCCTTTTGGTGATATTTACTTGTCTATTGGGGACCTATGCTGCCTATTGGGTACATTTACCTGCCTATTGGGGACCTATGCTGCCTATTGGGTACAGTTACCTACCTATTGAAATACCGGTTGATTTAACTTTAATTGTTCTTCATTTTAAATATTGTATTTGTTCCTGTATTGTTTTTTTTACTTAAAAAACTATATTCTGGCCCTCCAATGGTCTGAGGGACCGTGAACTGGCCCTCTGTTTAAAAAGTTTGAGGACCCCTGATATAGAAGATGGGATTAATAGTATATCCAAATCAGAGTAAAAAAATACTGAGTGTTTTGAACCTCATCTGGCAAATGGATGCCCAATGTGGATAAACTTAAAGGAAACCTGTCCTCAGGATTTTGGTAAGTTAAACTAAATGCATTGTCAGGTTGGTGCTGTTACACTGATTAAAATGGTACCTGGGTTGAATAAATCCGTCTTTTGGTTCTTTTTTAATCTGTGTTTGCAGTTTTAGGTTAATGAGATGCTCGTGCTTCGGGGTGGGCCTGTGGGCAGGTCTTTCTTTTGGTGCTCTGGCTTCATCGTCATCATTCTGGGCTAAAATGACAGGTCACTGAACAGTCAGTGACCTGCCTCCTATTTTACATACTGCACCTGCGCATTTAATATTGTGGTCTAAAGAAAAAAATTGTCTCCCAACAAAATGGCGACGGTACATGGGCAGTAGCTCTATCGGCAAGCAATGTTCTCAATCGGCGCATGCACAGTAGCATCCATCGGCAAGCAATGCTCTTAATCTGGGCAAATGCCGCCTGAGAGCGTCGCTTGCCGATGGATGGTACTGCGCATGCGCCAGTGCCATTTTGTTGGAGCCAATTTTTTTTATTTTTTTTTAAGACCACAATATTAAATGCGCAGACGCAGTATTTAAAATAAGATGCAGGTCACTGAAGTCTATAGCCACCAACTTAGAAAAACAATATAGTCTGCAGTCCTTGGTAGTGCACGTGGAAAGTGAATCAGAAATGGAAAAGATAGGTTTAGGCACTAACTGGCAAGAAGCTAATCACTTTCACGGGGTTGCACTCAGCACCGTTTCTACCTTAGTTTTTGTTGTTTTTTATTAATGATTTCTCTTTTGAAGATACAGAGTGGAGTTGTGTCACTCTACTCTTCCCTATAAAGACCAAGCGCACAGTGAGGGATTGCGTCATTACTGTACCCTTTTGTGTCTTATCAGGCAGGATCCTATCCCTCCTAACATATTAAGAGTGTTTGGGGCATCCGCACACAGAGCCACCACACCCGGCCCGCTCGCCTTCCAGAGCCAGATGTGCAGGGTGGGAACAAGGATCTATTATCTGCCAGCTGTCCCAAGGTCTGCATCCAGGTCCTTTGATGTCAGTCTTCCATCACCTGTTTGCAAAGAAGGAATCTGGATCTTCAGGATAGGTATCAGTGAGGGGGCTCCATTAAAAAAAAAAAATTTTGAAAGGCAAACAATGTTCAATGCTGCCCGATTATAACATGCCGAATCCCGGGTTCAAAGATCTCCTTCCTTTAATGGCCTGCGGTGACCTCCACACCCCCCCACATTCCCCTGCGGCCTCCAGGTATAAATTTAGTCCCGGCACCGACCTGGGCGTTCCCCAGGGCTGGGCCACACCTGCAGAAGCCCAGCCAAGCATGTGTACCGGTTCTTTTGCTCGGCCCCGCCCACGGTCAATCAGGACGTCTTTCTCCAACCACTCGGGAATACTGCCCGCGTTCTTCTGACGCCACCCCTTCTTCCCAGCGCCATTTTCATCACACGCTCTCTGCAGTGCAGCACCCACCTCGTGCCTCACCGCAGACTCAGCCAGGACTTGGGATCAAGGGTCTGAGTAAGCTCTGCCACTGGGGGTGCAGCTCTCACCCCTGGCAAGCTCACCATGGCACATTCTTACTCTCCCTCTATGCCGAACCTCAGGGAGTCTCAATCCCATCCTTCATTTTGCATGTTATTTAAGTAATAAAAAGTTCCCCTCTGGTCAGACTTTATCCCTCTGCTCGAATTGCAACCCATCCAATATGCCACACCCCAGGAGGCCCCCATTGCCCGCAACGAGACCCCCCCCCTTACTCCTTCCACTGGGCCGCAGCTCTCTCCCAGTCAGTAGCTGACCTATCCAAAGTATCCCATACTTTGGTCTCGATCTTAGATCGGCTACCCAACTCTGTCTCTGCGACCAGGCCTCTTGTTACCTCCACTGGGCATTTTGGACCCCACGGCCTCCCATACCCATAAGGGTGTCCCTTGCAGGAGCTCCAAAAGTGTGTCAGCCCCAGCTTATTGTCTAGCGCACCAGATCATTGTCAAGCTCCCCATCACCACACCTCTCCCCTTCCTCTGACGCTCCAGCTGTGCAGAAGTCAGATCCACAGTCTGAGTCAGATTCTGATCTGGACTCCAAACAAATTCTAGCTGTTAATCCGACCCTTAACATAAAAAAGGCAGAGACCTCTTCCTCTAAACAGATGGTATCCTTCAGAAGGATGAAGCGCCCTCACTGTTGTTTTGCCAGTCACAAAGAGTTTAACGGAATCTTTACAAAGGAATGGGAGCACCCAGGCAAGCGCTTTCAGAAAAGAAAACGCATGGATGTCTTGTATCCTTTTGCAGCTGACCAGCTTCAGAAATTGGCAGAATTTCTCTCACTGGGTCCCACAGTCTCCTGGCTCTCCACTAACACTATTCTTCCTCTTTCTGACTGATCCTCTTTAAAGCAGCACTCCGACAGACGCACCGAAACCCTCGCCAAATCAGCCTTCAAGGACGCGGACTCAGCCCGCTGCCTGTCATTTGCTGCTACGTGGGCGGCCAAGTCTGTTTCGGCCTGGGTGAAACACCTCCGCCAGGATATCTTTTTGAATGCTGATCCTTCTGAACTAGCTGATCTAGCGTGTCAAATTGGTCATGCAGGGAAGTACCTTCTGACTGCTTCCCTTGATGCAGCCATCTGTTCAACCCAGGTAGCCGGGAACATAATCACTATCCGCAGGGTCTTATGGCTAAAGGCATGGAACATGGACTCAGCGTCCAAAAAGTCTCTCACCTGCCTCCCATTCCAAGGCTTTCATCATTTCGGAGAAGAAGTAAATAAAATAATCTAAAACGCCACGGGGGGTAAGAGAACTTCACTTCCTCAACAGAGGACTAAACGCCCACCCCTCAGGTGTCACACAGTTCAATTTCGTTCTTTTCTGAGGTTTTCAGCCCAGAACAATACCCGACAGGAAAAGACTCCAGTCCATCAGCAAAACAAAAGACCTTCCTTCAGACGAGCCCCCACCTGGTGTTCAAAAACCCACCAGCATCGGCCATCCAGAACCGAATCCAGCAGATTCTCCACAGCATGACTGGTCGCTCCCACCTGGGAAGTCTGTAGGGATGGGGGGGCCGTCTCCTTCAATTCTGGGACAAAAGGCTCTTAGTAGTCGACACCTACGTCCGGGATGTCGTCTCCTACGATTTTAGACAGAATTTTCCACTCTCCCTCATTCTCGTTTTTTTGACTCTCGCCATTTGGGAGCAGTTTTTCAAGACTTAACAGTCCAGGGCCACTCAATATCGTCCAGCCTGACAGCGCCACGGCTGTGGCATACATCAACCGCCAAGGGGGAACTCTACATCAAGCAGTGATATCAGAGGTTGCTCGGATCCTGTTGGCTATGCGGAATGTTCCAGCTATTTCAGCAGCACACATTCCAAGAGTGGATAACTGGGCCACAGATTTTCTCAGCCTAGGAGGTCTCGCTGCGAGTGGTCCCTGAATCCATCAAGTCTTCCACAAGATTGGTCTCAGGTGGAGGACTCCTCATGGTACCCAGACTGAACCACAAGGTTCCTCAGTTCTTATCCAGTTCCCGCAATCCGCTCCGACGCGCTAGAAATTCCCTGGACACAGTTTTCCCTCCTATACCTGTTTCCACCTCTACCTCTGATTCCCAGGGTGGTCAAGAAGATCAAGGCAGGAGTGCCCGTCATACTCATTGCTCCAGACCGGCCCAGAAGACCCTGGTCTGGTCGTTCAGACCATGGTCAGAGCAAGGAAACCTTCCTTCTCTTGCATCTACCACCACCCTGATGGTTTTTCATCTTCCATCCATTTTGTCCTTTTTGCAGTCGGGCCTGGAATCTGGCGTGTCCCTCAGTTCTCTTAAGGGGCAGGTGTCTGCCCTTTCCATCCTTTTTCAAAGGAATCTTGCATCTAGCCGGCAGATCAAGACCTTTGGTTAAGGGGTTTGCCCATTCCATTCCTCCCTACCGGCCTCCGGTAGAACCCTGGTATCTCAACCTAGTGCTCAACGTCGTCCAGTAGTCTCAATTTGAATCACTACGTGAAGTCTCTTCCATCTTCCTTTCCTGGAAGGTTGCCATTACCTTCATCAGATGAGTCTCTGAACTTGCAGTTCTCTCTTGTCGTTCCCCTTACCCTGTGTTTCACCAGGACAAGGTGGTTTTACATCCAATTCCATCATTTCTTCCTAAAGTGGTTTCCGTATTTCTCCTCAATGAGGACATCATGCTTCCTTCCTTTTGTCCGTCTCATTCTCATCCTAGGGAGTTTTCGCTAAACAAACTGGTAAGAGCCCTCCATCTTTACCTTTCCAGAACAGCACCTTCTGATGTGCGTACTCTCTGTTCATTATCCCCAAAGGTCCGTGAAAGGGCCTCCCTGCTTTCAGGTCTACCATTGCCCACTTAGTCCGTTCTGCTATTCTGCAAGCATACCGACTAAGGGACAGAGCACGTCCAATCAGGGCCATGTCACACTCTCCGCCAGAGCAGTGGGAGCCTCCTGGCCAGTCCGCCACCACGCGTTGGCCTCGCAGGTTTGCAAAGCAACTACATGCTCCTCCATTCATACCAAGTTCTACAGTTTCACACTTATGCCTCGGTGACTGCGAACCTCTGTAAAGGTCCTTCAAGCCACAGTGGCCCGAACTCAGAATTGAAGGTACTACTCCTTTACCCACCCTTGGGACTGCTTTTGAATGTTCCATGGTTTCCTCTGTCCCCCAATGAAGCAATAGAGAAATTAAGATTTTGGGTACCTACCATAAAATCTCTTTTTCAGAACCTTCATTGGGGGACACAGCACCATAATATAACATTTCAGAGTTCTATAAACAGAACAATATCAATATGAAGAATCTATTATTCCTCCGAGATATTTATAAATTAATTGACATTCACCAGGTGTTACTAGTTGACAGTATCAGAATCTGGAGCGACACACAATTAAAGGGAATCTACCCCATCTGCGATGAGACCCTGATGTGTCACTTACTTTGCGGGATGCTGCAGTTTTGATTAAAAACAGATTTTTGTCTTCTGCAGATCTACCAGTTCTCTGAATGCTGAGATCATATAGTCCCGCCTACACCACTGATTGACAGTTTTCTGCTTATGCACAGGAGTTTGTCATTCAGTGATTTGGCGGAGTTATAAAGGGGTAATTAGTATGGAGAACTACAGTTAGGTCCAGAAATATTTGGACAGTGACAAGTTTTGGCATTTTTGCTGTTTACCAAAAATATTCAAGATACAAGCATATTATCAATATGGACTTAAAGTACAGACTCTCAGTTCTAGGCCGGGTTCACACGGCCGTCTGTTCTCTCATACAAGAGAATCGGGCCGAATATGTTAATGTCACTCAGATCAAACGCTGTCAGTTTCTCCGAGTGTCACCTTAGTGTCATCCGATTCTCTCGCATGAATCGTATCACAGGTGCAGAGAAGATTGACAACTTAATTTCTCCATTCTCTGTGGCCGCAGTAATCGGACTGCACTCGGATGACATCAGAGTGCAGTCCAATGTTTCACACGCACCCATAGATCTGTATTGGATGCACTTGCAGCATGCTGTGATTTTTTTCTCTTGCCGAATAGGCATGAGAAAAAAAATTACTGGTCTGCACTGCCCCACAGTACAACATTGATCTGAGGGCTATCCAATAAAACATTGGATAGCACTCAGCCATGTGATTGAGCTCTTAATTTTAGGGTATTCACATAATTGGAGTAAGGGTCTGGAAATTACTGCTCTTTAATATGTAGTTGCCTCTTTATAATGGGACCAAAAGTAAGTGGTCAATTATTTCAAAAGCTCTTTAATAGGCTGCATGGGCTAATCCCTTGTTGATTCAACAGGTAAAAGGTCTGGAGAACTGATTCCAGGTGTGGAATTTGCATTTGGAAGCTGTTGCTGTGAACCCACAACATGCAGTCATAGGAGCTCTCAATGGAAGAGAAATAAATTCCTTTTTTTTCAGCCTAAAATTATGGTCTATCACGTAATAAAGCTGTCAAACAGTCGCAAATCATGCACTCGGGAGCGATTCAACCATATCACCGAGCAGCTATAAATACTCTGAGCTCGGCCCGAACATACTCGGCGAAAGGGTTAATAGAACATACTCGCTCAACACTAATTATGAGGTATATGGGGGCTATACTTTTTGCTCAGAATCACCCAAATGCAGCAAGGTTGATAGGACACAACTTCACCAGATCTCAGCGCCATAAAGCAATCATTTCACATGCTTAAGACAAAACTTAAGGCAGAAAGACCCACAAAACAAGCAACAACTGAAGCCAGCTGCAGTAAAGACCTGGCAAAGCATCACAAAGGAAGAAACCCAGTGTTTGGTGATGTCCATTGCTTCCAGATTTCAGGCAATCATTGCCTGCAAAGGATTATGTACAAAGTATTAAAAATTAACATTTTATTTATGGTAAAGTTAATTTGTTCAATTACTTTTGAGCCCATGAAATGAAGAGGCTTTGTAGAAAAATGGTTGCAATTCCTAAATGTTTCACAGGATATTTTTGTTCAATCCCTTTAATTAACCCCTTTCTGACGTGTGATCTAATAGTACGTCATGGTGACCTGGGCCGATTGGACCAATGACGTACTATTAGGTCATATGGCGATCGCGCCCGCACACAAGCGGTGCGGGACCGCTCCCTGCACATTAACCCCCTCAATGCTGCGATCAAAGTCGATCGCAGCATTGCGGGGGCAAGGGGAGGTGATCGCAGATACTCACCTCTCTTGCCAGCGTACAACGCTGTCTGCTGCGGCTCCCGGATGTTGCCATGATGACCCGATGTCATCATGACAACATCCGGGTCACCAGACAGCAGGAAGATACTTTGGTCATGCGCAGAGCATGACCAAAGTATCTTCTCCCTCTGCAGCAGTGACAGCCTGTATAGCACAGGGAGCTGCTGCTGCTCTCTATGCTATACAGGCAATCTGAAAATAAAATGTGAAAGTCCCATAGTGGGACAAGGTGAAAAGTAAAAAAAAGAATCAAAATGTGGAAAAAAAAAAAAAGTTTGTAAAAATATAAAAAATTAAAAAAATCCAAAAAATAAAAATATATTGTACCAATAAATAAATATTATTGTGGGGGAAAAAAAACAATAAAAGTACCCATATATGGTATCACCGCATCCGGAACGACCTGTCCTATAAAACTGTCCCACTAGTTAACCCCTTTAGTGAACACGGTAAAAAACAAACAAAAAAAAAAAAAACATGATTTATCATCATACCGCCAGACAAAAAATGCAATAAAATGCGATCAAAAAACGAATTCAAATAAAAATGGTACCACTGAAAACGTGATCTTGTCCCGCAAAAAACAAGCCGCCATACAGCTCCATCAGCCGAAAAATAAAAAAATTATAGCTCTCAGAATAAAGCGATGCAAAAAAATATTTTTTCTATAAAATATTTTTTGAGTAAAAGCGCCAAAACAAAAAAAAACAATATAAATGTAGTACCGCTGTAATCATACTGACCCGAAGAATAACGCTGCCTTATCAATTTTACCACACGTGGAACGGTATTAAAAAAAAAAAAAAAAAATCCGGAATTGTTGGTTTTTGTTTATTCTCCCTCCCAAAAATCAGAATAGAAAGCGATCAAAAAATGTCACGTGCCAAAAATGGTACCAATAAAAAAGTCAACTTGTTCTGCAAAAAACAGGTCGTCACATGACTGTCGGCCGAAATATGGAAAAATTATAGATCTCAAAATGGCTCATCATGGCAATACAAAAACTAGCCTTTGCAAAAAAAAAAAAAAAAAGTGTCTTTTAGTGTGTGACAGCTGTCAATCATAAAAACCCGATATAAATCTGGTATCACTGTAATCGCACCGACCCGAAGAATATAGCGGTCTAATCACTTATACCGCACGAGGAACGGCGTAAAAAATAAACACTAGGGTTAGGATTGGGATTTTTTCAAAAGTAAAGAAAAAACAATTACGACGATATGGCGACTAGTGAGCACAAGTGCTCGCTGCTTGAGTTTGCATCGGGTATGCACCGAGTATCGTGGGTGCTGGAGTGACATGCTCAAGTCTCCTCCCCATATGTTTTGCAGCTGTTATACAGCCAAAGAAACCTTGCGGGGATTGCCTGCCATGCACAAGCGATCCCTGCATAGTTTTTTTTTGGGTGTCTAATAACCGTGAAACATGCAGAGCGGGGACTCGAGCATGTCACTTGAGCACCCGTAATACATGGTGCATACCCGAGTATCAGATGCAAACTCAAGTAGCGAGCACTTGCCCTCAAGACTAATGACAACTTACTCAATATGATGACCTAATGTTATCAAATTCTGTGTCGTACCTCTGGGTTCAAAATTTTCACTATACCCCTTGATAAAATCCTTGAGGGGGCTAGTTTCCAAAATGGGGTCACTTGTGGGGGGTTTCCACTGTTTAGGCACATCAGGGGCTCTCCAAAATCAATATGGCGTCCGCTAATTATTCAAGCAAATTTTACATTCAAAAAGTCAAATGGCGCTCCTTCCCTTCCGCGCCCTGCCGTGCGCCCAAACAGTGGTTTTCCCCCACATATGGGGTATCTGCGTGCTCAGGAGGAATTGCACAACAAATTGCATGGTGCAATTTCTCCTGTTACTCTTATGAAAATGCAAAATTGGAGGCTGAAAAACATTTTTGTTGCAAAAATGTGAAAATGTTATTTTTATGGCTCAATGTTTTAAACTTCTGTGAAGCACCTGGGGGTTCAAGGTGCTCACCACACATCTAGATTAGTTCCCTGAGGGGTCTAGTTTCCAAAATGGTGTCACTTGTGGGGGGTTTCCACTGTTTAGGCACATCAGGGGCTCTACAAACACAACATGGAGTCTGCTAATTATTCAACCAAATTTTACATTTAAAAATGGTCAAATGGTGCTCCTTCCCTTCCAAGCTCTGCCGTACGGCCAAACAGTGGTTTTCCCCCACATATGGGGTATTGTGCAATTTCTCCTGAGCTTCCCAACACATTTTGGGGTCCATTTTTTCCTGTTACCCTTGCAAAAATAAAAAAAAATGGGGTCTAAATTAACATTTGTGTGAAAAAAGTTAAATGTTCATTTTTTTCTTCCACATTCCAAAAATTCCTGTGAAGCACCTGAAGGGTTAATAAACTTCTTGAATGTGATTTTTAGAATGGTGTCACTTTTGGGTATTTCTGTCATAAAGGCCCCTCAAAGTCACTTCAAATTTGATGTGGTCCCTAAAAAAAATAGTTTTGTAAATTTTGTTGGAAAATTTAGAAATCGCTGGTCAACTTTTAACCCTTAGGCTGCGTGCCCACGTTGCGGATTACAAGCGTTTTTGCTGCGGATTTTCCGCAGCGGAAACGCTTGTAAAACGCTTGGTAATCCGCATCCCATTGTCCCCAATGAGAATCCGCAAGTTCTATGCCCATGCTGCGGATTTTCCCGCAGCGTTTATGCTGCGTTCAAAAATCCGCAGCATGTCCATTAATTTTGCATTTCCGCATGCGGAATTGCCTTGTGCAATGCATTAAAAACGCAAGGCAATTCCGCATGTGGAAAACGCGCGATAAACGCATGCGTTTTTCCGGGAGAGGACATGCGGAAATGAAGCAGAAATTTTCAGCTTCATTTCCGCAACGTGGGCACATAGCCTTATAGCTCCCTATCAAAAAAAAATTTGGGTTCCAAAATTGTGCTGATGTAAAGTAGACATGTGGGAAATGTTATGTCACACAAAATAGTTAATAAACATATCTCTGATTTAAGGGCATAAAAATTCAAATTTTGAAAATTGCTAAATTTTCCATTTTTTTCACAAATAAACGCAAGAGTCATCGAAGAAATTTTACCACACTCATGAAGTACAATATGTCACGAAAAAACGGTGGGATCCATTGAAGCGTTCCAGAATAATTACCTCATAAAGTGACAGTGATCAGAATTGTAAAATTGGCCCAGTCATTAATGTGAAAACCACCCTCGAGGGTAAAGGGGTTAAGCCTGAAAGTCTACACTTCAATTGCATCTCAGGTGTTTAATTTTAAATAAAAAGTGTCATTCAGAGCCAAAATCACAGGATTTGGTAACTGTCAAAATATTTCTGGACCTAACTGTACATGGCAGCAGGTTTACTAGTCCTCTAGTGATAATCTGCTGATAAAACAGTGATTTTATAAAAACTTCTGCAAAAAGCCCAGTAAGTGACACATCTCTGGAATCAAATTAGGTAGAAAAACTCTGGTGACAGATTTCCCTTTTAACATCTGAGTTTTACAATTTCATTAGCCAATATATTCATATATTTCCTGAAGCAGAAATATCTCAACATACAATTCTAAAAAAGATGATCTAGAACTATTCATTTAGCAAATGCAAGCATTTCTGTAACTATACGTGTGGAGTTGTGAGAAGTCCTCTCTAAACGGATTCTAATATCTTCTCTCTGCATAGTCTTCTTCCTGATCTTGTAAAAACATTTGTTTAATGGAATTGCAAAATAAGTTTTCTGAATTATTGGATGTTTGATTTTAGGAAATCAATTGTATTTACATTGATTACAAATGTTCAAAGAGAACAAGGTCAGTATTTCTACAAATCATGGACCTGTAAAATGTGCCCAAATATATTCTGGTGGCTTAAGGACGATTTTACATGATTTAATATTTTATATGGTCGGAGTGTAAATTGATCTTTGATGCTAGGCTGAGCAAGTAACTAAGATTTAAAAAAAAAAAAAAAACACTTCTTTACTCACTCTTCCCAGGTCCAGCTCGGAGTCTGCTGCTGCTCCCTGTGTCTATTATTGTCTGCAGCGATAACGTTGACAGCGCTGCAGCCAATAGCTGAAGTCAGCAACTCTGCCTCCAGATGACAGCACGAGCTGCTGAACTTCATTACTGGCTGCAGCGCTGTCAATGTGGTGTCAGCACTGCAGACAATTACAGACTCTGGGAGCAGTGGAAGAGACTGCTGGACCTGCGGAGGGTGAATAAAGCACAGTTTGTTTTTATTTAAAACTAGGGTTTTCAAAACCAGAAAACTCCTTTAATTTAGGTCTCGGTGAGTACACAAAAGTAAAATATTCCATTTTCACTGTTCTGTACATGTTCTTGAATTTTTATTATACTGCAAAATTGCTAGTTGCAACAGCTTTCAAATCAAAAATATAACATAACACTGAGAATGAGATGATTTGCTGAAAAACAAAAGAAATTGTTTAAATTAGTGAGTAATACAAGAAAAAAAAACAAAGCAGGATCTATTCTTGTCCACGGTCAGTCTGCAAGTTTTTCTTCATGTTTCTCAAACAACGTCTTTAAACCAGCAGTAAAAATGATAGGCTTCATTCCCGTTAATCTCTATGTTCTACATAGAAGTAGAGATGTCCCGTTTTCAACCAGTTTTCGTACTGTCAGATGCAGGACTGTAATGAGAAAGGAATGCCTCATATCCTGGGACACACAATTATTTTTAGCAGTTTTAATTTCCGTTTTTTATGGTTACTGTTTTTCTTCCCATACTTACTGTTTCAGCAAAGCTTTTGTGATTGTAAAAACATGGAAATTCAACATTTATAATTGCACAACACTAACATACTGGAGGATCCACTACCACAATAAAAACTACATATATATTGGATAAATAACATTCTACTACTTTTGAAATTACCTTTTAATATATGTGTTTTTCTGGGTCTCATTGGTGAGGGCTACTAAAAGTGTGGTATACTTTGAAATGGCGTAAAGGCGATTTTTTTTTTCTCCTTTTACATATTTAGTTAAAAAAAAAAAAGTTTTGCTTTTGGATTTTATTACAAGCATTGCACCATTTTGCTTTTATAAGCTCTTTCTTTCCCTGCACAATTAATGTAGTCTGTGGCCATAAATCAGCTGAGAGGAGTTAGGCTATGTGCCCACGATGCAGAAATGCTCCGGATTTTTCCTGAGCGTTTCTACATCTCCCTGGAAGAAAAAAAACGCATGGGGATTTTACATGCGTTTTTTCAGCCAGGGACAAGCGTTTGTCACGCATTTTGCACATGCGATTTCCAAGAGATTTTAGCATCACTTGGAAAAGTGCTTGACAACTTGGTCACACTATATAAATCCATGCAACCGGTATGGATTTTATATAGTGTGACCAAGTTAGTTAAAAAAAAGAATAAAAATGGTAAAAAAAAAACATTATACCCACCTTCCAATGGCCCCCGGGCTCCTTATCTAATGCGTCTTGACTGCCCAGTGTCTCGCGGTGGTGTAAAAGGACCTTCCATGACGTCATTTAGTCATGTGACAGGTCAGGCGACCGCCGACGTCTAAATGACGTCATGGAAGGTCCTTTTAGACCATCGCGAGCCACCGGGGAGCCAGGACGCATCACTAAGGAGGCCGGGGGCCATCAGAAGGTGAGTATAATGTGTTTTTTTATTTTTAATTCTTTCTTTTTTTTTTACAGGTACTATGGTACCTGGGTCTAGATGAGACTCTCCTCTTCTCCAGACCCGGGTACCATCCGCACATTGAATCGCTTAATATCTGCATGTGCACATGTAGTCATGCGGATATTAAGTGATTCAATGCAAGTCAATGGCGGCGAAAACGCAGCGATTATTCACAATAATTGGTAGCGCTGCGGTTTTTTCCGCAATGATAATCCGCAAATTTCCGCAGCATGTGCACAGCACATGCGGATTATCATTGGGGAACATGGCAGGCCTTCTACCATGCGTTTTTTAAGCGTTTCTGTGGCGGAAATGCCGCTGCGGAAACGCTTACAAAACGCATAGTGGGCACACAGCCTTAAGGTTAAGAAAAAAAAGAGTCATATGAATGAAGAGTTAGAATGATCTCACTAACAGATACCCAGGTAAAGAGGTCGGCCACTTTCTCTTGTTGGTGCGGCTTTCCTCACACACCAGCACTTTTGTCCATACAAGGGCCGCTCGTGGAGGAGCACAAGACCAGATCTGTCCATCAGTCTCTTCTGAGACCCATACTGAGCATCAGAATGGATTTTCCAAGCAGCTGCCATTCCTGCTCCCTGCACTGACGAGGAATTTTAATAGAGGAGGTGGTGACGCCTGTGCCCTGCCGTTCTGCAAATCTTACAGGGATGACAGCACTTTGGCGGTAAAGTGACAAATGTACAGTACAGACCAAAAGTTTGGACACACCTTCTCATTTAAAGATTTTTCTGTATTTTCATGACTATGAAAATTGTACATTCACACTGAAGGCATCAAAACTATGAATTAACACATGTGGAATTATATAGTTAACAAAAAAGTGTGAAACAACTGAAAATATGTCTTATATTCTAGGTTCTTCAAAGTAGCCACCTTTAGCTTTGACGACTGCTTTGCACACTCTTGGCATTCTCTTGATGAGCTTCAAGAGGTAGTCACCGGAAATGGTCTTCACTTCACAGGTGTGCCCTGTCAGGTTTAATAAGTGGGATTTCTTGCCTTATAAATGGGGTTGGGACCATCAGTTGTGTTATGTAGAAGTCTGGTGAATACACAGCTGATAGTCCTACTGAATAGACTGTTAGAATTTGTATTATGGCAAGAAAAAAGCAGATAAGTAAAGAAAAACGAGTGGCCATCATTAATTTAAGAAATGAAGGTCAGTCAGTCTGAAAAATTGGGAAAACTTTGAAAGTGTCCCCAAGTGCAGCTGCAAAAACCATCAAGCGCTACAAAGAAACTGGCTCACATGAGGACCGCCCCAGGAAAGGAAGACCAAGAGTCACCTCTGCTTCTGAGGATAAGTTTATCCGAGTCACCAGCCTCAGAAATTGCAGGTTAACAGCAGCTCAGATTAGAGACCAGGTCAATGCCACACAGAGTTGTAGCAGCAGACACATCTCTTCAACAACTGTTAAGAGGAGACTTTGTGCAGCAGGCCTTCATGGTAAAATAGATGCTAGGAAACCACTGCTAAGGACAGGCAACAAGCAAAAGAGACTTGTTTGGGCTAAAGAACACAAGGAATGGACATTAGACCAGTGGAAATCTGTGCTTTGGTCTGATGAGTCCAAATTTGAGATCTTTGGTTCCAACCACCGTGTCTTTGTGCGACGCAGAAAAGGTGAACGGATGGACTCTACATGCCTGGTTCCCACCGTGAAGCATGGAGGAGGAGGTGTGATGGTGTGGGGGTGCTTTGCTGGTGACACTGTTGGGGATTTATTCAAAATTGAAGGCATACTGAACCAGCATGGCTACCACAGCATCTTGCAGCGGCATGCTATTCCATCCGGTTTGCGTTTAGTTGGACCATCATTTATTTTTCAACAGGACAATGACCCCAAACACACCTCCAGGCTGTGTAAGGGCTATTTGACCAAGATGGAGAGTGATGGGGTGCTACGCCAGATGACCTGGCCTCCACAGTCACCAGACCTGAACCCAATCGAGATGGTTTGGGGTGAGCTGGACCGCAGAGTGAAGGCAAAAGGGCCAACAAGTGCTAAGCATCTCTGGGAACTCCTTCAAGATTGTTGGAAGACCATTTCCGGTGACTACCTCTTGAAGCTCATCAAGAGTGTGCAAAGCAGTCATCAAAGCAAAAGGTGGCTACTTTGAAGAACCTAGAATATAAGACATATTTTCAGTTGTTTCACACTTTTTTGTTAAGTATATAATTCCACATGTGTTAATTCATAGTTTTGATGCCTTCAGTGTGAATGTACAATTTTCATAGTCATGAAAATACAGAAAAACCTTTAAATGAGAAGGTGTGTCCAAACTTTTGGTCTGTACTGTACTTCAAGGAATAACCCTTTTTATTTAATTTTTAATATTACAGTAAATCCAAAAACTTAGCTGCTATATTTATAATTCAAAATTTTGAGCATATTTTGAGAATATTCTGAGGTGCAATCTTGTCTTAGCCTTGACTATTTTCAAACTTGAGGACCTCTCTGCATAAACCTCATATTTTGAGCCAAAAGTCTTAAATTTTCATATTTGTTTCAGCACAGGTATTTATTGGTAAAATTTAGGCAAAGGCTGATGTGTTGTGCGACAAACTGCAAAATTAGATATAATGAGTCCTATGCATGTTGCAAATGTGTTTCTTTGGGAGCAGGGGGGTTCGCTGGTCGCACGTGACACACTTGCCATAGACTTTAATGCCGGTTGCATGAGTCTTGTCTGCAATTTGACAGATTTATTTGCATCAAAATCTCAGATTTCAGCGAGTCACAGATAAGTTGGACAAATGTTTACGGTTGAGTGACACATGTAGCCCAAGTTATTCACACTTAAGGCTCGCTCACATGAGCGTATACATTGGACGAGTGCTATCTGATGTTTATAGGATAGCACTCGGACCAGTTCCTTTTTTTTCTCATGCTGAATCGCATGCTACGAGTTGCTGCGCTAATCGGATCGCACTCACCATTCAAGTCTATGGGTGCGCAGAAAACATCGACTGCACTCGGATGTCATCAGTGGACTCAGAATGGAGGAATCTTGCTCTCGATCTTCTCTACACCTGTGCTACAATTCTCTCATCCAAAAGAATAGGATCACACTAACCTGACACTCGGATCAAACTCTGATCACAGTTTTAATCGAGCGTCATTTACATAATTGATCCAATTCTCTCGAATGAGAGAATCTACGGGCGTGTGACCCCCGGCCTTAGGTTTAAGAGAAGCCTGAGAGCAAGTTGAGGTTGGCCACAATAGGGTGACATTTGGCAAAGTATCCTACACAAAACCTACACAGCTAAGGTGGATTTCTTAGGTGGGAGTATACTGCAATGGTAATTTTAAAATGAGTTCTTCATACTAAGGTCACGTTCACACATTCAGTATTTGGTCAGTATTTTACATCAGTATTTGTAAGCCAAATCCAGGCGTAGGTGAAAAATACAGAAGTGGTGACGTGTTTCTATTATACTTTTCCTCTGATCGTTCCTCTCCTGGTTTTGGCTTACAAATACTGATGTAAAATACTGACCAAATACTGATAGTGTGAACGTGGCCTAACTCTTGATAACTGAATTCTATAACTTTTTTTTTTTTTCACAACCGGTACAGCTGTTTACCTTAGGGAAATCCTAAAAATATGATAATGCAACCAAATGACACTTTATATCAGTGTTTCCAAACAAGGACGCCCAAGAGACCTGTAGTTCCCCCAGAACACAGGAAAACCAATAGTAAACGGTAACGGTTATCAGCCTTTGCTTTGCAAAGTAGTAAATATATCGGAGGCAAATTATAAAAGCTTTTGTGAGCCCTACACCAAGCTTCTCTGAGTCAGCAATTTAATCTGTGTGTTTTACATGCATTTCCACAAAGGCATTTTCCTGTTCCTGCAGAAATAAGATTGGCATCAATGCTTTATACAATATGCAAACTGCCTCTTCAGAGATGGAGAGGACTTGAACTCTATAGCGCCACCTATTGGTAGCAGCAATCCTACAAGTCCTCTTTCTCTCTGGGAAATTTAATATGCAAATTACCTTTTCAGAGGAGAATTGCACGGCGAATAAGTCTCCTTACTTTGGCATGCCAGAGCCAGTATGTCACTCTTCACAAGGAGAAACGCTACCCCATAGACCTCAGTCCAGCGCTTCTCACCTAGCCAAATCAGTTCTCATACTGATGAGGGCCAACAGCCCAAAACACCGTGTCTGCAAACTGAGATTCTGATTTGGCTTTTATCTTAAGTCATATTGCACGACTCGTTAAAGGGTTGATTGTGACTTGTAGGATTGCTGCTTCCAATAGGTGGCGCTATAGAGTACAAGTCCTCTCCATCTCTGAAGAGGCAATTTGCTTTATACAAGTAGTTCTTACAAAACATAAAGACCCTGATTGGTTCCAGTAAATACAGTTAAATAAAAGCCCGTGGTAAAGATTTTTGTTGTGTGTTTTTTTGCCAAGTATATTGTAATATAACATGCCAAGTCATAGAAAATATGTTTGTCAATACACTTTCATGTTGAATAATAATAATAAAAAAAATGATAGCAAATAAGAACCTTGTAGATCAAATTTGACTGCCATTAAGTTCCATTTCCCTATAGAGCAGGCAATGTTATCTGGCTCAGCGCTCTCCTTGCCTCATTCACACTTCCAAATTTCATTACCATTTTATATCCATTTTTAATGCTAAAATTAGGAGAGGATACTAAACAAAAATATAATGGACAAAAGTATACTTCTCTCCTAATTTTTTTGCACAAGGATGCAAAAACTGATAAATTAGTGAAGAAATTCCTGATTTCTGGCAATGTTCACGCTAAGCAAAGGGCGTACAATGTTGTATTCATAGTCCATGGTCCCTCTGTATAAAAGATAAGGTGTTCTAGTAGGAGGGAAATGAAAACAAAATCTCAAAGGCTTTTGAACACAGGCATTATATGGTTCTATGTGAAAATCATAAAAGACAATCTGATCTAATAATGGGAGAGGAGGGAATCCACCTTTTCCTGGTTCTGGTGCTAAATTTATGGCATTCACATCAAACACTAAAGCCAGAATATGTGTGAATGCTTACCCCGTGTCTCAAGCTTTCTGTAGGTTCCCATAATGATGCAGTTTTAACACTATTCATCTATAGCATGCATTAACTGTTAAAGGGATTTTTTTTTTAAGAAACACGCCTCTTAATGAATCAGGTATAATGCATAGTGGCGTGTGTCACTATGTGTGCATTGCCACAAATCTTACTGCTGCCGCTGATGGAGTAAGATTTCTGGAGTAGCGAACGCCACCCTTAGTCATGAATTTGATGAGCGGGGATCGCCACACGCCTCTGTGCTGCCCCACTTTCGCCCACCTTGTTGGAGCTAGGACAAGAATGTTGTGAAAACACCAGAAGTCACATTTTTTGCATGAAAAATTGTGACTTTTCAAAGGTTTTTTTGCCAGAAGTCTGGCAAAAAGCTTTGATGAATTGACCTCTATGTGTGTTCGTGTTCTGACCGCTCTAACAGGCAAACAGAGCTGATTCCCAACAGTGTGTATATTGCGCACCATTAGGGTTCAGCAAAATGCAATCAGATAGAGTAACTACAGAAATTCATACCTTGCCTGGAAAACCTGTTGGAGGAAAAGCTGATATAAAATGTAGAGGCATACAGTAAGAATCCTCGATTTCACAGTAGATTAGAAGTCAAATAGAGTTATAGCAAAGATAAAATTGGTTCCATTTTGTATGTTGTATTGACTTTACTATTCAGCTGCGTAAGAGCGTTTATGCTGATGATCAGCCATCCTGTGTACTCTAGAAAAGTAGTACCCAATGCCGATGTTACACAGGTGCTTTGCAGGATACAATTTCTGATGGGGCCTTTTAATCTCTCTACTATACCTAGAATCAGATCCAATTCTGCATTTCCGATCCAATTGTGGGTCTGGCCATGCTACAATGACACAAATGTAGAGTTTGTATTTTAAAATGTTGGTCTTAGAAAGAGACTACAAATAAATCTAATGCCACACACAAGTTGTGTGCAACTTCTATTATTTCCTATGGGGAAAGCAACTTGTGACTGACATTTTTAACACTATTGCAATTTTGGCTCATAGCAATCTATAATGCAAAGCACACGGGTCGCACCATATACTTGCTGTCAGAATGGAGGTGGCAACTGCAGAGTGGTACATGCACATGTCTACAGCATAAAATGTACAGCAGAGTAAATGGTGAGCCTATGGCACATGACAGCTGCACTGGATGGTACAAGATCTATTCACCAGATGGATAGGCCATGCAATTCATAGATGAACATTCAATATTAATGCATGCCTTGTATTTGTCTATTAGCTTTAATGTGGTAATGGACGTGGCTTTGTAAGATCATGCACAAAGGCTTGGAATATTTCCATTAAACACTGATACTGGTGATGGAGATGGAGAAGCGAAATGGTTCCTTTGTACAAATGCATTGTTGCTAGCTTTCCTTCTGTAATTTAGTCCGTAACTTCATAAGCTCCTCTTCCAAACTCCTTATATGTTGCTGTAAGGCTATTTTGTCTTCATTTGCCCTCTGGTTTGCTTGAGATTTGGCTTCTTCTATCTTTCTCTCATACCATCTTTCCATCTGAGTAGATACTGCCTCAAAGAAGTATTGAGTGATTTCCAGCGCTTGAGATGCATCTCTAACCCTTGGAACAGTTTGCTCGCCAGTTGTACTACAACCTTGATTTTGATGTCCAGAAATGGGTGCTCTCTCTCGTAGCTGACCAGTTTTTGCACATTTTCTTGTCTGTGTCCCTCTGTCTGTGAGGTTTACAATCTGTTTGTCCGCTTTCTTGCCATCTGATAAGTTCTTGGTGGTGGGATGGATTTTAGCGTGTCTCATTTTAGGGTTGGGAAGGCTGGAAATGGCCAGGTCTGGTTGATGCCTAAGGGTCGATGCAGAGCTTGTTTTTTCTTTAGGCCTTACAGCAGGTGGCACGGCAGGTATAGATGGCTGCTCTATGGCTATTGAGAAAAATAAAACAGATAAGTTGCAAAATAATCCAAGACTACTAATCATGCTGAAATGAAAAAGTCTTTTAATAAGATCCTGAATAATACACATCTCAGAATTAATGTTGTACTTCCATCTTGTCAGTTGTATCATTGCTTTTGCTGGAGTTTTTACCACATTAACAAGGATGGTTCTGCTCTATTCTAAGTGAACCCTGCAACTAATATGTCACTTTCCGATTTATGCTTCATCCTAACGGAAACAGTGATTTACTTTCATCATCTCCCTCTCTTCCTTTCCTAAAGGTTTATTCTGATCTTCTACCATAAAAACAGTAATTAAACTTAATCAAATGTTACAAGAAAAATTCTATTCACAAGCTTTTTACATCCTTAATCTGCTGAATAACCAGTAAGGTGAAAGTGTGGTGAAATGAAAGGAAACAAAACGCCCTCCAGTCAAATTCTGTCATGTATGACATTGGCCTTCTACATGATAAGGTATGTGCAAGCCATTACTTCACATCACAAATGCCAAAACAAGGGATTGATCCCTCATTTTACAAGAAAGGGCAGATCCATGCAAATCATCAAACTTGTGAGACCTCACCGGCACATGACATGGCTCTTTGGAGTAATGCTTGGGGGTGCAGCCAGACATCACAGAAGAGGAGACCTGCAAACACGAACCTCAAAGCACCAGGGCAGAAAAAAAGAGAACACTAGAATGCCATATACTGAGTAGTGTCAGGGCAAACAAGTAGCAGTCGTTTGTACTTTAATATTTTGACAATATTTAAAGGTAACCTGACACCTGATACATGCTACCTGTGGACCGAGCAGCATGTATTAGGCACTGGCTGTATGATTTCAGCCATATATGTTTCACTCTGAAATATACTTTAAAAGCTACGTGGGACTAAGCTGCATGGGTGACTAGTCGAGAAGGCTGGTTCTTGGCGACTTCTCCTCCCACTTCTCTTGAGGGATGGGTCTCTCCCTGAGCATGTGTATAGAGAGAGACCAGTCACTGGTAGCAGGCAGGGGGAAGCCACCGGGGACCTGCCTGTCCGAGTAATCACCATTGCAGCTTAGTCCCCGGCTTTTAATGTATGTTTCTCTCGGAAATGCCGCAGCGGTTTAAAGTCAAACATACCTGGCTGAGATAGTAGAGCCAGTGCCTGATACATGCTGACCTTGGACTGGGCAGCATGTATCAGCTGTCATGTTCCATTTTAAGACAAGAACAGAAGAAATGTAAAACCCATGACAAGTAATTCCAGCAGGCTGTATTCCAGATGTATTAGGCAAGGCATAATGCTCTGTCTGTGCATATATAATGGTCATCCAAATGGACAGTGTATCACAGCACCTTTTATGCAGCCGGTTAGTGTGGTCCAGTTCTAATCATGTTGTATTCAATTAACCCATAAGTGTGGGAAGATGAACCTGCTAAACCTCTGAAACCGGTACCTCTGCATGGGCAGCTTTCTGTAGTTGCTTCTAAGGGAGTTCTGAAAACAGCCAAGTAAGGCCGGCTTCTAGCACACAAGCTGTATATTTTCTTCTTCCCATTTGGCCACTAGATGGTAAAGACCTATAGCCCCCTACCTAGGACAGCATACAAGGCTACATTCACACATCGATGTGATTGTTACCATGCAAGACAAAGAACTGATTTTTTTCTGTGATATCATTCTAGTTGCTTCGGGGTTTTTTCTCCTCTGTTATGTCTTCCCTGAAGCAGGCAGACTGTCTGAGGTTCTTTTTATCCACTGACTCTTAATCCATCAGTTTAAAATAGATGAAACTCAGAAGGCACTCTGAAGTACAATGTCTGTCTTCCTAGTTTCATCCATGTCTCACAGATTCCCATAGACTTTAATGGCTGTGTCTGATCTGCAAAATGATGGGAAAAGGACATTCTGTGAGTCTCACAGTCCGGACACAGAGATCCAGTCAAGACTGATGTATGTATGGCTCAATGAATCTCTATGGGTCAGTGTGGTCTCCAAGAAAAAAACAGACAGCACCAGGCTGGATGTGTGAATGTAGTCTTAGGCTGAGAGATTTCCATTAGCACAATGCTGGACACTTTCTTTCTACCAGCTTGTAGCTGAGAAATGGTGCTCAATGTTTGCCACTTTACCAATACTCTATATTATCATGCTGCATGCTATATTATTACATTATGCATTCATGCTTTTCCTGTAGTTATTTAGAACCCCACTGAGCAGATGTTGCCTAATCACTGTCCCATCTCAATTTTATAGCTACTGAGTCACTCCATCTTTTAATTGCGCACATCATCAAATTAATATTCTGGCTGACTTACATGCACACACCATGAATTCTTGAGTGGGAGCAATCTGCTGCCTTCTGCTGTTTTCCTCTGAGGGAAGTGACTGCTCTCTGGCCGGCTCATCGGATAAACTGCTCTGCGTGGCGGCGTATGAGTGTTGACTGGAGGACTGCGGTGGGACAGATGTGTCTGCAATATTATATTCCTTGCTGCTGTTTGGACTTTCTGATATGGGGTGATCTGTCGACTCGCATGTTGAAGGGGACGGCTTTGTCTTGGATGGCTTTGAATCTCCAGAAAGTTTCAACTCAAGGTTTTGGATTTTCAGTAAACACCAAGTTTTTAGTTCATTCACAACAGATACCTTAAAAAAAGAAATGTGGTTTATGTGTGTGATAATATACGAAAAGAGCCCTGGCATATCGTTCTATATAGGATTAGTAAATGTGAATACTTCCTAAAATTTAGACAGTGTAAGCTTAGACTACACAGTCAGAAATTATTTTCCCAAGAGTCATTCATCTATTCAAGAGGTCCTAGTTACCTGCTCTAGAAAACTATGTGTATACTAGATGGCCTGGGGTCACCATGTTTATATAATCATGTAAAGAAGTTGTTAAAGATCAGTACAATAGGCAGCTGTATACAAGAACTTCTTATTATTACAGTAAGTAATAAAAATGCCTTAAAACATTCTCTCTCTCTCTCATTATTCTGGCATTTGGCAAATATTAAAAATTATGGTAATCCTAATTGATCTAAAACGGGAAAGATTTATTCTTATTTCATGTTAGATATTGAGATAAACATGCATATGTGTCTTTTTATAAAGTGCATGTAAACTTCTGGTTTCAATTGTACTGCAAAGCTAGAGTACAGGAGATCAAATGATCACAGATTCAAGTGTCCTGGAGGACTGAAAAATAAAGTTTTCAAAAATATAAAAGCTTGAATCATCTCCTTTTCCTATAAAATTTTGATCTGTCAAATATCAAATGAATTAACAAATACTATACAATAAACACCATAAAATAAATTAAAACACCAGTCAGTGCACTTCCCAAAAAATGCAATAAAAAAACTGCAAAAATCATTCTATGTACTCCAAAATGGTATCACTAATGATGTCAGCTTGCCAAGCAAAAAACATGATTTCACACAGCTCCATCAAAAAGAAAATGAAAACATTCTGAGGACACAAGCCAAAGTTTTGTTTTTCTTTAAGTACTAAATTTTCACTTTTTTTGCACAGGGGACGCTGAATAAAAATGAAATCCAAAATTTGTAGAGTGTGAGGCCCCGCGAGCAGGGTCCTCTCTCCTCCTGTACCAGTCGGTGACTTGTATTGTTCAAGATTATTGTACTTGTTTTCTATTATGTATACCCTTCTTCACATGTAAAGCGCCATGGAATAAATGGCGCTATAATAATAAATAATAATAGAAATACAGTAACAGAATTATATTTTGAAACATTTCACCCCCCGTTGAAATCTGTTTCCTGCTTTACAGTACAATACGTGGTAAAGTGACTCGTATCATACAAAACTACAACTCATATAAAAAAACAAGTCCACATAAGGCTATGCTGATGGAAAGATAAAAAAAGTTATGACTGTTTGAAGAAGGGGAGGACAAAAAATGATGGCACAAAAAGCAAAAATGGCTGCGCTGAGCAAAGTCAACCAAACTAACTGACATCTCATGTATGGGGAGGAACGCAGACTCTTCCCAGGGGGATTATTTTATTCTTAGAAGAGATGTGCCGCTGAGAACTTTTTGCTGGCAGCAGTTTATTCCCCTCTCCCCATTGAAAACAGATGCATAATAAAGCTGAGCATGTAAGTGTATGGGCTAGCCATGAAGAACAGCTGTTGGCTGACAAAGTGAAGGAGCATGGCCTTTTTTTAGTGTAGTTTTACTAGTGGTGGTACGTGTTGAGCCTGACCCTGATTTTCTTTCATTTAGAGAAGATATATAGTGATTGTGCGTACCTGACGTTTTTCGGCCTCCTTCTTCTGCACATCTGTTTGTTGCTGAAGGCGACAGACACATTCTGCTCTCTCTGCAGACATCCGCTCCATCATTAGCTTGTCCAGAACCCGTAACTACAAAAATGGGAGGCCAGGTTATTTCAGGATTTCACTTCCTACGCAGTGAGGCAGTGGTTAATCCTACCTGGTGCTGAGTTTTAGTGTCCATTTGTCCAAGTTTTGCATTCATCTGATCTTGCACTGTCACAATCTCTGCCTTTATCTCTTCTTTAGTTGCTTCTAACTGATTCTCAAGTTTACACAAAAGTGGCTCACAGCGACATCCGTTTATGGGAGCCTGATGAGAAAATGACTGTGGATTATAGCCAGCAGCACAGCTACCATACACACATGGAAAATAAGCAACTTATCGTCAAACATTTTCTCTACCTATATTTATAGTGTATATATTTATATATTAGAAATGATAGTGCACATTTTCCGTCCTGTGTGCCTCTCCATGCTCTGCACACAGGACACCAACACGTTACCTGCATAACTTTGCCATCTTTTCCTCGGTATAGCGTGTACAGCTGGTAAGCCCTGGCCTCGTGGGGAGGGAACTGCGGAGAGAGAACACTGTGTTTGCTCTTTCTCCTTTGGCTGTGTCTGGTTAGATGGCCACCAGAAAATGGCTGCTGATCTGCAGGTGACGTTGGATCTGATAGAGCTGAAATCTAAGAATATATGAAGTATATGATGTTAGATTATAGCTCTGACCCAAGAAATAGATCTGTGCTATAGCTCAAAAAAATCATTCTTCTTTCTGAATCTTCCAAACAGAAAGTCTATTAATTAGATGAAGGAAGACAAATTGCTTTCTAGTTTCTCTTGTCCTAATTGTAGTGATCTATGGATACAGATGAGAACAGACTAAGGGCAGGTGTGTTTTTAAGATAGGTAGGATACTGCATTATCTATAGGAGGAAGAGTGTAACAATGGCACTTAAAAATAAGCAAAAAAATGCATAAAAATGTATAAAAAAATGCATAAAAAACACGCTTCATACACACAGCGTTTTTCCTGTCAGTACTCGACTTTTATGTAGAAAGAAATGCGGCAAAAATGCCAGGTGTGAACATACCCTTATATTAATCTAGGTACTCCAGTAATAAGGGTTTTAAGCTTCTTAATTTAATCGGAGCCTTTTCCACTATTTTAGCAAACAGAAAAAGAGCAAGGAAACTGCTTGTACATTAATAATAGAAGTTACAACTATTATTAGAGTCACCTTAGGCATTGAAGTAGTCCAGGATTACAAAAAGGCGTCATTTTTTTTCCAGAAGCAGCACCATTCCTATCCATGGTTCGTGCTTGGAATCGCAGCTCAGCTCCATTTAAGCCAAGGCCTTGCACAGCAGTCATGCATTTTACATTAGCTAAAGGGTTATTATTGAAAAAACAAGCTATGGACACCCAGAGATCCCAAGAACTAGCCTCTGCAGCCTCACCTTGAATGCTTGGCCTCAGCTACATTCATAGTCAATAGGACTGCAGTAAATAGCTGAGTACAGTGCTCCGCTTCCTCCAATAGACTCAGAGAATTTATGGAGCCAAGGCCAGTCATGTGCCCCTCCAATACATACAACGCTGCAGAACCCCAATCTCGGGATTGCCGGGTATATCAGCAGCTGGACCCCAGATATCAGCAAGTTATCTTGAGAATAACGCTTTAACTGTTTTTAGCAATAGCCAACAGGAGGCTTATTGAATTTGAGAGTAGATATTTGGGGTATATAACCAGACTGCTGTAATAGTAGCACAGTTGACATTCATGTTGTAAGGCAGTGACAATGCCGTCCTGTACCTTTTCTTTTGGTTTTGGTCTTTTCCCTTTCCTTTGTTTATTCACAGCAGTTGAAGCTCGCTGTTCATCTTTGCCATCTCCCTGTTTGATCACAGCTTGCTCGCTACTGTGGGTGTCATCAGCTGCTGATACGCTGGCCTGAAAGGTCAGTTATGACATTAAAAAAGACATTATGCCAGAAATATCTATTTTTAACATAATGAAATCCAAAAGTTGACTTTTTCAATAGACTCTAATGACACAACACGATAAACTGAATGTATTCACAAATAAAAGATCTCTATGATGGAAACGAACTCCTGATTCAATAATAACAGGAAACAATCCTGCCAACTCCCACAGTTTTACCATTCTCACTCTACTAGCGCTTGACAGGCAGGATATTATTTCATTCATATTGATAAGTGCATCTGTGTCTGTATAGAACAGGCTGGAACCATTACAGTGTCAAGAAACATTACAGTAAATACATACTTTACTGTCTGCAATATCTTCCCTTGGAACTGACTGAGTCCGTCTTTCCTCCTTCAGCTTTTCTCTTTTTTTCCTCAAGCTTCTGCCACGGCTAAATCGTAAAACCTATTAAAAGTAAAGATGCCATTTATATTATATCTGTATGAAAATATCAACATTATTTTATAAATACAAGAATAGAACAAATAAAGAAAGGTAATGTCATTGTAAACAAATTCCTAAATAATTTTAATTAACAAATTAATCTTGTTTTCTCTAGAAAAATAATCACTGTAGTACATCAAAACATCCACAGTCTCATCACACTAACAGAAACCTGTCCTAGAATAATAATAGGACAGTCGTTTGTGAGCATGTGCAGTAGGACACTCTTACTACAAACAAGAGATAGCTTGACAGTATGTAGTATAGCTTATCTTCAGTTCACAGCAGTGCTCTATATTCAGGAAAGACAGGGTGGACAGCAGTGTGAGCAGCCTCTTCTTACCTCAACACCACTAGTATCTGCAGTGTTAGATTAGATAGACACAGTAGACAGCAGTGTGAGAAGTCTTTTCTTACCTCAGCATCCCTGGCATATCGAGTATTAGATAAAAAAAAAAACAGGGTGGACAGCAGTGTGAGCAGCTTCTTACCTTAGCACTTCTGGTATCTCCAGTATTAGATCAGGCAGGATGGACAGAAGAGTGAGCAACCTCTTCTTACCTCAACACCCCTGGTACCTGCAGTATTAGATCAGATACACATGGTGGACAGCAGTGTGTGCAGCCCCTTCTTAGCTCAGATCCCTTGATATCTCCCGTAGTAGATCAGAAAGACAGGGTGGATAGCAGTGTGAGTGTTCTCTTGCTACCTCAGCATTCTTGCTATCGCCAGTATTAGATCACATAGAAAGGGTAGACAGCTCTGTGAACAGCCTCTTACCTCAGCACCCCTGGTTTCTCCAGTATTACATTAGAAAATTAAAGGAGAATACATGTTCCTTCACACTAAGGGAAAGGTGAAGAGTAGTGTTGAGCGAGCACTAAAATGCTCGGGTGCTCGAAACGCGGGCTGAGCTCACCGTGATACTCGGGTACTCGACCCGAGCAACGAACCCAATGTTAGTCTATGGGAGACCCGAGCATTTTTTCAGAGGCACCCCCGGCAGTCTGTAGAAAGCCTAAAAGGTGCCCAAAACGATAGTGACAGTGCTCAAAAGACATGGGGACAGCATGGGCATCGCACCAGGAATCATTTCTGACCCCCAGGTCACTGCTGTCAACAACGTGGTCAGAGGTATTAAGCTACTTTAATGGGCTCACAATAAAACGTTCAAGAACGAAACTGAAACGGTTTTCCTGTGAAATATGTTAACGAACTTCCTTTCCAGGGTAAAGACTTGTTTATAAGGTAAAATAAATAACCAAAAACAAAAATACTCCTCCACACCTTGGGCTATGTTCACAAGTAGCATTTTTTATGCGTTTTTGCACTTTTGTATTGCTTTCAACAGTGACAAATGCATTCACCGGGAAATGTCATTTTAACATTTTACAATCTTATCTGGCCATGTGCTGTGTGACACATGCATACAGTGCTGAAAAGACATGGGAACAGCATGGGGAAGACCCCTGGAAATATCTCTGACACCCAGGTCACTGCCTAAAAGTGTACCCATCAGAAGTGATCCTTTCCGCATCAGAAGATGCAGACTTGCAACTGTCCCCGTGCAAGTCCTTGTCCCAGGGCAGTGTTCAATTGTACCTTCCCCATTCCTTGCAATGCAAGCGCAAGTTTGCAGCCTGCCACCCACCCACCCCCAGGCTGCAATACCATACTGCTAGCTTGCTTGCACTTGAAATGGGGCCTTTTAGTTTGGAGGAGGTCAAAGCTGACACTACCTCATGGCTGCTTCGGCAGCGAGGTATCCATACTCAGTCCCCAGCCACCCGGCGGCCGGGTGTCCACGCTCAGTCACCAGCCACCAGGGGGTGGCCAGGTGTCCATACTCGGTCCCCAGCCGCCCCGCGCCCGAGTGTCCACACACGGTCCCCAGCCGCCTGGGGGCGGCCGGGTGTCCATAAACGGTCCCCAGCCGCCCCTATTTCTCCTTGAAACTTCCCCCACACTTTTCTTAGCCTGGCCTGCTTTAGGGCAGCATTGGACGGGCCCACCAGAGAACCAGACTCCTCCGGTGGGCCCTGGCTTCTCCATCAGGGGAGTTGAGAGTGCCAAGGTGAGGAGCATGATGATGATGATAGAAGTTAGCGTCTGCTTTGTTTTCTTGGAATGCAAGCGCATGTATGTAGTAGCGGCTAGGCCTGAGGTGGTCAGCGTTCTGGCGCATATCCTACCTCCTCCGTGGATTGCTGGATATTTTCCTGCTACTATCCCAGTTCTATGACTCCCGTTAAAACAAAGCTTCAGGTGATGAATGATGGATGAGGTGGTGGCAAAGGAGAAAGAGCAGGAGGAACAGGGACCATTCACATCAATATCAGGCCAGTCAACCACACATGTCTTGTAGGATATGTTTCTGTACCAAAAGGAGCGATTCGGCTACACAGTTAAAGGGCATGCAGTGAGTGAAATGCCTAACAAAAATTTCGAGGCACTCCAATGCCCCTTGGAAGTGAAATGGAGGTCAGAGGGCCTCAACTAAACCGTTTTTTCCATTTATAGCAACTGGGTCTCCTGTACACTTACATAGTTACATAGTTTATAAGGCCGAAAAAAGACAAGCGTCCATCCAGTTCAGCCTATTTCTTGTACACTGTTGGCCTAAGCAGTGAATGGAAGGCTTTCCAAAAATTAAGAGGAACTGCAATGCCCCTTGAAACAGACGTGGATTACAGCATACTAAATACCTTCTACCCATTATTGGGGAGTGGGTCTCCCTTAGTGTTCGCCTATGCGTTGAAAAGCAAAAGCTGACTAAAATTAGGAGGAAATGCAATGCCCGTTGGAAGAATGGTGGAAGTCGCAGTGGAATAAAAAGACAATATCAATGCCCCTTTGAAAAGTGGTGAAGGTCGCAGTAGCTTAACAAGACGGTTTTAATGCCCCTTGGAGGAGACGTGGAGGTTGCAGTAGCTTAACAAGACGGTTTTAATGCCCCTTGGAAGAGACGTGGAGGTCGCAGTAGCTTAACAAGACGGTTTTAATGCCCCTTGGAAGAGACGTGGAGGTCGCAGTGGAATAAAAAGACAATATCAATGCCCTCGGGAAAAGTGGTGTAGGTCGCAGTAGCTTAACAAGACGGTTTTAATGCCCCTTGGAAGAGACATGGAGGTTGCAGTAGCTTAACAAGACGGTTTTAATGCCCCTTGGAAGAGACGTGGAGGTTGCAGTAGCTTAACAAGACGGTTTCAATGCCCCTTGGAAGAGACGTGGAGGTTGCAGTAGGTTAACGAGATGGTTTTAATGCCCCTTGGGAGAGACGTGGAGGTCGCAGTGGAATAAAAAGACAATATCAATGCTCCTGGGAAAAGTGGTGGAGGTCGCAGTAGCTTAACGAGACGGTTTTAATGCCCCTTGAAAGAATGGTGGAGGTCGCAGTGGAATAAAAAGACAATATCAATGCCCTTGGGAAAAGTGGTGGAGGTCGCAGTAGCTTAACAAGACGGTTTTAATGCCCCTTGGAAGAGATGTGGAGGTCGCAGTAGCTTAACAAGACGGTTTTAATGCCCCTTGGAAGAGACGTGGAGGTTGCAGTAGCTTAACAAGACGGTTTTAATGACCCTTGGAAGAGACGTGGAGGTTGCAGTAGCTTAACAAGACGGTATTAATGCCACTTGGAAGAGACGTGGAGGTTGCAGTAGCTTAACAAGACGCTTTAAATGCCCCTTGGAAGAGACGTGGAGGTTGCAGTAGCTTAACAAGACAGTTTTAATGCCCCTTGGAATAGACGTGGAGGTCGCAGTGGAATAAAAAGACATTATCAATGCACTTGGGAAAAGTGGTGGAGGTCGCAGTAGCTTAACAAGACGGTTTTAATTCCCCTTGGAAGAGACAGGAAATCAAGACTCTTCAGACCTACAGATCACTACCCATTCCTGCTAATACATGTGGGGACAAATGACACCGCAAGAAAGGACCTGGAAACCATCTGCAGTGACTTTGAAGACTTAGGCAAGAAAGTGAAAGAATTGGGAGCGCAGGTGGTCTTCTCATCCATCCTCCCAGTGGATGGCCATGGAACAATGAGGTGGAATAAGATTCTACAGGTGAACAACTGGCTACGTCGATGGTGCCGTCAATAAGGATTTGGATTTCTGGATCACGGAATGAATTACCTATACGATGGACTACTTGCTAGAGATGGGGTGCACCTTACAAAGACTGGAAAACATGTATTTGGAAGTCGCCTTGCTACACTCATCAGGAGAGCTTTAAACTAGAACAATGTGGGAAGGGAAGCAAAAGGCCAGAAAAAGCCATACAGCTGACAAATACTATTGAGATCTCTGCTACTGGAAGTGGAAAGGAAGAACAAAGACAAAACAATTTAAATAATAAAAATATGGGAGGAAGAGAAACCAATCACAAACTAAAATGTTTTTATACAAATGCACAAAGCATGGGCAACAAACAAGGAGAATTGGAACTACTAATGCAGGAAAAGAAATATGATGTCATTGGAATCACTGAAACTTGGTGGGACGATACACATGATTGGAATAAAAGGCTAAAAGGATACAACTTATTTGCAAGAAACAGACTTGATAAACGAGGAGGAGGTGTCGCATTGTATGTTAGAAAAGCGTATATCTGCACAGAGATTGAAGCTTCAGAGACTGGGAGTTCTGTGGAAACTGTTTGGGTAAGAATACAAGGAGAGAACAACGGAAAGGACACCATTGTAGGCATTTACTACAGGCCACCTGGGCAAGCTGAAGATATGGATGAACTCTTTATGTATCAAATGACCAAGTTCTCAAATAAATATGACGTAGTGGTCATGGGAGATTTCAACTATCTAGACATTTGTTGGGAATCTCTCTCAAGTAAAACTAACAGGTCAAGCAAATTCTTATCCTCTCTTGCTGACAACTTTATCTTCCAAAAGGTAGGGGAGAAAACAAGGGGATCTGCTACTTTGGATCTAATCCTTATAAACAGGGATGAAATGGTTGAGGAGGTAAAGGTGGCTGGGACCCTAGGAGGCAGCGATCATGCTATTATAGAATTTTCGATAACTAGAGGAGGAAGACATGTGAAGACTCAAACTTCAAGGTTAGATTTTAGAAAGGCAGATTTTAAGAGACTCAGAAAGAGAATAGGAGGGATGTCCTTAAGGACAAAAATGTCCAGGAAGGATGGGAAATTTTTAAAACTGAGATTCTCAAAGCACAATCGTTAACAATCCCGAAAAGTAGGAAGAATGGGAAGCATTTAAGGAAACCAGGATGGATGAACACAGAACTTAAACACATGCTAAAAAGAAAGAAAGAAATGTTTATTAAATGGAAAGAGGGAGGCATATCTAAAGAAGATTATAATGCAGTCTGCAGATCCTGTAGGGCACGTATCAGTTAAGCTAAAGCTGACAATGAATTAAGGCTTGCAAGAGATGTCAAAAGCAACAAAAAAGGATTTTGGGGGTATGTCAAAAGTAAAAGAAAAGTCAAAGATGCTATAGGATTTTTACAGGATGAAAATGGAGAAATGGTAAGAGAGGATGTTGAGAAGGCCGAACTTTTTAATTCCTATTTTGCATCTGTTTTCTCTCAGAAAGAAAATGTATCATCAACTGATCTTCACTGTCGTTTTAAAGGAATAGAAGAATCCAAGTTATCTGTAAACAGAAAGATTGTGAGGGAATATTTAGCTAACATAAATGAGTTCAAGTCTCCAGGTCCAGATGAATTACACCCCAGAGTACTGAAGGAGATCGTAGAAGAAATTTTAGAACCACTCTCCATAATCTTTGAAAATTCTTGGAGAATAGGAGAAGTCCCAGAAGACTGGAGAAGAGCAAATGTTGTTCCTATCTTCAAAAAGGGGAAGAAGGTGGACCCAGGGAACTATAGGCCGGTGAGTCTGACTTCTATACCAGGAAAGATATTTGAACAAATTATTAAACAACATGTAGGTAAGTACATGGATAAGAATGAAGTGATTAACCAGAGTCAGCATGGGTTTGTAACTAACAAGTCATGTCAGACAAACTTAATTTCCTTCTATGACAGAATCACTGACTGGGTGGATCAGGGAAATGCTGTAGATATAGTATATCTTGACTTCAGCAAAGCATTTGACAAAGTATCTCACACCATCCTTATTGAAAAAATTACCAAGTATGCAATGGACCAGGCAACTGTTAGGTGGATTCATAACTGGCTTAGTGATCGGACTCAAAGGGTGGTTGTAAATGGCTTCACATCCAGCTGGATGAATGTCGCAAGTGGGGTACCACAGGGCTCCGTCCTGGGACCTGTATTGTTCAACATCTTTATCAATGATTTAGATGAAGGAATTGAGGGTAAACTGATTAAATTTGCTGATGACACAAAGCTAGGAGGGATAGCTAATACTAGAGAAGAGAGAGAGAGGATTCAAAAAGACCTAAATAAACTGGAGCAGTGGGCAGCAACCAACAGAATGGTTTTTAACAGGGAAAAATGCAAAGTACTACATCTGGGCAATAAAAATGAAAAAAGCATATACAGAATGGGAGGAATAGAGCTAAGCAACAGTACATGTGAAAAAGACTTAGGTATACTAATAGATCATAGACTGAACATGAGTCAACAGTGTGATGCAGCAGCAAAAAAGGCAAATACAATTCTGGGATGTATTAACAGAAGCATACAGTCTAGATCACGTGAAGTCATTATCGGACTTTACTCCTCTTTGGTCAGACCTCATCTGGAATACTGTGTACAGTTTTGGGCACCACATTTTAGAAAAGACATAGACAAACTGGAGCAAGTTCAGAGAAGAGCGACCAGAATGGTGACTGGTCTGCAAACCATGTCCTATGAGGAACGGTTGCAGGATTTGGGAATGTTTAGCTTGCAAAAAAGAAGACTGAGAGGAGACTTAATAGCTGTCTACAAATATGTCAAGGGCTGTCACATTGTAGAAGGATCATCTTTATTCTCATTTGCACAAGGAAAGACTAGAAGCAATGGGATGAAACTAAATGGGAGGAGACACAGATTAGATATTAGAAAAAACTTTTTGACAGTGAGGGTGATCAATGAGTGGAACAGGCTGCCACGAGAGGTGGTGAGTTCCCCTTCAATGGACGTCTTCAAACAGAGGCTGGACAGACATCTGTTTGAGATGATTTAGTGAATCCTGCTTTGAGCAGGGGGTTGGACCAGATGACCCAGGAGGTCCCTTCCAACTCTACATTCTATGATTCTATGAGACGTGGAGGTTGCAGTAGCTTAAAAAGACGGTTTTAATGCCCCTTGGAAGAGACGTGGAGGTTGCAGTAGGTTAACGAGATGGTTTTAATGCCCCTTGGGAAAGACGTGGAGGTCGCAGTGGAATAAAAAGACAATATCAATGCTCCTGGGAAAAGTGGTGGAGGTCGCAGTAGCTAAACAAGATGGTTTTCATGCCCCTAGGAAGAATGGTGGAGGTAGCAGTGGAATAAAAAGACAATATCAATGCCCCTGGGAAAAAGTGGTGGAGGTCGCAGTAGCTTAAAGAGACGGTTTTAATGCCCCTTGGAAAAATGGTGGAGGCCGCAGTGGAATAAAAAGACAATATCAATGCCCCTGGGAAAAGTGGCGGAGGTCGTAGTAGCTTAACAAGACGGTTTTAATGCCCCTTGGAAGAGACGTGGAGGTCGCAGTAGCTTAACAAGACGGTTTTAATGCCCCTTGGAAGAGACGTGGAGGTCGCAGTAGCTTAACAAGACAGTTTTAATGCCCCTTGGAAGAGACGTGGAGGTTGCAGTAGCTTAACAAGACGGTTTTAATGCCCCTTGGAAGAGACGTGGAGGTCGCAGTGGAATAAAAAGACATTATCAATGCCCTTGGGAAAAGTGGTGGAGGTCGCAGTAGCTAAACAAGATGGTTTTCATGCCTCTAGGAAGAATGGTGGAGGTAGCAGTGGAATAAAAAGACAATATCAATGCCCCTGGGAAAAAGTGGTGGAGGTCGCAGTAGCTTAACAAGACGGTTTTAATGCCCCTTGGAAGAGACGTGGAGGTCGCAGTAGCTTAACAAGACGGTTTTAATGCCCCTTGGAAGAGACGTGGAGGTCGCAGTAGCTTAACAAGACGGTTTTAATGCCCCTTGGAAGAGACGTGGAGGTCGCAGTAGCTTAACAAGACGGTTTTAATGACCCTTGAAAGAGACGTGGAGGTTGCAGTAGCTTAACAAGACGGTATTAATGCCCCTTGGAAGAGACGTGGAGGTTGCAGTAGCTTAACAAGACGGTTTTAATGCCCCTTGGAAGAGACATGGAGGTTGCAGTAGCTTAACAAGACGGTTTTAATGCCCCTTGGAAGAGACGTGGAGGTTGCAGTAGCTTAACAAGACGGTTTTAATGCCCCTTGGAAGAGACGTGGAGGTTGCAGTAGGTTAACGAGATGGTTTTAATGCCCCTTGGGAGAGACGTGGAGGTCGCAGTGGAATAAAAAGACAATATCAATGCTCCTGGGAAAAGTGGTGGAGGTCGCAGTAGCTAAACAAGATGGTTTTAATGCCCCTTGGAAGAGACGTGGAGGTTGCAGTAGCTTAACAAGACGGTATTAATGCCCCTTGGAAGAGACGTGGAGGTTGCAGTAGCTTAACAAGACGGTTTTAATGCCCCTTGGAAGAGACATGGAGGTTGCAGTAGCTTAACAAGACGGTTTTAATGCCCCTTGGAAGAGACGTGGAGGTTGCAGTAGCTTAACAAGACGGTTTTAATGCCCCTTGGAAGAGACGTGGAGGTTGCAGTAGGTTAACGAGATGGTTTTAATGCCCCTTGGGAGAGACGTGGAGGTCGCAGTGGAATAAAAAGACAATATCAATGCTCCTGGGAAAAGTGGTGGAGGTCGCAGTAGCTAAACAAGATGGTTTTAATGCCCCTAGGAAGAATGGTGGAGGTCGCAGTGGAATAAAAAGACAATTTCAATGCCCCTGGGAAAAAGTGGTGGAGGTCGCAGTAGCTTAACGAGACGGTTTTAATGCCCCTTGGAAGAATGGTGGAGGCCGCAGTGGAATAAAAAGACAATATCAATGCCCCTGGGAAAAGTGGTGGAGGTCGCAGTAGCTTAACAAGACGGTTTTAATGCCCCTTGGAAGAGACGTGGAGGTTGCAGTAGCTTAACAAGACGGTTTTAATGCCCCTTGGGAGAGACGTGGAGGTCGCAGTGGAATAAAAAGACAATATCAATGCTCCTGGGAAAAGTGGTGGAGGTCGCAGTAGCTAAACAAGATGGTTTTAATGCCCCTAGGAAGAATGGTGGAGGTCGCAGTGGAATAAAAAGACAATATCAATGCCCCTGGGAAAAAGTGGTGGAGGTCGCAGTAGCTTAACGAGACGGTTTTAATGCCCCTTGGAAGAATGGTGGAGGCCGCAGTGGAATAAAAATACAATATCAATGCCCCTGGGAAAAGTGGTGGAGGTCGCAGTAGCTTAACAAGACGGTTTTAATGCCCCTTGGAAGAGACGTGGAGTTTGCAGTAGCTTAACAAGACGGTTTTAATGCCCCTTGGAAGAGACGTGGAGGTCGCAGTGGAATAAAAAGACAATATCAATGCCCCTGGGAAAAGTGGTGGAGGTCGCAGTAGCTTAACAAGACGGTTTTAATGACCATTGGAAGAATTGTGGAGGTCGCAATGGAATAAAAAGACAATATCAATGCCCCTGGGAAAAGTGGTGGAGGTCACAGTAGCTTAACAAGATGGTTTTAATGCCCCTTGGAAGAATGGTGGAGGTCACAGTGGAATAAAAAGACAATATCAATGCCCCTGAGAAAAGTGGTGGAGGTCGCAGTAGCTTAACAAGACGGTTTTAATGCCCCTTGGAAGAGACATGGAGGTTGCAGTAGCTTAACAAGACAGTTTAAATGCCCCTTGGAAGAGCCATGCAGTACAGCATATTAAAAACATTATTCCGATTATTGGGGAGTGGATCTCCCATAGTCTTTGCCTATGCCTTACAAGCAAAAGCTGCCAAAAATTAGGACGGAGGAACTTGCAATGCTGACAAACAAAAGCCATGCAGTACAGCATCTTAAAAACATTATTCCCATTATTGGGGAGTGGGTCTCCCATAGTCTTTGCCTATGCCTTCCAAGCAAAAGCTGCCAAAAATTAGGACGGAGGAACTTGCAATGCTGGCAACACGGACCAAAGTCACCCTAGTGGTATAGTGGTGGTGGAGGCTGAGGATAAGGAGAAGAGCAAAATACAGCCGAAATGAGGAAGCGTATACCCATGTGTGGGTGTGAAGCGGTGCATGGGAATACACCTCCCGAAATAACACAGTGGATTTGACTTTATGTTACTCTGCTGTCATTTGGTGGTGATGAGAAGTCTGGCCCAATCCAGCCCTTGTTCATTTTGATAAGGGTCAGCTTGCCAGCATTGTCAGTTGACAGGCGAGTGCGCTTATCTGTTATAGTTCCCCCAGCGGCACTAAAAACACGCTCCGATAACACGCTAGCGGCAGGGCAGGCCAGGACCTCAAAGGCGTACAGAGCGAGTTCATTCCAAGTGTCCAGCTTGGATACCCAATAATTAAAAGGCACAGAGGAATCACGGAGGACGCTGGCATGGTCGGCAAGGTACTCCCTCACCATCTTTTGAAACTTTCCACTCCTTGTGAGAGTACCCCGCTCCTCAGGGCCTGTAAGCTGGGCGGGTCTCAGAAAACTGTCCCAGAACGTTGACAGTGTTCACCTGCCTCTGCTGGATTGGAGTTGCGTCTCTCTCTCCTTGGTTGGGCAACGAACTGTGACCTCCGCCGCTAGCGTGTTCAGATGGGAATTTTTTTAACAGTTCTGCAGCAAGGGCCTTCTGGTACTGCCCCATTTTTGTAGACCTCTCCACCTCAGGAATAAGAGAGTGAAAGTTCTCCTTGTAGCCGGGGTCTAAAAGTGTCACCAACCAGTAATGACTGTCACCCAACATTTTGACAACGCGATGGTCACGGTTAAGGCAGCGTAACATAAAGTCAGCCATGCGTGCCAGACTGGTAACGGGCAAGACTTCCGTGTCCTCACCAAGATGACGACTGACCATGTTCTCCTCCTCCTCCTCCTCCCCCCTGTCCACAGGCCACCCACGCTGAACCGACGGTATGACAGTTGTACAGGTACTACCGTCTACAGCGCATGATACCAGCTCCTGTTCTTCTTCCTCCTCCTCCTCCTCTCCCTCATTGTCCCCCAATGCAAGTTGGGATGAGATGAGGCTGGGCTGTGTGTAATCTCCCATTAAGGGTTCTTGATCCATCTCATCATACTCTGGCTGCAATGCCTCCTCTTTAATTCTCTGCAGAGAGCGTTGCAAAAGACAGACAAGTGGGATGCTGACGCTAATGATGGCGTCATCGCAACTCACCATCTTGGTGGACTCCTCAAAGTTTGTCAAGATGGTACATATGTCAGACATCCAGGTCCACTCCTGAGGTCTTATGTGTGGAGTCTGACCTGAATATCGACGGCCTTGTTGCAGCTGGTACTCCACAACTGCTCTCTTCTGCTCACAAATCCTTTGCAACATGTGGAGGGTAGAGTTACAACATGTGGGGACATCACACACCAGTCGGTGTGCCGGAAGCTGCAAACGCTGCTGCAACACAGCAAGGGCGGCGGAAGCTGTAGCCGACTTGCGAAAATGAGCTGACAGGCGGCGTTCTTTGACGAGCAGATCTGGCAACTCGGGGTGCGATTTAAGAAACCACTGAACCACGAGGTTAAGCACATGAGCCAAGCATGGCACGTGTGTGATCTCGCCTCGCCCCAGAGCCGCCACCAGGTTACGGCCATTGTCACACACGACCATGCCTGGATGTAGGTTCAGCGGTCTCAGCCACAGATCTGCCTGCTCTTTCACAGCTGTCCACAACTCACAAGCAGTTTGAGGTTTATCACCTAAGCTTATGAGTTTCAGCACAGCCTGTTGCCACTTGGTGGAGGCAGTACTGCAGTGCTTCCAGCTTGTAACTGATGTGGTGATATCTTAGATGGAGGCTGAACATGAGAAGGAGGAGGATGATGCACAGGAGCTGTACACTGTGGGGGCAACTCTGACTGACATAAGGCCCGCAATCCTCGGTGTGGGGAGGATGTGTTCCGTCCCAAGGTCCGACTGGGTCCCGGCTTCCACTATGTTTACCCAGTGTGCAGTCAGGGAGATGTACCGTCCATGGCCACAAGCACTTGTCCACGTGTCCGTTGTCAGGTGGACTCTCCCAGTAACTGCGTTGTTGAGGGCACGGCAGATGTTTTGGGACACGTGCTTGTATAGTGCGGGGATGGCACACCGGGCAAAATAGTGTCGGCTGGGGACCGAGTACCAAGGGACGGCCACCGCCATAAGGTTGCGGAAGGATTCCGTCTCCACCAGCCTAAAAGGCAGCATTTCCAACGCAAGCAGTCGTGAAATGTGTGAATTTAGGACTGTGGCCTGTGGGGCGTTGGCTGCGAATTTGCGCTTTCGTTCAAAGCTCTGGGATATGGACAATTGAACGCTGCGGTGGGACGTGGACGTGGACGTTGATGCTGTTTCTTGAGAAACTGCCATAACAAGTGAAGACTGAGAGGAGGGGGCATCTTTGCATGCAGTATGGACAGGGGATTGCCTTGCACGCACAACAGGGGGTTCTATCACATGCACAACAGCGGAAGAAGCAGTGGTGACACCCGTTGACACTGGTCGTGGATCCTAGGGTTCGCCCCACAAAGTCAGTGCTTTGCTGCCATGTGCCTGATCATGCTGGTGGTGGTCAGACTGGTAGTTTTGTCACCCCTGCTGATGCTGGCATGGCAGGTGGTACAAATGGCCTTTTTGGGGTTATCAGCAGAGTCTTTAAAAAAATTCCAGACTCTGGAAGACCTACCGGTTGTACTGGCAACTTCCCTCGTGTTGGTGTTACGGGGAACTGTTGCCCGCCTTCACTGCCATCACACTGCTTCTTCCTGCCTGTTGGGGTACTCTGCCTCCCTCCCCCTGTGTGCTGCTGGCCTCGCTCTGCGTGTCCTCCTGCCACGTTGGGTCAGTTACTAGATCATCCACCACCTCCTCCTCTTCCACTTGCGCACCACGATCCTCCTCCTCACTTCGTGGCAATTGTGTCTCGTCATCGTCCACCTCTTGTGACAAATTGCCAGCGTCGACTTCCTGTGGCCGTGGCTGTTCAAATATTTGGGCATCGCTACATGGGATCTCCTCTTCCACCACTTCAAGCGGAGCAGGCGAGGGGCACAAATATGGAAATGGACCAGTGAACAGCTCTTCAGAGTGTCCAAGAGTGGGATCAGTTGCTGTCTGATGACACTCTGCATGGTGGGAGGAAGGAGAATCAGGGTGAGGGGGAGTATGCGGTCGAGACTCACGGCTACTAAAACTTGACCGTGTGGAAGACAGACCGGAGGTGGTGGTGCCCAGGTAACTGGAAGTATTATCTGCTATCCAATTAATAACCTGTTCACACTGATCAGTTCGCAATACTGGTGTTGTAGTGTGCTTCTCTAATAATTCAGTCAAGAAGTGGGAGCGAGAAGATGTGGCTGTTGGTTGTGGCACATTTTCACCTTGGCCACGGCCCCGTCCTCTACACGCACCATCACTATAACGTCCAGTTCCACATCACTTGCCACGCGCCTTGCCCATTGTAAATGAAGTAAAATAGCTTACACTCGCACTATCAATGGAAAAAGGGTAATAAAAAGGAGATTAGAACCGTGGAAGAGGAAAACCATAATTCTATTTGTCTGGCCTACACCAGAATCTTTTAAATAGATATATTTGTGACTGAACAGACAGGGAGACACTATTACTGTTTTTTTTACGTAAAACAGGCCAAAAGCTGGATAATACAGAGATTTAAACCGTGGAACTGAAAACCACAGTTCTAATTTACTGGCGTATACCAAACTTTTTTAAATAGATATATTTGGGGCTGAACAGTCAGCGACACACTCAAACTGTTTTTTTTATGTAAAAAAGACCCAAAAGTGGATAATACAGAGATTTGACCCGTGGAACTGCAAAACCACAGTTATAGTTATGTGGCGTACACCAGAATCTTTCAAACAGATATATTTGTGTCTGAACAGTCAGTGAGACACTATTACAGTTTTTTTTACGGCAAAAAATGCCAAAAGCAGGATAATACAGAGATTTGACCCTTGGAACTGCAAAACCACAGTTCTATTTTTCTGGCCTACACCAGACTCTTTTAAACAGATATATTGGTGTCTGAACAGTCAGTGAGACACTATTACTGTTTTTTTTATGGCAAAAAATGCCAAAAACAGGATAATACAGAGATTTGACCCGTGGAACTGCAAAATCACAGTTATAGTTATGTGGCGTACACCAGACTTTTTTAAAAAGATATATTGATGTCTGACCAGTCAGGGAGACACTATTACAGTTTTTTTTACGGCAAAAAATGCCAAAAACAGGATAATACAGAGATTTGACCTGTGGAACTGCAAAACCACAGTTCTATTTTTCTGGCCTATACCAGACTCTTTTAAACAGATATATTGGTGTCTTAACAGTCACAGACAAACTCAATTTATTTTATTTTGGGGGGGGGGGATACCAAAAGGTTAATAAGACGCGTATTTGGACAGTCTGACTGAGGAAAAAAAAATACAGGATTTAGATGAAAAAAAAAAAAATTTCCTGGCCCCTGAGACCGGGGTGATAAGTCTAGCAATTTGACCAACAGGAGCACACAGGACTGTAATGCAGCGTTTGCTGGTATAACCACTGCGTCTCCTATACAGCCTGCCTGCCTGCCTGATATCTGGGATGGATATTAGTCCTGAGAAGGACTGTTTGTTTGATTTGGCAGGTTTTAGAGACCCTACACTACCTATTTCGCACTATATATCTCTCCCTAACTCAGCAGCACTGACCCTACACTGGCTGATCTGGAGCGACTGGGTCCAAAATGGCGGCACCCAGTTTTAAATACTCGAGGTGAATCACTGTAATGCCCACAAACAACATGGCTGCGGCATTACAGTGACTGGCTGGCAATCCCTGCATGTTCATTGGCTCTGTAAAGAGCGCCAAACGTGCAGGGCGGAGACCCGAGCTCCCGCCCGAGTAACCCGGAAATGCTCGGTGCTCGCCGAACATCCCGAGTAGCGTGATGCTCGGGCGAGTAACGAGCAGTGTCGAGCATGCTCATTCAACACTAGTGAAGAGCAATCTACTGCACATGCTCATGGGGACCTGTTCTATAAACATTCTAGGACAAGTTTCTATCTGTGTAACAAGACAGTGGCCATTTTGATGTACTAGTGATAAGAACATGAACAAAGGAAAAAAAGCCAGGTCACCAACAATTGCAGCAGGTGCACGGAACTCCGTCCTGATAAGACTTGATCAGACACTGAAAAAACTCAAGATATGTTCTAGCTCCATGGAATAAAATCCAGAATTTATTTAGTCCATATAAAAATTTTTTAACAAGCTCCTAAAATAGCACCCATGTGAGAAGGATAAGGGGACGCATTTTGATCGCAATCCCGCAATCTTTATCTGAGCGATGGGTGCTATTTTAGGAGCTTGTTAAAAATTTCAGGGCGATTAAGCCAAACTTACCTTGGCATGCCAGAGCCGGTGTGTCACTCTCCACAGGGAGAAACGGTACCCCTTAGACCTCAGTCCAGAGCCTATGATCTAGGCAAATCAGTTCTCATACTTTGCACTGACCGGGGCCAACAGCCTGAAACACCGTGTCTGCAAATTGAGATTCTGATTTGGCTTTTATTCTAAGTCATATTGCACGATTCGTTCAAGGGTTGATTGTGACTTGTAGGATTGCTGCTTCCAATAGGTGGCGCTATAGAGCTCAAGTCTTCTTTTTCTCTGAAGAGGCAATTTGCATATATGGACGAAATAAATTCTAGATTTTATTCTAACACGCTGGAACATATCTTGAGTTTTACTAGTGATAAGCTCCCTGAACAGAACAAGAGTGATTTTCTTATTAAAGCTATTTAGTAATTTATTTATACTGACATTATCTTCCTTCATTTTTTTTCTAATCATATAGAAACCCCCTTGAATTAAATACTTATTTTTTTGTGTCTACAGCGGCCAGGTGACTCCATAGCAACACACTACAAACAGGCCCTGCAAAGTCATTATTTCCTTTATCTGCCTCCTAATTCTTACCAATGTAAGTTACTAAGAATTAGGGGACAGATGCAAGAGTATGACTGGAGAATTAGAGTACACAATGTTAGTCTGTATCTGTTACCATGAGCACACTTATTCAGATAAAAAAAAATGTCACATAAATTTAAACATTATGGAACACTGTGAACATTACAATAGAAAGTGATGTACGGTAATCTAGCAGAGTGCCAAAAAAACTTTCTATTCAAAGTTCTGGTAATTGAACTTAGTCTATATATTTCAGTTTGGCCTCAGTATATGCCAAAATAAAGCGCTCATTACAATCCATTAAAGGGAAACTGTCAGTGGGGACAATCCTCCTAAATAGTCTATATGGGCATGCAGATCATAGAAAGTTGAGTAAAATGATACCTTGATATCTGCAATAAAATATTTTATTCCAGAGAAATCAGTGGTTTCCTCATATGTGAATGAGCTGTTAAGATCTGTGGGTCAGACACATATCTCCAAGAGAATCTGCCTCCAGGGCTTATTTTAAATTAAAGGAGGTGCTACCAGTATGAGACATGTAATGACTGACAGTCTGCTCTCCTAATCACACTTCAGAGTTCTGCCTGATTACGACTAACACAGTACAGCAGAGCGGACAGCACTGTGAGGAGAACGGCTAGAAGTGTTTGTAATGAGACAAAGCTCAGTGAGGAGAGCAGATTGTCTGTCATTACATGCCTCACAAAGGAAAGCTTGCTCTCCTGATTTCACTATGGAGCTGTGCCAGATTACAACTAACATTTATCCAGCATTCATCTCACAGTGGGGGGTGGGGCAAAGTACAAATGAGCTGACAACACTGTGAGAGTAGAGCTATAACTATAGATGGGTTTGTAATGAGACAAAGTTCAGCTCTGCTGTACTAGGTTACTTACAGTATAATCACACACAGCTCTGCAGTGAGATCAGGAGAGCAGACTGTCAGTCATTACATGTCTCACAAAAGTAATGCTCCCTTTCATTTAAAATAATATCCGGAGGCCGACTGTTGAGTAGATCTATGTCTGGCCCATATATCTTAACAGCCCATTTACAAATGAAGAAAAATGTGGATTTCTCTGGAATAAGACATCGAATCGCAGATATCAAGGTATAATTTTATTTAACTTTCTTTGACCTAAATGCCCATGTAGACTGCTTAGGAGGGTTGATCCTAATGACAGATTTCCTTTAAAGTGAACCTGACAGCTTATGCATACTGCCCAATCCACGGCCAACATGTATCAGGCACTGGCTGTATGATCTCAGCCAGGTATGTTTGAAACGCCACAGCATTTTAGAGGAAAACACATTTTAAAAGCCTCCGGGGACCAAGCTGCGCTGCCGATTAGTCGGAAAGGCCAGTACCCAACGGCTTCTCCCTGCCAGCTGCCTTGGATTGACAGGTCTCTATCTAAGTGCGCGTATAAACAGAGACCTGTCAATCCACGGCAGCGGGCGGGGAGAAGTTTTACTCTGAAAGTGCATGTAAATATGATCCTGTGCAGATGCTTTAAACCCCTCAATATAATATTCCCAACTATGCTGACAGGGCAGCTCACACATAGAGGCCATGCTTTATGTCTGATGGCATTGTTAATGGGACACCAAGTTTGAGGACATGAGAACCTACAATAAATGTCAAATTGTGCTTCTTTCCATCTTTCCTCTCCTAGATACATTCTTAATTCAACGTCCTTATTTTTCTCTTTCACTTCATTAGTTTACTTCCCACAGCTCCTGAATGATTACTGCATTGTTTTAACAAAAAAAAAAAACTTTTCAAAAGTTTTCCCCAAAAAATACTGTGACATGATCAAAGGAAATTAAATTAATTATTCTAGCTCACAAAAAAGGTTTACAAAGTTTTTTTTAAGGCCCTCGTAATCCATCAAATTGAAGGGCAAACCATATCCACTGAATGCACAAAATCTGCCAAGGATTACTTAACTGATCTGCTAACAGGAAGCTGGCCATACATGTAGAAGAATTATGGCAGAAAAGGAATGACGCTTTATTCTTCACTAGCTGAGATTTTCTATTGCTGTGACACAAATGTTCAAATTACGTAAAATCTGGCAGACACAATGGTTCCTTTTCTGTGTTATGGCCATGGCCAGTTTAGTCCAGACAGATGTACTTTATGTGTTTACCGCGCTTGAGGTTTTGGCAAGACTCTATTGTGTATCACCCAGTGCAAGTTAGGGCAGTCCCCGGCTACAAAAAGCAAGAAAGAGAAAGCCCAGCACCTAGAGTAAAATCTTTCATAGATATATTTAGAAGTATAATGCACACATTGACAGTTTCAAAACATGTGAAAAAAAAACCTCAAACACGTTTCGAGCAGAACACAGAAATATGTGCAATATTGTTTTTAAAAAGATGAAACTAAAGCTTTGGAACATTTTATCCCAGGTGCTGGACCTTCTTTCTTCTATTATCAGTTACTGTATATTCCCGCTCTCTGGTTCTTCTGAGATCTGATAATTTCTCCTCTACTTGGATATCAGTTTAGTTGTCACCACGCTACAAACATGTTCTGCCAAAACGACTTCAGGAATTTTCATCATGATGGCTATAATATAACCACGTAAGCTTTAAAGAAGTTGTCCACTACTTGGACAACTCCTTGTCATATCCCACGCTTAGCCCTGATAAAATAAAAAAGCTTATACTCACCTCCCATGCTGGCATCGTTCTCGTGGTGTTGGCACTCTCTCTCCCCGGGGCTCTCGTGCTGTTGTTGTGACATGTGACCCCAACACCCAATTAGCGCTGGCGTCACTGTCCCCGCCTCCTGTCAAATTGAACATGAAAAGGAAGTCCGATCGGCTGTAGCCAGGTCTTCCTCTTCATGTTCAATTTGTCCAAAGGCGGGGACAGTGACACCAGCGCTGATTGGGTGTTGCTGTCACAACAACAGCACGAGAGCCCCGGGAACGCGGGTGCTGACACCGCTGGCACAGCGCTGGCATGGGAGGTGCATATAAGCTTTTTTATTTTATCGGGATCAAATATTTAGATCAAGAAGGGGTTGTCCAAGTAGTGGACAACCCCTTTAATATAAATAGGTAACCACTTAGAAGTTATGATGTAGTACCCTGAGGATTCGGCTGCTACAGGGGTATTGCACCTCAACCCAGAGGTGTGATATTCCACTCCCGGGTAAGGAAGGAGTGTGGAACTGAGCTCGGTAGGCTGCATGCACTACACACATCCCATTTCCGAGGAGCAGACCGACGGTACTCCCACTTAGAAATGTGCAGGTACGACCGAGTCTGTTCCTGGCTGGAGTGGGAGGGGGGTGGTACATCCCAAGTAGTGTAGGGGCAGATAGGGGGAGCAGCCTGGGTAAAGATAGGAGCTCATTGGGTGCTGGTCACCTGAGCTCACACATAGAGGGTGTATATAAGGTGGGCACCAACTAAGAACAGGGTCAGTTGCAGAGAGAAAGTCAGCGAGCTGAGGAGAAGAGAGACCCAGAGTGAGAGAGGAGAAAGAGAGACCCAGAGGGGGAAACAGAAGAAAGGACTCTAAGACCCCAAATTAAATCCCCGGGTGAAGAGTCGGCACAGGGTACCGGAACCCAAGCTGGTGGGGGCAAAAACACACCCCAGCCAGAGACCGGAGACCGGAGACCGTGGGCAGCGTTTGCCACGGCCACCCACCACATCCACCACGAAGGCATACCACGAGGAGGGTCAGGGAACCCAAGGCCAAGGGTCTCCCAACAGAAGGCCCGAGGGAGCTGGACCTGGGTGGATCAATAGTGGGGACGGCCAGAGAAAGGACAGAAGGAGAGCTCAGGGTCACGCTCCGGACTTATTTGGGGGTTGGCTGGATCCAGAACCTGGTGGACGCAGCACGGCTCGGGAGGTCACTCGAAGCTGGAGTGACCAGAACATCAGCAGTGAGTAAACATCCTAAACTGCATAACCCGACTCTGTCTCTGATTGCCGTCTACACTGCATCACCACAACCCCCATCCTCTGCACCTGATCCCCCTGAGGCTATACCCCACCCGTTGGGGGTTATATCACCAAAGCTGCACCTACACCACCAGCCTCAGCGGACCCTGCTGCAGCGGCGGCCACAGTGACCGCAACACAACGGGTGGCGTAGTTGACATTAAGAACTTAGTAACATCTGTAGGACTGCCACATACAACTGAGTTTGACACCCTGGGCACGGACCGGGTCACAGCCACTCGGAAGACTACAACCCCCATCTGATCCGGCTCCGGATATTCCCCCTAAAGAATATGGCCCAGGGGGCGCGTCAACTTTGGCGTAGTCGGCAGGATTACGTGACCGCAACACCCGGGTACTGCGTGCCTGAAGGAAAGTGCAAGTTTACCTCAAGAAGAAGTCTCCTGCCGGTTCCGGAGGGTCCCCGCCATCGGACCCCATCACCAGTCGATTCCCGCCGGTTGTCCGCCATTAACAACTTTTTCCCGCCATCTGCAGAGTTTCCCGCCACTGGGAAGCGATTCCCGCCATTTCCAAAGGTTTCCCGCCTTGCCAGAGCGGACGCCATTATGGGCGTGCCAGAGGGTGGCGAGAGGCCACCTCCCATCGTGGGCCAGGACCGAAAATGGCGCCAAAAGTGGAAACCGCCCCCACCAACAGAGACTGTGATGGTAGAGGTGTCTGTCAGCGTGAAAGAACCGCCCCTGGAGCTGACAGTCACCAAGTGGCCCCGGGACCGCCCTCGAGGTGGGAGGAGACGAAAGAAAAGAACGAAGATGGGTGCCGCCTGGAGCAGTCTGGAGCGAGCGCACCCGGAGGCAAGAAGCCTGGAGAAGAGTAACGGAGGAGCTCACCCGGAGATGGCGAGAGAGCAGAGCAGCACCGGCCCGCTGGCCAGGAGCCTGCTGGAAGAAGAGCAGAGCAGCACCGACCCGTTGGTCAGGAGCCTGCTGGAAACCACGACCCCACTAGGCCTAGTGGAGGTCCTTGCACAGCTTCCCCGAGACCGGGAGTGTGCACAGACTGCCCTGGAGGGCCTCGCACGGAGGATGGCCCGGGTACAGCGAGAGACATTGGCGGAGTGGAGCCGAGAGATGGCCCAGCAAACCAAGACCCGGAGCACGCCAGCCAAGATGAGGAGACAGACCGCCTCTGAAGATGGCGCGGGAGGACCCAAGGCCGGAGACGGCGCCGAGAAGGGAGCCGAACGCATGGAGGCAGGTAAAGGGGACGTCTATACCCCAAACCGGGACACCGCTTACCTGCCCCAGCTCCCCGTCGCAGAGCCCGAAAGTCCCCCTGCTGTGCCCGAAAACGCCATGTCACCGACGCAGATTAGGCCCCAACCGGAAGCCGCCGCCGCGACCCCTGTGACGCCATGCGCACCGACCCCGAGCGTGGCAAAACAGGAAGTAACACCAGCCTGGTCGCAGGGCCTAGAATTCCCGGGCGTCGCATCACCAACAGCGCCCCCTACCTCCGCGGAGCCTCCGGCCTGGCCGCAAGGCCAGGTAGCCCAGGGCGCCGCCGTCCTAACGGTGCCCTTCACCTTCCAGGTGCCCCAGGCCTGGCCGCAAGGCCTGGGCAACCCGGGCGCCACCACCACCGCGCCCGCACCCGTAAAACCAAGGGTGCCGCGTCTGGGAGAGGACTTGTTTGCCCAGCACACGTGGCCGGACGGGCAGCCTTTCATCTGGCCCCAGAAATATTATGAACTGGAGCACCAGAGGAGAGTTGGGGCCATGTGTGCACCCCTGATTCCGGCTCCGAAGCCCGTGATAAGGATCTCGCCCCCGCTTGAAGAGACCCAATTTGAGTGGGACCCCACCGGAGAAGACCTAATGGGGTTCACTCAAGAAACCAGGGCAGCTGCAGCGGAGCGTGCTGAGTGCTGCCGACAGCAGCTCGAGGAGTTTGCGAGGGAGCGGAGAGAGAGGCGGGTCCGGGAACAACAGGCCCAAATAAGGAGCGCCGAGCAGAAGAGCCGAACCAGGAGGGACCCCCGTGCAGCGCACAGTCCCCGCACCACCGGGACTGTAATTAAGTTCAACATGCAGCATGGGTGGGGCTTCATCAGAGACCACAACACCCCCGGCGACGTCTTTGTCACGCGCAGAGATGTGGAGTCCCATCTGCCGGAGGGGCACAGAGGTCGTGACCTTTATATCGGGGACGAGGTCACCTTTACCCGGCACAAGTGTGCCAAAGGACCTTACGCCCTCCATGTGCATCGCCTGACAGAGGAGGAGCTGCGATGTGAGGAGGAAGAGCAAGAGGATCCGGACGGGTCTGAAGCTGAGATCCCCAAAGAAGGAGCAGGAGGAAGACGTTGTTGAGTACAGCGGAGCAGGTGCTGTAAATAGTTACCCGATCGGGGTACCAAGAAACTGTTATTGCTAATATAGTCCCCGTTGGGACCAGCTGAGTGAACTGTTCACCCGTTTACCCTTAATCCCACAGGCTGAGGACTGTGAGCAGCCATTCCCTTTCCCTCCTTAACTGGCCGAGGACTGAGAGCGGCCATATCCTTGTATATAGTTGCGCGTCCTAAAGCGCCCCCTACTGGTTTTACTGTTAAATCATCTTAAAGAAAGGAACTGTCGCACTTTGCCCGGTCAATAGTTGCCCAGTGACCGGAGGAGGAACAAGAGACGACGAGAATGTTTAATGCTGCTAATTTATATAAAGTTTTATATGTTTTATATGTATATGTTTATGAAAATTTTTGTATGTTTTGTGATGTTTTTGTCTTACGGCCCGAGGACGTGCTGTGGTTTACCAGGGGGGAATGTAGCACCCTGAGGATTCGGCTGCTACAGGGGTATTGCACCTCAACCCAGAGGTGTGATATTCCACTCCCGGGTAAGGAAGGAGTGTGGAACTGAGCTCGGTAGGCTGCATGCACTACACACATCCCATTTCCGAGGAGCAGACCGACGGTACTCCCACTTAGAAATGTGCAGGTACGACCGAGTCTGTTCCTGGCTGGAGTGGGAGGGGGGTGGTACATCCCAAGTAGTGTAGGGGCAGATAGGGGGAGCAGCCTGGGTAAAGATAGGAGCTCATTGGGTGCTGGTCACCTGAGCTCACACATAGAGGGTGTATATAAGGTGGGCACCAACTAAGAACAGGGTCAGTTGCAGAGAGAAAGTCAGCGAGCTGAGGAGAAGAGAGACCCAGAGTGAGAGAGGAGAAAGAGAGACCCAGAGGGGGAAACAGAAGAAAGGACTCTAAGACCCCAAATTAAATCCCCGGGTGAAGAGTCGGCACAGGGTACCGGAACCCAAGCTGGTGGGGGCAAAAACACACCCCAGCCAGAGACCGGAGACCATGGGCAGCGTTTGCCACGGCCACCCACCACATCCACCACGAAGGCATACCACGAGGAGGGTCAGGGAACCCAAGGCCAAGGGTCTCCCAACAGAAGGCCCGAGGGAGCTGGACCTGGGTGGATCAATAGTGGGGACGGCCAGAGAAAGGACAGAAGGAGAGCTCAGGGTCACGCTCCGGACTTATTTGGGGGTTGGCTGGATCCAGAACCTGGTGGACGCAGCACGGCTCGGGAGGTCACTCGAAGCTGGAGTGACCAGAACATCAGCAGTGAGTAAACATCCTAAACTGCATAACCCGACTCTGTCTCTGATTGCCGTCTACACTGCATCACCACAACCCCCATCCTCTGCACCTGATCCCCCTGAGGCTATACCCCACCCGTTGGGGGTTATATCACCAAAGCTGCACCTACACCACCAGCCTCAGCGGACCCTGCTGCAGCGGCGGCCACAGTGACCGCAACACAACGGGTGGCGTAGTCGACATTAAGAACTTAGTAACATCTGTAGGACTGCCACATACAACTGAGTTTGACACCCTGGGCACGGACCGGGTCACAGCCACTCGGAAGACTACAACCCCCATCTGATCCGGCTCCGGATATTCCCCCTAAAGAATATGGCCCAGGGGGCGCGTCAATGATAGACCATTAATACTGGACAATCCCAAAAGCTCACTATTTGTCATCATTTTATATTTGATGTTATATTAGGCCAACAACCCATGATTGGCTCAGCTCTGCAGAGTGTATGGTCATCATAAGATATAGATAAGACAGCGGTGGATTTCTCATTGGGTAAAATAATATAGTTAAATGCAGGTAAACCTACAGCTTTTTCCTAACTCGGTGCAGATGGGACGGCCCATAACTTGAAATTCCAGTGGATTTGAATACTGTACCTGTGGGGCCTTTGTGAGCAGAAGAGCCACATCTGAATTATTGTGGTGGCGTGCAGTGTCCAAAGCAATCTGGCCTGCCTAAGAACAAAAATAACGTAGTGATTTCTCATGTAACAGATTATAAAGGGAATAGATTAGTGGTAAAAATAACACAGTTTTTCCTTCTTCAAACAACTACAACAGGCATATATCCAGCAACCATGACTCACGACTTTTAACATTTAATGCAGTCATTTTATTTACCGTATTTATTTTACTCATTAATATAGCTGCATTAATTCCACAGCGCTTTACAGACATGATCTGATTTTACAAGGAGGCCTGGAGGTCCTATACATTATACATCAAAAATGATCAGAAATATACTATAGTCTACAATTCAGCAAGCTAGTATAATAATGTTTAAACCTCAAAATCATTATTATATGTATTTTTTTAACATTTAATTTTGGTACCAATTTTTTGGCACAAAGTAAGCCAACTAATACAGTCATGGACGAAGGTGTTGGCACCCTTGAAATTGTTCCATAAAATTAAGTATTTCTCCCAGAAAATTATTGCAATTACACATGTTTTGTTATACACATGTTTATTTCCTTTGTGTATATTGGAACAACACATAAAAAAAACAGAAAAAAAGGCAAATTGGACATAATTTCACACAAAACCCCAAAAATGGGCCGGACAAAATTGTTAGCGCCTAATATTTGGTTCCACACCCTTTGGAATAAATAACTGCAATCAATTGCTTCCTATAACCATCAACAAGATTCTTACACCTCTCATCTGTAATTGTTAACCACTCTTCTTTTGCAAACTGCTCCAGGTCTCTCATATTTGAAGGGTGCCTTCTCCCAACAGAAATTTTCTCTCAGGTGTTCAATAGGATTTAGATCCAGACTCATTTCTGGCCACTTCAGAACTCTCAAATGCTTTGTGTAGTCCATTTCTAGGTGCTTTTTCAAGTATGTTTGGTGTCATTGTCCTGCTGGATGACCCAAGAACGAAACCCATCTGTCTGACACTATATTGTGACCCAAAATTCTTTAGTAATCTTCAGATTTCATGATGCCTTGCACACAGTCAAGACACCCAGTGCCAGAGGGAGCAAAAAAAAAAAAAAAACATCTTTGAATCTCCACCATATTTGACTGTAGGTACTGTGTTCTTTTCTTAATAGGCCTCATTCCATTTTCGTTAAACAGAAGTATGATGTGCTTTACTAAAAAGCTCTAGCTTGGTATCACAAAATGATTTTTCAGAAGGATTTTGGCTTACTCCCGTACATTTTGGCAAACTGCAGTGTAGCATTTTTATGTCTCTGTGTCAGCAGTGGGGTCCTCCTAGGTCTCTTGCCATAGCGTTTAATTTCATTCAAATGTCGACGGATAGTTCGCGCTGACATTGATGCACCCTGAGCCTGCAGAACAGCTTGATTGGGGCTGCTTATCCACCATTCAGACTATTGTGCATTGCAACCTTTCATCAATTTTTCTCTGCCGTCCGCCTCCAGGGAGATTAACTACAGTGCCATGGGTTGTAAACTTCTTGATTGTGTTGCGCACCATGAACACAGGAACATCAAGATCTCTGGAGATGAACTTGTAACTTTGAGATTGTTGATATTTTTCAACACTTTTGGTTCTCAAGTCCTTAAACAGGTCTGTTCTCCTCTTTCTGTTCTCCATGCTTAGTGTGGCACACACAGACACAAATGCAAAGATTGAGTCAACTTCTCCCCTTTTAATCTGGTTTCAGGTGTGATTTTCATATTGCCCACACCTGTTACTTGCCATAGGTGAGTTTGAACAAGCATCACATGCTTCAAACAAAGTTGTTTACCCACAATTTTGGAAGGGTGCCAACAATTTTGTCCAGACCAGGACCATTTTGGGAGTTTTGTGTGAAACGATGTCCAATTTAGCTTTTTTTCTCAGTTTTTTTGTGTTGTTCCAATACATACAAAATAATTAAAAAATGTATAACAAAACATGTGTAATTGTAATAATTTTCTGGGAGAAATACTTCATTTTCTGGAACAATTTCAAGGGTGCTAACACTTTCAGCCAAGACTGTATACGGCATAAATTTAGACTAAACAGCCGAAAGATGCACTAAATTTATCAAACAGCATACACAAGTATAATAAATATGGTGCATTTTAAGACGGTCTTGTCTGAGTGGGCATTATGTAACAATTCTATAGTACTGATAAATATGCCCCATTGTGTATAATAATTTAACAATATTGGCTCGATAAATATTGATTTATGGTTTCAGTTCATTTATAGAGAAAAATGTTTATTATTATTTTAAATGTACTTTAAATATCTAGAAAATAATACACAGCAGATGTAGCTTAAAGAGTAGCCGTTGTTCTATTTTTTATTTCATAAATCAACAGTACAAATGGAAATGGGAAACTTTGTAATATATCTTATCAGAGAAATCTATTTCTTTCTTCTCATGTGTCAAGCAGAAAAAAATGGGCAATATGGTGCTGTCTGTGGAGGTTGAGGTAAAATCACATGATTAAGTTAAGGTAGCTAAGACCAAAATAAGAATATACAGGGTGGTCCAAAAGTAGGTGGACAGAAAGTGCAATATAGTTATGAAGGGGGAGATTTATCAAACATGGTGTAAAGTGAAACTGGCTCAGTTGCCCTTAGCAACCAATCAGATTCCACTTTTCATTCCTCACAGACTCTTTGGAAAATGAAAGGTGGAATCTTATTGGTTGCTAAGGGCAACTGAGCCAGTTTCACAGATCTAGTTTTCACAGATAGATCTCCCCCAAATCTGTTTTCTTTTCAGATAATTCAGATAACACATAATGGCAAATAATTTAAATACAGATCAAAGAAAATGAATTTTAGCAGAGTATTGGAAATCTCAAAATGCAGAAACCGTTAGAGCAAATTGGGTTGAAACATTTGGTACTCAAGCCCCAAAGAGACAAACCATTTACCGCATTTGTGACAAATTCAATGGCACTGGCTCAATCCTTAATTCTCCAAAAACTGGTCGACCCAAAACAGTCTGTACAGAAGATAATAAACAACTTGTTGCTGAAACATTTGTTCAGAGTCCAAAAAAGTCCACCAGAAGAGCCTCTTTGGAATTGGGAATTTCACGAGCTTCTATCATGCCAATCCTGATATCTATTGGGTGGAAAGCTTATCGTCCACGTCTAATTCATGGTTTATTGGAGGATGATCCAGACAGGCGGCTGCAATTTAGTGTTTGATAAATCTCCCCCTTCATAACCTTATTACACTTTCTGTCCACCTACTTTTGGACCACCCTGCATAGTTTCATATATAAAGAAACTATGTGACAGCACCTTTAGGGCAAACTCAAATGTTGATAAAACATGGTTCGAATACGGACTGTGATACACGGACTGACCGCGGGTCCTCTGACCCAAACTTGGCAGCCTCATAGGCATGCTTTATGAGGCAATTTAGTTCAGGTTAGGAGATCCTTGGCCAGTTCATGGATCATGGTCTGTACAGGAACTGTGTTTTAAGAATGTCTAAATTTGCCCTTAGGTTGTTTTATAAAGAATTACTGGCTAGTTACTCACTGGGTGCTATACAAGATCTTAAAAAATCTACTTAAATAAGCAAAAACCCTGATTTTTTTTTTTGAACAATTGATAACTGCAGACATGTTCTGCTAGCCCTGGGCCTAAAGGTCTTGAATCACATTAGATCGTATGGGGGAGCAAGCTATCATTCCTGGCTCCCCCACACACAGGAATGCTTAGCTCCTTGGAGTGCTCCTGGGTAGGGTTGAGAAAGTATGTTCTGTCCCAGTATGCTCGGGCCGAGCTCCGAGTATTTACAGCTGCTCGGTGATTAGGTTAAATCGCTCCCGTGTGCATGATTTGCAATTGTTTGACAGCTTTATTACATGTGAGGAATGTGTAAGAAATAGACATTCCTCACATGTAATAAAGCTGTCAAACAGTTGCAAATCATGCACACAGGAGCGATTTAATCTTATCACCGAGCAGCTGTAAATACTCGGAGCTCGGCCCGAGCATACTCGGTGAAAGGGTTAATAGAACGTACTCGCTCAACACTACTCCTGGGTTCTCTATGAGAGAGCTCTCTTCTGGCTTTGAGTTATCTCCCGGAGAACAAAAGGCTCAACAGTTGAGATTAAGCAGGCCAAATCCTTCTCTCCTCCAACTTTAATGTGTATAAGGTATCTTTAAAGTGCTACTTTATTGGTAGTACTGTAAACAGAATTTCTTATCTTCATCACATGTAAAAATAAGTAGTGGCACAGAAGCATGCATATCTGGTAGTGTCATCTAAAGAAGCCCAGATACTCAAAACATCTAAATTATATTAACAAAATAGATATTTGACTTCACTGACCCATTAACAAATTCATAAAGGGTTAACAGGTAACCATATTATCTGTCTAATAATTTGCCTATGTTACAGCTCAATCAACCTAATAACCACATAATCACTAATGAGTAGTAGTGAGACACACTTACGTTATTAAGGAGGGCAGCATCGGCTCCTGCTTCTAGAAGCACTTTAATAACCTTCCTATGATTGAGAGCAGCAGCAACATGGAGCGGGGTATCACCAGCCTGTACAATTCACAAATAAAACCAAATAAGTTTACTTATTTCATAAGACTGATTCCCATATCTGGTCTGCTACCAGCTTCAGGGACCTGGCAGCATAGTCCTCACCTGACTAGCCTGCTGGAAGTGCCGGTAGTCTGTATACCCACCAGCAATCATGTCATGCATTATAATAGAAATCATCATCGAGCAAGCAGTAATTTAATTAAAATGAAGAATAAACCACTCACTGCTAATAACACAGGTATGCAAAATTTGGGTTTATGAACATTTTTTCAACTCCAATGACTGATTCTTATGTTTTCTTATGCCCTGATTTAAAAAAACACTTCTATTTTTAACCATCACATATGGATTTTGCACAAAACACGCGTCAAATTACATACAAGCGAGGTGAACAAGAAAAATCTTTATTGTAGCCAAAAATGTATACAATAATATATATAAAAATGTAATGAACGTTCATTCTGCAATTTTATTGGAAATTAATTATTGAGCCTTTTTCTTTTCTCTTCAAAGCTTCTCTTGATACCTTTTCTCTTATAGAAGGCCTGCGGATCTTGTCTGTGAAGCATCCAGCAGTAGTCCCCCATCATCTTCACATTCTATCTACCTTGGTATCGTCGTTCCATCTCCTTAATATCCTGATGAAATCTTTTTCCTTGTGCATCGCTAACAGCACCAAAGTTTTAAGGAAAGTAGTCCAAATGGGAATGTAAACTTCAAATTCATCAGACAACCTAAGGCTTTGAAACATTTCAGCATGTTCTCCACGATGGACTTAAATTTTGTAATTTTGTTGTTACCTAGAAATTTCTTCACGACTTCTTTAAAAGAATTTCAAGCCCTTCTCTCAACAGCTTTCATTTTTGTTTTGAACAACTCGTCCTTCATGAGTTCCTTTCTTCCTTCAATTTTGCTTCGGACAGTCATTGAAACTTGGTACACAGGTAATTAAAAGTCTATCCTTCTTTCAGTAGAGCTTTTACAAACTGATCTATCAGTCCAAGCTTAATGTGGAATGGTAGCAGGAGAACTTTAGTGGGATCAACTAAAATTTTCGCAGCTATGTTCTTGAGTCCAGCTTGCAAAGATGTTCTTGTTGGCCAACTTTTTTGGCTCCAGTGATGAGTCCTATCCTGGACGTCCCATTCACACAAGAAGCATGGGTATTTTGTGTATCCTCCTTTCTGCCCAAGGAGCAAAGAGAGAACTTTCAGAACACCACATACTGACCATCCTTGATCTTCGTAGCTAAGTTTCTTGAAAATAACGTTTAAATTCTCATAGCTTTCCGTCAAGTGCACAGAATGCCCTACAGGCACTAAACATACTTGCTGCCTTTGTGCAGTAACACAGCTTTCAGATTTTTTTTGATGAATCAATAAAGAGTTTCCACTCACTTACATTGTACTCAAATGTTAAATTTTTCCATCAGCCCAGGAACATCACTGCAATACAGTAGAGCACCGTCTTGAGAAAAGTATGGAAGTAATTCCTTTTCTCCGCTTCTGTACCATGAAAAACAAGTACAAGGAGCTAGCAGGTTCTTTTCCTTTAGTCTAGTATCTAAAAGTTCTGCAGAATGTTTAAGAAGGTCCAGGTACCTGAATAAATCATTTCACTCGAGCGGTGGAAAAAGCTGTAGCTCGTTGGGACAAGCGTGAAAGTCTTAATCAGAATCATGCTTTTCATGTTCTGAATCTTCTGAATCAGGTGTACAGTAGTGTTCAAAATAAAAGCAGTCGAATATGACTAACGAGATTAATCACTGTTTTTGGTATAATTATATTACCACGTCAAACAATTCACCAGTTGGTGCCATAGATTCTATGAAAACCAACAGACTCAGCATTCATGAGCTGCATGTTTTTGAGTCTGTGTATTTGAATAATTAATTGAAGGGGGGGTGTTCAAAATAATAGCAGTGTGGAGTTCAATTAGTGAGGTCAATCATTCTGTGACGAAACAGGTGTGAATCAGGTGGCCCTAATTTAAGGGTGAAGCCAGCACATGTTGTACATGCATTTCTCCTTGAAAGCCTGAGAAATATGGGTCGTTCGAGACATTGTTCAGAAGAACAGTGTACATTGATTAAAAAGTTGATTGGAAAAGGTAAAACTTATACAAGTGCGGGAAATGATAAGTAATTGATGAAAAAAACTCCAGCACCTTCTCCATATCCACCACAAGAAATGTAAAGTTAAAACATCCATTTTATTGATTCCATTAAAAAAACACCATATGTTTGCCTTACACATGGTGTTTTTTAATGGAATGGATATGGAGAAGGTGCTGGAGTTTTTTTCATCAATTACTTACTTCTTATCCCTGGATTTGCTACCAAGGATTTCCGTGCAGCAGTGGACCCTCATGGCTTATGTATGGTAGGTTGAATTTCCTTTTTTTTTATGCAGGAAATGATAGGCTGTTCAGCTAAAATGATCTCCAATGCTTTAAAATGGAAAGCAAAACCAGAGAGACGTGGAAGAAAACGGAAGACTACCATTCAAATGGATCGGAGAATAGCCAGAATGGCAAAGGCTCAGCCAATGATCAGCTCCAGGATGATCAAAAACAATCTCAAGTTGCCTGTGAGTACTGTGACAGTTAGAAGACGCCAGTGTGAAGCTAATCTCTTAGCAAGAAGTCCCCGCAAAGTCCACTGTTAAAAACAAGACACGTGCTGAAGCAGATACAATTTGCCAAAGAACACATCAACTGACCTAAAGAGAAATGGAGAAAAACTGATTAAAGTAAAATGGTTCTTTTTGGGTCCAAAGGCTACAGACAGTTCGTCAGACAACCCCCGAAACTCTGCATTCAAACCACAGTACACTGTGAAGACAGTGAAGCATGGTGGTGCAAGCATCAGGATATGGGCATGTTTCTCTTACTATGGTGCCGGACCTATTTACCGCATACCTGGGATCATGGACCAGTTTGCATATATTAAAATACTTGAAGAGCTTATGTTGCCTTACGTTGAAGTGGATATGCCAATTGAAATGGCCAACGACCCTAAACACACCAGTAAACGATCAAAATCTTGGTTCCAGTCCAACAAAATTGAAGTTATGCAGTGGCCAGGCCAATCCCCGGACCTTAATCCAATAGAACACTTGTGGTGTGACATCAAAAAAGTCGTTTCTGAGGCAAAGCCAACAAAGCCAAAAAATTATGGGATGTAGTCAAAGCATCCTGGGCTGGAATAACAGTTGACTGGTGCAGTTCTAAAAAACTGGGCATACAACTAAATATTAGGTTAGTGATTCACAGGAATGCTAAATACTCAAAAAAAAGAGTGCATATTGTCAGTTTGTAAAGACAATTGCAGACACTGTTATTTTTTAGAACAGCCCAATGTTCATTTTTTGTTATTTTCTATAAAGTAGTTAAAAATTATGTACATTTCTCTTCATGTTTTGAATTAGAAAACAGTGTGCAATGTTCCCAATGCTGGAAATAAAAACTAGTATAAAGATTTTGTGCTTAACTCATGTTTTTGAACACATTGCTATTATTTTGTGTAACATCCCTGGGGGCGTGCTTGCATGGTGCACCACCTCCCACCATGCAAGACCGCAATCTTACCAGTCAGTCCATGCTGCACTCTTTGCTCCAGTACCTGCTGTGTCCATGTCTCTTGTCTGATTGCTTAGGGCATCGGCGCGGCTTTCTGCTTGTTTCTTATAGCTACTGTGTGCACAGTCCTAATGCGTCCCCAGCCTATTGCTGTGAGTCACTGGATACTTAAACCCCTTCCACCCAGTAGGAGGTGCCTGAGCAACACTTTCACTCAGTTTGTCTTTTGCAACTGTCAGTTGCCAGGTCCTGTCCTGTATCTAGTCTGTTCTGCCACCCTGGGGGCTTAGTACCCAGGGCTGCTACCTGTACCTCTAACTTTTAGTCTGTTCCCGCCACCCTGGGGGCTGATTACCCAGGGCCGCTACCTGTATCTCTGACTTCTAGTCTGTTCTGCCACCCTGGGGGCTGAGTACCCAGGGCCGCTACCTGTACCTCTGACTTTTAGTCTGTTCCCGCTACCCTGGGGGCTGAGTACCCAGGGTCGCTACCTGTATCTCTGACTTCTAGTCTGTTTCAGCCACCCTGGGGGCTGAGTTCCCAGGCTCGTTCCTGTATTTTGCTCCCGGTTCAGTTCCTGTCTGAACAGTGTCCTAGCCCGTTACTTGTTTCTCTCTATGGCCATACCTTCCCTTTTCCTGCAGTGTCTGAACCTGCACCTAACTCCAACTCGTCTCTGTACTTCTGTTTGTGAGTTTTGTGTCCACTCGCTACTTCATTGTAAGTACCTTGCGTGTATCTGGTTCTGCTTGTCCCCTTTCCCTACCTCCGTATCTATCTCCTGTGTTCTACCCATCTTCCTGTATTTTCCAGTCTGTTCCATGTGAACAGAGCCCTGTCCTGTCCGCCTTCACCTTCTGCTCTGTTCTGCTCTGCTTGTTCCGCTCTTCCCGCTTGTTTACCGCACCTGCGGTTCTGTTCTGCTCTGCTTGTTCACCGCTCCGGCGGTTCTGCTCTGCTCCGCTTGTTTACCGCACCTGCGGTTCTCTTCTGCTCTGCTTGTTCACCGCTCCGGCGGTTCCGCTCTGTTCCGCTTGTTTACCGCACCTGTGGTTCTGTTGTGCTCTGCTTGTTCATCGCTCCGGCGGTTCCGCTCTGCTCCGCTTGTTTACCGCACCTGTGGTTTTGCTCCGCTCTGCTTGTTCACCGCACCTGTGGTTTTGCTCCGCTCTGCTTGTTCACCGCACCTGCGGTTTTGCTCCGCTCTGCTTGTTCACCTCACCAGCGGTTTTGCTCTGCTCTGCTTGTTCACCGCACCTGCGGTTTTGCTCCGCTCTGCTTGTTCACTGCTCCTGCGGTTCTGCTTCGCTCTGCTTGTTCACCGCACCTGCGGTTTTGCTCCGCTCTGCTTGTTCACCACACCTGCAGTTTTGCTCCGCTCTGCTTGTTCACCGCTCCTGCGGTTTTGCTCTGCTAGTCCACCGCACCTGCGGCTCTGTTCCTGTGTCCTAGTCTGTACAGGTCCCTATCCAGCCTGCGTTCATACCTGCCACTATCTGCCTGTCTGCATTCCAGCCGTGCCTGTCAGCACCCGCCTGTCTGCATACCAGCCGTGCCTGCCAGTACCCACCTGCCTTCATACCAGCCGTGCCTGCTAAGTTCCCACCTGCCGTCATACCAGCCTGTTCCTGCATTCCCCGGTGTGGGTCAACAGCTGTGACCGGGGTCTGACCTGGAGTAGCACCTGGTCCCTCTGCTCGGTTCCTCCCTGGTTCACGGAGTCGACTGAGCCGCCGTGCGACCTTGGTCGGACTGGGTTGATACTTAGTTACGCCCCTCCAGGCACTCCTCAGTTCATGGTCCAGTGGGATCACTAATCACGCTCATGCCAGTCTGTCCGGGCGCGAGCGTAACATTTTGAGCACTACTATATCTTCAAGTTTCTCCGGAGGTGTAGAGACAGGCATTCCTGGACCGTGAGGCACAGGGTGAATCGCTGATGGGAGTTCCGGGTATATAATTTCCTTCTTATTTTTAAGGTTGAACCCCTCCACGTTGCACATGCAAAAGTAGCAGTCATCACTATAATTTTGCGATTCCCTCCACATCATAGGTATGCCAAAACTAAAGCTCTCTTTCTTCTGTTGTAGCTCTTCTAGTACACACTACACGTGGGGCCCGCGGCTTGTCCTGATCACCTAGTTTTACATCAAAGTACACATAATACACTTTTCTAACGAAGTAAGTAATGTTCTTTCGTTGTTTCTTCACTTCAATTCAAACACATATGTAGCAAAAGTTGTCGAGAGAATTTCGAAGTGAAAACTCTGCCTTCGCTCCCCATATCAACCAATCACAGTGCAGCTTTCAGTTCTTATACTGCTGATGTAAAATAAAAGCTGTGCTCTGATTGGTTGCTATGGACATCACCACACTTATGAACTGTGACTAAAAAATATTTGTCTTTACTGGCCATAACAGCCAATCACAGTGCAGCTTTCATTTCTTATACTGCTAAAGTAAAATGAAAGCTGTGCTATGATTGGTTTGTATGGACACCACCACACTCTTTGTAAGTTGGGATAAGAAACTCTTCTCTGCCCACAGCAGACAATCGTAGCACAGGGTCCATTAATTTCTTACCAATCTAATGACACCAAAATCATCCACCAAAGGTCACACAAAGGGGCTAAAGTATGGTGCAAAAAAAAGCCTATGAGTTCAGTGATCAAAAGTATATAAAAATCACCTCTTACTTTTCAAACAATTTTACCCTTGCAGACCTGTGTAATTTATGAGTTCCCTCAGTTGAACAGTATGCCAGAAGCAAAGTTATAATTTGATAATAAGACAGGTTAGTGAAGCTAGGATTTGATAGTAAGATCTACTGACCTGGTTCTTCTCATTGACAGAACAGAATGCGCTGAGTAGTATCCTGATGACAGACAGGTGATTGTAACGAGCTGCGACATGTAAACAGGTGTCTCCTGCCTGCAAATCACAACTTGTTTAGTAGACTGGCCCCCAAATACGCCGTGCCCGTTACCACACTGAATTAGACTACCAAGCTGCTAGATAACCTTGTCTGCACTGTGCTAATGCATCGCCCGAACCATAGACAGACAGAGACAGGCAGACAGAGATAGACAGACAGACAGACAGACAGACAGACAGACAGATAGACAGATAGACAGATAGACAGACAGACAGACAGACAGACAGATAGATAGATAGATAGACAGACAGATAGACAGATAGACAGACAGACAGACAGACAGATAGATAGATAGATAGATAGATAGATAGATAGATAGACAGACAGACAGACAGATAGACAGATAGACAGATAGACAGACAGACAGATAGATAGATAGATAGATAGATAGATAGATAGATAGACAGACAGATAGACAGATAGACAGACAGACAGATAGATAGATAGATAGATAGATAGATAGATAGACAGACAGACAGACAGACAGACAGACAGACAGATAGATAGATAGATAGATAGATAGATAGATAGATAGACAGATAGACAGATAGATAGATAGATAGATAGATAGATAGATAGATAGATAGATAGATACTGTAATGGCACAAACAAGTTGTGAAATAAAAAGAAAAAACATTCGTTAAAAGGGTAACTACTGCTTTAAGAGAACTTGTCAGCACTTTTTACAAATTAAAGTAATAATATGATTGCAAAGGGGCTTGCCCCCCAATAAGGATTATCTCCTTTCTGTAGAGATCCGATGTTCCAGTCAAGAGAAATCTAGCAAAGAAGCCATATGCAAATCAGGCTGGAAGTGCACTAGAAAGAATCCGACCAAGAGCATAAACACGCCCCCAGTGCACTTCCAGCCTGGTTTCCATATGACTTCTACTTTTGATTTCTCATGACTGACACATCTGATCCTGACAAAAAACGTATCATTCTTACTGGGGGACAAGTGCTTATATAATCATATCACTACTTCCATATGTAAAAATGTGCCGATAGGTTCCCTTTAAGTTGTATGAGTTGATCAAGCTTATATCTTCAGGTTTTTACTACAGATAAGAATCTTCTACTTCTACAATATATATTCAGGTTTACAGTGAAAGCATATGCAGGTAATATATATTTTTTAAACTTACTTGATTTTTTAAGTCAGCCCGGGACCCTGCAAGCAGTAAGAAACGACAGCTCTGGGAATGGCCATTTTGGCAAGCCAAATGGAGAGGTGTGTTACCTGCCTTATGGAGAGAATAAGTAAATAAACCAAATAAAATAAAAGCTTATATTGTCCATAATATGTGTTAGGTAAGTTTCCAAATTATAAACTTTTAACATTCGTGTTCCCCAAACCTTGGATTCAATGCTTTTGGAAAACAAAATAGGGAAATTGACACAAACTATTCTCATTGTCAGACTGGGTTTCCCTGGACCTTTCAGAAAAAATTATTTTGGTGACTCACCCATCGTGTATACAGAACTTGTACATGTTTAGTTTTTTTTTGTTTTATTTGTATTCAAAGCTTTTCATGTTTCACAAAATATAGACTTGAAAAAAAACGTATATGCTAACAGATTACAATGAAAATAGATTAATCCAGATACATAATGGATATGCAGTAAATTATGACAATATTTAAATTTCTAACAGTCTGAAGTGAAGGGAGGACATACAAAACTTAAAATATACAGAGGGAGAAAGGATAATCGGTATTATTGGGATTAATAGGTATTGGGAAATGAAGAGGAACGAAAAAATGAATGACAAGGTTCTTAGATATTCAAGAGTATCCAAAAAGTGTCCCAAGAAGACCAGATGAGATTAAATCTCTCAACTGTTTCATCATTAAAAGCGGTATGATATTCAAGATTTGTAATGTTTTAGATCATAGTGTATAGGTCAAGGAAAGACAGGGGAGAAGTTTGTTTCCAGTGGGAAGTGCATGTTTAGTTTTAACATAATCTTTGTTTTTATCACTACACATGTGATAAATGAGATCAAATAGGCAATTTATGAATGAACCCATTATAAAAACACTCAAATGATTGGTTTCAAAATTAGCCCCAAATAGAGGTGTCTACTTATGGTCCATTGTTTTATCCAAACCTAGGCCCACCTAGGTTTGGCATTCCATTCAATTAGAAGAGTCGTACCCAATAGCTTCATATATAACCTCAGTCTTGGATAATACAACTAGGATTACATCAATGTGAGGCATCATAATATATAATATGAAGAAATACTACTAGATTTGTCAGGAAGGTGTGATTATAACAAGCATTTCATGTGTCATGTTCCTCCAGAAAAAACACTGAAACATCTTGATATAAAAAAAATGGAGAAACAACATTACCCACACCAGAAAGTAACCCAGTTAAAAATGTTTAATGTTTAACACCATTCTCACCTTGCTTTTGGCAAGAACATTAGCTCCGGCTTTAACAAGCAGCTTGACGGAATGGCTGAATCCATGCCAAGCAGCTTCATGTAGGGCAGTGTTACCATCCTGTGGAAGTCAAGGCAGCAAATAAGTTACTTAGACATGAATTGCTACCATTCTATGTATTTTTTTGTTAAACTGAGCCCTGTTTCTATGTAAGGCATATAAAGGAGTTGTCCACTACTTTGACAACCCCTTCTTGAACTAAATGTTTGGCCCCGATAAAATGAAAAAAGCTTATACTCACCTCCCGTGCCAGCGCCGTTCCAGTGGTGTCAGCACTCGTGGTCCCGCGGCTGCCGTGAGGCTGTTGTGACGCGAGACTCCGGCACCCAATCAGCGCTGGCGTCACTGTCTTTGCCTTCGGACAAATCGAACATGAAGAGGAAGTCCAGGCGGCAGCTGATCTCTCACTTCCTCTTAATATTCAATTGACAGGAGGCGGGGACAGTGACGCCAGCGGTCATTGGGCGCCTGGGTCACGTGTCACAACAACAGCACGAGAGCCCCGGGAAGAGCGAGTGCCAACACCGCAGAAACAGCGTCAGCACAGGAGGTGGAATAAGCTTTTTTATTTTATCGAAGCCAAGCGTGGGGTATGACAAGGAGTTGTCCAAGTAGTGGACAACATCTTTAACATAGAAAATACAATTGTTCTAGCCATTTAAGTGCACACATTGCTTTGCAGACAGCACAGATAGGCAGATGTTTGCAGGGTTGAGGATATTGTTATAAGGTCTACACACTGGGGACCTGGTGGTCAATGATTTTCCTGACACCCCCCCCCCTCAAAAAATTGAGGGGCTTAAAATATAGTATCTGCACATAATAACATTTTAAGGTCATACCTTATCCTGTCTGTCCAAGGCGCAGCCTTCTTGTATCAGCATCGCAAGAATGTCACTGTTTCCCACCACGGCTGCCCTGTGTAAGGCTGTCTGCTGGCCCTATGGCACACACAGATTAATCAAATATTTCAATACACATGAGAAAAACAAAACTGTATAAAAAAAATTGTAAAATTAACAAATACTGTAATATGCTCGTTATCCCTTGTTCATATTACTTGAAGACTGCTGTTTTTAATGGTTCTGTTTTTAACAAATAAATTTGAAGTATGAACAAAAGTAAAAAAATAGTAAGTAGAAGTAGTAAAAATCAAAGATGGATAATCAGGTTTTTGGGGTCTTAAGGATAGGACACTGTAGCAGGCTTTGCCTTTCTGTCTCACACAATTAATATAAATGTTGTCATAAAAAAAAAATCCCAGTGGAATAATTGGGGATCGCATCAAAAACATTTATTTGTAAAAGTGATGGATAGAAACTGAGAGTGGACACAAATATGGAGCACATTTTATGAGCACGGTATGCCAGGTATATTCCTATTTATTTCAAAGCAGAACACATCTCTTTGGAGTAAGGAACGCTTGGATAAAACTTTTATTAATTACCATTTATTTTTTTGCTGTATCGTGCTAGTATGTACAAACCAATTGGAAGATTTGGATGTCCTGTGACTAAAATTAATTACAAACATACCAGGTTTGCTTCTAGATTTTTACATGTACAGTGAGTACGGAAAGTATTGAGACCCCTTTCATTTTTTTTTCTCATTAATGGACACTCTGCACCCCATCTTGACTGAAAAAAAAAATAGAAAGGTAAAAATGTTTGCAAATTTATTAAAAAAGAAAAAAACTGAAATATCACATGGTCATAAGTATTCAGACCCTTTGCTCAGTATTGAGTAGAAGCACCCTTTTGAGCTAGTACACACAAGAGTCTTCTTGGGAATGATGCAACAAGTTTTTCACAAGTGGATTTGAGGATCCTCTGCCATTCTTCCTTGCAGAACCTCTCCAGTTCCATCAGGTTGGATGGTGAACGTTGGTGAACAGCCATTTTCAGGTCTCTCCAGAGATGCTCAATTGGGTTTAGGTCAGGGTTCTGGCTGGGCCAGTCAAGAATGGTCACAGTGTTGTTCTGAAGCCACTCCTTTGTTATTTTAGCTGTGTGTTTAGGGTCATTGTCTTGTTTGAAGGTGAACCTTCGGCCAAGTCTGAGGTCCAGAGCACTCTGGAAGAGGTTTTCATCCAGGATCTCTCTGTACTTGGCCGCATTCATGTTTCCTTCAATTGCAACCAGTCATCCTGTCCCTGCAGCTGAAAAACACCCCCATAGCATGATGCTGCCACCACCATGTTTCACTGTTGGGATTGTATTGGGCAGGTGATGAGCAGTGCCTGGTTTTCTCCACATATACAGCTTAGAATTATCACCAAAATGTTCTATCTTCGTCTCATCAGACCAGAGAATCTTATTTCTCATAGTCTGGGAGTCCCTCGTGTGTTTTTGAGCAAACTCTATGTGGGCTTTCATATGTCTTGCACTGAGGAGAGGCTTCCGTCGGGCCACTCTGCCATAAAGGCCCGACTGGTGGAGGGCTGCAGTGATAGTTGACTTTGTGGAACTTTCTCCCATCTCCCTACCGTATCTCTGGAGCTCAGCCACAGTGATCTTGGGGTTCTTTCTTTACCTCTCTCACCAAGGTTCTTCTCCCACGATTGCTCAGTTTGGCTGGATGGCCAAGTCTAGGAAGACTTCTGGTGGTCCCAAACTTCTTCCATTTAAGTATTATGGAGGCCACTGTGCTCTTACGAACCTTGAGTAATGCAGAAATTCTTTTGTAACCTTGGCCAGATCTATGCCTTGCCACAATTCTGTCTCTGAGCTCCTTGGGCAGTTCCTTTGAGCTCATGATTCTCATTTGGTCTGACATGCACTGTGAGTTGTGAGGTCTTATATAGACAGCTGTGTGCCTTTCCAAATCAAGTCCTATCAGTTTAATTAAACACAGCTGGGCTGGACTCCAATGAAGGAGTAGAACCATCTCAAGGAGGATCACAAGGAAATGGACAGAATGTGACTTAAATATGAGTGTCTGAGCAAAGGGTCTGAATACTTATGACGATGTGATATTTCAGTTTTTCTTTTTTAATAAATTTGCAAAAATTTCTACATTTGTTTTTTTTTCAGTCAAGATGGGGTGCAGAGTGTACTTTAATGAGAAAAAAAAATGAACTTTTTAGAATTTACCAAATGGCTGCAATGAAACAAAGAGTGAAAAATCTAAAGGGGTCTGAATACTTTCTGTACCCACTGTATGTTCCATTAGGACATATGGGATAGATACTCTAGGCTTGACTTTAGTTCATATCAACATATCATATCAACTTTATATCAATTCTGTTCCTACATGTCACTGTTGTCGAGCTTGGGGACATATTGCTGTACAGCCAGGTGTAAAGGCCCCATACACATAAGATGAAAGTCAGCTGACAGCCATCTCATACCTATTGCTAGCTTTACACATAGGACAGCAAATTGGTGATACATTTAAAAAAAAATTCTAAGTGAAATTATCTTCATAAAGATAACTTTATAATGCAAATTCAGCATGGGCCGTGAGGGATAGGTCCTGTCAGAATAATCTGACCAGTTTCTATGAGGAGGTAAGTTCTAGACTGAACCTTGTTAAAGAGTTATTCCCCCCAAAAAAAAGTTATTCTCTACTCCTAGGGGGTAGTTTGCTGATCACTTTGTGTTTAACCCCTGGTACCCTTAGCAATCATGAAAATGGAGCTCTGGAAACCAAGCAACAGGGTTCTGCAATCCCATCTTAATTGCAGCGGAGGTGCATTTGCTCAGCCTTTGCTTTTCAATGGGACTTGCTCATCACTCCCGCTGCACCTGGACGGACAGCCAGCTCTGTAGCATGTGTAGGGAGCGCTGACCTATCAGTGCCCCCTGCACTGTTCTGATAACTAGAACTGAACCACTGCAGGGAGAATATAACTTCATTTTCTCAATGTATCCGTCCATCCAGTAAACCAGCCTAAGATCATTTAAATGGAACCTATCAGCAGGAATATCTATGTTAAACTAAAGGTATTGGCAGAATGGCGCTGTCATACTGATTTAATACACACCTTTGGTGTAAAAATCAGAAGCCTGGCTTTCATTAAATCATCATGATAAATTTTGGTTTCCTCGGTGCTTCGGGGCAGGACTGTGGCTAGAGTCTTCAACTCAGACGGTTCAGCCACGGCCCCTCCACTTCCTCTGTTGCATTCATCATCATGTATTAATTTAAATTTTAGACTGGCGCAGACTTAGCTGTGGGCGGCACTCTCGCTGGTGGCTGAAAATGGCGCCAATGATGAGCCGAGATCTCATTCTGCGCATGCGCCACCTCCAGCGCCATTTTCATGAAGACCGTCAGAGGTCAATCTGTGCATGCGCCAGTGCCGTTTTCATGAAGACTGCCACCAGCTAGAGTGCCACCCACAGCTGAGACGGCGCCAGCCCAAAATTTAAATGAATGCATGATGATGAATGCAACAGAGGCATGATGATTTAATAAAAACCAAGCTGCAGATTTTTACAATAAAAGTATGTATTAAATAAGTATGACAGCGCCTTTCTGCCCATACCTTTAGTATAACATGGATGATCCTGATGACAGGTTCTCTTTAAATGCTATTTAACTGCAGATTACAACTATATCTGCAGGAAAGTAGCATTTTTGAAGGCGATAGGTTCCCTTTAAGGACCTTATAGCAGGCCTACAGTAGAATTTCAATATTTGCAGCTAAAACTAAGATCTGTTGGGTAATCAACACAGAGGAGGATAATTAAAGCATAACTATAAAAAAATACTGAGAAAAATAGGAAGTAACGTCAAAGTGTATTGTTCCAGGGTGCTTGAGAATAGGCTGTCATGTGTCAGTACACATGGAACAACCCTATGTGTTCATATTTATATGCCCTCTGCATGTTCTCTCTTTAATTTTCAGTAGTTTCTGAGATAGTGGGTTGAGACTAGCCTCTCAAACACAGCACACCAATACATGAGAGATTCCTATTCTCATCACTCTATGAATCACATGTTCAGAAGCAGCAGCTGCATGGAGGACAGTACAAAGCAATATTGAGCAGTGTAGCTGTGAATCTAACACTGGGATGAGAAAGAACATAACAGCAAGGGTCTGTGGTATATGTGCCTCTCTCATTCACTCTTTTCCTCTTCCTATCTCTCATTCACTTTTAATAGGTAGCTATAATCTGATACTTCAGTGAGCTGGCAAATTGTCCTATTTTGAATAAGACGGAGTTAAGCTGTTTTTCTCGAATGAATGATAATTTCAAGAGGCAGGGGGTAGGATAAGTGTTGAGAGAAGCATATGTCTCTAATAAGATATACAAGAACATTTCCTACATTTGCTTGTACTATTTATAAATGCAAAGCACAAGATGCATATGAAGCGAATAAAATAATGTGCAGCATCAGAAGAGAAGAATCTATGGCAGTGTTCCCCAACCGGTAGCTTGCACCCATGATGTGTGGCTCGCAGCTGTATGTCAGCCTGGTGCATTAGCACCAGGTCTAGCAAGCAGCTATGAAGAGAAGGTCTGGATGGTGACTTTTGTGAGTGACATCGCACTGAAGAGAAGATCTGGATGTGCATATATCAGTAGAAGAAATAAATATGGTAAGCTGGAGATAGGATGATAGTACCATTTAGAGGGTGGTGAGAATGCTTGATGCGAGAATACCAAATGGGGGTAGAGTGAGAATCCTTGGATTTTATTACACTGACTATAAAGGGACTTGTAACAAGGTCCTGGTGTGCTTTCTTTGGGACGTTTTGTCTGTCATTACACCAGTAATGGTGGCCTTTGGGTGTAACTACTCTGGAGTGTAGGGGCGCTTGTCTGTGGCTCGCGATCATCACTCAGAGCTGAACGTGGCTCTCAAGGTAAGAAAGATTGGGGACCACTGGTGTGTGGTAATTAATACCTTTAGAGATATTTTAATACATACACTGGTAATACACTGAGAATTTGAAGCAAAAAAGTATCCCCAAGTTTATAGACATCATCCTTCTTGTAGCTAAGAGAAATCTTTTGCACAGTTGTCTTTTCCCTGTCATCCCAAGCATTCCATAGGTGACTGTCCAGCTTAAACTCTTTTTGGGAGTAGACCACATTGATGCGGAAAAATTACAGAGTAACATTGGATTTTTTTTCTTAAACTAAATAGTTTCCCCACCTCACATTTCTCCAATAGATAGGTGGATGAAATGGTCTCATCATTTCAATATACTTTTCGGTATCCCACATCGGACCCCCAATGAGGTTAATACTTTAGGAAATTAGGGCATCCAACACTAGGAATATCTAAAATGACCTGTTTTGGTGCACTGGAGGCCAGTGGCAGACACTCAGTAATGATTGCAGCTCTTGATAACTTTGGTTAATACCTATAAAATTATCATGGCTAAAATGTATCTCAACCCCCACACCACTTTTTTTCCTGCCCTACATGTAAGGGGTTTATTTTCAAAACACTATGTGACTCTACTTCAGAAACTTGTTATTGTTAACATGTTGTGGTCAATGGGGTTGAATTACCTTTCTTGAAAGAAACAATATCATTATATATATTGAACTAAAAGAGCGGTGTTGAAGATCCATAAATACAAATTTTAGTAACATTTAATAATATTGCCATATTTGATGTTGGGGAAAAGTTTTTTCCCCTTTTATGTGGCAACTATTTTATATGGGTTTTCTTCTTTTCCTTTCCTTGGATCACATCCGGACTTCTCTTTCATCCTTACTAATCACATTACTATGTGGCAACTAGCCAATCAGACATTGAACTTTTGCATTTGGTACATGACAGAATATGTTTGCAATGATATTAAAAATAAAAAGTATGGACATATTTATTTTCACAAATGTCTAGTTTAAGATCTCAACCTAAAGATTAGAAGTTATCTGCAATCAATTGCCACCTGTCACCTAGGTCTCTGACTAGATGAAAAGGAAAGATGCTGAAATGAAGATACCCTAAAGGTATGTTTATACACGGGACATATTTGCTGCGGAAATTCTGATTCAAATTATCAGTGACAATATCCACATAAGTCAAATACGCATCGCATTGCTAGACTATTTTAATAAAGGGGTTATCCAGTGAAAATAAGTTATCACCTATCCACAGGAACCAGCACTTCTCAGCAAACTGGGGCACTTTTATCTCTGTAAGAATGGAGTGACAGTGCACATGCCCCACCACATCTAACAGAAAGGCTCTATGGTACTGGTAATTATTAAAGGCTTTATCCAGGGAGTTTATTATTTTTGTGGAAGTGGGTTAAGAACTAACAGGCAGGTTGTTACTAACTACCTGTTCTGCACGGAGATGATCTCTGCTGGCTCAGTCGACAATTCCCCTGCTTCATTTCACCCCTCTTTAACAGAGCAACACCTCCTTTTCCGGTCTGATATGTCGATGGGGCATCACTGCTGATGTCATGATGATTGACAGCCAGCTCCCCGCAGTTATGCAGCAGGGAGCCAGATGTCATTCTTAGTAACATCGGGAGTGACACCGTGTTGACAGAGCGGTGTGGAAGAGAAGACATTGCACTGTGGACGTTACATCAGTGGAAGCATGGGAATCACCCACATAAGCAGTCCATGATCGCTCTGAGCCAGCAGAAATCGTTACTAAGCAGAACAGGCAGGTAGTTAGCAACTACCTGCCAGATATTTTTGCGTATGGGGCTAAGAACTATTACAAGTCCCGGGTAAATGACTCGCCCCCTGGGCCGTGGGGCACGCGGAACCGGGCGATGGGGAGACGCTGGGAGTAGTAGTGGCGGCCCGGTCCCGCGGCTCAGGGTGGTCAGACCAATGGTAGTCTGCTACGTGCTTCAGATAATGTCCGACTACGCCACCCGTGGATTGCGGTTATTAGGAACCGCCGCTGCGAGGCAGTCCGCTGGGGCTGATGATGAATGCAGCTGGGATGGTGTGACTCCCCACGGGAAGAGTGCAGCCCCAGGGCAGTGTAGTGGATGGTGGGAGTGATGGTGGTGAGAGTCCCAGTACCGGTAGTGCTGGAGGCGCAAAGGAGCACAAGAACAACAAGTTACAGTCCAGGGTCTTTACTCACAGTTCATTTGTCCCGGGTCACTTCTGTCAGCAGTGACCGCCCGAGCCGTGCTGCGTCCACCAGGTGAGGGGCTCGGTCAACTCCCAGGTAGTTCAGGAGCATGGCACAGGACCCCCTTTAATACTTTCTCTGGCCTGCCTCACCAGTGACCCACTTTTGTCCAGCTGCTGCGGATTTGTGCGGTTAAACGTGGGCCCCGTCCTCCGCTGTCCTATATGGTGCCTTCCTAGCAGGTTTGATGAGGTGTCGCACCAATAGATGATCACGACGACCGGTCTTTGGCTGAGGGTAGTTTCTCCTCCACCAACTTGGGATCCGGTACCCTTAATCTGCCTGACCCTTCACCCTGGATTCTCGTGGGTTCTTAGGGTCCCTTCCACCTTCTTGTTCCTGAGCCCTTCTGTTTCTCTGTCTCTTCTTCTCTTTCTCTGTTCCTTTCTCGTGGAGCTGGGATGAGACTTAATCACAGCTCCCTTTCACCTCCTCTCTCTCTCTCCCTCGGCCTCTCTCTAGGCCCGCTCCTGAGTGGAGCTCCTACAGAGCCTCCACTCCCGGTCTTCTCCTCTGACTGAACGAACCAACATCTAATATGGTGCCCACCTTTAATACCTCCCTCTGACCATGAGCCCAGGTGACCAGCAACCAATGGGCTCCTACCTACACTCAGGAACCGCCCCCTATCTGCCCCTACAGCACTGGGTGTTCCACCCCCCTCCCCACTCCAGGCAGGGACATAGTCGGTCGTGCCTGCACTACTGTCTAGTGGGAGCACCGTTGAGCTGTCCCTCGGAAATGGGGTCTGTGTGCTGTATGCAGCTAACTGAGCCCTGGTCCATACTCCATCCTTACCTGGGAGTGGAATACCACACCTCTGGTCTGAGGTGCAATACCCCTGTAGCGGCCGAGCCCTCGGGGCGCTACATAAACTCTTCAACACTGGGTGTGGATCAGACTGCATAAAAGTTCATCCACTACATCGGTACAGTAGAACGCAAGGTCCCATTTGAGCACATGAGATTTACAGTGTGAATCCAAATAACCCCAGTATGCTTCTTCCCTCCACATCCATAGAAATCCAGGAAGGTGAAAAATGAGGAGTTGTGAGGGGTCATAACACTGTAAGAGTTTCTTAGTTTTTTAAAAATGATCACTTCTGAAAATGTATAGACTCTGCTATCTTGCTAGGAGAAGAAAACCATGAAATTCTCTTAGTTGTCAGCACCATGTGGCAGCTATGACACTACAACTCCCAGCATGCCCAAACAGGCGGCTGTCAGGGCATGTCAAGTTTTTTAGTTTCCCAATAACTACAGTCCCGCAGGTTGCTGATCTCAGTCTATCTCTTCAGCTTAACAACTCTTTGCATCTAAATTTCCTGGACCTTCATAAATGAGAACTTTTTACCTTCCATCAGAAATTATTTTCTCGCTTTTGGTGTGGAGTTATACTTAAGATAAGGAGGCAGATAATTTTCCATTCATTGCTCCTTCATTTGATGGTTTTAAAAACAAGCACTTTTTGTTCTTGTTTCATTTCATCCCCATAATTCTTTAACGCCACCAGATGTCAGTAAAAAGCCGATCACTGGAAATTCCTCTGGCTAATGATAGTGAAAGTATTTTGGGAGTAGAAATTTAAATGCTCAGTGAATGCTGTAATTCATTACAGATACTTAAAGGGAATCTGTCACCAGGTTTTCCCACCTAATTTGTGAGCTGTATAATGTAGTGACAGAGACCCGATACCGATATATCACTTATTGGTCTTCTTTCTGTGGTTTTGATAAAGTCATTGTTTTATTAGCATGGGATTATCAATACAGGACTAGTATACCTGCTGCCATGTAGTCCTCATATACCTGAGCCCCAGCGGCGTACCTAGAGTCTGATGGGCCCCTGTGCAAGATTTGGACCGGGGCCCCCCCGATCCGGAATAAATTATATATATATATAAGCGTCCACCATCCTGGTATATATGTCCCTCATCCTGAACAAATTCTGGTATATATCGCCCATTCTGCTATATATCCCTTATTCTAGGCCCCATCTTGGTATATGTATCCCCCATCCGGGTATATAAGTCCCCGTTCTGCCGCTGTTCTTAAATATGTAGAAGAAAATAATCTATTATACTCACCAGGGGCGTACATAGGAGTCATGGTGCTCCATAGAAAAAGTAGATTGCACCCTTATAGTCCTCCATGTAATATAATGCACCCCATAGTCCTCCATATAATATACTGCACAGCTCATAGTCATCCATGTAGTATAATGCACAGCCCATAATCCTCCATAAAGTATAATGCACCTCATAGTCATACATGTACTATAATGCACCTCATAGTCATCCATAAAGTATAATGCACCTCCATAGTCATCTTATAAAGTATAATGCACCCCCATAGTCATCCATAGTAGTATAATGCACGCCATAATCATCCTATGTAGTATAATGCACCCCCATAGTCATCCTATAAAGTATAATGCACCCCCATAGTCATCCATAAAGTATAATGTACCCCCATAGTCATCCTATAAAGTATAATGCACTCCATTGTCATCCATAGTAGTATAATGTACCCCCATTGTCATCCATAGTAGTATAATGCACCCCCACTGTCATCCATACAGTCCTGCTCATTGTTATTGGCACCCAAGAAGTTTAAGTACATAATGTGGAATATCTCCTTAAAAAATGAATCAAGTGAAACAGTTTTTTGTATAGAGCACTTGTGTTAAATACAAAAGAGCAAATGATAAAAAATTATTTTAAACAAAAAAACAATGGGAGGGAAAAATAGAAAAATCAAAAGCTTGCTGTGTCACTGGTATTGGCACCCTTTACATTAAAAGGTATGGAAACATATTTTGACCTGGCTGTGGTAAATCACAAAAGAAATTCACCTGTGATCAATTGTCGGTGCTCATGTGACATGAATTAGCCAATGAATGATGACTTCAGTGTTTTAAAAAGCCATATGGAAGACCTGTTCCTTTGTCACAATAATGAAGACAAAGGAGCTGTCTGAGGACATCATTCAGGACTGCTATTATTAGCAAACACAAGACTTCCAAAGGGTATAAGGCCATCTCCAAAGACCTTGGTATCCCAGTTTCAACAGTGCGCAACGTTATTAAGAAGTTTGCCAAGCATGGAACCATCATGAACCTCCCTGGACTTGGGGGAAAGAGGAAAATTGACAAGTGATGACTTCAAAGGTTGGTGTGAATGGTGGAAAAAACAGTACGTCAAACATACAAAGACCTGAAGGCCAACCTGAAACAGTCTGGGGTCATGGTTTCAACAAGTACCATATGCTGCACACTAAACCAAGCAGAGCTTTATGGGAGAAGGCCAAAGAAGAAACCATTGCTGAAGAAAAGACATAAAAAGGAACGACTGATCTTTGCCAAAGAGTACCTTGACAAACCACAATCCTTTTGGGAAAATGTTCTGTGGACAGATGAAAAATAGAGCTTTTTGGCAATGCAAAGCAACAGTTTGTTTACAAATGGTGCAATGAAGCTTATAAGGAAAAGGACACATTACCAACAGTTAACCATGGTGGAGGATCCATAATGCTGTCGAGTTTCTTTGCTGTGTCTGGTACTCAAGGCCTTGACCGTATCACAGGAATCATGAAATCAAAGAATTATCACGAGATTTTAGAGCGACATGTCCTACACCCAGTGTAAGAAAACTTGGTTTGAGTCGAAGATCATGGGTCCTCCAGCAAGACAATGACACAAAGCACACATCCAAAAGTACACAGGAATGGTTGGAAAATGAAAAAATGCACTGTTTTAAAATAGCCAGCAATGAGTCCTGACCTCAATCTCATTGAAAATCTTTGGGGGGTGCTGAAATCAGCCATTGGGAAAAAGAATCCTGCAAACATTTAAGAGCTTGAACAAACTGCAAAGTAAGAGTGGGAGAAAATTCCAGCTGAGAAGTGCAAGAAGCTTATACAGTAGATGGCTACAAGAAACGTTTGGAGGCTGTCAGCAATGCCAAAGGGTGTGCAACCAAGTATTAATTAGGGGTGCCTTCATTTCTGCACATGCTGTTTATTCTGTTTTTTCTTTGAAATTGCAACATGGAAGTTGAAAAACAATGTTTTATTGCTGTATTACTTTGGATCGCTAATTAAAAAATACTGAGGATATAACTTTGGTACATTTCTATTTATTTCTGAAGATACTGTACAGTCTATGAAAAAAATTAAGGGGAGTCAATAATGGGGAGCAGCACTGTGGTAGTATAATGCATCCCCATTGTCATCCCTAGTAGTATAATGCACCCTAATAGTCATCCCATAAAGTATAATGCATCCACATTGTCATTGATAGTAGTATAATGCACCCCCATTGTCATCCATAGTGGTATAATGCACCCTCATAGTCATCCTATAAAATGTAATGCATTCTCAATGTCATCCATAGTAGTATAAAGCACCCCATTGTCATCCATAGTTGTATAATGCACCCCCATTGTCATCCATAGTGGTATAATGCACCCTCATAGTCATCCTATAAAATATAATGCATTCTCAATGTCATCCATAGTAGTTTAAAGCACCCCATTGTCATCCATAGTAGTATAATGCACCCCCATTGTCATCCATAGTGGTATAATGCACCCTCATAGTCATCCTATAAAGTATAATGCACCCACAATGTCATCTATAGTAGTATAATGCACCCCCATTGTCATCCACAGTAGTATAATGCAAGCGCCCCATATTTTAAAAACATGAATAAATACTCAACGTTCCGTCGCTCCAGCACCGCGCGCTTCCTCTTGTGAAGGCAGCAGCTGACTCCGGCATGCGACGGGAGCGTGTGATGACACTGCCATGCGCCCTGTCACATGCACGTCAAGGACGCACATACAGTTGAAGCTTTTGTTGGCGTCGGCGGGCCCTGGCCCTCACCCGCCGGGATCAGTCGCAGAGGCGAATGCGGTCATTATGCCACTGCTGAGCCCTGTACAACCCTACCACTTCCACTGATTAGGAGTTTTCGGTTTATGCACAGTGTACACCTAAAGCAGCTAATGAGTGGTGGGGAAGGGGCATACAGGGCTCAGCATTCAGATAACTGCTTGGTCTGCAACAGATAAAACAGTGATTTTATAAAACTGCAGCAACCAGCCCAGTAAGTGATATATCACTGGAATCAGGGTCTCTTCCTCTTCAGAATGCTTGCTCTCAGACAAAGGCAGAAATAATCTGGTAACAAATTCCCTTTAAAGAAACTCTAATTTTTTTGTTGCATTCTTAGTCTTGTCTGTTTTCAATATCAATACATTACATGAAATTATTCTGTTCACTCCTCCTGTTTTGATCCATATTGATCATGTGTCTAAAATATGACCTCCATTTCTGAAAAAATTGCACCTTTAAAACAGTGCCATTTGCCATCTGCTCTATTTGCCTACAAAGCAAAAATGCCTAAAGTAGTGCCTACCTTTCCCCACATTTGCTTTTCTCTACTTTCTCTCTACTGCTGTGTCACTGGTTTACCTGCAGACACAGCATAATAGCTCATCATGATCTGACTCCTGCAGCAGAGAAGTGAGTAGGAAAATGATCATAATGAAAAAGATGCTTAGTTCACTAGGACTATGGAATTATTTGCATAATAAGAGCAATTTATGACATTCGCCATTTTTAAATAATGGCCTGCGTTATAAGATGAGGCAAAATTAGTTTAAAGGGAATCGGCCAGTAGGATCAACCCTTCTAAGTCGTCTATATGGACATGTAGTTCATAGGAAGATGAATAAATTGATACCTTGATATCTGTGATCTGATTGTCATGCTCGCAGGTGGCGCACGGGGTTTGTGGACCCACTGTTCCATTGGCTACCTGATGTTCACTGGAGCTCCTGAAGGTAGAGTCAGGCTTAAACTGCAGGTAGCCGCCAGGTACCACTCCCAGGTCTCCCCGAAACCACAGCTGCCGATCCCAAGGGGATCTGGACGGGGAGACATGACCGAGTCACTGATGAGCAGGGTTCGTAGACTGAAGGACAGTCCGGATCTCGGAGATAAACTTCATGTCTGAACGAGAAACTATCGGGAAACAATTCAGGTACCGCTGACGCAGTTTAAGGGTTCGGATACCGCCAAAGCGGCCACAGGATCATGTATACACTAGACAAGACTGTATACTAGACTAATGGGACAACACAGGATACGAGAATAACTATAACAGACTAAGGATGTGGGGCCTAGCAACATACAGTTGCACACAGCAATTATATACTTAATAAAAAAGTGTGAAACAACTGAACATATGTCTTATATTCTAGGTTCTTCAAAATAGCCAACTTTTGCTTTGATGACTGCTTTGTACACTCTTGGCATTCTCTTGATGAGCTTCAAGAGGTAGTCACCGGAAATGGTATTCCAACAATCTTGAAGGAGCTCCCAGAGATGCTTAGCACTTGTTGGCCCTTTTGCCTTCACTCTGCGGTCCAGCTCACCCCAAACCATCTCGATTGGGTTCAGGTATGGTGACTGTGGAGGCCAGGTCATCTGGCGTAGCACCCCATCACTCTCCTTTTTGGTAAAATAGCCCTTACACAGCCTGGAGGTGTGTTTGGGGTCAATGTCCTGTTGAAAAATAAATGATGGTCCAACTAAATGCAAACCGGATGGAATAGCATGCCGCTGCAAGATGCTGTGGTAGCCATGCTGGTTCAGTATGCCTTCAATTTTGAATAAATCCCCAACAGTGTCACCCGCAAAGCACCCCCACACCATCACACCTCCTCCTCCATGCTTCACGGTGGGAACCAGGCATGTAGAATCCATCCGTTCACCTTCTCTGCGTCACACAAAGACACGGTGGTTGGAACCAAAGATCTCAAATTTGGACTCATCAGACCAAAGCACAGATTTCCACTGGTCTAATGTCCATTCCTTGTGTTCTTTAGCCCAAACAAGTCTCTTCTGCTTGTGGCCTGTCCTTAGCAGTGGTTTCCTAGCAGCTATTTTACCATGAAGGCCTGCTGCATAAAGTCTCCTCTTAACAGTTGTTGTAGAGATGTGTCTCCTGCTAGAACTCTGTGTGGCACTGACCTGGTCTCTAATCTGAGCTGCTGTTAAACTGCAATTTCTGAGGCTGGTGACTCGGATAAACTTATCCTCAGAAGCAGAGGTGACTCTTGGTCTTCCTTTCCTGGGGCGGTCCTTCCATGAGCCAGTTTCTTTGTAGCGCTTGATGGTTTTTGCAACTGCACTTGGGGACACTTTCAAAGTTTGCCCAATTTTTCGGACTGACTGACCTTCATTTCTTAAAGTAATGATGGCCACTCGTTTTTCTTTACTTAGAATTTGAATTATGGCAAGAAAAAAGCAGCTAACAGTCTATTCAGTAGGACTATCAGCTGTGTATCCACCAGACTTCTGCACAACACAACTGATGGTCCCAACCCCATTTACAAGGCAAGAAATCCCACTTATTAAACCTGACAGGGCACACCTGTGAAGTGAAGACCATTTCTGGTGACTACCTCTTGAAGCTCATGAAGAGAATGCCAAGAGTGTGCAAAGCAGTCATCAAACCAAAAGGTGGCTACTTTGAAGAACCAAGAATATAAGACATATTTTCAGTTGTTTCACACTTTTTTGTTAAGTATATAATTCCACATGTGTTAATTCATAGTTTTGATGCCTTCAGTGTGAATGTACAATTTTCATAGTCATGAAAATACAGAAAAATCTTTAAATGAGGTGTGTCCAAACTTTTGGTGTGCACTGTATGTGTAATATATATATATATATATATATCACACACACACATTTGGTAACACTGACCCACAAAATAAGGGGAACATGTAATTTATATAGCCCAGTCCTTAAGGGGTTAATTCCATGGTGCTGTACATGAAAAAAACAACACACAAGTCTTATTTACTTATTATGCTTGCTTTTAGGGTATGTGCCCACGATGCGTAACAACCAGCCAGCCTCATTATGCAAATGAGAGGAATCATTTTTTTTTTTACATGCGGACTTTCCTCATAGATGTTAGTCTATGGGGAAAGCCCACATAGGGACCCACAAGAGAAGTTGACATGCTGCGGTCTGGAAAGACGCGCTGCTTGTCAGTTTCCGTGGATTATCAGCAGGAGCACGGAGACGCATAGTGGACATGGGATTTCTACAATCCCATCCACTATGCTGTAACTTCTGGCCACTGCGGGTTTGACGCTGCATTATATGTAGTTTCAAACCGGCAGCGGTTCCCGACCCTGTGCACATACCCTTATAGCACCAACATTCTCTGAAGCTCTTTACAAATATTGTCATCACTCACTGACCCCATTGGGGCTCACAATAAAAAATTCCCTTTAACTATGACTTTGGAGTGCTACAAACGCAGAGGAACCCAGGGGAAACCCACACAAACACGAAGAACAAACAAGAACATGCAAACTTCACATTTATATTGTCCTAGATGGGATTCATATATAATGTCAAGTAGAAAACAAGTACAATAGATATGACTAAGTGCGTGAAAGACTAAAGCAGCATTTACACTGAAAGATAACAGTGAATGAGCGCAAGAGATCATTTCACCAGTTTCAAAGATTGTAGAACCCTTTGAAATAATCTGTCAGTGTAAACAGGATGCTGATCACCCAATGAATGAGTAAAACGCTAGTTTATCTGGTGACATAACACTCGTACACTAGGTGAAATAATCTTTGTGCAGCACAGAAGATCCCTGTTCTTGGCAGTGCATCGTCCTGTGTAAACAGGACTCGCAATGCCGAGAACTGTCAGCTCATGCGCACTGAGCGACTTATTACAGAATGCTCAGAGTACATTGTTTACTGCAATCTGCCTGTGTAGGGATGCTTATAAATGATCGCCAACTGATGAAGGTTTACCAATCAGCGGTCGTTTAGTGCTTCTGGTCGGTCCCCTTATATAGCACATAGGAAAAAGGACCCTGCTCACAAGGGTTTATAATCTGCAAGCGAAGGGACAGGCAGTAAGTGCAGAATCTGCTAATAAAATATTGAAGTGGCATTAGGGTTATTCTAGGCTGCTTTTGAAAAGGTGGGCTTTCAGCTTGCTTTGAAAGGGAATCTGTCACCCCCTGGGACATTTTTACCTATTAATAAGGGCATACAGGTAATAGAATGGTTAAACTAGTCTAACCTGTATGCCCATATCTGCCCAGTGACTCGTCGGCGCCTGCGCAGAAGAACAATGATGCCAATGCCCATAGAAGGGCGGAAGAGGTAAGTATAATCCCGCGATTGCAGGGTGCAGGCACGGGATTCTGGGTCCAGAAATGCACGGCACAGGCCAGTGTGACACTGAGGGGGGCGCTATTCAAATGAAGACAGGAGGCGGAGATTTCTTCCAGGCACCTCACACCCTGGAGCCTGGAAGAAATCATTAGCATAACAGAATAAAAGATGATTTCTGCACATCAAGACCGCAGATATGGGCATACAAGTAAGACTAGTTTAATCATTCTATTACCTGTATGCCCATATTAATAGGTAAAAATGTCCCAGGGGGTGACAGATTCCCTTTAAAGGATTCTAAGGTTGGGAGAGTTTGATTAGTTTGGGCAGCAGGTTCCAAAGCATGGGGGATGCACAACAGAAATCTGATGCAGAGTACATCAAACAATGATTACAAAGTATATGGCTCTGAGCAATCTACCAATGACATAAATCAGTGTCTATCCCTGAGATTCAGGTGAATTTGACAGCACTGTTATTTATAGAATCCAACAGAACAGCTATGCAGGCATTTTACCAATATGGAGTAAATAGTTACTTTTGGTTACGGTTTCTTTTTTTTTTTCAGGAATACGCCCAAGCATATGCAGATCCTTTAAGTCTCTTTAGTAGCTTTCTGTCAAATTACACTACACAAACTTAAAGGTGTGGTTAGAAATCCAAAATAATTTACCTCCTAAATCCCTATCTACCGTATTTAGTTCCATAATCTAAACTATTTTCTAATATACTTGAATTAAAAATTCCCTATCCTTCCCTCACTACACTATCTAACTGATTTTCCTTTTTTTCTTTCACTTCCTTTTTGATGATGCTTCGTTTGAGATACCCAGTGCATGCTGGGATACTCAAAGGAAGCGTAAGTAGGGGGCAGAGGCTGCGGACACTGCTACAGCCCCAACCCAGTTCTTGAAACGTAGAAGCATCAGTGACGCTTGTTTCAAGGGCTGGGCTAGTCCCAGTGCGATGGGCACTGTGCAGCAACAGATCGATGTCAGAATACTCGGCGTGAAGAGACCAGCGCCACCAGCACAAATGGCTTCACTGGTCTCTGCACACCAGGAATTCTAACAACACTGCTCTGTTACCAGCATGTTGCTGCTTATCTGAGCTGGCAACAGAGAGGGCACTGTCATTGTGCACATCTCACAGTGCACATCATGCTGGGACTAGCCCAGCCCTTGAAGTGAGTGTCACTGATGATACTTCGCTTCAGGAGGAGGGCATGGGCTGTGGCAGTGACCGCAGCCTCAGCTCCCTGATGACGCTTTGTTTGAGAAAACCAGCATGCACTGGAATTCTCAAATGAAGTATCATCAAAAAGCAAGTGAAAAAAGGCAGATAGTGTAGTTAGGGAAGGATAACAAATTTTTAATTCAATTATATAAGAAAATAGTTTAAAATATGGCACTAAATAGATAGGGATTTAGGAGGAAAATTACTTTGGACTTCGGACCACCCGTGTAAGGTTGTGCCCATCCATTGTCCTGAGGTGACATCCACAGGTTTTAGCTTAGTAATTTCGAGCTGAGTTTATCTACTTACTACAGTCATGGCCAAAAGTTTTGAGAATGACACCAAAATTATATTTTCACATGATCTGCTGGCCTCTGGTTTTTATTAGTGTTTGTCTGATGTTTATATCACATACAGAAATATAATTGCAATCATATTATGAGTACCAATAGGTTATATTGACAGTTAGAATGAGTTAATGCAGCAGGTCAATATTTGCAGTGTTGCCCCTTCTTCTTCAAGACCTCTGTAATTCTCCCTGGCATGCTCTCAAGCAACTTTTGGACCAAATCCTGACTGATAGCAGTCCATTCTTGCATAATCAATGCTTGCATTTTGCCAGAATTTGTTGGTTTTTGATTGTCCACCCGTCTCTTGATGATTGACCACAAGTTCTCAATGGGATTAAGATCTGGGGAGTTTCCAGGCCATGGACCCAAAATCTCTCTGTTTTGTTCCATGAGCCATTTAGTTATCACCTTTGCTTTATGGCAAGGTGCTCCATCATGCTGGAAAAGACATTGTTGGGCGCCAAACTGCTCTTGGACGGTTGGGAGAAGTTGCTCTTGGAGGACATTCTGGTACCATTCTTTATTCATGGCTGTGTTTTTAGGCAAGACTGTGAGTGAGCCGATTCCCTTGGCTGAGAAGCAACCCCACACATGAATGGTTTCAGGATGCTTTACAGTTGGCATGAGACAAGACTGGTGGTAGCGCTCACCTCTTCTTCTCCGAATAAGCTGTTTTCCAGATGTCCCAAACAATCGAAAAGGGGATTCATCAGAGAAAATGACTTTGCCCCAGTCTTCAGCAGTCCACTCCCAGTACCTTTTGCAGAATATCAGTCGGTCCCTGATGTTTTTTCTGGAGAGAAGTGGCTTCTTTGCTGCCCTCCTTGAAACCAGCCCTTGCTCAAAGAGTCTCCGCCTCACAGTGCGTGCAGAAGCACACACACCAGCCTGCTGCCATTCCTGAGCAAGCTCGGCACTGCTGGTAGTCCGATCCCGCAGCTGAAACAGTTTTAAGATACGGTCCTGGCGCTTACTGGTCTTTCTTGGGCGCCCTGGAGCCTTTTGACAACAATGGAAGCTCTCTTCTTGAAGTTCTTGATGATGCGATAGATTGTTGACTGAGGTGCAATCTTTGTAGCTGTGATACTCTTCCCTGTTAGGCCATTTTTGTGCAGTGCAATGATGGCTGCACGTGTTTCTTTAGAGATAACCATGGTTAACTGAAGAGAAACAATAATACCAAGAACCAGCCTCCTTTTAAAGTGTCCAGTGATGTCATTCTTACTTAATCATGACTGATTGATCGCCAGCCCTGTCCTCATCAACACCCACACCTGTGTTAATGGATCAATCACTAAAACGATGTTAGCTGCTCCTTTTAAGGCAGGACTGCAATGATGTTGAAATGTGTTTTGGGGGTTAAAGTTCATTTTCTGGGCAAATATTGACTTTGCAAGTACAGTAATTCCTGTTAAGCTGATCACTCTTTGACATTCAGGAGTATATGCAAATTGCCATTACAAAAAATGAAGCAGTAAACTTTGGAAAAATTACTATTTGTCTCATTCTCAATACTTTTGGCCATAACTGTATATGTATAAACCAAAGCCATTAATGTCAAAAGTAAGATTTTTCCTCAACATTTCTGTACATATAGTAGTGTTGTTTGTGCTAGTACAGATATACAACTGATGCATATAGAGACAAGCCCGGTTTACAGAAACAGAAATCAAATCAAATATATTTTTAGAAACAGTATTTATTTAGTTGTTTGTGAGTTTAAGGCAAAATCTGTCTAACTGTCAAAACAGAGAGTGTTCCTTCTGAGTCAGGATGCTTTCACACTGCACTGCCCCACGCGGCTTACGTCCAAACCACCGCAAAACGTGATACGGGAGTATGCACCAACAGGGCCAATGAGTATAATGATGCCAACAGAGTCATCATTTTTGGACATATACACCTACTGAAGGTGTACACTCAGACGCAGTCTACTACGTCGTAAGCAAACACGCCCGAAAATGAGGCACGACAGAGCACACAATGACTCTGTCGGCATCATTATACTCATTGGCGCATACGCCCAAATCTTGGCTTACAGGGGGGGTTCAGACATAAGCCCCGACGCGACCAATGAGTGTGGGGAAGAATGCAGTGTGAAAGGGCCCGCAGAGGTGTCATTGCAAAATGAAATACAAAAAGTGTAAATAGAACAGGAAAGATTGCACAGAGTACTAGCTACAATGCGAATCACTAGGATTTGCAAAAACATCATCTACTATATAATTGTCTTATCCCGTCTGTCTGTCTGTCTGTCCTGGAAATCCCGGGTCGCTGATTGGTCCGGCCGCGGCCAATCAGCGATGCGGCATTTCTGAAAAACATGGCGGCTGTTAGCGGCTCATGTGCGGCACGGAGGTCAGCGGCGATGCAGCTGGGAAATGCAGCCGGCTACTCGCAGCATAAGTCCCCCGACCGCAGGCGCCGCTGACCTACATGCGGCTATCGTCGGGAGATCAGCGGCTACGGCCGCTTATCTCCCGAGGACAAGTGTGACGCCCCTCCCCTCCCCTCCTCTCCCCTCCCCTCCCCTCTCCTCCCGTCCCTCCCCCCGCTCGATCAGGACCCCGGCACCCGGTGTCATACTTACCCCTCCCCTCCTCTCCCCTCCTCTCCTCTCCCATCCCTTCCCCCGCTCAATCAGGACCCCGGCACCCGGCGTCATACTTACCCCTCCCCGTGCCTCCGCAGCAGCTCCTGCGTCTTCCGCTGATGCTCTGTGACGTCTCAGGTCAGAGGGCGCGGTAACGTCTTTACACCGCGCTCTCTCCTGACCGGTCACAGCGCACAGCGTCAACATGTGGGCTACGCTGGAGTCCAGAGAAGCAGCTGAGAAGGGAGGTGAGTATTGGATTTTTTTTTTTGTATGGGGCCATAGGGGACCTGCATGGGGCACTATGGGGGGGATGGATATACAGGGGATATGACTTCCTGCACGGGGCATTATATGGGGGGGAGAGGTGACATCCTACATGGGGCATTATATGGGGGGGAGAGGTGACATCCTACATGGGGCATTATATGGGGGAGAGGTGACATCCTGCATGGGGCATTATATGGGGGAGAGGTGACATCCTGCATGGGGCATTATATGGGGGAGAGGTGACATCCTGCATGGGGCATTATATGGGGGGGGGTGACATCCTGCATGGGGCATTATATGGGGGAGAGGCGACATCCTGCATGGGACATTATATTGGGGGGGAGAGGTCACATCCTGCATGGGGCATTATATGGGGGGAGAGGTCACATCCTACATGGGGCATTATTTGGGGGAGAGGTGACATCCTGCATGGGGCATTATATAAGGGGGATGTGACTTCCTGCATGGGGTATTATATACGGGGGATGTGACATCCTGCATGGGGTATTATATACGGGGGATGTGACTTGCTGCATGGGGCATTATAAAGGAGGGTCGGGAGACATATGCTAGAATACCCGATGCGTTAGAATCGGGCCACCATCTAGTGGTCAATAAGGGATCACCAATTACGAAGGCAAGTAGGGCTGAGCCAAATCTCCACTGATAAGTAAGAGATGGTAAATCTTATAAATATGCCAATATTTACCATCATTAGAATGCTTCTTAAAAATGGGGCAAGCATATACAAATAGTGGAGAGGGAAAAAATCATATAAGCATATGGTAGTTTACAGAAGCATCGCTGAAGTTCAAAAGGGGTTTTAAAAGAATCGAAAATTATCCCCTATCTACGAATAGGGAATAAGTTACTGTTTACTGTGAATCTGACCACTGGGACCTGACAATCTGGAGGATTGGCTTTACTTGGTTTTCTCCAGCAGTCCAATAGACAATGAATGAGGCTTGACCTCAACTCTGCTCGTTCTTTGGATTGGTGGGGGTCCCAGTGGTTGAACCCCATTGATCGGTTATTCCCTGGTCTATGGATAAAAGGTAATTTTCAATATTGGTAAAACCATGGTCAATTTCACAATTTTTATTTTCCAGCATGTGAATAATTAGAATAAAGTTGCGTTATATGTATTATTACTATACATAATGACATACGCCCAGACATGCTGGCATCTTGCCAATACAAAGTAAATAAAGTTGTTATCTGTGAGCACTAGCAGCTTACAGTAACAATGTCTATGTGGTTGGCGGTTAATTCTCAACTAGAAATGTGAAATATAACTTGTACTTGGAGAACAGTGTTGCCTCAAGCACACGGGCGGAAAATGGCGTTGCTGTCTATGACACCTATAGATTTTTCTGCGGCCCTAGTACATCTATATGCCTCTGATGTCTGATTTCATATTAAGGAATGCAGAAGCTTTTCTGTCTGACTCTTCTGGGAGAAAATTATTCTGTAGTAAAGCTCTATATGGCGGCAGCCTCATAATAAGGAGCTACAGGGACATTATGTGCCCATGTACACACAGATCTGCTACGGGCACAAACACTTTAAAGAAAACCTATCAACAAGGTATTCTGTGAATTATTTTATTGAATACAACTTACTGAAAAAAAAACAAAAAACAGCAACTTACAGTTTTATTTCACATTTTCGCTACTGCCAAAAGCACAAATTAGACAGCTGTCAACCTTTCCAAGCATCCACTGTGCTGGTGACATACATGCTTTTACATTTGGATTAGAAATGATCAAAAAGATTTTTTTTAGGTCCAGAACCCTGTGAACTGCCCCCTACCTGCTGTATAAACCGCAGGGCGGCAAATACATGAAGTCACTCGCGGCCTCCCAATCAGAAGAGGAGCTTGAGATTCCGACAGGTAGGAGGCCGTTCACAGGGATCTGGTCTGGTGTCACAGACTACCGACGTGGCCGCTGGACCAGGGTCCTGCAAGTCTTTTAGATCATCTCTACTTTGAATGTATCACTAAGGTCTTGCAAGATTGTAGGACTTTCTCATATATTAAGAATAAATGACAGTTAGCAGTATTTAAGCTTTACATTTTTACTTACATCATCCTGAACGTTCAGGTCGCACCCAGCTTTTAGCAGGATCTGTACCACATTAACATGTCCTTTATTGGCAGCAAGGTGTAGGGGGGTGCGCCCATGCTGTATAAAGAAAGCAAAAAAACTGAAATTAAGAAGACCACTCATAACAAGGTTTCAATTCTAGATAGAAAAAGTCTAATAAGTGTATAACTATTTTAATATTTAACTGCAGGGATATTGAGCTTTTAGGTATAAAAAGAACGTTCTAAAAATTGAGAGTTAGACTTTTGTACCATTTTGGCAGCAACACTGTTTACTTCTTAGCAGACGGCATTAACATATTTCTGAAAGTGAGCATTTGGCTGATGAGTATTACTAATCCTTCTTTACATTTAGTGACTGCTTAGAGAACATATTTATTCATTTCTTTTGTCCTGTATAACTTGCTCCGTTACAATGGTAGCATTCTTAGGACTGGCCGGCTGCCCTCCCGACCTGAGCGTGACAGCTCTATATATTTCTATGCAGCTGTCACGCTCGGGCTGGAAGAGCCGCAGGCCAGGCCAAGCATTGCGGTCCCATCTCGATCCGAATTACACGGCCATCTGACTGTACTCTTACTGGTACATACAGCAGCCTATCAAAATCTAATTTTTCTCCTATAACATCAACAATATGGATAAACATGGAATTTTTTTCTTAAGCCAAAATTGGGAATGGATATTTAACAAGTGTCATGTAACCCCAAACCTGAAAACTAAATTAATGTCTTCATGTGGATTGCAAATTGACACAGAGGGCAGACTATTATGGTGAGGGTCGGAGAGTATGGCGTATTTTGATTTTTTGGGGAAACTTTTTAATTTACCACAGAGAAATTTTTATTACTGCACCGTATTATTTTTGTGGTGCAATTTGCACATGCCTACAAAGTAATATTTTCTCTTTATGCCGCTAAATAGATGACACCACCACACAGCCTCAGGATTTCATAGTAATTTTGTATTTCCATCTGGGATAATAAGAGGCTATGGTGTACAACAAACATGATATAAAAAGCTGCTATGCTGCAGCATTCATTACAATTTCTACACAAGTGCTTCATGAACAGGACACATGTCCCACGTGTAATAAATGCATGCTACAACTGAAAGGGTAACTGACTTTTCATTAAAAGTTGAAAAAAGGCTGCAGAACCACTTGGTCTCAAGTTTTTTTTCCAGATTTCAAGGTTTTTCTCTGCAGCCAGAAACTTGCATTTCCCCAAATCGTAGGCAGCAAGGATACCGCCCGGAAGCTTGCCAATGCCATACTGGTAGTACTTCCATTCCCACATTTCCCATGATGTGTTGCAATATCCTCAGTAGAACTACTAGAAATGTTTGTAATGAGACTCAACTTTTGCTGTACTGCTCCTCTCCCCACACTGACAGAAATGAGAGCTGGAAGCTGTCAGTTAATCACACTCGGCTGTGCTGTGCTCCAGCACACCATCACTCTGCAGTGAGGAGAGCAGACGGTTTGTCATAAGCTCTTCTTTCCCCAGTGTGCTGCTGCCTGCTAATGATTAGTCAGCATTTGAAAGAGGAATAAGTACACAACTCTATGAGCTCTTTCACACGTCCTGATATTTCCAGTACTGGAAAAACAGTACTGGAGATATCCATGTCTGTGTGCACCTGTGTGGCACACGTGTGACAATCATGTGCTGCATCAGGAGCACACGTACTGGCGCCTGGGAATCAGTGTAGAGTTAGCACTGTTCCCAAGTGTCAGGTGCTGAACGCTGCCCTCATCATTGTTCCCTGCTGGTGCTGATCGCAGCGCGAGCAGGGAAGAATGATGAGGGCAGCGTTTAGCACCCGGTGCTGAGGAACAGCGCTAACTGTACGCTGATTCTCAGGCGCCGGTACATATCACACGGATGTCATCCATGTGTCATCAGTGTGGGACGTTGTGTGGCCCGTGCAGCGGGTAAAAAACAGACATGTTTTGCTGACGGACACACAGTCCGTGGAAACACACTGACATGTGCTCAGACCCACTCATTTGAATGGGTCTACGTGTGTCAGTGTCTCCAGTACGTGTGGAAACTTTTACCACACGTACCAGAGACACTGACGTGTGAAAGAGCCCTAAGAAATAATCTTTCTGGTCATGCCCACTTGGATTTAGAAGACTTAACTGTTTAGGTGACAAACACTTTGATTGCTAATATCTCTGCAATGGTGAGGCAAAATAAAAGTTTTATTGTGCTCTGCAGCACCTATTATAGCATCTCTCCAGTTCAACCTGAAACACTTGTGGCGAAAAGGTCGTCTGTAATGCTGCCTTGCTCTGTGCAAGCAAGTGCTGTTAATCAGAATTGGGGAAAGTCCCCAAAATGCAACTTGAGCAAACTTAAAAGGGTTGTCAAGTACTTTTAAAAATATGTCAATGTGTTTTAATGATAAATAGAAGCTTCTTTCTAATTACCTCTTGGTGCTGTTTCTGCCTGTGAGAGGCGCTATCGGTGGCAGCACATGACCCCCCCGCTGACGTCACGTCAAGTGAGGCGTGACTCAGCGCTGGGGTCCCAGCGGTGGCTGCTGAGTTGGGGCTGGGTTATTCCCCGCGTCACACCCAGCATCCACAGCGCGCTTTCCCAATGAATGGGGACAGTGAGAGCGTGCGGTGGATACCGGGTGTGACGCGCGGGGTAACCCCGCCCACAACCCAGCAGCCACCGGTGGAACGCGGAAGAGGGACCCTTTGCTGCAGCCTGGACTTGTCGTGACGTCTGCGGATGTTAGAGCCGGCTGCAGCCGGGGGTCACGTGCTGCCTATGAGCGGCCACGGATAGCGCCGCTCAGAGGCAGAAACAGCACCAGGAGGTAATTAGAAAGAAGCTTCTATTTATCATTAAAACACATTGGCATATTTTTAAAAGTACTGGACAACCCCTTTAATGGTGCACTGAGACCTTGGCCATGTCAAGGATGCACCAAAGCCTCCTTATCTGTATTTGAATTAAAAGTTAAGTCCCCTACATCACTGTACAGCAGGTTGACTATGCATTTTAAGGGTGACAGACTCCCTTTATGTAAGGCTATTGCCGGCGCCCCTGCATGGTTCCCCTTCTCCCCTCCATGCTTTCTGTGTTGTGCATGTGACGCACGACCCTGCTCTTAAAGGGGCTGCGCGGGCACATAGTAAAATGCCCCCAGCCGATTACTGGGAGGCATTTAGTATAAAAGGCACCCTGCCCTATAGGAAAGTGCTGAAGTGGCATAGTATTATTAGGTAGTGTGGTGGTCTACTGGTATGTTGTTAGGTCCCTGGGTCCTTGCGTGGCCAGTCCTGAACCCGAAATTCCTGGTCCTTGTGTGGCCAGTCCTGAACAAGTATTCCTTGTATCCGGACTGTCCTATCAGTCTCCAAATCAGCACTGTCTGAGACTCCGTGTCAGTAACCATTCTACCCGAGGATCCTGAACCTAGTAGTCTGAATGGAGCCAGAGTCCGTGTCCGTGTCAGTAATCATTCTGCAGAGGATCCAGAACCTAGTAGTCTGAACGGAGCCTGAGTCCTATTCATGTCTGCGTACCTGACCACTGGGGTCAGAAGATGCAGTACTGGGGACTGCCTAGGAGTGGTACCTGGAGGGTACCTGCAGCTCAAGCCTGACTCCACCATCGGGAGCTCCAGTGAACACCAGGTAGCCGCTTAGTTACGCCCCTCTGAGGCAAGCCCGGCCCCGTGGCACAGTGGATCCACAAACCACGTGCGCCACCTACGTGCGCAACACTTTAAATGAGAAGTTGTTTGAACGTATAGTTCTCTTCGCAGCAAGTCAAGGTCTTTATCCAGATCAAACAGCACTCTGTGTTATCTGATTATACACAGCTCCATTAGCTGTGCAACCCCAGTTACAATGGGAAACCAGGTCCTAAAAATTAATTGTAATTTCTGATGTTCAGAGATAGATAGTGAAGTAAAAGAAAAACACATTTAAAAATATATTCTAGCTTTTAAAAATAGCTGGAATAAAGAAAAAATACATTTCCTTTTCTAGGGGCCATCATCTATCTGCTCGGCACATACAGTACAGACCAAAAGTTTGGACACACGTTCTCATTTAAAGATTTTTCTGTATTTTCTTGACTATGAAAATTGTACATTCACACTGAAGGCATCAAAACTATGAATTAACACATGTGGAATTATATACTTAACAAAAAAGTGTGAAACAACTGAAAATATGTCTTATATTCTAGGTTCTTCAAAGTAGCACCTTTTGCTTTGATGACTGCTTTGCACACTCTTGGCATTCTCTTGAGGAGCTTCAAGAGGTAGTCACCGGAAATGGTCTTCCAACAATCTTGAAGGAGTTCGCAGAGATGCTTAGCACTTGTTGGCCCTTTTGCCTTCACTCTCCGTTGCAGCTTACCCCAAACCATCTCGATTGGGTTCAGGTCTGTTGACTGTGGAGGCCAGGTCATCTGGCATAGCACCGCATCACTCTCCTTCTTGGTCAAATAGCCCTTACACAGCCTGGAGGTGTGTTTGGGGTCATTGTCCTGTTGAAAAATGAATGATGGTCCAACTAAACACAAACCGGATGGAATAGCATGCCACTGCAAGATGCTATGGTAGACATGCTGGTTCAGTATGCCTTAAATTTTGAATAAATCCCCAACAGTGTCACCAGCAAAGCACCCCCACACCATTACACCTCCTCCTCCATGCTTCACGGTGGGAACCAGGCATGTAGAGTCCATCTGTTCACCTTTTCTGCGTCGAACAAAGACACAGTGGTTGGAACCAAAGATCTCAAATTTGGACTCATCAGACCAAAGCACAGATTTCCACTGGTCTAATGTCCATTCCTTGTGTTGTTTAGCCCAAACAAGTCTCTTCTGCTTGTTGCCTGTCCTTAGAAGTGGTTTCCTAGCAGCTATTTTACCATGAAGGCCTACTGCACAAAGTCTCCTCTTAACAGTTGTTGAAGAGATGGGTCTGCTGCTAGAACTCTGTGTGGCATTGACCTGGTCTCTAATCTGAGCTGCTGTTAACCTGCGATTTCTGAGGCTGGTGACTCAGATAAACTTATCCTCAGAAGCAGAGGTGACTCTTGGTTTTCCTTTCCTGGGGCGGTCCTCATGTGAGACAGTTTCTTTGTAGCGCTTGATGGTTTTTGCAACTGCACTTGGGGACACTTTCAAAGTTTTCCCAATTCTTCGGACGGACTGACCTTCATTTCTTAAAGTAATGATGGCCACTTGTTTTTCTTTACTTAGCTGCTTTTTTCTTGCCATAATACAAATTCTAACAGTCTATTCAGTAGGACTATCAGCTGTGTATCCACCAGACTTCTGCACAACACAACTGATGGTCCCAACCCCATTTATAAGGCAAGAAATCCCACTTATTAAACCTGACAGGGCACACCTGTGAAGTGAAAACCATTTCCGGTGACTACCTCTTGAAGCTCATTAAGAGAATGCCAAGAGTGTGTGTGGCACCCCAGTGGTCTGGTTTCCACAGTAACGGCAATGTTATGTCTGAGAGCAGGTGGGAGGTCTCTTGGTCAGGGATCCTGTGCATGCCACACCTCCTGCCCAGTCCTGGGAGGGGAAGAACTTCCCCTATAAAAACCTAGGGCTGAGGCAGGGTTAGTGAGTAGAGAAGAAGTAGAGACAGAGAAAAGAAGCAAATATAGGAACAGAACATCAGGAGGTCTGTGGGAGCAGTGTTACAAGGAGTCAGGGGCTGGCAGCTGCAGAGCTCGCCCTGACTGAGAAGATTTCTTACCGGACCCGGAGTCCGAGGCTGTGGGGACTAACTCCTACCCAGCAGCAGAATCCGTCAGGCAGGGGATTCCAGGTCCTCTGGCCAAGAAACCCGAAGGCACGGTCACACGCATGGGACCAGCACCGCCGTCGTGGAGCGGAAGCTACTAGAAGGCCCCGAGTCACCGGCCATACGGGTGAGCACCACACGGTACACTCAGGGACGTGGGCTACTCATACCCGCCTCTAGCAAGGTAGCCAGAAGAGTACAGTCAGTTTGGGAGGCTTACAACTCCGCCTGGCCAGGGGAGATCCCATCTGCTCAAGGACTGACCAGGCCCCAATCGCTAGCCAGTACTCCGGGAGGGTCTATCGTTGTCACCAGTAAAGACCCTGAACTACACTGTACTGTCTCTGAGTGGTTCCTGCTACCCCCATCATCCACGTCGGCTGCCCTGAGGCCATACCCCTCCCGTTGGGGGTTATACTATCACGCTGCACAATCCTACCACCGGCCTCAGCGGCCTGCCCTGCAGCAGCAGCTCCTTAGCTGCATTCAACGGGTGGCGTAGTCGTACAACATCTACCGCTAATCCAGCGCCACTTAGTCTGACTCCCTGGGCACGGACCGGATCACCGCCACGAGACTACAACCCTCAACAGATCCGGCTCCGGGTAAGCTCCCGCGTGCGCAACGCTGCGCGACACAGGCCCAGGGGCGCGTCAACTTTTGGCGTAGTCGGCAGGATTTCGTGCCCGCAACCACCGGGTACTGCGTGCCTGAAAAAGACTGTTCAAACTTACCAGTGGTGAAGATTCTCGCCATCCGGCGCCATCTTCAGCCTTCTTCCCGCCATCGGTGAAGATTCCCGCCATCCGGCGCCATCTTCAGCCTTCTTCCCGCCATCGGTGAAGATTCCCGCCATCCGGCGCCATTTTCAGCCTTCTTCCCGCCTTCCGTGGAGTTTTCCCGCCGTTGGACGCCATCTTGAAGACGCCGCGCGGGAAGAAGAGGGGCGTGGACTCCGAAAGCGCGCGAGAACTGAAGCCCCGCCTCACGTCCGGACGTTGCGTAAGGTCCTGGAAGGAGCCCAGCAGACGCCGACGTCACAGGAGCGCGACGGAAGGTCCTCAACCCTGACGATCCACTGCGGAGCCGCGGCCTACGGAAGAGGATCATCGCAAGGTAGGCCACGGTCCACTAGGGGGGAGGAAGATGTCGGATACGGAGGAGAGCTTCACCGCTTCAACCCCCGCCAGCGCCACCACCGTTGCGGTCATGCCTTTCACCATGCCCTATATCCCGGGGGCAGCCTGGCTACCCCAGTACTCAGGGGAGTCACATACCCTGCATGACTTTAGAGAAAATCTGGATAGCCTCTTCCAGGTGTATCCCCTCACAGAGGAGCAAAAAGTGAGCATCCTGGTGGCCCAATTAACCGGGGCAGCCCAAAGGGAGGTAAAGTCCTGGCCACCTGGGAGGAGGACTGTCGCAGAGATACTAACCCGGCTGAGGGACACCTTTGATACCCGCACCTCAGCCGAGATCAAGCTTAGATTCTACGGGTGCAAACAGCGGGCACATGAGAGTATAAGGGACTATGCCCTGAACCTACAAGAGGCCCTGAGAGCCATTAAGCAGACCGACCCTGATGGCGTGGGAGACGAGGACAGGCTGTTGACTGAACAATTTATAGAGGGTTTATATTGCAATGCCCACCGAACCCAGTTGCGGGCAATGGCCTTACAGGACCCTCATCTGGGATTTGCACAGTTCAAGGACAGAGCCATCCGGGTGCTCCGAGAACCGGCACCAGGTGGCGTTGTGACCCACAGACGCCCCACTACCACTTACCACCAGGAGGCGGCACCCTTGTCGGCAGGGCCTGTGGGAGCTGATGCGCAGGCTTTGAACAATGACCCGGCTCCAGACCTGCACCATCAGGTCCAAGAGCTAGCTAAAAGCGTTGCCGCGCTAACCCGAACTGTGCAGTCTTTACAGGTTTCCACTCCAGGGAAGATCCAGCTGGCATCCGGACCGGAGGACATCCCGTGGCGTCGACCAAGGAGGACCCCACCGGCCAGAGGAAGACCCAGCGACCGATACAACGAGGACGGACAACCCATCTGCCGCCGCTGCAATCAACCCGGACATATGGCAAGGTACTGTCCTTTAAACTGGCACAACCTGGGGTAGAGGGCCAAACCCCAGGAAAAAGATCATCAGGCCCATCGAACTGGCGCGACAGATATGTGGGAGGACGTCCAGTCTTGCCTGTGGTACTGGATGGCATCCCTATGAGTGCCCTATTGGACACCGGGTCACAGGTCACCACTATCCCGTACGTGCTCTTCAAGCAGTACTGGAATGACTCGGATATCACCCGCTACCCTGACGACGACTTGAGTATCATCGCCAGCAATGGTCAGCCCGTGCCACAGATTGGATTTAAAGAGGTGACCATTAAAATCGGTAGAGTCGAACTGGCAGCACAGGGACTGATCATTGTAGACATTGACAAACACGAGAGTCACCCAAAGATAACTCTAGGAACTAATGTAATTGAAAATTGTCTTGCAGAGGTGATTTTCCTTTTACAACAGGTTGCCAAGAACGCCAGCTCCGGCCAGCAGCGAGTGCTCCAGAAAGAGATCCGGGCACTGATGCGACGGCAACAGATAGAACTCTCCGGTGGTGAGATTGGTAGCGTAAGAATGTGTGACCCTTTCCCTATTGCCATGCCCCCAAAAAGTGAAATGATGATTTGGTGCCGGGCAGCTATTGGTCTGAGAGGTAGAGATTACCAGGCAATGGTAGAACCAGTTTACTCAGACAGTAGGCCCACCATTTTGACAGCACGGGGGGTGGTCAATGTACGCCATGGGAGGGTGCCCGTTCGCATAATAAATATCGGGAAGAGGGAAGTGTACCTGCCCCGGTATGCCACGCTAGCCAAATTGTATACCATCAATCAAAATTCCATACAGTCCGTAGAATCCTTGCCTCCATCTTCCCCGGAGGAAGGTAACGGCTCTAAAGAAACAATGGAGGACTGGTGTCAGCAACTACATTTGGGTACTGACTCCACTCCCTCACACCAGAAACAGGGAGTCTATCGGGTGGTTCAAGAGTACGAGAGAGTGTTTAGTAAACACCCGTTAGACTTCGGGCGAGTCAAGGGGGTAGAACACCACATCCCCACGGGAGACCATCCTCCCATAAAAGAGAGGTATCGACCCGTACCCCCTGCACACTACCAACACGCCAAGGGGATGCTTAGAGACATGAAGGAGGCTGGGGTGATCAGGGATAGCTGTAGCCCCTGGGCAGCTCCACTAGTCTTAGTCAAAAAGAAAGACAACACCATGAGGATGTGTGTAGATTACCGGAAAATCAACCGTATCACACACAAGGATGCGTACCCCTTACCAAGGATAGAGGAGTCTTTGGCTGCTTTAAGATCTGCTAACTTCTTCTCTACCTTGGATCTCACTAGTGGGTACTGGCAGGTTCCTGTAGCAGAGGCGGACCGGGAGAAGACCGCATTCACCACCCCGATGGGACTTAGCGAGTTTACCTGCATGCCGTTCGGACTCTGCAACGCACCAGGAACCTTCCAACGATTAATGGAGTGCTGTCTGGGCCACAGAAACTTCGAGACGGTCCTGTTGTACCTGGACGATGTCATCGTATATTCTAAGACTTATGAGGACCACCTGAAACACCTGGCGGAAGTGTTCGAAGCTCTGGCAAGCTACGGCTTAAAGGTAAAACCCTCCAAGTGTCACCTCTTGAAACCAAAGGTGCAGTACCTGGGACACGTGGTGAGCGCTGACGGAGTGGCTCCCGACCCTGATAAGATCACCGCAATTAAGGAATGGCCAAGTCCCTCCAGTGTAAAGGAAGTGCGGCAGTTCCTCGGGTTGGTAGGCTATTACCGCAGATTCATCCCCGGTTTCACCAAAAAGGCAGCTCCTATGCAGGACCTCCTGATAGGCCAGTCCCGGAAGGCCAAGAACCAGAAGCCGCCCTTCAAATGGGAGAAGTTAGAAGAAGACTCCTTCCGCCAGCTGAAGATGGCCCTCACGGGGGATGAAATCCTGGCGTACCCTGATTACAGCCAGCCCTTTATCCTCTACACCGACGCAAGTAACATCGGGCTAGGAGCCGTACTGTCCGAGATCCAGCAGGGGAAAGAACGAGTAATCGCTTACGCCAGCCGAAAACTGCGACCCACCGAAAGAAACCCTGAGAATTACAGCTCATTTAAGCTAGAGTTCCTGGCAGTGGTGTGGGCAGTCACCGAACGCTTTAAGCACTACCTCGCTTCTTCCCGGTTCACCGTGTACACGGATAACAACCCGTTGACACACCTGGACACGGCAAGACTCGGTGCCCTAGAGCAGAGATGGATGGCCCGTCTGTCCAACTACGAGTTCACAATCAAATACCGGGCAGGACGCTCCAATACCAACGCGGACGCCCTGTCCAGGATGCCAAACCTACCGGACGTAGGAGAAGATCCAGAGGGACTGGAAGAAGTCGAACTCCCCGCGTTCCACCGTCATGGGACTATCCAGTATTCCCATCGGGTAAGGAGTAAGCAAGCCGCTACGTTTAACCCCTTGCCTCACTACAACTGGGAGGAAACGCAAGACAGTGACCCTGGCGTCCGGCTGGTGAAGGAGATGCTGACTCGGCCAGAGGCTCGCCTTGACCCAGACGCTCCGGAGGAAGCCAAGCAACTGTGGGCTGAGAAGAGTCGACTGTTCCTTTACAAGGGGAAGTTGTGCCGCAGGATGGTTAACTCCCGGACGCATGAACTAATCTGGCAAGTAGTGGTGCCACGACGAGACGCAGCCATGGTGATGGAGGCATACCACGATGGAGCTGGGCATTTCGGATGGAAGAAGCTGGAGTTCCTGCTGCGCGGGCGGTTCCATTGGGTAGGCATGAGGGGAACCATCGAGAGGTGGTGCAGAGACTGTGGCCCGTGCAACCTGAGGAGGAAGGACCGTGCCAGCCAGAAGACTCCCTTGCAGTCCATCGTCACCCGGCAGCCGTTGGAACTGGTAGCCTTGGATCATGTAAAACTGACCCCAAGCAGAAGTGGCTACGTCTACGCGTTAACCATCGTGGATCATTACTCCCGGTTCTTGGTTGTCGTCCCCGTCAAGGACTTAACGGCTCAAACAGCAGCTAGAGCCTTCCAGCAGCACTTCTGCCGTCCACACGGGTACCCGGACCAAGTGCTGACGGACCAGGGACCTGCCTTTGAAGCGGAGGTCTTCCAGGAATTCTGCAATCTGTATGGCTGCCGGAAGATAAGGACGACACCCTATCATCCACAAATTAATGGACTTTGTGAGAAAATGAACCAGGTGGTAATGGATCTCCTGAAAACGTTGCCCCTGGAAGAACGCAGTCTGTGGCCTGAGAAGCTGCCTGATCTGGTGGACCTATACAACCACATCCCGGTAGGTTCCACCAACTGTACCCCGGCTTACCTAATGAGGGTGAGACCTGGTAAGTTACCTGTTGACCTGGAAATGGGAGTCCTGACACCCGAGGACACTTCACCAGAAGCAGACTGGGACACAGAGAGGCAGCAGCAGTACCGGAAAGTACAGGAGAGCGTGGAGCGAAGTCTCTGTCAGGCTAGGGAAAGACAAGAGAAAACTTACAACCAGTATGCTCCCGCTGTTCCCCTGGTACCCGGAGAGCAGGTCTTGAAGAGGAAAAGACGGCTCCACAAGTTGGACGACCAGTGGGAGAAGGACCCGTACACCGTACTGCCCTCAAGCCACGAGAACCCGAAAGTCTGTACCATCAGTAAAGACGGAGGGGAGACCATAGCCATTGTATCCCGGGATCACCTGAAGAAGTGTCCTGAACAGCTACGGAACCCTGAAGAGGAACAAGAAGACCATCGACCCGTAGAGGAAAGGGAAGATATGGTTAGTACTGTGCTCGGAGACTTCCCTCGGTCCTGGACTCAAGTCAATGGTGCAGTTGTGGTACCCGTCCTCACGTTCCTCCAACCAGCATCCCAAGTGCCTACGGAGCAACAGGTAGAGCTGGAAGAGCAGCCGGTCCAGGAGGCAGAAGACTCCACACAAGCAGAACAGGAGGATCAACCCTCTGCTTATAGTGAGCCTGCCGTACCCCTAGTGAGCCAAAGAGCCGGTAGACAGCTGCCCAGTTTACCCTTGACAGCTCCTACACCCTGTAGTTCAGGGCCAGACAGTCAGCTCCGTAGGTCCACTAGGGCCACTAAAGGCCAGTTACCCGCACGTTGGAGAATTTGAAGTGTTTAAATTGTTTTATTTGTGGTCACCTGTCTGTTACTTGTAAATAATTATGTGTTTCTAGCTATTTTTAGGAGTCCTTGGTGGATTTACCGGGAATCCTTGTACAATTGGTTGGAGCGTAACTTAGGAATGGACTAAAGACTGTTAAGGACTCGGGGCAGGACAGACCCCTACCTGGTTACGTCTCCCTGTTTTGGTGAAATGGACACCTTGTTTTTCTTCAAAGACTGCACCCGGTTGCGGACACGCCGTAACCATCTTTATGTGTTTTTCTTATTGTATTATTATTGTTTATACCTTGTTATGTTTTTCTAAAAATATGTTTAGTCCCGGAGTACTAAATTTCACTAGGGGGGAATGTGGCACCCCAGGGGTCTGGTTTCCACAGTAACGGCAATGTTATGTCTGAGAGCAGGTGGGAGGTCTCTTGGTCAGGGATCCTGTGCATGCCACACCTCCTGCCCAGTCCTGGGAGGGGAAGAACTTCCCCTATAAAAACCTAGGGCTGAGGCAGGGTTAGTGAGTAGAGAAGAAGTAGAGACAGAGAAAAGAAGCAAATATAGGAACAGAACATCAGGAGGTCTGTGGGAGCAGTGTTACAAGGAGTCAGGGGCTGGCAGCTGCAGAGCTCGCCCTGACTGAGAAGATTTCTTACCGGACCCGGAGTCCGAGGCTGTGGGGACTAACTCCTACCCAGCAGCAGAATCCGTCAGGCAGGGGATTCCAGGTCCTCTGGCCAAGAAACCCGAAGGCACGGTCACACGCATGGGACCAGCACCGCCGTCGTGGAGCGGAAGCTACTAGAAGGCCCCGAGTCACCAGCCATACGGGTGAGCACCACACGGTACACTCAGGGACGTGGGCTACTCATACCCGCCTCTAGCAAGGTAGCCAGAAGAGTACAGTCAGTTTGGGAGGCCTACAACTCCGCCTGGCCAGGGGAGATCCCATCTGCTCAAGGACTGACCAGGCCCCAATCGCTAGCCAGTACTCCGGGAGGGTCTATCGTTGTCACCAGTAAAGACCCTGAACTACACCGTACCGTCTCTGAGTGGTTCCTGCTACCCCCATCATCCACGTCGGCTGCCCTGAGGCCATACCCCTCCCGTTGGGGGTTATACTATCACGCTGCACAATCCTACCACCGGCCTCAGCGGTCTGCCCTGCAGCAGCAGCTCCTTAGCTGCATTCAACGGGTGGCGTAGTCGTACAACATCTACCGCTAATCCAGCGCCACTTAGTCTGACTCCCTGGGCACGGACCGGATCACCGCCACGAGACTACAACCCTCAACAGATCCGGCTCCGGGTAAGCTCCCGCGTGCGCAACGCTGCGCGACACAGGCCCAGGGGCGCGTCATGTGCAAAGCAGTCATCAAAGCAAAAGGTGGCTGCATTGAAGAACCTAGAATATAAGACATATTTTCAGGTGCTTCACACTTTTTTGTTAAGTATATAATTCCACATGTGTTAATTCATAGTTTTGATGCCTTCAGTGTGAATGTCCAATTTTCATAGTTATGAAAATACAGAACAATCTTTAAATGAGAACGTGTGTCCAAACTTTTGGTCTGTACTGTACATTCAGCTAAATAACTCATTCTTCGCTTTCCTTGAATTCTAGTCTTCCCAAACTCGAACACTCAAACTGTAGCAGCATTGGAGGCACCAGCAAAAGCCATGAGACACGAGATGCACTAACAAGTATATGCACTGCTAATACAGCTCTATATACCTGTATATTAGAGGTAAAATAAAGTCAGAGATGTTTTACTAGAAAATAATGAAAAACAATTACAATAATGCCATTTTCAATGCACTTTAAAAAAACATATATATATATACACACACACACACACACACACACAGTACAGACCAAAAGTTTGGACACACCTTCTCATTTAAAGATTTTTCTGTATTTTCTTGGCTATGAAAATTGTACATTCACACTGAAGGCATCAAAACTATGAATTAACACATGTGGAATTATATACTTAACAAAAAAGTGTGAAACAACTGAAAATATGTCTTATATTCTTGGTTCTTCAAAGTAGCCACCTTTTGCTTTGATGACTGCTTTGCACACTCTTGGCATTCTCTTCATGAGCTTCAAGAGGTAGTCACCAGAAATGGTCTTCACTTCACAGGTGTGCCCTGTCAGGTTTAATAAGTGGGATTTCTTGCCTTGTAAATGGGGTTGGGACCATCAGTTGTGTTGTGCAGAAGTCTGGTGGATACACAGCTGATAGTCCTACTGAATAGACTGTTAGCTGCTTTTTTCTTGCCATAATTCAAATTCTAAGTAAAGAAAAAAAACGAATGGCCATCATTACTTTAAGAAATGAAGGTCAGTCAGTCCGAAAAATTGGGCAAACTTTGAAAGTGTCCCCAAGTGCAGTTGCAAAAACCATCAAGCGCTACAAAGAAACTGGCTCATGTGCAGAAGTCTGGAGGATACACAGCTGATAGTCCTACTGAATAGACTGTTAGAATTTGTATTATGGCAAGAAAAAAGCAGCTAAGTAAAGAAAAACAAGTGGCCATCATTACTTTAAGAAATGAAGGTCAGTCAGTGCGAAAAATTGGAAAGTGTCCCCAAGTGCAGTTGAAAAAAACACTACAAATAAACTGGCTCACATGAGGACTGCCCCAGAAAAGGAAGACCAAGAGTCACCTCTGCTTCTGAGGATAAGTTTATCCGAGTCACCAGCCTCAGAGGTCGCAGGTTAACAGCAGCTAAGATTAGAGACCAGGTCAATGCCACACAGAGTACTAGCAGCAGAAACATCTCTACAACAACTGTTAAGAGGAGACTTTGTGCAGCAGGCCTTCATGGTAAAATATCTGAAGGTGTGTCCAAACTTTTGGTCTGTACTGTGTATATATATATATATATATATATATATATATATATATATATATATATATACAGTTATATGAAAAAGTTTGGGCACCCCTATTAATCTTAAGCTTAATGTTTTATAAAAATTGATGTTTTTGCAACAGCTATTTCAGTTTGATATATGTAATAACTGTTGGACACAGTAATGTTTCTGCCTTGAAATGAGGTTTATTGTACTAACAGAAAATGTGCAATCTGCATTCAAACAAAATTTGACAGGTGCATAAGTATGGGCACCTCACCAGAAAAGTGACATAAATATTTAGTAGATCCTCCTTTTGCAAAAATAACAGCCTCTAGTCGCTTGCTGTAGCTTTTAATGATTTCCTGGATCCTGGATGAAGGTATTTTTGACCATTCCTCTTTACAAAACAATTCCAGTTCAGTTAAGTTTGATGGTCGCCGAGCATGGACAGCCCTCTTCAAATGATCCTACAGATGTTCAATGATATTCATGTTTGGGGACTGGGATGGCCATTCCAGAACATTGTAATTGTTCCTCTGCATGAATGCCTGAGTAGATTTGGAGCGGTGTTTTGGATCATTGTCTTGCTGAAAGATCCATCCCCTTCGTAACTTCAACTTTGTCACTGATTCTTGAACATTATTGTCAAGAATCTGCTGACACTGAGTGGAATCCATGCGTCCCTCATCTTTAACAAGATTCCCGGTGCCGGCATTGGCCACACAGCCCCAAAGCATGATGGAACCTCCACCAAATTTTACTGTGGGTAGCAAGTGTTTTTCTTGGAATGCTGTGTTTTTTTCCCACCATGCATAACGCCTTTTTGTATGACCAAACAACTCAATCTTGGTTTCATTAGTCCACAGGACCTTCTTCCAAAAAGAAATTGGCTTCTCCAAATGTGCTTTTGCATACCTCAGCCGACTCTGTTTGTGGCGTGCTTGCAGAAACGGCTTGTTTTGCATCACTCTCCCATACAGCTTCTCCTTGTGCAAAGTGCGTTGTATAGTTGACCGATGCACAGTGATACCATCTGCAGCAAGTTGATGCTGCAGCTCTCTGGAGGTGGTCTGAGGATTGTCCTTGACTGATCTCACCATTCTTCTTCTCTGCCTTTCTGATGTTTTTCTTGGCCTGCCACTTCTGGCCTTAACAAGGACTGTCCCTGTGTTCTTCCATTTCCTTACTATGTTCCTTACAGTGGAAACTGACAGGTTAAATCTCTGAGACAGCTTTTTGTATCCTTCCCCTGAACAACTATGTTGAATAATCTTTGTTTTCAGATCATTTGACAGTTGTTTTGAGGAGCCCATGATGCCACTCTTCAGAGGAGATCCAAACAGGAGAACAACTTGCAAGTGGCAACTTTAAGTAGCTTTTCTCATGATTGCATACACCTGGCTATGAAGTTCAAAGCTCAATGAGGTTACAAAACCAAAAAAAGTGCTTTAGTAAGTCAGTAAAAAGTAGGTAGGAGTATTTAAAACAAGAAAATGATAAGGGTGCCCATACTTATGCACCTGTCAAATTTTGTTTGAATGCAGACTGCACATTTTCTGTTAGTACAATAAACCTCATTTCAAGGCAGAAACATTACTGTGTCCAACAGTTATTACATATATCAAACTGAAATAGCTGTTGCAAAAACACCAATTTTTATAAAACATTAAGCTTAAGATTAATAGGGGTGCCCAAACTTTTTCATATAACTGTATATATATATATATAATAAACATCTCAAATCAGCAAATAATATTTGCTATCCCTGTAATCATAAGAAAACATACAATACTGTGAAAAAATTATTTATGGTGATCGGTAAATAGCATAAAAAAACAGCGTGATTGATTTTTTTCTCCATTAAAGCCATAAAAAATGAATAATAATGTAATAATGTAATAAAAATTCTACATTACATGTAGTGTAAATGTTGCATTGTTTTTCTGATGCTTTTTGTCTGCACGTTTTCAGTAGGTGCTGCAAGGGTGGTGGACAATGGCTATTGCGTTCCTACCCCTTGAGACCCCAATCATGTTTGCTCACAGTTTGGGTAGCATGAATCAAGTGACAGGTTCCCTTTAAATTCAAATATGACATTTTTAATGCAGAACATTGCTTTTATTTTATTTTATTAATTTATTTATCTTACTTATATAGAGCCATTAATTCCATAGCGCTTTACAGATATCGGAATTGTTCTCCCCATTTTCTCTTTGGGGCTCACAATCTAACTTCCCTATCAGTATGTCTTTGGACATAAATACATTTTAGATACTTTAAAACAATACAGAAAATAATGGAGAACACAATTGGTTGGCAGGCAGAACTATTGTGTTCACTTTACAATCTAACAAATTTTGGTTTCAGATTACAATCACGGTTCTAAATGTGACCTTTTACTGAGTGTCAAATAATTGACATCACCACAGCAAGGTGCATTTCCTGTTCACAGCACCTGGAAAGGATCCAGGCCTAGGTCTCAGGTAACGCCATTACAATTAGGATCGTATTGTCTCTAGGCAACAGAAGAAAGACAGACTGTCAAATGACTCACAGCCATGAGCAGCTTATCATGTAGATATGTGCTCAGACAGGTTTCTCAGTGAGAGGGCATTTATTATCCAAAAACTCAGCTTTTCAAATTGTTCTAGATATATCAAAAGCAATAAGCCAACAATAACATCCAGTTTAAGGGCTCGTGCACACTACCGTGACAATCGGGCAAGTGCTATCCGTGTTTTTTTCAGATAGCACTAGCCCCCATATTATTCTATGGGGCTGTGCACATGTCTGATTTTTTCCTCGGAACGAGACATTCCAAGGAAAATATTGCAGAATGTATGAGTTGCACCCGATTATAGGACTGCACTCTGCCATTCATGTCTGTCTATGGGACCCTGGAAACAAATTGGACTGCACTCAGATGACATAATAGAGAAGATGGAGAATTTTTTTTATTCTGCGCATCTGAGAAAATCGGATCACACTGTGATCAAACTCTGATTACCATGTAATTAGCATAATCAGCCCGATTTTCTTGGGTGAGAGAATATACGCTTGTGTGACCCTAGCCTAATGTATATATCTGCATACAAGATAGCGCATAAAAATGGAATATGCTCAAGTTTGTAAAGATATTGGAATGTGTAGTACTGTGCCATCATGCCACTTTAGTAAGTGATATTTCTATATTTATCCTATTCTAATCATAGACACGGTAATCTTGCCAACTTTTAGGCCATGTTCACATGTTGCGAAAAAAAAAAAATCCCCTATGCATTTAGTCATTGAGAACTTCAACATACTGCATAACAAAGCCGTGAATAAAGTGAAATCCGCAATGAAAATTCACACAAGAATGAACATGCTACTGATTTTAAATCTGCAACAAGCTTTTATTTTTAATGGTATTTTTTTCCACAATGTGTGAATGGGATTTTGAAAACCCCATTTACTTGTACTGCACTATAAATTGCTGTGGATGAGGGGTGTAGTATCTGTAAAGCCATCCCCCCTTTTTCAGGCCACACATCCATGCTTCTGTCATCTCTTTTACGCCCCTTGGATATAAACCCAAGAGATTTGCTAACCCTAATAGGAGGTCTCCCGTTTCCAAGTTTATTTTTATTTGTTTTACTTGCTTTTATAGCAACATTCATTTTCCACCGTACGTTACAGACACTATATTATGGAATCACTTTACTCATTGGGGGTCACAATGTCTTTGTACTGTACTGTAGGAGAAAAACAGAGTACCCAAAGAAACCCCACACAAACACAGTGAGAACATCCAAAGTCCTTGCAGATGTTGTCCTTGGTGGAATTTAAACCAAGACCTCAGAGCTGCAAGGTTACAACGCTAACCACTGAGCCTCAAATGCTAATTATGGGTAATTTAAAAGAAGTGCATACATTTAAGATGGACAATAGTGATGAGCGAGCACTAAAATGCTCGGGTACTCGTTGCTCGGGTCGAGCATATTGGAATACTCGGGTGCTCGACCTGAGCAACGAGCCCAATGTAAGTCTATGGGAAATTCGAGCATTTTTCAGGCGGCTCCCCCTGGCGGTCTGCAGATGACCTAAAAATTGCCCAAATCGATGGGAACAGTGCTCAAATGACATGGGAACAGCATGGGGAAGACTCCTGGAAGTATTTCTGACTCCCAGGTCACTGCTGTCAACAACGTTGTCAGAGGTATTACGCCACTTTTACGGACTCACAATAAAACATACAAAAAAAAATCCAAAATGGATTTTCCTGGGAAATATATTAAGGAACATCCTTTCCAGGGTAATGACTTGTATATAAGGCAAAATAAATAACCAAAACCAAAAATACTACTCCACACTTTGAGCTATGTTCACACGTAGCATTTTTGATGCGTTTTTGCACTTTTACATTGCTTTCAACCAAGACAAGTGCATTCACTGGGAAATGTAATTTTAACATTTTACAACCTTATCTGGTCATGTGGTGTGTGACACATCATCAGACACATGCATACAGTGCTGAAAAGACATGGGAACAGCATGGGGAAGACCACTGGAAGCATCTCTGACTCCCAGGTCACTGTCTAAAAGTGTACCCATCATAAGTGATCCTTGGTGCATGCGAAGATGCCTCCCGCCATGCACCTGTCGTTGCAGACTTGCAACAATCACCGTCCATGTCCTTGTACCAGTGCAGCGTTCAGTTGTCCCTACCCCATTCCTTGAAATGCAAGCGCAAGTATGCAGCCAGCCATAGAGATTGCAATACTATACTGCCAAATTTTTGACAGCTGCTTGCACTTGAAATGTGGCCTTTTAGGTTCGTGGAGGCGGAAGCTGTCCACAATCTTATGGCGGCGGCGACCGGGTATCCATACTTGGTCCCCAGCCGCCACTATTTCTCCCGGTGTCGTCTCCGCCTTCCACAAGCACGGGTTCCACAACATTACCCGTGCCCTCCCCAGTGAATTTACTGGGAAGGACCGCCAACTCACAAACACGTGGTCAAGTGAATGTGACCAGGGACGGTACGGAGCCAGTCCACAGCTTTTTTTGCTGAGTTGTATTTCACCACAGCCATATTGTTTAGCTTGGTGAAAGGGAAACCATATCTACTCCAGCTGTCATTTCTCCCAGGAAGTCCTCTAAAGCTGCTTTCACTTGAAATGTGGCCTTTTAGGCTCGTGGAGGCGGAAGCTTTTCACAACCTCATGCCTCATGCCTCGTGTCCATACTCGGTCCCCAGGCGCCACTATTTCTCCCGGTGTTGTCTCCGCCTTCTACAAGAGTGGATCCCTGAACATTACTGCTGGCACTTTTCTGTGGGAATCTGCTTGCCTCCTACCAGCCTGGAATATTTCCAGTAAACTATGGTACGACGCCATGATATTAGCACTGCCCCCAGTACCAGTAGCGAAGCCATCCCCAATTTCCTCCTCAGGAATTTTATTTGGTAGACTGAGTGGCTGCCCAAATACATTAGTTTCTCACAAAGGAGATGAAGATAGAGTGGCAGTAGGTGCAAGTTTCTCCAGCCTGTTAGATATCAAAGGGTTAACGGCAGCACATTGGATCAGTGCAGCGCTGGGATCCTCGATTCAAATCCCAGCAGTGACAACACCTAGAAGGATTTTGTATGTTCTCCACGTGTTTGCCTGGGTTTCCACTTCAGTAAAAAAGCAGCCATAGAGTGTCCGTGAACCTTCCCACACACTTTTCTTATCCAGGACTGCATCTTGGCAGGGTTGGACGGACCCACCACAGAATCCTCTGGTGTGCCCTGGCTTCTACATCAGGAGAGTTCATGATAGCGCTAACTTTGCAGCTGCTATGGGGCTCTTGAGCGGGGGAGAAAGCTTATCCCTCAGAATTAAATCCTCTGGTGGGCCTAATGTTTTTCAATCTGAAACAGCTTCTCAGTTTCACCACAGCCATATTCTTTAGCTCGGTGAAAGGACGGGCATAGAGGGAAACCGTATCTACTCCGGCTGTCATTTCTCCATCACCAGGTTCCGCCCATTGTCACACACGACCATGTCTGGCTGTATGTTCAGAGGTGAGAGCCACAGATCAGGCTGCTGTGTTAAAGCTTTCAACAACTCTGCAGCGCTTGGCGGTTTGTCACCTAAGCATTAAGCATGTTATCTTCAGCACAGCCTGTTGCCGCTTGGCCAAGGCAGCGCTACAGTGCTTTCAGCTTGTGCCTGATGTGGTCATTTCGGAGATGGAGAAGGAGGTGCAGGAGCTGAACAATGTGATTGCATTGAGGTCACATTGGCGACTCTGTTTTTTATACTAAAGAAAGATCCTACTGTTTGGGGGTTTTTTTACGTTATTTTTTAAGACAAATGCATTCACCGGGAAATGGCATTTTAACATTTTACAACCTTATCTGGCCATGTGGTCATCAGATACATTTAGTTTCATTTATGATGGAGGGACTCTGAAAGTCACAAAGCCTAATTTTATAGGGCCATCAGGTGGCCCTTACTATTCTTAAAAGGCCAGCAGTCGGCCCTCGCTATTGTTAGAGAGCCATCAGCCGGCTATGCCTTGCTGTTTCATTATTAACAAGTGGGTCTCCTGTACTGTTATTGCGTATGCAGTGACTGCAAGGGCTGCCAAAAATTTGGATGCAACCCAATACCCCTTTGAAGAGACATAGAGGAGGATCTCAGTAAAAAAAAATGTTCCTAATATAAAGGAGCATGTCTCCTATAGTGGTATTGTTCATGCTGTGACTGCCAGCGCTGACGAAAATTTGGGAAAAACCCCACTAAGAAGTTAAAGACACATAAAGCAGGGCCACAATAATGACATGTTTCCATTACAAAGGAGCGGGTGTGCTATACAGTTATAGGGTATGCAGTGAGTCCAACAGCTGACCAAATTTAGGAAAAACCCCACTAACAATTTAAAGACACATAGAGCAGGGCCACAGTAACGAGTACTATGGAAAAAAGCAAGAGCGCAATAGGGTCTTATCCAATCAATAAATGTTACATAAAAGTATTAAAAACTGCTCACCTAGTAGGATTGTGTGGGACACAACACCTATAAAGCCTGGACACTTGTTATGTATGATTGTCCTGAGGAAGGAGTTGGTGGACTCTGAAACGTGTAGACAATAAACCTAAATTTTTATCCATACTAATGGGTTGTCGTGACTCCAGAGAGCGCAGAAACAACTTCCTTTCCCAACATCTATCTCTGACAGTAACGAGTACGACATGTTCCCATTAGAAAGGAGAGGGTCTGCTATACAGTTATAAGATATGCAGTGATTCCAACGGCTGACAATGTTTATTAAAAACCCCACTAACAATTTAAAGACACAGAGTAGGGCCACAGTAACGAGTACGACATGTTTCCATTACAAAGGAGAGGGTCTGCTATACAGTTATAGGGTATGCAGTGAGTCCAACGGCTGACCAAATTTAGGAAAAATCCCACTAAGAATTTAAAGACACATAGAGCAGGGCCACAGTAATGACATGTTTCCATCACAAAGGAACGCGTGTGCTATACAGTAATAGGGTATGCAGTGAGTCCAACGGCTGACCAAATTTAGGAAAAATCTCACTAAGAATTTAAAGACACATAGAGCAGGGCCACAGTAACAACAAATTCCCATTAGAAAGGAGAGGGTCTCCAATAGTGTTGGCCTATGCAGTGAATGCAAGGGCTGTCAAAAATAGGGAGGCACTCCAATGCCACTTGGAAGAGACTTAGAGGGCCTCATAAAAAAATGTTCCCATTAGAAAGGAGCGGGTCTCCTATACTTGTAATGCCCTTGCACTAAGTGTATGGGCTGACAAACATTTACCCCTGGGGGGGTATACATGAACATACTGTATAAAAAAAATTTTTTTACATGCATCATAAACACCCTTTAAAAAAATTATGTGGGTGTTGCATCATGGACCACGGGCACCCTGGTGATATGCTGGTGGAGGATGAGGATGAGGAGAAGGAGGAGGACAAGAGTAAATAGCCAAAATCAGGAAGTGTATACCCATGTGTGGGTGTGAAGAGGTGCATGGGAATACACCTCCCAAAAAAAGACACTGGATTTGAGTTTATGTTACGCTGCTATCATTCGGTGGTGTTGAGAAGTCTGGCCCAATCCAGCCCTTGTTCATTTTTTATAAGAGTCAGCCTGTCAGCATTTTCAGTTGACAGGCGGATGTGCTTATCAGTTATAATTCCACCAGCAGCACTAAAAACCCGCTCTGATAAAACGCTAGCGGCAGGGCAGGCCAGGATCTCCAAGGCGTAGAGAGCCAGTTCATTCCACGCATCCAGCTTGGATACCCAATAATTAGTCACAGGGGAATCAAGGAGGACGTTGGTACAGTCGGCAGGGTACTCCCTCAGCATCTTCCCAAACTTTGCACTCCTTGTGAGAGTACCCCGCGCCTCAGGGACTGTGCGATGGGAGGGGCTGAGAAAATTCTCCCAGAACTTTGAAATTGTTCCACTGCTTCTGCTGGATTGAAGTTGTGTCTCTCTCGCCTGTACTCTTTGGTTGTCCAATGAACTGTGACCTCTGCCGCCAGCATTTTCAGATAGAAATTTTTTTAATAGTTCCGCAACAAGGGCCTTCTGGTACTGCCTCATTTTTGTAGAACTGTCCGCCTCAGGAATAAAACATATAAAGTTCTCCTTGTAGTGTGGATCTAGAAGTGTCACCAACCAGTAATGATTGTCATCCAAAATTTTGAGAACGCGAGGGTCATGGGAAAGGCAGCATAACATAAACTCAGCCATGCGTGCCAGACTGCTAACAGGCAAGACTTCCGTGTCCTCACCAAGAGGATGTCTGACCATGCTCTCCTCCTCCTCCTCTCTGTCCTCTGGCCATCCACGCTGAACAAACGGTATGACAGTTGTGCAGGTAGTACCATATATAGTGCATGAAACTAGCTCCTGTTCTTCCTCCTCCTCTTCCTCACTGTCACCCAATCCACATTGGGATGAGATGAGGCTGGGCTGTGTGTAATCACCCTAAATGGTTATTGCTCCATCTCATCGTGCTGCGCCTGCAATGCATCGTCTTTGATTGTGAGCAGAGAGCGTTTTAGAAGACAGAGAAGCGGGATGGTGACGCTAATTATGGAGTCATCGCCGCTCACCATCTTGGTGGAGTCCTCAAAGTTTTGGAGGATGGTAGATATGTCTGACATTTATGTCCGCTCCTGAGGTCTTAAGTGTGGAGTCTGAACTGAATACCGACGGTCTTGTTGATGCTGGTACTCAACAACTGCCCTCTTCTGCTCTCAAATCCTTCCCAACATCTGCAGTGTGAAGTTCCAACGCTGCTGAAACACGGCAAGGGCGGCGGAAGCTGTACGTGACTTTCCAAAATGGACACACAGGCGGAGTACTTTAATAAGCAGATACAGCAGCTCTGGGTAGGATGTGAGAAACCACTGAACCATGAGGTTAAGCACATGGGCCAGGCATGATACATGTGTGAGCTTGTCTTGCCACCAGGTTCCGGCCATTGTCACACACGACCATGCCTGGCTGTAAGTTCAGCATCGTAAGCCACAGATCGGCCTGCTTTTTCAGAGCAGTCCACAACTCTTCAGCATTGTGCGGTTTGTCACCTAAGCTTATTAGCTTCAGCACAGCCTGTTGCCGCTTGGCCGAGGCAGTGCTGCAGTGCTTCCAGCTTGTGACTGATGTGGTCATTTCGGAGATGGAGGCTGAAGAGGAGGAGGAGGCTGAGGAGGATGAGGTGCAGGAGCTGTAGATTGTGGGGGCAACCCTGATTGACCTAGGGCCCGCAATCCTTGGCGTCGGGAGGACGTGTTCCGTCCCAAGGTCTGACTGGGTCTCGGTTTCCACTATGTTAACCCAGTGTGCCGTCAGCGAGATGTACCGTCCCTGCCCACAAGCACTTGTCCATGTGTCCGTGGTTAGGTGGACTTTCCCGGTAACTCCGTTGTTGAGGGCACGGCTAATGTTTTGGGACACGTGCTTGTGTAATGCGGAGACGGCACACCGGGAGAAACAGTGGTGGCTGGGGACCGATCACCGAGGAAAGGCCGCCTTCAACAGGTTGCAGAATGCTTCCATCACCACGAGCCTAAAAGGCAACATTTCTAGCGCAAGCAGTCGCGGAATGTGGGAATTTAGTAGTGTGGCCTGTGGGGCGTTGGCTGTGTATTTGCGCTTGCGTTCCAAGGACTGGGGTATGGACAACTGAACGCTACGCTGGGACAAGGACGTGCTTCCTGATGCTGCTACTTGAGAGTGTGCAATGACAGGTGCAAGGATGGAGGCATCTTCGCATGCACCATGTACAGGGGATTGGCTTGCATGCACAACAGCGGAAGAAGCAGTGGTGCCACTCGCAGACACTATTCCTGGACCCTGGGGTTCGGCCCACAAAGTCTGGTGCTTTGCTGCCATGTGCCTGATCATGCTGGTGGTGGTCAGGATGCTAGTTTTGCCACCCCTGCTAATGCTGGCCTGGCAGGTGGTGCAAATGGACTTTTTGGAGTTATTGGCAGAGTCTTTAAAAAACAACCAGACTCGGGAAGACCTAACAGTTATACTGGCAACTTCCTTCGTGTTGGTGTTACGGGGAAAGGTTGCCTGCCTTCTTTCTGTGGCCACTACAGTGCTTCTCCCTGCCTGTTAGGGTGCTCTGCCTCCCTCCCCCTGTGTGCTGCTGTCCTCGCTGTGCATTTCCTCCTGCCAGGTGGGATCAGTTACTATATCATCCACCACCTCGTTTTCCACTTCCGCACTGTGGTCCTCCTCCTGACTTTCTGGCAATTGTTTCTCATCATCGTCCACCTCTTGTGACACTTTCCAACCATCGCCTTCGTGTGACCGTGGCTGCTCAAATATTTGGGCATCGCTACATGCGATCTCCTCTTGCCCCGCTTCAAGTGGACCGGGCGAGAGGCCCAAATCTATAAATTGAAAAGTGAACAGATCTTCGGAGTGTCCAAGTGTGGGATCAGTTGTCTCTGGGCACTTGGCATGGTGAGAGGAAGGAGATTCAGGGTGAGGAATATGCAATCCAAACTCACAGCTACTGAGACTTGACAGTGTGGAAGACAAGGTGGTGGTGGTGCCTAAGTGACTAGAAGCATTATCTGCTATCCAACCAATAACCTTTTCACACTGCTCTGTATTCAATAGTGGTTGTTATGGGTCCGGGTGGTGGAACCTCTGTGCCGCGTTGCAAGGAGGGACCCAGAGGGGCGTGACTAAGTATCAACCCGAACCGACTCTGGTCGGATGGCGGCTAACGACTCCGTGACCAGGGAGGATCCGGGCAGAGGGACCAGGTGCTACTCTGGGGACGACCTTGTAAGAGAGCAGGTGGCTCCCACGGGTCAGATGGCTGGGACTGACCGGTATGAAGGATGGACACAGTAAGCAGGCAGAAGTCTCTGGTTAGCTGACAGGTGGTCACGGTACGTGACAGCAGAGCAAGTAGTAGTCTCTAGGTTTACCAGGCAGTTGGTCACAGCAAGTGACAGCAGAGCCTCCAGGTAGGCTAGCAGATAACAGACGGGTGCTCCCAGGTGAGCGGGCTGACAGACAAGGCAGGTAACATGCAGGCAACAGGTGAGCGCTCCCAGGTGAGCAGACTGACGAACACAGCAGGTAACAGGCGGGTGCTCCCAGGTGAGCGGGCTGACAGACAAGGCAGGTAACAGGCTGGCAGGCAGGACGAGGAGTCAGGCTAGCAGCGGAACCTGAGGGCTGAAGCAGAGATAAGTAACTGTGCAACAACTTTGCTCGGGCACCTCCATTTTGGAGGAGGTGCCTTAAATATGGGAGGTCCTCCGGCTATTGGCCGGGGACTCCTTAGGACGGCGCGCGCGGCCCCTTTAAGAGAGAGGGAGCATGTGCGCTCTAAGCACAGTGCCCGGGAAAGAACGCGCGCCGGTCGCTGCAGGAAGAGGAGCGCAAGAGGACGCCGCGCGGGGAGCGGGGAGGTGAGAGGGACGGCGTCTCTGCCTGGCAGGAGGCAGAGAAGCCGATACTACAGTGGTGTTCTTCGGTCCCCTATTAATAGGGACAGGAAGGTCGAGATGTGTGTGTTTGTTGTGGCACAATTTCAGCTTGCCCACGGCCTCGGCCTCTACATGCACCATCATCACCATCACGTCCAGTTTCTCGTCCCTTGCCACGTGCCTTGCCCTTTTAAATGGAGGACAATATCTTCCACGCTCACTACAAATGACTGAATTAGGAGTGAACTTATATGTGATAAGTGTGACGGAGAAACCACAGTTTTAAATACCTGGCCTGTAGGTAACTATTTTGAACAGCAAACTGGTGTCAATTGCTTCACTGACACACTGAAACAAATTTTTAATGGAGGTCAGAAATAGCAGTACTTTCTGAAAACGTATATGTGATAAGTGTGACGGAGAAACCACAGTTTTAAATGCCTGGCTTGTAGGTAACTATTTTGAACAGCAAACTGGTGTCAATTGCTTCACTGACACACTGAAATACATTTTTAATGGAGGTCAGAAATGGCCATATTTTCTGAAAACGTATATGTGATCCGTGTGACGGAGAAAACACAGTTTTAAATACCTGGCCTGTAGGTAACTATTTTGAACAGCAAACTGGTGTCAATTGCTTCACTGACACAATGAAACAAATTTTTAATGGAGGTCAGAAATGGCAGTACTTTCTGAAAACGTATATGTGATCCGTGTGACGGAGAAACCACAGTTTTAAATGCCTGGCTTGTAGGTAACTATTTTGAACAGCAAACTGGTGTGAATTGCTTCACTGACACACTGAAATACATTTTTAATGGAGGTCAGAAATGGCCATATTTTCTGAAAACGTATATGTGATCCGTGTGATGGAGAAAACACAGTTTTAGATACCTGGCCTGTAGGTAACTATTTTGAACAGCAAACTGGTGTCAATTGCTTCACTGACACACTGAAACAAATTTTAATAGAGGTCAGAAATGGCAGTACTTTCTGAAAACGTAAATGTGATCCGTGTGACGGAGAAAACACAGTTTTAAATAGCTGGATTTGTAGAGCTGTAATATGGAAAGGACCTGGCTGTATTCTGCAGTGCCAACAAGCAAATGGCGCTGAAAAACAGTGTTCTCTGGATTGCTTTTTAAGCAAATAATGAGGATTAAGATCCAAAAAAAAAATATTCCTGGCCCCTGAGACCAGGGCCTATTTCTAGAAATATCTAACAGCAGCAGCAGACAGAACTGGAATGGAGCCTCTTGTGCTATGTGCGCTGCAGTCTGCTATATACACTGCCTGCCTGCCTATATACACTGCCTGATATCTCTGCAGATGGATTAGTCCTCAGAAGGACTGTTTGTTGAGATGGATATGTGCCTCTAATATAGTTTGGTACACCTACACTAACTAGAAACAAGTGAATCTCTTCCTAGCTCAGCAGCAGCTCTCCCTACACTGTCTGATTCCGGAGTTACTGTGACGAGCATGGCGGTGCCAGGTCTGATATAGACTTGATGACACTGTGCGGCCAGCCAATCACTGTAATGCCACAACCAACATGGCTAAGGCATTACAATGAGTGGCAGGCAATCCTTGCATGTTCATTGCCTGCATGGCACAGGGATGGTGCTCCATCCCTATGCTATGCAGGCGATCAGAATAAAAAAAGTGAAAGTCCCAGAGTGGGAGAAAGTAAAAAAGTAAAAAAACTCTCAGAAAGTGAAAAAAAAAGTAAAAAAAAATTGTAAAAATATATTTAAAAAAATAATAATAATCCACCAAAAATAATAATATAATGTACCCATCAATAAATATTATTATGGAAAAGAAAACAAAACAATAAAAGTACACATATTTGGTATCGCCGCGTCCGTAACGACCTGACCTATAAAACTGTCCCACAAGTTAACCCCTTCAGTGAACAAAACAATGCTTTATCATCATACTGCCAAACAAAAAATGGAATAACACGCGATCAAAAAGACAAATATAAATAAAAATGGTACCGCTGAAAACGTCATCTTGTCCTGCAAAAAACAAGCCGTCATACAACTCCATCGTCCAAAAAATCAAAAAGTTATAGCTCTCAGAATAAAGCGATGCAAAAAAATATTTTTTTCTATAAAATAGCTTTTATTGTGTAAAAGCGCCAAAACATAGAAAAACGATATAAATGCGGTACCGCTGTAAACGTACTTACCCGAAGAATAAAACTACCTTATCAATTTTACCACACGCGGAGTAGAATAAAAATTTAAAAAAAAAAACAATTCCTGAATTGTTGGTTTTTGTTTATTCTGCCTCCCAAAAGCTGGAATAGAAAGCGATCAAAAAATGTCACGTGCCCAAAAATGGCACCAATAAAAACGTCAACTCATCCCGCAAAAAACAAGCAGTCACATAACTCTGTCGGCCAAAATATGGAAAAATTATAGCTCTCAAAATATGGCGCTCTCGATTCCAGCCGATTTTGCGTTCAAAAAGTCACACAGTGCTCCTTCCCTTCTGAACTCTGCCCTGCGCCCAAACACTGTATTTTCCCCACATATGGGGTATTGGCGTACTCAGGAGAAATTACACAAAGGTTTTTGGGGTCCATTTTCTCCTCTAACCCTAGTGAAAATAAAAAAATTGGGGCTAAAACATCATTTTTGTGGAAAAATTTGGATTTTTTTATTTTCACGGCTCCATGTTATTAACTTCTGTAAAGGACTTGGGGGTTCAAGGTGCTCACCACACATCTAGATAAGTTTCCTGAGGGGTCTAAATTTCAAAATGGTGTCACTTGTGGGGGGTTTCCACTGTTTAGGCACATCAGGGGCACATCCGCTAATTATTCAAGCAAATTTTATATTCAAAAAGTCAAATGGCGCTCCTTCCCTTCCGAACCCTGCCGTGCGCCCAAACAGTGGTTTTCCCCCACACATGGGGTATCTGCTTACTCAGGAGAAATTGCACAACAAACTGCATGGTGCAATTTCTCATGTTACCCTTATGAAAATGCAAAAGTGGGGGCAGAAAACCATTTTTGTGGGAAAAATGTGAAAATTTTATTTTTAAGGCTCAATGTTATAAACTTCTGTGAAGCACCTGGGGGTTCAAGGTGCTCACCACACATTTAGATAAGTTCCCTGAGGGGTCTAGTTTCCAAAATGGTGTCACTTATGGGGGGATTCCACTGTTTAGGCACATCAGGGGCTCCCCAAATGCAACATGGCGTCCGCTAATTATTCAAGCAAATTTTACATTCAAAAAGTCAAATGGCGCTCCTTCCCTTCCGAACCCTGCCGTGCCCCCAAACAGTGGTTTTTACCCACATATGGGGTATCTGCGTGCCCAGGGTAAATTGCACAACAAATTTTGGGGTCCATTTTTTCCTGTTACCCCTGCGAAAATAAAAAAAATAGGGTCTAAAGTAACATTTTTGTGAAAAAAGTTAAATGTTAATTTTTTTGATTCCACATTCCAAAAATTCCTGTGAAGCACCTGAAGGGTTAATAAAGTTCTTGAATGTGGTTTTGAGCACCTTGAGGGGTGCAGTTTTTAGAATGGTGTCACTTTTGGGTATTTTCTCTCACAAAGGCCCCTCAAAGTGACTTTAAATATGATGTGGTCCCTAAAAAAATGGTTTTGTAAATTTTGCTGGAAAAATTAGAAATCGCTGGTCAACTTTTAATTCTTATAGCTCCCCAATAAAAAAAAATTTTGGTTCCAAAATTGTGCTGATGTAAAGTAGACATGTGAGAAATGTTATTTATTATTTTGTGTGACATATCTCTCTGATTTAAGGGCATAAAAATTCTAATTTTGAAAATTGCTAAATTTTCAAAATTTTTGCCAAATTTCCGTTTTTTTTCACAAATAAACACAAGTGATATCGAAGAAATTTTACCACTATCATGAAGTACAATATGTCACGAAAAAATCTCAGAATCAGGGGGATCCGTTGAAGCGTTCCAAAGTAATTACCTCATAAAGTGACACTGGTCAGAATTGCAAAAATTGGCCCGGTCATTAACGTGCAAACCATCTTGGATTGTAAAGGGGTTAAAATCTGACACCAACTGTGTCTCTATCTACCCTCTCTTGTCTTACCTGCCCATGTTATGTCTTATATTATATACAATGTGCTTTTTTGAATATATTTAATAAATTATGGAATCTTTTTAGTCATCACATTGTTTCTAAATCATGTGGTATTTGGGGTGTTTGAAACACTTATGGCTTTTTTTTTCTGCTCAATATGTTGCCTTTAGCTCCTGATTTAAAGTTCAACAGCAAGCCTTCAATACAGGTATTATTTATTTGTTAAAATGTAGCTGTCACTGACAGGACTGTCATGAGCAACAGAAGTGTAACATGTAATTATTTACCATATTTTTGACCTATGGGTATTTTTTGCAAAGAAAACATCTAGCTGAGAAATCCCTGCTTTTTACAGACTGCAGTCAGGGTAGAGAGCACATAAACAACTCAACCTGATTATTGAGAGAACTGTGTGACTGTTCATAGCTGCACAGTTCTCCCTACCCTGTACTGGTCTATATGTAGATACAGAGTAGAAGCTGAACTTGATAGGTACATGTTTTGTCAGAGAGAACTGTGCTTCGATTCATAGATACACAGTTCTGTCTCTCCTTGCCCAGAAATGATCTGCATGATCTGTGTAGGGCAGGAAAAAAATAAGGCAAGTGTTTGCTTACGGAGCTTGGCCATCTAGCTGTAGTGGCCTCCGCAAGCTACTGCACATGCGCCTCCTATTCAATTCAATGGGAGGCAGGTGTGTAGTACCACGCGGCGGCTACTACAGCTAGACGGCCAAGCTCCGCAACTAAGCGCTTCCGGCCAGCGGCTGCCGCCAGCACCAACAGCAGCTGATCGGTGGGGGTGCCAAGTGCGGGACCCCAGCCGATCAGACATTGATGCCCTATCCTACGGATGAGGCATAAATGTAAAAGTAGTGGACAACTTTAAGAGTCTTTTGTAATCAGGCCAGAAGCCACGCAGCCAGTCTGTAAATCAAGATCCATACTCCAACTGCAATATACAGATGTGTGTAACCGGCAGTGTTACTTCGGGTCACTAGATGCCACTGTAGGGCCACAGAGTTGTGAAACAGTAAGCTAATTAGCTGAAAGACCACATGAAGTGCCTGGGGAGTCTGTGCAGCACAGCTAACAAACTGTAGACCCCAGGGAGCTAGCCTAAAAGTCACCCGGGAGAGCCAAAGTGAACACGCAGTGATGCAACAGCTGCCAGGAATATGTGAGGCCTGGGGCATTCCAAGAAATGATGGTGGCACTGTGTTGAGGCCTGAAGAATCCAGCCTGAGAGAAAGATTCTAGACGGCTGATGTACTGAGAATTTTTACTCCCCATTTATACAGAACTCGAAAAATAACATTCATATTATTTCTCCAAGGCAGAAACAACCTACAGATACTGTGTGTAGATAAAGGCCCCCATACACATTAGATTAAAGTTGGCTGGAATCACCAACATTAACGGGTTTGGTCAACATTCTCATGTGTATTGGGGCCCCAATAGATGATAGCTGGGGAAAATGAAAATCCAGCAAGTCCGATTTCAGAATGCAGATTTATTTTATTCTCTAAAAATTAGCTGCCACAAGAGATGTCTGCCAGCGCTTCTCTAAAAGAGAACACAGGAGGAGCTTGGCTGAGCGAGTGCTCCTGTGTATGGCAAAGATGGCCAGAAAGGTCCTCGTCAAAGGGATACTACGACAGAGAGTGGTCTCCTCTATTTCAAGGGTCAGAAGATCGCAGCCTTTGGCTACACGCACGCCTATACTAGTTGGATCCGCTTTGCTTTCCAGTTAGCTATGCAGATTTCCCTTGTTTGTTGGTTGCAAGTGTTAAACACTCCTGCTTGTCTCCTAAAACTTTCCGTCCTGAGTTATCTCAGCTGTTCTGATTTTCTCCACTCCCCTCAAGCCAGTGATATCTTGCCATTTCTTGGAATTAGCTTGGAGCTGTGAGCTATGGAAAGAGAAGTAATTTAGGACGTTTAGAAAGTTTGTCTGGTGTCTTCCTTATCCTTATCTTCCTTTTGCTTTGCCTCTCCCTTTCTTTCCCGTTATATCCAATTCCATAGTCTGGGTGCACTTACAGTGATTGCTGTTTTCTTTTGTGTCTTTATTTTCGAGCAGGACTAGTGTTCCTGCTGCCCCATGCACTAGCCAGGGCCGTGCTTAGGACGTTTAGAAAGTTTGTCTGGTGTCTTCCTTATCCTTATCTTCCTTTTGCTTTGCCTCTCCCTTTCTTTCCCGTTATATCCAACTCCATAGTCTGGGTGCACTTAGAGTGATTGCTGTTTTCTTTTGTGTCTTTATTTTCGAGCAGGACTAGTCTTCCTGCTGCCCCATGCACTAGCCAGGGCCGTGCTTAGGGCAAGTCAGGGATAGGAATGTGATCGCCGCACGGGGTGAAAGAACCCATCAAGGGATGTCAGGGACCTCAGAGTTGCGCAGGGCAAATTTCAGGGGTTGTCCCTCTAATATTTCCCTAGTGGCAGTGCTCCACTTCCCATCCACTTCGCCGTGTGCCGTCTGGCTCCTTGGTAGAGCATGACAGTCCCCCAAGCGATCAATTGGCTGACAGCTATCTAGAGTGTACGGGGGGCTGGGGAAATATGGTTGGCACTAGAGTTGGTGCAAATTGATTCAGAGAACCCAATCCAGTGGTCAGGTCAGTAATCTCAAGCCGTTGGGTTGGAGTCCTGAGAACTGCCTTCATACCTTGCAGACAGTATTTTACACACAATAATTTAACAGTTTGTGTATTACATTTTAATTACTGACCAATGATGTCAGTGATTCAATATAAAATAATTAAATATAAATATTATACAATGCGCATTTCTTTTATTGTACATAACCTTGAAAACCCTAATCATTTTTCTTGCTCACATTTACGTTACGCGGTGTCAAGTAGATTTTGGTAATAAAATACCATAACTTTGGAAACAAGCAGCTTCATATGGCTTCCACAATCACTGCATTCAGCCCCGTAATGCAAACACCAGGATCTTATAGTTGTTAATGGAGGCTCTCCAAGGTGTGTGCTGAAGTAATGCTAGATGCTGACATTTATGACATCTCCGAGAGCCATTTCAAGACTCAAATTCCCAGTAGCACAAGCCCCTATGCTACTAAATACAAACATAGCCATTTGTGATAAAGTCTTCTCTGTTAGCCACGCTAATTTGATTTTGTCATCGTGCAGTAAAATTACATGAATGAAACAAATGGCTCCCATTCAAGAATGGAAACTGAACAGAACATACATTTAACATGAACTTCTAAACGATAATCCGACACATGTATGCTGCACAACTATCTGGAAAATTAAACAGACTTTTACAATTGCAATGATATCAACTAATCAAAGTATCACAGCAATTATTCACGTTAATCTTTGAACTGTATAATTTACTCAAACAAATGACAATATCGAGATAAAATTAAAAAAATGTTTTACGGGCTTTACTGTACAGTACTGAACAGAGCATTGTCTTTCACTTCGGCTGTTATATATGTGCCTGTTAGTACATGGGTTGTCTCAAATAATAACTGGCAACAAGGCATGCACTTATTATTTCGGCTGCGTGCCCACTATGCGTTTTTCAAGCGCTTTTGCCGCGGAATTTCCGCAGCGAAAACGCTTAAAAAACGCTTGGTAATACGTGCCCCAATGATAATCCGCATGTGCTGTGCATATGCTGCGGAAATTTCCGCTGCGGATTATCATTGCTGAAAAATACGCAGCATGTCCATTAATTTTGCGGACACGCAGAGTAATTAATGCACGTGCGGATATTAATGCACATACGGATATTAAGCGATTCAATGTGCGGATGGTACCCTGGTCTGGAGAAGAGGAGACTCTCCTCCAGACCCGGGTACCATAAGGGTCTGCAAAACAAATAATTTAAAATAAAAACATTATACTCACCTCCTGATAGCCCCCGGTCTCCATAGCGATGCGTCCTCGCTCCCCGGCAGCTCACGATGCTCTAAAAGGACCTGCCATGACGTCATTTAGTCATGTTACGGGTCACGCGACCGCCAACGTCAGCGGTCGCGTGACCCATCACGACTAAATGACGTCATGGAAGGTCCTTTTAGACCATCGCGAGCCGCCGGGGAGACCGGAGAAGGAGACCGGGGGCCATCAGAAGGTAAGTATAATGTTTTTTTTTTCATTTTTATCATCTTTATTTCTTTTTTTTTAACTAACTTGGTCACACTATATAAAATCCATGCCGGTTGCATGGATTTATATAGTGTGACAAAGTTGTCAAGCACTTTTCCATGTGATGCTAAAATCGCTTAGAAAAGCGCTTGATAACCCGCATGCGGAAATGCATGCAAAAAACGCTTGGCAAACGCTTCTACCTGGCAGGAAAACACGCATGTAAAATCAGCATACGTTTTTCCTGCCAGGGAGATGCGGAAAAAAGCTGCAGCATTTCTGCATCGTGGGCACTTAGCCTTATTGTTATTATTTATTTTTAGAGCACCATTGATTCCATTGGAAAGATTAATTAACGTTTGTCCACATTGAGCTTTAGGAAGCGTGATGAGAAGATGGAGGATATGGCTGATAGACACTCAAGGATTTTGGACAGCAGAGAGGTGACATCTGGGCCAGAGAGGTAGATCTGAGTATCATCAGTGTATAGATGGTACTGGAAGACATGGGACTTTATGAGTTGCCCCAGGCCAAAGATATCGATTGAGAAGAGTAGAGGTCCCAGAACAGAGCCTTGAGGGACACCAACAGAAAGAGGGCGGGATGAGGAGGTAGTGTGGGAATGGGAGACTTTAAATGTGCGGATGGAGAGGTATGAGGAGATCCAGGAAAGAGCAAAGTCTTTGACGCCAAGGTAAGAGAAGAGGGGAGTACTCGACTGTGTCGAAAGCAGAGGACAGGTCTAGAAGGAGGAGTATAGAGAATTGTTTGTTAGCTTTGGCAGTAAGTCGTTGGTAATTTTGGTCAGGGAGTGGTGAGTACAGAAGCCAGATTGTAGGTTGTCAGAGTGAATTAGATGAGAGATGGAAGGAAAGTTCAGAATCTACATCCTGTTTGAGGAGTTTGGAAGCGAATGGGAGCAGCGATATGGGGCGATAGCTGGACGTAGAGGTTGTGTCGAGGGATAGCTCCTTTAGGATAGGTGTGATAGTGTCATGTTTGAAAGCAGAAGGGAAAGTACCAGAGGTTAGCGATGGGTTGAAAGGATGGGTTGGGGCTGGGATAAGCCTGGTGGTGAGGTTGGGGAGGAGGTGGGATGGGATGGGGTCAAGTGCACAAGTGGTGAGGCGCGATTTGGAGAGGAAATGAGTGAGCTGTCCTTCAGCGAAGGTGGGAAGGAAGGTTATGGGGGAGGAGGAGTGGTCTTTTATACGTAGGAGTTGTGGTGGATGGGCAGTAAAGACTTGCCTTGTGTGGTCAACCTTATTTTTGAAATATGCGGCGAAGTCTTCTGCAGAGATGAGGGAGGATGGAGGGGGCAGTGGAGGAAGAAAAACGCCAGAAAAATTGCTCAAAAAATATTGACAATGGCTTGTTTATATGTTAATTCTTTTGAGTATTTTTAATTAGCTTAAATGGAACCTGAATGTGTAAAAACACCATTAACCTGCAGATATGGGGTTAATCTGCAGGCTAATAGCGTTCTAAACCTGCACGGCACTCGCACTTTGCGCCCGGCTCCTGTGAGGAAATTAACTTTATTCCCCCCAGCAGCATTCGGCGTTCAGTCATGGGGATGGCACCAGCACTATTTCAGTCACCTCTCAGCATTAGAGTCTGCTGTCATTCAGTGCGGGGAGCTGGGTTACAGCCGCCGTTCTCTATACACAGAGCGGAGACCGAAACCGCGCTGGCGCTAACCCCATGTTTGAATGGCAAATGCTGCTGAGGGGAATAAAGTTAATTTCCTCTCGGGATAGGGGGTCAAAGTGTGGGTTCCAGGGTGGTTCAGAATGTTATTAACCTGCAGATTAACGCCATATCTGCAGATTAATAGCATTTTTCACGTGATAGGTTCCTTGTCACCAGGATTGTCCCATATGAGGTAAGGCCAGTATCTTTCAGCCCTGATATACACTGTGTTCCAAATTATTATGCAAATAATATTTTCTCAGATTTTCCCAAATTACCTATATGAATTGCAGTCATTGTAATTTTCCAGTCAAATAACTATTAGAGTATAATTTAAAGGTTTTTGTACAAACTGCCTATGATAACAGTATATTTTTAAAAAAATAAAAAACTCAAACTGCACTCAAAATGCATGTTCCAAATTATTATGCACAGCAGAGTTTTCAACCTTTTCATTTTAATAAAGAACAAAAAAATTGTCATTTTTGAAATTATAAGCATTAGCAGGTTATTACAAACTGAAATCAAACAGTTTTCAACTCAAAACTTTATTCTAGGTGATGTTACATTTGCACATAGGACCCCTTGTTCAAAAGGAGCTTCTGAACTCTCTCGTCCATTGAATTTGTCAGGTTTTGGATGGTTTCTGCTTCAATTGTTTTGCATGAGGACAGAATACCCTCCCAGAGCTGTTGCTTAGATGTGAACTGCCTCCCGCCATCATAGACGCTACTTTTGATGATTCTCCAGAGGTTCTCAATGGGGTTGAGGTCAGGGGAGCATGGGTGCCACACCATAAGTTTATCCCCTTTTATGCCCATAGCAGCCAGAGATGCAGATGTATTATGTGCAGCATGAGAAGGGGCATTATCATGCATGAAAATGATCTTGCTGCGGAATGCACGGTTCTTCTTCTTGAACCATGGAAGGAAGTGCTGTTTGAGAAACTCAACATACATTATGGAGTTCATCTTTACCCCTTCAGGGATCCTAAAAGGGCCGACAATCTCTCTCCCCATGATTCCAGCCCAAAACATTACTCCACCTCCTCCTTGTTAGCGCCATAGCCGTGTTTGCATGGGGTGTCCATCAACCAGCCATCCTCCACTCCATCCATCTGGACCATCGAGATCATTTCATGCATGATAATGCCCCGTCTCATGCTGCACATAACACATCTGCATCTCTGGCTGCTATGGGCATAAAAGGGGACAAACTTATGGTGTGGCACCCATGCTCCCCTGACCTCAACCCCATTGAGAACCTCTGGAGCATCATTAAAAGGAGTGTCTATGATGGTGGGAGGCAGTTCACATCTAAACAACAGCTCTGGGAGGGTATTCTGTCCTCATGCAAAACAATTGAAGCAGAAACCATCCAAAACCTGACAAATTCAATGGACGAGAGAGTTCAGAAGCTCCTTTCGCACAAGCGGTCCTATGTGCAAATGTAATATCACCTAGAATAAAGTTTTGAATTGAAAACTGTTTGATTTCAGTTTGTAATAACCTGCTAATGCTTAGAATTTCAAAAATGACCATTTTTTTGTTCTTTATTAAAATGAAAAGATTGAAAACTCTGCTGTGCATAATAATTTGGAACATGCATTTTGAGTGGTTTGAGTTTTGTTTTTTTTTTAAATATACTGTTATCATAGGCCGTTTGTACAAAAACCTTTCAATTGTACTCTAATAGTTATTTGACTGGAAAATTACGATGACTGCAATTCATATAGGTAATTTGGGAAAATCTGAGAAAATATTATTTGCATAATAATTTGGAACACAGTGTACAGCATTCTAATATGCTGTACATATGCCCCCAATCCAGCTGCAATACTAGAAAAAGACCTTTTATAATACTCACCCACGAGACGTTCGGGTCTGATGGGCATTGCTGTCTTGGTTCGGCACCTCCTCTCTTCTTGCGATGCCATCCTCTTTCTGAGCTTCGTGTGGATGACGCATTCTAAGTCATCCACACAGTGTCCCCGGCTCATACTCCTGCGCTGGCGTACTTCTCTGCCCTGACTAGGGCAGAGTAAAGTGTTGCAATGCACATGCGCTGGGGATCTTTGGCCTTTTCATGCGCATGCGCACTGCAGTACTTTGTTCTGCTCTCGAAAGGGCAGAGAGAAGTATGCCAGCGCAGGAGCGCAATGCTGGGGACACTGTGGTGTAGGGGTGGCTTGAATAGGGCGGTTTGATCACTAAGACCGAATGCTTGCTTTTTAAAGAAGCCCCATGGCAAATGTAAGTCCTAAAAAAAATTTCATTTCAGGAACATTAGTCAGCGTCTATGAATTTGACCTAGCATAATAGGATCGTGGATTCTGACTGATAAATTGGGAAGCATATCCATTTTGGAGGACATTATGCTCTAGCAACGTATCTGTCATAAACAAATTAAAAAAATTAATTGGTCCAAAATCTTCCACCTCCACATTTATACCAGGAATAGCATTAAAACCAGGGATGAATGGAGTAGCCGAATCCGAAGCTTCCCATCTGGGAAATGCTACATCTAGTGGCAAAGCCCCTTGTGTACATTGGCATGCGCCAATTCACTAGGGATATTGCTTGTGCTGGCCATTGTTCCCTGATTTGGAGATGTTTCTCCAGTAGCGATATTTGCCTCTCTTGTACTGGTACTTGTCGTTTTTGAGGATGGACCAGAATGACTGCTCATTTCTGAGCTATCACTTTTGGTCAAACTAAAGCCCTCTAATTCATCATCGCCAACTGACATTACACTTCACTGTCAGGCTATGTGCCCACGTAGCAGATTTGATGCAGAGCGTTTTTGCCTCACTCTGTCAGAAAAAAACGCATGCAGATTTACATGCGTTTTTTCTGCCAGAAAGAAGCATTTTTTCAGCGTTTTCGCATGCGTTTTTTCAAGCAGTTTTCCAAGCGATTTTGAGCATCACTTGGAAAAGTGCTTGACAAGTTGGTCACACAATATAAATCCATGCAACCGGCATGGATTTATAATGTGTGAACAACTGATGCTTTAAATGCAGCATCTATAGTAAAAAAAAGAGAATTAAAACGTTAAAAATAAAAAAAAACCTGTATACTCACCTCTCCGGTCTCCACCAGTCTGCTCCCGGCGGCGTCCACTCTCCTCAGCGTCCCGCAGTGTACTGTCAGGACCTGCGGTGACGTCATTTAGTCAGCTGATGGTCACGCGACCATCACCTGACCGCCGACGTCGGCGGTCACGTGACCATCAGGTGACTAAATGACGTCACCGCAGGTTCTGACAGTACACCGCGGGACGCCAAGCAGAGAGGACGTGGCCGGGAGCAGACCGGGGGCCGCCGGAGAGGTTAATATACAGGTTTTGTTTATTTTAAACTTTTTTATTTCTTTTTTTTCACCGCGTGGTAGCCGGGATGAAGAGGAGTTGTAGTCTCCTCTTCATCCAGGGTACCACGCGCACCGCGATTACGCTGCAAATTCGCGGCCATTGAATTTAATTGAAACGCAGCAAATCCACATATACCTGCGGGTTTGCTGCGTTTCAATGTTCCTCAATGGCCGCGAATTTGCAGCGTAATCACGGTAGAAATCGTCATGCTGCGTTTTGCAACGCATTGCGAATTCGGCACGCAAATTAGCGCATCATGTGCACAGCACATCCGAATTCACATTGCTTTGCATGACAGACTGTTTTACAAGCGTTTTCGCAGCCGTAAAAACGCCGCAAAAAGGCTACAAAAACGATACGTGGGCACTTAACCTCAGAGCATAAAAGGGCAAACGCCTCCTCTGCAGTACAAAACTGACGTACCATTTTATTACTTTATATATATATATATATATATATATATATACAGTGTTGGCCAAAAGTATTGGCACCCCTGCAATTCTGTCAGATAATACTCAGTTTTTTCCTGAAAATGATTGCAATCACAAATTCTTTGGTATTATTCTCTTCATTTAATTTGCTTGCAAGGAAAAAACACAAAAGAGAATGAAGCAAAAATCAAATCATTGATCATTTCACACAAAACTCCAAAAAAGGGCCGGACAAAAGTATTGGCACCCTCAGCCTAATACAGGGCTCGACAAACCCAGGCGCCTGGTCGCCAGTGGCGCCTAGAAAATGTTGTCTGGCGCCTAGAAAATGTTGCCTGGTGCTTGAGGAGTTGAGAAGAAAAAAAAAAATTACTCTCAATCCAATCCCACCTCCTGCACGGAGTCATCCAATCGGAGGAAGCAGGGACAGTATCGCTCAGGCCGCCTTCTCCACTTTGCTCCGCCCCCCTTATGCTCCGGGACTGGACAGGGAGAGTTGGGTTACGGGGGAAGGATCGCTGTGGCCGGGGGCCCGTTCTCATCTCCCGCTACCTGTGTAAGTACATACAAAGGCCGTGCTCCCCGGGGAGATGCCGTGTGTGAGGGGGTCTATATGTACATACAGTGTGTGCCCCACCATCCCCCCTCCCCGGCCGCGTACAATGAGGCCGCAGTCGTGCAGCCGCCGCGCTGCACATTCGCTGCCCGTGGTATTGTGTGAGGAAATTCTCGTCTGCTGTGAGTGCGGCGATTGGAACCTGATGGCCGGGAGGGGGTAGCGCTGCACGGCTGCACAACCGCCTGCGGCCGCCAGGTGGCGCTCCGCCGAGTGCTGCGCACAAAGCAGCGCGAGGGGCAGCAAGACAAACATCAGCCTCTGTCCATGGTGATCGCCCGCCGCTGACCCCTCCTCTGTGGCCGCTGAAGCACTGCCCGGTGTGTAATGCTGCAGTGTCCCCAAAATCACATGGCCACACACTACATACGTTACCCAGCAACCCCCTCCAATGTGTGTGTTATTAAAAGGTCTTCGTTTTACTTGCAATCATCAGCTGCAGTATATACTGGTGTATATACAGCACTGTATATACTGCAGTATATATGTATGTACATTGGTGTACATATGTATATCCACCAGTATATATGTATATCGTGCTGTATATACAGCAGTGTCTCTATGTATATACATCATTGTATATATGTATATACACCTGTGTATATATGTATATACCCCAGTCGCTATATCTATATACTATAAAAAATTCTGGCTCCTAAATTTTTTGGCTGGCTCCTAGATTCTGAACAACTTTGTCGACCCCTGGCCTAATACTTGGTTGCACAACCTTTAGCCAAAATAACTGCGAACAACCGCTCCCGGTAACCATCAATGAGTTTCTTACAATGCTCTGCTGGAATTGTAGACCATTCTTCTTTGGCAAACTGCTCCAGGTCCCTGATATTTGAAGGGTGCCTTCTCCAAACTGCCATTTTGAGATCTCTCCACAGGTGTTCTATGGGATTCAGGTCTGGACTCATTGCTGGCCACCTTAGAAGTCTCCAGTGCTTTCTCTCAAACCATTTTATAGTGCTTTTGGAAGTGTGTTTTGGGTCATTGTCCTGCTGGAAGACCCATGACCTCTGAGGGAAACACAGCTTTCTCACACTGGGCCCTACATTATGCTGCAAAATTTGTTGGTAGTCTTCAGACTTCATAATGCCATGCACACGGTCAAGAAGTCCAGTGCCAGAGGCAGCAAAGCAACCCCAAAACATCAGGGAACCTCCGCCATGTTTGACTGTAGGGACCGTGTTCTTTTCTTTGAATGCCTCTTTTTTTTCCTGTACACTCTATGTTGATGCTTTTTCCCAAAAAGCTCTACTTTTGTCTCATCTGACCAGAGAACATTCTTCCAAAATGTTTTAGGCTTTCTCAGGTAAGTTTTGGCAAACTCCAGCCTGGCTTTTTTATGTCTCGGGGTAAGAAGTGGGGTCTTTCTGGGTATCCTACCATACAGTCCCTTTTCATTCAGACGCCGACGGATAATACGGGTTGACACTGTTGTACCCTCGGACTGCAGAGCAGCTTGAACTTGTTTGGATGTTAGTCGAGGTTCTTTATCCACCATCCGCACAATCTTGCGTTGAAATCTCTCGTCAATTTTTCTTTTCCGTCCACATCTAGGGAGGTTAGCCACAGTGCCATGGGCTTTAAACTTCTTGATGACACTGCGCACGGAAGACACAGGAACATTCAGGTCTTTGGAGATGGACTTGTAGCCTTGAGATTGCTCATGCTTCCTCACAATTTGGTTTCTCAAGTCCTCAGACAGTTCTTTGGTCTTCTTTCTTTTCTCCATGCTCAATGTGGTACACACAAGGACACAGGACAGAGGTTGCGTTAACTTTAATCCATGTTAACTGGCTGCAAGTGTGATTTAGTCATTGTCAACACCTGTTAGGTGCCACAGGTAAGTTACAGGTGCTGTTAATTACACGAATTAGAGAAGCATCACATGATTTTTCATAGGGTGCCAATACTTTTGTCCACCCTCTTTTTTAGCTTTGGTGTGGAATTATATCCAATTTGGCTTTAAGACAATTCTTTTTGTGTTTTTTTCAATGAAGACAAATTAAATGAAGAGAATAATACCAAAGAATTTGTGATTGCAATCATTTTCAGGAAGAAACTGAGTATTATCTGACAGAATTGCAGGGGTGCCAATACTTTTGGCCAGCACTGTATATATATATATATAAATGTACACTATAATATTACATATATTTTAGTAAAAAATATGTTCCTAACAAATTATGTATATACTGTAGTATTGTATATAGAATTTGTATGTATATATTAGTACAAAAATGAACAAATTGATTAACGAAACTATTGATTAACGTAATTAATTGATCATAACTAATTGATTAATGTAACTAATTAATTAAGGTAACTTTTTAACGTGACTAAATGATTATCGTAACTAATTGATTAACGTAACTGCTTGATTAATCAAATAATTTATGGAACCACTAATAACACAGGTATGCAAAATTTGGGTTCATGAAAGTTGTTTCAAATTCAGTGACTGATTAAATATAACTGTTTTCTTATGCCCTGATTTAAAAAACAGTTATATTTTTAACCGTTACATATGGATTTTGCAGAAAACGCGCGTGACAGTTCGTACAAGCAAGATGAACAAGAAAAATCTTTATTGTAGCCAAAAATGTACAGAATATTATATATAAAAATGTATTGAACATTCAATCTGCAACTTTATTGGAAATTAATTCTTGCGCCTTTTCCTTTTCTCTTCAAAGCTTCTGTTGATACCTTTTCTCTTATAGAAGGTCTGCGGATCTTCTCTGTGAAGCATCCAGTAGTAGCCCCCATCATGTTCACGTTCCATCTACCTTGGTATCGTCGTTCCATCTCCTTGATATCCTGATGAAATCTTTCTCCTTGCTCTTCGCTAACAGCACCAAGGTTTTCAGGAAAAATAAAATGTAAAATTCTAATTCATCAGACACCCCAAAGCTTTGAAACGTTTCAGCATATTCTCCACGATAGACTTAAATTTTGAATCTTTGTTGTTACTTAGAAATTTCTTCATGACTTCTTTAAAAGAATCCCAAGTCCTTTTCTCAACAGCTTTCATTATTGTTTTGAACAAGTAGTCCTTCATGAGTTTCCGAATATCCAAAGCCACAAAAATACCTTCCTTTAGTTTTGCTTCAGACTGTTCCTGCAACATGGTACTTAAAAGTCTCTCCTAATTTTGGTAGAGCTTTCACAAACTGCTTCATCAGTCCAAGCTTACTGTGGAGTGGTGGTAGGAGAACTTTAGTGGGGTCAACTAAACATTCCGCAATTATGTTCTTGAGTCCAAGTTGCAAAGATGTTCTCGTCGACAAACTTTTTTGGCTCCTGTGATGAGTCCTATCCCAGCTGTCTTATTCACACAAATAGCATAGATACTTTGTGTGTCCTCCTTGCTGCCCAAAAAGCAAAGAGAACTTTCAGATCACCACATATTAACCATGCTTGATCCTCGTAGTTAAGTTTCTTGAGAATAAAGTCTAAATTCTAATAACTTTCCTTCAAGTGCACAGAATGCCCTACAGGCACTGAAGCATACTTGCTGCTATTGTGCAGTAGCACAGCTTTCAGACTTTTTTGGATGAATCAATAAAGAGTCTCCACTAGCTCACTTTGTTTTCAATGTTAAATTTTTCCATCAGCCCTGGAACATCATTGCAATACATTAGAGCACGGTCTTGAGAAAAATATGGAGATAATTCCTTTCCTCAGCTTCTATACCATGAAAAATCATTTCTGCTTCTGTACCATGAAAAACTATTTCTAACTAATGACATCAAAATCATCCACCTATGGTCACGCAAAGGGGTCAAAGTATGGTACAAGAAAAAGCCTATGGAGTCAGTGTTTGCGAAAAAACTGTACGTGATGGAATTTTTTTGATATTTTTACTGAGTTCAGAGATCGAAAGTATATAAAAATCACCCTCTTACTTTTCAAACAATTTTACCCTTGCAGACGTTTGTAATTGATAGGAAAACAATTGCGATCAACCCTAATGATTTATTTTAAGAATATAAATAATTATGAATAATCTAATTTATCTAGTCAACTTATACTATACTAAACACCTACCCTATCTATCCCTATATTCTAACTAAATAATTGATGGACTAACTGGGAAAGGGGGGAATCTATTGATTTGTGTGTGTTTTTTACAGTATGACAAGATTTCTCACTGACAAAGCTCTTTTCAAAATCACTTGTCTTGCTGTTTCTCCTCTGATCGCTCAATGGCAGAAGATCAGAGGAGAAACAGTGTTTTATATGAGGCAAATCACCGGGAAAAGTTTGTTACTACAACAAACTTTCCCAGCGATTGCTGTCATTGGCTGGCATGACAGTGACGTCATCATGACCAGAACCAAGCAGGTCTTGATGAGGTCAGGAGTCACAGCTAGCGATCTACACTGGAATCCTGGTGCTTGCAGGTATGTGGGGGGTCTCGATCTCTGCAAGACCGCTGACCGGTGCTGCACAAAGCCCAGCAAGCACAGACATTTATCTGCCGTTGGCGATCGTGAATGGGTACCAGGGTTTGTCTACTACTCGGCCGCAGGGATCATGTGACAACAATTTTACGAGAGCCCCAGCAGAGCCAGTGTCCACACTGCTGGAATCACGCTGGAAACTGAGGTGAGTACGAGTATTATTATTTTACAAGGGGGAAACATAGGGACTTAGAAGGGGTTGTCTGAGTAGTTGACAACCTCTTTAAAGAGTAACTTTCTTTTCTTTTTTTTTTAAATAATTTTGTCTAGCATAGAAAATTATGTGACTTTGATAATTACTTTATTAAGGGATCTGTCTTCATTCCTGTACAAAAAAATTGCCTGTGAGTGGCCTTCAAACCCTGGTTTTCCCCCGATTATTTGCTTGCCTTTACCTGCATTGATAACAGAGCTTACTTATCTAGAGTACAGATGATGGCATTCAAAGGGATAGCCCTTGTTTCCTCATGTGAGTGTTGTGCTTATCAGAACAATCTCTTGCAGCAGTTTATCCCTAAAATTAACACTGAGCTGAGCCTTTCACTGCAATCATCTGCAGGGCCACCATCAGGGCATTACTGCTCTTACTGGCATATGGGGCCCGGTGAGCAGAGAGGGCCCGGTCGGGGCCCCGTTCTCCTGCTCACCGTGCCCGAGCGGCAGCATTTTGCTGGTTCAGTGAACCTGTGTCCTCGGACACAGGTTCACTTTAAATCTATTGCCGTGCGGGGGCAGAATTGAGACATGGAAGGCAGAATGGAGACATGGGGGGCAGAATGGAAACGTGGGGGGCAGAATGGAAATGTGGGGGGCAGAATGGAAACGTGGGGGGCAGAATGGAAACGTGGGGGGCAGAATGGAAACGTGGGGGCAGAATGGAAACATGGGGGGCAGAATGGAGACATGGGGGGCAGAATGGAGACATGGGGGGCAGAATGGAGACATGGGGGCAGGATGTGGGACATTATTACTGCAGGGGCTAATTAAAGGATATTATTACTGCTGTGATGTATGTTATTTTTGAGGATACTGTTTTCAGTGGGGGGGGGTTGTCCTGTTACTGTGCAGGGCGACACTATGTCACTTTTTTTCTTCATCTGGTGTAGTGTAGAAGTTGGCAAAAAATGGGGAATGTGCTCTGTAAGCTGCTCTAGATAACGGTGTTATTTTATGCAGAGATGACTCATGGCTGGAAGAAGGGATAGCGGTCTGTGCTGGATGAAGAGGAAAAGCGAAGATGAAGGTCTTCAACTAGAGACATCACCGGTGAGTCAGTGTGTTATCTGTACACTCACACTGTACACTGTATATTATGTACAGAGATCCTGTGTATAATAGTACTTATGGTAATATTAGTATTCTGTTTTTTTATTAATGATCAGTATTGTAGCATTCGGTCACTATGTGGTGGTAATATGTGGTCTGGTCATGGTGTAGCGGTATTCGTCCCTTGTATGTGGTATTATTCGGTCACTATGTGGTGGTAATATGTTGTCCGGTCATGGTGTGGCAGTATTTGTCCCTTGTATGTGGTATTATTTGGTCACTATTTTGTGGTAATATGTGGTCCAATCATGGTGTGGCGGTATTTGTCCCTTGTATGTGGTATTATTCGGTCACTATGTGGTGGTAATATTTGATATGGTCATAGTGTGGTGGTATTTATCCCTTGTATGTGGTATTATTGGTCATTTTAAAAAATGCATGTGACACATTCCCATAAATAAAAATATACCTAAAAGAGTATTGGGTACTATAAGAAATGTTTAATAGGTTAGAGTAGAGTAAGATCCGGCCAGAAGAGTCTCCTTTTTGTGGTGGCTGCTTAAAAAATCTTTTGGCCAAAACAAAAGCGGCTGGCTATATATGTGATATGGTGTTCAATGGGAACTGTTAATGTGTGATTGGTGAAGACGTGGTGCAGAAAGTAGAGTTTTTCCAAGAGTGGGCGGGGGGACTGTGGAACGTTCAAGGGGTGGAGGAGGAGCTGGGGTGGAGGCGGAGTCTCAAGGGGGCCCGAAAATTTTGCCAGTATGGAGTCCCGAAATTCCTAGTGGCGGCCCTGGTCATCTGTACTCCAAATGAGTACCGTATACGCTGGTATCAAGGCAGCTAAAGGCAGCCAAATAGACTGGGGAAAAGCCAGGATTGGGACGCCACTTACATGCAATTTTTTTAAAGAATGAAGACAAATCTCTTTTTAAAGTGATTGCAAAGTTTCACAACCTTCCATACTGGACACAATTGATAATAAAAATGTATCTTGGTAACAGTTTACATTGATAAGAATACAATTTGCTTAGCATTCAGACTTTTCCAGCAGAATGTACAATTTCTAATTTGAATAACTTAAAAATGTACCATGTATATTAAATCTCTATCCAGAAGTTTTTATGAGTGATGTATTTAGATAAATATGGAGATTTGCCACACGTTATCCCTTGCGGTCGGGCTTGTGGAAGAAACCAGCTTGTGGGAGCGTATTTTAGGCACAGGACTAGAGGGAATTAGGAGAGGAAGCATATACAAGGAAAGGCATTTGTGAGAAGAGTTATAAAAAAGCTAAAAGGGTCTTATGAAATATGAACAGGTGAATAGCGAAGCAGTCAGAATAAATGTACTGATTTTTAGCAATAGTAAAAATATTTTTCCTGGATTTGGGGTTTCATTCACTTATGCATTATTAAATAGTTAAAATCTGGGTCGAGGTTAACACAAAGTACTACACACTTCAGACCGGAATGCAGGCTGTGAAATCGGAGTCGTGGTCGGTGTCCATTTTGGTGGAGTCGGAATCGGAGTCGGTATAAAATGGACCGACTCCAACTTCTAAAATATATAAGAAATTGGGTACAGTAGTTCAATGCAGTTTGTGGGGAATATTTTTTTCATAAGAATTTGGGAAAGTTATGAAATGTTCTATGAATGTCTGTCCTATTCCTTAGCTAAGGGTCTAGACTTTTAGCCGAGATGAATTTGTCCTACAGTAAATTTATCACTTAACCCTAGAACGCATACCTGGGGCCTCGCAGGCCCGCCCTGTTAATTGTTTTCTATTTTCTGCAAGATTACTTTAGTTGGAATTTTGAAACTCTAGGTATTCCTCAGGTATATAGTTGTTTGTCATTTTTGTTTGAGTTATTCCATGTTATTTGCACACGGGCCTAAAAGGCCCCAGGTATGTGAAAGTGTAGATTTTTATGGTCATGCGTTCTAGGGTTAAACATGATCCATGTAAGAGGGAGTCAGAGTCGTGGAGTCGGTGTCATGGAAATTGAGGCGTCAGAGGTTTGGCTTACCGACTCCACAGCCCTGCCGGAATGTACAGTCTGTATTTCAAAGGTAGGTTCATATGACCGTGTTTTCCGTCAGAGTGCTGTCCATGAAAAAATGGACAGGACTGAAACCAATGTTATTCAATAGGGCAGTGCAGGTGAACAATTTATTTTCACAGACCAAATCTGTATGTGAAAAAAAAATTCGCAGTGTGCAGTAGTTTCATCTATTTTGGATGACACTCGCCCATCAAAATGGAAGAAAACTATGATTTTGTATACACTAATGTGAACCCAGTTTTAGTATTACTGGAGATCATCTGACATATATATACTGTGGGGGAAATAAATATTTGATCCCTTGCTGTTTTTGTAAGTTTGCCCACTGACAAAGACATGAAGAGTCTATAATTTAAAGGGAAGATTAATTTTAACACTGAGAGATAGAATATCCCTAAAAAAATCAAGAAAATCACATTGTATAAATTAGATAAATTTTTTTGCATTTTGCAATGAGAAATAAGTATTTGATCCCTCTGGCAAACAACACTTAATACTTGGTGGCAAAACCCTTGTTGGCAAGCACAGCAGTCAGATGTTTTTTGTAGTTGATGATGAGGTTTGTGCACATGTCAGGAGGAATTTTGGTCCACTCCTCTTTGCAGATCATCTCTAAATCATTCAGATTTTGAGGCGGTCGCTTGGCAACTTGGAGCTTCAACTCCCTCCATAATTTTTCTATGGGATTAAGGTGTGGAGATGGGCTAGGCCACTCCATGGCCTCACTGTGCTTCTTTTAGCGAGCCACTCCTTTGTTGCCTTGGCTGTATGTTTTGGGTCATTGTCTTGCTGGAAGACCCAGCCATGACCCATCTTCAATGCTCTTACTGAGGGAAGGAGGTTGTTGGCCAAAATCTCACCATACATGACCCCATCCATCTTCCCTTCAGGACGGTGCAGTCGTCATGTCACCTTTGCAGAAAAGCACCCCCAAAATTATGTTTCCCCCACCATGCTTCACAGTTGGGACGATGTTCTTAGGGTTGTATTCATCCTTCTTCTTCCTCCAAACACGACGAGTTGAGTTAATGCCAAAGAGCTCAATTTTTGTCTCATCTGACCACAGCACCTTCTCCCAATAACTCACAGAATCATCCAGGTGTTCATTGGCAAACTTCAGACAGGCCTGCACATGTGCCTTCTTGAGCAGGGGGACCTCGCGGGGATGGCAGGATTTTAAACCTTTAAGGCGTAACGTGTTACCAATGGTTTTCTTGGTGACTGTGGTCCCAGGTGCCTTGAGATCATTAACAAGTTCCTCCCGTGTAGTTTTAGGCTGATCTCTCACCTTCCTCATGATCAAGGATACCCCACGAGATGAGATTTTGCATGGTGCTCTAAATCTATGTCGATTGACAGTCATTTTGCATTTCTTCCATTTTCTTACTATTGCACGAACAGTTGTCCCCTTCTCACCCAGCATCTTACTTATGGTTTTGTAGCCCATTCCAGCTTTGTGCAAGGTCTATGATCTTGTACCTGACATCCTTAGAAAGCTTTTTGGTCTTGTCCATGTTGTAGAGGTTAGAGTCTGACTGATTAATTGAGTCTGTGGACAGGAGTCTTTTATACAGGTGACTATGTAAGACCGCTGTCTTTAATGCAAGTAACGAGTTGATTAGGAGCGTCTAACTGGTCTGTAGGAGCCAGAACTCATAATGGTTTATAGGGGATCAAATACTTATTTCTCACTGCAAAATGCAAAAAAAAATTATCTAATTTAAACAAAGTGATTTTCTTGATTTTTTTTGGATATTCTATTTCTCAATGTTAAAATTAACCTACCCTTAAAATTATAGACTGTTCATGTCTTTGTCCGTGGGCAAACTTACAAACAAGGCAAGGGATCAAATACTTATTTCCCCCACTGTATATATTATTTTATTGTCAGGACCTAATATGACAAGACCTATTTAAGAAATTCTCTGGGATTATGGCTTATACCGCTCTCATTTGTTCCTAAAATACAGCTGACAATAGGGATCAAGGTAAGATAAAGAAAACACAGAGGTGCCTTAAGCCTGATTTATAATGCATCAGGTAGCAGTATATACTAAAGAAGCTCACTAGAGATGATATTATGCATACTACTCCTTTATACAATGAAACTTAAAACTTATACCTAAAAATTATTCAACTAGACATAAACTCGAAGAATACATGTGACTGTTGGGCTAAGCATGATTTGCCGTCCTTACAATAAGATAAATGATTTCCTAGTTACCTTGGTAACTGCTACCTTGGCACCCTTGTTAATAAGCTGCACAACATTATCCACTTGGCCTTTGTATGCAGCTACGAGGAGGCGTTCTGATAGCGCAGCGACCACATCTTGCTGGCTCATGAATTAGAACCGGCAAGTCCTCAGGACAGGAGTAGGATACAGATGTGCTCATTAACTGAGAATCTTTTCACAGGAGTGCAAGTACAACATACTTCACAGCAAGGACGCCTTTTGTATCACATACTTCAACTTGGCATCTTGTAAATCTGAAAGAAAAGAAAAATAATTCATTAAAAGAGTAGAATATGCTACATACATTACTGTGCTACAAATTCAATATATAAAGTAAGGTGACAAACAGAAAACTGCTTTAGGCCTCATTCAGAATTGTTCTCACGGATACAACACGTATCCATTATAATCTATGGTGCTGTTCACATGTCTTTGTTTTTTATGGACCGTGTGTCCATGCAAAACACAAGGAGACATGTTAATTATTACCAACAGCATGGATGACAATGGCCAATATAAGTTTATGGGTCAAGTAAAAACACGTACAGCACACGGAGTAGCTGTGTTTTTTCTTTGTTTCGTTATCCATACCAGAAAAATATTGATGACTCACTGATGGTGAACATGGTGTAACAATGCTACTCACTTGGGAGTGATATGAGGTATCACAGGAATCGTTTCTACTTAAAAGTCCGGCTGGTTTATTGCAGCCCTCATAAACCCCATCATAGCAAACTCAAATACAGCCCTTGTCCGGCTGTATTTGTACAACATAAGTACAACATAAAGCAAAAAGTCCATATAATAGTGCAGGTTAGCCCACCTGGCTTAGAGTCCAGCTTCTTAATCCTTTAGCAAAGGCACTCAACCCAGGAGATCTGCACACCTCCAAACACACAGACATGTGTGAGATAAGGAGGTCTCAATTTACAAAGTGAACCACACCCAGGGTGGAGATATGGTGAGTAGTCATCTCTTCCAACTCTTCAGCTACTTACAATCAAACTGTGATGGCCGATTAATCCCTTTTAGTCCTATATGTGCTAAAGCATTTCTCCAAGTTTATCTCCCATTCAACAGGTGTCCTACAGCCACCTTACAACAGACACACAGACGACACACTGACGGAAAACACTGATGACACAGGTACCATTTTTTCAACTACATGTTTAAACATGGACATGTGAATTAGACCTCAGATCAATGGAAACTAGTAAAAAAAAAAAACAGTATTGCCTAAAACAGAACATAGCTATTTTTTCCTTTGCTGATTAAAAAATGTATTCTCACAAGTGTATGGCTTTTTCTCTCTAATGTAATAAATAATAATTATACTGATCTGTAAAATATGTTTGTGGGAGTCTATGACTATATTAACTTTTTATGTGCCCTAAGCTTATTCCCATGGTGACCTCTAACCATAATTCATTTTGAGTTTGGTTCACTCATGTATTAGGTTATGCATGTCCTAAAACACCCACATTTTTACGTTACAATTAATGAATTCCTGTCTGTGTCTAGCTATAACTTGGAATAGATTATATTGGAAGGTGAAACAGCTTGTAATGTCAAAGCTCATTTAATAATGCAAATAAAATGACACTGACATCTTGAAATCAACAGTAGCTTTAACCATGAGTTGGGGATAAGGAGGAGTTTACACAATACAAATCTACAAACATTTGGATCACATAAGGATTACAATTTCATAGGATTACATACTTAGAACAGAAAGAGGGAGAAAAATTTTGACCACGACCACGGTGATTATTGCATTTTTGATGCATTTTTTATTCCTTTTCCACTTATCTGATGAGCTTTTGGTGCAGATGAAGGAGAGTTTTTAATGTGTTTTTTATACTACATAAAAACTTTGATTCTGCACTTAAAAATGCAACAACAGTTTTACATACTTTTTAATGGCTCCAAATAGAAGCCTTAAGAGAAAAAAAGCCCCAAAAATGCACAGTTCAGCAGCGTGTTTAGACGCACAGTGAGCACAGTTTTCAAGAAATCACATTCACTTTGTTTGGACAGTTAAACACAGCAGAATTTCTGTGCCAAAAAAGTAAAAAGCAGCATTTACACTACATGTGTGCACAGCCTAAATGTCCAAGTAACTTAGATGTGATTTCATGAAAACTCCTCCCTCGATGCGTTTCAAGACGCTGCTGAACTGTGCGGTTTTGGTACTTTTTTACTCTATAGGTTTCTATGTGGCACTTGGAAAAAGGGCTTGTAAAGAAAAATGCCATTGCATATTTAAGCGCAGAATCAAAGCTTTTCTGTACTGCTTCACATCTGCACCAAAACAAAACAAGCAGTAGAAAAAATGCAGCATTTACGCTGCATGTAAACGCGGTCTCAACTTTACATTTCTGTTACATTTTTATGGGTTTAATGGATAAAAAAAAAAAAAATCAATCACACCATTTTTTACACCATTTACTGATCACCATAACTAATTTGATTGCTGCGTTGTGTGGGTCATTATGATTACAGGAACGCCAAATATGTCTGTTATTTGATGAATTGTGCTAGTTATTTTTTAATAAAGCTCATTACATTATTGTAATTGATTTTTATTAAATATTAATAATATGATAAGAAAAAAATTGACTTTTATTATCCCTCTAGAATACAAGGACATAGAAATACACTGCTATGTACAGATGTATCTCAATATACGATACTAGTATAATCAGCCTGTGGGCAGATCAAAGCCTGCACTGCAGCTTCAAGTATACAAAATCCTCCCAGTGATGTCACTGGGGCTCCTAGCTTTAGTTCCTGCCTACAATAATGTAGGTAGTGGGTTCAATTCCTGGGAGACTCACAAAAAAAAGAAAAAAAATACATTTTTTTTAATTATTTTTGATTTTTTTTTAGAAGCTTTATAGAAACAAAAAAAATCTGATTTTTTTTCTTCACTTCTAGAATACAAGGACATAGAAATACACTGCTATGTACAGAAGTATCTCTATACATTGCTATATACTGATGTATCTCTCTAGTATAGTGCTGTCAGAGTCTCCAATACAGCTCAAGATTACCAAATCCTCCTATGCCGATCACTGCAGCCTGTGGCTATTAGCTTTAGCAGCTAACTGCAATGTAAGTGGTCATGGTTATGATTCCCAGGAAGACCAGAGAAGAGAGAATTGAATATTTAATTAATGTAAGTGCAGAGATGCCGGCCCCGCCCCAGAGGAGGAAGAGCTATGGAGCGAACGTAGGAGAAAAGAGAAGTGAGTGGAAGTCACCACAAAGCCCTGACCTGCCGCAACAGTGAGACTAAGCCCTCAAATCGGGATAGTCCCACTGAATCCAGGACAGTTAGAAGCTGTGGGATTGTACATATAGCATTTCCACTTCTATGGGAAAATTATATGAACATGCTTCACATGCATCACTGTGCAGTGTGCCCTCTGATACTGAAATGACTGCAGAGAAGTGATCTCTACTCAGGAAATTTCTGAATATATTAGGCGGCTCAGTGACCAATAGAAAATTCTCAAGATTTCAGTTGTTTTGTTTTTTTATTTTAATTTAAATGCCGACTAAAGATCTAAAGATTCCACTGAGAATTGCATTTTCTAACCCCAAATACCATTTTGGCATTTTATTTAGCTTACTAATTCCATTTTATTAGCTAAATGTATTTTCATATCTGATCAATAATTCTTAATTGGAATGATTAACAAGAAGGTGCCAGAATGAGCCAAGCTATTTATTGAGTCTGACGTCACTTTGGCTAACAAAACCAAAATCAAAAAAGTGAGACTGAAATGTTTATGCACATTCCTTAATATATTTAATCTATTTGGGGAATAATTGGGCATTAACATACACGACTGTGATGAAAGCCGGCCGGTGGGTGCAGCTCTCTGGCGCCCCCTTTCCTCTCAGGTCAGTCAAGGTACTGCACCTAGAGAAAGTAGTGCCAGGTAGCTGCAACCAGCGCAGGGAACACGGTAGTGTGTTATCCCTTCAACGTCACTACACAGCACAACTCGCTAGCGCCCTCTTAGCCTCAGGTCAGTCAAGGAACTGCACCTAGGATAAGCGGTCGCCAGGGAGACTGTCCTGTAACCTACTGGGTATCGGGGCCCTCTGTAGTGAGGGCGGTATATATATCTTCCTTGGCCGCGCCAGGAATATATATATCTGAACCTCCGACCGTCACTACCAGCCTTCCCCAATCCCCAGTTGGTATGCTGCCACCAGTCCCTATTTTAGATATACGCCCAGTCTGTGAATGGGCCTATATCGGGTCAGGAACCAACCCGGGGTAGCGTTTTGGCTTGAGCCGAGCTCACACGGACGTGCGTTCGTTATGCAGAATAAAAGGCAGGCCCACAATTACTTGAGGTAATTGATTATAATAATACACTAGATACACGATATACAACTAAATATACACAGGTATAAGGTCAGGCTAAACTATACAACAATGGAATACAACACACAGAATCACCACAGCATATCAGTTACCGGTTTCTTGATTTTCTTGTGACGCAGGGAGAGGATTCTGCGGTCGCAGGCACGGTTCTTTGTTACAGGCTGAGGCCTACCACCGCATGGTCAAACTGCTCCTCCCCTTGGTGGCCTCAGCTGGTGCTCAGATGTTCAGCACACCACTCTTGGGTCAAAAACTGACTTGTCTCTTGTCTGTCCTGCTATCTTACCTGCCCCGTCCCGCCCACTGCTGGTGAGGTCAGCTGGCTCAGTCTCCACCCTCAGGTCTAACTTCGATCAGAAGCCCAAATTCTATGGAACCCAATAACTTCTTCTGGGATGGTCTCATGATACCCCCAGGGGTTCCCATGGATTCGGGCCGCCGTAACCGACCTTTTGATATCAATTATGATACCATACGGTCCTCAGGAATGGCTCCGCGCTATATCTTGGCTTCCAGAGCACGTACAAACGTCTACCGCGGAGGCTTGTGTGCGCAATGGCTCCGGAACGCCGTGATATTTTTTTATTGGCCCATCCCATGCAACATGCGTGTACTTTTCATGTTTCTATATCTTATGCCTCCATGCTTGTGACAGACAAAGAAACTAGTCCTATGGGACAAATGGTCAGGTACAGATAGACGAAGCACCCCCCCCTGCTGGCTGTGTTTCCTCTCGAAGTCTTTGAAGCTCCTAGCATTCAAGTGTTAAGTAGGCTTCTTATCTTACAGGAGCCTGGATGGGGGGAAACTATCTAGTTGACGTTTTAACAGAAGGTCCCAAGGGTGGGGGCTGCTGAAGTGTGGCCATCCCTGGATATGATTTATCATTACCAAGATGGCGGCTACAGGTTCATCACACCTCCCCCTATACGAGGGCGCGAGGGGGTAGCACATTCCTGTGTTCCCCCGTGCGTCCTTCTGCACCCTCCCCTTGCCGGGATAACCCGTCAGCGTTACCGTGGTCACGGCCTCTTCTGTGGCGAATGGAGAAGTGGTACTGCTGGAGAGCGAGGCTCCAGCGTAGCAACCTGCCATTCGACCCAGAGACCGTGTGTAACCAGCTGAGGGGGTTGTGGTCCGTCTCCACGGTGAAATGGCTCCCGTACAAGTAGGGCTGCAGACGCTGCAGGGCCCATACAATTGCCAGGCATTCTTTTTCCACCGTGGAGTAAGCCACCTCCCGGGGCAGTAGCTTCCTGCTCAGGTACAAGACAGGATGTTCCTGGCCTGTCGTGTTGACCTGACTTAGCACAGCACCGAGGCCAAAGTCACTGGCGTCGGTCTGTACCACAAACGGCCGGTCGAAGTCGGCAGCTTGCAGTACAGGGGAGCTACTTAGGGCGGCCTTGAGTGCCCCGAAAGCTGTCTCGCAGGCGACTGTCCAGTCGACTGCGACGGGCAGCTTCTTCTTGGTGAGGTCCGTCAGGGGCTTGGCCAGGGTGCTATAGTGTGGGACGAACCTCCTATAGTACCCGGCGGTCCCCAAGAAGGACATCACCTGCTTTTTGGTCCTAGGAGTGGGCCAGGATGCGATGGCATCCACTTTCCCCAGTTCTGGCTTCAGAACCCCCCCGCCTACCCGGTGACCCAGGTAGAGGACCTCACTCATGCCCAGCTGGCACTTTTCCGGCTTGATGGTCAAGCCTGCCCGGTGGATCCGACCGAGCACCTGCCGCAGGTGCTCTAGGTGATCCTCCCAAGTGGGACTGAAGACTGCAATATCGTCCAAGTACGCAGCCGCGTACCCTTCAAGTCCCTCAAGCAGCGTATTGACCATCCGCTGAAAAGTGGCAGGGGCATTCTTCATGCCGAATGGCATCACTGTGGACTCGTACAGTCCAAAAGGGGTGATAAAGGCAGAGCGTTCCCTTGCCGCGGGGGTCAGAGGAATCTGCCAGTACCCCCGGCTCAGATCCATGATGGTCAGGTACTTAGCCCCGGCCATCCGATCGAGCAGGTCATCGATGCGTGGTATGGGGAACGCATCGGTGGCCGTTACAGCGTTGAGCCCCCGGTAGTCCACGCAGAACCGTGTAGTTCGGTCCTTCTTTGGTACGAGGACTACAGGCGAGGCCCACGCGCTGCTGGATGCCTGGATCACCCCCAGCTTCAGCATCTCGTCTATCTCTTGGCGCATGTTTCCCTGCACCTCGAAAGAGACCCGATATGCTGAACGCCGGATCGGCGGGTGATCGCCAGTGTCCACGTCGTGGACAGCCATCTCAGTCCTTCCGGGCAGGCTGCTGAACAGCCCCCGGAAGGGGTGCAGGGTGGTCCCCAGCTGGGACCGTTGGTCCTCCGTGAGCTGGTGGCCAACCCCCACATCCTCGATGGACCCACCCGCCTTGGCTTGGGTGAGCAGATCCAGGAGGGTTTCTACCTCTCCTTCCTCGGGAAGGTTGCACACTGGGTGGGCAGTCGCTTTCCGCTCATGATGAGCCTTCATCATGTTCACGTGGAAGGCCTTCCTCCTTCCACGGGCGTGATCCAGGGTGACCAGATAGGTGACGGCGTTGAGTTTCTGGTGCACGAAGTAGGGACCTTCCCAGGCTGCCTGAAGCTTGTTCTGTGGTACGGGGACCAGTACCCACACCTTTTGACCCACCTGGTAGGTCCTTTCACAAGCATTCCGGTCGTACCACCGCTTCTGGTCGGCCTGGGCCTGGGCCATATTGTCCTGCACCAGCTTTGCCAAGGCCATCATCCTGTCCCGGTGGCGCACGACATACTCGATGACCGACACCTCGGGGGTGGCCAAATCCCCTTCCCATGCTTCCTTCACCAGAGCCAGGGGGCCCCGTACCCGTCGCCCGTACAGGAGCTCAAAGGGGGAGAACCCCGTTGAGGCCTGCGGAACCTCCCGGTAAGCAAATAGGAGGTGTGGGAGGTAACGCTCCCAGTCTCTCCCGTGGGAGTCGACCAACATCTTAAGCATCTGCTTTAAGGTGCCATTGAACCGCTCACACAGGCCATTAGTCTGTGGGTGATACGGGCTGGCCACCAGATGTTGCACCTGCATTTGCTTACAGAGGGACTCCATCAGCCGCGACATGAACTGGGTCCCTCGGTCGGTGAGCATTTCTTGGGGGAAACCCACTCTGGAGAAGATCTCCAGTAAGGCGGTAGCCACCTTGTCGGCCCGAATGGACGACAAAGCTACCGCTTCCGGGTACCGGGTGGCATAGTCCACTACCGTGAGTATGAAGCATTTCCCGGAGTGGCTGGGAGTGGACAGAGGTCCAATAAGATCCACAGCGACCCTCGAGAAAGGCTCTTCGATGATTGGCAGAGTTACCAGTGGGGCTTTGGGGCGCGGCCCCGCCTTCCCCACCCTCTGACAGGTGTCACACGAACGGCAGTAGGCACCCACCGCGGCTCCCATCCCAGGCCAGTAGAAATGCTGAGCTATCCTGGCCTTGGTTTTAGCGATCCCTAGGTGTCCGGCCATCGGAATCTCGTGTGCGATCCGCAACAATTCCGCCCTGAACGGATAGGGTACCACTAACTGTCGGTCCCTGGGCCACGCCTCCGGTGAACCCTGCTGGACCGTTACCCGGTACAGCCGTCCCTGGTCCCAGACCACCCGCTCGCAGTCTGACTCCATGGGAGGCTGTGCCGCCTGTTCCTTGAGAGCTTTCAGGCTGTCGTCTGCTTCCAACGCAGCCTGAAATTCCTGACTTGATGTGGCCAGAATCGACGAAACTGCCACATCCTCTGTCAGCCCCTCCGGGCATGTCACCTGGCCGCTGTCTGACCCGGCAGACACTTGGTCAGAAGTGGGGAAGCCGTCGGACCTCTGCAAGGCTCCTTGGGCTCCGGCGCTCCCACTCCTGGTGACAGCGGCTATGACCGCTGTGACCGTGGGTAGTGCCCGCTTCCCCTCTGTTTCTGACCAAGCCGCCCGATCAGGCAGGCTTCCTAGGCCTTTGGACATCTCGGATGTGGGGAACTCCTGCCCTGGGGTCTTACCTGGCGGCTCCTCTCTTGGGACACCCCCACCCCCCATGGCCTGTTCCTCCCCCTGCAGTGGGCCTATACTCAGCAGCCTGGATACCCCTGGGAGCCCTACACTGCCGGTAGCTGCCCCCCTCTCCATCCCTGAGCTTCCCTCTACAGAATCCTGCCCGCCCCCTCCCTCACCGGAGGACAAGAGGTCACGGCACGCCGGCTGAGCACCTCTGCGGGCATCCCCACACTCCCCACCTGCTTTCACTAACCCTGTTTGTGTTGTGTCTGTGCAGGTGTTACCCTCAGGTTTCACTCCCTCCTCCTCAGCAGGACACACACTACATACAACATGGTTGGCATTAGCAGCAGACAAATCAATACACTCTTGGGGGGCCGAACTTGGGGGTTCAGAGGGTACATACTGCGATACTAGACGCCCCAAGTCGGTCCCTAATAAAACATTTGCGGGAATATTTGGCGTTACTCCCACCTCCCGCATCCCCCTTCCGGCACCCCAGTCCAAATACACCATGGCAACGGGAAGTGCCGGCTCCACGCCTCCAACCCCGGAGACGGAAAGAGTCTTTCCTGGTACCAAGTCCTGGGGGGACACCACCTCAGGCCGTACCAGTGTTCGTTCAGCGCCCGTGTCCCGCAGTCCCATGACCGCAGAACGGCCTATGGTGACGGGTTGGATGTTGTCCAGGGACCTACCACCACCCCCTCCCACACACAAAACATTGGGCGCTCTCTGGGACTGGGATGGGGTCTTTTGGCGCTGGGGACACTCAGCCCTAAAGTGTCCTGGTTTGTTGCATAGATGACAACGTCTTACGTCTGGTCCTTGCCTGGAGAGGGCAACAGGGGGATACACCCCTTGTGTTCTAGGGGCCGGGGAAACAGGGGCATGACTGGGCTTACCCCCTCTCCAGGTGCTGCTGGCAGACTTCTTCAGCTCAGGCGCCCTGTTATTGGCATACTCGTCTGCCAGGGCGGCTGTAGCAGAAGCCCCTGTTGGTTTTCGGTCACGGAGGAACTGTCGGAGGTCCTCTGGGCAGTTCCACAAGAACTGCTCCGTGACGAACAGTTCCTGGACCTCCTGGCGGGTAGTAAGCGCTAGACCCGAGGTCCAGTGCTCTGCGGCTCTCAACAGCGCCCGCATATGATCGGTCCAGGTGTCCTTGGGGCCACGCAGCAGGCTCCGGAACTTCTGGCGGTACGACTCGGGAGTGAGGTTGTACTGCCGGATCAGGGCCCGCTTGATGCAGTCGTAGTTCTGTACCTCCCCGGCAGGTAAGTCCCCCAAGGCATCCAGGGACTTACCCCTCAAACGGGGGGTCAGGTATCTGGCCCACTGATCCCGGGCCAGATGGTGCTGAAGACAGGTCCGTTCAAATGCCACCAGAAAGGAGTCCAGGTCCCCATCCTTCTCCAGTAGAGGGAAGTCCTCAGCTCGGACTTTGGACGACTTGGTCTCCTGATGGGTTGGTTGCTCTAGCGGAAGCCCCCGCTGGGCCAGGTCCAGTTGGTGCTGGCGCTCCGCAGCTCGCTCTGCACGCTCCGCAGCCTCCCGGCGCTCTGCAGCTTCACGCTCCGCAGCCTCCCGGCGCTCTGCAGCTTCGCGCTCCTCCTCCGCTGCCTTCTCTGATGCTGCCAGGAGGGTTTTGTAGACGGCATCGCCATGAGACTGGAGACTTGCCATAGCCGCTTGTAAAAGGGCTTGTGATCTGGACAGGCTGGGCTGGGTAGGTGGTGGGCAGCCCACTGCGGGACCGTATACTGGGGACTGGCTCCCTGAGGTGCCCGGGCTGGACTCCTCCTCGCCATGAGTAACAATGTCCTCCCCTCCTGCCACACGGACCGTAGCATTAGCCTCTTGCAGGGTCTTGCTCCTGGTGCCGTCTGCCATCTTGGTAACCGACACCGCTGCAACCCTGAGTTTGCACACACCTTGTTATACTTTTAGCCTGACCGTCTAACGTTGGGCTGACCTTAAGACTCCAGCAGTGGAAGTTACCACTGGCAGTCTTTAGTGCCTGGGAGTAGGGGTCCCACAACACTATTATTCTGCAATCCCACCGCTCTGCCACCAATGTGATGAAAGCCGGCCGGTGGGTGCAGCTCTCTGGCGCCCCCTTTCCTCTCAGGTCAGTCAAGGTACTGCACCTAGAGAAAGTAGTGCCAGGTAGCTGCAACCAGCGCAGGGAACACGGTAGTGTGTTATCCCTTCAACGTCACTACACAGCACAACTCGCTAGCGCCCTCTTAGCCTCAGGTCAGTCAAGGAACTGCACCTAGGATAAGCGGTCGCCAGGGAGACTGTCCTGTAACCTACTGGGTATCGGGGCCCTCTGTAGTGAGGGCGGTATATATATCTTCCTTGGCCGCGCCAGGAATATATATATCTGAACCTCCGACCGTCACTACCAGCCTTCCCCAATCCCCAGTTGGTATGCTGCCACCAGTCCCTATTTTAGATATACGCCCAGTCCGTGAATGGGCCTATATCGGGTCAGGAACCAACCCGGGGTAGCGTTTTGGCTTGAGCCGAGCTCACACGGACGTGCGTTCGTTATGCAGAATAAAAGGCAGGCCCACAATTACTTGAGGTAATTGATTATAATAATACACTAGATACACGATATACAACTAAATATACACAGGTATAAGGTCAGGCTAAACTATACAACAATGGAATACAACACACAGAATCACCACAGCATATCAGTTACCGGTTTCTTGATTTTCTTGTGACGCAGGGAGAGGATTCTGCGGTCGCAGGCACGGTTCTTTGTTACAGGCTGAGGCCTACCACCGCATGGTCAAACTGCTCCTCCCCTTGGTGGCCTCAGCTGGTGCTCAGATGTTCAGCACACCACTCTTGGGTCAAAAACTGACTTGTCTCTTGTCTGTCCTGCTATCTTACCTGCCCCGTCCCGCCCACTGCTGGTGAGGTCAGCTGGCTCAGTCTCCACCCTCAGGTCTAACTTCGATCAGAAGCCCAAATTCTATGGAACCCAATAACTTCTTCTGGGATGGTCTCATGATACCCCCAGGGGTTCCCATGGATTCGGGCCGCCGTAACCGACCTTTTGATATCAATTATGATACCATACGGTCCTCAGGAATGGCTCCGCGCTATATCTTGGCTTCCAGAGCACGTACAAACGTCTACCGCGGAGGCTTGTGTGCGCAATGGCTCCGGGACGCCGTGATATTTTTTTATTGGCCCATCCCATGCAACATGCGTGTACTTTTCATGTTTCTATATCTTATGCCTCCATGCTTGTGACAGACAAAGAAACTAGTCCTATGGGACAAATGGTCAGGTACAGATAGACGAAGCACCCCCCCCTGCTGGCTGTGTTTCCTCTCGAAGTCTTTGAAGCTCCTAGCATTCAAGTGTTAAGTAGGCTTCTTATCTTACAGGAGCCTGGATGGGGGGAAACTATCTAGTTGACGTTTTAACAGAAGGTCCCAAGGGTGGGGGCTGCTGAAGTGTGGCCATCCCTGGATATGATTTATCATTACCAAGATGGCGGCTACAGGTTCATCACAACGACAATTACATTTATGACTAAGTACTAAATGAAAGAATTTCCTTAATCCTTTTAGATTTTCTTTATATGGTAGTCAAGATCTACGCTCACATATTTGTTATTTCATGGTAAGAAGAATTTCATGGTGGTGGCCTACTCCCATGGCTTAAACATTTTTTATTCTTGGAACCCAAAGTGTGACGTATTACAAGCAGGGCTGTGGAGTCGGTAAGCCAAACCTCCGACTCCTCAATTTCCATGACACCAACTCCAATTCCACGACTCCTACTTCGACTCCCTCATACATGGCTCATGTTTAAGTGATAAATTTAATGTAGCACATGTGGATTAATCTCAGCTAAAAGTCTAGACCCTTAGATCAGGAATAGGACAGACATTTATAAGACATATCATAACTTTCCCAAATTCTTATGAAAAAATATTCCCCACAAACTGCATTGAACTACTGTACCCAATTTATTATATATTTTACGAGTCGGAGTTGGTCCATTTTATACCGACTCCACCAAAATTGGCTCCGACTCCAACTCCACGACTCCAACTCCACAGCCCTGATTACAAGCCTATATTTATGATAATAAAAGCTTGGCGTAAACCCCCAAACCTCCCCTACGAGGTTTTCTAATAGAAGCCGTTCGAATTCTCATCCCGATAAGGTTTCATTAGATAGTGAGAACAGAAGCAATATATCACCATATTCACACCATCCAGTACCTCTATTATAATTTAACCACAAACTACTGATGCGATTCCAGAGATTACTCGTCATTTATGTCAGACTTTCTACATTGGATTAAATCTTAATAAATTTAGTGCTATAGGTACCAAGTGTCCTTAACAGTGAAATGTCCTTAACAATAGAGATTACACAAGTGTCCATTGCATCAATGAGAAGGACACAAGGGAATTTTTAAATGCTTTGGGCAACCCAGTGAAACATACTCCAGGTTTGTTTAATACATCATATGTATTTAAAGGAGTTGTCCGCAAATGCATTTTTTATATTCTAAAGACTTACAGATGTTTAAAACAATAAACTCACAGATACGCACTCTCTCCAGCTCCAAAGCAGCCTTTCTGCCTCTGCTCCAGTCTTTGTTTACTAGCGGCAGGGGTCATGTCATGACTACAGGGCATATCACTGCTGCTGTCAATCACTAAGCTCACTGTGTCATACTGTCTACATGAGCAGAGCATGACTGTACGGCACATGTCAGAAAGGGGTTAATAAGGAAATTCTGGCTGATGATGAGGGACTTTATCTTAACCCCTCCGCGAGATATGACGTATATTTACATGTCCCCGACTTTGAAGATTTTAATCAGCTGTCATGTGCCTTTAGAAGCCACGGGTGGACACCGCTGTTAACCAGTTAAATCCCACTGTCAATCTCTGACAGCCGAATTTAACACGTGCCAGCCAAAAGCGCGAGACAAATCCCGCCCATCGGCTCCCCTGTCACTTGATTGGAGGGAGGGGAGGTTGGGTTGTCATGACTGCCGGGGTTGCATCCTATGTAATTCAACTTCACAGTACACCCGCTAATACAATGTTACTACTTATGTATTGCAAAGGTTCCATAAAAGACAACATTCTTTCATCCAGTGCGTAATGCTCCAAAGTTTTGACATCGCTTTTAAAAGAACATCAACAGAATTTCAGGCCCAGAGGGTCTTAATTTATAAAGTTCAAAGTCTTAAGGAGTTTGAAGAGTTCGGAAGCTCAGGGAATGCTGCTAAAATCCCTGTGGATTTCTGTACAGGAAAACACATCCATGTGCCAAGAATAAGAATGTAGTAGCCAAACTATGGATGACTTATTAAAGACGTATCACTTATTAAACATAAGAACCCTTTCTATTTGGATCAAAATGAATATTACAGCTTTAACATCACAGGTAAAGGAAAAATTATACAATAATCATCCATAACAGAAAATCTAATAGAAACAATAGAGTTTTAAAAATATTTGCATCACATAGAAACTGAAATATTCAAAGATGAGTTTGGCAAAATTTCATCTAATTTTGTAGAGTGATTTATGGATCTGGACTCAATCAATATGGTATGGATTACAATACAAGAAAAAAAGGAACATTTTCATCTTGCAAATGACTATTTTGGCATCTGAATGAAGAGTAATGATATTTTCTTTTAGGTGCTAATTCTATAAAATGTATACCCTAGTATAAATCTGACAGACACTGAAATGTAGAAGGAAATATAGCATTACCAGCCTTATGTCCAAAATCCTTCTTTCAAAGGCCTATTCTGAACACACTGCTGGACTGAGATACATGCTGTTGTATTTTGATAAAGTAACAATCAAACATAATCTTTATGATTAACAACATTGTAAAAATGTATTTTGATATTTGCATTCAAATGGAAAAAAATATATTGCCATTTTATTTTAAAATGTATTTTTTATAAATAAAAATATTTAGATTAATTATTTACTACCACATTACACAATAAAGAGAACTACTAATAAGTCACAGCAGTATTATGCTAGAAAAATGTATCATAGTGCTTAAAGGGAACCTGTCATATCGTATCTACTATCTACACAGCCCCCATAGCGTTGTTAGTGATGCAATGTGCATCACTAACAACCTTTTTTTCATTAAAATTAGTAGTATTATAACGATATTATAACTTTTATATAATTCGTCCTACCTACTCGTTTTTAGTCATAGGGATGTGATGATCATATTCAGTCAGTGCTGGTGCCGCCCATGTATTTGAATATTCTACATGTCCGGCCGCTGGTCCCACGCCTGTACAGTGACGCTGTGTGGTTACCAGCTTCACTGTGCAAGCGCTATGACCCTCTGTTCCCCGCTCGTGCACAGTGAAGCTGGTAACCACACAGCGTCACTGTACAGGCGTGGGACCAGCGGCCGGACATGTAGAAACATGAATGCGCCCCACAATAATAGCGCTTGCCAGGAGCAATATTCAAATACATGGGCGGCGCCAGCAGTGAGTGAATGCAGCGCTCGCCCCTGACTGAATAGCAGAATCACACCCCTATGACTGAAAACGAGCAGGTAGGACAAAGTGTATATAATGTTATAAAATCATTATATTACCACTAATTTTAATGGAAAGAAAAGCTTGTTAGTGATGCACATTGTATCACTAACAAAGCAATGGGGGCAGTGTAGATAGTAGATACAACATGACAGGTTCCCTTTAAACATATTACTAATGGCAAAGAAAGCTCTATAGAAATTCAGTTCTTTATGGATAAAAGAGATGGGGCGAATCAATTTGTAGGACCTGGTCTAGCATCAATGTCAGTAATCAGTGGCAGTCATAAAGGAGCCCTGTAAGCCACCTAACTGCGTCATAAATGCGTCACACCGAAACGATGATGTTGCACCAGACTACCAACACATAAGAGGTTCATAGGCCTCCTGTCCGACTTCCCAACTTTACTGATGTGGCCGCTGTATCAGAGTCCGCAAATTAATTCACACTGTAAGTTCAGATACACAGTCTATAACAGTCTTTGGGAGCGGTCCCAGGTATCCCTTCACCAGCTCCAGTCCTGCAAAAAGTCAACTGCTCCCCAGACCCATTGAAGATAGGATTATATACAAGCCTGCTTTCATTGCTCATAGTTTCAGCTAGCAACATCACTTGGAATTCTCTCATTGACTGGCCCTACTTCTTGCTGAGAAGTAGTATGTGGAAACAAGCTAAAGCCTGGACACTATAATAGTATTTTTTATTGTTATGGGGTCTTGTAGGGTGTACTATAGGGCCAGACCCTGTCACACAACGTTTATGTAGTGTTTCTGGGGGTTTCATCTGAATCCACATAAAAACATAATTTAGACAAATTCCTAAAAGAGACATAAACTGCTATGACATGATAGAGTTCAAATACAGTTATGGCAGAAAGTATTGGCACCCTTGAAATTGTTCCAGAAAATTAAGTATTTCTCCAAGAAAATTATTGCAATTACACATATTTTGTTATACACGTTTATTTCCTTTGTGCATATTGGAACAACACAAAATAAAAAAACAGAGAAAAAAAAAGGCAAATTGGACATAATTTCTCACAAAACCCTCAAAATGGGCCGGACAAAATTGTTGGCATCCTCAACTTAATATTTGGAATAAATAACTGCAATCAATCGCTTCCTATAACCATCAACAAGCTTCTTAGACCTCTCAACTGGAATTTTGAACCTCTCTTCTTTTGCAAACTGTTCCAGGTCTCTCATATTTGAAGGGTGCCTTATCCAAACAGCAATTTTAAGGTCTCTCCACAGGTGTTCAATGGGATTTAGATCCAGACTAAATGCTGGCCACTACAGAACTCTCCAGCGCTTTGTTTCCATCCATTTCTGGGTGGTCCTTGAAGTATGTTTGGGGTCATCGTCCTGCTGGAAGACGCATGACCTAGGAAGCAAACTCAGCTTTCTGACACCGGGCACTACATTGTGACCAAAAATCACTTGGTAATCTTCGGATTTCATGATGCCTTGCAAATTGTCAAGGCACCTGCCAGAGGCAGCTAAAGAACCCAAAATCATATTTGAACTTCCACCATATTTGACTGTAGGTACTGTATTCTTTTCTTTGTAGGCCTCATTCCATTTTCAGTAAACAGTAGAATGATGTGCTTTACCAAAAAGCTCTATCTTGGTCTCATCTGTCCACCAGACGTTTTCCCAGAAGGATTTTGGCTTACTCATATACTAACTTTTTTATGTCTCTGTGTCAGCAGTGGGGTCCTCTTGGATCTCTTGCCATAGAGCGTTTTATTTCATTTAAATGTTGACAGATAGTTTGTGCTGACACTGATGCACCTTGAGCCTGCAGGACAGCTTGAATTTCTTTGGAAATTGATTGGGGTGGCTTATCCATCATCCAGACTAAACTGCATTGCAACCTTTCATCAATTTTTCTCTGCCATCCCAGGGAAATTAGCTTCTTGATTATGTTGCGCACAGTTAACAAAGGAACATCGAAGATCGCTGGAGATGGATTTGAGAGTGTTGATATTTTTCAATAAGTTTGGATGCTAAGTCCTCAGATAGTTCTCTTCTCATCTTTCTGTTCTCTATGCTTAGTGTGACACACACAGACATACCACTGCAAAGATTGAGTCAACTTCTACCATTTTTATCTGGTTTCAGGTGTGATTTTCATATTTCCCATCAGGGCTGTGGAGTCGGTAAGCCAAACCTCCGACTCAGACTCCTCAATTTCCATGACACCGACTCCCAACTCCGACTCCACGATTCCGACTCCCTCATACATGGCTCATGTTTAAGTGATAAATTTACTGTAGCACAGATTCATCTCAGCTAAAAATCTAGACCCTTAGATCAGGAATAGGACAGACATTTATAGGACATTTCATAACTTTCCCAAATTCTTATGAAAAAAATATTCCCCACAAACTGCATTGAACTACTGTACCCAATTTATTATATATTTTACGAGTCGGTCTATGTTATACCAACTCCGATTCTGACTCCACCAAAATGGACACCGACTCCAACTCCACAGCCCTGTTGCCCACACCTGTTAGTTGCCACAAGTGAGTATGAACGAGCATCATATGCGTCAAACAAACTTGTTTCACCCACAATTTTGGAAAGGTGGCAACAATTTTGTCCGGACCATTTTTGGGGTTTTGTGTGAAATTATGTCCAATTTTTTCCTATGTTTCTTTTTGTGTTGTTTCACTACACACAAAGGAAATAAACATGCGTATAACTAAAAAAAGCAATTGCAATAATTTTCTGGGAGGAATACTTCCTTTTCTGGAACAATTTCAAATGTGCCAACACTTTCGACCATAACTGTAAAACCTATTTGTGCTTTTTTTCCCTCAAAGTGTCCATAATTTTTAAATGGGCACAAGAATGCATTAGAATGCATTAGGGTATGTGCACACGTTCAAGATTTAAAGCAGAAATTTCGTGAGCGTTTTTGCCTCTCCCTGGCAGAAAAAAACACATGCGGATTTACATGCGTTTTTGACATGTTTTTACATGCGTTTTTGCATGCGTTTTTTTTAAGCGTTTTTGTACATTGATGAATTCTTTTTGGCGCTAAATAAAGTTATTTGGTGGGACATTGCTTAAGCCCTTGGATTATCATAAGAATTGGGGTGAGTATATTGGTTCATTTAAATGATTAAAGAATGGGTCTGTTGAATTTCAAATAGGGAGTTTACACTGTGTCTGTGTTTCTTTAATTAAAGTTTGATCATGAAAAGTTCTGATTGACACCTTGACATCACCAAAAAAAAAGAGCTGGGTGTCAGTTAGTCCCATTCACCCAATCTTCATTAGCATTTCTATTCATGTAATTTATGCGGCTGCTGTGAGCTGGTTTTTTTGGGCCTGGGAAGCTGCCATTAGGCAAACATGGTCCCTGGCCATTAAATAACATCTCACAGCTGGTTCGTTAGCCGCTATGTAACCCCCCTCCCCCGATCAGCACTCAGCAGTGCTTTGGACACAACGTATTTATGTTGCGTCCAAAACGCAGTGTTCTAATGCCGCACTTTTGTTGTCGATACATGTGAATTTTCAGGACCGCAGCATGTCAAATTCTCTTGTGGAGTTGCTAGCCTCCACAAAAGAAATTTGACCACTAGAATGTATAGAATGCAGTAAATAAGCATGGTTCAGTGAATACATGTAGATTTATCTGCGTTCAATAGAATGAAACGTTTTGGACGCAGCAAAAATTTGCATCCAAAGCACTGCTACGTATGAACTATGGGCACAGAGCCTAAAATTTAAAAAAAATGGCGTAGGCTCCCGTGTCATTTTTATAACCAGCAGAGGGAAAGCCGACTGCTGGGGGCTGATATTAGTAGCCACGGAAGGGTCCATTAGCCAGCAATGTTCCCTGGCTATTAATATCAGCCCACAGCTGTTTGTTTAGCCTTTACTGACTAGATTACAGGGGGACCCCAGAAAAAAATTGACATGGGGTTCCCTTATAAAATCTAACCAGCAAAGGCTAAACTAGACAGCTGCGGGCTGATATTAATAGCCAGGCAAGGGGCCTTGAATATTAGCCCCCTCAGTAGCTATTAATATAACCTCTCAGCAGTCCCAGACATGGCGCATCCATAAGATGCGCCAAATCTGGCGCTTAGCTTCGCTCTTCTCACTGCCCTGTAGCGGTGGCAGTGCGGTAATGGGGTTGGAGTTCACATCAGCCTTGTATTGCCGGCTGGAATGAAGCCCAGGTTAGTAATGCAGGGCGTCTTATAGACTAACCGTGTAGTAAAATAGTCGCCGCCTTTTCAATAAAAGACATGGCCAGAATAAAGTATTTTAATAAAATAAAACACACAAGGTTCTACAATTTTTTTCTATTACACGCCTCCGCAAAGCCCTTGATCTCCTGAAAAAAACGTAAAATAACCCTCAACCGTATCCCTCACCTGTCTGCCGTCAACGACGCAGGCCACGATCACCGCCGAGTGTCCCACGACAATGACTTACTGTATATGGGAGTACTGTACAATCACTGTGGGCACTGAGCAATGTGGTTTACTGTATTGAGAGCTGTGGCTACACTGTAATGTGGTGTCTGTAGCTGGCAATTTTATACCAGCAACAAAGTACCCAGTAACTGTACCTCTTTAGACCAAAAAAATTTAGGAGACACACTGTAAAAATAAAGCTATTAATCATACCATAATTAAGAACAGCTCTATGTCTGAAATGCGTTGTTTTTTTTTTTTTTGCCTTGATGCAATGTTTTTAATATACCTGTAACCTTTTAAGCTGTTCTAATAAATTGGTGAAGTTTTATATCCAAACGGATGGATATATTAATTTGCTTTGTTTATCAAGTAACTGTCCATCTTTCAACCATTAAAAAGTTACATATAGTAATGCATGCTAGATTTAAAATGCAGACTTATCAAAGCTTTTCTGTAGTATTAAAAAAGCATTAAAAACGCGGCTTCACATATGCACAAAAAACGCATCAAATAAGGGGGAAAAGGCATAAAAGAAACACAGCAAACATGCAATATTCAAAGAAGATTGTTATTAATAATAATAATTTTTATTTTTATAGCGCCAACATATTCCGCAGCACTTTACAATTTTAGGGGGGACTTATACAAACAATACAGAATAAGCATTTCTCAAATCAAAAGGAGTAAGGAGTAAGCTCGCAAGCTTAAAGTCTATGAGGAAATAGGAGAGATACAAAAGGTAAAGTGTACATATATTGCATAATGCAGCCTTGATTTACTAAATAGGATAAATAATAATACATGGACTGGTCGCCAACCAGTATGTGTACAGTCCTGACCGAGGCTATTAAGTACATGGATGGTATGAACCTGAAATTGAAGAAGATATTAATATGGGGGAAAACTGGGACGGACAGATAGTGTGTTTAGGCGATACGCCAGTCTAAAGAAATGGGTTTTTAGGGTCCGCTTGAAACTGTGGGTATTGGGAATTTATTGCGTCGTGTAGTGCAGACACCTGCAGAAAATGTGTAGAAAAAACGCAGCATTTATGTTAAGTGTGAACACGGCCTCAGCGTTATATTTTTATTAAATTTTTCATAGTGTGGTTTAATAGAAAAAAGTATCAATGACACAATTTTTTTAGGCCATTTACCGATTCCCGTAAATAATCTGATCGCTCTGCTGTACGGGTCTTCTTTAATAAATTTGCAAAAAATTCTACATTTCTGTTTTTTTTCAGTCAAGATGGGGTGCAGAGTGTACTTTAATGAGAAAAAAAAATGAACTTTTTAGAATTTACCAAATGGCTGCAATGAAACGAAGAGTAGTGAAAAACTGAAAGGGTCTGAATACTTTCCGTACCCACTGTAGATAAATTCATTGAGGGGTCTAGAATCCAAAATGGGTTCTCTTGTGTGGGGTTTCCACTGTTTAGGCACATCAGGGGCTTTCCAAACTCGACATGGCGTCCACTATCGATTCCAGACAATTTTGCATTTCAAAAGTCGACTGGTGCTCCTTTGCTTCCGAGCCCTGCCGTGCGCCAAAACAGTAGTTTTCCACCACATTCTCCTGTTACCTTTGTGAAAATGAAAAATTTGTTTGAAAAAGTAAAATGTTAATTTTTTCCTTCCACATTGCTTTAATTCCTTTATAGCACCTCAATGGTTAATAAACTTCTTGAATGTGGTTTGAGGGGTGCAGTTTTTAGGATGATGTTACGTTTGGGTATTTTCTGTCATATAGGCCCCTCAAACTAACTTCAAACGTGATGTGTTTTAACCCTTCTAACTAACAAAAAAATTCTGTTTAAAAAATTATGCTGATGTACAGTAGACATGTGGTAAATGCTATTTATTGTAACGGGTCTGGGAGGCGGAACCTCTGAGCTACTATACAAGGGGGCGGTCCTTGTAAGGAAGCGGGTGGCTCCCAGGGAAGACGGGCAGGTAGTCACGGCAAGTGACAGGGACAGTCTCTGGGTAGAAGGGCAGGTAGTCACGGCAAGTGACAGGGACAGTCTCTGGGTAGAAGGGCAGGTAGTCACGGCAAGTGACAGGGACAGTCTCTGGGTAGAAGGGCAGCAGGCAGGTGGCTGGTGAGCGCTCCCAGGTGAGCGGGCGAGAGTCTCTGGACAGGCAGGTGGTCACGGCAAGTGACGGCAGAGCCTCCAGGTAGGCTAGCAGGCAGGTAGCAGGTGAGCGCTCCCAGGTGAGCGGGCAAGAGTCTCTGGACAGGCAGGTGGTCACGGCAAGTGACGGCAGAGCCTCCAGGTAGGCTAGCAGGCAGGCAGCAGGTGAGTGCTCCCAGGTGAGCGGGCAGGCTGGTCCATAGACAGACTGACAGGTGTCGGAAGGCAGACCGTCGGACCGCAGGCTTGCAAGCAGGTAAGCGGATATCAGGCAGGTATCAAGCAGGAATCTGGCAGGTGACTGGCAGGAAACAGGCAGGAATCTGGCAGGTGACTGGCAGGTAACAAGCAGGAATCTGGCAGGTGACTGGCAGGTAACTGGTAACGGGACCTGAGGGCTGAAGCAGAGTGAAGGCTTTGCAACAACATTGCTCGGGCACCTCCATTTTGGAGGAGGTGCCTTATATATGGTGAGGTCCTCCGGCCATTGGCCGGGGACTTCTTAGGACGGCGCGCGCGGCCCCTTTAATAGAGGGGGAGCGTGCGCGCGCGCGCCCTAAGCACAGTGGCCGGGAAGCAGCGCGCGCTGCCAGCAGAGTGGGAGGAGGACGCCGGGCACGGAGCGGAGAGGTGAGGGAAACAGCGTCCCTGCCTAGCAGGAGGCAGGGACGCCGACGCTACATTTATTAACTATTTTGTGTGGCATAACTCTCTGGTTTAAGGGTATAACAATTAAAAGTTTGAAAATTGCTACATTTTTAAAAGTTTTGACAAATTTTCACAAATAAACGCAAAAAATAGTGTCCTAAATTTACCACAAACATGAAGTACAATTTGTCACAAAAAACAATCTCACAATCTTTGGGATATGTTGAAGTGTTCCAGAGTTCTTACCTCACAAAGTGACACTGGTCAGAATTGAAAGAATTGGCTCAGTCACAAAGGTCAAAACAGGCTATGGTGCAAAAGAGTTAAACATGCACTTTTCACCAGTGTTCACGAAAGAACTGCCTGTGCCAGGGATCATTCAGTAAGGCAGAATTCAAAGTTTACCGCCCGATATAACTAGATTAAAGCCCCAGTCACACTAAGCAAGATCGCTAGCGAGATCGCTGCTGAGTCACAAGTTTTGTGACGCAACAGCGACCTCCGCAGCTATCTCCCTACGTTTGACACGTAGCAGCGACCAGGCCCCAGCTGTGAGATCGCTGGTCGTGTCGAAATGGCCTGGACCATTTTTTGATCGTTGAGGTCCCGCTGGGTAGCATGCATCTGTGTGTTTGACACCTTACCAACGACCTCGTTGGCGACTCAGAACTGAGACACATAGGCGTGCATTTGCGTTGCATCGTTATACAGGTTGCTACGGATCGCGGTATCGTTGCTGCGTCGTTGGGAAGATCTGACTGTTTAACATCTCACCAGCGACCACACAGCGACGCAGCAACGATCCCTGCCAGGTCGTATCGTTGTCGGGATCGCTGTAGCGTCGCTAAGTGTGACGGTACCTTAACACAAGGAGAAGTACGGCTGAGTCTTAGCATATTTAATATTGACAAAGACCCCGAGCCAAATGGCATTCATCCAAGGATATTGACAGAGTTGAGCTCAGTAATTGATAGACCACTGTATCTCATCTTACACTTTCTTTTAAGAGGGTTGGTGCCATAAGGCTGATGTGGTACATATACTTAAGGAATTTAAGGAGACAACTACCTCGAGTAAGTTTTACATCAGTGATGTACAAAGTTTTTGAGAGCATTATAAGAGATGACCTGCAGAAATATATTGCAGAGAATATATAACTGGTGGAGAAAGGTTGAACTTGATGGACCTGTGTCTTTTTTCAACTACGTAACTGTGCACATGCAGTGGAGTCCTCAATATTCATGAGCTGCCAACAACTCCGCCCACTAGCCACCACAAAGTAACACAGTAATGGGCAGAATCATAAGTTTAGTCTAGAGTGAGTCTGGGCAAAATGTGGCCCGTGGGCTACAAGCAGCCCTTTGGCTGTTCAAGTGTGGCCTGTAAACCAGCACAAAGGACTGGATATAGTAGTGTCCAGCACCATGAGGCCACCCCCCGTCCGGCATCTCACTTTCACCAGTATCTGAATTCTTTGGAGGATGATGGATCCATTAGCTCCCTCTTGCTTCATTGAGCCTGTTTATCCAAGAGTGCAGCAGGCACAATGACTACATTGTGGCAGCTTTGTCTCAGTACACAGTGCAGACTAGAGCAGTGGTCGAATGGGGTTAATTGACAGTACATTGTGGAAAACTGTGGGGATATAATACTATGTAAGGGGGCTGTGTGGGGACATTTTACTGTGCAAGGGGGCAGTTTTGGGACATACTACTGTACAAGGGAGTTGTATGGGGACATACTACTGTGCAAGGGGGCTATGTGGAGACATAATACTTTGCAAAGGGGCTGTGTGGGGACATCATACTGTGTACGGGGCTGTGTAGGGACGTCATACTGAGAAAGGACACTGTGTGGTAATGTTATACCCTGTGAGGCGCTCTGTGGAGACATACTGTGTGAGGGGACCTCATACTGTGAGAGGGCTTTGTGGAGACATAATACTGTATAGGGGCTTTATGGAAATATAATGTGTAATGTGCTGTATGGGGACGTCATACTGTGTAAGAGGGCAGTGTGGGGACTGTGGGGCCATCATATTGTTTCGGAAGCTCTTGATAAGAGTTAAAGGGCTGAATAACAGGAACAGAATGATTTATAAACTTCATAAAAAGCTTTAAATTATATGCTTTTGATTCACTGCTGCAGGTAAGAATACATGTTACCGCAAGCCCTATCGTAACATGTATTAGAAGCAACAACTAGTCAACAGATTTAATTCTGCTCAATACTATGTCATACAAATTAATATAAAACAATAATAATATGCAAAATGGAGTTCAACCTGTTGGTTCAGCCCTCCACAACAGTCACATCTTCTCATATGGCCCCCTTGGGAAAATTAGTTGCCCACCCCTGCTCTAGAGACATCAGATACATATCTGCTGCCTGATGTTGGATTATATTACTTCAGTTCAGCCCCATACTACTACAATTTTTCCCATTACTTTTTCAGTTTTTTTAATAAGCCTTGCATCCCATGAACATCACATTACCAGCTAAGAAATTCAACACTGAAGATCAAATGTTAGGTTAGCAAGGGGCTCTTAGATGAAAAAATGTGACTCATGACTGACTTTTGGACAACAATAAAAATAGAAACAAAAAGTGTGACAGCATCCAGGCAGTTCTTCAAAAGGGTTTCCATTTAGGCTATGGCTTCATAGTGACATTTGTCATGCGATACAACGCAGTGTCGCATTGCAATTTGTATCTAATGATTTCCTATGGTGTCATATTGAGACCTGCAGCAAATGTTTTCAAAGGAGTTGGATTTTCAGTCGTAAGTTGCAGAATACTCACTTGCCATAGACTAAAGGCAAGTGGCAGGCAACATCCAACCAGTCAACTTGGCTGTTTTATTTTCCAGCAAAATCAGGGCTCTAAAAATAAAATAGTCGGGCAACAAGAAAGTCGGAGACAAGTTTCACAGATGCTTTTGTGACATGACTTTTCTGGGAAATGCCCTCACATGATAAATGTTGCCATGTAGCTCCACCTAATTGCATCAGCAAATTACAAAACCTACATTTTGAACATATGTAAGGTTTTTGTTAAAGGTGTATTCCCATCTCCAAGATTCTTTCCCAATATGTAGTAAGTGTAATAATAATAATATAGACAGATACCTCCAATTAGAAATGTAGTATAGTTCAACTGATTAGCTATGTCACTTACCTCATGTGCAGGGAAGTGCAGTAGCTTAAGTATCCATGGTTACGACGACTAACAGCTAAGTAACTGTCACTATATGAGTGGTCCAAATTGGAGATGTTTGCGATTATTATTATTACACCTACTACATATTGGGATAGGATCTTGGAGATGGGAATAACCCTTTACGGACAGCTTTCAGAAAAATCAGTTGCAATCATCAGCTTTGGTGAGCAAGTATCTCATGCCTATATCTTGCTTTACAAGAAACTTCCCCAAGCATGAAAAGCAATGTACGTATGTTTTTACTAAAACAAAGAAAGAGGATATGAGGGGGTTTCAGTTATCTCCAGACTCTAAAGAAATGTCAATCTCTTTAATGAGTCACAAGTTATGAACACCTTTGTGAGCCGACCTATGAACATGATAAAGATATTCTTCAAGAATATCCTATTGTTATGTTTTTATACATACTACAATGTGTGTGTTTGTGTGTCTTTTCAACTACTTTTATCCAAGTCCATAAATTAGCCACTGTGCTTGCCATCTGTTAACCTCCTAGGAGCTCATTTTTGGGAATAGTGAATGATTTAAGGTCGAAAGGTTAGCATTTGCTGGTCACAATTGATGGCCGAATGCTACTGGCTCTCCCCCACCCCCATGCTTGGAATCCATGGGAAGCCGGCTAAATAAAAAGCCCGTAACAAAAGAAAATTCAAATGATGTATGCCGACTGTGTTGGAAACACACTTTTCATGTCCTCTAATGAGGAAATGTTTCTCGCAAGTTGTATTAGTCAAAGACAACAAACCATGTTTGTAGGTATGTTGTGAAGAAGAATAAAAAATTAAACATAAAGATCTGAAGAATTGAAATTGAAAATGTAAAGAGCAAAATGAAAAGTCTTTTGACACAGCAAAGTGTGCATATAATAAACCTGCTAATGAATTATTGTAAACTCATTACTTAGACTTCTGGGTTTACACTGTTTAAATGTTACTTATGTATAGACAGTAGCTGAAGACTTTGACTCTTTTTACCATTAATCTGAAAAACGTCAGCCTACTACTGATCCCCTTATGAGGGCTCGTTTTTAAAGGATGAGATATAACATTGGCTAACACCATTTTATCATAAAATATACTGAGTAACAGGAAAAAAATGTAATTCCATCATCGATTTTTGGGTTTTGTTTTTTGCCATTCATGATCAGTCTGATTATGGCAATAACATTTGTATATATTTTTATTCATTTCAGTGGTTTAAAACAAAATCAGAACTTGGTTTGTGTTACCATTTTCTGAGACCTGTAACTTATTTATTCTTCTGTCAATGGACATGTGTGAGGGCTTGATTTTTTGAGCATGGAGGCACAATTTTGGGGTACTTACAATGTTTTGATTTAATTTTCTGGAGGTAATTATAGCAAGCAAAAAAACTTCAGTTCTGAAGCTTTGAATTTTCTTTTTCAATTTAGATTTCACCTTATGTGATGAATATATTTATACTTTTCCTTACATTTTTCTATTTACATTTGAAAAAAAGGGGATGAATTAAAGTTATACTTTTGGGGATATTTTAGATATATATTTTTTAATATTTCTTTTTTTTATGAATCCCCTTAAGGGACTTAAAGAGATTGTCCGCTACTTGGACAATCGCTTCTTATATGATTGAGTTAAAAAAAGTTTATAATCACTTCCTGCACCGGCGTCGTTCCAGCGAAGTCAGTGACGACATTGTTTAATTGAAACAGGGAAGCATCGATCTATGGGTGAGTGCAGTATTGATCAAAAAAGGCAATTTCTGCAGTAATTGGGAATAGGGAAAGATCAGGAATAAGTATTTAGGGTGAACAAGAATAGGTCATATGAAACAACGGTGGGTAAGAAGGTATTTCACTTCTTTTTTTGGTTGCTTAAAGGGAACCTGTCACGTCCTAGCTACTATCTACACTGCCCCCATAGCATTGTTAGTGATGCAATGTGCACTAACAAGCTTTTTTCATTAAAATTGGTGCAACTACTGTATAATGATTCTATAACCTTTAATAGACTTAGATCCTACCTGCTCGTTCAGTCATAGGGGTGTGATTCTCATATTCAGTCATGGGCGGGCGTAGCATTTACTCACTGCTGGCGCCGCCCACATATTTCAATATTGCTCCCGGCAAGCGCTATTATTGTGGGGCGCATACTCATTTGTACATGTGTGCGCAACTGAGGCTGTGTAGTTCACAGCTTCACTGTGCATGCATTATGATGCTCTGTTCCCCTCGCCTGCGCAGTGAGGCTGTGTGAGCTTCACTGCGCATGCACTATGTTCCCGCACGTGTTCAGTGAGGCTGTGTAGTTCGCAGCTTCACTGCGCATGCGCTATGGCGCTGTTTCCCTTGGCTGTGCAGTGAGGTTGTGAACTACACAGCCTCTCTGCACATGCGTGGGAACATAGCGCGTGCGCAGTGAAGCTGTAATCACACAGCTTCACTGTGCATGCATTATGATGCTCTGTTCCCCTCGCCTGCGCAGTGAGGCTGTGTGAGCTTCACTGCGCACGCGCTATGTTCCCGCACGTGTTCAGTGAGGCTGTGTAGTTTGCAGCTTCACTGCGCATGCGCTATGGTGCTGTTTCCCGTGGCTGTGCAGTGAGGTTGCGAACTACACAGCCTCTCTGCGCATGCGTGGGAACATAGCGCGTGCGCAGTGAAGCTGTAATCACACAGCCTCACTGCGCAGCCGCGGGACCAGCGGCAGGACATGCAACCCACAATAATAGCGCTTGCCAGGAGCAATATTTAAATACATGGGCAGCGCCAGCAGTGAATGAATGCTACGCCCACCTCTGACTGAATATGAGAATCACACCCCTATGACTGAAAACGCAGGTAGGATCTAAGTATATTAAAGGTTATAAAATCATTACAGTTGCACCAATTTTAATGAAAAAAGCTGGTTAGTGATACACATTGCATCACTAACAACGCTATGGGGCCAGTGTAGATAGTAGCTAGGACGTGACAGGTTCCCTTTAATTGCTTGTTTCTCAAACATCATGACACAAAAAGGAGATGCGGGTGTACATTAGTAATCATATTTTCCTTTCTATTTTCACAAAATAAAAGCTAAATGTTTTGTTAAAAAAACGTAAAATGATTTTAAAAGTAAGCTGTATTGTCAGACAACAACCCCTGCAAAAATCACATTGAAAGTCAAAAAAAAAAAGTGACAGCTGTTTAAAGGAACCTGGCATCTATTCATGCTGCCCGAACACAGAATTAATCAGTCTGGCTGCATGATTGCTGCAGTTTTTTAGCGACAGTATACTTTGCACGGTCCGGTGCTATATGTCCAAACTGACTAGTCAGAGGCCAGCCCCCAGTAGCTTCTACCGCCCTTTATACTTTTGACTGACAAGTCTCTCCCTCTATACACAAATGAGGAGAGACCTGTCAGACAGAATGATTGATGTGGGGAGAAGCCGCCAGGGAATACAAGATCAGAAATAGCATGGGGCCTGGTCAATTTTAATTGTAAATCTGGACTGACAATTAGATGATATCATATAGAAACGGAGGTGTCTATGAGCCATATTCCTGAAATGTATAATACAACACATGATAAATGGCAAGTAAAAACGCACTGACAAGGTATTTCTTTCATTTTAACAAGAGGTTGTGTATGAGTGATTTAACCTGGAGGTTAACCAATTTTTCCTTTATTTTGGAAAGGTGCCAACACGACATGCTTTGGCAAATGTTTTCTTTTCTATAGAGCGTGAAAGTTTATATAGTAACCCTAAAGCAGCCCTCCTCCAGGTTTTACAAGCTAAAATGAAACATTACAGATACTTGTAAGAAATCTGGCACGATTTGATAATCTGATCAACACTTCTTCCATAAAGCTAACCATAGATAAAACCATCTTCCTCAACTTTCAGCTCCCTCACAAACATTTAGCTAAGATGTTCAACACATATCAATATTAAAATCAAGTATCCAGGATCAGTATCCAGGACAGTGAACCTGAGGCATGCTTTATTAAACCCGGATGTTCGAAATCCTCTGGGTGCAGAAGAGTCTCAACCAAGGAAACTTTTCAGTCCTTTACTAAATGACCTAACAGGTGAGTGAGAACCTTTCCATAAATTTACCAGAATTTTGTAATGCAGTAAATTTGTTCCATTCCTTGTGAATGATTTGAGTTTAATCTGCAGAAGTCTTTAATAAAGTATTAGAACAGGAGTTGTACCTATCTCAATTTATTATTAATTATTATGCTGCTTATAGAGTGCCATCATATTTCACTGCACTTTACAGACATCATCACTGCCCCCATTGGGGTTCACAATTTAAATAACCTATCAGTATGTCTGAAGTGTGGGAAGAAACCGGAGTACACAAAGGGAACCCACTCAAACATGTGGAGAACATACAAACTCATTGCAAATGTTGTACTTGATGTGATTTGAACTCAGGACTCCAGTGAGGTGAGTCAGTTTAGTACTTAAAATCTTAAATATCCAAGGCCTTTGGTCTGTGCTTATTCATTCTAGCACACTTCATCAGCTTGTAATTTTGGATGCCATAAAATGGTGGCTGCAACCTAATATCAGAATGTTGCTTGCATGATTTGCAAGGCTCCACTATTTTATTATGCCTAAAAGAGGGGAGGCCTCAGAAATGTCCCCATTCCTACTCAAACTGGATTTGCATGATTCCTACACACACCGCGCGTGCAGAATTATTAGGCAAATTAGTATTTTGATCACTTCGATACTTTTTATACATGTTGTCCTACTCCAAGCTGCATAGGCTTGAGAACCAACTACCAATTAAGTAAATCTGGTGATGTGCATCTCTGTAATGAGGAGGGGTGTTGACTAATGACATCAACACCCTATATAAGGTGTGCTTAATTATTAGGCAACTTCCTTTCCTTTGGCAAAATGGGTCAGAAGAGAGATTTGACACCGAACAATCAAGCGTTTCATGGCAAATAGACAACAGGGTCGCAAGAAGCGTGTTGGCTAAAAAAGGCGCAAAATAACTGCCCATGAATTGAGGAAAATCAAGCGTGAAGCTGCCAAGATGCCATTCGCCACCAGTTTTGTCACATTTCAGAGCTGCAACGTTACTGGAGTATCAAAAAGCACAAGGTGTGCGATACTCAGGGACATGGCCAAGGTAAGGAAGGCTGAAAAACGACTACCTTTGAATAAGAAACATAAGATAAAACGTCAAGAATGGGACAAGAAATATCTTAAGACTGATTTTTCAAAGGTTTTATAGACTGATGAAATGAGAGTGACTCTTGATGGGCCAGATGGATGGGCCAGAGGCTGGATCAGTAAAGGGCAGAGAGCTCCACTCCGACTCAGACGCCAGCAAGGCGGAGGTGGGGTACTGGTATGGGCTGGTATCATCAAAGAGGAACTTGTGGGACCTTTTCGGGTTGAGGATGGAGTGAAGCTCAACTCCCAGACCTACTGCCAGTTTCTGGAAGACAACTTCTTCAAGCAGTGATACAGGAAGAAGTCGGTATCGTTCAAGAAAAACATGATTTTCATGCAGGACAATGCGCCATCACATGCATCCAACTACTCCACAGTGTGGCTGGCCAGTAAAGGTCTAAAAGGAGAAAAAATAATGACATGGCCCCCTTGTTCACCTGATCTGAACCCCATAGAGAACCTGTGGTCCATCATAAAATGTGAGATCTACAGGGAGGGAAAACAGTACACCTCTCGGAACAGTGTCTGGGAGGCTGTGGTGGCTGCTGCATGCAATGCTGATTGGAAACAGATCAAACAACTGACAGAATCTATGGATGGAAGGCTGTTGAGTGTCATCGTAAAGAAAGGTGGCTATATTCATCACTAATTTTTTTTGTTTTTGCATTTCAGAAATGTTTATTTCTAAATTTTGTGCACTGATATTGGTTTACCTGGTGAAAATAAACAAGTGAGATGGGATTATATTTGGTTTTTATTAAGCTGCCTAATAATTCTGCACAGGAATAGTTACCTGCACAAACAGATATCCTCCTAAGATAGCCAAATAAAAAAAAAGCCCACTCCAACTTCCAAAAATATTAAGCTTGGATATTTATGAGACTTTTGGGTTGATTGAGAACATAGTTGTTGATCAATAAGAAAAATAATCCTCTAAAATACAACTTGCCTAATTATTCTGCACACAGTGTATACAATGATCCCAAAGACACCCAAGTGTATTGAAAAAGGCCAGGGTGGCTGAGAATACTTTAACTGGCACCTTCCCTTCTGCTTTCAAACATGCCACAATCACACCCATCCTGAAGAAACCATCCCTTGACCTGACCTCTATGTTCAGCTATCATCCAATCTCAAAGCTCCAGTTCGCTTCCCAACTCCTCCTTTCATCAAACTTCTCATCTAACACACTCTTTGACAATCTACAATCTTTCTTCCGTCCCCACTATTCCATCAAAACTGTGCTAACCAAACTTACTAATGACTTATGTACTGCCAAAGCTAATAGACAATTCTCTCTACTCTTCCTTCTAGACTAGTCCTCTGTCTTTGACACAGTCGACCACGCCTCTACGTCTACAAATCTTCTCTTCCCTTGGTGTTAAAAACCTTGCCCTCTCCTAGATTTCCTCATACCTCTCTAACCGCACCTTTAGAGTCTCCCACTCCGATACCACCTCCTCATACTGCTCTCTGTCGGTGTCTCTCAAGGCTCTGTCTTGGGACCCCTACTCTTCTCAATCTATACCTTTGGTCTGGGACAACTCAAAGTTCCATGGCTTCCACTATCACCTATACGCTGATGACACTCAGATCTACCTCTCTGGCCCAGATGTCACCTCTCTGCTGTCCAGAATCCCAGAGTGTCTATCAGCAATATCCTCCTTCTCATCACCTAAAGCTCACCTAACTTCCCTACGTGATCTATCTATCACAATAAATGGCACCACGCTTTCCCCTGTACTAGAAGTTCGCTGTCTCACAGTAACCCTTGACTCTGTCCTGTCCTTCAAACCACACATTCATTCTCTTGCCACCTAAAACCTAAAAATATTTCCAGAATCCATCCTTCGCTCAACCTTCAATCTAGTAAAATGTTAGTGCATACCTTTATCATTGAGTTGACTACTGCAATATCCTCCTCTATGACTTCCCTGCTAACACTCTCGCACTTCTCCAGTCCATTCTTCACTGTGCTGCCTGACTAATCCACATTTGCTACTCTATTTGCTAATCTCTCTCTTTGCTACTCCTCTGCTTCTCCCCGCGGCAAATCCCTTCATTGGCTCCCAATTCCCCAATGTATCAAGTTCAAACTAACTTTGACCTACAAAGTCATCCATAATTTGTCTTCTTCAAATATCTCTGAACTAATCTCCCAATCTCTTCCAACACGCAATCTCCGGTCCTCCCAAGACTCACCCAAGCGCCTCCAAAACTTCTCCCGAGTATCTCCTATCCTCTGGAATTCTGTGCCCCAACATTCCAGTCTGTCATTGTTAGTTTGTTCACGGTAATTTATATTTGTAACTGGTATCTTCCACTAAAGTCCTGCTCATTGTTCTTGGCACCCATGAAGTTTAAGTACATAATGTGTAATATCTCCTGAGAAAAATGAATCAAGTGAAAGTTTTTTTGTATAGCGCACTCGTGTTAAATATAAAAGAGCAAATGATAAACAACAATTTAAAACAAAAAACAATGTGAGGGAAAAATAGAAAAACCTAAAGCTTGCTGTGACACTGGTATAGGCACCCTTTACATTAATTTAGTACGGAACACACATTTTGACTAGCCTGTGTTAAATCAAAAAAAAGAGATTCTCCTGTGATTGTCGGTTTCCATGTGACATGAATTAGCCAATGAATGATGACTTCAGTGTCTTAAAAAGCCACATGGTAGGCCCTGTTCCTTTGTCACAATGATGAAGACAAAGAAGCTGTCTGAGGACATCATAACTATTATTAGCAAACACAAGACTACCGAAGGGTATAAGGCATTTGCCAAAGACCTTGGTATCTCAGTTTCAACAGTGCGCAATGTTATTAAGAAGTTTGCCAAGCATTGAACCATCAAGAACCACCCTGGATGTGGGGGAAAGAGGAAAAATTACAAGAGATGTCTTTGAAGGTTGGTGTGAATTCTGGAAAAACATCATGTCAAACATCCAAAGACTTGAGGCCAACCTGGAACAGTCTGGGGTCATGGTTTCAACAAGTACCACACGCCGCACACTAAACCAAGCAGAGCTTCATGGGCGAAGGTCAAGGAATAAACCATTGCTCAAGAAAAGACATAAAAAGGAAGGACTGATCTTTGCCAAAGAGTATATTGGCAAACCACAATTCTTGGGAAAATGTTCTGTGGACAGATGCAACAAAAATAAAGCTTTTTGGCAATGCAAAGCAACATTTTGTTTACAGTCGGTGCAATGAAGCTTATAAGGAAAAGAACACCTTCCCAAAAGTTAAGCATGGTGTAGGCTCCATAATGCTGGGGGGTTTGCTGCGTCTGGTAGTGGAGGCCTTGACCATATCACAGGAATAATGAAATCAGAGAATTATCAAGAGATTTTAGAGCGAAATGTCCTACCCAGTATAAGAAAAACTTGGTTTGAGTCGAAGATCATGGATCCTCCAGCAAGACAATGACCCAAAGCACATCTAAAAGTACACAGGAATGGTTAAAAAAGAAAAAATGGACTGTTTTAAAATGGTGAGAAATGAGTCTTGCCCTCAATCCCATTGAAAATCTTTGGGGTGATCCATGAAAAAAAATGGACAGCACTGAGAAGCCATCAATGTGTCATCCAAGTGCGTTCTGTTGTTCACTGAGATTGATGGGAGAAGCTTTGATTTTTATTTTTATGTGCAACAAAAACAGATGCCACTGACAAACGGAGCAAAAATGGATCCAGCACACTGGAAAAAAAAAAAACAGAACATTTTCATGTACAAGAAAAAAAAATTGACAAGTGAAATTGGCTTTAGGCTCAGTAGTTTAACTAATATTGTACAAAATTGCTCTGGTGATTCATCTCGAAACTGGGCTAATAGGAAACTACAACAGATGCAACAGTATCTCGCCAAAGCACAGCATTTCTTTTGGAAACTTCTGATAATGTCAACGCCAAACAGGAAGGCCAGAGTTTACACTGCGTGCTTTAGAATCACGGGGTTAATGATTCATTTGACAAGATATTTCAACAGTGACATATCATCTATTCTATGTCTATATAAAAGTATCACCTACGTAATGCCTCTATAATTGAGGTAAGAACATAATTACTAATTTAGGGTTTATTATAAGAAAGATCTAACTTAAAATGTGAACCAATCCAGTATCATAATGGTAATGGAGTCACAGATTAATAATAATCTTTCTTTTTAAATAGCGCCAACATATTCCGCAGCGCTTTACAATTCAGACAATTTACAGACATTATCGGCACTGTCCCCATTGGGGCTCACAATCTAATTCCCTATCAGGATGTCTTTGGAGTGTGGGAGGAAACCGGAGAACCCGGAGGAAACCCACGCAAACACGGGGAGAACATACAAACTCCTTGCAGATGTCCTTGGTGGGATTTGAACCCAGGACCCAAGCACTGAGCCACCGTGCCCACAGATTATTTCATTACTTTTATTATTAAATGGGTTTGAATGAAAAATAAACTTTTTCAAATTTAGGCATGAATTAATGCCAGCATTCTTTCATTTTTAAGTTTTAATTTTTTGCATCCGTATTCTAATTCTTTACTATTACTTTCTATTGGACAAAAATGGATCGGCTTTTGGCCAATAGAGAAAAAATAGCAATAAATACAAATACTTGTGCAAAAATTGATCAAAAAAGGATGCAAAACTGATGCATCTTGTCTCATTAATTGCCTGAATTGTAAAAAATACACTCATGTGAGGCCTAATGGGACGATATTTAGTGCTTAGTTTGAACAGACATTTTGTGTTGACAGACTCCCTTTAAATAGCCTTTTTTATGACCATTCACAAGAATGGGTTGAGCTGCAGTACAGGTAAAAGTAACGAGTGACAATTTTGACTATATTGTTTATCATCGCTCAAATTCATCTGCCCATGTAAAAAGAATCTCTTAGTAATAAGGTTATTTATTATCTTCTCTCACTGACACCTTAATCTTTCAAAAGGAAGAAAAGAGAACAAGAGGATCTGCCATCTTGAACCTAATTCTTATCAACAGGGAGGAAATGGTTGAGGAAGTAAAGTGGCTGGGAATTTAGGAGGCAGCAATCATGCTATCTTCGAATTTTGGATTACAAGTGAAGGAATACCAGAGAGGACTCAGACATTAAAGGGAACCTCTCAGCAGGATTGTGCTAAGTAAACCACAGGCAGTGTCAGGTTGGCACTGTTACACTGATTAAAATGATACCTGGGTTGATGAAATCCATCTTGTGGTTGTTGCTTAATCTTTGATTGCAGTTTGGAGATAATGATATGCTCGTGCTCTGGGGCGGGACTGTGGGCTGATCTTTTCTTGGTGCTCTATTCTCATATTCATCATTGTGGCTTCAAAGACAGGTCACTGAATCTTCAGTGACCTGCCTCCTAGTTTAAATACTACGATTGTGCAGTTCATATTGTGCCGGCATTTGCGCATGCACCTATTGCTTGACGATAGATGCTATAGTGCACGCACCGTGAGCATTTTGCTGGAGCATTTTTTTTTTTTTGCTCCAACAAAATGGCGCTGGCGCCCACATAGTAGCATCTATCGCTTGCCGATAGATGCTACTGCGCACACGCCGTAGCCATTTTGCTGGAACCAATTTTTTTTTTGCTCCAACAAAATGGCTGCGGCACGTGCGCAGTAGTATATATCAGCAAGCATGTTCCGATACTGGAGTAGTACTGATAGAAACCAGTGGCCAAAGGAACCCAAGCAGGAACAGCAAGCGGTAGTAGAAGTTCTTGGAGTTAGCAAAAGGAGTTGTAGGAAGCAATCGATAGACAGGTAAGAACAATCTGGGTAAAAATTTACAGAAGCTGGATACTGGAATTGGCTAACAGCGAGACACAATATTCAAGCAATGAGTGAGAGATCCTTGCTGCTTTAAGTAGGCCCAAACAGGAAACAAGATGGATCCAACTGGTTCAGAATCTTCCATCTTAGTAAAAGGCAATTGCAGAACACAACAGCAGCCTCCAGTGTTAAGGAGTGGGATTACAGCACAATTATTTAGGTGAACAATAGCTGCTACTAGTGGAATTCTGACATTACCCCCCCCCCTTTCAACAGCGGCCTCTGGACGATGCTTGGCTTATCTGGGTATTTTTGGTGAAACTCTAAGCAGTCAAGGAGCATTGATATTTTCTACAGGTTCCCAGGAGTTATCGTCAGGGCCGTACCCTTGCCACTTTAATAAGTACTGCAACTTGTTTCTGAATATTCTGGAATCCAGGACCTTTTTGACTGTGTAATGTTCTTGCCCATTCACTTCAATAGGATCAGAAGGAGGTAGATGACACCCTGGAAAACGATTTGGAACAAATGGCTTTAGTAAGGAGACATGGAACACTGGATGTAACTTCATTGTTCTGACCAGTTGAAGACAAAAAACTACTGGGCTAACTTGTCCAATTATTTTAAAAGTACCAATACATTTTTGACCCAGTTTTGGTGAGGGTATATGGATTTTCAAATTCTTGGTGGAAAGTCATACTTCATCACCCACTTGGAAGCTTGGAGAATGTCTATGAGATTTATCTGCTGCTTTCTTACATTTCTCCTGGGCAATTCTTAAAGTGTCTTCCAGTATTTCCAGATTCTGTTGCAGGGATCGTATTTTGTCTGTGACAGTAGGGAAAGGTGTTTCTCTTGGAAAATTAGAAAGGATACTTGGATGGTACCCAGAATTTGCGAAGAATGGTGTTTGTTTGTCTGGTGTTTGTTTGGTGTTTGTCAAAGCATTTAGAGAATTGCATGAAAATTCTGCCATTGGAAGCAAATCTACCAAGTCATCCTGGAGATGACAAATGTAGCATCTGAGATATTGCTCCAAGGTTTGGTTTGTGCGTTCAGTCTGACCATTAGATTGGGAATGGAATGCAGAACATAACCTGACATCAATGTACAATGCGGCACAACATTTTTTCCAGAATCTCTATGTAAATTGTGTTCCACGATCAGAGACGACTTCTTGAATTACAAGATTAGCAGAAGGTAAACCAGTTCAGGAAACAAAATGTGCTGCTTTGGTGAGTAGGTTCACCACTACTAGGATTCTAAATTCTTAATGAAACGTCTATAAAAATTGGCAAAGTCCACAAATTGTTGGACATCTTTCACATTTTGTGTCAATGGCCACTCAGTGATAGCTTGAATCTTGCTAGAGTCCATCTGCAATCCTTGAGTAGAGATTATATAGCCCAAGAACTGGATCTCTGATGGAACTCACATATTTCCAGCTTAACATAAAGATGATGGGTTCTTAGATGCTCTAGCACAGTTTTTACATGATTCTGATACTCTTCTGCAGAATCAGAAAAGATTAGTATAATCATCTAGATAAATTACTACAAATTGATCAAGTAAAGCCCCCGTCTCACATAGCGAGATCGCTAGCGAGATCGCTGCTGTGACACGGTTTTGGTGACGCAACAGCGACCTCACCAGCGATGTCGCTATGTGTGACACTTTGCAACGATCAGGCCCCTGCGGTGAGGTCTCTGATCGCTGCAAAGTGTCCTGGACCATTTTTTGGTCGTTGCCCTCCCGCTGGTCAGCACACATCGCTGTGTGTGACCAGCGGGAGCAGCGATCAGGCTGGTAACCATGATAAACATCGGGTTACTAGGGGCATACGCGCACCTAGTAACCCGTTGTTTATCATGGTTACGAGCCTGCTAAAGTGAGCGGTAACCTCCCGCTCACTGTAGCAGAGTGGTAACCATGATAAACAACGGGTTACTAGGTGCGCGTGTGCCCCTAGTAACCCGATGTTTACCATGGTTACCAGCCTGCTCCTGCTTCAGCAGCAGGCTGGTAACCAGGAGCAGGACATCGTGGAAAGATTCTTTCCACGATGTCGCTGCTCCCCTGATCGTTGGTGAGCCTGCCTGTTTGACAGCTCACTAGCGACCACATAGCGACGCAGCAACGATCCCTGACAGGTCATATCGTTGTCGGGATCGTTGCAGCGTCGCTAAGTGTGACGGGGCCTTAAGTCTCTGAAAATGTAATTGACGAAATGCTGAAACGTTGCAGGAGCATTGCACAGTCCAAACAACATGACTAAGTACTCATAGTGTCCATAAAGTGATCTGAATGCCGTTTCCATTCATCACCTGGTCTAACACGAACCAAGTTGTATGCCCCTCGAAGATCCAGTTTTGTGAACAACTTAGCATGACGAACTCTATCCAGCAATTCAGTGATCAAAGGCAGAGGATAACGATTCTTTACAGTAATTTTAACGTAGGGTCTTAAAGGGGTTGTCCCATGAACGAAAGTCCATTTTAATCAATATATCTTGGAATAATAAATTACACAATTGGATGTGTTTAAATAAAATGTTCCTGTGCTGAGACAATCTTTTAAATGTTCCCCTGTGTAACGGCTGTGTCTGACAGTGTACGGAACACGGTCTGATCATACCACAGCTCCTGGACAGGGTAGGAAGCAAAAGAGTATACAGATATTACAGCACGGGATCGCAAATTATTATTTTTGTGAGGTAAAACATTTCCCTGCCTGTTTTAAAACAATGTTTTACTTCAAGGAAAGAATCAGCTGCAATTCCCTGCTAAAATGTCTGTATATTCTTTTGCTTCCTCCCCTGCCCAGGAGATGTGGTATGATCAGACCGTGTTCCGTACGCGGTTAAACACAGCCATTAGGCTATGAGCCCACGTAGCGTTCTTGTAGCGTTTTTGCGGCCGCGAAAACGCTAGCAAAACCGTCTGCCATGCAAAGCAATGTGAATTCGGATGTGCTGTGCACATGATGCACTAATTAGCGCGCCAAATTCGCATTGCGCTGCAAAACGCAGCATGACCATTTCTACCGCGATTACGCCGCAAATTCGCGGCCATTGAGGAACATTGAAACACAGCAAACCCGCAGGTATATGTGGATTTGCTGCGTTTCAATTAAATTCAATGGCCGCGAATTTGCGGCGTAATCGCGGTGCGTGTGGTACTCAGGATAAAGAGGAGACTATAACTCCTTCATCCCGGCTACCACGCGGTGAAAAAAAGAAATAAAAAAGTTAAAAATAAAAAAAAAAAACTGTATACTCACCTCTCCGGTCTTCTCCCGGCCGCGTCCTCTCTCCTCGGCGTCCCGCGGTATACTTGCAGGACCTGCGGTGACGTCAATTAATCAGCTGATGGTCACGCAACCGCTGACGTCAGCGGTCAGGTGATGGTCGCGTGACCATCAGCTGACTAAATGACGTCACCGCAGGTTCCGCCAGTACACCGCGGGAGACAGAGGAGAGAGGATCGCCGCCGGGAGGAGACCAGAGAGGTGAGTATACAGGTTTTTTTAATTTTTAAGTTTTTAATTCTTTTTTTTTTTTTTACTATAGATGCTGCATTTAAAGCATCTAAGTTGGTCACACAATATAAATCCATGCCAGTTGCATGGATTTATATTGTGTGACCAACTTGTCAAGCACTTTTCCAAGTGATGCTCAAAATCGCTTGGAAAAGTGCTTGAAAAAACGCATGCGAAAACGCATGTAAAAAACGCTTCTCTCTGGCAGAAAAAACGCATGTAAATCTGCATGCGCTTTTCTCTGTCAGAGAGAGGTAAAAACGCTCTGCATCAAATCTGCCACGTGGGCACATAGCCTTACACAGTACACAGCAGGGGCACATTTATAAGATTATCTCCGCACAGGGACATTATATTTAAATACATTCAATTTTGGAAGTTATTATCATTCCAAGAACTATTAAAATGAACCTTTGCTTGTGGGAAAACCACTTTTAAGGAACAGTCTTTTTTTTTTTTTAACAAAAAATATAGGGGCACCTGCTGATGATGAAGATGGATAAATAAACCCTTTAGCTAAATTTTCATTGATGTATTCCTTGAGTGTTTTCAAAGGGAATGTCCGGTCAAAAGTGATAAGTCTGCAGTCATTCTGTGTGATTGCAGACTTATGAATGCCCCCCAGCGCAGGCACTGTGCACTGCGGGGATTCGTCGGCATGAGTCCCGTGGACCGGAGGCCATTTATACGTACGTTATACATACCCCCGGCGCCACCTCTCTCCATTCATTTGTATGGAGCGACGCCATGCCCCATCTAGTGACGTGGACGGCCAGTGGGCGCGTCCGACTAGTAGGTGCGGACTCGCTCAATACAAGTGTATGGAGAGCGAGGCCGCGCCCACTGGCCGGGAGTACGTATAACACATACATACCCTCCGTTACCGGGTCTCATACCGGCGAATCCCTGCAGCGCACAGTGCCTGCGCTGGGGGATTCATAAGTCTGTAGTCACATAGAGTGACTGAAGACATCAATTTTGACCGGACAACCCCTTTAATTTCTGCTTCGCCAGTGTGTAAATGCTTCCAGAGGTATTGCTGTTCCAGGCAATAGATCAATTGGACAATCATAAGGCCAATGAGGAGGGAGTTTGTTGGTGTTTTTCTTGTCACATACATCATCAAATTCCTTATACATAGATGGTAGTTTAGAAGATTGTTCAGGATCCTTTACAACCTCTTCATTTGGTGAAGCCTGTAGAAAATATACAGTAGATGAAAAAGACACTTGTTTGGTTTCCCAATTGATTGTGGGATTTTGAGTCTGTAGCCATGGCAACCCCAGGATTATTGTAAAATGTGAAAATGAGATAAGTAGGAAGAATAAAACCTCATGGTGATTAGGTTCCATAACCATCTCTAGGGGTTCAGTCTCTTGATTCACTGGTCCCGAATTTAGTGGAAATCCATCAACAGTTTCCATGATAATAGATGAAAGTCTGTTTTGAATTTTTACCCCATGTTCCTTTGCGAAAGAGATGCCCATAAAATTTCCGTTTGCTCCTGAATCAACCATGGCAGATGTGGAAATCCATTGAGAATCAATTTGAAACTTGATAGAAATGAAGCAATGAGAGTCCTTGTTTTCTTTTTTAATGTTGGGTGCAATAGAAGAAATTGAATGGATGACAGCAGTCACTGGAGGCTCTGGTTCAGTCAAGACTGATTCTTCGTAGGAAAATTTGTGATCCGCTACCATTGCCACTGTTTTACGTAGTCGAGAAGGACAACTGACGAGAAAGTGGTCAGTCTTGCCACAATAAAAACACTGATTTTCCTGAAGTCTCTGTTCTTTTATCTCGGCACTTTCACGTTTTAACAGGCTGTCGACTTGCATGGATTCAACTTCAGATATGTAAGGACTTTTTATCTCAAAGTCTCTGGGACTGGTGGTTAAAACAGGTGGATAACCATTACTGTTGTGGGACCAGTTTGAATTCCACTTTACCAATCTTCTCTCTGATAATCGTTTATCTATACCAGTGGTTCTCAACTCCAGTCCTCAAGGCCCACCAACAGATCATGTTTTCAGGATTTCCTTAGTATTGCACAGGTGATGGAATTATTTCATGTGCAATACTATGAAAATCCTGAAAACATGATCTGTTGGTAGGTCTTGAGGACTGGAGTTGAGAACCACTGATCTATACGAATACAATGTTGAATGAAGTCATGAAAATTTGTGGATCGGCCCAGACTAGCTCATCTTTGAGTGCGCTGGAGAGTACGTTATTAAAAAAAGATAATTTTGCAGCATTATTCCATTTGGTATCAATCACCCACCATCTGAATTCTGTGGCGTACTCTGCAACAGAGCGTTTACCCTGACATAGCGCCATCAGTGTACCTGAAGCTGTTGCAAAATGATTAGGGTCATCAAACACCTGGCCCATGGCTGCTGGGAAAGCCTCCAGATCATTATGTCGATCATCATGAGTTTCAATAAGGGGGAAGGCCCAAGCTAAAGCTTTATGTGTCAGTAGCATAATGATCCACAATACTTTCGATCTGTCATTATGGAAGTGAGCAGGTTGTGCACCAAAGTACAATCTGCACTGGTTGATGAATCCACAAAATTTGTCACGGTCTCCACACAACCTGAAAGGTGGGTTTGGAATGGTGGGTGGAGGTGCCGGAGCAATATGTTGATTTTGTTACTGAAGGATCTGTTCAGACTACAGTGCAATCTTTTTGCTTAGATCTTGCACAGTATTTAGTAGATCCTGTGCAGCTTGTCCAAAAATGTGAACGTTATGAGATGTCTAAGTTTCAAATGCCGTGTATTTAGTTTTTAGTGTTTTCATATCTGCATAGATGTTGGTAAGCAAATCGTTCATCTTATTTACACGAACCTCCAAGTTTCCCTGGGCGTTATCCAGATGAAGGCTTGAGCTTCCTGTTAAGATACTGCCATAGTACTGCTGGAAACCAGTGGCCGATGGAGCACAAGCAGGAACAGCAAGCTAAGCGGTAGTAGACGTTCTTGGAGTTAGTAAAAAGGAGTTGTAGGAAACAATCCACAGATTGGTGAGAACAGTCTGGGTAAGAATGTGCAGGAGTTGGAGACTGGAACTAGGCTAATAGCTAGACACAATACTCAAGCAATGAGTGAGAGATCCATACGGCTTTAAGCATGCCCAAACAGGAAACAAGATGGATTACACAGGTTCAGAATCTGTTATCTTAGTAAAGGGAAATTGCAGAACACAACAGCAGTCTACAGTGTTAAGGAGTGGGATTGCAGCACAATTATTAAGGTGAACAATAGCAGCCACTACTGGTCAAACTGTAGAAGGACAACAGGAATTCTGACAAAGCGATAGCTGCTACTGCTCATGTACGGGCACCATTTTACTGAAGTTAAATTATTTTTTTTAAAAGACCACAATATGAACTGCGCAATCGCAGTATTCAAAATAGGAGGCAGATCACTGAAGGACCAGTGACCTGTCATTTAAGCCACAATGTTGAAAACAATGCCAGAGCACCAAAGAAAGACTCGCCCCCAAGCCTGCCCCGAAGCACGAGAATCTCCAAACTGCAAATAAAGATTAAACAACAACCACAAGACGGCTTTCATCAACCCAGGAATAATTTTAATCAGTGTGACAGCGCCAACCTGACACTGCCTGTAGTTTATTTAGCACAATCCTGATGACAGGTTTGCTTTAAAGTTGGACTTCAGAAAGGCAGATTTTAATGGACTCAGAAAGAAGGTAGGAAAGATCGAATGGCTGGATGTTCTAAAGGACGGAAATGTCCAAGAAGGATAGGAGATTTTGTTAAATGCACAATCAGTAACAATCCTAAAAATAAGGAATAATTGGAAGCATTTAAAGAGACCAGGATGGCTGAACACATAAGTGAAACACTTGCTAAAAAGGAAAAAAGAAATGTATATCAAATGGAAAGAGGGGAAGCATATCTAAAAAAGAATATAATGCTGTCAGCAGGGAATGCAGGACAAGCGTTAGAAGAGTGAAAGCCAGTAATGAAGTGAGGCTTGCAAGGGAGACCAAAAGCACTAAAAATGGATTTTGGGGGTATGTTAAAAGCAAAAGAAAAGTCAAACATGCTATAGAATTTTTACAGGATGAAAAGGGTGAAGTGGTCAAAAATGATGTTGTGAAGGCCCAACTTTTAAATTCCTATTTTGCATCTGTGTACTCTAAGAACTGATTTTCACTGTGCTATCGAAGGAATAAAAGAATCCAAACTATCTATAAACAGAGAGATGGTGAGGGAACACTTAGCTAATTTAAATTAATTAAAATCTCCTGGTGCAGATGAATTACATCATAGGGCACTGTGCAAATTTTCTCTTCAAATAATGAGCACATAGGCGGGGATTTCTTGGCGTCCCCCGGACGCCAAGCCTGTACAAAATAGAATTGATTAAAGAGCTTTTCTCTGCAATCAAACCTCTACTATGGGCCATACAGGTATGTATAGATTTACTTTTCTATACCCTATATGGCCATAGTAGAGGTCTGATAACTCCAAAGTGGTGACAGATTCCCTTTAAGATAAGCACAGAGTCTAGATCACATGAAGTAATTATCCCCCTCTACTCCTCCTTGGTCAGACTTCATCTGTTATACTATGTCTAGTTTTGGGTAACACATTTTAAAAAAAGACATTGAAAAACTGGAGCAAGTTCAGAGAAGAGCTAACAGGATGGTGAGAGGGCTGCAAACAATGTCCTATGAGGAAGAGTTAAAGGGAACCTGTCACGTCCTAGTTGCTATGTACATTGCCCCTATTGCTTTGTTAGTGAAGCAATGTGCATCATTAACAAGCTTTTTTCATTAAAATCGGTGGTAGTATAATGATTTTATAACATTATACAGTACAGACCAAAAGTTTGGACACACCTTCTCAGTTAAAGATTTTTCTGTATTTTCATGACTATGAAAATTGTACATTCACACTGAAGGCATCAAAACTATGAATTAACACATGTGGAATTATATACTTAACAAAAAAGTGTGAAACAACTGAAAATATGTCTTATATTCTAGGTTCTTCAAAGTAGCCACCTTTTGCTTTGATGACTGCTTTGCACACTCTTGGCATTCTCTTGATGAGCTTCAAGAGGTAGTCGCCGGAAATGGTCTTCCAACAATCTTGAAGGAGTTCCCAGAGATGCTTAGCACTTGTTGGCCCTTTTGCCTTCACTCTGCGGTCCAGCTCACCCCAAACCATCTCCATTGGGTTCAGGTCTGGTGACTGTGGAGGCCAGGTCATCTGGCGTAGCACCCCATCACTCTCCTTCTTGGTCAAATCGCCCTTACACTGCCTGGAGGTGTGTTTGGGGTCATTGTCCTGTTGAAAAATAAATGATGGTCCAACTAAACTCAAACCGGATGGAATAGCATGCCGCTGCAAGATGCTGTGGTAGCCATGCTGGTTCAGTATGCCTTCAATTTTGAATAAATCCCCAACAGTGTCACCAGCAAAGCACCCCACACCATCACACCTCCTCCTCCATACTTCACGGTGGGAACCAGGCATGTAGAGTCCATCCGTTCACCTTTTCTGCATCGCACAAAGACACGGTGGTTGGAACTAAAGATCTCAAATTTGGACTCATCAGACTAAAGCACAGATTTCCACTTGTCTAATGTCAATTCCTTGTGTTATTTAGCCCAAACAAGTCTCTTCTGCTTGTTACCTGTCCTTAGCAGTGGTTTCCTAGCAGCTATTTTACCATGAAGGCCTGCTGCACAAAGTCTCCTCTTAACAGTTGTTGAAGAGATGTGTCTGCTGCTACAACTCTGTGTGGCATTGACCTGGTCTCTAATCTGAGCTGCTGTTAACCTGCGATTTCTGAGACTGGTGACTCGGATAAACTTATCCTCAGAAGCAGAGGTGACTCTTGGTCTTCCTTTCCTGGGGCGGTCCTCATGTGAGCCAGTTTCTTTGTAGCGCTTGATGGTTTTTGCAACTGCACTTCGGGACCCATTCAAAGTTTGCCCAATTTTTCGGACTGACTGACCTTCATTTCTTAAAGTAATGATGGCCACTCGTTTTTCTTTACTTAGCTGCTTTTTTATTGCCATAATACAAATTCTAACAGTCTATTCAGTAGGACTATCAGCTGTGTATCCACCAGACCTCTGCACAACACAACTGATGGTCCCAACCCCATTTATAAGGCAAGAAATTCCACTTATTAAACCTGACAGGGCACACCTGTGAAGTGAAAACCATTTCCGGTGACTACCTCTTGAAGCTCATCAAGAGAATGCCAAGAGAGTGCAAAGCAGTCATCAAAGCAAAAGGTGGCTACTTTGAAGAACCTAGAATATAAGACATATTTTCAGTTGTTTCACACTTTTTTGTTAAGTATAAAATTCCACATGTGTTAATTCATAGTTTTGATGCCTTCAGTGTGAGTGTACAATTTTCATAGTCATGAAAATACAGAAAAATCTTTAAATGAGAAGGTGTGTCCAAACTTTTGGTCTGTACTGTATACTTTGTCCTACCTGCTATATTCAGTCATAGGGGTGTGATTCTCTCATTCAGCCATGGGCAGCACGGCATTCACTCACTGCTGGCGTCGCCCATGTATTTGAATACTGCTCACGCAAGGTTGTGTCTAGATAGGAGTTGATCTTTTTTGCTCCTCTTTTTTTTAGCCACTCCGATCTAGACGGTTCACTGCTGAGGAGACTAGATCTAGACTATATAACAGTGTAAAAAAATCATTTTTGACTTGTGATGTTTGCTCCATTAAAAACATGAGCAATTGCGCAAAAAAGCATAAGAAAAACAATAGAAACCCAGTAGAGGCGACTAGACAGCAGTGAGTATGAGGATCCTGGAATCAACTGCGATCTAGTGGTGTCAGCGCTGAACTGTCTACATTGGAGGGGATTTTTTGAGGCCCTCACTCCAGCAACTCCAATCTAGTCTCCTCAGCAGTGAAGCATGTTTTTAATGGAGCAAACATCACAAGTCAAAAATGATTTTTTTACACTGTTATATAGTCTAGATTTAGTCTCCTCAGCAGTGAAGCATCTAGATCGGAGTGGCTAAAGTGAGGAGCACAAAAAATCACCTCCGATCTAGACACAACCTTGCCGATCAGTATACAAATATATGGGCGGCGCCCGCAGTGAGTGAATGCGGTGCTGCCCATGACTGAATGAGAGAATCACACCCGTATGACTGAATACAGCAGGTAGGACAAAGTGTATATAAAGTTATAAAATCATTATAGTTGCACCGATTTTAATGAAAAAAGCTTGTTAGTGATGCACATTGCATCACTAACAAACCAATGGGGGCACTGTACAGAGCAGCTAGGATGTGACAGGTTCCCTTTAAAGGATCTGGGAATGTTTAGCTTGCAAAAAAGAAGGCTAAGAAACTTAACTGTCTACAAACATCTGAGGGGATGTCACAGTGTAGAGGGATCATCCTTATTTTCATTTGCACATGTGACGCGCCCCTGGGCCTGCTGTGTCGCGCAGCGTCTCACGCACGGGGGCTTACCCGAAACCGGATCAGATGAGGGTTGTAGTCTCCGAGTGGCGGGGACCCGGTCCGTGCCCAGGGAGTCAAACTCAGTGTGTGGCAGTCTTGATAGGTGTTATTTGAGTGTCGACTACGCCAGGCGGAGTTGTAGGCCTCCCAAACTGACTGTACTCTTCTGGCTACCTTGCTAGAAGCGGATATAAGTAGCCCACGTCCCTGAGTGTGCCGTGTGGTGCTCACCCGTATGGCCGGTGACTCGGGGCCTTCTAATGGCTTCCGCTCCACGATGGCGGTGCTGGTCGCACGCGTGTGACCTTGCCTTCGGGTTTCTGGGCCTGAGGACCTGAAATCCCCTGCCGGTCGGCTTCTGCTGCTGGGTAAGAGTTAGTCCCCACAGCCTCGGACGCCGGGTCCGGTAAGAAAGCTTCTCAGTCAGGGCGAGCTCTGCAGCTGCCAGCCCCTGACTCGTAGTAGTATTGCTCCCACTGAGCTTCTGCTGTTTCTTCCTATGACTGTTTCTCGTCTCTACTCTCCTTGACTCCTAACCCTGCCTCAGCCCCGGGTTTATATAGGGGAAGTTCTTCCCCTCCCAAGACTGGGCAGGAGGTGTGGCATGCACAGGATCCCTGACCAAAGGACCTCCCACCTGCTCTCAGACATAACATTACATTACTGTGGAAACCAGACCCCTGGGGTGCCACATTCCCCCCTAGTGAAATTTAGTACTCCGGGACTAAACATATTTTTAGAAAAAACATAACAAGGTATAAACAATAATAATACAATAAGAAAAACACATAAAGATGGTTACGGCGTGTCCGCAACCGGGTGCAGTCTTTGAAGAAAACAAAGGTGTCCATTTCACCAAAACAGGGAGACGTAACCAGGTAGGGGTTTGTCCTGCCCCAAGTCCTTAACAGTCTTTAGTCCGTCCTGGGTTACGCTCCAACTATGTACAAAGGATTCCCGGTAAATCCACCAAGGACTCCTACAAATAACTAGAAACACAAAATTATACACAAGCAACAATACACAGGTAAACATAAATAAAACAATTTATACACTTCAAATCCTCCAGCGTGCGGGTAACTGGCCTCTAGTGGCCCTAGTGGACCTACGGAGCTGACTGTCTAGCCCTGAACTACAGGGTGTAGGAGCTGTCAAGGGTAAACTGGGCAGCTGTCTACCGGCTCTTTGGCTCACTAGGGATATGGCAGGCTCACTGCAAGCAGAGGGTTGATCCTCCTGGTCTGCGGGTGTGGGGTCTTCTGCCTCCTGGACCGGCTGTTCTTCCAGCTCTACCTGTTGCTCCGTAGGTGCTTGGGATGCTGGTTGGAGGAAGGTGAGTACGGGTACCACAACTGCACCATTGACTTGAGTCCAAGACCGAGGGAAGTCCCCGAGCACAGTACTAACCATATCTTCCCTTTCCTCTACAGGTCGATGGTCTTCTTGTTCCTCTTCAGGGTTCCTCAGTTGTTCGGGACACTTCTTCAGGTGGTCCCGGGATACAATGGCTGTGGTTTCCCCTCCGTCTTTACTGATGGTACAAACCTTCGGGTTCTCATGGCTTGAGGGCAGTACGGTGTACGGGTCCTTCTCCCACTGGTCGTCCAACTTGTGGAGCCGTCTCTTCCTCTTCAAGACCTGCTCTCCGGGTACCAGGGGAACAGCGGGAGCATACTGGTTGTAAGTTTTCTCTTGTCTTTCCCTAGCCTGACAGAGACTTCGCTCCACGCTCTCCTGTACTCTCCGGTACTGCTGCTGCCTCTCTGTGTCCCAGTCTGCTTCTGGTGAAGTGTCCTCGGGTGTCAGGACTCCCATTTCCAGGTCAACAGGTAACTTACCAGGTCTTGCCCTCATTAGGTAAGCCGGGGTACAGTTGGTGGAACCTACCGGGATGTGGTTGTATAGGTCCACCAGATCGGGCAACTTCTCAGGCCACAGACTGCGTTCTTCCAGGGGCAACGTTTTTAGAAGATCCATTACCACCTGGTTCATTTTCTCACAAAGTCCATTAGTTTGCGGATGGTAGGGTGTCGTCCTTATCTTCCGGCAGCCATACAGATTGCAGAATTCCTGGAAGACCTCCGCTTCAAAGGCAGGTCCCTGGTCCGTCAGCACTTGGTCCGGGTACCCGTGTGGACGGCAGAAGTGCTGCTGGAAGGCTCTAGCTGCTGTGTGAGCCGTTAAGTCCTTGACGGGGACGACAACCAAGAACCGGGAGTAATGATCCACGATGGTTAACGCGTAGACGTAGCCACTTCTTCTTGGGGTCAGTTTTACATGATCCAAGGCTACCAGTTCCAACGGTTGCCGGGTGACGATGGACTGCAGGGGAGTCTTCTGGCTGGCACGGTCCTTCCTTCTCAGGTTGCATGGGCCACAGTCTCTGCACCACTTCTCAATGGTTCCCCTCATGCCTACCCAGTGGAATCGCTCGAGCAGCAGGAACTCCAGCTTCTTCCACCCGAAGTGTCCAGCTCCGTCGTGGTATGCCTCCATCACCATGGCTGCGTCTCTTCGTGGCACCACTACTTGCCAGAGTAGTTCATGTGTCCGGGAGTTAACCATTCTGCGGCACAACTTCCCCTTGTAAAGGAACAGTCGACTCCTCTCTGCCCATAGTTGTTTGGCTTCCTCCGGAGCGTCTGGTTCAAGGCAAGCCTCCGGGCGAGTCAGCATCTCCTTCACCAGTCGGACGGCAGGGTCGCTGTCTTGCGTTTCCGCCCAGTTGTAGTGAGGTAAGGGGTTCAACGTAGCAGCCTGCTTACTCCTTACCCGGTGGGAATACTGGATAGTCCCATGACGGTGGAACGCAGGGAGTTCAACTTCTTCCAGTCCCTCCGGATCTTCTCCTTCGTCCGGCAGGTTGGGCATCCTGGACAGGGCGTCCGCGTTGGTAATGGAGCGTCCGGCCCGGTATTTGATTGTGAACTCGTAGTTGGACAGACGGGCCATCCACCTCTGTTCCAGGGCACCGAGTCTTGCCGTGTCCAGGTGTGTCAACGGGTTGTTATCCGTGTACACGGTGAACCGGGAAGAAGCGAGGTAATGCTTAAAGCGCTCGGTGACTGCCCATACTACGGCCAGGAACTCTAGCTTAAATGAGCTGTAATTCTCGGGGTTCCTTTCGGTGGGTCGCAGCTTTCGGCTGGCGTAGGCGATTACTCGTTCCTTCCCCTGCTGGATCTGGGACAGTACGGCTCCTAGCCCGATGTTACTGGCGTCGGTGTAGAGGATAAAGGGCTGGCTATAATCCGGGTACGCCAGGATTTCGTCCCCCGTGAGGGCCATCTTCAGCTGGCGGAAGGACTCTTCTTCCAGCTCCTCCCATTTGAAGGGCGGCTTCTGGTTCTTGGCCTTCCGGGACTGGCCTATCAGGAGGTCCTGCATAGGTGCTGCCTTTTTGGTGAAACCGGGAATAAACCTTCGGTAGTAGCCTACCAACCCGAGGAACTGCCGCACTTCTTTTACGCTGGAGGGGCTTGGCCATTCCTTAATTGCGGTGATCTTATCAGGGTCGGGAGCCACTCCGTCAGCGCTCACCACGTGTCCCAGGTACTGCACCTTTGGTTTCAGGAGGTGACACTTGGAGGGTTTCACCTTTAGGCCGTAACTCGCCAGAGCTTCGAACACTTCCGCCAGGTGTTTCAGGTGGTCCTCATACGTCTTGGAATATACGATGACATCGTCCAGGTACAACAGGACCGTCTCGAAGTTTCTGTGGCCCAGACAACACTCCATTAGTCGTTGGAAGGTTCCTGGTGCGTTGCAGAGTCCGAACGGCATGCAGGTGAACTCGCTAAGTCCCATCGGGGTGGTGAATGCGGTCTTCTCCCGGTCCGCCTCTGCTACAGGAACCTGCCAGTACCCGCTAGTGAGATCCAAGGTAGAGAAGAAGTTAGCAGATCTTAAAGCAGCCAATGACTCCTCTATCCTTGGTAAGGGGTACGCATCCTTGTGTGTGATACGGTTGATTTTCCGGTAATCTACACACATCCTCATGGTGTTGTCTTTTTTTCTGACTAAGACTAGTGGAGCTGCCCAGGGGCTACAGCTATCCCTGATCACCCCAGCCTCCTTCATGTCTCTAAGCATCCCCTTGGCGTGTTGGTAGTGGGCAGGGGGTACGGGTCGATACCTCTCTTTTATAGGAGGATGGTCTCCCGTGGGGATGTGGTGTTCTACCCCCTTGACTCGCCCGAAGTCTAACGGGTGTTTACTGAACACTCTCTCGTACTCTTGAACCACCCGATAGACTCCTTGTTTCTGGTGTGCGGGAGTGGAGTCAGTACCCAGATGTAGTTGCTGACACCAGTCCTCCATGTTTTTCTTAGAGCCGTTACCTTCCTCCGGGTGAGATGGAGGCAAGGGTTCCACAGATTGTATAGAATTTTGGTTAATGGTATATAATTTGGCTAGCGTGGCATACCGGGGCAGGTACACTTCCCTCTCCCCGATATTTATTATGCGAACGGGCACCCTCCCATGGCGTACATCAACCACCCCCCGTGCTGTCAAAATGGTGGGCCTACTGTCCGAGTAAACTGGTTCTACCATTGCCTGGTAATCCCTACCTCTCAGACCAATAGCTGCCCGGCACCAAATCATCATTTCACTTTTTGGGGGCATGGCAATAGGAAAAGGGTCACACATTCTTACGCTACCAATCTCACCGCCGGAGAGTTCCACCTGTTGCCGTCGCATCAGTGCCCGGATCTCTTTCTGGAGCACCCGCTGCTCGCCGGAGCTGGCGTTCTTGGCAACCTGCTGTAAAAGGAAAATCACCTCTGCAAGACAATTTTCAATTACATTAGTTCCTAGAGTTATTTTTGGGTGACTCTCATGTTTGTCAATATCTACAATGATCAGTCCCTGTGCTGCCAGTTCGACTCTACCGATTTTGATGGTCACCTCTTTAAATCCGATCTGTGGCACGGGCTGGCCATTGCTGGCGATGATACTCAAGTCGTCGTCAGGGTAGCGGGTAATATCCGAGTCATTCCAGTACTGCTTAAAGAGCACGTACGGGATGGTGGTGACCTGTGACCCGGTGTCCAGTAGGGCACTCATGGGAATGCCATCCAGTACCACAGGCAAGACTGGACGTCCTCCCACATATCTGTCGCGCCAGTTCGATGGGCCTGGTGATCTTTTTCCTGGGGGTTGGCCCTCTACCCCAGGTTGTGCCCGTTTAAAGAACAGTACCTTGCCATATGTCCGGGTTGATTGCAGCGGCGGCAGATGGGTCGTCCGTCTTCGCTGTATCGGTCACTGGGTCTTCCTCTGGCCGGTGGGGTCCTCCTTGGTCGACGCCACGGGATGTCCTCCGGTCCGGATGCCAGCTGGATCTTCCCTGGGGTGGAAACCTGTAAAGACTGCACAGTTCGGGTTAGCGCAGCAACGCTCTTAGCTAGCTCTTGGACCTGATGGTGTAGGTCTGGAGCCGGGTCATTGTCCAAAGCCTGCGCATCAGCTCCCACAGGCCCTGCCGACAAGGGCGCCGCCTCCTGGTGGTAAGTGATAGCTGGGCGCCTGTGGGTCACAACGCCACCCGGTGCCGGTTCTCGGAGCACCCGGATGGCTCTGTCCTTGAACTGTGCAAAGCCCAGATGGGGATCCTGTAAGGCCATCGCCCGCAACTGGGTTCGGTGGGCATTACAATATAGTCCCTCTATAAATTGTTCGGTCAACAGCCTGTCCTCGTTTCCCACTCCATCAGGGTCGGTCTGCTTAATGGCCCTCAGGGCCTCTTGTAGGTTTAGTGCATAGTCCCTTATACTCTCATGCGCTCGCTGCTTGCACCCGTAGAATCTAAGCTTAATCTCGGCTGAGGTGCGGGTATCAAAGGTATCCTTCAGCCGGGTTAGTATCCCTGCGACAGTCTTCCTCCCAGGTGGCCAGGATTTTACTTCCCTTTTGGCTGCCCCGGTTAGTTGGGCCACCAGGATGCTCACTTTTTGCTCTTCTGTGAGGGGGTACACCTGGAAGAGGCTATCCAGCTTTTCTCTAAAGTCATGCAGGGTATGTGTCTCCCCTGAGTACTGGGGTAGCCAAGCTGCTCCCGGGATATAGGGCATGGTGAAGGGCATAACTGCAGCAGCGGTGGCGCTGGCGGGGGTTGAGGCAGTGAAGCTCTCCTCCGCATCCGACATCTTCCTCCCCCCTAGTGGACCGTGGCCTACCTTGCGATGATCCTGTTCCGTAGGCCGCGGCTCCGCAGTAGATCGTCAGGGTTGAGGACCTTCCGTCGCGCTCCGGTGACGTAGGCGTCTGCTGGGCTCCTTCCAGGACCTTACGCAACGTCCGGACGTGAGGCGGGGCTTCAGTTCTCGCGCGCTTTCGGAGTCCACGCCCCTCTTCTTCCCGCGCGGCGTCCTCAAGATGGCGTCCAATGGCAGGAAAACTCCACGGATGGCGGGAAGAAGGCAGAAGATGGCGCCGGATGGCGGGAAACCTCACCACTGGTAAGTTTGAACAGTCTTTGCTTTTCAGGCACGCAGTACCCGGTGGCTGCGGGCACGAAATCCTGCCGACTACGCCAAAGTTGACGCGCCCCTGGGCCTGCTGTGTCGCGCAGCGTCTCGCGCACGGGGGCTTACCCGGAACCGGATCAGATGAGGGTTGTAGTCTCCGAGTGGCGGGGACCCGGTCCGTGCCCAGGGAGTCAAACTCAGTGTGTGGCAGTCTTGATAGGTGTTATTTGAGGGTCGACTACGCCACCCGTTGATTTGCAGCTATGGAGCTGCCGCTGCAGGGCAGACCGCTGAGGCCGGTGTAGAATTGTGCAGCGTGATAGTATAACCCCCAACGGGAGGGGTATGGCCTCAGGGCAGCCGACGTGGAAGATGGGGGTAGCAGGAACCACTCAGAGACGGTGCGGTGTAATTCAGGGTCTTTACTGGTAACAACGATAGACCCTCCCGGAGTACTTGCTAGCGAACGGGGCCTGGTCAGTCCTTGAGCAGATGGGATCTCCCCTGGCCAGGCGGAGTTGTAGGCCTCCCAAACTGACTGTACTCTTCTGGCTACCTTGCTAGAAGTGGATATAAGTAGCCCACGTCCCTGAGTGTGCCGTGTGGTGCTCACCCGTATGGCCGGTGACTCGGGGCCTTCTAATGGCTTCCGCTCCACGATGGCGGTGCTGGTCCCACGCGTGTGACCTTGCCTTCGGGTTTCTGGGCCTGAGGACCTGAAATCCCCTGCCGGTCGGCTTCTGCTGCTGGGTAAGAGTTAGTCCCCACAGCCTCGGACGCCGGGTCCGGTAACAAAGCTTCTCAGTCAGGGCGAGCTCTGCAGCTGCCAGCCCCTGACTCGTAGTAGTATTGCTCCCACTGAGCTTCTGCTGTTTCTTCCTATGACTGTTTCTCGTCTCTACTCTCCTTGACTCCTAACCCTGCCTCAGCCCCGGGTTTATATAGGGGAAGTTCTTCCCCTCCCAAGACTGGGCAGGAGGTGTGGCATGCACAGGATCCCTGACCAAAGGACCTCCCACCTGCTCTCAGACATAACATTACATTACTGTGGAAACCAGACCCCTGGGGTGCCACACATGGAAGATACAGATTAGATATTAGAAAAAACATTTTGACAGTGAGGGTGATCAATGAGTGGAACAGGCTGCCACGAGAGGTGGTGAGTTCTCCTTCAATGGACGTCTTCAAACAGAGGCTGGACAGACATTTGTCTGAGATGATTTAGTGAATCCTGCTTTGAGCAGGGGGTTGGACACGATGACCCTGGAGGTCCCTTCCAACTCTACCATTCTATGATTCTATTCATGACCATACCCACATACCCATTCGACTCATGTTTGAATGTTTAATACGAAACTGGGAATTATTTATTTTCTAATTAATAGTTTTCATTGTACCAATTAAAACATATACAGAGCCCAAACTTTTTACTAAATTGGATTTTATAGTTAAATCACAGCACTGCTTTACAAACCTATGAACTTACTAGTTTGTGCAAGATTTATTTTATATTTTGACTACAAACATTGATAGGAAAAGGAACTTAAAGCTTATTCTGAATGTATACTATACAAGTGGAAAATTTGTTATGTGGGAGGAAAAAGTCTTGTGTCCACAAAAAATCTTTCCCTCCAGAGACTAGCTTCATTCATACATTTTTATCATCACATAGTAGCATACTGTATTAAATGTCCCACTCTCAAATCCCTGAAAAAATTACTTACTGAAATGGAAAATTGGGTTTTCCATAATGGAACAGTAATTTGGTATTTGGGAAGGTGTGGAATTGCATAAATTTGGAAACCTATATATTACAAATCTAAAATGAATATGAAAGGGTTTTCCACTACTATTCAAAATAGCCCAATGTGTTTTTATGATGAAAAGAAGCTTCTTTCTAATTACCTCCCTCTGCCTTTTCTGGCCGCTCACAGGCAGCACGTGACCCCCCGCTGACATCACGTCAAGTGAGGCGTGACTCAGCACTGGGGTCCCCGCAGTGGCTGCTGGGTTGTGGGAAGGATTACCCCGCGTGTCACATCCAGCATCCACTGCGTGCTTTCCCAATGAATGGGGAGAGCCAGAGAACGCCGTGGATGCTGGGTGTGACGCGGGGGGTAACCCCGCCCACAACCCAGCAGCCACCATGGAACGCAGAAGAGGAGACCCCCGGCTGCATCCGGAATCATGACGTGACATCAGCGGATGTCAGAGCCGGCTTCAGCCGGGGGTCACGTGCTGCCTGTGAGTGGCCAGTGTTAGCGCCGCTCACAGGCAGAAACAGCAGCGGGAGGTAATTAGAAAGAAGCTTCTATTCAGCATAAAAACACATTGGGCTATTTTGAATAGTAGTGGAAAACCCCTTTAGTTTTGAGCTGCATATATGAAAAAGCTCATATTCACCTTGTAATCCCAGCACTGCTGGCAGCAGCCCTCTGTTTGCCTGTGTTCACATTGGCTGCAATATCCCTCTGCCGTACACAGACAGCAAATGTAAAGTCTAGCATCTCTGTTTTAGTTCTTACCCTGTGCAGACTAGAAATAAATCCTTCTATCAATATGTGGAAGCTGCTGTTGACAGATCTGTTGTTCTCATCACGTGTCTCACACCCATTTACATTAGTAGAGAGCAGCTGTGCATGCAATCTGCTTTCTACTGGTTGCAAGAACCAAGATAGTGCTCTTCTTAAGATTGATTGTGCTTCAAGCAGCCAGGCTCCTGGCATTAAAGAAGCAATCCTACAAAGATTATTTTATTAAATGTGTGTAGATGTACATGTTGTGTAGTGGGAGTGTATTAATATACTCACCTACCGCCAGTTTCTCCGGGGTCCAGTGCAGTTCTGCTCCTCTTCTCAGTGAAGTCACCGCACCTCAGACTACCCGGATCACTGTATGCTCTACGCATGAGCCGGAAGTCTCTTTTAGGCCTCATTCACACATCAGTATTTTTGATCAGCATTTCATCAGTATTTGTATGCCAAAACCAGGAATATCTCCAAAACACAGAACATGTGTCAATTTTTCAAATATAGTTTTTGTCTGTAAGTTCCACTCCTGGTTTTGACATACAAATACTGAGAAAAAATATTGATCAAGTTCTGACGTTTGACGTGTGAATAAGCGCTTACAAAGTAAGCCTATAGAGTGTCGTTCTGATGCTTCATAGAGTTGCAATGTAAAAACTACTTCTGGGTCACGCAACGTGCAGATTCTGCAGAGCGGTAAAATCACTGAGAAGTGGAGCAATACGACGCTACATCCCGGAGAAGGTGGCGGTAGGTGAGTATACTAACACGCTCATACTACATTACATGCACATATACACACATTTACTACAGATAAAATCGTCATGGGAGGGCTTGTTTAAAGCTTTTGTTTACTACTTTACATGTTATACTCAATGAGCCCAGGGTGGTTAAAAAAGACCCTATGCTTCATTCCTGTGCACATATCACCACATTCCATGATAATATTCTGACATCAACATTCATCTTGGACGGAAGGTGAGGGCTGCAGCTGAGCAACAACGGCCGGTGACTTGCTGCAGCGGTCAAGTGACGTCAAGCAGACCAAAAAGGGATACAGTAGCAAATGTGGAGGAGTGGTGTCAGTCTGGGAGGTATGGTTGTTTTTTTTTCCTCAACCGCCTATTGAACATAAGTTCTAAAGTATTGGACAACCCCTCAACTGGTGGCATTATCAAAGTAAGGCCCCATTCAAACGTCAGTGATTTTTCTTGTTTTAGATCAGTTTTTCATCAGAGTATGGTCAGTGTGTCAGTTTTTTCCATCAGAGTTCCAACAGTTTTTCTCCTATGAAAAAAAAATACGAATGGAGGCTTTTCCTAACAGTCCGTGAACAACAGACAGCGTACAGTTGCCGTCCAAGTGGTGTCCGGTTTCTTCATGAACCCATAGACTTGCTGTCACGAATGTGACTCAGATCAAAATCAGACATGTCTATGTGATTTTGTGTGGACCACTTGATCGCAAAAGTAGATGGACAGCCACGCAGACTAGAATAAGCATGAGACTAGAACTCGTACATGAAAAAACGATGACTGAATGAGCCCCAATTCCAAATCCTAAAAATAGCAAATATGGGCCTTATCCCATCAGGTAGCTTTAATCTTGGTATGCCTTCTTTAATTGTTGGTGCAGAAATTGCACCATTCACATAACAATTTTAATCAGTGTAATAGCACCAACCTGACACTGCCTGTAGTTTACTTAGCAAAATGCTGATTACAGGTTCACCTTAAGTGAGCATGTGTCATAGAGTGTGTATAAACAGCCAGCTCAATGGTCTAAACTGGACTATCTAGCCATCAAAAAGTTGTAGTGCATGGCCAGCTTAAGACTAAAATAGTATTGGCAAGCAAAAGACACAGTCACTGCTGTTATGTCTTCAAAATATGACAGATTGCATTATCAGGGGGGTCTGTAAGTTGGAACCTGTAGTACATGGATGCCAACTTGATTTTGACTTATCTTTGTCTGAACAACTTATGTAAAAAATATAGACAGCCAACATTTTTATGGACAATTTGGAAAACCAAGGTAAAAGGTATAAAGGTCCCTTAGTTCTAGAGATATTAATGACATGTGAGAAAATAGATGAAAGTGGAGGTCCATTGATGCTTTTAGAACAGAATTTATTTTAAAGGGTCATTTTGTGTCTGCAGATCTCAATATTATTTCGCAGAGTTAAGTCTGGCAAATTGTCCAATTAAAATAAATGGACAAAAAGATCAGCCAATAAATGATAAAAAAAATATTGCTTATCAGTGATCTATTTAGACTGTACTCAAATAAAAACCATAATTGTTGGGGGTCAGCATCTGTAAAATACATATTTTAATAAGAGAGTGATGAGCACAATTTTCCTTCTGGACGGAGGAGACATCTCACTAATGGATTGTCTGAGATCGCAGGATATACCTATGATATATAGATGAATTTATTAAAGGTTTCAATGTAACGTATGCCACCATATGATATAGCCCTTAGGGACCTTTGTAAAAAGAAAAAATATATTGCACAGTTTTCAGTCTTTATGGTGGCCCTCTATGTAGGAAAGACTTGTCAGTTACTCACTATTAGGCCACGTTCACACATTTGTTGGTTATTTTCATGGAGAGCACTCAGACTTAAAATATGGATGTGTTAACTTAAGGCCACGTTCACACATTCAGTATTCGGTCAGATGACCTTAATTTCTCACGGATTAAATGTGATTGTAAATTTCAATAACTGTTGATATATAAAAACAGATGTTATATTTATGGTAATACAGATGAAAAAGTTAGATTATATTTTTATACGCTCATGTGAACTTAGCCTTACGCTAGGGTCACACAAATGTAGATTCTCTGATCCAAGTTTGATCCGAGTTGTTAGCATAGTGTGATCCAATTTTCCTGGATGCGAAAATCAGAGCGCACTGTGAGAAGATGGAGAACAAAGTTTCGCCATTCTGATAGTCTGTAGAAATCGGACTGCACTCAGATGTCATCCGAGCGCAGTCCGATGATTTCCACGCATCCATAGACTTGAATGGGCGAGTCTCGTCTGATTTATGCATGAAATCGCAGCATGCTGCAATTTTTTTCTCATGTCAAATCGGTATGAGGAAAAAAAAAGTTGCTCAGCACTGCCCCATCAAGTAAAAAAATCAGATAGCACTTGTCCAAGTAATGCCGTGGTGTGAGCCCCTATAGAGATGAAACAAAGGTATGCCCACATGCACCACCCCAAAAGGACATTGCACTAGTTGTGTCAGGTGAAAAGAGCCCTATTAATAGGGTTATTGTATATACACACACAAAGCTTTTCCCTGCAGACTCACCTTATTTATCAGCCACTTATTGAAATACTCACACAAAGGACCCATTAGTAAAATATAAAATAGTTTTCCATTCAGATATCTTAGGTGTACTGGGCTGATACCATAATACTGAATGCTGAGGGTTTCTTCTGAGAGGTGGGCTAGCAGTTACTTGCCCGTTTATTACTTCTACAGAAAGCAACAGCAACTGATGGACAGGACAGAAAAATTCCTTTAATAGCTATGCAGCTATTTGGTGTCATAACCCTACCAGCATTGCTAGAAGGTGTGTGAGGACCCAGATGCACAAATGTCTACCATAAATTGCTCATAAATTGGCAGTCTGCATGAAATGTGACGGATAAGTATGTCTTTGCCACCACCACTACCAGTTCTACACGGATGCTCTGTATGTTAGGCAGGGCCGCCATCAGGGCATTACTGCCCTTACTACTGTATGGGGCCCGGCCAGCCCGGGCCCCAGGACCACTGTCCGGGACCCCCCCTCTCTTTGCTTCTGTTTACCGTGCCTCTTAGGGACAACAGTTCGGCACATTATGCACTGGGCGGACTGAAAGGAGCGCTGTACCTTTAATCCGCGACCGGGTGCATCACGGTCCTCACGCCGGTCATGTGACACACTGCATGCTCATCTTCAATCCGGAGAAGAGCAGCAGCGTGCCACATGTGTTGCGTGGGCAGCGGTGGGCGGTAAGGCTGTGTGGGTGTGTCACCTGTGTTTTTGCTCTGCACTGCTGAAGGGATGCTGGTGTGCTGATGAGGGAGGGGAGGCTGCTGAGGGGATGCTGGTGTGCTGATGAGGGAGGGGAGGCTGCTGAGGGGATGCTGGTGTGCTGATGAGGGAGGGGAGGCTGCTGAGGGGATGCTGGTGTGCTGATGAGGGAGGGGAGGCTGCTGAGGGGATGCTGGTGTGCTGATGAGGGAGGGGAGGCTGCTGAGGGGATGCAGGTGTGCTGATGAGGGAGGGGAGGCTGCTGAAGGGATGCTGGTGTACTGATGAGGGAAGGCAGGCTGCTGAGGGGATGCTGGTGTGCTGATGAGGGAGGGGAGGCTGCAGAGGGGATGCTGGTGTGCTGCTGAGGGATGTTGCGTGTGCTGATGAGGGAGGGGAGGCTGCTGAGGGGATGCTGGTGTGCTGATGAGGGAGGGGAGGCTACTGAGGGGATGCAGGTGTGCTGATGAGGGAGGGGAGGCTGCTGAAGGGATGCTGGTGTACTGATGAGGGAAGGCAGGCTGCTGAGGGGATGCTGGTGTGCTGATGAGGGAGGGGAGGCTGCTGAGGGGATGCTGGTGTGCTGATGAGGGAGGGGAGGCTGCAGAGGGGATGCTGGTGTGCTGCTGAGGGATGTTGCGTGTGCTGATGAGGGAGGGGAGGCTGCTGAGGAGGAGATGCTGATGAGGAAGGGGAGGCTGCTGAGGTGATGCTGGTGTGCTGATGAGGGAGGGGAGGCTGCTGAGCGGATGCTGGTGTGCTGATGAGGGAGGGGAGGCTGCTGAAGGGATGCTGGTGTGCTGATGAGTGGGGGAGGCTGAGGAGGGGATGCTGGAGTGCTGATGAGGGAGGGGAGGCGGCTGAGATGATGCTGATGAGGGAGGGGGGCTGCTGAGGGGATGCTGGAGAGGGAGGGGAGGCTGGTGAGGGGGATGCTGGTGAGGGGATGCTGCGGAGCAGAGGCGCCAATTTGTTTTTCAAGAGGGTGACAACCTGTGCAGACAGGTAGGGACGAGTAGTTGCTAAATGGGGTGGCACCCACTTCCCCTTTTACTCTTGACTACTTAGTAATTTTTTTATATTATCATGTTTTGAGGTAAATTTATATTCTAGAATTTATAGGTTTTTAATGAATACCAATAAAGATATTTTTAGTAGTGTATAATCGGTGAATATACACTGTTCAAAAACATAAAGGGAACACTTAATCAACACAATGTAACTCCAAGTCAATAACACTTCTGTGAAATCTACCTGTCCAGTTAAGAAGCAACACTGATTGTGAATAAATTTCTCCTGCTATTGTGCAAATGGAACAGACAACTGGTAGAAATGATAGGCAATTAGCAAGACACCCCCTATAAAGGAGTGGTTCTGCAGGTGGGGACCACAGACCATTTCTCTTTTCTCATCCTTTTTGGCTGTTTTGGTCACTTTTGCATTTTGCCATTGCTCTCACCCCTAGAGGTACAGTAGCATGAGGCGGTGTCTACAGTACAACCCACAGAAGTTGCTCAGGTAGTGCAGTTCATCCAGGATGGCACATCAGTGCGAGCTGTGGCAAGAAGGGTAGCTATGTCTGTCAGCACAGTGTCCAGAGCATGGAGCAGATACCAGGAGATGTGGAGGGGGCCATAAGAGGGCAACAACCCAGCAGCAGGACCATTACCTCCTCCACTGTGCAAGGAGGAACAGGAAGAGCACTGCCAGAGCCCTGCAAAATGACCTCCAGCTGGCCACAAATGTGCATGTGTCTGCACAAACGGTTAGAAATCGACTCCGTAAGGGTGGTATGAGGGCCCGACGTCCACAGATGGGGGTTGTGCTCACAGCCCAACACTGTGCAGGACGCTTGGCATTTGCCACAGAACACCAGGATCGGCAAAGTCGCCACTGGTGCCCTGTGCTCTCCACAGATGAAAGCAGGTTCACACTGAGCACATGTGACAGACGTGACAGAGTCTGGAGATGCCAAGGAGAGCGATCTGCTGCCTGCAACATCCTTCAGCATGACCGGTTTGGCAGTGGGTCAGTAATGGTGTGGGGTGGCATTTCTTTGGAGGGAAGCACAGCCCTCCATGTGCTTGCTAGAGGTAGCCTGACTGCCATTAGGTACCGAGATGAGATCCTCAGACCCCTTGTGAGACCATATGCTGGTGCGGTTGGCCCTGGGTTACTCCTAATGCAGGACAATGCCAGACCTCATGTGGCTGGAGTGTGTCAGCAGTTCCTGCAAGATGAAGGCATTGAAGCTATGGACTGGCCTGCCCGTTCACAAGACCTGAATCCGATTGAGCACATCTGGGACATCATGTCTCACTCCATCCACCAACGTCACGTTGCACCACAGACTGTCCAGGAGTTGGCGGATGCTTTAGTCTGGGAGGAGATCCCACAGGGGACCATCCACAACCTCATCAGGGGCATGCCCAGGTGTTGTAGGGAGGTCATACAGGCACGTGGAGGCCACACACAATACTGAGCCTCATTTTGACTTGTTTTAAGGACATTAAATCAAAGTTGGATCAGCCTGTAGTGTGTTTTTCCACTTTAATTTTGGGGGTGACTCCAAATCCAGGCCTCCATTGGTTAATAAATTTGATTTCCATTGATGATTTTTGTGTGATTTTGTTGTCAACACATTCAGCTTTGTACAGAACAAATTATTCAATGAGAATATTTCATTCATTCAGATCTAGGATGTGTTATTTGAGTGTTCCCTTTATTTTTTTGAGCAGTGTATATTCAATAATATACCCTGTTTACATTTATTAATTCGGTGATCGCAGGCTGCGGTGGCGGTGGGCAGGCTGAGGCGGTGGGCAAGCTGAGGCGACCATTAGATTCTTCTTGACTGGGTGGTGGGCGCGGCGGTGCAACTGACTATGTAAGTAGTTAACTTAAATCCATGTATTAATTTGTCCACCATTTCAGTATGTGATTGTATGATACTATCATCCCTCCCCCCATCTACCTTCCAACCCCCAATCCTAATTTATAAACTACTGGATGATCCTGAGCAATGCTGCAAAACCAAATGCCGAATTACAACATCAGGCGGCCTTGCTCAAGATTCTCCAGGAGTTTATACATTTTGGTCGGGGAGGGAAGGGAATGATTGATGGAATCTGCAATCAGAAATACAGATTATAAAAAAAAAATTATCACAATCTGGTTACAATTAGTTTAAAAAATGTATGTGACACATTCCCTTAAAGAAAAGAAAAAAATATATACCTAAAAAAAGTATTGAATATTTTTAAGAAATGTTTAAAGAAGTTGTCCAGTACTTTATATTACCCCCCCCCCCCCCCATGTATCCCCCGGGGCCCCTAAGGATTTTTGTAAATACCTTACATTGCTGTTTCTGCCTGTGAGCAGCTCTATCTTTGGTCGCTCACAGGCATCACGTGACCCTGCGCTGACGTCAGGACAAGTGAGGCGTGACTCAGTGCTGGGGTCCCCGCGGTGGCTGCTGGGTTGTGGGCGGGGTTACCCCCCGCATCACACCCAGCATCCACCGCCGCTTTCCCAATGAATGGGGAGAGTGAGAGCGCGCGGTGGATGCCGGGTGTGATGCTGGGGGTAACCCCGCCCACAGCCTGGCATCCACCGTGGAACGCAGAAGACAGAGACCCCCGGCTGCTGCCAGCACTTGTGACGTCAGCGGATGTCAGAGCCGGCTGCAGCCGGGGGTCACGTGATGCCTGTGACGCCGCTCACAGGCAGTATCTGTAACGTAAGGTAATTACAAAAATCCTTAGGGGCCCAGGGGGGAATCATTGTGGGGGTAATATAAAGTACTGGACAATCCCTTTAATAGGTTAGACTAGAGTAGGGCCCAGCAAGAAGAGTCTCCTTGTTGTGGTGGTGGCTTAAGAAATCTTTTGGCCAAAATAAAAGCTGCTGGCTATGTGTATGATCTGGTGTTTGATGGGAACTCTTCGGGTGTGTGCACACGGTCTGGATTTGCTGCAGATTTGACGCTGCGTGCTTATGCAGCGTCAAACCCACAGAGGGCAGATGTTACAGCATAGTGGATGCGATTTCAAGAAATACCATGTCCACTATGCGTATCTGGCCACCTGCGGATCACTCGCGGAAACTGACATGCGACACGTCTTTCTAGACCGCAGCATGTCAATGTCTTCTAAGGGTCCGCATGCAGGCTTTCCCCATAGACCTAATCTCTATGAGGAAAGTCCGCATGTGGAAAAAAAATGTCGCCGCTCATTTGCATAAAATGAGCGGAACCCGCAGGAGCGGACGCATCGTGGGCACATACCCTTAATGTGTGAAGGGTGAGGACGTGGTACAGAAGTGGAGGCTTTCCAAGAGTGGGCGATGTGACTGTGGAAGGTTCAAGGGGTGGAGGCGGAGCTGGAGTGGATCCTGGGCGGAGTCTTAAGGGGGCCCGGAAATTTTGACAGCATGGACCCCTGAAATTTCTAGTGGCAGCCCTGAGGTTAGGCATGATCAGACTATACAGGGTTTGTTTCAAGTTGGGCATAGATTTGCTTAACCCATTGGCATCAGGCAGCTGGGGTCTTTATGAACAACTTTTTTTTTTTTTTTTTTTATGGTCACGTTCCAGGACCCATAACGTTTTGGTTTTTTTACGCTGACATAGCCATAAGAGGTCTTGTTTTGTCAGCAGCAGTGATATTGGTTAGTACAATCATTTTAGTGCAAATATAACTTATGAACAAACTTTTTATTAATTCTTTGTTAGGAGGAATATAAACAAAACATCAATTCTACCACTTTTTTTTGCATTTTAAATGTTACGCTATTCACCATGCTGCACAAATAAAGTGTTAATTTTATTCTTTATGTCATTATGAATATGGCGATAACGGATTAATTTTTATTATTTTGCATAGTTAATGAACACTGTGAAAAGAAAAAAAAACTTTGTTTGTCGCATGTAATCCACATCCAAGTATGTCAAAAAAACAGGAAGTATCAAAAACAAAGCAGCTTTATTTACAGCATAACACACCCAATATACAAAAAACATGATAAATACACGTTAAAAAATGCATACAAAAACGCAATGAAAAATGCAAGTAACCTAATTTAAATAAAAAAAAAGTTTTTTTTGTTCTTTCCTCCTATCAAAAAAATGACTTAAAAAGTGATCAAAAAGTCTTATGTATCCAAAAATAGTACCAGAAAAAAAGAACAGCTTGTCCCACAAAAAAACAAGCCCTCAAACCACTCTGTCTATAGAAAAAAATGTAGCAGTTTGGTGTAATCTAAAGGTGTTATCTAATATATATAATCGTCTTATCCCGTCTGTCTGTCCTTCTGTCCAGGAAATCCCGCGTCGCTGATTGGTCCGGCCGCGGCCAATCAGCGACGTGGGATTTCAGAAAAAGATGGCAGCCGTTAGCGGCTCATCTGACGCACGGAGGTCAGTGGCGATGCAGCCGGGAGATGACCTCTGCTCACAGCAAAACTACCCCAACCGGCGGCACCGCTGATCTCCCGACGGCAAGTGTGAAGGGAGGACCAGGAAGTACCCGCACAGGCAGCGCCGCGCCCCGCCCTGGTCCTCACTAATACGATTCGACAAATTTAAAAACTGCTCTGCTGCGATTTTGGCGCCAAATTTAAACACACTCTCCAGTCCTCACTAACATGGTTCGCTGATTGGTCGCGGCAGCCGGCCGCGACCAATCAGCGATATTGGCGCCAAATTGAAACACCGCTCTGTTGATTGCGCCCGGTCGGCCACATACATATTATAGAATACCCGATGCGTTAGAATTGGGCCACCATCTAGTATAAATAAATACATTTAGAATTTAAGTTTTTTGCCTCCCAAAAAGTGTACTTATCCCCTTCATGCCATGGACATTTTCCATTTTTTTGAGAAAACAAGACCTATAAATGGATTTTTTTAAGTTATGGCTCTGTGTACATATCTAGTTGTAATCTGTTTGTAATCTATCTAGTATCAAAAAAAATTGGATCCATTACAACCAGAGCAAAAATGTATGTATATTTTGATTTCTGATTTTATTCACGTTTTTGTTCCATTTGTAAATGATCCGTTCTTACTAGAGATATCTTAGGGCACCTAAAATCGGATTCATTAAGGGATGACATAACAGATGATCATTCGTTGGGATCGTTTCCATTCCATAGACGTCAATGTAAAAAAATATAGATCCAGTTACTATCTATTATTTGGGCGGACATTTTTTGACCCAGGTAAAACACAGATAGCAGCTGAATTGCAGTGAAACGGAAAGCATTTTAGAACATACAGTTGAAACCAGAAGTTTACATACACTATATAAAAGGACACATATGTATGTTTATCTCAATATCTGACATGAAATCAGAATAAACCTTTCCCGTTTTAGGTCAATTAAGATTATGTAAACTTCTGGTCTCAACTGTATGTATCCCCATTCAAGGGAAAAGATCCTGTACTGGATCAAATTATTTCAGATCCAATAACGGAAATAACTGCAGGACAGGTGAAACATAGCCTTAATCCTCTTAAGTGAGATCATCAAGATGGTGCCTTGTGAGTCATGATAATCTTTGATACTTCTGAATATACTGTAGTCTACAGCCACCTGATTCTGAAATGTTTACCTGTATTAATGCCTGAAATGTCTAAGCGAAAGCCCTGTTCACATCTTTGCTGTTTTGTATTTTGGATCCAACTAGCGGCACCAGACAGATCCCATTAGCCATAGTGGGGTCCGTCTGGTTCCGCAATTGCATTTGGTATTTCAATAGATAAAATAGTGCATCATACTGTGCTTCTTTGTCCAGTAGGTTTGGTCGGATCTGCAATGTAGGACTCTAATGTATACAGAGGCTCAACTATGCTTTCAGAAGCATTTTTTCCTATAAATAACCTGTACTGTTTCCTTTGTTAACTGCTAACAACATTTTATATGTTACATACAGATGCCATCTACATGAGACGTGGAGTTTCGAAGCGCATAGTCAGGATGCATTTTTTTCACCCATATTACAAATTCTTGACTTGAAAATAACAGCTTGATAAGGATCTGTTATGCTGTCAGTTCAGGATGAGATCTCCATCCGTAATATGGGAGCATAATATACCTGAATAATACAGGCCTAGCTCTTAACTGCTGCACAACGCATTCATTTTTGAGTGGCACCAAAGAACCAGCTAAGAAAAGAAGCCACTAGTGACCCCATAAAACCTCTACAATAAGCCAGCATCATGACCCCTCTCCCATAAGTGACATCCACATAAAGTTGGCGTCATAACAGTGTGCCAGCCACAAATGTCCATGTAGCATCCTGCCAGCTTCAGATGTCTCTATAATCAGGGCTGTGGAGTCGGTAAGCCAAACCTCCGACTCCTCAATTTCCATAACACCGACTCCAATTCCACAACTCCGACTCCCTCATACATGGCTCATGTTTAAGTGATAAATTTACTGTAGCACAGATTCATCTCAGCTAAAAGTCTAGACCTTTAGATCAGGAATAGGACAGACATTTATAGGACATTTCATAACTTTCCCAAAGTCTTATGAAAAAATATTCCCCACAAACTGCATTGAACTACTGTACCTAATTTATTATATACCCAATTTATTATATATTTTAGGAGTCGGAGTAGATCCATTTTATACCGACTCCAACTCCGACTCCACCAAAATGCACACCGACTGACTCCACGACTCCGACTCCACAGCCCTGTCTATAAGTGCAAGGCAGGAAAATATGGAAACCAAAGACTGTTCTATCAGATTTCTATCTAGTTTCCCTAGTAAAAGCATAGATAACACAGATATCTCCATAACAACATAAGTTCCACAGATGCCCTCATAAAGACCAACAACAGATCATTTGATAAATTCCATTGACATGACATTAATGCCTCGTACTGCTAATGAGTTAAATTTAGAATGGAGCTTTTTAACGCTTAAAAAAATTTATAGCATGGACCTTTTCTCTTGTCCAGTCACACAGAATAGTTTCCATTGATAAACTGGCTGTACCAACATCATTCGTCCTGAAACTGACTCTTTGCATTGATTTCTTTTTATTGTTCATTTGTACAAAATTAGACAACTTTCTACACAGTGTTCATTAAAAAATGTCCTACCATTTTTGTTGCAGTAAAGTCTGTGTAACTCCTGTGCATAGCTGGTTGACCTGCTGCTTCTGACATAGATCGGACAACATACTGTTCTGGCTCTGCTCTGTCCATCCCTGCTTACAAATAGCAGCAAGAAAACAAAAAAAAGGAGCGTCAGCCTACAAGCACGGTAGGTCCTTACAGGGAGTAGGGGACTTGAAGGATTGAAGTTCCACTTACTTCGTATGGGGAAAAAAGATTCCTATCTCCCCTTCTTGCAGGTCAGCCTCTCCTCCTTGCACACTGAGCAATGCAGTGGTAGTTAAGCCATATACTGGAGTGATTGCTAATCCAGCCAGAGACTCGCAGAAATAATTTAATAGATAAAAATACTTTTACAACTCAATAACAAATAAACAGACAGGCTCTGATTGTTTATTTGTTATTGAGTTGTAAAAGTATTTTTATCCATTAAATTATTTCTGCAAGTCTCTGGCTGGATTGGCAATCACTCCAGTATATTGTTTAAATATGGTTTAACTTCCACTGCGTTGCTCTGTGTGCAAGGAGGAGAGACTGACCTGAAAGAAGAGGGGATAGGAATCTTTCTCCCCCCTACAAAGTAAGTAGAGCTTTCATCCTTCAACTACCCTACTCCCCATGTGGACCTACAGTGCTCGTCGGCTGGCGCTCCTTTTTTTGTTTGTTTTTCAGCTGCCTTGCAAATAGCAGCAGGATTGGGGAGGAGAATGTACAGGACAGATCAGAATGTGAATTGGGGGAGTACTTACGTTTTTCATAAAGGGATGATCACACAAGTGAGGAAAGCTCACTGTAGCGTCGGCGTCCCTGCCTCCTGCTAGGCAGGGACGCTGTTCCCCTCACCTCTCCGCTCCGTGCCCGGCGTCTTCCTCCCGCTCTGCTGGCAGCGCGTGCTGCTTCCCGGCCACTGTGCTTAGGGCGCGCGCGCGCTCCCCCTCTCTTAAAGGGACCGCGCGCGCCGTCCTAAGGAGTCCCCGGCCAATGGCCGGAGGACCTCACCATATATAAGGCACCTCCTCCAAAATGGAGGTGCCCGAGCAATGTTGTTGCATAGCCTATCACTCTGCTTCAGCCCTCAGGTCCCGTTACCAGACACCTGCCAGTTACCTGCTTGATACCTGCCTGATACTTGTCTATCTACTTGCATTCCTGCGGTCCGACAGTCTGCCTACCAGCCCTGCCAGTCAGTCTATGGATCTGATTGCCCGCTCACTTGGGAGCGCTCATCTGCTACCTGCCTGCTAGCCTACCTGGAGGCTCTGCCGTCACGTGCTGTGACCACCTGCCTGTCCAGAGACTCTTACCCGCTCACCTGGGAGCTCTCATCTGCTACCTGCCTGCTAGCCTACCTGGAGGCTCTGCCGTCACGTGCTGTGACCACCTGCCTGTCCAGAGACTCTTACCCGCTCACCTGGGAGCGTCCGCCTGCTACCTGCCTGCTAGCCTACCTGGAGGCTCTGCCGTCACGTGCTGTGACCACCTTCCTGTCCAGAAACTCTTACCCGCTCACCTGGGAGAGTCCGCCTGCTACCTGCCTGCTAGTCTACCTGGAGGCTTAGCCGTCACTTGCCGTGACCACCCGCCTGTCAAGAGACTGTTCCCGTCACTTGCCGTGACCTCCTGCCCTTCTACCCAGAGACTGTCCCCGTCACTTGCCGTGACCTCCTGCCCTTCTACCCAGAGACTGTCCCCGTCACTTGCCGTGACCTCCTGCCCTTCTACCCAGAGACTGTTCCTGTCACTTGCCGTGACCTCCTGCCCTTCTACCCAGAGACTGTCCCTGTCACTTGCCGTGACTACCTGCCCGCCTACCCTGGGAGCCACCTGCTTCCTTACAAGGACTGCCCCTTTTTGTATCGTTGCTCAGAGGTTCCACCTCCCAGACCCGTTACAGTTTGCTCGGGCCATGGAACCCGGTGGCACCCAAGCTCCCTTGCTCTCGGACTTGTGTCATGAACTTTCCCGTCAGAGGTCCCAACAAGAGTCCATCCTGAGTCATCTGCGTAGTGTTAACTCCCGCCTGGACACATTGTCTACCTCTTCGGGAGCTGCCTCCACACGCACACTTACTACCCCGGCACCGCCGCAGCCCATCAACACCATGGCATCTCTTCCCGGTCCCCGCCTCTCCGCTCCTCCTCGTTTTGGCGGAGATCCCAGCCAGGCACGGGGCTTCATTAACCAGTGCACTCTGCACTTCGAACTGTGGGCACACCAGTTTTCCACCGACCGAGCCAAAGTAGCCTTCATCATGTCCCATCTCACGGGAGAGGCACTGGCTTGGCTAAATCCTCTATGGGAGAGAGGAGACCCCCTGGTGTCCAACCTGCCAGCCTTTCTCACGGCTTTCCGGAAAGTCTTCGACGAACCAGGACGGAAGACCTCATCCGCATCATCTCTGCTACGCCTCCGTCAAGGAAATCTCACCGTGGGCCAATATGCCATACGGCTCCGTACCCTTGCTTCGGAGCTGGCCTGGGATAACGACGCCCTGGTGTCTGTCTTTTGGGAGGGTCTGTCCGGCCGTATTAAAGATGAACTCGCCGGTCGGGACATTCCAAACACTCTCGACGACTTAATAACTCTTGCCACCCGGATAGACATCCGGTTCCAGGAGCGCGCCAAAGAGGTCACCCGTGAGAGGAGGTTTCCACGTCTAGCCCCTACCTTCCAGAAACCCGTCACTTCTCCCATTACTCCCCAGGCGCACTCACCCGAGCCTATGCAGGTCGACGAGACCAAGATGGTCAAGACCCGTCAAGAGTTACGCCGAGCCGAGGGTAGCTGCTTCTACTGTGGCAGTAAGGAGCACCGATCCGTTCCTGCCCGGAGAGGTCGGGAAACGCCTGTGTCTAGGATCGCTCAGAGAGGCCGTCCTAGAAAAGAGTAAACCCTCTCCATCTCTGTTGCTGTCGGTCTCTATCATCTGCGGGGAGAACCGTTATTTTGAACTAGCCCAACTTGACTCTGGAGCTGCCGGAAATCTCATTTCTCAGTCCCTGGTAGAGAAATACCGCATTCCCACCAAACCTCTAGCTGTACCCTTGTCTGTCGCTGCCGTAGATGGGGGCCTCTTACCACATCCCATCCAACTCATCACCGAATCCATAACCCTGCAGGTGGGAATGCTGCACTCAGAGAGCATCTTCTTTCATGTTCTGCCTGGACTCTCTCACGCCCTCTTGCTAGGCCTACCTTGGCTTCAGAAACATGCACCCGTGCTTGATTGGCAGACCGGAGAAGTCCTTCGCTGGGGACAGGACAGCCATAAGACTTGTTTAGTTCCCGTCCATCCTGTCCGTCCTTCTCCTACCCCAGCCAATCTACCTGGTCTTCCGGTTCCCTATTGGTCTTATGCGGACGTCTTTAATAAAAAGAAGGCAGAGACATTACCCCCTCATAGACCATACGACTGCCCAATCGACCTGATGCCCGGCGCTACTCCTCCCCGTGGGCGTATTTACCCTTTGTCCGCTGCTGAGACCCGGTCCATGTCTGAATATATTGAGGAGAATCTGGCCCGGGGATTTATCTGGAAATCGACCTCCCCGGCAGGAGCAGGCTTCTTCTTCGTCAAAAAGAAGGACGGATCACTCCGTCCCTGTATAGACTATAGAGGCCTTAACCAGATCACGGTGAAGAATAAATACCCCCTTCCGCTCATTCCGGAATTATTTGACCGTCTGAGGGGGGCTAGAATCTTCACCAAGCTGGACCTCCGTGGGGCGTATAACCTGGTCCGTATCTGTCAGGGGGATGAATGGAAGACGGCATTCAACACCCGGGACGGCCACTATGAATACCTGGTAATGCCCTTCGGTCTCTGTAACGCTCCCGCCGTCTTTCAAGAGTTGGTCAATGACATCTTCCGGGACCTTCTCTACTCCTGCGTAGTGGTGTACCTGGACGACATCTTGGTCTTCTCTCCGGATCTTCTCACTCACCGGAGGGATGTTCGTCAGGTCCTGCTCAGGCTCAGGCAGAACCACCTCTACGCTAAATATGAGAAGTGCCTCTCTGAGCAGACCTCGCTTCCGTTTTTGGGCTACATAATCTCTCAGACCGGCCTACGAATGGATCCTGAGAAACTGTCTGCCATCCAGAAGTGGCCCCGACCAAAGGGGTTGAAGGCTATTCAGCGGTTCCTGGGCTTCGCCAACTACTACCGCCTCTTCATACCGCACTTCTCTTCCCGGACTGCCCCAATCTCTGCGCTCACCCGTAAGGGCACTAATCCCAGAGAATGGCCGCCCGAAGCAGAGGAAGCCTTTCTTCCCTTAAAACAGGCTTTCTCTTCCGCCCCGGTGCTGCATCGTCCGGACGGCAACAAACAATTCTTCCTGGAAGTGGACGCCTCCTCCTCTGGAGCCGGAGCGGTACTTACCCAAAAGTCGTCTTCCGGAAGAATGGTAACTTCCGGCTTCTTCTCCAAACTCTTCTCCCCTTCTGAGCGCAATTATTCTATAGGAGACCGAGAGTTATTGGCCATTAAGCTGGCACTGGAGGAGTGGCGTTACCTGCTCGAGGGGGCTCTTCACCCGGTAATTATTTACACGGACCACAAGAACTTGGCTTACCTCCAGAGCGCCCAGAGACTTAACCCGCGCCAAGCCCGGTGGTCCTTGTTTTTTGCCAGCTTTGATTTCTTTCTTCATTTTTGCCCGGCAGACAAAAACATCAAAGCTGACGCCTTGTCCCGATCTTTCCTGGTGTCTGATCTAGAGGAGGAGCCTAAGCACATCATTGATCCCGCCAGAGTAATGTAGGTGGCCCCCGTGAATCTAAATTGTCTCCCTCCCGGTAAGACGTTCGGAACAGTACCTGATCGGAAGAAGATCCAACACTGGGGTCACTCGTCTAAGCTAGCTGGCCACGCCGGTCAGAAAAAGACCCTCCAGCTTATTACCCGGCATTACTGGTGGCCTACCCTGCGCAAGGACGTAATAGACTTTGTTTCAGCCTGTGTGTCCTGCGCCCGCAACAAGGTTCCGAGACATCTGCCAGCCGGTCGCCTCCTTCCTCTTCCAGTACCTGCTGCCCCGTGGCAGCATATAGCTATGGACTTTATAACGGATCTCCCTGTCTCTGCCGGTTGTACGGTCATTTGGGTGGTCGCTGACCGCTTTTCCAAGATGGCTCACTTCATTCCCCTGCCGGGCCTCCCGTCTGCACCCGAGCTGGCTAAAGACTTTATCCGCCACATCTTCCGTCTCCATGGCCTGCCCCTCCACATCGTGTCGGATCGTGGGGTTCAGTTCACCTCACGCTTCTGGAGAGCCACATGTAAGCTGCTGGACGTCACCCTGGACTTCTCCTCCGCCTACCACCCACAGTCCAATGGTCAAGTGGAGCGGATCAATCAGATCCTGACCAGTTACCTCCGGCACTTCGTTAATGCCCACCATTCGGACTGGGTGGATCTCCTACCATGGGCCGAGTTCTCTTACAATAATCACGAGCGAATCTTCCTCCAAATCCCCGTTTTTTGTAGTCTTCGGTCAGCATCCTCGGATCCCATTTCCCGTCTCCACCTCGGTGGACAATCCGGCTGCGGAATCTCTCGTTAGCGAATTCTCCTCCATTTGGGAGAGTACCCGATCCGCACTCCTTCAGTCGTCCGAGCGGATGAAAAGACACGCTGACAAAAAACGCCTGGATCCTCCACAATTCCGTCCTGGAGATAAAGTCTGGCTCTCGTCCAAGTATGTCCGGCTCAAGATTCCTTCCTACAAGTTAGGGCCTCGGTTCATCGGCCCACTGGAAGTTATCAAACAAATCAACCCAGTGGCCTATAAATTGAAACTCCCAGCCAACTTGCGGATCCCTAACTCCTTCCATGTATCTCTCCTCAAACCCGTGGTACTTAACTCTTTTTCCAAGTCTACAGATACGCCTCCTGCTCCGGTTTCCACTGAAAACGAGTTTGAGGTAGAGAACATTCTGGCCACCAAAAGGGTAAGAGGAAAGACCTTTTTTCTAGTGGATTGGAAGGGGTTTGGTCCTGAGGAGAGAACGTGGGAGCCCCGGGAGAACATCCATGCCCCTCTCATCCTTGATAAATTTTTGTCTGGCCTAAAAAAGGGGGGGCCTAAAGGGGGGGGTACTGTAGCGTCGGCGTCCCTGCCTCCTGTTAGGCAGGGACGCTGTTCCCCTCACCTCTCCGCTCCGTGCCCGGCGTCTTCCTCCCGCTCAGCTGGCAGCGCGCGCTGCTTCCTGGCCACTGTGCTTAGGGCGCGCGCGCTCCCCCTCTCTTAAAGGGGCCGCGCGCGCCGTCCTAAGGAGTCCCTGGCCAATGGCCGGAGGACCTCACCATATATAAGGCACCTCCTCCAAAATGGAGGTGCCCGAGCAATGTTGTTGCATAGCCTATCACTCTGCTTCAGCCCTCAGGTCCCGTTACCAGATACCTGCCAGTTACCTGCCAGATTCCTGCTTGATACCTGCCTGATACTGGTCTATCTACTTGCATTCCTGTGGTCCGACAGTCTGCCTACCAGCCCTGCCAGTCTGTCTATGGATCTGATTGCCCGCTCACCTGGGAGCGCTCATCTGCTACCTGCCTGCTAGCCTACCTGGAGGCTCTGCCGTCACGTGCTGTGACCACCTGCCTGTCCAGAGACTCTTACCCGCTCACCTGGGAGTGTCCGCCTGCTACCTGCCTGCTAGCCTACGTGGAGGCTCTGCCGTCACCTGCTGTGACCACCTGCCTGCCCAGAGACTCTTGCCCGCTCACCTGGGAGCGTCCACCTGCTACCTGCCTGCTAGTCTACCTGGAGGCTTAGCCGTCACTTGCCGTGACCACCCGCCTGTCAAGAGACTGTTCCCGTCACTTGCCGTGACCTCCTGCCCTTCTACCCAGAGACTGTCCCCGTCACTTGCCGTGACCTCCTGCCCTTCTACCCAGAGACTGTCCCCGTCACTTGCCGTGACCTCCTGCCCTTCTACCCAGAGACTGTCCCCGTCACTTGCCGTGACTACCTGCCCGCCTACCCTGGGAGCCACCTGCTTCCTTACAAGGACTGCCCCTTTGTATCGTTGCTCAGAGGTTCCACCTCCCAGACCCGTTACACTCACAAAGGCATTCTGCAATGAGAGCGATCACACAGACTGTGTAGGAGTCTAAAGTGATAAAAACACACAGTGTCTGCATCATTGTCTCTCAGCATAAGGGAGAGAGGTTCCTCATAGGCCGTAGAATGGTGAAGCAGTACAGGAATAAAGCTGAGCTGAGACACGAGAGCCACTGAAGACAGCAGCACATGGGTCAAAAAGATCTCACAACTTGTACGGAGTACTGGGAGTGACAATAAGAATAAAAGTCCACAACAACAATCAAACTGCAAACTAAATATCACGGATGAGGAAAAGAATCAGGGAATGAAGATTACAGCTTAACACTTAGAGCAACATTTCATGCAACCCTCCACCTTAGGTCATGTAAACATGGCATGTAATAGATGCTGGTGTACCCACATAGTTTTTGAAGCAAAAAGGCTGGCGGGGTTTTTTCTGAAGCTCGTTCTTTGCTGCTCCTGTCATTTCATTATTTTTTAATGTTTATTGTGCACTTTTTCAGGCTGATTCCAGGTGGAATCTGTTTGAAGTCAAGCCATGTGCTTTGCATACCCTTTGACTGAAAAGGGACTATACATTTCCCATGTATAGTCACTTTATCTAGGTTTGCCTCCTGCTTTCTCATGCGCTCAGATTGGCTTTATTTTCCTCCTTCAAAGATGACTGTCTTGTGGCATAGAGAGGGCAGTGGTATTTGGTATTTTTCTATGTTTAGGGTGTCCACAGACTTTATAAAGGGGTTCTTAAAATCAGCACAAATCACTTTAATTTCAAATGGACTCCTCTTCTTGTCATTGTTGGGAGTCCCAGCAGTGTGACCCCCAACAATCAGACATTTAGCAGCGCAAAAGCTTTGAAAAGTCGCAGGGAGTTGCGCAAAACAAATTGCAACTTTTGTTGTTTCTTCGCCTGGTCGACTCCGCTCCACCGACTACAGTAGCATTTCTGGTGCAGCACACAGAGAAGCACGCCAATTAGAAGAGGCGCTGAACTCATTAGGAGGAGTGTGCCTCTTAATGAATTCGGTGCCTTATTTTTAACAAAGACTCCGTTCTTGATGAATTGACCCCTTAATTCTGGAAAAACTCCTTTAACATGTTTTTGCAATCTGCTAATAAATATCAAACTATGTGTCACTTAAGATGAAGAATTAATATAAGGCTGCGGTCAGACAGAGAATCGGGCCAATTATGCTAATGTCACTCGGTCAGTTTATTGTGATCTGATTTTCTCACATGAGAGAATCGGATCACAGGTGTGGAGAATATGGAGAACTTAATTTCTCTATGGTCTCTGTCTGCGTAAATCAGACTGCACTCGGATGACATCCAAGTGCAGTCTGATATTTTAAACAAACCCATAGACTTGTATGGGTGCACATGGTCCGATTATTGGATGTACTCGCAGTATGCTGCGCTTTTTTTTCTCATGCCGAATCGGCAAAAAAAGTGCCAGTCAGCACTGCCCCATAGAATTACATTGGGCTGAGTGCAATCGATAAAACATCAGATAACACTCGGCCATGTTGTATGCTCATGTGAGCGAGCCCTAAATCACTGAATCTTATATTCACAAAGTTATTCTTTTATGCAAATTCATTCACTGAAAAGTTTAAAATAGCCTCAGGAAATGAATATACACTTTAAAATATTAATTTAGATGTATTATAAATGTGGGCAGCAAATACTTAAAAAAAACATGGTAAAATCGAAAAGTGATTGTGTTGCAAATGAACTCTCCAATGTACCCAAATTAGCAAAACTGCTTCTTGGTCTTCCTGTGCTACTCAAATAACAAAGAGCCACACTAATGCCTGGCAAGTGTAATTATTCTCTCTGGCAGAGGGTCACAAAATTGTTTTAATCCAAATCCCACTGTAGAATGAAGACAAAAAGAACAGAAGACAAAAAGCACAGAAAAGATGCTGAATTAATTAGTCTTGGCACAGACTCCTAAGCCTCTGAAAGAATACATACAGCATACGTCTATATTCAGTGATGCCTTCAGAAACTTGTGCTCAATGTTGGAAGCAGTCATTTCAATCATGAAAGTAGTTATGTATAAATTATAAAGATCACCAAGTGTAGAAAATATGTGGCATGCAATTAATTGCCATTTCAGAAGTTTTCCAGGACTCAAACATGAACTGGTTACCCCTGACTGTCACAGGAACATTTGCTCTAGAAAGAGGTTTCTAACTGTGGGTTCATTTTAGCCATCTATCCTCTCCATCATTCACACCAAGCAGTCTTGCGCTATCATCTCTGATTGAAGCCCAGCTCATGGACTTTTTCACACTATCCTGTTCAGGGCAGTGGAATCAACCTGGTGCCGGGCTTCAGTTCAACAGCGAAACAACTCAGTGCAAGATAGCCTGGTGTGGATGACATATGGGACATCTCGCACATCAATCATAAGAGAAGGGGCTGGATTCTAAAGCGAACAGCAGGGCCACAGGATGGTGCAATGTGGCGCAGTGAGGTAGCCGTGAGCGAGGTACTCATCTCTTACGCCCCGGCACGTTACATGAAGGTAGGGATCCTGGCTGGGTGTGTGGACTTGTGCTATGGGGGCGCTACACCCTTGCAGGCTGCAGGTTACTGATGACTTTGGTTGGCCAGGACCAATTGTTTGACAGTTCAATGAGGGAGGCCACCAGTCAAAAATAAACTGTTTATTCAACGATAACTTGGTGGGGATTATATACAGTAGATAACGGGTATACAACTTGATGAACATTTCCTTCACAAAACGGAGCATTTTCCGCACACACTTTCAGTTCCTTGCCTTTTGCTTGCTTGTTCTCTAACTTCACCACAGCCCAGCAGAATCTTTACACCTAACGGCTCTCTGCACCTACAAAAATGTTGCCAGCCAAAGATGTCCCTAATTTTCAAGTACACTATCAGGACACCATGAGTGTATGTAACAATAGGTATGCATAATTTATTAATCACTAAGAAATAAAATTAGCATATTATTTTGACATGCCGAAAAACAGACTAACATCAGATGGGCAGGTGTTTTATTATTACACTATTCATGCACATTAGAGGCAGTGTCCACTAAAGAATATACCCATACTATAATCATACTCATCTACCAGACTCCGTCGTTCCTCTGCACTATTGCCTGTGTCCCTCGGCCTCCTCACTTCCTTTTCCAGTGGTGGACATCACAAGACTGCAGCAACTAATCAGCGGCCACTAATCTACTGCAGCAGTGACATTACGTTTGAACAAGAGAATAAAAGATGTTGGCCCATCTGTTCAGTGTTGGTGGGTTCCACTGACAATTTAATATGTATAGGTTTTGCCATCTGATAAGGATTGGGTACGAAACAATATTTCCCGGGCAGAAGTGCTGCATAAAATTGGCAAATACACTCCAGCGCTCTTTTGTAATAAACTTTTACTCTGATCTGGTGAATCTTTTGAAAGAGTATGGCCAAATTCACAATATCATTTTTGGGTAAGCTCTCTTAAATGCCAATAATGCACCAATAAATCAGTAGAATATTTTTACAGGCCTTTGTTTACCCTGAACTGTTCATTGTTTTGTAGTTTAAGCAGAAAGCAGACGATCTGTCTATCAGTTTTTTCCAGCATAGCCGGATGGATGGTTGAGTTGTGGAGCGGCACAGTACAGCTTCAACAACAGCATAGTGGCCACAGATGGGTACTGCACATTCGCCCCCTATTGATTGAGATACCTGATTGCGGCCATTATGCAGTTGATGGAGTTATGCTGTGCAGCTGCATAATCTGGCCACACCGGGAACAGCTGATTGCCAGGGGTGTATTTTATGCTGCGTTTTTCCTTCCAAACTTCAGTATTTTGCAGCAGAAATCTCTGCATCGAATACTTAACCCCTTAGTGAGCGAGCCAATTATGTCCTTAATGACCAAACCAAATTTTACAATTCTGACCACTCTCACTTTATGAGGTAATAACTCTGGAATGCTTCAACGGATCCAACTGACTCTAAGATTGTTTTTTGTGACATATTATACTTCATGATTGTGGTAAAAGTTCTTCGATATGACTTGGATTTATTTGCGAAAAAATTGGAAATTTGGTGAAAATTTTTAAAATTTTGCAATTTTCAAACTTTGAATTTTCATGCCCTTAAATCAGAGAGATATGTCACACAAAATAGTTAGTGAATAACATTTCCCACATGTCTACTTTACAGCAGCACAATTTTTGCAACAATTTTTTTTTTGTTAGGTTATAAGGGTTAAAAGTTGACCAGCGATTTCTAATTTTTCCAACGAAATTTACAAAACCATTTTTTTAGGGACCACATCACATTTGAAGTGACTTTGAGGGGTCTTTATGACAAAAAATACCCAAAAGTGACACCATTCTAAAAACTGCACCCCTCAAGGTGCTCAAAACCACATTCAAGAAGTTTATTAACCCTCAACGTGCTTCACATGAACCGAAGCAACGTGAAAGGAAAAAATGAACATTTAACTTTTTTCACATAGGGAAAATATATATTCTTGTATCGTGTTAGCCAGTAGGTAGAAAAATATTTAGATTTGAGAGTCCTCGGTGGTTGATACCTTTTAATGGCTAACTGAAAAGATGGTAACAAATTGCAAGCTTTCGAGACTACTCAGGTCTCTTCATCAGGCATATATACCACAAAATCTGAAGAGTCACATATTTTTGTGTCTTATTGTGTATAATTATGTGACTCTTCAGATTTTGTGGTAACCCTAATCCTAACAAAACCCTAACCCCAACCCTAATCCTAACTGCAAAGAATGGAAAAAATATATATTTTTGAATTTTTATTTAACTAAGAGGGGGACTTGATTATTTGATTTATTATTTTTTTTCTTTTGATCACTGTGATAGGGTTTATCACAGTGATCAAAAGGCACCAATAGGGAAGATTCCTTATTGTTGCCAGGCACCGGCCGGCAGATCTCGGCGGGTGCATTTATTTTTTACAGAAAGATGACGGTGGGCCGGGGGACAGATCAGAACATCCCGGGGACGTCGGAGGAGAGAGAAATCATTGTAACCACTGGCACACTTTTTTTTTTGTGATCGCTGCTATTCACTGAATAGCAGTGATCATATGATCGGAGACCAGAAAAAGCAGCCATGATCATGTCCTCCAGGGTCTCCGCTACCCCCGTAGCTGAGACCCCAGAGAATTTCCGACTCTGGGGGACGCTACAGCCTTATTCCTCAGCAACAGATTTTCATGGTGCTGAGGAATAAGTACCCTTAACTGCCGCTGTGAAAATGCATTACGGCAGTCGTTAAGGGGTTAACGTGTGCACATACCCAATGGTGTTTTTTTCAAGAGACTATTTTGATTGTGTTTCAGTTTTCTAACCTTAATTAGGCTGTGTTCCCACAATGAGTTTTTGGTGAGTTTCTAATGCTGCGTTATTTTAGCTTTCTTTTTTTTACGCTGTGTAAACTGATCTGTGGAGCGTGTTTCAAATCTACGACACGCCATTTCTCTTGAGTGTACACTGTGTTTTACGTGTGTATTTTCCCCTTCGAATTGCATTAGACGCGGAAAATCAGCAGGTAAAAAACAAATGTAATTTGCACATGACTGTACCTATATAGTTTTGTCAAAGCCAAATACCACGGAGTGTAAAAAAAAAACAGCTTTATTTAAAAATAAACAAAAAAAAGGAGTTCACATTACCTTATCAGTGCGGGCAATTGAGATATGTATACGAAGAGGGGTTTCTTTATTTACCTTAAAAACATCCTTTATTAATATGCTCTAAAATCATTGAAGAGAATAAAAGAGAAACACTGGCATATGCATTTTGAGCATTAAAAACGCTTCGTCATATGCCACAGGCTAGTTCTTCATATACATTAGTAGCTTTATTTAAAGCATGAAATACCATAAAGAGACATAAACTGCAGTGTCAAAAAACACGCTCAAAAACACAATGAAAAAAAATCCTGAAATTAGCCTAATTTAAGTAATAGGTGCAGAAAATCTGCAACATCAAAAGCTCACCAAATACTCATCATGGGAACGTAGGCTTAAAGGAAATCTGTCACATGAAACAAAGTCACATCTGCAAGCAGCGTGTTATAAGAGCAAAAGTAGTTTGGGCGCCCCTGGTCAAAATTACTGTTATTGTGAACAGTTAAGCAAGTTGAAGATGAAATGATACCTAAAAGGCCTAAAGTTAAAGATGACACATTTCCTTTGTATTTTAGGCACAAAAAATATATTTTTTTCATTTTTTACATTTTAAAAATGACAAAAAGGAAAATGGGCCTATACAAAAGTTTGGGCACCCTTGGAGATTTGTGTGCTCTGATAACTTTGACCAATGTTTCAGACCTTAATTAGCCTGTTAGGGTTATGGCTTGGTCACTGTCATCTTTAGGAAAAGTGATGAAAATTTCCCGGCTTTATAAAAACCCAACCTCCTCTAACCTTGTGCCAAAAAAACAGCAGCCATGGGTTCATCTAAGCAGCTGTCTTACACTCTGAAAATGAAAATGATGGAGGCCCACAAAGCAGGAGAAGGCTATAAGAAGATAGCAAAGTGGTTTGAAGTTGCTCTTTCCTCAGTTCGAACTGTAATTAAGAAATGACAGTTAACAGGAACAGTGGAGGTCAAGATAAGGCCTGGAAGACCAAGCAAAATTTTAGTCAGAGCTGCTCGTAGGATCACTAGAGAGGTAAATCAGAACCTCTGCTTGACAGCAAAAGACATTTAGAAAGATTTATCAGACTGGAGTTGTGGTACAGTATTCTACTGTTCAGAGACACCTGCAGAAATATGGCCTTTGTGAAAGAGTCAGAAGAAAACCTCTCCTGCATCCTCACCATAAAATTCAGCGTCAGAAGTATGCAAAAGAACATCTAAACAAGCCTGATACATTTTGGAAACAAGTCCTGTGGACTGATGAGGTTAAAATAGAACTCTTTTGGCCACAATGATCAAAGGTATGTGTGGAGTAAAAAGGGCTCAGAATTTCAGGAAAAGAACATCTCGCCAATTATTAACCACTACCATGGGGGTGGATCAATCATGCTTTGGGGTTGTGTTGCAGCCAATGGTACGGGGAACATTTCACGGGTAGAGGATGAATGGATTCAATTAAATTTCAACAAATTCTTTATGCAAACATAACCCCATCTGTAAAAAAGCTGAAGTTGAAGAGGATTGCTCCTACAAATGGAGAACGATCCTAAACACAAATCAAAATCCATAATAGACTACCTCAAAAGGCGCAAGCTGAAGGTTTTACAATGGCCCTCACAGTCTCCTGATGTGAACATCATTGAAAATCTGTGGCTAGACCTCAAATAGCAGTGTATGCAAGATGACCCAGAAGTTTCACAGAACTGGAAGAATTTTCCAAGGAAGAATGGATGAAAATCACTCAAACAAGAATTGAAAGACTCTTGGCTGGCTACAATAGGTGTTTACAAGCTGTGATACTTTCAAAAGGGGGTGCTACTAGGTACTAACCATGTAGGTTGCCCAAACTTTTGCATCAGCCCATTTTCCTTTTTGTTATTTTTAAAATTTAAAAGATAAAAAAAAAATAATAATAATATATGTACTTTTTTTGCCTAAAATACAAAATAAATTTGTCATCTTTAACTTTTGGCCTTTTAGAGATAATTTCATCTTCAACTTGCTTAACTATTCACAATAACAGTAATTTTGACCAGGTGTGCCCAAACTTTTCCATGACACTGTATAAGGCTAGGGTCACACAACCGTATTTTCTCTCATTTTGATTAGCCGATAATGCTAATCACACTCTGATCGGATATAATCTAAGTATGATCAGAGTGTGATCCCATTTTCTCGGATGAGAGGATAGAAAAAAAAATTCTCCTTTTCCATTCTGTCAGTCTGTGAAAATTGGACCGCACTCACATGTCATTTGAGTGCTGATTTTTTTGACGGACCCATTGACTTGCATGGCCGAGTGAGACCTGAATTATCGGATGCAAATCGTGCATGCTGAGATTTTTTCCTCGGACAGACTCTGTCTGAGGAAAAAAATCAGACATATGCATGGCCCCATAGAATAATATTGGTCCAAGTGCGATCTGATGTTTTATCAGATCGAGCTCGGACCGATAATACGATGATGCATACAGGCCTAGCTGCCACTAATTAGGACTGAAAGTCCCAGAATAAGCAGAGGTTTCAATAAATAACATACAGATTATACTGGATAATATCCAACAACCTATATATGAATTTGTTCAGCTCCTACTGCACTATAACATGTTGCTTATGGATTGCACTGCATTTCCAAACTGACGGGTTCCCATTAAATGGATGCCCTCATTTTTTAATAGATTGTATACTCACCCACTTAAAAATCCCTTCTACAATGCCGTGTTACCAGTCTTCTTTGGTTTACCTGGCTGAAGTGGTCCTGTAGCTAGTAACTAGCTTTAGCAATATATGGAACAAAACAACAAAAGCAAGTGATTGGCTGAAGCGGTCACATACGGTAAACATCAAGAAACTGCTGCAGCCAGGGGAGAACTGGGGACACAGCGCTGAAATGGAGCCAATTAAAGCAGATTTTTAGTTATTTTATCTTTATTGGTGGCTTGTAACCGAATTTTAAATAACATGAAAAAGTGCTTTAAAAGAAATCTGTCACCAAGTTTTTGCTACCTCATCGAAGAGCAGCATAATTTAGAGACAAGAGACCGTGATTCCAGCAATGTGTTACTTACTGAGCTGTTTGCTGTCATTTTGATAAAATCACTATTTATCTGCTGCAGATCTAATAGTTGTCTGAATGCTGAGCTCAGTATAACCCCACCACATCAAGGATTGACAGCTTTCTACCATGTACAGTGTATACAGAAAGCTGCCAATCAGTATTGAGGATGGGCTTATACAGAGCTCATGATTATGGAGGATTACATGGCAGCAGGTTTACTAGTCTTCTAATGATAATCTCCTGCTGATAAAACAGTGATTTTATCAAAACTACAGTAAGCAGCCCAGTAAGTGACACATTGCTGGACTTAGGGTGTCTGTGTCTACATTATGCTACTTTCAGATTAGGTGGCAACAACCTGGTAATTCAAGGAAGAGTGATGTTAAAGGAATATCCATGAATAAGGACCTGGGTATGGTCTGAAACGTTGTAGGAAAAAGGATTAAATAATCTTTTTGGATATACCAGAGAAGGTAATGATTTTAAGATGTTGTAATAAAGCTTACTATTTTATTTGGAAAACAGCTGAAGCTTCACTTCCTTGAATTTTGACATTGCCACACCACACAGGAATGGCTTTCTACTGCAGAGAAACCTGCAATTTCCGTCATAAAGGAGTGCTGATAATCATCTTTTTATCTTTCTTGACAACAACCTGGTGGCAGATTACCTTTAACTTACAATCTGTCAATCAATCAAATAGTTGAATCAGCCTGATTAATAACATTTCTACTTCTGATTTAAGAATGAAAACTAAGGGTATGTTCACGCGTTGCATATTTGCAGTGTTTTTTATGCATCTGTTCTGCAAATTAAAAGCTGCTTTTTACAATACCAGCAAAAGCTATAACATTTCAGAAATATCATGCACACACAGCTTTTTTTGTTCCTGGCTGCTACTTTTTAAAAAACTGCAGCATGTCAATTCTTTCAGAGTTTTGCAGCGTATTTTCATCATAGACAGCAATGAGAAAGTGTGAAAAAAAGCAACCATGAGTCTTTGATGCTTTTTTGATGAATTAAACTAACTTTATTTGCCATGTACTGTAGACAAATGACGCATATAATCTGCACCAAAAATCCAGCTAAAAAAGCAGCAAAACCTGATTGTTGTAAGCAGCTTTTTTTTACTGACAAGAGAGCAGGTTTTGGCGCAGAAAAAAAAATGCAGCAAAAAAAAGCCACGTGTGAACATAGCCTAAGGTTTGTTTCTAGTCAACTTAGCCTGAATGCAGACTGTTGATTGCTCTTACATTTCCTCTTTATCTAGCATGTAATTCCACTGGGAGCTCCAGGGAAAACATCCCAAATGAAGGGTGATGTCCGTAGATTTTTCAGATACACATCAGCATATGTTATTGTTAAACTTTTAAGGAACAATCTGTCAATTGAAGATGAATTCAAAGAGTCAGATACATTTGCCTAAGATGGTATTGATCACCATTGTTGCATTTTTTAACAATGCCAGATGAGAGCACTGATGAGAAATCATTTGCTGCAGGATAATAAGAGACTGCAGAATTGCACCTTTCCTTACCTAATGGTATTTTGAAACCTAATCAGCCTTAGCAGTGAACTTGCTTTTTGCTGTCATGGTTACTAGAAAAAGAGAGGAATGGCTGACAGTGTGGTCTGCCTCGAGGGTTTCTTAGTCATAGCACATGGCCATAAGAGCATAATGAAAGCAGAACGTGGGTGATGTGTTAAGTACGACCAAACTTTATCATGACGGAAGTATATATAGAAGAGAACATGGCACATGTGTTGGAAGCTGACAGCATAAGAAATGCTTCTGCCAAAGTGATGTGATTATCACATCTTAATCATAGCTTCATTCACACAAGGCAAAAAATAGGCTTGAAAATAAAAATAAAGTAAAGAAAACTTATAAAACAACCACAGTAATGCCACATTCGCATTTTGTACAGACCACAAAAAATGCAGCAAAAATTGATTACAAAAATTAAGGAGTTAGTATGTTCTCCCGTGTTTGTGTGGGTTTCCTCCAGGTTCTCCGGTTTCCTCCCACACTCCAAAGACATACTGATAGGGAATTTATAGTGTGAGCCCCAATGGGGACAGCAAAGATGATGTCTGTAAAGTGCTGCGGAATACGATGGCACTATTTCAGCAAAGCATAATAAATAAATTGTGAAATTATTTGCAGCATCATAGTTTTTTAGTTTCCCAGTTTTAGGAAATGTTCCTAGGGTTAAGTACACCCATTTTATGCCGTTTTTTAACCTTCATTTAGCCGCAGCCTTTACTTTTTTGTCAGAGCTAGGGTTCGCTCTGATGGAATATTGATAAGCGGAAGTGGTCATATGATGCAACAATGTCGCGTCACCTGGTACAACAATGCTGGAATGGAGCCACTGCGGAACTGCCATTAGATGCCCAATATGGATTACCCCTTTAATACTTGGTTTTTTTTTTTGAACGATTATTCTCTCCAGAATCCTAGTAAATCTGCAGGAATACATGCAATGTTCAATATATGCCAGGGAGAGGAGATGTTAGCCATTACAGCACATCACAAGATGCTTTACATGATTAGAAAAGACAGCTTCCAATTAGTGGTAGAGCACAATAAATAAATACAGAGGTGAAAGAGTTAAGCATTAATTAACTGTCAAAATGCATTATTGAGTTTTGTTTCACATGAACAAAGGACACATCTCATTCATAATATACTGACCTCATAAAAATACACAAGTAGGACAGGAAATGTTCAAAGAGAGTGCCCCCATCAGCCCCTCACCCGCAACTGAACCAGTGTTAAAATACTTTACACAGGAGGCTGCTGAACAAAGAGAATACAATAACAAGGCTAGGAATATTTACACCCACATACACGCTACACACACACACACACACACGCTACACACACACACACTCTGCACATACACACACACACACTCTACACACACACACTCTGCACATACACACACACACACACTCTGCACATACATACTCTGCACATACACACACACTCTACACATACATACTCTGCATACACACTCTGCACATACACACTCTGCACATACACACTCTGCACATACACACAAACTCTACATATACCAACGTATATGTATGGCAGAGTTAGTCTATGCATCTCTCTTTAATTCATTTTTAGTAACAGTTCACTGATCAAAAATAATATTTAGCCATGCTCAAAGGGACTGTTCAATAACATGTTTCAGTAGGTTCTCAATATTAGCATTCCTGGAATGTGAACTTCAAACACTCAATGCAAATATTTATGGAATGTGTCATGTAAAGTAATAAACTGAAAAGTCCCATGGTTGGCAATCTGGAACACAAAATACAACCTAATCCCTAAAGAAACCTCCAATTTGGATAATCCATCATCAAATTACTAGTTAATTCAAATCAAAGCGAACATAGCACAGAGCTAATAAATTAGACATGGTAACTGTTTCCTTGTTTCTCTGATTCTTCTAGTGTCTGTGCTTTGTAATGAAACCATCCCATGTTCGGCTTGTCTGGACAATGGAGATGACCTGTAAATCTAAACTTAGCATATAGTCCACTAGTCTATGAGGGGAACTACTGGGTAAGGGGGAAGAAATCTAGAAGTAAATAGTTGCTGTACTTACATATATGTTTTCTGTTTATCCATACGTACATCCAATGTGCAGGGTACAACTAAAGGACATCTGCGGCACCCTCTGCACTAATCCTATACAGCTTGGCCAGAGACCCTCCACATTTACATGTCAAAGAAAAGCTTTCCTAAAGGAGTATTGTGTGAGCGGATGGTTTCCTAAGCAGCAGCCTTGTCTAGGCAGAATTGTTTTTTACTCCAGGAAAACCTGTAATTTCATTTTAGTCAAGCAGACGCAGACAAGTATGTGATAATGCTGCAGCAATTTACTAATATGCATTTAATCATGGTAAAATTGAGAAACATGAGTGATCTTTAGCAGTCTAAGCACTGAAAACATAGTTAAGAGAAGGGAGAAAATAACTACTTTGTTTATTGCATGGTAAGAAATGTCTGGTAAATAACTGAGGCGCAATTTGTCCAGAAGGATTTTATTTAATAGGTTACACAGGAATGTGTATAAAGGTTCATTAAACACTATTCCCGAGAGTAATAAAAGCCACTAAATTCCTATTTATTATTCCAGGAAAGAAGATGACCTGCAACTAAAGACGTCGTTTATTCTATATTTCGGGTTTTCATTGCTTCAATGCATTTAAAGTTAAAAATCTAGATTAAACAAAACGCCTCTTTGAAGGGGGTCATGGCTGCTATGCAGACTGATGTGTTTCCATGGTTACAAACTGCTAAAAGAAAAAAAAATGTATATTCTTTTGCCTATTCTTTAAAACCTACAGATATTCAATAACAAAATGAAAACGTCAAATCATGAATTGCTGCCTTCACTGACCACCAAAAATAATTTGCTTAACCCCTTCAGGACCCAGCCTATTTTGACCCTAAAGACCTTGGCATTTTTGTCAATTCTGACCAGTGTCCCTTTACGAAGTAAAAACTCTGGAACACTTCAACGGATCCTAGCGATTCTGAGACTGTTTTTTCGTGACATATTGGGCTTCATGTTAGTATTAAATTTAGGTCGATAATATTTGCGTTTATTTGTGAAAAAATCAAAAATATGGGAAAAAATTTGAAAATTTTGCAATTTTCAAATTTTGATTTTTTTTTCTACTAAACCAGAGAGTGATGTGACACAAAATAGTTAATAAATAACATTTCCCACATGTCTACTTTACATCAGCACAATTTTGGAAAAAAAAAAAAATGTTGGTAGGAAGTTTGAAGGGTTCAAAGTTCATCAGCAATTTATCTTTTTTCCAGCAAAATTTACAAAACCATTTTTTTAGTTACCACATCACATTTGAAGTCCCTTTGAGGGGTCTTTATGACAGAAAACACCCAAAAGTGACACCATTCCAAAAACTGCACCCCTCAAGCTACTCAAAACTACATTCAAGAAGATTATTAACCCTTCAGGTGCATCACAGGAACTAAAGCCACATGGAAGAAAAAAATGAACATTTTTATTTTTCTAACAAAAATTTTCTTTTAGCCTAAATTTTTTAATTTTCACATGGGTAACAGGATAAAATGCATCCTAAAATTTGTTGGTCAATTTCTCCTGAGTACACTGATACCTCATATGTGGTCATAAACCACTGTTTGGGCACACGGCAGGGCTCAGAAGGGAAGGAGCGCCATTTTACTTTTTGAATGGAAAATTAGCTCCAAAAGTCAAATTGCGCTCCTTCTCTTCTGAGCCCTGCCATGCGCCCAAACAGTGGTTTATGACCACATATGAGGTATCAGTGTACTCAGGAGAAATTGACCAACACATTTTAGGATGCATTTTATCCTGTTACCCATGTGAAAATTAAAAAATTTAGGCTAAAAGAAAATTTTTGTGAAAAAAAAAGTACTTTTTTGTTTTCACAGATCATTTTGTGAAGCACCTGGGGGTTCCAAGTGCTCACTATGCATCTAGATAGGTGCCTTGGGGGGTCTAGTTTCCAAAATGGGGTCACTTGTGGGGGAGCTCCACTTTTTAGGCACATTAGGGGCTCTCCAAACGCAACATGGTGTCCGCTAACAATTTGAGCCGATTTTCCATTCAATTTGTTTGCGGACACCATGTCCCGTTTGGAGAGCCGCTGTGTGCCCAAACATTGGAGCTCACCTACAAGTGACCCCATTTTGGAAACTATACCCCCCAAGGCACCTATCTAGATGCATAGTGAGCACTTGGAACCCCCAGATCCTTCACAAATTAATCCGTAAAAATCAAAAAAGTGTTTTTTTTTCCACTTTTTCATTTTTATGAATCAATTTGTGAAGCACCTGGGGGTTCCAAGTGCTCACTATGCATCTAGATAGGTGCCTTGGGGGGTCTAGTTTCCAAAATGGGGTCACTTGTGGGGGAGCTCCACTTTTTAGGCACATTAGGGGCTCTCCAAACGCAACATGGTGTCCGCTAACAATTTGAGCCGATTTTCCATTCAATTTGTTTGCGGACACCATGTCCCGTTTGGAGAGCCGCTGTGTGCCCAAACATTGGAGCTCACCTACAAGTGACCCCATTTTGGAAACTATACCCCCCAAGGCACCTATCTAGATGCATAGTGAGCACTTGGAACCCCCAGATCCTTCACAAATTAATCCGTAAAAATCAAAAAAGTGTTTTTTTTTCCACTTTTTCATTTTTATGAATCAATTTGTGAAGCACCTGGGGGTTCCAAGTGCTCACTATGCATCTAGATAGGTGCCTTGTGGGGTCTAGTTTCCAAAATGGGGTCACTTGTGGGGGAGCTCCAATGTTTGGGCACACAGCGGCTCTCCAAATGCAACATGGTGTCCGCTAACAAATTGTCGGCTCAAATTGTTAGAAGACACCATGTTGCGCTTGGAGAGCCGCTGTGTGCCCAAACATTGGAGCTCCCCCACAAGTGACCCCATTTTGGAAACTACACCCCCCAAGGCACCTATCTAGATGCATAGTGAGCACTTGGGACCCCCAGGTCCTTAGCAAATTAATCCGTAAAAATAAAAAAGTGTTTTTTTTTTTCACTTTTTCATTTTTATCAATCAATTTGTGAAGCACCTGGGGGTTCCAAGTGCTCACTATGCATCTATATAGGTGCCTTGGGGGGTCTAGTTTCCAAAATGGGGTCACTTGTTGGTGAGCTCCAATGTTTGGGCACACAGGGACTCTCCAAACGCAAAGGGTTCCAATTTGTTAGCGGACACCATTGTGTAGTACATGTCAGGTTGGTGTGCGGTGTGGTATATTGTAGTGCATACACCACACACACACACACACACAATCTCATACACTACAACACACACACACCAACCTGACATAGCCTCCTCAGCTGAGTACGCCCTAGATTGGGATGAGCGGGACGGGCGGGACATTTTGTGTGTTTTGTGCGGTCTGTAAAAAAAAAAAAAAAAAAAATCAAAACTTTATTATAGTGTGAGTGTACGTGTGTGTGCTTGGTGTAACCTTCTGCAGTCACGTGTGGGGGCGGTCAGGCGTAGGGGCCGGTCAGGCGTAGGGGCCGGTCAGGCGTAGGGGGCGGTCAGGCGTAGGGGGCGGTCAGGCGTAGGGGGCGGTCAGGCGTAGGGGGCGGTCAGACGTAGGGGGCGGTCAGACGTATGGGGCGGTCAGACGTAGGAGGGGGCTGAGGAGATGGAGGAGCCAGAAGCAGCAGCAAGGGGGGTGATCACTGGGGCAGGAGCCGGCAGCAGCAAGGGGGGGTAGGAGGCTGGCAGCATCGGGGGGTGATTACTGGGGCAGAAAGGGGAGCAGGAGCTGGGGGCTGATTACTGGGTTTTCGGGGGGGGGGTGATCACTGGGAACAGGGGGGGTGAACACTGGGAACAGGGGGGGGTGAACACTGGGAACAGGGGGAGGTGAACACTGGGGGAGGGGGTGATTATTGGGAGGTGGGGGGTGATATCACTGGGACTGGGGGATGGTGGGTTTGATCACAGGAGCAGGGCATTTACACTGAGCCTGCTGCTGCTGTGATCACAGTCCACCGGCTGTCAGAAGGAGAGCAGCAGCCGGTGGATGAAGACGTGGGAGAGGGAGCAGAGGGAGCGGAGGTCGGGGTGCAGGTATGAAAGTGGAGGGGGGGTGGAGGGGGGGGGGTCACGGGGGGGGGTGGAGGGGGGGGTCGGGGGGAGTGGCGGCAATACTTACCGCTGATCAGCAGTGGCGGCGGCAGACGCGATCCACAGGGTCCACAGCAGGGGGTCCGCAGCAGGGGGTCCATAGCAGGGGGTCCGCAGCAGACGATCTAGGGTTGGGAAGGTGCTGGGAGGTTTCAGCCATCCCTCCATATCTGATTGGGGCTAGTATCCATGTGACGCTAGCCCCCCAATCAGATCTGGGGGGAGGGGGGGAACAGAGGTGACACTCCCCCCAGCCAATGGCTGATGCTGTAAGCATCAGGCAATGCCCAGATTTAAATATTACACCAATTTTCATTGGTGAAATATTTAATTCATACCGATTGGCAGTTTCACTAAAAGTGAAAATGAAACAGCCAATCGGAGGGGTCCCAGGCACGGGGGGGTTAATCCACCCCCCGGGGGGTCGACTTCAGGATGTCCAGTTGCAGTAGCAACTGTGACACCTGAGCGACCCCGCTCGCAGGCGCTGCAGGGGCTCTTTCCCTCCATGTCACAGACGCTGTGACATGGGTCGGGAACGAACTGTTTTCCATGTCACAAACGGTGTGACACGGGTCGGGAAGGGGTTAATATACCAGTACATCCTGATGTTTATAAAGCTCAGTTCACACTTTCAATTTTTAGTTCAGTCCATTGCTGAGACCAGTGATAGACAGCAAAGGTTGATGGCATGTCATCACTGCAGCTTAGTAAACAAAGGCTGTCATTGAGCATTAGCTCAATGGTTCTGGAGCAGCGGGGGTTTAAATAAAGGAATTGAACAGATAAAACATTCTATCCTATAAGTTATCACCTACCCTACCAGGAGGATAAGTGATTGACAGGTAGGAGTGTGGAATGACCACTAGGACCCACACCATTCAGCAGAACAGGGAACTTTTATCATGATTTAAGCAGGTTTTGCTGCAACTGGGCAAGGACAGCTTGTCATCACTGGTGGAACAATGGATTCTGAATAGTGTTGAGTGAGTATGTTCTGTCCGAGTATGCTCGGGCTGAGCTCCGAGTATTTACAGCTGCTCGGTGATATAGTTGTATCGCTCCCGTGTGCATGATTTGCAACTGTTTGACAGCTTTATTACATGGGAGGAATGTGTAAGAAATAGACATTCCTCACAAGTAATAAACCTGTCAAACAGTTGCAAATCATGCACACGGGAGTGATTCACACATATCACCGAGCAGCTGTAAATACTTGGAGCTCGGTCCGAGCATACTCGGCGAAAGGGTTAATAGAACATACTTGCTCAACACTAATTCTGAATTCTATCAGCAAATTCTAAAGGAAATATCAGAACATTTGTCCATGAGCTGAATTGAAAGAGATCATGGAAATGACCCAAAGCACACAAGTTCTACAAAAGAATGGTTAAAGAAGGATAAAGTTACATTCTAGGAATGGCCAAGTCACAGTCCTAACCTTAAAGGGGTTGTCCATTACTTGGCACCGTTAAAATAAAAACACCTATATTCAGCTTCGGTGCCGGCGCCGTTATAGCGTTGTTGGCACTCACGTTCCCAGGGCTCACGTGAGGTTGTTACATCACATGAGCCCTATGCCCTATCAGTGCCGGCTTCACTGTCCCGCTTTCAGAAGTGTTGAACATCAACACGAAGTCAGGACTGCGGCTATTCTCTGACTTCCTCTTGATGTTTGATCTGTCCGAAAGCGGAGGCAGTGACACCAGAGAGTCAACCTATCACAATCTCACATAAGCCCCGGGAACGTGAGTGCCGACACCGCTAGAACAGAGCTGGCACTGGAGGTGAGTATAAGCTGTTTTTATTTTAACGGGGTCAAACATGAGGAATGAGAAGGGGTTGTCCTAGTAGTGGACAACAGGGCTGTGGAGTCGGTAAGCCAAACCTCTGACTCCGACTCCAACTCTGACTCCACGACTCCCGCATACATGGTTCATGTTTAAGTGATAAATTTACTGTAGCACAGATTCATCTCAGCTAAAAGTCTAGACCCTTAGATCAGGAATAGGACAGACATTTATAGGACATTTCATAACTTTCCCAAATTCTTATGAAAAAATATTCCTCACAAACTGCATTGAACTACTGTACCCAATTTATTATATAATTTAGGAGTTGGGGTCGGTCTATTTTATACCGACTCCACCAAAATGGATACCGACTCCACAGCCCTGGTGGACAACCCCTTTAATTCTATAGAAATGTTGGGCAAGGACCTAAAGCAAGCAGTTTATGGGAGAAAACCCACAAACATAACAATTAAACTGTTACGTATGTAGCGAGGAAAAGGATAAAATTCCTCCAGGACGATGTGCAGGACTAATCAACAATTACCGGAAATGTCTCGATGTTGCACAAGGGGCTCATATCAGATATTAAAAGCAATGGTTCACAAACTATTGCCACTGTCATACATATCTGACATTGGGTCATTTTCTTCAATAAAAAAATAATACGTCTAATTTTTTTTTGTACTTGATTTGGTTCTCTTTATCTACTTTTAGTACTGATGTTGTTTCAGGTCAACTCTATTCTAAAAAATGGAGAGTTTTATGAAGTGTTAACAAACTTTCAAACACCACTGTATACACAATACATTTCCCTTTCATCTTTTCTTTCATTTCATGCAATAAATGGAGAAGGGGGCCATTTAAACTTATACATTTTGTGGGAAATGTTATTTTTTAGATTTAATGTTTAACTTTTTTTTCTTCATTAGGGAACAAGAAACTTGGATTACTCATACAATACCCTGTAATACTTCTGTACTACAGTGTAGTCTTCTGGCAGTATTCTCCTATTAGAAAGGATGTCCATGATCAAGAAACTATCAGTGGAGAAAATGCAATAAAATAAGAAAAGAAGCATTAATTAACTGTTTAAACCCCTACTGTTCCAGACCCAATGATTCCCGACAGTTTTTGATTAATTAAAGGGAATCTGTCATCAGGTTTTTTTCTACCCCACATTAGTGCAGCATCACATAGAAACAGAGACTCCAATTCCAGAGATGTATCACTTACTGGGCTGATTGCAGAAGCTTTTATTAAATCACAGTCTTATCTGCTGTAGATCTACCAGTTCTCTGATTGCTGAGCTCTGTGTAACCTTGCCCACACCACTGGCTGACAGCTTTTTGTCTGTGCATAGGCAGAAACCTGCCAATCAGTGGTGAGGATGGGGTTATACAGATCTCATGAATATGGAGGACTACATGGCAGCAGGTTTACTAGTTCTCTATAGATAATCTCCTGCTGATAAAACAGTGATTTTATCAAAACTACAGCAAGCAGCCCAGTACATCACACAACACTGGAATCAAGGTCTCTGCTCCTACATTATACTGCTCTCAGAATAGGTGGCAAAAATCTGGTGACAGATTCTCATTAATTGGAGTGATGACATGCCATTGACACACACAACTGGTTTAGCCTATCACTGGCCTCAGCAGTGAAAATGTGAACTGAGCCTTAAAGAGCATTTATTAGTAAGATCTACCATCCTAAGGCTGCATGCCCACTATGCGTTTTTCAAGCGTTTTTGCTGCACAATTTCCGCAGCGAAAACGCTTAAAAAACGCTTGGTAATACGTGCCCCATGGTCCCCAATGATAATCCACATGTGCCGTGCACATGCTGTGGAAATTTCCCTGTGGATTATCATTGCGGAAAAATACGCAGCATGTCCATTAATTTTGCGGACACGCAGCGTAATTGCCGCCATTGACTTGCATTGAAACGCTTCATATCCGCATCACTACATGTGCACACGCAGATATGAAGTGATTCAATGTGCGGAGGGTACCCAGGTCTGGAGGAGAGGAGAGTCTCATCCAGACCCGGATACCATAGTACCTGTAAAAAAAAAAAAAGAATAAAATAAAAAATATACATTATACTCACCTTCCGATGTCCCCCGGCCTCCTCAGCGATGCGTGCGGTGTGTTGGGCGGCTCGCGGTGGTGTGAGGACCTTCCATGACTTCATTGAGTCATGTGACAGGTCACGCGACTGACGTCGGTGGTCGCGTGACCTGTCACATGACTCAATGACGTCATCATAGGTCCTTCACACCACCGCGAGACACTGGGGAGACCGGACGGAGCGGAGAAAGAGACCGCGGGCCATCAGAAGTAAGTATAATCTTTATTTTTTATTTTTCACCATTCTCATTCTTTTTTTTTAACTATTACTTGGTCACACTATATAAATCCATGCCGGTTGCATGGATTTATATAGTGTGACCAAGTTGTCAAGCACTTTCCAAGTGATGCTAAAATCGCTTAGAAAAGCGCTTGATAACCCGCATGCAGAAATGCATGCAAAGACGCTTGACAAACGCTTCTACCTGGCGGGAAAAATGCATGTAAAATCCGCATGCGTTTTTCCTGCCAGAGAGAAGTGGAAAAAATATGCAGCATTTCTGCAGTGTGGGCACATAGCCTTAGTCACCTACATGGGCATGCTGGTCAGAGAAATTTGAATAAAGGGCTTTTTGGTGTAGGGTGTTTTAAAGGGAATCTGACAATAGGATCAACCCTACTAAGCAGTCTATATGGGCACTCAGCTCAATGGAAGCTGAATAAAATAACACCTTGATATCTGTGATCTGATGTCTTATTCCAGAGAGTCACATTTTTCTTATATGCAAAAGAGCTGTTAATATCTATGTGCCAGACACTGATCTACCTGAGAATCTGCCACCAGAGCTTATTTTACATGAAAGGGGGCATTACCAGGGTGAACCATAGAATGACTGACACTTTGCTCTCATAATCACACACAGATCTAAGTGAGATCAGAATAAACACAGTGCAGGAGAGTTAAACTTTGTCTCACTGAATTTGCATTTGTCCTCTCCAAGTTCTTCAGTCTACATGCCATAGGCAGTCAGCATGTTGCGAGGGGTGGGGGAAGTACAACAGAGCTGACAGCACTGTGAGAGGACAACTGCAAATGTGTTGTAATGAGACAAAGTTCACTTCCGCTGTGCTAGTTCTGATCTCACTGCAGAGCTGTGTGTAATTACAAGAGCAAAGCGTCAGTCACTACATGGTTCACACTGGTAGCACCCTCTTTCATTTAACAAGCCCTGGAGGCAGATTCTCATGCAGATCAGTTACCGGCCCATAGATTTTAACAGCTCCATTATATATAAGAAAAAATGGATATTTCTGGAATAAGACATCGGATTGCAGATATCACTGTATTATTTTATTCAGCTTCCTATGATCTGCATACCCATGTAGATGTCATAGGAGGGTTGATCCTACTGACAGATTCCCTTTAAAAATATCAGGATGTACTATTATATTAAGCAGTAATTTTTTTGTGGTCCCTGTGGTCATTGAAGGGAGCATTTCTCAATTTTGCATTTTAACTTTGCCTTTAATTTTGTTACTTAATAATCTGTAGGTTACAAAGAATGGAGCCAGAGAATATACAGCTTTTTTTCTTTTTGCATTGTAACTATGGAAACACATCAGTCTGCATAGCAAACATGGCCCCCTTCATAGAGCACATATTTTTTCTGTTTTTCAGCACGATTGAGCGTTTAGGTGTTTTCAACAGAGACAGAGAAGAAATCCGATGTTGGAAGACTGGGTGCTGCATAAAGTAAAAAACATAAATTTACCTCCCAAACAAAGAGTGTTTCCTCCACTCAGACAAAAATATGAAGGCTACAGAAGATCAGTGACAGCCAATTGGCTGTAGCACTCATGTGACGTGGTTTATACCAGGAGACTGGCGGGGGACACAGGACTGAGAGCAGAGCAGTGTCTCGAGTCCAGGAGGTAAGCAAAGCTTTGTGCTGTGTTTTACTTTATGTAACACCCTTCGTCCATTGGTAAGGGGTTGTCCAGCAGAGAACAAAAGCTTTTAAGTCAGCAAATCACAATAACTAGAGGGTCAGTCAATAAGTAATGCAATTACATAGGTTGAAAACCACAACATTAACGATTAATTTGTCACTTTTCAATATAATCTCCATCCATTTCCACAGTCTTGGTCTACCGTTTAACAAGGGCATGTATTCCAGCATGGTAAAAAGCATTCTTGGGACCCACCGTGCACAAACTTTTCTGTATCCCAGTTGTCCAATAATTTTCATCACACTGCCTTTACTGAGGCAGATAATGCCACACAATTCATCTGCAGTCACCCGGCGGTCATGCTGTGGTAGCCATGCTGGTTCAGTACGCCTTCAATTTTGAATAAATCCCCAACAGTGTCACCAGCAAAGCACCCCCACACCATCACACCTCCTCCTCCTCCATGCTTCACGGTGGGAACCAGGCATGTAGAGTCCATCCGTTCACCTTTTCTGCATTGCACAAAGACACGGTGGTTGGAACCAAAGATCTCAAATTTGGACTCATCAGACCAAAGCACAGATTTCCACTGGTCTAATGTCCATTCCTTGTGTTCTTTAGCCCAAACAAGTCTCTTCTGCTTGTTGCCTGTCCTTAGCAGTGGTTTCCTAGCAGCTATTTTACCATGAAGGCCTGCTGCACAAAGTCTCCTCTTAACAGTTGTTGTAGAGATGTGTCTGCTGCTAGAACTCTGTGTGGCATTGACCTGGTCTCTAATCTGAGCTGCTGTTAACCTGCGATTTCTGAGGCTGGTGACTCGGATAAACTTATCCTCAGAAGCAGAGGTGACTCTTGGTCTTCCTTTCCTGGGGCGGTCCTCATGTGAGCCAGTTTCTTTGTAGCGCGTGATGGTTTTTGCAACTGCACTTGGGCACACTTTCAAAGTTTTCCCAATTTTTCGCACTTACTGACCTTCATTTCTTAAAGTAATGATGGCCACTCGTTTTTCTTGCCATGATACAAATTCTAACAGTCTATTCAGTAGGACTATCAGCTGTGTATCCACCTGACTTCTGCACAACACAACTGATGGTCCCAACCCCATTTATAAGGCAAGAAATCCCACTTATTAAACCTGACAGGGCACACCAGTGAAGTGAAAACCATTTCCGGTGACTACCTCTTGAAGCTCATCAAGAGAATGCCAAGAGTGTGCAAAGCAGTCATCAAAGCAAAGGCGGCTACTTTGAAGAACCTAGAATATAAGACATATTTTCAGTTGTTTCACATTTTTTTGCTAAGTATATAATTCCACATGTGTTAATTCATAGTTTTGATGACTTCAGTGTGAATGTACAATTTTCATAGTCATGAAAATACAGAAAAAATCTTTAAATGAGTGTGTCCAAACTTTTGGTCTGTACTGTATATATACCCTCCATCCTGGTATATATGACCCTCATGCTGGCCCCAAGGGGCGTACAGAGAAGTCAAGGGGTTCCATGGCAGAAGCATAATGCACTCCCCATAGTATACTGCACAGCCCATAGTCCTCCCTATAGTATAATGCATCCCCCATAGTCCTCCATATAGTATAACACACAGCCCATAGCCCTCCAAAAAGTATAATGCATCCCCCATAGTCCTCCATATAGCATAACGCACAGCTCATAGTCCTCCCTAAAGTGTAATACATCCCTCATAGTCCTCCATATAGTATAATGCACAGCCCATAGTCATCCATAATGTATAATGCACTTCATAATCATCAATAAAGTATAATGCACATCCCATGTAGTAGTATGGACACTGATTTAAAAAATATATAAATACTCACCTTCCCTCCACTCCCCCGCGTCATCCTCTTCCGTAGCCGGCAGCTGACTTCAGCGTGCAGGCGATGGGAGGGCATAACATCACTGCCATGATCCCCTGGTCACGTACACTCCGACGTCAGCTACTAACCTGTGATTGGCCTGCAGCGTGTATTGCCAAGCACGGACCCAATGGGTCTGAGTGGTGCAATAAACTTCACCTGGATGTGCGCCCAAGTGTCTGCTGGCGTTGGCAGGCCCCAGCCGCACGGGTCTGGTTGCGTTACGTCACTGACCATATCTTTGTCTTCTATGCGCTACTATCTCTTATAATTAGCATATTGTTCTGCCTGTAAAGATGTTTACAAGACTGTTGCATGTTCAGTAGCTGTCCAATTTAGGAGACACATGCTCTGACTGTCTTTGTGGAAATGGTAAGATTTATTAGTGTTTTTCAGATGTCTAGAGCTTTTCAGTTGCCTCCTTGGAACCAGTGCCTCTGTAACAGGAATGCATTTCACAAAGCTTTTAGGAAACATGTCAAAAGAGCAGAAAACTCTCAGTAAGGAAGCCATGGGCGATGATTAATAACTAAGTTTGTGTTGTCTTCTCTTCATTTTAGGGTTACTCCAGCCTGATCTATGAAAGTTGGGGTATACAATGGATGACATTCCAAGTATTTTTGCTCATGAAGAACTTGGGTGACATGGAAGTTTCTAAGTAGCATAGAACTTGCATAGTCATTGCATAAAATCATTTGCATGATAACTTGATTTTTTCTCTCGTATATCCTTGAATACAAAATGATAAAGGTCGTAAGAACAAGTCTATGAATGTCTAGCTTGCTTGCATCAGAAGAAGGATGTAGTACAGTATGTAACTTGGACTTAATCCCATCCTGTAAAATAATTCAATTAGAGAAATAGTTTCCTCGGCACCAGGGCGGCTCACTCCGATGGGCAGTGTGGCATTCCATAGTCCCAGTCATGTCCTCTGCTGTCATCTCTCCATACTTTAATACTGTAGGACCTTTGTTTGAACAGCACATGCACCCCTAGGCAGCTAAGCTCTGATTTCAAGTTTTCAATTAAAAAAAAGAAAAATTGCTTAATAACGTTATGTTTTGTGAAGTAAGTGAAGATTAGGTTTCAGAGAGCAAATCTGGATTTGCTCTTAAGAAATACCTTAGTTTTAACCTCTGTGATTCTGGGGGAAAAGCTAAAAGCAGCCATGCATGCCACTATGCGAATGAACTTATTATTAAAAAAAAAACATTAAAAAAAAAGGAATACAACATGGGATGATGTGTTCTGTATTGTTCCATAGTCTCCTCCAAGAAGCAATATCTTATTACTTGGGAGAAAATACAGGACGATGTATGGCAAGCAATATAGAACAAGGAGTTAGTATGTTCTCCCCGTGTTTGGGTGGGTTTCCTCCGAGTTCTCCGGTTTCCTCCCACACTCCAAATACATACTGATAGGGAATTAGATTGTGAGCCCCAATGGGGACAGTGCCAATAATGTCTGTGAATTGTCTGAATTGTAAAGCGCTGCGGAATATGTTGGCGCTATATAAATAAAAAGATTATTATCATTATTATAGAACAGGAGTCAAAGTGTGTGCCACACATCATACTGTATTGAACAGTCCATATTTACATTGTGCACGGTTGTCATTTCTTTCTTTCATGTATTCAGCAATATGCTTTCTTTCCAGTTGTCTTGGCTTTGTGAAGAAACATACACAGTAAGTGCAATTTCTGGAGGTTTTGCTCAGTGAAAAAAAAACATAAAAAAAAAAAATCAATCACAACATACAGTAAAAACAAATAGAAGTTCTAGGATGTGCCCGAGCCAATCAGAATACATCATCCATTGTGTCTTCTGCTGTCTGATGCACATCTTTATTAGAAAACAACTTTTTTTTTTTTTTTCATTTTAAGGGGTTCTTCATCAAATAAATGAAAAAAAAATAAGTTGTTAAATACTTTTAACCCCTTTACGACCTTGGATGTATGGATATGTCCAAGGTCACATCCCCCTATTTGTCGCGGGCTCCAGTGATGAGCCCGCACCTTTTCGGGCACATGACAGCTGTTCAGCTGTCATGTGCCTTTAACAGCCATGGGTGGAATCGCGATCCACCAGCGGCTGTTAACATGTTTTATGCCGCTGTCAAACGCCGACAGCGGCATTTAACATGCACGCGTCGGAAGTGCGTCATAAGACCTGTCCATCACATGATCGCAGGTCGCTGATGGGTTGGCATGACAACCCGGGGTCTGCAGGAGACCCCTGTGGTTGTCATAGCCAATCGCGGTCGACGCTCATAGCAGATGTCTATTTTTGTTACACACAGTAGGGCTTAAGCCCTGCTATGTGTAACACAGGTGATCAGAAGATCGCAGCTTCTAGTCTCCCATGAAGACTATTAACGCAAGTGTAAAGTAAAAAAATATATATTTTTTAAATATTAAAAAAGTTAAAGAAAATATAAAAGTCCAAATCACCCCCTTTTCGCCTCACTCAAAATAAAATAAAATTAAAAATCAATGAAAAATTCTCATATTTGGTATCGCCGAGTTCAGAATCGCCCGATCTATCAATATAAAAAAAGAATTAATCTGATCTGTAAACGACGTAACGAGAAAATAAATCAAAACGCCAGAATTACAGGTTTTTTTACACTATGTTAGAACAGGGCCATCTCCTAAAGCCTGCATCTTGTCCCTCCTCCTGTCTCCTTATTACTTCTGACCTAGCTGCCTGTGCTTCAGCTGAGGCAGGAGAGCTTCATCTACTCACATAACCTGTACTGCTATGTCTGTTGGGTTCAGTAATGTGTTGGCAGTCATTTTAAAAACCTTGTAATTGCCCCTAAACCTGAGTAAATTAATAATAGCATTAATCAATTTATTTCTAATAATTTATCTATTTCTTTTTAAGAACCTTTTCTAAACTGCTTTATTTGTAAAATAAGTGAAGGAATATCTCCACTTGGCAATTACCTTTTTGTCTGTTATGTTACAAAGTATTACCAGACACATACTTTAATTCTAAGTATCTAATCCAGCATAAAATGAGCGCTAACACAATGCAAAGGGCTCTACATAGAGCTGTGGAATCAAAGTTTTATCCGATGGATGAGGATTTGAGGTCAAAGTCGGAGATCGTTTTGAGTGGAGTCAGAGTCGGTAGAAATGTACTGACTCAGACCACAGCTTTACAAATATTATCTGTCAGAGACTGGAGAATCACAGGACTCCGGTCCATAGGCCAGGTCAGTAGTCTGTGACGGCTGGATCGGAGGCCTGCCAATCTCCATACCTCCTGACATTGCCAGCTCTTTTAAACTGGTTCAGTGCAAAGTTGTGTGTGCAGTCACAGATCATGGACACGAGTCCTTCAAATCAATTCTCCCATCTCTCCCATGTGCTAACAATATAAATATATTTTATGTTTTCTTCTTCAAAGTCCCCAGTTTATAAAAATATGGAAAAAAACAACAACAGTGATACAATAATGCAACTATTTAATTATAGGCCATTTATGCAGGAGTCAGAGGTGAAGTTAGATTTGTGTGGATAAATAGAGGAGTCAGAACCTTGGCTAAAACAAAACTGTCTAATATTAAAAATTAAAACTCCTTAGGGTGTGTGCAGAAGATCCGAAGTTGCTGAGGGCTTGACGCTGCGGACTCATGCAGCGTCAAACGCGCAGCGGCCAGATGTTACAGCATAGTGGATGGGATTTGTAGAAATCCCATGTCCACTATGCGTCTGCGGCTCCCCCACAGAGACTGACATGTGGCACGTCTTTCCAGACCGCAGCATGTCAATTTCTCTTGCGGGTCCGCATGTGGGCTTTCCCCATAGACCTAATCTGTATGAGGAAAATTCTGCAGGTGAAAAAAAAAAAATGGAGGAGCTCATTTGCATATCCGCCTGCGGCTCCTCCGCAGCGTCTGGGCCGCAGGCCCGGACCCATTGTGTGCACTTACCTTTATTGACCAATCAGATTAAAAATGGTTTTAGATACTTTTTTTGTCTGTGAGAAAATGGCTCTGGCTATCTGGGGAAGGGTTAGGGCCTTAGTTGCCACATTGTGCATCAAAAATGTGCTGAAATTTTGTCCCAAACTAAGTCAACTGATAGTGGTGTAAAATAAGTAGACAGTCTAAAGATGTATTGTAAAAAATGTATCAAAGAGCATAAACCACGATGATTACTCTGGCACATTGTAAGACTGTCTAGTCTAAATTAATACTGTCTAAAAATTAATCTGCTCCACTGTATGGTGGGAAGAGAAGGGTCACGTTCTAGAGTATATTGGTGTGGTGGGGTCTGAACATTGCACGGTGTAGGAATTCTGTATGAAGACATCTAAGTGCAAGGAGCTAAACACTGAGCTGCCATTATAGCCTGGGGCTATGCAGTAGTATCTCTAGCTAACCAGTCAAAAGCTTACCTGTCAGTCTGATCATAACACGCTTACAAAGACCAAGCTGAAACCATTACCAATTACAAGAAAAATCACATTATCACATTTACTGTATTTTCGTGCAGTAGTCTTGACAAGGGTGAATGTTTGGTATTTGATATTACTTTAGCTGCAGTTTCTCATGAATGTTATTACGCACTATACAAACACATTTACTTGTTCAGTAAGAGAAGTGTCCATCACGAGAACAGAAATTCACTTTTAAAGCAAGAAAAACAAGAGGAATGTAAACTGGGAAAACACAACTGAAGTGGTATTTAAAGAAGGAAACTGTCTGGTATTAAAAATAATACCCCGTGAGCCAGTCCTAATACAGAGTAAATAAATCTACAAGTGGGAGAAAACTAATATGTGTTTTTTGGAAAGAGTATCTGTTACATTCATATTTCATATGGATGTTATAAATGAGGTGATAATACCCCAAATGATAATTCCAATCATTATTCAACACAAACAAGAACATTGATCGAACAATGAACAGTAATTCATTTGTTGTTGATCACTGACATGAAAATATATACTTACAGGCAATTTATCTGCTTGTAAATTAGCTGTCACTGCATCTGTCAGGTTTCGATAGAATCCGTGTGTCATGACTCAAGGCAAAATGCTAGTGTGAATACAGCCTTAGGGTAAACTTCACATTAGTGGCCCACAGCTGGATTGATCCCAGCAGAGGGAACAACGTGCTTTTTGCTTATTTCCTAAGTGTATAATATAATAATATACACTGTACTGCCACTGTCCAAGTTTTTCAATGAAACTCTTAGCTTTACTAATTCTCTTAGGTAATCTGCTATTTTACGAGTTTTTCTTTTTGGAATTGCAGTCACTCAGTTGTCACTTTTGTTGTATACCCTGGGCAGTATTCAGCTTCAACATTAATCATCTCTCAAGTGCGAAATGTGTCAGCAGAGTTTCCTGTAAGATCTGTGCTGAACTCGTTTTCAGTCTTGTTTCTTTCACTGTCATATATGGAGGACTTCTTGAACTGCTACATAATATTATGATCACCTTCCGTTTAACCCCTTAACGACTGACTATACGCACTAAAACGGCGGTCGTTAAGGGGCAGTATTCCCTCATTGCGATTTTAAAGCGGGAATCGGGAATAAGGGAATAGCGCCGTACCGGCAGCAGCAATTCCCGCAGGTGTCAGCTTTAGGTGACAGCTGACACCCTGCAGTATTGGCACCAGCCAGTTTTGCGACAGATCGGGGCAGATTAACCCCTTAAATACCGCTGTCAATCGCGATAGCGGTATTTAAGTTATTACGAGGGGGTCACAAGACCCCCTTAGTAACCATCAGACCCGCGCGATGAGAATCACGGGTCCCGATGGTTACCACGGTACCCTGAGATCATGTAATGATCCTAGGGTACGGTGGCCTGTGAGATCCAGTTATAAGCTGGGTCTCACAGACACAGTCAGGGACTCACTGACAGGTCTCATGCACTAGTACAGGAGTATTGCAGTGTATGAGACCAGCAATCCAAATAAAAATTATACATGTCCCACAGTGGGACTTAGTGAAAAAGTAAAAAAAGTGAAACAAAATATGTAAAAAAGTAAATTTAGGTCGATATGTTTTGTGTTTATTTGTGAAAATGTTGGAATTCACAATTTTCAAACTTTCAATCATTATATCCTTAAACCAGTTAGTCATGCTGTACAAAATAATTCATAAATAACATTTCCTATATGTTTACTTTACATCTGCATCATTTTCCAAACCTCATTTTATTTTGTTAGACTGTTAAAAGTTTAGCAGCAATTTTTCACTTTTTCAAGAAATTAAGAAAACCTGTTTCTTTAGGGGCCAATTCAGATTTAAATGGACTTTCAGGGGTGTTTAGGCTGCGTCCCCCCTATGCATTTTTCAAGCGTTTTTGCCGCTTAAAAAACGCTCGGTAATACGTGCCCCATGGTCACCAATGATAATCCGCATGTGCTGTGCACATGCTGCGGAAATTTCCGCTGCAGATTATCATTGCGGAAAAATACACAGCATGTTCATTAATTTTGCGGACACGCAGCGAAATTGCTGCCGTTGACTTGCTATGAAACGAATACTATCCCTGTCAGCACATTTGTACATACAGATAGTGTGCGATTCAATGTGCGGATGGTACCCGGGTTTGGAGAAGAGGAGACTCTCCTCCAGACTCGGGTACCATAGAACCTGTGAAAAAGAATTTAAAATAAAAAATAAAGATTATACTTACCTTCTGATGGCCCCCGATGTTTTCTCCGCTCCGTCTGGTCTGTTGTATGTGTCGCGGTGGTGTGAAAGGACCTGCCATGACATCATTTAGTCATGTGACAGGTCACATTTCCTAATAGTTCCCTGTGTCCTGTTAAACTCAGTGCAAGTCCAAATTTCAACAGTTTTTGTGGCTTAGACGTCATTCAAGTCTATGGGAAACCATCAAAAATGGCTGAAAAACATTTTACATCAGTTAACTGATCCATTGTTAAGTGTCAATCGAAAAAATGTTTGAACAGTTTATCTCTTTCTGTTTTTAAAATACAAATGAAAAAAAAAAATGAAGCAAAATAGAGGCCAAATGGATAACATGAGAGAAAAACAGTGCGTTTTTGACAAATGTGATAACGAAAAGGGATCTCATATTGTACTCTAAGGCTCATTCAGATAATCTTTTTCTCTGAATATTCTTTTTTTTTTTTTTTTTTTTTAAATCCACCATATGTAAGGTAAGGTAAAGCCCATAAGACGTGGCGCTAAATAATAAGGCCCATATCTCTGCAGCCATATGGCGAATTTAGAAAAAACAAAAGTCAGAATATTTGGGAGATCATCACAAAGAAAATAGGAGCAGAAACTCTTTAAGAGGTCATGTACTGGATGCAGAATAACAATAACATTGTCTAGATACAGCAGGGGAGGACATATCATTGGTGCAACCTGTGTTGCCGCACATGGGCCCAAGAGGTCAGGGAGGGGGCCATATCCAAAGCAGGTGGAATTGTGCATTATGATGAGATATTGGACTGCAGAAGGCCCTTTTATTGTTCTTGCATAGTGGCCCTCTTCTGTCTGTGTCCGCCAGTGAGCTACAGTAAAATCTTGGGAAGAGTTATCCAGTGACAGTTTTCCTTTAACACATATTATCCTGTGTAGCACACCAATTCTGGTTCCATCAGACATGCTATCATTGCTGTTTATACTATGCTGCAGCCTGCAGGCTAGACTATCTATATCAACAGGCTGGTTGTCCCGTCACTGCTGCAGCGTCACCTTCTGCTGCTGTCAGATGCAAATGCATGGAATACTGTTTCTTTTCTTGTCTACACCAGATCACCACCCAGATCTGTTTACAGGCTTTGAGGACATCAGTGATCTATGGAGTTATTATGTGTAACACATACAATGGATATCCAGGAGCATAATAGAAGAACCATGCACCAGTTATGCTTGCCAGGCATGAATTGGGAGAGGCCAGGAGGGAGTTCAGTCTCAGGTCGCTGCAATGCAGAGATTAACAACTCATGGTGAAAATTCTCCCACCATGATGCCCCTCAAACAGGAGGTGTTACCAGAGTAAAAGAAACTGTGCTTTAGTTCTAACCAGGGCTGTGGCGTCAGACAGTCATGGAGTCAGTGTCCATCTTGGTGGAGTCGGTATAAAATCGACCAACTCCAAAAATATATAATAAATTGGGTACAGCAGTACAATGCAGGATGTGCGGTAAATGTTTTCATAAGAATTTGGGAAAGTTATGAAATGTCCTATAAATGCCTGTTCTGTTCTTGATCTAAGGATTTAGGCTTTTAGTTGAGATGAAAATGTGCTGCACTTTATGTACATGCTCAGTAGTGAAGCAGGGCTGTGGAGTCGGAATCAGGGAAATTGAGGAGTTGGAGTCGGAGGTTTGGCTTACGACTCCACAACCATGGTTCTAACAAAAGAGCTAAGCTTTACTGAATATTAATTGACAAGTTACATAAGAAACATATGAATTGACATATCTTGTTACAACAGCACTTTTAGCAATGTATGTCTACTGTAGACAATGAATGGCATGGACAGGTGGGAGAAAGCATCTTAGCGCCCATGGAAGGGGAAGAATGAGCCCATCAAAACTTCATCCTGTTGTACAATTCATTCGTTACATTGTTTCCGTCCCACCTACCTTTTACTGTCTATCTTTTACTGTCTTTACTGTCTTTATCTTTTACTGTCTATCTTTTAATGTCTATCACATCTGTTCTGGGCTACTGACGCCCTGCAGACCCTCTTCCTTTTGGACAGAGCATCCAACCAAAAACAAAGAAATATAAAAGAGCATTTTCTTCCTTCTGTTTTCTATATACTGACCCTATTCCCCCATTTGGTACCCTAGGCATCTGTCTATTCTGCTTACCCATTGCACCAGTCCTGGTGGCAAAGCATGGTAAATGCACTGCCCATCTTAAAGGAAAACCTTAGCAATAGAAGTTACCAACTGAATTATTGAGAGATCCCCCCAATAGTTAGGGGGTCCATGTATCCAGGCAGTCGCCTAATAACAGGACACAGGTATTGAGTTCTGCCCTTTTGTAAAGATCTGTCAGCATTACCAATATCTGATTAGGGCTGGTAGCAATGCACACACGTCTAATATTGAGGGGGGTTTTTACATCTCTTTACTGGAGTTTTCCTTTATAAATTTGAGAAAATTCTGATCCAGTGTTACAGTACATTAGAGGATATTTGACATTAACCATTCGGCTATACTAGGCAATTGTGGAAATATCTGTAGCCAGGTCACCATAGGAGACAGTTCTGCCATTAATAGGACTTTAATAGAATGCAACACGGGAAAAAAGTAGGAAACTTCAAAGAAGCATTGTCTACCTGGCATCCTAAGGGTGTACATAAGTATTAGATGAATTATTAAGAAAACCTTATTAATATATAACTCAGCATCAGGACACTTTCCCATACACCCTATACTCCGATGTTCACACTCTCCACAAATTCTGTCTAAGGACTCCTAGCTGTGTCTAGCACTAACCAACCTTCACACATCATCAACTTATCTGTACACTGACTTTTCCATATCTGTTCAAATGTAGTCAATATTGCCAAAACTGTTCTGGAAGGCATTTATAGTACCAGGTACACAACAGGTTTTCGTGCAGTCTTTTGCAAAACCATAGATAACACATTTTGATACCACAACGAATTGTGCTAAATGCCAACCTTAACTCACTACACCTATACTAGGTTCAATTATATCATGTTCTGTAATATATATGTTACACTATAGAGAGCAGAGCTAAATCAGATGTCACATTATAGTAGATCGGTCCATAAGATACTATAGACTCCCAGACCATCAAGAAATGCATTGTATGCATAAGATGTATAGCTGTAGTCTGAGAATTCATTCATTCTATAGCGTGCACATTGTATACAGGGCTGTGGAGTCGGAGTCGTGGAGTCGGAGTCGGAGCTCATTTTGGTGGAGTCGGTATAAAATGGACCGACTCCGACTCCTAAAATATATAATACATTGGGTGCAGTAGATCAATGCAGTTTGTGGGGAATATTTTTTCATAGGAATTTGGGAAAGTTATGAAATGTCCTATAAATGGCTGTTCTATTCCTGATCTAAGGCTACATTCACACACAGCGTTTTTGCTGCGTTTTGTCAGGATACGCTTTTTAAAAAACCACATCACCTGAAAGGTTTTTGAGCTCATAGATAATGTTTTCAATAGCAAAAGCAGATTAGAAAAAAGCCAAACAAACTGACATGCTCATTCTTTGTGAGGATCCGTTTTTGAGCCCAAAAACGGATCCTCACAAAACGATGTGTCTGAATGTCATATCTTGAAACCCATTGACTTTGCTGGGATGCCCAGAGATACTGCATTTTACTGCAAAAAACGAATCCGCAAAAACGCTGTGTGTGAATCATGGCCGTAGCCAGCGAGGGGTAGGGGGGGCAGCAGCCCCCCCCCCCCCTAGAAGCAGGGGCACGCACCTATCAAAACTCACTTGTATGCTGTAGTGCTCCCGTCCTGCACTGGCTCCAGACTGCAGGGGGCAATCTCCCCTCCTCTGTCCTGTCTTCTGCCGTATTCACCAGAGAGAGGAGGGGTGCCTGCCCTGCACAGGATCCGATTCCTGGGCCCCGAGCTGGAGAAAGTGAAAGTACTACTGCTCATCTCTGTCACAGGAAGGTAACTAATGTTAATATTGTAGGGGATTATTATGTGCTCTCCGTACGATGTGTGTGAACTATATGTGCGATATGTGCAATGTACTATTCGCTGTCTGTAGCTGTCATCTGTCTGTCACACTCTATCCCTCCATCCATCCCTCTATCTATCCATTCATCTATCCCTCCAGCTATCCATCATTATATTCTATCTAAATATCTTGATTATTGTATCATAAAAATGATTAAATGTCTGATGTTCACATTGTACTACAATAAATTTTTCACTTAAATATAAGCAATATATGTGGGAGTCGGAGTCGTGGAGTCGGAGTCGGTGTAAGGGAAATTGAGGAGTCAGAGTCGCAGGTTTGGCTTACCGACTCCACAGCCCTGATTGTATATAGCCAGTTCTATAGATGCTGTGTATACACTGTACACAGACTGCTATATAGAGTGCAGTATATAGACTGTATATAGCCAGCTCTAGAAATAGAAATGTATAGACTGTACACAGCCAACTTTATAGGGTGTAGTGTATATACTGTACACAGCCAGCTCTATAGGATGAAATGTATAGACGGTACATAGCAAGCTCTATAGGGTGCAATTTATAGACTGTATATAGCCAGCTTTATAGGGTGCAGTGTATAGACTGTAGATAGGCAGCTGTATCGGATGAAATGTATACATTGTACATAGGAAGCTTTATAGGGTGCAGTGAGTAGAATGAAAACTATAGAGCTGGCTATATTCATTGTATAGATTGTATATAGCCAGCTATATAGGGTGCAGGGTATAGACTGTATATAGCCAGCTCGATAGAGTAAAATGTGAAGACTTTACATAGCAAGCTCTGTAGGGTGCAATGTATAGACTGTATATAGCCACCTGTATAGGATGAAATTTATACACTGTACATAGCAAGCTCTATAGGGTGCAATTTATAGACTGTACATAGCCAACTTTATAGGGTGCAGTGTGTAGACTGAATATAACCAGCTCTATAGTTTGCAATGTATAGACTGCAAATAAACAGCTCTGTAGGGTGCAGTGTATATAATCTATAGAGCCAGCTCTATATGGTGCAGTGTATAAAAGATATATATATAGCCAGCTGTATAGGGTGCAATGTATGTATGTATATATACACTGCTCAAAAAAACAAAGGGAACACTTAAACAACAGAATATAACTCCCAAGTAGATCAAACTTCTGTGAAATCAAACTGTCCACTTAGGAAGCAACACTGATTGACAATCAATATCACATGCTGTTGTGCAAGTGGAATAGAGAATAGATGGAAACTATTGGCAATTATCAAGACACCCTCAATAAAGGAGTGGTTCTGCAGGTGGGGACCACAGACGACATCTCAGTACCAATGCTTTCTGGCTGATGTTTTGGTCACTTTTGAATGTTGGTTGTACTTTCACACTCGTGATAGCATGAGACGGACTCTACAACCGACAGAAGTTGCTCAGGTAGTGCAGCTCATCCAGGATGGCACATGAATGCGAGCTGTGGCAAGAAGGTTTGCTGTGTCTGTCAGAAAAGTGACCAGAGGCTGGAGGCACTATCAGGAGACAGGCCAGTACACCAGGAGACGTGGAGGGGGCCGTAGGAGGGCAACAACCCAGCAGCATGACCGCTACCTCCGCCTTTGTGCAAGGAGGAACAGGAGGAGCACTGCCAGAGCCCTGCAAAATGACCTCCAGCAGGCCATAAATGTACATGTGTCTGCACAAACAGAAACTGACTCCATGAGGGTAGTATAAGGGCCTGACGTTCACAGATGGGGGTTGTGCTCACAGCCCAACACCGTGCAGGACGCTTGGCATTTGCCACAGAACACCAGGATTGGCAAAGTCGCCACTGGCGCCCTGAGCTCTTCACAGATGAAAGCAGGTTCACACTGAGCACATGTGACAGACGTGACAGAGTCTGGAGACGCCATGGAGAGCGATCTGCTGCCTGCAAAGTCCTTCAGCATGACCGGTTTGGCAATGGGTCAGTAATGGTGTGGGGTGTCATTTCTGTGGAGGGCCGCACAGCCCTCCATGTGCTCGCCAGAGGTAGCCTGACTGCCATTAGTTACCGAGATGAGATCCTCAGACCCCTTGTGAGACCATATGCTGGTGCGGTTGGCGCTGGGTTCCTCCTAATGCAGGACAATGCCAGACCTCATGTGGCTGGAGTGTGTCAGCAGTTCCTGCAAGATGAAGGCATTGAAGCTATGGACTGGCCTGCCCGTTGTAGGGAGGTCATACAGGCAAGTGGAGGCCACACACAATACTGAGCCTCATTTTGACTTTTTTTAAGGACATTACATCAAAGTTGGATCAGCCTGTAGTGTGTTTTTCCACTTTAATTTTGGGGGTGACTCCAAATCCAGGCCTCCATTGGTTAATAAATTTGATTTTCATTGATGATTCAACTTTGTACAGAACAAAGTATTCAATGAGAATATTTCATTCATTCAGATCTAGGATGTGTTATTTGAGTGTTCCCTTTATTTTTTTGAGCAGTGTACATACACATACAGTTGTGCTCAACGTTTACATACCCCGGCAGAATTTTTGCTTTCTTGTCCTTGTTTCAGAGAATATGAATAAAACAAAAAAACTTTTTCTCCACTCAAGGTTATTGGTTGGGTGAAGCCATTTATTGTCAAACTACTGTGTTTTCTCTTTTTAAATCTTAATGACAACCAAAATCATTCAAATGACCCTGATCAAAAGTTCGCATACCCTGGTGATTTTGGCCTGATAACATGCACAGAATTTGGCAAAAATGGGTTTGATTGGCTACTAAAGGTAACATTCTCACCTGTGACCTGTTTGCATCTTTCATCCAGCCACTGACCTTTCTGGATTGTGATTCATGGGGAAAGCAAAAGAATTGTCAATGGATCTACGGGAAAAGGTAGTTGAACTGTATAATACAGGAAAGGGATACAAAAAAATATCCAAGGAATTGATAATGCCAGTCAGCAGCGTTCAAACTGTGGTTAACAAATGGAAAATCAGGGGCTCTGTAAAAACCAAACCACGGTCAGGTAGACTAACAAAAATTTCGGCCACAACTGCCAGGAAAATTGTTCGGGATGCAAAGAAAAACCCACAAATAATATCAGCTGAAATTCAGGACTCTCTGAAAACTAGCGGTATGGCTGTTTCAAGATGCACAATAAGGAGGCATTTGAAGAAAAATGGGCGGCATAGTTGAGTCACCAGAAGAAAGCCATTACTGCGGAAATGTCACAAAGTATTTCGCCTACAATACGCTAAACAGCACAGAGACAAGCCTCAAAACTTCTGGTTCAAGGTAATTTGGAGTGATGAGACCAAAATTGAACTTTTTGGCCACAACCATACACGTTACATTTGGAGAAAGGTCAGAAGGCCTATGATGAAAGGAACACCATTCCTACAGTAAAGCATGGAGGTGGAACGCTGATGTTTTGGGGATGTGTGAGCTACAAAGGCACAGGTAAGGTGATAGAGGGAAGATATGTTTCATGGAACCTATTAGCTTCCGTGAATTGTAACCATGAAGTTTTTTCCAGCATGTTATTTGCTGAGAGGGTTAAACCTCCATTTTAAAAGGGAGTGGCTTTTTGTGAATGACCATTGTGAAGGGTGGGAGATCATTCACTATATCTTTACCTCAGGGTGTGGTTTGGGGTTTAAATACTCTGCCTGCTGAGGCATTCAGTGTTCAGTGTATCTGGAGAGGCATACTCCAGACAGACATGTGTTCTGTGCTAATCTGAACCCTATGTTTGCTGGACTCTGAGCGGGTGGATCCCCGCTACCACAAGGACTGTGTTTGGTGTCACCACTTTGTTTTGTTTTTCTGTTTTTGCCCAAAGGGCCATGTTTGTTTTATTTCCCATGGTTTATGCTGCCTAATAAATCTGGGAAGAATTTAAAGAGACAGTGTTCCTGTATACCTCTTTGTGCAACCAAGTGAGCCGATCTGCCACAATATACATATATGAACGTGCTTTAGTTCGACATGTGCATATGTGCAGATGATGACGGAAGCTGGTAAGATTGTGTCAATAATGACAGTGAAACGAGTACTGTATCAACATGGGCTGAAAGGCCACTCTGCCAGGAAGAAGCCACTACTCCAAAACAAACATAAAAAAAGCCAGATTAATGTTTGCAAATGCACACAGGAACAAAGGCCTTAATTTTTGGAGACATGTCCTGTGGTCTGATGAAATTAAAATTGAACTTTTTGGGCATAATAACCATCATTACGTTTGGAGGAAAAAGGGAGAAGCTTGGAAGCCTAAGGACACCATCCCAACTGTGAAACATGGGGGTGGCAGCATCATGTTGTGAGGTTGTTTTGCGGCAGGAGGACTGGTGCACTTCACAAAATAGATGGCATCATGAGAAAAAAAGATTATGTGGCAATAATGAAGCAACATCTCAAAACATCAGCCAGAAAGTTAAAGCTTGGGAGGAAATGGATCTTCCAAATAGACAATGACCCGAAGCATACTGCCAAAATGGTAACAAAGTGGCTTAAGGATAACAAAGTCAATGTTTTGGAGTGGCCATCACAAAGCCCTGATCTCAATCCTATTGAAAATTTATGGGCAAAGCGGAAAAGGCAGGTGCGAGCAAGGCGACTTACAAACCTGGATCACTTACACCAGTTTTGTCAGGAGGAATGAGCCCAAATTCCTACCAACTATTGTGAGAAGCTTGTGGAAGGATATCCCAAACGTTTGACCCAAGTCATTCAGTTTAAGGATAATGGTACCAAATACTAATGAAATGTATGTAAACTTTTGACTTTGCAATAAGTAATGACAATTACTTAAAACCAGGGCTGTGGAGTAGGAGTCGGTACAAAGTGTACCGACTCCGACTCCTAAAATATATAATAAATTGGGTACAGTAGTTCAATGCAGTTTGTGGGGAATATTTTTTCATAAGAATTTGGGAAAGTTATGAAATGTCCTATAAATGTCTGTCCTATTCCTGATCTAAGGGTCTTGACTTTTAGCTGAGATTAATCTGTGCTACATTAAAATTTATTACTTAAACATGAGCCATGTATGAGGGAGTCAGAGTCGTGGAGTTGGTGTCATGGAAATTGAGGAGTCGGAGTCAGAGGTTTGGCTTACCGACTCCATAGCCCTGCTTAAAACATTCTCTCTCTCATTATTCTGGCATTTGGCAAATATTAAAAATTATGGTAATCCTAAATGACCTAAAACGGGAAAGATTTATTCTGATTTCATGTCAGATATTGAGAAAAATATGCATATGTGTCTTTTTATATAGTGTATGGAAACTTCTGGTTTCAACGGTACATAGATCAATAGGGTGCAATAAACTGCATATAGGCAATTGTATATAGCCAGCTCTATATAGTACACAGCCCATACATCAAACAGTACTGTATACAGCCCCATACAGCAAACTGTACTGTATACAGCCCCATACATCACACAGTATACAGCCTCATACATCACACAGTATACAGCTCCATACATCACACTGTATACAGCCCCATACATCGCACTGTATACAGCCCCATACATAGCACTGTATACAGCCCCATACATCGCACAGTACACAGCCCCATACATCACACTGTATACAGACCCATACATCGCACTGTATACAGCCCCATACATCGCACTGTATACAGCCCCATACATCACACTGTATACAGCCCCATACATCACACTGTATACAGCCCCATACATAGCACTGTATACAGCCCCATACATCGCACTGTATACAACCCCATACATCGCACTGTATACAGCCCCATACATCCCACTGTATACAGACCCATACATCACACAGTATACAGCCCCATACATCCCACTGTACACTGTGTGCAGAATTATTAGGCGAGTTGTATTTTAGAGGATTATTTTTATTATTGATCAACAACTATGTTCTCAATCAACCCAAAAGACTCATAAATATCCAAGCTTAATATTTTTGGAAGTTGGAGTGGGCTTTTTTTCGATTTGGCTATCTTAGGAGGATATCTGTTTGTGCAGGTAACTATTACTGTGCAGAATTATTAGGCAACTTAATAAAAAACAAATATAATCCCATCTCACTTGTTTATTTTCATCAGGTAAACCAATATCAGTGCACAATATTTAGAAATAAACATTTCTGACATGCAAAAACAAAACCCCCAAAAAATAGTGATCAGTATAGCCACCTTTCTTTATGATGACACTCAACAGCCTTCCATCCATAGATTCTGTCAGTTGCTTGATCTGTTTTCGATCAACATTGCGTGCAGCAGCCACCACAGCCTCCCAGACACTGTTCCGAGAGGTGTACTGTTTTCCCTCCCTGTAGATCTCACATTTTATGATGGACCATAGGTTCTCTATGGGGTTCAGATCAGGTGAACAAGGGGGCCATGTCATTATTTTTTCTTCTTTTAGACCTTTACTGGCCAGCCACGCTGTGAAGTAGTTGGATGCATGTGATGGAGCATTGTCCTGCATGAAAATCATCTTTTTCTTGAACGATACCGACATCTTCCTGTATCACTGCTTGAAGAAGTTGTCTTCCAGAAACTGGCAGTAGGTCTGGGAGTTGAGCTTCACTCCATCCTCAACCCGAAAAGGTCCCACAAGTTCATCTTTGATGATACCAGCCCATACCAGTACCCCACCTCCACCTTGCTGGCGTCTGAGTCGGAGTGGAGCTCTCTGCCCTTTACTGATCCAGCCTCTGGCCCATCCATCTGGCCCATCAAGAGTCACTCTCATTTCATCAGTCCATAAAACCTTTGAAAAATCAGTCTTAAGATATTTCTTGTCCCATTCTTGAAGTTTTATCATATGTTTCTTGTTCAAAGGTGGTCGTTTTTCAGCCTTCCTTACCTTGGCCATGTCCCTGAGTATCGCACACCATGTGCTTTTTGATACTCCAGTAACGTTGCAGCTCTGAAATATGGCAAAACTGGTGGCGAATGGCATCTTGGCAGCTTCACGCTTGATTTTCCTCAATTCATGGGCAGTTATTTTGCGCCTTTTTTGGCCAACACGCTTCTTGGGACCCTGTTGGCTATTTGCCATGAAACGCTTGATTGTTCGGTGATCACGCTTCAAAAGTTTGGAAATTTCAAGACTGCTGCATCCCTCTGCAAGACATCTCACAATTTTGGACTTTTCAGCGCCTGTCAAATCTCTCTTCTGACCCATTTTGCCAAAGGAAAGGAAGTTGCCTAATAATTAAGCACACCTTATATAGGGTGTTGATGTCATTAGTCAACACCCCTCCTCATTACAGAGATGCACATCACCAGATTTACTTAATTGGTAGTTGGCTCTGAAGCCTATGCAGCTTGGAGTAGGACAACATGTATAAAAAGTATCATGTGAGCAAAATACTCATTTGCCTAATAATTCTGCACGCAGTGTATACAGCCCCATACATCACACAGTATACAGCCCCATACATCACACAGTATACAGCCCCATACATCACACTGTATACAGCCCTATACATCACACAGCATACAGCTCCATACATCACACAGCATACAGCCCCATACATCACACTGTATACAGCCCCATACATCACACTGTACACAGACCCATACATCGCACTGCATACAGCCCCATACATCGCACTGCATACAGCCCCATACATCACACTGTATACAGCCCCATACATCACACAGTATACAGCCCCATACATCACACAGTACACAGACCCATACATCCCACTATATACAGCCCCATACATCACACAGTACACAGACCCATACATCCCACTGTATACAGCCCCATACATCACACAGTACACAGCCCCATACATCACAGTATACAGCCCCATACATCACACAGTATACAGCCCCATACATCACACTGTATATAGCCCCATACATCACTGTATACAGCCCCATACATCACACAGCCCCATACATCACACTGTATATAGCCCCATACATCACACAGTATACAGCCCCATACATCACACTGTATACAGCCCCATACATCACACTGTATACAGCCCCATACATCACACTGTATACAGCCCCATACATCACACAGTACACAGCCCCATACATCACACTGTATACAGCCCCATACATCACACTGTACACAGCCCCATACATCCCACTGTATACAGCCCCATACATCACACTGTATACAGCCCCATACATCACACTGTATACAGCCCCATACATCACACAGTATACAGCCCCATACATCACACAGTATACAGCCCCATACATCACACTGTATACAGCCCCATACATCACACAGTGTACAGCCCCATACATCACATAGTATACAGCCCCATACATCACACTGTATACAGCCCCATACATCACACTGTATACAGCTCCATACATCATACAGTATACAGCCCCATACATCACACAGTATACAGCTCCATACATCACACTGTATACAGCCCCATACATCACACTGTATATAGCCCCATACATTACACAGTACATAGACCCATACATCACACAGTACACAGCCCCATACATCACAATGTATACAGCCCCATACATCACAATGTATACAGCCCCATACATCACACAGTGTACAGCCCCATACATCACATAGTATACAGCCCCATACAGCCCACTGTTTATAGCCCCATACATCACACAGTATACAGCCCCATACATCACACTGTATACAGCCCCATACATCCCACTGTATACAGCCCCATACATCCCACTGTATACAGCTCCATACATCACACAGCATACAGCCCCATACATCCCACTGTATACAGCCCCATACATCCCACTGTATACAGCCCCATACATCCCACTGTATACAGCCCCATACATCCCACTGTATACAGCCCCATACATCCCACTGTATACAGCCCCATACATCAGACTGTATACAGCCCCATACATCGCACTGTATACAGCCCCATACATCGCACAGTATACAGCCCCATACATCCCACTGTATACAGCCCCATACATCGCACTGTATACAGCCCCATACATCGCACTGTATACAGCCCCATACATCAGACTGTATACAGCCCCATACATCGCACTGTATACTGCCCCATACATCACACTGTATACAGCCCCATACATCCCACTGTATACAGCCCCATACATCCCACTGTATACAGCCCCATACATCCCACTGTATACAGCCCCATACATCGCACTGTATACAGCCCCATACATCGCACTGTATACAGCCCCATACATCGCACTGTATACAGCCCCATACATCGCACAGTATACAGCCCCATACATCGCACAGTATACAGCCCCATACATCGCACTGTATACAGCCTCATACATCGCACTGTATACAGCCCCATACATCGCACTGTATACAGCCCCATACATCGCACTGTATACAGCCCCATACATAGCACTGTATACAGCCCCATACATCGCACTGTATACAGCCCCATACATCGCACTGTATACAGCCCCATACATCGCACTGTATACAACCCCATACATCGCACTGTATACAGCCCCATACATCACACAGTATACAGCCCCATACATCAGACTGTATACAGCCCCATACATCGCACTGTATACAGCCCCATACATCAGACTGTATACAGCCCCATACATCGCACTGTATACAGCCCCATACATCACACTGTATACAGCCCCATACATCCCACTGTATACAGCCCCATACATCGCACTGTATACAGCCCCATACATCACACAGTATACAGCCCCATACATCCCACTGTATACAGCCCCATACATCGCACTGTATACAGCCCCATTCATCCCACTGTATACAGCCCCATACATCAGACTGTATACAGCCCCATACATCAGACTGTATACAGCCCCATACATCGCACTGTATACAGCCCCATACATCGCACTGTATACAGCCCCATACATCGCACTGTATACAGCCCCATACATCCCACTGTATACAGCCCCATACATCGCACTGTATACAGCCCCATACATCCCACTGTATACAGCCCCATACATCCCACTGTATACAGCCCCATACATCCCACTGTATACAGCCCCATACATCCCACTGTATACAGCCCCATACATCCCACTGTATACAGCCCCATACATCGCACTGTATACAGCCCCATACATCGCACTGTATACAGCCCCATACATCGCACTGTATACAGCCCCATACATCGCACTGTATACAGCCCCATACATCGCACTGTATACAGCCCCATACATCAGACTGTATACAGCCCCATACATCGCACTGTATACAGCCCCATACATCGCACTGTATACAGCCCCATACATCGCACTGTATACAGCCCCATACATCGCACTGTATACAGCCCCATACATCGCACTGTATACAGCCCCATACATCGCACTGTATACAGCCCCATACATCGCACAGTACACAGCCCATACATCGCACTGTACACAGCCCATACATCACACTGTATACAGCCCCATACATCGCACTGTATACAGCCCCATACATCACATAGTATACAGCCCCATACATCACACTGCATACAGCCCCATACATCCCACTGTATACAGCCCCATACATCACACTGTATACAGCCCCATACATCCCACTGTATACAGCCCCATACATCACACAGTACACAGCCCCATACATCGCACTGTACACAGCCCATACATCACACTGTATACAGCCCCATACATCGCACTGTATACAGCCCCATACATCACATAGTATACAGCCCCATACATCACACTGCATACAGCCCCATACATCACACTGTACACAGCCCCATACATCCCACTGTATACAGTCCCATACATCACACTGTATACAGCCCCATACATCACACTGTACACAGCCCCATACATCCCACTGTATACAGCCCCATACATCACACAGTACACAGCCCATACATCACACTGTATACAGCCCCATACATCACACAGTATACAGCCCCATACATCACACTGTATACAGCCCCATACATCACACAGTACACAGCCCCATACATCGCACTGTACACAGCCCCATACATCACACTGTATACAGCCCCATACATCGCACTGTATACAGCCCCATACATCACATAGTATACAGCCCCATACATCACACTGCATACAGCCCCATACATCACACTGTACACAGCCCCATACATCCCACTGTATACAGCCCCATACATCACACTGTATACAGCCCCATACATCGCACTGTATACAGCCCCATACATCGCACTGTATACAGCCCCATACATCGCACAGTATACAGCCCCATACATCGCACAGTATACAGCCCCATACATCGCACTGTATACAGCCTCATACATCGCACTGTATACAGCTCCATACATCGCACTGTATACAGCCCCATACATCGCACTGTATACAGCCCCATACATCGCACTGTATACAGCCCCATACATCGCACTGTATACAGCCCCATACATCGCACAGTACACAGCCCCATACATCGCACTGTACACAGCCCATACATCACACTGTATACAGCCCCATACATCGCACTGTATACAGCCCCATACATCACATAGTATACAGCCCCATACATCACACTGCATACAGCCCCATACATCCCACTGTATACAGCCCCATACATCACACTGTATACAGCCCCATACATCCCACTGTATACAGCCCCATACATCACACAGTACACAGCCCCATACATCGCACTGTACACAGCCCATACATCACACTGTATACAGCCCCATACATCACATAGTATACAGCCCCATACATCACATAGTATACAGCCCCATACATCACACTGCATACAGCCCCATACATCACACTGTACACAGCCCCATACATCCCACTGTATACAGCCCCATACATCACACTGTATACAGCCCCATACATCACACTGTACACAGCCCCATACATCCCACTGTATACAGCCCCATACATCACACAGTACACAGCCCCATACATCGCACTGTACACAGCCCATACATCGCACTGTATACAGCCCCATACATCACACAGTATACAGCCCCATACATCACACTGTATACAGCCCCATACATCACACAGTACACAGCCCCATACATCGCACTGTACACAGCCCCATACATCACACTGTATACAGCCCCATACATCGCACTGTATACAGCCCCATACATCACATAGTATACAGCCCCATACATCACACTGCATACAGCCCCATACATCACACTGTACACAGCCCCATACATCCCACTGTATACAGCCCCATACATCACACTGTATACAGCCCCATACATCACACTGTACACAGCCCCATACATCCCACTGTATACAGCCCCATACATCACACAGTACACAGCCCCATACATCGCACTGTACACAGCCCATACATCACACTGTATACAGCCCCATACATCACACAGTATACAGCCCCATACATCACACTGTATACAGCCCCATACATCACACAGTACACAGCCCCATACATCGCACTGTACACAGCCCCATACATCACACTGTATACAGCCCCATACATCGCACTGTATACAGCCCCATACATCACATAGTATACAGCCCCATACATCACACTGCATACAGCCCCATACATCACACTGTACACAGCCCCATACATCACACAGTATACAGCCCCATACATCACACAGTATACAGCCCCATACATCACACTGTATACAGCCCCATACATCAGACTGTATACAGCCCCATACATCACACTGTATACAGCCCCATACATCACACAGTATACAGCCCCATACATCACACTGTATACAGCCCCATACATCACACAGTACACAGCCCCATACATCACACTGTATACAGCCCCATACATCGCACTGTATACAGCCCCATACATCACATAGTATACAGCCCCATACATCACACTGTACACAGCCCCATACATCACACAGTATACAGCCCCATACATCACACAGTATACAGCCCCATACATCACACTGTATACAGCCCCATACATCAGACTGTATACAGCCCCATACATCACACTGTATACAGCCCCATACATCACACAGTATACAGCCCCATACATCACACTGTATACAGCCCCATACATCAGACTGTATACAGCCCCATACATCACACAGTATACAGCCCCATACATCGCACTGTATACAGCCCCATACATCGCACTGTATACAACCCCATACATCGCACTGTATACAGCCCCATACATCACACAGTATACAGCCCCATACATCGCACTGTATACAGCCCCATACATCAGACTGTATACAGCCCCATACATCGCACTGTATACAGCCCCATACATCGCACAGTATACAGCCCCATACATCACACAGCATACAGCTCCATACATCCCACTGTATACAGCCCCATACATCACACAGTACACAGCCCCATACATCCCACTGTATACAGCCCCATACATCACACTGTATACAGCCCCATACATCCCACTGTATACAGCTCCATACATCACACAGCATACAGCCCCATACATCACACTGTATATAGCCCCATACATCACACTGTATACAGCCCCATACATCCCACTGTATACAGCCCCATACATCGCACTGTATACAGCCCCATACATCACACAGTATACAGCCCCATACATCCCACTGTATACAGCCCCATACATCGCACTGTATACAGCCCCATTCATCCCACTGTATACAGCCCCATACATCAGACTGTATACAGCCCCATACATCAGACTGTATACAGCCCCATACATCGCACTGTATACAGCCCCATACATCGCACTGTATACAGCCCCATACATCGCACTGTATACAGCCCCATACATCCCACTGTATACAGCCCCATACATCGCACTGTATACAGCCCCATACATCCCACTGTATACAGCCCCATACATCCCACTGTATACAGCCCCATACATCCCACTGTATACAGCCCCATACATCCCACTGTATACAGCCCCATACATCCCACTGTATACAGCCCCATACATCCCACTGTATACAGCCCCATACATCGCACTGTATACAGCCCCATACATCGCACTGTATACAGCCCCATACATCGCACTGTATACAGCCCCATACATCGCACTGTATACAGCCCCATACATCAGACTGTATACAGCCCCATAAATCGCACTGTATACAGCCCCATACATCACACAGTATACAGCTCCATAAATCCCACTGTATACAGCCCCATACATCCCACTGTATACAGCCCCATACATCCCACTGTATACAGCCCCATACATCGCACTGTATACAGCCCCATACATCAGACTGTATACAGCCCCATACATCGCACTGTATACAGCCCCATACATCGCACAGTATACAGCCCCATACATCACACAGCATACAGCTCCATACATCCCACTGTATACAGCCCCATACATCACACAGTACACAGCCCCATACATCCCACTGTATACAGCCCCATACATCACACTGTATACAGCCCCATACATCCCACTGTATACAGCTCCATACATCACACAGCATACAGCCCCATACATCACACTGTATATAGCCCCATACATCACACTGTATACAGCCCCATACATCCCACTGTATACAGCCCCATACATCGCACTGTATACAGCCCCATACATCACACAGTATACAGCCCCATACATCGCACTGTATACAGCCCCATACATCGCACTGTATACAGCCCCATTCATCCCACTGTATACAGCCCCATACATCAGACTGTATACAGCCCCATACATCGCACTGTATACAGCCCCATACATCGCACTGTATACAGCCCCATACATCGCACTGTATACAGCCCCATACATCCCACTGTATACAGCCCCATACATCGCACTGTATACAGCCCCATACATCCCACTGTATACAGCCCCATACATCCCACTGTATACAGCCCCATACATCCCACTGTATACAGCCCCATACATCCCACTGTATACAGCCCCATACATCCCACTGTATACAGCCCCATACATCCCACTGTATACAGCCCCATACATCCCACTGTATACAGCCCCATACATCGCACTGTATACAGCCCCATACATCGCACTGTATACAGCCCCATACATCGCACTGTATACAGCCCCATACATCGCACTGTATACAGCCCCATACATCGCACTGTATACAGCCCCATACATCAGACTGTATACAGCCCCATACATCGCACTGTATACAGCCCCATACATCACACAGTATACAGCTCCATAAATCCCACTGTATACAGCCCCATACATCCCACTGTATACAGCCCCATACATCCCACTGTATACAGCCCCATACATCGCACTGTATACAGCCCCATACATCGCACTGTATACAGCCCCATACATCGCACAGTATACAGCCCCATACATCGCACAGTATACAGCCCCATACATCGCACTGTATACAGCCTCATACATCGCACTGTATACAGCTCCATACATCGCACTGTATACAGCCCCATACATCGCACTGTATACAGCCCCATACATCGCACTGTATACAGCCCCATACATCGCACTGTATACAGCCCCATACATCGCACTGTATACAGCCCCATACATCGCACAGTACACAGCCCCATACATCGCACTGTACACAGCCCATACATCACACTGTATACAGCCCCATACATCGCACTGTATACAGCCCCATACATCACATAGTATACAGCCCCATACATCACACTGCATACAGCCCCATACATCACACTGTACACAGCCCCATACATCCCACTGTATACAGCCCCATACATCACACTGTATACAGCCCCATACATCACACTGTACACAGCCCCATACATCCCACTGTATACAGCCCCATACATCACACAGTACACAGCCCCATACATCGCACTGTACACAGCCCATACATCACACTGTATACAGCCCCATACATCACACAGTATACAGCCCCATACATCACACTGTATACAGCCCCATACATCACACAGTACACAGCCCCATACATCGCACTGTACACAGCCCCATACATCACACTGTATACAGCCCCATACATCGCACTGTATACAGCCCCATACATCACATAGTATACAGCCCCATACATCACACTGCATACAGCCCCATACATCACACTGTACACAGCCCCATACATCCCACTGTATACAGCCCCATACATCACACTGTATACAGCCCCATACATCGCACTGTATACAGCCCCATACATCGCACTGTATACAGCCCCATACATCGCACAGTATACAGCCCCATACATCGCACAGTATACAGCCCCATACATCGCACTGTATACAGCCTCATACATCGCACTGTATACAGCTCCATACATCGCACTGTATACAGCCCCATACATCGCACTGTATACAGCCCCATACATCGCACTGTATACAGCCCCATACATCGCACTGTATACAGCCCCATACATCGCACAGTACACAGCCCCATACATCGCACTGTACACAGCCCATACATCACACTGTATACAGCCCCATACATCGCACTGTATACAGCCCCATACATCACATAGTATACAGCCCCATACATCACACAGTATACAGCCCCATACATCGCACTGTATACAGCCCCATACATCGCACTGTATACAGCCCCATTCATCCCACTGTATACAGCCCCATACATCAGACTGTATACAGCCCCATACATCGCACTGTATACAGCCCCATACATCGCACTGTATACAGCCCCATACATCGCACTGTATACAGCCCCATACATCCCACTGTATACAGCCCCATACATCGCACTGTATACAGCCCCATACATCCCACTGTATACAGCCCCATACATCCCACTGTATACAGCCCCATACATCCCACTGTATACAGCCCCATACATCCCACTGTATACAGCCCCATACATCCCACTGTATACAGCCCCATACATCCCATTGTATACAGCCCCATACATCCCACTGTATACAGCCCCATACATCGCACTGTATACAGCCCCATACATCGCACTGTATACAGCCCCATACATCGCACTGTATACAGCCCCATACATCGCACTGTATACAGCCCCATACATCGCACTGTATACAGCCCCATACATCAGACTGTATACAGCCCCATACATCGCACTGTATACAGCCCCATACATCACACAGTATACAGCTCCATAAATCCCACTGTATACAGCCCCATACATCCCACTGTATACAGCCCCATACATCCCACTGTATACAGCCCCATACATCGCACTGTATACAGCCCCATACATCGCACTGTATACAGCCCCATACATCGCACAGTATACAGCCCCATACATCGCACAGTATACAGCCCCATACATCGCACTGTATACAGCCTCATACATCGCACTGTATACAGCTCCATACATCGCACTGTATACAGCCCCATACATCGCACTGTATACAGCCCCATACATCGCACTGTATACAGCCCCATACATCGCACTGTATACAGCCCCATACATCGCACTGTATACAGCCCCATACATCGCACAGTACACAGCCCCATACATCGCACTGTACACAGCCCATACATCACACTGTATACAGCCCCATACATCGCACTGTATACAGCCCCATACATCACATAGTATACAGCCCCATACATCACACTGCATACAGCCCCATACATCACACTGTACACAGCCCCATACATCCCACTGTATACAGCCCCATACATCACACTGTATACAGCCCCATACATCACACTGTACACAGCCCCATACATCCCACTGTATACAGCCCCATACATCACACAGTACACAGCCCCATACATCGCACTGTACACAGCCCATACATCACACTGTATACAGCCCCATACATCACACAGTATACAGCCCCATACATCACACTGTATACAGCCCCATACATCACACAGTACACAGCCCCATACATCGCACTGTACACAGCCCCATACATCACACTGTATACAGCCCCATACATCGCACTGTATACAGCCCCATACATCACATAGTATACAGCCCCATACATCACACTGCATACAGCCCCATACATCACACTGTACACAGCCCCATACATCCCACTGTATACAGCCCCATACATCACACTGTATACAGCCCCATACATCGCACTGTATACAGCCCCATACATCGCACTGTATACAGCCCCATACATCGCACAGTATACAGCCCCATACATCGCACAGTATACAGCCCCATACATCGCACTGTATACAGCCTCATACATCGCACTGTATACAGCTCCATACATCGCACTGTATACAGCCCCATACATCGCACTGTATACAGCCCCATACATCGCACTGTATACAGCCCCATACATCGCACTGTATACAGCCCCATACATCGCACAGTACACAGCCCCATACATCGCACTGTACACAGCCCATACATCACACTGTATACAGCCCCATACATCGCACTGTATACAGCCCCATACATCACATAGTATACAGCCCCATACATCACACTGCATACAGCCCCATACATCCCACTGTATACAGCCCCATACATCACACTGTATACAGCCCCATACATCCCACTGTATACAGCCCCATACATCACACAGTACACAGCCCCATACATCGCACTGTACACAGCCCATACATCACACTGTATACAGCCCCATACATCGCACTGTATACAGCCCCATACATCACATAGTATACAGCCCCATACATCACACTGCATACAGCCCCATACATCACACTGTACACAGCCCCATACATCCCACTGTATACAGCCCCATACATCACACTGTATACAGCCCCATACATCACACTGTACACAGCCCCATACATCCCACTGTATACAGCCCCATACATCACACAGTACACAGCCCCATACATCGCACTGTACACAGCCCATACATCACACTGTATACAGCCCCATACATCACACAGTATACAGCCCCATACATCACACTGTATACAGCCCCATACATCACACAGTACACAGCCCCATACATCGCACTGTACACAGCCCCATACATCACACTGTATACAGCCCCATACATCGCACTGTATACAGCCCCATACATCACATAGTATACAGCCCCATACATCACACTGCATACAGCCCCATACATCACACTGTACACAGCCCCATACATCCCACTGTATACAGCCCCATACATCACACTGTATACAGCCCCATACATCCCACTGTATACAGCCCCATACATCACATAGTATACAGCCCCATACATCACACTGTACACAGCCCCATACATCACACAGTATACAGCCCCATACATCACACAGTATACAGCCCCATACATCACACTGTATACAGCCCCATACATCACACTGTATACAGCCCCATACATCACACAGTATACAGCCCCATACATCACACTGTATACAGCCCCATACATCAGACTGTATACAGCCCCATACATCACACTGTATACAGCCACATACATCACACAGTATACAGCCCCATACATCACACTGTATACAGCCCCATACATCAGACTGTATACAGCCCCATACATCACACTGTATACAGCCCCATACATCAGACTGTATACAGCCCCATACATCGCACTGTATACAGCCCCATACATCAGACTGTATACAGCCCCATACATCGCACTGTATACAGCCCCATACATCGCACAGTATACAGCCCCATACATCACACAGCATACAGCTCCATACATCCCACTGTATACAGCCCCATACATCACACAGTACACAGCCACATACATCCCACTGTATACAGCCCCATACATCACACTGTATACAGCCCCATACATCCCACTGTATACAGCTCCATACATCACACAGCATACAGCCCCATACATCACACTGTATATAGCCCCATACATCACACTGTATACGGCCCCATACATCCCACTGTATACAGCCCCATACATCGCACTGTATACAGCCCCATACATCACACAGTATACAGCCCCATACATCCCACTGTATACAGCCCCATACATCGCACTGTATACAGCCCCATTCATCCCACTGTATACAGCCCCATACATCAGACTGTATACAGCCCCATACATCAGACTGTATACAGCCCCATACATCGCACTGTATACAGCCCCATACATCGCACTGTATACAGCCCCATACATCGCACTGTATACAGCCCCATACATCCCACTGTATACAGCCCCATACATCGCACTGTATACAGCCCCATACATCCCACTGTATACAGCCCCATACATCCCACTGTATACAGCCCCATACATCCCACTGTATACAGCCCCATACATCCCACTGTATACAGCCCCATACATCCCACTGTATACAGCCCCATACATCCCACTGTATACAGCCCCATACATCGCACTGTATACAGCCCCATACATCGCACTGTATACAGCCCCATACATCGCACTGTATACAGCCCCATACATCGCACTGTATACAGCCCCATACATCGCACTGTATACAGCCCCATACATCAGACTGTATACAGCCCCATACATCGCACTGTATACAGCCCCATACATCACACAGTATACAGCTCCATAAATCCCACTGTATACAGCCCCATACATCCCACTGTATACAGCCCCATACATCCCACTGTATACAGCCCCATACATCGCACTGTATACAGCCCCATACATCAGACTGTATACAGCCCCATACATCGCACTGTATACAGCCCCATACATCGCACAGTATACAGCCCCATACATCACACAGCATACAGCTCCATACATCCCACTGTATACAGCCCCATACATCACACAGTACACAGCCCCATACATCCCACTGTATACAGCCCCATACATCACACTGTATACAGCCCCATACATCCCACTGTATACAGCTCCATACATCACACAGCATACAGCCCCATACATCACACTGTATATAGCCCCATACATCACACTGTATACAGCCCCATACATCCCACTGTATACAGCCCCATACATCGCACTGTATACAGCCCCATACATCACACAGTATACAGCCCCATACATCGCACTGTATACAGCCCCATACATCGCACTGTATACAGCCCCATTCATCCCACTGTATACAGCCCCATACATCAGACTGTATACAGCCCCATACATCAGACTGTATACAGCCCCATACATCGCACTGTATACAGCCCCATACATCGCACTGTATACAGCCCCATACATCGCACTGTATACAGCCCCATACATCCCACTGTATACAGCCCCATACATCGCACTGTATACAGCCCCATACATCCCACTGTATACAGCCCCATACATCCCACTGTATACAGCCCCATACATCCCACTGTATACAGCCCCATACATCCCACTGTATACAGCCCCATACATCCCACTGTATACAGCCCCATACATCCCACTGTATACAGCCCCATACATCGCACTGTATACAGCCCCATACATCGCACTGTATACAGCCCCATACATCGCACTGTATACAGCCCCATACATCGCACTGTATACAGCCCCATACATCGCACTGTATACAGCCCCATACATCAGACTGTATACAGCCCCATACATCGCACTGTATACAGCCCCATACATCACACAGTATACAGCTCCATAAATCCCACTGTATACAGCCCCATACATCCCACTGTATACAGCCCCATACATCCCACTGTATACAGCCCCATACATCGCACTGTATACAGCCCCATACATCGCACTGTATACAGCCCCATACATCGCACAGTATACAGCCCCATACATCGCACAGTATACAGCCCCATACATCGCACTGTATACAGCCTCATACATCGCACTGTATACAGCTCCATACATCGCACTGTATACAGCCCCATACATCGCACTGTATACAGCCCCATACATCGCACTGTATACAGCCCCATACATCGCACTGTATACAGCCCCATACATCGCACTGTATACAGCCCCATACATCGCACAGTACACAGCCCCATACATCGCACTGTACACAGCCCATACATCACACTGTATACAGCCCCATACATCGCACTGTATACAGCCCCATACATCGCACTGTACACAGCCCCATACATCACACTGTATACAGCCCCATACATCGCACTGTATACAGCCCCATACATCACATAGTATACAGCCCCATACATCACACTGCATACAGCCCCATACATCACACTGTACACAGCCCCATACATCCCACTGTATACAGCCCCATACATCACACTGTATACAGCCCCATACATCGCACTGTATACAGCCCCATACATCGCACTGTATACAGCCCCATACATCGCACAGTATACAGCCCCATACATCGCACAGTATACAGCCCCATACATCGCACTGTATACAGCCTCATACATCGCACTGTATACAGCTCCATACATCGCACTGTATACAGCCCCATACATCGCACTGTATACAGCCCCATACATCGCACTGTATACAGCCCCATACATCGCACTGTATACAGCCCCATACATCGCACAGTACACAGCCCCATACATCGCACTGTACACAGCCCATACATCACACTGTATACAGCCCCATACATCGCACTGTATACAGCCCCATACATCACATAGTATACAGCCCCATACATCACACTGCATACAGCCCCATACATCCCACTGTATACAGCCCCATACATCCCACTGTATACAGCCCCATACATCCCACTGTATACAGCCCCATACATCACACAGTACACAGCCCCATACATCGCACTGTACACAGCCCCATACATCGCACTGTACACAGCCCATACATCACACTGTATACAGCCCCATACATCGCACTGTATACAGCCCCATACATCACATAGTATACAGCCCCATACATCACACTGCATACAGCCCCATACATCACACTGTACACAGCCCCATACATCACACTGTATATAGCCCCATACATCACACTGTATACAGCCCCATACATCACACTGTATACAGCCCCATACATCACACTGTACACAGCCCCATACATCCCACTGTATACAGCCCCATACATCACACAGTACACAGCCCCATACATCGCACTGTACACAGCCCATACATCACACTGTATACAGCCCCATACATCACACAGTATACAGCCCCATACATCACACTGTATACAGCCCCATACATCACACAGTACACAGCCCCATACATCGCACTGTACACAGCCCCATACATCACACTGTATACAGCCCCATACATCGCACTGTATACAGCCCCATACATCACATAGTATACAGCCCCATACATCACACTGCATACAGCCCCATACATCACACTGTACACAGCCCCATACATCCCACTGTATACAGCCCCATACATCACACTGTATACAGCCCCATACATCCCACTGTATACAGCCCCATACATCACATAGTATACAGCCCCATACATCACACTGTACACAGCCCCATACATCACACAGTATACAGCCCCATACATCACACAGTATACAGCCCCATACATCACACTGTATACAGCCCCATACATCAGACTGTATACAGCCCCATACATCACACTGTATACAGCCCCATACATCACACAGTATACAGCCCCATACATCACACTGTATACAGCCCCATACATCAGACTGTATACAGCCCCATACATCACACTGTATACAGCCCCATACATCACACAGTATACAGCCCCATACATCACACTGTATACAGCCCCATACATCAGACTGTATACAGCCCCATACATCACACAGTATACAGCCCCATACATCACACTGTATACAGCCCCATACATCAGACTGTATACAGCCCCATACATCACACTGTATACAGCCCCATACATCACACAGTATACAGCCCCATACATCACACTGTATACAGCCCCATACATCACACTGTATACAGCCCCATACATCAGACTGTATACAGCCCCATACATCACACAGCATACAGCCCCATACATCACATGGTGAGGGGCGCAGACCACCTGTTGACGCCCATTGCAGCTTCTCTGTAGTGTATGAGCATAGCACAGGCTGGCAGAACACAAAACAAGAAGGCATGACTCAGTGCCAGGCTGGAAGAGTAAAGCATGGCACAATCGTCTGCGCCTCGTCCACCAGAGGTAATAGCACACACCACACTCGGTGCCTACCTGTTGCCGCTTTCGGAATGTTGTCAGGAGAGTTCGGTGTCCCGGGGGCGGCTCCGGAACGTCCTCCTCGGTGGCAGCAGAGCAGTCACACCGGAGCCCCCGTCTCTTGTGAAGACCCTGCTCTGGGCTTTGCGGGTACAGGAGCAGCTTTCCCAATGTTTTCTTCTCACAGGAAAGATCTGTTCTCTGGTTGGAGTGCAGCGCCACCTGCTGGCTGTACAGCGAATGAGAGGTGGAAGAGGCCCACTGCCCATCACTGCTCTGCTCTTCATACAGTTGTGGCCAAAAGTTATCAGCCTGACACTAATTTTGTTTTTCACAGTGTTTTTAGCTCTTTTAAGGCTATGTACCCACGATGCAGAAATGAAGCAGAAAATTTGTGCAGCATTTCTGCATCTCCCTGGCAGAAAAAACGCATGCAGATTGTGCATGTGTTTTTCCTGCAGAATACATGCGGATTCACATACATATCCACATGCGTTAACGCATGTGTTTCCGCATGCGGACTGACAAGCACTTTCCAGGCGATAGCATCACTTGGAAAGTGCTTGACAACTAGGTCACACTGTATAAATCCATGCAAACAGCATGGATTTATACAGTGTGACCGTAAAAATAAAAAAAATAAAGCTATACTCACCCCCGATGCCCCGGTGTGTGCTGCAGCGCTCGTCCTGGCTTCTTCCTGGTTGCCGGGCTATCGTGAGACAGCCTGCGGTCACATGACCGCGACGTCATCTCAGGTCCTGGAAGGAGAAGTGCTGCCGGCATGCAGAGAGAAGCCGCCGGACAGGTGAATATAACAACTTTATTTGTTATTTTATTCTTTTTTTACAGGTACAATGGTACCCAGGTCTGGATGAGAGTCTCCTCTCCTCCACACCCGGGTACCATCCGCACATTGAAACGCATAGAAGCCGCTTGTACAAATGTACAGACACGGATATTATGCGTCTCAATGCAAGTCAATGGCGGCGCTTCCGCAAAATTAATGAACATGCTGCAGATTTATGAGCGCTGCAGAAACGCTGCGGAAAAATCCGCAGCATGTGCATTGACATTGCGGAATGCCATTGGGGACCATGGGGTGCGGATTACCATGCGTTTTTGATGCGTTTCCGCTGCGGAAATTCCGAAGCATAAACGCATGAAAAACGCATCGTGTGCACGCAGCCTAAGGCTCGCACTCAACTGCGTTTAAAACATCGCTCCGATGCTGATCCACAAAAGTAGAACGAGTGCTATGCAAGTACAATGCGATTTTTCTCACTGACATCCGTGTGACATCCGTATACAATACGTTTTTTTTCTCTGCAATTATTATTCTACAATCATTTACAGGACCATTTACAGTGTTCTGTGCTACAATGGTAATGTATGGGCTCGTTCCCACTTGTGATGCAATCGGACAAGTGCAGTGTGATAAAAAAATGGCCCCAATGTTGCCTTATGGTGCAGCTCACATCTGCAATTATTTTATCATGCCGATCTGGCATGCGAAAACAAGAATCGGATCGCACGCACCCATAGAAGCCTATAGGTGCGTGTGAAACATTGCACTGCACTCGGATATCACCCGAATGCAGTGCTACTCCCGCCGACGCCGGCAAGAAAGGAGATGGAGAAATTACTTTCTCAGTCTCTTCCATACCTGTGCTCCAATTCTCTCACACAAAGGGAACGGAGCACAAAAGCATGACACTTGGCTCACACTCGCAGCAGAGCAGGAGCCGAGTGTCTTTAGCATATCACATCCAATACTCTCACATCGGATGTGATAAGCAAGTGGGACCCCGGCCTATCCGTAAAAATCAGACGGCATACAGATGGTACATGTGCCATCCGTTTTTTTCTCGCACTCATCGACATGCATTGGCGAGTCTCATCCAATGTACGCGGCCACTCGCAGCATGCTGCCATTTTTTTCCACATCCAGATGCCAGCTGAGAAAAGAGTCGTAGATGAGCAACAAATCAGTGACTAACATAAAGGCTCAGTCACACAAGCGAATAAATCGGACGAGTGCAATCCAATAAAAAATCGGATTGCATTCGGACCAATGTTATTCAATGAGTCTGTGCTCATCTGCGATTTTTTTTTTCTCAGCTCGGATCGGACTGAGAAAAAAATCACAGGATACTGCGAGTGGATTAAAAAATCAGATCGCAATCGCCAATGCAAGTCAATGGATGCGAGAAAACAACATGGACGCATGTGCCATGTGCCATCCGATTTTTACGCACCCATTCCATTAGCCAAGTACAGTAAATTCACAGCGTGAACGGTCAGAATAGAATAAATATATATATAATAAGAAAGATGTCACTGAGATATATAATTAGTGCAGTGCGTGTGTAGTTTTCTGTACTTATATTTAGTTAAAAAATAAATAAATTAAAGAAAAAAATGGCGTGGGGTCTCACTAATTTTTATTAACCAGCTGAGGAAGAACAGACAGCTGAGAGCTGGCCTAAATAATCTGGGAAGGGGATAATAAACATGGAGCTTCCCAGGCTATCAATGTCAGCTCACAGCTGTCTGATTAGCTTTTTATTGGCTATTACAAGGACAGGACCCCCGAATAAAAAATAACATGGGGTCCCACCTATATTTAATAACCAGCAAAGGCTTAGTCTCGGTTCTTCCCACTTGATCTGGTGCGTTGGCAAATGGGGTAATAGTTTTGGGGTTGATGTCAGCAGTTTTATGTCTGCTGGCATCAAGCCCAGAGGTTATTAATGGAGAGTCGTCTATAAGACACCCCCGTTACTAAGCCCGTCAGTTTAGTTAAAAAAAAAACACACAGAGAGCAAAGTCCTTTATTTGAAAAAAAACAAAACACTCCCTGACCCTCTTTTACCCATTTATTAAGATCCAAATAAAGATAAAAAAAACAATGTAATCCTCACCTGTCCGCAGATCATCCCTATGATGATGTCTCATGACAAACCCCAGTTCTGGCATGATGCAACCGCTCAGCACGCCAGTCGGAACACACTGACAGTAGCGTGAGAATGCTCCTGCAGTGTCGAGCGCTGACGTGAGTTAGGTGACACACTAGTGTGACTCCAGCCTTAGTCAGAGTGCAATCTGATTTTTTATCGGATTGCACTCATCCGATTTACATGGAGATAAGTATGAGCCCTTAGTGAGATGTTTCTATCGTTACTGAAGTACAATTATAATGTTCATGTAAAGACTCAATATTTAGTCTTGGCAGTTCGCCCTAACAGCTGGATATCGGATCCTGAGCCAGATCCTGAGCGATGATCCCCCATTCTTGTCTAATCACCAGTTGGAGTTTATCACAATTTCTGTGTTTTTCTTTGTCCATCTGCTTTTTGAGGATTGACCACAGGTTCTTACTGGGATTGGCATCTGGGGTGCTTCCTGGCCATGGGCTCAAAATTTTCAATATTTTGTTCTCTGAGCCACTCAGTTATAATTTTTGCCTTGTAACATGGTCTCCGTCATGCTGGAAAAAGCATTGATCATCACCATATTGCCCCTGGATTGTTGGAAGAAGATGTCAAACTTAAACACACAGAAAACCAAAATGAAAAACTTGGACAAAGTCGCGGGCCAACCAGTATACCGTATAAAGGTCCCACATAGTCCTCCATACAGAATAATAGGCCCAACATAGTCCTCCATACCAAATAAAGGGCCCAACATAGTCCCCTATACAGAATAATGGCCTCACATAGGGGTGGCAGTTTTTGTGTCGCGGGCCAATTATAACCACCCTGCGGGCCAGATCCCATTCTTTATTCATTCAAATCCCACTAAGGACAACATCTGCAAGGAGTTTGTATGTTCTCCCCGTGTTTGCGTGGGTTTCCTCCGGGTTCTCCGGTTTCCACCCAAACTTCGAAGACATCCTGATAGGGAATGTAGATTGTGAGCCCCGATGGGGACAGTGCCAATAATGTCTGTAAAGTGCTGTGGAATATGATGGCACTATATAAGCAAATGAAAAATAAATAATAATACCATCACTTTGTGCTCTTGTTAGTTGTGTATCTTCTTTAAAATGCATGGTGCTTACAGTGAAATAGGTTGTGGCAGTGTCCTTATGTGAGGCTGCGTGACTACTCCTGATGTCAGGGAGCTACATTTTATTGATACAAATCTTTTATTCATTTTCTCTTTACAGCATTTACCATATATTTAATTAATTTAATATTTTGATAAATTGGACTTTTATGGATCCAATAATACCAAATATTATATATATATTTTATTATTGATAATGGGGGTGATTCAATTTTTTTTTGTTATATGTGCCCTCATGTGCCATGATATAAATGCAGTCCTAGTGACATCACGTTTGCAGCACATGTGATCACTGCAGTCAATAAGTAAGTTCACTGATTCGGGTTTAGTCAGCATTTGCCATTGAGCTCAGTGATTGGCTGCAGGAGTCACATGCTCAACAGACATGACACCCCTGCAGCAAGTACATAGTTACATAGTTACATACATAGTTTATAAGGCCGAAAAAAGACAAGCGTCCATCCAGTTCAGCCTATTTCTTGTGCACTGCAGCTATTCCGCAGCGTTGATCCAGGGGAAGGCAAAAAAAAAACATGCGGTATAGGCCAATTTACATCATTGAGGAAAAATTCACTTCCCGACTTCAATCTGGCAGTCAGATTAAATCCCTGGATTAATTAACTATCACTAAGCATAAGATGTAATTTTATTGTTCTCAAGAAAGGCGTCCAGGCCTCTCTTGAACTCATTAAGTGAGTTGGACATCACCACTTCCTCTCCCAGAGAGTTCCAGAGTCTCACGGCTCTGACCGTAAAGAATCCCCTTCTATGCTGGTGCAGGAACCTCCTTTCCTCCAGACACATAGTGTGCCCCCTCGTCTTTGTCACCATCCTTGGTATAAACAGGTCATGGGAGAGATCTCTGTACTGCCCCCTGATGTATTTATACATGTTTATGAGGTCTCCCCTAAGCCTTCTCTTTTCCAATGTAAATAGGCCTAATTTTGACAACCTCTCTGGGTATTCTAGTCCCTCCATTCCCTTTATTACCTTAGTCGCCCTCCTTTGTACCCTCTCTAGCTCCAATATGTCTTTCCTGAGCACCGGAGCCCAGAACTGTGCACAATATTCTAAGTGCGGCCTTACCAGCGCTTTATACAGAGGAAGAACAATGTTCTCATCATATGCCCCTATTCCTCTTCTGATGCATGCCATGACTCTATTTGCCTTCGCAGCTGCTGCCTGACACTGGGCACTCCAATTTAATTTGCTGTTAACCAAGACGCCCAGGTCCTTCTCCATGTCAGATTTCCCCAACGGTTTCCCATTTAATATGTATGGGTGACTGCTGTTTTTCTTTCCCATGTGCATGACCTTACATTTATCGGCATTGAACCCCATTTGCCATTTTTTGGCCCAACTCCCCAATTTATCTAAGTCCTCCTGTAGCTGTGCCCTATCCTCATCTGTATTAACTACTTTACAAAGTTTAGTATCATCTGCAAATATTGCTATTTTACTATGCAACCCTTCCACTAGATCATTAATAAATATATTAAATAATATAGGGCCCAAGACAGACCCTTGAGGCACCCCGCTAGTAACCCTGACACACCCTGAGCTTACTCCATTGATAACCACCCTCTGCTTTCTATCACTCAGCCAGCTATTTACCCAGTAGCACACATTATCCCCCAGACCAAGCATTCTCATTTTATATACCAAACATTTGTGTGGCACGGTATCAAACGCTTTGGAGAAGTCAAGGTATACAACATCCACTGACTCTCCCCGGTCCAGCTGTGAGCTCACCTCCTCGTAGAAGGCGATCAGGTTTATTTGGCAGGAGCGATCCCTCATGAATCCATGTTGATATGGAGTTAGACAGTTATTATCATTAAGATATTCTACAATAGCATCTCTAAGAAATCCTTCAAACAATTTACCCACAACAGACGTTAAGCTTACTGGTCTATAGTTCCCAGGGTCACTTTTAGACCCCTTTTTGAATATTGGTACCACATTTGCTTGGCGCCAGTCTAGTGGGACAGTCCCTGTCCATAAAGAGTGCTTGAATATAAGATACAGCGGCCTGTCTATCACATTACTTAATTCTTTTAGTACCCGGGGGTGTATGCCATCTGGGCCTGGTGACTTGTCTATTTTGATATTATTTAGGCGTTTCTGAACTTCCTCCTGGGTTAGGTGGGTGATATTTAGCGGAGGGTTTACTTTATCACTCTGCATTTCCTCCGATAAATTGTTTTCTTTTGTGAAAACAGTGGAGAAGAAGCTATTGAGTAGGTTTGCTTTACCCTCATCGCCCTCTATGATTTTACCCAGATTATTTTTCAATGGGCCAACTCCATCAGTTTTAATCCTTTTACTGTTTATATAGTTAAAGAACAGTTTGGGATTCGTTTTACTTTCCTTGGCAATTATTCTCTCTGTCTCCTCTTTTGCTATTCTTATTTGTTTCTTACAGATTTTGTTTTTTTCCCTATAAGATATTAGCGCTTCCTCGCTGCCCTCTTGTTTAAGTTTACCGAAAGCCCTTTTTTTGTTTTTCATTGCCCTCTTGACTTCCTTATTTAGCCACATTGGCTTCCTCCTATTCCTAGCCCTTTTATTCCCATAAGGTATGTACCTTCTACAGTGACTATGTAGGACTGTTTTGAAAATTTCCCATTTTCTATCCGTGCTCCTATTACTGAAGATACTATCCCAGTCTATAAGGTGAAGGGCATCTCTTAGCTGATCAAACTTTGCCCTCCTGAAGTTCAGTGTTTTTGTGACTCCCTTGCTGGGCACCCTACTGAAGCACATGTGGAATTGTATAATGTTGTGGTCACTATTTCCCAGGTGCCCCCCGACCTGCACCCCAGTTATTCTGTCTGGCCTGTTAATATTAAGTCTAAAAGGGCCGTCCCTCTAGTTGGTTCCTGCACAAGTTGTGACAAATAATTGTCTTTGATAATTGACAGAAACCTGTTTCCTTTCTGAGATCTACAGCTTTCGGTTTCCCAGTCTATATTGGGGTAGTTGAAATCCTCCATAATAATCACCTCGTTATTTTTTGCTACTTCGTCTATTTGTCTCATTAATAGACTTTCCGTGGCTTCTGCTATATTTGGTGGTTTATAACAGACTCCTATGATAATTTTATTATTGTTTTTTGCCCCATGTATCTCCACCCATAAGGACTCGACCTCCTCATTTCCCTCCCATACATCCTCCCGTATTGTAGGCTTTAGACACGTCTTTACATATAGACAGACTCCACCCCCTTTCCGATTTCTTCGATCCCTTCTAAACAGACTGTAACCCTGTAAGTTAACTGCCTAGTCCTAGCTTTCATCTAACCATGTCTCGGTTATTCCACTATGTCATAGTTACCTGTAGATATTTCTGCTTCCAGTTCATTCATCTTGTTTGTCAGGCTTCTGGCATTTGCTAGCACGCAGTTTACACGATTTTGTAAACAGTCAGCAGTGGATCAGGGGAAGGTAAGTAATGCTAATTACATTACATAATGCGGAGCTGGCCTGAGGGAAAAGAGGAATGCTGAAGAGCCCATCTGAGAGCAAAGAGGAACAATGAGTAGATGGTCTAAGGACAAAAAGTAATACTCAGGAGACAGCCTGAGGGCTGAGAGGAGCACAGAGGAGCCAGCCTGAAGGCAGGGAGAAACTCTGAGGAGCGAGCCTGAAGGCAGGGAGAAACTCTGAGGAGCGAGCCTGAAGGCAGGGAGAAACTCTGAGGAGCCAGCCTGAAGGCATGGAGAAACTCTGAGGAGCCAGCCTGAAGGCAGGGAGAAACTCTGAGGAGCCAGCCTGAAGGCAGGGAGAAACTCTGAGGAGACAGCCTGAAGGCAGGGAGAAATTCTGAGGAGCCAGCCTGAAGGCAGGGAGAAACTCTGAGGAAACAGCCTGAAGGCATGGAGAAACTCTAGGGAGCCAGCCTGAAGGCAGGGAGAAACTCTGAGGAGCCAGCCTGAAGGCAGGGAGAAACTCTGAGGAGACAGCCTGAAGGCAGGGAGAAACTCTGAGGAGACAGCCTGAAGGCAGGGAGAAACTCTGAGGAGACAGCCTGAAGGCAGGGAGAAACTCTGAGGAGACAGCCTGAAGGCAGGAAGAAGCTCTGAGGAGACAGCCTGAAGGCAGGAAGAAGCTCTGAGGAGACAGCCTGAAGGCAGGGAGAAACTCTGAGGAGACAGCCTGAAGGCAGGGAGAAACTCTGAGGAGCTAGCCTGAAGGCAGGGAGAAACTCTGAGGAGCCAGCCTGAAGGCAGGGAGAAACTCTGAGGAGACAGCCTGAAGACAGGGAGAAACTCTGAGGAGATAGCCTGAAGGCAGGGAGAAACTCTGAGGAGACAGCCTGAAGGCAGGGAGAAACTCTGAGGAGACAGCCTGAAGGCAGGGAGAAACTCTGAGGAGACAGCCCGAAGGCAGGGAGAAACTCTGAGGAGACAGCCTGAAAGCAGGGAGAAACTCTGAGGAGACAGCCTGAAGGCAGGGAGAAACTCTGAGGAGACAGCCTGAAGGCAGGGAGAAACTCTGAGGAGACAGCCTGAAGAAAGGGAGAAACTCTGAGGAGACAGCCTGAAGGCAGGGGGGAACACTGAAGAGAAGGCCTGAGATTAGAAAGAAAAGCTGACTGGGCAGCCTGAGGGCGAAAAGGAACACTGAGGAGACGGCCTAAGAGCAGAGAGGAGCGCTGATCTGATGGCCTGATGGCAAAGAGGAGCGCTGATGAACAGATGGCGTGAGGAAAAAGAGGAGGGCAGAGAAGCTCTAGAAGCAGATTCTCATGCAGATCAGTGTCCGGCCCATAGCCCTGAACAGCTGATTTACATATAAAAAAACATGGATTTCTCTGGAATAAGACATCAGGTTGCAGATCTCAAGGTATCATTTTATACAGATTCTTTTGACCTGCATGCCCATATAGGCGGATTAGGAGGGTTGATACGATTAACAGATTTCCTTTAAATCAGGGGTGGGCAATTAATTTTCCCGAGGGGCCACATGAGAGACCGTGACTGTTGGGGAGGGCCGAACCAATAGGCTGAAATTAATTCTGCTCAATATTAATATTAACATGAGCATGAGCCCCACACAGCCTCTCCATGTCCAGCATGAGCCCCACAAAGCCCCCCATGTCCAGCATGAGCCCCACACAGCCCCCCCATGTCCAGCATGAGCCCCACACAGCCCCCCATGTCCAGCATGAGCCCCACAAAGCCCCCCATGTCCAGCATGAGCCCCACACAGCCCCCCCATGTCCAGCATGAGCCCCACACAGCCCCCCATGTCCAGCATGAGCCCCACACAGCCCCCAAGTCCAACATGAGCCCCACACAGCCCCCCCATGTCCAGCATGAGCCCCACACAGCCCCCCCCATGTCCAGTATGAGCCACACACAGTCCTCCCGTGTCCAGCATGAGCACCACACAGCTCTCCTGTGTCCACCATGAGCTCCACACAGCCCCCCATGTCCAGCATGAGCCCCACACAGCCCTCCGGTGTCCAGCATGAGCCATACACAGCCCCCCATGTCTAGCATCAGCCCCACACAGCCTCCCATGTCCAGCATGAGCCCCACACAGCCCTCCCATGTCCAGTATGTGCCCCACAGAGTCCTCCCGTGTCCAGCATGAGCACCACACAGCTCTCCTGTGTCCACCATGAGCCCCACACAGCCCCCTATGTCTAGCATGAGCCCCACACAGCCCTCCCGTGTCCAGCATGAGCCATACACAGCCCCCCATGTCCAGCATGAGCCCCACACAGCCCTCCCAAGTCCAGCATGTGCACCACCCACCCCCCCATGTCCAGTATGAGAGCTCGAGAGCCTCCTCATGTCCAGCATGACAGCCCTTCCAAGTGTCCAGCATGACAGCCCCCCAGTGTCCAGCATTAAAGCCCCCCAGTGTCTAGCATTAAAGCCCCCCATGTCCAGCATGAGAGCCCCCCCTGTGTCCAGCCTGACAGCCCTCCCTAGTGTCCAGCATGAGAGCCCCCCCTGTGTCCAGCATGAGAGCCCCTCTGTGTCCAGCATGACAACCCTCCCTAGTGTCCAGCATGAGAGCCCCCCTATGTCCAGCATGAGAGCCCCCATGTGTCCAGCATGACAGCCCTCCCTAGTGTCCAGCATGAGAGCCCCCCCTGTGTCCAGCATGAGAGCCCCCCTGCGTCCAGCATGAGAGCCCCCCCTGTGTCCAGCATGAGACCCCCCTGTGTCCAGCATGACAGCCCTCCCTGTGTCCAGCATGAGAGCCCCCCACTATGTCCAGCATGAGAGCCCCACTATGTACAGCATGAGAGCCCCCCTGTGTCCAGCATGAGAGCCCCCCCTGTGTCCAGCATTAAAGCATCTCTTGTATCCAGCATTAAAGCCCCCCTGTGTCCAGCATCAAAGCAAAGCCGTCCCTGTGTCCAGCATTAAAGCCCCCCCTGTGTCCAGCATATACTTACTTCACTCCCCGCTTCCCTACACTCCTGTCTCTGATGCACTGACTCTCCACAGTGTGCAGGCTGATGCCATTGTGTCAGCTGTTTCTAACGCTGATTGGTGGAAGAGGGAAGTGGCGGCCCCTCCTCCACCAATGCATTCACCGCGGATTGAGACCACGGATTGAGACAGCGGTGACGGTGTGCTGGCGGGCAGTGATGGCGAGCGGTGACGGCGTGCGGTGCAGTGCGGCCCGTGGGCCACTGTTATCAGCCCTTCGGCTGTCTCGGTCCGCGGGCCGGACTGGAACAGCCAGAGGGCCAGATGTGGCCCGCGGGCCGCACGTTGCCCAGATCTGCTTTAAATAATTTACTCTCCTACAATCTTATAATCCTGTATTTTTTGATTTGTAAAAAAAACAACACATATTTGTTTTCCCTTTGAGCTTTCCAGATCCATACAAACAGACATGGATGTTACCGCTTATGCATTTCAAACATATGAACCTGTCCATGATTGTAGCTACCGGCAATTATATATTATCCTCAACCAATCGCAAACATTTAGTAAAATCACAAGAGTGAATAATTAAGATCAATGATGGTGAACATTTAGGTGGTCTCCACCTCTCACAGGAGGACTCACCCTTTCAATACCAATTATGGTGAAGTACCGGCTTTTCCCTTTGTGAACCTCTCTCTGGGGATTTTTCTACCAATATCAGAAAGATGTCTCCTGATTAGTGTTGAGCGATACCTTCCGATATCGGGAAATATCGGATCAGATTGGATCAGACCGATACCCAAAAAGTATCGGATATCGCCGATTCCGATACCGGAAACCAATGCAAGTCAATGGGACACAAATATCGGAATAAAAATAAACCCTTTCTTTCCTTGTAGGTTAATTCTACATGAAGGAAAACAACTAAGAATAATGTAGAATGTATTACCTGAAAAGCCGGCAATTCAGCAGCGGCATACACTGGTACCCGACAATTTATAACAGAAAGAATAGAGCTTCTGTCACGCTGTCTCAGTATACTGGAGGTAGGGGGCCTAAGCTGACCCTAAGCTGGGGCCCTGACTAATCCCTCAACCTGGAGGTACTGTTAAAGGTACAGAGGTCCAGGCCGCCAGCGTAACCCCTACCTCCTGAGGATCCCTGCACCTAAGTAATCTAGTCCTGAGAAGGACCCCGATCACAACAAAAGGGGACAAGAAATAATATGCCCACACACAGTACTTAGACGAACGAGACAGTACAAGGGAAAAACCAAAACCACCTTGCATACAACAACTACACAACTACAACAGAGGGAACACCAACGGGAAAGGAGATAAATGATAAAGCGAGGAAGGGAAAAAACACTCCAAGTACACTTATCTCAGAAACTCCAAACACCACGATCCGCTCTGTAAGTCTGAATGAAATGCTTTCACCGACACTTCCCAAACAGACCAGCAGGCATTTGAAGGAGTCTCACTACAGAAGTATTGATTGCAGCTGGGCGAGGCTGGACCTCGTCTAGCACAGAGAGAGAGAGAATTAACTCCCTCACTGCCGAGAAACACAAAGCACCAACAAGTCAGCTGCGAGAAGTCAGGCTGTGTACTCGTGACGATCTTCGTGGCGACACACCCGTGACAGTACCCCCCCTTCTACGAGGGGCCTCCGGACCCTCAGGGCCAGGTTTATCCGGGTGAGTCGTGTGGAAGGCCCGAACTAATCGGTCTGCGTTAATATCCGACGCAGGAACCCACATCCTCTCCTCAGGACCATACCCTTTCCAATGAACCAGGTACTGAAGGGACCGGCGATTAAAGCGTGAATCGATGACCCTCGATACCTGGAACTCCAAGTTACCATTGACCACCACTGGAGGGGGAGGTAAAGGTGACGGTACCACCGGCGCCACATACCTCTTAAGCAATGATCTGTGGAACACGTTGTGAATTTTAAACGTAGGGGGGAGGTCAAGACGGAATGCCACCGGATTAATAATAGAACTGATTCTGTACGGCCCGATGAACCTGGGACCCAGTTTCCAGGAGGGAACCTTAAGTTTAATATTCCTGGTAGACAACCATACCCGATCGTTCACACTTAGGTCCGGACCAGACACTCTCCTCCTATCAGCCATACGTTTGTATCGGTTCCCCATAGTATTCAGATTCTTCAGCACCCCTCTCCATACTGAAGCGAGTGATGAGGAAAATCGTTCCTCCTCAGGAACCCCCGAAGAGCCCCCCCTACTGAAAGTACAAAACTGGGGGTGAAAACCATATGCCCCAAAAAACGGGGACTTACCAGTGGACTCGCTCCGCCTATTATTAAGAGCAAACTCTGCCAGAGGTAAGAAAGAAGCCCAGTCCTCCTGGTTCTCTGACACAAAACACCGGAGATATGTCTCCAAGCTCTGGTTCATACGTTCCGTCTGACCATTGGTCTGAGGATGAAAAGCCGATGAGAATGACAAATGCATCCCCCGCCGTGCACAAAACGCCTTCCAGAACTTGGACACAAACTGAGACCCCCGATCAGACACCACCTTGGAGGGTACCCCGTGAAGCCTCACAATCTCCCCAATGAACACCTGCGCAAGAGTTTTAGCATTAGGGAGAGCCGGAAGAGCGATAAAATGTGCCATCTTGCTGAACCTGTCCACTACAACGAGTATGACCGTTTTACCCGAAGACGGAGGGAGGTCCGTAATAAAGTCCATAGACAGATGAGTCCAAAGACGCTCCGGGATCTTCAAAGGTAAGAGGGCCCCAGACGGACGGGTATGTGAGGTCTTAGAGCGCGCACAAACCCCACAGGACGCGACAAAAGTTACCACCTCCTTATGTAAGTTAGGCCACCAAAACCGATGCGAGAGGAGATCCACAGTTGCTTTACTCCCCGGGTGTCCTGCAAAAACTGAGTTATGGTGTGCCTCGATCACCTTTTGTCGCAACTGATCTGGAACAAACAGTCTCCCCGGAGGTCCAACAGGGGCGTCCCCCTGAGCCTCCAATACCTCCTCCTCCAGCTCAGAGCATACTGCCGAAACCACCACCCCCTCCTGAAGGATAGGAATCGGGTCGTCCGTATTCCCGGCCCCAGGGAAACTACGAGATAAGGCATCCGCCTTTACATTTTTTGACCCAGGACGATATGTAACGACAAAATTAAACCTGGTAAAAAACAATGACCACCTAGCTTGTCTGGGATTCAGACGTTTCGCGGACTCCAGATATAGCAGGTTCTTGTGATCGGTGATGACGGTGACCGGATGGACTGCCCCCTCCAAAAAATGGCGCCACTCCTCAAAAGCTAACTTAATGGCCAAGAGTTCCCTATTGCCGACATCGTAATTCCTCTCAGCGGACGACAATTTTTTAGAGAAAAAGGCGCACGGATGCCACTTACCAGGGGACGAACCCTGTGACAATACTGCTCCCACCCCTACCTCGGAAGCGTCTACCTCTACAATGAATGGCTGTGACGCATCAGGTTGAATGAGTATGGGTGCCGAGGCAAAACATTTTTTCAAGGAGGAGAATGCTTGACAAGCCTTGTCAGACCACCTAGAAAAATCCGTCCCCTTTTTAGTCATGTCTGTGAGAGGCTTAACCATGGACGAGAAATTGCGAATGAACTTCCGGTAATAATTAGCAAACCCCAGGAAACGTTGTAGTGCCTTAAGATTCTCTGGCCGATCCCACTCAAGAACTGCCCGCACTTTCCCAGGGTCCATACGAAAACCGGACGCTGAAACCAGGAAGCCTAAAAACTGGAGTTCCTGTACGGCGAACACACACTTTTCCCATTTGGCATACAGTTTATTATCCCGCAAGATCTGTAACACCTGCCTAACGTGCTCCTGATGAGACACCAGATCCGGCGAGTAAATTAAGATATCATCCAGATATATGACAACAAACTGTCCCACCAGGCGGCGAAAAATGTCATTAACAAAGTGTTGGAACACCGCCGGGGCATTAGTCAGACCGAATGGCATGACAAGGTTCTCATAATGCCCCTCCGGAGTGTTAAACGCCGTCTTCCACTCATCCCCCTCCTTCATCCTAATCAGATTGTACGCCCCCCTGAGATCCAACTTAGAGAACCATTTGGCGCCCACGATCTGATTAAAGAGATTGGGAATAAGTGGGAGCGGATATGGATCTCGGACCGTAATCCGATTAAGTTCACGGAAATCCAGGCAAGGGCGTAGGCCTCCATCTTTCTTCTTAACAAAGAAGAACCCCGCAGCCACCGGTGAAGATGAAGGTCTAATATGCCCCTTAGCCAGACTTTCTGAAATATAATCCTTCATGGCCTGCCTCTCAGGACCAGAAAGGTTATACAACCTAGCTTTAGGTAACTTGGCCTCAGGGAGCAGTTTTACAGAACAGTCATACTCGCGATGAGGAGGTAGTTCCTGACACCCTTTCTCCGAGAATACATCCTCAAAGTCCGCCAGAAATGGAGGTAAGACCCAAGGAGTAACCGCACCGATGACCGTGTTCATGCAGTTTTTATTACAGAATTTACTCCATTGGCTTATCTCTCTGGTTTGCCAATTAATAACCGGGTTATGCTTAGCTAACCAGGGAAGGCCCAACACTATAGGAGTGGGAAGACCCTCCAACACGTAGCAAGACAACAGTTCTTTATGTATCGCCCCCACTTGAAGTTTTACGTCATGCACAGCTTGCAAAAAACTTCCCTGACCGAGAGGCCTGGCATCGATCGAGAATATGGGGATGGGTTTAGCCAACTCACTCAATCGCATACCTTGAACCCGGGCAAACCGAGCATCAACCAGATTAGCCCCGGCCCCACTATCCAGAAGAACAGATATCCTCTCAGTTCTCGTACCCACCACCACCTCCGCCGGTACGAGAAACTGAGGCGAACCTAGGGACGAAATACCTACTCCCAGATTGCCGTCCACCACACAACCTGGGATCAACAGTTTTCCGACGACTCTTCACTCTGCAAGGGACGGGATGGACACCCCCCAATAAAATGTCCCTTTCTCCCGCAGAAGAAACACCTTCCTGTCTTATGGCGCACCACCGGTCCCCTCCCCCAAAATGATGTCCCTCCTAATTGCATAGGCTCCTCTGGACTGACCAGGGGAACCACCATATGAGGGGACCTTGTAGGAGGTGGAGTCATCACAGGGGGTAGAGTTATCCCGCACCTCTCCCGAAGCCGTCTGTCAACGCGAATAGCAAGGGCCATAGCGGCTTCCAGTGACGCGGGAGAGTCATACTGTGCCAACACATCCTGTAATTTGTCGGATAAACCATGACAAAACTGGCTCCTAAGAGCCGGGTCATTCCACTGGGTGTCCGTGGCCCACCTACGGAACTCCGAACAGAATTCCTCCGCCGGACGATCTCCCTGCTGGATCCTACGTAACTTAGACTCAGCAAGGGAGATCCGATCTGGGTCATCATATACGAGTCCCAGAGCAGCGAAAAACCTATCCACTGACTGGAGAGCCGGGGAGCCCGGGGGAAGAGAGAACGCCCAAGATTGTGGGTCCCCTAGTAGGAGCGAGATGACAATTCCCACCCTTTGTTCTTCACTCCCCGATGACCGAGGCCGCAGCCGAAAGTACAACTTGCATGCCTCCCGGAAAACAAAAAACTTGTCCCGCCCCCCAGTGAACCTGTCAGGGAGAGCTACTTTAGGTTCTGGTCCGGCTTGCTCCTGAGGATGCAAAACCTTGGACCTAACGTCCGCCAGCTCCATGGACAAACTCTGCAACTGCCGAGCTAGACCGGCTACTGGATCCATGGTAGCTGGAGAAAAACTAAGTGGGTCGGTGAAAATGTCACGCTGTCTCAGTATACTGGAGGTAGGGGGCCTAAGCTGACCCTAAGCTGGGGCCCTGACTAATCCCTCAACCTGGAGGTACTGTTAAAGGTACAGAGGTCAAGGCCGCCAGCGTAACCCCTACCTCCTGAGGATCCCTGCACCTAAGTAATCTAGTCCTGAGAAGGACCCCGATCACAACAAAAGGGGACAAGAAATAATATGCCCACACACAGTACTTAGACGAACGAGACAGTACAAGGGAAAAACCAAAACCACCTTGCATACAACAACTACACAACTACAACAGAGGGAACACCAACGGGAAAGGAGATAAATGATAAAGCGAGGAAGGGAAAAAACACTCCAAGTACACTTATCTCAGAAACTCCAAACACCACGATCCGCTCTGTAAGTCTGAATGAAATGCTTTCACCGACACTTCCCAAACAGACCAGCAGGCATTTGAAGGAGTCTCACTACAGAAGTATTGATTGCAGCTGGGCGAGGCTGGACCTCGTCTAGCACAGAGAGAGAGAGAATTAACTCCCTCACTGCCGAGAAACACAAAGCACCAACAAGTCAGCTGCGAGAAGTCAGGCTGTGTACTCGTGATGATCTTCGTGGCGACACACCCGTGACAGCTTCACACATAGATTAGATAGATAGAAACATGTCAGTCACATATATATGAAGTACAGTGACAGTTGCTTACTGTACTTGTCATTTAGTGTAAAGGATTTATTAAAAAAATAACAGTGTTTTCATGCACCGTCTCTTTAAAAAAGCCGGCCGGCAATTCAGCAGCGGTACCCGACAATTTAGAATAGAGAGAATAGAGAATCACACATAGATTAGAAAGATAGAAACATGTGAATCACATATATAAGAAGTACAGTGATAGTGTTGATTACTGTACTGTACTTGTCATTTAGTGTTAAAATAAAGGATTTATTAAAAAAAAAATTGGCGTGGGGTTCCCCGTAATTTTAGGCTCTAGCGGAGGTTAAGCAGACAGCTGGGGCAGATGTTTGAAGCCTGGGAAGGGGGTAATACCCACGGAGCTTCCCAGGCTACTAATATCAGCCCCCAGCTGAATACCTAGCCTTTACTAGCTATTAAAATGGGGGACCCCCAAAAAAATGACGTGGGGTCCCCCCTATTTTAATAGCTAGCAAAGGCTAGGCCGACAGCTGGGGGCTGATATTAATAGTCCAGGAAGGGTACCATGAATATTGGCCCCCTCCCAGGCTAGAAACACCAGCCGTCAGCCGCCCCAGAAATGGCGCATCCATAGGATGCGCCAATTCTGGCACTTAGCCTCGCTCTTCCCACTGCCCTGTAGTGGTGGCAGTGGGGTAATAGGGTTGGGGTTGATGTCAGCTTATAATGCCAGATGACATCAAGCCCGGGTTAGTAATGGAGAGGCGTCTATAAGACACCCCCATTACTAACCCCATAGGCAAAGTTAAAAAAAAAAACACAAACACACAGAATAAAGTCCTTTAATTGAAATAAAGACACAATTCTTTATTGTTCTAAATTAAACCATACTTACCATCACGCCCATGTTTCTATCTATCTAATCTATGTGTGATGCTCTATTCTTTCTGTTGTAAATTGTCGGGTGCCGGTGTATGCCGCTGCTGAATTGCCGGCCGTCTTTTTTAAAGAGACGGTGCATGAAAACACTATTATTTTTTTTAATAAATCCTTTAACACTAAATGACAAGTACAGTAAGCTGAGCGCTGCCATCCAGCTTGTCATCCTTCAGAGACACTGCAGAGCGCAGGCATTATGGGAACTTCCGATTCCGGTATTCGATATTCTAAAAGTATCGGAACTCAGTATCGGAACTCCGATACCGCGAATATCGGTCGATACCCGATATTTCAGTATCGGAATGCTCAACACTACTCCTGATCCTAATCTTTAGAGGGTACAAAAATAAATTTAATGAGCCCTTTCTCATTAAATGTATTTTTTAGCCCTAAAAAAATTTTCACCTCTAGTGTTTATTCTTTTAGCGCCCTATAGACCGCTTTTTTATTTTATTTAATTTGGACCAATGATTGCCTTCTAGACATCTGTCAAGTCAGCAGTCTTCCCTATGATTGTGGAGCCTACTGAAAAAGACTAAGGGACCTTTTTAAATGCATAGGAAGCTTTTACAGGTGTTTTGTTAATTATTTTAATTTACTGAGATAATGACTTTTGTGTTTTCATTGGCTGTAAGCCATAATCATCAACATTAACAGAAATAAACACTTGAAATAAATCACTCTGTTTATAATAACTCTATATAATATACGAGTTTCACTTTTTGTATTGAAGAACTGAAATAAATTAACTTTTTGATGATATTCTAATTATGTGAGATGCACCTGTATATATTGGACTTTAAACACGGAACATAACACCAAATAAACTAAGAATAAAGTTTTGCAGTTTATATATTATTTTTAGAATATGACACAAATGAAGTAGCAGTCTGCATCACTGTGCAACAAGTTCATATTTTGGGTCCACATTTAAAGGAACCCCTATGCTGCATCCAACTCTGGACTGAATTATACCATCCTACCATGACTGAATTATACCCTCTTACACTGACTGAATTATACCATCATACCGTGACTGAATTATACTCTCATACAGTGACTGAATTATACCATCATACCGTGACTGAATTATACCCTCTGTAAGGTGGCTGCCGGACACATAGTTGATGGGAGGTATGTATCACAGAGGTGGTTGTGATGTAAACCTGGAGTAATGCTCTAGCGCACATAGTACTTAGAGGCTTGTTTTGTGCATCTGGGCTAGGTTTACGGGCAGCCTGAGAGATGGGCAGGTCTGCATGCTCACATACCCCACCCCTGGGTGTGGTTCACATGGTAAAATAGAGTCTGTTTGTTTGACACATGGTCTGTGTGTGGATGTAAGAAGACCTCCTGTATGATGTCTCCAGACTGAGCCGTTTTACTGGGTGCTATCCAGCCTGTGTGTCCTGGACTGTCTCTAAAGTGACTTTGTTGGAACTGTTTACTTTGTTTTAGCTTCACTGAAAGGTGGTTTGTTTTCCTTTGCTTGTGGCATGGTTTATGAAGCACCAATAAACCAGCCTGGACATTTAAATGGAAACGGTTACAGTGTTACCTCACCACACACCCAAGTGTGTAGCATTCCCACATTTGGTGTTAGTAGTGCGGGCAGCATTCCCAGGGAACACGTGTGAGCGCTACAGAAGTACTGCGTGTCTTGGATGAAGATGGCATGTAGGGTGAAGACAGCATGGTGCAAGCCCAGCAGCAACAGCTACAGCAGCAACAGCTGGCACAACAGGAGACAAGTAAGCTGCTTATGCAACAGATCCGGCAGCAGCAGCAACAAGTCCAGCACTGACAACAGCAGCAGCTGATTGAATTACTCACAAAGTCGGTTCATGGCACGGCGGCAGCTCTGACTTCAAGGTGAGCTGATGATTTTTCCATCCAGAAATTGGTAAGAAGAGCCCTGCTAAAAATGACCCTGGGTGACGATATTGAGGCCTTTTGGACCATTTTTGAAAGGTTCGCCAAGAGAGAGAAACTCCCACCAGAGCAATGGACGGAAGTGCTATGCCATATTTAACGGGAGAGCCTCAGAAGGCCTTCTATGACTTAGCCTTACAAGATGCCAAAAAATACGTGAAACTGAAATTTTGGTGAGCTTGGGGGTGACAATGACTGTCAGGGCACAATGGATCCACCACTGGGCATATCACCGTGATAAACCACATTGTCTCCCAAATGTTTGATCTGCTGCAGAATCCAGACCCTCGTCAACAGACGTTAACCTCCGGGGGTGGAGGTGATCCTGATGAGACTCAGATACCTGAGGCGCACGTGGACTGTACTATGCTGTCAGGACAGGAAGAGGAGGAGGGTGACTCTCAGGACGAGGAGTGGTAGAACAGAGAGGATGACAATGAGGTTGTAGATCCCACTTAGTGTGAACCCAGAGGCATGCAGCTGAAAAGCTCAGCAGATGAGGTGGAGGAGGAAGAAGACAAGGAGGTTACGTTGCCGCTTGCCACACAGACACGGAGTGATGCAACCACGAGAAGCACGGCATCCTCAGCCACAACTGTGGCTATGGCCAGCAGCGGTCGCGGGTCTGCAGTTCGCAGGGGCGGCAAGTGTTGCCTAGCCTGGGTCTTTTTGGAGACCGCAAGGGATGACACAACCCACGTTATCTGCCAACTTTGTTAAAAATGACTGAGTAGAGGCAAAAATTGCAATAATTTGACTACTACATACATGAACTGGCACATGCGCGAACAACATGCGGAAGTTTGGGACTCTCACTGCACTAAAATTCAGACTAGCGGGCCTCGCCAACCACCGACCATCCCATCAACCGCAGCTGCTGCTTCTTTCTCCTCTGTCACCGTGGCAAATGTTGTCACACATGTCTCTGGCCGCAGAACCTCCCCTTGTTTACCCGCTAGAGTCGAGGTGAGTGAGAGCCCATCAGCTGTTATGGAAGTGAACATGTCTGCTGTTTTTGACCGGTCTCAGACACCGAGCACATCACATCTTTCTCAATCCACCATAACATCTCCTCCTGCACCTCTCTCACAGTCCAGCAGTTTGTCGTGTTCACCCAACTCCACCCTCTCTCAGCACAGCAGCCAGCCCTCGGTCTTGCAGTTGTGGTCACATAAAAGATTGTTTCCTCCTATACATGCCAAAGCAAAGAGCTTGAACTTCACCATCTCAAATCTGTTGGCCAAGGACATGCTGCCTTTCCGCCTGGTGGATACAGACGGTTTCCGGAAGCTGATGGCCATCGAAGTCCCCCAGTACCAGTTGCTCAGTCTCCATTACTTCTCTAAGAAAGATGTGCCTACGCTACACCAGCATGTTGCAGACAACATTACCCGCTCCTTGAAAAAATCTATGTCTGCCAAGGTGCATTTCACCACTGACACATGGACAAGCAAGCATGGCCTGGGGCATTGCATCTCACTGACTGGGCACTGGGTGATTCTGGTGGCTGTGGGAGAAGGCGGGGAATGGGATGCTCCACAAGTCTTGGAATCCCCACGGCTTGCAGGCCGCTTGGGGATGGAGAACTAAAACACTACCCACCAGAAGATGGAGTACTAAAGTACTAGACAACAGGGGATGGACAAGTAAACTACTAAACACATAAGGGATGGAGAACTAAACCACTACACACCAGAAGATGGAAAACTAAACTACTAGACAACAGAGGTTGGAGAACTAAACTACTAAACACCTAGGGTTGGAGAACTAAACCAATACACACCAAGGGATGGAGAACTAAACCACTAGACACCAAGTCTTGGAATCCCCAAGGCTTGCGGGACAAACCTCTGTATCTAATACTTCCTCCACTGCTTCTCCCTCCTCCACCTCCTCTAGGGCCTCCACCGGCGCCCTCAACCCCTCCCTTAATGAGATACGCGTTTCAACAGTGCAATAATACTTAAATGAATATGCCTTGAAGATCGCAGGCACACAGCTCAAGAGTTGTGGACAGCTATCTAGGCCGCGTTTGAGCAATGGCTGCCTCCACTGAACCTGGAGCCAGGGAAGGCCGTGTGCAATAACTGTTCAAACCTGGTTGCTGCCCTACACAGGGGGAAAACTAAGACACGTACCTTGCAGGGCTCACATCCTCAACCTGAATTTCTCCCCCACTACCCCAGCCGGGATGCACTGCTACAGAAACCACGGTCGCTGTGTGCACACTTCCGCCATTCGCAACCCGCGGGTCATCGACTTGCATTGCTACAGAGATCTTTTGGCCTATCAGTTAACCGGTTGATATGTGATGTGCCGACATGGTGTAATTCAGCTCTGAACATGTTGCAGTGACTGTGGCAGCAGCGATGAGCCCTGGTGCAGTATGTCATTTTGCATAGCCTGTGCCAACGCAGTACGAACGTGGTGCAAATCACACTTGCGGAGTGGACACAGATGAAGGACCTCTGCACTCTTCTGCACAGTTTTGAAATGGCTGCTAAAATGATTAACACTGACGATGCCATCATCTATGCATCACTATTCCGGTAATCTACATGCTGGAGCACACTTTGAATAGTCTGCGAGAGGAGGTGGTGGTCCCAGGGGAAGAGGAGGAAGCAGAGGATGATGCGGAAGGATAACAATATCTCTAAGTTTCAGACTGTCGTCGCACAGGCGGGTGCCATGGGAGGGTGGATTACAGTGATCAAGGGGGGCTCATAGTACCATACAAATTGTTAGTGAATGTGCAGGAGCCAAGGAATAAATGGAGGAGAATGAGGAGGAAGAGGTGATGGGCGCGCAACAGTTAGGGGATAAAAAGGATAATGATCCCCTCTCTGTTGTCCGTGGTTGGCGGGATGGTACGGAGGATGCAAGGTTGAGTGTTATCCCTCTACCAACACACCATGGATTTGGACCTCATGGAAGAGCCCGACACATGAGCACCTTCTTGCTGCACTATCTGCAACATGTTTGTTGTCCGCATTGTTAGGATTAGAAATAGGGCTGACTACTGGGTTGCCATTCTGTTAGATCCACGGTACAAGAGTAAATTTTGCCAGAGGCTCCTCCCCCCTTTGAAAGGGACGCATGCATGCTGTAGTATCGAAACACGCTTGAAGACAATCTTAAGCGTGGTTTTCCCCAAGACATCAGTGAGGCACACATTGTGCATCTCAGTTCTAGACTTCCAACCCAGGGAACGTTGAGTCGTCAACGCAAAAACACTAGCAGCCTTGCAGCGCTGGGGTCCTGGGTAAACACCACGAAGGACAACATCTGCAAGGAGTTTGTATGTTCTCCCCGTGTTTGCGAAGGTTTCCTCCGGGTACTCAGGTTTGTTCCCACACTCCAAAGACATACTGATAGGAAATTGACACGTCTGTGAACGACTGTTGAAAATGATGCAGGAGAGTATCTCAAGCTCAATATCAATGCCATCAGGGGGGGATTGGACCCTTTTTAATTTTGATCTAGAAAAATGGAAGAATGGCCTGAGCTCTCCTGTCACGCCTTGAAGGTTTTGTTATGGCCGGCAGCCAGCGTTCTGTCAGAACGTGTCTTCAGCGCTGCTGGTGGTGTCCTGATGGATAAGCGCATCCGGCTGTTCCCTGAAAGTGTAGACTGCCTAACTTTCATCAAAATGAAGAATTCATCGATCTCCAATGACTTTTGCACCCCAATCACAGACTGGGCAGACTAGGCGATGGTGTAGTCTTTAGTGTGCTGCATTGATCTCACATTATTGCAGTCTGTGACACCTTTAGAAGTTGGGAGAGGGTGGGCACCACTCAAAAATAACAACTGAAGATCAACCCAATGCATATAAGACACAATGTGGACAAAGAAAAAAGAAAGAGATATGCAAAAACGGGGATCTCACAAGATATATATATACACATGAGATATTTTATTAACACATGTTAAATACAGACAACGCAGACATCTAAAAACATTAAAAGAAAGGCCCAAAATGATACAATACTGGCCCAACAATAAAGCCAAAATTATTCCCCAAACCAACAACAAAAACAGGTATCAGTAAAAAATGTCTATTCATAGAGTAATTAATTTAGAGCAGACAAACCACATATACATGATTACCATAATAGGCATGAAAAAGGGTGATTAACCCACAAGCTCCCTGATTATTAATCTGTATGGCAAATAAAGTGCAAATGCTGATGAAAGTGCAAATGCTTGAGCAGCTCTCAGGGAGGACCCCTTTCAAGAGTCCCTATAGATATAAGCGCCAAGATACAGTGCAAATGCACGCATGTAAAGTGCAAAAAAGTGCTTGGAGATATTTGGAATACCGATATTAGACCCTATTTAAATGAATGCATAAAAATGCATGGAGTGAATGGAAAACTATACAGGTATATAAACTCCTCTGGGATAATACCCAGCCCGTTGATCCCTAGGACCAAGCTTAAAAATAAGGAGACAGACCATAAGCACATTAATGCAAAATAGAAGTGCTGCATAGAATAAATAACCACAAAAATGCTTGTGGATGAACAAAAAAATCATGGAAACAACCTGGGTGTTGAGGCAAGGGAAGGGGGAATGCTGGAAAACCCGGGTCATAGAACACGAGGTTCTGACGGAATCCCATGTGCGGGTGAACTTGAAGCCCTATCGAATTCCCGAGGCTCAGCGAGAGCTGATCTCCAAAGGAATAAGGTATATGTTGAATCTCGGAGTCATTGTGAAATCCTAAGTCTAGCCCGATTGTCCTGGTTCCAAAACTCGATGGCAAATAGAGGTTCTGTAACAATTATAGGAAGCTGAATGAAGTCTCCAAGTTTGACACATATCCGATGCCGCGTTTCGATGAGCTGATCGAGAAACTTGGACGGCAAGGTACATAACCACCTTGCAGAGGCGTTGCTAGCATCATAGATCCGGGGCTCCGGCCCCGAACGTTATAATCAGATCTCCTGCCAGACTGCAGTGGGGGCAACAGCGAGTCAGGAGAAAGTTACTCTGCCTGTACACTGAATTTGGACTGCCGGGAGCCCTAGCCACCTTCCAGAGAATCATGGACTGGATCCTTGCACCCCATAAGAATTACACCGCGGCATACCTAGACTATAAAGTAATCTTCAGCCCAGATTGGGGAAGTCATCTGAGAAAGGTCCAGGCAGTGATTGATGCTCTCGGAAAGGTGAGGTAGAGGCAGGATCAAACCCCCAATCAGTAAAGTGGATGCAATCTAAAACTGGAAAACTGGCCGAGACCACTCTCAAAAAAGCAAGTTAGAGCCTTTCTAGGAATCGTGGGTACTACAGGAGGTTCCGCCCAAACTTTGCCGTGATGGCCGCACCCCTGACCGACCTCCTTAAAGGGATGAAATCAGCTATGGCCAAATGGACTGCAGAGGCAGAGACGGCCTTTCAAGAACTGAAAGTAGCTCTGTGTAAGCAGCCTTTTCTGGTTGCCCCGACTTTAAGAAGAAATTTGTACTCCAGACAGATGCCTCAAAAGTCAGATTAGGAGCATTCCTTTCTCGGGAGATACACGGGGTGGAGTACCCCGTTTTCTACCTCAGTAGGAAACTGTCAGCATGTGAAAAGAATTATTCCATCATAGAAAAGGAATGCTTGCCCATAAAGTGGGCAGGGGACACATTATGATACTAACTAATAGGACAGAAATTTAAATTAGTATCAGAACATGCCTGTCCCACTCAGGTGGATGAGGGAGAAAAAGTGGAAAAATGCTTGAGTTACCAGCTGGTTTCTAGGCCCTGCAGGATTTCAGCTTCCATGTGGAACATAGAGCCAGGAAGCTACATGGTAATGCCGTTGCTCTCTCGAGAATCCCGTGTCTAGTGGTAGAAGGTGCCAAGCCCCACGGCTTAAGGCAGAGGGGGAGGCATGCAAGGTGGCCGTCGGACACATAGTTGATGGGAGGTATGTATCACAAAGGTGGTTGTCCTCTGTGATGTAAACCTGGAGTAATGCTGTAACGCACATAGTAATAAGAGACTTGTTTTGTGCATCTGGGCCAGGTATACGGGCAGCCTGAGAGATGGGCGGGTCTGGCTGCCCAGCATACCCCACCCCTGGACATGGTTTACATGGTAAAATGGAGTCAGTTTGACACATGGTCTGTGTGTGGAGGTAAGAAGACCTCGTGTGTGTGGAGGTAAGAAGACCTCCAGTGTGATATCTCCAAACTGAGCCATTATACTAGATGCTATCCAGCCTGTGTGTCCTGGACTGTCTCTAAAGTGACTTTGTTGGAACTGTTTACTTTGTTTTGCCAGCACTGAAAGGCCGTTTGTTTTCCTTTGCCTGTGGAATGGTTTATGAAGCACCAATAAAACAGCCTTTACATTTAAATGGAAACGGTTCCTGTGTTACCTCACCACGCACCCAAGTGAGTAGTATTCCCACACCTCATACCATGACTGAATTATACTCTCATACTTTGACAGAATTATACCCTCATACTCTGACTGAATTATACCATCATACCGTGACTGAATTATACCATTATACATGGGCGTACCCACCGTGGGGCAGGGGGGGCAGCTTCCCCCCCTAGAAGCAGGGACGCACGCCGCCATAGGCGGATTAAAATGAGGGCAATCTGGGCTACCGCCTGGGGCTCCAGGGTGTCTATGGCCAGATTGCCCTCATTATATGTGCGGCGCCGCGGCACATACCTGCAGACAGTGGCGGGGGGGCCCCCGGACCGCTCCCCCAGCAGCGGCGCACGGCCGCTACTTCTTCTTTGGCCGGGCCAGCACTGCAGCTGTTAACTTCCCTGTTCTGGCCCGGCCGCGTCACAGCTAGAAGACATGGCCCTGTGCGCGGCCGTGTCTCCTAGCTGTGACGTCACGCAGTGCGCGCCCGGCCTGCACTGCTGCACCGGAGAGGAGCAGGAGGACTGGAGCCGGGGGATGGTGAGTGTGTGTGTGAGATGTGTGTGTGAGTGTGTATGTGAGAGTGTGTGTGTGTGAGTGTGTGATTGAGTGAGTGTGTGTGTGTGCAGGCAGATATCATTGTGCGATGTCTGTTTATATGTATTTTTGTGTTTCAAATGTGTCTATGCGTGTATGTCTGTATATGTTTGTGTGTGCGTGACTGCGTGCGGCCTCCCACTGTCTCTGGGGGGGCGCCGTGCGGCCTCCCGCTGTGCATAGATGGCTACGTGCGGCCCCCCGCTGTGTATAGATGGCTACGTGCGGCCTCCCACTGTGTATATATGGCACCGTGCGGCCTCCTGCTGTGTATAGATGGCTACGTGCGGCCTCCTGCTGTGTATAGATAGCTACGTGCGGCCTCCCGTTGTGTATAGATGGCTACGTGCGCCCTCCTGCTGTGTATAGATGGCTACGTGTGCTCAATATTGAGTCATACAATTAATGTAAAGCTATGTGCCCACGATGCAGAAATGCTTCGGATTTTTCCTGAGCGTTTCTGCATCTCCCTGGCAGAAAAAACGCATGATTTTACATGCGTTTTTCCTGCCAGGGACAAGCGGAAGTGAAGCGTTCTTTACATGCATTTCTGCATGCGGGTTGACAAACGCTTTCCAAGCGGAATTGCCGCTGCGGAAATGCTTAAAAAACGCATAGTGGGCACACAGCCTAAAAAAAATTATTATAATTAATATTGTGCCAAATTAATTTCACGTGAACTATCACATGATCTATCACAGGGGATCATATGACATGTGATACATCAAGTGTGTGTGTGTGTGGGGGGGGGGGGGCGTGCCTTCTAAACTGCCCGGGGCCCTTGCTACTCTTAATCCACCCCTGCACGCCGCACACACACTTAGATCACCGGCGGTCGCGGCCAGCGAAAGTTCCCTCTGCGGCCGGCCGCAGGTGACTGCTTCCCTCTGCTCTGACCTGCGCAGTGTCACTGCATGGGGTCCGGCCGGGATTACCTCTAACGCACGCTGAGTGACACAGCACGCCGCAATGTCGCATGTCACCTGATCAGGGTCCTGACTCCTAAGGTGTGCTGACGTAGCACGCTGCCTGCCTCCCCTGTTTCCTGTCTCTGAGAATCCCGCCGGAGCGGAGCGCTTGTCCTGTTACTGTGGGCCGGCTGCCAGTGACTGTGGCAGCCAGCCAGTGTAAATTACACAATACACTCACTCACTGTGTAATTATTGAAATTTGAAAGGGCCTGGGGCCTGGGCCTTGGGAGCAGGTACTGGACCTGGAGAAAGGACAGGTGGTTAATGCTGGGCCAGCTGGGGGGACGTTAATTATTATAGCAATAGCACTATTATATATAAATAAATAAAATATAAATAAAATCCCGTACCCCGAGTGTCAGCGCCATTATCCCGCACCCCGAGTGTCCGCGCCATTATCCCGCACCCCGAGTGTCAGCGTCATTATCCCGCACCCCGAGTGTCAGCGTCATTATCCCGCACCCCGAGTGTCAGCGCCATTATCCTGTACCCTCAGTGTCGGCGCAATTATCCTGCACCCCGAGTGTCGGCGTCATTATCCTGCACCCCGAGTGTCGGCGTCTTTATCCTGTACCCCCAATGACGGCATCTTTATCCTGTACCCCCAGTGTCGGTGTCATCCTGTACCCCCAGTGTCGGTGTCATTATCCTGTACCCCGAGTGTCAGCGCCATTATCCTGTACCCCGAGTGTCAGCGCCATTATCCTGTACCCCGAGTGTCAGCGCCATTAATCTGTACCCCGAGTGTTGGTGTCATTATCCTGTACCCCCAGTGTCGGTGTCATCCTGTACCCCCAGTGTCGGTGTCATTATCCTGTACCCCGAGTGTCAGCGCCATTAATCCGTACCCTGAGTGTCAGCGCCATTATCCTGTACCCCGAGTGTCAGCGCCATTAATCTGTACCCCAAGTGTCAGCGCCATTAATCCGTACCCCGAGTGTTGGTGTCATTATCCTGTACCCCCAGTGTCGGTGTCATCCTGTACCCCCAATGTCGGTGTCATTATCCTGTACCTCGAGTGTCAGCGTCATTATTCTAGGCTATATGTAATTACGCTACGGGGAGGCCTCTATATGTGATTACCTGGATTGGTGCTCTAAATGTAATTCTCCTGCTCCATCTTATACTCACCCTCCTGCGTCTTATCTGTTTCCAGCGTTGCACATTTTTCGTTTTAAAATTTTACAACCTAAACAACCATGGCTTGCCCCCCCCTAGTTTTGATCCTGGGTACGCCCAAGCCATTACACCATACCTTTCTAAATTATACCATTATACGTGACTAAATTATACCCTTATACAGTGATTGAATTATATTATATTGAGACTGAATTATTCCATCGTACTATGACTGAATTATAACATCATACAGTGACTGAATTATAACATCATATTGTGCCTGAATTATAACATCATACCATGACTGTATTATAACATGATACAGTGACTGAACTATACGTATAATACCCTGTCTGAATTATACCATCATACCATAACTGAATTATGCCATAATACAGTGACTGAATTTTACCCTCATACGAGACTAAATTATACCATCATACCATGACTGAATTATACCATCATACCGTGACTGAATTATACCATCATACCGTGACTGAATTATACCTTCACACCGTGACTGAAGTATACCCCCTGTAGGGATTCATATTCAGTAGTAGGTAGCGTTGCAATGCAGTCTCATCCAAACATGCAGTTTTATTGCTTTCATAAAAATGCAAGAGATTCAAACCTATCAAATTCAAAACTATCCACCATTAAACGGTCTTTCTTCCCTCTAACACCAGACTGCTCAGCACCCTAGCTGACTGACAAGTGAACACCCAGCCTGGCCCTCTAGACATAGCTAGCCAGATGCAGTGCTAGGCGTTAACCCAGTCCTACCTGGTTTTACTGCATACCCTCTCCCTTTGCCCAAAGCCGAGGGCTGGGCACCATCTGCCAACCCACAGTGCCTACAGGGGTCCACTTTACCTAAACTGATTTTGTGAAAGGGTGTGGCCAGTTCTGCATAGCCTAGGAATTCCAGAGGGTTTTAAATTGACACTAGCAGGAGGCTCATGATTAATGACAGGAGTTTGACTTAGCAACTCCAAGAACCTGCCCCTTTTTTTGGGTACCAATTTCTGGCCGTGTTGTCTTTAGGAAGGTGACAAATTTCCTGTTACTTTGACATACAGAATGTTGGCTTCTGACGGGGCCAACAAGCAAGGGGATTCTTGCGGGTTCCTATCCTTCCAGGGTTTTATCAGGTTTCCATAATATATGGGAAAGGGCTTTCTTTTCATTGGTTGGTGTACTTTATAGTTGACCTCGCCCACCTTTTCCATCACCTTATAGGGTCCCTGTTACTGGGTAGGGAACCTGTTCTCCCCTGTGGGCACTAACACAAGTACCCAATCCCCAGGCTTAAATGGTCTCACTCGAGCCAAGCGATTATACCCCCTGTATTGCACCCCTTGTGCTTTCAGGAGGAGCTCTTTTACCAGGCCCGTCCTTTTAGTCCCTTCATACAAAAGGTCATTATGCCTGGCCAATTGCGAAAACTGGTTATTAGCTATCAGGTCGTGAGGAACACTATTTAACACACTTAAATTTTCCAGAGTACCTTTTAGCTGGGCAGTCCCAAAGTTGTCTTGAGACTCCTCCAGGTCATGGACATTGGCTTCAGGGGATGCTTCCTCATCCTCCTCTCTAGCCAGTATAGTGAAAAAAATTTCACCATTTACATCATGTGAAATGTAACAATAGCTGACTCCTGGCAGTATACTGGACCACTGGTTGCTACAGCTTTAGCCCACAAGTTCAAGAACAATGGAAAGTCACATCCGATAACAATAGCATGCAATATGTCTTTGACTACTCCCACTTCGTGGGACACCGAACCACCGTCTGAGTATATGTCGATCCGGGCAATGGGATAGTTCTTGGCGTCTCCATGGATACACCTTACCCCCACAGAAGTGTGACCCTTACCAAAGTCGCCAAACTTCCTGAGTTCAGTAGTCCCATCACTTGTATACCGTTCACAGTCACCTGACACAGTTGAGATATGGCAATGCGCGCGGGATGTGCAAAAAATGAGAAGCCTCGGCCTATGGAGCAGTTAATGGACTCTGATACTAGCAGAAAATGGGCTGATATATGACCGGGGTATGACACCTCCAACAAACAATGACATGAGATGTACTCCTTAAACTCGGCTTTGACCCCTTCTGGGTCTTTGTGCGCCCCTCAGATGTGGCCTTGGGCCCCCCTTCGTTTGGGTCGCCCAGAAATGTGACCTCAGGCTTCCTTGATTGCTCAGGAAGTTCTCCACAGCGAAGTATCTTTCCACAAGACTTACAAGGTCATCTGCAGTCGGGGGATCTCCTTGGGCACAGTATTCAATCACAGTACATCTGTATTATGCAGTCACTGCCTGTATTGGAGTATTAATTAGTTCCCATATGGTGCTATTAGTCTGATACAATTTAGTCATTATATGGTGATATTGTAAATTGTACATTATAAGGGTAATAATGTTTTGAATTTTTGACTTTCAGGCTCCATATCTCACCATCCACTACTGCTTTGAACGTGAGACTACCATAATTTTATAGACAATCATCTTGGCTATCTCATACATAAATTTGACTTGCAACTATTTAGCATATGGTTAGTTATGCAGATTCTTGCCATGTCACTGCAATGTTACTGTTTTGCTCCTAAAAAATCTAAATTTTATTTTTTATTATTTTATTAGTATTTTGTGAATCTACCTTTGGTCTTCAACACAGCCTGAATCCTTCTGGGCATACTCTCAATCAGATTCAAGCGTGTCTGGGGACTGTAGGGGCCAATCCAGCACTTCTAATTCATTGCCATTGAAACATTTCTTTGACAAACTCGACGTATTCTTCGGGTCGTTGTCCTGCTGGAACACTATCTCGTCCTTTTCATACCCATAGTACTCGAGTGCACAAAGTAACTCATCTTGTAGGATACTCGCATATAGCTCAGCATTGTGATCACCATCGATCCTGGTCGAGTATCAAACACCTTTGGCTGTGAAACAACCCCATATCATCTGACTTCCTCCACCGAACTTGACAGTTCCTTCAAATTCTCGAATCCCTTAGCCCCTTTTTTCCTTGTTTCTACCAGACCCATTTGCACCCATCAGAGCCTAATCTATTGACTTTCATCTCATTGCTCCAAATCATCCATTTCCAATCTTCTACTGTTCACTTTTCATATTTTTTTGCAAACTCAAGCCGACACTTATGACGATATTGAAGTCGAGGCTTCTTCAACTTTTTTCGGGCCACCATTCTAGACTTGTGTAACGTGCATCGCACGGTGCTTGCATGGACGTCTGTGATCTCACTATTAAGAAACATACGAGCAACCTCCACTGAAGTATTTTGTCGCACCAGAAAAAAAAAGACTTTGTATGAGTCGACTTGTTGACTTCGATATTTTGCCTATAAGTCCACCTCATGGCTTTTGAATGGATGGACAGACTTCAATTTGTATTCTTCCAACTGTTATGGCACTCACATGATGCAGTTTGACAATGTTCTCGGCCGAGAGACCGCTATCGATGAGCTGGATGATCCTGTGTCTCTTTTCTTGTGAAATCTTCTTCATGGCTGCTCCTCAATTCGAACCAGTGACCTTTCACTTGGGAATCAACCTAATAACACACTGAGCTATTAGGGAATGTGAAAACAGGTTGTATTTTGTAGTATACAGGAAGAAAAATATTTTTTCACCACCAGGAGCAAAACAGTAACAAGAATCTGCATAACAAATCATATGCTAAATAGTTGCAAGTTAAATTTATGTATGAGATAGCCAAGATGATTGTCTGTAAAATGATGGAATTCTCACGTTCGAAGCAGTGGTGGATGGTGAGCTATGGAGCATTGGGACAGGCTGTCAGTCAGGGTGGTGACTGGACCAGTGCAGCGCTGCCACTGTGACTAAAACCGAATGCTGCAGGGCAGAATAAAGTTAATTTTCTCCCCGCAGCGTTCGGCAGGTTAGTAACGCTAATATCTGCAGGTCAATAGCATTTTTTCTGGTGACAGGTTCCCTTTAAGTAGGAATAGGGAGATGATGTCATTGAGCCACACTGGGCAACCTGCAAAACTCGACGTGGAGCACAACAGAGGGCAGCGAACTGAGGTGAAGGAAGCAGAGCCCGGGATACCCAGTACAAGTATTTGCTCCATGATGCAATAATCCTTTGGTACAATAATGCCTTAAAATGCTAACTGTATTACCTCATAATAAACACAGTGTCCCTTTATAAATGTTCTTCACAAGTCTGAAATGTGCCATCATACACATGGAACTCATCAGGTACTGTACCCCATTAATGGGCCCACTAGGTGCCATCATGAAGCTAATTTCTTCATAAAGATTTCATAGCAAAGATTGTGCTCAAACACAGATAGTTCACCCATATATATGTAAAGGAGTGCCCCACAAAAAGAGTATTGTTGAGACAATGCCACCATAACAGTGCATCTGATAGACTGTGTCCCATAAACATTGAATGTTTGTTAAGTTTCTAAGATACTTTGAAAATTGCTTTGATATTAATTAACTATTGCAGGGGCTGGTAAAAACTGGACAATTCCAGTAGAAGCTCAGATACTTAACTACTTGTAAGCATGCTCCGAGCTGAATAATGAAGTAGCAAACGTGTTCATGGATTGTTTTTGTTGAACTTTTTCTGAATGTAATTATCTACACAACAAAGAGGTATAAAACATTGGTTTCTCATGACCCATTCATAAAGAGAACAGAACCTGGCAAAAACAGTGATGGGGATAAACAGGAGGGAAAATCAAAATACACTGGTTTATGTATAATTTACAGCAAGGACTAACAAAGGGCAGCAGATTAACTATAAAGAAATCATTGTTTGTGGTTTATCCACCTAAATGTCATTCTCGTAAAAAATAATAAACATTTTTTAGCTTTGTATTCCACCTGGGTAGTGGGATGTAAGAGGACGCATAATATAGGTTATCAGATTATGCAAATTGTCTCGTTACCCCTTGAATATCAGACTATCTAACTCATAGAATTAAGGTTAAGTAAAATGTACAGTTACTACAAAGTTGTTGTAATATTCTTCTTCTTCTTCTTATTATTATTATTATTATTAATAATAATAATAAAAATTGGGTCTACATGCTGAGAAGTAACAATAATACTAACAATAATACTGAAATTCTAACTTGCCTATTAAATTGGATAATAATATGAAATAGTATCATGTTGAAACAGAGAAAGACAAAAGCCCTTGAGGCCAATGGTAACTGTCTCATATTAGTCTGAAAATTCCTTTCCAATCACAATAAATCTCTTGGTCAACTTCCCATCCCTAGAAATCTAGTAGTAACTATACCTTGTGATATTACTTTTTTATGAAAGTCATTCATCATTATAAAATAAAGAAATAACTATTTCTTGCTTATCCCCTGTTGTTCCAATGCCACAGCCTCGATGATCTCCACCAGTACCGGAGCCAAGGCACTTGGCAGTGGCCACTATACATTAAAGTAGGTTTCCGATCTAAAAGCGAACCTGTCAGCAAGATTTAGCCCTATAAACTAAAGGCATGGCTATAATGACTGTGATGCTGATTAATATGATATGAAGGGATCCACTCAGTGGTTGCTGAATACTCACCTTATGAAATTTTCAGAAAATTATGTCTTCTATGCTTCAGGATGTTTCGGGGTGGGACGTAGGGGCAGGGTCTTCTTCTCGTTGTCGCCCGTTGTCATCAGTCACCTTCCTCCTTTTTAAAATTCCATGCCGCTGCCATCATTGTGTAGGTGGTGTTGGCACAGTGAAAGCTTGCGCACTGTGTGCAGGATTTCAATAAAATGGCGCCAGAGGTGGCGCATGCACAGATCGAGATTTTGGCTCAGTTCAGAGACAAATTTTTGATCTGCGTATGCGCCGCCTCTGGCACCATTTTATTGCAGTCCTGCACACAGGATGCCGACTCCCACTGCGAGCGCACGCACCGCCCATGCAATGATGGCGGAGTTTTGAAAAGGAGGCAGGTCACTGAATAATCAGTGACCTGCACAAGAAATGGAGGAGGATGGTGGGGGGGGGGAGCGGAGAACGAGAAGAAGACCATGCCCCCACATCCCACCCTGAAGCACACAAGAAGTCATTTTTGGAAAACTTCATAAGGTGAGTATTCAGCAGCCACTGAGCGGATCCCTTCACATCAGGTATCATATTAATCAGCATCATAGCACCATTATAGCCATGCCTTTAGTTTATAGGGCTAAATCCGGCTGACAGGTTTGCTTTAAACTACAAGTCTGCAGGCAGTCATGTGATCGTAAGACTAAGTATACAGTATATACACTCCAGGCCACAATCTGACTAGATTATTTCTGGCCTCGCTCAATACACTTGCATTGAGCGAGGCCTCACCTATCTAGTCAGAATGTGGCTGGGAGAATGCATATCTCATACTTGCGGTCAAAGACCGCCTGCTCCTGGCACCGCCAATGAAGAACCCTCACAGCGCGCAGGGTACATGTCGGGAGGATTCACAGGTCTGCAGTCACATAGAGTGACTGCAGATTTGTAGTTTAAGACTGGACAACTCCTTTAACTATGTATGTGCAGTGCAATTCCATGCAATGTTCCCATCCGGCCATCTCTGGAGCTAAGTACTGCTGATTGGAGGGGGTGCTGCCTGTCAGAACCCCACCGATCTAATAATGAGGACCTATCATCATGAGATTTCATTGATATAAATTGACCTGAGAATAGTTTAAACAAACCTGCAATTATGCAATTCAATCTTAAAGATTGCAGAGGCTACAACAGTCATAGACAGGAGTCCTGAGTGCACAGGGGCAGGGGTTGTCTTTATGGTAAAGCCCCTTTAAGAATCATATTAGTGTAGATTACAGTAAAACCGGAATTCGTTGCTGCAAAACATTACGTCAAGCATCAATAATAGAAGGGAACACATAATGGCATGGCTGCACAGCTCTCTGCCCTGAGTGAGTGAGTGTATAATGGTAGGGTAGAGCTGTGCTGTGTGTGGAGTGCTGCAGTGTGGTGGGTGTCAGGTGACTGGGTCACGCAGGCTCTCTGCATTCAGAGGACTGTGTAGGGGGAGAGCAGCTGAGCTGCACCGAGATACCAGCAAGAAACAGCTCTGCTGGGACAACTTTTCCTAGGAGAAAAGAAACACAGGGACTGCTGAGAAAATGAGCCAGGGTCTGCACAGGAACAGCAAGCAACAAGATGAAGAACAGGAAGACGAGGAGGACGGTATAGCAGGAGTATCAGATTATGAGGATGGAGACTCTTTCATGGACGGAGACTTTGGCAGCGAAGAAGAAGAGGGTATAAATAGTTAATAGTTCTTGGTTTTACTGAGGCAATGAATTAGGTACTTGCGATTTAGTATATGCAGGTTAAGTATAATGTGAGAAAACCATCAGGGATGCAAGTGCATGACTGATTAATATATCATGCGTGAAACATCTAGAACAAGTGACGGCACTGTTTATATGGATCTCCAGTCCGTATGCCTTATAGTCATAGTATGGGTTATAAGCGACATACATTTTGGGACATTTTGGGTGTATCTGACATAGCTGAGACATATTACCGCCATTATTAAATTTAATGTGGGCCATTTTATACTGGATAAATATGTGAAGTGATTGAACCCCTTACTATACTGGTGTGTAGGAGGCAGGACTTTCTTTCCACTTCTGACAGTTCCACCTCAAATAGGATTTGTAAGGATTTGTCCTGTAGAATGTGCTGAGTGTGGAGCTGGCGGAGCTGTCAAGGACAGCTGCTATTCTCAATCCCCCCAATGTTGGGCATTGTGTGGTGTAGTGTGGCTGCTGGCTAAAGTTTCCTTGTAAGCATTTCAATGTATGGATGGCTGGAATACTTGGGTTTCTAGAGTTCACGACAGCAAGTGTTTAAAGCTTGTGTCTTCATGTAACATGCACAGTTGGCGCCGTGCCCGTTGTAGTCTCTTTTTCTGTTGATGGTAAACATAATGCCAGCTATTAGAAGATTTTTGGAAACAGTTTGACAGCCCTGAAATATCCATGTGTGTTACTTCAACCTCTGATTTGGTGAACTGTATCCATCAGAAAGCACAAAACTCTACAAATCATATGTCTCTTTTCTGAATTGAAATTGACCCCTTTTGTGCCATTGGTTTATGGACAATATTCACACTTGTGTCATACAGAATTATAACATGACTATTATTCTTCCTCTATTCCTATTAATTTCACAGCGTAAATGACGCGCCCCCTGGGCCGTGTGTGGGGGAATACCCGGAGCCGGGTCTCTGTGTAATGCTGAGGGTTTGTAGTCTCCGTGGCGGCGACCCGGTCCCGTGGCTCAGGGTGGTCAAACCAGTGGCGGATCTGTTTCTTTGGTTTTTAATATTTAAATGTCCGACTACGCCACCCGTGGATTGCGGTCACTGAGAACCGCCGCTGCGGGGCAAACCGCTGAGACTGATGTTGGGTGCGCAGCAGAGGGTAGTATAACTCCCCACGGGAGGAGTATAGCCTCAGGGCAGCGTGTGTAGATGGTGAGGGTTGTGGTGCATGGGCGCAGCAGAAATGACTCAGAGTCCGCGCAGTGCAGTTCAGGGTCTTTACTGTTGGTAATGAAGAAGGCCCTGCCGGGAGTACTGGCTAACATTAGAGGCCTGGTCGTCAGTCTGTGAGCGAACAAGAGTCCCCCTGGCCAGGTGGAGGTGTAGGCCTTCCCGTCTGACTGCACTCTTCCTGGCTACCTTGCTGTAGTCGTGTAGTAGCCCACGTCCCTGAGAATACCGTGTGGTGCCCACCCGTATGGCTGGTGACTTGGGGCCTTTGGTACCTTCCGCTCCTCGATGGCGGTGCCGGTCCTTTGCGTGTGACTGAGCCTCCGGGCTTTCTATGGCCAGAGGACCTGAAATCCCCTGCCGTGTGGTTTCTGCTGCTGGATGCATAATCCCCACAGCCTCGGACTCCGGTGTCCGGTTCTCTGCGTCTTCTGCCAGGATGAGCTCTATCATCTCCAATCCTAGGCTCTCTGCTCCTGTGTTGCCTGCAGAGCTCCTTGCTCTGACTAGACTGGACTCAACTCGACTCTCCTAACCCCGCCCCAGATCCAGTTTATAAAGGGCAGGTTCCTCCCCTCCCTGGACTGGGGCAGGAGGCGTTGCATGCAACAGTGCTCCTGACCAGGAAAACCCATGCTCGCTCTCAGACATGGTATTTCTACCACTGTGGCAACCAGACCCCCTGGGGTGCCACATTCCTCCCTGGTAAATTTTAGTACTCCGGGACTAAACACATTTTATGAAAACATACATAACAGGGTATAAGCAATAACACATCAACATATGTACAAGGAGTTCAGTCTTTATAGGTCACGGCACTTCCGTAACCAGGTGTCCATGTCACCCAAGATGTACTTTGAGGGACCCGTCCCAAACCCTCCACGTAGGCCCTGGGGTGGCTACAGGGCATCGATGATCCGGCGTTGGACCACGTCTTCAGCCACCTCCACGGGTTTTCATTCTGTGGTCCGGACAAAGGGGCACTTAACAGGTGCAACTATTTACAAGGTACTGTTCCGGTTATTCATTGTCCATAACCTGTCAGTCCATGACCCTGTCGGGTAACTTGAGAAACATAATTATTATTCATGCAACAAACATAAAACATTTCAACATTTGCAATATACAGGTATATGTCATTTTTTTTTTTTTTTTAGATTCTCCAGCGAGCGGGCATCTGACCTCTAGTGCTCCTGGTGGACCTACGTAACACACTATCTGGTGGTGTTCTTTCTGGGTCCCCTGTTTCCCCCCCTTGTGTAGTGGGCTCGCTAGTGTCTGCACTACAGGTGTTTGGAGATGTTACGGGGAGGTTGGGCAGCTTTCTGCGTACTCTTTGGCTTACCACGGGCACGGCAGGCTCACTACTAGCAGAGGGTTGATTCTCCTGGGCTGCTGGTATGGCATCTTCTGCCACCGGGGCCGGTTGCCCTTCCAACACTACTTGCTCTTCTGTAGGCCCTTGAGGGGCTGGCTGGACAAAGGTAAGGACGGGTACCACAATAGCGTTGTTAATTTGTGTCCAGGACCGGGGAAATTCTCAGAGTACTGTACTGACCATTTCTTCCCTTTCCTCTGAGGGTGGAGGGCTATCTTGGTCTTCATCAGTGCTTTGCAGCTGCTCGGGACACTTCTTCAGGTGGTCTCTGGAGACAGTGGCTGTGGTCTCTCTTCCATCCTTACTGATAATGCATACTTTTGGATTTTCATGGCTTGAGGGCAGTACTGTGTACGAGTCTTTCTCCCACTGGTCATCCAACTTATGGAGCTGCCTCTTCCTCTTCAAGACCCACTCTCCGGGTGCCAGGGGAACAGCGGGAGCATGCTGGTTGTAAGTCCTCTCTTGCCTTTCTCTTGCTTGAGACAGACTTCTCTCAACACTCTCCTGCACTTTCCGGTACTGCTGCTGCCGTTCTGTATCCCAGTCTGCCTCTGGCGAGGTGTCCTCGGGTGTCAGGACTCCCATATCCAGGTCAATAGGCAGCTTACCAGGTCTTGCTCTCATTAGGTAAGCCGGGGTGCAGTTGGTGGAATTTACTGGGATGTGGTTATACAAGTCCACCAGATCAGGCAGTTTTTCAGGCCACAGGGGCAACGTTTTCAGCAAGTCTATCACCACCTGGTTCATCTTCTCGCACAATCTGTTGGTTTGGGGGTGATAGGGCGTTGTCCTTATCTTCTTGCAGTCATTCAGGTTGCAGAACTCCTGGAAGACCTCCGCTTTGAAGGCTGGACCTTGGTCAGTCAACACTTGCTCCGGATACCCGTGTGGACGGCAGAAGTGCTGCTGGAAGGCTCTAGCTGCCGTCTGAGCCGTTAAGTCTTTGACAGGGACCACCACCAGGAACCGGGAGTAGTGGTCTACGACGTTGAGGGCGTAGACGTACCCGGACCTACTTGGAGCCAGCTTCACATGGTCCAGGGCTACCAGTTCTAGTGGCTGCTTGGTGATGATGGGCTGCAGGGGAGTCTTCTGGCTGGCACGGTCCTTTCTTCTCAGGTTGCACGGGCCGCAGTCTCTGCACCATCTCTCAATGGCCCCTCTCATGCCTACCCAGAAGAACCGTTCACGCAACAGGAACTCCAACTTCTTCCATCCAAAGTGCCCTGCTCTGTCGTGGTATGCCTCTAGGACCATAGCCGCGTCTCGTCTCGAGACCACTAACTGCCAGGTCAGCTCGTGTCCGGGAGTTGACAATTCTCCGGCACAACTTCCCCTTGTAGAGAAACAGTTTACTCTTCTCCTTCCACAGCTGTTTGGTCTCTTCCGGAGCGTCTGGGTCAAGGCGGGCATCAGCCTGTGTCAGCATCTCTTTTACCAGGCGGACGGCTGGGTCACTGTCTTGCGTCTCCGCCCAGCTGTAGTGGGGTAAGGGATTGAACGTGGCAGAGTGCTTGTCCCTTACACAGTGGGAACACTGGGTAATCCCATGACGGTGGAACGCAGGGAGTTCAATCTCTTCCAGTTCTTCTGGATCTTCCCCTCCGTCCGGCAAGTTCGGCATCCTGGACAGGGCGTCTGTGTTGGCATTTGTGCGTCCCACCCGGTATTTGATGGCAAACTCATAGTTGGACAGCCTGGTCATCCATCTTTGCTCCAGGGCACCAAGTCTTGCAGTGTCCAGGTGTGTCAACGGGTTGTTGTCCGTGTACACAGTGAACTTGGCAGAGGCAAGGTAATGTTTGAAACGTTCCATCACTGCCCACATAACTGCCAGGAACTCTAGCTTAAAGGAGCTATAATTCTCAGGGTTTCTCTCTGTGGGCCATAGTTTTCGGCTGGCGTAAGCAATTACCCACTCTCTGCCCTGCTGGATCTGGGATAGTACGGCTCCCAGCCCCACGTTACTGGCGTCCGTGTGGAGGATGAAAGGCTGGCCGTAATCAGGGTAAGCCAGGATCTCATCCCCCGTGAGGGCCATCTTCAGCTGGCAGAAAGACTCCTCTTCCAGCTTGTCCCACCTGAAGGGCGGCTTCCTATTCTTGGTCTTTGACTGACCTAACAGGAGGTCTTGCATAGGGGCTGCCATTTTGGTGAACCCGGGGATGAATCTTCGGTAGTAGCCTACCAACCCGAGGAACTGCCGCACTTCCTTTATGCTAGAGGGTCTTGTCCGGCCCTTTTCACTGTGATCTTATCAGGGTCTGGAGCTACTCCGTCAGCACTCACCACGTGTCCCAGGTACTGTACCTTTGGTTTTAGTAGATGACACTTGGAGGGTTTCACCTTTAGGTCGTAGCCTGCCAGGGCGTCAAACACCTCTGCCAGGTGTTTCAGATGGTCCTCATATGTTTTGGAATACACGATGACATCGTCCAGGTATAGCAGGACCGTCTCGAAATTCCTGTGCCCCAGACAGCACTCCATCAACCGCTGGAAGGTTCCTGGTGCGTTGCAGAGCCCGAACGGCATACAGTTGAATTTGCTGAGACCCATCGGGGTGGTGAACGCGGTCTTCTCCTTGTCAGCCTCTGCTACAGGAACCTGCCAGTACGGGCTAGTAAGATCCAAAGTGGAGAAGAAGTTAGCAGACTTTAATGCAGCTAAAGATTCCTCTATCCTAGGTAACGGGTACGCATCTTTGTGTGTGATACCGTTGACCTTTCTGTAATCTACACACATTCTCATGGTGCCATCTTTCTTTTTCACAAGAACTAGTGGAGCTGCCCAGGGGCTACAGCTGTCCCTGATTACCCCAGCCTCCTTCATTTCTCGCAACATTCCCTTGGCATTCTGATAGTGTGCAGGGGGTACAGGTCGGTATCTTTCCTTTATGGGTGGATGGTCTCCCATTGGGATGTGGTGTTCTACCCCCTTTACTTGCCCAAAGTCTAGCGGGTGTTTGCTAAAGACTCTTTCGTACTCCTGAACCACCCGGTAGACTCCCTGTTTTTGGTGTGAGGGAGTGGAGTGGGAGTGGTGCCCACATGCAGCTTCTGACACCAGTCCTCCATTTGTTTCTTGGAGCCGTTACCCTCCTCTGGTTGAGATAGAGGCAAGGGTTCCACGGCCTTTACAGAGTTTTGGTTAACGGTGAACAATTTGGCTAGAGTGGCATACCGGGGCAAGTATACTTCTCTTTCCCCAATGTTTAGGATGCGGACGGGTACCCTCCCATGGCGTTCATCGACCACCCCCCGCGCTGTCAAAATGGTGGGCCTACTGTCTGAGTAGACGGGTTCTACCATGGCTTGGTAGTCCCTTCCTCTTAACCCGATTGCAGTCCGGCACCAGATCATCATCTCACTTTCTGGGGGCATGGCGATAGGGAACGGGTCACTCATCCTAACACTACCAATCTCACCACCAGACAGTTCTACCTGTTGCCTTTTCATCAGGGCTCTGATCTCTTTTTGTAGGACACGCTGCTGGCTGGAGCTGGCGTTCATCGCAACCTGCTGTAATATGACAATTATCTCTGCAAGACAATTTTCAATAACATTAGTAGGTTATCTTAGGGTGGCTTTCACGACGGTCAATGTCCACAATAATCAGTCCTTGCGCTGGCAGTTCAACTTTACCAATTTTTATGGTCACCTCCTTGAATCCCACCTGCGGCACAGGCTGACCATTGCTGGCGATGATGCTCAAATCGTTATCTGGGTAGCGGGTAATATCTGAGTCATTCCAGTACCGCTTAAAAAGCACATAAGGGATGGTGGTTACCTGTGACCCGGTGTCCAGTAGTGCACTCATAGGAATACCATCCAGCACCACAGGCAAGACCGGTCGTCCCCCTACGTACTTATCACGCCAGCTCGATGGGCCTGATGGTCTTATGCCTGGTGGTCGGCCCTCTGCCCCAGGTTGGGCCCGTTTAAATGACAGTACCTTGCCATATGTCCTGGTTGGTTGCAGCAGCGGCAGATGGGTTATCCGTCCTGGTCGTAGCGGTCACTGGGCCTTCCTCTGGACGATGGAATCCTCCTCTGTCTGCACCAAGGGACGTCCTCCGGACTGGAAGCCAGCTGGATCTTTCCTGGAGGGGACACCTGTAAAGACTGCACAGTTCTGGTTAGCGCAGCAACGCTTTTGGTCAGATCTTGGACCTGATGGTGCAGGTCTGCAGCCGGGGCTTTGTCCAAAGCCTGTGCATCAGCTCCCACAGGCTCTGCAGACAAGGGCGCCGCCTCCTGGTGATAGGTGATAGCGGGGCGCCTGTGGGTTACAGCGCCACCTGGTGCCGGTTCTTGGAGCACCCGGATGGCTCTGTCTTTAAACTGCGCAAAGTCTAAATCAGGGTTCTGCAAGGCCATTACACGCAACTGTGTTCGGTGGGCGCTGGACTGTAAACCCTCAATGAACTGTTAAGCTGTTGACTGATCCTCATTCCGCACGCTGTCAGGGTCTGCCTGCTTAATGGCTCTCAGGGCCTCCTGCAAATTCAAAGCATAGTCCCGTATACTGTCTTGTGCCCGTTGTTTACATCCATAAAATTTTAGCTTGATCTCTGCTGAGGTGCGGGTATCAAAAGTGTCCTTTAGACGGGCCAGTATTTCCTTTACAGTCCCCTTTTCCCTGGCTGACCAGGACTTCACTTCTCTTTGGGCTGCTCCGATTAACTGACCTATCAGGATGCTCACTTTTTGTTCCTCGGACAGGGGGTATACTTTGAATAGGCTATTCAGTCTTTCTTTAAAGTCGCTCAGGGTATGCGACTCCCCTGAGTACTGGGGTAACCATGCCGCTCCGGGGATATACGGCATCGTGAACGGCATCACTGCGGCAGCAGCCGCGCTGGCGGTGGGAGCTCCCTCCATTCCTGGTGTCTTCCTCCCCCCTAGTTAACCGTGGCCTACCTTCCGTTGCTTCTTCTCCGAAGGCCGCGGCTCCGCAGGCGATCGTCGGGACCTTGCGTCGCGCGCTGGTGACGTCGGCGTCCGCTGGGCTCCTTCCAAGACCTTGCGCAGCGTCAGTACGTAAGGCGGGGCATCAGCTCTCGCTCGCTTTTGGCGTCCACGCCCCTCTTCTTCCCGCGCGGCGTCGCAAAAATGGCGCCCAATGGCGGGAAAATGGCTGCAGATGGTGGGAAAACGGCTGCTGATGGCGGGAAACTTCACCACGGTAAGTATCACAGTCTTTCTTCAGGCACGCAGTACCCGGTGGTTGCGGGCACGAAATCCTGCCGACTACGCCAAAGTTGACGCGCCCCCTGGGCCGTGTGTGGGGGAATACCAGGAGCCGGGTCTCTGTGTAATGCTGGGGGTTTGTAGTCTCCATGGCGGCGACCCGGTCCCGTGGCTCAGGGTGGTCAAACCAGTGGCGGGTCTGTTTATTTGGTTTTTAATATTTAAATGTCCGACTACGCCAGCCGTGGATTGCGGCCACTGAGAACCGCCGCTGCAGGGCAGACCACTGAGGCTGATGTTGGGTGCGCAGCAGAGGGTAGTATAACTCCCCATGGGAGGAGTATAGCCTCAGGGCAGCGTGTGTAGATGGTGAGGGTTGTGGTGCATGGGCGCAGCAGAAATGACTCAGAGTCCGTGCAGTGCAGTTCAGGGTCTTTACTGTTGGTAATGAAGAAGGCCCTGCCGGAAGTACTGGCTAACATTAGAGGCCTGGTCAGTCTGTGAGCGAACAAGAGTCCCCCTGGCCAGGTGGAGGTGTAGGCCTTCCCGTCTGACTGCACTCTTCCTGGCTACCTTGCTGTAGTTGTGTAGTAGCCCACGTCCCTGAGTGTACCGTGTGGTGCTCTATCAGCTCCAATCCTTGGCTCTCCGCTCCTGTGTTGCCTCCAGAGCTCCTTGCTCTGACTAGACTTGACTCGACTCGACTCTCCTAACCCCGCCCTAGATCCAGTTTATAAAGGGCAGGTTCCTCCCCTCCCTGGACTGGGGCAGGAGGCGTTGCATGCAACAGTGCTCCTGACCAGGAAAACCCATGCTCGCCCTCAGACATGGTATTTCTATCACTGTGGCAACCAGACCCCCTGGGGTGCCACATAAACACCTGCCACATGATACAATGCTCGTTTTTTATATCAGGTAGATATCTGGATACATTTGATATCTGGCATAGATTTTCGACGTAAGTACATCAGCCCCATCAGACTGTATTGTGAAATCTGGTGACAGATCCCCTTTAAAGCTTATCTCCACTTTCAAAAGAAAATCGATAAAAGTGCAAGACTTAACATTAAAACTGGTTTTCTAAGCCTATTAGAGATTTTTGCTGATAAAACACAGTATGGCCTGCCCGAGGTGTGTGCTGTGGATGAATGAAACCAAGCACCAACCTGCTCATTGCTCTTAGCTCCCACTTTCAGTGCAAGAGCGAGTGCTGTAAGCTTCTATGATACCTGCTTCCGCACTGAAGATGGTAGCCTAGCACCAGGGCAGAACGCTGCATAGTTCAGGGCAGCCTACAACATGGACCCCATGTGGTCCATGCTGTGTATTTGCCACAAAAATGTCTAATAGAGTGATTTGCGTTATGTATTTCATATCTCTTTGATGGTAAAAGGTTTATAAAGGAAATATCTAAAAGACAAAAACTTTTTTTTTAGATAAATGTCTTATTCAGTTTTGTGTCTGGATAAAAGTCGTCAGTGTCATTTTACCTCCAAAACACTTATTAGCCAGGAATTTAATGCTGCAGATATGTAAAGAATTTTTCTGGCTTCAGAAAAGCAGCTCAACATTTATCTCATGTCTCCAGGTACACAGCTCTCAGAATAAATAGCTGATTATTAAAGGAAATCTGTTAGGAAGATCAACCCTCCTAAGCCATCTATATGGTGTAATGCAGTGATTTGCTGGCATTACGGTAATTGTCTAGGATGTGTTTTACCTGACCATATACCTTCCCCCTCAGGTGACTGGTCACGTGACTGTGACATCGCACAGGTCCTGTATGCACAGTAAAGGTCTGTACATATGACTGGGACAGCACACAGGACCTATACACACAGCTGACTGATCACATGACTGTGACATCAGCAAGGTCCTGTCAGTATGTGTGTGTGCACAGGATATATAAACCCTGGTAATTTGAGACAGGTGGTTCGGTGAGAGAGGCGTAAGGCCTGTTCCCGTGTGTGTGGGATCACCGTTCGTGTGAGGCCTAGTGAGGCCGAGAGTGAAGCCTGGCAGCCTGGAAGGCCGAGCCTGGATCCGGTGCGTGGATGTCAGTGGCCTTTGAGGGAGAGCCGGCTTGGTGCAGAACCCTGAAAGGCGCAGGCTGGATGTCAAGTGTGGAAGACATACCAGTAGCCTACGAGGGGACAACGGCTAGAGACCCCCACGTGGGAAAGCCGCAAAGCCACAGTGGTGGCGGAATAAACGGACTGTAGCAGCCAAAACCCGCTAAAGGTAAAAACGCTGCGTTATATGGACATTTATGTTGTTGCCTAGCCGAGGGCTATAACGGGAGCCAAGTGGACGTATCTGTCGCTGGAAAGGCTCCCGAGTGTGATGTGTGTAATATGCCGGTCTGCCACTTGAGAAGCTCCCGGAGGTGATAGGTGTAAACATGCCGGGCGTATACTAAGATGGACTGTGTGATTAGCGGTTTATGACGAAATAATAAACTGCATTGTGAATTATTGGAAGGACATTGCTTATGTGCCTTAATTGACCCGGTGCAGCGAGTATCCCCCATTATGATGACTAGCGCTGCCTTACATGTGGTTCGAGAATGCGGGCAACGGCAGCCCGGTTGCTAGCGGCAACGACAACCCGGTTGCTAGGGGCAACGGCACAGGACGACGAGTGTGGATAAAGCATCTTGCTGCAACTCGGCGGGGTTGCGAAGATTGTCGTCGCACTCAAATCCGGTTGTTTGCTGCAACTCGGCGGGGTTGCGAAGATTGGCGTCGCACTCAAACCTGGTTTGCTGTGGCTCGGCGGGGCTCACAAAATTAAAAGCATCTGGCTGCAACTCGGCGGGGTTGCGAAGATTATCGTCGCACTCAAACCTGGTTTGCGGTGGCTCGGCGGGGCCACGAATATTTTTTCCGGGAGAGCGGTGAAGTTCTAGTGTGAACAGCGTACCGCGATGGCTGTGAGCAAAGCAGCAGATCTGTCTGGAGCTATTGAGCGGTTGAAGGGCCCGTTGGGACCGGAACAGGTATTTGGGAAACTTTTACTGGACATGGTGCAGGAACCGCAGGAGCTGTGGGCACCATATGGAATGGCGGCAGTGGACCATTCTATGGACTCTCCGGGGGCGCCAGTGTTGTCCCAGAGTGCCCGGGGAGGTGGTAAGAGATGTTGTGAACTGAGTCCTAAGACTACTGCTGATTTTTTGTGTAAAAATTACCCTGCTGGTGTGGTTGTTAAAAAGGGGGCGGAGTCTAAAAAAGGGGTGGATTTTCACAAGAGTGTGGACTGCAGAAAACTGGAAATTGTTACTGGTTGTGGGTTGGTACCTCCTAAAAATGACAATGTGACCGTTGATAATGGGGTAACTCCAGTAGAAGGGGGTGACGTCAAAGTGGGAGGTGACCTGTTAGTCCACAACACCATGGGGAGTGACACAGACCCCGTAGCTGACTGTGACACTATGAAAGTAAAAAGTGAGTTCGGTCAGGAGGGGTAGACGAGGGGAGAGAGTCCCCCTCTCGTAGTCAACGGCGCAAGGGCCACAAAAAGGTTGCTCCGGTAGTACTCCCTGAAAATGAAAATAAAGAGAATATAGTACTGTGTGCCTATACTTCAAGTGCGGATCCTCCTTTAGAGGTAGAAGAGGAGATGACGTTGCCAGTAGCAACCTCCGGTACGGTACTGAGACTGACGGATCAGGATCCGACAGCCCTGAAAGGAGAGGCGGCCAGTCATGACCAAGAGCTGGAGCCTATCAGGCCGCAGTGTCAGATTGACGTGCAGCAGTTATGTGAAAACCTGGGGAACGTGTCCTCAGACCAGCTGAACCTGGAGTCTGAGCAGCAGAAAATATACCAGGTTATGAGGAACTGGCAGCGAGACATGGAGGGAAGCAACGCGGAAATTAACCATTGGAAGGAAATGTTCTACGGAATTAAGGAGGACTGCCGCAAAATCAAGGAGGAGGTTTTTCAATTACAGATTGACAAAGCGGTGTGTGAAGATGAGTTATGCGAGGTGAAAGATCGCTTCTCCCTGGTACAGTTAGAGCTGTCTGCCCTCAAAGAGGCGCTGCAGCATGAAGTTGCTGGGCGTGAACAAAACCCAGAACGTTTGCGCAAACAGTTCAACCAGGAGCTGTGTGACTCCTAGAGGAGGATAAGGCGGGTGCAGAGCAAGTGCGTCAAGTGGGTGAGACCACTCTGCAAGAGCCCCGTGAGGAGAATGATGATCTCCGTGGAAAGACCCTTGGTCTGGAAGCTCAGGTGAAGGAGCTACAGATGTCCTGTGAAACTCTCCAGAGGGTGGAGGCGTGCCTTAAAGAAACAGTCAGCAAGATGGAAGCTGAGCGGAAAAAGATGGAGGAGTCCATCGGAGAAGCCACAGACCAGGGCCAGGAGTTGGCCGCTGGTGATGGGAGGTATGAAGCAGATACCTCCTCGAGTGATGCGAGCTTGGATGATTCGGTGGAAGTAAGAGCCGAGATCAGGGAGCTCAAGGAATTGCTTCAGGCCCATTTGAAGCAAGAGAGGTCTGAGAGAACTCTACTGTTAAAAGAGCAGTTGAAGCAGGAAGAGCTTCAGAGACAGGCCGCTGAGAGGCGAGTGACGGAACTAGAGGAAGAGGTTTCCGGGCTCAAAAGTCGCCTGACAAAGTATCACTCGGTGAACGAGGCCTCCTTGGAGAAGGAAAAGGGCAAACACGTTGCGCTCACTCCCTTATACCATGAGAAGGTGGACCTGAGGAGAGCTAAGAGCATGGTAACAGAAGATAAATATGAAGTGGAAGTGGTCAAGACGAAAATTCGTGAATTTGTAGCTGTGAGTCAGCTCAGGGTAAGCATACAGGGGGAAGAAGCTGAAAGTCAGTTATCCCTGAACCCTGAGCTGGTTGATCGTCTGGAAACAACTGGTGAGACCGAAACGTCTTGGTACAAATGCCTCGTAGATGTACCCGAGGATTTGAGGGAAGAATGCACCCGTGAGTCCGTGCATGAAGAGTTTAAGAAGGCTGTGGGAGCCTGTAAGGTGTACTTGACCTCCGAAGCTAAACAGCTGGGGGTTCTGTCCATGACCGAAGTCACAGTGAAGAGGGTGGCGATCCTAAGTGATATGCATTGGCGATGTATTCGCACGAAGCGGTTTCTCCGGTTGAAGACGGAACAAGCCGTTAGACAACTAGAGCTGATGAGGAAAGCTCACAGTATGCGTGAAGAGGTCATCCGGGTGCCTCATGTTCTGGTGAGAAAGCTCATTGGGAGAAGCGGTCGAGCCATGCAGATGATGGTCAAGAAGTCTGGTGTGGTGAAAGTAAGCAGTCCACGTGATCATCAGGACTGGAGACCAGACGAAGACGGCATGGTGTCCTTCTCCGCTGTAGGAACAGAAGAAAGCCTAGAATATATACGCATGCTGATTGAATACCGAGTGACCTACCTGCAGGAGGTAGAACAATTGAATCTCGCTAGACTGCGAGTAGATAGACAGCATCATCTGAGCAGCAGAAGATGGAAGCCGTCTAGAAATAGTGAGACCCGACAGAGAAAGGGCCCCCTAAATAACAGAACAGCTACAGCTGGAGTTAGGGACCTTTCAAGATGTCCTGAGAGTAGTGGGCGTGGGTTTAGAGGTAGTGAGACCTCCAGTAACTCAGGTTTGAGCAGCCCATACAAACAACCCCATAGAGGACGCGACAGTACGGAGTCGAACCGGACCTTAGATACCAGGGCATGTGAGTCACACCGCTGTAAGACTGACCGCTGGGAGCGGGGGAGGTCTGACAAGATTATGACTGACCGCTGGGAGCGGGGGAGACCTGACAAGGTTACAACTGACCGCTGGGAGCGGGGGAGCTCTGACAAGGTTACGACCCGGAAAGGTGACCCGACGAAGTCAGTGACAGTGACAAATGGTAGGTCCCTAAGGAATGGGCTAATGTCATTGACTAATATTCCAGGGGCTGAACAGCGCAATTGACAAGTACATGGTCTCGGTATGAGCTGTGGGATATGAGGTGATTGTGTATATTATGTGTTCAACCCCACAAGTTTGAACAGATGGGGGGGATATGTAATGCAGCGACTTGCTGGCATTACGGTAATGGTCTAGGATGTGTTTTACCTGACCATATACCTTCCCCCTCAGGTGACTGGTCACGTGACTGTGACATCGCACAGGTCCTGTATGCACAGTAAAGGTCTGTACATATGACTGGGACAGCACACTGGACCTATACACACAGCTGACTGATCACATGACTGTGACATCAGCAAGGTCCTGTCAGTATGTGTGTGTGTGTGTGCACAGGATATATAAACCCTGGTAATTTGAGACAGGTGGTTCGGTGAGAGAGGCGTAAGGCCTGTTCCCGTGTGTCTGGGAACACTGTTCGTGTGAGGCCTAGTGAGGCCGAGAGTGAAGCCTGGCAGCCTGGAAGGCCGAGCCTGGATCCGGTGCGTGGATGTCAGTGGCCTTTGAGGGAGAGCCGGCTTAGCGCAGAACCCTGAAAGGCGCAGGCTGGATGTCAAGTGTGGAAGACATACCAGTAGCCTACGAGGGGACGACGGCTAGAGACCCCCACCTGGGAAAGCCGCAAAGCCACAGTGGTGGCGGAATAAACGGACTGTAGCAGCCAAAACCCGCTAAAGGTAAAAACGCTGCGTTATATGGACATTTATGTTGTTGCCTAGCCGAGGGCTATAACGGGAGCCAAGTGGACGTATCTGTCGCTGGAAAGGCTCCCGAGTGTGATGTGTGTAATATGCCGGTCTGCCACTTGAGAAGCTCCCGGAGGTGATAGGTGTAAACATGCCGGGCGTATACTAAGATGGACTGTGTGATTAGCGGTTTATGCCGAAATAATAAACTGCATTGTGAATTATCGGAAGGACATTGCTTATGTGCCTTAATTGACCCGGTGCAGCGAGTATCCCCCATTATGATGACTAGCGCTGCCTTCCAATGGGTATGCAGGTCATAGAAGTTCAATAAAAGTTGAATAAAATGATACCTTGACATTTTAAATTTGTTAAGATCTCTGGCTGGATACTGATCTCCCTGAAAATCTGCCTTCAGAGATTATTTTAAATGAAAGAGGGCATTACCCATGTGAGACATGTAATGACAGTCTGCTCTCTATTGATCTACATGTCTCACACTGGTAACGCCACCTTTCATTTTGAAATAGGCTGTGGAGACAGATTCTCAGGGAGATCAGTGTCCAATTCATACATCTTTAGGTTATGTGCCCACGATGCAGAAATGCTCCGGATTTTTCCTGAGCGTTTCTGCATCTCCCTGGCAGAGAAAATGCATGCGGATTGTACATGCGGATTGTACATGCGTTTTTCCTGCCAGGGACAAGCGGATGTGAAGCGTTCTTCACATGCATTTCCGCATGCGGGTTGTCAAGCGCTTTCCAAGCGATTTTAGCATCACTTGGAAAGTGCTTGTCAACTTGGTCACACTATATAAATCCATGCAACCGGCATGGATTTATATAGTGTGACCAAGTTATAGTAAAAGAATGGTACAAAATAAAAAATAAACCTTATACTCACCTTCCAATGGCCCCCGGTCTCCGCACATGCAGATTATCATTAGGGAACATAGCAGACCTTCTACCAAGCTTTTTTTTAAGCATTTCTGCAGCGGAATCGCCGCTGCGGAAACGTTTAAAAACGCATAGTGGGCACACAGCCTAACAGCTCATTTATATATAAGAAAAATGTGGATTTCTCTGGAATAAGACATTGGATCGCAGATATCAAGGTATGAGTTTATTCAACTTTTTATGACTTACATGCCCATATAGACGGCTTAGGAGGGTTGATCCTATTGACAGATTTCCTTTAAAGTGTTATTTCCTTCATGTTAAGCTATCACCCATCCACAGTATAGGTGATAACTTGCGGATAGATAGAGGTCTGACCATCTTGGACCCTTACAGATTCCGAGAATGGAGCTGTTAATGGCCCCATCAGAATGAAGCAATGGTCATACTGATGCTCTATTTTTTTCTCTATAGGCTAAAAAGCAGAGTGCTGTACTCGGATATGTGTAGCAGGCCAATAGAAAATGAATGAGGGAGCACATGCGCACAGCTACCACTCCATTCTGACTATGCAATTTAGAGCCCAGTTCTCAGGATTAGTGGAGTGGTCACAACAATCAAATGCCCTCCAATTTTGTTAAAGTGGTTGTCTTATTTTATCTATATTTTAACAAATGTTTTGGGGACATGGTTTTGTGAAACTTACTAATATATAAGTATTAAAGATGATCATCCTTCGGGAAGCTCCATCTGTTTGTTAGTACAGACTTCCTCACAGACTGCACAGTCTTCCTATTTTCAAAATGGCTACTGATGGAAGGTCATGTGACCAGACTTGTCAAGCAGCCTCCTCCAGTCATAAGCACACATAACAAATCTGTTTTTCAATTGGAGGAGGCTGATGGGCAGATCTGGTCATATGTTCTTCCATCAGCAGCCATTTTGAGAACAGCAGAGCTGTTCAGTCAGTGAGGAAGACTTTAGTAACAAGTGTAGGAGAACAACCCGTGATACTGATATATTAGTAACTGCCACAAAATCATGTCCTCAACCTATTTCTTGAAATAAAGGGGACAAACCCTTAATTCTTTATATTTTCATTGAATTCATTTATACATATTCTAAAGACTACCGCTAAGGTGTCTTAGTTAAAGCAAAACAAATCAAATTTGTCCAGACTTCTGTTACAAGAGAGATCAAACCATCCCATGTATTAATCCAGAAAGAAAGGATATCCTTCATCCAAATTCCTTCCATTTTCCAGTGGCTGCACCACAGTGACCCCTAACTTCCACTGAGTCTGCAAAAACTCCTCCCTTGCACGGTCATAGTAGACTATATACTGTTAAAATCCTCATAATTGCCAACATTTGAGGGGATGTTTAAGTCCTGCCCTCAACGCCACCTCTTCTCCCAGGAACCCCTTTAGCCTTCCTTCAAAGCCCTCCCAAAACGCCCCCTAGCTCACTCATTATTTACAAAAACCCTGCCCCCTCTCCTCCCAGTAAGGCCCACACCCCTCCTGGGAACACCGCTGGCCTACATGGGGTCTACATAAATCCCAAAGCCTTTCTGCTTATAAGTCTTGGGAAATTTGGAACAGTTAGAAAGTAGACCTTTTTGGACAATGTATAACCATGTATAAAACTTCAGAAGTCAACAAAATATAATAAAGTTGAGAACAATCTCCAAGATGATTTTATTATTTATAATATGGATTCATTCAGTGTTGCATTTTATGATGATGTAATGTTTACTTAATATTTTTCTTGAATTTTATATCACACTACACTCACGTTGTTACTGATGCCAATAACTCAGTGAGAATGCCTTGAGTGCGTAACAATAGATTTCCTACGTTCACGTTTCCCTGCTCATCTCTAGCTGTTTTCTTTCCTCCTACTCCTTATTTGGCCTGGTGAAGAGCTGTAGCAGGTGTTTGCTGCAGAGATTAGTTTAACAAGGGCGGAAGGTCAGTCCAGATTTTCTATTCCTTTACAGGCAGGAAAGACAAGTGTACTGGACAACAGTATATAGAAACCGGTTATTATGAGAACTCTTTCCATTATGCATATTGTTTACCGTGGCTTGTGTATTTATACTTTGTAAGAAACCATGTACAGTGTTGTGGTTTAAGTCTAGATTAGGGACTATTATTATTACCGCCTGCTTGTTTAATTAAAGCCGACAGTCCGGAAAACATTGCCTAACATGAGCATAGAGCAAGTCCAGCAAAACTCTTCAAGAACAAAACAATGTAAAGGGTAATCTAAGAATTGTATGACTTTGTTATATACCAGAAGACGAAAAAGTTAATTAATTTCAACAGATTATACTAATTTGTAATTCTAAGGGAAATCAAGGTGTGAAAGGATTCTAGTGGAAAATACACACTTGGAGCTACTCAGTGGCGGTTGGATAGAGACATCAGAGGGCCCCTGTGCAAGAACATTACATGAGCACTTTGCAGTCCAATAATTTATAATAATGCACAATTTCACCCATTTTGGAGGTGGAATTGGGCCCCCTTACCTCGAGGGCCCTTGTGCGGCTGCATAGGTTGCATCAATGGTATATCCACCCCTGGAGCAACTTCTGAGAGGGGTGGTACACTTTAAGAACAAAATGTTTGTATGTGTTCTTGATGCAATTATATATAACTTAAAAATGTATCTCAGATACCAAAGCTGCACTGATGTCCCCATTTTACCTCAATCCTGGATTTCAGAAGCTCCACATATGGCCTTGTGCTTGCGACAGGAGGGATAGCTAATACTAGAGAAGAGAGAGAGAGGATTCAAAAAGACCTAAATAAACTGGAGCAGTGGGCAGCAACCAACAGAATGGTTTTTAACAGGGAAAAATGCAAAGTACTACATCTGGGCAATAAAAATGAAAAAAGCATATACAGAATGGGTGGAATAGAGCTAAGCAACAGTACATGTGAAAAAGACTTAGGTATACTAATAGATCATAGACTGAACATGAGTCAACAGTGTGATGCAGCAGCAAAAAAGGCAAATACAATTCTGGGATGTATTAACAGAAGCATACAGTCTAGATCACGTGAAGTCATTATCGGTCTTTACTCCTCTTTGGTCAGACCTCATCTGGAATACTGTGTACAGTTTTGGGCACCACATTTTAAAAAAGACATAGACAAACTGGAGCAAGTTCAGAGAAGAGCGACCAGAATGGTGACTGGTCTGCAAACCATGTCCTATGAGGAACGGTTGCAGGATTTGGGATTGTTTAGCTTGCAAAAAAGAAGACTGAGAGGAGACTTAATAGCTGTCTACAAATATCTCAAGGGCTGTCACATTGTAGAAGGATCATCTTTATTCTCATTTGCACAAGGAAAGACTAGAAGCAATGGGATGAAACTAAATGGGAGGAGACACAGATTAGATATTAGAAAAAACTTTTTGACAGTTAGGGTGATTAATGAGTGGAACAGGCTGCCACGAAAGGTGGTGATTTCCCCTTCAATGGACGTCTTCAAACAGAGGCTGGACAGACATCTGTCTGAGATGATTTAGTGAATCCTGCTTTGAGCAGGGGGTTGGACCAGATGACCCAGGAGGTCCCCTCCAACTCTACCATTCTATGATTCTATGATTCTATGACAGGAAAGCATTTCCTGTGTCGGAAACATCATCAGATTTGCAGCTACATGGGGAAGGCTAACTGCCTATTTCAACAAGTAAGGCAACCACCTTCTTTATCTATACATAAGCTTTGACAGAGAAGGTTGGCGTAGCTATGGAATGAGCAGTTAGCCAACTCTCTTCACACATAGCTCTGATGACCTGCCAACACAGAAAACTCTCCCGTGTTTAGCATAGACCCAGACGTGAAGCTGAATCCAAGACTGAGCGTGAAACAGGGACATCAGTGAAATTTTGGTAGCATAAGTAAAAAAAGAAGGGTTATCAAATTACATCAAGAACACATCCAAATAATCATTGTCCTTCTCCGACAACCCCATTAAACCAGTGCTTGGGCCTCACTGATGAGACCTCACAGAATTGGTCAGCTGTCGAGGCAGTTTTGACTGAGATAATTATATAATAAATGTAATCTTTATCTAGATCCTTCAACCTTTAGAGACATAACCTTTTAGTTTGTATTTATGTTAATGTTCTGTTTCAAAGTAAATAAGCTATTTTTTTTTAAATTTTAGAATGGGCCTATGACATATAGTGAGGTCCAGGCATTACCATTTTCTAGCTGTAAAGACCTTTGTTGAAAAACATTTAAAAGCCTATTATCTAGTATTAAAGGGAGTCTCTCACCCACAAAATGCTAATTCAACCACTTAAACAGGTATGTAGAGGACTTAGCCCATTCATAAATTATACTTGGGCAGTTATACTTGGGCAGCATAGTGGCTCAGTGGTTAGCATTGTTACTTTGCTGCCCTGGAGTCTCGGGTTCAAATCCCACCATAGACAACATCTGTAAGGTGGTTGTATGTTCTCACTGTGTTTGCATGGGTTTTCTTTGGGTTCTCACTCCAAAGAGATTATTATTTAACAGCCTTCATCTCGATCTCAGGCCATGCAGACTTGACAGATGAACAATCTGTAGGAAGATTGATCTCGTCAAGCAAGCCTAGAAAGGTAAACCAGTGTCTTCTCCACTGTTATCTTGATTGTATTAAGCCATTGGGTTGAGATCTGTCTCTTTGCCTTGTTCGCTCTATTCTTCTGACCATGATGTCCTTCTCCAGTGATTGCTCTCGTCGTATGATGTGTTCAAAGTAAGCAAGTCTGCCATTCTTTCTTACTGTACATCAGACAGAAGCCATCGATGAGAGTGCACACAGAAACTGAGAAGAGCTGTGCTCCTACAGTGTCACTGCAGAGGTGCCGAGCTCCTGATTAAGTTCAGGCAGGGCTCCCTTGAGCACTGTCAATCAAGATATACAAATTGAGGGAGCATAACGGGAAGCCCCCTCATTTGCAAAATAAATTATTTCTGGAAACTAAGCCACTAAATTCAGGTATGATTTTTATAGGGGCTAAGTCCACTAAATACCTGTATAGCATTTTTATATCTACCAATCTGTTCCATTTTAAAAGAACCACTAACTTGAAATGTGTTGAAACTATTACAGCTAATTTTTCTTAGAATGGTAGATGATCCCTCTCATAAGGACAAAGTGTCAATCCAAATCATGCCATCTGTCCACATATTAAGTACCTGCTGTTTAACCCCTTTCCAACCCATGACGTCTTAGTACGCACATTTGCGTACCCCCGGTTCAGTGAGGACTGCTGCGCTGAGCCCTCACTGAACCGAGCACATGTCAGCTGATTCTTACAGCTGACATGTGCCCGCAACAGCCGCGGGTGGAATCGCGATCCACCCGCGGCTGTTAACATGTTAAATACCGCTGTCAATCTCCGACAGCGGCATTTAACGTGCGCTTCCGGGTTGCGCGTCATAAGCCCCGCCCATTGGCGACCCCGTCACGTGATCGCGGGTCGCCGATGGGCGAACATGACAACCCAGGGTCTGCAGCAGACGCCTGCGGTTGACATGATCTGGTCGCTATGAGCGCTACCTAGTGGTCGGCGCTCATAGCACAGGACCATTTCTGCTGCATGTAGGGGATCTGCTCGTCCCCTGTATGTAGCAGAGACGATCAGACAACTGCTGCTTCTAGTCTCCTATGGAGACTATTGAAGCATGCAGTAAGTGAAAAAAAAATGTTTTTAAAAATATAAAAAAAATAAAAAAAATATAAAAGTTTAAATCACCCCCCTTTCGCCCCATTCAAAATAAAATATAAAAAAAAAAACCCACATACACATATTTAATATCGCCGCGTTCAGAATCGCCCGATCTATCAATATAAAAAAAGAATTAATCCGATCGGTAAACGGTTTAACGAGAAAAAAATTCTAAACGCCAGAATTAAGTTTTTTGGTCGCCGCAAAATTGCAATAAAATGCAATAACGGGTGATCAAAACATCGGGTCTAACCCAAAATGTTATCAATAAAAACGTCAGCCCGGCGCGCAAAAAATAAGCCCTCACCCAGCCCCTGATCACGAAAAATGGAGATGCTACAGGTATCGGAAAATGGTGCTATTTTTTTTTAGTTTTTTTTACCAAATTTTGGAATTTTTTTTCACCACTTAAATATAAAATAACCTATACATGTTTGGTGTCTACGAACTCGTAATGACCTGGAGAATAAGAATGGCAGGTCAGTTTTAGCATTCAGTGAACGTGGTAAAAAAAATAAATAAAAAACAACTGTGGTATTGCACTTTTTTTGCAATTTTACCGCACTTGGAATTTTTTTCCCGTTTTCTCATACACGATATGGTAAAACTAGTAATGGCGTTGAAAAGTCCAACTTCTCCCGCAAAAAATAAGCCCTCACATAGCCATATTGTCCAAAAAATAAAAACGCTATGGCTCTGGGAACAAGGGGAGCAAAAAATGAAAAAGCAAAAACGACAAAACCCAAGGTTACGAAGGGGTTAAACTATATATATTGAAAGTGATGCAGTTCTCCCAATAAAACATCCATCACACAGAAAAAGTGGTCTTATCATAGATCATAGAAACAATTGTGTAGAGAGGCTACACGATTTTGTCCAAGCAGAAATAATGTAGTAGGGAAAAGTGTTGCTTTCCAGGTTTTGTAAATGTGACTATCATAAATATCCAAATGAGCGTGTTCAGATGTTTCTAACATTTCCATTCATCTCTACGCAGAGGAAAAGCTCATGCTTGTCCTGTCCTCTTATCGAGAACATAGACTTGGGGCCACTAAATGAGGGCAGTGGTGGTGGTCCCAGAGGTCAGACTTGGACCTAACTTAATTAATATTCTGTTGAAGACAACCCCTTTTAATTATCTTTAATTATCTTAAAAAAATCAGTAGGAATTATGATAGAGGGTGGGAGACTCACGGAGATAAAATACTATCATTTTTAAAGCAGGATCTGATAAAAAACCTGGAGTCCACTTAAGAGTTTACCATGATTAAGGCTTTTCTAAGCTGAAACGCGGAGCGTTTTTTTTTACTCTGTTTGCCCATATGGTGTGAATTGGCTCTTTTTGTAAGTGCATTTTTTATGGAAATATCATCCTTCAAATAAATGGAAATTTTAATTACATCACATCGCTGGAGTCTCCTCACTCGCTGGATTTTGGTCTGAAGTTGCACGTAAGAGTTTAGTTACATGTTTCTCAGGCTGTGTCTGGAATGTAATATGACCTGCATGTTTCTGGATCAGCCATGAGCATTTTGCAGCTCTTGAAGTCACATATTAGGTAACCATTGTACAAGTCTGGTTCCTCCATGGCTGTGCAAGTATCTCTAAGGCTATGTGCCCACGAAGCAGAAATGCTCAGGATTTTTTCCTGAGCGTTTCTGCATCTCCCTGGCAGAAAAAAACGCATGCGGATTGTACACGCGTTTTTCCTGCCAGGGACATGCGGATGTGAAACGTTCTTCACTTGCATTTCCGCATGCGGGTTGTCAAGCGCTTTCCAAGCAATTTTAGCATCACTTGGAAAGTGCTTGACAACTTGGTCACACTATATAAATCCATGCAAAAGCCATGGATTTATATAGTGTGACCGAGAGAATGTGAAAAAATAAAAAAATAAAAATATACTTACCCTCCGATGGCCCGCGCTGTCTTGCTTCGCTCGGTCCCGGCTGCCGGTAGCGGTAGAGTGAAGGACCTGCCGACGTCAGCGACGCGTGACCCGTCACATGACTCTGACGTCAGCACAGGTCCTTCATTCCATCGCGAAGTGCCGGGAAGCAAGGAGGAGCGCACCTCGGGCCGCCAGAAGGTAGGTATACATTTATTTTTTTATTTTATTCTTTTTTTACAGCTTTTTTAATGGTACCTGGGTGTGGATGAGACTCTCCTCTCCTCCACACCCGGGTACCATCCGCACATTAGAACAATTGCGCCTATTACGCAAGTACAGATGCAGTCTTGCGGAATTGGCGCGTTCTAATGCAAGTCAATGGCGGCGAAAACGCAGCACTTCCGCAAAGTAATTGGTAGTGCTGCGTTTTTTTCCGCAATGATAATCCACAGCGGAAATTTCCGCAGCATGTGCACAGCACATACAGATTATCATTGGGGGACATGGCAGGCCTTCTAACATGCGTTTTTTAAGCGTTTCTGCAGCGTTTTTGCCGCTGCGGAAACGCTTAAAAAACGCATCGTGGGTATACAGCCTTAATCTTCAGCATAGAGGTAAAATAAGATTGTTATATTTTAATATACTGGACTACTGAATAGTAGAGACGAGCTGATCGATCCGTGGAGGATCGAGTTTGAGTCGAATTCCCTGAAATCTGCAGTTGCACATGAATTTGAACAATATGTGATAAGATTCACGGTTCACAATTGAAAAAGAAAAATGCCCAGGGGTTAATTGTCTGCGGTTTCCAGTAATTTTGCTCACTACATGCCTGTGGTGTCCGGGATGTCTTCCTGGCTGTCTACAGCTTTCAGTTCCAGTTACCCACCTGCCTACGGTTTCCAGTATTGCTACCTACTTGCCTGCGGTTTTCAGTATCAACCTGCCTGCGGTTTCCAGGACGTGTTCCTGGCACCTTTGTCACTCCAGAGTTGTGTCTGCTACATGTCCCCGGTCTTCTAGGACCTCTTCTACGTGTCCGCCTGCGATTTTCTGGACGTCTTCCTGGCTGTGTGCAGCTTCCATGGTATTAGACTTTCTTGTCACTCCGGAGTATTGTCTGCTACCTGTCTATGTCTCCATGACGCCTCCTGTTTGCCTACGTTTGTCAGTAACTCTGCTATTTGTCTGAGGTCTTCAGTATCTCTGCAATCTGTCTGTGGTTTACAGTACTTTTTAAAACTTTTAGTTTATATTTTACATGTCTGTGTTCCACGTGCTCCATCTGGCTGCTGCACCGAAGCCCATGACTCATGAGCCTACCCGGACCTTGAGGTTGGAGGATCCACCTCTCCATATGAACCTGCTGTTCGTAACAGAATACCAAGACCATGGATCCCAATGGGATGGCTGTACAACACTGTTGCCATGGCTCACTGACTTTTTTTGGCCCCGGTCCATTTGATTTTGTGGTGCTCACGTTGGGGCTTGCAATTAGCCCAGCTTGATCAATGTGTTATATTTCCTGGGCCTAAAGAAAGGCTCCCTAGAAACCCACCTGTATCTTGGTATTGCTTTAAGACTTGAAGTAACTCTCTTAGTTTGCTGTGCACATTTCCATTCCACATTCATGTGTATAGGATTTTTGTCGTTTGTATGTAGGAGGCTATGTGGAGGCTCACACTGTATGTAGGAGGCTATACGGGGGTTCATACTGTATATAAGAGGCTATGTGGCGACTCCATACTGAATGTAGGAGGCTATGTGGGGGCTCATACTATATATAGAGAAGCAATATGGGGGCTCATACTGTATATAGGGAGCTATGTAGGAGCTCATATTGTATATAGGAGGCTATATGTGTGTGGGCTCTTACAATATATAGGGGGCTGTGTGTGGGCTCATATGATATATAGGGGGATGTCAGCATACGTAATTCTGCTCAATATTAAGTGATACAAGTAATACTAATATAAATAATTAGAATTAATATGTCAACATTAATATTAAGCAGAATTAATTTCAGCCTATTGGTTCGGCCCTCTACAACAGTCATGGTATCTCATGTGGCCCCTCTGGAAAATTAATCGCCCTTCCCTGTTATACAGAAATAGACCCGTGACACTTGTACCACATTAAAAGAGAAAGGCGACGGTTTAATTTGGGATATCGTGTGCCAAAATTTGGTGTATCCCTTTGGACTAACAAAAGTAACTAATATGTGATGTAAACTGAAAATGCCTCAAATTTATCAAACAGCATGAGTCACTTTGATACATTTGGTGCATTTTAAGACTGGATATGGTTTAAGTTTGCGCTGTTTAAAAGTTAGACAGTTTGAGTCAATCTGCCCCTAAGTTCACTAACAATCCCAGCTTTCTGCTGCTGTTGTTTCCACCAGCTGTTCTTGCATTAGATATACATCCTTGCTAGTGCTTCTCTTGCTGCAGGCTCCCATATCCACAATCCTGCTTCTCCATACCAGAAAGCTGGCCAGCTATATTTTACTTATCTAGCAGTGCATTCTTATATGCTTACCATAGGCACCGAGACCAGGGCTTCATCGCCAAGATTGAATCTCCCGATGTTTGCAAATCAACTATTGATCCTGCATTGAGCCACTAATGCCATCTGCAGGTGTTTATCTAAAATGGGACCTGCAGAATTCAGCAGCTGTATCTAAGGCCACTTCAGCAATGCAGAGGGGAAGATGGGTAGGGTTTGCATCAATGTAACACTGGCATGTTGGGCAAAATTGACAGGATTTAATTTTATGATTAAAAGAAAAGAGATGCGCTGCAAACCACTCATAAAATACAAAAAGAGTGATTCCTACCTGTCTTAGAGAAAATGGTAGTCCAAATGAAGCACTTCAGATATAGGCGTGCAGCTTCCAGGGGTCCTTTGAAGAAGTCACAACTGCAACTAGAGATGATGGACAAGTGCCGGAGTTTGTAGAACAAGCCGTGAGTATTGCAGAAAATGGGTTCAAACGGCGTGTTAATGACGCGCCCCCTGGGCCGTGGGGTACTCGGTGCCGGGTCGGTCGGTGCAGGGGATGTCACAGTGGCGGTGACCCGGTCTGTGACCCAGGTCGGTCAATAAAAGGGGGATTAAAGTTTTTATATATATAATGTTCGTGACGTCACCTGTGGTATGCGGCTATATGGAGCTGCCGCTGCGGTGCAGATCCTCTGGAGCTGATGGTGATGCAGCAGAGTTGGTTCAGCTCTCCACAGGTAGAGCTTAGCTCCAGGGCAGGAAATGGTGATGTTATAGATGTTGCTGTGCAGTGTAGTGCAGGTGATGGCGCAGATAATAATTCTAGGACACAACTTAATGGCGGTTTCCTCTTATCTTTACTTGCGGTGGTTAGGCAGACCGGGGCACGGGTACTAGCTGGTAGTAGAGGTCCGGGCGGCCTGGAAGCAAGTTGGGAATCCACCTCGCCAGGTGAAGTTGGAGGCCTTCCCTTTTCGCTAATCTCTTTGGCCCTGCTGCTTATAGCTGTGCTGTGGCCCTCGTCCTTGAGTAAAATGTCTTTGTGCTCATCCATATGACAGGCAGCTCGGACCTTCCTGGAGTGTCGCTCCCACGTGGCGGTGCTGGGCCCTATGTGCTGCCAAGCCTCCGGGCGTCTGATGGAGCCAAGAGACCTGCAGTCTTCTGCCCTCCGGTTTCTGCTGCTGGGCCTTCAGTGCCCCACAACCTCGGATTCCGGTGTCCGGTTCTTCTGCGCTTCTCTCTGGGGTGAGCTGCCGTGCAGCTCCACTCCCCAGGTCTTTCCTCTTCACTGTCCTGTATTCAACTCCTCTCCCTAACTCTAACTAACCCCGCCTCCAGATTCCAGTTGCTAAGGGGAGAAGCTCCCATTGCTGGTCTGGAGCCAGGAAAGTGTTGCATGCTAGTATACCTAATTAGGGGACCCCTCCTTGCTTCCAGGCATGGCATCACCCCCTTGTGAGGAAGGCAATGCCACTGTGGCAACCGGACTCCTGGGGTGCCACATTAACGCCAGAGAAAGAGGGCTGCAGAGACTCAGGCTTTCAGGTACATGCAGCCGTTGCAGTAGGTGGATGCAGGGATGAAGATCATGGGTGAGAGGAACTGCAGACAGCATCATAAAAATGATTTGAATTTGAATTTTACGTCAGCCACCAGTACATTGTCAGTTAATTTTTTAGATATCACAGTTTTTATAGAAAATGGGCAGTTAATTACAAAAAGTTATAGAAAGCCTACTGATAGTAACAGTTATCATAACTAGTTGCCATTTACCTGCGTGGCTCAGAAATATTCCTAAAGGACAATTTATGCAGACAAGGAGGAACTGCACTAATTATGAAGATTACCAGAATGAATCTGAAAAGATGATAGACCAATTCACCCAAAAAGGCTATAATGATACAGACCTCGAGAATCTGAGAGAAAAGGTAGGGAAAATTCCTAGAAATCAGCTGGTTGCTAAACAAAAAATAAGTGATTTAAAAAAAAAGAGCAATAATGATGTTTTTAAAATCCCAATAATCATGCAGTATAATCACGAATGTGGTAAATTAAAAAGAATTGTCCAAAAGTATTGGCCGTTATTAATGGAGGACAAAATTATTGGAGAGTACGTTCCTCCTAAACCCAGTTTTGTATATAGGAGGACAAAAAATCTGGCAAGTAAGATAGCCCCTACGGTGGTGTATAAAGAAAATGGGGTAATAAAAGAGAAATGGACAAAAGGTTTTTTTCCTTGCAAGGTGTGTACTATGTGCAAAGCAGCTAAGGCGAAAGAATCAGTACTATCTTTTTCTAATGATGAAGAAACAATCAGTATTTATACACACATATCTTGTCAATCAAGAGGAATAATTTATTGTATACAATGTCCTTGTAATAAGCACTATATAGAGAGAACAAAAAGACAATTAAAGGTGAGATTAAAAGAACATGCAAACAATATTATAAAACAATATACAGTTCATCCGCTTTCTTTACATTACAAAATGGCCCATAAAGGTAAATTAATAGGCACTAAATTCTGGGGAATTGAACAAATTAAAAAACATTGGAGAGGTGGCGATTATGTCAAACTAATGTCCAAAGCAGAAAGCAGATGGATATTCAGAATGAACTCACTGAAACCACATGGCCTCAATAGTGAGATCGAGCTTTTCGCTTTTAATTAAAAAAGGAGGGAGGAGGAAAAAAGAAGGAAAACACCTATCAGGCTGTCTGCAGTTCCTCTCACCCATGATCTTCATCCCTGTGTGGCGCCCCTGAGGGTTCGGTCGCCACAGGGGTACTGCATCTCTTTAAGGAGGTGTGGTATCTCTCCTTCGAGGTAAGGATGGTGCAGCTGTCAGGACCCCACCTCTGCATCCAACACTACACATCTCCCACCTGAGGGGGGCTAATATGCACCAGGGTGCTGCCCCAGCCGGGATAAGTGGAGATGGGGGAACCAAAGATAGGGGGAACCTAGTAGTGGGTGAGTGTGGAGGACGCACATTTAGGTTACACTTAATAATTCATATTTAATAAACAGCCATCTGGGGCTTATGGTCTTTTGATTGTGATCTTCATCACTGAACGCGGCTTTCTGTGTGAACCTGCAGTTGATGGGGACACGGTCCTCGTACTCTGGCCTTGAGTCGAGGAGCGGGTTAGAGTTAACGGCTGTCTCTACCCGGTCAACGTCCCTACCCAAGAAGGCCTGAGGGGAGCGGAGGAGTAAAGCTCTACAGGCAAAATGATCCCAGGGGGATGCAGACGGAGCGGTATACGCCGCCTGTCCTCGCTATTCTGGCCTAGTCAGATGGAGTCCTGCTGCAAAAGGGGTACCGGCCCCCGATATCTGACTCTGTCACTTCACGTCTTAGTCGGAGAAGCCCGGAGGCTCAGTGGATCCCATCGGGTAACGGACGGAGCGGAGTCGCCACCCGTACCCTTGTTCTGTGCTTAGTCCAGAGGGAGACCCGGCCTTAGTAGACGTACCACATACGGACAGGAGAGGACCTAGTGGGAACTTCTAGGAACACTCTGGTGCGGGGTCCTGACCAAGCATTTGAACTACTCGGAGGTTGTCAGACCACCGGTCCTGGTGGCCGCAGCGCGCCGTGAGGAGCAGGGAGAAGCCTTGCAGCTGTGCATTCTACCATGAGTAAAGCTTGGAAGACTACCCCTATGGCCTCCGGTTTCTTATTGCAACGCGGCACCGCACCACATTGCACCACATCTCCCACTACGACTCACATCCTCCTGTTCTCTCTGCTCCGCCTGTGGGGAGTAGTATCATCTCCGGCTGCCAATACATCCCGCCTCAGAGGACTGAACGCAGCGCTGGTGAGGAATCACCAGACACCACAGGTAGCGTAGTCAACACAACCACTCGATTAACACCAACTCTGAAAGTCCATTACACTCTTTTAAATGTGACGGTCCTGGGCACGGAACGGGTCCAGGCCACAGCTACAACCCACCAAACATCTGACCCGGCTCCTCTCAGGGCAGGGCTGCGAGCGTCACACCTGCATCCACCTAGTGCAATGGCTGCATGTACCTGAAAGCCCGAGTCTCTGAGAGTCTCTGCAGCCCTCTATCTCTGGCATTAACACGCCGTCTGAACCCATTTTCTGCAACACTCACGGCTTGTTCTACAGACTCCGGCACTTGTCCATCATCTCTAGTTGCAGTTGTGACTTCAAAGGACTCCTGGAAGCTGCACGCCTATATCTGAAGTGCTTCATTTGGACTACCATTTTCTCTAAGACAGGTAGGAATCACTCTTTTTGTATTTTATGAGTGATTTGTTTTAATCATTTCATTATTATTTGCACCAGGGCATACGGTGCTTTGAGATTGCGGCTCTTTGCCTATCTGATCTTACTATAGCAGCAGCGCTACTGCAGTTTTTTACATTTTACTTTAGGATTTAATTTTACATACTGTATTTCAGACACTTTTCAAATGTTTAAGGGCATACAAATTGAAAGTTTGAAAATTGCAAAAATGTAAAAATTTAAATAAAGTGACACTGGTTGGAATGGAAAGAATTGACCTGGTCAGGAAGGGGAAAACAGGCAGGGGGGTGACCACAGGCCCGATGTCAGCAACCGGCGCACCTGGGCAAGTGCTGGGGCCCTGAGCTAGCAGGGGGGGCCCCACTCGCTGTCAGGGACACCAGCGCACTATGGGGCCCGTGACTCAGGGGGGCCCAGTGCCAGCGCCCGTGAGTGGGCCCTCCCGCTTGCTCAGGGCCCCGGCACTTGCAATACTTACCTCTCCCTGTTCCTCCGCTGGTCCTGTCTCTTCCACGTCTTCTGACTGTGAAGTCTCAGGGCAGAGGGCACGATGATGTCAATACAGTGCGCCCTCTGCTAAGCAGTCACAGTGCAGAGCAGGAAGGCGGTAACGCTAAGGAGTCCAGAAGAGAGCAGCCGTCAGCAAGAACGAGGAGAGGTGAGTATTTCATTTTTTTTATGTATGGCGCATTATATGGGGCCCATTATATATGGAGCATTATATGGGGTTCATTATATATGAAACAATATATGGGGCCCATGATATATGGAGCATTATATGGAGTATTATATATGGAGCAATATACTGGGCCCATTATATATGGAGCATTATATGAGGCCCATTATGTATGGAGCATTATATGGGGATCATTATATATGGAGCATTATATGAGGCCCATTATGTATGGAGCATTATATGGGGCCCTTTATATATGGAGCATTATATGAGGCCATTATTCTGTATGGAGCATTATATGGGGCCCATTATTCTGTATGGAGCATTATATGGGGCCCATTATTCTGTATGGAGCATTATATGGGGCCCATTAAATATGGAGCGTTATATGGGACCAATTATATATGGAGCATTATATGAGGCCCATTATTCTATGTGGAGCATTATATGGGGCTCATTATATATGGAGCATTATATGAGGCCCATTAAGTATGGAGCATTATATGGGGCCCATTATATATGGAGCATTATATGAGGCCCATTATTCTGTATGGAGCAATATATGGGGTTCGTTATTCTGTATGGAGCAATATATGGGGTCCATTATACTGTATGGAGCATTATATGGGGCCCATTATATATGGAGCATTATATGGGGTTCATTATATATGAAACAATATATGGGGCCCATGATATATGGAGCATTATATGGGGCCATTATATATGGAGCATTATATATGGAGCAATATACTGGGCCCATTATATATGGAGCATTATATGAGGCCCATTATATATGAAGCATTGTATTGGGGCTCATTATATATGGAGCATTATATGAGGCCCATTAAATATGGAGCGTTATATGGGACCAATTATATATGGAGCATTATATGAGGCACATTATTCTATGTGGAGCATTATATGGGGCTCATTATATATGGAGCATTATATGAGGCCCATTAAGTATGAAGCATTATATGGGGCCCATTATATATGGAGCATTATATGAGGCCCATTATTCTGTATGGAGCAATATATGGGGTTCGTTATTCTGTATGGAGCAATATATGGGGTCCATTATACTGTATGGAGCATTATATGGGGCCCATTATATATGGAGCATTATATGGGGTTCATTATATATGAAACAATATATGGGGCCCATGATATATGGAGCATTATATGGGGCCATTATATATGGAGCATTATATATGGAGCAATATACTGGGCCCATTATATATGGAGCATTATATGAGGCCCATTATATATGAAGCATTGTATTGGGGCTCATTATATATGGAGCATTATATGAGGCCCATTATGTATTGTTCATTATACGAGGCCCATTATGTATGGAGCTTTATATGGGGCCCATTATATATGGAGCATTATATGAGGCCATTATTCTGTATGGAGCATTATATGGGGCCCATTATTCTGTATGGAGCATTATACGGGGCCCATTATTCTGTATGGAGCAATATATGGGGTCCATTATATTGTATGGAGCATTATATGGGGCCCATTATATATGGAGCATTATATGGGGTTCATTCTATATGAAACAATATATGGGGCCCATGATATATTTAGCATTATATGGGGCCATTATATATGGAGCATTATATATGGAGCAATATATATGGAGCAATATACTGGGCCCATTATATATGGAGCATTATATGAGGTCCAATATATATGGAGCATTGTATTGGGGCTCATTATATATGGAGCATTATATGAGGCCCATTATGTATGGAGCATTATATGGGGCCCATTATATATGGAGCATTATATGAGGCCATTATTCTGCATGGAGCATTATATAGGGCCCATTATTCTGTATGGAGCATTATATGGGGCCCATTATTCTATATGGAGCATTATATGGGGCCCATTATATATGGAGCATTATATGAAGCCCATTATTCTGTATGGAGCAATATATAGGGCTCGTTATTCAGTATGGAGCAATATATGGGGCCCATTATTCTGTATGGAGCATTATATAGGGTGCATTATATTGTATGGAGCATTATATGGGGCTCATTATATATGGAGCATTATATGAAGCCCATTATATATGGAGCATTATATGGGGCCCATTATATATGGAGCATTATATGGAGCCCATTATATATGGAGCATTATGTGGAGCCCATTATATATGGAGCATTGTATGGGGTCAATTATATATGGAGCATTATAAAGGGTCCATTATACTGTATGGAGCATTATATGAGACCCATTATTCTGTATGGAGCATTATATGGGGCCTATTATGCTGTATGGAGCATTATATTGAGCCCATTATATATGGTGCATTATATGAGGCCCATTATTCTGTATGGAGCATTATATGGGGCTCATTATATATGGAGCATTGTATGGGGCTCATTATATATGGAGCATTATATGTGGCCCATTATATATGGAGCATTGTATGGAGCGCATTATATATGGAGCATTGTATGGGGCTCATTATATATGGAGCATTATATGGGGTCTATTATACTGTATGGAGCATTATATGAGACCCATTATTCTGTATGGAGCATTATATGGGGCCCATTATGTTGTATGGAGCATTACATGGGGCCCATTATATATGGAGCATTATATATGGAGCATTATATGAGGCCCATTATATATGGATCATTATATAGAGCCCATTATATATGGAGCATTGTATGGGGCTCATATATGGAGCATTATATGAGGTCCATTATACTGTATGGAGCATTATATGAGACCCATTATTCTGTATGGAGCATTATATGGGGCCCATTATATATGGAGCATTATATGAGGCCCATTATATATGGATCATTATATAGAGCCCATTATATATGGAGCATTGTATGGGGCTCATTATACTGTATGGAGCATTATATGGGGCCCATTATTCTGTATGGAGCATTATATGGGGCCCATTATTTTGTATGGAGCATTATATGGGGCCCATTATATATGGAGCATTATATGGTGCCCATTATATATGGAGAATTATATGAGACCCATTATTCTATATGGAGCATTATATGGGGCCCATTATATATGGAGCATTATATGAGGCCCATTATTCTGCATGGAGCAATATATGGGGCTCATTATTCTGTATGGAGCAATATATGGGGTCCATTATACTGTATGGAGCATTATATGGGGCCCATTATATATGGAGCATTATATGGGATTCATTATATATGAAACAATATATGGGGCCCATGATATATGGAGCATTATATGGGGCCATTATATATGGAGCATTATATATGGAGCAATATACTGGGCCCATTATATATGGAAAACTATATGAGGCCCATTATATATGAAGCATTGTATTGGGGCTCATTATATATGGAGCATTATATGAGGCCCATTATGTATGGAGCATTATATGGGGCCCATTATATATGGAACATTATATGAGGCCATTATTCTGTATGGAGCATTATATGGGGCCCATTATTCTGTATGGAGCATTATATGGGGCCCATTATTCTGTATGGAGCATTATATGGGGCCCATTATTCTGTATGGAGCAATATATGGGGTCCATTATACTGTATGGAGCATTATATGGGGCTCATTATATATGGAGCATTATATGGGGTTCATTATATATGAAACAATATATGGGGCCCATGATATATGGAGCATTATATGGGGCCATTATATATTGAGCAATATACTGGGCCCATTATATATGGAGCATTATATGAGGTCCATTATATATGGAGCATTGTATTGGGGCTCATTATATATGGAACATTATATGAGGCCCATTATGTATGGGGCCCATTATATATGGAGCATTATATGAGGCCATTATTCTGTATGGAGCATTATATGGGGCCCATTATTCTGTATGGAGCATTATATGGGGCCCATTATTCTATATGGAGCATTATATGGGGCCCATTATATATGGAGCGTTATATGAGGACCATTATTCTGTATGTAGCAATATATGGGGCTCGTTATTCTGTATGGAGCAATATATGGGGCCTATTATTCAATATGGAGCATTATATGGGGTCCATTATACTGTATGGAACATTATATGGGGCTCATTAAATATGGAGCATTATATGAAGCCCATTATATATGGAGCATTATATGGGGCCCATTATATATGGAGCATTATATGGAGCCCATTATATATGGAGCATTGTATGGGGCCAATTATATATGAAGCATTATAAGGGGTCCATTATACTATATGGAGCATTATATGAGGCCCATTATTCTGTATGGAGCATTATATGGGGCCCATTATGCTGTATGGAGCATTATATGGGGCCCATTATATATGGTGCATTATATGAGGCCCATTATTCTGTATGGAGCATTATATGGGGCTCATTATATATGGAGCATTATATAGGGCCCATTATATATGGAGCATTATATGAGGCCCATTATTCTGTATGGAGCATTATATGGGGCTTATTATACTGTATGGAGCATTATATGAGACCCATTATTCTGTATGGAGCATTATATGGGGCCCATTATGTTGTATGGAGCATTATATGGGGCCCATTATATATGGTGCATTATATGAGGCCCATTATTCTGTATGGAGCATTATATGGGGCTCATTATATATGGAGCATTATATGGGGCCCATTATATATGGAGCATTGTATGGAGCCCATTATATATGGAGCATTGAATGGGGCTCATTATATATAGAGCATTATATGGGGTCCATTATGCTGTATGGAGCATTATATGAGACCCATTCTGTATGGAGCATTATATGGGGCCCATTATGTTGTATGGAGCATTATATGGGGCCCATTGTATATGGAGCATTATATGAGGCCCATTATATATGGAGCATTATATGGGGCCCATTATATATGGATCATTATATCGAGCCCATTATATATGGAGCATTGTATGTGGCTCATTATATATGGAGCATTATATGGGGTCCATTATACTGTATGGAGCATTATATGAGACCCATTATTCTGTATGGAGCATTATATGGGGTCTATTATGTTGTATGGCGCATTATATGGGGCCCATTATATATGGAGCATTATATGAGGCTTGCTATTCTGTATGGAGCAATATATGGGGTCCATTATTCGGTATGGAGCAATATATGTGGTCCATTATTTTGTATGAAGCAATATATGGGGCTCCTTATACTGTATGAAGGACCATACTGTCCGGTCTAAAATGAAAATTTTTGAATCCCTCCAGGGCACGCATTGTGCATTGTGAGGATTCGCCGGTTTCTGAGCTATTGTAGAACTTATAATAGATATCACTCATGTAATGTAAGAAGTAAGTGAAATCTTATCTGTGCATTATGAATCGAGGTATGTGATAAAGGGTCCCACTGAAACTCTTTCGCCTGGGGCCCATGAAAACCTGGAGCCGGCCCTGGGTGACCATTTACATTTCCTATGTTGCAGAATTGCAATGTATCCGTAAAAATTGGATACTATCCTGTGAGTCTCATCCGAAAATCTTTGCATGTTGCAATTTTTTTGGTCAGTGAAAAAAATCATTCATCTGCACTGCCTCATTGAATAACATTGATCCGAGTGCGATCTGTTTTTTAAATGGATAGCACTCGGCCCAAAAATACCATTATGTGCATGAGCCCATACAGTGGAAGGCTTGATTTCTGTAGGAGGTGACACTCCTTTCTGGTGGTTCTTTTCCTTACAACTCTCAAACTAAAGGGAAATCGCACCCTGGTATTATGCTATACATTGTGTTTTCTTACAACATTATCTTCATAGTTGACAGAACCGCACGAAAACTATTATAATGTGCCAAGAGATAATCCTTGGAAGCTCAATGGACACCAACTTCAGTCATTTGTTTTGCTCATATATAATCTCCAGCTACCACATTGGCCTGAAATAATGTCACAAGGCTACCCAAGTCCAACAAGGCCTTGCTAAAATAGTGATTTACAGTAACACGGCATTGCTGAGGCTCAGTCTTTTTTAAGGTGATGAGATCTGGCAAACAGTGGCTGATGCCATGCATTATCACAGTCTATAGACTTTGAGGTGATTGGGCATTAGGCAGTAATGTTTACCATTTGATGGCATCTCCAGCACTGGATTAACCCTAGTCTCTGTAGCATTGAGTCCTTTCAAAGGCTATTAGCCAATTTGAGACCACCATTAGTCTCTTGAGCAAATTTTCCTTTAAGTGCACGTTTCTATAGTTTCTGATTGTAGAAAATGTTTTTACTAGAGGAAGTCACAGGTTTGGCTCTCCTAGGATGTGATTGTTCCAAAGAGACATATTGGAAGTAGTTCTCAGCCACAAGAAACCTTTTCACGAAGTTGACAAGCTGGTGTACAATTTTAGGGACCCCATGTCCATCAAAAGGACAATCAGGCACCCACTTCTCTGTTTTATGGCACCTCTAGCACAGACCCGCCTGCTCTGCAGTGGCAATAGCCACGTGTTACCCAGGTGGGTCACCCAAGCATCCGCTAAAGAGCAGCACAGCACATCCACTTCTTTAAGACTTGGCAACCACCTCCTGGGAACCCAATGATCTTTTGGCAATGGGTCATCTCACCATCTTACATTGGTCCTGTTGGTAGCCCACACACTCATTATTTACTTACACTGTAATTTATCACTGAACCTCTTTTGAAAGGCAGCTGCTGTGTCTTTACCTCAACAGGACGTATTGTACAAAAACTCCTACTTTTTCAAAACTCTCTTGGGTAGAAAGCTTTGATAGTTTACATAATGCTTTCTAACTCATTTATTCATTATGCTGATCCTTAATAATTGTTTTACTTCAGTTTTAGATTTCACTGATCCCTTCAGCACAGAAGTAAAGCCAAGAATCCTTTTAATGGGATTACGAAGAAGTGGGAAATCTTCCATTCAGAAAGTTGTGTTTCATAAGATGTCACCAAACGAAACACTTTTTCTGGAAAGTACCAACAAAATTTGCAGGGAAGATGTGTCCAACAGTTCCTTTGTAAACTTCCAAATCTGGGATTTCCCTGGCCAGATTGATTTCTTTGATCCGACATTTGATTATGAAATGATTTTTAGAGGAACTGGAGCACTGATATTTGTCATTGACTCACAGGTAAGTAGTCCTAAATTATCAGCACTAGTTTTTAAAATATTTTCAATATTTTAAAATGTGTTTTTTTTCCCATCTGTTGTTAGGTTACACATCGTATATGCACAAGAAACAACTGGGCGTGACTTTTTTAGTAAAGTATTACTAGTAAACTAATACTAGTAAAGTATGTGGTCAGCACGAAAAGTATTTTTTAATTGACACAGCTGAGAAAAAGAATGATTATGAAATAGAAATGACTGTGCAAATGACTGCTATATTGTCTGGTAGAGCTGTATGCAACACCCATATAGTATACCTGTACAGTAGTTTTACATTCATTCATCAAGCTTGCTAACCTATTAACTGGTCATTCCGTTTTTCATTAAAAAGACGGGGTCACTGCTATGATGTTGTGACGAGCAACACAGTATTCCTATCCATTCTAATATATTATTTCACGGTATTATATTTTCCCGAACATACTACAACCCCTGGCAAAAATTATGGAATCACCGGGCTCAGAGGATGTTCATTCAGTTGTTTAATGTTGTTGAAAAAAAGCAGATCAGAGACATGGCACAAAACTAAAGTCATTTCAAATGGCAACTTTAGGGCTTTAAGAAACACTAAAAGAAATCAAGATAAATAATGTGGTACTCAGTAAGGGCAATTTTTTTCAGACCAAGCAGAGGGAGAAAATTATGGAATCACTCAATTCTGAGGAAAAAATTATGGAATCATGAAAAACAAACACACAAAAGAACACTCCAATACATCACTAGTATTTTGTTGCACCACCTCTGGCTTTAATAACAGCTTGCAGTCTCTGAGGCATGGACTTAATGAGTGACAAACCGTACTCTTTATCAATCTTGCTCCAACTTTTTCTGATTGTTGTTGCCAGAACAGCTTTGCAGTTTGGCGCCTTGTCATGGACCATTTTCTTCAACTTCCACTAAAGATTTTTAATTGGATTGAGATCCTGAATCCGCCCTCAGTCTGTGGAGATCCAGGCCAGGAAGGGGAACATAAATGGATGGAGGACATATATATATATACACCAGGATGGGGCCACGATGAGGGACATATATACCAGGATGAAGGACATATACGGTTGAAACCAGATGTTCACATACACTATATAAAAAGACACATATGCATGTTTTTCTCAATATCTGACATGAAATCAGAATAAACCTTTCCTGTTTTGGGTTAATTAGGATTACCATCATTTTTAATATTTGCCAAATGCCAGAATAATGAGAGAGACAATATTTTAAGGCATTTTTATTACTTACTGCAAAGTCAAAAGTTTACATACATTTCATTAGTATTTGGGACCATTGCCCTTAAACTGAATGACTTGGGTCAAACGTTTGGGATATCCTTCCACAAGCTTCTCACAATAGAAAGTCGCAATTTGGGCGCATTCCTCCTGACAAAACTGGTGTAACTGATCCAGGTTTGTAGGTCGCCTTGCTCGCACCTGCCTTTTCAGCTTTGCCCATAAATTTTCCATAGGATTGAGATCAGGGCTTTGTGATGGCCACTACAAAATATTGACTTTGTTATCCTTAAGCCACTTTGTTACCATTTTGGCAGTATGCTTCGGGTCATTGTCCATTTGGAAGACCCATTTCCGCCCAAGCTTTAACTTCCTGGCTGATGTCTTGAGTTGTTGTTTCAGTATTGCCACATAATCTTCTTTTCTCATGATGCCATCTATGCCAGCAGCTGACATCAGCGTGCATATGATGGGGCGCATGACTGTAACGTCACGCGCTTCCGTCGCAGACCGAAGTCACATGCCGGCTTCACAGGAGGACGCGAGTGGCGCGGGAGCGAAGAAAAGGTGAATAGAGTTTTTGTTTATTATTTTTTTAAATAAGTGGTCATACTGCTATATAGGACTGATCTTTAGCGTATATGACTATGGGGGTACATTATACTACTATATATGACTATGGGGTGCATTATACTGGTATGAATGACTATGGTGGTGCATTATACTACTATATATGACTATGGAGTGCATTATACTACTATATATGACTATGGAGGTGCATTACACTACTGTGTATGACTGAGCTGTGCATTATACTTTATGGATGACTATGCGCTGTGCATTATACTTTATGGATAATTATGGGCTGTGCATTATACTATATGAAGGACTATGAGCTGAGCATCATACTACATGGATGACCATGTGCTATGCAGTATATTATATGGAGGACTATGGGCTGTGCATTATACTATATAGAAGACTATGGGCTGTGCATTATACTACATGGATGACTATGGGCTGTACAGTATATTATATGGAAGACTATGGGATGCATTATACTATATGGAGGACTATGTGGATTGCATTATACTTTTCCTATGGATCCCCATTACTGGTAAGAATAGTGGTTTATTTTTTTCTATACATTAAAGAACAGTGGCAGAACGGGGGGCATATACCAAGATGGGGGATGTATATACCAGGATGTGGACAGGGATGGAGGGTGCACACATATATATATATATTATATTCAAGATGGGGGGCCCTCTTCCAAATCTATCTTGCACTGGGGCCCATCAGACTCTAGTTACACCACCGCTGGGGTGGCTTTTGATTATTCATGCTGCAATGATTACATTGCGCCAGCCTGGCTAATCAAAAGCTGTGCGAGGATTCCGTAAGGTAAGAGATTTCGGGAGCTTCCCAATCAGTGGCCAGAGACTACTGACCTGACCAAGTCCAGCAAATAGATCCGCCTATCTTTAGTTAGTAGTTCTTCACTCTGACTTCTAAAGGTAGATCTGTGATCTCTACTGCTCTGACTGCATTCAGAGGTTTGTTGTCTTCTTAGAACAATTTCCAAACTGGATAAAGCTGTAGGAAAACTTTTACTATTGGTTATCAAGCTGGTTTGGGATTTTCAGACTCAAAATGTAAATAAGGCCTCATCTGCTAGTCCATTTTTCACAGATATGTACTATGTGTCTTTTCATATGCCCGTTTTTTTCCCCAATCCAATAGTTTGCAAAAAGAAAATACGGAGATGTGTCCAAGTTTGGTTTTATTTGCGGATCAAATGATAGGATCCCTGTTTCTAATGGACAGCACATGGGTGGCATCAATATGCAGTTTGTTTGAAAAATGGACATGTGAATTTGGCCTTAGAATGTGTACGGTCACTGACAATACACAGAGATCTTGGAAATGGGGAGGAACATAAGATATATTGGAAAGTTGCATAATTTTTCATTTATACAGTGATTAAACATTATTTATATAATGCTAAAATGATTATTCTCATCTGGTGATATGTGAGTGCAAAAACATTAACATTGTAATTGCTCTAATGCCTCGTTCAGACATGAGTTTTTCATGTAGGAGATCTAGCCATGTTTTTCACGGACAGAACTATTATAATCAATGGGGCTGTTAAAGGGAATGTGTCACCCCCCTGGGCGATATCAGACTTCTACTATGGGCATACAGGTGATAGAAATGTAAATTTATACTTACCTGTATGGCCCATAGTAGAAGTCTGATTGCAGAGAAAAGCACTTTAATCAATTCTTTTTTCCACAGGCTTGGTGTCCGGGGGATGCCAAGAAATCCCCGCCTATGTGCTTATTATTCCCCTAAATCCCCACCTATATGCTTAATTACCATATTTCCCCCCTCCCCTGCACGTCATAGGGTCCGCACAGAATCATGGAGACATGTCTGATTTTGATCTGAGATAAGGATAGAAAAAAAATCGGCAGCACTCGGATGCTATCCATGTGCTGTCCTAATGAAGTGACCGCGGGCAAGGTCGCGCGTTGATATCCATGATCTGGCCCAGCAAGACCCCCACACTCAGACTCTACCTTGATAACCATATCTTTACTTGTATACATTTTTAACACAGCAGAACACAGTAAATGACAACCGTAAATGTTCACAGCAATAACGTGTACTTATAAGCTGACCCTCACTGTCCCTACTCACACGTTACCAGTCCTTTACTCCAGAAGGATGTGTCCCCCGTCGCAGGCCTGTCTGTCTTTGCAGGAAGGCGTCCCAGTCGAAGAAAAACAGGAACAGCAGACTTCACTGAAAGGAAGGAATACTTCAGCCTCTCGCCAGAGGTCCCGCTTACAGTCTCTCTGGTCCGGGTAGTAGCTCTTGTGGATTCCCTTATGTGGTTCACACTTCAGTAGCGGGGAGTGTAACAGCTGAATCCTTCAGCAGTGCGGAAGCTGGGGAAAACTCTGAGGATAAGGTGTCAGATAACAGAAACCATGTTGAGAGTATCCTCTACGGCACACACGAGGACCTGCACACCGTCCTGGTTCTTTTTTACAGACCACCTCCGACTCTCCGCGTGCTTTTTTTCACTTTGCTCACGTGACTCTCCAGGGAGGGACACAAGAGACTCAGTGTTTTCCTCTGTCATCACATCCTGCGCAGGTGCAACCTCTGGCCACAAGGTGGCAACACCATCCTGCGTTATCATTTCTGTCACAGGCTCTATCTCAATTATCACAGAACAGCCAGAGCCTGCCAGCTCACTTACAAACAATTTCGTAAATGCATGGAAATCAGACTCCAACTGTTTGTTAAATTTCAAATAGCAGCCCCCGTACTTATGAACCCAAGGTTAAATGCCTGGTGCAGTGGTGCAATGGCTATTTGAAATTTAAGCGGCCAGAGTCAAATTTCCATGCATTTATGAAATAGTTTGTCTCTAGTGTATATCTGTGGAAGGTCGATTAGACCGAAACTTCAACACTTTTATACACTATTCCTTGATTTCAATAAAAATTAATCTTTTAGAGTGCCGGATTCCGCTTATCTTGGCTATCTCATACATAAATCTGACTTGCAACAATTTACAAAATACAACCAGTTCTCACATTCCCTAATAGCTCAGTGTGTTATTAGGCTGATTCCCATGTGAAAGGTCACTTGTTCGAATCGAGGAGCAGCCATGAAGTTGATTTTCCAAGAAAAGAGAAACAGCATCATCCAGCTCATCAATAGTGGTCTCTCAGCCAAGAAAATTGACAAACTGCATCAAGTGAGTGCCATGACAGTTGGAAGAATACTAAATAAAGTCTGTCCATCCATTCCAAAGCCAAGAGGTGGACGTCCGGGCAAAATATCGGAGTCAACAAGTCCGCTCATCATAAGGTCTATCAGTTCTGGTGCGACAAATACGGCAGTGCAGATGGCTCGTATGCTTCGTAATAGTGAGATCACAGAAGTCCATGCCAGCATCGTGTGACGCATGTTACACAGTCAGGAATGGTGGCCCAAGAAAAGTTGAAGAAGCCTTGGCTTCAATATTGTCATAAAAAGCATTTGGTCAAGTTTTCAAAAAAGTACGAAAAGTGGACAGTAGAAGAGTGGAAAGGGGTGATTTGGAGCAATATGACAATGAAGAAGAGGTGCTTTATTGGCCCTCACAGCCAATTATCTGATCAAGAGCATGCCCACAAGGATTCAGGCAGTCTTGAAAACCAAAGGTGGATTAATAAAATACTAACAAAATAATAGAAATTCAAATTGAGATTTTTAGGAGCAAATCAGTAACAATGCAGTGACATGACAAGAATCTGCATAACTAATCATATGCTAAATAGTTGCAAGTCAAAATTATTTATGAGATATCCCAGATGATTGTCTATAAAATGATTGAAGTCTCACTTTCAAAGCATTAGTGGATGGTGAGATATGGAGACAGAAAGTCCAAAGCTCAAAACATTGTTTTTTGCTTGTCAGTGTATCAGTAAGTTTACTGGGTGCAGCAGTTGTGATACAATCAAAGTTTTTAGATGTAACAGAGCTCAGAAAGCTAACACCGCCCACAACACAGGAGCACATAGTCTAAGGGCTCTTTCACACGTCCGGATATTTCCAGTACTGGAAAAGCCAGTACCGGGGATATCCGTGTCCGTGTGCACCTGTGTGGCACTTACCAATAAACAATGACCAGAACAAAATGATCGATAATATGATCATTCTGTTCTCATATGCAGTACATATTATTGCAGGATATCACTGCTTAACACAAGGCAAAGTGCCTATAATGATGATTTTCATGCTTAAAAATCTAATCAGCCTACGAACAAGCATTTTGCTAATTTGTAGGGTGACTGATAGCACGTTTACAAGAATACAGCAGCACTTTATATGCACTAAGATGTATACAAAGATTGAATATGTGAAATTTAATCTGCTATTACTGCTACAGTTAGGTCCATATATATTTGGACAGAGACAACATTTTTCTAATTTTGGTTCTAGACATTACCACAATGAATTTTAAACAAAGCAATTCAGATGCAGTTGAAGTTCAGACTTTCAGCTTTCATTTGAGGGTATCCACATTAAAATTGGATGAAGGGTTTAGGAGTTTCAGCTTCTTAACATGTGCCACCCTGTTTTTAAAGGGGCCAAAAGTAATTGGACAATTGACTCCAATGCTATTTCATGGACAGGTGTGGGCAATCCCTTCGTTATCTCTTTCTCAATTAAGCAGATAAAATGCCTGGAGTTGATTTGAGGTGTGGTGCTTGCATTTGGAAGGTTTTGGTGTGAAGTAAACATGTGGTCAAAGGAGCTCTCCATGCAGGTGAAACAAGCCATCCTTAAGCTGCAAAAACAGAAAAAACCCATCCGAGAAATTGCTACAACATTAGGAGCGGCAAAATCTACAGTTTGGTACATCCTGAGAAAGAAAGAAAGCACTGGTGAACTCATCAATGCAAAAAGACCTGGGTGCCCACGGAAGACAACAGTGGTGGATGATCGCAGAATAATCTCCGTGGTGAAGAGAAACCCCTTCACAACAGCCAATCAAGTGAACAACACTCTCCAGGAGGTAGGCGTATCAATATCCAAATCTACCATAAAGAGAAGACTGCATGAAAGTAAATACAGAGAGTTCACTGCACGGTGCAAGCCACTCATAAGCATCAAGAATAAAAAGGCTAGACTGGACATTGCTAAAAAACATCTAAAAAAGCCAGCACAGTTCTGGAAGAACATTCTTTGGACAGATGAAACCAAGATCAACCTCTACCAGAATGATGGAAAGAGAAAAGTATGGCGAAGGCGTGGTACAGCTCATGATCCAAAGCATACCGCATCATCGGTAAAACACGGCGGAGGCAGTGGGATGGCTTGGGCATGCATGGCTGCCAGTGGCACTGGGTCACTAGTGTTTATTGATGATGTGACACAGGACAGAAACAGACAAATTAATTCAGATGTATTCAGAGCCATACTGTGTGCTCAGATCCAGCCAAATGCAGCCAAACTGATTGGTCGTAGTTTCATACTACAGATGGACAATGACCCAAAACATAAAGCCAAAGCAACCCAGGAGTTTATTAAAGCAAAGAAGTGGAATATTCTTGAATGGCCAAGTCAGTCACCTGATCTCAACCCAATTGAGCATGCATTTCACTTGTTAAAGACTAAACTTCAGACAGAAAGGCCCACAAACAAACAGCGACTGAAAACCACCGCAGTGAAGGCCTGGCAGAGCATCAGAAAGGAGGAAACACAGCGTCTGGTGATGTCCATGAGTTCAAGACTTCAGGCAGTCATTGCCAACAAAGGGTTTTCAACCAAGTACTAGAAATGAACATTTTATTTACAATTATTTAATCTGTCCAATTACTTTTGGTCCCTTTAAAAACAGGGTGGCACATGTTAAGGAGCTGAAACTCCTAAACCCTTCATCCAATTTTAATGTGGATACCCTCAAATGAAAGCTGAAAGTCTGAACTTCAACTGCATCTGAATTGTTTTGTTTAAAATTCATAGACAAATGTTGTCTCTGTCCAAATATATATGGACCTAACTGTATATAGAATACACTTCTAAAATGAAAGTTGAGCACAAATTGGCCAATTTGTGTATAACCACCGGCCATGATAAGGTGATGACAGAAAGGTATGCCTTGTCGCAGCTGGTAGGAACACACACATTTACCAATTTTCTAAGTATATTTTATATAGCAGTAATGCAGTTTATATCTTACATATTCAATCTTTGCATTCATCTTAGAAAATACAGTGTGGAACATTTAGACCAGCAGATAATCGGGAATAACTGTTCGTGCAAACCGATCCATTGATTATCGACTCATGTAAAAGGGCCATTACAATATGTTTCCTATTTGCAATATGCAAATAAGTATTGTGCGAACATACCCTAACACTGATGGAATGAAGGGAAAGAACAGAGAGAGCAGAAACAGCTTGGAGCAGTATGCTGTCGAATCTAAGTCAGAAACATCTGCACCACCAGCCATGTGAAGAACTTATACATGTTGCTGAACAACAGCAAAATAGTAGGGATATTAAAAACAGTGCAAAGGAGTCAAGAACTAAAAAAATTGTAGCCGATCCTATCCTACAACTCATTACAGTTTCAATAGTAATGACCGATTTACACGAACCAATAATCAGAACGATTGTGCCAAATTATCTGTCTGTGTAAGTTATCAATCACATGTCCATGATTTTTCTTTGTATGCTAAAAATGGTGTGAGTTTCCTTAGTTTATTGGATACAAGTTTTATCAGTGTTTGGTCAGTGTGTCAGTTTTTAGCACAATGCACGCTGTCAGGATTCTCCATGCCGGGAGGGTGCGTGACCGCAAGTACAGTGGGGAAAAAAAGTATTTAGTCAGCCACCAATTGTGCAAATTCTCCCACTTAAAAAGATGAGAGAGGCCTTCGACAGTTCTTTGGTCTTCACCACAGTGGAGTTTGGAGTGTGACTGTTTGAGGTTGCGGACAGGTGACTTTTATACTGATAACAAGTTCAAACAGGTGCCAGTACTACAGGTAATGAGTGGAGGACAGAGGAGCCTCTTAAAGAAGAAGTTACAGGTCTGTGAGAGCCAGAAATCTTGCTTGTTTGTAGGTGACCAAATACTTATTTTCCACCAAAACTTAAAAAAAAATTTCTTTCCAAATCAGAAAATGTAATTTTCAGGATTTGTTTTCTCACTTTGTCTCTCATAGTTGAGGTCTAGCTATGATGTCAATTACTGACCTCTCTCATCTTTTTAAGTGGGAGTACTTGCACAATTGGTGGCTGACTAAATAATTTTTTTCCCCACTGTATGTGATTTGCATACATGTCATGTGCCAACTAGACATGCGTGATCACGCTCTATAGTGAATTGAGCGAGGCTGGACACATCTAGTCGGAATGTCGCCAGAAGTATTCAAATTACAGACTTATGACTACATAACCACCCTCTCCCAAAAATTCCCGACTGTGTGCATTGTGAGGATCCACAAGTCTGCAGTCACAAAAGATATGTGATATATTCATAGGTGGATCTAAATCTAAATGTCTCCATCTATTATTCTGAAATCAGCATCATAGAAGATAGTGCTGTATTTTCTAAGCACGTTTTTTATCTTTTTTCCAGGATGATTACATGGAAGCTCTCGCTAGATTACATCTAACTGTGACCAGCGCGTACAAAGTAAATCCTGATATTAACTTTGAGGTTTTTATCCACAAAGTAGACGGCCTGTCAGATGATCACAAAATAGAAACTCAAAGGGATATACATCAGAGGGCAAATGATGATCTCAGTGATGCCGGACTTGAGAAAATACATCTCAGGTGAGACAAACAGGCCATATTCACAAAAGGAGTATTATGGGTGTATTTCTGCATCTATATTACAAATGCAAATTATAAGCCAGCAGTGGCTCTGCTCACCCAAGCAGACAGCATCACAAGGACCTTTGATATTGTTATTTCAGGACAGTACCAAACCTGTGGATGGGCCAGGGTTTTCAGCAGTACTATTATAACTGCAATGTAAAATTGGTCTCAATTGTATGCAAACATACAGTGCATTAAAAGGCGATCCACTTTTATTACGCTGTGCTATCATAGTAACGTAGGTTAAATAATGACCTAGGTCCATCAAGTTCAACCTTTCTCCCTCAACTGTACTCTCTATACCAACACTACACTAACTGGAACTAGGCCTCACGAATGAATTACCATTTTTATTTTTATCATTACTGCACTATTACAATTACAAATAAACCAGTTTATAATTTTTTAATTAGTTTTATTTTTGTATTACTGTTATGATATTACTAAAATCCCTATACCTAAATCTGTTGATCCAGAAGAAGGCAAAAACCCCAGGATACATTCAGCCAATTTGCATCACGGGGGAAAATTCCTTCTTGACCCCGAGAAAGGCGATCAGTACAAGAACCCTGGATCAAAAGTACTACTATAGGTGTAACATTATCATCAACTATCATGAGCATAAACTGCAGGTTCACCTGCATATATTTCAGTGTATATTAAAGGGGTAATTTGTCTTTATTTTTTTTATTCCCAGTGAAATGTATGTAAAAAGATGCACTTACCTGCTGCTGCTCCAATGCTAGCTTTCTACTGCTGCCTGTGATTTTTGTTGACATGGCTGCAGCAGTGACGTCATTTCGGCATCATGTGACCATTGAAGCGGCAGCTGGTTAGTACACCTTACTTTGTTATTTTTATTTATTTAAAAATAATAATCTTTTTATTTATATAGCGCCAACATATTCTGCAGCACTTTACAATTCAGACAATTTACAGACATTATCATCACTGTCCCCATTGGGGCTCCCACTATATATTCCCTATCAGTATGTTTTTGGAGTGTGGGAGGAAACCGGAGAACCCGGAGGAAACCCACACAAACACGGGGAGAACATACAAACTCCTGGCAGATATTGTCCTGGCTGGGATTTGTACCCAGGACCCCAGTGCTACAAAAATCTAATGCTATCCACTGAGCCCCTTTGCTGCCCCTACATACAACGCCCAACTTCCTACATACAGGAAGACTATAAAATTGTAAAAAAATGATTCCTTTCTGGAATGAAATAGTACTATCTATTAGTATTAATGTCTTTAGCTGTAAGGACATTTGTGGAGAAATGGGGGTCTCCCGTGGGCGTAATACTACTCAGACAACACAAGGTGAGGGTAAAACAGTGTGGCAATAATTTATTGAACCACCAGCAAACAATAACATATCGAACAGTCCCATCAAGTACCCAAGATGGTGCAGCACTACACAGTCCTCACCCTTCCGCTGGCCCGCCGGGAATAGAGCAGCTGCAATGTCGGGGCTTCCAGGGCCGACTACCCCCACCAGTGGCACCCCGCTTTTGGCGGGCACCCAAAGAGAGAAGGTAATGGCAAGCTTAGGAAACTAACCGAGAGCAGTGAGGTCTGTGGCCAGGTGATCTGATTGTCCCAACCTGGATTCTTCAAGTTGTCTCTGAGGGTTCAGCAATGGTCAATGGAGAAGATCTGTATTTCTCCAGCTGGGACCGGGGTCCCCTAAACTGACATCCTGTAGATTCTCTCTTAGCTGTGGTTTTGTAAAGGTCTTTCTCATTATTCACAGGGCAGGGGGGAAGGTGGCAGGGGCTCATGTCTCATTGTTTGAGCATTTAATAAATTTGCATAGTTTGTCTACCATTGCTCTGCAGACCAACAAACTATATATGTATAGTCTTTAAATATCATAAATACCATGGATGGTTTTCTGGAAGGTTGCACCCCTAAAAATGAAAATTTTGCTACGTAAATATTTATAGCCCTTTACTTCCTAAAAAATCATACCAGTAGTACAAATTTAAACTTTTACTATGTAATATATGTAAATGAGGACGCTTCAGTGCACCCTTGGCATGGCCAATGGCTGGGTGCACCACTATGCCGTCTGGTTTCCATAACCATCATTGTTCCTGATCTTGACTGACAGGCTGAATTTCTTATAGCGAGTGCTCCATAAACTCAAATGCCTGTTCCAGCACACTGACATTGGGGGAGCCCGGCAGCTCATAGGGTTACGGTGAGCACGCATTCAGTGTGAGTGCAGTGTGTGGGCACGCACTGATCTCCAGCTCCTCTCTGAAACTGCTCACTTGCTTCACTCCCAGGTGAGTGGCAGCCACAAACTCGCAGGAAGTGGAGATAAGAACATGCCACCACCCACAATGAGAGCACCGCTGGGCTCCCCCAGTGTCAGTGTGCAAGTACAGGTGCAGGAATTTGAGCTTACGACTCAGAGGGCGTACAGTGCCTACAAGTAGTATTCAACCCCCTGCAGATTTAGCTGGTTTGATAAGATGCAAATAAGTTACAGCCTTCAAACTGCAAACGAGAGTAGGTTTTATGAACAGAAGCATAAATCTTACAAACCAAAAAGTTATGTTGCTCAGTTGAATTTTATTAAATTTTAAACATAAAAGTGTGGGTCAATTATTATACAACCCCTATGTTTAATACTTTGTGGAATAACCCTTGTTTGCAATTACAGCTAATAATCGTCTTTTATAAGACCTGATCAGGCCGGCACAGGTCTGTGGAGTTATCTTGGCCCACTCCTCCATGCAGATCTTCTCCAAGTTATCTAGGTTCTTTGGGTGTCTCATGTGGACTTTATTCTTGAGCTCCTTCCACAAGTTTTCAATTGGGTTAAGGTCAGGAGACTGACTAGGCCACTCCAACACCTTGACTTTTATCCTCTTGAACCAGGCCTTGGTTTTCTTGGCTGTGTGCTTTGGGTCGTTGTCTTGTTGGAAGATGAAATTACGACCCATCTTAAGATCCTTGATGGAGGAGCGGAGGTTCTTGGCCAAAATCTCCAGGTAGGCCGTGCTATCCATCTTCCCATGGATGCGGACCAGATGGCCAGGCCCCTTGGCTGAAAAACAGCCCCACAGCATGATGCTGCCACCACCATGCTTGACTAGGGATGGTATTCTTGGGATCGTATGCAGTGCCATCCAGTCTCCAAACGTCACGTGTGTGGTTGGCACCAAAGATCTCGATCTTGGTCTCATCAGACCATAGAACCTTGAACCAGTCTGTCTCAGAGTCCTCCAAGTGATCATGAGCAAACTGTAGACGAGCCTTGACATGACGCTTTGAAAGTAAAGGTACCATACAGGCTCGTCTGGAACGGAGACCATTGCGGTGGAGTACGTTACTTATGGTATTGACTGAAACCAATGTCCCCACTGCCATGAGATCTTCCCGGAACTCCTTCCTTGTTGTCCTTGGGTTAGCCTTGACTCTTCGGACAAGCCTGGCCTCGGCACGGGAGGACACTTTCAAAGGCTGTCCAGGCCGTGGAAGGCTAACAGTAGTTCCATAAGCCTTCCACTTACGGATGATGCTCCCAACAGTGGAGACAGGTAGGCCCAACTCCTTGGAAAGGGTTTTGTACCCCTTGCCAGCCTTGTGACCCTCCACGATCTTGTCTCTGATGGCCTTGGAATGCTCCTTTGTCTTTCCCATGTTGACCATGTCTGAGTGCTGTTCACAAGTTTGGGGAGGGTCTTAAATAGTCAGAAAAGGCTGGCAAAAGAGATCTTTAATCCACACATGTGAAGCTCATTATTCTTGGTGCCTGAACTACTTCTTAATACTTTAGGGGGACCAAACAGAATTCTTGTGATTTGAGGGGTTGAATAATAAATGACACTCTGAATTAACTTTTAACGTTTTTAAAAAAAAAAAAAAAAAAAAAATTTGCTGCTGTGCATTTCCCACTTCCAGGCTGATCTACAGTACAAATGTCACAATGCCAAGTTAATTCCGCATGTGTCAACCAGCTAAATCTGCAGGGGGTTGAATGCTACTTGTAGGCACTGTATGTGGTACTCAACACATATATGACTAACTATACCCATTTCTTACAAAAATTCATAAGTACATTTATTAGTTTTGTCTCTTATTTCAGCTTTTATCTTACCAGTATATATGACCATTCGATCTTTGAGGCTTTCAGTAAAGTTGTGCAAAAACTTATTCCACAACTTCCAACATTGGAGAACTTGCTGAACATATTTATATCTGTAAGTAACTATATAATAAATGCAAAATATATAGATTTGTATTATGTTAGTCAGTAAATAGAAAAATATTAAGATTTGAGCGTTCTCAGTGGTTGATACCTTTTAATGGCTAACTGAAAAGATGGTAAAAAATTGCAAGGCTTCAAGACTACTAGGGTCTCTTCATCAGGCATAGAATAGTCCTATGAATAATTATTCTATGCCTGATGAAGAGACCTTAGTAGTCTCAAAACCTTACAATTTGTTACCATCTTTTCAGATAGCCATTAAAAGGTATTTACCACTGAGGACTCTCAAATCTTAATATTTTTCTATGGAATACATAGCATGCATAGTCAAAAAATACTGTGTTTTTGTTAAAATGTCATTATTAAAGTGAGTTCTATATCACCGTTGAGGTGATTACGCATCACTGCATCTGTACATGCGCATTCCATGCGTTTAAATGTGTGGATGGCACCCGGGTCTGGAGGAGAGGAGACTCTCCTCCAGACCCCGGGTACCATAGAACCTGTAAAAAAAATAATAAAATAAAAAATAAATATTATATTTACCTTCTGATGGCCCCCGGTGTGCTTGTCTTCGCTTGCCGGCAGATCACGGTGGACTGAAGGACCGGCGCTAACGTCATTTAGTCATGTGACGGGTCACGCGACGCTGACGTTGCCAGGTCCTTCAGTGTACCGCGAGCTGCCGGCAAGCCAGAACGGATCGAATAAAGACTCCTGGGGCCATCAGAAGGTAAGTATAGATTTATTTTTGACCATTCTTTACGGTCACACTATATTAATCCATGCCGTTTACATGGATTTATATAGTGTGACCAAGTTGTCAAGCACTTTCCAAATGATGCTAAAATTGCTTGGAAAGCGCTTGTCAACCCGTATGCGGAAATGCAAGTGAAGAACACTTCACATCCGCTTGTCCCTGGCAGGAAAAACGCATGTACAATCCGCATGCGTTTTTTCTGCCAAGGAGATGCAGAAACGCTCAGGAAAAATCTGGAGCATTTCTGCATCGTGGGCACATAGCCTTAAAGGTGTTCTTCTCTACTGGACAACCATTTTTTAACTGCTAAAGTGCCCTATATAAAAGATAAAAAAACAAACGCATACCTCCCTGAACATCATCAGTCCAGTGATCTTGATGGTGTCTTCCAAGGGTCATTGTTTTGTTAGGAGAGCGCTGCAGCCATTCAGTATTCTGTCAGAGCGGACATCCGGCTGGAGATGCTGTATGGCTGCCATTTCAAATGTAAGGACTACCTACTTACATTTAAAGTAGCCCTACCTGTTTCACGGTGGCTAAGGAGGGATGAGATGGGTACTGCTAGGGTTGGCATTTTGAGTGGCATCCATAACTGCAGAACTAATCATTAACTCTCCTTTAAATGAATGCTTACACTCTTTAGATTTGTATATTAGAAAACCTATGAATATTATACTGTATTTATAAGAGGACACTTTTCTACAGATACGCAGGAAAATACAGTCATTTTTGCAGTATGTTAGTAATACAGAGTTATCTATAGTAGCCATCCCAATTCCACAGTAGCATATAATCATCTCCTGTGGTTGGTAGTACATGGTAGACTGGCATTTACACTTGTACTTCCATACAATCGCTGTATTGTATGAGATGCCGATATTCTTTGGATTACTCCTACTTGTATTTCTTTGTTACAGAATTCTGGGATAGAGAAGGCATTCCTGTTTGATGTAGTTAGCAAAATCTACATAGCAACAGACAGTGCTCCCGTGGATATGCAGACATACGAACTGTGCTGTGACATGATTGACGTGGTCATCGATATCTCGAGTATCTATGGGTATGTCGGAACCTCGCTGACGTATTTCATTCATGACTTATGTGTGATGCCTTGCTTTATTGTATTTGTTAGTAGCAATTCAAAGTGGCCATTAAAGAAACCTCAAAGAAAGGAGACAATGGGGGAGGGGTACTTGTATACCAAGTGTTTAACGGGCAGTTATGGCAGGTCAGGCGGAATATTGCTTCGCTTTATACATCTGAGATACTACATCTATGAGCCGCTGCAGCTGGCACCAATATATCCAGAATGAGTTGGGCAGCAACCTCTGTATGTGTGAAATTCAGTGCCAGGTCATGAGTGACAAGCTGATGCCAATTTATGGCAGATGATATTATCTAGCCCTAACTTTACTTTACTGTTTCCTGGGTTCAGACAGCCGTATTAAAAAATAAATTGGGCAAGCATTTCAGCAAAGTATAAATTTGAGGAGGCCTCGGAGCAAGGGGAATTATTTTTAATAACTTTGCAAGAAAAATCTTTTATTATTAAATAATGTAAAAAATCTGAAGTGTTTAAATTAATTTTTTCTTTTAAAACTCTAGGAAATCTGTCCCATCAAAGATGTCCCTTAGTATTTTTATTCCTTGAACCGACCAGGAATCAGGAATATAGGAATTGTATATAGAAGCAATAAGAGGTAATGAGAGGGTTTTTAGATAGGTAAATTTATTTGATCCTTTTTTAGGTTTTGAGAGTTTTTTCCATGCATAAATTAATGCTTGAAAAATGGGATGAGAAACAGTTTTTTTTTTTAGCAAAAATGTGTCTAAAAAGTAACTCTCTAGGGTGTGTGTTATTATTTAAAGCAACCTCCAAATCTAACCAGGCCGGAGCCTCTGAATGTAGAAACCAATACAAACTTTGCTTTATAAGATTTGCCATATAATAAGCAGAAATATTTGGAAGACATAATCCACCATGTGTTTTCTGTTTATTTAAAATATTTGTGGCAACTCTAGCCTTTTTATTGTTCCAAATGAAAGAATTTAATAATAATTGAAGGTAAGTTAGTTGGGTTGTAGAAATTAAAAGAGGAAGCGATCTAAAAACATATAATATCTTAGGAAGAATAATAGTTTTAATTATTACGTTTTTCCCTATCCATGAGAGAGCATTGTTACGGAATGTATTTCAATCTTTTATTATTACTTTATTTAATTGCTCACAATTGCAAGCAATTATGTTATTAATATTTTTAGTAACTATAATACCCAGATAAAATCTTTATCCGCCTTACAGAAAGAAGAGATATTTTCTATCTCATCAACTAATTCTTTTTTAATATTAAGATAGAGTATTTTAGACTTATCTCTATCTTAAAATAAGAGATTTCTGAAAATAAGTATATTAATTAATTCTATTATAGAATTTAATGGATCTGAAAGAGACAAAAGAAGATCATCGGCAAATAAACTTACCTTAAAATGACGGGAAGGGGTAGAAATTCCAATTATTTGATTATTTTCTCTAATTTGTTGTGCTAATGGTTCTATGGCCAAAATGAAAAGAAGGGGGTAAAGGGGCAACCTTGCCTAGTGCCATTTGCGATTTGAAAAGAACTAGACAAATTATTATTAATATAAATCTTTGCACTAGGATTTGTATATAAAGTTTTAATATGGGATAATAATTGATTATCAAAGCCGAATTTCAATATAATTTGTCTTAAGAATTCCCAGTTTAACCTATCAAAGGCTTTCTCCGCATCCAGGGTTACAAGAATTGAAGGTATTTTTGATGCGTTAATAAGTTTTAAGGTGTTAATAATCCTGCTTATACCATCCGTGGATTGCCTGCCTTTGACAAAACCAATTTGATCTTTGTTGATTAGGTAAGGGATAACATTATTTAATCTATTAGCAATTAGTTTTGAGTAGATTTTTATATCAGAATTTATTAATGATATGGGCTTATAATTTTTAACTTTATCAAGATCACTATTAGGTTTTGGGATTAATATTATGGTTGCTTCCAGCATTTCTGGAGGGAAAAAGTCTTGGTGAGATGCCAAATTAAACAATTGGGATAAATGTGGGGTCAAAATCTCATTGAAATTTTTGTAGTATTCACTACTGAAACCATCCAGTCCTGAAGATTTAAAAGATTTTAAATTCTGTTTAACCTCACCAATTTTACTAGGCAAAAACGGAGCATTGAAAGAGGATAAATCCTCTGGTTTAATTTTTGGGAGATTAATTGAGTTAAGGAACAATTCTATGGTGTTCTTTTCAGGTTGAACAAAAGAGGGCTGACTATCAATATTGTAAAGGTTATGATAGAACTTAACAAATGCGTCTGCTATATCCTTAGGGTGTGAAAGGTGAGTACCGTCATCTGAAATAATTCTATTTTATTATGCACTCTTTTTTGTTTGATACGATTCATCATGAATCTCGTAGGCTTGTTAAGAGCTGAGTAACATTTAAATTTGGTATTTTTAATCATATAATCATAAGTAGAAAAAAAATCTGTTTTAAGATCCTGTCTCAATCTGAGAATGTCTTGTTGAATTGTATCTGATGGATAAGGAAGAATAAGTTGTTATTGCTCCTTGTCTTTAATTTGGGCCTGAATTTTCACGATTTTTAATCTACTGACTTTTTTATTCCTAGATGAGATTTGCATTAAAATGCCTCTTATATAAGCCTTGTGAGCATTCAAACAAACAAAAGGATTGATAGAATCGGAACTATTGTCTAGAAAATAGTTTTTTAAGGCCGTTTCTATCTCTAATTTATAAATGGGATGTTGTAACAAAAAAGAGTTACATTTCCATAACAAATCATTTTTAATTGGTGTTCCCAAAAACATTTCTCCTATAACTGGAGAATGATATGAAATTGTCTTTGCACTAATTGTAACTTTGTTAAATTTAGAAAGAGTAAATACATCCGTAACTATTAAATCAATTTGAGATGCAGACTGATGAATTTCAGAAAAATAAGTATATTCCCTAGAAGAATAATTTATATATCTGAAGACATCAAATAGCTCGTTTCTGTATATCCAATTATTAAGAGTAGCAGACAAATGGCGATTTTTTGAAGATGAGTCTAAATCAGCGTCTGGGACTATATTAAAATCACCAAGTATGATTAAATCTCCTCTTTTAACCAGTAATATTTTCTTTAATAATTTGTTGAGGAATTTTATGTGACCTCTATTAGGAGCATATAAATTTACTATAGTACAAAGTTGGGAATTTAAATGGCATATTAAAATGTGATATCTCCCTTGTGTACCTTTGTGTTCCTCAATAAAATTGAAAGGGATGGTATTTTTTATTAATGTTGCAACGCCTGCTTTTTTCCTTACATTAAGGGACTCATAAATATGTGGAAAACACTTATGTTGAAATTTGGGATGGTTAAAATCTATGAATTTCGTTTCTTGAAAACAGACTATATCAGCTTTAAAATTGATTACATACCTCCACAAAGTAAACCTTTTATTTGGTCAATTAAGTCCTCTTACATTATAGGACACCAGATTAAAACTCATAGTATGAGATATTTAGTAAAAGATGACAAAATTTGTTGCGTATCAATAAATTCTCATAAAGAGGTATAGATCACACTCTATTGGGAACTTCAACAATCATGATATCAATATCCAAGTGAATCACAGCAATCAACCTAAAATTCAAAATACAGTATACAAAAAATAGGTATTAAAATATAGTAAAAACAAAATTAAAAATGGACAATTATAAACGGTAAAATAAACCGAAGTCCTCCTGAAGGAAACCCACACTCATATGGATTTACCTTCTTTTGTGGGGATAGTTCGCGAAAGAGTCCCGGAATAAGCTACTTCTTTTGAAGAGAGGATGCTTAAAAGATTAAGATAAAAATTATCAACGATTATCCTTAGGTGGAGAATTATACTTAGCGGGAGAGACAGCTTTCATAGTAGTAATGAAATCCCGTCCTTCCTCAGGATAATGGAATAAAATAGTTTTCCCTTTAAAGAAAATTATGAGTTTTAAGGGGAAGCCCCATTTGTAGGAGATCCCTTTATCTCTCAGATGTGTTGTGGTTTCTGAGAAAGTCTTCCTTGCTTCAATAGTATCTTTAGAGAAATCCATAAAAATTCTCAGCTGATTGAAAGGTTCAGGGAAGTGTTTATTTTCTCTGATGAAATTTTGGATTTTCATTTTTGTACTATAAAAGTGTATCCAAAGAATCGTGTCCCTGGGAATATCTGGAAATATATACAGTACAGACCAAAAGTTTGGGCACACCTTCTCATTTAAAGATTTTTCTGTATTTTCATGACTAGAAAATTGTACATTCACACTGAAGGCATCAAAACTATGAATTAACACATGTGGAATTATATACTTAACAAAAAAGTGTGAAACAACTGAAAATATGTCTTATATTCTAGGTTCTTCAAAGTAGCCACCTTTTGCTTTGATGACTGCTTTGCACACTCTTGGCATTCTCTTGATGAGCTTCAAGAGGTAGTCACCGGAAATGTTTTTCACTTCACAGGTGTGCCCTATCAGGTTTAACAAGTGGGATTTCTTGCCTTATAAATGGGGTTGGGACCATCAGTTGTGTTGTGCAGAAGTCTGGTGGATACACAGCTGATAGTCCTACTGAATAGACTGTTAGAATTTGTATTATGGCAAGAAAAAAGCAGCTAAGTAAAGAAAAACGAGTGGCCATAATTACTTTAAGAAATGAAGGTCAGTCAGTCCGAAAAATTGGGCAAACTTTGAACGTGTCCCCAAGTGCAGTTGCAAAAACCATCAAGCGCTACAAAGAAACTGGCTCACATGAGGACCGCCCCAGGAAAGGAAGACCAAGAGTCACCTCTGCTTCTGAGGATAAGTTTATCTGAGTCACCAGCCTCAGAAATTGCAGGTTAACAGCAGCTCAGATTAGAGACCAGGTCAATGCCACACAGAGTTCTAGCAGCAGACACATCTCTACAACAATAGGAGACTTTGTGCAGCAGGCCTTCATGGTAAAATAGCTGCTAGGAAACCACTGCTAAGGACAGGCAACAAGCAGAAGAGACTTGTTTAGGCTAAAAAACACAAGGAATGGACATTAGACCAGTGGAAATCTGTGCTTGGGTCTGATGAGTCCAAATTTGAGATCTTTGGTTTCAACCACTGTGTCTTTGTGCGACGCAGAAAAGGTGAACGAATGGACTCTACATGCCTGGTTCCCACCGTGAAGCATGGAGGAGGAGGTGTGATGGTGTGGTGGTGCTTTGCTGGTGACACTGTTGGGGATTTATTCAAAATTGAAGGCATACTGAACCAGCATGGCTACCACGGCATCTTGCAGCGGCATGCTATTCCATCCGGTTTGCGTTTAGTTGGACCATCATTTATTTTTCAACAGGACAATGACCCCAAACACACCTCCAGGCTGTGTAAGGACTATTTGACCAAGAAGGAGAGTGATGGGGTGCTACGGCAGATGACCTGACCTCCACAGTCACCAGACCTGAACCCAATCGAGATGGTTTGGGGTGAGCTGGACCGCAGAGTGAAGTCAAAAGGGCCAACAAGTGCTAAGCATCTCTGGGAACTCCTTCAAGATTGTTGGAAGACCATTTCCGGTGACTACCTCTTGAAGCTCATCAAGAGAATGTCAAGAGTGTGCAAAGCAGTCATCAAAGCAAAAGGTGGCTACTTTGAAGAACCTAGAATATAAGACATTTTTCAGTTGTTTCACACTTTTTTGTTAAGTATATAATTTCACATGTGTTAATTCATAGTTTTGATGCCTTCAGTTTGAATGTATAATTTTCAAAGTCATGAAAATACAGAAAAATCGTTAAATGAGAAGGTGTGTCCAAACTTTTGATCTGTACTGTATTTGGTGAGGCTTTCTTCGGCAAGGCTGGTGGACTATATAATTAACCTCGCTGAGTTTCTCCACCACCTCGTACGGACCATTTGGCAAGGAACTTGCTCTCGACAGTAGGGATTAGCACCAAAACACGGTCCCCGGGCTGGAACTGTCTTAGTCTCGCCGACCGGTTATATGCCATCGCCTGGGCTTCCTGCACCTGGAGATGTTCCTTCACGATGGGCATCACCTTTGACATTCTCTCCTGTAACTGGGCGACATGTTTGATGATACTCCGGTGTGGCGTGACTTTGGACTCCCAGGTTTCCTTGGCGACGTCTAGGAGACCTCTTGGATGCCGCCCATATATGAGCTCAAACGGAGAGAAGCCAGTGGAGGCTTGAGGAACTTCTCTGACTGAGAAAAGCAGAAATGGGAGCAGGTAGTCCCAGTCTCGCCCATCCTTTTCAACGACCTTCCTGAGCATCGCCTTTAAGGTCTTTTTGAAGTGTTCCACTAGGTCGTCCGTCTGTGGATGATAACTCAGATTCGGACCTCGGTTTATCTGAAGGACTCTACAAAGCTCCTTCATCACCTTGCTCATGAAGGGGGTTCCTTGGTCTGTCAGAATCTCTTTTGGCAGACCTGTTTGAGCAAAAATATGGAGCAGCTCTTGGGCTATACTTTTACTGGACAAGTTCCTTTGGGGAACCGCTTCGGGGTACCGGGTCGCATAGTCCATGACGACCAGGATATATTGGTGGCCCCAAGCTGATTTAACTAAGGGGCCCACGAGGTCCATGGCAATCCTCTCAAAGGGAACCTCTATCACAGGTAGTGGGACTAAGGGGCTACAGAAGTGGGAAAAGGGAGCGGTTATTTGGCAGGTGGGGCAAGACCTACAATAGTTTTGAATTTCTCGGTAACACCCTGGCCAATAAAACCTTCTCAGTATCCTCTCCTGAGTTTTCTCGACCCCTAGGTTTCTCCCCAGAACATGTGAATGGGCCATATCTAGTACCCTCCGTCTGTATGGCCCCGGCACTAACAGCTGTTCCACTATCTCACCGCCCCTTAGTTTGGCCACCCGATATAGCAACTCCCCCTGCACTGCAATGTGGGGGAATCTGGTGTCGGCCCCCGGCTCTTGGGCAACCCCATTACATACAGTAACCTGATTGAAAGCCCCCTTTATGGTCAGGTCTCGAACTTGAGCAGTCCCAAAGTTCTCTCCGGACATATCTAACTCAGGGAGGTTGGCCTCCTCGGTCACCGTCTCCCCCTTGTCCCCGACAAGGACGCACAGTGGGAACTCCTCCACCTGAGACTTCATCGGGGGTTCTTCTCCAAGGACCAGGCTTTTCCCCGCGCTACTTAGTCCAGTTCCCTGCCTCCACAAGTCCCAAAATAAAGAAAAATCACGGCCCAATATGTGTATCAGGTCCTTAACTACCCCGACTTCATGGGACTGGGCACCACAGTCTGTCCCGACTGTCACTGTGGCCACGGGATAGTCCTTGGCGTCGCCATGGATGCACCAAACGCCCACAGTTTTGGAAGGGATCAACTTGTGGGGAAGGTTAGCTCTGATCAAGGTCACCAGACTCCCGGAGTCCAACAGCCCAAGCACTTTTGCTCCATGAATGGACACTGCACACGCCTGCGGCCCCTCGCTGGGTCGACAGTCCACGCTACAGGCAGGATAGGCATAATAAGAGACCCATCTGGCTAGGCTGCAGTCCATGGGCTTAGGAGATATTTGACACCTGGCGGCTACGTGTCCTGGGTTGTGACACAGCCAACAGACTATATCTTTATTAACAGTCCTAACAGCACCTTCAGTGGGAGTGGGACGTCCCCCAGTGGTGGCTCTAGACCCCTTCTGTGCTGAACCCGCCCCCTTTTGGGTATCCCAGTACAGAGAAGTGACTGCATCCGGTTTCCCGAGGGATCTCTCAACTACCTGGTACCTCCCTACTAGGCCGATGAAGTCATCTGCGTTCTGGGGATCACCCTGGGCAACACAGGTCTGTACTGGATTGGGAAGGGAATGCATGAATCTGTCAATCACCACCCGCTCAACCATCTGGGCCGGAATGGAGGACTCTGGTTGTAGCCACTTCTGAATGAGATGAGTTGGTCAAACATTTGCGAGCGAGGGGGTTTGTAGCTAGCGTACGCCCAGTGATGAACTTGTTGGGCTCTCACCGCCATATTTACTCCCAGGCGTGCTAAGATCTCTGTCTTTAGCTTGGGATACTCCTTAGCATCTTGCAGCGCCAAGTCGAAATATGCCTTTTGGGGTTCACCCGATAAATATGGCGCCAGAACTTCTGCCCACTGTCCTGGTGGAAGTCTCTCCCGATCAGCCACCCTCTCAAAAACAGTCAGAAATGCTTCTACATCATCCCCAGGGGTCATCTTTTGCATGGCCCGCCTCACTGCATTCCTGACTTGAGAATCATCAGTTGGCCCTGGGGGTGCCCTGCTCTGGATGGCGTCTGCCAGAAGCTGTATCTGCTGTTGCGCCTCCTGCTGGTGCTGCGACTTTTGCTGCAACTGGATTTGCTGAAGCAACAGTTTGGTCATCTCTTGGTGCTGCTGCAGAATGCTCTGCTGGGCCTGCTGCATACTCTGCTGGGTCATTCCCATAAAACCGCACACCCTTTAACAGAGTAAACCCACCAGCATATAACATGCTGGCAGAAATAAAGTAGGTCTTAGTTCACACAGGAGAGCATCCTGGGTGACACATACCTCCCCTCACATATAAAACCAGTGAGTCTTTCACACCCTTTATACATGTAAAGCGCCATGAAATAAATGGAACTATAATAATAAATAATAATAATAAATAATAATAATAATTTACCTATTAAGAAAAAAAGTGGATTTCTTTGGAATAAGACATTGGATCGCAGATGTCAAGGTATCATTTTATTAAACTCTCTATGACCTGCATGCCCATATAGATGTCTTAGGTAGGTTGTTCCTAATGACATATTCCCATTAATATGTCACTAATTCACACTGCTTTCACCTAGTTTCATTTTCTAGATATTGTTGATCCCTCTAGTGGTAGGAACTGCATACAACTACAGATTTTCACAATAATTTCCAACTGCAAAGAAAGCTACTGATTAGTGATGGGCGAGCACTAAAATGCTCGGGTGCTCGATGCTCGGGTCGAGCACATTGGAATACTCGGGTGCTCGAACCGAGCAACGAGCCCGATGTAAGTCTATGGGAAACTCGAGCATGTTTCAGGCAGCTTCCCCCGGTGGTCTGCAGAGGGCCTAAAAATTGCCCAAATCGATAGGAACAGTGCCAAATGACATGAGAACAGTATGGGGAAGAGCCCTGGAAGCATTTCTGACTCCCAGGTCACTTCTGTCAACAACGTGGCTCAGAGTATTACGCCACTTTTACGGACTCACAATATAGCATCCAAAAACGAAACCAAAATGGATTTTCCTGGGAAATATGTTAAGAAACATCCTTTCCAGGGTAATGACTTGAATATAAAACAAAATAAATAACCAAAAACAAAAATACTCCTCCACACCTTAGGCTATGTTCACACTTAGCGTTTTTGATGCGTTTTTGCACTTTTGCATTGCTTTCAACCGTGACAAATGCATTCACCAGGAAATGTCATTTTAACATTTTACAACCTTATCTGGCCATGTGGTGTGTGACACATCATCAGACACATCGTGTTTCATTCATGAAGGAGGGACTCTGAAAGTCACAAAGCCTATTTTTATAGGGCCATCAGGCGGCCTTTACTATTCTTAAAGGGCCAGCAGTCGGCCCTCATTATTCTTAGAGAGTCATCAGCCCGGCTATGTTTTATTGTTCCCATTACTAAAGAGAGGGTCTCCTATACTGTTATTGCGTATGCAGTGAGTGGCAGGGCTGCCCAAAATTTGGACGCACCCCAATACCCCTTTGAAGAGACTTAGAGGAGGGCCTCCTGAAAACAATGTTCCCATTATTAGGAAGTGGGTCTCCCATTATGTTTGCCTATGCAGTGAATGCAAGGGTTGCCAAAAATTTAGAAGCACTCCAATGCCCCTTGGAAGAGACGTAGAGGAGGGCCTCCTGAACATTTTTTTCCCATTATTAGGAAGTGGGTCTCCCATTGTGTTTGCCTATGCAGTGAATGCAAGGGCTGCCAAAAATTGGAAGCACTCCAATGCCCCTTGGAATAGACGTGGAGGAGGGCCTCATAAAAAATGTTCCCATTAGAAAGGAGCGGGTCTCCTATACTTGTAATGCGCATGCACTAAGTGTATGGGCTGAAAAACATTTACCCCTGGGGGGGGTATACATGAACATACTGTATAACAAATTTTTTTTGCGGGCATCATAAACACCCTTTAAAAAAATTATGTGGGTGTTGCATCACGGACCACGGTCACCCATATATGGTAAGGTGGTGATATGATATGATATGGTGGTGGAGGATGAGGATGAGGAGGAGGACAAGAGCAAATAGCCAAAATCAGGAAGCGTATACCCATGTGTAGATGTGAAGAGGTGCATGGGAATACACCTCCCAAAAAAAGACACTGGATTTGAATTTATGTTATGCTGCTATCATTCGGTGGTGTTGAGAAGTCTGGCCCAATCCAGCCCTTGTTCATTTTTATAAGAGTCAGCCTGTCAGCATTTTCAGTTGACAGGCGGATGCACTTATCAGTTATAATTCCACCAGCGGCACTAAAAACCCGCTCTGATAAAACGCTGGCGGCAGGGCAGGCCAGGACTTCTAAGGTGTAGAGATCCAGTTCATTCCACGTATCCAGATTGGATACCCAGTAATTACAAGGCACAGAGGAATCATGGAGGACGTTGGTACGGTCGGCAAGGTACTCCCTCAGCATCTTCCCAAACTTTGCACTCCTTGTGAGAGTACCCCGCGCCTCAGGGCCTGTGCGATGGGAGGTGCTGAGAAAGTTCTCCCAGAACTTTGACAGTGTTCCCCTGCCTCTGCTGGATTGAAGTTGTGTCTCTCTCACCTGTACTCCTTGGTTGTCCAACGAACTGCCGCCAGAGTTGTCAGATGGGAATTTTTTTAATAGTTCCGCAACAAGGGCCTTCTGGTACTGCCCCATTTTTGTAGACCTGTCCGCCTCAAGAATAAGAGATATAAAGTTCTCCTTGTAGTGTGGGTCTAGAAGTGTCACCAACCAGTAATGACTGTCACCCAAAATTTTGAGAACGCGAGGGTCATGGGAAAGGCAGCGTTACATAAACTCAGCCATGCGTGCCAGACTGCTAACAGGCAAGACTTCCGTGTTCTCACCAAGAGGATGACTGACCATGCTCTCTTCCTTCTCCTCCTCTCTGTCCTCTGGTCATCCACGCTGAACAGACGGTATGACAGTTGTGCAGGTAGTACCGTCTATAGCGCATTAAAGTAGCTCCTGTTCTTCCTCCTCCTCCTCATTGTCACCCAATCCACGTTGGGATGAGATGAGGCTGGGCTGTGTGTAATCATCCTGTATGGTTCCTTGCTCCATCTCATCGTGCTCTGCCTGCAATGCATCCTCTTTGATTGTGAGCAGAGAATATTTCAGAAGACAGAGAAGCGGAATGGTGATGCTAATTATGGCATCATCGCCGCTCACCATCTTGGTGGAGTCCTCAAAGTTTTGGAGGATGGTACATACAGTACAGACCAAAAGTTTGGACACACCTCATTTAAAGATTTTTCTGTATTTTCATGACTATGAAAATTGTACATTCACACTGAAGGCAACTATGAATTAACACATGTGGAATTATATACTTAACAAAAAAGTGTGAAACAACTGAAAATATGTCTTATATTCTAGGTTCTTCAAAGTAGCCACCTTTTGCTTTGATGACTGCTTTGCCACTCTTGGCATTCTCTTGATGAGCTTCAAGAGGTAGTCACCGGAAATGGTTTTCACTTCACAGGTGTGCCCTGTCAGGTTTAATAAGTGGGATTTCTTGCCTTATAAATGGGGTTGGGACCATCAGTTGTGTTGTGCAGAAGTCTGGTGGATACACAGCTGATAGTCCTACTGAATAGACTGTTAGAATTTGTATTATGGCAAGAAAAAAGCAGCTAAGTAAAGAAAAACGAGTGGCGATCATTACTTTAAGAAATGAAGGTCAGTCAGTGTGAAAAATTGGGAAAACTTTGAAAGTATCCCCAAGTGCAGTTGCAAAAACCATCAAGCGCTACAAAGAAACTGGCTCACATGAGGACCGCCCCAGGAAAGGAAGACCAAGAGTCACCTCTGCTTCTGAGGATAAGTTTATCCGAGTCACCAGCCTCAGAAATCGCAGGTTAACAGCAGCTCAGATTAGAGAGCAGGTCAATGCCACACAGAGTTCTAGCAGCAGACACATCTCTTCAACAACTGTTAAGAGGAGACTTTGTGCAGCAGGCCTTCATGGTAAAATAGCTGCTAGGAAGCCACTGCTAAGGACAGGCAACAAGCAGAAGAGACTTGTTTGGGCTAAAGAACACAAGGAATGGACATTAGACCAGTGGAAATCTGTGCTTTGGTCTGATGAGTCCAAATTTGAGATCTTTGGTTCCAACCACCGTGTTTTTGTGCGATGTAGAAAAGGTGAACGGATGGACTCTACATGCCTGGTTCCCACCGTGAAGCATGGAGGAGGAGGTGTGATGATGTGGGGGTGCTTTGCTGGTGACACTGTTGGGGATTTATTCAAAATTGAAGGCATACTGAACCAGCATGGCTACCACAGCATCTTGCAGCGGCATGCTATTCCATCCGGTTTGCGTTTAGTTGGACCATCATTTATTTTTCAACAGGACAATGACCCCAAACACACCTCCAGGCTGTGTAAGGACTATTTGACCAAGAAGGAGAGTGATGGGGTGCTACGCCAGTTGACCTGGCCTCCACAGTCACCAGACCTGAACCCAATCGAGATGGTTTGGGGTGAGCTGGACCGCAGAGTGAAGGCAAAAGGGCCAACAAGTGCTAAGCATCTCTGGGAACTCATTCAAGATTGTTGAAAGACCAATTCCGGTGACTACCTCTTGAAGCTCATCAAGAGAATGCCAAGAGTGTGCAAAGCAGTCATCAAAGCAAAAGGTGGCTACTTTGAAGAACCTAGAATGTAAGACATATTTTCAGTTGTTTCACACTTTTTTGTTAAGTATATAATTCCACATGTGTTAATTCATAGTTTTGATGCCTTCAGTGTGAATGTACAATTTTCATAGTCATGAAAATACAGAAAAATCGTTAAATGAGAAGGTGTGTCCAAACTTTTGGTCTGTACTGTATGTCTGACATCCATGACCACTCCTGAGGTCTTATGTGTGGAGTCTGAACTGAATACCGACGGTCTTGTTGATGCTGGTACTCAACAACTGCCCTCTTCTGCTCACAAATCCTTCCCAATATCTGCAGTGTAGAGCTCCAATGCGTGGGGACATCACATACCAGTCTGTGAGCCAGAAGCTGCAAACGCTGCTGAAACATGCAAGGGCGGCGGAAGTTGTAGGTGACTTTCTAAAATGGGTAGGATTTCAGAAACCACTGAACCACGAGGTTACGCACATGGGCCAAGCATGGTACGTGTGTGAGCTCGCCTTGCCTCAGAGCCGTCATCAGATTCCGGCCATTGTCACACACGACCATGCCTGGCTGTAGGTTCAGCGGTGTGAGCCACAGATCTACCTGCTCTTTCAGAGCTGTCCACAACTCTTCAGCATTGTGCGGTTTGTCACCTAAGCATATTAGCTTCAGCACAGCCTGTTGCCACTTGGCCAAGGCAGTGCTGCAGTGCTTCCAGCTTGTGACTGATGTGGTCATTTCGGAGATGGAGGCTGAAGAGGAGGAGGAGGCTGAGGAGGATGAGGTGCAGGAGCTGTAGACTATAGTGGCAACCCTGATTGACCTAGGGCCCGCGATCCTTGGCGTCGGGAGGACATGTTCCGTCCCAAGGTCCGATTGGGTCCTGGCTTCCACCATGTTAACCCAGTGTGCCGTCAGCGAGATGTACCGTCCCTGCCCACAAGCACTTGTCCACGTGTCCGTGGTTAGGTGGACTTTCCCAGTAACTGCGTTGTAGAGAGCACGGCTAATGTTTTGGGACACGTGCTTGTGTAATGCGGGGACGGCACACAGGGAGAAATAGTGGCGACTGGGGACCGAGTACCAAGGGATGGCCGCCGCCATCAGGTTGCGGAATGCTTCCGTCTCCACGAGCCTAAAAGGCAACATTTCGAGCGTAAGCAGTTGTGAAATGTGGGAATTTAATAGTGTGGCCTGTGGGGCGTTGGCTGTGTATTTGCGCTTGCATTCCAAGGACTGAAGTATGTACAACTGAACGCTAAGATGGGACAAGGACGTGGACGTACATCCTGATGCTGCTACTTGATAGTGTGCAACGACAAGTGCAGGGCAGGAGGCATCTTCGCATGCACCATGGACAGGGGATTGGCTTGCATGCACAACAGCGGAAGAAGCAGTGGTGCCACCCGCAGACACTGTTCCTGGACCCTGGGGTTCGGCCCCCAAAGTCGGGTGCTTTGCTGCTATGTGCCTGATCATGCTGGTGGTGGTCAGGCTGCTAGTTTTGCCACCCCTGCTGATGCAGGCCTGGCAGGTGGTGCAAATGGCCTTTTTGGGGTTATCGGCAGAGTCTTTAAAAAACAACCAGACTCAGGAAGACCTAACAGTTGTACTGGCAACTTCCTTCGTGTTGGTATTACGGGGAACAGTTGCCTGCCTTCTGTCTGCGTCCACCACACTGCTTCTTCCTGCCTGTTGGGGTGCTCTGCTTCCTTCCCCCTGTGTGCTGCTGTCCTCGCTCTGCATGTCCTCCTGCCAGGTTGGGTCAGTTACTATATCATCCACTACCTCGTCTTCCACTTCCGCACCTTGGTCCTCCTCCTGACTTTCTGGCAATTGTGTCTCATCATCATCCACCTTTTGTGACACTTTACCACCATCGCCTTCGTGTGACCGTGACTGCTCAAATATTTGGGCATTGCTACATGCGATCTCCTATTGCCCTGCTTCAAGTGGACCGGGCAAGAGGCCCGAATTTATAAATGGAAAAGTGAACAGCTCTTCGGAGTGTCCAAGTGTGGGATCAGTTGTCTCCGGGCACTCAGCATGGTGGGAGGAAGGAGAATCAGGGTGAGGAATTTGCAGTCTAGACTCACGGCTACTGAGACTTGACCGTGTGGAAGAAAGGGTGGTGGTGGTGGCAAAGTGACTGGAAGCATTATCCGCTATCCAACCAACAACCTTTTGACACTGCTCTGGGTTCAATAGTGGTGTGCTGCTGTCCCCTAGGAATTGGGACAGGAAGCTCGGGCGAGAAGATGTGGTTGTTTGTTGTGGCACAATTTCAGCTTGCCCACGGCCTTGGCCTCTGCATGCACCATCACCACCACGTCCAGTTCCCCGTCCCTTGCCACGCGCCTTGCCCATTTTAAATGGAGGACAATATAAGCTCACTACAAATGGCTCAATTTGGAGCAAAGTTATATGTAATCCGTGTGACGGAGAAACCACAGTTTTAAATACCTGGCCTGTAGGTAACTATTTTGAACAGCAAACCGGTGTCAAAAAATTTGCTGACACACTCAAATTTTTTTTTTTATGGAGGCCAGAAATGGCAGTATTTTCTGAAAACGTATATGTGATCTGTGTGACTGAGAAAACACAGTTTTAAATACCTGGCCTGTAGGTAACTATTTTGAACAGCAAACTGGTGTCAATTGCTTCACTGACACACTGAAACAAATTTTTAATGGATGCCAGAAATGTCAGTATTTTCAGCGCAATTATATGTGATCCGTGTGACTGACAAACCACAGTTTTAAATAGCTGGATTTTTAGCGCTGTAATATGGAAAGAACCTGGCTGTATTCTGCAGTGACAACAAGCAAATGGTGCAGAACAACGGTGTTCTCTGGATTGCTTTTTAAGCAAATAATGAGGATTAAGATCCAAAAAAAAATTATTCCTGGCCCCTGAGACCTGGGCTTATTTCTAGAAATATCTAACAGCAGCAGCAGACAAAACTGGAATGGAGCCTCTTGTGCTATGTGCACTGCAGTCTGCTATATACACTGCCTGCCTGCCTATATACACTGCCTGATATCTCTGCAGATGGATTAGTCCTCAGAAGGACTGTTTGTTGAGATGGATATGTGTTTCTAATATAGTTTGGTACACCTACACTATCTGGAAACAAGCAATTCTCTCCCTAGCTCAGCAGCACCTCTCCCTACACCGTCTGATTCCGGAGTGACTGTGACGAGCATGGCGGCGCCAGGTCTGATATAGACCTGATAACGCTGTGCAGCCAGCCAATAACTGTAATGCCACAACCAACATAGCTACGGCATTACAGTGAGTGGCAGTCAAGCCCTGCATGTTCATTGGCTCTGTAAAGAGCGCCAAACATGCAGCGAGGAGACCCAAGCTCCTGCCGAGCAACCCTGGAAATACTAAGCGAGCGCCGAGCATCTCGAGCAGTGAGAAGCTCGGCCGAGCACTGAGCAGTAGCGAGCATGCTCGCTCATCACTACTACTAATATGCTGAAAGCGATTGCTGCTGCTCATTAATGGCTATCTAAACTTTAATATACTGGAATATTGTGCTCTCTTTCTGTGAAGGTATTAAGGTAGTGTAACTTGTGACAGTGTACCCAAGGTAAACTGCCTACAATGAGTTTTTAATGCTGCATATTTTCGCAGTACTAAAAATGCAGTATCTTACATTTCCAACGAAGTAGATAGGAGGCCCACTGTGCTTTTTATACACTGATAAAACTGTGTACAGATCACTGATAAAACTGATCTGTGGTGCATGTTTCAGATCCGCAACATGTCAATTTTTATCTGCCACCAGGTATACAGCTAACACTGTCCAGGTAAGGCCGGTTTCACACTTCTGGATATTGCCGGTACCGGAAAAAACAGTACCAGAAATATCCGTGCCCGTGTGTGTTTTACGTGTGGCATCCATGTGCGGCACATGTGCCGCATCTGGATCACGCAGACGGGCGCCTGGGAATCAGTGTACAGTTAGCGCTGTTCCCAGGCGCCGTTGCTGAACGCTGCCCTCATCATGGTTCCCTGCCGGCGCTGTGATCAGTGTCCCCACCTGTAAAATTAAGAATAAAATAATAAAATCCTTATACTCACCTCTCCTAGGTGTCCTCCGCTGTCATCCATGTGACCGCTGCTGCAGAGAAGCCGGGGAGAATGAGCCAGAGCTGCTCTCAGTGAGTGACAGGACACCGCTCCTGAGCTGCAGCTCCGGAGCGGCTCATTCTCTCCGGCTTCTCTGCAGCAGCGGTCGCATGGATGACAGCGGGGGACACCTAGAAAAGGTCTTCGTGTGGAGCACAGGGACACATGGTCCGCTAAAACATACTGAGGTGTACACCGACACATTCGTTTGAATGGGTCTGCGTGTGTCAGTGTCTCTGGTACATGTGGAAACTGTCACCACTCGTACTGGAGATACTGATGTGTGATAGAGCCCTAACTAACAAGTGAATAGTAGTCTATTGAAGTGTACAATGTATTAGGCCCCATTCACACTGAATTTCTGCTGCACTTTTGGTGGTTTTGTCTGAATCTCACTAAAAATGGGACTCAGTTGGGATTTACACCATCAGGCTATGTGCCCACGATGCAGAAATGAAGCAGAAAATTTCTGCAGCGTTTCTGCATCTCCCTTGCCAGAAAAAATGCATGCAGATTGTGCATGCGTTTTTCCTGCAGAATACATGCGGATTCACATGCAGATTCACATGCGTTAACGCATGCGTTTCCGCATGTGGACTGACAAGCACTTTCCAGGCGATAGCATCACTTGGAAAGTGCTTGACAACTAGGTCACACTGTATAAATCCATGCAAACAGCATGGATTTATACAGTGTGACCGTAAAAATAAAAAAATAAAGCTATACTCACCCCCGATGCCCCAGCGTGTGCTGCAGCGCTCGTCCTGGCTTCTTCCTGGTTGCCGGGCTCTCGCGAGACAGCCTGCGGTCACATGACCGCGACGTCATCTCAGGTCCTGGAAGGTAAGCGCTGCAGGGGCTGCCAGACAGGTGAATATAAACTTTATTTATTATTTTATTCTTTTTTTTACAGGTACAATGGTACCCAGGTCTGGATGAGAGTCTTCTCTCCTCCAGAACTGGGTACCATACGCACATAGAGACGCATAGAAGCCGCTTGTACAAATGTACAGACACAGATTATATGCGTCTCAATGCAAGTCAATGGCGGCGCTTCCGCAAAATTAATGAACATGCTGCGGATTTATGAGCGCTGCAGAAACGCTGCGGAAAAATCCGCAGCATGTGCATTGACATTGCGGAATGCCATTGGGGACCATGGGGTGCGGATTACCATGCGTTTTTGATGCTTTTCCGCTGCGGAAATTCCGCAGCGGAAACGCATGAAAAACGCATCGTGGGCACGCAGCCTCAAAGACAGCTAGGGCCATTTGCGATTTCTTGAAATCACTTTTCTTTCTTTTTTCTTGTATTCAATGACTTTTTTTGAGCCAAATTCTTCAAAATGGCGCACATGGTTCATGAATGTAGCGCCACATCAAAAATACTCATTATTTTTAGCTAATTTTTGTTTTCACTTTTCAACACCAAAAGTCTCAAATCCTTTAAAAAGTCGCATGTTTGTCTAATAATGTGCCAAAGTAAAAACTCCTCTGGAAAACTTGCTCCAGGCATGGACTGCTCTGACACAAAAAAAATGCAACATTTGGTAAAAGTCACATTTCATGAATCTGTTTAAAACAGGGATGTCATCGTCACAAAAAAACACAAAAGGGTCAAAATTAAAAACTTGGACAAAGTTGCAAGCCAACATTGATATTTATTAAAAAAAAAGTCTACAATTGAGGAAGTTATCCTTTATCATCAAATATAACTATGAACCTTTTCATATGGAATCCAACTTAAAGGGGGATTGTCCCATGGGCAAAGTACATTTTAATTAATATATCTTAAGCGTTAGATCACATAACCTGAGCACTGGGTATTTCCTCGTGGGCAGGGGCGTACATAGAAATCGTGGAGCTTCATAGCAAAAGTTCTAATTGGCCCTCCCAAAATAACTTCTTAATATTCGATGGAGTCACAGAAGAGCATATCTTATAACTTTGCAACCCTTAAAAAGTAATTTTCCTCCTGTTGAAGCCCCTAGATTGCCCTTTCATTGCCCTCATAAAATATGATGCAAACAAAAGAGCCCCTCAACCACAATACGATACCCCTCCCCCAGTTAATTCCTCCCTCCACAGTACCCTACATGCACAGAATGATGATTCTACTGTCTCCCTCTCAACCCCTCCTTGCAAAGTATGGTGATCTCCAACACAGTATACTGCCCCAACTCTGATCCCCACACAGCCTTCCACACAGAATAAAGGCCTCACATAGTCCTCCATATTTGTATAATGGGCCCCATATAGTCCTCCATACAGTATAATGGATCCCACACAGTCGTCCATACAGTATAATGTGCCTCATACAGTCATCCATACAGTATAATAGCCCCACATAGTCCTCCATACAGAAAAACAACTAAGATAAAAACAAGGTGAGCAAATAACCTGCAGTAAATAAATAAATAGCAATAGTGAATGAAATAACATAGGGTACTTGTTTAATATAATTTTAATCAAAAAACATAAAAGCCATCCCACCACATCAAGGTGAACCTATTCGGAATGGTCCTAACCTACAGTATTAGAACCTTACCGTATGTCAAATTATGTAAATGTGAATAAGGGCCGAGAACCCAACTAATGGACACCGAGCAATCGGGAGCTTCAGTATATAAATTTAATGTCCAGCTCAAGTAAAAGGGAGGCCATATCCTTATTTGCATAGGGTGCGAAAACCTGGAACAAAAACCTAAAGAAATTAATGGAAATATAAGTTGGTATACATGCAACGTGTTGGTGCATGTTCACACTGACTAGTAAACAGACAAACCTAAGATAAAAACAAGGTGAGCAAATACCCTGCATTAAATAAATAAATAGCAATAGTACATGAAGATAACATAGGGTACTTAGTTAACATAGTCCTCAATACAGTATAATGGCCCCACATGGTCCTCCATACAGAATAATGGGCCCCACATAGTCCTCCATACAGAATAATGGGCCCCACATAGTCCGCCATACAGAATAATGGGCCCCACATAGTCCTCCATACAGAATAATGGGCCCCACATAGTCCTCCATACAGAATAATGGGCCCCACATGGTTCTCCATACAGAATAATGGGCCCCACATAGTCCTCCATACAGAATAATGGACCCCTCACAGTCCTCCATACAGTATAATGGGCCCCACATAGTCCTCCATACAGAATAATGGGCCCCACATAGTCCTCCATACAGAATAATAGGCCCAACATAGTCTTCCATACAGAATAATGGGCCTCACATAGTCCTCTATACATAATAATGGGAATTAGGTGCAAAAAAAATTCCACTACAAAGGAGCTAATTATTCCAGAAAAATGGAGAAACAACAATGAAGTGGGGCCATAGTCTGCTATGTTTTTATGTCCATTTGAACAAACGGACCCTTTAAAAAAAAAAAAACACAAATGAAGTTTATTTTAACTCTGTGTGATTACAGTCAAAGGCGGAGTCGGGGGACCGTCTGAAGCCCATCTGGATTCTCTTTTTAGTTGGATTCAGACAAAATTCCCATACGCACTACAGAAATGCAATGTGAAGAGGGCCTAATGTGCTTCTATTTACATAAATAGAAGAGGGAATAGGAAGGGGAAATTTTCTCCAGCACCGAACAGAAAAAATCTTCGATTATATAAAAAAACATGTTTATTGTGAAGCTTACATTGTTAAGTCATTAAAAAGGTAGATACATATGAACCTTACGCATTTCAGACTAGTACTATAAGGACTAGTACTAATCCGAAACACGTAAGGTTCATATGTATCTACTTTTTTAATGAAGTAAGCTTCACAATAAACATGATTTTTATATAATCGAAGATTTTTTCTATTCGGTGCTGGAGAAAATTTCCCCTTCCTATTCCCTCTTTTATTTATGCTACTCACCCAGGATTGCCGGCCTGGCGGATTCCGTGCCCTGATATCATGAACAGCTTGGACATTGTGAATTTGCTAGCAGTGTAGTGGTAAGCTGTTTTTTTACTTTTATATTGCTTCTACTTACATCAACAAGTCAGCATCATGTACAGTCAGTGTGTAAGAACTTCTTGCCTCTGGAAATCTGGAATTTCCCAATAAGTATCTCCAATTTTGCCATTGGGGAACTAGTTATGTTGTGTCCTATGCTTCAGTTTAGAGCCTTTGGCACTGAATATACAAGTCTGACTCCCTACAGCTTGTATTGCTTACTTTTTATGCTTACTTAGCTTAATGGATTTCCTTCTCTGCTTCCAGGTTGAAAGGAGCTGGCACGCCTTATGATAAAGAATCACTAGCAATTATAAGACTGAATAATACCACAGTTTTGTATTTAAAAGAAGTGACTAAATTCCTAGCCCTTGTGTGTTTTGTGAGAGAAGAGAGTTTTGAAAGAAAAGGTAAATGTTTTTGTGAACAAGACGAAATGTCTAATGCAATTTTAAAGAGATCTTGCCATGTGCCAAAAATATGTTTTTATTTTATATACCTGATGTAATGGTAAATCTGGCGTGGTTTATATCTTCTGTGCCTCTCTGCTAATGACATATGCCCTCCTTTTCCCTGTATATAACTCTAGCCTTTTTAGCCAAATGGATGTTTGGATGATTTTGGTTGTCATTAAGATTTAAAAAGAGAAAACACAGTAGTTTGACAATAACTGGCTTCACCCAACCAATAACCATGAGTGGAGAAAAAGTTTTTTTTGTTATCATTCATATTCTCTGAAACAAAGCCAAGAAAGCAAAAATTCTACTGGGGTATGTAAACTTTTGAGCACAACTGTATAGTGGATATAAAAAGCCTGATTAAAATGCCAGGCTTTTGTCATATAAAAATATCATACTAAGCAGAATCATTTCAAAACTTTTTCCACCTTTAATGTCACCCATAATCTGTTCAAATCTATTGAGAAACTGAAATCTTTTTGAGAGGGAAAATAAAAATAACAAAACTAAAATAATATAGTAGCATAAGTGTGAACACCCTCTGATAATTGTGGATGTGGATGTGTTGAGAATTAGCCAATCACATTTAAAATCATGTTAAACAGTAGTCGGTACACAGCTGCCATCATTTACAGTGATTCTGATTAACCCCATAAAAAGTTTAGATCAGGGGTCCTCAAACTACGGCCCGCGGGCCACATGCGGCCCGCGGAGGAATTCTATGGGCGGAGGAGAGGAGAGCGGTGTCAGCGCCCCCCCTTCTCCCCCGCTTGCTCAGGGCCCCGGCAGGCGGATACTTACCTCTCCCCGTGCCTCTGCAGATCCGCTGTCTTCCTGCTCTGCGCTTCCTGTGACGTCTCAGGTCAGAGGGTGCGGTGACGTCTTTACATCGCGCCCTCCCGAGTGCCGTCACAGGCAGCGCAGAGCGGGACGACGCCGCCGCGACGCTGGAGTCCAGACCAGAGTAGAGCAGCGGCAGCAAGTGAGGAGGAGTGAGGTGAGTGTTGGATTTTTTTTTTTAATGTATGGAGGCATAGGTCATTATATGGGGGGGGGGTGACATCCTGCAAGGGGTATAATATGGGGGGGTGACATCCTGCATGGGGCATGATATGGGGGGGGTGACATCCTGCATGGGGCATTATATGGGGGGGGTGACATGCTGCATGTGGCATTATATGGGGGGGTGACATGCTGTATGGGGCATTATATGGGGGGGTGACATGCTGCATGGGGCATTATATGGGGGGGTGACATGCTGCATGGGGCATTATATGGGGGGGTGACATGCTGCATGGGGCATTATATGGGGGGGTGACATGCTGCATGGGGCATTATATGGGGGGGTGACATGCTGCATGGGGCATTATAAAGACAGGGGAGTGATATCCTGCATGGGGCATTATATGGGGGGGTGACATCCTGCATGGGGCATTATATGGGGGGTAACATCCTGCATGGGGCATTATATGGGGGGGTGACATCCTGCATGGGGCATTATATGGGGGGTGACATCCTGCATGGGGCATTATATGGGGGGGAAGGGACATCCTGCATGGGGCATTATATGGGGGGAAAGGGACATCCTGCATGGGGCATAATATGGGGGGGGTGACATGCTGCATGGGGCATAATATGGGGCGGGTGACATGCTGCATGGGGCATTATATGGGGGGGGTGACATGCTGCATGGGGCATTATATGGGGGGTGGCATCCAGCATGGGGCATTATAAGGGGGAAACAGCCTGCATGGGGCATTATAAGGGGTGGAACAGCCTGCATATGGCATTATAAGGGGGAAACAGCCAGCCTATTGGGAACATTTACCTGCCCATTGAGGACTTATGGGCAACTGCACTTGGGGACACTTTCAAAGTTTTCCCAATTTTTCGCACTGACTGACCTTCATTTCTTAAAGTAATGATGGCCACTCGTTTTACTTTACTTCGCTGCTTTTTTCTTGCCATAATACAAATTCTAACAGTCTATTCAGTAGGACTATCAGCTGTGTATCCACCTGACTTCTGCACAACACAACTGATGGTCCCAACCCCATTTATAAGGCAAGAAATCCCACTTATTAAACGTCACAGGGCACACCTGTGAAGTGAAAACCATTTCCGGTGACTACCTCTTGAAGCTCATCAAGAGAATGCCAAGAGTGTGCAAAGCAGTCATCAAAGCAAAAGGTGGCTACTTTGAAGAACCTAGAATATAAGACATATTTTCAGTTGTTTCACACTTTTTTGTTAAGTATATAATTCCACATGTGTTAATTCATAGTTTTGATGCCTTCAGTGTGAATGTACAATTTTCATAGTCATGAAAATACAGAAAAATATTTAAATGAGAAAGTGTGTCCAAACTTTTAGTCTGTACTGTATATCCACAAAGAGTTATTTTTAACCATTGAGTGCCCCCCATATTATTTCTATGGAAAAATTGTTATGGTCTCATTAACTTTTTGGCCATAATTCCAAAAGGAATGTCTATTTAGCCCAAAGCCAACATGGCAGTTGATCATCAAAAGGACACCATACTCACATTGATGCATGATGGATGCAGCATTATGATTTGGGCCTGTGTTTCAGTAGCTGGAACTACGGCTTTAGTCAAGGCTAATGGAGGGAATTATAACAGTTCCAAATATCAGTCAATTTTGCAAGAAAACCTACAGGCCTCTGCTAAAAAGGTGAAGAATTGCAGACACTAAGACTACATCCAAATCAACAAAAGAATGGCTTCGCCAAAAGAAGGCTGCAAATTTTTAAATGGCCCAGCCAGAGCCAAGACCAGGGGCATATATAGAAATCATGGAGCCCCATAGCAAAAGTCCCAATTGGCCCTTCCCAGAGAAAAAAAGGGACAAATAATATTCAGCAGGGTCACAGAAGACCATATCTTACAACTTTGCAGCCCTTACTGTACAGTATGTTATCCCTACAGTGAATTCCTACACATCATCCTCCAGACGCATAGTATGATGACACTACATTACCTCCCACCCCGCAAAATATGATACCCCCACAGTGATTCCAACACAACATAATGGCCCCGACCCAACCCTCCATACAATATAATGGCCCTTCATAAAGTATAATGGCCCTTATACCCCTCCACACTGAATGAAGGCCCCTACACAACCCTATACACAGTATGATGGCCCCGGTACAACCCTTCACATTGTATAATGACCTGCACACAGTATAATGGCCCCCACATAGCCCTCCAAATAGTAAAGACCGCCAAATAGTCCTCTAAACTGTATAATGCTTCCATATAAGTACAGACCAAAAGTTTGGACACACCTTCTCATTTAAAGATTTTTATGTATTTTCTTGACTAAGAAAATTGTACATTCACACTGAAGGCATCAAAACTATGAATTAACACATGTGGAATTATATACTTAACAAAAAAGTGTGAAACAACTGAAAATATGTCTTATATTCTACGTTCTTCAAAGTAGCCACCTTTTGCTTTGATGACTGCTTTGCACACTCTTGGCATTCTCTTGATGAGCTTTTGGTCTGTACTGTATACTTCCAAACAGTCTAATGGCTCACACATAGCCCTCCAAACCCACACACAGCCCTTCAAACAGTATAATGGCCCACACATAGCTCTTCAAGCAGTATAATGGCCCACACATAGCCCCTCAAACAGTCTAATGGCCCCCACATAGCCATCCAAACATTATAATGGCCTCCACTTAGCCCTCCAAATAGTATAATGGCTCACACATAGAACTGCAAACTCTTTTAGGGTCATCACACAGCTCTCCAAATATTAGGGCTACAAACAGGGCTTCAAATAGGGCTCCAAACAGCTCTCCATTGATTTACAAGAAAAATAAATACTCACCTCTCCTTGTTCCCCGCTGCTCAGGTCTCCGCAGCCTATAGTCTTCACCTCTGCTCTGCTTGGCAGATCGGGCGTGATGTAATGATGTCATCGAACCCGCTGCGCTAAGATGTCAAAGCTCAGAAGCAGAGAGAGAATGATGGAGGAGGGAGCGGACATCAGGCCCCCTGACTCACGGGCCCCATAGTGGCAGAGTGGTCTAATGCTATTAGTGGTACATCACTGGCTCAGACCTAAATCTGAGGGTGACCTGAAGAAGACTCTTACAGACTTGGTGCGCTGCTGCAAGGAAGAGTGGGCAAGATGCCAATTTTAGATGTGCCATGGTCATAGACTCCTACCCAAAAATACTAAATGCAGTCATAAATTCAAAGGGTACTTCAACAAAAGTATTAGTTTCAAGATGTGCATATTTATGCAACCACATTATTTTAGATATTTTTCTTTATCCACTTGAAAACATATCAGTTATTGTCTCAATGGATATGTATAGATTTATAGGTGTCATCAAGATGGAAAAAGTTGTGAAAGGATTCTTCTTGGTGTGACTATTTTACATGACAAAAACCTCGCATTTTTACAGTGCCACAAAGTGCCATTTTTTACGCAAAGTTTTGTAAACTTTTTACATCCACTGTACTTGTTGGCGATTTTTTTTTCAGTTACCGCATTGGCATAACAAGAAAAAATTGTTTTGGAGACTGACAAAAAAATAGAAAAAAAAACATAACGATTGGTCATAAATTCTTATAAAGAGAACACTTTCTAGACATACAGGAGCTCATATAAAGCACAGGAGCTGTATATTTGAGCTATTTTCCATAAATAACTCATATAGATTCAGAATATGATTGTGTACTTGAGCCCTGAAATGTAAGAAAGTTGTAAGTGTATTGTTATAAAGGTAAAAAAAAAATTACAAGCCCCCCCATCCTAATCTGAAAAGAAAACGCTATACAAAAATGAGAAGCAGACCAGTCCATTTGAGAAAATGCATAATCTGTATTGCATGCCAGTACACTGTGTGAGCTAATCCAGATCAAAGCATTATGTGAGCTGTTAGAGGCTCTGAGATAAAACCTAGAACTAAAGTGTTGCTTTCTCTAATTCCTCAAATACATGAAGATGTTTTCCGTCTTCTAATGTGTCAGCACTCTCTTTAATACTCAAATTCTGTGACATTATTCATAAAATGATTGCAACACATTTTAGAAGCTTTTCATAGAACATTACCCTGTGAAAATAAAAAGGAAAAAATATATAAGAAACCTTGAATGAGGTTAAAGGGAATCTGTCACCATGTTTTTGCTACTCCATTTGAGAGCAGCATAAGGTAGGGGCTGGGATCCTGATTCCAGAGATGTATCACCTATGGGGCTGCTTGTGGTAGTTTTTATAATATCACTGTCTTATCTGCTGCAGATCTAGCAGTTCTCTGAATGCTGAGCTCTTTATAACTCAGCCCACATGACTGATTGGCAGCTTTCTGTATACACAAGCGGGGTTATACAGAGTTTATAAATATGGAATACTACATGACCACAGGTTTACTCGTCCTAAAATGATAATCTCCTGCTGATAAAATAGTGATTTTATCAAAACTTCAGTGAGCAGCCCAGTAAGTGACACATTACTAGAATCAGTTTTTTTGTCTCTACATTATGCTGCTCTCAGAATAGGTGACAAAAATTTGGTGACAGATTCTCTTTAAACAGTGAAAATCAAATGACAGGAGTAGGTTGCTGAATGGCAATGAGTACTGTTTATTAACCCCTTTCTGCTTTGTGCCAAACATATACAATATATTCAAAGTAAGCAGTTTGTGTACACATGTAAGGTGCACTGATTTTGTAGTAGCTTAAGTGACAGCTGCACTCCCATAATTGCCAAGAGTAGAGAACGCTCTGATCCTAGTTACTGTTCCCATCTAGCTGAGTGCTATGTAAACAATTCATCTAACAACTGCAAACACTAAGGCTGAGTTCACACGATGCGTATTTAATGCGTTTCCGCGGCGTTTTTGCAGTTGCGTAAACGCCGCGGAAACGCATGAAAAACGCATGGTAGAAGGGCAGCAATGTTCCCCAATTGAAATCCGCATGTGCTGTGCCCATGATGCGGATTTTTCCGCAGCGTAAACGCTGCGCTCAAAAATCCGCAGCATGTCAATTAATTTTGCGTAAACGCGGCGTTTTCGCCGTCATTGACTTGCATTAGAACGCACCAATTCCGCAAGACTGCATCTGTACTTGCGTTATTGGCGCGTTCTAATGTGCGGATGGTACCCGAGTGTGGAGAAGAGGAGAGTCTCCTCCACACCCAGGTACCATTAAAAAAGCTGTAAAACAAGAATAAAATAAAAAAAATATATATACTTACCATCTGTCGGCCCGCGCAGCGCTCCTGCTTGGTTCCCGGCACTTGCAGTGAGTTGAAGGACCTGCGCTGACGTCAGAGTCATGTGACGGGTCACGTGACGCCGACGTCGGCAGGTCTTTCAATTCAAAGTTGCCAGCAGCCGGGAGAACGGAGTGTAAAGCAGGACAGCGCGGGCCATCGGAGGTAAGTATATACACTCTCTCGGGTCACACTATATAAATCCATGCTGTTTGCATGGATTTATATAGTGTGACCTAGTTGTCAAGCACTTTCCAGGTGATGCTAAAATCGTCTGGAAAGCGCTTGTCAATCTGCATGCAGAAACGCATGTGAATCCGCATGTGGATCCGCATGTATTCTGCAGGAAAAACACATGCACAATCTGCATGCGTTTTTTCTGCCAGGGAGATGCAGAAATGATGCAGAAATTTTCTGCTTCATTTCTGCATCGTGTGCACATACCCTAAATCTGTTTTTGGTCTTATTGACTTGTATTGTTTTAAGAACTTCCTTCCCAGATCAGACAGCTTAAATGGGTATTTTCAATGCTATTAAATTCCTTTAGTTAGCTAGACAGCTTGAAAACTGTTTGCAAAATAAAAGAAAAGTTTGCAATTGACTGGCTATTTCTTTGTGCTTTCATTCTCCTGCAATAAGACATTTTATCTTACATATTTAACAGCTTGTTCGGCCACCAGTATAAGCAGTAGCTACATTACTGGAGATAAGTTTACTACTAATATTCCAGTCACCTCTCCAGCAAATTGATTTCTATAAAGCAGTTAGCTGCTCAGCTTTAACCAACACCCTCGTCTCAGCTCCTGATAAGCTGCTGTTATAAATCTTGCAAAATGACCAGTAACAGCCTCAGTTACTTATGGAGCAGGTGTACCTAATCACAGCTCTTGAGTGTCATGCTTGTTTGAATACACTATTATCTCTAAATGTAAATAAAGTGAAACTGCAAACTCAGAACAAATCACTGATAGCTGAGTGTGTTACAGCAGCACTTTATAGTTCTACTAGTACTACAGTTCTGCTACTTAACAGAACTGTCACTCTGGGAGGAAAGCCTGTCCCACCAGAAAACACGAAGCAAAAAGACTGAAGAGCTCTGAGCAACTCAAAAGACAACTTGAGAATACCCCTTTAAGGCTAAGTGCCCACGATGCAGAAATGCTGCTGATTTTTTCTGCATCTCCCTGGCAGGAAAAACGCATGCAGATTTTACATGCGTTTTTCCTGCCAGGTAGAAGCTTTTGTCAAGCGTTTTTGCATGCGGGTTATCAAGCGCTTTTCCAAGCGATTTTAGCATCACTTGGAAACGTGCTTGACAACTTGGTCACAATATATAAATCCATGCAACCGGCATGGATTTATATATTGTGAGCAAGTTAATAGTTAAAAAAAGAATAAAAATAGTAAAAAATAAAAAAAAAACATTATACTCACCTTCTGATGGCCCCCGGTCTCCTTCTCTGGTGCGTCCAGTGTCTTGAGCGGCTCGCAGTGGTGTAAAAGGATCTTCCATGACGTTATTTAGTCATGTGACAGGTCACGCGACTGCCGACGTCAGCGTGACTAAATGATGTCATGGAAGTTCCTTTTACACGATTGCCAGCCACCGGGGAGCCAGGACGCACCGGAGAGAAGACCGCAGGCCATCAGAAGGTGAGTATAATGTTTATTTTTTATTTTAAATTCTTTTTTTTTAACAGGTACTATGGTACCCGGGTCTGGAGGAGAGTCTCCCCTTCTCCAGACCCGGGTACAATCCGCACATTGAATCCCTTAATAGCCGCATGTGCACATGTAGTCATGCGGATATTATGCGATTCAATGCAAGTCAATGGCGGTAATTACGCCGCGTTTCAACATATAATGCAACATGCTGCCGATTTTTCCGCAATGATAATCCGCAGCGGAAATTTACGCAGCATGTGCACAGCACATGCGGATTATCATTGGTGACCATGGGGCACGTATTACCAATCGTTTTTTAAGTGTTTTCGCTGCGGAAATTCTGTGGCAAAAACGCTTGAAAAACACATAGTGGGCACGCAGCCTAAGGAAACATTGATGCCAGCTGTTTTAACCTATTAAAAGCTACAGTGGATAGTATTTGAAACACTTATTTGGTATAAAGGAGGAAGCTTTTTGCTTGTTACCCACAAGCCCTGTCATAATAATTTTAATTTGATGACTTTATATGGACATCTGGCCCCAGTGCATAGGTCACTACTGAGGCCATTGATTAAGTGCAGTGGTCACACAATTGGGGACCTGGGCAGTATTGCAATGGGAGTGTCAAGGGCTCAGTAAGGTATTATTTATTTTAATATTTTACAGTAGTTTGAGAGATTTAATAAAAATAAATGGACAACCCCTTTCAATAACATAAAAAACACACTAAAAAGAATTAATGGAAATATTGCAGATGTGGTAGAACTATAGTCACTTATTATTCTCATTATATTAAATGTCTCCAATGTATAAAAGTGTACTCTAAGGGAACCAGTCATCAGATTCGTGCTGCCCAAGATTCGGACACTGGTGTCATGATTACAGTCATGTATGTTTTACTCTGAAATTCTGCTGCGTTTCAGAGTGAACATACTTTGAAAGGCAGGTTAGGAGAGGTCTTTCACTACGTGTGCACATAGGGAGAGACCTGTCAGTCTAAGGTATCGGGGCAGAGAGAAGACAGCGAGGGACCACATCAGACTGGTCACCTGAGGCACATAGTTCCTAGCCGGCTTTTCAAGTATTTTTTCTCAAAAAACGCTGCAGCATTTCAGAGTAAAACATACAGGGCTGTAATTGGGCTTTGATTCATGCTGTGGTTCGGGCAACATGAATCTGATGACAGGTTCCTTTTTATCATATAAGTTGCAATAGCTTTAAAAAAAATTCTGTTTTTCCTTCATTTACAGGTTTGATAGATTACAATTTCCATTGCTTTCGTAAAGCTATTCAGGAAGTGTTTGAGGTAAGGGTAAAAGTACTCAGATCTCGCAAACACCTGAGTCAAATTCGAAAGAGCAGAAGAGCTGCCCCCAATGGTACACCAAGAGTTCTGAAATAGAGAAGAGTTCGAGAAAGCTGCTAAATCTGACAGTTTCAGCTTTTTTCTTGTACAGACCTATGTTTGTCTAAGTTAAGGATAATTCTAATCCTGAGGATTCTTCATAAGGGACTTTACCTTATAGACAATCATAGTCATATATAGTATTAATAATATATCGCCTGATCGTCACACCAAGGAGATTGCACTATGCTCTCATGTAAAATAAGGGAAACATTAAACACAACATATTCATGGTGCATCCACTAATGTCTATCATTGGTTTAACAGATCAATGTAATTTGTTTCTTTGATGTAGCATACTGCTAAACATTTGCACAATGTACATGATGCGACTATAAAACACAATAGGATAGTAGAATAAATATTTTTTTAGGTTTTCAGATTTTTATAATAAAAACATTATTTTTGCACATTAGAAGTTATAATGCACTTTTATACAGCTAATTTAAATGTCTGAATGTCAGCTACATATCTAAATATGCCTTCATTTAGGGGACAAGATTGATATTGTGATATTTTAGTCTACTTCATTTATATCTTAAACAGAGACTGTAGTGTTCAATGTTCAAAGCATAGTAGTGCCCTAGGGAATTTCACTCTAGAAGGCCCTTTTACATGTATAAATTTACAGTATGTGCAATACACACGCTACCAGAATGAGTATATGTAGTGCCTACAATACAGAGCTGTCTATGCTGTGCTTTCATACTAGCAGTATGCCGAAATGAATAAACTTACAGCTTGACCGTGATTGTATTTTGACATGTCAAAGGTAAATGGGTCACTGTCGTTTCTACAAACTTTGTAGAAGTAAGTAGTACAAGCAAATATAAGAAACTTATCAGAGAAATCTGCTTCTTCCTCCACTTATTAGCGACTTCTTTCCTCAACTGCTTCCTGAACAAATCATTTACTCCAAAACACAGCTACAATACATATTGGTTAAAACACTGACTGGCAGCACAAGAGTATCATATTCCAGCTGCTTATAAAAGTCTAAAGAGAGGTGATTTGAGGATGAGCAGAGTGAGAAGCTGAGTGAAGAAGAGAGGCACAGGCACACACACAGACCCAAGCAGCCACTTTCTAGTAAGTGTTTTATCTCATCCTAATGCTGAATTCACAGCTACACTGCTCAGTGCTACTGTATAATGTCTCCATCCACTAGTTTAGAGACAACTGAAAATTAGAAATACTGCATGCAGAGAGAAAAACTGGTGAAAATTCAGGTTAGAAGTTATACAGTTACCAAGATAATGAAATTTCTCTTGTACTCACACAGAACAGCCTATTCTGAGCAGTCACCTGAAATGATAGGTATGCTTTAAAAGGAGTCTGTCACCCCCAAAGCACAATTGAAACTAAACACATAGTCATGTAGAGAGTATATCTTGTCCCAATAAAAATCATACCTATATTGCATAAATATGTCCTGCCGTTGTGCAAAAAAGGCTATTTATTCCCATATGCTAATTAGGTTGCCTAGTGTACCCTTGACATGGCTGAGTAGCTTCACTGCACCATTCCATCTCCTGAAATTGAATACCCCACCTCCTGCCCTGCTAATTGAGAGGTGTAGCTTGCCAAGAGACAACGCTGTTTCAAGAGAAAGCTCGTGCCTGTGCTCACTCACTATTGGAGTTCTTAGATCAGAGTGCACACACACAGATCTACCTTCTCTTCTGCAGCCGCACACTACAGTAGTGGAGCGGCTCCAGCAGAGACGAGAGAGCTATGAATGCCTGTTTCAATCTAGGAACTCCAACAGTGAGTGAACGCAGGCACCAGTTTTCTTATGAGACTGTGCTGACTCTAGACAAGCCACCCCTGTCAGTCACATGTGCGGCAGACGCAAGCTTTCTTTTGACACAGTGCTGGCTGTTTGCAACCACCAGAGAGGAAGGTGGGGTATGCAAATTTAAGGGGTGGAATAGTGCACTATAGCTGCGCAGCCACGCTGAGAGTGCTCCAAGCACCTTAATTAGCATAAGAGAATCAAAATTAGCCTATTTCACAATGTAAGGAGACATTCATACAATACAGGTGTGATTTTTATAGGGGCCAAGTCATCTGAAAGACTATATGATTAGTTTAAATTCTGTTTTGAGGGGGACAGACTCACTTTAAGACCAGGTTCACACATTCAGTATTTGGTCAGTATTTATAAGCCAAAACCAGGAGTGCAGCAATCACAGGACAAGTATAAGGCCACAGCCCCACTATCAGTATTTGGTCAGTATTTCTTCTCAGGTGTGGGAGCCAAAACCCGGTGAGGAGCAATCAGAGAAAAGGTATAATAGAAACAAGTCACCAATTCTGCATTTATCACCCACTCCTGGTTTTGGATCCCACTCCTGAGAAAAGATACTGACCAAATACTGATAATGGGGCCTTTAGGCAGCTTTCACACTTTCAAAATATGGGTATATGTTGGTGACCATGTTATGGTGGCAATGCGGAGACCAGCAGCATAATGTATATGGTAAGGTACGCCCCTATTATGAGCATGTGAAAGTGGCCTTAGTGCAATTACATTCCATCTGCTACGTGTGTGTGTGTGTGTGTGTCTGTGGAGACCAGCAGCATAATGCATATGGTAAGGTACGCCCCTATTATGACCGTGTGAAAGTAGCCTTAGTGCAATTCCATTTACGTGTGTGTGTGTGTGTAGGGGTCAGTTACACCACATATAAGGAAGTGTCTCTAGAGGACTTGGTTAACCTGTAACAGACCACTGCACTCAGGGGTAATGATTACAGTGCAAGAAACAAGGATGTCAATTTCTTGATTGTTCATTCTGTAGTTAAAGATTATAAAACTGGAAAATAATTAGAAAAGTGTATAACAAAACCATGTTTTTTCTCTGCTCTAATTATCCAATGTTTGTATAAGATGATAACCTATCATGCAGCCACTTTATGTAGCATATTTTTTGTAAGGGGCTGGGGGGAGGGCTCATTGATTGCTATACAGCACTGATCCAAAGGGTTCTGATTTGCCTTCATTTCCAAAGTTTATGTCCTTCTACACTAGTTTCTTGTCATATTGCCCTAGTGTGTAAGCAAAGTGAATACATTTGTCCCTAGGAACAGAGACTGATGTAAGCATTGTAAGTGAATTCATTCTGTGTACAGTGCTGCAGGATATGTTGGTGTCATGTAAATAATCACCAATAAATTAAGTCATTAATTCAAAATGCTTTCTAATTCATATTATCAGTGCAGTTAATATTTTTTTTTATAAAAAGCACACAGCAGTAAAAAATGTTTTAGTTTAGCACAATTAAATGTGTTTTCAGAAGATTAAAACATGGAAACAAGTGTGTAAGGGGAGAGAAAAGGGGAAAGTCTGAAAGAGATAAAAATCAGTCTAATTGAGAAGAGGAACCATTAGGAGAAGTCTGTAAGATAGACTGTGTGAGAAGGGGGAGTATTGAGGTCTCTGAGACTATGACATAAGGGTCAGTCTGTGTGAGAAGGGGGGAGTATGGAGATCAGTATGTGAGACTATGGAATAAGGGGCAGTATGTGTGAGAAGGGGGGACCATGTGGAGCAGTCTGTGAGACTATGACATAAGGGTCAGTCTGTGTGAGAAGGGGGGAGTATGGAGATCAGTATGTGAGACTATGGAATAAGGGGCAGTATGTGTGAGAAGGGGGGACCATGTGGAGCAGTCTGTGAGACTATGACATAAGGGTCAGTCTGTGTGAGAAGGGGGGAGTATGGAGATCAGTATGTGAGACTATGGAATAAGGGGCAGTATGTGTGAGAAGGGGGGACCATGTGGAGCAGTCTGTGAGACTATGACATAAGGGTCAGTCTGTGTGAGAAGGGGGAGAATGGAGATCAGTCTGAGACTATGGCATAAGGAGGCAGTCTGTGTAAGAAGGGGGGACCATGGGGAGCAGTCTGTGAGACTATGGCATAAGGGGCAGTATGTGTGAGAAGGGGGGACCATGTGGAGCAGTCTGTGAGACTATGACATAAGGGGCAGTCTGTGTGAGAAGGAGGGACCATGGGGAACAGTCTGTGAGACTATAGCATAAGGGACAGTCTGTGTGAGAAGGGGGAGTATGGAGATCAGTCTGAGACTATGACATAAGGGGCAGTCTGTGTGAGAAGGGGGAGAATGGAGAGCAGCCTGTGAGACTATGACATAAGGGGCAGTTTGTGTGAAAAGGGGGGACAAAGGGGAGCAGTCTGTGAGACTATGGCATAAGGGGCAGTCTGTGTGAGAAGGAGGGACCATGGGGAGCAGTGTGTGAGACTATGACATAAGGGGCAATCTGTGTGAGAAGGGGGAGTATGGAGAGCACTCGGTGAGACTATGACACAAGGAGGCAGTCTGTGTGAGAAGGAGGGACCATGGGGAGCAGTCTGTGAGACTATGACATAAGGGGCAGTCTGTGTGATAAGGGGGAGTATGGAGAGTAGTCTGTGAGACTATGGCATAAGGGGCAGTCTGTGTGAGAAGGGAGCAGTCTGTGAGAGACATGGAGGCATAGGGAACAGTCTGTGATGGGGAGGCAAAAGGGGCAGTCTGTTAGAGAGATGGAGGCATGGGGAGAAGTCTGTGTGAGGTGGCCTTTAGGAGCACTTTGTGTGAACGGCGCATGGAGAGCAGTCTGGTAAATTGTGGTATAAGGGGCAATCTGTGTGAGAAGGTACGACCATGGAGGGGGAGTATGAGAGAGAGACTGTGACATAAGGGCAGTCTGTGTGAGAAGGGAGAACTATAGGGAGCAATCTGTGAAAGAGATTGCAACATAGGGGCAGTATATGTGAGAAGGGAGGACCATGGGGAGCAGTCTGAGAGATTGCAGTATGGGGAATATTCTGTGTGAGAAAGGATCAGAATGAGGAGCAGTCTGTGAAAGAGATTGCAGCATAGGGAACAGTCTGCATGAGAAGGGAGGACCACAGAGAGCAGTACATGATGGGGAGGCAAACGGAGCAGCGTGTGGTGAGAGAGATTGAGAGAAGGGAAAACGTTTGTGTGAGGGGCTAATAGACTGCTCCCAATGCGCCTCTCAAACAGAAAGCTCCAAAGTAATAAAGGTGGGCATAAGAGTTTTTCCAGGAAACATATTTTTTGTAACATCAAGGAATACTTTGAAATTTAAAAAGCACTACTCACCCATTTAAACCCCTGCCACTCCAGCATCATCACTCTGGTTGTTCCCTACTTGTCTTTTTATTTTGCTGATGATGCTAAGTGCCGTACATCCACAGAGGAAAATTTCCAACTGGAGAAACAGCCGATAAAATCAATAGATCAAAAGAACTGCCTAAAGGGAACTTTCCACAGTGAAAAGGGTTAAAACAACCTGATACTGTGGAGGTCAACAAGCACAATACGGCTGGGGTTAAACGGGGACATGTGTCACGCCACAGCAATTATCTGAAAAGTCATGTGACAAAAACATCTGAGTAACATGTCTGCGATTTGCTGTTGTGCGACGATTTTAGTGGTTTGGTTTTGTTGTAAATAAAACAGCCAAACTGCAGATAAGTCGCATGTCGCGTGCGACTGGCATTAAAGTCTAGGGCAAGTGTGTCATGTACAATTTGTGAACAGCGACACAAAATCCAACGCATTTGGAAACATATACAACTCAGTGACCCAGTATATAACAACACAACACCATAGGAGTTCATTACATTTAATGTTGCAATGTTTCGCTGCGATTTCAGTGTTGGGTGGCACATGTGGCCGTGTAGCACAGGCCTAAGACTATGTTCACATGATGTTTATTTTTCAGGCAGCCAAAAACATTTGGTTTTCAAGTGAAAGACACTTTACGCTGGCGTTTTGTAAACCTGAAGTGTTTTTGGTAGTGTTTTTAGAGCGACTTTTGTACTGATGTTTTCCAGATGATTTTTTAACTCCATTGAACAATGAAGAAAATGCTAACAGTTTTGAGCCAAACAAAAAACACTCAAAAAGACGCCCAGATGTCTTTTGAGCCTTCCCATTGAATTGTATTGTAAGTATGGAATGTCTTCAGGGTGGAATATCCTTGAAAAATGGTCTGCTCGGTTCTTTTGAATGCTTGGAGTTTTTGGAAATCTAAAGTGGTTAAAAGACACTCAAGAGTCTGACCATACTGTATGATCAGCAAGTTATTTTTACATAGTCATGTTCATTCTTTTGATTTATTTTTTAGCACTTGTTCAGGCAGTTTTCGGAGAGGATCAGATCCAAACTCGCATGAAAAAAAAGGGTGTGTGAACATACCTTAACGGCTACTCACTGTGAGCATGTGATGTGGCTCTAGTGATGTGAAATGATGTGGGGTTTACAATATTTAAAGGTGTTGTCCGCCACACAAACAACATCTTCTCAAACACCATAGGTTCCCCATGAAAAATAATAGCAGCTATACTCATCTCCAGTGATAGAGTCATTCCAGCGATGTCGGCATCTATTCTCCCGTCCCTTGTGTGACATTGTTACCGCCAATCAGCAGACGCTTCCCTTTCACTTCCTTTGGATGAAACAAACACCAATAGGAAATGAGAGCTGCACCCAATCAGCAGATGCTTCCCTTTCACTTCCTTTGGATGAAACAAACACCAATAAGAAATGAGAGCTGCTGCTGCTCTCTGACTTCTTCTGGATGTCACTTAAGTCCAAAGTAAGTGAGAGGGAAGCGGCCGCTGATTGGCTGTAGGGCGCACATGACAATTATTATGTCATGCGAGCCCCGGGAGAGCAAGCGCTGACATCACTGGAACGACATCCGCACCAGAGGTGAATATAGCTGCTATAATTTTACATGGGGTAACTATGGTTATTGAAAAGGGGTTGTCCAACTAGTGGACAGGCCCTTCAACGCTATCATTTCAACTGTATTTACATGAATCTCACTGTCAAACCCACATTAAAAAAAAGTTTAAAAAATGCGGTTTCTAACATTTTGATGTGGTTTTGGATGCATTCTTCACAACTCCATTTTCATTGTGTTTAAGAAAAGAAGGTAACGAAAACACAATCAGACAGTGCACCAGCCAAAAAAATTATCTAAAGCCTTAACTAAATATTAAAAAAGACGGGCCTGATTTATCAAAGCTTTCATGACAGAATTCTGTTGTAAAAGCTTTGAAAAGATGCAAAACATAGGCACAACTCCGAGATGCTACAAAATTTTGAGACTTTTGGCATTTTCACACCAGTTTCTCTCAGCTCCGCCAACATGAGTGGGACTGGGACGGGATGAGGGCAAAATACCACAGTTCTTCTAATTTATGACAAGCTGTGGCGTTCCCTATGCCAGAGATCCCACTACAGTACCTGAATAGAGTAAGATTTCTGGCATGGCACCTCTTCGTGAATCAGGAATGTCTGACTCCAGCACGTCCCCTCATCAAGACCTATGTGATCAATGCCAGTCTTGCTGAATTGGGCTCCACATGTTTTTATAAATCAACTATTGGGTGTTACCAGTTGAGGGTGTGTCTCTGCAGTCCAAGGCTGCATTCACATGTTTCAGCTCTGTTGCGTTTTTTTCCTCTATTGAGCCAGAAAAGGAACTGTTTTGTCGTGTTGAACAATGATGCCTTTTTGTCACAATCACAGTAAAAATAAAAAAGAAACTGTAACTGCAAAGTGTGAATGCAGACTTTGGCTAGGTTCAGATGGGCATATTTCACTGTGAAATACATCCAACTGAATGAAGCACTAGGTCTCATGCAGACGTTCGTGGATCCTGGTCCGCTAAGTCACAGACTGGCCATAGATTTCCTAACCCGAGCATGACAGCCTCATAGAAATGCAGTAATGGCCATAAGTGTTGGAAATTGTTCCAGAAAATGAAATATTTCTTCCAGAAAATTATTGCAATTACATATTTTGTTATCCACAAGTTTTTTTCCTTTGTGTGTATTGGAACAACACAACAAAACAAGAGAAAAAAAAGGCAAATTGGACAAAAATTCACACAAAACCTCTATAATGGGTAGGACAAATTGTTGGCGCCTTTCCAAATTGTGGGTAAACAACTTTGTTTCAAGCATGTGATACTTGTTCAAACTCACCTAGGGCAAGTAACACGCGTGGGCAATATGAAAAAAACTGAAACCAGATAAAAATGGGAGAAGTTGACTCAATCTTTCCATTGTGTGTCTGTGTGTGCCACATTAAGCATGGAGAACAGAAAGAGAAGCAGAGAACTGTCTGAGGACTTGATAACCAAGACTGTTGAAAAATATCAACAATCTCAAGGTTACAAGTCTATCTCCAAGGATCTTGAAGTTCCTTTGTCCACGCACAACATAATCAAGAAGATTACAACCCATGCACTGTAGCTAATCTCCCTGGACGGGGACGGCAGAGAAAATCTGATGAAAGGTTGCAATGCAGGATAGTCCGGATGGTGGAAAAGCAGCCTCAATCAAGTTCCAAAGAAATGCAATCTGTCCTGCAGGCTCAAGATGCATCAGTGTGTACTATCTGTCGACATTTGAATGAAATGAAATGCTATGGCAGGATACTCAAGTGGTCCCCACTGCTGTAGTTTGCTAAAATGTACAAACTCCTTCTGTGAAAGCATCTTGAGGACAGAGGAGACCAAGATTGAGCTTTTTAGTAAAGCACATCATTCTGCTGTTTACCAAAAATGGAATGAGGCCTACAAAGAAAAAAACAAAGTACCTACAGTCAAATATGTTGGAGGTTCAAAGATGTTTTGGAGTTGTTTTGCTGCCTGTGCACTGACTGTGTGCAAAGCATCATGAAATCTGAAGATTACCAAAGGATTTTGGGTGGCAATGTAGTGCCCCATGTCAGAAAGCTGGGTTAGTGTCCTAGATCATGGGTCTTCCAGCAGGACAACGATCTCCCAAACATCCTTCAAGAAGCACCCAGAAATGGATGGAAACAAAGAGCTGGAGAGCTCTGAAGTGGCCAGCAATGAGTCTGGATCTAAGTCCCATTGAACACCTGTGGAGAGATCTTAAAAATAGCTGTTGGGAGAAAGTGCCCTTCACATATGAGAGACCTGGAGCATTTTGCAAAAGAAGAGTGGTCCAAAATTCCAGTTGAGAAGTATAAGAAGCTTGTAGATGGTTACTGGAAGCTATTGATTGCAGCTATTTATTCCAAAGGATGTGCAGCCAAATAATAAGTTGAGGGTGGCAACAATTTTGTCTGGCTCATTTTGAGGTTTTGAGTGAAATTACGTCCAATTTGTCTTTTTATCAGTTTTTTTTTGTGTTGTTCCAATACACACAAAGGAAATAAACATGTGTATAACAAAACATGGGTAATTGCAATAATTTTCTGGGAGAAATACTTCATTTTCTGGAACAATTTCAAGGGTGCCAACACTTTAGGCTATTACTGTATATATGTATATTCACCGCATTGCAAATTAATCATAGAATGGTAGAGTTGGAAGGGACCTCCTGGGTCATCTGGTCCAACCCCCTGCTCAAAGCAGGATTCACTAAATCATCTCAGACAGATGTCTGTCCAGCCTCTGTTTGAAGATGTCCATTGAAGGAGAACTCACCACCTCTCGAGGCAGCCTGTTCCACTCATTGATCACCCTAACTGTCAAAAAGTTTTTTTCTAATATCTAATGTGTCTCCTCCCATTCAGTTTCATCCCATTGCTTCTGGTCTTTCCTTGTACAAATGAGAATAAAGATGATCCTTCTACAATGTGACAGCTCTTGAGATATTTGTAGACAGCTATTAAGTCTCCTTTCAGTCTTCTTTTTTGCTAGATAAACATTCCCAAATCCTGTAACCGTTCCTCATAGGACATGGTTTGCAGATCGGTCACCATTCTGGTCGCTCTTCTCTGAACTTGCTCCAGTTTGTCAATGTCTTTTTTAAAATGTGGTGCCCAAAACTGGACACAGTATTCCAGATTAGGTCTGACCAAAGAGGAGTAAAGTGCGATAATGACTTCACGTGATCTAGACTGTATGCTTCTGTTAATACATCCCAGAATTGTATTTGCCTTTTTTGCTGCTGCATCACACTGTTGACTCATGTTCAGTCTATGATCTATTAGTATACCTGTCTTTTTCACATGTACTGTTGCTTAGCTCTATTCCTCCCATTCTGTATATGCTTTTTTCATTTTTATTGCCCAGATGTAATACTTTGCATTTTTCCCTGTTAAAAACCATTCTATTAGTTGCTGCCCACTGCTCCAGTTTATTTAGGTCTTTTTGAAGCCTCTCTCTCTCTTCTCTAGTGTTAGCTATCCCTCCTAGCTTTGTGTCATCAGCAAATTTAATCAGTTTACCCTCAATTCCTTCATCTAAATCATTGATAAAGATGTTGAACAATACAGGACCAGGACAGAGCCCTGTGGTACCCCACTTGAGACATTCATCCAACTGGATTTGAAGCCATTTACGACCACTCTTTGAGTCCGATCACTAAGCCTGTTATCAATCCACCTAACAGTTGCCTTGTCCATTCCATACTTGGTCATTTTTTCAATAAGGATGGTGTGAGATACTTTGTCAAATGCTTTGCTGAAGTCAAGATATACTATATCTACAGCATTTCCCTGATCCACCCAGTAAGTGATTCTGTCATAGAAGGAAATTAAGTTAGTCTGACATGACTTGTTAGTTACAAACCCTTGCTGACTCTGGTTAATCACTTCATTCTTATCCAGGTACTTACATACATGTTGTTTAATAATTTGTTCAAAGATCTTTCCTGGTATAGAAGTCAGACTCACTGGCCTATAGTTCCCTGGGTCCACCTTCTTCCCCTTTTTGAAGATAGGAACAACATTTGCTCTTCTCCAGTCTTCTGGGACTTCTCCTGTTCTCCAAGAATTTTCAAAGATTATGGAGAGTGGTTCTAAAATTTCTTCTACGACATCCTTCAGTACTCTGGGGTGTAATTCATCTGGACCTGGAGACTTGAACTCATTTATGTTAGCTAAATATTCTCTCACAATCTTTCTGTTTACAGATAACCTGGATTCTTCTATTCCTTTAATAGGACAGTGAAGATCAGTTGATGTTACATTTTCTTTCTGAGAGAAAACTGATGCAAAATAGGAATTAAAAAGTTCGGCCTTCTCAACATCCTTTCTTACCATTTCACCATTTTCATCCTGTAAAAATCCTATAGCATCTTTGACTTTTCTTTTACTTTTGATATACCCCCAAAATCCTTTTTTATTGCTTTTGACATCTCTTGCAAGCCTTAAGTCATTGTCAGCTTTAGCTAACCTGATACTTGCTCTACAGGTTCTGCAGACTGCATTATAATCTTCTTTAGATATGCCTCCCTCTTTCCATTTGATAAACATTTCTTTCTTTCTTTTTAGCATGTGTTTAATGTAACGGGTCTGGGAGGCAGAACCTCTGAGCAACTATACAAGGGGGCGGTCCTTGCAAGGAAGCGGGTGGCTCCCAGGGAAGACGGGCAGGTAGTCACGGCAAGTGACAGGGACAGTCTCTGGGTAGAAGGGCAGGTAGTCACGGCAAGTAACAGGGACAGTCTCTGGGTAGAAGGGCAGGTAGTCACGGCAAGTGACAGGGACAGTCTCTGGGTAGAAGGGCAGGTAGTCACGGCAAGTAACAGGGACAGTCTCTGGGTAGACTAGCAGACAGGTAGCAGGTGGACGCTCCCAGGTGAGCGGGCAAGTGTCTCTGGACGGGCAGGTGGTCACGGCAAGTGACGGCAGAGCCTCCAAGTAGGCTAGCAGGCAGGTAGCAGGTGAGCGCTCCCAGCTGAGCGGGTAAGAGTCTCTGGACAGGCTGGTGGTCACGGCAAGTGACGGCAGAGCCTCCAGGTAGGCTAGCAGACAGGTAGCAGGTGAGCGCTCCCAGGTGAGCGGGCAGGCTGGTCCATAGACAGACTGACAGGTGTCGGAAGGCAGACCGTCGGACCGCAGGCTTGCAAGCAGGAAAGCGGATATCAGGCAGGTTTCAAGCAGGAAACTGGCAGGTAACAAGCAGGAATCTGGCAGGTGACTGGCAGGTAACTGGTAACGGGACCTGAGGGCTGAAGCAGAGTGAAGGCTTTGCAACAACATTGCTCGGGCACCTCCATTTTGGAGGAGGTGCCTTATATATGGTGAGGTCCTCCGGCCATTGGCCGGGGACTCCTTAGGACGGCGCGCGCGGCCCCTTTAAGAGAGGGGGAGCGCGCGCGCGCGCGCCCTAAGCACAGTGGCCGGGAAGCAGCGCGCGCTGCCAGCAGAGCGGGAGGAGGATGCCGGGCATGGAGCGGAGAGGTGAGGGGAACAGCGTCCCTGCCTAGCAGGAGGCAGGGACGCTGACGCTACAGTACCCTCCCCTTTAGGCCCCCCCCTTTTTTAGGCCAGACAGAAATTTATCAAGGATGAGAGGGGCATGGATGTTCTCCCGGGGCTCCCAAGTTCTCTCCTCAGGACCAAACCCCTTCCAATCCACTAGAAAAAAGGTCTTTCCTCTTACCTTTTTGGTGGCCAGAATGTTCTCTACCTCAAACTCGTTTTCAGCGGAAACCGGAGCAGGAGGCGTACCTGTAGGCTTGGAAAAAGAGTTAAGTACCACGGGTTTGAGGAGAGATACATGGAAGGAATTAGGGATGCGCAAGTTGGCCGGGAGTTTCAATTTATAGGCCACCGGGTTGATCTGTTTGATAACCTCCAGTGGGCCGATGAACCGAGGCCCTAACTTGTAGGAAGGAACCTTGAGCCGGACATACTTGGACGAGAGCCAGACTCTATCTCTAGGACGGAATTGTGGAGGATCCAGGCGTTTTTTGTCAGCGTGTTTTTTCATCCGCTCGGACGACTGAAGGAGTGCGGATCGGGTACTCTCCCAAATGGAGGAGAATTCGCTAATGAGAGATTCCGCAGCCGGATTGTCCACCGAGGTGGAGACGGGAAATGGGATCCGAGGATGCTGACCGAAGACTACAAAAAACGGGGATTTGGAGGAAGATTCGCTCTCGTGATTATTGTAAGAGAATTCGGCCCATGGCAGGAGATCCACCCAGTCTGAATGGTGGGCATTAACGAAGTGCCGGAGGTAACTGGTCAGGATCTGATTGATCCGCTCCACTTGACCATTGGACTGTGGGTGGTATGCGGAGAAGTCCAGGGTGACGTCTAGCAGCTTACATGTGGCTCTCCAGAAGCGTGAGGTGAACTGAACCCCACGATCCGACACGATGTGGAGGGGCAGGCCATGGAGACGGAAGATGTGGCGGATAAAGTCTTTAGCCAGCTCGGGTACAGATGGGAGGCCTGGCAGGGGAATGAAATGAGCCATTTTGGAAAAGCGGTCAGCGACCACCCAAATGACCGTACAACCGGCAGAGACAGGGAGATCTGTTATGAAGTCCATAGCTGTATGCTGCCAGGGGGCAGCAGGTACTGGAAGAGGAAGGAGGCGACCGGCTGGCAGGTGTCTCGGAACCTTGTTGCGGGCGCAGGACACACAGGCAGAAACAAAGTCTATTACGTCCTTGTGCAGGGTAGGCCACCAGTAGTGCCAGGTGATAAGCTGGAGGGTCTTTTTCTGACCGGCGTGGCCAGCTAGCTTAGACGAGTGACCCCAGTGTAGGATCTTCTCCCGATCAGGTACCGTTACGAACGTCTTACCGGGAGGGAGACGATTTAGACTCACGGGGGCCACCTGCATTACTCTGGCGGGATCGATGATGTGTTTAGGTTCCTCCTCAAGATCAGACACCAGGAAGGATCGGGACAAGGCGTCAGCTTTGATGTTTTTGTCAGCCGGGCGAAAATGAAGAACAAAATCAAAGCGAGCAAAAAACAAGGACCACCGGGCTTGGCGCGGGTTAAGTCTCTGGGCACTCTGGAGGTAAGCCAAGTTCTTGTGGTCCGTGTAAATTATTACCAGGTGAAGAGCCCCCTCGAGCAGGTAACGCCACTCCTCCAATGCCAGCTTAATGGCCAATAACTCTCGATCTCCTATAGAATAGTTGCGCTCGGAAGAGGAGAAGAGTTTGGAGAAGCCGCAAGTTACCATTCTCCCGGAAGACGATTTTTGGGTAAGTACCGCTCCGGTGTCACGGGTGTGTTGCCACGAAGATCGTCACGAGTACACAGCCTGACTTCTCGCAGCTGACTTGGTGCTTTGTGTTTCTCGGCAGTGAGGGAGTTAATTCTCTCTCTCTCTGGGCTAGATGAGGTCCAGCCTCGCCCAGCTGCAATCAATACTTCTGTAGTGAGACTCCTTCATATACCTGCTGGTCTGTTTGGGAGGTGTCGGTGAAAGCATTTCATTCAGACTGACAGAGCGGATCGTGGTGTTTGGAGTTGCTGAGATAAGTGTATTTGGAAGTGTTTTTTCCCTTTCCTCGCTTTATCATTTATCTCCTTTCCCGTTGGTTTTCCCTCTGTTGTAGTTGAGAAGTTGTTTGTATGCAAGGTGGTTTTGGTTTTTCCCTTGTACTGTCTCGTTCGTCTAAATACTGTGTTTGGGCATATTATTTCTTGTTCCCTTTGGTTGTGATCGGGGTCCTTCTCAGGACTAGATTACTGAGGTGCAGGGATCTTCAGGAGGTAGGGGTTACGCTGGCGGCCTGGACCTCTGTACCTTTAACAGTACCTCCAGGTTGAGGGATTAGTCAGGGCCCCAGCTTAGGGTCAGCTTAGGCCCCCTACCTCCAGTATTCAGAGACAGCGTGACATTTTCACCGACCCACTTAGTTTTTCTCCAGCTACTATGGATCCAGTAGCCGGTCTAGCTCGGCAATTGCAGAGTTTGTCCATGGAGCTGGCGGACGTTAGGTCCAAGGTTTGGCATCCTCAGGAGCAAGCCGGACCAGAACCTAAAGTAGCTCTCCCTGATAGGTTCACTGGGGGGCGGGACAAGTTTTTTGTTTTCCGGGAGGCATGTAAATTGTACTTTCGGCTGCGGCCTCGGTCATCGGGGAGTGAAGAACAAAGGGTGGGAATTGTCATCTCGCTCCTACAAGGGGACCCACAATCTTGGGCGTTCTCTCTTCCCCCGGGTTCCCCGGCTCTCCAGTCAGTGGATAGGTTTTTCGCTGCCCTGGGACTCGTATATGATGACCCAGATCGGATCTCCCTTGCTGAGTCTAAGTTACGTAGGATCCAGCAGGGAGATCGTCCGGCGGAGGAATTCTGTTCGGAGTTCCGTAGGTGGGCCACGGACACCCAGTGGAATGACCCGGCTCTTAGGAGCCAGTTTTGTCATGGTTTATCCGACAAATTACAGGATGTGTTGGCACAGTATGACTCTCCCGTGTCTCTGGAAGCCGCTATGGCCCTCGCTATTCGCGTGGACAGACGGCTTCGGGAGAGGTGCGGGATAACTCTACCCCCTGTGATGACTCCACCTCCTACAAGGTCCCCTCATATGGTGGTTCCCCTGGTCAGTCCAGAGGAGCCTATGCAATTAGGAGGGACATCATTTCGGGGGAGGGGACCGGTGGTGCGCCATAAGGCAGGAAGGTGTTTCTTCTGCGGCAGAAAGGGACATTTTATTGGGGGGTGTCCATCCCGTCCCTTGCAGAGTGAAGAGTCGTCGGAAAACTGTTGATCCCAGGTTGTGTGGTGGACGGCAATCTGGGAGTAGGTATTTCGTCCCTAGGTTCGTCTCAGTTTCTCGTACCGGCGGAGGTGGTGGTGGGTACAAGAACTGAGAGGATATCTGTTCTTCTGGATAGTGGGGCCGGGGCTAATCTGGTTGATGCTCGGTTTGCCCGGGTTCAAGGTATGCGGTTGAGTGAGTTGGCTAAACCCATCCCCATATTCTCGATCGATGCCAGGCCTCTCGGGCAGGGAAGTTTTTTGCAAGTTGTGCATGACGTAAAACTTCAAGTGGGGGCAATACATAAAGAACTGTTGTCTTGCTACGTGTTGGAGGGTCTTCCCACTCCTATTGTGTTGGGCCTTCCTTGGTTAGCTAAGCATAACCCGGTTATTAATTGGCAAACCAGGGAGATAAGCCAATGGAGTAAATTCTGTAATAAAAACTGCATGAACACGGTCATTGGTGCGGTTACTCCTTGGGTCTTACCTCCATTTCTGGCGGACTTTGAGGATGTATTCTCGGAGAAAGGGTGTCAGGAACTACCTCCTCATCGCGTGTATGACTGTTCTGTAAAACTGCTCCCTGAGGCCAAGTTACCTAAAGCTAGGTTGTATAACCTTTCTGGTCCTGAGAGGCAGGCCATGAAGGATTATATCTCAGAAAGTCTGGCTAAGGGGCATATTAGACCTTCATCTTCACCGGTGGCTGCGGGGTTCTTCTTTGTTAAGAAGAAAGATGGAGGCCTACGCCCTTGCCTGGATTTCCGTGAACTTAATCGGATTACGGTCCGAGATCCGTATCCGCTCCCACTTATTCCCGATCTCTTTAATCAGATCGTGGGCGCCAAATGGTTTTCTAAGTTGGATCTCAGGGGGGCGTACAATCTGATTAGGATGAAGGAGGGGGATGAGTGGAAGACGGCGTTTAACACTCCGGAGGGGCATTATGAGAACCTTGTCATGCCATTCGGTCTGACTAATGCCCCGGCGGTGTTCCAACACTTTGTTAATGACATTTTTCGCCGCTTGGTGGGACAGTTTGTTGTCATATATCTGGATGATATCCTAATTTACTCGCCGGATCTGGTGTCTCATCAGGAGCACGTTAGGCAGGTGTTACAGATCTTGCGGGATAATAAACTGTATGCCAAGTGGGAAAAGTGTGTGTTCGCCGTACAGGAACTCCAGTTTTTAGGCTTCCTGGTTTCAGCGTCCGGTTTTCGTATGGACCCTGGGAAAGTGCGGGCAGTTCTTGAGTGGGATCGGCCAGAGAATCTTAAGGCACTACAACGTTTCCTGGGGTTTGCTAATTATTACCGAAAGTTCATTCGTAATTTCTCGTCCATGGTTAAGCCTCTCACTGACATGACTAAAAAGGGGACGGATTTTTCTAGGTGGTCTGACAAGGCTTGTCAAGCATTCTCCTCTTTGAAAAAATGTTTTGCCTCGGCGCCCATACTCATTCAACCTGATGCGTCTCAGCCATTCATTGTAGAGGTAGACGCTTCCGAGGTAGGGGTGGGAGCAGTATTGTCACAGGGTTCGTCCCCTGGTAAGTGGCATCCGTGCGCCTTTTTCTCTAAAAAATTGTCGTCCGCTGAGAGGAATTACGATGTCGGCAATAGGGAACTCTTGGCCATTAAGTTAGCTTTTGAGGAGTGGCGCCATTTTCTGGAGGGGGCAGTTCATCCGGTCACCGTCATCACCGATCACAAGAACCTGCTATATCTGGAGTCCGCGAAACGTCTGAATCCCAGACAAGCTAGGTGGTCATTGTTTTTTACCAGGTTTAATTTTGTCGTTACATATCGTCCTGGGTCAAAAAATGTAAAGGCGGATGCCTTATCTCGTAGTTTCCCGGGGGCCGGGAATACGGACGACCCGATTCCTATCCTTCAGGAGGGGGTGGTGGTTTCGGCAGTATGCTCTGAGCTGGAGGAGGAGGTATTGGAGGCTCAGGGGGACGCCCCTGTTGGACCTCCAGGGAGATTGTTTGTTCCAGATCAGTTGCGACAAAAGGTGATCGAGGCACACCATAACTCAGTTTTTGCAGGACACCCGGGGAGTAAAGCAACTGTGGATCTCCTCTCGCGTCGGTTTTGGTGGCCTAATTTACATAAGGAGGTGGTAACTTTTGTCGCGTCCTGTGGGGTTTGTGCGCGCTCTAAGACCTCACATACCCGTCCGTCTGGGGCCCTCTTACCTTTGAAGATCCCGGAGCGTCCTTGGACTCATCTGTCTATGGACTTTATTACGGACCTCCCTCCGTCTTCGGGTAAAACGGTCATACTCGTTGTAGTGGACAGGTTCAGCAAGATGGCACATTTTATCGCTCTTCCGGCTCTCCCTAATGCTAAAACTCTTGCGCAGGTGTTCATTGGGGAGATTGTGAGGCTTCATGGGGTACCCTCCGAGGTGGTGTCTGATCGGGGGTCTCAGTTTGTGTCTAAGTTCTGGAAGGCGTTTTGTGCACGGCGGGGGATGCAGTTGTCATTCTCATCGGCTTTTCATCCTCAGACCAATGGTCAGACGGAACGTATGAACCAGAGCTTGGAGACATATCTCCGGTGTTTTGTGTCAGAGAACCAGGAGGACTGGGCTTCTTTCTTACCTCTGGCAGAGTTTGCTCTTAATAATAGGCGGAGCGAGTCCACTGGTAAGTCCCCGTTTTTTGGGGCATATGGTTTTCACCCCCAGTTTTGTACTTTCAGTGGGGGGGGCTCTTCGGGGGTTCCTGAGGAGGAACGATTTTCCTCATCACTCGCTTCAGTATGGAGAGGGGTGCTGAAGAATCTGAATACTATGGGGAACCGATACAAACGTATGGCTGATAGGAGGAGAGTGTCTGGTCCGGACCTAAGTGTGAACGATCGGGTATGGTTGTCTACCAGGAATATAAAACTTAAAGTTCCCTCCTGGAAACTGGGTCCCAGGTTCATCGGGCCGTACAGAATCAGTTCTATTATTAATCCGGTGGCATTCCGTCTTGACCTCCCCCCTACGTTTAAAATTGACAACGTGTTTCACAGATCATTGCTTAAGAGGTATGTGGCGCCGGTGGTACCGTCACCTTTACCTCCCCCTCCAGTGGTTGTCAGTGGTAACTTGGAGTTCCAGGTATCGAGGGTCATTGATTCACGCTTTAATCGCCGGTCCCTTCAGTACCTGGTTCATTGGAAGGGGTATGGTCCTGAGGAGAGGATGTGGGTTCCTGCGTCGGATATTAACGCAGACCGATTAGTTCGGGCCTTCCACACGACTCACCCGGATAAACCTGGCCCTGAGGGTCCGGAGGCCCCTCGTAGAAGGGGGGGTACTGTCACGGATGTGTTGCCACGAAGATCGTCACGAGTACACAGCCTGACTTCTCGCAGCTGACTTGTTGGTGCTTTGTGTTTCTCGGCAGTGAGGGAGTTAATTCTCTCTCTCTCTCTGGGCTAGATGAGGTCCAGCCTCGCCCAGCTGCAATCAATACTTCTGTAGTGAGACTCCTTCATATACCTGCTGGTCTGTTTGGGAGGTGTCGGTGAAAGCATTTCATTCAGACTGACAGAGCGGATCGTGGTGTTTGGAGTTGCTGAGATAAGTGTATTTGGAAGTGTTTTTTCCCTTTCCTCGCTTTATCATTTATCTCCTTTCCCGTTGGTTTTCCCTCTGTTGTAGTTGAGAAGTTGTTTGTATGCAAGGTGGTTTTGGTTTTTCCCTTGTACTGTCTCGTTCGTCTAAATACTGTGTTTGGGCATATTATTTCTTGTTCCCTTTGGTTGTGATCGGGGTCCTTCTCAGGACTAGATTACTGAGGTGCAGGGATCTTCAGGAGGTAGGGGTTACGCTGGCGGCCTGGACCTCTGTACCTTTAACAGTACCTCCAGGTTGAGGGATTAGTCAGGGCCCCAGCTTAGGGTCAGCTTAGGCCCCCTACCTCCAGTATTCAGAGACAGCGTGACATCCGGCTCCAGAGGAGGAGGCGTCAACTTCCAGGAAGAATTGCTTGTTGCCGCTCGGGCGATGCAGCACCGGGGCGGAAGAGAAAGCCTGTTTTAAGGAAAGAAAAGGCTTCCTCTGCTTCGGGCGGCCATTCTCTGGGATTAGTGCCCTTACGGGTGAGCGCAGAGATTGGGGCAGTCCGGGAAGAGAAGTGCGGTATGAAGAGGCGGTAGTAGTTGGCGAAGCCCAGAAACCGCTGAATAGCCTTCAACCCCTCTGGTCGAGGCCACTTCTCGATGGCAGACAGTTTCTCAGGATCCATTCGTAGGCCGGTCTGAGAAATTATGTAGCCCAAAAACGGAAGTGAGGTCTGCTCAAAGAGGCACTTCTCATATTTAGCGTAGAGGTGGTTCTGCCTGAGCCTGAGCAGAACCTGACGAACATCCCTCCGGTGTGTGGGGAGATCCGGAGAGAAGACCAAGATGTCGTCCAGGTACACCACTACGCAGGAGTAGAGAAGGTCCCGGAAGATGTCGTTGACCAACTCTTGAAAGACGTTACAGAGACCGAAGGGCATTACCAGGTATTCATAGTGGCCGTCCCGGGTGTTGAATGCCGTCTTCCATTCATCCCCCTGACGGATACGGACCAGGTTATACGCCCCACGGAGGTCCAGCTTGGTGAAGATTCTAGCCCCCCTCAGACGGTCAAATAATTCCGGAATGAGCGGAAGGGGGTATTTATTCTTCACCGTGATCTGGTTAAGGCCTCTATAGTCTATACAGGGACGTCCTTCTTTTTGACGAAGAAGAAGCCTGCTCCCGCCGGGGAAGTAGATTTCCGGATGAATCCCCGGACCAGATTCTCCTCAATATATTCTGACATGGATCGGGTCTCAGCAGCGGACAAAGGGTAAATGCGCCCACGGGGAGGAGTAGCGCCGGGCATCAGGTCGATTGGGCAGTCGTATGGTCTATGAGGGGGTAATGTCTCTGCCTCCTTTTTATTAAAGACGTCCGCATACGACCAATAAGGAGCCAGGAGACCAGGTAGATTGGCTGGAGTAGGAGAAGGACGGACGGGAACTAAACAAGTCTTATGGCAGTCCTGTCCCCAGCGAAGGACTTCTCCGGTCTGCCAATCAAGCACGGGTGCATGTCTCTGAAGCCAAGGTAGGCCTAGTAAGAGGGCGTGAGAGAGTCCAGGCAGAACATGAAAGAAGATGCTCTCAGAGTGCCGCATTCCCACCTGCAGGGTTATGGATTCGGTGATGAGTTGGATGGGATGTGGTAAGAGGCCCCCATCCACGGCAGCGACAGATAAGGGTACAGCTAGAGGTTTGGTGGGAATGCAGTATTTCTCTACCAGAGACTGAGAAATGAGATTTCCGGCAGCTCCAGAGTCAAGTTGGGCTAGTTCAAAATAACGGTTCTCCCCGCAGATGATAGAGACCGACAGCAACAGAGATGGAGAGGGTTTACTCTTGTCTAGGACGACCTCTCTGAGCGATCCTAGACACAGGCGTTTCCCAACCTCTCCGGACAGGAACGGATCCGGTGCTCCTTACTGCCACAGTAGAAGCAGCTCCCCTCGGCACGGCGTAACTCTTGACGGGTTTTGACCATCTTGGTCTGGTCGACCTGCATAGGCTCAGGTGAGTGCGCCTGGGTAGTAATGGGAGAAGTGACAGGTTTCTGGAAGGTAGGGGCTAGACGTGGAAACCTCCTCTCACGGGTGACCTCTTTGGCGTGCTCCTGGAACCGGATGTCAATCCGGGTGGCAAGTGTTATTAAGTCGTCGAGAGTGGTAGGAATGTCCCGACCGGCGAGTTCATCTTTAATACGGCCGGACAGACCCTCCCAAAAGACAGACACCAGGGCGTCGTTATCCCAGACCAGCTCCGAAGCAAGGGTACGGAACCGTATGGCATATTGGCCCACGGTAAGATTTCCTTGATGGAGGCGTAGCAGAGATGATGCGGATGAGGTCTTCCGTCCGGGTTCGTCGAAGACTTTCCGGAAAGCCGTGAGAAAGGCTGGCAGGTCGGACACTAGGGGGTCTCCTCTCTCCCATAGAGGATTTAGCCAAGCCAGTGCCTCCCCCGTGAGATGGGACATAATGAAGGCTATTTTGGCTCGGTCGGAGATAAACTGGTGGGACAGGAGTTCAAAGTGCAGGGTGCACTGGTTTATAAAGCCCCGGGCTTGAGCGGGATCGCCTCCGAAGAGAGGAGGTGCAGAAAGCCGGGGTCCGGGGCAGGATACCATGGTATTGGTGGGCAGCGGCGCTGCCGGGTTGCGAGTCATGACACTAGCGGTGGTTACTGGTGGAGCAGTCAGGGTGTCCAGGCGAGAGTTGACATTCCGCAGGTGACTCAGGATGGACTCCTGTTGGGACCTCTGCCGGGACAGTTTATGACATAGGTCCGAGAGCGGGGGAGCTTGGGTGCCACCGGGTTCCATGGCCCGAGCAAACTGTAACGGGTCTGGGAGGCGGAACCTCTGAGCAACTATACAAGGGGGCGGTCCTTGTAAGGAAGCGGGTGGCTCCCAAGGAAGATGGGCAGGTAGTCACGGCAAGTGACAGGGACAGTCTCTGGGTAGAAGGGCAGGTAGTCACGGCAAGTAACAGGGACAGTCTCTGGGTAGAAGGGCAGGTAGTCACGGCAAGTGACAGGGACAGTCTCTGGGTAGAAGGGCAGGTAGTCACGGCAAGTAACAGGGACAGTCTCTGGGTAGACTAGCAGACAGGTAGCAGGTGGACGCTCCCAGGTGAGCGGGCAAGAGTCTCTGGACGGGCAGGTGGTCACGGCAAGTGACGGCAGAGCCTCCAGGTAGGCTAGCAGGCAGGTAGCAGGTGAGCGCTCCCAGGTGAGCGGGCAAGAGTCTCTGGACGGGCAGGTGGTCACGGCAAGTGACGGCTAGCAGGCAGGTAGCAGGTGAGCGCTCCCAGGTGAGCGGGCAAGAGTCTCTGGACAGGCAGGTGGTCACGGCAAGTGACAGCAGAGCCTCCAGGTAGGCAAGCAGGCAGGTAGCAGGTGAGCGCTCCCAGGTGAGCGGGTAAGAGTCTCTGGACAGGCAGGTGGTCACGGAAGTGACGGCAGAGCCTCCAGGTAGGCTAGCAGGCAGGTAGCAGGTGAGCGCTCCCAGGTGAGCGGGCAGGCTGGTCCACAGACAGACTGACAGGTGTCGGAAGGCAGACCGTCGGACCGCAGGCTTGCAAGCAGGTAAGCGGATATCAGGCAGGTTTCAAGCAGGAATCTGGCTGGTGACTGGCAGGTAACAAGCAGGAATCTGGCAGGTAACTGGTAACGGGACCTGAGGGCTGAAGCAGAGTGAAGGCTTTGCAACAACATTGCTCGGGCACCTTCATTTTGGAGGAGGTGCCTTATATATGGTGAGGTCCTCCGGCCATTGGCCGGGGACTCCTTAGGACGGCGCGCGCGGCCCCTTTAAGAGAGGGGGAGCGCGCGCGCGCCCTAAGCACAGTGGCCGGGAAGCAGCGCGCGCTGCCAGCAGAGCGGGAGGAGGACGCCGGGCACGGAGCGGAGAGGTGAGGGGAACAGCGTCCCTGCCTAGCAGGAGGCAGGGACGCCGACGCTACATTTAAGTTCTGTGTTCATCCATCCTGGTTTCCTTAAATGCTTCCCATTCTTCCTACTTCTCGGGATTGTTAACGATTGTGCTTTGAGAATCTCATTTTTAAAAATTTCCCATCCTTCCTGGACATTTTTGTCCTTAAGGACATCCAGCCATTGGATCCCTCCTATTCTCTTTCTGAGTCGCTTAAAATCTGCCTTTCTGAAATCTAACCTTGAAGTTTGAGTCTTCACGTGTCTTCCTCCTCTAGTTATCCAAAATTCTATAATAGCATGATCGCTGCCTCCTACGGTTCCAGCCACTTTTACCTCCTCAACCATTTCCTCCCTGTTTATAAGGATTACATCCAAAGTAGCAGATCAACTTGTTTTCTCCCCTAACTTTTGGAAGATAAAGTTGTCAGCAAGAGAGGATAAGAATTTGCTTGAGCTGTTAGTTTTACTTGAGAGAGATTCCCAACAAATGTCTGGATAGTTGAAATCTCCCGTGACCACTACGTCATATTATTTGGAGAACTTGGTCATTTGATACATAAAGAGTTCATCCATATCTTCAGTTTGCCCAAGTGGCCTGTAGTAAATGCCTACAATGGTGTCCTTTCCGTTGTTCTCTCCTTGTGTTCTTACCCAAACAGTTTCCACAGAACTCCCAGTCTCTGAAGCTTCAATCTCTGTGCAGATATACGCTTTTCTAACATACAAAGCGACACCTCCTCCTCGTTTATCAAGTCTGTTTCTTGCAAATAAGTTGTATCCCTTTAGCCTTTTATTCCAATCATGTGTATCGTCCCACCAAGTTTCAGTGATTCCAATGACATCATATTTCTTTTCCTGCGTTAGTAGTTCCAATTCTCCTTGTTTGTTGCCCATGCTTTGTGCATTTGCATAAAAACATTTTAGTTTGTGATTGGTTTCTCTTCCTCCCATATTTTTATTATTTAGATTTTTTTGACTTTGTTCTTTCTTTCCACTTCCAATAGCAGAGATCTCAATAGTATTTGTCAACTGTATAGCTTTTTCTTGCCTTTTGCTTCCCTTCCCACATTGTTCTGGTGTAAAGCTCTCCTGATGAGTGTAGCAAGGCGACTTCCAAATGCACATTTTCTAGTCTTCGTAAGGTGCACCCCATCTGTAGCAAGTAGTCCATCATATAGGTAATTCATTCCGTGATCCAGAAATCCAAATCCTTGTTGACGGCACCATCGACGTATTCCACCTCATTGTTCCATGGCCATCCACTGGGAGGATGGATGAGAAGACCACCTGTGCTCCCAATTCTTTCACTTTCTTGCCTAAGTTTTCAAAGTCACTGCATATGGTTTCCAGGTCCTTTCATGTGGTGTCATTTGTCCCCACATGTATTAGCAGGAATGGGTAGTGATCTGTAGATCTGTAAATTATTACGCAAATGCAATTATTTCTCTGATTTTCCCAAATGGTTGATGCAAATGAGTCAGTAAAATGTTCAAATCCTCAACCGTTAGAGTATAAATCAAATTTTATTGGACAAACCCTCCCACTTTTCCAAACATTTTATAGGTTGTAAAGAACTGAAGATGGTCATTTGCTGAACTTGCAGCATTAAGAGGTCACATTTACTGAAATCAAAAGCATCTTAACAGGCTAAGTTATAGGTTAAAGGGAATCTTTCACCCCCCTGGGACCTATCAGACCTCTAATATGGGCATACAGGTGATAGCAATGTGAATCTATACTTATTGTATGGCCCATATTGGAGATCTACTTGCTTTGTAATAGCTTTTTATTAAATCAGTTTTGGCAAGCTTCGTGTCCGGGGGACACGAAGAAATCCGCGCCTATTAGCTTCATTTCCATACCCCCCCCCCTGCACGTCACAGGGCCCTGTGATGTGCAGTTCCCTGCTGGATCCCGTGCCTGCTCAGTTTCCCCGTACGGACGGCGCTGTTCTTCCTGCTGTCTGTGTAGCCTTGTGGAGCAGGAAACTTGTGCGCAGGCACCAGGAAGGCAGAGTGTCTCACTGGCGCCTGCGCACAAGTTTCCTGCTCCACAAGGCTACACAGACAGCAGGAAGAAGAACGCCTTCTGTACAAGGTAAGTTGCGCAGGCACGAGATCCGGCCGGGAACTGCACGTCACAGGGCCCTGTGACATGCAGGGGAGGGGGATATGGAAATTAAGCTAATAGGCAGGGAAAACTCTATATACACTGTCAGGGACCCTAAAGGTGCCTACCAGCTATCCACCAACCATCCATCTGGACCATCCAAGTTTGCATGGCACTCAGCAGTAAACAAAACTGTTTTAAAATTAGTCTTCATGTATGTCTGGGCCCACTGCAACTGTTTCTGGTTGTGAGCATTGTTTAGTCGTGGCTGAATAGTAGGTTCATGCACAACTGAAAGCCTCTGGAGGATCCCACACCTTGAGGTTCACAGGACTCCAGAGGCACCAGCAGCTTCAATCCCTGTTTGGTATTTTAGCCACTGCTCTCTTAATCAGATGAGTTTGTCCGGGAGAAACCTTCCTCATTATGCCTTTATCTGCACTAACCCATCTGTGCTCTGTATCAGCCACAAATCTCTTCAAAGTATGATTATTACATTTAAGTTTCCGTGAAATATCAAATGATTTCATATCTTGTCCAAGATATTGCACTGACGCTTTTCGGCAGCAGAGATCCATTTTCTTTCCCATATTGCTTGAAACCAGTGGCTTGCTTAATAATGTGGATCATCCTTCTTAGGCTATGTGTGCATGATCAGGATTTGAAGCAGAAATTTTCTGAGTGTTTCTGCATCTCCTTGGCAGGAAAAACGCTGCGGAAATTCAGTGCGTTTTTTTAAACGTTTTTGTACATCAATGAATGCTTTTTGGAGCTAAATAAAATTATTTGGTGGTACATTGCTTAAACCTTGGATTACCATCAGAACTGGGATGAGTATATTGGGTAATTTAAATGATTAAAGAATGTGTCTGTTGTATTTCAAATAAAGTGTTTACCCTGTGTCTGTGTTTATTTAACTCTTTACTTTAATTAGGTTTGGTCATGAAAAGGTCTGATTGACGCTTGTCATGACCAAACAAAAGAGCTAGATGTCAACTAATCCCATTCACCCAATCTTCATTAGCATTTCCATTTATGCAATTTATGCGACAGCTGTAAGCTGCTAATTTTAGCCTAGGAAGGTGCCATTTGCAAACATGGTCCCTGGCCATAATGAACAGCTCACAGCTGGTTCGTTAGCCACTATGTCCCCCCGATCAGCACTTTGGACGCAGCGTATTTTTGTTGCGTCCAAAACGTGGTGTTCTAAAGCCGCACTTTTGTTGTCTGTAAATGTGAATCCACCGCATATAATGACACTTCAATTGGTCAAAATCTGCAGCGGAGACTAGCGTGTCCACTACAAAAATTGACATGCTGCAGGTGAGTTTGGGTATGTGGCCACGGTCAGGAGCTGCTGCAGATTTGACGCTGCGTGTTTATACAGCGTCAAACCTGAAGCGTCCAGATGTTACAACATAGTGGATGGGATCTCTAGAAATCCCATATCCACTATGTGTGCATGAGAGGCTCCGAATCACCCGTTGACACTGACATGCAGTGCATCTTTCAGGATCGCAGCATGTCAAATTCTCTTGCAGTCGCTAGTCTCCGCAACAGAAATTTGACCACTAAAAAGTATAGAATGCGGTAAATACGCATGGTTCAGTGAACACATGCGGATTTACCTGCGTTCAATAGAATGCAATGTTCTGGACGCAGCAAAAAATATGCATCCAAAGCGCTGCTACGTCCGGATCGTGGGTACAGAGCCTAAAATTAAGAAAAAAAATGGCGTGGGCTCCCCCGTCATTTTTATAACCAGCAGAGGGAAAGCCGACCGATGGGGGCTGATATTAGTAGCCGGGGAAGGGGCCATTAGCCAACAATGTTCCCTGACTAATAATATGAACCCACAGCTGTTTGTTTAGTCTTTACTGGCTAGATTACAGGGGGGCCCCAGAAAAAAATTAATGTGGGGTCCCCCTATAAAATCTAACCAGCAAAGGCTAAACAGACAGCTGCGGGCTGATATTAATAGCCAGGGAAGGGGCCATGAATACTAGCCCCCTCCGCGGCTATTAATATCACCCCTCAGCAGTCCCAGAAGTGGCGCATCCATAAGATTTGGCGCTTAGCCTCCACTCTTCCCACTGCCCTGTAGCGGTGACGAGTGGGGTTGGGGTTCACGTCAGTCTTGTATTGGCGGTTGACGTGAAGCCCAGAATAGTAATGGAGGTCCCATTACTAACCGCGTAGTAAAATGGTCGCCGATTTTTTCAATAAAAGACACGGTCAGAATAAATTATTTTAATGAAATAAAAAGCACACGGTTCTACAATTTTTTTATTACCCTCTCAGTCCCCGAATCCCTCGATCTCCTGAAAAAATGTAAAATAAGAAACAACCATATTCCTCACCTGTCCGCCATCAACGACGTAGTCCACGGTCACCGTCAACGAGTGTCCCACGACGATTCGTGTCACTTCTACAGCAGTGACATCAGCAATCAGTGATGTCACTGCTGTAGAAGACAGTACTGTATACTGACAGGGGTGTAAAATCACTCCTGTCAGTATACATGCTGCAGGAGGTCACTGGGGTTCATCAGCTGAAGATCAGCTTATCAGCCCCGGTGAACTTACCACCATGTGAACGTTCTTGAGAATGTTCCCATGGTGAGGTCACGTGAGCAATCAGCTGATTTCTGACGTCACTGGGGGTCTTGGCAGCTCAGTACACTGCCGGGAGCAGTGCATCGCCGCCGGGGACCAGGAGGACACCGGGGGGCGCCGGCCAGGTGAATATGAGGTTTTTTTTTTGTATTACTTTTTATTTTTTTCACGGTGGGCATGCGGGCTGGGCAGAGCAGACTACTACTTCTCCCAGCCACGCCGCTCTCACTGTTATCAGCGGGAGCTGCGGTCGGATGAGAGGAGTTGTAGTCCTCCTCTCTTGAACAGGGTACCACCCGCACCGCGTTTCCGGAGCGTTTCCCGCTCATTGGCTTTAATTGAAATGCAGCAAATCTGCATATACCTGGGGATTTGCTATGTTTCAATTAAAGTCAATGGGCGGGAAACGCTGGGCATAATGGTCATGCTGTGGGTTTTTTCACAATGCTAATCCTGAGCGGAAATTTCCGCATCATGTGCACAGCACATCACGATTAGCATTGCTATAGCTGGCAGACCTATTAACAAGCGTTTTTGCAGTGTTTCCGCGGCAGAAAAACGCTGCGAAAACGCATCAAAAACGCATCGTATGCACTTAACCTTAAGTAGTTTTCTTTTAATTGGGCTCATCTGGCAAACTAATTATCACAGGTGTTTGAGACTGATTTCCGTGATTAAAAGATCCCTGAGACACAACATCATCCATAAGTTTACTTGAGAAACAAAAAATAACATCTTCATGACAAAAATGCAATTTGCATAATAATTTGGAACACGGTGTAGTTTTATATATATATATATATATATATATATATATATATATATATATATATATATATATATATTAGTAGCGGACACAGACAGAAGAGGGCCCCTGTGCAAGAACACCACATGGACAGTTTTCAAGGTAATAACTCGCCAAACTGCACAATTCAACAACCTAAGAGTGGCACCCTTATTGTCTGGGCCCCTGTGTATGTATGGTGTATATATATATATATATATATATATATATATATATATATATATATATATATATATAAATATATATTTTTTTATATATATATATATACAGTACAGGCCAAAAGTTTGGACACACCTTCTCATTTAAAGATTTTTCTGTATTTTCATGACTATGAAAATTGTACATTCACACTGAAGGCATCAAAACTATGCATTAACACATGTGGAGTTATATACTTAACTAAAAAGTGTGAAACAACTGAAAATATGTCTTATATTCTAGGTTCTTCACAGTAGCCACCTTTTGCTTTGATGACTGCTTTGCACACTCTTGGCATTCTCTTGATGAGCTTCAAGAAGTAGTCACCGGAAATGGTCTTCCAACAATCTTGAAGGATTTCCCAGAGATGCTTAGCACTTGTTGGCCCTTTGGCCTTCACTCTGCGGTCCAGCTCACCCCAAATCATCTCGATTGGGTTCAGGTCTGGTGACTGTGGAGGCCAGGTCACCTGGTGTAGCACCTCATTACTCTCCATCTTGGTCAAATAGTCCTTACACAGCCTGGAGGTGTGTTTGGGGTCATTGTCCTGTTGAAAAATAAATGATGGTCCAACTAAACGCAAACCGGATGGAATAGCATGCCGCTGCAAGATGCTGTGGTAGCCATGCTGGTTCAGTATGCCTTCAATTTTGAATAAGTCCTCAACAGTGTCACCAGCAAAGCACCCCCACACCATCACACCTCCTCCTCCATGCTTCACGGTGGGAACCAGGCATGTAGAGTCCATCCGTTCACCTTTTCTGCGTTGCATAGAGATACGGTGGTTGGAACCAAAGATCTCAAATTTGGACTCATCAGACCAAAGCACAGATTTCCACTAGTCTAATGTCCATTCCTTGTGTTCTTTAGCCCAAACAAGTCTCTTCTGCTTGTTGCCTGTCCTTAGCAGTGGTTTCCTAGCAGCTATTTTACCATGAAGGCCTGCTGCACAAAGTCTCCTCTTAACAGTTGTTGAAGAGATGTGTCTGCTGCTAGAACTCTGTGTGGCATTGACCTGGTCTCTAATCTGAGCTGCTGTTAACCTGCGATTTCTGAGGCTGGTGACTCGGATAAACTTTTCCTCAGAAGCAGAGGTGACTCTTGGTCTTCCTTTCCTGGGGAGGTCCTCATATGAGCCAGTTTCTTTGTAGCGCTTGATGGTTTTTGCAATTGCACTTGGGGACAAATTTAAAGTTTGCCCAATTTTTTTGGACTGACTGACCTTCATTTATTAAAGTAATGATGGGCACTCGTTTTTCTTTACTTAGCTGCTTTTTTCTTGCCATAATACAAATTCTAACAGTCTATTCAGTAGGACTATCAGCTGTGTATCCACCTGACTTCTGCACAACACAACTGATGGTCCAAACTCCATTGATAAGGCAAGAAATCCCACTTATTAAACCTGACAGGGCACACCTGTGAAGTGAAAACCATTTCCGGTGACTACCTCTTGAAGCTCATCAAGAGAATGCCAAGAGTGTGCAAAGCAGTCATCAAAGCAAAAGGTGGCTACTTTGAAGAACCTAGAATATAAGACATATTTTCAGTTGTTTCACACTTTTTTGTTAAGTATATAATTCCACATGTGTTAATTCATAGTTTTGATGCCTTCAGTGTGAATGTACAAGTTTCAAAGTCATGAAAATACAGAAAAATCTTTAAATGAGGTGTGTCCAAACTTTTGGTATGTACTGTATATATATATATATATATATATATATATATATATATATATATATATATATATATGTATGTATATAAATAAAGGGAACACTTAAACAACAGAATATAACTCCAAGTAAATCAAACTTCTGTGAAATCATACTGTCCACTTAGGAAGCAACACTGATTGACAATCAATTTCACATGCTGTTGTGCAAATGGAATAGACAATAGATGGAAATTATTGGCAATTATCAAGACACACTCAATAAAGGAGTGTTTCTGCAGGTGGGGACCACAGACCACATCTCAGTACCAATGCTTTCTGGCTGATGTTTTGGTCACTTTTAAATGTTGGTTGTGCTTTCACACTTGTGATAGCATGAGACGGACTCTACAACCCACAGAAGTTGCTCAGGTAGTGTAGCTCATCCAGGATGGCACATCAATGCGAGCTGTGGCTAGAAGGTTTGCCGTGTCTGTCAGCGTAGTATCCAGAGGCTGGAGGCGCTACCAGGAGACAGGCCAGTACACCAGGAGATGTGAAGGGGGCCGCAGGAGGGCAACAACAGCAGGACCACTACCTCCGCCTTTGTGCAAGGAGGAACAGGAGCACTGCCAGAGCCCTGCAAAATGACCTCCAGCAGGCCACAAATGTGCATGTGTCTGCACAAACGGTTAGAAACCGACTCCATGAGGGTGGTATGAGGACCCGATGTCCACAGATGGGGGTTGTGCTCACAGCCCAACACCGTGCAGGACGCTTGGCATTTGCCACAGAACACCAGGATTGGCAAAGTCGCCACTGGTGCCCTGTGCTCTTCACAGATGAAAGCAGGTTCACACTGAGCACATGTGACAGACGTGACAGAGTCTGGAGACAGACGTGACAGAGTCTGGAGACATCGTGGAGAGCGATCTGCTGCCTGCAACATCCTTTAGCATGACCAGTTTGGCAGTGGGTCAGTAATGGTCTGGGGTGGAATTTCTTTCGAGGGACGCACAGCCCTCCATGTGCTCGCCAGAGGTAGCCTGACTGCCATTAGGTACCGAGATGAGATCCTCAGAATCTTTGTGAGACCATATGCTGATGCGGTTGGCCCTGGGGGACAATGCCAGACCTCATGTGGCTGGAGTGAGTCAGCAGTTCCTTCAAGATGAAGGCACTGAAGCTATGGACTGGCCCATTCGTTCCCCAGACCTGAATCCGATTGAACACATCTGGGACGTCTTGTCTCGCTCCATCCACCGTCACGTTGCACCACAGACTGTCCAGGAGTTGGCGGATGCTTTAGTCCAGGTCTGAGAGGAGATCCCACAGGAGACCATCCGCAACCTCATCAGGAGCATGCCCAGGCGTTGTAGGGAGGTCATACAGGCACGTGGACGCCACACACAATACTGAGCCTCATTTTGACTTGTTTTAAGGACATTACATCAAAGTTGGATCAGCCTGTAGTGTGTTTTTCCACTTTAATTTTGGGGGTGACTCCAAATCCAGGCCTCCATTGGTTAATAAATTTGATTTCCATTGATGATTTTTGTGTGATTTTGTTGTCAGCACATTCAACTTTGTACAGAACAAAGTATTCAATGAGAATATTTCATTCATTCAGATCTAGGATGTGTTATTTGAGTGTTCCCTTTATTTTTTTTGAGCAGTGTATATACATAAAAATAGAAAAAGGTTCACTTGACCCGAAACGTTGCCACACCCCATGGGCTAAATAAAGTCCACTTGCTTTTGGTATATCTAGGAGTGCTGCCTACTTTTTCTATTTTTATAGTCATCACCTAGCCAAATCAGATCTCATACTTTGCACTGACGAGGGCCAACAGCCTGAAACACTGTGTCTGCAAACTGAGATTCTGATTTGGCTTTTATCCTAAGTCATATTGCACGACTTGTTAAAGGGTTGATTGTGACTTGTAGGATTGCTGCTACCAATAGGTGGCGCTATAGAGTTTGGGTCCTCTTTTTCTCTTGAGAGGCAATTTGCATTTCTATTTTTAAATACATTTTTGCGAAAGTCAGATGTTTTGCATAGGAGGCCCTGCACCCACTTACTCTTGGATAATGCGCTGTTCCAATTTCTCATATATAGCACACAGCACCACCTTTTGGTGCAACTATAATTAATAAAAAGAAACATGAGCATTTCCATTCTCGGACAGAAGTCTCTCCGGCCTCGGCCACATGATGCATGGCTGCAGTCCTCCTCCTTGTCACTGATAACAATACAGACAGGCGACTACAAGACCGCACTGCACGTCAGCCCCGCCTCCTGCTCCTGGCACAAGACGTAAATATTGCGCCATGACGTCATCCCACAGGACGCCGCCTGCTCTACTGAGGGCTTACGTGTAACTCCGCCCTCATCCCCAGCACGTGACGTGGTTCTAGTGATGTGCAGTCACATGAGTGGGCGTGTCCTATGGGTGTAGGCGGAGAGCAGGCCGCTGTCAGGCAGAAATGGAGACGCGCTACAACCTGAAGAGCCCAGGTAATGCGGGAGCGGGTGTTGTCACTGTCCTCTGTGCGGACTGAGGGCTGCCTTGTGCTCCGCTGCTCCTCCATTTACCGCTGTGCAGTCGGGGAGCTGCTTACTTTCGGTTTGGGCTGTGCGGGGTTTATGTGGAGCGGTCACCGGTGGAGCCTGGCGTTATATGAGGCTACATAGTGTCTGCCATTGTAACGTGAATCTAAGCGTTTACCTGCCGGTGACACAGGGGTGCCAGAACTGACCAATTATAGGAGCCCAGGAGGCAGCTAGTGTCTACAATGGAAAATTCTACTCCTTTGGTGCCAGGCGGTGAGGCCAAGCCTTCCTCCAGGGGGCGCCCGAGACATAAGCCTCCCAGTACATCATCGCCCCACTAATTGAAAGAATACAACCTCCCCTGCTGTCTACTGTAACTTTAATTTGGCGTCTCTTGATTGGCTGCTGTGGGCAGGTGATGTCAGCATGGATGACATCATGCTCAAATTAAAAATAACTTGTTAAAGGTTCCTGATAGTTAGGAGCAGATAAAGTCGTATGAAAAGTTTATAGCTTTTACACTTTTCATCATATATGGAAAACCTCCAACAGCTCAACGTTTAAAGTGGAATTTTAGTTTTAATTTCTGGCTTGTTGAATGCAGTAGCTGTATTAAAGGTGTTGTCCAGGGCTTCTCCCACTGATCTGACTTGGGGAATGGTTATGCTATTGCTTGCTGGGCTGTAAAATTGCTTACGGAATCACCCAACTGGTAATGTGTGGGGCTTGCAGTATTTATATTAAAGGGATCCGTGCAGCATGTACTGACTAGCATCTTCACACCAAATGTCAGATTGGACCTTAACAACCCCCTTTAAACTTCTGATTACAGTGCCCTTTAAAGGTATTTATATCCCGTTTACTTTTCCACTTTTTTTTCACGTTAACCCAACAAACTTAATGCGCAACTGTCAGCAGGATTGTGATTAGTAAACCACATACACTGTCAGGTTGGCGCCGTTATACTGAGTAAAATATTATACGTTTGATGAAATGCATCCTGTGGGTCTTTTATAATCTTTAGTTTCAGTTCTGCCATAATGATATGCATGTGCTCTGCTTCTGTATTCATGTATGCCTACTATTTTTAATATTGCCTGTGTAATTTCTCTGCCAATGTGAAACTTACATTTCTTAAAATAGACGCCCACGCAGTAGCATTTTTCGGTTGCTGAGAGATGCTACTGCACATGCGCGGGTGCCATTTTGCTTTTGCAAAAAGAATGGGGGTGCAGTAATATTGCGCCGCGCAGTAGCATCTCTGCAATCGAGAAATGCTACTGCGCAAGCACCGGCGGCAGGAGCCATGTTGCTGCAGGCAAGTTTTGTTTTCCTGTAGCAAAATGGCGCCCGCATGTGTGCGGTGGCATCTTTCAGCAACCGAAAGATGCTACTGCGTGGGTGTTTGGCGGCCATTTTAAGATATGTAAATTTCACATGGGTAGAGAAATTACACAGGCAATATTTAAAATAATAGGCCGGTCACTGAAAGAACAGTGACCGGTCAGAAGGCACAGATATGAATACATAATGAGAGCACGAGCATATCATTATGGCAGAACTGAAACTCAGGCTATGTGCCCATGATGCAGAAATGAAGCGGAAATTTGCCAGTGAAAACGCGTGCGGAATTGCCTTGCGTTTTTCTAATGCGTAAACGCACAAATAATGGACATGCTGCGGATTTTTCCGCACATAAAATCCGCTTTGGAAAATTCCACAGCATGGGCACAGAACATGCAGATTATGATTGGGGACCATGGGGCACGTATTGCCAAGTGTTTTTCAAGCGTTTCCGCAGCAGAAATTTCGCAACAAAAACGCTTGAAAAACGCATCGTGGGCACGCAGCCTTAAGATTATAAAATAACCACTGGATGGATTTCATCATCAAAGGCATCATTTTACTCAGTGTAACAGTGCCCATCTGACAGTGTATGTAGTTTACTGAGCACAATCCTGCTGACAGGTGTGCTTTAAATGTATTTTATGTTATTTACCAACACAAAGTAGCAAGTATATGTGGATTGTAAAGGAAATGATAAATGGCTTTTGAATTATTTTAAAAATATATAAATCTGAAAATTGTAACGTGCATTTGTATTCAGCCTCCTGTAGTGTGGTACCCCTAAATAAATTCCTGAGTACCAATTGTCTCGAAAAGTCACATAATTAGTAAATGGAGTCCACCTGTTTGAAATTTATTCTCAGTATAACTACAGCTATTCTGTGAAGGCCTCAGAGGTTTGTTTGAGAACATTAGGGATCAGGCAGCATCATGAAGACCAAAGAACATACCAGACAGGCAGGGCTGTGGAGATGGTAAGCCAAATCTCCGACTCCCCTCATACATTGCTCATGTTTAAGTGATACATTTACTATAGTAAAATGGCAATATCGGCTATTTCCTGTCCACTCTTGCAGTTTTGAGATGAGTGCAGGCATTCCTTCCCAGTGCCTTTTTCCTCTGATCTGTAGAGGGGGAGCTTCACTACTGAGCATGTGCATAAAGTGCTGCACAGATTCATCTCAGCTAAAAGCCGAGATCCTTAGATCAGGAATAGGACATTTCATAACTTTCCCAAATTCTTATGAAAACATTTACAGCACATCCTGCATTGTTCTACTGTACCCAATATATTATATAGTTTATTCAGACTCCACAAAAATAGATACTGATTCCACCGCACTGCAGACAGGTCAGGGATAAAGTTATAGAGAGGAGTAAAGTAGGGTTAGGTTATTAAAATAAATAAATAAATAGCCCAAGCTCTGAACATCTCATGGGGCATCATCCAAAAATGAAAGGAATATGGCTAGCTGCAAACCTACTAAGACATGGCCATCGACCTAAACTGACATCCCAAACAAGGAAAGCGCTAATAAGAGAAGCAGCCAAGAGTCCCATGGATACTCTGGAGGAGCAGCGAGATCCACAGCTCAGTTGGAGAATTTGTCCACAGGACACTATTAGTCATGTACTACACATCTGGCCTTTATAGAAGTGTCCAGAAGAAAGCAATTTTTGAAAGCATCTTCTGGTCAGATGAGACCAAAGTAGAACTTTTTCAGCTAAATGCAAAACGCTGTGCTTGGCAGAAAGCTAACCCTGCACATCACCCTGAAACACACCATCTTCACTGTCAAGCACAGTGGGAATGCTTTGTTTTGCAGGGGCAGGGAAGATGGATGGATCTAAATACAGGACAAACCTGTAGGAAAACCTGTTAGAGCCTGTAAAATGTTTGAGACTCTGGCATAGGTTCACCTTCCAGCAGGGGAATGACTCTAACATACTGCCAGAGGTAAAATGGAATGGCTTAGATCAAAGCATATTCATATCCAGTCACAGTCCAGATCTAAATCCCATTGAGAATCTGTGGTAAGACTTGAAAATTGCAGTTCACAGGCGCTCTCCATCCAATCTCACAAAGCTGGAGCTAGTTTGCAAAGAAGAATGGGTAAAAATTTCAGCCTTTAGATGTGCAAAACTGGTAAAGATATATACCACAAAAGCATTGCCGCAGTAATTACAGTGAAATGTGGTCCTACAAAAGTATTGACTCAGGATGGGGCTGATTACAAATGCGCGTTAAAATTTTCAGATTTTATATTTTTAAAATATTTACAAAACCATGTATCATTTCCTTTACGCTTCACAAATCTTTGCTACTTTGTGTTGGTATGTCACAAAATCACAATAAAACACATTTAAGTTTGTGGGTGTAATGTAAAAAAAAATTTTGGAAAAGTTCACGGGGTAGGAATGCTTTTTCAAGGCACTGTATATCCAGTCTTGAATAACTTATACGACAACACATAGGCTCTCTGCGGAGCTGGAGGCAGTCTGGGTGCTGCTATAAGACCTCATTATAGAGCTACCATTCCCAAGAAGGAAAGCTTCTAGGGTAGAATTACTCCATTATGCCACTTATGATGGAACACGACATTTTTTTCTTTTTCAGACTGAATGTGACTAAAAAAAAAATCTCATTCTTCCTCTGTATGAGAGGAGAGGCATAGTAAGGTGTTCACGCTTTAGAAGTGAACTTTATTATGGTGCTGTAGAGATTGCAGGGAGTTAAGCTTATACTCACCTCCCGTGCTGGTGCCGTTCCAGCGGTGTCAGCACACACAGTCCCAGGGCTCGCGTATGATTGTTGTGACGCTGGCGCCCACTCAGGAGGTGGGGACAGTGACACTAGTGCTGATTGGGCGCCGGCGTCATGTACCACAACAACAGCATGGGAGCCCTGGGGAGAGCGAGTGCCAACGCCGCTGGAACGGCGCCAGCACGGGAGGGGAGTATAAGCTTTTTTATTTTATCGGGACCAAGTGTGGGGGATGACAAGGAGTTGTCCAAGTAGTGCACAACGTCTTTAATTTATGCCCCCTTTTGGATGTAAATTTTGATGAATTTGTCATAATGTGGTTGAACATGTCCCCTCCCACTAAGGTTTGCCAATTTTCCAAAAAGTCGACGCAGCTGGTGTGAAAACGCTAAAAGTTGCACATTTTTCCTCACTTTTAAGTTGCGCAAAAGTGTTGTTGTGACATTTCAAACATTGCAAGATTTCTAGTGCAAACTGTTTATTGAATCAGGCCCAAAATATGGTGACAGGCATGGAAAGCGGTCCCTCCCCCCTTCACAGTATATGGTCTCGTTCAGACGTCAGCTTTTCATGTACGAGTTCTGTCCATGTTTTTCACGGATGGACCTTGTACACATTATAGTCTATAGGGCTGTTCACATGTCCATGTATTTTTGCAGACTGCGTGGTTGGCACAGAATCACAGAGACATGTCTCTTTTATCCTAGTGTCAGATCAAACTCGCCAATGCTAGTCTATGGATCCATGCAAAAAACTGAACAGCGGACGCCGCCTGTGCGCTTTCTGTGTTTCAGACTGATGGGAGAAGCTTGACAAACTTCCATCAGTTTTTTTTCATTTTAGAAAAACTGATGAAATTCTGACCAAACTAATAAAAAACACTCAGACCAAAAAAAATTAATGACGCCTGAATGAGGCCGAAGGCTACTGCTCCACTATCTGTATTTGGTCAGTATTCGGTCAGTATTTTTTCTCAGGAGTGGGAGACAAAACCAGGAGTGGGTGATAAATGCAGAATTGGTGACTTTTTTCTATTATACCTTTTCTCTGATTGTTCCTCACCTGGTTTTGGCTCCCACTCCGGAGAAAAAATACTGACCAAATACTGACTAAATACTGATAGTGGGTCCGTGGTGTAAGCCAGATTTCTGGTGCGTGTAGCTTGGTAAATCAGCCCCATTATTTGAGCATATTGTAATCGTCTGAGTCTTTCTCTGCTTCATAGAATGCTTGTTTTTAGGGAGAGTTTTTTTTTCTGATTTGACTGTTCATATTGAATAGGAAAATGGCAATAAAACAACTGCAGTGAGTAATGGAAGCGTTTGTGAAGGTCGTGTCCGGCACTGATGTGTGGGAAATAACAGCAGCTTTTCTAGATAAGTAACGTTTGCCGTTGATTACGTGCCTGGTGATCTCCTTTACACTAATTGTGCATATATAAGATTCCCTGGCTCACTTCTGGCATCTTTGGCATGTCCGTTAGAATAAGAATTGTCTGTCTGATTTTTCAGCTTTCTATGAGAAATATTTCTGACTTGTGTATCCTCATTAGAGATGAGCGGACCCGAACTGTAAAATTCAAGATTCGTACCGGACTAGGTGTCCGGTGCTGAACTTCGGCCACAGACTTCTACTGGAAGTCCATTTTACAGTTCGGGAGTCCGGGGAGGAGAGAGAGAGATTTTCCAGCTCTTAAATTCGGGTCCCCATTGATTTCAGGTGCAGTTTTCTCTCTTGTAGCATTGGGGCGCAGGTTTTGCCATTGCTTGGACATGAGGGCCGTTGGGTGACAACTGTTTCACTTTCAAACCTGAGCACCTCATTGTTATGACCACACTGATTCACAGGAGAAGCTGATGAAAATCCCGCACTCCGCCGCTGCTGCTTTTAACCACATCATGGCCACAGGGGGAACACCACATCTGGCCTTGCCATTATTCATGCTGGCTAATTAAAATCTCTTTGGGAATAAGCAAGTCATACGAATATTAGGTCCTCTTACACTGGTCAATCGCCTCTCCTGTCATGGGCACTTTAGTAAATACCTGTAATGCCCAGAAGATCTCAGTTCTGGAGTCTCTTTACTTCGATCTCTGCTTTGTGCTGTTCTTCTTATTCCTCTTAATAACAGGTGTTACTTGTGATAATTGCCCTTCATTCTGCTACTGTCCAGTCTGTGCTATGTCATATCGCGCTCTCTACTGATGTGGAAATGGGTAACACCCAGTTGTCAGTTTATTCATACATGTTAGAGAAATGTCACAATCAGACTTTGAGGAAAAGAGAGTATAGAAAAAGTGATATTTGCAATGATTCCAAAAGGGTGGAAATACTTGTATCCATCTTAGATTGTTCATGACTTTTTGCCAGCAGAGCACTGACTTTCAAGAAGCGGGGCACTGGTTGATTTTAGGTCAGTAACATATAGCAATGATTACTGTCTGCGGGGCTTGGAGTCATTCTTGAATCCAAATTCTTTACTAAGCATTTATACTCCCACCGTTACCGATTAGTACCAACCAACCCAGCATTTATCTTGGCGTTGCCAGTAGAATGGTGCCGTACAGCACATAGGTATTTACATATACTCATATTCAGCTTTTGTAAGACACTGCTGTGATAAAATGATTGGACGTGTTTCCCAGCTGCTAGTTTCAGTTTATACATTGTGAAACTGTACTTTTGGATTTTTCTTAGTAGCTCTGCCAAATGACCGGCTTATTATTTTTGCCTGCCTTTCCTGCCAGGGACTTTCCAAAGACTTTTGTGTTCTTCAGCAAATATGTAGAAAATTAACGAGCATAAATCTACTGTAAAAGGAACCTGACATTCGATTCATGCTACCCAAACAACAGGCAGTATTAATCAGAGCCAGGTATGTGTTACTGTGAAATGCTGCCTCGTTTCAGAGAAAAGGGAACCTGTCACCAGAAATAACACTGTTAACCTGCAGAAACAAGGGTTAATCTGCAGGTTAATAACGTTATTATGCTGCCTGGCTCTGAGAATACAGAGCTGCCGCTGTAACTGCGGCCCCCGGCCCTGACTGACAGCTGAATCCCAATGCAGAGGGAGTGTCAGTCGGGGGAGCAGTTACAGCGGCTGCTCTGTATTCTCGGAGCTATTACTGGACTGCCCCCATGACTGAAACTGAATGCTGGTGGGGAGAATAAAGTTCATTTTCTCCCCTCTGCATTCGGCTGTGTGCAGGCGCCGGGCAGCATAATAACGCTATTAACCTGCAGGTTAACAGTGTTATTTCTGGTGACAGGATCCCTTTAAAAGCCATCTGGGGACCAAATATTTCAGCTGGCTAATCCAATGTGGTCCCCTTCCAGCTTCTCTGCCCTCTCCAGTTAATTCACAGGCTCTCCCTATGTACTCACATAGAAGAGACTTTACAATCAACTGGAGCAGGGATGGGAGAAGCCAAACGGGGACCTCAAAGGGCTAGCCACAGTGTTTCAGAGAAAACATATCTGACTGTAGTCGTGCAGCCATGCTTTGATTTATGCTGTCTGTGGTTGTGTAGCATGAATCTAATGACATGTTTCCTTTAGCATTAAAGGGAATCTGTCAGCAGTTTTTTGTTACGTAATCTGAAGGCTGCATGAGGTAGGGGCTGAGACACTGATTTCAGCGATGTGTCACTTATTAGGTTGTGTGCTGTTGTTTCAATACAATGAGTGTTGTATCACGAGGAGAGCGGTGTTCGCTTTCTCAGCTCTGCTACTTCTAAAAACTGCTGCACCCAGTGAATTAAGTGATACATCGCTGGAATCAGGGTCTCTTTTCCTACATTATGTTGCTCTCAGATGAGGTAACAAAAACCTGGTGACAGATTCCCTTTAATCGATCTGACATGTTCTACTTCTAATGAAATCATTTTCTCCTATGAAGAGCATGATTATGGTAATACAAAATGTATATAGTTTTATCGATTTTGCATAACAAATTTTGTTTGAAAAACAAAAATGATTTGTTTTTGTGTCGCCATACTCTGAGATTAAGTGAAACATTTTTTTGCCAATGGAGAGATGCATGAGGGCTTTTTTTTTTTTTAATGGAACAAGCTGTTTCTCCGGTACCATTTTTGGATACGTACAACTTTTTGATCCCTTTTTTTTAAATCATATTTTTTTGTAGGAGGGATGAACAAAAAACAATAATTCTTGAAATGTTTTTTGTATTTTTTTTTCACGATGCAAGATAAATAATGATAGTGTTATTAGTACAGGTCGATATGATTAAAGTAATACCCAATTTATAACTTTTTATGTTTTACTTCTTTTGCACAAGAAAATCACTTTAAAATTTTAAACCCTATTATTAATCAAACACACAAAAAAACATTTCTCATACCACATACCAAGGAAAAAATGGGCCTAAATGAGTGCTAGCAACAATACCAGAGAATGGGCATTCAAGTGTCCATAAAGATGTTCACATATACGGACCGTACTTGGTTGAAGCCTATGGTCACATGCATTATCAATCCAAAAATACTATAAACAGCCTCCCTTTTTATCAAGAGGGTGTCTCAAGAAAAAAACATCCTCTGAGACAAATACTATAGACAGATATAGGAAAAACTCTGTTTCCCCTTTGTTGTTCATCAAAGGGAGTTGTGTATATGTATGTGACTGACAGCTGAGCCCCAATGCAGAGGGAGTGTCAGACGGGGGCGCAGTTACAGCGGCTGCTCTGTATTCTGTGAGCTATGACTGACACTATGACGCCCCCGTGACTGAAACCAAATGCTGGCAGGAAGAATAAAGTTCATTTTCTTCCCACAGCATGCAGGCGCCGGGCAGCGTAATAACGTTGTTAACCTGCAGATTAACTGCATATCTGCAGGTTAATAGCGTTATTTCTGGTGACCGGTTCCCTTTAAGACTCTGTGATTCTTTTTTGTTTTTTAAATTTAATTTTATATGAGGAGGGATAAACAAAAATGTTAATTCTGGTTCAGTTTTTCGTATTTAATTTTTTTGCAGCAGGTAGGGAGTGTCATCACAATGAGGGAGCCCTGGGATCACAGTCCCAGGGTGAATATGCTCTGCCTTTTACATACATGGAAGCTAGCACATTTTATTAGGATATGGAAAGCCAGGGCAGTGATGGGAGGTGGTTAAGCTGCCAGATGCTCATTATTCATTAATTCCTAACATTCTTTGTAACTTCTGCATGAAATGTGTGGGTAGTTTCCTTATTGTTTCTGCCGATTGTGAATTGTACTAAGTTCTGTTCACTTTGCTTGTGTTTTAGCTGTGAAGCGACTTATGAAAGAAGCGGCGGAACTGAAAGACGCAACAGATCATTATCATGCCCAGCCACTAGAGGTAAAAGATACCGTATTCCTGAAGTAACAGTGGTAAAATAAACTCCCATATGTTCTGGGGGACTGTGAGAAACACTTTTTAGCAAGAAAACAATACTGCTAAAATGCATGTGCGTCTTATGATCCTGAAGGAGCTTCCAGTACTCGAGAAGAACAGTGACACAGCACCCTTCCTGATCCTCTATCTCCTCCTGCCTGACACTGATCAGCCTGATTTATGCAGGGCAAGAGAGAAAGCTACCAGGACCTGCTCATCCTGAGTAGTTCACATAGTAGTTCCAGGTAATCACATGCCTGGAAGGAAAAATTGTCTGTGTATATTTTAATATTGTAGCTGAGCTGTGTTTTGATGCAGCCGAGCTGAGTGTGCATGTATGTGCATGCTGCAGTGTTGTGTGTACATAATCTGTGTGCTGTAAAAGTAGTAGTTGTCTTCGTAGTCTACATCAGTGTATTACAATTAGTGATAATGACCCTTCAACTTCTTTAGACTTACAGGGAAGTTTTAAGCAGTAAGAAATATTTGTTTCCTATTTTCTGCTGTCTAAACCTGGGTTGTGTCTTATAGCAAGGTGCGTCATATTGTGCAAAAAATACGGTAATACTTTAAGGGACTCTGTCAGCCCACGATGACTGTTGAAACCAAGTACAGATTCTCCGTGTATCAGGATGTGGCCAATAATTTAAATATATCTTCCCACCTGCTTATTTTTGAATTTCTCCACCCTTCTATGAAGCCTGAGCTATCAATCATAAAAGAGGGAGGAGGAAGGCAGATGGAGATTGAGGGAATCAAGCAGGTATGAAGATGTGAATAAATGATTGGCCCCGTCATGATGCACCGAGCGGTGGGACTTAGTCTGAACAGTCATTCTGGGCTGACAGTCTCTTTTAGTATGTCTAGAACTAAATGTCATAGTATTGCAGGCTGACTAATCAAATCACAATACAGCTTATAAAAGCCCTAGTATTGAATTAGTTTGTTTATGCACGGTGACTAATGGCTCAAAGCGACTGTTCAGTTATGACCACATAAATGATATGCAAGTCAGGATTTATAGGCGACGCTTGCTATTTAGGTTCCTCAGTGCTTACTCTTGTTTCCTCCTAGTACAGGCTCTTGCTGTATATGGACCAGGCTCAGCTCCTGAGCCCACTCCATGTGCTTGCTCTTGAAATATGATGTACCTGCATCACCTGTTATAGAGTGAGAACGGTTTAAAGGGAACTTGTCAGGTGATTCATGCCGCCAAAAACTACGGGCTGCATGAATCGCAACCTGGCTGCACAATTACAGCTGGGTCTCTTATTCTTTTAAACACTTTGGCGTTTCAGAGAAATTATATTTTGAAGATGCTGCTGAGAACTAGACTAGCCCAGCTCCGCCCCAGGCCATCTCTTACCATTGTCACTGCAGGTGATTGACAGGTCTCTCCCCTGCTTTCTATACTTAGAGACCTGTTAATCACCTTGAGCAGCACTACAAGGAGCCAGCGGGGGGCGGAATTGGACTAGTCTTCAAAGTATATTAGCAGACTAGTCTGACATTTCAGGGAATTACTGTATTTTTTCGGAGTATAAGACGCACCTTACTTTAAGACGCACCCCAGATTTAGACAGCAGGGAATGGGAAACAAAATGTGCCCTGTTAATTAAAACTTCTCTGGCAGTGAAAGTAGAGGGGTCATTATCATCATTTTAATGTACTAGGGTAGAATAGGGTGGTAGTAAATCTATTATTAGTCTCTCTGTAGTGTTAGACACACAACCCAGCTCTGCTACATGCATACACTCACACACACTATACAAAACCACCTCCTGCAGTTCTACATAGCACAGTACAGAGCAGGATGAGACAGCAGCTCTCTCTGTGATCAGGAGGGACAAAGTGTCCGTGTTCTCCTCCATCGCAGGAAGCTGTCTCCAGACTATAAGACGCACACACTTTTTAACAAAGAGTTTTTCTTGTTAAAAATTGTGTCTTATAGTCCGAAAAATACAGTATATACCTGGCAGCAAGAATGGTCTGACAGGTTGCCTTTGAAGGGTATTGCAGACTTAAACGTTTATGGCATATCTACTGAATAATGCAAAAAAAGCTGAGGAGAAAAAATAGCGCAAGGATAAGGTCTTATGTGGTTGATAAATATCAGAAATTATATTGATATATGCTGACCTGAGCCAGGGAAAGCTGCTGTGGATCCACGGGTGATTTCACCAGAAGAGCCAATATAACATGTAAAGTTTGTGGTCCATTATCCGCACTGCCAGCTTGTGAAGAAACGTCGGACGTCAGAAATATTATAAAATAATGGTTGCTTTTATTTTTCCATGCGTTTCAAAGTGTAACCCACTTCTTCAGGAAATAAAAAAACTTATGATGTGTTTTTTTATTTCCTGAAGAAGTAGTGGGATACACTTGGAAACATGTAGAAAAATAAAAGAAACCATTATTTTACAATACTTCTGACGTCCAACGTTTACTACTACTGGATGTCTGATTTATGCAGCGGTCGCATCTGGCACCCACCTCTTTATACAGGAAGGGGTGTCCCCTTGGATCCTGTTAAAATAGAGCAAGGCTGCCTTTTCCAATCGATCTTTGTGTAAGGTTGTCCATTATTTGTCCTGAAGCTAACTTATCCCATTCTTAGTGACCTGCAATCTACCACAGAGGAGCCCTATAACAGCTGTGAAAGTAGCTTTAGGCCCCAGTCAGATGGCAGTATTGTTCCTGCTTTTTTAGGAGCGTATTATTACCCCAACCCCCAGATAAGATCATCATTGCTTTGGTGATCTGGATTTGATTTAGTTGTACTGCAGGATCTCCTAGAATTACTGCTCCAATGTGGACACTAAGATGGGATGAATCCTGATCTGTAGTCAGCCGTAGATTGAGCACCATCAGTGAGTTTTGCACTTTTATATGAACACCAGAAGAAGAAATATATATATATAGTGCTAAAAAAAGGAGTTTTACCACATGTTTTTCCTGTGAAAATGAAGCCTTTAATATACAGAGATTTCCTGTATCTATCTATTACTCATTTTAACTTTTTTTTTTCTTTTTACTTTAAAGGATAATCTGTTTGAATGGCACTTTACAGTCAGAGGTCCACCAGATTCAGATTTTGATGGTGGCGTTTACCATGGCAGAATTGTTCTTCCACCAGAATATCCCATGAAACCTCCAAGTATCATTTTATTAACAGTAAGTCAATTCCTTTTCTGGATTATTGCACACGTTTTTTGAATGGTTTTGATCATATTTATGTATCATCCTTATAATATTATTTTTATGGTTCCATTTGCCAGGCTAATGGTCGATTTGAAGTTGGGAAGAAAATTTGCTTAAGTATTTCTGGGCATCATCCTGAAACATGGCAGCCATCTTGGAGTAGTAAGTGCCCGTTTGCCTACACACAATGCTAATAACTATTTAGTTTAGAATCAGAATTGAAATCTATTTTCTTGTGAAACTTCTGCCAAAAATTGCTGTGCCAGAAAACATTTTCACATTGATCTTTGATTTTCAGTGTCCATCCACTGGCTTATTTCATGAAGTTGCATTTTAATGTTATAAAGTAGTTGCTCATAAATACATTTAAAAAAAAAAACAGGTCCAGTTTTCATTTTTTTATAATATATATATTAATGTCAAGAAAAAAGTAATAGTTTGCAAGCACTCCAACTTCTTTCACGGTGTTTCATTCACCAGGCATGCAACATTTCAACCTCAATGGTATTTCATTTTTTTTTTTAATGTCCTTATTTTAGTGAATGATTGAAGTAATATCAATGATCATACAGTACGTACTTATATAAAATGTCATCACATGAGATGATAACACTTTAAAGTATTAACAGAAAATTACCTAATGTGTAAATCAGGCTTTTGTGTTAAATGTATTTTTTAACATTTTTGGCAATATATTTTCCATATAATTTAAAAAGCAAAAAACAAAATTAGAAATGTTACAATTTTCAATAGTGTTTTTTTTATTTAGACTTGTTCTTATTTCCTGTTCTGTACAGATCACTTTTTAGCACTTTTATTGTCATCATTGTCAGGATTGCAATGATGGGTCATACCTCTATACACCACTGATTAGAGAAGATCCAACATTCACAATGAGTGATAACTCCGCTCTCCCTTCACTACACAATGATTTTTTGCTAAGATACATGTGCATTTTCTGAAACAGGAAGGTAGAGACCAAAGAGGCATCAGTGTAAATGTGTACATTTTTTTTTCTTTATTTTTAATGAAGATTATGACCAGGAAAAAAATTCCCAGCATTTTTTTAATAATATGTTTAACAGGTCAAATGTGGCCAGTTATTTCTGTTATTTTATTCATGCTGCTCCCCTGAGTATTGTTTTTTTTTTTTAATTTACCATACGGTTCCAGAGATGAGATCCTTTCTATATGTTTGATGCCAATTTTTATTGTATGTAGAGCAGCCTGAAGACATACCCCAAGAGAATCCTGTAAACACCACCTCTTTATTAACCCCTTAAGGACCCTGGGATCTTCCGTTTTTGCATTTTCGTTTTTTGCTCCCCTTTTTCCCAGAGCCACAGCGTTTATTTTTTGGTCAATATAGCAGTGTGAGGGCTTATTTTTTGCGGGACGAGTTGTACTTTTGAACTACAGTACAACCCAAAAGTTTGGACACACCTTCTCATTTAAAGATTTTTCTGTATTTTCATGACTTTGAAAATTGTACATTCACACTGAAGGCATCAAAACTATGAATTAACACATGTGGAATTATATACTTAACAAAAAAGTGTGAAACAACTGAAAATATGTCTTATATTCTAGGTTCTTCAAAGTAGCCACCTTTTGCTTTGATGACTGCTTTGCATACTCTTGGCATTCTCTTGATGAAATTCAAGTGGCAGTCACCGGAAATGGTTTTCACTTCACAGGTGTGTCCTGTCACGTTTAATAAGTGGGATTTCTTGCCTTATAAATGGGGTTGGGACCATCAGTTGTGTTGTGCAGAAGTCAGGTGGATACACAGCTGATAGTCCTACTGAATAGACTGTTAGAATTTGCATTATGGCAAGAAAAAAGCAGCTAAGTAAAGAAAAACGAGTGGCCATCATTACTTTAAGAAATGAAGGTCAGTCAGTCCGAAAAATTGGGCAAACTTTGAAAGTGTCCCTAAGTGCAGTTGCAAAAACCATCAAGCGCTACAAAGAACCTGGCTCACATGAGGAACGCCCCAAGAAAGGAAGACCAAGAGTCACCTCTGCTTCTGATGATAAGTTTATCCGAGTCACCAGCCTCAGAAATCGCAGGTTAACAGCAGCTCATATTAGAGACCAGGTCAATGCCACACAGAGTTCTAGCAGCAGACACATCTCTTCAACAACTGTTAAGAGGAGACTTTGTTCAGCAGGCCTTCATGGTAAAATAGCTGCTAGGAAACCACTGCTAAGGACAGGCAACAAGCAGAAGAGACTTGTTTAGGCTAAAAAACACAAGGAATGGACATTAGACCAGTGGAAATCTGTGCTTTGGTCTGATGAGTCCAAATTTGAGATCTTTGGTTCCAACCACCGTGTCTTTGTGCGATGCAGAAAAGGTGAACGGATGGACTCTACATGCCTGGTTCCCACCGTGAAGCATGGAGGAGGAGGTGTGATGGTGTGGGGGTGCTTTGCTGGTGACACTGTTGGGGATTTATTCAAAATTGAAGGCATACTGAACCAGCATGGCTTCCACAGCATCTTGCAGCGGCATGCTATTCTATCCGGTTTGCGTTTAGTTGGACCATCATTTATTTTTCAACAGGACAATGACCTTAAACACACCTCCAGGCTGTGTAAGGGCTATTTGACCAAGAAGGAGAGTGATGGGGTGCTGCGCCAGATGACATGGCCTCCACAGTCACCAGACCTGATCCTAATCAAGATGGTTTGGGGTGAGCTGGACCGCAGAGTGAAGGCAAAGGGCCAACAAGTGCTAAGCATCTCTGGGAACTCCTTCAAGATTGTTGGAAGACCTTTTCCGGTGACTACCTCTTGAAGCTCATCAAGAGAATTCCAAGAGTGTGCAAAGCAGTCATCAAAGCAAAAGGTGGCTACTTTGAAGAACCTAGAATATAAGACATATTTTCAGTTGTTTCACACTTTTTTGTTAAGTATATAATTCCACATGTGTTAATTCATAGTTTTGATGCCTTCAGTGTGAATGTACAATTTTCATAGTCCTGAAAATGCAGAAAAATCTCTAAATTAGAATGTGTGTCCAAACTTTTGGTCTGTACTGTACATCACTGGTTTTACCATACTGTGTACGGGAAAACGGGAAAGAAATTACAAGCGCGGTGAAATTTAAAAAAAAGTGCAATACCACAGATGTTGTTTTTCTTTTTTTTTTTACCACTTTCACTGAATACTAAAACTGACCTGCCATTATTATTATTACAAGTTCGTAGACACCAAACATGTATAGGTTCTTTTTTATTTAAGTGGTGAAAAAAAAATCCAAAGTTTGCTTTAAAAGAAAAAAAAAAGTGGCCATTTTCCGAGACCCGTAGCGTCTCCATTTTTCGTGATCTGGGGCCGGGTGATGGCCTATTTTTTGCGCGCCGAGCTGACGTTTTAATTGATACCATTTTGGGGTAGATCCGATGTTTTGATCGCCCTTTATTGCATTTTATTGCAATGTTGCGGCGACCAAAAAACTTAATTTTGACGTTTACAATTTTTTTCTCGTTACGCCGTTTACAGATCGGACATTCTTTTTTTTATATTGGTAGATCAGGCGATTCTGAACGCGGCGATACCAAATATGTGTATGTGTTGTTTCTTTAAAATTTTATTCTGAATGGGGCGAAAGGGGGGTGATTTAAACTTTTATATTTTTTAATTTTTTTAAAAACTTTTTTTTTTCTTTTACACTTTTTGCCTGCCTCTATAGTCTCCATAGGAGACTAGAAGCAGCAACTGTCCAATCGCCTCTGCTACATAGAGGTGATGAGCAGATCACCTCTATGTAGCAGAAATGCGCCTGTGCTATGAGCGCCGACCACTTGGTGGCGCTCATAGTGATCATTACATGACAACCACTGGGGTCTGCTGCAGACCCAGGGTTGTCATACCCACCCATCAGTGACCCGGGGTCACCGATGGACGGGGTAAGTGACGCGCTTACGGTGCGGCACTGTTAAATGTCGCTGTCAGAGATTGACAGCGGCATTTAACAGCCGCGGGGGGATCGCAATTACACCTGCGGCTGTTGCGGGCACATGTCAGCTGTAAGAATCAGCTGACATGTGCTCGGTTCAGAGTGGGTTCACTGCCGGAGCTGTCACTGAACTGGGGGTGATGGCCTGGGGCGTACTAATACACCCCAGGCTTTAAAGGGATTAAAGACCATAAGAAATAAACAAATTAATAAATTACATTTTAATCAATAGATCTTGGAATAAAAATAAGTTTCATAATTGGATGTAAAAAAAAATGTTCCTGTGCTGAGATAACCTATGAATGTGCCCCTGCTGTGTGCTTTGTAATGTCTGTGTCTTATCGTACAGGAACATGGTCTGATCATACCACAGCTCCTGGCCAGGGGAGGAAGCAAAATCGAGTATACAGACAGAACAGTAGGGAATCACAGCTGATTCTTTGAATTAAAAACAGACACATAATTTTTTTCATCACAGAAAAGAATAAGCTATGACCCCCTGCTATAATGTCCGTTTACTCTTTTGCTTCCTCCCCTACCCAAGAAATGTGGTATTATCAGATCATGTTCCTGCGCGGTCAGACACAGGAACATTTTATTTAAACACATCCAATTGTGGAACTGATTATTATTCCAAGATCTATTGATTAAAATGTACTTGGTTTGTGGGAAAACCCCTTTAAGTGCTTAAATCTCTGGAATTACATGGCGGAAAAACAAAACAAAAACCTGAATACTCAGGGGCAGTGGTAATAAAATGAGAGCGAAAACTGTTCATTTTTGCTTTTAAAACAATTTTGTGACGACATATTACCTTTTTAAATACAGGTATCTGTGTAATGCCTTTGAACATTGTGAATACGTGGCTGCATCTGGGTGTGCCCAGCACCTTTCACAATGTCAGTGTAATTAAGAACAGTCAGCCTGTAGACCAGGATGCTTGGCTCAGAGGATTTTCTAGACTGGATACATTGACAAATCAAAACAATTGGTTTATTTTAAAATAAATAACTTTAATTAAAGTATTAAGTTTTCATATAGAAGAAAAATGAAAGTGCTTTAAGTGCCGTGCAAAGTGCTACATAATAGGGATCAAACAGTGAGGTTACTGGTACCATATGCACGAGAACTAGGACAATTCCTTATACAATATTAGACAGGGAAACCGAATAGCCTAATAAAGGATTACAGGAAATCCAGTTAGAGTTTGTGCAGATAGGAATAGTATATCCTCAATCCATTCAGAAATAGATATGACCTCTATAGAAAAGTCAGATATCCCTCATTGATATAATGATGTATGACCTGGATAATTCCAGCCCTGATTAACATCAGTTGTTGGTGACTATTCAATCTGAAGGCAAATTACACACATGCAAGTGATTTAAGATTTGTCTGACTAATACTTAATCAACAGTACAGGACATACCAGCAAAGAATGAGCACAGCATCCAAAGCATATGGGATAAAACCCAGTACATCACCTTAGCATATGCTTGAAGCTGTAAATACAGATTCCATCTTTAAACAAAATCCTTATAATAAGGTATGATCATGTTGGGGAAATTAAGACCCAATACACATGCAGCATAGAGATATACAGACATAGAACTGCTCTGGACAGTGGTGGTCATTCTAAGACACCAAACTCACTCTATAAATATCGAAAACCAAGTAGATACCATGAACTTAAAATAAATGGCTATCAATGTAGTTATTAAAAAAAGAACAATCTCACCCAATGGTCCAGAGACTTTATACCCATGAAAAGGTAATTTAGTTAGATTAATTTTTTTTTATTTTATAATTTTTATTTCTTTCATTCTTTGCGGTTAGGGTTTTTTCAAAAGTAATAAAAAAAGAAAAAAGATGACAATATGACAACTAGTGTTGAGTGCAAGTGCTCGCTACTCTGCGCCAAGTATCGTGGGAGCTCGAGTGACATGCTCAAGTGACATGCTCAAGTCCCCTTCCTGCATGTTTTGCGGCTGTTAGAAAGCCAAAAAAACATGTGAGGATTGCACATAATGTGGCAGGCAATCTTCTAACAGCCGCAAGACATGCATCTCATTCGAGCACCCGCGATACTCAGGCACATTTGAGCACCCGATGCTCTCAACACTAATGAAGACATATTCAATATGACGATTTAATGTTATCAAATTCTGTGTGGTACCTTTTGGGTTCAAAATCCTCACTATACCCCTGGACAAAATCCTTGAGGTGTGTAGTTTGCAAAATGAGGTCCGTTGTAATGTTTTTTTTGCAGTTTGGGCGCCTAAAAGGCCCTGTAAATGTGACATGTCGCCCGTAATCTATTTCTGCCAATTTGTGTTCCAAAATTCAAATATTGCTCCTGACGTTTGTCCAAACAGAACTTTTTGACTACATGTGTGGTATCGCTGCGCTCACAACAAAGTGAATAACAAACTGTCTGCTTTTTGGTGTTACCTCTTGCTAAGAAGAGAAATTTGGGGCTAAAGCAAGATTTTTGTGAAAAAAAAGATCTTTTTCAATATGAAAACCTAATGTTATCAAATTCTGCGTCGTACCTGTGGGCAGGGCTGTGGAGTTGGTAAGCCAAACCTCCGACTCCTCAATTTCCATGACACCGACTCCAACTCCGACTCCCTCATACATGGCTCATGTTTAAGTGATAAATTTACTGTAGCACAGATTAATCTCAGCTAAAAGTCTAGACCCTTAGATCAAGAGTAGGACAGACATTTATTGGACTTTTCATAACTTTCCCAAATTCTTATGTAAAAAATATTCCCCACAAACTGCACTGAACTACTGTACCCAATTTATTATATATTTTAGGAGTTGGAGTCGGTCCATTTTATACCGACTCTGATTCCGACTCCACCAAAATGGACTCCGACTCCACAGCCCTGCCTGTGGGCTCAAAATGCTCACTATACCCCTAGATAAAATCCTTGTGTAGTTTCCAAAATGGTGTCACTTGGGGGTTTCCACAGTTTAGGCACATCAGGGGCTTTCCAAACACGACATGGCATCTGCTCTTGATTCCAGCTATTTTTGCATTCAAAAATTCAAACAATGCTGCTACCCTTCCGAGCCCTGCTGTGTGGCCAAATAGTAGTTTTCCTCCACATATGGGGTATCGACTTACTCACGAGAAATTGCACAAGGTTTGGGGTTAATTTTCTCCTGTTACTCTTGTGAAAGTAAAAACTTGGAGACTAAAGTGAAAAAAAAAGTAATGTTCGTTTTTTCCATCCACATTCCAGTAATTTCTGTGAAGTACCTGAAGGGTTAATAAATTTCTTGAACGTGGTTTTGAGGACTTTGAGGGGTTCAGTTTTAAAAATAGTGTCACTTTTTGGTATTTTCTGTCATATAGCCTACCCTACTGCCAAAGTCACTTCAAATGTGATGTGGTTTCTAAAAAAAAAAAATGATTTTGTAAATTTTGTTGGAAAAATGAGAAATTCCTGGTCAACTTTGAACCTTCTAACTTCCTAACAAAAAAAAATTGTTTACAAAATGATGCAGATGTAAAGTAGACATGTGGGAAATGTTATTTATTTATTTTGTGCGGTATAACTATCTGATTTAAGTGCATAAAAAGTTTGTTTGAAAATTGCGAAATTTTTGATATTTTCATAAATATTCACAAATAATATCAACCAAATTTTACCACTAACATGAAGTACAATATGTCATGAGAAAACATTCTCAGAATCACTGGGATCCGTTGAAGTGTTCCAGAGTTATCTCCTAAAGTAACACTGGTCAGAATTGTAAAATTTGGCCTGGTCATTAAGGTCAAAATTAGCTCTGTCACTAAGAGTTTAATACCACAGTACACAAACTCCCATAATACTGCACCTCAAACACAGAGAGTAATTGAAATAAACACAAGAGCATCCATTAGGAGGACTTGTATAAAAATCAAAAGTGCTTAAAGGGGTTGTTACAAACAACAAACCATGCAATACTCACCTTCCCCGGGTCTTCTGGTGACTCTCTGCCGCTACTCCCTGTGTTTGGCGTTTGCTTTGGTGCTGGTGTCAATGCATTTTAAATGGGCTATAGTTGTAGGAGACTTAGTCCCCTATAGCAACCATTTTAGTACTGTACCTGTTACTGGTACAGTGCCTGAGAAAATACCTTGTAATTAATATGCAAATGAGGCATCTTCAATGCACCCTTGGTGTGGCCAAGAGCTTGGTGCACTGTTATGCTCCTCATTTGCATATTGGAGCCCTTTCCCAACTTGTGAATGACAGTGTTCCCTTCCCAGAGCAAGCATTGTCTGAATACTGCCAGTGTCTGTTCTTCTCCTTGCCTCTTTTCTTCTGATGCAGCTCTCTAAACCTCCAGGCGTATTACTGTAGCAAACGGCGGCAGAAGAAAGACAGGGAAGAGAATGCGCAGTCATACACGCCAGCAGCATTCAGACAGTGCTCGCTCTGGGAAGCGAGCATTGTCAATCAAAACCGGAGGAATATGCAAATGAGACAAAACAATGCACCAAATCTTGGCCACGCTAAGGGTGCACCAAAGCCTCTTAATTTGCATATAAATTATTTACTTAGGCATTGTAACAGCTAAAGTGCTAGTCCCATTTAAAATGCATTTTGAGGGTGACGGACTCCCTTAAAACCAGATAGTCATACCACACAACATGGCTACTAAGTAACATTTCCCATATGTCTATTTTACATCAGCATCATTTTTTTCAAACATGCTTTTATTTTGTTAGGAAGTTAGAAGGCTTAAAATTTAGCAGCAATTTTTCATTTTTTTTTTCACAGAAATCTACAAATCCTATTTTTTATGGACCTATTCAGTTTTGAAGTGATGGAGGGGCCTATATTTTGAAAATCTGCCCAGATGTGACAGCATCTTAAAAACTGTACCCCTGAAATTATTTTAATTGACTGTCAGGAAATTTAATGAGCCTTCCGGTGCTACACAGGAGTGAAGCTAAAGTGGAATGAAAAAAAAATAAATAAAAAAATTACTTTAAAATATTGCACAAGAATTACACTAAAATATTTTTTTAGCCACACATTTTTCATTTTCGCAAAGGGTGAAAGGATAAAGTGGACCCCAAAAATTATTACGCACTTTCTCCCAAACGTGATAAAATCTCATATGTGGTCAAAATGAGCTCTGAAGGGAAGAAGCTCTATTTGGAGCGTAAATTTGTCTGGAATAGATTGCTGGACACCACTTTGCATTTACAGAGTCCTTCAGTTACTAAAACAGCAGAAATCCCCCACAAGCTACCACTGTTTTGAAAATTAGACCCCTCAAGGAATTCCTTTATTGGTTTGTTGACTATTTTATACCCATAGGTGCTTCACAGAGCTTTATAACATTTGGACGTGAAATTGAAAAATTACATTTTTTTTCAAGTGAATTGTTGTTTTAGCCCCAAAATTTGTAATTTTTACAAGAAGTAATAAGAGATGGACCCCTGACTGCTCTGACTGTAAAGAACCCTTTCCTATTTAGCTGCCGGAATCGCCTTTCTTCCACCCTCAGAGTGCCCACTGGTCCTTTAGTATGGGCTTTGGAAGGAATAAGTCGCGTGCCAGTACTTTGTATTGACCGCACATGTATTTTATACATAGAAATTATATCTCCACTGAGATGTCTTTTTTTCTAAGCTAAACCTGAAAATGAAAAATTATTTTTTTTTTCATTAATATGTTGATTTAGCACCAAATTTGTAATTTTCATGAGGGGTAATAGGAGAAAAAAAGTGCAGTAATAATGGTCAAAAACTAATGTTTGGGCACATTCAGGGCTCGGTAAGAAAACGGAGCTATTTGATTTTTGGAGCACAAATTTGGACACAGTGTTGCATTTGCAGAGCTTTGGTCGTGTTAAAAATGTAGAAACACCCACAAGTGACCCCATTTGGAAACTAAAACCTAAAAGGAATGGCTCTAAGGGTGTGATGAGTATTTTTAACCCACAAACTACATCATTGAATGTTATAAAATTGGACCATGAAAACGAAAAAATTGAAGGTTTTTTCTTTCCGCTAAAATGTTACGCTAGATTAGTTGCACCATTTAGATTTAACAAACATTGCATGCATTGATGATGATCTGTATTATAGAGCATGTTGGCTATAAACTGACATTTATCTTGTTGTCTTAAGTACGAACTGCATTGCTGGCCATCATTGGATTCATGCCTACAAAAGGAGAAGGTGCCATAGGTTCCCTGGATTACACACCTGAAGAAAGAAAAGCACTTGCCAAAAAGTATGTACGCAGTATCTTCAGTTTCCATTATTTCAGGCTGGCCACACTTGCTGCACGATTGACAGTAGGCACGTAAGAGTATGTGCACGTGTTTTTGCTGCGTTTTTTCCCTGTGCATTTTGCGGAAAAATGCAGCTTTTTACTGTACCAGCAAACTTAATGAGATTTCTGAAATCTCATGCACATATTGAATATTTTTTCCTGGCAGATTTCAAGCAGTTTCACAGCTGCAAAATGTCAATTCTTTCAGCGTTTCTGCAGCGTTTTGCACCAATTCTAATGAATGGGGGAAAAATGCATAAAAAAAACCTCATGCAAAAACACGTATCATGCGCAGCGGTTTTCCTGCCAACATAACAATATTGAATGTGTGCACATACCCTAAAGGGGTATTTCTTCCCATTAAAAAATGGCATATTGCTAATATATGCTGTCTTGATAATAAAGGAGTCTCCGCAATGATTTAGTGCTCCAGCCTCTTTTTTTTTTTTTTTGTCTTTCCTTGCACAGCGACGCCTCAGCCACCTTCTGTGCTGGGGAACTGCATCTCGGCTCCAATAAGATAATTAGACCCGGCAGCAGTTTTCCTGTCCATCTTGCTCTTCAGCGAAATATAATGATGGAGATGTCACGTTACAACAGCCATTCACTGAAAAGTGCAGCAAATTGACAATATTACTCAAAACAGGCCAAGATTACTGATACAAAATTCCACACCAGTTAACTGGGAGATGCAATAAGGCCCCAATGTGATTTGATAGAGGCACAATAAGTACAAACTAATGACAAACACACACTCACATTCGTGAAGGGGAGGGGGTGGATGTTTAGTATCGTGGATGCACCCTAATAAGATGCCAGTTACAGGATTACATGTAGTGAGATCTAATAATATGGGAGTGATCAATAGGCTGTGAGCCGGCCTGGCGCACTACATGTAACCGTGTGCTTGGCACCTTATAGAGGTCTTATTAGTGGGCATTCAGAATACTAAATGTCCACCTTCCTCACGGATGATGGGTGTGTGAGTGCATGCTCATCAGTATTTTGCATTTGTGCAGCTTTCATCATGTACAAAATAGTGTTTTTTGTTCATTCCAACACCCAAACAATGAAATAAAAGCTAAAAATAAATGTATATGTACACCAATATGGTAATATTGAAAATTACAAGTTGTCCAGCAAAAGAAAAAAAAATAACCCTATAATACAGCTCTGTTGACAGGAAATTAAAAATTATAAGGGATTTTGAATGTGGTAACTTTCCGGGAATGGAATTTGTTGGATTTTTTGCCCATTCCTCCCAAAAAAATAGCTTCAACTCCAGTATGTCGGTGGGTTTTCTCCCATAAACTGTTCACTAGAGGTCTTTCTATAACATTTCTACAGGATTAAAGGGCATGTCCAGACTTGTGGATAAAGTTTGCAGTCACTCATGTGCATTGCGCACTGTCGGAATTCTCCAGAAGGGAAGGTCATGTGACAGCATGTGATCTCCATACTTCTGGCCACATTCCGACTAGAGTTGTCCAGCCTCGCTCAATTGTTGTGTATTGAGCAAGGCTATGCACATCTAGTTGGCATGTAACAGCATGTATGCAAATCACCTACTTGCTGTCATGCGACTACCCACTGCCAGCGCCGGTACTGCAAAATCCTGACAGCACGATGTTTTGGAGGACTCTACAAGGTTTTAAATGACTACTACATTTGAAAACGTCTGTAACGTTTATGTTCAGTTAGCTTAGTATGTCTATATTATGTGTACTTACATATGGCTATGTATGTGTGTGCAGTTAGACAGTTGTGCTAATGAATGCTTGAAGGTATATATATATATTTCTTAACAAATGTTTAACCCCACAGTTAACTTTCCATCCATGATCTGAATTGCATTTGTAGTTCTTAGTACTGAGGCAACATAAGGGACTTATACTCTCCTATTACCAACTCTTCTGTGTCTTGAAGTGATTGTCACTGTGTTCTTTCCACTCTGCAGACATATTGCATATAGCCACTCCACCCATGAAGTAATAACCTGTTGCTGACAAAATCATATTTTTTCACTTTTTTGTGCAAGACTTTGTGTTATACGCATCTAATACAGGGAACACATATTCCTGGACTTTTGCTGATCTTCTTCATTCTTGTCTCTGTATGCAGGTCTCAGGAATACTTCTGTGAAGCATGTGGGATAAGTATGAAATCTGCCTTGCTGCCACTTAACTCAGAGTCTAGCAGAGACGACAAAGAAGACCGAGAGCTGGCTAGACAAATCAGTTTTACGGTATTAAGCGGATATGTATTTTGTATAGTATATTTTACCTTTGGTTGGGTCATAGGGTAATAGATGCCGCATCCATATTTGAGGAATCCATCTAACATTGTGATACTTTACCACTAAAGGTAAAGGACCAGTAAAACCTTTTCATAGTGGACTTCCACTAAGATTTTCTGGAGCACGTCTATGGGGCATAGAGAAACATTTATACATGCATTGGATTCTGTTTGGATTTAGGCCTGGAATCCACTCGTAAATCTGGACAGAATACACAGCCTATCAAGAACTCTGAAGGTATCATGACACGTCCCTTGAACATACCAGAAAATGTCACAAAAGAATGCCACAGTCCAAAATTCACTGTTTAAAAGTTACTTGCTTGTGGCTCCAACATTACCAATTCCAGAAATTCACAGACTTATGCTATTAGGGTATGTGCACACGATGCAGAAATGAAGCAGAAAATTTCTGCATCATTTCTGCATCTCCCTGGCAGAAAAAACGCATGCAGATTGTGCATGCGTTTTTCCTGCAGAATACATGCGGATCCACATGCAGATTGACATGCGTTTCCGCATGCAGATTGACAAGAGCTTTCCAGGCGATTTTAGCATCACCTGGAAAGTGCTTGACAACTAGGTCACACTATATAAATCCATGCAACCGGCATGGATTTATATAGTGTGACCCGAGAGAGTGTATATACTTACCTCCGATGGCCCGCGCTGTCCTGCTTTACAAAGTTCCCGGCTGCCGGCAACTTTGAATTGAAAGACCTGCCGACGTCAGCGTCACGTGACCCGTCACATGACTCTGACGTCACCGCAGGTCCTACAACTCACTGCAAGTGCCGGGAACCAAGCGGGAGCGCTGCGCGGGCCGACAGAAGGTAAGAATACATTTATTTTTTATTTTATTCTTTTTTTACAGCTTTTTTAATGGTACCTGGGTGTGGATGAGACTCTCCTCTCCTCCACACCCGGGTACCATCCGCATATTAGAACGCGCCAATAACGCAAGTACAAATGCTGTCTTGCGGAATTGGCGCGTTCTAATGCAAGTCAATGGCGGCGAAATCGCCGCGTTTCCGCAAAATTAATTGACATGCTGCGGATTTTTGACCGCAGCGTTAACGCTGCGGAAAAATCCGCATCATGGGCACAGCACATGCGGATTTCCATTGGGGAACATTGCTTCCCTTCTACCATGCGTTTTTCATACGTTTCCGCGGCGTTTACGCAACTGCAAAAACGCCGCGGAAACGCATGAAATACGCATCGTGTGAACTCAGCCTTAGAGTAGAAAAAACTAAAATGTAACTTTTATTAAATAAATTACATTTTTTTGCAATACATTAGTTATGATAAATAGAATAATAAACAGACTAAAGACCCTTATATCCCTGGACTAGAGTCTTCGTGTAATTAGGCACAAATACAGTATGAAGTTATATCAATACTCTTAAACACCATGCATAGATTTGATAATTCCACACTGGTTACACATGGTATCTGATTTAGGTATTCTGTGTAGTAGATACTTCACAAGAGTACAGCACCCAGATTGAGCGGGATAAACTACAAATATACTGAGCAGCTACAGATGTTTATTTTAGCTGCTGCGGTCTGTTATCACAGCCTAGGTACTGACCCTATGTGCCCTAAACTACACCATTAATCAGCCCTCAGAGGTCTGAGGATAACCCAAAATGCCGGGTGAGGCACACTTTAGCTCCTCTAATAGATTGCAGCTGCGCTGAGACACTATGATTGTGTGTCTCCGCTGCTGCGGTGTACCTTATCCAGCCTGAATAAATCACCTTACATGTATAACACTTGTAATTTACAGCCCTACGCGTTTCATCATCTAGCTTTTTAACTGCTATGATCATCAGGGGCTAGCAGTCTTTCTAAGGTATTCAATAGTCAGGTAACATGTTTTAACTGATAAACGTATTGGCAGGGTTGCCGGCCGTGTTTGGCAGCCAAACTAGCACATCTTTGTAGAAGGAAAGATCCCCCCTCATTCACTCCCTCAATTCTTTCTTAACCAATCAGTATGCCGGGGAGTGTGCTCTAATTTGCGTTATACCAAACAACATAAGACACGTAACCTGGAGGCTCGTTTGTTACCTCCAATAGGAATGTGTCCGTGGAGCAGGAACCTTCCATTAGGAAGCACCTCCTCTCGATCATCCTTTGTATAGAGGAGGTTAATAATACACCCATATCTATCCTTGCTGCATTGCTTCATATAATAGACACTTCCTTTCACCGATGTATGTTGAAGGTTTATTCATTCTAAATCAGTTTCTAAAACTGTCATTGGCACTAATAACATCTCATATCCATACAAAGATATTCTCAACGTATATTTTTCTCCATATTCTTTACCATATGTTGAATTAATATCATATGTTAATATTGCCAGCATAGTCATGTTCATGATGGAACATCTTATAAAGAATGAATCATGAAAGTGATGACAACTATCTCCTCAATTAATGAAGCAATATCTATTATCTGATCTTTCATCAATATACAAACTTAATCATATCATGTCAACTGACCATAATAGGAACGTTATTTAGATAAAAATTAATATAGATATTATTTGATATAATTATCACCATATCCAAATACAATTTTTAGTGTCTGCTGGAGAGTTATTACAGATGAATAAATACATATGGAGAAAAAAATACCAAAAAATGGTAATCAACGGTGAACGGGAAATGAAAAAATCCAATTTTTCTCAAACTGATGTGCCTGTGTAATACTAATCTGAAGTAATGTTCATTATGGAGGACATGGCTAGGCTCTAAAAAATAATAGTAATGACTTGCGTAGACTACGGATTTTCTTCAAAATCAACACGATTTCTATTGGGTATATTAAGAGTCAATGAAACAGGAGAAGGACAAAGTTTCATTTAATCATTGTGGACTACAAGATCTCATTTTGTAGATCCACCGACACTCTTTTTGAAACCATAACTGATCCCAGTTGCCTCCTCTCAATGGGGTACGTACTACGTCTATTGTTTGAAAACGTAAATCATAAGGGTTTCCAGTGTGTTTCCCAAGGATATGTCTGGATAACGCGGTGTCTTCCTTGCGCCTGATGTATCCAATATGCTCCAGAATCCTCCTCCTTAGCTCTCTTTTGGTCTTGCCAATATAGTTTTTCGGACATTGGCAAGTTGCCATATAGATCACTCCTTGCGTTTTGCAATTTGCAAATTCGCGACTGTGAAAGACTTGGTTCATAGAGGCGCTTGAGAAGGTCTTTTGTTGATACACTTACATGCCTTGCAACTTCCACACTGATAGGTACATACAATTTCTCTATTCAGCCCGGTATTAGCTCTAGCATTCCACAGTCCACTACAATCTTTATTGTGCACATCAATTTAAACCACAGAAATAAGTGGTTTTTCAAATACATTCTTTTTTTATATTTGCTTGTCAGCAGCGCTATCTCTGCTCGCTCAGTGCCAATCACATGACCCCGGCTGCAGCTGCTGCTGATATCCTCGGATGTCACTTCAACTTCCGGACTCTGGCAGTTGAGGTTGCGTCACGGAGACGTCACCCAGTCTCGCGCAGACTGCGGCCACTCACCCTAATTGACCGGGCTGTGTTGGCGGATTCACCGCACATCACAGGCCATGATCGAGCTCGCGCTGTAGAAGATTTTCCTCTCTCTTTCTGCTTTCATTGGTACATACTTGCAGGGCACATGTACTAGACCAACTCTGTTATGTTCACCTAGGGCTCAATCCGTTTAAGCTTTTTCACGAGTATTCTGGCTTTGAAAAGTCACATAATTTTGGCGCAACAGGTGGCTGCACTAAAATGATTTGACTTTTGTCATTCTCATCAGTTTTGCCCAGCTCCTACAAAGTGGGGGAAGCTGGGACAAGATTGGCGTGGGGACTGTGACTCGTCAAATTCATGATGAGCTATAGCATTCGCTAAGCCACAAATCTTACTTCAGCACACAGAGGTGTACACTTCATGAAGAGGCCTACACCTCTTCATGAATCAGGCGTGTCTGACTCCAGTCTTGATTTATTGATCCAATAGTATCTACCGTATTTTTCGGACTATAAGATGCAACGGACCATAAGACGCACCTAGGTTTTAAAGGAGGAAAATAGGAAAAAAAAATTAAGCAAAAAATGTGGTCATGATGCCCTGTTATGGGGGAGGGGGTCTGCTGCTGACACTGGTATTGGGGTAATGTCCCCCAATTCTGTTAATATCCTCCATCTTGGTATGTATGGCCCCTCCTTCCTGGTATAAGTGGCCCCCATCCCATCCTGGTATGCATAACACCCCTTGATCCCCCATCCCGGTATGCATGGCACCCCTTGATCCCCCATCCCGGTGTGCATGGCACCCCTTGATCCCCCATCCCGGTGTGCATGGCACCCCTTGATCCCCCATCCCGGTGTGCATGGCACCCCTTGATCCCCCATCCCGGCGTGCACGGCACCCCTTGATCCCCCATCCCGGCGTGCACGGCACCCCTTGAGCCCCCATCCCGGCGTGCACGGCACCCCTTGAGCCCCCATCCCGGCGTGCACGGCACCCCTTGAGCCCCCATCCCGGCGTGCACGGCACCCCTTGAGCCCCCATCCCGGCGTGCACGGCACCCCTTGAGCCCCCATGCCGGCGTGCACGGCACCCCTTGAGCCCCCATCACGCTGCCTACAAAAAAAATAAACAATCATACTTACCTCCTCTCTCCTCCAGCGCTGTCCCCCTCTGCTGCCGACACTCACTGTGTGAGCCGCGCATGGCAGGGCGCGCATGGTGTCCTTGCCATGCGCCCTCACACAGTGTGAGACGCTGTGCTGGAATAATCACTGCTCCCCACGCCGGGACTCTGTGCGTGGGGAGCAGTGACCATTCAGTCTGTTCAATAGCCGCCACACTGTACTGCAGCGCTGCTCCGGCTGGGAGTGGGTTGTAGGGAATATTCATGAGCTTTAATAGCGGGCACACGGACCGCAGAGCAGCAGCAGGAGCTGCTGCGGCTCCAGTGTGACGGCTATTAAGAAAAATGAATATTCATTGCTCTCCACGCCCATGGGCGTGGGGAGCAGGGAATATTCATTTTCTTTAGTAGCGGGCACAGCATAAGCTGCAGCAGGCAGCTGCTGCCTCCTGTGCCCGCTGATCCCCTGCTGCCGCTCCCCCACACCCACCACCACTCACAGCCATGTATATAGTATTCGGACTATAAGACACACCCCACACTTTCCTCCAAATTTTGGAGGAAAAAAGTGCGTCTTGTAGTCCGAAAAATACAATATTTACTCTTGTACGTGGAAGTTTGAAAGTTTGACATGTTGGTTTTACTATCAGGCTCAAGTAAATCCTCCTGGAAGTTCTCAAAAAGTAGAAGACAAGCATCTGCAGAAGTCACCAGAACCCGACCAAACTACTTCCACAACTCCTCAGGTAAGTTTAGTTTTCTTCTTATGTACAGATTTTAAGATATTCAAGGTTAACGTGTGGATTCTTTTTTTTTTTTACGCTGTGTAAGGCTCTGTTCTCGTCTGCATTTTTCAAACCTGTTTCTCAGTACCGCTGTATGATAGGGAAAGAGACTTCATGCAGAGAATGACACTATAACGGAAATAAAAAGGACCCCAAGATGGTCACTATGGTCGTTCTTGTGTCATTTTCATCTGTTACCTCACAGATCTGTCCTCTCTATGGTTTCTGTTTATATTTTCCTAGAGAGTAACAGAGAAACAAATTTGCAGACGTACGTGTGGATAGTCTGAGTAAAAAAAATAAATTGCACTATGATATTTATGAATCTGTATGAAACCAGAATATTTTATACTCTTAGGCTATGTACCCACGATGCAGAAATCCTCTGGATTTTTCCTGAGTGTTTCTGCATCTCCCTGGCAGAAAAAACGCATGCGGATTGTACATGCGGATTGTACATGCGGATTGTACATGCGCTTTTCCTGCCAGGGACAAGCTGATGTGAAGCGTTCTTCACATGCATTTCCGCATGCCTGTTGTCAAGCGCTTTCCAAGAGATTTTAGCATCACTTGGAAAGTGCTTGACAACTTGGTCACACTATATAAATCCATGCAAACGGCATGGATTTATATAGTGTGACCGTAAAGAATTAAAAAAAATAAATATTATACTTACCTTCAGATGGGCCCCGGTGTCCTTCTTCCATCCGTCCTGGCTTGCCGGCAGCTCGCGGTGGACTAAAGGGACCTGCCATTACGTCATTTAGTCATGTAATGGGTCACACGACCGCCGACGTCAGCGGTCGCGTGACCTGTCACATGACTAAATGACGTCGCCGCAGGTCCCTTTAGTCCACCGCGAGCTGCCGGCAAGCCAGGACGGATCAGAGAAGGACACCGGGGCCCATCTGAAGGTAAGTATAATATTTATTTTTTATTTTATTCTTTTTTTTACAGGTACTATGGTATCCGCACATTGAACCACATGATATCCGCATGTGCAGATGCAGTGATGCGGATGTCATGCGGTCCAATGCAAGTCAATGGCAGCGAAAACGCAGCGCTTCTGCAAAATAATTGGTAGTGCTGCGGATTTTTCCGTAATGATAATCCGCAGCGGAAATTTCCGCAGCATGTGCACAGCACATGCGGATTATCATTGGGGAACATAGCAGACCTTCTACCAAGCGTTTTTTAAGCGTTTCTGCAGCGGAATTGCCACTGCGGAAACACTTAAATAACGCATAGTGGGCGCACAGCCTCAGTTTCACTTAAGTTTTTTTTTTTTTTTAAATTACTGTAAATCTGGTTATATACAATTAAAGCGGAGAAGCCAGCTTTCACAACATGTTTTTTTTAGTATACTCTTGTATTGTCCAGCAGATGGTCCAAACCTCTGTTGTTCTCTCAGGAAATGTATCAATATACAAATGTGTCAGGGGGCCATGTAAAACCTGTCATTTTAGGGCTGACAGTTAACTTGCACTTTTGCAACCATTTTTTTTACACTGCATCCACTATCGTCGAAAGGAGTGAAATTAAGTATTCACAGCATCCACGATCGCTCTGTCAATATTTAGGACATAAAGTGCAATATTTCGACCCCTTGTTATAGATGGGTTTAAAAAAAATATATATATATATATATATTTTTTTTTTTTTTTCTATAACCCCTTAACGACCGCTGTAACGCATTTTTACGGCGGTCATTAAGGGTACTTATTCCACAGCGCAGTTAAAATGCGGTGGCGGCGATTCCTGCGGCTGTTAGCTGTGTGCGACTGCTGACACCCTTCGGCATCAGCCCCGGCCGATCTCGGTGCCGATCGGGGCCAATTAACCCCTTAAATGCCGCTGTCAATTGTGACAACGGTATTTAAGTGCTTACCAGGGGGTTTTGCGACCCCCTTAGTAACCATCGGACCCCCCGCAATGAGAATTGCGGGTCCCGATGGTTACCATGGTACCCTGAGATCATGTGATGTCAGTGAGTCAAACATGACTCACTGACAGGTCTCATGCACTGCAGTACAGAGGTACTGCAGTGTATGAGACCAGCTATAAAAGTGAAAATTATGCATGTCCCACAGTGGGACTTAATAAAAAAGTTAAAATGTGTAGAAGAAAATAAAAAAAATAAATAAAAAAAAACACACCCAGAAAGCTCACAGAAATCACTAAAATCCGTTTCACCGCTCAAAACGCAGCGTTTGTGATAAAACAAAAATAAACGAAAAATTGTACGCAAAATTGTTATTGCCGTGTCCGGAAAAACCCGCTCTATAAAACTGTCTCGTTATTTAGTCCGTTTGGCGAATGCCGTAAAAAAAAAACGCCCAAAATGACACTTTCATCATACTGACTCACAAAAAAGTGAATAAAAAGCGATCAAAAAGTCTTACATAAAGAAAAATTACATAAATAAAAATGCCAAACCGTTCCGCAAAAAACGAGCCTTAATATGGCTCATTCGGCAAAAAAATAAAAAGTTACAGCTCTCAGGATGCGACGATGCAAAATCAAATTCTTTTTTGAAAAATACTATTTTTAGTCTGTAAAAATAGCAAAGCATAAAAAAAATATATAAATCTAGTATCGCTGTAATCGCACCGACATGCCGAACAAATCTGTCATATCACTTTTACCGAACGGCGCAAAAAATAAAAACAATAACTGAATTGCTAGTTTTTGTTCATTCTGTGTAGAAAAATCTGAATAAAAAGCGATCAAAAATTACTATGGTACACAAAAAATCTGCAACTTGTCCTGCAAAATATAAGCCCTCATACAGCTCTGTTCACCAAAAAATAAAAAAGTTACAGCTCTCAGAATATGGCGACGAAAATAACTACTTTTTGTAAAAGAAAGCATTTTTACTGTGTGATCGCAACAAAACCTAAAAAAAGCCCATATAAATCTGGGGGCTGAAAAACATTTTTGTGGGAAAAATGTGAAAATTTTATTTTTACGGCTCAATGTTATAAACTTCTGTGAAGCAACTGGCTGTTCAGGGTGCTCACCACACATCTAGATAAGTTCCATGAGGGGTCTAGTTTCCAAAATGGTGTCACTTGTGGGGGGTTTCCACTGTTTAGGCACATCAGGGTATTTTCCAAACGCGACATGGCGTCCGCTAATTATTCAAGCAAATTTTACATTCAAAAAGTCAAATGGCACTCCTTGCCTTCCGAGCCCTGCCGTGTGCTCAAACAGTGTTTTTTTTCCACATATGGGATATCGGCGTGCTCAGAAATTTTGGGGTCCATTTTCTCTCGTTACCCTTGTGAAAATAAAAAAATTGGGTCTGAAGTGAACATTTTGTGAAAAAAAAGTTAAATGTTCACTTTTTCCTTCCACGTTGCTTCAGTTCCTGCGAAGCATTTGAAGGGTTAATAAACTTCTTGCATTTGGTTTTAAACACCTTGAGGGGTGCGGTCTTTTAGAATGGTGTCACTTTTGGGTATTTTCTGTCATATAGACCCCAAAGTCATTTCAAATGTGATGTGGTCTCTAAAAAAATGGTTTTGTAAATTTTGGTGGAAAAATGAGAAATCACTGGTCAACTTTTAACCCTTCTAACTTCCGAACAAAAAGAATTTTTGGTTCCAAAATTGTGCTGATGTAAAATAGACATGTGGGAAATGTTATTTATTAACTATTTTGTATGACATATCTCTCTGATTTAAGGGCATGAAAATTCAAAGTTTGAAAATTGCGATATTTTCTCCAAATTTTCATTTTTTTTCATAAGTAAACGCAAGTCTTATCGAAGAAATGTTACCACAATCATGAAGTACAAAATGTCTCGAAAAAACAATATCAGAATCAGGGGGATCCGTCTAAGTGTTCCAGAGTTATCTCATAAAGTGACACTGGTCAGAATTGTAACATTTGTCCCGGTCATTAAGGACATAATTGGCCCCATCCTTAAGGGGTTAAAGATCATTTCTGGTGTGCTCTACCGAGTAATGTCAGTAAATTATAAGGCCCAGTGATCACAGTGAAAACTGCAAGATTTCAGGACTTTAAAAAAATAAATGTTAATAATAATTGGGTATTATGGCCAAACATCTCCACTTTTGGTGTTTTTTTTTTAAATTCCTTCACCCCCCAGGCAATTTTCCATTTTTTTTTGTTTTTTCCTTCCCTTATTCAAAGAGCCATAACTTTTTTATTTTTGCGTCAATGTGGCCGTATGAGGGCTTGTTTTTTGTGAGTCAAGTTTTACTTTTGAATGACACTATTGATTTTTATCATATAGTCTACTGGAAAACAAAACAAAAAATTCCTAGTACAGTTAAATTGCAAAAAAAATTGCAATAACGCAATTTTTTTTTTTTTTTAACATGTTCACTAAATGCTAAAACTGACCTGGTATTATGATTTCCTAGGTCAGTACGAGTATGCCGATACCAAACATGTATAGTTTATTTTTGATTTAACCCCTTTACAGCTTGGGACGAATTAGTACGCACCAGGCTGTAACCCCCAGTTCAGCGCGGGCTCCGGCGCTGAGCCCACACTGAACCGGGCACATGTCAGCTGATTATTACAGCTGACATGTGCCCCCACCAGCCGCGGGTGGAATCGCGATCCACCCACGGCTGTTAACATGTTAAATGCCGCTGTCAATCTCTGACAGCGGCATTTAACATCGCTGCGCCGAAAGCGCGTCACTTACCCCGCCCATCGATGACCCCGTCACGTGATCGTGGGTCACCGATGGGTGGTCATGACAACCCTGGGTCTGCAGCAGACCCCAGTGGTTGTCATGAGCTGATCGCAATGAGCACCACCTAGTGGTCGGCGCTCAAAGCACAGGAGCATTTTTGTTACATAGAGGTGATCTGCTGATCACCTCTATGTAACAGAGGCGATCAGACAAGTGCTGCTTCTAGTCTCCTATGGAGACTATAGAAGCAAGCAAAAAGTGAAAAAAAAATGGTATTAAAAAAATATAAAGGTTTAAATCACCCCCCTTTCGCCCCATTCAAAATAAAATAATAAAAAACTCACATACACATATTTGGTGTCGTCGTGCTCAGAATCGCCCGATCTATCAATATAAAAAAAGAATTAATCTGATCGGTAAACGGCGTAACGAGAAAAAAATTTTAAACGCTAGAATTACGTTTTTTAGTTGCCGCAAAATTGCAATAAAATGCAATAACGGGCGATCAAAACATCGAATCTACCCCAAAATGGTATCAATAAAAACTTCAGCTCGGCGTGCAAAAAATAAGCCCTCACCCGGCCCCAGATCGCGAAAAATGGAGACCCTACCGGTCTTGGAAAGTGGCACCATTTTTTTAAGCAAACTTTGGAATTTGTTTTCACCACTTAAATAAAAAAGAACCTATACATGTTTGGTGTCTACAAACTCGTAATGACCTGGAGAATAAGAATGGCAGGTCAGTTTTAGCATTCAGTGAACGTGGTAAAAAAAAAATCTGTGGTATTGCATTGTTTTTGCAATTTCACCGCACTTGGATTTTTTTTCCCTTTTTCCCGTACACGATATGGTAAAACCAGTAATGTCGTTCAAAAGTACAACTCATCCCGCAAAAAATAAGCCCTCACACGGCCATATTGTCCGAAAAAATAAAAACGCTATCGCTCTGGGAACAAGGGGAGCAAAAAACGAAAGTGCAAAAACGGAAAATCCCAGGGTTGTGAAACATTACACTGATTAAAATAATGCCTTGGTTGATGAAATCCGTCCTGTGGTTCTTGTGTAATCTTTTCTTTCAGTTTTGAGATAATGCTTACATATTCATCTGTATGCTCTTATGACCCCTCAGTGATTGTTCACTGACCTGCCTCCTGTTTTACATAATGCATCTACTGTAGTAGTGCTGGGCTAGGTAAAATAGGAGGCAGGTCAGGGAAGGCACAGTGAGCTGTCATTAGAGCATACAGATGAATATGTAAGCAGAGCACCAGATAGAGCGCTCCCCCACAGGCCGCCCCGGAGCACAAGCATATCATTATCCCCAAACTGAAAGTAAAGATTACACAAGAATCACAGGACGGATTTCATCATCCAAGGTATCATATTAATCAGTGTAATGTCGCCCACCTGACAGTGTATGTGGTTTGCTGAGCACAATCCTGCTGACAGGTGCGCTTTAAGTGGTGAAAAAAAGTTTTTGCGCTTGTCGCCATTCTCCGAGACCTGTAACGTTCTTATTTTTTCTGATCTGGGGCTGGGTGAGGGCTTATGTTTTGCGCCCCGAGCTGACGTTTTTATTGATACCATTTTTGGGTAGATATAATGTTTTGATTGCCTCTTATTGCAATGTTGTGGCGACCAAAAAAAACATAATTCTGGCATTTTTTATTTTTCTCGTTACCGATCAGATTAATTTGCTGCTATGTATAGCAAAAATCATGATCTCCTATGAACGCAGGCCATGAGACCCCTGGCTGTCATGATGGGCGGAACTTGTGACGCTTGTTAAATGCCGTTGTCGGTGATTGAGGCATTTAACTTGTTAACTGCCACGGGTGCATCTCGGATCCACCCGCAGCTGTTAGAGACACTTGATGGCTGATTAAATCAGCCATCAAATGCGGAGAAAGATGCAGGCTCAGCGCCGGAAACCGAATCAAAGGCAAGGACACGGCCGATGACTAAATATACGTCATCGATTGTGAAGGGATTAAATAACAGTCACAGAAGCTTTATGGTTTGTTGAGATGCCACTTTGCAAACTTTAGCTATACAGCCTCATTGTTTTTAGAAGAGGAGGTTTTCTCCTGAAAATCCTCGTAAACAGGCCATGCTTGTTCAGATTTTTTTTTCTAATTGTACCTCTGTGAACTTGAACATTTAGCATGCTAACTGAGGCCTGTAGAGTCCGAGTTCTAGCTCTTAGGTTTTTAGTAATTTCTCTGAGCATTGCATGGTTTGACCTTGGGTAAGCTTCTTGGGAAGATTTTCAACTGTATTGAATATTTTCCCTTATTTATGTTTTTTTTACTATAGAATAATGGCCTCCAAATTGAATGGAAATGGCCTTTATAACAATTCCCAGATAGGTGGGCAGCAACAATTGCTTCTCTCAGCTCATTGATGATGTTTTTCTCCTGTTTGAAGTTGTATTTACCTAATTTTAAGACCTTGTAAGGACAATATTTTTATTTTATTATGTCCTCCCTCATAAAATCATAGAATTCAAACAGGGTGTACTTATTTTTTCTCATAACCATTTCTAAATATATACAGTATAATTAACCCATGTGCCCCTTTAAATATAATTAACCACTGTTCCCAACCCCTAAGTACCCCCTTCCCTCTCAAAAATACAACTTTCTATTGGACCCCACCAATCAAAAATAAATCACTTGCCTCCCATTTGACGTCCCATGAAGTGCTGTCTATTAGCTTCCTTTACCTCTGCTGCCCAGAGTCCAGCCGAATTGGAAGTGGTACAATGACCCCATTGCGCCAACTTAACGTAGGTGAGTTACCTTAGGTGGGGTTACTTTCCTGCCATTAGATCTCTGTAGTCGCACTAGGCAGGGATGTCCCCAATCTTCCTTAGTGTTGTCCATCTCTGTGGACAATTCCTTTTTTTTCTCTTTATAACTTAAATGCATGTATTTGGCACTAAAAATAATCTTTGCAAATCGCTTTCTTAATTTTTTTTGACCATTTGGCTTTTACAAGTTTACCTGCACATTCATCTTGTATGTGGTTCTTGCTTATAAATCTGCTAAGAGAAGATCAGAAAAAGACCGATAACTCTCATATTGGACCATCAGAATGAGCTCAATGACTGATTCAGTTAACCCATTCTGCAGCCAGCAATAGATGGCGCAACACAAAGGGAGGATATAGATGGCAAATGGTGCAATATTTTTGATACCCAATTCAAAAATAAATTTTATCCAAAAATACATGTATGTAAATAAGGAAAAAAGTGCCTTCAAAATATACAGCCATCATACAAGCAATAATATCTACCTTTATCTAATGTTTAATAAAATGTAAAATATTTCTTTAAGTTCATGCAACTAAAAATGCTATTAACATGCTAAAAAAAGGAATCTTTGTGAAAAAAATGGAAAGTGCCAAAGCCACTCACAGAGAAGAGTGGAAACAGGCTGTTCGATATCAGTTCTATAAATGTGATTGATTAACACTATTACTTTATTAACTCGATTGACGTTTCACACACTACTAGCACGGAGGTAAATACAGGCTTTCATTTATTTTTTCCGAAATCTGAAATTTGTTGAAAGCCTCCGGTTTATATAATACTGCTTTTATAATTGAAAGTATTAATTTGTCATTTGCCTAATTCTCTTAGGCTGTGGTACTTATATAACACATCCATTATGGGAGTGCATGGAGTCTGGTCCTGAGCCAAGGCAGCTGCTACCAGACTTTTATAAATGCAATCTAAATTCAGTGACAAATTGTGCTGAAATCCTAGATAAGCCGCACTTTATTTATTTATTTGTTTATTTTAGCGGTGGTGGGCCCGGGGATTGGTATAGACAAAAACACGTCTAATAACGTCAGACCATCTGTTGTGGCAGGCTTCGCATTTTACAGGCTTGGTAAATTGGGGAATACCCTCCAACTGCACCTTCACACAATGAGTGCAATGATTAAAGCTCCCGGCTTTGTCTTTTGTAGTGTTCTTAGAAGCTTGCAGAAAGCACAAGCAGAGTCCTCTTGGCACAAGGGACGTAGCAGATGAACAATAGAAGTGTACTGCTGCTTTCCTACAGTGCACAGAGTACCATGATCCCCTGCCATTAAGACTAGTGATGAGTGAGCGTGTTCTGTTAACCCTTTCAGTGAACGTGCTCGCCCAGTATCTTCAGCGTGCTCGGGTGTTATGTTTGAGTCACTCCATGCGCATGATTTGCGACTGTTTGACAGTTTTACTACATGGGAGGAATGTCTATTTCTTAGGCATTCCTCACATGTATTAACACTAGGACTACTGGACTCGTGACCCCGCCTAGAACTACTGAAAGGAGTCATTTTGACTCCTTGCTTGTTTTCGTTTATTTTTAGAGTTTCATTTGTGGTTATTTATTAATAATTATATTTTTTGTAATGTATTATTATTGTGAGATCCAACAGTAATGCTTTTGATTGTTTTTTTTTCTGCTTTTCTTATTTTTCTACAGAAAATAACAATAATTATAATAGACGTTTTTCAAACATTTTTTTTTATTCAAGTGCACACATATAAACAACAACTGAAGAACAAAAAGCAGAGAAAATGTAGGTGAAGGAGCATAAAAATGAAAATATGGCGCAGAATTCACCTTCTAAACATTTGGTGTTTCGCATTTTAGGCATTGCCTTTGATTTATGGCAGTACATTGCCCACACAAAGACTTACCACAAGTCTTACAATTTCCGACAGATCTATTTTTCTTGCACTTTTCTTTGATCTGGCAAAATTTTGTTTGAACCATCACTTCTGAGCATGTAGAAACTTGGGACGTGGAACCCTTTTCCCTATCTGTGACATAAGGACCACTCAACTCTCTCACAAGCGTTTGCAAAAATGCCTTGCGTGACATTTTTTGGTGGGTAATCTCCTTGAATATTATCCATGCATTTATACCCGCAAAGTCTAAGGCATTTTCAAATGCATGAACAGGCCATCTCCTTGTGCATGTTCGTGTGGTATATTTTCGTGCCATCTGATCCACTACATCTACTCCATATTTTGTTTCATTGTAAAACTTTACCTTTTCTGGAGTTTTTTTAGCGGAATCAGACGCAACAACAACATCTGGATGGACGGAACTCAAAATGACAACATTTTTGTTGGGCTTTCCTTGATATACTGTAAGTGTAAAATTGTCTTCATTTCTAAACACTTTAGTGTTGTACAATTCCTCTTTCATGGATTTTATTTCTTTAGGCACTTCTCGCCTTATCTTGTTCAGTGTTCCCACGATGGTTGTTCCTTTGCTTTTTAGCTGTTTAGCTAATTTTACTGAAGTAAAATAATTATCGGTTGTAACATTGCGACCTTTTTTCAAAAACGGGTCCAATAACTTCATTACCACATGGTCAGCTAAACGGTCCTCAGCACGGCGTGTGTCATGTTTGCCTAGATAAGGGAAGCCATTTGCCAGATATTTGCTCCTCTTATCAACAGCTAGCCAATATTTGTGGCCATATTTATCTGGTTTGGAAGGCATGTACTGCGTGAATGGACACCTAGTTTTGCTTGGGAAAAGTTGCTCATCCACCGTTATGTATGGGCCAGGTTTGTAACACGCAATACAATTTTCAATAAACCTGTCCCACACAGTAGAAAATAGAGCAAACTTGTCCGTTTGCAGTCTCTCCGATCGAGTAGATTTCTCATCAAATCTGAGAAACCTCATAATTTCAACAAAGCGGTCCCTAGACATTGTCGCTTTGCAAAACGGTATTCCCCAGTCATTACACCAAATACTGCTAATCGAGTGACGGTTCGTGCCAGATATTCCACGAGCATAGAATATCGCAATGAATGCATCTAGCTCCTCATCAGATAGAGTAAACTGTAAATTATTGTTCCTGCATGCTTCTGCAAGCGTACAGTTCTTTATATGTGTCAATATATATGAATCAAAAAATAAACGCCATGCGCTCAAAGGACTATCGATAATGATATTTCTTCTGGCGTATCCTGTAGGGCCAGGTGCTTCTCGAAGAATATTTTGGCTGTCACGCCTACCAGGCAAGTGTTCTCCAATTTCAACAGGTTTCCATTGAATACCATCCGCTGAAACTAGTATTCCTTCAGATTCGCCTTCTCTGGTGTTTGTTGTTGCATTACCTTCGCCGCCATCGTTATCTGTTGTTCTTTCATTTCTGGGACGTTTTGCTGATTTTTTCTGTCCACGACCAGGAGGATGGTCACGAGGCAACATAACTGCATGAGCCCGATCCCCAGTTGATGTGCTTGGAATATCTGTAAAAAAGTTGATGAATATTTAGAATTTTTGTTTTGTAAGGGTCCGTGCACACTGGCTGGATTAGCGGCGGAATATCCGACCGGATATTCTCACCACAATCCGGCCCGTACCTGCCCGCTCAGGTACAGAGCGGAGTTTCATACCTGAAGCTCCGCTCCGAACCCCGGGCTGGAGCCGCTGTCTGGGACGGAGCCGTGCTCGCGCGTAAGCAAGCGCTGCTCTGTCCCTGACAGCGGCTCCAGCCCGGGGTTCGGAGCGGAGCTTCAGGCATGAGCGGGCAGGTACGGCCTGTATTGCGGCAAGTATATCCAGATGGCTATTCAGCCAGAATTCTGCTAGTGTACACAGGCCCTAACTCAGTGTGTGGAAGAACAAATAAATACACATAACTACTTACCTTCTGGATTTGTTCCTTCTGAGTCTTCAGATTCACTTGATATGTTCTGAGGAATGAAATCTTCATCACTGTCAGAATCAAATACATGTTCCTGCAATTCGGATTCCGATTCATCCTCCGGTATGGATTGCAAAGTAGCCAGAATATCCTGAGGCTTTATCAAACGTCTTCTCTCCATATTCCTCACAAATTCCATAATTCTATATAGTTCCCTGCTGAAAAATAGAAATGAAATGAAAACTAAAAGAAATAATAACTGTTCTGCCACCTTCAAAAGTAGGTGGGCTGAATCAGTTGACAGACAGCTAAACTATTTCATAACAATTCATACCTGTATGAGTCTTCAGAGCTCGTATGTCTGCGTCTGTTCTCTTTGTCTCTTCAGCTGAACTGAAAGTAAAGTTACTATCCAGAATACTGTCTCCTGCTAGGACCTTAGAAAAACACCACCCTTCATTAGCATAAGATAAGAGCCTAGAGTAAACAAGCTATTTTGTTCAGCATTACACAGTAATACAAGCAGGTAAAACACAAGGAAAATGTGAAAAGTTGACATGTAAATTGAACTACATCTATATGAACATCAGGGTAAATAAGACAGAGTGAAAAAATTATGCACAAAACTTTATAGCAACATTTAGTGACAAAAGGACCTCAAAATATAGTAGGGAGTCAAAATGACTCCCTTCAGTAGTTCTTGGTAAATTTTGAAAAAAACGCGCAAATTTTTCACCAAAATTATTTATTCTCACAAAATCTTTTTTCACATCATATTTGAGGAAAAGTCACCGAGTTTCAAGCCGGAATTCTGAAAAATGTAGTCACAGAAGAGAAATAAAAAACGAAAGGAGTCAAAATGACTCCATCAGTAGTTCTAGTGTTAAAGGTGTCAAACAGTCGCAAATCATGCGCATGGAGTGACTCAAACATAACACCCGAGCATGCTGAAGATACTCGGTGTGCACCCGAGCATGTTCGTAAATCTCGAGTAACGAGCATGCTCGCTCATCACTAATTAAGACCCATATGTGTAGCGATTTATAGATAAAATCTCAGCATTTGTAATAAAAAAGAAATATATATTGTTATCCCTTTACTCATGGATTTTTTTTTTATTTTTCCATTGACCTAGCCATATGAAACCTGTTTAAGTTGTAGGTTTTTATACCATGATTTCAGTTATCATATATTGTATTGGAAATGAGGTCAAAAAATACAGGCAGAATAAACATGATTTAAAAAAAAAATTGTTTTTCTCCACCATGTTCTGAGACCTAAAGATTCTTTATTTTTCTGTTGATGGTGTCTTGCTTTTTTAGGGGGTGGCCATAGTTTCTATTGGTACCATTTTTGTGTATGTTCAAAATTTTGTTTGCTTTATATTCCATTTTTTGGAGAAGGGAAGGTTATTAAAAAAAAAAGGCTTTATATATTTGTTTATGTGATATTTTAAAAGTTTGTTTTATTTAAAGAGGTGGTCCACTACTTTAGCATTGATGACCTATCCTTAGGATAGCAATATACTAGAGGGATATACAACACTCCAGGTTGAGAGATGAGGTGCCCAAGTTGGGTTCCAATCCATACTCAAAGTAAATGAGGAACTTGACACTCAAAAAATTGCAGTGAATTAATCTAAGTTTATTGGCAATCCTTATATTTGTTAACGTTTCGGTCCTGAATATGGACCTTCATCAGAACTGATTGCCTTTATGGTGTATGCTCGTATATCACGTTATGCAGCGCTATAGGAACGGCGCCAATCCATAATGATGCATGTCGCCTTTCCTATAGCGCTGCATAACACGATAAACAAGCGTACAGCATAATGTTAATCATTTCTGATGCAGGTCCATATTCAGGGCCGAAACATTAACAACTATAAGGATTACCAATAAACTTTGATTAATAAAACTTGTTTCATTCACTGCAATTTTTTGAGTGCCAAGTTCCTAATTTACTATCTTTAAGATAGGTCATCAATGTCTGATCGGTGGGGGTCCAACTCCCGCCGATCAGAAGCTATTGGTGGCTGCTGCCTCCGGCCCGAGGCACTCACTTTTGGAGCTGGCCGTCTTCTGATAGTGGTCACTGCAGAATACTGCAAATCCTCCTATTGATTTGAATAGGAGGCGAATGGGGTGCTGGGAGGTGGACTCCAACCGATCAGACATTGATGACCTATCCTAACGATAAGTCATCAATGCTAAAGTAGTGGACAATTTCTTTAACAAAAGGAAAAAGGAGATGATGTAAACTTTTGTCCTTTTTTAACATATTTTTCTTTTATTTTCAAACTATTTTTCAAGGAAAAAATGTAGTCCTTCAAGGGCACTTGTATTGCGGTTTATTGTCCGCCTATGGCAGAGCTAAATAGGATGTGCGACCTGCAGGCTCCTGGATGCCATGGCAAATCTTCATCACTGAGTGATTGCTCGCTTGTGCGTTAGCGACTTCGAGGCGCAATGGACTGGAAAGGAGAGGAACAGGGGTTTCATAATAAAAGAATATCTTTGCAATGTAAAACATGTATTGTAGTTTCCGTATGTTTAATAGGGACTGAGTGCATTATCATATGTTTATATTATGCCATAGCTGTAATAAGGTTTATATAAATTGTATCGTATATAAATCTATTGTATTGTATATAAATCTTTTACATCTACAGGCCGAGGCTAATGATGGTGAACCCAACTCTGGTGAAGAGGTTACGCAGTCAACATCCACTGTGAACACCTCAAGGAGCCCTCGGCAGAGACGGGCACATCAAAGGAGGAACCCAGCTTCTCCAGGTCTAATTGAAGTTCAACATCATGCCGTCAATGGAAGCAACACAGGATCAGCAATTCTCATAGTTCTGCTGACGTTTGCATTGGCAGCCCTTCTTTTCCGTAGACTGTATTTAGCCAATGAATACATTTTTGACTATGATCTATAATATTTGTTTTCTCCTGAACAATATGAGAGGAATGTCTCATTAAACATATGTATCAGGTATGTTAAGAAAACAGTCTACGATGGCTGTTCAATGACTGTTTATGGTATACTGTGGCATTTTTGCAGGGATTTAATTGGCCAGACATCTACCGAAAGTGTTGATGCTAAATATATATATATATACATATACTCTAGGGAACTGGTCAGCAATGCAGTCAGATGCATGTCTGTTTTATATGGAGCACTGCAGCACATATATTATTTTTCAATTGGTTTTATAATGTAGCTTGAGATGGGGGAATGACTTGGTGTAATGAGGTTTTACATTTTTATAAATTGATAGCCTATCCTTGTAATTAAGCTACATTTTCACTGAAAGATAATTCTGAACAAGCTTTGTTAAAAATGCTCATTTTATGATAATCTTTCAGTGTAAACAGACGGCTGATCACCTGATGAACAAGCAAGACACTTGTTCATTGAATGAAATGATCTTTTGCGCAGTGCAAAAAGATTGTTCTCGGCTGTGCATTATCCTGTGTAAAGAAGACTCGCACTGCCAAGAACCATGGCAGCCTAGACGCACTGAGCAATCTATTACAGATCGCTCAGTGTCCATCAGTTATTTTGGTCTTCCTGTGCAAAGTGGCTATTAAACTATTATTGATCATTAAAAGTTTAGCGATCATAAGTTATTTAGTGCCAGCACCAGTCAGTCCCTCAAGGACCAGACAATAGTATGAAGGAACTCCGGTATTTGCAGTGTCAGGTCTCGGCCCAAGGGCCCCATATACGCTTAGAAGGAAGAAAACCATGCAGCCTGCAATCCTTGGCAGTGGATGCTATAAAGTCTTTATTCTTCCAATGTCCGCAGACATTTGGTGAATAAAACCATCAGAGCTTTCACTGTTCTGGATTGTATGCTGAGTTTTTATTTTTTTTTTACCTGTATATACTATTAAATGCCCCTTCAAACAGCTGACCGGCAATGTGCCCAAAGTAGGAGCCCAACCGATATAATAGATAATACATTTTAACCCCTTAGTGACCAGGCCAATTTTTAAATTCTGCCATGTTACTTTAAGTGGCAAAAACTCTGGAATGTTTCAACATATCCCAGTGATTGAAATTTTTTTTTCGTGACACATTGTACTTCATTTTAGAAGTAAATTAAGGTTGAAATGTTTGGCGTTTATTTATAAAAATATCAGACATTTGACAAAAATTTTGAAAAATTAGCCATTTTTAAACTTTGAACATTTATACCTTTTATTCCAGAGAATCAGACCACACAAAATAGTTAATAAATAATTTGTTATGTCTAACTTGCATAAGTATCATTGTCAATTGTCCGCTTATTTTGTTAAAATGTTAGAAGGTTGAAAAGTTTAGCAGCGATATTTAATTTTTTCAAGGAAATTACAAAACTTATTTTTTTAGGGACCTATTCAGTTTTGAGGAGACTTTGAGAGACCTATAGATTGGAAAACCCACCAAAAGTGGTACCATTTTAAAGATGGCACCCTTCAGCATGTTAAAAACTGCTGTCTGGTAGTTTTCAAGCATTAACACAAAATGGAATTACAGGAATGAAAAATTATATTTTCACCTATAAAATGTAGCTATTAATAGTGATGAGCAAGCACTAAAATGCTGGGGTACTCGTTGCTCGGGTCAAGCAAATCGTTAGGCCTAAAAATTGCCCTAATCGATGAGAACAGTGCTCAAATGACATGGGAACAGCATGGGGAAGACTCCTGGAATCATCTCTGACTCCCAGGTCACTGCTGTGAACAATGTTGTCAGAGTATTACGCCACTTTTACGGACTCACAATAAAACATACAAAAACAAAACCAAAATGGATTTTTCTGAAAAAAACGTTAAGGAACATTCTTTCCAGGGTAATGACTTGTATATAAGGCAAAAAAACACACACACAATAAAAAAATGATCCTCCACACCTTGAGCAATGTTCACACATAGTGTTTTTGATGAGTTTTTGCACTTTTGTATTTCTCTCAACTGTGAAAAATACATTCACCTGTACTGTAAATGTAATTTTAACATTTTATTACCTTATCGGGTCATGTGGTGTGTGAGACATGATCAGACACATCCATACAGTGCTGAAAAGACATGGGAACAGCATGGGGAAGACCCCTGGAAGCATCTCTGCATCACAGGTCACTGCCTAAAACCATGGTCATCAGACGTGATCCTATATTACTGCGGTAATAATACAGACATTTTTGGCAATGTGACAAAAATATTAAACTCTATTTAAAATGGACAAGGTGTGTGTCAAGGGACAGGGAAGTGGATGTTGTGGTGATGGTGCACGTAGAGGCCGAGGCCGTGGGCAAGATGAAACTGTGCCTGCTGAGGGAGCACAACAAGCACCCACATCATGTCGACCTAGCTTCCTGTCCTACTTTCTAGGGGGCTGCGGAATACCACTGTTGAAGCCAGACCAGCTTCTTCAGGAGAGTTCATATTGCAAACCTTGCAGGTTGTGATGATGATAGGTCACCATCTCCTTAGCTTGCTGCTGGTACTTTTCTGTGGGAATGAGCTTGTCTCCAACCAGCCAGGAATATCCAGTGAATTATGGCACGCCATGGTTTGGTATTATTATTTGGTAGACTGGCTGCCCTAAACATTAGTTTCTCACAAAGGAAATGAAGACACTGAGTGGCAGTAAGTGCAAGTTTCTCCAGCATGACCTGTTTGTTAGATATCCAAGGGAGAACAGAATTGGGCTTTGCCAAGGTGCCAGATTGCAGATCTTTAAGTCTTATAGATTGCTGGAACCAGTCCACAGTAAAAAAAAAAAGCAGCCATAAAGTGTCCAGGAACCTTCACACAGACTTTTCTTAGCCATGGCTGCTTCTCTGTGAGAGTTGTATTTCACCACAGCCATATTCTGTAGGTCAGTGAAAGAACTGGCATAGAGGGAAACCTTATCTACTCCGGCTGTCATTTCTCCCAGGAAGTATGCAGCTTGTTCCATAAGGAATTGCAGTCCATCCAACATCAGCTCACACTTCTCGGTGCTTCGACACACAAAGATCTTCAGTAAAACGCTGCTAAAGTTCAGCCAGGGTGGCGGAAGCTGTAGCTGACTTTCTGAAATGGGCACATACGCTGCATAATTTCACAAGCAGCTCTGGCAGATCTGGGTAGGTTTTAAGAAACCGCTGAACCACTAAGTTGAGCACATGGACCAGCCATTGTACATGTGTGAGGTTGCCTGGCCCCAGAGCCGCCACCAGGTTCAGGCCATTGTCACTCACGACCATGCCTGGCTGTATGTTCAGTGGTGAGAGCCACAGATCTGTCTGCTCTGTTACAGCTTTCAACAACTCTGCAGCAGTGTGCGGTGTGTCACCTAAGCATATTCTCTTCAGCACAGCCTGGCGCCACTTGGCTGAGGCAGTTCTGCTGTACTTCCAGCTTGCGACTGATGTGGTCATTTCAGAGATGGAGGTCGAAGAGGAGGAGGAGGTGCAGGAGCTGTAGAATGTGATTACATTGAGGTTACATTGGCGAGTCTGGTTTTCATACTAAAGATCCCGCTGTGGTTTTATATATATATTTTTTTTACGTCCCTTCAAATGTGTATTGGAATTTGTCCTAATTTTTGGCAGCCCTTGAAATTGCTACATACGCAATAACAGTATAGGAGACCCACTCCTTAATAATGGGAAGAACAATTCAAATAGATTCTATATTCTAGAATATTACCTGTCTTATCCGAAATTCATTTACGGGTGAGCCATCAAAGTATGGATAGCGTATTACACCAGTCCAGCCAGGTTTTATTGCCTTATACTGTGTGCTGCAGAAAAAAATGCAAATCTATTGTATTCTCTATTGATGCTGCTGTTAGATGCATTCACAATAGGGACAGGTGCTGCTAGGTGGTATCATCAGCTCGAGATGAGTGTTCATTCTGGTCTCATAAATCTCTTCCACAGTCCATAACTTTTTTTTTTTGTTATTTATTTGGCCTTGTATACAACATGTATACCTTTTTCTTAACATTTCTTCCAGGAAAATCCATTTAACTTTGTTTTTGTATGTTTTATTGTCAGTCCGTAAAAGTGGCGTAATACTCTGACAACATTGTTAACAGATATGCTGTTATCAGCGATCAAGTGTAAATAGGTTTGAACAACACACAACTGGCAGACTTTAAATGGAGTGTAATATCTGGCACGCTCCAAAAAATGTGACGATTATTACCGCAGTAATATGGGATCATGTGTGATGACCACGGTTTTAGGCAGTGGCGTTAGAGATATGGTGTTAGTCAGCGACCAAGTGTGAATAGGCTGAACAAGACACAACTGGCAGACTTTAACTGGAGTGTAATATTTGTTATGCTCCAAAAAATGTCACGATTATTACCGCAGTAATATGAGAACATGTCTAATGATGGAAAAGTTTCTCTGCTTCCACAATACAGCAATGCGAATAAAATCAAAAAAATCTGGCTGTATTCTAACAAGCAAATGGAGCAGAAAAACTGTGTGCTGTATTGCTTTTTAAGCAAATAATCAAATAAAAAAATTAGCCCAGATATGTAGGGCTAACAGCAGCAGGCAGAGCGTTAAATGGACCCTGTTCTGTTGTATACAGTGTTCATATACCCTGCCTGCCTAATTCCTGCTATCACTAGAATTAATATATGCAGCTGGATTAGTCCTTTGAAGGACTGTTCGTTCAGATGGATATATATCTTGCTGTGGAATACCTATACCTAACTAATAAACCGCCAATTCTCTCCCTCACTCAGCAGCAGCTGTCCCTACTCTGCCTGTTTCCAGGGTAGACTGTGATGAGCAATAGGGTCACCAGGTCTTATATAGACCTGATGACGCTAAGCGGCCAGCCAATCAGTGTAATGCCACAACCAACATGGCTACGGCATTACAGTGAGTGGCAGGCAATCCCTGCATATTAATTGGCTCGCTGAAGAGCACCAAACATGCGGGGTAGGGACACGAGCTCCCGCCCGAGCATCCCGGAAGTACTTGCCAAGCATCTCGAGCAGTGAGATGCTCGGGCGAGTACCGAGCAGTGGCGAGCACACTTGCTCATCACTAGTAGCTAATATCTGAACCGGTCTTTGTAGTTGGCGGACTAAAAAGCAGTTATTTGGCCTTGCATTGTCATGGCAACAATCAAAACCACACAATCACGATTTCCGGGGGCCGATAAGGGTTAGACGGAGCCCCCATACTCTGTTAACCATCTAGATGCAATTGACACTATTGACAATAGTGTCTAAGGGGTTAAACAGCTATGGTCATTGCCAACACCGATAGCGGCTGTTGCAGCAGGGTGTCGGCTATAGTGTACAGCTGACAGCTGCTGCATTTCACCCATCGGGGAATGCTATTCACTTATAGCCCAGGTCTGCAAAAGACATATTGGTGGTCACAAAAAGGGTTTTACTATTCTTTAACCCCTTAATCTATTAACAATCAGCTTGTTCATTTTCTCTATTGTCAACACTGTCCTTTCCTACCTTCTGACAGCTTGAGTCATATGAGACAGCCTGGTAACTGGGATACACTGCCAAACAACATGTCCCTAACTATCATTCTGTGTCATATCACTTGTTCTAGCTCAGCAAGACTCACACACCCTTCACTTTCCACCATAGTTTGGTAAAGATTACTATAAGAGTTTAATCTATAAGCATATATAGGAGGCCAGATTTGCAATTAATATTTGGTCCTCGGGGTGTTGGTAACAGATCATCTTCCATACAAGTGGTAAAGAATGCACCATACAACATTGATATACAGAATGGACGCTCCTATATTGTTAGTGATTACAGGGTTTTTTTTTGGGGGGGGGTTTTTTTTATACAGGTTAGTTGTTTTATATGCACCTTGTGGCAGTGGACTGATGGACACTTGTTTGACCAATATAATTAACATCATAGCTCTCTTTTTGTTTCAGATTTAAAGTGTAAGCAGACCATCACTAAACCGCATAACATCCATAGATCTGACTACTGGTGATTAACGTCTAAGAACAAACTACGGCCTCATTCAGACGTCCGTGTTGCACATACGTGTTGTATCCGTTTTTCTCATGGCTACAAGACGTATCCATTATACTTTACAGTGCTATTCCCATGTCTGTGTTTTTCATGGACTGTGTGTCCGTGCAAAACACACGAAGACATGTCCTTTTTTTTCCAGCAGCGGATGATAAAGGTCAATATATGTCTGCGGGTCCGTGAAAAATATGTACACACTGATGACACCAGTACCATGTTTTCACATACGTGTTTAAACACAGATGTGTGAATAAGGCCTAAAAGTTTCTCCGCATTAAGCTCTTCCATCGCACCCCAGCAAAGTTATACTTACATTTTAAATAGTACCTGTCACTTTGACCTTAGTTGGGATGCCCTAATAAAGCTATCCCATTCAATGTAATTGCTTCCACCAAATCACCTAAAGTACTAAAACGAGTTACCTGATCCTTCTCAGCCAGTTAGCTCTGTATAGGATCTTGTTATGTTAGAGAAAACGGTTTATAATCTTTCCAGAGCTACTAATTGGATGGCGCAGATCATGTGATTTCATAGATGTGGGAGGTGCTTTCTTTTGGCCACTCTCTTTGGCACATTAATGACTGTAAAGTGGTACAGTTGCATTAAGGCATAAAATAAAAAATTGTTGTAATAGATCTATCATAGTGATTCCTCAACTGCAAAAATGCCCATGCAAGATAGCCATCATATACTGTATTTAGTGAAGACACTATTGGGAGAGTTATCAAAAGTGCAGTAATTGTTCATAGCAATCCATCAGATGCTAACCTTTCATTTTTCGAAGGCTCTTTGAAAAAGTAAGGCAATAAAACTGACTGGTTGTATTAAACAATTACTCTACTCTATCTTTGCTCCAGCTTTTTAAATTCCTACCTGCCCCTCTGCCTTAAATAGCTGGATCGACCCTTCTTTACAGCATATTGTACTTAGTCTAGTTTTGTCCTGGTTCATTTGTACACAAACCAGGAAAAATCATAATTATCTGCTTTTTCCTGCATCTTCAGATAGCAAGCATTGACATCACAACTCAAAGATCTGAGTATTTTGGTTTTTAATGTCATTTGGATATTTTCACATTTATTTTTTTCTTAATTATTTAACACTTTCAATTTTGTAGGAGACATTATACCTTCTTTAAAGGAAAACTTAGATCATACAGTGTTGGTGTGTGTTCCTACGCCTTACGTTGTAAATCGTTCTTTCCTTATTCACTCGTACAGTACGGCATTTGATTAGTTAGATTTTTCTGCACCAGAAAATGAGTCGGCATCGAATTATACTATTTCATTACAAATCCTCCTTTTGCCAACAAAGTTCTAACCAGGGTAAAAATAAAGCAAATTAAGTGACCCCGTGTATTACCTGGGTGTCTTCGTGGTGAGTGGTTGAATAATGACTACCATTTTTCTTTGAAACCTCATGGATTCTCTCTCTCCATCTCATCCACTTCTGTTTTAGATGGGGGCCAGTATTTTGTGTTATATTTGCAGGTCACATAATCAGTATCCAGTAGGTTTTTACTATGTTTAACTGTATATCTTGCTTTTTAATTTAAAGGCGTTACTTAACTGTTTCTTCATTTTTGGCACTTGTTATAATGTGCGGTACATAATGGCCTAAAATTATTGTTCTCTGAAAAAAAAATATAAGCAATAAATCAATCTTGCTGTTTGCATTTTCATTCTGTAAATTTATGCTATACAATCATTCTTGCAAAAGTGTACCTACTCATTAAACACACAGTCCTATTGGTTGTCCCTATCTATTGGTTCCAACAGTTATTTCTTAAAATACCTTTTCTTGAATGTCACTGTTCTAAGTAGAATATACATTTATTAAGCATCATGAGGTCAGTCATATACACATTAGATGGCTGACTGCTAGTTTTACAACTCGCCTTTATAATGCATGCTCAGCTTGGCTGAATGTGTACAGTTATGTGCAAAATAATAGCAGTCACTAATATTTATTTTACTCACTTTTATATAGTGCCATTAATTCCACAGTGCTTTACAGACATTATCGGCACTGTCCCAATTGGGGCTCACAATCTAAATTTCCTATTAGTATGTCTTTGGGATGTGAGACAAAACCGGAGAACGCGGAGGAAACCCACGCAAACATGGGGAAAACATACAAACTCCTTGCAGATGTTGTCCTTGGTGGGATTTGAACCCAGGACCCAGCGCTGCAGTGCTAACCACTGAGCCACCGTGCTGCTTTACTATTGTGTATTAATTACTGTTTTTGGCAGAAAAGATCATACAGCATAGGAAAAAATTCATGACTAGATGTAGACGAGTAATGGGCAACCAACAGAATCAACAGTCATGACATGCACAATGCTAATTTGGTGTAATTGACTCAATTAATGAAAGTGGGGTGTTCTAATTAATAGCAGTGCAGAGTTCAATTAGTGAGGTCATTCATTTTGTGAAGAAACAGGTGTAAATTATGACCCTTATTTAAAGGAAGCAGCAAATGTATCTGCTGGTTTTAGCCCTTACTCAATGGGTCATTCTAGACATTGGACCAAAGGAGAAAGAACTTTGATCAAGAAGTTGGAGAGGGGGAAACATAAGGAAGTGCAGAAAATAATTGGCTGCTTAGCAAAAAAGATTTCCATTGCTTTAAAATGGCAAACAAAACATGTGATAGGAAAATAAATACTACCATCCGCATCGATTATAGAATCACAAGAATGGCAAAGAAGCGTCCAATGATTGGCTCCAGGGAGATCAAAGAAGATCTTCAGTTACCTGAGAGTCCTGCAACCATCAGAAGACGCCTATGTGAAGCCAAACTATTTGCAGGAAACCCTCGTAAAGTACCATTGTTGAAAAGGTTAGTTTGCCAAAGAACACATTGACTGGCCTAAAGAGAAGTGACGAAACAATATATGGACTGATGAGAGCAAGATTGTTCTTCTTGGGTCTAAAGGACGCAGAAAGTGTGTGAGATGACCCATAAACACTGAATTCAAACCATAGTATACTGTAAAACATGGAGGTTTGGGGAGGTTTCTCATACTATGGAGTTGGGCCCATTTACCGCAAACCAGGCACCATGGACCAGTTTCTGCTCGCAGGATGGTGTGGAGCAGGAGGAGCCAGTAAACCTTGTATTTTATTAACTGAAATTCCTGGTGCCTGTATGCATTTGAGTCCAGTGGGCGGTCCTATTCAGTGATTGACATCCCTGTATGACTCTGCATGTGGATATAGCTGTCACACTAGCAGGATGGCCCACTTGACTTGTATGCATACAGAGACCAGGAATTTCAATGAATAAAATACAAGTTATATTAAATCTTTTCCAACAAACCTATATCAAACATTTGTATAGGGGATGAGTCATCCACACACAAAACAAAAAGAGTATTAAGGATATATTAAAATATTAAATTTTATTGAGATAAAATTAAAACCTATGTATCATTCCGCTTAGCTTCTCCTTCTTTATACCGTACTATCTACAGATTGGACTCCATATACAATGTGACAGGTTTCCTTTTAAAGGGACTAGATCATCAGAAAATTACCTATTGTTTAAATCAGGTTTTTGGGTTACATGTGTAGAGATATGTAGCACCCCGAGGGCTCGGCTGCTACAGGGGTATTGCACCTCACCCAGAGGTGTGATATTCCACTCCCGGGTAAGGATGGAGTGTGGACTAGGGCTCGTTAGGCTGCATGCACCACACACACCCCATTTCCGAGGGACAGCTCAACGGTGCTCCCACAGAAGTGCAGGCACGACAGCTTCTGTCCCTGGCTGGAGTGGAGAGGGGGAGGAAAACCCAGTGGTGTAGGAGCAGATAGGGGTGGGTCTCTGGGCATAGGTAGGAGCCCATTGATTGCTAGTCACCTGGGCTCGGGTGCTAGAGGGAGGTATATAAGGTGGGCACTATCTTAGGACAGGGTGAGTTCAGAGAGGAGTGCAGTCCGAGGAGAAGTGACAGGGAGCAGAGCTGCTCCAGGGGCTCTGCTCCACGGGCAGGCCTTGTCAGGAGGCCGGAGCAAAAGAGAGAGAGGAGAAGGAACAGCAAAGGAAGTAAGAAAGGAAACAAGGAACTGGAACATCAAGAAAGGCCCAGAGACACGAAGGCAGAAGGAACCCCAAAGGCCCAGGAGATTGCGGGTGAAGGGTTGGCAGAGCAGGGTACCGGGACCCAAATTGGTGGAGGCAACAGATTCCTCAGCCAAAGACCAGAGGTTGTGACCACATCTTGGTGCGACCCCTCACTACATCCACCAGGAAAGCATACCACGTAGGGTCAGGGAAACCGGAGAAGCTGGACAAAGGTGGGTCACTGGTGAGGACGGCCAGAGAAGGGAAGAGAAGGGAGCCCTGTGCCACGCTCTGGAATTGCCTGGGAGTTGGTCGAGTCCCCTGCCTGGTGGACGTAGCACGGCTTGGGCAGTCATCGCCTGCAGGATTGACACGAATAACAACTGTGAGTAAAGCATTGGAAACTGCAACCCCACGTCTCTGTGCTTCTTCACCGCACCAGCACAACTGGTGCTGTGACACTCGCGCACCATCACTCCCATCATATACACACTAACTGCCCTGAGGCTATACTCCTCCCGTGGGGAGACATCCCATTCTAAGCTGCACACATAATACCAGCCTCAGCGGTCTGCCCTGCAGCGGCGGTCCCCATTGACCGCAATCCACGGGTGGCGTAGTCGGACATTTATTATCACAATACTAAAACTGCCTCTGATTTGACCACCTTGGGCACGGACCGGGTCATCGCCACGAGGACTACGAACCCCCAGCGATCCGGCTCCGGGTATCCCCTGCACAACACAGGCCCAGGGGGCGCGTCAGATAAACATTCAGATAGCTGCTGGATCTGCAGCAGAGAAAACTGATTTTATCAAAACTACTACAAGTAGGTCGGTAAGTGACACATCGCTGGAATAAGGGTCTCTGCCCTTACATCATGCTGATCTCAGATGTGGTAGCAAAAACTGGTGATAGATTCCCTTTAACTGCACATTATTTTCTATATTACTACTGAATAAATTTGTCAAATACTATAAACAAGCTATTGTAATGATTCTTACCTTTTTTAGACCAGTAGATGGCAGTTTTCCTTCAGAATTAAAACTAAGGTTTATGGTTTAAAAAAAACCCTCAAAGGCTGTTTGCTTGCATAAAATGTGACGCTGACTGAAGTGACCCATTTTGGGCTATTTGCAGTTCAGCTTAACAGTTGGTTAATCCTCAGTTTTCAGTGCTTAAAAGTACAAGTGTGAAAGCACACATAGAGCATGAGCACCATTTATGGCCCTCTTATACCTTACGATTACTACCATTAAGTAAAATCAATATACTTCAACAGAGCTACTGCTACTCTCTCGTATGGTCGACTACAGTTTTCACATACCCCCAGACCTGAGAGCAGACAAGGTGGAGATGTTGGTGTGCTCCTTTCATCACATTGTACATTCCAGGTTTCCCCCCAGTAACCTCACTTGTGTTTCCCTCCTTTGAAGTCCACACCCTTAGACTCTTCAAACCCTTCTCCCTGCAAGTGGCGGTTGTGTATCGCTTTCCAAGAAAACCATCCAGTTCCTGGACCACTTTGCCACCTGGCTTCCACACTTTCTATCCTGTGACATTCCCACTCTCATCATGGGGGACTTTGACATCCCCTTGATGATCAGCTCTCCACGTCTGCCACTGATCTCCCTCTCCTGTCTAGACTCTGCAGTGTCACATTATAATAATACTTTGCAGAGTGCCTTGTATGAAGCAGCACCTGCTACACACAGAACAACCCTACACAGACTACGGCAACCTTGGCACATGCTACAAACAAGTTTTCTCCAGCGTTGTTCTAGGTGTGCTTGGCATAAGTGGAGAAAGTCACTTTCGGCAGAAGACTTCATCTACTATAAGTTCATGCTCAAAACTTATAAGGCTATGTGCCCACGATGCAGAAATGCTGCATATTTTTTACTCTTCTCCCTGGCAGGAAAAACGCATGCGTTTTTACATGCGTTTTTCCCGCCAGGTAGAAGCGTTTGTCAAGCGTCTTTGCATGCATTTCTGCATGCGGGTTATCAAGCGCTTTTCCAAGCGATTTTAGCATCACTTGGAAAATTGCTTGACAACTTGTTCACACTATATAAATCCATGCAACCGGCATGGATTTATAGTAGTGTGACCAAGTTAGTTAAAAAAAAAAAAGAATAAAATGGTAAAAAATAAAAAAATAAAGTTTATACTCACCTTCCGTTGTCCTCCCGGTGTTCTCTGCTGTGTTGGGCGGCTCGCAGTGGTGTGAAGGACCTGCGGTGACGTAATTGAGCCATGTGATGGGTCACATGACTCAGTGACGTCATGGCAGGTCCTTCACAACAGCGGGAGCATTGCAATAGACCGGACGGAGCAGACAAAACACCGGGAGGACATCAGAAGGTGAGTATAAGCTTTATTTTTTATTTTAAATTCTTTTTTTTACAGTTTCTATGGCACCCAGGTCTGGATGAGAGTCTCCTCTCCTCCAGACTTGGGTACCATCCGCACATAGAAACGCATAATATCCGTGTGTACAAATGTACTGACACGGATATTATGTGTTTCAATGCAAGTCAATGGCGGCGATTACGCTGCGTGTCCGCAAAATTAATGGACATGAGGATTTTTGAGCGCAGCATAAACGCTGCGGAAAAATCTGCAGCATGGGCATTGACATTGCAGCTTGTCATTGGGGACCATGGGGGGCGGATTACCAAGCGTTTCCCAAGCGTTTACGCTGCGGAAAATCCGCAGCATATACGCTTGTAAAACGCTACGTGGGCACATACCCTAACTCTGCTCTCCATCTGGCAAAACAAGTCTGCTTCACTATCCTCATCATATCACTAGCCTTCAATCCAAAACTACTTTTCAAAACCTTCCATTCCCTCCTGAGTAATGATGAGCGAGCACTAAAATGCTCGGGTACTGATTGCTCCAGTGCTCGATCCGAGCAACGAGCCCAATGTAAGTCTATTGGAAACTCGATCATTTTTCCAATGGGCCCCCCCGGCGGTCTGCAGAGGGCCTAAAAATTGCCCAAATTGATGGGAACAGTGCTCAAATGACATGGGAGCAGCATGGGTAAAACCCCTGGAAGCATCTCTGACTCCCAGGTCACTGCTGTCAACAATGTTGTCAGAGTATTACGCCACTTTTACGGACTCACAATAAAACATACAAAAATGAAACCAAAATGGATTTTCTTGGGAAAAATGTTAAGGAACATCCTTTCCAGGGTAATGTCTTGTATATAAGGCAAAATATATATACAAAAACAAAAATGCTTCTCCACACCTTGGGTTATTTTCACACGTAGCGTTTTTGATGCGTTTTAGCACTTTTGCATTGCATTCAACGGTGAAAAATAAATTAATTGGTAAATGTCATTTTAACATTTTGCTACCTTATCTGGCCATGTGGTATGCACGACATCATCAGACACATCCTCTTTCATTTATGAAGGAGGCACTGAAAGTCACAAAGCCTATTTTTATAGGGCCATCAGGCGACCCTTACTATTCTTAAAGGGCCAGCAGTCGGCCCTTGCTATTGTTAGAAAGCCATCAGCCGGCTATGCTTTGTTGTTCCTATTATTAAGAAGTGGGTCTCCTATACTGTTATTGTGTTTGCAGTGACTGCAAGGGCTGCCAAAAATTTGGACGCACCCCAATATTCCTTTGAAGAGACATAGAGGAAGGCCTCAGTAAAAAGATGTTCCCATTATAAAGGAGTGGGCTTCCTATAGTGGTAATGCCCATGCAGTGACTGCAAGGGCTGCCAAAATTTGGGAAAAACCCCAATACCAATTTAAAGACACATAGAGGTGGGCCTCAGTTACGACATGTTCCTAGAAAGAGCGGTTCTGCTATATAGTTATAGGGTATGCAGTGAGTACAACGGCTGCCAAAATTTGGGAAAAACCCCAATAACAATTTAAAGACACATAGAGGTGGGCCACAGTAATGACATGTTCCCATTAGTAAGGAGCGGTTCTGCTATACAGTTATAGAGTATGCAGTGAGTAGAACGGCTGCCAAAATTTAGGAAAGACCCCAATAACAATTTCATGACACATAGAGATGGGCCTCAGTAATGACATGTTCCCATTAGAAAGGAGCAGGTCTACTAGCCAGTTATAGGGTATGCAGTAAGTACAATGGCTGCCAAAATTTAGGAAAAACCCCAATAACAATTTCAAGACACATAGAGGTGGGCCTCTGTAATGACATGTTCCCATTAGAAAGGAGCAAGTCTCCCATACTGTTCTTGCATATGCAGTGACTGGAACGGCTGCCAAAAATTTGGAGGCACTCCAATTCCCCTTGCAAGAGATGTAGAGGAGGGCCTCCTGAAAAAAATGTTCCCATTATTAGGAAGTGGGTCTTCCATACTATTTGCGTATGCAGTGAATGCAATGGCTGCCAAAAACTTAGAGGCACTCCAATGCCCCTTGCAAGAGACGTAGATATGGTGGTGGAGGATAAAGATGAGGAGAAGGAGGAGGACAAGAGCAAATAGACAAAATTAGGAACCGTATACCCATGTCTGGGTTTGAAGACAGAGGTGCATGGGAATAGAGTTAGACCTCCCAAAAAAAAGACACTGTATTTGAGTTTGTTATGCTGCTATCATTCAGTGACGTTGAGAAGTCTGGCCCAATCCAGCCCTTGTTCATTTTTATAAGAGTCAGTCTGTCAGCATTTTCAGTTGACAGGCGGATGCGCCTATCCGTTATAATTCCACCAGCGGCACTAAAAACCTGCTCTGACGAAACACTAGTGGCAGGGCAGGCCAGGACCTCCAAGGCATAGAGAGCCAGTTCATGCCACGTGTCAAGCTTGGATACCCAGTAATTATAAGGCACAGAGGAATCACGGAGGACATTGGTACGGTCGGCAAGGTACTCCTTCAGCATCTTCCCAAACTTTCCCTCCTTGTGAGAGTATTCCGCACATCAAGGCCTGTGTGATGGGAGGGTCTGAGAAAACTGTCCCAAAACTTTGACAGTGTTCCCCTGCCTCTGCTGGATTGAAGTTGTGTCTCTCTCGCCTGTACTCCTTGGTTGTCCAACGAACTGTGACCTCTGCCGCCAGCATTTTCAGGTGGGAATTTTTTTAATAATTCTACAACAAGGGCCTTCTGGTACTGTCCCATTTTATTAGGATTGTCTGGCATGGGAATAAGAGACAGAAAGTTCTCCTTGTAGTGTGGGTCTAGAAGTGTCACCAACCAGTAATGACTGTCACCCAAAATTTGGACAACACGAGGGTCATGGGAAAGGCAGCGTAACATAAACTCAGCCATGTGTGTCAGACTGCTAACAGGCAAGACTTCCATTTCCTCACCAAGAGGACGACTGACCGTGCTCTCGTCCTCATCCTCCTCCCTCCCTTTCGTTATCTTTCCCTCCTCGTTCAAAAATGCTTTCAAAACCTCTTTACTTAAAAAAAAAAAACATCCCATAACCAGAACTGCACTGCTAACTACAGGCCTGTCTCTAATCTTCCCTTCATTTGTAAACTGCTGGAACACTTAGTCTACTCTCATCTGATCCACTATCTCCCAGATAACGCTCTTCTTGACCCCTTACAATCTGGTTTCCGCTCTTTACATTCTACTGAACCTGCTGTCACTAAAGTCTGCAACGATCTACTCACGGTGAAATCTAATGGCCATTACTCCCTGCTGATTCTCCTGGATCTCTCTGCTGCTTTTGACACTGTGAATCACTAACTCCTCCTCATTATGCTCCACTCTATTGGCCTCAAGGATACCATTCTCTTTCTCCTCCTACCTGTCTGACCACTCTTTCACTGTATCTTTTGCTAACCCCTCTTCCCCTCCTCTTCCACTTACTTATCGTGGTTCCTCAAGGCTCATTCCTAGGCCCCCGCCTCTTCTGTCTATACACCACCCATATTGGACAAACCTTCAGTTGGTTTGGTTTCCAGTATCATCTCTATGCTGAAGACTCCCAATTATACAGATCTTCTCCTGGCATCACCCCCACCTTAATACAAAATACCCCAGATTGTCTATCCACTGTCTCTAACATCATGTCCTCACTCTATCTGAAACTGAGTCTCTCGAAAACTGAATTTCTCGTGTTTCCTCCCTCTAGTAACTGACCTATACCCAATATTGAAATTGCCTTGGGTGGTTCAACCATAACCCCCAAGCATAATGCTAGCTGTCTTGGGGTCATATTTGACACAGAACTTTCCTTTATTCCCTATATCCAATCACTCACTGGCTCATGTTACCTGCACGTTATAAACATCTCCAGAATCCAACCTTTTCTCAAATTTGAAACTGAAAAAAACTTACTGTATCTCTTATTATACAAATATCTGCATACAGCTGTCTGCTTAACCTCTGCTGGTGTGTAAAATTACTGGGGACCCCGCGCCATTTTTTTTTAAATTTAGCTATAAATTACATGTACAGTAAGCAACACAGTCACTGTACTAATTATATGTTACTGACATCTTTCTATCTAACTATTCTATGTATGTATATGTTACGATGCCGGGTCGTGGAACCACTGTGCTGTGGTACAAGGAGGGACCGGAGGGGTGCAACTAGGGGCCTCATCTGTACCGACCCTGGCTCGACAGTGGCTTTACGACTCCGTGAACCAAGGAGGGACCTGGAAGGTGGACCAGGTGCCACTCCGGAACCAACCTCGTGTGAGAGCAGGCGACTCCCACAGGATAGATGAGAGGTGCCGACTGGCACGACAGATGGGCAGGCAGACAGGCACGGCTGGTAAGTAGGCAGATGGACTTGGCTGGTGGGCAGGCAGGTAGGCACGGCTGGTAGGCAGGTTGGGCACAGCTGGTAGGCAGACTGGCGGGCTTGGCTGATAGACAGGCTGGCGGGCACAGCTGATAGACAGGCAGGCGGGCACGGCTGATAGGCTGGCGGGCACGGCTTATAGACAAGCTGGCGGGCACGGCTGATAGGCTGGTGGGCACAGCTGATAGACAGGCTGGCGGACACCACTGGCACCTGAGAACTAATTAGAAGGTTAGGAACCAAACTCACAACATTGTACAGGCACCTCCATGTTGGGGGAGGTGCCTTATATAATAGCTGTCCTCTGGCCATTTGCCGGGGACATCTTAGGACGGCGTGCGTGGCCCCTTTAAGAGACAGGGAGCACACGCATGCGCACCCTAAGCACAGTGCCCGGGAATCTGCACCCCGGGCACAGCCAGCGTGGGAAACCGGCGGCACGGGAGACACCAGCCGGTGGCCGCGGCGGTAAGGGGGTCGGCGTCTCTGCCGGGTAGGAGGCAGAGACGCCGGCGCTACAGTATAGCTATTTTCTCTATTCTATAATGTCAGGTACCGCTGTGATTTTACAGTATGTGGATGATGAATTGGCGATTTTCAAGGAGATGGGTGCGTAAAAATTGGACGGCACTCGCATAGTCCGAGTACCGTGCAATTTTTTTAACGCACCGATTGACTTGCATTGGCGAGTCTCATCTGAGATATGTGGCAAAATGAAGCATGCTATGCAATTTTTTTATCAGTCAAATTTCAGCTGAGAAAAATCGCAGATGAGATGTGCCTCATAGAATCACATTGGTCAGAGTGCAATCCGATTTTTTATCAGATTGCATTTGTCCGTTTTTTTCGCATATGAGTATGAGCCCTTAAAGCGAATCTTTAATTATCTCCAAAAAGCATTCATTGCAAAAACGTATCAAAAAACGCATGCAAAAAATGCATGCAAAACACACCAAAAACTCTGCAGCAATGTGAATGAAAAACATGAAGTGTCATGCACAAGTTGAGTATTTTTGACTTGCAGATGTGGTGAAGAAAATAATCTTCAGCATGTCAATTCTCCGTGCGTTTTTGATGCATTTTTCACCCATTAAATGCACTGAAAAAACGCAGAAACGCACAGAGAATTGACATGCTGATGATTATTTTCTGCACCAAATCTGCAAGTAAAAAAATACTCAACGTGTGCATGACACTTCACATTTCTCATTCACTTTGCTGCAGAATTTTTGGTGCGTTTTTTGCATGCATTTTTTTCATGCGTTTTTGTACAGCAATGAATGCTTTTTGGAGCTAAAGATATTTGAAAAAAGAAACGTGGGACATCGCTTTAAGGGTATGTGCACACGATCAGGAGCCGCTGCGGGTTTGACGCTGCGTGCTTAAGCAGCGTCAAACCCGCAGAGGCCAGATGTTACAACATAGAGGATGGGATTTGTAGAAATACCATGTCCACTATGTGCTCATCTGTATCTGCGGATCACCTACAGACACGGACACGCGGCGCATCTTTCAAGGCCGCATCATGTCAATTTCTCTTGCTGAGTCGCTAGTCTCCGCAAGAGAAATTTGATCCGCACAATGTACTGAATGCGGTGAATCCGCATGGTTCAATGAAAACATATGGATTCACCTGTGTTCAATAGAACACAGCGCTTTGGATGCAGCATAAAGTATGTTGTGTCCAAAACACTGCCTGTCCGAATTAGTTCACATACCCTAACCCTTGGCTTACCGTCGGACCAGGGGTGAGTATTTTCGCTGCATCCGAAACACTGCGTTCTAATGCCACACTTGATTTGGCAGTACATGCGGATCCACCGCATGTAATGACATTTCAATCGATCAAAATCTGCAGCGGAGACTTGCATCTCCGCTACAGAAATTGAGATGCTGCGGGTGAGTTTACGCAGCGTCTAAAGCAAGCACAGTGGGCATGGGATTTCTTATAAATGAAATAAAATGAAGAATAAAATTAAAAAAATGGAGTGGGTTCCTGCATCATTTTCATAACCAGCAAAGGGAAAGTTGACCGCTGGGGGCTGATATTACTAGCCGGGCAAGAGGCCATTAGCCAAAGTTGTTCCCTGGCTATTAATAACAGCTCACATCTGTTTGCTTTGAAGCCCAGGTTAGTAATGGAGAGGCGTCTATAAGACACCCCCATTACCGACCCCGTAGTAAGGTTTTTGACGTTTTTTCAATAAAGACACGGCTAGAATAAAGTCTTTTGTTTAAATAAAATTCCACACGGTTTTAATAATTTATTGAAAATTAAAAAATATTGTATACTCACCTAACTCCCAGTCCCCGAAGCCCTTGTCTCCTGTAAGAAACCAAAAATAAAAAACAACAATATCCCTCACCTGTCCGCCGTCATGACGAAATCCCAGTGTTCCATGGCGATCCGGGTCACTTCTACAGCAGCCACATCAGCTATCACTGATGTCAGTGCTGTAGAAGACAGCAATGTATACACTGACAGGAGTGTAATCACTCCTGTCAGTGTACATCGCTGTGCTGCAGGAGTGAGGTCACTTGAGTTCAAACAGCTGAAGATCAGCTGAGAGCTCCAGTGATCTCACGGCATTAGTGCTGCATAGGAAATTCTCACACAGCACCAATGCCGTAAGTGAGATCACCAGAGCGCTCAGCTGATCTTCAGCTGTTTGAACTCGGTGACCTCAGTGCCGGCAGCATCTCGGCAGAGCCATAACGCTCCTGTCAGTGTAGCGCTGGCTGCCTGATAGGACGGTCACATCTCCGGATGTGGCTGTGCTATCAGTGAGATCAATGTGGGACATTCGGTATATGGACTGCAGCGAACAGGTGAGAATTATGGTGGTTTATTATTTTACCTTTTATTGCAGGGGACATGGGCATCGGGGATTAGCTGTAAGGTGAGTATATGGTGTTTTTTTATTTTTTATTTTTTACAGGGGACGAGAACATTGCGGTCAAGGTGCAGGTAAGTGGAAGATGAGTATAATGTGTTTATTATTTTTATTTAAATAATTATTTATTTTAACTTTTCTTTTTTACTTTCAGTTTCAGTTCGCATGCGCTGCTGATGAGAGATTACTTCTCCCATCAGCGTCACTTGCGCAGCTTGTGTTTAGTGACAGCAGGCGCCGGATGATGGGGCTAGTAGTCCCATCAGCCGGCGCTTGTCACCCTCGGTAAGCTTTTTACCGCGAGTCACTGTCACAGCTGCGGGATCACGCTGACACCTATCAGCATGATCTCACAGCGCTGTGACCGGAGGTAGCGATCTTACCGCCAGTCACAGCCCCTGATTCTCAACCTGTCACGCAGATGACAGTGTGAGAAACCAGGGATGTTTGTGTTTTTGGACCAATTTTTGCACAAAAAGCTCGGTAACCCGAACACGAATCCGAATGTGCCATATTCGTGCTGAATTTGATATTGGCGATCGTTTCCCGAACATATTCGTTCATCTCTACTAAGGACTTCTAGTTTATTAGCACATGTAGGCTCTTTAAATAGGGTCACAGACAAAGGAAAATTTCCCTCTGAACTATGAGCCAATAGGAACTTTATGGGCGTGAATAGAAATGTGAAACTACCCCCCCTTCAGTGTTCACCATTACATAGGGGTTACAAGACAAGAAGGATACCACAGTCACAAAATGGAATCTGTTCTCTCACATTACCGACATCTGGTCAGATTTTAATGTCAAAAGCACATTTAGAAATATATTTGTGTAGAAAATTGGTGATGTGTTCAACACTTTTACCCATTGTGTATACATTGTGACAGAGTCACTGGTGTTATATGTGAGGGGAGGTATGTTTCGTTATGGCTACTAGCCTTAGTGAACTGAACTTACAACTATTCTCCAGCATGTTATATGTTGGGTGTTTAACTCACCATTGTGAAGGGAGTGGTTTGGTGTGAATAACATTGAGACGGGAGGGATGACATTGAGACGGGAGGGATGTCATTCACCATACCTCCCGTCAGGGTGTGGCTGAGCAAGTTTAAATGCTCAGTCCTGTTTTTTTTCTGTGTTGGTGAGTCTGGAGAGGGAAATCTCCAGGCTGTTGAGTCTCAGCTTAGGAGGAGCTGAAGTTTGCTGCAAAGTGGTGCAGCCATACTGTACACACATGGACTATGTTATCCTTTATTTTTTTGTTTTACCTTTATGCCAGCAAGGCTAAGTTTTATTCTGCTGAAGTCTGCAGGGCTTTATGTTGTTAAAATAAACCTGCAGCCGAAACCGTTCCTGTGTCTACTTCCGTCCGCAGTCGAGTGAGTCGTCTTGCCACAATATACACTGCTCAAAAAAATAAAGGGAACACTTAAACAACACAATGTAACTCCAAGTCAATCACACTTCTGTGAAATCAACCTGTCCATTTGTTTTTTTTCAGTCAAGATGGGGTGCAGAGTGTACTTTAATGAGAAAAAAGATAACTTTTTAGAATTTACCAAATGGCTGCAATGAAACAAAGAGTGAAAAATGTAAAGGTGTCTGAATACTTGCCGTACCCACTGTATATATATATATATATATATATATATATATATATATATATATATATATATATAAAACTACTGTGAAAAAGTTTCAGGAAGGTGTGAAAAAAATGTTACACAATGAGAATGCTTTCAAAAATAGAAATAATAGTAAATAATAAGCAAAATTATTTTGTATGTCCACCCTTTGCCTTCAAAACAGCGTCAAGTGTTCTAGGTACTTGCCTTTCACAAAGTTGGGGATTTTGTAGGATTATACTCAGAAGTACAAGTATCCAATTATACCATTCAGAAAATAATGATCATTATTTTCATATGTAGGAGGCTTAAACTGGATAAGGAACAGCCAAACTGCTACAAAGGTGTTACGGATCCGGGTGGTGGAACCTCAGTGCTGCGGTGCAAGGAGGGACCAGAGTGGCATAACTAGGTATCAACTCGGACTGACCAAGGTCGCACGGCAGCTCAATCGACTCCGTGAACCAGGGAAGGACCGAGCAGAGGGACCAGGTGCTACTCTGGGCCAGTCCTTGTATGAGAGCAGGTGACTCCCACTGGTCAGAAGGCAGGGACTGACCGGTACAGCAGATGAGCACGGCAGGCAGGCTGACGGGTGATCCGGGTAGACGGACTGGCAGACACCACAGGTAACTGGCAGGAGCCTCCAGGTAGGCTGGCTGGTAGGCACGGCAGGTAACTGGTACATTCTCCGGGTAGTTAGGCAAGCCTGGCCCATAGACAGACTGGCGGGTTTGGACCATAGGCAGACCGTCGGGCAGGAAAGTGTACTTGGCTGGCGGAGACAGGTAGTCAGGCTGGCGGACTGGTCTGGTAGTCAGGCTGGCGGACTGGACTGGTAATCAGGCTGACGGACTGGACTGGTAGTCACGCTGGCGGACTGGACTGGTAGTCAGGCTGGCGGACTGGACTGATAGTCAGGCTGGCGGACTGGACTGAGGACTGAAGCAGAGTTAGAACACAGAGCTACAACCTTGCACGGACACCTCCATTTTGGAGGAGGTGCCTTTTATATGAGAAGTCCTCCTGCCATTGGCCGGGGACTCCTTAGGACGGTGCGCGCGGCCCCTTTAAGAGGGAGGGAGCGCGTACGCCCTAAGCACGGTGCCCGGGAAGCTGCGCGCGCTGGGAGCAGCAGCAGCAGGAGAGCTGGAAGACGCCGGGCCAGGAGCGCGGCGGTAAGGGGGACTTCGTCTCTGCCTGTCAGGGGGCAGAGACGCCGATGCTACAAAAGAGGTTGTGGGAGGCAGTTTAATGTTAAAGGTCATACACCACGGCAAGGCTGAGCACAGCAAAAAGACACTAGGTAGTTATACTGCATCAGCAAGGTATCTACCAGGATAAGATTTCAAAACATACTGAGATTTCAAGTGTTGCTGCTCAAGGTCTTGAAGAAGCACCAACAAAAGGGCAACCTTTAGACTGTAGACACAGCAATCGGCCAAGTAATCTTGGTGCAGCATATGAAACACACATTATGCCTACTTTCCTTTGAAATAAGACAATGTCCAGCAGCGCCATCAGTCAAACTGGCAGCAACTAGCTACACCATTCTACTGTTTTGAGAAGTGTTCTTCATGGAAGATTTGTGTACAAAAAGCCATACTTTTATTATAGAAACAATTTATAATTAATGACAGAAATTGGGACCCAGAAAAAATTGAAGCAGGTGCTCTGGACTTAGGAGTCAAAATTTCAAATATTTGGCAGTAATAGAAGACAGTTTATTCAATGAAGGGTTAGAGACCGGTACAAAAATAAGTTTCTGGAGGCAACAGTGAATCATGGTGGAGGTTACATGCCAGTTTGAGGCTGCATTTCAGAAAATGGAGTTGGGGATTTGGTCAGGATTAATAGTGTCTTCAGTGCTGAGGAATATAGGCAGTTACTTATCCTTCATGCAGTGCCCTAAGTCAGGCCTCTAAATTGCTAAAAATGTATTCTGCAGCAGGACAATCACCCTTAAACATACAGCCAATATAATTGAGAACTAGCTTCAGCGTAAAGAAAAGAAAACATTGAGTCCTGAAAGTGATAATATCGGCTCAATAGAGCACTGATCTTAAAATCATTGAGACTGTTTGGGATAACATAAAAGAGACAAAAGGATTTGTGCAAGTGTAGCGCCCCGAGGGTTCGGCCGCTACAGGGGTATTGCACCTCTGCCAGAGGTGTGATATTCCACTCCCAGGTAAGGATGGAGTATGGACCAGGGCTCAGTTAGCTGCATACAGCACACACACCCCATTTCCAAGGGACAGCTCAACGGTGCTCCCACTAGACAGAAGTGCAGGCACGACCGACCATGTCCCTGCTGGAGTGGGGAGGGAGGGGTGGAACACCCAGTGCTGTAGGGGCAGATAGGGGGCGGTTTCTGAGCGTAGGTAGGAGCCCATTGGTTGCTGGTCACCTGGGCTCATGGCTAGAGGGAGGTATAAAAGGTGAGCACCATCTTAGATCTAGGTTCTGTTCTGTGGAGAGGAGAAGACAGGGAGCAGCAGCTCAGGCTGAGTGCTGCTCCAGAGGCAGGCCTAGGGAAGAGGCCGGGGCCTGAGAGGAGAAGGAGAAGTGGGCCTGGAGAAGAGGCCGAGGAGGAGGTGAAGGGGAGCTGAGATTCTGGCTCATCTCAGCTCCAAGAGAAAGGAACAGAAACAGAAAGGAACTGCAAAGAAGGAGAGACAGAGAAACAGAAGGGCTCAGGAACAAGAAGGTGGAAGGGACCCTAAGAACCCACGAGAATCCAGGGTGCAGGGTCAGGCAGATTAAGGGTACCGGATCCCAAGTTGGTGGAGGAGAAACAACCCTCAGCCAAAGACCGGTCGTCGTGATCATATATTGGTGCGACACCTCATCAAACCTGCTAGGAAGGCACCATATAGGACAGCGGAGGACGGGGCCCACGCTTAACCGCACAGGTCCGCGGCAGCTGGACAAAAGTGGGTCACTGGTGAGGCAGGCCAGAGAAAGGATAAAAGGGGGTCCTGTGCCATGCTCCTGAACTGCCTGGGAGTTGACCGAGCCCCTCACCTGGTGGACGCAGCACGGCTCGGGCGGTCACTGCTGGCCGAAGTGACCTGGAACAAACGAACTGTGAGTAAAGACCCTGGACTGTAACTTGTTGTCTGTGTGCTCCTTCGCGCCTCCAGCACTATTAGCACCGGGACTCACACTACCATCACTCCCACCATCCACTACACTGCCCTGGGGCCGCACTCTTCCCGTGGGGAGTCACATCACCTCAGCTGCACCCATCATCAGCCCCAGCGGACTGCCTTGCAGCGGCAGTTCCTAATAACCGCAATCCACGGGTGGCGTAGTCGGACGTTATCTGAAGCACTTAGCAGACTACCATTGGCCTGACCACCCTGAGCCGCGGGACCGGGCCGCCACTACTACTACCCCCATCGTTCCCCTATCGCCCGGATCCGCGTGCCCCACGGACCAGGGGGCGAGTCACAAGCCTACATCCACAGATCTGTGGTTAGTTCTCCAAGATGTTTGGACCAACCTCCCTGCTTCATTTATTCCAAAATTGTGTGCAAGTGTTCCTAGAAAAATGAATGCTTTGATGATTTTTTGAAGACAAAGGGTGCTCATACAAAATATTGATTTTGTTTAGATTTCTCTAGAAATTCATTCATTTTGCCTTTTTGTAATTGATAAAAATTAACTATTGGCACATCTAATTTTGAAAGCATTCTTCTTTTGCAGCATTTTTCTCACATATGCTTACAATTTTTTCAAGCTATTCTCTATCTATCTATAGATAGAAGCAGCACCACAATAAATAATATCCAAATATAGCAGCGCTCCTCCGATATGCACTTATAAAGGCATATATTTTTTTCAGTGCTGCCATTTTTGCATTATATATAATGTAGATCTGCAATGTCAAGTGCTTTCCTAGTTACCCGGAAAAGTGTACAATCACCTATACATAATCCACAATACAATGAAAATTCAGGGTATCTATCCAGAATCTTTTCAACTTTTCAAAAAACTGTACCTATATTAGCATTCACCATGACATTCTGTATTTTAAAAAAATCTTCATATACTAATTAAGATTATGTAATTAGTATGTGACAATCAAAATGTACATATTTTGAGCCAGGAGTGCGTCTATAATTATTATTTTCATGTGATGTTTGGTGAAATTTATATGGTGACTCACTGCTTTTCCATCTTTCTAGATTATGTTGGTATATTATGTGTTATTGTTAATGTTATAAATTTTTGTATAAGATTACTATATATGCAATATTGCAATGCATTTATAATGATTTTATTGATATTCTGTCTGAATCAGGTGAGTGACTTCATTCATGAATCAGGCTTGTTTAGCATTATTGTTTGAAATGCGTCGCCTATGGGACACTAGCTGGCATTTTTGGTGATTTTTTTTTAAAATCTGTCATGGTGAATATTAAAAAGGTACCGTTTTTTAGACTCCGGATAGATTTGCTACATTTTCCTATTGTGTGTGTGTGTGTATGTGTATATACGGCACATACAGTTAGGTCCATATATATATTTGGACAGAGACAACATTTTTCTAATTTTGGTTCTAAACATTACCACAATGAATTTTAAAACAAAACAATTCAGATGCAGTTGAAATCAGACTTTCAGCTTTCATTTGAGGGTATCCACATTAAAATTGGATGAAGGGTTTAGGAGTTTCAGCTCCTTAACATGTGCCACCGTTTTTTTAAAGGGACCAAAAGTAATTGGACAGATTAAATAATTGTAAATAAAATGTTCATTTCTAGCACTTGGTTGAAAATCCTTTGTTGGCAATGACTGCCTGAAGTCTTGAACTCATGGACATCACCAGACGCTGGGTTTCCTCCTTTTTGATGCTCTGCAAGGCCTTCAATGCGGTGGTTTTCAGTTGCTGTTTGTTTGTGGGCCTTTCTGTCTGAAGTTTAGTCTTTAACAAGTGAAATGCATGCTCAATTGGGTTGATATCAGGTGACTGACTTGGCCATTCAAGAATATTCCACTTCTTTGCTTTAATAAACTCCTGGGTTGCTTTGGCTTTATGTTTTGGGTCATTGTCCACCTGTAGTATGAAACGACGACCAATCAGTTTGGCTGCATTTGGCTGGATCTGAGCACACAGTATGGCTCTGAATACATCAGAATTCATTCGGCTGCTTCTGTCCTGTGTCACATCATCAATAAACACTAGTGACCCAGTGCCACTGGCAGCCATGCATGCCCAAGCCATCACACTGCCTCCGTCGTGTTTTACAGATGATGTGGAATGCTTTGGATCATGAGCTGTACCACGCCTTCGCCATACTTTTCTCTTTCCATCATTCTGGTAGAGGTTGATCTTGGTTTCATCTGTCCAAAGAATGTTCTTCCAGAACTGTGCTGGCTTTTTTAGATGTTTTTTAGCAAAGTCCAGTCTAGCCTTTTTATTCTTGATGCTTATGAGTGGCTTGCACCGTGCAGTGAACCCTCTGTATTTACTTTCATGCAGTCTTCTCTTTATAGTAGATTTGGATATTGATACGCCTACCTCCTGGAGAGTGTTGTTCACTTGATTGGCTGTTGTGAAGGGGTTTCTCTTCACCACGGAGATTATTCTGCGATCATCCACCACTGTTGTCTTCCGTGGACGCCCAGGTCTTTTTGCATTGATGAGTTCACCAGTGCTTTCTTTCTTTCTCAGGATGTACCAAACTGTAGATTTTGCCACTCCTAATATTGTAGCAATTTCTTGGATGGGTTTTTTCTGTTTTTGCAGTTTAAGAATGACTTGTTTCACCGGCATGGAGAGCTCCTTTGTCCGCATGTTTACTTCACAGCAAAACCTTCCAAATGCAAGTACCACACCTCAAATCAACTCCAGGCCTTTTATCTGCTTAATTGAGAATGACATAATGAAGGGATTGCCCACACCTGTCCATGAAATAGCCTTGGAGTCAATTGTCCAATTACTTTTGGTCCCTTTAAAAACAGGGTGGCACATGTTAAGGAGCTGAAATTCCTAAACCCTTCATCCAATTTTAATGTGGATACCCTCAAATGAAAGCTGAAAGTCTGAACTTCAACTGCATCTGAATTGTTTTGTTTAAAATTCATTGTGGTAATGTCTAGAACCAAAATTAGAAAAATGTTGTCTCTGTCCAAATATATATGGACCTAACTGTACATACACACATGGTATGCAAACTAGCATCTTTCCTGTTTCTGTCCAAATTTCCATGATTACAAGATGTTACTGGAAAAGAGGCAGTGAGCTTGGCAGGGGCAGGCTATTACAAATTACTACTGCCAACACTTCTGTCTTGCGGCTGTGCCCTTTAAGCGCCGTTGCCACTAGGCACTGGCATCCCCTGCTTATAGGTCAATATTTCCCTGTTTACAATGACCTCTTGTACACTACTTAAACTCAGACAATTTGATCATCAGTTTTCTGTTTTCTTAACTGTTTAACCCGTTAAGCACCAAAACACAGGTATAAAAATAAGATTATTTTATAATTTAAAAAATGTTTAAATCTAGTATTCTAGTTGTGGGACTTAAAAATTATGTATTAAAAATAAACTTGAATAATAACAGCACAAAGAAAAACATGTAACAAACACAATTTTTTTTCTCAAATATAAGACGCAAGGTAAAAAAAATGGACAAATTTGGTATGTCCATAACCATAACAATCTATACTAGTACTTGTGAATGACAAAATGCAGAGAGGTCAAAATAAAAAATAAAGTTTTTAAGAACGTTGTCAGTTTCAAGAGTAGACTTCCTCTTTGATATCTCAAGTTTTCCCATCACTAGTAGTTTATTGTGTTCGGAAGTTAGATATCGGGTGAACAGTTGATTTCTGGGCCAAATTAAATCTGAAACGGAGTTCTCTTTATGAGGCAGACCCTTTAAAGAGTAACTAAACTTTCACATTTTTTTTGCTAATTCTCTCCAGTGTTGAAAGTTAATTAACTTTATTAAGCGATTTAGCTTCAATCCTGTAAAGAAACACTTTTAAATGTCTTCTAGGCATCTAAGTGGCCTCCTTTCCACTGCTTACTCTCTCACGTCAGCAAAAGATGACGTATCTTCTCCACATTGGCAGGCGAGCTGTATATCAAGGCAACTATCCCTCCCCTGACACGCCCCTGGAAGAAGCAAGGCGAAACGCGCATCGGGTAAAGGGACACGGTGCCTGGTGTGGAGCAATGATTTTATTTCTGTCTACACTAGCATTTGTATTGGCTGCACTGTGCATGTGGTGATTTTTAGGTCTTGGCAAGCTTATACTTAGAGTGAAGTGAAGTGATTTTTTTCACATGTACACATTTGTGCTTCTTACTTGTCACCCGCTTTTGGCTATGTTGGTTGTCTCATATATCATCTTTGTCTATCCAGGCATTTATAGTATCCCTTACAGTAATGCACTCCTGTTATATTTTAATGTTTTTAGATTTTTTCTCTCCAATAATATTATATCTTTTAATACTACTTAATTGTTCTCTTCTTTTCTTGGGAAGGCGTATATATCCTAATATTGTGGTTTATCCTTAGTTTACTTGTCTGACTTTTCTATTCTCCATTACTATGCACTGGGAGTACAAACTCTGGCAGTGGAGGAGGAGGGACCTTAGGAGTGTGTATTCCCCTGCAGGGTGTTCAGGGCAGGTATTCTCCTCTCAGCACTCAGGAGGATTGTGCTGGGGGTCTTTATCCAGCACAGTACCAATGTCTAATCTCACTAGCGCTGGGAACACCCATGCTGGAGGAGATACTGATCGTGACACTTTGCAGGAGATGCAAGATATAGTAGAGGTTATGCAGGACACACAGCAATAAGTGATGAGAGGAGGAAACTTTCCCTTAACACCTTGGAGGGGAGCATGGACACTCCCAAGGTGCCTCCCCCTCCACTGCCATAGTTCGTACTCCCTGTGCATACTATTGGAGTGCAGAAAAGCCAGACAAGTAGACTAAGGAGTAAGCAGTGGTTTGGAGGCCACTTAGATGTACACTTTTTACAGGACTGAAACAAAATCCCTTAATAAAGTGATTTGAAAAATTAAATAACTTTCAATGCTGTGTTGCTAAGTGGTTACAGAAATAAGTAATTTAGCAGTACACATCAGTATTCATGGTAAATCCTTTAAAAACAGAAGAAAACTAAATTCTAGTTTTAGTACTTTTTGGAATATGCTGCCATTATAAAAATGTAAAACTGATTTGACTGTCTGGCTTCTATCTCTATAATGGCTGTACGGTTTCTCTTTGGATACGTCTTTGTAAAGCTTTAGATTATGCGATACTTAAATCTGCATTATTAGCTAAAACGACCAAATCTAAATCTTAAAACTGCATTTTAAAATGTTTGGAAAGATTCTGCGGTTTATGAAAATCTAACCCAGATTAGTGCTCTGATGAATCATCCAGTGTGCCCATAATTGCATTGTGAACCACATGCCTATTATGTAACGGTTTAGTGAAATCTCTGTTCTAGGACCCCAGGGGATATGTAGTAAAGCACAGCCAACTTCTTCTGACCCTCAGAAATGGCCAGTGCCTATCATTCATGTAAGGATAGCCTGTGATCTCAGCAGCACTTTGTAGGAACCCGAAGCGCAGCCTGCACACTGATCTGCCCTGCCAGTATGTTTGCTGGGACCAACAGCTGACTCAATGTGTGCACCAGTAGGCACTGCCACTGCTGGGAGAAACTACAGTGCAGATCATTTTCTATTCACTATTCTGAAGATGCCTCATTCATTTAAACTCCTTCTGCTTATCTTCTGCCTCATCCTCCTCACAGAAAGCAGGAAGCATAGGAGGAGAAGATGGACAAATCAGATGGATGTGCAAAAACAAATAGGGTAAGCATCCGGAGAACTGGACATAATGTCATCTGGGAGATTGTTCTACATCTGTGCCTTCACATCCGTAATCTTTGCTTACAGTAATTTTACTGATGGTTTAACATAGGACTGCAGGGAAACCTATTGTATTATGTAATTTAGGGACACAGAATGCAGATTGATTTGTGTTTCTTACTTGAACAGAACCTTGGAAAGAATATTTGTACATACAATGCATGGTGCATGGTGAATCATACATACACTTATATATATATATATATATATATATATATATATATATATATATATATATAAAATCACAGAAATAGGAACTTTAATATTCTGATCCTAGTGTGATATATTTTGAGCTACTTAGTTAATTTGTATGTCATATAAGGACTTTTATGTATATATATTACTCTTTTTTGGTTTAGACAAGGGGGTCATTATGGCAGGTAAAAAGAAATTCACTACTGCGTCATCATCTAGGATCAGAAAGCCGGACAATTGGCAAAGTGTTATTTTAAGAACTTTATATGATCTTATTAATTTATGAACTGTAATGTTAATAATGTTGCCATGTCATAACTCATTGCTGTTGCCTAAAATAAACTGATTTGGACGTATGACCTTACAGTGCCGTGCATGGAAAAGTGTGCGGGTGAAGGATAACAGTGTATACGTTAGTTTTAGAATGCAAAATATTAATGGACGGATCTTGGGTTTGTTAGAAGACCATGGAAACCAGTTGTGATTTTTAGGTTTAATAATTCTATAGGACGTCTATGGACATCTTGAGAAGCGTAGAACACAGCTTGATAGATTGTCAGGCAGACATCGGTATAATGATTCCATAATACCACAAATCTGGATTATTGCATGAAGTTCATAATTTAATTTATCTTGTATTTAACTGGAAAATACTAAGATGTTCTCTAAAAATGAACATTGTAGCCATACATAAGCTTTCAATAACTTCATTATCACATACTGTAGTATATATTTTCCTTTATTGATGGTAGGATGATATAATCTTGAAATGTTATCCAGCTCGGTGTACTCAGGGTTACATCAGAAACTAAATCTTTTAAACCATTCCTACAATCTGTTAGGGGTCTCCATGTGCCCTGTGGTTATGTCATGATATAAAAAATGTCCCTGATCTACAGAAGCACAAATGGATTATGCAATATATTAGCCTCAAAAAGAAACATTTGCATTTTCTTCCCTAAGGATGCTCATGTGCGCATCTCCGACCATGATGTTATACTTAGCCTGACGTCTGACATAGGGATTTGTTACAGTTTGAAAGTTCATTAATAGCAACATCTAGGAATAATTTAAAGCTTCCCTAATGCCTTGTAGCAAGCCAAGTTTATAATTCTCTGCAGATTAACTAACATGGTGTAAGCACTGAGACTCTAAAATATAGGCTTTATGTATTGTGCAAGCAAGAGATAAGTTGTAAGTCCTGCTTAAAAATTATTGTCATTTATAAAATGTTTAAATTGTTAGTGAAAAAAACCCAAACTAAGCAGAATGTTTAGAATTGACGTTACAAGGACCGAGATATCCCAAATGGAGTGGGCACCACCTGTATATTAATGAAGTGCTGAGCAAAATACATGTAAAACATAAGCAATTAAAAAACGAGGAATAATAGCTAAAAAAGATTGGTTACTTCCTAGATTTTACCAATTAAAATCTTTGTTATATAGCAAATACAAAAGCATAGACAAAACAAAAACAATTAAAAATGCGCACATTGTGCCAGAACCGTTTTCTTAGGCCAAAATCTGGCACTGTGATATAACCCGTATGAGCTGCATGATAACCAATTGCGAAATAAAAATATCATGAATATCTGAAATAAATATACGCTAAATAGACACTAGCCCTAAAATGATGTCAGGTACTTTTCAATAATGAAGAGACCTCCACCACAAAGGTACAGATAATAATACATAAATAATGCAATATCAGAAGAATACTCATAATGAAGCTTCCTCCTGTGGCGATACGCATGGGGTCCTCATTGCCACATGATGCTTTTCCTATAAACCTATTCACTGGGTGACTGCACATGGCATTTTATTGCACACTGTCACTGCTTACCTCTTTTATACTCTACTGCATTATTTATGTATTATTATTTGAACCTGTGTGTTGTACCATTTTCATTATTGAATACTATTTGACATCATTCTAGAGGCAGCGTCTTTTTATATGTACAGTACAGACCAAAAGTTTGGACACACCTTCTCATTTAAAGATTTTTCTGTATTTTCATGACTATGAAAATTGTACATTCACACTGAAGGCATCAAAACTATGAATTAACACATGTGGAATTATATACTTAACAAAAAAGTGTGAAACAACTGAAAATATATCTTGTATTCTAGGTTCTTCAAAGTAGCCACCTTTTGCTTTGATGACTGCTTTGCACACTCTTGGCATTCTCTTGATGAGCTTCAAGAGATCGTCACCGGAAATGGTCTTCTAACAATCTTGAAAGAGTTCCCAGAGATGCTTAGCACTTGTTGGCCCTTTTGCCTTCACTCTGCGGTCCAGCTCACCCCAAACCATCTCGATTGGGTTCAGGTCTTGTGACTGTGGAGGCCAGGTCATCTGGCGTAGCACCCCATCACTCTCCTTCTTGGTCAAATTGCCCTTATACAGCCTGGAGGTGTGTTTGGGGTCATTGTCCTGTTGAAAAATAAATGATGGTCCAACTAAACGCAAACCGGATGGAATAGCATGCCGCTGCAAGATGCTGTGGTAGCCATGCTGGTTCAGTATGCCTTCAATTTTGAATAAATCCCCAACAGTGTCACCAGCAAAGCACCCCCACACCATCACACCTCCTCCATGCTTCACGGTGGGAACCAGGTACGTAGAGTCCATCCGTTCACCTTTTCTGCGTCGCACAAAGACACGGTGGTTGGAACCAAAGATCTCAAATTTGGACTCATCAGACCAAAGCACAGATTTCCACTGGTCTAATGTCCATTCCTTGTGTTCTTTAGCCCAAACAAGTCTCTTCTGCTTGTTGACTGTCCAACGCAGTGGTTTCCTAGCAGCTATTTTACCATGAAGGCCTGCTGAACAAAGTCTCCTCTTAACAGTTGTTGAAGAGATGTGTCTGCTGCTAGAACTCTGTGTGGCATTGACCTGGTCTCTAATCTGAGCTGCTGTTAACCTGTGATTTCTGAGGCTGGTGACTCGGATAATCTTATCCTCAGAAGCAGAGGTGACTCTTGGTCTTCCTTTCCTGGGGCAGTCCTCATGTGAGCCAGTTTCTTTGTAGCGCTTGATGGTTTTTGCAACTGCACTTGGCGACACATTCAAAGTTTGCCCAATTTTTCGGACTGACTGACCTTCATTTCTTAAAGTAATGATGGCCACTCATTTTTCTTTACTTAGCTGCTTTTTTCTTGCCATAATACAAATTCTAACAGTTTATTCAGTAGGACTATCATCTGTGTATCCGCCAGACTTCTGCACAACACAACTGATGGTCCCAACCCCATTTATAAGGCAAGAAATCCCACTTATTAAACCTGACAGGGCACACCTGTGAAGTGAAGACCATTTCCGGTGACTACCTCTTGAAGCTCATCAAGAGAATGCCAAGAGTGTGCAAAACAGTCATCAAAGCAAAAGGTGGCTACTTTGAAGAACCTAGAATATAAGACATATTTTCAGTTGTTTCACACTTTTTTTGTTAAGCATATAATTCCACATGTGTTAATTCATAGTTTTGATGCCTTCAGTGTGAATGTACAATTTTCATAGGCATGAAAATACAGAAAAATCTTTAAATGAAAAGGTGTGTCCATACTTTTGGTCTGTACTGTATTTCATTTTATTTTTCTATTGTTTATCATGCTGGTCATATGGGTTGTTTCCCAGTGCCAAATTTTAGCCTAGAAAACAGGTTATGGCACAATTTATGTATTTTTTAATTTTTTTTTTCCATGCTTTTGTTTTTTTCTGTATAATACAGATTTACATTGTTAAAATTTAGAAAGTGCAACCAATCTTTTGTATGTGTCTTTCCTCTTTTTTTTTTCAAATGGATATTACAATGGTCCATCAAATTACAATATTAACTCATTCAGGGGCTACCATTGTAATTTGAAAGCATGAGACCATAATTCTATGAAAAAAAAGCAGTTATTGGTTCCACAGCTCCAAAATTTCATCCAAAAATGAGAAAAAAATAAAACAAGTAAACAAGTCCTTACAAATAAAAGATAAAACAGCTGCTCTAAATCACAATATAGGATAAGGACAGGACTATCTTTAAGATCGCGTACAGTACACACAGTATACCAGAAAGATAAAATTGAGCTGCCTCATCTGATGACCATAGGAGCACAGGCAGAGGCACAGGCAGAGAGCCGTACACTAAGCCACCAAGATGATATGACTTGTTTCACACAAGTAAGAATATCTTTGCAAATGTATGAATGTGTTTCCATTTTCATTTTTCAGCCATGTATATAAAAAGAATCAAGATCTCACCAAACTTCGAAAACAGAAAAATGATCAACTGATCAGAGTTGATGAGCATGATTTTACTATGAGGCCAGCATTTGGAGGTAGGTTCTGATAGATTTTTAATAATATTAAAAAGATAATTAGAAAATAATTATTACAATATGTAATGTGTTTGATTAAAGAGGTTGTCCACTACTTTTACATTGATGACCTATTCTTAGGATAGGTCATCAATGTCTGATCGGGAGGGGTCTGACACCCGGCACCCCCACTCATCAGCTGTTATCAGTCGCCGCCGGCCAGAAGTACTTGCTTGCCGAGCTGCTCCGTCTACTTGTAGAGGCTGCCACAGGGTACTGCACATCTGCCTCCTATTGATTTGAATCTTCAAATGAATCTTAAAATCTTCAATGATATTGAATATCCTAAGGATAGACCATCAATATAAAAGTAGTGGACAACCTCTTTAATGTATGAATTTCTGTTGTGCATTTTCATTATTTTATGAGTCAGCATCTGTATCTTTCTAAAATTATCAAAAAAAATAATGGTCACTGAAATAAAGATAGTTACAAAGTTATATAGAGTACTGTAGAGTCCGTTAATACCCACTAATTGAAAAGAAATAATAATAATTACAAGCCATGGTTCAGTGCTGCAAACTGATATTTACCTTCTTCTTCTGGGGGCTACATGGAGAGGTGCTAGTGGCACACCCTCAATATGCATTACCAAGAACAGTGATAGACTAGACTAATCTCCAGGGAGTGTTAATGCTATCTAAGCAGTTTGGTATCTGATCATACATCAGGCATGCTAACTTGCAAAGAACAAAATACAAACTTCTCTAACATGTTATAGATGAGTGGGAGGCTGTTAATTCCCTAATAATATACTATTATACCATCACCGGCAACACCCAACTGTAATGGCTGGGATAGGAGATAACCCCTTGGATATGGTGTCAATAGCAGCTGCGACACCTAGGTAGCTAGGGCTCCATCTATCACATCATAAATGCCCGTTATGCCAACTGCTTGTCATAGCAGTTTTGGCCCCCACACGCATTAGACAAATGTCGGCAGAACCCGCCAATATCAATGGGTTCGACCAGCAGCCTAATATGTATGGGGGCCTCCTAACTGTCCCTCCGATAGATGATGTTGGAGTAGAAAAGGATCCGGCATGTCCAATTTCAGATTGTCAATCCTTTTGTGCTTTAAGAGATAAGCCACCACCAGGAATGTCTGGCAGCAGGTCTCTCATTGAAAACACCTGAGCACTTGGCCAGCTGAGCGCTCCTGTTTATGCTATCTCTGGGAAGATAGCTGTTGGCCACAATGATCAGCCAAACAATTGTTCGACCAAACAGTTGTTGTTGGGCTTTCAGTCATAAAGGCTTCAGGCTGTAATCACACCACGGAACTGACTGACAGCCGGCTCAGCACTAATGCACTGTAAATCCTGGAAGATATGTTTGAGTTCGATTTTTACTTTCCTACACAGTAATTAGTAAGATGACCCTAAAGCTTCTGAGATGGTCTCTTTAAGATAGCACAGTCAAGTCCCAGAGTAGGGCCACTTATTATCCAGATGGGGGGAAACCCATATAAATATCCTTCTCTATTAGGCTATAAAACTTAACTTTTATTCTTATATTCTATTAAAATGCATAGAGGGTATTAAAATGTTGTCCCTAATTTTCCTAAATCATTTTGTTTAAATAACCACTTATATATTGTTCTGATGGCACCAGAGGGTGCCACCATTTATGGTAGAATAGGCATGCCAGAGTCCCATCCCCTGATTACACCACTTTTGCGGTGAAAAATGTTGGGGGAAAGTGTGCTATAATAACTATTGTCCTATTCTACCATAAATGGTGGCACCGTGCATTGCCATCACAGCAATATATAAGTGGTTATTTAAACAAAACTGTCAGGGATTCCAACACACAGGGACGACACAAGGGAGATCACGCGATATCTCACCATGCCGTCACACTGTCAGTATTTCATCCGGAATCGCGAGCACGCGATCCAGACTGCTTGCTACGTGGATATCGGCAAGCGACCAGTGAGCGTATGGCGTCACACCTCTGGGTTCCAAAGCCTGGAATCCGTGTTTACGCCCCCGTATGGTCACTGTCAGCTTCACGATAGCCCAATTATTATTATCCTCTGCCACCACCTGCCAAGTTTGAAATATAATACAGGCCTGGCCGGACGCCTACGTTTTGGTAGCGTATGGCTTCGGGGAAGGGAACAATTACAGAACAAAAGAAACAGAACTAATAAATTTTATATTTAATCCAAAAGGGAGGCAGTGTTTAAGAAAAAATATATACAAGGATGTTTCAAAGGAGGCATTAAAAATACATAAGCAGTTACATAAAATAAAAAAGATAAAATAAGAAAAACTTACACTATACGATCGCAGAGACGATTCAATATAGGTGGAGGAGGGGCTCCCCAGTTTCATTATGCTGTTATCGAACAGGACCCGTTTCTTATAATCCTTATACTCCCCTGGCAATGAGTGAGTCTGTACTGTCCATGAGTTCTCTTATACCTAAGGGGAGATCTGGCCACAAGCCCCTTGTGGTGACATCATGTGGGCTGGTCTCCAGCCTGTACATTTTTATTAAAAGCGCTAACTTCTGCGATAACTCATCGCTCGTTGATCGCAGAAGCTTGCAAACGACACCATTTTTTCCCTTATGATTTTATCTTCAGTTAGAGACAACACATCGCATAGTTGCAGTCTGCTATTCTGGTGTTTTTGCTATACAACTCTCCAGAAGGGCCTACGCCTATGAAAAATTGAGCATACATTCCTGGGCTGATTTGGTCACTAAAAATATGGGTCCCATGTTATGCAGACGCCCGGACTGACTGGCGTGTGCGTGTTTAGTGATCCCACTGGACCATGAACCGGAGAGTGCCTGGAGGGGCATAACTAAGTATCTACCCGATCCGACCAAGGTCGCACGACGGCTAGCGACGCCAATGCACCAGGGTGGAACCAAGCAGAGGGACCAGGTGCTACTCCAGGTCAGACCCCGGACACGGCTCTTGACCCACACGGGAGAATACAGGAACAGGCAGGTTAGGCTGGCACACTGACTGGTGGGTATAGGCAGGCACGTCTGGTATGCAGACAGGTGGGCACTGGTAAGCACGACTGGTATGCAGGCAGGGGGTACTGGCAAGCACGGCTGGAGTGCTAACAGGGAGGCACTAGCAGGTTGGAGCACAGACTGGATAAGGTCCAGTACAGACTGGGACTCAGGGACAGAACCGCAGATGCGGTAGACAAGCAGAGCAGAGCGAGACCACCGGAGCGGTGAACAGGAGCAGAGCAGGGCGAGGCCGCCGGAGCGGTGAGCAAGAGCAGGGCAGGGTGAGACCGCCTGGAGCGGTGAGCAAAGGCAGAGCGAGACCGCCTGGAGCGGTGAGCAAAGGCAGAGCAGAGCGAGGCCGCCTGGAGCGGTGAGCAAAGGCAGAGCAGAGCGAGGCCGCCTGGAGCGGTGAACAAAGGCAGAGCAGAGCGAGACCGCCTGGAGCGGTGAGCAAGAGCAGAGCAGGGCGAGACCGTCGGGGCGGTGAGCAAGAGCAGAGCAGGGCGAGACCGCCTGGAGCGGTGAGCAAAGGCAGAGCAGAGCAAAACCGCCTGGAGCGGCGAGCAAAGGCAGAGCAGAGCAAAACCGCCTAGAGCGGCGAGCAAAGGCAGAGCAGAGCGAGAACCGCCGGAGCGGTGAGCAAGGCAGAGCAGGCAGGAACCGCCGGAGCGGTGAGCAAGGCAGAGCAGAGAGAAACCGCCGGAGCGGTGAGCAAGGCAGAGCAGGCAAGAACCGCCGGAGCGGTGAGCAAGGTAGAGCAGGCAAGAGCCGCCGGAGCGGTGAGCAAGGCAGAGCAGGCAGGAACCGCCGGAGCGGTGAGCAAGGTAGAGCAGGCAAGAGCCACCGGAGCGGTGAGCAAGGCAGAGCAGAAGGGACAGGGCTCTGTTTACACGGAACAGACTGGAAGGGAAAGGCAGAACCAGATACACGCAAGATACTTGCAATGAAGTAGCGAGTGGACTCTAAACTCACAAACGGAAGTACAGCGACAACAAGTAGGAGTTAGGTGCAGGTTCAGACTCTGCAGAAAAAGAGAAGGTACGGACATAGAGAAAGACAAGTAACAGGCTAGGAGAGTGTTCAGACAGAAACTGACACTGCAGCGAGCTACAGGAGCGAGTCTGGGTATGCGGCCCCCAGAAAAGGTGGAACAAACAGGCTAGGAGCATGTTCAGACTGGCCTGGAAATACAGCCTCCAGGAAGGCGGACAGACAGGCAAGAAAACACAGACAACAGGTCTAGGTATGCAGCCCCTAGAAGGCGGGACGAACAGGCTAGGAGACAGTTCAGACAGGAACTGCTACTGAAAGAGATACAGGAGCCAGTCTGGGAATAAATATCCAGTGACTGACAGCAATAGGCTGAGGACGCATTAGGGGTGTGCCGACAGCAGCTACAAGAAACAGGAAGTGACTGGGCCGCTGCCCTAAGCAGTCAGAACAGAGACAAACAGACAGCATGGAAAGAAGCCAGGCTAGCAGACTGGAATGGAGATCAGGTTTGCGATCTTGCATAGTGAGAGATGGTGCACCATGCAAGCCCGCCACCAGGTATGTTACATCCCGTTATTGTCAGACACATGGAACTTACAATATTTCATATTTCGTTTCATAGTCGAATTGTCTGGAGATTTCTTTGTTAAGCTAGGGAAAGCAACTTTCCCAGTTACAAGCAAATTAGTGCTATCCTGCCAGTAATTACCCATTTGAGTGTGCCAGGGACAAGAGCTTGCTTCCTAACAAAGTTATAACACTCCTTGGCTGGCATTTGTTTGTGTAAGCTATTTCTCAGGTGTGTGTTAATTGGGGCTTTTGTGCTGAGCAAAAGGGGGATAAGGGAGGGGGGTGAACATCTATGTCAGGCAAATATGGAAGAACATTTTCCTGACATTAATATTTCCCTGACATATCCCCCTCTTTGAGGTGGCGTAAGGGGTGATTTACAGATCGCCCCTTTAAGACCATCTCCTGGCCCACCCTTCCTTCTGATCCGACAAGCCGCAGACCCACTTGCCCACCAACCTGAGGGTCCAGCTTTCCGATCACCCTGGGGGTGAACATCTGTGTCAGGCAAATATGGAAGAAAATTTTCCTGACATTGATATTTCCCTGACAAAATGATTTAGGAAGATTAGGGACAACATTTTAATACCCTCTATGCATTTTAATAGAATATAAGAATAAAAGTTAAGTTTTATAGCCTAATAGAGAGGAATATGTATATGGGGTTCTACTCATCTGGATAATAATTGATTGTACATCCCTCCAAGGTTATTTTTTGTCCTCCTGTTTGATTTTGATCCGAGAGTAGGACATTTGTTTTTTTAATAATCTTAAAGTTTAGTAAAAGAAATTAATCAAAAATATTTAAAGGAAAAAAATAAAATTAATACAATATATGAAAGATAATAATATTTAACTTCTTTCCATGACTATATTCAATGAGTTATGGGTAATTGACCAAGTGGCTAAAAACTGCTCTTAATGAAGTCTGTAAGCCCAAACTGACAGTATAAACTAAGCATATAGCCTTGTAGGAGATATAGCAACAATAAAAATTTCACTTTTACTGTTCTAATCACAGCTGCCATTCGGTGGAAACTGAAGTTTAATTAGATACGCTAATTAGGGTGCTTGGTTCAACTGTGATCGCACAACCACTGGTTTCACATGTCCTCGCCAGTGATTGACAGCACTGGCTTGCCTGAGCTTTCTTTGCAGACATTGCTCAGCCCAGGCAATCACTTCTGAGTGAGGCCAAGACATATAAAACTAGTGGATGGAATAGTGCTCTGAGCCTCTTAACCATGCTCAGGGTGCCCCTAAGTTCCCTAATTAGCATTAGACTTCAGTTAAGTCTCCTATACTGACTTGACAATCTCCACAGAGAGAAACTTTACCTTTTAAACCCCTTTCAAAGGCCTCTCACTCAACCAAATCAGTTCTCCTGCTTTGCACTGATGAGGCGCAAACACCCCAAAACAGGAGTCTGCAAATAGAGTTTTTAGTTTGGCTTCTTATCCTGTGTCATGTGTCTAGTCTCTATAATCCAATAATGTCAAGCGCTATATATGTAAAGGGGGTTGGTTGGGAGTGGATGTATCAAGCTGGCTCAGGAGATGAGTCCGCCCCATTCCCGGCATATGATTATAGAATCATAGAATCATAGAATGGTAGAGTTGGAAGGGACCTCCTGGGTCATCTGGTCCAACCACCTGCTCAAAGCAGGATTCACTAAATCATCTCAGACAGATGTCTGTCCAGCCTCTGTTTGAAGACGTCCATTGAAGGAGAACTCACCACCTCTCGTGGCAGCCTGTTCCACTCATTGATCACCCTAACTGTCAAAAAGTTTTTTCTAATATCTAACTGTGTCTTCTCCCATTCAGTTTCATCCCATTGCTTCTAGTCTTTCCTTGTGCAAATGAGAATAAAGATGATCCTTCTACAATGTGACAGCCCTTGAGATATTTGTAGACAGCTATTAAGTCTCCTCTCAGTCATCTTTTTTGCAAGCTAAACATTCCCAAATCCTGTAACCGTTCCTCATAGGACATGGTTTGCAGACCGGTCACCATTCTGGTCGCTCTTCTCTGAACTTACTCCAGTTTGTCAATGTCTTTTTTAAAATGTGGTGCCCAAAACTGGACACAGTATTCCAGATGAGGTCTGACCAAAGAGGAGTAAAGTGCGATAATGACTTCACGTGATCTAGACTGTATGCTTCTGTTAATACATCCCAGAATTGTATTTGCCTTTTTTGCTGCTTCATCACACTGTTGACTCATGTTCAGTCTATGATCTATTAGTATACCTAAGTCTTTTTCACATGTACTGTTGCTTAGCTCTATTCCTCCCATTCTGTATATGCCTTTTTTCATTTTTATTGCCCAGATGCAGTACTTTGCATGTTTCCCTGTTAAGAACCATTCTGTTAGTTGCTGCCCACTGCTCCAGTTTATTTAGGTCATTTTGAAGCCTCTCTCTCTCTTCTCTAGTGTTAGCTATCCCTCCTAGCTTTGTGTCATCAGCAAATTTCATCAGTTTACCCTCAATTCCTTCATCTAAATCATTGATAAAGATGTTGAAAAATACAGGTCCCAGGACAGAGCCTTGTGGTACCCCACTTGAGACATTCATCCAACTGGATGTGAAGCCATTTACGACCACTCTTTGAGTCCTATCACTAAGCCAGTTATGAATCCACCTAACAGTTGCCTTGTCCATTCCATACTTGGTCATTTTTTCAATAAGGATGGTGTGAGATACTTTGTCAAATGCTTTGCTGAAGTCAAGATATACTATATCTACAGCATTTCCCTAATCCACCCAGTCAGTGATTCTGTCATAGAAGGAAATTAAGTTAGTCTGACATGACTTGTTAGTTACAAACCCATGCTGACTCTGGTTAATCACGTCATTCTTATCCAGGTACTTACATACATGTTGTTTAATAATTTGTTCAAAGATCTTTCCTGGTATAGAAGTCAGACTCACCGACCTATAGTTCCCTGGGTCCACCTTCTCCCCTTTTTGAAGATAGGAACAACATTTGCTCTTCTCCAGTCTTCTGGGACTTCTCCTGTTCTCCAAGGATTTTCAAAGATTATGGAGAGTGGTTCTAAAATTTCTTCTACGATCTCCTTCAGTACTCTGGGGAGTAATTCATCTGGACCTGGAGACTTGAACTCATTTAAGTTAGCTAAATATTCCCTCACAATCTTTCTGTTTACAGATAACCTGGATTCTTCTATTCCTTTAATAGGACAGTGAAGATCAGTTGATGTTACATTTTCTTTCTGAGAGAAAACTGATGCAAAATAGGAATTAAAAAGTTCGGCCTTCTCAACATCCTTTCTTACCATTTCACCATTTTCATCCTGTAAAAATCCTATAGCATCTTTGACTTTTCTTTTACTTGTGACATACCCCGAAAATCCTTTTTTATTGCTTTTGACATCTCTTGTAAGCCTTAATTCATTGTCAGCTTTAGCTAACCTGATACGTGCCCTACAGGTTCTGCAGACTGCATTATAATATTCTTTAGATATGCCTCCCTCTTTCCATTTGATTAACATTGCTTTCTTTCTTTTTAGCATGTGTTTAAGTTCTGTGTTAATCCATCCTGGTTTCCTTAAATGCTTCCCATTCTTCCTACTTTTCGGGATTGATAACGATTGTGCTTTGAGAATCTCATTTTTAAAAATTTCCCATCCTTCCTGGACATTTTTGTCCTTAAGGACATCCAGCCATTGGATCCCTCCTATTCTCTTTCTGAGTCACTTAAAATGTGCCTTTCTGAAATCTAACCTTGAAGTTTGAGTCTTCACATGTCTTCCTCCTCTAGTTATCCAAAATTCTATAATAGCATGATCGCTGCCTCCTAGGGTCCCAGCCACTTTTACCTCCTCAACCATTTCCTCCCTGTTTATAAGGATTTGATCCAAAGCAGATCCCCTTGTTTTCCCCTACCTTTTGGAAGATAAAGTTGTCAGCAAGAGAGGATAAGAATTTGCTTAACCTGTTAGTTTTACTTGAGAGAGATTCCCAACAAATGTGTGGATAGTTGAAATCTCCCATGACCACTACGTCATATTTTTTTGGGAACTTGGTCATTTGAAACATAAAGAGTTCATCCATATCTTCAGTTTGCCCAGGTGGCCTGTAGTAAATGCCTACAATGGTGTCCTTTCCTTTGTTCTCTCCTTGTATTCTTACCCAAACAGTTTCCACAGAACTCCCAGTCTCTTAAGCTTCAATCTCTGTGCAGATATACGCTTTTCTAACATACAAAGCGACACCTCCTCCTCGTTTATCAAGTCTGTTTCTTGCAAATAAGTTGTATCCTTTTAGCCTTTTATCCCAATCATGTGTATCGTCCAACCAAGTTTCAGTGATTCCAATGACATCATATTCCTTTTCCTGCGTTAGTAGTTCCAATTCTCCTTGTTTGTTGCCCATGCTTTGTGCATTTGTATAAAAACATTTTAGTTTGCGATTGGTTTCTCTTCCTCCCATATTTTTATTATTTAGATTTTTTTGTCTTTGTTCTTTCTTTCCACTTCCAATAGCAGAGATCTCAATAGTATTTGTCAGCTGTATGGCTTTTTCTGGCCTTTTGCTTCCCTTCCCACATTGTTCTTGTTTAAAGCTCTTCTGATGAGTGTAGCAAGGCGACTTCCAAATACACATTTTCCAGTCTTCGTAAGGTGCACCCCATCTCTAGCAAGTAGTCCATCGTATAGGTAATTCATTCCGTGATCCAGAAATCCAAATCCTGTTGACGGCACCATCGACGTAGCCAGTTGTTCACCTGTAGAATCTTATTCCACCTCATTGTTCCATGGCCATCCACTGGGAGGATGGATGAGAAGACCACCTGCGCTTCCAATTCTTTCACTTTCTTGCATAAGTTTTCAAAGTCACTGCAGATGTTTTCCAGGTCCTTTCTTGCGGTGTCATTTGTCCCCACATGCATTAGCAGGAATGGGTAGTGATCTGTAGGTCTGAAGAGTCTTGATATCCTGTCAGACACATCTTTAATTTTTGCACCTGGAAGACAGTACTTTCTCTTGAGGTTATGTCTGGTCTGCAGATAGCTACCTCTGTACCTCTCTCAACAGGGAATCCCCCATGACCACCACTCTCCGTTTTTTCTTCACAACATTTTTCTTTCTCAATCCAGGAGGATTCTGAGGGCTTACAAGGTTATTCATTGTGGGCAAAATCTTATTTTGCTGTATTTCTTCGTGGTTCTCCTGCGTGAGAGCCTGGTACTGGTTCCTGAGCAGTATGGGTGCTGATTGCCTCTCGATCCTCCTGCTTCTCTGGGTCACATGCTTCCATTCCTCTGTTTTGTCAGGTGCAGTTCGAATTTCTTCTCTTTCTGTATCATGGAGAGATAATTCTGCTCTGTCTAAGAACTCTTCACCTTCCTTAATGATTTTCAAGGTAGTTAACCTCTCTTCTAGATTTCGCAACTTTTCCTCCAACAGGGACACAAGCTTGTGTGACACCCCAGGGGTCTGGTTGCCACAGTGATAGAGATATTACGTCTGAGACCAGGTGGGAGGTCCTTTGGTCAGGGATCCTGTGCATGCCACACCTCCTGCCCAGTCTTGGGAGGGGAAGGACTTCCCCTATATAAACCAGGGGCTGAGGCAGGGTAGGGATTTCTGAGAGGAGAAGACAGGGAGCAGAGCTGCTCTATGGGCTCTGCTCCACAGGCAGGCCCTGTCCAGGGGCCTGAGCCTGGAGACAAGTGGAGTAGAGACAAGAAGCAGCATAGGAAACAGCAGAGTTACAAGGAGTCAGGGGCTGGCAGCTGCAGAGCTCGCCCTGACTAAGAAGACTTCTTACCGGACCCGGAGTCCGAGGCTGTGGGGACTAACTCCTACCCAGCAGCAGAATCCGTCAGGCAGGGGATTTCAGGTCCTCTGGCCCAGAAGCCCGAAGGCACGGTCACACGCGTGGGACCAGCACCGCCATCGTGGAGCGGAAGCCATTAGAAGGCCCCGAGTCACCGGCCATACGGGTGAGCACCACACGGTACACTCAGGGACGTGGGCTACTTACATCAGCTTCTAGCAAGGTAGCCAGAAGAGTACAGTCAGTTTGGGAGGCCTACAACTACGCCTGGCCAGGGGAGATCCCATCTGCTCAAGGACTGACCAGGCCCCGTTCGCTAGCAAGTACTCCGGGAGGGTCTATCGTTGTTACCAGTAAAGACCCTGAACTACACCGTACCGTCTCTGAGTGGTTCCTGCTACCCCCATCATCCACGTCGGCTGCCCTGAGACCATACCCCTCCCGTTGGGGGTTATACTATCACGCTGCATAATCCTACCATCGGCCTCAGCGGTCTGCCCCGCAGCAGCAGCTCCCTGGCTGCACTCAACGGGTGGCGTAGTCATCAACTATTTACTACTAGTAGACTGCCGTCCAGTTTGACTCCCTGGGCACGGACCGGGTCACCGCCACGAGACTACAACCCTCCACGGATCCGGCTCCGGGTAAGCTCCCGCGTGCGCACCGCAGCGCGACACAGGCCCAGGGGCGCGTCAACTTTGGCGTAGTCGGCAGGATTTCGTGCCCGCAACCACCGGGTACTGCGTGCCTGAAAAAGAGACTTTTCAAACTTACCAGTGGTGAAGATTCCCGCCATCTGTGAAGATTCCCGCCATCCGTGGAGTTTTCCCGCCATCCGGCGCCATCTTCTGCCTTCTTCCCGCCATCCGAGGAGTTTTCCCACCATCCGGCGCCATCTTGGAGACGCCGCGCGGGAAGAAGAGGGGCGTGGACTCCGAAAGCGCGCGAGAACTGAAGCCCCGCCTCACGTCCGGACGTTGCGTAAGGTCCTGGAAGGAGCCCAGCAGACGCCGACGTCACAGGAGCGCGACGCCAGGTCCTCTACCCCGACGATTGACTGCGGAGCCGCGGCCTACGGAAGAGGATCTCCGGAAGGTAGGCCACGGTCCACTAGGGGGGAGGAGGACACCAGGAACGGACAGCAAGATGGCGGACCGGCAGCAGACTAAGCTGCCCAGCATCGGCAGTGCCCCAGTCGTCGCCGGCCCCGACCAGCGCCGGGAGAAGACGCGTGACGCAGGAGCGGTCGCGGGAGCAGGTAAGAGGAGTCTCCCTGTCCCGGACGCTGCCAGCGTCAGCCTGCTCCCGGGCCCCCTGGTGGAGCCGCCGATTCCGGGCGCTGCAGACACCGACCTGCTCCAGCCCCCGCAACAAGCCCTGCGGCCAAGCTCTCCAGCCCTGGGCACTACCACCACCAGCCCGCGCCCAGGCCCAAAGTTGCACCCTCTGACCCCGGGCGTCATCAACGGCGACCCTCTCCATGCCTGGTCGCAAGGCCTGAACTCCCCAGGTGCAAAAGGACTGTACGCCCTCCACGTTAACCAAGGAGGAGCTGCAGTACTACCAATACGAGGAAAGCCAAGAGGACCCGGACGGGTCTGAAGCCTACACACAAGAAGGAGCAGGAGGATGCCGTTACTGAAGTACGGTAAAGTGGAACTGTACATAGTTACCCGTAGGGGTACTTGTGTTGCTAATTAAAATATGGTCCCCGTTGGGACAAGTGTGAACTGTTCCCGTGTGTCCCCTATCCTTAACCAGGCTGAGGACTGTGAGCAGCCATCCCATCTCCCCACAGGCTGAGGACTGTGAGCAGCCAATCCTTATCCCCACTGGCCGAGGACTGAGAGCGGCCATATCTTGTAAATATTATGTGTTTCCAGTTATTTATAGGAGTCCTTGGTGGATTTACCGGGAATCCTTTGTACAGTTAGTGGAGCGTAACCCAGGATGGACTAAAAGACTGTTAAGGACTCGGGGTAGGACAGACCCCTACCTGGTTACGTCTCCCTGTTTTGGTGAAATGGACACCTTGCTTTTCAAAACTGCACCCGGTTGCGGACACGCCGTAACCATCTTTATATGTTTTCTTATTGTATTATTAATGTTATATCTTGTTATGTTTTTTTTCTAAAATATGTTTAGTCCCGGAGTACTAAATTTCACTAGGGGGGAATGTGACACCCCAGGGGTCTGGTTGCCACAGTGATAGAGATATTACGTCTGAGAGCAGGTGGGAGGTCCTTTGGTCAGGGATCCTGTGCATGCCACACCTCCTGCCCAGTCTTGGGAGGGGAAGGACTTCCCCTATATAAACCAGGGGCTGAGGCAGGGTAGGGAGTTCTGAGAGGAGAAGACAGGGAGCAGAGCTGCTCTATGGGCTCTGCTCCACAGGCAGGCCCTGTCCAGGGGCCTGAGCCTGGAGACAAGTGGAGTAGAGACAAGAAGCAGCATAGGAAACAGCAGAGTTACAAGGAGTCAGGGGCTGGCAGCTGCAGAGCTCGCCCTGACTAAGAAGACTTCTTACCGGACCCGGAGTCCGAGGCTGTGGGGACTAACTCCTACCCAGCAGCAGAATCCGTCAGGCAGGGGATTTCAGGTCCTCTGGCCCAGAAGCCCGAAGGCACGGTCACACGCGTGGGACCAGCACCGCCATCGTGGAGCGGAAGCCATTAGAAGGCCCCGAGTCACCGGCCATACGGGTGAGCACCACACGGTACACTCAGGGACGTGGGCTACTTACATCAGCTTCTAGCAAGGTAGCCAGAAGAGTACAGTCAGTTTGGGAGGCCTACAACTACGCCTGGCCAGGGGAGATCCCATCTGCTCAAGGACTGACCAGGCCCCGTTCGCTAGCAAGTACTCCGGGAGGGTCTATCGTTGTTACCAGTAAAGACCCTGAACTACACCGTACCGTCTCTGAGTGGTTCCTGCTACCCCCATCATCCACGTCGGCTGCCCTGAGACCATACCCCTCCCGTTGGGGGTTATACTATCACGCTGCATAATCCTACCATCGGCCTCAGCGGTCTGCCCCGCAGCAGCAGCTCCCTGGCTGCACTCAACGGGTGGCGTAGTCATCAACTATTTACTACTAGTAGACTGCCGTCCAGTTTGACTCCCTGGGCACGGACCGGGTCACCGCCACGAGACTACAACCCTCCACGGATCCGGCTCCGGGTAAGCTCCCGCGTGCGCACCGCAGCGCGACACAGGCCCAGGGGCGCGTCACTTGCATTTCTGGCATGTGAAGTTTGGCTTTTCCACTGGCAAGTCTGTGAACATGTAGCAGGATACGCAGCTCACCAAATGGCTCCTGGACTCTTCCATGTTCTTATTGTTAATGTGTTATGAAAACAGTGAAAAATGCTCCAAAAAAGCTCGCGGACTCTTCACTTATCCCAAAATGCAGTGGAAATATGCAAATTATCTCCTCAGGACTCCTCCCCTGGTTTACCGATGTCCTCCTTTCAGCTCCAACGGCCAAAATCCAGTGTTCTTTGAGCTCGCAGAGACTCTTCACTTATCCCAAAATGCTGTGGGAATATGTAAATTATCTCCTCAGGACTCCTCGCCTGTGTGATAATTGTGTTATTTAGCCATCTCCCTCAAGCAAGTAGAGCCAAGCATTGCCTGCTGACGTTTACCTGTTAAATGCCATTGTCAATCTGTGACAGTGGTATTTACGTGCAAAACCACGGGGCGCCATTCTAAGCTCCCATCGACCCCCCTTCATGCGATATATGTGGTGCCGATGGTTTTCCCTGGTAGCCATAGGGCTGCTGAAAACCCCATGCTTGACATGATGGTGCTTCTAAAAAGACCAGTGTGCAGCTGGGCTTTATAGGAGACAGTGATTTGTACTATATATTGTATTACAATAAAATTGTATTGCAATATTTAGTATAAGCAATACAATTATTGTATTGCAAATATTGTATTGCAATATTTAGTATAAGCGATCAGACGATCGCAGGTTCAAGTCTCTAGGGATTAAAAATAAGTTTTAAAAAATATTTAAACAATTAAAAAAATTGTAATCATTTCCTATTCCCCTATTAAAAATAAAGATGTAAAAAATAACATTTTTGGTGTTGCTGCATCTATAAAAGCTTGATCTAGCAAGATATAAAATTAATTAACCTGACTGGTATAAAGAGAAAAGGGAAAAAAATTGAAAAAGCGAAATTGCGGTTTTGTCGATCATCGCAACTCCACAAAAAATGCAATACAAACCAACTTTTATTGATATGATTTTGGGGTCATCTCTACCCCAAAATAATATCAATAAAAAACAGCTTGCCACTCAAAAAACAAGCTCTTATACTGCTCAATGCACAAAAAATACAAAAGTTATGAGTCTTGCAAAATGGTGGCCCAAGCAAAGGATCTTTTTTTTAATTCAAATTTCAGATTTTTTTTCACCACTTAAATAGGAAAAAATGCATGCTTGATATTGCCGTAATTGTATTGCCCTGGAGAATCAAGTTGCCAGGCCATTTTGCTGCACAATGAACACAATAAATATAAACCCCCCAAAAACATTGTTGAATTGCATTTTTTTCACAATTTCATCACACTTGGAATAGTTTTCATGTTTTCTACTACATTGCATGGTAAAATGGATGGTTTTATTCAACAGTACAACTCGTTCATAAAAAAACAAGACTTTAAACAACTATGTGGATGGAAAATTAAAAAAATATATGGCTCTTAGAAGAAGGAGAGGAAAAAGTGAAAGTGCAAAGATCAAAAATTGCTAGGTCCTGAAGAGGTTAAAGGGTCAATATTAACTTTTAGAATTGCTAACTCCAATAGGTTACACTGTCCTCTTCCTCTCTTAAGAGGCTATTCACATATTTAAATTCTTAGCGGAGCATTGAATGGCTTATAAGCCTCCCTATGCCGACTTGGCACTCTCCACAACGAGAAAGTTTACACTTAGACCATCGGTTAGAGGAATCTCCTCTAGCCAAAATCAGTTCTCTTGATTTGCACTGATGAAGAGCAAAGATCCGAAACATCTTTTTGAAAATTGAGTTTTTGGTTTGGCTTCTCATCTTAAATCATGTGGTAAGGCGCTCTTAAGGATTGATATTGACTATTAAGATTGCTATTTCCAATAAGTAAAACTGGAGTTCCAGTTCCATTCCTCTCTGAAAAGGCTATTGTTAGAACAGAGGCAGCAATTACAGCAATAAAGGTGCGATTTTCATAGTGGGTATACCCCTTACAAAGTCATGTGCTTAGTTTATACTGGTAGTTTGAGCTGACGACTCCCTTTAAAGTAAAAATTAACTCAATTCCAGGCTAAGGGACTTCATATTCCTGGTCTTGAACCCAATTCTTTAGTTATCAATAAACACTGCTCATAGTGTATATACCTTCTTCCATTTACTACTATATAAATACATGTTGGCTGGAACGCTTTCCATACGATGCTACAGTAGTAGTTGCAAGCAGTAGCCCCTTCAGATCTGACACATCAAACCAAAGTCCTGACCAGGCAATGTGTATGCCTCACCGCCCAATAAACCTGAGTGCAGTTATTTTGCAATTCTCTACTTTTTTCTCTTCTTAAAGCACCACTCCAGCTATTTTTTTAATTTTAATGCTGGTGTGGTGCTTCAAATCTAAGTGCCCTGCCCCTTGTCTTATACTTGCCTTCCAACATCTTCATCTGCTGCTGCTCCCGTCAGTCTCTGTCAGTTTGTGACCTCCCGGCTGCTCCAGTGTTTCAAGGAGTGAGCCCGAGGTCACGACTCAATACAAGTCTATGAAAGCCTTGTTCTGGCTCTCATTGATTTGCATTGAGCGCTTATGACGTAGCTTCTGACTTCCGGCTAGTCAGCAGCTGCGGTCACAAGATGGTGCCACAGGACTGCAGCGGCACCGGAAAAAGGTGAGGACACTAGAGGCAGAGTATAATACTAGCGGCACCGACCTTAGGTTTAAAGCACTACTCCAGCACTGAAAAATAAAAAATAAATGCTGGAGTGGTGCTTTAAGTCTTGCTTGTTGTAAGAACAAGGGTATTATGACAGTTCTTAGGAAGCTGAATAACATAACCCCTGTACACGTTACAAGGGAGTCCAAGAAATGAAGAACCCCCCACCTGTAAGACGTTTATGTCATATATTTTGCTGTATCTTATATATTGTGGTTTAGAATTGGTTTTCTGTCCCCTTGTTGATTTTTTATAACACTATTATGGCATTATTTAGAATGTGTTGTTTTCATGGTATATTTTTTGCTAGGAAATTAACTAATCAGTTGGACCTTCCAAATTCTTTTGGATTTACCAGACTGAATATCATTTTCACTATCTCTCAGATATAAAATCTATAACAGCCCATCAGTTTTCGCTAGAATTTGTAGTACTGAAAAATGTTGTGACTTTTGGAGTTTTTATACCAGTTTCATTAATCTAAGCCAACTTTTTGAAAAGTGATCGGAGTATAGCTGAATAAGGGAGTGACAGAGTGCCTGAGCGCCTCCTCCATCAAATTCACCGTAAATTAAACCGCAAAATTGGCGCAAATGTATACCAGCATCTTACAGTGGTACACAGCATCTGAAAAATGCGCACAATTCATTAAGAGTCACACGCCGGTTAATGTACACTCTTCCCTATTAAAACGTCAGTGTTGATGAATTGAGAATTATATGATTGTTTTAAGTCTTACTATGCTCAAGTATTCAGTTTGTCTGGTGAGCAGCCCTGCAATTTTACACTCTATTTAGCATTTGAAATACTGGTTAGTACAAGGCTTGTACTAGTACAATATACAGTGCTGCTCACCATTATTGGCACCCCTTCATTTTTTTGTAGACAGTACAATATCTTCAGAAATAAATTGAAATGTATCAAAGTTACATTCTTAGGATTTTTTAATTAGTGATCCAAAGTAATACAACAATAAAACATTGTATTTCAACTTCCATGTTGCAATTTCAAAATAAAAACAGAATAAACAGCATGTGCTGCAATAAAGCCACCCCTAATTAATACTTGGTTGCACACCCTTTGGCATTGATGACAGCCTCTAAACGTTTTTGCAGCCATCTATAAGCTTCTTGCACTGCTCAGCTGGAATTTTCTCCCATTCTTCCTTTGCAGTTTGTTCAAGCTCTTGAATGTTTACACTGTTCTTTTTCCCAATGGCAGATTTCAGCTCACCCCAAAGATTTTCAATGGGATTGAGGTCAGGATTCATTGCTGGCCATTTTAAAACTGTCCATTTTTCCTTTATCAACCATTCCTGTGTACTTTTGGATGTGTGCTTTGGGTCATTGTCTTGCTGGAGGACCCATGACCTTTGACTCAGACCAAGTTTTCTTACACTGGGTAGGACATGTCGCTCTAAAATATCTTGATAATTCTCTGATTTCATGATTCCTGTGATACTGTCAAGGGCTCCAGTACCAGACACAGCAAAGCAACCCCAGAGCATTATGGATCCTCCACCATGCTTAACTGTTGGTAATATGTTCTTTTCCTTATAAGCTTCATTGCGCCATCTGTAAACAAACTGTTGCTTTGCATTGCCAAAAAGCTCTATTTTTGTTTTATCTGTCCACAGAACATTTTCTCGGAAGGATTGTGGTTTGTCAAGGTACTCTTTGGCAAAGATCAGTCGTTCCTTTTATGCCTTTTCTTCAGCAATGGTTTCTTCCTTGGCCTTCGCCCATAAAGCTCTTCTTGGTTTAGTGTGCGGCATGAGGTACTTGTTGAAACCATGATCCCAGACTGTTCCAGCTTGGCCTTCAGGTCTTTGGATGTTTGACGTGGTGTTTTTTCCACCATTCGCATCAACCTTTGAAGACATCTCTTGTCAATTTTCCTCTTTCCACCACGTCCAGGGAGGTTCTTGATGGTTCCATGCTTGGCAAACTTCTTAATAACATTGCGCACTGTTGAAAATGGGATTCCAAGGTCTTTGGAGATGGCCTTATACTCTTTGGAAGTCTTGTGTTTGCTAATAATAGCAGTTCTGATGTCTTCAGACAGCTCATTTGTCTTCACCATTGTGACAAAGGAATAGGGCCTACCAGGTGGCTTTTTAAAACACTGAAGTCATCATTCATTGGCTAATTCATGTCACATGAGCACTGACAATTAATCACAGGTGAAATTCTTTTGTGATTTTCCACTGGCGAGTCAAAATGTGTTTCCATACTAAATTAATGTAAAGGGTGCCTATACCAGTGACACAGCAAGCTTTAGGTTTTTCTATTTTTCCCTACCATTGTTTTTTTGTTTTAAATTATTGTTTATCATTTGCTCTTTTGTATTTATCACGAGTGATACAAAAAAACTGTTTCACCTGATTCATTATTTTCAGGAGAAATTCCACATTATATACTGCCAGTAACGATGAGCAGGGCTGTATTTACTTAGAAAATTGGTGACATGTTCAATACTTATTTCAACCACTGTTATTCTGTTTTAATGTTTTTCTCCTGTGCTGTTAAAATTACTGTTTTATGATTCCAGTCTTATTGTCTGGACTCATAAAATGCTGATTTTAATATTACTAATATATAACTATTCTGACATGGATTTTTACATGAAGTACATTGGCTTCATCAGGTCTAAGTGATCTGTTTATTAATGTATACAGTTTGTATGTGAAATTTGATGACAGAAACACTTTAACTCATTTTGCATTCAGCTATGTACAGTGATACACATAGGTTCTGGAGACTTAGAAGTTTAATAAATTGAATAATATTCAATAACAGTTTCAATAACTGAATTAATAATGAAAAGCAATACTGCTAGCAATTGGGAAGAATTATCAACAAATTTTTTTAAGTTCTCCTGAATATTGCATTGTTTTTCTTTTGCTCCTGCGGCTCTCTGTCCTGAGCTATGGCTTACTTTTACTTATGTAAATGTATTCTTGTTAACCAGAGGGGAGTAATCATCATATAGAGCCTGCAAAGAAGACTTGAGGATTTCACCCTCTTGGCTAACAAGTCTGAATTTACATATAGGGAAGAAGGGGGGCATATCTCCAGAACAGGCAGGCATAGGGAGAAAAAACAGATTTGGGAGAGCAACAACATATGGATCAGGTAAAAAAATTTACATATTTATGGTAAGTGACAGGTCATCTTTACCTAACAGATTAGAACTAGTGTTTAAAGAGTAATCGTCTTTTTTTTCATAAATCATTAGTATACGTGAAAATAAGAAACTTTGTAATATATCTTTATTAGCGAAGTCTGCATCTTTCTCCTTCAGGTTGGTCAGTCATTCTCAAAATTCTCAATTCAGGGATAAAATCTGTTTTCAGTGAATAAAGATTTTCTTACTACTGAGATAGGAGATGGCAATTGGTGCTCATAAAGTTCTATGGTGAATTGTTACTGTTGTTTCAGGAGATTTTGCTGTAGATTGTCTATGTCTGCCTCTAGCTCCTCCTCCCTTCTCCATACAATTTTTAAAGCACCATCTGTCATTTCCTATCTCAGTAATGTGAAAATCAGTCATCACTGAATACAGATTTTACCCATTACTTGTGAGTGACACATCCATATATGAAAAAATATTCATGCGGTTTACAGTCAGTCACCCAAAACCACAAATTAATTTAAACAGTTGCTGTTTTTTGAATGCTCAGCTATTAAATTCAGTAATATTTTGGGGATTTGCAACAACTTGTAATTTGCAACTGAATTAAATCTTTAGCTCAATAGTTTTAGCTATTTTAGGACCAGGAATTCAAAATGCATTGGTCTGTATATAAGTTCATTGTCTGTATACATGAGTCTGTTGGTTTGGGTCAAGAGATCTGTGAATTGTCTGTGCCTTGACATCCATACCTGGCCTGTGAAACAAAAATATGTAAATTCAGCCTTATCCGTTTAGTCTTGGGTTGTCAATACAGTGTGCACTTTCTGAGCCCCCCTAGGTTAACCCTGCTTAAAGCACATCTGTCATATGACAAATGCGTTTTATATCTAGAAGGCTGAGTCTGAGGTTATGTTTAAGTGAAATTAACCAGAATAAAAATAATTTTTGCCTCTTTTTTGCTATCTTGCTTTTTTTCTTTTGCTAATATTGGAAAATGTAAAGAAAAATAGGAAATGCTTGTCTACTTTTCAAATTTTTTTACTTTTCATTTTTTTTAAGACCACAAAGAATCACTAAAAACATTTTAAATTATATTCACGTTTTCATAGAAAAATTTTCATATTTAGAACATATTTTTTTACGGGAGTGGGGCTATATAGAACGATTTACAATTGCGGTGTCTCTTTTTTTCTTCTTAGTTTTGTTTTACTTTTTTTTTTCCATTTATTTCCCACTTTGAACCTCGGTATGCATTTTACATATTAATACATTCTTTTTATTGATGATTTCCCATGTAACTAGGGCTGGTATATTAGCCCCAGTTACACTGGAAGTTTGGCCTCCTGCATGCATAGCAGAGCTGACTAAGTCTCTTAGAACCCAGCAATCACATAATCACTTGGCTTATAGGAGGGAACACTGTCAATGCTTCCTAATTTGTACATATAAGCAAGAACCCAGCATTTTCATGATCACTGGGTTTATAGGAGGGAGCACTATCAGTGCTTGCTAAGCTGTATACACAAACACTGGTTCATCTTGATTGAGAAGGCAAATATGGTAATAAACCATGTTTATCTTCTATTCGATGGGTCTGGCTGTGTCTGACAGCTGGCTTCCTGCCCCACAGCTGCACAATCTTGTACAGGCTTTTTACTCTGCATTGACATTTTAGAACGTCAGTGTAGAGTAAAGGGTGGACTTCTCAAACGTTTATAGCCTATGGGTGTTCCAGAAGTAGTTAAAGGGTTGTTCTAAACTTGTTCTACAGGAGCGCACTGCTCACCAGCCTCCCAGCTTCCTTTTCGATGGTAATTGGTGCACTAATGCTTGATTGATATTTAAGACAAGCAGCATTGTCAAGCAGCTGGCCCAAACTGTGCATTCTCCAATCTTTCAAAGAAAGGTAGCTTTGCCTCGGTAACATTTTAGTATTGCAGTTGCAATGAGGCTAACCAGATTGGGAACTATGAGTGTGTTTCAGTGATGTGTCAGCTTCAAAGCAGCGCTTACAAGCCCGTCTGATAAGGACTTTTAAGTACTCCACTGCTAGATTGCATCGAGGCAATAAGTAGTAAACAATAAAATGAGAAATCACTCAGTTCTTGAGAATGGAAGAGATTTTGAATAACAAGTAAATTGCAAAGTTGCTTATTTTTGCAAGCAATTTCAATTCTAATCAGTAAAGAACATAAGACAACCGTTTTAACAAAAATTTATTTTTTTTTTCATATCCTTTTATCGTATGTGAATGTTTTAGTAAACTAGGCCATATTGTTCTCATACCACTGTTGCCTCCTCTGGATTAACTCATCAACAGTTCTGTTGTGCCTTCTGTGTAATTCTGCGCATCACATCATTAAAGGGGGATAAAATGCTTAAATCCTTATTCCTACATCAGGTACTATGAAAAGGAAGCCGCAGAGGACCCAAATAAAATACCTACTGTAGTTTATTGACTGGCGGTCTTTTTGTGCACCTTATGGCAATATGATTTGTCCACAGTAAAATTGTTTTATTTGTATGGTATGTTATTGAAAGGGTTGTCTGATGAAGAATACCCTATTTATTTTGACCTATTATGGCAAATGGACTTCATAGATGGGGGTCGAGAACAGAGGCAGAACTGAAAAATACCTATGAAAGTGGTTTCAGTTATGGAGGTCATCTGAATAGAGGTCATGTAATACTACATTACCACATTTTCCCTGCAGAGAAATGCTTGACTGGTTGTGACTTCCTTGAGCTAAATCAGCTGAGGGACCATGAGTAGTTTTGTTGAGATCAGCTTCTTTACTTGGGGCTGCACTTTGCACCAACTCCTTCATGGTGATTTTCTATCCAAGGGCAAACTTTCAGCCCTTGGTTTGCCCTATGGTGGCCCACTCCTTTAACCTACACAAAGTACCAATTATTTACTAACCATGAGCCATATTGAATAAATACTACTATTATTTGGAAAGAATTACATTATTTTACCGGATTACTTTATTTTCCACATTCATACTTAGCGGCTCAAACTATTATTTTCTGTGGGTTCTGTGAAAAATCTACATAATCAAAATCATAGCCAAAATGTCAGAGTGTTATTTGCGACTAGAAGAAGAAATTTCACGGAGGTCAGTATCCACATCTTTTCAGATGACTTTGATGCTTCACGTGGGCAATAAACATCTGGAAGCGTACAGCATGTGTGGGTGTCTTTGCAGGGCATCAGGATTAACTAGAGAAGCTTCCTAATGATCAGAAGGATTATGGAGCCAAACACAGCATGGCATCTTTGTGAGAGTGATCAACAGCTGCTTAACCCCTTTCTGCTCTGCCCCCTCATGCATTATTTTATGGAATTCCCCATTTAAAATTTTACTACTACATTATTTGTCTTTATACAAAGCAGTGGATAATGTAATTGTGCCGGTCACTGTCCGTCCTGTCATTAATGCATATATCATCTAATGCCTATGGAGTATTTAGTTTATATTCTGTGCATATGGCTCTCTGTAAGGTGATAAATACCTATTGTAATGTTTGTTAATTACTTTACATATTTATGTCATCAATCTTAAATAAGCAATCAGGAAAAAGATGCTAGGTATTAGGATGTAAAGAGAGATGGATTATATAGATGTTTCCCAGCAGGGTAGGTAAGTGGTTTTAGCTTGAGAATCAAAGGTGATTGGCCGGTTCTCAAAGTCTGCTTAGTAACCCGCTGTCATTGCTTGTTAACTGTTGGAGAACCATGTGCCCTGCCTTACAGACCTTACAATAAATACAACCTCTAGGTTTGTTACTATGTTAGGTTTTGTTTGCATTTGGGCATTACTCTAGAATTCGGTTGACTGCTCTAGCGATGGAGGTTGCAACTAATCTCCTATTGCTTGTTTAAACTAAATACTGGGTTCCTGTACTCATATACGTAGATGTGTACAGTACAGACCAAAAGTTTGGACACACCTCATTTAAAGATTTTTCTGTATTTTCATGACTATGAAAATTGTACATTCACACTGAAGGCATCACAACTATGAATTAACACATGTGGAATTATATACTTAACAAAAAAGTGTGAAACAACTGAAAATATGTCTTATATTCTAGGTTCTTCAAAGTAGCCACCTTTTGCTTTGATGACTGCTTTGCACACTCTTGGCATTCTCTTGATGAGCTTCAAGAGAAATACCTATGAAAAGAAATCCCACTTATATAAAGAAATCCCACTTATTAAACCTGACAGGGCACACCTGTGAAGTGAAATCCATTTCCAGTGACTACCTCTTGAAGCTCATCAAGAGAATGCCAAGAGTGTGCAAAGCAGTCATCAAAGCAAAAGGTGGCTACTTTGAAGAACCTAGAATATAAGACATATTTTCAGTTGTTTCACACTTTTTTGTTAAGTATATAATTCCACATGTGTTAATTCATAGTTTTGATGCCTTCAGTGTGAATGTACAATTTCCATAGTCAAGAAAATACAGAAAAATCTTTAAATGAGAAGGTGTGTCCAAACTTTTAGTCTGTACTGTGCGTATATATATATATATATATATATATATATATATATATATTTATATACACTGCTCAAAAAATAAAGAGAACACTCAAATAACACATCCTAAATCTGATTGAATGAGATATTCTCATTGAATACTGTGTTCTGTACAAAGTTGAATGTGCTGTTAGCAAAATCAGGCAAAAATCATCAATGGGAATCAAATTTATTAACCAATGGAGGCCTGGATTTGGAGTCACCCCCAAAATTAATGTGGAAAAACACACTACAGGCTGATCCAACATTGATGTAATGTCCTTAAAACAAGTCAAAATGATGCTCAGTATTGTGTGTGGCCTCCACGTGCCTCTATGACCTCCCTACAACGCCTGCGCATGCTCCTGATGAGGTTGCGGATGGTCTCCTGTGGAATCTCCTCCCAGACCTGGACTAAAGCATCCGCCAACTCCTGGACAGTCTGTGGTGCAACGTGACGTTGGTGGATGGAGCGTGACATGATGTCCCAGATGTGCTCAGTCAGATTCAGATCTGGGGAACGGGCGGGCCAGTCCATAGCTTCAATGCCTTCATCTTGCAGGAACTGCTGACACACTCCAGCCACAAGAGGTCTGGCATTGTCTTGCATTAGGAGGAACCCAGGGCAAACCGCACCAGCATATGGTCTCACAAGGGGTCTGAGGATCTCATCTCGGTACCTAATGGCAGTCAGGCTACCTCTGGCGAGCACATGGAGGGCTGTGTGGCCCTCCAAAGAAATGCCACCCCACACCATTACTGACCCACTGCCAAACCGGTCATGCTGAAGGATGTTGCAGGCAGTAGATCACTCTCCACGGCGTCTCCAGACTCTGTCACGTCTGTCACATGTGCTCAGTGTGAATCTGCTTTCATCTGTGAAGAGCACAGGGTGCCAGTGGCAACTTTGCCAATCCTGGTGTTCTGTGGCAAATGTCAAGCGTCCTGCACGGTGTTGGGCTGTGAGCACAACCCCCATCTGTGGACGTCGGGCCCTCATACCACCCTCATGGAGTCAGTTACTAACCGTTTGTGCTGACACATGCACATTTGTGGCCTGCGGGAGGTCATTTTGCAGGGCTCTGGCAGTGCTCCTCCTGTTCCTCCTTGCACAAAGGTGGAGGTAGTGGTCCTGCTGCTGGGTTGTTCCTACGGCCCCCTCCACGTCTCCTGGTGTACTGGCCTATCTCCTGGTAGCGCCTCTTGCCTCTGGACTCTACGCTGACAGACACAGCAAACCTTCTTGCCACAGCTCGCATTGATGTGCCATCCTGGATGAGCTGTACTACCTGAGCAACTTCTGAGGGTTGTAGAGTCAGTCTCATGAGACCACGAGTGTGAAAGCACAACCAACATTCAAAAGTGACCAAAACATCAGCCAGAAAGCATTGGTACTGAGATGTGGTCTGTGGTCCCCACCTGGAGAACCACTCCTTTATTGAGGGTGTCTTGATAATTACCAATAATTTCCATCTATTGTCTATTCCATTTGCACAACAGCATGTGAAATTGATTGACAATCAGTGTTGCTTCCTAAGTGGACAGTTTGATTTCACAGAAGTTTGATTTACTTGGAGTTATATTCTGTTGTTTAAGTGTTCCCTTTATTTTTTGAGCAGTGTATATATGTTTAAATCATCCCCACTTTCCCTCATAAAAGAAATAAAAAAATAAACTTGTCTGGTATTGCTGCATTCTAAATGGTCCGATCTATCAAAATATAATATTAAATAACCCGATTGGTAAACGCTGTAATGAGAAAAAAAAATGAAAACAGCAGGATTGCGGACACAAATCATCCCTAAATAAATCCAATAAAAACAGATCAAAACATTCTATCTACCACAAAATGGTATCAATTAAACCATCAGCTCATCATGCAAAAGACAGACCAAGCTTCTTTGACAGAAAAATAAAAATGTAATGGGTCTTGGAAAATGGCTGCACAAGCCAAAACATTTTGTTTTACAATTTTTTTAATTGTTTTTCTTCACTAGACTGAAATAAAACCTATACATATTTAGTATCGCTGTAATTGTACTGACCAGTAAAATCATGATTCCAAATAATAGTTTATTTAGGAAAATATAGTTTATTTTTTTGTTTTGCAACATTTTCAGCTGTCTATTTTTTTAAATAAATGTTGGATAATACCTAATAGAATCTCTAAAATCCCATAAACTGCCACGTACTTGTATAGAAACTCCTAATTCCCTGTCCTTAGTTCTAGTTCCCCTGCTTCCCCTAGATCTGATGCATCCATAGCGATTCAAATGGTGGAATGCTGATGTTATTGGTTCTTACTTATCTTTTTCCTTGACGGTGTCTTCTTCTGCAAAACTCTTAGGACATGCACATATATGAGAAGGGAAAATCTCCTACATCTGAACATGTGCTAAATGATTTCAGCATCGGTAAAGTAAAATACACAGGCGGGCAAGCGATCATGTAAGCAGTGCACATGACCACCATTATCTAGAGTGCCACAGACACGTCGGTGGTGCCGTCCACTATTTTCAAACCAGATTGTTGTTGATAGCCGGAGGCCTAGAACTGGGGCGCAGATGTAAATATTAAGGGGATTAGCGCTTTTTAGGCACGTACATGTCAGTTTATGGGGATTCAGAGATTCATTGAAAGGATCCATCCCCATTAATGCCAAATTTGTTTGGCTCTGTACACACTAACACACAAAGAATTTCATATCTTAATATTTCATTATAAGATTGCTTGTCTATGTTGGGCTACAGTCACATTTTGAAATTCTGCTCGACTGTTCTATTCTTAGGAACTGACAAATGGAATAGTGTCAAAGACAAATCTGTTGCATAACATCTGCAAACATATCCACTGGGGTCCATTGATCATCATGGGGTCTGTCAGGGTTTTGTTATGTGTCAGTTTTAGGAATGAGAAATGCATCATGTAGAACTTTTCTTTCTGTTCTAAAAATGAACACATAACAGAACCCAGTTTGCCACCGTAATAATCAATGGGGTCTTACTGCTTCCATCTTCATCAGCTATTTAGTAAATCCAATTTTTACATTATTCCGTGTGTCTATTCCTAAAAACGTATCAACCGGAACATCAAAGGTGTGAACATAGCCTGAGCTGTTAGCCGTTATTTGTAGATCGAGAAAAAGTAGTGATATCGTACCTTTTTTAATATGCAGAGTTTTGATACAGCATTGGTCTTTTCTCCAGGTTTCATCCATTTGTGATTATATTAGCTAGAAATAATAGTACTTATTATGACCTTTGTTATATATTTCATAAACAGTTCTGATCCTTGGAGAGGTTGCTTGGGCATTTAAAAACTCATCTTACCAAGAACTAGAAATGGGTTCCCCATTTCTCCTGATCACATGGGCAGGAGTACAAATATAGGGGCTGATGAACATGTACCCTACTGTTTCCCTAAGTGCCCATTGTATGTGACTGATGGAAATAGACCCTAAGTTTTATAGAGTAAAAATTGTGTGTAGATGTAAAGGGACTCCACATATAACCCTAACTTTTCTTAATTTTGTTGAGAAAAAATAGGAGCCGCCACAACCAAATACAATTTGTCAGTAACTCATACATTCAGGGGCGGACATATCATTGGTTCAACCTGTGCGACTGCACAGGGGCCCAAGAGGTAAGGGGGCCCATTTCTACCTCAAAGGCAGGTGCAATTTTGCTTTTTTAGGAGCTCTTGGGCTGCAAAGGACCCTATATTGTTCTTTCACAGGGGCCCCTTTCTGTCTGTGTCCGCCAGTGCATACATTCAATTCCATTATTGTGCCTACCTTAAATTGGCTATCTATATTATCTTTATTTTATTATGATAGACACAATTGGGTCAACATGGAGCCATTGGTTACCTCTTTAATAGCACTGCAAAATTGTGACCGTTGGCAGATATGCTGACTTCAGGGCCCTGTATGCAAAAGGCTAAGCTCTCTGTTGCTACTGATGCAAAATCTATTTATACGCCACTCTTTTTCACTTAATAAATGAATACATTAATTACTTAATATCTGATACAGGAAAGATCTTCACATTAAAAAGCAAATTCATGCTTCCATTAACTGGTTAAACTGCTGAAGAATAACTTCAGGCATTGAGAGTCATTTGGCTTAGTGGTCTTCAGTCCATTGCGATCATCATATAATTCCATTTAATTGGCATTAAATATCTGAAAGCTCAAAGAAGAACAACAAGAGGGATTTATACTTCATCCCCAATCCCTCCTGTCATCCTTACATTTCCACATATAGGATTGTTGGAATCAATGTGTATGTCCATCATATTATATAACAAATCTCTACTTGCTTCCAATTATGTGGTTATCCTCATCGTCTAATGCTGAAACTCTGAAAAATGCAATGAAAACTGGAAGTACAGCATAGGAAAGCAGACCACATATACTATACACTATTCAGCTCATCTATCTTTCTGCTTGGGGAGCATGCATACAGGCCTTGGAATTTCAGTCTATGACTTATTGTTTCCTTTGAAACAATTGTACGGGCTGATTCCAGGTCTTTCAGTAGCTTTCCACAGGTGGTCTTTGCCTCTTGGACAACTCTTCTGATAGTTGTTTTCGCTTCTCTGTCTGAAATCTTGTGGAGAGCACCTGGTCATGGCCAGTTTATGGTGAAATGATGTTCTTTCCACTTCCAGATTATAGCCCCAACAATGCTCACTGGAACCTTCAATAGTTTAGAAATTCTTCTGTAACCAATGGCATCAGTATGTTTTTCAACAATAAGGTTGCGAAGGTCTTGAGACTGCTCACTGGTTTTTCCCATCATGAGATGTTTCTTGTCTGGCACCTTGGTAATGAGACACCTTTTTGTAGGCCAACCAGCTGATATTATTTTTCTCTAACTGTCAGGGTTGCTTTCTAATTACTGATAGATTTCAGGTGGTGTCATGACTTTCCACGGCTTTTTGCACCTCTCTTTCTTCACTTATTCAATACTTTTTCCCTGTGTCATTTCTCATTAACGTGTTCAATAATAATTTCACCCTCTGTATTTATCTGTCTGTCTGTCTATTTATTTTTCATATGATATAATGAAATTTTTACTATTTCTATTTGATTTATTTTTAATGTACCATGACAATTCATACGTCATTACTGATAATTGATACTTGAGAACCAGAGTATTTTATTATTGCCACAAATTAAGAAATGATAATCAGATACTTTTTGATTAAAATATAGTTCCAACTCCAAATACATTAACAATGTCTACGACGCACCACTCAGGGGTGGACATACCGCCGGTGCAGCCGATGCAATTGCACCAGGGCCCGGAGGTGGAGAGGGGCCCTTGCAGGCAGGCACGTACTGCACATAACAGCAGCCCACACAGCCGCTGTGTGTCAAGATTACAGGTGGGAGTGAAAGGGGCTCGGTGTCATGCAGCACGGGGTCCCTCTCACTCACACCTGTAATCATTCTGATACCCATTACCAAGAGCTAGGGAGAGAGTGGTGCTCAGAGTGCAGGAATGAGAGAGATGCTGGCCAACAAAACGCTTTGCCCACCAGACTGGTGAGCGCGCTCACTGGCTGCAGCCTCTGTCTGGACATCTGTCAAGTCAGCTGTCTTCCCCATGATTGTGGAGCCTACTGAAAATAACGGACCCTTTTAAACACTTAGGAAGCCTTTGCGGGTGTTTTTTGTTAATTATTGTAATTTACTGAGATAATGACTTTTGTATTTTCATTGGCTGTAAGCCATAATCATCAACATTAACAGAAATAAACACTTGAAATAGATCACTCTGTTTGTAATGACTCTATATAATATATGAGTTTCACTTTTTGTATTGAAGAACTGAAATAAATTAACTTTTTGATGATATTCTAATTTAGTGAGATGCACCTGTATGTGTATGTATATGTGTGTATGTATGTATGGTATATGTTTATGTATATGTGTGTGTGTTTATGTATATGTTTGTGTGTGTGAACATATTTGTTTTCAATTCATGTATGATACTGTAATCGTAAAGAATATTAGAATCAAGATTGCTCTTTAAAGGGTTATTCAAATAATCAAGTTATCCCTGATCCATCGGCTCGTGGATAACTTGCTGATCATTGGGGATTCAACCACTTGGACCCCCCAGAGATTCTGAGAACAGCGTTCTACAGTCTCGTCCTGAATGGAGTAGAGTTGTGCCTGCTTTGTCTCTGCTCTATTCAGTATCTATCGAGCTGCTGAGCCCTGCGCATGGCTATTTCCATAAATTCCACAGACAATGAATAAAGTACCGTAGTACATACCAGATGATACAGATAGCAGACGTATAATGTAATATAATATATACATGGTTGTGTTCTGCTTGCTGTCATGTGTCAACTAGAGAGTCAGCCACGTCTTGCAGTGTTTAATTCACTGACATAGCTGACACTCCACTTGTCACTTGACTGCAAGTATGGCTGTGCTGGAAACAATTCCTAACGGATTTATATTATATATATACACATAGTGTACAGTGCTGGCCAAAAGTATTGGCACCCCTGCAATTCTGTCAGATAATACTCAGTTTCTTCCTGAAAATGATTGCAATCACAAATTCTTTGGTATTATTATCTTCATTTAATTTGCTTGCAAGGAAAAAACACAAAAGTGAATGAAGCAAAAATCAAATCATTGATCATTTCACACAAAACTCCAAAAATGGGCCAGACAAAAGTATTGGCACCCTCAGCCTAATACTTGGTTGCACAACCTTTAGCCAAAATAACTGCGAACAACCGCTTCCGGTAACCATCAATGAGTTTCTTACAATGCTCTGCTGGAATTGTAGACCATTCTTCTTTGGCAAACTGCTCCAGGTCCCTGATATTTGAAGGGTGCCTTCTCCAAACTGCCATTTTGAGATCTCTCCACAGGTGTTCTATGGGATTTAGGTCTGGACTCATTGCTGGCCACCTTAGAAGTCTCCAGTGCTTTCTCTCAAACCATTTTATAGTGCTTTTGGAAGTGTGTTTTGGGTCATTGTCCTGCTGGAAGACCCATGACCTCTGAGGGAGACCCAGCTTTCTCACACTGGGCCCTACATTATGCTGCAAAATTTGTTGGTAGTCTTCAGACTTCATAATGCCATGCACACGGTCAAGCAGTCCAGTGCCAGAGGCAGCAAAGCACCCCAAAACATCAGGGAACCTCCGCCATGTTTGACTGTAGGGACCGTGTTCTTTTCTTTGAATGCCTCTTTTTTTTTCCTGTACACTCTATGTTGATGCTTTTTCCCAAAATGCTCTACTTTTGTCTCATCTGACCAGAGAACATTCTTACAAAACGTTTTAGGCTTTCTCAGGTAAGTTTTGGCAAACTCCAGCCTGGCTTTTTTATGTCTCGGGGTAAGAAGTGGGGTCTTCCTGGGTATCCTACCATACAGTCCCTTTTCATTCAGACGCCGACGGATAGTACGGGTTGACACTGTTGTACCCTCGGACTGCACGGCAGCTTGAACTTGTTTGGATGTTAGTCGAGGTTCTTTATCCACCATCCGCACAATCTTGCGTTGAAATCTCTCATCAATTTTTCTTTTCCGTCCACATCTAGGGAGGTTAGCCACAGTGCCATGGGCTTTAAACTTCTTGATGACACTGCGCACAGAAGACACAGTAACATTCAGGTCTTTGGAGATGGACTTGTAGCCTTGAGATTACTCATGCTTCCTCACAATTTGGTTTCTCAAGTCCTCAGACAGTTCTTTGTTCTTCTTTCTTTTCTCCATGCTCAATGTGGTACACACAAGGACACAGGACAGAGGTTGAGTCAACTTTAATCCATGTTAACTGGCTGCAAGTGTGATTTAGTTATTGCCAACACCTGTTAGGTGCCACAGGTAAGTTACAGGTGCTGTTAATTACACGAATTAGAGAAGCATCACATGATTTTTCAAAGGGTGCCAATACTTTTGTCCACCCCCTTTTTTTAGGTTTGGTATGGAAATATATTCAATTTGGCTTTAGGACAATTCTTTTTGTGTTTTTTTCATTGAAGACAAATTAAATGAAGAGAATAATACCAAAGAATTTGTGATTGCAATCATTTTCAGAAAGAAACTGAGTATTATCTGACAGAATTGCAGGGGTGCCAATACTTTTGGCCAGCACTGTATATATCGCCGTCTCAGTGAAAAAATATAAATATTTTTTAGAGGTGTGGGGAGGCCCAAATAGAACTTTTGTTATGGGGCCTGTGATTTCTATGTTCACCCCTGCTTGCAGGGAGGTAATAATGAAGGCAATCTGTCCTGTTGCACGTAGCCCAAGGCTCCAGGAGTCCCATTGCCCTAATCATAAGCGATGTGTTGGGTAGGGAGGGGGGCCCAGCCTCATTTCTTGCACAGGGGCCCCACCAGTGGTAATGTAAGGCTATGCTAGGATTTTGACAAGTGGCCAGTTTGTTGCAATAAATTCTGTGACTGAAAATTCGAATCATTTATTGAATTGGGTTCTTTATGCAGCACATTCATAGATTTCTATAAGCACTACTTACACATTTCTACAATATATTGGTTAATCTGCACATTGAGACAATGTTAACACTCAATGACTGTGATTGTGATGGCTTATGAACAAATAATATGTGCACAAGGTAAAACATATCATAGTCTACAGTACAATCAAATTCGTCTTGAATTATGTTAAAGTGGGTTTTCATGAATATACTGTAGTTTTTAACCCCATCGTCTACAAAAAATAATAAAATCTGCAACATTCACTGACCATGCTCCAGTACGGCTCTCTGCCCCTGCACCCAGTCTTTGTTTACAGACTGCTGTGGGGATGTAATGAATATGTAACATGGCGCGGAGCAGTAGCCGTGGGCGAGATACTGGTCTCTTTGGCTCCGGTGGGACTTGTGCTATGGGGGCGCTACACCCTAGCAGGCCGCATGTAACCGACGACTTTGGTTGGCCAGGACCGGATTTTGAGGACTTCAGTGGGGGAGATCACCAGTCAAAAATAAACTTTTTACCGAATGAACTTGGCGGGGATTATATACGCTAGATAGCGGGTACATAGCTTGATGAACGTTTCCTTCACAATACGTAGAATTTTCCACACACAGTTTCAATTCCTTTCTCTTTATTCGCCAGTCCTCTATCTTCACCATTCCTCACCATAACCCAGATCTGTATTACAGTCCTGTTTTTAAGAGTCCTTTACTTAACCCACAGTTCCACATCTTATTTCCCCTCAATGGAACTATGTTGCCAGTATAGCCATACTTAACTTCTCTGTCCCTGACGCTCTGAAACTCCCGCAAGGGGCACTCTCTTCGTCTCACATATTCTGGCCCATTACCTCTTGGAGTTATTACCTCTGGGCCTTAATGCTAGGCATCCTTCCCCTGGACCCGTCTCCAATCAATCACTCTGGCTTTCGATCACTTATCTCCTACTTCCCTGAAGGATTTTGCTATCCACTGTCTCGGTCTCCTCTCACGTTAGCGACACCCACGTCATGCCGCACTGCTCACTTCAGACCTTAGGTCTGCACTGGGCCCTCTCTCATGTTCTGACAGGAAACTCTCTCTGTTAACTACCTGTTGCTGGGCAGAATACAGCTTCATCACTAACAATACAGATTATTACTCATACAAACATCTTTAACGCATATCACTATTCACATTACACAATACAACATTACACTTGCTCTTCAAGAGGGAACGTGGACAACACAATATGTCCACCTCTTTACAAATACATTGCTTGTGACCGCTGAAGCTAATTACTGGGTTCAGCTGTGATGCCGATGTGGACAGTCGGAGCCTCTAGACCCAGTGATTGGATGCAGGAGTCAAATGCACTGTAGTCATGATGATACCTCCTCTGCAGTCAGTCAAACACCAGGGCGGGGCGGAGAGCTGGCGCTGAAGCATGGATCAGTATAGCCGCTGATAATTTATATTGGACAAGATTATGGGGTCAAAAACTTTATTCATGAAAATCACTTTATATACTGCAGTTATCATGGCAAAATGATTTATACTCAGAACATCTTCTGGTTATTTCATTTTATTAGTAAAATGTTCCACTGATACAATTTCAGAATGAAGGACGCAAGCTTCTTCATCAGAAAAATATTAAGATGGGTGTTTGCGAGACTAGAAATCTTAGCCAGAGCTTTCTTGTAAGAGGCACTAAAGAAGATTAAAAAGTGATAATCAGAACGGATTCTATCGGACGTCCTCATTTACAGCAATGCTGTAAAAGCAACATACAGTATTCTGTACAACAAAGCAGAGTATTAAAACCTTAAATACACAGAATCTACTCCTTGAGTTTAATTAGGAATTAGGCTTCTGCCTTCAGTGCATATAGTACTGGGATTAGGAAGGGCCAGATCAGAATCACTTCAGCAGCTCTGTCATGAAGGCATTTCACATGACCAGAAGCAAAGGATAAAGCGCGGCAAACTGGTTTGAAAACTTGACTAAGGCCTCATTCACACATTTGTGTTTAAAAACAAATGTGAAAAAATGTACCAGTGTCATCAGTGTTTTGGATCAGTGTGTCATCAGTATATGGTCCATGTGTCCATTTTTACCATCAGTGTGTCATCAGTGTTTTTCACTGATGGACAAATAAATAAGAAAGCTTCTCCTATACTTTATAATGTTAAATACGTACAGTACATGGTCATATTTTTCATGGACCATAGATTTGTTTTGGCCCTTTTTTTCCTTGCTGCCGGAAAAATATGGACATGTTTCAGTGGGTTTTGCACTGACACATGGTCTGTGAAAAACATAGACATGTGAATAGCACCATAGATTATAAAGGGTATGTGTTGTATCTGTGAAAAAAAACAGATAGGCCTCATTCATATGACCGTGTTGCACGTACCTGTACTAAGTGCTCATTCACACGTCAGTTTTTCCTCGTATGACTGCTATCTGTGTTTTTTACGTAAGGCACTCATACCTACGATAGTCTATGGAGCTGTTCACATGTCTGTGATTTTTTGCGGACTGAGTGGTCTGTGCTGAATCGCTGAGACTTGTCTGATGTTGATCCAAGTATCAGATCAAACTCGGCAATGAAAGTTTATGAGTCTATGAAAAAATCAGACAGGACTCAGATGCCATCTGAGTGCTGTCGGTTTTTCACAGACTGATAGATAGGAGAAGGTGGACAAACATTTTTTTTTTTACTTATCAGCGAAATTGATTGAGTTGTCTGATATTGATCTAAGTGTTGGATCAAACTTGACAATGCAAGTCTATGGATGCATGAAAAAATCGCACTGCACTTGGATGCCATCCATGTGCTCTCCATTTTTCACAGTCTGTTTGATAGCAGAAGCTTGAGAATCCTCAATCAGATTTTTTTTTAATTTGAGAAAAACTGATGAAACTCTGACCAAACTCTGATGACACTAATGAAAATCTGATGAAACTCTGATGAAACGCCGACTTATTTTCTCGTATAAGAAAATCATTAATGTGTGCATGAGCCCTAAGGAAACCTTCACACATCAGTGATTTTTCGTGTACGTAAAAAAGGGACATGAAAAATGGAGTGCTGAGCACTGTCTGCTTTTTTTCATGGATCTGTAAACTTGCATTGGCGAGTTTGATCCGACATTTGGATCAGTATCAGACAAGTCTTTGTGTTATTAGGTGACCCACTTGGTCCGAGAAAAAAAATCAGACATGTGAACTACCACATAGATTATCATATGCATGGTGCTGTCCATGAAAGACACAAATAGCACTTGTATGAAAAAAAAGATGTCTAGATGATCCCTTAAAGAACAAATTAATGGTAAAACGGAAGAAATGGGCAGGCTCACCTGTTGAGATAAGTGCAATATGTAGGTGCACATTCACACTGTGGCCATTAACAGACAAAATCTAGGATAAAAACATTGATCAAATACCTCGCATAAGTAAATAAATAATAGTAGTTCATGTAAATAACAATTGGGTACTTAGTTGACACTATTTTGAGCAAAAAAGCGTAAAAGTCATCCGACCATGACAAGGTGTACACAATCAGGATATTTTTTTTAATAAATCGCTATATAGTACAGACCAAAAGTTTGGACACACCTTCTCATTTAAAGATTTTTCTGTATTTTCATGACTTTGAAAATTGTACATTCACACTGAAGGCATCAAAACTATGAATCAACACATGTGGAATTATATACTTAACAAAAAAGTGTGAAACAACTGAAAATATGTCTTATATTCTTGGTTCTTCAAAGTAACCACCTTTTGCTTTGATGACTGCTTTGCACACTCTTGGCATTCTCTTGATGAGCTTCAAGAGGTAGTCACCCGAAATGGTCTTCCAACAATCTTGAAGGAGTTCCCAGAGATGCTTAGCACTTGTTGGCCCTTTGCCTTCACTCTGCGGTCCAGCTCACCCCAAACCATCTCGATTGGGTTCAGGTCTGGTGACTGTGGAGGACAGGTCATCTGGCGTAGCACCCCATCACTCTCCTTCTTGGTCAAATAGCCCTTACACAGCCTGGAGGTGTGTTTGGGGTCATTGTCCTGTTGAAAAATAAATGATGGTCCAACTAAACGCAAACCGGATGGAATAACATGCCGCTGCAAGATGCTGTGGTAGCCATGCTGGTTCAGTATGCCTTCAATTTTGAAGAAATCCCCAACAGTGTCACCAGCAAAGCACCCCCACACCATCACACCTCCTCCTCCATGCTTCACGGTGGGAACCAGGCATGTAGAGTCCATCCGTTCACCTTTTCTGCGTCGCACAAAGACACGGTGATTGGAAAGATCTCAAATTTGGACTCATCAGACCAAAGCACAGATTTCCACTGGTCTAATGTCCATTCCTTGTGTTCTTTAGCCCAAACAAGTCTCTTCTGCTTGTTGCCTGTCCTTAGCAGTGATTTCCTAGCAGCTATTTTACCATGAAGGCCTGCTGCACAAAGTCTCCTCTTAACAGTTGTTGTAGAGATGTGTCTGCTGCTAGAACTCTGTGTGGCATTGACCTGGTCTCTAATCTGAGCTGCTGTTAACCTGCGATTTCTGAGGCAGGTGACTCGGATAAACTTATCCTCAAAAGCAGAGGTGCCTCTTGGTCTTCCTTTCCTGGGGCGGTCCTCATGTGAGCCAGTTTCTTTGTAGCACTTGAGGGTTTTTGCAACTGCACTTGGGGACACATTCAAAGTTTTCCCAATTTTTCGCACTGACTGACCTTCATTTCTTAAAGTAATGATGGCCACTCGTTTATCTTTACTTAGCTGCTTTTTTCTTGCCATAATACAAATTCTAACAGTCTATTCAGTAAGACTATCAGCTGTGTATCCACCAGACTTCTGCACAACACAACTGATGGTCCCAACCCCATTTATAAGGCAAGAAATCCCACTTATTAAACCTGACAGGGCACACCTGTGAAGGGAAAACCATTTCCAGTGACTACCTCTTGAAGCTCATCAAGAGAATGAATGCCAAGAGTGTGCAAAGCAGTCAACAAAGCAAAAGGTGGCTACTTTGAAGAACCTAGAATATAAGACATATTTTCAGTTGTTTCACACTTTTTTGTTAAGTATATAATTCCACATGTGTTAATTCATAGTTTTGATGCCTTCAGTGTGAATGTACAATTTTCAAAGTCATGAAAATACAGAAAAATCTTTAAATGAAAAGGTGTGTCCAAATTTTTGGTCTGTACTGTAGGTTGTTGCACAAAAACTCTGTATAAAAGTATTTGTAAAATGAAATAAATCGTAGATCATAAAGAATATATACCATAGTTATATGGCCATATACAATGTATTTAATGTCTCACTGATTTGTACAGTAACAAGTATAAGACTTGGCACTCCGGCTTCTCACCACACTGTAATTACTCCAGCATCATCTTTGATCTCTATGTGCTCGTGTCTGTATTCAGCATTTATTGTGCAGTCAATTTATACGGAGTTTTTCTTCCGGCTTTCTTCGAGAGAAAACCTCTGTTCCACGATACTAGAGTAACTACAGTATGATGAGATGCTGGTTTGCCAAATCTTTTACTTGTTAATGTGAGCACATTTACAAATTAGTGGGACATTAAATACAGTGGCCACATAACTATATATTCTTTATACTCTACAACTTATGACATTGTTTTGACAAATAAGTTTTTTTACAGAGTTTATGAAATAATCTAGTCCGATTTAAAAAACAAAATAATGCATTGGGATGCAGAAATGCATAAAAACAGCAATATAAACACAATATAGAAAAATTGGCAATTTGGTGCCCCGTGGAATTAATTCCTCCGTATCAGATTTATGTTGCAATACTATTAATATCAATATTACATTTTTGTGTTTTTAATTTCAAATTTTTGTTTTTAATGTATATCTCATTACTATTTATATTTATAAAGATGAGTTAATTAAAAATTGTACATTTTAGATGGATGTACAAGTGTCGTTTATTTTAGTTTGATAACTTATGGGACTCTCTGAGGACATGAGAGCACATCAGAGCACTGTAATTCATATCATTTGTGTAAGATCTCTAGTGACGCCCATAATATTGCCAGTGAAGAACCATCCTTTTCCCCATAGCCTTGTATGTTGATGTCACTACGACATTACTAAGTCCTTATTTGCGTTAAAGAGCCTGAAATGGGTTTGATACAGTCCTAGGAGACCCAGGGCCAGTTTTAGACAAAGTGGGGCCCTGGGCAAAAGTTTATAGTGGGACCCCAAATACTAACATATTGCACCATCACACAGAAACATTTCAGTTGTATTTACATGCGCTGAGTACAGGCCGTTAAATGAGCGCAATTGACAATATTGAAGTCGTTCGACACTTGTTTCCCGGCCTCTTCTTACCGGCTGAGGAAGAAAGATGGGCACAGAACAATCACTAAAAGATCAATCTGTCCCATACAATATCATGTTATCAGCAGCATATCTGCAGTTTTCACCGGGTGACGTGCTGATGAGAACAATGATTTTTTTTCCGGCATAAACAATCCAATCACCCAATGCATAGGCAGCAAATTGCTCATTCAGTATAATGCACCCTATAGTCCTCTACATAGTATAATGCACCCCATAGTCCTCCATATAGTATATGCGCACCCCATAGTCCTCCACACAGTATAATGTGCCCCGTTGTCCTCCATATAGTATAATACACTCCCCATAGGCCTCCATATAGTATAATACACTCTCCATAATCCTCCATACAGTATAATACTCCCCATAGTCCTCCATACAGTATACTGCACTCCCTATAGTTCTCCATATAGTATAATACACTCCCCATAGTCCTCCATATAGTATAATACACTCCACATAACCCTTCATATAGTGTAATACACTCCCCATAGTCCTCCATATAGTATAATGCACACACCACATAGTTCTCCATACAGTAGACTGCACTCCCCATAGTCCTCCATATAGTGTAATACACTCCATATAGTCCTCCAAATAGTATAATGCACACACCACATAGTCCTCCATACAGTATAATGCACACCTCATTGGCCTCTATACAGTATAATGCACTCCCCATAGGCATCCTTACAGTGTAATGCACTCCCCACAGGTCTCCATACAGTATAATGCACTCCCCATAGTACTCCATATAGTATAATGCACCCCATAGTCCTCCAAATAGTGTAATACACTCCCCATAGTCCTCCATATAGTATAATACACTCCCCATAGTCCTCCATATAGTATAATGCACCCCATAGTCCTCCATATAGTGTAATACACTCCCATAGTCCTCCATATAGTAAAATGCACACACCACATAGTTCTCCATACAGTATAATGCACACCTCTTAGTCAACTATACAGTATACTGCACTCCCCATAGTCCTCCATATAGTGTAATACACTCACCATAGTCCTCCATATAGTATAATGCACACACCAAATAGTTCTCCATACAGCATAATGCACACCTCATAGGCCTCTATACAGTATACTGCACTCCCCATAGGCATCCATACAGTATAATGCACTCCCCATAGGCCTGCATACAGTATAATGCACTCCCCATAGGCATGTATACAGTATAATGCACTCCCCATAGGCATCTATAAGTATAATGCACCCCATAGTTCTCCATAGAGTATAATGCACTCCTCAGTAGTAAATATAGTATAATGCACTCCCCATATAGTAAATATAGTATAATGCACTCCCCATATAGTACATATAGTATAATGCACTCCACATAGTCCTTGATAGGGTATAATGTAGCCCCCATTGGGTATAATGCAATCCCCATAGGGTATAATGCAGCCCCCATAGAGCATAATGCAGCCCCCATAGAGTATAATGCAGCCCCATAGAGTAAAATGCAACCCCATATAGTAAAATGCAACCCCATATAGTAAAATGCAGTCACATATAGTACAATGCAGCCCCCATAGAGTCAAATGCAGCCCCATAGAGTAAAATGCAGCCCCATAGAGTATAATGCAGCCCCATAGAGTATAAAGTATTTTGGCCACCACGTACTCACTGATTAAAAAAATAATACAATACTCACCCTTCCCCAACTGCTCCAGTCTCTGCAGCGCATCTCTTCACCACAGTAGCTCCACTATGAAGTGGCGTCATCGTGCCCGCTGCGTCACATCTATGATGTCGATACAGTTTGATGCGCAATTCGGGGTGCCCCTGGGGGAGTGGGGTCCCTAGGCAAATGCCTACTTTGCCTGCCCCTAGCGCTGGCCCTGAGGAAACCTCAAAGTGTCATACTGTACCTGTCTTTTCAGGTCAATTGAAGTACTTGTGATTTAATGTAAATTCATTCTCTGCAAATAAAATTTTTGGGAAATATTTTTTCAAGCTGGTGAATTCGAATTTCAAAAGGTTCGCTCCTCTCTAGTGTAAGCCCCTTTCTTTGGCCATGCTAAATTTCAAATGAACGTGCAATAGGGCATAGCATAGAATGTAAATAGAGGCATGGAGCAAGCTTGTACCATGCAGCGCTGTGCATTAACTTGAAATATACTTCAGGCATTTGAACAATATACCATAGGGAGCAGGACCAAATTTGTTTATTTTATGATGCTTACTTTTACAGTATATGTCCAACATATTCTGCAGCACCTTATAGACATTATCATCACTATCTTCATTGGGGCTCAGAATCTAAATTCCCTATTAGTATATCTTTAGCTTTTGTCCTTTGTTTTTTTCAGTCTAATGGCCTTATGTGAACATGCATTTACATTTTGCATGTACATCAATTTACGTTTCAGTTCAGACTCCCAGGTTTTTTCTTTGTAGTATATCTTTGTAGTGTGAGATGAAATGTTGTATAGCCTGCGGACAGGCTATAAAACTGATGTGCCGGAGAGGTGGGAACAATCCGATTGCAAACAATGCATTCAGTGTGACACTGAGTCACTTCTCACGGACAAGCTGTGAGGTGGGGAAGTCAGGGAGTCCGAGGTGAAAAGCCAGGAGGCTACCTCAAAGACAAAGGGATAAGACAAGCTCATAGTCAGAGGCAAAGTCTGGGGTCAGGTAACTAAGGTCAGAGTGTGTCAAAGGCAAAAGAGGTAATACAAACAAGTAGTCAAAAGGCAAATCCAAGGTCTGGCAACAAAAATCAGAAAATCAGAACACAGAGCAAACACACCACAGAGCAAGGCTACAACTGGCAATGTTCTGATCATTGCCAGCCAGGTAAATAGCCAGGTAATGGAAGGGTGACATCTGGAGGAAACCCCACAGGCCCGGCCAGGTTGGACAGCTGGACTGGTATTCATAATACTGACTGGCCAGCACATTCCTGCCTCAGATTGGATGACTGGGCTGTCACTCACAATACTGACAGCCTAGCACGCCCTTGATCCTATAGGGTGGCTGAACTATCACTTACAGTGTCCTAAGGACACCTTGAGTGGTGTAATTGGGATATTCAGTTCCTCCATTAGTTTCCATCTGGCCATATGTGTTATGATCTGCAATATGTACTAAGGAAAGATAAGGGAAAACTGTCCCTACAGTAAGACTAAGCTGAATCCCTACGATGTAGCGGGCTGCCTGTTCCTAGCGAACAGACCCGCCTTAGTCCTCAGCTTGTCTGAACGAAGACCTATAGCATAAGGGGAGGGGTCCCTAAAAGAACTAAGGACTGGGACAAAAATGAGACACCTCCTAAACAGAGAAGTTGTTGCAGAACACAAAAAGACAAACAGACAAAAAAGTACTAGAAGTCCCAAAAGGACCAAACGAACTGACAGAGAAAGGCACAGAAGCACCTGGCTAGAGAAACAGTCAAACACTGAAGTCCAGCACAGCCAAAAGGGCGGAGCTGGAAAATAAAGGCAGATGGACACGTGACCACAAAACACAAGATGGAAAAAACAAACAGGAGGGTTCTAACAGTACCCCCTCTTTTATGAGGATCCTCCGGATCCTCCAGGCCCAGGCCTATCTGGAAACCTCTTGTGGAAAGCTTTAACAAGCCTAGGAGCAGAGACATCATCCTTCCTTACCCAGGAGTTGTCTTTGGGACCGAAACCCTTCCAGGAGACAAGATACTGTATTCTCCCTCTATGCCATCTAGAATTCAAGATGCGAGAAATTTCATATTCGCCGTCTTCTACCACAGGAGGAACTGAGACAGGGGCATCCCTATCTGATACATCAACCTTTTTCAACAAGGAAACATGAAACACAGGATTAATCTTCCAGGAAGTAGGGACATCCAACCTAACAGCAGACGGGTTAACAACCTGAAGCACTTTAAATGGACCCACAAACGTAGGACCTAGTTTTTTAGAGGGAATCCTCAACCGCAGGTTCTTTGAGGACAACCAAACCATGTCACCCACAGTAAACAAAACCTCCTTACGTTTCTAGTCAAAATACTTCTTCGACTTCTTGTTAGCCTCTTGTAGATTGCAACGTACATTAGTCCAAACTCTCTCCAAATCACCGGAAAAATTCTCCTCCTCCGGCACCGCCGACCCCAATTTGGAGAACGAACCAAAAGACGGATGTCTCACAGTACAACAAAAAAAAGGAGAACACCCAGCAGAGGAGGATGTATGATTGTTAAGAGCAAATTCTGCGAGAGGCAGAAACTCAGACCACACTTCTTGATTGTCCGCCACAAAACAATGCAAAAACTGTTCAACATCCTGGTTCTTTCTTTCAGTCTGTCCATTAGACTCAGGATGATACCCAGACGAAAATGACAAATGGACTCCCAACCTGTCACAAAAAGCACGCCAAAAGCAAGCCACAAACTGAGGTCCTCTATTTGAAACAATATCCGTGGGAACGCCATGGAGCTTGACAATCTCCTTAACAAACGCCTTAGCGAGTGTCTTGGCGCAGGGCAACTTAATGAATGGAACCAAATGACACATCTTACTAAAACGGTCCACGACCACCCAGATGACAGTAAAACCCTCGGACACAGGAAGATCAGTAATAAAATCCATTGTGAGATGCGTCCAAGGCGCACTAGGAACCTCCAGAGGGCAAAGCAACCCCGCAGCAGGAGTATGTGAAGCCTTTGACCTAGCACACACAGTATATTGACGCACCCACTTGATGACTTCCTTCTGCCATCCAGGCCACCAAAAACTGCGACTGATAAGTCTCTTAGTCTCCAAAATTCCTGGATGACCTGCCAACCGAGACTCATGACACTCCACAAACAAATCTCTCCTAAAGGCTCTAGGCACGAATAACCTCCCATGGGGAGTGTTAGATGGAGCATCATCTTGAGCTTTCAGAATCCCATTCTCCAAAATGGAGTCCAATGCCACCACCACAACTCCTTTCTGTAAAATGCTCTCCTCCTCCTCGGCACCGACCTTAGGAGAGAAGCTGCGAGATAATGCATTGGCTTTAACGTTCTTAGTACCAGGGATATAGGTAACAGAAAAATGAAACCGAGAAAAAAAAAGTGCTCACCTAGCTTGACGGGCATTCAAGCGCTTGGCAGCATCCAGATAGATCAAATTCTTATGATCTGTGAAAACCTGAATAGGAAACCTAGTGCCTTCCAAAAAATGATGCCAATGTTCAAATGCGAGTTTAATAGCCAGCAACTCCCGATTTCCAACATCATAATTCAGTTCGGTTTCCAAAAATTTTTTTGAAAAGGCACAAGGATGTACTCCATCCTTGTTCTCCTGAGACAAAACTGCTCTGACCCCCACCGATGAAGCATCGACCTCGACCAAAAAAGGCTTGGTCTCATCAGGCTGCATAAGGATAGGGGCAGAACTGAACCTCTCTTTGAGATACTCAAACGCTTCAATGGCCTCAGTAGTCCACTAGACCGTATTCGCACCTTTTCTGGTGAGATCGGTCAGAGGCTTAACAATTACAGAAAAATTCTTAATGAATTTCCTGTAATAATTGGCAAAACCCAAAAATCTCTGTATAGATTTCAAACCAATAGGCCTAGGCCATTCCTGCACAGCCTGAACCTTCACCTGTTCCATCTCAAAGCCCTCGCTGGAGACAATGTAGCCCAAAAAATGAATTTTCTGCACAGCGAACTCACATTTCTCCAGCTTAGCAAAGAGTGAATTATCACCCAATAACTGCAAAACTTCACGTACACTCTGCCAATGGGACTCTAGATCTGGTGAATAAATCAAAATGTCATCCAAATACACAACCACATTCTTACCAATCAAAGGTCTCAGGATGTCATTAATAAGGTTCTGAAAAAATACAGGTGCATTGGTAAGACCAAAAGGCATCACCAGATTCTCAAAATGACCTACCGGAGTGTTAAAAGCAGTTTTCCATTCATCACCCTCCTTCACTCGTAACAAATTGTATGCCCCCCGGAGATCAATTTTAGAGAACCACTTGGCCCCCACCAACTGGTTATACAAGTCAGGAATTAACGGCAATGGGTAGGAATTGCGTACGGTAATCTTACTGATTTCACGAAAATCCAGACATTGGACGTAAACCAGCGTCGTTTTTTTTAACAAAGAAAAATCCAACTGCCACAGGCGACTTAGAAGGTCTAATGTGACCAGCAGCCAGGCTAGTCTGTATGTACTACTCCAAGGCCTTTCTTTAAGGGATAGTCAGATTAAACAAGCGACTCTTGGGAAGAGTAGCTCCAGGAGCAAACTCAATGGTGCAATCATAATCCTTATGAGGAGGTAAAACTTGCGACTCCTCCTCTGAAAAAAACCTCCAAAAATCTTGAATGGGTACAGGTAATTCCCCTTTTTCCACAGCCGCAATGCGACCATTACAACATTTATTATAGCACTTCGGACTCCAAGACTTAATCACATTAGTAGACCAGTCCAGCAAAGGATTGTGCAGTTTTAACCAAGGCAATCCTAGAACGACCGGAGAGGGTAAATTATCTAGTACAACCAAGTCCAAAATTTCTTGGTGAACTCCATTGATAGTGAGGGGAAATGCAGCAACCTTGTGAGTAATACATTTCAAGGGAGTGTTATCAATTGCAATCACAGAAATAGGTGATGACAAAGGTTTGGATTTCAATTTAAGGTTTTCCAAAAACCCTTTATCAATCACATTAAGTGTTGAACCACAATCTACAAATACCTGAAATTCAATCAAATTTTCCTGCAAAGTAGTACTCCCAGAAAGAAATACTCCTGCAGAGGGTAAACAAGCAATACGGGCCTAACTGACCTTTTTTTTTTCTTTACTTAAACGAAGCTCACAATACTTAATCAAATGGTCAGCTTTACCACAATAAAGACACAATCCCTCGGCGAACCTCCGGTCTCTTTCCTGAGAGGGGAGCGACTTCGCCCCAACCTCCATCAGTTCTCTGCCGTCAGAGCAGATTATCTGGGGACTAGAACCTGGCATTACAGGAGTCTTTACCTCATTCTGTCAAAATCTCAGTCTCCTATCCACACGAACAGCTAATTGCATGGCATCCTGCAGAGTCTAAGGTGTGGGGAATGCAATTAGTAAATCCTTAACCCTTTCACTCAGACCAGCAAGAAATTGACATTTCAGAGCTGGATCATTCCATTTAACCTCTGAGGCCCATCTTCTGAATTGTGTGCAATAATTTTCAACATCACCTGACCCCTGATTCAAACGCCTGAGTTCTGCCTCAGCAGATGAGATTCGATCAGGATCGTCATCTAATAGCTGCATAGCAGAAAAAAATTCTTCTACAGACCTTAAACATGGATCATTAGGTTGGAGAGAAAAGGCCCACCCCTGTGGTTCTTTGCGCAAAAGTGACATAATAAAACCAATGCGCTGTGATTCATTCCCAGAGGACCTTGGTCTCAAATGAAAATATAACAAACAAGCATTTTTAAAGGAAAAAAAATCTTGCTGTTTACCATAAAAAACATCAGGCAGTACTACCTTTGGTTCCACAAAATGCGCTTCAGAACAGCTACTCACATGTTGCTGGAGCTCCGCCACCTCCAGAGACTATCCCTGCAGGCGTTGAGCCAAATCCTGGACGGAAACCATACTGATCCCCGAATTTCTTTCCTTTTAGTTTTTTTTGGGCTGGACTTACTGTTATGATCTGCAATATGTACTAATGAAAGATAAGGGAAAACTGTCCCTACAGTAAGACTAAGCTGAATCCCTACGATGTAGCGGGCTGCCTGTTCCTAGTGAACAGACCAGCCTTAGTCCTCGGCTTGTCTGAACGAAGACCTATAGCATAAGGGGAGGGGTCCCTAAAAGAACTAAGGACTGGGACAAAAATGGGACACCTCCTAAACAGAGAAGTTGTTGCAGAACACAAAAAGACAAACAGACAAAAGAGTACTAGAGGTCCCAAAAGGACCAAACGAACTGACAAAGAAAGGCACAGAAGCACCTGGCTAAAGAAACAGTCAAACACTGAAGTCCAGCACAGCCAAAAGGGTGGAGCTGGAAAATAAAGGCAGATGGTCACGTGACCACAAAACACAAGATGGAAAAAACAAACAGGAGGGTTCTAACAATATGTGAATTCAGCCATAGCAATAATTACACTATATACCTTGCAAAGTTTAGTATTGCATAATTTATTGAGCCTCTCACTTGGTATTTAAAAAGGAGAAAATGTCAATAACGAGAAAAATGAGTTCAAGGGAATAGTGTAGCACATAAATTCCAAGCTACTCTGAATGTTTCTGATTTATCTGGAATATCCAATCATCATTGACAGACTGCCTGCTCTCACACACATAAATTCATTGTGGAGTGCTAGTTTGTAACTGAATGGATAGATCGTGTTTAAAGATTGTGTTTAATGATAATCTCCAGTTGTTAAAACTGTGATTTTAATCAAAACTACCGCAAGAGGCCCAGTAGATCACACATCACTGGAATCATGTTCTCCATCTGTACATTACACTGCACTCAAATTAGGTGCCAAAACCTTATGACAGATTCCCTTTGAGTAGATACATGCCAGTGTCTAATTCAGAGCAGTACTAGTCAGTCGTCATTTCAAAATCTTACTTATAAGTGTGCTAAACACATTGTTTGTCTGTCTAGGTGGGAAGGAGTGGTTTCCGCAGACAGGTTGATGTTTCATGATTAATCATGGTATTGAAGCAGGGAGAACCCAATGAGCTCAACCAGGACAGGGACAGGGTACAGTGCTCCTGAGTCCTGGATGTGGGAGAACACCTCAGCATTTATATCCTTGACTTTCTGAAGTAAATCTCAGGAAAGACTAATAATTAGATATAAAACTAGGGTGCACAACCTGTGGCCCAAGGACCACATGCGGCCCACAGTGCCTTATGTCTGGCCCCCAACCATCTCTTGATTGAGTCCTCTGTGTTCAAGTAACCCTCATAAACTATGTTGATCCAGGTGTGGTGTGTTTGTATCTGCGCTGCTGATGGAAATTCCAGGACATCGAAAAATTCTTACCAGAATTCTATTTTATTTGTGCAAATAAAATAAAATTCTCCTAAAAATTTTTAGATGTCCTGGAATTTCGATCAGCAGCGCAGATACAGACACACCACACCTGGATCAACAAGCTCTTTGGTCTCTTCGACCCGTGTTCTGCAGCAGCTGTCTCATGCGTTAAAATGTTGCAAATGTGCAACTTTGTCAGGTGAGCGTAATACTCCCCTTTTCTTCTTTTGTGTTACCAATTAAGACCCTGTTTTGCGCTTGTTTTGCTCCCCAGTATTCTCATCTCATAAACTATGGGGATACCTGCTCTCAATGTATGGTCATCTTGACTCTTTTTTTTCTGAAATGCTAAGCTGAGGAGCAATCCCCCATTGTCTACAATAGTGGAAGTTTCAGAAATGTAACTCCCACCTATTAGATCATGGCATATATAGTACTGTCAATACATACCTCAAATCAGAATACACCCTCAAATTTTACATAGACCCTTGGGAGTGGTACAATCCCAGTGGGAATAAACTACTGAAACACAGCATAGTTGTTATTGTGGTCAGAAATACTATTTTTTTCTCAGGTTCACATACATGACTTTTTATTTTGAAAATAACTTCAATTTTGAAGAGTGGAGCAATTTTTATTCAATAAATGCAAAAGTGAAAATAAGTCTGACAGTATTTCCGGTGAAGCTGCTTCTTTCTTTATTCTATTATTCTGGTTTACAGCTTTTAAATTTAATCAGTTAATCATAGACTTTTATCTACTTATCTATTAATTTCAATGGGAATAACTAATCAGTAGTTTACACAGGACACTTAAAATGAAGCATGGAGCACGAAGGATCATAATATCTCCACACAGAAATTAAAGGGAGCCTGTCAACCTCAAAATGGCAGCTAAACTGCCTAAACATCTATATGGGGGACCTATCCCCTTTTTAAATCATACTAGGCATGTGTAGTTTCACTTAATGTTTTATTCAAAATCAACTTTTATTTGATATACAAATGAGGGCGCTTCAGTGCACCCTTGGCGTGGCTTATTCTTTGGTGCACCATCATGCCCTTTTATTTGCATGATAAAGTCCGTACCTTATAGTGATTGATTTGTCTCTGAAGATGAGAGTGAATGCTGTGTCATATCATTTCATGTGTCTGCACCTGCACACTGACACTGGATGAGTACGGCGGCACACAGTGCAGATGAGCACGTGATGTGGTTGTGGGCGTGATCTGACTGTTGATGTGGGATTTCTCTGACGGTTGATGTGAGCATGAGCACGCTCTGACGGTTGATGTGGGCGTGCTCTGACGGTTGATGTGAGCACGCTCTGACGGTTGATGTGGGCGTGCTCTGATGGTTGATGTGGGCGTGCTCTGGTGGTTAATGTGGGCATGCTCTGACAGTTGATGTGGGCGTGCTCTGACGCTTGATGTGGGCGTGCTCTGACGCTTGATGTGAGCACGCTCTGACGGTTGATGTGGGCGTGCTCTGATGGTTGATGTGGGCGTGCTCTGGTGGTTAATGTGGGCATGCTCTGACAGTTGATGTGGGCATGCTCTGACGCTTGATGTGGGCGTGCTCTGACGCTTGATGTGAGCACGCTCTGACGGTTGATGTGAGCACGCTCTGACAGTTGATGTGGGCATGCTCTGACAGTTGATGTGGGCGTGTTCTGATGGTTGATGCGAGCACACATCTGCTGCATGTCAGAACGCCGTCTCCTCCTCACTGAAGCCACTTGCTTGCTACACTTGCGGGTGCAGAGAGCGACAGCCACAGACAGGCAGGAATGATGCGTCAGAGTGCGCCCACAGCCACGTTGTGTGCACGCACTGATAGTGTGAGAGCGCTGCTATGCTCGTTCAGTGTCAGGACGCAGGCACCTGAAATGATATGACACAGCATCCACTCTCAGCTACAGAGACCAATCACTATAAGATATCAGCTTTATTATGCAAATAAAAGGGCGTGGCTGTGCAACAAATAATAGGCTACGCCCAGGGTGCATCAAAGCACCCTTATTTGCATATCAAATAAAAATTACTTTTAATAAAATATTAGGTTAACTATACACGGCTAGTATTATTTAAATAGGAGCTAGTTTCCCCATATAGATGCTTAGGCAGTTTAGTTGTAATTTTGGGGGTGACAGACTCCCTTTAAAAATTACCTGCGTTATATGCTTTATAGAAGTCATTGACTGTATTTCCCAGTGCATTGTTATGACATATGACACCATGCCAGTAATCTGAGGCTGTCAGGTTGGCAGGCAGCTTGGAGACATGATACAATCTCATAACAAGAACAGAGAGGTCACAGCAGGCTTTTGGCTTAGTCGGCTGTATGGAGAGCTAGAGGCTTTTTCGGCATGTAAGTGAGGGATATATGAAGACAGAGGCTTTATTCTATAGCTTGGGAGAGAGATCAAATGCCAAGTAATAGCGCAGGGACAATCAGAAGCAGCAGCTCAAATCTGCAGTAAAATACAGTATAAATCTTATTTCAAAAACATATGTTGGATGTACAGTACAGACCAAAAGTTTAGACACACCTTCTCATTTAAAGATTCAAGAGAATGCCAAGAGTGTGCAAAGCAGTCATCAAAGCAGAAGGTGGCTACTTTGAAGAACCTAGAATATAAGACATATTTTCAGTTGTTTAACACTTTTTTGTTAAGTATATAATTCCACATGTGTTAATTCATAGTTTTGATGCCTTCAGTGTGAATGTACAATTTTCATAGTCAAGAAAATACAGAAAAATCTTTAAATGAGAAGGTGGGTCCAAACTTTTGGTCTGTACTGTAAGTCTGGAGCAAATGTTGCATAATGGCACAAAATGCACAATAGAAATACTGTCATGTTAATTTACTTTAGTGCAGCTTACAATATTGTAAAGAAGCTATACGTCTGAGATAGATACCACTATAAATATGAATATATATAAGTGCAACTGGCCATTATACTACATAGCACATGCAAAACTGTACTTAATCCCTTCTCACCACAACCATTGTTCTTTACTTAGCTTCTTTTCTAAGTCTTTGTGGGGTCGAAAATACATATATATATATTTCAGTCCAACATAAGGGGTAATGATTCTCCTTGTGGAGTGTGACATGTCAAGCCTGGCATGTGAGGGTGAGGAGACTTAAAAGCCATGCATGCTCCTCTGAGAAATTAAATATGCAAATTGTCTCTTCAGAGAAGAAGAGGACTTGAACTCTAGAGCCACTGCTTCCAATATGTGGTGCTAGAGTTCAAGTCCTCTTCCTTTCTGAATAGACAATTTGCATATTTAGTCCAACATAGGTATGGATATTCGAAATAGGAGACGTATGAGTCTTACTTAACCCCTTTACCCCCCAAGCCTGTTTTCACCTTCATGACCAGGCCAAATTTTACAATTCTGACCAATGTCACTTTGAGGTAATAACTCTGGAATGCTTTAACATATCCCACTGATTCTGAGATTGTATTTTCTTGACATATTGTACTCCATGATAGTAGTAAAATTTCTTCGATATGACTTGCGTTTATTTGTGAAAAAAATGGAAATTTTGCAATTTTCAAACTTTTAATTTTTATACCGTTAAATCAGAGAGTTATGTCACACAAAATAGTTAAATATCATTTCCCACATGTCTTCTTTACATCAGCACAATTTTTAAAACATATTTTTTTTGTTTGGGAAGTTGCAAGGGTTAAAAGTTGACCAGCGATTTCTTGTTTTTCAACAATATTCACAAAAACATTTTTTTAGGGACCACATCACATTAGAAGTGACTTTGAGGGACCGATATGACAGAAAATACCTGAAAGTGACACCATTCTAAAAACTGCTCCCCTCAAGGTGCTCAAAACCACATTCAAGAAGTTTATTAACCCTTCAGGTGCTTCACAGGAATTTTTGGAATGTGGAAGAAAAAAATGAACATTTAACTTTTTTTCACAAAATTTTAATTGAAACCCAATTTTTTTTCTTTTTTCAAGGGTAACAGGAAAAAATGGACCACAAAATTTGTTGTGCGATTTCTCCTGAGCATGCTGATACCCCATAGAAGGGCTCAAAAGGGATGGGGCGCCATTTGATAATTTGAATGTAAAATTTACTGGAACAATTAGCGGATACCATGTTTCGTTTTGAGAGGCTTTGATGTGCCTAAACAGTGGAAATTGCCCACGAGAGACACCATTTTGGAAACTATACCCCTCAGGGAACTTATCTAAATGTGTGGTGAGCACCTTGAACCCCCAGGTGCTTCACAGAAGTTTATAACGTTGAGCCGTGAAAATAGAAAAATCACATTTTCCCACAAAAATGTATTTTAGCCCCAAATTTTGCATTTTTACAAGGGTATCAGGAGAAATTGCACCATGCAATTTGTTGTGCAATTTTTCTTGAGTATGCCGATACCCAATATTTGGAGGAACAATACTGTTTGGGGGCACAACAAGGCTTGGAATGGAAGGAACGCCATTTGACTTTTTGAATGCAAAATTTGGTGGAATAATTAGCAGATGAAATTTCGCGTTTGGAGAATCCCTGGTGTGCCTAAACAGTGGATATGACGCACCCCTGGGCCTGTGCTGAGTAGCGTTGCGCACGCGGGGGCCTACCCGGAGCCGGATCTGAGAGGGGTAGTAGTTTCGTGGCGGTGACCCGGTCCGTGCCCAGGGAGTCAAACTGAGCGGCAGTATTTAGCAGTAGATGTTAGAATGTTCGACTACGCCACCCGTTGAATGCGGTCATGAGACCGCCGCTGCAGGACAGACCGCTGAGGCCGGTGATACGGTTGTGCAGCGGGGATGGTATAACCCCCAACGGGAGGGGTATGGCCTCAGGGCAGCGGACGTGGATGATGAAACACTCAGAGACGGTGCGGTGTAGTTCAGGGTCTTTACTGGTGGCAAAGGCAGACCCTCCCGGAGTACTGGCTAGCGATCGGGGCCTGGTCAGTCCGTGAGCAGATGGAATCTCCCCTGGCCAGGTGGAGTTGTAGGCCTCCCCAACTAATCGTACTCTTCTGGCTACCTTGCTAGAGGCTGATAAAAGTAGCCCACGTCCCTGAGTGTACCGTGCGGTGCTCACCCGTATGGCCGGTGACTCGGGGCCCTCTGGTAGCCTCCGCTCCACGACGGCGGTGCTGGTCCCTTGCGTGTGACCGTGCCTTCGGGCTTCTTGGCCAGAGGACCTGAAATCCCCTGCCGGGCGGCTTCCGCTGCTGGGTAAGGATTAGTCCCCACAGCCTCGGACTCCGGGTCCGGTAAGAACTCTTCAATCAGGGCGAGCTCTACAGCTTCCAGCCCCTGGTTCATTTTAGCACTGCTCCCACTGAGCTCCTGATCTTTCTTTCCTATAGCCGCTCCTCTCCAGACTAGACTATGTCTACATCTGGGACTCCTCTTCTTCTTCTTCTCTAACCCTGCCTCAGCCCTAGTTTTATATAGGGGAAGTTCTTCCCCTCCCAGGACTGGGCAGGAGGTGTGGCATGCATAGGATTCCTGACCAGGAGACCTCCCACCTGCTCTCAGACGTAATATTGCTATTACTGTGGAAACCAGACCCCTGGGGTGCCACAGATACCCCCCACAAGTGACAACATTTTGGAAACTAGACCCCTCAGAGAACTTATCTAGATGTGTGGTTAGTACTTTGAACCCCTAGGTGCTTCACAGAAGTTTATGACATTGATCTGTGAAAAAAAAAAGATCAAATTTTTCCCACAAAAATATTTTTCAGCCCCAAATTTTGCATTTTCTTAAGGGTAACAGGAGAAATTCCATGGTACAATTTGTTGTGCAATTTCACCTGAGTACGCCGATACCCAATATGTGGAGGAAAACTACTGTTTGGGCGCACAGCAGGGCTTGGAAGGAAAGGAGTTCCATTTGACTTTTTGAATGCAAAATCTGGTGGAGTAGTTAGCGGACGACATGTTGCATTTGGAGAGCCCCTGATGTGCCTAAACAGTGGAAACCCCCCACAAGTGACCCCATTTTGGAAGCTAGACCCCTCAATGAATTTATCTAGATGTGTGGTGAGAAACTTGAAACCACAGGTGCGTCACAGAATTTTACAACGTTGATCTGTGAAAATGAAAAAATATATATTTTTCCCACAAAAATGTTTTTAGCCCCAAATTTTTTAATTTTCCCAAGGATAGCAGGAGAAAATAGTCCCCAAAATGTGTTGTGTAATTTCTAATTTCTCCTGAGTACGCTGATACCCCATACGTGGTTGAAAACTACTTTTGAGGCACAGTGCAAAGCTCAGAAGGGAAGAAGCGCCATGTTGGAGTTCAGATTTTGCTGGAATGGTTTGAGGGTGCCATGTCACATTGGCAGAGCCTCTGACATGCCAGAACAGGAGAACCACCCATAAGAGACCCCATTTTACAAACTACACCTCTCAATGAATTCATCTAGGGGTGCAGTGATCATATTGACACCACAGGTAGGTTACAGAATTTTATACCATTGGGCAGTGAAGAAAAAAAGAATTACATTTTTACCACAAAAGTTTTGTTTTAGCCCCAGATTTTACATTTTCACACTGGGAATCGGTAAAAATGGCACCAAAATGTGTCCCACAATTTCTGCTGAATGTAGAAATACCCCATATGTATAGTACTGCTTCGCCATACAGCAAGACTAGGATGGAACGGAGTGCTATTTGCCTCCTGGAGCGCATATTTTTGATCGCTTTCTATTCTGTTTTTTAGGAGGCAGAATGAACAAAAACCAGCAATTTAGGATTTTTTTTTTTTTTTTTTATGTCGTTCCGCGTGTGGTAAAATTGATAAGGCAGCTTTATTCTTTGGATCAGTACGATTACAGCTATACCACATTTATATTTTTTGTGTGTTTTTTTGCTTTTATGCAATAAATACTATTTTATAGAAAAAAAATATTTTTGCATCGCTTTGTTCTGAGAGCTATAACTTTTTTATTTTTCTGTTGATAGAGATTTATCATGGCTTGTTTTTTTGCAGGACAAGATGACATTTTCAGCGATACCATTTTCACTTACATTTCGTCTTTTTGATTGTATTTTATTCAACTTCTTGTTCAGCGGTATGATGAAAAAACATCATTTTTGCCACATTTTTTTTATGGTTTTATGGTGTTCACTGAAGGGGTTAACTGGTGGGACAGTTTTATAGCTCAGGTCGTTAGGTCGTTCCAGACGTGGTGATATCAAATATGTGTACTTTTTTTTCATAAAAATATTTATTTATGGGTACAATATATTTTTTATTTATTTATTTTTTATCATTTTGTGATTTTTTTTAAATATTTTTACAATTTTTTGATTTTTTTTTTACTTATTTTTACTTAGTCCCAGTATGGGACTTTCACTTTCAGCAGTCAGACTGGCATTGCAATGCATTACAACTGTCAGCCTGCTCTCACACAAACTTGTTAGATCATGCACTATTTTAAAATAATCCCTGTTTAGTTTCCTTAAATATATTTGTTTTCGAACTCTGTATGTAACTTCTCCAATGTCATATTGTCATGCATAATACCAGGAGCTGCGGCTGTGGGCTACCTTTTTATGTATTCAGCATAAAATACGGCAATGTATGTATTGTGCTGGGGAAGGCCGGGATTAAAGCAGATATCAAATCAGTTTGTTGAGATGCAAAAAGAGATTAAGAGTTTGAAATAATTTACAAAATGAGAATGAAGAGTAAGTATATCTCATTACCAAGCAGTTATTGGAAAGCTTAGAAACAGGAGCAGGCAACAGTGGGGAACGGTGCTCTGATTACTTGAATCCTCTTTGATGCTGGCAATATAAAAAACTTGTCATGAGAAGCCTCCAAATCACAGATTAGCTAAAACAATATATCAAAAGGAGATTCGGTCACTCAGCAGTACTGTGCTATCATATTTTACAAAAATTAAAGAGTAAATGTATTATGAAGCATAGTAGCAATTAATATTAAATTATTCTGTAGTATTTATAAATCCCATTATACAGTCCTATACTGAGAATATTTAAAGGGGTGTTCTGCTATTTTATTGCGATAGCCTATTCTTAGGACTTAGGAGCTGCACAAGAACAGTAGCTCTCACCAACCCGTTTATTGCAGTATTTGACTCAAATTTTCATGTGTGCATCGCTGCATCCTAATAACCATAGTTTATAACTTAGCCATTCAGTTTTATTTATTGCTGCAGGAAAATGAGCTTAATTTCTCTGACTTTGTCCATAATTTTCTTAAACATATGCCAGAAAAAGGGACTTCATACACAAGACATTCTGTCAGTAGGCCTTATATTTCAATGTATGTTTCAGATTGGAGGAGGTGTTGGGTGTTGGACCCCCACCACTATGATATTGATGACCTATCTCAGTGGCATAATTAGAGTTTGATGGGCTCATCAAGGGAATGCCAAGAGTGTGCAAAGCAGTCATCAAAGCAAAAGGTGGCTACTTTGAAGAACCTAGAATATAAGACATATTTTCAGTTGTTTCACACTTTTTTGTTAAGTATATAATTCCACATGTGTTAATTCATAGTTTTGATGCCTTCTGTGTGAATGTACAATTTTCAAAGTCATGAAAATACAGAAAAATCTTTAAATGAGAAGATGTGTCCAAACTTTTGGTCTGTACTGTATGTCCCCCATCCAAAACCATGCGTGGGTGAAAAATGAAGAAGTGGTGACATGTTTCTATTATACTTTTCTTCTGATTGTTCCCCTCCTGGATTTGGCTTACAAATACTGATGTAAAATACTGACCAATCACAGAACGTGTGAACATGGCCTTACAGTTCCAGCAAAGTGGATGGGTTTTAATGAAATCTCATGCGCCCTGTGCTTTTTTTACTCAGTGTACACTGATCTGCGGTGCACATTTCAAATCTGCAGCATGTCAATTTCTCTTGCGGGTACGCTGAGTTTTCTGTGCGGATTTTCCCCATTGACTTGCATTAGATGTGGAAAATGCGTAGGTAAAAAAAGCATGTGTGTTTCCACAGCTGAAATGAATCAAAAATACATGTAATCCGCACCAAAGTATTTCAATAAAGTTTTGTCAAGGCCAGTTACCGGGAAGTATCAGAAACAAAGCAGCTTTAATTAAAGCTTGACACACTAAAAAGAGAAAAAAAAATGCACACAAAATGCAATGAAACACCACATTTACATAATAGATGCAGAAATGGTGCAGAAAATCTGTAACATCAAAAAGTCACCAAAAGTTTGTTGTGGGAATTTAGCTTAGGATTAGGAAAACCGCTCAGCACCAATTCTTGTGTTTGTTATTACAGCTTTTACTTCTATTGTAGTGCATAGAACTGAGCTGCAATACCACGCACAACCTGTGGTCAGGCTTGGCGCTGTTTTTGGAATAAAGTATCAATGTTTTTGATTTTTTTTAATTCTGGACTTTTTTTTATTTAATGTTTTGTCATATGAATATTTCATGTGAATCATAATCTTACCTTTTGTAATTCTTCACTACTGTTACAGGTACATGGAATCTAATCCCAGTAAAGTAGCCATTGTTATAGCTCTCAGCGTAGTTCATTATCTAATTGCTTCTATGTACTGGGGTACAGTGTAATAATACTGAGACATTACCCTCCTCCACACATCAGGTGGAGGAGGGTAATGTCTCAGTATTATTACACTGATGTGGTTGATACAAGGATAGCATTCACAATGTATCAACATGTCTTTTTAGATGTCTAGTACCAACTTGCTTCAAGAGCTTTGGTATCTGTGTATTCCAGTGTAAACTAGCTGTGCAGAATGTACAGGAATGACATGCTTTACAGTAATAAGATAGACCATTAGAACAATTGTCTTTCTGCTTCGGTGATTCCGCTGAAAGAGGAAAATGACCTTAATATTTGTACCCATCATTTGTTGAGTACATAAAAGTAAATAACATTGAGTCACAGATAGAAGAAGGGCAATGTAACTGTGAAGCTGGGAGATGTCATAAAAAGTAGCCTCCGCTTCTAGTACTAGATATTCCGGCTTCTGCCATCCATCCCCTGCAGTAAATTGGCTGTAGTCTTTTGTGCGCCCGTAGCATTATTACCATCTACTGTATGAAGCAAATTGTGTGTTACTGTCTATAAACCTGCATGGATGATTAAATATATTTATTTATAAGACTTCTCCATGACCTATAAAAGGAAATATGGCGTATTGTATTTATATAGTGCCTAAAAATTTATGGCCAACATGTTTCTATGCAAAGTTCATGGCAATGTTAAAATTGTGTTAACATAAAGGGAGTAAGTGTTAGTAAATATACCTACAAATATGAATTGTATTTCTATTCATTTTATGCTCTTCTGCCTTGACTTATAGACTTCTTAGATTCTATTTCTCTCCTAGGGCTATAGCATTTTTAGTGCATTTTGACAGTTCATTGTAGGTTACAGATTACAGGTTACATTTAATCTTCTTGACGGCAGGTCCTGCAATCCCCGTTGGAGTTGATGTGCAAGTTGAGAGTCTGGACAGCATATCCGAAGTTGATATGGTAAGCTGTAATTGATTTTGCTTTTGGTAAAGAATGTTACATGATATAATAAGATGTTATATATAGATATATCCCTTTGCATTGTGTACTCACTAGAACACTAGGTACTTATAAGTATCATTGACTATAACAGCTGAAACTACCCCAATAGGTTGGTAATAATATGCAGGACATGGGGGTTGTTCAAGTTACAATATCAGTTTGTTGGTGATGATTACTGCAAGGTAAAAAAATTGTAACTTGACATTAGGCCTCCTTACATATTAGAATAGCATTTAGCAAACCTAATTTAGGCAGAAGTTGACTATAAGATGTGAATAGAGGACTTCCCACTCTCGAAGGTGGTGTCAGAATTAGAAAAATCTGGTTTGAATGTAAACCTTATGTTTTCCCCAGAGATAAGACACTGCTAGAGGAACCTGGTAGTAACTTTCTCTTCCCTGCCCATAGAGAGCACAAGCGCATGGCAGAGCAAAACATACAAGTGTATGGGGGAGTCAGGGTAGATGGCTGTTAGCCAAATGAGTGGTCATTGATCTTTATATTCTTTAAGAGATGTCTGACAGCGGCTCTTTGATAGAGAACACAAGAGCGCTCTACAGAGACAGCGCTCCCATGTATGGGAGAGTCGGGGGAAGTAGCTGTTGGCCGAATGATTGTCCAAAAGCATTGCTCAACCTAAAGTGTATGGGGCAGGGGCAGAGATATCATTGGTGCAACCTGTGCAGCCACAACTGGGTTGAAGAGGTAAGGGGGCCACAACTACCTCCAAAGCAGGTGTAATTTTGCATTATGATGAACTATTGGACTGCAAAGGGCCCATTTATTGTTCTTGCCCAGGGGCCCACATCTGTCTATGTCCACCAGTGGTATGGAGGCTTGATAGGGGTGAAAACCTAGACTTGACAGTTTCTAAATCTGCCAGATTTATCGAAATGATTCGAACTGTCTGAAAAATCTAATGTATATCAAGACTGTTTAGTCTAAGTTTACACCACTTTTTCATTGGCATACTTTGTACTAGACATGTGCAGCACAATCCTGGTGCATTTCTTGTACATTCCCTCTCCACCCCCTGTTGCCAAGCAAGGCCACACACGTTTGTCAGACAAGGTACAGAAAGTATCTAAACCACATAATAAATATAGTGTAAGTCATGAAAGGCCGTTTTTTGGAGCAAATTGCACCAGAATTCATTTAATGTAAAGAAGTCTCCCATCTAGATTTCTTTTAATTAAATGTGTATATATACATGTTGTGTAGTGTGAGTGTATTAATATAACCACCTACCGCCACTCTCTCCGGTGTCCAGCGCCATTCTGCTCTTCTTCTCAGTGGCGTCACTGCAATTGAAACCAGCCAGTCTATGCTCTATGCATGACGGGAAACGCTCTTTTACAATATAAACCTACGGAACCTTGTTCTGACGCTACATAGACTTACATTGTAAAAGCCACTTCTGGGTCACCCGGAGCGTCTGCAGAGCGGTGATGTTACTGAGAAGCAGAACAGAACGGCGCTGGACACCGGAGGGAGCAGCAGTGGGTGAGTTTATTAATACACTCACACTACATTACATGCACATATACACAGATTTAATAAAAATATATATAAATGGGAGTGCTTCTTTATTAAATCTCCCCTATTGTACAAGACAAAACAAAAATGGAACTGATTTCTTCTGGTGTCCAAAGAAGCAAATAACTTTGACCCCGGTAGATAGTGGTACATGACGTGTAATACTAATAGATGGCAGCAGTGCAGGCACTTAAGAAATACAAGTGCTTTACCAGTGCTGGTTTGTTGGATCTTCCAGCGTATCACACGTGCTGCCGTACAGTAGTGTCTGTGGCATTGTACAATGAGTGTTGGTCTGTTACAATGGTCTCCAAAAGATCATTGTATGTTAAGGCCATTATCAGCTGTTGGACAGCTGTATGGTATCAGGGCCTGTACTGTAACTGTGCTAGTAACAAACCATAGATTAAAAATTGACAAATTTACTGTTGTCAGAGATAAGCGGATAACTTCAGTCAAACCGGTCCATTGTCCTGTTCAGTGTTCTCAGGACATCGTTTGGAGCTGTATGAATTTCCTGAGTTTCCAGGTACCAGAGTGTTGGCATTTATTTGCCAGCCTGGCGTGACATCATCTGTGCGGCATGCTTTGCACTGAGGTGCAACACCCCGAAACATGTGTCTACAAATTGAGATTCTGTTTTGGCTTTTATCCTAAGTCATGTGGCTGTCACGGCGGTAACTCACATGCATCGCCGCCGTGCTACTCACTGGGTTCGCCACTCTTACTGTCCACTGCGCTGAGTCCATGCAGCTCTTCGAGCTCTGCTGCATGTCCCATAATGTCTCCACATGGCTTTAGGGCGGCGCGGCCAGATCCTGCGGGAATTTAACCCTGCTGTGTCCTGCAGGGTTTGGATTCCCCAGTCAATCACCATCCAGCTTGTGCTATATTAGGTAGCACTGCCCTCCTCATCTTTGCATGAGCTTAGAATCCTGTCAGTCTCAGCAAGCAGTCCTGTGTTATTTCTTCTCCTCTCACCAGTTACCGACCAGGCTCGTTTACCCGTTCTGTCTGACCTCTCCACCTCTGACCTCGGCTTTGTATTCTGAACACGTGGTGCCTGCCCCTACCCTGGACCATCTGAATAAGATTCTCTCTCCCCTACTGTACCTTGTATACCTGCTCTGACCCGTGGGTCAGCTGCTGCAGTCCCGGGGACTGCCCTGGAGTGGTGCCTGATGTTTACCAGCGGCTCAGCCTATCCTCACCATCAGAGGCTCTAGTTAATACCTGGTAGCCACGTAGTCATGCCCCTCCAGGGTAAACCCAGTCCATGGCGCATTGGGCCCACACCTATCAGCATTACAGTGGCAATGCTTGTTAAAGGGTTGAACTTGACTTTTAGGATTGCTACTTCCAAAAGGTGGAGCTAGAGTTCAAGTCCTCTTCGTCTCTGAAGAGGCAATTTGCATATTTACTCACAGAGGGGCATTGCATGGCATATAAGCCTCCTTACCCTGGCATGTCAGGCATGTCACTCTCATTAAGGAAAAACATTACTCCTTATAACCCTGTGCGGCACCAGCCCGGCAAATCATACTTCGAGCCTGGGACACTGGGGTGAGGAAATTCATGGCACTCATGTCCATGGTCAGAGAGCACTGACCAAGACTGTGGACCGTGGTTGCACGAAGTGATCTGCTCATCTCTACTTTTTTCCTCTTTAAATTTACCAAACTACTTATACAAGAATGTGAAATACTGTAAAGCTCCAGCACTTGGTACAATGGGATTTCAGATACTAGAGAAGATTTCCAGCAAAAGTTGTTTTTGTCGCCAAAGACTATTTAATGTTCAGTATCAGTTTATTGCTTTATGGTGACTGACTTATTTTTCTCTCTTCTCTATGCAGGACTTTACAATGACTCTGTATCTGAGACATTACTGGAAGGATGAACGCCTGTCATTCCCTAGTACCACAAATAAGAGTATGACCTTTGATAGTCGACTAGTAAAGAAGATCTGGGTTCCTGACGTGTTTTTTGTGCATTCGAAGCGATCCTTCATTCATGATACAACTACAGACAACATCATGCTGCGAGTTTATCCTGATGGCCAAGTACTTTACAGCATGAGGTTAGTCCTTACTGCCAAGGGGAGTTATGGCATGTAACGTTGTCATTCAGAAGGTGATGAGAGTACCTAAACCATGAGATGCCTAGTCTCATGGTATCACTACCTCCTGTCCTGTTGAGGATCTCTACATACTACTCCAGAATTAACTAGTCACATTATGGCTCTGTACAATCTTCAATTCATATGGAGCTTTACTACAGGATCTTCAGCATGCTCTGAGACCTCACTGTACCTTTGTATACAGATTGTTTACGTGGCATACTTTATTAGATGACATACTGTAGTCAAAAGTGAATGTACCTCACGATCTCTGTTATATAGTTAAAAATGGAGACACAGTGCTAGAATTCCAATGGCTGGCTACTACAGAGACATGTGTGGGGCTATGTGGCTTAAAGGGGTTTTCCGGTTTTGGTAAACCCACATGCTCAGGCTGTAGTGTGTTTTAAAGACAAACAAACTGGGCTTCCTCAGGTCGAGTGTTAGGGCTTCATCGCTGCTCCTAGTGTCTATTGTCTGTAGCGCTGATGTCGCGTCAACCGGACTGGAGCCAAAGACTAAGCTCAGCGGCTCTGCCGAAGTTGACGGCACTAGCTACTCCGAGCTGCTGAGCTCTCTGATTGGCTACAGTGCTGCCAATATGATATCAGTGCTGCAGAAAATATCAGATCCTCGGAGAAGCGGCAGAGACTTAGCGCTGGACCCGGGCAAGGTTAGTATAAAGCGTTGCTTGTTTTTTTTTAAATAGAATTCATGTCATTACTGTACTCATACAGTCTATTACTGTAAATTTAGAAAAAAAAGTGGTACCAGATAGATAAAGTTTAGAAACACATTTCTGCATTTTGCAGTCATGTTTATCATGACTATGTATATTATACTTGAATATTTCATTCTGTTTATACAGAGACAACTCATTAACAATATACACTCTGATTGTTGTACATAGTCTTTTATTCCACAGTGTACACGGGATACAGATGCCAAATATGCTTATTAAGGCTTAGTTGTTCAACTTCTTCCTTGTCAAAACTTTTACCAGGTTAAAAAGTTTTTTGTTATCTTGACCTGTGCATTGTTGGCCTACTCGGCATGCAAAACCTGTAAAAGATCTCCATAGGAAGTAGGTTTTTATGATCAGTGTCTCACTGCACAATTGAGCATAGACCAGACTACGGGCTGGCTAGCAAGTTTTGGCCTGGGGTGGCAAGCACAAAGCAGTTGCCCACGATTAGAGGCCTATACTTATTGACCCCAATTCATTAAGACTGACCTGTATCACACCAGTCTTAATGAAGAGCCATGTTGGAGTAAGATGCACCTAATTCCTTAAGAGTTGCATGCCACTTAATATACAAGTGCTTCTCAGTAAATTAGAATATCATCAAAAAGTTAATTTATTTCAGTTCTTCAAAACAAAAAGTGAAACTCATATATTATATAGAGTCTTTACAAACAGAGTGATCTATTTCAAGTGTTTATTTCTGTTAATGTTGATGATTATGGCTTACAGCCAATGAAAACACAAAAGTCATTATCTAAGTAAATTAGAATCATTAACAAAAACCTCCTGCAAAGGCTTCCTAAGCATTTAAAAAGGTCCCTTAGTCTGTTTCAGTAGGCTCCACAATCATGGGAAGACTGCTGACTTGAGAGATGTTCAGAAGGCAGTCATTGACACACTCCACAAGGAGGGTAAGCCACAAAAGGTTATTGCTAAAGAAGCTGGTTGTTCATCTGTTCACAGAGTGCTTTATCCAAGCATATTAATGAAAAGTTGAGTGGAAGGAAAAAGTGTGGTAGAAAAAGGTACACAAGCAACCGGGATAACTGCAGCCTTGAAAGGATTGTTAAGAAAAGGCCATTCAAAAATTTTAGGGAGATTCACAAGGAGGGGACTGTTGCTGGAGTCATTGCTTCAAGAGCCACCACACACAGACGTATCCAGGACATGGGCTACACGTGTCGCATTCCTTGTGTCAAGCCACTCATGACCAATAGACGCCAGAAGCGTCTTACCTGGGTCAAGGAGAAAAAGACCTGGACTGTTGCTCAGTGGTCCGAGGTGTTGTTTTCAGATGAAAGTAAATTTTGCATTTCATTTGGAAATCAAGGTCCCAGAGTCTGGAGAAAGAATGCAGAGGCTCACAATCCAAGCTGCTTGAGGTCCAGTGTGAAGTTTCCACAATCAGTGATGGTTTGGGGAGCCATGTCATCTGCTGGTGTAGGTCCACTGTGTTTTATCAAGACCAAAGTCAGCGCAGCCGTCTACCAGGAAATTTTAGAGCACTTCATGCTTCCCTCTGCTGACAAGATTTTTGGAGATGGAAATTTCATTCTCCAGCAGTACTTGGCACGTGTCCACACTGCCAAAAGTTCCAATACCTGGTTTAAAAACAGCAGTATCACTGTGCTTGATTGGCCAGCAAACTCGCCTGACCTTAACATCACAGAGAATCTATTGGGTATTGTCAAGAGGAAGCTGAGAGACACCAGACCCAACAATGCAGACGAGCTGAAGGCTGCTATCAAAGCAACCTTGGCTTCCATAACACCTCAGCAGTGCCACAGGCTGATCACCTCCATGCCACGTCGCATTGATGCAGTAATTGATGCAAAAGGAGCCCCGATCAAGTATTGAGTGCATTTACTGAACATACATTTCAGTAGGCCAACATTTTGGATTTTAAAAACATTTTTCAAGCTGTTTTATAAAGTATTCTAATTTACTAAGATAATGACTTTTGTGGTTTCATTAGCTGTAAGCCATAATCATCAACATTAACAGAAATAAACACTTGAAATAGATCACTCTGTTTGTAATGATGCTATATAATATATGAGTTTCACTTTTTGTATTGAAGAACTGAAATAAATTAACTTTTTGATGATATTCTAATTTAGCAAGAAGCACTTGTATATGTGATGATATATATTACAATATGAGTACAGATATGGAATATATCAGCCACATATTATCCTGTATACAGTGGTGGCTAAAAGTATTGGCATCCCTGCAATTCTGTCAGATAATACTCAGTTTCTTTCTGAAAATGATTGCAATCACAAATTCTTTGGTATTATTATCTTCATTTAATTTGCTTGCAAGGAAAAAACAGAAAAGATAATGAAGCAAAAATCAAATCATTGATCATTTCACACAAAACTCCAAAAATGGGCCAGACAAAAGTATTGGCACCCTCAGCCTAATACTTGGTTGCACAACCTTTAGCCAAAATAACTGCGAACAACCGCTTCCGGTAACCATCAATGAGTTTCTTACAATGCTCTGCTGGAATTGTAGACCATTCTTCTTTGGCAAACTGCTCCAGGTCCCTGATATTTGAAGGGTGCCTTCTCCGAACTGCCATTTTGAGATCTCTCCACAGGTGTTCTTTGGGATTCAGGTCTGGACTCATTGCTGGCCACCTTAGAAGTCTCCAGTGCTTTCTCTCAAACCATTTTATAGTGCTTTTGGAAGTGTGTTTTGGGTCATTGTCCTGCTGGAAGACCCAAGACCTCTGAGGGAGACCCAGCTTTCTCACACTGGGCCCTACATTATGCTGCAAAATTTGTTGGTAGTCTTCAGACTTCATAATGCCATGCACATGGTCAAGCAGTCCAGTGCCAGAGGCAGCAAAGCAACCCAAAACATCAGGGAACCTCCGCCATGTTTGACTGTAGGGACCGTGTTCTTTTCTTTGAATGCCTCTTTTTTTTTCCTGTACACTCTATGTTGATGCTTTTTGCCAAAAAGCTCTACTTTTGTCTCATCTGACCAGAGAACATTCTTACAAAACGTTTTAGGCTTTCTCAGGTAAGTTTTGGCAAACTCCAGCCTGGCTTTTTTATGTCTCGGGGTAAGAAGTGGGGTCTTCCTGGGTATCCTACCATACAGTCCCTTTTCATTCAGACGCCGACGGATAGTACGGGTTGACACTGTTGTACCCTAGGACTGCAGGGCAGCTTGAACTTGTTTGGATGTTAGTCGAGGTTCTTTATCCACCATCCGCACAATCTTGCGTTGAAATCTCTCGTCAATTTTTCTTTTCCGTCCACATCTAGGGAGGTTAGCCACAGTGCCATGGGCTTTAAACTTCTTGATGACACTGCGCACAGAAGACACAGGAACATTCAGGTCTTTGGAGATGGACTTGTAGCCTTGAGATTGCTCATGCTTCCTCACAATTTGGTTTCTCAAGTCCTCAGACAGTTCTTTGGTCTTCTTTCTTTTCTCCATGCTCAATGTGGTACACACAAGGACACAGGACAGAGGTTGAGTCAACTTTAATCCATGTTAACTGGCTGCAAATTTGATTTAGTTATTGCCAACACCTGTTAGGTGCCACAGGTAAGTTACAGGTGCTGTTAATTACACGAATTAGAGAAGCATCACATGATTTTTCAAACAGTGCCAATACTTTTGTCCACCCCCTTTTTTAGGTTTGGTGTGGAATTGTATCCAATTTGGCTTTAGGACAATTCTTTTTGTGTTTTTTCATTGAAGACAAATTAAATAAAGATAATAATACCAAAGAATTTGTGATTGCAATCATTTTCAGGAAGAAACTGAGTATTATCTGACAGAATTGCAGGGGTGCCAATACTTTTGGCCACCACTGTATATCATTTGATGTCTGTGCCCACAGAATACCACATTCAGTGTACCGGATAATATGTGACTGGTATATGATATACTGTGACTACAGACATCAGGTATTATATACAGGATAATATGTGATGGTATATATTATACTATGACTACAGAACATCAGATATTACACCAGTCGCAATACATATTATTCTGTATATACCATTGGATGTAGGTACACATAGTATATAACATCCAGTGTAAATGATAATACAGTCATGGCCAAAAGTGTTGTCACCCTTGAAATTGTTCCAGAAAATGAAGTATTTCTCCCAGAAAATTATTGAAATTACACATTTTTTATACACGTTTACATCCTTTGTGTGTATTGGAACAAAGCAGAGAAAAAAAGGTAAATTGGACATCATTTCACATAAAACCCCAAATATGAGCTGGATAAAATTGTTGGCACCTTCAACCTAATATTTGGCTGCACAGCCTTTGGAATAAATAGCTGCAATCAATCGCTTCATATAACCATCAATCAGCTTCTTCCACCTTATAACTGGAATTTTGAAACTTGATTAGGGTTGCTTATCCACCATACGGACTAGCCTGCATTGCAATCTTTCATCAATTTTTCTCTGCCGTCCACTTCCAGGGAGATTAGCTACAGTGCCATGGGTTGTAAACTTCTTGATTATGTTGTGCATCATGGACAGTGGAACATCTAGATCTCTGGAGATGGACTTGTAACCTTGAGATTGTCCTCAGACAGTTCTCTTCTCCTCTTTCTTTTCTCCATGCTTAGTGTGGCACACACAGACACTCAATACAAAGATTGAGTCAACCGCTCCCCTTTTTATCTGCTTTATCTGGTTTTAGGTGTTATTTTCATATTGCCCACACCTGTTACTTGCCACAGGGGCCTTGACCATGGTGAAGAGGTTGGAGTGTGATTCATTGAGTGTGTGGACAGGTGTCTTTTATACAGGTAATGAGTTCAAACAGGGGCAATTAATCCAGGTAATGAGTGCAGCGTAGGAGGGCTTCTTAAAGAAAAACTAACATGTCTGTGACAGCCAGAATTCTTGTTGGTTGCTAGGTGATCAAATACTTATTTCATGCAATAAAATACAAATTAATTATGTAAAAGTCATACTATATGATTTTCTGTTTTTTATTTTTAGATTTTGTCTCTCACAGTTTAAGTGAACGTACAATAAAAATTACAGACCTCTCGATTCTTTGTAGGTGGGAAAACTTGCAAAATCAACAGTGTATCAAATGCTTATTTTCCCCACTGTGTATACACTGGACTGATCAACTCTGCACCTGGCTACAGGATATACATATTATATATAACAAGCTACGGTTATAGCATAACATGTGATGCCATTCAGGGTTGATCACTTCAGTGCAGAATTCCTTATTGTGTCTGTGGTCAGTCTGAGGTATGGGATGACTTATTGCTGCAGATTAAACTTTCCTACAGATTTGAGGTCATCATTTCTGATCTGCTGACCTCACACTGGCAGCTCATCCTTATCAGTATGAAAGTTCAAGCTGCTGCAACAAATCTCTCTGAGCCTTTGCAGAGCAGCCACTGACACAATATAGTATCTGACCCTGGACTTAACAGGAGGTGAACAGCATCCTGCCATCCCCTCCACCACACAAAGAGCAGAGGTTTCCTGCCCTCAATACTATTTGTAGCTCATACTTACTGATATCTCCCATGCTCCCTCCACTTAAACAGACGGATGTAACATAGGGTGCAGTGAGGGCTTGTCTGCATTACTTTGATGCTGCAGGGCCGGCACCAGTGGCATAACTAGGCTAGAATCCGATTGTTCGTGGTGCAAAATTTGGACCTGGGACCACAATTACATGTTGATCAGATGTATGGGCACTTGTCAAGTTCTGGATCCTATAAAGGCATATGTGTTTTTACCCCTCCGTGTAATAATCTCCCTCATCCTGGCTCCTTCCTTTAATAATGACTAATCCTGTCCCCTTCCTGTAATAATGTCCTCCATCCTGGCCCCTTTCCTGTAAAAATGTGCTCCATCCTGGGTCCATTCTTGGTATGTCGCTTTACTGTAATAATGTCCCCCATCCTGGCCCCTTTCAGTAATAATGTCCTCTGTCCTGGCCCCATCATGTAATAATGTCCCCTGTCCTGGGCGCCTTTCTGTAATAATGTCCCCCATACTGGGCCCCTTCCATTAATGAAGTCCCCCATCCTGGACACCTTCCTATAATAATGTCGTCAATCTTGGGCCCCTTCCAGTAATTATGTTTCCCATCCTGTGACACTTCCTGGTATGTACCCCATCCTTCTAGAAATACAGTGGGTACGTCAAGTATTCAGACCCCTTTAAATTTTTCACTCTTTGTTTCATTGCAGCCATTTGGTAAATTCTTAAAAGTTGTTTTTTTTTCATTAAAATACACTCTGCACCCCAACTTGACTGAAAAAAAACAGAAATGTAGACATTTTTGCAAATTTATTAAAAAAGAAAAACTGAACTATCACATAGTCATAAGTATTCAGACCCTTTGCTCAGTATTGAGTAGAAGCACCCTTTTGAGCTAGTACAGCCATGAGTCTTCTTGGGAATGATGCAACAAGTTTTTCACACCTGGATTTGGGGATGCTCTGCCATTCTTCCTTGCAGATCCTTTCCAGTTCCGTAAGGTTGGATGGTGAACATTGGTGGACAGCCATTTTCAGGTCTCTCTAGAGATGCTCAATTGGGTTTAGGTTGGGGCTCTGGCTGGGCCAGTCAAGAATGGTCACAGAGTTGTTCTGAAGCCACTCCTTTGCTATTTTAGCTATGTGCTTAAGGTCATTGTCTTGTTGGAAGGTGAACCTTTTGCCAAGTCTGAGGTCCAGAGCACTCTGGAAGAGGTTTTCATCCAAGATATCTCTGTACTTGGCCGCATTCATGTTTCCTTCAATTGCAGCCAGTTGTTTTGTCCCTGCAGCTGAAAAACACCCCCATAGCATGATGCTTCCACCACCAGCAGTATAACTGTTGGGATTATATTGGGCAGGTGATGAGCAGTGCCTGGCTTTCTTCGTCTCATCAGACCAGAGAATCTTGTTTCTCATAGTCTGGGAGTCCTTCATGTGTTTTTAAGCAAAGTGTATGTGGGCTTTCATATGTCTTGCACTGAGAAGAGGCTTCCATCGGGCCACTCTACCATAAAGGCCTGACTGGTGGAGGGCTGCAGTGATAGTTGACTTTGTGGAACTTTCTCCCATCTCCCTACTGCCTCTCAGGAGCTCAGCCACAGTGATCTTGGGGTTCTTCTTTACCTCTCTCACCAAGGCTCTTTTCCCACGATTGCTCAGTTTGGCTGGACGGCCAGGTCTAGGAAGACTTCTGGTGGTCCCAAACTTCTTCCATTTAAGGATTATGGAGGCCACTGTGCTCTTAGGAACCTTGAGTAATGCAGAAATTCTTTTGTAACCTTGGCCAGATCTGTGCCTTGCCACAATTCTGTCTCTGAGCTCCTTGGGCAGTTCCTTTGAGTGTTATGTTCTGCTACCAGAGCTAAGGAAAGAGAGGAGATCTGTCCCTACGATAGAACTCAGCTTAATCCCTACGATGTAACAGGGGACCTGATCCTGCGATCAGACCTGCTAAAGTCCTAAGCTAGTCTGTACGGAGACCTATAGATGTGGGGAAGGAATCCCTACAAGTACTAAGGACTGGGAGGAAAATGGGACACCTCCTAACAGAAATAGTAGCAGACAGACGAACAAACAAAATATATAGAACATAGAGGTCCGTAGACCAAGCAAACTAACAGAGTTAGATACAGAGCACAGGCTAGCTAGAAAGTAGTTAAACAATGAAGTCCAGCAAAGCCAGAAGGGCGGAGCAGGATTAAATAGGCCAACAAGGTCATGTGACCAGCAAAGGAAAAAACCTAAGAACAAGGTTCTAACATTGAGCTCATGATTCTCATTTGGTCTGACATGCACTGTGAGCTGTGAGGTCTTATATAGACAGGTGTGTGCCTTTCCAAATCAAGTCCTATCAGTTTAATTAAACACAGCTGGACTCCAATGAAGGAGTAGAACTATCTCAAGGAGGATCACAAGGAAATGGACAGCATGTGACTTAAATATGAGTGTCTGAGCAAAGGGTCTGAATACTTATGACCATGTGATATTTCAGTTTTTCTTTTTTAATAAATTTGCAAAAATTTTTACATTTCTGTTTTTTTCAGTCAAGATAGGGTGCAAAGTGTACTTTAATGAGAAAAAAATGAACTTTTTAGAATTTACCAAATGGCTGCAATGAAACAAAGAGTGAAAAATTTAAAGGGTTCTGAATACTTTCCGTACCCACTGTAATGTCCACCATTCTGCGCCCATAGAGTATTAATGTTACCCATCCTGGGCCCCTTCTAGTAATAATGATTTGGTTTCCAGTATCATCTTTATATTGATGACACCCAATTATTTACCACGTCTCCTGACATTACCCCCACCTTAATACAAAACACCAGGGATTTTCTGTCCGCTGTTTCTAACAACATGTCCTCACTCTGTGTGAAACTGAATATCTCCAAAACTGAACTTCTCTTATCTCCTTCCTCTAGTAACCGACCTATGCCCAATATTTCAATTGCCTTGGGTGGTTCAACCATAACTCCCATTCAGCCCCCTCACTGTCTTGGGGTTATTCTTGACACAGAACTTTCCTTTATTACCTATATCTAATCACTCACTTTCTCATGTTACCTGCATTTTAAAAACATCTTATGAATTCGACCTTTTCTCACCTTTGAAACTACAAAAACTCTTACTGTTCTTATTCATTCTTGTTTGCACTACTTCAACTCTCTACTGATCAGTCTCCCTCTAACTAAACATTATTCTCTCCAATCTGTCCTGAATGCAGCAGCCAGGGTTGTCTTTTTGTCCAATTGCTATACCGATGCCTCCACCTTGTGCACGTCATTACAGTGGTTGCCCATTCACTAGAGAATACAATACAAACTTATCTCTCTCACCCGCAAAGCTTTCCACAGTTCTGCACCTCCCTATATCTCCTCCCTCATCTCTGTCTATCACCCTATTCATATTTTCCACTCCGTAACTGTTCTAAGACTAACATCCTACATAATTTGAACCTCCCAATTCCGTCTCCAAGACCTCTCTCGTGCTGCGCCAGCTTTCTGGAAAGCACTACCCCAGACAATCCGACAAATAACTAGCTCCAACGTTTTTAATCATGCTTTAAAAAAAACATCTCTTTAGACAGGCCTATCGCCTCAGTTCTCTAACCTAATTTTTTCCTGTTCCCTCTTTCTAAATTTTTCTTAGAATCTGGTCCCTCCTATTCATATGTCTCCATATCCTCAATGCACCCAATACCACTTGGTAACTGTACTTAGACAGATACTGGCTGATGACGGGTTCATGCAGTTTTATGTGAAAACCTCTATTTATTATAATGATGGCTGGACCTATTTTTACCTATTTTGCCCCCCCCCCCATTTCTTTATAGATTGTAAGCTTGCAAGCTGGACCCTCACACCTTTTGTAACTGTTGAACAATGTGTTATTTTGTGATATCTTTATTGTTTGTACATGTCCCTGCTTAATTTTAAAACTCTGCGGAATATATTGGTACTATATAAATAAAATTATTATTATTAATGTCTGCCATCCCACCACTCTTCTCCAGGACATTTAAAAAAAATAAAACAATTCTTCTTACCTTCCACCACTCCCACGGCGTGCAGCATCCTCTTCCACAGTTGGCACAGAGGCCAGCAGTTTACGATTGCATGTTTGCCACGGCAGCTCATGACGTCACTGCCATGTGTCGCCCATGCTGGGCACACAGATGTCAGCTGCCAGCCTCAGATTGGCCTGTGGCATGTATTGTTCTAAATGAAGCCTTTGCACCACAATACATTTTAGCTGAATGTGCCTTCTCGTACGCACATCCAACAGAAATAGGTACTGGCGTCCATGGGCCCCCATCACACATGAGACCAGTTGCCACTGGTGGGCACATAATACACAATTTAAGATGCAGTGCCAGCCTAGCCCCTGGTGGCTCTAATCAGCTGCTTGAGGATAAGCCTGGGGGGGCATATGTGTCTCTACTCCCTGGCACAGCACGCCCCTGGATCAGACATGTTCTATGGGATTCATGACAGAGAAATGACTGACCTACAGAACTTTCCAAATGCCTTTTTTGCTTGCCATTCTTGGGTCCATTTAGCAGTATGGCAAGGAGCTCCATCTACTATGAACAGAGTGGACGCTTCTCTCAGCAGCTCACCTGAAAATATTGGAGGCCTTGCGGAAAGCAAGCAGTAGGATAACTTAGTTTTAACATGCATATTTGGCATATTTTCAAGAAGATACTGTGAAATAAAAGTTAATGTCCGAAGATCAGAGTGTCTAATTACTTGTGGGTTGCTTATGTACTGTTAACAAGATAAAAGTTGATTCTGCAAATAAAATGTATTTTAAAATTGAGTTTTCACTGGATTTTATTATTTACACTGAGTACGCACTCCAACTGGCCCTGCTCTGATTCTGGAAAAGTTTTTCCTTTTATTCTGTGCTCATTAATCCAAAGTTATGCCCTGTGGTAGTAAAGATGCAAATTTTCTCTTAAACCAACTGGACTTAAACAACAAAACTTTCTTTTCTGTGGGTGTGGCCATGTTCTGATTGGTCAGAAGAGAAAGCAAATGCCCACAAAGAACTTCTGTCATATACGCCCAGTTGGTTCAAGGGAAAATGTACATAATTATTACTACGGGATCGAACTTTGTAACGGAGAGGCACAAAACATAAAAGAAAAACTGTTCCAGAATCAATTGAGCAAAACCAATTGGAAGAGGCTTAAAATAAAAAGTCAAGTGAAAGGTCCTGATTAACTATAACCGCATATAATATTTGAAAATGTCTTCTGTGAAACTATTATGAAGTATTCTTTTTGATAAATTATGTAATTTCTTGATAATTCCTGTTCAGAATCACCGTGACTGCAATGTGCAACATGGACTTCAGTCGCTTCCCTCTGGATACTCAAACTTGTTCCTTGGAGCTTGAGAGCTGTGAGTAATCCAGGGCAATGTACAGTTAGTTTTGAAATTCTTCTGCCTTCCATTCTGTTTACTGGTCTTTTATTGGTCATTTTAAGGAAAGCAGGATAAGTCCCAATAACACTAAACTATCCAGGATAATTACACCTACTAAATGCTAAACAAAAGAATGAATAACGGCAGCTGTCCATACATTAATATTTCTGCCAAGAACAACTCACAAATACAGTTAGGTCCATATATATTTGGACAGAGACAACATTTTTCTAATTTTGGTTCTAGACATTACCACAATGAATTTTATAGAAAACAATTCAGATGCAGTTGAAGTTCAGACTATCAGCTTTCATTTGAGGGTATCCACATTAAAATTGGATGAAGGGTTTAGGAGTTTCAGCTCCTTAACATGTGCCACCCTGTTTTTAAAGGGACCAAAAGTAATTGGACAATTGACTCCAAGGCTATTTCATGGACAGGTGTGGGCAATCCCTTCGTTATGTCATTCTCAATTAAGCAGATAAAAGGCCTGGAGTTGATTTGAGGTGTGGTGCTTGCATTTGGAATGTTTTGCTGTGAAGTAAACATGCGGTCAAAGGAGCACTCCATGCAGTTGAAACAAGCCATCCTTAAGCTGCAAAAACAGAAAAAAACCATCCGAGAAATTGCTACAATATTAGGAGTGGCAAAATCTACAGTTTGGTACATCCTGAGAAAGAAAGAAAGCACTGGTGAACTCTTCAATGCAAAAAGACCTGGGCGCCCACAGAAGACAACAGTGGTGGATGATCGCAGAATAATCTCCATGGTGAAGAGAAACCCCTTCACAACAGCCAACCAAGTGAACAACACTCTCCAGGAGGTAGGCGTATCAATATCCAAATCTACCATAAAGAGAAGACTGCATGAGAGTAAGTACAGAGGGTTCACTGCACGGTGCAAGCCACTCATAAGCATCAAGAATAAAAAGGCTAGACTGGACTTTGCTAAAAAACATCTAAAAAAGCCAGCACAGTTCTGGAAGAACATTCTTTGGACAGATGAAACCAAGATCAACCTCTACCAGAATGATGGAAAGAGAAAAGTATGGCGAAGGCGTGGTACAGCTCATGATCCAAAGCATACCACATCATCTGTAAAACACAGCGGAGGCAGTGTGATGGCTTGGGCATGCATGGCTGCCAGTGGCACTGGGTCACTAGTGTTTATTGATGATGTGACACAGGACAGAAGCAGCCGACTGAATTCTGATGTATTCAGAGCCATACTGTGTGCTCAGATCCAGCCAAATGCAGCCAAACTGATTGGTCGTCGTTTCATACTACAGATGGACAATGACCCAAAACATAAAGCCAAAGCAACACAGGAGTTTATTAAAGCAAAGAAGTGGAATATTCTTGAATGGCCAAGTCAGTCACCTGATCTCAACCCAATTGAGCATGCATTTTACTTGTTAAAGACTAAACTTCAGACAGAAAGGCCCACAAACAAACAGCAACTGAAAACCACCGCAGTGAAGGCCTGGCAGAGCATCAGAAAGGAGGAAACACAGAGTCTGGTGATGTCCATGAGTTCAAGACTTCAGGCAGTCATTGCCAACAAAGGGTTTTCAACCAAGTACTAGAAATGAACATTTTATTTACAATTATTTAATCTGTCCAATTACTTTTGGTCTCTTTAAAAACAGGGTGGCACATGTTAAGAAGCTGAAACTCCTAAACCCTTCATCCAATTTTAATGTTTATACCCTCAAATGAAAGCTGAAAGTCTGAACTTCAACTGCATCTGAATTGTTTTGTTTAAAATTCATTGTGGTAATGTCTAGAACAAAAATGAGAAAAATGTTGTCTCTGTCCAAATATATATGGACCTAACTGTAATTGTGTTAAAAAATCTGCCCTCAATTAACATGTGTGTGGATAAGCAGTTGTAACTTAGAATGTTTGTTCATTGTACATTACATAGCTCGTTTTTCTAAATGCTGCCGGAAAAATGAAGAGTCCTTAGCAAAAGGAGCCCCCATGACCAACTCCTGATTGGGCCTTATGTATTGCACTAAACTGGGCAATTCTTTAAGATAATACCTAAAAGTAAATATCCACATTTTGATAACATTTTGTTCTTAATCTTTATATAATCTAAATACATTTACGATCTTACCATCACCCAAATTTACGTAATACACAGTAGTGGGAATTTAGGAGTTAATTCACACTGATATACACCGAAAACAGTGAAATCTCGCCAAAATACTTCATTCTTAAAAAAGACCACTGCAGACCAGATTTCCTTCACAGATTTTTAATACCATTATATACTATGCATACAGACCCATCTTTGAGAAAAACACCACCTAACAAAACACTTTTCAATGAAATATCATTCTATTAACTAAGCCCTCTTTAGATAGGAAAGTTTGGGTTGGTGAGGCGCAAATCTATATTGTCTTGATTGCCATGTTGGACCACATAAAAAACAAACAATTGACCAGAGATTGCAATATGTTTGGTTTCAAATCATGTTGATAAATTAATTTGCAATGTTCTAAAAGGGGTAAGTCCCAATTTGACCACACATGTATTGATTAGATAAAATATTAATCCTTTCATTCAGAATTGACATAAAAAAGCACTCCCATCAAAGTTTTTATACTCTTAGTATATTCCAGTCATCATATTATATAGCACTGTGTACTTACAATTGCTCATTTTGACTTTCTACCCAGTTAATTCTTTTGTTTCCATTTAGGTCTATGACATGTAGAGACAGGAAGTCTCTTTCCCCTGAATGAGTCATCATTAGAAGTACAATTCTACCTCACTGCAAACTCCCTGACAAGGGGTAGGAGCGGAGCAGCTGGGTCAGGAGTTGAAGAGTGGGGTGACTCATGAAAGGGAAAAGAGACTGTTCTGGACTGTTTACAACTATTGTCTTTTTTTATTAATAGATGCCTATACTGATGAAGATCTGATGCTTTACTGGAAAAAGGGAAATGAGTCCTTAAAAACAGATGAGAAGATTTCATTATCTCAATTCTTGATTCAGAAATTTCACACCACATCTAGACTCGCATTCTACAGCAGTACAGGTAACTAAAATGTCAGTGATGAATTGAATGAGATCAATTTATTTATTTCAACATTGATCCACAATGATAAGGGTATTGTTTTATTCTTAAATGGTTACTGTCAATTCACAAACTCTGCATAATTAAATAGTACACTCAGAAATATAGCTTGCTCAAGACAATTGCTGCCTGCTCCATGAGGGATCAGATTACAGCTGCCTATATAGTCTATACAAGGGTGACGTGGACAAAGTGATAGAGGGCAGCAGAGAGACACACAGAGGGGAGTCTGCATCTTTCTGGTGTTTTTCCTCACTCTAGCTACGCTGCTTAGTACTGCTGTGTTTTACCTCACTCTAGTGCCTAATTCACAGCTATGTTGCTCAGTACTGCTGTGTTTTACCTCACTCTAGTGCCTAATTCACAGCTATGTTGCTCAGTACTGCTGTGTTTTATCTCACTCTAGTGCTTAATTCACAGCTACGCTGCTCAGTACTGCTGTGTTTTATCTCACTCTAGTGCTTAATTCACAGCTACGCTGCTCAGTACTGCTGTGTTTTACCTCACTCCAGTGCTTAATTCTCATCTATGCTGCTCAGTACTGCTGTATTATGTCCTCTTTGCTGCTGCTTCTTCTAAACATGTTCCATATTGGCGCAATAGAGCAGGAATCCCTCATGTTTTTGTGAACTGCATGTGGGAGACTTCATAAAAGCTAATCATAGCCGGTTAGTTCACATACAAATAAAAGAAAATTATAGATACAGCCTGCAGAAAGGAGAACTGCTTATAAAGGCAGTATAAACATCAAACAAAAGTAAGAAAGTGTTATTCCTCATGTACAATCACACTTGACAGTCACAGGAAATGACAGGTATGCTTTAAAGCAAATGCTTACTTTGTATCACCATATCTGTCCAAAATTCTTAATAGCATCAAAACTTTTTTTTTCTGATAGAGATCTCAAAATCCCCTGCCATGCTTGTTTCCTTTTTTTAAGTGATTTCTCAAGAGATATTTTTAATTCTTATTCCAAATATGCCACCATGTATAATAGATCGATTCTGTACGAGCGCTTTCCCTCTAGTGCACTCCCAATGTTATGCTATAGTGTGAATGCAATAACTAACAACCTCACCCGTTTTGAATAAAATATTTCTCTTCTTTCTCACAGGATGGTACAATCGCTTGTACATTAACTTCACATTGAGACGGCACATCTTTTTCTTCCTCCTACAAACGTACTTTCCGGCGACTCTAATGGTCATGCTTTCCTGGGTCTCTTTCTGGATAGATCGCAGAGCAGTCCCTGCCAGAGTCTCTTTGGGTAAGACAAAATAGAAACAGAATTGCTGACAATTGTTGCATTATCATAAAAAAACAGTCATTTTGACCTGCACTACTAGGAACACACATTAAATACAGTTAGGTCCATATATATTTGGACAGAGACAACATTTTTCTAATTTTGGTTCTAGACATTACCACAATGAATTTTAAACAAAACAATTCAGATGCAGTTGAAGTTCAGACTTTCAGCTTTCATTTGAGGATATCCACATTAAAATTGGATGAAGGGTTTAGGAGTTTCAGCTCCTTAACATGTGCCACCCTGTTTTTAAAGGGACCAAAAGTAATTGGACAATTGACTCCAAGGCTATTTCATGGACAGGTGTGGGCAATCCCTTTGTTATGTCATTCTCAATTAAGCAGATAAAAGGCCTGGAATTGATTTGAGGTGTGGTGCTTGCATTTGGAAGGTTTTGGTGTGAAGTAAACATGTGGTCAAAGGAGCTCTCCATGCAGGTGAAACAAGCCATCCTTAAGCTGCAAACACAGAAAAAACCCATCCGAGAAATTGCTACAAGGAGTGGCAAAATCTACAGTTTGGTACATCCTGAGAAAGAAAGAAAGCACTGGTGAACTCATCAATGCAAAAAGACCTGGGCGCCCACAGAAGACAACAGTGGTGGATGATCGCAGAATAATCTCCATGGTGAAGAGAAACCCCTTCACAACAGCCAACCTAGTGAACAACACTCTCCAGGAGGTAGGCGTATCAATATCCAAATCTACCATAAAGAGAAGACTGCATGAAAGTAAATACAGAGGGTTCACTGCACGGTGCAAGCCACTCATAAGCATCAAGAATAAAAAGGCTAGACTGGACTTTGCTAAAAAACATCTAAAAAAGCCAGCACAGTTCTGGAAGAACATTCTTTGGACAGATGAAACCAAGATCAACCTCTACCAGAATTATGGAAAGAGAAAAGTATGGCGAAGGCGTGGTACAGCTCATGATCCAAAGCATACCACATCATCTGTAAAACACGGCGGAGGCAGTGTGATGGCTTGGGCATGCATGGCTGCCAGTGGCACTGGGTTACTAGTGTTTATTGATGATGTGACACAGGACAGAAGCAGCCAAATGAATTCTGATGTATGCAGAGCCATACTGTGTGCTCAGATCCAGCCAAATGCAGCCAAACTGATTGGTCGTCGTTTCATACTACAGATGGACAATGACCCAAAACATAAAGCCAAAGCAACCCAGGAGTTTATTAAAGCAAGGAAGTGGAATATTCTTGAATGGCCAAGTCAGTCACCTGATCTCAACCCAATTGAGCATGCATTTCACTTGTTAAAGACTAAACTTCAGACAGAAAGGCCCACAAACAAACAGCAACTGAAAACCACCGCAGTGAAGGCCTGGCAGAGCATCAAAAAGGAGGAAACACAGCGTCTGGTGATGTCCATGAGTTCAAGACTTCAGGCAGTCATTGCCAACAAAGGGTTTTCAACCAAGTACTAGAAATGAACATTTTATTTACAATTATTTAATCTGTCCAATTACTTTTGGTCCCTTTAAAAACTGGGTGGCACATGTTAAGGTGCTGAAACTCCTAAACCCTTCATCCAATTTTAATGAAAGCTCAAAGTCTGAACTTCAACTGCATCTGAATTGTTTTGTTTAAAATTCATTGTGGTAATGTCTAGAACCAAACTTAGAAAAATGTTGTCTCTGTCCAAATATATATGGACCTAACTGTATATAAAGTGTTAAAAGATTGGTTTACCTTTGTTCAAGTTGCATAAATATATTAGAAAGTTGCTTTAATAGATATTCTACAATGTAATGTTATTAACTGAATCACTTCTTATAGCAATAGCAACATTTCATTAACTCCTTCATGACATATGATGTACAGTTATATGAAAAAGTTTGGGCACCCCTATTAATCTTAAGCTTAATGTTTTCTTAAAATTGGTGTTTTTGCAACAGCTATTTCAGTTTGATATATGTAATAACTGTTGGACACAGTGATGTTTCTGCCTTGAAATGAGGTTTATTGTACTAACAGAAAATGTGCAATCTGCATTCAAACAAAATAAGCCATCACACAGCATTATATCTTGGAAAATGATGACACAAGCAAAGTTTTTTTTTTCTTTTTTTTACAAATTTCACAATATTTTTTCACCACTTAAACAAAAGAAAACTATACATGTTTGGTTTCTGCCTTATTGTTCTGACCTGGAGAGTAATATTGCCATGTCAAGTCAGTTTTACTGTATAGTGAACATGGTAACTAAAAAAAGCCCCAGAAACTGTGGAATTGCACTTTTTTTTTAAATTTCAACGCACTTGGATTTTTTTTTCCGCTTTCCAGTGCATCACACAATAAAATCATTGGTGTCATACAAAAGCACAGCTTGTCCTGCAAAAAACAAGCCTCACATAGCTATGTGGATTGAAAAATAAGGAAGTTATGGCTCTTGGAAAAAGGGGAGCAGAAGACAAAAACATCTGACTGGCCATGCAAAAGTATTGCTGTGCTTGTTTTTAAAATAATTATATTTGCATATAAATAGTTTGGGGGGAGAAATTCTGCTGACAGATTCCATTTAACACTCAAGGCTGGAATAGGGAATTTCATAATAGCTTGTAATCTGAAGGTCAATGAGAGTTCCCCTAATACATTATATTTAGCCATTAATGTTCACTCTAAAGGGGTTGTTCACCTTTCAGGATTTTTTTTACTTAAATGCCATGTATTTGAGGCTCAAAACCATTTTTACAATTGTGTTTCAATAAACATTTTGCATCATTAGCCTTCTATAGCTTCTGTGTTGCACTGTCTATTGCTGACACTTAACCCACAGTCTAACAAGGAATTCGTAACTCTTTTTTATCAGTCTTTTTTCTCTCAGCTGATTTATGACCCCACACTATATTAAAGTCGAATGTGCAGGAAAAAAATAGCCTGTAAAAGTCAAATGTTGCAAAGTTTTTAATGAAAAGAATTGCAAAAACAATTGTTAGCACAAATTACATACATTGTCCCAAAAGGTGGCTAACCTCTTTAAATCAGCAAAAATATCTCTATACAGTGTAAAGCAGAGTTACATTCTATGCATCCCTCTGTCACACAAATGGAACAATATTCATAGTATAGGCTAAGGTTTTAGGTAATTTTTATCACAAATTTAGTAATTTCAAAGGAAATTTACACATATGAGTTTCCAAAGACAATGCCCTCCTAGACTTGGTTATACAAATACTTAAAAAAGGTTTTATTGACCAATAAACTGTGATCAATGTTTGAAGCAAATCTAGATGATTGGTGACGTTATAAAATAATAAGCCATCTAGTTCCACCCATTTGGCTATTTGTAGTAGATTTTTATGCTGCAAAAAACAGGGTGTTGGAAGGGAAAACGCCATTTTGTAATGTATTTTTACATGCAGTTTTGATGCATTTTTGCTTGTGTTTTTTCTCATTCATGTAAATGGGTGAAAAGTGCTGCAGAAACCATGAATGAATTGACATGCTGCAGATTTAAAAAACACATTGATGATTCAAGTCTGCAAGGAAAAGTAAGCAACATGTGCATGAGATTTCAGAAATTTCATTCACTTTGCAGGAAAAATATTTAGATTTGAGAGTCCTCAGTGGTTGATACCTTTTAATGGCTAACTGAAAAGATGGTAACAAATTGCAAGCTTTCGAGACTACTAGGGTCTCTTCATCAGACATAGTATAACACAAAATCTGAAGTGTCACATATTTATACACAACAAGGAACAGAAATAATGCAATAGATGAGACAAGTGACGTAAAGCAGAACTATTAGTATGGGAGAGTGATAAACAGTTGTGGCCATAAATATCGGAATCGTTTATAGATAAGGAGTGTGAAAGTTTTATTGTCCTGTGATTGAAGTCTGGTCTGGGGCTGTGATGTCCCCACGGGTCTGGGGCTGTGATGCCCCCAGAGGTCTGAGGAGCACATTCCTTAGGTGATGTAGAATGACATAAATCCATGCGACACATTGATTCCTGCACTGAGTGTATCAAAGGTTGTCATTAGTTTGTATTCCCAGACTTTTCTGTCTCTCTGAGATTTGAAATGACCTTTTAATACTGGTAACTTCATATCCATGATGCTGTGATCAGGGATACAAAAATGTTTGGCCACAGGTAGATTTATCCTTTTTTTTTATTGTGTGGCGATGAGAATTCATCCTTGTTGTACGTTTTTGCCCTGTTTCCCATACATACAGACCCCCAGTGGACATTTAGTACATATAATTAAGTACACCACATTAGATGTGATGCAGCTGAAAGTACCTGAGATCTTGTAGTCCTGATGTGAGTTGGGGATCTTTATCTTGTCTGTGGTTTTTATAAATGGACAGGTGTTAATTTTTTTTCTGGTTGCAGGGAAAGGTTCCTGTAGCTGGTGGAGAGGACAGGGAGCTTCTGACAATGATGCTTCGTAGATTTGGGGGCTGCCTAAAACACAGAAGTGGGGAGTCTGGAAATATGGATTGTAATCAGGCATCTTTTTGTAGTAAAGGTTGTAGTTTCCATGCAGCTCACCTTAGCACCTCCAGATTTGGATTGTAGATGCCTTCTAGAGGCACTGTGTTGCTTTTTTTTTAGTTTTGTAATGTAGGAGTAGGAGGTGATTCCTTGATATTCTGGTGACTCTGTAATACAGGAATTGATGCTGATTCTTTGGTGAAACTAATTCATCCTCACCCACAATTACTTTGAATTTAATAACAACATATCTACAGAAGACTGGTACAGCGATGGGAAGTAAAATGGCTCCACAGTACGCAAATCTTTTCATGGCCAAGCTTGAAAGTGACTTTTTGTCCTCATGTCCCATCAGGCCTCTGGCCTACTATCGTTACACTGACGATATTTTAATCATCTGGACGGAGTCTGAGCAACAGTTAAAGATGTTCCATGAACACTTTAATCAATTTCATCCCACCATCAACCTAACACTCAACTACTCTTGTACTGAAATTAACTTTTTGAACACTATCATTAAGCTACAGAACAATGAAATAGAGACATCCCTGTATTGGAAGCCAATCAACCGTCCAACATACCTTAAATGGGACAGTTTCCATCCAAAACACATAAAAATTTGTATTGTCTACAGCCAAGCCATCAGTTACAATCGGATATGTTCCAAACCTATGGATAGAGATAAATAACTTGGTTGCCTCAGAAAACCTTTTTGAATCAGGGCTATCATCCAAGAGCAACTGAGAACCAGATTGACACACTCAGTGCAGGAATCAATGTGTCGCATGGATTTATGTCATTCTACATCAACTAAGGAATGTACTCCTCAGACCTCTGGGGTCATCATAGCACCGGACCAGACTTCAATCACAGCACAATAAAACTTTCACAGTCCTTATCGATAAACAATTCCGATATTTACGGCCACAACTGTTTATCACTCTCCCATACTAATAGTTCTGCTTTACGTCACTTGTCTCATCTATTGCTTTATTTCTGTGCATTGTTGTGTATAAATATGTGACTCTTCAGATTTTGTGTTATACTATGCCTGATGAAGAGACCCTATTAGTCTCAAAAGCTTGCAATTTGTTACGATTTTTTCAATTAGCCATTAAAAGGTACAAACCACTTAGAACTCTCAAATCTAAATATTTTTCTATCTACTGGCTAACACGGTACAAAGATATATATTTTTCCTGTATTCACTTTGCTGGTAATTTCAAACTCTGCTTTTTCATGGCAAAAACACACTGAAAAAAAATTAGACAAAAGTTAGTCATTGCAGAGGTCGATTATACAGTAAATAAATTTGCCCTATTTGGTATTACCTAGGCATAACCACCGTGCTGACTATGTCCACCATCATTACCGGAGTCAATGCCTCTATGCCTCGCGTATCATACATCAAAGCTGTGGACATTTACTTGTGGGTCAGTTTTGTGTTCGTCTTTCTATCGGTGCTGGAGTATGCTGCGGTGAATTACCTGACTACAGTGGCAGAACGGAAAGAAAGGAAACTAAGGGAAAAGGTAGGTCATTTATCACATTTGTACTGATCGTTCATCCAGGGTCACAGCTTTCCTTCAGTAAAAATTAAATTTTCTGCCTTGGGCTTTTATCTTGATACATTGGTCAAGGTAGAGCTTGTTGGTGGTTGTTGGCACCAAGAGACCACAGGAAGCAACAAATATTTTTTAAATATCACTTGCTTTTGTATAACCATTCTCCATTTTTTTTTTGTCAATGTAGCTGTATCTCTTATTGCGGAATGAGCAGTAGTATTTTATGGCTCCCTTTTGAATACATAATACAAAAAATTGTGTCCCTTACTAATTCTTTTGGCAAGTAGAATTATGTACAATTATGGCAATATCAAATTATATTTTTTATGCTTTACTACATGTGTGAACTTGCTGAAAGCACAGATGACAGATAAAATAAATACTAGTGACCCCAAATGAAGGTAACGATTGAAATTCTGTGGGTTTCTTTTTTTATATCTGTAATTTTTTTTACTGTACATTTGAAGATTATGCTTTAAGCAATAGACATTTTTCATTGAAGTGCAATGACCTGTATGAAGAAATTTCTAGCTAATATACCCACATTAAAGATGTAATTCACAAGAATATTACCTTTTTGATGACGCAGTGCACATACAGTAGTTGCAAATATTCATTAAATAAATGTATTTGTTTTCATTGTCTTTGAGTATTAGTAATATAAATCTGAACTTCATGACATGCAAACAAAGGCAGGCAAAGCCAAGAGGTACTGATCACTAGTGCGCATGGCGCATGCCACCCCCTGAAATAGATATATATATATATATATATATATATATATATATATGTTGTAAGGTAGCGGTATTGATCATGTTGGGGGGCACTCATTTCACCGGGTCAATTCAAGCACACAAGCCACGTTTTCCAGTAAACTAAAGTCCAGCAGTTTATTACACGTCATAAACTGCTTATAACATAGTCCATCTCAGTGGCTCGCAGGCATGTTACACATGTAATGTCCTAGAGCCTTTTCAGTGGCAGCTATGCCCGCTTGGCTTTAGATACAGACTTCAGCAAGGTACAACATCAATGTCCATATAAAGAACCATTTTTACCTTTGCCGGGTCTTAGCTGCTTCTCTCAGCTCTGTTCTGCCACAGCTGTGGCTTTAAGGCTCCCCAGCCGTGGTCTCCAAGCCTTTTGCCTTCCACAGCTACTGCGTCCCAAACACAGGGATCTAGCCTCTTGCCTCACCAGGCCTCACCAGGCCTCTCCAGGCCTCTCTCTTCCAGCCTCTCCAGGCTAATGGTGTCCCACACACAGGGATCAGGCCTCATGCCTTTTCACACCTGTTTCAAAACTACCAGGGTTTATATATCAGTCTGTGCACACAGGACCTGTGATGATGTCACAGTCATGTGATCAGTCACCTGAGGGGAGGTACATGGTCAGCCGGAACACACCCCCTGGACATTTTAGCAATGCAGCAAGGCGCTGCATTACAATGTGTATACAGTAAGTGATATAACATTGAATCCTAGAATATTAGAGTTGGAAGGGACCTCCAGGGTCATCGTGTTCAATCCCCTGCTCAATGCAGGATTCACTAAACCATCTCAGACAGATGTCTGTCCAGCCTCTGTTTGAAGACTTCCATTGAAGGAGAACTCACCACTTCTTGTGGCAGCCTGTTACACTCATTGATCACTCTTACTTTCGAATAGTTTTTTCTAATATCTAATCTGTATTTTCTCCCTTTCAATTTCATTCCATTGCTTCTCATGTTTCCATGTACAAATTAGAATAAGGATGATCCCTCTACATTATGATATTCCTTCAGATATTTGTAGACGGCTATTAAGTCTCCTCTTAGCTTTGTTTTTTTGCAAGGTAAACATTCCCAGATCCTTTAACCGTTCCTCATAGGACATAATTTGCAGTCCGCTCACCATCCTGGTAGCTTTTCTCAGGACTTGCTCCAGTTTATCGATGTATTTTTTAAAATGTGATGCCCAGAAATGGACACAGTATTCCAGATGAGGCCTGACCAAGGGGGAGTAGAGGGGATAATGATTTCACGTGATCTAGTCTCTATGCCTCTCTTAATACATCACAGAACTGTGTTTACCTTTTTTGCTGCTGCATCACACTGTTGACTCATGTGCAATCTGTGATCCTTTAGTATACCCAAGTATACTTAGTATGCTTAGTTCTATTCTGCCCATTCTGTAAGTGTCATTTTCATCTTTCTTGTCCAGATGTAGAATCTTGCATTTCTCCCTGTTAAATAAGATTCTATTAGCCGCCCATTGTTCAAGCTTATCTAGATCCTTCTGAATCCTTTCTGTCTTTTCTAGTGTTAGCTATCCCTCCTAGCTTTGCATCGTCTGCAAATTTGATTAGTTTGCCTTCAGTTCCTTTATCTAAATCATTTCTAAAAATGTTGAACAACACTGGAGCCAGGACTGCGCCTTGTGGTACCCCACTTCCAAGTGGATGTGCAACCATTAATTACCACTCTTTGAGTACCATCACTGAGCCAGTTATGAACCCAGCGCCAGGTGCTGAAAGCATATGTTATCTTTGTCCCCTGCTAGCACTGAGATCAGCACCAGCAGGGGACAATGTTGATTGTTGTATTGTGCCCCCGCTATGTCCAGAAAGTGTAAAAATAAGAATAAAATAAAAAACACCTGTCCGATATACTGTCCTACGCTGTAATCCATCTGACTGACAATTCTGCATCTGCGTCTGTAGTAGCTTGATGCGACCGCATATGCTGAGGAGCAGAGGAGAATGACTCGCTGCACAGAACTCAGTGAGCGGTGTCTTATCACTCAATGAGCTCAGCACAGGTCAGGGGCCCGCTCGCTGCAGGGAGTCACTCTTCTCTGCTCCTCAGCGTGTGTTGTCGCCTCTTGGTCAGATGGATTGCAGCGTGGGACACTGTATTTTTCAACTTCGGACAGGTGAGTATAAGGATTTTATTTTATTCTTATTTATACACCTTCTAGACACAGCACAATACAACTGTCAACATTGTCCCCTGCTGGTGCTGATCGCAGTGCAAGCAGGGAACAATGATGACAGATGCCTTCAGCACCCGGCGCTTGGGAACAGCGCTAACTGTATCGCTGATTCCCAGGTGCCAGTACATGTCACACTGATGACACACACATGTCATCTGTGTGTAATCATTGTGGGACATTTTGCGGCCTGTGCAGCGTGTAAAAAACTGACATGTCAGCGTGTTTTGCCAACGGACATTCATTTGAATGGGTTTACGTGTATCAGTGTCTCCGGTACATATGAAAACAGTCACCACACGTACTGGAAACACTGACATATGAAGAGGCCTGAAGCAGTTTTTTTATCGCTTGTCAAATTGGATTTTTTTTTTTAATTGTTACAACTATTCCATTGACCTTTTACTTAATTTCTCACTGCATCCTGAAAGGACTGCAGAAGCCCACACTCTATTAAAGGATAATTATTGGTATCTCTTCTCTTTCTTTCCTCATAATTGTTTTAGCAATAAACTAAACTAAACTTGTTACTTTTCAACAGCTCAATGCTCTTTCTCTGTTATGTCTAGCTGGGCAGTTACTCTCATTAATACATTGCGATTGAATGTTAATAATATACAATCTGATATTAGAAATTGTCTATATTATATTATAATTGTCTATAGTATATTATAACATATTAACTTTTGCTTTTCAGTTTCCCTGTACATGTGGAATGTCGCACACAAAAACAATGATGATGGATGGAATTTATGGTGATCCTGATTCTAACAGTTTGGCTGGATACACCAAAACTCACATTGTAGCAGAAGATGTAGAGAAGCAGGTGGTGCAGCCAGCCATGAGTCCAAATTCTAGTGCCTCCCGGAAGAAAGGAGCAAAGGGCCATGTTGGTTCACGATTGATGCAACATACTCATGCAATAGATACATATTCCCGGCTGATTTTTCCAGCTTCATTTATATTTTTTAACTTGATATACTGGTCTGTATTCTGCTAGAGTTCTATACTGAAGCTTCTTGTCTTCTAGATTTTTCACAATGTGAAAACTGGAAATATAAGGATTGACTTGTCATTTGCCTTTACCACAGAGTGTGTTTGAAATACAAATACCTCCATAAATAGGCAAAATAATGATGTATTAAATGTAATAAGCTAATATATAGGCTGAATTACAGGAGCACCAATTCTTGTACATAAGTACTGCATATACAGTGCCTACAAGTAGTATTCAACCCCCTGCAGATTTAGCTGGTTGACACATGCGGAATTAACTTGGCATTGTGACATTTGTACTGTAGATCAGCCTGGAAGTGGGAAATGCACTGCAGCAAATTTTTTTTTTTTTTTTAAAAAAAAAACGTAAAAAGTTAATTCAGAGTGTCATTTATTATTCAACCCCTCAAACCACAAGAATTCTGTTTGGTCCCCCTAAAGTATTAAGAAGTAGTTCAGGCACCAAGAATAATGAGCTTCACATGTGTGGATTAAAGATCTCTTTTGCCAGCCTTTTCTGACTATTTAAGACCCTCCCCAAACTTGTGAACAGCACTCAGACATGGTCAACATGGGAAAGACAAAGGAGCATTCCAAGGCCATCAGAGACAAGATCGTGGAGGGTCACAAGGCTGGCAAGGGGTACAAAACCCTTTCCAAGGAGTTGGGCCTACCTGTCTCCACTGTTGGGAGCATCATCCGTAAGTGGAAGGCTTATGGAACTACTGTAAGCCTTCCACGGCCAGGACAGCCTTTGAAAGTGTCCTCCCGTGCCGAGGCCAGGCTTGTCCGAAGAGTCAAGGCTAACCCAAGGACAACAAGGAAGGAGCTCCGGGAAGATCTCATGGCAGTGGGGACATTGGTTTCAGTCAATACCATAAGTAACGTACTCCACCGCAATGGTCTCCGTTCCAGACGAGCCCGTAAGGTACCTTTACTTTCAAAGCGTCATGTCAAGGCTCGTCTACAGTTAGCTCATGATCACTTGGAGGACTCTGAGACAGGCTGGTTCAAGGTTCTATGGTCTGATGAGACCAAGATCGAGATCTTTGGTGCCAACCACACACGTGACGTTTGGAGACTGGATGGCACTGCATACGACCCCAAGAATACCATCCCTACAGTCAAGCATTGTGGTGGCAGCATCATGCTGTGGGGCTGTTTCTCTGCCAAGGGGCCTGGCCATCTGGTCCGCATCCATGGGAAGATGGATAGCACGGCCTACCTGGAGATTTTGGCCAAGAACCTCCGCTCCTCCATCAAGGATCTTAAGATGGGTCGTAATTTCATCTTCCAACAAGACAACGACCCAAAGCACACAGCCAAGAAAACCAAGGCCTGGTTCAAGAGGGAAAAAGTCAAGGTGTTGAAGTGGCCTAGTCAGTCTCCTGACCTTAACCCAATTGAAAACTTGTGGAAGGAGCTCAAGAATAAAGTCCACATGAGACACCCAAAGAACCTAGATAACTTGGAGAAGATCTGCATGGAGGAGTGGGCCAAGATAACTCCACAGACCTGTGCCGGCCTGATCAGGTCTTATAAAAGACGATTATTAGCTGTAATTGCAAACAAGGGTTATTCCACAAAATATTAAACATAGGGGTTGTATAATAATTGACCCACACTTTTATGTTTAAAATTTAACAAAATTCAACTGAGCAATATAACTTTTTGGTTTGTAAGATTAATGCTTCTGTTCATAAAACCTACTCTCATTTGCAGTTTGAAGGCTCTAACTTATTTGCATCTTATCAAACCAGCTAAATCTGCAGGGGGTTGAATACTACTTGTAGGCACTGTATATCAACTATATTAATTTACATAGATTTATACAAATATAACTATCCATAGAGGAACAAAATGTACACTACTGGAACACAGAACAGGACTAGACTGTGGGGTAATATATACATGACCTACCATTTAATAAGTGTTTTAAAAAAACATGTACTGTGTATAATTTTTTCTATTAATTTAACAAAGTGCAAATCGGCATTCTTTAGTACGGCACACCAATCCTCAGGTTCCCCACAAAGACAAAGTATAGCTTCTTCCTTCATTAGAACCTAAATAAATACAAATTTGGCACATTATCCAGTACCACCACATTATCCACCATACAAAGCCTCATGACCTCTGCAGTGATGCAGAATCCTTATACATTCTGGCTTATTAGAACGTTTCTGAATGCTATGATTTTGGTCTGCAGGGCAGATTTTGCAACAAATTGTAGTATCAGATACAATTTTTATCTCATAGATTAGTACTACTTTTAACACTTTTGCATGTATTCAGCCATGTGACTGGCATATACAGTCATGGCCGAAAGTCTTGGCGCCCTTGAAATTGTTCCAGAAAATGAAGTATATTTGACAGAAAATTTTTGCAATTACACATGTTTATTTCCTTTGTGTATTGGAACAACACAAAAAAAGCTGAGAAAAAGAGGCAAATTGGACATAATTTCACACAAAACCCCAAAAATGGGCCGGACAAAATTTTTGGCATCCTCCATTTAATATTTGTTTGCACACCCTTTGGAATAAATAACTGAAATCAATCGCTTCCTATACCCATCAACAAGCTTCTTATACCTCTCGATTTGAATTCTGGACCATTCTTTTTTTGCAAACTGCTCCAGGTCTCTCATATTCGAAGGGTGCCCTCTCCCAACAGCAATGATCTCTCCACAGGTGTTCAATGGAATTTAGATTCAAACTCATTGCTGGCCACTTCAGAACTCTCCAGCACTTTGTTTCCAACCATTTTTTGGGTGCTTCTTGAAATATGTTTGGGATCATTGTCCTACTGGAAGACCCATGACCTAGGACACAAACCCAGCTTTCTGACACTGGGCATTACATTGCGACTCAAAATCCTTTGGTAATCTTCAGATTTCATGATGCGTTGCACACAGTGCCAGAGGCAGCAAAACAACCCCAAAACATCTTTGAATCTCCACCATATTTGACTGTAGGTACGGTGTTCTTTTCTTTATAGGCCTCATTCCATTTTCAGTAAACAGTAGAATGATGTGCTTTACCAAAAAGCTCTATCTTGATTTCATCTGTCCACAAGATGCTTTCCCAGAAGGATTTTGGCTTACTCATACATTTTGGCAAACTGCAGTCTAGCTTTTTTATGCCTCTGTGTCAGCATTGGAGTCCTCCTGGGTCTCCTGCGATAGCATTTAATTTAATAGAAAATTCCGACAGATAGTTCGCTCTGACACTGATGCACCCTAAGCCTGCAATTTGCAACCTTTCATCAATTTTTTTCCACCATCCATGTCTAGGGAGATTAGCAGTACCATGGTTTGTAACTTCTTGATTTTGTTGCGCACTGTCGACAAAGGAACATCAAAGTCATGTATCCTTGAGATTATTGATATTTTTCAACAATTTTGGATCTCAAGTCCTCAGACATTTGATTTTGTTGCGCACTGTCGACAAAGGAACATCAAAGTCATGTATCCTTGAGATTATTGATATTTTTCAACAATTTTGGATCTCAAGTCCTCAGACAGCTCTCTTCTCCTCTTTCTGTTGTCCATGCTTAGTGTGGCACACACAGACACACAATGCAAAGATTGAGTCAACTTCTCCCCTTTTTATCTGGTTTCAAGTGTGATTTTCATATAGCTCACACCTGTAACTTGCCAAAGGTCAGTTTGAAAGAGCTTCACAAGCTTGAAACAAAGTTGTTTACCCACATTTTTGGAAAGGTGCCAACAATTGTTGGGGTTTTGTGAGAAATTATGTCCAATTTGCCTGTTTTTTGTGTTCCAATACACACAAAGGAAATAAACATGTGTATAACAAAACACATGTTAATTACCGTCACTTTCTGGGAGAAACACTTAATTTTCTGGAACAATTTCAAGGGTGCCAACACTTTCAGCCCTGACTGTACTTGTTAAACCCAAATCAATGTTTAGTATTTAGATGCTTTAAAAATAAATCATTTTCTCTAATAGTATGTGCACACTGTATGTATTTGTTGGAGACATTTCAGTATAAAAAAATGTGTCTCTTGGCAGGAAAAATGCTGCATATAAAAATGTGCGTTTTTGCGTGCGTTTTTTCCCCAGTCATTAGGCTGAGTGAAAAATGCTGCAACAACACTGAAAGAATTATCATGCAGTAGATTTGAAACTGTTTCAAATCTGCAAAGAAAAAATAAGCAATGTATGAATGAGATTTCAGAAATCTCATCTATTTTGCTGAGGCAGAAAAATGCTGCGTTTTTCACTGCAAAAGCAAGAGGAAAAAACCTAGGGTAAACATTGCAAAATTATTATTTACCAGCTTCTTCATTAAGCTTATCATAAATAGTTACTGTACCTTATTTTCATTAGTGGCAACATTATCTGATTTGTACCCCAGAACTAGTGGGAGAATTCGCAAATTCTAAAATGATTGTGATAATGGTCACTTTAAAATAAATAATCTCTTTAATTTCTGAAAATATAAAATGTATTGTTCTATTATGAAAATAATTTTAAGTTAAAGGGGTATTCCCATCTCCAAGATCCTATCCCAATATGTACTAGGTGTAATAATAATAATATTAGCAAATACCTCCAATTAGAAATGTAGTCTAGTTTTTCTGATTCGCTATGTCTGTTTCCTCATGTGCAGGCATTGCAGGTCCTTAGGTATCCATGGTTACGACCACTAGCTGACTAACTGTCACTTTATCAGTGGACAGTACGGCTGAATATTTTAATGCATTGTAAATTGCAAAATTGCTTGTATTTACAAGCACTGTCTGACAATATCCATGTATGACACTCTTTTAACTACATGCAGCCGCAGCAGCAACAAAAGCAGCAGCGAACATATATCATTACATGGTAGAGCAGATCTCTGTCCTGTCTCATAAATGGAGACCCTGAAAAGAACATCCTCCACCATGATGTTCGTACATATGCTCTAATGAGATGTTGAGCCCAGGGGATGGGGAGGACTCGGCGCCCGGGCCTCGTTGTTAGTTTCAGGGGATGTCGCGGTAGTCGGCTCCCGGGCCCGTACTCTGGGCCTCTCTTTTAAAAGGGTGAATAATTAGATAAAAGTTCGTGACGCCACCTGTGGTGTCTGGTGAGGATCACCAGCGCTGCGGCTGCCCACTGAGGCCGGTGTTAAGACAGCTTGCGTGGTATAGCTCTCCACAGGTGGAGCTAGGCCTCAGGGCAGAGTAGGAGAAGGGATGCAGGACAGGTGGGACCCAGACAGGTCAGAGCAAGAACAGGGACAGAGACGATAGTCACTTCAGTACCTTTTACTGATGGAAATTCAGGCACATTCCGGAGCACTGCAGGGTGAAGGGTGCATTTCAGGATCCTCCCCAGTGAGCGTGTATAGGGCCTCCTGTTTCTTGCCTTTGTGTACTAAGTTTCTGACCTGCCTGGAGCTAGGCCTAACTTTATCTCTGTCCTGCACCGGCTGACTTTGTGGTAGGGCCTTCTCTTGGAGTATGCGCTCCCAGCTTGCGGGGCCTCCGTGACTCCTGGCTCTGTTACGTATCAGCTCTTGGGTGATCCTGGGACTTGAAGTCTTCCAGGGGTCTCCGGTTGTCTCTACAGGGGGATATAAGGCCCTGTAGACGCGGACCCGGTGTCCGGTATATGTTTTCTGGGGTGAGCTTGTACAGCTCCTCCGCCCCCAATGCTACTCACTCCTCTAGCCTTCGGCGCACTCAGGGCCCTCACTAGGCTATACACACTAGCGGCAGCTTGCCGCGCTTCACCGCTCTTATGGTGTCGGCACACCTTAAGCTCACTATTCTGAGCTACAATTGAGTCTGACTAGACTGACGGAGTACCACTCTGCATTCAGACCTGCACTTGCTGAACTCTCCAGAGGAACTCCTTCCACAGACTTGACTCCAGACCAGACTGAACTGCCTAGCTCCACCTTCCCTATTTATATCCCTAACGGGCTCCCTCTGGTGGTCTGAGGTGGAAGGTGGAGATGTGTGTATGCTATAAGGGCCTCATGCACCCCTCTAGGATCTGTGGCTCCAAGCGCAGCAGGGTGCCACAGGGGCATATGGACAAGAGTAGCTGGATAAGTGGAGATCTACAACTGAAAAGTGCTGCTCAAAAGCTATAAAGATATGTGATGACATTATGGACACAAAACTAACATGGGGTTAAAAGGCAGAACTTCACATAGTTTCGAGATTGAAATAATTACATGTTCACTGAATTCTTTCTCTTTATGTATGAAACCAGGCCTTTATTGCATAAGTATTTTAATATTAAGAGCTACAGTTTCTGTTAATTAAGGTAACAAAAGAATGTGCCGTACAGAGATTTTTTTATTTAAATGCACAGCTTTTATAGACTTGTATATACAAAGTACTTCATAGAGCAAATCTGAAAAGAAGGAACATTTAGAAAATATTTTTTACTCATGAATATGTAAAATGTTGTGTATATATGTAAATAAAATGTATATTCTTTTTTTATGTTTACATCATTGGTTGCAGAGTGTTTGCAGTACAATGACTTGTGCATTGATTAATGAATAAAGCTGGATGATAAAACATGTACATGAATCAATAAAGTGTATTGGAGTCTTTCCTCTGGAGTCTGGACATATTAATTATATAATATACAGTAATAAGAAATTATGCATTATATACTGTATATATGTCTATTATGTTTTTACTTTAGAAACAACTCAAACAACGGAATTAAATCTAGAGACTACTGCATCCAAGATAGTAGCAGTTTTCACTGGATTACTATTGCTGTTGGACAGCTCCTTACTAAATGCATTGACTAAGGCAAGAGTTAGCAACTAGTGATGAGCAAGCATGCTCATTTAACCCTATAACTGAGCATGCTCGGGTGCTTACCGAGTATCTTCGGCGTGCTTGTATATTATGTTTGAGTCCCTGCGTCTGCATGATTTACAGCTGTAAGACAGCCTGAACACATGCAAGGATTGCTTGTTTGTCAGGAAATCCTCACATGTGTTGAGGCTGTCTTACCGCTGTAAATCATGCAGATGCAGGGACTCGAACATAATGTATGAGCACACCAAAGATATTCGGTAAGCACCCAAGCATGCTCGGTGAAAGCACGCTCGCTCATCACTATTAGCAACTTTTGGCTCATGTGTCACAGTTTACACCTGGGCCATGTTTACCTGGCACACCATGCAGTGTGCTCAGGGGCGTACTGGCCCACCGGAGGATCGGGAAAACCCCCGGTGGGCCCTGGGTCCCGTTGGTCACGCCCTCAAAGCCCCGCCCCCTACACCCCCTGGGCCCTGAACAGAGGGCCCCCCCGGTTCGCTAATCATATCGGTAGCACTGCCGATATGATTAGTGATGGGCCCTCTACAGCAGCAAAGCAGGGAGAGCGATCCCTGCTCTGCCTGCTGCCGCAGTGCCCCTCTGCCTCCTCTGCGCAGCGCGACACTGCCGGCGCGTGCGCAGGAGGTCAGTCTCAGGGTGATGACGTCACCGCCCTGGGACTGCTTCCTGTGTGTGCTGTGGAGGATGTTTGCATCTATTTTGGAGTTGATTTTTTGTGGTCCTCAAACAATCAACTCCATTCTAGCTGATTCACCATTGAGCCGTCTAGTTTGGAGTTGATTTTTTGAGGCCTCATTTTATCAACTCCACTCTAGACGGCTCACTACTGAAGTGACTGGATCGGAGTGGATATTTTGTGGTCCACATTCCAGCATCTCCACTCTAGATGGTTCACTGGTGAGGTGCCTAGATTGGAGTTGAATTTTTGAGGCCTCACTGTAGTGACATGTTTTTGATGACCTCATTTTAGCAACTCCACTCTAGCTGATTCACTGGTGAGGTGACTAGATCGGAGTTGATGTTTTGATGATCTCTCTGCAGCTTCTCCATTTTAGACAGTTCAGTTTCTACAGTGACGTTCCTCAAAAAATCAACTCCAATGTCCAGAATGGAGCAGATTCCTGGATCCTCATAGCCTGCAATGTAGTGGAATTGGAATGTACACACATTGTAGATATATATCAGCTTTATAATTGTAATGATTTCATGTTTTTATTTTTTAAGTACTTACTCAAACTGTTATATTTATTACGTATTTCCAAAGGGCAAAATTTTATTTTTTTCATGATTAATCAAACTTGCATTTTATTATTGCTTTTTGTAATATAAATAATCACACACAGCGCTGATCGTTCAGTTTTACGCAGGGAATAACGTAACAGAGCGCAGCGACAGAGTCCTCATAATTTACAACATTGGATCGGAGTGGATTTTTTGAGGACCTCATTTTAGTAACTCCATTCTACATGATTCAGTAGTGAGCCGTCTAGATCGGAGTGGGTATTTTGAGGATCTTCCTGTAGCCTCCAATCTGTACAGTTTGGTGCTGAGGTGACTGGAATCGAGTTTTTCAAAGAGTGAGCTTCGCTTCGCAGGGAGAAACATAACAGAGCGCAGCAACAGATCCCTCATAATTTACAACATTGTATTGGAGTGGATTTTTTGAGGACCTCATTTGAGCAACTCCATTCTAGCTGATTCACTAGAGAGCCGTCTAGATCGGAGTGGGTATTTTGAGGATCTCGTTGTAGCCTCCAAACTGTACAGTTTGGTGCTGAGGTGACTGGAATTGAGTTTTTGAAAGAGTGGGCGGAGCCTCGCGGGGAGAAACGTAACAGAGCACAGCCGAGAGAGTCCTCATAATTTATAACATTGTATTGGAGTGGATTTTTTGAGGACCTCCTTTGAGCAACTCCATTCTAGATGATTCACTAGTGAGCCATCTAGATCGGAGTGGATTTTTTGAGGACCTCATTTTAGTAACTCCATTCTAGCTGATTCATTAGTGAGCCGTCTAGATCGGAGTGGGTATTTTGAGGATCTCCCTGTAACCTCCAAACTGTACAGTTTGGTGCTGAGGTGACTGGAATCGAGTTTTTCAAAGAGTAAGCGGAGCTTCGCAGGGAGAAACATAACAGAGCGCAGCAACAGAGCCCTCATAATTTATAACATTGTATTGGAGTGGATTTTTTGAGGACCTCATTTGAGCAACTCCATTCTAGCTGATTCACTAGTGAGCCGTCTATATCGGAGTGGATTTTTTGAGGACCTCATTTTAGTAACTCCATTCTAGCTGATTCATCAGGGAGCCATCTAGATCGGAGTGTGTTTTTTGAGGATCTCTCTGCAGCCTCCAATCTGTACAGTTTGGTGCTGAGGTGACTGGAATTGAGTTTTTCAAACAGTGAGCGGAGCTTCGCAGGGAGAAACATAACAGCGCAGCAACAGAGCCCTCATAATTTATAGCATTGTATTGGAGCGGATTTTTTGAGGACTCATTTTAGCAACTCCATTCTAGCTGATTCACTAGTGAGCCGTCTAGATCGGAGTGGGTTTTTTGAGGATCTCTCTGCAGCCTCCATTCTGTACAGTTTGGTGCTGAGGTGACTGGAATTCAGTTTTTCAAAAAGTGGCGGAGCCTCGCATGGATAAACGTAACAGAGCGCAGCTGAGAAAGTCCTCATAATTTACCACATTGCATCGGAGTGGATTTTTTGAGGACCTCATTTTAGCAACTGCATTCTATCTGATTCACTAGTGAGCCGTATAGATCGGAGTGGATTTTTAGATGATGTCCCTGTAGCCTCTATTCTGTACAGTTCATTGCTGACCTGACTAGAATGGAGTTGCTGGAGCGATGTCCTCATAGGGTCAAATCCAATATAGACGGCTCATGACTGAAACCTCCAGAATCCAGTTAATTCCAGGAGCTCCGCATAGATTCCAATCTAGTGGCATAGGAATTATAAATGTATGTATGTATTGTCACTTTTTATGACATACATAATTACACACAGCACTGATTGTTCAGTTTTGCCCGAATTTGACTTTAAGGCTGAGTTCACACGATGCGTTTTTCATGCGTTTCCGCGGTGTTTTTGCAGTTGCGTAAACGCCGCAGAAACGCATGAAAAACGCATGGTAGAAGGGCAGCAATGTTCCCCAATTGAAATCCGCATGTGCTGTGCCCATGATGCGGATTTTTCCGCAGCGTAAACGCTGCGGTCAAAAATCCGCAGCATGTCAATTAATTTTGCGGAAACGCTGCTCTTTTGCCATCATTGACTTGCATTAGACCGCATGGAATCCGCATCACTGTATATGTTGATGCGCTTTTCATGCGGTCTAATGTGCGGATGGTACCCGGGTGTAGATGAGAGGACTCTCATCCAGACCCAGGTACCATTAAAAAATAAAGAATAAAATAAAAAATATATATATTCTCACCTTCTGACGGCCCGCGCAGCGCTCCTGCTTGATTCCCCGCACTTCGCGGTTGAATGAAGAAGGACCTTCGCTGACGTCAGAGTCATGTGACGGGTCACGTGACGCTGACGTCGGAAGGTCCTAAAGTCTTCACTGCCGGCAGCCGGGACCGAGCGAAGCCGGACACCGGGGGCCATCAGAGGGTAAAGTATATATTTATTTTTATTTTTTGACATTCACACACTATATAAATCCATGCCGGTTGCATGGATTTATATAGTGTGAAGTTGACAAGCACTTTCCAAGTGATGCTAAAATCGCTTGGGAAGCGCTTGTCAACCCGCATGCGGAAATGAAAGTGAAGACCGCTTCATTTCCGCATGTCCCTGGCAGGAAACCGCATGTACAATCCGCATGCGTTTTTTCCTGCCAGAGAGATGCAGAAACGCTCAGGAAAAAATCCTGAGCATTTCTGCATCATGTGCACATACCCTTACTGTATTTCCACCAGTCCCAGCCACAGCACCGACATTTCTGAACAGTGGGCGGAGCTAGACAACATTTATGTGATCATTTTTGCCACTTTTGTGATGTAAATTATAATAATGTCCACCCGCTCTTCAAAATGCTGGTGCTGACCAGGACTGGTGGACAGATAAGAAAAGTAAAATTTTGTCAAACATGAACAATCAGAGCTTTGTGTAAGTTTTTAAACTATGAAAAGTGATAATATAAAAAAACTAATTTTTTAATTTAACAAAAAAAAAAGTGGCTTTCTACCTTTCACCTTTTATTAATACTGGCATGCAAAATTTGTTTCTTCATGAATTGTGGCTGTAATCTTGTATAATGTCTGCCAAGGAATAATAAAACACCCTGCAGCAACTCCAATCTATATGTCTCAGTACAGAGATGACAAGATTGAACTGCTGCACTGAGGTCCATGATTTGTGGGCACAATGTACTGTGTATAAGGACGTCCTCTGTACAGAAACTCCATTCTACAACCCCTGGCAAAAATTATGGAATCACCGGGCTCGGAGGATGTTCATTCAGTTGTTTAATGTTGTTGAAAAAAAGCAGATCACAGACATGACACAAAACTAAAGTCACTTGAAATAGCAACTTTAGGGCTTTAAGAAACACTAAAAGAAATCAAGATTAAAAAGTGTGTTACTCAGTAAGGGTAATTTTTTTCAGACCAAGCAGAGGGAAAAAATTATGGAATCACTCAATTCTGAAGAAAAAATTATGGAATCACCCTGTAAATTTTAATTTCCAAAACTAACAAATCAAATTAGATCTGCTCGTTAGTCTGCATCTAAAAAGGAGTGATCACACCTTGGAGAGCTGTTGCACCAAGTGGACTGACATGAATCATGGCTCCAACACGATAGATGTCAATTGAAACAAACGAGAGGATTCTAAAACTCTTAAAAGAAGGTAAATCGTCACGCAATGTTGCAAAAGATGTTGGTTGTTAACAGTCAGCTGTCTCTAAAATCTGAACCAAATACAAACAACATGGAAAGGTTGTTAAAAGCAAACATACTGGTAGACCAAGGAAGACATCAAAGCGTCAAGACCGGAAACTTAAAGAAATATGTCTCAAAAACAGGAAATGCACAACAAAACAAATGAGGAACGAATGGGAGGAAACTGGAGTCAAAGTCTGTGACCGAACTGTAAGAAACCGCCTAAAGGAAATGGGATTTACATACAGAAAAGCTAAACATAAGCCATCATTAACACCTAAACAGAGAAAAACAAGGTTACAATGGGCTAAGGAAAAGCAATTGTGGACTGTGGATGACTGGATGAAAGTCATATTCAGTGATGAATCGCGAATCTGCATTGGGCAAGGTGATGATGCTGGAACTTTTGTTTGGTGCCGTTCCTATGAGATTTATAAAGATGACTGCATGAAGAGAACATGCAAATTGCCACAGTCATTGATGATATGGGGCTGCATGTCAGGTAAAGGCACTGGGGAGACAGCTGTTATTACATCTTCAATACATGCCCAAGTTTACATTGATATTTTGGACAGTTTTCTTATCCCATCAATTGAAAGGATGTTTGGGGATGATGACATCATTTTTCAAGATGATAATGCATCCTGCCATAGAGCAAAAACTGTGAAAACATTCCTTGAAAGAAGACACATAAGGTCAATGTCATAGCTTGCAAATAGTCCGGATCTCAATCCAATTGAAAATATTTGGTGGAAGTTGAAGAAAATGGTCCATGACAAGGCTCCAACCTGCAAAGCTGATCTGGCAACAGCAATCAGAGAAAGTTGGAGCCAGATTGATGACGAGTACTGTTTGTCACTCATTAAGTCCATGCCTCAGAGACTGCAAGCTGTTATTAAAGCCAGAGGTGGTGCAACAAAATACTAGTGATGTATTGGAGTGTTCTTTTGTGTGTTTGTTTTTCATGATTCCATAATTTTTTCCTCAGAATTGAGTGATTCCATAATTTTTTCCCTCTGCTTGGTCTGAAAAAAATTACCCTTACTGAGTACCACATTTTTAATCTTGATTTCTTTTAGTGTTTCTTAAAGCCCTAAAGTTTCCATTTGAAATGACTTTAGTTTTGTGCCATGTCTGTGATCTGCTTTTTTTCAACATTAAACAACTGAATGAACACCCTTCGAGCCCGGTGATTCCATCATTTTTGCCAGGGGTTGTATACACCTTTTGATCACTTGTTTATAATATTTTTTGCAGATTTATTTATTTTCTGTTATGGGGTATAATAATTTTATAGCTTGGGTCATTACAGATGACCGATAACAAGTGTGCACACTGTTGGCTTTATTTTAGTCTATTTATAAAAAAACATTTTTATTGGCACTAAAAAATTTAAGCCAATGATTAGAATTTTTTTTGTTTTCTTTTACATTTTAGCCCCTTTTTGTAATCCGATCTATTAGCGCCATATAGTAATTTTGGCCAATATCTTGTAGTAATGTCCCCATCATGGTCCCTATCTTGTGCTTATGTCCCCCATCATGGTCCTCATCTTGTTTTATTGTCCCCCATCATGGCCATCTTGTAGAAATATCCTCCAACCTGGTCCCCTTCTTGTAGCAATCTCAACATTCGGCTCCCTATCTCATAGTAATGTGTCCCTTACTGGTCCCCTTTTTGTAGTAATGTCTCTTTGCAGTAATGTCAAGATCCTGATCCTCATCTTCTAGTACTGTTCCCATCCTGGTCCTCTGCGGACATTAGCTGCTGGCCTGTGATTGACCCACAGTTGGCATTGGTATAGCTGAGCAAAGAGCTTGTCTGTGCACGACGCCTGCAATATGTTCCACTGAAAAAGTGCTGACGTGCCACAATCCTCAAGGTATATGGTGCCTGTGGCCTGCATGAAGCAGCCCCTGTGGCCAAATGTTTGAGACCCCCGCTCGAGTCTATAAAGCTACAGCTGCCAATCAAAATACAGGGTGCCATGATACACTGAGGGGCTGCGATTGGTTTGATTAGTTATTCTGTGATGACAGAGTCTCTTTACACCCTGAGTGATTTCAGACCAATCACCTATTCTGTGGAGAAGTGATAAAGATTTACAAGACAGTGACTTGAAGGGTCAACTTGATATTTGAATTTTTTTGTCAACATTTTATTTCAGTTATATTTTCAAGCAGATCAGGGGGTGTTCATATCCTGAGACGACCATAAGCAGCCCCAAAAAAACTCACTGTCTTCACCGAGGGGTGCGCAGTTCAGGCATAAGAAACGTATACACTGTCCATAATATGGATATCCATTGGAAACAGAGGGCTTGTAGTGATCGATGGGTTATTGCATTGTGGGGTTTCTAGGTTCTGCTTGAAAGTATAAGGACATTCACAAATGAAAAAGATATCATACAAGGTTTACTTAAATCTTGCAAATGAGAAAACAGGTGTACTGGTGTGATAATTCTAATAATACAGGTGCATCTCACTAAATTAGAATATCATCAAAAAGTTAATTTATTTCAGTTCTTCAATACAAAAAGTGAAACTCATATATTATATAGAGTCATTACAAACAGAGTGATCTATTTCAAGTGTTTATTTCTGTTAATGTTGATGATTATGGCTTACAGCCAATGAAAACACAAAAGTCATTATCTCAGTAAATTAGAATAATTAACAAAAAAACACCTGCAAAGGCTTCCTAAGCATTTAACAAGGTCCCTTAGTCTGTCTCAGTAGGCTCCACAATCATGGGGAAGACTGCTGACTTGACAGATGTCCAGAAGGCAGTCATTGACACACGCCACAAGGTCTCAGAGTCTGGAGGAAGACTGGAGAGGCCACAATCCAAGCTGCTTGAGGTCTAGTGTGAAGATTCCACAATCAGTGATGGTTTGGGGAGCCATGTCATCTGCTGGTGTAGGTCCACTGTGCTTTATCAAGACCAAAGTCAGCGCAGCCGTCTACCAGGACATTTTACAGCACTTCATGCTTCCCTCTGCTGACAAGCTTTTTGGAGATGGAAATTTCATTCTCCAGCAGTACTTGGCTCCTGTCCACACTGCCAAAAGTACCAATACCTGGTTTAAAAACAACAGTATCACTGTGCTTGGTTGGCAGCAAATTTGTCTGACCTTAACCCCATAGAGACTCTATTATAGAGAATCTATCGGGTATTGTCAAGAGGAAGATGAGAGACACCAGACCCAACAATGCAGACGAGCTGAAGGCTGCTATCAAAGCAAGCTGGGCTTCCATAACACCTCAGACCTCAGCAGTGCCACAGGCTGATCGCCTCCATGCCGCATTGATGCAGTAATTGATGCAAAAGGAGCCCTGACCAAGTATTGAGGGCATTTACTGACCATACATTTCAGTAGGATAACATTTCGGATTTTAAAATAATTTTTCAAGCTGTTATAAAAGTATTCTAATTTACTGAGATAATGACTGTTGTGTTTTCATTGGCTGTAAGCCATAATCAACATTAACAAAAATAAACACTTGAAATAGATCACTCTGTCTGTAATGACTCTATATATGAGTTTCACTTTTTGTATTGAAGAGATGACAAATTAACTTTTTGATGATATTCTAATTTAGTGAGATGCACCTGTAGATAAAAGGGTTTCTTAACTTAAATTGGCGTCATAGCACAGACCTGCATCAACTCAGCTTGAACAAAACCCATAGGACCCTATTCATCAGTTTTTACTCCAGAATTCTGTTATAAAATGCTCAATCGTATAATTTGGATGCAACTGAAGGCTATTTAAAAACGTTGCAACTTTTTGCTTTCTAATGCCATTTTTATCGGTAAGTGGGCAGGGTTGTGATGACTGCTGTTTGGCAACTCCATCATCAGCAGTGGTGGTCGCTACAAATCCTACTCCAGTAAGTGGCATAGCATGGAGGCGCTGTCCAGTCATCAGACGCTTCTGATGAATATGTCTCTTAATGAATCAGGAGCTGCGTCCTTCATCCCCGCACCCCAAGACATTAATCAGGTGCATAGTTCTTTAAGGTGACAATGCAGCAATTTAGCTCGAGTAGTTAATATTTTGTATGCATTTATGTACATAAATGACATAGCCGAGTGCTGTGATGGCCTATTTTTATTAGTCCCATACAGAATCCATGAATGGACGGACAGACCTGTGCTAAGCATACGTGAAAATTATTTTATTAAACATGGACATAGTCTTTCCTAAGTAACATTGGGGTCCCTGGTGGTCCTAACCTCAGCAACTTATGTTTTATCCAATATGACTGTAACAGTGTGTCCCTCCCCTGCCTGTGTTCATGTACTCTATGGGCCCACGATACAGAAATGCTCAGTTTCTGCATCTCCCTGGCAGGAAAAACGCATGCAGATTGTACATGCAGATTGTACATGCGTTTTTCCTGCCAGGGACATGTGGATATGAAGCGTTCTTCACATGCATTTCCGCATGCGGGTTGACAAGCGCTTTCCAAGCGATTTTAGCATCACTTGGAAAGTGCTTGACAACTTGGTCACACTATATAAATCCATGCCAACAGCATGGATTTATATAGTGTGACCGTAAAGAATGGTAAAAAATAAATCTATACTTACCTTCTGATGGTCCCCGCTGTCTTTCTTCGCTTCATCCTGGCTTGCCGGCAGCTCGCGGTACACTGAAGGACCTGCCGTCACATGACTATGACGTCAGCGCAGGTCCTTCAGCCCACAGCGCGCTGCCGGCAAGTGAAGACAAGGACACCGCGGGCCGTCAGAAGGTAAGTATAATATTTATTTTTTATTTTATTCTTTTTTTTACAGGTACTATGGTACCCGGGTCTGGAGGAGAGTCTCCTGTCCTCCACACCCAGGTACCATCCGCACATAGAAAAGCATATTATCCGTGTGTGCAAATAAGCTGACGCAGATAATATGCGTTTCAATGCAAGTCAATGGCGGCAATTACGCTGAGTGTCCGCAAAATTTCCGCAGCATGTGCACAGCACGGATTATCATTGGGGAACATGGCAGGTCTTCTACCATGCGTTTAAGCGTTTCTGCAGCGCTTTTGCCGGTGCGGAAACGCTTAAACGCATCGTGGGCACACAGCCTAACAGCGTGTCGCCTGTGTTCATGGACTGTAATGTAATCAGGCCTAGGTCAACATCTCTTGTTGCATCTAGTGGGTGTGAACCCTTCCCCCATCCAAGGGCTGATCCCAGTAGACAGAACAATAGACTCATGTTTGGCCCAGTCAGTTGCGTGGTGCCTCCCGATGCTGGAGGGTCTCAGGCTGCGGCCAGATCCTCGTGGCGTATGTGGATTGATAGAAGCTGCCACGTGGGATTGTGTTGTGTCCCTCATCTGCTGGATCCATTGAACTCATCCAAGGACTATTTCTATATTTTCCCTGGCGGGAGGCACCCCCGGACCTGTTTCTGCTGTTATATAGCAAAAACGAACCAAATACAGAGTATATGGCAAAGAATCAAAAAACTTTATTGTAAACAATATACAGAAAAGACATACATGATTAAAAAGGACGACACACAGACAACCTAACTGGGTGACACATATACAACATAATAATAGATGTTAAATATCTATTGCGACAAAGTGCAAGAAGTGCTAGTATTCAAGTCATTTATGCACTGGTACAAAATTATGGCATATTTCATCACTATGGAAATATACCATGTGCCATATGGCCTATAGTGCCCTATGAAAAAATGCTAAAGAATTATATTGCACTCTTACCCATATTAGATGAGGTGTCAGCACCCAGAATAAAAAAAGACCCCAATGCGTGTTTCGCGTGGTATATCCTATGGCTTCCTCGGGGGGATTGTTTAATAGGACCTTCCCTGTCTGTTTAAATATACTTTAGGGCCTGCGGTCACGTGACCGGAATGGACCAATCATCCCCTGGACCATCAGCGCATGCACGCTGAACCACCCGAGCCAGATGCGTCATGCACGGCCATCAAGATGAACCACGCATGACAGGGAACCATGACACATTGCCATGGCCCGCCAACATGCGCAGACACCATGCAGATGCCGTGCATGACACAGAGGCAAGGGGAGGCACAGCACCCACGTGCTCGCCAAAGAGAACAACACAGCAATGCATTTAGACAAGTATAGTAACGCAACTACTTAATAATGCAAAAATGTGTTAGAGTAAGCAGTATCATTTTCCTATAATTGCAACACGATTCTGTCAGTACGAAAATCAATTTTCTTGGTCCAATTTGATTGTTGCTCGTAGTATCCTCATATTGATTACCATATGTATGTGATCCATATAGATGGTGCATATAGACTATGGAGGGAGAAAGTTACAAATGACAAAGAAAACAAATTAAAATCAACACATACAATTGTATAAAAATACTACAAAGATTATATCTATTAAAGAAATGGGGTGAAGCTCAGGGCCTCATTAAGGCCATTTGGCGTCATTGTTCCCAGTTCCACTATCCATTTGGTTTCCCTTTGAGCCAGAAGTTCTTTTACATTTCCACCCCTAATGCCACTATGGATGACATCGATACCACATACCATAAATGTTTTAGGATTTCTCCCCTGACAGATTTTAAAATGACGTGCTATCGTCTTTAAGGAGGTTTGTCGGCCACCGTCCTCATACCCCATGTCACCTCACACCAGCCCCCTGGATGCCCCTCTACATACCCCAAGCCCCTCACACCAGCCACACAGCCCCCTAGATGCCCTTCTATATTCCACATGCTCCCTCACACCAGCCACTCAGCCCCCTGGATGCCCCTCTACATACCCCATGCCCCCTCACACCAGCCACGCAGTCTCCTGGATACCCTTCTACATACCCCATGCTCCCTCGCACCAGCCACGCAGTCTCCTGGATGCCCCTCTACATACCCCATGCCCCCTCACACCAGCCACGCAGTCTCCTGGATGCCCCTCTACATACCCCATGCCCCCTCACACCAGCCACGCAGTCTCCTGGATGCCCCTCTACATACCCCATGCCCCCTCACACCAGCCACGCAGTCTCCTGGATACCCTTCTACATACCCCATGCTCCCTCGCACCAGCCACGCAGTCTCCTGGATGCCCCTCTACATACCCCATGCCCCCTCACACCAGCCACGCAGTCTCCTGGATACCCTTCTACATACCCCATGCCCCCTCACACCAGCCAGACAGCCCCCTTTATGCCTCCAGAGCATTTATTCACATGGTCAGTTCTCCCCACCTCAGTCCTCACAGCACAACGCTGAACACGACCTCCTCATCACCAGTCCTCCTGTCCCGGCACAATGTGCGCACTGCTGCAGCTGCAGGTGGAATAGTGTCCACTAGACTGAGAAGGCCCCGCCCCTTCTGGTGACGTCATGATAGAATGAAATCACTCCTCCCCCTCAAGAAATCAACTCCAATCTAGACGCTACCCAAGTGAGACAGGTAATCAGGATACATGGGGTGCAGCCTGTTTATGGGGGTGTGCAGCCTGTATATGGGGGTGTTCAGGCTGTATAAGGGGGAGTTCAGGCTGTGTATGGGGGTGCAATCTGTGTATGGGAATGTGCAGTTGGTATATGGGGATGTGAAAGCTGTATTTGGGGGTGTGCAGTCTGTGTATGGCGGGGTGAGGCTTTATATGGAGGGCTCAGTAGGTATATGGGAGGGTGCAGCCAGTATATGGGGGTGTGCAGGCTGTATATGCGGGGTGCAATCTGTATATGATAAGGTGCAGTCTTTTATGGTGGTGTGCAGGCTGTATATGGGGGTGCAGGCAGCATATGAGGGCTACATGGTGTGCAGGCTGTATATAGGGGTGCAAGTTATATATGGGGAGTAAATGGAGTGCAGGCTGCATATGGAGGTACATGGGGTGCAGGCTGTATATGGGGGTACATGGTGTGCAGGGTGAATGTGGGGAGGTGGTGAAAGTTGTATATAGGGGTGCAGGTTATATATGGGGAGTACATGGGGTGCAGTGTGTATATGGGGATGTGAAGTCTGTATATGGGGTACATGGCATGCAGGCTCTATATGGGGTGCAGACTGTATATGGGTGTGCAGGCTGTATATGAGGGGTACATGTGGTGCAGGCTGCATATGGAGGGAGATGCAGACTGTATATGGGGGTACATGGTGTGCAGGGTGAATGTGGGGGGTGAAGGCTGTATATATGGGTGCAGGTTATATATGGGGAGTACATGGGGTGCAGGCTGCATGGGTGGGGGTATGTGGGGTGCAGGCTGTATATGGGTGTACATGGAGGGGGATGCAGGCTGTATATGGGGGTACATGGTGTGCAGGGTGAATGTGGGGGGGTGAAGGTTGTATATAGGGGTGCAGGTTATATATGAGGAGTATGACGCGCCCCCTGGGCCATATTCTTTAGGGGAATACCCGGAGCCGGATCAGATGGGGGTTGTAGTCTTCCGAGTGGCTGTGACCCGGTCCGTGCCCAGGGTGTCAAGCTCAGAGTATGTGGCAGTCCTACAGATGTTATAAAGTTCTTAATGTCGACTACGCCACCCGTTGTATTGCGGTCACTATGGCCGCCGCTGCAGCAGGGTCCGCTGAGGCTGATGGTGTTGGTGCAGCTTTTGGTAGTATAACCCCCAACGGGTGGGGTATAGCCTCAGGGGGGTCAGGTGCAGAGGATGGGGGTTGTGGTGGTGCAGCATAGATGGTAATTAAAGACAGAGTCGGGTTGTGCAGTTTAGGGTATTTACTCACTGCTGATGTTCCGGTCACTCCAGCTTCAAGTGACCACCCGAGCCGTGCTGCGTCCACCAGGTCCTGGATTCAGCAAACCCCCAAACAAGTCCGGAGCGTGACCCTGAGCTCTCCTTCTGTCCTTTCCTCTGGCCGTCCCCACTAGTGATCCACCTAGGTCCAGCTCCCTCGGGCCTTCTGTTGGGAGACCCTTGGCCTTGGGTTCCCTGACCCTCCACGTGGTTTGCCTTCGGGGTGGATGTGGTGGGTGGCCGTGGCAGACGCTGCCCACGGCCTCCGGTCTCTGGCTAGGGTGTGCTTTTGCCCCCACCAGTTTGGGATCCGGTACCCTATTGCCGACTCTTCACCCGGGGATTGAATTTGGGTTCTCAGAGTCCTTGCTTTTTCCCTCTCTGGGTCTTTCCTTCTCTGCTCCACTCTCTCTCTGCAGGCTCATCTGGACCTCTGCTTCTTACTGACTCTGACAGACTGACCCTGATCTTTGATGGTGCCCACCTTATATACTCCCTCTATGTGTGAGCTCAGGTGACCAGCACCCAATGAGCTCCTATCTTTACCCAGGCTGCTCCCCCTATCTGCCCCTACACTACTTGGGATGTACCACCCCCCTCCCACTCCAGCCAGGAACAGACTCGGTCGTACCTGCACATTTCTAAGTGGGAGTACCGTCGGCCTGCCCCTCGGAAATGGGATGTGTGTAGTGCATGCAGCCTACCGAGCTCAGGTCCACACTCCATCCTTACCCGGGAGTGGAATATCACACCTCTGGGTTGAGGTGCAATACCCCTGTAGCAGCCGAATCCTCAGGGTGCTACATTCCCCCCTGGTAAATCACAGCACGTCCTCGGGCTGTAAGAACAAAACACCACAAAACATACAAATTTTTTTTTTCATATAAACAACATAGTAAAAACATATAAAATATCATATATATATCAGAAAACTTTTCATATAAATAACATTCTCGTCGCCTCTGCTCCTCCTCCGGTCACTGTGCAACGTGTGACCGGGTAAAGTGCGACAGTCTTTTCTTGGAATAAAACAGTTTCCTATAAAACTGGTAGGGGGCGCTTTAGGGAGCGCAACTATATACAAGGGGATATGGCCGCTCTCAGTCCTCGGCCAGGTATTAGGGAGGATTGACCGCTCTCAGTCCTCGGTCAGTGGGAATAGGGACACACGGGGTTAACAGTTCACTCTTGTCTGGTCCCAACGGGGAACATATTTTAAATAAGTAACAGTTCTTGGTACCCCGACGGTCAACTTTATACAGTCTCTTCACTACCGTACTCAACGACGGCGTCCTCCTGCTCTTTCTTTGTGGACAGTTTCAGTTTCAGACCCGTCCGGGTCCTCTTGCTCCTCCTCACACCGCAGCTCTTCCTCCGTCAGGCGATGCACATGGAGGGCGTAGGGTCCTTTGGCACACTTGTGCCGGGTAAAGGTGACCTCGTCCCCGATGTAAAGGTCACGACCTCTGTGTCCCTCCGGTAGGTGGGACTCAACGTCTCTCCTGGTCACGAAGACGTCGCCTGGGGTGCGGTGGTCTCGGATGAAGCCCCACCCATGCTGCATGTTAAACTTGATCACAGTCCCGGTGGTGCGGGGACTATGCGCTGCACGGGGGTCTCTCCTGGCCCGGCTCTTCTGCTCCGCGCTCCTTATTTGAGCTTGCTGTTCCCGGACCCGCCTCTCTCTCCGCTCCCTCTCAAAGACCTTGAGTTGTTGGCGGCAGCACTCAGCACGCTCCGCTGCAGCTGCCCGAGTCTCCTGAGTGAACCCCATGAGATCTTCTCCGGTGGGGTCCCACTCAAATTGGGCCTCCTCTAGCGGGGGCGAGATCCTCTTTACGGGCTTTGGAGCCGGGATCAGGGGTGCACACATGGCCCCAGCCTTCCTCTGCCGTTCCAGTTCATGATATTCCTGGGGCCAGATGAAAGGCTGCCCATCCGGGCACGTGTGTTGGGTAAACAGGTCCTCTCCCAGATGCGGCACTCTTGGTCTTATGGGCGCAGTGGTGTTAGCGCCCGGGTTGCCCGGGCCTTGCGGCCAGGCCTGGGGTATCTGGAAGGTGAAGGGCACCGTAAGGACGGCGGCACCCTGGGCTACTTGGCCCTGCGACCAGGCCGGGGGCTCCGCGGAGGTAGGGGGCGCTGTTGGTATTGCGGCGCCCGGGGGTACTAGGCCTTGCGACCAGGCTGGTGGTACTTCCTGCTTGGTCACGCTCGGGGTCGAGGCGTGTGACGTCACAGGGGTCGCGGCTGCGGCTTCCGGTTGAGGCCTAGTCTGTGGCGGTGACGTTGCGGTTACGGGCACGGCAGGGGGTACTTCGGGCTCTGCGACGGGGAGCTGGGGCAGGTACGCGGTTTCCCGGTTTGGGGTAGAGACGTCCCCTTTACCTGCCTCCTTTCGTTCGGCTCCCTTCTCGGCGCCGTCTCCGGCCTTCAGTCCTCCTGCGCCATCCTCAGAGGCGGTCTGTCTCCTCGTCTTGGGTGGCGTGCTCCGCTGACAGGTCTCGGTCTGCTGGGCCATCTCTCGGCTCCACTGCGCCAACGTCTCTCGTTGCACCCGGGCCATCCTCCTTGCGAGGCCCTCCAGCGCGGTCTGTGCACACTCCCGGTCTCGGGGGAGCTGTGCTAGGACCTCCACTAGGCCTAGTGGGGTCGTTGCTTCCAGCAGGCTCCTGACCAACGGGTCGGTGCTGCTCTGCTCTCCTTCTGTTGTCTCCAGCAGGCTCCTGGCCAGCGGGCCGGTGCTGCTCTGCTCTCCCTCCTCTGTTTCTAGCAGGCTCCTGGCCAACGGGCCGGTGCTGCTCTGCTTTCTCGCCATCTCCGGGTAAGCTCCTCCGATACTCTTCTCCAGGCTTCTTGCCTCCGGGTGCGCTCGCTCCAGACTGCTCCAAGCGACACCCATCTTTGTTCTCTCCTTTCGTCTCCTCCCACCTCGAGGGCGGTCCCGGGGCCACTTGGTGATTGTCAGCTCCAGGGGCAGTTCTTTCACGCTGACAGACACCTCTAGCATCACAGTCTCTGTTGGTGGGGGCGGTTTCCACTTTTGGCGCCATTTTCGGTCCTGGCCCACGATGGGAGGTGGCCTCTTGCCATCCTCTGGCACGCCCATAATGGCGTCCGCTCTTCCAAGGCGGGAAACCTTTGGAAATGGCGGGAATCGTCTCCCAGTGGCGGGAAACTCTGCAGATGGCGGGAAAACGCTGTTAATGGCGGACAACCGGCTGGAATCGACCTGTGATGGGGTCCGATGGCGGGGACCCTCCGGAACCGGCAGGAGACTTCTTTTTGAGGTAAACTTGTTCTTTTCTTCAGGCACGCAGTACCCGGGTGTTGCGGGCACGTAATCCTGCCGACTACGCCAAAGTTGACGCGCCCCCTGGGCCATATTCTTTAGGGGAATACCCGGAGCCGGATCAGATGGGGGTTGTAGTCTTCCGAGTGGCTGTGACCCGGTCCGTGCCCAGGGTGTCAAGCTCAGAGTATGTGGCAGTCCTACAGATGTTATAAAGTTCTTAATGTCGACTACGCCACCCGTTGTATTGCGGTCACTATGGCCGCCGCTGCAGCAGGGTCCGCTGAGGCTGATGGTGTTGGTGCAGCTTTTGGTAGTATAACCCCCAACGGGTGGGGTATAGCCTCAGGGGGGTCAGGTGCAGAGGATGGGGGTTGTGGTGGTGCAGCATAGATGGTAATTAAAGACAGAGTCGGGTTGTGCAGTTTAGGGTATTTACTCACTGCTGATGTTCCGGTCACTCCAGCTTCAAGTGACCACCCGAGCCGTGCTGCGTCCACCAGGTCCTGGATTCAGCAAACCCCCAAACAAGTCCGGAGCGTGACCCTGAGCTCTCCTTCTGTCCTTTCCTCTGGCCGTCCCCACTAGTGATCCACCTAGGTCCAGCTCCCTCGGGCCTTCTGTTGGGAGACCCTTGGCCTTGGGTTCCCTGACCCTCCACGTGGTTTGCCTTCGGGGTGGATGTGGTGGGTGGCCGTGGCAGACGCTGCCCACGGCCTCCGGTCTCTGGCTAGGGTGTGCTTTTGCCCCCACCAGTTTGGGATCCGGTACCCTATTGCCGACTCTTCACCCGGGGATTGAATTTGGGTTCTCAGAGTCCTTGCTTTTTCCCTCTCTGGGTCTTTCCTTCTCTGCTCCACTCTCTCTCTGCAGGCTCATCTGGACCTCTGCTTCTTACTGACTCTGACAGACTGACCCTGATCTTTGATGGTGCCCACCTTATACACTCCCTCTATGTGTGAGCTCAGGTGACCAGCACCCAATGAGCTCCTATCTTTACCCAGGCTGCTCCCCCTATCTGCCCCTACACTACTTGGGATGTACCACCCCCCTCCCACTCCAGCCAGGAACAGACTCGGTCGTACCTGCACATTTCTAAGTGGGAGTACCGTCGGCCTGCCCCTCGGAAATGGGATGTGTGTAGTGCATGCAGCCTACCGAGCTCAGGTCCACACTCCATCCTTACCCGGGAGTGGAATATCACACCTCTGGGTTGAGGTGCAATACCCCTGTAGCAGCCGAATCCTCAGGGTGCTACAAGTACATGGAGTGCAGGCTGCATGTGGAGGGGGGTGCAGGCTGTATATAGGGGTACATGGAGTTCAGGCTGCATATGGAGGGGGATGCAGGCTGTATATGGGGGTGCAGTGTATATGTGGGGATTTGAAGTCTGCATATGAGTGTGCAGTCTCTCTATGGGGGGGTGCAGTCTTTATATGGGGTACATGGCATGCAGGCTATATGTGTGGGGGATGCAGGCTAGATCTGGGTGTGCAGGCTGGATATGAGTGGTACATGGGGTGCAGGCATTTTGTTTTACTTGTGCATCCATCTACCTACAATAGTCTCTTTGACATGGAGTCATGGGATATGTAGCTTCACTTATAGCAATTACAGTATATTTGCAGAACCAGGTAAGAGGAACAGATTTGACATTTATCCATCTGAAGCCATCCATTATTGTTTTACCAATATGATCAGCATTGATAACACAAAAGTTTATTACAAAAAAAGTTACATAAAAGAATCTGTCAATGATCAGTATTACTTCTTAGCTGCCAAGACATGAGGAAAGCAAACAAAGAACTTTACAAATAATAGACTTTTGTTCCATTTTTTATTGTAATTGAAAAGTCTCTTCAAATGCGAATGAGTGACACGTATCCATTTCATCACAGACCCTCCAAAATGTCATCAGTAATCTTAAAATACAAATACAATGAAATTGCTTACAAACATCCATGTACGGAAATCAGTCTCTGGTTAAGGAATAATAATAAAACATTATGTGCAAGTGATCACAATATTCATGAAGATTTAATTTACAAGAATATCGAATAAAGAGCTTATCTTAATAAAATATAGGTGAAAAGCACATAGTATATGAATATACTGACAAAGAAGTGTGAGGTTTGTAAAGGGGGGTGATTTCAAAAGAACCACCTGGGCATGACGGGTGCCTCACATCCTGACAGTAAAAGATATTCATGGGATCTGTCCCCAGGTTTTTGCTTCCTCATCTAAGAACAGAATGATGTAGGGGCAGAGACTCTGATTCCAGCGATATATCACTGCTGCTTACTGCAGTTTTGATAAAATCTCTTTTTTATCTGCTTTAGATCTACCAGTTCTCTGCTGAGCTCCGTATAATCCCAACCACACCATTGATTCACAGCTTCATGTGTACGTTGTGCATATTTAGTAAGATGCCAATCAGTGGTGGGGGTGGGTTACATAGCGCTCATGATTTTATCAAAACTTCAGCAATAGTCAAGTTAGAGATGCATCACTGGAACCAGGATCTCCGTCTCTACATTATGCTGCTCTCAGATTTGGTGGCAAAAACCTTGTGGCAGATATCCTTTAAGGCCAATAGAGTGTCTAGTCATATTGGTTATTATTTTCAATGTTGTAACGTATGCTTCCATAGATGAAACCAATCACCTTGTGTGAAATACCTATGTCCAGCCCTTAAGGAAAAAAGTAAGATGTACAACCCTCTCTATACAATGTAAGTGTGGTATAAACTTTTTTATTACAGGGAATTCATGTAACATGTAAATATTTGTGCTTGACCGGTAATTTGTCCATGGATTACGAAACAATGGATACACAGAATTATAATATAAAGGTATGGAAGTAATCATCATTAGTCTGTGTGCCCACGATGCCTTTAATGCGTTTCTGCAGCGTTTTTGCAGCTGTGGAAACGCATTCAAAACGCATGGTAGAAGGTCTGCCATGTTCCCCAATGATAATCTGCATGTGCTGTGCACATGCTGCGGAAATTTCCGCTGCGGATTATCATTGCGGAAAAAAACGCAGCACTACCAATTATTTTGCGGAAGCGCTGCGTCTTCGCCGCTATTGACTTGCATTAGACCCCATGGATTACGCATCACTGTATATGTAGATGCATAATCCAAGCGTTCTAATGTGCGGATGGTACCCAGGTGTAGATGAGAGGAGAGTCTCATCCACACCCAGGTACCATTAAAAAATCTGTAAAAAAAGAATAAAATAAAAAATAAATGTATGTTTACCTTCTGGCGGCCCGCGGTGCGCTCCTACTTGCTTCCCGGCACTTTGCAGTGGATTGAAGGACCTGCGCTGACGTCAGAGTCATGTGACGGGTCACGCGACGCTGACGTCGGCAGGTCTTTCAATCCACCACTGTCGGCAAGGGAGAACGGAGTGTAAAGCAGGACACTGGGGGCCATCGGAGGGTAAGTATACATTTATTTTTTATTTTTAACCATTCTCTCGGGTCACACTATATAAATCCATGCAGTTTGCATGGATTTATATAGTGTGACCTAGTTGTCACAAGCACTTTCCAAGTGATGCTAATCTCTTGGAAAGCGCTTGTAAATCCGCATGCGGAAATGTCAGTGAATAACGTTCCATTTCCGCATGTCCTTGGCAGGAAAACGCATGTACAATCTGCATGTACAATCTGCATGCGTTTTTTTCTGCCAGGGAGATGCAGAAACGCTCAGGAAAAAATCCTGAGCATTTCTGCATCGTGGGCACATAGCCTTAAAGGGGTTGTCCACTACTAGGACAACCCCTTCTTGATCTAAACGCTTTGCCCTGATAAAATAAAAAAGCTTATACTCCCCTCCCGTGATGGCGCCATTCCAGTGGTGTCGGCACTCTCGACTTCGGGGCTCTCGTGCGGTTGTTGTGACACGTGATGCCCGGCGCCCAATCAGCACTGACGTCACTGTCCCCGCTTTGTCGAATCGAACATGAAGAGGAAGTCCGGGCTGCAGACGATCTCGGACTTCCTCTTCTTGTTCAATTTGTACTAAGGAGGGGACAGTGACGTCAGCGCTGATTGGGTGCCGGGGTCATGTGTCACAACAGCAGTACGGGAGCCCTGGGGAGAGCGAGTGCCGACACCGCAGGAACGGCACCGGCACGGGAGGTGAGTATAGGCTTTTTTACTATATAGGGGCCAAGAGTAGGATATGAGAAGGGGTTGTCCAAGTAGTGCACAGCTTCTTTAAAAGTACTTTGCTGTGATGATGTTATTTTGGGGTCTAAAAATCTGCTGACAGGTTCTATTTAATGTATAATCACCAACATATAAAGTAATAGGATACTAATAGGATACACCATTATTTTGGGATCAGTGGGGGTTGAAAATGTGAGAATGAAGAGACCACAATGACTATTTAACTCTATGTCCACTTCTACGATTTTTGGGTTTTTACTTTAATGGAGCTATACTGCAGTTGTTCAGGGGAAATCACTGAAAGGGACAAATCACTAAATCAGAGTAGCTGCCCTTATTCTCATAATAGTGGGGTCCGAGAGGTCAAACCTTACCACCCCCCCCATACCCTAACACTGATCATAAAGAAGTGGAACATCCTAGTTATGAGAATATTGTGTGTTTAGTCTAATGAAATTAGAGGTAACCTTCAAAATATATAATGTAAAATAGTTCATGGAAGTATATAGTCAAATGTAAGAAAAGTTGGAATGTCTGAAAACCTGTAATAAGATAGCAGGAAGCCTTACACATACACACATTTTAAAATATCAAGGTACTTAACTTCTCTTTTTTTCTTTATTAAAGAGATTGTCCAGGATAGAATACAAAATCGGTGGAGGTTAAATACCCGGCATACTTACCAAATCAGCTGAAATCCGCACCAGCAGTGGCGGGACCTATGTAATGTGTGGGACAAAACACAGCAGCCTGTACATTGCTAAGTGACTGTTGTCGAGTACTTCTCTTCATTTCCTATTTGCACTTAAAAAATAAAGATTATTATTATTTGCTTTATCTCCCTTCCTTTTGAATAGGAGATAAGGTGCAGTACCCAGCAGCTGCCACTAAGTGATGTGTTCTGCTTGGTACAGCTCAGCTCCCGGCCCGGCTCATCAGTAGAGGTGCCTAGAATCCGTTCCCCACCAATCGCATGCTGACGACCTGTAATATGAATAGATGACCAATACTTCTGTCCTGGACAAACCCATTTATATATGTAAAAGGCATAAAAACTACATCCTAGGGCTCTTTCACATGTCCTGATATTTCCGGTACTGGAAAAAACAGTAACGGAGATATCCGTGTCCGTGTGCACCTGTGTGGCACACGTGTGACAATCATGTGCTGCATCAAGAGCAAACATACCAGCGCCTGAGAGTCAGCAGTACTTTTAGCGCTGTTCCCAAGCGCCGGGTGCTGAACGCTTCCCTTATCATTGTTCCCTGCTGGTGTTGCGATCAGCGCGAGCAAGGGACAATGATGAGAGTAGTATTTTGCTCCCGCAGTGTCCAACTGTAAATATAAGAATAAAATGAAAAAATCCATATACTCACTTGTCCTAAGTGTCCCGCGCTGTAATCCATGCGACCACTCACGCCGAGGAGCGCAGCTCCGGGACCTGCTCACTGGAGCGAGTCATTCTCCCCGGCTCCTCGGCGTGAGCGGTCGCATGGATTACAGCGGGGAACACTTAGGACAGGTGAGTATAAGGATTTTTTTATTTTATTCTTATTCGTACAGATGGACACTGTGGGAGCAGACTACTATTCTCAACATTGTCCCCTGCTAGTGCTGATTGCGACGCTAGCAGGGAACAATAATGTGGGCAGCGTTCAGCACTTGGCGCTTGGGAGCAGCGTTAACTGTACAATGATTCCCAAGCGCCTGTATGTGTCATACGGATGACACATGGATGTCATCCACGTGTCAGTGTGGGACGTTTTGCGACCCGTGTAGCAGGTAAAAAACGGACATGTCAATGTGTTTTGCCCACAGGCAAACGGACTGTGGAAACACGCTGACATGTGCACAAACCCCTTCATTTGAATGGGTCTATGTGTGTCAGTGTCTCCAGTACGTGTGGAAACTGTCATCACACATACCGGACACACTGACGTGTGAAAGAGCCCTGACAGTGTCTTTTCAAAGCTTTCGTCACATTTTATACAAAATAATATGTGAGTTTTTATTGCTACTTCATTGATAAAAGCATTGTGTATAAGTGAATCACTACCAATGATGTGGGTGCAACTGAATTCTTTATTCCAGATGAAAAAATACAAAGGATATTATTCTTAAGTTACTTAAACAAAGACACTGACAAAATAATGCACTAAACATACAGAACAGATGCTACTTTGCATGGAGAGACTGACTGAAGCCATCAGTCTAAGTTATTTCACCTTGGTAAAGTCTTCGCTATTAACCATGCATATCTACAAACGGGCAAGGATGACAATCCAATACTCATTAAAAAACATTTGATTTCCTACATATACAAAAATATCATCTAAACAAAATGAGTCTAAGATGCAAAAGCCTTTTAAAATTACATCTTCTATGCAATAACAATAAAACCCCAGTTTTGGTCTACAGCAGAGGTAGAAAGCCAGCGACTCTACAGCGGCTGTAGACCCCCATTACGATCAGTCAGTCTAAAGGTTCGTTCACAGTTATATTTTTAAGCTCCAGCAGATCCCAGCAGAGAAAATAAGGAAAAAAATCTTTCCTCTGTACGGAACTTAAAAATGCTAAAGTCAATGATCGCTAACACATTTCATTAAATAGCCAAGCATGCTGGGTCCAGTAGTTTCACAATGGTATAAAGCCCAGTTTAAAGGGGCAGCTCTACATAGATATTATACAACCAGACATAATCTACTGGTCATATGTAAAGTATGATGTATACTCTACTAGGTGAAAAAAAAAATCTCATGTAATAATCTCCCCTGGTTTACCGATGTCCTCCTTTCAGCTCAAACGGCCAAAATCCAGTGTTCTTTGAGCTCGCGGAGACTCTTCACTTATCCCAAAATGCAGTGGGAATATGCAAATTATTTCCTCAGGACTCCTCCCCTGGTGGGGGGCTGGGAGAGAGCAATTATGTGGGGCTGGGAGAGAGCAATGATGGAGGTGCTGGGACAGAGTAATGATGGGGGTGCTGAGAGGAAATGATGAGGGTGCTGGGAGAGCGCAATGATGGGGGTGCTGGGAGAAGCAATGATGGAGGTGCTGGGACAGAGCAATGATGGGGGGCTGGGAAAGAGCAATGATGGAGGTGCTGGGACAGAGCAATGATGGGGGTGCTGGGACAGATCAATAATGGGGGCTGGGAGAGAGCAATGACGGGGGTGCTGGGACAGAGCAATGACGGGGGTGCTGGGAGAGAGTAATGATGGGGGTGCTGAGAGAGAGCAATGATGGAGGTGGTGGGAGAGAGCAATGACTGGGGTGCTGGCAGAGAGCAATGACGAGGGTGCTGGGAGAGAGCAATGATGGGGGTGCTGTGAGAGAGCAATTATGGGGGTTTCACTTTGCTCGTACTGTGAAGCCTTGTATGTTTTCCGTGTGCACATAGCCTTACAGTTAATTGGGGAGAGTCATAGAGACTGAATATCACTTTATATTTTGATTACTAAGTGGCTAATAGTATATTAATGGGGGGGGGGTACATATCTGTATTCAGGGGCACAGAGCGGGGGAGACACATGTATGCAAATGTAGCACCCTGAGGATTCGGCTGCTACAGGGGTATTGCACCTCAACCCAGAGGTGTGATATTCCACTTCCGGGTAAGGATGGAGTGTGGACCTGAGCTCGGTAGGCTGCATGCACTACACACATCCCATTTCCGAGGAGCAGGCCGACGGTACTCCCACTTAGAAATGTGCAGGTACGACCGAGTCTGTTCCTGGCTGGAGTGGGAGGGGGGTGGTACATCCCAAGTAGTGTAGGGGCAGATAGGGGGAGCAGCCTGGGTAAAGATAGGAGCTCATTGGGTGCTGGTCGCCTGAGCTCACACATAGAGGGTGTATATAAGGTGGGCACCATCTAAGATCAGGGTCAGTCTTTGCAGAGGAGTCAGTCTGCCACAATCAGTCAGTCTGTCAGAGTAAGAAGAAGAGGAGCAGAGAAGCCCCAGAGAGAGAGAGAGAGTGGAGCAGAGAAGGAAAGACCCAGAGGAGACAAAGAGAGGACTCTGAGAACCCAAATTCAATCCCCGGGTGAAGAGTCGGCAATAGGGTACCGGATCCCAAACTGGTGGGGGCAAAAGCACACCCTAGCCAGAGACCGGAGGCCGTGGGCAGCGTCTGCCATGGCCACCCACCACATCCACCCCGAAGGCATACCACGTGGAGGGTCAGGGAACCCAAGGCCAAGGGTGTCCCAACAGAAGGCCCGAGGGAGCTGGACCTAGGTGGATCACTAGTGGGGACGGCCAGAGGAAAGGACAGAAGGAGAGCTCAGGGTCACGCTCCGGACTTGTTTGGGGGTTTGCTGAATCCAGGACCTGGTGGACGCAGCACGGCTCGGGTGGTCACTTGAAGCTGGAGTGACCGGAACAACAGCAGTGAGTAAATACCCTAAACTGCACAACCCGACTCTGTCTTCATTTAACATCTATGCTGCACCACCACAACCCCCATCCTCTGCACCTGACCCCCTGAGGCTATACCCCACCCGTTGGGGGTTATACTACCGAAAGCTGCACCAACACCATCAGCCTCAGCGGACCCTGCTGCAGCGGCGGCCATAGTGACCGCAATACAACGGGTGGCGTAGTCGACATTAAGAACTTAATAACATCTGTAGGACTGCCACATACTCTGAGCTTGACACCCTGGGCACGGACCGGGTCACAGCCACTCGGAAGACTACAACTCCCATCTGATCCGGCTCCGGATATTCCCCTAAAGAATATGGCCCAGGGGGCGCGTCACATACAATATGTGACCTTGTTATTTTCTAGGCTGGAGATCATCGTGACAAGACGAGTCATGGCTGGGAGATGTCGACATGAAGGTCTGACCAGATGGAGAAGAAGCAGCAGAAACCGACTCTGATCAGACGAGACGTCAGCGGTAAGTGCCTGGATGTAAATATTATTCTATATCTGCACTGTGTGACTTGAAGTGATAATGTTATCTGTAAAATCCCTTAGGCCACATTCTCACATTTGTGTGAAATGTCTGTGTGCTGCCAGATCTTTTTATAGGATGGTCCACGGACTCGTACAGTTTTATAGATCCATTCACACATCCATGAAAATCACGTATCTGAGAATGAGATCTAAGAGGGTCAGAGAATGTCCTGTTCTGATCCGATTTTGAGGATTAGAATAGGACATGCTCAATGCGTCAGTAAAACAGGGCAGCACACCAACACTGCACACAGATGCAGGAATGTAGCCTTATTATGTATAGCACAGTCCCTTAGTATATAGTGTACTCACTTATTATGTATAGCGCCATCCTTAGTTATATAGTTTCCTCTTTTATTATGTATGGCGCTGTCCCTTATTATGTACCATCTTCTCTAGCGGCTCACAGTTGGGGGATCATACTGTGTTGGGGTCAGCATACTTTATCCTGGGAGTTGAGGTGGGGTACAGTAGGGTCATTATACTGTGCATGTGGAGGAATTCACCATGGGGTTTCATACTGTGTTTGGGGAGCCCTTTTATTGGCATCACACTTTATGTGAGCAGGAGAAAGAGAGATCTAGGACGTCAGCAGGAGGAAAATTACTATGTAAAGGACAATTATTTAAATTTGTTTTTGGGGGGGGGCTCAATTAGAGCTTCTGCTATGGGGCCCCATGATTCCTATGTACGCCCCTGCTTACAGGGATTCTCTGGAGCCACTCATGTTACGATCCCAAACACCTGCCCAGACGCCCCAGCCTCCCATTTTCCCTCTCAGCGGCACCGTCTCACAAATCAACAAATCATCCAGATATTTTTGGAAACACAACGCTGGGTGTACATGTCCCAATTATGGGTCTGGCTTCAATGTATAGATTACTCTCCGTGCTTTTATACACAGTGCAGAGGATTTAGCCCCTTCACGACCTATGACGTATAGGTACGTCATAGCTTGTGTCCCTCCCTACGATGCTAAGCCCGCTTATTTCCCGGCACATGTGCCCCTTACAACCGCAGGTGGAATTGTGATCCACCCGCGGCTTTTAACATGTTAAATGCCGCTGTCAATCTCTGACAGCGGAATTTAACTCGCGCAAACCAGATACCAGTCACAAACCCCGTCCGTCGATGCCCCTGTCACATGATCGCCGGGCGCCGATCGGTTGGCATGACAACTGAGAATCTGCAGAAGAACTCCGTGCTTGTCATTGCAGATGTCCTATGGATGCCGCCGTTCATAGGAGATGATGATTTCTGCTACACATAGCAGAGCTGGAGCCCTTCAAACATTCAAACAAATCCAATAAAAAAAATACACATATTTGGTATCGCTGTGTTCAGAATCACCCGATCTATCAAAATATAAACTAAATTAATCCAACTGGTAAACGGCATTAAAAAGAAAAAAAATCAAAAAAACAGAATTACTTTTTTTGGTGTACCTCAACATTGCAATAAAATGCAACAACAGGCGATCAAACATCTTATCTACCCCAAAGTGGTATCAATAAAAACGTTAGTTCGGCGAGCAAAAATAAGCTCTCTCCTGGCCTCAGATCCTGAAAAATGTCATAAAATGGCGCCATTTTTTTTCTTCTAAACTTTGGATTTTTTTTTCACAACAAATAAAAAAGAACCTATATATGTTTGGTATCTACGAACTCTAATGATCTGGAGAATCATAATGGCAGGTCATTTTTAGCATTTAGTGAACATGGTAAAAAAGCAATTGTGGAATTGCACTTTTTTTGAAATTTTACTGCACTTTTTTCCAGTTTTCCAGTACACAATATGGTAAAAACAATGGTGTCATTCGATAGTACAAATCGTCCCGCAAAACACAAGCCCTTACATGGCCATATTGACGGAAAAATAAAAATGTATGGCTCTGGGAAGAAAGGGAGCAAAAAACGAAAATGCAAAAATAGACTATCACAAGGTCATTAAGGGGTTAAGGGCTATTTCTGCAGCCAATCACAAATCTGCAGTAGCAGGACGCCCCAAACCCACGATCCGGCTCTTGCCCCTTAATGAACGTGGCACATCTCACTCACCATCCATGTACCACAGTCAGAACAGCCGGGTACAAAATTGTTATATGACAAACACGGCACTTCTGAGAACGGTGCACGAATAGGATCCTGTCCCGTAAATGAATGAAAGTAACTTCTGCACTCCAAAATGATGCAAACAGTGAGATTTATTTACAATGGGCAAACCAGAAAAGTGAAACATTTTGGTCTATTATTCAGACCAAACTTTCATTTAATCATGGGCCGGGTTCAGTCCTGCTACGGTTTACACAACATCCGGACATAAACTATAGTGGATCCATAGATTTTTAGAAACGTGATGAAGTAAAAAACACAGAAATCGCAAAATGTTTGCGCAAAATAAAGTTTTTTATTTTTACCAAAACAGAATCTCTTGGTTAGATGAATGTGATCAATGCAGTGGCCAGGCGATGCCCAGCCCTGTTGTCAGGTGATGCCCAGCCCTGTTGTCAGGCAACCCCCTGCCCTGTTGTCAGGTGACGCCCTGCTCTGTTGTCAGGCGATGCCCAGCCCTGTTGTTAGGCGATGCCCAGCCCTGTTGTCAGGCGATGATCAGCCCTGTTGTCAGATGATACCCTGCCCTGTTGTCAGGCAATGCCCAGCCCTGTTGTCAGGCGATGCCCAGCCCTGTTGTCAGGTGATGCCCTGCCCTGTTGTCAGATGATATGTGGCGCCCCTGCGGGTCCAGTTGCCACAGAGGTACTGCATCTCAGCCAGAGGTGTGGTACCCCACTCTCAGGTAAGGAGGAGGCACTACCTGGGACCAACACACTCACATCCAACACTACACCACTCCATTAGGGAAGATCCAGATCGCTCCTAAGGGAGAGCACAGACCCGGTCCCTGTCTGGAGAGTGGACTAGGTAGAGGAGGTGGGTGGTGGAAGTAGGGGAGCACTGAAAGAAGAGTATAAAAGAATGGTAGAAACATCTAGAAGGGGTCCGAGGAGCAGGAGCTCAGTGAGAGAGGACCGGAGCAGTGAGGAGGACTCCAGAGAGAGAACGGATCCTAGTGGCACGGGAAGTGCGGAGTCCACTCGTGCGCCCGAGTTCACGCTGATCTTGAAGGGATCAGGTCCAAGTTGGGGACCGGCCCCAGACTAGTGGAGGACTGCAAGACTCAGCTAGCAAACCGGAGGTTGCGGTATCTTCAAGTGCCATAGCCAAAAACCACACACATTCGCTGAAAAGGTGGCCATATAGGACAAAGGGGACAGAAAGGACGTCGCCCAACAAAGCCCGTGGCCACTGGCTCGGGACACTGTGTGAGGCGCAGGGCAGGAGGGCGAGAGCCAGCGCAGAGAGACGACCTGGAAAGGTACACAAAAAGGGGTTCTCGTTCAAGTGCACCCAAGATATCTGAGAGTTGGCTGGATCACTTCCCCGGAGGACACAGGACTCGGTGGGCTATTATAATCTGGCAGTTGTAACCTGGAACACCATAAGAACTGTGAGTAAAAACTTGAAGACCGCACCCCGCTGTGTCCTTTACTTAATTGCTGCGTCACCTGCCTTGCACCACAACACCAACATCTTAAACCCCTTATTTAACTGCTCTGAGGCCTAGCTCTACCCGTGGAGAGCTGAACCATCTTTGCTGCGTCACCAACAGCCCCAGTGGATCTGAACAGCAGCGGCGGCCATCTATAGCCGCATACCACGGGTGGCGTCACAAATCTTTATTTCCCAATTGACTGTTCTTTATTGACCGCCCTGGGCCACGGACCGGGTCACTGCCACCGTGACTACCCCAAAAAGGACCGGCCCGGCTACCAAGTACCCCACGGCCCCAGGGGGCGCGTCAGATACCCTGCCCTGTTTTCAGGCGATGCCCTGCCCTGTTGTCAGAAGATGCCCAGCCCTGTTGTCAGACGATGTCCTGCTCTGGAAGAGGAAGAGTCTGAAGAAGTGGCACTGATCTGGGAGGCATCAAATTATTTATTATTTTTATTGCTAGATGAGACCTATTGTTTTCTACATCAACCACCTAATGACGGGGCAGATACTAAGTGCGACCAACCATGAGACTCTGAAGACACACGAGAGATCTGAAGGGGTTGCCCCGAATTATATAAATATGACTGTGAGAAACAGTGCCATGCCTGTAGCTGGGGAAGGGGGGCACTGCCAGGCTCAGCAGCAGATGTCCCAGTCCTTAGATCTAGTGTGCACCTCAGTGCTTTCCCATGGGCACAATTAGACATCTAGCTGTGGAACTACAACTCCCAGCCTGCTGTGATTCCCCTTTAAGCAGGTGCACAGCATCCTCAGTATAGTGCTACATGTCCTGTCCCATCTACTTGTGTGTCATCCCCACCGAGAGCAGCTGCGGACAGTTCACTTCCCTCCGGTATCGGCCGCTCATCTGCACATCGGGCTCCGGAGGCCACTCCGTGTTTATCAACAGATCATACAGGATGTTCTCATCACTGCTCCTGCTGGCTGCCGTGTCCAGATGCCGCCATCTTTGCTACTGGAAGGTGAACTGCCAGTGCAGGAGCAGGGGCATGTCTAAATCTCATGTCAAACTCTGGCTCGCAGGCGAAATCTGACCCTCAATATGAGTATATCTGGCACGCAACACTGTATGGACCAATATGTGGGACCATGGGAAGGGGGCATTGCCAGGCTCAGCAGCACCATTATACTGTATGGAGGACTATGTAAGGCCCATTATACTGTATGGGGGACTATCTGGGACCATTATACTGTATGGAGGACTATGTGAGGCCATTATACTGTATGGAGGACTATGTGGGACCCATTATACTGTATGGTGGACTATGTGGGGCCATTATACTGTATGGAGCACTATGTGGGGCCCATTATACTGTATGGAAGACTAGGTGGGGCCCATTAAACTGTATGGAGGACTAGGTGGGGCCTATTATACTGTATGGAGGACTATGTGGGGCCCATTATACTGTATGGAGGACTATGTGGGGCCTATTATTCTGTATGGAGGACTATGTGGGGCCATTATACTGTATGGAGCACTATGTGGGGCCCATTATTCTGTATGAAGAACTATGTGAGGCCCATTATTCTCTATGGAGAACTATGTGAGGCCCATTATTATGTATGGAGGACTATGTGAGGCCCATTATTCTCTATGGAGGACTATGTGAGGCCTATTATTATGTATGGAGGACTATGTGGGGCCCTTTATACTGTATGGAACACTATGTGGGGCCATTATACTGTATGGAGGACTATGTGGGGCCCATTATTCTGTATGGAGGACTATGTGGCCCATTATTCTGTATGGAGGACTATGTGGGGCCAATTATTCTCTATGGAGGACTATGTGGGGCCCATTATTCTGTATGGAGCGCTATGTGGGGCCCATTATTCTGTATGAAGAACGATGTGAGGCCCATTATTCTCTATGGAGGACTATGTGAGGCCCATTATTCTGTATGGAGGACTATGTGGGGCCCATTATACTGTATGGAACACTATGTGGGGCCATTATACTGTATGGAGGACTACGTGGCCCATTATTCTGTATGGAGGACTATGTGGGGCCAATTCTCTATGGAGGACTATGTGGGGCCCATTATTCTGTATGGAGGACTATGTGGGGCCCATTATACTGTATGGAGCACTACGTGAGGCCCATTATACTGTATGGAGGATTATGTGGGGCTATTATTCTGTATGGAGGACTATGTGGGGCCATTTATACTGTATTGAACACTATTTGGGGCCATTATACTGTATAGAGCACTATGTGGGGCACTTTACACTGTATGGAGCACTATGTGAATTATACTGTGATGGGGTCACCATTCTTTGTCGGGGGGATTGAGGGAGGTCATCATACCGTTTGTGTAGAAGAATTCACTGTGGGAATATCTTACTGTGTTTGGGGGGCACTTTTGTTGGCATCATACTTTATTATCTGTATTATTCAAGTTTTTTTTATCCTTTGTGGTTACATATTTAAATTAGGCCATTGGTTCATATGCTTATTACTGCTCTTAGATAACATATTATAGTATTCCAATATTTTATGCTAAGATCTATTAATTAACCCCTTCACCCCCGGGCCATTTTCCGTTTTTGCGCTTTCATTTTTTGCTCTCCTTCTTCCCAGAGCCATAACTTTTATATTTTTTTCGTCAATATGGCCATGTGAGCGCTTTTTTTTGCAAGACAAGTTGCACTTTTGAACGACACCATTGGTTTTACCATATAATGTACTGGAGAACAGGAAAAAAATTCCAAGTGCAGCAAAATTGCAAAAAAAGTGCAATTCCAGTTTTGTTTTGTTTTTCACCACGTTCAATATATGGTAAAACTGACCCACCATTATGATTCTCCAGGTCAATACGAGTTTGTAGAGTCCAAACATGTATAGGTTCCTTTTTTATTTCAATGGTGAAAAAAAAATCCAAAGTTTGTAAATAGATAAATAAAAAGCTGACGTTTGTATCGATACCATTTTGGTGTAGATACAATGTTTTGATCGCCCGTTATTGCATTTTATAGCAATGTTGCAGCAATCAAAAAACGTAATTCTGGCATTTTGATTTTTTTTCTCGTTACGCCATTTACCGATCGGATTAATTATTTTTATATATTTATAGATCAGGGCGATTCTGAATGCGGCGGTACCATTCAGAATCCAAATCCCAGCTTCTAGTATCCATGGGATACTAGAAGCTGGGATCTTCTGATTGCCTGTGGTACACACAGCAGGACTTCAGCCCTGTTATGTGTAACATAAATGCTCATCTGCTATGAACACCGACCTCATTGCAGATCAGCAATGACAACTACAGGGGTCTCCTGAGGACTACAGGTTGTCATGCCAACCCATTGGCAACCCGCAATCATGTGATGGGCGCTCTGATGGGCAGGAGTAGTGACATGCTTCCGACGCGGCCATATAAAATGGAGCTGTTGGACATTGACAGCGTGATTTAACATGTTAATCGCGATTCCACCTGCGACTGTTAGGGGCACATGACAGCTGATCAGATCAAAAGTCATGTGCCGGGAAAGATGTGGGCTCAGCGCCGGAGCCCACATCAAAGGAGGAGAAACGACATGTGCCGTATGTATACGGCACATGTTGGGAAGGGGTTAAAATGTATTTTGTTCGTAGGACAACCCCTTTAGGTTTGTTTCCATATGAAAAGGTTGATAGTTATATTTGATGATAAGAAGAAACTTCCTCAATTGTAGACATTTGTTTTAATAAATATCAAGGTTGGCTCGCACTTTGTCCAAGCTTTTAATTTTGGCCCTCTGTTCATTTGCGTTTGACACCCCTGGTCTTGATATACGATGATGTCACAAGGAAGGTGGAGGCTCCTGGCTCTCAGCCTCGCTCTCCACTGCTCACAGGAAACAGCGGTTACTTCACATGTGTAACTGATAGGAAACGTAATGTAAGAGGGGGTCAGGGGAGCAATGTGCTGCAGGAGAAGGATTAGGCAGGGGAGCGATATAATGCAGGAGGTGGAGGATTAGGCAGGGGGCTATGTGCTACAGGAGGGGGAGGATTAGGCAGTGAGTGATGTGCTGCAGAAGTAACCTGTATATAGATGAAGTGAGTGATGTACTGCAGCACGGTGCTGCAGGGAGGCGAAGATTAGGAAGGGAGTGATGTGCTGCAGAAGGGGAGAATTAAGCAGGGAACGATGCGCTGCAGGAAGGGGTGGTTTAGGAAGGGGAGCGATGTGCTGCAGGAGAGGGAGGATTAGGCAGGGAGCGATATGCTTCAGGAGGTGGAGGATTTGGCAGTGGGTGATAAGGTGCAAGAGGGGAATTGTCAGGGGAGCGATGTGGTGCGGAAGGGGTAGGATTAGGCATTGAATATGTGCTGCAAGAGGGGGAGGATTTGGCAGGGAGCAATGTCCTGCAGGAGGGGGGAGATTTAGAAAGGGAATGATGTGCTGCAGGAGAGGGAGGATTAAGCAGTGAGCAATATGCTGCAGGAGGGGGAGGGTTAGACAGGGAAGCGATGTGTTGCAGGTGGGGGAGAATCTGTGACTACAGCCCACTGTTTAATGTTTATAGGAGCCTGCCTTTTATATATTTTATGTTTTTTTTCTGACTAAACTGCATAACACCTGACATGAAGAACGCTTAGCAGTCATTGTCCCTGTGAATTGTCACTGTCCCGGTTCACCGCTGTTTCTTTTTGTTTTTAGTGCCAATCTGACAACAGTGAAGGTTCTGCTGATGATGGCGGTCGGGTTCCGAATAGAATGTTCATGTCTGTTCTCATTGTAGTGACATCAGAGGTTTGTGACATCACGGAATATGCTGAATTCTTCTGACCGCACTCGACTGAATAAAGGCACCACACACTCTTGTCTTTGTCATCACTTTGTGATAATGTGGCACCCCAGGGGTCTGGTTTCCACAGTAACGGCAATGTTATGTCTGAGAGCAGGTGGGAGGTCTCTTGGTCAGGAATCCTATGCATGCCACACCTCCTGCCCAGTCCTGGGAGGGGAAGAACTTCCCCTATATAAACCTGGGGCTGAGGCAGGGTTAGAGAGTCCAGAGGGAGAGTGCAGCCAGGAGGGCTGACAGGGAGCTGTGGCTCCGGCTGGGCCCAGCTCCTGGGCCATGCCAGAAGTAGAGAAGAGAAGCAGCATAGGAAGAAACAACAGGAGCTCTGTGGGAGCAGTGTTACAAGGAGTCAGGGGCTGGCAGCTGCAGAGCTCGCCCTGACTGAGAAGATTTCTTACCGGACCCGGAGTCCGAGGCTGTGGGGACTAACTCCTACCCAGCAGCAGAATCCGTCAGGCAGGGGATTTCAGGTCCTCTGGCCAAGAAACCCGAAGGCACGGTCACACGCATGGGACCAGCACCGCCGTCATGGAGCGGAAGCTACTAGAAGGCCCCGAGTCACCGGCCATACGGGTGAGCACCACACGGTACACTCAGGGACGTGGGCTACTTATACCCGCCTCTAGCAAGGTAGCCAGAAGAGTACAGTCAGTTTGGGAGGCCTACAACTCCGCCTGGCCAGGGGAGATCCCATCTGCTCAAGGACTGACCAGGCCCCGATCGCTAGCCAGTACTCCGGGAGGGTCTATCTTTGTCACCAGTAAAGACCCTGAATCACACCGCGTCGTCTCTGAGTGATTCCTGCTACCCCCATCATCCACGTCGGCTGCCCTGAGGCCATACCCCTCCCGTTGGGGGTTATACCATCTACGCTGCACTATCCTACCACCGGCCTCAGCGGTCTGCCCTGCAGCGGCAGCTCCATAGCTGCATTCAACGGGTGACGTAGTCGTCCTACATCTACCGCTGATACAGCGCCACTTAGTCTGACTCCCTGGGCACGGACCGGGTCACCGCCACGAGACTACAACCCTCAACAGATCCGGCTCCGGGTAAGCTCCCGCCTGCGCAACGCAGCACGACACAGGCCCAGGGGCGCGTCAACTTTTGGCGTAGTCGGCAGGATCTCGTGCCCGCAACCACCGGGTACTGCGTGCCTGAAAAAGACTGTTCAAACTTACCTGTGGTGAAGATTCCCGCCATCCGGCGCCATCTTCCGCTTCCTTCCCGCCATCGGTGGAGTTTTCCCGCCATCCGGCGCCATCTTCGGCCTTCTTCCCGCCATACGTGGAGTTTTCCCGCCATTGGACGCCATCTTGAGGACGCCGCGCGGGAAGAAGAGGGGCGTGGACTCCGAAAGCGCGCGAGAACTGAAGCCCCGCCTCACGTCCAGACGTCGCGTAAGGTCCTGGAAGGAGCCCAGCAGACGCTGACGTCACAGGAGCGCGACGGAAGGTCCTCAACCCTGACGATCCACTGCGGAGCCGCGGCCTACGGAAGAGGATCATCGCAAGGTAGGCCACGGTCCACTAGGGAGGAGAAGGATGTCGGATGCGGAGGAGAGCTTCACCGCTTCAACCCCCGCCAGCGCCACTGCCATTGCGGTCATGCCTTTCACCATGCCCTGTGTCCCGGGGGCGGCCTGGCTACCCCAGTACTCAGGGGAGTCACATACCCTGCATGACTTTAGAGAAAAGCTGGATAGCCTCTTCCAGGTGTACCCCCTCACAGAGGAGCAAAAAGTGAGCATCCTGGTGGCCCAATTAACCGGGGCAGCCCAAAGGGAGGTAAAGTCCTGGCCACCTGGGAGGAGGACTGTCGCAGAGATACAAACCCAGCTAACCGAGGAGGAGCTGCAGTACTACCAATACGAGGAAAGCCAAGAGGACCCAGACGGGTCTGAGGACTACCCTCAGGAGGGAGCACAAAGAGGACATAGCTACTGAAGGGAAGTAGCGTGAATAAAGAGCTGTAAATAGTTACCCGTAAGGGTACAAGGACTGCTGCTAATTAAAATATGGTCCCCGTTGGGATTAGTGAATTGTTCCCCATGTGCCCCTATCTTAAACCAGGCTGAGGACTGTGAGCAGCCATTCCTTATCCCCACTGACCGAGGACTGAGAGCGGTCGTTCTTTCCCTCTACCTGGCCAAGGACTGAGAGCGGCCATATCCTGTAAATAATTATGTGTTTCTAGTTATTTTTAGGAGTCCTTGGTGGATTTACCGGGAATCCTTGTACATGGTTGGAGCGTAACCTAGGAATGGACTAAAGACTGTTAAGGACTCGGGGCAGGACAGACCCCTACCTGGTTACGTCTCCCTGTTTTGGTGAAATGGACACCTTTGTTTTCTTCAAAGACTGCACCCGGTTGCGGACACACCGTGACCATCTTTATGTGTTTCCTTATTGTATTTTATTGTTGTTGTTATACCCTGTTATGTTTTTGTAAAATATGTTTAGTCCCGGAGTACTAAATTTCACTAGGGGGGAATGTGGCACCCCAGGGGTCTGGTTTCCACAGTAACGGCAATGTTATGTCTGAGAGCAGGTGGGAGGTCTCTTGGTCAGGAATCCTATGATCATCGTCTCTGAGTGATTCCTGCTACCCCCATCATCCACGTCGGCTGCCCTGAGGCCATACCCCTTCCGTTGGGGGTTATACCATCTACGCTGCACTATCCTACCACCGGCCTCAGCGGTCTGCCCTGCAGCGGCAGCTCCATAGCTGCATTCAACGGGTGGCGTAGTCGTCCTACATCTACCGCTGATACAGCGCCACTTAGTCTGACTCCCTGGGCACGGACCGGGTCACCGCCACGAGACTACAACCCTCAACAGATCCGGCTCCGGGTAAGCTCCCGCCTGCGCAACGCAGCGCGACACAGGCCCAGGGGCGCGTCAATGCCACAATGATCAAAGGGTATTAAAAACGCTCCTGACAGCTTTACAGCCATTTGTCCCTTCGTGTTAAAGGAGCAGGATGATAGAGCCGCACCATGCCAGCCAGAAGAAAAGAAAGTGGATCACTTCAGGAGAATGAAGCAAGAGAACAGACCGTGGAAGGCCACCCAGGACCATGAGCATCATGAAGGCCTGGTAACATATACCACACAACTGTTCTGTATATGCTCATGCCGTGTAAACCTATGGTGGCCGATTCATCAAGGCTGGTGGATTTCTATGCCAGCATTCATGAAGCGCCTATTGGAGGAACGTGCACCTAAGGGAGCGATGTGCAGGAGGGGGAGGATTAGGTAGGGGAGTGGTGTGCTGCAGAGAGAGGAGGATTACGCAGGGGAATAATGTAATGCAGGAGTGGGAGGATAAGGCAGGGAGCGATGTGCTTCAGGAGTGGGAGGCTTAGGCAGAGGAGCAATGTGCTGTAGGAAGAGCATTATTAGGCAGGGGAGTGAGGTAATGCAGGAGAGGGAGGATTAGGCAGGGGAGCAATGTGCTGCAGGAGGGGGGGGATTAGGCAGTGAGCGATGTGCTACAGAAGTAACCTGTATATAGATGAAGTGAGTGATGTACTGCAGCATGGTGCTAAGAGGAGTGATACATTGCAGTAAGTGGCTGTATAGGCAGAGAGAGATGTGTTGCGGGAAGGGGAAGGGGTAGGCAGGGGAGCCATGTGCTGCAAGAAGAGGTGGATTAGGCAGCAGACTGATATAATGCAGGAGAGAGAAAGGATTAGGCAGGAAGTGATGTGCTGCAGGAGAGAGATTGTTAGGCAGGGAAGTGATGTGATGCAGGAGGGAGAGGATTAGGCAGTTAGCGATGTGATGCAGAAATAACCAGTATATAGATGAGGAGAGCGATGTACTGCAGCACGGTGCTGAGAAGAGTGATATATTGCAGTTGGTGGCTGTATAGGCTGGGATGTGCTGCCGGAGGGGGAGGGGATTAGGCAGGGGAGTGATGTGCTCCTTGAGGGGGAGGCTTAGGCAGGGGAGCGATGAGCTGCAGGAGGGGGAGGATTGGGCAGTGAGCAATGTGCTGCAGGAGGGGGAGGATTAGGCAGGGAGTGATGTTACCCCTTTCTGCAGCACATCACTCCCTGCCTAATCCTCCCCCTCCTGCAGCACATTGCTCACTGCCCAATCCTCCCCCTCCTGCAGCTCATCGCTCCCCTGCCTAAGCCTCCCCCCTCCTCCTCCTAAGGCCCTGTAATAAGTCTTTATCACTGTTCATGGTTGTAAGAGTGAAGGCCAGAGTTCCTTGGGAAGTTGTAGGATAGAGTGACTTATGGCAAGTCTGTCCAAAGAAGCCTTTTAGAGCCAACGGCCTCAGTCAGGTCCTAACAAGAGAGCGGCATTAGATAGTCTTTTTTTAGTTAGGATTGATTCAACTACTCTGGCCTCAAGTTCGCTCCTCCGGACAGCAGCTACTCTGTAGATGCAACCCTAGGCCTGTGGTAAGTATCTATCCCTCTACAGGGTTCCCTTGGGATCTGCAGAATGGAGTGGCTTGTGCCAAGTCTGTCCGAGGAAGCCTTTTTGAGCCGATGGCCTCAGACCCCAATATTTAGGGAAAAAAAAGCTTTAGTTAAGAGTTGAATCAACCACTGTAGTTTCAAGCTCATTTTTCCGGCCAGCAGCTACTTTGTAGATGCAACCCTGGGCCTGTGGTAAGTATCAATCCCTATACAGGGGCGTAATGGTAAAGACTAGTGTTCCCTTGGGATCTGCAGAATGGAGTAGCTTGTGCCAAGTCTGTCCGAGGAAGCCCTTTTGAGCCGCCGGCCTCAGAAAGATCCTAATATTTAGGAAAGTAGGATTAGTTAAAGTTTATTTTAGTTATTGTTAGCTGAACCATTCTAGCCTTAAGCTCGCCCCTCCGGTCAATATCTACTAAGTAGATGCAATCCAGGCCATGTATAATAAGTGTTTTATCACTGTACAGGTTTGTAAGAATGAAGGCTGTGGGATAGAGTGGCTTGCACCAAGTCTGTCCGACGAAGCCTTTTTGAACTGATGAATTTAGGCAAATTCTAACATTTAAGAAAAAAGCATTAATTTATTTCAGTTAGTGTTAATTCAATTACCCTAACATAAAGCTCATAATTCCCTTTGTCTAAAGGAAGTTAGTTGACATTTTTATTGTGTGAGCAATGAGGTTATGGAACTATCTACCACATGAACTTAAAATACTTAATTTTCTAAAAAAAATCAAGGAGGGCATGTGTGTGTGCCTTTCATGAATAATATAATATTGCAGGTTATTCGTACTAGATTTTTTATGGGACGTTGATTCAGGGAACTAGTCTGATTGCCATATGTGGAGTCAGGAAGGAATTTTTCCCCTAATATGGGGCAATTAGCATGTGCCTCATGGGGTTTTTGCCTTCCTCTGGATCAACACATCAGCTTTTAGGTTAAAGTTGATGGACTTGTGTCTTTCAACCTTAAAACTATGAAATTGTCCCTATATTGAGGTTCAAGGGTGGAGGCCAGGGTTCCTTTGGAACCATCAGAAAAGGAGTGTTTTGCTCCAAGTCTGTCCGAGGAAGCCTTTTTGAGCCGACGGCCTCAGAAAGATCCTAACATTTAGGAAAGTAGCATTAGTTAGAGTTTATTTTAGTTAGGGTTGGCTGAACCATTCTAGCCTTACACTCGCCCCCCTTTGGGACCTGCAGAATGGAGTGGCTTGCGCCAAGTCCGATGAAGCCTTTTTGAGCTGATGGCTCTACACAGATCCTAATGTTTAGGAAAAAAGCTTTTGTTTATTTCAGTTAGACTAAAAGCAAAGGCAACAAAAGAGGATTTAAAATTCCCCCCAAAATTCAAGAACTAACAGAGCATTTACCTGCCTAGATCTCAGAACTAATGCACTTTTAGGATGTAGCAATCCCATATAATTTTGTGTGCAGTTTTAATACTAATTAATCACCCACTCCATGAATTGGTTGGTTGTGAGTGGTTGTCTCATCAATATTTTGCACCTGTGTTGCTGTCATCTTTATTATATGGTATGATTAGTTCTGAGACCTGGCAGATAAATATTGTTGCCCTTTTTTGCTGTGTAAATTTTAGAATTTTGGTGGGAATCTTAATTCCTCTTTGTGACTTTGCTTTTAATGTTAGTGTAGGGACTCGCAAGTATGAGGACCCTTGACGCGGGTTGCGAGCTTTTGTATTTTGGCCAAAATATCTACCAATACCTCATATATATCATATATATTTTGTGCATGTTATTTTTATTCAGGGTGCAGCCAAGCCCATCAATGTTGGTCTTGTAAACTAGGGTGTCTGTCCTCATAGGGTGCACTTAGATAGCACTTTGCAGCCCGCCTAATCTAATAGTTGACATTGTGCACTACCTGTGTGTGACCTTCGCCTTTTACTAGCCTTTTTTGTGTGCAGTTTTAATACTAAGCAATCATCCCCTCCATGAATTGATAGGTGGTGAGTGATTGTCTCATCAGTATTTTGTACCTGTGTTGCCGACATCTTTATTAAATGGATTTGCTGCATCCTTTCTGAGACCTGGGCAGGTAAATACTGATGCCGTTTTTGCTTTGTTAATTCTTGAATTTTGGGGGAATTTTATGTCCTTTTTTTGTGGTTTTACTTTTAATTTTAGAGTAGGGATTCGCAAGTATAAAGACCCTTGAGGGGGGTTGCGAGCTTCTGTACTTTGGCCAAAATATCAACCAATACCTCATATACATCATATATATTTTTTGCATGTTATTTTTATTCAGGGTGCAGCCAAGCCCATCAATGTTGGCCTTGTAAACTAGGGTGTCTTGTCTTCATGGGCTGCATTTAGAATTTAGATAGAGTGGCATTGTAAAGTTTTTTTCAGTTAGGGTTGATTCAACTACTATAGCCTCAAGCTCACTCCTCTGGCCAGCAGCTACTCTGCAGATGCAACCCTGGCCCTATGGTAAGTCACTCGTCTTATATAGGGGTTGGAGGATAAAGGCCAGGGTTCCTTTGTAACTTGCAGGATGGAGTGGCTTGCGTCAAGTCTGTCTGAGGAAGCCTTTTTGAGCTGACGACCTTAGAAAGATCCCAACATTTAGAGAAAAAAAGCTTAGTTAGAGTTGAGTCAACCACTATAGCCTGTTGCTTGGTTTTCCGGCCAGCAGCTACTCTGTAGATTCAACCCGGGGCCCATGGTAAGACACTTTTATAGGGATGTAATGGTGTCACGCACGCAGGTGACACACGGACCCACTGTGCCACGGAGCTGAGCTTACCTTGGAGAGGCGGAGCTAAGAAGCTACCTGGTGTTCACTCGAGCTCCTTATATTAGAGTCAGACTTGAGCTGCAGGTAGCCACCAGGTACCACTCCTAGGCAGTCCCCGGTACAGCAGCTGCTGACCCCAAAGGTCAGGTACGCTGGGACGGGCTGGTCTTGGAGTAATTTGGCAGGACAGGATATGGACTTAGTTCAGACTGCACAGGATCTGGATCCTCGGGCAGAACGGATACCGACATGGAGTCATAGACAGGGCTGGGTTTGGATCCTGGAACAGGCACAGACTCTGGAACTCCATCCAAGACTGACACAGGTGTAGGTTCTAGTACTGAGAGAGCAGCATTAGGTTCGGATACTGCAGTTGCAGTACCGCCGGAGCAGCATCAGGGTTCACAGGTACCGCCGGAGCAGCTTCAAGGTTCAGGTACCACCGGATGCGGTTTCAGGGTTCAGGTACTGCTGGATGCTATTTCAGGATTCAGGTCCGCATGCGGTTTCAGGATTCATGTTCCGCCAGATGGGGTTTCAGGATTCAGGTACCACCGGATGCAGTTTCAGGGTTCAGGTATCGCCAGAGAGGCTTCACGGTTCAGGTACTGATGGATACGGTTTCAGGGCTCAGGTACCGCCAGATGAGGTTTCAGGTTCAGGCCCTGGCCACACAAGGACCAGGGGTTAGGGTTCAGGCCCTTGGCTAACTCTCAACTACATGGGACAAGGGACCTGGCAACATACTGTTGCACACACACTACCACTCAGGAAACTCTAGGGGTCGCTCAGGCACCTCCCTAATGGGTAGGGTGCCTATTATACTTATATGCCTCCCAGCTATTGGCTGGAGGCATTTACACTGTGTGTGTGCTGGTCCTTTAAGAGCAGGAACACTACTCTCGCTTTCGGAAGTCATTGCGCAGGAAGCAGGGAGATGTGCCGAAGACAGGTGTAATGCACACGCACGGGCTGAGCGGCGTGTGCGTGTGATTCCACTGAACCGTGCCGGAGAGTGAATGCCTGGAGGGGCGTAACTAGGTATTCACCCGATCCGACCAGGGTCGCACGACGGCATACGACGCCAGTGCACCAAGGAGGAACCGAGCAGAGGGACCAGGTGCTACTCCAGGACAGACCCCGGACACGGCTGTTGACCCACACAGGGGAATACAGGAACAGACAGGTTAGGCTGGCACACAGACTGGTGGGTATAGGCAGGCACAACTGGTATGCAGGCAGGCGGGTATGCAGGCAGGGGGGTACAGGCAAGCACGGCTAGAGTGCAGACAGGGAGGCACTAGCAGGTAGGAACACAGGCGGGATAGGACCCAGTACACACTGGGACTCAGGAACAGAACCACAGATGTGGCGGACAAACAGCAGAGTAAGGCCGCCCAGAGTGGTGAGCGAGAGCAGGGCAAGACGAGACCGCCTAGAGCGGTGAGCGAGAGTAGAGCAGGACGAGGCCGCCTGGGGCGGTGAGCGAGACAGAGCAGGCTAGAACCGCCGGAGCGGTGAGCAAAGGCAGAGCAGGCTAGAACCGCCGGAGCGGTGAGCAAAGGCAGAGCAGGCTAGAACCGCCGGAGCGGTGAGCAAAGGCAGAGCAGGCTAGAACCGCCGGAGCGGTGAGCAAAGGCAGAGCAGGCTAGAACCGCCGGAGCGGTGAGCAAAGGCAGAGCAGGCTAGAACTGCCGGAGCGGTGAGCAAAGGCAAAGCAGCCTAGAACCGCCAGAGCGGTGAGCAAAGGCAGAGCAGACTAGAACCGCCGGAGCGGTGAGCAAAGGCAGAGCAGGCTAGAACCGCCGGAGCGGTGAGCAAAGGCAGAGCAGGCTAGAACCGCCGGAGTGGTGAGCAAAGGCAGAGCAGGCTAGAACCGCCGGAGTGGTGAGCAAAGGCAGAGCAGGCTAGAACCGCCGGAGTGGTGAGCAAAGGCAGAGCAGGCTAGAACCGCCGGAGCGGTGAGCAAAGGCAGAGCAGGCTAGAACCGCCGGAGCGGTGAGCAAAGGCAGGGCAGGCTAGAACCGTTGGAGCGGTGAGCAAAGGCAGAGCAGGCTAGAACCGCCGGAGCGGTGAGCAAAGGCAGAGCAGGCTAGAACCGCCGGAGCGGTGAGCAAAGGCAGAGCAGGCTAGAACCGCCGGAGCGGTGAGCAAAGGCAGAGCAGGCTAGAACCGCCGAAGCGGTGAGCAAAGGCAGAGCAGGCTAGAACCGCCGAAGCGGTGAGCAAAGGCAGAGCAGGCTAGAACCGCCGAAGCAGTTATGCAAGGCAGAGCAGGGGGGACAGGGCTCTGTTCACATGGAACAGACAGGAAGGGAAAGGCAGAACCAGATACCCACAGGGTACTTGCAGTGAAGTAGCGAGTGGACCACAAACTCACAAACGGGAGTACAGTGACAACGAGCAGGAGTTAGGTACGAGTTCAGACTCTGCAGAAAAAGGAAAGGTACAGACACAGAGAAACACAGGAAAACAGGCTAGGAGAGTATACAGACAAGAACAGACACAGTAGCAAGATACAGGAGCGGGTCTAGGTATGCAGCCCCTAGAAGGCGGGAGGAACAGGCTAGGAGCGTGTACAGACAGGACAGACAAGATACAGGAGCGGGTCTAGGTATGCGGCCCCTAGAAGGCGGAACGAACAGGCTAGGAGCGTGTTCAGACAGGACTGGAAATACAGCCTACAAGAAAGGCAAGCAAGCAAACACAGAAAGGGACCTGGCACATTCAGAGTGAAAGAGCACACTGAATGAAACACAATGCTCAGGCATGGGTTAATTGGAGCAGCTGGGTTAAATGCCAGGTGACAGACAGCAATAGGCTGAGGATGCACAAGGGGTGTGCCTGCAGCAGGTACAAAAAGCAGGAAGTGATCGGGCGCCACCCTTAAGCAGCAAAAAGAGAAGCAAACAGACAGCATGGAGGGAAGCCAGAGAGACATTCTGGATTGGAGATCAAGTGCATGCTCTTGCACAGTGGGAGATGGACCACTATGCAAAGACGCCGCCAGGTATATTACAACAGGGAGGTGACCGAGTGGCCATGGTGGCGAGTATGTCGGCCTTCGTGCATGGAGTGGGGGGGTGTCACGCTAGGTATGGAGAGAACCCAGCTCACAACAACAGGAAAAGGGGAGGGTGCCCTACAACTAGGGAAAGGGAGAGTGGAGACCACTAAACAGATCTTATCTTAACAACATACCCTCCCCTATAGACCCTAAATAGGTTCTGCACCTATCGCCGAGCAGGGAACATGGCCATAGCTGACCCTAAGGCTAGGCCCTAGGTATGGAGCAGGAGGAGTGAGCACTGAGTCAGCCCCACTACCAACTAAAGTACACACAAGCGAAACAAACAGGGGAATACACTTAGCTCCAAGATGACACCGGAGAAAGCACGGCAACAATCCACAAAGGAACTCCAAGGTAATTCTAGCCGCCTACTAGAATCCCAAGTCTGAATATGTATAACATACTATCACCAGCAACTCTCTGAGCAATCTAAGGACACAGGAAGGAAGTGCTGATTAACAACATGAAGGTGAGGATACCTCAGGGTCCTAAAGGGAAAGGTATAATCCCCAAGCAAGTTGAGGATCTCCGCTGGGTCCTAAAGGGAGAGGAAACATAAAAGGATCAGGGAAATGTTTGTAAGGCCAAATACAGTGACCTTCTACAGCTAGACACCGTATGACTGCCTGTCAGGGGGTGAGAGGGGAAAGGAGAGCCATGCAGGGGCGTCAGCAATAGCGCTACAAACAGGGCCGTATTTGCCAGGGCGGCAGGTTGCAGTGGGCAGCGCCATCATGAAGTAAAAAAACCTTTTTTTAAATTCAATTTGCCCCTTTTTCTCTGATTGACATAGTGTCAATACTGCTGTTTTAGTTTGGGGGGGAAGGGAGGGGGAAGGTGGTGAAAGTTGATGAGGTGAGCATGCATGGGCAGATCAGCAGTAATAAACTCCCTGCCAGGATTGAAGAGACAATTAATGCTAAGGCCACGTCCCCGCTATCCGTATTTGGTCAGTATTTTTTCTCCGGAGTGGGAGACAAAACTAGGTGAGGAACAATCAGAGGAAAGGTATAATAGAAACAAGTCACCAATTCTGCATTTATCACCTACTCCTGGTTTTGGCTCCCACTTCTGAGAAAAACTACTGACCGAATATTGACCAAATACTGATAATGGGGCCGTGGCCTAAAAGTGAAGGACCTGTGATGATGTCATGTCCATGTGACTCATATGTGAGGAGCCATCCTAGAGATTGCAGGAAGTGAAGTGTTTTCCCATGCAGGAAGCAGTAGCTGGAGAAGATGGGGGCAGAAGTGACAAGGTTGCATCTAGTTTGAAGTTGATTTTTTGTGGTCCTCAAACAATCAACTCCATTCTAGCTGATTCACCATTGAGCCGTCTAGTTTGGAGTTGATTTTTTGAGGCCTCATTTTATCAACTCCACTCTAGACGGCTCACTACTGAAGTGACTGGATCGGAGTGGATATTTTGTGGTCCTCATTCCAGCATCTCCACTCTAGACGGTTCACTGGTGAGGTGCCTAGATTGGAGTTGAATTTTTGAGGCCTCACTGTAGTGACATGTTTTTGATGACCTCATTTTAGCAACTCCACTCTAGCTGATTCACTGGTGAGGTGACTAGATCGGAGTTGATGTTTTGATGATCTCTCTGCAGCTTCTCCATTTTAGACAGTTCAGTTTCTACAGTGACGTTCCTCAAAAAATCAACTCCAATGTCCAGAATGGAGCAGATTCCTGGATCCTCATAGCCTGCAATGTAGTGGAATTGGAATGTACACACATTGTAGATATATATCAGCTTTATAATTGTAATGATTTCATGTTTTTATTTTTTAAGTACTTGCTCAAACTGTTATATTTATTACGTATTTCCAAAGGGCAAAATTTAATTTTTTTCATGATTAATCAAACTTGCATTTTATTATCGCTTTTTGTAATATAAATAATCACACACAGCGCTCATTGTTCAGTTTTGCGCGGGGAATAACGTAACAGAGCGCAGCGACAGAGTCCTCATAATTTATAACATTGTATTGGAGTGGATTTTTTGAGGACGTCCTTTGAGCAACTCCATTCTAGATGATTCACTAGTGAGCCGTCTAGATCGGAGTGGATTTTTTGAGGACCTCCTTTGGGCAACTCCATTCTAGATGATTCACTAGTGAGCCATCTAGATCGGAGTGATTTTTTTGAGGACCTAATTTTAGTAACTCCATTCTAACTGATTCATTAGTGAGCCAACTAGATCGGAGTGGGTTTTATGAGGATCTCTCTGTAGCCTCCAATCTGTACAGTTTGGTGCTGAGGTGACTGGAATTCAGTTTTTCAAAAAGTGGCGGAGCCTCGCAGGGATAAACGTAACAGAGCGCAGCCGAGAGAGTCCTCATAAATTACCACATTGGATCGGAGTGGATTTTTTGAGGACCTCATTTTAGCAACTGCATTCTATCTGATTCACTAGTGAGCCGTCTAGATCGGAGTGGATTTTTAGATGATCTCCCTGTAGCCTCTATTCTGTACAGTTCATTGCTGACCTGACTAGAATGGAGTTGCTGGAGCGATGTCCTCATAGGATCAAATCCAATCTAGACGGCTCATGACTGAAACCTCCAGAATGGAGTTAATTCCAGGAGCTCTGCATAGATTCCAATCTAGTGGCATAGGAATTATAAATGTATGTATGTATTGTCACTTTTTATGACATACATAATTACACACAGCACGGATTGTTCAGTTTTGCCTGAATTTGACTTTTACTGTATTTCCACCAGTCCCAGCCACAGCACCGACATTTCTGAAGAGTGGGCGGAGCTAGACAACATTTATGTGATCATTTTTGCCACTTTTGTGATGTAAATTATGATAATGTCCACCCTCTCTTCAAAATGCTGGTGCTGACCAGGACTGGTGGACAGACAAGAAAAGTAAAATTTTGTCAAACATGAACAATCAGAGCTTTGTGTAAGTTTTTAAACTATGAAAAGTGATAATATAAAAAAAAATAATTTTTTAATTTAACAAAAAAAAAAAGTGGCTTTCTACCTCTTACCTTTTATTAATACAGGCATGCAAAATTTGTTTCTTCATGAATTGTGGCTGTAATCTTGTATAATGTCTGCCAAGAAATAATAAAACGCCCTGCAGCAACTCCAATCTATATGTCTCAGTACAGAGATGACAAGATTGAACTGCTGCACTGAGGTCCATGATTTGTGGGCACAATGTACTGTGTATAAGGACGTCCTCTGTACAGAAACTCCATTCTACAACCCCTGGCAAAAATTATGGAATCACTGGGCTCGGAGGATGTTCATTCAGTTGTTTAATGTTGTTGAAAAAAGCAGATCACAGACATGACACAAAACTAAAGTCATTTGAAATAGCAACTTTAGGGCTTTAAGAAACACTAAAAGAAATCAAGATAAAAAATGTGGTACTCAGTAAGGGTCATTTTTTTCAGACCAAGATGAGGGAAAAAATTATGGAATCACTCAATTCTGAGGAAAAAATTATGGAATCACCCTGTAAATTTTCATTTCCAAAACTAACACCTGCATCAAATTAGATCTGCTCGTTAGTCTGCATCTAAAAAGGAGTGATCACACCTTGGAGAGCTGTTGCACCAAGTGGACTGACATGAATCCTGGCTCCAACACGAGAGATGTCAATTGAAGCAAAGGAGAGGATTCTAAAACTCTTAAAAGAAGGTAAATCGTCACGCAATGTTGCAAAAGATGTTGGTTGTTAACAGTCAGCTGTGTCTAAAATCTGAACCAAATACAAACAACATGGAAAGGTTGTTAAAAGCAAACATACTGGTAGACCAAGGAAGACATCAAAGCGTCAAGACCGGAAACTTAAAGCAATATGTCTCCAAAACAGGAAATGCACAACAAAACTAATGAGGAACGAATGGGAGGAAACTGGAGTCAATGTCTGTGACCGAACTGTAAGAAACCGCCTAAAGGAAATGGGATTTACATACAGAAAAGCTAAACATAAGCCATCATTAACACCTAAACAGAAAAAAACAAGGTTACAATGGGCTAAGGAAAAGCAATTGTGGACTGTGGATGACTGGATGATGAATCGCGAATCTGCATTGGGCAAGGTGATGATGCTGGAACTTTTGTTTGGTGCCGTTCCTATGAGATTTATAAAGATGACTGCATGAAGAGAACATGCAAATTGCCACAGTCATTGATGATATGGGGCTGCATGTCAGGTAAAGGCACTGGGGAGACAGCTGTTATTACATCTTCAATAAATGCCCAAGTTTACATTGATATTTTGGACAGTTTTCTTATCCCATCAATTGAAAGGATGTTTGGGGATGATGACATCATTTTTCAAGATGATAATGCATCCTGCCATAGAGCAAAAACTGTGAAAACATTCCTTGAAAGAAGACACATAAGGTCAATGTCATGGCTTGCAAATAGTCCGGATCTCAATCCAATTGAAAATCTTTGGTGGAAGTTGAAGAAAATGGTCCATGACAAGGCTCCAACCTGCAAAGCTGATCTGGCAACAGCAATCAGAGAAAGTTGGAGCCAGATTGATAACGAGTACTGTTTGTCACTCATTAAGTCCATGCCTCAGAGACTGCAAGCTGTTATTAAAGCCAGAGGTGGTGCAACAAAATACTAATGATGTATTGGAATGTTCTTTTGTGTGTTTGTTTTTCATGATTCCATAATTTTTTCCTCAGAATTGAGTGATTCCATAATTTTTTCCCTCTGCTTGGTCTGAAAAAAATTACCCTTACTGAGTACCACATTTTTAATCTTGATTTCTTTTAGTGTTTCTTAAAGCCCTAAAGTTGCCATTTGAAATGACTTTAGTTTTGTGCCATGTCTGTGATCTGCTTTTTTTTCAACATTAAACAACTGAATGAACATCCTCTGAGCCCAGTGATTCCATAATTTTTACCAGGGGTTGTATACACCTTTTGATCACTTGTTTATAATATTTTTTGCAGATTTATTTATTTTCTGTTATGGGGTATAATAATTTTATAGCTTGGGTCATTATAGATGACTGATAACAAGTGTGCACTTTGTTGGCTTTATTTTAGTTTATTTATAAAAAAAACATTTTTATTGGCACTAAAAAATTTAAGCCAATAATTAGATTTTTTTTTGTTTTCTTTTACATTTTAGCCCCTTTTTGTAATCCGATCTATTAGTGCCATATAGTAATTTTGGCCAATATCTTGTAGTAATGTCCCCATCATGGTCCCTATCTTGTGCTTATGTCCCCCATCATGGTCCTCATCTTGTTTTATTATCCCCCATCATGGCCATCTTGTAGAAATATCCTCCAACCTGGTCCCCTTCTTGTAGCAATCTCAACATTCGGCTCCCTATCTCATAGTAATGTGTCCCTTCCTGGTCCCCTTTTTGTAGTAATGTCTCTTTGCAGTAATGTCAAGATCCTGATCCTCATCATCTAGTACTGTTCCCATCCTGGTCCTCTGCGGACATTAGCTGCTGGCCTGTGATTGACCCACAGTTGGCATTGGTATAGCTGAGCAAAGAGCTTGTCTGTGCACGACGCCTGCAATATGTTCCACTGAAAAAGTGCTGATGTGCCACAATCCTCAAGGTATATGGTGCCTGCGGCCTGCATGAAGCAGCCCCTGTGGCCAAATGTTTGAGACCCCCGCTCGAGTCTATAAAGCTATAGCTGCCAATCAAAATACAGGGTGCCATGATACACTGAGGGGCTGCGATTGGTTTGATTAGTTATTCTGTGATGACAGAGTCTCTTTACACCCTGAGTGATTTCAGACCAATCACTTATTCTGTGGAGAAGTGATAAAGATTTACAAGACAGTGACTTGAAGGGTCAACTTGATATTTGAAATTTTTTGTCAACATTTTATTTCAGTTATATTTTCAAGCAGATCAGGGGGTGTTCATATCCTGAGATGACCATAAGCAGCCCCAAAAAAACTCACTGTCTTCACCGAGGGGTGCGCAGTTCAGGCATAAGAAACGTATACACAGTCCATAATATGGATATCCATGGAAAACAGAGGGCTTATAGTGATCGATGGGTTATTGCATTGTGGGGTTTCTAGGTTCTGCTTGAAAGTATAAGGACATTCACAAATGAAAAAGATATCATACAAGGTTTACTTAAATCTTGCAAGTGAGAAAACAGGTGTACTGGTGTGATAATTCTAATAATACAGGTGCATCTCACTAAATTAGAATATCATCAAAAAGTTAATTTATTTCAGTTCTTCAATACAAAAAGTGAAACTCATATAGAGTCATTACAGACAGAGTGATCTATTTCAAGTGTTTATTTCTGTTAATGTTGATGATTATGGCTTACAGCCAATGAAAACACAAGCGTCATTATCTCAGTAAATTAGAATAATTAACAAAAAAACACCTGCAAAGGCTTCCTAAGCATTTGACAAGGTCCCTTAGTCTGTTTCAGTAGGCTCCACAATCATGGGGAAGACTGCTGACTTGACAGATGTCCAGAAGGCAGTCATTGACACACTCCACAAGGTCTCAGAGTCTGGAGTAAGAGTGGAGAGGCCACAATCCAAGCTGCTTAAGGTCTAGTGTGAAGTTTCCACAATCAGTGATGGTTTGGTGAGCCATGTCATCTGCTGGTGTAGGTCCACTGTGTTTTATCAAGACCAAAGTCAGCGCAGCCGTCTACCAGGACATTTTACTGCACTTCATGCTTCCCTCTGCTGACAAGCTTTTTGGAGATGGAAATGTCATTCTCCAGCAGGACTTGGCCCCTGTCCACACTGTCGAAAGTACCAATACCTGGTTTACAAACAACAGTATCACTGTGCTTGGTTGGCAGCAAACTTGTCTGACCTTAACCCCATAGAGATTCTATTATAGAGAATCTATGGGGTATTGTCAAGAGGAAGATGAGAGACACCAGACCCAACAATGCAGACGAGCTGAAGGCTGCTATCGAAGCAACCTGGGCTTCCATAACACCTCAGCAGTGCCACAGGCTGATCACCTCCATGCCACATTGCCGCATTGATGCAGTAATTGATGCAAAAGGATCCCCGACCAAGTATTGAGGGCATTTACTGACCATACATTTCAGTAGGATAACATTTCGGATTTTAAAATGATTTTTCAAGCTGTTATAAAATTATTCTAATTTACTGAGATAATGACTGTTGTGTTTTCATTGGCTGTAAGCCATAATCAACATTAACAAAAATAAACACTTGAAATAGATCACTCTGTCTGTAATGACTCTATATATGAGTTTCACTTTTTGTATTGAAGATCTGACAAATTAACTTTTTGATGATATTCTAATTTAGTGAGATGCACCTGTAGATAAAAGGGTTTCTTAACTTAAATTGACGTCATAGCACAGACCTGCATCAACTCAGCTTGAACAAAACCCATAGGACCCTATTCATCATAGTTTTTACTCCAGAATTCTGTTATAAAATGCTCAATCGTATAATTTGGATGCAACTGAAGGCTATGTAAAAACGTTGCACTTTTTGCTTTCTAATGCCATTTTTATCGGTAAGTGGGCAGGGTTGTGATGACTGCTGTTTGGCAACTCCATCATCAGCAGTGGTGGTCGCTACAAATCCTACTCCAGTAAGTGGCATAGCATGGAGGCGCTGTCCAGTCATCAGACGCTTCTGATGAATATGTCTCTTAATGAATCCGGAGCTGCGTCCTTCACCCCCGCCCTCTCATCAAGACATTAATCAGGTGCATAGTTCTTTAAGGTGACAATGCAGCAATTTAGCTCGAGTAGTTAATATTTTGTATGCATTTATGTACATAAATGACATAGCCGAGTGCTGTGATGGCCTATTTTTATTAGTCCCATACAGAATCCATGAATGGACGGATAGACCTGTGCTATGCATATGACACGCCCCCTGGGCCGTGGGGTACCCGGAGCCGGGCCTGTAGATGCTGGGGGTTGTAGTCACCGTGGCGGCGACCCGGTCCGTGACCCAGGGCGGTCAAACCAGGGTAGTCTATGTGTATCTGTTTTGTATAGTCCGACTACGCCACCTGTGGAATGCGGTTATTGGGAACCGCCGCTGTGGAGCCGTCCGCTGAAGCTGGTGGTATATGCAGCAAGGTGATGTAACTCCCCACAGGAAGAGTGTAGCTTCAGGGCATTGCGTATGGATGATGGTGGTGATGGTGCAAGGTGTCGCGGTGCAAGAATAATCACAGAGTCCAAATGATGCAGTCCCAGATCCTTTACTCACGGTTTAAGCAGTTCCAGTTACAGGGCCAGTGTAAGAGCCCACGGCGTCCTGTGCTCACACTGTGAGGGGCTCGGACGACTCCCAGATACCTCCAGAGCATTTATCAGGACCCCCTTCTGTGTGTCCTTTCTGGCCTTCTCCCTGCACCTCACACCTAGTCGCACTCCTGTCCGGTGTCCTCGGGCTTTGGTGGGCGACGTGTGTTCCATCCCCGTGGTCCTATGCGGCTACCTTCCTAGCACACTGGTATGGACTTATGGTCTGCGGTATTTGAAATTCTGCAGCCTCCGGTTCTCTAGTTAGGCTTTGTAGCTCTTGGCTAGTTAAGGGACCGGTTCCCTTTCTACGGCCTGACCCCCCTACCTCCTGGCAGCGGCGGGCGTACGGGTGGCTTGCTGCACGGCCCGTACCCCTGGGGTCCCTTCACTTCTCGTCCTGGAGCCTCTCCTCTCCCCTTCTCTCTCCCTTCTCCTTCAGGCTCAGGCCTCCTGACTTGGCCCGCCTGTGGAGCAGAGCTCGTGCAGAGCCTCTGCTCCTGTCACTTCTCCTCACAACTCCAACTCCCAACTCCCTGAACCAAGATGGTTCCTTCCTTTTATACCTCCTACTCAGTGCTCCCAGGATCTACGTCCTCCACCCATCCACTACTTAGTTCTCCCTCTCTAAGTGGTTCCTCCCCACTCCAGCCAGGGATCAGGAACTGTGCTCTCCCGTAGGAGCAATCCCGCCCTGTCCCCCGGAAATGTGGTGTAGTGGATGTAGTGTTAGGGTCCTGAGCCATACTCCGTCCTTACCTGAGAGTGAGATACCACACCTCTGGGTGAGATGCAATAACTCTGTGGCGACCGAACTCTCAGGGGCGCCACACATATGTGAAAATTATTTTATTAAACATGGACATAGTATTTCCTAAGTAACATTGGGGTCCCTGGTGGTCCTAACCTCAGCAACTTATGTTTTATCCAATATGACTGTAACAGTGTGTCCCTCCCCTGCCTGTGTTCATGTACTCTATGGGCCCACGATGCAGAAATGCTCAGTTTCTGCATCTCCCTTGCAGATTGTACATGCGTTTTTCCTGCCAGGGACATGCAGATGTGAAGCGTTCTTCACATGCATTTCCGCATGCGGGTTGACAAGCGCTTTCCAAGCGATTTTAGCATCACTTGGAAAGTGCTTGACAGCTTGGTCACACTATATAAATCCATGCAAACAGCATGGATTTATATAGTGTGACCGTAAAGAATGGTAAAAAATAAATCTATACTTACCTTTTGATGGCCCCCGCTGTCTTGCTTCGCTTCGTCCTGGCTTGCCGGCAGCTCGCGGTACACTGAAGGACCTGCCGTCACATGACTATGACGTCAGCGCAGGTCCTTAAGTCCACAGCGCGCTGCCGGCAAGTGAAGACAAGGACACCGCAGGCCATCAGAAGGTAAGTATAATATTTATTTTTTATTTTATTCTTTTTTTTACTGGTACTATGGTACCCGGGTCTGGAGGAGAGTCTACTGTCCTCCACACCCGGGTACCATCCGCACATAGAAACGCATATAATCCATGTGTGCAAATGTGCTGACACGGATAATATGCGTTTCAATGCAAGTCAATGGCGGCAATTATGCTGCGTGTCCGCAAAATTAATGGACATGCTGCGTATTTTTCCGGAATGATAATCCGCAGCGGAAATTTCCGCAGCATGTACACAGCACGGATTATCATTGGGGAACATGGCAGGTCTTCTACCATGCGTTTAAGTGTCTCTGCAGCGTTTTTGCCGGTGCGGAAACGCTTAAACGCATCGTGGGCACACAGCCTAACAGCGTGTCCCTCCCCCGGCCTGTGTTCATGGACTGTAATGTAATCAGGCCTAGGTCAACAGCTCTTGTTGCATCTAGTGGGTGTGAACCCTTCCCCCATCCAAGGGCTGATCCCAGTAGACAGAACAATAGACTCATGTTTGGCCCAGTCAGTTGCGTGGTGCCTCCCGATGCTGGAGGGTCTCAGGCTGCGGCCAGATCCTCGTGGCGTGTGTGGATTGATAGAAGCTGCCACGTGGGATTGTGTTGTGTCCCTCATCTGCTGGATCCATTGAACTCATCCAAGGATTATTTCTATATTTTCCCTGGCGAGAGGCGCCCCCGGGACTTGTTTCTGCTGTTATATAGCAAAAACAAACCAAATACAGAGTATATGGCAAAGAATCAAAAAACTTTATTGTAAACAATATACAGAAAAGACATACATGATTAAAAAGGACGACTCACAGACAACCAAACTGGGTGACACATATACAACATAATAATAGATGTTAAATATCTATTGGGACAAAGTGCAAGAAGTGCTAGTATTCAAGTCATTTATGCACTGGTACAAAATTATGGCATATTTCATCACTATGGCTATGTACCATGTGCCATATGGCCTATAGTGACCTATGAAAAAATGCTAAAGAATTATATTGCACGCTTACCCATATTAGATGAGGTGTCAGCACCCAGAATAAACAAAGACCCCAATGCGTGTTTCGCGTGGTATATCCTATGGCTTCCTTGGGGGGATTGTTTAATAGGACCTTCCATGTCTGTTTAAATATACTTTAGGGCCTCCGGTCACGTGACCGAAACGGACCAATCATCTCCTGGACCATCAGCGCATGCACGCTGAACCGCCCGAGCCAGATGCGTCATGCACGGCCATCAAGGTGAACCACGCATGACAGGGAACCATGACACGTTGCCATGGCCCGCCAACATGCGCAGACACCATGCAGATGCCGTGCATGACACAGAGGCAAGGGGAGGCACAGCACCCACGTGCTCGCCAAAGAGAACAACACAGCAATGCATTTAGACAAGTATAGTAACGCAACTACTTAATAATGCAAAAATGTGTTAGAGTAAGCAGTATCATTTTCCTATAATTGCAACACGATTCTGTCAGTACGAAAATCAATTTTCTTGGTCCAATTTAATTGTTGCTCGTAGTATCCTCATATTGATTACCATATGTATGTGATCCATATAGATGGTGCATATAGACTATGGAGGGAGAAAGTTACAAATGACAAAGAAAACAAATTAAAATCAACACATACAATTGTATAAAAATACTACAAAGATTATATCTATTAAAGAAATGGGGTGAAGCTCAGGGCCTCATTAAGGCCATTTGGCGTCATTGTTCCCAGTTCCACTATCCATTTAGTTTCCCTTTGAGCCAGAAGTTTTTTTACATTTCCACCCCTAATGCCACTATGGATGACATCGATACCACATACCATAAATGTTTTAGGATTTTTCCCATGACAGATTTTAAAATGACGTGCTATCGTCTTTAAGGAGGTTGTGTCGGCCACCGTCCTCATACCCCATGCCACCTCACACCAGCCCCCTGGATGCCCCTCTACATACCCCAAGCCCCTCACACCAGCCACACAGCCCCCTAGTTTCCCTTCTACATTCCCCATGCCCCCTCACACCAGCCACGCAGTCTCCTGGATGCCCCTCTACATACCCCATGCCCTTTCACACCAGCCCTCTGGATGCCACTCTTCATATCCCATGCCTCCTCACACCAGCCACACAGCCCCCTGGATGCCCCTCTACATATCCCATGTCCCCTCACACCACCCACACAGCCCCCCCCTGGATGCCCCTCTACATATCCCATGCCTCCTCACACCAGCCCCCTGGATGCCCCTCTACATATCCCATGCCTCCTCACACCAGCCCCCTGGATGCCGCTCTACATACTCCATGCCCCTTCACACCACCCACACAGCCCCCTGGATGCCCCTCTACATACCCCATGCCCCCTCACACCAGTCCCCTGGATGCCCCTCTTCATACCCCATGCCCCTCACACCAGCCCCCTGGATGCCCCTCTACATACCCCAAGCCACTCAGCCCCTGGATGTCCCTCTACATACCCCATGCCCCTCACACCAGCCACACAGCCCCCTGGATGCCCCTCTACATACCCCAGGCCCCTCACACCAGCCACACAGCCCCCTGGATGCCCCTCTACATACCCCATGCCCCTCACACCAGCCACACAGCCCCCTGGATGCCCCTCTACATACCCTATGCCTCCTCACACCAGCCACACAGCCCCCTGCATGCCCCTCTACATACCCCATGCCTACTCACGACAGCCACACAGCCCCCTGGATGCCCCTCTACATACGCCATGCCCCTTACACCAGCCACGCAGCCCCCTGGATGCCCCTCTACATACCCCATGCCTCCTCACACCAGCCCCTGGATGCCCCTCTACATACCCCATGCCCCTCACACCAGCCACACAGCCCCCTGAATGCCCCTCTACATACCCCATGCCCCTCACACCAGCCTCACAGCCCCCTGGATGCCCCTCTACATACCCCATGCCTACTCACACCAGCCCCCTGGATGCCCCTCTACATACCCCATGCCTACTCACACCAGCCACACAGCCCCCTGGATGTCCCTCTACATACCCCATGCCAATCACACCAGCCACACAGCCCCCTGGATGCCCGTCTACATACCCCATGCCCCTCACACCAGCCACACAGCCCCCTGGATGCCCCTCTACATACCCCAAGCCCCTCACACCAGCCACACAGCCTCCTGGATGCCCCTCTCCCTACCCCATGCCTCTCACACCAGCCACACAACCCGCTGGATGCCCCTCTACATACCCCATGCCCCTCACACCAGCCACACAGCCCCCTGGATGCCCCTCTACATACTCCATGCCCCTCACACCAGCCACGCCGCCCCCTGGATGCCCCTCTACATACCCCATGCCTCCTCACACCAGCCCCTGGATGCCCCTCTACATACCCCATGCCCCTCACACCACCCACACAGCCCCCTGGATGCCCCTCTACATACCCCATGCCCCTCACACCAGCCACACAGCCCCCTGGATGTACCTCACATCAGCTCCCTGGATGCCCCTCTACATACCCCATGACCCTCACACCAGCCACACAGCCCCCTGGATGCCCCTCTACATACCCCATGCCCCTCACACCACCCACACAGCCCCCTGGATGCCCCTCTACATACCCCATGCCCCCTCACACCAGCCCCCTGGATGCCCCTCTACATATCCCATGCCCCCTCACACCAGTGATGCAGCCCCCTGGATGCCCCTCTACATATCCCATGCCTACTCACACTAGCCGCACAGCCCCCTGGATGCCCCTCTACATACCCCATGCCCCTCACACCACCCACACAGCCCCCTGGATGCCCCTCTACATACCCCATGCCCCCTGGATGCCCCTTTACATATCCCAAGCCCCCTCACACCAGCCACACAGCCCCCTGGATGCCCCGCTACATATCCCATGCCTACTCACACCAGCCACACAGGCCCCTGGATGCCCCTCTACATACCCCATGCCTCATACCATCCACAGAGCCACCTGGATGCCCCTCTACATACCCCATGCCCCCTCACACCAGCCATGCAGCCCCCTGGATGCCCCTCTACATACCCCATGCCTCCTCACACCAGCTACACCGCCTCCTGGATGCCCCTCTACATACCCCATGCCCCCTCACATCAGCCAGACAGCCCCCTTTATGCCTCTACAGCATTTATTCACATGGTCAGTTCTCCCCACCTCAGTCCTCACATCACAATGCTGAACACGACCTCCTCATCACCAGTCCTCCTGTCCCGGCACAATGTGCGCACTGCTGCAGCTGCAGGTGGAATAGTGTCCACTGGACTGAGAAGGCCCCGACCCTTCTGGTGATGTGATGATAGAATGAAATCACTCCTCCCCCTCAAGAAATCAACTCCAATCTAGATGCTACCGTGGAGGACAGACCCGGCGTCGCTTCAGGCAGCGGCTGCAGGCCTGCAGCTCATCTTGACGCATGAGTATGAAAAGCAGGGGCCGGGAGGGGGGGAGGAATCGGTGGGAGTGACTGGGAGGACCCCTGGCCGAGGCTGGCAGTAAATACTACTGGGCAATGGGCATGATTATCATCATGCCCATTGCCTAGCATGTCCTGCTTCCAGCCTCTGGTTACTGGTACTATGCCTAGCAGCATGTACTACCACCAGTGGCTGGCAGGACATGCTGGGTGGGCATGATAGTACCAAGGAGGCTGGCAGGACATACTAGGCATGAATCATGCCTGCCTAGTATGTCTTGCCAGACTCTGTGGTGCTATCATGCCCAACCGGCATGTCCTGCCAGCAGGGTCTGACTGGGGTGTCTGGGGCCCACAGGGGAAATTAACTGTAGGGGCAAACCTACAGCAATATGCAAATATCTGTTATCCACTATCCCTGTTATAGTGAAGCATTGACTGGCGGCTCCTGCACATCTACTGTGCGACACTCTAACTGGGATGTACATGTTTGCATTAAAGGGCTTCTTTGGTTAAAACAAGTTATCACCGATCCATGGGCTCTACAGGATAGGTGATCACTTATTGAGCGTTTGTGTCCGAACATTGGAAAACACACTTATAGGAAGAATGGGGAAGTTTTATCCCTGACAGAACACTTATCCCTATTTTAAAATGCAGCGGCAGGTGGGACGTCTGACCGTAGCTCTATTCATTCTCTTAGAGACTTGCAAAAAAGAGCAGCGCTCACAGCCACTGAGAGAATGAATGGAACAGTGGTCGCATCTCACATGCCACTCCTGTCTAATGGGGATAAAAGCTCCACATTCTGTGTGCCAGCAGTCAGACCCCCACCAATTAATATTATCACTGATCCTGTGGAGAGGTGATTACTTGTTTTCACTGGAGAACCCCTGTAAGTGCATATCTGCTGCTCTGGTCCAAGTATTTAATCGCTAACGCCACGGCCCTACTATCAGTATTCGGTCAGTATCCGGTCAGTATTTTTTCTCAGGAGTGGGAGCCAAAACCAGGTGATGAACAATCAGAGAAAGGGCTAATAGAAACAAGTCACCAATTCTGCATTTATCAACCACTCCTGGTTTTGGCAGCCACTCCTGAGAAAAATACTGACCAAATACTGATGGTGGGGCTGTGGCCTAATGGAAAAAAATCTTTTCCTAGTTAATATCAGCGAGAACAAAATGACCGCCATACACAGCACAGTCCACTATATCAACACCAATAATACCACATACAAAAGGGACAAATATCGCCACACCATGACTAGATCACATATTACCACCACATAGTGACCGAATAATACCACATACAAGGAACAAGTATGGCCACACCATGACCAGACCATATATTACCACCCCAAAGTGACCAAATACTACAATACTGATCATGAATACAAACCACAATACTAACAACACTGTTATTACCACCAGCGACATTATACACAGGAGCTCTGTATATAATGTCAGTGTACAGGTAACACAGTGATCACCAGTGACATACACAGGAGCTCTATATATACTATATACACATGTGGTCAAAATTGTTGGTACCCCTCGTTTAATGAAAGAAAAACCCACAATGGTCACAGAAAAAACTTGAATCTGACAAAAGTAATAATAAATTAAAAATCTATGAAAATGAACAAATGAAAGTCAGACATTGCTTTTCAACCCTGCTTCGACAGAATTTAAAAAAAATTAAACTGATGAAATAGGCCTGGACAGAAATGATGGTACCCCTGAAAATAATGTGACAAAAGGGACATGTTAAATCAAGTTGTGTCCACTAATTAGCATCAGAGGTGTCTACAATCTTGTAATCAGTCAGTGGAACTGTATATAGGGCTACAGATACTCACTGTGCTGTTAGGTGACATGGTGTGTACCACACTCAACATGGACCAGGGGAAGAAAAGGAAAGAGTTGTCTCAGGAGATTAGAAAGAAAATTATAGACAAGCATGTTAAAGGTAAAGGTTATAAGACCATCTCCAAGCAGCTTGATGTTCCTGTGACTACAGTTGCACGTATTATTCAGAAGTTTAAGATCCATGGGACTGTAGCCAACCTCCCTGGACGTGGCCGCAGGAGGAAAATTGATAACAAATCAAAGAGACGGATAATATGAATGGTAATAAAAGAGCCCAGGATAACTTCTAAAGAGATTAAAGGTGAACTTCAAGCTCAAGGAACATCAGTGTCAGATCGCACCATCCGTTGTTGTTTGATCTAAAGTGGACTTCATGGGAGACGACCAAGGAGAACACCATTGTTGAAAAAAAATCATAAAAAAGCCAGACTGGAATTTGCCAAACTACATGTTGACAAGCCACAAAGCTTCTGGGAGAATGTCCTATGGACAGATGAGACAAAAATGGAAGTTTTTGGCAAGGCACATCAGCTCTATATTCACAGATGGAAAAATGAAGCATATCAAGAAAAGAACACTGTCCTTACTGTGAAACATGGAGGAGGCTCTTTTATGTTCTGGGGCTGGTCTGCTGCATCTGGCACAGTGTGTCTTGAATCTGTGCACGGTACAATGATATCTAAAGACTATCAAGGGATTCTAGAGAGAAATGTGCTTCCCAGTGTCAGAAAGCTTGGTCTCAGTTGCAGGTCATGGGTCTTGCAACAGGATAATGACCCAAAACACACAGCTAAAAACACCCAAGAATGGCTAAGAGGAAAACATTGGATTATTCTGAAGTGGCCTTCTATGAGCCCTTACCTAAATCCTATTGAGCATCTTTGGAAAGAGCTGAAACATGCCGTCTGGAAAAGGCAACCTTCAAACACGAGACAACTGGAGAAGCTTGCTCATTAGGAGTGGGCCAAAATACCTGTCGAGAGGTGCAGAAGTATCATTGCCAGTTACAGGAATCGTTTGATTGCAATGATTGCCTCAAAAGGTTGTTCAACAAAACGTTAAGTTAAGAGTACCATCATTTCTGTCCAGACCTATTTCATCAGTTTAATTTTTTTTTAAATTCTGTGGAAGCAGAAAAGCAATGTCTGAGTTTCATTTGTTCATTTTCATAGATTTTAAATTTATTATTACTTTTGTCAGATTCAAGTTATTTCTGTGACCATTGTGGGTTTTTCTTTCATTAAACGAGGGGTACCAACAATTTTGACCACGTGTGTAGTGTAAGTGTACATGTAATACACTGACTCACCAGTGACGTCTCTAGGTTAAGTCCTTCATCTTCGCTTTTCCTCTTCATCTGGCACAGACGGCCATCACTTCTTCCAGCCAGGAATCATCTCTGCAGAAAATAACACACAGTTATCAATAACTGATCTCTTCTAGAGAATATTCCCACTCCCCCCCGACTTCTACACTACACCAGTTGAAGAAAAAAAGCAATATAGTGCCGCCCTGCACAGTAACAGGACCCCTCTTTTGTCCCATTCCAATCAAAAACAATTTCCTAAAAAGTAAATTATATTACAGAAGTAATAATGTCCCTAATTGGACTCTAAAATAATAATGTTCCCCACTGGCCACCATAAACTAATAAAATATGTTCCTCAATCTGGCCCCAAACAGTAATTAAGTCCCTTGTCCGGCCTGGCACCCCCATATATCCATCCTGGCCCCCCCTTCCCTGCATATATCCATCCTGACACCCCCCCATATATCCCTTCTGACCCCCATATGTCCAGTGTGACCCCTCCATATATTTATCCTAGCCCACGTGTATCGAGCCTGCCCCCTCCCATATACCCATCCTAGTCCCCCATGTGGCCTGCCTGCCCCCCCCACATATCCATCCTGGCCTCCATGTTTACAGCCTGCCCCCCCATATATCTGTCCTGGCCTCCATGTGTCCAGCCTGCCCCCTCCCATATATCCGTCCTGGCCTCCATGTGTCCAGCCTGCCCCCCTACATATCCAGCCTGGCCTCCATGTGTCCAGCCTGCCCCCCCCCATTTATCCATCCTGGCCTCAATGTGTCCTTCCTGCACCCCCCCATATATCCATCCTGGCCTCCATGTTTCCAACCTGCCCCCCCATATATCCATCCTGGCCTCCATGTGTCCAGCCTGCCCCCTCATATATCCATCCTGCCCTTCCCCCCTCCATATATCCATCCTGACACCCCCCCATATATCCCTTCTGGCCCCCATATGTCCAGCGTGGCCCCTCCATATATTTATCCTAGCCCACCTGTATCGAGCCTGCTCCCCCACATATCTATCCTAGCCCCCCATGTGTCCAGCCTGCCCCCCCCACATATCCATCCTGGCCTCCATGTGTCCAGCCTGCCCCCCCATATATCCATCCTGCCCCCCTTTCCCATGTGTCCAGCCAGGCTCCCCCCTTATGTGTCCATCCAGGCTCCCCCCTTATGTGTCCAGCCAGGCTCCCCCCACTTATGTGTCCAGGCAGGCTCCCCCCTTAATGCATCCAGCCAGTCCCCCCTTATGTGTCCATCCAGGCTCCCCCTCGTGTATCCAGCTGGGCTCCCCCCTCGTGTGTCCAGCCAAGGTTCCCCCTTGAGCATCCAGCCAAGGTTCCCCCTTGAGTGTCCAGCCAGGGCTCCCCCTTGTGTGCCCAGCCAGACCCCCCTTGTGTGCCCAGCCAGGCCTCCCCCCTTGTGGGTCCAGCCAGGGTTCCCCCTTGTGTGTCCATCCAGGATTCTCCCTTGTGTGTCCAGCCAGGGCCCCCCTTGTGTGTCCAGCCAGGGCTCCCCCTTGTGTGTCCAGCCAGGGCTCCCCCTTGTGTGTCCAGCCAGGGCTCCCCCTTGTGTGTCCAGCCAGGGCTCCCCCTTGTGTGTCCAGCCAGGGATCCCCCTTGTGTGTCCATCCAGGGATCCCCTTTATGTGTCCATCCAGGCTCCCCCCTTGTGTGTCCAGCCAGGGTTCCCTCTTGTGTGTCCAGCCAGGGCTCCCCTTTGTGTGTCCAACCAGGCCCCCCCTTGTGTGTCCAGCCGGGCCCCCCCTTGTGTGTACAGCCAGGGGCCCATCCCATTCTGCATCCACTCATATACATATACATACACACACACACACACACACACACACACACACACACACACAGATACCTCTTACCTTCCTGCGCTCCCGTGCGGTGTCCTCCTTCTCCGGCGGCTGAGTTGCGCGCCTCTTTCACAGCAGGCGCATGACGATGACGTCATACGCCGGTCGGTGAAGGGAGACACGCAGCTTCAGCTGCTTCACTGGCACGTGCGCCGCGGCAGTTCAGGTAATGAACGCCGCGTGCCCGCATCCCTGCATACACTGTGCCTGCGCTTTTAAAGGGCCCGTGCCCCTTAAAACCGCGGTTTTTTTTTTTTTATTCTCTTCTCCCCCTCTCCTCTGCAGCAGGGGGCGGGGCCCACCGGGAAAATTCCCGGTACCCCGCCAGCCCAGTCCGACCCTGCCTGCCAGCCACTGGTGGTGTGGTAGACTAAGGGCCGGCGTCAGCACCCGGGCAAGTGCCGGGCTATGGGCGGAGGAGAGCAGTGCCAGCGCCCGCCCTTCTCCCCTGCTTGCTCAGGGCTCTGGCAGCCGGATACTTCCCTCTCCTCGTGCCTCCGCAGATCCGCTGTCTTCCTGCTCTGCGCTCCCTGTGACGTCTCAGGTCAGAGGGTGCGGTGACGTCTTTCCGCCGCATCCTCCCCTGAGCCATCACAGGCAGTGCAGAGCGGGAAGACGCCGGCGACGCTGGAGTACAGACCTAAGCAGCGGCAGCTGGTGAGGAGGAGGGAGGTGAGTATTTGATTTTTTTTTTTTAATGTATGGAGGCATGGGGCATTATATGGGGGGTGACAGCCTGCATGGGGCATAATATGGGGGGTGGCATCCTGCATGGGGCATTATATGGGGGGGAGTGATATCCTGCATGGGGCATTATATGGGGGGGAGTGACATCTTGAATGGGGCATTATATGAGGGGTGACATTCTGCATGGGGCATTATATGGGGGGAAGGGACATCCTACTTGGGTCATTATATGGGGGGAAGGGACATCCTGCATAGGGCAGTATATGGGGGGGGAGAAGTGACATCCTGCTTGGGGCATTATATGGAGGGGTGACATCCTGCAAGGGGCATTATATAGGGGGTGACATCCTGCATGGGACATTATATGGGGGGTGACATCCTGCATGGAGAATTATAAGGGGGTGAACAGCCTGCATGGAGCTTTATATGGGGGCCAGTATCCTGTATGGAGCATTATATGGGGGCCAGTATCCTGTATGGAGCATTTTATGGGGGCCAGTATACTGTGTGGAGCGTTATATGGGGCCAGTATCCTGTATGGAGCATTATATGGGGGCCAGTATCCTGTATGGAGCATTTTTGGGGGGCCAGTATCCTGTATGGAACGTTATATGGGGACCAGTATCCTGTATGGAGGATTTTTTTGGGGGCCAGTATCCTGTATGGAGCGTTACATGGGGGCCAGTATCCAGTATGGAGCATTTTTTGGGGGCCAGTATACTGTGTGGAGCGATTCGCCGGTTTCTGAGCTATTGTAGAATTTACAATAGATATCACTCATGTAATATAAGAAGTGAAATCTTTGCATTGTACTATACTTATATTCTCTGCAGTATCTGTGCATCATGAATCGTGGTATGTGTTAAAGGGGCCCACTGAGACTCTTTCGCCCGGGGCCCAAAAAAGCCTGGAGCCGGCCCTTTGTGGTACTATCATGCTAGTACTACTACCACCAGTGGCTGGCAGGCAGGACATGCCGGGTGGGCATGATAGCACCACAGAGGCTGGCAAGACATACAAGGCATGAATCATGCCTAGTATGTCCTGCCAGCCTCTGTGGTACTATCATGCCCAGCATGTCCTGCCAGCCACTGGTGGTACCATCATGCATGCTCATTGCCCAGCCACTGGTGGTGTGGTACTATCATGCTAGTACTAACACCAGTGGCTGGCTGGCAGGACATGCCATGTGAGCTTGAATGCTAGTACCACAGAGGCTGGCAGTACATACTGGGCAATGGGCATGATAGTACCACCAGTAGACTGACTAGGCGGTCTCCAGGGCTCCGTCTCACCTTCTCGCTGCTGTTAGGCTGGGTTAACATTGCGTTTATGCTGTGCGTTACAACGGATCCGTTGTAAATCAGCGATGACGCAATGTACCGTAGACTTGCATTGCAAAAATAGGCATGCGTTTGAAAGTATGCATTATTTGCAACGCACAGGAAAACATGGTCGGCGGCTGGAGGCCATCTGAGCACTTCTCTGACAACTGTGTTCTAGTGTCATTCTGTGCCTGCTCATCTCTGTCAGCAGGCACATTTGTCTGATGGCAAAGATGTTGCCGAGCTGGAGACAGAAGATCCGTGGATTACATCAGAGAGAGGATTTTGTTTTTTATTAAAGATGGAGTCCCTACATGTGTTTTGTGTTTTATTTTTATTAAAAAAAAATTGTGTTGTGTTTTTTTTTCTGTTTACTAGAAATTCATGGTGGCCATGTCTAGTTTGGCGTGACGCCATGAATTTCAGGCTAAGTCCAGCTGATAATACAAAGCTGGTACTAACCCCATTATTTCCCAGCGTGCCACCCCCCACCAGGGCTGTTGGAAGAGCCGGATAAAGTGCCTGGAAATGGCGCTACGATGAATGCGCCAATTCCAAGGGTGGCTGCGGGCTGCCGTTTTCAGCGTGGCGGGCCCAGAATGCTTGGGCCTTACCATGCTGAGAATCCCAGCCCCCATCTGCCTGGTTTTTACCAGGCTGGCGATCAAAATAAATGCGGGAGCCCATGCATTTTTTTTTTAATTACTTTTTAAAATAATTTAAAAAAAACCTTGGGCTTTCCTGACTCTTGATCGCCAGGCAGCTAGAGGTGGCAGCCCATAGCTGTCTGCTTTATCTGCTCTGAGAATCAAAAATTCTGCGGAGCGCTATGTCATTTTTGTTTTATTATTTATTTATTTTCACACTTCAATATGTGTGACAGTCCCAACAGCTAATCATAGACGCTGACACAGAAAATGGGCGTCTGTGATTGGCTGCTTGAGTAACCTGAAAGCAGCCCATACATAGTACCATACTAGAATGTATGGGCTGATTGTACATTACTCAAACAGTCAATCACAGACACCCATCCTCTTTGACAGCATCTGCGATTGGCTGTTGGGTCTGTCACATATAGAAGTGTGAAAAGAAATTTTTAAAAACGATGTAGCACTCTGCAGAATTTTTGATTCTCACCGCAGATAAAGCAGACAGCTACGTACTGCCACCCCCAGCTGCCTGGCTTTACCTTGGCTGGTGATCAAAAGACAGAGAAGCTGAATATTTGTTTTAAACTTACTTAACTTTTTTTTTCCTGCCATATGTTGATCGCCAGCCAGATAAAACAAGGCAGCTGGGGGCTGGGATTCGCAGCATGGTAAGGCCCAAGCGTTCTTGGCCCTCCACGTTGAAAATCGCAGCCCACAGCCACCCCTGAAAATGGTGCATTCATCATAGCACCATTTCCAGGTGCTTTACCCGGCTTTTTCAGCGGCCCTGGTGGTGAGTGGCACCCTGGGTAATAATAGGGTTAGTACCAGGCCAGCTTTGTATTATCAGCTGGTACTAAGCCCGAAATTCATGGTTTCACGCCAAATTAGACATAGTCACCATCAATTTCTAGTAAACAGAAAAAAAAAAGACAGAATTTTTTTTTTATCAAAATTAAAATACATTTAGGGACACCATCTTTAACAAAGAAAAATCCTCACTCCAACGTAATCCATAGGTCTTCTGTCTTCAGCTCTGCTAGATCTTTGCCATCAGACAAATATGTCTGCTGACAGATGAGCAGGCACAGAATGACACTGGAGCACTGTTACTGTGTAGTGCAGCACTATGTTGCTTTTTTTGTCATTTCATGCAGTGTAGAAATCTTGGGAAAAGTGTGGATTGTGCTCTGGAAGTGATCAGTTATAGCTAACTATGTTATTTTCTGCAGAGATAAGTCCTGCATAGAAGATGTGATATATCGGTCTGCAGATAAAGAACTTCACCTAGAGACATCACTGGTGAGTATGTGTATTACCTATACACACACACTGACACTATATACAGAGCTCCTGTGTATAATATCAATGGTAATCATTGCATTACCTGTACACTGACACTATATACAGAGCTCTCCTGTGTATAATGTCACTGGTGATCACTGTATAACCTGTACACTGACCCAATATACAGAGCTTTTTTACATTTTTATTATTTTAGCATTATTTGTCACTATGTGGTGGCATTATGTGCTTTGGTCATGACATGACGATATTTGTCCCTTGTATGTGGTATTATTCAGTCACTATGTGGTGGTAATATGTGGTCTCATGGTGTGTCAGTATTTATACCTTGTATCTGGTAGCATTTGATCACTATGTGGTGGTATTATGTGCTTTGGTCATGGTGTGGCAGTATTTGTGCCTTGTATGTGGCATTATTTGGGCACTATGTGGTCGTAATATGTGATCTGGTCACGGTGTGGTGGTATTTCTGCCTTCTATCTGGTAATATTGGTCTTGGTAGAGTGGATTGTGGTTGGTCATTTGTTTTATCTGATATCAATAAGGGGAAACCTCTTTATTTCCAATAGATATTAAATACTTGGATGTGTAACCCCTCCCTGCCCTGTGACTATTACACAGCAGCAGAGATGCAGTTACAGAGGTTCACCAGAGAAAGCAAGTTGGCATTTGGTGAGATTTTCACCTCTGTATTTATAAGACAAAACCAGGAGTGGGTGAGAAATGCATAAAACATTACCTCTGATTGCTCCACTCCTGGTTTTGTCTTATAAATACAGAGGTAAAAATCTCACCAAATACTCAAAGTGCCACAATCTTCTGACAGTGCGGATTCCACCAATAAATAAGTGATTACCTTACCAACCTGTGCATCGCTGTTAACTTGTTTTCACCAATAAAAACCCTTTAATGCGAACTACAGTAATTGTACATCGCAGTTCTGGTGAGCGCACAGTGATGTGCAGGAGCCGACAATATAATGGGTATAACGGCTAACAGGTATTTGCAAATAGCTGAAGGGTTGGTGGGCCCGGGTGGGCCCCTGGAGTCAATGTACCTGGTGGGCCCCAGACACCCCAGTCCGGCGCTGAGTGTGCTCATAAAATGTGCAGTCGTTTGCACAACTGCTGGTGGGCAGAGTTTTGGTTGTAGTTGCAGAAGGGCTGTTCTAATCTAAAAAAAACCCTGTCAGAACAGTGCCCGAAACTCTGCTCATGGTTGGCCATTACAGCATGATTTTGAGGGAAGCAGCCTGTGTCCTGCTGTAGTAACTGGCGGAGCAGGGAGCTGATTATAGCTCCTCTGTCCCTGTATCGGGCGGCACTTCCATCATCAATTGTATTCATGCCTTAAAGTCACGAATAGAACTGAATGCAGGGAGGGAACGATGCCTGGGGCGCAGGCAGAATGAGCGGTGTTAGTGTCTCACTGACACTGTTCATCTATGTGCTTGTGTCCCAGCTGTCACTATGCTAGGCATCTGTGGCTAGTAACTTAAATTGCGCCCTTCTCAGGAAGTTAAGAGGTAGTGCCCTAGGCAGGCACCTACCGTTATGCACTCGTCATCTCAAACTTGGATGTGGAATAGTGCTGGAATAAGATAGGCTTCAAATCTACCATAGCCATAGGCGGATTATAATGAGGGTAATCTGGGCTATCGCCTGGGGCCCAAGACTCTGGGGGACCCATGGCCAGATTGCCCTTCTTATAATGTTTTGTGCTAATAACTGGGCAGAGAGCTTTCCTGGAGCTCCACAGCTGGCAAAACAGAACGGCAGGGGAGCTTCCTTTGCCTTTTTTGTCATGTACTTCAGCTGGCACCTTTGTAATGACTTCATCGCACAGGCACCGGCATCTACACGCTGGCTATCAGAAGTTGAGCTGCAGGGAATCATATGCAGAGGTAAGTGTGATTATTTTTTTTAAATAAAATGAATTAAATGGGTGTGGAGGAGATCAAATGATGATGATTTGAGATGGGGGGTGGGGGACAGTAAATGATGATGTTTTGAGGGTGGGGGTGAGGGGACAGCAATTGAAGATGTATTGATGGTGGGGGATGGGGACAGCAAATAATGATGAATTGAGAGTGGGAGAGAGAAAATGATGTACTGAGGATGGGGAGAGCAAATGATGATCAACTGACACTGTGGGTGGGATACAGCAAATAATGAATTAAGGGTGGGGGGTGGAGGACAGCAAATGATGAATTGTGGGTGGGTGAGAGCAAATAATGAATTGATGGTGGAGGACAGTAAATGATGTTGTTCTGATGGTGGGGGAGAGTAAATGATGAATTGAGTGTGGGGGTGGGGGAGAGCAATTGATGATGGGGCAGAGTGTGGAGAGCATATGATGATGAATTGAAGGTGGGTGAGAGCAAATGATAATGAATAGAGGGTGGGAGAGAGAGGACATGACATAATGAATTGGGGTGGAGAGTGCATGGAGGTGCACAGTTGGGGGACTTTGAGGATACAGGAGTGTGATTGGTAATTAATTGGGCTATAGGGGCTAATTAATTTATATATTTATTGGGTGGGGAAAAGTGGCTATTTATAGTTAGTGGGGGCACAGTGGTGGATTATCAATTTACATTTGTAATGGTGGATTGCATAATAACTAGTTTTATATGGTGAGTGCACATCTGTATACAGTGGTGCAGTGTTGTGGATTTCTTATTCAGGAAACATATGTCTACATATATGTCACCTTTTTTTTTATTTTCAGGGGCGCGGTGATCAGTGCGGCAAACTCTGCAGAGACCGAATTCTGACATTCGGACGTCAACATGATGGTTTGACAAGATGGAGATGAAGAAAAAGGCTTGAAATCAGATGAGACATCAGTGGTGAAGTTCTGTATGTAATTATTTATTCTGTATAGGGGTATGTGTACACTGATCGTCCCCAGCCCTGGCTGACAGCCGGCCCCAATATTGAGCCAATGTAGTAGAAGGAAAAAAGCCTTCAGGAGAATTCTTGCAGGATGTGTCAAAGATGAGAGATTGCCATCTGCTGATCAGACACAATCAAACGGAACCAAGATGTGTTAGGAAAGTTGAAGGGGGAGCAGATTTAGATGCTGGACCCGGTCAGATGACTTCCAGTAAGGATTTCCTGAATATAAAAGTCCAGCGCGCCAAGCCTGAGGCAGGATTGGCGCCAAGCTGCAGAGAGGAGCAGACGCGCTCCAGACGTGATGAGAAGCCCAGCGTGGCAGGCCTGCGACACATAACAGCTGGACGCTGGTGGATGAACTCTGGATTCCCCACAGAGGTGCCTCGAGTGCTGCGCCTGCTGAGGAGAGTCGGGACCTGTTTGCGGTGCTGAGTGAGTTCACAGGACCCGATGTCGCCCGCCCAGACGAGGTCTGGATTCCCCTACCCAAGGCTTGAGAGACTGCCTCCAACGGCCAAGCAGAGAGGAGCTGGGTTTAGGATCTCAGGTTGGGAGGGGACCGGTTGGGGTGGGAGAAGCTAAACTTGATTTGATTGACTTTGTCCGAAAAAGACTTGCGGCCTAGCGGGAATAACCGGTGACCCCCGCTACCACCATATACAGAGTTAGGCTGTGTGCCCACTATGCGTTTTTTAAGCGTTTCCACAGCGGCAATTCCGCTGCAGAAACGCTTTAAAAACGCTTGGTAGAAGGTCTGCCATGTTCCCCAATGATAATCCACATGTGCTGTGCACATGCTGCGGAAATTTCCGCTGCGGATTATCATTGTGGAAAAATCTGCAGCACTACCAATTATTTGGTGGAATTGCGGCGTTTTCGCCGCCATTGACTTGCATTGAATCGCAAAATATCCGCATCACTACATGTGCACATGCGGATATCATGTGGTTCAATGTGCGGATGGTACCAGGGTTTGGAGAAGAGGAGACTCTCCTCCAGACCCGGGTACCATAGTACCTATAAAAAAAAAGAATAAAATAAAAAATATACATTATACTCACCTTCCGATGGCCCCGAGTCTTCATAGAGATCCGTCCTGGCTTGCCGGCAGCTCGCGATGGTCTAAAAGTACCTGCCATGACGTAATTTAGTCATGTGACGGGTCACACGACCGCAGACGTCGGCGGTCGCGTGACCCGTCACATGGCTAAATGACGTCATGGAAGGTCCTTTTAGACCACCGCTAGACACCGGACGGATCGGATAAGGACACCGGGGGCCATCAGAAGGTAAGTATAATATTTATTTTTTATTTTTTACCATTCTTTTACGGTCACACTATATACAGTTATATGAAAAAGTTTGGGCACCCCTATTAATCTTAAGCTTAATGTTTTATAAAAATTGGTGTTTTTGCAACAGCTATTTCAGTTTGATATATGTAATAACTGTTGGACACAGTAATGTTTCTGCCTTGAAATGAGGTTTATTGTACTAACAGAAAATGTGCAATCTGCATTCAAACAAAATTTTCACATTTTTCCCACAAAAATGTTTTTCAGCCCCCAATTTTGCATTTTCATAAGGGTAACGGGAGAAATTGCACCATGCAGTTTGTTGTGCATTTTCTCCTGAGTAAGCCAATACCCCATATGTGGGAGAAAAACACTGTTTGGGCACACGGCAGGGTTCGGAAGGGAAGGAGTGCCATTTGACTTTTTGAATGTAAAATTTGCTTGAATAATTAGCGGACGCCATGTTTTTTATTTTTTTTCACTTTCTGGCACTTTTTTTACTTTTAAACTTTGTCCCACTATGGGACTTTCACTTTTTGCAGCCTGACCGGCTGTATAGCATAGGAATGCAGCAGCTCCCTATGCTATGCAGCCTGTCAGCGCTGCACAGGGAGAAGTTACTTTGGTCATGCACTGCGCATGACCAAAGTAACTTCCTGCTGTCTGGTGACCCGGATGTTGTCATGACAACATCGGGTCACCATGACAACATCCGAGAGCCGCCGCAGACAGCGCCCCCGGCAGAGGAGGTAAGTATCGGCACTTACCTCCCCTTGCCCCTGCAATGCTACGATCCACTTCGATCGCAGCATTTCAGGGGTTAATGTGCCAGCAGTGGTGCAGGACCGCTCCTGGTACATAGCACCGGGTGTCAGCTGTGACAATCAGCTGACACCTGGCGGCGATCGCCCCGCACCACTTGTGTAGCTGGTTCATAAGGCCATAGTATGTAGCTGGTCCATAAGGCCCATGGCGCAGCTACATACTATTACTGACAGAGTCGTAAAGGGGTTAAACTACCAGCCCCTGAATTCTATTGTATTTTGATAATTTATTTTGTTATGTGATTTCCTGCTTATTTTACTGTCAAATTAAATTGTTACCATATAATATGTTTTATAATTAATATTAGTTGCATAGCTCCCAACCGTACCGGTTTCCACGGGACTGTCCCTCTTTGAGGCCTCAGTCGCATGTCCCGTCATGGCTCGGCTGTTCTCCCGGCTGTGGAGGATGGTGCGGTGGGTTGTGGCGGTGGATCAGCGGGCACAGGTAGTAGCCGGCAGCTGCAGCTACCACATGTGCCCGCTGCTAAAGAAAATGAATATGCGCTCCTGCACGCCCATGGGAGTGGAGAGGAGTGAATATTCCTTCTCCTTAATAGCGCACACTGATAATCGCAGCCAACGGCTTCCTGCTGCGGCTCCGCGTTCCTGTGTGCCCGCTATTAGAGAGAATGAATATTCTCTCTTCTCCACTCCCATAGACGTGGAGAAGAGTGAATAAGAATTCTCTTTAGTAGCGGGCACAGAGGATTGCAGAGCCGCAGCAGGAGCACGGCTGCTGCTGTGTGCGCTATTAAGGAGAACTATTCACTCCTCTCCATGCCCATAGTCTCGGCGTGGACATGAGTTACTATCCCCGCAGCTCACCTTGGCATCTGAGGGCGTATTGCAGTGACATCATGCGCTGCTCAGACGCTGACATGAGCTGCTGGCAGACAGGACACAGCGCTGGAGCACAGGGGAGGAAGGAAGGTGAGTAGAATTGTTTATTTTTTTCATATGTGGCGGACATGCATACCAGGATTGGGTCTGAGGCGGACATGCATACCAGGATCGGGTCTGAGGTGGCCATGCATACCAGGATCAGGTCTGAGAGGGCTGATGCATACCAGGATCGGGTCTGAGCAGGCAACGCATACCAGGATTGGGGATGAGGGGGCCATGCATACCAGTATTGGGGATGAGGAGGCCATGCATACCAGGAATGGGGATGAGGACCATCTGCTGAATGCCCCTCATTACCAGCACCCCTCTGCCAACTCCTCCTGCCAGGGGAGAAAGAAATAGTAAATGGGCGTTCATTGGGGTGTGACCAGGGGCATGAGAAGTTTGTGTTATATGACTTTAGTTTAGAATGAACTAAGTGCTTAATCTTTGATTTTTTAATTTTTATTTTTTTTAAACCTGCACACTGAACAAAAATAATTACTAACTCCTAGTTTGGGTCATTTGCCCCTTAAGGCATTATTGATATGCCAGTATTTTGCATCAATATCTGTAAGCCAAAAGCTGGATTGGAATCTACAAATAGAAATACTCTGATTAAAAAATTGTAAAAAATGTACACTTGTTTTGTGTTTCGGAGCCACTTCTGTTTCTTGTGCAGGTCACTGATTATTCAGTGCTGAATTTTAAAAAGGAGGAAGGTCAATGAATAATCAGTGGCCTGCACAAGAAACAGAGGAGCCTGGTGGGGGCAGAGCACAATAAAAAAGACCCTGCCCCCACGTCCTGCCCCGAAGCACACAAGAAGCCATTTTCTGAAAACATCTTAAGGCCTCTGTGGTGCCCCTGAGGGTTCGGTCACCACTTAAATTCAAATCCAAACCTTTGTCATCACCTATTTCTGTGATTGCTATTGATAACACTCCTTTGAAATGTGTTACTCACAAGACTGCTGCATTTCCCCTCACTATCAATGGAGTTCACCAAGAAATTTTGGACTTGGTTGTTTTAGATAATTTACCCTCTCCAGTTGTTCTAGGATTGCCTTGGTTAAAACTGCACAATCCTTTATTGGACTGGTCTACTAATGTGATTAAGTCTTGGAGTCCGAAGTGCTATGATAAATGTTGTAATGGTCGCATTGCGGCTGTGGAAAAAGGGAAATTACCGGTACCTATTCAAGATTTTTGGAGGGTTTTTTTGGAGGAGAAGTCGCAAGTTTTACCTCCTCATAGGGATTATGATTGCGCCATTGAGTTTGTTCCGGGGGCTACTCTTCCCAAGAGTCGCTTGTTTAATCTGACTATCTCTGAAAGAAAGGCCTTGGAGGAGTACATACCGACTAGCCTGGCTGCTGGTCACATTAGACCTTCTAAGTTGCCTGTGGCAGTTGGATTTTTCTTTGCTAAAAAAAAGGACGGCGGTTTACGTCCATGTCTGGATTTTCGTGAAATTAATAAGATTACCGTACGCAATTCCTACCCATTGCCGTTAATTCCTGACTTGTTTAATCAGTTAGTGGGGGCCAAGTGGTTCTCCAAAATTGATCTCTGGGGGGCATACAATTTGTTACGAGTGAAGGAGGGTGATGAATGGAAAACTGCTTTTAACACTCCGGTAGGTCATTTTGAGAATCTGGTGATGCCTTTTGGTCTTACCTATGCACCTGCATTTTTTCAGAACCTTATTAGTGACATCCTGAGACCTTTGATTGGTAAGAATGTGGTTGTGTATTTGGATCATATTTTGATTTACTCACCAGATCTAGAGTCCCATTGGCAGAGTGTACGTGAAGTTTTGCAGTTATTGAGTGATAATTCACTCTTTGCTAAGCTGGAGAAATGTGAGTTCGCTGTGCAGATAATTAGTTTTTTGGGCTACATTGTCTCCAGCGAGGGCTTTGAGATGAACCCTGTGAAGGTTCAGGCTGTGCAGGAATGGCCTAGGCCTATTGGTTTGAAATCTATACAGAGATTTTTGGGTTTTGCCAATTATTACAGGAAATTCATTAAGAATTTTTCTATAATTGTTAAACCTCTAACTGATCTCACCAGGAAAGGTGCGAATACGGCCCAGTGGACTACTGAGGCCATTGAAGCGTTTGAGTATCTCAAAGAGAGGTTCAGTTCTGCCCCTATCCGTATGCAGCCTGATGAGACCAAGCCTTTTTTGGTCAAGGTCGATGCTTCATCGGTGGGGGTCGGAGCAGTTTTGTCTCAGGAGAACAAGGGTGGAGTACATCCTTGTGCCTTCTTTTTGAAAAAAAAATTCGGAAACCGAACTGAATTATGATGTTGGAAATCGGGAGTTGCTGGCCATTAAACTTGCGTTTGAACATTGGCGTCATTTTTTGGAAGGCGCTAGATTTCCTATTCAGCTTTTCACAGATCATAAGAATTTGATCTATCTGGATGCTGCCAAGCACTTGAATGCCCGTCAAACTAGGTGGGCACTTTTTTTTTCTCGGTTTCATTTTCCTGTTACCTATATCCCTGGTACTAAGAATGTTAAAGCCGATGCTTTATCTCGCAGCTTCTCTCCTACGGTCAGTGCCAAGGAGGAGGAGAGCATTTTACAGAAAGGAGTTGTGGTGGCGGCATTGGACTCCGTTTTGGAGAATGGGATTCTGAAAGCTCAAGATGATGCTCCATCTAACACTCCCCATGGGAGGTTGTTCGTGTCTAGAGCCTTTAGGAGAGATTTGTTTGTGGAGTGTCATGAGTCTCGGTTGGCAGGTCATCCAGGAATTTCGGAGACTAAGAGACTTATGAGTCGCAGTTTTTGGTGGCCTGGATGGTTGAAGGAAGTCATCAAGTGGGTGCGTCAGTGTACTGTGTGTGCTAGGTCAAAGGCTTCACATACTCCTGCTGTGGGGTTGCTTTGCCCTCTGGAGGTTCCTAGTGCGCCTTGGACGCATCTCACAATGGATTTTATTACTGATCTTCCTGTGTCCGAGGGTTTTACTGTCATCTGGGTGGTCGTGGACCATTTTAGTAAGGTGTGTCATTTGGTTCCATTCATTAAGTTGCCCTGCGCCAAGACACTCGCTAAGGCGTTTGTTAAGGAGATTGTCAAGCTCCATGGTGTTCCCACGGATATTGTTTCTGATAGAGGACCTCAGTTTGTGGCTTGCTTTTGGCGTGCTTTTTGTGACAGGTTGGGAGTCCATTTGTCATTTTCGTCTGGTTATCATCTTGAGTCTAATGGACAGACTAAAAGAAAGAACCAGGATGTTGGAACAGTTTTTGCGTTGTTTTGTGGCGGACAATCAAGAAGTGTGGTCTGAGTTTCTGCCTCTCGCAGAATTTGCTCTTAACAATCATACATCCTCCTCTGCTGGGTGTTCTCCTTTTTTTGTTGTAATGGGAGACATCCACCTTTTGGTTCGTTCTCCAAATTGGGGTCGGTGGTGCCGGAGGAGGAGAATTTTTCCGGTGATTTGGAGAGAGTTTGGACTAATGTACGTTGCAACCTTCAAGAGGCTAACAAGAAGTCCAAGAAGTATTTTGACAGGAAACGTAAGGAGGTTTTGTTTACTGTGGGTGACATGGTTTGGTTGTCCTCGAAGAACCTGCGGTTGAGGATTCCCTATAAAAAACTGATTCCTAAGTTTGTGGGTCCATTTAAAGTGCTTCAGGTTGTTAACCCGTCTGCTGTTAGGTTGGATGTCCCTACTTCTTGGAAGATTAATCCTGTGTTTCATGTTTCCTTGTTGAAAAAGGCTGATGTATCTGATAGGGACGCCACTGTCACAGTTCCTCCTGTTGTGGAAGATGGCAAATATGAAATTTCTCATATCTTGAATTCTAGATGGCATAGAGGGAGATTACAGTATCTTGTCTCTGGGTTTCAGTCCCGAAGACAACTCCTGGGTAAGGACGGATGATGTCTCTGCTCCTAGGCTTGTTAAAGCTTTCCACAGGAGGTTTCCGGATAGGCCTGGGCCTGGAGGATCTGGAGGATCCTCATAAAAGAAGGGGTACTGTTAGAAGCCTCCTGTTTGTTTTTTCCATCTTGTGTTTTGCGGTCACGTGACCATCTGCCTTTATATTCCAGCTCCGCCCTTGTGGCTGTGCTGGACTTCAGTGTTTGACAATTTCTCTAGCCTGGTGCTTCGGTGCCTTTCTCTGTCAAGTTCGCTTGGTTCTCTGGGACCTCTAGTACATTTTTGTCAGTTTGTCTTTTTGTGTTCTGCAACAACTTCTCTGTTTAGGAGGTGTCCCATTTTTCCCATTTTTGTCCCAGTCCTTAGTTCTTTTAGGGACCCCTCCCTTAATTCTATAGGTCTTCGTTCAGACTAGCCGAGGACTAAGGCGGGTCTGTTCACTAGGAACAGGCAGCCCGCTACATCATAGGGATTCAGCTTAGTCTTACTGTATAGACAGCTTTCCCCTATCTTTCCTTTGTACATGTTGCAGATCATAACAGCAACAACCGTGAGTAAAGACCTTGAGGAGTGTACCCCACTGTCTCTGTGATTATTATCTGCGCCATCACCCCTGCACTACAACGCCCAGCATCATCTACTTCACTACAACATCTACACTGCCCTGGAGCTAAGCTCTACCTGTGGAGAGCTGAACCAACCCTGCTGCACTAACATCAGCTCCAGAGGTCCTGCACAGCAGTGGCGGCTCCATGTGGCCGCATACCACAGGTGGCGTCACGAACTATATATATAAGAACTTTACTCCCCTGTAAATAAACCTGACGCGCCCCCAGGGCCGTGGGGTACTTGGCAGCCGGGCCTATGGATACTTGCCAGGGATATCACGGTGGCTGGCCCGGTCCGTGGCCCAGGGCGGTCAGTGAAAAGGGGGATTATTTATAGGGGATTATGAGTTTGTGACGCCACCTGTGGATTGCGGCTAATGGGAGCCGCCACTGCGGAGCAGTCCTCTGGAGCTGGTGTTACGGCAGCAGGGATGGTTGGCTCTCCACAGGTAGAGCAAGCTCCAGGGCAGTGTGGGGAGAGGGAGTTGCGGTGGGCGTTGTAGTGCAGGGGGAACGATGGCGCCGATGAAAGAATGGACAGAGGCAGCATGGTGCAGTCATCCGAGTCTTTGCTCACAGTTCTTATGACCGTTCCACTGGTGCACTGTACGGGTGCTAGCCTCCCACGTCGCGCTGCGTTCACCAGGCAGGGGTTCAGTTCTTCCTCAGGCAGATTAGGAGTACTTGGCAGAACCCCACTTTCTTGTGTTCCTAGCTAGACCGTCTTCACGCTGGGTCTTTCTCCCTCCTGCCCTGCGCTTCCCCACTCTCAATCCCGCTCGGGTGCTCTGAAGTCCCTCCTGTCACGTCGGAGTTCCTGGACCTGCTTGACCCTCACGAGGATTAGAACGAGGCTTCGGCAACTGACTATATAAGCCAGAAGCTTCCAGTTTCCCAGCCGAGACTTAGAGTAACACGGCTGGACCAGGGGCCGGTCCCCTTCTTGCGGCCTATGATCCCTCTGTCTTCTGACAGATTCGGGGCGTAAGGGTGCCGTCCTGCACTCGCCATACCCCCTAGGATCCCTTCAACAGAACGGAGCCTACTCCCTGCTCCCCTCCTGGGCCTCTATCACTAGGCCCTACTTGTGGAGCAGAGCTCCTAAAGAGACTCTGCTCCCAGACTGTTCTTCTGAACTGTCCTCTCACTAACTGATCTACATTCTGAACTGCCACCCTAAGATGGCTTCCCATTTTATACCTCCTACTATGGTGCTCCCCCTAACTACTTCCTCCACCCACACCCACTACTGGTTCCCCCTACCTTTGGGTTCCCCCCAACTCCAGCCAGGGTCAGGGCTCAGCAGGAAAACACATTGCATCTTGCCCTTCCAGCCGGCCTGGAGCAGTGTAGTGTTGGATGCAGGTGTTGGGGTTCCGGGCAGCACTCCCTCCTTACCTGAGAGAAGGGAATACCACACCTCTGGGTGAGGTGCGGTACCTCTGTGGCGACCGAACCCTCAGGGGCGCCACAAACCCCTTTTTGATTGACCGCCCTGGGTCACGGACCGGGTCACCGCCACTGTGACATCTCCCCAAGCAACGTCCGGCCCGGCACCAAGTACCGCACGGCCCAGGGGGTGTGTCACCGCTTTCACACGTCAGTGTCTCCAGTACGTGTGGTGACAGTTTCACATGTTCTGAAGACATTTACACACTGAGGTCACCTCCGGTCAGGGGCCCGCTCTCCCTGCATTTTAGTCATTCTCCTTTACTTTTGAACGTGAGCGGTCGCCTCAAGCCATTGCTCATGGTGATGAGCAAATGTCGCGCAGATAGATTACGGCGTGGTACACTATGGATTCTTTCAACTTCGGATAGGTGAGGAATATTATTTTTTTAATTTTAGCCTTAATTTTACACTTGTTGTAAATAGCGGAGGCTGAATATAACTCTCAACATTGTCCTCTGCTTGCGCTGATTCCCTGCTAGCACCTTCAGCACCCGGTGCCAGGGAACAGCGCAAACTGTACCGCTGTTTCCCAGGCGCAGGTACGTGTGATACAGATGTATGCCACACACGAACATATGGACCCTGATCTCTCCGCTACTGTACCAGAATTATCAGGATGTGTGAAAGAGGCCTAACGTAAATATTAGACCACTGTCCCACTATCTGTATTTGGTCAGTATTCGGTCAGTATTTTTTCTCAGAAGTGGGAGCCAAAACCAAGAGTGGGTGATAAATGCAGAATTGGTGACTTGTTTCTATTATACCATTTCTCTGATTGTTCCTCACCTGGTTTTGACTCCCACTCCTGAGAAAAAATACTGACCAAATACTGATAGTGGGGTCGTGGCCTTAAACAACCACTGAGTGGATCGCTTCATATCAGGTATCATATTAATCAGCATCACAGTGCCATTAAAGCCATTCCTTTAGTTTATAGGGCTAAATCCTGCTGACTGGTTTACTTTAATGGCTTACCAGTACTAATGAATATTGACCAAAAATACTGATGCTTACATAAAACCTAATATTTCTTGTCTTGATTCCTTTTTCATTTCCTGTATAAGCCTGACACTTTCACTTTTTGGTTGCAAGATTAATACCTTTTCTGCTTTAGGGATATTCACACTGCAAGATTATTGTCAATAAGCGTTCGTCGGAATGCCTGTTTCACGATAACCTTGTAGCCTAAATAGGCTACTGATAACCGGATGTGAAATGACGTCTTGTGCTACAGCGCATCATCTTGTGTAAACAGGACTTGCGCTGCTGAGAACAATAGCAGCCTATGTTCATTGAATGATCTATTACAGACCATTCAGTGTGCATGGGGAGTGCGGTCCTCCTGTCCTGTGTAAACAGACTATTAAGAGTCTGTCAATCAGCAAACAAGTTGCTGATCTGTAGTCATTTAGTCCCACTAGTTGATTTGTGTAAACAAGTCTTGCGGTTTAATGAATATTCAAGTAATTTTTGCATCTTTTTTTCCGTGATACATGGGGCTTCATTTTTATGTCACTGTCCTCCTCCTTTTTTTCATTTATTTTTTGGTGGATATAGGGCGATATCAGTGGGAAAATAAGGGAAATAAGTTTCTGTTTTTCCCATTTTTTATTTATTTTTTTTACCACAAAGAATCACTAAAATACATTTAAAAATTGTTACCCATTCTGTAGAAATTATTTTTATATATTGGACACATTATTTTTTTATGGGTGTGGGCTAGTATCAGCGATTTGGATTGACAGTGATTTATTTTATTTATTTATTCATTTTACATTTATTTGACACATTGTGCCTTCCATAAAGTCATAATAGACCATTGGGGATCATTTAAATATTTAAATATTTTTATTTTCCTTGTAACTAGGGCTGGCATATTAGCCCCAGTTACAAGGGAAATGCATAGTCGAGCTGTCTGGTTCTCCTATAACCCAGCAGCTCCTGCTCCCTCATTATACACAGCGATCACATGACCCCAGTGTATGGAGGGTCACCACACATTCTGATGAAGAAATGTTGGTCAGATGGATTACAGCGTGGGACACTGGATTATTTAATCTTCGGACAGGTAAGGAATATTGTCTTTTTTATTTTTGGTTTGTTTACAGGGGGCAATAGCTTCAGGGAATTAGGTGTAAAGGTGATGTAGGGATTTTACTCACTTGGGTGCGATGGGAGGCAAACAGGAGACATGTTCCTTTATATGTCCAAAATGGTTTATTTGCTTCATAAACTGGTCAAAATGCAAACAAACAGCCTTTAGCGCAGGCAAAAACAAAGAAAACAGTCCTTTTAGCAAAGTCTCTAGTTAGCCATTCCTGTCATCACACATGCTGGTAGGCATCCAGTACATGGCTCAGTCTGGAGCCAACAACACACAGGAGGCCTTCTCCCTCCAAACACACAGCCCATATGCCAAACAAATGGCCTCCATTTTATAGGCTGTTAACCACATCCAGAGGTGAGGTATGTGGGTAGCTGGACCCACCCAACTCTCCAAGCTACCCATAACCCGATCCCAGGTGCACCAAACAGCCTCTTAGTGCTTACGTGCACTAGAGAAACACTCCGGGCTACATCACAGAGGACAGCCATCTCTGTGACACATACCTCCCATCGTCTATGCAACCTCTGCCTAAAGCCGTGGGGCTTGGTACCTTCTACCACTAGACAGAGGATTCTCGAGAGGGCATCGGTATTACTATGTAGCTTCCCTGCTCTATGTTCTACATGGAAATTTAAAGCCTGTAGGGCTAAAAACCAGCGGGTGACCCTAGCATTTTTTACCCTTTGTTTCCCTCATCCGTATGAGTGGGGCATGGTCGGATACCAATCTAAACTTACGTCCTAACAGATAGTACCATAACGTGTCTACCGCCCACTTTATGGCCAAGCACTCTTTCTCTATGTCTGAATAATTCCTCTCACATGAGGACAGCTCCCTACTCAGGTAGAAAACAGGGTGCCCCTCCCCGTTTGGAGTACAAATTCTTTCTTAAAGTCGGGGCAACCAGAGCCAGTTGCCTACACAGAGCCACTTTCATTTCTTGGAAGGCCATCTCCGCCTCTGCTGTCTACTTGGCCATAGCGGCTTTCGTCCCCTTAAGCAGGTCAGTCAGGGGTGCGGCCATCATGGCGAGGTTTGGGATGAACCTCCTGTAGTATCCCACGATCCCCAGGAAAGCTGTAACTCACTTTTTTGACAGCGGTCTCGGCCCGGTTTCGATTGCCTCGACTTTACTGATTTGGGGTTTGATCGTGCCTCTATCCACTACATAACCCACGTATTTGGCTTCTTCTTTACCCATGGCACATTTCTTTGGGTTTATTGAAAACCCCACCTTCCTTAGAGCATAAAACACTGCCTGGAACTTTTCCAGATGACTCTCCCACTCTGGGCTGAAGATAACAATATCGTCCAGGTATGCTGTGATGTATTTCTTATGGGGTGCAAGGATTCAATCCATGGCTCTCTGGAAGGTTGCAGGGGCCCCTTGCAGTTCAAACCGCATCCAGAAATACTGGAAGCATCCGTCCGGTGTAGAAAACGCAGTCTTTTCCTTGGCTCCCTGTGCCATGGGAATCTGACAATATCCCTTCATCAAATCCAAGCTGGTTATGTACCTTGCTGGCACAAGTCTCTCGATCAGCTCATCGACACATGGCATGGGATATGCTTCGAATTTGGAGACCTCATTCAACTTCCGATAGTCATTGCAGGATCTCCATTCACCATCGGGTTTTGGGACCAAGACAATCGGGCTTGACCTACCGCTCTTGGATTCTTCAATGACTCAGAGTTTCAGCATACGGGTCACCTCTTTAGAGATTAACTCTCATCAGGCCTCAGGTATCCGATAGGGCTTCAAGTTCACCCGCACATGTGGCTCCATCAGAACCTCGTGTTCTATGACCCTTGTGCAGCCCACAATTCTGAGAACAGATCCCTGTTCTTCTGCAGCAACTCCGGACACTGTTGTTTTTGGGCTTTCGTTAGCGTCTCCGCTATTGCGACTCCTCCAACCTCACCTTCTGGTTTGATTAGCAAGCATGGAGCTTCAACCGCCTCTCTGTCTTGCCACGGCTTGATAAGGTTGATGTGGTATATTTGGTATGTCCTGGTCGTCCTGGTTGATGAATCTTGTAGTTCACTTCACCAACCTTTTCCACTACTTAATGCGGCCCTTGCCACTTGGCCAAAAACTTACTTTCCACGGTAGGAATCAAGACGAGGACTCGGTCACCAGGATTGAACTGCCGCACTCTGGCTGACCAGTTGTAGACCCTGGCCTACGCCTCCTGTGCCTGGAGGAGATGTTCTTTTACGATGGGCATCACCTTCGCTATCCTATCCTGCATCAGGGCGACATGATCGAGGATGCTCCTGTGGGGCGTGACCTCGGCTTCCCAGGTTTCCTTTGCTAAATCCAGGAGACCCTGCAGATGTCAGCAATACAGAAGTTCAAATGGTGAGAACCCAGTAGAGGCCTGTGGAGCCTCTCGGATAGAGAACAACAGATACGGCAGGAGACAGTCCCAGTCTCTCCCATCCTTTTCTATGGCTTTCCTCAGCATACTCTTTAGGGTTTTGTTGAACCTCTCCACGAGGCCATCTGTCTGAGGATGGTATAATGATTTTCTCAGTTGGGAGATTTGCAGGACCTTGCACAATTCCCTCATCACCTTACTCATAAAAGGTGTTCCCTGATCGGTCAGCATCTCCTTTGGCAACCCTATTCGGGAGAAAACATGGACTAACTTACGAGCTATACTCTTGGCGGAGGGGTTTCTCAGAGGGATAACTTCAGGATAGCAGGAGGCATAGTCCAAGATGACCAATATATATTGATGCCCACAAGCAGATTTAACCAGGGGACCGACCAAGTTCATAGCAATTCTCTCGAACGGCACTTCAATAATGGGCAATGGCATGGGGGGACTTCGAAAGTGAGAGATGTGGGGCGGTTAATTGGCACGTAGGGCTGGACCTGCAATACTTTCATATTTCCCGGTGACACTCGGGCCAATATAACCTCTGCACGATCCGTTCCTGCGTTTTTTCCACTCCCAGATATCCCCCCAAGATATGTGAATGGGCCATGTCCAACACCTTCTGTCTATAAGGCCTCGGCACCAATAACTAGTCCACAAGCTCCTCCTTCACTTTCATAACACAGTACAACAACTCCCCACACATCATAAAATAGGGAAAACTTGTGTGAGCCCCCGGCTCCTGTGCTACCCCATTTATGACCGTAAAATTATTAAAGGCTTCCCTCAGAGTTAGGTCCCTATGTTGAGCAGACCCAAAATTCCCACTGGTCATCCTATCTCTGGAATGTCAGACTCTAGGGAAACTACCTCCTCATCCCCCACAAAGGCACAAAAGGGAAACTCGTCTGACTCTGGGTGTGGCGATACCTCATCAGGGTTAACTGGTTTCTTATCTGAGCCAGTGAACCCGGAACACTTCCCCCACAGATCCCAAAATAAACAAAAGTCCCGGCCTATAATAATAGGGTGCAACAAGTCCTGAACAACACTTACCTTGTAGGACTCAGTACCATGGGCTGTTTCAATATCCACTCTGGTCATGGGGTAGTTCTTAGCATCCCCATGAGTGCACTGTACGCCAACCTTTTTCCCTGGGATCAGTAGGAGAGGAAGCATGGACCTCGCAAGGGTCACCAGACTCCCGGAGTCTAGCAGTGCCGTTGCCTGCCGACCATTCACCTTCACGGTACATACTTGTGGCCTCTCGCTAGGTGGACAGTTCACACTGCCGGTTGGATAAGCATATGAACAGTGGCGTCCTATGCTGTAGCCCATCTGCTCGGGGGTCAGGGGACAAAGGGCGGCTATATGGCCTGGGCCGTGGCACCTCCAGCAAATAACATCACCCATAGGGACCTTGGGCATTACCTCACCCGCCCCTTTAGACCTTGGACACCCCACCCCCTTTTGGGCCTCCTCCCTTTGTTGGGACCCCCAGTATGGAGTGGGCTGCCTTCCCACGGAACCCTCAACCCCTAGTATCTCTCGACCCGTCCAATCAGTTCATCGGCATTCCGGGGATCACCCTGGGCAACCCAAGTCTGTATTGTCCTCGGCACTGAATGCACAAGCTGATCCATCACAACTCACTCTACTATCTGTGCAGGTGTAGAGGACTCCGGCTGCAGCCACCTCTGGACCAGGTGCAAAAGGTCAAACATCTGGGAGCGAGGGGGCTTATCCCAGTGATACACCCAGCGGTGGACCCGCTGCGCCCTGATAGTTATTGTTACCCCCAAAGCTTGCCAGAATCTCAGTTTTTAGCTTTCCATACTCTTTAGCGTCCTGCAAAGCTAAATCATAATAAGCCTTCTGGGGCTCCCCCGTCAAGTATGGCGCCAGTACCTCTGCCCACTGCTCTGGTGGAAGTTTCTCCATCTTGGTGACCCTCTCTCAGGAAGGCCTCTACGTCATCCCCCGGGGTCATTTTCTGCAAGAACTGTCTTACCACCTTCCAGATGTGGGAGTCATCAAGCGGACTTGGGGTTGGGGAGCTCATCCTGCCCTGGATGACTGCCACTGCTCCTGCTGGTGCTGCTGGATCTGCTGTAACAACAGCCTGTTGGTCTCCAGCTGGTGCTGCTGCGACTAGTCCAAGTGTTTCAGTAGGTCCTCCATTGTCCGGCGTCGCTTGCTGGCCTGTGGAAGAATTTACCCAGGACATGCAGTCCTTTCTGTAGCAGTCACATGTATCTGCTGGGAATGCTGCCCGCACTGCTACCACCAACTGTAGGGATTTTACTCACTTGGGTGCGATGGGAGGCAAACAGGAGACATGTTCCTTTAAATGTCCAAAATGGTTTATTTGCTTCATATACCGGTCAAAAGCAAAAATGCAAACAAACTGCCTTTAGTGCAGTCCTTTTAGCAAAGTCTTTGGTTAGTCCTGTGGTCACACAGGCTGGTAGGCATCCAGTACACGGCTCAGTCTGGAGCCAACAACACACAGGAGGCCTTCTCCCTCCAAACAAACAGCCCATATGCCAAACAATCGGCCTCCATTTCATAGGCTGTTAACCACACCTAGAGATGAGGTATTTGGGTAGCTGGAACCACCCAACTCTCCCAGCTACCCATAACCCGATCACAGGTGCACCAAACAGCCTCTTAGTGCTTACGTGCACTAGAGAAACACTCCGGACTACATCACAGAGGACAGCCATCTCCCATCGACTATGCGACCATTAGCCACCTTCCAGTGAGTATAATGTGCTTTTTATTTTACTCTTATTTTTACACTTGTTGGAGACAGCGGGGGCAGAATACTACTCTCAACATTGTCCCTTGCTCGTGCTGATCGCAGCACAAGCAGGGGACAATGATGAGAAATTATTTCAGCACCCTGCGCTTGGGAACAGCGCTAACTGTAACACTGATTCCAAGGCACCAGTACATGTGATTCTGATGCGGCACACGGTTGTCACACGTATGCCACACAGGTACACACGGACACGGATATCTTAGGTATTGGTTTTTCCAGTACTGGAAATAGCAGAATGTACCTCTTTTACAGATGCTCCACCATATGCAGCATGAAGTTCCAGTGAGTTGAGATGTCGCCATTTAGTGATGGTAGTGTGGTAAATCAACCCTGTACCTCGTGGATGTTGGGCATGTCATAATGTCTGTTGAGTAGGTTCTTGAGGATGTATAGAAAGAGACTGATAACTTCTGCCTGGCGGTGGAAACAGACATAGCTTCCACTTGCATAGCCTTCACCACTTTTACAGTGGTGCATTGCTGCCACTACATAATTTAATCCAGTGAGCTGTGAAACTCATGTATTGTCTCTGCTCATAGTTGCTGCTCCAAAGTCAAGTTGAGAGAATGGCCTATATTCTCCTGCATGTGAGAGCAGAGCCGACACCCCTTTCTGTGAGAAATAACGGTGGCTGAGAATCTTCTAACAAGGCTGAGCACGTCATCATTTCTCGAAAAGCAGCCAACTCCACAAAATGGTACGGCAGTGGCTGCACCATAAGCAACTTGACCAGTTGAGAGTTTAGTTGCCAAACGAGTGGATGACTTGAAGAGTATACTAGTTTCCTCAACACACAATTAGGGATGGATATTTGCAGGTGCAATGGAGAAGAAAGAGGTGTACTCTGAGTATGAGAAGCAGTAGTGGTGGATGACAATGATGATGGTTATGATGACACTGACCATGTATTACATGACTGTTTGGCACAGCAGAAAGAAAGACAAACGTGATGTGAAAGGGGAGGAGGTCAAATTGAGGCTTGTTCTGATTGCTTTTCCCAAATGAGCAATTGATGTCACTTCACGTGCTAATGGAGGGCCTTAAATTCTACTCTATGTGAACCAGGGCATCTGTCTTATTTTCCCCTTGCATAGCCTGCACACTGCCAAAAAATCATTTGACAGCAACGTGCAACAAAACACACGAGAAGCCCACATGTACGACTCTAAACCACCGCCAACAGAACTTTCAGGTGCTGTTTAGCCTCCTCTATTAAGAGCACATGCTTCAGAGCTGACCTCAAAAAGAGCAGATTTTGCCCCAGATAATCATTTAGCCACACATCACTTGCACTGTGTATCGCCAAGGCTAACATCCTACTCCTCTGATTACAATATCTATTCAGCACTGTGGAGACCCGGGGGTCAGTGGGTGCTCTCGTCCACTGGCCCAAGACCTCATGGACCAGGGCTCATCCCACTGAACGCCGCTCTCCTTTCCCGTGGGCAAAATACTACTCAGACAACACAGGGTGAAGTTAAAACAACGTGGCAATACTTTTGAACCACCAACAGTCAATAACATGTAGAACAGTCCCAACAAATACCTAAGATGGTGCAAATTACAGAGTCTCACCATTCCGTTGACTTGCTGGGATTAGAGCAGCTGCAAATTCGGGGCTTCCAGGGCCGACTGCCCCCACCAGTGGCACTCTGATTTTGGCAGGCACCCACAGAGAGGACTTAACAACAAGCTTAGCAAGCTGACAGTCCAATGAGGTACGTGACCAGGTGACCGGAGGGTCCCAACCTGGCTTCTCTGAACGTCTCCATGGGGCCAGGTGACCGAAGGGTCCCAACCTAGCTTCCCCAAACGTCTCCATGGGGCCAGGTGACCGGAAGGTCCCAACCTGGTTTCCCCAAACGTCTCCATGGTTTCAGTGATGGTCAATGGAGCAGATCTGTATTCTTCCAGGTAAAACCGTCGTCATCCTGTAGAATGTCAAATCTGTGTCCCTTTTGATGGAGCCATGGTGTCCTGGCTGCTGTTCTGTAGCATCTCCCCTTGATGAAGCTATGATGTCCTGGCTGTTGTTTTATAGAAAGCCTGCATAAGGATATAGATCCCTTTTTATACCCACATCTGTGGCTCAGGTCATCATCCACAGGTTAGAGGGAAGGGATGACATAAAGTCACATTGTTTTGAGTATTTAATCAATTTGCATAGTTTGGCGCACACTGTTTTGCAGGTCAACAAGCTACATGGACTTATACAATGGGTAATCAGCATAGTAGCAAACATTGATTGTTCAATGACCCTGCGTCCCTGTCTCCCAAAGATAGCAGACAATCAGCTGCAACGAACATCAACTCAAGAGTCAACGTTCAGGCTCATATGACAATAGTCTGTTTCTTGGCCAACCATAGAAAAACACATATATTCAATAGTCAACGTTCAGACAATAGTCTATGGCTCGGGCCTACTGAGAATATACATCTGGCATAATTAAGATTAAATGCTATGTCGTCAAAGGCACCCCTTTCTGGTCACCAGATAATAAATCATAATTATCATTATCATTATCACAGATTCAGCTGACAGTTACCTCTATGTGGGAAATGGAATTAGCTACTTGCCCATCTCTGCTAGTGTCCCTACCACCACGGATCTCAGAGTCAGCAAAACAGCATTGCAGTAGAACTGGGTCCTCCATCTCTTCCGGCCCTATGTGTTTTTGGTACAAATGTTGACTGTTCATCTCTTCCAAAAAATCAACTGGAAGAAGTTTTTGTGGTGTAATATCTTCTTTAGCCCTCAGGGTGATGCAGATTAGGGGACTATGGGGCAGAATAAAAGCAGATGTCATTGATGGGATGGAAATTCCACTCTGTACAATACTAAAAGAAATCTGTCACCCGTTTTGCCTCCTAATGCAGCACAATGCAGAGATAGTGATTCTGATTCCAGCAATGTAATACTTACTGCACTCATAAGGCCCCGTTACACATAGCGACGCTGCAACGATCCCGACAACGATACGACCTGTCAGAATCTTTCCACGATGTCCTGCTCCTGGTTACGAGCCTGCTGAAGCAGGAGCAGGCTGGTAACTATGGTAAACATCGGGTTACTAGGGGCACACGCGCACCTAGTAACCCGTTGTTTATCATGGTTACCACTCTGCTACAGTGAGCGGGAGGTTACCGCTCACTTTAGCAGGCTTGTAACCATGATAAACAGCGGGTTACTAAGTGCGCGTGTGCCCCTAGTAACCCGATGTTTACCATAGTTACCAGCCTGATCGCTGCTCCCGCTGGTCACACACAGCGATGTGTGCTGACCAGCAGGAGAGCAACAACCAAAAAATGGTCCAGGACACTTTGCAGCGATCAGCGACCTCACAGCAGGGGCCTGATCGTTGCAAAGTGTCACACATAGCGACATCGCTGGTGAGGTCGCTGCTGCTTCACCAAAACCGTGACACAGCAGCGATCTCGCTAGCGATCTCGCTATGTGAGACGGGGGCTATAGTGTAATTTTGATAACATCACTGTTTTATCAGCAGGAGATGTTCATTTTAGGGCTAGTACATCTAAGTAGTCCACTATATTCAAGAGCTCTGTATGACTCTGCCCAATCACCAATTGGAAGATTTCTGTGTACATTGTACATGGCCAGAAAGTTGACAATCAATGGTGGAGGCGAGTTTACACAGAGGTCAGCATTCAGAGAACAGGTAGACCTGCAGAACATAAAATAGTAATTTTATCAAAATGACAGCAAGCAGCCCAGTAAATGATACATTGCTAGCATCAGAGGTTCTCCCCCTACATTATGCTGCTCTCAGATAGGGTAGCTGTGAAGAAATGGCAACAGAAAGACTGGCTTCATAGCCAGTGTTCAAGAGTTTTTCACTCGAAACGCGTATGGCATTTTTTATACACACCACCCCATAATATATGTCCATTTTTTGTCTTTTCTACAAATTTTTAAAAGGATTTGCCAATAAAGATTGTTGAATTTTAATTAATTGTCTGATGTGTTGAGCTGGATCCATCTTCACTTCCTCAACAGAGAGACCCCGCAGAATCCCACCGCTGCCACCAATGTTAAGAAATGGCACCAGAGGGACCCTGCAGAATCTCACCGCTGCCACCACTTGTGATGGTCAGATGGAGCACATGGTACGGGTCTGCTCTTTGCACCAACGTGACATTCCGCACCCCTTTGTGGACGCATAAGGTTAGATTAGTACAGGTCTCCACAGACATCCTCTGTCCACACAGGTACAGGAAGGCACCAGGAAGTGAGAAGAGGTGGCCCACTCAGTCACTGACATGGCACCACACTCGCTCACACCCCTGACAGGCTGAGAGGCTCCTTCACTAGCTCCAAGGAAGCACAGCCTGGTCGGCCTGGGAGAGCTGACACCAGTTTCTATTAGATATAACAGACTTGTGAGACATGAGAGTTCGTGGATCGGATGTGAGAGTTCATGGATCGAGATAAAAGAACAGCCCAGGGTTAAATTATATATTTAATCGACATAAGGGCACACTAGACGTTACAGTATATATATAAAGGTTATACATACACAATGGTCAGAGTTGCAAGCACAATAGTAGGGGTGCAAAAGATATAAAGCAGTTATTAGGAGTCAGTTACCGGTCAGATGGACTACTTGTCTTTTGGGGGAAGGGTTGCCACATGGGAGGCTTTTGGGCCCTCTCTTGGTTGACGGACTTCTTCCAAACGATGTATCCTCGCGACCTCTCAGGAAAAAAAACAATGGACTCTAGCTGCAGGGACCTTTAAACTCTCTGGGTCACTCCCACTGCTGCCCCCTGGTTGAGCTCAAGTCTCCACCCCTGGTCTAAACTCCAACAACTACAATGGGCTATACCTCCTTGAGGGACGATCCTAGAGGGCTGGTTCTAGTGTCATTGGACCAAGCCGGGTCCCTACTAAGCGTGGATACCAAGCACCGGGGCCCTAGAAGCCCCCGCAAGGCTGTGTCGGGTATTTCCCTTTCCCTACGCGCTGGGCCGTGCTGAAAGCTAGAATGACATTCCCCGATCTTTTGGGTTTCCAAAAATCTAGTGGGTTTATCACTGGGATGTATCGTATTCCCATAACTCAGTGTTGAATTATAGCGTTTTACACAAAAGACCGCATGGCCTGGGAAGTGGTCATCCTTTGCCACTCACAGCTGCTGTGAGGTATGTCACTCCCTGCCTCTCGGCCTCCTCCCTTGCAAGCTGAAGTGTCAAATTACACTGTACATTGGAGTTCTGTATAATCACCGCCAAACATTGACCAGTGATTGACATGGGATTATCTTGAATATTCTTCACAGTAGCAAAAACCTGGTGAAAGATTCCCTTTAAGTATTATGGCAGTGCAGGATGTGGACTGTGCAGAATATTGATTTAGGGCTTGCTCACACTGGCAAGTAGCCAGCGTATAACTTGGACGAGTGCTAGCCGATGTTTCATCGGCTAGCACTTGTTCCAATGTTATACTATGGAGCAGTGGTGACTAGGGTTTATTTTCTCAAGTCAGCATGAGAAAAAAAATCGCTGTATGCTGTGATTTTTTAGCATGTATCGGACGGACGGCGCGCACCTATACAAGTCAAACATCGGATATCATCCGAGTGCAGTCTGATATACGCTGACTCATAGATTGGAGAAGATGGTGAAATTAAGTTCTCCATCTTCTCCACACTTGTTATCCAATTCTCGCATGCAAGAGAAATGGATCACAGTTAAATGACACTTGGCTCATGCTTAAAGGAGAGTTTGAGCTGAGGGTCATTTGCATATAGCATCCGATTCTCGCGCCTGAGAGAATCATCGGATGCTACTTGCCAGTGTGAGCGAGCCCTTGAGCTGATGGTGTCGCTGTCAGATGCCAATCATCCTGTTATGACTGAAATGAGTGTTGTCACATATATTCCATTGCGCCCTCTGCTTCCAGAGGCAAAGTAAGCCAATAGTGACCTGTTTTTCATATTACTAGTACTGCTGTTAACGGATCCCACATTTTTTGCTGTTACGGTGCCATGTTCATTGACTGTGCCAAATTTTGATTTAAATACATTTTTGTCACAAGTATAATATTTATTCCCTTAGAGACATTTGACGTACCGGTACGCCCTATTTTGCAGGGACTTCCCGACATTGGATGAGGAGAGGTGCCAGGACGACCAGGAGAGGTGCCCGCACAATCGCCGCCGGGAGCTCAGCTTAAGTGACAGCCGAAACCTGGTTGTCACAGTCTTTAATTTAATCCTCTAAATACCACAATCGCGGTATTCTGATAGGCGCCTCCGCAATTTCATCACGGCATTATCGCGGGGTCCCGATGGTCAAATGACAACCTCCTGATTTGTCAGCTACAGTAGCCAGTTAGACCATGTCAGGAGCATGCCAGGGGGATCAGAGTAAAAAAAATGTAAGGTTCCATAAAGGGACTAAGTAAAAAAGTAAAAAAAAAAGACACTTCAGAGCCAGTGGCCAGTGATGAGTATTGGGATCTGCATTGATCCTATATTTATTTTAGATGTATTTTTGGCATTGTAAAGGACGAACATAGTGCATTCACTCACATTACTGTAAGGTAGTTCGAACCCCTCCAACTTAATAACGATCCGATGGATGATGCTATCCAGGCCATGTTTCATCTTGATAAAAAGGTAAAATTGTAATAAGAAGCATGACAACAATATCTACCGCTTGGGACCTCCAAAGGCGAAGATATTCTGTAAGTTGGGGATCTCATAAAATTCTGAAAGACCCAGCACATCCCACAACCAGCCCCCACATGAGCTCACCAAGGGGAGGTATGTGGGTGTAACCTTGATCTAATAAAAATCAGAAATTGGGTTTGGTCATTTGTCAGTCTTGGAAGGTACAGCTTGCTGTAGTTCTGTCCGTTTTTCTATGGAGTACCTCCCTCCACTAAGCTCTGAGCCATTTCGGTGACATCAGGTTTAGTAATCCTCTTTCGTTATTCCTTTTTATTTTATGTAATTGTATTTATGGTATTATTTTGTTCCCATTTTGTATCATCTTTGTATATTTTTACAAACACTGCTTACCTTTCTGGATTAAATATACCAGATTTAATAGTTCTGTTCCTCTTGCTCTGTATACTGCACCCCTGAAGCCATACGCTACCATACCGGGGTATATATATATTGTATGCACTAAAATCAGAGGTGTGTATACCATACACTCACTGTGAGTTCCCCAATTACTGGTTTAGTAGTGGAAGCAGTAGTGTCCATCCCTTGTCAGTCAATTATGTTGCTGCCCTGACGATTGGAGGCAGTGAAGTTGTGGGCCCCTGACAAACTGATTGTAGCGGTGAGATCTGTGTTATCTCCCCGATATCATTTTTGACAAGTGGTGGGGTCTGTGTGATCTCTCCGGTGTCATCTGTGACAAAGTGATAACTGTGATGGGATCTGAGTTACCCCTTCCTTGCTGTTATTCTTGACAGGGTGCATCGATGATCGGATCATGCGCACCAATTCAAGTCTATGGGTGCATGTGAAACATCATTCTGCACTCGGATGTCATCCAAGTGCAGTCCATTTACCGCAGACACAGAGAATGGAGAAGATGGAGAAATCAAGTTCTCAGTCTTCTCCACACCTGTGCTGCGATTTTCTCATTTGAGAGAATCGCAGCACAGTAAGATGACACTCAGCTAAAACTCTGACAGAGTTTGAGTCCAGTATCATTAGCATAATTTTTCCGATTCTCTCACATGAGAGAATCGACGGCCGTGTAACCCGGGCCTAATATTGGGACCGATTAAACAGATGTGCCAAACCAGACCTGCACTGTTAAATCTTTTAATTTACCGTACTTTAAGAATTTGTATTCAAATGTTTGGTTAAATCAAATTAATTCCCTCTGTTCAAAATGGAACACGTAACAACAGAAGCCTGGAGGCATATCGTGTGTATAATATTGTACATTTTTTATTTTTGTTCTTTAACATACTATTATCCTGCCTCATGAAAAACCTAGCTCAGAATGCTAGGATCTTTGTTAGGTACATGCACAGTAAGTAATTTGTTACCATGAGTATTGTGTCATATACGGTCGTTAAATTCGACTACTAAAACCTATCGTTGAACCGTAACAATTTTTTTTCGATTTATGTATTTAATCATTTATTTTAAGCTATTCTCCCCCTTACGAAAAATGAAGGTACATGGAAAAGCTAGCAGTATTGTGGTGCGCATACGATTTTTAACCAGTACAGGTCCGGGCCATTTACTCTTGTACCTGACCAGGATGATTTTGTTTTTTTTCATACATATTATTTAAAGAGCTGTACATTTTTTTAGTTTGCACATTCAAATCATTTTTTAAACTTTTTTTCATACATGGGGCTTAATTGTTATGTTATTTTCATACTCTCTCTTTTTAATTTTTTGCCCATATAGGGCGATATTGGTGGCAAAGTAAAGGACATTCATGTCTGCTTTTTAGTTATGTACTTATTTTTTTATCAGAACGGACCACTAATATACATTTTAAAATTTGTTCCCCTTTCTGTAACAATAATTTTTATATTACAGAGATTTTTTTGTTGGGCAGGGCCAGGGCTAGTAACAACGATTTGGATTGATAGCAACTTCTTTTTGATCTATTTTTTACCTGCTTTTTATTTATTCTTTTTTATTTATTTTTCATTTATTTCACATATTGTAACCTCACCACCCGATGCACCCAGGCAAGTGCCAGGACCCTGGACAAACGAGGGGGCCCACTCACTGTTAGGGGGTGGTGGGAGGCAGCGCACGTCCTGCGGGCATTCATTTCTATTTGCATCTTTACAGACGCGAATGCAAATGAAGAAGCAAACCCTGACACTTTGGGGATCTTCTCCCTGCCTGATGTGCAGCGTGATGAGGTCATCTCATCACGCTACAGACATCATGAAAGCGCCGCAGAGGACCGGATGACATGGGTACGGCAGCCGGGAGATGGTAAGCGCTCGAGTAGCTGAAGACATGGGCATAGTACAACCCCGATAAACAACAGGGCTACCATTACCAAGTAATGATATTAAAGAAACCCTGGAAATTAAGCCTTGAAGAAGGTTCCACGAACCAATAAAAGAGGCTTGAAGTGACCGTACCTGAGAAAGTAGTCAGCTCATTCAGTCATCAGTTGTCTCTCCCGATTCCGCCACACACAATTCTCAGTTTTGATGTTTGCTCATGGTCTTTCAAAGGAGAGAAAAGAGAAAACCACTGCCAGAAAGCTCTTCCAGACCCCACTGTCCCCATTGCCAGACCTTTTTGTTTTATCCAGTTCCCTTCAAGACACCTTGTCTGCCACCCAGACCCCTCCATCCTTCTCTGTGTCCCTTCAGACTCCCAACTCCATAATCAAACCCCTCTGGCCCCCCTATAGACCTCTCTTTCCACCCCACATTCATCTTGACACCCATTAATCTCGCATCAGATATTGGTACTTCCCTCAAGAACTACCTCTCTTGTTCTTTTCAAGACTCCTCTGTCCCTCTAGATTCCTCACTCTCCCAACTTCTCTGTCCCTCAAGACCCTACATTTCCCCTCTACTGCCTTAATACACAGACGAGCTTAATATGAAAAGGGGACAATATGGGTATGCCATTGTACAGCTGGATCTTTATGGAGATGCTGCAGTATAAGGTGCTCAATATGGAGATATGGCAGTATAGGGCAGTTTAATATGAAGATGGGACAGAATAGGAGGCTCTATATAGAGATAGGGCAGAATAGGGAGATTCTATATGGAGATGGGGCAGTATAAGGGGATTATGTGTGGCGATGAAGCAGTATAGGGGGTATTCTGTATGGAAATTGGGCAGTATAGAGGGTTCTGTATTGAAATGGGGCTGCATAGGGGGACCCTGTATGGAGATAGGGCAGACTAGATGGCTCTATATGGAGATGTGGAAGTATAGGGGGACTCTGTGTGGAGATGGGGAAGTTTAGGGGGCTTTGTATGGCAATTGGGCAGCAAAGGGGGCTCAATATAGAGATGGGTAAGTGATTGGGTCGTTGTGTGGAGATGGGGCTGCCTGCGGGACTCAATATGGACATGGGGCAGTATGGGAGGTCTATGGCGATGGGACAGTATAGGAAGCTCTATATGAAGATGGGGCAGTGTTGCCGGTCACTGTGTGGAACTAAGACAGTATGGGGGCTGAGTATAGAGATCGGGCAGAATGGGAGGGGCTCTGCATGGAGTTGGGGCAGTATGTGAGGATTCGATGTGGGGATTGGGCAGTATAGAGGGAATTCAGTGTGCAGATGGATCAAAATGGAGAGTTTGTGACTGGAGATGGGGCAGTATGGGGGGCTGTCTATGAAGGAGGGGCAGTATGGGGATCAGAATGGACAAGTGGCAGCATTGGAATGACAGTGTAAAGAGGAGATTCAGTAAGGAGTGAGGGGACAGTGAGAAGAGGAGGTTCAATATAGAGTGGAGGCATAGTGGGGGGTCAGCATAGGGGGAAAACAATGTCGATGTCATAGTTCATAAAGGAGGAAGGTGTTTTGGGTATATCTCATAATGGAGGACAATGTGGAAGATGTAGTTCACCAAAGCATACAGTATGGTGGTAGTCATAGTAAAAGAAAAAGTGCAACAGTATGATGGGAATATTTTATAGGAGGGGACAGTGTGGACACTATGTAACAAAAGAGAGACAATGTAGGGTCATTTTTGTGAGAGCACAGTGAGGGGCAATTATTTATTCCGGGGCACAGTGTAGGTCTTATTTAGGGCACAGAATGGGAGGTCATATTTATTCTATACTGTACTATACTTATATTTCTCTGTCGTATATGTGCATCATGAATCGCTGTATGTGTTAAAGGGGCCCACTGAGACTCTTTCACCCGGGGCCCACGCCCTGTCTCCCCTCAGCCCTGCCTCCCCTCATAAGATCATAAAATACCTTTGGGGGGCATTTCAACATCTAAATTCTTTTCTTTTTTTTTAAGGAAGTTTAAAGTGTTTGGTTGATCCACAAGTAGTTAAACTCAACTGCTAAAATAGTTATATATCCTTAACCTTTGTATTTTTTATTTTTAAATTTATCCTTGCCTTACAAAACAAATGCAACATGCATAATGGTAAAATACTGTTACAAGATAGTTATACCCACGATTGGAAACTAATTTGCAGAACAGCAGCAAGATCCTCACTTGGAATTGACTTTTGAGAAACACTACATACCCTTATTCCCGTGGTTTGGGCAGTGTGTGAGGGTGCATAATGATTAAGGATGCTATAAGCAGCAGAAATGCTATAAGCAGCAGGATTTTAACATGATCGAATAACGATTCAAGATTTTATTTCAAGTAGCCAGATTTATCCACAATGATTAAGGATGCCGCGACACCTGAAATGCATAGATGCCAGAACTATGTTAGCACCAATTCACTTGCCATCACCTTAGCAGATATCCTTTATATGAATTTTATCTAAATAATTTTTGTATCTTGTGACAATGTATGCGTCACATACATCTGTTCGTTGAGCTGGACTCCTTTCCTATTTACTGTACTTGCATTTCTAGGCCATGGTAGAGCCAGTGTCCGAGCTCCAAACAGGTCGGGAGAAAACCAATGGTGATCTGGAATTGTTATTACATTATAGCCATATCTATCCTTCCTTTCTTCATACATATTTCTGAGACCTGACGGTGGCTTTGCTCCATGCTCCAGAGGATTGCAGGTTGTTGTGGTAAGTGGGCTACTCCTTCTTTCGCTGCACTGTTACTGGGCTGTGTGCCCACGATGCATTTTTTAAGTGTTTCCGCAGCGGCAAAAACGCTGCAGAAACGTTTAAAAAACGCTTGGTAGAAGTCCTGCCATGTTCCCCAATGATAATCCGCATGTGCTGTGCACATGCTGCGGAAATTTCCGCTGCGGGTTATCATTGCGGAAAAAAACGCAGCACTACCAATTATTTTGCGGAAGCGCTGCGTTTTCGCCGCCATTGACTTGCATTGGAATGCTTCGATTCCGCATCACTGGATCTGTACATGCGGAATCCATGCGTTTCAATGTGCGGATGGTACCCGGGTGTGGAGGACAGGAGACTCTCCTCCGGACCCGGGTACCATAGAACCTGTAAAAAAAAGAATAAAATAAAAAATAAACATTATATTTACCTTCTGATGGCCCCCGGTCTCCTTGTCTTCACTTTCCGGCAGGTCGCGGTGGACTGAAGGACCTGCACTGACGTCATTTAGTCATGTGACGGCAGGTCCTTCAGTGTACCGTGAGCTGCCGGCAAGCCAGGATGGAGCGAATAAAGACTGCGGGGCCCATCAGAAGGTAAGTATAGATTTATTTTTTTATTTTTTACCATTCTTTAAGGTCACAGTATATAAATCCATGCTGTTTGCATGGATTTATATAGTGTGACCAAGTTGTCAAGCACTTTCCAAGTGATGCTAAAATCGCTTTGAAAGCGCTTGTCAACCCGCATACGGAAAAGCATGTGAAGAACGCTTCACATCCACATGTCCCTGGCAGGAAAAATGCATGTACAATCCACATGCGTTTTTTCTGCCAGGGAGATGCAGAAATGCTCAGGAAAAAATCCGGAGCATTTCTGCATCATGGGCACATAGCCTTACTGCAGTATATCACAGATCAATGAATTCACAGTAACACTGACTATGCAGATGCAGCACTTTCCCATAGCACTTGAATCTTTGGATATTATTTACAGATTGACTTCCACTCCTATTTTCAATGTTCTTTAACAATTGTGCAGTAGTACAACACAATGTAATATTGGCCTTTTTTTAAACCTATATTGAATGACCTCCTATCCCTAAGTAGAATGGTGCTGGTTGGCTGTCCCTCATCTTTTATACTGGGTGTCATAGTCCCCCTGGATTGGCTGTGCTAGACCATGTGATGTGATAGCTGCAGAGCATTATGGGGAAGCCCTTTTGACATCACTAGACCATGCTGTAACTCTTCTGCAGACTCTAAAATGGCACTGAACTTTTTTTTTTTGTTCAATCCACATGTTGTTCATATTTATAGGGACTTGCAAATTTGAGGAAATTTGACTTGAATTTGATTCTCCATGCATAGATCCGATTGTCTCTACTGTAACATATACAGTTGTGCTCAAAAGTTTACATACCCTGGCAGAATTTTTCCTTTTTTGGCCTTGTTTCAGAGACTATGAATGATAACAAAATATGTTTTTCTCCACTCATGGTTATTGGTTGGGTGAAGCCATTTATTGTCAAACTACTGTGTTTTCTCTTTTTAAATCTTATTGACAGCCAAAAAAATCCAAATGACCCTGATCATAAGTTCACATACCCCGTTGATTTTGGCCTGATAACATGTACAGAATTTGACACAAATGGGTTTGAATGGCTACTAAAGGTAACATGTGACCTGTTTGATTGTAATCAGTGTGTGTGCATAAAAGCTGAGTGAGTTTCTGGGATCCAAACAGACTCTTGCATCTTTCATCCAGCCACTGACGTTTCTGGATTGTGAGTCATGGGGAAAGCAAAAGAATTGTCAACGGATCTACCGGAAAAGGTAGTTGAACTGTATAACACAGGAAAGGGATGCAAAAAAATATCCAAGGAATTGATAATGCCAATCAGCAGCGTTCAAACTGTGATTAACAAATGGAGAATCAGGGGCTCTGTAAAAACCAAACCACGGTCAGGTTGACCAACAAAAATTTCGGCCACAACTGCCAGGAAAATTGTTTGGGATGCAAAGAAAAACCCACAAATAACATCAGCTGAAATTCAGGACTCTCTGAAAACTAGCGGTGTGGCTGTTTCAAGATGCACAATAAGGAGGCACTTGAAGAAAAATGGGCTGCATGATCGAGTCGCCAGAAGAAAGCCATTATTGCGGAAATTCCACATTGTATCTCGCCTACAATATGCCAAACAGCACAGAGACAAGTCTCAAAACTTTTGGAACAAGGTAATTTGGAGCGATGAGATCAAAATTGAACCACAACTAGAAACGTTACATTTGGAGAGAGGTCAACAAGGCCTATGATGAAAGGAACACCATTCCTACAGTAAAGCACAGAGGTGGATCACTGATGCTTTGGAGATGTGTGAGCTACAAAGGCACAGGAAAATTGGTAAAAGTTGAAGGAAAGATGAATGCAGCACATTATCAGCAAATTTGGAGGCAAATTTGCACTCACCAGCCCTGAAGCTGCGCATGGGACGTACTTGGACATTCCAACATGACAACGATCCAAAACACAAGGCCAAGTCGACCTGTCATTGGCTACAGCAGAGGAAAGTGAAGGTTCTGGAGTGGCCATCTCAGTCTCCTGACCTCAATATCATTGAGCCACTGTAGGGAGATCTCAAGTGCGCAGCTCATGCTAGACAGCCCAGGAATTTACAGGACCTGGAGGTTTTTTGCCAAGAAGAATGGGCAGCTTTACCATCTGAGAAAATAAAGAACCTCATCCACAACTACCACAAAAGACTTCAAGCTGTCATTGATGTTAGAGGGGGCAATACACGGTATTAAGAACTGGGGTATGTGAACTTTTGATTAGGATCATTTGGATGTTTTTGGTTGTCATTAAGATTTAAAAAGAAAACACAGTAGTTTGACAATAAATGGCTTCACCCAACCAATAACCATGAGTGGAGAAAAAGTTTTTTTGTTATCATTCATATTCCCTGAAACAATGCCAAGAAAGGAAAAATTCTGCTGGGGTATGTAAACTTTTGAGCGCAACTGTATTCTGGTTTGCTTTATTCATGTTTCTTTATTGCTTGCTTCCATATGTGTTCATTCATAGTTATGCTACCATCAGTCTGAATCTACAATGTGTATATTCCAATAAGAAGAAAGAAAATCATTGATTGAACAGGTTTCTCCAAAATTTTGACCGGTACTATATATGTACCCCAAAATGCTCTATCAAAATTTTCTGCATGTCCTGTAAATAATAAGCCTATTAGCTATGTTGATGGAAAAATAAAAGTTATGTCTTTGGAGATGTAGAGTTGAAAGCATGAAAAAAAATCGCTAAATGAAGCTAAGGACAGTTGATGGATGATTTTTGTTTGGTAGCTGAAATTTGATAGTAGATATGTCAGTAAATGTTAAATCTGTGTATATTACTGATGATGTTAGCTCATCTCAGCAATAACTGTTTGCCTAGAGCAACATATACAATTAAGGACACAGTGGAAAATCAACAATAGAAGAAAATATGCTTTCGGACGTTTTCTCTTTCTGGCCAAGGAATAAATAAAATGAAGCCACCCCATGTGCAATACATATTATTATATCCATGCATGTATATACATATCTATAATATATATTCATGACTATATATTCATGAATAGGAATATATATATATATATATATATATATATATATACAGTACAGACCAAAAGTTTGGACACACCTTCTCATTTAAAGATTTTTATGTATTTTCATGACTATGAAAATTGTACATTCACACTAAAGGCATCAAAACTATGAATTAACACATGTGGAATTATATACTTATCAAAAAAGTGTGAAACAACTGAAAATATGTCTTATATTCCAGGTTCTTCAAAGTAGCCTCCTTTTGCTTTGATGACTGCTTTGCACACTCTTGGCATTCTCTTGATGAGCTTCAAGAGGTAGTCACCGGAAATGGTCTTACTTGTTGGCCCTTTTGCCTTCACTCTGTGGTCCAGCTCACCCCAAACCATCTTGATTGGGTTCAGGTATCGTGACTGTGGAGGCCAGGTCATCAGGCGTAGCACCCCATCACTCTCTTTCTTGGTCAAATAGCCCTTACACAGCCTGGAGGTGTGTTTGGGGTCATTATCCTGTTGAAAAATAAATGATAAGACATATTTTCAGTTGTTTCACACTTTTTTGATAAGTATATAATTCCACATGTGTTAATTCATAGTTTTGATGCCTTTAGTGTGAATGTACAATTTTCATAGTCATGAAAATACATAAAAATCTTTAAATGAGAAGGTGTGTCCAAACTTTTGGTCTGTACTGTATATATATGTATATACTGTATATATAGATAGATAGCTATATAGATATACAGTTGAAACCAGAAGTTTACATACACTATATAAAAAGACACATATGCATGTTTTTCTCAATATTTGACATGAAATCAGAGTAAACCTTTCCCGTTTTAGGTCAATTAGGATTACCATAATTTTTAATAATTGCCAAATGCCAGAATAATGAGAGAGAGAGAAAATGTTTTAAGGCATTTTTATTACTTACTGCAAAGTCAAAAGTTTACATACATTTCATTAGTATTTGGTACCATTGCCCTTAAACTGAATGACTTGGGTCAAACGTTTGGGATATCTTTCCACAAGCTTCTCACAATAGTTGGTCAGAATTTGGGCCCATTCCTCCTGACAAAACTGGTGTAACTGAACCAGGTTTGTAGGTCGCCTTGCTCGCACCTGCCTTTTGAGCTTTACATTTTCAATAGGATTGAGATCAGGGCTTTGTGATGGCCACTCCAAAACATTGACTTTGTTATCCGTAAGCCACTTTGTTACCATTTTGGCAGTATGCTTCTGGTCATTGTCCATTTGGAAGACCCATTTCCGCTCAAGCTTTAACTTCCTGGCTGATGTCTTGAGATGTTGCTTCATTATTGCCACATAATCTTCTTTTCTCATGATGCCATCTATTTTGTGAAGTGCACCAGTCCCTTCTGCAGCAAAACAACCACACAACATGATGGTGCCACCCCCGTTTTTCACAGTTGGGATGGTTGGGATTTCCTCCAAACGTAACGATGGTTATTATGCCCAAAAAGTTCAATTTTAGTTTCATCAGACCACAGGACATGTCTCCAAAAATTAAGGTCTTTGTTCCTGTGTGCATTTGCAAACATTAATCCGGCTTTTTATGTTTCTTTTGGAGTAATGGCTTCATCCTGGCAGAGTGGCCTTTCAACCCATGTTGATACAGTACTCATTTCACTGTGTTTATTGAAACAATCTTACCAGCTTTCACCATCATCTTCACAGGGTCTTTTGCTTTTGTCTTTGGGTTGATATGCACATGTCGGACCAAAGCACGTTCATCTCTGGGACACAAAACCTGTCTCCTTCCTGAGCGATATGATGGCTGGACATTCCCATCTTGCTTGTACTTGCGTATAATTGTTTGTACAGATGAACGAGACACCTTCAGGTATCTTGAAATTGTACCCAAGGATGAGCCAGACTTGTACAAGTCCACAATTCTCTTCCTGATATCTTGGCTGATTTCTTTAGACTTAACCATAATGCTACATAAAAAAGCAATGTGTTTCAGGTGTGCATTAAAATACATCCACAGGTGTGCCTCTAATTAACTCAGATGTTGCCAAAAAAACTATCATAAGCTTCCAAACACATGACCTCATCATATGGGCAGTCCAGAATTGTTTAAAGGCATAATAATCTTAGTGTATGTAAACTTTTGACTTTGCAGTAACTAATAAAAATACCTTAAAACATTCTCTCTTATTATTCTGGCATTTGGCAAATATTAAAAATTGTGGTATTCCTAATTGACCTAAAACGGGGAAAGTTTATTTTGATTTCATGTCAGATATTGAGAAAAACATGCATGTGTGTCCTTTTATATAGTGTATGTAAATTTCTGGTTTCAACTGTATATATGTATATATATAAACTGCTCAAAAAAATAAAGGGAACACTTAAACAACAGAATATAACTCCAAGTAAATCAAACTTCTGTGAAATCAAACTGTCCACTTAGGAAGCAACACTGATTAACAATCAATTTCACATGCTGTTGTGCAAATGGAATAGATAATAGATGGAAATTATTGGCAATTATCAAGACACACTCAATAAAGCAGTGGTTCTGCAGGTGGAGACCACAGACCACATCTCAGTACCAATGCTTTCTGGCTGATGTTTTGGGCACTTTTGAATGTTGGTTGTGCTTTCACACTCGTGGTAGCATGAAACGGACTCTACAACCCACAGAAGTTGCTCAGGTAGTGCAGCTCATCCAGGATGGCACATCAATGCGAGCTGTGGCAAGAAGGTTTGCGGTGTCTGTCAGCGTAGCGTCCAGATGCTGGAGGCGCTACCAGGAGACAGGCCAGTACACCATGAGACGTAGAAGGGGCCGTAGGAGGGCAACAACCCAGCAGCAGGACCGCTACCTCCGCCTTTGTGCAAGGAGTAACAGGAGGAGCACTGCCAGAACCCTGCAAAATGACCTCCAGCAGTTACAAACCAACTCCATGAGGGTGGTATGAGGGCCCGACGTCCACAGATGGGGGTTGTGCTCACAGCCCAACAGCGTGCAGGACGCTTTGCATTTGCCACAGAACACCAGAATTGGCAAAGTCGCCATTGGCGCCCTCTGCTCTTCACAGATGAAAGCAGGTTCACACTGAGCACATGTGACAGACGTAACAGAGTCTGGAGGCTCCGTGGAGAGTGATCTGCTATTTGCAACATCCTACAGCATGACCGGTTTGGCAGTGGGTCAGTAATGGTGTGGGGTGGCATTTCTTTGGAGGGTCGCACAGCCCTCCATGTGCTCGCCAGAGGTAGCCTGACTGCCATTAGGTACCGAGATGAGATCCTCAGACCCCTTGTGAGACAATATGCTGGTGCGGTTGGCCCTGGGTTCCTCCTAATGCAGGACAATGTCAGACCTCATGTGGCTGGAGTGTGTCTGCTGTTCCTGCAAGATGAAGGCATTGAATCTATGGACTGGCGGATGCTTTAGTACAGGTCTGGGAGGAGATCCCACAGGAGACCATCCGCAACCTCATCAGGAGCATGCCCAGGCATTGTAGGGAGGTCATACAGGCACGTGGAGGCCACACACAATACTGAGCCTCATTTTGACTTGTTTTAAGGACATTACATCAAAGTTGGATCAGCCTGTAGTGTGTTTTTCCACTTTAATTTTGGGGGTGACTCCAAATCCAGGCCTCCATTGGTGAATAAATTTGATTTCCATTGATGATTTTTGTGTGATTTTGTTATCAGCACTTTCAACTTTGTACAGAACAAAGTATTCAGTGAGAATATTTCATTCATTCAGATCTAGGATGTGTTATTTGAGTGTTCCCTTTATTTTTTTGAGCAGTGTGTATATATATATATATATATATATATATATATATATATATGTATGTATAAAAATATATTCATGTATGTATACACATGAAGATAATGGTAATAGAAATGATATGGTAATTTATGGAAAAAAGCAATTTTGGGGGAAGGGATTGAGACTCCGGGGGTTTGAATTGTGACGTGTTCTATAAGACCCGGAAAGGAGAGGGGTAGTTGCTAGGTATAGGATGGAAGTGGTTTGTAACAGGTTTAACCCCCTAACGATTGCCTTTTCATGGCAGACATTGAGGAGCTTTATTCCTCAGCGCTTCTTTTTCACAGTGAGAAATAAGAGTGTAGCAAGAGTGGGTGAAAATCCTGTCATTTACAGCTGACACCTTGAGGCATCACCCCAATCAGCTTTGGAACCCATCAGGGCCAATTAACCCCTCAATTGTGACTGCAGCATAAAAGTTATTAAATGAGGGAGAAGACTCCCCTTCTAACACTATCAGCTCCCTGCGATCATAATCATGGCTGCCGATAGCTGCCATCGCACCCCAATGTCATCTGATGGCCTCAGGGTACGGTGGCCTGTTAGACCCTGCTAAGCAGGGTCTGACAGGTTGAATCAGTACAGAACTGACAGTTCTCATACACTCCAGTACTTGAGTATTTGGAAAGTTAGTGAAAATCCAGCACTTGATTTCCAGTGTGAATAAAAACAAAAACTTTTATTGAAACGCCTTAATTAAAATCGTAGAAACATAAAAAAATTCAGACATCCTGGATACAGTAGCAAAAAGCTAAATATTTTGAACCTGCATTTGTGTATGGTTCTTATTCATGTCATGAGGACCATTGCAGCTTAAAAGTCTCCTCACCTTGGCATGTCAGGCTTGAAATGTCACTCTCCACAAGGAGAAACGTTACCCCTTGGATCCCAGTCAGACGCCTCTCATCCAGCCAAACCAGATCTCATCCTTGGCACTGACGAGGGTCAGAAACCCAAAACACAGTGTCTGCAAATTGAGATTCCCGGTTTGGCTTTTATCCTAAGTCATATGACAAGGCTTTTTGGATTGCTACTTCCAATAGTTCTAGTACTCTTCCTCTCTGAAGAGACAATTTTCATATGTCATAAAGTAAAAACACCTGTGGGGCCAAAAAAATCAATAAAGCTGTAAATGACTTCACTGTTAGGATTAATTTCTAAAATGAAATGTGAGCCAGAAGAAGCGTGTAAACACACAAATCAGCTGTTGCTCATTTCACTGATGTCTCTGTCTGCAACTCAGTGACAGCAATAAAGTGCACTTGACTGAAATTGTCAGTGGTGAGTGCTGCTCCACTTGTTGTCCTCTGAATTATCATCTTGATTTCTAAAATGGGGTCACTTTTGTTATTTTATCAAAATCCATGCACCAAAAGCCAAGTAGCGTTCCTTCCTACTAAGCCTTGCTTTGTGGCCAAACAGTAGTTTCTGATGACATATAGGGCATCACCGCATTTGGGAGAAATTGCGTAGCAAGTTGTTGGGTCCAGTTGCACCTATTAATGACACGCCCCCTGGGGCCGTGGGGTACTCGGTAGCCGGGCCGGTCCTGTATTGGGGTAGTCACGGTGGCAGTGACCCGGTCCGTGGCCCAGGGCGGTCAAATAAAGAACAGTCAATTGGGGAAACAGAGATTTGGGGATAATGTTCGTGACACCACCTGTGGTATGAGGCTATATGGGGCCGCCGCTGCGGTGCAGATCCACTGGGGCTTATGGTGACCCAGCAAAGATGGTTCAGCTCTCCACGGGCAGAGCTAAGCTCCAGGGCAGTAGGTAGATGTTGTCGGCAGGGACAGTGTAGTGCAAGGCTGAGGGCGCAGATAGTGACCAAGCAACACAAGAATGGCGGTTTCTTCTACTTTTACTTGAGGTTTGACGGAGCAGACCGGGGCACTGGTAATAGCTGGTGATGGAGATCTGGGCGGCCTAGAAGCAATTTGGGGATACACCTCACCAGGTGGAGTTGTAGGCCTTCCCTCTGCACTATCCTCTTTGGCCCTGCTGCTTAAAGCTATGCTCTGGCCCTCGTTCCTGAGCAATCGTATATTCCTCGCCCGTATGGCAAGCAGCTCGAGCCCTTTTCAGGTGTCGCTCCTTCGTGGCGACACTGGGCCCTAGTATGCTGCTGAGCCGCCAGGCGTTTGGTGGGGCCAGGAGACCTGCAGTCTCCTGCCCTCCGGATTTGGCTGTCGGGACTTTAGTACCCGAACAACCACGGACTCCGGTGCCCTGTTTCTTGCGCTTTTCTCTGGGGCGAGCTTGGTCACAGCTCCCTTCCCCAGGTTCTCCCTTGTTGCTCTCCTGTCTCCAACTCCCTTTTCTCCCTCCAACTGACTTTTTCTAACCCCGCCTCCAGGCTCCAATTTAAAGGGGAGGAGCTCCCCATTCTGGTCTGGAGCTGTGAAATGTGTTGGATGCTGGTGTTACCTGATAAGGGGACCCCTCCTTGCTTCTAGGCATGGCATCACCCCCTGTGAGGGAGGCAATGACAATGTGGCATCTGGACTCCTGGGGTGCCACATTCCCCCCTAGTTAAATTCAGTACTCCCGGACTGAGGACACCTTTTAGAGTTAAACAATTAGCAACAATAATGATTTATATCCCCCCAAAAAATTTAGAAAGTCTGAGAAAGGCAAAAATTGCAGAATAACAAAAAATCAATAAAAATTGGGAGCTGTCACTGCGGCGCTTAGTCTTTACGCCGCTATCCGGGAATTGTCTTTTTCCCGGTACTTGAAGGTTGGTTGGTGGGAACCGCCTCAACCCACTTCGTGTATCGTCCCTGGGCGTGGCTTCAGGGCACTCTGTCGGTGGGCCTGGTTTTCGGCCGCCACGCCCGCGGTTTATTTTCAAGGCCAACAATTAACTTTACTCAACATTGCTCTGACCACATCTAGTCCTGTGGTCCACTTGTCCATAAATATAATAACTATATACACTCACGATTGCTTAAAGGTTCTTACAGGAATTCTCTGTAGGCTCTTATACTTAACAGTTGCAATTATATACTATACACATATCTTATTACACCTTAGTCCCTATAACGGGCAGGGAGCTGACCTCTGGTACTACGGGTTGATCTACGCAGTACAGTTGTTGCCAATGACCTACCAGGGTCTCTAGTGTTTACCTCTTGTGTGGTGGGAGCACTATGGACTACACTACGGTTAGTCTGATGTAACACCGGTAGGCTTGGTAGTCTTCTACGACCTCTTTGACTCACCATGGGCACAACAGATTCACCGCTAGCAGGGGGTGGATTCACTTGTTCCACTGTGGTTGTGGCATCTGTTGCTGGGGCCGCCTGGTCTCCCAGCTGTTCTGGAGTCTCTGCGGCTTATGGTAAGGCTACTTGGGGAAAGGTCAGGACAGGTGCCACGATTGCTTGGTTCACCTGCGTCCAAGACTGGGGAAATTCTCCAAGGATGGTTTGAACCGTCTCTTCCACGTTTTCTGTGTGCTGGGGGCTGTTTTGGTTTTCCTCTTTGTGTCCCAATTGATCAGGGCATATCTTCAGGTGGTCTCTTGAGAGTGTCGCCGAAGTCTCTCCTCCATCTTTACTGATGAGGCATACCTTGGTGTTGTCAAAATTTGAAGGTAAGACGGTGTATGGCTCAACCTCCCACTGGTCGTCTAATTTGTGAACTCGTCTCTTCCTTTTGAGTACCTGTTCTCCAGGTGACAAGGGAACTGCAGGTGTGTGCTGATTATAAGTTCTTTCCTGCCTCTGTCTCGCCTGGGACAAACTTCTCTCTACACATTCTTGCACCGTGCGGTATTGTTGCTGCCGCTCCGTATCCCAATCCCATATCCCAATCTGCACCTGGTGATGGCGTCTCAGGTGTTAAAACTCCCATGTCTAAGTCAATGGGTAGCTTGCCAGGTCTTGCCCTCATCAGGTAGGCGGGTGTACAGTTGGTGGAGTTCACCGGGATGTAGTTATATAGGTCTACCAAATCCGGTAACTTCTCTGGCCGTACAGAGTTACAAGTTACAGAATTCCTGAAACACTTCTGCTTCAAAGGCTGGGCCTTGGTCGGTAAGCACTCGTTCAGGGTAACCATGTGGGCGACAAAAGTGTTGTTGAAACGCTTTGGCTGCCGTTTTAGCCATCTGATCCTTCACTGGCACTACTACCAGGAACCGGGAGTAGTCGTCTACTATGGTGAGAGCGTAGACATAGCCTGACTGGCTTGGGGCTAGCTTCACGTGGTCCAAGGCTACCAGTTCAAGTGGTTGTTTGGTGATTATGGGCTGCCGGGGAGCCCTCTGGCTATCACGGTCTTTCCCACTCAGGTTGCATGGACCACATTCTTGACACCATCTCTCGATTGCTTTCCTCATGTCAACCCAGTAGAATCACTCACGTAGCAGGACTTCCAACTTCTTCCACCCGAAGTGTCCTGCTCCATCGTGGTACGCCTCTAAGACCATTGGCGCATCCCTCTTCGGGACTACCACCTGCCAGACCAGTTCGCGTGTCCGGAAGTTGATGCTCCTCTGACACAGCTTTCCCTCGTAGATGAACAGCTTGCCCTTCTCCTTCCACAACTGTTGGGTCTCCTGTGGAGCATCAGGACCAGGGTGCGAGTCAGCTTGTGTCAGCAGCTCCTTTACTAGGTCGACAGCCGGGTCTCTATTCTGCGTTTCCGCCCATCCCTGGTGGGGCAATGGGTTAAACGTGGCCTCTCTATTGGCGAAGCACTTGTCCCTCACACAGTGGGAGCACTGGGTCACCCCGTGACGATGGAAAGCCGGTAGCTCTATCCCCTCCAGCTCTTCCGGGTCTTCTCCCCCATCCGGCAAGTTGGGCATCCTGGACAGCGCATCAGCATTAGCGTTTTTATGCCTCGCCCGATACTTGATGGTAAACTCGTAGTTGGACAGCCGGGCTATCCATCGCTGCTCCAGCGCACCTAGCTTCGCCGTTTCAAGGTGGGTCAGCGGATTATTGTCTGTGAAAATTGTAAACTTCGCTGAAGCCAGATAGTGTTTGAAGCGCTCTGTTACAGCCCAGACTATGGCTAAAAACTCCAACTTAAAGGAACTATAGTTGTCGGGATTCCTTTCCGTGGGACGGAGCTTCCTGCTGGGATAGGCAATCACTCTCTCTCTGCCCTGCTGTACTTGGGACAGCACTGCTCCCAATCCCACGTTGCTGGCATACGTATAGAGTATAAAAGGTTGGCCATAGTCGTGGTAGGCCAGGACCTGGTCTCCCGTAAGAGCCACCTTCAGTCGAGTGAAGGATTCTTCTTCTTTTTTGCCCCACTCGAATGGAGGATTCGGGTTCTTGGCCTTCTTGGACTATCTCACTAAGAGGTCCTGCATGGGTGCCGCTATCCTGGTGAAACCCTTGATGAATCTCTTGTAGTACCCTACCAGCCCGAGGAACTGCCGCACTTCCTTGAGAGTGGAGGGTCTTGGCCAGTCCTTGATCACGGTGACTTTTTCAGGGTCTGGTGCTACACCTTCGGCGCTTACCACATGGCCTAGGTACTGCACCTTGAGCTTCAACAGGTGGCACTTGGACTGCTTTACTTTCATGCCAAAACCAGATAGGGCTTCGAACACCTCGGCCAGGTGGTCTTCGTATGTCTTTGAGTAGACGATTACGTCATCTAGGTACAGCAGAACGGTTTCGAAATTTTTGTGTCCTGGGCAACACTCCATTAACTACTGGAATGTTCCCGGGGTGTTGCAGAGCCCGAATGGCATGCAGTTGAACTCGTAGAGGCCCATTGATGTCATAAACGCGGTCTTCTCTCTGTCCGCCTCTGCCACGGGAACCTGCCAATACCCACTGGTGAGATCTAAAGTGGAGAAATAGTTAGCGGATCTCAGTGCAGCTAATGACTCCTCAGTTCTGGGTAATGGGTAGGCGTCCATATGTGTAATGCAGTTAATCTGCCTATAATCAACACGCATCCTCATTGTACCATCTTTCTTTCTAATGAGGACTAATGGAGCTGCCCAGGGGCTACAACTATCTCTGATCACCCCAGCCTCCTTCATCTCCCATAACATTCCCTTGGCACATTGATAGTGAGCTGGGGGTACAGGCCGGTACCTCTCTTTAATGGGCGGATGATCTCCTGTGGGGATATGATGTTGGACCCCTTTTACCTGCCCAAAGTCTAGTGGGTGTTTGCTAAAGACTTGCTCATATTCTTGGACCACACGGTACACCCCATGCTTTTGGTGCAAAGGGGTGGAGTCAGTGCCTACTTGTAGCTTCTGACACCAATCCTCCTTCTGCCCCTTGGAGCCATTGTCTTCCGCCTGTTCGGATGGAGGCAAGGGTTCCACTGCCTTTATTGCGTTGTTACTGACAGTGAACAGCTTAGCAAGGGTGGCATACCGGGGTAACTGACCTCTTTCTCCCCACAATTCAGGATGCGTATCGGTACTCTACCCTTGCGGACATCGACTACCCCCCTGACCGTCAAGATGGCGGGCCTACTATCAGAGTACACGGGTTTTACCAGGGCCGGATAATATTGACCCCTGAGACCTATTGCTGCCCGACACCATATTAACATTTAACTCCTAGGGGGCATTGCAATGGGGAATGGATCACTCACTCTGACACTGCCGACTTCTCCACCAGACAGCTCTACCTGTTGTCTCTGCATCAGGGCTTTGATCTCCTTCTGCAGAACTCGCTGCTGACTAGAACTGGCAGTCTCTGCGACCTGTTGCAACAAAACAATAACAAGACAATTCTCTATCACATTGGTGCCTAAGATTATCATAGGGTGGCTTTTTCGGCGATCAATATCTACAATAATCAACCCTTGTGATGGTAATTCTACTCGGCCAACCTTTATGGTCACCTCTTTATACCCCACCTGAGGCAAGGGCTGACCCTTGCTGGCAAAGATGTTAAAGTTTTCATCTGGACTGCGGGTAATGTCTGAATCAGCCCAGTATAGTTTAAAAAGGATATATGGCATCGTTGTCACCTGGGAACCAGTGTCCAGTAACGCATTCATCGGGATGCCATCAAGCACGACAGGTAGGACCGGTCATCCTCCCACGTACTTGTCTCGCTTTGTGGGTCTGGTCGTCTTACTCCTGGGGGTTGACCCCTGCCCCAGGAGTTTCTCGTTTAAATCGCAGAATCTTGCGAGGTTCCCCACCTTTTGACAGCGGCGGCAGATGGGTTGTCCGTTCTGGTCATAGCGATCGCTGTCTCTCCCTCTGGTCGGTGGAATTCTTCTCTGCCATCGCCATGGGATGTCATCTGGACTGGAAACCAGCTGGATCCTTTCCTTTGGAGACACTTGCATAGCCTGCATGGTTTTAGTTAGTGTAGCCACACTTTTGGTCAGCTCCTGGACCTGAAGGCGTAGGTCTACAAAAGGGGTCATTATCTAATGTCTGTGCGTCAACCTCCGCAGGTGTCGGGGAGAAGGACACCACCTCCTAGTGGTATGTGATAGCTGGGCACTGGAGGGGTGCAGTGCCACTTGGGGTTGATTCTCGCAGCATCCGGATGGCCTGGTCTTTAAATTGCGCAAAGTCCAAATGAGGGTTTTGCAGAGCCATAATGCGCAGCTGTGTCCGGTGAGCGTTAGACAGGAGCCCCTCGATAAACTGTTGGGTTAACAATCTGTCCTCATCTCGCACACTGTCGGGGTCTACATGTTTAATGGCTCGCAGCGCCTCTTGCAGGTTTAGAGCATAGTCCCGCACACTGTCCTGCACCCTTTATTTGCACCCGTAGAACTTCATTTTAATCTCCGCTGCTGTGCGGGTGTCAAAGGTATCCTTCAACCTGGCCAGAATTTGCTTAACAGTGCTTTTGTCCCTGACTGGCCAGGACTTCACCTCCTTCTGGGCTGCACCGATTAGCTGGCCTATAAGGATGCTGACTTTTTGCTCCTCAGACCCCTTGTACACTTGAAACAAACTGCGCAGTCTCTCCTCAGATTTGCTCAGGGTGTGCGACTCCCCTGAGTACTGGGGCAACCACGCCTCCCCTGGAATATACGGCATACAGTGGTTCCGGAACGGAGTCTTCTGCTTCCCCTCCGCTGATGTCAAATCACGTCATTATAAAGCTAAGCAAAGTCTATGGCACACAGTACCCGGTTATACCGGGCTTCGAATCCTGTTCGTGACGCCAAGTTGACACGCACCCTGGGGCTGTGGGGTACTCGGTAGCCGGTCCTGTAGTGGGGTAGTCACGGTGGCAGTGACCCAGTCCGTGGCCCAGGGCGGTCAAATAAAGAACAGTCAATTGGGGAAATAAAGGTTTGGGGATAATGTTCGTGATGCCACCTGTGGTATGAGGCTATATGGGGCCTCCGCTGTAGTGCAGATCCACTGGGGCTTATGGTGATGCAGCAAAGATGGTTCAGCTCTCCACGGGCAGAGCTAAGCTCCAGGGCAGTAGGTAGATGTTGTCGGCAGGGACAGTGTAGTGCAAGGCTGAGGGCGCAGATAATGACCAGACAACACAAGAATGGCGGTTTCCTCTACCTTTACTTGAGGTTTGACGGAGCAGACCAGGGCACTGGTAATAGCTGGTGATGGAGATCCGGGCGGCCTAGAAGCAATTTGGGGATCCACCTCGCCAGGTGGAGTTGTAGGCCTTCCCTCTGCGCTATCCTCTTTGGCCCTGCTGCTTAAAGCTATGCTCCGGCCCTCGTTCCTGAGCAATGGTCTATCCCTCGCCCGTATGGCAGGCAGCTCGAGCCCTTTTCAGGTGTCGCTCCTTCGTGGCGGCGCTGGGCCCTAGATTGCTGCTGAGCTGCCGGGCGTTTGGTGGGGCCAGGAGACCTGCAGTCTCCTGCCCTCCGGATTTAGCTGTTGGGACTTTAGTTTCCGAACAACCTCGGACTCCGGTGTCCTGTTTCCTGCGCTTTTCTCTGGGGCGAGCTTGGTCACAGCTCCCTCATCGCTCTCCTGTCTCCAACTCCCTTTTCTCCCTCCAACTGACTTTTTCTAACCCCGCCTCCAGGCTCCAATTTAAAGGGGAGGAGCTCCCCCTTCTGGTCTGGAGCTGTGAAATGAGTTGGATGCTGGTGTTACCTGATAAGGGGACCCCTCCTTGCTTCTAGGCATGGCATCACCCCCTGTGAGGGAGGCAATGCCAATGTGGCATCTGGACTCCTGGGGTGCCACATTAACCCTTGGGTAACTGAAAAATTTGCAGCTAATAAAACAATTATATTTACGTCTAAAATATTATATTTCCAAGGCCCAATATTATAAAATTCTTTGAGGCATTTGTGGTTCAAAACACTCACTATACCTCTAGATAAATTCATTAAGCAGTGAAGTTTCCAATATACGGTCATTTGTAGGGTTTCTGCTAATTTGGCACTTCAGGGCTCTGTTAATGGAGCCAACCATCTATTCAAACGGAATCTGTATTCTGGAAACCAATAACTGCTCCTTCCCATCTGATTACTGCCGTGTGCTCAAACAGTAGTGTACAACTACATATAGGGTGCTGCCATATTCTGTAAAAATTGCATAAGAAATTGTCATGTCTATTTTCTCTTATAACCCCTTGTATGCATTAAAACTTTGTGGCTAATGTAAAATTTTAGCAGAAAAACCCTACATTTTTCATTTTCACTGCCTAATCTTATAAAATTCTGTGATGTAGTTTGTGGGTTAAAAATGCTCACCACATCTGTATATGGATTCTTTATGGGGTTTAGTTTGCCAAATGGGGTCACTTGTGGGAGTTTCTGCTTTTTGGCACCTCAGGGGCTCTGCAAATGCAACTTGGTGTCCAAATTTGTATTCCAAAAATTAAAGAGTGCTCTTTGCTTTCAGAGTTTTGCCTGGTGCCAAAACAGTAGTTTTTGACCACATATAAGGTACCACTGCATTTGGAAATTGCAAATTTGGTACTAAAATAGTATCTGGTGGAAAAAATGTCAGTTTTTGTTTTCACAGCTAAATGTTATAAAGTTTTGTGAACCACCTGTAGAGTAAAACATCTCAGTACACCCCTAGATACATTTCTTGAGGGGTCTAGTTTCCAAAATGGGGTTTCTGCTATTTTGGCATTTCAGTCACTTTGAAAAGGCAACATCATATTCACAATCTATTCCAGCCAAATTTACATTCCAAAAATCTATTTGCGCTCTTTCCTTTCCGAGCCCTGCCATGTGCCCAAACAGCAGTTTTTGACCACATATTGGGTATAATCACGTTCGGAAGAAATTGAGTAACAAATTATGCGTTCCATTTTCTCCTATTTTCCCTTGTGACATTACAAACTTGGGGCTAAAACATGTTAGTGTAAAAGCATAATTTTTGTTTTCACATCCAAATTTTTAAAAGTTCTGTGAAGCACCTGTGGGTTCAAAATGATCAACACTCGCATAAATGAATTCATTGATGGGTTTAATTTCCAAAATGGGGTTACTTGTGGGGGTTTCTGATTTTTTTTGTACCTCAGGAGCTCTACAAATGAGACATGGTATCAGCAATCTATTCCAGCCATATTTATAAATTCTGTGAAGTTATAAAGTTCTGTGAAGCACCCCTGGGCTGTAATTGCTCAAAACAGCTCTAGATGAATTCATTAAGGGGTTTAGTTTTCAAAATGGGGTCACTTTTGGTAACTATGGGGCTCTGCCCGCGAAACTTGGTGTTTGCAATTAAATTTACGTGTCAAACCCTACACTTCTTCCAAGCCCTGCTGTGTACCCAAACAGTATTTTTTGACCACTTATGGGATATTGCCATGTTGGGGTAAAATTGTGTAATACATTTTAGGGTCCATTTTTAACTATTACACCTTGTGAAAATGAAAAATTTGTAGCTAAAGTCATATTTTAGTGGAAAAAATAAAATTTTTCTTTTTTCCATTCTACGCTGCCTTATTTCCTGTGTAGCACACGAAGGATTAACACATTTTCTAACAGCAGTTTAGAAAAATTTGAGGGGTGCAGTTTTTAAAATTGCATCACTTCTGGGTTTTCTCCAATATATAGGTTCTTCAAAGTCCCTTCAAAACTGAATAGGTCCGTAAAAAATTGGATTTGTAAACTTCCTTGAAAATTTTTTTAAATTGCTGCTAAATTTTAACCATTTTAGTATTGTAGCAAAATAAAAGGACATTTGAAAAATGATGCTGGCATAAAGTAGGCATATAATATTTTTTATTTATTAACTATTTTGTGTAGTATGACTATCTTTTTTAAGGATATAAGAATTCAAAGTTTGAAAATTGCTAATTTTTCTAAATTTTCATCAAATTTCAGATATTTTGACAAAAAAATAAAAAATGTATCAACCTCAGTTTACCACTAACATAAAGTACAATGTGTCATAAAAAACATCCTCAGAATCACTGGGATATATGGAAACCGTCCAGAGTTATTACCACATAAAGTGACACTGGTCAGATTTTAAAAATGGGGTTTGGTTATTAAGCTCAAAATTGTCTCAATTACTAAGGGGTTAAAGGTAAAGACCAATGGCATAGCAAATACAGATAATAACATCTCAATATAACTCTCTCATATAACTCGATATCAGAGACGTTGCTCTCCTGATGTACTATCAACTTTGTTATAGAACATAGTAGCTTAAAAGTAGACAAGATGTTAGATTCCCTGTCTTCTTTTTTACATTAGCATTCTGATTTGGTGCTGCTCTCTCCCAGTCTGTGGGAAAATCTTTGGGAGGTGAGACTTGTTGTTTACGGCTGACCAATCTTGGATAGTGTTGAGCGAATTTGTTTGGCATTACAAATTCGGGTTCGTCTTCGGGGTTCCGGTTTATTCGAGCAAAAAAATCGGCTCCGCCCATCAACATCCCTGATTTGCCACGCTGTTATCTGCGATTTTTTGGCGCGAACAAGCTGGAACCCCGAACACGAACCCAAATTTGAAATGCCGATCAAATTCGCTCAACACTAGTCTTGGATTCGCAGGTCCAGAATGTTCAGTAGGGTACATGCCTTGTTAAGTTCTTTGAGACTTCTGATTGAGATATTGGTCTAGTGTGCAGATAAAGAGACTGCATAGGAATAATCCCTGGAACGCAAAGTATTAGGATCTGAGAATCTGAGAATATTGTTAAGGGTTTCAGGATTTTCCTCTTGTACACAATAGAGGAAGCTAGATCTTGGAAAAGACAGTTTCATCACCATATGTAATTTTAGCAGTTTCTCTGGCTTCCTTCATTATTAGCTCCTTTTGTTGAAAGTTCTGAAATTTGCTGATGAAAGGCTAAGGAACAGGGTGCAGGACCTTATAGGCACACTCAGTTTTCAGAGGGTCTGTGTCATAGGGTCCAGAATGTCCTTTCATGTTTCCTGAATTGTCTTGAGGATAGCCTCTTAAGCCACTGACACTGGGATGCCACGGAATCTCATATTGTTACGCCTGCCTCTATTGTCTTGATCTTTGATGTAGTGATACAAAAGAATCAGATGGTGTTTGCAACTTTGGAGATTGAGGTAGCGTTTGCAAAGGTGGAAATTTCTTATTGTGTTGACTCAAGAGTTTGCATTCTCTTCACACAGGTATAATACCTCTGCTTGCTGTATCTGTCATCTGTTGCTATATCCCCCTGAAACAATTTAATGGTATAATATCTCTGCTTGATGCATCTCTGCTATATGTTATCTGTTGCATTCCATTCAATACTCAGTGATATGTCTGTCCTTCCCTCATTGTAGACTTTATCTGATGGTGAAAGGTGTTAAGGCCCCGTCACACTAAGCGACGCTACAACGATCCCGACAACGATACGACCTGTCAGGGATCGTTGCTGCGTCGCTATGTGGTCGCTGGTGAGATGTCAAACAGTCAGATCTTCCCAACGACGCAGCAACGATGCGGCGACCTGTAACGATCTGTATAACGATGCACGCCTATGTGTTTCTGTGTCTGGGTCGTTAACAAGGTCGTTGGTAAGGTGTCAAACACACCGATGCATGCTACCCAGCGGGTCTTCAACGATCAAAGAAATGTCCAGAACTTTCCGACACGACCAGCGATCTCACAGCAGGGGCCTGGTCGCTGCTAAGTGTCAAACGTAGCGAGATCGCTACTGAGGTCGCTGTTGCGTCACAAAACTTGTGACTCAGCAGCGATCTCGCTAGCGATCTCGCTTAGTGTGACGGGGGATTTATACTGTGTAGTGCTAGTTCTGTTTTTGATCAGATAGGCATCCCCTGGTGTGTTGATCAGCTGCTAATTTATTCACAAGCAGCTTCCACAATGCCCCTCACCTGATGCTATAGTATGCCCTATAAATCTAGACGCAGCAAAGGGGTGCACATGTGTGGCGTGCACGTACGTGTCTTTTTGCGCAAAGTGTCATTGGCGCTAGGTGTGTGCAGTTACTTCATCAGCAGTTATAGAGAATTACTTCATCGCACACTCAATTGAATGTAAAGTTCATTTATTATGGACAAAGTGAGACAGAATTAAACAATCAAACCGAGTTTCAGGGCGACAGTAGACGTTTCAGCCTCTCATATGGCCTTAATCATTACGTCGCTATTGTTATGCGGTTCGAGGGCGTGCTAGAGCTTAGTAAATGGATCAAGGAAAAGGAATTTCCAGGTGCACGGTTTAAGTTCCCATCCCCTGACCTTACCCCCACTGTACTTCAGAACACAAGTGACTGTGTGTCCGCAGTTTCCAACATCATGTCTGTCCTCTATCTGAAACTCAACCTTTCCAAAACTGAACTTCTTTTGCTCCTGCCATCTACTTACCTCCCTATATCTGACATCCCTCTCTCCATGTGTTGCACCACAATAACACGGATCCAGCAGGCTTGCTGTCTGAGTGTTATGTTTGACACAAATCTTTCCTTCACCTCCCATATACAATCTATTGCCTGCTCTCGTTGTTTGCACCTGAAGAACATCTCTAGAATCCGCCCCTTTCTCACCATGGAAACAACAAAAGCCCTCACTGATGTCCTGATCCACTCCTGCCTTGACTACTGTAACTCTCTATTAATTGGCCTCCCCCTCACTTGACTTTCCCCTCTCCAGTCCATTCTTAATGCAGCAGCCAGGGTAATCTATCTGGCTAATCGTTACTTGGACGCTTCTGTTCTGTGCCAGTCATTGCATTGGCTGCTCATACATTGTAAGATCTCATTTAAATTGATTGTTCTCACCCACAAAGCTCTCCACAGTGCGGCACCCCCCCAATCTCCTCCCTCATTTCTGTTTATCAGCCTACCACTTCTCTACGCTCCTCGATCGATTTGTGATCAACATCCGCACTAATCCGTACCTCCCACACCCAGCTCCAAGACTTCTCCCAAGCTGCACCTTTTCTTTGGAATGCTCTTCCCCAAGAAATTAGGATTAATCACAATTTACACCAATTTAGGCACTTCCTAAAAACACATCTGTTTAGGGCGGCCTATCACGTTCCCTAATCTAAGTCTTCTTATACATAGCCCATTCACTATTTCTCCAAATGTAATTTTCCATCAAACTCCACCGCACCCAAAAGGATTACGAATTTTGGCTGGTGACTAGCTCATGCAGCCTTTATCTATCCCTCATTCCCTCAAGTTGGCTGGCCCATCATTGTAAATAAGCTCCTGTACTTTGTGTCACCCTCAGCTCACTGTAGATTGTAAGCTCTTACGAGCAGGGTTGTCATTATTTTTCCTTTAATTATTGTATTACCTTTAATAGTGTTGAGCGAGCACTAAAATGCTTGGGTGCTTGAAGCTCGGGCCGAGCTCGCCGTGATACTCGGGTGCTTGACCCGAGCAACGTGCCCAATGTTAGTCTATGGGAGACCCGAGCATTTTTGCGGTGGCACCCCCAGCAGTCTGTAGAAAGCCTAAAAAGTGCCCAAAACGATAGTGACAGTGCTCAAAAGACATGGGGACAGCATGGGCATCGCCCCAGGAAGCATTTCTGACCCCCAGGTCACTGCTGTCAACAACGTGGTTAGAGGTATTAAGCCACTTTTACGGGCTCACAATAAAACGTTCAAAAACTAAACTGAAACGGTTTTCCTGTGAAATATGTTAAGGAACTTCCTTTCCTGGGTAAAGACTTGTGTATAAGGTAAAATAAATAACCAAAAGCAAAAATACTCCTCCACACCTTGGGCTATGTTCACAAGTAGCATTTTTTATGCGTTTTTTCACTTTTGTATTGCTTTCAACCGTGAAAAATGCATTCACCAGGAAATGTCATTTTAACATTTTACAATCTTATCTGGCCATGTGCTGTGTAACACATGCATACAGTGCTAAAAAGACATGGTAACAGCATGGGGAAGACCCCTGGAAGCATCTCTGACACCCAGGTCACTGCCTAAAAGTGTGCCCATCAGAAGTGATCCTTTCCGCATCAGAAGATGCTGAGTTGCAACTATCCCCATGCAAGTCCTTGTCCCAGGGCAGTGTTCAATTGTACCTCCCCCATTCCTTGCAATGCAAGCGCAAGTATGCAGCCTGACACCCACCCACCCCCAGGCTGCAATACCATACTGCTAGCTTGCTTGCACTTGAAATGGGACCTTTTAGTTTGGAGGAGGCCGAAGCTCGCTACTACCTCATTGCTGCTTCGGCAGCGAGGTATCCATACTCAGTCCCCAGCCGCCCAGCGGCCGGGTGTCCACGCTCAGTCCCCAGCCGCCAGGGGGCGGCCGGGTGTCCATACTCGGTCCCCAGGCGCCCCACGGGCGGTTGTCCACACACGCTCCCCAGCCGCCTGGGGGCAGATGGGTGTCCATAAGCGGTCCCCAGCCCCCCCCATTTCTCCTTGGAACATCCCCCCACACACTTTTCTTAGCCCGGCCTGCTTTAGGGCAGCATTGGACGAGCCCACCAGAGAACCAGACTCCTCCGGTGGGCCCTGGCTTCTCCATCAGGGGAGTTGAGAGTGCCAAGGTGAGGAACATGATGATGATGATAGAAGTTAGCATCTGCTTTGTTTTCTTGGAATGCAAGCGTAAGTGTGCAACCAAACACCCACCCACCCCCAGGCTGCAATACCATACTGCTAGCTTGCATTTGAAATGGGGCCGTTTAGTTTGGAGGAGGCCGAAGCTGGCCACTACCTCATGGCTGCTTCGGCAGCGAGGTATCCATACTCAGTCCCCAGCCGCCCGGCGGACGGGTGTCCACGCTCGATCACCAGCCGCCTAGGGGCGGCTGGGTGTCCATACTCGGTCCTCAGGCACCCCGCGGCCGGGTGTCCACACACGCTCCCCAGCCGCCTGGGGGCGGCCGGGTGTCCATAAACAGTCCCCAGCCGCCCCCATTTCTCCTTGGAACATCCCCCCACACACTTTTCTTAGCCCGGCCTGCTTTAGGGCAGCATTGGACGAGCCCACCAGAGAACCAGACTCCTCCGGTGGGCCCTGGCCTCTCCATCAGGGGAGTTGAGAGTGCCAAGGTGAGGAGCATGATGATGATGATATAAGTTAGCGTCTGCTTTGTTTTCTTGAATGCAAGCGCATGTGTGTAGTAGCGGCTAGGCCTGAGGTGGTCAGCTTTTTGGCGCATATCCTACCTCCTCCGAGGATTGCTGGAAGTTTTCCTGCTACTATCCCAGTTCTATGACTCCCATTAAAACAAAGCTTCAGGTGATGAATGATGGATGAGGTGGTGGCAAAGGAGAAAGAGCAGGAGGAACCGGGACCATTCACATCAATATCAGGCCAGTCAACCACACATGTCTTGTAGGATATGTTTCTGTATCAAAAGGAGCGGTTCGGCTACACAGTTAAAGGGCATGCAGTGAGTGCAATGCCTACCAAAAATTTCGAGGCACTCCAATGCCCCTTGGAGGTGACATGGAGGTCAGAGGGCCTTAACTAAACCATTTTTTCCATTTATAGCAACTGGGTCTCCTGTACACTGTTGGCAGTGAAATGAAGGCTTTCCAAAAATTATGAGGAACTGCAAGTCCCTTGAAACAGACGTGGATTACAGCATACTAAAAACCTTCTATCCATTATTGGGGAGTGGGTCTCCCTTAGTGTTCGCCTATGCATTGAAAAGCAAAAGCTGACTAAAATTAGGAGGAAATGCAATGCCCGTTGGAAGAGTCGTGGAGGTTAGAGTTAATTAAAAACAACATTTCAATGCCCCTTGGAAGAGCTGTGGAGTTCAGAGTGGTTTAACAAGACGGTTTTAATGCCCCTTGGAATCGACGTGGAGGTCACAGTAGCTTAACAAGACTGTTTTAATGCCCCTTGTAAGAGCGGTGGAGGTCACAGTAGCTTAAAAAGACGGTTTTAATGCTCCGTGGAAGAGTGGTGGAGGTCGCAGTAGCTTAACAAGACGGTTTTAATGCCCCTTGGAAGAGCGGTGGAGGTCGCAGTAGCTTAACAAGACAGTTTTAATGCCCCTTGGAAGAGATGTGGAGGTCGCAGTAGCTTAACAAGACAGTTTTAATGCCCCTTGGAAGAGATGTGGAGGTCGCAGTAGCTTAACAAGATGGTTTTAATGCCCCTTGGAATAGACGTGGAGGTCACAGTAGCTTAACAAGACGGGTTTAATGCCACTTGGAAGAGCGGTGGAGGTCACAGTAGCTTAAAAAGATGGTTTTAATGCCCCTTGGAAGAGCGGTGGAGGTCGCAGTAGCTTAACAAGATGGTTTTAATGCCCCTTGAAAGAGTGGTGGAGGTCACAGTAGCTTAAAAAGACGGTTTTAATGCCCCTTGGAAGAGCGGTGGAGGTCGCAGTAGCTTAACAAGACGGTTTTAATGCCCCTTGGAAAAGTGGTGGAGGTCGCAGTAGCTTAACAATATCGTTTTAATGCCCCTTGGAAGAGCGGTGGAGGTCGCAGCAGCTTAACAAGACGGTTTTAATGCCCCTTGGAAGAGCGGTGGAGGTCACAGTAGCTTAAAAAGATGGTTTTAATGCCCCTTGGAAGAGCGGTGGAGGTCGCAGTAGCTTAACAAGATGGTTTTAATGCCCCTTGGAAGAGTGGTGGAGGTCACAGTAGCTTAACAAGACGGTTTTAATGCCCCTTGGAAAAGTGGTGGAGGTCGCAGTAGCTTAACAAGATGGTTTTAATGCCCCTTGGAAGAGACGTGGAGGTCGCAGTAGCTTAACAAGACAGTTTTAATGCCCCTTGGAAAAGTGGTGGAGGTCGCAGTAGCTTAACAAGACGGTTTTAATGCCCCTTGGAAGAGACGTGGAGGTTGCAGTGGAATAAAAAGACAATATCAATGCCCCTTGAAAATGTGGTGGAGGTCCCAGTAGCTTAACAAGACGGTTTTAATGCCCCTTGGAAGAGCGGTGGAGGTCGCAGTAGCTTAACAAGACCGTTTTAATGCCCTTTGGAAGAGACGTGGAGGTCGCAGTGGAATAAAAAGACAATATCAATGCCCCTTTAAAAAGTGGTGGAGGTCGCAGTAGCTTAACAAGACGGTTTTAATGCCCCTTGGAAGAGCGGTGGAGGTTGCAGTAGCTTAACAAGACGGTTTTAATGCCCCTTGGAATAGACGTGGAGGTCACAGTAGCTTAACTAGACGGTTTTAATGCCCCTTGGAAGAGCGGTGGAGGTCACAGTAGCTTAAAAAGACGGTTTTAATGCCCCTTGGAAGAGCGTTGGAGGTCGCAGTAGCTTAACAAGATGGTTTTAATGCCCCTTGGAAGAGTGGTGGAGGTCACAGTTGCTTAACAAGACGGTTTTAATGCCCCTTGGAAAAGTGGTGGAGGCCGCAGTAGCTTAACAAGACGGTTTTAATGCCCCTTGGAAGAGACGTGGAAGTCGCAGTAGCTTAACAAGATGGTTTTAATGCCCCTTGGAAGAGTGGTGGAGGTCATAGTTGCTTAACAAGACGGTTTTAATGCCCCTTGGAAAAGTGGTGGAGGTCGCAGTAGCTTAACAAGACGGTTTTAATGCCCCTTGGAAGAGACGTGGAGGTCGCAGTGGAATAAAAAGACGGTTTTAATGTCCCTTGGAGAAGTGGTGGAGGTCGCAGTAGCTTAACAAGACGGTTTTAATGCCCCTTGGAAGAGACGTGGAGGTCGCAGTGGAATAAAAAGACAATATCAATGCCCCTTGAAAATGTGGTGGAGGTCGCAGTAACTTAAAAAGACGGTTTTAATGCCCCTTGGAAAAGTGGTGGAGGCCGCAGTAGCTTAAAAAGACGGTTTTAATGCCCCTTGGAAGAGCGGTGGAGGTCGCAGTAGCTTAACAAGACGTTTTAATGCCCCTTGGAAAAGTGGTGGAGGTTGCAGTAGCTTAACAAGACGGTTTAAATGCCCCTTGGAAGAGCCATGCAGTACCGCATCTTAAAAACATTATTCCCATTATTGGGGAGTGGGTCTCCCATAGTCTTTGCCTATGCCTTCCAAGCAAAAGCTGCCAAAAATTAGGACGGAGGAACTTGCAACGCTGGCAACACGGACCAAGGTCACCCTGGTGGTATAGTGGTGGTGGAGGCTGAGGATAAGGAGAAGAGCAAAATGCAGCCGAAATGAGGAAGCGTATACCCATGTGTGGGTGTGAAGCGGTGCATGGGAATACACCTCCCGAAATAACACAATGGATTTGACTTTATGTTACTCTGCTGTCATTTGGTGGTAATGAGAAGTCTGGCCCAATCCAGCCCTTGTTCATTTTGGTAAGGCTCAGCTTGTCAGCATTGTCAGTTGACAGGCGAGTGCGCTTATCTGTTATAATTCCCCCAGGGGCACTAAAAACACGCTCCGATAACACGCTAGTGGCAGGGCAGGCCAGGACCTCCAAGGCGTACAGAAAGAGTTCATTCCAAGTGTCCAGCTTGGATACCCAATAATTAAAAGGCACAGAGGAATCACGGAGGACGCTGGTACGGTCGGCAAGGTACTCCCTCACCATCTTTTGAAACTTTCCACTCCTTGTGAGAGTACCCCGCGCCTCAGGGCCTGTAAGCTGGGCGGGTCTCAGAAAACTGTCCCAGAACGTTGACAGTGTTCCCCTGCCTCTGCTGGATTGGAGTTGTGTCTCTCTCGCCTGTATGCCTTGGTTGGGCAGCGAACTGTGATTTCTGCCGCTAGCGTGTTCAGATGGGAATTTTTTTAACAGTTCTGCAGCAAGGGCCTTCTGGTATTGCCCCATTTTTGTAGACATCTCAACCTCAGGAATAAGAGAGTGAAAGTTCTCCTTGTAGCGGGGGTCTAAAAGTGTCACCAACCAGTAATGACTGTCACCCAACATTTTTACAACGCGAGGGTCATGGTTAAGCTAGCGTAACATAAAGTCAGCCATGCGTGCCAGACTGGTAAAGGGCAAGACTTCCATGTCCTCACCAAGATGACGACTGACCATGCTCTCCTCCTCCTCCTCCTCCTCCCCCCTGTCCTCAGGCCACCCACGCTGAACCGACGGTATGACACTTGTACAGGTACTACCGTCTACAGCGCATGATACCAGCTCCTGTTCTTCCTCCTCCTCTCCCTCATTGTCCCCCAATGCACGTTGGGATGAGATGAGGCTGGGCTGTGTGTAATCGCCCGCTACGGCTTCTTGATCCATCTCATCATACTCTGGCTGCAATGCCTCCTCTTTAATTCTCTGCAGAGAACGTTGCAAAAGACAGACAACTGGGATGCTGACGCTAATGATGGCGTCATCGCCACTCACCATCTTTGTGGACTCCTCAAAGTTTGTCAGGATGGTACATATGTCAGACATCCAGGTCCACTCCTGAGGTCTTATGTGTGGAGTCTGACCTGAATATCGACGGCCTGTTGCAGCTGGTACTCCACAATTGCTCTCTTCTGCTCACAAATCCTTTGCAACATGTGGAGGGTACAGTTCCAACGTGTGGGGACATCACACACCAGTCGGTGTGCTGGAAGCTGCAAATGCTGCTGCAACACAGCAAGGACGGCGGAAGCTGTAGCCGACTTGCGAAAATGAGCTGACAGGCGGCGTACTTTGACGAGCAGATCTGGCAACTCGGGATACGATTTAGGAAACCGCTGAACCACGAGGTTAAGCACATGAGCCAGGCATGGTACGTGTGTGATCTCGCCTCGCCTCAGAGCCACCACCAGGTTACGGCCATTGTCAAACACGACCATGCCTGGATGTAGGTTCAGCGGTCTCAGCCACAGATCTGCCTGCTCTTTCACAGCTGTCCACAACTCACAAGCAGTGTGAGGTTTATCACCTAAGCTTATGAGTTTCAGCACAGCCTGCTGCCTCTTGGATGAGGCAGTACTGCAGTGCTTCCAGCTTGTAACTGATGTGGTCATATCTGAGATGGAGGCTGAACATGAGGAGGAGGAGGAGGATTATGCGCAGGAGCTGTACACTGTGGGGGCAACTCTGACTGACATAGGGCCCGCAATCCTCGGTGTGGGGAGGATGTGTTCCGTCCCAAGGTCCGACTGGGTCCCGGCTTCCACTATGTTTACCCAGTGTGCCGTCAGGGAGATGTACCGTCCCTGGCCACAAGCACTTGTCCACGTGTCCATTGTCAGGTGGACTCTCCCAGTAACTGCGTTGTTGAGGGCACGGCAGATGTTTTCAGACACGTGCTTGTGTAGTGCGGGGATGGCACACCGGGCAAAATAGTGTCGGCTGGGGACCGAGTACCGAGGGACGGCCACCACTATAAGGTTGCGGAAGGATTCCGTCTCCCCAAGCCTAAAAGGCAGCATTTCCAATGCAAGCAGTCGTGAAATGTGCGAATTTAGGACTGTGGCCTGTGGGGCGTTGGCTGCGAATTTGCGCTTTCTTTCAAAGCTCTGGGATATTGACAATTGAACGCTGCGGTGGGACGTGGACGTGGACGTTGATGCTATTTCTTGAGAAACTGCCATAACAAGTGAAGACTGAGAGGAGGGGGCATCTTTGCATGCAGTATGGACAGGGGATTGCCTTGCACGCACAACAGGGGGTTCTATTACACGCACAACAGCGGAAGAAGCAGTGGTGACACCTGCTGACACTGGTCGTGGACCCTGGGGTTCGCCCCACAAAGTCGGGTGCTTTGCTGCCATGTGCCAGATCATGCTGGTAGTTTTGTCACCCCTGCTGATGCTGGCATGGCAGGTGGTACAAATGGCCTTTTTGGGGTTATCAGCAGAGTCTTTAAATAAATTCCAGACTCTGGAAGACCTACCGGTTGTACTGGCAACGTCCCTCGTGTTGGTGTTACGGGGAACTGTTGCCCGCCTTCTGTGTGCGGCCACCACACTGCTTCTTCCTGCCTGTTGGGGTACTCTGCCTCCCTCCCCCTGTGTGCTGCTGGCCTGGCTCTGCGTGTCCTCCTGCCACGTTGGGTCAGTTACTAGATCATCCACCACCTCCTCCTCTTCCACTTGCTCACCACGATCCTCCTCCTCACTTCGTGGCAATTGTATCTCGTCATCGTCCACCTCTTGTGACAAATTGCCAGGGTCGACTTCCTGTGGCCGTGGCTGGTCAAATATTTGGGCATCGCTACATGGGATCTCCTCTTCCACCACTTCAAGCGGAGCAGGCGAGGAGCACAAATATGGAAATGGACCAGTGAACAGCTCTTCAGAGTGTCCAAGTGTGGGATCAGTTGCTGTCTGACGACACTCGGCATGGTGGGAGGAAGGAGCATCAGGGTGAGGAGGAGTATGCGGTCGAGACTCACGGCTACTAAAACTTGACCGTGTGGAAGACAGACCGGAGGTGGTGGTGCCCAGGTAACTGGAAGTATTATCTGCTATCCAATTAATAACCTGTTCACACTGATCAGTTCGCAATACTGGTGTTGTAGTGTGGTTCCCTAGTAATTTGGTCAAGAAGTGGGAGCGATAAGATGTGGCTGTTGGTTGTGGCACATTTTCACCTTGGCCACGGCCCGGTCCTCTACAAGCACCATCACCAGAACGTCCAGTTCCATGTCCCTTGCCACGCTCCTTGCCCATTGTAAATTAAGTAAAATAGCTTACACTCGCACTGTCAATAGAAAAAGGGTAATAAAAAGGAGATTAGAACAGTGGAAGAGGAAAACCACAGTTCTATTTCTCTGGCCTACACCAGAATCTTTTAAACAGATATATTTGTGACTGAACAGACAGGGAGACACTATTTTTTTTTTTTACGTAAAACAGGCGAAAAGCTGGATAATGCAGAGATTTGAACCGTGGAACTGCAAAACCACAGTTATATTTTTCTGGCCTACACCAGAATCTTTCAAACAGATATATTTGTGTCTGAACAACAAGGGAGACACTATTAGGTTTTTTTTTTACGGAAAAAACACCAAAAGCTGGATAATACAGAGATTTGACCTGTGGAACTGCAAAACCACAGTTATATTTTTCTGGCCTACACCAGAATCTTTCAAACAGATATATTTGTGTCTGAACAATCAGGGAGACACTATTACTGTTTTTTTTTACGGCAAAATATGCCAAAAAAACAGGATAATACAGAGATTTGACCCGTGGAACTGCAAAACCACAGTTATATTTTTCTGGCCTACACCAGAATCTTTCAAACAGATATATTTGTGTCTGAACAATCAGGGAGACACTATTACGATTTTTTTTTACAGCAAAAAATGCCAAAAACAGGATATACAGAGATTTGACCCATGGAACTGCAAAACCACAGTTATATTTTTCTGGCCTACACCAGAATCTTTCAAACAGATATATTTGTGTCTGAACAATCAGGGAGACACTATTAGTTTTTTTTTACGGCAAAAAAATGCCAAAAAAAGGATAATACAGAGATTTGACCTGTGGAACTGCAAAACCACAGTTATGTTTTTCTGGCCTACACCAAACTCTTTTAAACAGATATATTGGTGTCTGACCAGTCAGGGAGACACAATTACATTTTTTTTTATGGCAAAAAATGCCAAAAAAAGGATAATACAGAGATTTGACCCGTGGAACTGCAAAACCACAGTTATATTTTTCTGGCCTACACCAGAATCTTTCAAACAGATATATTTGTGTCTGAACAATCAGGGAGACACTATTACTGTTTTTCTTTACGGAAAAAATACCAAAAGCTGGATAATACAGAGATTTGACCCGTGGAACTGCAAAACCACAGTTATATTTTTCTGGCCTACACCAGAATCTTTTAAACAGATATTTTTGTGTCTGAACAATCAGGGAGACACTATTACTGTTTTTCTTTACAGAAAAAATACCAAAAGCTGGATAATACAGAGATTTGAACCGTGGAACTGCAAAACCACAGTTTTATTTTTCTGACCTACACCAGAATCTTTCAAACAGATATATTTGTGTCTGAACAATCAGGGAGACACTATTACTGTTTTTCTTTGCGGAAAAAATACCAAAAGCTGGATAATACAGAGATTTGACCCGTGGAACTGCAAAACCACAGTTATATTTTTCTGGCCTACACCAGACTCTTTTAAACAGATATATTGGTGTCTGACCAGTCAGGGAGAGACTATTACATTTTTTTTTATGGCAAAAAATGCCAAAAAAAAGGATAATACAGAGATTTGACCTGTGGAACTGCAAAACCACAGTTATAGTTATGTGGTGTACACCAGACTCTTTTAAACAGATATATTGGTGTCTGACCAGTCAGGGAGACACTATTACAGTTTTTTTTTTACGGCAAAAAATGCCAAAAACAGGATAATACAGAGATTTGACCCGTGGAACTGCAAAACCACAGTTCTATTTTTCTGGCCTACACCAGACTCTTTTAAACAGATATATTGGTGTCTGAACAGTCACAGACACACTTAATTATTTTTTTTTTGGGGGGGGGGGGGATACCAAAAGGTTAATAAGACGCGTATTTGGACAGTCTGACTGAGGAAAAATAAATAAATACAGGATTTAGATGAAAAAAATAATCATTTTTCCTGGCCCTTGAGACCGGGGTGATAAGTCTAGCAATTTGACCAACAGGAGCACACAGGACTGTAATGCAGCGTTTGCTGGTATAACCACTGCGTCTCCTATACAGCCTGCCTGCCTGCCTGCCTGATATCTGGGATGGATATTAGTCCTGAGAAGGACTGTTTGTTTGATTTGGCAGGCTTTAGAGACCCTACACTAACTATTTCGGAGTATAAGTCTCTCCCTAGCTCAGCAGCACGGACCCTAAACTGGCTGATCCGGAGCGACTGTGTCCAAGATGGCGGCGCCCGGTTTTAAATACTCGAGGTGACGCTGTGCGGCCAGCCAATCACTGCAATGCCCACAAACAACATGGCTGCGGCTTTACAGTGACTGGCTGGCAATCCCTGCATGTTCATTGGCTCTGTAAAGAGCCCCAAACGTGCAGGGCGGAGACCCGAGCTCCCGCCTGAGTAACCCGGAAATGCTCGGTGCTCGCAGAACATCCGGAGTAGTGAGATGCTCGGGCGAGTACCGAGCAGTGTCGAGCATGCTCGCTCAGCACTAATCTTTAACAGTTACTTATGAATGTTGTATATGAACCTCTGAATTGTAGAGCGCTACGGAATATTTTGGCACTATATAAAGAAAGATTATTATTATTGCCAATTTTATGTACATCCCTTATAATTTTTTCTAGGTCACCTAGGACTGGATATAGTGCTTTAGAGAGGGCTTGAGAGATAAATGACCTGAAGACAGAAGGATTTGTAAATTGTCGTGGTTTCCTCTTCATCACTCTTCATGGCTACTTACAGGTTTGGTGTGTCACTTTTGGGAAAAAGAGTTTCTGTAGATATGCGTTTCTTTAAAAATTTAAGTCCCCTTGGGAGAGGGTGGGTTTCATGGCTCTGAATGCTTTCATCTCTCGGTATTTGCCGATTTCTACCAAGAAGAATGTTTACTTGTGGCTGCAACTAGGATATCTGATTTATCTTGTGGGAGGTTGGTTACATTTTAGGTTGCAGACTGTCAGATGATAGTCATTAGAAAAATAATAAATTTAACTTGCCCGTTAAATAAGTGAGATTTAATGTAATTCGGAAGGCAGTGAGTGAGCTTTGCAGAGATAACTCCTGGTTTGCATGATATTGGAACAAAGAGTCTGATTCCAGTGATGTATCACTTAGTTTACTGGGTCCATCAGTTATCATAGAATCACAGTTTTCTCTGTTGCAAATTTAGCAGAGCTTAGAATGTTTAGCCCTGGGTAACCCCGCTCACATCACTGATTGGCATCTTTCTGTGTGCATTGTATATTGACAGTAAGCTGCTAATCAGTGCTGGGGCCATGGTTGGACTAGGGTGCACAAGGGCAGATTGACCTGAAGTGATAATCTCTTTCTGATAAAACACTGATTGTATTGAAACAGCAAGACAAAACCCAGTAACATACACATTGCTGAAAACAGAATCTCTTCCCCTACAACATGGTGTTCTCAGATTACATAGCAAAAGTCATTCCGTTTAATGAAGTATTACGAGTGCGTTTCAGGCTTATTCCAGTAGATGGCAGTATATGATTAGAGATAGCAGCTGTTCACTGAAACAGGAGCAGAATAGCCATCTTTTGAGCGAAAAACAGGTTTTTCAAGAAAAATTGAACCAAGGACTCCAGTGAAAGTGATCAAGTATCTCCTGTGATATTCAGCAAAGGCAGTTATAATTCTGAGGTTAATCTGAATGAGATATCACAGTTCGACAGGGTGTCTTATAAGGAGAGAGATGCTATAGTCTGGATATGCGAGGTAGTGAGCTGGAGGAAGTTAAGTGGTCACACAATCAATATGGCATTGATCTGGGATATAGTGATGAGCGAATATGTTTGAAAACAGATCGCAAATGTTAAATTCAGCACGAATATGGCACATTCGGATTTGTGATCAAAAACACATACATGTTTTCTTAAAATCTGCAAAAATATGTAACATTCGGTGAAAAAGTGCGGGAAAATTTTTGCTGTGCAACTAAAGTGTTTTAACAGTTTGGCTAGCATACTGCTTGTGTATGATGAGTGGTGGGACGTGCTTGATGAGGGGAGGGGCTGGGGGGACCTTACTCCGTCCTCTATCAGCACTGCAGCCAGCTCTCAGTCCCGCAGGTGTGGTCACATAAAAGATTGTTTCATCCTACACATGACAAAGCAAAGAGGTTGAACTCCACCATCTCCAATCTGTTGGCCATTGAAATGCTGCCTTTCCACCTGGTAGATACAGGTGGGTTCCGAAAACTGATGGCCGTCGTGACTCGCCCCCGGGGCAATGGGGTACTCGGCAGCCGGGCCTATGGATGCTGGGGGGGTGGGGTATGTCACAGTGGCTGGCCCAGTCCGTGGCCCAGGGCAGTCAACCAAAAAGGGGAAGCTTGGATAGAAAAATAAAAGAATAAAGTAGATAGTTCGTGACGCCACCTGTGGTACCTGGTAATGATTACCAGCGCTGCTTCAGACCTCCGGGGGGTGATGGGATGGCAGCTAAGGTATTTCTGCTCCCCACAGGTGGAGCGGGCCCCCGGGGCAGTGTGGAGTTTGACGGTGGGTGGTGATGCTGGGACTTGTAGTGCAGGCGGGATGGATGGCGCAGCTGAAATAATTGAGTGAGGCAGTACAAGTGCAGTCATCTGAGTTTTACTCACAGTACTTGTACAAGGTTCTCAGGTACACTGTATGGGTGTCCGCCTCCACGTCGCACTGTATCTACCAGACCAGAGGTTCAGCTCTTCCTGTCAGGAGCGCTTGACGGAACCCCGCTTTCTTTATGTTCCTAACTAGACCGACTTCCCGCGCTGGGTCTTCTCCCTCCTGCCCTGCGCTTCCCACACTCAGTCCCGCTCGGGTGCTCTGAAGTCCCTCTGGGCAACCTGGAGTTCCCACACCTGCTTGACCCTCACGGTGACTAGGATGAGACTGTTGCGACTGCACCATGGAAGTGCAGAAGCCTCCGGTTTTTCCAGCCGAGACCTGAAGTAACACGGTTGGTCCAGGGGCCGGTCCCCTTCTTGCGGCCTGATCCCTCTGACACTGGGCAGATTCGGGGCGTACGGGTGCCGTTCTGCACTCGCCGTACCCCCTGGGATCCCTTCTATAGAACGGAGCCTTACTCCTCTGCTCCCCTCCTGGGCCTCTATCACTAGGCCCCACTTGTGGAGCAGAGCTCCTGAAGAGACTCTGCTCCCTGACTGACTGTCCTCACTCTCTGAACTGTCTGTTCTGCCACCCTAAGATGACTTCCCTTTATATACCTCCTACAATGGTGCTCCCCTAAACTGTTTTCTCCACCCACACCCACTACTGGTTCCCCCTACCTTTGGTTCCCCCCACTTCAGCCAGGGACAGGGCTCAGCAGGAAACACATTGCATCTTGCCCTTCCAGCCGGCCTGGAATAGTGTAGTGTTGAATGTGGGTGTTAGGGTTCCGGGCAGCACTCCCTCCTTACCTGAGAGAAGGAGACACCACACCTCTGGGTGAGGAGCAGTACCTCTGTGGCGACTGAACCCTCAGGGGCGCCACAGTCGCAGTCCCCCAGTACCAGTTGCCCAGTCGCCATTACTTCTCTAAGAAAGCTGTGGCTGCGCTACACCAGAATGTCGCAGACCACATCACCCATTCCTTGACTAAATGTATATCTGCCAGGGTGCATTTCACCACAGACACCTGGATGAGTAAGCATGGCCAAGGGCATTACATCTCGCTGACTGGGCACTGGGTGACTCTGGTGGCTTTGAGGGCAGGCGGGAAAGGAGCTGCTCCACAAATCTCGGAATCCCCAAGGCTTGCAGAACAAACCTCTGTATTTCACACTTCCTCCACTGCTTCTGCCTCCTCAACCTCCTCTAGTGCCTACACCTGCGCATTCAACCTCTGCCTTAATGAGACATGCGTTCCAACAGTGCAGAGCAAATCTACATCACCTCTGTACTGCGCAGCCAGGGCTCACTGCAATCAGGCAGTGTTAAACTTAATATGCCTTGGAGATCGTAGTCATACAGCTGAAGAGTTGTGGACAGCTCTACAGGCTGAGTTTGAGCAATGGCTGTCTCCGCTGAACCTGGAGCCAGGGAAGCTGTGTGCGATAATGGAGTGACCTGCCACTATTCCGGCCTGGATGAGCTGCTTCAGAAAGCACGGAAGCTATTCCGCCGTTCGCACCCCTCGGGTCATTGATTTGCATCGATAAAAAGGTCTTTGTTCATGCCAATTAACAGGTTGCTATGCGTTGTGCCGACACGGTTGAATTCCATTATGCACATGTTGCAGCGACTGTGGCAACAGCAATGAGCCCTGATGCGGTATGTCATGTCGTAAAGCCTGGGCCAACACAGTACGGACATGGGGCATATCACGTTTATGGAGTGGGCACAGATTAAGGACCTCTGCATCCTTCTGCACAGTTTTGAAATGGCTACTAAGATGGTTAGCGCTGACGATGTCATCATCTGCATCACTATTCTGGTCATCTGTATGCTGGAGCAGACTTTGAATAGCCTGTGGCAGGAGGTGGCGGTCCCAGAAGTAGAGGAGGATGCGGAAGGGATAACAATGTCTCAAAGTTCCAGACTGTCATCATACAGGCGGATGCCAAGTGAGGGTGGATTACTGCGATCGAGGTGGGTTGGAGATACCAGACAAACTGTTAGTGAAGGTGCAAGAGCCGAGGAACAAATGGAGGAGGAAGAGGTGATGGGCAAGCAACAGTCAGAAGATGAAGAGGATAATCATCCCCTCTCTGTTGTTCATGGTTGGCGGAAGGGCACGAAGGAAACAAGCATCAGTGTTACCCAGTCATCAATAGAGCATGGCCTTAGACCTCATGGAAGAGCCCAACATATGAGTGCCTTTTGCTGTACTATCTGCAACATGATCCCCATATAGTTATGATTCAAAATAATGCTAACTACTGGGTTGCCTCTCTGTTAGATCCACGTTATATCAGTAAATTTTGGCAGATGCTTCCTGCCCTGGAAAGGGACCCGCAAATGCAGGAGTATCAAAACAAGCTTTTAAATAACCTTAAGAGAGGTTTTCCGCAAGATAGCACTGAGGCACATAGTGTTCATCACAGCTGTAGACTTTTAACCTCCAGCACATCAATTCATTAATGCAAAAACATTAGTAGCAGCAGCGTAAGTGGCAAAAGCAATTTCTGTGAGTCCTTTCACACATTTTTTACACCAGCTCGTGCACCAGCACAGCACAAGTCTGACACGTGGTGAACGACTGGAGAGGATGGTGCAGGAGTATCTATAGCTCAATATCAATACCATCAGGGAGGATTTGGACCCTTTTACATTTTCGTCTTCAAAAATGGATGAATGGCCTGAGTTCACCTGTCACACTTTGAAGGTTTTATCATGCCTGGCAGCCAGCTTTCTCTCAGAACGTGTCTTCAGCGCTGCTGGTGGTGTCCTGGTGGATAAGCGCAGCCAGCTGTCCCCTAAAAGTGTAGACCGCCTAACTTTCATCAAGATGAACAAGTCATGGATCTCCAAGGACTTTTGCACCCCAATCGCAGACTGTACAGACTAGGCAATGTTGTAGTTTTTGGTGTTCTGCATTGATCAATTGCAGTCTGTGATATGGCTTCTATGCCTGCTCTTGCTGCTGCAGGTGTTAACACAAATTTTTGAAAATGTGAACACTCCTGATTGTGTCTCCATCTGCTGAGCTGGCTGTAGTGGAAGAGGTTTTGGTCTCTATTTTACTACTTCTACTCTGGTGAAATTGATGACACTTTGGTGGTGTTAGGCCCTAATTTTTTTAAATGTGAACACTCCTGATTGGATCTCTATCTGCTGGGTTGGCTGTAGTGGAAGAGGTTTTGGTCTCCATTATACTACTTCTACTCTAGTGAAATTGATGCCACTTTGGTGGTGTTAGGCCCTAATTTAGGGAAATGTGAACACTCCTGATTGGGTCTCCATCTGCTGGGTTGGCTGTAGTGGAAGAGGTGTCGGTCCTAATTATACTATTTCTACTGTAGTGAAATTGATGCCACTTCGTTGGTGTCTGCCACTAATTTTTGGAAATGTGGAGAATCCTGATTGGGTCTCCATCTGCTGGGTTGGCTGTAGTGGAAGAGGTTTTGGTCTCCATTACAATAGTTATACTCTAGTGAAATTATTTTTTTGGTGCAGATATTGTTCTCCACACAGGGGTTGTATACAGACATTATAAACTCAAAATTGGCTTTCTTACTACTGTGGTATATAAAGCAGGCTACATCTCAGCTTAAAATTCTTTGGAGCAAATATTGTTCTCCATACAGGGAAAAAAATAAAGTAGGGCCGCGCAGCTTCCTGATCCTCATCACCTGACGTCAGGCGGACTGTACTGTGCTCTCAGGGCAAGAAGAGGAGGAGGGTGACTCTCAGTTCGAAGTATGGGATTACACATTAGATAATGATGAGGTTGTACATCCCACTTGGTGTGAACTCAGAGGCACGCAGCTGATGAGGTTGTAGATCCCACTTGGTGTGAACTCAGAGCAAGCAGCTGAGTAGCTCACCTGAGGAGGTGGAGGAGGAGGAAGATGAGGAGGTTACATTGCATTCTAAGGCACAGACATGGAGTGATGCAACCGCGATGAGCACTGCATCCTTAGCCACAACTGTGGCAGTGACCAGCACCAGTTGCGGGTCTTCAGCTCGCAGGGGCAGCAAGGGTTGTCTAGCCTTGGCCTTTTTTTAGCACCGCAAAGGATGAGCCAACTCACGTTATCTGGCAACTTTGCAAGAAAAAAACTCAGTAGAGGGAAAAAGTGCAATAATTTGACTACTACATGCATGAACCTTCACATACAGAGGATTGTCCGGTTCTCTGGTGGGTCCGTCCAACCCTGCTGAGAAGCAGCCATAGCTAAGAAAAGTCTGTATGAAGGCTCCAGGACACTCTATGGCTGCTTTTTTACTGAGGAGGAAACTGGAGAACCTGGGGGAAACCCCTGCAAACATGGGGAGAACATACAAACTCCTTGCTGATGTTGTCCTTGGTGGATTTAAACCCATGACTCCAGTGCTGCAAGGCTGCAGTGCTAACCACTGAGCTACCGTGCTGCCCTCTCTGTTCTCCCTCTGATATCTAACATGCTGGAGAAACTTGTGTAGCACCCCGAGGGCTCGGTTGCTACAGAGGTATTACATCTCATCCAGATTTGCGATATCTCACTTCCAGGTAAGGATGGAGTGTGGATCAGGACCCCGACACCTGCATGCATTACACCACTATTATACTATTTCCTGCTGCACTCATAACACCAGCCTCAGCGGTCTGCCCTGCAGCGGCGGTTCACTTTGACCGCAATCCACGGGTGGCGTAGTCGGACATTAAATATCATAAAACCACACAAATAGACTGCCATTTGGGTTGACCACCCTGAGCCATGGGACCGGGTCCCTGCCACGCAAGGACTACAACCCCCAGCATCCACAACGGGTCCAGTTCCGGGTATCCCCACCCACACACGGCCCAGGGGGCGCGTCAACTTTTGGCGTAGTCGGCAGGATTTCGTGCCCGCCACCAACGGTTACTGCGTGCCTGAAAAGAGTCTGTTTCACTGTATTGAATATGGCGCCCGCCCCAGCAGAACAGATGCCATAATGTGCTCGCCAAAAGACAACAAGAAGCCACCTCCTATCGTGGGCGAGGTCCCAGAATGGCGCCAACGACGGAGCCCACCCCCAACAGCCATGAGTGTGTAGAGATGTCCATCAACGTGGGCGGGCTGCCCCTGAGAGTGATTGTCAGCAGGTTGCCCCGGGACCACCCCCAACAGGGGCGGAAAGAGAAGAAAACCGGGGGGCAGGGTGTGGTTTGGATCAGTCTCGGCAGACCACACCCGGAGATGGCGAGCAGCACCGACTCCAGCACCCTGACAGGTGGCTTGCTGCAGGCCATCGCGGCCCCGTACAGCCTCAGGGAGCTGATGGCTCAGCTCCCTGGAGAAGACCCGGAGTTCCTCTGAACTGCGTTGGAGGATTTGGACCGGAGGATGGTCCAGGCGCCACGGGAAGCTGTAACAGAATGGAGAGAGGAGATGGCCCGGCGGGTCGCGGCCCAGCAGCATGGGTTGTCACCAGCACCTCCCAGCGAGCCAGCCCCTGAGGACGAGGAGCGGAGGCCGGAAGCTGAGAGCAGTGCAGCCCTGGAAGCAGGTAAGGGGGACACCCCTGCCACCAGCCCTGATGTTACCAACCTGCCTCCAAACCCTGTCGCGGAGCCAGACATCCCGGGCGTCGCTGCGCCTCCCCCGCTCCCGCCGCCGGCACGCAGGCCCCAAGCTTTGAGCGCCGTCGCCGGATCAAGCCCCAGGCTGTGCCCCCTGACCCCGGGTGCGGTCGGAAGCGACCCGCTCCAGGCCCGGTCGCAAGGCCTGACCTCCCCAGGCGCCTCCGAACCGCGTGCGCCCCAGGTCCCGAAGCCACCACCCCTTGGGACTGACCTGTACAGCCAGCTCGCCGGACCCGATGGAGAGTTGGTCCCTGTGCCAGAGGGATGGGTTCATCCTAGTCAGCGAGAGAGCCTGTCCGCAGAGGCCGAGGCCCCACTTGCTCCGCTCCTGCCCGTGCCACAGCCAGTCGCCATCCCCCAGCTCCCGGAGGAAGAGGTCCAGATCGAGTGGGACCAGACCGGCGAGGATCTGATGGGATTTGCGCAGGAGACACGGGCGGCCGCAGCTCGCAGGCAGGAGTTCTGCGAGCGGGAAATCAGGCAGCTCGAAAAGGACGAGCGGGCGCGGCACCAGAAGAGGGAGCAGCTGCAGGCCCGGAGCGCAGAGGAGAAGACGCGGACCCACTGAAACCCCCAAACTGCACGCGGTCCTAAAATTGCTGGGACCGTGGTAAAGTTCCACCAAGAGAAAGGGTGGGGGTTTATCTGGGACTCTACCACAGCCAAAGACCTCTATATTGACAGGAGGGATGTGGACGGTCATCTGCCACAGGGACACCCGAAATGGGAGCTGTTCCCAGGGGATCGGGTAACATACACCCGGCACTGAGGCCTGAAAGGGTGGTACGCCCTCAATGTCCAGAGGGTAGAGGAAGAGCACTACCGTGAGCACTATTACCCAGAGGACCCGGACGGGTCTGAAGAGTATGATGAGGAGGAGGAGAGTCTACAAGGACATCGCTATTAATGGGCGACAACCTATTGTAAATAGTTACCCGCCTGGGTGAAAAGTTAAAGGACATGCTGTCTTCCGGAGTATGAGAAGTTTACCAGATTGCAGAAAAGTTTACCCGGTTAAGGGTTGTTGTGAACGTTTGAGTGTCTGTTAAAAGTTACATGAAAAGGGTCTGTGAGTAATCCGGCTGAGGACTGGGAGCAGCCAACTTTTGTGAACTATCCGGCCGATGACTGGGAGCGGTCAACTTTGTAAATAATTGCACTTCTTAAAGTGCCCCCTACTGGTTTTATAAGGAACTACAACAACCGACCTCAGAACAAAAACCCGTGGAGGTGGCCGAAGATGAGGTCCAGCATCTGGATCAGCTACGCCCTGCAGCCACCCCAGGGCATACGTTGAGGGTTTTGGACGGGTCCCTCATGTTCGTCTGTTACCTGTTTGCAAGTTTGCACCTTATTGAAAAATGGACACCTGGTCGCAAGTTGCACCGCGGCTAGTACAAGAGAGTCCACTTGAAAATGTTTTATATGAAAAGTTTTATATACCGAAATGCTTTGTATGATGCTTTATATGATGTTTGATAAAAGAGTTCCCGTGATATTAAAAGTGCACTTATAATGTTGAAAAGAGAAAATGTTTCCCATAAATGGAAGTGATATGCAGTTGACAGTTTAAAAAAAAATAATAATAATTTTTTGCATGTCCTAATGTACCCTGTCTTTTGCTCTGTTCCAGCCTGCGGACGTGCTGTGGTTTACCAGGGGGGAATGTAGAACCCCGAGGGCTTGGTTGCTACAGAGGTATTGCATCTCATCCAGATTTGCGATATCTCACTTCCAGGTAAGGATGGAGTGTGGATCAGGACCCCGATACCTGCATGCATTACACCACATTTCCAGGGGGCAGGGCGACCGATATGCTCCAAGTAGAGCATGACAGTCCCTGTTCCTGGCTGGAGTGGGGGGAGGGAACACCGAGGAAGGGGGAACCCTGTAGTGCATAGGAGGGAGAGGGCAGTTCCTGGGTGCACCTAGAGGGAGGTATAAAAGGTGGGCACCATCTTAGATCAGTGTTCAGTCTGAGAGAAGAAGTGACAGAGCAGGGCCTCTGTGGAGCTCTGCTCCGGAGGCGGGCCTAGCCTGTGAGGCCCAGCCAGCACTGAAAGAGAAGAGAAGTTGAGTTCAGACAGAGAAGAAGAGGGAGCAGGAGGTGGGAGCTGAGGCTCTGCATAGGCTCTGCTCCGCAGGCAGGCCTGAGAGAGCGGCCGGAGCCTGGAGGAAGGAGAAGGAAGGAAGAGGAGCGGAGGAGGCTCCAGGAACAAGGAACGAAGGGTCACCAGGGGTGTGGACCGGCGAGTCGCCACCGCACGCCCGAATCTACCTGCGTAGAAGGGTCAGGCCAAAGGGGGAGACCGGTCCCCGAAACTAGTGGAGGCAGGGAACTACCCTCAGCTAGAAACCGGAGGCTGTGACATTTCACGTGGCGCAGCCCCTCGCTACACCCGCTAGGAAGGCACCATATAGGGTCAGGGAAACTGGCGCCAAAGTTTACCAGAGAAGGCCCGAGGCAGCCGGACAGAAGCGAGGTCACTGGCGGGGTATGACAGGCCAGAGAAAGGACGCACAAAGGGGGTCCTGTGAAACGCTCCAAAGTTATCTGGAAGTAGGCCGAGCCCCTCACCTGGTGAACACAGTGCGACGAGGAACGTTATGACCAGCTGTAGTAACGTGGATAAAGAACTGTGAGTAAATACCCTGGACTGCATTACAGTACTCTGTATCGTTACTGCTGCTCCCGTGCACTATCACCCCCAACATCTCCACTTGCTGCCCTGAGGCTATACTCCTCCCGTGGGGAGTTATACTATTTCCTGCTGCACTCACAACACCAACCTCAGCGGTCTGCCCTGCAGCGGCGGTTCACTCTGACCGCAATCCACGGGTGGCGTAGTCGGACATTAAATATCATAAAACCACACAAATAGACTGCCATTTGGGTTGACCACCCTGAGCCACGGGACCGGGTCCCCGCCACGCAAGGACTACAACCCCCAGCATCCACAACGGGTCCGGTTCCGGGTATCCCCTCACACACAAGGCCCGGGGGGCGCGTCACTTGCACCTACTGCCACTCAGTGTCTTCAGCTCCTTTGTGAGAAACTATTGTTTGCGCAGCCACTCAGTCTACCAAATAAAATTCCTGAGAAGGAAATTGTGGATGGCTTCGCTTCTGGTACTGGGTGCACTGCTAAACCATGGCGTGTCATAATTCACTAGAAATATTCCAGGCTGGTTGGAGACAAGTTCGTTCCAACAAAAAAGTACTAGCAGCAAGCTAAGAAGATGGTGGCCTCTATCATCATAAAGGAGTTAGCTTGTTATCTAGGACACCGACCACCGCTGCTGTCTACCTTGTGAACATTGTAATGAAGCTTGTAAGGTGTCATGGGTTTACTGTGACAGAGAGGAGCCAGAAGACCGCAGCGTCTGATTCCTTCCACTCCTGCACTTATTAGAAGCCTTTCGCCTTCATATTAATTGGTGCCAGTTTCTTTTAGCATTGCAGGGGTTAATCTGCTCAGTTGTGGGCTCCTGTAAGCTTACCTTCATTTGGGCTCTCAGCATTTAGCACTGTTGACTCATTATCTATTAGTATACCCAAATATTTTTGACATGTGCTGTTGCTTAGCCCTATTCCTCCCATTCTGTATATGCTCTTTTCATTTTTCTTGCCCAGATGTAGAACTTTGCATTTCTCCCTGTCAAAAACCATTCTGTTAGTTGCTGCCCACAGTTCTAGTTTGTTAAGATCGTTTTAAATCCTCTCTCTCTCTCTTCTCTAGTATTAGCTATCCCTCCTATCTTTCTGTCATCAGCAAATTTAATCAGTTTACCCTCAATTCCTTCAACTAAATAATTGATAAAAATGTTGAACAACACAGGGCCCAGGACAGAGTCTTGTGGTGCCCCACTTGAGACATTCTTCCAACTGGATGTGCAACCATTTATGACCACTCTTTGGGTCTGATCATTAAGCCAGAATCCACCTAAGGCTGAGTTCACACGATGCGTATTTAATGCGTTTCCGCGGCGTTTTTGCAGTTGCGTAAACGCAGCGGAAACGCATTAAAAACGCATGGTAGAAGGGCAGCAATGTTCCCCAATTGAAATCCGCATGTGCTGTGCCCATGATGCGGATTTTTCCGCAGCGTAAACGCTGCGGTCAAAAATCCGCAGCATGTCAATTAATTTTGCGGAAACGCTGCTCTTTTGCCGCCATTGACTTGCATTAGACCGCATGGAATCCGCATCACTGTATATGTTGATGCGCTTTTCATGCGGTCTAATGTGCGGATGGTACCCGGGTGTGGATGAGAGGACTCTCATCCAGACCCAGGTACCATTAAAAAAAAAAGAATAAAATAAAAAATATATATATTCTCACCTTCTGACGGCCCGCGCAGCGCTCCTGCTTGGTTCGCGGCACTTCGGGGTTGAATGAAGAAGGACCTTCGCTGACGTCAGAGTCATGTGACGGGTCACGTGACGCTGACGTCGGAAGGTCCTAAAGTCTTCACTGCCGGCAGCCGGGACCTAGCGAAGCAGGACACCGGGGGCCATCAGAGGGTAAAGTATATATTTAGTCTTTATTTTTTGACATTCACACACTATATAAATCCATGCCGGCTGCATGGATTTATATAGTGTAAAGTTGACAAGCACTTTCCAAGTGATGCTAAAATCGCTTGGGAAGCGCTTGTCAAAGCGCATGCGGAAATGAAAGTGAAGACTGCTTCATTTCCGCATGTCCCTGGCAGGAAACCGCATGTACAATCCGCATGCGTTTTTTCCTGCCAGAGAGATGCAGAAACGCTCAGGAAAAAATCCTGAGCATTTCTGCATCGTGTGCACATACCCTAACAGCTGCCTTGTCCATTCCATAGTTGGTCATTTTTTCAATAAGGATGGTATGAGATACTTTGTTAAATGCTTTGCTGAAGTCAAGATATACTATATCTACTGCGTTTCCCTGATCCACCCAGTGATTTTGTCATAGAAGGAAATTAAGTTAGTCTGACGTGACTTATTAGTTACAAACCTATGCTGGCTCTGATTAATTACTGTATTCTTATCCAAGGATTTCTCCTGTTCTCCAAGAATTTTCAAAGATTATGGAGAGTGGTTCAATAATTTCCTCTGCTATCGCCTTCAGTACGCTAGGATGTAAAAAGCTTACTGCGGGTCATAGGCGCTGGCTGATGGTACTGCTACCACCATCAGCCGACGCCTACTGCCATAGGAAACAGCGAGTACAGGCGACATTGGACGGGAGCAATAGTCTCTCATCTGCCGGTGCCAGTACTGTGCTGAATGTAAAAAAAAATGTTACATTTAATAAAAAAAAAGTTCAAATGAAAATAAAACACATTATACTCACCTACACCTTGTCCCTATTTTCTCTGCCCCTGCAAAAAATAAAAAATAAAAAAACACCATATACTCACCTTACACCTAATTCCTGAAGTCAATGATCACCTGTAATAAAAGTAAAATAATAAACCAACCTTATCCTTACTAGTGATGAGCGAGCCTGCTCGTTACTCGAGATTTATGAGCAAGCTCGGGCGTTTTCCTAGTATCTTCAGTGTGATCGGGTGTTATATTTTAATCACTCTGCACTCATGATTTGCGACTGTTTGACAGCTTTAATACATGTAAGGAATGCCTGTCAGCATGATCTCACAGCACTCTGACAGCGGTAATGCTATTACCGCCGATCAGAGCCTGTGTTTCCTGTGCTGTCACGCAGGTGACAGAGCGGGAAACCAGGTATATTCGGTTCCCCCATTCACATGAATGGGGTTCATGTTCGGGTTTGGGTACTGTTCTGGTACCCGAACCCAAACTTTTAATAAACTGTTCAGCGTTCAGCTCAATTATCCAAACCCAAACAGTCACGGGTTCGCCCATCACTGTTCCTGTACGGTCTGCAGTCTTGACATTACAATTGATTGTGTTACTAAGCTTGCTTCTTGTGTTCAAGTACTTTTGGTTCTGGTCATATACAGTGAAGACCAAAAGGGTAACAATTCTTTGAACTTTTGACTTTCAGGCTCCATATCTCACCATCCACTACTGCTTTGAACATGAGACTACCATCATTTTATAGAAAATCATCTTGGCTATCTCATACATAAATTTGACTTGCAACTATTTAGCATATGATAAGTTATACAGATTCTTGTCATGTCACTGCATTGTTACTGTTTTGCTCCTGGTGGTGGAAAAATCTTTTTCTTCCTGTATATTACAAAATACAACTTATTCTCACATTCCCTAATACCTCCGTGTATTATTAGGTTGATTCCCAAGGGAAAGTTCACTGGTTTGAATCGAGGAGCACCCATGAAGAATATTTCCCAAGAAAAGAGAAACAGCATCATCCTGCTCATCAATAGTTGTCTCTCGGCCAAGAAAATTGACAAACTGTATCATGTGAGTGCCATAACAGTTGGAAGAATATGAAATTAAGTCCGCCCATCCATTCAAAATCCAAGAGGTGGACATCCAGACAAAATATCGGAGTCAACAAGTTGGCTCATCACAAGGTCTATTAGTTCTGGTGCAACAAACACAGCAGTTGAGGTGACTCGTATGCTTCGTAATAGTGAGATCACAGACATCCATGCAAGCACCATGCAACACATGTTACACAAGTCTTGAATGGTGGCTCAAAAAAAGGTGAAGAAGCCTCGACTTCAATATCATCATAAGAAGTGTCTGTGCGAGTTTGCAAAAAAGTAAGAAAAGTGAACAGTAGAAGATTGAAGATTGGAAATGGGTGATTTGGAGCTTTGAGTCTCTCTCTCTGACTATTGGACTGAGGATGGTATGTGGAGGAGAAGTCCAGGACCACATCCAACAATTTGCAAGTAGCTCTCCAGAACCTAGATGTGAAACAATTTCCAGGTTATTTATCAGAGACAATGTGGAGAGGAAACCCATGAAGACGCTGGAAAATGTGCTTTATAAACATCTCAGCAAGCTCGGCAACAGACAGAAGACCAGACAATGGAGTGAAGTCAGCCATCTTCGGGAAGAGTCCACCATGGCCCAAATGACAGAGCAGCCAAAAGATACAGGGAGGTCCTTGATAAAATCCATCTTGACCTGGCTCCAGTCGAACCCTAGTTGCCCTGCTACGGATGAATTATCAAAATTAGATTTTAAAAGTACATGAAGGATATGAAGATCTGGCTCTGAATTCTTTTTCCCTGCTCTGCTAGTTTGCCAACAATCCTACATGCAAGGCTACATTCCTTTGATTAAGAATTTCACTACCAAAAGATACTGTGACGCTAGTCATTAAACTTAAAAACAGCAGGAAAAAATTGCAGGTGGGACCTATGAATTCATATCTACTGTTTCCCAAACTACATCAATATACTACATATATGTCAAGGGCACAGACCTATACGAGAAGTCCTTAATCAAATATATTCACATATTCTAGTATGATATTTCCAGATACTTTTTCATGACAATAACATGATCAAAATAGGATTTATCTTATATAGGTTTTAGGTTGCCCGCAACATTCCTCCAAACTCTTCGACGCGTTTCCCCATTAATGCTTCATCAGGAGAAGATCATCCTGCAAAGAGCTAGCGAGCTAGATAGTCACCCCAATATTCTTCTGAACCTCCCTCCAGACATCCCCAAATTTCTGTATGGCAAACTCTACTCCAGGACACCCAGAACTCATCCTAGAGAATTCACCAAAATGGGAATGAAAACCATAAATACAAAAAAAGGTGAGGTTCCAGTAGACTGGTTAATCTGAATGTTAAAGGCAAACTCAACAAGAGGTAAGAATGAGGACCAGTTCTCCTGCTGAGTCACAACAAAACACCTAAGAATTTGCTCCAACGATTGATTTGTCCTTTATGTCTGACCATTGGTTTCAGGGAAGTTGGCAGAGGAAAATGACAAATCTATCCCTAATTTCTTACAAAACGCTCTCCAGAACTTGTAAACAAATTGCACCCCCTATCAGATTCAATGTTCAAAAAGAATTCCATGCAATCTCACCACATGATTGATAAATAACCTGGAAAGAGTCTCCCTCCAAAAAAATGCCTCCATTCTTCAAAAGCTAATTTGGCAGCTAGCAGCTTGCGGATTCCCCATAACATAATTTCTCTCAGCAGACAAAAAATGTCCTAGAAAAAACACACCTGGCCACCAGTTGGTTAGAGTTTTGGGGCCTTGAGACAAGACTGCCCCACCCCAACCTCTGAGGCATCCACCTCTATGATGAATGGTTTCTGGAGATCGGGTTGGATCAAAACTGTCGTGGACATAAAGCACCCTTTTAATTTATAAAAGGCCTCAATAGCATCCGGCAACCAGACCTTAAGATCCACCACCTTATGTATGAGATCAGTAAGAGGTTTAACGATCTGAGAGAAACTCCTAACACATTTTCTATAGTAATTGGCGAATCCTAGAAAACTTTACAGTGCTTTAAGGTCACGAGGTTGAACCCAATCAATTATAGTCTGCACCTTCCCAGGATCCATCTTAAACCCTTCAGCAAATACAATGAACCCCAGGAACAATAACAGAAAAAGTATATTTTTCCAATTTCGCAAACAAAGAATTTTCCTTGATCTTTTGTTATGCAAAACAAACATGCTCATAGTGCGAATCCAGATCAGGCAAAAAAAATTAGAATGTCATCAAGGTATATTTCAATAAACCTTCCAATAATATCATAAGAAATGTCATTCATAACATTTTGAAAGACTGCCAGTGCATTTGTTAAACCAAAACGCATGACAAGATTTTCAAATCTTTCTTTTTCACAAAAAAGAAACCAGCAGCTACAGGCGAGGAAGAAGCGCAGATATGACCCTTTTGTAAACTTTCGCTTACATATTCTTTCATAGCTGTACGGTCAGGTCCTGACAAATTGTACAGGCGAGCTTTAGGCAATTTAGCATTAAGGATAAGATTAATAGTACAATCATAAGGATGATGGGGAGGTAGTATATTTGCCTCTTTTTCTGAGAACACATCTCCAAATTCTTTCAGGTACGCGGCAGACCTTCCAGACTAGCGGAGCAAATCTGTACAGAACTAAGACATCTCTTATGACAGTTGGGCCTCCACTTAACAATATCCTTCTGACACCAATCAATAACAGGATTTTGAATAAGCAAACATGGAAACCCCAACACCAACCACACAGGTAAGTTATTGAAAAAATAGCAGGAGATGGACTCAGAGTAAAGTGTTCTAACTTTAAGTGTGATTTCCTCCGGTGCCAGCTGGACAAAGTTCTGGAGCAACAGTGTCTTGTCAATGGTGACAATTTGAATGGGTCTTTCTAATCTAACTGTCCTTAATACTAATTTAAAAACCAGTCCTGAATCAATGAAATTGGCAGCAGACCCACAGTCAATGAAAGGAAGTGTAGATAACCACAGGTTCTGAAAACATAGTTTCACACTAAGCAGTAATTTATCAGAGGAGTAAAAAGATACTTGGAAGTCTGGGTGACTTCCTCGACAATCACCCAGACTTAGGCGTTTCCTGCCAGTTTGCTTGCTTGAGGGCGTATCATGCAGTCCTAAAGAAAATGCCCAGTGTGACCACAGTAAAAGCAGAGTCTGAGATTGCGCCAACTTCTCCTCTCAACGGCCCGAGAGCTGGCAGCTCCAACCTCCATCGGTTCCTCCTTAGAGAAGTGGACAGGTTCGGGGAAAATGACCGAATCCCCCTGTTGTTCATCACGCCTCTCCCGAATTCAGCGATCCAAGCGAATAGCTTGGGTCATGGCCTCCTCCAAGGAACAAGGTGGAGTATGTAGAACCAGAGCGTCCTTGAGTGTATCTGAGAGGCCTCTGCCGAACTGGCACCTGAGGGCTGCATCCTTCCACAGCACCTCAACGGACCATTGCTGGAATTTGGTACAGAAATCCTCAGCGGTGCGGCCTCCCTGTATCAGTGTCATGATTTTAGCCTCTGCAACCTGGACTTTGTCCGGTTTGCCCTAACATGTCAAAAAAGGGTTTAACCAAAGACCATTCTAGGGCTAGTGAGGACAAAGATGCCCAAGTCTGAGAGCCTCCTCGCACTAGGGACATGATTATTCCCACCCTCTCGGACTCATCTCATGAAGACCAGAGTTGCAGTGTAAAAAATAACCTACAGCTCTCCATAAACACCCTGAGCTGATCTTTCTTTCCTGAAAATTTATCCGGGAGAGCAACTCCTGGTTCGGGAGAGACCAACTGTACATCAGGAGGTACAGCCGTCATAGTTACTGGTGGAAGCGGAGTGGGTTCTGGGTAGCATCCATCGCCCTAGTAAACTGACTGCAGTTGAGACTCTGATGCTTCTAATCCCTGGTGCTTCTCTGGCCAGATCATGAACAACATTAGTCTGATTTGTCAACTGATCGCAAAGTGTGCGAATTGGTTCCATACTGATGGGAGGAGAGAAAAAAAAACTATATGGCCAATTGTAATGCGACGCTAGTTACTACTCACAGACAAGCTGTGAGGCTGTGTAATCAAAAGATCCGAGGTCAGAAGCCAGGAGGGTACATCATAGACAGAGGGGAGAGGTAAAAGAATATTCAGGTCACGGTCCAGGGATCAAAATACTAGGAAGATAGCAGATCAAGCAAAGGGTCAAGGCAAACGGGTGGTCAGAGCACTGTCCTAAGTCAGACAGCAGTAGATCAGAGCAGAGAGCTCAGTGAAACAAGGCAAACTTACACCATTGAGCAAGAAACTACAATTGACACTAGTCTGAGTCAGAGAACTGGCTTAATAGCCTGATAATTATCTGAACAGGAGACACATGGATGAAGCTCCTGAGCTTTAACACCTTTAAATCTGATTGGACGGCTAAACTTTCATTCAAGACACTGACAGCTCAGCACGTCCCAGCATCCGATTGGGCAGCTGAGCTGTCCATCAATTACTAACAGCTCAGCATGCCCCTGCCCTAGATTGGACACTGAAAGGTGGAATCGTAACAGATACCAGTTCCCTATACTGCGACTGTTCCTGTGTGATTTTCACATATCTAGCTCTGCCTCATCTGTGATACCTGCTCCGCTTGTTTGTCTGCCATTCTGCATGCTATCCTTGTCCTTGCTGATCCATGTGTTGTCCATCAAGACCTGCACTGTGACCTCCATGTTATGCTTTTCACCCATACCCACCCACCGCTTAGAGGATCTACTTCGCCAGGTGAGCCAAAAAACTAAATATACATGGTTTCCATAATGCATTCATGCCTCAAACTCCTGTGGTTACACCTTCGGCTCTTCAACACCTGCCACAGCCTCACATTTTCATGAAGAGAATTTCCTGGATTTGCTTCTTTGGGTCGAACTCACCAAAACAATTCAGTTTTCTGGAAAATCTCCCTTTGTTACAGTGTATGGTAAAGAGCCTTGTCTTCCTCTGCTAATTACATCAGTCAACTTTGTTCTGTGAACAGTGTCTCTTAAGACATTCATAACATGTGGACTGAGGTAGAATCAAATTTGGCTAGAGCCCGAAGTGAAGAAGCGGGCTAAAGCAATAAACAGTGCTATATTCCATCTATTATCACAATATTTATAATAAAGACATGTCATTCACCATCTTTAAGTCTTGTTCTTCCTTTTTACTGTACATAGCTTTGCTACATAATGTTAGGAACATAGAATAATAAGAAAAGACACATAGCAACAGTGGGTTTGGAATTACCAGTAAAGATTTAGGGGGCCCAAAGGCATCTTTACAACATAAGACACCAGAATGGTAGAAGGGAGCCCTGTTAGAGATGTATACTGCACATGATATCTGAAGGGAACATATCAGCAATAAATACCAGTATTTACCTGCAGCCATAGTCCTAAACTGCAGGTACTTACTGTTTTAAATGCAGTAAATGTATCTATATACAGTGGGGAAAATAAGTATTTGATACACTGCTGATTTTTCAAGTTTTCTCACCTACAAAGAATGGAGAGGTCTGTAATTTTTATCGTATGTACACTTCAACTGTGACAGACAGAATCTAAAAAAAATCCAGAAAATCACATTGTATGATTTTTACATAATTAATTTGCATTTTATTGCATGAAATAAGTATTTGATCACCTACCAACCAGCAATAATTCTGGCTCTTACAGACCTGTTAGTTTTTCTTTAAAAAGCCCTCCTATATCATCATTTTATCTAGCAAAATTTTTTGTATGGTATTTATCCATCCTTCCGCTTGTGTGTTTATCTGCTAAGTGTGAACATCATCATTCTATCTAGGAACATTTTTTTGTATGGTATTTCCATTGTTCCTGTTTTTTTTTTAAGTGTTCAAAGCTATCTCTTTTATTGCTGTTTTATGGTCTTTATGTTCAACATGGGTTTGTTTATCTTGCATAGTAATGCCTGCTCTGGTCTTGTGCTAATTAGTTAATTATTCAATGAGGCCAATTGGTGCTAGACTCTAGCAGATATTTCCTATATATTCAGATATGACTAGGGAGAGCACGCATGCTGGATGCACTTGTGCAATATATTTTAAGTGCAATATTTTAAAGTGTATAACGGCAGTTATACAGTGCAGGAGACAGTCAAGCTGCACCAGACATTCAAACAAACATGCTTCTTCGTCAGTTGTACTGCATTATGTATTGGTCATATCACTCTGCTTCTTATATGTTTTAACTTCTGCTTTCTCACAATTCTCTCGGCCTGTTACACATTCTGTGCACTCTCTCCACATCAGCCCCTTCCTTCTCCCATGTATAGCTCTGAGGCTCTACTGAAATTTCTCACCCACTCCAAACCATCCACTACCACCATACAGCACTCAGAGCGTTCATACAAATCATTGCACCACCTGCTCTTCCTCTTTTTTCTCCTTCACCTAGTCGCTGGTGAAATCTCCCTCAACCATGGGCCTCCCTCCATTAGTATACATACCTCTCTTCCGGCTGCATATAGAAACCCTGCTAATCTTATTAACATTCAGTGCATGCCTTCTCCTACCTCTTTTAATAGTGCCCTCTGGAACGCAAGGTCAGCGTGTAACAAACTAATTTACATGCACAATTTTTTTTTTTCCAATTCCCTTAACCATCTGACTCTTACAGAAACCTGGATCCAGCAGTCAGACAACACAGTCGCTGCTGCTCTCTCGCTTGATGGGCTGAAATTTTCACATACTGCTAGATCTGAGAACAAAGTGGAGGTGTTGGTGTGCTCCTTTCATCACAATGTGCTTTCCAGGTCATCCCCCCCGGCTCCCTCACTTATGTTTCCTTCTTTTGAAGTCCACATCGTTAGACTCTTCAAACGCTTCTCCCTGTGAGTGGCCATTGGGTGTCGCCTTCCGGGTTCCTCCTGTCAATTCTTGGATCACTTTGCCACCTGGCTTCCTCACTTTCTATCCTGTGACATTCCCACTCTCATCATGAGAGACTTTAATATCCCCATTGATGATTCCCTCTCCCAATCTGCCTCTCATCTACTTTCTCTAATCTCCTCATTTGCACTCTCACAGTTTACCAACTCTCCTACGCATGAAGACGGGAATACTCTGGACTTGGTCTTCTCCCGGTTCTGCTCAGTTTATGAATTTACTAACTTTCCTCTCCCGCTCTCTGTCCACAATCTTCTTTCCTTCTCTGTTAACAACTGTCTCCTCGCCCAGGACACCCCCACTTACCACACTTATAGGAATTCATGTACCCAGCAGCTTATGGGCAATCTACACTCATCTTTAGCTCCTATCTCTTCCCTCTCCTGTCCAGATTTAGCATTGTAACGCTACAATAATATACTGCAGAGTTCCCAAGATGAAGCAGTACCTGCTACATACAGAAGGACCCGACAAAGATAACGGCAACCCTAGCACATGATGCAAACACATTTTATTCAGCGTTGCTCACGGCGCGCTGAGCATCAGTGGAGAAAATCGCTTTTAGCAGAGGATTTCATCCACTATGAGTTCATGCTCAAAATCTATAACTCTGCCCTTCATCTGACCAAGCAATTCTACTTCACCACCCTCATCACTTCACTAGCTAACAATCCAAAATGACTTTTTGAAACCTTATACTCCCTTCTGAGCCCTGAAGCACAGGCCCCAATCATTAACCTCAGCAGTGAGAATCTGGCCACTTATTTCCTCAAAAAAATGAACCACATTCATCAGGACATTTCTGTCTACTCTATTCAGTGCCTTGATCCCCTTCCCTGCTGCATTTCAAGCTCACTTGCCATCTTTGAGCCTGTTACAGAAGAAGAAGTCACCCAGCTCATCACTTCTTCTCGGCCAACAACCTGCAACAGTGACCTTATTCCCTCACATCTCTTTCAGTCACTCTCACCGGTTGTCAACACTAAAATAATTAACCTCTCTCTTTCTTCAGATATCTTTCCCTCCTCATTCAAACACACCATCATAACCCCTTTACTTAAAAAACCATCCCTCGACCAGAACTGCCCTGCTAACTACAAACCTGTCTCTAATCTTCCCTTCATCACTAAACTCCTGGAACGCTTGGTCCACTCTCAAGTAATCTGCTATCTCTCAGATCACTCTCTTCTTGATCCTCTACAATCTGGTTTCTGCGCTTTACACTCTACTAAAACTGCCCTTACTAAAGTCTCTAATGATCTATTAACAGCTAAATCCAACAGTCACAGCTCCTTGCTGATTATCCTGGGTCTCTCTGCTGCATTTGACACTGTGGATCATCAGCTCCCCCTCACTATGCTCCGCTCTATCGGGCCTCAAGGACACCGTTCTCTCCTGGTTCTCCTCCTACCTCTCTGACTGCTCTTTCACTGTATCTTTTGCCTTTTTCTACTCCTCTCCTCATCCCCTTACTCTCAGTCCTAGGCCCCCTCCTCTTCTCTCTATACACAGCCCTTATTGGACAAACAATCAGTAGATTTGGGTCCCAGTATCATCTCTATGCTGACAACACTCAATTATACACTTCTTCCCTTGACATCACTCCCACCCTAATACAAAATAACAAGGATTGTTTGTTTGCTGTCTCCAACATCATGTCCTCCCTCTATCTTAAATGGAATCTCTCCAAAACTAAACTTATTGTGTTTCCCCCCTCTACTAACCTAACTCTACCTGACATTGAAGTTACCTTGGAGGGTTCAACCATAACTAACAAGCCTATCATCTCAACTCACTAACTTAACCTTCCCCTGTTCCCTCCTTCTAAATATTATTCAGAATCTGCTCCCTCCGATTCATCTTTTTCCACACACTCCATGCACACAATAACTGCACTTGATAATTGCACTTAAACATATTGGCTGATGACCGGGTCATGCAGCTTTATATGAAAATCCCTATTTATTATAATTGCTGGACCTGAAATAACAAGTACTTTTTCGCCTATTTTGTCGTCCCCCCATTTCCTTGTAGATTGTAAGCTTGCTAGCAGGACCCTCACTCCTAATGTAACTGTTCAACTGTCTTTCCTTATATTGAATTTTTTGCCTGTATATGTCACTGCTTAATTGTAAAGTGCTGCGGAATATGTTGGCACTATATAAATAAAAAATATTATTATCATTACTCTGCACTCATTACCTGTATTAATTGCAACTGTTTGAACTAGTTACCTGTATAAAAGATACCTGTCCACACACTCAATCAATCACACTTCAACCTCTCCACCATGGCCAAGACCAAAGAGCTGTTTTAGGACACCAGGGACAAAATTGTGGGCTACAGAACAATAGTCAAGCAGTTTGATGAGAAGGCAACAACTGTTGGCACAATTATTAGAAAATGGAAGAAACACAAGATGACTGTCAATCTTCCTCGGTCTCGGACTCTATGCAGGATCATACTTTGGAGGCGCTTCTCTGCAAAGGGGATAGGACAACTGTACCATATTGAAGGGAGGATTGATGGGTTCATGTATCACGAGATTTTGGCCAACAACCTCCTCCCTCAGTAAGAACATTGAAAATGGAGCATGTCTTGGTCTTCCTTCGTGACAATTACCCGAAACACACAGCCAGGGCAACTAAGGAGTGGCTGTGTAAGAAGCATTTCCAGGTCCTGGAGTGGCGTAGCCAGTCTCCAGACCTGAATCCAATTGAAAATGTATTGGGTTCAGGTAGGAAACTGAAGGGAGCTGAAACTCAATGTTGCCCAGCGACAGCCCCGAAACCTGAAAGATCTGGAGAAAATCTGTATGGAGGAGTGGGCCAAAATTCCTGCTTCAGGGTGTGCAAACTTGGTCAAAAGCTACAGGAAACCTTTGACTTCTGTAAGTGCAAACAAAGGTTTCTGCACCATATACTGAGTTCTGTTTTTCTATGGTATCAAATACTTATTTCATGCAATAAAATACACATTAGTTACTGTATGTAAAAATCATTCAATGTGATTTTCTGGATTTTTTTTTAGATTCTGTTTCTCAAAGTTCAAGTGTACCTAACGATAAAAATCTGAATCCTGACAGTGAATAGAATTTGGCATGTTAAAGTGCTTACTTTTATAATTTAAGGCGTTTTCCAAGTTTCTGATAAAAGTCTGCAGTCACTCTATGTGGCTGCAGACTTCTGAATCCTCACAGCCTGTGCACTGCATGTTGTCAGGATTTTGTCAGAAATGAGAGCGGGAGGTCACGCAAGCACAAGTATTTTATTTGCATACTTCTATCCACATGCTGACTAGATGTGCAAGTGAATTGAGCAAGGCAGTGCATACTTGAGGTTACATGACCTCCCACTCTCACTGCCGGCACTGGAGAATCCTGACATTATGCAGTCCACAAGCTATGAGGATTCGGAAGTCTGCGGACTTTCATCATAAATCTGGACAACCCCTTTTATGCTCCTAACATAAATACAAATGTAGGAACCCTTAACTTGTCAGACTGCACAATACTTTATTAACATGTATCACGTAATCTTACAAGTTATGGATTGTTAGATGTGTACAAGATCAGAAGCAATAGCGACACGGGAACAGACCACCAGAACCACTAAAAGTAATACAGCCTCATAACCACAAACAGTACAGAAATATAGGTGCATCTCACTAAATTAGAATATCATCAAAAAGTTAATTTATTTCAGTTCTTCAATACAAAAAGTGAAACTCATATATTACATAGAGTCATTACAAACAGAGTGATCTATTTCAAGTGTTTATTTCTGGTAATGTTGATGATTATGGCTTACAGCCAGTGAAAACACAAAAGTCATTATCTCAGTAAATTAAAATAATTAACAAAAAACACCTGCAAAGGCTTCCTAAGCGGTTAAAAAGGTCCCTTAGTCTGTTTCATGTCTGATTGTGTCAACAACAAGTGGGACACAATTGTGAAGTGGAACGAAATTTATTGGATATTTTAAACTTTTTAAAAAAAATAAAAAATGAAAAGTGGGGCGTGCAATATTATTCTGCCCCTTTACTTTCAGTGCAGCAAACTCACTCCAGAAGTTCAGTGAGGATCTCTGAATGATCCAATGTTGTCCTAAATGACTGGTAATGATAAATAGAATCCACCTGTGTGTAATCAAGTCTCCCTATAAATGCACCTGCTCTGTGATAGTCTCAGGGTTCTGTTTCAAGTGCAGAGAGCATCATGAAGACCAAAGAACACACCAGGCAGGTCCGAGATACTGTTGTGGCGAAGTTTAAAGCCGGATTTGAATACAAAAAGATTTTCCAAGTTTTAAACATCTCAAGAAGCACTGTACAAGCGATGATATTGAAATGGAAGGAGTATCAGACGACTGCAAATCTACCAAGACCCTGCTGTCCCTCTAAACTTTTATCTCAAACAAGGAGAAGACTGATCAGAGATGCAGCCTAAAGGCCCATGATCACTCTGGATGAACTGCAGAGATCTACAGCTGAGGTGGGAGAGTCTGTCCATAGGACAACAATCAGTTGTACACTGCACAAATCTGGCCTTTATGGAAGAGTGGCAAGAACAAAGCCATTTCTCAAAGATATCCATAAAAAGTCTCGTTTGAAGTTTGCCACAAGCCACCTGGGAGACACACCAAACACGTGGAATAAGGTGCTCTGGTCAGATGAAACCAAAATCGAACTTTTTAGCCACAATGCAAAACGATATGTTTGGCGTAAAAGCAACAAAACTCATCACCCTCAAAACACCATCCCCACTGTCAAACATGGTGGTGGCAGCATCATGGTTTGGGCCTGCTTTTCTTCAGCAGGGACAGGGAAGATGGTTAAAATTGATGGGAAGATGGACGGAGCCAAATACAGGACCGTTCTGGAAGAAAACTTGTTGGAGTCTGCAAAAGACCTGAGACTGGGATGGAGATTTATCTTCCAACAAGACAATGATCCCAAACATAAAGCAAAATCTACAATGGAATGGTTCAAAAATAAATGTATCCAGGTGTTAGAATGGCCAAGTCAAAGTCCAGACCTGAATCCAATCGAGAATCTGTGGAAAGAGCTGAAAACTGTTGTTCACAAACGCCCTCCATCCAACCTCAATGAACTCGAGCTGTTTTGCAAGGAAAAATGGGCAAGAACTTCAGCCTCTCGATGTGCAAAACTGATAGAGACTTACCCCAAGCGACTTGCAGCTGTAATCGCAGCAAAAGGTGGCACTACAAAGTATTAACTCAAGGGGGCCGAATAATATCTCACGCCCCACTTTTCATTTTTTATTTTTTTTAAAAAGTTTAAAATATCCAATAAATTTCGTTCCACTTCACGATTGTGTCACACTTGTTGTTGATTCTTCGGCAAAAAAATAGAATTTTACATCTTTATGTTTGAAGCCAGAAATGTGGCAAAAGGTAGAAAAGTTCAAGGAGGCCAAATACTTTCACAATTCACTGTATATATATATATATATATATATATATATATATATCTACTATATAATCGGCTTATCCCGTCTGTCTGTCCGTCCAGGAAATCCCGCGTCTCTGATTGGTCCGGCCGCAGCCAATCAGCGACACGGGATTTCAGAACAAGATGGTGGCCGTTAGCGGCTCATCTGCCGCACGGAGGTCAGCGGCGATGCAGCCGGGAGATGACCGGCACTAGCCGGTCATCTCCCGGCTGCTCGCAGCAGAAGTACCCTGACCGGCGGCCTATTCGGCGCCGCTCCTCGGTCCTCCCTTCACACTTGCCTAGCCGCTGATCTCCCAACGGTAGCCGCATGGAGGTCAGCAGCGATGCAGCAGGGAGATGACCAGCGCTAGACGGTCATCTCCCGGCTGCTCGCAGCGGAAGTACCCGCACAGGCAGCGCCGCTCTCCGGTCCTCACTAACACGGTTCACTGATTGGTCCCGGCCGCGACCAATCAGCGATATTGGCGCGAAATTTAAAACACCGCTGTCCAGATTGGTCACGGCTGGCGGCCGCCACCAATCAACAGCGAGCGCAGTCCGGCCGCGAATTGGCGCCGGATTTGAAACACGCTTCGCTGATTGGTCGCACCCGCCTGGCTGCGACCAATCAGCGACTGGCGCAGCCCGGCTGCGAATTGGCGCCGGATTTGAAACACGCAGGCCACCGTCGGGAGATCAGCGGCGACACAGCCGGGAGATGACCGATGCTAGCCGGTCATCTCCCGGCTGCTCGCAGCAGAAGTACCCCGACCGGTGGCCTCGCTCCCTGGTCCTCCCTTCACACTTGCCGTCGGGAGATCAGCGGCCCTAGCCGCTGATCTCCCTGGCTGCAGCCGGGGGAATTACGTGCTGGCTGTGCATGGTCAGCGATGTTGTCACAAGCAGTATTGACAACATGATGTAATTACAAAATTCATTAGGGGCCCCGGGGGGATACATTAGGGTGTTAATTTAAAGTAGTGCACAACCCATTTAAACACTGCTTCGCTGATTAGTCGCGCCCGGTCGGCCGCATACATATTCTAGAATACCCGATGCGTTAGAATCGGGCCACCATCTAGTATATATATATCGTATATATATTTGTTATAAAATAATAATGTAATTGTATACAGTGGCATGAAAATCTGTTTGCTCCTTTCCTGATTTCTTATTCTTCTGCATGTTTGTCAAACTTAAATGTTTCAGATCACAAAACAATTTTAAATATTAGACAAAGATAACACAAGTAAACACAAAATGCAGTTTTTAATGAAGTTCTTTATTATTAAGGGAAAAAGAAATCCAAACCTACAGGTCCCTGTGTGAAAACGTGATTGCTCCCTAAACCTAATAACTGATTGGGCCACTGTTAGCAGCAACAACTGCAATCAGGAATCTGCAATAACTGGCAATGAGTCACTTACAATGCTCTGGAGGAATTTTGGCCCACTTATCTTTGCAGAATTGTTGTAATTCAGCAACATTGGAGGGTTTCAGAGTATGAATAGCCTTTTTAAGGTCATGCCACAGCAGCTCAATTGGATTAAGGTCAGGACTTTGACTAGGCCACTACAAAGTCTTATTTTTGTTTTTATTAAGCCATTCAGAGGTGGACTTGCTGGTGAGTTTTGGATCATTATCCTGCTGCATAACCCAAGTGTGCTTCAGCTTGAGGTCACAACAGATGGTCGGACATTCTGCTTCAGGAATTTTTGGTAGACAGCAGAATTCATGGTTCCATTTACTACAGCAAGTCTTCCAGGTCCTGAAGCAGCAAAACATCCCCAGACAATCACATTACCACCACCATATTTTACTGTTGACATGATGTTCCTTTACTGTAATGCTGTGTTACTTCTACGCCAGATGTAATGGGACATAAACCTTCCAAAAAGTTCAGTCTCCCCAAAGTATTGGCGATCATCACGTTGTTTTCTGGTAAGACTGAGATGAGCCTTTATGTTCTTTTTGCTCAGCAATTGTTTTGGTCTTGGAACTCTGCCATGCATGCCATTTTTGCCCAGTCTCTTTCTTATGGTGGAGTCATGAACACTGACCTTAACTGAGGCAAGTGAGGCCTGCAGTTCTTTGGATGTTGTTGTGGGGTCTTTTGCGACCTCTTGGATGAGTTGTCGCTGCACTCTTGGGGTAATTTTGGTCCGCCGCCACTTTTGGGAAGGTTCACCACTGTTCCATATTTTCGCCAATTGTGGATAATGGCTCTCACTGTGGTTTCGCTGGAGTACCACAGCTTTAGAAATAGCTTTGTAACCTTTTGTGTTCTGGTTGAAGTAACAAAAGTCTGTGTGTTTTGAGGTTTAAACAATAAAATGTTGAAAAATTATGTAATTCTTGTGTATATCACTCAATGGTGCTCATAAACGTGAAAAATCTGATCTTTAATATACTTTAATCTTTAACCCCTTTACAACCCAAGGTGGTTTGCACGTTAATGACCAGGCCAATTTTTACAATTCTGACCACAGTCACTTTATGAGGTAATTACTCTGGAACGCTTCAACGGATCCCCCTGATTCTGAGATTTTTTTTTCGTGACATATTGTACTTCATGATTGTGGTAAAATTTCTTCGATATCATTTGCGTTTATTTGTGAAAAAAACGGAAATTTGGCAAAAATTTTGAAAATTTTGCGATTTTCAAAATTTTAATTTGTATGCCCTTAAATCAGAGAGATATTTCACACAAAACAGTTAATAAATAACATTTCCCACATGTCTACATCACATCAGCACAATTTTGGAACCAAATTTTTTTTTTATTGGGGAGCTATAAGGGTTAAAAGTTGACCAGCGATTTCTCATTTTTCCAACAAAATTTACAAAACCATTTTTTTAGGGACCACATCATATTTAAAGTCACTTTGACGGGTCTTTATGACAGAAAATACCCAAAAGTGACACAATTCTAAAAACTGCACCCCTCAAGGTGCTCAAAACCACATTCAAGAACTTTATTAACCCTTCAGGTGCTTCACAGGAATTTTTGGAATGTGTAAGAAAAAAATTAGCATTTAACTTTTATCACAAAAATGTTACTTTAGACCCATTTTTTTTATTTTTGCAGGGGTAACAGGAAAAAATGGACACCAAAATTTGTTGTGCAATTTATCCTGAGTAAGCAGATACCCCATATGTGGGGGAAAACCACTGTTTGGGCGCACGGCAGGGTTCGGAAGGGAAGGAGCGCCATTTGACTTTTTGAATGTAAAATTTGCTTGAATAATTAGCGGACACCATGTTGCATTTGGAGAGCCCCTGATGTGCCTAAACAGTGGAAACCCCCCACAAGTGACACTTTGGAAACTAGACCCCTCAGAGAATGTATCTAGATGTGTGGTGAGCACTTTGAACCCCCAGGTGCTTCACAGAAGTTTATAACAATGAGCCGTAAAAATAAAATGTTCACATTTTTCCAACAAAAATGTTTTTCAGCCCCCACTTTTGCATTTTCATAAGGGTAACAGAAGAAATTGCACTATGCAGTTTGTTGTGCAATTTCTCCTGAGTAAGCAGATACCCCATATGTGGGGGAAAACCACTGTTTGGGCGCGCGGCAGGGTTTGGAAGGGAAGGAGTGCCATTTGACTTTTTGATTGTAAAATTTGCTTGAATAATTAGCGGATATGACACCATTTTGGAAACTAGACCCCTCAGGGAACTTATCTAGATGTGTGGTGAGCACCTTGAACCCCCAAGTCCTTTACAGAAGTTTATAACATGGAGCCGTGAAAATAAAAAAATCAAACTTTTTCCAGAAAAATGATGTTTTAGCCCCAATTTTTTTTATTTTCACAAGGGTAAGAGGAGAAAATGGACCCCAAAAACTTTTGTGCAATTTCTCCTGAGTTTTCCAATATCTCATATGTGGGGAAAATACAGTGTTTGGGCGCACGGCAAAGTTCAGAAGGGAAGGAGCACTGTGTGACTTTTTGAACGTAAAATCGGCTGGAATCAAGAGCGGACGCCATGTCGCGTTTGGAGAGCCCCTGATGTGCCTAAATAGTTGAAACCCCCCATAAGTGACCCCATTTTGGAAACTACACCCCTCAAGGATTTTATCAAGGGGTAAAGTGAACATTTTGAACCCAGAGGTACGACACAGAATTTGATGACATTAGGTCATCATATTGAATAAGTTGTCATTAGTCTTGAGCGCAAGTGCTCGCTACTTGAGTTTGCATCGGGTACTCAGGTATGCACCATGTATCACGGGTGCTCAAGTGAAATGTTCGAGTCCCCGCCTGCATGTTTCACGGTTATTAGACACCCCAAAAAAAACATGCGGGGATCGCTCATGCATGGCAGGCAATCCCCGCAAGGTTTTTTTGGCCGCGAAGCATATGGGGCGGAGACTCGAGCACCCGCGATACCCGAGCACCCGATGCAAACTCAAGTAGCGAGCACTTGCATTCAACACTAGTTGCCATATCGTCATCTTTTTTTTTTTTTTACTTTTGAAAAAAAAAAAACCCTAACCCCAACCCTAACCCTACCCTAGCCCAACCCTGACCCCAACCCTAACATTAGCACAACCCTAACCCCAACCCCAGCCCTAGCGTTTATTTTTTACGCCGTTCCTAGTGCGGTATAAGTGATTAGACGACCTTATTCTTCGGGTCGGTAAGACTACAGAGATACCAGAATGATATCGGGTTTTTATGATTGACAGCTGTCACACACTAAAAGACATATTTTGTAAAATCTAGTTTTTGCATCGTCATATTTTGAGAGCTATAATTTTTCCATATTTTGGCCGACAGAGTCATATGACAGCTTGTTTTTTGCGGGATGAGTTAACGTTTTTATTGGTGCCATTTTCAGGCACATGACATTTTTTGATCGCTTTCTATTCCAGCTTTTGGGAGGCAGAATAAACAAAAACCAACAATTCAGGAATTGTTTTTTTTTAATTTTTTTATATTATTTTTTTACGTGTGGTAAAATTGATAAGGTAGCTTTATTCTTTGGGTCAGTACGTTTACAGCGGTACCACATTTATATAGTTTTTCTATGTTTTGGCGCTTTCACATGATAAAAGCTATTTTAAAGAAAAAAATATTTTTTTGCATCGCTTTATTCTGAGAGCTATAACTTTTTGATTTTTCGGATGATGGAGCTGTATGGTGGCTTGATTTTTGTGGGACAAGATTGCGTTTTCAGTGGTACCATTTTTATTTATATTCGTCTTTTTGATCGCGTGTTATTGCATTTTTTGTTTGGCGGTATGATGATAAAGCATTGTTTTTTGATTATTTATTTTTTTTTTACCGTGTTCACTGAAGGGGTTAACTAGTGGGACAATTTTATAGGTCAGGTCGTTCCAGACGCGGCAATACCAAATATGTGTGCTTTTATTGTTTTTTTATTTTTTTTCATAATAATATTTATTGATGGGTACATTATATTTTTATTTTTGGTGGATTATTTTTTTTATTTTTTTTCAAATTTTTTTTTTTATTTTTTTTACTTTTTCTTTCACTTTCTGAGAGTTTTTTTTACTTTTTTACTTTGTCCCACTATGGGGCTTTCACTTTTTTTATTCTGATCGCCTGCATAGCATAGGGATGGAGCACCATCCCTGTGCCATGCAGGCAGTCAGCGCTGCACAGTGAGAAGATTGTTTGGTCATGCACTGCGCATGACCAAAAAATCTTCCTGCTTCTCTGGTGACCCGGATGTTGTCCTGACGACATCGGGTCATCATGGCAACACCCTGGAAGCCACGGCAGACAGCGCTGGAGGCCGGAAGAGGAGGTGAGTATACCGATCACCTCCCCTTAGCCACAGACATTGCACAGGATTGAGTGATATACTCCAGAACGGGGCCTCAGACATCGCAAAGGGGGTCCCAAACAGCACACAGGGGGTCGCAGACAGCGCACAGGGAGACAGAGACAGCGCACAGGGGCCCTGCGTGCTGTCTCTTCCACCCCTTGCTCACTGTCCTCCCTCCCCTGCGCTCTCTATGTCCCCCTGTGCGCTGCCTGGGGCCCCTGTGTGCTGCTTGGGGCCCCTGTGCACTGATTATTGAGTATATCACTCAATGGTTCTCAAAAACCTGAAAAATCTGATCTACAGCAGCTGGGGTATATTCTGACCCAGAGGAGTATAATCTGGCCTAGGCCAATTTATACACCGGGGTATAGTTTGGCTTAGGCCGTAATATACCCTGGGTATATTCTGGCCCAGAGGGGTATAATCCGACCTAGGCCACTTTAACCTCAGGTATATTCTGGGTGGAGGGTTAATCTGGCCTGTTACACCGGATAGGCTAGTCAGAGTCCAAAGTGACTCCATTTGCCTCATTATAGGGAATCTTCCATTGAAGGTTCCATCTGAATCACGTATTTCAGAGATTTAGACTAAAACCCTGGTTTAAGCGCTCAGCATAGAGCACACGATAAATGTGAGTTGAGCCTTACTGTGATCTTTGGGAGGCAGAATGAAAAAATCAACAGCAGGTGAAGAATTGGTGTGATTTAATTTTTATGCTGTTGCTCGTGTGGTATAAGTGATTAGATGTCTTTATCCTTTGGGTCAGTGCGATTACAGTGATAGCAGATTTATATCAGTTTTTTATGTTCGGCTACTTTCACACACAAAAAAAAGATTTTTATACAAAAAAAAAAGTTTTTGCATTGCAATATTTTGAGAGCTTTTCATTTCTCAATATCTTTGTTGGCAGAGTCATGTGAGTGCTTGTTTTTTGTGGGATGAGTTGACGTTTTCATTAGTACCATTTTCGGGCACATAACATGGTCACTTTCTATTCCGATCTTTGGGAGGCAGAATGAACAAAAAACAACAATTCAGGAATTTTTTTTTTTATGCTGTTCACTGTGGTAAAATTGATAAGATATCTTTATTTTTCGGGTCAGTAGGATTACAGCAATACCACACATATCATTTTTTTATGTTTTGCTGCTTTTACACAATAAAAACTACCGTATTTTGCGGATTATAAGGAGCGCCGGATTATAAACTGCACTTAGATTTCGGAGGAGGAAAATAGAAAAAAAATTTGAAGCAAAAAATGTGGTCATGATGCACTTTTATGGGGGGATCTGCTGCTAACACTGTTATAGGGGTAATGTCCCCCAATTCTGTACTAATGTCCCCCATCCTGGTGTATATGTGGCCCATCCTTGTCCCATCCTGGTATATATGGCCTTTATCCTGGCATATATGATCCCCATCCTGGTATATATGATCCCCATGTTATTTGATGGCTAGATAGAGGGATAGTTCTGTATAAAGTTAGCTGTGGAGTGTAATTGTAACACTTATCTTTTTATTATTTGGTCCAACTGACCAGTGTCTAGATAGCTGATAAAATGAAAAGTCAGGAGTGGAGACAATGATTACACTATCTGCTAGTGCTAAAATAAACACATTATTAGAGCTATGCATAAAGCCCCCGTCTCACATAGCGATATCGCTAGCGAGATCGCTGCTGAGTCAAGGTTTTGGTGACGCAACAGCGACCTCACCAGCGATGTCGCTATGTGTGACACTTTGCAACGATCAGGCCCCTGCTGTGAGGTCGCTGATCGCTGCAAAGTGTCCTAGACCATTTTTTGGTCGTTGACCTCCTGCTGGTCAGCACACATCGCTGTGTGTGACCAGCGGGACCAACGATCAGGCTGGTATCCATGGTAAACATCGGGTTACTAGGGGCACGCGCGCACTTAGTAACCCGCTGTTTACCATGGATACCACTCTGCTACGGTGCGCAGGAGGTTACCGCTCACCTTAGCAGAGTCGTATCCATGATATACATCGGGTTACTAAGTGCGCGTATGCCCCTAGTAACCCGATGTTTATCATGGATACGACTCTGCTAAGGTGAACGGTAACCTCCCGCGCACGGTAGCAGAGTGGTATCCATGGTAAACAGCGGGTTACTAGGGGCACACGCGCACTTAGCAACCCGATGTTTATCATGGTTACGAGCCTGCTCCTGCTTCAGCAGCTGGCTGGTAACCGGGAGCAGGACATCGTGGTACGATTCTTTCCACGATATCGCTGCTCCCCTGATCGCAGGTGAGCCTGCCTGTTTGACAGCTCACCAGCGATGTATTAGCGACGCAGCAACGATCCCTGACAGGTCATATCGTTGTCGGGATCGCTGCTGCATCGCTTAGTGTGACGGGGCCTTAAGCAGTAGTGCAAGGTGAACAAACAGAGACCTTATCTTCACCTGCTATAGAGCCCCCATAATGTTGTAGCCTAAAGGCCCCGTCACACTAAGCGACGCTACAGCGATCCCGACAACGATACGACCTGACAGGGATCGTTGCTGCGTCGCTGTGTGGTCGCTGGTGAGATGTCAAACAGTCAGATCTTCCCAACAACGCAGCAACGATGCGGCGACCCGTAGCGACATGTATAACTATGCAATACAAATGCACCCCTATGTTTCTCAGTTCTGAGTCACCAACGAGGTCGTTGGTAAGGTGTCAAACACACCGATGCATGCTACCCAGCGGGATCTCAACGATCAAAGAAAGGTCCAGACTATTCCGACACGATCAGCGATCTCACAGCAGGGGCCTGGTCGCTGCTACCTGTCAAATGTAGCGAGATCGCTGCTGAGGTCGCTGTTGCATCACAAAACTTGTGACTCAGCAGCAATCTCGCTAGCGATCTCGCTTAGTGTGATGGGGGCTTTAAGCCCCCGTCTCACATAGCGATATCGCTAGCGATATCGCTGCTGAGTCACGGTTTTGGTGACTCACCAGCGACCTCACCAGCGATGTCGCTGTGTGTGACACTTTGCAACGATCAGGCCCCTGCTGTGAGGTCGCTGATCGTTGCAAAGTGTCCTGGACCATTTTTTGGTCGTTGGCCTCCCGCTGGCCAGCACACATCGCTGTGTGTGACCAGCGGGACCAACGATCTGGCTGGTAACTATGGTAAACATCGGGTTACTAGGGGCACACGCGCACTTAGTAACCCGATGTTTACCATAGTTACCAGCCTGCTCCTGCTTGCAGCAGGCTGGTAACGGGAGCAGGACATCGTGGAACGATTCTTTCCACGATATCGCTGCTCCCCTGATCGCTGGTGAGCCTGCCTGTTTGACAGCTCACCAGCGATGTATTAGCGATGCAGCAACGATCCCTGACAGGTCGTATCGTTGTCGGGATCGCTGCTGCATCGCTTAGTGTGACGGGGCCCTTAGTCAGAATCTGAGGCTCATTAAAGTGAAGTGAATATTTATGAGGGAACCCTTTCAGCATCCCACATGTTAGAGGCTATTCAACATTCACTACAAACTCCTGGCTAAGATCGGCTGTACAGATAAGAACGAAGTGGGGGAGGGGAGGTGGGACAGAAGGGGTAGTCTAGGCTTTACAATACCTTGGGGATTCCGTTTGTCATTTTGGAAGATTGTAGCGGGTCATTTATTAATTTATTTTCTATGACAGGCGCTCTTTAATAGAATGCCTTCATTTAACACAGCACGCTGCTCCCTGTGCACCAGACTGTCCCTCATAAGTCTATCCCTGCCTGGCACATCGGGAATATTAAAGAAAATAAATATGCACTGCTCCCCACGCCCATAGTCCCGCCCACCTCTCGGTGCCGGCTTCAGTGCAGAGAGGTGGGCAGGATTATGGGCGTGGGGAGCAGTGCATATTCATATTCTTTAACAGCAAGCACATGTGTTAGCCCCAGCGCCGGCTGCTGCCTCCTGTGACCCTCTCCTTCACTGCAGCCAACCTCCCACAGCCACAGCCAGGTACATCTAGAGTATAAGACCAGTTTGTCCCCACTTTCCTCCAAAATTTTTGGGGAAAAGGGTGCGTCTTATAGTCCGCAAAATACAGCATATTATAGAAAAAAGAATTGTTTTTGCAAGGCTATATTCTGAGACAAAAAGCTTTTTTATTTCTCCACTGACAGAGCAATATGGTGTTTTGTTTTTTGTGGGATAAGATGAAGTTTTCAGCTATACCATTTTTGTTTTCTTTCGACTTTTTGATTTAGTTTTATTCCACTTTTTGGTGGAATGATGAAAAAGCATAGTTTTTTGCCACTTTTTTTATATATGTATTTTTAAGGTGTTCACTGAAGAGGATAACTAGTGTGACAGTTTTATAGATCGGGTCATTCTGCACTCGGCGATACCAAATATGTGTACTTTTTTGGTTTAATTTTGTTTTTAAATTAACATACATATTTATTGGTATAATATTTTTCTTCATTCTTTTTATTTATTTTGTGTGTTTTTTTTTATATTTTTACTTTTTTTTTTACTTTTTTTTGTACATTTTTTACTTAGTCTCTTTATGGAACTTCAACTTTTATTTCTCTGACATGTCACCCAAAGCAAGGATCACCAAGATGCAACTTGCCTGCTTTGGACACATCATATGAAGAGAGCAATCACTGGAGAAGGACATCATAGTCAGAAGAATAGAAGGAACAAGGAGAAGAGGAAGACCAGCAACCTGAAGACATGATACTATCAAGATAACGGTGGAGAAGACCCTGGTAGACTTATCTAGGCTTGCACAAGATTGATTTTCATACAGAGCATTCATCCATCAAGTCGAGATCGAGCCAAAGGCATTTAAAAAAAAAAAATAGATCAAAACCTACTGGGATAAAAAAAGCTGGATCTGCCTTTAATTTTTCTAATTATGTGTATTGAATCAATCTCATCTGTTCCTGGTACCAATGAGCTCATCAGTGTCCTATGATAAGAAAATTCTACTCCACCAAAAAAAAACAAAGGATGAAACCCAGCTCACCAGTTCTTTGGGAACATTACTCTGGGAATGCACCGACCAAAAAAGCTTGTGTTGGCAACAAGTAGTGATTCCAAAAAATAATGAAAAAGAGGTCCAGCACAACTTATCTGGCAAAATTAATTAATAGTTAAAAACAACATTTATTGGAAATATTAAAAAAGTTTCATGGTAAAAAGCGCAATGTCAGAGGCATGCTCACTGACGCGTTTCGAACAGACAGTTTTTAATCCTAGTATTGCATGGTTCGGGCGCCATGGGTGTCACCAAAAAAGAGTTTTAGAAGAAATATTTATATTCAATATATATACATTAAATCTGTTTTAATATTCATTCCATTAGGAATGCGAATATTTAGCTTCAAAATCCATGAAGCCTGTCTATGACTCAAGTTCCTAAGTTTGTCTCCTCCTCTTTTGGGTGGAAAAACCCGTTCTGCTGCATTTACTCTGAGAGAACTGACATCACCAATTGCGAAAATGCTGAGAAGCACCTGAGAGACTCCATGTGGTGCTGTTTTGAGCATCATATATATGTTCCGAAATACATTTTCTAAGGGTTCTAGAGGTACAATCCACAAACTGCAAATCACATTTTTCACACGTGATAGCATACACCAATAAAGTAAGCGCTAATGTGACAAAGCACAGTTTTCTTATCCTGGACATTATATTTACATGAAAAAATAGTTGCACTACTTTCAGAATATGGAACGTTTTATAGTTTTTCATGTCATCTTTCATAAAATCTCTAATTTATAACTTTTTCTTTCCAACTATTTATTCATGCTTTCTGGTAAAATTGTGCCCCCAGTTGCGCTATAAAAACAATATATCATTTGTTCAAAAATTGTATGTATTTGCATAATCCATAGCAGGTATCCCATAGTCTAGTTGCAAGGGTGTTCGTGGGCCGTTATATGAACCTATGTACTATATTATGTGTAGTTTCAGATGAGTCAGGAATATGGCTATGGGATTGACATACAAATGTTATAGACATGGAGAGAAGAGAGGAAGACAACTGGAAACAGGTTTCTGAATATATTTTTTTGACTGGGTGAGAAGTCATAGCAGTCCTGGATGAGGACTAAGTTATATAGCTCCAAAATGGCCAACTTTGGTTGCAATAGTACAGCTTTAACAAATTAAATATTGTGCAGTTTAAAAGAGAAATGTCTTATTATTCAGCTGGAGTATTTTAACATGCTATATTTTTCTACAAATTGTTGTTAAGAATCACTTTGCTTTATAAATGTAATGAAATTCTAACATCAAAGTTTCTTTGGGTTTGTGTGGTGTTTCTTGAGAAAACAGCACTTTACATGTGTGTTATATATAAACTATCTGATGGGCCAGCATATTTCTAGTTTAGTTTTTTTTTGCTGACTTCTTGTGACTATGTAATCATCTTTCTGAAACATGTCCATCTCATGACATGCCATTAAACTGAAGCCTTAAATGTTTTGACATTTGTTATGTTCTTTGCAAGAAACGGTGGATAAGGATTGTCACACAACCAAAGCAAACAAGAAAAATTGCAGATACAACTGTATACCTATTTTAGATGTTCAACCAATGAGATAGGCTATTGTAGAACAGTCATTGACAATCCTGATATTATTAACTAGACCTACAGTCATGGCCGACCCTTGTGTGAAAGTATGCCTAATTTGCTTTTTTTTCTCAGTTTTTTTGTGTGTTGTTCCAATACAAAAAAAAAGAAATAAACATGTGTATAACAAACATATGTAATTACAATAATTTTCTGGGAGAAATACTTCATTTTCTGGAACAATTTCAAGGGTTCCAACACTTTTGGCCGTGATTGTGTATATTACACAATACAATATACTCCCTCCTTATACTAAGGTCAAATTCCAATATGTATAAAGATAATGTGCTAGTGCATCTAAGGGGCTAGACAGTTGTAAAACAATGGCTATCAAACATCTAATTACTGCTTACCCATGTTATATATAATGTGGGATCCACTCCATGCGCCCTGAAGCGAGTTTCGCAATTTGTTTCTTTTGAAGGGGGATGTGCTCAAATGTCGTCTCCTGCCTGTCCCATTTTCTACTTAAGGTAGATGTTATGGCGCCTATGCATTTGCGCATGAAGCACCAGCCCCATGTCACAGGTGCATCCAGTTCTGTCGGCAGTAGAGGTCCTTACAAATTCAGTAAGACACTGGGGCTAGTGCGCATGTGTCCACTGGCGGCCATTTTTATGAAGTTCGTGGAAAGGGGCCATAATATAGTAGTTTAAGAGAATATTACATCTTAAATAGTGGCGACATCTATTGGGATAAGATGAAAGTGTAATGAGCTGAATGCAGGTAATAATAGATGTATAAAGTCTTAACAGTGAAGAGAAATATGATAATAGTAAAACCAATTTATAATAGTGTACATAGCAATAATTGCTAACTATAAATTTCATTGTATTCCATAAATGACAATAAAAATACCCATAATTATACATAAAGAAATATATATTATCAATAAATAAATAATGCAAAAAATATATAATTTCATCAAATGTATTGTGAACATACTGAAAAGTGAATAAACGCATATTAAAAAAATAAAAATGATAAATAATAATGACAAAAAAAACAAATAATTAATAATACTAATTAAAAATAATAGAATTAATAAAAAAGAAATATGTCTTCTTTGGCTCCTCTAGAGTAGAAAGCTTTGGAGGAATTAACTAGAAGGATACAGACAGTTCCACGTTCATACTAAAACAAAAATAACAACTAGAAAAGGACATTAGATGATTAAAACTAATTTAGAGAGCTCATAAAAAAGGAACAAAGCTCAAATTCTCACTTAACTCACCAGGTGACATAGTCCCCAGTTTAATGGGAATCTGTCAGTAGCAGTGATTATCAAGCACTAAAATGCTCAAGTGCTTGAAGGAGGGTGGCAGGCTAATGAAGACGCCATGGCAACAAGTCAGTTAAATGTGTTATAAGTTATGTCTTATGAGTAGTGTTATAAAGTTTACAGTGTTTCATCCCTATGGCCGTTATTGTATGTTCTTCTACAGGCTCTGCCTAAGGCCGTTCCTGGGAAAGCGGGAGGTCTGTCCACTAGGGGAATCATACAATAGGTAGGGATATAGTTTGCATTACATTGCTTAGACACTATTAACTCAGATATTAGCTCACCAGTTGGGAGGGGTTGAGAGTAGTTTTATAGAAAACAATTTGCAGGCAGTTAGTCAGGGTGTGGAGTCCATGACACACACACACCAGTTCTGGGTCTATGATCCTTACATCACTGGACTGGTACAGGTCCTGTAGGAGAGTGGAGTGGAGAAAAGAAGGCTGAATAGACAGGGAGACGGGTTCAAGAAAGCAAATACTGCAGAGAAGAAAGTGTTTTATCAGCACATGTTTTCTGATTGAATGAGGACAACTCTGATACTCCATCTGGACGCTGGCACAGTTCTGGGCTTACGGCTTGAAAGAGGTACTGAGAAGCAGACCTCTATATCCCTGATAGGGAAGATGTCAGCCGGGTCACAGAGAAAGTGGAAGATGGTGGGTCTCAGTACAGGACGGGGACAAACACTGAAAAGGCACATAACCAAGGGAACATCACTAACAAAAGACTATGTCATAATCTGTATGCTGCAGCCGTGTGTAGAAGATTTGCTCAGTAAAAGTGAACCTGTTAATCCAGATCTAAGATCTCCTGTCTTGTTTGAAGCCGGTTCCGGTCCCAGTCCCATGGATCATGTAACAGTGAGTAAAGAACAGATTCCATCACACAAAACACTCCACTCTCAGTCCTTTATAGAAGAGGGGACACAGGGCAAAGAGAACTCAGTTCCAGCCCACAGCGTGTTGATACCAGACCTGTGCCCCCCTCCATGCTCATTACTCAAATTGAGCAGGTTGGATGCTCGGACAGGCTCAACACGTGTACTCAGTATTAGGGTGACAATGCATTTTACAGGAAAAATAAAAATTAGTTTTATTCAAATTCTCACCCGCTATGTTTGTTACACATAGTGATCTGTAATATCCTTTAAAAAATCGTTTCTTTTGATTGAGTTTAAAAGGTGACTCAATGTCAGCCCTTGAACACTTAATAGCCGTTAACATAGGAATTGGATAGTTTTAATATAGAGCAACTAACAAATAAAGTAGCACTCTGTAACGCTAAATATGCGAACATGAAATATATGAAATTTGAACCGCATCACTGCTCTAGAAAACAGAATTAAATGAGAAATCTTAGCGCATAAATTGGCCAATTCATGTGTACCTGGTAGCCGCAGTAAGGCATTTCTCGATACCAGGACCTTACCAATGTGAACTCCTCTCTAAGAGGCCAAAGTCTGCATGTGTATGGGAAGGTAAGATCCTGCTGTAATTAAAACCACGTGTGGCTTAGAGGTGGAGTGCTCAGTCAGAAAGCCTATACATATAAACAGAAAAAACTGACCGGCACATCTAAAACAACAAATAGGTGTGTATGTTGAGGAGAGCCATAGGATCAAATACTTAATTAACCTCAAGACATAGGAGATTGAGAGAAAAGACCCATAAAGTGTATTATTTCACCTTACATAAGCTTGTTTAGATCAAAAGATGGCTGCCATTTCCTGTTTCAGCACACCATGCTCTGTTATGCAAGATGGCAACTGGACCTATTACTACATCCTGTTGTACATGTGGCAAAGGTGGAGACTTTATTTATGACTACATCCTGCCGTACAAGGAAGTTCCAAGAGGAAACTGAATTCTATAGAAGGACTAACCAATCACAGAGCGACACATCGCTTGGAGACACCCACCCTGATGACCTCATGGACCACGCCCTCTGTTGACCTTATGGATCACGCCTCCTGATGACCTCATGGATCACGCCCCCTGATGACCTCGTGGACCAACCCACCCTGATGACCTCATGGATCTGCCCATGGACTAGCCAATCAATACATCTGGTTACTCACATTCTGGGGCTAACCGAGCCCATATACAGAGTTTATATAAATCTATGTTGGAGTTGAGTAAAGGACACTTGGAGCTGTGCCATAGCTGATCAAGGAGAGCTTACATCTGACTGTGAGTGTCTGATGTTATTCTTTCTTGCATGCACTTGATCATATCCATTAGGCCAGGAACAGGCAACTAGTGAACATATCAAAATGTTCGCCCTAACATTTTTGGCGCCCAATGTGGGGCCAGCAGAGGTAGAAGCCCTACACCCTTAGGACCGGCGAGTGGAATGGCAGGACGCACTGAATACCCCGAGACAGGAGACTGATCACCTCCTTAACAAAACACGGTAAGTCTGCTGATTTTTGTAATCTGTAGTCTTTTCCTGTGTTCCTCGGGGTATCCTGTGCAGATTGCCTGACTGTGTCCGGTTTTTGAGGTATCTGTAAGACGGCAGAAGGGTCTCTCCACTGCTGGCCATTTAATTGCGGAAGAACCGTCACGTGCTCAGTTGCATGCTGCCTGTTATGTGTCGTGTTGAGGGGAGATTGACTGGTATTTGAAGGGAGCAAGTGAGTTTTTGAGCGGTGTCTGGAGAAATAAAGGATATTGTCTGTGGTACAGTTCACGTTTTTCGCCTGTGATACGATTTTCAGTTCTGGTGGAGAAAATAGGGGTACTTAGCCTAGAGTGAGTGACTCGGCTTGGCACCGGCACGGAGCCTGGAGTGAGTGACTCGGCCCGGAGCCTAGTAAATTGAGTTTTGGCACATAGCCTAGAGTGAGTGACTCGGTACGGGGCCTGGTAATTGGATTAATACAGGTGTTTTATTTATTTATTTATTTTTTATATATATATATATATATATATATATATATATATATATATATATATATATATATATATATACGGAAATCAGACAGGGACTACGTGGCAGGACAGAGACGGATAGAAAGTGTGTGCTGCAGACTCAGTTTTCCTTTAGAATCTCAGGTTTGAGTCATTCTCCCCCGTCTTATTGTTTGTTTTGTGTTTATCTTGGTCTATATAGAGAAAGATGGAGAAATTAATGTAGTTTTGTCGTATTGGCACTAAGCGAAATTCAGATGGCAAGTTGGACCCGTGTGCATTAGTCGCGACTCGTGAAGGGAAAAGTCATGTTAAACAATGTAAAAAGCTTATGAAGTTGTGTGGAATGCCAGAAGGGGGGAGGTTACAGCCCCTGAAGTGGAAGACTGTCTTAAAAGAGAGAAAAGGTGCTCTAGAAGATAATGGATTGTTGTCTACTGCTAGGGCATGGGAAAGAGTCTCTGAAAGTTTGTATAGAGAAAATTGGGTAGAAGAGGAAGGAAAAAGAAGGACAGAGTTTTGAGTTATGTGTATTACAAAAATGTATCCTGTGAGCGGCCACCGCCGTATAATGGTGGTGATTGTGGCACATTGCCATGTGCTGCTTCTGGCGGTGACCATTTTGTGGATGGCACATGTGCTCCTTCTGGCGGTGGCCATTTTGTGGATGGCAAAAGTGCTCCTTCTGGCGGTGCCCATTTTGTGGATGGCAAAAGTGCTCCTTCTGGCTGTGGCCATTTTGTGGATGGCAAATGTGCTGCTTCTGGCGGCAGCCATTTTGTGGATGGCAAATGTGCTCCTTCTGGCGGCAGCCATTTTGTGGATGGCAAATGTGCTCCTTCTGGCGGCAGCCATTTTGTGGATGGCAAATGTGCTGCTTCTGGCGGGAGCCATTTTGTGGATGACACATGTGCTCCTTCTGGCGGCAGCCATTTTGTGGATGGCAAATGTGCTCCTTCTGGCGGGAGCCATTTTGTGGATGACACATGTGCTCCTTCTGGCGGCAGCCATTTTGACGATGGCAAATGTGCTCCTTCTGGCGGCAGCCATTTTGTGGATGGCACATGTGCTCCTTCTGGCGGCAGCCATTTTGTGAATGGCAAATGTGCTCCTTCTCCCGGCAGCCATTTTGTGGATGGCACATGTGCTCCTTCTCGCGGCAGCCATTTTGTGGATGGCAAATATGCTCCTTCTGGCGGCAGCCATTCTGTGGATGGCAAATGTGCTCCTTCTGGCGGCAGCCATTTTGTGGATGGCAAATGTGCTCTTTCTGGCGATGGCCATTTTGTAGATGGCACATGTGCTGCCTCCGGTGATGGCCATCTTGGAACGTTGCCCCAGATCATACAAACTGAGCCATATTATCATGTAACTGATAGAGATCTGGCTTAATCGAGTGAGGCACAATCTAGGAATATACACACGACTTTCGGTGGTGAACATACTAGGCCAATGCTACACACCACAAGACCAGATCCTTTTTACCCAGTAATGACCACTAATGGCCAGTACTATACTCCTTCGGGAAGTGAACAGGCTTTACCCATGCTCCCTGTCACAACGGTGTCCAGTGGGCCACCGACCCTTTCACCTAACACTCCCATCGTGAGCCCAGCTATTCTCCCACCTGGATCATCCCCAGCACCGACCCTTTCCACTGTCACTTCCACTGGCAACTCAGCTGCACGTCCACATGAGCTACTTCAAGCAGCGACCTCTCCTCCCAACACTTCTGCTACAACAGCACTCTCATGTAGTCTACTTAACTCCATTCCCAGTACCTCACAGCCTCTCTCGCAGCCGAGCGCACACCTGTATGGGACGGTGGCCACTGAATCATGGAGGGGCTCAATCTGGGGGGGGCACCAACATCACAGGAAGCACAAAGGGGATGGAATGTTGGTGGAACCTTGTTAGTGGTGGGTAAGGGTGACATAACGACAATGGAAATGGACGCTATTGTTAATGCTGCCAACCCTCGGTTAGAGCACAATGGAGGTGTGGCTAGAGCTATAGTGGAGGCAGGAGGGGCGACTATTCAAACTGACAGTCGAATCATTGTCAGATAGCTGTTGGGGACATAGCGGTGACTAAATCTGGTAATCTTCCTTGTAGAATGATCATACACGCTGTAATCCCTACTTTTGACCCTATTCATCCAGATGTCAGTGCTCAACAACTACGCGCTGCAATAACTCGTATCTTAGAGTATGCGAATATTAGTGAGCATATTGAGACCTTGATAATTCCTGCCATTGGTGTTGGCCTCTTCGGGTTCCCTGTTCATGCGTCTGCAAGGGACATTGTTGGAATGGAATTATAATGAACAAGTGTAGCCCCCCAAGCATTTGCTGCCTCTCCGAAATCAGGTTAATTAGTAATGAGGACAGGACTGTTAAAGCTTTTAAGACTGCCTGCGTCACTTGGACTCCACCCCATGATATAGGAGCCGCCCAAATAGAGCCCCTCATTCCAGGACTGTTACCTCCTCCTGCTCCTCATACACAAGTAATTACACCTGTACTTCCGGTGCCATCTCTACTCCCGCCTCAGGTGCCACCACCAACCCTGCCAACGCCCACGTCTGAGGATCCCATCCTTTATGTCAAGTGTACACCCCAGCAAGCTGCTACTCTGCTGAACTAACTCCCAGATCCAGAAAAACAGCCGATGCCTTTCTATAGAGCATGCTTCAAATCCAAAGGAATTACTCCACCACATGGCAAGATCTCATTTCCCTGGCAAATCTTAAAGCAGGTGATGCATATTGGCCTGTTATGGACACTGCATTTAATGATGCCTCACTAGTCAGTGACACCCCATGGGACTCTGGTGTTCAGTTCTGCCAACAACTTAAGCTCCGAGCTGTTAACACGGCAACCATACTAGAAAGTCCCATTGTGCCCAATCCACATACATTGTTGTCAGAAATACCATCAGATGCAAAACGTTTCACTGTCATCGATCTGGCCAATGCTTTCTTCAGCTTTCCACTGCATCCAGAAGATTGGTACCTGTTTGCCTTCACTTACAAAGGATCACAATACACCTGGACGGTCTTACCACAAGGAGCACAGTACTCACCAAGTCATTTCTCTCAGGCTCTTGCCTCTTGTTTACGGCCGTGGAAAGAGACTAACCATCAAGTTGTCCTTCTTCAGTAAGTGGATGATCTCCTACTATGTTGTCCGGATCAGGTGACAGCTGAAGAGTCGAGTCTCAGTCTTCTCTTTCATCTTGCACAACAAAACTGCAAGATGTCCCTCAACAAAATCCAGCCCAAAGTTGTGTTTTTAGGCCACTGTCTCTCTCCAAACCTGAAACACCTAACGGGTGAAAGGAAACTTTCTATTGAGACGGTTCCTCTACCAAAAGGACCCAAGCAATTACAAGCTTTCTTAAGACTTATCACATATTGTCGCCAATGGATTCCAGATGCCTCAAAGCTGATGCAACCGTTGTACGATGACTTCAAGACGTCAGCTTTTCCACTACGTCCCAAATCCGTGGAAGGCTTCTACGCTCTTAAACAGGCCATACAGTCTGCACCAGCTCTTGGAATTCCAAATTATCAACTACTTTTTTACTTGTTTGTCAGTGAAGTAGCAGGACATGCTTCCGGAGTCCTAGCACAGAAACATGGGGGAAGAACAAGACCCATCGGCTATTACTCTGCCCGCCTGGACTCGGTGTCTCAAGCTTCCCCAACTTGCCTCAGAGCCGTTCATGCTGCACATGTGCTTCTGGACAAAACTTCTGATATCATCTTAGGACATCTGGTTCTCTTAATGGCTCCACACGACATAAAAACTATTCTTGACCAAACTCAACCTAAACATCTGTCGCTGCAGCGTCATATGAGACTCCAATGTTCCCTCTTGATTCCGGATAATGTCACTCTAGTCCGCTGCACCATCCTCAACCCGTCCACGCTACTTCCTCTTTCCAGGGGGGATGTGGATGATGATACTGATGCTCTAGGTGAAGATGCCTTTACACACTCAGAGGATCATGATTGTCTCGAACAGATGAAGGAAGAAGCTGCCTCCAAGAGAAATGTGTCTGAAGACCCACTCCCGCATGCTGACCTGACGTTCTTCACCGATGGTTCCAGATTTGCAGATGAAACAGGAAGATTCCATACGGTATATGCCATGGTTACACATGACCAGGATTCATTTAGAAAAGAGAAAGCAGCGGTGTACGTGTCTCAAGACACTGAAGAAGGGCATCAAAGCTCTCTTATGAAGTTTTATCCATGTACATCAAGACAAGACACCGGATGACGAAAAGAAGTCGTGGCAAGAAGCAGGAGCTAAAAAGGATGAAGATGGAGTCTGGAGGAAGAACAAAAAGATCTGTCTACCTCGTAATCTGTACCCCTCGGTGACAAAATGGGCACACGGCATCACCCATAGAGGCAAGAGTCAGATGAATGACTTGATTTGGAAGACTTATATGGCACTTGGGATTTCTACTGTCACCCAAAAATATTGCAAGTCCTGCTTTGTGTGTGCAACATGCTATCCAGCCCCGCCTCAGAAAGTTAACATTTGGCTAAACCACTCTATCCCTTTCAAAGAATTCAAATTGATCATATTCAAATGCCAAAAGTAGGGACGTACGAGTATGTACTGGTAGTGACTGAAATGTTCTTGGGATGGCCTGAAGCCTATCCAGTAACCAACATGACTGCCAGAGTGACTGTTAAGAGACTGATGACTGAGGTAGTGTGCAGATATGGAATCCCAGAGGTAATTGAGAGTGACCAAGGACCCGCATTCATTGCAGCACTGACTAAGGAACTATGGACATTGGTAGGGGCCGATTTGGGTTTACATACTCCGTATCACCCCCAGAGCAGTGGTAAAGTAGAAAGGTTAAATGGCACCTTGAAAAACAAATACTGAAAGCCAGTCAGGAGGTCAAACTTCCTTGGACAGACATTTTGCCCATTGCCTTATATTCAGTCAGAAACACTCCGAGGGGTCCCGCTAAACTCACACCATATGAGATTCTGTTTGGGGGGCCTCCAAGGTTGGGTCAATATTTTCCACAATAGCTAGCCTTAGGAAGTGATACTCTTGTAAATTATGTCATTGCCCTTACTAAAGAATTGTCAGTAACACATGCACGAGTTTTGTCATCCATAACAGATCCAGATTTCAGTGAAGGTACTCACACTTTCCAACCTGGTGACTGCGTGCTGGTAAAGAAGTTCACCAGAAATACATCCCTAGTGTTGAGATTTGAGGGTCCCTACCAAATGCTCCTGACAACTCCTACTTCAGTCAAACTTGAAGGAAGACTGACGTGGATACACACCTCCCACTGCAAGAAGTTCGTGCCTCCATCAGAACCTTCTACAAAATGTTACATATCCTCTATTTTGTGTGTTGTGCCATTCTATACTCATTTGTAGGAGGACAACAGGTCGCAATCACCCAAGCAAAGGGGGTGATCACGCACTGATGGGTGAGGGAACCACAGTAGGGACAAAAGGTTAATAAAGTATTTAGGGGGGACTGTTGAGGAGAGCCATAGGATCAAATACTTAATTAACCTCAAGACATAGGAGATTGAGAGAAAAGACCCATAAAGTGTATTATTTCACCTTACATAAGCTTGTTTAGATCAAAAGATGGCTGCCATTTCCTGTTTCATCACACCATGCTCTGTTATGCAAGACGGCAACTGGACCTATGATTACATCCTGTTGTACATGTGGCAAAGGTGGAGACTTTAATTATGAGTACATCCTGCCGTACAAGGAAGTTCCAAGAGGAAACTGAATTCTATAGAAGGACTAACCAATCACAGAGCGACACATCGCTTGAAGACACCCACCCTGATGACCTCATGGACCACGCCCTCTGATGACCTCGTGGATCACGCCCCCTGATGACCTCTTGGATCACGCCCCCTGATGACCTCATGGACCAACCCACCCTGATGACCTCATGGATCTGCCCATGGACTAACCAATCAATACATCTGGTTACTCACATTCTGGGGCTAACCGAGCCCATATACAAAGTTTATATAAATCTATGTTGGAGTTGAATAAAGGACACTTGGAGCTGTGCCATAGCTGATCAAGGAGAGCTTACATCCGACTGTGTGTGTCTGATGTTATTCTTTCTTGCATGCACTTGATCATATCCATTAGGCCAGGAGCAGGCAACTATCGAACATATCAAAATGTTCGCCCTAATATGTACAGGTGCTTATGACTCGCCCCCTTGGCCGTGTGGCACCCGGAACCGGGCTTCTGTACGATGCTGGGGGTAGTAGTGGCAACCCGATCCCGTGGCTCAGGGTGGTCAGACCAAATGACGGCAGTCTATTTATCAGTGTTTTGAATGTCTGACTACGCCACCCGTGGATTGCGGTCAGGGATGACCGCCGCTGCAAGGCAGACCGTTGAGGCTGGTGTTGGTGTGCAGCACAGGGATAGAATAACTCCCCACGGGAAGAGTGTAGCCTCAGGGCAATGTAGGTGGATTCTGGGGGTGATGGTGCAGGCGCAGCATAAATCACACAGAGTCTAATGGTGCAGTTCAGGCTTTTTACTCACAGTTGATATCCAAGTCACTTCTGTCAGCAATGACTGCCCAAGCCGTGCTGCGTCCACCAGGTGAGGGGCTCAGTCAACCCCCAGGCAACTCAGGAGTGTGGCACAGGACCCCCTTCTATCCTTTCTCTGGCCTCTCGTGCCCCACCAGTGACCACGCTTCTGTCCGGCTGCCTCGGGCCTTCTCTGGTAAAACTTGGCGCCAGTTTCCCTGACCCTATGTGGTGCCTTCCTAGAAGGTTTAGCGGGGGGTCGCACCAATAGATGATCACGACCTCCGGTTCTTGGCTGAGGGATGATTTACCTCCACCAACTTGGGATCCGGTACCCTTCTTCTGCCTGACCCGTCACCCAATATCACGCGGGTCCTTAGGGTCCCTTCTGCCTTCGTGTTTCTGAGCCTTTCTACTCCTTGGTTCCTTCTCTTTCTTTTCTGTTACTTTCTCTTTCTGTTCTGTTCCTTCTGTTTCTGTCCTGTTCTTTCTGTTTCTGTTCCTTTCTCTTCTCCTTCCCCGGCCTCCTCTCTAGGCCCGCCTCTGGAGCAGAGCTCATGCAGAGCCTCTGCTCCCTGTCTTCTCCTCTGGTCTCCACCCTGTTCTAAGATGGTGCCCACCTTATATACCTCCCCCTCTGTGTCTGAGCCCAGGTGACCAGCACCCAATGGGCTCCTTCCTATGCTCCAGAAACTGTCCCCTCTGCTCCTACATCACTGGATTCTCTCCCCCCTCCCCACTCCAGCCAGGGACATGGTCAGTTGTGCCTGCATATATATAAATGGGAGCACCGTCGAGCTGTCCCCCGGAAATAGGGTGAGTGTGTGTATGCAGCTAACTGAGCCCTAGTCCACACTCCATCCTTACCTGGGAGTGGAATATCACACCTCTGGTTGAGGTGCAATACCCCTGTAGCAACCGAACCCTCGGGGCGCTACATTCCCCCCTGGTAAACCACAGCACGTCCTCGGGCTGGAACAAAGCAAAAACATTTGATTACAAGACATGCAAAGCTTTTTCAATAACCTTTTACATTAGAAAACGGACGACATTGTTCACTTCCCTTTATGGGAAACCTCTTTCTCTTTTCCAACAGTTTTCTTTTACTAGACATTATAAAATATTTTTAACACTACCGGAACTCTTTTATCAGAAAACATTTTCTAGCAGCATATAAAACTATTCAGTATATCAAACTTTTTCAGGTAAAACATTTTCAAGTAAACTCTGATTCACTGGCCACGGTGCAACTTGCGACCAAGTGTCTATTCTTTCAATAAGGTGCAACCTTCAAGCTTTGTCCAGAGGTAGACGTTGCTGTACTTTTATAAAACCAATAGGGGGCGCTTTAAGAAGCGCAACTATTTACAGGGTTGGCCGCTCTCAGTCCTCGGCCAAGTGGGGAAGAGGGATGGCTGCTCTCAGTCCTCAGCCAGGTAACTTAAGGGAGCACTTTAAACGGGCAACAGTCAAATAACAGTTCCAACGGGGGCAACTAAACAGTTCTTTGTACACACTTGCTCATCAGTATCCTCCTGATGCTCCTCATGGTGGTGATCTTCAGACATGTCCGGGCCCTCTTGGTATCCGCGTGCTGAGTAGTACTGCTCCTCCTCTTCTACTACTCTGTGGACGTGGAGGGCGTACCACCCCTTCACGCCTCGGTGTCGGGTGTAGGACACCACGTCTCCAGGATACAGATCCCGCCCACGATGACCTTCCAGCAGTTGTCTCTCCACATCCCTTCGGGTCACGAACACGTCGCTAATCATGTTTGGGTCTCTTATGAAACCCCAGCCATGCTTTTACTGGAATTTCACCACGGTCCCGGTGGCTCGGGGACCGCGGGCGGCTTGGGGGTCTTGCCCGGTACGCATCTTTTGCTCGGCGCTCTGGGCCTGCAGCTGCTCCTGCCTCTAATGCCGCTCTCGCTGCTCCCTTTCAAACAGCGCCACCTGGCGGTGACAGAACTCCGTCTGCGGGCTGCGGCCGCCCGCGTCTCCTGTGAGAACCCCATGAGGTCTTCTCCTGTCGGGTCCCACTCATATTGGACCTCCTCGACCGGGAGCTGGGGAACTTCCACGGGCTCCGGAGCAGGCATGAGTGGGTGAAGTGGGGCTCCGGCCTCCGCGGACGTGCCTCCCCTTTGCCGAGAATTAACCCACCCGGGCGGCCAGATAAAGGGCTGTCCATCCGGACCCGTATGTTGGGCGTACAGGTCCGCGCCCAGAGGTGGTGTTACAGGGGCTGGGGACGCTATCGGGCGAGCGGCGCCCAGGGGCCTCGAGCCTTGCGACCAGGCCCGAGGCAAACTGCTTCCGGTCGCGCCCGGGGTCAGAGGGCACGGCGTGGGACGTGGCTTGGTGACGGCGCCTGCGGCTTGGGGCCTAGGTGGAGGCGGGGGAGCGTGGTGGCGGTAACGGCTCCCGGGGGTTCTGGCTCCGTGACCGAAACCTGGGGCAGGTTCGTGGCATCCGGACTCGGGGTAGGTACATCCCCTCTTCTTGCCTCACATGCGGTGTTGTCCTCAGCCTCTGGACCGCTCTCCCTGTCCTTCGGGGCAGGCGCGCTGCTAGATGTTGGCAGCATCTCCTGCGGCCGGGTCACGACCCGCCGGGCCATCTCCTCCTTCCACCCGGCGATGACGTCCCGCTGCGCTCGGACCATCCTCCGATCCAGCTCCTCCAGCGCAGTCCGCATGAACTCTGGGTCCTCCTTGGGGAGCTGTGCTATCAGCTCCGTGAGGCTGCATGAGGATTCGGCCTGCAGCAGGCCCCTCGCCAGGGTGCTGAAGCTGGTTCCTCTCTCCATCTCCGGTGTGGTCTGGTGAGACTGATCCAAATCACAACCTGCCCCACAGTTTTCTTCTCTTTCCGCCCCCATTGGGGGTGGTCTTGGGGCAATCTGCTGACAATCACTCTCAGGGGCAGCCCCCCCACCTTGATGGACATCTCTACAGCCGCACTCATGGCTGTTGGGGGTGGGCTCCTTCTTTGGCGCCATTCTGGGACCTGGCCCACGATGGGAGGTGGCTTCCTGTTGTCTTTTGGCGCGCACATTATGGCGTCCGTTCTTCTGGGGCGGGCGCCATTTTTAATACAGTGAATCAGTCTCTTTTCAGGCACGCAATACCCGTTTGTGGCGGGTTGGTCACGATCCTGCTGACTACGCCAAAGCTGACTCACCCCCTGGGCCGTGGGGCACCCGGAACCGGGCTTCTGTACGATGCTGGGGGTAGTAGTGGCAACCCGATCCCGTGGCTCAGGGTGGTCAGACCAAATGACGGCAGTCTATTTATCAGTGTTTTGAATGTCTGACTACGCCACCCGTGGATTGCGGTCAGGGATGACCTCCGCTGCAAGGCAGACCGCTGAGGCTGGTGTTGGTGTGCAGCACAGGGATAGAATAACTCCCCACGGGAAGAGTGTAGCCTTAGGGCAATGTAGGTGGATTCTGGGGGTGATGGTGCAGGCGCAGCATAAATCACACAGAGTCCAATGGTGCAGTTCAGGCTTTTTACTCACAGTTGATATCCAAGTCACTTCTGTCAGCAATGACTGCCCAAGCCGTGCTGCGTCCACAAGGTGAGGGGCTCAGTCAACCCCCAGGCAACTCAGGAGTGTGGCACAGGACCCCCTTCTATCCTTTCTCTGGCCTCTCGTGTCCCACCAGTGACCACGCTTCTGTCCGGCTGCCTCGGGCCTTCTCTGGTAAAACTTGGCGCCAGTTTCCCTAACCCTATGTGGTGCCTTCCTAGAAGGTTTAGCGGGGAGTCGCACCAATAGATGATCACGACCTCCAGTTCTTGGCTGAGGGATGATTTACCTCCACCAACTTGGGATCCGGTACCCTTCTTCTGCCTGACCCGTCACCCAATATCACGCGGGTCCTTAGGGTCCCTTCTGCCTTCGTGTTTCTGAGCCTTTCTACTCCTTGGTTCCTTCTCTTTCTTTTCTGTTCCTTTCTCTTTCTGTTCTGTTTCTTCTGTTTCTGTCCTGTTCTTTCTGTTTCTGTTCCTTTCTCTTCTCCTTCCCCGACCCCCTCTCTAGGCCCGCCTCTGGAGCAGAGCTCATGCAGAGCCTCTGCTCCCTGTCTTCTCCTCTGGTCTCCACCCTGTTCTAAGATGGTGCCCACCTTATATACCTCCCCCTCTGTGTCTGAGCCCAGGTGACCAGCACCCAATGGGCTCCTTCCTATGCTCCAGAAACCGTCCCCTCTGCTCCTACATCACTGGGTTCTCTCCCCCCTCCCCACTCCAGCCAGGGACATGGTCAGTTGTGCCTGCATATATATAAATGGGAGCACCGTCGAGCTGTCCCCCGGAAATAGGGTGAGTGTGTGTATGCAGCTAACTGAGCCCTGGTCCACACTCCATCCTTACCTGGGAGTGAAATATCACACCTCTGGTTGAGGTGCAATACCCCTGTAGCAACCGAACCCTCGGGGCGCTACACTTACTAGGAGCAGCCATCTCCATATATAACTAACAAATAAAGTACCACTCTGCAACGCTAAGTATGTGAACATGAAATATATGAAATTAGAACAGCATCGCTGCTCCAAAAAACAGATGTTTAATATTTCTGTTTAATATAGAGCTTTGAAACTCTCTCCAATTTGCTTATTTGTAATTTGCAAAGAATATTTAATATCTTGCCAGATTACAGACAACATTCGGTATTATTCACTGTTTTAGATAAGTCTAATCTCTAAATATTTACGCAGCAGTCTACACCACTCCCATTGTGTCTTTTACTGTCTAATTACATTTTTGCCTGAAATTCACTTATTTTAATTTATTATAGTAATTTGCAAGTGTTGATAAGCAATATTAGGCCACGACCCCACAATCAGCATTTGGTCAGTATTCGGTCAGTATTTTTTCCCAAGAGTGGGAGCCAAAACCAGGAGTTCTCACCTGGTTTTGGCTCTGACTCGCCCCCTGGGCCGTGGGGTACCCGGAACCGGGCTTCTGTACGAGGGTGGGGGTAGTAGTGGCAACTCGATCCCGGGGCTCGGCGTGGTCAGACCAAATTGTGGCAGTCTATCAATCAGTGCTTTAAATGTCCGACTATGCCACCCATGGATTGCGGTCAGGGATAACCGCCGCTGCGAGGCAGACCGCTGAGGCTGGTGTTGGTGTGCAGCACAGGGGTAGAATAACTCCCCACGGGAAGAGTGTAGCCTCAGGGGAGTGTAGGTGGATGCTGGGGGTGATAGTGCAGGCCGCAATAGTAAGAGTTCAGAGTCCGCTTCAAACAGTCCAGGGTCTTTATTGTAGGAATTATTAATGACCCAACAGTAGTACCGGTTAGGAGTGTGCCTGGATGTCTGAGAGCGTTCGTGCGAGCCCCACTGGTCAGGGTGAGTGTGTAGGCCTACCGTTCTCTCTATGCTCTTTCTGACTATCCCCCTCTTCGTGGTGTAATAGCCCACGTCCCTGAGCTGGCCGTGTACTTCTCGCCTGTATGGCTTGCGACTCGGGACTTGGGTACCTTTTGCTTTCTCCTTGCTGTACTGGTCCCTCTGTGTGGCGGAGCCTCCAGGCTTCTTAGGCCAAGGGACCTGAAATCCCTCACGGGTTGGTTCTCTGCTGCTGGGCTTATAACCCTGACAGCCTCGGACCCCAATGTCCGGATAGATTGGTTCTCTGCCAGGACCGGCTCTCGTCGCCTCTGTCCCTGGCTCGCAGTCTCTCCTCTGCGTCACGGACTCCTCAGCTGACCTGTCCCTTTTCTCTGAGAACCCTTCTGGTCACTTCAGAAGTGGGTTCTGGTCTCTCTAACCCTGCCCCAGTTCCAGATTTTATAGGGCAGCCTGCTCCCCCTACTGGCCTGGGACAGGAGTTGCTGCATGCTAATTGTCCCTAACCAGGGTCCCTCCCTCCTGCTCTCAGACACAGCCTTTAATATCTGTGGCATCCAGGCCCGGAGTGCCACAGCTCCCACTACTGAGAAAAAATACTGACCGAATACTGACCAAATACTGATAGTGGGGCCATGGCCTTAGGGTAATTTCCAGCAACTAGGGTAAAGTGAAGTTTATGTCATTCGACACGACCAGTAGTGACACTGGTACAAAGGATGGTGTGTGCGTCCTCTTGCAACAAACTGCAGAAAGACCTACTGAGTTTGTCATGTAGGCATACATTCATGAGCTAACTATTGCAAGAGTGTTTGATAAATTGTGGCTGGCATCAACAGGTCCAAATATAAATTTGTTTGAGAGATTTTTGGCTGCCTGGAATCAACTTGATAAAACCAGGTTTTCGGATGGAATTGTAGATGACATAGTTTCAACTGAGCTAGGTCCACTTAAGGAGTATCTAGTTGAATTTTGCACCAACCAGCCTGCACAATGCCATCCAAGAGAATTACAAGGAATTGTTAACAGTGGCACTCCTAATCCTTGGTTCACAGACGTACACATTAACACTCCAGGCACCTACCATCGGGCCCGATGGATGGTCAAAGTGATATACGCTCTGAAGATCTTCATGTTCATCACCATTTTCGTTTAACTTTGACAGAGTTAAAAAATCTCCTTCAATTTTGCACTGTCCATTTATACTTGAAGGCTTGGTACCTTTGTCAGATCCCAGCCACATCACTGCGAAATGACTGGACATTACTGTAAGAACTTGTAGCATACAAAGTAATCAATGCGCCTGTTGCTGAGTCAGCAATAAAAACTTTCAACAGACACACCTATGGTACTTCAGTGAGATTATGATGGGTCTGGCTTTTTTGACATTGAGGTTCCAACCACAGAAGAGGTTGAGATGGTACTGGCTCTGCAGAAGGAAGGCAACGATGTCTACTCAACTTGCGTGCAGCTTGCCGAAGACCTTGTGCCACACAAGAAGCTTCGTCACTTCATGTCGTCCAACACAAAAAAAACTGTTCGTTGCACTGGTAATAAACCAAGATTTTCTTCAGCAACATCCTTGTCTGTGGCATACTATTGCAAGTTACATCGATGCATTCTCAAAAGTCGATTGAAAATTGTGAATGATACCGATGAACGCTCCATTGCACTCATGAGTACATTCAATTCGTCATTGAGCACTCAAGAAAACCAGAAACAGTTTATGTTACACGTACGCCGCCTAAGTTCAGATAGGGGCGAGACAGGTTACATGAATTTGTTGGAATCCTGGGGGAACTGTTACTCAGGGCGACCATAGGCTGCAACTTCTCTCAAGCACAGGACAGATTCAGTTGCTGACCAGACACATTTGACAAGAGTACTTAGAAACGGTAGAACAGAAACATTTAGTGAGGCACGGTGTCACGGTCGCCACACTTTCCTTGTCTGCTATGTTACTATTGTGTGGAGGCTGTCAGTCTGTTTTGGTTTTGCTGGGTCGTTTCTGCAATCATCTGTGTTCACTTCCCTTGATTAGTCTTCTACTTAAGCATGCTAGCTCCTTCACCCAGTGTCAATTGTACACTTGCTGTTGCCTGTGTAGGACTGATCTCTCTGTGCTCTGTGCCTGACCCAGCCTGACTATTTTCCCTTACCTGGATTTTGACCATTTGCCTGTTATCTGACTACTCTTTTGTCTACTCCCTTTGTACTGCGCCATTTTCCTGGACTTGACTTTGGATTGTTTGACCTCCCTCTATTTATCCAATAAGTAGCACTTACATAATATTTCTTTGAGCAATGTTAGTCTCTTTTCTCCTCTTCTGAGACTGTTATTTCTGTAGTGACTCGCTTCACATTACAATTGACTGCTAATTTTTTCTTTTTCCCACCTATGGATCCGTTACATGCTTTGTGTGATCAGGTGGCGAATCTGACTCAGTTAGTTCAGGATCTGGCCTTGGAACAACACAAACTGGCGTCCTCACAGGCTCAGTTACAAGACCAGATTTCTGGTACGTTTAGAATCTTTCCTCTCCAACCACTGTCATAACTTCTGAACCATTTGACGTATCTTTGATCCCCCCTGAACCGGCTATAGCACTCCCTGACAAATTTTCGGGGAGAAAGATCAGTTCAGAACTTTCAAAGAGAGTTGTAAATTATTGTTTACTTTGCGCCCTCAGTCATCAGGGAGTGAGTCACAGCGGGTGAGAATTATAATGTCACTTCTGCGGGGGGGTCCCCAGACTTGGGCATTTTCTCTACCCCCTTTTGCTCCTGAACGTCTTTCTGTGGACAATTTCTTTGACTCTTTAGTAGAGATGAGCGTTGTTCGACTCGAACTGTTCGCCAATCTCAAATTCGAGCTGTTTTGGGCGGTGTTCGAGCAGTTCGGCGAACACGAACGATTTGAAAAAAATTCGGCTGTTCGAGGTTATGTTCGATAACTGTTCGTGCACCAAAATCATAACTGGATTTTTTCTCAGTAATGATGAAAATTAATGTTAATACACAGTTTGAGTGTACAGCGGGGCGGGGGGAGGGGCAGGGGATGGATCTCTGCAGGAATAATGAAGATCTCCATTTTTTTTTTCTCTTTCCCGCATTTACAGTGGGGAGGTGCAATCTGTCAGCCTATCAGCAGCGCACACACGGAGCGAAGTGCTTTTTTTCACACAAGCAAGGACATGTGTCATTGGCAGTGTATGTCACATGTCCTTGCCCTATAAGACCCAGCCATTTTCCCCGTCGCCACCATTTTCTCACTGCTGCAGCTGCGTGCTAGACGGCACCGCTGTTGCTGTGTGCGCTATACCTTGTTAATTCCAAGCCAATTTTCGCACAAATCTACAGATAGCTTGGGAGTAGGGAGTAGTTGTGATTGCAGTCCTTTTAAGGACTAGGTTACAGCATTTTTTACGACTTTTATCAGGCAGGTCTGTGCTCTTAAATAGATAGGTTGTGGGAGTAAAGACTAATTGTAATTGCAGTCCTTTTCAGGACTAAGTTACATCAGTTCCTATCAGTTTTTGCCAGGCAGGTCTGTGCCAGTGCTGTGCAAGTTTTTTTTCACAGCATTTGGCTAAATCTAGCAAAGCTAATCCTTTTTGGCCTATTGCAGAGTGTGTTAGTCAGTGGAGTAGCCTATCTGTGTTGCAAGCTACACCACCTGAGTATAGAATACCAATTTTTTTACTGCACCTAGTGAAGTAAAACCTTTTGGGCACAGCATCATTCTATTAGTCCATTTATACTGACCTCCATAAGGTTGCAAATTGAATATAATTTTTTTCTGCATTTAGCTCTGAAAAAATATTTGGCCTTCTAGCTGTGTGTGGGACTTGTTCTATTAGTCCATCTATACTGACCTCCATCAGGTTGCAAACTGAATATAATTTTTTTCTGCATCTACCTCTGAAAAAATATTTGGGCTTCTAGCTGTGTGTGGGACTTGTTCTATTAGTCCATCTATACTGACCTCCATCACGTTGCAAATTGAATATAATTTTTTTCTGCATCTAGCTCTGAAAAAATATTTGACCTTCTAGCAGTGTGTGGGACTTGTTCTATTAGTCCATCTATACTGACCTCCATCAGGTTGCAAATTCAAAATAATTTTTATCTGCATCTAGCTCTGAAAAAATATTTGGCCTTCTAGCAGTGTGTGGGACTTGTTCTATTAGTCCATCTATACTGACCTCCATCAGATTGCAAATTGAATATAATATTTTTCTGCATCTAGCTCTGAAAAAATATTTGGCCTTCTAGCAGTGTGTGGGACTTGTTCTATTAGTCCATCTATACTGACCTCCATCAGGTTGCAAATTCAAAATAATTTTTATCTGCATCTAGCTCTGAAAAAATATTTGGCCTTCTAGCAGTGTGTGGGACTTGTTCTATTAGTCCATCTATACTGACCTCCATCAGGTTGCAAATTGAATATAATATTTTTCTGCATCTAGCTCTGAAAAAATATTTGGCCTTCTAGCAGTGTGTGGGACTTGTTCTATTAGTCCATCTATACTGACCTCCATCAGGTTGCAAACTGAATATAATTTTTTTCTGCATCTAACCCAGACAATAGTTTTGGCCTAATACCACAGTTTGGCCACTCAGCTCTGCTCGGTTCCCATCCATTGTTTTTTTGTGCAAACAACTCCAGAGCTGTGAATTAGTTAACCACCAAAATGAGTGGAAAAAGGCCTGCTGCTGGTGGAAAGGGGAATAGGCGTGTTGGGAAGGGGAAAAAAGGTTGTGTCCGTGGAGTAGGTGTTAAAGCAACAGTAACATCTGCAGAAAAAAGATCATCTTCCAGCAAAACTAAAATGTCTACTTCTTTTAGCGGACAATGTGATAAGATCCCTTTCTTACGGCCACGCCAATCGCTACAAATTCCAGATGAGGCACAAAAACAGCAGGTGCTTCAACGGATATCAAGTGCTCCTTTAAGTGGGCTCTCCTCCACATCAACTTCAACATCACAAATACTACAGTCCTCAAAGGTGTCACCCCAATCGCACTTGCTTCCTCACAGCTCCCAAATCTCCAGCTGCCCGTCTGAGTATGAGGTAGAACAGATGGTTGAGTCTGCAGAGCTGTTTACTCATACTATAGCCTGGGAATCAGAGGTCGGCTCCAGCGCTTCTGTGAATCCAGACGAGGAAATGATCTGCACTGATGCCCAGAATCTTTATGAGTCGGATCCAAGACCAGACGCAGAAGGTTCTGACCATAATGTAGACCCTGATTCCCAAACTGTAACTCCTGTTGGTGGAGACAATGAGGAAGACGATGATGAGACTCAAATACCTGATTGGAGCGACAACTTTAGTTTTTTGTCAGGGCAGGAACAGGTTGGCTCTGAGGACGACGGGTGTGATAACACACAGGGTGATGATGATGAGGTTGGAGATCCCACTTACTGTCAACCCAAAGTCAGCCAAGAGATGAGGTCAGCAGAGGAGGTGGAGGAGGATGCTAGTGACGACGAGGTCAGGTTGCGCCTTCCTGGACAGAGACGTAGTACTGGAAGCATGTCAACAACTGCATCCTCAAACACAACTCTGCCTCTGACCACAAGTCGTAGTGGCTCTTCTGGTCGCATGGGTGCTAAGCCTTGCATAGCCTGGGCATTTTTTCAGATCGATAAAGATGACCCAACTCGTGTTATCTGTAACATTTGTCAACAAAAGCTAAGTAGAGGCCAAAAAATACATAGTTTGAGTACTTCATGCATGAACCGGCACATGGACATGAAGCATAAGTTGCTGTGGGAAGCTCACTGTGCTACAATGCGGCCTAGCCGGCCGGGCCAACCACCGTCTGCCCCATCTTGTGCATCTGCGGCCTCTTCATCCTCTGTGACTGGGGGGACAGCAGTCACACCTGTTTTGGGACGCAGACCTGCCACCTCTTTACCCGCAACAGCCAGCGTGATTGGCAGGTCATCATTTTCTTTGGAGGTGGTAACACCAGCTGGTGTTGAGCGCTGTCCGACATCGATAGCACCACCTTTGGATCAAGGCAACCTAACATGTCTGCCTGCATCTTCCTCACAGACCGGCAGTTTGCCGGGGACACCCTTATCAACCCCGTCTAAGCACAACAGCCAGCCCTCAGTCCCTCAGATGTGGACAAGTAAAAGACCATTTCCTCCTAGCCATGAGAAAGCTAAGAGGTTGAATTTCACCATCTGCAAGCTCTTGGCTACAGAAATGCTGCCTTTCCACCTGGTGGACACAGAGGATTTTCGAGACCTTATGTCCGTCGCAGTGCCCCAGTACCAGATGCCCAGTCGGCACTACTTCTCAAAGAAAGGTGTGCCTGCGCTCCACCAGCATGTCGCACACAACATCACCGCTTCTTTGAGAAACTCTGTGTGTGACAGGGTGCATTTCACCACAGACACTTGGACGAGTAGGCATGGACAGGGGCATTACATGTCGCTGACTGGGCACTGGGTAACTATGGTGACAGCAGGACAAGGGGCTGCTGTCCAAGTCTTGCCGTCCCCACGAGTTGTGCGTCAATCCTCTTTATGTCAAAGTTCCTCCACTGCTTCTGCCTCCTCAATCTCCTCTCGGTCCTCCACCTGCACCCAAAGCCTGTCTGGTCATGCCACAAGCTTTCTAACTGCGCAGAAGAGATCCTGCACACCTCCTTACTATGCTGGCAGTAGGGCTCAAAGTCATCAGGCGGTTTTTACTTTGAAATGTCTGGGAAATGTGAGTCACACAGCTGAGGAGTTGTGGTCAGCTCTGGAGAACCAATTTCATGAATGGTTGTCTCCACTGGACCTGAAACCAGGGAAGGCCGTGTGCGACAATGCTTCAAACCTGGGTGCTAACCTTCGCCGGGGCAATGTCACACACGTGCCTTGTATGGCTCACGTGTTGAACCTGGTTGTCCAGCAATTTTTAGCCCACTATCCCGGACTAGATGGCCTTCTGCAGAGGGCACGGTCGCTGTGTGCTCACTTCCGCCGTTCGCATCCCGCAGCTCAGCGACTTACATCTCTACAGAAGTCGTTGGGCCTGCCACTTCACCGGCTAAAATGCGATGTGCCTACCCGGTGGAATTCAACTCTACACATGTTGCAGCGACTGTGGCAGCACCGACAAGCCCTGGTGCAATACGTTCTGACTTATAGCCTGGGCCAACGGGATCCAGAGGTGGGGCAAATCACGCTGGAGGAGTGGTCTCAGATCAGGGATCTATGCACCCTTCTGCACAGTTTTGAAATGGCGACGAAGATGTTTAGTGCTGACGATGCCATTATCAGCATGACTATTCCGGTGATTTACATGCTGGAGCACATGTTAAACAGAATTCGGAGTCAGGTGGTGGCACAAGAGGAGGTGGAGGAAGTAGAGGAGGAGGAGTTGTATGCGGAAGGGCTAACATCTGCAAGGTCCAGACGGTCGGCAGCACCAAGGCGGCAGGCATGTGAGGGTGGGGGAGATGGTTTTACCAGGGCACATGGTAGCAGCCAAACTAGTGAGGAAGGTACAGGAGCCCAGGAAGAAGTGGAGGACGAACTGATGGAAGACTCATCAGATGAGGGAGACCTTGATCACATTTCTGTTGTGCGAGGTTGGGGGGAGAGGACAGAGGAAGGAAGCATGATTGTTACCTCGCCACCAACACAACAGGGACTTGGTGCTCCTGGATGCGCAAGACACATGAGTGCCTTCTTGCTGCACTACCTGCAACATGACCCTCGAATTGGGAGAATTAGAAATAATCCTGACTACTGGGTTGCCACACTGTTAGATCCCCGGTACAAAAGTAAATTTGCAGAAATAATTCCTGCCATAGAAAGGGATGCACGCATGCAGGAGTATCAGCAGAGACTGTTGCAGAATCTTACATGTGCTTTTCCACAAAACACCAGTGGTGCACGTAGTGAATCTCACAGTTCCAACTTGCCAACCGTGGGACCGTCGAGTGTTCAGCACTCAAACCGTAACAGAAGCACAGTATCTGCTGGTAACATCAATTTTGCGGAATCATTTCACCACTTTTTTAGCTCATCCTTTGCAAGGCCACAGGAGACAAGAAGTCTGACACATAGTCAACGCCTAGAGACGATGGTACAGGAGTATCTCCAAGTAAACATTGAAGCCATGACTGTGTCACTGGACCCTTGCTCTTTTTGGGCTTCCAATCTGGATAAATGGCCGTAGCTCGCCACTTACGCCTTGGAGATCTTGTCATGCCCCGCAGCCAGCGTTCTGTCTGAACGTGTGTTCAGCGCTGCTGGTGGTGTGCTGACAGATAAGCGCACGCGGCTCTCCACTGATAATGTAGACAGACTCACGTTCATAAAGATGAACAAATCATGGAACCGAAACGACTTTTCTACCCCTGTGTCATCCTGGGGAGAGTAAAAGCTTGATGATTGGTTAAAATCACCTCACCAACCATTTTAAGCTTTCAAATTACTAATCATGTTTATCTGTATCTTGGCTGGAAAATTATTTGGGCTTTGTAGCAGTGTGCAGTAATGATTCTATTAGGCCATCTATACTAAGCTCCACCAGATTTAAAATTAATAATAATTTTTAGCTGCATCTAGCCCGTAAAATAATTTTGGGGCTTCGAGATGTGCAAGACACATAAGTGCCTTCTTGCTGCACTACCTGCAACATGACCCTCAGATTGTCAGAATTCGAAGTAATCCTGACTACTGGGTTGCCACACTCTTAGATCCCCCACACTCTTCGATCAACCTTTTCATTTTAATAAAGACCAAAAAAATGGTCATTTTTGAAATTATAAGCATTAGCAGGTTATTAGAAACTGAAATCAAACAGTTTTCAACTCAAAACTTTATTCTAGGTGATGTTACATTTGCACATAGGACCGCTTGTTCAAAAGGAGCTTCTGAACTCTCTCGTCCATTGAATTTGTCAGGTTTTGGATGGTTTCTGCTTCAATTGTTTTGCATGAGGACAGAATACCCTCCCAGAGCTGTTGCTTAGATGTGAACTGCCTCCTGCCATCATAGACACTCCTTTTGATGATGCTCCAGAGGTTCTGAATGGGGTAGAGGTCAGGGGAGCATGGGGGTCACACCATAAGTTTGTCCCCTTTTATGCCCTTATCAGCCAGAGATGCAGATGTGTTATGTGCAGCATGAGACGGTGCATTATCATGCATGAAAATGATCTTGCTGTGGAATACACGGTTCTTCTTCTTGAACCATGGCAGGAAGTGCTGTTTGAGAAACTCCACATACATTATGGAGTTCATCTTTACCCCTTCAGGGATCCTAAAGGGGCTGACAATCTCTCTCCCCATGATTCCACCCCAAAACATTACTCCACCTCCTCCTTGTTGGCGCTGTAGCCGTGTTTGCGTGGGGTGTCCATCAACCAGCCATCCTTCACTCCATCCATCTGGACCATCGAGCGTTGCACGGCACTCATCCGTGAACAAAACAGTTTTAAAATCAGTCTTCATGTAATGTTTGGCCCACTGGAGCCGTTTCTGCTTGTGTGCAGTGGATAGAGGAGGTCGACAGGATGGCGTACGCACAGCTGCAAACCTCTGAAGGACCCTCCATCTTGTTGTTCGGGGGACGTTGGAGGCACCAGCAGCTTCAAAGACTTGTCTGCTGCTATGACAAGGCTTTTTTGCCACTGCTCTTTTAACCTGACGTAATTGCCTGTAGGAAAGAGTCCTCAATTTGCACTTATCAGCACGCACACGTGTGTACTGTGAATCAGCTACATACTTCTTGATTGCCAAGACACTTCATCCTGATCATCACACAATGTTGATTGTAGTCATGCCTTGACCTAAACACGCCACAATTTGTTGCTTCTCAACAGCCGACACATCCTTTTTCTTTCCCATTTTGGCATAAAATGTAGGCTGCTTAATAATGTGGGACAGCCTTCTTAAGTAGTCTTGCCGTTCATTGGACACACCTGCCAAACTAATTAGCACAGGTGTCTGCAATTGCTTACAGTGATATAAAGAGCCCTGACACACATCACCATCAAAGAGTTTAACTGACAAACAAACAAATTCTTCCCTTATCACTCCTAAACACTTTTTGCATAATAATTTGGAACACAGTGTACGTGTGCTTTTCCACAAAACACCAGTGGTTCACATAGTGAATCTTACAGTTCTACCTTGCCAACCGTGGTCTGTATGGAGCTGTTCAATAAAGGGCCCAAAATTAAGATAACATAGACGGGAGAGGTCTCTATGAATAGGAATTCCGAAGAATTTGATACCCTGTGAGGACCAGGCAAAGGGAAAGTTGGACTGGATGGAATCCTGTATGGATTTGGGGAGGGAGACATCAAGGGCCTCAGACTTCGCTGTATTGATTTTAAAATTTGACCATTTAACAAAGTGATCTATTTCAGCCATAACAGCCTGCTGATGGATATATGTGATTGACATCATCAGCAAATGCAGAGCACTTGTACTCAGTGCCTCCCACCTCAATCCACCTAATATTGGGGTTATGGCGAATTGATGAGAGCAGGTGCTCCGTCACTAGAATGTATAAGAGAGGGGACAGAGGACATCCCTGCCTTGTCCCATTGGTGATTATGAAAGGTGATGAAAATGTTCTGACGCGCCCCCTGGGCCTTGGGACATCTGGAGCCGGACCCTTTTTGGTGGATGCTGGTGGTTGTAGTCTCCGTGGCGGCGACCCGGTTCCGTGGCTCAGGGCGGTCAAAGCAGTGGCGGAACTATTTATGTGGTTTTGATGTTTAAATGTCCGACTACGCCACCCATGGATTGCGGTCAGAGTGAACCGCCGCTGCAGGGCAGACCGCTGAGGCTGGTGTTGTGGGTGCAGCAGAGCGTAGCATAACTCCCCACGGGAGGAGTATAGCCTCAGGGCAATGTATGCGGAGGATGGGGGTGATGGTGCAGGGCAGCAGCAGTAATGACACGGAGTCAGTGATGCAGTCCAGGGCCTTTACTCACAGTTCTTATTATCCAGACCACTTCTGCAGGTAACGGCTGCCCACGACGTACTGTGCTCACCAGGTGAGGGACTCAGACAACTCCCAGATAACTTTGGAGCGCTTCACAGGACCCCCTTTGTGTGTCCTTTGTCTGGCCTTTCTTACCAACCCTTCTGTCCGGCTGCCTCGGGCCTCCTCTTGGTAAACTTGGCGCTAGTTTCCCTGACCCTATGTGCTGCCCTCCTAGCGGGTGTAGCGAGGGGCTGCGCCACATAAAATGTCACAGCCTCCGGTTTCTTGCTGAGGGTCGTTTCCCGCCTCCACTAGTTTCGGGGACCGGTCTCCCACTTTGGCCTGACCCCTCCACGCAGGTGGATTCGGGCGTGCGGTAGTGACTCGCCCGTCCACACTCCTGGGATCCCTTCGTTCCTCGTTCCTGGAGCCTTCTCTGCTCCTCTTCCTTCCTTCTCCCTCTTCCAGGCCTAGGCCTCTGTTACTAGGCCCGCCTCTGGAGCAGAGCTCATGCAGAGCCCCTGCTCCCTGTCACTTCTGCTCAGACTTCTCTGCACTGAACTAAGATGGTGCCCACCTTTTATACTCCCTTCTCAATGCACCCAGGAACTGCTTCCTCCCTGCTCCTGCACTACAGGGTTTCCCTTCCTCAGTGTTCCCTCCCCCCACTCCAGCCAGGGACAGGGACTGTCGTGCCCATCTCAGGGGCATATTGGTCGCCCTGCCCCACGGCAATGTGGTGTAATGCATGCAGGTGTCGGGGTCCTGATCCACACTTCATCCTTATCTGAGAGTGAAATATCACACCTCAGGGTGAGGTGCAATACCTCTGCAGCAACTGAGCCCTCGGGGTGCTACAGTTCCATTTATCTTCAGCCTAGGTGACGCATTGCAATACAGGGCCGTGATTTTGGCTATAAAAGGGTCCCCTAGACCCCTACCCCAAGATTTTTAAGAGAATAATATATGGCGTGCCAGGAGACTCTATGGAATGCTTTCTCAGCATCCAACGAGAGTATCTAATTACTAATTTTTAACTGCATCTAGCCCAGGAAATACTTTGTGCCTAGTAGCAGTGTCTGCTAGTCAGCGGATTATCCCGGCTGTTAAGCAAGCTACACCACCTGTAGTTTGGACACTTAATTTTTTCAAAGGAAATGCTTCGGGACCACGGGATACTCAGTGAAGAGCATCAGGAGGCACCCCAAGGCATAGGGGCTGGGACTGGCGGTAGGACGCCTTGCGGTGGACAGCCGAGCTCGATCCTTATAAAAGCTTTTTAACTGCAGCAGCTTTAGTGGATGCTACTGGAGCTGGAATTACCGCGGCTGCTGGCATGAAACATGCCCTTCAATAGATCTTTGTAAAAGGATTTAAAGTGTATTCATTCAAATTAGAGAGACAATTTAAATTAAAAAGCTTAGCGCTGCCTCCACCACAGGGGGGCTCGCTCGACCCACCAGCGGACAGGCACCAGTATTGGGAGAGGGGGGCTGGCCGTCAGGGTCCACCGCGGCTCTGGCACAAACGGAGGTGGCACGGGCAGGAACGGACTGGCCGTGTCGGCTTCTCACTTTTTGGATTTTAGAAGGGCATAACATGCCTACATCTGTGTCTCCCCCTCCCTTTTACTCCTCCACCTCTTTTCTTTTCGCATGACTATATGTACTTGTCACTTTTCCATGTGTTAGTTATGTCTTCTGAGCAGTTTGTCAGCTTTTGGACACCTTTGAAGGTGTTTTCTATGTGTTTCTATGTGTTTTTGTTTGCCTGCCATTGGTTTTAACGGTGTTCGAAGGTGTTCGACGAACAGTTCGACGAACAGTTCGGCGAACACAAGGGTGTTCGACGAACCGAACCGAACTCGAACACTACAGGGGGTGGATCAACACTACTCTTTAGGACAGATCTATGACGAACCTGACAGGGTCAAGGTAGCAGAGACAAGGATCATGAACCTGACACAGGGGAACCACAAAGCGGTAGACTACTGTTCTGAGTTTCGTCAGTGGTCTACTGAGGTTCTCTGGAATGACGCGGCTCTCAGGTGCCAATTCCTCAGGGGTCTTTCAGAGTCTCTAAAGGACACTCTGGCTCTGCATGCTCCACCTGGTTGTTTGGTGGAGGCCATGACTCAGGCTATCCGCATGGATCGGAGGATGCGGGAGAGACGCAAGGTTCAACAGGAGGTTCCATTTTGTCCACCGGGCCCGAGTCTTTTACCAGAGGTAGAACCTATGGAGGTTGGAGCTGCCAGCTCAAGGGTTAAGGAGAGGAGACGCCGTCTGGAACTTGGACTTTGTCTGTATTGTGGCCAAAATGGACATCTCTTAAAGAATTGCCTGGCACGACCTGCAACGAATAAGCCGTCGGGAAACGCCTAGGTCTGGGTGATTGTCGAGGAGGTCACCCAGACTTACAGGTACCCTTTTACTCCTCTGATAAAGTGTTGTTGAATGCTGAACTTCGTTTCAAAAACAGTGTCTATCAACATTTGCCTTTATTGACTGTGGAGCCGCGGCTAATTTCATTGATTCGGGACTTGTTCAGAAGTTAGGATTAGGGACAGTTAAGCTAGAAGACCCTATTCAAATTGTGGCTATTGCTAGAACACCGTTGCTAAAAAATCTGCTTCAGTTAGTTACGGTGGAGTTCACACTCAAGGTGGGGTCACTTCATACAGAATTAATCTCCTGTTATGTCTTGGACAATTTACCTGCTGGGATTGTGTTGGGTCTTCCTTGGCTGCGCATGCATAATCCGATCATTGACTGGTATCAGAAAGATATTGTCAAATGGGACCCTCATTGTATTGAAAAATGTCTTAAATCTGTGCATGCTTGCTCCGTTAGTCTGGAGGGTCTTCCGGAATACCTGAAGGACTTCGGAGATGTTTTCTCAGAAGTAGAGTCTGAGATCTTACCTCCTCACCGTCCCTATGACTGTGCTATTAATCTCATTCCTAATGCCAAATTACCCAAAGCTCGCTTGTATAACTTGTCTGGCCCTGAGCGGGCATGCATGAAGGCTTATATTAACGAAAGTTTATGGAAAGGTCATATTCATCCTTCCTCATCACCGGTTGCCGCCGTATTCTTTTTTGTTAAAAAAAAAGATGGAGGTCTCTGTCCCTGCCTCGACTTCCGAGAATTAAACAAGATAACGGTTAAAAATACTTATCTGCTTCCACTTATCCCCGATCTAAAGTACAGACCAAAAGTTTGGACACACTTTCTCATTTAAAGACTTTTCTGTATTTTCATGACTATGAAAATTGTACATTCACACTGAAGGCATCAAAACTATGAATTAACACATGTGGAATTATATACTTAACCAAAAAGTGTGAAACAACTGAAAATATGTCTTATATTCTAGGTTCTTCAAAGCAGCCACCTTTTGCTTTGATGACTGCTTTGCACACTCTTGGCATTCTCTTGATGAACTTCAAGAGGTAGTCACCGGAAATGGTCTTTCAACAATCTGGAAGGATGCTTAGCACTTGTTGGCATTTTGCCTTCACTCTGCGGTCCAGCTCACCCCAAACCATCTCGATTGGGTTCAGGTCTGGTGACTGTGGAGGCCAGGTCATCTGGCGTAGCACCCCATCACTCTCCCTCTTGGTCAAATAGCCCTTACACAGCCTGGAGGTGTGCTTTGGGTCATTATCCTGTTGAAAAATAAATGATGGTCCAACTAAATGCAAACCGGATGAAATAGCATGCCGCTGCAAGATGCTGTGGAAGCCATGCTGGTTCAGTATGCCTTCAATTTTGAATAAATCCCCAACAGTGTTACCAGCAAAGCACCCCCACACCATCACACCTCCTCCTCCATGCTTCACGGTGGGAAACAGGCATGCAGAGTCCATCCGTTCACCTTTTCTGTGTCCCACAAAGACACGATGGTTGCAACCAAAGATCTCAAATTTGGACTCATCAGACCAAAGCACAGATTTCCACTGGTCTAATGTCTATTCCTTGTGTTCTTTAGCGCAAACAAGTCTCTTCTGCTTGTTGCCTGTCCTTAGCAGTGGTTTCCTAGCAGCTATTTTACCATGAAGGCCTGCTGCACAAAGTCTCCTCTTAACAGTTGTTGTAGAGATGTGTCTGCTGCTAGAACTCTGTGTGGCATTGACCTGGTCTCTAATCTGAGTTGCTGTTAACCTGCAATTTCTGAGGCTGGTGTCTCGGATAAACTTATCCTCAGAAGCAGAGGTGACTCTTGGTCTTCCTTTCCTGGGGTGGTCCTCATGTGAACCAGTTTCTTTGTAGCGCTTGATGGTTTTTGCAACTGCACTTGGGGACACTTTCAAAGTTTTCCCAATTTTTCGGATTGACTGTCCTTCATTTCTTAAAGTAATGATGGCCACTCATTTTTCTTTACTTAGCTGCTTTTTTCTTGCCATAATACAAATTCTAACAGTCTATTCAGTAGGACTATCAGCTGTGTATCCACCTGACTTCTGCACAACACAAATGATGGTCCCAACCCCATTTATAAGGCAAGAAATCCCACTTATTAAACCTGACAGGGCACACCTGTGAAGTGAAAACCATTTCCTGTGACTACAAGTGTTGAGCGATCATGCTCGACACTGCTCGGTACTTGCCCGAGCATCACGCTACTCGGGATGTTCGGCGAGCACCGAGCATTTCCGGGTTACTCGGGCGGGAGCTCGGGTCTCCGCCCTGCATGTTTGGCGCTCTTTACAAAGCCAATGAACATGCAGGGATTGCCAGCCAGTCACTGTAATAGCGCAGCCATGTTGTTTGTGGGCGTTACAGTGATTGGCTGGCCGCACAGCGTCACCTCGAGTATTTAAAACCGGGCGCCGCCATCTTGGACACAGACGCTCCGGATCAGACAGTGTAGGGACAGCGCTGCTGAGCTAGGGAGAGATTTTTGCTGCAAAATAGTTAGTGTAGGGTCTGTAAAGGCTGCCAGAACAAGCAAACAGTCCTTCTCAGGACTAATATCCATCCCAGATATCAGGCAGGCAGGCAGGCAGGCTGTATAGGAGACGCAGTGGTTATACCAGCAAACACTGCATTACAGTCCTGTGTGCTCCTGTTTCTGAAATTGCTGGACTTAGCTGCAGGTCTCGGGGGCCAGTAAAAATCCTTTTTTTTCATATAAATCCTCTTTTTTTTTCCTCCTACACACTGTACAAATACCCGTCTTATTAACCTATTGGTGCCCCCCCCCCCCAAAAAAAAAAGTGTGTCTCTGATTTTTCAGACACAAATATATCTGTTGAAAATAGTCTGGTATAGGCCACAGAAACAGAAGTGTGGTTTTGCAGTTCAACAGGTAAAATCTGTGTAGTATACATTTTTGGGCCTTTGGTATCTAAAAAAAACAGTTTGAGTGTGTCGCTCACTGTTCAGCCGCAAATCTATAAATTTTAAAAAGTTTGGTATACACCAGTAAATTAAAACTGTGGTTTTGCTGTTCCATGGTAAAAAATCTCTATTATCCTGCTTTTTGCATTTTTTGCAGTAAAAAAAAACAGTAGTGACTCCTGAGTGTTCTGACGCAAAAATATATCTGTTGAAAATAGTCTGGTGTATGCCTGACAAATCCCAGTGTGGTTTTGCAGTTCTACGGGTAAAATCTGTGTAGTATCCAGTTTTGGGCCTTTGGTATCTAAAAAAAAAACATTTTGAGTGTGTCACTCACTGTTCAGTCGCAAATCTATATATTTTAAAAAGTCTGGTATACACCAGTTTATTAAAACTGTGGTTTTGCTGGTCCACGGTAAAAAATCTCTATTATCCTGCTTTTTGCATTTTTAGCAGTAAAAAAACCCAGTAGTGACTCCTGAGTGTTCTGACACAAAAATATATCTGTTGAAAATAGTCTGGTGTACGCCTGACAAATCCCAGTGTAGTTTTGCAGTTCTACGGGTAAAATCTGTGTAGTATCCAGTTTTGGGCCTTTGGTATCTAAAAAAAACCCAGTTTGAGTGTGTCGCTCACTGTTCAGCCGCAAAGCTATATATTTTAAAAAGTCTGGTATATATAAGTTTATTAAAACTGTGGTTTTGCTGTTCCATGGTAAAAAATCTCTATTATCCTGCTTTTTGCATTTTTTGCAGTTAAAAAAAACAGTAGTATCTCCTGAGTGTTCTGACACAAAAATAAATCTGTTGAAATTAGTCTGGTGTACGCCTGACAAATCCCAGTGTGGTTTTGCAGTTCAACGGGTAAAATCTGTGTAGTATCCATTTTTGGGACTTTGGTATCTAAAAAAAAAAACAGTTTGAGTGTGTCGCTCACTGTTCAGCCGCAAATCTATATATTTTAAAAAGTCTGGTATACACCAGTAAACAATAACTGTGGTTTTGCCATTCCACGGTAAAAAATCTCTATTATTCAGGTTTTGGTATTTTTTCCGTAAGGAAAAACAGTAATAGTTTCTCCTTGATTGTTCTGATTGTTTAAAAGAGTCGGGTGTAGGCCAGAGAAATAGAACTGTGGTTTTCCTCTTCCACGGTTCTAGTCTACTTTTTATTACCCTTTTTCCATTGATAGTGCGAGTGTAAGCTATTTTACTTCCTTTACAATGGGCAAAGCGCGTGGCAAGGGACGTGGAACTGGACGTTCTGGTGATGGTGCGTGCAGGGGACGGGGCCGTGGCCAAGGTGAAAATGTGCCACAACCAACATCCACATCTTCTCGCTCCCACTTCTTGACCGAATTAATAGGGAAGCACAGAACAACACCAGTATTGCGAACTGATCAGTGTGAACAGGTTATTAATTGGATAGCAGATAATACTTCCAGTTACCTGGGCACCACCACCTCCGGTCTGTCTTCCACACGGTCAACTCTTAGTAGCTGTGAATCTCGACCGCATACTCCTCCTCACCCTGATGCTCCTTCCTCCCACCATGCCAAGTGTCGTCAGACAGCAATTGATCCCACACTTGGACACTCTGAAGAGCTGTTCACTGGTCCATTTCCATATTTGTGCCCCTCACCTGCTACGCTTGAAGAGCTGGAAGAGGAGATCCCACAGGAAGTCGACGCTGGCAATTTGTCACAAGAGGTGGACAATGACGAGACACAATTGCCAGGAAGTGAGGAGGAGCATCGTGGTGCGCAAGTGGAAGTGGAGGAGGTGGTGGATGATCTAGTAACTGACCCAATGTGGCAGGAGGACATGCAGAGTGAGGCCAGCAGCACACAGGGGGAGGGAGACAGAGTACCCCAACAGGCAGGAAGAAGCAGTGTGGTGGCCGCAGACAGAAGGCGGGCAACCGTTCCCCGTAACACCAACACGAGGGACGTTGCCAGTAGAAGCGGAAGGTCTTCCAGAGTCTGGAATTTTTTGAAAGACTCTGCTGATAACCCCAAAAAGGCCATTTGTACCACCTGCCATGCCATCATCAGCAGGGGTGACAAAACTACCAGCCTGACCACCACCAGCATGATCAGGCACATGGCAGCAAAGCACCCGACTTTGTGGGGCGAACCCCAGGGTCCACGACCAGTGTCAGCAGGTGTCACCACTGCTTCTTCCGCTGTTGTGCGTGCAATAGAACCCCCTGTTGTGTGTGCAAAGCAATCCCCTGTCCATACTGCATGTAAAGATGCCCCCTCCTCTCAGTCTTCACTTGTTATGGCAGTTTCTCAAGAAACAGCATCAACGTCCACGTCCACGTCCCACCGCAGCGTTCAATTGTCCATATCCCAGACCTTTGAACGAAAGCGGAAATTCGCAGCTAACGCCCCACAGGCCACAGTCCTAAATTCACACATTTCACGACTGCTTGCGCTGGAAATGCTGCCTTTTAGGCTGGTGGAGACGGAATCCTTCCGCAACCTTATGGCGGTGGCCGTCCCTCGGTACTCGGTCCCCAGCCGACACTATTTTGCCCGGTGTGCCATCCCCGAACTACACAAGCACGTGTCCCAAAACATCTGCCGTGCCCTCAACAACGCAGTTACCGGGAGAGTCCACCTGACAACGGACACGTGGACAAGTGCTTGTGGCCAGAGACGGTACATCTCCCTGACGGCACACTGGGTAAACATAGTGGAAGCCAGGACCCAGTCGGACCTTGGGACGGAACACATCCTCCCCACACCGAGTATTGCGGGCCCTATGTCAGTCAGAGTTGCCCCCACAGTGTACAGCTCCTCCGCATCATCCTCCTCCTCCTCCTCCTCCTCATGTTCAGCCTCCATCTCAGATATCACCACATCAGTTACAAGCTGGAAGCATTGGAGTACTGCCTCCGCTAAGCGGCAACAGGCTGTGCTGAAACTCATAAGCTTAGGTGATAAACCTCACACTGCTTGTGAGTTGTGGACAGCTGTGAAAGAGCAGGCAGATCTGTGACTGAGACCGCTGAACCTACACCCAGGCATGGTCATGTGTGACAATGGCCGTAACCTGGTGGTGGCTCTGAGCCGAGGCGAGATCACACACGTACCATGCCTGGCTCATGTGCTTAACCTCGTGGTTCAGCGGTTTCTTAAATCGTACCCCGAGTTGCCAGATCTGCTCGTGAAAGTACGCCGCCTGTCAGCTCATTTTCGCAAGTCGGCTACAGCTTCCGCCGCCCTTGCTGTGTTGCAACAGCGTTTGCAGCTTCCGGCACACCGACTCTACCCTCCACATGTTGCAAAGGATTTGTGAGCAGAAGAGAGCAGTTGTGGGGTACCAGCTGCAACAAGGCCGTCGATATTCAGGTCAGACTCCACACATAAGACCTCATGAACAAATAGGATGATTGCTTGCCCTAAATGTCACCACCCATACTCTATACAAAAATAGCCTTGGCACTCAAATATTCAAAGCAGTGAAATTTTATTTGCAGTCTATTAGTGAACATAAAACGTTTCGGTCGCAGTGACCTTCATCAGTTAACGATATTGCAGTATAGTTTGGGGGTTTGGATGTTCAATAGGACATTCCTATGGGGAGCAACTGTTAAGGACCACCTTAATACACAACAACAAGTGGTGGACACCGCGTTGTGAAGCCTGCCAGGTCCCATGTATTAAGGTGGTCCTTAACAGTTGCTCCCCATTCGAATGTACTATTGAACATCCAAACCCCCAAACTATAGGAGCTGTTATCATGCGCTGTAGACGGTAGTAACTGTACAAGTGTCATACCGTCGGTTCAGCGTGGTGGCCTGAAGACAGGGGGGAGGAGGAGGAGGAGGAGAGCATGGTCAGTCGTCATCTTGGTGAGGAAATGGAAATATTGCCCGTTACCAGTCTAGCATGCATGGCTGCCTTTATGTTACGCTGCCTTAACCGTGACCCTCGTGTTGTCAAAATGTTGGGTGACAGTCATTACTAGTTGGTGACACTTGTAGACCCCCGCTACAAGGAGAACTTTCACTCTCTTATTCCTGAGGTGGAGAGGTCTACAAAAATGGGCCAGTACCAGAAAGCCCTTGCTGCAGATCTGTTAAAAAAATTCCCATCTGAACACGCTAGCGGCAGAGGTCACAGTTTGTTGACCAACCAAAGCGTACAAGCGAGAGAGAGGCAACTCTATATCCAGCAGAGGCAGGGGAACACTGTCAATGTTCTGGGACAGTTTTCTCAGACCCTCCCTTCGAACAGACCCTGAGGCGCGGGGTACTCTCACAAGGAGTGGAAAGTTTCAAAAGATGGTGAGGGAGTACCTTGCCGACCGTACCAGCGTCCTCCGTGATTCCTCTGTGCCCTTTAATTATTGGGTATCCAAGCTGGACACTTGGAATGAACTCGCTCTGTACGCCTTGCAGGTCCTGGCTTGCCTTGCCGCTAGCGTGTTATCGGAGCGTGTTTTTACTGCCGCTGGGGGAATTATAACTGATAAGCGCACTCGCCTGTCAACTGACAATGCTGACAAGCTGACCCTTATCAAAATGAACAAGGGCTGGATTGGACCAGACTTCTCATCACCACCAAATGACAGCAGAGTAACATAAAGTCAAATCCACTGTGTTATTTTGGAAGGTGTATTCACATGCACCACTTCACACCCACACATGGGTATACGCTTCCTCATTTCGGCTGTTTTATGTTCTTCTCCTTATCCTCAGCCTCCACCACCACTATACCACCAGGGTGACTGTGGTCCGTGTTGCCATTATTGAAAGTTCCTCCGTCCTTATTTTTGTCAGCTTTTGCTTGGAAGGCATAAGCAAAGACTGTGGGAGACCCACTCCCCAAAAATGGGAATAATATTTTTAAGATGCTGTACTGTATGGCTCTTGTAAGGGGCATTAAAAGCGTCTTGTTATACCACTTTGACCCCCACATCTCTTGTAAGGGGCATTAAAAGAGTCTTGTTATACCACTCTGACCTCCACGTCTCTTCTAAGGGGCATTGAAAGCGTCTTGTTATACCACTCTGACCTCCACGTCCCTTCTGAGGAGCATTAAAAGCGTCTTGTTATACCACTCTGACCTCCACGTCTCTTGTAAGGGGCATTAAAACCGTCTTGTCAAGCTACTGGGACCTCCACGAGTCTTCGAACGGGCACTGCATTTCCTCCTAATTTTTTTAAGCTTTTGCTTGGAAGGCATAAGCAAATACTATGGGAGACCCACTCCCCAATAATGGGACTTATGTTTGTAATATGCTGTACTGCATGGCTCTTGTAAGGGGCAATGCAAGTTGCTCCGTCCTAATTTTTGGAAGTTTTTGCTTGGAAGGCAAAAGCAAAGACTGTGGGAGACTCACTCCCCAATAATGGGAATAATATTTTTAAGATGCTGTACTGTATGGCTCTTGTAAGGGGCATTAAAAGCATCTTGTTATACCACTCTAACCTCCACGTCTCTTGTAAGGGGCATTAAAACCGTCTTGTTAAGCTACTGGGACCTCCACGAGTCTTCGAGCGGGCACTGCATTTCCTCCTAATTTTTTTAAGCTTTTGCTTGGAAAGCATAAGCAAATACTATGGGAGACCCACTCCCCAATAATGGGACTTATGTTTGTAATATGCTGTACTGCATGGCTCTTGTAATGGGCATTGCAAGTTGCTCCATCCTAATTTTTGGAAGCTTTTGCTTGGAAGGCATAAGCAAATACTATGGGAGACCCACTCCCCAATAATGGGACTTATGTTTGTAATATGCTGTACTACATGGCTCTTGTAAGGGGCATTGCAAGTTGCTCCGTCCTAATTTTTGGAAGCTTTTGCTTGGAAGGCATAAGCAAAGACTGATGGAGACCCACTCCCAATAATGGGAATAATATTTTTAAGATGCTGTACTGTATAGCTCTTGTAAGGGGCATTAAAAGCATCTTGTTATACCACTCTGACCTCCACGTCTCTTGTAAGGGGCATTAAAAGCATCTTGTTATACCACTCTGACCTCCACGTCTCTTCTGAGGGGCATTAAAAGCGTCTTGTTATACCACTCTGACCTCCACGTCTCTTCTGAGGGGCATTAAAACCGTCTTGTTATACCACTCTGACCTCCACGTCTCTTCTAAGGGGCATTAAAAGTGTCTTGTTATACCACTCTGACCTCCACGTCTCTTGTAAGGGGCATTAAAGCGTCTTGTTATTAGAGATGAGCGTTGTTCTACTCGAACTGTTCGCCAATCTCAAATTCGAGCTGTTTTGGGCGGTGTTCGAGCCGTTCGGCGAACACGAACAATTTGAGAAAAACTCGGCAGTTCGAGGTTATGTTCGATAACTGTTCGTGCACCAAAATCATAACTGGATTTTTTCTCAGTAATGATGAAAATTAATGTTAATACGCAGTTTGAGTGTACAGCGGGGTGGGGGGAGGGGCAGGGGATGGATCTCTGCAGGAACAATGAAGATCTCCATTTTTTTTTCTCTTTCCCGCATTTACAGTGGGGAGGTGCAATCTGTCAGCCTATCAGCAGCGCACACACGGAGCGAAGTGCTTTTTTTCACACAAGCAAGGGCATGTGTCATTGGCAGTGTATGTCACATGTCCTTGCCCTATAAGACCAAGCCATTTTCCCCGTCGCCACCATTTTCTCACTGCTGCAGCTGCGTGTTAGACGGCACCGCTGTTGCTGTGTGCGCTATACCTTGTTAATTTCAAGCCAATTTTCGCACAAATATACAGATAGCTTGGGAGTAGGGAATAGTTGTGATTGCAGTCCTTTTAAGGACTAGGTTACAGCATTTCCTACGACTTTTATCAGGCAGGTCTGTGCTCTTAAATAGATAGATTGTGGGAGTAAAGACTAATTGTAATTGGAGTCCTTTTCAGGACTAGGTTACATCAGTTCCTATCAGTTTTTGCCAGGCAGGTCTGTGCCAGTGCTGTGCAAGTTTTTTTCACAGCATTTGGCTGAATCTAGCAAAGCTAATCCTTTTTGGCCTATTGCAGAGTGTGTTAGTCAGTGGAGTAGCCTATCTGTGTTGCAAGATATACCACCTGTGTATAGAATACCAATTTTTTTACTGCACCTAGTGAAGTAAAATCTTTTGGGCATAGCATCATTCTATTAGTCCATCTATACTGACCTCCATCAGGTTGCAAACTGAATCTAATTTTTTTCTGCATCTAGCTCTGAAAAAATATTGGGCTTCTAGCTGTGTGTGGGTCTTGTTCTATTAATCCATCTATACTGACCTCCATCAGGTTGCAAACTGAATCTAATTTTTTTCTGCATCTAGCTCTGAAAAAATATTGGGCTTCTAGCTGTGTGTGGGTCTTGTTCTATTAATCCATCTATACTGACCTCCATCAGGTTGCAAACTGAATATAATTTTTTTCTGCATCTAGCTCTGAAAAAATATTGGGCTTCTAGCTGTGTGTGGGTCTTGTTCTATTAATCCATCTATACTGACCTCCATCAGGTTGCAAACTGAATATAATTTTTTTCTGCAACTAGCTCTGAAAAAATATTGGGCTTCTAGCTGTGTGTGGGTCTTGTTCTATTAATCCATCTATACTGACCTCCATAAGGTTGCAAACTGAATATAATTTTTTTCTGCATCTAGCTCTGAAAAAATATTGGGCCTTCTAGCAGTGTGTGGGACTTGTTCTATTAGTCCACCTATACTGACCTCCATCAGGTTGCAAACTGAATATATTTTTTTCTGCATCTACCTCTGAAAAAATATTGGGCTTCTAGCTGTGTGTGGGACTTGTTGTATTAGTCCATCTATACTGACCTCCATCAGGTTGCAAACTGAATATAATTTTTTTCTGCATCTAGCTCTGAAAAAATATTGGGCTTCTAGCTGTGTGTGGGTCTTGTTCTATTAATCCATCTATACTGACCTCCATCAGGTTGCAAACTGAATATAATTTTTTTCTGCATCTAGCTCTGAAAAAATATTGGGCTTCTAGCTGTGTGTGGGTCTTGTTCTATTAATCCATCTATACTGACCTCCATCAGGTTGCAAACTGAATATAATTTTTTTCTGCATCTAGCTCTGAAAAAATATTGGGCCTTCTAGCAGTGTGTGGGACTTGTTCTATTAGTCCACCTATACTGACCTCCATCAGGTTGCAAACTGAATATATTTTTTTCTGCATCTACCTCTGAAAAAATATTGGGCTTCTAGCTGTGTGTGGGACTTGTTGTATTAGTCCATCTATACTGACCTCCATCAGGTTGCAAACTGAATATAATTTTTTTCTGCATCTAGCTCTGAAAAAATATTGGGCTTCTAGCTGTGTGTGGGTCTTGTTCTATTAATCCATCTATACTGACCTCCATCAGGTTGCAAACTGAATATAATTTTTTTCTGCATCTAGCTCTGAAAAAATATTGGGCCTTCTAGCAGTGTGTGGGACTTGTTCTATTAGTCCACCTATACTGACCTCCATCAGGTTTCAAACTGAATATAATTTTTTTCTGCATCTAGCTCTGAAAAAATATTGGGCTTCTAGCTGTGTGTGGGTCTTGTTATATTAATCCATCTATACTGACCTCCATCAGGTTGCAAACTGAATATAATTTTTTTCTGCATCTAGCTCTGAAAAAATATTGGGCCTTCTAGCAGTGTGTGGGACTTGTTCTATTAGTCCACCTATACTGACCTCCATCAGGTTTCAAACTGAATATAATTTTTTTCTGCATCTAGCTCTGAAAAAATATTGGGCTTCTAGCTGTGTGTGGGTCTTGTTCTATTAATCCATCTATACTGACCTCCATCAGGTTGCAAACTGAATATAATTTTTTTCTGCATCTAGCTCTGAAAAAATATTGGGCCTTATAGCAGTGTGTGGGACTTGTTCTATTAGTCCACCTATACTGACCTCCATCAGGTTGCAAACTGAATATATTTTTTTCTGCATCTACCTCTGAAAAAATATTGGGCTTCTAGCTGTGTGTGGGACTTGTTGTATTAGTCCATCTATACTGACCTCCATCAGGTTGCAAACTGAATATAATTTTTTTCTGCATCTAGCTCTGAAAAAATATTGGGCCTTCTAGCAGTGTGTGGGACTTGTTCTATTAGTCCACCTATACTGACTTCCATCAGGTTGCAAACTGAATATATTTTTTTCTGCATCTAGCTCTGAAAAAATATTGGGCTTCTAGCTGTGTGTGGGTCTTGTTCTATTAATCCATCTATACTGACCTCCATCAGGTTGCAAACTGAATATAATTTTTTTCTGCATCTAGCTCTGAAAAAATATTGGGCCTTCTAGCAGTGTGTGGGACTTGTTCTATTAGTCCACCTATACTGACCTCCATCAGGTTGCAAACTGAATATATTTTTTTCTGCATCTACCTCTGAAAAAATATTGGGCTTCTAGCTGTGTGTGGGACTTGTTGTATTAGTCCATCTATACTGACCTCCATCAGGTTGCAAACTGAATATAATTTTTTTCTGCATCTAGCTCTGAAAAAATATTGGGCCTTCTAGCAGTGTGTGGGACTTGTTCTATTAGTCCACCTATACTGACCTCCATCAGGTTGCAAACTGAATATATTTTTTTCTGCATCTAGCTCTGAAAAAATATTGGGCTTCTAGCTGTGTGTGGGTCTTGTTCTATTAATCCATCTATACTGACCTCCATCAGGTTGCAAACTGAATATAATTTTTTTCTGCATCTAGCTCTGAAAAAATATTGGGCCTTCTAGCAGTGTGTGGGACTTGTTCTATTAGTCCACCTATACTGACCTCCATCAGGTTGCAAACTGAATATATTTTTTTCTGCATCTACCTCTGAAAAAATATTGGGCTTCTAGCTGTGTGTGGGACTTGTTGTATTAGTCCATCTATACTGACCTCCATCAGGTTGCAAACTGAATATAATTTTTTTCTGCATCTAGCTCTGAAAAAATATTGGGCCTTCTAGCAGTGTGTGGGACTTGTTCTATTAGTCCACCTATACTGACCTCCATCAGGTTGCAAACTGAATATATTTTTTTCTGCATCTACCTCTGAAAAAATATTGGGCTTCTAGCTGTGTGTGGGACTTGTTGTATTAGTCCATCTATACTGACCTCCATCAGGTTGCAAATTGAATATAATTTTTTTCTGCATCTAACCCAGCCAATAGTTTTGGCCTAATACCACAGTTTGGCCACTCAGCTCTGCTCGGTTACCATCCATTGTTTTTTTGTGCAAACAACTCCAGAGTTGTGAATTAGTTAACCACCAAAATGAGTGGAAAAAGGCCTGCTGCTGGTGGAAAGGGGAATAGGCGTGTTGGGAAGGGGAAAAAAGGTTGTGTCCGTGGGGTAGGTGTTAAAGCAACAGTAACATCTGCAGAAGAAAGACCATCTTCCAGCCAAACTAAAATGTCTACTTCTTTTAGCGGACAATGTGATAAGATCCCTTTCTTACGGCCACGCCAATCGCTACAAATTCCAGATGAGGCACAAAAACAGCAGGTGCTTCAACGGATATCAAGTGCTCCTTTAAGTGGGCTCTCCTCCACATCAACTTCAACATCACAAATACTCCAGTCCTCAAAGGTGTCACCCAAATCGCACTTGCTTCCTCACAGCTCCCAAATCTCCAGCTGCCCGTCTGAGTATGAGGTAGAACAGATGGTTGAGTCTGCAGAGCTGTTTACTCATACTATAGCCTGGGAATCAGAGGTCGACTCCAGCGCTTCTGTGAATCCAGACGAGGAAATGATCTGCACTGATGCCCAGAATCTTTATGAGTCGGATCCAGGACCAGACGCAGAAGGTTCTGACCATAATGTAGACCCTCATTCCCAAACTGTAACTCCTGTTGGTGGAGACAATGAGGAAGACGATGATAAGACTCAAATACCTGATTGGAGCGACAACTTTAGTTTTTTGTCAGGGCAGGAACAGGTTGGCTCTGAGGACGACGGGTGTGATAACACACAGGGTGATGATGATGAGGTTGGAGATCCCACTTACTGTCAACCCACAGTCAGCCAAGAGATGAGGTCAGCAGAGGAGGTGGAGGAAGATGCTAGTGACGACGAGGTCAGGTTGCGCCTTCCTGGACAGAGACGTAGTACTGGAAGCACGTCAACAACTGCATCCTCAAACACAACTCTGCCTCTCACCACAAGTCGTGGTGGCTCTTCAGGTCGCATGGGTGCTAAGCCTTGCATAGCCTGGGCATTTTTTCAGATCGATAAAGATGACCCAACTCGTGTTATCTGTAACATTTGTCAGCAAAAGCTAAGTAGAGGCCAAAAAATACAGAGTATGAGTACTTCATGCATGAACCGGCACATGGACATGAAGCATAAGTTGCAGTGGGAAGCTCAGTGTGCTACAATGCGGCCTAGCCGGCCGGGCCAACCACCGTCTGCCATATCTTGTGCATCCGCAGCCTCTTCATCCTCTGTGACTGGGGGGACAGCAGTCACACCTGTTTTGGGGCGCAGACCTGCCACCTCTTTACCCGCAACAGCCAGCGTGATTGGCAGGTCATCATTTTCTTTGGAGGTGGTAACACCAGCTGGTGTTGAGCGCTGTCCGACATCGATAGCACCACCTTTGGATCAAGGCAACCTAACATGTCCGCCTGCATCTTCCTCACAGACCGGCAGTTTGCCGGGGACACCCTTATCAACCCCGTCTAAGCACAATAGCCAGCCCTCGGTCCCTCAGATGTGGACAAGTAAAAGACCATTTCCTCCTAGCCATGAGAAAGCTAAGAGGTTGAATTTCACCATCTGCAAGCTCTTGGCTACAGAAATGCTGCCTTTCCGCCTGGTGGACACAGAGGATTTTCGAGACCTTATGTCCGTCGCAGTGCCCCAGTACCAGATGCCCAGTCGGCACTACTTCTTAAAGAAAGGTGTGCCTGCGCTCCACCAGCATGTCGCACACAACATCACCGCTTCTTTGAGAAACTCTGTGTGTGACAGGGTGCATTTCACCACAGACACTTGGACGAGTAGGCATGGACAGGGGCGTTACATGTCGCTGACTGGGCACTGGGTAACTATGGTGACAGCAGGACAAGGGGCTGCTGTCCAAGTCTTGCCGTCCCCACGAGTTGTGCGTCAATCCTCTTTATGTCAAAGTTCCTCCACTGCTTCTGCCTCCTCAACCTCCTCTCGGTCTTCCACCTGCACCCAAAGCCTGTCTGGTCATGCCACAAGCTTTCTAACTGCGCAGAAGGGATCCTGCACACCTCCTTACTATGCTGGCAGTAGTGCTCAACGTCATCAGGCGGTTTTTACATTGAAATGTCTGGGAAATGTGAGTCACACAGCTGAGGAGTTGTGGTCAGCTCTGGAGAACCAATTTCATGAATGGTTGTCTCCACTGGACCTGAAACCAGGGAAGGCCGTGTGCGACAATGCTGCAAACCTGGGTGCGGCCCTTCGCCGGGGCAATGTCACACACGTGCCTTGTATGGCTCACGTGTTGAACCTGGTTGTCCAGCAATTTTTAGCCCACTATCCCAGACTAGATGGCCTTCTGCAGAGGGCACGGTCACTGTGTGCTCACTTCCGCCGTTCGCATCCCGCAGCTCAGCGACTTACATCTCTACAGAAGTCGTTGGGCCTGCCACTTCACCGGCTAAAATGCGATGTGCCTACCCGGTGGAATTCAACTCTGCACATGTTGCAGCGACTGTGGCAGCACCGACAAGCCCTGGTGCAATACGTTCTGACGTATAGCCTGGGCCAACGAGATTCAGAGGTGGGGCAAATCACGCTGGAGGAGTGGTCTCAGATCAGGGACCTATGCACCCTTCTGCACAGTTTTGAAATGGCGACGAAGATGTTTAGTGCTGACGATGCCATTATCAGCATGACTATTCCGGTGATTTACATGCTGGAGCACATGTTAAACAGAATTCGGAGTCAGGTGGTGGCACAAGAGGAGGTGGAGGAAGTAGAGGAGGAGGAGTTGTATGCGGAAGGGATAACATCTGCAAGGTCCAGACGGTCGGCAGCACCAAGGCGGCAGGCATGTGAGGGTGGGGGAGATGGTTTTTACCAGGGTGCATGGTAGCAGCCAAACTAGTGAGGAAGGTGCAGGAGCCCAGGAAGAAGTGGAGGACGAACTGATGGAAGACTCATCAGATGAGGGAGACCTTGATCACATTTCTGTTGTGCGAGGTTGGGGGGAGAGGACAGAGGAAGGAAGCATGATTGTTACCTCGCCACCAACACAACAGGGACTTGGTGCTCCTGGATGCGCAACACACATGAGTGCCTTCTTGCTGCACTACCTGCAACATGACCCTCGAATTGTGAGAATTAGAAATAATCCTGACTACTGGGTTGCCACACCCCGGTACAAAAGTAAATTTGCAGAAATTATTCCTGCCATAGAAAGGGATGCACGCATGCAGGAGTATCAGCAGAGACTGTTGCAGAATCTTACATGTGCTTTTCCACAAAATACCAGTGGTGCACGTAGTGAATCTCACAGTTCCAACTTGCCAACCGTGGGACCGTCAAGTGTTCAGCACTCAAACCGTAACAGAACCACAGTATCTGCTGGTAACATCAATTTTGCGGAATCATTTCACCACTTTTTTAGCCCATCCTTTGCAAGGCCACAGGAGACAAGAAGTCTGACACATAGTCAACGCCTAGAGACGATGGTACAGGAGTATCTCCAAGTAAACATTGAAGCCACGACTGTGTCACTGGACCCTTGCTCTTTTTGGACTTCCAATCTAGATAAATGGCCGGAGCTAGCCACTTACGCCTTGGAGATCTTGTCATGCCCCGCAGCCAGCGTTCTGTCTGAACGTGTGTTCAGCGCTGCTGGTGGTGTGCTGACAGATAAGCGCACGCGGCTCTCCACTGATAATGTAGACAGACTCACGTTCATAAAGATGAACAAATCATGGATCCGAAACGACTTTTCTACCCCTGTGTCATCCTGGGGAGAGTAAAAGCTTGATGATTGGTTAAAATCACCCTACCAACCGTTTTAAGCTTTCAAATTACTAATCATGTTTATCTGTATCTTGACTGGAAAATAATTTGGGCTTTGTAGCAGTGTGCAGCACTGATCCTATTAGGCCATCTATACTAAAGCTTCACCAGATTTAAAATTAAAAATAATTTTTAGCTGCATCTAGCCCGGAAAATAATTTTGGGGCTCCGAGATGCGCAAGACACATAAGTGCCTTCTTGCTGCACTACCTGCAGCATGACCCTCATATTGTCAGAATTCGAAGTAATCATGACTACTGGGTTGCCACACTCTTAGATCCCCCAAACTTTTCGATCAACCTTTTCATTTTAATAAAGACCAAAAAAATGGTCATTTTTGAAATTATAAGCATTAGCAGGTTGTTAGAAACTGAAATCAAACAGTTTTCAACTCAAAACTTTATTCTAGGTGATGTTACATTTTCACATAGGACCCCTTGTTCGAAAGGAGCTTCTGAACTCTCTCGTCCATTGAATTTGTCAGGTTTTGGATGGTTTCTGCTTCAATTGTTTTGCATGAGGACAGAATACCCTCCCAGAGCTGTTGCTTAGATGTGAACTGCCTCCCGCCATCATAGACACTCCTTTTAATGATGCTCCAAAGGTTCTGAATGGGGTAGAGGTCAGGGGAGCATGGGGGTCACACCATAAGTTTGTCCCCTTTTATGCCCATATCAGCCAGAGATGCAGATGTTTTATGTGCAGCATGAGATGGTGCATTATCATGCAGAAAAATGATCTTGCTGTGAAATACACGGTTCTTCTTCTTGAACCATGGCAGGAAGGGCTGTTTGAGAAAATCCACATACATTATGGAGTTCATCTTTAGCGCCTTCAGGGATCCTAAAGGGGCCGACAATCTCTCTCCCCATGATTCCAGCCCAAAACATTACTCCACCTCCTCCTTGTTGGCGCTGTAGCCGTGTTTGCGTGGGGTGTCCATCAACCAGCCATCCTCCACTCCATCCATCTGGACCATCGAGCGCTGCACGGCACTCATCCGTGAACAAAACTGTTTTGAAATCAGTCTTCATGTAATGTTTGGCCCACTGGAGCCGTTTCTGCTTGTGTGAAGTGGATAGAGGAGGTCGACAGGATGGCGTATGCACAGCTGCAAACCTCTGAAGGACCCTGCATCTTGTTGTTTGGGGGACGTTGGAGGCACAAGCAGCTTCAAAAACTTGTCTGCTGCTATGACAAGGCTTTTTGGCCGCTGCTCTTTCAACCTGACGTAATTGCCTGTAGGAAAGAGTCCTCAATTTGCCCTTATCAGCACGCACACGTGTGTACTGTGAATCAGCTACATACTTCTTGATTGCCAAGACACTTCATCCTGATCATCGCACAATGTTGATTGTAGTCATGCCTTGACCTAAACACTCCACAATTTGTTGCTTCTCAGCAGCCGACACATCCTTTTTCTTTCCCATTTTGGCAGAAAATGTAGGCTGCTTAATAATGTGAGAGAGCCTTCTTAAGTAGTCTTGCCTTTCATTGGACACACCTGCCAAACTAATTAGCACAGGTGTCTGCAATTGCTTACAGTGATATAAAGAGCCCTGACACACATCACCATCAATGAGTTTAACTGACAAACAAACAAATTCTTCCCTTATCACTCCTAAACACTTTTTGCATAATAATTTGGAACGCAGTGTACATGTGCTTTTCCACAAAACACCAGCGGTTCACGTAGTGAATCTTACAGTTCTAACTTGCCAACCGTGGTCTGTATGGAGTTGTTCAATAAAGGGCCCAAAATTAAGATAACATAGATGGGAGAGGTCTCTATGAATAGGAATTCCTAAGTATTTGATACCGTGTGAGGGACAGGCAAAGGGAAAGTTGGACTGGATGGAATCCTATATGGATTTGGGGAGGGAGACATCGAGGGCCTCAGACTTCGCTGCATTGATTTTAAAATTTGACCATGTAACAAAGTGATCTATTTCAGCCATAACAGCAGGGATGGATATATGTGATTGAGTGATATATACTAGGACATCATCAGCAAATAGAGAGCACTTGTACTCGGTGCCTCCCACCTCAATCCACCTAATATTGGGGTTATGGCGAATTGATGAGAGCAGGTGCTCCGTCACTAGGATGTATAAGAGAGGGGACAGAGGACATCCCTGCCTTGTCCCATTGGTGATTGTGAAAGGTGATGAAAATGTTCTGACGCACCCCCTGGGCCTTGGGACACCCGGAGCCGGACCCTTTTTGGTGGATGCTGGTGGTTGTAGTCTTAGTGGCGGCGACCTGGTTCCGTGACTCAGGGCGGTCAAACCAGTGGCGGAACTATTTATGTGGTTTTGATGTTTAAATGTCCGACTACGCCACCCGTGGATTGCGGTCAGAGTGAACCGCTGCTACAGGGCAGACCGCTGAGGCTGGTGTTGTGGGTGCAGCAGAGCGTAGCATAACTCCCCACGGGAGGAGTATAGCCTCAGGGCAGTGTATGCGGAGGATGGGGGTGATGGTGCAGGGCAGCAGCAGTAACGACACGGAGTCAGTGATGCAGTCCAGGGCCTTTACTCACAGTTCTTATTATCCAGACCACGTCTGCAGGTAACGGCTGCCCACGTCGTACTGTGCTCACCAGGTGAGGGGCTCAGACAACTCCCAGATAACTTTGGAGCACTTCACAGGACCCCCTTTGTGTGTCCTTTGTCTGGCCTTTCTTACCAACACTTCTGTCCGGCTGCCTCGGGCCTCCTCTTGGTAAACTTGGCGCCAGTTTCCCTGACCCTATGTGGTGCCTTCCTAGCGGGTGTAGCGAGGGGCTGCGCCACATAAAATGTCAGAGCCTCCGGTTTCTAGCTGAGGGTCGTTTCCTGCCTCCACTAGTTCGGGGACCGGTCTCCCCCTTTGGCCTGACCCCTCCACGCAGGTGGATTCGGGCGTGCGGTGGCGACTCACCCGTCCGCACCCCTGGGATCCCTTCATTCCTCGTTCCTGGAGCCTTCTCCGCTCCTCTTCCTTCCTTCTCCCTCTTCCAGGCCTGGGCCTCTGTTACTAGGCCCGCCTCCGGAGCAGAGCTCATGCAGAGCCCCTGCTCCCTGCCACTTCTGCTCAGACTTCTCTGCACTGAACTAAGATGGTGCCCACCTTTTATACTCCCTTCTCAATGCACCCAGGAACTGCTTCCTCCCTGCTCCTGCACTACAGGGTTCCCCTTCCTCAGTGTTCCCTCCCCCCACTCCAGCCAGGGACAGGGACTGTCGTGCCCATCTCAGGGGCATATTGGTCGCCCTGCCCCACGGCAATGTGGTGTAATGCATGCAGGTGTCGGGTCCTGATCCACACTCCATCCTTACCTGAGAGTGAGATATCACACCTCTGGGTGAGGTGCAATACGTCTGTTCTGTAGCAACCGAGCCCTCAGGGTGCTACAGTTCCATTTATCTTCAGCCTAGGTGACGTATTGCGATACAGGGCCGTGATTTTGGCTATAAAAGGGTCCCCTAGACCCCTACCCCAAGCTTTTTAAGAGAATCATATATGGCGTGCCAGGAGACTCTATGGAATGCTTTCTCAGCATCCAACGAGAGTATCTAATTACAAATTTTTAACTGCATCTAGCCCAGGAAATACTTTGTGCCTAGTAGCAGTGTCTGCTAGTCAGCGGATTATCCCGGCTGTTAAGCAAGCTGCACCACCTGTAGTTTAGACACTTAATTTTTTCAAAGGAAATGCTTCGGGACCATGGGATACTTAGTGAAGAGCATCAGGAGGCACCCCAAGGCATAGGGGCTGGGACTGGCAGTAGGATGCCTTGCGGTGGACAGCCGAGCTCGATCCTTATAAAAGCTTTTTAACTGCAGCAGCTTTAGTGGACGCTACTGGAGCTGGAATTACCGCGGCTGCTGGCATGAGACTTGCCCTCCAATATATCCTTGTAAATGGATTTAAAGTGTATTCATTCAAATTAGAGAGACAATTTAAATTAAAAAGCTTAGAGCTGCCTCCACCACAGGGGGGCTCGCTCGACCCACCAGCGGACAGGCACCAGTATTGGGAGAGGGGGGCTGGCCGTCAGGGTTCACCACGGCTCTGGCACAAACCCGGCGACACGGAGGTGGCACGGGCAGGAGCGGACTGGCCGTGTCGGCTTCTCACTTTTTGGATTTTAGAAGGGCATGACATGCCTATATCTGTGTCTCCCCCTCCTTTTACTCCTCCACCTCTTTTATTTTCGCATGACTATATGTACTTGTCACTTTTCCATGTGTTAGTTATGTCTTCTGAGCAGTTTGTCAGCTTTTGGACACCTTTGAAGGTGTTTTCTATGTGTTTCTATGTGTTTTTGTTTGCCTGCCATTGGTTTTAACGGTGTTCGAAGGTGTTCGATGAACAGTTCGACGAACAGTTCGGCGAACACACGGGTGTTCGACGAACCGAACCAAACTCGAACACTACGGGGGGTGGCTCAACACTACTTGTTATACCACTCTGACCTCCACGTCTCTTCTAAGGGGCATTAAAAGCGTCTTGTTATACCACTCTGACCTCCACATCTCTTGTAAGGGGCATTAAAAGCGTCTTGTTATACCACTCTGACCTCCACGTCTCTTGTAAGGGGCATTAAAAGCATCTTGTTATACCACTCTGACCTCCACGTCTCTTCTGAGAGGCATTAAAAGCGTCTTGTTATACCACTCTGACCTCCACGTCTCTTCTGAGGGGCATTAAAACCATCTTGTTATACCACTCTGACCTCCACGTCTCTTCTAAGGGGCATTAAAAGCATCTTGTTATACCACTCTGACCTCCACGTCTCTTGTAAGGGGCATTAAAAGCGTCTTGTTATACCACTCTGACCTCCACGTCTCTTCTAAGGGGCATTAAAAGCATCTTGTTATACCACTCTGACCTCCATGTCTCTTGTAAGGGGCATTAAAAGCGTCTTGTTATGCCACTCTGACCTCCACGTCCCTTGTAAGGGGCATTAAAAGTGTCTTGTTATAACACTCTGACCTCCACGTCTCTTCTGAGGGGCATTAAAAGCGTCTTGATATACCACTCTGACCTCCACGTCTCTTGTAAGGGGCATTAAAAGCGTCTTGTTATACCACTCTGACCTCTACGTCTCTTCTTAGGGGCATTAAAAGCGTCTTGTTATACCACTCTGACCTCCACGTCTCTTCTGAGGGGCATTGAAAGCATCTTGTTATACCACTCTGACCTCCACGTCTCTTCTGAGGGGCATTAAAAGCATCTTGTTATAGCACTCTGACCTCCACTTCTCTTCTGAGGGGCATTAAAAGTGTCTTGTTATACCACTCTGACCTCCACGTCTCTTCTGAGTGGCATTAAGAGCATCTTGTTATACCACTCTGACCTCCACGTCTCTTGTAAGGGGCATTAAAAGCGTCTTGTTATACCACTCTGACCTCCACGTCTCTTGTAAGGGGCATTAAAAGCGTCTTGTTATACCACTCTGACCTCCACGTCTCTTGTAAGGTTCATTAAAAGCGTCTTGCTATACCACTCTGACCTCCACATCTCTTCTGAGGGGCATTAAAAGGATCCTGTTATACCACTCTGACCTCCACGTCTTTTCTGAGGGGCATTAAAAGCGTCTTGTTATACCACTCTGACCTCCACGTCTCTTGTGAGGGGCATTAAAAGCGTCTTGTGATACCACTCTGACCTCCATGTCTCTTGTAAGGGGCATTCAAAGCGTCTTGTTATACCACGCTGACCTCCACGTCTCTTGTAAGGGGCATTAAAAGTGTCTTGTTATACCACTCTGACCTCCACGTCTCTTCTGAGGGGCATTATAAGCGTCTTGTTATACCACTCTGACCTCCACGTCTTTTCTAAGGGGCATTAAAAGCGTCTTGCTATACCACTCTGACCTCCACGTCTCTTCTGAGGGGCATTAAAAGCGTCTTGTTATACCACTCTGACCTCCACGTCTCTTCTGAGGGGCATTAAAAGCGTCTTGTTATACCACTCTGACCTCCACGTCTCTTCTGAGGGGCATTAAAACAGTCTTGTTATACCACTCTGACCTCCACGTCTCTTCTAAGGGGCATTAAAAGCGTCTTGCTATACCACTCTGACCTCCACGTTTCTTGTAAGGGGCATTAAAAGCGTCTTGTTATACCACTCTGTCCTCCACGTCTCTTGTAAGGGGCATTAAAACTGTCTTGTTATACCACTCTGACCTCCACGTCTCTTCTGAGTGGCATTAAAAGCGTCTTGTTCTACCACTCTGACCTCCACGTCTCTTGTAAGGGGCATTAAAAGCGTCTTGTTATACCACTTTGACCTCCACGTCTCTTCTGAGGGGCATTAAAAGCATCTTTTTATACCACTCTGACCTCCACGTCTCTTCTGAGGGGCATTAAAAGCGTCTTGTTATACCACTCTGTCCTCCACGTCTCTTGTAAGGGGCATTAAAACTGTCTTGTTATACCACTCTGACCTCCACGTCTCTTCTGAGTGGCATTAAAAGCGTCTTGTTCTACCACTCTGACCTCCACGTCTCTTGTAAGGGGCATTAAAAGCGTCTTGTTATACCACTCTGACCTCCACGTCTCTTCTGAGGGGCATTAAAAGCATCTTTTTATACCACTCTGACCTCCACGTCTCTTCTGAGGGGCATTAAAAGCGTCTTGTTATACCACTCTGACCTCCACGTCTCTTCTGAGGGGCATTAAAAGCGTCTTGTTATACCACTTTGACCTCCACGTCTCTTCTGAGGGGCATTAAAAGCGTCTTGTTACACCACTCTGACCTCCACGTCTCTTCTGAGGGGCATTAAAACCGTCTTGTTATACCACTCTGACCTCCACGTCTCTTCTAAGGGGCATTAAAAGCGTCTTTTTATACCACTTTGACCTCCACGTCTCTTGTAAGGGGCATTAAAAGCGTCTTGCTATACTACTCTGACCTCCACGTCTCTTATATGGGGCATTAAAAGCGTCTTGTTATACCACTCTGACCTCCATGTCCCTTCTGAGGGGCATTAAAAGCGTCTTGTTATACCACTCTGACCTCCACGTCTCTTCTAAGGGGCATTAAAAGCGTCTTGTTATACCACTCTGACCTCCACGTCTCTTGTAAGGGGCATTAAAACCGTCTTGTTAAGCTACTGGGACCTCCACGAGTCTTCGAACGGGCACTGCATTTCCTCCTAATTTTTGGAAGCTTTTGCTTGGAAGGCATAAGCAAATACTATGGGAGACCCACTCCTCAATAATGGGACTTGTGTTTGTGATATGCTGTACTGCATGGCTCTTGTAAGGGGCATTGCAAGTTGCTCCGTTCTAATTTTTGGAAGATTTTGCTTGGAAGGCATAAGCAAATACTATGGGAGGCCCACTCCCCAAGAATGAGACTTATGTTTGTAATATGCTGTACTGCATGGCTTTTGTAAGGGGCATTGCAAGTTGCTCCTTCCTAATTTTTGGAAGCTTTTGCTTGGAAGGCATAAGCAAATACTATGGGAGACCCACTCCCCAATAATGGGACTTATGTTTGTAATATGCTGTACTGCGTGGCTTTTGTAAGGGGCATTGCAAGTTGCTCCATCCTAATTTTTGGAAGCTTTTGCTTGGAAGGCATAAGCAAATACTATGGGAGACCCACTCCCCAATAGTGGGAATAATATTTTTAAGATGCTGTACTGTATGGCTCTTGTAAGGGGCATTCAAACCGTCTTGTTAAGCTACTGGGACCTCCACGTCTTTTCCGAGGGGCATTAAAACCGTCTTGTTAAGCTACTGTGACCTCCACGTCTCTTCAAAAGGGCATTAAAAGCGTCTTCTTAAGCCACTCTGAACTCCACAGCTCTTCCAATTGGCATTGAAATGTTGTTTTTAATTACCTCTAACCTCCTCGACTCTTCCAACGGGCATTGTATTTCCTCCTAATTTTAGTCAGCTTTTGCTTTTCAGTACAAAGGCGAAAACTAAGGGACACCCACTCCCCAATAATGGGTGGAATGTTTTTAGTACGCTGTAATCCACGTCTGTTTCAATGGGCATTGCATTTCCTCATAATTTTTGGAAAGCCTTCCATTCACTGCTTAGGCCAACAGTGTACAGGAGACCCAGTTGCTATAAATGGAAAAAACGGTTTAGTTAAGGCCCTCTGACCTCCATGTCATTTCCAAGGGGCATTGGAGTGCCTCAAAATTTTTGGTAGGCATTGCACTCACTGCATGCCCTATAACTGTGTAGCCGAACCGCTCCTTTTGTTACAGAAACATATCCTACAAGACATATGTGGTTGACTGGCCTGATATTGATGTGAATGGTCCCTGTTCCTCCTGCTCTTTTTCCTTTGCCACTACCTCATCCATCATTTATCACCTGAAGCTTTGTTTTAACGGGAGTCATAGAACTGGGATAGTAGCAGGAAAACATCCAGCAATCCTCGGAGGAGGTAGGATATGTGCCAAAACGCTGACCACCTCAGGCCTAGCCGCTACTACATACATGTGCTTGCATTCCAAGAAAACAAAGCAGATGCTAACTTGTATCATCATCATCATGGTCCTCACCTTGGCACTCTCAACTCCCCTGATGGAGAAGCCAGGGCCCACCGGAGGAGTCTGGTTCTCTGGTGGGCTCGTCCAATGCTGTCCTAAAGCAGGCCGAGCTAAGAAAAGTGCGTGGGGGGATGTTCCAAGGAGAAATAGGGGCGGCTGGGGACCGTTTATGGACACCCGGCTGCCCCCAGGCGGCTGGGGACCGTGTGTGGACACCCGGCCCGCGGGGCGGCTGGGGACCGAGTATGGACACCCGGCCGCCCCCTGGCTTCTGGGGACCGAGTGTGGACACCCGGCCGCCGGGCGGCTGGGGACTGAGTATGGATTCCTGGCCGCCAACACAGCCATGACGTGGTGGCCAGATTCCGCCTCCACATGCCTAAAAGGCCCAATTTCAAGTGCAAGCAAGCAAGCAGTATGGTATTGCAGCCTGGGGGTTGGTGGGTGGCAGGCTGCACACTTACGCTTGCATTCCAAGAAAACAAAGCAGATGCTAACTTGTATCATCATCATGGTCCTCACCTTGGCACTCTCAACTCCCCTGATGGAGAAGCCAGGGCCCACCGGAGGAGTCTGGTTCTCTGGTGGGCTCGTCCAATGCTGCCCTAATGCAGGCAGGGCTAAGAAAAGTGTGTGGGGGGATGTTCCAAGGAGAAATAGGGGCGGCTGCGGACCGTTTATGGACACCCGGCTGCCCCCAGGCTGCTGGGAACCGAGTGTGGACACCCGGCCGCCGGGCGGCTGGGGACTGAGTATGGATTCCAGCCCGCCAACGCAGCCATGACGTGGTGGCCAGATTCCGCCTCCACATGCCTAAAAGGCCCAATTTCAAGTGCAAGCAGTATTGTATTGCAGCCTGGGGGTGGGTGGTTGCCTGCATATTTGCTCTTGCATTACAAGGAATGGGGGAGGTACAATTGAACAGAGCCCTGGGACAAGAACTTGCACGGGGATAGTTGCAAGTCTGCATCTTCTGATGCGGCAAGGATGACTTCTGATGGGCACACTTTTAGGCAGTGACTTGGGAGTCAGAGATGCTTCCAGGGGTCTTCCCCATGCTGTTCCCATGTCTTTTCAGCATTGTATGCATGTGTCACACAGCACATGGCCAAATAAGGTTGTAAAATGTTAAAATTACATTTCCCTGTGAATGCATTTGTCACGGTTGAAAGCAATACAAAAGTGCAAAAACGCATAAAAAATGCTACTTGTGAACATAGCCCAAGGTGTGGAGGAGTATTTTATTTTGGGGTTATTTATTTTACCTTATACACAAGTCTTTACCCTGGAAAGGAAGTTCCTTAACATATTTCACAGGAAAGCAGTTTCAGTTTCGTTTTTGAACGTTTTATTATGAGCCCTGAAAAGTGGCTTAATACCTCCGACCACGCTGTTGACAGCAGTGACCTGGGCGTCAGAAATGCTTCCTAGGGCGATCCCCATGCTGTCCCCATGTCATTTGAGCACTGTCACTATAGTTTTGGGCACTTGTTAGGCTTTTAAAAGACTGCCGGGGGTGCCGCCGCAAAAATGCTCGGGTCTCCCATAGACTAACATTGGGCTCGTTGCTCGGGTCGAGCACTCGAGTATCACGGCGAGCTCGGCCCGAGCTTCGAGCACCCGAGCATTTTAGTGCTCGATCAACCCTAGTGACTACCTCTTGAAGCTCATCAAGAGAATGTCAAGAGTGTGCAAAACAGTCATCAAAGCAAAAGGTGGCTACTTTGAAGAACCTAGAATATGACATATTTTCAGTTGTTTCACACTTTTTTGTTAAGTATATAATTCCACATGTGTTAATTCATAGTTTTGATGCCTTCAGTGTGAATGTACAATTTTCATAGTCATGAAAATACAGAAAAATCTTTAAATGAGAAGGTGTTTCCAAACTTTTGGTCTGAACTGTATATAATCAGCTTTCGGGCCCAAATGGTTTTCCAAACTGGATCTCAGAGGGGCATATAATCTGATACGTATTCGTGAGGGTGATGAGTGGAAGACAGCGTTTTTAACTTCTGAAGGTTTTTTCGAAAACCTCGTCATGCCTTTTGGGCTAACAAATGCACCCGCGGTCTTTCAGAATTTTATGAATGATATTCTCTCTGATTATATTGGGAGATTTATTGTGGTTTATATAGATGATATTCTAATTTTTTCACCTGATCTGGATATTCATTATAAACATGTCCGTTTTGGTTCTGCAAAGGTTAAGAGATAATTGTTTGTTTGCCAAGAATTTATTCCCCCTGTTCTGTCTCTCTCGCCCCCGCCTCCTCCGGTGTCTATTGAGGGAAACTTAGAATATGAGGTACAAAAGATCATTGATTCCCGTATGATCCGGAATTCCCTTCAATATCTTGCACATTGGAAGGGGTATGGACCCGAAGAATGGTCCTGGGTTCCGGCTCATTCTGTGAGGGCTGATCAGTTGGTCCGGGCCTTTCATCGGCGGTTTCCTGGGAGACCTGGGGGTCCAGTGGCCCCCCCTTGAAGAGGGGGTACTGTCACGGTCTCCTCACTTTCCTTGTCTGCTATGTTACTATTGTGTGGAGGCTGTCAGTCTGTTTTGGTTTTGCTGGGTCGTTTCTGCAATCATCTGTGTTCACTTCCCTTGATTAGTCTTCTACTTAAGCATGCTAGCTCCTTCACCCAGTGTCAATTGTACACTTGCTGTTGCCTGTGTAGGACTGATCTCTCTGTGCTCTGTGCCTGACCCAGCCTGAATATTTTCCCTTACCTGGATTTTGACCATTTGCCTGTTATCTGACTACTCTTTTGTCTGCTCCCTTTGTACTGTGCCATTTTGCTGGACTTGACTTTGGATTGTTTGACCTCCCTCTATTTATCCAGTAAGTAGCACTTACATAATATTTCTTTCAGCAATATTAGTCTCTTCTCTCCTCTTCTGAGACTGTTATTTCCGTAGTGACTCGCGTCACACACGGCCAGTGCAATTTAAGTGTCTCTTTAAGCAACAGGCTCCAATAACAATAGTACTATCTCCTTCTCAGCACAGTAGTACACACACAGTAAAGCACAGTTTTAATGCATGCACAACCACTGGCTTTTTCTTCACAAGGACTCAATAGTACACAACATTTTTTATCCTGCATGGAGATGGAGGGGGGAGGATTTGATGAGGGAGAAGATCCCTATGACACAATTCCTTCCAGTCCTTATCTTTCTGCCCGATAATACTCCACACTGTTAGTTCAGGGAGTCTATCTGACCTGTGTTTAGCTTCCCTCCTGACCTGAATTCTGTTATCTTGCCTTCTGTGATATACAGATCACACACCACCTTTCTCTTCGGCTCCAGCCAGAACAGTAAACAACTTCCCCACAGTCCCCCTGGGGCTCTGCTAAAACACTCCCTGTCTCCTCTGACTGTGTTAGCCCCTCTAGTTGCTGGATGCTTCTGAAGCACAACACTTCCTGTCTCTTGTGCTTGTGTTACTTCTAATAGTTGCTGGATGCTTTTGAAGCAAAAGCACTACTTCTGCATATCACATTTATTCTCCAGTGTGTGGAGAAGCATCTCCTTGACTATCCTGAACCAAATAAAGCATGTTTGATTAAAAAAGTGAAACTGTGAAACTACTGTAAAATTGTATATTTACTTTGCTGCAAGAAATTTAATACAAATAATTGTTAGTTTTGTGATGATTGAGCCACCAGTAAACAATGTTGCAATGTTATGAAACTTTGTGTATGTTACAATCACACCAAAGGGAATTATTCTCAGGGGTGAGAACTAAAAGTTTACACAAACAATTTTTGACTGTACTCTACTGAGTATAATGGAAGTCAATGGGAGACTCGAGAATTTTTCTGGAAGACCCTAACAGGAGGGCTGGGGAGGCAGGAAAATCGCTGATTTGTATGGAAACAGTGCTAAAATGGAATGAGAACAGCATGGGGAAGGGGCCTGGACACATCTCTGACTCTCAGGTCGCTGCTGGGAGCAATGTTGTCAGAGTATTACTCCACTTTTACGGACTGATAATAAATAAAACTACATCCACCGGTAGTCACCAGTAAATGTAATTTTTACATTTTACTACATTATCTGGGCATGTGGTGTGTGTGACATGGTCAGACACATCCTGTTTAATTTATGAAGAAGGGACTCTGAAACTCACAAAGCCTATGTGGACAATGCAAGAACTGCCAAAAATTAGAAGGAAGAGGGTCTCTGATACACCCTGTATTAGACATAAAGGAGGGCCTCATACGCATTCTATTCTGTTAAAATTGTTAGGTAGTGGGACTCCTAGACTCATAAAGTCTATGCAATAAGTGCAAGGGCTGCCGAAAATTAGAATGAGGGACTGCAATACACCCTGGAAGACATGTAGAAGAGGGCCTCGAAAAGCATTTTTTTCCCATGTTTAGGAGTCATCATAGTGGGACACCTAGACTAATAAATCCTATTCACTAAGTGCAAGGGCTGAACATATTTACCCCTGGGGATACCCAATAGTTGTACAGCACACAGGAATCACAGAGGATCCTGGTACAGTAGGCTAGCTACTCCTTCACCTTCTTCCAAAACATTTCCCTCCTTGACAGACTACCTTGCACATCAGGGCCTGGGCACTAGGGGGTCCAATGAAACTGTCCCAGACCTTTGATAGTGTTCCCCTGCATCTGTTGGACCTGGTGTGTATCTCTCTTGTTCTTCTCCATGATAGCCCAAGGAACTATGACCTCTGAATCCAGCGTTGTCGTATGGGAATTTTTGTACTAATTGTTCGACTAGGGCCTTCTTGAATTGCACCATTTTACTAGCCCTCTCTGCCACAGGAAGGATAGATGGAAAGTTCTCCTTGTACCGTGGATCGAGAAGGGTGAACAACCAGTAATCTGTGTTGGCCAAAATGTGTATAATGCAAAAGTCACAAGAAAGGCACCGGGAAATAAAGTCAGCCATATGTGCCAGACTCTCAACAGGCAAGACTTCCCTGTCCCCAACCAGGAGGACGACTCTCCTTCTTCTCTTCTCTCTCCTACTCCTCTTCAGTCCATCCACGCTGAGCAGAGGAGATGAAGCTGGTGTGGGTTGTACCCTCCGTAGCACAGGTAACTATCTCCTGTTCCTCCTCCTCATTATCACCCAATCTGCGCTGAGAAAATGAGATAAGGCTGTGCTGAGTAGTATCACCCTGTGTACTTTCTTCCTCCATTTCCACCTTGTCCACATGCAAAGCTTCCTCTTTAATTGTCAGCAGCGAGCGTTTGAGTAGCCACAAAAGTGGGCTGGTTACACTGGTTATGGCGTCATCGCTACTCACCATCTTGATTGATTGCTTATAGTTTTGTAGAATCTTACAGATGTCAGACATCCATGCCCACTCATCGGTTGTTAAGTGCGGAGGCTGACCGGAATACCAACAGGCATGTTGTAGCTGGTATTCAACTACTGCCCTCTGTTGTTCACAAAGCCTTGTCAACATGTGTAATGTGGAGATCCAGCACGTGGCCACGTTCACACATCAGTCGGTGAGCTGGCACTTGCAAGCGTTGCTGGAGCACTGCCAAAAAGGAAAGGTCTCACCCAATATGTAGTTCCTTGAGCATCTTTAATATCCTTCTCCAAGATACTCCATCCTGTCGAGTCTTGGTGGTCGGCTGTCCCTGTCAGTCCCTATAGCTGGAACTGACCCTCAAACCCCAAAGACTCCCACCCTTACAAGGGAAGTCCACAGCTCACCCTGTTAGTACTAGACAGCCCTGGACTGACCCTATGCGCCTCCCAATGCGTTTCTTCAAAATCTTGAGTTATCAGGGGATTGGCACATAAAGCTTTATAATCAGAGACATAGGGCTTGGTACCTCCTATCTGGGGTATAATATAGGCAATGGCAGAGGCAGTATGGACTTCCAAACATTTATAGTCCACCTGCATGGGGCGTGGTAAGAAGCACCTGTTACAAGGTGCACCACCCCCTTGTTATGAGGAACCAGGAAGATCCAGCTGAACAAATCTTCTAAAATCCATACTTTATTGGGTCATGCAAAAAATATTAAAAGTCCACCTTGGAGAGGAACAGCAAGGTGGACTTTTAATATTTTTTGCATGACCCAATAAACTATGGATTTTAGAAGATTTGTTCAGCTGGATCTTCCTGGTTCCTCATTGGTCGTCTGGTAGCACTCCTGGCTCCATGCTGTTGATCTTCTAGGTGGGTGAGCTGATTTTTCCCTTTCTTTTTCTACCCCCTTGTTATGTTTCAGGAATCCGGGAACCAGATCTTACCGAACTGCCGGTACAATTGCTCCCGGTTGCCGTGGTCCGATCGAAAATTTAAAAAATGCATTTTGTAGCCCTAGATGTCCTATACACACTCTAAAAATTTGCAGAGTATTGTTCTTTTCTTCGAGGATCAGCTCACCCGAGAAGGTAGGCAACTCGGCCCCATGTTAATGTTCCACACACGCCGCTAGGTTCAGATAGGGGCGAGACAGATTACATCAATTCTTTGGAATCCTGGGGGAACCGTTACTCAGGGCGACCATAGACCATGTGCTGCAGCTTCTCTCAGGCACACAGGGGTATTGACCCTCAGGCACAGACACGTAGGTTGTTTCACTTGCTGACCAGACACACTTGACAAGGGTCCTCATAAACGGTAGAACAGTAGCATTTAATAAGAAGCCGCACAGCCAGTGCAAGTTAAGTCTTATGAGCAACAGGCTCCAGTGACAAACAGTACAGTTTCCTTAGCAGCACAGCAGTTCACAGTCTTCCCAGTAGTACAGGACAGCACAGTTCTAATGCAAAGGCACATTAAAGAACACAGAATTCTTTACAGCACTGTGAGATGGAGGGGGGGGGGAGGGTTTGCTGAGGGAGATGATCCCTGTGACACCACTTCTTCCAGTCCTTATCTTTCTGCCTGACAATACTCTGCATTGCTAGTTCAGGAACTCTACCTGACCTGTGCTTAGCTTCACTCCTGACTTGAATCCTTTTCACTTGCAGGGGGGGCTTCTGTGAGATACAGAACACACACACACCACCTTTCTCTTCGGCTCCAGCCAGACAGCAAAACAACTTCCCAACAATCCCCCTGGGGCTCTGCCAAAACACCCCCCTTCTCCTGTGACTGTGTTAACCCCACTAGTTGCTGAATGCTTTTAAAGCAACAGCACTACTTCCGCATGTCACATTAAGTCTGATGCAGATTTATCCACCATAGAAGGTCTGACCATCATCAATTTTCAGTGAGCACACCGCCCATCTAGACTTACACATAGAGTGATGGCACTTATTTGTGGCCCAAGGAGTCTGGGGACAAGATCTTCCCGAACTGCCGATACCGAATGCTTCCAGTTTTAGAGGTCTGATCAAAAAATCCCTAATTGCATCTTGTAGCCTAAGATGTACTCTACAAACTCTGAAAATTTGGGGACAATTCCTCTTTTCCTCGAGGAGCAAGCACCCCCAAGAATTTGGGCACTTGGCCCAATGTTAAATCTGAGGATGGTACCGGGTGCCAGTAGAAGAGTAGAAGGTCCCATCATCACAAATCTTTTATGGTGCATTGGGCACATCTAGCCCTACACAAAGCAGGGCAGCACTTATTTGTGGCCCCAGGGTCTTCCCGAAATGCCGATACCGATTGCTCCCGGTTTTCGGGGTCCAATCAAAAATCAAAAAAATGCATCTTGTAACCCTAGATGTCCTCTACAAACTCTAAAAATTTGGGGAGGATTGCTCTTTTTCCTCGAGAAGCAGCACCCTGAGAAGTGAGGCAACTCGGCCCCATGTTAAGCGATTTCTCCGCTGTAGAAGAACAGATCGTCAACAAACTTTCAGGGTGCATAGAACACATCTGGACCTACACAAAGAGGGGAAGCTCTTATTTGTGGCCTCAGGGGTCCAGTAATTAGGTCTTCCCGAACTGACGGTACTGATTACTCCCAGTTTTTGGGGTCTGATCGAAAATCCAAAATATGCCTCTTGTAGCACTAAACCCTGACAATTTGGAGAGGTTGCTTCTTTCTTCGAAGGCAACACTCCCGAGAAATGAGGTAACTTGTCCCTATGTTAAGTCTAAGCATGGTTTGGGGTGCCACCCTTCTGACTGTTTCTCCTCCATAGAAGGTCTCATAATCTCACCAATCTTTTTCGGTGCATTGAGCACCTCTAGCCCTACACATAGAGGGGCGGCACTTATTTGTGACCAGTGGCGTACCGCCAATGGCGGCAGGCCACGCCACTGCTATGAGGCCCGTGAGCCGGGGGAACCCGTGAGCCGAGGGGCCCCAAAGCAGCGGGGGAATGAGGATATGTCAGTATTGGGGGGGGAGGTTGCGGCGGCGGAGGAGTGGGGCACACGCAGGAGCCGGCTGCTGCAGCTACCACATGTACCCGCAGCTAAAGGGACATGAATATTCCCACTTCTCCACTCCCATGGGCGTGGAGAAGAATGAATATTCATTTTCTTTAGTAGCGGGCACGGAGGAGCGATGAGCCGTGGCTCCTGCTGACAGTGCCCGCTACTAAACAGAATGCATATTCACGCTTCTCCACGCCCATAGTCCCGGCGTGAAGAGGAGTGAATATGCCGACAGCTGCAGCATCTCACCTCGGCGTCTGAGAGAGCGCGCTGCTCAGATGCCGACATGAGCTGCTGGCTGACAGGACACAGCAGCGCTGGTGCAGAGGTGAGGAAGGAAGGTGAGTATAAGTGTTTATTTTTTTTTATGTGTAACATGATTGGGCTACACTTACCAGGATTGGGGGATGAGGAGGCCATACATAACAGGATTGGGGGATGAGGAGGCCATACAAACCAGGATTGGGAGATGAGGAGGCCATACATACCAGGATTGGGGATGAGGACGCCACGCATACCAGGATTGGGGGATGAGGAGGCCATACAAACCAGGAGTGGGAGATGAGGAGGCCATACATACCAGGATTGGGGATGAGAGAGCCACGTATACCAGGATTGGGTGATGAGGGGGGCCACACATACCAGGATTGGGGGATGAGGGGGCCACACATACCAGGATTGGAGGATGAGGGGGCCATGCATACCAGGATTTGGGGATGAGGAGGCCATGCATACCAGTATTGGGGATGAGGAGGGTTATGGATTCGTATGGTGGAACCATTGTGCCGTGGTACAAGGAGGGACCAGAGAGGCGTGACTAGGAGCCTACCCGGACCGACCCTAGCTACACAGCGGCTTAGCTGACTCCATGAGCCAAGGAGGAACCGAGAAGGTGGATCAGGTTCCACTCTGGGACCGAACTTTAGAGAGCAAGTGACCCCCACGGGATTGGCAGCTGAAGCAGACTTGCACAGCAGATGGTCTTGGCAGATGAGCACGGCTGGCAGGCAGGCAAGTAGTGCTGGAAGACGGACAGGCTCGGCTGATAGACAGGCAGGCGGGCAAGCACTGAGACCGGAGGGCTGGAGAGAGTGTTTAGAAAACAAACTACAACATTACACAGGCACCTCCCTTTTGAAGGAGGTGCCTTATATAGCAGATGTCCTCCGACCATTGACCGGGGACATTTTAGGATGGCGCGCGTGGCCCCTTTAAGAAACAGGGAGTGCGCGCGTGTGCCCTAAGAACAGTGCCCGGGGATCTGCACACGGTGCGCGCACCCTGGACAGACACGGCGGGCAGGAGGCAGAGACGCCGATGTTACAGTACTTCTCCCTTTATGCCCCCTCTTCTTCAAGCCCGCAAGAATTTTTTTCAGAAGAAGGGGAACATGAATGTTCTCCCTGGGCTCCCAAGATCTCTCCTCAGGACCAAACCCCCTCCAATCCACAAGAAAGAAAGTCTTTCCTCTTACCCTCTTGGTAGCCGGAATGTTCTCTACTTCAAAAATGTCCTCAGCGGAGACTGGAGCAGGAGTGGTACCTGAATTGTCAGAGAAGGAATTGAGGATGACAGGCTTGAGGAGAGACACATGAAAGGAATTGGCCTTCCGTAACGAGGCAGGGAGTTTCAACTTGTGTGCGACAGGATTTATTCGACTCAAAATTTCAAAAGGACCGATGAACCTCGGACCCAACTTGTATCAAGGTATCTTGAGACGAACATACTTGGATGATAACCAAACTGTAACATACCTGGCGGCGTCCTTGCATGGTGGTCCATCTCCCACTGTGCAAGAGCGCGCACTTGATCTCCTGTCCAGAATGTCTCTCTGGCTTCCCTCCATGCTGTCTGTTTGTGTCTGCGTCTGCTGCTTAAGGGCGGCGCCCGATCACTTCCTGCTTTTTGTACCTGCTGTGGGTCACACCCCTTGTGCGTCCTCAGCCTATTGCTGTCTGTCACCTGGTATATAGCTCAGCTGCTCCCATCTATCCCTGCCTGAGCATAGTGTTTCTTTCAGTGTGTGCTTGCACTCTGAAGGTGCCAGGTCCCGTTCTTTGTCTCCTGCTTTGCGGTATCTGTTCCCGTGTCTGAACTGAGTCCTGTCTGTCTCCTGCCTTGCGGTTTCAGTTCCCGTGTCTGAACTGAGTCCTGTCTATGTCTCCTGCCTTGCGGTATCAGTTCCCGTGTCTGAACTGAGTCCTGTCTGTGTTCTCTTGTCTGCCTATCCTGGAGGCTGTATTTCCAGGCCTGTCTGAACACGCTACTAGCCTGTTCCTCCCGCCTTCTAGGGGCCGATTACCTAGACCCGCTCCGGTATCTTGTCTGTCCTGTCTGAACACGCTCCTAGCCTGTTCCTCCTGCCTTCTAGGGGCCGATTACCTAGACCCGCTCCGGTATCTTGTCTGTCCTGTCTGAACACGCTCCTAGCCTGTTCCTCCTGCCTTCTAGGGGCCGATTACCTAGACCCGCTCCTGTATCTTGTCTGTCCTGTCTGAACACGCTCCTTGCCTGTTCATCCTGCCTCTCTGGGGGCCGTATTCCCAGACCCGCTCCTGTATTCCGCTGCAGTGTCGGTCTCCTCCATACACTCAGTTCCAGTCTGAACTCTCTCCTATCCTTTACCTGTTTTGCCTCTATGTCCGTTCCCTTCCCTTTTCTGCAGAGTCTGAACTCGTACCTAACTCCTGCTTGTTGTCTCTGTACTCCCGTTTGTGAGTTTGTGGTCCACTCGCTACTTCACTGCAAGTACCCTGTGGGTATCTGGCTCTGCCTTTCCCTTCCTGTCTGTTCCGTGTGAAACGAGCCCTGTCCCCCCTGCTCAGCCTTGCCTGCTCTGACTCCTTTGCTCACCGCTCCGGCGGTTCTAGCCTGCTCTGACTCCTTTGCTCACCGCTCCGGCGGTTCTAGCCTGCTCTGACTCCTTTGCTCACCACTCCGGCGGTTATAGCCTGCTCTGACTCCTTTGCTTACCGCTCCGGCGGTTCTAGCCTGCTCTGACTCCTTTGCTCGCTGCTCCGGCAGCCTTGCTCCGCTCTGACCCTTTTGCTCACTGCTCCGGCAGTCTCGCTCCGCTCTTATACTTTTGCTCACTGCTCCGGCAGTCTTGCTCCACTCTTGCTCACCGCTCCAGGCGGTCTCGTCTTGCTCCACTCTTGCTCACTGCTCCGGCAGTCTCGCTCAGCTCTGACCCTTTGCTCACCGCTCCTGGCGGCCTTGTCCTGCTCTACTCTTGCTCACCGCTCCAGGCGGCTTTGTCCTGCCCTGTTCTCGCTCGCCTCTCTGGGCGGCCTCACTCTGCTGTGTTTGTCCGCCACATCTGTGGTTCTGTTCCTGAGTCCCAGTGTGTACTGGGTCCTATCCCGCCAGTGTCCCTACCTGCTAGTGCCTCCCTGTCTGCACTCTAGCTGTGCTTGCCTGTACCCCTCTGCCTGTATTGTTCCTGAGTCCCAGTGTGTACTGGGTCCTATCCCGCCTGTGTTCCTACCTGCTAGTGCCTCCCTGTCTGCACTCTAGCTGTGCTTGCCTGTACCCCCCTGCCTGCATACCCGCCTGCCTGCATACCAGTTGTGCCTGCCAATACCCACCAGTCTGTGTGCCAGCCTACCAGTCTGTTCCTGTATTCCCCTGTGTGGGTCAACAGCCGTGTCCGGGGTCTGTCCTGGAGTAGCACCTGGTCTCTCTGCTCGGTTCCTCCTTGGTGCACTGGCGTCGTATGCCGTCGTGCCACCTTGGTCGGATCGGGCAGATACTTAGTTACGCCCCTCCAGGCACTCTCCGGTTCATGGCACAGTGGAATCACTACATAAACACGCACACGCCAGTCAGTCCGGGCGTGTGCATAACAGCATGCTCAGGCCATGGTTCCCGTTGAGCCCCACGGCCTTCGCTCTCTGAGAAGTTTTCCAGCGAATACATGCATTAAAATAAATAAATACATTTTTTTTTCCTTAGCTGAGTTCCAGGCGAATTACGCACCGTCCAGATGGATCTATCAGCTCTCGTTCCTGCGGATCCGCCACGTTACTATGGGGATCCAAGACAGTGTCGTGCATTTGTGGAGCAATGCATGCTACACTTTAAGGCCTACCCTCTCTATTTTCCTTCAGATTGGGCTAAAGTGGCCTTTATGATTGACTACCTAGCGGGTGATGCCTTGAAATGGGTCACCCCCCTATGGGAAGCATGGGATCCTGTCGTCCTTGACCTGCAGGCCTTCCTGGTGGCCTTTCGTATGGTCTTCGAGGACCCTAACCCTGAAGCCCCTGCTGAAGCTTCACTTCCCAATATCCCGGAGCAGCCCCGACGGGTAATGTGTGTGGGTAGCGCAATAGTCTTCCAGCCCAATGAGACTACTGCCCACCCAGAATCCTCACAGGGTGACTACGCTTTCCGGAATACTTCTCCCAACCTCAAGAGGCAGTCCAGACGTGCTAGACGTAGAGGCAAGCCGTCACGCCAGGGTCTGTCCTCCCTGAGACCTCCTGACCCCAACCTTGAAGTCCCTACTGAAGCTTCATCTCCCTGTATCCTGGAGAAGCCCCAACGGGTAATGTGCGTGGGTAGTGCACCAGTTCTCCTGCCCGAAGAGACTTCTGCCCATCCAGACTCCACACAGGAGAACTTCCTGCACCCGGCATCAGATGCTTCACCCACTTTTACCGGTGTGCATGTCCAAGGATGCTCCAAAGCTGTGGTTACCTCAGAGTCTGTGCACCTCTGCTACCTGGTGGAGGACCCCCTGTTGCCTCCTGAATCCTCCGGGATACCACTCGATGACAAATGGAGAGAGACTTCTCTACACCCGGTACTCAATACTTTGTCCGCTTCGTCCTGTGAGCCTGACAAAGGGTACCCCAAAGTGGTAGTTACCCCCGAGTCTCTACACCCCTCCGACCAGGCGGAGGACCTCCAGTTGTCTCCTGAACCCTTCGGGGTGCTACCTGGTAGCGAAAGGACAGAGACTCTCCTATACTCTGTACCTGATACCTCGCTCGCTTCGTCCAGTGAGTCCAACCTAGTGTACTCCGAAGCAGAGGTTACTCCCGAGTCTCTACACCCCTCCGACCAGGCGGAGGACCTCCAGTTGTCTCCAGAACCCTTCTGGGTGCCACCTGGTGGTGAATGGACAGAGACTTTCCTATATCCTGGATCTGATACCTCACTTGCTTCGTCCAGTGAGTCCGACCTAGTGTACTCTGAAGCAGAGGTTACCCGTGAGTCTCTACACCCCTCTGACCAGGCGGAGGACCGCCAATTGTCTCCAGAACCCTTCGGGGTGCCACCTGGTGGTGAATGGACAGAGACTTTCCTATACTCGGTACCCGATACCTCGCCTGCTTCGTCCAGTGAGTCCGACCTAGTGTACTCTGAAGCAGATGTTTTCTCTGAGCCTCTGCACTCTTCTGACCCGGCGGGGGACCTCCAGTTGTTTCCTGAATCCTCCGGGGTACCACCAGATAACAAAGAGACAGTGACTTTTCCTCATTATGTACCTGATAACCCGTCTATTTCTTCCTGTGAGCTTGACAAGATGTACCTCGAAGCAGAGATTACCCTCAAGTCTCTGTCCCCCTCCAACCCGGTGAAGGACTTCCAGTTGTCTCCTGTACCCTCTGGGGTGCCACCTGAAAATATGTGGAGAGAGACTTCCTTGTGTGCTGTTCCTGGTACTTCACCCGTTTCGTCTGTTGCTGAGGATGGCTGGATAGGAGGTAGCATCCTAGCTAACCAGATGAGATCAGTTTTTCCTGTGGACAGTGGAAGTGATCTCCTTGAAGTGAACGACTGGTCCTCGAATTCCCTGCGGAAGATTCTGGCAGGCCTGAAGAAGAGGGGGCGTAAGGGGGGGGGTACTGTAACATACCTGGCGGCGTCCTTGCATGGTGGTCCATCTCCCACTGTGCAAGAGCGCGCACTTGATCTCCTGTCCAGAATGTCTCTCTGGCTTCCCTCCATGCTGTCTGTTTGTGTCTGCTTCTGCTGCTTAAGGGCGGCGCCCGATCACTTCCTGCTTTTTGTACCTGCTGTGGGTCACACCCCTTGTGCGTCCTCAGCCTATTGCTGTCTGTCACCTGGTATATAGCTCAGCTGCTCCCATCTATCCCTGCCTGAGCATAGTGTTTCTTTCAGTGTGTGCTTGCACTCTGAAGGTGCCAGGTCCCGTTCTTTGTCTCCTGCTTTGCGGTATCTGTTCCCGTGTCTGAACTGAGTCCTGTCTGTCTCCTGCCTTGCGGTTTCAGTTCCCGTGTCTGAACTGAGTCCTGTCTATGTCTCCTGCCTTGCGGTATCAGTTCCCGTGTCTGAACTGAGTCCTGTCTGTGTTCTCTTGTCTGCCTATCCTGGAGGCTGTATTTCCAGGCCTGTCTGAACACGCTCCTAGCCTGTTCCTCCCGCCTTCTAGGGGCCGATTACCTAGACCCGCTCCGGTATCTTGTCTGTCCTGTCTGAACACGCTCCTAGCCTGTTCCTCCCGCCTTCTAGGGGCCGATTACCTAGACCCGCTCCGGTATCTTGTCTGTCCTGTCTGAACACGCTTCTAGCCTGTTCCTCCTGCCTTCTAGGGGCCGATTACCTAGACCCGCTCCTGTATCTTGTCTGTCCTGTCTGAACACGCTCCTTGCCTGTTCATCCTGCCTCTCTGGGGGCCGTATTCCCAGACCCGCTCCTGTATTCCGCTGCAGTGTCGGTCTCCTCCATACACTCAGTTCCAGTCTGAACTCTCTCCTATCCTTTACCTGTTTTGCCTCTATGTCCGTTCCCTTCCCTTTTCTGCAGAGTCTGAACTCGTACCTAACTCCTGCTTGTTGTCTCTGTACTCCCGTTTGTGAGTTTGTGGTCCACTCGCTACTTCACTGCAAGTACCCTGTGGGTATCTGGCTCTGCCTTTCCCTTCCTGTCTGTTCCGTGTGAAACGAGCCCTGTCCCCCCTGCTCAGCCTTGCCTGCTCTGACTCCTTTGCTCACCGCTCCGGCGGTTCTAGCCTGCTCTGACTCCTTTGCTCACCGCTCCGGCGGTTCTAGCCTGCTCTGACTCCTTTGCTCACCGCTCCGGCGGTTCTAGCCTGCTCTGACTCCTTTGCTTACCGCTCCGGCGGTTCTAGCCTGCTCTGACTCCTTTGCTCGCTGCTCCGGCAGCCTTGCTCCGCTCTGACCCTTTTGCTCACTGCTCCGGCAGTCTCGCTCCGCTCTTATACTTTTGCTCACTGCTCCGGCAGTCTTGCTCCACTCTTGCTCACCGCTCCAGGCGGTCTCGTCTTGCTCCACTCTTGCTCACTGCTCCGGCAGTCTCGCTCAGCTCTGACCCTTTGCTCACCGCTCCTGGCGGCCTTGTCCTGCTCTACTCTTGCTCACCGCTCCAGGCGGCTTTGTCCTGCCCTGTTCTCGCTCGCCTCTCTGGGCGGCCTCACTCTGCTGTGTTTGTCCGCCACATCTGTGGTTCTGTTCCTGAGTCCCAGTGTGTACTGGGTCCTATCCCGCCAGTGTCCCTACCTGCTAGTGCCTCCCTGTCTGCACTCTAGCTGTGCTTGCCTGTACCCCTCTGCCTGTATTGTTCCTGAGTCCCAGTGTGTACTGGGTCCTATCCCGCCTGTGTTCCTACCTGCTAGTGCCTCCCTGTCTGCACTCTAGCTGTGCTTGCCTGTACCCCCCTGCCTGCATACCCGCCTGCCTGCATACCAGTTGTGCCTGCCAATACCCACCAGTCTGTGTGCCAGCCTACCAGTCTGTTCCTGTATTCCCCTGTGTGGGTCAACAGCCGTGTCCGGGGTCTGTCCTGGAGTAGCACCTGGTCTCTCTGCTCGGTTCCTCCTTGGTGCACTGGCGTCGTATGCCGTCGTGCCACCTTGGTCGGATCGGGCAGATACTTAGTTACGCCCCTCCAGGCACTCTCCGGTTCATGGCACAGTGGAATCACTACATAAACACGCACACGCCAGTCAGTCCGGGCGTGTGCATAACACAAACCTTGTCCCCTGGACGAAGTTCCGGCGGATCTGTGGCACCCCTGCGGGTTCAGTCGCCATAGAGGTACTGCATCTCACCCAGAGGTGTGGTATCTCACTCTCAGGTAAGGAAGGAGTACCGCCCAGGACCCTAACACCTGCATCCAACACTACACTACTCCAGACCAGCAGGAGGGGCAAGATGCGTCGCTTCCTGCTGAGCCCTGTCCCTGGTTGGAGTGGGGGGAACCAAAGTAGGGGGAACCATGTAGTGGGTGTGGGTGGAGGAAAAAGATCAGGGGAGCATTGAAAGAAGTGATATAAGTAGAGAAGCCATCTTGAGAAGACAGATCAGTCTGAGAGGAGAAGTAAAGGGAGCAGGAGCTCTGTAGAAGCTCTGCTCAGGAGGAGGGCCTGGCCAGAGAGGCCCAAGACTGAAGAGAGAGAGGAGCAGGAAAGGCTCCAGGAACGTGGAAGGGACCCCAGGGGTACGGGTACTGCTGGAGGTCACCCGTATGCCCGAATCTACCAGGAGGTGGAGGGGTCAGGTCGCACAGAGGGGACCGGTCCATAAAATAGCAGAGTTCTTTAAGTCTCAACTAGGAAACCAGAGGCTGCAGTTTTTCAGGTACTGCAGCCAAAAAAGCCACATCTAATCACCAGAAAGGTGGCCATAGAGGACCCAGGGGACAGAAAAGATGTCGCCCGGCAAGGTCCGCTGCCACTGGCCTGAGACACTGGGTGTGAGGTGCAGGGAGACGGCCAGAAGGAACACACAGAAGGGGGTCCCGTTACGTACTCCGGAGAGACCTGGGAGTTTGCTGAACCCCTCCCTGAGTAAGCACAGGACGCCGTGGGAAGTTACTCTAGTACTGGTAACTGGAAGTCTTAAGAAACCGTGAGAAAACACTGAGGACTGCACCTGACTGTCTCTGTGATCATTATCTACGCCATCCTCTGCACTACACCATAACAGCAACATCTACACTGCCCTGGAGCTAAGCTCTACCTGTGGAGAGCTAAACCAACTCTGCTGCATTCACACCAGCTCCAGAGGACCTGCTCCGCAGCGGCGGCTCCCTTTAGCCGCATACCACAGGTGGCGTCACAAACTGTATATAAAAACCATAAATCCCCTGTAAATATCCCCTTTTGATTGACCGCCCTGGGTCACGGATCGGGTCATCGCCACTGTGACATCTCCCCTAGCAACGACCGGCCGAGCACCAAGTACCCCACGGCCCAGGGGGGCGTGTCAGATCCAGATGTCTCTTGTCTACATGTCTCTTCATCCACTCAGAGGACTGTAGCAATGAAGACTTTGTGTCCTCCCAGATCACAGAAAAGTCTTTAACAAGAGACTCCACGGCGGGATTATCAACAAAAGTGGAAACAGGAAACGGAATATTGGGATGCTGACTGTATACCACAAAAAACGGAGACTTGGCAGAAGATTCACTCACATGATTATTGTAGGAAAATTCGGCCCAAGGGAGGAGTTCCACCCAGTTGCTATGGTGGGCATTGACGAAGTGCCGAAGGAAGCAAGTGAGCATCTGATTGATAAGCTCAACCTGGCCATTAGACTGTGGATGATAAGCCGAAGAGAAGTCTAATGCAACATTTAGCAGCTTGCACTGGCTCTCAAGAAGCGTGAAGTAAACTGGACCCCTCTATCCGAGACAATATGAAGAGGTAGGCCGTGGAGATGGAAGATGTGCAGAAAGAATACTTTAGCAACCTCTGGCACAGAGGGTAGACCAGGTAGACTAATAAAGTAAGCCATCTTGGAGAAGCGGTCAGCAACCACCCAAATGATAGTACACCCGGGCGATACAGGAAGATCCATGATGAAATTCATCGCGATATGCTGCCACGTAGCGGAAGTGGAGAATGAAATTGAAGTGGGCAAAAAACAGGGACCATCTGGCTTGACGAGGATTGAGTCGTTGAGCGGACTGCAAGTAGGCGAGATTCTTGTGGTCCGTGTCGATGACCACTGGATGCAGGGCCGCCACTCTACCAGCGCCAGTTTGATGGGCAGCAGTTCCCAATCTCCAATGGAATAATTGCGTTCCGAGGGCAAGAAAAGCTTGGAAAAGAAGCCGCGGGTCACCATTCGTCCAGACGAGGATTTCTGGGTGAGAACTGCCCCATCCCCTGAGGAAGGGGCATCAATCTCCAGGAAGAACTGCTTGTTACAGTCAGGACGATGAAGCACCGGAGCAGCAGAGAAGGCTTGTTTCAAGAACACAAAGGCTTCTTCTCCCTCTGGAGTCCATTCCATTGGATTGACCCCTTTGCGGGTCAGGGTGGAGATGGGAGCAGTCCGGGAGGAAAAATGAGGAATGAACAGGTGATAATAATTAGTGAATCCCAGAAACCGCTGTATAGCCTTCAACCTCTCAGGTTGGGACCACTTTAGGACAGCAGACACCTTCTCGGGATCCATCATGAGCCCGGTCTCTGAGATTATGTACCCCAGGAAGGGAAGGGATGTCTGTTCGAAAACACATTTTTCGAATTTGGCATACAGACGATTCCTCCTGAGCCTCTGCAATACCTGTCGAACGTCTCTTCGATGTGAGGGAAGATTCGAAGAGAACACCAGGAGATCGTCCAGGTACACTAGCATGCATGAATATAGAAGATCTCGGAAGATGTCAATCACCAGTTCCTGGAAGACTGCTGGTGCGTTGCAGAGTCCGAAGGGCATCACATGGTACTCGTAGTGACCATCCTGAGTGTTGAATACCATCTTCCTCTCATCACCTTGGCGAATCCGGATCAGATTGTATGCGCCATGGAGATCGAGCTTAATAAATCCCCTAGCAAGATTCTCCTCGATGTATTCGGACATGGCATGGGTCTCGGCCAACGACAGGGGGTAAATTCGACCTCGGGGTAGCGAAGCACCAGGAATGACATCGATAGGACAGTCATACGGCCTATGAGGAGGAAGTGTCTCAGCCTCTTTCTTGTCAAAAAGGTCAAGCGTATAACCAGTAGGGTGCTGGCAAGCCAGGCAAATTAGCTGGAGTGGACGGAGATTGAGCAGGACAGACTGGAACCAAGCAGGTCTTGTGGCACTCCTGGCCCCAGTGGAGCACCTCTCCCGAACTCCAATTCAAAGCTGGCTCATGTCTCTGAAGCCGAGGCAGTCCAAGCAGCAAAGGATGAGAGAGGCCGGACAGCACGTACAGGGAGATTTTCTCCGCGTGTAGCATACCATTCTGGAGAACTACGGGCTAGGTGACAAACATTATGGACTCGGAAAGGGGCCTCCCATCCACTGAAGAAACCACCAACGTCGAAAGACGTTGAATGGGAATCTGATCCTGCTCCACAATGGCCTGTTGAATAAGATTCCCAGCGGCACCGGAATCCAGCGAGGCAGTCTCGAAAAAATTTATCTTACCACATGTTATCGATACAGACAGAGTCAGAGATGGAGAGGAAAATTTTTTGCCCAGGATGACCTCTCCAAGCGATCCTAGGTACAGGAGTTTCCCGGTCTTTCTGAACAAGAGCGGATTAGATGCTCTGAACTGCCACAGTAAAAGCATCTTCCCTCGGCGCGGCGGGACTCCTGGCGAGACTTGACCATCTTTACCTAGTCTACCTGCATAGATTTAGGGATGGATGCCGAGGCAGGGGCTTGTGGAGAGACTGGCCTGTGAAAAGTTGGTGCAAGGCGTGGAGACTTCCTCTCACGGATCACCTCCTTAGAATGTTCATGGAACCTTGATGTCTATCCGTGTGGCCAAAGACACCAGGTCGTCAAGAGAGAGTTTGGCCCTGAAAGACCTTCCCAAAAGGTAGACAACAGAGACTCATTGCTCCAGGCAAGTTCAGATGCGAGGGTGCGGAAACGCACAGCGTACTGGCCCACCATAAGGTTCCCTTGGCGTAGACAAAGAAGAGAGGAGGCAGTAGAGGACGTGCGGCCGGGCTCATCGAAAACCCTCCTGAAGGCCACAAGGAAAGCCTAGAGGTTGGACACCAGAGGATCCCCTCTCTCCCATAGGGGATTGAGCCACGCCAATGCCTCACTGGTGAAGTGAGACATGACGAATGCCACTTTAGCCCGGTCGGAGTTGAACTGATGAACCAGGAGCTCAAAGTGCAGCGTGCACTAGTTGATGAAGCCCCAACATAGACAGGGATCCCCGCCAAAACATTGAGGGGCAGGTAGTCAGGGTCCAAAGCTGGATGCCACTCCGTCACTGGGTAGAGGTGCCGCCAGAGTGGATGTCGCTTGGTTAGAGGCGGACACAGCCGGGATGGACAGTGCATCCAAGCGGGAGTTTACAGTCCACAGATAGGACAGGATTGTATTCTGTTGAGATCTCTAGCAGGAGACCTCTTGGTACAAGTCAGAAAGTGAGGGAGCCTGGGAGCCACCGGATACCATGGCCTGTGCAAACTGATACGGATCCGGATGGTGGAACCACTGTGCCGTGATACAAGGAGGGACCAGAGGGGCGTGACTAGGAGCCTACCCGGACCGACCCTGGCTACACGGCGGCTTAGTTGACTCCCTGAGCCAAGGAGGAACCAGGAAGGTGGACCAGGTGCCACTCTGGGACCGACCTTGAGAGAGCAGACGACCCCCATGGGATTGGCAGCCGAAGCGAACTTGCATGACAGATGGTCTTGGCAGATGAGCACGGCTGGTAGTCAGGCAGGTAGTGCAGGAAGAGGGACAGGCTCGGCTGATAGACAGGCAAGCGAGCACAGCTAATAGACAGGCAGGCGGGCACGGCTGATAGACAGGTTGGTAGGCACGGCTGATAGACAGGCCGGCGGGCACGACTGATAGGCTGGCGGGCACAGCTGATAGACAGGCTGGTGGGCAAGCACTGGGACGTGAGAGTGTTTAGAAAACAAACTACAACATTGCACAGGCATCTCCATTTTGGAGGTGGTGCCTTATATAGCAGATGTCCTCCGGCCATTGGCCGGGGACATTTTAGGACAGCGCGCATGGCCTCTTTAAGAAACAGGGAGTGCGCACGTGCGTGCCCTAAGAACAGTGCCCGGGGATCTGTGCGCAGTGCCCCAGGCCAACATAGTGTGGGAGCAGGAGGAAGGAGCAGAAGATGGCGGACCAGGGCCGCGGCGGTAAGGCAAGCAGCGTCTCTGCCGGGCAGGAGGCAGAGAGGCCGATGCTACAAGGAGGCCATGAATACCAGGATTGGGGGATGAGGGGGCCATGCATACCATGATTGGGGCATGAGGGGGTCATGCATATCAGGATTGGGGGATGAGGAGGCCATGCATACCAGGATTGGGGGATGAGGAGGCCATGCATACCAGGATTGGGGGATGAGGGGTGCCATGCGTACCAGGATTGAGGGATGAGGGGTGCCATATGTACCAGGTTTGTGGGATGAGGTGTGCCATACGTGCTAGGATTGGGGGATGAGGGGTGCCATACATACCAGGATGGGGAAATTTACCAGTAGCTGCTGCATTTCCCACCTCAGGCTTATACTCAAGTCAATATGTTTTCCCAGTTTTTGGTGGTAAAATTAGGGACCTCGGCTTATACTCGGATCGGCATATTTAAAATATATGGTATTTTTAAATCAGTGCGTACGTGGTGCCCATAATACTGCAGGACTGTGGGCTGCATTATACTATATGGGGGCTGCATTTTACCCTATGGGGTGTGTAATATACTGTATGGAGGACTATGGGGAGTGCATTATATTCTATGGAGGACCATGGGAAGTTCATTATACTATATGGAGGATTATGGGGGGCGCATTATACTATATGGAGGATTATGGGGGGCGCATTACACTATATGGAGGATTATGGGGGGCGTATAATACTATATGAAAGGCTGTGGGGCCATTATAATATTTTGAGGGCTATGTGGGGGCCATTATACTGTATGAAAGCAATTATACGGTTTGAAGGTTTGTGTGGGGGCCATCATACTGTTTGGAGGGCTTAGTACGGGCCATTATACTGCATGGAGGGCTGTGTGGGAGTCACAGTTGGGGGATTATACTGTGTTAGGGTCACCATACTTTGCCTTGGGAATTGAAGTGGAGTACAATAGGGTCATTATACTGTGCATGTGGAGGCTAATGTGGAGGAATGTACCATGGGGGTATCGTACTGTGTTTGGGGGGGCACTTTTATTGGCATCATACTTTATGGGGCAATGAAAAAGGAATCTAGGACGACTTCAGCAGGAGGAAAATTACTATGTAAAGGCTGGAAAGTTGTGAGATCTGCTCTTCTGTGACACAGACAAATATTTGTTTAGTTTTTTTTTGGGGGGAGCAATTAGAGCTTCAGCTATGGGGCCCCATGATTTCTATGTACGCCCCTGTTTGTGACCCCAGTATCTGGGAACCTTTAGCCCTAGAAGTCCTCTGCAAACCCTAAAATTTTGGGAGGATTCCATTCTTTTTTGAGGAGCAGCACCCTTGAGAATTGAGGCAACTCGGCCCTATGTTAAGTCTAAGGACTGTTCTGGGTGTCCCCATGCCGGTGCCGATTTATCCGCCTTAGAAGGACCAATCGTCATTAAACTTTTACAATGCATAGAGCCCATCTATACCTACACATAGGGGGTGGCACTTATTTGCCTCACTTCTCGGGTTTGCTGCTCCTTGAAGAAAAGAGCAATCCTCCTCAAATTTTCAGGGTTTGTAGAGAACATCTAGGGATACAAGAAGCTTTTTACATTTTCAATCAGACCTCCAGAACTTGGAGCAATCGGTACCGGCAGTTCGGGAAGACCTGGTTCCTGGCCACCTGGGGCCACAAATAAGTGCCACCCCTAGTTGTATGTTTATATGTGCTCTATGCATTCTGAAAGTTTGGTGATGATCTGACCTTCTATGGCGGAGAAACCAGCACAGGAAAGATAGCACCCTGAACCGTCCATAGACTGAACATGGGGCAGAGTTGAATCAATTCTCGGGGGTGCTGCCCTTGAAGAAAGAAACAATCCTTCCCAAACATTAAGGATTCGCAGAGAACATTGAGAGTTACTTTTATGTTCTATCGGACCCCTGGAACTGGGAGCAATCAATATCTTTTTTTCGGGAAGACCGGATTCCTGGATTCCTGGGACCACAAATAAATGGCACCTTTCTTTGTGTAAGTCTAGCAGAGCTCTATGCACCCGTTTGGTGACGATCAGACCTTCTACAGAGGAGAAATCTGCACCAGAAGGGGGCAACCCAAACTGTCCATAGAATCAAAATGGGGCAGAGTTGAATCAATTCTTGGGCGAGCTGCTCCTCGAGAAAAAGAGCAATTCTTCCCACCAAACTTTCAGAAATAGTAGAGGAAATATATTGCTGCAAGATGCAATGTTTTGACTTTCGGTCGGACCCCCGGAACTGGGAGCTAACGGTACCGGAATTTCATGAAGATCTGGTTCTTGGACCCCTAAAGCCACAAATAAGTGTCACCTATCTATTTGTATGTCTACATGTACTCTATGCACCCTGAAAGTTTGGTGACAATTGAACCTTCTGTGGTGGAGAAACCAGCTCCTGAAGTGGGGCATGCCTAACAGTCCATAGCCTTAACATGGGGCCGAGTTGCCTCAATTCTTGGGGGTACTGCTTCTCGAGGAAAAGAGCAATCCTCCACAAACTTTCAGGATTTGGAGAGGACATCTAGGGCTACAAGAGATTTTTTTTATTTTCAATCGGAAAGACCTGGTTCCCAGATCCCTGGGGCCACAAACAAGAGCCACCCCTCTATGTGTTGGCCTAGATGTGGTCTATTCATGGTAAATGTTTGGTGATGATCATAATTTCTACAGCAGAGAAACTGGCACCGGAATCGTCCATATATTTAACATGAGGGAGAATTGCCTCACTTCTCTGGGGTGCTGCTCCTCAAGGAAAAGAGCAATCCTCCCCAAATTTTCTGAGTTTGTAGAGGACATCTAGAACTTTAAAAGATGTTTTTTCTTTTTTTGATCGAACACCCGGAACTGGGAGCAATCAGAACCTGCATTTCAGCAAGACCTGGTCCACTGGGGACACAAATAAGTGCCACGCCTATATGTGCAGGTCTAGATGTCCTCTATGCACCTTAAAAGTTTCTTGATGATTGTACCTTCTTCGGTGGAGAAATTGGCAGTGGAAGGGGGGCACCCCGAACCGTCCATAGACTTAATATGGGGCCGAGTTGCTTTATTTCTCAAGGGTGCTGCTCCTCAAAGAAAAAATTAATCCTCCCCAATCTTTTAGACTTTGTAGAGGACTTCTGGAGCTACAAGAGTCTTTTATAAATTTTTGATCAGACCCCCCGGAACTGGGAGTAATTGGTACCGGCCTTTCGGGAAAAGCTTATTCCCAGACTCATGTGGACCCAAATTAGTGCTGTCACTCTTTTTGGATGTGCTCTATGCACCCTGAAAGTTTGGTGACAATCAGACCTTCTACGGAGGAGAAATTGGCTCCTGACGGGGGCACCCCGAACCGTACATAGACTTAACATGGGGCCAAGTTGTCTCAATTATCGGGCGTGCTGCTCTTCGAGGAAAATAGCAATCTTCCACAAACTATTAGGGTTTGTAGGGTACATCTAGGGCTACAAAATATTTTTTTTCATTTTCGATCAGACCCTCAAAACTGCGAGAAGTCGGTACTGACATTTCGGGTAGACCTGGTTCCCGGACCACTGGGGCTACAAATATGTCCCACCACTCTATGCGTAGGTATATTTGTGCTCTATGGACTATAAAAGTTATGGATGTGCTCTATGCATCCAGATAGTTTGGTGACAATTGGACTTTCTACGGTGGAGGAATTGGCACCGGAAAGGTGGCATTCAAAACTGTCCTTAGATTTAACATGGAGCCGAGCTGCCTCATTTTTCGGAGGTGCTGCTCCTTAACGTAGAGAGCAATCCTCCCCAAATTTTCAGCATTTGTAGAAGTCATCTAGTGCTACAAGAACATTTTTTGGGATTTTTGATCAGAACCTCTAAACCAGGAGAAAATGGCACTGGAAATTGGGCACCCTGAACCTTCCTTAGACATAACATGGGGCCGAGTTGCCTCAATTCTAAGGGAAGCCTCCCCAAATTTTCAGCATTTGTAGATGAGATCTAGAACTACAAAAGGATTGTTTGGGATTTTCGATCAGACCCTGAGCATTCGGTACCTGCAGTTCGAGAAGACATGGTTCCCGGATTATAGGAGCCACAAATAAGTGCTGAAAATCTATGTATAGGTCTAGATGTTGTCTATGCACCTTAAAAGTTTAGTGATGATCGGACCCTCTACAGCGGAGAAACCCGCATCAGAAGGGGGGTACCCCGAACCATCCTTAGACTTAAAATGGGTCCAAATTGCCTCAATTCTCTTGGGTGCTGCTTCTTGAGGAAACAAGCAATCCTCCTCAAATTTTCAGGGTTTGTAGAAGACACCAAGAGCTACAAGGCATTTTTTTTATTTTTGATCAGACCACTGCAACCGAGAGCAATCTGTATCGGCAGTTCGGGAAAACCTTGTTCCGGGACCATTGGGACCACAAATAAGTGCCTACCCCTTGGTGTATGTCTAGATGTGCTCTATGGACCCTGAAAGTTTAGTGATGATTAGACCTTCTACAGCGGAGAAAGCACCCCAAACCATCCATAGACTTAACATGGGGCCGAGTTGCCTCAATTCTAGGGGGTGCGGCTCCTCGAGGAAAAGAGCTATTCTTCCCAAACTTTCAGGGTTTGTAGAGCATATCTAATGCTACAAGTTGTTTTTTTTTATTTTCGACTGAACCCTCGGAACTGGGAGCAATTGATACCGACATTTTGGAAAGACATGGTCCTTGGACCCCTGGGGCTATAAATAAGTGTCACGCATCTATGTAAAGGGCTAGATGTGCTCTATGCACCCTAACAGTTTGGTGATGATCGGGCATTCTATGGCGGAGAAATCGGCAAAGGAATGTGGGCACCCTGAACCATCTATAGACTTAACATGGGGCCGAGTTGCCTCACTTCTTGGGAGTCCTGCTCCTTGAGGAAAAGAGCAATCCTCTCCAAATTTTCTGAGTTTGTAGAGGACATCTAGAGATACAAGATGCATTTTTTGATTTTCAATCGGACCCTTAAATCCAGGAGCAATTGATACCTGCATTTCGGGAAGACCTCCTTCCCAGACCCTGGAGCCACAACTTACTGCTGCCACTCTATCTGTAGGTCTAGATGTGCTCTGAAAGTTTGGTGATGATAGGACTGTCTACGACGGAGAAACCGGGACCGGAAGGGGGGGGGGACTGCAAACCATACATAGACTTAACATGAGGCCGAATTGCCTCAATTCTCGGGGGTGCTTCTCCTTGTGGAAAAAAGCAATCCTTCCTAAGATTTTAAGCATTGCAGAGGACATATAGGGCTACAAGTGACATATTTTAGATTTTCATATGAACTATGGAAACCAGGAGAAATCGATACCGGTTATCCAACACAAAGACTTGCTTGAAATATTAGATGTTATTACGACACGATGTAACCAAATAGATAAAGAACAACAAGAACAAAAAAAAAAAACAACTTTGTAAATAATTTACTTGAATCAGAAATTTGATGTGTATCAGTATAAGGCCACCGGCCCCACTATCAGTATTTGGTCAGTATTCAGTCAGTATTTTTTCTCAGGAGCTGGAGCCAAAACCAGGTGTGGGTGATAAATGCAGAATTGGTGCACTTGTTTCTATTATACCTTTTCTCTAATTGTTCCTCACCTGGTTTTGTCTCCCACTCCTGAGAAAAAATACTGACCGAATACTGATGAAATACTGATAGTGGGGCCGTGGCCTTAAATAAAATATTGGATGTTTGTGTCTATGGGCTAAAGGTGAAGAGGGATAGATGACCCTATGAAATGGCTATTGGGCAGATATCTTGGGAATCTACATAGGTTGGGGTAACATTTTCCCAAATTTTCCATATCTTAATGAACTGTGGATGGGTATGAGATTCCCCAACTATTGATTTCCTCAATTCTGCAGATCAAATAAGTTTTTTGCATCTATTCTGAGTGAGTAGGGGACAGTTCTTGTTTCCAATTAGGTGTTTGGTGGCTCATAGAAGGAGTGTCGGCACGTCATATTGTTTATGTTTGAAATGTTTTGATGGGCATGATAATAAGACTTCAGCTGGGGTTAAGGTGTGACTAATTAGACCTAATTTGTGTAAGGTTGACTCTATCTCCATCCAAAATGGTCTAATATTAGGACAGAACCAGGGAATGTGGGAAATCCAAAATGATATAGAAGTAGTGATCAGCGAGCATGCTCGCTACTGCTCGATGCTCGCCCGAGCATCTCACTGCTCGAGATGCTCGGCGCTCGACGAGTATTTCCGGGTTGCTTGGGTGGGAACTCGGGTCCCCTCTCTGCATGTTTGGGGCTCTTTAGAGAGCCAATGAACATGCAGGGATTGCCTGCCATGCACTGTAATGCCGTAGCCATGTTGGTTGTGGGTATTACAGTGATTGGCTGGCCGCACAGCGTCATCAGGTCTATATCAGACCTGGCGCCGCCATGCTCGTCACAGTCACTCCGCATCAAACAGTGTAGGGAGAGCTGCTGCTGCGTCAGGGACAGATTTGCTTGTGTATTAGGTAGTGTAGGGAGAAAAAACGTACATTACACATATCTATCTTAACAAACAGTCCTTCTGAGGACTAATCCATCTGCAGAGATATCAGGCAGGCAGGGTGTATAGGCAGGCGGTGTATACAGCAGACTGCAGTGCACATAGCACAAGAGGCTCCATTCCAATTCTGCCTTCTGCTGCTGCTAGATATTTCTATACAAAGGCCCAGGTCTCAGGGGCCAGGAATACTTTTCTTTGGATCTTAATCCTCATTATTTGCTTAAAAAGCAATCCAGAGAACACCATTTTTTCTGCGCCATTTGCTTGTTGGCACTGCAGAATACAGCCAGGTTCTTTCAATATTAGAGTGCTAGAAATCCAACTGTGAAAACTGTGTTTTCTCCGTCAAATGGATCTCATATACGTTGTCAGAAAATACTGCCATTTCTGGCCTACATTAAAAATTTCCTTTAGTGTGTCATTGAAACAATTCACCGCAGTTTGCTGTTCAAACTACTTACTTACAGGCCAGGTATTTAAAACTCTGTTTTCTCCGTCACACGGATCACATATACGTTGTCAGAAAATATTGCCATTTCTGGCCTCCATTAAAAATTTCTTTCAGTGTGTCAGTGAAGCAATTCACAGCAGTTTGCTGGTCAAACTACCAGTGGCGTACCGCCAATGGCGGCAGACCGCGCGACTGCTATGGGGCCCATGGCCGGAGGGGGCCCGTGAGCCGGGAGGGCCCCAAGCAGCGTGGGAACGAGGAGGATAGGTGAGTAGGAGGTTGCGGCGGCAGAGGAGCGGGTTGTGGCGGAGCGGGGCACACGCAGTAGCCCCTGCCGTAGCTTCCACGTGTGCCCTATGCTAAAGGGACATGAATATTCCCTCTTCTCCACTCCCATGGGCGTGGAGAAGAGGGAATATTCATTCTCTTCAGCAGCGGGCACGGAGGAGCACTGAGCCGTGGCTCCTGTCAGTGCCCGCTGCTAAAGAGAAAGCATATTCACGCTTCTTCACGCCCATAGTCTTGGCGTGGAGAGGAGTGCCGTCCCCGCATTACACAAGCACGTGTCTCAAAACATTAGCCGTGCTCTCAACAACACTGTTACCGGTAAAGTCCACCTAACCACGGACATGTGAACAGGTGCTTGTGGGCAGGCATTGTACATCTCGCTGACGGCACACTGGGTTAACATAGTGGAAGCCGGGACCCAGTCGGACCTTGGGACGGAACACGTCCTCCCGACTCCAAGGATTGCGGGCCCTAGGTCAATCAGGGTTGCCCCCACGGTCTACAGCTCCTGCACCTCATCCTCCTCAGCCTCCTCCTCCTCTTCAGCCTCCACCTCAGTCACAAGCTGGAAGCGCTGCAGCACTGCCTCGGCCAAGCGGCAACAGGCTGTGCTGAAGCTAGGCCGAGCTGAAAAACCGCACAATGCTGAAGAGTTGTGGACAGCTCTGAAAGAGCAGGCAGATCTGTGGCTCACACCGCTGAACCTACAGCCAGACATGGTCGTGTGTGACAATGGCCGGAACCTGGTGGCAGCTCACACATGTACCATGCCTGGCCCATGTGCTTAACCTCGTGGTTCAGCGGTTTCTCAAATCCTACCTGGAGCTGCTGGATCTGCTTGTTAAAGTACGCCGCCTGTGTGCCCATTTTAGAAAGTCAGCTACAGCTTCCGCCGCCCTTGCAGTGCTTCAGCAGCATTTGCAGCTTCCGGCTTACAGACTGGTGTGTGATATCCCCACGCGTTGAAACTCTACACTGCAGATTTTGGGAAGGATTTCTGAGCAGAAGAGGGCAGTTGTTGAGTACCAGCATCAACAAGGCCGTCGGTATTCAGTTCAGACTCCACACATAAGACCTCAGGAGTGGACATGGATGTCAGACATATGTTCCATCCTCCAAAACTTTGAGGACTCCACCAAGATGGTGAGCGGCGATGACGCCATAATTAGCGTCACCATTCCATTTCTCTGTCTTCTGAAACGCTCTCTGCTCACAATCAAAGAGGATGCATTGCAGGCGGAGCACGATGAGATGGAGAAAGGAACCATACAGTGTGATTACACACAGCAAAGCCTCATCTCATCCCAACGTGGATTGGTGTTATGGATCCGGGTGGTGGAACCTCTGTGCTGCGGTGCAAGGAGGGACCCAGAGGGGCGTAACTAGGTATCAACTCGGACCGACCAAGGTCGTACGGCGGCTCAATCGACTCCGTGACCAGGGAGGGACCGAGCAGAGGGACCAGGTGCTATTCTGGGGACGACCTTGCAAGAGAGCAGGTGACTCCCACGGGTTAGATGGCAAGGACTGACCGGTACAGTAGATGAGCACGGCAAGCAGGCTGACGGGTGGTCCAGACAGACGGACTGGCAGACACGGCAGAAACAAGAAGGGGCCTCCAGGTAGGCTGACAGGTAGGCACGGCAGGTAACAGGCGGGAGCCTCTAGGTAGGCTGTCAGGCAGGCAAGGCAAGTAACGAGCAGGAGCCTCTAGGTAGGCTACCAGGCAGGCTAGGCAAGTAACGAGCAGGAGCCTCTAGGTAGGCTGTCAGGCAGGCAAGGCAAGTGACAGGCAGGAGCCTCTAGGTAGGCTGTCAGGTGGTTATGGCAAGTGACAGGCAGGAGCCTCTAGGTAGGCTGTCAGGTGGTCACGGCAAGTGACAGGCAGGGGCCTCTAGGTACGCTGTCAGGCAGGCAAGGCAAGTGACTGGCAGGGGCTGCCAGGTAAGCAGGCGGACAGAGCCCATAGACAGACTGGTGGACTGGACTGTAGACAGACTGTCGGGCAGGAGAGTAGACAAGCAGACGGACTGGACTTGTAGTCAGGCTGGCGGGCTGGACTTGAAGTCAGGCTGGCGGGCTGGACTAGTAGTCAGGCTAGCAGCGGGACCTGAGGGCTGAAGCAGAGTATCAAACACAAAGCTACAACCTTGCACGGGCACCTCCATATTGGAGGAGGTGCCTTTTATAGGGGAAGTCCTCCGGCCATTGGCCGGGGACTTTTTAGAATGGCGTGTGCGGCCCCTTCAAGAGGGTGGGAGCGCGCGCGCGCGCCCTAAGCACAGAGCCGGAGAGGCTGCGTGCACCAGCAGCAGCTGCAGGGAGGCCAGAAGATGCCGGAGCAGGACCGCGGCGGTAAGGGGGACGGCGTCTCTGCCGGGCAGGAGGCAGAGATGCCGATGCTACAGTACCCCCCGTTTACACCCCCTCTTTTTCAGGCCAGCAAGAAATTTTTTAAGGAGAAGTGGGGCGTGGATGTTCTCCCTGGGTTCCCAAGTTCTCTCCTCTGGGCCAAACCCCTTCCAATCCACCAGAAAAAAGGTTTTTCCTCTTACCCTCTTGGTGGCCAGAATGTTCTCTACCTCATAGACGTCCTCAGCGGAGACCGGAGCTGGGGAGGTACCTGGATTGTCGGAAAAATAATTAAGCACAACTGGTTTGAGGAGAGATACGTGGAAGGAGTTGGGAATCCGTAAGGTGGCCGGGAGTTTTAACTTGTAGGCTACTGGGTTGATTTGCTTGAGGACTTCAAACGGACCGATGAACCGTGGACCCAACTTATAGGAGGGTATTTTGAGACGAACATGTTTGGAGGAGAGCCAAACCTTGTCTCCCGGACGGAATTGAGGTGGATCCAGACCTCTCTTATCAGCAATCAGCATGCGTCTTCATCCGCTCGGAGGATTGAAGAAGTGCGAATCTAGTGTCCTCCCAAATAGTGGAAAATTCTCTGACCAGAGACTCCGCGGCCGGGTTGTCCACTGAAGCGGAGACAGGAAACGGAATCCGGAGATGTTGACCGTAGACCACAAAGAACGGGGACTTGGAAGAAGATTCGCTCTCATGGTTGTTGTAGGAGAACTCGGCCCATGGTAGTAGCTCCACCCAATCTGTATGGTGAGAGTTGACAAAGTGCCGGAGGTATCTGGTAAGGATCTTGTTGATACGCTCCACTTGGCCATTGGACTGTGGATGATAAGCGGAGGAGAAATCTAGGGTGACATCCAACAGCTTACACGTAGCTCTCCAGAAGCGCGAAGTGAACTGGACCCCTCGATCAGACACAATGTGGAGGGGTAGGCCGTGGAGACGAAAGATGTGATGGATGAAGTCCTTAGCCAGCACAGATGCAGATGGGAGACTTGACAGAGGGATGAAGTGGGCCATTTTAGAAAAGCGGTCAGTGACCACTCAAATGACCGTACAACCGGCAGAAACAGGGAGATCCGTAATAAAGTCCATAGCAATGTGTTGCCATGGGGCAGCAGGTATGGGAAGAGGCAGGAGATGGCCGGCAGGAAGATGTCTGGGAACCTTGTTGAGGGCACAGGACGAACATGTCGTAATTGTTACTGTGGCCCTGCTCTGTGTGTCTTTAAATTCTTAGTGGGGTTTTTCCTAAAATTGGTCAGCCGTTGGACTCACTGCATACCCTATAACTGAATAGCAGACCCTCTCCTTTCTAATGGGAAATGTCGTACCTTGTTACTGTGGCCCTGCTCTATGTGTCTTTAAATTCTTAGTGGGGTTTTTCCTAAAATTGGTCAGCCGTTGGACTCACTGCATATGTGGCGCCCCTGCGGGTTCAGTCGCAACAGAGAGACTGCATCTCACCCAGAGGTGTGGTATCTCACTCTCAGGTAAGGATAGAGTGCAGCCCGGGACCCTAACACCTGCATCCAACACTTTCCACATCAGTGGGGGCAGGGCGAGATTGCTCCTAAGGGAGAGCACAGTCCCTGGTCCCTAGCTGGAGGGTGGAACCATGTAGTGGGTGTGGGTGGAGGACGTAGTTCAGAGGAGCACAGGAAAGGAAGTGATATAAAAGAGGGAACCATCTTGGGAAGTCAGTTCAGTCAGTCATTGGAGCTGAAGGGAGCAGGAGCTCTGCTGGAGCTCTGCTCAGGAGGAGGGCCTAGCAGAGAGGCCCAAAACTCAGAAGGAGAGAGGAGCAGGAGAGAAGGCTCCAGGAGGAATGAGAGGATCCTAGGAGTACGGGCAGTGCTGGAGGCTACCCGTACACCCGAATCTACCAGGTGTGGAAGGATCAAGCCGCAGAGGGGGCCGGCCCCTAAACTAGTGGAGAACTACAAGGCTCAGCTAGAAACCGGAGGCTTCTGTACTTTTAGGGTGCAGTTGCCACAGCCACAATTACATTGCCGAAAAGGAGGCCACAGAGGGTCCAGGGGACTGCAAGACCCGAGGCTACCGGATTGGGACACTGATTGTGAGGCGCAGGGCAGGAGGGTGAGAGCCAGCGCAGGAAGACAACTGAGGAATACACACAGAAAGGGGTCCCGTTAAGTGCTCTGGAATTACCTGAGGGATTGCTGAACCCCTGCCTGGTGAACGCAGCGCGACGTGGGAGGCTGTAATCTGTACAGTGCAACCTGAGGAACTTAACAACTGTGAGTAAACTCTGAAGACTGCACCCCACTGTCTCTGTGAATTACTGCTGCTCCATCACTCCCTGCACTACACGGCACTACAATGCCCAGCAACATCTACAACATCTACACTGCCCTGGAGCTAAGCTCTACCTGTGGAGAGCTAAACCAACTCTGCTGCGTCAACAACAGCTCCAGAGGATCTGCACCGCAGCGGTGGCTCCACATAGCTTCATACCACAGGTGGCGTCACGAACTTTATATAAAGAACTATAAATCCCCTGTAAATAATCCCTTTTGATTGACCGCCCTGGGTCACGGACCGGGTCACCGCCACTGTGACATCACACCTAAAACGACCGGCCCGGCACCGAGTACCCCACGGCCCAGGGGGCGCGTCATCTTTGGCGTCACGAACAGGATATGAACCCACCCGTTATCACCGGGTATTGTGCACCTAGAGACTGTGTTCTATACTGAATGTGGCGCCCGCCCCAGAAGAACGGGCGCCATTATGTGCGTTATCAAGGACAACATAGAACCTCTCATCGTGGGCCGGGTCCCAGAATGGCGCCAAAAGCGGAGCATACCCCAAGCATCAGTAACCATGAATGTGGATGTGTCCATCAAGGTGGGGGAGCTGCCCCCAGGTGTGGCCGACAGCAAGCAGCCATGGGACCGCCCCAGAAAGGGGAGAGGAAAAAAGAAGAAAACTGGGAGACAGGGTGTGGTCTCAAGCAGTCTAGACAGACCACACCCGGCAGGCAAGATGGAAGGAGGACAGCCTGAAGCTCTGGCTTGTGGTCTGCAGCCCGTGGCAGAACCCCTCACCGTGGAGGGGATGCTAGCCAAGTTGTCTCTGGAGGACACCAGCTTCATCCGGGACGAAATGCAAGGACCGGTCAGGAGGATGGAAGAGGCCCAGCGAGCTGCGATTGCCGCCTGGAGGGCAGAGCTGATGGAGAAGTTGGTGACTGGCAGCAGTCAGCGCTGCAAGTGACCAGCAGTGCCCCTGCCCCGGCGGAGCCTGACCAGAACCAGGAGGCAGCGTGCAGCACAGGAACGGCCGCGGGAGCAGGTAAGAGAAGACTCCCTGTCCCGGGCGCTGACCTGCTTCTGGGCCCCCTGATAGAGCTCCCTGTCCCGGGCGCTGACAGATGTGATCTGCTCCTGGGCCCCCTGCGGGAACCTCCACACCCGGGTGCGCATGCGTCCGCTCCGCTCCTGGTCCCAGAGCCTTCTACACCGGGCGCTACCGACAGAGGCCCGCTCCTGGTCCCCCCTTCAAAGCCCTCCGTCCCCGGGCGTGGAAAGCAATGATCATTTCCTAGCGCTCCTTGAATACCATCTGTCCCCGGGTGTGCACGCCCTAAACGTACCACGGAGCCCGGAACTGTCAACCCCGGGCACCAGCGACGCCTGCTCGCTCCTAGGCCCCTTGCAGGAGCCACCGCCTCCGACACCTGAGTGGGTGTACGGGCATCTGCCTTGGGACTGGTCCGTGGAGGTGGAAGACCGTAGCCTCCCGCTGTTACCCGCCCCTGAGCCCGTAGCCATCTCCGGGAGTGAAGAGGACCAGTTCCTGTGGGATAACCCTGGTGTGCACCTCATGGGGTTTCCCCGGGAAACCAGAGCTGAGGTTGCGCGCCAGGTGGAGCACTGCAAGAGGGAGCTGGCGCAGCTGGAAAAAGAGCGGCAACTTCGACGGGTGCGCTGGGAGAGACTAGATGCCTGGAACATGGAGGAGAAGGCCCGGGCCCGCAAAAATATGGAAGCTGCACATGGTCCCCGTGCCAACGGGACCGTAGTGAAGTTTAACCTGGATGGAGGATGGGGATTCATCCGGGATCCATATACTGAGACGGATCTCTTCGTCAACAGGAGGGACGTGGAGTCCCACCTAAAGGAAGGACATCCGGATCGGAATCTCTACCCTGGTGATCACGTCATCTACACCAGGCATAGAGGTGAGAGGGGCTGGTATGCCCTGAATGTCCACTGGGTGGTGGAGGAGAGTGAACCCTCGCCATCTAGAACTGATGACCCGGCTGGGCCAGCCTATTGTGGACAGGTGCTTCCCTGGAGGGAGCACCATTATTGAACTGCTGAAAAGTACTGTACATAGTTACCCGGAACGGTACGGAAAAAACATTGCGAGTTTCAAAAGTGTTGAGTGTGTTTTCATAATTACCTGGTAAGGGTATAGAGACATTTAGCTCGTGGACGATGAGCAGCTACAAACTTTTACATGTATATAGGTTGCACTTCTTAAAGTGCCCCTTATTGGTTTTATGCAATGAATGACCTCAGAACAAAAACCCGTTTGGCGTGGCCAAAGACGTACTCCAACACCAGGATCACCTATGTCCTGCAGCCACGCCCAGGGCCTACGTTGAGGGTTTTCGGATGGGTCCCTCAAATTGCACCTTGTTCAGTGGAATGGACACCTGGCTGCAGATCGTGCTGTAGCCAGCCAAGAAAAATATTTTATATGTGAGAAACGTGGTTATACCAGTGAAAAGAGTTTAATTGAAGTAAGTTTTATAATGTTTGCAAGCTAGTCTAGTACTATGTAACGTTAAAGTAATGTGCCTCCCATAAAGGGAAGAAAAAGTTTGTTTAATATCTTCTATGCGAATGCATTCTAAAAATTGCATGTCTTTAAAATATTTTGTGTTTTACTCTGTTCCAGCCCGCGGACGTGCTGTGCTTTACCAAGGCGGTATGTGGCGCCCCTGCGGGTTCAGTCGCCACAGAGGTACTGCATCTCACCCAGAGGTGTGGTATCTCACTCTCAGGTAAGGATAGAGTGCTGCCCGGGACGCTAACACCTGCATCCAACACTTTCCACATCAGTGGGAGCAGGGCGAGATTGCTCCTAAGGGAGAGCACAGTCCCTGGTCCCTAGCTGGAGGGTGGAACCATGTAGTGGGTGTGGGTGGAGGACGTAGTTCAGGGGAGCACAGGAAAGGAAGTGATATAAAAGAGGGAACCATCTTGGGAAGTCAGTTCAGTCAGTCAGTGGAGTTGAAGGGAGCAATAGCTCTGCAGGAGCTCTGCTCAGGAAAGGGCCTAGCAGAGAGGCCCAAGACTGAGAAGGAGAGAGGAGCAGGAGAGAAGGCTCCAGGAGGAATGAGGGGATCCTAGGGGTACGGACAGTGCTGGAGGCCACCCGTACGCCTGAATCTACCAGGTGTGGAAGGATCAAGCCGCAGAGGGGACCAGCCCCTAAACTAGTGGAGAACTACAAGGCTCAGCTAGAAACCGGAGGCTTCTGTACTTTTAGGGTGCAGTTGCCACAGCCACAATTACATTGCCGAAAAGGTGGCCACAGAGGGTCCAGGGGACTACAGGTCACCCGACAAGACCCGAGGCTACCGGATTGGGACACTGATTGTGAGGCGCAGGGCAGGAGGGTGAGAGCCAGCGCAGGAAGACGACTGAGGAAGGCACACAGAAAGGGGTACCGTTAAGTGCTCTGGAATTACCTGAGGGATTGATGAACCCCTGCCTGGTGAATGCAGCGCGACGTGGGGGGCTGTAATCTGTACAGTGCAACCTGAGGAACTTAACAACTGTGAGTAAACTATGAAGACTGCACCCCACTGTCTCTGTGAATTACTGCTGCTCCATCACTCCCTTCACTACACTGCACTACAACGCCCAGCAACATCTACAACATCTACACTGCTCTGGAGCTAAGCTCTACCTGTGGAGAGCTAAACCAACTCTGCTGCGTCAACAACAGCTCCAGAGGATCTGCACCGCAGCGGCGGCTCCACATAGCCGCATACCACAGGTGGCATCACGATCTTTATATAAAGAACTATAAATCCCCTGTAAATAATCGCCTTTTGATTGACCGCCCTGGGTCACGGACCGGGTCACCGCCACTGTGACATCACCCCTAGCAACGATCGGCCCGGCACCAAGTACCCTACGGCCCAGGGGGCGCGTCACATACCTTACAACTGTATGGCAGACTCTTTCCTTTCTAATGGGAACATGTCGTACCTGGTTACTGTGGCCCTGCTTCCTGTGTCTTTAAATTCTTAGTGGGGTTTTTTCTAAAATTGGTCAGTCGGACTCACTGCATACCCTATAACTGTATAGCAGACCCTCTCCTTTCTAATGGGAACTTGTCGTACCTTGTTACTGTGACCCTGCTCTATGTGTCTTTAAATTCTTAGTGAGGTTTTTCCTAAAATTGGTCAGCTGTTGGACTCACTGCATACCCTATAACTGTATAGCAGACTCTCTCCTTTCGAAATGGAATTTGTCGTTACTGTGACCCTGCTCTATGTGTCTTTAAATTCTTAGTGAGGTTTTTCCTAAAATTGGTCAGCTGTTGGACTCACTGCATACCCTATAACTGTATAGCAGACTCTCTCCTTTCGAAATGGAATTTGTCGTTACTGTGGCCCTGCTCTATGTGTCTTTAAATTCTTAGTGGGGTTTTTCCCAAATTTTGGCAGCCCTTACAGTCTCAGCATGGGCATTACCACCCGCTCCTTTATAATGGGAGCATTTTTTTTACTGAGACCCTCCTCTATGTCTCTTCAAAGGGGTATTGGGTTGCGTCCAAATTTTTGGCAGCACTTCCAGTCACTGGATGCGCAATAACAGTATAGGAGACCCACTTGTTAATAATGGGAACAACAAAGCATAGCCGGCTGATGGCTCTCTAACAATAGCGAGGGCCGACTGCTGGTCTTTTAAGAATAATAAGGGCCGTCTGATGGCACTATAAAAATAAGCTTTATGACTTTCAGAGTCCCTCCATCATAAATAAAACAGGATGTTTCATAAATAAAACAGGATGTGTCTGATGATGTGTCACACACCACATTGCCAGATAAGGTTGTAAAATGTTAAAATGACATTTCCCGGTGAATACATTTGTCTTAAAAAATACCGTAAAAAAAACGAAACAATAGGATCTTTCTTTAGTATAAAAAACAGCGTCACTAATTTAACCTCAATGTAATCACATTGTTCAGCTCATGCACCTCCTCCTCCATCTCCGAAATTACTACATCAGTCACAAGCTGACAGCACTGCATCACTGCCTTGGCCAAGCGGCAACAGGCTGTGCTGAAGATAACATGCTTAATGCTTAATTGACAAACCGCCCAGCGCTGCAGAGTTGTTGAAAGCTGTAACACAGCAGCCTGATCTGTGGCTCTCATCGCTGAACATACAGCCAGGCATGGTCGTGTGTGACAATGGACGGAACCTGGTGACGGAGAAATGACAGCCGGGGTAGATATGGTTTCCCTCTATGCCAGTCCTTTCACCGAGCTAAAGAATATGGCTGTGGTGAAATACAACTCCCACTGAGAAGCTGTTTCAGATTGAAAAACATTGTGCCCACCAGAGGATTTGATTCTGAGGGATAACCTTTCTCACCCGCTCAAGAGCCCCATAGCAGCTGCAAAGTTAGCGCTATCATGAACTCTCCTGAGGTAGAAGCCAAGGCACACCAGAGGATTCTCTGGTGGGACCGTTCAACCCTGCCGAGAAGCAGTCCTTGCTAAGAAAAGTGTGTGGGAAGGTTCCCGGACACTCTATTTTTACTGAGGAGGAAACACACGCAAACACGGGGAGAACATACAAAGTCCTTGCAGATGTTGTCCTCGCTGGGATTTGAACCCAGGATCCCAGCGCTGCAAGGCTTCAGTGCTAACCACTGATACAATGTGCTGCTGTTCACCCTCTAATATCTAACAGGCTGGAGAAACTTGCACCTACTGCCACTCTATCTTCAGCTCCTTTGTGAGAAAATGTATTTGGGAAGCCACTCAGTCTACCAAATAAAATTCCTGAGAAGGAAATTGGGGATGGCTTCGCTACTGATACTGGGGGCAGTGCTAATACCATGGCGCTGTACCATAGTTTGCTGGAAATATTCCAGGCTGGTAGGAGGCAAGCAAATTCCCACAGAAAAGTACCAGCAGTAATGTTCAGGCCACATTTCAAGTGCAAGCAGCTTTAGAGGACTTCCTGGGAGAAATGACACGCAGGGTAGATACGGTTTCCCTCTATGCCAGTCCTTTCACCGAGCTAAATACAACTCTCAGCAAAAAAAGTTGTGGACTGGCTCCGTACCGTCCCTGGCCACATTCACCTGTCCACGTGTTTGTGGTTAGGTGGTCCTTCCCAGTAAGTGCACTGGGGAGGGCACGGGTAATGTTGTGGGACCTGTGCTTGTAGAAGGCGGAGGCGATACCGGGAAATATAGTGGAGGCTGGGGACCGAGTGTGGACACCCGGCCACCGCTGGCATTAGGTTGTGAAAAGCTTCCGCCTCCACGAGCTTAAAAGGCTGCATACTTGCACTTGCATTCCAAGTAACAGAAAACTAAGCAGATGGTGGCCTCTATCATCATCATGGCCTCACCTCGGCACTATGAACTCTCCTGAAGGAGAAGCCAGGGCCCGCCGGAGGAGTCTCCGGTTCTCTGGTGGGCCTGTCCAGCCCTGCCGAAAAGCAGTCCTGGCTAAGAAAAGAGTGGGGGAAGGTTCCCGGACACTCTATGGCTGCTTTTTTTATGTGGATTGGCCATGGTTATGCATGTTATTTCTCAAAACGCATTACAGATCAGGCCACTGTCCAACTCTGTATTCAAGACATTAAATGCGCAAAGAAAGATGTGTGTGTGTCAAAGCACCACCAACAAGTGCTAGTTGATGTTGGACGGGCTGCAACAAGCTCAATTACAGGACTTCCTGGGAGAAATGACACGCAGGGTAGATATAGTTTCCCTCTATGCCAGTCCTTTCACCGAGCTAAATACAACTCTCAGCAAAAAAAAGTTGTGGACTGGCTCCGTACCGTCCCTGGCCACATTCACCTGTCCACGTGTTTGTGATTAGGCGGTCCTTCCCAGTAAGTGCACTGGGGAGGGCACGGGTAATGTTGTGGGACCCGTGCTTGTGGAAGGCGGAGGCGATACCGGGAAATATAGTGGCGGCTGGGGACCGAGTATGGACACCCGGCCGCCGCCGGCATGAGGTTATGAAAAGTTTCCGCCTCCACGAGCCTAAAAGGCCACATTTCAAGTGCAAGCAGCTGTCAAAAATTTGGCAGTATAGTATTGCAGCCTGTGGGTGGGTGGCTGCCTGCATACTTGCGCTTGCATTCCAAGGAATGGGGTAAGGACATGAACGCTGCAGTGGGACAAGGACGTGGACGGTGATTGTTGCAAGTTTGCAATGACAAGTGCATGGCGGGAGGCATCTTCGCATGCGCCAAGGATCACTTATGATGGGCACACTTTTAGGCAGTGACCTGGAAGTCAGAAATGCTTCCAGAGGTCTTCCCCATGCTGTTCCCATGTCTTTTCAGCACTGTATACATGTGTCTGATGATGTGTCACACACCACATGGCCAGATAAGGTTGTAAATGTTAAAATGACATTTCCTGGTGAATGCATTTGTCTTGGTCGAAAGCAATGCAAAAGTGCAAAAATGCATCAAAAACGCTACGTGTGAACATAGCTCAAGTTGTGGAGGAGTATTTTTGTTTTTGGTTATTTATTTTGCCTTATATTCAAGTCATTACTAGTGTTGAGCCACCCCCGTAGTGTTCGAGTTCGGTTCGGTTCGTCGAACACCCGTGTGTTCGTCGAACTGTTCGTCGAACACCTTCGAACACCGTTAAAACCAATGGCAGGCAAACAAAAACACAAAGAAACACATAGAAAACACCTTCAAAGGTGTCCAAAAGCTGACAAACTGCTCAGAAGACACAACTAACACATGGAAAAGTGACAAGTACATATAGTCATGCGAAAATAAAAGAGGTGGAGGAGTAAAAGGAGGGGGAGACACAGATATAGGCATGTCATGCCCTTCTAAAATCCAAAAAGTGAGAAGCCGACACGGCCAGTCCGCTCCTACCCGTGCCACCTCCGTGTCGCCGGGTTTGTGCCAGAGCCGCGGTGAACCCTGATGGCCAGCCCCCCTCTCCCAATACTGGTGCCTGTCCGCTGGTGGGTCGAGCGAGCCCCCCTGTGGTGGAGGCAGCTCTAAGCTTTTTAATTTAAATTGTCTCTCTAATTTGAATGAATACACTTTAAATCCATTTACAAGGATCTATTGGAGGGCAAGTCTCATGCCAGCAGCCGCGTAATTCCAGCTCCAGTAGCGTCCACTAAAGCTGCTGCAGTTAAAAGCTTTTATAAGGATCGAGCTCGGCTGTCCACCGCAAGGCATCCTACTGCCAGTCCCAGCCCCTATGCCTTGGGGTGCCTCCTGATGCTCTTCACTGAGTATCCCATGGTCCCGAAGCATTTCCTTTGAAAAAATTAAGTGTCTAAACTACAGGTGGTGTAGCTTGCTTAACAGCCGGGATAATCCGCTGACTAGCAGACACTGCTACTAGGCACAAAGTATTTCCTGGGCTAGATGCAGTTAAAAATTTGTAATTAGATACTCTCGTTGGATGCTGAGAAAGCATTCCATAGAGTCTCCTGGCACGCCATATATGATTCTCTTAAAAAGCTTGGGGTAGGGGTCTAGGGGACCCTTTTATAGCCAAAATCACGGCCCTGAATCGCAATACGTCACCTAGGCTGAAGATAAATGGAACTGTAGCACCCTGAGGGCTCGGTTGCTACAGACGTATTGCACCTCACCCAGAGGTGTGATATCTCACTCTCAGGTAAGGATGGAGTGTGGATCAGGACCCGACACCTGCATGCATTACACCACATTGCCGTGGGGCAGGGCGACCAATATGCCCCTGAGATGGGCACGACAGTCCCTGTCCCTGGCTGGAGTGGGGGGAGGGAACACTGAGGAAGGGGAACCCTGTAGTGCAGGAGCAGGGAGGAAGCAGTTCCTGGGTGCATTGAGAAGGGAGTATAAAAGGTGGGCACCATCTTAGTTCAGTGCAGAGAAGTCTGAGCAGAAGTGGCAGGGAGCAGGGGCTCTGCATGAGCTCTGCTCCGGAGGCGGGCCTAGTAACAGAGGCCCAGGCCTGGAAGAGGGAGAAGGAAGGAAGAGGAGCGGAGAAGGCTCCAGGAACGAGGAATGAAGGGATCCCAGGGGTGCGGACGGGCGAGTCGCCACCGCACGCCCGAATCCACCTGCGTGGAGGGGTCAGGCCAAAGGGGAAGACCGGTCCCCGAACTAGTGGAGGCAGGAAACGACCCTCAGCTAGAAACCGGAGGCTCTGACATTTTATGTGGCGTAGCCCCTCGCTACACCCGCTAGGAAGGCACCACATAGGGTCAGGGAAACTGGCGCCAAGTTTACCAAGAGGAGGCCCGAGGCAGCCGGACAGAAGTGTTGGTAAGAAAGGCCAGACAAAGGACACACAAAGGGGGTCCTGTGAAGTGCTCCAAAGTTATCTGGGAGTTGTCTGAGCCCCTCACCTGGTGAGCACAGTACGACGTGGGCAGCCGTTACCTGCAGACGTGGTCTGGATAATAAGAACTGTGAGTAAAGGCCCTGGACTGCATCACTGACTCCGTGTCGTTACTGCTGCTGCCCTGCACCATCACCCCCATCCTCCGCATACACTGCCCTGAGGCTATACTCCTCCCGTGGGGAGTTATGCTACGCTCTGCTGCACCCACAACACCAGCCTCAGCGGTCTGCCCTGTAGCGGCGGTTCACTCTGACCGCAATCCACGGGTGGCGTAGTCGGACATTTAAACATCAAAACCACATAAATAGTTCCGCCACTGGTTTGTCCGCCCTGAGCCACGGAACCGGGTCGCCGCCACGAAGACTACAACCACCAGCATCCACCAAAAAGGGTCCGGCTCCGGGTGTCCCAAGGCCCAGGGGGTGCGTCAGAACATTTTCATCACCTTTCACAATCACCAATGGGACAAGGCAGGGATGTCCTCTGTCCCCTCTCTTATACATCCTAGTGACGGAGCACCTGCTCTCATCAATTCGCCATAACCCCAATATTAGGTGGATTGAGGTGGGAGGCACCGAGTACAAGTGCTCTCTATTTGCTGATGATGTCCTAGTATATATCACTCAATCACATATATCCATCCATGCTGTTATGGCTGAAATAGATCACTTTGTTACATGGTAAAACTTTAAAATCAATGCAGCGAAGTCTGAGGCCCTCGATGTCTCCTTCCCCAAATCCATATAGGATTCCATCCAGTCCAACTTTCCCTTTGCCTGGCCCTCACAGGGTATCAAATACTTAGGAATTCCTATTCATAGAGACCTCTCCCATCTATGTTATCTTAATTTTGGGCCCTTTATTGAACAATTCCATACAGACCACGGTTGGCAAGTTAGAACTGTAAGATTCACTACGTGAACCGCTGGTGTTTTGTGGAAAAGCACCGCGTTCCAAATTATTATGCAAAAAGTGTTTAGGAGTGATAAGGGAAGAATTTGTTTGTTTGTCAGTTAAACTCATTGATGGTGATGTGTGTCAGGGCTCTTTATATCACTGTAAGCAATTGCAGACACCTGTGCTAATTAGTTTGGCAGGTGTGTCCAATGAAAGGCAAGACTACTTAAGAAGGCTCTCTCACATTATTAAGCAGCCTACATTTTCTGCCAAAATGGGAAAGAAAAAGGATGTGTCGGCTGCTGAGAAGCAACAAATTGTGGAGTGTTTAGGTCAAGGCATGACTACAATCAACATTGTGCGATGATCAGGATGAAGTGTCTTGGCAATCAAGAAGTATGTAGCTGATTCACAGTACACACGTGTGCGTGCTGATAAGGGCAAATTGAGGACTCTTTCCTACAGGCAATTACGTCAGGTTGAAAGAGCAGCGGCAAAAAAGCCTTGTCATAGCAGCAGACAAGTTTTTCAAGCTGCTTGTGCCTCCAACGTCCCCCGAACAACAAGATGCAGGGTCCTTCAGAGGTTTGCAGCTGTGCATACGCCATCCTGTCGACCTCCTCTATCCACTTCACACAAGCAGAAACGGCTCCAGTGGGCCAAACATTACATGAAGACTGATTTCAAAACTGTTTTGTTCACGGATGAGTGCCGTGCAGCGCTCGATGGTCCAGATGGATGGAGTGGAGGATGGCTGGTTGATGGACACCCCACGCAAACACGGCTACAGCGCCAACAAGGAGGAGGTGGAGTAATGTTTTGGGCTGGAATCATGGGGAGAGAGATTGTCGGCCCCTTTAGGATCCCTGAAGGCGCTAAAGATGAACTCCATAATGTATGTGGATTTTCTCAAACAGCACTTCCTGCCATGGTTCAAGAAGAAGAACCGTGTATTTCACAGCAAGATCATTTTTCTGCATGATAATGCACCATCTCATGCTGCACATAAAACATCTGCATCTCTGGCTGATATGGGCATAAAAGGGGACAAACTTATGGTGTGACCCCCATGCTCCCCTGACCTCTACCCCATTCAGAACCTTTGGAGCATCATTAAAAGGAGTGTCTATGATGGCGGGAGGCAGTTCACATCTAAGCAACAGCTCTGGGAGGGTATTCTGTCCTCATGCAAAACAATTGAAGCAGAAACCATCCAAAACCTGACAAATTCAATGGACGAGAGAGTTCAGAAGCTCCTTTCGAACAAGGGGTCCTATGTGAAAATGTAACATCATCTAGAATAAAGTTTTGAGTTGAAAACTGTTTGATTTCAGTTTCTAACAACCTGCTAATGCTTATAATTTCAAAAATGACCATTTTTTTGGTCTTTATTAAAATGAAAAGGTTGATCGAAAAGTTTGGGGGATCTAAGAGTGTGGCAACCCAGTAGTCATGATTACTTCGAATTCTGACAATATGAGGGTCATGCTGCAGGTAGTGCAGCAAGAAGGCACTTATGTGTCTTGCGCATCTCGGAGCCCCAAAATTATTTTCCGGGCTAGATGCAGCTAAAAATTATTTTTAATTTTAAATCTGGTGGAGCTTATTATAGATGGCCTAATAGGATCAGTGCTGCACACTGCTACAAAGCCAAAATTATTTTCCAGTCAAGATACAGATAAACATGATTAGTAATTTGAAAGCTTAAAATGTTTGGTAGGGTGATTTTAACCAATCATCAAGCTTTTACTCTCCCCAGGATGACACAGGGGTAGAAAAGTCGTTTCGGATCCATGATTTGTTCATCTTTATGAACGTGAGTCTGTCTACATTATCAGTGGAGAGCCGCGTGCGCTTATCTGTCAGCACACCACCAGCAGCGCTGAACACACGTTCAGACAGAACGCTGGCTGCGGGGCATGACAAGATCTCCAAGGCGTAAGTGGCTAGCTCCGGCCATTTATCCAGATTGGAAGCCCAAAAAGAGCAAGGGTCCAGTGACACAGTCGTGGCTTCAATGTTTACTTGGAGATACTCCTGTACCATCGTCTCTAGGCGTTGACTATGTGTCAGCCTTCTTGTCTCCTGTGGCCTTGCAAAGGATGGGCTAAAAAAGTGGTGAAATGATTCCGCAAAATTGATGTTACCAGCAGATACTGTGGTTCTGTTACGGTTTGAGTGCTGAACACTTGACGGTCCCACGGTTGGCAAGTTGGAACTGTGAGATTCACTACGTGCACCACTGGTATTTTGTGGAAAAGCACATGTAAGATTCTGCAACAGTCTCTGCTGATACTCCAGCATGCGTGCATCCCTTTCTATGGCAGGAATAATTTCTGCAAATTTACTTTTGTACCGGGGATCTAACAGTGTGGCAACCCAGTAGTCAGGATTATTTCTAATTCTCACAATTCGAGGGTCATGTTGCAGGTAGTGCAGCAAGAAGGCACTCATGTGTGTTGCGCATCCAGGAGCACCAAGTCCCTGTTGTGTTGGTGGCGAGGTAACAATCATGCTTCCTTCCTCTGTCCTCTCCCCCCAACCTCGCACAACAGAAATGTGATCAAGGTCTCCCTCATCTGATGAGTCTTCCATCAGTTCGTCCTCCACTTCTTCCTGGGCTCCTGCACCTTCCTCACTAGTTTGGCTGCTACCATGCGCCCTGGTAAAACCATCTCCCCCACCCTCACATGCCTGCCGCCTTGGTGCTGCCGACCTTCTGGACCTTGTAGATGTTAGCCCTTCCGCATACAACTCCTCCTCCTCTACTTCCTCCACCTCCTCTTGTGCCACCACCTGACTCCGAATTCTGTTTAACATGTGCTCCAGCATGTAAATCACCGGAATAGTCATGCTGATAATGGCATCGTCAGCACTAAACATCTTCGTCGCCATTTCAAAACTGTGCAGAAGGGTGCATAGGTCCCTGATCTGAGACCACTCCTCCAGCGTGATTTGCCCCACCTCTGAATCTCGTTGGCCCAGGCTATACGTCAGAACGTATTGCACCAGGGCTTGTCGGTGCTGCCACAGTCGCTGCAACATGTGCAGAGTTGAATTCCACCGGGTAGGCACATCGCATTTTAGCCGGTGAAGTGGCAGGCCCAACGACTTCTGTAGAGATGTAAGTCGCTGAGCTGCGGGATGCGAACGGCGGAAGTGAGCACACAGCGACCGTGCCCTCTGCAGAAGGCCATCTAGTCTGGGATAGTGGGCTAAAAATTGCTGGACAACCAGGTTCAACACGTGAGCCATACAAGGCACGTGTGTGACATTGCCCCGGCGAAGGGCCGCACCCAGGTTTGCAGCATTGTCGCACACGGCCTTCCCTGGTTTCAGGTCCAGTGGAGACAACCATTCATGAAATTGGTTCTCCAGAGCTGACCACAACTCCTCAGCTGTGTGACTCACATTTCCCAGACATTTCAATGTAAAAACCGCCTGATGACGTTGAGCCCTACTGCCAGCATAGTAAGGAGGTGTGCAGGATCCCTTCTGCGCAGTTAGAAAGCTTGTGGCATGACCAGACAGGCTTTGGGTGCAGGTGGAAGACCGAGAGGAGGTTGAGGAGGCAGAAGCAGTGGAGGAACTTTGACATAAAGAGGATTGACGCACAACTCGTGGGGACGGCAAGACTTGGACAGCAGCCCCTTGTCCTGCTGTCACCATAGTTACCCAGTGCCCAGTCAGCGACATGTAACGCCCCTGTCCATGCCTACTCGTCCAAGTGTCTGTGGTGAAATGCACCCTGTCACACACAGAGTTTCTCAAAGAAGCGGTGATGTTGTGTGCGACATGCTGGTGGAGCGCAGGCACACCTTTCTTTGAGAAGTAGTGCCGACTGGGCATCTGGTACTGGGGCACTGCGACGGACATAAGGTCTCGAAAATCCTCTGTGTCCACCAGGCGGAAAGGCAGCATTTCTGTAGCCAAGAGCTTGCAGATGGTGAAATTCAACCTCTTAGCTTTCTCATGGCTAGGAGGAAATGATCTTTTACTTGTCCACATCTGAGGGACCGAGGGCTGGCTATTGTGCTTAGACGGGGTTGATAAGGGTGTCCCCGGCAAACTGCCGGTCTGTGAGGAAGATGCAGGTGGACATGTTAGGTTGCCTTCATCCAAAGGTGGTGCTATCGATGTCGGACAGCGCTCAACACCAGCTGGTGTTACCACCTCCAAAGAAAATGATGACCTGCCAATCACGCTGGCTGTTGCGGGTAAAGAGGTGGCAGGTCTGCGCCCCAAAACAGGTGTGACTGCTGTCCCCCCAGTCACAGAGGATGAAGAGGCCGCGGATGCACAAGATATGGCAGACAGTGGTTGGCCCGGCCGGCTAGGCCGCATTGTAGCACACTGAGCTTCCCCCTGCAACTTATGCTTCATGTCCATGTGCCGGTTCATGCATGAAGTACTCAAACTATGTATTTTTTGGCCTCTACTTAGCTTTTGCTGACAAATGTTACAGATAACACGAGTTGGGTCATCTTTATCGATCTGAAAAAATGCCCAGGCTATGCAAGGCTTAGCACCCATGCGACCTGAAGAGCCACCACGACTTGTGGTGAGAGGCAGAGTTGTGTTTGAGGATGCAGTTGTTGACGTGCTTCCAGTACTACGTCTATGTCCAGGAAGGCGCAACCTGACCTCGTCGTCACTAGCATCTTCCTCCACCTCCTCTGCTGACCTCATCTCTTGGCTGACTGTGGGTTGACAGTAAGTGGGATCTCCGACCTCATCATCATCACCCTGTGCGTTATCACACCCTTCGTCCTCAGAGCCAACCTGTTCCTGCCCTGACAAAAAACTAAAGTTGTCGCTCCAATCAGGTATTTGAGTCTTATCATCGTCTTCCTCATTGTCTCCACCAACAGGAGTTACAGTTTGGGAATGAGGGTCTACATTATGGTCAGAACCTTCTGCGTCTGGTCCTGGATCCGACTCATAAAGATTCTGGGCATCAGTGCAGATCATTTCCTCGTCTGGATTCACAGAAGCGCTGGAGTCGACCTCTGATTCCCAGGCTATAGTATGAGTAAACAGCTCTGCAGACTCAACCATCTGTTCTACCTCATACTCAGACGGGCAGCTGGAGATTTGGGAGCTGTGAGGAAGCAAGTGCGATTTGGGTGACACCTTTGAGGACTGGAGTATTTGTGATGTTGAAGTTGATGTGGAGGAGAGCCCACTTAAAGGAGCACTTGATATCCGTTGAAGCACCTGCTGTTTTTGTGCCTCATCTGGAATTTGTAGCGATTGGCGTGGCCGTAAGAAAGGGATCTTATCACATTGTCCGCTAAAAGAAGTAGACATTTTAGTTTGGCTGGAAGATGGTCTTTCTTCTGCAGATGTTACTGTTGCTTTAACCCCTACCCCACGGACACAACCTTTTTTCCCCTTCCCAACACGCCTATTCCCCTTTCCACCAGCAGCAGGCCTTTTTCCACTCATTTTGGTGGTTAACTAATTCACAACTCTGGAGTTGTTTGCACAAAAAAACAATGGATGGTAACCGAGCAGAGCTGAGTGGCCAAACTGTGATATTAGGCCAAAACTATTGGCTGGGTTAGATGCAGAAAAAAATTATTTTGAATTTGCAACCTGATGGAGGTCAGTATAGATGGACTAATAGAGAAAGTCCGACACACTACTAGAAGGCCAAATATTTTTTCAGAGGTAGATGCAGAAAAAAATATATTCAGTTTGCAACCTGATGGAGGTCAGTATAGATGGATTAATAGAACAAGACCCACACACAGCTAGAAGCCCAATATTTTTTCAGAGGTAGATGCAGAAAAAAATATATTCAGTTTGCAACCTGATGGAGGTCAGTATAGATGGACTAATAGAACAAGTCCCACACACTGCTAGAAGCCCAAATATTTTTTCAGAGGTACTGTAGATGCAGATAAAAATTAGTTTTAATTTGCAACCTGATGGAGGTCAGTATAGATGGACTAATAGAGAAAGTCCGACACACTACTAGAAGGCCAAATATTTTTTCAGAGCTAGATGCAGAAAAAAATTATATTCAGTTTGCAACCTGATGGAGGTCAGTATAGATGGACTAATAGAGAAAGTCCGACACACTACTAGAAGGCCAAATATTTTTTCAGAGGTAGATGCAGAAAAAAATATATTCAGTTTGCAACCTGATGGAGGTCAGTATAGATGGATTAATAGAACAAGACCCACACACAGCTAGAAGCCCAATATTTTTTCAGAGGTAGATGCAGAAAAAAATATATTCAGTTTGCAACCTGATGGAGGTCAGTATAGATGGACTAATAGAACAAGTCCCACACACTGCTAGAAGCCCAAATATTTTTTCAGAGGTACTGTAGATGCAGATAAAAACTAGTTTTAATTTGCAACCTGATGGAGGTCAGTATAGATGGACTAATAGAGAAAGTCCGACACACTACTAGAAGGCCAAATATTTTTTCAGAGGTAGATGCAGAAAAAAATATATTCAGTTTGCAACCTGATGGAGGTCAGTATAGATGGACTAATACAACAAGTCCCGCACACAGCTAGAAGCCCAAATATTTTTTCAGAGGTACTGTAGATGCAGATAAAAATTAGTTTTAATTTGCAACCTGATGGAGGTCAGTATAGATGGACTAATAGAGAAAGTCCGACACACTACTAGAAGGCCAAATATTTTTTCAGAGGTAGATGCAGAAAAAAATATATTCAGTTTGCAACCTGATGGAGGTCAGTATAGATGGACTAATACAACAAGTCCCACACACTGCTAGAAGCCCAAATATTTTTTCAGAGGTACTGTAGATGCAGATAAAAATTAGTTTTAATTTGCAACCTGATGGAGGTCAGTATAGATGGACTAATAGAGAAAGTCCGACACACTACTAGAAGGCCAAATATTTTTTCAGAGGTAGATGCAGAAAAAAATATATTCAGTTTGCAACCTGATGGAGGTCAGTATAGATGGATTAATAGAACAAGACCCACACACAGCTAGAAGCCCAATATTTTTTCAGAGGTAGATGCAGAAAAAAATATATTCAGTTTGCAACCTGATGGAGGTCAGTATAGATGGACTAATAGAACAAGTCCCACACACTGCTAGAAGCCCAAATATTTTTTCAGAGGTACTGTAGATGCAGATAAAAATTAGTTTTAATTTGCAACCTGATGTAGGTCAGTATAGATGGACTAATAGAGAAAGTCCGACACACTACTAGAAGGCCAAATATTTTTTCAGAGGTAGATGCAGAAAAAAATATATTCAGTTTGCAACCTGATGGAGGTCAGTATAGATGGATTAATAGAACAAGACCCACACACAGCTAGAAGCCCAATATTTTTTCAGAGGTAGATGCAGAAAAAAATATATTCAGTTTGCAACCTGATGGAGGTCAGTATGGATGGATTAATAGAACAAGACCCACACACAGCTAGAAGCCCAATATTTTTTCAGAGGTAGATGCAGAAAAAAATATATTCAGTTTGCAACCTGATGGAGGTCAGTATAGATGGACTAATAGAACAAGTCCCACACACTGCTAGAAGCCCAAATATTTTTTCAGAGGTACTGTAGATGCAGATAAAAATTAGTTTTAATTTGCAACCTGATGGAGGTCAGTATAGATGGACTAATAGAATGATGCTATGCCCAAAAGATTTTACTTCACTAGGTACAGTAAAAAAATTGGTATTCTATACACAGGTGGTATATCTTGCAACACAGATAGGCTACTCCACTGACTAACACACTCTGCAATAAGCCAAAAAGGATTAGCTTTGCTAGATTCATCCAAATGCTGTGAAAAAAACTTGCACAGCACTGGCACAGACCTGCCTGGCAAAAACTGATAGGAACTCATGTAACCTAGTCCTGAAAAGGACTGCAATTACAATTAGTCTTTACTCCCACAACCGATCTATTTAAGAGCACAGACCTCCCTGATAAAAGTCGTAGGAAATGCTGTAACCTAGTCCTTAAAAGGACTGCAATCACAACTATTCCCTACTCCCAAGCTATCTGTATATTTGTGCGAAAATTGGCTTGAAATTAACAAGGTATAGCGCACACAGCAACAGCGGTGCCGTCTAACACGCAGCTGCAGCAGTGAGAAAATGGTGGCGACGGGGAAAATGGCTTGGTCTTATAGGGCAAGGACATGTGACATACACTGCCAATAACACATGCCCTTGCTTGTGTGAAAAAAAAGCACTTCGCTCCGTGTGTGCGCTGCTGATAGGCTGACAGATTGCACCTCCCCACTGTAAATGCGGGAAAGAGAAAAAAAAATGGAGATCTTCATTGTTCCTGCAGAGATCCATCCCCTGCCCCTCCCCCCACCCCGCTGTACACTCAAACTGCGTATTAACATTAATTTTCATCATTACTGAGAAAAAATCCAGTTATGATTTTGGTGCACGAACAGTTATCGAACATAACCTCGAACAGCCGAATTTTTCTCAAATTGTTCGTGTTCGCCGAACGGCTCGAACACCGCCCAAAACAGCTCGAATTTGAGATTGGCGAACAGTTCGAGTAGAACAACGCTCATCTCTAGTCATTACCCTGGAAAGGATGTTCCTTAACATATTTCCCAGGAAAATCCATTTTGGTTTCGTTTTTGTATGTTTTATTGTGAGTCTGTAAAAGTGGCGTAATACTCTGACCACGTTGCTGACAGCAGTGATCTGGGAGTCAGAGATGCTTCCAGGGGTCTTCCCCATGCTGTTCCCATGTCATTTGAGCACTGTTCCGATCGATTTGGGCAATTTTTAGGCCCTCTGCAGACCGCCGGGGGGAGCCACCTGAAAAATGCTTGAGTTTCCCATAGACTTACATTGGGCTCGTTGCTCGAGTCGAGCACCTGAGTATTCCAATTTGCTCGACCCGAGCAACGAGTACCCAAGCATTTTAGTGCTCGCTCATCACTATATAGAAGTTCTGGGGTTCTGTACCAATAGGATAAAATTTTGTACGATTTTTCTTGCAAGAGGATACAGTACATCTAGAAAACCCCTGAGAGTTAGATAGAACAGAGTCAACCTCATTATCAAAGAGACATCTAATTCTTTCTTCCAGGAGAGTAAAAAAGTTGGTTTATTAAAGGATAATGTGGATATCAAGTGATTATAAATTTTTGAGATCCCTTTAGGGATGATATATGAAAATGTAAACAGCACATCAAGCAATGACCATTTCCTAATATTGGAAAACTTTTATTAAAAGAGGTTAGGATTGCGTTACACGGTTCCTTTATACGAAATTACAAGGGTGATAAGTAGCTTCTTTTGGCCAGAAGTCTATCATAGGTATTTTGTTAGTTAAGGGGTGAGTGATTTTGTAATTGGGTAAGTCGGACCATAGATTGTATGGGCCTAGGTAGTTAGGGTCTAGGTAATCCGGGATAGTAGATATAGAAGCATGTGCTGAGGGAGTTGGGATGGGGGATAACATTTTTTCTAAAGCTTGCTTGATAGACAGGGTCATGTAGGTAATGATACAACAACAGGCAGCCAGGATGGGGGGGGGGGGATTTCGGTCCAGATATATTTATGGGCATTATTCCCTAGGAGAAGGTATTCTAGATTTGAAATATGATGTCTTGAGGAATTGGCAAGTTTCAGCCATCTATTTAAATGAACAGCTTTATAATATGTTTGAATATCTGGAAGTCAGATACCTCCTCTAAGTTTTGGCTGAGATAAAAGTTTTTATGGGAGCCTTGATTTTTTACATTTCTAAATGTATTGGGATATAATTTATTTGACTGAGGAAAGAAACATTGGGGGAGGTTTATAGGAAGCATATTTAAGGTGTACAAAATTTTAGAAAGTATTTATGTTTTTATGATGTTCTTCCTGCCCATCCAAGACAGAAGGGGAAGGCTATCATTTTTTAGGAGGGACTTGGTATTTTCTAATAGGGTTAAAAAAATTGTTCTGATATAATGACTCTGGTTTATTGGTGATTTTAACCCCTAAATATTTGATGCAGTCAAAAGGCAAGTTAAAAGGAGCGGTTTTCTGCAGATACCTAATGTCTGTTAAAGGTGTTGAAATATTAAGAGCTTCAGATTTTTTTAGGTTAATTTTAAAATTGTATAGCTCTCCAAATTGTCTGAAGGTTTCCAAAAGTATAGGAAATGCTTCTTTGGGTTGGGAAGCATAAGAAGTAAGTCGTCCGCGAAGGCTAATTGTTTTGAATACTTAATTTTAATACCTTGGATATCAGGATCTTGTCTAAATTTTTTGTTTCCATGATCCGGATATAAAGAGAAGGAGAGACACGACACACCAGACGCGTCCCATTTTGAATGTCAAAGTTCTGCAATAGGATACCATTTAGCCTTATATTTGCAGAAGGAAAGGTGTAGAGGGAAAAGATGGCATTTATAAATCTGGAAGGGAATGCAAACTTTTCAAGAGTGTATGCCATAATGCACCAACTTATTCAGTTGAATGCTTTTTCAGCTTCTGTTGAAAGAAGGGTTAGGGAGATCCTCTCCCTGAGTGCATAGGAGATGGTTTGTATGATTCTGGAGCTGTCTTTTCCCTTCTTGCCTTCGACAAAGACCACCTGGTCTCAGTGGATTATGCATGGGAGAACATTGTTAATCCTTATAACTAAGAGTTTTGCCCATAACTTTTGTGTCAGCATTCAAGAGGGAGATCGGGCGGTAGCTGCTACAATGTGTTGGGTCCTTCCCTTCTTTGGGGATAATTGAAATATGTTTAGGGGGGGGACATTTCCTTTTAGAAAGGAATTGAAGAGAGATACTAAATGAGGGAGTAATGGTTTAATAAATTTTTTATAATAAATAATTGAGGACATCTGGGCCAGGGATTTTCCCATTCGGGATGATTTTTAAGATGTCTACAATTTCCTGCGAGGTTAGGTTTACATTATCATTGTCATTAAGTGTAGGGAGTGAAAAGGAGTTAAGGAATTCTTTAATTTTGCTTGTTGCTTCAAGTGGATCACGCATGGAGGACGGGGTACCTAAGCTATAAAGATTGTGGTAAAAGGTTTTGAAAGAGTTCGTTATTTCCTCAGTGCCATCAACTAGTGCATTTTCTTTGGTGAGTATTTTATTTATAAAGAAGCACTCTAAGGTGTTTTTTTAGCAGCGAGGGTGTAAGTTTGCTGCCTTTATTGCTGTGTAAATAAATTCTCTGCTTACATCTCAGGTATAGTTTAGCTAAGTTTATGTTTAGGATGTCTTTAAGTTTCTTTCTTAAACTCAAGATATCTTTTTGGACGGTCTTTGCCAGAGATCTTTTGTGAATTCTTTATAGAGTATTTATTTGGTGTAATAAAGAGGCAACCTCTTTATCCCTGCTTTTTTTTAGATGGGAGCTTAGTGTGATTAATTCTCCTCGTATGACTGCTTTATGTGCTTCCCATACCATGGGGGGAGGGGGGCCTGAGTTTTACTGAGTTTACTGCTTTTTCAGTAAAGTAGGTATCGAAAATTTTGGATATTTTGGTAGTATTTTCTTCATTATTTAGCAGAGTTTTATTTAATCTCCATGTTAGATCGCGTTTAGGGAGTGACGATATGTTTAAATTTAAGAATATTGAAGCATGGTCTGAAAGAGTTATTGGGCCTATCGAGGCAGATTTAATCAAGGACACGCAATTGTTTTGCAGAGAAATGTAGTCTAATCTATGGTACGTGGAATCTGGAATGTAGAAAAAGGTGTAGATCTTGAAAGAGGGATTGAGAAGTCTCCAAGAGTCGGTTAAATGTAAATAGTTTAAGGAAAGGTGGATTTTCCTGTGGGCCTTCTCTGATGGAGTTAAGTGCCCTGTGGAAACGTCTAGAATTGGGTTTAGTGAAGTATTAATGTCACCTCCTACTATAAGAAGGTCTTGTTTGAAAACTTTCAGGTCTTTTAGTATGTTTCAGGGCGTTTTAGTGATCCAATCGGGTTGCCCGTCACTTGGAGCATAAATGTTACAGAGGGTGACAGTGATGTTTGCAATAAGGCCCTTAACAAATACATATCTACCTTCAGTATCAGACAGATAATCTTTCAAAGTGAAAGGCAAATTTTTGTGGAAGGCAATGCTCACTCCTTTAGAAGCAGTAGAGCTACAACTCTACAACTCTGGAACAAAGAGGATATTTAGATAGGGAAAGGTCAGCAGCTTGTCTTGATTTAAAATGTATTTCTTGAATGAAGCCTATCGATGCATGTTTTTTATTTAACAGGTGTAAAATTTGGCTATGTTTTGAGGGAGAATTGATGCCCTTCACATTGAAAGATGCTACCGTAATGGTGTCAGAGATTGTCGTGTCGGCCATATTATATGATATAAAAGAGAGTACTTAGAAAATATGTTCAGCAATCTAGGCACAAACAAAACACAGATAACATGTGAATATTAACAATATACATCCTATCTGCAGCAGGGAAGCGGTGTGACAGATCGTGAGTCCTACAATATTAAACAAAACGTTAAAAACTGCATATAAATCATATTGAACTTTTAGAGCACGTGGAAAATTTAGGACAGTTAGAGCCCTAAGACCTTCATGGGAACATTTGCCATAATGATTAAGCAAGATTTGCTGATATAATATGTGGCAGGGTGTGAATGAGGTGGGGAACGGGGAGGGATGGTAGAAAAATAAAAGGGTGCAGAGTAATCAGATGAAAGGGAAAAAGGTCACAAACAGCTAATTGTCCTGGTCCTTTTTCAACGACTTTAAAATTAAAATTAAAAAGGATATTCTCCTTGGTCTTCATGGAAGAAGGTTTCTTGATGTTTGATTTCTGGCTTTGCGGGGAGTTTGCTTTCCCATGCATCGACCATTTCTTAGGCCTCTGAAGCTGGGGAAAGCTGAAGTTATCTTCCAGGGGCATCCAGGAGGGAACTTCTACTCATGTTATTCCTAAAGCGTCCCAAGCCACTTGAAGGTCTTCTAAAGTACAAATGTAAATTGTTTGCCATCTTTTGGGATTGCCAAACCAAAAGGGAATTACAATCTGTATGACAACTTGTTTGCGCGTAGAGCATCCAAAGGCGGTTTAATTTTCTTTCTCTTTGCTAGGGTGGATGGCGCTATATCCTGGAAAATTTGTATCAGTGCGTTAGCATAGGACAATGATGGCATCTCTCTTGTCTTGCTTAGAATGGCTGACGTGTCAATGAAGCTCAGGAGACCACAAATTACGTTGGTCTTGGTTTGGGTCTTAAAGCTCTGTGTACTCTTTCTATTATAGTGGTTTCAGCTCTGTTCAAGCCCACTATAGAAGCAAAGATTTATTTTGAATTTTTTTCTAAGGTGTCTGTAACATAGGACTTAGTGACCCCTTTAATTCTTAGATGTTTCTGTCTACTTCTATTTTCCTGATCTTCTAAGGCAAGTATGGTAGAATTGAGTTGATGTTGATGTTGTGTCATTTGCTCTTTCAGGGACGCTGAGAAATCCAAGAGGTCTGATTGTACGGATTCTAGAGGCTCGACTCAATGTCCTATCTGTTTTAGATTAGATCTGAGCCCCGACAATTCTTGCATTAGGGGTTTCATCGCTTGTGCCAGGGTTTTTTTAAGGAATGATCTGGAAATTGGTGCTGGATCTGTTGAATGGGAGTCACTTTCTGACTCGTCAAAGCTAGAGTCAAAGTCTTCAACTGAGACTGAAGCCAAGGCTTGAGTAGCAGACTTTTGGAGAGCTTTTTGATGAGTACTTAGTTTCTTTTTCAGAAATTTGTCAAGTTACCCCTGTTTACATGGCATTGGAATGTTCTCAGTTTCTTTTACACGCTCTTTACTTGTTTTGACCATATTGAGATATGAGCGTGTAGTATATTGTATCAGCACCAGGTCATGCACAGATCTTTATGTCATCATGGTATGTGTAGGAATGATTTCTCCTTTTTGCTATTCAAGGTAGATAAGAAATAAAAAAAAACAAGAGATAAATGATTTCACAAGTTGATGTAAATATTTAGTATTTGAAAATTCCCACTGAAATTTTTGAAGCTGTTATAGCTTCACTTAGACACTAGATGGCAATATTGTATCTGAGAAACCAGCAGCAAGTGAGAAAAAAGATAGAGGTTTTCAATGTAAAAGAACTATAGCTGTTTGCCAAAGGTTTTTTTTTTTTGTTTAATGAAAGTTCTTTCAGATGTTCTGATAATGGCTATTGATGAAAATATAGCCTGATAAGTTATGTCCTGCAAAGATTGTCTGTGGATAATGTCACAGAGAAAAGCAGGAGGGGGGATAGTGCTGTTATTTCCTCTGATGGCACCGAAGATGGCAGATTTGGCGCCACAAATAGTATGGTGGCATTTGCAGGTGAGGTGATCAGGGGAGTGGGCCAGGAGGAGAGCAGTGGAAGGTGAGGCACAATTTTTCTCTCCATCACTCATATAACACCGGGCTCCAATCTCACGGGGTGTAAGAGTCAGTGCCTTGTATCACCTTAATCTGCGGCATGGGGGCGGCAGCGTAAGTAGGATACCGTTTCCTATTTGTTGTTGGGGTCTCACCCAGGGGACTCTTATTGGTGCGGTGTGGCATCTCCTTCACCCTCCAGCTTAGGCCTGCTTGTAGAAAGCCAGTGCAGGAGAACGGTCCTTCGCTTCTCCTAAATGCAGCTTCTCAATCTCAAGGGCCAACGGAGGAGTCAGGAGGACAAGAGGGATCAAAGGAGTGGGTTATGGCCCACTTGTAACTGTAATTAGTACTTTTTAAAAGGTCTAGGTGCAGGAGCTGTGTTAGCTCACATCTTTTCTGCTCTGTGCCTAGGCCACGCCTGGCATTTTTTATTTTCGATTGGAGTTCCAGAACTGGGAGCAATCGCTACAGGTACTTCAGGATGACCTGGTTCCCGGACCCCTGGGGCCACAAATAAGTGCTGCTGCTCTATATGTAGGTCTAAATGTGCTCTATGCACCCTGAAAGGTTGGTGACAATCAGGCCTTCTACGGCTAGACATGCTCTATGCACCCCAAAAGTTTGGTGATGATCGGACAATCTTCGGCGGAGACACCGGCACCAGAACGGAGGTACCCTGAACCATCCTTAGACTTAACATGGGCCAAGTTGCCTCATTTCTCGGAGGTGCTGCTCCCCAAAAGAGTCATTTTTTTTATTTTCGATTGGACCCCCTAAACTGGAAGCAATCAGTAGTGGCATTTCAGGAAAACCTGGTTCCTGGATTCCTGGAACCACAAATTAGTGTCACCAATCTATGTATAGGGCTATATGTGTTCTATGCACCCTAAAAGTTTGGTGATGATCAGGCCTTCTATGGTGGGGAAGCCAGCACCGGGAGGGGGGTGTCACAACTTTGATGTCGGATTACCCTGGTCCAGGGGCTCCTTCCCTATCCCTAACGCTAGGGGCGCTCTAGCTATCCCTGCTCCCCGGATTACTTCTGAAGGTTGTGGCGCCCTGCTGTGCACTGGTGCCACAGATCCCAGAGGGGTGCATGGACGGATTTCTCCACAAGAGGCCCTCATAACATTCACACACCTCCACCTTCCACCTCAGACCACCAGAGGGAGCCCGTTAGGGATATAAATAGGGAAGGTGGAGCTAGGCAGTTCAGTCTGGAGCCTGCAGTCTGAGAGTCTGAGAAGGGTTACCTCAGGGGACAGAGCCAGTTTCAGCTCCTGCAGTTGCTAGCCTGCAGTAGAGCTCATCCAGTCCAGACTCAGAGAGCTCAGGTTAGTGAGCCTACGGCGTGCCGACGCCATAAGAGCGGTGAAGAGTAGCGAGGCCTACTGCCTGTGTGAAGCCTAGTCAAGGACCCGAGCGCGGCCGAAGGCGAGTGGAAGGAGAGTAACATAGGGGGCACCAACTAAGCTGCCCGAACACCCGCCTCAGAGGACTGCCGCAGCGCTGGTGATCCTCACCAGAATCTACAGGTGGCGTCACGAACATTTCCCTATCCCATATAAACTTTCCCCCCGTGTCTTTTAAGAGTGACCCCAGGGTACGGGCCCGGGAGCCGACCACCGCGACATCCCCATTCCCCCCCAAGGTCAGGCAACAACAAGGCCCGGGCGCCAAGTCGTCCCCATCCCCTGGGCGCGTCATCTCTAACTGGCGTCACGAACAGGATTCCGCGCCCGCTGCAACGACGGAGTGTTGTGCCCGTTGCCACCGGGTTTTGTGCGCCTTTAATCAAAAACTGTGTGTTAAACTGTGGTGAAGATGGCCGCCATTGTCGCGCTGCAGCGCGGGAAGAAGAAGGGCGTAACCGCGGGAAACTGAGAGGCGTAACAGCTGAAGCGCGCAAAGCTCCGGACACGCCCCACGCCTCAACGTCAAACCAGGAAGTGCCAGGTCCTGGAAGGAACCCCAGCGAGCGCTCTGACGTAGGACGCAAGCGACGCAAGGTCCTGAAGGAAGACTGTCACCTGCGGAGCTGCGGCCTACCGCAAGAAAAGAAGGTAGGTCACGGCTCGCTAGGGGGGCGCCAGAATGTCCGAAGAACAGCACAACGCCGGAATACCGGTTAACGTCCCTGATAACCAATCCGCACCCGGCGCCGAGCAGGCCGGAGCAGCCACTCCACCAGCAAGGCTAGTAACCCCTGTCATACCCATGGCCCTACCGTACATCCCTGGAGCGAAGTGGCTCCCCCAGTACAGAGGCAAACCAGATACCCTGTCTGGATTCAAAAGGAAGATATGCGGTATACTGGACATGTACTCTATGACAGGCATGCAAAGAGCCGCTGTTGTATTAGGACAATTGACTGATGCTGCGGAGCGAGAAGTAGAAACCTGGTCGGTCGCAGACCAGGAGTCAGTATCCACAATCTTTAAAAAGTTACAGACTGTCTTTGAGGATCATACTGAGACGGACCTCCGGATGAGGTTCTACAACTGCTCTCAGCAACCGGAGGACAGTGTTCGGGACTATGCCTGGCGCTTACAAGGGGCCCTGCGAGCTCTGAATCAGGTTAGTCCAACCAGAATCGATAATGAAAATAAAATGCTGAAGGAACAGTTGGTCCGGGGACTGAGGTCTCCAGAGGAGAGCAGGACTGTGCGTTGGTGGTCCCTGGATCATCCAGATGCCACCTTTGACAACCTTAAGGACATGGCAGTAAAAGGACTGCAGCCCCTGGAAACAACTGCTATCCAATGTTACCAGGTTGGGGCCACCCCAGTGCCCACAGCGTCCACCTTTTCCCCGGTGACTGCTGAAGCCAAGGTGCAAGCAAGGTCCCCCAGTGAGCTGGACAGCCTGCTCTCTGAAGTGCGTCAGTTGAGCAAAACCCTGACCACTGTACTGAGTGCCCTGCAGCTGCGGACGGAGCCCGAGGCCGAGGTAAGGATCCTGCTAGCAGACAGCCCTGAGGATGTCCCCTGGATGATAAGGAGGAGGAGGATAATGCCACCCTCTGCGAGGACCAGTGATCAACGCCGCCCACCGAAGGACCCTGTCTGCAACCGCTGCCACAAGACAGGCCACGCCGTCCAGAGTTGTCCTTTAAATGAACAAACCTTGGGGCCGAGTGTCGACACCCAGGAGTAGACCAACCAGGCCCATCAGACTGGTACAGCAGGTTCGTGGGAAGAAGACCTTTCCTGTCCATTGTGCTGGACGGCATCGCGACATCCACTCTGCTGGACACAGGATCTCAGGTAACCATCATGCCTGACGTCCTCTACAAAAGGTTCTGGTCCATGGACGACCTAAGCCCACCAGCTCCAAACCTTTCCGTTTATGCCTCAAACGGCCTCCCCCTTAACCTAGTCGGGGTTAAGGATGTGGCAGTAAAGGTGGGAAGAGTGGAACTGAAGGACCAGGGACTAATTGTGGTAGAGACTAATCCTGATGATACAAACTTGTATATGGTACTTGGCACAAATATTGTTAGTAACTGTTTGGGAGAAGTAGTGTTCTTGCTCCAACAGCTAGCTGACACTGCAAGAACAGGGCAGAGAAGGGTGCTCCAGAAAGAGATCCGAGCCCTCATGTACCAGCAACAGGTAAAGTTAACAGGCGGTGAAATTGGTAATGTACGGGTGACAGACCCGGTACCCATTGTGATTCCCCCGATGAGTGAAATGCTGATATGGTGTAGAGCAGCAATAGGTCTCAAAGGACGGAGCTACCAGATGGTGGTAGAGCCCCTTAGCTCGGAGCATAGACCTACACTCTTGACTGCCAGAGGGGTAGTGGATGTACGCAATGGGAGGATGCCCGTACGTCTCCTAAACTATGGGGAGGACGAGATTAGATTACCACACTACGCCACTGTTGCCAAACTGTACACAGTGGATTACAACTCCATACACATGGTGGAGTCCTTAACCTCACCAGACGAAGTGGAGGATAATGACCCGGGAACCCAGGTGGAGGATTGGTGTCAACAGCTCCATGTTGGGACAGACACCACTCCTGCCCATCAGAAACAGGGTGTACACCGTGTGGTTCAGGAATACAAGCAGGTATTCAGTAAGCACCCACTTGACTTTGGGAGGATTAAGGGGATACAACACCATATACCCACAGGTGGCCATCCACCCATCAAAGAACGCTATAGGCCTATACCACCAGCACACTACCAGAAAGCAAAGGAGATGTTGCACGACATGAAGAAGGCAGGGGTAGTAAGGGATAGTTGTAGTCCCTGGGCAGCTCCCCTAGTTTTAGTCAGGAAAAAGGACGGAAGCATGAGAATGTGTGTAGATTACAGACAAGTAAATCGCATTACACATAAAGATGCATAACCTTTACCACGTATAGAGGAATCCCTGGCTGCCTTAAAGTCTGCAAATTACTTCTCCACCCTTGACCTCACTAGTGGGTACTGGCAAGTAGCTGTGGCTGAGGAGGATCGGGAGAAGACGGCCTTCACCACCCCGATGGGACTCTGCGAGTTCAACAGTATGCCGTTTAGACTCTGCAACGCCCCCGGAACGTTCCAGAGATTGATGGAGTGCTGCCTGGGACACCGCAACTTCGACACTGTACTACTATACCTGGATGACGTGATAGTGTACTCCAAAACGTACGAGGACCACTTGAAGCACCTGGCGGAGGTATATGAATCACTGTCCCGGTATGGGATGAAGCTGAAGCTCTCCAAGTGCCACCTGCTCAAGCGAAAGGTACAGTACCTGGGGCACATCGTCAGTCCAGAAGGAGTAGCACCGGACCCGGAGAAGGTCACTGCCATCCAGAAATGGCCGGAGCCGAAGAGCCTTAAGGAGGTACGTCAGTTCCTGGGACTAGTCGGGTATTACCGGAAGTTTGTGAAGGACTATACCAAGAAAGCGGCGCCTCTGCAAGACCTCCTGGTAGGACAGTCCCCCAGTGGGGTAAGGAGCAAGCTGAATCTTTTAAGGTGATGAAGGAGATCCTGACCGGCGAAGAGATCCTAGCCTACCCTGAGTACAGCCAACCATTCCTGCTGTATACTGATGCTAGCAACGAGGGATTGGGAGCTGTGTTAAGTCAGAAGCAGAATGTCCGAGAGAAGGTGATCGCCTATGCAAGCAGGAAGCTCCGCCCGACCGAGAGGAACCATTCCCCATTCCCCCCAAGGTCAGGCAACAACAAGGCCCAGGCGCAGAGTCGTCCCCATCCCCTGGGCACGTCAATGTGAAAACCAAACCTTGGTGAAAACCAACGTACCTTGCTGAGTTCCTGAATCAGCCTTATATCTGTCCCCCTCCTCCACCCAGGGAAGTAGGGAGTAATAGTGTATGAATATGTATAAACTAGACCAACAAGGAAAGATGTACAGAGAGAAATGAAAATGCCAATCATACAAATATGCACTCACAGAAAACAGAGAGGAACATTGGGGATTAAAAGAAGAAAATAACCAAATAGGAGAGGATTAGGATTTGCACACAGCCGAATCACCAAGCAACAGTCTCAGAATAACACTCCAAACACCTTTGCAAACAACCAACACCTCCAGCTCCAGGTAGCATAAAACTAAAACTGGCAATCTTGATTGCCAGAGGTGAGAATATATAGCAGTGGGGAGTGGCCATCACTGAACACTTGAAAGCAGGAAGGTTCAGAAGCTCTCAGCTAAACAGATTAACCCCCGCACTGCTAGCAGAAATCTCCACTGTTTAATATGATGGTGGCGTGCTTCTTACAAGCGCAGGAGTACTTGAAATCAGACGCTGCGATCTTCTGGCCCCTCTCTGTCGTGGTAAACTTGTGATAGGGAGCACCCCGAACTGTCCGTAGGCTTAACATGGGGCCAAGTTGCCTTCATTCTTGGGGGTGCTGCTCTCTGAGGAAAAGGGCTATCCTTATCAAATTTTCAGGGTTTCTAGAGGATATCTAGGGCTAAAAGAGGCTTTTTATTTTCATTCAAACCTCCGTAACTGGGAGAAATTTGTAATAGCAATTTGAGAAGACCTAGTTCCCGAACCCCTAGTATCACAAAAAAGTGCAGCCCCTCTATATGTAGGTCTATGTGCTCTATGCACCCTGAAATTTTGGTGACGATCGAACCTTCTACAACAGAGAAAATGGCACCAGAAGGGGGCACCTTGAACCATCCATAGACTTAACAATTGGCCAAATTGCCTCAATTCTCAGTCATTTTATTGACTTTCAATCGGACTCCCAGATCAGGGAGCAATCGGGACCGGCAGTTGGGGAGGACCTGGTTCCTGGAACTCCTGGGGTCACAAATAAGTGCCACCACTCTATTTGTAGGTATAGATGTGCTGTATGCACCCTGAAAGTTTGGTGACAAGCAAACCTTTTATGTCAGAAAAACCTGAACCGTAATGAGGGCACCCCGAACCGTCCATTGACTTAACATTGGGCCAAGTTGCCACAATTCTCAGGGGTGCTGCCCCTCGAGGAAAATAGCAATCCTCCTCAAATTTTCAGGGTTTGTAGAGGACATGAGGTGCTACAATTTTTTAATTTTAGATTGAACTCCTGGAACTGGGAGCAATCGCTACCGGCAATTGGGGAAGACCTGGTTCCCGGACCCCTGGGGCAACAAATAAGCGTCACCTCTCTTTTATTAGCACTAGATGTGCTCTATGCCCTCTGAAAACTTGGGGACGATCGGACCTCATACATCGGAGAAACCAGCACCGAAAAGGGGGCACTCCAAACCGTCCATAGACTTAACATGGAGCTGAGTTGCCTCACTTCTCCAGGGTGCTGCTGCTCGAGCAAGACAGAAATCCTCCTCAAATGTTCAGGGTTTGTAGTGGACATCTAGAGCTACAAAAGGCTTTTTTTGTACTATCATTCGGACCTCCAAAACTGGTAGCAATCGGTATCGGTAGTTCGGGAAGTCCTGGTTCCCGGACCCCTAAGGCCACAAAAAAGTCTCTCTCCTTTATGTGTACGCCTAGATATGCTCTATGCACCTTACAGTTTGGAGATGATCGGACCTTCTACTGTGCAGAAACTTGCACTGGAAGAAGGGCACCCTGAACCGTCCATAGACTTAACATGGGGCTAAGTTGCCTCACTTCTCGAGGGTGCTGCTCCTCGAGGAAAAGAGCAATCATATCCTAATTCACAGAGGACATCGAGGGCTACAAGATGCAATGTTTGGATTTTAGATTGGACCCCGAACCTGGGAGAAATCAGTTCCTTGCCCTCTTAGGCCACAAATAAGTGCTGCCACTCTTTGTTTAGGGCTAGAGGTACTCTATGCACCCTAAAACTTTGGTGATGATCAGACCTTCTATGGCAGAGAAACCAGCACCAGAATGGGGCACTCAGATCCTTCCACTGACTTACAGTGGCATGTAAAAGTCTGGGCACCCCTTGTCAAAATTACTGTTATTGTGAACAGTTAAACTTGTTGAAGATTAAATGATCTCTAAAAGATAAAATGATTTTACTAAAGTTAAAGATGACACATTTCCTTTGTATTTTAGGCAAAAAAAATATAGAGATATTTTCATTTTTTACATTTTAAAAATTACAAAAAGGAAAATGGGCCTATGCAAAAGTTTGGGCACCCCTAGAGATTTGTGTGCTCAGATAACTTTGACCAAGATTTCAGACCTTAACTAGCCTTTTATGGCTTGTTCACTATCATCGTTTGGAAAGGCCAGGTGATGCAAATTTCCTAGCTTTATAAAAACCAGCCTCCTGCCAAAAAACAGCAGCCCAGGGTTCTTCTAAGCCGCTGCCTAGCACTCAGAAAATGAAAATAGTGGAGGCCCACAAAGCAGGAGAAGGCTATAAGAATATAGCAATGCATTTTCAAGTTGTCCTTTTCTCAGCTTAAAATGTAATTAAGAAATGGCAGTTAACAGGAACAGTGGAGATCAAGATAAGGTCTGGAAGACCAAGCAAAATTTCAGTGAGAGCTGCTCGTAGGTTTTCTAGAGAGGCAAATCAGAACCCCCGCTTGACTGCAAAACACCTTCAGAAAGATTTAGCAGACTCTGGAGTTGTGGTGCATTGTTCTATTGTTTAGAGACACCTGCAAAAATATAGCCTTCATGAAAGAGTTATCAGAAGAAAACTTCTCCCGCTTCCTCATCATAAAATTCAGCATTAGAAGTATGCAAAATAACATCTAAACAGGCCTGATGCATTTTGGAAACAAGTCCTGTGGACCGATAAGGTTAAAATAGAACTGTTTGGCCACAATGATCAAAGGTACAGTACAGACCAAAAGTTTGGACACACCTTCTCATTTAAAGATTTTTCTGTATTTTCATGACTGTGAAAATTGTACGTTCACACTGAAGGCATCAAAACTATGAATTAACACATGTGGAATTATATACTTAACAAAAAAGTGTGAAACAACTGAAAATATGTCTTATATTCTAGGTTCTTCAAAGTAGCCACCTTTTGCTTTGAAGACTGCTTTGCACACTTTTGGCATTCTCTTGATGAGCTTCAAGAGGTAGTCACCGGAAATAGTCTTCCAACAATCTTGAAGGAGTTCCCAGAGATGCTTAGCACTTGTTGGCCCTTTTGCCTTCACTCTGTGGTCCAGCTCACCCCAAACCATCTCGATTGGGTTCAGGTCTGGTGACTGTGGAGACCAGGTCATCTGGCGTAGCACCCTATCACTCTCCTTCTTGGTCAAATAGCCCTTACACAGCCTGGAGGTGTGTTTGGGGTCATTGTCCTGTTGAAAAATAAATGATGGTCCAAGTAAACGCAAACCGGATGGAATAGCATGCCGCTGCAAGATGCTGTGGTAGCCATGCTGGTTCAGTATGCCTTCAATTTTGAATAAATCCCCAACAGTGTCACCAGCAAAGCACCCCCACACCATCACACCTCCTCCTCCATGCTTCACGGTGGGAACCAGGCATGTAGAGTCCATCTGTTCACCTTTTCTGCGTCGCACAAAGACACGGTGGTTGGAACCAAAGATCTCAAATTTGGACTCATCAGACCAAAGCACAGATTTCCACTGGTTTAATGTCCATTCCTTGTGTTCTTTAGCGCAAACAAGTCTCTTCTGCTTGTTGCCTGTCCTTAGCAGTGGTTTCCTAGCAGCTATTTTACCATGAAGGCCTGCTGCACAAAGTCTCCTCTTAACAGTTGTAGAGATGTGTCTGCTGCTAGAACTCTGTGTGGCATTGACCTGGTCTCTAATCTGAGCTGCTATTAACCTGCGATTTCTGAGGCTGGTGACTCGGATAAACTTATCCTCAGAAGCAGAGGTGACTCTTGGTCTTCCTTTCCTGGGGCGGTCCTCATGTGAGCCAGTTTCTTTGTAGTGCTTGATGGTTTTTGCAACTGCACTTGGGGACACTTTTAAAGTTTGCCCAATTTTTCGGACTGACTGACCTTCATTTCTTAAAGTAATGATGGCCACTCGTTTTTCTTTACTTAGCTGCTTTTTTCTTGCCATAATACAAATTCTAACAGTCTATTCAGTAGGACTATCAGTTGTGTATCCACCTGACTTCTGCACAACACAACTGATGGTCCCAACCCCATTTATAAAGCAAGAAATCCCACTTATTAAACCTGACAGGGCACACCTGTGAAGTGAAAACCATTTCCGGTGACTACCTCTTGAAGCTCATCAAGAGAATGCCAAGAGTGTGCAAAGCAGTCATCAAAGCAAAAGGTGGCTACTTTGAAGAACCTAGAATATAAGACATATTTTCAGTTGTTTCACACTTTTTTGTTAAGTATATAATTCCACATGTGTTAATTCATAGTTTTGATGCCTTCAGTGTGAATGTACAATTTTCATAGGCATGAAAAGACAGAAAAATCTTTAAATGAGAAGGTGTGTCCAAACTTTTGGTCTGTACTGTATGTTTGTAAAAAAAAAGGGGTAACATTTCTCCTTGCGGAGAGTGACATGTTAAGCATATCAAGATGAAGAGACTTTTAAGCCGCAATGCTCCTATGGGAAATATGCAAAAGAACTAGAACTCTAGTGCCACCTATAGGAAGTAGCAATCCTAAAAGTCAATATCGACTATCTAACAAACCTTATCTCATGACTTAGGATAAAAGCCAGAACCAGAACCAGAAACTCAGTTTTCAGACACTGTGTTTCGGGGTACTGCCCCTCGTCAGTTCAAAAGGTGAGATTTGGTTTGACTGAGTCTGACCGGGATCCGAGGGGGTAACGTTTCTCCTTGTGACGCGCCCAGGGGATGTTGGGGGAGGACGACTCGGCGCCCGGGCCTTGTTGTTGTTGCCTGACCTTGGGGGGATATCACAGTGGTCGGCTCCCGGGCCCGTACCCTGGATTCACTCTTTAAAAGGTGGAAGGGGGGAAAGTTTATATGGGATAGGGAAATGTTTGTGACGCCACCTGTAGATTCTGGTGAGGATCACCAGCGCTGCGGCAGTCCTCTGAGGCTGGTGTTCTTGCAGCGTAGTTGGTGCAGCTCCCCACAGGTGGAGCGGGGCCTCAGGGCAGCGTAGGAAGAGAGAGGAGGTGTGCAGAGTAGAGCGTTGGCGGGTGCAGAGCCGCGGAGGAAAGAACAGACAGAGGCGGTAGTTGAAGTCATCCAAGTCTTTACTCACAGTTATGTTTTCTCAGCTCAGAACTTCTCTCTGCTGTCACACAGCGAGCTGCGGCCGCCAGGGTGGGGTTCAGCACACTCCAGGTAGTTCAGGTGTACTCGACAGGACCCCCGCTCTAGTGTGTTCCTCTCTTGCTGAACTAGTACCGCCTTGTGTCCCCCACTGAGTCCCGTACGGGTACTGCGATGTCCTATATGGGTAACATGTAGCTTCCGGACCGACTGGGTGCCCTTTCCGGTGACTTGTGGTGAGAACGTTGCGTTAGGCCGGGTCCCTCTGGATAAACTCAGATTAAGGGATACAGGTGGCGACTCCGCTCCGTCCGTATCCCCCTGGGATCCACATAAGCCTCCGGACTTTTCCGACAGAGACGTGAAGTACAAAGTCAGATAATCGGGGACCGGTACCCCCTCTTGCGGCAGGGTCTCTCTGGCTGGGCCAGAATAAGGGTTGCAGGTGGCGACTCCGCTCCGTCCGCGCCCCCTGAGATCCTTTCGCCTGTGGAGCCTTTCTCCTCTGCTCCCCTCCTGGGCCTTCTTGGTTGGACTCTGACCGGGTACAGAGCCGGCTATAACTCAACTCTGCCCCAATCCCCCATCTCGAGGCCTGAGACTGGGAATCGTGAACCCCTGAGCCGGCTGCAGCCTTGTGCTGACTGACCACCCCAGAGAACCACGACTAAAGACCCGGTTATTAAAATGGCCTCTGATTATATATGATTCTATTAAAGTGCTAAGGTAAAGTGCTTCCTCCACCCTCTCTCACTACATGGTTCCCCCTGACTTTTGGTTCCCCCCAACTCCTCCATTCAGGACCGGGGCAGCACTATGGTGCTTTAGACCCCCTTCAGAACGGGAGTGGTGTAGTGTTGAGTGTGTGGTTGGGGTCCTGTGTGGTACTCCATCCTTACCTTGGAGAGGAGATACCACACCTCGTTCTGAGGTGCAATACCCCTGTGGCGACTGAACCCTCAGGGGCGCCACATTCCCCCCTGGTGAAACACACCACGTCCGCGGGCTACAATAGAGCAAAGTCATGGTATATTTCAGACATTCAAAAATTTAAATGCTTTTTAAACAAATAACTATCTTCCCTTTATGGGAGGCACTTTTTCTTAAACGTTGCAGATTAAATATGTATTAAGACATTAAATAGTTAGAAAACAGTAGAAAATCTTGTGGAAGTGCAAGTTCAGCAGCATGAGGGAGCTGTCCACAGCAAACCCTCAACGTAGGCCCTGGGGTGGCTGCAGGCATGGCGATCCCGAGTTGGACCTCCGATTGTGCCACCCAGACAGGTTTTTGTTCTGAGGTGTGTTGTTGCACATATAAAACCAATAGGGGGCACCTTAATAGGTGCAAACTACTTACAATAAAGTTTGTCCGCAGGCATAATGTCTTAATAACCAAAAACAGCAACGGCAAACAAAGCAGGGAAGTTCAGCCTCCGGGGCCGCATTAATGGTGAGGTCCCCACCGGGGGTACGGCTCATCCTTGCCCACAGAGCCGGATCGGTCATCCGTGGCAACACGTGGGGGAGTGTCTTCTTTGTACACCCGGTGTACCTCCAAGGTGTACCACCCAGGCACCCCGTGGTGGCGGGTGTAGGAGACCAAATCTCCCGGGTACAAATTGCGGTCGGGGTGTCCTTGCTCCAAGTGGGGCTCTACGTCCCGCCGATTAACGAATACGTCCTGCGCGAACTGGGGGCTGTGGATAAAGCCCCATCCCGCTTCCTGGTGGAATCTGACGATTAGTCCTTCCTCCCAGGGGCTGAAGCGGGAGGCCTGCGCATGGCGGGCTTGGGCCTTGGCAGCTTTTGACCGCACCTCCAGCTGCTCGCAGCGGACCCTCCGGGTGCGTCGTTCTCGCTCCAGCTGGAGGAGCTCACGCTTGCAATACTCCTCCCGCTGTCGAGCCTCAGCTTGGGTCTCCTGGGGAAACCCCATTAGATCCCCCCCCTGGTTGTCCCATCTATACGCCACTCCTTTTGGGCATGCAACCGGGGGTGCTGGTAACGGCGTTAACGGGGGCCGCTGCTGGTCCTCCATCTTAGCGGACCAGTCCGGGTTTGGGTGTGAGTACACCCATGCGAGGGCAGGTGGTGGTGGTTCCGGAAGCGTGAGGGGCAGCAGGCTTCCGGAGGCTGCGGCGGCTTGGGCCTCAGGGTCCGGGGCTAGTAGCCGCTTCCAGTCGGTAGTGCCCAGGGATGGAGGTGGCGGCAGGAAGTCTAGGAGGAGGTCAACGCACTCGGCGCCCGGGGCAGGAGTTTCCGCCTTACCCGCTCCTGGGCTGGATGCGGCCTCCTGGTCCTGTTCTATTTCCGCCTGGGCTGGGGCATCGCTGATGGGGCACAGTACCCGGTGGCAATGGGTATAGACTTCTGTCATTGCCACGGGCACGAAATCCTGTTCATGACGCCAGTTAGAGATGACGCACCCAGGGGATGTTGGGGGAGGACGACTCGGCGCCTTGGCCTTGTTGTTGTTGCCTGACCTTGGGGGGATATCACGGTGGTCGGCTCGCGGGCCCATACCCTGGGTTCACTCTTTAAAAGGCGGAAGGGGGGAAAGTTTATATGGGATAGGGAAATGTTTGTGATGCCACCTGTAGATTCTGGTGAGGATCACCAGCGCTGCGGCAGTCCTCTGAGGCCGGTGTTCTTGCAGCATAGTTGGTGCAGCTCCCCACAGGTGGAGCGGGGCCTCAGGGCAGTGTAGGAAGAGAGAGGAGGTGTGCAGAGTAGAGCGTTGGCGGGTGCAGAGTCGCGGAGGAAAGAACAGACAGAGGCGGTAGTTGAAGTCATCCAAGTCTTTACTCACAGTTATGTTTTCTCAGCTCAGAGCTTCTCTCTGCTGTCACACGGTGAGCTGCGGCCGCCAGGGTGGGGTTCAGCACACTCCAGGTAGTTCAGGTGTACACGACAGGACCCCCGCTCTAGTGTGTTCCTCTCTTGCTGAACTAGTACCGCCTTGTGTCCCCCACTGAGTCCCGTACGGGTACTGCGATGTCCTATATGGGTAACGTGTAGCTTCCGGACCAACTGGGTGCCCTTTCCGGTGACTTGTGGTGAGAACGTGGCGTTAGGCTGGGTCCCTCTGGATAAACTCAGATTAAGGGATACAGGTGGCGACTCCGCTCCGTCCGTATCCCCCTGGGATCCACATAAGCCTCCGGACTTTTCCGACAGAGACGTGAAGTTCAAAGTCAGATAATCGGGGACCGGTACCCCCTCTTGCGGCAGGGCCTCTCTGGCTGGGCCAGAATAAGGGTTGCAGGTGGCGACTCCGCTCCGTCCGCACCCCCTGAGATCCTTTCGCCTGTGGAGCCTTTCTCCTCTGCTCCCCTCCTGGGCCTTCTTGGTTGGACTCTGACCGGGGACAGAGCCGGCTATAACTCAACTCTGCCCCAATCCCCCGTCTCGAGGCCTGAGACCGGGAATCGTGAACCTCTGAGCCGGCTGCAGCCTTGTGCTGACTGACCACCCCAGAGAACCACGACTAAAGACCCGGTTATTAAAATGGCCTCTGATTATATATGATTCTATTAAAGTGCTAAGGTAAAGTGCTTCCTCCACCCTCTCTCACTACATGGTTCCCCCTGACTTTTGGTTCCCCCCAACTCCTCCATTCAGGACCGGGGCAGCACTATGGCGCTTTAGACCCTCTTCAGAACGGGAGTGGTGTAGTGTTGAGTGTGTGGTTGGGGTCCTGTGTGGTACTCTATGCTTACCTTGAAGAGGAGATACCACACCTCGTTCTGAGGTGCAGTACCCCTGTGGCGACAGAACCCTCAGGGGCGCCACACTTGCGAAGAGTGACATGTTAAGTATGTCAAGGTGAGGCACCCGAACCGTCCATAGACTTAAATGGGGCCGAGTTGCCTCATTTCTTGGGGGTGCTGAGTCACTTCCTGTGTGTTTCACCGGGATTTGAATTACTTTAGTGCATTTATATAATATTTATTATTTAGGTTATTTAATAATTTAATAAAGGTTAAGTTTTATATTTATCCCTTCTCAGTGATATTTTTATTTTGAGGGATTCATTCTATAAAGTGATATATTTTAATGTGAAACATACTTTCATGGGTGAATCATTATTAAAGGGGTTTTCCACTACTGGACAACCCAAGCTTAGTCAATTCTGTGCTTCATAGAAAAAAAAAAAGTATGCTCACCTCCTGCTGTGGTGTCTTCCAGCAATGTCAGCGCTGCTGCTGCTACTGGTGGGTGACATGACATTGTGTTCTCGTGACCTAAGCAGTTGCTGAACTGCTGCTGCTCTTCAATATTACATCAGAAAGGACGTCTGCTCTGACAATGTGCTAAAGGCTGCAGTCTATTAACAGAGACTTTACATAACAATGTTATGCAAGTAAAGGGTACTGGTACTGATATCGCTGGAATGCCATCACTGCAGGAGGTGGGTATAACATTTTCTTATTTTACTCAGGGTATTAGGGCATTTAAGCAGGGATTTTCCAAGTAGTGGTCAATCCCTTTAGTGTTTCCAACAATGGCACCCGGAAAACAAACACATGTAGTTTTCAGCAACTCAACAGGTACAGGTAAGCAGAGTACAATAAAATTATGCGCTTCACGAGTAGTTGCCACAAAGCTGAAAAACACTTTTTGAGTCAGGTAAATAGGGTAAAGTTTTTGAAGTGCAATCCCTGCCACAGGGAGGGTAGCTTTGCATGTACGTGCGCCCACAGTCACACATAAGTTAATTCTGCTTCACAAGGATCATTTGTAGTTAATTTTTACTTCCAGTGACATCAGCCCAGTGTGATATGACATTTCATAACAATACAATACAATTGCATAATAAAACATAACACAACAAAACAAAACATGTAATGTAATACTAGCTATATTATTATGTAAATAACACTAATAAAATTATAGCTAAAGTTATGCTATGTTTACTAGCATCATAGCTTTTGTATATAACAGTGCCACTTTGTGACAGATTACAGTAGATCACCTGTGATCACTGTATTACCTCTACACTATATACAGAGCTCCTGTGTATAATGTCACTGGTGACCCTGTATTACATGTACGCTATATACAAAGCTCCTATGTATAATGTCACTGGAGATAACTGTATTACCTGTACACTATACACTGTATACAGAGCGCCTGTGTATAATGTCACCAGTGATCACTGTATTATCTGTACACTATATACAGAGCTCCTGTGTATAATCTCACTGGTGATCAGGGGTGGATTAAGAGAAGCCAGGGCCTGGGCAGTTTAGAAGGTGTAGGCCCCCTCCCACCCCCAGGTACCCTATGTATCACGTGACATGTCACATGATCCCTTTTTGATAGATCCTGTGATAGGTCATGTAAGTAACACAGGTGCTCTGGTTCACGTCTGCAGATGGAAAATGACAGAGAGCACTGCACAATTTTTTCCCTTATTACAGCACTATACATAACATAGTACTATACATAGAGCAGGGATGGGAGATGTAATTTTCCAGAGAGGCCACATGAGAGACCATAACTGTTGTGGAGTCTGCACTAATAGGCTGAAATTAATTCTGCTCAATATTAATATTAACATATTAATTATAATTATTTTTTATATTAATTGTATGACTTAATATTGAGCAGAATTAAGTATGTTGATATCCCCCTATACACTGTATGAGCCCCCACATAGCCCCCTCAATCAACAACCAAAGAGATCAAAATATGGGGCCCTTATACATGTAAACCATAAAATACCCTTAAAAAAATTCTCACATTTAGCTAGTTTAAAAACCGATATACCTCATAGTCACGTTTTTATGGACATGTACTATCCTATATATAGTGTCCAGAGGCTGGAAGCGCTACCAGGAGACAGGTCAGTACACCAGGAGATGTGGAGGGCAACAACCCAGCAGCAGGACCGCTACCTCCGCCTTTGTGCAAGGAGGAACAGGAGGTACACTGACAGAGCCCTGCAAAATGACCTCCAGCAGGCCACAAATGTGCATGTGTCTGCACAAACGGTTAGAAACCGACTCCATGAGGGTGGTATGAGGGCGCGACGTCCACAGATGGGGGTTGTGCTCACAGCCCAACACCGTGCAGGCATTTGCCACAGAACACCGGGACTGGCAAAGTCGCCACTGGCGCCCTGTGCTCTTCACAGATGAAAGCAGGTTCACACTGAGCACATGTGACAGACATGACAGAGTCTGGAGGCGCTGTAGAGAGCGATCTGCTGTCTGCAACATCCTTCAGCATGACCGGTTTGGCAGTGGGTCAGTAATGGTGTGGGGTGGCATTTCTTTGGAGGGCCGCACAGCCCTCCATGTGCTCGCCAGAGGTAGCCTGATAGCCATTAGGTACCGAGATGAGATCCTCAGACCCCTTGTGAGGCCATATGCTGGTGCGGTTGGCCCTGGGTTCCTCCTAATGCAGGGCAATGCCAGACCTCATGTGGCTGGAGCGTGTCAGCAGTTCCTGCAAGATGAAGGCATTGAAGCTATGGACTGGCCCGCCCGTTCCCCAGACCTGAATCCGATTGAGCACATCTGGGACATCATGTCTCGCTCCATCCACCAACGTCATGTTGCACCACAGACTGTCCAGGAGTTGGCGGATGCTTTAGTCCAGGTCAGGGAGGAGATCACACAGGAGACCATCCGCAACCTCATCAGGAGCATGCCCAGGCATTGTAGGGAGGTCATACAGGCACGTGGAGGCCACACACAATACTGAGCCTCATTTTGACTTGTTTTAACGATATTACATTAAAGTTGGATCAGCCTGTAGTGTGTTTTTCCACTTTAATTTTGGGGGTGACTCCAAATCCAGGCCTCCATTGGTTAATAAATTTGATTTCCATTGATGATTTTTGTGTGATTTTGTTGTCAGCACATTCAACTTTGTACAGAACAAAGTATTCAATGAGAATATTTCATTCAATCAGATCTAGGATGTGTTATTTGAGTGTTCCCTTTATTTTTTTGAGCAGAGTATTTACTGTATATATATGGCTTTTTCTTATGACGCTTTTTCCCCTCTTTTGGTCATTCAGGGGTTCATCGGGAATTCCTTCAATCAGGACAAGAAAAGGAGACCATAAGCCATACTGCAATGAGGATAACAACTCACAGGCCCAGGCAATATGCCCCACATAGCCCTTACATATAATATGACCCCCAAACAGCCTCCTATATACAGTATGAGCCCCACGTAGCACCTTACATACAATATAAGCCCTCCTGTATACAGTATTAACCCCCACATAACCTCCTATATACAGCATGAGCCCCCACATAGCCGCCTATATACAGTATGAGCCCCCACATAGCTGCTTATATACAGTATGAGCCCCCACATAGCTGCCTATACACAGTATGAGCCCCCACATAGCTGCCTGTATACAGTATGAGCCCCCACATAGCTGCCTATAAATAGTACGAGCCTTCACATACCCAATATATATATTAATAAAAAAAACACAACACATACTCACCTCACTCCCATACCCCCAGCGCTGTGCTCTGGTACCCGGGGGAGGTCCTGCTCTGCCTGACGTCATGCGGCAGGGTGGGCCCAGCATAATTTAAACTGCCTGCGGCTGCGTGACATGAGTGGGCGGCTCATTTGAACTTTTAAATAGACGCGACCGGACGCCCACGCTGTGTATGCTGGGTCCTGCTCTGCCTGACGTCATGCAGCAGGGTGGACCAAGCATCATATAAACCGCCTGCGGCCGCAGGCCCTCGGCGGTGACAATTTGAACATACCGCCTTGGTGGTGACAAAAAAAGACATGGGATTGTGAATTATAATGGGGGCTATTCATGGAGCTCCCTGGAGCCTCGAGCCCCAGGCGGTAGCCCAGATTGTCTTCATTATAATCCACCTATGCTGGTGTTCACTGTATTTCCTGTGCAGTATACACTATATACAGAGCTCCTGTGTATAATGTCATTGGTGATCTTTGTATTACCTGTACACTGACACTATACACTGTATACTATGCACAGCACTTCTGTATATACTGGCACTTATGGTAATATTAGCGTTGTATCTTTTTATTAATGATCAGTATTGTAGTATTTGGTCACTATGTGGTGGTAATATGTGGTCTAGTCATGATGTGGCTGTAATTGTTCCTTGTATGTGGTATTATTCGGTCACTATGTGGTGGTAATAATTGGTCTGGTCATGGTGTGGCAGTATTTGTTCCTTGTATGTGGTGTTATTTGGTCTGTAGGTGGTGTTAATATGTGGTCTGATCATGGTGTAGTGGTATTTGTTCCCTGTATGTGGTATTATTCAGTCATTATGTGGTGGTAATATGTGGTCTGGTCATGGTGTGACGGTGTTTGTTCCTTGTATGTGGTATTATTCAGTCACTATGTGGTGGTAATATGTGGTTTGGTTATGGTGTGGCGGTATTTATCTATTGTATATTGTATAATTCAGTCACTTTGAGGTGGTAATATGTGGTCTGGACATTGTGTGGTGGTACTTGAGCCTTGTATGTGGTATTATTCAGTTACTATGTGGTGGTATTTTGTGGTGTGGCCATGGTGTGACGGTATTTGTCCCTTGTATATGGTATTATTGTTCATTTTAAAAAACCTATGTGATTAGAGATGGGCTGGCCCCTGGGTGTTCGGGTCCAGCGGGTTCGGCTGAATAGCTATTAAAATTTTGTTTTCGGGTACCAGAACAGTACCCGAACCCAAACATGGACGCCATTCATATGAATGGGTGACCCAAACATCCGTGGTTTCCCGCACTGTCATCTGCGTGACTGCATGGGAAACAGGGTCTCTGATCGGTGGTAACATCGTTATCGCGGGTAAGAGCGCTGCCTGATCACGCTGTCAGATGTCAGCATGATGCCGCAGGTGTGACTGTGAACCACGGTAAAAAGCTTACCGCAGGTCACAGCCGTCATCTGATTACACTACTACTCCCATCAGCCGCCGCCTGCTGTCACTGTTAACAGCGAGTGCAGATGCTGCTGATGGGAGCAATAGTCTCTCATCAGCCAGCACCTGTGCTGAAAACAAAAAGCTAAATTAATAAATAAATATTAAAATAAAAAACACATTATACTCACATACACCTAATCCCCGATGCGCTTGTCCCCTGTAAAATATGAATAATAAAAAAAATCATAATACCTTAACGCCTAATTCCCGATGCCCATGTCACCTGTAATAAAGAAAAAATAATAAAGCATCATATTCCTCACCTATCCGCTATAATCCCGATAATCCAGAGTGTCCCACACTGATCTCATTAATATAACAGTCACATTGGGAGATGTGAATACTCTATTCGGAAGCCGGCGATACACTAACAGGAGCATAATTGCTCCTGCAGTGTATAGCGCCGAGCTGCCGTGAGAGAGTTCACCGAAGTTCAATCAGCTGATGAGCTCCGGTGACCTCACTTATGGCACCTCTGCTACATGAGGAAATTCTCACTCAGCGGTGGTGCCATAGGTGAGGTCACCGGAATTCAGGTACACTCCCGTGTCAGTGTGTAGCCAGCTGTCTTGTAGAGCAGTCACATCAGTGACTGGTGATGTGACTGTCCTACAAATGATCCGATCGCCGTGGGACACTGTGTATTATGTCATCACGTCGGACAGGTGAGGGATATGGTTGTTTTTTATTCTGTTTTTTATAGGTGCCAAAGGCTTCAAATGGATTGGGCGTTAGGTGAGTATAAGGTTGCTTTTTTATTTTCTGTTTTTTACAGGGGACATTAGCTTCAGGGAATTAGGCGTTAGGTGAGTATAACTGAATTTTTATTTTTAAATAAATATGTATAAAACAGTGTGGACTTTTATTTAAAATAAAAGATTCTATTCTTGCCGTGTCTTTATTTCCAAACTTTTACTATGAGGTTAGTAATGGGGTCATCTTATAGACGTCTCTCCATTAATAACCTGGATTTCATGTCAGCTTCCAATGCAAGGCTAACATGAACATCAACCCTATTACTCCACTTGCTACCACACCAGGGCAAGTGGGAAGAGCGAGGCAAAGTGCCAGATTTGGCACATCTTATTGATGCGCCCTATCTGGGGCAGCGGAGGGCTGATGTTATTAGCCTCGGATGGGGCTAGTATCCATGGCCCCTTCCCTTGTTATTAATAGTAGCCCACAGCTGTCTGATGAGCCTTTGCTGGTTAGATTTTATAGGGGGACCCTACACCAATTTTTTTCTGGGGTTCCCTTAAAATCTAGCCACTAAATTCTAATCAAACAGCTGTGAGCTATTATTAATAGCCATGTAACATTAAGGCCTAATGGCCCTTGCTAGTCTATTAATATCAGCCTGCAGTTGTCTGTTTAGCATTTGCTGGTTAGAATTTATAGGGGGACCCTACGTCAATTTTTTCATCCCACTGAGACCAGAGCCATGGCAATGTGAAGCTTATTCAGCTTGTGACCAGACCCTTACCAGATGGGAGAAGACTGCTGCCAGGAACGCCGCTGAAAGATGAGAAAAGGCTGGGGTTTAGCTTCAGCAGTACTGGACATCGCTGAGGTGTAAAGGCCCAGTTATCAGCAAAACCGCTCATCTGCAGGAGGGGCCCGCATTCGTCCACATGCATCAATTGTTTGTCCGGAGCAGACCCAGGTCAGTAAGATAATCAAGGCCCACTGCGCCAATGCAGTGGGTAGCCATGCACGCACCTTGTCACATTTTGGTGGCAAAATTCTTGAGACTGAGATTAGGCCTGTAGTTATCTAGAGAGGCGTATTGACTGAGACAGGCCACTACTACTGTCAAGATCAGTGTCCGGGACTTTCGGTTTCGCTGCTACATCACCTGTTACTTCCTTATTAAAGATTCCGTGTTTGACATAAAGTTCCAATGCAAACACACGTGTTGTCAAGAGACGTAATGGACTTCAGGCCATGCTTGAGTTTGCCCAGGAGGGAGCTACTGAGGAACATTATAGTTACATGATATTGGCTTAAGTTCTTTAAACTTTATTTCCGGTTAAGCAGCTGCTACGTTTGCTTATTTATTCAGTGATCCTCAGTATAGTTGGGGAAGAACCATTCTTCACTGTTCATTGTAAGCCTATTGGGTCAGGGAAATATTTGGTAGGGGAATAGAGTTAATTCATTATAAGATTGTAAGCTGTTGTGCTGTACCGCAGACGAGCCCGGGCTATACACTCACTCAATTGTCCCGGATTCTAGGGTATTAACAGGTAATCGGCGGTTGGTTTAGACAGGCCCGTCTGTAGGTAGTGCGTATAGTAGGCACATATTACAGGGCGCCACACTATACAGAACACAGGTCTCGGCCTATTGGCTGAGTTTCTGTGAATTTCTTTGAATGTTCCCCTTCTTTCTGGTTACGATCATCCACACATTCAAGTAAAATACTTTTGGTGATTCAACTGGTGTTGGAGTCGTTTTCCTTGTTCGTGACTTTGCTATATCCTGACGAGCCCACCCCAGTATACAGCTTACTATTTTGCATAGTCAGCTGGATACAGACACCGTTAGGGACGGGAACACGGCAGGAAGAAATCCTCCAGTGCTGGCCCATGGCCAATGGCCCCCACACAGAAAGATCAGCTTGATCTGGCACAGTCGGGCCAACTCGCCCTAGTGTCGGCAGTGTCGCTTGCCCCCACTATGTCAGATAGGGTACCTTCCAGCAGGGAATCTGCACATGGCCAAGTTTGATGGTAGCAATATGAACCTTCAGGATTGGATGAAGAGGGTGCAGAGTGTGGTCACAGGTAGAGGTAGCTCTGAACACACTAGAGGGTGATGCCAGGTGGACAGAGATGGTGCGCTCCGAATCCAAGAGAGAAAACATAGAGAAGATATTAGCCCTACTGGAAAAAGTCCATGGGATCTGAGTGCAGGTGGCCCAGCTGAGGAGCGAATTCTTTAATCAGACACAGCGTGAAGGGGAAACCCTAATGCGGTATACAAACACCCTCCAGTAGGCAATGCAAGAGATCTGGAGATGCGACCCAAACGGCATGGGCATCTTTCAGATGCTGGACCGACTCCTGAGGGACTAGTTCATTGCTAGAGTAGCTAGTAAGTGTTTCCAAGACCAAACTCTGAGAGATGACTCGGGGTAACTCAGCTATGACATTCGACAGCTCCTGGCTGTCCTAGAACGGGAAGAGGAGTCAAATCCGGTGATCAAGAAGTCAGTGAGCAGTGCCGTAATCACAGAAGGTCAGACAGGATCCGAAGAGGCAGCATTCCAGCTTGAAGCAGTCCAGACCTTGACAACAGCATTGCAGGAGCAAATGCGGGAGCTCCATCTAGAGATAGCTCAGATGAGGACTCAGTCAGCCCATGCACCGCCAACTGCACCACGACCCTGGGCTCCTATGGCAGAGCCAGCCAGGATGCGGGATCTTGTGAGAAATGACACATCAGAACTGTGACCTCTCAACTGGCCCCAATGCCAGTGCTGCCAACGGTACCACCATATTGCCAGAGAGTGTCCTGTAGAGATGAGGTCTGAGTCGGCATTAAACTCCCTCCCACCACAGTAGTTGGACGTCTTTTGGCGGTTCACTGAAAGCCAAGCCGCGTGAGATGAACAAGACCTATATGCCAGTAGCCCTGTTATGGAAGCCGAGTTAGAAGGCCAGCAGGAACGCAGCCTCGTTGACTCCGGGTCAGAGTGCACCATTATGTCTCAAGAGTTCTTTGAGACATATTTTGGACACATGATGGAGCCAGAAGATGGAAGCGTCATCAGGCTAACAGCTGTCAATAACAGTGAGATGGACAAACAAGGGATAGTTTGGAATTGGGTCCAACTGTTTGGGAAGGACATTGGCAAGAAGGGGGTCATGCTGGTAGACCATCTGTCTTGAAGAGGATTAGATGTATTGCTAGGTATGAACATGCTGAGGGACCTAGACCACCACCTCTATGTCAAAGAAGGCCCTAAGTATTGGCAATGGGCCACCACACACCAGCCAACCCAGAAGGTTCTGCAACAAATCGTGAGGACTGTAGTCTGCAAAAGAGCACCATATGCGGTCGGTCCATTGGACAGGTAAATGTGCCACTGAAGATCCTGGTGCAGGTCCCGCCATGACAGGAACAAATATTGATGCTGCCGGCGAGAGCTGGGCAACAACTGAGTGGGCTGGAGGTCCTGATCGAGCTCGTTACCTAGGGAGAAATGCCGACCAGACCCTTGCTAGCCTGGGCCCTCACCACTGTGAAGAATGTGTGTGTGCCCGTACGCTGCCTCAATGTCCTAGACAGTGAGTTAACGGTTCTCGACGATACACTGCTAGCCGAAGTCTATGTACCTGATGGGGAAATCCTTTGGCAAAGAGGCTTCACGCTACAGCCAGATAAGAAGTCAGCCTGGACCTATGCCGTAGATGTCCAGCAAAGAGAGGCCCCATTGGCATTTTGGAATGGCCAAGTGATCATGGCCCAGAAGGGGGTAGACCGCCGGATCCTGATTCTGGGGCAACAATAGCTTCTGGAAGACACTCTTTGGGAATTCCAGGAGGCGTTCTTGAGACATGATGAAGATTTTGGTGTGCTTCCACCATTGAGCACGAAATCCCTACTGGTAATGCCGTGCCAATCAGGGAATGGTACAAGCAAAACCCTCCCAAGATGTACCAGGAGGTGAAAGACATGGTGGCCTGCATGTCGGAGAATCGGGTAATCCAGGAGAGTCAAAATCATTGGGCTGCTTCAGTGGTCTTGGTGCAGAAGAAAGATGGGTCCCTCCGATTCTGTGTAGACTACTGGAAATAGAATGCCCAGACCAGTCGGGAAGCCTACCCTCTTCCGTGGATCAAAAAGTCGTTGTACACCCTGAGTCATGCAAAGTTCTTCTCGACTCTTGATCTGGCCAATGGATACTGGCAGGTACCGGTGGCCTAAAAGGACAAGGCGAAGACAGCTTTCATCCTACCCATGGGACTCTACGAGTTTAATTGGATGCCAGCGGTTGATGGAGCACTCTCTGGGTGACCTCAACTTTGAGTCGGTATTGATATACCTAGATGATGTGGTGGTGTTTGGGATCTCCTTTGAGGACCACCTCCAAAAACTGCAGCAGGTCCTAGTGAGGCTGCGAGACCATGGCCTCAAGATCAAGCCCAGAAAGTGCCAACTGTTCTAACACCTGAAAGAGTACTTTGGGCATGTGGTCACCCAGGAGGGGATACAGCCGGCAGTCAGAAAGGTAGAGGACATCCAGAAGTGACCTTGACCGAATACCCTACGTGAGGTACGGGACTTTTTAGGTTTAGCCAGATAATATTGAAGGTTTATACCCAGGTTCGCTCATCTAACTGACCCAATAAACGAGGTGCTAAGGGCCGTGGCTAGGGGGCCAAGACTCAGCAAATCAAGTGAGGACTATGGCCCTGACCAGTGCCCCGGTTCTGATTTATACACGGTTCAATGCCCTGTTTTTGTTGTACACTAATGGGAGTCTAAATGGTCTGGGGGTTGTGCTAACTCAAGTTCAAGATGGACGTGAGAGAGTAATTGTTATTGGCAACCGGTCTCTGAGAAAATCAAAGTGCAAACCCGACAACTATAGCTCCTTTAAGTTGGAACTTTTGGCGCTGGTATGGGCCATGAATGAAAAGTTTGCAGAGTACCTGACGGGTGCTGAAGTGACCATACTGATGGGCAACAACCCATTAGCGCAGCTGGAAAATGCCAAACTAGGAGCTCTTGAACAGAAGTGGATGGTTCGTCTCTCCAAGTACCAATACCGCATCCGGTTCCTGTCGGGAAGAGCGAGTCCCGGTATGATTGATGACCCAGTTTGTCGATGAAGAGCTGAAGGACACTAAAACCCTGAATCTCATCCAATTACCCTTATTCCAAAACTTGACACATTCAAGTGGGGTGGCTTCTGGGATGCCGATGGTATTGAGGAAAATGTTGGCTGATTGGGGAAAAGTTCAGGATGGTAGCCCTGGCCTACGGAGAGTGAAAGAGTGGGTCCGGACCAAGGACTGGGCATGGCCAGAAGAGAGGGCCCGTCTGACCCCAGAGGGCCAGAAGTTGCTGAGGCAGTGGGATAAGCTCAATGTTACCCAGGGACTTCTGTGCAGAACTGTATACTGCAGTTAGAGTTGCAGTACCGGCAACAGATTGTCATCCCCATGTCATTAGGACCGGCGGCTGCCAGGGAAGCCCATGATAGGGGCGCCCATTTAGGGAGTGATAAGATATAGAAATGACTCCAGCGGCTGGTGTATTGCCCTGACTTGGGGGACATGGTATCCGAGGTGTGTCTCAGGTGCTGTCCTTGTGAGCTGAGTAAGAGGCCCAAGCAGCGGGCTGCTGTCCAGGCCATCAGGACATCAGCCCATCCCCTAGAGATCCTGTTGATTGATTATGTACAGATTGGGTACTCTGCCTCGGGGCACTCATACTGTCCAGTCATAACAGACCATTTCACAAAATATGCGGTGGCCAAACCCACCAGAGATCAGACGGCAAAGTCGGTCGCTGAGGCAGTCTGCAAGCTCTTTATACAGGTGTTCAGAATTCATTTGGATCAGGGAGCATGTTTTCATGGCGCCCTGATGAACAAGCTGACCAGCTCTATGGCATCGAACGTTCCCACACTACCTCATATCACCCACAGAGTGATGCAAAATGGAAGCAATTGTGAAACCTCCGATGTGCATCCGTGTCTCACGGATCCCCACAGCCTTGAATGACCGAGTCTGATCCGCGGATAGGATCCACATAGGATCAGAATGAGACCTGCTCTGAGTCACAGGGATCAGATCCATGGTTTTAACAACGTGTGAATACATCCATTCTACTTTATCGGACAAAGTGCGATCCGAGGAAAAAATAAAAATTGGACAGCACATGGATGTGAATTAGTCTCCCATCAGCGTCACTCTGTCCCTGTGACGTCGGCTGCTCGAGAGGAAATCTCGCCCGTGCACACTGCTTTTCTATTCTTTCCACGCACTGTTCCGCCCTTCTGTGGGCACAGACATCAAGTGTATTTCTCTAGGAAATAGATAAATCTAGGAAACTGTATGTGATCATGTAGTTGTATAAAAAAAACAGATACATGGATGGCACATGGATTAAAATTTGATGAAAATTACAAAAAATTGTCCGAGTTTCCTGGATGAAACTCAGGTGATTTCTCATACGCTCGTCTGCAGGCACCCTTAGACTTTCAGCCGAACCTGGTGTTACCTTTGAGTTTGGACATCATTAGTCTGGTGTGTATAGGGGATGTTAACTATTATCTAAAGGGTATGGGTAATTTTAGTCTGACTTATCAGTAGAGGGTGTCACTACTTAGAATTTTGCATTAACACCAAATAAGGCCCTCCCTAGGAGGGAGCTTCTGAGGAACATTATAGTTACATGATATTAGCTTAAGGTCTTCAAACTTCATTTCTGGTTAAGCAACTGCTACATTTGGTTATTTATTCAGTGATCCTCAGTATAGTTGGGGAAGAACCATTCTTCAGTGTTCATTGTAAGCCTATTGAGTCAGGGGAATAGTTGGTTGGGGAATAGAGTTAATTCATTGTAAAATTGTAGGCTGTTGTACTCTTACATTCATCCACACATACAAGTAAAATACTTTCGGTGATTGAACTGGTTTTGGAGTCATTTTCCTCGTTCGTGACTTTGCTGTATCCTGGTGAGCCCACCCCGGGACACGGCTTACACCTGGATGCAGCAAAGCCTTTAATTAATATGTGGCACCCCTGAGGGTTCAGTCGCCACAGAGGTACTGCACCTCACCCAGAGGTGTGGTGTCTCCTTATCTCAGGTAAGGAGGGAGTGCTGCCCGAGACCCCAACACCCGCATTCAACACTACACTACTCCAGGCCGGCTGGAAGGGCATTATGCACTTCTTCTGCTGCCCTGTCCCTGGCTGGAGTGGGGGGAACCAAAGAGAGAGGGAACCAGTAGTGGGTGTGGGTGGAGGATGTAGAGTAGGGGAGCACCATTATAGGAGGTATATATAAAGGTAAGCCATCTTAGAGTAGAGGGTTAGTCAGAGTGGATTCAGTGAGAGAAAGGAGGGGAGCAGAGTCTCTTTAGGAGCTCTGCTCCATGAGTGGGGCCTAGCAAGAGAGGCCCAGGAGGGGAGCAGAGGAGAAAGGCTCCGGTAACATAAGGGATCCCAGGGGGTACGGTGAGTGCAGGACGGCACCCGTACGCCCGAATCTGCCAAGCGTCAGAGGGATCAGGCCACAAGAAGGGAGCCAGTCCCTGGACCAGCCGTCTTACTCCAGGTCTCGGCTGGAAAAACCGGAGGCTTCTGCACTTCCATGGTGCAGTTTCCACAGTCTCACCCTAGTCACCGTGAAGGGCATCAAGTAGGTCCGGGAACTCCAGGTTGCCCAGAGGGACTTCAGAGCACCCGATCGGGACTGTGTGTGGGGAAGCGCAGGGCAGGAGGGAGAAGACCCAGCTCGGGAAGTCGGTCTAGTAAGGAACATAAAGAAAGCGGGGTTCCGTCAAGTGCTCTTGATATACTTGAGAAAGTGCTGAACCCCTCGGCTGGTAGACGCAGTGCGACGCGGGAGGCTGACACCCGTACAGTGTACCTGAGGAACTTGAACAGAACTGTGAGTAAACTCGGATGACTGCAATCTCCTGTCTCTGTCAGTTACTCCTGCTGCGCCATCTCTTCTGCACTACAACGCCCAGCATCACCATCTGCACCTACACTGCCCCGGGGGCCCGCTCCTCCTGTGGGGAGCAGAAACATCCCAGCTGCCATCCCATCACCCCCGGAGATCTGCAGCAGCGCCGGTAACCGTTACCGGGAACCACAGGTGGTGTCACGAGACAAACTGTACACTAAAACCCCTTTTTCAAGAGAGACCCCAGAGTACGGGCCCGGGAGCCGACTGCCGTGACATCCTAAACAAGGTAAAAGGCCCGGGTACCGAGTCCCCTATATCCCTCTGGGCGAGACAAATACAATCTCACATAAAGAACTTGTAGATACCTTATTAAAAATTCATCTTACTGATTGGAAAGTTCAGTGGATTTGTAGTTGTGTAAAGGATAGATATCAGAGAAGTTGTGTTAGGCGGTTTTCACACCTTCTTTTGCTACTAGATAGACCACATGATACATTTCTGCCATGATTCTATGTTTCATTGTTTCTAAGAGCAACTCTCTTCCAGTACATAAAAGAGGGTCCTCTTCCTCTATGACATCTACATTTGCGAATATGGCATTTAGTCATGGTTTGTTATTGTATGTTAATCCCTTTAATGAATTTGGTGGATCAAACTAATGTAGTATTGTACATGTGTCACTGGAGGTGATAGAGAGTTAGTGAATTGACTAGAAGTAGATATGTGCACCTTAACAAAAGTTAAAAAGTTACATTTTTTATTGTACATTTGCTTCCTAAATGCAAAACTAATTAATGTTTTAAATAGTCTTCATTAAAAATCATCTAAAATTTTTCAGCAGCAGAGTGTCTCTAGGTCCTTTATCTAGCTAAATGTTCTGTAAAAATGTTGTAAACCCATAAGTGCTCCTGTTTCTGGTTTTCACAGCTCCCTACCCTTCCCCACAGTTTTTTTACTGATAGAGATAGTAGCAAGCAGGAGGTGGTTGTAGCCAAATTTCCACAATGTTCAGAGGGGGAAAGCATATACTGTTTCAGGGAGGGCAGAGAAAAGAGGCTGTAAAAAGTATAGCACATGAATAAGAATGTAAGGGTGTGACAGGGGATGTCATATGTCTCTCCCCCTAAAGACAATGTCTGCAAGAACTGTATATAAATATGTGTATGTAGTTTTATTGTATCGTGACTCTGCATAGAGTTCTATAGGCACTAAATGATGCAATTACTGTCATGTATTGTGATTAAGGTATAATGTTATTCATGTGTAGTATACAGGGCTATGTATAGAGTAATAGGCATATCATAGGACATAGGGATTAAGTTAGAAAGGGGGAAGATTTAGTTGGGGGCACATTAGATATAGGCAGTTCAGTGCATGCTGTTAGAGGGTAGTGACCGAAGTTAAGTGGTGATGGGTGAAATTTCCCCAGCAACCAAAAGAGACAGTTGGTGATGGATCCAGCTCAAATTGGGAGGGGTTTGGGCCAGAGAAAAGCAACATTTTTTTTCTGTTTGTAGGATCAGTCAGTCAGAGATAGAAAGAGTGGAGCTGCAGAGTTGTAAAATTAAGATAGTGCTGGAGAGAGATCTAAGGCAAGGCAGAATAGGCCAGTGGGTCACACAGTACAAAGAAGCACGGTACTTTGGGAAAATAGGATGCGGACAGCCGCCATAATGTTCAGCGGTATCTCCAGGAAAATCCGGGTCTTTGGCTCAAATCAGGTACGGGCACAAGTGCCTTTTTCATATCCCATCAAGGGGAGCCAGATGGGGAACCAGAGCAGAAAAGTGGGCAAGGAAGCAAGAAGATTGTAGAGCCGGAAAGAGCATCTCGGGGACCAGAGGAGCCAGGAATGAAAGGGAGAGCTCAGGCTGGAAAAACGGACACATGCTGTACTGAAACTGCCACAGATTCTATGTCGTTGGGTAAAGTTGGACTGTTAAAAATGAATACGTAGTCTGTCCTTGAATGTGTGGTGACATCCGGATCCACTACCGTGGAACTAGTAGAGACTGTAGTTACAAATGTATTATTTGATACACCCATACCACATCACAGACTGGACTTTTATTTTTTCATTGTGGGAGGCCAGGGTGTGAGAAAACAGCAGCCACTCGCCACAACTACCACCCTGAGCTCCTCACAAGTGCAGGATAGAAACTGTGCTGACAAGTGAGCTTAAGACAGCAATGCCCTTTGTATATACAGAGCTCACATTCAGAATATAATAGTAGGACAAAAATCTGAAACTTGGATCAAGCTGCAAACTGCATATCTGTGCATCTGAAAATAAATAAAACAATGAAGATTACAGACTGAAACTTAGTGCAATGTTTGCAACTAAAGGTAAAATCTAACATGTAAAAATCTTTTTTAACCCCTTAATGACCGCTGATATGCATAAACACGACGGCCGCTAATGGGCCTTATTCCCTTATCGTGGTTTTATTCTGATTGGGAATAAGGTAATATCGCCCCTAAATAGTCCTAAAATCTCCAGGGACTCTGCTACCTAGGTATGCAAATAACAAAAGACTGTCACTTCCAAACAAAAAACAGGTGTGGAAGAGTAGCCATCTCGATATATAACTAACAAATAAAGTTGCACTCTGTTGCGCTCTACACTGTGTTCCAACTTATTATGCAAATAATATTTTCTCAGATTTTCCCAAATTACCTATATGAATTGCAGTCATTGTAATTTTCCAGTCAAATAACTATTAGAGTACAATTGAAAGGTTTTTGTACAAACTGCCTATGATAACAGTATATTTTTAAAAAAATAAAAAACTCAAACTGCACTCAAAATGCATGTTTCAAATTATTATGCACAGCAGAGTTTTCAACCTTTTCATTTTAATAAAGAAAAAAAAATTGTCATTTTTGAAATTATAAGCATTAGCAGGTTATTACAAACTGAAATCAAACAGTTTTCAACTCAAAACTTTATTCTAGGTGATATTACATTTGCACATAGGACCCCTTATTCGAAAGGAGCTTCTGAACTCTCTCGTCCATTGAATTTGCCAGGTTTTGGATGGTTTCTGCTTCAATTGTTTTGCATGAGGACAGAATACCCTCCCAGAGCTGTTGCTTAGATGTGAACTGCCTCCCGCCATCATAGACACTCCTTTTGATGATGCTCCAGAGGTTCTCAACGGGGTTGAGGTCAGGGGAGCATGGGTGCCACACCATAAGTTTGTCCCCTTTTATGCCCATAGCAGCCAGAGATGCAGATATGTTATGTGCAGCATGAGACGGGGCATTATCATGCATGAAATGATCTCGATGGTCCAGATCAATGGAGTGGAGGATGGCTGGTTGATGGACACCCCATGCAAACACGGCTACGGCGCTAACAAGGAGGAGGTGGAGTAATGTTTTGGGCTGGAATCATGGGGAGAGAGATTGTCGGCCCTTTTAGGATCCCTGAAGGGGTAAAGATGAACTCCATAATGTATGTTGAGTTTCTCAAACAGCACTTCCTTCCATGGTTCAAGAAGAAGAACCGTGTATTCCGCAGCAAGATCATTTTCATACATGATAATGCACCGTCTCATGCTGCACATAACACATCTGCATCTCTGGCTGCTATGGGAATAAAAGGGGATAAACTTATGGTGTGGCCCCCATGCTCCCCTGACCTCAACCCCATTGAGAACCTCTGGAGCATCATCAAAAGGAGTGTCTATGATAGCGGGAGGCAGTTCACATCTAAGCAACAGCTCTGGGAGGGTATTCTGTCCTCATGCAAAACAATTGAAGCAGAAACCATCCAAAACCTGACAAATTCAATGGACGAGAGAGTTCAGAAACTCCTTTCGGACAAGGGGTCCTATGTGCAAGTGTGACATCACCTAGAATCAAGTTTTGAGTTGAAAACTGTTTGTTTTCAGTTTGTAATAACCTGCTAATGCTTATAATTTCAAAAATGACCATTTTTTTGTTCTTTATTAAAATGAAAAGGTTGAAAACTCTGCTGTCCATAATAATTTGTAACATGCATTTTGAGTGCAGTTTGAGTGTTTTATTTTTTTTTAAATATACTGTTATCATAGGCAGTTTGTACAAAAACCTTTCAATTGCACTCTAATAGTTATTTGACTGGAAAATTACAATGACTGCAATTCATATAGGTAATTTGGGAAAATCTGAGAAAATATTTGCATAATAATTTGGAACACAGTGTAGTATGTAAACATGAAATATACAGTATGAAATTTGAATAGCATTACTGCTCAAGAAAATAGGAAAAAATGAGAATACTTAGCGCATAAATTGGCCAATTCATGTATACCCAGCGCCGCGATAAGGCAATTCTCTTTGCTGGGACCTAACCTAATTTCTCTCATTGGCTGATAGCCTACATTTAAATGGGTAGGTAGGATCCTGCTGTGATTTAAACCGCCAGAGTCTGATGGGTAGAGTGTTCGGTCAGAGAGCCTATGTATACAAATAACAAAGGACTGACCGTCACTACCCATATAAATGTAGGCTGTCAGCCCAGGAGAGGAATCACATTAGGTTAGATCTGGTCATTGTGGATGTTATTTTGAACATATTTGCTACTGAGGTCAGCGATTAGGTGTAGCAGACAGTTGAGATGAACAGGTTGTCATCCTTTCCAATTTGAACAAGGTTCCTTTAGTACTAAATTTCAAAACTTGTAGAAAACCCTTTAAAGGAAATCTGTCACCCCCCTGGGCAATATCAGACCTCTATTATGGCCATACAGGGTATAGAAAAGTAAATATATATTTGCCTGTATGGTCCATAGCAGAGGTCTGATTGCAGAGAAAATCACTTTAATCAATTCTTTTTTCCACAATCCCTGCCTATGTGCTTATTATTCCACTAAATCCCCGCCTATCTGCTTAGTTATAATATCCCTGTGATGTGCTCTGTGCTCCCTGACTTCCGGGCATGGGCAAAGTGCCGCTCACATACAGAGCGCTTTGCTTCATCCCGGCCAAGTCTGCCTGTGCTCTGCGCCGCAGGTTTCTATTGTGCAGGCACCGGAAAGTGACAGTGACCACCTGGCGCCTGCACAATAGAAACCTGCGGCGCAGAGCACAGAGAGACGGGGCCAGGATGAAGCAAAGCGCGCTCTATGTGAGCGGCGCTTTGCGCATGCCTGGAAGTCAGGGAGCACAGTGCACATCACAGGGCCTGTCACAGGGCCCTGTGACGTGCAGGAGAGGGGGGTTTATGATAATTAAGCAGAGAGGCGGGGATTTAGGGGAATAATAAGCAGATAGGCGGGGATTGCTTGGCGTCAAGCCTGTGGAAAAAATAATTAACGTGCTTTTCTCTGCAATCAAACCTCTACTATGGGCCATACAGGTATGTATAGATTTACTTTTCTATACCCTGTATGACCATATAGAGGTCTGATATCGCCCAGGTGGGAGACAGATTCCCTTTAAAACTATCCACCATACTAAGAAGTGACTGACAGGGACTGGGTCAATGTGTGCTGGACAGGAGGCAATGAGGTGGGGTAAGGTAAGGTGGGGTAAGATGAGTAAAGCGCCTTTACTAGTATTTTGAGGAAAACATGCCCTGAAATTTGCGTATCTACCAAAATGGGTGTGGCTTTTAAATGGGCATGGCTTTTTGAATGGGCATAGTTTCTTAACACAAACAGGGAACCTTTTGTTAAAAAATTTAATCCGACCCGAGCGTGACAGCCTGTATTTCCATGCAGCTGTGACACTCGTGTCGAGAGAGCCAACAGCAAGTGCATTGAGTTGCGATACTCGTCCAAGTTATATGACCGTCTGACTCTTCCTTAAGACTGGCAAAAATGGTATATACACTTCAAGATTCCAACTCATGGAAAATATGAATATACCCTCGTATGAACACTGCTAACCACGATAACCCCAGACTACTCGCTGCCACCACCAGTCATTTTTTTAAAATGCAGGCTGACTGGAGGCCTGGTTCTGGTAGTGTATGGCTTCGGGGTCCGGTGACAGAACAAAAGGAACAGGACTACTAAATTTTATAAGGAGGCAGTGTTTATAAAAAATATACAAGAGATTTTACAAAGGGGATAAAACAATACAGCATATACATTTACAGACAATAAAAGGGATAAAACAAAAGAAACTTACTATGCTACTCGCAGACATGAGACAGCAACCGAATGGAAGCAATCTGATTGAAAACAGCTTATACTGACATGTATCTTCCTCAGCACTGAACACAGCTCATAAGTTGCCTGGATCTTTTATCAGCCCCTGAGTTCCACCCACACACCCTCCCAATGATGACCTCACGTGGGCTGGGTTGTGGGATGTCCTAAGCCCTTTAGGATTTTATGAAATCCCCAGCTTATGGGATAACTTTACTCCTGATGGTCATAGAAGTTTGAGAGCACGGCCATATTTTTTTTCAGGATTTTATCTTTACTTAGAGACCAAACATGGCATGGCTGTTGGCAGTTATCTGCTCACTGTGGATTTGTGGCTCATAGGCAGAGGTTACAGTTATGAAAAATTATGCATCTTCTTCCCCATTAGCCCCACCGCTGAAAATGTATGTTTCATCAATATCGGATTTAAACAAATTTTGATATTCAATATTTCCTTTCAGAAACATTAACTCTGAGCTGGCTTATTGTTACTTAAATTCAACCTGCATCTCCTGTGGACAAAAGGGCTTCCACTGCCCTGTTTATGTATAAACACATGTACCCTTTTGTTGTCCAACTCTTTGAAAAGAGTTCTGTCTATTTTAAATCTCTTTGTCTATGCACCAAAAGATATCCTCCTTGGCACTTGGCTTCAAAAGGACGTCCCACATTTTAATTTCCCACTTCTTTATGCCCATTGTAAGTCTGTTTCTAAGAGTGTCAGCTAGATTGCCAGCTCTTGTCTTGCTGGAAATATGTGTCATAAGATAAAGGAGGGAGTAGGGGTGAATGACTTCAGAGATTTTTTATATTTTCTATGACAGTCAGAGTGTACCTCTCTCAAAAAGCCATTGTTTGAATTGAGCATCCTACTCAAGGCTCACTCACACAAGCATATAAATCGGATGAGTGCAATGCGAGAAAACATCTCTTTGCACTCTGAACAATGTTAGCAAATGAGTTAGTTCTCATTTTTTTCCCGGCTCGAATCAGACTGAGGAAAAAATCTCAACATGCTGTGAGTAGATGCGATAATTGGATCGCACTTGCCAATGCAAAGTCAATGGGTGCAAGAAAAACATAGGGAGCCACATGGACCATGTATGTGCCATCCTATTATTAACATACACATCTCAAAGGAAACCCAACGTTTCATCAGCCAAGTACAGTAAATTTACAGCCCGAACAGTCAGAATAGAATAGATAGATAGGATAGATGTCCAGTAGATATTTAATGTCACAAGCCCCCTACATATAATAAACTTGCACCCTTTAGTGCCCTTCATGTGGCACTAAAGGGTGTTTTTTAGTCTTATGTAACCTATTAAATAAATAAATAATAATAAAAAAATAACATGCCACCCCCCCCCGCCCTATTTTTGTTAACCAGCCAAGGTAAAGCAGACAGCTGGGGCTTCTCAGCCTAAAAATACAAGCCCGCAGCCTCCCCAGAATTTGTGCATCCCATTAGAGATCTATACCATTAGATATCTATCCCAGAATTGGCGCATCCCATATACAGTACAGACCAAAAGTTTGGACACACCTTCTCATTTAAAGATTTTTCTGTATTTTCATGACTATGAAAATTGTACATTCACACTGAAGGCATCAAAACTATGAATTAACACATGTGGAATTATATACTTAACAAAAAAGTGTGAGACAACTGAAAATATGTCTTATATTCTAGGTTCTTCAAAGTAGCCACCTTTTGCTTTGATGACTGCTTTGCACACTCTTGGCATTCTCTTGATGAGCTTCAAGAGGTAGTCACGGGAAATGGTCTTCCAACAATCTTGTTAAGTATATAATTCCACATGTGTTAATTCATAGTTTTGATGCCTTCAGTGTGAATGTACAATTTTCATAGTCATGAAAATACAGAAAAATCTGTAATTGAGAAGGTGTGTCCAAACTTTTGGTCTGTACTGTATATTCCCATCTATCTACTGTATCTATCTACAGTATGTATTCTATTCTATTTACGAATATTTAACTAGCTATTATATCTATCTGTATATAATATTGCTTTATTAGTTTGAAAACTAGCCTTAAATTATATAATTAATTACAGCATGTACAAGATGATGTTAACCCTTTCGCGCCAGAGCCTGTTTTCGCCTTCGTTACGAGGCCAATTTTTTCAATTCTGGCCACTGTCACTTTATGAGGTAATAGCTCTGGAACGCTTCAACGGATCCCCCTGATTCTGAGATTTTTGTTTTGTGACATCTTGTACTTGATGATAGTGGTAAAATTTCTTCGATATCACTTGCATTTATTTGTGAAAAAATCGGAAATTTGGCGAAAATTTTGAAAATTTTGCAATTTTCAAACTTTGAATTTTCATACCCTTAAATCAGAGAGATATGTCACACAAAATATTTAATAAATAACATTTCCCAAATGTCTACTTTACATCAGCACAATTTTGGAACCAACATTTTTTTTGATAGGAAGTTCTAAGGGTTAAAAGTTGACCAGCGATTTCTCATTTTTCCAACAAGATTTACAAAACCGTTTTTTTAGGGACCACATCTTATTTGAATTGACTTTGAGGGGCCTTTATGACAAAAAATACCCAAAAGTGACACCATTCTAAAAACTGCACCCCTCAAGGTGCTCAAAACCACATTCAAGAAGTTTATTAACCTTTCAGGTGCTCCACAGGAATTTTTGGAATGTGGAAGAAAACAATGAACATTTAACTTTTTTTTCACAAAAATGTTACTTTAGACCCAATTTTTTTATTTTCACAAGGGCAGCCAGAAAAAATGGACTACACAATTTGTAGTGCAATTTCTCCTGAGCACGCTGATACCCCATATGTGAGGGAAAACCACTGTTTGGGTGCACTGCAGGGTTCGGAAGGGAAGCGCCATTTGACTTTTTGAATGTAAAATTTGTTTGAATAATTAGCGGACGCCATGTCACATTTGGGGAGCGCCAACCCCCCACAAGTGACACCATTTTGGAAACTAGACCCCTCAGGGAACTTATCTAGATGTGTGGTGAGCACTTTGCACCCCCAGGTGCTTCACAGAAGTTTATAATATTGAGCAATAAAAATAAAATTTTCACATTTTTGCCACAAAAATGTTTTTCATCCCCTAATTTTGCATTATCATAAGGGTAACAGGAGAAATTGCACCATGAAATTTGTTGTGCAATTTCTCCTGAGTACGCCGATAGCCCATATGTGGGGGAAAACCACTGCTTTGGTGTACGGCAGGGTTCGGAAGAGAAAGGAGCGCTATGTTGGCTGGGATAGGTTGCAGACACCATGTCACATTTGAAGAGTCGCTGACATGCCGAAACAGCAGAAACCCCCACAAGTGACCCCATTTTGTAAACTACACCTCTCAAGGAATTCATCTAGGGAAGTAGTGAGTATTTTTACATTTTTAAATTTATAACATTGGGCAGTGAAGAAAACATAATTATATTTTTACCACAAAAAAATATTTTACCCTCAGATTTTATATTTTCACACAGGGCAATGGGTAAAAATGGTGCCAAAATGTGTCACACAATATCTTCTAAACGTGGCAATACCCCATATGTGGCTGTACCATACCGCTTAGCCATACAGCGAGATTCGGGAGGGGCGGAGTGCTATTTGACTCTTGGAGAACAAATTATTGAATGGTTTGCGGACTCCATATACACAGAGTCCCCCCTCAAGTGACCCCATTTTGGAAATTATACCCCTTTGGGAATTTACCTACAGGTGTAGTTACGATTTTGACTCCATGGGTCTTTTCCAGAAACAAGCAGCAGTGGATGTTGCTGAGTGAAAATTTCAAACTGCTGTTGAAGTGACCAGTACGCTGTAGTGACCAGTATGTTGTGCCCAGCTCGTGCTTCTGGAGATATGCACCTGTAAATTAGGCAAGCTCTCATCGCTACAGGAATGCCAAACATGTGGACCCTAAATGTAGTTTAGGCACATTGTAGGGCTCAGAAGGGAGGGAGGCATTTGGATTTGGGAGCACAAAATTTTCTGAATTTCTTTTGGGGGGCAAGGGCCATTTCGCTTTTCCAGAGCCTTTCTGCTACCAGTAACTTGGAAGTCCCTTATATTTTTAACAGATGACGGACCTGAGTGGGGACTAGCTTTCTTTGAGGACTGAGTTGAAGCTTTTATTGGGAACATTTTACATAACATTTATCCGGCGCTCTAGGCTGAGCACTTACATCGGGGTTTCCATCTAAATTTCCAAGTGATGTAATTCAGATGAAACCCCTGCGGGATCCATTCACTATAATGAGGCAGCAGAGTTACTCTGGACTCTGTCTTGCCTCTCTTTAGCGGTGTCCTTTTTTTCAGAAGTGCACAAAATTGTGCCCAACCGCACTTTTATGCACGCCTAAAAAACATCATGGAATCACAGGCCAGACGGCATCCACAGTGCCTATATCTGCCTCATTACAAGGAATATTCCGTCATGGGTTCCATCTGAATCTCTGGTGTAAGTGCTCAGCGCAGAGCACAGGATAAATGTGAGCAGAGCCTTACTGCGATCTTTGGGAGACATAATAAACAAATCAGTAGCAGGTGAAGAATTGGTTTTATTTATTTTTTATGCCGTTCCTCGCGTGGTATAACTGATTAGACCACTTTATTCTTCGGGTCGGTGCGATTACAGCGATACCAGATTTATATCGAGTTTTTATGACTGACAGCTGTCACACACTAAAAAACGCTTTTTTAAAAAAAAATCTAGTTTTTGCATCGCCATATTTTGAGAGCTATAATTTTTCCATATTTCGGCCGACAGAGTCATGTGGGGGCTTGTTTTTTGCGTGACGAGTTGACATTTTTATTGGTACCATTTTTGGGTACGTGACATTTTTTGATAGCTTTCTATTCCGTTTTTGGGAGGTAAAATGAACAAAAACCAACAATTCAGGAATTGTTTTTTGAGTTTTTTTTTATGCCATTCTGCGTGTGGTAAAAGTGATAAGGCAGCGTTAATCTTCGGGTCAGTACGTTTACAGTGATACTACATATATATAATTTTTTATGTTTTGGCGCTTTTACACAATAAAACTATTTTATAGAAAAAATAATTTCTTTGCATCGCTTTATTCTGAGAGCTATAACTTTTTTATTTTTTGGCTAATGGAGCTGTATGGCGGCTTTTTTTTTGCGGAACAAGATGACGTTTTCAGCGGTACCATTTTTATTTCCATTTGGCTTTTTCATCGCATTTTATTCCACTTTTTGTTTGGCGGTATGATGAAAAATGTAACATACCTGGCGGCGCCCTTGCATGGTGGTCCATCTCCCACTGTGCAAGAGCGCGCACTTGATCTCCAGTCCAGAATGTCTCTCTGGCTTCCCTCCATGCTGTCTGTTTGTGTCTGTTTCTGCTGCTTAAGGGTGGCGCCCGATCACTTCCTGCTTTTTGTACCTGCTGTGGGTCACACCCCTTGTGCGTCCTCAGCCTATTGCTGTCTGTCACCTGGTATATAACCCAGCTGCTCCAATCAATCTCTGCCTGAGCATAGTGTTTCATTCAGTGTGTGCTTGCACTCTGAAGGTGCCAGGTCCTGTTCTGTGTTCTCTTGTCTGCCTATCCTGGAGGCTGTATTTCCAGGCCTGTCTGAACATGCTCCTAGCCTGTTCCTCCCGCCTTCTAGGGGCCGATTACCTAGACCCGCTCCTGTATCTTGTCTGTCCTGTCTGAACACGCTCCTAGCCTGTTCCTCCCGCCTTCTAGGGGCCGATTACCTAGACCCGCTCCTGTATCTTGTCTGTCCTGTCTGAACACGCTCCTTGCCTGTTCGTCCCGCCCCTCTGGGGGCCGTATTCCCAGACCCGCTCCTGTATCCCGCTGCAGTGTCGGTCTCCTCCGTACACTCAGTTCCAGTCTGCACTCTCTCCTATCTTTTACCTGTTTTTTCTCTATGTCCGTTCCTTTCCTTTTTCTGCAGAGTCTGAACTCGTACCTAACTCCTTCTTGTTGTCTCTGTACTCCTGTTTGTGAGTTTGTGGTCCACTCGCTACTTCACTGCAAGTACCCTGTGGGTATCTGGCTCTGCCTTTCCCTTCCTGTCTGTTCCGTGTGAACAGAGCCCTGTCCCCCCTGCTCAGCCTTGCCTGCTCTGACTCCTTTGCTCACCGCTCCGGCGGTTCTAGCCTGCTCTGACTCCTTTGCTCACCGCTCCGGCGGTTCTAGCCTGCTCTGACTCCTTTGCTCACCGCTCCGCCGGTTCTAGCCTGCTCTGACTCCTTTGCTCACCGCTCTGGCGGTTCTAGCCTGCTCTGACTCCTTTGCTCACCGCTCCGGCGGTTCTAGCCTGCTCTGACTCCTTTGCTCACCGCTCCGGCGGTTCTAGCCTGCTCTGACTCCTTTGCTCACCGCTCCGGCGGTTCTAGCCTGCTCTGACTCCTTTGCCCACCGCTCTGGCGGTTCTAGCCTGCTCTGACTCCTTTGCCCACCGCTCTGGCGGTTCTAGCCCGCTCTGACTCCTTTGCTCACCGCTCCAGGCGGCCTTGTCCTGCCCTGCTCTCGCTCACCTCTCTGGGCGGCCTCACTCTGCTGTGTTTGTCCGCCACATCTGTGGTTCTGTTCCTGAGTCCCAGTGTGTACTGGGTCCTATCCCCCTGTGTTCCTACCTGCTAGTGCCTCCCTGTCTGCACTCTAGCCGTGCTTGCCTGTACCCCCCTGCCTGCATACCCGCCTGCCTGCATACCAGTCGTGCCTGCCTATTCCCACCAGTCTGTGTGCCAGCCTACCAGTCTGTTCCTGTATTCCCCTGTGTGGGTCAACAGCCGTGTCCGGGGTCTGTCCTGGAGTAGCACCTGGTCCCTCTGCTCGGTTCCTCCTTGGTGCACTGGCGTCGTATGCCGTCGTGCGACCCTGGTCGGATCGGGTGAATACCTAGTTACGCCCCTCCAGGCATTCACTCTCCGGCACGGTCCAGTGGAATCACACGCACACGCCGCTCAGCCCGGGCGTGTGCATTACAAAAAAGCATAGTTTTTTACTCCGTTTTTTTTTTTTTTTTTTTACGGTGTGCACAGAAGGAGTTAATTAGTGGATTGAAGAAAGATAATCAGCTCACATCACCTGATACTCACAGGAATCCCAGGCCAGCGCCCAGCACACACCTGCAAGGACATACAAAGAGGGCAAAATCCGGTGCCACATGCGACAAATCCCTTCATTCCAAAACCAAAAAACACAACATGTCCCTAGGAGGGGAACAACTGGATGCGTCTCGAGGACACAGCCCCCTATTCGTCAGTCATTTTATTTATTTATTTTTATTTATTTTGTGACTTTTTTTAACAGTTTGAAAACATTTTTTAGACTTTTTTTTTTTACATTTTTACTTAGTCCCTGTATGGGACATTAATTTTTATTTTTCTAATCACTGTTCTCATGCAATGCAATAGACATGTATTGCATTGCATGAGAGCTCTGCTGACAGTGTAAAACTGTCATTATCTCATGCTAGACTCAGCTGCAGGCTGAGCCTAGCAGGACACCGTACATGACAGACCCGGAGGTGGTCATGTGACCTCCGGCTGCCATGACAACGCCAGGTTCTCTCAGACATCAGGGGGGCCGTCAGAGAGGTAAGTGGACGACCCCCTCTCTTCTCACTATCTTCTAAAGGCCGCGATCGCTATAGATCACGGCATCTAGACAATAGCAAAGGGTTAACATCATTGGGACCTGATCCAATCAGGTCCCGATGATGTCCCCTGTCAGAGCTGTCGCTCTGCACTGCACCCGTAGCGTTTGCAGGACCCTGGGGGTCCTGAGCGCTGCGGGACCACCTCCCGTTTATAAACGTTGGCGCTGCACAGAGCCCAGGCAGCGCCAACATTTATATACAGTGGGCGGTCGGGAAGCGGTTAAAAGCGCATTGCATACGGACTGCATATGCATGTCATACGGACGTCATACGGATGCTAGTTGAGAAAAATCGCATTGTACTCGCATGACACTTGTCCTACTTTTCTGGATCAACATTGGACCGATTTTTTATACGCTAGTGTGACTCGAGCCTAAAATGGGTTTCCAGAAATTATTTACTTTACCTCACATACTCACAATGGATGAAAATAACAAATAAAGCTGTAGTTACCCTCCTTCTGCTTCAAAACCATTTTTTCACCTTTGCCTCCAGTCTTTGTTGAGTGGTGTAATTTCAATGCCAGAGCTGCAACTTATCAACTTATCAAAACAGACTGGAGATAAAGATGTGGAGCAGCGAAGGATAAGTTTAGCTCTGAATGGTATGTTCACCCAGTCTGAGTCTATGAGGTTTAAAAAAAGGTTTTCACAGCCAGACTGAATATATGTGTAGCGCCCCGAGGTCTCGGTCGCTACAGAGGTATTGCACCTCATCCAGAGGTGTGATATCCCACTCCCGGGTAAGGATGGTTTGTGGACCAGGGCTCTGTGAGCTGCACACATTACATTCCTCATTCAGGGGGGGGACAGCTCGATGGTGCTCCCATTAATATAAATGCAGGCACGAGTGACCTTGTTCCCTGCCTGGAGTGGGGAGGGGGGAGAAAACCCAGTGATGTAGGAGCAGAAGGGGACGGTTTCTAGAGCATAGGCAGGAGCCCATTGGTTGCAGGTCACCTGGGCTCATACACAGAGAGGGAGGTATAAAAGGTGGGCACCATCTTAGATCAGTGTTCAGTCAGTGAGAGGAGAAGACAGGGAGCGGAGGCTCCGTAGGAGCTCTGCTCAAAGGCAGGCCTAGGGTGAAGGCCGGAACCTGAGAGGAAGGAGGAGAAGAAGGAACAGAACACCAGGAGAGGCCCAGAGACACGAAGGCAGAAGGAACCCTAAGGACCCAGTAGATTGCGGGTGACGGGTTGGCAGAACAGGGTACCGGATCCCAAGTTGGTGGAGGTGATTAATCCTTAGCCAAGAACCGGTGGTCGTGATCATTTACTGGTGCGACCCCTCACTACACCTACTAGGAAGGCACACCACATAGGGTCAGAGAAGTGGGCACCCAGCCCTCCCAGGAGATGACCCGAGGCAGCTGGACAGAAGTAGTGTCACTGGTGGGGCACGGCTGACGAAAGGATAGAAGGGAGTCCTGTGCCACACTCCGGAATTGCCTGGGGGTCGATCGAGCCCCCTGCCTGGTGGACGCAGCACGGCTCAGGCGGTCCTACCTGGATGACCTGTGACCTGGATGAGAACTGTGAGTAAAGAACCTGAACTGCAACACCTTGTCTCTGTGCTTCCTCACCGCGTACAGCACTACTAGTACTGGGACGCCCCGCACCACAACCACCATCATCGCTCTACATTGCCCTGAGGCTAGACTCCTCCCGTGGGGAGTTATACTACACTCTGCTGCCCTCACAGCATCAGCCTCAGAGGTCGGTTCAGCAGCAGCGGTTCTTATTGACCGCAATCCACGGGTGGCGTAGTCGGACATTGCATTACACTGATACAGAGACTGCCACAACCTTGGTCTGACCACCCTGAGCCACGAGACCGGGTCGCCACTACTACTCCCAGCATTGCCCTGAAGCCCGGTCCCGAGTGCCCCACGGCCCAAGGGGCGAGTCAGCCTTTGACGTAGTCGGCAGGATTGTGACCAACCCGCCACAAACGGGTATTGCGTGCCTGAAAAGAGACTGTTTCACTGTATTAAAAATGGCACCAGCCCCAGCAGAACGGACGCCATAATGTGCGCACCAAAAGACAACAGGAAGCCACCTCCCATCGTGGGCCAGGTCCCAGAATGGCGCCAAAGAAGGAGCCCACCCCCAACAGCCATGAGTGCGGCTGTAGAGATGTCCATCAACGTGGGGGGGCTGCCCCTGAAAGTGATTGTCAGCAGATGGCCTCAAGACCACCCCCAATGGGGCGGAGAGAGAAGAAAACTGCGGGGCAGGGTGCGGTCTGGATCAGTCTGGACAGACCTCACCCGGGAATGGAAGGAGCACCGAGCACTACCAGCACCTTGGCCCGTAGCCTGTTGCAGGCTGAACCGCCATGCAGCTTAACAGAATTGCTGGCACAGCTCCCCAGGGACCCGGAGTGTGCGTGAGCTGCGCTGGAGGATTTGGACCGGAGGATGGTTCGGGCGCAGCGGGATGTGTTTGCCGGATGGAAGGAGGAGTTGGCCCGGCAGCCTGTAACCCACCAGCAGGAGGCGTCACCAGGGCCGAGCAGCACGCCTGCCTCCGAGGGCGGTAAAGGCCACAAAGACCGAGGCAGGTAACGGGGACATCATCACCCCAAGCCCTGAGGCCGCAAGCCTGCCCCCGCCTCCCGTTGCGGGACCCGAAGCCCCGGGAACCGTACCTGCCACCGCACCGCCGCTACTCCCGGCTAGGCCTCAGACGGCAAGAGCCGCGGCTACGTCCCGCCCCGCACCGTGCCCTTTAACCTCGGGCGCGGTCGAAAGACAGACGTCACAGGCCTGGTCGCAAGGCCTAGTGCACCCGGGCGCCACTGACTCACCAGCGCCCCCTTCCTTGACTGCACCACTCCCGGGCACGATTGGAAGACCACCGGCCTGGTCGCGAGGCCGAGTGCCCCCGGGCGCTGCTCCCCAACCGGGGCCCCCTGCCATACTACCCCAGGGCTCGGATCTGTTCGCCCAGCACACCGGCCCGGATGGACTGCCCCTGGTATGGCCGGCCGACCAGATCAGCAGCCGCCCATGGAGAGACCAGCCCCGGAGTGAACCCCTGATACCGGCTCCGGAGCCCAGAAAAATAACCTATCCCCCACTGGAGGACGCCAAGTTCGAGTGGGACCCCACTGGAGAAAACCTGATGGGGTTCACCCAGGAAACCCGGGCGGACGCAGCCCGTTGACTGGAGTCCTGCCGCCAGCAGTTGGCGACATTTGAGAGGGAGCGGCGGGAGCGGCGTATCAGGGAGGAGCAGCTCCAAGCACGGAGTGCGGAGCAAAAGAGGAGAGCCCGACAGGACCCCCAAGACGCCCGCGGTCCCCGAGCCACCGGGACCGTGGTGAAATTTCAAATGGAGCACGGCTGGGGCTTCATCAGAGATCCTGAAACCACAGACGACGTCTTTGTGACCCGAAGGGACGTCCAGAGCCACCTGCCAGAGGGACATCGCGGACGAGATCTGTAACCTGGTGACGTGGTCACCTACACCCGGCACAGGGGCGCAAAGGGATTGTACGCCCTCCGCGTCCACCGGCTCGCAGAGAAGGAGCTTCAATACTACTATGGAGAGAGACAAGAGGGTCCGGACGGGCCTGAAGACTACCCAGAGGAACAAGGCGCATACGGAGGACACCGTCAGTAGTAAGAAGGAGAAAATGTGCCTATGTAAATAGTTACCCATCTGGGTATAAGAATTGTTTAAGGGACTCTTCCCGCTTAGAGTGTGGTCCCCGTTGATAAAGAACTGATGTTGACTGTTTGAAAGTTGCCCCCCTATATCCCTTATCTGGCTGGGGACTGAGAACAGCCATCCCCCCTCCCAAACTGGCCGAGGACTGAGAACGGCCGTCCCTGTAAATAGTTGCGCTTCTTAAGGCGCCCCCTACTGGTTTTATAAAAGAACCGCAACGTCTACCTCAAAAGAAATTGTTGCACCCTTCAGAAGAAAAAGAACACCTGGTCGCAAGTTGCACCGCGGTTAGTACACAAGAATATGTTTTACTTGAAAATGTTTGAAAAATTTTATATGCTGATAGATAATAATGCAAAAGTTTTGTATAGTGTTTTATAAAAAGAGTTCCGGAGGCGTTGGCCAAATGTTTTGTGAAGGTGTAACCAGGGAAAAAAGTGTTTTCCCATAAAGGGGCTTTACCTGACAACAGTGGTAAAAATGTTTTTGCATGTCTTGTACAATTAACTGTTTTTACTCTGTTCCAGCCCGAGGACGTGCTGTGTTTTACCAGGGGGGAATGTAGAACCCCGAAGTCTCGGTCGCTACAGAGGTATTGCACCTCATCCAGAGGTGTGATATCCCACTCCCGGGTAAGGATGGTTTGTGGACCAGGGCTCTGTGAGCTGCACACATTACACTCCTCATTCAGGGGGGGGGGACAGCTCGATGGTGCTCCCATTAATATAAATGCAGGCACGAGTGACCTTGTTCCCTGCCTGGAGTGGGGAGGGGGGAGAAAACCCAGTGATGTAGGAGCAGAAGGGGACGGTTTCTGGAGCATAGGTAGGAGCCCATTGGTTGCAGGTCACCTGGCTCATACACAGAGAGGGAGGTATAAAAGGTGGGCACCATCTTAGATCATTGTTCAGTCAGTGAGAGGAGAAGACAGGGAGCGGAGGCTCCATAGGAGCTCTGCTCAAAGGCAGGCCTAGGGTGAAGGCCGGAGCCTGAGAGGAAGGAGGAGAAGAAGGAACAGAACACCAGGAGAGGCCCAGAGACACGAAGGCAGAAGGAACCCTAAGGACCCAGTAGATTGCGGGTGACGGGTTGGCAGAACAGGGTACCGGATCCCAAGTTGGTGGAGGTGACTAATCCTTAGCCAAGAACCGGTGGTCGTGATCATTTACTGGTGCGACCCCTCACTACACCTACTAGGAAGGCACACCACATAGGGTCAGGGAAGTGGGCACCCAGCCCTCCCAGGAGAGGACCCGAGGCAGCTGGACAGAAGTAGTGTCACTGGTGGGGCACGGCTGACGAAAGGATAGAAGGGAGTCCTGTGCCACACTCCGGAATTGCCTGGGGGTTGATCGAGCCCCCTGCCTGGTGGGCGCAGCACGGCTCAGACGGTCCTACCTGTGCACAAGTGACCTGGATGAGAACTGTGAGTAAAGAACCTGAACTGCAACACCTTGTCTCTGTGCTTCCTCACCACGTACAGCACTACTAGTACTGGGACGCCCCGCACCACAACCACCATCATCGCTCTACATTGCCCTGAGGCTAGACTCCTCCCGTGGGGAGTTATACTACACTCTGCTGCCCTCACAACATCAGCCTCAGAGGTCGGTTCAGCAGCGGCGGTTCTTATTGACCGCAATCCACGGGTGGCGTAGTCGGACATTGCATTATACTGATACAGAGACTGCCACAACCTTGGTCTGACCACCCTGAGCCACGAGACCGGGTCGCCACTACTACTCCCAGCATTGCCCTGAAGCCCGGTCTCGAGTGCCCCACGGCCCAGGGGGCGAGTCATATGCAGGCGCACAAAAAATCACTGCATGCACTAGTTTTTTCTGTGTGTTGGATGAAACTCGCCTACTCAAGTTTATGACTGCACAAAATAAAAAAAATCGTATTACATAAAGAGCCACAGTATAGCTTCTGATTTATACAGATACATTGCAGTTCTTTAATGTAGGAAACTGTATTTAGTTTTCTAAATTTTTAATAACCAACTTTTCTTGATGAAACGCGAACGATTTTTTTGTGTGTACTTTTTTTTTCCCCTTATTGACTTCAGTATAGCTAAACAACAACATTCAAAATGTGTGTAAACACACGATCTACAGGAAAATTGAAGCAAAACTTCATATTCTTATGTATAAAATATGTATATCGAGCTAACATTTCCCAGTTTGTGTAACTTGCTCTACATGCTTTAATACAATGTGTGACTATACTGAATATGTCCCATTTTAATTGTAGAATTTTAATAAAAATACAAAATTCTATATTACTAGAAAAAAAAGGATATTTATTTAATTCTACCATACTATGATATCATGAACAGTTTTTACCCATGTCTATTTGACAAATGTATTACAGAAATACGATGTTGTACAATGTTTGCCTGAGATTTGGCTCTTCATATCCATGCCACTTTAATCAGGAGTCAGCTCCATTGACATGCAGCACGTAGGAAATTTGGACAAGAATCTCTGTGGACATCAATCATTATAACTGATTTCTGGAGGTTATTATCAGAGTACTGCTCACTTCTACAAATGAGCTCTTCTCCCCAACTTCCATTGTAACAATTTCTACATTGCCCTAAGCAAGAAGCATAAAAGCGATTCTGAAAGAGAAGTGAATTCTCCACAGCCTGAAAATCCCAGCCATCTGACGTAGACGGATTTATAGGTTTAGTGGAAATTGCTTTCCCCTGCATCCAGATTAAATACTGAGTGGCGTTTCCTTTCTGTATGGGTAAACATCCTTCTAATAATGAGATGACCCACCAATGTCTTCAAGAAAAAACAAAATTTCGTCTTAGTGCTTACTCTGGGGACTATTTTTGGGCTGTAGTCTTGGAGTTATCATGCTGACTACCAGCTATCTTGGAATCTGCACTCTATTTGTATTTTGGGCATTGAGTGTGTTTGCTGAAAGCAGATTTCATTTACAGACGAGGGTCATACCTGAGTTATATAAGCAAGGCAGGTGAGTAACAATGCACTTTCTTACTGTGATAGTTACTAATACTGTATTATGACTGATAGGTTGTTCAGCCAAGATACATCCATTAAAATAATGATATTGATTAATTGATACATTCCTATTCATTTTGCTTTGGAAAACACTATCTATCCAATTCTGTATATGCCAATCCTGATTTTATGCATCATCTTGTCTAAACACATTTTAGGATTTGACGTGCAGAATTTCAAGCCATTGTCGTGATATTGATCATACCTTCATCATCTTCAAAAGAGACTGATAGAAAAGTCAATTTATAACATTGTGTTTAATTCTATACAGTAGAGGTAGAGCTTGTTTTTTTGGGTGAATGTTTATGCGCTTTAAGGGGTTAATGCAAGCATGGCTTCATTGTGTAAACATAATAAATGCTTTAAAGCTTACCCACAATGCCTGCATCTCTGACACCGATGTACAATCGTGGGAGGTATTTCAAGTCTTAGATTCATTAGATCGCTCGCAGTGCCGCACGAAACTTCATTGCAAAGCAAGACACTTTTGTTGCACGTTACGCATTGCAAGATGACTATTGTCAGCTGTCAGCTCAGATTATTGTAGTCTAGCTTTCATTTATTGCTGGAAATTCAGAGAAGTTTGGTTCTCCCACCTCAGCACAGTAGAAAAACTGCAGACAGTTATGGCTTTCAATCTAAAATAAGCTAGGGGCACATGGAGCTCTCCAATATTTATGCTATTAGTAGTCAGAATGCTGTACTTAAAGGGGTGATCCGGTACCTAAAATGTCCTTCTAAATATCTATTTTTAAATCCTAACCACTTTTGTAATTAGCTTTATTATACAATACCCTACACTTCTCCCTATATAGCTAATCCCTAGCTGTTTTTTTCTTTACTTCACTTCCTGTGACATTTCATTTGAGAGTATGGCAAAAAATGGAAGCTGGCACGTTTAGGCGGGCTACGCTGCGGGAATGAAGAGGCTTGGGATTCCAAGACGGTTTTTATTAATACCAACGCATTTCTGCTCCGGACCTTTCTGCTTTTGGTTTTTATACTGTGAGAAAGGCGCCGGTCCGGCTCAGAAACGCTTTGGTATTAATAAGAACCATCTTGGAATCCCAAGCCTCTTCATTCCCACAGCTCAGCCCAGCCCACCTAAACGTGCCAGCTTCCATTTTCTGCCATTACCTCTGGAAGAACCATTTCCTCCAACCACGGGGCAGCAGCAGCAACTTTTGATGCATTTATAGGTGTTGTGCCTGCACACAGCACCTTTAGGTGAGTGCTACCATTGATTACACCTATCCCTTGCCAGACGGTATTGCTCTATTTTGTGTGCCGTTTTGTCCCTCTCCAGAGCTTCTTCATTTGAGAGTAGTCTCAAATAGAATGACACAGGAGGCTGGGGCTGCACTCACTTCCCCGCAGCGTCTATTACTCCTCTTGGGGCAGGACGTCATCAATGGGCAGTGCTGCAGTTACTTACAACAGTTTCTTTCAACACTGCTCTATGAATATGCCCTGGTTCCATGGCACAGACAGAAGCTGTGTAAAAGGTGAGTAAAATGCTGACAATATGCTTCTTTCCCCAATGCCACAGGTTTTAAGTGTAAAACAAGGCATCATCAGGGGGCAGAGATAGAAGCAGTGTGAGTGACACCCTCACTGCCCCACAGCTTCTATTACCAACCTCAAACAAAAGGTCTTCAGGGAGTGATGATAGAACCAAAGTATGAAATAACACCACCCCTCCCCCCAGTGATATCTCATTTGAGGGTGGTGATAGAATCTGTGGGGCAGCGCTGGTGTCACTATCAATCTGTCAATCTGCACATGCACCACCTAAAGTAATGACTGTACCTGCATGATAGCTTGAGCAGGAGAGATAAGAGTGACCTGTTAGTCACTGACACTAGGCAGGCAGCTGGCCAGAAAAATGGAGAGAGGCCATGAAGCTATAAATACAGTGTCAAATGTAGTGCCAACCCCGCTGCACTTGCTGTTCATTTGCATAAAAATTTGCTGATGGATTTCTCAAAAAAGTATACAAATATTTCTAAAGCAAAGGTATAGATTTAATCAACATTATTGCGACTTTACATAGATGATATTAGTTTGGGGTGTAAAAACCTGCTGACAGGTTCCCTTACAAGAGGACCTTTTACCAGTTTGAGCATTTTTAACTAGCCAAATTGTGGAATAGTGACTGCATAGCTGAATAAAACCTAGTTTTTATTCTTAAATTTCTTCTCTCAATTGTGGAGATATTGACTTGTAAAGTTTAGGTTACAATGTATGTTAAATTCAAGGGAGCGTTACCAGAGATTTCTTACTGGGCATGTGTACTTCTTTTCCTGCATAACATTGCCCAATCATAAGCAGACACCAACATACCCATGAAAAAATTGCGCACCCCCCCCCACAATAGATTAGAGCAGGTTTCTCGGTGAGAGGCATGTAATGGCAAAGAGTCTGCTCTCCTCACTGGTCTCTCTGCTGTGTAAGATGACAAAGTGCTGGGAGAAGAGCAGAGATGGGTGTGATTACTAATACATCTTCAACTTTCATCTCATGGCAGTCAGTGTGGCGGAAGAGGAGAACAGCAGAACTGAGCTTTGACTCATTATAAATACAACTGCAGCTCTCATCTCCCAGTGCTTTCAGCTCAGCTGTATCTCCCCTCCCCCACATGGACTGCTGTGAGATGAAAGCAGAAAGATGTACATAATTATACTCATTTCTACTCCACTCTGGATATCTTGTAATCACACACAGTTCTGCAGTGAGGCGAGCAGATTGTCTTTTTCCACAGTATGTTGCTCCCTGCTTATGATTGTTCAACTTCATGTAGTGTAAAAAGTACACGCCCCAGTAAAAAATCACTTGGACTTATCATAAATTATAACCTAAACTTTGCAAGATAATATCTCTGCAACAGAGAGCGGAAGTTAAAAAAACACACAAAAAATCGTTTTTTTCAGCTGTGCAGCCATTATTCTATGATGTGGCTAATTTAACATGCTCAAACTGGTGAAAGGTCCTCTTTAAAGACCCCTAATACAGGAGACCAGTGTTGCTGAAACATGCGCTGATGGTCTTTGCTCCACCATACCATCCTGTCCATCTTTACCAGCATTAATATGCTACAAGGTATTGTTGGCTTCTAGATGGACGTCTATGTAACTCCTTGGGATTATGCAAATTCTGTGTATTATATATCATACGATTTAATATGTGTTGTGCCTCTGTAGTGTTCCTTGGTATACCTTTCTAATGTACCATTTTGTCTCTCTCTTCATACCTTAGATTTCTTATTTAATCAATCCCATTAGCTTATCTTGGACAGAACTATCAGCAAGCCATCATATAATTCATGATTTATGGTGGATGCAGTATTTACTATGACTGGTACTGGCATTGGGGGAATGTCTTTTGTCTCTTCATTAGTGGATCTTTTATGTGGACGATTATATTATCTGAGCCCTCCCCGTATTTTCACTCATGTTATTTTTTTATTTATTATTACTTATAAATTATGCAAACACATACAGTACAGACCAAAAGTTTGGACACACCTTCTCATTTAAAGAATTTTCTGTATTTTCATGACTTTGAAAATTGTACATTCACACTGAAGGCATCAAAACTATGAATTAACACATGTGGAATTATATACTTAACAAAAAAAGTGTGAAACAACTGAAAATATGTCTTATATAGTGTTGAGCCACCCCCGTAGTGTTCGAGTTCGGTTCGGTTCGTCGAACACCCGTGTGTTCGCCGAACTGTTCGTCGAACTGTTCGTCGAACACCTTCGAACGCCGTTAAAACCAATGGCAGGCAAACAAAAACATATAGAAACACATAGAAAACACCTTCAAAGGTGTCCAAAAGCTGACAAACTGCTCAGAAGACACAACTAACACATGGAAAAGTGACAAGTATTATTATTATTATTATTTATTATTATAGCGCCATTTATTCCATGGCGCTTTACATGTGAAAAAGGGGGTATAATACAAGAACAATTTCAATAATCTTGAACACAATGTGACAGCGACTGGTACAGGCGGAGCGAGGACCCTGCCCGCGAGGGCTCACAATCTACGAGGGATGGGTGAGGATACAGTAGGTGAGGGTACAGCTGGTCGTGCAGCGGTATGGTGGAGCGGTGGTTACTGCAGGTTGTAGGCTTGTCGGAAGAGGTGGGTCTTCAGGTTCCTTTTGAAGGTTTCCACGGTAGGCGAGAGTCTGATACGTTGGGGTAGAGAGTTCCAGAGTAGGGCGGAAGCACGGGAGAAATCTTGTATACGGTTGTGGGAGGAGGAGATAAGAGGGGAGTAGAGCAGGAGATCTTGTGAGGATCGGAGGTTGCGTGCAGGTATGTAACGGGAGACTAGGTCGGAGATATATGGAGGAGACAGGTTGTGAATGGCTTTGGATGTCATGGTTAGGGTTTTGAACTGGAGTCTCTGAGCAATGGGGAGCCAGTGAAGAGATTGACAGAGAGGAGAGGCCGGGGAATAGCGGGGGGACAGGTTGATTAGTCGAGCAGCAGAGTTTATGATAGATTGGAGGGGTGCGAGAGTGTTAGAGGGGAGGCCACAGAGCAGGAGGTTGCAGTAGTCAAGGCGGGAGATGATGAGGGCGTGCACTAGTGTTTTTGCAGATTCATGGTTTAGGAATGTGCGGATCCGGGAGATATTTTTAAGTTGGAGTCGGCAGGAAGTGGAAAGGGCTTGGATATGTGGTTTGAAGGAGAGTTCCGAGTCCAGGGTTACCCCGAGGCAGCGAGCTTGAGGGACTGGGGAGAGTGGGCAGCCATTGACTATGATGGATAGGTCAGTTGGGAGGGTTGAATGAGATGGCGGAAAGATGATGAATTCTGTTTTGTCCATGTTAAGTTTTAGAAATCTAGCAGAGAAGAAGGACATATAGTCATGCGAAAAGAAAAGAGGTGGAGGAGTAAAAGGAGGGGGAGATACAGATATAGGCATGTCATGCCCTTCTAAAATCCAAAAAGTGAGAAGCCGACACGGCCAGTCCGTTCCTGCCCGTGCCACCTCTGTGTCGCCGGGTTTGTGCCAGAGCCGCGGTGGACCCTATCCCAATACTGGTGCCTGTCCGCCGGTGGGTCGAGGCCCCCCACGGTGGGGGGGGGAGTAACATCTGCAGAAGAAAGACCATCTTCCAGCCAAACTAAGATGTCGACTTCTTTTCGTGGACAATGTGATATGATCCCATTCTTACGGACACGCCCATCGCTACAAATTCTAAATGAGGCACAAAAACAGCAGGTGCTTCAACGGATATCAAGTGCTCCTTCAAGTGGGCTCTCCATCACCTCAATTTCAACATCACAAATACTCCAGTCCTCAGAGGTGTCACCCCAATCGCACTTGCTTCCTCACAGCTCCCAAGTCTCCAGCTGCCCGTCTGAGTATGGGGTAGCACAGATGGTTGAGTCTGCACAGCTGTTTACTCATACTATAGCCTGGGAAACGGAGGTCTGCTCCAGAGCTTCTGTTAATCCAGATGAGGAAATGATCTGATCTGATGCCCAGAATCTTTATAAGTCGGATCCAGGACCAGATGAAGAAGGTTCTGAGCATAATGTAGACCCTTGTTCCCAAACTGTAACTCCTGTTGGTGGAGACAATGAGGAAGACGATGATGAGACTCAAATACCTGATTGGAGCGACAACTTGACTTTTCGGTCAGGGCAGGAAGAGGTTGGCTCTGAGGACGACGGGTGTGATAACACACAGGGTGATGATGACGAGGTTGGAGATCCCACTTACTGTCAACCCACAGTCAGCCTGTCGATGAGGTCAGCAGAGGAGGTGGAGGAGGATGTGACTAGCCCTGGGGATGGGGATGACTCGGTACCCGGGCATTTGCCTGGCCTTGGGGATGTCGCGGTGGTCGGCTCCCTGGCCTGTACCCTGGGGTCTCTCTTTAAAAGGGTGGATAATTGTTAATTTTATAAGAGTTCATGACGCCACCTGTGGTATCTGGTGACAAGCACCAGCGCTGCAGCAGTCCACTGAGGCTGGTGATAAGGCAGCTCGATGGTATAGCTCCCCACAGGTGGACCTAGGTCTCAGGGCAGCATATGCAGGGGGAATGCAGGACAGGCAAGACCCAGCTGGGTCAGAGCAAGAACGGGAACGGACACGGTAGTCACTTCAGTACCTTTTACTGGTGGAAATTCAGGCACATCCCGGAGCACTGTAGGGTGAAGGGTGCATATCAGGATCCTCCCCAATGAGCGGGTGTAGGGCCTCCTGTTTCTTGCCTCTGCGTAGTAAGTTTCTGACCTGCCTGGAGCTAGGCCTAACTATGTCTCTGTCCTGCGCTGGCTGACCTTGTGGTAGGGCCTTCTCTTGGAGTTCACACTCCCAGTATGCGGGGCCTAAGCGTCTCCTGGCTCTGTTACATATCAGCACCTTAGCGATCCTGGGAATTGTAGTTCTCCAGGGATTCCGGTTATGCCTTACTGGGTCATAGAGATACCGGTAAGCTCGGATCCTGTGTCCGGTAAATGCTTCGGGGTGAGCTGGTTAAGCTCCTCTGCCCCTTATGTACTAACTCGCCACTCGCCTTCGACCTACTCGGGCCCTCACTAGGCTATACACACTAACGGCAGCTTGCCGCGCTTCACTGATCTTACGGCACCGGCACACCTTAAGCTCTATCTGGGCTCCCTGAATCTAGCAAGCAGGAGCCTCGTGCTCCACTGCTGAACTATTAACTGCGTTCTCTAGACTAGACTGAGCTCCACTGCAGACTGACCTCTCTTAGGCTTCTCTACTGCAGGAACTCTTCAGAGGAACTGAACTGCCTAGCTCCACCTTCCCTATTTATATCCCTAACGGGCTCCCTCTGCTGGTCTGAGGTGGAAGGTGGAGATGTGTGAATGTTTATGGGGGCCTCTTGTGGAGGATTCCATCAATGCACTCTTCTAGGATCTGTGATACCAAGCGCAGCGGGGCATCACAGATGCTATTGACGACGAGGTTAGGTTGCGCCTTCCTGAACAGAGACGGAGTACTGGAAGCACGTCAACAACTGCATCCTCAACCACAACTCTGCCTCTGACCACAAGTCGAAGTGGCTCTTCAGGTCACATGGGCTCTAAGCCTTGCATAGCCTGGGCATTTATTCAGATCGATAAGGATGACCCAACTCGTGTTATCTGTAATATTTGTCAGCAAAAGCTAAGTAGAGGCCAAAAAATCCATAGTTTGAGTACTTCATGCATGTACCGTTACATGGATATGAAGCATAAGTTGCAGTGGGAAGCTCACTGTGCTACAATGCGGCCTAGCCGGCTGGGCCAACCACCGTCTGCCCCATCTTGTGCATCCGCAGCCTCTTCATCCTCTGTGACTGGGGGGACAGCAGTCACACATGTTTTTGGACGCAGACCTGCCACCTCTTTACCCGCAACAGCCAGTGTGATTGGCAGGTCGTCAGTTCATTGGGAAGTGGAAACACCTGCTAGTGTTGAGCTCTCTCCGACATCGAGAGCACCACCTTTGGATCAAGGCAACCTAACATGTCCGCCTGCATCTTCCTCACAGACCGGCAGTTTGCCGGGGACACCCTACTCAACACCGTCTATGCACAACAGCCAGCCCTCGGTCCCTCAGATGTGGAAAAGTAAAAGACCATTTCCTCCTAGCCATGAGAAAGCTAAGAGGTTGAATTTCACCATCTGCAAGCTGTTGGCTACAGAAATGCTGCCTTTCCACCTGGAGGACACAGAGGATTTTCAAGACCTTATGTCCGTCACAGTGCCCCAGTACCAGATGCCCAGTCGGCACTACTTCTCAAAGAAAGGTGTGCCTGCGCTCCACTAGCATGTCGCACACAACATCACCGCTTCTTTGAGAAACTCTGTGTGTGACAGGGTGCACTTCACCACAGACACTTGGACGAGAAGGCATGGACAGGGGCGTTACATGTCGCTGACTGGGCACTGGGTAACTATGGTGACAGCAGGACAAGGGGCTGCTGTCCAAGTCTTACCGTCCCCACGAGTTGTGCGTCAATCCTCTTTATCTCGAAGTTCCTCCACTGCTTCTGCCTCCTCAACCTCCTCTCGGTCCTCCACCTGCACCCAAAGCCTGTCTGGTAATGCCACCTGCTTTCTAACTGCGCAGAAGGAATCCTGCACACCTCCTTACTATGCTGGCAGCAGGGCTCAACGGCATCAGTGTTTACTTTGAAATGTCTGGGAAATGTGAGTCACACAGCTGAGGAGTTGTGGTCAGCTCTGGAGACCCAGTTTCATGAAAGGTTGTCTCCACTGGACCTGCAACCAGGGAAGGCCATGTGCGACAATGCTGCAAACCTGGGTGCGGCACTTCGCCGGGGCAATGTCACACACGTGCCTTGTATGGCTCATGTGTTGAACCTGGTTGTCCAGCAATTTTTAGCCCACTATCCCGGACTAGATGGCCTTCTGCAGAGGGCACGGTCGCTGTGTGCTCACTTCCACCGTTCGCATCCCGCAGTTCAACGACTTACATCTCTACAGAAGTCGTTGGGCCTGCCAGTTCACCGGCTGAAATGCGATGTGCCGACACGGTGGAATTCAACTCTGCACATGTTGCAGCGACTGTGGCAGCACCGACAAGCCCTGGTGCAATACGTTCTGACGTATAGCCTGGGCCAACGAGATCCAGAGGTGGGGCAAATCACGCTGCAGGAGTGGTCTCAGATCAGGGACCTTTGAAGTTGACGCGCCCCCTGGGCCATGGGGTACCCTGAGCCGGGCCGGTAGACGCTGGGGGTTGTAGTCACTGTGGCGGTGACCCAGTCCGTGACCCAGGGCGGTCAATCCAAGGGTAATTTGTATATATGGATTTTATAATGTCTGACTACGCCACCTGTGGAGTGCGACCAAAGGGGCCGTCGCTGCGGAACAGTCCTCTGAAGCTGGTGGTTTTGCAGCAACGGTATTATTACTCACCACAGGAAGAGTGTAGCTTCAGGGCAGTGTGGGTGGATGATGGTGGTTGTAGTTCAGGGAGTCAGTAATGAACACAGAGTCCGTGTGATGCCGTCTCAAGATATTACTCACAGTTGTTGTAGTCCAGATTACAGGTACCAGAGCAATCTCCCCCGTCGTGCTGTACATACTCAGTGAGGGGCTCAGTCCACCCCCAGATAGCTCCGGAGTACTTAGCAGGACCCACTTCTGTGTGTCCTTTCTCTGGCCTTCTCCCTGCACCTCACACCCAGTGACACTTCTATCCGGTATCCTCGGGCCTTGGCGGGTGACGTGTGTTCCGTCCCCTGGGTCCTATGTGGCTACCTTCTTTAGTGAGACTGGTGTGGACTTTGGCCTGCAGTACATGAAATGCAGCAGCCTCCGGTTTCTAGTTGAGCCTTGCTGTTTCTCCGCTAGTTGAGGGACCGGTTCCCCTTACCTGGCCTGACCCCTCTACCTCCTGGTAGCAGCGGGTGTACGGGTGGCCTTCTGCACGGCCCGTAGCCGTAGGGTCCCTTCGGTTCCTGGAGCCTTCCAGCTCCCACTGCTCTCTTCTCTCCTTCAGTCCTGGGCCTCCCAGGCTAGGCCCGCCTCCGGAGCAGAGCTCATGCCTAGTCTCTGCTCCTGTCACTTTTCCTCCTCTGTCTGGCTTGCTCTTTCTAAGATGGCTTCCTATTTATACTCTCCTTGTCATGTGCTCCCCTAAGCTGCTCCCCTAAGCACCCACTACATAGGACCCTCAAACCAGCTAGGGACCTGGGACTGTGCTCTCCCTTAGGAGCAATCTCGCCCTACCCCCACTGCGGGTATGTGTTGGATGCAGGAGTCAGGGTCCCGAGCCATACGCCTTCCTTACCTGAGGGTGAGATACCACACCTCTGGGTGAGATGCAGTAACTCTGTGGCGACTGAACCCTCAGGGGCGCCACACACCCTTCTGCACAGTTTTGAAATGGCGACGAAGATGTTTAGTGCTGACGACGATGCCATTATTAGCATGACTATTCCGGTGATTTACATGCTGGAGCACACATTAAACAGAATTCAGAGTCAGGTGGTGGGACAAGAGGAGGTGGAGGAAGTAGAGGAGGAGTCGTATGCGGAAGGGATAACATCTCCAAGGTCCAGACGGTTGGCAGCACCAAGGCGGCAGGCATGGGAGGGTGGGGGAGAGGGATTAACCAGGGCGCATGGTAGCAGCCAAACTGTTGAGGAAGGTGCAGGAGCCGAGGAAGAAGTGGAGGACGAACTGGCGATGGGCATGGAAGACTCATCAGATGAGGGAGACCTTGATCACATTTCTGTTGTGCGAGGTTGGAGGGAGAGGGCAGAGGAAGGAAGCATGATTCTTACCTCGCTACCAACACAACAAGGACTTGGTACTTCTGGATGCGCAAGACACATGAGTGCCTTCTTGCTGCACTACCTGCAACATGACCCCCGGATTGTCAGAATTCGAAGTAATCCCGACTACTGGGTTGCCACACTCTTAGATCCCCGGTACAAAAGTATATTTGCCGAAATAATTCCTGCCATAAAAAGGTATTGACGAATGCAGGAGTATCTGCAGACGCTGTTGCAGAATCTTACATGTGCTTTTCCACAAAACACCAGTGGTGCACGTAGTGAATCTCACAGTTCTAACTTGCCAACGGTGGGACTGTCGAGTCTTCATCACTCAAACAGTAACAGTAACACAGTATCTGCTGGTAACAGCAATTTTGTGGAATCGTTTCACCACTTTTTTAGACCATCCTTTGCAAGGCCACAGGAGACAAGAAGTCTGACACATAGTCAATGCCTAGAGAGGATGGTACAGGAGAATCTCCAAGTGAACATCGAAGCCATGACTGTGTCACTGGACCCTTGCTCATTTTGGTATTCCAATCTGGAATAATCGCCGGAGCTCGCCACTCACGCCTTGGTGATCTTGTCATGCCATGCAGCCAGCGTTCTCTCTGAACGTGTGTTCAGCGCTGCTGGTGGTGTGCTGACAGATAAGCGCACGCGGCTGTCCACTGTGAATGTAGACAGACTCACGTTCATAAAGATGAACAAATCATGGATTCGCAAGGACTTTTCTACCCCTGTGTCATCCTTGGGAGACTAAAAGCTTGGGGATTTGGTAAAATCACCTCACCGACCGTTTTAAGCAACAGTGGGGCAATTGATGCCACTTAACCCTAGAACGCATGACCATAAAAATCTACACTTTCACATACCTGGGGCCCTTTAGGCCCGTGTGCAAATAACATGGAATAACTCAAACTCAAATGACAAACAACTATATACATGAAGAATACCTAGAGTTTCAAAATTCTAACTAAAGTAATCTTGCAGAAAATAGAAAACAATTAACTGGGCGGGCCTGCAAGGCCACAGGTATGCGTTCTAGGGTTAAGTGGTGTCTGTGCCACAATTTTGGGAGTCCCCTTGCTGTGTCTTACGTGACGTTGGCATCGTCAATTCCAGGTGGGTTGGGTCGCACCCCCCCCTTTTAACTGTAAGAAACTACATACACTATGGCTTGGGGTAACACAGATGGTTGAGTCTGAAGAGCTGTTTACTCAGAGGTCTGCTCCAAATCTTCAGTGTCTGCTAGTCAGCGTAGAATTTTTAACTGCATCTAGCCTAGGCAATACTTTGGGCGTAGTAGCCCAGCTGCGAAGCAAGCTGCACCGCCTGTGTATCTAATAAGAATTTTTAAATGAATCTAGCCTAGGCAGACTGTGGGGACCCCCAACCAAACCCAGACGCTCAGCCCCCCTACCGCCCCCCTTTCATGGACAATACAATAATGTAACTCTTACAACTGGATGGGTGAGGATCGGTCACAGCTTTATTAACTCTTTATACTCATTCCATTAGAAAGGCATTTTATTTCTAAAATAATTCAGCTTTTTGCAGCATGCCCTGGTTCCCCACTCCGGCAAGTTGGCCAACAAGTGTAACTCTCCAACATGTCCTTTCTATTTCCAGGCCACGGAGGATCCAGCGTACTCGTATGCAGGACTCTGACCCCCACCCATCACTCTTAACGCTTGTTCCACTCCGTCCTGGAGTCCTGACAGGAATATGTCCAGTCCAATATCTATTAAGTGAACACCGTCGGGCCGTATGAGGCCTGCTTTATCTCCTTCCAGTTGTCGGTGTCGTATCACTACACCGCCTCTGTCTCTTCTAAATTTTGCCATCCAAATATTTATTACCCGCCTTGTCCATTCGATGGCCGTGATGTCTCGCGCACCTTGCCATACCGCTATCGGCACAATCTCTGACCATACTATAGCTAATTTTGTGAAAAATTCTCTGAAGCGCTCAGTGTCTAGTTTCATTATTGCCATTAGTTATGCGCTCTTGTGATGACCTAGCTTGTTTCCCCCGGCCTGTATAACTAAGATGACCGGACCTCTTGCCTCTCTCCCTACCTTGATTACCTCCATTAGTACCTGTGGCCATAGCAGGCCTCTAATACCTCTCCAGTTGAAATATGTGTTATGAAACTCTAATTTCCTCCCGCCTGGGCGGACTTTCGCCCTTTTTTGTGCCCAATATATATACGAGTGGCCTATCACTCACACTGTTGGCTTAGCGTCACCTGTAAAAGAAACAAACCACGTTAGGATAACAAGTCCGGTCTTATGTATCTCGCCAAACACGTGGATCGCCATCTCCCTATCCTCTGAACTTCCGTTTCTGACAGTCCTGCTCTTGCTGCTTCTGTGGCCGCACCTATGCGGAATGAGTGTGTCCCGTAATCTTTGGGGTGGTTCCCTGCCGATGTTATGCATTTATTAAATATAGCTTGGAACAGGTATCTTGATAATGGCGTTCCATCAATGTGTGATAGGAAGAAATTACTTTGTGATCTGATGGTTAGATATGTTTTTACTATTGTTACCCGACTCAGTGTACCGTTTGTGGGTTGTAGAAGTACCCAAGTACCCCTGCCCGCTGGAACCGTTTTCGATTGGTGTATGCGTAGACGTATTGCATTATTGGCTATGACTACGTCCTGGTGTAATAAGCCTCCACTGGTGGTAATTTTGGATTGAGGGACTAATTCGCTTATACATAGCGCCCCGAAGAAGGTGATCACAAATGCAGTAGACATTAGTGTTGCTTCAAATTGTGAGTGTCATGTTAATGGTGTTAGGGATATGATGTGAGAAATCAGTTTTAGTGACACGGGACGGGACGTCTACATTCCTGACTTGGCTAACCCCTTTTCCACCCTTTTATGGATTGTCTGATGATGAATCTTTGTCACATCTCCCCAATTCAGTAGTTGGAAGTGAAATGCTACTCCGGTCAGACACCGCTGCGCTGACGCTCCTGATATGCCCCTCATCATTAGCTGGTGGAGAAATTCTATGGTGACTTGTGATCTGGCTTGTTCACATTGGTCAACCCGTCTGCCTGCTACTAGTCATGTCCACTCTTCCCATGCCTTACCGTATGCTTGCCACGTTGACTGGGCAACTGACGCTCTGATTAATGGCATCAACTATTCGCCACTAGATCCCATAGGGAGGGTGGTCAACTGTTGCCCGATGGGTGGGCGTTGTGGAAGAGCTCTGTTAAAATCTGCCAATTGAATTGTTATAAAGCGTTAGCAGCAGCTTTATACCCCTCAGCATAGTGGCTAGCGCGGACCCATACATTGTGTTTTAGGCACAGGAATGCTAGCCTGCGTAGTAGGCCTAGCATTGGGAGAGACGATGATTCCATCTTATTAATGCAGTGCGCTAGGCTGGTGTTTTGTGTTATGAAGCGTATATTTTTGTTAGCCAGGCGCGCGCCCCATATTTCTATTGCTACCACTATTGGGAAAAATTATTTTCAGGGCTAGATGCAGCTAAAAATTATTATTAATTTCAAAGCTGGTGGAGCTTGGTATAGATGGCCTAATACAATAAGTCCCACACACTGCTAGAAGCCCAAATATTTTTTCAGAGCTAGATGCAGATAAAAATTATTTTTAATTTGCAACCTGATGGAGGTCAGTATAGATGAACTAATAGACCCAGTCCCACACACTGCTAGAAGCCCAAATATTTTTTCAGAGCTAGATGCAGAAAAAAATTATATTCAATTTGCAGCCTGATGGAGGTCAGTATAGATGGACTAATAGAACAAGTCCCACTCACTGCTAGAAGCCCAAATATTTTTTCAGAGCTAGATGCAGAAAAAAATGATATTCAATTTGCAACCTGATGGAGGTCAGTATAGATGGACTAATAGACCAAATCCCACACACTGCTAGAAGCCCAAATACTTTTTCAGAGCTAGATGCAGATAAAAATTATTTTTAATTTGCAACCTGATGGAGATCAGTATAGATGGACTAATAGACCAAGTCCCACACACTGCTAGAAGCCCAAATATTTTTTCAGAGCTAGATGCAGATAAAAATTATTTTTAATTTGCAACCTGATGGAGGTCAGTGTAGATGGACTAATAGACCAAGTCCCACACACTGCTAGAAGCCCAAATATTTTTTCAGAAGTAGATGCAGAAAAAAATTATATTCAATTTGCAACCTGATGGAGGTCAGTATAGATGGACTAATAGAACAAGTCCCACACACTGCTAGAAGCCCAAATTTTTTTTCTGAGGTAGATGCAGAAAAAAATGATATTAAGTTTGCAACCTGATGGAGGTCAGTATAGATGGACTAATAGAACAAGTCCCACACACAGCTAGAAGCCCAAATATTTTTTCAGAGCTAGATGCAGATAAAAATTATTTTTAATTTGCAACCTGATGGAGATCAGTATATATGGACTAATAGACCAAGTCCCACACACTGCTAGAAACCCAAACATTTTTTCAGAAGTAGATGCAGAAAAAAATGATATTCAATTTGCAACCTGATGGAGGTCAGTATAGATGGACTAATAGAACAAGTCCCACACACTGCTAGAAGCCCAAATATTTTTTCAGAGCTAGATGCAGAATAAAATTATATTGAATTTGCAACCTGGTGTAGGTTAGTATAGATGGACTAATAGAACAAGTCCCACACACTGTTAGAAGCCCAAATATTTTTTCAGAGCTAGATGCAGAAAAAAATGATATTCAATTTGCAACCTGATGGAGGTCAGTATAGATGGACTAATAGACCAAGTCCCACACACTGCTAGAAGCCCAAATGCTTTTTCAGAGCTAGATGCAGATAAAAATTATTTTTAATTTGCAACCTGATGGAGATCAGTATAGATGGACTAATAGACCAAGTCCCACACACTGCTAGAAGCCCAAATATTTTTTCAGAGCTAGATGAAGATAAAAATTATTTTTAATTTGCAACCTGATGGAGGTCAGTGTAGATGGACTAATAGACCAAGTCCCACACACTGCTAGAAGCCCAAATGTTTTTTCAGAAGTAGATGCAGAAAAAGATTATATTCAATTTGCAACCTGATGGAGGTCAGTATAGATGGACTAATAGAACAAGTCCCACACACTGCTAGAAGCCCAAAATTTTTTTCTGAGGTAGATGCAGAAAAAAATGATATTCAGTTTGCAACCTGATGGAGGTCAGTATAGATGGACTAATAGAACAAGTCCCACACACAGCTAGAAGCCCAAATATTTTTTCAGAGCTAGATGCAGATAAAAATTATTTTTAATTTGCAACCTGATGGAGATCAGTATAGATGGACTAATAGACCAAGTCCCACACACTGCTAGAAGCCCAAACATTTTTTCAGAAGTAGATGCAGAAAAAAATTATATTCAATTTGCAACCTGATGGAGGTCAGTATAGATGGACTAATAGAACAAGTCCCACACACTGCTAGAAGGCCAAATATTTTTTCAGAGGTAGATGCAGATAAAAATTATTTTTAATTTGCAACCTGATAGAGATCAGTATAGATGGACTAATAGACCAAGTCCCACACACTGCTAGAAGCCCAAACATTTTTTCAGAAGTAGATGCAGAAAAAAATTATATTCAATTTGCAACCTGATGGAGGTCAGTATAGATGGACTAATAGAACAAGTCCCACACACTGCTAGAAGGCCAAATATTTTTTCAGAGGTAGATGCAGATAAAAATTATTTTTAATTTGCAGCCTGATGGAGGTCAGTATAGATGGACTAATAGAGAAAGTCCCACACACTGCTAGAAGGCCAAATATTTTTTCAGAGCTAGATGCAGACAAAAAATTAATTTTAATTTGCAACCTGATGGAGGTCAGTATAGATGGACTAATAGAGGAAGTCCCACACACTGCTAGAAGGCCAAATATTTTTTCAGAGCTAGATGCAGATATAAATTATTTTTAATTTGCAACCTGATGGAGATCAGTATAGATGGACTAATAGAGAAAGTCCCACACACTGCTAGAAGGCCAAATATTTTTTCAGAGCTAGATGCAGAAAAAAATTATATTCAGTTTGCAACCTGATGGAGGTCAGTATAGATGGACTAATAGAACAAGTCCCACACACAGCTAGAAGCCCAAATATTTTTTCAGAGCTAGATGCAGATAAAAATTATTTTTAATTTGCAACCTGATGGAGATCAGTATAGATGGACTAATAGACCAAGTCCCACACACTGCTAGAAGCCCAAACATTTTTTCAGAAGTAGATGCAGAAAAAAATGATATTCAATTTGCAACCTGATGGAGGTCAGTATAGATGGACTAGTAGAACAAGTCCCACACACTGCTAGAAGGCCAAATATTTTTTCAGAGGTAGATGCAGATAAAAATTATTTTTAATTTGCAGCCTGATGGAGGTCAGTATAGATGGACTAATAGAGAAAGTCCCACACACTGCTAGAAGGCCAAATATTTTTTCAGAGCTAGATGCAGAAAAAAATTATATTCAGTTTGCAACCTGATGGAGGTCAGTATAGATGGACTAATAGAACAAGTCCCACACACAGCTAGAAGGCCAAATATTTTTTCAGAGGTAGATGCAGATAAAAATTATTTTTAATTTGCAGCCTGATGGAGGTCAGTATAGATGGACTAATAGAGAAAGTCCCACACACTGCTAGAAGGCCAAATATTTTTTCAGAGCTAGATGCAGACAAAAAATTATTTTGAATTTGCAACGTGATGGAGGTCAGTATATATGGACTAATAGAACAAGTCCCACACACTGCTAGAAGGCCAAATATTTTTTCAGAGCTAGATGCAGAAAAAAATTATATTCAGTTTGCAACCTGATGGAGGTCAGTATAGATGGACTAATAGACCAAGTCCCACACACTACTAGAAGCCCAAATATTTTTTCAGAGCTAGATGCAGAAAAAAATTATATTCAATTTGCAACCTGATGGAGGTCAGTATAGATGGACTAATAGAATGATGCTATGCCCAAAAGATTTTACTTCACTAGGTGCAGTAAAAAAATTGGTATTCTATACACAGGTGGTATGTCTTGCAACACAGATAGGCTACTCCACTGACTAACACACTCTGCAATAGGCCAAAAAGGATTAGCTTTGCTAGATTCAGCCAAATGCTGTGAAAAAAACTTGCACAGCACTGGCACAGACCTGCCTGGCAAAAACTGATAGGAACTGATGTAACCTAGTCCTGAAAAGGACTGCAATTACAATTAGTCTTTACTCCCACAATCTATCTATTTAAGAGCACAGACCTGCCTGATAAAAGTCGCAGGAAATGCTGTAACCTAGTCCTTAAAAGAACTGCAATCACAACTATTCCCTACTCCCAAGCTATCTGTAGATTTGTGCGAAAATTGGCTTGAAATTAACAAGGTATAGCGCACACAGCAACAGCGGTGCCGTCTAACACGCAGCTGCAGCAGTGAGAAAATGGTGGCGACAGGGAAAATGGCTGGGTCTTATAGGGCAAGGACATGTGACATACACTGCCAATGACACATGCCCTTGCTTGTGTGAAAAAAAGCACTTCGCTCCGTGTGTGCGCTGCTGATAGGCTGACAGATTGCACCTCCCCACTGTAAATGCGGGAAAGAGAAAAAAAAATGGAGTTCTTCATTATTCCTGCAGAGATCCATCCCCTGCCCCTCCCCCCACCCGATGTACACTCAAACTGCGTATTAACATTAATTTTCATCATTACTGAGAAAAAATCCAGTTATGATTTTGGTGCACGAACAGTTATCGAACATAACCTCGAACAGCCGAATTTTTCTCAAATCGTTCGTGTTCGCCGAACGGCTCGAACACCGCCCAAAACAGCTCGAATTTGAGATTGGCGAACAGTTCGAGTAGAACAACGCTCATCTCTAGTCTTATATTCTAGTTTCTTCAAAGTAGCCACCTTTTGCTTTGAAGACTGCTTTGCACACTCTTGGCATTCTCTTGACGAGCTTCAAGAGGTAGTCACCGGAAATGGTTTTCACTTCATAGGTGTGCCCTGTCAGGTTTAATAAGTGGGATTTCTTGCCTTATAAATGGGGTTGGGACCATCAGTTGTGTTGTGCAGAAGTCAGGTGGATACACAGCTGATAGTCCTACTGAATAGACTGTTAGAATTGGTATTATGGCAAGAAAAAAGCAGCTAAGTAAAGAAAAATGAGTGGCCATCATTACTTTAAGAAATGAAGGTCAGTCAGTCCGAAAAATTAGGCAAACTTTGAATGTGTCCCCAAGTGCAGTTGCAAAAACCATCAAGCGCTACAAAGAAACTGTCTCACATGAGGACCCCCCCAGGAAAGGAAGACCAAGAGTCACCTCTGCTTCTGAGGATAAGTTTATCCGAGATACCAGCCTCAGAAATCGCAGGTTAACAGCAGCTCAGATTAGAGACTACGTCAATGCCACACAGAGTTCTAGCAGCAGACACATCTCTACAACAACTGTTAAGAGGAGACTTTGTGCAGCAGGCCTTCATGGTAAAATAGCTGCTAAGAAACCACTGCTAAGGACAGGCAACAAGCAGAAGAGACTTGTTTGGGATAAAGAACACAAGAAATGGACATTAGACCAGTGGAAATCTGTGCTTTGGTCTGATGAGTCCAAATTTGAGATCTTTGGTTCCAACCACCGTGTCTTTGTGCGACGCAGAAAAGGTGAACGGATGGACTCTACATGCCAGGTTCCCACCATGAAGCATGGAGGAGGAGGTGTGATGGTGTGGGGGTGCTGTGCTGGTGACACTGTTGGGGATTTATTCAAAATTGAAGGCATACTGAACCAGCATGGCTACCACAGCATCTTGCAGCGGCATGCTATTCCATCTGGTTTGCGTTTAGTTGGACCATCATTTATTTTTCAACAGGACAATGACCCCAAACACACCTCCAGGCTATGTAAGGACTATTTGACCAAGAAGGAGAGTGATGGGGTTCTACGCCAGATGACCTGGCCTCCACAGTCACCAGACCAGAACCCAATCGAGATGGTTTGGGGTGAGCTGGACCGCAGACTGAAGGCTAAAGGGCCATCAAGTGCTAAGCATCTCTGGGAACTCCTTCAAGATTGTTGGAAGACCATTTCCGGTGACTACCTCTTGAAGTTCATCAAGAGAATGTCAAGAGTGTGCAAAGCAGTCATCAAAGCAAAAGGTAGCTACTTTGAAGAATCTAGAATATAAGACATATTTTCAGTTGTTTCACACTTTTTTGTTAAGTATATAATTCCACATGTGTTTACTCATAGTTTTGATGCCTTCAGTGTGAATGTACAATTTTCAAAGTCATGAAAATACAGAAAAATCTTTAAATGAGAACGTGTGTCCAAACTTTTGGTCTGTTCTGTATATATTATATTTATTTATTATATTGTTCTATATCTCTTTTTTTTTGTCATTTTAGACTGATCTATGACATATATTATTAGGCTATATGGTTATGGGTTAAGAGTAGTGTTGAGCGAGCACTAAAATGCTCGGGTGCTCGAAGCTCGGGCCAAGCTCACCGTGATACTCGGGTGCTCGACCGAGCAACGAGCCTAATGTTAGTCTATGGGAGACCCGAGCATTTTTGTGGCGGCACCCCCGGCAGTCTGTAGAAAGCCTAAAAAGTTCCCAAAACGATAGTGACAGTGCTCAAAAGACATGGGGACAGCATGGGCATCGCCCCAGGAAGCATTTCTGACCCCCAGGTCACTGCTGTCAACAACGTGGTCAGATGTATTAAGCCACTTTTACGGGCTCACAATAAAACGTTCATAAACTAAACTGAAACGGTTTTCCTGTGAAATATGTTAAGGAACTTTCTTTCCAGGGTAAAGACTTGTGTATAAGGTAAAATAAATAACCAAAAGCAAAAATACTCCTCCACACCTTGGGCTATGTTCACAAGTAGCATTTTTTATGCATTTTTGCACTTTTGTATTGCTTTCAACCGTGACAAATGCATTCACCGGGAAATGTCATTTTAACATTTTACAATCTTATCTGGCCATGTGCTGTGTGACACATGCATGCAGTGCTGAAAAGACATGGGAACAGCATGGGGAAGACCCCTGGAAGCATCTCTGACACCCTGTTCCCTGCCTAAAAGTGTGCCCATCAGAAGTGATCCTTTCCGCATCAGAAGATGCAGACTTGCAACTATCCCTGTGCAAGTCCTTGTCCCAGGGCAGTGTTCAATTGTACCTCCCCCATTCCTTGCAATGCAAGCGCAAGTATGCAGCCTGCCACCCACCCACCCGCAGGCTGCAATACCATACTGCTAGCTTGCTTGCACTTGAAATGGGGCCTTTTAGTTTGGAGGAGGCCGAAGCTGGCCACTACCTCATGGCTGCTTCGGCAGCGAGGTATCCATACTCAGTTCCCAGCCGCCCGGCGGCCGGGTTTCCACGCTCGGTCCCCAGCCGCCACGCGGCCATGTGTCCACACACGGTCCCCAGCCGCCTGGAGGCGGCCGGGTGTCCATAAACGGTCCCCAGCTGCCCCTATTTCTCCTTGAAAATTCCCCCACACTTTACTTAGCCTGGCCTGCTTTAGGGCAGCATTGGACGAGCCCACCAGAGAACCAGACTCCGGCTTCTCCATCAGGTGAGTTGAGAGTGCCAAGGTGAGGAGCATGATGATGATGATAGAAGTTAGCATCTGCTTTGTTTGCATGGAATGCAAGCGTAAGTGTGCAACCTGCCACCCACCCACCCCCAGGCTGCAATACCATACTGCTAGCTTGCTCTTGAAATGGGGCCTTTTAGTTTGGAGGAGCCCGAAGCTGGCCACTACCTCATGGCTGCTTCGGCAGCGAGGTATCCATACTCAGTCCCCAGCCGCCTGGCGGCCGGGTGTCCATGCTCGGTCCCCAGCCACTCCTAGTTCTCCTTCAAACTTCCCCCACACTTTTCTTAGCCTGGCCTGCTTTAGGGCAGCATTGTACGAGCCCACCAGAGAACCAGACTCCTCCAGAGGGCCCTGGCTTCTCCATCAGGGAAGTTGAGAGTGCCAAGGTGAGGAGCATGATGATAATGATAGAAGTTAGCGTCTGCTTTGCTTTATTGGAATACAAGCGCATGTATGTATTAGCGTCTAGGCCTGAGGTGGTCAGCATTTTGGCGCATATCCTACCTCCTCCGAGGATTGCTGGATGTTTTCCTGCTACTATCCCAGTTCTATGACTCCCGTTAAAACAAAGCTTCAGGTGATGAATGATGGATGAGGTGGTGGCAAAGGAAAAAGAGCAGGAGGAACAGGGACCATTCACATCAATATCAGGCCAGTCAACCACACATGTCTTGTAGGATATGTTTCTGTACCAAAAGGAGCGGTTCGGCTACACAGTTATAGGGCATGCAGTGAGTGCAATGCCTACCAAAAATTTCGAGGCACTCCAATGCCCCTTGGAAGTGACATGGAGGTCAGAGGGCCTTAACTAAACCGTTTTTTCCATTTATAGCAACTGGGTCTCCTGTGCACTGTTGGCCTAAGCAGTGAATGGAAGGTTTTCCAATAATTATGAGGAACTGCAATGCCCCTTGAAACGGACGTGGATTACAGCATACTAAAAACCTTCTACCCATTATTAGGGAGTGGGTCTCCCTTAGTGTTCGCCTATGCATTGAAAAGCAAAAGCTGACTAAAATTAGGAGGAAATGCAATGCCCGTTGGAAGAATGGTGGAGGTCGCAGTGGAATAAAAAGACAATATCAATGCCCCTTGGATGGTTTTAATGCCCCTTGGAAGAGTGGTGGAGGTCACAGTAGCTTAAAAAGACAGTTTTAATGCCCCTTGGAAGAGCGGTGGAGGTCGCAGTAGCTTAACAAGACGGTTTTAATGCCCCTTGGAAGAGACGTGGAGGTTGCAGTAGCTTAACAAGACGGTTTAAATGCCCCTTGGAAGAGACGTGGAGGTTGCAGTTGCTTAACAAGACGGTTTTACTGCCCCTTGGAAGAATGGTGGAGGTCGCAGTAGCTTAACAAGACGATTTTAATGCCCCTGGGTAAAGTGGTGGAGGTCGCAGTAGCTTAACAAGACGGTTTTAATGCCCCTTGGAAGAGACGTGGAGGTTGCAGTAGCTTAACAAGATGGTTTTAATGCCCCTTGGAAGAGACGTGGAGGTTGCAGTAGGTTAACAAGATGGTTTTAATGCCCCTGGGGAAGGTGGTGGAGGTCGCAGTAGCTTAACAAGATGGTTTTAATGCCCCTTGAAAGAGACGTGGAGGTTGCAGTAGCTTAACAAGACGGTTTTAATGCCCCTTGGAAGAGACGTGGAGGTCACAGTGGAATAAAAAGACAATATCAATGCCCCTGGGAAAAGTGGTGGAGGTCGCAGTAGCTTAACAAGACGGTTTTAATGCCCCTTGGAAGAGACGTGGAGTTGCAGTAGCTTAACAAGACGGTTTAAATGCCCCTTGGAAGAGCCATGCAGTACAGCATCTTAAAAACATTATTCCCATTATTGGGGAGTGGATCTCCATAGTCTTTGCCTATGCCTTCCAAGCAAAAGCTGCCAAAAATTAGGACGGAGGAACTTGCAATGCTGGCAAACAAGAGCCATGCAGTACAGCATCTTAAAAACATTATTCCCATTATTGGGGAGTGGGTCTCCCATATTCTTTGCCTATGCCTTCCAAGCAAAAGCTGCCAAAAATTAGGATGGAGAAACTTGCAATGCTGGCAAACAAGAGCCATGCAGTACAGCATCTTATAAACATTATTCCCATTATTGGAGAGTGGGTCTCCCATAGTCTTTGCCTATGCCTTCCAAGCAAAAGCTGCCAAAAAATTAGGACGGAGGAACTTGCAATGCTGGCAACACGGACCAAGGTCACCCTGGTGGTATAGTGGTGGTGGAGGCTGAGGATAAGGAGAAGAGCAAAATACAGCCGAAATGAGGAAGCGTATACCCATGTGTGGGTGTGAAGCGGTGTATGGGCATACACCTCCCAAAATAACACAGTGGATTTGACTTTATGTTACTCTGCTGTCATTTGGTGGTGATGAGATGTCTGGCCCAATCCAGCCCTTGTTCATTTTGATAAGGGTCAGCTTGTCAGCATTGTCAGTTGACAGGCGAGTGCGCTTATCTGTTATAATTCCCCCAGCGGCACAAAAAACAGGCTCCAATAACATGCTAGCGGCAGGGCAGGCCAGGACCTCCAAGGCGTACAGAGCGAGTTCATTCCAAGAGTCAAGCTTGGATACCCAAAAATTAAAAGGCAGAGAGGAATCACGGAAGACGTTGGTACGGTCGGCAAGGAACTCCCTCACCATCTTTTGAAACTTTCCACTCCTTGTGAGAGTACCCCGCGCCTCAGGGCCTGTAAGCTGGGCGGGTCTCAGAAAACTGTCCCAGAACGTTGACAGTGTTCCCCTGCCTCTGCTGGATTGGAGTTGCGTTTCTTTCGCCTGTACGCCTTGATTGGTCAACGAACTGTGACCTCTGCCGCTAGCGTGTTCAGATGGGAATTTTTTTAACAGTTCTGCAGCAAGGGCCTTCTGGTACTGTCGCATTTTTGTAGACCTCTCCACCTCAGGAATAGGAGAGTGAAAGTTCTCCTTGTAGCGGGGGTCTAAAAGTGTCACCAACCAGTAATGACTGTCACCCAACATTTTGACAACGCAAGGGTCATGGTTAAGGCAGTGTAACATAAAGTCAGCCATGCGTGCCAGACTGGTAACGGGCAAGACGTCCGTGTCCTCACCAAGGTGACGACTGACCATGCTCTCCTCCTCCTCCCCCCTGTCCTCAGGCCACCCACGCTGAACCGACGGTATGACAGTTGTACAGGTACTACCGTCTACAGCACATGATACCAGCTCCTGTTCTTCCTCCTCCTCCTCTCCCTCATTGTCCCCCAATGCACGTTGGAATGAGATGAGGCTGGGCTGTGGGCTGTGTGTAATCGCCCGCTATGGCTTCTTGATCCATCTCATCATACTCTGGCTGCAATGTCTCCTCTTTAATTCCCTGCAGAGAGCGTTGCAAAAGACAGACAAGTGGGATGCTGACGCTAATGATGGCATCATCGCCACTCACCATCTTGGTGGACTCCGCAAAGTTTGTCAGGATGGTACATATGTCAGACATCCAGGTCCACTCCTGAGGTCTTATGTGTGGAGTCGGACCTGAATATCGACGGCCTTGTTGCAGCTGGTACTCCACAACTGCTCTCTTCTGCTCACAAATCCTTTGCAACATGTGGAGGGTAGGGTTCCAACGTGTGGGGACATCACACACCAGTCGGTGTGACGGAAGCTTCAAACGCTGCTGCAACACAGCAAGGGTGGCGGAAGCTGTAGCCGACTTGCGAAAATGAGCTGACAGGCGGCGTACTTTGACGAGCAGATCTGGCAACTCGGGATACGATTTAAGAAACCGCTGAACCACGAGGTTAAGCACATGAGCCAGGCATGGTACCTGTGTGATCTCGCCTCGCCTCAGAGCCGCTACCAGGTTACAGCCATTGTCACACACGACCATGCCTGGATGTAGGTTCAGCGGTCTCAGCCACAGATCTGCCTGCTCTTTCACAGCTGTCCACAACTCACAAGCAGTGTGAGGTTTATCACCTAAACTTATGAGTTTCAGCACAGCCTGTTGCCGCTTGGCTGAGGCAGTACTGCAGTGCTTCCAGCTTGTAACTGATGTGGTGATATCTGAGATGGAGGCTGAACATGATTAGGAAGAGGAGGATGATGTGCAGGAGCTGTACACTGTGGGGGCAACTCTGACTGACATAGGGCCAGCAATCCTCGGTGTGGGGAGGATGTGTTCCGTCCCAAGGTCCGACAGGGTCCCGGCTTCCACTATGTTTACCCAGTGTGCCGTCAGGGAGATGTACCATCCCTGGCCACAAGCACTTGTCCACGTGTCCGTTGTCAGGTGGTCTCTCCCAGTAACTGCGCTGTTGAGGGCACGGCAGATGTTTTGGGACACGTGCTTGTGTAGTGCGGGGATGGCACACCGGGAAAAATAGTGTCGGCTGGGGACCGAGTACCGAGGGACGGCCACCGCCATAAGGTTGCGGAAGGATTCCGTCTCCACCAGCCTAAAAGGTAGCATTTCCAACGCAAGCAGTCGTGAAATGTGCGAATTTAGGACTGTGGCCTGTGGGGCGTTGGCTGCGAATTTGCGCTTTCATTCAAAGCTCTGGGATATGGACAATTGAACGCTGCGGTGGGACGTGGACGTGGACGTTGATGCTATTTTTTGAGAAACTGCCATAACAAATGAAGACTGAGAGGAGAGGGCATCTTTGCATGCAGTATGGACAGGGGATTGCCTTGCATGCACAACAGGGGGTTCTATCACACACACAACAGCGGAAGAAGCAGTGGTGACACCCGCTGACACTGGTCGTGGACCCTGGGGTTCGCCCCACAAAGTCAGGTGCTTTGCTGCCATGTGCCTGATCATGCTGGTGGTGGTCAGGCTGGTAGTTTTGTCACCCCTGCTGATGCTGGCATGGCAGGTGGCACAAATGGCCTTTTTGGGGTTATCAGCAGAGTCTTTAAAAAATTCTAGACTCTGGAAGACCTACCGGTTGTACTGGCAACGTCCCTCGTGTTGGTGTTACGGGGAACTGTTGCCCACCTTCTGTGTGCGGCCACCACACTGCTTCTTCCTGCCTGTTGGGGTACTCTGCCTCCCTCCCCCTGTGTGCTGCTGGCCTCGCTCTGCATGTCCTCCTGCCACGTTGGGTCAGTTACTAGATCATCCCCCACCTCCTCATCTTCCACTTGCGCATCACGATCCTCCTCCTCACTTCCTGGCAATTGTGTCTCGTCATCGTCCACCTCTTGCGACAAATTGCCAGCGTCGACTTCCTGTGGCCGTGGCTGTTCAAATATTTGGGCATCGCTACATGGGATATCCTCATCCACCACTTCAAGCGGAGCAGGCGATGGGCACAAATATGGAAATGGACCAGTGAACAGCTCTTCAGAGTGTCCAAGTGTGCGATCAGTTGCTGTCTGACGACACTCGGCATGGTGGGAGGAAGGAGCATCAGGGTGAGGAGGAGTATGCGGTCAAGACTCACGGCTACTAAAACTTGACCGTGTGGAAGACAGACCGGAGGTGGTGGGTCCCAGGTAACTGGAAGTATTATCTGCTATCCAATTAATAACCTGTTCACACTGATCAGTTCACAATACTGGTGTTGTAGTGTGCTTCCCTAGTAATTTGGTCAAAAAGTGGGAGCGAGAAGATGTGGCTGTTGGTTGTGGCACATTTTCACCTTGGCCACGGCCCCGTCCTCTGCACACACCATCACCAGAACGTCCAGTTCCACGTCCCTTGCCACGTGCCTTGCCCATTGTAAATGAAGTAAAATAACTTTCAGTCGCACTATCAATGGAAAAAGGGTAATAAAAAGGAGATTAGAACCGTGGAAGAGGAAAACCACAGTTCTATTTGTCTGACCTACACCAGAATCTTTTAAACAGATATATTTGTGACTGAACAGACAGGGAGACACTATTAGTGGGTTTTTTTTACGTAAAACAGGCCAAAAGCTGAATAATACAGAGATTTGAACCGTGGAACTGCAAAACCACAGTTCTAATTTACTGGCATATACCAGACTTTTTTAAATAGATATATTTGGGGCTGAACAGTCAGCGACACACTCAAACTGTTTTTTTTATGTAAAAAAGACCCAAAAGTGGATAATACAGAGATTTGACCTGTGGAACTGCAAAACCACAGTTATAGTTATGAGGCATACACCAGATGCCAAAAACAGGATAATACAGAGATTTGACCCGTGGAACTGCAAAACCACAGTTCTATTTTTCTGGCCTACACCAGACTCTTTTAAACAGATATATTGGAGTCTGAACAGTCAGGGAGACACTATTACAGTCTTTTTTAATGGCAAAAAATGCCAAAAGCAGGATAATACAGAGATTTGACCCATGGAACTGCAAAACCACAGTTATAGTTATGTGGCGTACACCAGAATCTTTTAAACAGATATATTGGTGTCTGACCAGTCAGGGAGACACTATTACAGTTTTTTTTACGGCAAAAAATGCCAAAAGCAGGATAATACAGAGATTTGACCCGTGGAACTGCAAAACCACAGTTATAGTTATGTGGCATACACCAGACTCTTTTAAACAGATATATGGGTGTCTGACCAGTCAGGGAGACACTATTACAGTTTTTTTTACGGCAAAAAATGCCAGAAGCAGGATAATACAGAGATTTGACCTGTGGGACTGCAAAACCACAGTTATAGTTATGTGGCGTACACCAGAATCTTTTAAACAGATATATTGGTGTCTGACCAGTCAGAGAGACACTATTACAGTTTTTTTTTACGGCAAAAAATGCCAAAAACAGGATAATACAGAGATTTGACCCGTGGAACTGCAAAACCACAGTTCTATTTTTCTGGCCTACACCAGACTCTTTTAAACAAATATATTGGTGTCTGAACAGTCACAGACACACTCAATTTTTTTGCAGGGGGAAATACCAAAAGGTTAATAAGACGCGTATTTGGACAGTCTGACTGAGGGAAAAAAAAAATACAGGATTTAGATGAAAAAAAAAAAATTTTTTCCTGGCCCCTGAGACTAGGGTGATAAGTCTAGCAATTTGACCAACAGGAGCACACAGGATTGTAATGCAGCGTTTGCTGTTATAACCACTGCGTCTCCTATACAGCCTGTCTGCCTGCCTGATATCTGTGATGGATATTAGTCCTGAGAAGGACTGTTTGTTTGATTTTGCAGGCTTTGGAGACCCTACACTACCTATTTCGCACTATATATTTCTCCCTAACTCAGCAGCACTGACCCTACACTGGCTGATCCAGAGCGACTGTGTCCAAGATGGTGGCGCCCGGTTTTAAATACTCGAGGTGACGCTGTGCGACCAGCCAATCACTGTAATGCCCACAAACAACATGGCTGCGGCATTACAGTGAATGGCTGGCAATCCCTGCATGTTCATTGGCTCTGTAAAGAGCGCCAAACGTGCAGGGCGGAGACCCGAGCTCCTGCCCGAGTAACCCGGAAATGCTCGGTGCTCGTCGAACATCCCGAGTAGCGTGATGCTCGGGCGAGTAACGAGCAGTGTCGAGCATGCTCGCTCAACACTAGTTAAGAGGAGATGTGTTCAGGCCAAGTAGCAAAAGGACTGGACATTAGATCAATGGAAATCTGTACTGAGCTCTGATGAATCAAAATTTGAGATTTTTAGTACTACATGTGCAGTGCCAGCCATGAAGCAAGGAGAGAGAGATTTGATGTTGCGGGAGTGCTTTGCTGATGACACTGTTAGTGAATTTTTCCAAATTCAAGGCACCACTGTCAGACACAGACAGAAAAGGCCCCCTTTGCATAAACAATATATGGGCCCTTTACAGTCCAACAGCCCATCATAATGCACAATTCCACCTGTCTTGAGTGTCAAAATGGGTCCCTTCATCTCTTGGGCCCCTGTGCAGCTGCACAAGTTGCTCTATTGATACAGGTGCAGCTCATTAAATTAGAATATCATCAAAAAGTTAATTTATTTCAGTTCTTCAGTCCAAAAAGTGAAACTTATATATTATATAGAGTCATTACACACAGAGTGATCTATTTCAAGTGTTTATTTCTGTTAATATTGATGATTATGGCTTACAGCCAATGAAAACACAAAAGTCCTTATCTCAGTAAATTAAAATAACTAACAAAAAACACCTGCAAAGGCTTCCTAAGCGTTTCCAAAGGTCCCTTAGTCTGTTTCAGTATGCTCCACAATCATGGGAAACACTGCTGACTTGACAGATGTCCAGAAGGCAGTCATTGACATAGAGAGCTATTTGTAGATCTGAAGCCTACATCACTCCATCTCTATAACCCCAGCCAGCCCCGCCTTTCTTTCTTAACTGATGATTTCTTTGCCTGAAGTTACACAGCAGACAGGCTGTCAGTCAAGTAGAAGGAGGCAACAATGGGTGGGGAAAAATTGGAGTGACTGAGGTTCTAGATATTCAACATAATTTGCATATCAATTAAAACATTGATTTCTCAGTAATGGAGGACTGGACTGACCATGTAAAGGTATTGCTGGACTTGTTTACATATGAACAGTTTGGGGTGTGAAATCCTGCTGACAGATTCCCTTTAATGCTACATATTTTATATCAGTTTAAGCCACTATGATCTACACATTGGCAGCTAATGTTCTACTTATTGAACTCAAAGTTTGCTTAGCTGCAGGGCAGTGACATGTACAGTACCTTCAATATATACACATATCCCTTTAATGTCATAGATTGTAATTCATGGCAATGCTACATATTAATAGTAGTAGGTATGCATCCAGTTTATGTAATTCAGGCTTACTCTATCTTAGAATTGCATGACACCTATAGCCCAAATATAGATTTATAATTGACTCATTGGTGGCACCTTACAGAAGAACTCAAATCAAAATTTTTATCCTCTTAATTTATTACAGTCATCATATTATATAGCACTGTTCAAATTATATAGCCTATATTATATAGAAAATATTGCTCATTTTCCCTTCTACCCAGCTAATTCTTCTGTTTCCATTAGGTCTATGACATCATGTGATTAAAAACTGACTAGCAGAATCCTTCTAAGCTCCATGTAGAAACAGGAGGTCAGTTTTGTCTGTACAAGTCATGAGTGACTGCAAAATTCCCTGGAAGGGGGAGCAGCGGAGCAGCTGGGTCAGGAGTTGAAGAGGGGAATGATAAATGCAGGGGACAAGAGACTTCCTGTTTCTATATAGAGCAGAGAGAACAGAATAATTAACTGGGTAGAAAGGCAAAATGAGTAACTGTAAGTACACAATGCCATATAATATGATGACTGCAATATATAATAAGAGGATAAAAACATTGATGGAAGTGCTTCTATAATAGTATGTAGCATACACATCTTTATAGGAGATGCCGAACACCTCGCTGTCAGATTCAGTGAGCGCATCAGCTTCTGTCATAATCAGTGAGTGCTCTGACATTTCACCAGGATGACAGAACTGCTGTCCACTGTTCTAATACATAGAGGAAATGCTGAGCTCCTCATGATCTCACAGACTGATTACAGGCTAACTAAGCCTCACATGTAATTAATGCAAGGGCGGGCAGCTATTAGACTTAGACTGGAAATTCTTCAGTGCTCTAGTGCTTAGGCAAGTGTACTGTATACTACTTAGATATAGCAGCAAAATGGAAAAATCCACCGTCCGCAGGAAATGAGGTACGGTAAATATATTAACCCTTTCCGACCTGGTCAGTAATAGTACACACCAGGTCGGAAAGGCCGGTTCAGCGGGGGCTCCGGCGCTGAGCCCGCACTGAACCGAGCACATGTCAGCTAATTCTTACAGCTGACATGTGCCCGCAACAGCCGCAGGTGGAATCGCGATCCACCTGCAGCTGTTAACTAGTTAAATGCCGCTGTCAATCTCTGACAGCGGCATTTAACTCGCTCTTCCGGGAAGCGCGTCATAGGCCCCGCCCATTGGTGACCCCTTCACGTGATCGCAGGTCACCAATGGGTGGGCATGACAACCCAGGGTCTACAGCAGAACCCTGTGGTTGTCATGTCTCAATTGCTATGAGCGCCAGCCAGTGGTCGGCGCTCATAGCACAGGAGCATTTCTCCTGCATACAGGCGATCCACTCATCGCCTGTATGCAGTAGAAGCAATCAGACAGTTGCTGCTTCTAGTCTCCTTTGGAGACTATTGAAGCATGCCGTAAATGTAAAAAAAATTTTTAAAAAAATATAAAAAAAATAAAAAAATATAAAAGTTTAAATCACCCCCCCTTTCGCCCCATTCAAAATAAAATAATTTAAAAAATAAACACACACACATATTTGGTATCACCGCGTTCAGAATCGCCTGATCTATCAATATAAAAAAAGAATTAATCCAATCGGTAAAAGGCGCAACGAGAAAAAAATTCTAAACGCCAGAATTACCTTTTTTTGGTCGCCGCAACATTGCAATAAGATGCAATATCGGGTGATCAAAACATCGGATCTACCCCAAAATAGTATCAATAAAAACGTCAGCTCGGCGCGCAAAAAATAAGCCCTCACCCAGCCCCAGAACCCGAAAATTGGAGTCGCTACAGGTCTTGGAAAATGGCGCCATTTTTTTTTAGCAAACTTTGGATTTTTTTTTCACCACTTAAATAATAAAGAACCTATACATGTTTGGTGTCTACGAACTCATAATGACCTGGAGAATAATAATGGCAGGTCAGTTTTAGCAATCAGTGAACGTGGTATAAAAAGAACCCAAAAAACAACTGTGGAATTGCATTTTTTTTGCAATTTCACCGCACTTGGAATTTTTTTCCCGTTTTCCAGCACACGATATGGTAAAACCAGTGATGTCGTACAAAAGTACAACTCATCCCACAAAAAATAAGCCCTCACATGGCCATATTGACCAAAAAATAAAAACGCTATGGCTCTGGGAAGAAGGGGAGCAAAAAATGAAAACGCAAAAACAGAAAAACCCAAGGTCGTTAAGGGGTTAAAACATAATTTTATTAGCAACATAGTTAAAAAAAGGGAAAAATCAAAACATACAAGGATAATAAAAGGACACGTGTCTACACATTTTGAGCATAACCGCTATTACACTCGTGTCCTTTTATTATCCTTGTATGTTTCGATTTTTAATTTTTCCTTTTTTTAAACTATGTTGCTAATAAAATAATGTTTTAATATTCTTACCTCATCTCCTGCAGATTTCCATTTTGCTGTATATCTACACCCAGAAGTCGATCTGGAGCCTCCGTGCACTGCACCTCGATTCAAGGCATTTTTCAAAAGTTGGTGAGCCGACATACAACTTTTCTATTTTTTGTATATTACTTAAACCTTATATTAAAATTTATAAATTACTATATATGCATACCTCCCATCTTTTACAGATTATAAAGAGGCAAAACAGAAAGAAATGAACCAGAGTATAAGTTGGTATACAGTTGTGCTCAAAAGTTTACATACCTCCGCAGAATTTTTCCTTTCTTGGTCTTGTTTCAGAGAATATGAATGATAACAAAAAAACTTTTTCTCCACTCATGGTTATTGGTTGGGTGAAGCCATTTATTGTCAAACTATTGTGTTTTCTCTTTTTAAATCTTAATGACAACCAAAAACATCCAAATGACCTTGATCAAAAGTTCACATACCCCAGTTCTTAATACCGTGTATTGCCCCCTCTAGTCCCTCTAACAACAATGACAGCTTGAAGTTTTGTGGTAGTTATGGATGAGGTTCTTTATTTTCTCAGATGGTAAAGCTGCCCATTCTTCTTGGCAAAAAGCCTCCAGTTCCTGTAAATTCCTGGGCTGTCTAGCATGAACTGCGCACATAAGATCTCCCCAGAGTGGCTCAATGATATTAAGGTCAGGAGACTGAGATGACCACTTCAGAACCTTCACTTTGTTCTGCTGTAGCCAATGACAGGTGGACTTGGCCTTGTGTTTTGGATCATTGTCATGTTGGAACGTCCAAGTACGTCCCATGCGCAGCTTCCGGGCTGATGAGTGCAAATTTGCCTCCAGTATTTGCTGATAACGTGCTGCATTCATCTTTCCTTCAACTTTTACCAAGTTTCCTGTGCCTTTTTAGCTCACATCCCCAAAACATCAGTGATCCACCTCCGTGCTTTACTGTAGGAATGGTGTTCCTTTCATCATAGGCCTTGTTGACCTCTCTCCAAATGTAACGTTTATGGCTGTGGCCAAAAAGTTACATTTTGGTCTCATCACTCCAAATTACCTTGTTCCAGAAGTTTTGAGGCTTGTCTCTGTGCCGTTTGGCGTATTGTAGGCGAGATACTTTGAGGCATTTGCTCAGTAATGGGTTTCTTCTGGCAACTCGACCATGCAGCCCATTTTTCTTCAAGTGCCTCCTTATTGTGCATATTGAAACAGCCACACCGCTAGTTTTCAGAGAGTCCTGAATTTCTGCTGATGTTATTTGTGGGTTTTTCTTTGCATCCCAAACAATTTTCCTGGCAGTTGTGGCTAAAATTTTTGCTGGTCTACCTGACTGTGGTTTGGTTTTTACAGACCCCCTGATTTTCCATTTGTTAATCACAGTTTGAACACTGCTGACTGGCATTATCAATTCCTTGGATATTTTTTGTATCACTTTCCTGTGTTATACAGTTGAACTACCTTTTCCCGTAGATCCGTTGACAATTCTTTTACTTTCCCCATGACTCACAATCCAAAAATGTCAGTGGCTGGATTAAAGATGCAAAAGTCTGTCTGGATCCCAGAAACTCACTCAGCTTTTATGCACACACACTTATTACAAGCAAACAGGTCACAGACGAGGATGTTACCTTTAGTAGCCATTCAAACCCATTTGTGTCATATTCTGTGCATGTTATCATGCCAAAATCACCAGGGTATGTGAACTTTTGATCAGGGTCATTTGGATGTTTTTGGTTGTCATTAAAATTTAAAAAGAGAAAACACAGTAGTTTGACAATAAATGGCTTCACCCAACCAATAACCATGAGTGGAGAAAAAGTTTTTTTTTATCATTCATATTCTCTGAAACAAGGCCAAGAAAGGAAAAATTCTGCCGGGGTATGTAAACTTTTGAGCACAACTGTATATGCAATGTGTAGGCGCATATTCACACTGTCCATTAAACAGACAGAACCTAAGATAGAAGCAAAATGAACATATACCCTGCTATATCCAAGGTGCCCAGGACGGTAGCCATGAGCGAGCTGCTGCTCCATAACACCCAGGCACCTTACAAACAAATCATGTCCCAGTCCATAAGTGTTGTGTTCTGCACATTGTGTTGCAGTCCTGAGGCTTTTGCTTGCTCCACGTTTTCAGTTCCAGGACCAGCCGCACACACATCGGGAGACACCTGGTTTGTTTTCACAAGTTCAACTTTAATGGACAGTTCAAGTACACCAGTCTTTAACACCCAGTATCAGGCACAACTCTGGTTCTTGTTCCATCAACACAGTACGTTTCAAGTATTTTCTTACATTCAGTTCGGACTATCACTACTTTAACAGGTTCTGATATACAACAAACTCAACATGTGTCTGGTTTCACCCTGGTGACAACTAGAAGTTACACAAATTCATTATAAAAACAGAAATATATTTCAAAATAATATTAAAACATACCTAAAATCGGGAACAGATGATGGTAAGTAGAAGAACTAAAGCTCATCAAAAATAGAAGCGACATTGGAAGACAACATGTTTTATGATCTATTGATAAATAATTATTATTAAAATTAATAGGAGACTATAATTGTAATTCCTTCAATGGGTTGTTTCATGAAATTAAGTAAAAAAAATCAGCTAAATGAACAGGATAGGTAACATAATTCACTAATTAACCCATACCACACAAATTGCAGTGTGTCTTCCCTTAGCACGTAGGGAATACTGATAATATATACATGATAGTATTATATGAAACAGTCTGAGTTTGCATAGAGAAATCCATATAAAGTGCTATAGTGCTTGCTACTTTATTAAATACCCTTACTGGCCCTTGAAACCTAATTAATAAATAAAGTGCATATATGCTTACTGTATATAATGGCCCTATCGGCCTTTAAATCCTATTTGCAAAGTGCTTAGTGTTCGTTAAATAAAGATGATATTATTTGTCTTAACATAGCATGAAGGGTTAATATGTCCATTGAATGTCTATAGTACCATAGATCATTAAAGTGAGTGTTTTTTGGCACAATGCTACACTTGACATATACTGTACTTAAATCCAAAATCCATATAACATTCAACATCATCACATAATTAATAACTTCTCCATTTCTGCTAAAGAATCCCATGCGGTATACATGAAAGACCATTAGATCAAATGGTTGTTTTACCTGTGATTAGTTCGCAAAGTGAATAGAGTGTGAAGAGCTCTTGCCTTCATATAATACTATTATGTATATAATATCAGTATTCCCTGTGTGTTAAGGGAAGACACACTGCAATTTGTGTTGTATGGGTTAATTAGTGAATTATATTACCTATCCTGTTGATTTAGCATAGTTTTTTTAACTTCATTTGATAACCCATTGAAGGAATTGCATTATAGTCTCATATTAACTTTAATAATAATTAACTATCATTAGATCATAAAACATGTTGTCTTCCAATATTGCTTCAATTTTTGATGAGCTTTAGTTCTTCTACTTACCAGCATCTGTTCCTGATTTTAAGTATGTTTTAATATTATTTTTAAATAAAATTTAAGTTTTTATAATAAATTTGTGTCACTTCCAGTTGTCACCAGGGTGAAACTAGACACTTGGTGAGTTTGCTGCATCTTTGATTCCATTAAGAAGTGATACCTAAGTGTTAAGGTGTATTATATATGAAAGGACAATATATTAGTATAAAAGTTTAACAGATCCTGTTAGCCTTAGGGATTTACAGTCCCGAGATCCGCTACGTTTCCCTCACGGGGTTCCCCGTCCGGCTTCCTCTGTATGGAAGGGATTAAGGCACTCTTCTCAGTGCCTATTTTGAGCTCTAGACCCCGGACGTTGCAGGAATGTCTGCAGGAAATTTGATGCGACCTCATAGAGCCAGAACAATAAATACTTCACTTGCCTCCTGCCCACTTCCACTTGAACTCAACCTTGTCTCTTACGAACACTTTCACTAAGGCCACAGCCCCACTATCAGTATTTGGTCAGTATTTTTTTCTCAGGAGTGGGAGCCAAAACCAGGTAAGGAACAATCAGAGAAAATATAATAGAATGTATAATAGAAACAAGTGCACCAATTCTGCATTTATCACCCACTCCTGGTTTTGTCTCCCAATCCTGAGAAAAAATACTGACCAAATACTGAGAGTGGGGCCGTGGCCTAACTCTTACAAGCTCATACTAACTGACAAAAACCATTGTATCTTGCCCTACTGTACCTACAGTAAGTGTCTATCTCTATCCTAAGCACTAAACTATATCCTATACTTTCCCTGTACCTGAACTGTATTAGAGTTACCTTAGGCATTACCTTTGCAGTACCCACAAAGCCGCATTAGTACCTTTCACACTATAATTTAGTTACATTACACTCTGTACGTCTTACATTTCACATGTCACCGAAAAACGCAGTAACAACGCTTGACAGTATTCACACTACACGATTGTTGTCTTCAGGATCAGGAGAACAACAGTCTCTGTCACAACCTTACATATAAGTAAGTAAAAATCAATAGTGCATATAAATAACATAGAGTACTTAGTAAACAATGTTTTTGATCAAAAAAAGTATAAAAGCCATCCCAACAGCGCCAAGGTGTACCCAGTCGGTACCCCAAAGAATGTCAAAAAATAAAAAAATAAATCTATACTTACCTTCCGATGGCCCCCGGTGTCTTGCTTCGCTCCGTCCTGGCTGCCGGCAGATCGCGGTACACTGAAGGACCTGCCGACGTCAGCATCGCGTGACCCGTCACATGACTATGACGTCAGTGCAGGTCCTTCGGTCCACCGCGATCTGCCGGCATGGGAGGACGAGCGCAGCGGGGGCCGTCAGAAGGTAAATATAACATTAATTTTTTATTTTATTCTTTTTTTCACAGGTTCTATGGTACCCGGGTCCAGAAGAGAGTCTCCTGTCCTCCACACTCGGGTACCATCCGCACATTTTAACGCATGGAATGCGCATCTACATATACAGTGATGCGGAATCCATGCGTTCCAATGCAAGTCAATGGCGGCAAAAACGCAGCGATTCCGCAAAATAATAGGTAGTGCTGCGTGTTTTTCCGCAATGATAATCCGCAGCGGAAATTTCCGCAGCATGTGCACAGCACATGCAGATTATCATTGGGGAACATGGCAGGCCTTCTACCATGCGTTTTTTAAGCATTTTTGCCGTGGCGGAAACGCTTAAAAAACACATCGTGGGCACACAGCCTTACTTTGCTTGGACAGTTAAAGGGAATCTGCCATTTAAAAAACATTATTAACCTGCAGATATTGAGCCAGTTCAGGTTAATAGCAGTCTGATGCTGTGTGGCCACTGCACTAGTGCCTAGCTACCTGGAGGAAATGAACTTTATTCCTCCTGTAGCCTCCAGCTTTAGATTTTCAGTCATAGAGGTGCGGCTGGCGCGGTTTCAGTCACCGTTCAGTGGATAGTTAGCAGTAGCTGTAACCGCCAGTACAACTGACATTTGTTGGGAATCTCTCTCAGGCAAAAGTAACAGGTCCAGTAAATTCTTATCCTCTTTTGCTGACAACTTAATCGTCCAAAAGGTAGAAGAGAGAACAAGGGGATCTGCTACCTTGGATCTAATCCTCATAAACAGGGAGGAAATGGTTGAGGAGGTAAAGGTGGCTGGGACCCTAGGAGGCGATTATGATATCATAGAATTTTGGCTAACTAGAGGAGGAAGACCTGTGGAGAGTCAGACTTCAAGGTTGGATTTCAGAAAGGCAGATTTTAAGGGACTCAAAGGGAGGAGTGACATTAGGTTAGGTGGGCGACATTACACTGATTAAAATGATACCTTGGTTGATGAAGGCAATGTCAGGCAATCCCTGCATGTGTCACAGGTATTTAACAGCCATGACACATGCAGCCGCTGCAAGACTAACATCAATGCCGAGCATGCCGCAAATACCCGGAGAGCACCCGAGCGTGCTCGCCGAAAGGGTTAACAATTCATGCTTGCTCATCACTAGAGTGGGCACCGCGTCAGACTGCTATTATCCTGCAGATTAAACCCCTATCTGCAAGTCAATAGCGTTTTTTTACATGGCAATTTCCCTTTAAACGCAGCAGAATTTATTTTATGCTACATATAAACATGGCCTAAATGTACAAGCAAAGTAAATGTGATATCATGAAAACTCCACCCACTGTGCATCTAAAGATGCTGCTGAACTGTGCAACATTGGTGCATTTTTTCTCTACCAACCTTTATGTGAACCCTGACAAAAAAAGTATAAAACAATGCAATAAAAATGCAATAATCAGAGAAGATTATTACTGTGTTAATTGTAAAACACAGGTAGGTCCTGCACATCTACTGTGCGCCACCGTAACTGGGAGGTACAATTACAGTAATTTGCATTAAAGGGGTTCTTTGGTTAAAACAAGTTATCACCGATCCATGGGCTCCACAGGATAGGTGATAACTTATTGACTGTTTGGGTCCAACAATTGGAAAATGCACTGATCGGAAGAATGTGGAAGTTTTATCCCTGACAGGACACTTATCCCCATTTTAAAATGGAGCTGCAGGTGGGACGTCTGACCACAGCCTCATTCTTTCTCTCGGGGGGCTTCCAAAAAAAAAAAGAGCAGCGCTCACAGCCACTGAAGGAATGAATGGATCGGTGGTCAAGTTGCACATGAGCTCAAGTCTAATGGCGACAAAAGCTCTACATTCTGCCGATTGGCTCCCAGCAGTCAGACCCCCACCAATCAATAACTTATCACTGATCCTGTGGAGAGGTGATTACTTGTTTTCACCGGAAAATCCCTGTAAGTGCATCTCTGCCGCTGTGTTTAAGTATTTAATCTCGAAGACCACAGCCCCACTATCAGTATTTGGTCAGTATGTTTTCTCTGGAGTAGGAGCCAAAACCAGGTGAGGAACAATCAGAGAAAAGGTATAATAGAAACAAGTCACCAATTCTGCATTTATCACCCACTCCTGGTTTTGGCTCCCACTCCTGAGAAAAAATACTGACTGAATACTGATAGTGGGGCTGTGGCCTAATGGAAAAAAATCTTCTCCTAGTTAATATCAGTGAGAACAAATAACCGCCATACACAACACAAACCACTCTACCAACACCAATAATACCACATACAAGGAACAAATACCGCCACACCATGACCAGACCACATATTACCACCACATAATGACAGAATAATACCACATACAAGGAACAAATACCACCACATCATGACCAGATTACAAATTACCACCAAATAGTGACCAAATAGTACAATACTGATCATGAATACAAACCACAATACTAACAACACTGTTATTACCACCAGTGATGTTATACACCGGAGCCCTGTATATAATGTCAGTGAACAGGTAATACAGGGATCACCAGTGACATTATACATAGGAGCTCTGTATATAGTGTACAGGTAATACAGTGGTCACCAGTAACATACACAGGAGCTCTGTATATACGTACTATATAGTGTATAGTATAAGTGTACATGTAATACACTGACTCAGAATTGACGTCTCTAGTTTAAGCCCTTCATCTTTGCTCTTCTTCATCTGGCACAGACCGCCATCACTTCTTCCAGCCAAGACACATCTCTGCAGAAAATAACACACACTTATCAATAAGTGATCTCTTCTAGAGCACATTCCACACTTTTTTCCCGACTTCTACACTGTTCTAGATGAAGAAAAAAGTGGCATAATGCCGCACTGCACAGTAGCAGGACCCCCTGTACCCCATGGAAAACCGTATCCTAATAAGTAAATTATATTACAAAAGTAATAATGTTCCCCACTTGCCACTATTAACTAATAGTGCATGTTCCTCAATATGGCCCCCAAATAGTAATAAAGTTCCTTATCCAGCCTGCCCCCCCCATGTGTCCAGCCTGGCCCCTCCCATATATCAATCCAGGCCCCCATGTGTCCAGCCTGGCCTCCCATGTGTCCAGCCTGCTCCCCCATATATCAATCCAGCCCCCATGTGTCCAGCCTGCTCTCCCCCATATATCAATCCAAGCTCCCATGTATCCAGCCTGCTCTCTCCCCATATATCAGTCCAGGCACCCATGTGTCCAGCCTGCTCTCCCCTCCCCATATATCAATCCAGGCCCCCATGTGTTCAGCCTGCCCCCCCATATATCAATCGAGACCTCCATGGGTCCAGCCTGCTCCCCCCCCATATATCATTCCAGGCCCCCATGTGTCCAGCCTGCTCTCCCCCCATATATCAATCCAGGCTCCCATGTGTCCAGCCTGCTCTCCCCGCCATAACTCAATCCAGGCCCCCATTTTTCCAGCCTGCTCCCTCACATATATCAATCCAGGCCCCCATGTGTCCAGCCTGCTCCCCCATGTATCAATCCAGCCCCAATGTGTCCAGCCTGCTCTCCCCCATATATCAATCCAAGCTCCCATGTATCCAGCCTGCTCTCTCCCCATATATCAGTCCAGGCACCCATGTGTCCAGCCTGCTCTCCCCTCCCCATATATCAATCCAGGCCCCCATGTGTTCAGCCTGCCCCCTCATATATCAATCGAGACCTCCATGGGTCCAGCCTGCTCCCCCCCCATATATCATTCCAGGCCCCCATGTGTCCAGCCTGCTCTCCCCCATATATCAATCCAGGCTCCCATGTGTCCAGCCTGCTCTCCCCGCCATAACTCAATCCAGGCCCCCATTTTTCCAGCCTGCTCCCTCACATATATCAATCCAGGCCCCCATGTGTCCAGCCTGCTACCCCCCCATATATCAATCCAGGCCCCCATGTATTCAGCATGCTGCCCCCCATATATCAATCCATTCCCCCATGTGTCCTGACTGCACCCCCCATATATCAATCCGGGCCACCATGTGTCCTACCTGCACCCCCCCTCATATATCAATCCAGGACCCCATTTGTCCAGCCTGCTCCCCCCACATATCAATCCAAGCCTCCATGTGTCCAGCCTACCCCCCCCTTCATGTGTCCAGGCTGCCCCCCCTTCATGTGTCCAGCCTGCCCCCCCTTCATGTGTTCAGCCTGCCCTCTTCATGTGTCCAGCCTGCACCTCCCTTCATGTGTCCAGCCTGCACCACCTTCATGTGTCCAGTCTGCATCCCCCTTCATGTGTCCCTCCTGCTCCCCATTCATTTGTCCATCCGGCTCCCCCTTCATGTGTCCAGCCTGCTCCCCCTTCATGTGTCCAGCCTGCATCCCCCTTCATGTGTCCAGCCTGCTCCCCATCATGTGTCCAGCCTGCTCCCCCTTCATGTCCAGACTGCTCCCCCTTCATGTCCAGCCTGCTCCTGCTTTATGTGTCCAGCCTGCTCCTCATTTATGTGTCCAGCCTGCCCCTCCTTTGTGTCCAGCCTGCCCCTCCTTCATGTGTCCAGCCTGCTCCCCCTTCATGTGTCCAGCCTGCTCCCCTTTCATGTGTCCAGCTTGCTCCCCTTTCATGTGTCCAGCCTGCACCCCCCTTCATGTGTCCAGCCTGCTCCCCCTTCATGTGTCCAGCCTGCTCCCCCTTCATGTGTCCAGCCTGCACTCCCCATCAGGTGTCCAGCCTGCACTCCCCTTCATGTGTCCAGCCTGCACTCCCCTTCATTTGTCCATCCCGCACCCCCCTTTGTGTGTCCAGCCTGCACTCCCCTTCATGTGTCAAGCCTGCTCCTCCTTCATGTATCCAACCTGCTCCCACTTCATGCGTCCAGCCTGCACCTCCCTTCATGTGTCCATCCTGCTCCCCCTTCATGTGTCCATCCTGCTCCCCCTTCATATGTCCATCCTGCTCCCTCCCCATATATCTGTCCAGGCCCCCATGTTTCCTGCCTGCTCTCCCCTCCCCATATATCAATCCAGGCCCCCATGTGTTCAGCCTGCCCCCCCCATATATCAATCAAGACCCCCATGGTCCAGCCTGCTCCCCTCCATATATCGATCCAGGCCTCCATGTGTCCTTCCTGCTCCCCCCCATATATCAATCCAGGCCCCCATGTGTCCAGCCTGCTTCCCCCATGTATCAATCCAGGCTCCCATGTGTCCAGCCTGCTCTCCCCGCCATAAATCAATCCAGGCCCCCATTTTTCCAGCCTGCTCCCTCCCATATATCAATCCAGGCCCCCATGTGTCCAGCCTGCTACCCCCCCATATATCAATCCAGGCCCCCATGTGTTCAGCATGCTGCCCCCCATATATCAATCCAGGCCCCCATGTGTCCCGACTGCTCCCCCCATATATCAATCCGGGCCACCATGTGTCCTACCTGCACCCCCCTCATATATCAATTCAAGCCCCCATTTGTCCAGCCTGTTCCCCCCCATATATCAATCCAGGCCTCCATGTGTCCAGCCTGCCCCCCCTTCATGTGTCCAGCCTGCTCCCCCTTCATGTGTCCAGCCTTCTCCTCCTTTGTGTGTCCAGCCTGCCCCTCCTTCATGTGTCCAGCCTGCCCCTCCTTTATGTGTCCAGCCTGCCCCTCCTTCATGTGTCCAGCCTGCACCCCCCTTCATGTGTTCAACCTGCACCCCCTTCATGTGTCTAGCCTGCTCCCCTTTCATGAGTCCAGCCTGCACCCCCCTTCATGTGTCGAGCCTGCCCCCACTTCATGTGTCCAGCATGCTCCCCCTTCATGTGTCCAGCCTGCACCCCCCCTTCATGTGTCTAGCCTGCTCCCCCTTCATGTGTCTAGCCTGCTCCCCCTTCATGTGTCCAGCCTGATCCCTTTTGTGTGACTAGCCTGCTCCCCATTCATGTGTCAAGCCTGCACCCCCCCTTCATGTGTCCAGTGTGCATCCCCCTTCATGTGTCCCTCCTGCTCCCCCTTCCTGTGTCCAGCCTGCTCCCCCTTCATGTGTCCAGCCTGCTCCCCCTTCATGTGTCCAGCCTGCCTCCCCCTTCATGTGTCTAGCCTGCACACCCCTCATGTGTCCAGCCTGCGCCCACTCATGTGTCCATCCTGCCCCCCTCTTGTGTCCAGCCTGCACCCCTTCATGTGTCCAGCCTGCTCCCCCTTCATGTGTCCAGCCTGCTCCCCCTTCATGTGTCCGGCCTGCTCCCCCTTCATGTGTCCAGCCTGCCTCCCCCTTCATGTGTCCAGCCTGCAATCCCCTTCATGTGTCCAGCCCGCACCCCCTTCATGTGTCCAGCCTGCCCCTCTTCATGTGTCCAGCCTACTCCCCCATCATGTGTCCCTCCTGCTCCCCCTTCATGTGTCCAGCCTGCTCCCCCTTCATGTGTCCAGCCTGCTCCCCATTTATATGTCCAGCCTGCCCCCTTCATGTGTCTAGCCTACAATTCCCTTCATGTGTCCAGCCCACACACCCCTTCATGTCTCCAGCCTGCATCCCCCCTTCATGTGTCCAGTCTGCATCCCCCTTCATGTGTCCAGCTTGCCCGCCCTTCGTGTCCAGCCTACCCCCCTTCATGTGTCTAGCCTGCTCCCCCGTCATGTGTCCAGCCTGCTCCCCCTTCATGTGTCAAGCCTGCACCCACCCTTCATGGGTCCAGTCTGCATCCCCTTTCATGTGTCCCTCCTGCTCCCCCTTCATGTGTCCAGCCTGCTCCCCCTTCATGTGTCCAGCCTGCTCCCCCTTCATGTGTCCAGCCTGCCTCCCCCTTCATGTGTCTAGCCTGCACACCCCTCATGTGTCCAGCCTGCCCCCATTCATGTGTGCTTCCTGCCCCCCCTCATGTGTCCAGCCTGCACCCCTTCATGTGTCCAACCTGCAATCTCCTTCATGTGTCCTGCCCGCACCCCCTTCATGTGTCCAGCCTGCCCCTCTTCATGTGTCCAGCCTGCTCCCCCATCATGTGTCCCTCCTGCTCCCCCTTCATGTGTCCAGCCTGCTCCCTCTTCATGTATCCAGCCTGCTCCCCCTTTATGTGCTCAGCCTGTCCCCTTCATGTGTCTAGCCTGCTCCCCCATCATGTGTCCAGCCTGCTCCCCCTTCATGTGTCCAGCCCACACCCCCCTTCATGTGTCCAGCCTGCATCCCCCCTTCATGTGTCCAGTCTGCAACCCCCTTCATGTGTCCAGCCTGCCCGCCCTTCATGTGTCCAGCCTGCCCCCCTTCATGTGTCCAGCCTGCTCCCCCATCATGTGTCCAGCCTGCTCCCCCTTCATGTGTCAAGCCTGCACCCCCCTTCATGTGTCCAGTCTGCATCCCCCTTCATGTGTCCCTCCTGCTCCCCCTTCATGCGTCCAGCCTGCTTCCCCTTCATGTGTCTAGCCTGCTCCCCCTTCATTTGTCTAGCCTGCTCCCCCTTCATGTGTCCAGCTTGATCCCTTTTGTGTGACTAGCCTGCTCCCCATTCATGTGTCAAGTCTGCACCCCCCCTTCATGTGTCCAGTGTGCATCCCCCTTCATGTGTCCCTCCTGCTCCCCCTTCCTGTGTCCAGCCTGCTCCCCCTTCATGTGTCCAGCCTGCTCCCCCTTCATGTGTCCAGCCTGCCTCCCCCTTCATGTGTCTAGCCTGCACACCCCTCATGTGTCCAGCCTGCGCCCACTCATGTGTCCATCCTGCCCCCCTCTTGTGTCCAGCCTGCACCCCTTCATGTGTCCAGCCTGCTCCCCCTTCATGTGTCCAGCCTGCTCCCCCTTCATGTGTCCGGCCTGCTCCCCCTTCATGTGTCCAGCCTGCCTCCCCCTTCATGTGTCCAGCCTGCAATCCCCTTCATGTGTCCAGCCCGCACCCCCTTCATGTGTCCAGCCTGCCCCTCTTCATGTGTCCAGCCTACTCCCCCATCATGTGTCCCTCCTGCTCCCCCTTCATGTGTCCAGCCTGCTCCCCCTTCATGTGTCCAGCCTGCTCCCCATTTATATGTCCAGCCTGCCCCCTTCATGTGTCTAGCCTGCAATTCCCTTCATGTGTCCAGCCCACACACCCCTTCATGTCTCCAGCCTGCATCCCCCCTTCATGTGTCCAGTCTGCATCCCCCTTCATGTGTCCAGCTTGCCCGCCCTTCGTGTCCAGCCTGCCCCCCTTCATGTGTCTAGCCTGCTCCCCCGTCATGTGTCCAGCCTGCTCCCCCTTCATGTGTCAAGCCTGCACCCACCCTTCATGGGTCCAGTCTGCATCCCCTTTCATGTGTCCCTCCTGCTCCCCCTTCATGTGTCCAGCCTGCTCCCCCTTCATGTGTCCAGCCTGCTCCCCCTTCATGTGTCCAGCCTGCCTCCCCCTTCATGTCTCTAGCCTGCACACCCCTCATGTGTCCAGCCTGCCCCCATTCATGTGTGCTTCCTGCCCCCCCTCATGTGTCCAGCCTGCAACCCTTCATGTGTCCAACCTGCAATCTCCTTCATGTGTCCTGCCCGCACCCCCTTCATGTGTCCAGCCTGCCCCTCTTCATGTGTCCAGCCTGCTCCCCCATCATGTGTCCCTCCTGCTCCCCCTTCATGTGTCCAGCCTGCTCCCTCTTCATGTATCCAGCCTGCTCCCCCTTTATGTGCTCAGCCTGCCCCCTTCATGTGTCTAGCCTGCAATCCCCTTCATGTGTCCAGCCCACACCCCCCTTCATGTGTCCAGCCTGCATCCCCCCTTCATGTGTCCAGTCTGCAACCCCCTTCATGTGTCCAGCCTGCCCGCCTTTCATGTGTCCAGCCTGCCCCCCTTCATGTGTCCAGCCTGCTCCCCCGTCATGTGTCCAGCCTGCTCCCCCTTCATGTGTCAAGCCTGCACCCCCCTTCATGTGTCCAGTCTGCATCCCCCTTCATGTGTCCCTCCTGCTCCCCCTTCATGCGTCCAGCCTGCTTCCCCTTCATGTGTCTAGCCTGCTCCCCCTTCATTTGTCTAGCCTGCTCCCCCTTCATGTGTCCAGCTTGATCCCTTTTGTGTGACTAGCCTGCTCCCCATTCATGTGTCAAGCCTGCACCCCCCCTTCATGTGTCCAGTGTGCATCCCCCTTCATGTGTCCCTCCTGCTCCCCCTTCCTGTGTCCAGCCTGCTCCCCCTTCATGTGTCTAGCCTGCACACCCCTCATGTGTCCAGCCTGCCCCCACTCATGTGTCCATCCTGCCCCCCTCTTGTGTCCAGCCTGCACCCCTTCATGTGTCCAGCCTGCTCCCCTTCATGTGTCCAGCCTGCCTCCCCCTTCATGTGTCTAGCCTGCACACCCCTCATGTGTCCAGCCTGCCCCCACTCATGTGTCCATCCTGCCCCCCTCTTGTGTCCAGCCTGCACCCCTTCATGTGTCCAGCCTGCTCCCCCTTCATGTGTCCAGCCTGCTCCCCCTTCATGTGTCCGGCCTGCTCCCCCTTCATGTGTCCAGCCTGCCTCCCCCTTCATGTGTCCAGCCTGCAATCCCCTTCATGTGTCCAGCCCGCACCCCCTTCATGTGTCCAGCCTGCCCCTCTTCATGTGTCCAGCCTACTCCCCCATCATGTGTCCCTCCTGCTCCCCCTTCATGTGTCCAGCCTGCTCCCCCTTCATGTGTCCAGCCTGCTCCCCATTTATATGTCCAGTCTGCCCCCTTCATGTGTCTAGCCTGCAATCCCCTTCATGTGTCCAGCCCACACACCCCTTCATGTGTCCAGCCTGCATCCCCCCTTCATGTGTCCAGTCTGCATCCCCCTTCATGTGTCCAGCTTGCCCGCCCTTCGTGTCCAGCCTGCCCCCCTTCATGTGTCTAGCCTGCTCCCCCGTCATGTGTCCAGCCTGCTCCCCCTTCATGTGTCAAGCCTGCACCCCCCCTTCATGGGTCCAGTCTGCATCCCCTTTCATGTGTCCCTCCTGCTCCCCCTTCATGTGTCCAGCCTGCTCCCCCTTCATGTGTCCAGCCTGCTCCCCCTTCATGTCTCTAGCCTGCACACCCCTCATGTGTCCAGCCTGCCCCCATTCATGTGTGCTTCCTGCCCCCCCCCTCATGTGTCCAGCCTGCACCCCTTCATGTGTCCAACCTGCAATCTCCTTCATGTGTCCTGCCCGCACCCCCTTCATGTGTCCAGCCTGCCCCTCTTCATGTGTCCAGCCTGCTCCCCCATCATGTGTCCCTCCTGCTCCCCCTTCATGTGTCCAGCCTGCTCCCTCTTCATGTATCCAGCCTGCTCCCCCTTTATGTGCTCAGTCTGCCCCCTTCATGTGTCTAGCCTGCAATCCCCTTCATGTGTCCAGCCCACACCCCCCTTCTTGTGTTCAGCCTGCATCCCACCTTCATGTGTCCAGTCTGCATCCCCCTTCATGTGTCCAACCTGCCCGCCCTTCATGTGTCCAGCCTGCCCCCCTTCATGTGTCCAGCCTGCTCCCCCATCATGTGTCCAGCCTGCTCCCCCTTCATGTGTCAAGCCTGCACCCCCCTTCATGTGTCCAGTCTGCATCCCCCTTCATGTGTCCCTCCTGCTCCCCCTTCATGCGTCCAGCCTGCTTCCCCTTCATGTGTCCAGCCTGCGTCCCCCTTCATGTGTCCTGCCTGCATCCCCCTTCATGTGTCTAGCCTGCACACCCCCTCATGTGTCCAGCCTGCCCCCACTCATGTGTCAAGCCTGCCCCCCCTGATGTGTCAAGCCTGCCCCCCCTCATGTGTCCAGCCTGCCCCCCCTTCATGTGTCCAGCCTGCAATCCCCTTCATGTGTCCATCCCGCACCCCCCTTCATGTGTCCAGCCCACCTGACCTTCATGTGTCTAGCCTGCCCCCCTTCATGTGTCCAGCCTGCTCCCCCATCATGTATCCCTCCTGCTTCCACTTCATGTGTCCAGCCTGCTCCCCTTTCATGTGTCCAGCCCACACCCCCCCTTCATGTGTCCAGCCTGCACCCCCCCTCATGTGTCCAGCCTGCACACCCCTCATGTGTCCAGCCTGCCCCCTTCATGTGTCCAGCCTGCAATCCCCTTCATGTGTCCAGCCCACACCCTCCTTCATGTGTCCAGCCTGCATCCCCCTTCATGTGTCCAGTCTGCATCCCCCTTCATGTGTCCAGCCTGCCCGCCCTTCATGTGTCCAGCCTGCTCCCCATCATGTGTCCAGCCTGCTCCTCCTTCATGTGTCCAGCCTGCCCTTTCTTCATGTGTCCAGCCTGCCCCCCCTTCATTTGTCCAGCCTGCCCCCCCTTCATGTGTCCAGCCTGCCCCCCCTTCATGTGTCCAGCCTGTCCCCCTTCATGAGTCCAGCCTGCTCCCCTGTCATGTGTCCTTCCTGCTCACCCTTCATGTGTCCCTCCTGCTCCCCCTTCTTGTGTCCAGCCTGCCTCCTCTTCATGTGTCCAGCCTGCACTCGTCCTCAGGTGTCCAGCCTGCCCCCCTTCATGTGTCCAGCCTGAACTCCCCTTCATGTGTCCAGCCTGCTCCTCCTTCATGTATCCAGCCTGCTTCCACTTCATGTGTCCAGCCTGCACCCCCCTTCATGTGTCCGTCCTGCTCCCCCTTCATGTGTCCATCCTGCTCCCCCTTCATGTGTCCATCCTGCTCCCCCTTCATGTGTCCAGCCTGCCCCCCTTCATGTGTCCAGCCTGGCCCCCCATATACCCACACAGGCCCCCATATGTCCATCCAGGCCCCCCACCCCATATACCCATCCAGGCCCCCCATGTGTCCGGCCTGCCCCCCCCCCAATATCCATCCCATACATTAAAAAAAAAAAAAAATACTCACCTCTCCCGTTCCCTGTTGAACTTTTTGGAAGGTGTATGTCCCATTATATCTGACGTTGCTGACGTAGAAGTAACACAGCATTTCAGAAAAGGAACATCATACTAACAGTAAAATAAATATGGTGGTGGTATTTGTGATAGTCTGGGGCTGTTTTGCTGCTTCAGAACCTGGAAGCCTTGCTGTGGTAAATTTAACCATGAATTCTGCTGTGTACCAAAAAATCCTGAAGTAGAATATCTGGCCATCTGTTCGAGACCTCAAGCTGAAGCGCACATAGGTTATGCAGCAGGACAATGGTCCAAAACACACAAGCAAGTCCACCTTTGAATAGATTAAAAAAACAAAATTAAGACTTTGGAGTGGCCTAGTCATAGTCCTGACCTTAATCCGATTGAGATGCTGTGGCATGACCATAAAAAGGCGGTTCATGCTCGGTAACCCTCCAATGTGGCTGAATTACAACAATTTAGCAAAGATGTGTGGGCCAAAATTCCTCCAGAGCGTTGGAAAAGACTCATTGCCAGTTATAGTAAACGCTTGATTGCAGTTGTTGTTGCTAAGGGAGGCCCAATCAGTTATTAGGTTTAAGGGTAAGCACTTTTTCAGGTTTGGAATTTCTTTTTCCCTTAATAATAAAGTCCTTCATTTAAAAACTGCATTTTGTGTTTCCTTCTGTTATCTTTGTCTAATATTTAAATTTGTTTTGTGATCTGAAACATTTAAGTGTGGCAAACATGCAGAATAATAAGAAATTAGGAAGGGGGCCAACACTTTTTCACACCACTGTACTTGGCTTACAAATACTGATGTAAAAAACTCACCAAATACTCAACGTGTGCACTAGGGTGATTATGCGTTCTGCAGAGAAAATAAAAATTAGTTTTATTCAATGTCTCGCCCTCTATAATTGATACACATAATGATCTGTAATATCCTTTAAAAAATCATTTCTTTTGGTTGTGTTTAAAAGGTGGCTCAATGTCCTTAATGTCAGCCCTTGAACACTTAATAGCCGCTAAAATAGGATTTGGGTAGTTTTAATATAGAGCAGCAATAAGGGCCCCACCGCTCCTTAAAACTCTCTCCAATTTTCTTATTTGTAATCTGTAAAGAATATTTAATATTATTAATATTAGTTTATATTTTCAGCTTCAAAGTAAACTTGCCAGATTATCGACAACATTCGGTGTTATTCTAATCTCTAAATATTTACGCAGCAGCCTACACCACTCCCATGTGTCTTTTACTGTCTAATTAATTTTTTTTTCACTTTCTTTAATTTATAATAGTAATTTGCAAGTGTTGATTAGCGATATTAAAGTGATTTGCAGCAACTAGGGTAAAGTGAAGTTCATGTCATTCGACACGACCAGTCGTAACACTGGTACAGCGTGTGTCCTCTTGCAACAGAAATTGCAGAAAGAACTACTGAGTTTGCCGTGTAGGCACACATTTATGAGCTAATTATTGCAAGCGTGTTTGATAAATTGTGGCTGGCATCAACATGTCCAAATATAAAGTTGTTCGAGAGATTTTTTGCTGCCTGGAATCAAATGGATAAACCATGTTTTTGGCTGAAATGGAAGATGACATAGTTTCAACTGAGCTAGGTCCATTTAAGGAGTGTCTAGTTGAATTTTGCACCAACCAGCCTGGACAATGCCATCCAAGAGATGATTACAAAAAATGGCTAATACTGGCACTCCACTTTCTTGGTTCGCTGGCGAACCCAGACGTACAAATCAACACTCCAGGCACCTACCATCGGGCCCGATGGTATTCCAAAGTGATATATGCTCTGAAGATCTTCATGTTTTGTCACCAATTTCATTTAACTTTGACAGAGTTAAAAAATCTCTGTCAATTTTGCACTGTCCACTTATACTTGAAGGATTGATACCTCTGTCAGATCCCAGTCACATCGCTGCAAAATGTCTGGACATTACTGCAAGAACTTGTAGCATATAAAGGAATCAACCCACCTGTTGCTGAGGCAGCAATAAAAACTTTCAACAGACACCAGTGGTACCTCAGTGAGATTATGGTGGGTCTGGCTTTTTTCGACAGTGAGGTTCCAACCGCAGAAAGGGTTGAGTTGGTACTGGCTCTGCAGAAGGAAAGCAACGATGTCTGCTCAACTCGCATGCAGCTTGCCGAAGACCTTGTGTCACGCAAGAAGCTTCATTACTTCATGTCGTTCAAAACAAAAAACTGTTTGTTGCACTGGTAATAAACTAAGATTCTCTTCATCAAGATCCTTGTCTGTGGCACACTAATGCAAGTTACATCGATGCAACCTCAAAAGTTGCCAGATTGAAAATCGTGAATGATACTGCTGAAACACTCCATTGCATTCATGAGTACATTCAATTCATCACTGAGCACTCAAGAAGACAAGAAACTGTTTATTCTCCAGTGTGTGGAGAAGCATCACCATGACTATCCTGAACCAAATAAAGCGAGTTTTGTTAAAAAAAGTGAAACTACTGTAAAGTTGTACATTTACTTTGCTGCAAGACATTTATTACAAATAATTGTTAGTTTTATGATGATTGAGCCACCAGTAAACAATGTTGCAATGTTACGAAATTTTGTGTATGTTACAATCCCATCAAAGGGAATAATTCCAAGGGATGAGACCTAAAAATTTGCACAAAATTTTTTTGACTGTCACCCTTGTGGGCATGTGGCCTCACTGTATCCCAAAATAGGCAGATACAAAATACTTTAGCTGAATCTGCAATTCTGCTCGTAGGTCCCATAAGGGGAGTTAAAAGTAGTATACCTTTCAGGTGGTCATACTGAAGACAACCTCAAAATGCTGGTGAATAAAAACAGAGTGTGATTAGTTTACCAAATAGTTGCAGAAATAGAGCTAAAAAAACATAATATAAGTGGAAAAGTGTACACCTAATTGATGAGTGGTTTTGAAGCTTCCAAATGGTGAGTTCAAAGGTCAATCCAACCAAAAATTATAAATACAGCTTTAACGGTCAGAGCATCAAAACCTGTCCAGAGTGATAGGAATAGATATGAGCTACAGTAAAGGATTCAGACAAACTGCTCTGCCTCTTTAAGAAATTAAAATGATGCAGCCATTACAGGTCCGCAGTAACCTCTTTATTGGGGCTCATTCACATGACCGTATTTTCAGTCCGAGTGTGATCCGACAAAACATCGTGTTGCACTTGGCCAATGTTATTCTATGGGGCTGTGCACATTTCAATTTTTTCCTCGGACCGAGCCAGACTGAAGAAAAAATAGCAACATGTCTGATATCCAAGTGCGGTCTGATTTTCATGGACTGACAGAATGGAAAAGATGGAGAAATTTTTTTTATCCATCTTCTCCTCATCCGAGAAAATCGGCTCACACTATGATCACACTCATTTTTTCAGCTAAAAGAAGCTACGGTGGTGTGACCCTAGCCTTATTTTGCTCAACAGAAAACACATTGACTAAAACAACATTAAAGCCTAATTCCACAAGGGGTGCTACATTCTGTAATCTAAAAAAATGTAAAATGCTTTACCACCTGCTACTGTGAGTTGGACATTCATTCATCAGATTCTCCCTTCTGCATTATTACAAGGGCTTCTCATTAAATTAGAATATCATCAAAAAGTTAATTTATTTCAGTTCTTCAATACAAAAAGTGAAACTCATATTATATAGAGTCATTACACACAGAGTGATCTATTTCAAGTGTTTATTTCTGTTAATGTTGATGATTATGGCTTACAGCCAATGAAAACACAAAAGTCATTATGTCAGTAAGTTAGAATAATTAACAAAAAATACATGCAAAGGCTTCCTAAGCATTTAAAAAGGTCCATTAGTCTGTTTCAGTAGGCTCCACAATCATGGGGAAGACTGCTGACTTGACTGAAGTCCAGAAGGCAGTCATTGACACCCTCCACAAGGAGGGTAAGCCACAAAAGGTCATTGCTAAAGAAGCTGGCTGTTCACAGAGTGCTGTATCCAAGCATATTAATGAAAAGTTGAGTGGAAGGAAAAAGTGTGGTATGGAAAGGTGCACAAGCAACCGGGATAACCACTGCCTTGAAAGGATTGATAAGAAAAGGCCATTCAAAAATTTGGGGGAAATTCACAAGGAGCGGACTGCTGCTGGAGTCATTGCTTCAAGATCCACCACACACAGACTTATCCAGGACATGGGCTACAAGTGTCGCATTTTAGTGCTTGATTATCAATAGAACAGTGGGGTGTTCTGTATTGTGATACTATTATTATTTTTATCCTCTTAATATATTGTAATCATCATACTATATGGCACTTTGTACTTACAATTGCTAATTTTGCCTTTCTGCCCAGCTAATTCTTCTCTTTTCTCTGCTGAATGTAGAAACATGAAGTCTGTTTTCACTGAATTTATCATTCCCCTTTTAAATTCCTGACCCAGCTGCTCCCTCCTCCCCATTGCCAGGGACTTGCAGTGACTTATGACTCATGCTGGGAAAATTAACTTCCAGTTTCTACACAGAGCTTAGAAAGATTCAGCTAGTCAGTTTTTAATCACGTGATGTTATAGTCAGACCTAATGGAAAACAGAAGAATTAACTGGGTAGAAAGGTAAAATGAGCAATTGTAAATACACAGTGCTATATAATATGATGATTGCAATATAGTAAGAGGATAAAAATTTTCATGAGAGTGCTTTTTTAAGTCTGCAGTGCTACATTTGTTTGATACTGTTGGTTAGGTATTTTGTGCTTCAGTGCATAATACTTGATTTGCACAGCTGAGGCAGTATGATGTGCTGCACTGTGGTATTTGTTTTTCACTGCTGAGAAGATATGTTGTGTTGCATTGTGGTATTTTTTGGCACTTCTCGGAAGGTATTTTATGCTGCTCTATGATAGCAATTTGGTGCTTTTGGGGAGGTATTCAGTGTTGAAATTTAATGTTTTTGCAGCACTTCTGCTGGAGTATTTATTACTGCCCAGTAATATACCTTTTTGAAGCTGCTTGGGGATATATTGTGTTACACTGGTATTTACTGCTTCTGGAAAGGTATTTAGTGCTGCAGCTATGATATTTGGTGTTGAAGATCTATATTGTGCTGCATTACAATTTTTTTTTACATTTCCTAAGAGATATTTAGTGTTGCATTGTGAAATTTGTTTGCAGCTTCTTTAGATGCTGCTTTGGTGATATTTTCTTTTCTGATTTATACTTTTGTTGAGATATTTAATACTGCATTGTGATACTTGTATGGTACTGCTACGCAGGTATGTTGTTCTGCCCTTTGATTTTTGTTTGGAGATCGATGTTATGTTGTATTTAGATATTGGTTTGTACTGCTGAGAAGGTATTTTGTGCTGCACTGTAGTATTTGGGTATTGTGATATTTATGTGATCCTGCTGCGGAGGTATAATGTGCTGCACTGTGGTATTTTTATGGTTCTTCAATGAGGTATTTTTTGCCGCTTTGTGATATTTGTTTGGTGCTGCTGGGGAGGTATTAAGTGCTACACTGTTTTGTTTATCACTACTGGGGAGGTATTTTCTGCTGCACTGTAGCAATAGAGACTGTTAGGAAAGCATTTTATGCCATAATATGATATATGTTTGGCTCTTCTGAGAAGGTACAGGTGCATCTCACTAAATTAGAATATCATAAAAAAGTTAATTTATTTCAGTTCGTCAATATAAAAAGTGAAACTCATATATTATATAGAGTCATTACAAACAGAGTGATCTATTTCCAGTGTTTATTTCTGTTAATGTTGATGATTATGGCTTACAGCCAATGAAAACACAAAAATCATTAACTCAGTAAATTAGAATAATTAACAAAAAACACCTGCAAAGGCTTCGTACACATTTAGAAAGGTCCCTTAGTCTGTCTTGTAGGCTCCACAATCATGGGGAAGATTGCTGACTTGACAGATGACCAGAAGGCAGTCATTGACACTAAGTAAATGCAAAGTAAATTTTGCATTTCATTTGGAAATCAAGGTCCCAGAGTCTGGAGGAAGAGTGGAGAGGCACACAATCCAAGCTGCTGGAGGTCTAGTGTGAAGTTTCCACAATCAGTGATGGTCTGGGGAGCCATATCATCTGCTGGTGTAGGTCCACTGTGTTTTATCAAGACCAAAGTTAGCACAGAGAATCTATGGGGTATTGTCAAGAGGAAGATGAGACACCAGACCCAACAATGCAGACGAGCTGAAGGCTGCTATCAAAGCAACCTGGGCTTCCATAACACCTCAGCAGTGCCACAGGCTGATCACCTCCATGCCACACCGCATTGATGTAGTAATTAATGCAAAAGGAGCCCGACCAAGTATTGAGTGCATTTACTGAACATACATTTCAGTAGGCCAACATTTCAGATTTTAAAAACATTTTTCAAGCTGTTTTATAAAGTATTCTAATTTACTGAGATAATGACTTTTGTGTTTTCATTGGCTGTAAGCCATAATCATCAACATTAACAGAAATAAACACTTGAAATAGATCACTCTGTTTGTAGTGACTCTATATAATATGAGTTTCACTTTTTGTATTGAAGAGCTGAAATAAATTTACTTTTTGACGCTATTCTAATTTAGTGGGATGCAACTGTATATTGTGCTGCTTTGTGTGTGTTTTTATGGAACTTTTGGGAGCTAGTTTATGTTTCTTTGTGATATTTGTTTGGCACTTTCTGGCAAGTATTTAGTGTTGCACTGTGATATTTGGCTTATGCTTCTGGGGAGGTTTGTTATGCTGCACTGCATATATATTTGGGGCTGCTATGAAGGTATTTTGTGTTGCACTGTGATATTTATTTTGCCATTTTGGGGAAGTGCCTGTGTTCCACACTTCTTGTTAGGGTTGAGCGAGTATGTTCTGTCCGAGTATGCTCGGGCCGAGCTTCGAGTATTTATAGCTGCTCGGTGATATGGTTGAATCGCTCCCGTGTGCATGATTTGCAACTGTTTGACAGCTTTATTACATGTGAGGAATGTGAAAGAAATAAACATTCCTCACATGTAATAAAACTGTCAAACAGTTGCAAATCATGCACACGGAGCGATTTAACCTTATCACCGAGCAGCTATAAATACTCGAAGCTCGGCCCCAGCATACTCGGCGAAAGGGTTAATAGAACATACTCGCTCAACACTACTTCTGGTCTATTGCAACACTTTACTGACACTTTATTATGAAGTCCTTTCCTCTTCACTACTGAATGTTGCTGCGCATGCAATAAAGGATTACGTCCTCTGTGGGCAAAGTCGGCGCACTCTGCACTCTCGTTCCACCAATGAAGACTGCAACAACAGTCCCAGCCCCTCCTGTCATGTGTATGCCTCCAGCCCCTCCTATCATGTGTATGCCTCCAGCCCCTCCTGTCATGTGTATGCCTTCAGCCCCTCCTGTCATGTGTATGCCTCCAGCCCCTCCTGTCATGTGTATGCCTCCAGCCCCTCCTGTCATGTGTATGCCCCCAGCCCCTCCTGTCATGTGTATTCCCCCAGCCCCTCCTGTCATGTGTATTCCCCCAGCCCCTCCTGTCATGTGTATGCCCCCAGCCCCTCCTGTCATGTGTATTCCCCCAGCCCCTCCTGTCATGTGTATTCCCCCAGCCCCTCCTATCATGTGTATGCCTCCAGCCCCTCCTGTCATGTGTATGCCTCCAGCCCCTCCTGTCATGTGTACGCCCCCAGCCCCTCCTGTTATGTGTATTCCCTCAGCCCCTCCTGTCATGTGTATGTCCTCAGCCCCTCCTGTCATGTATAAGCTCCCAGCCCCTCCTGTCATGTGTATGTCCCCAGCCCCTCCTGTCATGTGTATGCCCCCAGCCCCTCCTGTCATGTGTATGCCCCCAGCCCCTCCTGTCATGTGTATTCCTTCAGCCCCTCCTGTCATGTGTATGTCCTCAGCCCCTCCTGTCATGTGTAAGCTCCCAGCCCCTCCTGTCATGTGTATGCTCCCAGCCCCTCCTCTCATGTGTATGCCCTCAGCCCCTCCTGTCATGTGTATGCCCCCAGCCCCTCCTGTCATGTATATGACTCACCCCCTGGGCCAGTGCTGTAGTGCGGCGCGCGTGCGCGCGGGGGATACCCGGAGCCGGATCCGATGGGGGTAGTAGTCTTCGTGTGGCGGTGACCCGGTCCGCGCCCAGGGTGGTCAAACTAAGTGGCAGTTATTGGTATGATGGTATTAGTGTCCGACTACGCCACCCGTTGAATGCGGTTATGAAACCGCCGCTGCAGGGCAGACCGCTGAGGCCGGTGGTATAGGTGTGCAGCAATGTTGATATAACCCCCAACGGGAGAGGTATGGCCTCAGGGCAGCGGATGTGGGTGATGTTGGGAGTGATGGTGTGGATGTCCCAGCACTAACGGTGCGACAAGGAAGCACGGAGACGCGAGGGTACAGTTCAGGGCCTTTACTGATGGTACAAGGCAAATTCCCCCGGGAGTACTGGCTAGTAGTTGGGGCCTGGTTAGTCTGCGAGTAAGCCGGAGTTCCCCTGGCCAGGTGGAGTTGTAGGCCTTCCCGTTAGTCTGTACCCTTCCTGGCTACCCTGCTTTCAGCGGTTACAAGTAGCCCACGTCCCTGGGTATACCGTGTGGTGCTCACCCGTATGGCTGGTGACCTGGGGCCTCCTGTTAGCCTCCGCTCCGGGATGGCGGTGCTGGTCCCTTCGTTGTGACTGAGCCTCCGGGCTTTTATGGCCAGAGGACCTGGAATCCCCTGCCGGATGGATTCTGCTGCTGGGTATATCTTAGTCCCCACAGCCTCGGACTCCTGTGTCCGGTTTTAGTACCTTCTCCCAGGGCGAGCTCTGCACAGCTCCAGCCCCTGGCGCTTCTCCTTGGCTCCTACAGAGCTCCTGATGTCTATCTGTCCCTGTTTCTGCGTGTCCAGACCAGACTCCGTCTCTGTCTGGAACTCCTCTCTCTAACCCTGCCTCAGCCCCAGTTTATGTAGGGGAAGTTCTTCCCCTCCCAGGACTGGGCAGGAGGTGTGGCATGCTTAGGATTCCTGCCCAGGAGACCTCCCACCTGCTCACAGACGTAATACTGCTATTACTGTGGAAACCAGACCCCTGGGGTGCCACATATATGCATCCAGCCCACCCTGTGACGTGTATGCCCCCTGCCCCTCCTGTGACATTTAAGCCCCCAGTTCCACCTGTGATGTGTATGCCCCTAGTCCCTCCTATGGCATGTATGCCCCAAACCTCACCTGAGACGTGTATACCCCCAGCCCCTCCTATGATGTGTATGCCCCCAGCACCTCCTGTGATGTGTATGCCCCTAGCCCCTCCTGTGATGTATATGACCCCAGGTCTCCTTTTCAAAATTCATCGCAAAGAGTCGACTGTGCTCCAGACTGACACAATTCTGGAAAATCAGTTGCGAGTAGCGAAATCAATACCACCTAACATCACAGACGCACCAAAGAGAAGCAGTTCCATTAGGGGCGAGTTGATTAAACTTTATATAGCAGGATTCATATCAAGCTGATAATTTTCTATGACCCCGAATGATGGTATAAATATCCAAATGGACCCTGGCAGAATAAAGGTTCCGCACCCCTCCAATAGACAGTGGAATGTTGCAAGTGTCAGGCAACTACTGTTCATACAAATTTATCTACCTCTGTTCAATCCAAGTTTTCCCCTCTTGGAAAACTATTGAAACCAACTTCAGTGCCTCGTGTGAGACTCTGTTACCATTTACTGTAGCTCATTGCCTTCTTATAAGTAAAATTGTTGGACTGTTAGCTTTGTATTCCTGTATTTCTTTCTTCATCTCTAAGTGTGAAACCACTCTTCAACCAAGGGCTACGACAACCCCACTTAGTCTATATGGAGTAATCTGACTTTGCTTCTTTCCACAATGATTTGTGAATGGGGCCAGTGACCTCACACCTTGACGTCAGATGTTTGCCGGCCCCCACGTGCGCCTGTCCTATTCTTCAGCTCTACTCTCTTCCTCATGAGCGAAGCTGGTGTAGTCAAATCTACGGGTATCTGCCAGCAGGTATCGCACACCTATCTTATTCATTTCACATCAGGTGATGAATGGGCCAGGTAATATCAAGTCTACTGATATGTCAGCTCACTTGCATGAGTGGCAGGTATCAAGCATGTGTCATAGTCATTAAAATAGGACTTGTGCAACACCCTCAATGTTCTTTTAACTTATTTTACTATATTTTAGTACAAACAATTTTTAATGTGTTTTCTTTTCTCCGCATTGCAAAATACAGTTTTTTCTGTTTTTGTTGTTGCATGTGTTTTTTTCATGGAATACTATTTTGGGGTAAATATAATATATTGTTTAAAGTGAGCCTGTCAACGCCAAAATGCTACCTAAACCACTTATACAGGTATGTAGGGAAATTGGCCCCTATATCCTGTAAATCATATCTGTAGTTCATAATTATAGTGGATTGGTTGGCATAAAAAAACAATTTATTGTGTATGCAAATGACTGGTCTTTGGTGCACCCTTAGCTTTGCAAAGGATTCAGTGCGCCGTTATGCTTCACAAATGTGCATATTGAGCATACCTTGGCTGACAGTGCTCAAGCACTGATATATGCAGCCACGTTCACATAATGTTATTCCTAGGTCCCATTGTTGGCTTCCATCAGCCACAAACAAGAGCTAGAGATAAGAGGCGACAATGACACTATGTGAGTGCAGCTGAAGGGTCTATCCGGAGGTGCAGAGTCGCTGATTATCATGTATTTGACGCGCCCCTGGGCCTGCTGCGTCGCACGGCATCGCGCGCACGGGGGAGCTTACCCGGATCCGGATCAGATGGGGGTAGTAGTCTCGTGGCGGTGACCCGGTCCGTGCCCAGGGAGTCAAGCTGAGCGGCAGTGTCTTGAATAGTAGGGTGTTGTACGACTACGCCACCCGTTGAATGCAGCTTTAGGGCCGCTGCTGCAGGACAGTCCGCTGAGGCCGGTGATATGGTTGTGCAGCGTAGATGGTATAACCCCCAACGGGAGGGGTACGGCCTCAGGGCAGCAAGTGTAGATGATGGTGGTAGTGATGGTGCGGCAAGGAAGCTCAGAGACGTGTGATGCAGTTTCAGGGTTTTTACTCACAGGTGTTGCTCCGGTCACTCCGGCCTTGAGTGACCACCCGAGTCGTGCTGCGTCCACCAGGTGTGGGACTCGGCCAACCCCCAGGCAGTTCCAGAGCGTGGTCCTGAGCTCCCCTCTCTTCCTTCCTACTGGCCGTTCCCACCAGGGACCCACCTTTGTCCGGCTCCCTCGGGCCTCTTGGTGGTAAAACCTTCTCTGGCTTTCCTGACCCTATTCGTGGTTTGCCTTCCTGGTGAGTGTGGTGAGGGTCGTGCCAAAGCTTGACCACGACCTCCGGTTCCTGGTTAAGGATATCTTGCCTCTGCCAGCTTGGGATCCGGTACCCTTTTCTGCCAACCCTTCACCCGTCCACTTGTGGGATCTCAGGGTTCCCTCTTGTCCTGCGTCTCTGGGCCTTTCTTCCTCCTCCTCTCCACTACAGGCCTGGCCCTGGAGCTGGGCCCAGCCGGAGCCACAGCTCCCTGTCAGCCCTCCTGGCTGAGCTCCTCTCTGAACTCACTCCCTGAACTCACCCTGTTCCTAGATGGTGCCCACCTTATATACTCCCTCTATGTGTGAGCCCAGGTGACTAGCACCCAATGCCCAGAGCCCCTCCCCTATCTGCCCCTACACTACTGGGATGTTCCTCCCCCCCTCCCACTCCAGCCAGGGACAGACGCTGTCGTACCTGCACATCTACTTGGTGGGAGTACCGTTGTTCTGTCCCCCGGAAATGGGATGAGTGTAGTGCATGCAGCTATCTGAGCTCAGTCCCACACTCCATCCTTACCCGGGAGTGGAATACCACACCTCTGGTTTGAGGTGTAATACCCCTGTAGCAGCCGAGTCCTCGGGGTGCTACATATTGATTGACAATCCTAAACGCAATCAGCGACTCTGCACCTCCGCATGGACATAATTTATTTCGTATGCAAATGACTGGTCTTTGGTGCACCCTTAGGTTTGCAAAGGATTCAGTGCGCCGTTATGCTTCACAAATGTGCATATTGAGCATACCTTGGCTGACAGTGCTCAAGCACTGATATATGCAGCCACGTTCACATAATGTTATTCCTAGGTCCCATTGTTGGCTTCCATCAGCCACAAACAATAGCTAGAGATAAGAGGCGGCAATGACACTATGTGAGTGCAGAATCACTGATTGCCATATATTGATTGACAATCCAAAACGCAATCAGCGACTCTGCACCTCCGCATGGACACTGCAGCTGCGCTGACTCTGCACCTCCGCATGGACACTGCAGCTGCGCACATATGGTATCATTGCCGCCTCTCATCCCTGTATCCTGTCTGCGGCCGCTGATCGGTACAGTACTACAGACAGGAGCTAGCCATGAGATACGGCAATGACACTGTGCCAGTGAGGCTGTAGAATACAGATTTCACAGTTCTCAGTATGCAAATTTAGGGGGCGTAATGGTGCACTGAGCCCTTGACCAAGGGTGCACCAAAGCCCCCTCATTTACATACAAAATTAATTGTTAGTCTGTGCCAACTAAACCAATTAAAGCTATGGTACAAATATGATTTTTTTTTTAAGTCCCCTATAGCCATATAAGTGATTTAGTTATCATAGAATCATAGAATCATAGAATGGTAGAGTTGGAAGGGACCTCCTGGGTCATCTGGTCCAACCCCCTGCTCAAAGCAGGATTCACTAGATCATCTCAGACAGATGTCTGTCCAGCCTCTGTTTGAAGACGTCCATTGAAGGGGAACTCACCACCTCTCGTGGCAGCCTGTTCCACTCATTAATCACCCTAACTGTCAAAAAGTTTTTTCTAATATCTAATCTGTGTCTCCTTCCATTTAGTTTCATCCCATTGCTTCTAGTCTTTCCTTGTGCAAATGAGAATAAAGATGATCCTTCTACAATGTGACAGCCCTTGACATATTTGTAGACAGCTATTAAGTCTCCTCTCAGTCTTCTTTTTTGCAAGCTAAACATTCCCAAATCCTGCAACCGTTCCTCATAGGACATGGTTTGCAGACCAGTCACCATTCTGGTCGCTCTTCTCTGAACTTGCTCCAGTTTGTCTATGTCTTTTTTAAAATGTGGTGCCCAAAAGTGTACACAGTATTCCAGATGAGGTCTGACCAAAGAGGAGTAAAGACCGATAATGACTTCACGTGATCTAGACTGTATGCTTCTGTTAATACATCCCAGAATTGTATTTGCCTTTTTTGCTGCTGCATCACACTGTTGACTCATGTTCAGTCTATGATCTATTAGTATACCTAAGTCTTTTTCACATGTACTGTTGCTTAGCTCTATTCCTCCCATTCTGTATATGCTTTTTTTCATTTTTATTGCCCAGATGTAGTACTTTGCATTTTTCCCTGTTAAAAACCATTCTGTTGGTTGCTGCCCACTGCTCCAGTTTATTTAGGTCTTTTTGAATCCTCTCTCTCTCTTCTCTAGTATTAGCTATCCCTCCTAGCTTTGTGTCATCAGCAAATTTAATCAGTTTACCCTCAATTCCTTCATCTAAATCATTGATAAAGATGTTGAACAATACAGGTCCCAGGACGGAGCCCTGTGGTACCCCACTTGAGACATTCATCCAGCTGGATGTGAAGCCATTCACAACCACCCTTTGAGTCCGATCACTAAGCCAGTTATGAATCCACCTAACAGTTGCCTGGTCCATTGCATACTTGGTCATTTTTTCAATAAGGATGGTGTGAGATACTTTGTCAAATGCTTTGCTGAAGTCAAGATATACTATATCTACAGCATTTCCCTGATCCACCCAGTCAGTGATTCTGTCATAGAAGGAAATTAAGTTAGTCTGACATGACTTGTTAGTTACAAACCCATGCTGACTCTGGTTAATCACTTCATTCTTATCCATGTACTTACATACATGTTGTTTAATAATTTGTTCAAAGATCTTTCCTGGTATAGAAGTCAGACTCACCGGCCTATAGTTCCCAGGGTCCACCTTCTTCCCCTTTTTGAAGATAGGAACAACATTTGCTCTTCTCCAGTCTTCTGGGACTTCTCCTGTTCTCCAAGAATTTTCAAAGATTATGGAGAGTGGTTCTAAAATTTCTTCTACGATCTCCTTCAGTACTCTGGGGTGTAATTCATCTGGACCTGGAGACTTGAACTCATTTATGTTAGCTAAATATTCCCTCACAATCTTTCTGTTTACAAATAATTTGGATTCCTCTATTCCTTTAAAAGGACAGTGAAGATCAGTTGATGTTACATTTTCTTTCTGAGAGAAAACAGATGCAAAATAGGAATTAAAAAGTTCGGCCTTCTCAACATCCTCTCTTACCATTTCACCATTTTCATCCTGTAAAAATCCTATAGCATCTTTGACTTTTCTTTTACTTTTGACATACCCCCAAAATCCTTTTTTATTGCTTTTGACATCTCTTGCAAGCCTTAATTCATTGTCAGCTTTAGCTAACCTGATACGTGCCCTACAGGATCTGCAGACTGCATTATAATCTTCTTTAGATATGCCTCCCTCTTTCCATTTAATAAACATTTCATTCTTTCTTTTTAGCATGTGTTTAAGTTCTGTGTTCATCCATCCTGGTTTCCTTAAATGCTTCCCATTCTTCCTACTTTTCGGGATTGTTAACGATTGTGCTTTGAGAATCTCATTTTTAAAAATTTCCCATCCTTCCTGGACATTTTTGTCCTTAAGGACATCCAGCCATTGGATCCCTCCTATTCTCTTTCTGAGTCTCTTAAAATCTGCCTTTCTAAAATCTAACCTTGAAGTTTGAGTCTTCACATGTCTTCCTCCTCTAGTTATCCAAAATTCTATAATAGCATGATCGCTGCCTCCTAGGATCCCAGCCACCTTTACCTCCTCAACCATTTCCTCCCTGTTTATAAGGATTAGATCCAAAGTAGCAGATCCCCTTGTTTTCTCCCCTACCTTTTGGAAGATAAAGTTGTCAGCAAGAGAGGATAAGAATTTGCTTGACCTGTTAGTTTTACTTGAGAGAGATTCCCAACAAATGTCTGGATAGTTGAAATCTCCCATGACCACTACGTCATATTTTTTGGAGAACTTGGTCATTTGATACATAAAGAGTTCATCCATATCTTCAGCTTGCCCAGGTGGCCTGTAGTAAATGCCTACAATGGTGTCCTTTCCGTTGTTCTCTCCTTGTATTCTTACCCAAACAGTTTCCACAGAACTCCCAGTCTCTGAAGCTTCAATCTCTGTGCAGATATACGCTTTTCTAACATACAATGCAACACCTCCTCCTCGTTTATCAAGTCTGTTTCTTGCAAATAAGTTGTATCCTTTTAGCCTTTTATTCCAATCATGTGTATCGTCCCACCAAGTTTCAGCGATTCCAATGACATCATATTCCTTTTCCTGTATTAGTAGTTGCAATTCTCCTTGTTTGTTGCCCATGCTTTGTGCATTTGTATAAAAACATTTTAGTTTGTGATTGGTTTCTCTTCCTCCCATATTTTTATTATTTAAATTGTTTTGTCTTTGTTCTTCCTTTCCAATTCCAGTAGCAGAGATCTCAATAGTATTTGTCAGCTGTATGGCTTTTTCTGGCCTTTTGCTTCCCTTCCCACATTGTTCTAGTTTAAAGCTTTTCTGATGAGTGTAGCAAGACGACTTCCAAATACATGTTTTCCAGTCTTCGTAAGGTGCACCCCATCTCTAGCAAGTAGTCCATCGTATAGGTAATTCATTCCGTGATCCAGAAATCCAAATCCTTGTTGACGGCACCATCGACGTAGCCAGTTGTTCACCTGTAGAATCTTATTCCACCTCATTGTTCCATGGCCATCCACTGGGAGGATGGATGAGAAGACCACCTGCGCTCCCAATTCTTTCACTTTCTTGCCTAAGTCTTCAAAGTCACTGCAGATGGTTTCCAGGTCCTTTCTTGCGGTGTCATTTGTCCCCACATGTATTAGCAGGAATGGGTAGTGATCTGTAGGTCTGAAGAGTCTTGATATCCTGTCAGACACATCTTTAATTTTTGCTCCTGGAAGACAGCACATTTCCCTTGAGGTTATGTCTGGTCTGCAGATAGCGGCCTCTGTTCCTCTTAACAGGGAATCCCCCATGACCACCACTCTCCGTTTTTTCTTCACAACATTCTTCTTTCTCCATCCAGGAGGATTCTGAGGGCTTACAAGGTTATTCATTACTGGCAAAGTCTTATTTTGCTGTATTTCTTCATGGTTCTCCTGCGAGAGAGCCTGGTACTGGTTCCTGAGCAGTATGGGTGCTGACTGCCTCTCGGTCCTCCTGCTTCTCTGGGTCACATGCTTCCATTCCTCTGTTTCGTCAGGTGCAGTTCGAATTTCTTCTCTTTCTGAATCATGAAGAGATAATTCTGCTCTGTCTAAGAACTCTTCACCTTCCTTAATGATTTTCAAGGTAGTTAACCTCTCTTCTAGATTTCGCAACTTTTCCTCCAACAGGGACACAAGCTTGCATTTCTGGCATGTGAAGTTTGGCTTTTCCACTGGCAAGTCTGTGAACATGTAGCAGGATATGCAGCTCACCAAATGGCTCCTGGACTCTTCCATGTTCTTATTGTAAATGTTCTGAAAACAGTGAAAAAAGCTTAAAAAAAAGCTTCAAAATGCCTACCGGTGCGCGGTTTACCGATGTCCTCTTTTCAGCTCCAACCGCCAAACTCCAGTGTTCTTTGAGCTCGCAGAGACTCTTCACTTACCCCAAAATGCAGTGGGAATATGCAAATTATCTCCTCAGGACTCCTCCCCTGGTTTTGATTTTGGTTATGATTTTGGGGATGACAGACTCCTTTCAATCTTTTTCATTTTTGGGGTAGGAGGTTAAAGAGAAGAGATATTTTGTCATTTTTGATGACTTTGTTTTACAGCACTGTATAAATTAAATGATAACATAGATTTCCTGTGATAGCTACTTTAGTGGCAAATGTATGTACAGTACAGACCAAAAGTTTGGACACACCTTCTCATTTAAAGATTTTTCTGTATTTTCACGACTATGAAAATTGTACATTCACACTGAAGGCATTAAAACTATGAATTAACACATGTGGAATTATATACTTAACAAAAAAGTGTGAAACAACTGAAAATTTGTCTTATATTCTAGGTTCTTCAAAGTAGCCAACTTTTGCTTTGATGACTGCTTTGCACACTCTTGGCATTCTCTTGATGAGCTTCAAGAGGTAGTCACCGGAAATGGTCTTCCAACAATCTTGAAGGAGTTCCCAGAGATGCTTAGCACTTGTTGGCCCTTTTGCATTAACTCTGCGGTCCAGCTCACCCCAAACCATCTCGATTCGGTTCAGGTCTGGTGACTGTGGAGGCCAGGTCATCTGGCATAGCACCCCATCACTCTCCTTCTTGGTCAAATAGCCCTTACACAGCCTGGAGGTGTGTTTGGGGTCATTGTCCTGTTGAAAAATAAATGATGGTCCAACTAAACGCAAACTGGATGGAATAGCATGCCGCTGCAAGATGCTGTGGTAGCCATGCTGGTTCAGTATGCCTTCAATTTTGAATAAATCCTCAACAGTGTCACCAGCAAAGCACCCCACACCATCACACCTCCTCCTCCATGCTTCACAGTGGGAACCAGGCATGTAGAGTCCATCCGTTCACCTTTTCTGCGTCGCACAAAGACACGGTGGTTGGAACCAAAGATCTCAAATTTGGACTCATCAGACCAAAGCACAGACCAAAAGTTTGGACACACCTTCTCATTTAAAGATTTTTCTGTATTTTCACGACTATGAAAATTGTACATTCACACTGAAGGCATCAAAACTATGAATTAACACATGTGGAATTATATACTTAACAAAAAAGTGTGAAACAACTGAAAATATGTCTTATATTCTAGGTTCTTCAAAGTAGCCACCTTTTGCTTTGATGACTGCTTTGCACACTCTTGGCATTCTCTTGATGAGCTTCAAGAGGTAGTCACCGGAAATGGTCTTCCAACAATCTTGAAGAAGTTCCCAGAGATGTTTAGCACTTGTTGGCCCTTTTGCCTTCACTCTGCGGTCCAGCTCATCCCAAACCATCTCGATTGGGTTCAGGTCTGGTGACTGTGGAGGCCAGGTCATCTGGTGTAGCACCCCATCACTCTCCTTCTTGGTCAAATAGCCCTTACACAGCCTGGAGGTGTGTTTGGTGTCATTGTCCTGTTGAAAAATAAATGATGGTCCAACTAAAAGCAAACCGGATGGAATAGCATGCCGCTGCAAGATGCCGTGGTAGCCATGCTGGTTCAGTATGCCTTCAATTTTGAATAAATCCCCAACAGTGTCACCAGCAAAGCACCCCACACCACCACACCTCCTCCTCCATGCTTCACGGTGGGAACCAGGCATGTAGAGTCCATCCGTTCACCTTTTCTGCGTCGCACAAAGACACGGTGGTTGGAACCAAAGATCTCAAATTTGGACTCATCAGACCAAAGCACAGATTTCTACTGGTCTAATGTCCATTCTTTGTGTTCTTTAGCCCAAACAAGTCTCTTCTGCTTGTTGCCTGTCCTTAGCAGTGGTTTCCTAGCAGCTATTTTACCATGAAGGCCTGCTGCACAAAGTCTCCTCTTAACAGTTGTTGAAGAGATGTGTCTGCTGCTAGAACTCTGTGTGGCATTGACCTGCTCTCTAATCTGAGCTGCTGTTAACCTGCGATTTCTGAGGCTGATGACTCGGATAAACTTATCCTCAGAAGCAGAGGTGACTCTTGGTCTTCCTTTCCTGTTGCGGTCCTCATGTGAGCCAGTTTCTTTGTAGCGCTTGATGGTTTTTGCAACTGCACATGGGGACACTTTCAAAGTTTGCCCAATTTTTCGCACTGACTGACCTTCATTTCTTAAAGTAATGATGGCCACTCATTTTTCTTTACTTAGCTGCTTTTTTCTTGCCATAATACAAATTCTAACAGTCTATTCAGTAGGACTATCAGCTGTGTATCCACCTGACTTCTGCACAACACAACTGATGGTCCAAACCCAATTTATAAGGCAAGAAATCCCACTTATTAAACCTGACAGGGCACACCTGTGAAGTGAAAACCATTTCCGGTGACTACCTCTTGAAGCTCATCAAGAGAATGCCAAGAATGTGCAAAGTAGTCATCAAAGCAAAAGGTGGCTACTTTGAAGAACCTAGAATATAAGACATATTTTCAGTTGTTTCACACATTTTTGTTAAGTATATAATTCCACATGTGTTAATTCATAGTTTTGATGCCTTCAGTGTGAATGTACAATTTTCAAAGTCATGAAAATACAGAAAAATCTTTAAATGAGAAGGTGTGTCCAAACTTTTGGTCTGTACTGTATATAGGTAAAATTATTGGTACACTTCTATTAAGGTATGAAAAAACAACATCTGCCACTGAAATATTTTGGAAAATCAGATATTGCTTTTGAATTGTGGTTTAACAAAAAATTTAAAAAAGCAAACTAATGAAAGTGGCCTGCACAAAATTATGGCGCCCCTATAAAAGATTGAAAATAATTTAACCATAGGGACATGTTAAACTAAGTTGTGTCTTATAATTACCATTGTAGCACCCTGAGGATTCGGCTGCTACAGGGGTATTGCACCTCAACCCAGAGGTGTGATATTCCACTCCCGGGTAAGGAAGGAGTGTGGAACTGAGCTCAGATAGACTGCATGCACTACATACATCCCATTCCAGAGGAGCAGGCCGACGGTACTCCCACTTAGAAATGTGCAGGTACAACCGAGCCTGTTCCTGGCTGGAGTGGGAGGGGGGTGGTACATCCCATGTAGTGTAGGGGCAGATAGGGGGAGCAGTCTGGGTAGTGATAGGAGCTCATTGGGTGCTGGTCACCTGAGCTCACACATAGAGGGATATATAAGGAGGGCACCAACTTAGATCAGGGTCAGACGCTGAGAACAAGTCAGTTGGAGAGGAGAGAGAAGGAAACAGCAGCCCTGGAGAGAGAGAGAGGAGAAAGAAAGAGAAAGACCCAGAGGGGGAAAGACTGAAGGGACCCAAGAACCCAAATTAGAGCACCGGGTGAGGAGTCAGCACAAGGGTACCGGAACCCAAGCTGGTGGGGGCAAAAACATCCCTAGCCAGAGACCGGAGGCTGTGGGCAGCATCTGCCACGGCCACCCACTACATCCACCCTGAAGGCATACCACATGGAGGGTCAGGGAACCTAAGGCCAAGGGTTGCCCAACAGAAGGCCCGAGGGAGCTGGACCTAGGTGGATCACTGGTGGGGACGGCTGAAGAAAGGACAGAGGGAGAGCTCAGGGCCACGCTCCGGACTTGTTTGGGGGTTGGCCGGATCCAGGACCTGGTGGACGCAGCACGGCTCGGGTGGTCACTAACAGCTGGAGTGACCGAAACATCAGCAGTAAGTAAACTCCCTTAACTGCACAACCCGAGTCTGTCTTCATTGCCGGCTGCACCGCACCACCACAACCCCCATCCTCTGCGCCTGTCCCCTCTGAGGCTATACCCCTCCCGTTGGGGGTTATCCCACCAAGCTGCACATCCACCATCAGCCTCAGCGGACCCTGCTGCAGCGGCGGCCACAGTGACCGCATTACAACGGGTGGCGTAGTCGACACAAAAGAACTCTTATAACATCAGTAAGGACTGCCACATAACACATAGCTTGACGCCCTGGGCACGGGACTGGGTCTCAGCCGCTCGGAGACTACAACCCCCCATCTGATCCGGTGCCGGGTATTCCCCTCAAAAAGGAATATGTCCCAGGGGGCGCGTCAACTTTGGCGTAGTCGGCAGGATTACGTGCCCGCAACACCCGGGTACTGCGTGCCTGAAGAAAAGTGCAAGTTTACCTCAGAAAGAAGTCTCCCGCCGGTTCCGGAGGGTCCACGCCATCGGACTCCATCACCAGTCGTTTCCCGCCGATTGTCCGCCATTTCCAACTTGTTCCCGCCATCTGCAGAGTTTCCCGCCACTGGGAAGCGATTCCCGCCAAAACCGCAGATTTCCCGCCTTGGAAGAGCAGCGGACGCCATTATGGGCGTGCCAAAGGAGGGCAAGAGGCCACCTCCCATCGTGGGCCAGGACAGAAAATGGCGCCAAAAGTGGAAACCGCCCCCACCAACAGAGACTGTGATGCTGGAGGTGTCTGTCAGCGTGAAAGAACTACCCCTGGAGCTGACAGTCACCGAGTTGCCCCGGGACCGCCCTCGAAGTGGGAGGAGACGAAAGAGAAGAGAAAAGATGGGTGTCGCTTGGAGCAGTCTAGAACGAGCGCACCCGGAGGCAAGGTGTCCAGAGCGAGAGCACCCGGAGTCGAGGAGAGGAAGAGTAGACCCGGGAATGAAGCGGCAGCAGCGCAGCACCGGCCCGCTGGCCAGGAGCCTGCTGGAAGAAGAAAGAGGAGAGCAGAGCAGCACCGACCCGATGGTCAGGAGCCTGCTGGAGTCAACAACCCCGCTAGGCTTAGCGGAGATCCTGGCGCAGCTTCCCCGAGATCGGGAGTGCGCGCGGAGTGCCCTGGAGGGCCTCGCGGGAAGGATGGCCCGAGTGCAGAGGGAGATCCTGGCGGAGTGGGGTCGGGAGATGGCCCAGCAAGCTGGAGCCCGTCCACGGAACCCGCTCCCTTGGAAGAAGACACCGACTGCCTCTGCGGATGACGCGGGAGGACCCAAGGCCGGAGACGGCGCAGAAGAGGGAGCGAGACGCATGGCAGCAGGTAAGGGGGACGCCTATACCCCATACCGGAAGACCGCTTATCTGCCCCAGCTCCCCGTCGCAGAGCCCGAAGGTCCCCCGGCCGTACCCGAGACCGCCATGACACCGCCACCGACTAGGCCCCGACCGGAAGCCGCCGTCGCGACCCCGGTGACGTCACGCGTCGTGACCCGGAGCGTGGCGAAGGAAGAGGAGCCTCCGGCCTGGTCGCAGGGCCTAGCGTTTCCGGGCGCCGCATCCCCAGCAGAGCCATCTACTTCCGCGGAGCCTCCGGCCTGGTCGCAAGGCCAGGTAGCCCAGGGCGCCGCCGTGTTAACAGTTCCATTTACCTTCCAGATGCCCCCGGCCTGGCCGCAAGGCCTGGGTAACCTGGGCGCCCCCACCATCGCGCCCGCACCCGCAATACCAAGGGTGCCACACCTGGGGGAGGACCTCTTCAGCCAGCTCACATGGCCGGACGGGCAGCCCTTCATCTGGCCCGAAGGATACCATGAGCTGGGGCGGCAACAGAGACGAGGGCCCTTGTGTGAGCCCCTGATCCCGGCTCCGAAGCCCGTGACTCGGGTCTCGCCTCCTTTGGAAGACGCACAGTTTGAGTGGGACCCCACCGGAGAAGATCTAATGGGGTTCACTCAGGAAACTCGGGCAGTCGCCGCTGAGCGGACTGAGTGTTGTCGTCAGCAGCTAGCAGAGTTTACGAGAGAACGGGAGGAGAGGCGGGCCAGAGAACAACAGGCCCAAATCCGGAGCGCGGAGCAGAAGAGCCGGACTAGGAGGAACCCCCGTGCAGCGCATTGTCCCCGCACCATCGGGACAGTGATAAAGTTCAACCCGCAGCATGGGTGGGGCTTTATTCGGGACCGTAACAACCAGCTATAAGCAAAGAGCAGGAGGAAGACGCCGTTGAGTGCGGCAGAGCAGGTGTTGTAAATAGTTACCCAATCAGGGTATAAAGGAACTGGAACTGTTGTTGCTGCTAAAATAGTCCCCGTTGGGACCAGTGAACTGTTTTACCCGTTAACCCCTTAATCCCACAGGCTGAGGACTGTGAGCAGCCATCCCTTTCCCTTTACCTGGCCGAGGACTGAGAGCGGCCAACTTTCAACTTTCCCTGTATATAGTTGCGCTTCCTAAAGCGCCCCCTACCGGTTTTATAGGAGAAACCATTTTTCTAAGAGACTGTCGCACTTTTCCCGGACACACGTTGCACAGTGTCCGGAGGAGGAACCTGAAACCAGAGACGACGAGAATGTTTATATGAAAAAGTTTTTATATATATAATGTTTTACATGTTTTATATGTTCATATAAAAATTTTGTATGTTTTGGTGTTTTGTCTTACAGCCCGAGGACGTGCTGTGATTTACCAGGGGGGAATGTAGCACCCTGAGGATTCGGCTGCTACAGGGGTATTGCACCTCAACCCAGAGGTGTGATATTCCACTCCCGGGTAAGGAAGGAGTGTGGAACTGAGCTCAGATAGACTGCATGCACTACATACATCCCATTCCAGAGGAGCAGGCCGACGGTACTCCCACTTAGAAATGTGCAGGTACAACCGAGCCTGTTCCTGGCTGGAGTGGGAGGGGGGTGGTACATCCCATGTAGTGTAGGGGCAGATAGGGGGAGCAGTCTGGGTAGTGATAGGAGCTCATTGGGTGCTGGTCACCTGAGCTCACACATAGAGGGATATATAAGGAGGGCACCAACTTAGATCAGGGTCAGACGCTGAGAACAAGTCAGTTGGAGAGGAGAGAGAAGGAAACAGCAGCCCTGGAGAGAGAGAGAGGAGAAAGAAAGAGAAAGACCCAGAGGGGGAAAGACTGAAGGGACCCAAGAACCCAAATTAGAGCACCGGGTGAGGAGTCAGCACAAGGGTACCGGAACCCAAGCTGGTGGGGGCAAAAACATCCCTAGCCAGAGACCGGAGGCTGTGGGCAGCATCTGCCACGGCCACCCACTACATCCACCCTGAAGGCATACCACATGGAGGGTCAGGGAACCTAAGGCCAAGGGTTGCCCAACAGAAGGCCCGAGGGAGCTGGACCTAGGTGGATCACTGGTGGGGACGGCTGAAGAAAGGACAGAGGGAGAGCTCAGGGCCACGCTCCGGACTTGTTTGGGGGTTGGCCGGATCCAGGACCTGGTGGACGCAGCACGGCTCGGGTGGTCACTAACAGCTGGAGTGACCGAAACATCAGCAGTAAGTAAACTCCCTTAACTGCACAACCCGAGTCTGTCTTCATTGCCGGCTGCACCGCACCACCACAACCCCCATCCTCTGCGCCTGTCCCCTCTGAGGCTATACCCCTCCCGTTGGGGGTTATCCCACCAAGCTGCACATCCACCATCAGCCTCAGCGGACCCTGCTGCAGCGGCGGCCACAGTGACCGCATTACAACGGGTGGCGTAGTCGACACAAAAGAACTCTTATAACATCAGTAAGGACTGCCACATAACACATAGCTTGACGCCCTGGGCACGGGACCGGGTCTCAGCCGCTCGGAGACTACAACCCCCCATCTGATCCGGTGCCGGGTATTCCCCTCAAAAAGGAATATGTCCCAGGGGGCGCGTCACCATCACAAGTGTGTACAAAATGTGTAATCAGTTTATCTGCCTACTTTAAGGGTGAAAAGTAGTAACTGTGCTCTTTGGTATCATGGTGTATACCACACTAAACATGGATCTAAAAAAGCTAAGGAGAGAGCTGTCTCAAGAAATTAGAAAAAAATTGGAGACAAACATTGGTAAAGGTAAAGGCTATGAGACTATCTCCAAACAGCTTGATGTTACTTTTACTTCAGTTGTACGTATTATTCAGAGGTTTAAGGTCTATGGGACTGTAGCAAAACTTCTAGCACGTGGCTGCAAGAGGAAAATTGATGACAAATTGAAGAAACGAATAATAGGAATGGCAACCAAAGAGAACAGAGCAACTTCCAAAGAGATTAGAGGTAAACTCCAAGGTCAAGGTCCATCACTGTCAGATCACATCATCCTTTGCAGTCTTGGTCAAAATGTACCTCATGAAAGACGATCAAGGATGAAACCACTGCTGAAAGCAAATCATAGAAAAGTGAGACTGGAATTTGCCAAAATGCATATTCACAAGACACAGGCTGCTGATTCCTAACTACACAACCCCCTCACCCCTTTATTCTCTTCTATGATGAAGAAAACAGTGAGCATATACAGTACGTGTATGTACTGTGTATAGTGTATATGTGTGCAGGTCATGTGTTGTAATGTGTGTGCTTATGCAGATGTTGTGTATGTATAAGTATGTCCTCTTCTGAGTCAGGCTCTCCGCATAACTCTATTTTCTATTTGTGAACTGGAAGCCCCTTTTACAATATAAGCCTATCTAGCTTCATTCTGATGCTCCATAGATTGGAAAAATTCACTTAAAACATAACCTTTAATTCTCCATTTAAAATCAATAGTTATACCAGACCCCGGATTTAATCACAGATATAAATAGAAAAATTCTACTAGGTATACAAATGGGTTTCAAAGACCCACATTCATAGTCAAACTAACCTATACGCACTAATTGTAAAATATAGACACTCCTACTTCACACAAAATATAGTAGACAATCCTGCTTACAGAATGAGGTCACCTTAATAATAAGTATCACAAAAAAGTAGGACAAATAATAAAGTGTCACCGTGCATAAACAAGTGCAAAAAGTGTCAATCTCACCCATATGGTCCATAGAGGGTTGCCATGTAGGACAGATGACGCGCCCCCTGGGCCGTGGGGTACTCAGGAGCCGGGCCGGTCGGTGGTGAGGATGTCACAGTGGCAGTGACCCGGTCCGTGACCCAGGGCGGTCAATTAAAGGGAAAGTAAAAGGGGAATATAGTTTTTATATATAATGTTCGTGACGCCACCTGTAGTATACGGCTATATGGAGCCGCCACCTGTGGTGCAGATCCTCTGGAGCTGTTGGTGACGCAGCAGAGTTGGTTCAGCTCTCCACAGGCAGAGCTAAGCTTCAGGGCGGTGCAGTGATGATTAATGAGGTAGATGTTGCAGTGAAGTGTAGTGCAGGTGATGGCGCAGATAGTAATTCTAGGACACAGTGGGGATGCAGCCTTCAGATTTACTCACAGTTGTCAGACTCCAGGTTACCAGTACCAGGGTAACCTCCCACGCCATCCTGCGTTTACCAAGGCAGGGGTTCAGCAATCTCCCAGGTGTTTCAGGAGTACATAACGGGACCCCATTCTGTGTGCCTTCCTCGGTCGTCTTCCTGCACTGGCTCTCACCCTCCTGCCCTGCGCCGCACAACCAGTGTCCCAAGCCGGTAACCTCGGATTTTGGCGGGCAACGTGCAGTCCCCTGAATCCTATGCAGCTACCTTTTTAGCGATTTAGTTGCGGTTGTGAGCAGCTGCACCCTGAAAGTACAGTAGTAGTTCTCCACTAGTTAGGGGCCGATCCCCTTTGCGGCCTGATCCCTCCACATCCTTGTAGATTCGGATGCACGGGTGACTTCCGCACTCGCCGTGCCCCTGGGACCCTGTCTGTTCTTGGAGCCTTTCCTCTGCTCCCATCCTCTTCCAGCCTGTTCTCCTGGGCCTCTCAACTTAGGCCCGCTCCTCTCTCCTCTCCTCTGAGCAGAGCTCCTGCTCCCACTCCTTCTCCTCAGACTGTCTCTCTGACTGGACTCTCTCTCCCAAGATGGTTACCTCTTTATATACTCCTACAGAAGTCCTCCCCTGTACTGCTTCCTCCACCCACACCCACTACATGGTTCCCCCTCACTCGTTTCCCCCCACTTCCAACCAGGGACAGAGATCAGCATAAACCAGTGCTTCTTGCACCGCCTGCTGGTCTGGAAGGGTGTAGTGTTGAATGTTGGTGTGTGGGTCCCAGGTAGTACTCCCTCCTTACCTGAGAGTGGGGTACCACACCTCTGGGTGAGATGCAGTACCTCTGTAGCGACTGGACCCGCAGGGGCGCCACACAGACTCTTCTGGATACCCCAGGGCAAATGTTCAGGTTTATCTTCCCTGGAGGAATTTTAAACAAGGAAGCTCCTTTCCTGACACACCTAGTGGCGCGCTTACGTCACTCCATAGCACAAAGGTGACGAATCTAGTGTGAGCAGAGTGGTCTCGCTGCTCAGAGCAGATACCACACTCAGTGTTGTAGAGTGAGTGTGCGCGCTGTTCTCGGGGCAGGGTGGCTAAATGTCGAGAAATTCCAGGACAGTCCATAAAAATAGTGCATTTTTTGCCTTGTCTGTAAAAAAAATGTAAGGCTTCCATGATTTTTTTGAATCTGAAGAAATGTATGCATTTTTATTTTGACTAATTATGATAATTTTGCAGTTTACAGTGAAAGCAGCTGTTGTATTCATATCAGAATTATGGGCTGTAGACATGGATCACTTATAATCAGAATGATTTATTATGGTTTTCCAATGTGTCCTTAAATACAATATATTGTCTGTCCTTGATTTTTTGATAAGTTGTCTAAAAGAAATGAAAAGTCAGGTTGGCAACCCTGTCTCGCAGACATACTTCTTCTTTATTAGAGAATTTTTGCCTGGCTGCCTGCATCTTCACTATTTACCTCTGTTACACTGGTCTATGCTCTGATCACGAGTATAAGGCTGTGTGCCCACTATGCGTTTTTTAAGCATTTCCGCAGCGGCAATTCCGCCACAGAAACACTTAAAAAACGCTTGGTATAAGGTCTGCAATGTTCCCCAATGATAATCAGCATGTGCTATGCACATGCTACGGAAATTTCCACTGCAGATTATCATTGCAGAAAAATCCGCAGCACTACCAATTATTTTGCGTAAGCGCAGTGTTTTCGCCGCCATTGACTTGCATTGGACCACATGACATCCGCATCACTACATGTGCACATGCGGATATTAAGCGATTCAATATGCGGATGGTACCCGGGTCTGGAGAAGAGGAGACTCTCATCCAGACCCGGGTACCATAGTACTTGTAAAAAAGAGATTTTAAAATAAAAAAATATACATTATACTTACCATCTGATGGCCCCCGGTGTCCTTAGCGATGCGTCATAGCTCACCGGCAGCTCACGATGATCTAAAAGGACCTTCCATGACCTCATTTAGTCATGTGACAGGTCTCGTGTTTATTTTTTATTGTTAACCATTCTTTTTAACTATTAACTTGGTCACACTATATAAATCCATGCAGGTAGCATGGATTTATATTGTGGGCACACATATACATTGTATATTGTGGGCACAAAGCCTAATAGTGATAAACAGTGAATCTACTTGACAGGCAACTGTCATATACTTATCACTGGTTAAGGGCAGTAGGCGGTCTTCTAAGAAAGTGCCGCGGTGTCTGTGTGTAATGTCTGGTGACATTTCCTTGTCTCTCTCTTCACTAAGCAGAGATCTCGCCATAACTATGTAGCGCCCCGAGGGATCGGCCGCTACAGGGGTATTGCACCTCTGCCAGAGGTGTGGTATTCCACTCCTGGGTAAGGATGGTGTGTGGACCAGGGCTCGTTTAGCTGCATGCATCACACACACCTCATTTCCAGGGGACAGCTCAACGGTGCTCCCATTAGACAGTAATGCAGACACGACAGAATCTGTCCCTGGCTGGAGTGGGGAGGGGGGAGGAAAACCCAGTGATGTAGGAGCAGGAGGGGACGGTTTCTGGGCATAGGCAGGAGCCCATTGGTTGCAAGTCACCTGGGCTCATACACTAGAGGAAGGTATATAAGGTGGGCACCATCTTAGTCCAAGGTCAGTTCAGTCAGAGGAGTGAGGAGAAGAAGGAGTTCAGCCAGAGAGGGCTGACAGGGAGCTGTGGCTCAGTCTGGGCCCAGCTCCACGAGGCAGGCCTGGAGTGGAGGCCAGAACCAGCAGAGAGGACAGATACAGAAAGGAACAGAAAGGAAAGGAAGAAAGGATCAGAACACCCAGAGAGGCCCAGAGACACGAGGGCAGAAGGAACCCCAAAGGCCCAGGAGATTGCGGGTGACGGGTTGGCAGAACAGGGTACCGGATCCCAAGTTGGTGGAGGCGACTAATCCTCAGCCAAGGACCGGCGGTCGTGATCACATCTTGGTGCGACCCCTCACTACACCTACTAGAAAGGCACACCACATAGGGTCAGGGAAGTGGACATCCAGCCTCCCAAGAGAAGACTCGAGGCAGCCGGACAAAAGTAGTGTCACTGGTGGGGCACGGCCAGAGCAAGGAATAGAAGGGAGTCCTGTGCCACACTCCGGAATTACTTGGGGGTTGACCGAGCCCCCTGCCTGGTGGACGCAGCACGGCTTGGGCAGTCATTGCCGACGGAATGACTAAGAATATAAAGAACTGTGAGTAAAGCATTTGAACTGCAACCCCACGTCTCTGTGCTTCATCGCCGCACCAGCACTACTAGTGCTGGGACGCTCGCACCATCACTCCCATCCTCTACTACACTGCCCTGGGGCTGCACTCTTCCCTTGGGGAGTCACACTACCTCAGCTGCACGCACCATCAACCCCAGCGGTCTGCCTTGCAGCGGCGGTTCGCACTGACCGCAATCCATGGGTGGCGTAGTCGGACAATTAACCCAAAGCTTACAAATAGACTGCCACTGGTTTGACCACCCTGAGCCACGGGACCGGGTCGCCGCCACGGAGACTACAACCCCCCAGAGACCTGGTTCCGGGTAACCCACATGCGTGCGCAAACGCGGCCCAGGGGGCGAGTCAAGTAAGATATCACTGCTAAGAGAAGAGAGAGACCAGGTAGTGTTATCATACGTGGGGCTCATGGGAACAACTCTGTACTTTCTTAGAAGACTGCTCACTGCACTTCACCTACGATAAGTATAATGCAGTTGTCCCTGCCTGTCGCAGCCTCTCTATCACTATCACCCTGGACTTTGCTCTGGTTGGAGCGTTTTCACTCCCATCAGAGCACAGACCAGTATGACAATGATGCACAGTGAAGCTGCAGATGGCCGGTGAAAAGTCTTCTAATAAAGTAGCAGTATGTCCCCAGGAGCAGCGTGCTTCCAATTTCACTGCCTGTGCGTACGCATTACAAGCATACCTGGTGCAGAGGGATATGTGAGAAGCCGTGCCATCCACAAGATGGTAAAGAGCTTCTATTGAAAAATAGGTACACAAAACAAAGGTTTATAGGTAGATGCTGAGTGTATCTAAAATAAGTAAACACACATATAAATATATTATTTATTTTTTAATAAAACTAGATTTTTGGTGAAAGGTACTCTTTAAATTGAGAATACTGAAAATGAAAGATCAGTTCAGGATGAGAAAGAAGTGGATTTCTCCATAAAAGAAGTTGTCCACTACTTTGACATTGATGCCCTATCTGTAGGATAGGGCATCAATGTATGATTAGCCGGGGTCCCGCACACAGCACCCCCCAAATTAGCTGTTATCAGTGCCGGCGGCGGCTGCCGCCGGCCGGAGGTCCATGTTTGTCACAACTTATGTATGATCCTTATTCCATCATATCCTATTAATTACTGACTAACCAGGTCTTTGGCCTACCGTGCCTATTGATTCATCATAGATTTACTTATTTATTTTGTTATAATACTTTTATAATATGGTTTCCTTTTTTTACATCTATTTTTCTATATATTTTTGTATGTTATGTTTAGTTTAATTTGTGGTGTATTTGAGGGAGTCAGAGGTTCTCTGACCGAAACGTCCTGCATGTATTGGGATTGCTTTCAAAGAAATTTTATTCTGCTTCTGCATGCTATACATTTTACAAACTCCAGCCAGTCAATATTGTGAACGGCATCCAAATGACCAGATCAATCAAAGAAGTACAGTATAATGGATAGAAAAAGTTTACACATCCCCATAAAAGGGAACATGTCACCAGTTTTGTGACATAGCAGCTAAAATATCACCTTATTCAGCGTCTGCGATGCATTCTCTAAATCCTTATACTGTATAACCCCCTGACTCCCCCTGTATACCCCTGAAAAACCATTTTAATGTCTCCCGCACTGTATGCTAATCCTCTCGGTCCGGTCCGATGAGAGATGCTTCGGGCCTCTCTACTCCCCCCCTCCCGGCTGCTGCTCGTAGTCCTCTTGCTATGATTTATATAGGGGACACCTCTTGCGTCATCCAAATAGCTGACTGAAATTCCACTCTTGCTCATAGAAATTGCCGGCTTGCGCCTGCACAGTATGCTTTGCCCAACTGCGGTGCAAAGCTGGAAAACAGAAGTGTGCATGCGCTGGATCACGTCTCCCTGGCTCATGTAGCGGAAGCATTTTTCAGCCATTGCTTTGCGCATGCGCACTGATGTTTTCGGCTCCACCCGCAGTAGGGCAGAGCATAGTGCGCAGGCCCAAGCTGCCGATTTCTCTGCGCAAGCGTGGGATTTCAACCAGCTATTTGGATGATGCATGAAGGCGTCTCCCATGTAAATCAAAACAAGAGGATGTCGAGCATTAGTCGGGGCAGGAATAGAGAGGCCTGAATCATCTTGGAATGGACCGGACCGAGAAGATTAGCATACAAGACACATTAAAAGGTTTTTCGGGGGGTATACAGGGGAAGTCAGGGGGTTATATAAGGATTAGGGAATGCATCACAGATACTGAATAAGGTGATATTTTTAGCTGCTATGTCTTTTAACCCAAACGACGGTGACCATTGGCATTCCTTGGCATAATGTCCTTCCTCACCACATCTTAGACAGTGGACCCACACCATACTCTGATTTGATGAATGGCATGCTTCACAAGCCAGGTATCTTCTGTTTTGGAACCCACTTCTGGGTCTGAGGGATACAGGTTCTGGCCTGGAATGAATCAAGTTTACACCTCAATTAAGTTGGCGTTCCCTCTGGGAGGTGGCACTGGAGGGTCTCCATGATGATCTTCGGACTGGCCACTTTCCAACTTCAGCTGACTCATTTTGGTGATTTTAGGAGCAGAGCCTTTCTTTAACTTCTGTTCACTCTCTGACTCCAAACTAGCTGCCTCATTCATTTTTTCAATTAGGACTTCATTCAGAATTCCAGGATCTTCTAGGTACTGTTTCAGCTGCAACTTCATGTCTTTGCTGATTAACCCCGTTCCCAATGATCTCAAGAACTTCTTCTGGACCAGTCCAGCATCAAACTTCTCCTCCGCTTCTACATTTCTGAATGCAAACAACAGTCTATCCTTAAGTTCAATTGCTCTGACCAAAAAACTTTGGGGTGATTCATTATTTTCCTGTGAGATGTTAATGAGTCGGTGGAACAATTCTGAAGTACTCTCTTCTTTATAGTGCCCTTTTAAAATCATCTTCAGCTGTGGCAAGGCCAATTGACTCTTCATTTCTAGCATACTGCGTAGGTTCAGTCCTGGGCTGATCGCTTTCACCACCCCCTCAACAATCTCATCTGGTTGGTAGCCTTTCTGTAAGCCTGCATCGATCTGGTGCAACAAGTTCATATAAGACAGTTTCTCTTTCTGTTCACACTCTCCAATCTGTCCCAGGATCTTGAATTCTTTCCTTATGGTGATTTGTGGCATTAAAGAGGACTGTCTTCCTGATTTATCTAACCCAAGCAGGTTAAAGGTTCGATCTAAGTCTGTCACCTGTTCAGAGGTTTTGGTAGATTCCTGCAGGGCTGTTGTTAGGGCTTTGAATTGTTCTTTTAATTCCTGTAGTTCTGTCTGCGGATGAAGATTCCCGCTTTTGGTAATTGGTGCCGCCCCTCCATCCTCCAACTTCAACCTGGTTATAAACTGTGTTAGTTCCTGGAGGAACTTCCCCATGACATTTTCAGCTTCTTTCTCCCCCAACTTATCCATTTTGCATTAATGGCAGCTAACAGTTGCCTACGGTTGTGTGCTTTTGAAATCTGTTCTTCTGACATCTTTATATGTTATGCTACTGTTCTCAATTCTTCACAGGTTAACTGAAGAAGCAGCTCACTAATTCTGTCCATTTGTATTTCCACATCCATTTCTGCTAGTGAGTTTTCTTTAGGGCTGGTCCACTTTAACTGGTGTAGCAGAGTTGAATTGAGGTGCTGTGCTGCTGTGTTTTCCCAGACACTTTTCCTCTTCTCCCTCTACACGTTAAATCCCGCTTAGGACTCCCCGTACAGGCCACCAATGTTACACGCACGCCGCTAGGTTCAGATAGGGCGAGACGGGTTTCATGAATTATTTGGAATCCTGGGGGAACTATTACTCAGGGCGACCATAGGCTGCAGCTTCTCTCAGGCACACAATAGATTCATTTGCTGACCAGACACATCTGACAAGAGTCTTTTTCAACAGTTTAACAGTGAAATTTAATCTGAAGCACAGCCAGTGCAATTCAGTGATTTTACAGCAACAATCTTCATTACAGTACAGTCTGAGTTTCTTGAGCAACTGGCTCCAGTAACAATACAGTAGTTTCTTCACAAGGCACAGTATTACAGTCTCTTCAGTAGTATAATTCAGCATAGATTAGATCTCTTAGCAGCACACTTCTATACATACACAACCACAGGCTTTTTCTTCACAATGACACAATAGTACACAGCATTCTTTATCCTGCATGGAGATGGAGGGGGGGAGAGTTTGATGAGGGAGATGATCCCTGTGACGCAATTCCTTCCAGTGCTTATCTTTCTACCCGATAATACTCTGCACTGTTAGTTCAGGGAGTTTATCTGACCTGTGTTTAGTTTCTCTCCTGATTTGAATCCTGTTCAGTTGCCTTCTGTCAGATACAGATAACATACTACCTTTCTCTTTGGCTTCAGCCAGACAACAATAACAAGTTCCCCACAATCCCCCTGGGGCTCTGCTAAAACACTCCCTGTCTCCTGTGACTGTGTTAACCCCTCTAGTTGCTGGATGCTTCTGAAGCACAACACTTCCTTTCTCCTGTTCTTGTGTTATTTGTAATAGTTGCTGGATGCTTTTGAAGCAACAGCACTACTTCTGCATGTCACAGAGGTCCGGATGGAAAGAAGAGCAGCATGCTCTCTGCAAGGACAAGCTGCAAGAAGGAGGTTATCAGTCCCTAGAGCCACAGAGACTTCCAGAGTCTGTGGTGAAACTGAGAGACTGCTCGGTCTTCATATAATGAGCAGTAAAGTGCTTTTCCCAGGAGCTCAGCAGCTGCATAGAATCAGGAACACCGCTGCAAGAGAAAGAAATGTTCTGACAGGATTCGAGTTGCCTGCTTGCTGGAAGGGATCACGTATCCAGTACCTGTCTATCTTGGATCCCTGGGGTCCAAGGAATCTTTTATCAGAAATATAATCAGCAGCAGGAAGGCTACACTACATCACAGCAGAGAAACTGAACCCTCACCGTGCAGGTCCGACCAAAACCCTTTGTGTGAGTTGTATGGAATCTTCTGGAACTGTTTTCAGAACTTCAGTAAAAGGTACAAACTGACTATTACCCCATCTAACGCTGATTATTCTCTGCTGCATCATTCCTGTTCCAACTCCCCTGGGAGCCAGCCGTGGTTGGCGGAGGGTTAATCATCTGGCACTGTTCATCACCACCTAACTCCCAGGGACTTTCATCAATGCCTGGCCATACCAGGCCGAACATCCCAACTGGCGTCACAAACCTTTTAATTATTTTATTATTAGCACCACAATTGACAAAGACTGGCACACGCCCCCGGTTGGACTTGATCAGTACTCAGACCGCCGTGCGCCAGTACCATTACCGTAGAGGCCGGCCGGGGCTTGGCACATCACAAAACTGGTGGCAGGTTCCCTTTAAATGCTAGATTTTTGTCATGCAAAAATATTACATCAAGAAGAAGAATTTTAGAACTTTTTCCACCTTTACTGTCACTTCTACTCTCTGCAATTCAATTGAAAAATAAACAAAAATTTTTTCGGGTGGAAAAAGAAAACTATTAAACTAAAGTAATATGGCTGCATAAATATGCAAACTGTTAAACTAATACTAATGACAGCATTCAGTCTTTTTTGGTAGGAGTCTATCAGAATGACAAATTAAAAATTGACAATTTTTGCCGACTCTTCCTAGTAGTAGTGCTCCAAATCTGTTAGATTACGAGGGCATCTCCTGTGTACAGACCACTTCAGGTCAACCCACAGATATTATATTGGATTCAGGTTTGGGCTCTGGTTGGGCCATTCTAAAGCTTAGATCATCTGGCAAAGCCATGCTTTTGTTTATTTAGAGGTATGCTTATGGTCATTGTCATGCTTAAAGGTGAAATTGCTTTTTATCTTCAGCTTTTTAGCAGAGGTATGAAGCATTTGTTGCAAAATTGGCTGATATTGGGAACTGTTTAATTCCCAATGTAGCACCCTGAGGATTCGGCTGCTACAGGGGTATTGCACCTCAACCCAGAGGTGTGATATTTCACTCCCGGGCAAGGATGGAGAGTGGAACTGAGCTCGGTAGGCTGCATGCACTACACACATCCCATTTCCGAGGAGCAGACCGACGGTACTCCCACTTAGAAATGTGCAGGTACGACCGAGTCTGTTCCTGGCTGGAGTGGGAGGGGGGTGGTACATCCCATGTAGTGTAGGGGCAGATAGGGGGAGCAGCCTGGGTAAAGATAGGAGCTCATTGGGTGCTGGTCACCTGAGCTCACACATAGAGGGTGTATATAAGGTGGGCACCAACTAAGAACAGGGTGAGATGCAGAGAACAAGTCAGATGCAGAGAACAAGTCAGTTGGAGACAGCAAGACAGCTGCAGAGGAGCAGACAGCAAGCAGAGAGGAAGTCAGCCTGCAGCAAGAGAGAGACCCTGAGTGAGAGAGGAGCAGAGAAGGAGTACCCAGAGGGGAAAACAGAGAGGACCCAAGAACCCAAATTAAAGCACCGGGTGAGGAGTCGGCACAGGGTACCGGAACCCAAGCTGGTGGGGGCAGAAAACACACCCTAGCCAGAGACCGGAGATCGTGGGCAGCGTTTGCCACGGTCACCCATCACATCCACCCCGAAGGCACACCACATGAAGGGTCAGGGAACCCAAGGCCAAGGGTGTCCCAACAGAAGGCCCGAGGGAGCTGGACCTAGGTGGATCACTGGTGGGGACGGCCAGAGAACGGGACAGAAGGAGAGCTCAGGGCCACGCTCCGGACTTGTTTGGGGGTTGGCTGGATCCAGGACCTGGTGGACGCAGCACAGCTCAGGTGGTCACTCGCAGCTGGAGTGACCAGTACAACATCTGCAGTAAGTAAACACCCTTAACTGCACAACCCGACTCTGTCTTCATTGCCGGCTGCACTACACCACCACAACCCCCATCCTCTGCACCTGTCCCCCCTGAGGCTATACCCCTCCCGTTGGGGGTTATCCCACCAAGCTGCGCACCCACCATCAGCCTCAGCGGACCCTGCTGCAGCGGCGGCCACAGTGACCGCATCACAACGGGTGGCGTAGTCGACACAAAAGAACTCTTAATAACATCTGTAGGACTGCCACATAACACTGAGCTTGACGCCCTGGGCACGGGCCGGGTCACAGCCGCTCGGAGACTACAACCCCCCATCTGATCCGGTGCCGGGTATTCCCCTCAAAAAGGAATATGTCCCAGGGGGCGCGTCAACTTTGGCGTAGTCGGCAGGATTACGTGCCCGCAACACCCGGGTACTGCGTGCCTGAAGAAAAGTGCAAGTTTACCTCAGAAAGAAGTCTCCCGCCGGTTCCGGAGGGTCCACGCCATCGGACCCCATCACAGGTCGTTTCCCGCCGATTGTCCGCCATTTCCAGCTTGTTCCCGCCATCTGCAGAGTTTCCCGCCACTGGGCGACGCTTCCCGCCAAATCCGAAGATTTCCCGCCTTGGAAGAGCAGCGGACGCCATTATGGGCGTGCCAAAGGAGGGCAGGAGGCCGCCTCCCATCGTGGGCCAGGACAGAAAATGGCGCCAAAAGTGGAAACCGCCCCCACCAACAGAGACTGTGATGCTGGAGGTGTCTGTCAGCGTGAAAGAACTACCCCTGGAGCTGACAGTCACCGAGTTGCCCCGGGACCGCCCTCTAAGTGGGAGGAGACGAAAGAAAAGAACGAAGATGGGTGCCGCCTGGAGCAGTCTGGAGCGAGCGCACCCGGAGGCAAGAAGTCTAACAAGGAGTAGCGGAGGAGCTTACCCGGATATGGAGAGAAAGCAGAACAGCACCGGCCCGCTGGCCAGGAGTCTGCTAAAGACCGAGGAAGGAGAGCAGAGCAGCACCGGCCCGCTGGCCAGGAGCCTGCTGGAAGAAGAGCAGAGCAGCACCGACCCGTTGGTCAGGAGCCTGCTAGACACCACGACCCCACTAGGCCTAGTGGAGGTCCTAGCACAGCTCCCCCGAGACCGGGAGTGTGCACAGACTGCCCTGGAGGGCCTCGCACGGAGGATGGCCCGGGTACAGCGCGAGATATTGGCGGAATGGAGCCGGGAGATGGCCCAGCAAGCTGAGACCAGTCAACGGAGCACGCTACCCTGGAAGAGGAAGCAGACCGCCTCTGAGGATGGCGCGGGAGGACCAAAGGCTGGAGACGACGCCGAGAAGGGAGCCGAACGCATGGAGGCAGGTAAAGGGGACGCCTATACCCCAAGCCGGGAAACCGCCCACCTGCCCCAGCTCCCCGTCGCAAAGCCCGAAAGTCCCCCTGCTGTGCCCGTAGCCGCCATGTCACCGCTATGGACTAGGCCCCGACCGGAAGCCGCCGCAGCGACCCCTGTGACGTCACGCGCCTCGACCCGGAGCGTGACAAAGCAGGAAATACCACCAGCCTGGTCGCAAGGCCTAGTACCCCCGGGCGCCGCATCACCAACAGCGCCCCCTACCTCCGCGGAGCCTCCGGCCTGGCCGCAAGGCCAGGTAGCCCAGGGCGCCGCCGTCCTAACGGTGCCCTTCACCTTCCAGGTGCCCCAGGCCTGGCCGCAAGGCCTGGGCAACCCGGGCGCCACCACCACCGCGCCCGCACCCGTAAAACCAAGGGTGCCACACCTGGGGGAGGACTTGTTCAGCCAGCTCACATGGCCGGACGGGCGGCCCTTCATCTGGCCCGAAGGATACCATGAGCTGGAACGGCAGCAGAAACTAAGACCCCTGGATGAACCCCTGATTCCGGCTCCGAAGCCCGTGGCACGGATCTCGCCCCCGCTAGCGGAAACACAGTTTGAGTGGGACCCCACCGGAGAAGATCTAATGGGGTTCACTCAGGAAACTAGGGCAGCTGCAGCAGAGCGCGCTGAGTGTTGCCGACAGCAGCTCGAAGAGTTCGCGAGGGAGCGGAGAGAGAGGCGGGTCCGGGAACAACAGGCCCAAATAAGGAGCGCCGAGCAGAAGAGCCGGACCAGGAGGGACCCCCGTGCAGCGCACAGTCCCCGCACCACCGGGACTGTAATAAAGTTTAACCTGCAGCATGGGTGGGGCTTCATCAGAGACAACAACACCCCCGGCGACGTCTTTGTCACGCGCAGAGACGTGGAGTCCCATCTGCCGGAGGGGCACAGAGGTCGTGACCTTTACATCGGGGACGAGGTCACCTTTACCCGGCACAAGTGTGCCAAAGGACCTTACGCCCTCCATGTGCATCGCCTGACAGAGGAGGAGCTGCGATGTGAGGAGGAAGAGCAAGAGGATCCGGACGGGTCTGAAGCCAAAGGTAACCATAAAGCAAGAGCAGGAGGACGCCGTCGCTAAGGACAGCGAAGCAGAAGCTGTATATAGTTGCCCGTTGGTGCACCGTAAACTGAAACTGAAACTGAAACCGTGAACTGAAACTGAAACCGTGAACTGAAAAGCGGTCATTCCTCCCTAATACCTGGCCGAGGACTGAGAGCGGCCATATCCCTGTATATAGTTGCGCGTCCTAAAGCGCCCCCTACGAAAACCAGTTTTCCAGAGAGACTGTCGCACTTTACCCGGTCACACGTTGCACAGTGACCGGAGGAGGAGCCAGAGGCGACGAGAATGTTTTATATATATATAATGTTTTATATGTTGTTTTATATGTTTATGAAAAAAAAAAAAATGTATGTTTTGGTGTTGTTTATGTCTTACAGCCCGAGGACGTGCTGTGATTTACCAGGGGGGAATGTAGCACCCTGAGGATTCGGCTGCTACAGGGGTATTGCACCTCAACCCAGAGGTGTGATATTTCACTCCCGGGCAAGGATGGAGAGTGGAACTGAGCTCGGTAGGCTGCATGCACTACACACATCCCATTTCCGAGGAGCAGACCGACGGTACTCCCACTTAGAAATGTGCAGGTACGACCGAGTCTGTTCCTGGCTGGAGTGGGAGGGGGGTGGTACATCCCATGTAGTGTAGGGGCAGATAGGGGGAGCAGCCTGGGTAAAGATAGGAGCTCATTGGGTGCTGGTCACCTGAGCTCACACATAGAGGGTGTATATAAGGTGGGCACCAACTAAGAACAGGGTGAGATGCAGAGAACAAGTCAGATGCAGAGAACAAGTCAGTTGGAGACAGCAAGACAGCTGCAGAGGAGCAGACAGCAAGCAGAGAGGAAGTCAGCCTGCAGCAAGAGAGAGACCCTGAGTGAGAGAGGAGCAGAGAAGGAGTACCCAGAGGGGAAAACAGAGAGGACCCAAGAACCCAAATTAAAGCACCGGGTGAGGAGTCGGCACAGGGTACCGGAACCCAAGCTGGTGGGGGCAGAAAACACACCCTAGCCAGAGACCGGAGATCGTGGGCAGCGTTTGCCACGGTCACCCATCACATCCACCCCGAAGGCACACCACATGAAGGGTCAGGGAACCCAAGGCCAAGGGTGTCCCAACAGAAGGCCCGAGGGAGCTGGACCTAGGTGGATCACTGGTGGGGACGGCCAGAGAACGGGACAGAAGGAGAGCTCAGGGCCACGCTCCGGACTTGTTTGGGGGTTGGCTGGATCCAGGACCTGGTGGACGCAGCACGGCTCGGGTGGTCACTCGCAGCTGGAGTGACCAGTACAACATCTGCAGTAAGTAAACACCCTTAACTGCACAACCCGACTCTGTCTTCATTGCCGGCTGCACTACACCACCACAACCCCCATCCTCTGCACCTGTCCCCCCTGAGGCTATACCCCTCCCGTTGGGGGTTATCCCACCAAGCTGCGCACCCACCATCAGCCTCAGCGGACCCTGCTGCAGCGGCGGCCACAGTGACCGCATCACAACGGGTGGCGTAGTCGACACAAAAGAACTCTTAATAACATCTGTAGGACTGCCACATAACACTGAGCTTGACGCCCTGGGCACGGGCCGGGTCACAGCCGCTCGGAGACTACAACCCCCCATCTGATCCGGTGCCGGGTATTCCCCTCAAAAAGGAATATGTCCCAGGGGGCGCGTCACCTCCACCTTGTCTAAATCCCCAACTTCAGCTGCTGAAAAAAAGCACCAAAACAAAATGTCGCCTCCACCATGCTTCACTGTGGGTATGTATGGTGTTCTTTTGGTTTGAAATATGGTCAAAACCTTGATCTTATCAAACCATAACACACTTTTCCACATGCTTTTGACAGACTTTATGTAGGTTTTGGCAAAACATAGCTGTGCTTGGATGTACTTATTTGTAAGAAAAGGCTTCCATCTTGCCGCCCAACAGTCCGCACATATGAAGAATATAGGAAATTATTTTCACATGCAGTACACAAACAGAACTTACCAGGGATTCCTGCAGCTCCTTTATAGTTGCTGTAGACCTTTTGGCAGTCTCCCAGACTGCCTTGTCTTTTCATCAATTTTTGAGTAACATCAAGTTCTAGGTAATATATATCAAATAATACCACTAGCTTCCTGTGCAAAAATACCGCAGTAGCTCCTCCCCACCTGGGTTGACACTAGCTGTTAACCCTGTCACAGCCTAACAATTGCTACAGAGCACACTACACAAAATCACATAATTATGTTACATAACACAGCAGATCTATACAGTAAACACTAGAGAAGTCTTCAGAGAGGGTGTTTGGATGACTTCTCCATCTTTACATTATCATGTTAACGTTGACCTCAGTGTACTGTTTCCAAATCACTATCAAAAGGATCTATAATTCAAAAAGCCATACAAGCAATCATCCATCATGTTCTGATGTCACTCCGGCACAATTCATCACACCTGGGACTTTCTTGAGGTGCGTATCTATAACCACCTCATGTCTTTGCAAACATAAGTGCACTTTATAGGCAGATCTTTTTCATGTTTTTTAAATGGTAATTGGATTAATAAAAAATATACATTTTTTTAAATAAAGGGATCTTTTAATCTTCTTTATATTTGATGTGCTGGTGCTTGTCTATGGGTTTTTTGCTGTGTTTCCTACTTCAATGTCCTCTCTAACAAAAATCTCATCATTTATGTTACCACCTAATTGTATTTTTGGGACTTTAACCTTTTAGTATAGCCCTAGAAGAAGTGTGTTCCTGCATAGTACCTTACACCCCAGACATAGCATGGGTTCAAAAGCCCAGAGAGGGGAGCAGGAGGGCAACTACAATTATAGCCATTCTGCTCTAATGGCGGAGAGAAACCTCTAATCTCCTTTATTTAATCCCTTCTATGCAGTGGTTAATACTTACCAGAGCGCAGAGAGAAAACAAAGGGGGGTGCCTTTCGGAAAGCATCACAGGATTTCTATTTTTTTGCAGTCTCTGCCTATACTGTAACTGGATAGAAAAAAGTTCATAGAAGGACCATAAAAGTGCTTTTTAACATAGCATAAATAGTATGTTGTATACAGGATAATATACTGTAATATATTTATATGCTAGTTTAGCCAAGCTTTCATGTTTTTTCCAACGGGCAGGGGGAACAAGGATGTTGGCAGACAGATGTTTAAATTGAAACCTAAGTATGTGGCTTTGGGAAAACAAATTCTCAAAGTATGAAATTTACTGTAGGTTTGGAAATACAGTGAAGGAAATAATTATTTGATCCCTTGCTGTTGTTGTAAGTTTGCCCACTGACAAAGACATGAGCAGTCTATAATTTTAAGGGTAGATTAATTTTAACATTAAGAGATAGAATATCCAAAAAAAATCAAGAAAATCACATTGTATAAATTAGATAAATGTATTTGCATTTTGCAATGAGAAATAAGTATTTGATCCCCTACAAACCATTAAGAGTTCTGGCTCCTACAGACCGGTTAGACGCTCCTAATCAACTCGTTACCTGCATTAAAGACAGCTGTCTTACATAGTCATCTGTATAAAGGACTCCTGTCCACAGACTCAATTAATCAGTCAGACTCTAGCCTCTACAACATGGGCAAGACCAAAGAGCTTTCTAAGGAAGTCAGGGAAAAGATCATAGACCTGCACAAAGCTGGAATGGGCTACAAAACCATAAGTAAGATGCTGGGTGAGAAGGAGACAACTGTTGGTGTGATAGTAAGAAAATGGAAGAAATACAAAATGACTGACAATCGACATCGATCTGGGGCACCATGCAAAATCTCACCTTGATCATGAGGAAGGTTAGAGATCAGCCTAAAACTACACGGGGGGAACTTGTTAATGATATCAAGGCAGCTGGGACCACAGTCACCAAGAAAACTGTAACGGGTCTGGGAGGCGGAACCTCTGAGCTACTATACAAGGGGGCAGTCCTTGTAAGGGAGCGGGTGGCGACCAGGGAAGACGGGCAGGAGGTCACAGCAGGTGACCGGGACAGTCTCTGGGTGAACGGGCTGGAGGTCACGGCAAGTGACCGGGGCAGTCTCTGGATGAACGGGCTGATGGTCACGGCAAGTGACCGGGGCAGTCTCTGAATGAACGGGCAGATGGTCACGGCAAGTGACCGGGGCAGTCTCTAGGTAAAGGGTTGGTACGACCTGTGGCGGCTGAAGATAGACGTGAGCTCCCAGGTGAGCAGGCGAGAGTCTCTGGATGAACGGGTGGTCACAGCATGTGACGGCGGAGCCTCCAGGAAGACCAACAGACAGGCGGCAGATGAGCGCTCCCAGGTGAGCGGGCAGAAGTCTCTGGACAGGCGGGTGGTCACAGCACGTGACGGCAGAGCCTCCAGGTAGGCTAGTAGACAGGCAGCAGATGAGCGCTCCCAGGTGAGCGAGCAGGAGTCACTGGACAGGCAGGTGGTCACAGCACGTGACGGCGGAGCCTCCAGGTAGACTAGCAGGCAGGTAGCAGGTGTGTGCTCCCAGGTGAGCGGGCAAGCTGGTCCATAGACAGACTGACAGGAGCTGGAAGGCAGACCGTCGGACCTCGGGCAAGCAGGCAGGTGGTTGATGTGCGCTCCCAGGTGAGCGGGCAGGCTGGTCCTTAGACAGACTGACAGGAGTAGTAAGGCAGACCGTCGGACCTCAGACTAGCAGGCAGGTAGCAGATAATCAGGCAGGAATCTGGCAGGTAACTGGCAGGTAACTGGCAGGTAACTGGCAACGGGACCTGAGGGCTGAAGCAGAGTAGTGAACAGTGCAACAACATTGCTCGGGCACCTCCATTTTGGAGGAGGTGCCTTATATATGGTGAAGTCCTCCGGCCATTGGCCGGGGACTCCTTAGGACGGCGCGCGCGGCCCCTTTAAGAGGGAGGGAGAGCGCGCGCGCCCTAAGCACAGTGGCCGGGAAGGAGCGCGCGCTGCCAGCAGAGCGGGAGGAGGACGCCGGGCACGGAGCAGGGAGGTGAGGGGAACAGCGTCCCTGCCTAGCAGAGGGCAGGGACGCCGGCGCTACAAAAACCATTGGTAACACATTACGCCTTAAAGGTTTAAAATCCTGCAGTGCCCGCAAGGTCCCCCTGCTCAAGAAGGCAAATGTGCAGGCCCATCTGAAGTTTGCCAATGAACACCTGGATGATTCTGAGTTATTTGGAGGAGGTGCTGTGGTCAGATGAGACAAAAATTTAGCTCTTTAGCAATAGCTCAACTTGCCATGTTTGGTGGAATAGAAATTCTGCCTATGACCCAAAGAACACCGTCCCCACTGTCAAGCATGGAGGTGGAAACATTATGCTTTTGAGGTGTTTCTCTGCTAAGGGCACAGGACTACTTCACTGCATCAATGGGAGAATGGATGGAGCCATGTACCATAAAATTCTGAGTGACAACCTCCTTCCCTCCGCCAGAACATTAAAAATGGGTCGTGGCTGGGTTTTCCAGCAAAACAAAGACTCAAAACATACAGCCAATGCAACAAAGGAGTGGCTCAAAAAGAAGCACATTAAGGTCATGGAGTGGCCTAGCCAGTCTCCAGACTTTAATCCCATAGAAAACTTATGGAGGGAGTTGAAGCTCCGAGTTGCCAAGCGACAGCCTCAAAATCTGAATGATTTAGAGATGATCTGCAAAGAGGAGTGGACCAAAATTCCTCCTGACATGTGCGTAAACCTCATCATCAACTACAAAAAATGTCTGACTGCTGTGCTTGCCAACAAGGGTTTTGCTACCAAGTGTTATTAAGTGTTGTTTGCCAGAGGAATTAAATACTTATTTCTCATTGCAAAATGCAAATAAATTTATCTAATTTATAGTGATGAGCGAGCACTACAATGCTCGTGTACTCGTTGCTCGGGTTGAGCAAACTGGAATACTCGGGTGCTCGACCCAATGTAAATCTATGAGAAACTCGAGCATTTTTCAGGCGGCTCCCCCCCGCGGTCTGCAGAGGGCCTAAAAATTGCCCAAATCGATGGGAACAGTGCTCAAATGTCATGGGAACAGCATGGGGGAGACCCCTGAAAGCATCTCTGACTCGAAGATCACTGCTGTAAACAACGTTGTCAGAGTATTACGCCACTTTTACGGACTCACAATAAAACATACAAAAACGAAACCAAAATGGATTTTCTTGGGAAATATGTTAAGGAACAACCTTTCCAGGGTAATGACTTGTATATAAGGCAAAATAAATAACCAAAAACAAAAATACTCCTCCACAGCTTGGGCTATGTTCACATGATGCGTTTTTGCACTTTTGCATTGCTTTCAACCAAGACAAATGCATTCACCAGGAAATGTCATTTTAACATTTTACAACCTTATCTGGCCATGTGTGTGACACATCATCAGACACATGCATACAGTGCTGAAAAGACATGGGAACAGCGTGGGGAAGACCTCTGGAAGCATCTCTGACTCCCAGGTCACTGCCTAAAAGTGTGCCCATCATAAGTGATCCTTGGCGCATGCGAAGATGCCTCCCGCCATGCACCTGTCGTTGCAGACTTGCAACAATCACCGTCCACGACCTTGTCCCAGTGCACCATTTAGTTGTCCCTACCCCATTCATTGGAATGCAAGCGCAAGTATGCAGCCAGCCACCCACCCACAGGCTGCAATACTATACTGCCAAATTTTTGCCAGCTGCTTGCACTTGAAATGTGGCCTTTTAGGCTCGTTGATGCAGAAGCTTTACATAACCTCATGCCGGCGGCAGCCGGGCGTCCATACTCGGTCCGCAGCCGCCACTGTTTCTCCCAGTGTCATCTCCGCCTTCCACAAGCACGGGTCCCACAACATTACCCATGCCCTCCCCAGTGCACTTACTGGGAAGGACCGCCTAACCACAAACACGGCGACAGGTGAATGTGGCCAGGGACGGTACGGAGCCAGGCCACAGCTTTTTTTGCTGAGTTGTATTTCACCACAGCCATAATCTTTAGCTTGGTGAAAGGACTTGGGAAACCATATCTACCCAGCTGTCATTTCTCCCAGGAAGTCCTCTACAGGTACGATGCCATGGTATTAGCACTGCCCCCAGTACCAGTAGCGAAGCCTTCCCCAATTTCCTTCTCAGGAATTATATTTGGTAGACAGAGTGGCTGCCCAAATACATTAGTTTCTCACAAAGGAGCTGAAGATAGAGTGGCAGTAGGTGCAAGTTTCTCCAGCCTGTTAGATATCAGAGGGTGAATGGCAGCACATTGGATCGGTGGTTAGCACTGAAGCCTTGCAGCGCTGGGATCCTGGGGTCAAATCCCAGCAAGGACAACATCTGCAAGGATTTTGCATGTTCTCCCCGTATTTGGTGGGTTTCCACCTCACTAAAATAGCAGCCATAGAGTGTCCGGGAACCTTCCCACACACTTTTCTTAGCCAGGACTGCTTCTCGGCAGGGTTGGACGGCTCCACCAGAGAATCCTCTGGTGTGCCCTGGCTTCTACATCAGGAGAGTTCATGATAGCACTAACTTTGCAGCTGCTATGGGGCTCTTGAGCGCGGGAGAAAGGTGAGCCCTCAGAATCAAATCCTCTGGTGAAACAGAAACAGCTTCTCAGTGGGAGTTGTATTTCACCACAGCCATATTCTTTAGCTCCGTGAAAGGACTGGCATAGAGGGAAACCGTATCTACTCCAGCTGTCATTTCTCCGTCACCAGGTTCCGCCCATTGTCACACACAACCATCGCCTGGCTGTATGTTCAGCGGTGAGAGCCACAGATCAAGCTGCTGTGTTACAGCTTTCAACAACTCTTCAGCGTTGGGCGGTTTGTCACCTAAGCATTAAGCATGTTATCTTCAGTACAGCCTGTTGCCGCTTGGCCAAGGCAGTGCTGCAGTGCTTTCAGCTTGTTACTGATGTGGTAATTTCGGAGATAGAGGAGGAGGTGCAGGAGCTGAACAATGTGATTACATTGAGATTACATTGGTGACTCAGTTTTTATACTAAACAAAGATCCTACTGTTTTTTGTTTTTTTTTATGTTATTTTTCAAGGCAAATGCATTCACTGGGAAATGTCATTTTAACTTTTTACAACCTTATCTTGCAATGTGGTGTGTGATACATCATCAGACACATCCTGTTTCATTGATGATGGAGGGACTCTGAAAGACACATAGAGCAGGGCCACAGTAACGAGTACGACATGTTCCCATTAGAAAGGAGAGGGTCTGCTCTACAGTTATAGGGTATGCAGTGAGTCCAATGGCTGACCAAATTTAGGAAAAACCCCACTAAGAAATTAAAGACACATAGAGCAGGGCCACAGTAGCGACAAATTCCAATTAGAAAGGAGAGAGTCTGCTATACAGTTATAGGGTATGCAGTGAGTCCAACGGCTGATCAAATTTAGGAAAAACCCCACTAAGAAATTAAAGACACATAGAGCAGGGCCACAGTAATGACAAATTCCCATTAGAAAGGAGAGAGTCTGCTATACAGTTATAGGGTATGCATTGAGTCTAAAGGCTGACCAAATTTAGGAAAAACCCTCCTAAGAATTTAAAGACACATAGAGCAGGGCCCCAGTAACAAGTACGACATGTTCACATTAGAAAGGAGAGGGTATGCTATACAGTTATGGGGTATGCAGTGAGTCCAACGGCTGACCAAATTTAGGAAAAACCCCACAAACAATTTAAAGAGACATAGAGCAGGGCCACAGTAACGACAAATTCCCATTAGAAAGGAGAGAGTTTCCCATAGCGTTGGCCTATGCAGTGAATGCAAGGGCTGCCGAAAATTTGAAGGCACTTCAATGCCCCTTGAAAGATACATGGAGGAGGGCCTCATAAAAAAATGTTCCCATTAGAAAGGAGCGTGCCTCCTATACTTGTAATGCCCATGCACAAGTGTATCGGCTGACAAACATTTACCCCTGGGGGGTATATATGAACATACTGTATAAAAAAAATTTTTTACGGGCATCATAAACACCCTTTAAAAAAATTATGTGGGTGTTGCATCACGGACCATGGTCACCCTGGTGATATGGTGGTGGAGGATGAGGAGAAGGAGGAGGACAAGAGCAAATAGCCAAAATAAGGAAGCGTATACCCATGTGTGGGTGTGAAAAGGTGCATGGGAATCCACCTCCCAAGAAAAGACACTGGATTTGAGTTTATGTTACTCTGCTATCATTCGGTAGTGTTGAGAAGTCTGGCCCAATTCAACCCTTGTTCATTATTATAAGAGTCAGCCTGTCAGCATTTTCAGTTGACAGGCGGATGCGCTTATCAGTTATAATTCCACCAGCGGCACTAAAATCCTGCTTTGATAAAACGCTGGCGGCAGGGCAAGCCAGGACCTCCAAGGCATAGAGAGCCAGTTCATTCCACGTATGCAGCTTGGATACCCAATAATTATAAGGCACAGAGGAATCACGGAGGACGTTGGTACGGTCGGCAAGGTACTCCCTCAGCATCTTCCCAAACTTTGCACTCCTTGTGAGAGTACCCCGCGCCTCATGGCCTGTGTGATAGGAGGGTCTGAGAAAACTCTCCCAGAACTTTGACAGTGTTACCCTGCCTCTGCTGGATTGAAGTTGTGTCTCTCTCGCCTGTACTCCTTGGTTGTCCAACGAAGTGTGCCCTCTGCCGCCAGCGTTTTCATGGGAATTTTTTTAATAATTCCGCAACATGGGCCTTCTGGTACTGCCCCATTTTTGTAGATCTGTCCGCCTAAGGAATAAGAGATATAAAGTTCTCCTTGTAGCGTTGGTCTAGAAGTGTCACCAACCAGTAATGACTGTCACCCAAAATTTTGAGAATGCGAGGGTCATGGGAAAGGCAGCGTAACATAAACTCAGCCATGCGTGCCAGACTACTAACAGGCAAGACTTCCGTGTCCTCACCAAGAGGATGACTGACCATGCTCTCCTCCTCCTCCTCCTCTCTGTCCTCTGGCCATCCACGCTGAACAGACGGTATGACAGCTGTGCAGGTAGTACCGTCTTTAGTGCATGAAACTAGCTCCTGTCCTTCCTCCTCCTCCTCTTCCTCATTGTCACCCTATCCACGTTGGGATGAGATGAGGCTTGGCTGTGTGTAATCACCCTGTATGGTTCCTTGCTCCATCTCATCGTGCTCCGCCTGCAATGCATCCTCTTTGATTGTGAGCAGAGAGAGTTTCAGAAGACAGAGAAGCGGGATGGTGACGCTAATTATGGCGTCATCACCGCTCACCATCTTGGTGGAGTCCTCAAAGTTTTGGAGGATGGTACATATGTCTGACATTCATGTCCACTCCTGAGGTCTTATGTGTGGAGTCTGAACTGAATATCGACGGCCTTGTTGATGCTGGTACTCAACAACTGCCCTCTTCTGCTCACAAATCCTTCCCAACATCTGCATTGTAGAGTTCCAACGTGTGGGGACATCATACACCAGTCTATGAGCCAGAAGCTGCAAATGCTGCTGAAACACGGCAAGGGCGGCGGAAGCTGTAGCTGACTTTCTAAAATGGGCACACAGGCGGCGTACTTTAACAAGCAGATCCGGCAGCTCGGGGTAGGATTTGAGAAACCGCTGAACCACGAGGTTAAACACATGGGCCAGGCATGGTACGTGTGTGACCTCGCTTCGCCTCAGAGCCGCCACCAGGTTCCGGCCATTGTCACACATAACCATGCCTGGCTGTAGGTTCAGCGGTATGAGCCACAGATCCGCCTGCTCTTTCAGAGCTGTCCACAACTCTTCAGCATTGTGCGGTTTGTCACCTAAGCATATTAGTTTCAGCACAGCCTGTTGCCGCTTGGCTGAGGCAGTGCTGCAGTGCTTCCAGCTTGTGACTGATGTGGTCATTTCGGAGATGGAGGCTGAAGAGGAGGGGGAGGCTGAGGAGGATGAGGTGCAGGAGCTGAAGCCCGTGGGGGCAAACCTGATTGACCTAGGGCCCGCAATCCTTGGCGTCCGGAGGACGTATTCCGTCCCAAGGTCCGACTGGGTCCCGGCTTCCACTATGTTAACCCAGTGTGCCGTCAGCGAGATGTACCGTCCCTACCCACAAGCACTTGTCCTCGTGTCCGTGGTTAGGTGGACTTTCCCGGTAACTGCGTTGTTGAGGGCACGGCTAATGTTTTGGGACACGTGCTTGTGTAATGCGGGGACGCACACCGGGAGAAATGATGGCGGCTGGGGACCGAGTACCGAGGGACGGCCGCCGCCATCAGGTTGCGGAATGCTTCCGTCTCCACGAGCCTAAAAGGCAACATTTCGAGCGCAAGCAGTCATGAAATGAAAGAATTTAGTAGTGACCTGTGGAGCGTTGGCTGCGTATTTGCGCTTGCGTTCCAAGGACTGGGGTATGGACAACTGGACGCTGCGCTGGGACAAGGACATGGACGTGCTTCCTGATGCTGCTATTTGAGAGTGCGCAACGACAGGTGCAGGGCAGGAGGCATCTTCGCATGCACCATGGACAGGGGATTGGCTTGCATGCACAACAGCGGAAGAAGCAATGGTGTCACCTGCAGACACTGTTCCTGGACTCTGGGGTTCGGCCCACAAAGTCAGGTGCTTTGCTGCTATGTGCCTGGTGGTGCTCAGGCTGGTGGTGCTCAGGCTGGTTGTTTTGCCACCCCTGCTGATGCTGGCTGGCAGGTGGTGCAAATGGCCTTTTTAGGGTTATCGGCACAGTCTTTAAAAAACAACCAGACTCGGGAAGACCTAACAGCTGTACTGGCAACTTCCTTCGTGTTGGTGTTACGGGGAACTGTTGCCTGCCTTCTGTCTGCGGACACCACACTGCTTCTTCCTGCCTGTTGGGGTGGTCTGCCTCCCTCCCCCTGTGTGCTGCTGTCCTCACTCTGCTTGTCCTCCTGCCAGGTTGGGTCAGTTACTGTATCATCCGCCACCTCGTCTTCCACTTTCGCACCCTGGTCCTCCTCCTGACTTTCTGGCAATTGTGTCTCATCATCGTCCACCTCTTGTGACACTTTCCCACCGTCGCCTTTGTGGCACCCCAGAGGGTCTGGTTGCCACAGTGGTATTGCTTCCCTAAAAAGAAGTAATGCCATGTCTGGAGGCAAGCAGGGGTTTCCTGGTCAGGAACATAACACATGCAACACTTCCTGGCTCTAGACCAGCAAGGGGAGGACCCTCCCCTTGGCAACTGGATCTGGGGGCGAGGTTAGTTTAGTCAGTGTCAGGAAGTTGAGATTAGGACATTGAGGAGAGAGGAGCTAGGGACTGGAGCTGGAGATAGCTCGTCCTAGCTGGACTACACAAAGAACCGGACACCGGAGTCCGAGGCTGTGGGACCCTTCAGGCAGGGCAGGAGATTGCAGGTCTCCAGGCCCCATCAGACGCCCGGAGGCTCAGCAGCACAGAGGGACCAGTACCGCCAAGGAGGAGCGAGGCATCCACAAGGCCTGAGTTGCCAGCCATACGGGTGAGCACAGCATGTTACACTCAGGGACGTGGGCTACAACACAGCTACAAGCAGAATAGCCAAAGAGTACAGTAAGAACGGCAGGCCTACAACTCCACCTGTCCAGGAGGACTCTATGCTTGCTCCCAGACTGACCGGACTCTTATCACTAGCCAGTACTCCAGTCCAGGCCTGTTTAAAGTGTCACCAGTAAAGATCCTGGGACTGCACTGCACGGACTCTGTGGTTATTTCTGCACCGCGACACCCTGCACAACCACCATCATCCACACACACTGCCCTGAAGCTGCACTCTTCCTGTGGGGAGTTATACCACCCTTGCTGCCAAACGATCAGCTTCAGAGGACTGTTCCGCAGCGGCGGCCTCATTAGCCGCACTCCACAGGTGCCGTAGTCGGACATTATAAACCTATACATAAATTACCCTTGGATTGACCGCCCTGGGTCACGGACCGGGTCACCGCCACAGTGACTACAACCCCCAGCATCTACCGGCCCGGCTACGGATACCCCACGGCCCAGGGGGCGCGTCACCTTCTTGTGACCGTGGCTGCTCAAATATTTGGGCATTGCTACACGTGATCTCCTCTTGCCCCGCTTCAAGTGGACCGGGTGAGAGGCCCAAATCTATAAATGGAAAAGTGAACAGCTCTTCAGAGTGGCCAAGTGTGGGATCAGTTGTCTCCGGCACTCGGCATGGTGGGAGGAAGGAGGATCAGGGTGATGAATATGCAGTCCAGACTCACGGCCACTGAGATTCGAACGTGTGACTGGAAGCATTATCCGCTATCCAACCAACAACCTTTTGACACTGCTCTGGGTTCAATAGTGGTGTGCTGCAGTCCCCTAGGAATTGGGAAAGGAAGGTCAGGCGAGAAGATGTGGGTGTTTGTTGTGGCACAATTTCAGCTTGCCCACGGCTTTGTCCTCGGCCTCTGCATGCACCATCACCATCACGTCCAGTTCCCCGTCCCTTGCCACGTGCCTTGCCCATTTTAAATGGAGGACAGTATCTTCCACGCTCACTACAAATGACTGAGTTTGGAGCGAACTTATATGTGATCCGTGTGATGGAGAAAACAGAGTTTTAAATACCTGGCCTGTAGGTAAGTAGTTTGAACAGCAAACTGGTGTGAATTGCTTCACTGACACACTGAAAGAAATTTTTAATGGAGGCCAGAAATGGCAGTATTTTCTGACAACGTATATGTGATCTGTGTGACGGAGAAAACGCAGTTTTAAATAGCTGGATTTCTAGGGCTGTAATATGGAAAGGACCTGGCTGTATTCTGCAGTGACAACAAGCAAATGGCGCAGAAAAACGGTGTTCTCTGGATTGCTTTTTAAGCAAATAATGAGGATTAAGATCCAAAAAAAAGTATTCCTGGCCCCTGAGACCTGGACCTTTGCATAGAAATATCTAACAGCAGCAGAAGGCAGAATTGGAATGGAGCCTCTTGTGCTATATGCACTGCAGTCTGCTATATACCCTGTCTGCCTATATACACTGCCTGCCTGATATCTCTGCAGATAGAATAGTTAGTCCTCAAAAGGACTGTTTGTTAAGATGGATATGTGTAATGTACGGCTTTTCTCCCTACACTACCTAATACACAAGCAAATCTCTCGCTAGCTCAGCAGCAGCTCTCCCTACTCTGCCTGATTCCGGAGTGACTGTGACAAGCATGGCCGCGCCAGGTCTGATATAGACCTGATGATGCTGTGCGGCCAGCCAATCACTGTAATGCCACAACCAACATGGCTACGGCATTACAGTGAGTGGCAGGCAATCCCTGCATGTTGATTGGCGCTCTAAAGAGCGCCAAACATGCAGGGAGAGGACCCAAGCTCCCGCCGAGCAACCCCGGAAATACTCGGCGAGCGCCAAGCATCTCGAGCAGTGAGATGCTCGGGCGAGCACCGAGCAGTAGATAGCATGCTCGCTCATCACTACTAATTTATTGATTTTCTTGATTTTTTGGGGATATTCTATCTCTCAATGTTAAAATTAACCTACCCTTAAAATTATAGACTGTTCAAGTCTTTGTCAGTGGACAAACTTACAAAAACAGCAAGGGATCAAATAATTAGAGAAAAATTAAGACATATTCATTTGTGTATATTCTTGGGGATCCTAATTATGGTGGATTTTAACTATACTGGCGTTAATCGGGATATTGGGAGTCTATTGAGTGCACTAAATGCTCTACTATTTATCTAAAATTCTATGATAATGATAAACAGCAAAGAAGAGGCGATGCTTTGCTTGGTCTTGTCTAATACATAGAAGGCCACTACAAGACGTATACAGGTCTGAAACAAAGACCTTTACTTCCTATACTGGTTCCCAGGTTGTTCATGAGGTTGGGACCTGAACATGCATCCACCTTGCAAGAACCACTTGATGAATAGGTAAAAAATGAAAAAGTGAGCTCACCCACCTGAAGATGCGAAGCATGGAAACTCATAGTGTCACAAGGAGTGATGTAGAGAAAATCTAGAGTTATGATCTTCAGATAAATACAGTGGTGGCCAAAAGTATTGGCACCCCTGCAATTCTGTCAGATAATACTCAGTTTCTTCCTGAAAATGATTGCAATCACAAATTCTTTGGTATTATTATCTTCATTTAATTTGTCTTCAATGAAAAAACACAAAAAGAATTGTCCTAAAGCCAAATTGGATACAATTCCACACCAAACCTAAAAAAGGGGGTGGACAAAAGTATTGGCACTGTTTGAAAAATCATGTGATGCTTCTCTAATTCATGTAATTAACAGCACCTGTAACTTACCTGTGGCACCTAACAGGTGTTGGCAATAACTAAATCACACTTGCAGCCAGTTAACATGGATTAAAGTTGACTCAACCTCTGTCCTGTGTCCTTGTGTGTACCACATTGAGCATGGAGAAAAGAAAGAAGACCAAAGAACTGTCTGAGGACTTGAGAACCCAAATTGTGAGGAAGCATGAGCAATCTCAAGGCTACAAGTCCATCTCCAAAGACCTGAATGTTCCTGTGTCTTCCGTGGGCAGTGTCATCAAGAAGTTTAAAGCCCATGGCACTGTGGCTAACCTCCCTAGATGTGGACGGAAAAGAAAAATTGACGAGAGATTTCAACGCAAGATTGCGCGGATGGTGGATAAAGAACCTCAACTAACATCCAAACAAGTTCAAGCTGCCCTGCAGTCCGAGGGTACAACAGTGTCAACCCGTACTATCCGTCAGCGTCTGAATGAAAAGGGACTGTATGGTAGGATACCCAGGACTGGACTGCTTGACCGTGTGCATGGCATTATGAAGTCTGAAGACTACCAACAAATTTTGCAGCATAACGTAGGGCCCAGTGTGAGAAAGCTGGGTCTCCCTCAGAGGTCATGGGTCTTCCAGCAGGACAATGACCCAAAACACACTTCCAAAAGCACTATAAAATGGTTTGAGAGAAAGCACTGGAGACTTCTAAGGTGGCCAGCAATGAGTCCAGACCTGAATCTCATAAAACACCTGTGGAGAGATCTCAAAATGGCAGTTTGGAGAAGGCACCCTTCAAATATCAGGGACCTGGAGCAGTTTGCCAAAGAAGAATGGTCTACAATTCCAGCAGAGCATTGTAAGAAACTCATTGATGGTTACCGGAAGCGGTTGTTCGCAGTTATTTTGGCTAAAGGTTGTGCAACCAAGTATTAGGCTGAGGGTGCCAATACTTTTGTCTGGCCCATTTTTGGAGTTTTGTGTGAAATGATCAATGATTTGATTTTTGCTTCATTCTCTTTTGTGTTTTTTCCTTGCAAGCAAATTAAATGAAGATAATAATACCAAAGAATTTGTGATTGCAATCATTTTCAGGAAGAAACTGAGTATTATCTGACAGAATTGCAGGGGTGCCAATACTTTTGGCCACCAATGTACAGAAGTTTGTTGAAAAAATAAGATTGAAAAAGTCGCAACTCCCATACAAGGATAAGCAAGTAAACGCGTTTAAGACATAGTCTTTAGTTATTGAATATTAGAATATGAATTGCTTGGCATGTTAAGTCACATTCTGCCTAAACACATGATCTATAATGTCAAATCATGGTTGTCAGAGGTTGAAAACAATCGATCAAGACAGGTGAGTAATAACAAACTGAGCAACAATAATATGGTATGTTTTTATCTGAAGATCTTGATGCTGGATTTTTTCTTTTTCAACCACTTGGTGAAGTCCATGGATGTTCGGAATGGGAGAGGCCAGGTAAATATAAATCTAGGGGGGGAGTATAGCACTTACTATGGTTGCCAATCTGAATATAACCATTTTCTGCACAATTTATCAAAAATCACTAACAGTTAATTTATGGGAATAGTGAAACACTTTAATAAATCATAAAGATAAGTGATATAGAGTAGGTCAATGTCCCAGAATACTGATATGGACAAAATTGCAGCATCCATTGAATAAGTGCAATACAATAATTGCAATGACATAAATGCAATAACAATAATCCTACAACTTCACAGAAAATCACTGATGCTTTCAAAGACAATTAAGGTCCATGTTGCCATCGAAAAGTATATTTGTATACCTTTTTTAAGGTCCTCAAACATACAGTACTTGCTAAGATGCACTGAGCAATCATAGCTGTTTACCAATCATGGCTACTGTTCAATTGACTTTTTGCTTAAAGTGTGAATGTGCTTAATGAGACAAACAACTGAACAGTGGCCATGATTGGACAGCAGTCATGACTGCTATGCCCTGCCCCAATGACTGCATTGGAGTGGGGCACAATGCAATTATATCTTGAGGAAAGTAGAAAATAACATTATAATCGCACTATTCCCCACTCCAATTCAGTCATCTGGGCATAGCACTGAACAGTCACAGTTGTTCTCCAATCATGGCCACTATTTAGATGATTGACAGCCTGTTCAACACAATCACAGGCTGAGAAGACCTTCAAAAAAAGGCATGCAATCAACTGAACAGAGGGTAAGATTGGAGAACAGGACTGCTCAATGTCTCTCAGCAAGGACATCTGAGGACCACAAAAAATAGTATGCAAAGGTACTGCTCAATAACCTTTCATGATCAGATGTAGTACAGCTATGCTTATTTTTGACCACCTTATGAAGAATAGAGGTTTTTTTTAGAGATCATGATTAGTGTTGAGCGAACATGCTCGACACTGCTCGGTACTCGCCCAAGCATCACGCTACACGGAATGTTCGGCGAGCACCTAGCATTTCCGGGTTACTCGGGCGGGAGCTCGGGTCTCCGCCCTGCATGTTTGGCGCTCTTTACAGAGCCAATGAACATGCAGGGATTGCCAGCCAGTCACTGTAATTCCGCAGCCAAGATGGTTGTGGGCATTACAGTGATTGGCTGGCCGCACAGCGTCACCTCGAGTATTTAAAACCGGGCGCCGCCATCTTGGACACAGTCGCTCCGGATCAGACAGTGTAGGGACAGCGCTGCTGATTTAGGGAGAGATATAAACTGCGAAATAGTTAGTGTAGGGTCTGTAAAGGCTGCCAGATCAAACAAACAGTCCTTCTCAGGACTAATATCCATCCCAGATATCAGGCAGGCAGGCTGTATAGGAGACGCAGTGGTTATACCAGCAAACGCTGCATTACAGTCCTGTGTGCTGCTCCTGTTGCTGAAATTGCTGGACTTAGCTCCAGGTCTCAGGGGACAGGAAAAATTATTTTTTTTTTCATCTAAATCCTCTTTTTTTTTTCCTCCTTCACACTGTACAAATACCCGTCTTATTAACCTTTTGGTGTCCCCTCCCCCCCCCAAAAAAAAGCGTGTCTCTGATTTTTCAGACACAAATATATCTGTTGAAAATAGTCAGGTGTAGGCTAGAGAAACAGAAGTGTTGTTTTGCACTTCCACGGTTCAAACCTCTGTACTATCCAGTTTTGGGCCTTTGGTATCTGATAAAAAAACAGTTTGAGTGTGTCGCTCACTGTTCAGCCGCAAATCTATATATTTAAAAAAGTCTGGTATACCCCAGTAAACAATAACTGTGGTTTTGCCATCCCACGGTAAAAAATCCCTATTATTCAGGTTTTGATATATTTTCCGTAAAGAAAAACAGTAGTGTCTCCTGACTGTTGTGACACAAAAATATATCTGTTGAAAATAGTCTGGTGTAGGCCCGACAAATCCTAGTGTGGTTTTGCAGTTCCACGGGTCAAATCTCTGTACTATCCAGTTTTGGGCCTTTGGTATCTAAACAAACACAGTTTGAGTGTGTAGCTCACTGTTCAGCTGCAAATCTATATATTTAAAAAAGTCTGGTATACCCCAGTAAACAATAACTGTGGTTTTGCCATCACACTGTAAAAAATCTCTATTATTCAGGTTTTGGTATATTTTCCGTAAAGAAAAACAGTAGTGTCTCCTGACTGTTGTGACACAAAAATATATCTGTTGAAAATAGTCTGGTGTAAGCTCGACAAATCCCAGTGTGGTTTTGCAGTTCCACGGGTCAAATCTCTGTACTATCCAGTTTTGGGCCTTTGGTATCTAAAAAAACACAGTTTGAGTGTGTCGCTCACTGTTCTGCCGCAAATCTATATATTTAAAAAAGTCTGGTATACCCCAGTAAACATTAACTGTGGTTTTGCCATCCCACGGTAAAAAATCTCTATTATTCAGGTTTTGGTATATTTTCCGGAAAGAAAAACAGTAGTGTCTCCTGACTGTTGTGACACAAAAATATATCTGTTGAAAATAGTCTGGTGTAAGCTCGACAAATCCCAGTGTGGTTTTGCAGTTCCACGGGTCAAATCTCTGTACTATCCAGTTTTGGGCCTTTGGTATCTAAAAAAACACAGTTTGAGTGTGTCACTCACTGTTCAGCCGCAAATCTATATATTTAAAAAAGTCTGGTATACCCCAGTAAACATTAACTGTGGTTTTGCCATCCCACGGTAAAAAATCTCTATTATTCAGATTTTGGTATATTTTCCGGAAAGAAAAACAGTAGTGTCTCCTGACTGTTGTGACACAAAAATATATCTGTTGAAAATAGTCTGGTGTAGGCTCGACAAATCCCAGTGTGGTTTTGCAGTTCCACGGGTCAAATCTCTGTACTATCCAGTTTTGGGCCTTTGGTATCTAAAAAAAAAACAGTTTGAGTGTGTCGCTCACTGTTCAGCCGCAAATCTATATATTTAAAAAAGTCTGGTATACCCCAGTAAACAATAACTGTGGTTTTGCCATCCCATGGTAAAAAATCTCTATTATTCAGGTTTTGGTATATTTTCCGTAAAGAAAAACAGTAGTGTCTTCTGACTGTTGTGACACAAAAATATATCTGTTGAAAATAGTCTGGTGTAGGCCCGACAAATCCCAGTGTGGCTTTGCAGTTCCACGGGTCAAATCTCTGTACTATACAGTTTTGGGCCTTTGGTATCTAAAAAAACTCAGTTTGAGTGTGTCGCTCACTGTTCAGCCGCAAATTTATATATTTAAAAAAGTCTGGTATACCCCAGTAAACAATAACTGTGGTTTTGCCATCCCACGGAAAAAAATCTCTATTATTCAGGTTTTGGTATATTTTCCGTAAAGAAAAACAGTAGTGTCTCCTGACTGTTGTTACACAAAAATATATCTGTTGAAAATAGTCTGGTGTAGGCTCGACAAATCCCAGTGTGGTTTTGCAGTTCCACGGGTCAAATCTCTGTACTATCCAGTTTTGGGCCTTTGGTATCTAAAAAAAAAACAGTTTGAGTGTGTCGCTCACTGTTCAGCCGCAAATCTATATATTTAAAAAAGTCTGGTATACCCCAGTAAACAATAACTGTGGTTTTGCCATCCCATGGTAAAAAATCTCTATTATTCAGGTTTTGGTATATTTTCCGTAAAGAAAAACAATAGTGTCTCCTGACTGTTGTGACACAAAAATATATCTGTTGAAAATAGTCTGGTGTAGGCCCGACAAATCCCAGTGTGGCTTTGCAGTTCCACGGGTCAAATCTCTGTACTATACAGTTTTGGGCCTTTGGTATCTAAAAAAACTCAGTTTGAGTGTGTCGCTCACTGTTCAGCCGCAAATTTATATATTTAAAAAAGTCTGGTATACCCCAGTAAACAATAACTGTGGTTTTGCCATCCCACGGAAAAAAATCTCTATTATTCAGGTTTTGGTATATTTTCCGTAAAGAAAAACAGTAGTGTCTCCTGACTGTTGTTACACAAAAATATATCTGTTGAAAATAGTCTGGTGTAGGCTCGACAAATCCCAGTGTGGCTTTGCAGTTCCACGTGTCAAATCTCTGTACTATACAGTTTTGGGCCTTTGGTATCTAAAAAAACACAGTTTGAGTGTGTCGCTCACTGATCAGCCGCAAATCTATATATTTAAAAAGTCTGGTATACCCCAGTAAAAAATAACTGTGGTTTTGCCATCCCACGGTAAAAAAATCTCTATTATTCAGGTTTTGGTATATTTACCATAAAGAAAAACAGTAGTGTCTCCTGACTGTTGTGACACAAAAATATATCTGTTGAAAATAGTCTGGTGTAGGCCCGACAAATCCCAGTGTGGTTTTGCAGTTCCACGGGTCAAATCTCCGTACTATCCAGTTTTGGGCCTTTGGTAATTGAAAAAAAAAACAGTTTGAGTGTGTCGCTCACTGTTCAGCCACAAATCTATATATTTAAAAAAGTCTGGTATACCCCAGTAAACAATAACTGTGGTTTTGCCATCGCACGGTAAAAAATCCCTATTATTCAGGTTTTGGTATATTTTCCGTAAAGAAAAACAGTAGTGTCTCCTGACTGTTGTGACACAAAAATATATCTGTTGAAAATAGTCTGGTGTAGGCCCGACAAATCCCAGTGTGGCTTTGCAGTTCCACGGGTCAAATCTCTGTACTATACAGTTTTGGGCCTTTGGTATCTAAAAAAACTCAGTTTGAGTGTGTCGCTCACTGTTCAGCCGCAAATTTATATATTTAAAAAAGTCTGCTATACCCCAGTAAACAATAACTGTGGTTTTGCCATCCCACGGAAAAAAATCTCTATTATTCAGGTTTTGGTATATTTTCCGTAAAGAAAAACAGTAGTGTCTCCTGACTGTTGTTACACAAAAATATATCTGTTGAAAATAGTCTGGTGTAGGCTCGACAAATCCCAGTGTGGTTTTGCAGTTCCATGGGTCAAATCTCTGTACTATCCAGTTTTGGGCCTTTGGTATCTAAAAAAACACAGTTTGAGTGTGTCGCTCACTGATCAGCCGCAAATCTATATATTTAAAAAGTCTGGTATACCCCAGTAAACAATAACTGTGGTTTTGCCATCCCACGGTAAAAAAATCTCTATTATTCAGGTTTTGGTATATTTAACATAAAGAAAAACAGTAGTGTCTCCTGACTGTTGTGACACAAAAATATATCTGTTGAAAATAGTCTGGTGTAGGCCCGACAAATCCCAGAGTGGTTTTGCAGTTCCACGGGTCAAATCTCTGTACTATCCAGTTTTGGGCCTTTGGTAATTGAAAAAAAAACAGTTTGAGTGTGTCGCTCACTGTTCAGCCGCAAATTTATATATTTAAAAAAGTCTGGTATACCCCAGTAAACAATAACTGTGGTTTTGCCATCCCACGGAAAAAAATCTCTATTATTCAGGTTTTGGTATATTTTCCGTAAAGAAAAACAGTAGTGTCTCCTGACTGTTGTTACACAAAAATATATCTGTTGAAAATAGTCTGGTGTAGGCTCGACAAATCCCAGTGTGGTTTTGCAGTTCCACGGGTCAAATCTCTGTACTATCCAGTTTTGGGCCTTTGGTATCTAAAAAAACACAGTTTGAGTGTGTCGCTCACTGATCAGCCGCAAATCTATATATTTAAAAAGTCTGGTATACCCCAGTAAAAAATAACTGTGGTTTTGCCATCCCACGGTAAAAAAATCTCTATTATTCAGGTTTTGGTATATTTACCATAAAGAAAAACAGTAGTGTCTCCTGACTGTTGTGACACAAAAATATATCTGTTGAAAATAGTCTGGTGTAGGCCCGACAAATCCCAGTGTGGTTTTGCAGTTCCACGGGTCAAATCTCTGTACTATCCAGTTTTGGGCCTTTGGTAATTGAAAAAAAAAACAGTTTGAGTGTGTCGCTCACTGTTCAGCCACAAATCTATATATTTAAAAAAGTCTGGTATACCCCAGTAAACAATAACTGTGGTTTTGCCATCGCACGGTAAAAAATCCCTATTATTCAGGTTTTGGTATATTTTCCGTAAAGAAAAACAGTAGTGTCTCCTGACTGTTGTGACACAAAAATATATGTGTTGAAAATAGTCTGGTGTAGGCCCGACAAATCCCAGTGTGGTTTTGCAGTTCCACGGGTCAAATCTCTGTACTATCCAGTTTTGGGCCTTTGGTATCTAGAAAACACAGTTTGAGTGTGTCGCTCACTGTTCAGCTGCAAATCTATATATTTAAAAAAGTCTGGTATACCCAAGTAAACAATAACTGTGGTTTTGCCATCCCACGGTAAAAAATCTCCATTATTCAGGTTTCGGTATATTTTCCGTAAAGAAAAACAGTAGTGTCTCCTGACTGTTGTGGCACAAAAATATATCTGTTGAAAATAGTGTGGTGTAGGCTCGACAAATCCCAGTGTGGTTTTGCAGTTCCACGGGTCAAATCTCTGTACTATCCAGTTTTGGGCCTTTGGTATCTAAAAAAACACAGTTTGAGTGTGTCGCTCACTGTTCAGCCGCAAATCTATATATTTAAAAAGTCTGGTATACCCCAGTAAACATTAACTGTGGTTTTGCCATCCCACGGTAAAAAATCTCTATTATTTAGGTTTTGGTATATTTTCCGTAAAGAAAAACAGTAGTGTCTCCTGACTGTTGTGACACAAAAATATATCTGTTGAAAATAGTCTGGTGTAGGCCTGACAAATCCCAGTGTGGTTTTGCAGTTCCACATGTCAAATCTCTGTACTATCCAGTTTTGGGCCTTTGATATCTAAAAAAACACAGTTTGAGTGTGTCGCTCACTGTTCAGCCGCAAATCTATATATTTAAAAAAGTCTGGTATACCCCAGTAAACAATAACTGTGGTTTTGCCATCCCACGGTAAAAAATCTCTATTATTCAGGTTTTGGTATATTTTCCGTAAAGAAATACAGTAGTGTCTCCTGACTGTTGTGACACAAAAATATATCTGTTGAAAATAGTCTGGTGTAGGCCCGACAAATCCCAGTGTGGCTTTGCAGTTCCACGGGTCAAATCTCTGTACTATCCAGTTTTGGGCCTTTGGTATCTAAAAAAACACAGTTTGAGTGTGTCGCTCACTGTTCAGCCGCAAATTTATATATTTTAAAAAGTCTGGTATACCCCAGTAAACAATAACTGTGGTTTTGCCATCCCACGGTAAAAAATCTCTATTATTCAGGTTTTGTTATTTTTTACGTAAAGAAAAACAATAATAGTTTCTCCCTGATGGTTCAGATTGTTTAACCGGTTCCCTACCGCCCACTGTAGATAAACGTCGGTGCTTGCTGGGCTCTGTGCAGCGCCGACGTTTAAAAACGGTGGGTTGTCTCGCAGCGCTCAGGACCTCCAGGGTCCTGCAAGCGCTGTGATTCCGGTGCAGAGCGTTAGCTCTGACAGGGAACATCATCGGGACCTGATTGGATCAGGTCCCAATGATGTTAACCCTTTGCTGTCTTCTATATGCCGCGATCTATAGTGATCGCGGCATATAGAAGACAGCAGGAGGAGAGGGGGTCGTCCACTTACCTCTCCGACGGCCCCCTTATACCTTCCAGGACCTGACGTTGCTATGGCAGCTGGAGGTCACATGACCGCCTCCAGATCTGCCATATATGGTGTCCTGCCTGGCTCAGCCTGCAGCTGAAGCCTGGCAGGAGACTCTGACTGTGAAACAGTCAGCGAAGATCTCATGTAATGTAATACATGTCTATTACATTACATGAGATCAGTGATCAGAAAAATAAAAATTAATGTCCCATACAGGGACTAAGTAAAAATGTAAAAAAAAAGTTAAAAAAAATGTTTTTAAACTGTTAAAAAAAAATCACAAAATAAATAAAAATAAATAAATAAAATATTAAACCAATAAATCCGTATATTTATGCAAAACCAAGAAAAGTACACATATTTGATATTGCCGCGTCCGAAACAACCCGATCTATAAAACTGTCACACTAATTAACTCCTTCTGTGCACACCGTAATAAAAATAAATAAAAACGGAGCAAAAAAATATGCTTTTTCATCATATCGCCAAACAAAAAGTGGAAAAAAAAGCGATCAAAAACCAAAATGGAAATAAAAATAGTACCGCTGAAAATGTCATCTTGTTCTGCAATAAAAAAGCCGCCACACAGCTCCATCAGTCGAAAATTCAAAAAGTTATAGCGCTCAGAATAAAGCAATGCAAAAAAAATATTTTTTCTATAAAATTGTTTTATTGTGTAAAAGCGCCAAAACATAAAAAAAATATGCAGTAAGTGTAGTATCGCTGTAAACGTACCGACCAGAAGAATAACGCTGCCTGATCACTTTTACCACACGCAGAACTGCATAGAAAAAAAACCTCAAAAAACAATTCCTGAATTGTTGGTTTTTGTTAATTTTACCTCCCAAAAAACGGAATAGAAAGCGATCAAAAAATGTCACGTACCCAAAAATGGTACCAATAAAAATGTCAACTCGTCTCACAAAAAACAAGCCATCACATGACTCTGTCGGCCGAAATATGGAAAAATTATAGCTCTCAAAATATGGCGATGCAGGAAGAAGCAGTGTGGTGGCCACAGACAGAAGGCGGGCAACCGTTCCCCGTAACACCAACACGAGGGACATTGCCAGTACAAGCGGTAGGTCTTCCAGAGTCTGGAATTTTTTTAAAGACTCTGCTGATAACCCCAAAAAGGCCGTATGTTCCACCTGCCATGCCAGCATCAGCAGGGGTGACAAAACTACCAGCCTGACCACCACCAGCATGATCAGGCACATGGCAGCAAAGCACCCGACTTTGTGGGGCGAAACCCAGGGTCCACGACCAGTGTCAGCGGGTGTCACCACTGCTTCTTCCACTGTTGTGCGTGCAATAGAAACCCCTGTTGTGTGTGCAAGGCAATCCCCTGTCCATACTGCATGTAAAGATGCCCCCTTCTCTCAGTCTTCACTTGTTATGGCAGTTTCTCAAGAAACAGCATCAACGTCCACGTCCACGTCCCACCGCAGCGTTCAATTGTCCATATCCCAGACCTTTGAACGAAAGCGGAAATTCGCAGCTAACGCCCCACAGGCCACAGTCCTAAATTCGCACATTTCACGACTGCTTGCGTTGGAAATGCTGCCTTTTAGGCTGGTGGAGACGGAATCCTTCCGCAATCTTATGGCGGTGGCCGTCCCTCGGTACTCGGTCCCCAGCCGACACTACTTTGCCCGGTGTGCCATCCCCGCACTACACAAGCACGTGTCCCAAAGCATCTGCCGTGCCCTCAACAACGCAATTACTGGGAGAGTCCACCTGACAACGGACACGTGGACAAGTGCTTGTGGCCAGGGACGGTACATCTCTCTGACGGCACACTGGGTAAACATAGTGGAAGCCGGGACCCAGTCGGACCTTGGGACGGAACACGTCCTCCCCACACCGAGGATTGCGGGCCCTATGTCAAAAACTAGATTTTGCAAAAAAAAGCGTCTCTTAGTGTGTGACAGCTGTCAGTCATAAAAACCCGATATAAATCTGGTATCTCTGTAATCGCACCGAAGAATAAAGTAACCTAATCAGTTATATCACACGAGGAACGGCGTAAAAAATAAATAAAACCAATTCTTCACCTGCTACTGATTTGTTTATTATGTCTCCCAAAGATCGCAGTAAGGCTCTGCTCACATTTATACTGCGCTCTGAGCTGAGCACTTACACCAGAGTTTCCGTGTAAATCTCTGAAATACGTGATTCAGACGGAACCCATGACGGAAGATTCCCTGTAATGAGGCAGATATAGGCCACTGTGGATGCCGTCTGGCCTGTGATCCCACGGTGTCATTTGTTTTAGGCGTGCATAAAAAGTGCGGTTGGCCACAGTTTTGTGCACTTCTGAAAAAAAGGACACCGCTAAACAGAGGCCAGACGGAGTCCAGAGTAACTCTGCTGCCTCATTACAGTGAATGGATCCCGCAGGGGTTTCATCTGAATTACATCACATGGAAATTTAGATGGAAACCCTGATGTAAGTGCTCAGCCTAGAGCGCCGGATAAATGTTACGTAAAATGTTCCCAATAAAAGCTTCAACTCAGTCCTCAAAAAAAGCTAGTCCCCACTCAGGTCCGTCATCTGTTAAAAATATAAGGGACTTCCAAGTTACTGGTAGCAGAAACGCTCTGGAAAAGCGAAATGGCCCTTGCCCCCCAAAAGAAATTCAGAAAATTTTGTGCTCCTAAATCCAAATGCCTATTTTACAATAATTTGTTCTCCAATTGTCAAATAGCACTCCGTCCCCCCCAGATCTCGCCGTATGGCTGAGCGGTACGATACAGCCACATATGGGGTATTGCCACTTTTAGAAGAAATTGTGTGACACATTTCGGCACCATTTTTACCCATTGCCCTGTGTGAAAATGTAAAATCTGAGGGTAAAACATTTTTTTGTGGTAAAAATATAATTATGCTTTTTTCACTGCCCAATGGTATAAATTTAAAAATTAAAAAATACTCACTACTTCCCTAGATGAATTCCTTGAGATGTGTAGTTTACAAAATGGGGTCACTTGTGGGGGTTTCTGCTGTTTCGGCATGTCAGCGACTCTTCAAATGTGACATGGTGTCTGCAACCTATCCCAGCCAACATAGCGCTCCTTTCTCTTCCGAATCCTGCCGTACACCAAAGCAGTGGTTTGCCTCCACATATGGGGTATCGGCGTGTTCAGGAGAAATTGCACAACAAATTTCATGGTGCAATTTATCCTATTACCCTTATGATAATGCAAAATTAAGGGATGAAAAACGTTTTTGTGGGAAAAATGTGAAAATTTTATTTTTACAGCTCAATATTATAAACTTCTGTGAAGCACCTTTGGGTTCAAGGTGCTCACCACACATCTAGATAAGTTCCCTAAGGGGTCTAGTTTCCAAAATGGTGTCACTTGTGGGGGGTTTCCACTGTTTAGGCACATCAGGGGCTCCCCAAAAGCAACATGGCGTCCGCTAACTATTCAAACAAATTTTACATTCAAAAAGTCAAATGGCGCTCCTTCCATTTCAAACCCTGCCGTGCGCCCAAACAGTGGTTTGCCTCCACATATGGGGTATCAGCGTGTTCAGGAGAAATTGCACAACAAATTTCATGGTGCAATTTATCCTATTACCCTTATGATAATGCAAAATTAAGGGATGAAAAACGTTTTTGTGGGAAAAATGTGAAAATTTTATTTTTACAGCTCACTATTATAAACTTCTGTGAAGCACCTTTGGGTTCAAGGTGCTCACCACACATCTAGATAAGTTCCCTAAGGGGTCTAGTTTCCAAAATGGTGTCACTTGTAGGGGGTTTCCACTGTTTAGGCACATCAGGGGCTCCCCAAATACGACATGGCGTCCGCTAATTATTCAAGCAAATTTTACATTCAAAAAGTCAAATGGCGCTCCTTCCCTTCCGAACCCTGCAGTGCGCCCAAACAGTGGTTTTCCCTCACATATGGGGTATCAGCGCGCTAAAGAGAAATTGCACAAAAAATTTGGGGTCCATTTTTTCCTGTTATCCCTGTGAAAATAAAAAAAATTGGGTCTAAAGTAACATTTTTGTGAAAAAAGTTAAATGTTAATTTTTTTCTTCCACATTCCAAAAATTCCTGTGAAGCACCTGAAGGGTTAATAAAGTTCTTGAATGTGGTTTTGAGCACCTTGAGGGGTGCAGTTTTTAGAATGGTGTCACTTTTGGGTATTTTCTGTCATAAAGACCCCTCAAAGTGACTTCAAATATGATGTGGTCCCTAAAAAAATGTTTTTGTAAATTTTGTTGGAAAAATGAGAAATCGCTGGTCAACTTTTAACTCTTATAGCTCCCTAACAAAAAAAACATTTGGTTCCAAAATTGTGCTGATGTAAAGTAGACATGTGGGAAATGTTATTCATTAACTATTTTGTGTGACATATCTCTCTGATTTAAGGGCATGAAAATTCAAAGTTTAAAAATTGCAAAATTTTCGCCAAATTTCTGATTTTTTCACAAATAAACGCAAGTGATATCGAAGAAATTTTACCACAATCATGAAATACAATATGTCACGAAAAAACAGTCTCAGAATCAGGGGGATCCGTTGAAGCGTTCCAGAGTAATTACTTCATAAAGTGACAGTGGTCAGAATTGAAAAAATTGGCCCGGTCACGAAGGCTAAAACAGGCTCTGGTGCGAAGAAGTTAAAAGAGTCAGGTGTAGGCCAGAGAAATAGAACTGTGGTTTTCCTCTTCCACGGTTCTAATCTACTTTTTATTACCCTTTTTCCATTGATAGTGCAAGTGTAAACTATTTTACTTCCTTTACAATGGGCAAGGCGCGTGGCAAGGGACGTGGAAGTGTACATTCTGGTGATGGTTCGTGCAGAGGACGGGGCGGGGCCAAGGTGAAAATGTGCCACAACCAACAGCCACATCTTCTCGCTCCCACTTCTTGACCGAATTACTAGGGAAGCACAGAACAACACCAGTATTGAGAACTGATCAGTGTGAACAGGTTATTAATTGGATAGCAGATAATACTTCCAGTTACCTGGGCACCACCACCTCCGGTCTGTCTTCCACACGGTCAACTCTTAGTAGCCGTGAGTCTCGACCGCATACTCCTCCTCACTCTGATGCTCCTTCCTCCCACCATGCCGAGTGTCGACAGACAGCAATTGATCCCACACTTGGACACTCTGAAGAGCTGTTCACTGATCCATTTCTATATTTGTGCCCCTCACCTGATATGCTTGAAGTGGTGGAAGAAGAGATCCCATGTAGCGATGCCCAAATATTTGAACAGCCACGACCACAGGAAGTCGACGCTGGCAATTTGTCACAAGAGGTGGACGATGACGAGACACAATTGCCAGGAAGTGAGGAGGAGCATCGTGGTGCGCAAGTGGAAGAGGAGGAGGTGGTGGATGATCTAGTAACTGACCCAACGTGGCAGGAGGACATGCAGAGTGAGGCCAGCAGCACACAGTGGGAGGGAGGCAGAGTACCCCAACAGGCAGGAAGAAGCAGTGTGGTGGCCACAGACAGAAGGCGGGCAACCGTTCCCCGTAACACCAACACGAGGGACGTTGCCAGTACAAGCGGTAGGTCTTCCAGAGTCTGGAATTTTTTTAAAGACTCTGCTGATAACCCCAAAAAGGCCGTATGTTCCACCTGCCATGCCAGCATCAGCAGGGGTGACAAAACTACCAGCCTGACCACCACCAGCATGATCAGGCACATGGCAGCAAAGCACCCGACTTTGTGGGGCGAAACCCAGGGTCCACGACCAGTGTCAGCGGGTGTCACCACTGCTTCTTCCACTGTTGTGCGTGCAATAGAAACCCCTGTTGTGTGTGCAAGGCAATCCCCTGTCCATACTGCATGTAAAGATGCCCCCTTCTCTCAGTCTTCACTTGTTATGGCAGTTTCTCAAGAAACAGCATCAACGTCCACGTCCACGTCCCACCGCAGCGTTCAATTGTCCATATCCCAGACCTTTGAACGAAAGCGGAAATTCGCAGCTAACGCCCCACAGGCCACAGTCCTAAATTCGCACATTTCACGACTGCTTGCGTTGGAAATGCTGCCTTTTAGGCTGGTGGAGACGGAATCCTTCCGCAATCTTATGGCGGTGGCCGTCCCTCGGTACTCGGTCCCCAGCCGACACTACTTTGCCCGGTGTGCCATCCCCGCACTACACAAGCACGTGTCCCAAAGCATCTGCCGTGCCCTCAACAACGCAATTACTGGGAGAGTCCACCTGACAACGGACACGTGGACAAGTGCTTGTGGCCAGGGACGGTACATCTCTCTGATGGCACACTGGGTAAACATAGTGGAAGCCGGGACCCAGTCGGACCTTGGGACGGAACACGTCCTCCCCACACCGAGGATTGCGGGCCCTATGTCAAAAACTAGATTTTGCAAAAAAAAGCGTCTCTTAGTGTGTGACAGCTGTCAGTCATAAAAACCCGATATAAATCTGGTATCTCTGTAATCGCACCGACCCGAAGAATAAAGTAATCTAATCAGTTATATCACACGAGGAACGGCGTAAAAAATAAATAAAACCAATTCTTCACCTGCTACTGATTTGTTTATTATGTCTCCCAAAGATCGCAGTAAGGCTCTGCTCACATTTATCCTGCGCTCTGAGCTGAGCACTTACACCAGAGTTTCCGTGTAAATCTCTGAAATACGTGATTCAGACGGAACCCATGACGGAAGATTCCCTGTAATGAGGCAGATATAGGCCACTGTGGATGCCGTCTGGCCTGTGATCCCACGGTGTCATTTGTTTTAGGCGTGCATAAAAGTGCGGTTGGCCACAGTTTTGTGCACTTCTGAAAAAAAGGACACCGCTAAACAGAGGCCAGACGGAGTCCAGAGTAACTCTGCTGCCTCATTACAGTGAATGGATCCCGCAGGGGTTTCATCTGAATTACATCACATGGAAATTTAGATGGAAACCCCGATGTAAGTGCTCAGCCTAGAGCGCCGGATAAATGTTATGTAAAATGTTCCCAATAAAAGCTTCAACTCAGTCCTCAGAAAAAGCTAGTCCCCACTCAGGTCCGTCATCTGTTAAAAATATAAGGGACTTCCAAGTTACTGGTAGCAGAAACGCTCTGGAAAAGCGAAATGGCCCTTGCCCCCCAAAAGAAATTCAGAAAATTTTGTGCTCCTAAATCCAAATGCCTATTTTACAATAATTTGTTCTCCAATTGTCAAATAGCACTCCGTCCCCCCCAGATCTCGCCGTATGGCTGAGCGGTACGATACAGCCACATATGGGGTATTGCCACTTTTAGAAGAAATTGTGTGACACATTTCGGCACCATTTTTACCCATTGCCCTGTGTGAAAATGTAAAATCTGAGGGTAAAACATTTTTTTGTGGTAAAAATATAATTATGCTTTTTTCACTGCCCAATGGTATAAATTTAAAAATTAAAAAATACTCACTACTTCCCTAGATGAATTCCTTGAGATGTGTAGTTTACAAAATGGGGTCACTTGTGGGGGTTTCTGCTGTTTCGGCATGTCAGCGACTCTTCAAATGTGACATGGTGTCTGCAACCTATCCCAGCCAACATAGCGCTCCTTTCTCTTCCGAATCCTGCCGTACACCAAAGCAGTGGTTTGCCTCCACATATGGGGTATCGGCGTGTTCAGGAGAAATTGCACAACAAATTTCATGGTGCAATTTATCCTATTACCCTTATGATAATGCAAAATTAAGGGATGAAAAACGTTTTTGTGGGAAAAATGTGAAAATTTTATTTTTACAGCTCAATATTATAAACTTCTGTGAAGCACCTTTGGGTTCAAGGTGCTCACCACACATCTAGGTAAGTTCCCTAAGGGGTCTAGTTTCCAAAATGGTGTCACTTGTGGGGGGTTTCCACTGTTTAGGCACATCAGGGGCTCCCCAAAAGCAACATGGCGTCCGCTAACTATTCAAACAAATTTTACATTCAAAAAGTCAAATGGCGCTCCTTCCATTTCAAACCCTGCCGTGCGCCCAAACAGTGGTTTGCCTCCACATATGGGGTATCAGCGTGTTCAGGAGAAATTGCACAACAAATTTCATGGTGCAATTTATCCTATTACCCTTATGATAATGCAAAATTAAGGGATGAAAAACGTTTTTGTGGGAAAAATGTGAAAATTTTATTTTTACAGCTCAATATTATAAACTTCTGTGAAGCACCTTTGGGTTCAAGGTGCTCCCACACATCTAGATAAGTTCCCTAAGGGGTCTAGTTTCCAAAATGGTGTCACTTGTAGGGGGTTTCCACTGTTTAGGCACATCAGGGGCTCCCCAAATACGACATGGCGTCCGCTAATTATTCAAGCAAATTTTACATTCAAAAAGTCAAATGGCGCTCCTTCCCTTCCGAACCCTGCAGTGCGCCCAAACAGTGGTTTTCCCTCACATATGGGGTATCAGCGCGCTAAAGAGAAATTGCACAAAAAAATTTGGGGTCCATTTTTTCCTGTTATCCCTGTGAAAATAAATAAATTGGGTCTAAAGTAACATTTTTGTGAAAAAAGTTAAATGTTAATTTTTTTCTTCCACATTCCAAAAATTCCTGTGAAGCACCTGAAGGGTTAATAAAGTTCTTGAATGTGGTTTTGAGCACCTTGAGGGGTGCAGTTTTTAGAATGGTGTCACTTTTGGGTATTTTCTGTCATAAAGACCCCTCAAAGTGACTTCAAATATGATGTGGTCCCTAAAAAAATGTTTTTGTAAATTTTGTTGGAAAAATGAGAAATCGCTGGTCAACTTTTAACTCTTATAGCTCCCTAACAAAAAAAACATTTGGTTCCAAAATTGTGCTGATGTAAAGTAGACATGTGGGAAATGTTATTCATTAACTATTTTGTGTGACATATCTCTCTGATTTAAGGGCATGAAAATTCAAAGTTTAAAAATTGCAAAATTTTCAAAATTTTCGCCAAATTTCTGATTTTTTCACAAATAAACGCAAGTGATATCGAAGAAATTTTACCACTATCATGAAATACAATATGTCACGAAAAAACATTCTCAGAATCAGGGGGATCCGTTGAAGCGTTCCAGAGTAATTACTTCATAAAGTGACAGTGGTCAGAATTGAAAAAATTGGCCCGGTCACGAAGGCTAAAACAGGCTCTGGTGCGAAGAGGTTAAAAGAGTCAGGTGTAGGCCAGAGAAATAGAACTGTGGTTTTCCTCTTCCACGGTTCTAATCTACTTTTTATTACCCTTTTTCCATTGATAGTGCAAGTGTAAACTATTTTACTTCCTTTACAATGGGCAAGGCGCGTGGCAAGGGACGTGGAAGTGTACATTCTGGTGATGGTTCGTGCAGAGGACGGGGCGGGGCCAAGGTGAAAATGTGCCACAACCAACAGCCACATCTTCTCGCTCCCACTTCTTGACCGAATTACTAGGGAAGCACAGAACAACACCAGTAATGAGAACTGATCAGTGTGAACAGGTTATTAATTGGATAGCAGATAATACTTCCAGTTACCTGGGCACCACCACCTCCGGTCTGTCTTCCACACGGTCAACTCTTAGTAGCCGTGAGTCTCGACCGCATACTCCTCCTCACTCTGATGCTCCTTCCTCCCACCATGCCGAGTGTCGACAGACAGCAATTGATCCCACACTTGGACACTCTGAAGAGCTGTTCACTGGTCCATTTCTATATTTGTGCCCTTCACCTGATATGCTTGAAGTGGTGGAAGAAGAGATCCCATGTAGCGATGCCCAAATATTTGAACAGCCACGACCACAGGAAGTCGACGCTGGCAATTTGTCACAAGAGGTGGACGATGACGAGACACAATTGCCAGGAAGTGAGGAGGAGCATCGTGGTGCGCAAGTGGAAGAGGAGGAGGTGGTGGATGATCTAGTAACTGACCCAACGTGGCAGGAGGACATGCAGAGTGAGGCCAGCAGCACACAGTGGGAGGGAGGCAGAGTACCCCAACAGGCAGGAAGAAGCAGTGTGGTGGCCGCAGACAGAAGGCGGGCAACCGTTCCCCGTAACACCAACACGAGGGACATTGCCAGTACAAGCGGTAGGTCTTCCAGAGTCTGGAATTTTTTTAAAGACTCTGCTGATAACCCCAAAAAGGCCGTATGCTCCACCTGCCATGCCAGCATCAGCAGGGGTGACAAAACTACCAGCCTGACCACCACCAACATGATCAGGCACATGGCAGCAAAGCACCCGACTTTGTGGGGCGAAACCCAGGGTCCACGACCAGTGTCAGCGGGTGTCACCACTGCTTCTTCCACTGTTGTGCGTGCAATAGAACCCCCTGTTGTGTGTGCAAGGCAATCCCCTGTCCATACTGCATGTAAAGATGCTCCCTCCTCTCAGTCTTCACTTGTTATGGCAGTTTCTCAAGAAACAGCATCAACGTCCACGTCCACGTCCCACCGCAGCGTTCAGTTGTCCATATCCCAGACCTTTGAACGAAAGCGGAAATTCGCAGCTAACGCCCCACAGGCCACAGTCCTAAATTCGCACATTTCACGACTGCTTGCGTTGGAAATGCTGCCTTTTAGGCTGGTGGAGACGGAATCCTTCCGCAATCTTATGGCGGTGGCCGTCCCTCGGTACTCGGTCCCCAGCCGACACTATTTTGCCCGGTGTGCCATCCCCGCACTACACAAGCACGTGTCCCAAAGCATCTGCCGTGCCCTCAACAACGCAATTACTGGGAGAGTCCACCTGACAACGGACACGTGGACAAGTGCTTGTGGCCAGGGACGGTACATCTCTCTGACGGCACACTGGGCAAACATAGTGGAAGCCGGGACCCAGTCGGACCTTGGGACGGAACACGTCCTCCCCACACCGAGGATTGCGGGCCCTATGTCAGTCATAGTTGCCCCCACAGTGTATAGCTCCTGCGCATAATCCTCCTCCTCCTCCTCCTCATGTTCAGCCTCCATCTCAGATATCACATCAGTTACAAGCTGGAAGCACTGCAGTACTGCCTCCGCAAAGCAGCAACAGGCTGTGCTGAAACTCATAAGCTTAGGTGATAAACCTCACACTGCTTGTGAGTTGTGGACAGCTGTGAAAGAGCAGGCAGATCTGTGGCTGAGACCGCTGAACCTACATCCCGGCATGGTCGTGTGTGACAATGGCCGTAACCTGGTGGCGGCTCTGAGGCGAGGTGAGATCACACACGTACCATGCCTGGCTCATGTGCTTAACCTCGTGGTTCAGCGGTTTCTTAAATCGTACCCCGAGTTGCCAGATCTGCTCGTGAAAGTACGCCGCCTGTCAGCTCATTTTCGCAAGTCGGCTACAGCTTCCGCCACCCTTGCTGTGTTGCAGCAGCGCTTGCAGCTTCCGGCACACAGACTGGTGTGTGATGTCCCCACACGTTGGAACTCTACCCTCCACATGTTGCAAAGGATTTGTGAGCAGAAGAGAGCAGTTGTGGAGTACCAGCTGCAACAAGGCCGTTGATATTCAGGTCACACTCCACACATAAGACCTCAGGAGTGGACCTGGATGTCTGACATATGTACCATCCTGACAAACTTTGAGGAGGCCACCAAGATGGTGAGTGGCGATGATGCCATCATTAGTGTCAGTATCCCACTTGTCTGTCTTTTGCAACGCTCTCTGCAGAGAATTAAAGAGGAGGCATTGCAGCCAGAGTATGATGAGATGGATCAAGAAGCCGTAGTGGGTGATTACACACAGCCCAGCCTCATCTCATCCCAACATGCATTGGGGGACAATGAGGGAGAGGAGGAGGAGGAAGAACAGGAGCTGCTATCATGCGCTGTAGACGGTAGTACCTGTACAAGTGTCATACCGTCGGTTCAGCATGGGTGGCCTGAGGACAGGGGGGAGGAGAAGGAGGAGGAGGAGAGCATGGTCAGACGTCATCTTGGTGAGGACACGGAAATCTTGCCTGTTACCAGTCTGGCACGCATGGCTGACTATATGTTACGCTGCCTTAACCGTGACCCTCGCGTTGTCAAAATGTTGGGTGACAGTCATTACTGGTTGGTGACACTTTTAGACCCCCGCTACAAGGAGAACTTTCACTCTCTTATTCCTGAGGTGGAGAGGTCTACAAAAATGGGGCAGTACCAGAAGGCCCTTGCTGCAGAACTCTTAAAAAAATTCCCATCCGAACACGCTAGCGGCAGAGGTCACAGTTCGTTGCCCAACCAAGGTGTACAGGCGAGAGAGATGCAACTCCAATCCAGCAGAGGCAGGGGAACACTGTCAACGTTCTGGGACAGATTTCTGACACCCGCCCAGCTTACAGGCCCTGAGGCGCAGGGTACTCTCACAAGGAGTGGAAAGTTTCAAAAGATGGTGAGGGAGTACCTTGCCGACCGTACCAGCGTCCTCCCTGATTCCTCTGTGCCTTTTAATTATTGGGTATCCAAGCTGGACACTTGGAATGAACTCGCTCTGTACGCCGTGGAGGTCCTGGCCTGCCCTGCCGCTAGCGTGTTATCGGAGCGTGTTTTTAGTGCCGCTGGGGGAATTATAACTGATAAGCGCACTCGCCTGTCAACTGACAATGCTGACAAGCTGACCCTTATCAAAATGAACAAGGGCTGGATTGGGCCAGACTTCTCATCACCACCAAATGACAGCAGAGTAACATAAAGTCAAATCCACTGTGTTATTTCGGGAGGTGTATTCACATGCACCGCTTCACACCCACACATGGGTATACGCTTCCTCATTTCGGCTGTTTTATGTTCTTCTCCTTATCCTCAGCCTCCACCACCACTATACCACCAGGGTGCCAGCATTGCATGTTCCTCCGTCCTTATTTTTGTCAGCTTTTGCTTGGAAGGCATAAGCAAAGACTGTGGGAGACCCACTCCCCAATAATGGGACTTATGTTTGTAATATGCTGTACTGCATGGCTCTTGTAAGGGGCATTGCAAGTTGCTCTGTCCTAATTTTTGGAAGCTTTTGCTTGGAAGGCATAAGCAAATCCTATGGGAGACCCACTCCACAATAATGGGACTCATGTTTGTAATATGCTGTACTGCATGGCTCTTGTAAGGGGCATTGCAAGTTGCTCCGTCCTAATTTTCGGAAGCTTTTGCTTGGAAGGCATAAGCAAAGCCTATGGGAGACCCACTCCCCAATAATGGGACTTATGTTTGTAATATGCTGTACTGCATGGTTCTTGTAAGGGGCATTGCAAGTTGCTCCATCCTAATTTTTGGAAGCTTTTGCTTGGAAGGCATAAGCAAATCCTATGGGAGACCCACTCCCAATAATGGGACTTATGTTTGTAATATGCTGTACTGCATGGCTCTTGTAAGGGGCATTGCAAGTTGCTCCGTCCTAATTTTTGGAAGCTTTTGCTTGGAAGGCATAAGCAAATCCTATGGGAGACCCACTCCCCAATAATGGGACTTATGTTTGTAATATGCTGTACTGCATGGCTCTTGTAAGGGGCATTGCAAGTTGCTCCGTCCTAATTTTTGGAAGCTTTTGCTTGGAAGGCATAAGCAAATACTATGGGAGACCCACTCCCCAATAATGGGACTTATGTTTGTAATATGCTGTACTGCATGGTTCTTGTAAGGGGCATTGCAAGTTGCTCCGTCCTAATTTTTGGAAGCTTTTGCTTGGAAGGCATAAGCAAATCCTATGGGAGACCCACTCCCCAATAATGGGACTTATGTTTGTAACATGCTGTACTGCATGGCTCTTGTAAGGGGCATTGCAAGTTGCTCCGTCCTAATTTTCGGAAGCTTTTGCTTGGAAGGCATAAGCAAATCCTATGGGAGACCCACTCCCCTATAATGGGACTTATGTTTGTAATATGCTGTACTGCATGGTTCTTGTAAGGGGCATTGCAAGTTGCTCCGTCCTAATTTTTGGAAGCTTTTGCTTGGAAGGCATAAGCAAATCCTATGGGAGACCCACTCCCCAATAATGGGACTTATGTTTGTAACATGCTGTACTGCATGGCTCTTGCAAGGGGCATTGCAAGTTGCTCCGTCCTAATCTTCGGAAGCTTTTGCTTGGAAGGCATAAGCAAATCCTATGGGAGACCCACTCCCCAATAATGGGACTTATGTTTGTAATATGCTGAACTGCATGGTTCTTGTAAGGGGCATTGCAAGTTTCTCCGTCTTAATTTTTGGAAGCTTTTGCTTGGAAGGCATAAGCAAATGCTATGGGAGACCCACTCCCCAATAATGGGACTTATGTTTGTAATATGCTGTACTGCATGGTTCTTGTAAGGGGCATTGCAAGTTGCTCCGTCCTAATTTTTGGAAGCTTTTGCTTGGAAGGCATAAGCAAATCCTATGGGAGACCCACTCCCCAATAATGGGACTTATGTTTGTAATATGCTGTACTGCATGGCTCTTGTAAGGGGCATTGCAAGTTGCTCCGTCCTAATTTTTGGAAGCTTTTGCTTGGAAGGCATAAGCAAATCCCATGGGAGACCCACTCCCCAATAATGGGACTTATGTTTGTAATATGCTGTACTGCATGGTTCTTGTAAGGGGCATTGCAAGTTGCTCCGTCCTAATTTTTGGAAGCTTTTGCTTGGAAGGCATAAGCAAATCCTATGGGAGACCCACTCCCCAATAATGGGACTTATGTTTGTAATATGCTGTACTGCATGGCTCTTGTAAGGGGCATTGCAAGTTGCTCCGTCCTAATTTTTGGAAGCTTTTGCTTGGAAGGCATAAGCAAATACTATGGGAGACCCACTCCCCAATAATGGAACTTATGTTTGTAATATGCTGTACTGCATGGCTCTTGTAAGGGGCATTGCAGTTCCTCATAATTTTTGGAAAGCCTTCCATTCACTGCTTAGGCCAACAGTGCACAGGAGATCCAGTTGCTATAAATGGAAAAAAAGGTTTAGTTAAGGCCCTCTGACCTCCATGTCATTTCCAAGGGGCATTGGAGTGCCTCTAAATTTTTGGTAGGCATTGCACTCACTGTATGCCCTATAACTGTGTAGCCGAACCGCTCCTTTTGTTACAGAAACATATCCTACAAGACATATCTGGTTGACTGGCCTGATATTGATGTGAATGGTCCCTGTTCCTCCTGCTCTTTCTCCTTTACCATTACCTCATCCATCATTTATCACCTGAAGCTTTGTTTTAACGGGAGTCATAGAACTTGGATAGTAGCAGGAAAACATCCAGCAATCCTCGGAGGAGGTAGGATATGAGCCAAAACGCTGACCACTTCAGGTCTAGCCGCTACTACATACATGCGCTTGCATTCCAACAAAACAAAGCAGATGCTGACTTCTATCATTCTCATCATGCTCCTCACCTTGGCACTCTCAACTCCCCTGATGGAGAAGCCAGGGCCCACCGGAGGAGTCTGGTTGTCTGGTGGGCTCGGCCAATGCTGCCCTAAAGCAGGCCAGGCTAAGAAAAATGTGGGAAAGGTTACCGGGACAAATAGGGGTGGCTGGGGACCGAGTATGAACACCCGGCCACCCCCTGGAGGCTGGGGAGCAAGCGAGGACATCCGGCCACCGGGCGGCTGGGGACTGAGTATGGATTCCAGGCCGCCAACGCAGCCATGACGTGGTGGCCAGATTCAGCCTCCACATGCCTAAAAGGCCCAATTTAAAGTGCAAGCAAGCAAGCAGTATGGTATTGCAGCCTGGGGGTGGGTGGGTGGCAGGCTGCATACTTGCGCTTGCATTGCAAGGAATGGGAGAGGTACAATTGAACACTGCCCTGGGACAAGGACTTGAACGGGGATAGTTGCAAGTCTGCATCTTCTGATGCGGCAAGGATCACTTATGATGGGCACACTTTTAGACAGTGACCTGGGTGTCAGAGATGCTTCCAGGGGTCTTCCCCATGCTGTTCCCATGTCTTTTCAGCACTTTATGCATGTGTCACACAGCACATGGCCAGATAAGGTTGTAAAATGTTAAAATGACATTTCCCGGTGAATGCATTTGTCACAGTTGAAAGCAATACAAAAGTGCAAAAACGCATAAAAAATGCTACTTGTGAACATAGCCCAAGATGTGGAGGAGTATTTTTGTTTTTGGTTATTTATTTTACCTTATACACAAGTCTTTACCCTGGAAAAGAAATTCCTTAACATATTTCACAGGAAAAAAGTTTCAGTTTAGTTTTTGAACGTTTTATTGTGAGCCCGTAAAAGTGGCTTAATACCTCTGACCACGTTGTTGACAGCAGTGACCTGGGGGTCAGAAATGCTTCCTGGGGCGATCCCCATGCTGTCCCCATGTCATTTGAGCACTGTCACTATCGTTTTGGGCACTTGTTAGGCTTTTAAAAGACTGCCGGGGGTGCCACCGCAAAAATGCTCGGGTCTCCCATAGACTAACATTGGGCTCGTTGCTCGGGTCGAGCACCCGAGTATCACGGTGAGTTCGGCCCGAGCTTCGAGCACCCGAGCATTTTAGTGCTCGATCAACACTAATCATGATGTGAACGGACACTTTCTCTTTTTAAGCGTTATATAATTTATTTCACTATTCACACCATAAAATATAAAATAAATGTCTAGTTATTACTTGTGACAATTAATAAATTATCATATAAAAGATTTACTAGATAAGTAAAAAAAAGTAAAGCCAACTGTTTATAAGGATTTTCAATTTTAGCCTTTAAAGGGAATCTGTCACCAGGATTTTGCTACCTGATCTAAGAGCAGCATAATGTAGAGAAAGAGATCCTGATTTCAGCAATGTATCACTTAGTTTTACAGGGTGCAGCAGTTGTGAGATCAGAGTTCTTAGATGTATAATCTAGCAGAGCTCAGAATGCTAACCCCACTCACACCACAGCTTTCAGTGTACATTGTCTATTGACAGTAAGCCGCTTATCAGGGAAGGGGGCATGTTTGGACCAGGGCTCACATGCACTGTGGTCAGTGATAATCTAATTGTGATAAAATATTTATTGTATGGAAACAACAGCACACGGCCTAACAAGAAGCACATCCCTGAAATCTCTGTCTTAGCCCCTACTTCATGCTGTCCTCACATTACATATCAAAAACTCGCTGACAAATTTCCTTTAAGGAAACCAAGACAAGACAGGTGGTGCTTGACATATACCCAGGGAGGCAACACATAGGAGGGGTTGTTAAAGACATCAGCCTGGCTGGGACCAGTGAACACCATGTAGTTTAAGCTTGGCTACTTTGAGGCTTGTTGTATGGCCTGGTAGGTTTATTCCTGTGGATTCACAGAAATGAGGAAGAGGGGTTTGCATCAAAGGGCTCTTAGAAATTGTGCCAGGAGTAGCAGTGACCCTCCTACTGTTTCATACAGAAAATTGAATTGTAAGGTTGAACGGTGAATTATTGCTTAACAGTTACAAGAGCTAAAGAGCGGTATGAAGCACTGTCCAGAAATCAATGTGAAATTAACAGTGACCTAAAAAGAAAGTTTCAGTTGCTGTAATTTAAAGTCTGATCAAATTGTGTTCTGAAACATTTAAGCTATAGAGCCGCCTAGAGTGCTCAGCAGCCATCAAGCTCTTGTGCCTTGTGTGAGTTCTTAACCATCAGACTTGTCCACAACCTTTTCATTCTTCCTTTTACTTGTTCTTGTTGCTTTCCTTTCATTCCATTATTTCTGTCTATTTTATATCATGACTTCACACTATTTAACCCTTTACTCCCGAAAGTGGTTTGTCGCATTTGGAGAGCCCCTGATGTGCCTAAACAGTGGAAAAACCCCTAGACCCCTCAAGGAACTTACCTAGATGTGTGGTGAGACCCCTGAGCTCCCAGGTGCTTCACAGAAGTTTATAATGTAGAACTGTTAAAATAAAAAATATAACTTTTTGCACAAAAATGATCTTTTAGCCCCAAATTTTTTATTTTCACAAGGGTAAGAGGAGAAAATGGACCCAAAAAACTGATGTACAATTTCTCCTGAGTACGCTGATACCCCTTATGTGGGGAAAATGCACTGTTGCACGGCAGGGTTCAGAAGGGAAGGAGCACTGCGTGACTTTTTGAAGGCAAAATTGGCTGGAATCGAGAGCAAATGCCATGTCGCGTTTGGAGAGCCCCTGATGTGCCTAACAGTGGAAATCCCCCATAAGTGACCCCATTTTGGAAACTAGACCCCTCAAGAATTTTATCAAGGAGTATACTGAACATTTTGAACCCAGAGGTACGACAATGAATTTGATAACATTTGGTCATCATATTGAACAAGTTGTCATTAGTCTTGAGGGCAAGTGCTCGCTACTTGAGTTTGCATCGGGTACTTGGGTATGTACCATGTATCGCGGGTGCTCGAGTGACATACCCATGTTTCACGGTTGTTAGACACCCAAAAAATAACATGTGGGGATGGCTCGTGAATGGCAGGCAATCCCCGCAAGGTTTTTTAGCTGTTTGACAGCTACGAAACTCGATAGGTATGTGATACTCAGTGCATACTTGAGCACCCGATGCACTTACGCTCGACTCTTGTCACCATATCGTCATCATTTTTTTTCTTTATTTTTGAAAAAATCTCAACCCCAACACAGCCCTAACATCAACCCTAATACAACCTCAACCCTAACACAACTCTAACACAACCCTAACCCCAGCACAACCCTGACACAACCTTAACACAACCGTAACCCTAGCACAACCCTAACCCTAGCACAACCCTAACCTGAACACAATCCTAACCCTATAGTTTATTTTTTACGCCGTTCACTCGTGCGGTATAAGTGATTAGACGACTTTATTCTATGGGTCGGTATGTTTACAGCAATACCAGATTTATATCTGGTTTTTATGTTTGGCAGCGGTCACACACTAAATGACGCTTTATTTTGCAAAGACTAGTTTTTGCAATAATATTTCCATATTTCGGCCGACAGTCATGTAAGGGCTTGTTTTTTGCGGGACAAGTTGACGTTTTTATTGGTACCATTTTTGGGCACGTGACATTTTTTGATTGCTTTCTATTCCGATTTTTGGGAGGCAAAATAAACAAAAACCAACAATTCCAGAATTGTTTTTTGGTTTTTTTTTTTATGCCGTTCCATGTGTGGTAAAATTGATAAGGCAGTGTTATTCTTCTGGTCAGTACGTTTACAGCAATACTACATTTATATTGCTTTTTTTATTTTTTGGCGCTTTTACACAATAAAAACTATATTATAGAAAAAATAATTTTTTTTGCATCGCTTTATTCTGAGAGCTATAACTTTTTTATTTTTCGGCTGATGGAGCGGTTTGGCAGCTTGTTTTTTGCGGGACAAGATGTCGATTATAGTGGTACCATTTTTATTTACATTTGTCTTTTTGATTGCGTTTTATTCCATTTTGTGTTTGGCGGTATGATGATAAAGAATCGTTATTTGCTTCTTTTTTTATTTATTTTTTTTACGGTGTTCACTAGAGGGATTAACTAGTGGGACAGTTTTATAGATTAGGTCGTTCTGGACTGGACGTGGTAATACCAAATATGTGTACTTTTATAGTTGTTGTTTTTTTCATAATAATATTTATTTATGGGTTGGGTACAGTAAATATTTATTTTTTTGCTATGCATGCTGTCAGCCCTGCAGACACAAGTTAGATAGATCGTGCACTGTACATGATCTATCTAACTTCCTGATGCCTGGTGACCCGGATGTCGTCATGGCAATGCGGGGTCTTCAATCCAAGGTAAGAGGGGCGCTCTTACCTCTGCTTGCCCCAGAAATGCTGCAATCGACTTCGATCGCAGTATTTCGGGGGTTAATGTGCGGTGTGCGGTGCGGGCACTGTTCCTGGCACATAGTACTGGGTGTCAGCTGTTAGAATTAGCTGACACCCGGCGGCGATCGCGCCTGCACAGCCTCTGTATGGGCGCGATTGACAAAGCTTAATAATATGTACCTGTGCATTAAGTCCCAGGGCGTAGGTACGCATTATTATGCCCTATGTCAGAATGGGGTTAATCCAAATCTTGTATGTTATCCATTTTGTAATTTGCTACCTTTATTACCATTGATACCTCCAGTTTGCACATTTTGATGATTTTCTTTCATACTGTTACTTACTGTGTATTAGCTTTGTACATGGAATATGTTTTATGAAAGTTGAATTACCATAATGAGGGGCCTGCCATATTAAAATGGGGGATGCACGGTCGCACAGACCCTATAGAGTGAAATAATTGTATTTAGCTGGTATTTTTATGGTTAATATTCGTAACAGATGTTTTCTAGTTTATCTATATAGGTGGAAGGTGATTTGAGTGAGCTGTGCTGAGGCACGAGCAGGTGTGAACTGGTTTGAGCAGTTATTCTGCGCAGTCTTTTTTGAAAGATTTGATTGGTGGAGGCAAAAAGTGTGGGAAATCGCCAATCTATTTAATAACGGTTCCAGTGATCAGCTGGCATGTGCCGTAGGATCAAGACAGAAGACACTTTCCCGCCCTCCCTTATTTTAGTCTGTCGTGATGTTTTAATTAGAGGGATAATCGCCCAGTTGGTTATTATTGATTGATGGTATACGGTTTTATGAGTATTAAAATGTACTGTATTTATTATAAGATTAAAGTTATTTATGTTTTTTTATTTATTTATCTATTATTAATTTAAAGTAACTCTTAATAAAAACATCACGGCCTATATTTTATTCCACAAATTCAGAGTGTCATGTGTTTTGATTATTTAAAGTTTTTTGGGAAAACAATGGGTCTTGTGCTAGCATGCCAGAATTCACCATTTCCTTTCAAATCAAAAAATTCTGTTCTAATTCATATATTTGTATCAAGGATCTGTGTGTTTCTGACTTCCGACTAAACACAAGGTAGCAGCACCATATAGGCAGTTTTGAATTCAGTTGAACCTTTATGAACCTATATGAGGAGATCCACCAAATGAAAGCTACAAGAAATCATTATCAGGGTTGCCAAGCTCTCCAAAATTTCTGGATAGTGTAACATCTGTACGGTTTCTTCTTCAGCCGCTAGGAGGCACCACGCCTTTGTTGCAGGTGATACCTGACAGCATCAATCCTATTTTATTCCTGGGACTTGTGGCTCTGGCCAATCCAGAAGCTATGGAGTTAATCCTGTTAGTTTGGGTTTCTTCCTGCTGTCAGCACTGGTGGGGGCTGCTCACTACCTAAACCCCTGAGAGCCAGTTCCCACTGCCAATCAATGTTTGTGCTACCTTGCTTTACCTGTGTTCTGTGCAGCTGATTTTTCATCCTGATTTATCCTGTTTCCTGACCTCGGTTAGTTTATTCACGTTTTTCCTGCCAGACAAATTTGTACCTCCCATACCTCCTAGTTCTGACCCAGCTACCTGACTATCCTTGCCAGCTTGTGACACAAAACAGCAGCTGACTCTGTGGCCCTAGGTCAGGGACCCCTGTGTAAGTCCAGATCCCTGTACAGGAGTTAAGGGGTGAAGGCCAGGGCGACCCCTGGGTTCTGGAAAACAGAGTAGCTAGCGACAAGCCTGTTTATGGTAGCCGTTTTGGAGCTGCCAGGTGACCATGAACAATGCCCTCGTGACAGATAGTAGATAAAAAATGGGCATTTTTCTCCTATTCGTAAAATTATTTTGGCGTGTCTATGATTTGTGATTTGGATTACTGTGACTGCAATCTACTATATAATCGGCTTAGCCCGTCTGTCTGTCTGTCCAGGAAATCCCGCGTCGCAGATTGGTCCGGCCGCGGCCAATCAACGACGCGGGATTTCAGAACAAGATGGCGGCCGTTAGCGGCTCATCTGCCGCACGGAGGTCAGCTGCGATGCAGCCGGGAAATGACCGGCGCTAGCAGCTGAAATACCCCGACCGGTGGCCTAGGCGGCTCCGCTCCCCGGTCCTCCCTTCACACTTGCCATTGGGAGATCAGCGGCCCTAGCCGCTGATCTCCCAATGGTAGCCGCATGGAGGTCAGTGGCGATGCAGCCGGGGGATAACCCCGCCCACAGCCCGTCATTCACCGTGGTGCGCGGAAGAGGAGACCAATTACGTGCTGGCTGTGCGTGGTCAGCGATGTTGACCACGCACGTTGTTGTTATGTAGGCACTACATAGCAATCAAATTTGGTCACTTTTTTTACAAAAGCTGCATGATAGAAGTATTTAGGGTAAAAAGTATTCTGTTTTGGGGTGCAATTTAGAAGTAAATGCAGTGCTTCTAGGGCTACATTGCAATTACTACTTGCTGTTGACCTTCAGTTCTGTTTTTACATTGTGAGGTGCCATAAATATGTAGGTAGACTGCTGATAAACCAAATATACACATACACCAAGAGGCTAGAACCTAGAACTGGAAGCACAAAGTAAGGCGTCTGCAGTGAACCAGGCAGATCTGATGTGCTGAAGTCTGCCATACTGAATAAGGGTTACCAACAGGATTTCACTTCAAGACCAAAGTCAGACAATTGCAGCAAAGACAACAATCCTTATTAGTTCGAAGAGAATCAAGAACAATAGAAATTGACAATTAGGATGAAAAACAAACTACAAAATCTTGGCTGAGACAGAATTTAATGGCATGATGACCTGAATGTCTGTGACGGAATACAGTTTCTGAAAACAGAGTTGAAAGAGTGGAGTTGCTTATACAAGTGATTAATATCTGATTAATATCTGAATAAAGTAATGAATGAAGAAGCTGATGATTGATAGCGCATTTATAATTCCTGACTTGTGATGAACATTGCTAACAAGATACCAATCTCTTCTTGATTGACACCTTTCATGCTTTGTTGTTCAGCTGTGTCCTATCCCACATTTTGATTCTGTCAGGACAGAGCACAGGCCCGACTTATGGAATTCTTTAAATGGGTTACAATATCACGAATTGAGCGGCATTAGTAAGGAGCTTTTAGAGGCTTTGCTGAGGCTCTTCATAGGAAAATACAAAGTTCTCTGGATTACACTATGAACATAGATTTACTAAAAATGTCTGTACTAACTAATGACAAAAATGTTCCCAACAAGACCTATACCATGTAATCATTTGATCTTTTGTTGGTTTGTTCATTACAGTAGACCACAAAGGCACAGAAGGGAGGTACAAGAAGAGACGCACAAGCAAGGCAGGTATGCTGATGTCTTTAATGTCTATTTTTATGGTTTTTCTCGGACTCTAGGTAGTATCTGATGATCTGATGTATGTCTGCCTGACATGCCTATAATGTCTGCAGGTAATGTAATAGTACGGATTGTACACTTAACAAAAAATGCAAATTCTACTAAATCAAGATGAAAAGCAAGTGTGTAATTACACATCTATTGGCTTTGCAACTCACACAAGTGATGTGGAAGCCAGATTAATATCAAGTATATGATATGGTATATAAAAGAATGAAATGCCTGTGTTTATCTTTAAGACTAATATATCGATCTTCTACGATACACTAGTCCTCTTATCTCATGTACAAGGACATTTTATGGGACTAAATGATGGTGCTTGGGGAATAGTGTGATCTCACATTTGGATCATGTGAGTTACACAAGATGCTTTTGAATACGTTTTCTTTCTTTGTAGGTTTGAAGGCACGTTTAATTTTTTAAAAATGGACCCAGAATGTTCTGTTGGTGGCATTTTTTTTCTGATGTCATACTTTAAGGCTCTGTTCCCATGATGAGTTTTTGGTGAGTTTTTGACTCTGCGTATTTTTGCTGCATCAAAAATGCAGCATCTTGTATTTCCAGCAAAGTGGATTTATACAAATCTCATGCGCACTGTGCTATTTTACGCAGCGTAAACTGATCTGTAGTGCAAGTTTCAAATCCGAAACATGTTAATTTCTCTTGTGGGTACGCAGAGTTTTATGTGCAGATTTTTCCCAAAGACTTGCATTAGATGTAGAAATCAGCAGGCAAAATACACATATGTGGTTTTAGTGTTTTTCCGCTGCAGAAATGCACTAAAAATGCATGTAATCGGCACATGGTTGTATCAATAAAGTTTTGTCAAAGCCAAATACCAGGAAGTATCAAAAACAAAGCAGCTTTATTTAAAGCATGACATAACAAACAAAAAGGCAGCGTCATAAACATGATAAAAATGCAAGTAAAAAACGCACTCATAAACGTAATGAAAAAATGCCAGTAACCTAATTTACATAGAAGGTGCAGAAATTCTGCAACATCAAAAGCTCATTAAATGCTCATCATGGGGAACGTAGTCTTATAGTGTAAAGCCCTACATTATTTCCTATGCAAAAAACAGCATTTAAATCTTTTTTTGCATAAGAGAACATATTCCATCTTGAATGTGATGCATGCGGTACAGTCATACACCTCTACTGAGAATTTGAAATGTAATAGAGCTGCTTTAGACATATTAATTTAAAGGCACATTGTATTCCTTTAGAAGACATTATTGTGAATTAGTTGTTGTTTTTGTCACTTCATGTTGCATGATGAAATCTGGTACTTATGGTCCAAAATTGGTCCCCGTGCAGTGCCCAAGAGGCTACGTGCATAAGGCTCAGTGGTGTGCATGAACCGTTAATGTGATTAATACCATACAATTGCTGTGTGTACCAGTTGATTGAAAAATTGCATTAGTGCCCTTACCAAGTAAAAATGACCTGATTCGGCTGCCAGAATACATAACAATAGCTGAGTTTCAGTTGTGTAGAGGCAAGGGCTGCGGAGCTGATAATATTGCACTTACTAAAATAAAGCACTGGCTAAGCAGTTTACTGTGCCGGAGGCATCACGTGGCACAGTTGCTTCTCTTAGTATCTCCATTTATTCCTGGACTAGAGCCAGTTGGCTTTTATTTGGGATATTATTAATCTAATGCGTAGCTTAGCAGTCTGTCGTGGATATATATCTGCATTACTCATTTATCAGTTTTAAAATGTATTTCTCCTTTAAATCCTAATTTTTCCACCTTTTTATATAATTTCCTGCATGAAGCATATCGTCTGTAAGTAGAAAGCTACGGAACATCTAATTGCCTTTGTCTGCTGCTCATTCTCACAGACATATTTTGGTCATTACTTTGCATCAGTATTTGTAAGCTAAAACTAGAAGCGGGCTTGAAATAGAAGAGGTACAGATGTTGACATTACACCACGTGCAGAATTATTAGGCAAATGTGTATTTTGGTCACATGAAACTTTTTATACATGTTGTCCTACTCCAAGCTGCATAGGCTTGAGAGCCAACTACCAATTAAGTAAATCTGGTGATGTGCATCTCTGTAATGAGGAGGGGTGTTGACTAATGACATCAACATCCTATATAAGGTGTGCTTAATTATTAGGCAACTTCCTTTGCTTTGGCAAAATGGGTCAGAAGAGAGATTTAACGGGCTCTGAAAAGTCCAAAATTGTGAGAGGTCTTGCAGAGGGATGCAGCAGTCTTGAAATTTCCAAACTTTTGAAGCGTGATCACCGAACAATCAAGCGTTTCATGGCAAATAGCCAACAGGGTCGCAAGAAGCGTGTTGGCCAAAAAAAACGCAAAATAACTGCCCTTGAATTGAGGAAAATCCAGCGTGAAGCTGCCAAGATGCCATTCGCCACCATTTTTGCCATATTTCAGAGTTGCAACGTTACTGGAGTATCAAAAAGCACAAGGTGTGCGATACTCAGGGACATGGCCAAGGTAAGGAAGGCTGAAAAACAACCACCTTTGAGCAAGAAACATAAGATAAAACATCAAGAATGGGCCAAGAAATATCTTAAGACTGATTTTTCAAAGGTTTTATGGACTGATGAAATGAGAGTGACTCTTGATGGGCCAGATGGATGGGCCAGAGGCTGGATCAATAAAGGGCAGAGAGCTCCACTCCGACTCAGACGCCAGCAAGGTGGAGGTGGGGTACTGGTATGGGCTGGTATCATCAAAGATGAACTTGTGGGACCTTTTCGGGTTGAGAATGGAGTGAAGCTCAACTCCCCGATCTACTGCCAGTTTCTGGAAGACAACTTCTTCAACCAGTGGTACAGGAAGAAGTCGGTATCGTTCAAGAAAAACATGATTTTCGTGGCTGGCCAGTAAAGGTCTAAAAGAAGAAAAAATAATGACATGGCCCCCTTGTTCACCTGATCTGAACCCCATAGAGAACCTGTGGTCCATTATAAAATGTGAGATCTACAGGGAGGGAAAACAGTACACCTCTCGGAACAGTGTCTGGGAGGCTGTGGTGGCTGCTGCACACAATGTTGACTGAAAACAGATCAAGCAACTGACAGAATCTATGGATGGAAGGCTGTTGAGTGTCATTGTAAAGAAAGGTGGCTATATTCATCACTAATTTTTTTGTTTTTGCATGTCAGAAATGTTTATTTCTAAATTTTGTGCACTGATATTGGTTTACCTGGTGAAAATAAACAAGTGAGATGGGATTATATTTGGTTTTTATTAAGTTGCCTAATAATTCTGCAAAGTAATAGTTACCTGCACAAACAGATATCCTCCTAAGATAGCTGACGCGCCCCTGGGCCTGTGTCGCGCTGCGTTGCGCATGCGGGAGCCTACCCGGAGCCGGATCAGTAGAGGGTTGTAGTCTCGTGGCGGTGACCCGGTCCGTGCCCAGGGAGTCAAACTAGACGGCAGTCTATTAGTAGTAAATAGTTGATGACTACGCCACCCGTTGAGTGCAGCCAGGGAGCTGCTGCTGCAGGGCAGACCGCTGAGGCCGGTGGTAGGATTGTGCAGCGTGATAGTATAACCCCCAACGGGAGGGGTATGGCCTCAGGGCAGCCGACGTGGATGATGGGGGTAGCAGGAACCACTCAGAGACGGTACGGTGTAGTTCAGGGTCTTTACTGGTAACAACGATAGACCCTCCCGGAGTACTTGCTAGCAAACGGGGCCTGGTCAGTCTTTGAGCAGATGGGATCTCCCCTGGCCAGGCGTAGTTGTAGGCCTCACAAACTGACTGTACTCTTCTGGCTACCTTGCTAGAAGCTGATGTAAGTAGCCCACGTCCCTGAGTGTACCGTGTGGTGCTCACCCGTATGGCCGGTGACTCGGGGCCTTCTAATGGCTTCCGCTCCACGATGGCGGTGCTGGTCCCACGCGTGTGACCGTGCCTTCGGGCTTCTGGGCCAGAGGACCTGAAATCCCCTGCCTGACGGATTCTGCTGCTGGGTAGAAGTTAGTCCCCACAGCCTCGGACTCCGGGTCCGGTAAAGAATCTTCTTAGTCAGGGCGAGCGCTGCAGCTGCCAGCCCCTGACTCCTTGGAACTCTGCTGTTTCCTATGCTGCTTCTTGTCTCCACTCTCCTTGTCTGACTCTCCCTGCCTCAGCCCCGGGTTTTTACAGGGGAAGCTCTTCCCCTCCCAAGACTGGGCAGGAGGTGTGGCATGCACAGGATCCCTGACCAAAGGACCTCCCACCTGCTCTCAGACATAACATTACATTACTGTGGAAAACCAGATCCCTGGGGTGCCACATTCCCCCCTAGTGAAATTTAGTACTCCGGGACTAAACACATTTAGAAAAACATAACAAAGTATAACAATAACAACACAATAAGAAAAACACATAAGATGGTTGCGGCGTGTCCGCAACCGGGTGCAGTCTTTGAAGAAAAGCAAAGGTGTCCATTTCACCAACACAGGGAGACGTAACCAGGTAGGGGTCTGTCCTACCCCGAGTCCTTAACAGTCTCTAGTCCATCCTGGGTTACGCTCCAACTATATACAAGGATTCCCGGTAAATCCACCAAGGTTTCCTAAAAACAACTGGAAACACAAAATTATTCACAAGCAACAATACACAGAAAAACATAAATAAAACAATTTATACACTTTAAATTCTCCAGCGTGCGGGTAACTGGCCTCTAGTGGCCCGAGTGGACCTACGGAGCTGACTGTCTGGCCCTGAACTACAGGGTGTAGGAGCTGTCAAGGGTAAACTGGGCAGCTGTCTACCGGCTCTTTGTCTCACTAGGGGTACGGCAGGCTCACTATAAGCAGAGGGTTGATTCTCCTGTTCTGCTTGTGTGGAGTCTTCTGCCTCCTGGACCGGCTGTTCTTCCAGCTCTACCCGTTGCTCCGTAGGTTCTTGGGATGATGGTTGGAGGAAGGTGAGTACGGGTACCACAACTGCACCATTGACTTGAGTCCAAGACTGAGGGAAGTCCCCGAGCACGGTACTAACCATATCTTCCCTTTCTTCCACGGGTCGATGGTCTTCTTGTTCCTCTTCAGGGTTCCTCAGTTGTTCGGGACACTTCTTCAGGTGGTCCCGGGATACAATGGCTGTGGTTTCCCCTCCGTCTTTACTGATGGTACAGACCTTCGGGTTCTCGTGGCTTGAGGGCAGTACGGTGTACGGGTCCTCCTCCCACTGGTCATCCAACTTGTGGAGCCGTCTTTTCCTCTTCAAGACCTGCTCTCCGGGTACCAGGGGAACAGCGGGAGCATACTGGTTGTAAGTCTTCTCTTGTCTTTCCCTAGCCTGACAGAGACTTCGCTCCACGCTCTCTTGTACTCTCCGGTACTGCTGCTGCCTCTCTGTGTCCCAGTCTGTTTCTGGTGAAGTGTCCTCAGGTGTCAGGACTCCCATTTCCAGGTCAACAGGTAACTTACCAGGTCTCGCCCTCATTAGGTAAGCCGGGGTACAGTTGGTGGAACCTACCGGGATGTGGTTGTATAGGTCCACCAGATCGGGCAACTTCTCAGGCCACAGACTGCGTTCTTCCAGGGGCAATGTTTTTAGCAGATCCATTACCACCTGGTTCATTTTTTCACAAAGTCCATTAGTTTGCGGATGGTAGGGTGTCGTCCTTATCTTCCGGCAGCCATACAGATTGCAGAATTCCTGGAAGACCTCCGCTTCAAAGGCAGGTCCCTGGTCCGTCAGCACTTGGTCCGGGTACCCGTGTGGACGGCAGAAGTGCTGCTGGAAGGCTCTAGCTGCTGTTTGAGCCGTTAAGTCCTTGACGGGGACGACAACCAAGAACCGGGAGTAATGATCCACGATGGTTAACGCGTAGACGTAGCCACTTCTGCTTGGGGTCAGTTTTACATGATCCAAGGCTACCAGTTCCAACGGTTGCCGGGTGACGATGGACTGCAGGGGAGTCTTCTGGCTGGCCCGGTCCTTCCTTCTCAGATTGCACGGGCCACAGTCTCTGCACCACTTCTCGATGGTTCCCCTCATGCCTACCCAGTGGAACCGCTCGCGCAGCAGGAACTCCAGCTTTTTCCACCCGAAGTGTCCAGCTCCGTCGTGGTATGCCTCCATCACCATGGCTGCGTCTCTTCGTGGCACCACTACTTGCCAGAGTAGTTCATGCGTCCGGGAGTTGACCATTCTGCGGCACAACTTCCCCTTGTAAAGGAATAGTCGACTCTTCTCCGCCCATAGTTGTTTGGCTTCCTCCGGAGCGTCTGGTTCAAGTCGAGCCTCCGGCCGAGTCAGCATCTCCTTCACCAGTCGGACGGCAGGGTCGCTGTCTTGCGTTTCCGCCCAGTTGTAGTGGGGTAAGGGGTTCAACGTAGCAGCCTGTTTACCCCTTACCCGGTGGGAATACTGGATAGTCCCATGACGGTGGAACGCAGGGAGTTCAACTTCTTCCAGTCCCTCCGGATCTTCTCCTTCGTCCGGCAGGTTGGGCATCCTGGACATGGCATCCGCGTTAGTATTGGAGCGTCCTGCCCGGTATTTGATTGTGAACTCGTAGTTGGACAGACGAGCCATCCACCTCTGCTCCAGGGCACCGAGTCTTGCCGTGTCCAGGTGTATCAACGGGTTGTTATCCGTGTATACGGTGAACCGGGAAGAAGCGAGGTAATGCCTAAAGCGCTCGGTGACTGCCCATACCACGGCCAGGAACTCTAGCTTAAATGAGCTGTAATTCTCGGGGTTCCTTTCGGTGGGTCGCAGTTTTCGGCTGGCATAGGAGATCACTCGTTCTCTCCCCTGCTGAATCTGGGATAGTACGGCTCCTAGCCCGATGTTACTGGCGTCGGTGTAGAGGATGAAGGGCTGGCTATAGTCTGGGTACGCCAAGATTTCATCCCCCGTGAGGGCCATCTTCAGCTGGCGGAAGGACTCTTCTTCTAGCTCTTCCCATTTGAAGGGCGGCTTCTGGTTCTTGGCCTTCCGGGACTGGCCTATCAGGAGGTCCTGCATAGGCGCTGCCTTTTTGGTGAAACCGGGAATAAACCTTCGGTAGTAGCCTACCAACCCTAGGAACTGCCGCACTTCTTTTACGCTGGAGGGGCTTGGCCATCCCTTAATTGCGGTGATCTTATCGGGGTCGGGAGCCACTCCGTCAGCGCTCACCACGTGTCCCAGGTATTGCACCTTTGGTTTCAGGAGGTGACACTTGGAGGGTTTCACCTTTAGGCCGTAACTCGCCAGAGCTTCGAACACCTCCGCCAGGTGTTTCAGGTGGTCCTCATAAGTTTTGGAGTATACGATGACATCGTCCAGGTACAACAGGACCGTCTCGAAGTTTCTGTGGCCCAGACAGCACTCCATTAATCGTTGGAAGGTTCCTGGGGCGTTGCAGAGTCCGAACGGCATGCAGGTGAACTCGCTAAGTCCCATCGGGGTGGTGAATGCGGTCTTCTCCCGGTCCGCCTCTGCTACAGGAACCTGCCAGTACCCGCTAGTGAGATCCAAGGTAGAGAAGAAGTTAGCAGATCTTAAAGCAGCCAATGACTCCTCTATCCTTGGTAAGGGGTACGCATCCTTGTGTGTGATACGGTTGATTTTCCGGTAATCTACACACATCCTCATGGTGTTGTCTTTCTTTTTGACTAAAACTAGTGGGGCTGCCCAGGGGCTACAGCTATCCCGGATTACCCCAGCCTCCTTCATGTCTCTAAGCATCCCCTTGGCGTGTTGGTAATGTGCAGGGGGTACGGGTCGATACCTCTCTTTTATGGGAGGATGATCTCCCGTGGGGATGCGGTGTTCTACCCCCTTGACTCGCCCGAAGTCTAACGGGTGTTTACTAAACACTCTCTCATACTCTTGAACCACCCGATAGACTCCTTGTTTCTGATGTGAGGGAGTGGAATCAGTACCCAAATGTAGTTGCTGACACCAGTCCTCCATGTCTTTCTTAGAGCCGTTACCTTCCTCCGGGTGAGATGGAGGCAAGGGTTCCACAGATTGTATAGAATTTTGATTAGTGGTATATAATTTGGCTAGCGTGGCATACCGGGGCAGGTACACTTCCCTCTCCCCGATATTTATTATGCGAATGGGCACCCTCCCATGGCGTACATTGACCACCCCCCGTGCTGTCAAAATGGTGGGCCTACTGTCTGAGTAAACTGGTTCTACCATTGCCTGGTAATCTCTTCCTCTCAGACCAATAGCTGCCCGGCACCAAATCATCATTTCACTTTTTGGGGGCATGGCAATAGGAAAAGGGTCACACATTCTTACGCTACCAATCTCACCGCCGGAGAGTTCCACTTGTTGCCGTTGCATCAGTGCCCGGATCTCTTTCTGGAGCACCCGCTGCTCGCCGGAGCTGGCGTTCTTGGCAACCTGCTGTAAAAGGAAAATCACCTCTGCAAGACAATTTTCAATTACGTTAGTTCCTAGAGTTATTTTTGGGTGACTCTCATGTTTATCAATATCTACAATGATCAGTCCCTGTGCGGCCAGTTCGACTCTACCGATTTTGAGGGCCACCTCCTTAAATCCGATCTGTGGCACGGGCTGGCCATTGCTGGCGATGATACTCAAGTCGTCGTCAGGGTAGCGGGTAATATCCGAGTCATTCCAGTACTGCTTGAAGAGCACGTACGGGATGGTGGTGACCTGTGACCCGGTATCCAGTAGGGCACTCATGGGAATGCCATCCAGTACCACAGGCAAGACTGGACGTCCTCCCACATATCTGTCGCGCCAGTTCGATGGGCCTGGTGATCTTTTTCCTGGGGGTTGGCCCTCTACCCCAGGTTGTGCCCGTTTAAAGAACAGTACCTTTCCATATGTCCGGGTTGATTGCAGCGGCGGCAGATGGGTCGTCCGTCCTCGCTGTATCGGTCACTGGGTCTTCCTCTGGCCGGTGGGGTCCTCCTTGGTCGACGCCACGGGATGTCCTCCGGTCCGGATGCCAGCTGGATCTTCCCTGGGGTGGAAACCTGTAAAGACTGCACAGTTCGGGTTAGCGCAGCAACGCTCTTAGCTAGCTCTTGGACCTGATGGTGTAGGTCTGGAGCCGGGTCATTGTCCAAAGCCTGCGCATCAGCTCCCACAGGCCCTGCTGACAAGGGCGCCGCCTCCTGGTAGTAAGTGGTAGTGGGGCGTCTGTGGGTCACAACGCCACCTGGTGCCGGTTCTCGGAGCACCCAGATGGCTCTGTCCTTGAACTGTGCAAAGTCCAGATGGGGATCCTGTAAGGCCATTGCCCGCAACTGGGTTCGGTGGGCATTGCAATATAAACCCTCTATAAATTGTTCAGTCAACAGCCTGTCCTCGTTTCCCACCCCATCAGGGTCGGTCTGCTTTATGGCCCTCAGGGCCTCTTGTAGGTTTAGTGCATAGTCCCTTATACTCTCATGCGCTCGCTGCTTGCACCCGTAGAATCTAAGCTTAATCTCGGCTGAGGTGCGGGTATCAAAGGTGTCCTTCAGCCGGGTTAGTATCCCTGCGACAGTCTTCCTCCCAGGTGGCCAGGATTTTACTTCCCTTTTGGCTGCCCCGGTTAGTTGGGCCACCAGGATGCTCACTTTTTGCTCTTCTGTGAGGGGGTACACCTGGAAGAGGCTATCCAGCTTTTCTCTAAAGTCATGCAGGGTATGTGACTCCCCTGAATACTGGGGTAGCCAAGCTGCTCCCGGGATATAGGGCATGGTGAAGGGCATAACTGCAGCAGCGGTAGCGCTGGCGGGGGTTGGGGCAGTGAAGCTCTCCTCCGTATCCGACATCTTCCTCCCCCCTAGTGGACCGTGGCCTACCTTGCGATGATCCTCTTCCGTAGGCCGCGGCTCCGCAGTGGATCGTCAGGGTTGAGGACCTTCCGTCGCGCTCCTGTGACGTCGGCGTCTGCTGGGCTCCTTCCAGGACCTTACGCAACGTCCGGACGTGAGGCGGGGCTTCAGTTCTCGCGCGCTTTCGGAGTCCACGCCCCTCTTCTTCCCGCGCGGCGTCCCCAAGATGGCGTCCAACGGCGGGAAAACTCCACGGATGGCGGGAAGAAGGCCGAAGATGGCGCCGGATGGCGGGAAACTTCACCGATGGCGGGAAGAAGGTAGAAGATGGCGCCGGATGGCGGGAAACCTCCACGGATAGCGGGAATCTTCACCACTGGTAAGTTTGAACAGTCTTTGCTTTTCAGGCACGCAGTACCCGGTGGTTGCGGGCACGAAATCCTGCCGACTACGCCAAAGTTGACGCGCCCCTGGGCCTGTGTCGCGCTGCGTTGCGCATGCGGGAGCCTACCCGGAGCCGGATCAGTAGAGGGTTGTAGTCTCGTGGCGGTGACCCGGTCCGTGCCCAGGGAGTCAAACTAGACGGCAGTCTATTAGTAGTAAATAGTTGATGACTACGCCACCCGTTGAGTGCAGCCAGGGAGCTGCTGCTGCAGGGCAGACCGCTGAGGCCGGTGGTAGGATTGTGCAGCGTGATAGTATAACCCCCAACGGGAGGGGTATGGCCTCAGGGCAGCCGACGTGGATGATGGGGGTAGCAGGAACCACTCAGAGACGGTACGGTGTAGTTCAGGGTCTTTACTGGTAACAACGATAGACCCTCCCGGAGTACTTGCTAGCAAACGGGGCCTGGTCAGTCTTTGAGCAGATGGGATCTCCCCTGGCCAGGCGTAGTTGTAGGCCTCACAAACTGACTGTACTCTTCTGGCTACCTTGCTAGAAGCTGATGTAAGTAGCCCACGTCCCTGAGTGTACCGTGTGGTGCTCACCCGTATGGCCGGTGACTCGGGGCCTTCTAATGGCTTCCGCTCCACGATGGCGGTGCTGGTCCCACGCGTGTGACCGTGCCTTCGGGCTTCTGGGCCAGAGGACCTGAAATCCCCTGCCTGACGGATTCTGCTGCTGGGTAGAAGTTAGTCCCCACAGCCTCGGACTCCGGGTCCGGTAAAGAATCTTCTTAGTCAGGGCGAGCGCTGCAGCTGCCAGCCCCTGACTCCTTGGAACTCTGCTGTTTCCTATGCTGCTTCTTGTCTCCACTCTCCTTGTCTGACTCTCCCTGCCTCAGCCCCGGGTTTTTACAGGGGAAGCTCTTCCCCTCCCAAGACTGGGCAGGAGGTGTGGCATGCACAGGATCCCTGACCAAAGGACCTCCCACCTGCTCTCAGACATAACATTACATTACTGTGGAAAACCAGACCCCTGGGGTGCCACATAGCCAAATCTAAAAAAAAAACACATCCAAAAATATTAAGCTTGGATATTTATGAGTCTTTTGGATTGATTGAGAACATAGTTGTTGATCAATAATAAAAATAATCCTCAATAATACAACTTGCCTAATAATTCTGCACACAGTGTTTGGTGCTTTCCACTTAATTATCCACTCTTAGTTTCAGCTTACAAACACCGATACAAAATTGTGGCCGAAATATACCAGTGTGAAATTGGCCAAGAGCACATTCTAATTCATCATTTCTGATATAAAAATATACTACATTAAGACACAAAGAATAATGCAAACTATTTTCTTTTACAAAGTGGCTCTACTTTATTTTGAAACATCTCAAGTTCTAGGACTACTGTCACCTTTAGGACTCACTCACACTGGCGAGTAGCCAGCGTATAACTCAGAGGAGTGCTATCCGATGTTTCATTAGATATCTAGCACTCCAATGTTATACTATGGAGCAGTGCCGACTAGTCTTTTTTTCTCATGCCGAGTCGGCATGAAAAAAAGATAACTGCATTCTGCAACTGGCAGCGTATATCGGACGACACACATCCATACAAGTCTATGGGTGCGTGCAAAACATCAGACTGCACTCGGATGTCATTCAAGTGCAGTCTGACATACGCAGAATGGAGACATACGCAGAATGGAGAAGATGGAGAAATTAAGTTCTCCGTCTTCTCCACACCTCTGATCAGATTCTTGCATACCAGAATCAGATCACAATATAATGACACTCAGATCTCGCTCACAGTAGAGTTTGAGCTGAGGGTCATTTGTATATAGCATCGGATTCTCTCTAGAGAATCATCGGATGCTTTCCACTAGTGTGAGTGAGCCCCTAAAAACATTTGGTTCAATACAGAACTCTGGAAATGAATATTGGGAGACACACGGATTATCTGCATTATGAACACATGGATGGGTCACAAGTAAGAGATTATGGGTTGGAAATCGCACAGGTGGTAGATATTTATTTATGCTTTTTGTCTATCTGCTTAAAACGTGGAGGATCAATAATGACTTACATTAATATTGAAAAATTACCATTGCTTTTCTGTATTTGCTTTTGTATTTTATTTTTTTTTACTTATTGCTACTGTTGTCTATTCTCTTCTTTTTTGAAAATCAAACAAAAAGACATTTGAAAAAAAAGGAAAAGGCTGGTATGGGCAGCCTGAATTCCAGACAGGTTAATAGAAAAAAAAATTGATAACAACAGAAGACAAAAGATTCAAATCACAAATGTCATCAAGAGATGTTGTCGACAAGCATTTTATTCCACAAAATTGCATCCAGACACAAATGCTTTCTCTAGTTCTCCTAAAGATGCTCCTGTATGTGGAATATTTGTCTCATTGGGATCGTCTCTTGGTGATCTGTGAATACTCACTAGAATGCAAAGGCCACATATACATGTAGTGCACTTTTCAGGACCAAGCCTAATGTCCGGCCAGTGCAAACATCTAAAATGATCAGGGCCGCGAGTTGTAAGGTGTATGTTTTACACCTCACCTCAAAAATAATATTGAAGACTGCACAATGAAGCTATATATTGCAGTTGAAAGACAACTTTTAGGCGTTGTAAGTATACTGTCCCTGGATATTACTTTATAATAAAAATCAGCACTTTGGGGCCAGGAACCTTCACCACTATTTACATCAGTCCTACCCCCAAATTATGACTATAACATGGCATGTTTATGCGTATATGGAAAATATCCAAAGAGTCTCATGGTGAAGCAGTTCAGAAGTTTATTTAGAAGTAATTATTAAGTAATTACAAAGTAATAAGTAATTATTAAGAAGTAAGTACAAAGACTTAAAAAGTTAAAGAGCGAGAAATAAAGAAAAGGCCATGGATTTCTCCCGCGTTGTAAGAGGATAGCAAAATTCACTCCCCATACCTAAATCTTGGCCTTTAAGAAAGTATTCAATCTATTTCCCATCAAAGGATCCCGCTTACAAACTATTAGTTCTTTCTTTCAACTGTAACCTCACTACTAAATATACTTTTAAATTGCTTCAGTATATAAAACTGACACTCTGTGGATTTTCTGGCCACTTTATCTATTTTCACATGCAGCTATATAGAATATACATAGAATATAGAATATAATTTTGGACATTCATCTATACAACCCCTGGCAAAAATTATGGAATCACTGGGCTCGGAGGATGTTCATTCAGTTGTTTAATGTTGTTGAAAAAAAGCAGATCACGGACATGGCACAAAACTAAAGTAATTTTAAATGGCACTTTACGGCTTTAAGAAACACTAAAAGAAATCAAGATAAAAAATGTGGTACTCAGTAAGGGTAATTTTTTTCAGACCAAGCAGAGGGAAAAAAAAATATGGAATCACTCAATTCTGAGGAAAAAATTATGGAATCATGAAAAACAAACACACAAAAGAACACTCCAATACATCAGTAGTATTTTGTTGTACCACCTCTGGCTTTAATAACAGCTTGCAGTCTCTAAGCCATGGACTTAATGAGTGACAAACAGTACTCTTCATCAATCTGGCTCCAACTTTCTCTGATTGCTGTTGCCAGATCAGCTTTGCAGGTTGGAGCCTTGTTATGGACCATTTTCTTCAACTTCCACCAAAGATTTTCAATTGGATTGAGATCTGGACTATTTGCAAGCCATGACATTGACCTTATGTGTCTTCTTTCAAGGAATGTTTTCACAGTTTTTGCTCTATGGCAGGATGCATTCTCATCTTGAAAAATGATGTCATCATCCCCAAACATCCTTTCAATTGATGGGATAAGAAAACTGTCCAAAATATCAATGTAAACTTGGGCATTTATTGAAGATGTAATGACAGCCATCTCCCCAGTGCCTTTACCTGACATGCAGCCCCATATCATCAATGACTGTGGAAATTTGCATGTTCTCTTCATGCAGTCATCTTTATAAATCTCATTGGAATGGCACCAAACAAAAGTTCCAGCATCATCACCTTGCCCAATGCAGATTCGCGATTCATCACTGAATATGACTTTCATCCAGTCATCCACAGTCCACGATTGCTTTTCCTTAGCCCATTGTAGCCTTGTTTTTTTCTGTTTAGGTGTTAATGATGGCTTATATTTAGCTTTTCTGTATGTAAATCCCATTTCCTTTAGGAGGTTTCTTACAGTTCAGTCGCAGACATTGACTCCAGTTTCCTCCCATTCGTTCCTCATTTGTTTTGTTGTGCATTTCCTGTTTTGGAGACATATTGCTTTAAGTTTCCAGTCTTGACGCTTTGATGTCTTCCTTGGTCTACCAGTATGTTTGCCTTTAACAACCTTCCCATGTTGTTTGTATTTGGTCCAGATTTTAGACACAGCTGACTGTGAACAACCAACATCTTTTTCAACATTGTGTGATGATTTACGTTCTTTTAAGAGTTTGATAATCCTTTCCTTTGTTTCAATTGACATCTCTTGTGTTGGAGCCATGATTTATGTCAGTCTACTTGGTGAAACAGCTGTCCAAGGTGTGATCACTCCGTTTTAGATGCAGACTAAAGAGCATATCTAATTTGATGCATGTGTTAGTTTTGGAAATGAAAATTTACAGGGTGATTCCATAATTTTTTCCTCAGAATTGAGTGATTCCATCATTTTTTCCCTCTGCTTGGTCTGAAAAAAATTACCCTTACTGAGTACCACATTTTTAATCTTGATTTCTTTTAGTGTTTCTTAAAGCACTAAAGTTGGCATTTGAAATTACTTTAGTTTTGTGCCATGTCTGTGATCTGCTATTTTTCAACAACATTAAACAACAGAATGAACATCCTCCGAGCCCGGTGATTCCATAATTTTTGCCAGGGTTTGTAGTTGTGCATCTACCTTCGCATCTAACACATAAACATACTGTAGCTCAAAAACAAGATTAGCATCATGCAATAATCCAGCTAATTCCAGACTCATATCCTTACTCTACTAATACCTAGTACTATTTTGGAAGAAACACTATCAGTAGACAATATACAAGATATTAGACATTTCAGCATAGCTCAAAAGGGACCACTTTTAGAGGTAGACCCTAGTAGCAGTAGTTGGAACTTGGCTACTCACTCAACAGTCATAGTTTAAATCTGGAGAGCTCGGGAAAAAACAACTTACACACTATGTTCCAATATTTATGCCAATGGAAGACTAACAACTGCAAGTCTGTGAGGGCAGCAAGCTAAGCACTCCCAAGCTTTGGCATCATTTATTACTACCAGCTGGGAGAGTATGATGGCAGAGTGGAGTGTTATCATGATGATTCTACAAATTTTGTCCATTCAATTTTGGTTTGGAACTTTGAGGAAGTCTCAGGTCTAGGCCACGTTCACACATTCAGTATTTGGTCAGTATTTTACATCAGTATTTGTAAGCCAAAATCAGGAGTGGAACAATCAGAGGAAAAGTATAAAAGAAACACGTCACCACTTTTGCATTTTTCACTCACTCCTGGTTTTGGTTTACAAATACTGATGTAAAATACTGACCAAATACTGAACATGTGAATGTGGCCTTGGAGGAAAACTTTGGGCAGAGAGAGGGTGGCCCTTTATACAGTTTGATGCAAGGATCCGGGTGGGCTTCTAGCTTGATGGCTGTACATGTTGTCAGCAGTATCTGGAAAGGCCCTTCCCATCTAGGTTGCAGGTCTTTAGCAACGTGTCCTCTGACCACTATCTAATCACCAGTATGTTGACAATGCTGCAGATCATTGATTATGAAGAGAAGATCCACTTCTGAACATGAATTTATGATGTAACTGCACAAGACAGTCAAGTTTTTGCGTGCTACAGTGAGCTGTGAAGTATGAGGAAAGTACCCTTTGGTCCAGCAAGGGTACTTGGCAGCCTTCTAAGGATGATCAGCTGATGTTGGTTGGTGTCACTCCCACCTCCCTCTAAATAGCCACATGATCCATCAGTTCATTCTATGCTGACCTCTTTGAAGGAGCCAGTCTCTGGAGAAGCTGTGGTGTTCACTGTTGTTCCAGTGGTGAAGTTCACTGTTGGAGAGCTAAGTGTTTTCTATGTTTTTGTCTTCCCATTGTTTAGTGTCTCGCTGGCCTGCGCACCAGCCAGGTTAAGTCAAGAGCCAGCGAGGGCTTAGGCACATGATCGCGCACGGGGTGAAGGACCCGTCTAGGGACGATAAGGAAGCTTAGGGACAGACACAGGTTGGTGTCAGGAGGTGTCCCTTTCCTCGTTCCCTACCGTTAGGTACTTCCTTCCTCCTATATCTTCCTGTTGCATCCGTGTGTTGTCTGCTGGACATCCCCTTGTCCGTCCGTGACATTATAACCCACCTGCACCGATTTTTATTTTTTTATTTTTTTTTTCCTGGGTTCCTATGGCTCAAGCTTAAGTTTTTTGCACAGCTGCTTCAGACCCTCACATATGAGGTTACTCAGTTGCGGTCACAGATGGTGCAGCAGTTTCAGCAATTGACTGGGTATTGGGTCTCGGCTCATGTCCAGGCTCAATCTGAACTCAAAATATCTCTCCCCGACAAGTTCCGTGGAGGGAGAGATACATTTTATGTTTTTAAGGAAGCCTGCAAACTATATTTCAGGCTCTGCCCTCGTTTCTCAGGGAGTGAGGAACAATGAGTGGGGATTGTGGTTTCCCTTCTTCAGGGTGATCCACAGTCCTGAGCCTTCTCCCTACTGACCAACTCTCCATCTCTGCAGTTGGTGGATGAGGTTTTTGCAGCTTTGGCCCTAGTATATGGTGAGTCATTTTTGTGAGAGTCTGTCAGTTAGGCTGCACGATTCTCTGGCCCAATATGCTACTCCAAGGTCATTGGAGGCCGCCATGGCCCTTGCTATCAGGGTGGATAGACACCTCAGAGAGAGATGTACGATTCTGCCCCCTGTTGTGGTTCCTAGGGAGGAGGCCATGCAGGTGCTGTCGGAGGAACCCATGCAGTTGGGGGGTGTCTTCATTCACACTAGGTTGTCTGCGGTTCACCGTAGGGAGCGGGTTTGTTTTTACTGTGATCTTATGGATCATTACATAAATGTCTGTCCACCTCGTGCCAAACTTGCTATTCCATCGCATGGGCTGCGTCCCCCTGGTCACGTGGAGGGAGACGACCAGTGTGTGTATATTTCCTCCATTAATATGTCTTCATTTTCCATTTCTGTTGACATAGTGGATGGGAAAACTGAGACTCTTCTGGTTTTGGTGAATAGGGGAACTGGAGTCAGTTTGGTGGATGCTCGCTTTGCTTCGTCCCATGGTCTTATTTGTTGGGCACTAGCGAGATCCATTCCCATTTTTGCCATTGATTCCGCTCCCTTTGGCCAGAGGAATTTGACCCAAGTCGTACATAATGTAAACTTGCTCATAGGGACTCTACATAGTGAGTTCCTGTCGTGCTATGTCTTGGAGGGTCTGCCTACGCCCATTGTCTTAGGCCTTCCCTGGCTGAAGAAACACAATCCGGTCATAGACTGGCGGTCCAGAGAAGTAGTTAGTTGGGGCAAATTGTGTGAGAACAGTTGCTTGGGTGCTATTATCTCTGCCGTCTTGGGGAAACCTACCCCTCCTTCTCCGGTGGAGGTAGCTAAGGTGCTACCGGAGAATAGGGGTGAGACTCTACCCATACCTCAGGTTAACTCTAGACTTCTGTGTCCTCCCAGGAGGATTGGTCAGGGAGGGGTGCTTGTTACCACTGAGTCTACTAAGGCTAGAAGTTTTGTGACACGGGGGGACGCCTCCGTTGTCGGTCCTGCAAGGAGAGTACCATCTGGTTCCAAATATACGTGTTGTAATACAAATTCAGGTCCGGACCTGTTTGTGAATGAGTACGTGTGGATGTCCATGAGGTGGAAGTATGCTTCGGGGACTCTGGGTTCTAAGGTGACCGGTCCATATAGGGTTACGGCTGTCCTCAGCCCTATGACCTTCCAGTTGGAGTTATAAAGTGATGCGTTTCCTTAACGTATTCCACAGGTAGTCGCTTAGGAAATTTGTCACGCCTCCGGAGCCTATGTCATTATCATCACCATCGGACTGCGTTGGCCATAACCTTGAGGACCAAGGGTCTACGGAGGTGAATACTAGTTTTTCTTGGTGTTCCTGCCATATGTCATTTCCGGACAAGTTCGGTCTTGAGGGTCCTGGTGCCCCTCGTAGAAAGGGGAGTACTGTCACGAATAATTTGGGGATTTGTGGTAGCTCTGGGTATGCTGTAATTTAAATGTAGTTTTTTTCCGTTTGGTCCAGCAAGGGTTAATGTTAGTCTCTTGCTGGCAGCCTTCTGAGGATGGTCAGCTGATGTTGGTTGGTGTCACTCCCACCTCCCTTTAAATAGCCACATGATCTATCAACTGACCATTGGTTATAGTTCATTCTATGCTGACTTCTTTGAAGGAGCCAGTCTCTGGAGAAGCTGGGGTGTTTGTTGCTGTTGCAGTGGTGAAGTTCCCTGTTGGAGAGCTAAGAGTTTTCTATGTTTTTGTCTTCCCATTGTTTGTCTTACCTTCCTCGTGTTATTGTAGTGGTGAGACTAGTGTCTGGCTGGCCTGCGCACTATCCAGGTTAAGTCCAGGGCCAGCAAGGGCTTAGGCACATGATCGCATACAGGTGGAGAACCCATTTAGGAACAATAGGGGAGCTTAGGGACAGACACAGGTTGGTGTCCGGTGGTATCCCTTCCCTCGTTCCCTACCATTAAGGCCTTCCTTCACCCTATATCTTCCTTCTGCATCTGTGTGTTGTGCCGTCCGCTGGACATCCCCTTGTCCGTCCGTGACAGGACAGACCAGTCTTAGAAACTTGTCCATAAAGAATCTCAAAGTGAGACAAATTCAGACACAGCAGCCAGATAAGGAAACAATGACTTGATTGCTGCAGGATGGTCCAACAGCAAGTCTACAAGTTGGAACTCCAAACATCTCTGGGCGTGAACAACACACGTCTCCTAAGATCTCTGATCAACTGCTGAGGCAGATGATTGAGATATAAGAGAACATCCAGAGAAAAGGCATGCTGAGTGACATCATTTACACTGACGAACAGATTTGCAGGCTCCTCAGATGGTGTGAGTACTGTGATAACTTGGTGATAAGGTCATCATCTGCTTTCTTATGAGCAAGAAATTTTACCATATAAGTAACTGGATTGCAACCAGTAAATCTTTTACAAAGATCTTTTACAAAGGGGGCATTTGCAATTTCCTTCCAAGCAGAAGTGAAGAATTTTCTTTACTGCCATAAGTATCGAAAATGATGGGCTGCCCCAAACCAAGTGTGTCTGTCTGTTCATATCCATTGCCTCTGCTAATTTGCACACCTTGTAGGAGCCACTAACTCAACAACCTAAACTGAATGGCAATTGGACAGCTAGCTTGCATCACTAGTGCCTGGCCATTTACAACTCTAAAGGCCATGTGAGAGGTGCCTTTTTTTTCATAGACCTCCTTGGAGTCAGGAAGGAATTTTTCCCCTAATATGGAGCTATTGGTATCTGTCCCGTGGGGTTTTTGCTCTCCTCTGAATCAATATGTTAGGCTATGGGTTGAACTTGATGGACTTAAGTCTACCTAGAACCTTAAACAATATGAAACCAACTAAGTCAGTTCGGCATCAGTTAGAGGCTCATCTGAGAGGTGTGGAAAATAAATGAAATTATATCAGTAATCTGTACACAGTCATGTGGATCTTCCTTTCCAACTCTTGTGGTCCCTCTACCTCTGAATTAAAGATATTCTGTGTGTAACGGGTCTGGGAGGCGGAACCTCTGAGCTACTATACAAGGGGGCGGTCCTTGTAAGGGAGCGGGTGGCAATCAGGGATGACGGGCAGGCAGTCACAGCAGGTGACCGGGACAGTCTCTGAGTGGACGGGCTGGAGGTCACGGAAAGTGACCGGGGCAGTCTCTGGATAAACGGGCAGGGAGTTACGGCAAGTGACCGGGGCAGTCTCTGGATGAACGGGCAGGGAGTTACGGCAAGTGACCGGGGCAGTCTCTGGGTAAAGGGTAGGTACGACCTGTGATGGCAGAGCCTCCGGGTAGGCTAGCAGGCAGATGGTAGATGTGTGCTCCCAGGTGAGCAAGCGAGAGTCTCTGGAATGGTAGGTGGTCACAGCACGTGACGGCGAAGCCTCCAGGTAGGCTAGCAGGCAGGTAACAGGTGGGCGCTCCCAGGTGAGCGGGCAGGAGTCTCTGGAAAGGCAGATGGTCACAGCACGTGACGGCGGAGCCTCCAGGTAGGCTAGCAGGCAGGTAACAGGTGTGCGCTCCCAGGTGAGCGGGCAGGAGTCTCTGGAAAGGCAGATGGTCACAGCACGTGACGGCGGAGCCTCCAGGTAGGCTAGCAGGCAGGTAACAGGTGTGCGCTCCCAGGTGAGCGGGCAAGCTGGTCCATAGACAGACTGACAGGAGTTGGAAGGCAGACCGTCGGACCTCAGGCTAGCAGGCAGGTGACTGGATATCAGGCAGGACAAAGGCAGCAAGCTGGCAGGAATCTGGCAGGTAACTGGCAGGTAACTGGCAACGGGACCTGAGGGCTGAAGCACAGGTGAGACACAGGTGCAAACAACATTGCTCGGGCACCTCCATTTTGGAGGAGGTGCCCTTTATATGGGAGGTCCTCCGGCAATTGGCCGGGGACTCCTTAGGACGGCGCGCGCGGTCCCTTTAAGAGAGGGGGAGCGCGCGCGCGCCCTAAGCACACTGCCGGGGAAGGAGCGCGCGCCGGAAGCAGTGGGGAGAGCAGCGCTGGAGGACGCCGCGCCAGGAGCGGGGAGGTGAGAGGGACGGCGTCTCTGCCTAGAACGGGGCAGAGACGTCGATGCTACAGTACCCCCCCTTTAGGCCCCCTCTTTTTTAGGCCAGAAAGAAATTTTTCAAGGAGAAGCGGGGCGTTGATGTTCTCCCTGGGTTCCCAAGTTCTCTCCTCAGGACCAAACCCCTTCCAATCTACCAGAAAAAAGGTTTTTCCTCTTACCCTCTTGGAGGCCAGAATACTCTCTACCTCAAAGATGTCATCAGCGGAAACCGGAGCAGGAGGGGCACCTGGATTTTTGGAAAAAGAGTTAAAGACAACGGGTTTGAGGAGAGATACGTGGAAGGAGTTGGGGATCCGTAGGGTGGCCGGGAGTTTTAATTTGTAGGCCACAGGGTTAATTTGCCTGAGGACTTCGAAGGGGCCGATGAATCGAGGACCCAACTTGTAGGAGGGTATTTTGAGCCGCACATGTTTGGATGAGAGCCAAACCTTGTCTCCCGGACGGAATTGGGGCGGATCCAGACGTCTCTTATCAGCATATCTCTTCATCCGCTCAGAGGAGAGAAGAAGAGCGGACCTGGTGCTCTCCCAAATAGTAGAAAATTCGCTGACAAGAGACTCCGCAGCAGGGTTGTCCACAGAAACGGAGACAGGAAGTGGAATCCGGGGATGTTGGCCACCAACTATAAAGAACGGGGATTTGGAAGAGGACTCGCTCTCATGGTTGTTATAAGAGAACTCGGCCCACGGTAGAAGATCCACCCAGTCCGAGTGGTGAGCATCCACGAAGTGCCGGAGGTAGCTGGACAAGATCTGATTGATCCGCTCCACTTGACCATTGGACTGAGGGTGGTAAGCGGAGGAGAAATCCAGGGTAATGTCCAGCAGCTTACAAGTGGTTCTCCAGAAACGAGAGGTGAACTGAACCCCACGATCCGACACGATGTGGAGGGGCAGACCATGGAGACGGAAGATGTGGCGGATAAAGTCTTTAGCCAACTCGGGTGCAGACGGAAGACCAGACAGGGGAATGAAGTGGGCCATCTTAGAAAAACGGTCAGCGACAACCCAAATGACGGTACAACCGGCAGAAACTGGAAGGTCGGTGATAAAGTCCATAGCGATGTGTTGCCAAGGAGCAGCAGGTACGGGAAGGGGCAGGAGATGGCCGGCAGGTAGATGTCGGGGAACTTTGTTACGAGCACAGGATGAACAGGCCACGACGAAGTCTACCACGTCCTTACGTAGGGTAGGCCACCAGTAATGCCGGGCAATAAGTTGAAAGGTCTTTTTTTGGCCAGCATGGCCAGCTAGTTTAGAAGAATGTCCCCAGCGAAGAACCCTCTCCCGATCTGGCACAGCTATGAACGTCTTACCGGGTGGAAGACAAGTTAGATCCAAGGGAGCCACATTCATCACCTTGGAGGAGTCGATGATGTGCGTAGGTTCCTCCTCTTGATCGGAGGACAGGAAAGACCGAGACAAGGCATCAGCTTTGACGTTCTTGTCCGCCGGACGGAAATGAAGAGTGAAGTCGAAGCGGGCAAAAAACAACGACCACCGGGCCTGGCGAGGATTGAGCCTCTGGGCATTTTGGAGATATGCCAGGTTTTTGTGATCCGTGTAGATAATTACCGGGTAGAGAGCCCCTTCAAGCAGATAGCGCCACTCTCCTAGTGCCAATTTGATGGCTAGCAATTCCCGGTCTCCAATGGAGTAGTTGCGCTCCGACGAGGAGAAGATTTTGGAGAAGAAGCCGCACGTTACCATTCTCCCGGTAGAAGACTTCTGGGTGAGCACCGCTCCGGCTCCGGAGGAGGAAGCATCAACCTCCAGGTAGAATTGTTTATTACAGTCCGGACGGTGCAGGACGGGAGCAGAGGCGAAGGCTTTCTTTAGGGAAAGGAAGGCCTCCTCGGCTTCAGGCGACCATATCCTGGGGTTAGCCCCCTTACGGGTAAGTGCAGATATGGGAGCAGTCCGAGACGAGAAGTGTGGGATGAAAAGACGATAATAATTAGCGAAGCCCAGGAATCGCTGTATCGCCTTCAAACCTTCAGGACGAGGCCATTTTAGAACGGAAGAGAGCTTCTCGGGATCCATTTGCAGACCTGTTTGGGAGATGACATAGCCCAAGAACGGAAGGGAGGTCTGATCGAAGAGGCACTTCTCGTATTTGGCGTAAAGGTGGTTCTGCCGAAGCCTAAGCAGGACCTGACGAACATCCCTCCGGTGTGTGGGGAGATCCGGAGAGAAGACCAAGATATCGTCCAGGTATACCACTACGCAGGAGTACAGGAGGTCACGGAAGATGTCATTGACTAGTTCCTGAAAGACCGCGGGAGCATTACAGAGACCGAAGGGCATCACAAGGTACTCGTAGTGACCGTCCCGGGTATTGAATGCCGTCTTCCACTCGTCTCCTTGACGGATACGGACCAGATTATACGCTCCTCGAAGATCCAGCTTGAAGAAGATCCTGGCGCCCTTGAGCCGGTCAAACAATTCGGAGATGAGTGGCAGGGGATATTTGTTTTTTACCGTAATGAGATTGAGTCCTCTGCAGTCAATACAGGGACGTAGCGAGCCGTCTTTCTTTTTGACAAAGAAGAATCCGGCTCCAGCCGGGGAGGTAGATTTTCGGATAAATCCCCTAGCCAGATTCTCTTCAATGTACTCAGACATGGCTCGGGTCTCGGCTGCAGATAACGGGTAGATACGCCCACGGGGAGGAGTGGTGCCAGGTACCAGGTCGATCGGGCAATCGTATGGCCTATGGGGCGGCAACGTCTCAGCTTCCTTCTTACCGAAGACGTCCGCATAGGGCCAGTAGGGAGCCGGGAGACCAGGTAAGTTAGCTGGAGTAGGCTGAGGGCGAAGTGGACGGACCGGAACCAGGCAGGTCCTATGGCAGTCAGGACCCCATCGGAGTACTTCACCGGACCGCCAGTTCAATACGGGTTCATGTGTCTGGAGCCAAGGTAGACCTAGCAACAAGGAGTGAGAAAGTCCGGACAGCACATGGAATGAGATCTCCTCAGAGTGCAGCATTCCACCTGTAGGGTTATAGGTTCGGTGACGAGCAGGATGGTCTCCGAGAGAAGTCTTCCATCCACGGAAGCAACTGACAATGTCTCCGCCAGGGACTTGGTGGGAATATGGTATCTCTCTACCAGAGACTGGGCGATGAGGTTTCCAGCAGCTCCAGAATCCAGATGGGCGAGTTCAAAGAGACGGTTTTCTCCCCAAGCAATAGAGACCGGTAAGGTCAGAGACGGAGAGGACTTACTTTTGTCTAGGACGACCTCTCCGAGTGGTCCTAGACACTGGCGTTTCCCGGCTTTTCCGGGCAGGAACGGATGAAGTGCTTCTTACTGCCACAATAGAAACAGCTTCCCTCGGCTCGGCGAGATTCTTGGCGAGAACCGACCATCTTGGTCTGGTCGACCTGCATAGGCTCAGGAGAGACGGAGGGAGTGACGGGTTGCTGAAAAGTAGGAGCTAGGCGTGGAAACCTCCTCTCACGGGTGACCTCTTTGGCACGCTCCTGGAACCGCAGGTCAATCCGGGTGGCAAGAGCTATCAGGTCATCGAGGGTGGTAGGAATGTCCCGACCGGCAAGTTCATCTTTAATACGGCCGGACAGACCCTCCCAGAAGACTGAAACCAGAGCGTCATTATCCCAGGCCAGCTCCGAGGCAAGGGTACGGAACCGTATGGCATATTGGCCCACGGTGAGGCTTCCCTGACGGAGGCGTAGCAGTGACGATGCGGATGAGGTCTTCCGTCCGGGTTCGTCGAAGACTTTCCGGAAGGCCGTGAGAAAGGCAGGCAAGTTGGACACCAGGGGGTCTCCTCTCTCCCATAGAGGATTTAGCCAGGCCAGAGCCTCTCCGGTGAGATGGGACATGATGAAGGCAATTTTGGCCCGGTCGGAGTTAAACTGGTGGGACAGGAGTTCAAAGTGCAGGGTGCACTGGTTTATGAAGCCCCGAGCCTGAGCGGAGTCGCCTCCGAAGCGAGGAGGTGCAGAAAGCCGGGGTCCGGGGTAGGATACCATAGTGTTGGTGGACAGCGGAGCTGTCGGATTGCGAATCATGGCGCTGGCGGAGGTTGCTGGCGGAGCAGTCAGAGTGTCCAGGTGAGAATTGACATTCCGCAGGTGACCCAGGATGGACTCCTGTTGGGACCTCTGGCGGGACAGTTCATGACACAGGTCCGAGAGCGAGGGAGCTTGGGTGCCACCGGGTTCCATGGCCCGAGCAAACTGTAACGGGTCTGGGAGGCGGAACCTCTGAGCTACTATACAAGGGGGCGGTCCTTGTAAGGGAGCGGGTGGCAATCAGGGATGACGGGCAGGCAGTCACAGCAGGTGACCGGGACAGTCTCTGAGTGGACGGGCTGGAGGTCACGGAAAGTGACCGGGGCAGTCTCTGGATAAACGGGCAGGGAGTTACGGCAAGTGACCGGGGCAGTCTCTGGATGAACGGGCAGGGAGTTACGGCAAGTGACCGGGGCAGTCTCTGGGTAAAGGGTAGGTACGACCTGTGATGGCAGAGCCTCCGGGTAGGCTAGCAGGCAGATGGTAGATGTGTGCTCCCAGGTGAGCAAGCGAGAGTCTCTGGAATGGTAGGTGGTCACAGCACGTGACGGCGAAGCCTCCAGGTAGGCTAGCAGGCAGGTAACAGGTGGGCGCTCCCAGGTGAGCGGGCAGGAGTCTCTGGAAAGGCAGATGGTCACAGCACGTGACGGCGGAGCCTCCAGGTAGGCTAGCAGGCAGGTAACAGGTGTGCGCTCCCAGGTGAGCGGGCAGGAGTCTCTGGAAAGGCAAATGGTCACAGCACGTGACGGCGGAGCCTCCAGGTAGGCTAGCAGGCAGGTAACAGGTGTGCGCTCCCAGGTGAGCGGGCAAGCTGGTCCATAGACAGACTGACAGGAGTTGGAAGGCAGACCGTCGGACCTCAGGCTAGCAGGCAGGTGACTGGATATCAGGCAGGACAAAGGCAGCAAGCTGGCAGGAATCTGGTAGGTAACTGGCAGGTAACTGACAACGGGACCTGAGGGCTGAAGCACAGGTGAGACACAGGTGCAAACAACATTGCTCGGGCACCTCCATTTTGGAGGAGGTGCCCTTTATATGGGAGGTCCTCCGGCAATTGGCCGGGGACTCCTTAGGACGGCGCGCGCGGCCCCTTTAAGAGAGGGGGAGCGCGCGCGCGCGCGCACTAAGCACACTGCCGGGGAAGGAGCGCGCGCCGGAAGCAGCGGGGAGAGCAGCGCTGGAGGACGCCGCGCCAGGAGCGGGGAGGTGAGAGGGACGGCGTCTCTGCCTAGAACGGGGCAGAGACGTCGATGCTACACTGAGACATAATAGTGGCAAAACATTACCCCTGAGAAATATAGGTTGCCAAATGGGCAAACTTGATTGACAGTCTGGATAAGGACAAGTGCTTTGTGGTTGCATTTGACAGCATTTTATGCATAAAATGAGTTGCTAGGATCAACAGCTGATTCCCCAGGACAATATCAAGACACCTGTTCAGTTCAACCATGTCAGTAGTGACTGCCCCTGCCTGAAGATAATAAGAACAAGCTAAGGCTATTTGATCTAGTTGAGAGTGATAAGCTGCTCGAAGTTTTCTGTGTCAAAATAGCTAATGCATGTCCACTTGCCTCATAGAAAATGGAGAGACAATGCCAAGGGATAAGTAGTGACTTCCTTTAGAAACCTTACTGCCTATTCCTTCTAATTTTGTCTACTTATACAGCTTTGGTTTGGAGGCTTTTGTCATCTAGAATAGAGGGGCAACAATGGAGGACATGTTGGGAACCCATTGGCAGCAGTAACCCACAAGGACCCTTTTACAAATTTATGGTCACTAGGTAAGTTCGCCTTAATCCTTCGGAGATGCAGTACTCCATAACATCATTATGGATGTATAATACAGACGAGTGCATCAGGGTCCTCACTCAGTTATTATGCAAACTTAGCATTACCTATACATTGTAGGGGTTCAGTCTGTCTGGTAACCACTTGGAACAAGAAACCACAGGATTTTTATATTACACATGGAATAGTGTTTATTTCCACTGGTTGCACAGCACTGAAAACTATAAACATAAAATCCCTAGTCTTGTTCAGGCGCTAACTAAACAATACAGACCCTAGCTACTCAGGCATGAGGGAGCTAGTCTCAGTTCAGTCACACAATACAGAAATCATCCATAGCAACCAGTGATACTTGCAGTTTGGTGCACACGGCTTGTGTAGTTTCTTTTCACAAAGATTCTGGCTTGTCTCTCTCCTGCTCCAACACAACCTACTCTGCTCAGATTCCCCAGCTGACTGACCAGTTAACACATGGCCTGGTTCTAGTCATAGCTATCCAGGCTAACCTAATCAGGACCATGGGTGCTAGGATTTAACCCTTGACTACCTGGCTTTGCTACAACATGCATAGTAGCCCGATAAATAATAATGCCAAATAAAGGTTGCATACACAATGAGGAGTCTAATAGGTAACAGGGAAGAAACATGAAAAATAAAATTATGTTTGACCAAAAGTAACAAATGTATAATTTCATATTGAAAGAAACATAACCATTTCCCACAGTCTACACACCGAAACAAGATGGAACAAGTATGATGAGCAGTACATACAACACAACAGATTCATGGTAAAGCAATAAGATCCTATTGAGAAATAAAAGTGCATAAGTCTAATAGAAAAAGAGTACAATATGTATTTCACATTCAGTAATAAAACTAATACTCAACCAGACCTAGATGTACTCAGTCTTTTTACACTCACAGACTTGGGGAAATCAGGACATGAGCCCTGCATAGCCAATGCAATACAGGGACATCTCTGCAGGAATCCCATCTCAACCACTCAGAGTGGCTTGTAACTTAGGTGTTGGAGCAAGGAGCTTAACCCCTTTCTGACATAGTCAGTAATAGTACGTCCCTGTGCCCTGGTACTTATGGACCAGGTACGTACTATTATGACATGGCGATCACGCCCGCACACAGGCTGACAGCTGACACCCAACACTCAGTGCCAGGAGCGGTGCCCGCACTGCTCCTGGCACTTTAACTCTCTAAATGGTGCGATCTTAGCATTTAGTGAACAAGCAGAGGGGCTGCAGAGGGACAGCAGCCCCTACGCTCTTGGATCGGAGACCCCGCGCCGTCAGCGCGGGGTCCCGATCGTTGCCATGGTGACCCAATGTCGTCATGATGGCATCCAGGTCACTAGATACCAGCAAGTTACTTTGATCATGCGCAGTGAATGATAAAAGTAACTTGTGTCTGTTGGGCTGACAGGTTATAATGTATAGCAGTGATCCTTCCCTCTATACTTTATAACTGTGATCAGACTGCAGAAAGTGAAAGTCCCATAGTGGGACAAAGTAAAAAGGAATAGAATAAAGTAAAAAAAGTTGTAAAAATATCTTTTAAAAAATAAAAAAATAATAGTAAAAAAAATATTTATATATATATATGTGTGTGTATATGTGTGTGTGTGTGTGTATATGCATATATATGTATATGTACCCATAAATATTATTATGAAGAAAAATAAATAAATAAAAGTACACATATTTGGTATCACCGCGTCCAGAACAACCTGACCTATAAAACTGTCCTACTAGTTAACCCCTTTAGTGAACACCGTAAAAAAAAAAAAAAAAACGAAGCAAAAAACTATTCTTTATCATACTGCCAAACAAAAAGTGGAATAAAAAGCGATCAAAAGGATGAATGTAAATAAAAATGGTACCGGTGAAAACGTCATCTTGTCTTGCAAAAAATTAGCCACAATACAACTCCATCAGCCGAAAAATAAAAAAGTTACAGCTCTCAGAATAGAGCAATGAAAAAAAAAAAAAATTCTATAAAATACTTTTTATTGTGTAAAAGCACCAAAACATAAAAAAAGATATAAATGTAGTATCACTGAAAACATACTGACCTGAAGAATAAAGCTGCCTTATCAATTTTACCACACGCGGAACGGCATAAAAAAATAAAAAATTCCTGAATTGTTAGTTTTTGTTTATTCTGCCTCCCAAAAATCGGAATAGAAAGCGATCAAAAAATGTCACGTACCCAAAAATGGTACCAATAAAAAAGTAAACTTGTCCCGCAGAAAACAAGCCCTTACATGACTCTGTCGGCAGAAATATGGAAAAATGATAGCTCTCAAAATATAGCGATGCAAAAACTAGTGTTTGCAACACACAAAGCGTCTTTTAGTGTGTGAGAGCTGCCAAACCTAAAAACCCGATATATATCTGGTATCGCTGTAAATATCGCACCGACCCGAAGAATAAAGTCGTGTAATCACTTACACCGCACGAGGAACGGCGTAAAAAATAAATAAAACCAATTCTTCACCTGCTGCTAATTTGTTCATTCTGCCTCCCAAAGATCACAGTAAGGCTCAGCTCACATCTATCCTGCGCTCTGAGCCCTTCCACCGGGTTTCCGTGTAAATCTCTGAAATATGGGATTCAGACAGAACCCCCGGCGGAAGATTTCCTGTAATGAGGCAGATGGAGGCACCTTGGATGCCATCTGACCTGTGATCTCACGGTGTCCGTCTTTTTATTAGGTGTGCATAAAAGTGCCGTCGGCCACAGTTTTGTGAACCTCTGAAAAAAAGGACACCGCTAAACAGAGGCCAGACGGAGTCCAGAATAACCTTGCTGCCTCATTATAGTGAATGGATCCCTCGGGATAGGGTTAGGGTTAGGATTAGGGTTGTGCTAGGGTTAGGATTAGAGTTACAGTTAGGATTAGGGTTGTGTTAGAGTAATGTTAGGGTTGGGGTTGGGATTTTTTCAAAAGTAAAGAAAAAAAATGATGACGATATGGTGACTAGTGTTGAGCGCAACTTGAGTTTGCATCGGGTGCTCGGGTATGTACTGAGTATCGCAGGTACTTGAGTGACATACTTGAGTCCCTGCTCCGCATGTTTCGCACGCGGAGATTTCCTGCCATACATGAGCAATCCCCGCATGTTTTTTTGGGGGTGTCTAACAACCGTGAAACATGCGGGGTGGGGACTCGAGCACCCGAGATACTTGGTGCATACCCGAGTACCCAATGCAAACTCAAGTAGTGAGCACTTTTGCGCTCAAGACTAATGACAAAATATTCAATATGATGACCTAATGTTATCAAATTCTGTGTCGTACCTCTGGGTTCAATATGTTCACAATACCCTTTGATAAAATCCTTGAGGGGTGTAGTTTCCAAAATGGGGTTACTTTTGGGGAGGAGTTTCCACTGTTTAGGCACATTAGGGGCTCTGCAAACACGACATTGCTAATTTTACATTCAAAAAGTCAAATGGCGCTCCTTCCCTTCCGAACCCTGCCGTGTGCCAAAACAGTGGTATTCCCCAATATATGGGGTATCGGTTTGCTCAGGAGAAATTGCACTACAAATGGTAATGTGCAATTTCTCCTGTTACCCTTATGAAAATGCAAAATTGGGGTCTGAAAAACATTTTTGTGGGAAAAATGTGAAAATTTTATTTTTACGACTCAATGTTATAAACTTCTGTGAAGCACCTGGGGGTTCAAGGTGCTCACCACACATCTACATAAGTGCCCTGAGGGGTCTAGTTTCCAAAATGGTGTGGGGAGTTTCCACTATTTAGGCACATCAGGGGCTCCCCAAATGTAACATTGCGTCCGCAAATTTTACATTCAAAAAGTCAAATGGCGCTCCTTCCCTTCCGAACCCTGCCGCGTGCCCAAACAGTGGTTTCCCCCCACATATGGGGTATTGGCGTGCTCAGGAAAAATTGCAAAACAAATTTTGTGGTCCATTTTTTCCTGTTATCCTTGCAAAAATAAAAAAAAATTGGGTCTAAAGTAACATTTTTGTGAAAAAAAAGTTAAATATTCATTTCTTCCACACTCCAAAAATTCCTGTGAAGCACCTGAAGGGTTAATAAATTTCTTGAATATGGTTTTTAGAATGGTGTCACTTTTGGGTATTTCTGTCATAAAGGCCCCTCAAAGTCACTACAAATGTGATGTGGTCCCTGTAAAAAATGTTTTTTTTAAATTTTGTTGGAAAAATTAGAAATCACTGGTCAACTTTTAACTCTTAACTTCCTAACAAAAAAATGTTGGTTCCAAACTTGTGCATTGCAGTGGAATGGCATGGCTTCGATAGGTGATTATATGTTGAATACATAGTTTATTTATTTATTTTACTCACTTACATAGTGCCATTAATTCCACAGCGCTTTACAGACATTATTGGCACTGTCCCCATTGGGGCTCACAATCTAGATTCCCTATCAGTATGTCTTTGGATCGTTTGGAGAAAACCGGAGAACCCAGAGGAAACCCACACAAACACAGGGAGAACATACAAACTCCTTGCTGATGTTGTCCTTGGTGCGATTTGAACCCAGGCCAGGACCCCAGCACTGTAAAGCAATAGTGCTAACCATTGAGCCACCGATAGTTGAAAGAGCGGTTGAAGCTGAAAATGGCTGATTGTTGGGGTTGTCAGGTGTCGGACCAATTAAAATAGAAGTCACAATGCTGTGCAGGATCACTCAATGACAGGCTCAAGCAATGCCAGACAGAACCCAATGGCTTATCTTAATGCCCGTCAGGTTCTTACATAGTGTTTTGTATTTTAATAGGACAATATCACTGATTTTTTTTCCTGGGAAATACCACTAAATCTTCAGTGGGTCTGACACAGATGTGAACAGAAGCCACAACACTCATGATGCACCTTGATGTAGAGAAAAATTGGGCTTTCCTGATCTCTGACACTGAGGTGCTGTGTAATATATCAGTGTTGGAGGGAATACCCAGTTCAGGAAAACTTCAAAATTCACTGTTAATATACAGTATCTTAGGAAATTTTTAAAACATATGGTTGCAATCAAAATTATTCAACCACCCCATTGCAAATTAGGTTTATTAGCAAAATTTACAAACTTTCTGCTGTTTGCAATAAATTCATTAATCCTTTCCCACAATCCCACAAAATGATGTTTCAATGGCCGGGGAAGGGGTATTCAGGTGTGCAGGGGGCTCAAAAGCTGAGCTCCTTCCACACACGGCAGATAACTGCTTTATTACGTAGCCAGCATGGTGCAGCTGGCATTGAGTTCTGGAAGCACTATTAAATATTTAAATTCCACAGTCAATCTCTGACAGCGGCATTTAAATGAAACACGCGCTGGTACTCACGTGCACCGCTTACATCGCCCCCCCCCCGCTACACGATCGCGCGTGTTACTATGACATCTGGGAGTTTGTGTCACGCAAGGTGTGGGAAAGACTTAGTGCAACACAAAGGGAAGAAGGAAAGGGAGCCCATACTCTAGGTAAAGGGGGCAAGTGGAGACCTCCTAGGTTGATCTAGCGTCATCCTGTCTCCCCTAATGTCCCTGTATTGGCTCTTCACAAATCGCCGCACGCGTGCCTCACCCTGTCTTTCCCTTGCATATGACTAAGAATAGGGAAGGGAGGAGATGAGCACTAAACGATCTCCACTAAACACTACAGACAACAGAGGTGGACCAACAGGGGGAAATTGCTTAGCTTTAGATGAACTCCAGACAAATGCGCACACGTCCTCAAACCCAAGAGAGGACGAAGTACTGCTCTTGCTAAAGCTTTCACAGGTAGTAATGAATATCACCAGCACCTCCCTCTGAAACACAGCAGGTATTTATACACCCAGGTAGGGTGTTAATTAGCCAGAGGGAGGTAGCCGCTGGGTCCTAGAGACAGCCGCTAAGAAGATGTCTGTAATGGCAAATGTAGAGATCTCCTGCAACCAACTGCAGGGCGACTGTCTGTCACCTCTGACACACCCATGACAGTTTGCAGAAGAATCATGTCACTGTCATCTCAGTCACAGGCCGAGCTCCATAGGAGATCGAGATTTTCACTATACAATGCTGGTCACCATTATTGGCACCCCTTCATTTTTTTCATAGACTGTCCAAAGTAATGCAATGATAAAACATTGTTCCATGTTGCAATTTCAAAGAAGAAACAGAATAAACAGCATGTGCAGCCATAAAGGCACCCCTAATTAATACTTGGTTGCACATCCTTTGGCATTGATAGCCTCCAAGCGTTTCTTGCAGCCACATCTATAAGGTTCTTGCACTTCTCAGCTGGAATTTTCTCCCACTACTCCTTTGCAGTTTGTTCAAACTCTTAAATGATTGCAGGGTTCTTTTTCCCAATGACAGATTTCAGCTCACCTCCAAAGATTTTCAATGGGGTTGAGGTCATGACTCATTGCTGGCCATTTTAAAACAGTCCATTTTTTTCTTTTTCAACCATCCCTACGTACTTTTGGATGTGTGCTTTGGGTCATTGTCTTGTCATGAGCTTCGATTCAAACCAAGTTTTCTTTCACTGGGTAGGACATTTCACTCTAAAATTTCTTGATAATTCTCTGATTTCATGATTCCTGTGATACGGTCAAGGCCTCCAGTACCAGACGCAGCAAAGCAACCTTACAGCATTATGTATCCTCCACCATGCTTAACTGTTGGTAAGGTGTTCTTTTGCTTATAAGCTTCATTGTGCCGTATGTAAACAAACTGTTGCTTTGCATTGTCAAAAAGCTCTATTTTTGTTTTATTTGTCCACAGAACATTTTCCCAAAAGGATTGTGGCTTGTCAAGGTACTCTTTGGCAAAGATCAGTTGTTCCTTTTTATGTATTTTCTTCACCAATGGTTTCATCCTTGACCTTCGCCCATAAAGCTCTGCTTGGCTTAGCTTGCGGCGTATTGTACTTGTTGAAACCATGACCCCAGACTGTTCCAGGTTGGCCTTCAGGTCTTTTGATGTTTGACGTGGTGTTTTTTCCACTATTCGCACCAACCTTTGAAAACATCTGTCAATTTTCCTCTTTCCCCCACATCCAGGGAGGTTCTTGACGGTTCCATGCTTTGCAAACTTCCCCTTAGGGGTTAATATTTATTTTGCATTTACATGCATGCCGGCAAGTCAAGCTGTAGAGAGATTGGCAATCCCTGAGCTGCTCAAGACACAACTTTAGAAAACACTTTATGGGGTTAAACAAGAATAATTAAAATACCTCAACTAGGGATGAGTGAACCCGAACTGTAAAGATCGGGGTCTAGGTGTCTGGTACCGAACCCTGAACACTGACTTTTTACCAGAAGTCTGGTTTACTGTTGGGCTTGGAAGCAGAATAAAATTTGTTGAAAGGCTGCAGTGCAGCCAATCAACAAGCTTTTAGGCTGTGGGAAAGATGTTGAAAGTTAATTTGTGATTGTATTTCTGCTTATGTTATAAAGAAAATTATTTTATCCCTATGGCCGGTCTGTGTGTGTTAGGTTCCAGTAGGATTACACCGCAATGCTGTCCCTATGGACTGTAGGATTGCGGCCCTATAAGGGGAACCAGTGGGAAGGCTTTAGGGATATATGAAGTAGTTGTTGAGTAGGCTGCGTGTTGGAGAGGAGGTGAAAGGGAGAGGACAAGTTCAACGGTTGGGGAACTACAAGGCTCAACATAGGAAAAAGCAAGTTAAAGAGGCAGTAGGACATCACAGGCAATTGGGACCCCTGCATGGTATGGTTGAGCGGAAAAAGGGGACCAAAAGGAAAAGGTAGCGCCCTGATGTGAGTAATAAACAGGGAGCATTGCCTCAACGAGCGACCCCTGAGACGGACATAGCTAAAGACTCTGGGTACTAGGGTTATGACGATACACGTGGACCCATATGACCCTATCCCTAAGAGTATGAAGGCAATTCAAACATCTCCCCACGCGCCCTGCGGTACCTGTTGCCGGGAACAAAGTGAAAACTGTAACTCTGAGAATAAAGTTGGTTTATTGTGTGGAAGATGGAGAATGAGAATGTATAACCTGTAATCCCCTTTTCACCAGTTTGGCCATATATAAAATGGACTGGTTTGGTTTATTGGTCGAACAAGGAAAAGGGAGTGGGATTGCACTAAGTGCATCGGAAACTAAAATGGCAGATCCAGGTACAATGTTGCACACACCCACCAGCAATACAAAATTCTATGTAGCAGGCCCCTATGGGAAAATAGCAGACCACTCACATGACTACAGCCAGGGGCCAGATTACACCTGTATAAATGCCGGATCACGGGTGCCGCCGTCATTCTGCTCTGCTTAGCGTATAGACAGGATGCAGCTGGAGTGAGAGACAGTAGTATGTTTTATGTGTGCGCAGTTTTCCAAAAAGCCTCTCTGTGTGTACTCTGCACCCGTGTCCGTGGGAGTAGTCTTCCTACAACCAATTTTTTTTCTACACTGTCCCTGCAACTGTGGGAGTAGTGTGCCTAAAAACTATTTTTTTATACTCTGAACTCGTGTCTGTGAGAGTAGTGTGAGTAAAAACAAATTGTTCTACTCTGCACCTGTTGGAGTAGTGTGTGTAAAAATAAATTGTTCTACTCTGCACCCGTGTCTGTGCGAGTAGTGTGCCTTCAACCAATTTTTTATACTCTGCACTCATGTCTGTGGGAGTAGTGTACCTAAAAACAAATTATTCTACTATGCAACCGTGTCTAGGGGTGCAGTGTGCGTGAAAATAAATTGTTCTACTATGCACCCGTGTCTGAAGGAGTAGTATGCCTTTAAAAAAAATTTATACTTTGCACCTGTGTCTGTGGGAGTAGTGTGCTTAAAACCAATATTTTATACTCTGTAACCGTGTCTCTGGGAGTAGTGTGCATAAAAACAAATTGTTCTACTCTGCACCCGTGTCTGTGGGAGTAGTGTGTGTAAAAATAAATTGTTCTACTCTGCACCCATGTCTGTGCGAGTACTGTGCCTCAAACCATTTTTTATGCTCTGCAATCATGTCTGTGGGGATAGTGTACCTAAAAACAAATTGTTCTAATATGCACCCGTGTCTAGGGGAGTAGTGTGTGTAAAAACAAATTGTTCTTCTCTGGACCCGTGTCTGTGGGAGTAATGTGAATAATACCAATTTTTTATACTCCGCACCCATGTCTGTGGGAGTAGTGTTCCTAAACCAATTTTTTTATACTTTGCCCTCGTGTCTGTGGGAGTAGTGTGCGTAAAACCAATATTTTATACTCTACACTCGTGTTTGTGGGAGTAGTTTGCCTTAAACCAATTTTATATACTCTACACCTGTGTCTGTGGGAGTAGTGTGTGTAAAAATAAATTGTTCTACTCTGCACCCGTGTCTGTGCGAGTAGTGTGCCTTAAACCAATTTTTTATACTCTGCACTCATGTCTGTGGGAGTAGTGTACCTAAAAACAAATTATTCTACTATGCACCCGTGTCTAGGGGTGCAGTGTGCGTGAAAATAAATTGTTCTACTATGCACCCGTGTCTGAAGGAGTAGTATGCCTTTAAAAAAAATTTATACTTTGCACCTGTGTCTGTGGGAGTAGTGTGCTTAAAACCAATATTTTATACTCTGTAACCGTGTCTCTGGGAGTAGTGTGCATAAAAACAAATTGTTCTACTCTGCACCCGTGTCTGTGGGAGTAGTGTGTGTAAAAATAAATAGTTCTACTCTGCACCCATGTCTGTGCGAGTACTGTGCCTCAAACCATTTTTTATGCTCTGCAATCATGTCTGTGGGGATAGTGTACCTAAAAACAAATTGTTCTAATATGCACCCGTGTCTAGGGGAGTAGTGTGTGTAAAAACAAATTGTTCTTCTCTGGACCCGTGTATGTGGGAGTAATGTGAATAATACCAATTTTTTATACTCCGCACCCATGTCTGTGGGAGTAGTGTTCCTAAACCAATTTTTTTATACTTTGCCCTCGTGTCTGTGGGAGTAGTGTGCGTAAAACCAATATTTTATACTCTACACTCGTGTTTGTGGGAGTAGTTTGCCTTAAACCAATTTTATATACTCTGCACCCGTGTCTGTGGGAGTAGTGTGTGTAAAAATAAATTGTTCTACTCTGCACCCGTGTCTGTGCGAGTAGTGTGCCTCAAACCATTTTTTTATGCTCTGCAATCATGTCTGTGGGGATAGTGTACCTAAAAACAAATTGTTCTAATATGCACCCATGTCTAGGGGAGTAGTGTGCGTTAAAACAAATTGTTCTTCTCTGGACCCGTGTCTGTGGGAGTAATGTGAATAATACCAATTTTTTATACTCCGCACCCATGTCTGTGGGAGTAGTGTTCCTAAACCAATTTTTTTATACTTTGCCCTCGTGTCTGTGGGAGTAGTGTGCGTAAAACCAATATTTTATACTCTACACTCGTGTTTGTGGGAGTAGTTTGCCTTAAACCAAATTTATATACTCTGCACCCGTGTCTGTGGGAGTAGTGTGCCTCAAACCATTTTTTTATGCTCTGCACCCATGTCTGTGGGAGTATTGTACCTAAAAACAATTTTTTCTAATATGCTCCTGTGTCTAGGGGAGTAGTGTGCCTAAAAACAAATTGTTCTACTATGCACCCATGTCTGTAGGAGTATTATGCCTTAAACCAGTTTTTTATACTTGCCACCTGTGTCTGTGGGAGTAGTGTGTGTAAAACCAATATTTTATACTCTGTAACCGTGTCTGTGGGAGTAGTGAGCGTAAAAACAAATTGTTCTACTCTGCATTTGTGTCTGTAGGAGTAGTGTGCCTAAAAACATATTGTTCTACTCTGCACCCGTGTATGTGGGAGTATCATGCCTAAAACTAATTTTTTATACTCTACACCCGTGTCTGTGAGAGTAGTCTGCCGAAAACCAATTTTTTATATACTGCAACCATGTCTGTGGGAGCAGTGTGCGTCAAAACAAAATGTTCTACTCTGCACTTGTGTCTGTAGGAGTAGTGTTCCTTAAGCTAATTTTTTATACTCTGCATCCGTGTCTGTGGAAGTAGTTTGCCTTAAACCAATTTTTTTATTCTCCGCACCTGTGTCTGTGGGAGTAGTGTGCCTAAACCAAATTTTTTCTCCTCTGCACCCGTGTCTGTGGGAGTAGTGTGCCTAAAAACAAATAGTTCTACTATGCACCTGTGTCTGTGGGAGTAGTGTGTGTAAAAATAAATAGTTCTACTCTGCACCCATGTCTGTGCGAGTACTGTGCCTCAAACCATTTTTTATGCTCTGCAATCATGTCTGTGGGGATAGTGTACCTAAAAACAAATTGTTCTAATATGCACCTGTGTCTAGGGGAGTAGTGTGTGTAAAAACAAATTGTTCTTCTCTGGACCCGTGTCTGTGGAAGTAATGTGAATAATACCAATTTTTTATACTCCGCACCCATGTCTGTCGGAGTAGTGTTCCTAAACCAATTTTTTTATACTTTGCCCTCGTGTCTGTGGGAGTAGTGTGCGTAAAACCAATATTTTATACTCTACACTCGTGTTTGTGGGAGTAGTTTGCCTTAAACCAATTTTATATACTCTGCACCCGTGTCTGTGGGAGTAGTGTGTGTAAAAATAAATTGTTCTACTCTGCACCCGTGTCTGTGCGAGTAGTGTGCCTCAAACCATTTTTTTATGCTCTGCAATCATGTCTGTGGGGATAGTGTACCTAAAAACAAATTGTTCTAATATGCACCCATGTCTAGGGGAGTAGTGTGCGTTAAAACAAATTGTTCTTCTCTGGACCCGTGTCTGTGGGAGTAATGTGAATAATACCAATTTTTTATACTCCGCACCCATGTCTGTGGGAGTAGTGTTCCTAAACCAATTTTTTTATACTTTGCCCTCGTGTCTGTGGGAGTAGTGTGCGTAAAACCAATATTTTATACTCTACACTCGTGTTTGTGGGAGTAGTTTGCCTTAAACCAAATTTATATACTCTGCACCCGTGTCTGTGGGAGTAGTGTGCCTCAAACCATTTTTTTATGCTCTGCACCCAAGTCTGTGGGAGTATTGTACCTAAAATCAATTTTTTCTAATATGCTCCTGTGTCTAGGGGAGTAGTGTGCCTAAAAACAAATTGTTCTACTATGCACCCGTGTCTGTAGGAGTATTATGCCTTAAACCAGTTTTTTATACTTGCCACCTGTGTCTGTGGGAGTAGTGTGTGTAAAACCAATATTTTATACTCTGTAACCGTGTCTGTGGGAGTAGTGAGCGTAAAAACAAATTGTTCTACTCTGCATTTGTGTCTGTAGGAGTAGTGTGCCTAAAAACATATTGTTCTACTCTGCACCCGTGTATGTGGGAGTATCATGCCTAAAACTAATTTTTTATACTCTACACCCGTGTCTGTGAGAGTAGTCTGCCGAAAACCAATTTTTTATATACTGCAACCATGTCTGTGGGAGCAATGTGCGTCAAAACAAAATGTTCTACTCTGCACTTGTGTCTGTAGGAGTAGTGTTCCTTAAGCTAATTTTTTATACTCTGCATCCGTGTCTGTGGAAGTAGTTTGCCTTAAACCAATTTTTTTATACTCCGCACCTGTGTCTGTGGGAGTAGTGTGCCTAAACCAAATTTTTTCTCCTCTGCACCCGTGTCTGTGGGAGTAGTGTGCCTAAAAACAAATAGTTCTACTATGCACCTGTGTCTGTGGGAGTAGTGTTCATAAAAGCAAATTGTTCTACTCTGCACCTGTGTCTGTGGGAGTGGTCTACCTTAAACCAATTTTTTATAAACTGCAATCGTGTCTGTGGGAGTAGTGTGCATAAAAACAAATTGTTCTACTCTGCACTCATGTCTGAGGGAGTAGTGTTCCTTAAACCAATTTATTATGCTCTGAAACCGTGTCTGTGGGAGTAGTGTGTGTCAATTCAAAATGTTCTATTACGCACCAGTGTCTGAGGGAGTAGTGTGCCTTTAAACAAATTGTTCTTCTCTGGACCCATGTCTGTGGGAGTAGTGTGCATAATAACAATTTTTTATACTCTGCACCCGTGTCTGTGGAAGTAGTGTGCGTAAAAGCAAATTGTTCTACTCTGCACCTCTGTCTGTGGGAATAGTGTGCGTAAAACCAATATTTTATACTCTACACCCGTGTTTGTGGGAGTAGTGTGCCTAAACCAAATTTTTTCTCCTATGCACCCATGTCTGTGGGAGTAGTGTGCGTAAAAACAAATTGTTCTACTCAGGACCCGTGTCTGTGGGAGTAGTGTGCCTAGAACCATTTTTTATACTCTGCACCTGAGGCGGTGGAAGTAGTGTGCATAAAAGCAAAATGTTATACTATGCACCCGTGTCTGAGGGAGTAGTGTGCCTAAAAACAAATTGTTCTTCTCTGGACTCGTGTCTGTGGAAGTAGCATGTGTGTGTGTGTGTGTGTGTGTGTGTATGTGTGTGTGTGTGTGTGTGTGTAAAACCAATTTTGTATACTCTACACCCGTGTCTGTGGGAGTAGTGTGCATGAAAGCAAATTGTTCTACTCTGCACCTCTCTCAGTGGGAGTAGTGTGCGTAAAAGAAAATTATTCTACTCTACACCCGTATCTGTGGGAGTAGTCTGCCTTAAAACAATTTTTTATACTCTGCACCTGTGTCTGTGGCATAGTGTGCATAAAAACAAATTGTTGCTCTCTGGACCCATGTCTGTGGGAGTATCATGCCTTAAACAATTTTTTTATACTCTGCACCCATGACTGTGGGAGTAGTATGCATAAAAATAAATTGTTCTACTCTGCACCTGTTGGAGTAGTGTGTGTAAAAATAAATTGTTTTACTCTGCACCCGTGTCTGTGCGAGTAGTGTGCCTTAAACCAATTTTTTATACTCTGCACTCATGTCTGTGGGAGTAGTGTACCTAAAAACAAATTATTCTACTATGCACCCGTGTCTAGGGGTGCAGTGTGCGTGAAAATAAATTGTTCTACTATGCACCCGTGTCTGAAGGAGTAGTATGCCTTTAAAAAAATTTATACTTTGCACCTGTGTCTGTGGGAGTAGTGTGCTTAAAACCAATATTTTATACTCTGTAACCGTGTCTCTGGGAGTAGTGTGCATAAAAACAAATTGTTCTACTCTGCACCCGTGTCTGTGGGAGTAATGTGAATAATACCAATTTTTTATACTCCGCACCCATGTCTGTGGGAGTAGTGTTCCTAAACCAATTTTTTTATACTTTGCCCTCGTGTCTGTGGGAGTAGTGTGCGTAAAACCAATATTTTATACTCTACACTCGTGTTTGTGGGAGTAGTTTGCCTTAAACCAAATTTATATACTCTGCACCCGTGTCTGTGGGAGTAGTGTGCCTCAAACCATTTTTTTATGCTCTGCACCCATGTCTGTGGGAGTATTGTACCTAAAATCAATTTTTTCTAATATGCTCCTGTGTCTAGGGGAGTAGTGTGCCTAAAAACAAATTGTTCTACTATGCACCCGTGTCTGTAGGAGTATTATGCCTTAAACCAGTTTTTTATACTTGCCACCTGTGTCTGTGGGAGTAGTGTGTGTAAAACCAATATTTTATACTCTGTAACCGTGTCTGTGGGAGTAGTGAGCGTAAAAACAAATTGTTCTACTCTGCATTTGTGTCTGTAGGAGTAGTGTGCCTAAAAACATATTGTTCTACTCTGCACCCGTGTATGTGGGAGTATCATGCCTAAAACTAATTTTTTATACTCTACACCCGTGTCTGTGAGAGTAGTCTGCCGAAAACCAATTTTTTATATACTGCAACCATGTCTGTGGGAGCAGTGTGCGTCAAAACAAAATGTTCTACTCTGCACTTGTGTCTGTAGGAGTAGTGTTCCTTAAGCTAATTTTTTATACTCTGCATCCGTGTCTGTGGAAGTAGTTTGCCTTAAACCAATTTTTTTATACTCCGCACCTGTGTCTGTGGGAGTAGTGTGCCTAAACCAAATTTTTTCTCCTCTGCACCCGTGTCTGTGGGAGTAGTGTGCCTAAAAACAAATAGTTCTACTATGCACCTGTGTCTGTGGGAGTAGTGTTCATAAAAGCAAATTGTTCTACTCTGCACCTGTGTCTGTGGGAGTGGTCTACCTTAAACCAATTTTTTATAAACTGCAATCGTGTCTGTGGGAGTAGTGTGCATAAAAACAAATTGTTCTACTCTGCACCCATGTCTGAGGGAGTAGTGTTCCTTAAACCAATTTATTATGCTCTGAAACCGTGTCTGTGGGAGTAGTGTGTGTCAATTCAAAATGTTCTATTACGCACCAGTGTCTGAGGGAGTAGTGTGCCTTTAAACAAATTGTTCTTCTCTGGACCCGTGTCTGTGGGAGTAGTGTGCATAATAACAATTTTTTATACTCTGCACCCGTGTCTGTGGAAGTAGTGTGCGTAAAAGCAAATTGTTCTACTCTGCACCTCTGTCTGTGGGAATAGTGTGCGTAAAACCAATATTTTATACTCTACACCCGTGTTTGTGGGAGTAGTGTGCCTAAACCAAATTTTTTCTCCTATGCACCCATGTCTGTGGGAGTAGTGTGCGTAAAAACAAATTGTTCTACTCAGGACCCGTGTCTGTGGGAGTAGTGTGCCTAGAACCATTTTTTATACTCTGCACCTGAGGCGGTGGGAGTAGTGTGCATAAAAGCAAAATGTTATACTATGCACCCGTGTCTGAGGGAGTAGTGTGCCTAAAAACAAATTGTTCTTCTCTGGACTCGTGTCTGTGGAAGTAGCGTGTGTGTGTGTGTGTGTGTGTGTGTGTGTGTGTGTGTGTGTGTGTGTGTGTGTGTGTGTGTGTAAAACCAATTTTGTATACTCTACACCCGTGTCTGTGGGAGTAGTGTGCATGAAAGCAAATTGTTCTACTCTGCACCTCTCTCAGTGGGAGTAGTGTGCGTAAAAGAAAATTATTCTACTCTACACCCGTATCTGTGGGAGTAGTCTGCCTTAAAACAATTTTTTATACTCTGCACCTGTGTCTGTGGCATAGTGTGCATAAAAACAAATTGTTGCTCTCTGGACCCATGTCTGTGGGAGTATCATGCCTGAAACAATTTTTTTATACTCTGCACCCATGACTGTGGGAGTAGTATGCATAAAAATAAATTGTTCTACTCTGGACCCGTGTCTGTGGGAGTATCATGCCTTAAACCATTTTTTTATACTCTGCACCCATGTCTGTGGGAGTAGTAGAACAATTTGTTTTTATGCACAGTATGCACCCGTGTCTAGGGGAATAGTGTGCCTAAAAACAAATTGTTGCTCTCTGGACCCATGTCTGTGGGAGTATCATGCCTTAAACAATTTTTTTATACTCTGCACCCATGACTGTGGGAGTAGTATGCATAAAAATAAATTGTTCTACTCTGCACCTGTTGGAGTAGTGTGTGTAAAAATAAATTGTTCTACTCTGCACCCGTGTCTGTGCGAGTAGTGTGCCTTAAACCAATTTTTTATACTCTGCACTCATGTCTGTGGGAGTAGTGTACCTAAAAACAAATTATTCTACTATGCACCCGTGTCTAGGGGTGCAGTGTGCGTGAAAATAAATTGTTCTACTATGCACCCGTGTCTGAAGGAGTAGTATGCCTTTAAAAAAAATTTATACTTTGCACCTGTGTCTGTGGGAGTAGTGTGCTTAAAACCAATATTTTATACTCTGTAACCGTGTCTCTGGGAGTAGTGTGCCTAAAAACAAATAGTTCTACTATGCACCTGTGTCTGTGGGAGTAGTGTGTGTAAAAATAAATTGTTCTACTCTGCACCCATGTCTGTGCGAGTACTGTGCCTCAAACCATTTTTTATGCTCTGCAATCATGTCTGTGGGGATAGTGTACCTAAAAACAAATTGTTCTAATATGCACCCGTCTCTAGGGGAGTAGTGTGTGTAAAAACAAATTGTTCTTCTCTGGACCCGTGTCTGTGGGAGTAATGTGAATAATACCAATTTTTTATACTCCGCACCCATGTCCGTGGGAGTAGTGTTCCTAAACCAATTTTTTTATACTTTGCCCTCGTGTCTGTGGGAGTAGTGTGCGTAAAACCAATATTTTATACTCTACACTCGTGTTTGTGGGAGTAGTTTGCCTTAAACCAAATTTATATACTCTGCACCCGTGTCTGTGGGAGTAGTGTGCCTCAAACCATTTTTTTATGCTCTGCACCCATGTCTGTGGGAGTATTGTACCTAAAAACAATTTTTTCTAATATGCTCCTGTGTCTAGGGGAGTGGTGTGCCTAAAAACAAATTGTTCTACTATGCACCCGTGTCTGTAGGAGTATTATGCCTTAAACCAGTTTTTTATACTTGCCACCTGTGTCTGTGGGAGTAGTGTGTGTAAAACCAATATTTTATACTCTGTAACCGTGTCTGTGGGAGTAGTGAGCGTCAAAACAAAATGTTCTACTCTGCACTTGTGTCTGTAGGAGTAGTGTTCCTTAAACTAATTTTTTATACTCTGCATCCGTGTCTGTGGAAGTAGTTTGCCTTAAACCAATTATTTTATACTCCGCACCTGTGTCTGTGGGAGTAGTGTGCCTAAACCAAATTTTTTCTCCTCTGCACCCGTGTCTGTGGGAGTAGTGTGCCTAAAAACAAATAGTTCTACTATGCACCTGTGTCTGTGGGAGTAGTGTTCATAAAAGCAAATTGTTCTACTCTGCACCTGTGTCTGTGGGAGTGGTCTACCTTAAACCAATTTTTTATACTCTGCAATCGTGTCTGTGGGAGTAGTGTGCATAAAAACAAATTGTTCTACTCTGCACCCATGTCTGAGGGAGTAGTGTTCCTTAAACCAATTTATTATGCTCTGAAACCGTGTCTGTGGGAGTAGTGTGTGTCAATTCAAAATGTTCTATTACGCACCAGTGTCTGAGGGAGTAGTGTGCCTTTAAACAAATTGTTCTTCTCTGGACCCGTGTCTGTGGGAGTAGTGTGCATAATAACAATTTTTTATACTCTGCACCCGTGTCTGTGGAAGTAGTGTGCGTAAAAGCAAATTGTTCTACTCTGCACCTCTGTCTGTGGGAATAGTGTGCGTAAAACCAATATTTTATACTCTACACCCGTGTTTGTGGGAGTAGTGTGCCTAAACCAAATTTTTTCTCCTATGCACCCATGTCTGTGGGAGTAGTGTGCGTAAAAACAAATTGTTCTACTCAGGACCCGTGTCTGTGGGAGTAGTGTGCCTAGAACCATTTTTTATACTCTGCACCTGAGGCGGTGGGAGTAGTGTGCATAAAAACAAAATGTTATACTATGCAGCCATGTCTGAGGGAGTAGTGTGCCTAAAAACAAATTGTTCTTCTCTGGACTCGTGTCTGTGGAAGTAGCGTGTGTGTGTGTGTGTGTGTGTGTGTGTGTAAAACCAATTTTGTATACTCTACACCCGTGTCTGTGGGAGTAGTGTGCATGAAAGCAAATTGTTGTACTCTGCACCTGTCTCAGTGGGAGTAGTGTGCGTAAAAGAAAATTATTCTACTCTACACCCGTATCTGTGGGAGTAGTCTGCCTTAAAACAATTTTTTATACTCTGCACCTGTGTCTGTGGCATAGTGTGCATAAAAACAAATTGTTGCTCTCTGGACCCATGTCTGTGGGAGTATCATGCCTTAAACAATTTTTTTATACTCTGCACCCATGACTGTGGGAGTAGTATGCATAAAAATAAATTGTTCTACTCTGGACCCGTGTCTGTGGGAGTATCATGCCTTAAACCATTTTTTTATACTCTGCACCCATGTCTGTGGGAGTAGTAGAACAATTTGTTTTTATGCACAGTATGCACCCGTGTCTAGGGGAATAGTGTGCCTAAAAACAAATTGTTCTTCTCTGGACCCGTGTCTGTGGGAGTAGTGTGCCTAAACCCAATGTGCCTAAACCCAATTTTTTATACTTTGCTCCCGTGTCTGAGTAGTGTGCATAAAAGCAAATTGTTCTTCTTTGGACCCGTGTCTGTGGAAGTAGTGTGTGTGTGTGTGTGTGTGTGTGTGTGTGTGTGTGTGTGTGTGTGTGTGTGTGTGTAAATCCAATGTTGTATACTCTACACCCGTGTCTGTGGGAGTAGTGTGCATAAAAGTAAATTGCTTTACTCTACACCCGTATCTGTGGGAGTAGTCTGCCTTAAAACAATTTTTTATACTGTGCACTCGTGTCTCTAGTAGTAGTGTGCATAAAACCAATATATTATATTCTGTAACCGTGTCTGTGGGAGTATCATGCCTTAAATCAATTTTTTATACTCTGCACCCATGTCTGTGGGAGTAGTAGAACAATTTGTTTTTATGCACACTATGCACCCGTGTCTAGGGGAATAGTGTGCCTAAAAACAAATTGTTCTTTTCTGAACCCGTGTCAGTGGGAGTAGTGTGCCTAAGCCCAACTTTTTATACTTTGCTCTTATGTCTGTGGGAGTAGTGTGCGTAAAAGCAAATTGTTCTACTCTGCACCTGTGTCTGTAGGAGTAGTGTTCCTTAAACTAATTTTTTATACTCTGCATCCGTGTCTGTGGAAGTAGTTTGCCTCAAACCAATTTTTTTATACTCTGCACCTGTGTCTGTGGGAGTAGTGTGCATAAAACCAATATTTTATACTCTGTAACCGTGTTTGTGGAAGTAGTGAGTGTAAAAACAAATTGTTCTACTCTGCACCCGTGTCTGTGGGGATAGTTTGCCTACAACCAAATTTTTTCTTCTTTGCAACCAGTCTGAGGGACTAGTGTGCTTAAAAACAATTTTTTTATACTTCGCACCCGTGTCTGTGGGAATAGTGTGCCTAAAACCATTTTTTTATACTTTGCACTCATGTCTGTGGAAGTAGTGTACGAAAAAACAAATTGTTCTACTCTGCACCCATGTCTGTTGGAGTAGTGTGCCTAAAACCATTTAAAAAAATTAGTAGAGCATGAAATAGGGGACGTGGCCTTGGTGGTGCTGGTAAAGCTGCTGCTGGTGGTGCTGGTATAGCTTCTGCAGGGAAAGGATGTTGTCCTTTTGTGCCTGCTACATGCCTAAATGAAACACCTTTCTCCGGTGCATGCAGGCGACAGGATGATCTGCATCATTTCATGGGGCCGAGTACTTCTACACAAATGGTGAGGCCAGAACATGTTGAGGCAGTGTTAGATTGGATGGCTGAGAGTGCATCCAGTTCCTTCGCATTATCTTCCACCCTATCCACTGCACAAAGCACAGAGTTTGCACTTGAGGACCATGGTCATCCAGCTTCCTCCTCACCCCTTGCAAATCAGCCAAGCAGTCTGAGCCCCAAGTCTTGCAGCCGATTCTTCTGCTTTTTGATGAGTCCGCTCACTGGGGTTCAATGGCCCATCTACCTGGCCATGCCCCAGAAGTGGAAGAGACTGAGTGCACTGATGCCCAACCACTTGTTAGGTTGGAGGATGAGTACGTGGGAGGGCTAGTGCACACGGTCAGTGGACCACCGCATACAGCACATCACAGAGGATGACAAAATACAGTTGCCAACTGTAGTGTCTTTCTGCAGTGTGCAGATGAGCAAGGAGACCAAGGGTGAGGAGTGGATGGCAGATGATGCAGGGGATGATGAGGTCCTAGACCCCACATGGAGGAGCAAAGGCAATCCTAGTGACGTGCGCAGTTCAGATAAAAAGGAGGTGGTCACGCTGCCCCAGCAGCACAGCAAAAGAGGGAGCAGGGCGCAAAACCACAGCGGGTGACCCCTAGCCAGTACGTCGGCTGCTACTGCCTAACGCGCAGAGGAAATTAGCAAACCAAAGTCAGCTCAAAGGATCTCCTTGGCGTGACATTTCTTCAGTCAACATGGGTGGTTTGCACTCTGTGTCATCAGAGTCTGAAGCGGGGCATGAATGTTTTGAACCTGAGCACCACATGCATGACGAGGCATCTGAATTCCAAGCACAAGGTGCTGTGGAGTATACATCTTAAAAAGCATGACAAATCTGAGCCTCCTCTTGCTCCCTCTTCTGCTGCGGTCTCGGCTTCTTCCTCCCACTCACGGCCAAAAGAACCACTTGCTTCCCCGAAAAGAGAAGATGTGACAGCACCACCACCATCAATGTCACAGAGCATCTCTACACCATCCCATGGAAGTGTTCAGCTCTCCATCCCAAAAAAACCTTGAAAGAAAGAGGAAATACTCCCTTACCCACCTACGAATCATGGTCCTGAATGATAGCATTTTCAAATTCCTGGTGTTTGAAATGCTGACATTCTGGCTAGCAGAGATGGACAGTTTTAAAAAAACTGATAGCGGTGGCCGTCCCGCAGTATGTTGATCCCAGTCGTCACTACTCTTCCAGGTGGGCCATCCCTGACTGGCACACACTTGTTGCGGACCAAATCAGGAGTGCACTGCACAGCGCGATCAGTGCCAAGGTCCATTTAACCACCGATACGTGGACAAGTAAGCATGGCTAGGGATGTTACATCTCCCTAACTGCCCACTGGGTAAATATAGTGGCAGCTGAGACAGAGGCAGAAGGCATTCTAGTGCATGTCCTACCACGACCGAGGATTGCTGGATGTTTCTCTGGCCAGGTTGCCGCCTCCTCCTACTCCGCTTCCTCCACCACCTCCTCATCCAGTCACAGTAAGACCTGCACTACCAATTTCAGCACAGCCAGGGGGAAACGACAGCAGGCTGTTTTGAAACTCATCTGCTTGAGGTGGGGAAATCCCACACGCTGAGCAGGAGCTGTGGACGGGGATCAAACAGCAGACCGAGTGGTTGGTGCCAGTGAATCTCAAGCCCGGCCTAGTGGTGTGCGATAAAATCTCATAGCAGCTTTGGCCTAGCCCATTTGGCACACATCCTTTGCCTGTAGCATGTGCTGAAATTGGTGGTGCAGAGCTTCCTGAAAAATTATCCACATAGTGGCCTGCGAAAGTTTTCACCCCCTTAGCATTTTTCATGTTTTGTTACCCTTCAACCTTGAATTTCACTTTTTGAGGGTTTGCATCAGTTCATGCCTACAACTATGAACATTTGGTTTTCTTTTTATTGTGAAGCAAACAACAAATAGAACAAAATAACTGAAAATTTCAGTGTGCATAACTATTCACCCCCTAAAGTCTGTACATTGTAGAGCCTCTTTTTGCGATAATTTGAGTTGCAAGCCACTTTACATAAGTCTCTATGAGCTTTCCACATCTTGCTACTGAGATTTTTGCCCATTCATCGAGGCAAAACTGCTCCAGCTCCTTCAAGTTAGATGGTTTTCTCTGGTAAACAGAAATCTTCAAGTGTCACTACAGATTCTCAATAGGATTAAGGGCTGGGCTTTGACTAGGCCACTCCAAAACATTTACACATTTCCCCTTAAATCACTTGAGTGTTGCTTTAGCAGTATGCTTTGGGTCATTGTCTTGTTGGAAGGTGAACCTCCGTCCCAGTCTCAAATCACTGGCAGACTGAAACAGGTTTTTCTCAAGAATATGCTGATGTTTTGCATCATCCATCTTCCCCTCGACTTGGACAATTTTCCCTGTCCTTACTGATGAAAAACATACCCACAGCAAGATGCTGCCACCACCATGTTTCACTGTGGGGATGGTGTTCTTGGTGTGATGAGCTGTATGTGGGGAGTCTCCCACATGTCTTTTGGCAAACTGAAAACGAGCCTTACAATTTTTGTGTGCAAGTAAAGGCTTTTTCCTGCACTCTTCCATAAAGGCCACCTCTGAGTGTATGGTTTATTATGGTCGTATGAACAGATACTCCAGTCTCTGCTTGGGAACTCTGCAGCACTTCAGGGACACCTTTTTGGTCTCTGTGCTGCCTCTCTGATTAATTCCCCCATTGCCCAGGCTGAGAGTATTGGTGGGTGGCCCCCTCTTGGCAGGTTTGTTGTGGTACTATGTTGTTTCCATTTGATGATAATGGATTTGATGGTGCTCCGAGGGATCATCAGAGATTGGGATATTTTTTAGAACTCAACCTTGACTTGTACTTCTCAATAACATTGTCCCTGACTTGCTTGGACGTCTTCTTGGTCTTCATGGTGTTGTTTGCCTAGTGGTGCCTCTTGCTTAATGGTGTTGCCCCCTCTGTGGCCTTTCAGAAAAGGTGTGCATATACCGACAGACCATGTGACAGATTGCACTCAGGTGGACTTCCTTTCATTAAGCATGTAACTTATGAAGGTAATTGCTTGCACCAGAAATTTTTGGGGCTTCATAGCAAAAGGGGTGAATACATATGCACCAATTTTTAGTTATTTTATCCCATAAATTTAATTTATGCCTATATTTTACTCATTTCACCAACTTAGACTATTTAGTCCTGATGCATCACACATAAATCGGATTACAAAAATATTTAAACACAGGTTGTAATGTAACAAAATAAATAAAAAGCCAAGAGCAGTGAATTCTATCACACATCAGTGTATGCCAGAGTTGCTGCTGTAAGGGCGGGCAGTGTGTGTGTGCTTCAGGTGTTCTCACTCTGCAGCTATTCGTCTGTCTGCGCTGCAGCGTCACTTCTGCCTTCCCACTCACCACCTCTTATGCGACGTACCAACGAGGTGGAACTCCACCTTGCATATGCTGGAGAGACATTGCGAGCAGCAGCAGGCAATAGTGGAGTTTCAGCTGCAGCACGCACAGCTGAGTCGCTCTGTGGAACAATACCACTTCACCATCAATGAGTGGGCGTCCATGCAGGATGTGTATGCCATGTTGCGCTGCTTTGAATACTCCACCAACATGGTAAGTGCTGATGACGCCATCATGAGTGTTACTACCATTTCTATGCCTGCTGGAAAAAACACTTCAGACGATGATGGATATGGTGGTGCACAGAAAAAAGAGGAGCAGGAGTAAAAGGGACTATTCACACCATTATCAGTCCTGTCGTCCACACATGTGTTTTTTTCAGCCTGGCACACATGAGCCAATACATGCAGCTGTGCCTGCACTATGACCGCCGAGTTGCCCGTATTGTTACCAGTGCTGAATCCTGTCTACAAGTACAATGTACCATCATTACTTCCGTAACTGCAGTGGGATCATAAAATGCGTGAATACAAGCGCATGCTGGTAGCGGCATTTCCACTTGACAGTGGGGGCTCAGTGGAAGAACAAGGCAGAGGAGGAGGAAGTCGCCAATACAGCAGAGGCACCGCCACCACCTCGAAAGGCAGGGTAAGCATTGCCGAAATGTGGTAAAACTTTCTCAGCACGCCACAACATCCGGCACCAACATTGGATACGGTCCGTATTAGAAGGAGGCAGCTTTACAACAACGTGGTGGAAGCGTACGTGTCCACACATCTCCACTTACAAACTGATAGGTCTGCCCCATTTAACTTCTGGGTCTATAAATTGGACACATGGCCTGAGCTTGCCATTTATGCCTTGGTGGTGCTGGCCTGTTCTGCGGCAAGTGTACTGTCAGAACATGTGTTTAGCATGGCAGGGGATGTGTTCACAGACAGGCGCATCCGCCTGTCCACAGCCAATGTGGGAAAGCTAACATTCATTAAGATGAACCAGGCGTGGATCCCATAGGACTTGTCCATAACTTTGACTGACTAGACCGCTATACCAGCCGCACCCAGCCATTGCTCAACTCTATTCGCCATTCGCCATTTGTTTAATTTTGGGGCTTCCTCCACCTCTTCCACCTACAACGCCACGTCCACCTCAACCTACTCCACCTCCTCCTCCACTTGGACTTCCGCCTCCTGGTTCTTAATTGTTGTTTATTTTTTTTTTAATTCTATGTTCCTTTAAGTCAATTCCCCCCAAAAAAAGAAACTCCAAAAAAAAACCACAAACAGTTTTGGATTCCTCCTCCCCTGCCTCTTCCACCTTCACCACCACGTCCACATCCACCTCTTCCACCTATAACACCTCTTCCATTTGGACCTCCACCTCCTGGTTCAAGATTATTCTTTCTTTTCTTCTTTTTTTTTTTTTTATTCTATGCTATTTTAAGTCATTTCCCTAACCACATTTGTTTGCAGGGCAATTTTCCAGCCCTTACCCCCATTTAGTTTCCTTTTGCAACCCCTAGCCCTTATTATGACCATTTTACAGCCATTGTAAAGTATCGAAGTTCGGGTCCCCATTGACTTCTATTGGGTTCGGGGTCAAGTTTGGATGTCGTACCGTACTTTGAACTATAGTTCGGCTGAACCTGATGAACCCAAACAACCACGGCGCATTCCTAACTTCAACACAACCATATAACAAGTAGATTGTCTAAATTCAACTTAAAACATCACTTTTAATGACTACTGCAGTCTCAGAATTATTCAATCCCTTCATGTCAAGCATGTTCAGTAAATAGTAGACAAGCCTTGGCTGTTATGACCTGCTGCAAAAGTTCACACCGTTATAGCCAGATACTAACTTCTACAGCACTCCTGAGGAATCTTAGCCAATACTTTATAGGCAATATCTCCAGCTTACTAATATTCTTGGGTCTGTGAGCTGCAACCACCCTTTTCAAATCCCACCAGAGAATTACTATGGGATTCAAGGTCTCAGGGGTAACGTTTCTCCTTATGGAGAGTGACATATCAGCCCTGGCAAGTCAATGTAAGGAGAGTTATTCCCCGTGCAATGCTCCTTTGGGAAATTAAATATGCAAATTGCCTCTACAGAGAGGAAGAAGACTAGAATTCGAACCTGTTGGAAGCAGCAATTCTTAGTCCTAAGTCATATTGCAAGGCTTGTTAAAGAGTCAATAGTGACTTGTAGGTCCTTGACCTGTAATGTCTCCCAATTCTGACAATATCCCCCATCCTGGTATATATGCCCCCCCCTTTCCTTTTATACGTGGTCCCCATCCCCATCCTGGTATGCCTGGCATCCCTCCATCCTGGTATGCATGGCACCCCTCATGCTTATCCTGGTATGCATGGCACCCCTCATCCTTATCCTGGTATGCATGGCACCCCTCATCCCTATCCTGGTATGCATAGCACCCCTCATCCCTGTCCTGGTATGCATGGCACCCCTAATCCCTATCCTGGTATGGATGGCACCCCTAATCCCTATCCTGGTATGCATGGTACCCCTCATCCCTATCCTGGTATGCATGGCACCCCTCATCCCTATTCTGGTATGCATGGCACAGCAATCCCCATCCTGGTATGCATGGCACCCCTAATCCCTGTCCTGGTATGCATGGCACAGCAATCCCCATCCTGGTATGCATGGCACAGCAATCCCCATCCTGGAATGCATGGCACAGCAATCCATATCCTGGTATGCATGGCACCCCTCATCCCTATCCTGATATGCATGGCACCCCTCATCCCTGTCCTGGTATGCATGGCACCCCTAATTCCTATCCTGGTATGCATGGCACCCCTCATCCCTGTCCTGGTATGCATGGCACCCCTCATCCCTGTCCTGGTATGCATGGCACCCCTCATCCCTGTCCTGGTGTGCATGGCACCCCTAATTCCTATCCTGGTATGTATGGCACCCCTCATCCCTGTCCTGGTATGCATGGCACCCCTAATCCCTGTCCTGGTATGCATGGTCCCCCTAATCCCCATCATGCTGCACATTAAAAAAAAATAAACACCCCTACTCACCTTTCTTCTCTCCTCCAGCGCTGCGTCCTGTCTGCCTGCACTGATCTCTCCATGTGAGCCGCGCATGACGTCACTGCCATGCGCGGCTCACAAGGAGAGATCAGCTGCCGGAAGTCACTGCTCCCCATGCCGGGCCTGGTATGCATGGCACCCCTCATGCTTATCCTGGTATGCATGGCACCCCTCATCCTTATCCTGGTATGCATGGCACCCCTCATCCCTATCCTGGTATGCATAGCACCCCTCTTCCCTGTCCTGGTATGCATGGCACCCCTAATCCCTATCCTGGTATGCATGGCACTCCTCATCACTGACCTGGTATGCATGGCACCACTCATCCCTGTCCTGGTATGCATGGCACCCCTCATCCCTGCCCTGGTGTGCATGGCACCCCTAATTCCTATCCTGGTATGTATGGCACCCCTCATCCCTGTCCTGGTATGCATGGCACCCCTAATCCCTGTCCTGGTATGCATGGTCCCCCTAATCCCCATCATGCTGCACATTAAAAAAAAATAAACACCCCTACTCACCTTTCTTCTCTCCTCCAGCGCTGCGTCCTGTCTGCCTGCACTGATCTCTCCATGTGAGCCGCGCATGACGTCACTGCCATGCGCGGCTCACAAGGAGAGATCAGCTGCCGGAAGTCACTGCCCCCCATGCCGGGCCTGGTATGCATGGCACCCCTCATGCTTATCCTGGTATGCATGGCACCCCTCATCCTTATCCTGGTATGCATGGCACCCCTCATCCCTATCCTGGTATGCATAGCACCCCTCATCCCTGTCCTGGTATGCATGGCACCCTTAATCCGTATCCTGGTATGCATGGCACCCCTCATCCCTATCCTGGTATGCATGGCACCCCTCATCCCTATTCTGGTATGCATGGCACAGCAATCCCCATCCTGGTATGCATGGCACCCCTAATCCCTGTCCTGGTATGCATGGCACAGCAATCCTCATCCTGGTATGCATGGCACAGCAATCCCCATCCTGGAATGCATGGCACAGCAATCCCTATCCTGGTATGCATGGCACCCCTCATCCCTATCCTGATATGCATAGCACCCCTCATCCCTGTCCTGGTATGCATGGCACCCCTAATTCCTATCCTGGTATGCATGGCACCCCTCATCCCTGTCCTGGTATGCATGGCACCCCTCATCCCTGTCCTGGTATGCAAGGCACCCCTCATCCCTGTCCTGGTGTGCATGGCACCCCTAATTCCTATCCTGGTATGTATGGCACCCCTCATCCCTGTCCTGGTATGCATGGCACCCCTAATCCCTGTCCTGGTATGCATGGTCCCCCTAATCCCCATCATGCTGCACATTAAAAAAAAATAAACACCCCTACTCACCTTTCTTCTCTCCTCCAGCACTGCGTCCTGTCTGCCTGCACTGATCTCTCCATGTGAGCTGCGCATGACGTCACTGCCATGCGCGGCTCACAAGGAGAGATCAGCTGCCGGAAGTCACTACTCCCCATGCCGGGTCTGTGTGCGCGGGGAGCAGTGACTTCACTCTCCTTCATAGCCGGCACACAGTGTAGCTATCTCCTGTGCCCGCTCATTAAAGGGCATGAATATTCACCCCCTCCCCACGCCCATGGGTGTGGAGAGAGGTTGAATATTCATGCCCTTTAACAGCGGGCACAGGAGATAGCCGGCAGCAGCAGGAGCCGCAACGTGGCTACACTGTGTACCGCTATTAAGGAGCATGAATATTCAGTGCTCCCCACGCCCCATGGGTTTGGGGAGCAGTGAATATTCATTTTCTTTAGCAGCAGGGACAGTGTAGGCTGCAGCAGGCAGCTGCTGCCTCCTGTGCCCCGCTCCTCCACCGATACCGCTCCCCCCACACCACACATAAATATACACCCCCCCCAACATTCGGACTATAAGACACACCCCCCATTTTCCTCCAAAATTTTGGAGGAAAAAAGTGTGTCTTATAGTCAGAAAAATACGGTAAGTCCTCATTTAGACATCAGTGTTTTTCACTTAGGCCACGTTCACACGCTCAGTATTTGGTCAGTATTTTACATCAGTATCTGTAAGTCAAAACCAGGAGTGGGTGATAAATACAGAAGTGGTGACGTGTTTCTATTATACTTTTCCTCTGATTGTCTCACTCCTTTTTTTGATTTACAAATACTGATGTAAAATACTGACCAAATACTGAAAGTGTGAACGTGGCCATAAGCAAAAAATAGTACCGATGTAATCAGTGTTTTGGATCCGTGTGTCATTAATGTTTTCGATCAGTGTACACTCCCTGACAGAAGTTATGTCACTTACCCATGTTATGTAAATAAAAGCTTATAACCTGACGTTAAATTAATCCATTGGTTTTACAAATTACTCTTTTGAAAGCTGAAACCCTCCCAAATTTGGTTTAGGTTAAGAATATAAATTGGCATCAATGCTGAAATATTGATCATTTAATGAACACAGAATGGTCAGATTTTGGCAAGACAAAAGTTTTGTCGCTTGGTGATATAATGCACCCAATTCCTAGTTTACATCCTCACCAGTGCTCAGTAAATGATTGGCTAATTAGTGGGTGTGTATAAAAAGAAACCCAGCACCCCAGACCTTCACTTTAACTGCAACTTGAGCTCTGACAACATGCCAAAAATCCACCCTGCGACCAAAGCCTTGATTATCAAAAGGCTGAAGACCAGATCCACTGCAGAGGTGGCTGGCACCTTTAATGTGTCTTAGCTTCAAGTACAAAGAATTAAAAAAAGATTTGAAGAGACTGGAGATGTGTTTGACAAGCCCAGGTCCAGCAGACCCGGCAAGACAACTGCTCAGGAGGAACGTTTGTTGGTTAGAAAATCCAAAGCAAGCCCCTCTTCCACTGCAGCAGAGCTCCAACAGGCCTGGTCGCACCAAGTCCCTTTGTCAACTAGAACAGTTTGTAGGATTCTGTCTCGAAATGTCCTCCATGGTCGAATCAGTGCCCAGAAGCCAACACTAAACAAAAGGCAAATAAAAAGCTTTTGCAAAGTCCCACAGCCTGCTAAACAGATGGATGCTGGAAAAGTGGCAGAAGGTGGGTTTCTCTGATGAATCTTCAGTAGAATTACACCACAGCCGCTGCAAATACTGCAGGAGACCTACTGGAGCCCGTATGGATCCAAAATACACCCAGAAAACAGTTACATTTGGTGGTGGAAAGATCATGGTCTGGGGTTACATTCAGTATGGGGGTGTGCGAAACATTTGCAAGGTGGAAGGCAATATCAATAGCCTAAAATATCAAGAAGTATTAGCTACCTCTTACATTCCAAATCATAAAAGGGGTCAAATTCTGCAGCAGGATGGTGCTCCATCTCATACATCCATCTCTACAACAAAGTTCCTCCAGGCAAAAAAGATCAAGGTGCTCAAGGACTGTCCAGCCCTGTCACCAGACATGAACATCATTTAGAATGTTTGGGGTAGGATGAAAGAGGAAGCTTGGAAGACAAAACCAAAGAATCTAGATGAACTCTGGGAGGCATGTAAGACGGCATTCTCTGCTATTCCTGATGACTTCATTAATAAATTGTATGAATCATTGTTGAACCGCATGAACGCAGTCCTTCAAGCTCATGGAAGTCACACAAAATATTAAATATGGCTCTAACACCACCACAACTTCATTCACCAACGTTATGCAACATATATTTGTATTTTAAGATAATTATTTGTTTGAATATCACATTATTTTATGTGGGCGACAAAACTTTTGTCTTGCCAAAATCTGACCATTCTGTGTTCATGAAATGATCAATATTTCAGCATTGATGCCAAATTATTTTCTTAACCCAAACCAAATTTGGGAGCATTTCAGCTTTCAAAAGAGTAATTTATAAAACCAATGGATAAATTTAACGTCAGGTTATAAGCTTTTATTTACATAACATGGATAAGCGACATAACTTCTGTCAGGGACTGTATCCTCAGTGTTTAGTCAGTGTGTCATCAGTATTTTTCACATATGGATAAATAAAATTACAAAGCTTCTCCTATTCCTTGAAATGGTAAACACTACAGAACACGGAGGGCACATGGATGTCATCCATGTGCTGTCCATATTTTTCATGGACCCATAGACTTTGGCACTTTTCATCCATGCTGCCAGAAAAAACAGACATGTCTCCATGATTTTTGCATGGACACATGGTCTGCGAAAACACACGAGCATGTGAATAGCAGCATCTATAATATAACCAGGGATGTGTCCTTCTGTCCGAAACCTCTATAGACTGAGCATGCTCAGTGTGGCTCCATGACGAAAATATGTCCAGGACAAGAGAGAAAGAAAGAGAAAAATTTGTGAGTGAGCACACCCCCATATTATCAGTACATTGTATATACACCAGTCAGCATAAGTGAGTGTGAGGAGCAGCCCACTTACTAAAGACCACGATACTTTTCCAGCAGCAGACCACCATTTTTGTCAATATTATTATTGTGTTTTATTAGTGATTTACTTGTTATGTTTTATATAGTTCTGCTAACTTGTCAGTATTAGTGTTGAGCCACCCCCGTAGTGTTCGAGTTCGGTTCGGTTCGTCGAACACCCGTGTGTTCGCCGAACTGTTCGTCGAACTGTTCGTCGAACACCTTCGAACACCGTTAAAACCAATGGCAGGCAGACAAAAACACATAGAAACACATAGAAAACACCTTCAAAGGTGTCCAAAAGCTGACAAACTGCTCAGAAGACACAACTAACACATGGAAAAGTGACAAGTACATATAGTCATGCGAAAAGAAAAGAGGTGGAGGAGTAAAAGGAGGGGGAGACACAGATATAGGCATGTCATGCCCTTCTAAAATCCAAAAAGTGAGAAGCCGAGACGGCCAGTCCGCTCCTGCCCGTGCCACCTCCGTGTCGCCGGGTTTGTGCCAGAGCCGCGGTGAACCCTGACGGCCAGCCCCCCTCTCCCAATACTGGTGCCTGTCCGCTGGTGGGTCGAGAGAGCCCCCCTGTGGTGGAGGCAGCTCTAAGCTTTTTAATTTAAATTGTCCCTCTAATTTGAATGAATACACTTTAAATCCATTTACAAGGATCTATTGGAGGGCAAGTCTCATGCCAGCAGCCGCGTAATTCCAGCTCCAGTAGCGTCCACTAAAGCTGCTGCAGTTAAAAAGTTTTTATAAGGATCGAGCTCGGCTGTCCACCGCAAGGCATCCTAGTGCCAGTCCCAGCCCCTATGCCTTGGGGTGCCTCCTGATGCTCTTCACTAAGTATCCCGTGGTCCCGAAGCATTTCCTTTGAAAAAATTAAGTGTCCAAACTACAGGTGGTGTAGCTTGCTTAACAGCCGGGATAATCCGCTGACTAGCAGACACTGCTACTAGGCACAAAGTATTTCCTGGGCTAGATGCAGTTAAAAATTTGTAAGTAGATACTCTCGTTGGATGCTGAGAAAGCATTCCATAGAGTCTCCTGGCACGCCATATATGATTCTCTTAAAAAGCTTGGGGTAGGGGTCTAGGGGACCCTTTTATAGCCAAAATCACGGCCCTGTATCACAATACGTCACCTAGGCTGAAGATAAATGGAACTGTAGCACCGAGGGCTCGGTTGCTACAGACGTATTGCACCTCACCCAGAGGTGTGATATCTCACTCTCAGATAAGGATGGAGTGTGGATCAGGACCCGACACCTGCATGCATTACACCACATTGCCGTGGGGCAGGGCGACCAATATGCCCCTGAGATGGGCACGACAGTCCCTGTCCCTGGCTGGAGTGGGGGGAGGGAACACTGAGGAAGGGGAACCCTGCAGTGCAGGAGCAGGGAGGAAGCAGTTCCTGGGTGCATTGAGAAGGGAGTATAAAAGGTGGGCACCATCTTAGTTCAGTGCAGATGACGCGCCCCTGGGCCTGTGTCGCGCTGCGTTGCGCACGCGGGAGCCTACTCGGAGCCGGATCAGTGGAGGGTTGTAGTCTCGTGGCGGTGACCCGGTCCGTGCCCAGGGAGTCAAACTAGACGGCAGTCTATTAGTAGTAAATAGTTGATGACTACGCCACCCGTTGAGTGCAGCCAAGAAGCTGCTGCTGCAGGGCAGACCGCTGAGGCCGGTGGTAGGATTGTGCAGCGTGATAGTATAACCCCCAACGGGAGGGGTATGGCCTCAGGGCAGCCGACGTGGATGATGGGGGTAGCAGGAACCACTCAGAGACGGTACGGTGTAGTTCAGGGTCTTTACTGGTAACAACGACAGACCCTCCCGGAGTACTTGCTAGCAAACGGGGCCTGGTCAGTCTTTGAGCAGATGGGATCTCCCCTGGCCAGGCATAGTTGTAGGCCTCCCAAACTGACTGTACTCTTCTGGCTACCTTGCTAGAAGCTGATGTAAGTAGCCCACGTCCCTGAGTGTACCGTGTGGTGCTCACCCGTATGGCCGGTGACTCGGGGCCTTCTAATGGCTTCCGCTCCACGATGGCGGTGCTGGTCCCACGCGTGTGACCGTGCCTTCGGGCTTCTGGGCCAGAGGACCTGAAATCCCCTGCCTGACGGATTCTGCTGCTGGGTAGAAGTTAGTCCCCACAGCCTCGGACTCCGGGTCCGGTAAAGAATCTTCTTAGTCAGGGCGAGCTCTGTAGCTGCCAGCCCCTGACTCCTTGTAACTCTGCTGTTTCCTCTGCTGCTTCTTGTCTCCACTCTCCTTGTCTGACTCACCCTGCCTCAGCCCCGGGTTTATACAGGGGAAGTTCTTCCCCTCCCAAGACTGGGCAGGAGGTGTGGCATGCACAGGATCCCTGACCAAAGGACCTCCCACCTGCTCTCAGACATAACATTACATTACTGTGGAAAACCAGACCCCTGGGGTGCCACATTCCCCCCTAGTGAAATTTAGTACTCCGGGACTAAACACATTTAGAAAAACATAACAAAGTATAACAATAACAATACTATAAGAAAAACACATAAGATGGTTACGGCGTGTCCGCAACCGGATGCAGTCTTTGAAGAAAAGCAAAGGTGTCCATTTCACCAACACAGGGAGACGTAACCAGGTAGGGGTCTGTCCTACCCCGAGTCCTTAACAGTCTCTAGTCCATCCTGGGTTACGCTCCAACTATATACAAGGATTCCCGGTAAATCCACCAAGGTTTCCTAAAAACAACTGGAAACACAAAATTATTCACAAGCAACAATACACAGATAAACATAAATAAAACTATTTTTACACTTCAAATTCTCCAGCGTGCGGGTAACTGGCCTCTAGTGGCCCTAGTGGACCTACGGAGCTGACTGTCTGGCCCTGAACTACAGGGTGTAGGAGCTGTCAAGGGTAAACTGGGCAGCTGTCTACCGGCTCTTCGTCTCACTAGGGGTACGGCAGGCTCACTATAAGCAGAGGGTTGATTCTCCTGTTCTACTCGTGTGGAGTCTTCTGCCTCCTGGACCGGCTGTTCTTCCAGCTCTACCCGTTGCTCCGTAGGTTCTTGGGATGATGGTTGGAGGAAGGTGAGTACGGGTACCACAACTGCACCATTGACTTGAGTCCAAGACCGAGGGAAGTCCCCGAGCACGGTACTAACCATATCTTCCCTTTCTCCCACGGGTCGATGGTCTTCTTGTTCCTCTTCAGGGTTCCTCAGTTGTTCGGGACACTTCTTCAGGTGGTCCCGGGATACAATGGCTGTGGTTTCCCCTCCGTCTTTACTGATGGTACAGACCTTCGGGTTCTCGTGGCTTGAGGGCAGTACGGTGTACGGGTCCTTCTCCCACTGGTCATCCAACTTGTGGAGCCGTCTTTTCCTCTTCAAGACCTGCTCTCCGGGTACCAGGGGAACAGCGGGAGCATACTGGTTGTAAGTCTTCTCTTGTCTTTCCCTAGCCTGACAGAGACTTCGCTCCACGCTCTCTTGTACTCTCCGGTACTGCTGCTGCCTCTCTGTGTCCCAGTCTGTTTCTGGTGAAGTGTCCTCAGGTGTCAGGACTCCCATTTCCAGGTCAACAGGTAACTTACCAGGTCTCGCCCTCATTAGGTAAGCCGGGGTACAGTTGGTGGAACCTACCGGGATGTGGTTGTATAGGTCCACCAGATCGGGCAACTTCTCAGGCCACAGACTGCGTTCTTCCAGGGGCAATGTTTTTAGAAGATCCATTACCACCTGGTTCATTTTTTCACAAAGTCCATTAGTTTGCGGATGGTAGGGTGTCGTCCTTATCTTCCGGCAGCCATACAGATTGCAGAATTCCTGGAAGACCTCCGCTTCAAAGGCAGGTCCCTGGTCCGTCAGCACTTGGTCCGGGTACCCGTGTGGACGGCAGAAGTGCTGCTGGAAGGCTCTAGCGGCTGTTTGAGCCGTTAAGTCCTTGACGGGGACGACAACCAAGAACCGGGAGTAATGATCCACGATGGTTAACGCGTAGACGTAGCCACTTCTGCTTGGGGTCAGTTTTACATGATCCAAGGCTACCAGTTCCAACGGTTGCCGGGTGACGATGGACTGCAGGGGAGTCTTCTGGCTGGCCCGGTCCTTCCTTCTCAGATTGCACGGGCCACAGTCTCTGCACCACTTCTCGATGGTTCCCCTCATGCCTACCCAGTGGAACCGCTCGCGCAGCAGGAACTCCAGCTTTTTCCACCCGAAGTGTCCAGCTCCGTCGTGGTATGCCTCCATCACCATGGCTGCGTCTCTTCGTGGCACCACTACTTGCCAGAGTAGTTCATGCGTCCGGGAGTTGACCATTCTGCGGCACAACTTCCCCTTGTAAAGGAATAGTTGACTCTTCTCCGCCCATAGTTGTTTGGCTTCCTCCGGAGCGTCTGGTTCAAGGTGAGCCTCCGGCCGAGTCAGCATCTCCTTCACCAGTCGGACGGCAGGGTCGCTGTCTTGCGTTTCCGCCCAGTTGTAGTGGGGTAAGGGGTTCAACGTAGCAGCCTGCTTACCCCTTACCCGGTGGGAATACTGGATAGTCCCATGACGGTGGAACGCAGGGAGTTCAACTTCTTCCAGTCCCTCCGGATCTTCTCCTTCGTCCGGCAGGTTGGGCATCCTGGACAGGGCATCCGCGTTAGTATTGGAGCGTCCTGCCCGGTATTTGATTGTGAACTCGTAGTTGGACAGACGGGCCATCCACCTCTGCTCCAGGGCACCGAGTCTTGCCGTGTCCAGGTGTGTCAACGGGTTGTTATCCGTGTATACGGTGAACCGGGAAGAAGCGAGGTAATGCCTAAAGCGCTCGGTGACTGCCCATACCACGGCCAGGAACTCTAGCTTAAATGAGCTGTAATTCTCGGGGTTCCTTTCGGTGGGTCGCAGTTTTCAGCTGGCATAGGAGATTACTCGTTCTCTCCCCTGCTGAATCTGGGACAGTACGGCTCCTAGCCCGATGTTACTGGCGTCGGTGTAGAGGATGAAGGGCTGGCTATAGTCCGGGTACGCCAAGATTTCATCCCCCGTGAGGGCCATCTTCAGCTGGCGGAAGGACTCTTCTTCTAGCTCTTCCCATTTGAAGGGCGGCTTCTGGTTCTTGGCCTTCCGGGACTGGCCTATCAGGAGGTCCTGCATAGGCGCTGCCTTTTTGGTGAAACCGGGAATAAACCTTCGGTAGTAGCCTACCAACCCTAGGAACTGCCGCACTTCTTTTACGCTGGAGGGGCTTGGCCATCCCTTAATTGCGGTGATCTTATCGGGGTCGGGAGCCACTCCGTCAGCGCTCACCACGTGTCCCAGGTATTGCACCTTTGGTTTCAGGAGGTGACACTTGGAGGGTTTCACCTTTAGGCCGTAACTCGCCAGAGCTTCGAACACCTCCGCCAGGTGTTTCAGGTGGTCCTCATAAGTTTTGGAGTATACGATGACATCGTCCAGGTACAACAGGACCGTCTCGAAGTTTCTGTGGCCCAGACAGCACTCCATTAATCGTTGGAAGGTTCCTGTGGCGTTGCAGAGTCCGAACGGCATGCAGGTGAACTCGCTAAGTCCCATCGGGGTGGTGAATGCGGTCTTCTCCTGGTCCGCCTCTGCTACAGGAACCTGCCAGTACCCGCTAGTGAGATCCAAGGTAGAGAAGAAGTTAGCAGATCTTAAAGCAGCCAATGACTCCTCTATCCTTGGTAAGGGGTACGCATCCTTGTGTGTGATACGGTTGATTTTCCGGTAATCTACACACATCCTCATGGTGTTGTCTTTCTTTTTGACTAAAACTAGTGGGGCTGCCCAGGGGCTACAGCTATCCCGGATTACCCCAGCCTCCTTCATGTCTCTAAGCATCCCCTTGGCGTGTTGGTAATGTGCAGGGGGTACGGGTCGATACCTCTCTTTTATGGGAGGATGATCTCCCGTGGGGATGCGGTGTTCTACCCCCTTGACTCGCCCGAAGTCTAACGGGTGTTTACTAAACACTCTCTCATACTCTTGAACCACCCGATAGACTCCTTGTTTCTGATGTGAGGGAGTGGAATCAGTACCCAAATGTAGTTGCTGACACCAGTCCTCCATGTCTTTCTTAGAGCCGTTACCTTCCTCCGGGTGAGATGGAGGCAAGGGTTCCACAGATTGTATAGAATTTTGATTAGTGGTATATAATTTGGCTAGCGTGGCATACCGGGGCAGGTACACTTCCCTCTCCCCGATATTTATTATGCGAATGGGCACCCTCCCATGGCGTACATTGACCACCCCCCGTGCTGTCAAAATGGTGGGCCTACTGTCTGAGTAAACTGGTTCTACCATTGCCTGGTAATCTCTACCTCTCAGACCAATAGCTGCCCGGCACCAAATCATCATTTCACTTTTTGGGGGCATGGCAATAGGAAAAGGGTCACACATTCTTACGCTACCAATCTCACCGCCGGAGAGTTCCACTTGTTGCCGTTGCATCAGTGCCCGGATCTCTTTCTGGAGCACCCGCTGCTCGCCGGAGCTGGCGTTCTTGGCAACCTGCTGTAAAAGGAAAATCACCTCTGCAAGACAATTTTCAATTACGTTAGTTCCTAGAGTTATTTTTGGGTGACTCTCATGTTTATCAATATCTACAATGATCAGTCCCTGTGCGGCCAGTTCGATTCTACCGATTTTGAGGGTCACCTCTTTAAATCCGATCTGTGGCACGGGCTTGCCATTGCTGGCGATGATACTCAAGTCGTCGTCAGGGTAGCGGGTAATATCCGAGTCATTCCAGTACTGCTTGAAGAGCACGTACGGGATGGTGGTGACCTGTGACCCGGTATCCAGTAGGGCACTCATGGGAATGCCATCCAGTACCACAGGCAAGACTGGACGTCCTCCCACATATCTGTCGCGCCAGTTCGATGGGCCTGGTGATCTTTTTCCTGGGGGTTGGCCCTCTACCCCAGGTTGTGCCCGTTTAAAGAACAGTACCTTTCCATATGTCCGGGTTGATTGCAGCGGCGGCAGATGGGTCGTCCGTCCTCGCTGTATCGGTCACTGGGTCTTCCTCTGGCCGGTGGGGTCCTCCTTGGTCGACGCCACGGGATGTCCTCCGGTCCGGATGCCAGCTGGATCTTCCCTGGGGTGGAAACCTGTAAAGACTGCACAGTTCGGGTTAGCGCAGCAACGCTCTTAGCTAGCTCTTGGACCTGATGGTGTAGGTCTGGAGCCGGGTCATTGTCCAAAGCCTGCGCATCAGCTCCCACAGGCCCTGCCGACAAGGGCGCCGCCTCCTGGTGGTAAGTGATAGCTGGGCGCCTGTGGGTAACAACGCCACCCGGTGCTGGTTCTCGGAGCACCCGGATAGCTCTATCCTTGAACTGTGCAAAGTCCAGATGGGGATCCTGTAAGGCCATTGCCCGCAACTGGGTTCGGTGGGCATTGCAATATAAACCCTCTATAAATTGTTCAGTCAATAGCCTGTCCTCGTTTCCCACCCCATCAGGGTCGGTCTGCTTTATGGCCCTCAGGGCCTCTTGTAGGTTTAGTGCATAGTCCCTTATACTCTCATGCGCTCGCTGCTTGCACCCGTAGAATCTAAGCTTAATCTCGGCTGAGGTGCGGGTATCAAAGGTGTCCTTCAGCCGGGTTAGTATCCCTGCGACAGTCTTCCTCCCAGGTGGCCAGGATTTTACTTCCCTTTTGGCTGCCCCGGTTAGTTGGGCCACCAGGATGCTCACTTTTTGCTCTTCTGTGAGGGGGTACACCTGGAAGAGGCTATCCAGCTTTTCTCTAAAGTCATGCAGGGTATGTGACTCCCCTGAGTACTGGGGTAGCCAAGCTGCTCCCGGGATATAGGGCATGGTGAAGGGCATAACTGCAGCAGCGGTAGCGCTGGCGGGGGTTGAGGCAGTGAAGCTCTCCTCCGTATCCGACATCTTCCTCCCCCCTAGTGGACCGTGGCCTACCTTGCAATGATCCTCTTCCGTAGGCCGCGGCTCCGCAGTGGATCGTCAGGGTTGAGGACCTTCCGTCGCGCTCCTGTGACGTCGGCGTCTGCTGGGCTCCTTCCAGGACCTTACGCAACGTCCGGACGTGAGGCGGGGCTTCAGTTCTCGCGCGCTTTCGGAGTCCACGCCCCTCTTCTTCCCGCGCGGCGTCCTCAAGATGGCGTCCAATGGCGGGAAAACTCCACGGATGGCGGGAAGAAGGTCGAAGATGGCGCCGGATGGCGGGAAACCTTCACCACTGGTAAGTTTGAACAGTCTTTGCTTTTCAGGCACGCAGTACCCGGTGGTTGCGGGCACGAGATCCTGCCGACTACGCCAAAGTTGACGCGCCCCTGGGCCTGTGTCGCGCTGCGTTGCGCACGCGGGAGCCTACCCGGAGCCGGATCAGTGGAGGGTTGTAGTCTCGTGGCGGTGACCCGGTCCGTGCCCAGGGAGTCAAACTAGACGGCAGTCTATTAGTAGTAAATAGTTGATGACTACGCCACCCGTTGAGTGCAGCCAAGAAGCTGCTGCTGCAGGGCAGACCGCTGAGGCCGGTGGTAGGATTGTGCAGCGTGATAGTATAACCCCCAACGGGAGGGGTATGGCCTCAGGGCAGCCGACGTGGATGATGGGGGTAGCAGGAACCACTCAGAGACGGTACGGTGTAGTTCAGGGTCTTTACTGGTAACAACGACAGACCCTCCCGGAGTACTTGCTAGCAAACGGGGCCTGGTCAGTCTTTGAGCAGATGGGATCTCCCCTGGCCAGGCGTAGTTGTAGGCCTCCCAAACTGACTGTACTCTTCTGGCTACCTTGCTAGAAGCTGATGTAAGTAGCCCACGTCCCTGAGTGTACCGTGTGGTGCTCACCCGTATGGCCGGTGACTCGGGGCCTTCTAATGGCTTCCGCTCCACGATGGCGGTGCTGGTCCCACGCGTGTGACCGTGCCTTCGGGCTTCTGGGCCAGAGGACCTGAAATCCCCTGCCTGACGGATTCTGCTGCTGGGTAGAAGTTAGTCCCCACAGCCTCGGACTCCGGGTCCGGTAAAGAATCTTCTTAGTCAGGGCGAGCTCTGTAGCTGCCAGCCCCTGACTCCTTGTAACTCTGCTGTTTCCTCTGCTGCTTCTTGTCTCCACTCTCCTTGTCTGACTCACCCTGCCTCAGCCCCGGGTTTATACAGGGGAAGTTCTTCCCCTCCCAAGACTGGGCAGGAGGTGTGGCATGCACAGGATCCCTGACCAAAGGACCTCCCACCTGCTCTCAGACATAACATTACATTACTGTGGAAAACCAGACCCCTGGGGTGCCACACAGAGAAGTCTGAGCAGAAGTGGCAGGGAGCAGGGGCTCTGCATGAGCTCTGCTCCGGAGGCGGGCCTAGTAACAGAGGCCCAGGCCTGCAAGAGGGAGAAGGAAGGAAGAGGAGCGGAGAAGGCTCCAGGAACAAGGAATGAAGGGATCCCAGGGGTGCGGACGGGCGAGTCGCCACCGCACGCCCGAATCCACCTGCGTGGAGGGGTCAGGCCAAAGGGGGAGACCGGTCCCCGAACTAGTGGAGGCAGGAAACGACCCTCAGCTAGAAACCGGAGGCTCTGACATTTTATGTGGCGCAGCCCCTTGCTCCACCCGCTAGGAAGGCACCACATAGGGTCAGGGAAACTGGCGCCAAGTTTACCAAGAGGAGGCCCGAGGCAGCCGGACAGAAGTGTTGGTAAGAAAGGCCAGACAAAGGACACACAAAGGGGGTCCTGTGAAGCGCTCCAAAGTTATCTGGGAGTTGTCTGAGCCCCTCACCTGGTGAGCACAGTACGACGTGGGCAGCCGTTACCTGCAGACGTGGTCTGGATAATAAGAACTGTGAGTAAAGGCCCTGAACTGCATCACTGACTCCGTGTCGTTACTGCTGCTGCCCTGCACCATCACCCCCATCCTCCGCATACACTGCCCTGAGGCTATACTCCTCCCGCGGGGAGTTATGCTACGCTCTGCTGCACCCACAACACCAGCCTTAGCGGTCTGCCCTGTAGCGGCGGTTCACTCTGACCGCAATCCACGGGTGGCGTAGTCGGACATTTAAACATCAAAACCACATAAATAGTTCCGCCACTGGTTTGACCGCCCTGAGCCACGGAACCGGATCGCCGCCACGAAGACTACAACCACCAGCATCCACCAAAAAGGGTCCGGCTCCGGGTGTCCCAAGGCCCAGGGGGTGCGTCAGAACATTTTCATCACCTTTCACAATCACCAATGGGACAAGGCAGGGATGTCCTCTGTCCCCTCTCTTATACATCCTAGTGACGGAGCACCTGCTCTCATCAATTCGCCATAACCCCAATATTAGGTGGATTGAGGTGGGAGGCACCGAGTACAAGTGCTCTCTATTTGCTGATGATGTCCTAGTATATATCACTCAATCACATATATCCATCCCTGCTGTTATGGCTGAAATAGATCACTTTGTTACATGGTAAAATTTTAAAATCAATGCAGCGAAGTCTGAGGCCCTCGATGTCTCCCTCCCTAAATCCATATAGGATTCCATCCAGTCCAACTTTCCCTTTGCCTGGCCCTCACAGGGTATCAAATACTTAGGAATTCCTATTCATAGAGACCTCTCCCATCTATGTTATCTTAATTTTGGGCCCTTTATTGAACAATTCCATACAGACCACGGTTGGCAAGTTGGAACTGTGAGATTCACTACGTGCACCACTGGTATTTTGTGGAAAAGCACATGTAAGATTCTGCAACAGTCTCTGCTGATACTCCTGCATGCGTGCATCCCTTTCTATGGCAGGAATAATTTCTGTAAATTTACTTTTGTACCGGGGATCTAACAGTGTGGCAACCCAGTAGTCAGGATTATTTCTAATTCTCACAATTCGAGGGTCATGTTGCAGGTAGTGCAGCAAGAAGGCACTCATGTGTGTTGCGCATCCAGGAGCACCAAGTCCCTGTTGTGTTGGTGGCGAGGTAACAATCATGCTTCCTTCCTCTGTCCTCTCCCCCCAACCTCGCACAACAGAAATGTGATCAAGGTCTCCCTCATCTGATGAGTCTTCCATCAGTTCGTCCTCCACTTCTTCCTGGGCTCCTGCACCTTCCTCACTAGTTTGGCTGCTACCATGCGCCCTGGTAAAACCATCTCCCCCACCCTCACATGCCTGCCGCCTTGGTGCTGCCGACCGTCTGGACCTTGCAGATGTTAGCCCTTCCGCATACAACTCCTCCTCCTCTACTTCCTCCACCTCCTCTTGTGCCACCACCTGACTCCGAATTCTGTTTAACATGTGCTCCAGCATGTAAATCACCGGAATAGTCATGCTGATAATGGCATCGTCAGCACTAAACATCTTCGTCGCCATTTCAAAACTGTGCAGAAGGGTGCATAGGTCCCTGATCTGAGACCACTCCTCCAGCGTGATTTGCCCCACCTCTGAATCTCGTTGGCCCAGGCTATACGTCAGAACGTATTGCACCAGGGCTTGTCGGTGCTGCCACAGTCGCTGCAACATGTGCAGAGTTGAATTCCACCGGGTAGGCACATCGCATTTTAGCCGGTGAAGTGGCAGGCCCAACGACTTCTGTAGAGATGTAAGTCGCTGAGCTGCGGGATGCGAACGGCGGAAGTGAGCACACAGCGACCGTGCCCTCTGCAGAAGGCCATCTAGTCTGGGATAGTGGGCTAAAAATTGCTGGACAACCAGGTTCAACACGTGAGCCATACAAGGCACGTGTGTGACATTGCCCCGGCGAAGGGCCGCACCCAGGTTTGCAGCATTGTCGCACACGGCCTTCCCTGGTTTCAGGTCCAGTGGAGACAACCATTCATGAAATTGGTTCTCCAGAGCTGACCACAACTCCTCAGCTGTGTGACTCACATTTCCCAGACATTTCAATGTAAAAACCGCCTGATGACGTTGAGCCCTACTGCCAGCATAGTAAGGAGGTGTGCAGGATACCTTCTGCGCAGTTAGAAAGCTTGTGGCATGACCAGACAGGCTTTGGGTGCAGGTGGAAGACCGAGAGGAGGTTGAGGAGGCAGAAGCAGTGGAGGAAAAATGACATAAAGAGGATTGACGCACAACTCGTGGGGACGGCAAGACTTGGACAGCAGCCCCTTGTCCTGCTGTCACCATAGTTACCCAGTGCCCAGTCAGCGACATGTAACGCCCCTGTCCATGCCTACTCGTCCAAGTGTCTGTGGTGAAATGCACCCTGTCACACACAGAGTTTCTCAAAGAAGCGGTGATGTTGTGTGCGACATGCTGGTGGAGCGCAGGCACACCTTTCTTTGAGAAGTAGTGCCGACTGGGCATCTGGTACTGGGGCACTGCGACGGACATAAGGTCTCGAAAATCCTCTGTGTCCACCAGGCGGAAAGGCAGCATTTCTGTAGCCAAGAGCTTGCAGATGGTGAAATTCAACCTCTTAGCTTTCTCATGGCTAGGAGGAAATGGTCTTTTACTTGTCCACATCTGAGGGACCGAGGGCTGGCTATTGTGCTTAGACGGGGTTGATAAGGGTGTCCCCGGCAAACTGCCGGTCTGTGAGGAAGATGCAGGCGGACATGTTAGGTTGCCTTGATCCAAAGGTGGTGCTATCGATGTCGGACAGCGCTCAAGACCAGCTGGTGTTACCACCTCCAAAGAAAATGATGACCTGCCAATCACGCTGGCTGTTGCGGGTAAAGAGGTGGCAGGTCTGCGCCCCAAAACAGGTGTGACTGCTGTCCCCCCAGTCACAGAGGATGAAGAGCCCGCGGATGCACAAGATATGGCAGACGGTGGTTGGCCCGGCCGGCTAGACCGCATTGTAGCACACTGAGCTTCCCACTGCAACTTATGCTTCATGTCCATGTGCCGGTTCATGCATGAAGTACTCAAACTATGTATTTTTTGGCCTCTACTTAGCTTTTGCTGACAAATGTTACAGATAACACGAGTTGGGTCATCTTTATCGATCTGAAAAAATGCCCAGGCTATGCAAGGCTTAGCACCCATGCGACCTGAAGAGCCACCACGACTTGTGGTGAGAGGCAGAGTTGTGTTTGAGGATGCAGTTGTTGACGTGCTTCCAGTACTACGTCTCTGTCCAGGAAGGCGCAACCTGACCTCGTCGTCACTAGCATCTTCCTCCACCTCCTCTGCTGACCTCATCTCTTGGCTGACTGTGGGTTGACAGTAAGTGGGATCTCCGACCTCATCATCATCACCCTGTGCGTTATCACACCCGTCGTCCTCAGAGCCAACCTGTTCCTGCCCTGACAAAAAACTAAAGTTGTCGCTCCAATCAGGTATTTGAGTCTTATCATCGTCTTCCTCATTGTCTCCACCAACAGGAGTTACAGTTTGGGAATGAGGGTCTACATTATGGTCAGAACCTTCTGCGTCTGGTCCTGGATCCGACTCATAAAGATTCTGGGCATCAGTGCAGATCATTTCCTCGTCTGGATTCACAGAAGCGCTGGAGTCGACCTCTGATTCCCAGGCTATAGTATGAGTAAACAGCTCTGCAGACTCAACCATCTGTTCTACCTCATACTCAGACGGGCAGCTGGAGATTTGGGAGCTGTGAGGAAGCAAGTGCGATTTGGGTGACACCTTTGAGGACTGGAGTATTTGTGATGTTGAAGTTGATGTGGAGGAGAGCCCACTTAAAGGAGCACTTGATATCCGTTGAAGCACCTGCTGTTTTTGTGCCTCATCTGGAATTTGTAGCGATTGGCGTGGCCGTAAGAAAGGGATCTTATCACATTGTCCGCTAAAAGAAGTAGACATTTTAGTTTGGCTGGAAGATGGTCTTTCTTCTGCACCTACCCCACGGACACAACCTTTTTTCCCCTTCCCAACACGCCTATTCCCCTTTCCACCAGCAGCAGGCCTTTTTCCACTCATTTTGGTGGTTAACTAATTCACAACTCTGGAGTTGTTTGCACAAAAAAACAATGGATGGTAACCGAGCAGAGCTGAGTGGCCAAACTGTGGTATTAGGCCAAAACTATTGGCTGGGTTAGATGCAGAAAAAAATTATTTTTAATTTGCAACCTGATGGAGGTCAGTATAGATGGACTAATAGACCAAGTCCCACACACCGCTAGAAGCCCAAATATTTTTTCAGAGCTAGATGCAGAAAATTTTTTTATTCAATTTGCAACCTGATGGAGGTCAGTATAGATGGACTAATAGACCAAGTCCCACACACTGCTAGAAGCCCAAATATTTTTTCAGAGCTAGATGCAGAAAAAAATTATTTTTAATTTGCAACCTGATGGAGGTCAGTATAGATGGACTAATAGACCAAGTCCCACACACTGCTAGAAGCCCAAATATTTTTTCAGAGCTAGATGCAGAAAAAAATTATTTTTAATTTGCAACCTGATGGAGGTCAGTATAGATGGACTAATAGACCAAGTCCCACACACCGCTAGAAGCCCAAATATTTTTTCAGAGCTAGATGCAGAAAAAAATTATATTCAATTTGCAACCTGCTGGACGTCAGTATAGAAGGACTAATAGAACAAGTCCCACACACTGCTAGAAGCCCAAATATTTTTTCAGAGCTAAATGAAGAAGAAAATTTTTTTATTCAATTTGCAACCTGATGGAGGTCAGTATAGATGGACTAATAGACCAAGTCCCACACACTGCTAGAAGCCCAAATATTTTTTCAGAGCTAGATGCAGAAAAAAATTATTTTTAATTTGCAACCTGATGGAGGTCAGTATAGATGGACTAATAGACCAAGTCCCACACACTGCTAGAAGCCCAAATATTTTTTCAGAGCTAGATGCAGAAAAAAATTATTTTTAATTTGCAACCTGATGGAGGTCAGTATAGATGGACTAATAGACCAAGTCCCACACACTGCTAGAAGCCCAAATATTTTTTCAGAGCTAGATGCAGAAAAAAATTATTTTTAATTTGCAACCTGATGGAGGTCAGTATAGATGGACTAATAGACCAAGTCCCACACACCGCTAGAAGCCCAAATATTTTTTCAGAGCTAGATGCAGAAAAAAATTATATTCAATTTGCAACCTGCTGGACGTCAGTATAGAAGGACTAATAGAACAAGTCCCACACACTGCTAGAAGCCCAAATATTTTTTCAGAGCTAAATGAAGAAAAAAATTATTTTTAATTTGCAACCTGATGGAGGTCAGTATAGATGGACTAATAGACCAAGTCCCACACACTGCTAGAAGCCCAAATATTTTTTCAGAGCTAGATGCAGAAAAAAATTATTTTTAATTTGCAACCTGATGGAGGTCAGTATAGATGGACTAATAGACCAAGTCCCACACACCGCTAGAAGCCCAAATATTTTTTCAGAGCTAGATGCAGAAAATTTTTTTATTCAATTTGCAACCTGATGGAGGTCAGTATAGATGGACTAATAGACCAAGTCCCACACACTGCTAGAAGCCCAAATATTTTTTCAGAGCTAGATGCAGAAAAAAATTATTTTTAATTTGCAACCTGATGGAGGTCAGTATAGATGGACTAATAGACCAAGTCCCACACACTGCTAGAAGCCCAAATATTTTTTCAGAGCTAGATGCAGAAAAAAATTATTTTTAATTTGCAACCTGATGGAGGTCAGTATAGATGGACTAATAGACCAAGTCCCACACACTGCTAGAAGCCCAAATATTTTTTCAGAGCTAGATGCAGAAAAAAATTATTTTTAATTTGCAACCTGATGGAGGTCAGTATAGATGGACTAATAGACCAAGTCCCACACACTGCTAGAAGCCCAAATATTTTTTCAGAGCTAGATGCAGAAAAAAATTATTTTTAATTTGCAACCTGATGGAGGTCAGTATAGATGGACTAATAGACCAAGTCCCACACACCGCTAGAAGCCCAAATATTTTTTCAGAGCTAGATGCAGAAAAAAATTATATTCAATTTGCAACCTGCTGGACGTCAGTATAGAAGGACTAATAGAACAAGTCCCACACACTGCTAGAAGCCCAAATATTTTTTCAGAGCTAAATGAAGAAAAAAATTATTTTTAATTTGCAACCTGATGGAGGTCAGTATAGATGGACTAATAGACCAAGTCCCACACACTGCTAGAAGCCCAAATATTTTTTCAGAGCTAGATGCAGAAAAAAATTATTTTTAATTTGCAACCTGATGGAGGTCAGTATAGATGGACTAATAGACCAAGTCCCACACACCGCTAGAAGCCCAAATATTTTTTCAGAGCTAGATGCAGAAAATTTTTTTATTCAATTTGCAACCTGATGGAGGTCAGTATAGATGGACTAATAGACCAAGTCCCACACACTGCTAGAAGCCCAAATATTTTTTCAGAGCTAGATGCAGAAAAAAATTATTTTTAATTTGCAACCTGATGGAGGTCAGTATAGATGGACTAATAGACCAAGTCCCACACACTGCTAGAAGCCCAAATATTTTTTCAGAGCTAGATGCAGAAAAAAATTATTTTTAATTTGCAACCTGATGGAGGTCAGTATAGATGGACTAATAGACCAAGTCCCACACGCTGCTAGAAGCCCAATTATTTTTTCAGAGATAAATGAAGAAAAAAATTATTTTTAATTTGCAACCTGATGGAGGTCAGTATAGATGGACTAATAGACCAAGTCCCACACACTGCTAGAAGCCCAAATATTTTTTCAGAGCTAGATGCAGAAAAAAATTATTTTTAATTTGCAACCTGATGGAGGTCAGTATAGATGGACTAATAGACCAAGTCCCACACACCGCTAGAAGCCCAAATATTTTTTCAGAGCTAGATGCAGAAAAAAATTATATTCAGTTTGCAACCTGATGGAGGTCAGTATAGATGGACTAATAGAATGATGCTATGCCCAAAAGATTTTACTTCACTAGGTGCAGTAAAAAAATTGGTATTCTATACACAGGTGGTATATCTTGCAACACAGATAGGCTACTCCACTGACTAACACACTCTGCAATAGGCCAAAAAGGATTAGCTTTGCTAGATTCAGCCAAATGCTGTGAAAAAAACTTGCACAGCACTGGCACAGACCTGCCTGGCAAAAACTGATAGGAACTGATGTAACCTAGTCCTGAAAAGGACTCCAATTACAATTAGTCTTTACTCCCACAATCTATCTATTTAAGAGCACAGACCTGCCTGATAAAAGTCGTAGGAAATGCTGTAACCTAGTCCTTAAAAGGACTGCAATCACAACTATTCCCTACTCCCAAGCTATCTGTATATTTGTGCGAAAATTGGCTTGAAATTAACAAGGTATAGCGCACACAGCAACAGCGGTGCCGTCTAACACGCAGCTGCAGCAGTGAGAAAATGGTGGCGACGGGGAAAATGGCTTGGTCTTATAGGGCAAGGACATGTGACATACACTGCCAATCACACATGCCCTTGCTTGTGTGAAAAAAAGCACTTCGCTCCGTGTGTGCGCTGCTGATAGGCTGACAGATTGCACCTCCCCACTGCAAATGCGGGAAAGAGAAAAAAAAATGGAGATCTTCATTGTTCCTGCAGAGATCCATCCCCTGCCCCTCCCCCCGCCCCGTTGTACACTCAAACTGCGTATTAACATTAATTTTCATCATTACTGAGAAAAAATCCAGTTATGATTTTGGTGCCCGACAGTTATCAAACATAACCTCGAACAGCCGAATTTTTCTCAAATTGTTTGTGTTCGCCGACCGGCTCGAACACCGCCCAAAACAGCTCGAATTTGAGATTGGCGAACAGTTCGAGTAGAACAACGCTCATCTCTAGTCAGTATGTGCACTAGATTCACTTGTAAAAAGGAGCAATATCAACATGTCAGCGGTGAGTGATACACAAAATGCAATGACTGTCACACTGTAGGAATGTAATCTTGGGGAGGTAAATTACATCAGGGAGGAGGCCCAGGGACTTTGAGACACTGGATCTACCATCACCCTGGTCAGCCCAGATACTGTCCCCCCAGAGCTCCCTTTACCAGGCTGTCAAGTGACCATCCCCCTAACTGGGTGTCAGCACTCTGGGGTTGGTCATAATGGATACAAGTTTGGTTCTAATTGGGCACGTGGGAAGTTTCCCAGGACAAACCGGGGATCAGGGGGGGGGATATGGAGGACCCCGCGGAAAGGACAGACCCCTGATCCAGCGAACTAGAGTACAGACCAAAAGTTTGGACACACCTTCTCATTTAAACATTTTTCAGTATTTTCATGACTTTCAAAATTGTACATTCACACTGAAGGGATCAAAACTATGAATTAACACATGTGGAATTATATAGTTAACAAAAAAGTGTGAAACAGCTGAAAATATGTCTTATATTCTAGGTTCTTCAAAGTAGCCACCTTTTGCTTTGATGACTGCTTTGCACACTCTTGGCATTCTCTTGATGAGCTTCAAGAGGTAGTCACCGGAAATGGTCTTCCAACAATCTTGAAGGAGTTCCCAGAGATGCTTAGCACTTGTTGGCCCTTTTGCCTTCACTCTGCGGTCCAGATTACCCCAAACCATCTCGATTGGGTTCAGATCTGGTGACTGTGGAGGCCAGGTCATCTGGCGTAGCACCCCATCACTCTCCTTCTTGGTCAAATAGCCCTTATACAGCCTGGAGGTGTGTTTGGGGTCATTGTCCTGTTGAAAAATAAATGATGATCCAACTAAACACAAACCGGATGGAATAGCATGCCGCTGCAAGATGCTGTGGTAGCCATGCTGGTTCAGTATGCCTTCAATTTTGAATAAATCCCCAACAGTGTCACCAGCAAAGCACCCCCACACCATCACACCTCCTCCTCCATGCTTCACGGTGGGAACTAGGCATGTAGAGTCCATCCGTTCACCTTTTCTGCGTTGTACAAAGACACGATGGTTCGAACCAAAGATCTCAAATTTGGACTCATCAGACCAAAGCACAGATTTCCACTGGTCTAATGTCCATTCCTTGTGTTCTTTAGCCCAAACAAGTCTCTTCTGCTTGTTGCCTGTCCTTAGCAGTGGTTTCCTAGCAGCTATTTTTCCATGAAGGCCTGCTGCACAAAGTCTCCTCTTAACAGTTGTTGAAGAGATGTGTCTGCTGCTAGAGCTCTGTGTGGCATTGACCTAGTCTCTAATATGAGCTGCTGTTAACCTGCGATTTCTGAGGCTGGTGACTCGGATAAACTTATCCTCAGAAGCAGAGGTGACTCTTGGTCTTCCTTTCCTGGGGCGGTCCTCATGTGAGCCAGTTTCTTTGTAACGCTTGATGGTTTTTGCAACTGCACTTGGGGACACTTTTAAAGTTTGCCCAATTTTTCGGACTGACTGATCTTCATTTCTTACAGTGATGATGGCCACTCGTTTTTCTTTACTTAGCTGCTTTTTCCTTGCCATAATACAAATTCTAACAGTCTATTCAGTAGGACTATCAGCTGTGTATTCACCTGACTTCTGCACAACACAACTGATGGTCCCAACCCCATTTATAAGGCATGAAATCCCACTTATTAAACCTGACAGGGCACACCTGTGAAGTGAAAACCATTTCTGGTGACTACCTCTTGAAGCTCATCAAGAGAATGCCAAAAGTGTGCAAAGCATTCATCAAAGCAAAAGGTGGCTACTTTGAAGAGCCTAGAATATAAGACATCTTTTCAGTTGTTTCACACTTTTTAGTTAAGTATATAATTCCACTTGTGTTAATTGATAGTTTTGATGCCTTCAGTGTGAATGTACAATTTTCATAGTCATGAAAATACAGAAAAATCTTTAAATGAGAAGGTGTGTCCAAACTTTTGGTCTGTACTGTAAATACAGAGTCCTTGTCTCAGGGCTTCCCCCATTGGGAAGTTGGCAGGATCTGAAAGACCATATGAGAGAAGCTGGAGATGTCTATTACACTGATGTACAGTATACCAGGGTGGAATGGGGACTATGGAGTATATTCGCAAGGACGACATGGAATATGCTTTGAGGAAACTGGATGATACAAAGTTTCGTTCACATAAAGGCGAGACTTCTTACATTCGTGTCCGTGCTGAAAAAGTGAGGGAGGTATGTGAGGAGCCGCCCACTTACTAAAGACTATGATACTTTTCCAGCAACGGACTACCATTTTTGTCAATATTATTGTGTTTTATTAGTGATTTACTTGTTATGTTTTATATAGTTCTGCTAACTTGTCAGTATGTACACTAGATTCACTTGTAAAATGTCCAGCATTCCACTAATCTGTATCTCAGGATATCTGTATCTCAGGAGTATCGAACCATTGTTCCAACAGCCAATAATCTCATTATGTGTGTAGATTGTAGACACAGTGGAGGCGTCACCACAGAGGGTCTTACATGCAGTCTCAGATGAAGGCTTCTAGAATATTCTTTGTTTTTAGCTAACAGTAAATGCTTAAGGGTGATCACTTCTGACCTGGGAGGGGACTGATCCCAGCGAAAGAAAGGATAGACATGTTTTAGTCAGAGTTGTGTGGAAGGATTGAAGGAAGAGGATGGAGACCGTGGACTTGGAAGGGTGGATGAACATGTTACCATTATGGATTATGTAGTTTGGATTTAAACTTTCTTAAAAGGACTGCTGCTACTGGATACCTGTGCTTTCATCGTTTTATCTGCCGTCTAGAGGATCATGGACTGTGGCTACAGACTATACTGGCTGGAGATACAAAATCTGTGGGCCAACCAAAGTTGGGAGACAGTGAGTATGGCCTGATACAAAGCCACTGGAACAACTGAACCCAGATTGGGAACTTGAGGACTGAGAGAACTGTATTTTGGCCATTTACCTGGAATTGCTTTATTACCATGGCTGTGATCAATAAAATATTGTTGCATCGTTAACCTGCCTAGGTGATTACTTACAACCCACAACCTCAGATCTTTACAGTGAGTACACCCCTGTATTATCAGTACGTTATACATACAGTGCTCAGCGTAAGTGAGTACACCCCCTGTATTCTCAGTACGTTATATACATGGCGCTCAGAATAAGTGAGTACACTCCCCTGTATTCTCAGTACGTTATACATACAGCGCTCAGCGTGAGTACACCCCCTGTATTCTCAGTACATCTTATATATGCTGGACGCGTCCTTCTGTCCGACGCCGGGATGGGTGGCGCCTGCGCAGTGAGGGGCCGGAGTCAGCACGTGTGCATACCACCACACGGTGCCTTTTTATTGAAGACACTGTATATGCAAATTCGCAGACAATGTCTTAAAAAAATGGCGCGGGATAGCGCAGTATGCACACATGCTGACTCTGGCGACATTAATAAAATTAAAAATATACCAATAAAAATGCTTATCACCCGGGCGTAGAACGGGTTCAATCGCTAGTAGATTATAATGGGTACGTGTTCTATCCATGAAGAACACATGAATAGAGATGAGCGGTGTTCGACTAGAACTGTTCCCCAATCTCAAATTCGAGCTGTTTTGGGCGGTGTTCGAGTCGTTCGACGAACCCGAACGATTTTCAAAAAATTCGGCTGTTCGAGGTTATGTTCGATAACTGTTCGTGCACCAAAAGCGTGTCCTGCATGTCTGGCGCTATTTAGAGCACCAATCATGCAGGGATTGTCTGCCACTCACTGTAGTGCCACAGCCATGGTGGTTGTGGCATTACATTCATTGACCAAATCGATGGGAACAGTGCTCACAATGAAACATGAAAAGCCGGCAATTCAGCAGCGGCATACACCGGTACCCGACAATTTAGAACCGAAAGAATAGAGCTTCACACATAGATTAGATAGATAAAAACATGTCAGTCACATATGTAAGAAGTACAGTGACAGTGTTGGTTACTGTACATATCATTTAGTGTAAAGGATTTATTAAAAAAAATATTAGTGTTTTCATGCACCGTCTCTTTAAAAAAGCCGGCCGGCAATTCAGCATCGGTACCCGACAATTTCTAACAGAAAGAATAGAGCATCACACATAGATTAGATAGATAGAAACATGTCAGTCACATATATAAGAAGTACAGTGATAGTGTTGATTACTGTACTTGTCATTTAGTGTTAAAATAAAGGATTTATTAAAAAAAAAATTGGTGTGGGGTTCCCCGTAATTTTAGTCTCTAGCGGAGGTTAAGCAGACGGCTGGGGCAGATGTTTGAAGCCTGGGAAGGGGGTAATACCCACGGAGCTTCCCAGGCTACTAATATCAGCCCCCAGCTGAATACCTAGCCTTTACTAGCTATTAAAATGGGGGACCCCAAAAAAAATAACGTGCGGTCCCCCCTATTTTAATAGCTAGCAAAGGCTAGGCAGACAGCTGGGGGCTGATATTAATAGCCCAGGAAGGGTGCCATGAATATTGGCCCCCTCCCAGGCTAGAAACACCAGCCGTCAGCCACCCCTGAAATGGCGCATCCATAGGATGCGCCAATTCTGGCACTTAGCCTCACTCTTCCCACTGCCCTGTAGCGGTGGCAGTGGGGTAATAGGGTTGGGGTTGATGTCAGCTTATAATGCCAGCTGACATCAAGCCCAGGTTAGTAATGGAGAGGCGTCTATAAGACACCCCCATTACTAACCCCATAGTCAAAGTTACAAAAAAACACAAACTCCCAGAATAAAGTCCTTTAATTGAAATAAAGACACAATTCTTTATTGTTCTAAATTAAACCATACTTACCATCACGCCCATTCCAGCTGAAGCCAACGATCTCCTGCAATAAAAGTAAAATAATAAAGCAACATCATCCTTACCTTTCCATGGTTCCCAGGACAGCTTCAGCTCTGCTACATTCACATGACAGGCTGGACCGCAGCAGAACGTTGCCATCCAGCTTGCCATCCAGCTTGCCATTAGGGAATAATAGTTTCTAAGTGAGACCATAGGAAAAAGGAGGTGGCGTTGGCATCATAAATGCTGGCCTGTATCAAATATTACATATATTCTGGGATTCTGTGTGCAGCTCATATACTGAGATGTTTGAAAATGCTATTTCCAGTTTTTCATCATTTGTACATCATTAAAAAGTCTATCGATCATATAATTTCCATAGCTCCATGACTTTTCCTTCTTGGTGTTGCAATTTCAATGTTGAGGAGTGTAATTTCCTGCAGGCTCACTACAATGTATGCAATGATTACGGACGTTGATCTGAAATGCGTATGCAATTTTAACGAGTTGTGTATGGTGACCACTGAAGTTTTTAAAAGGCTGCAATAAAGAAGAAATCAAAGGAATTTGTAATTGTAGTTTGCAATCGGGGGGTTAATCATTTTGATTGTGACTGTACATGAATTAAGTGTTTTCTGTCTAATACTATGATTCAGTATTCTACAGTATTTAGTAATGGTATGCAATGTACAGTATATATAAAATTAGTGTTAACCCATTGTGTATTTTTAAACAGCCCAGTTATAAAAAGAAGTCCGGATATAACAAAATCACCACTCACAAAGTCTGAACAGCTTCTTCGAATAGATGACCACGACTTCACTATGAGGCCTGGCTTTGGGGGTATGTTGAATATCTTGTAATATATGCATTTCTTCCAGCTTATTGGGACTATAACTGTATAAATGAAATACAATTATTCTGAAAACAAACAATACTATAAAAACAGCCTAAAGAATATGATAAATGGAAAAAAGAAATCCCAGATGAAAGGGATCGTTCAGTGCAAACAAGTTTTCACATGCCCACTGGATAAGTGATAACTTATTGATCGTGGTAGTCCCACTGCTGGGACCCGCAGTGAGCGACAGAATAGGGAATTTTTATCCCTGTTATAGAGTGGAGCCCAGTGCACATGCTCAACAGCCCTGCAATTCAGTGGCATAAGTAACGTCCGATGGGCCCCAGTGCAAAATTTGGTCCTGGGCCCTCACCTGCATGTTCGTCAGATTTATGGGCTCTTGTAGTATTCCAGATCCTGTGAAGACATGCGTGTTTGCCCGCTCATATAACAATGTCTCTCATTCTGTAATATTGTCACCGATCCTGGCTCCTTCTTGTAATGTCCTTCATTCTGTGCCCCTTTCATTTAATAATGTCCCTCATCCAGGCCCCTTCCTGTAATAATGTCCTCCATCCTGGGTCTCTTTCTGGTTATTTATGTCCTCCATCCTGGGCCCTTCCTGGAATAATGTCTCCCTTTCCTAGTATAATGTATTCCATCCTGGGCCCCTTACATATAGTAATGTCCCCCATCCTGGCCTGTTCCTGTAATAATGTCCCCCATCCTGGCCTGTTCCTCTAATAATGTCCTCCACCCTGTCCCCTTTGAATAATAATGCCCCCATCCTGATTTAATGTCTCCATCCTGGGCCCCTTCCTGGTGTAATGTCTTCTTTTCCTGGTATAATGTCCTCCATCTTGGTCCCCTTCCTGGTGTAATGTCTTCTTTTCCTGGTATAATGTCCTCCATCTTGGTCCCCTTCCTGGTGTAATGTCTTCTTTTCCTGGTATAATGTTCTCCATCTTGGGCCCCTTCCTGATATAATGTCTACCTTTCCTAGTATAATGACCTCCATCCTGGGCCCCTTTCATGTAGTAATGTCCCCCATTCTGTGCCTCTTTCAGGTATAATGTCCTCCATACTGGGCTCCTTCCTGATATAATGTCTCCCTTTCCTAGTATAATGTCCTCCATTCTTGTCCCCTTCCTAGTATAAAGTCTCCTTTTGCTGATATAATGTCCTCCATCTTGGGCATCAAAAACGCACCAAATACTCATTGTGAGAATTTGGCCTTACAGGCAGATCCTGGCTGTGTATCACAGCCATTATCTCCCTCTCCGACTTGTGCTGTATACATATAGCAGATGTTGAGAAAGGGTCTGCCACATGGTCTCAGAGACATAGGACTTTTTTATTCAGTGCTAATTTTTATGGACTTTACCAAGGGGCATTGCTCACAGGATAATAATGCAGAGCAGTCTAAAGTAATGCCCCCTGAGAATCCTGTGGTCAAAGACCCCTTGGTACAGTCCATAAAAATTTGCATATTGAGTGCACTAAACAAAAAGGCTCACATTTCAGGAACCTTTATGGCAGCTTAGAAAAACAAACAAAAAGTCAAACAAAACACAATACTAAGGGGAGATTAAAAGCAAAACCTGGCCACTTTTGACCTGGTGACAGGTCTTCTATAAAGGAGTGTTCTCAAGTTGTCTCTTGAGCAGAGCAAAGCTTTCCATGGCTCTCCTCCCTGAGTGACAGTTTAGTTGAGTAGCAGAGATGTAGTATTAGTATAACTATAAGGCTATGTGCCCACGATGCAGAAATACTCAGGATTTTTTCCTGAGCGTTTCTGCATCTCCCTGGCAGAAAAAACGCATGCGGATTGTACATGCATTTTTCCTGCCAGGGACAAGCGGATGTGAAGCGTTCTTCACATGCATTTCCACATGTGGGTTGACAAGCGCTTTCCAAGCGATTTTAGCATCACTTGGAAAATGCTTGACAACTTGGTCACTCTATATAAATCCATGCAAACGGTATGGATTTATATAGTGTGACCGTATAGAATGGTAAAAAATAAAAAATAAATCTATACTTACCTTCTGATGGCCCCCGGAGTCTTTATTCCATCCGTCTTGGCTTGCCGGCAGCTCGCGGTACACTGAAGGACCTGCCGATGTCAGCGTCGCGTGATCCTTCACATGACTAAATGACGTCAGCGCAGGTCCTTCAGTCCACCGCGAGCTGCCGGCAAGCAGAGACAAGGACACCGGGGGCCATCAGAAGGTAAGTATAATATTTATTTTTTATTTTATTCTTTTTTTTTACAGGTTCTATGGTACAGGTCTCCTCTCCTCCAGACCTGGGTACCATCCGCACATTGAAACGCATGGATTCCGCATGTACTGATGCAGTGATGCGGAATCCAAGCGTTCCAATGCAAGTCAATGGCAGCGAAAACGCAGCACTTCCGAAAAATAATTGGTAGTTCTGCGTTTTTTTCCGCAATGATAACCCGCAGCGGAAATTTCTGCATCATGTGCATAGCACATGCGGATTATCATTATGGAACATGGCAGGCCTTCTACCAAGCGTTTTTTAAGCATTTCTGCAGCAGAATTGCCGCTGCAAAAACAATTAAAAAACGCATCGTGGGCACACAGCCTAAAGCTTAACACAAGTTCTTCTATAACATGGTCACCTATCAGTGCTTGTTCTGAATTTCACCCCACTATCACTATATTTACACATAGATATCAAATAGCATTTGAACAAGCATATGGCTCATAGAGCCTTAATTAGATTTGCTGTGGGAGAAGCTGATGCTGCAGGCTCGTGATTTAGCATGATTTATAACAGTACGTTGTCAGGAGCTGAGATGGAGGAGTTGGGAGGTGAACAGCAAACTGCTGCATAGAAATCAATGGGCTGGAAGGAGTTGACTGGTATGTTAGAAGTTATCTCCTCCCTTGTAATGTAACTACTGCATATTCTGGGCCAAGCTTTGGGCAGGCACCAAGCTCCAAGCTGGACCAGGGCAGTTGCCAAGCTCAACGGAAACCAGCTTTACACTATGAAAGATAAAAGCTCTCGCAGCAGGGGAATGACAGCAGATAGAAAAAGCAAGTCAATTGTAAACTTGCTGATTTTCATGCTAGCTAATTAAAGCAATTTAATAACTTGAAAATATTCCCTTAAACCCTTCACGATATATGACACACATTTACGTCATATGTCGTGTCCCTGCCTTTGATGCAAGCTCGCAAGCCGAGCCTGCATCTTTCCCGGCAGATGATGGCTGTGGCTATTATCATTTAAAATGCCACTGTCAATCTCTGACAGCGGCATTTAACACATGCCAGCAGGGGACATGTCATACCACACACCCATCAGCGCACCCGTGACATGATCACGGGGCGCCAATGGGTTGCATGAGAGCCGGGGTTCTGCTGAAAAATGAAAAATTATAGTAAAAAGTAAGAAAAAATGTTTTTAAAAATATGAAAAAAATTTAAAAAACAAAAGTTCAAATCACCCCCCTTTTGCCCCATTAAAAATAAAACCATTTAAAAAAAACAACACATGTTTCGTAATGTCGCATTCACAAAAGTCTGATCTATAAAAAGATAAAATAAATTAATCTGATTGGCAAATGGTGTAACGAGAAAAAATCGAAATGCCAGAATTACGTTTTTTTGGTCGCCACAACATTGCAATAAAATGCAATAAGAAGCAATTAAAACATCATATCTACCCCAAAATGGTATCAATAAAAACACCAGCTCAAAGCACAAAAAATAAGCCCTCACCCAGCCCCATATCCCAGAAATTTAAAACATTTCGGGTCACAGAAAATGGTGACAAAAGCTAAAAAATTTTTTTTAACAATTTCCACATTTTTTTTCACCAAATAAATAAAAAAGAAACTATACATGTTTGGTATTTGCATAATCATACTGACCTGGAGAATCATATTGCCAGGTCAGTTTTATCGTATTGTGAACATGGTAAATAATAATAATAAAAAAAAACAACTGTGGAATTGCACTTTTTTGCTACTTCAATGCACTTTGAATTTTTTTTCTCACTTTCCAGAACACTATATAGTAAAATCAATGGTGTCATTCAAAAGCACAACCTGTCCTGAAAGAACATACCCTCATACATCTATGTGAAGGGAAAAATAAAAAAGTTTTGGCTCTTGGAAGAAAGGCAGGTCATGAGGGGGTTAAAGAAGCAACTAAATAATAAAGCTAAAACTTGTATTTTAAGTTAGGCTTTGTTCACACCTCCATTCTAAGAACAGAAAATGGAATTTATGTGAAGGACAGATCTGTTACGTAATGGATTCAAATGGCACCAGTAGGACTCCATTTACTGTAAAGGGGTCTGCCTGGTCTCTATGAGGTGTATTATTTTCCTATAAAAATAGTGCAGAATGCTCCCTTTTTCTTTCTTATCAATTAGCAGACACACTAAGGGCAACCAGACACAGACTCCATTGTTTCTATATGTGAAGAAGGTTCTTCATTTTCTTTTCTGTGATACCAGGAAAATACAGTTAAGTAAGAGGATGCTTTTCTTATGACTCATAGGATTAGAAATGGTAATTCATCTTACATTCTTGGCTGCCAGATGGTAATCATATAAATCCAGTCTAGTGTTTTCTGCACCAGCAATATGTACAGAACTGGGTAATCCATACAAATGAACAGAAAAAAACACATTTGTATTTGTAAACTAATTCTGCTGATAAAAATAGCACTGCTAAATGATCAGACAGTAATCTGTTCTTGTCCATTACTGATAATACGCTGTACAGTCTGTACATATTTATTTACTGTAGATCTATGTGTACATTATCCCTCTTCTACCAGTTTGTGCTCAGGAAAAAAATCTGTTTTATCTAAAGTAAATGGTTGTCGGATATAGCTTCAGTATATATTAAAACCTGGCTACATCAAATAGATGGGTTTTGGTATAAGTAGGTCAGATCACATTTCACAACTCTGTATACACCGTTAATTAGCAAAACAAAACAACTCTCTAACTGAACATGTAGGCAATACTAGAGACTGCATTTTATATATAACTAGATGGTGGCCCGATTCTAACGCATCGGGTATTCTAGAATATGTATGCGGCCGACTGGGCGCGACTAATCAGTGAAACAGTGTTTAAATGGGTTGTGCACTACTTTAAATTAACCCCCCAATGTATCCCCCCGGGGCCCCTGATAAATTTTGTAATTACGTCATGTTGTCAATACTGCTTGTGACAACATCGCTGACCGCGCACAGCCAGCACGTAATTCCCCTGGCTGCAGCCGGCTCTTGCTTCCACTTACATCACGACTATTTGCGGCTGCAGCCAGGGGTCTCCTGTTCCGCGTACCACGGTGAATGAAATGTGACAGAAGTACGTCACACTCTGACTGAACGTGTTTAGTAAACGTGACTGAACTATGTCGCACTGTGACTGACAGAACGTATTCATTAAACGTGACAGAAGTACATCACACATTGTGACTGACAAAACATGTTCAGTATGTCATGGGCAGTTGGTGAGTCACATGACCACATGGGCGGAGTCAGCCCAGCTATCTCCCGACTTGTTCTGAAATCCCACGTCGCTGATTGGCCGCGGCCGGACCAATCAGCGACGCGGGATTTCCTGGACGGACAGACAGACGGGATAAGCCGATTATATAGTAGATGCCACAGAAAAACAGTAATAAATAAGAAAACATGGGGCTAAAATCCGATGGTCACTCGTGATGATGATGATGAAAATCACTCACCTTATGGCGCTGTGAAATGCACAACTCATTTAGAGAATATAGAATGTAGTGATGAAATGTGGTGCTGCAGCCGGCATAATTCCCTCTGGGATCTTCAGCAATACATCAGTAAATGGATAAGATGATGCCCGTGGACGCCGCGATTCCTCCAGAATAAGTAAAGGAAGATAAGTGCAAATAACTTTATTGAAAGGCTATATTACCACGCGTTTCTTGGACATCCCGTCCGTTTCGTTAGGTACATAGCTACTGTTCACTATACAAAGGATGTCCATATATACACATAATCACGTGTGCAAAAAAGGACTCCCTTGGCGCCAAGTGAATAACGGTCCCCACATAGAAAAAATCCACAAGGTCAAACAATCATTTAGAGGCAGTACGATATACAGTACAGACCAAAAGTTTGGACACACCTTCTCATTTAAAGATTTTTCTGTATTTTCATGACTATGAAAATTGTACATTCACACTGAAGGCATCAAAACTATGAATTAACACGTGGAATTATATACTTAACAAAAAAGTGTGAAACAACTGAAAATATGTCTTATATTCTAGGTTCTTCAAAGTAGCCACCTTTTGCTTTGATGACTGCTTTGCACACTCTTGGCATTCTCTTGATGAGCTTCACCGGAAATGGTCTTCCAACAATCTTGAAGGAGTTCCCAGAGATGCTTAGCACTTGTTGGCCCTTTTGCCTTCACTCTGCGGTCCAGCTCACCCCAAACCATCTCGATTGGGTTCAGGTCTGGTGACTGTGGAGGCCAGGTCATCTGGCGTAGCACCCCATCACTCTCCTTCTTGGTCAAATAGCCCTTACACAGCCTGGAGGTGTGTTTGGGGTCATTGTCCTGTTGAAAAATAAATGATGGTCCAACTAAACGCAAACCGGATGGAATAGCATGCTGCTGCAAGATGCTGTGGTAGCCATACTGGTTCAGTATGCCTTCAATTTTGAATAAATCCCCAACAGTGTCACCAGCAAAGCACCCCCACACCATCACACCTCCTCCTCCATGCTTCACGGTGGGAACCAGGCATGTAGAGTCCATCCGTTCACCTTTTCTGCGTCGCACAAAGACACGGTGGTTGGAACCAAAGATCTCAAATTTGGACTCATCAGACCAAAGCACAGATTTCCACTGGTCTAATGTCCATTCCTTGTGTTCTTTAGCCCAAACAAGTCTCTTCTGCTTGTTGCCTGTCCTTAGCAGTGGTTTCCTAGCAGCTATTTTACCATGAAGGCCTGCTGCACAAAGTCTCCTCTTAACAGTTGTTGAAGAGATGTGTCTGCTGCTAGAACTCTGACCTGGTCTCTAATCTGAGCTGCTGTTAACCTGCAATTTCTGAGGCTGGTGACTTGGATAAACTTATCCTCAGAAGCAGAGGTGACTCTTGGTCTTCCTTTCCTGGGGCGGTCCTCATGTGAGCCAGTTTCTTTGTAGCGCTTGATGGTTTTTGCAACTGCACTTGGGGACACTTTCAAAGTTTGCCCAATTTTTCGGACTGACTGACCTTCATTTCTTAAAGTAATCATGGCCAATCGTTTTTCTTTACTTAGCTGCTTTTTTCTTGCCATAATACAAATTCTAACAGTCTATTCAGTAGGACTATCAGCTGTGTATCCACCAGACTTCTGCACAACACAACTGATGGTCCCAACCCCATTTATAAGGCAAGAAATCCCACTTATTAAACCTGACAGGGCGCACCTGTGAAGTGAAAACCATTTCCGGTGACTACCTCTTGAAGCTCATCAAGAGAATGCCAAGAGTGTGCAAAGCAGTCATCAAAGCAAAAGGTGGCTACTTTGAAGAACCTAGAATATAAGACATATTTTCAGTTGTTTCACACTGATTTGTTAAGTATATAATTCCACATGTGTTAATTCATAGTTTTGATGCCTTCAGTGTGAATGTACAATTTTCATAGTCAAGAAAATACAGAAAAATCTTTAAATGAGAAGGTGTGTCCAAACTTTTGGTCTGTACTGTATTACAAACTGTTATTATCCTAATGCGTGAACAATGTAGACAAAATGCGTGAACATTATATGTAAGAGCGCTATAATAAAATTAATAAATAAAACTAAACCTAGAATAAAAGTTTTCTCTTTTGATCTGATGAGAATTGTAGTGTCATGTTCCAAAAAATATATCTCATCCCTGTTTCTCAAAGGAGACTGAAGGGAAAGGGGATGTGAACCTGTATACAGCTAAGTGGTGGTAGGTTTGGAATGGTCAGATAGCTTATAACAGAAATGCGGCGTTAAAACCACTGCGCTACTATCCACTCTGTTTCTCAAAGCAGACAGAGGGGAAAGGGGATTCAAACCTGTATGCAGCTAAGTGGTGGCAGGACTGGAATGTTCAGATCGCTTATAACAGGAATACGGCGTTTAAACTACTGTGCTTCATTCCAGAGGCAATGAGACCAGAAGTCGGGCTGGAGAAACAAAACACAGGAAACTGACCAGAGGATCAACAATTAGGACAATATAAGGTGGGAAAATGTAGAGATAAATTATAACAATAAATTAAGGGGAAAATGATAATTAATAATGAATTCATATAACAAAAATGAAATAAGTAATGGTAGTATACCATTACCTATAATACTTTGAACAGTCTTAAAATAACATGGTGGAATAAACGATCCTTTAGTGAGGAAAGATGGTAGGAATGAACAACCTCAAATAAGATCGACTAATAAATTCTGACAACATTATTAGCGGAATACTTCCGCAATTTCATTCAGTCCATATGGTTTAAGTGTGTTCAATTTATGAATCCAATAAATCTCCTTGCGGTTCAGGCTTTGCACCCTATTTGAAACATCACATGGAATATGGTCAATGGGTAAAATTGTTAGCTCTCTATAATCCTGTCTATGGTACAGGGTCATGTGCCGGGATAATCCATGTTTCATAAAACCCGTGACAATATTACGCCTATGGGAATTTAACCTATTGTGTAGTGCCTGGGTGGTTCTACCCACATATTGTTTCGGACAACTACATTCTATGATATAAATGACATATTGTGTTTGGCATGACATAAGGTGAGAAATTTTAAAATTTTCATTAGTGGACACTGAGGAAAAATTATCTGTACCGTGTAAAATTGATTTGCAGCACATACATCCCCTACTGCCACATCTCATGACCATATTATTCCTATTTATCTTTGTAGGATTTATTTGTTTGCGTAATCTGCTAGGTGCCAGAATATTTCTTAGAGTTGGTGCTCTTTTAAAGATGAGGGATGTTTTTTTTGGTAACACCTGTTTAATACCTGGTCATTCAGTAGAATGTGGCAATTCTTTTCAAGGATGTCCCTAATCTCTTTATGCTATTGATTAAATGCAGTGATGAACTTTATTTCTTGTTCAAAATGACTGTTTTTTACATGTGATGAGCCCTTGAGGAGAGAGAGTTGGTCATTTCGTTCTTTAACTTGTTTAAATGACTCCACTACCAGTTTTTTGGGGTACTTTTGTTGCAGAAATCTATGTTTAAGGATTTCAGATTGTGTATCATAGTCAGAATCTGTTGTACAGTTTCAGCATATCCTTTGAAATTGGTTATGAGGGATATTGGTGAGCCATTTTTTGTAATGGCCACTAGTAAAGTGGATGTAGCTGTTAGTATCCACTTTTTTGAAAAAAATATTCTGATATATATAGAATCATCTTTAACGTATAAAACAAGGTCTAGAAAAGTAATGATGTGTTCATTACTCACTAAATTAAAACTGATGCCCCAATTATTATTATTAAGGTGATTAAAAAACAGCATATGATCAATAATATCCCTATCTATGATAAAAATGAGGTCATCTATGTACCTCCTATAAAAAACAATGCCCTGTTTAAAAAAAACTATGATAAATGAAAACTAGTTCAAATATCCCCATAAAAATATTGGCAAAAGTGGGTGCTACTTTCGAGCCCATAGCCACTCCTTTTAGTCTGATGATAAGTTTTGTCAAGAAAGGTGAAAATTGTTTTTTAATATGGAAGACAAACTTGTTAAGATAAAGGATTTTTGGTTGAATGACAACGGTGTGTCATTAGATATGATGTATTCAATACACATTAATCCAACATCAATGTTGGTGTATAGGGAATTCACATACAAACTTAGGCTATGTGCCCACGTTGCGGAAATGAAGCATATTTTTTACGCTTCTCCCTGGCGGGAAAATCGCATGCGGATTTTACATGCGGTTTTCCCGCCAGGTAGAAGCGTATGTGAGGCGTCTTTGCATGCATTTCCGCATGCGGGTTATCAAGCACTTCTCCAAGTGATTCAAGCATCACTTGGAAAAGTGCTTGACAACTTGTTCACACTATATAAATCCATGCAACCGGCATGGATTTATATAGTGTGACCAAGTAATAGTCAAAAAAAAAGAATCAGAATGGTAAAAAATAAAAAAATAAAGTTTATACTCACCTTCTGATGCATTCTGTGCCCCGTCCGGAGTCTTGAGCGGCTCACGCTGTTGTGTGCAGGACCTTCGGTGACGTCATTGAGTCATGTGATGGGTCACATGACCCAATGACGTGGCAGGTCCTTCACACACCTCGCGATGGCGGGAAAACACCGGGAAGACATCAGAAGATAAGTATAAACTTTATTTTACTCTTTTTTTTTACAGGTTCTTTGGTACCCAGGTCTGGATGAGAGTCTCCTCTCCTCCAGACTTGGGTACCATCCGCATGCGGAAACGCAAAATTAATGAACATGCTGCGGATTTTTGACCGCAGCATATACGCTGCGGAAAAATCCGCAGCATGGGCATTGACATTGCGGAATGCCATTGGGGACCATGGGGTGCGGATATACATGCGTTTTACAAGCGTTTACGCTGCAGAAATTCCGCAGCATATACGCTTGTAATACGCAACGTGGGCACGCGGCCTTAGGAAGATATAATATTTTTTCCACTTAATATCGTGGATTAGTCTAATGAGATGGCAAGAATCTTGTAAATAACTGCATAAGTTTTTGACATGCGGTTGTAGAAGTACATCAAGATACTCTGCTAAGTTTGATGTAAGGGAGCCTATACCAGAGATGATAGGTCTCTCTGGTGGATTCTTCATATCCTTATGGATTTTAGGGAGATGATAAAAAAGGGTATACATGCATTTTGTACTGTCAAAAACTTTTTCTCATCACTCAGTGCATTTCTATCTTTTGCTTCTGATAAAAGTTTTTTGTATGTGGGGATCATCACTTTGACTGGGTTGAAGTGGATCTCCTTATAATAATTTTTGTCACTCAAAATGCGAAGAGCTTCAGAGACATAGAGGTTATAATCCTGAATAACTATAACTCCCCCTTTATCTGTGGATCTGAGTACTATGTCACGATTGTTACTGAGTTTCTTATGTGCCACTTGCTCATGTTGGATTAGGTTATTATCTTTTTTAGGGATTAAAGTGCCAGCAATCTCTTTGAAATCCTGAAGTTTGATATCACAAAAAGTGTCAATTTGATGGCTCTCGCTTTCTATAGGATAAAAGTTCGATTTCTTTTTGAGTTGGGTGTATCCCTTTCATTTGCCTCATTGTAATGTTTATCAGGTCTTTTCAGGGTCAATTTCCTAATACAGGATTGTAGGTCCAAAAACGAGTCAAAATCTTTTGATCTATATGTGGGCCAAAAAGATAAACCTTTGGAGAGTAGCTGAGTTTCGTATTCACTCAATACATATGATAATAAGTTATAAATGTAGGATTTCTCTCTAGTGTCATCAAAACATTCTTTTCTCTTGCTACTCTTTTTGTATTTGTCGCCTCCTCTAACTCCTCTCCGGGATTTTTTCTTTTTTCTAATCTCTGAAGAAAGCGGTCTAATGTCTCTTGTCCAAGGGGGAGTGCCTGGGGCAAAAAATTAGTGACACAATGAGATTTTTCAATGTTGGTGTTATCCACTAATATTTTCTGATGAGTGACAGGGGTAGTGCACTCCGCAGTGGGCTCTGCGACTGTTCCCATATGGCCTAGAGGTGAAGATGTGACGGACACAGGGGTGCAGAGTATCGAGAAATTCAGCAGATCTGTAATGTCCGCTGGCTCTTGACTAAGAGACATATCAATGTTAGTAGCAGTGAAAGATCTTCTTCTTTCTTCTTGAATCTGATTAATTTGCTTTTTGATGTCCTCTATGTTCCTTTTAGTTTTTGCCAATGTTTGGTATACTATTAGGGAATTCAAGGATCCCTGTGTATCTGTGTTAGAGGTAGATGTAGAGGGGATGGTAGCCAGACCCGAAGGAGAAGGGGATCTCTTTTGCAAATGTGTGCCTGGGTGGGGTGGCGTAATAATGGACCCACTGAGATGGGAAGATGTGGTCGGAATGATGTTGTCATCTTTGCATCTTAGCAAGCTGCTGTGGGGGACCTAGAGCGGGGCACATGTGAAACCGCTGAGACAGTAACTGTATTCGCTGTGGTGGGTGGATGAACAGGTACATGTCGCTTGAATAGAGATGTGGCAGAATTATTGGGTCTATGGTAGCCATTTTTATTTTTATTGTTGTGAGAAGAGCTGTTGGAGAAAGTGCGACCCTTATTATTAAATGAGTATGGGGTCTTAATGGATACAGGTGCAGATGGAATAATGCTACCAGTGATTAGTGTGTCATGATGGTGGATAATGTTCTTCATTCTAGCATAATCATCCCTATCCCTTTGTAATTTTTTCACTTTTTTCATAATAGTTTCGTGCTCATTATGTAAAATACTAGTGACAATATTACTATTAATTTTCTTAAAGGCGGGATGAGTCTCGAATGGTAACAAGTTTTTAGCAATATCAAAAATGCTGTTTGTGATTGTCAGACACATTTCTGACCTTTTCTTATGTATGATGGTTAGCAAACTATGCATACACGTCTTAAGAATGGTTGACCACTCTTTATTAAAAAGTGTATCCTCAGGAAAAGGAGATGAAGTGGTTATCCTCAAGCCTCTCGGACATATTTTTTCCTCTATGTAAATGGTTAAAAAACAAATGTCTAGGTCAAGTCTTAGTTCATCTTTCAATAAATCCTCAAATTCGTGAAATAGTTTTTTCATCTTACTTGTATCCTCCTCATTGAAGTTCGTCATATTCACAATAGATGTTGTTTCCAAGTTGGACGGTGAAAAGCCTATAGCTTGTTTGATAAGCTGTTCTCTTGATGCCATACGGCTATTGAAGTATTCCATATTGAAGTAAGGATCGGCAGATGCTGCTCCCAATAGAACCAGATAAAGCTGTCCCCAGCTGAGTTGGTTGCAAACTGTAATAAATAAGAAAACATGGGGCGCAATAGCGCAGTGGTTTTAACGCCGCATTTCTGTTATAAGCTATCTGACCATTCCAAACCTACCACCACTTAGCTGTATACAGGTTCGCATCCCCTTTCCCCTCTGTCTCCTTTGAGAAACACGGATGAGATATATTTTTTGGAACATGACATTACAATTCTCATCAGATCAAAAGAGAACTTTTATTCTAGGTTTAGTTTTATTTATTAATTTTATTATAGCGCTCTTACATATAATGTTCACGCATTATGTCTACATTGTTCACGCATTAGGATAATAATAGTTTTTAATATATCGTACTGCCTCTAAATGATTGTTTGGCCTTGTGGATTTTTTCTATGTGCGGACCATTATTCATTTGGCGCCAACGGAGTCCTTGGCGGTCCTTTTTTGCACACGTGATTATGCGTATATATGGACATCCTTTGTATAGTGAACAGTAGCTATGTACCTGACGAAGCGGACGGGACGTCCGAGAAATGCGTCGTAATATAGCCTTTCAATAAAGTTATTTGCACCCATCTTCCTTTACTTATTCTGGAGAAAGCACGGCGTCCACGGGCATCATCTTATCCATTTACTGATCTACAGAAAAACAGTGAAACAATGTCTCAAATAAACATAACCTTCAAATAGTTAAAATTATAAAAAGAAAAGGTAAACTTGGAGTGACGCCTCCTGACAAAGTTTTGCTAAACGCGCGTAGGGGTGGGGGACGCATGGCCGACATCACTGCCATTAAGTATATATCAGAAGCTTGTGTATGATCAGTATTAGGCACTTTAGTATTAACTACTATTTGCTAATATAACTGCTCCATGTTTCTTGTTCTAACTTACACTGTACTATACTTTATATGGCCGTTTTTTGTGTCCCCATTCTAGAGTTTTACCTTGTCTTTTTATGAATTTACAGTTATATGAAAAAGTTTGGGCACCCCTATTAATCTTAAGCTTATTGTTTTATAAAAATTGGTGTTTTTGCAACAGCTATTTCAGTTTGATTTATGTAATAACTGTTGGACACAGTAATGTTTCTGCCTTGAAATGAGGTTTATTGTACTAACAGAAAATGTGCAATCTGCATTCAAACAAAATTTGACAGGTGCATAAGTATGGGCACCTCACCAGAAAAGTTAAATTAATATTTAGTAGATCCTCCTTTTGCAAAAATAACAGCCTCTAGTCGCTTCCTGTAGCTTTTAATGAGTTCCTGGATCCTGGATGAAGGTATTTTTGACCATTCCTCTTTACAAAACAATTCCAGTTCAGTTAAGTTTGATGGTCGCCGAGCATGGACAGCCCTCTTCAAATGATCCCACAGATGTTCAATGATATTCAGGTCTGGGGACTGGGATGGCCATTCCAGAACATTGTAATTGTTCCTCTGCATGAATGCCTGAGTAGATTTGGAGCGGTGTTTTGGATCATTGTCTTGCTGAAAGATCCATCCCCTGCGTAACTTCAACTTTATCACTGATTCTTGAACATTATTGTCAAGAATCTGCTGATACTGAGTGGAATCCATGCGTCCTTCAACTTTAACAAGATCCCCGGTGCCGGCATTGGCCACACAGCCCCAAAGCATGATGGAACCTCCACCAAATTTTACTGTGGGTAGCAAGTGTTTTTCTTGGAATGCTGTGCTTTTTTGCCGCCATGCATAACGCCTTTTTGTATGACCAAACAACTCAATCTAGGTTTCATCAGTCCACAGGACCTTCTTCCAAAAAGAAATTGGCTTCTCCAAATGTGCTTTTGCATACCTCAGCCGACTCTGTTTGTGGCGTGCTTGCAGAAACGGCTTCTTTCGCATCACTCTCCCATACAGCTTCTCCTTGTGCAAAGTGCGTTGTATAGTTGACCAATGCACAGTGACACCATCTGCAGCAAGTTGATGCTGCAGCTCTCTGGAGGAGGTCTGAGGATTGTCCTTGACTGATCTCACCATTCCTCTTCTCTGCCTTTCTGATGTTTTTCTTGGCCTGCCACTTCTGGCCTTAACAAGAACTGACCCTGTGTTCTTCCATTTCCTTACTATGTTCCTCACAGTGGAAACTGACAGGTTAAATCTCTGAGCCAGCTTTTTGTATCCTTCCCCTGAACAACTATGTTGAATAATCTTTGTTTTCAGATCATTTGACAGTTGTTTTGAGGAGCCCATGATGCCACTCTTCAGAGGAGATTCAAACAGGAGAACAACTTGCAAGTGGCCACTTTAAGTAGCTTTTCTCATGATTGCATACACCTGGCTATGAAGTTCAAAGCTCAATGAGGTTACAAAACCAAAAAAAGTTCTTTAGTAAGTCAGTAAAAAGTAGGTAGGAGTATTTAAAACAAGAAAATGATAAGGGTGCCCATACTTATGCACCTGTCAAATTTTGTTTGAATGCAGATTGCACATTTTCTGTTAGTACAATAAACCTCACTTCAAGGCAGAAACATTACTGTGTCCAACAGTTATTACATATATCAAACTGAATTAGCTGTTGCAAAAACACCAATTTTTATAAAACATTAAGCTTAAGATTAATAGGGGTGGCCAAACTTTTTCATATAACTGTAACTAATAAAAGGTTATGTTTGAGACATTGTTTCACTGTTTTTCTGTGACATTATATATGTATATAATAAGAATAGGTTAAGAACTTGTCCTAGTAATTTACATTGAATGATCATACTGGAAAACATTAGTGTTGGTTGTTGTAAATGAAAAATAAAATGTGGGTGTTCTTAGAAAAAAAGATATGCAAATTGCCTCTTCAGAGAGAAAGAGGACTCTAATGCCACTTATTAGAAGTAGCAATCCTAAAAGTCAATATTAACCCTTTAACAAGCCTTGCCATATACTTAAGATAAAAGCCAACTAGAATTTCAGTTTTCTGACTCAGTATTTTGGGGTATTGCCCCTCATGAGTGCAAAGTATGAGATCTGATCTGGCTAGATGAGAGGCTTAAAACTGGGATCTAAGGGGTAACGTTTCTCCTTGTGGAGAGTGACAAGCCAGGCCCGGCATGTCAGAGTGAGGAGACTTATACACCATGCAGTGCTCCTCTGGGAAATTAAACTCTAGTGCCACTTAGAAAAAAAGAGTCATGTTCATTTATATGAATGTAGGTAATAACGGACAGGCCAAACTACTGTAGACTGAACTCAATCATAAAGCCCAGTGCAGGGAGATGGGACATTGGAACCCTTGATATTCAACCTTTGACACATAGGAATGCATATTATTAAAAGCTGTATAATCACTTTTACAACACTTTGAATCTGTTGCATTCTACAGTTGTATTTAAAGATTTCAATGGGTTGTCTCAACATCTTTTCTTCAGATGCGCACTGCTCCTGACCCCCACTTCCTACTTTTTACGGGGCAGTGATCTCTTGAAGATTGAATTTTCAGTCCAGCAGCAGGGTTGCGGCATTTGTCCATTTTAGCACTCCCTGAACCTGCTTGCAGGGGCAGCTTTGGCTCTGCAACATGGGACAAGTGCAGGGGCACTTAAACTGGCCGGGTCGTAGGATCAAAGCAGCCCACGTGCAGGTTCCAAAGCATGGAGCCTATTAGCAGTGCGTATTCCTTACCTAGATAATTGACCACTCTGTGACTGCATACTATTTGTTAACATAGGCAATAGGCTGTAGACTACAGAATTAAAAATCCCTCCATTACTGATAATGCAGAAGATTTTTAACCCTTTAGTGCAAAATCACGTATGTACATGATTACGGGGTGCCCATGTGTGGAGCGCGCTCAAGAGCAGAGTTCCCGCTACGAGTTTGATGCCAGCCGGCATCTGTGTCTAACAGCAGTGATCACATCCAAGCTCTGATAGCTGATATTAACCATTTAAATGCTACTGTCTATCTATGGGGACTGGACTAGAAAAAATTAAGTAGAATGTCACGAATATTACAAATATCACAGTCCGGGAAGGTCATGCAGAACCACCCACTGTGATCTTTGGAGTGAACAGCTCTCTGCTACCCCCTATTATCCGGACAATTACACGATTGACCGACGATTGACGGAGAAGGCTGCAGGCTCTTTGCACTAACAGGGTGGTTATCAGAAAACTAACTGTGAGGATATGGTATATATACCTCCAGATTCCAACACATGGAATATGTGTATATACAGTGGGTACGGGAAGTATTCAGACCCCTTTCAATTTTTCACTCTTTGTTTCATTGCAGCCATTTGGTAAATTCTAAAGTTAATTTTCTTTTCTCATTGAAGTACACTCTGTACCCAATATTGAACTGGAAAAAAAAGAAAAGTTGAATTTTTTGCAAATTTATTAAAAAGGAAAAACTGAAATCACATGGTCATAAGTAATCAGACCCTTTGCTCAGACACTCATATTTAAGTCACATGCTGTCCATTTCCTTGTGATCCTCCTTGAGATGGCTTTACTCCTTCATTGGAGTCCAGCTGTGTTTAATTAAACTGATAGGACTTGATTTGGAAAAGCACGCACCAGTCTATAAAAGACCTCACAACTCACATCACATGTCAGACCAAATGAGAATCATGAGCTCAAAGGAACTGCCCAAGGAGCTCAGACAAAATTGTGGCAAGGCACAGATCTAGCCAAGGTTACAAAAGAATTTATGCAGTACTAAAGGTTCCTAAGAGCACAGTGGCCTCCATAATCCTTAAATGGAAGATGTTTGGGATCACCAGAAGTCTTCCTACACCTTGCCGTCTAGCCAAACTGAGCGATCGGGGGAGAAGAGCCTTGGTGAGAGGTAAAGAAGAACCCCAAGATCACTGGGGCTGAGCTCCAGAGATGCAGTAGGTAGATGGGAGAAAGTTCCACAAAGTCAACTATCACTGCAGCTCTCCGACAGTCGGGCCTTTATGGCAGAGTGGCCCAACGGAAGCCTCTGCTCAGTGCAAGACATATGAAAGCCGCATAGAGTTTGCTCAAAAACACATGAAGGACTCCCAGACTATGAGAAACAAGATTCTCTGGTCTGATGAGACGAAGATAGAACTTTTTGGTGATAATTCTAAGTGGTATGTGTGGAGAAAACCAGGCACTGCTCATCACGTGCCCAATACAATCCCAACAGATAAACAGCATCATGCTATGGGGATGTTTTTCAGCTGCAGGGACAGGATGACTGGTTGCAATTGAAGGAAACATGAATGCGGCCAAGTACAGAGATATCCTGGATGTAAACCTCTTCCAGAGTACTCTGGAAGATGGGGTGCAGAGTGTGCTTTAATGAGAAAAAAAGTGAACTTTTTAGAATTTACCAAATGGCTGCAATGAAACAAAGAGTGTAAAAGGGGTTTGAATACTTTCCGTACCCACTGTACCCCTGTACGATCGCCGCTAACTCCACGATTTTACAAAGGGGACAAACAATATAGCATATGCAGTTACAGAAAATAAAAAGTAATTAACCAAAGAACTTACTACGCCGCTCGCAGAGATGAGTCTACTTAGCTGAAGGAGAGCACTTTGCTTGGGGCTGGTCAGTAAACGGGATTCATGCATACACGATATGTATCTCTCCACAGGAACCAAGATCATAATTTGGCTTGATCTTTTATTAGCACCTGAGTTACACCCACACACCCTCTGTGATGACCTCATTTGGGCCAGGTTGTGGGCTGGTCTCAGCCCTTCATGATTTTCTGAAATCCCCAACTTATGCGGTAACTCCTCTCTGGATGATCGCAGAAGTTTAAGATCACCGCCATACTTTCCATCAGGATTTTATCTTTACTTAACTAACATCCATGGCATGTTTGTTCTCTATCTGTCCACTGTGTGGCTTATGGCAGACAGATATGAAAAAATATACATATTCTTCCCCTATTAGCCCTGGCGCTGAAAATGTATATGCCATCCCTATCGGGTTTATACAAACTCAAATATTCATACTTTTCTATCGGTGCCTCAGCATCTAGCAAAGATGTTTGGATGAAAGGAATGTGCACATGTGAAGGACAATAGCTACAGTTGTGCTCAAAAGTTTACATACCACAGCAGAATTTTTCCTTTCTTGGCCTTGTTTCAGAGAATGTGAATGATACCAAAAAAACTTTTTTTCCACTCATGGTTATTGGTTTGGTGAAGCCATTTATTGTCAAACTACTGTGTTTTCTCTTTTTAAATCTTAATGACAACCAAAACATCCAAATGACCCTGATCAAAAGTTCACATACCCCAGTTCTAAATACCGTATATTGCCCCCTCTAACATCAATGACAGTTTGAAGTCTTTTGTGGTAGATGTGGATGAGGTTCTTTATTTTCTCAGATGGTAAAGCTGCCCATTCTTCTTGGCAAAAAGCCTCCAGTTCCTGTAAATTCCTGGGCTGTCTAGCATGAACTGCGCTCTTGAGATCTCCCCAGAGTGGCTCAATGATATTGAGGTCAGGAGACTGAGATGGCCACTTCAGAACCTTCACTTTTTATGCTGTAGCCAATGACAGGTCGACTTGGCCTTGTGTTTTGGATCGTTGTCATGTTGGAACATCCAAGTACGTCCCATGCGGAGCTTTCGGGCTGATGAGTGCAAATTTGCCTCCAGTATTTGCTGATAACATGCTACACTCATCTTTCCTTCAACTTTTACCAAGTTTCCTGTGCCTTTATAGCTCACACATCCCCAAAACATCAGCGATCCACCTCCATGCTTTACTGTAGGAATGGTATTCCTTTCATCATAGGCCTTGTTGACCTCTCTCCAAATGTAACATCTATGGTTGCGGCCAAAAAGTTCAATTTTGGTCTCATCTCTCCAAATTACCTTGTTCCAGAAGTTTTGAGGCTTGTCTCTGCGCTGTTTGGCGTATTGTAGGTGAGATACTTTGTGGCATTTGCGCAGTAATGGCTTTCTTCTGGTGACTCGACCATGCAGCCCATTTTTCTTCAAGTGCCTCCTTATTGTGAATCTTGAAACAGCCATACCACTAGTTTTCAGAGAGTCCAGAATTTCAGCTGATATTATTTGTGGGTTTTTCTTTCCATCCCAAACAATTTTCCTGGCAGTTGGGGCCGAAATTTTTGTTGGTCTACCTGACTGTGGTTTGTTTTTTACAGAGCCCCTGATTTTCCATTTGTTAATCACAGTTTGAATGCTGCTGACAGGCATTATCAATTCCTTGGATTTTTTTTTGTATCCCTTTCCTGTGTTATACAGTTCAACTACCTTTTCCCGTAGATCCGTTGACAATTCTTTTACTTTACCCATGACTCACAATCCAGAAATGTCAGTGGCTGACTGAAAGAGTCTGTCTGGATCCCAGAAACTCACTCAGCTTTTATGCACACACAATGATTACTAGCAAACAGATCACAGGTGAGGATGTTACCTTCAGTAGCCATTCAAACCCATTTTTGTCAAATTCTGTGCACGTTATCAGTAGTGTTGAGCCACCCCCGTAGTGTTCGAGTTCGGTTCGGTTCGTCGAAAACCCGTGTGTTCGCCGAACTGTTCGTCGAACTGTTCGTCGAACACCTTCGAACACCGTTAAAACCAATGGCAGGCAAACAAAAACACATAGAAACACATAGAAAACACCTTCAAAGGTGTCCAAAAGCTGACAAACTGCTCAGAAGACATAACTAACACATGGAAAAGTGACAAGTACATATAGTCATGCGAAAATAAAAGAGGTGGAGGAGTAAAAGGAGGGGGAGACACAGATATAGGCATGTCATGCCCTTCTAAAATCCAAAAAGTGAGAAGCCGACACGGCCAGTCCGCTCCTGCCCGTGCCACCTCCGTGTCGCCGGGTTTGTGCCAGAGCCGCGGTGAACCCTGATGGCCAGCCCCCCTCTCCCAATACTGGTGCCTGTCCGCTGGTGGGTCGAGCGAGCCCCCCTGTGGTGGAGGCAGCTCTAAGCTTTTTAATTTAAATTGTCTCTCTAATTTGAATGAATACACTTTAAATCCATTTACAAGGATCTATTGGAGGGCAAGTCTCATGCCAGCAGCCGCGTAATTCCAGCTCCAGTAGCGTCCACTAAAGCTGCTGCAGTTAAAAAGCTTTTATAAGGATCGAGCTCGGCTGTCCACCGCAAGGCATCCTACTGCCAGTCCCAGCCCCTATGCCTTGGGGTGCCTCCTGATGCTCTTCACTGAGTATCCCGTGGTCCCGAAGCATTTCCTTTGAAAAAATGAAGTGTCCAAACTACAGGTGGTGTAGCTTGCTTAACAGCCGGGATAATCCGCTGACTAGCAGACCCTGCTACTAGGCACAAAGTATTTCCTGGGCTAGATGCAGTTAAAAATTTGTAATTAGATACTCTCGTTGGATGCTGAGAAAGAATTCCATAGAGTCTCCTGGCACGCCATATATGATTCTCTTAAAAAGCTTGGGGTAGGGGTCTAGGGGACCCTTTTATAGCCAAAATCACGGCCCTGTATCGTAATACGTCACCTAGGCTGAAGATAAATGGAACTGTAGCACCCTGAGGGCTCGGTTGCTACAGAGGTATTGCACCTCACCCAGAGGTGTGATATCTCACTCTCAGGTAAGGATGTAGTGTGGATCAGGACCCGACACCTGCATGCATTACACCACATTGCCGTGGGGCAGGGCAACCAATATGCCCCTGAGATGGGCACGACAGTCCCTGTCCCTGGCTGGAGTGGGGGGAGGGAACACTGAGGAAGGGGAACCCTGTAGTGCAGGAGCAGGGAGGAAGCAGTTCCTGGGTGCATTGAGAAGGGAGTATAAAAGGTGGGCACCAACTTAGTTCAGTGCAGAGAAGTCTGAGCAGAAGTGGCAGGGAGCAGGGGCTCTGCATGAGCTCTGCTCCGGAGGCGGGCCTAGTAACAGAGGCCCAGGCCTGGAAGAGGGAGAAGGAAGGAAGAGGAGCGGAGAAGGCTCCAGGAACGAGGAACGAAGGGATCTCAGGGGTGCGGACGGGCAAGTCGCCACCGCACGCCAGAATCCACCTGCGTGGAGGGGTCAGGCCAAAGGGGGAGACCGGTCCCCGAAACTAGTGGAGGCAGGAAACGACCCTCAGCTAGAAACAGGAGGCTGTGACATTTTATGTGGCGCAGCCCCTCGCTACACCCGCTAGGAAGGCACCACATAGGGTCAGGGAAACTGGCGCCAAGTTTACCAAGAGGAGGCCCGAGGCAGCCGGACAGAAGGGTTGGTAAGAAAGGGCAGACAAAGGACACACAAAGGGGGTCCTGTGAAGCACTCCAAAGTTATCTGGGAGTTGTCTGAGCCCCTCACCTGGTGAGCACAGTACGACGTGGGCAGCCGTTACCTGCAGACGTGGTCTGGATAATAAGAACTGTGAGTAAAGGCCCTGGACTGCATCACTGACTCCGTGTCATTACTGCTGCTGCCCTGCACCATCACCCCCATCCTCCGCATACACTGCCCTGAGGCTATACTCCTCCCGTGGGGAGTTATGCTACGCTCTGCTGCACCCACAACACCAGCCTCAGCGGTCTGCCCTGGAGCGGTGGTTCACTCTGACCGCAATCCACGGGTGGCGTAGTCGGACATTTAAACATCAAAACCACATAAATAGTTCCGCCACTGGTTTGACCGCCCTGAGCCACGGAACCGGGTTGCCGCCACGGAGACTACAACCACCAGCATCCACCAAAAAGGGTCCGGCTCCGGGTGTCCCAAGGCCCAGGGGGCGCGTCAGAACATTTTCATCACCTTTCACAATCACCAATGGGACAAGGCAGGGATGTTCTCTGTCCCCTCTCTTATACATCCTAGTGACGGAGCACCTGCTCTCATCAATTCGCCATAACCCCAATATTAGGTGGATTGAGGTGGGAGGCACCGAGTACAAGTGCTCTCTATTTGCTGATGATGTCCTAGTATATATCACTCAATCACATATATCCATCCATGCTGTTATGGCTAAAATAGATCACTTTGTTACATGGTCAAATTTTAAAATCAATGCAGCGAAGTCTGAGGCCCTCGATGTCTCCCTCCCCAAATCCATATAGGATTCCATCCAGTCCAACTTTCCCTTTGCCTGGCCCTCACAGGGTATCAAATACTTAGGAATTCCTATTCATAGAGACCTCTCCCATCTATGTTATCTTAATTTTGGGCCCTTTATTGAACAACTCCATACAGACCACGGTTGGCAAGTTAGAACTGTAAGATTCACTACGTGAACCACTGGTGTTTTGTGGAAAAGCACATGTACACTGTGTTCCAAATTATTATGCAAAAAGTGTTTAGGAGTGATAAGGGAAGAATTTGTTTGTTTGTCAGTTAAACTCATTGATGGTGATGTGTGTCAGGGCTCTTTATATCACTGTAAGCAATTGCAGACACCAGTGCTAATTAGTTTGGCAGGTGTGTCCAATGAAAGGCAAGACTACTTAAGAAGGCTCTCTCACATTATTCAGCAGCCTACATTTTCTGCCAAAATGGGAAAGAAAAAGGATGTGTCGGCTGCTGAGAAGCAACAAATTGTGGAGTGTTTAGGTCAAGGCATGACTACAATCAACATTGTGCGATGATCAGGATGAAGTGTCTTGGCAATCAAGAAGTATGTAGCTGATTCACAGTACACACGTGTGCGTGCTGATAAGGGCAAATTGAGGACTCTTTCCTACAGGCAATTACGTCAGGTTGAAAGAGCAGCGGCAAAAAAGCCTTGTCATAGCAGCAGACAAGTTTTTGAAGCTGCTTGTGCCTCCAACGTCCCCCGAACAACAAGATGCAGGGTCCTTCAGAGGTTTGCAGCTGTGCATACGCCATCCTGTCGACCTCCTCTATCCACTTCACACAAGCAGAAACGGCTCCAGTGGGCCAAACATTACATGAAGACTGATTTCAAAACTGTTTTGTTCACGGATGAGTGCCGTGCAGCGCTCGATGGTCCAGATGGATGGAGTGGAGGATGGCTGGTTGATGGACACCCCACGCAAACACGGCTACAGCGCCAACAAGGAGGAGGTGGAGTAATGTTTTGGGCTGGAATCATGGGGAGAGAGATTGTCGGCCCCTTTAGGATCCCTGAAGGCGCTAAAGATGAACTCCATAATGTATGTGGATTTTCTCAAACAGCACTTCCTGCCATGGTTCAAGAAGAAGAACCGTGTATTTCACAGCAAGATCATTTTTCTGCATGATAATGCACCATCTCATGCTGCACATAAAACATCTGCATCTCTGGCTGATATGGGCATAAAAGGGGACAAACTTATGGTGTGACCCCCATGCTCCCCTGACCTCTACCCCATTCAGAACCTTTGGAGCATCATTAAAAGGAGTGTCTATGATGGCGGGAGGCAGTTCACATCTAAGCAACAGCTCTGGGAGGGTATTCTGTCCTCATGCAAAACAATTGAAGCAGAAACCATCCAAAACCTGACAAATTCAATGGACGAGAGAGTTCAGAAGCTCCTTTCGAACAAGGGGTCCTATGTGAAAATGTAACATCACCTAGAATAAAGTTTTGAGTTGAAAACTGTTTGATTTCAGTTTCTAACAACCTGCTAATGCTTATAATTTCAAAAATGACCATTTTTTTGGTCTTTATTAAAATGAAAAGGTTGATCGAAAAGTTTGGGGGATCTAAGAGTGTGGCAACCCAGTAGTCATGATTACTTCGAATTCTGACAATATGAGGGTCATGCTGCAGGTAGTGCAGCAAGAAGGCACTTATGTGTCTTGCGCATCTCGGAGCCCCAAAATTATTTTCCGGGCTAGATGCAGCTAAAAATTATTTTTAATTTTAAATCTGGTGGAGCTTATTATAGATGGCCTAATAGGATCAGTGCTGCACACTGCTACAAAGCCCAAATTATTTTCCAGTCAAGATACAGATAAACATGATTAGTAATTTGAAAGCTTAAAACGGTTGGTAGGGTGATTTTAAACAATCATCAAGCTTTTACTCTCCCCAGGATGACACAGGGGTAGAAAAGTCGTTTCGGATCCATGATTTGTTCATCTTTATGAACGTGAGTCTGTCTACATTATCAGTGGAGAGCCGCGTGCGCTTATCTGTCAGCACACCACCAGCAGCGCTGAACACACGTTCAGACAGAACGCTGGCTGCGGGGCATGACAAGATCTCCAAGGCGTAAGTGGCTAGCTCCGGCCATTTATCCAGATTGGAAGCCCAAAAAGAGCAAGGGTCCAGTGACACAGTCGTGGCTTCAATGTTTACTTGGAGATACTCCTGTACCATCGTCTCTAGGCGTTGACTATGTGTCAGACTTCTTGTCTCCTGTGGCCTTGCAAAGGATGGGCTAAAAAAGTGGTGAAATGATTCCGCAAAATTGATGTTACCACCAGATACTGTGGTTCTGTTACGGTTTGAGTGCTGAACACTTGACGGTCCCACGGTTGGCAAGTTGGAACTGTGAGATTCACTACGTGCACCTCTGGTATTTTGTGGAAAAGCACATGTAAGATTCTGCAACAGTCTCTGCTGATACTCCTGCATGCGTGCATCCCTTTCTATGGCAGGAATAATTTCTGCAAATTTACTTTTGTACCGGGGATCTAACAGTGTGGCAACCCAGTAGTCAGGATTATTTCTAATTCTCACAATTCTAGGGTCATGTTGCAGGTAGTGCAGCAAGAAGGCACTCATGTGTGTTGCGCATCCAGGAGCACCAAGTCCCTGTTGTGTTGGTGGCGAGGTAACAATCATGCTTCCTTCCTCTGTCCTCTCCCCCCAACCTCGCACAACAGAAATGTGATCAAGGTCTCCTTCATCTGATGAGTCTTCCATCAGTTCGTCCTCCACTTCTTCCTGGGCTCCTGCACCTTCCTCACTAGTTTGGCTGCTACCATGCGCCCTGGTAAAACCATCTCCCCCACCCTCACATGCCTGCCGCCTTGGTGCTGCCGACCGTCTGGACCTTGCAGATGTTAGCCCTTCCGCATACAACTCCTCCTCCTCTACTTCCTCCACCTCCTCTTGTGCCACCACCTGACTCCGAATTCTGTTTAACATGTGCTCCAGCATGTAAATCACCGGAATAGTCATGCTGATAATGGCATCGTCAGCACTAAACATCTTCGTCGCCATTTCAAAACTGTGCAGAAGGGTGCATAGGTCCCTGATCTGAGACCACTCCTCCAGCGTGATTTGCCCCACCTCTGAATCTCGTTGGCCCAGGCTATACGTCAGAACGTATTGCACCAGGGCTTGTCGGTGCTGCCACAGTCGCTGCAACATGTGCAGAGTTGAATTCCACCGGGTAGGCACATCGCATTTTAGCCGGTGAAGTGGCAGGCCCAACGACTTCTGTAGAGATGTAAGTCGCTGAGCTGCGGGATGCGAACGGCGGAAGTGAGCACACAGCGACCGTGCCCTCTGCAGAAGGCCATCTAGTCTGGGATAGTGGGCTAAAAATTGCTGGACAACCAGGTTCAACACGTGAGCCATACAAGGCACGTGTGTGACATTGCCCCGGCGAAGGGCCGCACCCAGGTTTGCAGCATTGTCGCACACGGCCTTCCCTGGTTTCAGGTCCAGTGGAGACAACCATTCATGAAATTGGTTCTCCAGAGCTGACCACAACTCCTCAGCTGTGTGACTCACATTTCCCAGACATTTCAATGTAAAAACCGCCTGATGACGTTGAGCCCTACTGCCAGCATAGTAAGGAGGTGTGCAGGATCCCTTCTGCGCAGTTAGAAAGCTTGTGGCATGACCAGACAGGCTTTGGGTGCAGGTGGAAGACCGAGAGGAGGTTGAGGAGGCAGAAGCAGTGGAGGAAAAATGACATAAAGAGGATTGACGCACAACTCGTGGGGACGGCAAGACTTGGACAGCAGCCCCTTGTCCTGCTGTCACCATAGTTACCCAGTGCCCAGTCAGCGACATGTAACGCCCCTGTCCATGCCTACTCGTCCAAGTGTCTGTGGTGAAATGCACCCTGTCACACACAGAGTTTCTCAAAGAAGCGGTGATGTTGTGTGCGACATGCTGGTGGAGCGCAGGCACACCTTTCTTTGAGAAGTAGTGCCGACTGGGCATCTGGTACTGGGGCACTGCGACGGACATAAGGTCTCGAAAATCCTCTGTGTCCACCAGGCGGAAAGGCAGCATTTCTGTAGCCAAGAGCTTGCAGATGGTGAAATTCAACCTCTTAGCTTTCTCATGGCTAGGAGGAAATGGTCTTTTACTTGTCCACATCTGAGGGACCGAGGGCTGGCTATTGTGCTTAGACGGGGTTGATAAGGGTGTCCCCGGCAAACTGCCGGTCTGTGAGGAAGATGCAGGCGGACATGTTAGGTTGCCTTGATCCAAAGGTGGTGCTATCGATGTCGGACAGCGCTCAACACCAGCTGCTGTTACCACCTCCAAAGAAAATGATGACCTGCCAATCACGCTGGCTGTTGCGGGTAAAGAAGTGGCAGGTCTGCGCCCCAAAACAGGTGTGACTACTGTCCCCCCAGTCACAGAGGATGAAGAGGCCGCGGATGCACAAGATATGGCAGACGGTGGTTGGCCCGGCCGGCTAGGCCGCATTGTAGCACACTGAGCTTCCCACTGCAACTTATGCTTCATGTCCATGTGCCGGGTCATGCATGAAGTACTCAAACTATGTATTTTTTGGCCTCTACTTAGCTTTTGCTGACAAATGTTACAGATCACACGAGTTGGGTCATCTTTATCGATCTGAAAAAATGCCCAGGCTATGCAAGGCTTAGCACCCATGCGACCTGAAGAGCCACCACGACTTGTGGTGAGAGGCAGAGTTGTGTTTGAGGATGCAGTTGTTGACGTGCTTCCAGTACTACGTCTCTGTCCAGGAAGGCGCAACCTGACCTCGTCGTCACTAGCATCTTCCTCCACCTCCTCTGCTGACCTCATCTCTTGGCTGACTGTGGGTTGACAGTAAGTGGGATCTCCAACCTCATCATCATCACCCTGTGTGTTATCACACCCGTCGTCCTCAGAGCCAACCTGTTCCTGCCCTGACAAAAAACTAAAGTTGTCGCTCCAATCAGGTATTTGAGTCTTATCATCGTCTTCCTCATTGTCTCCACCAACAGGAGTTACAGTTTGGGAATGAGGGTCTACATTATGGTCAGAACCTTCTGCGTCTGGTCCTGGATCCGACTCATAAAGATTCTGGGCATCAGTGCAGATCATTTCCTCGTCTGGATTCACAGAAGCGCTGGAGTCGACCTCTGATTCCCAGGCTATAGTATGAGTAAACAGCTCTGCAGACTCAACCATCTGTTCTACCTCATACTCAGACGGGCAGCTGGAGATTTGGGAGCTGTGAGGAAGCAAGTGCGATTTGGGTGACACCTTTGAGGACTGGAGTATTTATGATGTTGAAGTTGATGTGGAGGAGAGCCCACTTAAAGGAGCACTTGATATCCGTTGAAGCACCTGCTGTTTTTGTGCCTCATCTGGAATTTGTAGCGATTGGCGTGGCCGTAAGAAAGGGATCTTATCACATTGTCCGCTAAAAGAAGTAGACATTTTAGTTTGGCTGGAAGATGGTCTTTCTTCTGCAGATGTTACTGTTGCTTTAACACCTACCCCACGGACACAACCTTTTTTCCCCTTCCCAACACGCCTATTCCCCTTTCCACCAGCAGCAGGCCTTTTTCCACTCATTTTGGTGGTTAACTAATTCACAACTCTGGAGTTGTTTGCACAAAAAAACAATGGATGGTAACCGAGCAGAGCTGAGTGGCCAAACTGTGGTATTAGGCCAAAACTATTGGCTGGGTTAGATGCAGAAAAAAATATATTCAGCTTGCAACCTGATGGAGGTCAGTATAGATGGACTAATACAACAAGTCCCACACACAGCTAGAAGCCCAATATTTTTTCAGAGGTAGATGCAGAAAAAAATATATTCAGTTTGCAACCTGATGGAGGTCAGTATAGATGGACTAATACAACAAGTCCCACACACAGCTAGAAGCCCAAATATTTTTTCAGAGGTACTGTAGATGCAGATAAAAATTATTTTTAATTTGCAACCTGATGGAGGTCAGTATAGATGGACTAATACAACAAGTCCCACACACAGCTAGAAGCCCAAATATTTTTTCAGAGGTACTGTAGATGCAGATAAAAATTAGTTTTAATTTGCAACCTGATGGAGGTCAGTATAGATGGACTAATAGAGAAAGTCTGACACACTGCTAGAAGGCCAAATATTTTTTCAGAGCTAGATGCAGAAAAAAATTATATTCAGTTTGCAACCTGATGGAGGTCAGTATAGATGGATTAATAGAACAAGACCCACACACAGCTAGAAGCCCAATATTTTTTCAGAGGTAGATGCAGAAAAAAATATATTCAGTTTGCAACCTGATGGAGGTCAGTATAGATGGACTAATACAACAAGTCCCACACACAGCTAGAAGCCCAATATTTTTTCAGAGGTAGATGCAGAAAAAAATATATTCAGTTTGCAACCTGATGGAGGTCAGTATAGATGGACTAATACAACAAGTCCCACACACAGCTAGAAGCCCAAATATTTTTTCAGAGGTAGATGCAGAAAAAAATATATTCAGTTTGCAACCTGATGGAGGTCAGTATAGATGGACTAATACAACAAGTCCCACACACAGCTAGAAGCCCAAATATTTTTTCAGAGGTACTGTAGATGCAGATAAAAATTATTTTTAATTTGCAACCTGATGGAGGTCAGTATAGATGGACTAATATAACAAGTCACACACACAGCTAGAAGCCCAAATATTTTTTCAGAGGTACTGTAGATGCAGATAAAAATTAGTTTTAATTTGCAACCTGATGGAGGTCAGTATAGGTGGACTAATAGAATGATGCTATGCCCAAAAGATTTTACTTCACTAGGTGCAGTAAAAAAATTGGTATTCTATACACAGGTGGTATATCTTGCAACACAGATAGGCTACTCCACTGACTAACACACTCTGCAATAGGCCAAAAAGGATTAGCTTTGCTAGATTCAGCCAAATGCTGTGAAAAAAACTTGCACAGCACTGGCACAGACCTGCCTGGCAAAAACTGATAGGAACTCATGTAACCTAGTCCTGAAAAGGACTCCAATTACAATTAGTCTTTACTCCCACAACCTATCTATTTAAGAGCACAGACCTCCCTGATAAAAGTCGTAGGAAATGCTGTAACCTAGTCCTTAAAAGGACTGCAATCACAACTATTCCCTACTCCCAAGCTATCTGTATATTTGTGCGAAAATTGGCTTGAAATTAACAAGGTATAGCGCACACAGCAACAGCGGTGCCGTCTAACACGCAGCTGCAGCAGTGAGAAAATGGTGGCGACGGGGAAAATGGCTTGGTCTTATAGGGCAAGGACATGTGACATACACTGCCAATGACACATGCCCTTGCTTGTGTGAAAAAAAGCACTTCGCTCCGTGTGTGCGCTGTTGATAGGCTGACAGATTGCACCTCCCCACTGCAAATGCGGGAAAGAGAAAAAAAATGGAGATCTTCATTGTTCCTGCAGAGATCCATCCCCTGCCCCTCCCCCCACCCCGCTGTACACTCAAACTGCGTATTAACATTAATTTTCATCATTACTGAGAAAAATCCAGTTATGATTTTGGTGCACGAACAGTTATCGAACATAACCTCGAACAGCCGAATTTTTCTCAAATTGTTCGTGTTCGCCGAACGGCTCGAACACCGCCCAAAACAGCTCGAATTTGAGATTGGCGAACAGTTCGAGTAGAACAACGCTCATCTCTAGTTATCAGGCCAAAATCACCAGGGTATGTGAACTTTTGATCAGGGTCATTTGGATGTTTTTGGTTGTCATTAAGATTTAAAAAGAGAAAACACAGTAGTTTGACAATAAATGGCATCACCCAACCAATAACCATGAGTGGAGAAAGTTTTTTTGTTATCATTCATATTCTCTGAAACAAGGCCAAGAAAGGAAAAATTCTGCCGGGATATGTAAACTTTTGAGCACAACTGTATCTCTATAGCGTGTGAGGTATGTGCTTTAATCCTCTCCCAAACCGTTTTATATAAATTTATCTTTATTAAGTTTTGAAAAGGAAATACAAATACATATGCAAAACTTAAAAGTCTTTTCCTGTCTTAACTTTTTGTCCAACCTGTATCTCTTTGTCCACACACAATGGACATCCTCGTTAGTATGCCAGGGTCCATTGTCATAAAATGAGCTCCTGCATGCATTTTACTTAGGGTTGTCACTTCTCTTTGTCTCCAATCTATACATCACAGTCTTATTTGTATTAGTCTATTATACAACCTTACATCTAAGAGTGTCAGCTCTTATCTGGTACTGCAACTAAGAGAGGGGAAGGGAGGAGGGAGAGGGAGAATGTCCCTTTCCGGTGGGACTGCAGAGCTGCTAATATTTTCTATGAGACATATTTTCTATGACATAAAACATTCAGAATTTTTAAAAAAAAAAATATTTTAATTTAAAAATATTAATTTTCTTATCCGCTATTAAAAATAAAGAAATAAAAACGTAAACATTATATATACACACACATAAATGTAAAAAAATGTATGCATGTGCAATGTGGCGTGGGGCAGTAGCCGTGGGCGAGGCACTCGTGTTCAGCACTCCGGCACGTTTCATGAAAGTGTGGGTCCTGGCTGGGTGTGTAGACTTTTGTTATGAGGGCCTTACCCCCATGCAGGCTGCATGTAGCCAGTTTGTGGGATTGCCAGGACCGGATGTTTCATATTTCAATGAGGGAGACCACCATTCAAAAATAAACTGCTTACTGAACGGTCACTTGGAAATGGATATATACAGGGGATAGCGAATTCAAAGTCTTATGGACATTTCCTTTATAGTATGAAGAATTATTCCACACAGTATCCTTCCTCTGTAGTATACTCCAGGGCGTTTAAAACACACTGTTTTTCCCTACTTCCCAACAACTCAGCTTTAACGCTACAGTCCTGATTCACAAGTCTCCTTTATTTGCTCAGCGGTTCAGCGTCCTATTTCTTCCACTACTGGCGCCCTGGATCTACCACTCGGGACCCTTCATTAGTACCCGTCTCTCAGTCCTGCTAAGTCCTGTTACCTTCTGCGTTACAAGCTCAAGGTCTAGTGGCTAGGTGTCTTCTCCTGGGACCCATCTCTGGAAGGCAATTGTGTCTCGATCAGTTTTCCTCAGGATCACGCTATCCCTCCTTCTTTGGTCTCCCCTTACTGAGGGTCACCCTTTAATTGTAGCACTGCTTACATCGCACTATAAACCCTAACTCGCTAACTAGCAGGAAGCCATCACTCTCCCTAACTCTAAACCCTCCCACTTTGGGCTAGTCCTAAACATTAACTCCTAACTTACCCTATCATCAACTATCTACATCCCTATACATTACACTACCTATCTTACACTACTATACATTACAAGTCACATTACACTATATACCGTATACAAAGACGAAAGACATTATTCATAATACAATACAACACATAACGCGACTGGTGTTTTCATGGGTAGGAACTAGTGTTGAGCGAGCACTAAAATGCTCGGGTGCTCGAAGCTCGGGCCGAGCTCACCGTGATACTTGGGTGCTCGACCCGAGCAACGAGCCCAATGTTAGTCTATGGGAGACCCGAGCATTTTTGTGGCGGCACCCCCGGCAGTCTATAGAAAGCCTAAAAAGTGCCCAAAACGATAGTGACAGTGCTCAAAAGACATGGGGACAGCATGGGCATCGGCCCAGGAAGCATTTCTGACCCCCAGGTCACTGCTGTCAACAACGTGGTCAGAGGTATTAAGCCACTTTTACGGGCTCACAATAAAACGTTCAAAAACGAAACTGAAAGTGTTTTCCTGTGAAATATGTTGAGGAACTTCTTTTCCAGGGTAAAGACTTGTGTATAAGGTAAAATAAATAACCAAAAACAAAAATACACCTCCACACCTTGAGCTATGTTCACAAGTAGCATTTTTTATGCGTTTTTGCACTTTTGTATTGCTTTCAACCATGACAAATGCATTCACCGGGAAATGTCATTTTAACATTTTACAATCTTATCTGGCCATGTGCTGTGTGACACATGCTTACAGTGCTGAAAAGACATGGGAACAGCATGGGGAAGACCCCTGGAAGCATCTCTGATACCCAGGTCACTGCCTAAAAGTGCGCACATCAGAAGTGATCCTTGCCGCATCAGAAGATGCAGACCTGGAACTATCCTCGTGCAAGTCCTTGTCCCAGGGCAGTGTTCAATTGTATCTCCCCCATTCCTTGCAATGCAAGCGCAAGTATGCAGCCTGCCACCCACCCCCAGGCTACAATACCATACTGCTAGCTTGCACTTGAAATGGGGCCTTTTAGTTTGGAGGAGGCCGAAGCTGGCCACTACCTCGTGGCTGCTTCGGCAGCGAGGTATCCATACTCAGTCCCCAGCTGCCCGGCGGCCGGGTGTCCACGCTTGGTCCCGAGCCGCCAGGGGGCGGCCGGGTGTCCATACTCGGTTCCCAGCCGCCCCGTGGCCGGGTGTCCACACACGGTCCTCAGCCGCCTGGGGGCGGCCGGGTGTCCATAAACGGTCTCCAGCCACCCCTATTTCTCCTGGGAACTTCCCCCACACTTTTCTTAGCCTGGCCTGCTTTAGGGCAGCATTGGACGAGCCCACCAGAGAACCAGACTCCTCCGGTGGGCCCTGGCTTCTCCATCAGAGAAGTTGAGAATGCCAAGGTGAGGAGCTGATGATGATGATAGAAGTTAGCGTCTGCTTTGTTTTCTTGGAATGCAAGCGCATGTATGTTGTAGCGGCTAGGCCTGAGGTGGTCAGCGTTTTGGCGCATAGCCTACCTCCTCCTAGGATTGCTGGATGTTTTCCTGCTACTATCCCAGCTCTATGACTCCCGTTAAAACAAAGCTTCAGGTGATGAATGATGGATGAGGTGGTGGCAAAGGAAAAAGAGCAGGAGGAACAGGGACCATTCACATCAATATCAGGCCAGTCAACCACACATGTCTTGTAGGATATGTTTCTGTGCCAAAAGGAGCGGTTCGGCTACACAGTTATAGGGCATGCAGTGAGTGCAATGCCTTACAAAAATTTCGAGGCAATCCAATGCCCCTTGGAAGTGACATGGAGGTCAGAAGGCCTTAACTAAACCGTTTTTTCCATTTATAGCAACTGGGTCTTCTGTGCACTGTTAGCCTAAGCAGTGAATGGAAGGCTTTCCAAAAATTATGAGGAACTGCAATGCCCCTTGAAACAGACGTGGATTACAGCATACTAAAAACCTTCTACCCATTATTGGGGAGTGGGTCTCCCTTAGTGTTTGCCTATGCATTGAAGAGCAAAAGCTGACTAAAATTAGGAGGAAATGCAATGCCCGTTGGAAGAATGGTGGAGGTCGCAGTGGAATGAAAAGACAATATCAATGCCCCTTGGAAAAGTGGTGGAGGTCGCATTAGCTTAACAAGACCGTTTTAATGCCCCTTGGAAGAGACGTGGAGGTCGCATTAGCTTAACAAGACAGTTTTAATGCCCCTTGGAAGAGACGTGGAGGTCGCAGTAGCTTAACAAGACATTTTTAATGCCCCTTGGAAGAATGGTGGAGGTCGCAGTGGAATAAAAAGACAATATCAATGCCCCTTGGAAAAGTGGTGGAGGTCGCAGTAGCTTAACAAGACGGTTTTAATGCCCCTTGGAAGAGACGTGGAGGTTGCAGTAGCTTAACAAGACAGTTTTAATGCCCCTTGGAAGAGACGTGGAGGTCGCAGTAGCTTAGCAAGACGGTTTTAATGCCCCTTGGAAGAATGCTGGAGATCACAGTGGAATAAAAAGACAATATGAATGCCCCTTGGAAAAGTGGTGGAGGTCGCAGCAGCTTAACAAGACGGTTTTCATGCCCCTTACAAGAGCAATGCAGTACAGCAAATTAAAAACATAATTCCCATTATTGGGGAGTGGGTCTCCCATAGTCTTTGACTATGCCTTCCAAGCAAAAGCTGCCAAAAATTAGGACGGAGGAACTTGCATTGCTAGCAACACGGACCACGGTCACCCTGGTGGTATAGTGGTGGTGGAGGCTGAGGATAAGGAGAAGAGCAAAATACAGCCGAAATGAGGAAGCGTATACCCATGTGTGGGTGTGAAGCGGTGCATGGGAATACACCTCCCAAAATAACACAGTGGATTTGACTTTATGTTACTCTGCTGTCATTTGGTGGTGATGAGAAGTCTGGCCCAATCCAGCCCTTGTTCATTTTGATAAGGGTCAGCTTGTCAGCATTGTCAGTTGACAGGCAAGTGCGCTTATCAGTTATAATTCCCCCAGCGACACTAAAAACACGCTCCGATAACACGCTAGCGGCATGGCAGGCCAGGACCTCCAAAGCGTACAGAGTGAGTTCATTCCTAGTGTCCAGCTTGGATATCCAATAATTAAAAAGCACAGAGGAATCACGGAGGATGCTGGTATGGTCGGCAAGGTACTCCCTCACCATCTTTTGAAACTTTCCACTCCTTGTGAGAGTACCCAGCGCCTCAGGGCCTGTAAGCTGGGCGGGTCTCAGAATACTGTCCCAGAATGTTGACAGTGTTCCCCTGCCTCAGCTGGATTGGAGTTGCGTCTCTCTCGCGTGTATGCCTTGGTTGGTCAACGAACTGTGACCTCTGCCGCTAGCGTGTTCAGATGGGAATTTTTTTAACAGTTCTGCAGAAAGGGCCTTCTGGTACTGCCACATTTTTGTAGACCTCTCCACCTTAGGAATAAGAGAGTGAAAGTTCTCCTTGTAGCGGGGGTCTAAAAGTGTCACCAACCAGTAATGACTGTCACCCAACATTTTGACAACGCGAGGGTCACGGTTAAGGCAGCGTAACATAAAGTCAGCCATGTGTGCCAGATTGGTAACGGGCAAGACTTCCGTGTCCTCACCAAGATGACGACTGACCATGCTCTCCTCCTCCTCCTCCTCCTCCCCCCTGTCCTCAGGCCACCCACGCTGAACCGACTGTATGACAGTTGTACAGGTACTACCGTCTACAGCCCATGATACCAGCTCCTGTTCTTCCTCCTCCTCCTCCTCTCCCTCATTGTCCCCCAATGCATGTTGAGATGAGATGAGGCTGGGCTGTGTGTAATCGCCCATTACGGCTTCTTGATCCATCTCATCATACTCTGGCTGCAATGCCTCCTCTTTAATTCTCTGCAGAGAGCGTTGCAAAAGACAGACAAGTGGGATGCTGATGTTAATGATGGTGTCATCGCCACTCACCATCTTGGTGGACTCCTCAAAGTTTGTCAGGATGGTACATATGTCAGACCTCCAGGTTCACTCCTGAGGTCTTATGTGTGGAGTCTGACCTGAATATCGACGGCCTTGTTGCAGCTGGTACTCCACAACTGCTCTCTTCTGCTCACAAATCCTTTGCAACATGTGGAGGGTAGAGTTCCAATGTGTGGGGACATCACACAGCAGTCGGTGTGCCGGAAGCTGCAAACGCTGCTGCAACACAGCAAGGGCGGCGGAAGCTGTAGCCGACTTCTGAAAATGAGCTGACAGGCGGCGTACTTTAACGAGCAGATCTGTCAACTCGGGGTACGATTTAAGAAACTGCTGAACCACGAGGTTAAGCACATGAGCCAGGCATGGTACGTGTGTGATCTCGCCTCGCCTCAGAGCCGCCACCAGGTTATGGTCATTGTTACACACGACCATGCCTGGATGTAGGTTCAAAGGTCTCAGCCACAGATCTGCCTGCTCTTTCACAGCTGTCCACAACTCACAAGCAGTGTGAGGTTTATCACCTAAGCTTATGAGTTTCAGCACAGCCTGTTGTCGCTTGGCTGAGGCAGTACTGCAGTGCTTCCAGCTTGTAACTGATGTGGTGATATCTGAGATGGAGGCTGAACATGAGGAGGAGGAGGAGGAGGATGATGCGCAGGAGCTGTACACCGTGGGGGCAACTCTGACTGACATAGGGCCCGCAATCCTCGGTGTGGGGAGGATGTGTTCCGTCCCAAGGTCCGACTGAGTCCCGGCTTCCACTATGTTTACCCAGTGTGCCGTCAGGGAGATGTACCATGCCTGGCCACAAGCACTTGTCCATGTGTCCGTTGTCAGGTGGACTCTCCCAGTAACTGCGTTGTTGAGGGCACGGCAGATGTTTTGGGGCACGTGCTTGTGTAGTGCGGGGATGGCAGACCGGGCAAAATAGTGTCGGCTGGGGACCGAGTACCGAGGGACGGCCACCGCCATAAAGTTGCGGAAGGATTCTGTCTCCACCAGCCTAAAAGGCAGCATTTCCAAAGCAAGCAGTCGTGAAATGTGCGAATTTAGGACTTGGCCTGTGGGGCGTTGGCTGCAAATTTGCGCTTTCGTTCAAAGCTCTGGGATATGGACAATTAAACGCTGCGGTGGGACGTTGACGTTGATGCTGTTTCTTGAGAAACTACCATAACAAGTGAAGACTGAGAGGAGGGGGCATCTTTGCATGCAGTATGAACAGGGGATTGCCTTGCACGCACAACAGGGGGTTCTCTTACATGCACAACAGCGGAAGAAGCAGTGGTGACACCCGCTGACACGGGTCATGAACCCTGGGGTTCGCCCCACAAAGTCGGGTGCTTTGCTGACATGTGCCTGATCATGCTAGTGGTGGTCAGGCTGGTTGTTTTGTCACCCCTGCTGATGCTGGCATGGCAGTTGGTACTACAAATGGCCTTTTTGGGGTTATCAGCAGAGTCTTTAAAAAAATTCCAGACTCTGGAAGACCTACAGGTTGTACTGGCAACGTCCCTCGTGTTGGTGTTACGGGGAACTGTTGCCCGCCTTCTGTGTGCGGCCACCACACTGCTTCTTCCTGCCTGTTGGGGTACTCTGCCTCCCTCCCCATGTGTGCTGCTGGCCTCGCTCTGCGTGTCCTCCTGCCAGGTTGGGTCAGTTACTAGATCATCCACCACCTCCTCCTCTTCCACTTGCGCACCACGATCCTCCTCCTCACTTCGTGGCAATTGTGTCTCGCCATCGTCCACCTCTTGTGACAAATTGCCAGCGTCGACTTCCTGTGGCCGTGGCTGTTCAAATATTTGGGCATTGCTACATGGGATCTCCTCTTCCAACACTTCAAGCAGAGCAGGCGAGGGGCACAAATATGGAAATGGACCAGTGAACAGCTCTTCAGAATGTCCAAGTGTGGGATCAGTTGCTGTCTGACGACACTCGGCATAGTGGGAGGAAGGAGCATCAGGGTGAGGAGGAGTATGCGGTCGAGACTCACGGCTACTAAAACTTGACCGTGTGGAAGACAGACCGGAGGTGGTGGTGCCCAGGTAACTGGAACTGTTATCTGCTATCCAATTAATAACCTGTTCACACTGATCAGTTCGCAATACTGGTGTTGTAGTGTGCTTCCCTAGTAATTCGGTCAAGAAGTGGGAGCGAGTAGATGTGGCTGTTGGTTGTGGCACATTTTCACCTTGGCCACGGCCCCGTCCTCTACACGCACCATCACCAGAACGTCCAGTTCCACGTCCCTTGCCACGCGCCTTGCCCATTGTAAATGAAGTAAAATAGCTTACACTCGCACTATCAAAAAAAAGGGTAATAAAAAGGAGATTAGAACCGTGGAAGAGGAAAACCACAGTTCTATTTCTCTGGCCTACACCAGACTCTTTTAAACAGATATATTGGTGTCTGAACAGTGAGGGAGACACTATTACTGTTTCTTTACGGCAAAAAATGTTAAAAGCAGGATAATACAGAGATTTGACCCGTGGAACTACAAAACCACAGTTCTATTTCTCTGGCCTACACCAGACTCTTTTAAACAGGTATATTGGTGTCTGACCAGTCACAGACACACTCAATTTTTTTTTTTTTTTGGGGGGGGGGGAATACCAAAAGGTTAATAAGACTCGTATTTGTACAGTCTGACTGAGGAAAAAAAAAATACAGGATTTAGATGAAAAAAAAAAAGGAATTTTCCTGGCCCCTGAGACCGGGGTATAAGTCTAGCAATTTGACCAACAGGAGCACACAGGACTGTAATGCAGCGTTTGCTGGTATAACCACTGCGTCTCATATACAGCCTGCCTGCCTGCTTGCCTGATATCTGTGATGGATATTAGTCCTGAGAAGGACTGTTTGTTTGATTTGGCAAGCTTTAGACACCCTACACTACCTATTTCGCACTATATATCTCTCCCTAACTCAGCAGCACTCTCCCTACACTGTCTGATCCGGAGCGACTGTGTCCAAGATGGCGGCGCCTGGTTTTAAATACTCAAGGTGACGCTGTGCGGCCAGTCAATCACTGTAATGCCCACAAACAACATGGCTGCGGCATTCCAGTGACTGGCTGGCAATCCCTGCATGTTCATTGGCTCTTTAAAGAGCGCCAAACGTGCAGGGCGGAGACCCGAGCTCCCGCCCGAGTAACCCGGAAATGCTCGGTGCTCGCCGAACATCCCGAGTAGTGAGATGTTCGGGCGAATACCGAGCAGTGTCGAGCATGCTCGCTCAACACTAGTAGGAACATGACAGACATTGTCCACCACCCCTACACATGTTTGGTATCGCTATCGCGTAAGTGGTCAATGACGGAAAAATGTTTCATTATCACATCCTGTACCATGGGAACCATCAGAGTATATTGTGGAGGAGCCATTGGATTTGGAGGGGTGAGTATATATAATTTTATTATATTTTACCCATCACTTGCTGTTGTATTTTTTTATTGGACAACCCCTGAACCACTAGGTTAAAAGTTATATGACCAAGCCCTATTAGTGTTACGCAACATTATTTTGTATGTATGTATTTCGTAACTACAAAAGCCTATGTAAAATCAAAATAACCTGTGCAAATCCGTAAATTGTCTTAATGCTCGTACAAATAATATCTTTTATAAATTCTGGTGAGATGTTTTACGTTTTATTATATCTGACTGATTTATTCTCTGACAACTTTTTGAAAAATCCTCACACTTACTTCATGGACATGCGAACAGCCCCATAGACTATGTACAGTAGTGTTCAAAATAATAGCAGACCAATATGACTAACCAGATTAATCACTGTTTTTGGTATAAATTATATTATCACATGTCAAACAATTTACCAGTTGGTGCAGTAGATTCTAAGAAAACCAACAGACTCAACATTCATGAGCTGCATGTTTTTGAGTTTATGTATTTGAATAATTATTTGAAAGGGGGTGTGCACAAAATAATAGCAGTGTGGAGATCAATTAGTGAGGTCAGTCATTCTGGGAAGAAACAGATGTGAATCAGGTGGCCCTTATTTAAGGGTGAAGCCAGCACATGTTGTACATGCATTTCTCCTAGAAAGCCTGAGAAATATGGGTCGTTCGAGACATTGTTCAGAAGAACAGCGCACTTTGAATAAAAAGTTGATTGGAGAGGGTACAACTTATAAAGAAGTGCAGACAATGATAGGCTGGTCAGCTAAAATGATCTCCAAAGCTTTAAAATGGAAAGCAAAACCAGAGAGACGTGGAAGAAAACAAAAAACTACCATTCAAATGGATCGAAGAATAGCCAGAAAGGCAAAGGCTCAGCCAATGATCAGCCCTAGGATGATCAAAGACAGTCTCAAATTACCTGTGATTACTGTGACAGATGCCTGTGTGAAGGTAATCTCTTAGCAAGAAGTCCCCGCAAAGTCCCACTGTTAAAAAAAAAAAAAAAAAGACATGTACTGAAGCAGATACAATTTGCCAAAGAACACATCAACTGGCCTAAAGAGAAATGGAGAAACATTTTGTGAACTAATGAAAGTAAAATAGTTCTTTTTAGGTCCAAGGGCCACAGACAGTTTGTCAGATGACCCCCAAACTCTGCATTCAAGCCACAGTACGCTCTGAAGACATTGAAGCATGGTGGTGCAAGCATGGGCATGTTTCTCTTACTATAGTGCTGGACATATTTACTGGGATCATGGACCAGTTTGCATACATTAAAATACTTTAAGAGCTCATATTTCCTTACGCTGAAGAGGCTTTGCCCTTGAAATGGGTGCTTCAACAAGACAACGACCCTAGGCACACCAGTAAACGAGCAAAATCTTGGTTCCAGTCCAACAAAATTGAGGTTATGCAGTGGCCAGCCCAATCCCCGAACCTTAATCCGATAGAACACTTGTGGGGTGACATCAAAAATGCCGTTTCTGAGGCAAAGCCAACAGATGCCAAAAAAAGTGGGATGTAGTCAAAGCATCCTGGGCTGGAATAACAGTTGACAGGTGCCAGAGGTTGGTTGACTTGATCAACATAGATGTGAAGCAGTTCTAAAATACTGTGGTTATAAAACTAAATATTAGGTTAGTGATTCACAGGAATGCTAAATTCTCAAAAAGAAGAGTACATATTGTGAGTTTGTAAAGACAAATGCAGACACTGCTATTTTTTTAGAACAGCCCAATGTTCGTTTTTTGTTATTTTCTGTAAAGTTGTTAAAAATTATATATATTGCTCTTCATGTTTTGAATTAGAAAACAGTGTGCAATGTTCCCAGTGCATGGAAATAAAAACTAGTATAAAGATTTTGTGCTTAACTCATGTTTTGAACACAGTGCTATTATTTTGAAAACTACTGTAAGGTGTATCTGTGAAAAACATGGATAGAACTCATGCGAGCAACTCAAGTGTCTATGAGCCCTTACTTTAAGGTTTTGTATATGTTTGCAAAATGATGTTTTTAATGCTGCTCACTCTTCTGTGAAGGACCAGCAATTCCTGTTGGGGTAGATGTACAAGTGGAAAGCTTAGACAGTATTTCTGAAGTGGACATGGTAAGTATAACATTGTTCATAGTCACCATTACAATGTATTTATGAAAGATACAAGTATACTGTATATCTAATTACTAATTATCTAAGTAATATCTAATTACTAAATATCACGTGCACTTTAGCCAGAGTTATGGCTCTCATTGGGGCTATTTTTTTTTTTTCATTTCAATTAAACATGTACAGTCATAGCCAAACTCACTCATAATTTTCCTAAGAACATTGTGCGGAATAAAGAATGGAATCTACACATCCTCCAAGAGCATCTTCTCCCAATGATCCAGGAGCAAATTGTGATGAACAATGCTTTTTTCCAGCATGTCCAGCATGATGGAGACCATGTCACAAGGCAAAAGCGATAACCAAGTGGCTCAGTGAACAATCTCCTACTGATCAAATAAGGAATTCCCTTATATATAAATGAGAATCTCTTCGTTCTTTACTTTTACATAAATCGAAAGCCAAATTATCTAAATGCTGATGCCATTATTACAAACATGGCAATAAAAGCAGTACAATGCTAGCTAGGGCCTTAAGAGTACAGCAACCTCACCTTATTTCTAATTTCAACGCGCTGTCTAAGGGCTCCTTTTTCCCGGGGGGGTTCCTTACGAGCTCTTATACAACCCCTGGCAAAAATAATGGAATCACCGGGCTCGGAGGATGTTCATTCAGTTGTTTAATGTTGTTGAAAAAAAGCAGATCACAGACATGGCACAAAACTAAAGTCATTTTAAATGGCAACTTTACGGCTTTAAGAAACACTAAAAGAAATCAAGATTAAAAATGTGGTACTCAGTAAGTGTAATTTTTTTCAGACCAAGCAGAGGGAAAAAAATTATGGAATCACTCAATTCTGAGGAAAAAATTATGGAATTATGAAAAACAAACACACAAAAGAACACTCCAATACATCACTAGTATTTTGTTGCACCACCTCTGGCTTTAATAACAGCTTGCAGTCTCTGAGCCATGGACTTAATGAGTGACAAACAGTACTCTTCATCAATCTAGCTCCAACTTTCTCTGATTGCTGTTGCCAGATCAGCTTTGCAGGTTGGAGCCTTGTCATGGACCATTTTCTTCAACTTCCACCAAAGATTTTCAATTGGATTGAGATCCGGACTATTTGCAGGCCATGACATTGACCTTATGTGTCTTCTTTCAAGGAATGTTTTCACAGTTTTTGCTCTATGACAGGATGCATTATCATCTTGAAAAATGATGCCATCATCCCCAAACATCCTTTCAATTGATGGTATAAGAAAACTGTCCAAAATATCAATGTAAACTTGGGCATTTATTGAAGATGTAATGACAGCCATCTCGCCAGTGCCTTTACCTGACATGCAGCCCCATATCATCAATGACTGTGGAAATTTTCATGTTCTCTTCATGCAGTCATCTTTATAAATCTCATTGGAACGGCACCAAACAAAAGTTCCAGCATCATCACCTTGCCCAATGCAGATTCGCGATTCATCACTGAATATGACTTTCATCCAGTCATCCACAGTCCACGATTGATTTTCCTTAGCCCATTGTAACCTTGTTTTTTTCTGTTTAGGTTTTAATGATGGCTTATGTTTAGCTTTTCTGTATGTAAATCCCATTTCCTTTAGGCGGTTTCTTACAGTTCGGTCACAGACATTGACTCCAGTTTCCTCCCATTCGTTCCTCATTTGTTTTGTTGTGCATTTCCTGTTTTGGAGACATATTGCTTTAAGTTTCCAGTCTTGACGCTTTGATGTCTTCCTTGGTCTACCAGTATGTTTGCCTTTAACAATCTTCCCATGTTGTTTGTATTTGGTCCAGATTTTAGACACAGCTGACTGTGAACAACCAACATCTTTTGCAACATTGCATGATGATTTACCTTCTTTTAAGAGTTTGATAATCCTCTCCTTTGTTTCAATTGACATCTCTCGTGTTGGAGCCATGATTCATGTCAGTCCACTTAGTGCAACAGCTCTCCAAGGTGTGATCACTCCTTTTTAGATGCAGACTAACGAGCAGATCCAATTTTATGCAGGTGTTAGTTTTGGAAATGAAAATTTACAGGGTGATTCCATAATTTTTTCCTCAGAATTGAGTGATTCCATAATTTTTCCCTCTGCTTGGTCTGAAAAAAATTACTCTTACGGAGTACCACATTTTTAATCTTGATTTTAGTGTTTCTTAAAGCCCTAAAGTTGCCATTTGAAATGACTTTAGTTTTGTGCCATGTCTGTGATTTTTTTCAACAACATTAAACAACTGAATGAACATCCTCTGAGCCGGGTGATTCCATAATTTTTGCCAGGGGTTGTATCTGTTATTCAGAAGGAGCGAAATCTCAATGTAGAAGCTATAGACCTATCTCACTCCCTAAAGAAGCACTCCCATATTGCACATAATATATTGCAATCATCATATTATACAGCACTGTGTACTTACAATTGCTCATTTTGCCTTTCTGCCCACCTAATTCTTTTGTTTTCTCTGCTTTATGTAAAAACAGGAAGTATTTTGTCCCTGCATTTATCATCCCCCTGTTCAACTCCTGATCTAACTGCTCCTTCTTCACCCTGCCAGGGGCATTTGCAGTGACTTATGACTCATGCAGGGAAAATTGATTTCCTGTTTCTACATAGAGATTAGAAGGATTCAGTTAGTCTGTTTTTAATCATGTGATGTCATAGACCTAATGGAAAACAGAAGGATTAGCTGGGTAGAAGGGAAAAATTAGCAATTGCAAATACAGTGCTATATAATATGATTGCATTATATTAAGAGGATAAAAATTTAGATGGGAGTGTTTCTTTAATGTAGTGATATCAAACTATTTTCAAAAATGATCAAGTCCAGACTGTTAGCAGAAATTATCCATCCAGATCAGGCAGGGTTCATGAGAGGTAGAGAGGCAGTGGGACATCACAACTAAAGCACTAAACTTCATATATAGAGCCAGAGTAAAGTCTCAGCATCTTATGCTTTTGTGTACTGATGCCGAAAATCAGAAGAGCCATATTATACCGCTTTAAGTCTTCAGGAAGTATAGGTTTTCCTATTTTCAGATCTTACTACATTGCTTCCCACCTCTCTAGAATCTTGGACTGGTACCAGAACAGTAAGAAAAAAAGCATGGATCGGGATTGAGCAAAAGCTTTACAAAAATCCCCCTTATAGCTGCACCTTGGCTGTGCTTGACTCTGTTTAAATCATTTAAAGCACACCCCGCAATTGGGGTTACCCTTGTCTGTTGTGCCAACCCTGTGGTTCACCCCCAGTTTATATCACAAACCTCCATGTATCCTATCTTGGGTAATCCGCATTTCCCCCTGGGTTTAGATGATTCTATGTTTCGTTGTTGGTTAAACAGTGGCTACTTCAGAATATCTCACTTTGGGGACAGACATAATTGGCCTTCAAAGTAACAACTTCTGGAGATTTCCACTACGTTTTCCCTGGGAGATTGGAGAGTTGGTCAACTTATCCATTTTTTTCCAATCAATCTCTCCCAGATCTCTCATTAATAGTGGCAAGACACCCTTTGAAGCCACTTGCTCAGATACTGGTCCTTTAAGACAAACTCTATCTTTTTCATATTCATTGCTAATCAACCCCCAAGAACAACCTCCCCCTACTTTCAAACTCAATGGGAAAGTGACTTGGGGCTCAGTCTCTCGAGGGAGCAGTGAAAGTGTATTTCTTCCATGAAGCCGGCTATAAACTGCTGTCTCGGTGGTATAGCGCTCTAACCCGCTTACATTCTATCTTCCCAGAAGTCAACCCTATGTGTTGGAGATGTGGAACTGAAGAGGATGACTTATTACATATTTTTTGGTCCTGCAGACTTCTTACCCTTTTTTGGGAAAAAGTGCAACTAGTGATACATAAGATCACAGACCTTACATTAGACCTAAACCAAGCTGTTACGGGTCCGGACGGTGGAACCACTGTGCCGTGGTACAAGGAGGGACCAGAGGGGCATAACTAAGTGCCTACCCGGACCAACCCTGGCTACACGGCGGCTTAATCGACTCCGGGAAGGTGAACCAGGTGCCACTCTGGGGCCGATCTCGTGTGAGAGCAGGCGACTCCCACGGGCTGATAGCCGAAGCGGACTGGCACGACAGATGGGCTGACTGATGTGCACGGCTGGTAGGCAGGTGGACGGAGCTGTCTGACGGACAGGCTCAGCTGGCAGGCTGATAGACAGGCTGGCTTGCATGGCTGATGGACAGGCTGGCGGACAGCACTGGGACCTGAGGGCTGGAGAGAGTGTTGGCACACAAACTACAACATTGCACAGGAACCTCCATTTTAGAGGAGGTGCCTAAAATATCGGCTGTCCTCTGGCGATTGGCCAGGGACATAATAGGATGGCGCTTGCGGCCCCTTTAAGAAGCAGGGAGCTCGCGCCCGCCCTAAGCACAGTGCCTGGGGATCTGCACGCTGTGCATGCACCCCAGGCACGCAGAGAAGAGCGGTGGATGACGGAGCAGAGCCGCAGCGGTAAGGTGGTTGGCGTCTCTGCCGGGCAGGAGGCAGAGACGCCAGCGCTAGAGTACATCCCCCTTTACACCCCCTCTTCTTCAAGCCTGCAAGAAACCTTTCCAGAAGAAGAGGAGCATTAATGTTCTCCCTGGGCTCCCATGACCTCTACTCAGGACCAAACCCCTTCCAATCCACAAGAAAGAGTTTTTCCTCTTAAACTCTTGGAGGCCAAAATGCTCTCTACCTCAAAAACGTCTTCAGCGCTGACTAGAGCTGGAATGGTACCTGGATCATCAGAGAAAGAATTGAGGACAACAGATTTAAAGAGAGACACATGGAAGGAATTGGGGATCCGTAACGAGGCAGGGAGTATCAACTTGTATGCCACTGGATTAATTTGGCTCAGAATCTCGAATGGACCAATGAACCGTGGACCCAACTTGTAAGAAGGCATCTTGAGATGGACATACTTAGAGGAAAGCCACACCTTGTCCCCTGGACGGAGTAGAGGTGGGTCCAGACGTCTCTTGTCAGCATGTCTCTTCATCCGCTCAGAGGATTGTAGCAATGTCGTTTTAGTGTCTTCCCAAATCACCGAAAAGTTTCTGACGAGAGACTCCACAGCAGGATTGTCCACTGAAGTAGAAACAAGAAACGGAATATTGGGATGCTGACCGTACACCACAAAGAATGAAGATTTGGCTGAGGATTCACTCACATGGTTATTGTAGGAAAATTCGGCCCAAGGTAGGAGCTCCACCCAGTCATTATGGTGAGCGTTGACGAAATGCCGAAGGAAACTAGTGAGGATCTGATTGATACACTCAACCTGACCATTGGACTGAGGGTGATAGGCCGAAGAGAAGTCCGAAGCGACATTCAGCAGCTTACATGTGGCTCTCCAGAAGAGTGAAGTAAACTGAACTCCTCTATCCGAGAAAATATGGAGAGGTAGGCCGTGGAGACAGAAGATGTGAAAGATGAAGTCTTTGGCTAGCACTGGCGCAGAAGGAAGACTTGGCAAGGGAATGAAGTGAGCAATCTTGGAGAAGCGGTCAGCGACCACCCAAATGACAGTACAACTGGCCGATACAGGAAGATCCATGATGAAATCCATCGCAATGTGTTGCCACGGAGCAGAAGGCACGGGAAGAGGAAGAAGTCAACCAGTCAGAAGTTGCCTAGGTGTCTTGTTACGGCCACAGGAAGAGCAAGCAGAGACAAAATAAGCAACGTCCTTGAGCAGAGTCGGCCACCAGTAATGTCGGGAAATTAACAGAAGCGTCTTCTTCTGACCGGCATGTCCAGCCAGTTTGGAAAAATTGCCCCAGAGTAAGACCCTCCTCCTATCAGGAGCTGCCACAAAGGTCTTACCAGAAGGAAGATGAGACAGATCAAACTGGGCGACAGTCATTATTCTGGAGGGATCAATGATGTGCAGAGGCTCCTCCTCTTGATCGGTAGACAGGAAGGAACGGAGAGTGCGTCTGCCTTAATATTCTAGTCTGCTGGACGGAAATGAAGGGTGAAGTTGAAGCGAGCAAAGAACAGAGACCATCTGGCCTTATGAGGATTGAGTCGCTGAGCGGATTGCAAGTAGGAGAGATTCTTGTGATCCGTATAGATGACCCCACGGTGCAGAGCCCTCTCTAGCAAGAACCGCCATTCCTCCAATGCCAGTTTAATAGCAAGCAGTTCTCGATCACCAATGGAGTAATTGCGCTCCGAGGGAGAGAAGAGTTTGGAAAAGAAGCTGCATGTTACCATTCGCCCGGACGAGGACTTCTGGGTGAGAACTGCTCCGGCCCCAGACGAAGAGGCATCAACCTCCAGGAAGAACTGCTTGTTACCATCAGGACGATGAAGCACTGGAGCAGAGGAGAAAGCTTGTTTCAAGGATACGAAGGCGTTTTCCGCCTCCGGAGTCCATTCCTTGGGGTTAATCCCTTTGCGGGTCAGAGCAGAGATGGGAGCTGTCCGGGAGGAAAAGTGAGGAATGAACAGGCGGTAATAATTAGTGAACCCCAAAAACCACTGAATAGCCTTCAACCCCTCCGGTCAGGGCCATTTTAGAACGGCAGACACCTTTTCAGGATCCATCTTAAGCCCGGTCTCTGAGATTATGTATCCCAGGAAGGGAAGAGATGTCTGTTCAAAGACGCATTTCTTGAATTTGGCATACAGACAATTTTTTCTGAGCCTCTGCAGTACCTGTCGAACATCTCTTCCATGTGAGGGCAGATCAGAAGAGAACACCAGGATGGCGTCCAGATACACTACCACGCATGAGTACAGAAGATCTCTGAAGATATCATTCACCAGTTCTTGGAAGACTGCTGGTGCGTTACAGTGTCCGAAGGGCATCACGCGGTACACATAGTGGCTATCCCGGGTGTTGAATGCCGTCTTCCACTCATCACCTTGGCGAATCCGGATAAGATTGTATGCGCCACGGTGATCGAGCTTAGTAAAGACCTTGGTGCCCTTGAGGCTGTCAAGCAACTCAGAGATGAGAGGCAGAGGATACTTATTTTTGATAGTGATTTGATTTAGGCCGCTATAGTCGATACATGGGCGAAGAGAGCCATCCTTCTTTTTGACTAAGAAGAATCCTGCTCCAGCCGGAGAGGTAGATTTCTGGATAAATCCCCTAGCAAGATTCTCCTCGCTGTATTCGGACATGGCTCTGGTCTCGGCCACCGTCGGGGGGTAAATTCAACCTCGGGGAGGTGAAGCACCAGGGATGAGGTCAATAGGACAGTTATACGGCCTATGTGGTGGCAGTGTCTCAGCCTCCTTGTCAAAGACCTCAGCGTATGACCAGTAGGGTGCCGGCAAGCTGGGCAAATTAGCTGGAGAGGACAGAGGTCGAGCAGGATAGACAGGAGCCAAGCAGGTCCTGTGACACTCCTGACCCCAACCGAGCACCTCTCCCGAACTCCAATTCAAGACCGGCTCATGTGTTTGAAGCCAGGGTAGACCAAACAGTAATGAGTGGGAGAGGCCAGACAGTACGTAGAAGGAGATTTTCTCCGAGTGTAGCATTCCTACCTGAAGAACTACAGGCTTGGTGATGAACAAGATGGATTCAGAAAGAAGTTTCCCATCCACAGAGGAGACCACTAACGGATCTGCAAGATGTTGGATAGGGATCCGATACTGCTCCACAATGGCCTGTTGGATGAGATTCCCAGCGGCACTGGTCCAGGTAGGCAGTCTCAAAGAAGTGTGTCTTACCGCGGGTGATCAATACAGACAGAGTCAGGGGTGGAGAGGAGGAATTTTTGCCTAGGACGACCTCTCCAAGCGATCCTAGACACTGGAGTTTCCCGGTCTCACTTGACAAGAACGGATTAGATGCTCAGTACTGCCACAGTAAAAGCAACTTCCCTCGGCGCGGCGGACCTCCTGGCGAGACTTGACCATCTTTACTTGGTCTATTTGCACAGACTCTGGGGAGGAGGCCGAGGCTGATGCTGGTTGAGAGACTCGCCTTTGGAAGGTTGGTGCAAGGCACAGAGGCTTTTTCTCATGGATCACCTCCTTTGAACGCTCCTGGAATCGGATGTCGATCCGTGTGGCCAACACCAGGTCGCCCAGAGAAGTGGGTATGTTATGACCGGCTAGCTCATCCTTGATCCGCCCAGAAAGGCCCTCCCAAAAGGTAGACACCAGAGCCTCGTTGTTCCAGGCAAGTTCTGATTCGACGGTGCGGAAGCGGAAACGCACAGCGTACTGGCCCACAGTGAGACTCCCTTGGCGGAGTTGAAGAAGGGAGGATGCAGTCGAAGATGTGCGTCTGGGCTCATCGAACATCCTCCGGAAAGCCTCAAGGAAATCCTGGAGATCGGACACCAGAGGATCCCCTCTCTCCCACACGGGGTTAAGCAACGCCAACGCCTCTCCGGTGAGATGAGACATAATGAATGCCACTTTAGCCTGGTCAGAAGCGAACTGATGAGCCAGAAGTTCAAAGTGCAGCATGCACTGGTTGATGAAGCCCCCACATAGAGCGGGATCACCGCCAAAACGTGGAGGAGCAGATAGCAGAGGTCCAACGCTAGGTGCCACACTGCTGCTGGGAAGAGGTGCCGCAGGAACGGATGCCACTTGGTTGGAGGCGGACTCAGCCGGGTGGACAGTGCATCCAAATGGGAGATCACAATCCGCAGGTAGGACAGGATAGTATCCTGTTGAGATCTCTGGCAGGAGACCTCTTGATACCGGTGTGAAAGCGAGGGAACCTGGGAGCCACCGGATTCCATGGCCTGTGCAAACTGTTACGGGTCCGGATGGTGAAACCACTGTGCCGTGGTACAAGGAGGGACCAGAGGGGCGTAACTAAGTGCCTACCCGGACCGACCCTGGCCACACGGCGGCTTAGTCGACTCCGTGAACCAAGGAGGAACCGAGAAGGTGAACCAGGTGCCACTCTGGGACCGACCTCGTGTGAGAGCAGGCGACTCCCACAGGCTGATAGCCGAAGCGAACTGGCACGACAGATGGGCAGAAAGCTGGTAGGCAGGCGGACGGAGCTGACTGATGGACAGGCTTGGCTGGCAGGCTGATTGTCGGGCACGACAGATAGGCTGGCGGGCACAGCAGATAGGCAGGCTGATGGACAGGCTGGCGGACAGCACTGAGACCTGAGGGCTGGAGAGAGTGTTAGCACGCAAACTACAACATTGCACAGGCACCTCCATCTTGGAGGAGGTGCCTAAAATATCGGCTGTCGTCTGGCCATTGGCCAGGGACAAATTAGGACTGCGCGCACAGCCCCTTTAAGAAGCAGGGAGCGCGCGCACTCCCTAAGCACAGTGCCCGGGCATCTGCGCACGGTGCGCGTACCTTGGGCTCACACATCCAGAGAAGCGGAGGACGCTGGAGCAGAGCCGCAGCGGTAAGGGGGTCAGCGTCTCTGCTGGGCAAGAGGCAGAGACGCCGGCGTTACACAAGCTTTTGTCCTTCTCTATCACTGAGATATTCCCCTAAGATTATATAGACACTTCATTTTAAGGCATTTAATTGCAAGAACGTGCATTCCTCTGCATTGGAAAAAAGACTATCTCTCTTTGGTTTTCAAAAATGAATGAAGTTATGTTAATGGAGGAAATCACCATCTCAGTCAATAACTCCTATGAAAGATTTTATAAGACTTGGTATTATTGGATGGAATTCAGATCCTTCGCAGAATATCAGACCTTTGCTGATGAAAGCTGAGCTCGCAATTATGGGATCTCATATCCCCTTCTGCCCTTTCCTCCCCATCTTAACCCACCCCCACACCTCTCTTTTTTTCCCCATTCTTTCTCTTTCCTGCTTCTTCTTATCTTTCCTCTCTTCTTTGTTCTTCTAAACTTTCTAGGTGTTGAATTTCACCCACTGTAAAATGTCAGGGGATTCTATACCTGATTCCTTTAATATACAGCTTGTTCAATAGTTATGGATTGTCATCTTGAAATCTATTTTAAGATAATATTTTATATTCATGAAGACGGTTAATACTTGTATAGTTTCTTCCTTCTGTATATCACATACTTTTTGTATTGTATTTAAAAATCTATAAATAAAGATCCATTGGAAAAATTTAGTGTCAGTGTCAAAATTTTTGGCCATGACTGTACAATTAAAATTATCAAAAAAATGTTGAATACTCAGCCAAACCAATAATTCTATAATGTGCATTAACTTTCTGAGTTTGATTTGTTCATTTGTGTCAATCTTAACTGGTATCCATCAAAGCACTAGGCAAAATAAATGGCATATTATTCTTTGCTACATGTAAGGTAAAAAAAAATAAATAAAATGCTGAAATGAAAGAGGCACTGGCGAGCTATCATCTATATAACATAGGCTAGCTACGGAAATCAGCTTCAATCATCGTGTGAAGCGGGGGGCTGAGTAGTCGAATAGGCGCCAATGTAATACTAAATTTTGTAAGTTTCGTCTAATGAATCTTTGTCAGGTTGCAGATGACAATCTGTCCGACAATACGGAAAAGAATGAGCCAATGATCGGCTGGATGTGACTACTGTGATATGCTGGAATTAATGGGTTTTGTCTGGCGTTCACTAATTTGTTCTCACAATTTTTATTTTCCAGGATTTCACAATGACTTTGTACCTTAGACACTACTGGAAAGATGAGAGACTGTCCTTTCCTAGCACCAATAACCAAAGTATGACCTTTGATGGGAGATTGGTAAAAAAGATTTGGGTACCGGACATGTTCTTTGTCCATTCAAAAAGATCCTTTATCCATGACACCACAACAGATAATATCATGCTGCGTGTACAGCCTAATGGGAAAGTGCTGTACAGTTTAAGGTAACCGTTCACACTTCTATAATGTTTACAGGGACATCAAGGCTTACAACAATGGAGAAGATCTATTAAAACTGTCACATTTTTAGACAGTGTAAAAGGAGACTTGACCGTATTAAGACAAATCAGGATTATCACATGGCATTGGCTGGTTGATAAATTATAGTGTATCTTTAACCCCTTTAAAATCTCTGTGTTGCGCTGTCAGTCCAGATGCCACAATTGCGAAATGCTGATGGGTTATAATGGCAGACACGAGCCTGCTGAAAACCCCCAAAGCTGCTATGTAGGTATTTCTGTGCTGCCCAGCCACAAGCAGAGCTTCATAGGAAACCATCATGTTATCTATATACTGCAATTCTGAAATACTGCAACATATAGAACTAATTATCAAAGGCCGTAGATTCAAGACCCCTAGGGGGAATAAAGAATAAAGTAAAAGGATGTTTTTAAAAAATATATAAGATCATCCCATTTTTCCACTCTTTAAATAAAAAAAATACTAATTTTGCATTTCTCAGTTAAATTCTCTTCATTCAAGATATAAAATTATTTAACCTGTATGGAAAAAGCTGTAAAAAAAAAGAGCAAAACACCAAAATTTCTGTTTTTTGGTCGCTGCATTCCCCCCCCAAAAAATGCCATAAAAAGCAATCAAACATTGTAGACCAAAACAGTACTAATGAAAACCTCAGCTTGCCATGCAAAACGCAAGTCCTTAAACAGCTCCACTGACAGAAAAAGAAGAACGTTTAGGATCTCAGAAAATAATGACCAAAACTAAATTTTTTATTTTTACAAATTTATGACTTTTTTTTCACAACTTAAAAAAAAACTTTACGTTTGGTATTACTGTAATCGTACTGATCTGGAGAATCACAGGTTATTATTATGGCACAATGAATGCTTTTTCACCATCTCACTGCAATGGAACTTTTTTTCCCAGTAGTCTGGTACACTGCATGGTAAAATGAATAGTGTCATGCAAAACTACAACAAAAAACAAGACCTCATATGCCTTTGTCTATGGGATAATACAAAATTTGGCTCTAGGAATACTGGTTTAAATGACACAATTCATGATGTTAAACAACCACCAATCAGTTATATACAATTGATGGTCATTTAAGGGTCTGTTTAGACAGGCTGACGAATGACGATATTAACAAACATTAATATGATCTTTCTGTCCTCATGCAGTATCATGTTATCAACAGCACATAACTTGTTTACATGGGACAATGTGCTGCAGAGAACGATTATGTTAAAGCTAGCTTCAAAATCATCGCACCCAATGAGAGAGAAAATTGATTGCTCATTGGATGTTTGCCGGCCTGTGTAAACAGGTCAATAGTTGGGAACGAGTGTTCCAATGATTATTCATTCTGTGATTATGGGTTTGTCTAAAATGCCATCAATTTTACATCACCTATTGCTTAGCTCACTTTGTGCCAAAGTTTTGGAGTATTTTTTTGAAGACCAGTATTGCATATTATCTACTCCCCTTTCATGTGAAACTAAAACTATTGCATTTTGTGCAAAATCTCGACCCCCATCAGAAGTGTTTAAAACACTTTAGCATAGTAAATCTCCCCCGTGTTTTTTTTTTTTTGCTAGTTGCGGGGTCCTTGTTTACAATATACCCCCCTTTTTTGCCTTTACAATTATTTCATTTTCATGCTGTTTGTGTACGAGGATCATTGTGTTCTACCTACACAGTACTACAGTGACATCTTGTGGTGTAATAGTGTTTTACATGAGTTCCAGGTTTACACAGGTTTCTGTGCTGTGCTTCATCTACATTTACTAATTTTTACCAGTGTTTATGGTGCAAATATGTAGGACCTATGCGGATGGAAGAATAAATGCTAAAAAATTAAAAATGTAAAAGAAAAGAAAAATCAGCTTATCACTAAACTGCAAGTAATGCCAAAATGTCAATGTGGTCAGTGCACAGAATCCTCCAGGCCAGCAACCTTCAGCAGTCAATAAAGTAATTAAGAAGAGGGGAGGGGGAGAAGAATGGAAACCTTCCAGCACTGTATAAAAAAGTTAACTTAGAAAATCACATTTATTGCCAAGCTTACTTTAAAAATATATGAAAAAAAATTAGACCGGAGGAGATGAGAATTAACACATTCACCTAACGCGCTTTGGACTAAGTTGAGTCCCCTGTCCTTCTCCTCGGTCTTATCTTTTTTGCATACATTTTTAAATGATTTAAGCTTTGCAATAAATGTGATTTTTTTTGTAACGGTGCTGGACGTTTTCCCTTCCTCTCACTCTCCCCTCTTCTTGATTACTTGGCTAAAAAATAGTTGATCTTGTTGTAAAAGTCTTGTCCAGAATCTACTGGTACGGTTGACTTATTCCTAAATATAATTAATAATCACATCCAAAAATGCATGTGCCATAAATGTGGCCAATGTGATTCAATGGGGTCGTAGAGTTGTACCTAAAGTTCAGATTGGTCTCACCTTATTCTGTCATAAGCGGTTTGACTCTTATAGGGCTCGACCTCCCTGCAAAGCAATATTAACATTGAAGTGTTAAATTGGCCCTACTTTATTTGCACCACATCCTTATGTCCTGTAGTGTGCGCTTCTGAGTAAAAACTCAAAGGGGAAGCTATATAGTCCATTTCTCTCAGGATAACAGGACACCAATATTTTACATGACATATGCATACTATAGATACTACATTATGCCTCAGAATTTAAGGAGGTTGTCCGAGCATATAATATTGGTGATCTATCCTTTAAAAGGGTTATCCAGGACTTTAATATTGAAGGCTGATCCTTAGGATAGGTTATCAATGTCTGATTGGTGTGGGTGCGACATCCGGTGCCCCCGCCGATTCAGCTGTTTCTGGTGTCGGCCAGAGCTGCTCAGTTGTGGAGCTGCACAACTCTGTCGATGGAATAGTGGCCGCAGCCGGGTGCTGCACATGCACTCCCTATTGATTTGAATAGGGGTACAGATGTGTAGTACCCAGCCGCGAGCACTATAAAGAATAGCAGCTGGTACTTAATATCCGGCAGTATTACTAAACAGTGTTACAGATCTGTTCTAATAACTGATCGAGCAAGACAGGTATCAATATTATATGCCCAGACAAGTCCTTTAATGTCCATCCTTTAGAGATCAATAGTTTGGACAAATATAATTTAGTGATTTTTGGAGCGTATTAAAGTATATTGTTTTTCTTTAGGGTGACCGTAACAGCTATGTGTAATATGGACTTCAGTCGATTTCCCCTTGACACGCAATCCTGTTCCTTGGAGATTGAAAGCTGTAAGCATCGCATTTTACTTTTTTTTCTGTCCCTTAAAGATATCTTGTGCAGTTTCTCTTTATGATGGACTCTACATTACATGCCGGGTTTTAGCCAATAATTGTAATAGAAAAAATCCACATGAGAAATGGAAGAGATAGACGTTTTGCAAAACACATTTCATTTTCTCATATATGATTGTGTGTCACAATAAAATATATAAGCGGATTAAAGGGAATCTATCAGGTCCCCTAAGTCTTTTAAATGGCGTCCATGATAAGTCTTTCATTCAGGTAATACAATGTTTTTATGACTGTGAATTGGGGGTAAGCAGGTGCCAAACTGCTCTGCCCTCTGCCTGGCACCTGCGTCCCTACTCCCTTGTTGATAGAAATGGCAGCAGACTCAGCTGGCAAATATACAGAAAGAAGCTTTGCTTATTAGCCAGCCAAGTCTTCTTCTTTCTGACCAACGTCTTCTGTTACTACATCTATGCCCTGTGACCCCCACACGAATCACCGTGACTCCACCAACGGGTGGGGGACAATTCAGACTTTTGCTATTCGGCCCAATGATCCCTTTTTACGTCTCTGCCCTGATGGATACTTCTGACATAGGCTATTGTATATACATACAGTAGTAAGTGCCACCGCCTGGCTTCCTTATTACAATGTGTATACTGCACAGACTATGTTTTTTTTACAGGATGCCTCTGTATAAAATAGTGTATTTGAGCGCACAATTGTATACACCAGAATAGTCCCTTCTGTTGGCCCCTATTGTTACAGTAAAAGTGAAGGAAAAATTCTAATACATATGTCAATCATTCTGAATCTTCAAATAATAAAACTATTCCTAAAATTCAATAATAAGCTCAGTATATAATGTGTATTGTTCATATATTTCTATACACACCAATTCATGGCATTACACAATATAACTTAATCAAAACCTATACAAAAATAATAAAACCATGACACATTGACTTAGTGGATCTATTAACTTCCGTTCTTGCAGTCAGAATAGCTTCACCGGCTTCCATTCTCCACATATAATAATTGCAAATTAAAAATAATTTTCCTGTATTGTTACTAGAGTTGGTGCAAATTGATTTGCAGGATCCTGTTCATTAGCCACATTAGTAATCTGTGACCGATGGATGGGAGCCCTGAGAACCACCTCTTACCTATCTGATGACAACCGCAGCTCTTCCTTTGATTGACTGGCCTGGCATCACATGTGTATTACACCACAACAATGATGGTGCATCAAGCCATTACAACAGGAGAAGAGGATGGCTCCAAGTGGTGGTCACTGACATGTACCGGGTACAGACAGGACAGCATGAGATCACAGCTGCTGCGTTCTGCAAGGTAAAACATGTTTAAAAGCAAGCAGCAAATGTTAAGGATCAGCTGTAATCACCTGCTGTCCTGTCTGTATACTCTTTTGCTTCCTCCCCTGCCCAGGAGCTGTGGTATGATCAGACCATGTCCCTGTACAGTCAGACACAGCCATTACACAGTACATAGCAGGGGCACATTTATAAGATTATCTCAGCACAGGAACATTTTTTTAACACATCCATTTGTGTGACTTATTATTAGAAGATCTATTAATTAAAATGTACTTTGTTCGTGGTACAACACCAGCTTTCTTGGAAAATGTTTTGAGTATTTTCCAGACAAACTACACATTGAACTGTGAAAAATTAACTCTTTGTATTTTTAGATGCCTACACAGAAGATGACCTTATGCTTTACTGGAAGAATGGTAATGAATCCTTAAAAACAGATGAAAGGATTTCTCTATCGCAATTTCTTATCCAGGAGTTTCACACCACCACGCGACTCGCCTTTTATAGTAGCACAGGTAATAGCTTAGTAAAAATCGAGTGAATTAATTAAAAACTTTTCTTGTATTCATACTGTAAATTGTGAATTTGTTTATGATGACAGAACACGTGTAAGCTTCAGAAAGTAAGCATCGCTTCCAATTTGCTATACTTTACAGCTCAAGAACACTAGGATAAATTTGCTAAGACATTTTACAGTTTTCAGCATAGATTTGGAAAAAAAAAATCTCATACATCATGCAATAATGCTTATTGCCACTATTTTGCTCATGTTTAGCAATTTTTAATCTTCTGAGGTCAGTCCAGATGTACAGTGTAGAAATTGTAAAATTAATTCATGCTCCTACAGAGTCTTTCGAAAGTATTCACCCCCTTGGCATGTTTTGTGTTTTGCTACCTCACAACCTGGAATTTCACTGTTTCACTGTTTGTTTTTGAGGGTTTGCATCAGTTCATGTAAAGAACATACGTACAACTGTGAACATTTGGTTTTCTTTTTATTGTGAAGCAAACAACAAATAGCACAAAATAACTGATAATTTCAGGGTGCATAACTATTCACCCCCCTAAAGTCAGTACTTTGTAGAGCCTCCTTTTGCAGCAATTAAAGTTGCAAGTCGCTTTGGATAAGTCTCTATGAGCTTTTTACATCTTGCCACTGAGATTTTTGCCCATTCCTCAAGGCAAAACTGCTCCAGCTCCTTCAAGTTAGATGGTTTCCTCTGGTAAACAGCAATCTTCAAGTCTGACCACAGATTCTCAATTGGACTAAGGTCTGGGCTTTGACTAGGCCACTCCAAAACAATTACACATTTCCCCTTAAATCACTCAAGTGTTACTTTAGCAGTATGCTTTGGGTCATTGTCTTGTTGGAAGGTGAACCTCCGTCCCAGTCTCAAATCACTGACAGACTGAAACAGGTTTTGCCCATGAATATCCCTGTATTTCACACCATCCATATTTCCCTCGACTCAGACAATTTTCCCTGTCCCTGTTGCCGAAAAACTTCCCCACAGCATGATGCTGCCATCACCATGTTTCACTGTGGGAATGGTGTTCTTGGGGTGATGAGCTGTTTTGGTTTGGTGCCAGATATAGCGTTTACCTTGGTGGCTAAAAAGTTCAATTTTGGTCTCAATTGACCACATCCCCTTCCTCCAAAAATTTGGGGAGTCTCCCACATGTATTTTGGCAAACCGAAAACGAGCCTTACAATTTTTGTGTGTAAGTAAAGGCTTTTTTTCTGCCCATTCTTCCATAAAGGCCACCTCTGTGGAGTGCACGGCTTATTGTGGTTGTATGGACAGATACTCCAGTCTCTGCTTGGAAACTCTGCAGCTGAGAGTTTTGGCAGGTTTGTTCTGGTACCATGTTCTTTCCATTTGATGATAATGAATTTGATGGTGCTCCTGGGATCATCAGGGATTGGGATATTTTTTTTTTAGAACCCAACCCTGACTTGTACTTCTCATTAACATTGTCCCTGACTTGTTTGCACATCTTCTTGGTCTTCCTGGTGTTGTTTGCTTAGTGGTGCCTCTAGCTTAATGGTGTTGCAACCTCTGTGACCTGTCAGAAAAGGTGTGTAAATACTGAGAGATCATGTTAGATTGCACACAGGTGGACTTCCTTTCACTAAGCTTGTAATTTATGAAGGTAATTGCTTGCACCAAAAAATTTTTAGGGGCTTCATAGCAAAAGGGACGAATACATATGTACATGCCAATTTTTAGTTATTTGATTCCATAAATGTAATTTATGCCTATAGTTTTCTCACTTCACCAACTTAGACTATTTAGTTCTGATGCATCAAACACAAATCAGATTACAAAAATATTTAAACACAGGTTGTAATGTAACAAAATAGGTAAAAGCCAAGAGGGGTGAATACTTTCGCAAGCCACTGTATGTACTCCTAATATAGGTGCATTTTTCCTGGGCAAAGTATTGCACCTCCACTACATGTACACATATCTGGGTTAATTTTTTTTTTTGTCTAAAAGAAGTGCGGTATATTTTTATTTTTTATATACATATATATAGTACTGTGTAAATGTTTTAGGTAGGTGTGGGAAAAAATGCTACAAAATAAGAATGCTTTTAAAACTAGAAGTGTTACTAGTATATTTTTTTATCACTTAGCAAAATGGAAATGAATGAACAAAAGAGAAATCTAACTCAAAGCAATATTTGGTGTGACCACCATCTGCCTTCAAAACAGCATCAGAGCATCAATTATTTTAGGTAAATGTGCCCGCAGTTTTTGAAGGAACTCTACAGGGAGCTTTTTGCAAACATCTTGGAGAACTAACCACAGATTTTCTGTGGATGTAGGCTTGCTCAAATCCTTCCGTCTCCTTATGTAATGCCAGGCTGATTCATTGATGTTGAGATTCTCGCTCTGTGAAGGTCATATTATCACTTCCAGGACTTCTTGTTCTCCTTTATGCTGAAGATAGTTCTTAACGGCATTGGCTGTATGCTTAGGGTCATTCTCCTGCTGCAGAAAAAAATTTGGAGCCAATCAGATACCTCCTTGATGGTATTGAATGATGGAAGTATCTGCCCGTATTTCTCATCATTGAGGACACCAAAAATGGCAACATTAAGGACTGTAGATGCAGTGTTGGAAACTTAGTGCAGCAAATGAAAGACACATCAACCTCAATTCATCAAAGTCGCAAAGTCTTTGCACAATGCAGAGCTGTGAAAAAATGTTGCAACATTTGGCATTTTCATGCCAGTTTTACCCAACTCTACTAAAATGGGCAGAGCTCTGTAGGAATGGGGGCATGATGCCACAGCTCGTCTAATTCATCTCTAGTCTTGATGAACATCCCCAGTCTTAATGAATTGGCACTATTATGCTTACTTCCCTTCAAATTCATGAGTTGGCCAGCTGTGCCATCAGCTCAAAACTTGCAGCAACCAGTGAAACCCAGCTATACCGATTAAATGTTCTGAGAAGTCTGGCCAAATGTGGTCCTCATGGAAAAATTGCAACCAAAAAGCTATACATTTGACAAGGTGTCGTACACCAGTGCACTGTGCCCACATTTATTTGGGCCATAGTGAAAAATTAAAATTAATTAATTTTGAAGTAATGAAATTGCCTGATTTATTTTTATTTTTTTTTACACACAGGATGGTACAATCGCTTGTACATTAACTTCACATTGAGACGGCACATCTTTTTCTTCCTCCTACAAACGTACTTTCCGGCGACTCTAATGGTCATGCTTTCCTGGGTATCTTTTTGGATAGATCGCAGAGCAGTCCCTGCCAGAGTTCCTCTGGGTAACACTGAATCTTTTCTTTCTATAACCTAAAAATGATACCAGACGATAGTGAGTATTCTGTGAGCCTGACAAATGCGTTGTATCCTTTCTACAGGTATAACCACAGTGCTGACTATGTCCACCATCATTACCGGAGTCAATGCCTCTATGCCTCGCGTGTCATACATCAAAGCTGTGGACATTTACTTGTGGGTCAGTTTTGTGTTCGTCTTTCTATCGGTGCTGGAGTATGCTGCGGTGAATTACCTGACTACAGTGCAAGAGAGAAAAGAAAGGAAACTAAGGGAAAAGGTAAACTGGTTACTCGTGTCAGAAACTGACAACAAAACAAAGGTGATAAAGATGGTGATAGTAGAAAAAGTTGTACAAAATAAGTCCTCCTTCACATGTCGGAGTTTGCAGTACGTGTGGCATCTGTGCCACACGTATCCATTATCTATAATATAATCGTACAAGCGTCCCTCTGTCTGAAGAACGCATGGAGCCGTTAGAGGTAAGAGAAGTGTGTATGGCACCGGAGATCACGGTATGCGTAGGCACTGAACGCATACCGCGATCTCCGGTGCCATACTTACATACTTACCTGACCGGGAGGAGCGTTGCCGCGGCCCCTCTCTTCTCGCCGGAGACCGGGGCAGGAGTGAAGGCGTCGGAATCGGCGCATGCGCATAGCACTATCAGGCGCCATTTTACTGAAAACACATTTGCAGTGTGTCTTCAGCAAAATGGCGCCGGACAGCGCGGTATGGGCACGCGTGTACTCTGGCGCCACATTCCACCCCCAGCCTCCGGCAGAACAGGACACAGCAGCGCTGGAGCACAGGGAAGAAAGGTGAGTATAAGTGTTTGGTTTCTTTTGTATGTGCGCACTTGAAAGGGATGAGGGGTGCCATACATACCAGGATTGGGGGGGTGAGGGTGGCCATGCATACCAGGATTGGGGGGGGGGGTGAGGGTGGCCATGCATACCAGGATTGGGGGGTGAGGGTGGACATGCATACCAGGATTGGGGGGTGAGGGGTGCCATGCATACCAGAATAGGAATGCGGGGTACCATGCATACCAGGATGATGGATGGGGTGCCATGCATACCAGGATGAGGGGTACCATGCATACCAGAATAGGGATGAAGGGTACCATGCATACCAGGATTAGGGATGAGGGAGCCATGCATATCAGGATAAGGCGTTGGGTGCCATGAATATCAGGATTGGGGGATGAGGAGACCATACATACCAGGATTGGGGGATGATGGGTGCCATACATACCAGAATTAGGATGAGGGGTGCCATGTCTACCAGGATGAGGGGTACCATACATACCAGAATAGGGATGTGGGGTGCCATGCATACCAGGAAGAGGGATGGGATGCCATGCACACCAGGATGAGTGATGGGGTGCCATGCATACCAGGATGAGGGGTGCCATGCATACCAGAATAGGGATGATGGGTACCATGCATACCAGGATAGGAATGCGGAGTACCATGCATACCAGGATGAGGGATGGAGTGCCATGCATACCAGGATTGAGGGATGAGGAGGCCATACATACCAAAATTGGGATGAGGGGTGCCATGTATACCAGGATGAGGGGTACCATACATAATAGAATAGGGATGCGGGGTATCATGCATACCAGGATAGGGATGTGGGGTACCATACATACCAGGATGAGGGGTACCATACATATCAGGATAGGGATGAGGAGTGCCATGCATACCAGGATTGGGGATGAGGAAGCTATGCATACCAGGATGAGGGATTGGGTACCGTACATACCAGGATTGGGGGACGAGGGGTGCCATACATACCAGGACTGGGATGAGGGGTGCCATGTATATCAAATTTGGGATGAGGGGGCCATGCATACCAGGATTGTGATGAGGGGTGCCATGTATACCAGATTTGGAAAGAGGGGTGCCATGCATACCAGGATTGGGCATGAGGGGAGCCATGCAAACCAGGATTGGGGATGAGGGGTGCCATGCAAACCAGGATTGGGGATGAGGGGTGCCATGCATACCAGGATAGGGATCTGGGGGGGCCATGCATACCAGGATAAGGATCTGGGGGGGCATGCATACCAGGATTCGGATGAGGGGCCATGCATACCAGGATATGGATGAGGGGTACCATGTATACCAGGATAGGGATGAGGGGTACCATGCATACCAGGATGATGGATGGGGTGCCATGCATACCAGGATGAGGGGTACCATGCATACCAGAATAGGGATGAGGGGTACCATGCATACCAGAATAGGTATGAGGGGTACCATGCATACCAGGATTAGGGATGAGGGAGCCATGCATATCAGGATAAGGCGTTGGGTGCCATGCATATCAGGATTGGGGGATGAGGAGGCCATACATACCAGGATTGGGGGATGAGGGGTGCCATACATACCAGAATTAGGATGAGGGGTGCCATGTCTACCAGGATGAGGGGTACCATACATACCAGAATAGGGATGTGGGGTGCCATGCATACCAGGAAGAGGGATGGGATGCCATGCACACCAGGATGAGGGATGGGGTGCCATGCATACCAGGATGAGGGGTGCCATGCATACCAGAATAGGGATGATGGGTACCATGCATACCAGGATAGGAATGCGGAGTACCATGCATACCAGGATGAGGGATGGAGTGCCATGCATACCAGGATTGAGGGATGAGGAGGCCATACATACCAAAATTGGGATGAGGGGTGCCATGTATACCAGGATGAGGGGTACCATACATAATAGAATAGGGATGCGGGGTATCATGCATACCAGGATAGGGATGTGGGGTACCATACATACCAGGATGAGGGGTACCATACATATCAGGATAGGGATGAGGAGTGCCATGCATACCAGGATTGGGGATGAGGAAGCTATGCATACCAGGATGAGGGATTGGGTACCATACATACCAGGATTGGGGGACGAGGGGTGCCATACATACCAGGACTGGGATGAGGGGTGCCATGTATATCAAATTTGGGATGAGGGGGCCATGCATACCAGGATTGTGATGAGGGGTGCCATGTATACCAGATTTGGAAAGAGGGGTGCCATGCATACCAGGATTGGGCATGAGGGGAGCCATGCAAACCAGGATTGGGGATGAGGGGTGCCATGCAAACCAGGATTGGGGATGAGGGGTGCCATGCATACCAGGATAGGGATCTGGGGGGGCCATGCATACCAGGATAAGGATCTGGGGGGGCATGCATACCAGGATTCGGATGAGGGGCCATGCATACCAGGATATGGATGAGGGGTACCATGTATACCAGGATAGGGATGAGGGGTACCATGCATACCAGGATGATGGATGGGGTGCCATGCATACCAGGATGAGGGGTACCATGCATACCAGAATAGGGATGAGGGGTACCATGCATACCAGAATAGGTATGAGGGGTACCATGCATACCAGGATTAGGGATGAGGGAGCCATGCATATCAGGATAAGGCGTTGGGTGCCATGCATATCAGGATTGGGGGATGAGGAGGCCATACATACCAGGATTGGGGGATGAGGGGTGCCATACATACCAGAATTAGGATGAGGGGTGCCATGTCTACCAGGATGAGGGGTACCATACATACCAGAATAGGGATGTGGGGTGCCATGCATACCAGGAAGAGGGATGGGATGCCATGCACACCAGGATGAGGGATGGGGTGCCATGCATACCAGGATGAGGGGTGCCATGCATACCAGAATAGGGATGATGGGTACCATGCATACCAGGATAGGAATGCGGAGTACCATGCATACCAGGATGAGGGATGGAGTGCCATGCATACCAGGATTGAGGGATGAGGAGGCCATACATACCAAAATTGGGATGAGGGGTGCCATGTATACCAGGATGAGGGGTACCATACATACCAGAATAGGGATGCGGGGTACCATGCAAACCAGGATGAGGGGTACCATACATATCAGGATAGGGATGAGGAGTGCCATGCATACCAGGATTGGGGATGAGGAAGCTATGCATACTAGGATGAGGGATTGGGTACCATACATACCAGGATTGGGGGACGAGGGGTGCCATACATACCAGGACTGGGATGAGGGGTGCCATGTATATCAAATTTGGGATGAGGGGGCCATGCATACCAGGATTGGGATGAGGGGTGCCATGTATACCAGATTTGGAATGAGGGGTGCCATGCATACCAGGATTGGAGATGAGGGGAGCCATGCAAACCAGGATTGGGGACGAGGGGTGCCATGCAAACCAGGATTGGGGATGAGGGGTGCCATGCATACCAGGATAGGGATCTGGGGGGACCATGCATACCAGGATTCGGATGAGGGGCCATGCATACCAGGATAGGGATGAGGGGTACCATGTATACCAGGATATGGATGAGGGGTACCATGCATACCAGGATGAGGGATTGGGGTGCTATGCATACCCAGGATAGGGATGAGGATTACCATACATACCAAGATAGGGATGAGGGATGGGGTACCATGCATACCAGGATTGGGGATGAGGGGCGCCATGCATACCAGGATTGGGGATGAGGGGTGCCATGCATACCAGGATTGGGGATGAGGGGTGCCATGCATACAGGATTGGGGGTGAGGGGTGCCATGCATACCAGGATAGGGATGAGGCGTGCCATGCATACCAGGATAGGGATGAGGCGTGCCATGCATACCAGGATGGGGATGAGACGTGCCATGCATACCAGGATAGGGATGAGGGCAGAACATAACAGGATGGTGGAAGAGGATTGGGGAGCATAAATACCAGGATAGGGGCAGCACAAATACCAGCATGGGAGACCATATACCAATAAAAATGCTCGCCATCCGGGCGTAGAACAGGCTCAATAGCTAGTATTCTATGGTGCTGCACACATGTCCATGTGTTTGAATGGACTGTGTCCATGCAAACCACACAGCACATAGATACATGTCTGTTTCTTACCAGCAGCATGCATGACAAGGGCCAATACAAGGATATGGGTCCATGTAAAACACGTACAGCACATGGATGGCATCTGTGTGCCGCCCGTGTGCTGTATGTGTCGAACATTAAGTATAGGAGAAGTTTTGGAATTGAGTTTTCTTAAGCCATACTGGAAAAAAAAGAATGGCACCCAGACTGCACACTGATCCAAAACACTGACATCGGCACCATTTTTTACGGAGCCGGTTTTATATGGACGTGTGAAGAAGGCCTAAAGGTGTATGGTGTTCTCCATAGCAAACAGTCAGATCATGGCTTTTGTGTTTTAACATTGCTCATAAATATGTTAATGGGTTTTTCTCAAATTCCATAATGGGTACAATTATAAATGTAAAAGTCTTTGAAATTTATCACTTATTAAAAATTCCCTCAATTTTCGTTACCTTGGTTTCATGCCACTGATGCAGTCTATCAGCGGTGGCCAGTCTCTTGGGCAAGGAGCGCAGTGCTTACAAGCTCTTGGCTAAAGATCCAGCCAGCTTCAGTGTCACTGTGCTCCTCTGATGTTGCTATAATAAAAAAGCTTGATTTTAAAAACTCTTGCAACAAAGTATCCATATACCTTAACATATACAGTATAATGGAGGGTACCTGCTCAACTAATAGGCCCTTATAATCTCACCAGGACACAGATGTGTGGACAAAGATGCACCCTATGATGACCCTGACATTCTTCCTTGCATTGCTCATATATATGGGCATGTAGCTATCAAACAAGCAAAAGAGGCTGGTGCTGAGTCGGGACACAGAGGCTCATTCGCCCCTCATTTGCTTATGATCTTAAACTGATTTCTTGGGAAAACATCAACAGATAAAAGATATAAAGGTGTACATAGATTTAGCTTTTTAAGACCTGCATGCCCATATATGGATTTTAATGGGTTGATCTTGCTGACATACTCTCTATGAGGCCCATTGATGTGACGCCCGTGAACTTCTTTATATATGCTTCACCTTGACAGGAACCCTTCTTTTACAAATTGTTGTGTTTGAGGCTTGGGGAGGGAAGTGATATTTTTATTGACACTTAGAATGCTTTATATGTTTTCATCTATTACTTCTACAATGGCTTGCGAAAGTATTCTCCTCTCCCTCCCACTCCCCCTGGCATTGTTCATGTTTCGCTACCTCACAACCTGGAATTACAATCATTTTTTGAGGTTTTGCATCAATTCATGTATGAACATGCCTACAACTATGAACATTTGGTTTTCTTTTTATTGTGACGCAAATAGGACAAAATAACTGAAAACTTCAGTGTGCATAACTATTAACGCCCCTAAGGTCAGTACTTTGTAGAGCCTTCTTTTGCGGCAACTACAGCTGCAAGTCACTTTGGATAAGTCTCTATGAGCTTTCTACATCTTCGCATTAGGATTTTTTCTCATTCCTCAAGGCAAAACTGCTCCAGCTCCTTTTGTGAGATGGTTTCCTTTGGGGAACAGCAATCTTCAAGTCTGACCACAGATTCTCAATTGGATTATTGGTTTCCAAAGACATACTGATAGGGAATTCAGACTGTGAACCCCAATGGGTACAATGATGATGATGTCTGTAACGCGCTGTGGAATTAATGGTGCAACAGTAGGGAAAATAAGTATTTGATACACTGCTAATTTTGCACATTTTCCCACCTACATAGAATGGAGACGTCTATAATTTTTATCGTAGGTACACTTCACCTGTGAGAGACAGAATCTTAAAAACCAGAAAATCACATTGTATGGTTTTTAAATAATTAAGTTGCATTTTATTGCATGAAATAAGTATTTGATCACCTACCAACCAGCAAGAATTCTGGCTCTAAAAGACCTGTAAGTTTTTCTTTAAGAAGCCCTCCTACTCTGCACTTGTTACCTGTATTAATTGCACCTGTTTGAACTTGTTACCTGTACAAAAAACACATGACCACACACTCAATCAATCACACTGCAACTTCTCCACCATGGCCAAGACCAAAGAGCTGTCTATGAACACCAGGGGCAAAATTGTAGACCTGCACAAGGCTGGAATGGGCTACAGGACAATAGACAAGCAGCTAAATGAGAAGGCAACAACTGTTGGCACAGTTATTAGAAAATGTAAGAAACACAAGAAGACCGTCAATCTTCCTCGGTCTGGTGCTCCATGCAAAATCTCGCCTTGTGGGGTAAGGATGATTCTGAGAAAGGTCAGGAATCAGCCCAGAACTACACGGGAGAACCTGGTAAATGACCTGAAGAGAGTGGGGACCATAGTCTCAAACGTTACCATTAGTAACGCACCAGGCCATCATTGATTAAAAAACCTAAAGAACTGAACTGGAATGTAAATGGGTGTGCATGCGGCATGTAAGAGCATGTTCACACATGGCCATTAAACAGAAAAAAAACAAAGACAGAAACACAATATACAAATATACAATATACAATATACAAATACCTGCAATAAATAAATAAACCGCAATAGTGCATGAAAATAATAAAGGGTACTTGGTTAAAATTAATTTTGATCAAAATAATGTGAAAGCCATCCCGCCTCGTCACGACGACCCTTATGGGACAGTCCTAACTCCAATATTTAAAACCTTACCGTTTGTCAAGTGACATACATGTGGATAAGGGCTGAGAGACTGAACCCACTAGTGGAAGCAGAGACATGGGAAGCAAGATGAATAAACTTTCCAGCTCAGGAAAAGGGCGGCCACATCCTTATATGCACTTGTGCACACTAGACTGAAAAAAATGAAGAACCGAATTGGAATGTGAATTGGTGTGCATGCAAAATAATGGCTTTCGCATTATTTTGATCATAATTATGTTAACTAAGTACCCTTTATTATTTTCTATTGCGGTTTATTTATTTATTGCAGGGTATTTGTGTATTGTGTTTTTCTGTTTAATGGCCATGTGTGAACATGGTCTTACATGCTGCATGCACACCAATTCACATTCCAGTACAGTTCTTCAGTTTTTTTCAGTCTCAGGCTGTGTGCCCACGATGCATTTTTGGTGCGTATTTGCAGTGCGTAAACGCTCCAGAAACACATTGCATACCTTATCCCATGACTTCCTATGACATTCTGCAAGTTCTGTGCACATGGTCCGTATTTTTTCTGCGCAGATTTTACTCGCAGAAAAAATACGGACATGACCAATTCTTGTGCGTTTCTGCATGCGTATTTGCCTATACAATGCATTGGAAAAATGCATTGCAAATACGCATGCAAATACGCGTCAAAACCGCATGCGTTTTTCTGCCAAGGAGATGCAGAAATGCTCAGGAAAATTTCTGCTTCATTTCTGTATCGTGGGCAGTAAGCCTCATGTGTACAAGTGCATATAAGGATGTGGCCGCCCTTTTCCTGAGCTGGAAAGTTTATTCATCTTGCTTCCCAGGTCTCTGCTTCCACTAGTGGTTCAGTCTCTCAGCCCTTATCCACATGTATGATGCCACTTGACAAACGGTAAGATTTTAAATATTAGTTAGGACTGTCCCATAAGGGTCGTCGTGACAAGGCGGGACGGCTTTCGCATTATTTTGATCTAAATTATGTTAACTACACTGTGTGCAGAATTATTAGGCAAGTTGTATTTTAGAGGATTATTTTTATTATTGATCAACAACTATGTTCTCAATCAACCCAAAAGACTCATAAATATCCAAGCTTAATATTTTTGAGAGTTGGAGTGGGGTTTTTTTAGATTTGGTTATCTTAGGAGGATATCTGTTTGTGCAGGTAACTATTACTGTGCAGAATTATTAGGCAACTTAATAAAAACAAAATATAATCCCATCTCACTTGTTTATTTTCACCAGGTAAACCAATATCAGTGCACAAAATTTAGAAATAAACATTTCTGACATGCAAAAACAAAAACCCCAAAAAATAGTGATCAGTATAGCCACCTTTCTTTATGATGACACTCAACAGCCTTCCATCCATAGATTCTGTCAGTTGCTTGATCTGTTTTCGATCAACATTGCGTGCAGCAGCCACCACAGCCTCCCAGACACTGTTCCGAGAGGTGTACTGTTTTCCCTCCCGCTAGATCTCACATTTTATGATGGACCACAGGTTCTCTATGGGGTTCAGATCAGGTGAACAAGGGGGCCATGTCATTATTTTTTCTTCTTTTAGACCTTTACTGGCCAGCCACGCTGTGGAGTAGTTGGATGCATGTGATGGAGCATTGTCCTGCATGAAAATCATGTTTTCTTGAACGATACCGACTTCTTCCTGTACCACTGCTTGAAGAAGTTGTCTTCCAGAAACTGGCAGTAGGTCTGGGAGTTGAGCTTCACTCCATCCTCAACCCGAAAAGGTCCCACAAGTTCATCTTTGATGATACCAGCCCATACCAGTACCCCACCTCCAACTTGCTGGCATCTGAGTCGGAGTGGAGCTCTCTGCCCTTTATTGATCCAGCCTCTGGCCCATCCATCTGGCCCATCAAGAACCACTCTCATTTCATCAGTCCATAAAACCTTTGAAAAATCAGTCTTAAGATATTTCTTGGCCCATTCTTGACGTTTTATCTTATGTTTCTTGTTCAAAGGTGGTCGTTTTTCAGCCTTCCTTACCTTGGCCATGTCCCTGAGTATCGCACACCTTGTGCTTTTTGATACTCCAGCAACGTTGCAGCTCTGATATATGGCAAAACTGGTAGCGAATGGCATCTTGGCAGCTTCATGCTTGATTTTCCTCAATTCATGGGCAGTTATTTTGCGCCTTTTTTGGCCAACACACTTCTTGCGACCCTGTTGGCTATTTGCCATGAAACGCTTGATTGTTCGGTGATTACGCTTCAAAAGTTTGTAAATTTCAAGACTGCTGCATCCCTCTGCAAGACATCTCACAATTTTGGACTTTTCAGAGCCTGTCAAATCTCCCTTCTGACCCATTTTGCCAAAGGAAAGGAAGTTGCCTAATAATTAAGCACACCTTATATATGGTGTTAATGTCATTAGTCCACACCCCTCCTAATTACAGAGATGCACATCACTAGATTTACTTAATTGGTAGTTGGCTCTCAAGCCTATGCAGCTTGGAGTAGGACAACATGTATAAAAAGTATCGAAGTGATCAAAATATGCATTTGCCTAATAATTCTGCACGCGGTGTAAGTACTCTGTATTATTTTCATGCACTATTGCGGTTTATTTATTTATTGCAGGGTATTTGTGTATTGTATTTCTGTCTTTATTTTTTTTCCATCATTGATTAAAATCTTGCAGGGCAAGCAGGGTCCCCCTGCTCACGACAGGACATGTCTAGGCCCGTTTGAAGTTCGCCAATGACCATTTTGATGATTCAGAGGAGGCATGAGAGAAGGTCATGTGGTCAGATGAGACCAAACGTGTTTGGAGTAAGAAGGATGAGTACAACCCCAAGAACACCGTCCCAATTGTGAAGCATGGTGGGAGAAACATCATACTTTGGGGGTGCTTTTCTGCAAAGGGGACAGGACCACTACATCGTATTGAAGGGGGGTGGATGGGGTCATGTATCGCAAGATTTTGGTCAACAACCTCTTACCCTCAGTAAGAGAATTGAATATGGGTCACGGATGGTCTTCCAGCATGACAAAGACCCGAAACACACAGCCAGGGCAACTAAGGAGTGGCTCTGTAAGAAGCAATTCAAGGTCCTGGAGTGGCCTAGACAGTCTCCAGACCTGAACCCAATAGAATCTTTGGAGGGAGCTGAAACTCAATGTTGCCCAGCGACAGGCCCGAAACCTGAAAGATCTGGAGAAGATCTGTATGGAGGAGTGGGCCAAAATCCCTGCTGCAGTGTGTGCAAACTTGATCAAGAACTATAGGAAACGTCTGACCTCTGTAATTGCAAACAAAGGTTTCTGTACCAAATATTAAGTTCTGTTTTTCTACTGTATCAAATAATTATTTCATTCAATAAAATGCTAATTAATTATGTAAAAATCATACAATGTGATTTTCTGGATTTTCATTAAGATTCTGCCTCTCACAGTTGTAGTGTATCTACGATAAAAATTACAGACCTTTCTATTCTTTGTAAATGGGAAAACTTGCAAAATCGGCATTGCTTCAAATACTTATTTTCCCCACTGTATATAAGCGAGTAAAATAAATACGCTCCCACCCCCTTTCCCACCCCCAGTAGCAGCGCACTCTGTTGACATGGTCCAGTAATTTTAAATATATTTAGTACATAACAGATTGCAAAGTAAATGTTGTTGGTGGCCTTCTCAATTATGCACTTTAATTTCTCTTAAGCTCCCATGTACATGTGGGGTACCGCGGGTGATGATGGACAGCAGCTACAGTGATGGTGAAGTAAACAATCTCGGTGGGTTTGTATCTGAAAATGGTGAAAATGAAGATCGCATTATGGTACAATTAGCACTCAACACAGAGCGAAACTCAAACAGGAGGAAGAGCCAACGGCCCTCGTATGTCAGTATGCGGATTGACACACATGCAATTGACAAGTATTCGCGAATAATTTTTCCTGCATCTTATATTCTATTCAATCTTATCTACTGGTTAATTTTCTCCTAGAAGCATCTGACTTGCCAATGAACTATTACAGAGGACTATGGGCAGGAAACCCTACAAGGATAAGTTTGGGAACATTACAGGCTCATTTTTATATATTGTTATTCATTAATAATTCACTTTTGTTTTGTTTTAACAACACATCTGTACTGTATCTTGTGTCCACGCGACCAGGTTTTTTATGTCAATTGACATATTTCTTCAATTTTTTTCTACTTGTATTTGTTAGTCAATATACCAATACGAAGACACCTGTAGAAGGTCGTATTTGTACAGTAGACACTTGTATTAATATATTTGCGCACTTGCATACTTTGAATGGCTTCCTGATTCTGCACTGTAATGGTGTAACTGTACTGGTTTGGAGGGATGGTGGAGAGCATTTGCGCAGTTTAATGATTAGCAGGTAACCATTACAACCTTGTTCTTGTTAACCTTGTTAATAAAGTTATATGAAGTAAATTTGTGTTTTTGTTATTGGATAGGGCATCATATAGGTAAATTATGTTAAAGGAGTACTCTGGTTCCAACAAACCAAGATTTGAATCATGAAAAGTTATGAAATTTTCTAATATTGTCAACAGGTTTCGCAAGTCAACAATTTGCCATAAAACCTGACTTGAATAATATGCAAAGTACCAGTCAAAAATTTCGACAAACCTGTTCATGCAATGGTTTTCTTTGTTCTTATTGGAATGTGCACATTGTAGATAAAGACTAAAGGCAGCAAAACCAAGAAGGAGCGCAAATGGAAACAAGGACTAAAGAAACATACAGTTATATGAAAAAGTTTGGGCACCCCTGTTAATGTTAAGCTTAATGTTTTATAAAAATTGGTGTTTTTGCAACAGCTATTTCAGTTTGATATATGTAATAACTGTTGGACACAGTAATGTTTCTGCCTTGAAATGAGGTTTATTGTACTAACAGAAAATGTGCAATCTGCATTCAAACAAAATTTGTCAGGAGCATAAGTATGGGCACCCTTATAATTTTCTTGTTTTAAATACTCCTACCTACTTTTTCCTGACTTACTAAAGCACTTATTTTGGTTTTGTAACCTCATTGAGCTTTGAACTTCATAGCCAGGTGTATGCAATCATGAGAAAATCTACTTAAAGTAGCCACTTGCAAGTTGTTCTCCTGTTTGAATCTCCTCTGAAGAGTGGCATCATGGGCTCCTCAAAACAACTGTCAAATGATCTGAAAACAAAGATTATTCAACATAGTTGTTCAGGGGAAGGATACAAAAAGCTGTCTCAGAGATTTAACCTGTCAGTTTCCACTGTGAGGAACATAGTAAGGAAATGGAAGAACACAGGGACAGTTCTTGTTAAGGCCAGAAGTGGCAGGTCAAGAAAAACATCAGAAAGGCAGAGAAGAAGAATGGTGAGATCAGTCAAGGACAATCCTCAGACCACCTCCAGAGAGCTGCAGCATCAACTTGCTGCAGATGGTGTCACTGTGCATCGGTTAACTATACAACGCACTTTGCACAAGGAGAAGCTGTATGGGAGAGTGATGCGAAAGAAGCCGTTTCTGCAAGCACGCCACAAACAGAGTCGGCTGAGGTATGCAAAAGCACATTTGGAGAAGCCAATTTATTTTTGGAAGAAGGTCCTGTGGACTGATGAAACCAAGATTGAGTTGTTTGGTCATACAAAAAGGCGTTGTGCATGGCGGCAAAAAAACACAGCATTCCAAGAAAAACACTTGCTACCCACAGTAAAATTTGACGGAGGTTCCATCATGCTTTGGGGCTGTGTGGCCAATGCCGGCACCGGGAATCTTGTTAAAGTTGAGGGACGCATGGATTCCACTCAGTATCAGCAGATTCTTGACAATAATGTTCAAGAATCAGTGATAAAGTTGAAGTTACGCAGGGGATGGATCTTTCAGCAAGACAATGATCCAAAACACCGCTCCAAATCTAGTCAGGCATTCATGCAGAGGAACAATTACAATGTTCTGGAATGGCCATCCCTGTCCCCAGACCTGAATATCATTGAACATCTGTGGGATCATTTGAAGAGGGCTGTCCATGCTCGGCGACCATCAAACTTTACTGAACTGGAATTGTTTTGTAAAGAGGAATGGTCAAAAAACCTTCATCCAGGATCCAGGAACTCATTAAAAGCTACAGGAAGCGACTAGAGGCTGTTATTTTTGCAAAAGGAGGATCTACTAAATATTAATGTCACTTTTCTGGTGAGGTGCCCATACTTATGCACCTGTCAAATTTTGTTTGAATGCAGATTGCACATTTTCTGTTAGTACAATAAACCTCATTTCAAGGCAGAAACATTACTGTGTCCAATAGTTATTACATATATCAAACTGAAATAGCTGTTGTAAAAACACCAATTTTTATAAAACATTAAGCTTAAGATTAATAGGGGTGCCCAAACTTTTTCATATAACTGTAGATGAAACAAACATGAATATGAGACAAACCATAGATTCCTCAAAGTAACCCATTTTTAATCTGATGATAGCTTTACACACCCTTGGCATTTTCTCAAGCAGATTCCAATGAACAGGTAGTCACGATGAATGGCTTCCAATGAACAGGTATGTGTCGTCAGTTTTCTATTGTGCAGTGTTGGTACACAGTTCCATACAGAGCTGAGCCCCATTCCACAACTGTTGTAAGCCTGAATATTACAAGAACCACTTAACTAAGTAAAGAGAAACGACAGTACATCATTATTTTAAGATATGAAGGTTAGTCAATTCGGAAAATTGCTAGATTCTTGAAGGTATCCTCAAATGCAGTCATTAAAACTATCAATTGCTAAGAGGAAACCAGCTCTCATGAGGAACACTTCAGGAAAGGAAGACCAAAAATGATTTCTGCTGTAGAGGATAAGTTCATCAGCATTACTAGCCTCAGAAACTGCACATTGACAGCACTTCAGATAACAGTTTTTGCATAGTATTCAGACATCAATCAGCAGACACATCTCAACATCAACTATTTACAGATAAAAAACAGGCTTTTATGATCAAATTGCGGCAAATAAGGTACTATTGAGGACTGCAAACAAGATGAAGAGATTTGTTTGTGCCAAGCAACACAAGGACTGGACAGCAGATCAGTTGAAATTTTTTCTATGGTCTGATGAGTCAAAATGAAAGTTTTTTTGTACCAATTGCCATGCCTTTTTAGGATGCAGAAAAGGTGAGTGGATGGTTTCTTCATTTGTGGAGCCCAGTGTGAAGCATGGAGGAGGAGGTTTAATGGCATGGTGGTGCTTTCCTGGTGACATTGTTGGAGATTTATTCCAAATTCAAGGCACACTTACGAAACATGACTACCACAGAATTCTGCCATGACAGGCCATCCTATCATTTGTGCTGCAATACCCAAAAAACACCTATAGGCTGTAAAAGGTTTATGTGACCAAGAAGGAGAGGGATGGAATACTGGATGAGTTGGACCAGAAAGTAAAGGCAAAGCAGCAAAGTGCTCATCGCCTTCAAGGCCGATGAAAAGCCATTACAGGTAGCTACTTGATGAAGCTGCTTAAGAGAATGCAAAATATTAAGATTTGAGAGTCCTCAGTGGTTGATACCTTTTTATGGCTAACTGAAAAGATGGTAACAAATTGCAAGCTTTCAAGACTACTCAGGTCTTTTCATCAGGCATAGAATTGTAAAAAATCTGAAGAGTCACATATTTATGCACAACAGGACACAGAAATAATGTAATCGATAAGACAAGTGACGAGAAGCAGAACTATCAGTATGGGAGAAGGACAAACAGTTGTAGCCATAAATATTGGAACAGTGCATAGATAAGGAGTGTGAAAGTTTTATTGTCCTGTGATTGAGGTCTGGTCCATGGTTGTGATGCCCCCAAATGGTCTGAGCACATTCCTTAAGTGATGCAGGCATAAATCCATGTGACACAATCATTCCTGCACTGAGTGTGTCAAACGTCATAAGTTTGTACTCCCAAATTTTTCTGTCTCTGAGATTTGAAGCTACCATTTAATATCAATAATTTCATGTCCATGATGTTGTGATCAGGGATAAAAAAATGTTTTGCCACAAGTAGCTCTATTCTTTTTTCTTTTATTGTGTGGCGATGAGAATTCATCCTTGTTCTAAGTTTCGTACATTTGGTACATATAATTAAGTACACCACATTAGATGTGATGCAGCTGGAAGTTCCTGGGATCTTGCAGTCCTGATGTGAGTTGGGGATCTTTATCTTGTACGTGGTCAATATAAATTAACATTTTTGTGGTTGCAGGAAAACGTTCCTGTAGCTGTTGGAGAGGGTATTATAGGAATATATAGAATAATGCACCTCTAAAATAAATTCTTTAACTGGTGCCTCTCATTGTAATAAACATTGCCTCATGACATTAGCAATCCTAAGTATTTTATTTACCCAAAACAACATTATCAACCCGGAATCGCTCGAAATATGTCCACTATGTGTCTCCTTTCTGTGTACCTTGCTGTTCACTGCCTGTTGTCAAATATAATTAATCCCAGAGACAGCTAAATGAATCAGATGATGTGGATATCAGTCTTTGTCTCTGCTCTTCCTCTCCTGCACGCAGGCATAACACAGAGGCAGTGCGGGCAGCCATCGGGCAATAACAAATGCAAGTAAGACTGTTCAAATTCACACATGGTCATGGATGGTCTCATAACTGCTATATAGTTCTTATAATGTAAGAATAGTTAGAGAGTAGAAAACATTCTCGGTGTTACAACAGAATTGCTTGTTTTTTCCAACTACAAACTGAAGATGAGCACACAGCATCACGAAGACTGCTGCCAGAATGGGACATTATTGCTGGCATCCTGAACAGGAGCAGGATATCATCACGTCTGATGCAATTACAGTGGTCCCTTCACTACCTGACATGACACAATTAATTAAAGGTATGCCAATTTGAAAGTGACTTCTTGGAACTATGGTAGCATGAAAAAATAGTCAGAAAACCTCTGTAATTGTCTGAAAACTGTGTATTTGCAGATGTGAAACTAGAAGACCTAGCATGCCATAACAGTCTGCATACAGCTTTCTATTTAAAGGGGTTGTCCACTACTTTATATTCCCTCCCCATGTATCCCTCTGGGGCCCCTAAGACGTTTTGTAAATACCTTGTGTTGCAGATAATGCCTGTGAGCTGCGCTATCACTGGCCGCTCACAGGCATCACGTGACCCCCGGCTGCAGCCGGCTCTGACATCCGCTGACGTCACGACAAGTGCTGGCAGCAGCCGGGGGTCAAGATCTTCCTGGTTCCATGGTGGATGCCAGGCTGTGGGCAGGCTTACCCCGCACGTCACACCCAGCAGCCACCACGGGGACCCCAGCTCTGAGTCACACCTCACTTGTCGTGACGTCAGCGAAGGGGGGGGTCATGTGATGCCTGTGAGCGGCCACCGATAGAGCCGCTGACAGGCAGTATCAGCAACAGAAGGTATTTACAATAAGTCTTAGGTGCCCCGGGGGGGATACATTGGGGTGGGGGGGTGGGGAAATAAAGTAGTGGACAACTTCTTTAAAGGATATTACATTTATTTGACTGGAACTGAGCAGTGAAATTATAATGTTGCTTTCTCCCTTCACTGCTTGATGCTATGCATGACATGAACAGGCTCTGGATGCAAATTACCCCAGCCTGCTCTTTACTTTGATAGGAAATCCTGACCTGACAGATTCCCTTTAAGCAAACATAAAAAAAAATTCTCCCCGAAAGGGTCCATATCCTATTTGATATCTTACATTGGGCTTGTTCATAATAATGAGAGAAGGAACAAATTAGTGAATCATTTGTGTTCTTTTTTTTCTGACTGAAGTCACTAATCTTGGAAATTCTCAACAAGATAATACAGATGGTAGGGAGGTAAAAGGTTAAAAACAGATCCATGTTTCTTCACTTCTGAAGATTTCAAGGTAAAAGGAAAAAGGTGTGATGCGTTACAAAAGTGACTTTACTAAGTTTTAGCAAAACAAATATTACCAATCACATGAACCTTTTTTTTTTAAAGACGTGATTTTGTAGACAAGCATGAAGATGAAGTGCATCCACCATGCGACATTAGCATAAAAGATTAAATAAAAAATTTTCTACGTAAAGATATAAATTCGCGCTAATGGTAGTGAGATTGGAGAAAGAAGGGGAGAGATGCTTGGTTAAAAGAATTGGACTTTTATTGAGATACACAGGCGATATAAAATTGCGTGTAAAATAAGGGAGTAGTTTAAAAATTGGTGTTAAGTATCACCAAGCTTAATATTGGTGTTAAGTATCACTAAGCTAAATACACACAATGGATAAAAAGGTATTAATAAATAAAAAATAAGTAAATGGATAGTTGGATAGTGTCTTGCTTCTCAGGTTGTCAAGGTGCTCAATATGAGTGGCTGATTTTAGGAGACAGAGGTTCGTAGAGCCGCTGTACTTTATTGGTGGCTCCTTGTGGTAGGCGGAGTGAGGTTAAACGTGAATTGTGGTGGTACCTGGGATGAAGACAAGCTGGTTAGGTTTTTTTTGGGGGGGTGGGTGAGTGGGTGACCAGTGGTCAGTGATATACCAATGGAGATACCTGCTATTGATAAGGCAATCAGCAGGCTGTAGGTCCAGTGGTGATGTCGTCCTTGCTGTAGGTAGACGCTCACCTTTGGTGGTATCTACGGGAAAAGGTAATTAAGGTTGTGGGATTGAGTGTTCGGTGTTTAGATGTTGGCCAAACTGTATATTGGTTTGTGACTTACCTGCTATTGGTGTGGCAATCAGCAGGTGGTGGATGATGTAGACGGTGTCTTGCTTGGACAGTGGTCCTGTATGGCTCTTTACAGAGATTGGTCTAGGAGAGACAAGTGGGATAATGCCCAGTTGTAGGAGCGATGGAGGATAATTGTCTACCTGTAGGTAAGCAGTAGGGGGTACCTGTGAGGGTCCAGTAGTTATAAGGTAGGCTCCGTGGTAGGTGTTACGGATTTGGTTTTGTCCTATTTTAGGTAGATGCACCAGGAGGATCTGGATGCTTGTCCAGAGCGGTTCTGGAAGGAAGATTATTAATAGTAGCAGTAGTGGGGACTAATATCAAGGTTAGCACAGTAGTAACAGGGATGACACACTAGGTGCCTAGAGTTACCTGCCAGGTAGGTTTGCAGGGGTGGTCCAGAGAGGTCTCAGGGATGTCCCAGGATGGTTAGGGTTTCTGATAGTAGTACCCATTAGGTGGGTGCTATACGAGGGTCTGGCTGCAGCAGGACGCTCAGGCTATGCCAGAGGGTCGGCGTCTGTAAGCTAAGGTGGTAGTTGTATTAATATAGACGGAGTGGTCAGTGGTCACTATTGGCTGGCTGTATAGTATTGGCTAGGTACCTGTCTTGGTGTAGAATTCCAGAGGGGGTTGCAGCAGGAAGCTCTGGCTGACAAGTCTGTGTCAGATAGGACTAGCGGTAGCTGTGCTGAAATTGTAGGGTTGAACTGCAGAGTCCGTCTGCAGGTTCTGTTGGGGAGAGATAAGGGGTATTGTATGGCTATAAGTCTGGCGGTTCCGGTGGGGCTGTGGCCCGATCCTACTTACAGTGAGTTGTCCAACGGTGGTGTCAGAAGGTGTCAGGGATCCGGGGCGAGAGCGGAGTCCCGGCCGGTGACTGCCACGTGCTCGCCTACTTCCGGGTTGCGGGAGGGAGAGGGAGGGAGGAGAAAGACGGCGCGCTTCTCGTGGAAGGCGCGCGAGAGGAGCAGAGTGACTCGGAGTCACGTGGTACGCAGCGTACGATAGTTACTGAGGCCTGTTTGTGCCTCCTGGGCTGGGTCTAGGAGCAATCCGACGCGTTTCGACAGCTGCGGCTGTCTTCATCAGGGATGTCTTGACCCAGTCTGATAGTGTCCTTATATACCCGGGGGGCAGTGACGTCATTGGTTGCCTGTCAGTCATGGAACGCAAACAATTCAATCTCACTGTTTAATCCCCGTGGTTTTAGGGTATTTAATTTAAAAATCCATTCGCTCTCCTTCCTGGACATGCTTTTAATAAAATTTCCCTGCCTCCAATGTTTGTGAACTGTTTGGCTACCTACTATTTGGATTCCTTTCGTGGACCCGTTATGTTTTTCCACAAAATGTTTGGAAAGGGGGTGGCCCATGTATTTATTTTTAATATTCCGCAGGTGTTCATTGATCCTGGTGTTCAAGGCTCTTTTTGTTCTACCCACGTATAGTTTTTTGCATGGACATGAGAGTCCGTAAATGACTCCTGTGGTATTGCAAGTTATAAAGTCTGTAACAGCACACTGTTAGCCATCAGAAAGAAATATATCCCATTACAGACTTTATAACTTGCAATACCACAGGAGTCATTTACGGACTCTCATGTCCATGCAAAAAAAACTATACGTGGGTAGAACAAAAAGAGCCTTGAACACCAGGATCAATGAACACCTGCGGAATATTAAAAATAAATACATGGGCCACCCCCTTTCCAAACATTTTGTGGAAAAACATAACGGGTCCACGAAAGGAATCCAAATAGAAGGTATCCAAACAGTTCACAAACATTGGAGGCAGGGAAATTTTATTAAAAGCATGTCCAGGAAGGAGAGCGAATGGATTTTTAAATTAAATACCCTAAAACCACGGGGATTAAACAGTGAGATTGAATTGTTTGCGTTCCATGACTGACAGGCAACCAATGACATCACTGCCCCCCGGGTATATAAGGACACTATCAGACTGGGTCAAGACATCCCTGATGAAGACAGCTGCAGCTGTCGAAACGCGTCGGATTGCTCCTAGACCCAGCCCAGGAGGCACAAACAGGCCTCCGTAACTATCGTACGCTGCGTACCACGTGACTCCGAGTCACGCTGCTCTTCTCGCGCGCCTTCCACGAGAAGCGCGCCGTCTTTCTCCTCCCTCCCGCAACCCGAAAGTAGGCGAGCACGCGGCAGTCACCGGCCGGGACTCCGCTCTCGCCCCGGATCCCTGACACCTTCTGACACCACCGCTGGACAACTCACTGTAAGTAGGATCGGGCCACGGCCCCACCGGAACCGCCAGACTTATAGCCATACAATACCCCTTATCTCTCCCCAACAGAACCTGCAGACGGACTCTGCAGTTCAACCCTACAATTTCAGCACAGCTACCGCTAGTCCTATCTGACACAGACTTGTCAGCCAGAGCTTCCTGCTGCAACCCCCTCTGGAATTCTACACCAAGACAGGTACCTAGCCAATACTATACAGCCAGCCAATAGTGACCACTGACCACTCCGTCTATATTAATACAACTACCACCTTAGCTTACAGACGCCGACCCTCTGGCATAGCCTGAGCGTCCTGCTGCAGCCAGACCCTCGTATAGCACCCACCTAATGGGTACTACTATCAGTAACCCTAACCATCCTGAGACATCCCTGAGACCTCTCTGGACCACCCCTGCAAACCTACCTGGCAGGTAACTCTAGGCACCTAGTGTGTCAACCCGGTTACTACTGTGCTAACCTTGATATTAGTCCCCACTACTGCTACTATTAATAATCTTCCTTCCAGAACTGCTCTGGACAAGCATCCAGATCCTCCTGGTGCATCTACCTAAAATAGGACAAAACCAAATCCGTAACACCTACCACGGAGCCTACCTTCTAACTACTGGACCCTCACAGGTACCCCCTACAGCTTACCTACAGGTAGCCAATTATCCTCCATCGCTCCTACAACTGGGCATTATGCCACTTGTCTCTCCTAGACCAATCTCTGTAAAGAGCCATACAGGACCACTGTCCAAGCAAGACACCGTCTACATCATCCACCACCTGCTGATTGCCACACCAATAGCAGGTAAGTCGCAAACCAATATACAGTTTGGCCAACATCTAAACACCGAACACTCAATCCCACAACCTTAATTACCTTTTCCCGTAGATACCACCAAAGGTGAGCGTCTACCTACAGCAAGGACGACATCACCACTGGACCTACAGCCTGCTGATTGCCTTATCAATAGCAGGTAACTCCATTGGTATATCACTGACCACTGGTCACCCACTCACCCACCCCCAAAAAAAAACCTAACCAGCTTGTCTTCATCCCAGGTACCACCACAATTCACCTTTAACCTCACTCCGCCTACCACAAGGAGCCACCAATAAAGTACAGCGGCTCTACGAACCTCTGTCTCCTAAAATCAACCACTCATATTGAGCACCTTGACAACCTGAGAAGCAAGACACTATCCAACTATCCATTTACTTATTTTTTATTTATTAATACCTTTTTATCCATTGTGTGTATTTAGCTTAGTGATACTTAACACCAATATTAAGCTTGGTGATACTTAACACCAATTTTTAAACTACTCCCTTATTTTACACGCAATTTTATATCGCCTGTGTATCTCAATAAAAGTCCAATTCTTTTAACCAAGCATCTCTCCCCTTCTTTCTCCAATCTCACTACCATTAGCGCGAATTTATATCTTTACATTTTTACCTTGACTTAGTTCGAACTCGGACATTCGTGGTTCCCTGTCCACAAATTCGCTGCCATTGCTAGTGACTAGCTTCACAGCGCCTCCTACACCCAATACCAGTAAAAAAAAATTTACGACTATCTTATGCCAACATACAGGGATACCTGGAATGGCCCATGCTCCGGCAGTGGCAGTGTGTTGTAGAGAACATGGGCAGACCAACTGCAAACTCTTATGGTCGAATCAAAGTTTATTCTACTGTGAAGGACATAAACGGGTTAACCCCTTCACCCCAGACAATTTTCCGTTGTTTCCTCCCATTCTTCCAAGAGGCATAACTTTTTTATTTTCCTGTTCATATAGCCATATGAAGGCTTGTTCTTTGCGGGATGAGTAGTTTTTTTCAATTGCATCATTCATTTCATCATGTGATGCACTGGAAAGCAGGTAAGAAAAAATCCAAGTGTGTTGGAATTGCAAAAAAAATGCAATTTCACAATTTTTGCTTTTTTATTTACTTATGTTCATTATACAGTAAAACTTATCTGGCGATATGATTCTCCATGTCAGTACAAGCGTGCAGATACTAAACATGTACAGATATTTTTAATTTAAGCAGACAAAAAAATTCGGAAATTTGTAAAATAAATAATTTTGCTTGTGCCACCATTTTCCAAGACCAGTAAAGTTTTCAACTATTGGGATATGGGGCTTTGTGATGGCTTATTTTTTGCGCCTTGACCTGATGTTTTTATTGATACCATTTTAGGGTAGAAATGATGTTTTGATCGCCTCTTATTGTATTGTATTGTATTGCAATGTTGCAGTGGCAAAAAAAACAATTCTGACACTTCAATTTTTGTCTTTGTTATGCCATTTTCCGATCGGATTAATTTTTTTTAATTGCTTTATTTTTAATTGGGCAAAAGGGTGGTAGTTTGAACTTTTTTTTTTTCTTCATATTTTTTAAGAAAATTTGTCCACATTTTACGGTATTTAATAGTCCCCTCAAGGGACTTGAAGCTGCAGTTGTCAGAGACCTTGTGCTATACACAGCAGTGCTACAGCATTGCTATGTACAGCAAAAACCACGGTCTCCTATGAGCGCCAGCTACAGGAGTGCTGTAATGATAGGCACAGGGGTCTGTAGTAGACCCCCAGCTGTCATGGCAACCCATTGGCACCACGCGATCACGTCATAGGCGCACTGATAGGAGCGTGGAATGCCACACCTCCCTGCAGGCGCATGTTATATGCCATGTCAGAGATTGACAGTGGCATTTAACAGATTAACAGTCGCGGGTGGAGCAAAGCCGTTAAAGATACATGATAGCTGATTAAATCATTAAAGCCATTATCTGCTGGGAAAGATGCGGGCTCAGCATGCAAGCCCGCATCAAAGTCAGTGGCAGGACCTTTGACATACAGTACAGACCAAAAGTTTGGACACACCTTCTCATTTAAAGAGATTTCTGTATTTTCATGACTATGAAAATTGTACATTCACACCGAAGGCATCAAAACTATGAATTAACACATGTGGAATTATATACTTAACAAAAAAGTGTGAAACAACTGAAAATATGTCAAATTCTAGGTTCTTCAAAGTAGCCACCTTTTGCTTTGATGACTGCTTTGCACACTCTTGGCATTCTCTTGATGAGCTTCAAGAGGTAGTCACCGGAAATGGTTTTCACGTCACTGGTGTGCCCTGTCAGGTTTAATAAGTGGGATTTCTTACCTTATAAATGGGGTTGGGACCATCAGTTGTGATGTGCAGAAGTCAGGTGGATACACAGCTGATAGTCCTACTGAATAGACTGTTAGAATTTGTATTATGGCAAGAAAAAAGCAGCTAAGTAAAGAAAAACGAGTGGCCATCATTACTTTAAGAAATGAAGGTCAGTCAGTCCAAAAAATTGGGAAAACTTTGAAAGTGTCCCCAAGTGCAGTTGCAAAAACCATCAAGCGCTACAAAGAAACTGGCTCACATGAGGACTGCCGCAGGAAAGGAAGACCAAGAGTCACCTCTGCTTCTGAGGATAAGTTTATCCGAGTCACCAGCCTCAGAAATCGCAGGTTAACAGCAGCTCAGATTAGAGACCAGGTCAATGCCACACAGAGTTCTAGCAGCAGACACATCTCTTCAACAACTGTTAAGAGGAGACTTTGTTCAGCAGGCCTTCATGGTAAAACAGCTGCTAGGAAACCACTGCTAAGGACAGGCAACAAGCAGAAGAGACTTGTTTGGGCTAAAGAACACAAGGAATGGACATTAGACCAGTGGAAATCTGTGCTTTGGTCTGATGAGTCCAAATTTGAGATCATTGGTTCCAACCACCGTGTCTTTGTGCAACGCAGAAAAGGTGAACAGATGGACTCTACATTCCTGGTTCCCACCGTGAAGCATGGAGGAGGAGGTGTGATGGTGTGGGGGTGCTTTGCTGGTGACACTGTTGGGGATTTCTTCAAAATTGAAGGCATACTGAACCAGCATGGCTACCACAGCATCTTGCAGCGGCATGCTATTCCATCCGGTTTGCGTTTACTTGGACCATCATTTATTTTTCAACAGGACAATGACCCCAAACACACCTCCAGGCTGTGTAAGGGCTATTTGACCAAGAAGGAGAGTGATGGGGAGCTACGCCAGATGACCTGGCCTCCACAGTCACCAGACCTGAACCCAATCGAGATGGTTTGGGGTGAGCTGGACCGCAGAGTGAAGGCAAAAGGGCCAACAAGTGCTAAGCATCTGTGGGAACTCCTTCAAGATTGTTGGAAGACCATTTCCGGTGACTACCTCTTGAAGCTCATCAAGAGAATGCCAAGAGTGTGCAAAGCAGTCATCAAAGCAAAAGGTGGCTACTTTGAAGAACCTAGAATATAAGAAATATTTTCAGTTGTTTCACACTTTTTTGTTAAGTATATAATTCCACATGTGTTAATTCATAATTTTGATGCCTTCAGTGTGAATGTACAATTTTCATAGTCAAGAAAACACAGAAAAATCTTTAAATGAGAAGGTGCGTCCAAACTTTTGGTCTGTACTGTACATGTACATCAAAGATCGTGAAAGGGTTAAAGAGTACCTAAATATACATCAAAGGCCGTGAAGAGGCTGAAACAAAGTTGTTGGTTGGAATTGATAAGCAAAGTCCTGCCAAAATTTTTTCCGTTTTAATGAGTATATTAGTGAGATACTTTTACACCCACAATTCTGATATCTTCAGGATCAAGATGCAGTTATTCTGTTGGGACATAAATGACACCGAGTATCAGATCGTGTGTAAAAGTGGCATACATTTATTTAACAAATGTGCTGATAATGATCTACAATGAGCCAGTTACATTCATACATAGAAAACTGCAAGTTGTAGCACATACAATCAAAATCACATATACAATGCAGTAGAAAAGGTAGAGAGCGCTCCGTCCATAATAGTCTACTATCAAGCATTACCTAGAGTAATAACTGAATCCTAATGATAGATTCCCCAGTAATAGCACAATCATTATTCTGTGCTTTGTTCACAATGTCATCAGGAATCAGAGATGTTACTATGAATCAGGGTGGGACAGCCCCCATCAGAGATCTCACTGTTCAGCATGAAGCACATCCTGCTCCGCTACTTGTTTCTCTGGTTTTATTACTGACTCCTGAATTAATCTCTTCCTCCAATTCTTTCATCATCTTCCAGTCATGGCGAACACTTTCCAGCAAATCCGGGTTGAAAATCACATCTAACGCAGTCATTGCCAATGATTTTGCAGTCCGAAGTGTGTAAAACTGAGCTTCTTCTGAGCCTGTTAAAATCACAAATACAATGACAAAGAATAAATACATAACGATTAAAAGACAATGTGGAGGATACCAGTCTAATGATCAAAAATTCTGCAGGCAACGTGTGTATTTTACTTTAGTAAATGTTTTTTTAAAATGAACTTGTCTGCAGCATTTTAGGAGAGCAACTAAATGTGGTGATGTACAGGTCAGTGTTCAACAATTGAAAGCCAGAGGGTGATTTATTTGTCAACGCGTTTCAGAGTCAAATCAGATTCCTTCCTCGGGAAAACCACATGAGAAAGTCTTTCACATACCTACATCATCTCGCTTCCTTGCAGAGAAATCCATACTTATATCCATGTGTAAATTATACTGCAAGTGCACTGGAACTTGCAAGTGCACTTGTGGTCCACAGCTCCTCTTCAGTTCTCCCCTCCATGCACCACCCACAGTTGCATGATTGACAGAGGTAGTTGTCTGTAGACATTCTCACAGACAATAGCTTCTGTCTCCACAGCTAATCAAGCTTTATACACCAGTAGTACTTCTTGCACTAGACAGTAATACAGTACTTGCGCTAGACAAGCTCCCTCAAGTGTGCACCGATAAAATGTTTGCTCCTATTGTCAACTCCAGTTACAAGTGGCAATTCATATTGCTCAGCCTCTGACCACATGCACTCTTCTACCTGCTGACACGGAGATTGCGGTCTCTGTACAAGGGAAGAACCCAAACCAATAGTGTAGCAAGATGTTATACAGTCCAGGCTATACTGAAACAGATTTATTATGCCTATAAAATTATATATGGGCAGTACGGTGGCTCAGTGGTTAGCACTGCAGCCGTGTAGCGCTGGGTCCTGAGCTCAAGTCCCACCAAGGACAACAATGCAATGGGTTTGTATGTTCTCCCCAGGTTTGCGTGGCTTTTCTCCTACACTCCAAAGATATACTGATAGGGAATTAGATTGTGAGCCCCAATGGGGACAGTGATGATAATGTCTGTAAAGCGCTGTGGAATTAATGGCACTATATAAGTGAGTAAAATAAATAAATATTTAAATATGTGCATATCACATCAATAAAAACTTCCACCTAACTAGAGTTTCACCTAGGTAGGCTTCATCTTATGCATGAAACTGATCTAGTTGTTGGTGACTGGAGGAGGCGTGCATATAGTCAGAGAAAAATGGATTGCCATTTATGACTGAAGTTGACAAAAGGAGGTAACATGTCAATTGTTCACATTCAAGGGAATCTGCAGAACACAACAAGTACTGCATCACTGTTATGAAGTGAAAAATACACTTAATTGATGTCGCACCAGGATACCTGCCATGTTGCTGTGGGATACGCCAAACATTACACTATAATAGTAGAGGAGTTAAAAAGCAGAAAGAGAAAATTAATATTTCTCAAAAAATGAATAAATACAAAGTAACTTGGATTCACCCAGGGCTTCAGACCGACAATGGTACTCAAGCTTATGTAAAGAGACTTTTGCTTTTAATTATTCATAATTTTACTTTTTTTCCCTCTTCAACCTGCATCTGGAAACTTAAAACTGGTGGAATAACCTCATGAAAACAGACATATAGGGACCAATTCACCAAGCATGTTGTCAAATTTTTTTAATTTTGACGCCAGTCCTGGCCAGCTCCGCTAACTTTTTGAGTAGTTGGCCAAGCTTCGAAGGGAGGATGCGTGGCCAAGTGCGTTTGGAAAATTACCTGTAATCGTAATTTACCCTACAAAAGTGGTCTTTGACATTTTTGCAGTGGCACACAACAGCTAAAAGAAGCTCCAAATTCATTAATGCCCTTTAATTAATTTGACATAACTTATTCCAGCTCACCCTCTATTAAGACTGGCGTGCAAAAATCTAGTCTTGATGAATTGCGACCATTATTTTTATTTGGGCTTATTTGGCGGATCCTCCACATCAAAAATACGTTATGCTGTTACATACTGTGCAGGCTTCTTTCCTTACGGAAAGCTTTAAATGTTTACCTGCCGCTTTAGTATATTCTTCAGTGTGATTAAGAGCATCAGAACCAATGAAGAAGTAGGGATGAATTCCAGGAACTTCAAAGGTCACATTCCCAAAATCTGTTGAACCTAGAAAAAAAGACATAAAAAAAGAAAAGTATATACTATATATTGGTAAATTTATAATACTGTGTGCTGCCTTATTTGATTGCTCTAACATTACCTGCTGCCATCTCTTTTTAAAGGGAATCTGTCACCAAGTTGTTGCTATCTGAGAGCAGCATACTATAGAGACAGACCCTAATTCCAGCAATGTGTCACTTACTGAGCTGCTTAGTGTACTTTTCATAAAATCTTTGTTTTATCAACAGAAAATCATCATTAGATGACTACTTGACCTTCTGCCAGGTAATCCAACCATATCCCCACCACTTATAAGCAGCTTTTTGCCTATGCACAGTGTACCAATCAATACACCAATCAATTGTGTGGGCAGGGTTATACAGAGCTCAGTTTTCAGAAAACTAGTAGCTCTGCAGAAGATAAATCAATTTTTAAATCAGAGCTGCAGCACCATTAACCCCTATACCACCCAGCCAGTTTTCACCTTCCTGACCAGGCCAAATTTTACAGTTGTAACCAGTGTCACTTTGAGGTAATAACGCTTCAACAGAAAAAAATAAAATTTTATTCTTTCCCTGTTGATTTAGCCCCAAATTTTTAATTTTCACAAGGGTAACAGGAGAAAATGGACCATACAATTTGCTGTGCAATTTCTCCTGAGTAAGCTGATACCCCATATGTGGTGGAAAACTACTGTTTGGGCGCATGGCTGGGCTCTGAAGAGGAGGAGCACTATTTGACTTTTGCAGCACAAAATAGGCTGGAATCGATAGTGGAAGCCATGTCGTATTTGCAGAGCCCTTGATGTCCCTAAATAGTGGAACCCCCCACAATTTACCCCATTTTGGAAACTACATGCCTCAATGAACTTATTTAGAGGTGTGGTGATCACTTTGAACCTTCACGTGCTTCCCAGAATTTTATAACGTAGAGCCGTGAAGATGAAAAAAATATATCTTTCCCACAATAATGTTGGTTTTGCCCCAAATTTTTAATTTTCACAAGGGCAACAGGAGAAAATGGACTGTTCAATTTGTTGTGCAATTTCTCCTGAGTACATCAATACCCCATATATGCTGAAAAACTACTGTTTAGGTGCACAGCACCGCTTGGAAGGGAAGGATCGCCATCTGACTTTTGGAACGCAAAATTGGCTTGAATTGATAGCGGATGCCACGTCACGTTTGCAAAGCCCCTGATGTGCCATACAGTGGAAACGTGACACCATTTTGGAAACAACACCTCTCTAGGAATTCATATAGGGATACAGTGAGAATTTTTAACCCTCAGGCGATTCATAGAATTGTGTAACATTGGGCTGAGTCAATGGAGAATGAAACATTTTTTTCCACTAAAATGTTGCTTTAGAGGCGCAGAGCAAAGCTCATAAGTAAAGAAGCGCTATATTGGAGTTCAGATTTTTTTGGACTGGTTTGAGGGTGCCATGTCACATTGGCAGAGCCCCTGAGGTGCCAAAACAGCAGAACCCCCATAAGTGACCCCATTTTACAAACTACACTGCTCACTTAATTTATATAGGGGTGCAGTGAGCATATTGACAACATGTGCCTCACAAAATTTTATAAAATTGGGCGGTGAAGAAGAATAATTACACTTTTACCACTAAAATGTTGTTTAAGCACCAAGTTAATTTTTATAAGGGCTAATAGGAAAAAATGGAACTCACAGTTCGTTTTGCAATTGCTCTTGAGTTTGCCAATAACCTACATGTAATCGGGAACTACTTTCATGCACAGTGGAAAGCTCAGAAGGGAGGAAGCGCAATATTGTAATGCAGAATTGGTTGTTATAGTGTGCAGGTGCCATGACCCACTGGGTGAGCCCTTGAGGTGCCAGAATGAGGCAGCAGGGTTACTCTGGATTCCATCTGGCCTCTGTTCACCGCAGGGCTGTGGAGTCTGAGTCATGGAGTCAGAGCCCATTTTGGTGGAGTCGGTATAAAATAGACCGACTCCAACTCCTAAAATATATGATAAATTGGGTAGCGTAGTCCAATGCAGTTTGTGGAGAATATTTTTTTCATAAGAATTTGGGAAAGTTATGAAATGTCCTATAAATGTCTGTCCTATTCCTGATCTAAGGGTCTAGACTTTTAGCTGAGATGAATCTGTGCTACAGTAAATTTATCACTTAAACATGAGCCATGTATGAGGGAGTCGGATTTGTGGAGTCGGTGTCATGGAAATTGAGGAGTTGGAGTCGGAGGTTTGGCTTACAGACTCCACAGCCCTGGTTCAGTGGTGTCCTTCTTTTCAGAGGTGCACAAAACTGTAGCTGACCGCGCTTTTATGCATGCTTATAAAGACGGACGTCACTGAATCATAGGTCAGACGGCATCCACAGTGTCTCCATCTGCCTCATTACAGGGAATCTTCCGCCGGGGGTTTCCATCTGAATCACGTACTTCAGAGATGTACATGGAAACCCCGGTGTAAGCGCTCAGCGTAGAGCGCAGGATTAACGTAAGCTGAGCCATACTTCGATCTTTGGGAGGCAGTATGAACAAATCAACAGCAGGTGAAGAATTGGTTTTATTTACTTTTTCCGCTATTCCTTGTGCGGTATAAATGATTAGCTGACTTTATTCTTCTTACAGCGATACCATATTTATATCGGTTTTTATGTTTGGCTGCTGTCACACACTAAGAAAACAAGTTTGTGCATTGCCATATTTTGAAAGCTCTAATTTTCTATATTGATTTTTGCAGGACGAGTTGTCGTTTTTATTGGTACATAACATTATTTTATTGCTTTCTATTTTGATTTTTGAGAAGCAGAATAAATAAAATCCAGCAATTATGTGTATTTATTAGTATAATATTTATTTTCTTTTTATTGTTCATCATTTTGTGATTTTTTTTAAAATATTTTTACAATTTTTTTTTAACTGTTTTCTTTTACTTGGTCCCTCTATGGGACTTTAACTTTTATCACTCTGCTCACTGGTATGCATTGCAATGCACCAGATCTACAATGCATTATACCTGTCAGTGCTGCAATGACAGAAGCCTCTTAGACCATGCCCTAAGCATGCTCTAACAGGCTTGGAGTGGCTGGGTAACCTGGATGTCATCATGATGACCTCTGGTTGCCCTGGCAACAATAGGGTGATAGCGATGACATTACGGGGTCACCGATCAGACATCTGAGGGTGCCACCTCCCTCTCCCAGCCTTCTGAATGCTACGATTGATATAGATCATGGCATATAGGGGGGTAAAATGCCCGGGACGGTGCCCCTCACGATCGCCATGCCGTAACCATACATCAAAGGTTGGGAACTACTTCCCATCTATGATGAATGGGTATGTCAAAGGTCATGAAGGGGTTAAAGCAAGTGACACCAATGGAATCAGGGTCTCTGCCCCTACATCATGCAACTCTCAGATGGGGTAGAAAAAACCTAGTGACAGATACCTTCTAAAGTAAAAATCTTTAATAAAAAGATTTTTTAAAAATTTAATAAATAAAATAAAAATGTTCATTGAAAGTTTATTAACACTCAGATCTTACCTGACAAAGCGTTTAACACCAGGTCATCGCTAGTGAACTGCATTCCCAGTTGTTTGCCATTCTCTATATATGCTTTTGCAAGAGCTTTATTTGGAAGCACATTATTGTAATCATGGCTAGGAGAAGATAACTCCACCTAAAAAGGATAGATCATCATAAGCAACAAGAAGAAAAAAGCAATAGTAGCAATGCTGTACTGTGTTAGGCCGGCCACACGTCGGTCTAAGACTTGTGACAGATAGCTCTCCTGCAACCCCCATGCACATGCATGCTCAGCTTGTTTGAGTGTGCATATGTTTTCAGCAGGAAGGCATGAGTAAGCCATTACCAGATGCCTCTGAGAATAAAAGGATCAGGCAGTTCAGTTAGAGACCAACAGTCTGATCCTTATCATCCCCAACATCTGCTATAAGGGGCGATTTGGAAGGTCCCACCATACACATCAAATAGCTGGCATGTGAAGTCAAAATTGGCGGGTTCGGCCAATATACAACTGATGTATAAAGCCCACTTAATGCTGCAGGGTGGAACTTTCATTAAATAGACTAAAAACTCTGGCTTTAGGCCCACACTAGGTTATTTTGATAGACATAGAATGATTCATAGACAATTAAGAGGATAACTTTCCTGCCTGTAAAGTCCCTACACAATGTGGATACCATGTCAGACTGCAAGACCAACCATGCACTCCTTGATCCTTAGATATATTATAATGGCAAAAGTATGTGGACACCCCTATTAGTTCAGGTGCTGCAGCCACATCCATTCCATAAATCAAGCACACAGCCCTGGTATCTCTGTAGGCACACATTGGCAGTAGTATGGGTCTTAGTAGCTCAATTGCCCTGATTCGTCAATGTGTTTTCGCATGATTTCTGGCGCAAAACACTTTGAAAATTCACAAAATGTTTGCGCAAGTCAAGTCTTTTGAGACCTTTGGCGTTTTCACTGCAGTTTAGTGGAACAGGGGGGTGACGCCACAGCTCGACTAATTCATGAAAAGCTGCTGTGTACTTTACGCCAGAACTGACTGAATTAAGGTTTATGGCAAGACGCACGGAAGAGCACGGCACTCTTCAGACACGCATGCGCCTCTTAATGAATCAGGATCGCCTGACTCCGGCAAGTAGGGATATTGACTATGAATCTGGGCCATTGACTTTAAACATGGTACTGTTAAGGATGCCACCATTGACACAAGTTAGTTTGTGAAATTTCTAATCTGCTAGACCTGCCTTGGTCAACTGTAAATGCCAGGTCAACTGGAAGCATCTAAAGAATAAAAAGAGGAAGACCACACAAACTCACCAAATGCTAAACCTTTCCTCCTTTAGGGTATGTGCACACGATGCAGAAATGAAGCAGAAAATTTCTGCATCATTTCTGCATCTCCCTGGCAGAAAAAACGCATGCAGATTGTGCATGCGTTTTTCCTGCAGAATACATGCGGATCCACATGCAGATTCACATGCGTTTCCGCATGCAGATTGACAAGCGCTTTCCAGGCGATTTTAGCATCACCTGGAAAGTGCTTGACAACTAGGTCACACTGTATAAATCCATGCAAACAGCATGGATTTATATAGTGTGACCCGAGAGAGTGTATATACTTACCTCCGATGGCCCGCGCTGTCCTGCTTTACAAAGTTCCCGGCTGCCGGCAACTTTGAATTGAAAGACCTGCCGACGTCAGCGTCACGTGACCCGTCACATGACTCTGACGTCACCGCAGGTCCTACAACTCACTGCAAGTGCCGGGAACCAAGCGGGAGCGCTGCGCGGGCCGACAGAAGGTAAGAATACATTTATTTTTTATTTTATTCTTTTTTTACAGCTTTTTTAATGGTACCTGGGTGTGGATGAGACTCTCCTCTCCTCCACACTCGGGTACCATCCGCATATTAGAACGCGCCAATAGCGCAAGTACAGATGCTGTCTTGCGGAATTGGTGCGTTCTAATGCAAGTCAATGCGGCGAAATCGCTGCGTTTCCGCAAAATTAATTGACATGCTGCGGATTTTTGACCGCAGCGTTCACGCTGCAGAAAAATCCGCATCATGGGCACAGCACATGCGGATTTCCATTGGGGAACATTGCTTCCCTTCTACCATGCGTTTTTCATGCGTTTCCGCGGCGTTTACGCAACTGCAAAAACGCCGCGGAAACGCATGAAATACGCATCGTGTGAACTCAGCCTTAATCACTCACTACAGTGCACAAGAACTGAGCATTTATAACATCATGGATGGGTTTAATTGGTCAAACAACTGCACGCAAACAGAAGATCATTAGGCACAATGGCATTGGCTAAAGCTTAGCACCAATGGACTCTGGGGCAGTGGAAACAGGTTTCCTGCAGTGATTCGGTATGTTTCACAATGGGGCAGAGAAAGATACCTGATAAAATGCCAACTAAAAATTTGGTGCAGCAGGATAACAGCATGGGGTTGTCCACTACTAGGGAATGGGTTAAGCCAAAATGTTAAAGGGGTTGTCCACTACTAGGACAATCCCTTCTAAAATACTATATTCCCATTGTAAGATAAAAACAAATATATCCACCTCCCATAGCCGCACCATTCTAACATTGACGGCACTGGGACTCCAAGGCATGCGCGATATTGTTTTGTCACATAAGACCTGCAGATACGCTCTCACTTCCTTCAGACGAAACTCAGAAGTCCAGAGGAGGTATAAGAGCTGCCACCCATTAGTGACAGCTGATTGGCTGCAGAGCACACGTAGCATAAGAATGTGAGCCGGTACGGTGGGGTAGTATAAGGTATTGCATTTAAAGGGGTATTCCCATATCCAAGATCCTATCCTAATATGTAGAATGTGTAATAATAATAATTTTAGTAAATACCTCCAATTAGATATGTAGTATAGTTTTTCTGATTCGCTATGTCTCTTTCCTTATGAGCAGGTGTGTCACCCCAGGCCTGGATGCCACAAATATTAAAGGCTGTGTCTGAGAGCAGGAGGGAGGTTCCCTGGTCAGGGACAATTAGCATACAGCACTTCCTGTCCCAGGCCAGTAGGGGGAGCAGGCTGCCCCTATAAAAGCTGGAACTGGGGGCAGGGTTAGGGAGAACTGGACGACCTAGCTCAGGACTGAGACTAGTCCCAGAGAAGGAGGGACAGTTCAGCTGTAGCCGAGGAGTCCGGGAGGCAGAGGAGAAGCTGCGAGCCAGGGACAGAGGCGACGAGAGCCGGTCCTGGCTGAGAGAACTACACTACCAGACATTGGGGTCCGAGGCTGTCAGGGTTGCAAGCCCAGCAGCAGAGAACCAACCCGCGAGGGATTTCAGGTCCCTTGGCCTAAGAAGCCTGGAGGCTCCGCCACACAGAGGGACCAGTACAGCATGGAGAAGCAAAAGGTACCTAAGGCCCGAGTCGCAAGCCATACAGGCGAGAAGTACACGGCCAGCTCAGGGACGCGGGCTATTACCCCACGAAAAGGGGGATAGTCAGAAAGAGCATAGAAAGAACGGTAGGCCTTCACACTCACCCTGACCAGTGGGGCTCGCCCGAATGCTCTCAGACACCCAGGCCCATTCCTACCCGGTACTCCTGTTGGGTCATTAGTAATACCTACAATAAAGACCCTGGACTGTTTGAAGCAGACTCTGAACTCTTATTATTGCGGCCTGCACTATCACCCCCAGCATTCACATACGCTGCCCTGAGGCTACACTCTTCCAGTGGGGAGTTATCCTATCCCTGTGCTGCACACCAACACCAGCCTCAGCGGTCTGCCTTGCAGCGGCGGTCATCCCTGACCGCAATCCATGGGTGGCGTAGTCGGACATTCATGACTCTACAAATAGACTGCCACAGCATTTGGTCTGACCACCCTGAGCCACGGGATCGGGTTGCCACTACTACCCCCATCATCGCACTGAAGCCCAGTTCCGGGTACCCCCCGGCCCAGGGGGCGAGTCAGCTTTGGCGTAGTCGGCAGGATTGTGACCAACCCGCCACAAACGGGTATTGCGTGCCTGAAAAAGACTGTATACGTACCTTAAAAGGAAGTTTCCCGCCATTCGGAGCCGTTTCCCGCCATCGGACGCCATCTTCGGGACACCACGCGGGAAGAAGAAGGGCGAGGATGTCAAAAAAGTGCGAGACCTGAAGCTTCGCCCTACGCTGAGACGCTGCGCAAGATCCTGGAAGGAGAGAGAGTGACGCTGACATCATCACCCCGCGACGCAAGGTCCTCACCCAGAGCATCGCGAGCGGAGCCGCGGCCTACAGAAGAGGAGGCGACGGTTAACTAGGGGGGAGGAAGATGTCGGACACGGAGGGACCCTCTACCACCAGCGTAGCCGATGCAGCTGTAATGCCGTTTTCCATGCCCTATATCCCCGGAGCCGCCTGGCTGCCACAGTATGCTGGCGAGTCGCATACCTTGGGCGACTTTAAAGAAAGACTGTATAGCTTATTCAAAGTTTATCCCCTGACAGAAGAACAGAAAGTAAGCATACTGATAGGGCAGTTAACTGCTGCGGCCCAGCGGGAGGTAAAGTCTTGGACAGCTGAGGAGAAAAGGACTGTAAAGGGGGTTCTGACCCGTCTGCGTGACACCTTTGACACCCGTACCTCAGCAGAAATCAAAATGCGGTTCTATGGCTGTATGCAGCGAGCCCAAGATAGTATCAGAGACTATGCCTTAAACCTGCAAGAAGCTCTGGGAGCAATCAAACAAGCTGACCCTGGCAGCGTGCAGGACACCGATAAACTGCTGACTGACCAGTTCATAGAAGGAGGTCTGCTGTCCAGCGCCCACAGAACCCAGCTGCGCCTGATGGCCCTACAGAACCCCGATTTGACTTTTGCACGGTTCAAAGATAGGGCCATCCAGGTGCTCTGAGAACCCGCACCAGGTGGCGCTGTAGCTTCCCGGCGCCCTGCCATCACTTACCACCAGGGGGCGGCGCCCTACCCCGCAGACCTGGTGGGGGCTGATGCACAGGCCCTAAATCCATCCCAGCCTGCAAACCTGCACCATCAGGTCCAAGAACTAACAGAGTGTGGCAGCATTGACCAGGACCTTACAGTCGTTGCAGATGGAACCGTCAAGACCAATCAAGCTGGCTTCCAGCCCGGAGGATGTCCCGTGGCGTCGGCAGAGGAGGATCCCATCGTTCAGAGGGAGGCCCGCCGACTGTTACACTGAGGATGGACAGCCGATTTGCCGCCGTTGCAGCCAGCCAGGACACATAGCCAGGTACTGTACTTTAAATGGGCCCGACCTGGGGCAGAGGGCCAACCCCCAGGCATAAGGTCACCAGGCCCGTCTAATTGGCGCGATAAGTACGTGGGGTGACGCCCGGTTTTACCCGTGGTGCTGGACGGTATCCCCATGAGTGCACTGCTGGACACCGGGTCTCAAGTGACTACCATCCCCTACGTACTTTTAAAGCGGTACTGGAGTGACGCTGACATAACCCGCTATCCAGACGATGACTTAAGCATCATCGCCAGCAATGGCCAACCCGTGCCGCAGGTGGGGTTCAGAGAGATGACCATCAAGATTGGTAAGGTTGAACTGCCGGCACAGGGAGTGATCATTGTGGACATTGACCGTCGTGAAAGTCACCCTAAAATAACCTTGGGTACTAATGTGATTGAAAACGGTCTTTCAGAAGTAATTGTGATTTTGCAGTAGGTGGCGATGAATGCGAGCTCCAGCCAACAGAGGGTCCTCCAGAAAGAGATAAGAGCCCTGATGAGACGGCAACAGGTAGAACTGTCTGGTGGTGAGATCGGTAGCGTGAGGATGAGAGACCCATTCCCCATTGCCATGCCTCCCAAAAGTGAAATGATGATCTGGTGTCGGACTGCAATCGGGTTAAGAGGGAGAGACTACCAAGCCATGGTAGAACCCGTGTACTCAGACAGCAGGCCCACCATTTTGACAGCCCGGGGGGTGGTTGATGTCCGCCATGGAAGGGTGCCCGTCCGGATCTTAAACATTGGGGAAAGGGAAGTACACTTGCCCCGGTACGCTACACTAGCCAAATTGTTTGCCGTCGAACACAATGCTCTCAGGGTCGTGGAACCCTTGCCTCCATCTTCCCCGGTGGAGGATAATGGCTCCCAGAAACACAAGGAGGACTGGTGCCAGAAACTCCATGTGGGTGCTGGCTCCACTCCCCTGCACCAAAAACAAGGAGTCTACCGGGTGGTTCAGGAGTACGAGAGAATTTTTAGTAAGCACCCGCTAGACTTCGGCCGAGTAAAGGGAGTAAAACACCACATTCCCACGGGGAGCCACCCACCAATAAAAGAGAGACACAGACCTGTACCTCCTGCACATTATCAGAACGCAAAGGGCATGCTGAGAGAAATGAAAGAAGCTGGGGTCATTAGAGATAGCTGTAGCCCCTGGGCAGCTCCCTTAGTTTTGGTAAAAAAGAAAGACGGTACCATGAGAATGTGCGTGGACTATAGAAAGGTCAATCGTATCACCCATAAAGACGCGTACCCGTCACCTCAGATAGAGGAGTCTTTAGCAGCCCTAAAATCAGCTAATTTCTTCTCTACTTTGGACCTTACTAGCGGGTACTGGCAGGTTCCTGTGGCAGAGGCTGACAAGGAGAAGACCGCCTTCACCACCCCGATGAGACTAAGTGAATTCAACTGTATGCCCTTCGGGCTCTGCAACGCACCAGTGACCTTCCAAAGGCTGATGGAATGCTGTCTCGAAACTTCGAGACGGTCCTACTTTACCTGGACGACGTGATTGTCTATTCGAAGACTTACGAGGACCATCTAAAGCACCTGGCCGAGGTGTTCGAAGCCCTGGAAAGTGAAGCCCTCAAAGTGTCACCTGTTAAAACCGAAGGTCCAGTATCTAGGACACGTGGTGAGTGCAGAGGGAGCAGCCCCCGCGCCGACAAGGTTACAGTAATCAAGGAGCTGGCCAAGCCCCTCTAACATCAAAGAAGTGAGGCAATTCCTCGGGTTGGTAGGCTACTACCGAAGGTTCATCCCCGGGTTCACTAAGATGGCAGCCCCTATGCAGGACCTCCTGATAGGGCAATCTAAGACCAGAGGCCAAAAGCCACCCTTCAAGTGGGACAAGCCGGAAGAGGAGTCCTTCCGACAGTTGAAGATGGCCCTCACGGGGGATGAGATCCTGGCCTACCCCGATTATGGCCAGGCCTTTATCCTCCACACAGATGCCAGTAATGTGGGGCTGGGAGCCGTACTGTCACAGAACAAACAGGGCAGAGAAAGGGTGATCGCGTACGCCAGCCGGAAGCTGAGGCCCACTGAAAGAAACACGGAGAATTACAGCTCCTTCAAGCTAGAATTCTTGGCAGTGGTGTGGGAAATCACAGAACGGTTTAAGCATTACCTGGCCTCCGCAAAGTTCACTGTGTACACGGACAACAACCCGCTGACACACCTGGACAATGCAAGACTAGGTGACCTAGAACAGCGGTGGATGGCCCGGCTATCCAATTATGACTTCACAATCAAATACCGGGCAGGCAGAACCAACGCCAACGCAGACGCCCTATCAAGAATGCCTCACCTACCCGAAGGAGAAGAAGACTCGGAAGAGCTGGAGGAAGTAGAGCTCCCTGCGTTCCACCGGTATGGGGCCACTCAGTATTCTCACCGGGTAAGGGACAAAGACCCAACCACCGGCATGTTCAACCCCTTTCCCCCCCACGGCTGGGCTGAAACGCAAGATAGTAACCCTGCAATAAGCCTGGTGAAAGACATGCTAACCCAGGCAGACGCTAGCCCTGGCCCGGACGCTCCAGAGGACGCCAAGCAGTTATGGAAGGAGAAGAGCAGGCTATTCCTCTACGAGGGTAAGCTGTGCAGAAGGCTTGTCAACCACCGGACGCACGAGCTGACCTGGCAGGTAGTGGTCCCAAGGCTAGATGCAGCAATGGTCCAGGAGGCCTACCATGACAGAGCGGGACACTTCGGGTGGAAGAAACTGGAGTTCCTACTGAGAGAGCGGTTCTACTGGGTCGGTATGAGAGGGGCCATAGAGAAGTGGAGCAGGGACTGCGGCCCATGCCACCTCAGAAGGAAGGACTGTACCAGCCAGAAGACACCCTTGAGGCCCATCGTTACCAGGCAGCCTCTTGAGCTGGTAGCTCTGGACCATGTCAAATTGGCTCCAAGCCGGTCCGGCTACATCTATGCCCTCACAATTGTGGACCATTACTCCTGGTTCCTGGTGGTGGTTCCTGTTAAAGACCTGACAGCCCAAACAGCGGCCAGAGCCTTCCAGCAACACTTCTGCCGTCCACACGAGTATCCGGAACAGGTCTTGACAGATCAAGGTCCAGCGTTTGAGGCGGAAGTCTTCCAGGAGTTCTGCAACCTCTACGGCTGTAGGAAGATTCGTACAACACCTTACCACCCGCAAACCAACGGGCTGTGTGAGAAAATGAATATCGTCATTGATCTCCTCAAGACGTTGCCCCTGGAAGAACGCAGCCTGTGGCCGGAGAAGCTGCCAGACCTGATAGACTTGTACAACCATATCCCGGTGAATGCTACAAATTGCACCCCAGCTTACCTGATGCGGGCAAGACCAGGTAAGCTGCCGATAGACCTGGAGATGGGAGTCCTGACACCCGAGGACACCTCCCCAGACGCGGACTGGGATACGGAACGGCGGCTACAGTACAAGAAGGTACAGGAGAGTGTGGAGAGGAGTCTGGCTCAAGCGAGAGAAAAGCAAGAGAGGCTCTTCAACCAACACGCCCCTGCTGGTCCCCTGGAACTTGGTGAGCAGGTCCTGAAGCGGAAGAGAAGGCTTCACAAGCTGGACGACCAGTGGGAGAGAGGCCCGTACACAGTACTGCAGTCCGACCACAACAACCCGAAGGTATGTATAATTACCAAGGATGGAGGAGAAACCACTAGAACCGTCTCCAGAGACCACCTAAAACGGTGCCCCGAGCAACTGCAGAGTCCAAGTGAAGATCAAGATGACCTTGAACCCACAGAGGACAAGGAAAAAATGATCAGCACAGTTCTCGGAGGGTTCCCCCGGACCTGGACTCGGATAAATGACGCGATAGTGGTACCCGTCCTACACTTCCTTCAACCTACCCAGCAGGAGCCTACAGGAGAGCAGGAAGAACAAGAGGAACAAGCAGCCCCGGAGGCAGAAGAACCCATGCCAGCAGCCCAGGAGAGTCAACCCTCTGCTGACAGTGAGCCTGCCATGCCTGCGGTAAGCCAAAGGACCCGCAGACAGCTGCCTGCCCTGCCTGTGAACCAAGCTAGTAGCTGTACCCTAAATGATAGTGGGGAAAGCCAGGGTAGACCACCACCAGACAGTGGGTTACGGAGGTCAACATGGAGCACTAGGGGTCAAGTACCAGCTCGCTGGAAGATATAAGTACAAAGTCTACATTTACCTGTAAATATTCAATGTTTTATGTTTTATTAATAATGTTTTTCCAGTGTTCCTAGATACCATGAACTGACAGGTTATGGACAGTGAATGACCGGAACTACCATGTAGATAGTTGCACCTGGTGCCCTCTTTCGAAGATGACCACGGAAGAAAAACCTGTCCGGCGTGGCTCCCTTGTGGTCCAAAGTAGTTAGCTTTTACCTTGCTGCCACGCCCAAGGCCAGGAACCTGGGCTTTATACAGGTCCCCACACTGTGGAAAACTTCGCCTTATTGGGTGATATGGACACCCGGTCACGGAAGCGCCGTGGCCTTAAGGACAAAATGCACTTGTAAATATGTTATTGTTTATACCCTGTATTTGTATTTCCTATTTAGTCCCAGAGTACTAAATTTTACTAGGGGGGAATGTGTCACCCCAGGCCTGGATGCCACAAATATTAAAGGCTGTGTCTGAGAGCAGGAGGGAGGTTCCCTGGTCAGGGACAATTAGCATACAGCACTTCCTGTCCCAGGCCAGTAGGGGGAGCTGGCTGCCCCTATAAAAGCTGGAACTGGGGGCAGGGTTAGGGAGAACTGGACGACCTAGCTCAGGACTGAGACTAGTCCCAGAGAAGGAGGGACAGTTCAGCTGTAGCCGAGGAGTCCGGGAGGCAGAGGAGAAGCTGCGAGCCAGGGACAGAGGCGACGAGAGCCGGTCCTGGCTGAGAGAACTACACTACCAGACATTGGGGTCCGAGGCTGTCAGGGTTGCAAGCCCAGCAGCAGAGAACCAACCCGCGAGGGATTTCAGGTCCCTTGGCCTAAGAAGCCTGGAGGCTCCGCCACACAGAGGGACCAGTACAGCATGGAGAAGCAAAAGGTACCTAAGGCCCGAGTCGCAAGCCATACAGGCGAAGTACACGGCCAGCTCAGGGACGTGGGCTATTACACCACGAAAAGGGGGATAGTCAGCAAGGGCAGAGAGAGAACGGTAGGCCTTCACACTTACCCTGACCAGTGGGGCTCGCCCGAATGCTCTCAGACACCCAGGCCCATTCCTACCCGGTACTCCTGTTGGGTCATTAGTAATACCTACAATAAAGACCCTGGACTGTTTGAAGCAGACTCTGAACTCTTATTATTGCGGCCTGCACTATCACCCCCAGCATTCACATACGCTGCCCTGAGGCTACACTCTTCCCGTGGGGAGTTATCCTATCCCTGTGCTGCACACCAACATGAGCCTCAGAGGTCTGCCTTGCAGCGGCGGTCATCCCTGACCACAATCCACGGGTGGCGTAGTCGGACATTCATAACTCTACAAATAGACTGCCACAGCATTTGGTCTGACCACCCTGAGCCACGGGATCGGGTTGCCACTACTACCCCCATCATCGCACTGAAGCCCGGTTCCGGGTACCCCACGGCCCAGGGGGCGAGTCACAGGCATTGCAGGACCTTAGGTACTGGATTAGGACAAGATCTAACCTTTAGGACCTCACTGGGGGCAGAAACTGATAGACCTCTTCTAAGAAGATGTATGGTAAAAAAAAGTGCAAATAGGTGACCCCTACATTTCATTTAAAAGGGAAGTCATCATCAGAAAATTACCTATTGTTTAAATTGGGATTTTATGTTACATGTATTTTTTTTTTTTAAATGGCATTTGTTTTTATCAATACCACAATCTTTATTAAAAAAAAAAACAAAATGAACAATCTTGCAATTGTCACACTGGCCACTGGGGCTATTTTAGACTTTTATTTCCTGTCCTTTCTCGAAGAGTTTACTGGAGTTTTCTTATCAGTAGAGGCGGAACAACAACAAGTAACCCCTCTATACACAGCTGATAACACAATAACCTTTGCACACGCTCATTAGATGCTTCAATACAAAAGATCTGACCATTGTGGCTAATGCACATGTGATAGTTCCTGAACAAAAGGAAATCTGAGTCTAAAAAAGCCTCAAACATTGGAAAAGATTTTTTTAAAAATACATTTAACCCAAAAACCTGATTTCATTAATAGGTCATTTTCTGATGATAGCTTCCTTTAAAGTGATCTAGCTATGGTCAGATATACAATATGTGTTTGACATTTGCAGTGGCATAGGTTCCCTACAGATAATGGGGACACTGTTACCTTAGAAAAAATAAAACTACGTCCTATTAGATTACGCATGGGTTTTACAAACCATTTGTACCATAAGATTATCAATTGTAAATCGAGGAGCCCATATACTACTCCTGCTTGAAGCCCACTCCCGCTTTATCCACTACACAATCATGACTTGATTTTTCCCATTTGACTTTACACATGTGACCTTGAAGCAAAGCAATTAACTGAGGTTCTCTCTCAATGCATGCAAATATATGGTAAGAATTTTTTTTCTAAAAGGACATCCTTATTACACACATTGACAAGTCATCATGCACAGTGCCTTACCTTACAACCAGTTGCTGATGCTGCAGCATTGAAGCAAGCACTAGCCTTTTCCTGGAGTTCTGCCAGGTCTTTTCGTGATGGTGCTCGCAAAGAAAATTCTAATTCAGTGTATGATGGAATGATGTTAGGTTTCACACCACCATTTTTTATTACTCCTGAAAGACAAAAAAACATCCATAGCTGAAGCTCATTGTCAATATGCAGAGCACTAAAGTGTATGTACATAGCTGCTTGTTACAGGAATTTCCTTCAATTTTAAGAATCTTTCAATTTGGGCTCGAAATAACAAATATTGCCATATCCTTATCCCTGGTCCCCCTGCCGCGTCATGTGGCCATTGGAGGCACATGACGTCCTTAGTTATATCTTCTCTGTAGCCAAAGTTTGTTGGCACATTGATGGACATTAGGGCCAGCGCCAAGTGACCAGAACACGGTTGTTACACTAAGAATATTTCACGATTAGTTATTTCAGTCTTGTGAGCCCAAATTTAAAGATTTTTATATAATTTTAACTGTTAAAGGGGTTGTCCAATTAACAACATTAAACGACCTATACACAGGATAGATGATACATGTATGATCACTAGGGGGGGGCCGCTCCTGAGAACTCCACCAGTAATAGACAACTGAAGACTTATTCCTATCATTAAAAGTTATCACCTATCCGATGGATAGGAGATAACTTGCCAATTGATGGGAGTCCCTCATTGATCCCAAGAATGAGGCTCTGAACTCCAAAATGTTCAGTCCAAATGGCGATGCAAGTGCCACCGCTTTCATCTTTCTTTAGAGGACTACTGAAAAAGCTGAGCGCTGGTTGCAAAGCCATTCTGACGAGGGATTTCCGAGCCCCATTCATAGAAATGTTAGAGGACTCAGCAGTTGGACCCGACAGATTCACAATTTATAACCTATTCATTTGATAGGTGGTAGCTTTTAATTATGGAAACAACCCGGTAATAGAACAGTGTCTACTAACACTTCATTTACACAGGGTATTTTAGGCCTCTCATTCTTCGGGTCAGTGGAGGTTTCACAAGCTGGACACTCAGCAATCAAACTTTATCATGTAAACCTTCAACAATAATTAAATTCTGTTTATGGGACAAGCCCTTTAATTTGCTTTAGAACGTACATTATAGTGCTTTCCAGCAGCCCATTAGTATACAGATCTACTGCATTTGCTCTAAAGATATCTGGTCAGACATACTGTAGACAGGTAACGCCAAATTTTTGAATATCACATGCAGCCCCCTTAAAGTGGATGTGTCATCAGAAACAGCATACTAATTATTAAATATATTTCTTAGACCTGATGAGGCTGGTGTACTTACTTTGAAACATGCTATCAGAATAGTTGTATAATCCTTTTTTAAAGTTTAGCTCAGTGATAATAAAATGGACATCTTATGAATCCATCTAGCACTGGACTTATAAAATGCGCAATGTAATATCAGAATTATACAGCCAGTCTGACATGGATTTTCAAAGTAAATACACCAGTCTCATGAGGTCTAAGAGATCTATTTAATAATCTATGCAATTTGTATTGTAAAATCTGGTGACAGATCCACTTTAAAGTATATGAATAGTATAAAACGATATATCAATGACTATCTAAGCAATGCATCTTCAGAAATGGAGCTACTGTACATGTGAAGCAAACACCATGGGCCACACATTTTTTTCTAAGATGTTTATAATATTAATGGGGTACTCTGGGGATATAAAAATGTATTTCAATCCACATTCTATCTAAAACTATAAAGTCTCATTTCCCTCTTATATGCCATTTCATGTCATTTTACTACAACTCACTGTGTCCTCACGTCACAGCATTGCTGCTGCTCCTGAATGCTCCCTCTCCCTGCTGCGATGCTACATCAGAGATCAAGGGGTTTGGCTTGCCCCTTATTGTAAGCTATTCCCCTGACTAAGCCATCTCTTTGCACTCACAGATCAGGGGGCATTGCTTGTGCTTTTCTCCTTACACAAACCTGCTCCCTGACCAAGGCTTATCACACACATTGTGTGGGTTTGATGTCTTCCCCTTCACCTCACTCTTCCTGCTGGATTATACTGCCATGGCTCTCTCCTTGTTTCTCTGACTCTAGCTCCATGCTCACTGACAGGTCACAGACAAGCTATGAAGGTGCAGGCAGGCAGCACAGAACAAGACATGCCATACCTGATGTAGTGTCCCAGAAGAGAGAGGGCACACTAAACAGTGCTGTGATGCGAGGTCATAGTGAGAAGTAACATACCAAGAAGTGGCATGTAAGTGGAAGGGATATGAACCTTTATAGTCTTATACAAAATGTGGATTGAAATCATTTTCTATCTCCCTGGTGTACCCCTTGAACCATTAAAATTGATGAAATGCGTCATCAGGGGATTCTCTAAGTGTGAAGTTGCACAATCAGTAACAATTGTTTTGTGTTGAATGTATTAATAATGTAATGTCCCAATTCCACTGTTTTCTGTAGAGATAAGTAATAATATAGGTGTCTGGCTACTACTCATAGCCCTATTTTCTAGAGATTACATTTCTATCTTCAGACAAGCTGGACACAAATGGACACCTTGTCGGCCGAAGGATATTTTGGTTGGAAATTATAGAATCCTATGGCCAAATATAGAGTAGGGGTTTCTACAGACACGACTCCTCAAAGAAGTAGTGCGATCTAAGGAGCAGGGATAAGTGTATTGCAATAGCACAACCACAGTATAGCAGTTTCATGTATAGAATAATGAAGCAAAGCTCCAATCTCTGCAGGATTAGAAACAGCAATAGAAAGTTATCCGTTACATTTCTCACCATGAACTCTCCACGAGGGTTTCATTTGCTGTCTTAAGACAGAGATATTGTTGTATGCAAGAATAGCAGCATCTAAAGCATTAATTCCTTCCCATGGGTAAGCAGCAGCATGAGAAGCTTTTCCATAATATTTCACAGTCACACTAGGAAATAAAAGCCAATTCTTAACAATTATTTCTCTTTTCTGCGAAGTTTAACCAGCACACAAATTAAATAGTATAAAAAAAATAATAATAATACTGCCTAATTAAATTACTGGTTGTTCATACAGATTGTGCGGAAATTAAAGGGACTGCCCAATTTTATTTTTTTGCTCACAAGCATGCTCTGTTAAAAAAGTAAGAAGGAAAGTAAGGCTGTTTTTTTATTTATTTTTTTAAAACACAGGATATCTGTGGACTAAAAAAATGAAAGTGAACAGCCCCTTTAAGAAATATGTTTGATATTCTTAGTCAAAGGATGCACAAGTAAAAATAAGACAAAAACAGAGGTTCCAAAGTCAAAGTATCCTTGTTCTAGTCTAATTTTTTTTAATGGTTCTGAAAATTGCAGCACATTGACCTACTAGACGCTCTGTTCACACTAGCATCATGTCAACCAATTATAATGGAGTACATAATGCTGTGATGGATAAATGAATAATGGCAGAGTAAAAAAAAAAAATTCCCTAAGATTTATGACTAGACATTAATTTTGGAGAATTAAAATTTATTTCAACTTATTGAGAATTTGCAGAAAGGCTTATTTTTAAGAGCAACATACGTGGTAGTTGTCAAGTCTTCTGTATTTTATGGGGGTCTCCCCAAAAAAAATGTAATTGAAACAAAAAAAAAAAGAATTCAGTTTAAGAATTTACAGTACCAAAAGCCCCTACAACTTACTGTGACTAAATATACAAAACAACAAGCCCAGACTTAAATCAAAGTCCAAGAAGCAAAGTGTTCCATGATAAAAGGATTATTTTATTCAAACAATTAAAATATGGTTGAAAAAGCAGAATGTCCGCCAGGGGATACAGTGGTGACCATGGATAAACAATTGTGACAAGCCAATTACTAGGTAAACCCCTAAAGGGTGACTGGGATTATACCGTAATATCAGGCTACGTACCAGAGACCTTCCAGAAGAAGATGGCGAAGAAACAAGCGTCGGAGTGAGTGGACGCGGCTGGTGACTACTTCTACCCTCCGGGATTACCACATATAGCAGGGGTCTCAAACACGCGGGCCGCATGCGGCCCTTCAGGCTGCTTCATCCTTCCCGCAGGCACCATAGACCTCGATTGCGGCCCGGTCCAGGAGCTACCGGCAGCTGCGCTTCAGTTCAGTGTATTGCCGCGCAGATACCGGCTCTCTGCACAGCAATACCAGTGGCAGCCGCCGGCCTATCAGAGGCCAGCAGCTGACATCTGCGTCCCAGCACAGCGGAGTATGACGTCACTGACACACGCAGATGTTAGCTGCTGGCCTCTGATAGGCCGGCGGCTGCCACTGGTATTGCTGTGCAGAGAGCCGGTCTCTGCGCGGCAATACACTGAACTGAAGCGCAGCTGCCGGCAGCTCCTGGACCGGGCCGCGATCGGGGTCTATGGTGCCTGCGGACCACAGGTGCAGAAAGGACGCCGAGGGAAAGGAGGACAGGTGAGAAGAATCTTTTTTTTTTTCTCTTGTATGTGTAGAACGGCACAAGGGACAGTCCTTCAAGATGGGGACAAGGCTGGGGACAGTCCTAAAACATGGGGACCAGGTTGGGGACAGTCCTAAAACATGGGGGATCAGGCTGGGGACAGTCCTAAAATATGGGGGATCAGGCTGGGGACAGTCCTAAAACATGGGGACCAGGCTTGGGACAGTCCTAAAACATGGGGACCAGGCTGGGGACAGTGCTAAAACATGGGGACCAGGCTGGGGACATTACTACAAGAGGGGGACCAGGATGGGGCATTACTACAAGATGAGGACATATCTACAATATGGGGACCGGTATGTGACATTATAACAATATGGGGCCCAGGATGGGAGACATTACAACAAGATGGGGACCAGGATGGAATATTACAACAAGATGGTGACAAAGATGGGGGACATTACAAGATGCAGACCAGGGTGGGGCACATTACTAAAAGATTTTGGCAGAAAAACTTCAAAATAAAGCATGAAAAAATATTTTGCCACTAAAAATGATGCTTTATAGCTAAACTAAAGTAAAACAAAAAAAGTGCATGTTTTATTATCGCCACATCCATAAAGACCCAAGCTATAAAAAATAAAACAGCAAAAATGTTCAAAAGGTGTATAGAAAAAAAATGGTATCACTAAAAATGTCACTTTGTCCTGCAAAGAATGCGGCCCCCCAAATTAAATTTTTTTTGTATGCGGCCCATATACCCAGCCGAGTTTGAGACCCCGGACATATAGCCTTACATACAGGTATTACCCTTAGATTACCTTTATATTATACCTTACTGGCATTTGTCTTTCACATCCCTAGGCTCCCATACCTATTTTGCACCACTGTGTCCCCTGGTGGAAATTCTGCTTTTTCAACCATATTTTAATTCTTTGAATAAAATTATCCTTTTATCATGGAACACTTCGGTTCTTGGACTTTGATTTAAGTCTGGGTTTGTTGTTTTGTATCTTGACCAGGAGTGCCATATTGTCTGTACTATTGTGTATCTAATTTCTTACTATGACTAAAGTAAACTATAATATATTAAAGTAGGGGTCACAGATAAGTAGATTGAAAATTATAATTGAGAACATGACAAAAATATCAATTTCGCGCTAGAACTTTAAGAGGTGCAAAGACTAAAGGCCCACATAAGACTAACGTTTGCCAAACCCACAGATATCGATGGCTGACAGTCTATAATTGTCAGATGATTTATGGAGGAGAGAAGGATCCAGCATGTCCAATTTTGGATTGCCGATTCTTTTGTTCTCTAAGAGATAAATTATTACCAGAGATGTCTTGGCCAAGCGAGCGTTCCTGTGTATGGGAGAGTCGGGCGAAATAGCTGCCAGATGAATGTGTTGGGGGCTTAAGAGAAGGATGTTCTTGTCAATTGCAACCTCTGCCAGATAATCCATCAAATATGTTTAATGCAGGTCAGAACTATCCGATGGGCATTTTTCTTACCATGATAACACTGACAATGGCAAAATTATCATTGACTGCAGTGTTACTCACTCATGTACGGCAACATCTGGAAGATAAGCTGCATCGTCTTGGGCAGGATGAGCCATAAACACGACATCCATAACTTCAAAAGCTCCAGCCTTGATCAAGTCAACTTTTCCTCCACCTTCTTCCTCAGCAGGAGTTCCTAACACTGTTATCTAAGAAATGACAAGCAATTTTATATTAATATAAAGTTACAATAGAAATTTTTTATAGTAATGAAATAGGTAATATTTGTGTATAGAACTGGTAACCACTTGGCTAATTTCTTGAGAAAGCGTGAGTGGTCAGAACTAGGAGTATGTACTTGGACATGGTTTAGAGTAACCAGAGCTGAGAGACTGGAGAAGACATGATCCCATCTTTAATATCTCTGCATGTTCTGAGCACATTTTAAAAGGTAGGAAAATGGAAAAATGACTATCCCTTTACCTGGAATAAAGAATCATAATTATGTGCTGAAGAATCATATACATGAGCTCTCCTTCTGTCAAACTATTCCTGTGTGTCATATAAGAGGGTTAAAAAGAATGTGTCACCAGGTTTTTACCATCCCATGTTAGCGCTAGTCTCCTGCACAGCCGGGTATAGTGACACCGCTCTGTGACCTGCTTAATACTTTTCATCCAAGCCGACAACAAAGCGCACACAGGGGAAACAGCACGCTGCGCATATCGCACAAGGGAAACACCGCACAGGGGACACAACGGGGTCCGCACCGCCCATGAAGCGAGCATCACTGATGACACTTCGTTTCAGGGAGCCTCTGCTTCCTGCTCTGATGACACAGAGTATCCCAGCATGCACTGGGATACTCAAATGAAAAGTTATCACACAGGAAGTAGAGAAAAAAAAATTCAATAGCAGTTAGATAGTGTAGTTTGGGAACGGTAGGGAATTTTTAAAGCAAGACTATTAGACAATACATTATAGCATCAAATAGATAGGGAGTTAGGAGCAAAATGATATTGCCTTTGGACCACCCCTTTAAGGCTCATTCAGACTGCCATATTATCCGTCAGTGTGCTGCATGCATGCTCATCTGACAGCCCATTCATCCAATAATTACCAGTGTCACATGGACCAAGGGTGTGCAGTAAAAAAAAAATAATAATTTGCAGCATACACTAATATGGTCCGACTTATGGGCTAGACTAGTGCATGTCAATTACTGCGCTTATCCATTATTTGTAGGAGAACACAGCGGCACACGCAGCCAGTCATATCCTCAGTTTACAGATGAGACTCGCCCAAGTTTTAGTCATCTGAACCTGGCCTTACTGTATGTAATAATGGCCCATACATGTAATGATGGCTAATTTATTCAGCCATCATCGGCCTCTAACAGCCACAGGTGGAGCAGAACTCCGCCCGTGGCTGTTAACCTGTCAAACGCCGCTGTCAATCTATGAGCTGGTAGGGGGGCACATCATTCCCTGCGGCCATCGGCGAGCCCATGACATGATCGCGAGGCACCGATGAGTTGGCATGACAGCCGGGGGTCTGATGAAGACATCCATGCCAGTCATTACAATTCTGCTGTAAAAACCAGTGTTTAGCCGGCAATCACAGATCGTGATTTTAGCTATACATAGCAGTGCTGATGCCCTGCTATGTATATAACAAGTGATCAGACGATCGCAGCTTCAAGTCCCCTAAGGGAACTATTAAATACAGTAAAAAGTAAAAGAAAATGTTAAGAATATGAAAAAAAATAAAAATACAAAAAGTTCAATTTCACTGCCCCCTTTTTCCCTATTAAAGATCAAAACAATTTAAAAAAAAACTTACACATTTGGTATTGCCTCTTTCAGAAAAGTCCAATCTATCAAAATATAAAATAAATTAATCTGATTGGAAAATGGCGTAATGAGAAAAATCAAAATGATTGACAATCGATACTAAAAATACCCCACTTGGGAGTCAGAGGTTTAAAACTGACCTGCGATATAAGAGAATAGCATACGCTGACAGGTGACTATCCTGTAGCTGTCAGCTGTACAATATAGCTGATAACTTGCTGCATAAGCCACCGTTAGTGTTGGCACTGACAATGGCCGTTTAACTCCTTAAATACTACTGTTAATAGTGACTACAGCACTATATCAGTGATGGCGAACCTTTTAGAGACCGAATGCCCAAACTGCAATCCAAAACCCACTTATTTATCGCCAAGTGCCAACACGGCAATTTAACCTGAATACTGAGGTTTTAGTTTAGAAAAAAACAACTGATACAGAGAGCAGGCAGGTGCAGCAGAGAGCAGGCGGGGGCAGCAGAGAGCAGGCACAAACAGATGCAGTGGTATGAAGCTGCAGATATAAAGAATATGCTCACCCCCATCCTAGTATATGCCCACCATCCCATGTACATGTCCCCCACCCTGTTTTATGCCCCCCCATCCTTGTATATGCTCCCCCCAATCCAGGTATATCCCACATCTTTGTATATGCCCTCCATCCTGGTATATGCTCCCCCAATCCTGGCATATCCCCCTTCCTTGTATATGCTGCCCCATCCTGGTATATCCCCCATCCGTGTATATGTGCCCCCATCCTGGTATATCTCCCATCATTGTATATGCGCCCCCATCCTGGTATATTCTCCCAATCCATGAATATGCCCCCCCCATCCTGGTATATCCCACATCCTTGTATATGCCCTCCATCCTGGCATATCCCCCATCCTTGTATATGCCCTCCATCCTGGCATATCCCCCATCAGTGTATATGCTGCCCCCATCCGGGTATATCCATCAGTGTATATGCTGCCTCCATCCTGGTATATCCCCCATGTTGGTATATCTCACATCATTGTATATGCCCCCCCCCACCAATCCTGGTATATCCATCATTGTATATGCCCCCCCCAATCCTGGTATATCCCACATCCTTGTATATGCCCTCCATCCAGGTATATCTCCCATCAGTGTATATGCTGCCCCCATCCTGGTATATCCCCCATCATTGTATATGCACCCCCATCCTGGTATATCCATCATTGTATATGCCCCCCCCAATTCTGGTATATCCCACATTCTTGTATATGCCCTCCATCCTGGTATATCTCCCATCAGTGTATATGCTGCCCCCATCCTGGTATATCCCCCATCAGTGTATATGCTCCCCAAATCCTGGCATATGCCCCCCATCCCATGTATGTTCCCCCAATCCATATAAATGTCCCCCCATCCTGTTTTATGCCCTCAATCCATGTATATGCCTCCCCAATCCTTGTATATGTCCCCCAACCTTGTATACGCTCCCCCCAATCCTGGCATATCCCCCTTGCTTGCATACGCTGCCCCCATCCTAGTATATCCCCCATCAGTGTATATGCGCCCCCATCCTGGTATATCCCCATCAGTGTATATGCTGCCCCCATCCTGATATATCTCCCATCATTGTATATGCACCCCCATCCTGGTATATCCCCCCATCAGTGTATATGCTGCCTCCATCCTGGTATATCCCCAATGATATCCATCATTGTATATGCGCCCTCATACTACCGGCACCGCTGTTTTCATCGCATAGAAAAAGAAAAAAAAAACACTCCCACTCACCTTCCTTCCTCTCCCGTGCTTCGTCATCTTCTGAAGCCGGCAGCTGACTTCAACGTCCAAACGTCGGGGGCGCATGACGTCACTGTTATGCGCCCAGTCGCGTGTACGCTGACGTCAGCTGCTGGCCTCCAATTCGCCAGTAGCATATATTGCGGCGCACGGGCCACGCAAGTTTGTGCGCAGCAATACACTTCAGCTAGATGTGCGTATGAGAACGCACACCGAGCTGAAGTAGGGGCTGGGCCCGGTCCAGGAGCGGTAATGCTGAGGCGATGTCATGCGTGCCCTTAAGGTCATGTCACATATGGGTCATGTCACTTTGCATTAATTCCTGAAAAGCACCTGAAGGGTTAGTAAATTACCTGAAAGCAATGTTGAATATGTTGAGGGCCGCTGTTTTTAAAATGATCTCAGTTTTGGGGGTTTCCACTTTATAGGATGCCCAAAATCATTTCAAAACTGAATAGGACCCAAAAAATTAAAGTTTTGAAAATTTCTTTAAAAAAAAAAAAAGGAAAAATTACTGCTACATTTTTAAACCTTCTAAAATGTTAACAAAATAAAACAACATTTTACAAATGTCCTGATGTAAGACAGACATGAGGGAAATGTTAATTATTAATGTTTGTGTGGTCTGACTATCTGCATTAAAGGGATAGTCAAAGTTTGAAAATTTGCAATTTTTTAAAATTTGTACAATTTCTGATATTTTTTATAAATAAGCACAAAATATATAAACCTAAATTTACCACTATCATAAAGTTAATGTGTCACGAAAAAATAATCTCAAAGTCAATGGGATATGTTGAAGCATTCCAGAGTTATTATTACATAAAGTGACACTGATCAGATTTCAAAACTTTGGCCTGGTCATTAAGGGGTTAAATAATAATAATAATAAAAAAACTATAGATGTTTGGTATCTGCGCAATTATACTGACCTAGAGAATCATATTACCAGGTTAGTTTTACCGAGTAGTGAACATGGTAAATTACAAAAAATAAAATTGTGGAATTGCACTTTTTTTTTCAATGCACTTGGAATATTTTTCCCGCTTTCCAGTGAATCACATGATAAAATTAATGGTGTCATTCAAAAGTACAACTCATCCCTCAAAAAACAAGCCCTCATACGGCTATGTGGACAAAAAAAAATACAAAAGTTATGGCTCTTGCAAGAAGGGAAGAAAAAAATGAAAAAACAGAAAATAGCCCGGTCGTGAAGGGGCTACCACACATTAAAAAAATAGCTTATGAAAAAACCCTTAAAATCGAAGCAGCTAATCAGCTAACACATAACAATACAATGTTCAGCATTGTACAATTTGACAAAGAAAACTATTTTATCTGTAAAGCAATGAACTGGTGGATTTGTTTTAAAAGGGACTTCTCATACCACCACACCAATCTACTAGGGTCACCAGAAAATGTACAACTAAATTGCAGCGGAGCTCACTCAACCTTGTTGATAGGGGTTATGCCACCAACCCATCCCCTGCTTTTCTAAACTCTCACCCTACTATCTAATATTGCAAAGGGTTTACAGAACACTATACTCCACACCTGAACTTGTTGTGTTGGTTGCATATTCTCCAGAGCACCTTTAAGTCCAAGCGCAGCAGCTGCCCCAACTTCAGCAATTAGGTTGTGTCCGCAGCCCAAGCCCAGGGAGTGCGTCGTACTCGCACAAAAAACAGATATGCAAACTCTGATAGTGTTTGGGTGCAGAGGTCCAGTGTGCCTGGACTGCCGTGTCCAGATGGTAGTGGAGCTGCATCTGGCATGCCCGGCTGGAGAAGAAGGTGATGAGCCGTGTTCTCCTAGTAGGCCAGCTCTGGCGTCTGCCATATGTCCTGGCTGAGGGAAAGCAGTTGCCCTGACTCTTGCTCTATCACATCACTTGCCCGCTGTTTGCACTGCTTTACAATAGACATCTTTGTGGCTCCCGTGCCCACTGCACACAGCTTTCTGTTCCATCCCATGACATGTAGTGCTGTAGCAGGATAATTTTAAGCACTGCCTGTTGCTGATCAGTTTTCTTCTTGCTACGGTGACATCACTAACGCTGAAGCAGAACTTGTCCAAGCCCATCTTGTATGGTGCAACCCCAGACAGTTTTTATATATAGAAGAGACATACAGATGTACCTGATCTATAGAATGCTATGTGACCTAAAAAGTATAGACTCAAGACTGATGCAATGTAGCAAACTACCAAAAGGTGGTATATACTGTAATCCTATTTACCACGTCGACGGCAAAACTACCACTGTGAGAGTGAAGAGTATTCTTGTTCACAGACAGCTAGGATATAATCTTGAAAAAAAAAAAGAAAAAGTAATTGAAACAAAGTATGGAAAGTTACAGAACTTTTCATTTTTACAATGACATTTAAATTTCTTTAAAACAGGGGGGAAAAAAAAAAAAAAAAAACAACACAATTTAAAAAAGGAATAGAAAGAGACTTTGTGTTCTTGAATCAATCCCAGATCTAAAGCAGTTTAAATTCACAACATACAGTACAGACCAAAAGTTTGGACACACCTTCTCATTTAAAGATTTTTCTGTATTTTCATGACTATGAAAATTGTACATTCACACTGAAGGCATCAAAACTATGAATTAACACATGTGGAATTATATACTTAACAAAAAAGTGTGAAACAACTGAAAATATGTCTTATATTCTAGGTTCTTCAAAATAGCCACCTTTTGCTTTGATGACTGCTTTGCACACTCTTGGCATTCTCTTGATGAGCTTCAAGAGGTAGTCACCGGAAATGGTCTTCCAACAATCTTGAAGGAGTTCCCAGAGATGCTTAGCACTTGTTGGCCCTTTTGCCTTCACTCTGCGGTCCAGCTCACCCCAAACCATCTCGATTGGGTTCAGGTCTGGTGACTGTGGAGGCCAGGTCATCTGGAGTAGCACCCCATCACTCTCCTTCTTGGTCAAATAGCCCTTACACAGCCTGGAGGTGTGTTTGGAGTCATTGTCCTGTTGAAAAATAAATGATGGTCCAACTAAACGCAAACCGGATGGAATAGCATGCAGCTGCAAGATGCTGTGGTAGCCATGCTGGTTCAGTATGCCTTCAATTTTGAATAAATCCCCAACAGTGTCACCAGCAAAGCACCCCCACACCATCACAGCTCCTCCTCCATGCTTCACGGTGGGAACCAGGCATGTAGAGTCCATCCGTTCACCTTTTCTGCGTCGAACAAAGTCATGGTGGTTGGAACCAAAGATCTCAAATTTGGACTCATCAGACCAAAGCACAGATTTCCACTGGTCTAATGTCCATTCCTTGTGTTCTTTAGCCCAAACAAGTCTCTTCTGCTTGTTGCCTGGCCTTAGCAGTGGTTTCCTAGCAGCTATTTTACCATGAAGGCCTGCTGCACAAAGTCTCCTCTTAACAGTTGTTGTAGAGATGTGTCTGCTGCTAGAACTCTGTGTGGCATTGACCTGGTCTCTGTTATGCACACGCCCGGGCTAAGCGGCGTGTGCGGGTGATTGGTAGTGATTCCACTGGACCGTGCCGGAGAGTGAATGCCTGGAGGGGCGTAACTAAGTATCTACCCGATCCGACCAAGGTGGCACGACGGCATACGACGCCAGAGCACCAAGGAGGAACCGAGCAGAGGGACCAGGTGCTACTCCAGGACAGACCCCGGACACGGCTGTTGACCCACACAGGGGAATACAGGAACAGACTGGTAGACTGGCAGGCAGACGGGTATGCAGGCAGGCGGGTATGCAGGCAGGCGGGTATGCAGGCAGGCGGGTAAAGATAAGCACAGCTAGAGTGCAGACAGGGAGGCACTAGCAAGTAGGAACACAGGCGGGATAGGACCCAGTACACACCGGGATACAGGAACAATACAGGCAGAGAGGTACAGGCAAGCACAACAAGAGTGCAGAAGACTGAGCAGGGAGGACAGGGCTCTGTTCACACTGAACAGACAGGAAGGGAAAGGCATAGAGGCAAAATAGGTAAAGGATAGGAGAGAGTTCAGACTGGAACTGAGTGTACGGAGAGACCGACACTGCAGCGGGATACAGGAGCGGGTCTGGGAATACTGCCCCCAGAGAGGCGGAACGAACAGGCAAGGAGCGTGTTCAGACAGGACAGACTAGAGAACACAGAAAGGACTAAGTTCAGACACGGGAACTAATACCGTAAAGCAGGAGACATACAGGACTTAGTTCAGACACGGGAACTAATACCGTAAAGCAGGAGACATACAGGACTCAGTTCAGACACGGGAGCTGACACCGCAAAGCAGGAAACATACAGGACTTAGTTCAGACACGGGAACTAATACCGTAAAGCAGGAGACATACAGGACACAGTTCAGACACGGGAGCTGACACCGCAAGGCAGGAGACATACAGGACACAGTTCAGACACGGGAGCTGACACCGCAAGGCAGGAGACATACAGGACTTAGTTCAGACAGGCCTGGAAATACAGCCTCCAGGAAGGGCGGACAGGGAAACAGGACGGGACCTGGCACCTTCAGAGTGCAAGCACACACTGAAAGAAACACATATGCTCAGGCAGGGATAGAAGGGAGCTGCTGAGCTATATACCAAGTGTCAGACAGCAATAGGCTGAGGACGCACAAGGGGTGTGACCCACAGCAGGTACAAAAGACAGGAAGTGATCGGGCGCCGCCCTTAAGCAGCAGAGACAGACACAAACAGACAGCATGGAGGGAAGCCAGAGAGACATTCTGGACAGGAGATCAAGTGCGCCCTCTTGCACAGTGGGAGATGGACCACCATGCAAGGACGCCGCCAGGTATGTTACAGTACCTCCCCCCTTACGCCCCCTCTTCTTCAGGCCTGCCAGAATCTTCCGCAGGGAATTCGAGGACCAGTCGTTCACTGGGTTGGAGGGGAACAGAGACTTGAGGGTAATCTCTGCTTCGAGGTACATCTTGTCAAGCTCACAGGAAGAAATAGACGGGTTATCAGGTACATAATGAGGAAAAGTCACTGTCTCTTTGTAATCTGGTGGTACCCCGGAGGATTCAGGAAACAACTGGAGGTCCTCCGCCGGGTCAGAAGAGTACTGAGGCTCAGAGAAAACATCTGCTTCAGAGTACACTGGGTCGGACTCACTGGAGGAAGCAGGCGAGGTATCAGGTACAGGAAATAGGAAAGTCTCTGTCCATTCACCACCAGGTGGCACCCCGAAGGGTTCTAAACACAACTGGAGGTCCTCCGCCTGGTCGGAGGGGTGTAGAGACTCGGGAGTAACTTCTGCTTCGGAGAACACTAGGTCGGACTCACTGGAGGAAGCAGGCGAGGTATCAGGTACAGGAAATAGGAAAGTCTCTGTCCATTCACCACCAGGTGGCACCCCGAAGGGTTCTAAACACAACTGGAGGTCCTCCGCCTGGTCGGAGGGGTGTAGAGACTCGGGAGTAACTTCTGCTTCGGAGAACACTAGGTCGGACTCACTGGAGGAAGCAGGCGAGGTATCGGGTACCGAGTATAGGAAAGTCTCTGTCCATTCACCACCAGGTGGCACCCCGAAGGGTTCTAAACACAACTGGAGGTCCTCCGCCTGGTCGGAGGGGTGTAGAGACTCGGGAGTAACCTCTGCTTCGGAGTACACTAGGTTGGACTCACTGGACGAAGCGAGCGAGGTATCAGGTCCAGGATATAGGAAAGTCTCTGTCCATTCACCACCAGGTGGCACCCCGAAGGGTTCTGAACACAACTGGAGGTCCTCCGCCTGGTCGGAGGGGTGTAGAGACTCGGGAGTAACCTCTGCTTCGGAGTACACTAGGTTGGACTCACTGGACGAAGCGAGTGAGGTATCAGATCCAGGATATAGGAAAGTCTCTGTCCATTCACCACCAGGTGGCACCCCGAAGGGTTCAGAACACAACTGGAGGTCCTCCGCCTGGTCGGAGGGGTGTAGAGACTCGGGAGTAACCTCTGCTTCGGAGTACACTAGGTTGGACTCACTGGACGAAGCGAGCGAGGTATCAGGTACAGAGTATAGGAGAGTCTCTGTCCTTTCGCTACCAGGAGGTCTCAGGGAGGACAGACCCTGGCGTGACTGCTTGCCTCTAAGTCTAGCACGTCTGGACTGCCTCTTGAGGTTGGGAGAAGTATTCCGGAAAGCGTAGTCACCCTGTGAGGATTCTGGGTGGGCAGTAGTCTCATTGGGCTGGAGAACTATTGCGCTACCCACACACATTACCTGACGGGGCTGCTCCGGGATATTGGGAAGTGAAGCTTCAGCAGGGGCTTCAGAGTTAGGGTCCTCGAAGACCATACGAAAGGCCACCAGGAAGGCCTGCAGGTCAAGGATGACAGGATCCCATGCTTCCCATAGGGGGGTGACCCATTTCAAGGCATCACCCGCTAGGTAGTCAATCATAAAGGACACTTTAGGCCAATCGGAAGGAAAATAGAGAGGGTAGGCCTTAAAGTGTAGCATGCATTGCTCCACAAATGCACGACACTGTCTTGGATCCCCATAGTAACGTGGCGGATCCGCAGGAACGAGGGCTGATAGATCCATCTGGACGGGTGCGTAATTCGCCTGGAACTCAGCGTAAAGCAAAAAAAAATTTATTTATTTATTTTAATGCATATATCCGCTGGAAAACTTCTCAGAGGGCGAAGGCCGTGGGGCTCAACGGGAACCATGGCCTGAGCATGCTGTTATGCACACGCCCGGGCTAGAGCGGCGTGTGCATGTGATTGGTAGTGATTCCACTGGACCGTGCCGGAGAGTGAATGCCTGGAGGGGCGTAACTAAGTATCTACCCGATCCGACCAAGGTGGCACGACGGCATACGACGCCAGAGCACCAAGGAGGAACCGAGCAGAGGGACCAGGTGCTACTCCAGGACAGACCCCGGACACGGCTGTTGACCCACACAGGGGAATACAGGAACAGACTGGTAGACTGGCAGGCAGACGGGTATGCAGGCAGGCGGGTATGCAGGCAGGCGGGTATGCAGGCAGGCGGGTAAAGATAAGCACAGCTAGAGTGCAGACAGGGAGGCACTAGCAAGTAGGAACACAGGCGGGATAGGACCCAGTACACACCGGGATACAGGAACAATACAGGCAGAGAGGTACAGGCAAGCACAACAAGAGTGCAGAAGACTGAGCAGGGAGGACAGGGCTCTGTTCACACTGAACAGACAGGAAGGGAAAGGCATAGAGGCAAAATAGGTAAAGGATAGGAGAGAGTTCAGACTGGAACTGAGTGTACGGAGAGACCGACACTGCAGCGGGATACAGGAGCGGGTCTGGGAATACTGCCCCCAGAGAGGCGGAACGAACAGGCAAGGAGCGTGTTCAGACAGGACAGACTAGAGAACACAGAAAGGACTAAGTTCAGACACGGGAACTAATACCGTAAAGCAGGAGACATACAGGACTTAGTTCAGACACGGGAACTAATACCGTAAAGCAGGAGACATACAGGACTCAGTTCAGACACGGGAGCTGACACCGCAAAGCAGGAAACATACAGGACTTAGTTCAGACACGGGAACTAATACCGTAAAGCAGGAGACATACAGGACACAGTTCAGACACGGGAGCTGACACCGCAAGGCAGGAGACATACAGGACACAGTTCAGACACGGGAGCTGACACCGCAAGGCAGGAGACATACAGGACTTAGTTCAGACAGGCCTGGAAATACAGCCTCCAGGAAGGGCGGACAGGGAAACAGGACGGGACCTGGCACCTTCAGAGTGCAAGCACACACTGAAAGAAACACATATGCTCAGGCAGGGATAGAAGGGAGCTGCTGAGCTATATACCAAGTGTCAGACAGCAATAGGCTGAGGACGCACAAGGGGTGTGACCCACAGCAGGTACAAAAGACAGGAAGTGATCGGGCGCCGCCCTTAAGCAGCAGAGACAGACACAAACAGACAGCATGGAGGGAAGCCAGAGAGACATTCTGGACAGGAGATCAAGTGCGCCCTCTTGCACAGTGGGAGATGGACCACCATGCAAGGACGCCGCCAGGTATGTTACAGTCTCTAATCTGAGCTGCTGTTAACCAGCGATTTCTGAGGCTGGTGACTCGGATAAACTTATCCCCAGAAGCAGAGGTGACTCTTGGTCTTCCTTTCCTGGGGCGGTCCTCATGTGAGCCAGTTTCAAAGCTTGCCCAATTTTTTGGACTGACTGACCTTCATTTCTTAAAGTAATGATGGCCACTCGTTTTTCTTTACTTAGAATTTGTATTATGGCAAGAAAAAAGCAGCTAACAGTCTATTCAGTAGGACTATCAGCTGTGTATCCAGCTGACTTCTGCACAACAACTGATGGTCCCAACCCCATTTATAAGACAAGAAATCCCACTTATTAAACCTGACAGGGCACACCTGTGAATTGAAAACAATTTCCGGTGACTACCTCTTGAAGCTCATCAAGAGAATGCCAAGAGTGTGCAAAGCAGTCATCAAAGCAAAAGGTGGCTACTTTGAAGAACCTAGAATATAAGACATATTTTCAGTTGTTTCACACTTTTTTTGTTAAGTATATAATTCCACATGTGTTAATTCATAGTTTTGATGCCTTCTGTGTGAATGTACAATTTTCATAGTCATGAAAATACAGAAAAAAATTTAAATGAGGTGTGTCCAAACTTTTGGTCTGTACTGTATGTGGTAGTAAAAGGAGACATTCCTAAGCACAACGTGAGGCAAAGTTCTGTGCTCTAGTCGTGAATTACATTAATATAAATCTGTAAAGTATATGGGGCCATGAAAAAAAAAACAGCCCGTCCTCGGATGACATCAGAAAGCGGTGCGATTTTTACAGACAGAAAGGAGAAAGGGGAGAAACCTTTTTTTTTTTTTCTTCACGTATGAGAAAAACTGATGACACATGGATCACACTCTGATTAAACTCCGATCAAAATACGAGGTCCGTTTTTCTCGTCTGTGAGAAAAACTGAGGTCTGAAAGAGGTCTTGATAAGTCTACCCATTAGGGCTCATTCAGATGAACTTATTAAATATCTGTGTGCTGCCCATATGAAACGCTGAGTTAATATGGCAGTTCACATGCATGTTTTTACAAATGGACTGATGATCTGCGTGTACAAAATTTTTCCAGATCCTGGATCAGACACACCCATAAGTCAATGGGTGTGCAAAAGATAGATCATATACGGGTTACCACCCCTATGTTACATTTTTCACGGTTACATTACAATTATAAAGATAAGAAACTTATTTGTCCTTTATTATTTATTAAATTGTTCATTTAAACAGGATGCCACACAGACAAAACTGACACAAGGATTGCATGCAGATGACAATACGGATGAAAATCAGTTTACTCTGGATGTAAAATGATGATTTTGCATATGATCGTGTAAACCCAGCCTTATTATTCAAGGTGGCAAACAGAAGCAGGAGACTAGTGACTTGTTTAAAATGTTATCCACTTGTGCAATCTTTCTTTACAGCGCAAAAAGGCAGCAAATTTCCAAATGACCCTTTTTAAAAAAAAACGGTTGTGTTTTACAAATTTTAGGATTTTTTTTTTTTTTTCACCCTGGTAACAGACGACAAACAAACTATGTGTAGTCTGATCCAATTTCTTACAAGCATACATTTGGTAGGTGAGCAAGACGTAAATTAAGACATTTTGACTACACAAAGATCCAGATTCATTAAGGCCTCATTCACACTACTGTAATTTGGTCCAAGTGCTGTCCATATAAAAAAACGGACCACACTTGGATTAATGTTATTCCATGAAGCAGTGCAGATGAGCGATTTTTTTTTTCACTGGCCAAATCTGGGTGTGGAAAAAAAAAAAAAACCCCACACTATATGCACTAGTCTTTTTGGTCAATCTCACCATTGACCATACTCCCCCATTTAAGTCTGTGGGGGGGAATAAATCGGATGTTATACGGAGCCACAGTATGGCATCCAATTTTTCGGATACATTGCAATTCTGTAACAGGAAAAAGTAAAATGGTCTTGTAAAATGATTAATAAATAACTGCTGCTGTAAAAAAACATTGCATACGGACTGCACACAGATGGCAAGTGAGAAAGAAAATCGTCCCACTTTTCTGGGTGAAATTCTGATTTTTTTATATGCTCGAGTCATCCTACCCTATGACCAACGTTTTGTACAACAGTTTTAATGAAAGGAGCAAGGCATACGCCTCTTAATGAATTTGGCTCATCTTTCAACTACAGTGTTTATATATATATATATATATATATATATATATATATATATATATATATATATATATATATATATATATATATATATATATATATATATATATATATATATATATACACACACATATACATACACACACACAAAAGTTTGAATCATCTCACCTTTTCCCTCTTTAAAAAAAAAGAAAAATAAAAATAAAAAAATATTCAGGTATAACCTATAACTGGAAGCAGGGAGTAAGGGGTCTATAGTGGCAAAAAGCTCGTTAGTGATGCACATTGCATGGGTTCCCTTTAAGAAGGGCCAATAATATCTCAATAGGGTTTAGTTCAGGAGACAGGGCCATGTAATTACTGTATTTTGCAGATTATAAGACACACCCCAAATTTTGGGGAGGAGAATAGGATAAAAAAAAAAATGTTGTTTTTTTCATAAACGGGTGTGTGTTATAATCAGCCTACCTGTGGGGCTGAGGCGTTGGTGGAGAGGGATCCCAGGTGACAGGGTCGAGGCAGGAGTTAGGAGATCGCTGCTGCCGGAAGCTTCTGCCTTCCGGCAGAGGCAGGAGTCGGCAGGTGGCTGTGGTCTCCATGCTGTGGGCCCCTTGTTTACAGTAGATGTCCGGTGGTGCGGGGGCTACTCCGACATTTTGTAAGAGCCGCAGCATGGGTACCACAGCCATCTTCAGACTCCTGCCTCTGCCGGAAGGCAGAAGCTTCAAGCACCAATCCTGGGACCTCGCTCCACCACCGCCGGTAAGTGCTTCGGATTATACAGTTCGCATTATAAGATCTACCCCCATTTTCCCCCTAGATTTGGGGATGGGGGGAGTGTTATAATCCGAAAAATACAGTACTTTTTCGTCTTTACTGGCTAGACCAGCAGTGGATTACTTTGAAAAATCATGGTATTCATGAAAGATGCAGACTTTTTTTGCGTACCACTGCTTGAAGAAAATTCTTCTAAAAATTGGCAGTAGGTTTGAGAGCTGATTTCGAGTCCATCTTCAACCCATCATCTTTAATAATACCAGCCCATAGCAGTACCCCACCTCCACCCCATAGCAGTACCCCACCTCCACCTTGACAGCATCTGAGTCAAGAGGAGGTCTGTGCCCGTTATTGATCCAGCTACAAGCCCATCTATATTGTCCGTCAAGAGTTACTCTCATCTCATCACTCCATAAAACCTTTGAAAAATCTGTCTTCAGGTATCACTAGGCCAAGTCTTGATGTTTCAACTTGTGGATCTTGTTCAGTGACGGACAGTTTTCCGCCTTCCTCACCTTGGCCATGTCTCTGAGCACTGAACACCTAGTACTTCTGAGCACTCCAGGGAGGTTGGTTGCAGTTCTGGACTATGACAGCACTGGAGGGTAATGAGTTCCAGGTTGCTTCACGTTTCATTCTTCTCAAATCTTTGGCAATTATTGTGTCTTTTTTTCTCAAACACACTTTTGCAACCTGTTTGACTATTTGCAACAAATCTTTTGATGGTTCTGTTATCAAGCCCCAATATCTTAGCAATTTCAAGAGTGATGCATCTCTTTGTAAGACTTCACACACAGATCTCCTTAGAGGCAGCACTAAGGAGTACATTGGAGTCTAGACACAAAATCAAAGATAAAATATCTAAATTTTTATTCAAAAAAATTATTAAAATTTAAATTATTTTTTGAATAAAAATGTAGATATTTTATCTTTGATTTTGTGTCTAGACTCCAATGTACTCCTTAGTGCTGCCTCTAAGGAGATCTGTGTGTGAATATGAGTAATTTGGAGTGACCAGGTCATGCGGTGATTTATGAGTGTTCTTTGTAAGACTTGCATCAATTTTTGACTTTTCGGAGTTAAATCTGTTTTTTTTGGCCCATTTTGTCTGAGGAAAACAAGCTGCCTAATAATTCTGCACACCTTGATAAAGGGTGTTGATATCCTTAGACCACAACCTCCCTCATTACACATCATCTGATCTGCTTCATCCAATAAGCATTCACATTTATACAGCTTGGAGTTGGAAATTATGCATAAAAATGATGATATGGTAAAAATACTCATTTGCTTAATAATTCTGCACACATTGTATATGTGGACAACTTGACAGTTCCCTGACATCTAGCAAAAAGATAGAGCAGAATCACAATGGATTTCAACATACCCAATCTATAAATCCAACAGAACTAATATTTATCTGCCCTTACTGAAATACATATGTGCTCCCAGTCAATTCAGAGTTGGGATAGAGGACATTACTAAAGCTCAGAACAGGCTGCATACAATACTATAACCAAGTGGACAATTTGGCCCCGCTGCCCACAAATTCTTATTTACATTGGGGAAAAATGAAGGGTGGCAGCATCGTGCCTCTTATCTGCTGGGAAAAGGGTCAGGGATCAAAGTACAATGACAACTCTAAAAATAAGACAAAGTACACCTTTATACGCCTCTGTGCTCCGCTCTGCAGAACTTGTGCATGCTTCTTACTCTGGACGCCCCCTTTACATTGTGTGCGTCCATACTGTTGTGCCATTGGTAGAAACAGGGCAGCCAGCGATGCATGAAGCCACATACACTGCAGAACACAGGAACTGCTTTTCTGATTATGAGAAGCTGGTGCGGGTTACTGGGATTTTAGTTAGCGTTTAATAAAGATAGCGCTGCTCATGTGTTTATATTTATATTTCCCCTCACCCCTGCAGACATGTGCCACCAGTAGGAGTTATTGGCTTTCTCACTTTTACACCTGGGTCATAACTGAACTGACGATTCTCATCCAAAATAGACTAGTACATGCTGTGATTTTTTGCACAATTTCACCTGAACAGCCTAGATAGATAACATTGGTCTGATTGCAGTGTGAGGGCATTTTTTTTTTCATTGACAGCAGTCAAACCGAAAATCTGGAGATTACCTTCATATGCAGGTAGTTGCTTTGGCTTAAAGGAACGGACAACTATGAAATAAACTCGAGAAGTTCTAACCAGCACTGCAGAGCTATGAAAGCCAGCTTATGCCTGGCATGCCGATTGCCCCACACCATGTTATTGCTGATGGACCACTCTCTTATGGCTGGATTTCTGATTACCCCACAGCATGGTATTGCTGTTGGACCAGTCTCTAATGGCTGGCTTTCGGATTGCCCCCCACACCATGTTATTGCTGATGGACCACTCTCTTATGGCTGGCTTTCTGATTACCCCACAGCATGGTATTGCTGCTAGACCAGTCTCTAATGGCTGGCTTTCGGATTGCCCCCCACACCATGTTATTGCTGATGGACCACTCTCTAATGGCTGGCTTTCTGATTACCCCACGCCATGATATTGCTGATGGACCACTCTCTAATGGCTGGCTTTCTGATTACCCCACACCATGGTATTGCTGATGGACCACTATCTAATGGCTGGCTTTCTGATTGGTCCAGCAGTAGTAACATGGTGTGGACCAGTCTCTTATGGCTGGCTTTCTGATTGCCCCACACCATGTTATTACTGATGGACCACTCTTATGGCTTTCTGATTGCCCCACACCATGTTATTACTGATGGACCACTCTTATGGCTGGCTTTCTGATTGCCCCACACCATGTTATTACTGATGGACCACTCTTATGGCTTTCTGATTGCCCCACACCATGTTATTACTGATGGACCACTCTTATGGCTTTCTGATTGCCCCACACCATGTTATTACTGATGGACCACTCTTATGGCTTTCTGATTGCCCCAAACCATGTTATTACTGATGGACCACTCTTATGGCTGGCTTTCTGATTGCCCCAAACCATGTTATTACTGATGGACCACTCTTATGGCTTTCTGATTGCCCCAAACCATGTTATTACTGATGGACCACTCTTATGGCTTTCTGATTGCCCCACACCATGTTATTACTGATGGACAACTCTTATGGCTGGCTTTCTGATTGCCCCACACCATGGTATTGCTGCCATCTCCCCTCCCATGGACGAGTGCCTGTCTGGGGCCATGGCGTCTCCCCTACGTTAGGACCCCCACCCTGTGCCTGCAGAGAGCACTGTCCGCACCTGGATCTGCCGCGGTGGTCGCACTTTCTCCAGCGCTCCCCTTAGTCCTACTGCAGCAGCTGCCCCGACCTCAGCGATCAGGTTGTGCCCGCAGGCGTGCCCGAGCTCCGGCAGGGCATCATACTCGCAGAGAAAGCCCACATGCAGGCGAGGGCAGTCCGCGGGCTCAGAGGTCCAGTGTGCCCGGAATGCCGTGTCCAGATGGTAGCGCGGCTGCACCTGCCATGCCCGGCTGGAGAAGAAGCTGCTGAGGCGCTGATGAGCCGTGTGCTCCTGGTAGGCCAGCTCTGGCCTCTGCCATATGTCCCGGCTGAGGGCGTGCAGGTGCCCGGACTCCTGCTCTATCACGTCGCTCGCCCTCTGCTTGCACTGCTGTAGTAGAGGCATGGCGCTCCTCCCGCTGCCCGCAGCGCACTCTGTGTCCGGCTTCATGTCCGTCCTGCTGAGGCAATGCCGAGGCAGGCAGCTCTCCTCCGGTACAGGGAGCCGGGCAGCTGGCGATGTGCCGGGCAGGCTGTGCCTCCTCACCGTGTGCTTCTGGGAAGTGTAGTCAGCCGGCACAGTGCTGCCCGTGCATTAGGATCGCATGGACTCCAGTTCCCAGGGTGCCCTGCGGCTCCCTCCCCTAGGGATCAGTCTCAGAATAAAGGTGTCGCCATTGCTATTTATAATACAGACCCAGTGCCTCCAAAACATTGGATTGGCTGATACCAGATATCTGACTCGGAGACTATGTACTTAGAGGATCCCGGCCCTCCTGCCATGTCTGTATAGTCACTGCTTCGATTCCCAGGAAAATAACTCTGGGATGTGGCCCTATAAAGGCGATATCTGTCCAATCAGACTGCCCTACCGACAAGATGGATGGTAATGCCCAGTTGGCAATTAATTCATACACTTCCTGGCAGAGTACTGGATGGAGTTGTAGAATAGATGCTGCAACATTATTTTTATGGAAAATTCTAATATTTACTAAAACAGACATATGAGGAGAACCTACATAACTATATAGGGGGGCTGTAGGAGCATCATACTACATACAGGTGGATTGTGGGGGCATGATACAGTATCTAGTGATATTTTTTTGGCGAGGAACAGTGGCGAAGCTCGAGGAGTTTATGACAAGATTGAATGCCAACTCGCGTGGTATCAGACTAACATACACCTATCATACCGAATGTATTGACTTCCTGGACGTCACTCTGGAGGTGGATGCACACTCCGCCGTCCAGACTGACGTCTTCAGGAAGTCCACATCTGTTAATTCACTGATCCACGCGAAGTCGGCACATTATTCATCTACGATTCGGGCAGTCCCGGTTGGACAGTTCCTGAGGATGAGGAGGATCTGCTCCACGAATTCCAAATTTGAGGCCCAGGAGGTTGATTTGACTAGACGTTTCCAACAGCGTGGTTATAGTAACCGAAGCATCAGACGTGGCTATGAGAGGGCGCGGGACACCTCCCGCAGTGGTCTCCTTTATCCCGATCAAATTGAGCGGGAGAAGAAGAAAAAAACGAATGGCAAGATTAGATACATTTTGTCTTTTAACCATGAGTGGGAGACAATGCGACGGGTCCTTAATCGACACTGGGCGGTTCTTGGCACTGAACCCGCATTACGCGATTGCTTGGAGCCGTTTCCCCCAATGGCGGCCCGTCGTGGGAAGAATCTGAGAGACATATTAGTCTCCAGTCATTACATTCCCCATGTACCCAATCCATTCGGCTCTCGCGGACCCACTGTGGGATGTTTCCCATGCGGCCGTTGTCTTGCCTGCGCCAATGTCCTACGCAGTGCCTCCTTCACGTCCTCTGACGGTTCCCGCGATTTCAAAATCTTACAATACATCTTGTGTAACACCAGCAATGTAGTATATTACGCGACTTGTGGGTGTGACCTGATCTATATAGGTCTGACATCGCGGGAACTTCGCGTCAGGGTGCGTGAGCACGTGCGGGATATTGGCGCAGCCAGGACGATGTCCGATCCCCGGGAGCTGAAGACGTTACCGCGTCATTTTAAGGCAGTGCACGATTGTGACCCTAGGTCACTGATGATACGTGGCATTGAGGTGGTGCGTCTCGGCTCCCGGGGTGGAAATATTAAACAGCAGCTAGCCCAAAGGGAGGCAAGATGGATGGTGACTCTGGACACGGTTAGACCACACGGATTAAATGAGGCCCTTAGCTTCGCCGCATTTCTATGATCCAGCATGGCTCCATGGCATTGCTCCCCTGTTCTCTCTGTAACTTTATCCCATGTGTTGTATTTTAACTCATTTTTTAGTTTCACATTTGTGCTAATTTTTATATTTCTCCCTTATTTTAGTGATTGTGCGTTGTCCACTCTTGTACTGAGTATTTCTGCGGTCTTGCTCATATTTATTTCCATCGCCAGCCACTGGGACGAACATCCACCACCTGCAATGTTATGCTACTAATGGCTCTGTGCCATTTGAGAATATAATATGTACTCTTTATTCTGTGTAACATTGTATATATACTACTGTATGTTATATGCTCTGGCCACTGCTTGTGTATACACCATGCGTATTGATCTGTATTCTGGCCATTGTTCTTATACACACCATAATTACCTACTTTGTTTAATATCCAGACTATACATTTATGTATATATATGCTGGCTGACGCGGTGCGCATGCGTACCGTTGGTTTCCCTCGGAGCGTGCGCGCCCCGCTGTCTGTCGCCTTCTGCTCTGTGCGCTTCGCGCACGCGCAGTGGGTGTGACTGCTTGGGCGCGCGCGCGCGACAGGTTACTCACGGCGCATGCGCCGCTACGCAGATGTCTGACATTACCAGTCGGTCATGTGATGCGTCACATGACCGCGGATATGACGTACTTAAGGTCCTCACATGCACTATTCCCCAGCCTCTTGAGAAAGCCACATCTACTTGGGCGAAACTCGCGTTGAGGCGCTCCCCTCCATGGGTTCACTGCACTCAGCACTCTAGTCCTGTGTTTCACCTCCTCTGGTAAGGTCCCTATCTTTTATATACATATATTTGGACTGTGGACTTCTACTTGTTACTATGGATTATGTTTGACTTAGGCTACTATGTACTATCTATTGGTCCCTGTCCATTCTCCAAGGAATATGAGGGGTATCTTGCCTTAGGAATCCCCAGTCTGCACATTACTCACTTTATGTGGATTTAGATGGGGAATCATTGGCTATTTTGTGCTGTTACCACGTGACTCCTTTTGTATCCCTATTTATATCTATGCTATGACTTGAATACTGATGTTTGAGATTTATACATTTAATAAAGATTGCTTTTTATTCAGCTACTCTTGCATTTCTCTTGGTTTGGTATGCTATCGGAGTAGAATTTATGCTGATTTAACTTTTATGGTCTATCAGCTATGTTTGCCTTTGGGCATGTACTTAAGGCTGCTACATGTTTATTAAGTATCTAGTGATCTGTAGAGCATCGTACTATATAATGATATTCCCATAGCCATTATCTCTATAGATAGATAGCGGGACTATGGGAACATCATACTATATATAGCTGCTATTGGGGACATAATACAGTATATAGCGAGCTGTGGAGCCCATCATGCTATGTGTAGGAGGCTGTGGGGCCTCATACTATATATAGTGGAGCTGTTGGCACAATCCTACTACAGAATATATACAGTCATGGCCTAAAGTGTTGACACCCTTGAAATTGTTCCAGAAAATTAAGTATTTCTCCCAGAAAATGATTGCAATTACCCATGTCTTGTTATACACGTTTATTTCCTTTGTGTGTATTGGAACAACAGAAAAAAACAGAGAAAAAAAAAGGAAAATTGGACATAATTTCTCACAAAACCCCCAAAATTAGCCAGTCAAAATTGTTGGAACCCTCAACTTAATATTTGGTTGCACACCCTTTGATATAGATAACTGCAATCAATCGCTTCCTATAACCATTAACAAACTTCTTACACCTCTCAACTGGAATTTTGGATCACTCTTCTTTTACAAACCGCTCCAGGTCTCTCATATTTGAAGGGTGCCTTCTCCCAACAGCAATTTTAAGATCTCTCCACAGATGTTCAATAGGATTTAGATCCAGACTCATTGCTGGCCACTTCAGAATTCTCCAGCACTTTGTTTCCAATCATTTCTGGGTGCTTCTTGAAGTATGTTTGGGGTTATCATCATGCTCTAAGACCTATGACACAAACCCAGCTTTCTGACACCGGGCACTACATTGCAACCCACAATCCTTGTGGTAATCTTCAGATTTCATGATGCTTTACACACAGTCAAGGCACCCACTGCCAGAGGCAGCCAAACAACCCTAAAACATCTTTGAACCTCCACCATATTTGACTGTAGGTACTGTGTTCTTTTCTTTCTAGGCCTCATTCCATTCTCAAGTCCTTACCAAACAGCTCTATCTTGGTCTCATCTGTCCACAAGACGCTTTCCCAGAAGGATATTGGCTTGCGCACATTTTGGCAAACTGCAGAATAGCTTTTTTATGTCTTTGTACCAGCAGTGAGGTCCTCCTGGGTCTCCTGCCGTAAGGTTTACTTTCATTCAAATGTTGATGGATAGTTCAAGCTGACACTGATGCACCTTGAGCCTGCAGGATGGCTTGAATTTCTTTGAAACCTGATTGGGGCTGCTTATCCACCATATGGACTATCCTGAGTTACAACCGTTCATCAATTTTTCTCTGCCGTCCACGTCCATGGAGATTAGCTACAGTGTCATGGGTTGTAAACTTCTTGATTATGTTGTGCAACGTGGACAAAGGAACATCCAGATCTCTGGAAATGGACTTATAACCTTGAGATTTTTGATATTTTTCAACAATTTTGGTTTTCAAGTCCTCAGACAGCTCTCTTCTCCTCATTCTGTTTTCCATGCTTAGTGTGGCACACACAGACACATAATTCAAAGATTGAGTCAACTTCTCTTTTTATCTGGTTTCAGGTGTGATTTTCATATTGCCCACACCTGTTACTTACCAAAGGTGAGTTTGAACGAGCATTACATGCTTGAAACAAAGTTGTTTACCCACAATTTTGGAAAGGTGCCAATAATTTTGTCCTGCCCATTTTGGGGGTTTTCTGTAAAATTACCGTATTTTTCGGACTATAAGACGCACCGGACCATAAGACACACCTAGGTTTTAGAGGTGGAAAATAGGGGAAAAAACTTTTGAAGTAAAAAATGAGGAGAACTGTAACTCCCGGCATGTTCTTCAGCTCCTATGGCATGCTGGGAGTTATAGTTCATCCCATATTTGTCATGTGGTTTTCCTGAGAAGAACTATAACTCCTAGCATGTCATGCAGCTCCTATGGCATGCTGGGAGTTATAGTTCACCACAGTGTTTTGCTGTGTGTGCTTAAACTTACTCTACAGTATAATGCTTGCCTCACTGTTTCTTGTCTGGACCGCGCAAGGCAGGGAGCGGTGGGGTCGCACTGCAGGGAGATGGATCACGGAACCGGAATCAACAGCGCTGTTATGAATTCATTATGGCCATGTTAGACAGGAGTTAGTGGGCGGTCTAGATAACGTGCTGCAGGGCCGGGGCAACACAGAACAGCACAGCGCGCAGTCTCCCCGGCCCTGCCTCTTTTGTAACATCACTGCAGCACGCGTTCTGGACCGGAGAGCGCCCACTTTCTCCAGTCTAACACGGCAATAGTGAATTAATGGCGGCACCGCTGATTTTGCAATGTGAGCCTTGCGATCTTCCTGCCTTGCGACCATGCTCCCTTCAGTGGGACCACGCCGCCACTGCTGCCTCCACCCCACACCACACAGTAAGCGCTAAAAACTATATTTGGACTACATTCGGACGATAAGACGCACACCCTTCCCCCCCCCCAAATTTGGGGGGGGGAGTGCGTCTTATGGTCCGAAAAATACGGTATGTCAAATTTGCCTTTTTTCTCAGTTTTTTTTGTGTTGTTCCAATACACCCAAAGGAAATAAACATGGGTATAACAAAAGATGTGTAATTGCAATAATTTTCTAGGAGAAATACTTCATTTTCTGGAACAATTTCAAGAGTGCCAACACTTTTGGCCATGACTGTATATATAGAGGGGCTGTGGGGACATCATACTACAGCTCTGGCAAAAATTAAGAGACCACTGAACAGTTTCTGTTGGAAAGCATGGAAAGACTGGTGGAAAGCATGCCAAGACGCATGAAAGCTGTGATTAAAAATCATGGTTAGTCCCCCAAATATTGATTTCTGAACTCTTCCTGAGTTAAAACATGAGTAATTTGAGGTCTGAAAGCACTGTTACTTTTTTAGTATTTTGATGCTTTATCATTTGCTGAAAATAAATGCAAAATTTTTAGCTTTGAATTTCGGAGACATGTTGTCAGTAGTTTATAGACTAAAACAACAATGTACATTTTACTCAAAAATATACCTAGAAAGAGAAAAATCAGAGAAACTGAACATTTTGCAGTGGTCTCTTAATTTTTGCCAGAGCTGTATATGTAGAGATGCTATGGGGCAATTAAACTATATAAATGGGGCTGCGGGGACATCAAACTATATATAGAGGGGCTGTGGGGCCATCATGCTGTATATAGGGGCCTGTGGGGATATCACATTATATATAAGGGGCTGTGGGGGTCATCATACTATAGGGAGCTGGCAGACCATCATATTGTATATAGGGGCATTATACTATATAGGGGCTATCATATTGTATTTAGGGGGCTGTGGGAATCATATTGTATATAGGGGCCCCCATTATGTACATAGGCAGCTGTGAGGACATCATATCGTATATAGAGGAGAGAGCTTTGGGGGCCATCATGTTGTATATAAGGGGCTGTAGGGCCATTAAATTGTATATAGCGAGCTGTGGGGACATCATATTGTATAAAGGGGCCTGTGGAGCCATCATACTGTATGTATGGAGTTGTGTGGGTACTCATAGGACATTCTTTGTTTTAAATGGGGGCAATATTAGTTTTGATTGGGGTACTTGAGGCATTATTACTTTTTGGGCGACATTGTTACTTCAAGGGAACACTTAATTATATTTGCTGCTTGAAGGGGGCACTTGGGATATTATAACATTCAAAAGAGCATACAGGGAATTATTACTTTCTAGGTAGCAGAGCGGGGACATTAATACTTTATATGGGACACTATTATTTCATTTTTGGGGGGAATGGGTAATCATAGCAATGACACAATTTTTAAAGTATTGGGGTCACTATTCCACGCCAGAGTTGCACGCAGACTGTAGGCTGAGAATAAGTGGGGACGGTGCTAGAAATGTGAGAAGTCAAATGTGTCTTTCTTATATACACTACAGGTACAAGTCGCAGCTGGAAGATATCGTCATGTCGGTCTGGCCCAGATTGAAAGGAAGATAAAAGTGACCAAACCCAATCAGGAAGGACATTGGCTGTTAGTGACTATATTGTATACACCTGAACCGTAATTATTTACATGTTCTGCAGAACTGGTATCTACTATTATAAGTCACTGTATGGTGGTAAGATCGTTCTTTTTAACCCCTTCGCAACCCTGGGATTTTGCGTTTTTGCATTTTCGTTTTTTGCTCCCCTTGTTCCCAGAGCCATAGCATTTTTATTTTTTGGTCAATATGGCCGTGTGAGGGCTTATTTTTTGCGGGACGAGTTGTACTTTTCAACGCCATTACTAGTTTTACCATATCGTGTACGGGAAAACGGGAAAAAAATTCCAAGTGCGGTGAAATTGCAAAAAAAGTGCAATACCACAGTTGTTTTTTATTTTTTTTACCACGTTCACTGAATGCTAAAACTGACCTGCCATTATTATTCTCCAGGTCATTACGAGTTCGTAGACACCAAACATGTATAGGTTCTTTTTTATTTAAGTAGTGAAAAAAATTTCCAAAGTTTTGTAAAAGAAAAAAATAGCGCCATTTTCTAAGACCTGTAGCGTCTCCATTTTTCGGTATCTGGGGCTGGGTGAGGGCTTATTTTTTGCGCACCGAGCTGAAGTTTTTATTGATAACATTTTGGGGTAGATCCGATGTTTTGATCGTCCGTTATTGCCTTTTATTGCAATGTTGCAGCTGCCAAAAAACGTAATTCTGGCGTTTAGAATTTTTTTCTCGTTACGCCGTTTACCGATCGGATTAATTCTTTTTTTATATTGATAAATCGGGCGATTCTGAACGCGGCGATACCAAATATGTGTATGTAGGTTTTTTTATTATTATTTTATTTTGAATGGGGCGAAAGGGGGGTGATTTAAACTTTTATATTTTTTTCATTTTTTTATATTTTGAAAAACTTTTTTTTTTCACTTTTTGCTTGCTTCTATAGTCTCCATAGGAGACTATAGAAGCAGCAACTGTCTGATCGCCTCTGCTACATACAGATGATCAGCAGATCACCTGTATGTAGCAGAAATGGTCCTGTGCTATGAGCGCCGACCACTAGGTGGCACTCATAGCGACCCGCTCATGACAACCAATGGTGTCTGCTGCAGACCACCCATCGGTGACCCGCGATAACGTGATGGGGTCGCCGATGGGCGGGGTAAGTGACGCGCTTCCGGCGCGGCGCTGTTAAATGCCGCTGTCAGATATTGACAGCGGCATTTAACATGTTAACAGCCGCGGGTGGATCGCGATTCCACCCGTGGCTGTTGCGGGCACATGTCAGCTGTAATAATCAGCTGACATGTGCTCAGTTCATTGCGGGCTCAGCGCCGGAGCCCTCACTGAACCGGGGGGATTACAGCCTGTGCGTACTAATACGGCACAGGCTGTAAAGGGGATTTGTCACCCCCCTGGGCGATATCAGACCTCTACTAGGGGCATACAGGTGATAGAAAAGTAAATCTATGCTTACCTGTATGGCCCATTGCAGAGGTCTGATTGCAGAGAAATCTGGTTTTATAAAGTATGTTGTCCAGAGGCTTGGCGTCCGGGGGACACCAAGCAAACCCCTCTTATCTGCTTACTATTACCCCTCTATGCTAAATTACCATATTCCCCCCTCCCCTGCACGTCACAGGACCCTGTGATAGGCCCTGTGACGTGCCCTGCGGCGCTTTGAACATGCGTGGGAGAAGAGGCAGAGCAGGGCACGTCACAGGGCCTGTCACAGGGTCCTGTGACGTGCAGGGGAGGGGGGAATATGGTAATTTAGTATAGAGGGGGAATAGTAAGCAGATAGGAGGGGTTTGCTTGGCGTCCCCCGGACACCAATCCTCTGGAAAACAGACTTTATAAAACCAGATTTCTCTGCAATCAGACCTCTAATATGGACCATACAGGTAAGTATAGATTTACTTTTCTATCACCTGTATCCCCATAGTAGAGGTCTGATAACTCCAAAGTGGTGACAGATTCCCTTTAATAGCATGTTGTTTTTTTTTAAATGATGCAACAGCTGAATGTATTTCAGTCATTATGTAGTGATAGGTGTAGACCCGCAGGAGGCATAGGCAGTGTTCTGGAGGAACCGCAGGGTCCAGTAGGTGACAATGGCCCCTGGAGAAGCTTGAGAAACCACCATCAGTTTTTTTTTTTTTTTTTTTTTTGCATACCAGAAAAACTGCTGATAAAAATTGACACACCGATCGAACACTGGCGAAAATGTGACCCAGCACACTGATAAAAATAGGTTAGTTTTAAAATAGGTTAGTTTTTTCACATTCAAGAAAAAAAGGACGTGTTAATGAGGCACCATGGCCAGTTGTAATAAAACAAACAAACCTGAAAAGCAGATTCAAATTTTGGCATCAGTTGCAGTCTTTACTATATGGGAACATGACTAATTAAACAGGTTATGTAGGTTTGGGACAAAAGTCTATAGTCACGCTATGTGACTGCAGACTGCTGAATAATGGCCGTGTGCGGTGTGTACACTGTCACATTATTCCCTGTGTAAGTCACGTGTCTGCATGTATATGACTTGCACACTTGCGGTCACATGCTGACTAGACGTGACCGGCTTATCTCTATTCACTTATATTGAGAGGAGCTGGGTGAGACTAGTCGGCATGTGATTACTAGTATGCAAGTCACATGACTGTCAGCTCACACCAGGAATACCCAGGAATCTTGACAGTGTGCACACTGCACGGTTTAATGATATTGGCAGTCTGCAGTCACACGTCCAAGGCTGGACAACACCTTTAATGCTAGATAATAAGCTGATTACTATTCAATGTGTATGGTGAGCTATACTTACAATTTTAGAAGCATGATTAAAAAAAGTAATGTGATAGTCTATAAGTGATTTGTAAGAAATACACATAGACTTGCAAAAAAATTCATGTGTGATTCCAGCCTCAAATGTTTAAGCCTAAGCCTCTCCCAGAAAGAATAGGGTAAAAAACTGAAGGCTAGATGGAGTGGCCAAGATATGTTTTTTCAAAGTACAATCAATTTATTTTGCAGTTAAACAGCTGTTCCATCTGCAAAAACACGCCGACTGTAATTGGCCACACAGTTTTGCGAGTGAAACAGCTGTTTCCCCACAAAATCAATTCATCACTTGTTAATCATATGCTGCACTTTTTCAACCACATCTCAGTTGCTTTGCCTGGTCTTAAGGAGCCCATACACATTAGACTAATGTGGTCCAAACCCTCCAATATTGATTGTTTCGCACCACAATCTAATGTGTATGGGGGCCCCAGACAACTGATCATCAGAGGAGATGTTGATGTTAGAACCCTCCTGTTTGTCTTTTTCCATCTTGTGTTTTGCGGTCACGTGACCACCTGCCTTTATATTCCAGCTTCACCCTTCTGGCTGTGCTTGACTTCAGTGTTTGACTGTTTCTCTAGCCAGGTGCTTCGGTGCCTATCTCTGTCAGTTCGCTTGGTCCTTCTGGGACCTCTAGTACCTTTTTGTCTGTTTGTCTGTTTGTGTTCTGCAACAACTTCTCTGTTTAGGAGGTGTCCAATTTTTGTTCCAGTCCTTAGTTCTTTTAGGGACCCCTCCCCTTATGCTATAGGTCTTCGTTCAGACTAGCCGAGGACTAAGGGGGGTCTGTTCGCTAGGAACAGTCAGCACGCTACATCGTAGGGATTCGGCTTAGTCTTACTGTAGGGACAGCTTTCCCCTATCTTTCCTTAGCACTTGTTGCAGATCATAACAGTAAGTCCAGCCCAAAAAACTAAACGGAAAGAAATTCGGGGATCAGTATGGTTTCCGTCCAGGATTTGGCTCAATGCTTGCAGGGATTGTCTCTGGAGGTGGCCAAGCTCCATCAACACGTGAGTAGCTGTTCTGGAGCGCATTTTGTGGAACCCAAGGTAGGACTGCCTGATGTTTTTTATGGTAAACGGCAAGATTTTTTTTCCTTTAAAAATGCTTGTTTATTATATTTTCGTTTGAGACCAAGGTCCTCTGGGAATGAATCACAGCGCATTGGTTTTATTATGTCACTTTTGCGCAATGAACCACAGGGGTCGGCCTTTTCTCTCCAACCTAATGATTCATGTTTAAGGTCGGTAGAAGAATTGTTTTCTGCTATGGGGCTATTATATGATGATCCTGATCGAATCTCATCCGCTGAGGCAGAACTCAGGCGTTTGAATCAGGGGTCAGGTGATGTTGAAAATTATTGCACACACTTTAGAAGATGGGCTTCAGAAGTCAAATAGAATGATCCTGCTCTGAAATGTTTATTTCTTGCTGGTCTGAGTGAAAGGGTTAAGGATTTTCTAATTGCATTCCCCGCACCTGAGACTCTGCAGGATGCCATGCAGTTAGCTGTTCGTGTGGATAGGAGGCTGAGGTCCAGGGTGAATGAGGTAAAGACTCCTGTAATGCCATGTCCTAGTCCCCAGAAAATCTGCTCTGACGGCGGAGAACCGATGGAGATTGGGGCGATGTCACTCCGCTCTCAGGAAAGAGACCGGAGGTTCGCCTAGAGATTGTGTCTTTATTGTGGTAAAGCTGACCATTTGATTAAGTATTGTGAGCATCATTTAAGTAAAGAAAAAAAAAAGGTCAGGTACGCCCGTATAGCTTGTTTACGCTCTGCAGGAGTATTTCTTTCTGGGAGTACTACTTTGCAGGTAGATTTGATTGAATTTCAGGTATTTGTGGATTGTGGTTCAACACTTAATGTGATTGATAAAGGGTTTTTGGAAAAACTTAAATTGAAGTCAAAACCTTTGTCATCACCTATTTCTGTGATTGCAATTGATAACTCCCTTGAAATGTATTACTCACAAGGTTGCTGCATTTCCCCTCAATATCAATGGAGTTCACCAAGAAATTTTGGACTTGGTTGTATTAGATAATTTACCTTCTCCGGTCGCTCTAGGATTTCCTTAGTTAAAACTGCACAATCCTTTACTGGACTGGTCTACTAATGTGATTAAGTCTTGGAGTCCGAAGTGCTATGATAAATGTTGTAATGGTCGCATTGCGGCTGTGGAAAAAGGGGAATTACCGGTACCTATTCAAGATTTTTGGAAGTTTTTTTCGGAGGAGGAGTCGCAAGTTTTACCTCCTCATAGGGATTATGATTGCGCCATTGAGTTTGTTCAGGGAGCTACTCTTCCCAAGAGTCGCTTGTTTAATCTGACTATCCCTGAAAGAAAGGCCTTGGAGGAGTACATACAGACTAGCCTGGCTGCTGGTCACATTAGACCTTCTAAGTCGCCTGTGGCAGTTGGATTTTTCTTTGTTAAAAAAAAGGACGGGGGTTTACGTCCATGTCTGGATTTTCGTGAAATTAATAAGATTACCGTACGCAATTCCTACCCATTGCCGTTAATTCCTGACTTGTTTAACCAGTTAGTGGGGGCCAAGTGGTTCTCTAAAATTGATCTCCGGGGGGCATACAATTTGTTACGAGTGAAGGAGGGTGATGAATGGAAAACTGCTTTTAACACTCCGGTAGGTCATTTTGAGAATCTGGTGATGCCTTTTGGTCTTACCAATGCACCTGCATTTTTTTCAGAACCTTATTAATGACATCCTGAGAACTTTGATTGGTAAGAATGTGGTTGTGTATTTGGATGACATTTTGATTTATTCGCCAGATCTGGAGTCCCATTGGCAGAGTGTACGTGAAGTTTTGCAGTTATTGAGTGATAATTCACTCTTTGCTAAGCTGGAGAAATGTGAGTTCGCTGTGCAGAAAATTAGTTTTTTGGGCTACATTGTCTCCAGCGAGGGCTTTGAGATGGACCCGATGAAGGTTCAGGCTGTGCTGAAATGGTCTAGGCCTATTGGTTTGAAATCTATACAGAGATTTTTGGGTTTTGCCAATTATTACAGGAAATTCATTAAGAATTTTTCTGTAATTGTTAAGCCTATAACCGATCTCACCAGGAAAGGTGTGAATACGGTCCAGTGGACTACTGAGGCCATTGAAGCGTTTAAGTATCTCAAAGAGAGGTTCAGTTCTGCCCCTATCCTTATGCAGCCTGATGAGACCAAGCCTTTTTTGGTCGAGGTCGATGCTTCATCGGTGTGGGTCGGAGCAGTTTTGTCTCAGGAGAACAGGGATGGAGTACATCCTTGTGCCTTCTTTTCGAAAAAATTTTTGGAAACCGAACTGAATTATGATGTTGGAAATCGGGAGTTGCTGGCTATTAAACTCTCGTTTGAACAGTGGCGTCATTTTTTGGAAGGCGCTAGATTTCCTATTCAGGTTTTCACAGATCATAAGAATTTGATCTATCTGGATGCTGCCATGCGCTTGAATGCCCGTCAAGCTAGGTGGGCACTTTTTTTTTCTCGGTTTCATTTTTCTGTTACCTATATCCCTGGTACTAAGAATGTTAAAGCCGATGCTTTATCTCGGAGCTTCTCTCCTACAGTCGGTGCCGAGGAGGAGGAGAGCATTTTACAGAAAGGAGTTGTGGTGGTGGCCGCATTGAACTCCGTTTTGGTGAATGGGATTCTGAAAGCTCAAGATGATGCTCCATCTAACACTCCCCATGGGAGGTTGTTCGTGCCTAGAACCTTTAGGAGAGATTTGTTTATGGAGTGTCATGAGTCTCGGTTGGCAGGTCATCCAGGAATTTCGAAGACTAAGAGACTTATCAGTCGCAGTTTTTGGTGGCCTGGATGGCAGAAAGAAGTCATCAAATGGGTGTGTCAATGTACGGTGTGTGCTAGGTCAAAGGCTTCACATACTCCTGCTGCGGGGTTGCTTTGCCCTCTGGAGGTTCCTAGTGCGCCTTGGACGCATCTCACAATGGATTTTATTACTGATCTTCCTGTGTCCGAGGGTTTTAATGTCATCTGGGTGGTCGTGGACCGTTTTACTAAGATGTGTCATTTGGTTCCATTCATTAAGTTGCCCTGCGCCAAGACACTCGCTAAGGCGTTTGTTAAGGAGATTGTCAAGCTTCATGGCGTTCCCACGGATATTGTTTCTGATAGAGGACCTCAGTTTTTGGCTCGCTTTTGGCGTGCTTTTTGTGACAGGTTGGGAGTCCATTTGTCATTTTCGTCTGGGTATCATCCTGAGTCTAATGGACAGACTGAAAGAAAGAACCAGGATGTAGAACAGTTTTTGCGTTGTTTTGTGGCGGACAATCAAGAGGTGTGGTCGGAGTTTCTGCCTCTCGCAGAATTTGCTCTTAACAATCATACATCCTCCTCTGCTGGGTGTTCTCCTTTTTTTTGTTGTATGGGGAGACATCCGTCTTTTGGTTCGTTCTCCAAATTGGGGTCGGCGGTGCCGGAGGAGAATTTTTCCGGTGATTTGGAGAGAGTTTTGACTAATGTACGTTGCAACCTTCAAGAGGCTAACAAGAAGTCCAAGAAGTATTTTGACAGGAAACGTAAGGAGGTTTTGTTTACTGTGGGTGACATGGTATGGTTGTCTTCAAAGAGCCTGCGGTTGAGGATTCCCTCTAAAAAACTGGATCCTAAGTTTGTGGGTCCATTTAAAGTGCTTCAGGTTGTTAACCCGTCTGCGGTTAGGTTGGACATCCCTACTTCCTGGAAGATTAATCCTGTGTTTCATGTTTCCTTGTTGAAAAAGGCTGATGTATCAGATAGGGATGCCACTATCACAGTTCCTCCTGTGGTGGAAGACGGTGAATATGAAATTTCTCGTATCTTGAATTCTAGATGGCATAGAGGGAGATTACAGTATCTTGTCTCCTGGAAGGTCCCGAAGATAACTCCTGGGAAAGGACGGATGAGGTCTCTGCTCCTAGGCTTGTTAGAGCTTTCCACAGGCTTAGGAAATTGCAGTAATAAAACTCCCACACCCAATAGTTCCAGGTCCCCTGTGCAGTTCATGCCTAAAAGCAATCCTTATGATTTTCGGCCTATCTTAAAGGGAACCTGTCACCAGGTTTTCCCCTTATAAATTACAGACACCATCATTTACATACTAGAATGCTGTAAAAAAAAGTCCCCAGTCCACTCTGAGGATCCCAAAAAAGACCTTTTGTTATACTCACAGACGGCGAGGTCCGGTCATATGGGCGTCTTTGGTCTTGATGTGGCGCCTCCTCTCTTCTTATGATCGCCGTCCTTCTTCCCTGCTTCGTGTGGATGACGTGTCCTATGTTACCCACAGTGTCTCCCAATTGTGCTGCTGTGCAAGTGTACTTCTCTCTGCCCTGCCAAACTGTCAAGGGTAGAGCACAGTACAGTAATATGCATGTGCCAGGAAAGGCCAAAGGACGCCGATGACCCGAAATTAAAGCCGGCACATGCGCACTAAAGTACTTTGCTCTGCCCTCGGAAATGTGTGTCTGTTCAGGAGCGCGATTGGGGGACACTGTAAATGACGTAGGATGCGTCATCCACATGAAGCAGGGAAGGAGGACAGCGTTTGCGACTAGAGATACCCATCAGACCAGACTGCACAGTCTGTGAGTATAATAAAAGGTCTTTTTGGGATCTGCAAACTGGATTGGTAACTTTTTTTTGCAGTATTCTAGTATGCTGTAAAAGAGGTCTTAATGGTGGTGGCTGTATTTTATATGGGGAAACCTGGTGACAGGTTCCCTTAACCCTCCGTCACATACAATATCGGTTCTAACGAGTTCACATACAATGTGACTGTCAGGCGCAGGCTAGAAAAATACCTATAATATCTAATGTTTGCAATTTCAGTGCTCTAAAAGTGATCAGTGACCTTCATAGGGATGTAATAAAAGAGACTACACATAATCAGGTGCAAAACAAAACCATTTACTTAACATAAAACTAATAACTCTGAAATACAAACATTTCAAAACTCCCGCCAAATAAAAGAGATGTGCCTTTCAGGCCTATTGTATATGACGGAGGGTTAAATAAGAAATCTGCATTTCCACACATAGTTATACAGTGGGGAAAATAAGTATTTGATACACTGCCGATTTTGCAAGTTTTCCCACCTACAATTTTTGCGTAGTTACACTTCAACTTTGAGAGACAGTATCTTAAAAGAAATCCAGAAAATCACATTATATGAATTCTACATAATTAATTTGCATTTTATTGCATGAAATAAGTATATGATACAATAGAAAAACAGAACTTAACCCCATAACGCCCAAGGACGGGGATAACCCGTCATGGCTGGATGCTAGTTTGCGCACCATGACGGCTTATCCCCGTCATGAGTTTAAACTGTCACTGCATGTAAACACGCAGTGACGATTCAGTGCCGACAGTTGTTACAGACAGCTGAGCGGCAGGGGAAGCGGTTCAGGAACCCATGTCGCCGGTCTCAGGAGCTTTCACTATGGTCTCAGGAGCTTTCACTATAGGTATAATGTACTGCAATGCTAGTGCATTGCAATACATTATACCTGAGGAAAGAGGGAAAAAAGTGAAAGTCCCATAGAAGGACTAAATAAAAAAGTTTAAACAAAAATTGTAAAAATCTAAAAAAAAAAGTAAAAAAATAATAAAATATATTACACTAATAAATACAAATTTTTATGTAATAAAAATAAAACAAAAAAAGTACACATATTTAGTATCTCTGTGTCCGGAACGACCCGATCTATAAATGTGTCACACTAGTTAACCCCTTCAGTGAACAGCGTAAAAAAAAAACACATGGGAAACTATGGCTTTTCATCATACCGCAAGAAAAAAGTGGAATAAAACGTGATCAAAAAGACGAATGTAAATAAAAATGAGACCACTGAAAACGTCATCTTGTCCCGCAAAAAACAAGCCGCCATACAGCTCCGTCAGCGGAAAAATAAAAAAAAGTTATAGCTCTCAGAATAAAGCGATGCAAAGATAAAAACTTTTATAGAAAAAATAATTATTATGTAAAAGCGCAAAAACATAAAAAAAATTACATAAAAGAGGTATCGCTATAATACTGTACTGACTTGAAGAATAAAGCTGCCTTATCAATTGTACCACTCGCAGAACGGCATAAAAGATAAAAAAATTCTTGAATTGTTTGTTTTTATTTATTCTGCCTCCCAAAAATCGGATAATGAAGAGATCAAAAAAGTATCACGTGCCCCAAATGGTACCAATAAAAACGTCAACTTGTCCCGCAAAAAACAAGCCCTACATGACTCTGTCGGCCGAAATATGGATAAATTATAGCTCTCAAAATATGGCGATGCAAAAACTAGTTTTTACAAAAAAAAGCGTTTTTTCGTGTGTGACAGCTGTCAGTCATAAAGACCCACTATAAATCTGTTAATGCTGTAATCGCACAGACTCGAAGAATAAAGTCGCCTAATCACTTATACTGCACAAGGAACAGCGTAAAAGATAAATAAAACCAATTCTTCACCTGCTGTTGATTTGTTCATTCTGCCTCCCTAAGATTGCAGTAAGGCTCTGCTCACATTTATCTTGCGCTCTGCGCTGAGCGCTTACACCGGGGTTTCCGTGTAAATCTCTGAAATAAGTGATTCAGACGGAACGCCCGGCAGAAGATTCCCTGTAATGAAGCAGATGGAGGCACTGTGGACGCCGTCTGACCTATGATCCGGCGGTGTCCGTCTTTTTAGGCGTAGATAAAAGCGTGGTCAGCCACAATTTTGTGAACCCCTGAAAAGGACAGAGTAACTCTACTGCCTCATCTCATTATAGTGAATGGATCCCTTGGGGGTTTCATCTGAATCACGTCATTCGGAGATTGAGATGGAAACCCCAAAGCAAGTGCTCAGCGTAGAGAACTGGATAAATGTGATCCAAAATGTTATGTAAAATGTTCCCAATAAAAGCTTCACATAAAAAGCCCCCACTCAGGTCTGTCATGTGTTAATGGAAATATAAGGGGCTTCCACGTTACTGGCAGTACAAAGGCTCTGGAAAAGCGATATGGCCCCTCGCACCCCCCCCCCTCCAAAAAAAAGAAATTCAGCAAATTCTGCGCTCCCAAATTCAAATCCCCCCTCCCTTCTGAGCCCCACAGGGTGTCTAAACCACATTTAGCGTCCACATCTTTGGCAGGGGTATGATTTCCAAAATGGGGACACTTGAGGGGGGGGGTTCTGCTCTTCTACCACTTAGGGGCTCTGTATATGGAGTCCACAAACTATTCTAGGAAAATCTGCGCTCCAGCAGGCAAATAGCCCTCCGTCCCTCCCGAGTCTTTCCGTGTGGCTAAGCAGTACTGTACAACCACATGTGAGGTATTGCCACGTTCTGCAGAAATTGTGTGACACATTTTGGTGCCATTTTTTTTATCAATTTCCCCATGTGAAAATGTAAAATCTGGGGCTAAAACAAAATATTTGTGGTAAAAATGTAATTATTTTTTCTTCACTGCCCAATGGTAGTATACATCTGTGACACATCTGTGGTGTCAATGTGATCTCTGCACCCTTAGATGAATTCATTGAGAGGTGTAGTTTGTAAAATTGGGTCACTTATGGGGGATTCTGCTGTTTTGGCACCTCAGGGGCTCTGCCAATGTGACATGGCACACTTCCCAATATGGCACTTCTTCCCTTCTGAGCTTTGCACTGTGTCTCAAAAGTAGTTTTCGACAACACATTGTGTATTGGTGTACTCAGGAGAAATTGCACAACAACTTTTGAGGTCCATTTTCTCCTGTTACCCGTGTGAAAATAAAAAAATTGGGACTAAAAGATAATTTTTGTGGAAAAAAAAATATTTTTTATTTTCAAAGCTCTACGTTATTAACTTCTGTGAAGCACATGGGGGTTCACGGTGTTCACCACATATATAAATATGTTCCTTGAGGGGTCTAGGTTCCAAAATGGGGTCACTTGTGGTATGTTTCCACTGTTTAGGCACATCAGGGGCACTCCAAACGCAACTGGCGTCTGTTCTCGATTCCAGCCAATTTTGCATTAAAAAAGTCAAACAGTGCTCCTTGCCATCCGAGCCGTGCTGTGCGCCCAAACAGTGATTTTCCCTCACATACGGGGTATTGGCGTACTCAGAAGAAATTGCACAAAAACTTTTGCGGTCCATTTTCTTTTGTTATCCTTGTAAAAATAAAAAAATTGGAACTAAAAGATAATTTTTGTGGGAAAAGATTGATTTTTTATTTTCACAGCTCTACGTTATAAACTTCTGTGAAGCACCTGGGGGTTCAAGGTGTTCACCACACATATAAATATGTTCCCTGAGGGGTCTAGTTTCCAAAATGTGGTCACTTTTTCTATGTTTCCACTGTTTAGGCACATCAGGGGCACTCCAAACACAACATGGCGTCCGAGCTTGTTTCCAGAAAATTTTGCATTCAAAAAGTCAAACGGTGCTCCTTCCCTTCCGAGCCGTGCTGTGTGCCCAAACAATGATATTCCCCCACATATGGTGTATTGGCGTACTCAGGAGAAATTGCACAACAAATTTGGGGGTCCATTTTTTCCTGATACCCTCGTGAAAATAAAAAAAATGGGTCTAAAATTTTTGGGAAAAAAAGTTAAATGTTCATTTTTTCCTTCCACATTGCTTCAGTTCCTATGAAGCACCTGAAGGGTTAATAAACTTCTTGCATGTGGTTTTGAGCACATTGAGGGGTGCAGTTTTTAGAATGGTGTCCCTGTTGGGTATTTTCTGTCATATAGACCCCTCAAAGTCACTTCAAATGTGATGTAGTCCCTAAAAAAAATGGTTTTGAAAATCTTGTTGGTAAAATGAGAAATTGCTGGTCAACTTTTAACCCTTATAACTTCCTAACAAAAAAAATTATGTTTCAAAAATTGTGCTGATCTAAAGTAGTCATGTGGGAAATGTGATTTATTAACTATTTTGTGTGACATAACTCTCTGGTTTAAGGGCATAAAAATTAAAATTTTGAAAATTGTGAAATTTTCTACATTTTTGCCAAATTTCCAAATTTTTCACAAATAAACACAAGTCTTATCAAAAAACGTTTACCACTATCATGAAGTACAATATGTCACGAAAAAACAATCTCAGAATCAGGGGGATTCGTTGAAGCGTCCCAGAGTTATTACCTCATAAAGGGACAGTGGTCTAATTTAAAAAATGAGGCCTGGTCATTAACCTACAAAGTGGCGCAGTCCTTAAGGGGTTAATAATTGGTACAGAAACCTTTGTTTGTAATTACAGACTTCAGAGGTTTACTGTAGTTCTTGACCAAGTTTGCACACACGGCAGCAGGAATTTTGGCCCACCTTTCCATACAGATCTTTCAGGTTTCAGGGCTGTCGCTGGGCAACATTGAGTTTCTGCTCCCTCCAAAGATTTTCTATTGGGTTCAGGTCTGGATACTGGCTAGGCCACTCCAGGACCTTGAAATGCTTCTTACGGAGCCATTCCTGGCTGTGTGTTTCAGGTCATTGTCATGTTGGATACCCAGCCACGACCCATCTTCAATGCTCTTACTGAGAGTGGGAGGTTGTTGGCCAAAATCTCGTGATACATGACTCCATCCGTCCTCCATTGAATATGGTGCAGTCGTCCTGTCCCCTTTGCAGAAAAGCACCCCTAAAGTATGATGTTTCCCCCACCATGCTTCACGGTTAAGATGGTGTTCTTGGGGTTGTACTCATCCTTCTTCTTCCTCCAAACACGGCGAATGGAGTTGATACCAAAAAGTTCTATTTTGGTCTCATCTAACCACATGACCTTCTCCCATGCCTGTTCTGGATCATCCAGATGGTCATTGGCGAACTTCAAATGGGCCTGGATATGTGCTGGCGTGAGCAGAAGGACCTTACGTGCCCTGCAGGATTTTAATCCATCATGGCGTAGTGTGTTACTAACGATAATATTTGAGACTGTGGTCCTAGCTCTCTTCAGGTCATTGACCAGGTCGCCCTGTGTGGTTCTGAGCTGATTCCTGACCTTTCTTAGAATCATCCTTACCCCACGCGGCGAGATCTTGCATGGGGCCCCAGACTGAGAAAGATTGACAGTCATCTTGTGTTTCTTCCATTTTCTAATAATTGTGCCAACAGTTGCCTTCTCAATACAATACAATACAAATAGGCTTTATTGACATGACCAAAATACAATTAATGTTGCCAAAGCAAGAAAAAAAATAAGGGTGACAGGGGATGGGGCTTGTGGGGATAGGGTGTTGGGGGGATCAATTTGGTCAGTAATATCATCAAGCTGCTTGTCTAGTGTCCTGTAGCCTATCTTTGTGCTGGTCTACAATTTTTATCCCTGGTGTCCTTAGACAGCTCTTTGGTCTTGGCCATGGTGAGGAGGTTGGAGTGTGATTGATTGATTGTGTGGACAGATGTCTTTTATACAGGTAACGAGTTCAAACAAGTGCAATTAATGCAGGTAATGAGTACAGAAAAGGAGGGCTTCTTAAAGAAAAACTAACAGGTCTGTGAGAGCCAGAATTCTTGCTGGTTGGTAGGTGATCAAATACTTATTTCATGTAATAAAATTAAAATTAATTCTGTAAAAATCATAAAATGTGATGTTCTGGAATTTCTTTTTAAGATTCTGCCTCTCACAGTTGAAGTGTACCTACAATAAAAATTACAGACCTCTCCATTCTTTGTAGGTGGTAAAACGTGCAAAATCGACAGTATATCAAATACTTACTTCCCCCTCTCTATGTATACTATGCCAAAGCATGCCATTTTCACACTGGTATTATACTGTGTAAAAAGGCACCATTGCCCTGGCCGGAGTAATACCAAACCAGCCTTTCGGGGTACAGCACTTTTCCTCCAGTATAGTACATGGTTGTTTACGCTTAGAAGTATATATGTAAGTAAATATGAGTAGTCTGCTCTAGGATTTCACAACATCATGCATCAGCAGCAAGTCTGCCACCAATCCCAGGACACGGGGTTATTCTTAGACAGTAAACAAGAAGGTTTCACTCACAGAGGAAAATCACAAGTGCAACAGCTGTAATTCTAGTGACTAAATACAGGGAGTATTAGGCTAAGTGCCCACGATGCAGAAATGCTGCAGATTTTTTCTGCATCTCCCTGCCAGGAAAAACACATGCGGATTTTACATGCTTTTTTCCTGCCAGGTAGAAGCGTTTGTCAAGCGTCTTTGCATGCATTTCTGCATGAGGGTTATCAAGCGCTTTTCCAAGCGATTTTAGCATCACATGGAAAGTGCTTGACAACTTGGTCACACTATATAAATCCATGCATGGATTTATAAAGTGTGACGAAGTTAATAGTTAAAAAAAGAATAAAAATGGTAAAAAATAAAAAAAAACATTATACTCACCTTCTGATGGCCCGCGGTCTTCTCTCCGGTGCGTCCGGTCTCTTGTACGGCTTGCGGTGGTGTAAAAGGACCTTCCATGACGTCATTTAGTCATGTGACAGGTCACGTGACTAAATGACGTCATGGAAGGTCCTTTTACACCATCGCGAGCCGCCGGGGAGCCAAGACGCATTGTACAGGAGACCGCGGGACATCGGAAGGTGAGTATAATGTGTATTTTTTATTTTAAATTCTTTTTTTTTTTTACAGGTTCTATGGTACCTGGGTCTAGATGAGAGTCTCCTCTTCTCCAGACCCGGGTACCATCCGCGCATTGAATTGCTTAATGTCCGCATGTGCACATGTAGTCATGCGGATATTATGCGATTCAATGCAAGTCAATGGCGGCGATTACGCTGCGTGTCCCCAAAATTAATGGACATGATGCGGATTTTTCCGCAATGATAATCCACAGCGGAAATTTCCGCAGCATGTGCACAGCACATGCGGATTATCATTGGGGACCATGGGGCACGTATTACCAAGTGTTTTTTAAGCGTTTTCGCTGCGGAAATTCCGCGGCAAAAACGCTTGAAAAATGCATAGTGGGCACGCAGCCTAACAGAGAAATTATAGAAATAAATCAGAAATATAGTTATTTTTTCAGTATGATTTTATTAAAAGATTGTTATTATTTCATAATATTCACCTCTGTTGTGTATATAATGTATAAAGAATTCCAAGTGGTGAAAATGGTGAAAAAAAAAACAAATTTCTACTATTGGGTCTTGTTTTCACAGCATTCAGGGAAAAAAGACCTGACAATATGATTTTCTAGCTAAGTATAATTACTGCGAAATGTGTTTTCTTTTTATATTTTACTGGTTAAAAAAATTTGAGACTTCAAATTTCCTCAGTTCCTCAAACCCATATGTTTTTTATTCTTCTGTTGATAGAGCTGTGTGAGGGTTTGTTTCTTGCTGACTGAGTTGTAGTTTTTATTGACAACATATTGGGGTCCATACAAAGTTTGGATCGCTTTTTATTGCATTTTTTGGGGAAGTGAAGTGACCTAAAAAGGGCAATTCTTGTTTTTCATTTTTTTTTTTCATTTCAGCATTTACCATTCTGTTTAAATAATTTTATTTTTTTATAGTTTAGACTTTTACGGAGACATTACCGAACATTTATTTTTTTTACATTTTTTAAATTTTCTTATTTTTGAATGGGGACAACGTGGGAGATTTAAACTATTTTTACAATTTTTTTTTGTCCCTTCAGGGGAGTTAACCTGCGATCATACTATACTTTCCAATACTAATGTATTGCAGTATATAAGACAGGGCATCATAGGAGAACTAAGATGACAGCCTGCCATGGGGGTCTTCAGCAGTCCTCTCGGCTGCCATTCTAACCCATTGGCTCTCACAGGTCACACAAGGCAAACAAGCTATTAAAATGCTGGTGTCAGTGATGGCCAGTGGCATTTAAATGGTTAAACAGCAGCAAATAAACAAACACAACCATTGTCTGTCTGTTAGGATGGAGTCACACTACTGTATAACATGGCCAAGTGCTATGCGATAAAGCATCACATCGGACCAGTGTTATTCAATGGGGCAGCTCAGATCTGCAATTATTTTCACATGCTGCTTCGGCATGAGAGAACAATCACAGCATCGGCTCACTCGCACCCATACAAGTCTATGGGTGCATGTGAAACATCGGACTGCACTCAGATGCCACCCAAGTGCAGTACGATATACACCGAGATGGGCAATGGAGGAGATGAAGAAATTACTTTCTCTGTCTCTTCGCACCTGTGCTGTGATTCTCTCATGTGAGGGAATCGGAGCACGGTGTACTGATTCCCTCACGCTCTCAGCAGCGCAGGAGCTGAGTGTCTTTAGCATATCGCATCTGATACTCTTACGATGGATGCCATATGCTAGTGAGACCCCGACCTTAAAGACTGGGCTCAGCTCGTGAGCTTATACTATACACCCTGCAAGCAACTTGTCATGAAAATGTAAACTCCAAGAGAAAAAGCAGTACAGGAGAAGTTTCTATGCTTTAGGTGGCGGTTCATCCCTTAGTCAATCATTGAAACACCACTTCCTGCACTGCCCTAATGGCTAAAAGCAGAATCACATTTCATTTTCTCCCTGTGAGCCGGCTATACAGGTTTAAGCGCTATTTACCTGCCGATTACCCCTATATCTTTAGGTAAATAGTGTTCCTCAAAGTAAAAAGTTTCCTTTAAACAAACTACTGCTAAGATCCTGGTATTATATTAAAGTCTAGAAACGAAGCCTTTAGTGTATTTACTGAAATTGAAATCATACCACATTGATTTGGCAACAATTTTTTAAATACATTGCAGTGAAAAACACAGATCACATCATGTGAACATACTCTTCCTGTCTGCTTTTTTGTCTTTGAAGGCGTATCTCCAAACTGTCCTGGATCAGAGGGACTGTCCTAAATTTGGGAGCTGTCCCAGTAGGTCAGTGGTATCTCCTGGATTCAGCAGTGTATGTGTCCATCAGCTCCCTAGTCCACCATTCATTCTATGTAGAGACAGAAGGTCCTGACAGATCCTTCAGATCACGTGAAATTCTCAGGCCACGCGATAAGGCAGTGGAGACAAGGAATATACTGTGTGTGGAAATTGGGGGTTGGAAGAATACCATGTGTCAGGGAGTTGTGCAGGGTTTATTATATGTGAGGGGATTGTGGGTGCATTATACTGTGTGGGAGATATGGAAGCATCATACTTTGTGCAGGGACATGTGGGGGCAGCATACTGTATGTGTGTGGGAGACTATGAGGGCATTGTACTGTATGCCAGGGGTTGTGGTTGCAGCATACTGAGCGTGGAGGACTGTGAAAGCATCATACGGTGTGGGGGACTGTGGGGATCATACTGTGTATTGAAAGCTAGAAGAGCATCATACTTTGTGTGGGGCTATAGAACAATTATACTGCATGGGGTCATCATACGTATGTGGGGGGGGGGCTGTGGTGTATCATACTATGTGTGGGGATCATACGTGCCAATGGGCTGTAGGGGGATCATACTGTGTGTGAGGAATGTTCTGTGTGGGCATCATACTGTGTGTGGGGGCATCATAATGTGTGTGGGGGCATCGTAATATGTGTGAAGAGCTGTGACGGCATCGTACTGTGTGAGATGTGTGTTGATGGCATCATGCTGTAGGGGAGGGTATGTGGGGGCACTTTGGGGGGCTTTATACTATGTGTGTGAAGCTGTGGGTCAGCATCCTGTGGAGGCATCATGCTGTAAGTGAGAGAATGTACTGTGGGGGCTTCATACTATGTGTGTGTGAAGCTGTGGGGTCGACATCCTGTATAAGGGGGGCTATGGAGGCATCGTGCTGTATATGGGGGGGTTGCTTTGCGGGTAACATACTGCGGATGTTGGAATGTATTGTAGGAGCATTATACTGTATGGCGAGCACTATTAAGACATGATACTGTGTGTGATTGGTGTACCATACTGTGTGGAACCACAAGTGGACTTCACAAGGATCAGTATTTTTGTGTTGGTGAGGGTACAGGTTTAACATAAAGTATAAATTCACATTGCTTACGCATGTCACCATATGCATCCCTTTATTTTTCAAAGTTGATTGGTATTATGTAGGTTAGGAGATGGATTCCGGCTTCTTACAGGATCAGAGAGAATATATGTCACGTACATCTTCTTTAATAATAAAGGGGTAAACAAAGATCTGTTTTATATCTAGTTATTACTTACAAAATCAGGACATGAATGTTTACTGATAACAGGCCTGTGGACTCTTCAAAGCACAATATGTAATGCATGTGCATGCAGATATATGTATAAGGCCACGGCTGCCTATCAGTATTTGGTCAGTATTCAGTCAGTATTTTTTCTCAGGAGTGGGAGCCAAAACCAGGAGTGGGTGATAAATGCAGAATTGGTGACTGGTTTCTATTACACCTTTTCTCTGATTGTTCCTCACCTGGTTTTGTCTCCCACTCCTGAGAAAAATACTGACCGAATACTGACCAAATACTGATAGTGGGGCTGTGGCATATACGAACTCTGCACATCTTTAAACTTATTTTAGGAACAGCCACAATTTTTTTTTTCAAATGTATAATGTGTGATTTAACCTTGTGCCAGATGCCTGCTATAGGGTATTGTTCACAATGCATCTTTTTTGGTATTTTGTGAGCAGGTAACTCCTAAAAATGCTGCAAAACAGGCTCACAAAATGCACACAAGAATCTACCTTTTAATTTCTATGAAAAAAATGACTTGCTGCTCATATGTTCAGTCTTTTGAATGTCTTGTAAACGATTAACTAACAAATAAAGTTGTATCCTGTAACGCTGTATTATGCAAACATGAAATATATGAAACTGGAATTGCATTTCTGCTCTAGAAAATAGGAAAAAACGAACGAAGATAACTGCCATAGGCTGATGGGTGGAGTGCTTGGTCAGAGAGCCTATGCATACAAATATCAAACACTTCACTTCCAAACAAAGAACAGGTGTGAACATGCTATAGCGTTACAGAGTGCAACTTTACTTGTTAGGCCGGTTTCACATGTCCGTATATTCCCGGTACCTCAGATATCCGTGTGTCCGTGTGTGTCACACTTGTGGCAAGCATGTGCGGCCCATGTGCCGCATCAGGATCACACCTACCGGCGCCGGGGAATCAGTGTACAGTTAGCGCTATTTCCAAGTGCCGGGTGCTGAAAGCTGCCCTCATCATGGTTCCTGTCAGCGCTGTGATCAGCACCAGCAGGGACAATGATGAGGGTAGTAGTGTCTGCTTCCGCAGTGTCCCTGTGTAAAAATAAGAATACAATAAAAAATCCTTATACTCACCTGTCCTAAGTGTAATCCGCTCTGCGGACACTTGCTGCATTGGCTCATTCTCCGCGGCTCCTCTGCTGATCGGTTGCAATGATTACAGTGGGGGACACTTTGAAGAGGTGAATATAAGGATTTTTTATTTTATTAGTATTTTTACACTGGGACACTGCAGGAGCAGACTTCTACCCTCATCATTGTCCCTGCTGGTGCTGATCGCAGCGCCGGCAGGGAACCATGATGAGGGTAGCTTTCAGCGCCAATCCCAGGCTCCGGTATATGTCACACTGATGACACACAGATGTCATCTGTATGTGTTCAGCATGAAACACTTTTGCGGACTGTGCATCCGCAAAAAAATGGACATGTCAGCGTGTGGAGCACACAGACACAGAGTCCGTGGAAACACACTGACATGTGCGCAGACCCATAGATTTGAATGGGTCTGCATGTGTCAATGTCTCCAGTACGTGTGGAAACTGTCACCACACATACTGGAAACACGGACATGTGAAAGAGCCCATAGTTTTATATGGAGATGGCTACTCTTAGTAAGCACCTGTTCGCACCTGTTCTCTGTTTGGAAGTGACGGTCAGTCTTTGATATTTTAAATGTTTAAGCCTTTAAAAAAACGCCAGATGGGTGAAAAGAAAGTGGATACCAGTTCTTTGAAGGGTCAGCTGATGCAAAACTTTACAAACTAGGCACTGTCCATTAAAAAAGCTGCAAAAAACACTTCAGGAACAAAACTCTAGAAAAAAAAAACACTCAAAAAACTCTAATACCCGCTTCATGAAAAGCTCCTCCAAAATCTCCCTGAAGGTGGAGAGTTTCCAGAAAGAGTTTCCACTAGAAAACTCCTAGTTTTTAAATGCCATAAAAAAACTCAATGTGAACATACTCTAAAGCTATGTTCATTCAGTATTTGGTGAGTTGTTTACCTTAGTATTTATAAGCCGAAACCAGGAGTGAGTGATAGATACAGAAGTGGTGACGTGCTTCTATTATACTTTTCCTCTCATTGTCCCCCTCCTAGTTTTGGCTTACACATACTGATGTAAAATACTGACCAAATACTGAAGGTGTGAATGTGGCCTAAGAATATGTCCATACAGTTGCAATCAAAATTATTTAACACTGACTGCAAATTAGGCTTATTAGCAAAATGTACAAACAAAATTTATAAAACAATCAAACTAGAACAATGAAATAGCTTAATACACCTAATAAAACAAAGTAATTTCTCCAAATTAAACACGAACTTCCAATTTTAATGACTCCAAATTATTCAACCCCTTAACAACATGAGTCTTTACTTTTTAGTAGAGCAACCTTTGAAGGAGCCTCTATGCTCTGAAAGCTTGCAAATACAATTTTTCTGGATATCCTATAAACTTGGGCATACCGTACATAGAGGCAGCCCACACAGCTGCTATGGTGCCCGTGAAACATGGGGGCCCAGCGTTAAACAGCATCGGACCTCTCCATCCACCATCACAATGACAACAGTATATGCATCCTTAGTAGTGTTGAGCGAGTATGTTCTGTCCGAGTATGCTCGGGCCGAGCTCCGAGTATTTATAGCTGCTCGGAGATAAGGTTAAATCGCTCCCGTGTGTATGATTTGCAACTGTTTGACAGCTTTATTACATGTGAGGAATGTGTAAGAAATAGATATTCCTCCCATGTAATAAAACTGTCAAACAGTCGCAAATCATGCACACGGGAGCGATTCAACCATATCACCGAGCAGCTGTAAATACTCGGAGCTCGGCCCGAGCATACTCGGGGAAAGGGTTAATAGAACATACTCGCTCAACACTAATCCTTAGGCCACGGCCCCACTATTAGTATTCGGTCAGTTTTTCTCAGGAGTGGGAGCCAAAACCAGAAGTGGGTGATAAATGCAGAATTGGTGACCTGTGTCTATTATACCTTTTCTCTGATTGTTCCTCACCTGGTTTTGTCTCCCACTCCTGAGAAAAAATACTGACTGAATACTGATAGTGCAGTCGTGGCCTAAGTGCACATATAGGCAGAGACCTGCCAGTCACTTGTAGCGGGTAGGAGAAGCCACCAGGGACACCCCTGTCTGACTAGTCTCCCATGTGGATCATTCCCCGGTGGCCTCTAAAGTATGTTTTTCTCTGAAATGCCGCAGCATTTTAGAGCCCAACATCCCTGGCTGGCTGTAGTCAGTGCCTGATACATGCAGCCTGTGGATCATGGGTATCAGCTGTCAGGTTCCCTTTAACCCCTGCACAACATATGACATACAATTACGTCATATGACATACAATTACGTCCCTGACTTTGATGCGGGCTTGCACGCTGATTTAAACAGCCATCATGTGCCTTTAACAGCCACGGGTGCTAACCTGTTCAATCCAGCTGTTAATCTCTGACAGGAGGATTTAACACGCACAAGCAGGGAGCACGTCATTCCACGCTCCCATCGGCACACCCATGACTTGATCGCGGGGTGCCAATAGGTTGACATGACAGTCGGGGGTCAGCTGAAAACCCCGGTGCCTGTCATTACAATACTCTTATAAAAGCCAGGTCTTGGCTGGCATTCATAGGAGATCGTGATTTCTGCTATACATAGCACAAGTGATCAGTCCCTAAGGGGGACTATTAAAAACAGTAAAAAAAAAAAAGTTTTTAAAAATATGAAAACAAAAAAAATATATATACATGTTTGGTATCTGCGTACTGGTTCTGACCTGGAGAATCATATTGGTAGATCAGTTTTACTATATAGTGAACATAAAAAATTGGAATTGCATTTTTTGGGGGAAATTTCACCACATTTGGAATTGTTTTTCCCATTTTTCCTGTACACTATATGGTAAAATTAATGATGTCACTCAAAAGTACAACTCGTCCCGCATAAAAAAAGCCCTCACATGGCTATATTGACAGAAAAATAAAAAGTTATGGCTCTTGGAAGAAGGGGAGGAAAAAATTAAAACGGAAAATCGTCCAGGGGTGAAGGGGTTAAAGGAGTTGTCCAAAATAATTAAAGCGCTGCACACCAGAATACATGGATTTTAAAGAGATTGTCTGGGCAAAAGGTTCTAATGTGGCTAGATTTGGTACAAATAACAAAATAAATCATACTCACCTGCTGTCAACCTCCTGGATCCAGGGCAGATTGATCTGCGGTCTTCGCCAGTATCAATGATGTCACCATTCTACCCAGAGGGGTATCTAGGGGAACAGGCGGGGCATTTGCCACAGGCGCAGCCGGTAAAGGGGTGCAGTCGGGCCGCCTAATGCGGCGGTCCGAAGTGTCTACCCTGGCGGCTGCATTCTGCCGCCACCCGGACTGGGAGTCAGCCGTTCTCTGAGCCAGTTGTCAAGCTGACAGCCGGCTCAGACAAGGTGCTGCTCGCCGGCTCCCAGTGATGAATTGTACTTGTGTCTTTCAGACGTGAGTACAATTGAAGCTCTGACCGCCGGGTCAAGGTGACGTCAGCAGCGTGATCATGTCATGTGGAGGTAGTGTGGAGGACATGTACCATAAGAGGGACAGTGCGTGGGTCATATTTTGTGCAGGGAATATAGTGTTTGCATTCATGTGGTAACATGCTGACTAGACATGCGTGGCCTCACTGAATGAAAATGAGTTGAGAGAGGCTGGACAAGTCTAGTCAGAATGTGGCCAGAAGTATACAAATGAGAATTCAGAAGCCTGCAGTCACCTAGAGTGACTGCAGACTTTCATCTCAAACCTGGACAAGTGCTTTAATTATAAAATGAAGCCCTGTAGCATGCCAATCCTAACAGTGTGTAATATACTCACTGTCAAGATTCAGCTCTGCTTGCAGGCTCCAGCAGTTATCACATGGCCACTTCACTCATATGCGATTTTCATACTTAAGGTCATGTGACAACGAGCTTCTCTTCCTGCTTCTCTCAGTTTTTCACTGAACATTGAGAGAATTAGGGAGAGCCGCTAGTCGGCACATGACTGTAACGGCAGAGACATATTGCTGTATAACTTGTGCAATGATTGCATTGCATGCACGGACTGGCTGGCACCTCTCCTGACCTGAACATGACAGCTTGATGAATTTCTATGCAGCTGTCAAGCTCAGGTCAGGAGAGGTGCCTGGCAGTACGAGGTTTATGATGCGATTCTTGCATGAGAAATAAGGCAGTGTGTCTCTGCCCTAAGTGTGTAATTATGGGGTGGAGGGGAGGCGTTGAGGCGCCAAGCTGAATTCTTGCCCTGGGCGCCAGAAAGAACCAGACGTGTATCTAGGTTATCAGACACAGGAGCACTGCAGCTTGTGATAGGCTGCAGCGGTTAGGTGACTTGAACTGCATGCCTCACAAGCTGCAGTAGTTGTTTGACTGGTAGAACGGTGAGGCTATGTGCCCACGATGCAGAAATGCTCCGGATTTTTCCTGAGCGTTTCTGCATCTCCTCTGGCAGAAAAAACGCATGCGGATTGTACATGCGGATTGTACATGCGTTTTTCCTGCCAGGGACAAGCGGATGTGAAGCGTTCTAAACATGCATTTCCGCATGCGGGTTGACAAGCGCTTTCCAAGCGATTTTAGCATCACTTGGAAAGTGCTTGTCAACTTGGTCACACTATATAAATCCATGCAAATGGCATGGATTTATATAGTGTGACCCGAGAGAATGTAAAAAAAAAACAAACAAAAAAACTCTATACTTACCTTCCGATGGCCCCCGGTGTCTTGCTTCGCTCGGTGCTGACTGCCGGCAGATCGCGGAACACTGCACTGAAGGACCGGCCGACGTCAGCGTCGCGTGACAAGTCACATAACTATGACGTCAGCGCAGGTCCTTCAGTCCATCACGATTTGCTGGCAATGGAGGAGGAGCGCACCGCGGGCCGCCAGAAGGTAAGTATATATTTATTTTTTATTTTATTCTGTTTTTTACAGTTTCTATGGTACCAGAGTCCGTCTCCTCTCCTCTAGACCTGGGTACCATCCACACATTGGAACGCATGGAATGCGCATCTACATATACAGTGATGCATAATCCATGCGTTCTAATGCAAGTCAATGGCGGCGAAAACGCAGCACTTCCGCAAAATAATTGGTAGTGCTGCGTTTTTTTCCGCAATCATAATCCGCAGCGGAAATTTCCGCAGCATGTGCACAGCACATGCGGATTATCATTGGAGATCATGGCAGACCTTCTACCATGCGTTTTTTAAGCGTTTCTGCAGCGTTTTTGCGGCTGCGGAAACGCTTAAAAAACGCATCGTGGGCACACAGCCTGACAGCTGGTGCAGACCACAGAGCGGCCTGCGCTAAATCTGGGAGGGGAATAGCAGGTGAGTGTGATTTATTTTGTTATTTTTACAGAATCTGGCCTCCATGTAATGAGCACCACTTGTCCAGACAATCCTGTTAGTAAACTTATAAATACTCGTCTTTTGCTCCTGACAACTCTTGTGTCGCATTCTTGATGCTTCTGCTTGCAATGGCTGCCGATCACTGGCCTCATGGTCTCAAGCCGTATACCACGGGCAAGCTGCAACACACACACACATAGAGTATCCAGCTTGTGCCATCTGCAGCCTATGTAAATTGAAGTATAAGAGACATGGCACTGGAGCTGTCACAAGCTAGAAGGGCGAGTATGTATTGCTGCCTGCTGTGTACACCATAGTCATTATTTTCGACAGCACCATTAAAGTTTATATATATACACTGCTCAAAAAAATAAAGGGAACACTTAAACAACAGAATATAACTCCAAGTAAATCAAACTGCTGTGAAATCAAACTGTCCACTTAGGAAGCAACACTGATTGTCAATCAATTTCACATGCTGTTGTGCAAATGGAATAAACAATAGATGGAAATTATTGGCAATTATCAAGACACCCTCAATAAAGGAGTGTTTCTGCAGATGGGGACCACAGACCACATCTCATTACCAATGCTTTCTGGCTGATGTTTTGGTCACTTTTGAATGTTGGTTGTGCTTTCACACTTGTGGTAGCATGAGACGGACTCTACAACCCACAGAAGTTGCTCAGGTAGTGCAGCTCATCCAGGATGGCACATCAATGCGAGCTGTGGCAAGAAGGTTTGCTGTGTCTGTCAGCGTAGAGGCTGGAGGTGCTACCAGGAGACAGGCCAGTACACCAGGAGACGTGGAGGGGTGCCGTAGGAGGGCAACATCCGAGCAGCAGGACCGCTACCTCCGCCTTTGTGCCAGGAGGAACAGGAGGAGCACTGCCAGAGCCCGTCAAAATGACCTCCAGCAGGCCACAAATGTGCATATGTCTGCACAAACGGTTAGAAACCGACTCCATGAGGGTGGTATGAGGGCCCGACGTCCACAGATGGGGTTTGTGCTCACAGCCCAACACCGTGCAGGACGCTTGGCATTTGCCACAGAACACCAGGATTGGCAAAGTCGCCACAGGCGCCCTGTGCTCTTCACAGATGAAAGCAGGGTCACACTGAGCACATGTGACAGACGTGACAGAGTCTGGAGACGCCATGGAGAGCGATCTGCTGCCTGCAACATCCTTCAGCATGACCGGTTTGGCAGTGGGTCAGTAATGGTGTGGGGTGGCATTTCTTTTAAGGGCCGCACAGCCCTCCATGTGCTCGCCAGAGGTAGCCTGACTGCCATTAGGTACCGAGATGAGATCCTCAGACCCCTTGTGAGACCATATGCTGGCGCGGTTGGCCCTGGGTTCCTCCTAATGCAGGACAATGCCAGACCTCATGTGGCTGGAGTGTGCTAGCAGTTCCTGCAAGATGAAGGCATTGAAGCTATGGACTGGCCCGCCCGTTCCCCAGACCTAAATCCGATTGAGCACATCTGGGACATTATGTCTCGCTCCATCCACCAACGTCACGTTGCACCACAAACTGTCCAGGAGTTGGCGGATGCTTTAGTCCAGGTCTGGGAGGAGACCCCACAGGAGACCATCCTCAACCTCATCAGGAGCATGCTCAGGCGTTGTAGGGAGGTCATACAGGCACGTGGAGGCCACACACAATACTGAGCCTAATTTTGACTTGTTTTAAGGACATTACATCAAAGTTGGATCAGCCTGTAGTGTGTTTTTCCACTTTAATTTTGGGGGTGACTCAAAATCCAGGCCTCCATTGGTTAATAAATTTGATTTCCATTGATGATTTTTGTGTGAGTTTGTTGTCAGCACATTCAACTTTATACAGAACAAAGTATTCAATGAGAATATTTCATTCATTCAGATCTAGGATGTGCTATTTCAGTGTTCCCTTTATTTTTTTGTGCTGTGTGTATATACTGTATATATAATATATATATATATAGTACGCAAGAAAAAAATATTGTTTAAGGCTATGTGCCCACGTTGCATTTATGAAGCAGAAAATTTCTGCTGCATAAATGCAAGTCCTCTCCCGGAAAAACGCATGCGGAATTCCGCACGCGTTTATCGCGCATTTTTCGCGCGTTTATCACGCGTTTTCCACATGCGGAATTGCCTTGCGTTTTTTATGCATTGGACTAAGGCAATTCCGCTTGCGGAAACGCAAAATTAAATGACATGCTGCGGATTTTTGAACGTGGCATAAACGCTGCGGAAAAATCCGCAGCATGTGCATAGAAGTTGCGGAATCCCATTGGGGACCATGGGGTGCGGATTACCATGCGTTTTTCAAGCGTTTACGCTGCGGAAATTCCGCAGCATATACGCTTGAAAAATGCTACGTGGGCACACAGCCTTTAAGTCTGGGTCTTATAATTCCTGATCAGCTTTGCCACCCACCTTGTTCATTTCCTTATTGATTGGGCAGAGAGCTCATGAAGCGTTCTGCCTGATTTAGAGTACTTTCGGTATGTTCGTATTTGCACAATTCTCTTCTGCCTGGCACTAATCAGTACAGGGCAGCAGGAGAAGCTGAACTCCGTGTATAAAATGTACTGTATATAGCTACCATGGAGGACGCTCATAGCCACAAATGTCTCTTCTATTTCCTGCTCCGAAATGATCTCTGATCAGAAGTGGAAGCTTAAAGTGATGCGTACTTTGCGCTCCACTTCCAGGTCATTTTTATCCTGTATGGCTAAAGTTGGCCCTTAGAATCACTGTCACTGGTGGGTCTCATGTACCCCTGTCCGACAATGAATACAATGGTGGAACAGGGTTCTTTCAGAACCGTTCTCCATCATTCAGCTTGTCTGTCTGAGTCTCCTGCTGTACGGAGCCTCAGTCCACAAGCTGCACAGAGCAGCGCAAGAGGGGAACTTATCTAAGCAAGCAGTATTTTCCTTTCTTTTATCAGTCAGTACTTATAAGGGGCCATCATACTCTGTGGTGGGGACCACTGTACTGTGTGTGGGGAAATTGTACTGGTGGGGCCATTATTCTGCCCGAGGTGATATGGAGGTCTCATATTGTGTGGACGTATTTACTGTGGGGACATCATACTGTTTTGGGGACACTGGGGTGATACTGTGCATGTGGGGGAATTCACTGTGTGTGGGGGAGTCATGCAATGTGTTAGATGTATTTTTGGAGGCATCATACTCTGTGGGGCCATAAAAGGGATATCGTAGTGGGAGATAACAGTAAGGAGCTTCAAAAGGAGCAAAAGTCCTGTGTATGTGCCACAATACATGTCCCTCTCTGTTTTAAAATTTATGAGGCATGCCATTCTGTGACTCCTCCTATGAGCCGTGACCCCACCTACTCCACCAAGAGGGAAGGGAGAGCCCAATTAGGACTTTTGCTATGTGGCCTCATGGATTCTATGTATGCCTGTATGGGGAGTTGGGGGGATGTGTGAGGAGACAGTATGGAGAGCGAGGGGGTAAATATGTGAGGAGAAAGTATGGTTAGCAGGGGGGTTGTGAGCGGCGACAGTATAAGGAGGGAGAGGGAACTGTATGAGGAGACAGTATAGGGAGAGAAAAGTGTGAGTGGGCACAGAATAGAGACTAAGTAGTGTAGGGAAGTAGCATGGGGGACAGTGTAAGGGCACAGCCTGGAGGGGACAGTATACCAAGGAGGGAGAATGTGATGAGGGGTCACAGTATAGAGACTTTGCCCTGTAGGGGGCACAAAGTGTGAGAGGACACTGTGAAAAGGGGGCCCAGTATGGAAAGGAGAGGGCAGTGTGGACGGCTTGTACTATAAGAGGTACAGTGTGTGGGTCAAATTTTGTGCAGGAAATGTAGTGAGGGGCAATTTTTTATTCAGGGGCTCAGCATAGGACAGATATTTTTATTCTGGAGCATTATAATGACACTGCTATTTTTAAGGGCATCGTGTGGTGATGTGCTGCAGAAGAGAAGATGGAAGTCTGCAGAGACGAGCTGTGAATGTGAAAAGTCATCATGGCGTCTGGCAGGGTCAGACTGGGGTGTCTGGGGTCCACAGGGGGAATTGACCCTAGGGGCCCACCTTACAGCTATATGCAAATACCTGTTATCCCTGTTATAGTGGAGCGTCGGCTGTAAATCACAGGTGGCTCCTGCATATCTACTGTGCGCCACTATAACTGGGATGTACAAATACGGCAGTTTGCATTAAAGGGGTTCTTTGGTTAAAACAAGTTATCACCGATCCATGCACTCCACAGGATCAGTGATAACTTATTGACTGTTTGAGTCTGAACATTGGAAAACGCACTGATCGGAAGTATGCGGAAGTTTTATCCCTGACAGGACACCTTTATCCCCATTTTAAAATGGAGCTGCAGGTGGGACGTCTGACCGCAGCTTCATTCATTCTCTTGGGGGCTTCCAAAACAAAAAGAGCAGCGCTCACAGCCACTGAGGGAATGAATGGATCGGTGGTCGAGTTGCTCATGTGCTCCAGTGTAATGGCGACAAAAGCTCCACATTCTGCCGATTGGTTCCCAGCAGACCCCCACCAGTCAAAAACTTATCACTGATCCTGTGGAGAGGTGATTACTTGTTTTCACCAGAGAACCCCTGTAAGTGCATCTCTGCCGCTGTGTTCCAAGTATTTAATCTCTGAGGCCACGGCCCCACTATCAGTATTTGGTCAGTATTCGGTCAGTATTTTTTCTCAGGAGTGGGAGCCAAAACCAGGTGAGGAACAATCAGAGAAAAGGTATAATAGAAACAAGTCACCAATACTGCATTTATCACCCACTCCTGGTTTTGTCTCCCACTCCTGAGAAAAAATACTGACCGAATACTGATAATGGGGCTGTGGCTTAATGGAAAAAATCTTCTCCCAGTTAATATCAGCGAGAACAAATGACCGCCATACACAACACAATCCACTATACCAACACCAGTAATACCACATACAAGGAACAAATACCGCCACCCCATGACCAGACCACATATTACCACCACATAGTGACCGAATAATACCACATACAAGGAACAAATACCGCCACACCACGACCAGACCACGTATTACCACCACATAGTGACCAAATTATACGACATACAAGGAACAAATACCGCCATACCTTGACCAGACCGCATATTACCACCACATACTGACCGAGTAATACCACATACAAGGAACAAATACCGCCACACCATGACCAGACCACATATTACCACCACATAGTGACCAAATACTATAATATTGATCATGAATACAAACCACATAACTAACAACACTGTTATTACCACCAGTGATGTTATACACCGGAGCCCTGTATATAGTGTCAGTGTACAGGTAATACAGTGATCACCAGTGACATTATACACAGGAGCTCTGTATATAGTGTACAGGTAATACAGTGGTCACCAGTGACATACACAGGAGCTCTGTATATACTATATAGTGTAAGTGTACATGTAATACACTAACTCACCAGTGACATCTCTAGTTTAAGTCCTTCATCTTCGCTTTTATTCTTCATCTGGCAAAGATTGCCATCACTTCTTCCAGCCAGGACTCATCTCTGCAGAAAATAACACACAGTTATCAATAAGTGATCTCTTCTAGAGCACATTCCACACTTTTTCCCCGATTTCTACACTGCACCAGATAAAGACAAAAAGTGACATAATGCCGCCCTGCACAGTAACAGGACCCTCCTTTTGTGCCCCTCCCCCATGGAAAACAGTTTCCTAAAAAGTAAATTATTTTACAAAAGCAATAATGTCCCTAATTGGACCCTAAAGTAATAATGTTCCCCACTTGCCACTATGAACTAATAATGCATGTTCCTCAATATGGCCCCCAAACAGTAATTAAGTTCCTTATCCAGCCTGGACCCCATGTCCCGTGTCCAGCCTGGCCCCCCATATATCAATCCAGGCCCCCCATGTCTCCAGTTTGACCCCCCCATATATTAATCCAGGCCCCCATGTGTCCAGCCTGGCCACCCATGTGTCCAGCCTGCTTTCTCCCCCATATATCAATCCAGGCCGCCGTGTGTCCAGCCTGCTCCCTCCTCCCATATATGAATCCAGGCCCCCATGTGTCCAGCCTGCTCCCCCCCATATAACAATCCAGGCCCCCATGTGTCTAGCCTGCTCCCCTCCCCAATATATCAATCCAGGCCCCCATGTGTCCAGCCTGCCAGTCCACCCCATATATCAATCCAGGCCCCCATGTGTCCAGCCTGCCCCCCCTATATACCAATCCAGCGCTCCCCCCCCATATATAAATCCAGGCTCCCATGTGTCCAGCCTGCTCCCCCCCATATATCAATACAGGCCCCCATGTGTCCAATCTGCTCCCCCCATATATCAATCCAGACCCCCATTTGTCCAGCCTGCCCCCCCCCTTCATGTGTCCAGCCTGGCCCCCCTATATATCAATCCAGGCCCCCCCATGTGTCCAGCCTGCTCCCCCCATATACCAATCCAGGCCCCCATGTGTCCAGTCTGCTCCCCACCCATATATCAATCCAGGCCCCCATGTGTCCAGCCTGCTCCTCCCTCCCCATATATAAATCGAGGCCTCCCATGTGTCCAGCCTGCTCCCCCCATGTATCAATCCAGGACCCCATGTGTCCAGCCTGCCTCCTCCATATATTAATCCAGGCCCCATGTGCCTATCCAGGCCCCATGTGTCCAGCCTGGCCCCCTCCATATATTAATCCAGGCCCCATGTGCCCATCCAGGCCCCATGTGTCCAGTCTGGCCCCCCTTCATGTGTCCAGCCTGCCCCCCCCTTCATGTGTTCAGCCTGGCCCCCCCTTCATGTGTTCAGCCTGCCCCCCCTTCCTTCATGTGTCCAGCCTGGCCCCCCTTCCTTCATGTGTCCAGCCTGGCCTTCCTTCATGTGTCCAGCCTGGCCCCCCTTCCTTCATGTGTCCAGCCTGGCCCCCCTTCCTTCATGTGTCCAGCCTGGCCCCCCTTCCTTCATGTGTCCAGCCTGGCCCCCTTCCTTCATGTGTCCAGCCTGGCCCCCCTTCCTTCATGTGTCCAGCCTGGCCCCCCTTCCTTCATGTGTCCAGCCTGGCCCCCCTTCCTTCATGTGTCCAGCCTGGCCCCCCTTCCTTCATGTGTCCAGCCTGGCCCCCCTTCCTTCATGTGTCCAGCCTGGCCCCCCTTCCTTCATGTGTCCAGCCTGGCCACCCTTCCTTCATGTGTCCAGCCTGGCACCCCTTCCTTCATATGTCCAGCCTGGCCCCCCTTCCTTCATGTGTCCAGCCTGCTCCCCCCCATATATCAATCCAGTGCCCATGTGTCCAGCCTGCTCCCCCCCATATATCAATCCAGGCCACCATGTGTCCATCCTGCCCCCCCCTTCATATGTCCAGCCTGCCCCACCCCCTTCATGTGTGCAGCCTGGACCCCCATATACCCACACAGGCCTGAAACGTCCATCCAGGCCCCTTCACCCAACCCATCCCATATACCCATCCAGGCCCCCCATGTGTCCAACCTCTCCACCCCCCAAAATATCAATCCCATACATTAAAGAAAAAATCAAACCCACACCTTTCCCGTTCCCTGCAAGTCCAGTGTACTCAGCATGTCTTCTGACTCTGCAGTGCTCAGTGCAGAGGGCGGTAGTGACGTCAACTAGTCCTCTGCCTTGAGACGTCAGAATTAGAAGACGCTGATGTCACTGGAATTACGGGGAACGAGGAAAGGTGCATATCTGAGGAGATGGGGGGGTTCTCGTTCTCCCTCCGGGGGGGCCCTCCCTTCCCCGACTCATGGGCCCAATAGCGTGCCGGTGTCCTTTCCCCCCGGGGCCCCAGCACTTACCTGGGTGCGCCGCGTAACGGTGACGCCGGCCATGGTCATCACAGTGGGTCAGGTCTGCATGTGCGCGCCCCTGCCTCCCGCGCTTTTAAAGGGTCGGTGTCCCTAAAAAAAAATATTTTAATTTCCAGTCTTCCTCTCCTTCTTTTTCTGGGCGGGGCCCACCGTGCATTCCACTGGTACCCCGCCAGGCCAGTCCGACCCTGGCATCTGGAAAAGTTGAAGAAAAGAAAGAGAGCAACTCCAATCAGAGACAACGTCATCTATAAGGTACCTGGATGTAAATGTTTTTTTTTGTGATACTCACTAATTCTCATATTTTTATTTATGTTGGGAGTATTAAAGGGATTGTCCAAGTTTGTGATTGAGTCTGCAGTCATTCTATGTGACTGAAGACTTCTCAATTATCGCATGTCACTGCACATGCTGTCAAGATTCTCTGGTGCCGGCGATTTGTATACATGCTGTCACGTGCCGACTAGACATGCATGGCCTCACTCAATGAAAATGGATTGAGCGAGGCCGAAATGTGGCCAGAGGTATGTAAATCGCATACCTGTGCTCATATGACAGTCCTCTCTTGCTACCGGCAAGAGAGAATCCTAAAAGTGTGCCGTGCCCGTGCTATGAGAATTCAGAAGCCTGCAGTCACATAGAGTGACTGCAGACTTTCATCTCAAACCTGGACAAGCGCTTTAATTACAAAATGAAGCCCTGTAGCATGCCAATCCTAACAGCGTGTAATATACTCACTGTCAGGATTCAGATATGCTTGCAGGTTGCAGCAGTCAACGCATGGTTACTTCACTCATATGCGATTTTCTTACTTATGGTCACGTGACAACCAGCTTTTCTTCATGCATCTCTCAGTTTTTCACTGAACACTTAGAGAATTAAGGAGAGCAACTTATCAGCAAATGACTGTAAGGCCATAGCCCCACTATCAGTATTTGGTCATTTTTTTTTCTCAGGAGTGGGAGCCAAAGCCAGGAGTGGGTGATAAATGCAGAATTGGCGACCTGTTTCTATTATACCTTTTCTCTGATTGTTCCTCACCTGGTTTTGGCTCCCACTCCTGAGAAAAAATACTGACTGAATACTGACCAAATACTGATAGTGGTGCCGTGGCCTAAGTGTGCTAATCGCATAGCTGCTTGGAATGGGTGGTGGGGGCGCAAAACTGAATTCTTGCCCTGAGTGCCAGAAAACCTCTGCTCTATGGGACTTCTCTGTACTCATATTGTGCATTTAAACATTTAGTAAGGCTTAAAGCACACCTGTTAGCAGGATTGTGCTCAGTAAACCACATACACTGTCAGGTGGGCGACATTATACTGATTAAAATGATACCTTGGTTGATGAAATCCGTCCTGTGGTTCTTGTGGAATCTTTACTTTCAGTTTGGAGATAATGCTATGCTTGTGCTCCGGGGCGGCCTGTGGGGTGCGCTCTATCTGGTGCTCTGCTTATATATTTATCTGTACGCTCTGTGGTAAAGTGACTTGCTCGGCTCTCCGGAGGCAGATACAGGACACACGGGTTGGGTAAACTTCCTGCGGGTTTATTGTGCGGCATAAACTCCAGCAGCGTCCCATAAAAATAAACAGCCCTCTCGGGGGAGAGCATCCTGAGTGACACATACCTCCCCTCGCATATAATACCAGTGACTCTGTCACAGCTCTTATGACAGCTCACTGATCGTTCAGTGACCTGCCTCCTATTTTACCTAGCCCCGCACTACTAGATGCATTATGTAAAATGGGAGGCAGGTCAGTGACCGATCAGTGAGCTGTCATAAGAGCATACAGATGAATATGTAAGCAGAGCACCAGATAAAGCGCACCCCACAGGCCGCCACGAAGCACGGGCATATCATTATCTCCATACTGAAAGTAAATATTACACAAGAACCACAGGATGGATTTCATCAACTAAGATATCATTTTAATCAGTGTAATGTCGCCCACCTGACAGTGTATGTAGTTTACAAAGCACAATCCTGCTGACAGGTGCGCTTTAAGCCTTACTAAATGTTTAAATGCACAATATGAGTACAGAGAAGTCCCATAGAGCAGAGGTTTTCTGGCACTCAGGGCAAGAATTCAGTTTTGCGACCCCACCACCCATTCCAAGCAGCTATGCGATTAGCACACTTAGGCCACGGCACCACTATCAGTATTTGGTCAGTATTCAGTCAGTATTTTTTCTCAGGAGTGGGAGCCAAAACCAGGTGAGGAACAATCAGAGAAAAGGTATAATAGAAACAGGTCGCCAATTCTGCATTTATCACCCACTCCTGGCTTTGGCTCCCACTCCTGAGAAAAAAAAATGACCAAATACTGATAGTGGGGCTATGGCCTTACAGTCATTTGCTGATAAGTTGCTCTCCTTAAGCACAATCCTGCTGACAGGTGCGCTTTAAGGGAATTATTGTGCTTGTTACACATCAAATCTGTAGATGCGCTCACTAATTGGACTTTGGTTAGGGCAACTTTAAAATATAATAATGATAATGGTCCTGGCTAGTGACAAGTTTATTTTACAGACTTCTGGAGAAAAGCACAATGCCAGTCATTCAAGGGTTAATTCTTTGGGACTCTGAGAGAGACTTTCTAGCCAATGAAGCATCAATAATAAACAACTGTGGTAACTTCGGCAACTGTGCTGATGTCATAAACACATACATCTATGATATGAAAGAAGATTCCGGAACCACAGGTTTTCAGCCGTATGAGGTGCCGTACTTGATGTGTCTGGAGACCTGGAGCTTCATCACTCCACAACCGATAAAGGAGGAAGGGGACACCACCTAGCCAGCCAGATCAGCCATTCCGCCTAGCCAACCAGCCAGATCAGCCATACTGCCTAGCAAGCCAGATCAAACTACCCCTAGCGATCAATGGGGTGACAAATGTTGCAGCCAGATCTCCCTCACGTCCGGTACTATCCGCCTTCACCTTCAGGTCTACGGCCTGGAGAGGTTACATTAGGCTTCTCCATGCGGCGCTCGCACAGGGTATCTACTTTGACCTTCTCCATTACTGTCTGTTTTCTGCTGATGTAATGTGTAACTTGTGTGACTATGTGATGTCACTGCTATCATATCTATAGTGGATGTATATTATGTCCCACTGTAAATGTGATACAATGTACAAATTCTGGTACAATTTGCTGTTATATATTGGCATTAACCTTCTAAGCCCAACGGAAGGGCAGTCCTCCAGCCATGGTTCCTTAGAGGTTTCCTCCACAGGGAGTTTTCCTCTCCTGAGTGCTTAAGGATGATTCTTCGTGAGTCAGAGGTTTGCCATTTTCAGTGTCTTTTTCATAGAAATTGTCTGGTTCTAAATTTCAGACACTGAATGAAATAATAATGTAATTTGTAATAAAATTTGGTCAATTTAACATCCAATAAAAGTGTTTTGTGCGTTTCTTTCACAATCTTGGGATGGTGGGATTTTCTGGGGAATCGGGATCCAGCACCTATGATCAAGTCATGAAGCCAGATATGGAGTCGGAGCATTTTTAACCCTGTGCTGGAAGACAGGACAGAGCAGAGGTGACATGGTGTTACTGCACAATTATCACAAGTTCACACTCTTCCTTGCATTCAGAAAATGGGTGTGATTCAGGGCTGGACTGGGACTTAAAAGTAGCCGTAGCACACAAAATCCACAAGCCCACATACAATAAATGTTCTGATCCCAAATCGTAGAACACTGACAGGTCGTGTTGAATTTTGCTTTACTTGCAACAGCACTAGCTTAAACGTGTTGGATAATCCACTACTCTGACAACCCCTTCTATATCCAAATGTTTTCCCCTTTTAAAATAATAAAGCTTATATTCACCTCCGGTTATAGCACTGTTCCAGCGATGTCGGCACTTGGATCGCGTACCAGTGTTTTGTCATGCGATCCCTGTAGCCAATCAGCGCTGGCTTCACTCTACCTCACTCTACCCACCTTTGGATGTAACACATACAGTTTTGCTCAAAAGTTTACATACCCAGGCAGAATTTTTACTTTCTTGGCCTTGTTTCAGAGAATATGAATGATAACAAAAAAACTTTTTCTCCACTCGTGGTTATTGGTTGGGTGAAGCCATTTATTGTCAAACTACTGTGTTTTCTCTTTTTAAATTTTAATGACAACCAAAAACATCCAAATGACCCTAATCAAAAGTTCACATACCCTGGTGATTTTGGCCTGATAACATGTACAGAATTTGACACAAATGGGTTTGAATGGCTACTAAAGGTAACATCCTCACCTGTGACCTGTTTGCTTGTAATCAGTCTGTGTGCACAAAAGCTGAGTGAGTTTCTGGGATCCAGACAGACTCTTGCATCTTTCATCCAGCCACTGACATTTCTGGATTGTGAGTCATGGGGAAAGCAAAAGAATTGTCAACGGATCTACGGGAAAAGGTAGTTTAACTGTATAACACAGGAAAGGGATACAAAAAAATATCCAAGGAATTCATTATATTAGTCAGCAACATTCAAACTGTGATTAACAAATGGAAAATCAGGGGCTCTGTAAAAACCAAACCACAGTCAGGTAGACCAACAAAAATTTCGGCCACAACTGCCAGGAAAATTGTTCGGGAAGCAAAGAAAAACCCACAAATAACATCAGCTGAAATTCAGGACTCTCTGAAAACTAGCGGTATGGCTGTTTCAAGATGCACAATATGGAGGCACTTGAAGAAAAATGGGCTGCATGGTCGAGTCGCCAGAAGAAAGCCATTACTGCGCAAATGCCACAAAGTATCTCGCCTACAATATGCCAAACAGCACAGAGACAAGTCTCAAAACTTCTGGAACAAGGTAATTTGGAGAGATGAGACCAAAATTGAACTTTTTGGCAGCAACCATAAACGTTACATTTGGAGAGAGGTCAACAAGGCTTATGATGAAAGGAACACCATTCCTACAGTAAAGCACGGAGGTGGATTGCTGGTGTTTTGGGGATGTGTGAGCTACAAAGGCACAGGAAACTTAGTAAAAGTTGAAGAAAAGATGAATGCAGCACGTTATCAGCAAATACTGGAAGCAAATTTGCACTCATCAGCCCGGAATCTGCGCATGGGACATACTTGGACGCTCCAACATGACAACGATCCAAAACACAAGGCCAAGTTGACCCGTCATTGGCTACAGCAGAACAAAGTGAAGGTTCTGGAGTGACCATCTCAGTCTCCTGACCTCAATATCATTGAGCCACTCTGGGGAGATCTCAAGCGCGCAGTTTATGCTTGACAGCCCAGGAAATTACAGGAACTGGAGGCTTTTTTGCCAAGAAGAATGGGCAGAAAATAAAGAACCTCACCCACAACTACCACAAAAGACTTCAAGCTGTCATTGATGTTAGAGGGGGCAATATACGGTATTAAGAACTGGGGTATGTGAACTTTTGATCAGGGTCATTTGGATGTTTTTGTCATTAAGATTTAAAAAAAGAAAACACAATAGTTTGACAATAAATGGCTTCACCCAACCAATAACCATAAGTGGAGAAAAATTTTTTTTGCTATCATTCATATTCTCTGAAAGAAGGTCAAGAAAGCAAAAATTCTTCCGGGGTATGTAAACTTTTGAGCACAACTGTACATCTGGAGGAAAAGAGAGAGCAGAAGCACATCTATGTGTCACACGTTTAGTACAGCCAGCTGGGTCAAAAGACCTGTAGTCAGTTCGTGAATGACGGTCTGTACTCGGACACCGTGACACACAGATGTGTGAATGTGGCCTTTAATGTCACTATTTGGGTGTTGCATCCCCACCGATTAGATGTTGATTACCTATCCTAAGAATAGGCCAACAATATAAATCCTGAACAACCCCTTTTAATGAAGGCACCCCTGGAATAAGATGCCCTCACATATTACAAGTACCGTGCACCTCCGCCACTGTTACTCCAATCAGGGACTTGTATATTTCCTGGGTAATTTTTTACATTAAATTGGCCTAAATTTTGATGAATTTACTCGGTGGGCTTTGTCATGCCCCATCGTACCCCAGCTCTGTCTACTTTGGCAAAGCTTGCCGGCAGGACTGTGGAGTCGGGGTCGTGGAATTGGAGTCGGTATAAAATGGACCGACTCCGACTCCTAAAATATATAATAAATTGGGTACAGTAGTTCAATGCAGTTTGTGGGGAATATTTTTTCATAAGCATTTGGGAAAGAAATGAAATGTCCTATAAATGTCTGTCCTATTCTTGATCAAAGGGTCTAGACTTTTAGCTGAGATTAATCTGTGCTACAGTAATTTTATCACCTAAACATGAGCCATGTATGAGGGAGTCGGAGTCGTGGAGTCGGTGACATGCAAAATTGAGGAGTCGAAGGTTTGGCTTACCGACTCCACAGCCCTGCTTGCCGATACTACACTGCCAAAAGTCACAATTTGTTTGCGCAACTTCGAAATTCAAACATTTTTGGCGAAATTCAAAGTGTTTTACACAAGAATTCTGGGGAAAACACCTTGATTCAGGTTCTATGTGGTGTGGGAATGCTACTCACTTGGGTGCGTGGTGAGATAACACAGGAACAGTTTCCATTTAAATGCCCATGCTGGTTTATTGGTGCTTTATAAACCATGCCACAAGCAAAGGAAAATAAACGGCTTTTCAGTGCGGGCAAAACAAAGCAAAAAGTTCTTAAAGTCACTTTAGAGACGGTCCAAGACAAACAGGCTGGATAGCATCCAGTATACTGGCTCAGTCTGGAGATAACACACAGGAGGCCTTTTTACCTCCACACACAGAGACCACTTGTCAAACAAACAGACTCCATTTTACCACGTGAACTACACCCAGGGGTGGGTATGTGGACAGCTAAACCCATCCATCTCTCAGGCTGCCCGTAAAACCTGGCCCAGATGCACAAAACATACCTCTTAGCACTATGTGCACTAGAGCATTATCCCAGGTTTACATCACAGAGGACAACCACCTCCGTGATACATACCCGCCATCAACTATGTGTCCGGCAGCCACCTCTTATACCTCCCCCTTTGCCTAAAGCTGTGGGGCTTGGCACTTTCTACCACTAGACATGGGATTCTCGAGAGAACATCGGCATTACCATGCAGGGCTAGAAACCAGCAGGTAGCTCAAGCATTTTTCCCCTTTTTCTTCCTCATCCACCTAAGTGGGGCATGGTCTAATACTAATTTAAATTTTTGCACTAACAGATGGTATCGTAACGTGTCCAATTCCCACCTTATGGCCAAGCAGGGGCGGGCTGAGTCACTAAGCAGCTGATAAAGGCCGCTGGGGGACTGGCGCTGTGGTATATGTGCAGGTCGGCCACATCACAGTGGTGTAGACACGCCCACAGTGCACCTTGTGTGCAGCCGTCTGCTGAAGTGGAGGGAGCGCATCTGAATGCATCTTCTTCCGGCTGGAGAGGAGCTTGTGGCGGATCAGACAGGATGCTTCAGTGAGTACGAGCTTCAGATGAACGCTGCTTACCTCCTAATAAATCCAGGGCCGGGTCCTGAATTCTGTCAGCGGCCTCTCTGCTGATTTTCACTGAGATTTATTGCAGGAGTCCAAACTTTCAGTCACCCTGTAAGTACCAGGTCATCAGCTCCAGCGTCACGAGATCTGCAGTAAAGTTCAGTCTGCTGCAATAAATCTCCGTCCCTCTACCTCAGAATGACCAGAGACACTATAGAGGATCCTGCACTGGACTGATCAACCCTGAGCCTGGCTACTGTACATCACATGTTATATACATGGTCCTGTATATACAGTTTATGTATGTCCTGTGCATACATACAGGATTGATCAATCCAGTGTATATAACGTTGCATATATGTGCACTTAGCATACCACTATAGTATGAAGAATAATACAGACATCAGCTGTTATACAGTATACACACTGTCATATATCTGTATATACTGTAGTGCGTCGGTGTTCACACAGCGCGATTTAACAGGTAGTGACCCAAGAATGTCCAACTTAAACACTTTATTGTCCAAAAAACTCACACAATTAAAGGCAGCTTTATCCTTTGGATCGCAGATGGGTCATCCAATACAGTCTGTACAAAAAACCCGGTTGCTGTCGGAGACTGCTCCGCCGTGCCACTCGTGGGTGCATCAGTTATGTTGCCTTCTCAGACCTGTGTTCAGTCTTCATACAGGCTTGCAGAGCACAGAGCTTCCTGTTCTGCTGCTAACAATCCAAACACTGACACACCCAAACCTTTGCTGCAAGTTTAAATGAAAAACTGTGGCCATGAGCCACTTGTAAGACCCGGGATGGAGGGAGTGACCCGCCCCACTACCATCCTGTAGATCACTCCAAAAATAAAAGCCCATGTAAGGTTTTCTTAATCTGACTTGGTCAAATAGCTTGACCCAGTCCACACTTACTTTTATTTTTCACTGCAACCACAGCTTTGACTGTGATTGCAATGCACTCCAGCGGCTTCAATAAGCCTCTATGCGCATCCTGGAGGATACATACCATCCCTCGCATATGATTCCCCTCACTGTCTCACATTTCCCGCCCCTCTGTTCAAACGTGTGGGGTTGAATACTTGTCACCATACAGGGTGCCCGTGACAGGGCATCCGCATTTCCCTGTGACTTCCCAGCTCGATGTTCCACCAAGAAACTAAAATTTTTCAGAGACAGGAACCATCTGGTGACTAGAGCATTCCTCTCCTTGTCATTTCTCATCCAGACCAAGGGTGAATGGTCCATAACCAAACGAAACTGTTGCCCGTACAAATAATAGCATAGGGACTCCAAGGCCCACTTAATGACCAAGCATTTCTTCTCCACTATGCTATAATTTTTCTCTGCAGGGATGTTTCCTGTTCAAGTAGGGGACAGGATGTTCTTCTCAGTACACCTCTTGCGACAGAACCGCTCCTAGGCCTACTTCAGAGGCATCCATTTTTACTATAAAGCCTTTCTTGAAGTTGGGACTGGTGAGGACAGGCTGTCCACACAACGCCAACTTCATGAATTGGAAAGCATCCTCTGCCTGAGGGTTCCACCAAACCATGACCGACTTCTTTCCCTTTAAGAGATCGGTCAGGGGTGCCTATCTCCCAGCAAAATTAGGTATAGAGCATCAGTAATAACCAACAATGCCGAGGAACACTCTTACCTGTTTAGCAGTCAAAGGCCGGGGCCAGTTTTGAATGGCCTCGATCTTGTTTATTTGGGGTTTGATAACCCTGTGGCTAATTACATACCCCAAGTGCCGGGCTTCCTCGAGAACTATCGCACATTTTTTTGGGTTTGCTGTCAAGCCCGTTGCTCTGAGCGAATCCACTACCTCTTGTACCTGGGACAAGTGGATAGGCCAATCAGTACTAAAGATGATGATATCGTCCAAATACGCTGACGCATACTTCTGATGAGGTTCTAATACTATATCCATCAACCTCTGGAACGTGGCCTGGGCTCCGTGTAACCCAAAAGGCAAGACGACATAGTGATAGAGACCCTCTGGCATTATAAAGGCGGTCTTTTCATTCGTCGACTCTGTCAGAGGCGCCTACAAGTAACCCTTGGTCAGATCGAGCATCGTGAAGTACTGGGCCTGCCCCAGTCTCTCAATTAGCTCATCCATCTGGGGCATTGGATAAAGGTCAAACTTTGACACCTCATTCAATTTTCGGAAGTCGTTACAAAATCGTAACGATCCGTCCAGCTTTGGAATCAGTACAATGAGGCTAGCCCACTCACTTATGGATTCCACAATTACTCCTAGCTGGAGCATTTGTTTACCTCAGCTGCGATGGTTTGCCACCGGGCCTCTGGCACACGGTACAGATTCATTGGTACCATTACCCGAGGCTCGGTAACAATGTCAAGTCGGATCACAGATGTACGGCCGGGCAGTATCGAGAATACGTCCGTATTCTGCTGCACTAATTTCCAAGCCTCCCGTCACTGTTGATTAGAGAGAGCGTCGCTTATTATAACCTCTCTCCCAGCCTCCCCCCGCACCAGTGTCGGAGGGTCCCCTGACGATATGGCTGATGTTCCATCAGCAATCAAACATTCCTGGTCTTTCCATGCTTTTAGCAGGTTTACACGATAGTTGTTCAGGTTTTCTCTTTCCGGGCTGGTACACTCTGTAATTCACCTCCCCCAACTTTTCCTGGACTTCACATGGCCCTTGCCACTTGGTCATGAGCTTACTAAGGGTACTAATACTCGATCCCCTTCTTTAAAGCACCTGACCGTGGCTTTTCTATTATATGCACGGCTCTGTGCTGCCTGGGCATCCAGGAGGTGTTCTTTTATTATTGGCATGACCGCCGCGATCTGATCCTGCATACTTGCCACGTGCTCTATTACACTCTTATGCAGAGTAGGCTCCTGTTCCCAAGTCTCTTTGGCTACATCCAGCAGCCCTCCAGGATATCTGCTGTACAATAGCTCAAAGGGTGAGAACCCTGTGGAAGTCTGTGGTACCTTGCGGACAGCAAACATTAAATAGGGCAGTAACATGTCCCAATTTTTGGAAACCACTTTTTTCAGCATGGATTTGAGGGTTTTATTAAACCATTCGACTAATCTCTCAGTCTGTGAATGGTACACCGATGTGCGCAACTGTTTTATTTTAAGCAGCTTACACAGTTCTTTTGTCACCTTGGACATAACAGTAGTCCCCTAGTCCATAAGGATCTCCTTAGGTAGCCCAAGGCGACAGAACATAGCAAACAGCTCCCGGGCAATGTTTAGCCGAGGTGTGGCGAAGCGGAATGGCCTTCAGGTAACGAGTGGCATAATCTACTGCCACCAGTATGTGTTGGTGGCCCCGGGCGAATTTTACTATTGGCTCAACCAGATCCATAGCAATCCATTCAAAACGTACCTCTATAATGGTCAGAGGTACCAATGGACTCTGGAAGCTTGCGATGGGTGTGGTCCGCTGACACTCTGGATACGACTCACAAAACCTCTGTACCTCGGCGTAAATCCCGTGCCAAAAGAACCGCTATAAAATACGCTCTTGCGTGTTTTTAACCCCTAGGTGCCCACCCAAATGTGTGTGAGCCATATCGAGCACCACCTGACGGTAGTAATGGGGCACCACCAGTTGTTCCACTACTTCGTCTCTGATTATGTCAACCCTATATAGCAAATCCTGGTTTACTGCCATATGCTGAAAAACCGCCTCTGCACCCGGTTGCTGAGTCACCCCATTTACCTCCATCACTCTTTCCCGTACCTGGGTCAGAGTTGGATCCTGGAGCTGGGCTTTCCCAAAAGTCCCCCTGGGCACTTCCAGCTCCGGGATGGACGCGGTCTCCTCGACCTCTCCAGCCAACACCTTGGGTGCCAATCGGGTTTACACTCTGTCCCTAGGTGGGTTACCCCTACGGCAGGTATACCTGACTTGAGATCTTTGAGTTCTGCACCCAGACAGACCTTTGTCCTGAAAGGGTTAATTTTACTCTCCCACAAGGACCAAAACAGGGGTAAGTCTCTTTCCAACACAATCCCATAAGGAAGGGTTTTTACTACCCCCACCACATGCTTAACTTCCCCACACTGAGTGGAAAAGGTAACCTCCTCTGTTGGATACTCCCGGAGTTCACCGTGTATACAGATGACACCGATTTTTCCCCCAGTGGGTTCGAAGCCGGAGATCAATGACCCATGGAAGAGTGTCACTAGGCTCCACAAGTCCTCTGTGAACTCACCATAGACTTTGGAGTTTTTTCAACTCCTTTTTATCGAATTATAGACCTTTATATAGTTGGCCGCATATATCTGTATTATATCTCTACATGCTTCATATGGCCAAAGACATGGTTTTCATATTAACCAGAGGTACTCATACTCACCAAAGGTACCTTTTGTAACTTATACCCAATTAACCCCTTTACCCCCGAAGGTGGTTTGCACGTTAATGACTGGGCCAATTTTTACAATTCTAACCACTGTCACTTTATGAGGTAATAACTCTAGAATGCTTCAACATATCCCACTGATTCTAAGATTGCCTTTTCGTTACATATTGTACTTCATGATAGTGTTAAAATTTCTTCAATATGACTTGCGTTTATTTGTGAAAAAATCTGAACTTTGCCAAAAAATTTTGAAAATTTAGCAATTTTTAAAATTAGAATTTTCATACCCTTAAATCAGAGAGATATGTCACACAAAATAGTTAATAAATAACATTTCCCACATGTCTACTTTACATCAGCAGAATTTTGGCCCCAAAATTTTTTTTGTTAGGAAGTTATAAGGGTTAAAAGTTGACCAGCTTTTTCTTATTTTTCCAACAAAATTTACAAAACCATTTTTTTAGGGACCACATCACATTTGAAGTGACTTTGAGGGGCTTTTATGACAGAAAATACACAATCGTGACACCATTCGAAAAACTGCACCCCTCAAGGTACTCAAAACCACATTCAAGAAGTTTATTAACCCTTCAGTTACTTCACAGGAATTTTTGGAATGTGGAAGAAAAAAATTAACATTTATTTTTTTCACACAAAAATGTTACTTTAGGCCCAAATTTTTTTATTTTCGCAACGGTAACAGGAAAAAATGGACCCAAAAATTTGTTGTGCACTTTCTCCTGAGCACGAAGATACCCCATATGTGGGGAAAAAAACACTGTTTGGCCACACGGCAGGGCTCGGAAGGGAAGGAGCGCCATTTTACTTTTTGAAAGTAAAATTTGTTTGAATAATTAGCAGATGCCATGTCGAGTTTGGGGAGGCCCTGATGTGCCCAAACAGTGGAAACCCCCCACATGTGACACCATTTTGGAAACTACACCCCTCAGGGAACTTCTCTAGATGTGTGTTAAGCATCCTGAACCCCCAGGTGCTTCACAAAACTTTATAACATAGAGCCATAAAAAAAAAAAAAAATCAAACTTTGTCCACAAAAATGATGTTTTAACACCAAATTTTTGATTTTGACAAGGGTAGAAGGAGAAAATGGACCCCAAAAACTGTTGTGTAATTTCTCATGAGTACGCTGATACCCCATATGTGGGGAAAATACACTGTTTGGGTACTCGGCAGGGTTCAGAAGGGAAGGGACACTGTGTGACTTTTTGAACACAATATTGGCTGGAATCGAGAGCGGACGCAATGTCGCATTTGGAGAGCCCCTGATGCGCCTAAACAGTGGAAACCCCCCCCCACAAGTGACCCCATTTTGGAAACTACACCCCTCAAGGATTTTATCAAGGGGTATAGTGAGCATTTTGAACCCAGAGGTACGAGACAGAATTTGATAACATTAGGTCATTATATTGAATAAGTTGTCATTAGTCTTGAGCGCAAGTGCTCGCAACTTGAGTTTATATCGGGTACTCGGTTATGCTCCATGTATTGCGGATGCTCGAGTCCCTGCCCCACATGTTTCACGGTTATTAGACAATAAAAAAGAAACATGCGAGATCGTTCGTGCATGGCAGGCAATCCTCGCAAGGTTTTTTGGGCTGTATAACAGCTGCGAAACATACTGAGCAGAGACTCGAGCATGTCATTCGAGCACCCGCGATACTCGGTGCATACCCAAACTCAAGTAGCGAGCACTTGCGCTAAACACTAGTCGCCAAATCGTCATCATTTTTTTGTTTTTTTACTTTTGAAAAATTCCCAACCCTAAACCTAGCTCAACCCTAACCCTAACACAACTGTAACCCTAGTACAACCCTAACCCTAGAGTTTATTTTTTACACCTTTCCTCGTGCGGTATAAGTGATTAGATGACTTTATTCTTTGGGTTGGTGCGATTACAGCAATACCAGATTCATATCGGGTTTTTATGATTGACAGCTGTCACACTCAAAAACCCTTTTTTTTTTGGAAAAGACTAGTTTTTGCATTGCCATATCTTGAGAGCTATAATTTTTCCATAATTCGGCCGACAGAGTCATGTAAGGGCTTGTTTTTTGTGGGACAAGTTGACGCTTTTATTGGTACCATTTTCGGGCACGTAATATTTTTTGATCACTTTGTATTCCGATTTTTGGGAGGCAGAATAAACAAAAACCAACAATTCAGGAATTGCTTTCTTGGGTATTTGTTATGTCGTTGTGCATGTGGTAAAATTGATAAGGTAGCTTTATTCTTTGGGTCAGTACGTTTACAGCGGTACCACATTTATACACTTTATTCTGAGAGCTATAATTTTTTTATTTTTCAGCTGATGGAGCTGTATGTCAGCTTGTTTTTTGCAGGACAAGATGACGTTTTCAGCGGTAACATTTTTATTTACATTCATCTTTTTGATCGCGTTTTATTCCATTTTTTGTTTCGCGTTATGATGATTAAGCATTATTTTTTTATTTATTTTTTAACTGTGTTTACTACAGGGGTTAACTAGTGGGACAGTTTTATAGGTCAGGTCGTTCCAGAGGCGGCAATACCAAATATGTGTACTTTTATTGTTTTTTCTTTTTTCATAATAATATTCATTTGTGGGTACAGTATATATATACACCGCGTGCAGAATTATTAGGCAAATGAGTATTTTGATCACATGATACTTTTTATACATGTTGTCCTACTCCAAGCTGCATTGGCTTGAGAGCCAACTACCAATTAAGTAAATCTAGTGATGTGCATCTCTGTAATGAGGAGGAGTGTTGTCTAATGACATCAACACCCTATATAAGGTGTGCTTAATTATTAGGCAACTTCCTTTCCTTTGGCAAAATGGGTCAGAAGAGAGATTTGACGGGCTCTGAAAAGTCCAAAATTGTGAGATGTCTTGCAGAGGGATGCAGCAGTCTTGAAATTTCCAAACTTTTGAAGCGTGATCACCGAACAATCAAGCGTTTCATGGCAAATAGCTAACAGGGTCGCAAGAAGCGTGTTGGCCAAAAAAGGCACAAAATAACTGCCCATGAATTGAGGAAAATCAAGCGTGAAGCTGCCAAGATGCCAATTGCCACCAGTTTTGCCATATATCAGAGCTGCAACGTTACTGGAGTATCAAAAAGCACAAGGTGTGCGATACTCAGGGACATGGCCAAGGTAAGGAAGGCTGAGAAACGACCACCTTTGAACAAGAAACGTAAGATAAAACGTCAAGAATGGGCCAAGAAATATCTTAAGACTGATTTTTCAAAGGTTTTATGGACTGATGAAATGAGAGTGGCTCTTGATGGGCCAGAGGCTGGATCAGTAAAGGGCAGAGAGCTCCACTCCAACTCAGACGCCAGCAAGGTGGAGGTGGGGTACTGGTATGGGCTGGTATCATCATAGATGAACTTGTGGGACCTTTTCGGGTGGAGGATGGAGTGAAGGTCAACTCCCAGACCTACTGCCAGTTTCTGGAGGACAACTTCTTCAAGCAGTGGTACAGAAAGAAGTCGGTATCGTTCAAGAAAAACATGATTTTCATGCAGGACAATGCTCCATCACATGCATCCAACTACTCCACAGCGTGGCTGGTCAGTAAAGGTCTAAAAGAAGAAAAAATAATGACATGGCCCCCTTGTTCACCTGATCTGAACCCCATAGAGAACCTGTGGTCCATCATAAAATGTGAGATTTACAGGGAGGGAAAACAGTACACCTCTGGGAACTGTGTCTGGGAGGCTGTGGTGGCTGCTGCACGCAATGTTGATCGAAAACAGATCAAGCAACTGACAGAATCTATGGATGGAAGGCTGTTGAGTGTCATCATAAAGAAAGGTGGCTATATTCATCACTCATTTTTTTGGTTTTTGTTTTTGCATGTCAGAAATGTTTATTTATAAATTTTGTGCACTGATATTGGTTTACCTGGTGAAAATAAACAAGTGAGATGGGATTATATTTCGTTTTTATTAAGTTGCCTAATAATTCTGCACAGTAATAGTTACCTGCACAAACAGATATCCTCCTAAGATAGCCAAATCTAAAAAATCTCCACTCCAACTTCCAAAAATATTAAGCTTGGATATTTATGAGTCTTTTGGGTTGATTGAGAACATAGTTGTTGATCAATAATAAAAATAATCCTCTAAAATACAACTTGCCTAATAATTCTGCACACACTGTATATATTTTTTGGATTATTTTTTTTTAAATATATATATTTACACTTTTTTTTTACTTTTACACTTTGTTTCACTATGGGACTTTCACTTTTTGAAGGCAGATCGCTTGCATAGTATAGAAATGCTGCAGCAGAATGTATGCTATGCAGGCTGCAGCCCCTACACACACGTTAGTTAGGCCGTGCACTGAGCACCGTGGGACGCCGGAGGCCAGGTAAGTAAGCTGCGCTTACCTCCCCTTACTCCCGGAATGCTGCGATCGACTTCGATCGCAGCATTTCGGGGGTTAATGTGCCAGGAGCGGTGAGGGACCGCTCCTGGCACATAGCACCGGGTGTCAGCTGTGACAATCAGCTGACACCCGGAGCCGATCACCCTGCACAGCTTGTGTGCGGGCGCAATCCCGTGATGCGTAATAGTACGTACCTGGTCCAACAGGCCCAGGGCACAGGTACGTACTATTACTGATCACTTCAGAAAGGGGTTAAACCAAATATATATGGTAATACTGAGGTGCTTTTTGCATCATGTTTACCTAAGGTACTCTCTGTATTTTACATTATGCCCACCAAACATATATGGATTCACTGCCATATTGACAATCTTAACCATGCTCTTGTTTTATTCGGTTCTGGTGTTTTGTCCTGTAGCAACATTTATTTTGTTTAAATCCCTCTCTGGGAACCATGCTATTTTATTTTCACTATGCGTGTGCGCTCTCTTTTTCTTTGCCACCATATACCCACTTGTATACAAACTAAAGGTATTCTCATAACGATCTATGTTCAGACAAGTTATATTGGTTTGTATTTAGTAGGGTTTAAGGGAATTATTCTGCTTTATACACATCTAATCTGTATATCCGCTCACTAATTAGACTTTAGTTAGGGCAACTTTAAAATATAATAATGATAATGGTCCTGGCTAGTGACAAGTTTATTTTACAAGCTTCTGGAGAAAAGCACAATGCCAGTCATACAAGGGTTAATTCTTTAATTCTTTGGAACTCTGAGACTTTCTAGCCAATGAAGCATCAGTAATAAACAACTGTTGTAACTGCGGCAACTTTGCTGATGTCATAAACACACACATCTATGATATGAAAGAAGATTCCGGAACCACAGGTCATTCAGCCGTATGAGGTGCCGTACTTGATGTGTCTGGAGACCTGGAGCTTCATCACTCCACAACCGATAAGTGAGGAAGGGGACACTAGCTAGCCAGCCAGATCAGCCATCCCGCCTAGCCAGCCAGATCAGCCATCCCGCCAAGCCAGCCAGATCAGCCATCCCGCCTAGCCAGCCAGATCAGCCATCCAGCCTAGCCAGCCAGATCAGCCATCTCGCCAAGCCAGCCAGATCAAACTACCCCTAGCAATCAATGGGGTGACAGATGTTGCAGCCATATCTCCCTCACGTCCGGTACTAACCACCTTCACCTTCATGTGTACGGCGTGGAGAGGTCGCATTAGGCTTCTCCATACGGTGCTCGCCCAGGGCATCTACTTTTTCATTACTGTCTGCTTTCTGCTGATGTAATGTGTAACTTGTGTGACTATGTGATGTCACTGCTATCATATCTAAAGTGGATGTATATTATGTCTCATTGTAAATATGATACAATGTACAAATTCTGGTACAATTTTCTTATATGTATTGGCATTAACCTTCTAAGCCCAAGGGAAGGGCAGTCCTCCATCCATGGTTCCCTAGAGGTTTCCTCCACAGGGGGTTTTCCTCTCCTGAGTGCTGAAGGATGATTCTTCATGAGTCGGAGGTTTGCCATTTTCAGTGTCTTTTTCATAGCAATTGGCTGATTCTAAATTTCAGACACTTAATGAAATAATAATAATGTGATTGGCAATAAAATTCGGTCAATTTAACATCCAATGAAAATGTTTTCTGTGTTTCTTTCACAATCTTGGGTTGCTGGGATTTTCTTGAGAATCAGGATCCACCGTCTATGATCAAGCCAAGAAGCCAGAAATGAAGTCGGAGCCTTTTAACCCTGTGTTGGAAGACAGGACGGAGCAGAGATGACAAAGTGTCACTGCACAATTATCACAAGTTCACACTCTTCCTTGCATTCAGATAATGGGGTGACACAGGTAGTTTAAAGAGAACTTGTCACCATGAAAATGCAGTTGTTATGATCTGCTACAAGCACTAAGGAAAGACAGGAGATCTGTCCCTACAATAGAACTAAACTGGATCCCTACGATGTAACGGGGAACCTGATCCTGCGATCAGACCCGCTAAAGTCCTCAGCTAGTCTGTACGAAGACCTATAGATGCAAGGGAGGGATCCCTACAAGATCTAGGGACTGGGATAAAGTTGGACACCTCCTAGCAGAAATTGTAGCAGTAAAAGACAAACACACAACATAGAACATAGAGGTCAGAAAACCTAGCAAAACTAACAGAGAAAGGTAACAGAGCACCAAGCTAGCTCAAGAGTAGTAATACAATGAAGTCCAGCAAGGCCAGGAGGGTGGAGCCGGATTAAATAGGCAAAAAAGGTCATGTGACCAGCAAACTAGAAAAAAAACCAACAGGAGAGTTCTAACAGTACCCCCTCTTCTAAGAGGATCCTCCGGATCCCCTAGGCCCGGGCTTATCAGGAAACCTCCTGTGAAACGCTCTGACAAGTCTGGAAGCAGAAACATCATCCGCCCTCACCCATGAGTTATCCTTGGGTCCGAAACCCTTCCAAGCTACGAGATACTGCAAACTCCCTCTATACCATCTAGAATTTAGGATGCGGGAAATTTCATATTCCCCGTCCTCCACCACCGGAGGAACAGTGGCAGAGGCGTCACCAACCGACACATCAGCTCTTTTCAACAGAGAAACGTGAAACACCGGATTAATCTTCCAGGAGGTAGGAACCTCCAACCTAACAGCAGATTGGTTAACTATCTGAAGCACCTTAAAGGGCCCTACAAACTTGGGACCCAATTTTTTAGAAGGAATCCTCAATCGCAGATTCTTAGAGGACAACCAAACCATGTCACCAATAGCAAACGAAACCTCTTGCCGTTTCCTATCAAAGTACCTCTTAGATGTTTTGATAGCCTCCTGAAGATTATCATGCACATTTGTCCAAACTCTCTCCAAATCACTGGAAAAACTCTCCTCCTCAGGCACAGCCGATACCAATTTGGAGAATGACCCAAAAGACGGATGTCTCCCAGAACAACAAAAAAAAGGCGAACACCCAGCAGAAGAGGATGTATGGTTGTTAAGAGCAAATTCAGCAAGTGGCAGAAACTCAGACCACCCCTCTTGATTGTCTGCCACAAAGCAACGCAAGAACTGCTCAACATCCTGGTTCTTTCTTTCTGTTTGGCCATTAGACTCAGGATGATATCCGGATGAAAACGACAAATGAACTCCCAACCTGTCACAAAAGGCACGCCAAAAATGAGCCATGAACTGAGGTCCCCTATCAGAAACAATGTCAGTAGGAACGCCATGTAGTCTGACAATTTCCTTGACAAAGGCCTTAGCGAGTGCCTTAGCGCAAGGCAGTTTGATGAAGGGAACCAAGTGACACATCTTGCTAAAACGGTCCACGACAACCCAGATGACCGTGAAACCTTCAGAGGGGGGAAGGTCAGTAATAAAGTCCATAGCCAGATGTGTCCAAGGTGCACTAGGAACCTCCAGAGGGCAAAGCAACCCCGCAGCAGGAGCATGCGAAGACTTAGACCTAGCACACACAGTACATTGACGCACCCACTTAATGACTTCCTTCTGCCATCCAGGCCACCAAAAACTGCGACCCACAAGTCTCTTGGTCTCAGAAATTCCTGGATGACCTGCCAACCGAGACTCATGACACTCAACAAACAAATCTCTCCTAAAAGTCCTAGGCACAAACAACCTCCCATGGGGAGTGTTAGATGGGGCATTCTCCTGAGCTTTAAGAATCTCATCCTCCAAAACGGAGTCCAAAGCAGCAATCACAACACCTTCTTGTAAAATGCTCTCCTCCTCCTCCTCAGCACCAACCATGGGAGAAAAGCTGCGAGACAAAGCATCCGCTTTAACATTCTTGGTACCCGGGATGTAAGTAACGGAAAAATTAAACCGCGAGAAAAAAAGTGCCCACCTAGCCTGACGGGCATTCAAGCGCTTGGCAGCATCATGATAGATCAGATTTTTATGATCAGTGAAAACCTGAATGGAAAATTCAGCACCTTCCAAGAGATGACGCCAGTGTTCAAATGCGAGTTTAATAGCCAGCAATTCCCGATTACCAATATCATAATTAAGTTCAGTCTCAGAAAAATTTTTTGAAAAAAAGGCACAGGGATGTACTCCATCCTTGCTTTCCTGAGACAACACCGCACCGACCCCCACAGAAGAAGCATCAACCTCAACCAAAAACGGCTTAGTCACATCAGGCTGCATAAGGAAGGGAGCCGAGGTGAACCTCTCCTTTAGAAACACAAAAGCTTCAATGGCCTCAGAAGTCCACTGAACCGCATTAGCACCTTTCCTGGTGAGATCGCTCAGCGGTTTGACAATAATAGAAATTTTTTTTATGAATTTTCTGTCATAATTGGCGAAACCCAAAAACCTCTGTATCGATTTCAAACCAATAGGCCTAGGCCATTCCTGCACAGCTTGAACTTTAACCGGGTCCATCTCAAAACCTTCACTGGAGATAATGTAACCCAAAAAACTAATTCTCTGTACAGCGAACTCACATTTCTCTAGCTTAGCAAAAAGCGAATTGTCCATTAATAACTGTAAAACCTCACGTACGCTCCGCCAATGAGACTCCAGATCAGGCGAATAAATCAGAATGTCATCCAAATACACAACCACATTTTTGCCGATCAAAGGTCTAAGGATGTCATTAATAAGATTCTGAAAAAATGCTGGAGCATTGGTAAGATCAAAAGGCATAACCAGATTCTCAAAATGACCCACAGGAGTGTTAAAAGCAGTCTTCAATTCATCACCCTCCTTCATGCGCAACAAATGGTATGCCCCCACGGAGATCAATTTTAGAGAACCACTTGGCCCCCACTAACTGGTTAAACAAATCAGGAATCAATGGCAGTGGGTAAGGATTGCGTACAGTAATTTTATTAATCTCACGAAAGTCCAGACAAGGACGTAAACCGCCATCTTTTTTCTTTTACAAAAAAAAATCCAACAGCCACAGGAGACTTGGAAGGCCTAATGTGACCGGCGGCCAAGCTTGTCTGTATGTATTCCTCCAAAGCCTTTCTCTCAGGAATAGTAAGATTAAATAAACGACTTTTAGGAAGAGTCGCTCCAGGGACAAATTCAATGGTACAATCATAGTCTCTATGGGGAGGCAAAATTTGTGACTCCTCCTCAGAAAAAACTCTCCAAAAATCCTGAATAGGTACAGGTAATTCCCCTTTTTCCACCGCAGCAATACGTCCGTTACAACACTTGTCATAACATTTAGGGCTCCAGGACTTAATTTCATTGGTAGACCAATCCAGTACAGGATTGTGCAATTTTAACCAGGGCAACCCCAAAATTACTGGAGAAGGCAAATTATTTAATACTACCAAATCCAAATTCTCTTGATGAATACCATTAATAGTGAGGGGAAATTCACAGACCTTGTGAGTAACACTCTTCAAGGGAGAGCCATCAACAGAAACCACAGCAATAGGGGATGACAAAGGTTTAGGTTTTAATTTAAGTTTTTCCAAGAATCCCCCATCAATCACATTCAGAGTAGAACCACAATCCACAAATACCCGAAATTCAATTAATTCTTCCTGAGCAGCAGTAGTAGCAGATAGGAATACTCCCTTAATATTTAAACAGGCTATACGTGCATGACTGACCATTTTTTTTTCTTTGTTCATACGAAGCACACAGTTCTTAATGAAATGACCAGAATTTCCGCAATAGAAGCACAAACCTTCGGAAAGCCTGCGGTCTTTTTCCTGAGAGCGGGGTGTCATCGCCCCAATCTCCATTGGCTCTCCTTTGTCAGCATAGACCCTCTCAAGACTCGGAGCTGACATGGCAGAGGATTTACTCTCATTAACCCTTGCACGCAGTCTCCTGTCCACCCGTATAGCTAATTGCATTGCCTCCTGCAAGTTTCCAGGTGTAGGATAAGCAATCAGCAAATCCTTAACCCTTTCACCTAGCCCTGCAAGAAACAAACTTTTCAAAGCTGAATCGTTCCACCCCACCTGGGAAGACCACCGACGGAAGTGAGAACAATATTTTTCCACATTACCTGATCCCTGCCTCAGATGTCTCAATTCAGACTCAGCAGATGAGACACGATCAGGATCATCGTACAACAAACCCAAAGCAGAAAAAAAACTATCCACTGATCTAAAGCATGGATCACTAGGTTGGAAAGAAAAGGCCCATCCCTGAGGATCTTTGTGCAAAAGTGACATTATGAACCCTATGCGCTGTGATTCATCACCATCATCGCCTTTCTTGAGAACAATAAAATTACATCTTATGCTTAGTGATAGTTAATTAATCCAGGGATTTAATCTGACTGCCACATTGGTGTCGGGAAGTGAATTTTTCCTCAATGAAGTTAATTGGCCTATACCGCATGGTTTTTTGTTGCCTTCCCCTGGATCAACGCTGCGGAATAGCTGCAGTGCACAAGAAATAGGCTGAACTGGATGGACTCTAGTCTTTTTTCGGCCTTATAAACTATGTAACTATGTAACTATGTAAGAGGATCTGGGTCTTAAACGAAAATACAATAAACAAGCATTTTTAAAAGAAAAAAAATCTTGTTGTTCACGAAAAAATAGATCAGGCAGACGTACCTTTGGCTCCACAAAATGTGCTCCAGAACAGCTACTCACGTGTTGTTGGAGCTCGGCCACCTCCAGAGAGAGTCCCTGCAAGCGTTGAGCCAAATCTTGAACCGAGACCATGATGGAAACTGGAGGTCTTTCCTTAGAGAAATTTTTTTTTTAGGCTGGACTTACTGTTATGATCTGCTACAAGCACTAAGGAAAGACAGGAGATCTGTCCCTACAATAGAACTAAACTGGATCCCTACGATGTAACGGGGAACCTGATCCTGCGATCAGACCCGCTAAAGTCCTCAGCTAGTCTGTACGAAGACCTATAGATGCAAGGGAGGGATCCCTACAAGATCTAGGGACTGGGATAAAGTTGGACACCTCCTAGCAGAAATTGTAGCAGTAAAAGACAAACACACAACATAGAACATAGAGGTCAGAAAACCTAGCAAAACTAACAGAGAAAGGTAACAGAGCACCAAGCTAGCTCAAGAGTAGTAATACAATGAAGTCCAGCAAGGCCAGGAGGGTGGAGCCGGATTAAATTGGCAAAAAAGGTCATGTGACCAGCAAACTAGAAAAAAAACAACAGGAGAGTTCAAACAGCAGTCTAATTTGCAGACTGAATGTTATAAAGAAGGGAGGGCTGAGAAGATTCATATATAATTTTGTGAGAAAAGATTCAGTATAACTTGTGTTTTCATCATTTAATCCTCTGCTCTTTATGGTATTATCGGTCCAGTGGGCGGTACTGTCAATGACTGACAGCTATCCGTGTATGCAGACTTATACAAGCAAGGCTGCCAATCACTGATAGGACTGCCCACTGGACCGGAAATCCCATGAAGAGCAGAGGATTAAATGATGAAAACACAAGTTATAGAAGAAAAAACTTCGGCACACCACAAGAAAATACGTCTTGAGTTTTTATTATTGTAATTTCAACCCCAAGTGGCGGAAGCAGATGAAAATAAAGCAAACCAACATTTCAGCCACGTAGGGTCCTTTTCAAGGTATATCTACATGAAAATGGAAAACAGAAATAAACTTCTATCCATAATAGAGGCAAAACTGCCAAAAAAGGGGAAAGGGGGGGGGAGTGGGGTTGAAGGTAGATAAGAGGGCTATACAGCAAAATCAAGTACCATAACGGCTACCTTAAAATAACAGCATAATATAGATCAGTAGTATCACATTAAATTGGATAAGTAATTTAGAGGAAAACCTCACGATTACATAAAGCGGAGGAGCATTTCATCACATTAGAACAGTCTGGGAGAGAGAGAGAAAGAAAAAAAGGACAAGTATTATACCACTGTGAATAATAAATCAATGTGAATAAATCAAGATCTCCTTTAACCCCTTTACCCCCGAGGGTGGTTTGCACGTTAATGACCAGGCCAATTTTTATAATTCTGACCACTGTCACTTTATGAGGTAATAACTCTGAAACGCTTCAACGGATCCCCCTGATTCTGAGACTGTTTTTTCGTGACATATTGTACTTCATGATAGTGGTAACAATTCTTTGATATGACTTGGGTTTATTTGTGGCAAAAACGGATATTTGGCAAAAAATTAGAAAATTTCGCAATTTTCAAACTTTGAATTTTCATGCCCTTAAATAAGAAAGATGTCACACAAAATAGTTAATAAATAACATTTCCCACATGTCTACTTTACATCAGCACAATTTTGGAACCCAATTTTTTTTTAGGAAGTTATAAGGGTTAAAAGTTGACCAGCGATTTCTCATTTTTCAAACAAAATTTACAAAACTATTTATTTTAGGGACCACATCATATTGAAGTGACTTTGAGGGGTCATTATGACAGAAAATACCCCAAAGTGACACCATTCTAAAAACTGCACCCCTCAAGGTGCTCAAACCACATTCAAGAAGTTTATTAACCCTTCAGATGCTTCACAGCAATTTTTGGAATGTGGAAGAAAAAAATGAACATTTAACTTTTTTCACAAAAATGTTACTTTAGACCCCATTTTTTTTTATTTTCGCAAGGGTACCAGGAAAAAATGGACCCCAAAATTTGTTGTGCAATTTCTCCTGAGTAAGCCGATACCCAATATGTGGGGGAAAACCACTGTTTGGGCACACGGCAGGGCTCGGAAGGGAAGGAGCGCCATTTGACTTTTTGAATGTAAAATTTGCTTGAATAATTAGCAGATGCCATGTTGCATTTGGAGAGCCCTGATGCGCCTAAACAGTGGAAACCGCCCACAAGTGATCCCATTTTGGAAACTAGACCCCTTGAAGATTTTATCAAGGGGTATAGGGAACATTTTGAACCCAGAGGTACGACACAGAATTTCATAACATTAGGTCATCATATTGAATAAGTTGTCATTACTCTTGAGTGCAAGTGCTCGATACTTGAGTTTGTATCGGGTACTCGGGTATGCACCAAGTATCGCAGATACTCGAGTCCCTGCCCCACATGTTTCACGGTTGTTAGACACCCAAAAAAAACATACGGTGATCGCTTGTGTATGGCAGGCAATCCACGCGTGTTTTTCTTTGGCTGTGTAACAACCGTGAAACATGCGGGGCGAGGACTCGAGCATGTCACTCGAACACCCGCGATACCCGATGCAAACTCGAGCACCCGATGCAAACTCAAGTAGCGAGCACTTGTGCTCTACACTAGTCGCAATTTGGTCATCATTTTTTTTTTTTTTTACTTTTGAAAAAATCCCAACCCTAGCCCTAGCACAACCCTAACCCTAGCCCTAACCCTGGGTAACCCTAACCCTGGGCGAACCCTAACGGTAACCCTAACCCTGGGCTAACCCTAACCCTGGTTTAACCCTAACACTAATCCTAACCCTAGGCTAACCCTAACCCTGGGCTAACCCTAACCCTAGGATAACCCTAACCCTAGGATAACCCTAACCCTAAGCTAACCCTAACAAAAAATATATATTTTTTTATTCTACAATTTTTATTTACCTAAGGGAGGTACAAGAGGGGGTTTGCTTTATTTTTTTTTTATTTTGATCACTGTGATATGTTTTATCACATTGATAGATCAAAATGAACCAATAGGGAAAATTCCCTGTTTTTGCCAGGTAGATCTCGCCAGGCGCACTGCGCCCGCCACTTTTTTTTTTTACCGGAAGATGCCGGGGAAACATCAGGGGGAGATCGCAGGATGGCGGAGGTACCGGGGGGCTTCATTTCTCCCTCCTCTGACATGTATATTATGTCAGAGGAGATAGAAATTATTGTAAACCGCAGGCACACTTTTTTTTTGTGATCGTCGCCGTGACAGGGAACCGGAAAAACCGGCCCTGATCATATTCTCCAGGGTCCCAGCTACCCCCGGTAGCTGAGACCACGGAGAATTTTCGACTATGGGGGGGCGCTACAGCCTTATTCCCCAGCAATGCATTTTCACGGCGCTGAGGAATAAGTACCCTTAACTGCCGCCGCAAAAATGCGTTACGGCAGTCGTTAAGGGAATTATTCTGCTTTATACACATCAAATCTGTATAACCGCTCACTAATTAGACTTTAGTTAGGGCAACTTTAAAATATAATAATGATAATGGTCCTGGCTAGTGACAAGTTTATTTTACAGGCTTCTGGAGAAAAGCACAATGTCAGTCATTCCAGGGTTAATTCTTTGGAACTCTGAGAGAGACTTTCTAGCCAATGAAGCATCAGTAATAAACAACTGTGGTAACTTCGGCAACTTTGCTGATGTCATAAACACACACATCTATGATATGAAAAAAGATTCCGGAACCACAGGTCATTCAGCCATATGAGGTGCCGTACTTGATGTGTCTGGAGACCTGGAGCTTCATCACTCCACAACTGATAAGGGAGGAAAGGGACACCAGCTAGCCAGCCAGATCAGCCATCCCGCCTAGCCAGCCAGATCAGCCATACCGCCTAGCCAGCCAGATAAAACTACCCCTAGCGATCAATGGGGTGACAGATGTTGCAGCCAGATCTCCCTCATGTCCGGTACTAGCCGCCTTCACCTTTATGTGTACGGCGTGGAGAAGTCGCATTAGGCTTCTCCATACAGCACTCGCACAGGGCATCTGCTTTGACCTTCTCCATTACTGTGTTTTCTGCTGATGTAATGTGTAACTTGTGTGACTATGTGATGTCACTGCTATCATATCTATAGTGGATGTATATTATGTCTCATTGTAAATATGATACAATGTACAAATTCTGGTTCAATTTTCTATATGTTGGCATTAACCTTCTAAGCCCAAGGGAAGGGCAGTCCTCCAGCCATGGTTCCTTAGAGGTTTCCTCCACAAGGGGTTTTCCTCTCCTGAGTGCTGAAAGATGATTCTTTGTGAGTCGGAGGTTTGCCATTTTCAGTGTCTTTTTCATAGCAATTGGCTGATTCTAAATTTCAGACACTGAATGAAATAATAATAATGTGATTGGCAATAAAATTCGGTCAATTTAACATCCAATGAAAATGGTTTGTGTGTTTCTTTCACAATCTTGGGTTGCTGGGATTTTCTTGAGAATCAGGATCCAACATCTATGATCAAACCATGAAGCCAGAAACCAAGTCGGAGCCTTTTTAACCCTGTGATGGAAGACAGAACGGAGCAGAGATGACAAAGTGTTACTGCACAATTATCACAAGTTCACACTCTTCCTTGCATTCAGAGCATGGGGGTGACATAGAAGTAGTTTAAAGAGAACCTGTCACCATGAACATGCAGTCTATTTTGCAGGCCCCATGTTATAAAGGAGGGAGGGCTGAGAAGATTCATATATAATTTTGTGAGAAAAGATTCAGTATAACTTGTGTTTTCATTTAATCCTCTGTTCTCTATGGGATTATCGGTCCAGTGGGCGGTCCCATCAGTGATTGACAGCTATCCGTGTATGCAGACTTATACAAGCAAGGCTGCAAATCACTGATAGGACTGCCCGTTGGACTGAAAATCCCATAAAGAGCAAAGGATTAAATTATGAAAACACAAGTTATACTGAATCTTTACTCACAAAACTATATCAGTCTCATCAGCGTCCCTGCTCTATAATATGGTGCATGCCGATGGGACTTTGTTTTCAAGATGACAGGTTTCCTATAATGCATCCATTGGAGGGACTTCTGCTGATCAGTCTACAGTGTGAGGTCCTATCTGCAGCAACCAAGGTGTCACCTATTGAGGTGCATCACCCTTTACATCCTCCTTGCAAAGAGAAGTAGGCAAGGGCAAGACTCTCCTAAGTCCATGCCAAAATGTACAATGTAATACATAAAAACAAGGAATGTTATAATGTGAAATTACCCTGCTTTTCCAGCATTGTCGCTCTACTAATGATGTAATGGAAATGCACATGTGACCACTGCAGACAATCACTGAGCTCAGCGCTGCAATCAGTACTATACACATCAACACTGTGGGATAAATGAAAGACTGTCAGGGACCAGAGGAGCAGTGGCACTGGAATGGGTAGGAGGGAATTAAGGGGGTTGTCCAGTCTAAGGCCAAGGTCCCACTATCAGTATTTGGTCAGTATTCGGTCAGTATTTTTTTCTCAGGAGTGGGAGCCAGAACCAGGAGTGGGTAATAAATGCAGAATTGGTGACCTGTTTCTATTATACCCTTTCTCTGATTGTTCCTCACCGGGCTTTGGCTCCCACTCCTGAGAAAAAATACTGACCGAATACTGACCAAATACTGATAGTGAGGCCGTGGCTTAAAACGACGAGTCTGCAGTCACTCTATGCGCACGCACTGCAAGCTGTGAGGATTCTCTGGTGTCAGCGCCGTTATGTGACGGCAAGAATGTGATGTGCATATTCCCGGCCAGAACACAACTAGACTGTTTCCGGCCTCGCGCAATAAACTTGTATTGAGCGCCCCAGAAACAGTCTAGTCGGATCCTGGAAGGTAGTATGCGTATCACATACTTGATGTCACATAGAGTGACTGCAGACTCGTCATTTTTGACTGGACAACCCTTCTAAGAGGTAAGTCATTTCACTATATTCCCCGCTTTAAGCACAGTATCTGTAAATGCATGAAATCCTCTTTAACGCGAAAAGTTAATAAAATGCGTGCAAACACATTACTTGAAAGTGTTATACACTTCAACTCCAAAAACTCAGGCAGTGGACCTCAACAACTTGCAGTGCCAGGACACAGGGTGCAGTGGGGCACACAACATCCTCCCCCTGGGAAATTTTCCAGCTCCAAAATTTGGGGTTCAGGTTCTGGATCAAGTTCTGGTACCAGAACCCGAACTTCCACGGGTCCGCTCATCCCTAACCATGAGCTAAACCGGGGTAAAGGTGCGAGGATAGTAACTATGAGTCTGCTCTAAGGCCTAAATGAACATCTTTATCATGGTCGCCCTCTGAATTTGTGTTATTGTGGATAGGAATGGCTGCAGAAGCCATGAAACCAAAGATGTCTGTGGTGGGGGTCGACATCTAATCTGCTTAGGGCACCAAATACTTAGTCCCGACCCTACAAACGCCATTTCAATGCAATAAATGTTGGCTTTATCACCTCCAAAACTGCCATTTACCTTGGGGTAGGTGGCAGTCGGGGGTAGACATGTGGAAAGCATACTATGCTGTGATCCTGGAGAAAATAGTTATATTCTCCCTCTAGTCACCAGCCCCAGTCACGGTGGCGGAGCACAGCAATGGCAGCAGGCCACACATGGTTAAGTGGCAGCCTTTGTATTTCCCCCATTTTGGCACCATGGTATGTATGTGCCACTTATTAGAGGGGTTGTGCCCTTCTGGAAACCCCCCTGGCTCTAGTGAGGCCTGCCCAGCATATATCTGTGGTGCGCAGCATTAATGACATGTAGGTGGCGCTGCAGCTAATCACAATGCTCAGCGACTCTGCATCTGCAGATGGCGCGAGCTGCTGAGCTCTCTGACCGGCTGCAGCGCTGACACAATAACACACCGGAGCAGCAGCCATAGGGGCACGGGGGTAATACTCGGCTTATTATTTGTATACCTATGGCAGCTTATAGTGGTAATAAACCAGGCACCTTTAGCAGCATTGTGCTTCTTACTGGGACGCCGTGACCACGCTGCACTGCCCCCTGGTGGACGGCGGGTTCAGTCCATACAGGTAAATAAGAGGTGCGCAGAGAGGTAGCGCTTCCCGAAAGAAAAATGTCCTCCGCGCCGTTTCCGGCTCCGCCCTCAGAGAGGACTTTCCCGCCTTCTCTCGGGAGAACAGGGGCGTGCCGCCATTTTGGACGTTTACGTGACCGCGTCCAGTGCTCTTTGTGTTTGCTCCCGGTATCGGATTCTCGGTCCAGCATGTCCCGCTACACCAGGCCGCCCAACACCTCGCTCTTCGTCAGAAATGTGGCCGATGCTACCAGGTATACACAGGTGGTGCGGGGACTCCGCCATCAGTTGGGGCCTTGTCTGTGGCTGCCTGGCGAGGCGCCTGCCCTGAGCGGGAGCACGGCTGGGGGAGGGGATCGTCTGGAGCGTTACCGCGGACATAACGGTCTGTGTACACAGGCTCGTGTGTACAGGGCGCAGTGTGCGGCTGTGAGCGCAGCAGGCCGTACAGCGCGGCCCTCAGGCCCTGCATGGCGTGTGCCACGTCCTGTCTAGATGGAGGAAGGGGCTCAGGGGTAAAGCTGCCATCCTCCACACACATGCTCTAACGGAAACGCTGTGTGGAGCTCTGTAAGTGCACCATCTCCTTATTCAGCACTGGTGCTGCACTCCATAAATGCTTGGATAGCCCCCCTGCCTCTCCCCCCCACCCCACACAAACCTTTTGAAGTTCTTCTGTGCTGTATGGTGATTCTTGTGGTGTGCTTTGCCCTACTGCTGCAGAGCCGAGAACATCAGTAGGACAAAGCACAGTACAGGCGCTGGTCTCCGCAACAGAGATGTCCCCAATAGAGTATATTGGGTGCGGTAAGTCTGCGTGTGTTCAGTGAATACATGCGGATTTACCTGCGTGATTGGACACACATACTGTCCAGAGAGCTGCTATAGCCTGATCGTGGGCACACAGCCTAAAAAACCTCTTATGCCACAGTCACACATTTGGTGTTTGTAAATATAAACCAGAGGAAAGGTATTAGGCTATGTGCGTACGATGCGTACCAGCCTGCGGCCCCGACACACCGGAATATATATATATTAGGTCTGTGGCGAAAGCCCGCATGCGGACCTGCCGGAGAAATTGACATGCTGCGGTCTGTAAAGACGCGCCGTGTGTCCATGTCCGCAGGTGATCCGCAGAAGCACGATGACACATGGTGGACATGGGATTTCTTGAAATCTCATCCTCTGCTGTAACATCTGGCCGCTGCGGATTGCACGCTGCGCAAGTGCACTGCGTACAATCCGCAGCAATTACTGATCATGTGCACATACCCTTAAAGAGAACTTGACAGCTGACCCATCCTGCCTGATCCATGGGCAGTATGTATCAGGCACTGGCTGAATGATTTCAGCCAGGTATGTTTGACTCTGAAACACTGCAGTGTTTCAGAAAAAAAGTTTACCAGCTGCCGTGGACCAAGCCCAACAGGAGATTGGTCGGTGACTGTTCCATGGCAGCTTCTCTGCTGGCTGACAGTGACTGACAGGTCTCTGTGTGTATAAGGAGAGACCAGGGAGAATTTGCTTGTGACCCACCTGTCTGACTTGTTTACCATGTAGTTTTTCTCTGAAACAGCGCATTGTTTGCGACAAACATACCTGACTGAGATTATACAGCCAGTGCCTGATACATGGATTGTGGATTGGGCAGAATGTATCAGCTTGCAGGTTCCCTATAATAATCTTCTAGTTGAACTGTCTTTACTAAGATGGGAACATCCCTTAGAAGGAAAAACCTACTGTTTAATACATTTAACATTAAAAACCCAATTAATTTAAAAACTTTTAGTCGTGTTTTTTTCCACCATATCAATTGTATATTATAAAAATAGAAACTTTGCCATTTTTACATTGACCACTACGGCTTTTATAGATTCATATTGCCTGTTCTTTACAGAAGACTTTTCAGGAGTCTCATTATCCTCACATCACATCCAGGATTACAGTGACATGTAAAAGAACAGCTGATGGCACCACCATTCACTATGGATAGTGTGAGTCAGTCTGTTGCTGCTAATGTGCATGTAACTTTCCTGAAAGAACAGGAAGGATGAGTCTAGACTTGCCTCACTGCCCAGTGTGAAATTTAGTCATTTTTTAATACAGTTCATGATATGAAAAAAGAATCCAAATTTGTTTAAAATATACTTGTAACCTAAAAACTTGACTGAGACCACAGGTAATTTTCTGATTGCACGTTCCCTTTAAATTATATAGATAACTTTTGGGTGTGGGTTTATTTTTGTGAACCTTTCACATTAAAAATACAGCCCGGTCTTTGCTCACAGCTTCCTTTTATTATTATAGCGCCATTTGTTCCATACCGCTTTACGTGTGAAAAAGGGGTGTACATAGCAGAAACACTTACAGTAATCTTGAACAAAACGTGATGGCAACTAGTACAGGAGTAGCGAGGACCCTGCCCGTGAAGGTCTGTCTACAAGGGATGGGTGAGGATACAGTAGGTGAGGGTAGAGCTGGTCGTGCAGCAGTATGCTGGAAGCAGTGGTTACTGCAGGTTGTAGGCTTGTCGGAAGAGGTGGGTCTTCATGTTCCTATTGAAGGTTTCCATGGTAGGAGAGTCTGTGTTGGGGTAAAGAGTTCCAGAGTAGGGGGGGATGCGCGGGAGAAATCTTGTACGCAATTGTGGGAAGAGGAGATGAGAAGAGTAGAGAAGATAATCTTGTGAAGATCGGAGGTTGCGTGTAGGTAAGTACCAGGAGACTAGGTCACAGATGTATGGGGGAGACAGGTTGTGGATAGCTTTGTATTCCAGGGTTAGGGTCTTGAACTTGGGTCTCTACGCAATGGGAAGCCAGTGAAGGGATTGACAGGGGAGAGGCCAGAGAGTAGTGGGGGGAACAGGTTGATTAGTCGGGCAGCAGAGTTTAGGATAGATTGGAGGGGAGCAAGAGTGTTAGAAGAGAGGCCACAGAGCAGGAGGTTGCAGTAATCGAGGCGGGAGATGATGAGGGCATGCACTAGTGTTTTTGAAGAGTCTTTGCTGAGGAATATGCTGATCCGGTAGATATTTTTGCGTTGGAGTCGGCAGGAAGTGGAAAACGTTTGGATATGGTTTTATCCATGTTAAGTTTTAGAAATCTAGCAGAGAAGGATGAAATAGCAGACAGACATTGTGGGATTCTGGTTAGTAAAGAGTTGATATCTGGTCCAGAGAAGTAGATCTGTGTGTCATCAGCATAGAGGTGATACTGAAAGCTGTGAGACTCTTTGAGCTGTCCTAGGCTAAAGGTGTAGATGGAGAAGAGCAGGGGCCCTAGAACTGAGCCTTGGGGGACACCGTCGGATAGGGGGCGAGCTGAGGAGAGGGTGTGTGAGTGGGAGACGCTGAATGTCCGGTCTGTTAGGTATGAAGAAATCTAAGATGGGGCCAAGTCCGTGATGCCAAGAGATGAGTCTGTAGTAAGAGGGAATGGTCCAGGAGTAGGAGGACAGAGTAGTGTCGCTTGGATTTGGGGGTTAGGTCAGAAGTGACTTTAGTCAGGGCAATTTCAGTGGAGTGATTTGGTCGGAAGCCTGATTGTAAGCGGTCGAAGAGGGAGCAGGAGGAGAGGTGGGAGGAAGCTTCAAGGTGGACGTGTTCCAGTAGTTTTGAGGCATAGGGGAGAAGTGATATGGGGCGATAGCTAGACAGAAGGGATGGGTCAAGGGAGGGCTTTTTGAGGATGGGGGTGATTGAGGCATGTTTGAAACATGAGGGGAAGATGCTGGTTGTTAGTGACAGGTTGAAGAGGTGGGCTAGGGTTGGGATGAAGACTGCGGTAAGGTTATGGATTAGGTGGGACTGGATTGGGTCAAGTTTGCGTGAGGTGTGATTTGGAGATTAAGGCTATGTGCACACGATGCAGAAATGCTCTGGATTTTTCCTGAGCGTTTCTGCATCTCCCTGGCAGGAAAAATGCATGCGGATTGTACATGCGTTTTTCCTGCCAGGGACAAGCGGATGTGAAGCGTTCTTCACACGCATTTCCGCATGCGGGTTGACGAGCGCTTTCCAAGCAATTTTAGCATCACTTGGACAGTGCTTGTCAGCTTGGTCACACTATATAAATCCATGCAAACAGCATGGATTTATATAGTGTGACCGTAAAAGAATGGTAAAAAATAAATCTATACTTGCCTTTCGATGGCCCCCTGGAGTCTTGCTTCGCTCCGTCCTGGCTGCCGGTAGCTCGCGGTACACTGAAGGACCTGCCGTCACATGACTATGACGTCAGCGCAGGTCCTTCAGTCCACCGCGATCTGCCGGCATGGGAGGACGAGCGCAGCGGGGGCTATCAGAAGGTAAATATAACATTTATTTTTTATTTTATTCTTTTTTTTTTTCACAGGTTCTATGGTACCCGGGTCCGGAGGAGAGTCTCCTGTCCTCCACACCCGGGTACCATCCGCACATTGAAAAGCGTGGAATGCGCATCTACATATACAGTGATGCGTAATCCATACGTTTCAATGCAAGTCAATGGCGGCGAAAACGCAGCACTTCTGCAAAATAATTGGTAGTGCTGCGTTTTTTTCCCCAATGATAATCCGCAGCGTAAATTTCCGCAGCATGTGCAGAGCACATGCGGATTATCATTGGGGAACATGGCATGCCTTCTACCATGCGTTTTTTAAGCGTTTTTGCCGCTGCGGAAACGCTTAAAAAATGCATCGTGGGCACATAGCCTAAGGCTATGTGCACACGATGCAGAAATGCTCAGGATTTTTTCCTGAGCGTTTCTGCATCTCCCTGTCAGAAAAAACGCATGCGGATTGTACATGCGTTTTCCTGCCAGGGACATGCGGAAGTGAAGCGTTCTTCACATGCATTTCTGCATGCGGGTTGACAAGCGCTTTCCAAGTGATTTTAGCATCACTTGGAAAGTGCTTGTCAACTTGGTCACACTATATAAATCCATGCAAACAGCATGGATTTATATAGTGTGACCGAAAGAATGGTAAAAAATAAATCTATACTTGCCTTCTGATGGCCCCCGCAGTCTTGCTTCGCTCCGTCCTGGCTATTGGCAGCTCACGGTACACTGAAGGACCTGCCGTCGCATGACTATGATGTCAGCACAGGTCCTTCAGTCCACCGCGAGTTGCCGGCAAGTGAAGACAAGGAGAGCGGGGACCATCAGAAGGTAAATATAATTTTTATTTATTTTTTTCACAGGTTCTATGGTACCTGGGTCCGGAGGAGATTCTCCTCTCCTCCACACCCGGGTACCATCTGCACATTGAAACACATGGATTCTGCATATACAGATGCAGTGATGCGGAATCCATGCGTTCCAATGAAAGTCAATGGCGGCGAAAACGCAGCGCTTCCGCAAAATAATTAGTAGTGCTGCGTTTTTTTTTCCGCAATGATAACCCGCAGCAGAAATTTCCGCAGCATGTGCACAGCACATGCAAATTATCATTGGGGAACATGGCAGGCCTTCTACCATGTGTTTTTAAGCGTTTCTGCAGCCTTTTTGCCGCTGCGGAAATGCTTAAAAAACGCATCGTGGGCACACAGCCTAAAGAGGAAACTCGATCTTCTGTAATGGTGGAGAAGTTAGTTTTGGAGGAGGAAGGTTGAGTAGATAGGAGGAGGTGCTGTGGGGACTTTAGACAAAAGCCTTGTCTGATGGTGTCAATCTTCTGCTTGAAGAATGAAGCAAACTCTTGGCAGAGAGGGAGGAGGCGCTTAGGGACGGAGGAGAGAATTGAAAGTTTTGAATAGCTGTTTGGGGTTTTGAGATAGAGGAGATGAGAAGTATGTTTGTTTTGCTGCTGTAAGTGTGGACTTGAAAATAGTGAGGGATTGTTTGAATGCGATGAAGTGCTCGTTGGAGTGGGATCTTTTCCATCTCCGCTCAGCAATCCTGAGGCCTTTCGCAGCTTTTTAGTCAGGCTAATGTGCCAGGGTTGCCTATTGAGTGTGCGAGCTTTGGTACGTGTCTGAGGGGCGACCGAATCGAGAGCTGCAGCTCTTGTGTTATATAAAGCAGCAGCAACATCTGCATCATGTAAAAAACTGTAAGAAGGAGAAGGGATTCAGAGAGGGAGTGTAGGTCAAGGTGTTTGAGATTTCTTCGAGGGTGTGCAAATTTGTGAAGTGGGGATTGTGGACCTGGAGAGGAGAAGGTAGAGAATGTAAGTAGGTTGTGGTCAGAAAGGAAAGGTGAGCAGGTCTGTGGAGTCGGTATAAAATGGACCAACTTCGACTCCTAAAATATATAATAAATTGGGTACAGTAGTTCAATGCAGTTTGTGGGGAATATTTTTTTATAAGAATTTGGGAAAGTTATGAAATGATCTAAGGGTCTAGACTTTTAGCTGAGATGAATCTGTGCTACTGTAAATTTATTACTTACATGAGCCATGTATGCGGGAGTCGTGGAAACGTCGGAGGTTTGGCTTACCGACTCCACAGGTGTGTTAGATGGGGTCCAGAGGCGGGTAAATATGAGGTCCAGAGTGTGGCCATCTTTGTGAGTGGTTGCAGCAGACTATTGAGCAAGGAGGAAGTGAGGGATAGGAGCTTAGAGACAGGTGAGTGGTAAGTGTCAATGGGGATGTTGAAGTCGACCTTTTAGCATTATATGGCTATATTGTGGATATAGACTGATTGTATGGGCAAGAGCTTTTTTTAATTCTTTTCTCCTGGCGGCTACTGTCTACCAGTAACCCGATGAGCCCCATTTATATATAGAACGCATTCTGAGCTGTCAGCTATGGATAGATCCTGCAAGAGAATGAAGCAACAGAGCCCGAGTACACTTTAGCCCCTTTCATATAGATGATATAGGCTAAAGAATATGTTGTAATAGAGACAAGGGGGACAGATGAAATGTTATGTGAGGCTATATTCCAATCTTGTTTGTGAAGTATATACCAAGAGCATTCTCTGTATACTCTCTACGGCCCTATAGACCTTGTGCATCCAGCATGTGTCAAAAGAATGTACCTGCATACTCGATTTTGTTTTATTCATTGTATAGAAAATTAGTGTACCATGCTTTTCTATGCAGTGAGGTGGTGGTACTTAAAAAAACAAAAACTCATGCCGGGTGGGCTCTGGAGCTGTGCCTGAATCGCATTCCGTAGATGTAACACAGCTTGCATACTCCTGTAACCGCAGTGACCAGGGCTTATTCTGATTGCCACAGTTTTAGTAGGTTGTCAACTACTTTAGCATTTATGACCTATCCTCAGGATAGGTAATCAGTGTCTGATTGGTCGGGGTCGACTCCTGGCACACCTACGATCAGCTGTTCTTAGTGTCGGTGTCACCGGAAATGCTCACTTGCGTAGCTGGCTATCTTCTGATAGTGGCCACGGCTTGGTACTACACAGCCAACTCCTAATGATTTGAATAGGATGCGCAGCTGGGTACTATCAGAAGACTGATCACATTGATCCCAGTTAAAGCTGTACATACATATATTTTGGGCTATTCTATGTTATCACGCCTTGTCTTACCCACGAAAGCCCCAATTCATCAAGCAATTTAGATGCTGATTTTTTTTAATGTTATTTTGAAATGTCGCAAAATTTTTGTGCAACTTGTAATTGCAGAAAAATGTAATTCTTGCATTTTTTATGCCAGACCCGACTAGCTCCAACTTTTTGAAGTGGGTGGCGCTTAGCTGACTGGATGCACAGCTGATGTATTAATCATAATTTGAGCAAAATTGGTGTAAATTACAGCAGAAATGTACTAGAGCACACTTCTTGTGGTGGCGCATGTATTAATGAAGTTTGCTAATTTTACTCCCAAGACTGGCATAAAAAAATGACAGTCTTGATGAATCGGGGCCTAGTCTGCAGTCAGTGTCGACGTACCAGTCTCCAGGTAACTACCTGGATTACATCTGGAAATTGGATAGAAAAACTTTCTTTCGCAGCTGGCACATTGCTTTATAAAATGACATTGTCATTAAAGGGAACCTATCGCTTGACTCATGCCACCCAAAAGCCCTGGCATTTCAGAGAAAATGTAACTTGAAATGGTGTACCCAGGCTCCGAGTCATGCTGCATGAATCAATAAAGGGAAACTGTCAACAGGTTGTTGCAATGTAATCGGTCAACAGCATGATGTAGGATCAGAAAGCCGGAATCCAGTAATGTCACTTAGTTTACTGGGTGCAGCAGTTATGCTGGAATATGACTGATTCCCTTTAATCAACTGCTTTAATGGAAGGTGATGTATCACTGGACTGCTTGCTGTACTATGTGGTAATATTCAGCTTGTCCTGTGCTCTTTCACCAGTACAGGCAGCCAGGTGCTGTGCTATGTCCTGTGGCACTTTGAGTAAGAGGGCTTTGTTTCTGCAGAATCACTCGTCTATTGCAGCTATAGGGTAAATGGGTCGTAAGATGGGGAAAAAAGCAAATCATGCTTCCTACAACCCTCTTGTATTGTATACAGCAGAGACAATGTATTGTTAACATGCCAAAACAGTGCAATTACACTATCAACTTTGTTTCTTTACCTTGCACACTTCAGGCCGGAGGATTTACGGCGTGAATTTGGTCGCTACGGCCCCATAGTAGACGTTTACATTCCACTTGACTACTACAATCGTCGCTCCAGAGGATTTGCATACATACAATATCCTTTATGTACCTGTGTTGATGTTCAGGAGCATGGACGTGCTTGCTTCCTAACTGTATGTGTGTTTATTTCTCTGTCTCAGAAAATGTAAAGCAGTCCACAGTAGCTGGCAAGCACCCCAAGGTTTGAATGAGCCTGGTTAGATAGAGCCAAGCGTAAAGCCCACAGACCTATTTGAAGTTACAGCTTCAAGGAATAAAGAGGGAGGGTGGAAACAGATAAGAAAACTGCGTCCTTGCCACGCACTAAAGACACAGCCTGCACCAAGCTGAGGGCTCAAATTACGTACCTTTAAATCCAAAGCCAAGTTCGATTTGGTTGACCCTTGTCCAAGTTCACCTTGCAAGCCCCAAAGAGTAAAGGTCAAGGTTCAAGATCAAGTCAAATGAGGTAACCGCAAAAGTTTCCTTTTGTATCCTACTTCTCAAAAATGTCTAATCAGTAAAGGATGTATCCGATTGTAAAATAAGTCTTGAAAGTTGTAGCTAAAGCAGCAGTTATGACAAGTTCATGGGGTTGGCTTGGCTGACGTACTGTAACTTCTGGCAGGGTTACTCCTACTTCCTAGTAGGAAATAGAAGGCTGGTACTCATTCAGTTACCTGTTAAACGGTTTTATTGTTGCCACACTTTTTCCCCTATTTTTTATTTTTTTTTTTTTTTTAAATTTTTTTCAGCCACATTAATTACAACATTTTAGATATTTCCATAGGGAAGGAATAGCGGCATCATTTTATAGAGGGCATCTTGGTGCACATAGTGGGAATTATTTAACATGTTCTATGGGATTTAAAATAAATTCTGCCTGAACATAAATCGATAACAATTCTGGTGAGATGTACTGAAAATGCTGGGTTTCAGGCTTTATTAGAATAAAAGGGGTTAAACCAAGGATGGTTTGACATCCCTCAAAATAAGTGTCCATGAGGCTGAATGACTTGATGTATTGCAAAGAGCAAACAAATAATTCTTTCTGACTACTGCAAGGTAAGCTCCTTGCTTGATAATGCCTGGAAAGGATCTGGAAGGGCATTAAGAGCAATGGCTGGAATAAAAGAAATGTATAAAGGTTCAAGTTTTTCTACATATTTTCTTTTCTCTTTAAAAATGAATATGAAATTGGTTATGATTGTTGGGTAAAGGGGTCTACCTCAATGGGGACATGCTTTTGTGACACTAATAAAACTGAACAGATACGCCTTCCCGAACAGATACGCCTTCCCAACAGTTAACTGGTCTCTCCTGTCCACAAAACATCTGCTGGTGGAGTAGCATGTGGCTGTCCATCAGACTCCTCCAATAGAGAACACTTCAAATGGGAAAGATGCTTAGTAATTGGAGGAGGCTGATCAGAGCCTGGTCAGGTGCTCCTCCATCAGTAGTCATGTTTTGTGGACAGGAGAGCTGCAGTGTCTGGTGGTGGACTTCACTAACAATCACAGGAGGAGAAACTCTAGTACTTTTATACTAAGTGCCACCAAATCATGTCTGTAAGGCTGGTGCTCCACTGTGACTTCTAATAGTGCAACTTTAACCATAGAGCCACAACAGCTGTCCCAGAGGATTGCGTTGCCTGTAATTTAAATTTACTGCACTCAAGTGATCTGTAGTGGCACTTGACAGGTAAAATTGAAAAATTGTGCTACCAAATGGAGCTGTAGCCTATGGCGAAAAACCGATGTGTGTACTGTGGCCACAAATCACAGCCAGTCTGCCTTCTCCATTTTCATGGACGACGATGGACATGGACGATTTCTCCAACTTCACCATAAACGCCTATTCTCGGAGATTTTAGTTGGCCCAATCACCTCTTAAATATATTTATACCTAGGATAAAAAAAGAAAGCGCTAATACCCGTCAAAGTAAATAGTACAGTGAAATAACATGGGCTACTTAAAGGGGTTTCCCACAAAGTAAGTACATTTTAATTAATAGATCTTCTAATAATAAGTCACATAAATGGATGTGTTAAATAAAATGTTCCTGTGCTGAGATAATCTTATAAATGTGCCCCTGCTGTGTACTGTGTAATGGCTGTGTCTGACCGTGCAGGAACATGGTCTGATCATACCACAGCTCCTGGACAGGGGAGGAAGCAAAGAGTATACAGACATTACAGCACAGGATCACAGCTGATTCTTTCTGTGAGTAAAACATTTCACTGCTTGTTTTTAAGCAGTGTTTTTTTTCACAGAAGCAGCTGTGATCATGTGCTGTAATGTCTGTATCTTTTTTTTTTTTTTTTTTTTTTTTCGCTTTCTCCCCTGCCCAGGAGATGTGGTATGATCAGATCATGTCCCTGCACAGTTAGACACAGCAGGGGCACATTTTATAAAATTATCTCAGCACAGGACCTTGTTTTTTTGCGTCTTCGTTTTTTGCTCCCCTTCTTCCCAGAGCCATAGCTTTTTTATTTTTCAGTCAATATGGCCATGTGAGGGCTTATTTTTTGCAGGACGAGTTGTACTTTTAAACGCCATCACTGGTTTTACCATATCGTGTACTGGAAAATGGAGAAAAAAATTCCAAGTGCAGTGAAATTGCAAAAAAAAAAAAAATGCAATTCCACCGTTGTTTTGTTTTTTTTTGTTTTTTTTACCACGTTCACTGAATGCTTAAACTGACCTGCAATTATTATTCTCCAGGTCATTTCGAGTTCGTAGACACCAAACATGTATAGGTTATTTTTTATTTAAGTGGTGGAAAAAAAAATCGGCATTTTCCGAGACCCGTAGCGTCTCCATTTTTTGTGATCTGGGGCCGAGTGAGGGCTTATTTTTTGTGCGCCGAGCTGACTTTTTTTATTGATACCATTTTGGGATAAATCCGATGTTTTGATCGCCCATTATTGCATTTTATGTTGCGACGACCAAAAAAACGTAATTTTGGCATTTAGAACTTTTTTCTCGTTACGCCGTTTACCGATCAGATTAATTCTTTTTTTTTTTTATATATTGATCGGGCGATTCTGAACGCGGCGATACCAAATGTGTATGTGGGAGTGGGGTGCAAGGGTGGTGATTTTAAACTTTTATATATATATATATATATATATATATATATATATATATATATATATATATATATATATATATATATATATATATATTTTTTTTTTTAAAGCCATATTTTTTTTTTTTATTACACTTTCTGCATGCTTCAATAGTCTCCATAGGAGACTAGAAGCTTCAGTTTCTTGATCGTTTCTACTGCATACAGGCGACGAGCAGATCGCCTGTATGCAGGAGAAATGCTCCTGTGCTATGAGCGCCGACCACTAGGTGGCGCTCATAGCTAGAGACACATGACAACCACAGGGGGTTTGCTGCAGACCCTGGGTTGTCATGCTCACCCATCAGTGACCCGTGGTCACGTGATGGGCAGGGGTAAGGCCACGCTTCCGGCCCGGCGCTGTTAATTGCCGCTGTCAGAGATTGACAGCAGCGTTTAACTGGTTAACAGCCGCTGGTGGATCGCAGTTCCACCCGTGGCTGTTGTGGGCACATGTCAGCTGTAAGAATCAGCTGACATGTGCCTGGTTCAGTGTTGGCTCAGCGCCGGAGCCCTCACTGTACTGGGGGTGATGGCCTGGGGCGTACTAATACGCCCTGGGCCAGTAAGGGGTTAAAATTTAACCTTGTCGGAAAACACTTTGTAAATGACACAATTTTTTTACAAAAGCGTCTAAAAGCTATCCCCCCGCAACAAGGTGTACCCAATCAGGATGGTCCCCAAGTCTAGTATTTCACCTCGCTATGTGCCAGCAAGCTTCAAAGTAGATGGGGGCCGAGCAGGACCTAGACCTGAGTGTTACACGCCTTCCCAAAAAAAGCTTAAATAGACCAGATGCACAGCCCAATCAGAGGGACCATGCCCCTATATGTACAAGGAATGAAAACAAAACCAAAGAAATGAGCCGGCACACCTGTTGGTGTATTGCTTATCCTAGATTTTATCTGTTAATGGCCAGTGTGATTTTGTATCCATCTACACATTGCACTTGTACCAGCAGGTGTGACTGCTCATTTTTTCAGGGTGTTTTTTTTATTTTATTTTGTCTAGCTTGAGAATGGGGTTCAACATTGGAGGGGTAAAAGCGCCATTCTCCACACATTCTCTAGCAAGAAAGCAGTAATGGACAACTCCTGTGTAATCAGTTCAGCACACCATTGAAACTAAAAACAATGTATACTCTCCTTCTGCAGCGGTGTCATTCCAATGATGTCAGCGTCGCTCTTCCCAGTGGTTGATGTTGCATTGTGCGTCACGTGAATGTTGCTGCCAATCAGTGGCCTGAGATCGGCTGCAGCTCATCAATGTTTCGTCAGGGCAGATGTCCGCCACGACAGAATATTGATGATCTGCAGCTGGTCAGCAGCCATTGATTGTGTGTCACATGACCGCTGCTGCCAATGTTAAGCCACCAACCTGTAATGGTGGTGACCTCATCTCTGGAATGGCTTTTCATTGAAGGTGAGTATACTTGAGTATTGCTTTTATTTTCAGCGGGGCACTGAATTGATTAAGCCGGGGTTGTCCAGCAGTGGACAATCCTTTTAATCTGTGGATTTACCATAAGTCTTACAATGAAAAGTCTTCATGGAACACCAGCTTCAAGCTATATTCAGTTACGTGGCAATTCAGACTAGTCACATCCGTAAATAATGAACATGACCGCTTCTGCCTGCAGCCTTGTGAGTTTGCCTGTATAGCGGTCGGGTGCAGGAGGGAACTGAATGTTGTTGACACGGTCTCATTCACAATAAAATGAGACTAATACATGTTGAAGTGTTTGTTTTTTTCTGGTGCTTTTGGTTCTATTGTAGAACTTTCATAATGAATTTCCAAAGTCCATTTCTGTGAGATGGAAATGGGTTTTTCCTCCAACAATAGTTTAATGGTGCCATGTACAGTGTACATCAAAGTCTCCTTAACAGACAGCCAGGTTTGAAGATGTTCGTGATGCTGAAGACGCGCTTTACAATCTCAACAGAAAATGGGTTTGTGGCCGCCAGATTGAAATACAGTTTGCTCAAGGTGACCGTAAAAGTAAGTACTCAGGTTTACAGGTTTATTAATGACATTAAAAGTGTATCTCTTTAAAAGGTTCTGAAATGTTTTGATTATTTTCTTTGCATGATCATGTTGCTAGGCTTATGCTGCCCTATCTGAAGAGAATAGAAAATGACTGAGACCCTTTGTGTTTACATTGCGCAGTGCATAGTGTTAAATGACTGCCTACCAACAGCATGCTTGTGATCAGCAGTCATTTAACCTTTTTGTATAGGCCAACACTGCTTTAGATGCATAGGCGAATGGTCTGTGCAGCTGATAAAGGCTGAATTCAAGCACCCATGGTTCCTGTACAGACTGCAATGCCAGGACGGACCATGGGTCTCCTGACCTGAATTATCATACTCATAAATGCCTATGGGACCTTTGATTTGGATTAGGAGACCCACGGTCAGTCCAGGCATTGCAGTCTGTAAACAGACCATGGAAAACTGAAGTCTGAATCTAGCCAAAGGATGCTTTTGTGACAACAAGGCAACCAATAAGTGACACATCTAGGGAATGGCAATTTGTCACTGCTTATTGCATTTATTGCTGCCTGGGCAGATGAGGCAGCAAAAAATTGGTGACCAATTCTCTGAAAAGAGGTCCTTTTACCAAATGTTTCATGTGTACATGGACACATGATGTAATAGTGTCTGCAGAGCAGAATAAAAGGTGTCCTGACATATCAGTAATCACACAAATATTTATCAGTTGCATAACTTGTTTATAACTTGTAATGCTGTGCAATGCCGTGAAAGCAGGGCCTGATTACATCCACCAGGAGTAGTGCAGAACAGACTGCTTCTGAGATGTAAACCTTGTGTAGAGAACCTGTACTGCAATGTTCCTACTTCCTATGTTGGCATTCCCTTTTCAGGATGTTCTCTGAGCCAGATCTGAGAACTTCTGGTAGATCCTACCTTTCCAGCTATGTAATGCTAAATTTTCTTTTGAGTGCCCAGTTTTGGTCACACAGCTTATATGGGCTGACTCTTCCTGTTTCATAGAAGTCGCTTCTGTTATTTCTTCATCACAGGCAGGAGTGCAATGAGTGGTGAAACCTATACACAGATTATAGACCACATAGAATCCACCATTCGCAATAGGTGATGGACACAGTGTCTCCTCCCTGCATAGTGACCACATACCTGCACAACCCCACACCATTTTTGCGTATGGCCATTTGGCTGTTAAAAAAACATATTTTAGAATGACTATATTGCATCAACACTTAGGTTTTTGCCACGTATAAAGTGTAAATGCTTACATGCCACATTTATTTTGCTAGGGCTCTGATTTGCCGTGTCAGTGTAGCTGCTAGAGTAAAAGTCAAGTGTCCTATAGTTGGATTGCATCTGACTATTGAGTAATGTAACTAGAGCTCTTAAATGTTTAGAGCTGCATTTATAGACATAAATCTGGTCACTTGTAATTCTTGCACAACATTTCACCTGGAAGCAGATGCTACAGACAGCTGCTCCAAAACCATAGGGTGGCACAATTTGTTTAGAAACCTATTGTAACCAAATTATAATTAAGAATTCTGATTACTAACCATCTATCTATGCTTTAATCTCTCAATGTTTAGCTCCTGGACAAATGAAATCAAAGGAAAGACATGCCTGTTCACCAGTTGATCGCAGAAGATCAAGAAGCCACAGCAGGCGAAGAACACGCAGCCGAAGCGGTTCATGGGACCGTGGCAGGAGAAGGTGGGGCATCTAGATTGTAATTACAGGGCACTTTCCGGTTCTAGAGAGCAGTTAACCAAGTGATCTGTAATGCTGGAAAAGCAAACTGGTGCTAATGCTGTCTGAAAAATGTGGTATATGGTAACTTATATTCCTTTACAGAAATGTATGCAGTGGATGAATTGGGCTTGACACTGATTTAGCGTCTTAATAATGGATACCCCTTTTTTTCTCTCCCCTTCACAATCATCTGATCTTTATCAGGTTTTTTTCTTTTCATTTTACTTGGTGGTATAGATGGTAATTTTTTTTCACTTGTTTATCTTTGAGAATAAAGCATGTCAGTGATATAAAATAAACATTCTTGGAAACATTTATTTTTCACAGGTCAAGACATGGGCGACATTCATATAGCCAATCAAAATCTCGTTCCAAAACTCCACAAAAGCATTCGCGATCACCTATGAGACCTTCTTTTTCAAGAGGATCTAGATCAGCCGAGAAATCTCCATCTGGATCTCCCCCAAAGCAGTCTGGTTCAAAGTCTCGATCTGGTCAGAGGCGTTCTGGTTCCGCAAGATCCCGCTCAAAGTCTCCCCATCAAAGACACTCAAATCCTAATTCACAAAAAGAAATGACCCAAAATACAGAGTCAAGGTCTAGATCACGGGGGTATAGGGGTAGAAACAGCCGGCAGTCTGGTTCTGATGAAGACTAGAGTCTGCTTCAAACCAATTTTCAAGACAAAGGAACACACAGATCATTTTAACCAGAATGTTTTGTAAGTTCCTTGACTGTTTGAGGCTTTTCTCTTATTACTTAAGCTTCCTGGGAAGAGAATACAAAAGTCTTCTCAATAGTGTACTGTAAATGCAAAATGGCTAAAATTCATTTATCAAATGTGAGTGGAGGCAATTCTGTTTTTCTTTAACAGACATCAGTATTGTGTTAGCCTCCAAGTGTGTGTACTTTTAGTTGTATTGGAATAACTTTTTATATCTTGTTTGAAGTGCGGTGTTTCAGAGGCCAATGGTGGGGCAGCTTTAACTGGGGTATTTTGGCTTTCTGCATTAAATGCTATTGAAATCGTTACCTTTCCTCTTAGTTTGTAACTTTTTTTGGGGGATAAATGAACTTCTAATAAACTCACATTTTAATCACTTGGGTTTTAAATATATTCAAACATCCTGTAAAGTTGCATTTATTCAGCATTCCGTGACCCCCTAATGACCAAGCCAATTTTTTTAAATCTGACGTATCACCTGATTTTTTTTTTTTTTGCTCTCCTCGTGACACATTGAACTTTGTTAGCGCTAAATTTAAGTCAAAAATTGTTTTTCCATTAAAATGTTGCTAACGTCCAGAAAGACCACCATACTTAGTTGCCATTGCAGTCTGAGGCCTTGTAGTCTGCTGTCGGGACCACAAAATTGCAATCTTAGAGCACAGATGGTGGGGGTTACAGATGGAGCCACCTTCCTCTGTTATCCATGTATATGCTTCAGTTGCTATGGACAGCAGTATCTAAGGGGTTAAACAGCCTTGATTGATGCCATAACAGATTGTGGTAAATACAGCAAGGTGTCAGCTTTAGCATACAGTTGACACCCACTATATTTTCACCTGTTGGGGGTTGTTTTCTTATGTCGGTAAGAAGGTGTACTGGTGGTCATTAAGGGGTTAAACCAAAGGCATTTCTTTGCCTGGCATGACAACCATTTAATACACTGCTAGGTCTTTGGTTTGCATCATCTGCATTCTCTGTATTTTACTCTAATATGGTTTTTCATATTGTAGGGTTTCTTTTGTTGCTTGGAATTGTCTTGAAATGATATTGTTGCATATAGCTCCATAATTTCTCAGTTTTAATAAATAGAGTACACAACATTTTTCATTTTGAAGACCTGAATCTTTCTAAAGTAAGGGCAAGACTAAGCAAAATTAAAAAAAACATGTTTTAACCAGTGCTACAGTCCTAATTTAGTGAGCTTTACAGTTTAATATTAAAAAAATATAGTGAAAATTCATCTTTAGGCTGCATGCACACGATGCGTTTTTCATGCGTTTCCGCTGCGGAATTTCCACAGCGGAAACGCATCAAAAACGCATGGTAATCTGCACCCCATGGTCCCCAATGGCATTCCGCAATGTCAATGCACATGCGGATTTTTCCGCAGCGTTTCTGCAGCGCTCATAAATCCGCAGCATGTTCATTAATTTTGCTGAAGCGCCGCCATTGACTTGCATTGAGACGCATATAATCCGTGTCTGTACATTTGTACAAGCGGCTTCTATGCGTCTCTATGTGCGGATGGTACCCGGGTGTGGAGGAGAGGAGACTCTCATCCAGACCTGGGTACCATTGTACCTGTAAAAAAAGAATAAAATAAAGTTGTTATATTCACCTGTCCGGCGGCTTCTCTCTGCATGCCGGCAGCACTTCTCCTTCCAGGACCTGAGATGACGTCGCGGTCATGTGACCGCAGGCTGTCTCGCGATAGCCCGGCAACCCGTAAGAAGCCAGGACGAGCGCTGCAGCACACACCGGGGCATCGGGGGTGAGTATAGCTTTATTTTTTTTATTTTTATGGTCACACTGTATAAATCCATGCTGTTTGCATGGATTTATATAGTGTGACCTAGTTGTCAAGCACTTTCCAAGTGATGCTATCGCCTGGAAAGTGCTTGTCAGTCCGCATGCGGAAACACATGTGTTAACGCATGTGAATCCGCATGTATTCTGCAGGAAAAACACATGCACAATCTGCATGTGTTTTTTCTGCCAGGGAGATGCAGAAATGCTGCAGAAATTTTCTGCTTCATTTCTGCATCGTGGGCACATAGCCTAAGTCTTCACACTGAAGTAAATCTCCACTTTCCTGATCAGGCCTAATTTCAAATCTGACGTCAATTTATCTGGTATCAAGTCTGGAATGCTTCTATGTATCCCAGGGATTCAAAGATTTGTTCTTTTTTTTTTTTTTTTTTTTTCCCCAATGATACCTTGTACTTTGTTCATGGTGAATGTGTCAATGTAATTTTTGTTTTTATGAATATATTGTAAATTTCACTAATTTAGGAAAATTTGCAGTTTTCGAACTTTGAATGTTTATGCCTTTTAAATTTGTCATACAGTACAAAATGGCTTATGCAGGCTTGGGACAAAAATCTGCAGTCACTATCATGATTCCCCTATATTGCCTGTCCAAGCAGGCGGTCACATGACTACATGTATGTGATTTGCTTTCATAGGGCAGCAAGACGTGAATTGAGAGAAGCAGGACACTTCTATAGAGAGAAGCTGAGCACGTCTAGTTAGCACATGTATACAAACTGCATACATTAGGTCTTGTGACTGCCCACTTGCACATCTCAGCAGGCTGCAGCCACTTTTGTCTCAAGCATGGCCAACCCCTTTAATAAATAACATTTATCATATAAATCTGCATCATCTCTAACTCTTTTGCGCCAGAGCCTGTTTTTGCCTTTGACTAGGCCAACTTTTTTTAAATTCTGACCAGTGTCACCTTGTGGTAATAACTCTGGAACACTTCATCAGATCCCACTGATTCTGAAATCGTTTTTTTCGTGACATATTGTACTTCACGATAGTAGTAAAATTTGTTTGATATGACTTGTGTTTATTTCTGAAAATATTGGAAATGTGGCAAAAATTTAGCAATTTTCAAACTTTCAATGTTTAAGTCCTTAAAGGGAATGTCACTCCTCCTGGGCGATATCAGACCTCTACTATGGCTATACAGGTGATAGGAAAGTAAATCTATACTTACCAGTATGGCCCATAGCAGAGATCTGATTGCAGAGAAATCTGGTTTTATAAAGTCTGTTTTCCAGAGGCTTGGTGTCCGGGGGACGCCAAGCAAACCCCTCCTATCAGTTTACTATTCCCCTAAATTGCCGCCTCTGTGCTAAATTACCATATCCCCCCCCTGCATGTCACATGTCTAAATCCTCTGGAAAACAGACTTTAGAAAAACAGATTTCTCTGAAATCAGACCTCTGCTATGGGCCATACAGGCAAGTATAGATTTACTTTTCGATCACCTGTATGCCCACAATAGAGGTCTGATATCGCCCAGGGGGAAGTTTCTTAGAGAACAAGGAATATTAATAATTCAGTATCTAGACTATTTCCTTGTGTTGGCAGAATCTCCACAACAGCTAAAGGCCAACCTAACATCAACCATCCTGATCCTAAGAAATCTAGGATGGATTATAAACTGCTGAAAATCACACCTTATTCCAGAAAGAAGAAAGATCTTTTTAGGAATCCTCCTAGACTTGGAACAGCAAATTTCATTTCTACCAGAAAAACAAAAGGAGCTCAGGGTCAGCATCAAGGAATTCGGGAGGAAAACTAAAGTCTCCATCCGAGAATGTATGAAAATCCTGGGTCTCAGGACAACTTCCATACCGGGAGTCAGGTGGACCCAATTCCATTCAAGACACATTCAGCAACAGATTTTTATCAACCTGGAACTGGAAGATGGTCGATCTAGACAAGAAGATATCCTTGTCTAAAGTAATCAATAGATCATTAACATGGTGGACCTCCAAGGCCAACCTACAGGAAGGAGTCATGTGGAAATCGGCACTATTCGTCACTCTCACTACCGATGCGAGCAGCAGTGGCTGGGGGGCTCACATAAACGATCAATATCTACAAGGTACCTGGCAGAAGCAGGATCTCCCCAGATCATCGAATCGAAGAGCGCTTCAGGCCATATGGGAGGCATTAAAAAAGTGTCAAAAGCAACTAAAAGGTCAGCATGTCAGTGTGTTGTCAAACAACATGACAGTGGCCTTCCTCAAGCATCAGGGAGGTCCACGACACCACCTTCTACAATCCTTAGCAGGAAAAAAATTCTAGTGGGCAGAACAGTCCTTTCGATAACAGCAATACACCTAAAGGGTTCCCGCAATACAGTAGCAGATTTCCTCAGTCAAGAAACAGTTCTACAGTCAGAATGGGAGTTAAACTGGGAGGTGTTTAATCACATACCACATCGATGGGGCATTCCCTAATGGGATCTGTTTGCTACATGAAAGAACGCAAAAGGCGGAAAAATTCTTCTCCCTCAATCCAGGGGACAGACCGGCAGGGACAGACTCCTTATCTCAAAGGTGGAACATGAACCTAGCATACGCATTCCCTCCTTTACCCTTAATACTGTCAGTACTAAGAAAGATTCAGGAGGACCAAGCCAGGGTAATAATAATCCTACCTTTCTGGCCCAGGAGAAGTTGGTTCCCCTTACTGAAGAAGATGTCCCTGGAGGATCCAATAATCCTCCCAGACCGACAGGACTTGCTGTTCCAGGGTCCGCTATATCATCGCAATGTGAAATTTCTCCAGCTTTTGGCCTGGACCCTGAAAGGCAGATCCTGAGATCTAGAGGCCTGTCTGATGCCGTAATCTCAACCATGCAAAATAGTAGAAAAACAGTGACATCGGCCATCTATACAAAAATCTGGAAGAAATTGTGTTCGCAGTGCGAACCAACATCAGAGAGATCTAATCCAAACTTTACCAAAATATTAGAATTCTTGCAGACAGGTTTTGAAAAAGGCCTAAGGCCCAGCACATTGAAAGTACCGATTGCAGCATTGAGTGCTTTTATGGATTATCTGCTAGCCCACCATCCATGGGTGGAGAGATTCATTAAGGCTATAACAAGGTTAAGACCAACAATTAAATCCTATGTCCCACCATGGGACTTAAACATGGTCCTGAGGAGTCTATGCAACGAACCCTTCGAGCCTCTAAAAGAATCAAGCATAAAATTTCTATCACTTAAGACAGTGTTTCTAGTCGCTATAACCACAGCAAGATGGATAGGGGAAATTCGAGCATGAATCTCCCCTATCCAAGACCCATACCTGAGATGCCTAGATGATTGTATTATCCTCAGGTTAGACCCAGTCTTTTTACCAAAAGTGGTAACTCCTTTCCATATGAATCAGAAGGTGGTCTTACCCTCTTTTTGTCAGGACTATAAAAATGATCAAGAATTAACCTTCCACTCACTAAATATTAGGAGGGTGGTTCTACAGTGCTTAGAAGTGACGAAGGACTGGCATATAGATTCCAACCTGTTTGTACGGTTTTGGGGGGGGGGGGGGGGAATAAAGGGAAGAAAGCAACAAAATCAACATTGGCAAGATGGGTCACATCAGTAATAAGTCTGGCCTATTCATCTGAAGGGAAATCCCCTCCAGAAAATAATAGAGCACATTCTACCAGGGCTATGTCCACATCATGGGCAGAAAGAGCAGGAGCATCGGTGGACCAAATCTGTAAATGGCAACTTGGACAAATCTGAGTACCTTCTGCAAACCTTATAAATTGGACATTCTATCCGGTCAAAAATTGGCCTTCGGAAGGAAGGTCCTCCAGGCAGTGGTCCCACCCTGTTAGGAGGGACGTCCTGGAAAGTAGGCATTAGACCTACCGATAATACGGTTTCCAGGAGTCCCTCAGGACAGCACCCATTATATTCCCTCCCTAAATATTCCAAAACGGTTATGTGAAGTTAACATGGATTGTAGGAAGACAAATAAAATAGAGTTGCATCCATACTGGTGTGGTACTTGAAAAATTACTAGTGTTGGGGTGGAGGGAGGGGCCTTTTAACCTTTTGTGCTACCCTATTACTGGTAGGTCTAATGCCTACTTTTTTGTTAGGAAGGTAGAAGGGTTAAAAGTTGATCTGCAATTTCTCATTTTTCCAACAAAGCTTACAAAACCATTTTTTAGGGACCACATCACATTTGAAGTGACTGAGGAGCCTATATGGCAGAATTTATCCAAAAGTGACACCATTAAGGGTAGCAAGAAAAAATGGACTCCAAAATTTGTTGTTCAATTTCTCCTGAGCACGCCGATGCCCCATATCTGGTGGAAAACTACTGTCTGGGAGCACCATTTGACTTTTGGAATGCAAAATTGGCCGAAATCTATAGCTGATGACATGTTGCGTTTGGCAAGTCCCTGAGGTGCCTAAACAGTGGAAACTCCCAACAAGTGACCACATTTTGGAAACTAGAACCCTTGAGGTATCCATCTGCTGGTGGGATGACCATCTTGATACCACAGGTTCCTCACAGAATTTTAAAATATTGGGATGTGAAAATGAAATATTACGGGGGGTTTTTTCAGGAAAAAGTTGATTAAGCCTCAAATTTCTAATTTTCACAAGGGTAAAAGGAGAAAATAGACCCCACAGTCGATACCCCATATGTGGTCGGAAACTATATTTTAGCCACAGTGCAAAGCTCAGAAGGGAAGGAGCATCATATTGAAAGCAGATTTTGCTGGAATGGTTTGTGGGTGATATTTTATTTATTTATTTTACTCACTTATATAGCGCCATTAATTTCACAGCGCTTTACAGACATTATGGGCACTGTCCCCATTGGGGCTCTCAATCTAAATTCCCTATCAGTATGTCTTTGGAGTGTGGGAGGAAACCCACGCAAACACTGAGAGAACATACAAACTCCTTGCCGATGTTGTCCTTGGTGGAATTTGAGGCCAGGACCCCAGGGCTGTGTCACATTGTCAGAGCCCCTGAGGTGTGAGAACAGCAGACTTTCCCCCCCCCCCCCCCCCCCCCCCACACACACACACACACACCTCCCAAAAGTGACCACATTTTACAACCTACTGCTGAATTAATCTAGTGGTGTAGTGATCATACTGACACCACAGCTGCTCTATAGAAATGTATACTATTGGGTGTGAAGTAAAAATAATTACTAGTATGTTTATATCACATACAGAAATATAATTGCAATCATATTTTGAGTACCAATAGGTTATATTGACAGAATGAGTTAATGCAGCAAGTCAATATTTGCAGTGTTGCCCCTTCTTCAAGACCTCTGTAATTCTCCCTGGCATGCTCTCAATCAATTTTCGGACCAAATCCTGACTGATAGCTGTCCATTCTTGCATAATCAATGCTTGCATTTTGCCAGAATTTGTTGGTTTTTGTTTGTCCACCCGTCTCTTGATGATTGACCACAAGCTCTCAATGGGATTAAGATCTGGGGAGTTTCCAGGCCATGGACCCAAAATCTCTGTTTTGTTCCATGAGCCATTTAGTTATCACCTTTGCTTTATGGCAAGGTGCTCCATTATGCTGGAAAAGGCATTGTTGGGCGCCAAACTGCTCTTGGACGGTTGGGAGAAGTTGCTCTTGGAGGACATTCTGGTACCATTCTTTATTCATGGCTGTGTTTTTAGGCAAGACTGTGAGTGAGCCGATTCCCTTGGCTGAGAAGCAACCCCACACATGAATGGTTTCAGGATGCTTTACAGTTGGCATGAGACAAGACTGGTGGTAGCGCTCACCTCTTCTTCTCCGAATAAGCTGTTTTCCAGATGTCCCAAACAATCGATTCATCAGAGAAAATGACTTTGCCCCAGTCCTCAGCAGTCCACTTCCTGTACCTTTTGCAGAATATCAGTCGGTCCCTGATGTTTTTTTCTGGAGAGAAGTGGCTTCTTTGCTGCCCTCTTTGAAACCAGCCATTGCTCAGAGTCTCCGCCTCACAGTGCGTGCAGAAGCACTCACACCAGCCTGCTGCCATTCCTGAGCAAGCTCGGCACTGCTGGTAGTCCGATCCCGCAGCTGAAACAGTTTTAAGATACGGTCCTGGCGCTTGCTGGTCTTTCTTGGGCGCCCTGGAGCCTTTTTGACAACAATGGAAGCTCTCTCCTTGAAGTTCTTGATCATGCGATAGATTGTTGACTGAGGTGCAATCTTTGTAGCTGCGATACTCTTCCCTGTTAGGCCATTTTTGTGCAGTGCAATGATGGCTGCACGTGTTTCTTTAGAGATAACCATGGTTAACTGAAGAGAAACAATGATACCAAGAACCAGCCTCCTTTTAAAGTGTCCAGTGATGTCATTCTTACTTAATCATGACTGATCGCCAGCCCTGTCCTCATCAACACCCACACCTGTGTTAATGGATCAATCACTAAAACGATGTTAGCTGCTCCTTTTAAGGCAGGACTGCAATGATGTTGAAATGTGTTTTGGGGGTTAAAGTTCATTTTCTGGGCAAATATTGACTTTGCAAGTACAGTAATTGCTGTTAAGCTGATCACTCTTTGACATTCAGGAGTATATGCAAATTGCCATTACAAAAAATGAAGCAGTAAACTTTGGAAAAATTACTATTTGTCTCTTTCTCAATACTTTTGGCCATGACTGTAGGTTCTTCAAAGTAGCCACCTTGTGCTTTGATGACTGCTTTGCACACTCTTGGCATTCTCTTGATGAGCTTCAAGAGGTAGTCACCGGAAATGGTTTTCACTTCACAGGTGTGCCCTGTCAGGTTTAATAAGTGGGATTTCTTGCCTTAAAAATGGGGTTGGGACCATCAGTTCTGTTGTGCAGAAGTCTGGTGGATACATTTGTATCATGGCAAGAAAAAAGCAGCTAAGTAAAGAAAAACGAGTGGCCATCATTACTTTAAGAAATGAAGGTCAGTCAGTCTGAAAAATTGGGAAAACTTTGAAAGTGTCCCCAAGTGCAGTTGCAAAAACCATCAAGCGCTACAAAGAAACTGGCTCACATGAGGACCGCCCCAGGAAAGGAAGACCAAGAGTCACCTCTACTTCTGAGGATAAGTTTATCCGAGTTATCAGCCAACAGAAATCGCAGGTTAACACAGCTCAGATTAGAGACCAGGTCAATGCCACACAGCGTTCTATCAGCAGACACATCTCTACAACAACTGTTAAGAGGAGACTTTGTGCAGCAGGCCTTCATGGTAAAATAGCTGCTAGGAAACCACTGCTAAGGACAGGCAACAAGCAGAAGAGACTTGTTTGGGCTAAAGAACACAAGGAATGGACATTAGACCAGTGGAAATCTGTGCTTTGGTCTGATGAGTCCAAATTTGAGATCTTTGGTTCCAACCACCGTGTCTTTGTGCGACGCAGAAAAGGTGAACGGATGGACTCTACATGCCTGGTTCCCACCGTGAAGCATGGAGGAGGAGGTGTGATGGTGTGGGGGTGCTTTGCTGGTGACACTGTTGGGGATTTATTCAAAATTGAAGGCATACTGAACCAGCATGGCTACCACAGCATCTTGCAGCGGCATGCTATTCCTTCCGGTTTCCGTTTAGTTGGACCATCATTTATTTTTCAACAGGACAATGACCCCAAACACACCTCCAGGCTGTGTAAGGGCTATTTGACCAAGAAGGAGAGTGATGGGGTGCTACGCCAGATGACCTGGCCTCCACAGTCACCAGACCTGAACCCAATCGAGATGGTTTGGGGTGAGCTGGACCGCAGAGTGAAGGCAAAAGGGCCAACAAGTGCTAAGCATCTCTGGGAACTCCTTCAAGATTGTTGGAAGACCATTTCTGGTGATTACCTCTTGAAGCTCATCAAGAGAATGCCAAGAGTGTGCAAAGCAGTCATCAAAGCAAAAGGTGACTACTTTGAAGAACCTAGAATATAAGACATATTTTCTGTTTCACACTTTTCTGTTAAGTATATAATTCCACATGTGTTAATTCATAGTTATGATGCCTTCAGTGTGAATGTACAATTTTCATAGTCATGAAAATACAGAAAAATCTTTAAATGAGAAGGTGTGTCCAAACTTTTGGTCAGTACTGTATGTAGATGCGCATTCCATACGTTCTAATGTGCGGATGGTACCCAGGTCTAGAGGAAAGGAGACTCTCCTCCGGACCTGGGTACCATAGAACCTGTGAAAAAAAGAATAAAATAAAAAATAAATATATACTTACCTTCTGGCGGCCCGCGCTGCGCTCCTCCTTGCTTCCCGCCACTTCGCTATGGAATGAAGGACCTGCGCTGACGTCAGAGTCATGTGACAGGTCACGCGACGCTGACGTCGGCAGGTCCTTCAATCCACCGCTGCCGGCAGCCGGGACGGTGAAGCAAGACAGCGCGGGCCATCGGAGGGTAAGTATAGATTTATTTTTTTACATTCTTTAGATCACACTATATAAATCCATGCTGTTTGCATGGATTTGTATAGTGTGACCGAGTTGTCAAGCACTTTCCAAGTGATGCTAAAATCTCTTGGAAAGCGCTTGTCAACCCGCATGTGGAAATGCAAGTGAAGAACGCTTCACATCCGCATGTCCCTGGCAGGAAAAACACATGTACAATCCGCATGCGTTTATTTCTGCCAGGGAGATGCAGAAACGCTCAGGAAAAAATCCTGAGCATTTCTGCATCGTGGGCACATAGCCTTAATCTCAGATTTTACATGGGAAAATAGGTAGATGGGTAAATGGTCACTACACCCCTAGATGAATTCCCAGAGGGGTGTCATTTCCCAAATGGGGTCACTTCAGGGGGGATTCTGCTGTTCTGACACTTTTCACAGAACAGCAGAATCCTCCCTGAAGTGACCCCATTTGGGTAATGTCGCGATAACCTCAGCACACCAAATGGTATAAAAAGATACTTTTATTTGCAGTCCACAGTACCGCGATTGATGCAGCACCTCTCCTATACTTTATGGCACAAACGGAATTCCTGTATTGGGTCCCATCTCCTTCTCTTCTCCTGCTCCCATCCCAGTAACTTGTACACTGATGAAGGTCTTGTTGACCGAAACGTCTTTACTGTGGACTGCAAATAAAAGTATCTTTTTATACCATTTGGTGTGCTGAGGTTATCGCGACATTTCAAGGCTTTGGACCCAACTCATGCACCCAGGTCCAGTAGTGCTGCGTTTTTTTCTAAATATTACTTATTCCCATTTGGGTAATGACACCCCTCTGGGAATTCATGTGAGTTTAGTGACCATTTTAACTCCATGAATGATTTCCAGAAACAAGCACGCAATGGAAGTTGCAGATTCCGGAGATCACTCCCCCCTCCCTCCCCTGGAAATTAAGTGAGCTCTACTCAAATGTGTCATTCACTAAATAAACCAAATGTTTGAGTGACAAAATGGGATCAATTTTTACAGTTTAAAAATGTGGTTCTGTGTGGAAGATTTTAAAGCAGTCAGTGAGGCATAAGGCTGGGATGGACTTTGTGGGCAATAACAGCGGGTATCATGCCTCCTTTCTCTCTTGGAACATAGAGCCCCCAGAGATGTCGTCTTTCTCGTTGCTGGAATGAGTGCAATAAAAATGTCGCTCAGTGAGTCTTTTCACATCCTCAGAATCTAATGGATGAGCAGGGCTGACATTTTCAAAAACAATATTTTCAATGACTTTTTCCTGATAATCAAGGAAAGTATATATATGAATTTCCTGCCTTTTTGTATAAAACAAAAGAATTAGTGTTTTTCGTATTCTAACACGCACTTTTCCCCCCAAATTTGGGGGTAAAATGGTGGTGCATCTTATAATGCGAACTGTATAATCTGAAGCACTTACCAGTGTGGGTGGAGCAGGATCGCTGCTGCTGGAATAAATTGCTTGAGGTGTGGTTTTCCTTTGAATTTTACCATGGACTCCTCGATAGAAATGTTTTGTGCTGTGGTGGTAGAGCCTTAAGAACTTTTCTGTCAAGTCTTCGATGATGGGTCTGATTTTTATATAATCTGTCATGGTGTGGGGCGGGTCATTTCTGGGCAGGCATTGACTTGTGTCCCTAAAATGGCAAAATCTCATGAGCATTTCATAACGGGTCCTAGGAAGAACGACAGAAAACATAGGGGTGGCTTGAACAGAGCAGTTGGACCAGTAGGATTGAATGCCCGTTTTTTTTTTTTTAATGAGCCCCATGGCAAATGTAAGTGCTAAAGATTTTTTACTTTCCAGAACATTAGTTGGCGTCCATAAATTTGCCCTAGCAGAATAGGATCATGCATGGATTCTGGCTGATAAATTGGGACGCGTATAAATTTGTCTGCACGACTATATGCTCTAGCAAGCTATCTGTCAAAAACAAATTTAAAAAAATTAATTGGTCCAAAATCTTTCACCTCCACATTTATACCAGGAATGGCATTAAATTCAGGGATGGATGGAGTAGCCGAATCCGAAGCCCCCGATCTGGAAAATGCTACATCAAGTGGCAAAGCCCCTTGTACATTGACATGTGCCAATTCACTAGTACAAGGGACAGCCCTTGTGCCGGACATTGTTCCCTGATTTGGAGACGTTTCTCCAGTAGCGATATTTGCCCCTCTTGTACTGATCCTTGTGTTTGAGTATGGACCAGAATCACTGCTCATTTCTGAGCCATCACTGTCGCCGTACTAAAGCCCTCTAAATCCACATCGCCATCTGACATTGCACTTTCGTCACTGTCAGAACATAAAAGGGCATACGCCTCCTCTGCAGTATAAGACTGACGGGCCATTTTTTTTTCTTACTTTTATAACAAGATCGCGGAATGACCCAGCTCTTGTCAGGAGCACATGTTATACTGTTTCTCCTCTGATCTCTTACTGACAGGAGATCAGAGGAGAAACAGCGTTTTTGTTTGTTTTTTTAGGCAGATTGCCAGGAAAGTTTGTTGCTACAACAAACTTTCTCAGTGATTTCTCTCATTGACTGGAATGACGCTAACATCATCAGGACCTGAACCAATCAGGTTTCGATGAGGTCCAGGGTCACATCCAGGGCTCTGCACTGGAATCCCCGCGTTATAAGGTACTTGTGGGTCACAATCAGAACAAAACCGGCTGTCACTATCTCCTAAATGCTGCAATCGCTGTTGATCGCAGCATCTAGAAGATAGGAATGGGTTGACATCACGGGGACCTGATCTAATCAGGTCCCAATGATGTCACCTGTCAGAGCTGTCACTCTGCACCGGAATTGCAGCGCTTGCAGGACCCTGGGGCTCCTGAGCGCTGCGAGACTGCCGACCGTTGATAAACGTCGGCACTGCACAGAGCCCAGCAAGTGCCGACGTTTATCTACAGGGGTGGTCGGGAACCAGTTAACAGTTTTTGTTTTTTTGTTAGGATGTTAGAAGGGTTAAGGTTTTTTTTTAGCAGCAATTTTTCTTTTTATTCACCAAAACTGACAACTTTTTAAAATTTTGTTACACGAACCCCTTCACTTTTGAAGTGACTTTGAGGGGCTTACATACCAGTAAAACCCAAAACAAAACTCCATTTTAAAAACTGTCCTCCCTCCATATATTCAAAACTACATTTAAGAACTTAACCCTTCAGATGCTTCAGAAGAACTAATAGAAAGTAGAATGAAAAAATTTTTCTTTTTTTTTTTAAAAAAAAAAAAATTTTGTTCTCTGAAAATGGTAATTTTGCCCCAAATTTTCAATTTCTCAAGATTAATAGGAGAAAATGGATCTGACAATTGGTTGTGAAATTTCTCCTCAGTACGCTGATACCCCATACGTGGCCAGAAACTACTATTTAGGCACATGGCCGGAAGGAAAGCGATTTAACTTTTGGTGCACAATTTTGGCTGGAATTGCAGATGTCATGTTGCATCTGAAGAGATCCTGGAGGTGCTAAAACAGCAGAAAACCCCTACAAGTAATGACCTTTTGTAAACTACACCCCTCACGGAATTTATATCTGTAGTGTGCACCTTGAACAGACAGGTGCTTAACAGAATTTTTTAGCATAGTGAAAATTAAAATATTGCTTTAGCCCCAAATTTTTCACTTTCGCATAAATACCAGGAGTAAATGGACACTACAATTTGTCACGTCTTTTATCCACATCGGGTTTGGAAACCTTGAAAGAGGTAAAAGAAGTGACATTCATATTCTTTGGGCGGTTTCTGCTAAGAAGCTGCCTGCTCTCTATATTTGAAAGTATATAGAGTAAGACGCTGGCATTTTCCTGAAGCTTCTTTACCTGGGAAACTCGGCTGGTGCACCGGCGTCTAAAAGATGCTGTGTGCACATACCTTAAGGGCTCTTTCACACGCCAGTGTGTCTGGTACGTGTGATGACCGTTTCCACACATACTGGAGACACTGACACATGCAGACCCATTCAAATCTATGGGTCTGTGCACATGTCAGTGTGTTTCCACAGACCGTGTTTCCACATCTGTGTGTAATCAGTGACACGTACTGGTGCCTGGGAATCAGTGTACAGTTAGCACTGTTCCCAAGTTCCGGGTGCTGAACGCTGCCCTCATCATTGTCCCTTGCTCGCGCAGTGATCAGCAAGAGAAAGGGACAATGTTGGGAGTTGTAGACCGCTCCCATAGTGCCCATGTGTAAAAATAAGAATAAAATCCTTTTAGTACTTCCACAAGTTATATGTAATTGGATTGACTATTGTTACTATGTTCAAATATTTGTTCATCTAATTATGCTGGTTTTGCAGAGCCAAGATGTATAAATAACTCATGTTTAATGCTTCTTAAGGTGGGGAGGTGGAGAACTGTGTTTCTCCAATGTTTGTCTGGTTGTTGTTGTTTTTTCCTTTTTTTTATTTATTTTTCCTCTGTGTAAATCTTTATAAAAAACAATAAAAAACATTTAATTTAAAAAAAAAAAAAAAGAATAAAATTCTTAAACTCACCCACCTGTCCGGAGATGTCCCCCGCTGTAGTCCTCTGACCGCTGACGCCGGTGAGAATGAGCTGCCCCGTAACTGCACTGAGCTCAGAAAGTGTGCCCTGTCACTCAGTGGCCTCCGATCAGTGCATGGCCCCGCTCCCTGAAGCGGCTCATTCTCCCTGGCTCCTCGGCGTCGGCGGTCAGAGGATTACAATGGGGGACATCTTCAGACAGGTGAGTATAAGGATTTTATTATTTTTACACATGGGCACTGCAGGAGCAGACCACTACTACTCCCAACATTGTCCATTGCTCATGCCGATCACAACGCAAGCAAGGGACAATGAGGAGGGCAGCGTTCACCCCCCGGCGCTTGGGAGCAGCGCTAACTACACTGATTACCAGACACCAGTACATGTGCTCCTGATGTGGCACACGGTTGCCACACATGGATATCTCTGGTACGGGTTTTTCCGGTACCGGAAAAATCAGGACACGTAAAACCGGCCTAAAGCAGTGAAAATGACAACTGAGTCAGAAAAACCTGCAGAGACTAAATCAAAGAAACAACTTTGATGAATCAGGACCTTTATCACCACAGAAAAGTTGTGTAAAACACAAAGTACCAAAAATTTTCGCAATGCAAAGTTGTGCAAAACTTTGCTACTTTTTGGCATTTTTACGCCAGTTTCAGGAAACTCTGCCAAAAGGGGAAGTGGTAGGGAGGAGTTGGCCATCAAATTAATCGATGATGATAAACTTTACTGGAGTACTATTTCTGAAGTAATATTTCTGGGGAGACACACACTACTGATAAGAGGTGCCTCTAAATTAATTTGATGCGTATTATTCCTGAATGCCCCTCATTAAGACTGATGCCAATCTTAATTAATTGGGGCCAAAATATTTTCTGGTTTCCTCCTAAGTAGAGAAAAACATATTCCACAGAACTTTACAATTAAAATATTTTTCCTCCCCATCCTAATTTAAAAAACTAACCAGAGGTAGGCAAGGTCCACCTTATCATATGTTCCAGTTGCCAGAGCCTTACTTAAAGCACCACTCCAGAATTTTTTTTATTGCACCACTGGAGTGGTGTTTTAAATGTAATTTCCCTGTCTCATACTCACTTGCCACCTCCTTCGTTTTCCAGCATCTGTCTCCGGCGAAGTGTGACCTGCCGGCAGCTACTGTGTTTCATGGAGTGGCGCAGAGGTCACTTTTCAATACAAGTCTGAGAGCCTTGTTCTGGCTCACGTAGACTTGCATTGGGAGCTTGTGATGTAGCTTCTGGCCAGTCAGAAGCTGCGCTCACAAGATGGCAATGATAGGATATTCAGGATGGATATCTTTCCATATCAGTTTTAAAACCTCAACCACACCCATTCAGTCTGTTTGGCACTTTGAGTCTTATCTATTGTGGTTCTCTCTGCAGCTCTGAGAATTCAGGGGATAATGGTGGTTCGGCATTTGGATGACTGGTTATTCAGCATCAGGTACCACCATCTTCAGAATACAATTCATAGTCTAGAAGAATATGGTTTCTTAATAAAATCACAAAGTTTCAGTTGATTTCTAACAGAAAAATGGGAGTTTTTCAATGTACTTACTTTCCACTTGAAACTGTATGTACTCCTGTTGGGCTGGACAAGCTTCTTTGGGTATCCCCTAAAATCATTGAAGATCTCAAATAGTTGTTTCTAGCTAATCTGTATAAGGACAGGTCTCTTCATTCTCCTCCCCAGGTAGTCCTCATTATTAATGTTTTGGAGAGAAATCCATGTTTTCTTAAACAGTACAGACCAAAAGTTTGGACACACCTCATTTATAGATTTTTCTGTATTTTCTTGACTATGAAAATTGTACATTCCCACTGAAGGCATCAAAACTATAAATTAACACATGTGGAATTATATACTTGACAAAAAAGTGTGAAACAACTGAAAATATGTCTTATATTCTAGGTTCTTCAAAGTAGCCACCTTTTGCTTTGATGACTGCTTTGCACACTCTTGGCATTCTCTTGATGAGCTTCAAGAGGTAGTCACTGGAAATGGTTTTCACTTCACAGGTGTGCCCTGTCAGGTTTAATAAGTGGGATTTCTTGCCTTATAAATGGGGTTGGGACCATCAGTTGTGTTGTGCAGAGGTCTGGTGGATACACAGCTGATAGTCCTACTGAATAGACTGTTAGCTGCTTTTTTCTTGCCATAATACAAATTCTAAGTAAAGAAAAACGAGTGGCCATCATTACTTTAAGAAATGAAGCTCAGTCAGTCTGAAAATTTGGGAAAACTTTGAAAGTGTCCCCAAGTGCAGTTGCAAAAACCATCAAGCGCTACAAAGAAACTGGCTCACAGGAGGACCGCCCCAGGAAAGGAAGACCAAGAGTCACCTCTGCTTCTGAGGATGCGTTTACCGAGTCACCAGCCTCAGAAATTGCAGGTTAACCGCAGCTCAGATTTAGTTGGACCATCATTTATTTTTCAAAAGTACAATGACCCCAAACACACCTCCAGGCTGTGTAAGGGCTATTTGACCAAGAAGGAAAGTGATGAGGTGCTACGCCAGATGACTTGGCCTCCACAGTCACCAGACCTGAACCCAATCGAGATGGTTTGGGGTGAGCTGGACCGCAGAGTGAAGGCAAAAGGGCCAACAAGTGCTAAGCATCTCTGGGAACTTCAAGATTGTTGGAAGACCATTTCCGGTGACTACCTCTTGAAGCTCATCAAGAGAATGCCAAGAGTGTGCAAAGCAGTCATCAAAGCAAAAGGTGACTACTTTGAAGAACCTAGAATATAAGACATATGTTCAGTTGTTTCACACTTTTTTGTTAAGTATATAATTCCACATGTGTTAATTCATAGTTTTGATGCCTTCAGTGTGAATGAACAATTTTCATAGTCAAGAAAATACAGAAAAATATTTAAATGAGAAGGTGTGTCCAAACTTTTGGTCTGTACTGTATGTAAATGAGCTGTTAATATCTATGGGTGGGACACATGCTCCCTGAGACTCTGCCTCCAGAGCTTGTTTTTAATTACCAGCATGATGTGTAATGGCTGCTCTTCTGATCTCACTGCAGAGCTGTGTGTGGTTATGTAATGCACACGCCCGGACTCACTGGCGTGTGCGTGTATATGTAGTGATTCCACTGGACCGTACAGGAGAGTGAATGCCTGGAGGGGCGTAACTAAGTATCCACCCACGACAGCATACGACGCCAGTGCACCAAGGAGGAACCGAGCAGAGGGACCAGGGGCTACTCCAGGTCAGACCCCGTACACGGCTGTTGACCCACACCAGGGAATACAGGAACAGGCAGGTTAGGCTGGCACACAGACGGGTGGCTGCTGGCAAGCACGTCTGGTATGCAAACAGGGAGGTACTGATAGGTACGGCCGGTATGCAGACAGGTGGATGCTGGTAAGCACGACTGGTATGCAGGCAGGGAGGTATTGGCAGGTACGACAGGTTGGAGCACAGAGTGGATAGGTCCCAGTACAGACTGGGACTCAGGAACAGAACCGCAGATGCGGTGGACAAACACAGCAGAGTGAGGCTGCCCGGAGCAGGAGCAGAGCAAGACGAGGCCACCTGGAGCGGTGAGCAAGAGTGGAGCAGGACGAGACTGCCGGAGCAGTGAGCAAAGGGTCAGCAGAGCGAGACTGCCGGAGCAGTGAGCAAAGGGTCAGAGCAGAGCGAGACTGCCGGAGCAGTGAGCAAAGGGACAGAGCAGAGCGAGACTGCCGGAGCAGTGAGCAAAGGGACAGCAGAGCGAGACTGCCGGAGCAGTGAGCAAAGGGACAGAGCAGAGCGAGACTGCCGGAGCAGTGAGCAAAGGGTCAGAGCAGAGCGAGACTGCCTTAGCAGTGAGCAAAGGGTCAGAGCAGAGCGAGACTGCCGAAGCAGTGAGCAAAGGGTCAGAGCAGAGCGAGACTGCCGGAGCAGTGAGCAAAGGGTCAGAGCAGCGCAAGACCGCCTGGAGCGGTAAGCAAAGGCAGAGCAGAGCGAGACCGTCTGGAGCGGTGAGCAAAGGTAGAGCAGGCAAGAACCGCCGGAGCGGTGAGCAAGGCAGAGCAGGCAAGAACCGCCGGAGCGGTGAACAAGGCAGAGCAGGCAGAAACTGCCGGAGCGGCGAGCAAGGCAGGGCAGAGGGGACAGGGCTCTGTTCACACGGAACAGACAGGAAGGGAAAGGCAGAACCAGATACCCACAGGGTACTTGCAGTGAAGTAGCGAGTGGACCACAAACGGAAGTACAGTGACAATGAGCAGGAGTTAGGTACGAGTTCAGACTCTGCAGAAAAAGGGAAGATATGGGCGTAGAGAGAGACGGGAATCAGGCTGGAAGATAGTTAGGGCAGGAACAGACACTGGGAAAAGACACAGACAACAGATCTAGGTATACGGTCCCTAGAGGGCAGAAGGAACAGGCTAAGAGCGTGTTCACACGGGCCTGGAAATACAGCCTCCAGGAAAGGCAGAAAGACAGCTGGCTAGAGTACACAGACAAGACACAGTTCAGACACGGGAACTGATACCGCAAGGCAGGAAACATAGACAGGACCTGGCACATCAGTGACTAGAAGCCAACTGACAGAACAAGATGCTCAGGCAAGGATTCCAAGGAGGAGCTGGTTTAAATACCAGGTGACAGACAGCAATAGGCTGATGACGCATTAGGGGTGTGTCTGCAGCAGCTACAAGAAACAGGAAGTTCGGCAGGCGTCGCCCTAAGCAGCCAGAGCAGAGCAAAGCAGACAGTATGGAAAGAAGCCAGAGTGGCAGTCTGGACTGGAAATCAAGTGCGCGCTCTTGCACAGTGGGAGATGGACCACTATGCAAGGACGCCGCCAGGTATGTTACAGTACCCCCCCCCCCTTACGCCCCCTCTTCTTCAGGCCTTCCAGAATCTTCCGCAGGGAATTTGAGAGCCAATCCTTCTCTTCAAGGAGATTACTTCTACTGGCCACAGGAAGAGACAAAACTGGTCTCATCTGAGTAGCTAGGATGCTACCTCCTATCCAGCCATCCTCAACAACAGACGAAATGGGTGAAGTACCAGGAACAGCACACAAGGAAGTATCTCTCCACTTATTATCAGGTAGCACCCCAGAGGGTTCAGGAGACAACTGGAAGTCCTCCACCGGGTTGGAGGGGTGCAGAGACTCGGGGGTAACCTCTGCTTCGGGGTACATCTTCTCAAGCTCACAGGATGAAATGGGCGAGGTATCAGGTACAAGGTGTAGAAAAGTCACTGTCCCTTTGTTATCTGGTGGTACCCCAGAGGATTCAGGAAACAACTGGAGGTCCTCTGCCGGGTCAGAAGAGTGCAGAGACTCGGGGGTAACCTCTGCTTTGGAGTACACTAGGTCGGACTCACTGGACGAAGCGGGTGAGGTATCAGTTACAGAGTATAGGAAAGTCTGTCCATTCGCTACCAGGTAGCACCCCGAAGGGTTCAGGAGACAACTGGAGATCCTCCGCCTGGTCGGAGGGGTGTAGAGACTCGGGGGTAACCTCTGCTTCGGAGTACACTAGGTCGGACTCACTGGACGAAGCGGGCGAGGTATCAGGTGCAGAATATAGGAAAGTCTCTGTCCATTCGCTACTAGGTAGCACCCCGAAGGGTTCAGGAGACAACTTGAGGTCCTCCGCCTGGTCGGAGGGGTGTAGAGACTCGGGGGTAACCTCTGCTTCGGAGTACACTAGGTCGGACTCACTGGACGAAGCGGGCGAGGTATCAGGTACCGGGTGTAGGGAAGTCTCTCTCCATTTGTCATCAAGTGGTATCACGGAGGATTCAGGAGGCAACAGGGGGTCCTCCGCCAGGTTGTAGAGGTGCACGGACTCGGAGGTAATCACTGCTTCGGTGTACCCTTGGATAGGCTCACTGGGTGAAGTATCAGATACCGGGTGCAGGAAGTCCTCCTGTGTGGATTCTGGGTGGGCAGCAGTCTCTTCGAGCAGGAGAACTGGTGCGCTACCCACGCACATTACCCGTCGGGGCTGCTCTGGGATACTGGGAAGTGAAGCTTCAGCAGGGACTTCAAGGTTGGGGTCAGGAGGTCTTTGGGAGGACAGACCCTGGCGTGACAGCTTGCCTCTACGCCTAGCACGTCTGGACTGCCTCTTGAGGTTGGGAGAAGTATTCCGGAGAGCGTAGTCATCCTGTGTGGATTCTGGGTGGGCAGTAGTCTCTTCGGGCAGGAGAACTAGTGCGCTACCCACACACATTACCCATCGGGGCTGCTCCGGGATATTGGGAAGTGAAGCTTCAGCAGGGGCTTCCGGGTTAGGGTCATCGAAGACCATTAGAAAGGCCACCAGGAAGGCCTGCAGGTCCAGGACGATAGGATCCTGTGCGTCCCATAGGGGGGTGATCCATTTCAAGGCATCACCCGCTAGGTAAGACATCATGAATCCCACCTTAACCCGATCGGTGGGAAAATAAAGAGGGTAGAACTTGAAGTGTTGCATGCATTGCTCCACAAATGCACGACTCTGTCTTGGATCCCCATAGTAACGTGGCGGATCCGCAGGAACGGGTGCTGAAAGCTCCATCTGGACGGGTGCGTAATTCGCCTGGAACTCAGCTAGTAGCAAAAAAAAAATAAATTTCTTCTAGATGCACGTATTCGCTGGAAAACGCCTCAGAGAGCGAAGGCCATGGGGCTCAACAGGAACCATGGCCTGAGCATGCTGTAATGCACACGCCCGGACTGACTGGCGTGTGCGTGTATATGTAGTGATTCCACTGGGCCTTACCGGAGAGTGAATGTCTGGAGGGGCTTAACTAAGTATCCACCCGATCCGACCAAGGTCGCACGACGGCATACGACGCCAGTGCACCAAGGAGGAACCGAGCAGAGGGACCAGGGGCTACTCCAGGTCAGACCCCGGACACGGCTGTTGACCCACACCGGGGAATACAGGAACAGGCAGGTTAGGCTGGCACACAGACGGGTGGCTGCTGGCAAGCACGACTGGTATGAAAACAGGGAGGTACTGATAGGTACGGCCGGTATGCAGACAGGTGGATGCTGGTAAGCACGACTGGTATGCAGGCAGGGAGGTACTGGCAGGTACGACAGGTTGGAGCACAGAGTGGATAGGTCCCAGTACAGACTGGGATTCAGGAACAGAACCGCAGATGCGGTGGACAAACACAGCAGAGTGAAGCCGCCCGGAGCAGCGAGCAAGAGCAGAGCAAGACGAGGCCGCCTGGAGCGGTGAGCAAGAGTGGAGCAGGATGAGACTGCCGGAGCAGTGAGCAAAGGGTCAGAGCAGAGCGAGACTGCCGGAGCAGTGAGCAAAGGGTCAGAGCAGAGCGAGACTGCCGGAGCAGTGACCAAAGGGACAGAGCAGAGCGAGACTGCCGGAGCAGTGAGCAAAGGGTCAGAGCAGAGCGAGACTGCCGGAGCAGTGAGCAAAGGGTCAGAGCAAAGAGAGACTGCCGGAGCAGTGAGCAAAGGGTCAGAGCAGAGCGAGACTGCCGGAGCAGTGAGCAAAGGGTCAGAGCAGAGCAAGACTGCCGGAGCGGTGAGCAAAGGGTCAGAGCAGAGCGAGACTGCCTGGAGCGGTGAGCAAAGGCAGAGCAGAGCGAGACTGTCTGGAGCGGTGAGCAAAGGAAGAGCAGGCAAGAGCCGCCGAAGCGGTGAGAAAGGTAGAGCAGGCAAGAACCGCCGGAGCGGTGAACAAGGCAGAGCAGGCAGAAACCGCCGGAGCGGCGAGCAAGGCAGAGCAGAGGGGACAGGGCTCTGTTCACACGGAACAGACAGGAAGGGAAAGGCAGAACCAGATACCCACAGGGTACTTGCAGTGAAGTAGCGAGTGGACCACAAACTCACAAACGGAAGTACAGTGACAATGAGCAGGAGTTAGGTACGAGTTCAGACTCTGCAGAAAAAGGGAAGATATGGGCATAGAGAGACGGGAATCAGGCTGGAAGATAGTTAGGGCAGGAACAGACACTGGGAAAAGACACAGACAACAGATCTAGGTATGCGGTCCCTAGAGGGCAGAAGGAACAGGCTAAGAGCGTGTTCACACGGGCCTGGAAATACAGCCTCCAGGAAAGGCAGAAAGACAGCTGGCTAGAGTACACAGACAAGACACAGTTCAGACACGGGAACTGATACCGCAAGGCAGGAAACATAGACAGGACCTGGCACATCAGTGACTAGAAGCCAACTGACAGAACAAGATGCTCAGGCAAGGATTCCAAGGAGGAGCTGGTTTAAATACCAGGTGACAGACAGCAACAGGCTGATGACGCATTAGGGGTGTGTCTGCAGCAGCTACAAGAAACAGGAAGTTCGGCGGGCGTCGCCCTAAGCAGCCAGAGCAGAGCAAAGCAGACAGTATGGAAAGAAGCCAGAGTGGCAGTCTGGACTGGAGATCAAGTGCGCGCTCTTGCACAGTGGGAGATGGACCACTATGCAAGGACGCCGCCAGGTATGTTACAGGTTATAACTGACACAGGACAGCACATAGTGCTTAAGCTTCTGTCTCACAGACAGTCAGTATTGCAATACAGCAGAGCTGAGAAGCAAAGTATTTGTAAGGAGACTCCTTTCTCCTGTTCTGAGTTAGTTATATGTCTCAAACTGGTAACGCTTTTTATTGAAAATAATCTCTGGAAGCAGATTCTCATGCAGATCAGTGTCCGGCCCATAGCCTGGAACAGCTAATTTATATACAAGAAAAACATGAATTTCTCTGGAATACGACATCGGATCGCAGATATAAAGGGATAATTTTATTCAGGGTCTTATGACCTACATGCCCATATAGACGACTTAGGAGGATCGATCCTACTGACAAATTCCTTTTAGTCTGCCTTTATGGATGTGCAAGGCCGCTATACTGAAAGTGTGGCACTTGGGAGAAAATGAACTTTATTTCTTCCAGGACCTGAAGGCTTTCAGTTATGCAGGTGTGCCTGGAGCAATTACAGTCACTGATCACAGCACTGAGTGGTGGCTGTAAACATTCCCAAGCAAACAAGTCACCAATTCTGCATTTATCACCCACTCCTGGTTTTGGCTCCCACTCCTGAGAAAAAAATACTGACCAAATACTGATAGTGGGGCTGTGGTCTAACTCACATTACAACTGCAGTAAATGTGGGCTGAATCTGCTCACAAATGTGTGACATCGCTCCTCTCCTCCCCTTCTGGGTGTTTGTAAAAGGATAAGAAAGGATGACGTTTAGGATCACAGTGTGGAGCCATTTTGTTTGTGACTGCAAAGTGTTACTGACAAGTACAGTGTCACCAAGGACGGCCGGCAGCACCGATTCTGTCAGTACTGCTCGCTGTATCATAAGCTGGGGTTAGATACGTGGAGTGTATCACGTGCTGCAATGAGATATGCTTAAAGTAACATGCTGGGATTAGATACAGAGCTCAGTGTAGGGTATAACATGAAGGGATTAGATATTGGGCTCAGCGGAGTGTATCACACAGGATGGGAATAGATACGCAGTATCTAATGGACGTAATGTATGAGCCCGCTCCGTCCAGCCCTCTATTCTTTCGCCTTGGATGTAATTTTCAACATTTATATGGAAGAAAACATTTTTTTTTTACCAGGAGCTGGAATACATTCCTCATATTTTTTCTGTTTGCCACATGAAGGGTCAGATCGTGCTTTCCGTGCATACTGGATTACAATCATTGGTGAGCTGGCAAACTTTTTATTTTTCTATTTTTAGCAGTAGTTTAATGCGTGACTCCGCTCCGTCTACTACATTCTTACTTTCATAGAAGTAGACAGCGGGGTCACACATTACACCACTGCTCCCATGAAAGTGGACAGAGCAGGGTCACATTTTACACCACTGATCACATAGAAGTGGACGAAGCAAGGTCATGCAGTACATCACTGCTCCCATAGAAGTGGACAGAGCAGGGTCACGCATTACGCCACTGCTCCCATAGAAGTGGACAGAGCAGGGTCGCACATTACACTACTGCTCACATAGAAATGTGTGACCTTGCTCCTTCCACTACTATGTGAGCAGTGATGCAATGTGTGACACCGCTCCGTCCACTTCTATGGAACCATACAGTATAATGGGCCCCAAATAAGTGCACCATACAGTATAATGGGCCCCACATAGTGCACCATATAGTATAATGAAAAATCCAGCTTCAAAGATCCCATAAAACCTGAAATTTTATTAGATAAGTATAAAAAAGTCCACAGCATATTGGTCACTACCCCACAGTGCGGAGAGTACTTAAGCAGATGCATTTCAGACCACAGGGTCTCAAGTCATTGCAATCGATTTATCTTCCTGCTGCACTGCTGACTTTCTGTGCTTTGGATCCTACTATGGGTGTGCTGACAAAAACCTTTTTCTTTTCTGTTTACGCACAGTATCATGTGCCCCAACAGAGTGCTCCGCGCAGTATCATGTGCCCCAACAGAGTGCTCCGCTCAGTATCATGTGCCCCAACAGAGTGCTCCGCTCAGTATCATGTGCCCCAACAGAGTGCTCTGCGCAGTATCATGTGCCCCAACAGAGTGCTCCACGCAGTATGGCAGGCGCAGCACTGAATAAGGAGAGGATCTCTGACTGCGGTGGCCCCTCCCTGGACCGTGGCGATTAGTGCTGCCCCATACTGACCAGAAAATAGGAAATCCCTGAAGGGACCAATGAAGTGAAAGGGACTGCTGCCACAAGCTGTTCTGTGGATATATAAACACGGTGATGTCCCACCCTCCATCCTTTTCCCTGGTGGTCCTGGAATCGGCGGCCCCCTCTCCGTTCCAGCCCCCTCTCACCATGCTGCCTGACCAACTGTGCGCTGTGGCACTAGCGGATGGCCCTGCTCCGCCGATAGGCCCTCGCCCACCGCCGGTGTATGCAGCTTGTCTGGATCCCCCCAGACAGGCTCCATGTGATTCGGCCAGTTATAGGCTTGCGCCCGCCGCCGATTGCAATGTATGGCAAACGGCCCCCCACACCAAGGCAGGTGCCGTGCCGACCGCTGTTCCACATGGCTCCCAAAGCTTAGCTGCCCCCCTCGCCCCAGTCAAGCGCTGGCGCAGCGGCCCAGGCAGCGGTTGGCAGCGCGGCGCCTGCTTTAGGCCCGCACCCCTCGCTTGTGGCCGCCTTGTCTCAAACCCGACCCCCCTCATACGTACCTACCTGGCTCCAGTCCACGCCGAAGGAGCCCTCCAGGAGAGCGGCGGTCCGGCTGGCACTCCCGCCCTCCAGAGCGCTTCAGGCACAGCACCCTTCTGCCCAGCAGAAGCTGCCGGTCTCAAGACCAGAAGTTCCCGTCCCCTCATCACACAGCAGAGCAGAGAACTGGCTTACAGTTCTCTGCCTGCAGTTCTCTGCCAGCAGCTATGCTCTACCGCCCCCAGGGCCAGCTCCAGGTTTTTGTGGGCCCTGGGCGAAAGAGTCTCAGTGGGCCCCTTTAACACATACCACGATTCATGATGCACAGATACCGCAGAGAAATATATATATAGTACAATGCTAAAGATTTCACTTCTTACTTTACATGACCAATATCTATTGTAAATTCCACAATAGCTCAGAAACCGACAAATCGTTCCACACAGTATACTGACCCCATATAACGCTCCATACAGGATACTGGCCCCCATATAACGCTCCATACAGAATACTGGCCCCCATATAACGCTCCATGCAGGCTGTGCCCCCACATAATGCTCCATGCAGGCTGTTCCCCCCACATAATGCCTCATGCAGGCTGTTCCCCGCACATAATGCCTCATGCAGGCTGTTCCCCCCACATAATGCTTCATGCAGGCTGTCCCCCCCCCACTTAATGCCCCACGCAGGCTGTTCCCCCCACGTAATGCCCCATGCAGGCTGTTCCCCCCCATATAATGCCCCAAGTAGGATGTCACCCCCCTTATAATGCCCCATGCAGGATGTCACCCCCCCTCCCTTACAATGCCCCATGCAGGATGTCACACACCCCTCCCTTATAATGCCCCATGCAGGATGTCACACACCCCCTCTCTTATAATGCCCCATGCGGGATGTCACCCCCCCCTCCCTTATAATGCCCCATGCAGGATGTCACTCCCCCCCTCAATTATAATGCCCCATGCAGGATGTCACCCCCCCTCCCTTATAATGCCCCATGCAGGATGTCACCCCCCCTCGCTTATAATGCCCCATGCAGAATGTCACACCCCCCCTTGCTTATAATGCCCCATGCAGGATGTCACCCCCCCTCGCTTATAATGCCCCATGCAGGATGTCACATCACCCTCTCGCTTATAATGCCCCATGTAGGATGTCACACACCACCCCCCTTATAATGCCCCATGCAGGATGTCACACACCCCCTCCCTTATAATGCCCCATGCAGGATGTCACACACCACCCCCCTTATAATGCCCCATGCAGGATGTCACACACCCCCCTCCCTTATAATGCCCCATGCAGGATGTCACCCCCCCTCCCTTATAATGCCCCATGCAGGATGTCACACACCCCCTCCCTTATAATGCCCCATGCAGGATGTCACCCTCCCTCCCTTATAATGCCCCATGCAGGATGTCACACACCCCCTCCCTTAAAATGCCCCATGCAGGATGTCACACACACCCCCTCCTTTATAATGCCCCATGCAGGATGTCACACCCCCACTCCCTTATAATGCCCCATGCAGGATGTCACCCCCCTCCCTTATAATGCCCCATGCAGGATGTCACACACACACCCCTCCCTTATAATGCCCCATGCAGAATGTCACACACACCCCCTCGCTTATAATGCCCCATGCAGGATGTCACACCCCCTCTCCCTTATAATGCCCCATGCAGGACGTCACACCACCCACCCACGCCTCCATACAATTAAAAAAAAAAATCAAATACTCACCACACTCCTCACCTGCTGCCGCTGCTCCGGACTCCTCACACGCGCCGGCTTCTTCCCGCTCTGCGCTGCGACGGCTCAGGGGAGGGCGTGGTGTAAATACGTCACCGCGCTCTCTGACCTGAGATGTCACTGTGCAGCAGCCGCTGAAGAGACAGGAGCTGCTACGGAGGTACGGGGAGAGGTAAGTATTGCGCCGGGTGTCGGGGCCCTGAGCAAGCAGGGCTCCCGGCACTTGCCCAGGTGCGCCGGGTGTTGACACCGGCCCTGACCGCCCCCTCTGGTAACAAATCATAAAAAATCCAATAGTAAAAAAAAAAGTAAAAGTGCACAAAACAGTACACACATCAATGCCCCACTGACAGGCACTGCAGGGAGCGTATACTCTTCGGCACCCCCAGACATGACAATAGCCCAGCCCTCTTCCATAAACCACGACAGCAACAATTGCGTGGCGACGGACACGCTTAACTCAGCATCTCCAGCTGCACATCTCCCATACGATCACCTCATTTTCAACGTGCCCCTTACACCCACCAGCTTGCCACAAGTATTACCCACATGCCCCAGCAGGACACCCGTAAATGTAGCAGAACTCCCCATACCTCATCATGGAGAGAGAGACACCAGGCGTACTCGCCATAGTTCCTCTGAAGAAACATCCACATCCTCGAACACACGTCACCGGCAAAGCAAGCGGTCATCGCACTCACGGCGGAGATCGGCATCCCACAGGAGGGGTCACAGGTCTCGGTCCTCAAGGTGGCGCTCACCATCTTCAACATCAGAGATGTCGAGCACATTGGTGAGCCCCGTCAGCCGGGCACATTGATCCCGTCATCCGGGGGAAAGAAGCGAGACAAGGGCACCCTCCAGAGCTTTTAGTCTGCACGATTCAACAGACTTCAAGCCGAGGCATGCCGCTCATCCCGAACCTGGACACATTGGAGTCCCTCCACACATTGGAGTCCCTCCTTCAGCTGCAGGAACGGGTGTGACATAACTGGAATAGGAAATAGTAGCACCCACTTGATAGCTGCCCTTAAGGCCCAAGTTGAACAACTATCCGCACCAACAGGCACAGTAAATAATACTACAAAAGTGACACGGCCATTAGCTGGCAAGCATAAGGACGCATTCTTTTGCAGGATTAGTCCATTAGGATCACACATAGATGAGGAAACCAAAACAAAAGTATGGAATAAAGAGTATATCGACATATGGTCACTAGTATCCGCTAGCATACTATAGACAAAGAAAGAAGGGTAGCCGACAGACCGTTCGACAAACACAGACAAAAGGTCGCAAAAACAATGACTAACTGGCTACAAGCGTTCTCTGTGCTGGATTGCAATATGGGCCAAAAGCATCCGGAGCGCTGTTCGGAACTATTCATATACCAAGATATGATGTATAACTTGTACAAAGCCCACGGCGGTTCAGCATGGAGGTGCTACGGCGAAGAGTTCCGGGGGCGGTTGGCCCTGCAACTATGCTAGGCTGGGGGGTAAAAGCTACTGACGTATGGCTATGATTAATGCTATCACAAAAACACCATCCCTTTTCAACAGCGACTACTGGACAACCGTCAACAGCAGGCCAAAATTCAGTGGTCGTACGTTGACCGGGGGCCTCCTGGCAGTATAACGAGGGACATTGTCGTTTTTACACTTCATGCAGATACAAACACGAATGCTCAGCCTGCGGGGGAGCCAACCCCGCAGCAAGATGTTCTCGTCCCACAAGCAAAGTATCAAACTATATAAACTCCCACAGTAAGAATCCAAGGACCCGGGTGAGCGTAACCGCGATGGGCCCTTGGCTAGACCGATACCCTAAAAAAACGCAGCGGGGCAGTTACGTTTCGGTTTCACATATGGTTTTTTCATCCCATTCAAGCTCAATACATTGCCTACCTTTGCAAATAACCTTAAATCAGCAAGAGAGCATCCCGAAATACTTAGAAAAAAAATCCAAAAAGAAGTAGCTCTAGGCAGAATAGCGGGCCCCTTCACTAAACCACCATTCAGTAACCTAGGAGTTTCCCATTGGGAATAATCCCGAAAAAAGAACCAGGGTCATTCCGCCTGATCCACCATCTGTCCTACCCTAAAGGAGAGTCCGTAAATGATGGTATTTCATCAGAAGACGCCTTCGTCTCCTACGCGTCCTTCGACAGAGCAGTAATTTCAGTACGCGATGAGGGGCCGGGAGCGCTACTTGCTAAATCAGACATAAAATCCACCTTTCACCTACTACCGGTACACCCAGATTGCTACCACCTGTTGGGATGCCAAGTGGACAATGACTACTTCTACGAAACTTGCCTCCCAATGGGTTGTTCAATATCCTGCTTTTACTTCGATATTTAGTTCCTTCCTGGAATGGATGCTGAGGTACGAAACCGGCAATAGATCCATCACACATTACCTAGATGACTTCCTATTTGTCAGACCAAAAAACTCAAACCAATGCCAATCATTACTGAACGAATTCAAAAACATCACGTGATGGTTCGGAGTCCCTTCATGCCCAACAACAGGCCCCACAACAAAGCTATCGTTCTTAGGCATCGAAAATGACACCACTGCAAGGTTGTTCCGCCTCCTAACGGAAAAAATACAAAAAAATATTACAATCGATCGAGGGATTTTGCGCAGTATGGAAAGTAACGCTACAGCAGATGCAAGTGTTACTAGGCCTCCTCGTGTTTGCGAGCCGGGTGATGCCAGTCAGCAGTTTTCTATCTCGTCACTTATCGCTCACTACAAAAGGGATATCGAAAACGAATCACAGAATCAGAATCAACAGGCAGCTAAGGGCAAACTTAGAGGTGTGGAAAACCTTTTTACAATCATTCAACAGTCACATGTTATTCATGTCAGCAAAAGTGTCCAACATTGAATTAAAATTATTCACCGGGTCGGCAGAATCAGGCGGTTATGCAGCGATATTAAATAACCAATGGTGCACGGGATTATGGCCTCCTTATTGGTTGGAGCAAGGACTGACAAAAAAACAGACACTCCTGGAACTCCTCCCGATAGTGGCAGCAATAGAACTATGGGGCACACACCTGGCGAAAAAAAATATACGTTTCATAACAAAATTCACCAGCCTAGCGCACTGCATAAACAAGATGGCATCATCGTCTCTCCCAGTGGTATGCCTCCTACGTCGGCTAGCATGCCTGTGCCTAAACCACAATATATGGATCCGCACTAGCCATGGCACAGAGGGGACTAACGCCACTGTTAACGCTTTATCACAATTCATTTGGCAGGTTTTCAGAGAGCTCCTCCCCAAAGCCCATCCGTCGGGCTCCCTTTGCCCCCCCTCCCTATGGGATCTAGTGACGAACAGCTGATGCCATTAATACGAGAGTCAGTAGCCCCGTCGACGTGGCATGCATATGGTAAGGTATGGGAAGAGTGGACAAGACTAGTAGCAGGCCGACGGGTTGACCAATGTGACCAAGTCAGGTTAGAAGTCACCATAGAATTTCTGAACCAGCTAATGACGAGAGGCATATCAGGGGCGTCAGCACGGTGGCTGGCCGCAGTGGCATTTCATTTCCAACTACTGAATTGGGGAGACGTGACAAAAAGATTCATCATTAGACAAGCCTTAAAAGGGTGGAAAAGGGCTCAGCCAAGCAAGGAGTGCAGACGTCACGTATCATTAAGATTGCTTACCCACATCATATCCCTAACATAAAATGGCACTCACAATTCGAGGCGACACTACTCTCTACCGCATTTGCGATCACCTTCTTTTGCGTGATGCATATAGGCAAATTAGTCCCTCGATCCAAAAATAGCACCACAGGACGTAGTCATAGCCAATAATGCAATACGCCTAGGCATACGCAAATCCAAAACGGACCCAGCTGGCAGGGGCACTTGGGTGCTTGTACAACCCACGAACGGGACACTTTGTCCGGAAAAAATACTAAAAACATATATAGCCATCAGGCCACGAAGTAATTTCTTCCTATCACACATCGACAGATCTCCATTAACGAGATACGAGTTCCAAACAATATTTAATAAATGCCTAACATCAGCAGGGAATCCCCCTAAAGAGTACGGAACACACTCATTCCGCATAGGCATAACCACGGAAACAGCAAAAGCAGGACTGTCAGAAACGGAAGTTCAGAGGATAGGGAGATGGCGATCCGCGTGTTTCGCAAGATACATAAGACCGGACTTGTTATCCTAACATGGTTTGTTTTCTTCCAGATGACACAAAGCCAACAGTTTGGGTTATAGGCCACTCATACATATACTGGGCAGAAAAAAGGGCGAAAGTACGCCCAGGCGGGAGGAAGTTGAGGTTTCAGGACACATATTTCAACTGGAGAGGCATTAGAGGCCTGCGATGGCCACAGGTACGCCTAGAGGTGATCGATATAGGGAGAGAGGCAAGAGGACCGGTCATCTTAGTCATACACGCCCGGGGAAACGACCCCGGCTATCACAAGAGTGCAGAATTAATCACAATCATGAAGCTAGACATGGGGCGCTTCAGAGCCTTTTCCCAAAACTGACGATAGTGTGGTCAGAGATCGTGCCGAGAGCTGTATGGCGAGGTGCACGAGACAGCGCGGCCCTCGAACGAACAAGGCGGATAATCGTGCCGAGAGCTGTATGGCGAGGTGCACGAGACAGCGTGGCCATCGAACGAACAAGGCAGATAATCAATGCAAGGATGGCAAAATTTGTAAAGGACAGAGGCAGAGTAGTGATACGACACCGACAACTGGAAGGGGATAAAACAGACCTTATAAGGCCCGGTGGAGTTCACTTAACTGATATTGGTCTGGATATATTCTTGTCAGGGCTCCAAGACGGAGTTGAGCAAGCGATAAAAGAGATGGGTGAGGGTCGGAGTCCTGCATACAGGTATGCGGGATCCTCCGTGGCCTGGAAATAAAGAAAGGACATGTTGGAGAGTTCCGCTTGTTGGCCGACTTGCCTGTGTGGAGACACAGGGCATGGGGCACCGAGCTGATTTTGGAAAAAAATGAAATGCCTTTCTAATGACATGAATGAAATTAGTTAATAAAGCTGTGACCGATCCTCACCCATCCAGTGGTACGTTATTGGAAAGGGAAGGAGGGCAGTAGGGGGGCTAAGCGTCGGGGTTTGGTTGGGGGTCCCCACAGTCTGGCAGGCGCTGCACTGAATAAGGAGAGGGCCTCTGACTGCGGTGGCCCCTCCCCGGGCCGTGGCGATTGGTGGTCCCCCTTCGCTGCCACTTACTGACCAGAAAATAGGAAGTCCCTGAAGGGACCAATGAAATGAAAGGGACGGCTGCCACAAGCCATCCTATGGATATACTGTATAAACACGGTGATGTCCCACCCTCCTTCCTTTTCCCTGGTGGTCCTGGAATTGAGCATCCCACCCGCCCTCCCTTGAGAGAACACGGCAAAAGGACAATTAGAGACTTTTCAAGTCACAGCGGCCTGGAAATAAAGAAAGGACATGTTGGAGAGTTCCGCTTGTTGGCTGACTAGCCTGTGTGGAGACACAGGGCATGGGGCAGATTTTGGAAAAAAATGATATGCATTTCTAATGAAATGAATGAAATTAGTTAATAAAGCTGTGACCGATCCTCACCCATCCAGTTGTACATGGTACGTTATTGGCAAGAAAAGGGGAGCGGTAGGGGGGCTAAGCGTCGGGGTTTGGTTAGGGGTCCCCGCAGTATAATGGGCCCCACATAGTGCACCATACACTTTAATGGGCCCCACATAGTGCACCATACAGTACAATGGGCCCCACATAGTGCACCATACAGTATAATGAAAAATCCAGCTTCAAAGATCCCATAAAACCTGAAATTTTATTAGATAAGTATAAAAAATTCCACAACATATTGGTCACAACCCCACAGTGGGGAGAGTACTTAGGCAGACGCATTTCAGACCACAGGGTCTCAAGTCATTGCAATTGATTTATCTTGCTGCTGCACTGCTGACTTTCTGTGCTTTGGATCCTACTATGGGTGAGCTGACAAAATCCTTTTTCTTTTCTGTTTACATACAGCATCCTGTGCCCCAACAGAGTGCTTCGTGCAGTATCCTGTGCCCCAACAGAGTGCTCCGCGCAGTATCCTGTGCCCCAACAGAGTGCTCCGCGCAGTATCCTGTGCCCCAACAGAGTGCTTCGCACAGTATCCTGTGCTCCAACAGAGTGCTCCGCGTAGTATCATGTGCCCCAACAGAGTGCTCCGCGCTGTATCATGTGGCCCAACAGAGTGCTCCACGCAGTATCATGTGGCCCAACTGAGTGCTCCGCGCAGTATCATGTGGCCCAACTGAGTGCTCCACAGTATAATAACCCCACATAGTGCTCCATACAGTATAATGTGCCCCACATAGTGCTTCATACAGCATAATGGCCTCACATAGTCCTCCATAGTGTAGTGTCCCCACATATTGCTCTACAGTATAATGTGCAGCACATCATGCTTCATATAGCATAACGGCCCCACAGTGCTCCACAGTATAATGGCTCAACATAGGGCTCCCCTGTATAATGGCCCAACATAGTGCACCATGATGTGCATTACATACACAGCTCTGCTATGTCAGTTTACAGTGATGCAGAGCTGTGTCAGTGTATTCAGAGCACAGCAGTGTGATGATTTCTATGCTGTGCTATGAACATGGCGGTGAGCGGTGATCTGCAGCCTTGTATTCTACTACTGTCAGGCTGTGATCACCGCTCCCCACCCGATACCTTATCCAGGACTCTTATTCCCCTCATCTGCTTTCATCACTCCCTGCCGGCAGCTCCGATCACCGCTCGGTTCCCACTAAGCATCGAGCGTTGACAGGGGAAAAGTGTAGCCGACAGTATACCCTGTGGGTATCACAAAAATGGCACCAATCTCCTCCCACAGCTGTGACCTGGACAGGAAACGTGCCCAGGGCACAGCAGGAGGCAGCCACTGTGTCGGAGATGTAGTTGGACAGCGACTGCAGACTCCTATGTACATGGTCTGCCATATTTGAGGTGTGTGTCGTTATACAACAATCAAATGCAAATGGCAGCCCTCCGTGGTTGAATGAATTTATTTTTTTTAAATAGTGAATTTAATTTTGTATTAAAAATAATTGATTATATAATCAATAATTATTAATACAAAAATAAAAATAGCGGAACCTTCCCTTTAACAATAGGGTGTGTGTTTCCAGAAGCACAAGCTGGGCATAATGTATGGGCACTGAACTGGCAGATTTGCAATTCTTTAGAAAAAAGCATGGCATGGATGTTACAGAGTAAAAACACCTGTGGGGCCAAAATTGTCACTGCAGTTGTAGATGAATTCATTGAGAGATGTAATTTCTAAAATTTAGCTACTTTGGAGGGTTTTCTGCTATTGTGGCACATTAGGAGCTCTGCAAATGTCACCCACAAACTATTCTAGCAAAATCTGTGTTCCAAACACTTTGCTATCTTCTCATATCCTTCTCCTGCTTTGTGGGCCTCCACCATTTTCATAGTGTAAGTCAGCTGCTTAGATGAACCCATGGCTGCTGTTTTTTGGCACAAAGTTAGAGGAGGTTGGGAAATTTGCATCACCTGGCCTATAAGCCTAAAAGGCTAACTAAAAAGCCTTAATCAAGATTATCGGAGCACACAAATCTCCAAGGGTGCCCAAACTTTTTCATCAGCCCATTTTCCTTTTTGTTATTTTTAAAATGTAAAAAATTACATTTTTTTTACCTAAAATGCAAAGGAAATGTGTCATCTTTAAATTTATGCCTTTTAGAGATCATTTCATCGTCAACCTGCTTAACGGTTCACAATGACAGTAATTTTGACCAGGGGCGCCCAAACTTTTACATGCCACTGTATACACTGTGTGCAGAATTATTAGGCAAGTTGTATTTTAGAGGATTATTTTTATTATTGATCAACAACTATGTTCTCAATCAACCGAAAAGACTCATAAATATCCAAGCTTAATATTTTTGGAAGTTGCAGTGGGGTTTTTTTTAGATTTGCCTATCTTAGGAGGATATCTGTTTGTGCAGGTAACTATTACTGTGCAGAATTATTAGGCAACTTAATAAAAACCAAATATAATCCCATCTCACTTGTTTATTTTCACCAGGTAAACCAACATCAGTGCACAAAATTTAGAAATAAACATTTCTGACATGCAAAAACAAAAACCAAAAAAAAATAGTGATCAATATAGCCACCTTTCTTTATGATGACACTCAACAGCCTTCCATCCATAGATTCTGTCAGTTGCTTGATCTGTTTTCGATCAACATTGCGTGCAGCAGCCACCACAGCCTCCCAGACACTGTTCCGAGAGGTGTACTGTTTTCCCTCCCTCTAGATCTCACATTTTATGATGGACCACAGGTTCTCTATGGGGTTCAGATCAGGTGAACAAGGGGGCCATGTCATTATTTTTTCTTCTTTTAGACCTTTACTGGTCAGCCACACTGTGGAGTAGTTGGATGCATGTGATGGCGCATTGTCCTGCATGAAAATCATGTTTTTCTTGAACGATACTGACTTCTTCCTTTATCACTGCTTGAAGAAGTTGTCTTCCAGAAACTGGCAGTAGGTCTGGGAGTTGAGCTTCACTCCATCCTCAACCCGAAAAGGTCCCACAAGTTCATCTTTGATGATACCAGCCCATACCAGTACCCCACCTCCACCTTGCTGGCCTCTGATTGGAATGGAGCTCTCTGCCCTTTATTGATCCAGCCTCTGGCCCATCCATCTGGCCCATCAAGAGTCACTCTCATTTCATCAGTCCATAAAACCTTTGAAAAATCAGTCTTAAGATATTTCTTGGCCCATTCTTGATGTTTTATCTTATGTTTCTTGTTCAAAGGTGGTCGTTTTTCAGCCTTCCTTACCTTGGCCATGTCCCTGAGTAGCGCACACCTTGTGCTTTTTGATACTCCAGTAACATTGCAGCTCTGAAATATGGCAAAACTGGTGGTGAATGGCATCTTGGCAGCTTCACGCTTGATTTTCCTCAATTCATGGGCAGTTATTTTGCGCCTTTTTTGGCCAACACGCTTCTTGCGACCCTGTTGGCTATTTGCCATGAAACGCTTGATTGTTCGGTGATCACGCTTCAAAAGTTTGGACATTTCAAGACTGCTGCATCCCTCTGCAAGACATCTCACAATTTTGGACTTTTCAGAGCCCGTCAAATCTCTCTTCTGACCCATTTTGCCAAAGGAAAGGAAGTTGCCTAGTAATTAAGCACACCTTATATAGGGTGTTGATGTCATTAGTCAACACCCCTCCTCATTACAGAGATGCACATCACCAGATTTACTTAATTGGTAGTTGGCTCTCAAGCCTATGCAGCTTGGAGTAGGACAACATGTATAAAAAGTATCAAAGTGATCAAAATACGCATTTGCCTAATAATTCTGCACGCGGTGTATGTATATATACATATATATATATATATATATATATATATATATATATATATATATAGTAGTGTGGCGGTGTTCACACTGTGCGGTAATGAGGCAGTGACCCAAGGAAAGTTCAACTCAAATGCAAAAGATGTCCTCTGGATCGCAGCCGGGTGATCCAAACAGTCCGTGTAAACCTGTTGTTGTGGGAGACGGACGCGCAGTTTCACTCCGAGGTGCGATAGTTACTTTGCCTTCACAGACCTGTGTTGTGCCTTCACACAAGCTTTAGTGCACAGAGCCTCCTGCTCTGCATCTTGCAACAAACCACTGACACACACAAACATTTGATGCAGGTTTTTAAATGAAAACTGTGGACATGAGCCACTTGTAAAACCCGAGCTGGAGGGAGCGATCTGCCCCACTTCCTGTAGATCGCTCCAAAAATGAAAGCCCATGTCGGGTTTTCTTAATCCGACTTGGTCAAATAGCTTGCCAAGTTCAAACTCACTTTTATTTGGCACTGCAATCACAGCTGTGTCTGTGATTGCAATGCACTCCAGCGGGTCCAATATGCCTCTATGAGCATCCTGGGGGATATATACTGTTCCTCGCATATGATCCCCCTCAATGCCTCACAATATGTATGTATATATATTTAGTCCCCATTGGGGCATTGGGGCTCACAATCTAAATTCCCTATCAGTATGTCTTTGGAATGTAGGAGGAAACCGGAGGACATACAAACTCCTTGCAGATGCAGATATATATATATATATATATTCTTCAGAGTTATATCTCCTAACTATTTAAAAAGGGAGAAGGACACGCATTGTGGCATGTATACAGTACTTATGTCTCAATTGATGTCTTAGTGTTCTCACCCACAATACCCCTGTAATGGCCATTATAGAGTATGATGCTCCCAAAAATGCCCTCACCCACACAATGCATGGTATCACCACAGTAACCCCTCCACTACAATTTCAACCCACATGTACAGTATGATGATCCCAGTGTGACCAACACAGTATAATACCTCCACAGCATGATGCCCTTAAAGGGCCTTCGGTGTGAGGTTTCCATAATTGCCCTCCATACAGTATCATGGCCACCACAGTATGATGACCTGTCAGTATGATGCCCACACTGATTTTGATCCCCCCACATAGAATGATGGCCTCCAAAGCCCACGCAGTAGGATGACCTCCTCAGTACCCCACTCAATATTAAGGCGTACGCAGTCCCCACTCAGAATGATGGCTTCTGAAGCCCCCCACTCACTATAAGATCCCCCACAGAACCCCACTCAGTATGTCCCCACAGCCCTCCAGTCCAGTATCAGAGCTTTTAGGCCTCATTCACATGTCAGTATTTCTGCATCAGTTTTGTATGCCAAAGCCAGGAGTGGAACCTTCAGAGAAAAACTATAATTGAAAGATTGACACCTATTCTGTGTTTTGGAGATACTCCTGTATTGGGAATACAAATACTGATGTGTGAATGAGGCCTTAGAGCCCACATTCAGTATAGGGTTCCCCACAGCCAACCACTCAATAAAAGGCCCTCCACTCACTATGAAGGCCTCCACAACTACTGACAATTAAAAAAAAACAACAAAAAACACAACTCACCTCACCCCATTCCCCCAATGCATAGCTCGAATCTGTATATTGTGAGCATTGTAAAGAAATGCAAGAGCACAATAGGGTCTTATCCAGGTTAAAAGTATGATGAATAAAGGTAAAAACGCTCACCTTGTAAGGTTGTGTGAGACACAACACTTAAAGAGCCTAAAGACCAGACCAGAGTCGGTGGACTCTGAAACGCGGCGACATTAAACTTTAATTTTATCTATTATAACTTGTGTCATAATTCCAGAGAGTGCAGGAACACTTCTAATCCGGTTACCTTTATTGTGAGTATTTTTTTCCAATAGTTTTTATTGAATTTTTTATAATATAACAAATAACATTTAAAGGAATAAAAAGGCAGAGGCGCAGGCTTAATTATGGATCAGATCAGAGAGCCAACGTGATTCACCATTCTATTCCATAGTTTCTGCATCCGAAAGATGCAAATACTGCTTAAATTGTGGTGATGGCTGGGGAGATTGTACTGACCCGATGAATAAGGTCATCTTATCCTGTTTATCGCACAGTGAATAGCTTAAAATGGCATAAAAATGTAAGATAATTCCTGAATTGCTTTTAATTTGTGCATTCTGTTTCTCAAAAATTGGAATAAGAATCAAATAAAAAATGTTATGTACCCCCCAAATGTCACCAATAAAGTTCATCTCACTCTGCAAAAAAACAAGTCCCCAATGAGATCTGTTGTCTGTCAACGGAAAAATAGAGGTGGTCCTGGTTCCTAGTAGTTCAGAAGTGTTGGGAAAGAGACATGGCTCCCAAAAACAATCCAGTAAAATCCCAGCTCTGAAAGCCAAATATCCCCCTCTTCTGAGCCCCGCAGCGTGCCCAAACCACACTTAACGTCAACATGTATGGTACTGCTGCTGAGGTGAGAATGGATTTAAAGGGGTTCTTCAGGTTTAATCATTGATTATCTATCCACTGGATAGTTATTCAATATGAAATCAGTAAGGGTTAGACACCAGTACCAGCTGAAAACTGCTCCGGCAGTGGCCGGACCAAAGCGATGTACGGGCAGAACACAGCAGCCCTGCAAATTTTTTAGAAGACGAGTACTGAGTTTTATCTCCCATTGAAGTGAATGTACTACAAAATTCAGGCAGTGGCCACCAAGCAATGTATTGGGTTGCTGTATATAGAACCCTTACATCACTTAGGCTAGGTGTCAGTAGCATAGCTACCGGGGGGGCAGAGGGGGGTGGTGGCCCCGGGCCCAGAGCTCTGAGGAGGCCCACCTGGAGCCACGCTATCGCAACTGTATCCGGCGTGCGCAGCACGCCAATACAGTTAGTCTCCCTGCTCTGCCCTGGAGTGTATGTCTCTGCACTGCCCGGCGGACGCTATGGGGCCCTTGAGCAGGAGGGGGGGCCTCTGGTGCTAGCATCGGGCCCCCCCGCCCGTCACCGCAAGTTCACTGATGAGAGAGGGAGCGCGACGCTCCCTCTCCCATCAGTCCCCCCTCTGCGTCTGACATCAGTGACGTCATCACTTGGCGCCTGGCCCGCTGTGCTGAAGATGTGCGGGCCGGGCGTGGCACTCAGAGCAGCGAGGGAACGAGGAGGAGAGGTTAGTATTGTGCTTATTCATTTTTTTGCTGGGGGGTAAGCGACATTATACTACGGACCCTGCTTATGAGAGGGTGGCATTACACTACAGACTCTGCCTATGGGGGGGACATTATACTACAGACTCTGCCTATGGGGGGGCATTATACTACAGACTCTGCCTATGAGGGGGGGGGACATAAGACTACAGACTCTGCCTATGGGGGACGACGACATTATACTACAGACCCTGCCTATGGGGGGGGGACGACGACATTATACTACATACTCTGCCTATGGGGGGGGGACATTATACTACAGACTCTGCCTATGAGGGGGGAACGTTATACTACACAGACTGCCTATGAGGGGGGGACGTTATACTACAGACTCTGCCTATGAGGGGGGGACATTATACTACAGACTCTGCCTATGAGGGGGGGACATTATACTACAGACTCTGCCTATGAGGGGGGGACGTTATACTACACAGACTGCCTATGAGGGGGGGGGGGACGTTATACTACAGACTCTGCCTATGAGGGGGGGACATTATACTACACAGACTGCCTATGAGGGGGGGACATTATACTACATACTCTGCCTATGGGGGGGACATTATACTACAGACTCTGCCTATGAGGGGGGGGACGTTATACTACACAGACTGCCTATGAGGGGGGGGCGTTATACTACAGACTCGGCCTATGAGGGGGGGACATTATACTACAGACTCGGCCTATGAGGGGGGACGTTATACTACACAGACTGCCTATGAGGCGGGGACGTTATACTACAGACTCTGCCTATGAGGGGGGGATATTATACTACAGACTCTGCCTATGAGGGGGGGGACGTTATACTACACAGACCGCCTATGAGGCGGGGACGTTATACTAGACTCTGCCTATGAGGGGGGGACATTATACTACACAGACTGCCTATGAGGGGGGGACATTATACTACATGCTCTGCCTATGGGGGGACATTATACTACAGACTCTGCCTATGAGGGGGGACGTTATACTACACAGACTGCCTATGAGGGGGGGGCATTATACTACAGACTCTGCCTATGAGGGGGGGACATTATACTTCAGACCCTGCATATGAGGGGGAACATTATAACACAGACTCTGCCTATGGGGGGTGACATTATACTACAGACTCTGCCTATGAGGGGGGATGACATTATACTACAGACTACCTATGGGCGGAATTATACTACAGACTCTGCCTATGGGGGGGGGCGGATAATTATACTACATACTCTGCCTATGGGAAGGGGGGAGCATTATACTACAGACTCTGCCTATGGGGGGCATTATACTACAGACACTGCCTATGGGGGTGGCATTATACTTTTTTTAGCTATTTGTACAGTGTGGGGATTACAGTTAGGGTCATACAGTGTGGGAGATGTGGCTTCTTTCCACAGTGTTTGGACCATCATACAGTGTGGGAGAAAATGTGGGGTCTTTGCACATTGTGGGGGCCATCATACAGTGTGGGAGAAAATGTGGGGTCTTTGCACAGTGTGTGGGCCATCATACAGTGTTGAAGACAACAGTTTGGAGGCTACTAAGGTGTCAGTATACTGCGTGTGGGGGGTACCATACAGTGAGGGGGCATTCTACTGTGTATAGGAGAGCTGTACAGGGGGGAGACTGAGGACATTATTAAATCTTAAGTGGGCACTTATCGTTATAGGGGAACTCAGGTTATTGTGACTGTCAAAGGAGCACACAGAGGGCACTATTACTTTCTAGTTGGCAATGTTTTCTAGGGCACTTGCACAGGGCATTACTATATTCTAGAGGTTTGTTTTACCATCTAGAGGGCACAGAGTACCACACAGTAGGTGCAGTAATAAGAACACATACGGCAGCAGTGGCTCAGCATTGAATTATCAGCAGGATGAGGTGTTTGTGCAGGTTGGGAATAGATGTGGTCGCTGCCTGAAATGTAAGGAGTCAAATGTGTCTTTGTTGTGATCTCTGCAGACCTGAGACTCTGAGTCCTGGATGGAGGAGTTGTCGTGTTTGTCTGGGCTAGATGGAAAAGACGGGAAAAGTGAACAATTTAATCAGAAAGAACGTCAGCTGTAAGTCACCATATATAACTGTGCTGTGATCTCTTATATGTTCTGCAGGACTGGCATCTATCAATATATGTCAGCACATGGTGATAATATCAGTGCTGGTCTTTGTATAGAGATTATTTTCAGTAATAGCACCGTCATCTGCTGAGGTTTTCCTACATCCACTATCTGGGTGCGCCACCATAGGTGTAATCAGGGTTACCGGGTTAGGGGGCAACTCAGAAGTTTGCCCCCCCCCCCCCCCGAGCCAAAACCCTAGCTACGCCTCTGCTAGGTGTATATTGAATCCGTGCACCTAGTCTACAGTATAAATCTGGAAACTTTTCCAGGCGTGTACTGTAACATCACCATGGATGACCATTCACCAGACTTAGTCAGGCCGGCATGCACTTATGTAACTGTATAGAAAAGCAGCAGATTGCAGTTTCCTATACAGGGGGACGCTGCAAAGATATGTATACCATGAAGTATACATCTCGGTAGAGTGGGTCCCTATGGTGGACGGATGCTTCTGGATCCATCCTGACAGTGCACACTGATGGGTGCATAGCTCCTGAGTGTATGCACCCGGCCGTGTCCACAGCGCAGTGTGGATCTAGCCTTATTTCAGGCCGCTGTCGGAGCAATTTCAGATGATCTTGAGTGTCAGACCCTCACCAATCATATTGAAATGAATAATCAATTGTTAGGTCCTGAGCAAGCCTTTTAACAATCAATGTGGCATAGATCTCAGGAAACACAATCCAGGCACTATGTATTGGGCTCTAAAATGGCATATATGCAATTTTCACTCTAACATCAATTGCACACTAACTTCTGAAGAACGCCAGTGACATCAAAATAGTCACTTCACCCCTAGTTGATTTCCCTGAAGGTAAGTTGCAAAATGTGGTCTCTTTTTTCGGATTTCTGCTGTTTTGGAAGATAAGGGGCTCTGCAAATGGTGCCCACAAACTACTCCAGAAACCTTGGCTCCCTAAAAGCCAATAGCTCTCTCTCTCAAGTTTATGACCACATATGGGGTATTGCTGCATTCAGAAGATATTGCTTTATAAATGCTTGGGTCCATTTCCCACTATTATTCTTTGTGAAAATTAAAAATTTGGGACTAAAACATTTTAGTGTAAAAAAAAATAATAATTTAGTGTTTCATTTTCATGTTGCAGTATTATAAAATTCTGTTGGTTCAATATGCTCACCACACCCCTAGATGACTCCCATGAAGGGCATTTGTAGGGGGGTTACTGATTTTTTGGCAGTACAAAGGCTCTACAAATGCGGCATTGTGCCTGGAAACCTTGCAAGCAAAGTCTGCTTCCCAAAACGCCACGCCTTTCTTTTGGAGCGCTCTCTTGTGCCCAAACAGTTGTTTTCCCCCAATATATCGGGTATCGGTCTACTCAGCAGAAAATACACATCAAATTGGACAGTCTATTTTTTCTTGTTAACCTTATGAAAATTAAAAATTTAGAGCTAAAGTAAGAAAATTATTTAGATTTGAGTGTCCTCAGTGGTTGATACCTTTTAATGGCTAACTGAAAAGATGGTAACAAGTTGCAAGCTTTCGAGACTACGCATGTCTCTTCGTTAGGCTAGTATAACGCAAAATCTGAAGAGTCACATATTTATACTCCATAAGACAGAAATAATGCAATAGATGAGACAGGTGACGGAAAGCAGTTATTACTAAGGGAGAGACAATTTTGCTCTCCAAAAGTCAAATGGCGCTCCTTCCCTTCCATGAGCCCAAACAGTAGTTTTCCACCACATATTGACTATCAGTGTACTTATGCAATTTCTCCTAACAAACTGTAAGCTCTATTTTCTCCTGTTACCCCTGTGATGTGAAAAATGTTGCTAAAACATTTTTGTTGGAAAAATTTAAATATTCTTTTTTTCCTTTCACGTCGCTTCAAATACCTGTGAAGCACCTACAGGGTTAATAAACTTCTTGAATATGGTTTTGAGCATTTTGAGGGCTGCAGGTTTGTCACTTTTGGGTATTTTCTGTCACATAGGCCCCTCAAAGTCACTTCAAATGTGAAGTGGTCCCTAATGAAATTGGTTTTGTAAATTTTGTTGGAAAAATTAGAAATTGCTGATAAATTGGTAACCCTTCTAACTTCCTAACAAAAAAAAAATTCAGGTTTGAAAAATTATGCTGATGTAAAGTAGACATGTGATAAAATAGTTAACATTTATGTGGTATAACCATCTAGTTTAAGGGCATAAAAATTCAAAGTTTGAAAATTGCAAAAATTGTCAAATTTTTGATATTTTCAGAAATAAATGCAAATCATATCAACCAACGGGCGGCACAGTGGCGCAGTGGTTAGCACTGCAGTCTTGCAGCGCTGGGGTCCTGGGTTCAAATCCCACCAAGGACATCTGCAAGGAGTTTGTATGTTCTCCCCATGTTTGCGTGGGTTTCCTCCTACACTCCAAAAGACATACTGATAGGGAATCTAGATTGTGAGCCCCGATGGTGACGGCGACGACAATGTATGTAAAGCGCTGCAGAATATGTTAGCGCTATATAAAAATAAAGATTATTATTATCCAAAATTTACCACCAACATGAAGTACAATGTGTCACAAAAACAATCTCAGAATCAGAGGGATCCGTTGGACCTTTCCAGTTTTACCACAAAGTGACACTGGTCAGAACTGCAAAATTTGGCCTGGTCAGGAAGGTGAATACAGGCTCGGGGGATGAATGGATTAAAACACGTACGTGAATAAATGGTTATTATACGGTGTTGTTGGAGAATGAAGATTTCAAACTCAAATCACACACATAATAGTATGACGTCCTTTTGTATTTTTTCCCCAATAAGGCTTGCTCCTATTTTGGGTATGGGAAGGGTCATCCTTTCGGTCCATACTTTGGAACACGGACTGGCAATATTACACATGTGTGCTTTTAAATGTTTTTCATTTGTGGATTTCTACTACTTTCTTTCTATAGAGATTGTGATAAACATTGTCTATTATTAATTAGGATGTGCAATCCTCCTATAATAAATGCACCTTTCATTCTTTTGGTTTGGTCATACTGTAGCTATGCAGGTTTGACTAACCCTCCAAATTGTAATTTAGGTCGTTCCCACAGACTCTTACTATTAGCGTGAAAGCCTTCATGAGACATCATCCATTCATACTGACATAATCACCACATCAAATAAAGATGGGGGGGGGCCAAATTATTTTATTTAAGTTAACAATAACCAATTCATGTGGAAGGGTACAATCATTATAGACTCAGACTGGGAATATATCAGATTCCCAGTGTTAATTTGTGCAGTGCTTTACAAATGTGACAGAAGTGCAATAACTTTAGAGATACCCGTTTTACCAGACAGTAGTATTTTTTCAACTGCTGAATTAGATAAAACAGCTGCAATGACGATGGATCAAAAAGTGCTTCCCATTTAATTTAAAGGGCAAAGTGAGACAGCCGTATAAATCCGACTGATATCGTACCGCAATGCTCAGACTGGCTGCGGTTCTCTCGACCCAAGCGTGACAGCTGCATAGAAATATATCAAGCAGTCACACTCGGGTCGGGAGAGCCACCGGCCAGTCCGTGCATTGCGGTCTGATTTATACGGCCATCTGACTGCACTCTAAGGCAGGGTTCCCCAACTCCAGTCCTCAAGGCCCACCAACAGGTCATGTTTTCAGGATTTCCTTAGTATTGCACAGGTGATAATTCCATCACCTGCACAGGCAATAATTCCATCACCTGTGCAATACTAAGGAAATCCTGAAAACATGACCTGTTGGTGGGCCTTGAGGACTGGAGTTGGGGAACCCTGCTCTAAGGGACCAAGTGCTAGAATTTTAAGTAATTAACATAGTAAATAGGGATTCATAAAAGGGAAGTCCTCTGTGTTTCCATTTGACTGTTGCGAAACCTTGTCACCTTACATATAAAACACATCGGTTTCTTTAGTCAGGTCAAAATACATACCTTTATAACAAAACTAAAAATTTACTTGGAGTATAAATGAGGCTATACACATATTACACTGTGTACACTATTTACACAACCATACAAAATATAATACTACAGTTCTGTACAGAAATGTAAAATGTAAGGTCCATTTAAGTTCCTGCACAAAAAAAAAGCTCCAAACTTGGAAAAATGCTGGACATCGCGATTAGGTCTGTAATAAAATGTTCATTAAAAGAGAGCTTCAAGCACAGCTCTGGACGATTACAGCTGGACTTTCAATAGGGTTTTCAGATGATATGTCATTAACTCCTTACATTGGTCAGAATACTGACCATTTATCCCCATCCAGTGACTTGGAGGCTTTGGGAGCACACTTGGGGATGGGGGATCACTAAATTTTGCTCCTGCATAATTGATCTCTTTTTCAATTTCATCCTGGGTATACACTTCTTTTTTCATTTTGATATTCTGGACATTTTCAGCACTTGTTAATGGTTTCTTTTCAATTTTCTGAACAGGGCTATTTGTAAGCTCAGAGTCAGTATGAAGCCTTTCAGCCTTTTTAGGGGAATTGCTCTTTAAAGACTGAATGTTACATTTATTCTTCTGTCTGTGGAGACTACGTTGCTCACATCGATGTGCTGCTGGACTGTGGGAGGTATTGTTTTTTTCTGATTTAACAATCTTCTTGTCAGTCTTCACTCTTGTTTTTAACACCTATTCATAAAAAAAAAAAAAAAAAAGTTTACTCTGGATATTTTAACGTGAAATTTACAAAATTAACACTTCTTAGACTGGACTCACACACAGCTTTTTTTATTTTTATTTATTTTTTTAATATTTTTTTGGAGCCAAAGCCAGAAATGGATCAGAACGTAAAAAGTAGTCATCCATTCCTTGTAAATCCACTTTAGGCTTTGGTTTTAAAAAACAAACCACCAAATAAAAAAACACTCCCAGAGTATCAGTTTTATTAATAAGTGAACTTTTATACAAAGTTCTTTTGCAGTATTACTTCAATTCTAAAACACTATTTACTGTGCTTTTACATCATTGTTTGGCTTTGTTTCCACACATTTTATTTTTACATTGTTTTTTTCCCTATAGGGAAGCCTGTGAGAGAATGCATGAAATAAACAATGTTACCTAGATCATGCTGTGTTTGGGAAAAAAACAATACAAAACAGAAAAAATAAGGATCCAAAACACCCTCCCACTGCTGCCTCCACAAAAATCCACCCAGTTTATACAGCATTTAGAATTTGTCTACTGGTTTATAGACACCAGACCACATTTTCTTGCTGCAAAAGAAAAAAAAAAGAAAGAACAGCAGCCAGCAAAGAGTGCGAGGACTTCACCATTAACACAAACCAGACAAAATGCATAAATTCTATTTTATTCCCTTAGTGACGGAGCTAATTTTTTTTTTATTGCACCACTGGAGTGGTGCTTTAAATGTAAGTCACCTACCCCCTGTCTAATAAACACCTTCCGGCGTTTTCATCCGTTTCCGCCGTAGCTCCTGTCAGTCTCCAGTGAAAAGTGACTGGCCGGCTGCTCCAGTGTTTCATGGAGATGCGGGGGTCACTTTACAATACAAGTCTATGAGAGCCTCATTCAGATTCTCATAGACTTGCATTGCGATCTTGTGACAATAGCTTCTGACTTCCGGCCAGTCAGAAGCTGCGCTCACAAGATGGGGCAGGGGGACCGGAGAGGTACCAAAAACTGGTGAAGATGCGGGAGGGCGAGTATGTGACCGAGGACTTAGATTTAACCCCTTCATGAACTTGGGATTTTCAGTGTTCGTTTTTTGCTCCCCTTCTTCCCAGAGCCATAACTTTTTTTTATTTTTCAATATGCCAGTGTGAGGGCTTGTTTTTTTTACAGGAAGAGTTGTACATTTGAACAACACCATTGATTTTACCATATAATGTACTGGAAGACAGGAAAAAAAATTCCAAATACAGTGAAATTGTAAAAAAAAAAAGTGCAATTCCATTTTTTTTTTTAATTTTCTTAATATGTTCGCAAAATGCTAAAACTGACCTGCCATTACGAGTTTGTAGACAACAAACATTTATAGGTTCTTTTTATTTAAGTGGTAATTTTTTTTTTTTTTAAAAAAGGCGCCATTTTCCGAGACCCGAAGCGTCTCCAATTTTTGGGATCTGGGCGAGCGCTTTTTTTTTCTTCCGCTGAGCTGACGTTTTTATTGATACAATGTTTTGATTGCCTCTTATTGCAATGTTGCGGGTATCAAAAAAAACTGCAATTCTGCCGTTTCGATTTTTTTTCTCATTACACCGTTTACCGATCAAATTAATTATTTTTATATTTTGATAGATCGGGTGTTTCTGAAAGCAGTGAAAGCAAATGTATTTTATTTTTAATTATAGTTTTATTTTGAATGGGGCAAAAGGGGGGTGATTTGAACTTATATTTTTTTAGATTTTTAAAAACATTTTTTTATACTTTTTACTTGCTTTAATAATCCCCTTAGGAGACTTGAAGCTGCGATCGTCTGATCGCTTGTGCTACACAACATGTTAAATGCCGCTGAAGCCCTGCTAACAGTCGCGGGTGGATGGCGGCTGTTAGGGGCACATGACAGCCCGCATCAAATACAAGGACATGACCTACCTATATGTCATAGGTCGTGAAAGGGTTAAAGCACCACTCTAGCACTGAAAAATAAAAACGGTGGCGTGGAGCTTTCCTGACCAGGCCAAATTTTACAATTCTGACCATTGTCACTTTATGAGGTAATAACGCTGGAATGCTTCAATGGATCCCACTGATTCTGAGATTGTTTTTAGTGACATATTGTACTTCATGATAGTGGTAAAATTTCTTTGTTATGACTTGCGTTTATTTGTGAATATACCGCATATTTGGTTTTTTTGAACAAAAAAAATTGCAATTTTCATACTTTCAATCTTTATATCCTTAAACCAGTTAGTCATGCTGTACAAAATAATTAATAAACAATATTTCCCATGTCCACTTTACATCTGCATCATTTTTCAAACGTCGTTTTATTTTGTTAGGAAGTTAGATGGGTTAAAAGTTTAGCAGCAAGTTTTCATTTTTTCAACAAATTTACAAAACCTGTCTCTTTAGGGACCTATTCAGATTTCAATTGACTGTGAGGGACCTATATATTGGAAACTCCCAAAAGAGATACCATTGTATCAGTTGTACCATGCTTGGACAAACAGCAGGGCTTGGAACGGAAGGGCCACTATTTGAATTTTAGAACACAAAATTGGCTGAAATAGATTGCAGGCGACATGTCACATTTGCAGGGCCCCTAAACAGCAGAAAACCCCACATCTGACCCCATTTTGTAAATTACCCCTGGATAAAATCCTTGAGGGGTGTATAGTGAGGATTTTGAACCCACAGGTACTGCACAGAATTCGATAACATTAGGTCATCATATTGAATACGCAGTGTTGATAGCACTTGCTCACTACTCGAGTTTGCATCAGGTACGCAACGAGAATCGCGGGTGTTCAAGTGACATGCTCGAATCCCCGTCCCGCTTGTTTCATGGCTGTTAAGACACCCAAAAGAACATGCAAGGATTGGCAGTGTATGGCAGTCAATCCTCACATGTTTTTTGGGTGCAAACTCCAGTAGCGAGCAAGTGCGCTCAACACTAGTTGTCATATCGTCAATTTTTTTTAGCTTTTCAAAAAAAAAAAAAAAAAAAACCCCTAACGCTAAGGGCAAAAGTATGAAAAAAAAAAAATAATTAAGGGAATGACACAGGGATGATTTACTAATTATTGGGCTTTTGATCACTGTGATATAGACCCTACCACACTAATCAAAAGGCTGGAATCAATAGGAAAATTCCCTGCTGTTGCTGGATGCTAGCTAGCAGATCTTTTTTTCATCAAAAGGAGGCGGAGGGTCGGGGGACAGAGCAGGATGGCGAAGGTACTGAGGGGGGGACTTGGGGACATCATTTCTCCCTCCTCTGACATGATCTAACATGAGAGAGAAATGATTTTTTATAGCGGACAAACTTGTGTGATCCCCGGTAGCTGAGATCCCGGGCATTTTGGGATTCTGGGAAGCGCTATAGACTTCTTCCAGATCGTTTAATACGGCGAAGAGGAAATAAGGCCCCTTAGCGGCTGCAGTTTTAATGTTAATCAGCGGCCGTTAAGGGTTAATGCTTTTTATTTATTTTTGGGATATCAAGGCTGTTCAGCCCTCCTCATGACTTTCCAAAAGGTTTTAAACGATGTGCACACTGAGTATTTGCAGCAAAAAACCAAAGGGTTGGCAGGAAAACCGCTGAATAACATAGCAAGTGTGTTTTTACCATTTATTTGTATAGGTGAAAAACGCTGAAAGAACTGACACGCTGCAGATTTGAAAAAACGCATCTGTGATTTAGAGCTGCAAGGAAAAAATAAGCAGCATGTGCAGATTTCAGAAATCCCATTCACTTTTGCTAATACTGTAAAATACTCTGCTTTTTCTGCAGCAAAACCTTAGCGTTTGAACAAGCCCTTTAAACCTCAGCAATGTATACAGTGTCTTTTTCAGATGAATAGCGCATAACATGAACATAATGCACAGCAATATCTAAACGACATTGCTGTGCAAGTTCCATCCTGTTCGAAAACCCAAAAGCAGTTAAAGTGACATGATCATTCTCCATGCGGCTTCCGCTAGTAAGCCGCCTGCTCTCTATATTTGAAAGTATAGAGTAATAGGCGCTGGCACTGCAAGAATGATGGCAAAAGTGCCAGCAAAGCCGCTTCAGGAAAATAACTGCCACGGTTTTCCTGAAGTGCCTTAACCTTAAAAAAGTCTGACAGGTGCACTGCTGTCATAAAGAAGCCATGTGCACAAACCCTAACAACATTTTTGCGTCAAATTAGATGCAAGATTGTCTACCACATATGGTAGCCAGCTATAATATTTTCTAATGACATGCCCCTGTACAGAAATACAAGCAGGATTCTAGCCAAAGAATAATATACCACTGAGCTATTTATTGGAAGTTTTATATAAAATACTACTATAAACAGGAATTACAATGGTTACTTTTTAAAAGGTAGATGTTATGGCTAAGGCACTCTGTCAGCAGTGCAATCTTGTCAGGGTTACTATGGCAACGGCCTTTGGGTCTGCCATATTCCACAGCCTGTCTGGTCCCACCTGAGGCAGGATCCAATAGGCTAGCTACCTGTCAGTCAAGCACTGAGAGGGTATATAATACACTGCAGTACACAAATAGGGAAATGTAAAACCTATGCAAGCATGAGATCGATCGCATGTTCAAGTCCCCTTGTGAGACTGATAACTATTGTGAAAAGATCAGTGTAAATTAATGTTTTTTTGTGTTAAAAAAAACTAAACACTCCCCAAAATCTCACTGAAAATAATTTTAGTTGTTGTTTAGTAAAAACAAGGACTGCAGTGCTGTTTTGGTTCACCCCACCTCACAAAAAAAAATGACAACACAAAAGATCAAAAAGTTGTATCTGAAAACTGACATTGTTATGGGTGCTTTTCTTGTGGCAAAAAAATAAAGATATAAACTGGGTATAACTAATTGCATTGACCCATTCTATAAAGCTGTATCATTCATCATCCTGCATTGCGAATGCCGCAAAAAAAAAAAAAAAAAAACATTACCAGGGGTGCTCATCCAGCCTCACAAAAAATGAAACAAAAGTAATCAAAGTCATATACAGCCAAAAATGGTACCAGTGTAAACGACACCTTGCCCTGCAACAAATAAGCTCTATTTGTTAACTGCCTGTTATGTGATTACTCATTGTGACCCATAGTGGTCATGGATCATTCCTGCAACGTTTTGTTGACTGAGCAGATCCTTCTCTTCCACTCTGTCTACAGGGTGTCACTGCTGATGACATGCTAACTGCAGGAAGCCAGCTGTCAATCAGCATGAGCTTGGCAGTGACACCCCGCTGACAGGGCAGAAAAGAAACAGCTGCTCTGTTTTAGGTGATGCTAAAAGAAACAGGCGAATCAACGCCTGAGACGGAAGAGGGCGACACAGGGTAGAACAGGCAGCCAATTAGCAACCACCTGCAGGTCAGTTTATAGCCCCACTGTAAAGAAAAAAAAATCAAAAGTCCAGGATAACGTCTTTAATGCCAATTAACTTGAATAGTGAACAGTGTTTAAAAAAAGTTAAATTCAGAATTGCTATTTCGTTTGCACATTACACTTTCAAACTGTAATAAAAGTTATCAAAAAGGTGTACGTCCATCAAAATGGGATCAATGAAAACTACATCTTGTCACGAAAAAAAAATAAGGGTATGTGCACATGATCAGTGTTCACTGCGGATTGGACCGAAGTGACCAGATATTACAGCATAGTGGATGGGATGTATACAAATCCCATGCCCACTATGCGTCTGCGGCACACCCGCGGAAACTGGCATGCAGGCTTTTCCCTTTAGGCCTAATCTCTACGGGGAAAGCCAGCTTGTGAGAAAAAACAAAACAAACGGCTGCCGCTCATTTGCATAATGAGCGGAAGCCGGAGGCGGCTCATCCGCAGGCTCGGGGGTGCAGTCGGCTCCGGATCGTGTGGACGATGGAGTGGGCTGTGGAGTCCGTATAAAATGGACAGATTCCAAAAATACAGTACCGACCAAAAGTTTGGACATACCTTCTCATTTAAAGATTTTTCTGTATTTTCATGACTATGAAAATTGTACATTCACACTGAAGGCATCAAAACTATGAATTAACACATGTGGAATTACATACTTAACAAAAAAGTGTGAAACAACTGAAAATATGTCTTATATTCTAGGTTCTTCAAAGTAGCCACCTTTTGCTTTGATGACTGCTTTGCACACTCTTGGCATTCTCTTGATGAGCTTCAAGAGGTAGTCACCGGAAATGGTCTTTCAACAATCTTGAAGGAGTTCCCAGAGATGCTTAGCACTTGTTGGCCCTTTTGCCTTCACTCTGCGGTCCAGCTCACCCCAAACCATCTCGATTGGGTTCAGGTCTGGTGACTGTGGAGGCCAGGTCATCTGGCGTAGCACCCCATCACTCTCCCTCTTGGTCAAATAGCCCTTACACAGCCTGGAGGTGTGTTTGGGGTCATTATCCTGTTGAAAAATAAATGATGGTCCAACTAAACGCAAACCGGATGGAATAGCATGCCGCTGCAAGATGCTGTGGTAGCCATGCTGGTTCAGTATGCCTTCAATTTTGAATAAATCCCCAACAGTGTCACCAGCAAAGCACCCCCACACCATCACACCTCCTCCTCCATGCTTCACGGTGGGAACCAAGCATGTAGAGTCCATCCGTTCACCTTTTCTGCGTCGCACAAAGACACGGTGGTTGGAACCAAAGATCTCAAATTTGGACTCATCAGACCAAAGCACAGATTTCCACTGGTCTAATGTCCATTCCTTGTGTTCTTTAGCCCAAACAAGTCTCTTCTGCTTGTTGCCTGTCCTTAGCAGTGGTTTCCTAGCAGCTATTTTACCATGAAGGCCTGCTGCACAAAGTCTCCTCTTAACAGTTGTTGTAGAGATGTGTCTGCTGCTAGAACTCTGTGTGGCATTGACCTGGTCTCTAATCTGAGCTGCTGTTAACCTGCGATTTCTGAGGCTGGTGACTCGGATAAACTTATCCTCAGAAGCAGAGGTGACTCTTGGTCTTCCTTTCCTGGGGCGGTCCTCATGTGAGCCAGTTTCTTTATAGCGCTTGATGGTTTTTGCAACTGCACTTGGGGACACATTCAAAGTTTGCCCAATTTTTCGCACTGACTGACCTTCATTTCTTAAAGTAATGATGGCCACTCGTTTTTCTTTACTTAGATGCTTTTTTCTTGCCATAATACAAATTCTAACAGTCTATTCAGTAGGACTATCAGCTGTGTATCCACCAGACTTCTCAACACAACTGATGGCCCCAATCCCATTTATAAGGCAAGAAATCCCACTTATTAAACCTGACAGGGGACACCTGTGAAGTGAAAACCATTTCTGGTGACTACCTCTTGAAGCTCATCAAGAGAATGCCAAGAGTGTGCAAAGCAGTCAAAGCAAAAGGTGGCTACTTTGAAGAACCTAGAATATAAGACATATTTTTAGTTGTTTCACACTTTTTTGCTAACTATATAATTCCACATGTGTTAATTCATAGTTTTGATGCCTTCAGTGTGAATGTACAATTTTCATAGTCAGGAAAATACAGAAAAATCTTTAAATGAGAAGGTGTGTCCAAACTTTTGGTCTATACTGTGTATAGTAAATTGGGTACAGCAGTACAATGCAGGATGTGCTTTAAATGTTTTCGTAAGAATTTGGGTAAGTTATGAAATGTCCTATAAGGCTGCATGCCCACGATGCGGATTTAATGCGTTTCCATGGCTGCATTTCTGCCGGGAAAACGCATGTTAAGTTGTCTGCCATGTTCCCCAATGATAATCCGCATGTGCTGTGCATATGCTGCGGAAATTTCGGCTGCGGATTATCATTGCGGAAAAATCTGCAGCACTACCATTAATTTTGCGGAATCGCCGCCATTGACTTGCATTGAACCGCATAACATCCGCATGCATAAAAGTATGCATGCGGATGTTATGCGATTCAATGTGCGGATGGCACCCAGGTCTGGAGAAGAGGAGACTCTCCTCCAGACCCGGGTACCATAGTACCTGTAGTTAAAAAAGAATTAAAATTAAAAATATACATATACTTACCTTCTGATGGCCCCCGGTCTGCTCTGTTCCCGGTGGCGCTGCTGGCTCTTCGGCTGCTCGCGGTGGTGTAAAAGGACCTTCCGTGACATTAGTCATGTGACAGGTCACGCGACCGCTGACGTCGGAAGGTCCTTTTTAGAGCACTGTGAGCCGCCGAAGACACCGGACGCACCGGAGAAGGAGACCGGGAGCCATCGGAAGGCGAGTATAATGTGTAAAAGAAAAAAAAGAAAACACTATTGATGCTGCTTTTGCAGCATTGTAACTTGGTCACACTATATAAATCCATGTCGGTTGCATGGATTTATATAGTGTGACCAAGTTGTCAAGCACTTTCCAAGTGATGCTAAAATCGCTTGGAAAAACGCTTGACAACCCGCATGCGGAAATGCATGTGAAGAACGCTTCACTTCCGCATGTTCCTGGCAAGAAAAACGCATGTACAATCCGCATGTGAAGAACGCTTCACATCCGCTTCTACCTGGCAGAAAAAACGCATGTAAAATCTGCATCGTGGGCACTTAGCCTAAATGTCTGTTCTGTTCCTTATCTAAGGATCTCGGCTTTTAGTTGAGCGTGTACATAAAGTGCAGCACAGATTCATCTCAGTAGTGAGGCCGAGCTGTGGAGTAGGAATCAGGGAAACTGAGGAGTCGGAGGTTTGGCTTACCGACTCCACAGCCCTGAAAAAAACAATGCTTTTTTTTGCTGAAAAGTAATAAAGCACACAAAAAAAAATTAAAAAATCTGTTATAGCCATAATTGTGCTGACTGTAAGAATAAAGATACCATCTTATTAGTGCAAAATGTGAACAGCCAAAACTTTAAATCTATAAAAAAAAACAAACAAAAAAAAAACTGAACTGTTGCTTTTTTCCCCTATATACAGTCAATTAAACCAATATTGGATTTCCCTTGGTGGAAAAAGAAGGGAAAGAAGAGCTTTTTTGAGCGCAGTAAGTTAAAAATATAAAAACAATAGTGGAAGATATTCTCACCTGGCAAAGCTGTGCTATTGCCAACTTCAATTGCACCATAGTGGACTACAGTGGGTGCAGCCAACCTGGCGTACTGTGGAGATATCCTCCATATGGAGTTCCTAAAGAGCTGATAGAAGTGACACACCAGATAAAGGGCGCTCCCGTCCAGATGAAAAAAACAAATGCATCCAATAAGTGCGGATAAAACAAAAGTATTATGTAAAAAAAACAAAGAAAAAAAAAACAGAAACTTTATTAAAGACACTATGTGCTACAGCTGCATCCAGCCTTCCCCAGGTGTAGATAAATGCAATGTTTTTAATAAAAATTATTTTTTCACATAATACTTTTGTTTTATCAGCACTTATTGGATCCATTTGTTTTTTTCATCTCACCGGATGAGCCTTTTATCTGGTGTGTGTCACTTCTATATACAGTTAATACAGAAGTGTTGACGTGTTTCTAATAGGCTGTGTGCCCACGATGCGTTTAAGCGTTTCCGGCTTTCCGCAGCAGCAAAAACGCTTAAAAAACGCATGGTAGAAGGCCTTCCATGTCCCCCAATGATAATTCACATGTGCTGTGCACATACTGCGGAAATTTCCACTGCGGAAACAAACGTAGCACTACCAATTATTTTGCGGAAGTGCTGCGTTTTCGCCGCCATTGACTTGCATTAAAACGCGCTAATTCCGCAAGACTGCATCTGTACTTGCGTAATTGGCACGTTCTAATGTGCGGATGGTACCCGGGTGTAGAGGAGAGGAGAGTCTCATCCACACCCAGGTACCATTAAAAAAACTGTAAAAAAAGAATAAAATAAAAAATAAATGTATACTTACCTTCTGGCGGCCCGCGCTGCGCTCCTCCTTGCTTCCCGGCACTTCGCGATGGAATGAAGGACCTGCGCTGACGTCAGAGTCATGTGACGGGTCACGCGACGCTGACGTTGGCAGGTCCTTCAATGCACCGCTGCCGGCAGCCGGGACAGTGAAGCAAGACAGCGCGGGCCATCAGAGGGTAAGTATAGATTTATTTTTTACCATTCTTTCGGTCACAGTATATAAATCCATGCCGATTGCATGGATTTATATAGTGTGACCAAGTTGTCAAGTACTTTCCAAGTGATGCTAAAATCTCTTGGAAAGCGCTTGACAACCCGCATGCGGAAATGCATGTGAAGAACGCTTCACTTCCGCTTGTCCCTGGCAGGAAAAACACATGTACAATCCGCATGCGTTTTTTTTCTGCCAGGGAGATGCAGAAACGCTCAGGAAAAAATCCTGAGCATTTCTGCATCGTGGGCACATAGCCTTATACTTTTCCTCTGATTGTTCCACTCCTGGTTTTGGCTTACAAATACGGATGTAAAATACTGACCAAATACTGAACGTGTGACTATGGCTCTAAGGCTTCTGGAATACAAAGATGGAAACCACAAAAAATGGTCAAGTCCTTAGAAGGGTTGGCTACTCTCAGAAGACAAGTCTGTCATCCCCATGAGGGTGGGTGGTCATGTGACTGCACAGTTGATGTCATGTGACCACTAGAGACAACTCTTCTAGTGAGGGAGCTTGAGGAGGCTAGTTGTCACAAGAGCACAACTATGCAAATGCCATCCATGGTCACATGACCGCCCAAGAGCACAGGTCTTACAGTGCACTGGTCACTATTTAGCGCTTGTGAGTCTGGACAGCCCCTGTAAATGGGTTACCCTAGCATTCCTCCACAGAAGCGCACACTACCGGGGCTGGCTATTGTGTAATGGCGCCGGTTTGCGGCCATGTTTGCAGAGCTGACAAGCGCAGACGCCGTCACCTCAGCCCGGTGGCTGCCGGTACTGCACGGCATTGTGCGGGCAGCGTCTCGTACACACCTCTCTGCGCAGCTGCCGGTACTGGGCCGCTCGGGCGGGCTGGGGCTCCCGGGGGCCCGGGCTGGGGCTCCTGGCTGCATGCTCTCCTGCTCCTCTCTGCAGCGGGTTGTGATGATGGAGTCGGGTGGGGAAAGGGGTGGTTCGGACTTTATTCTTCCTTCGCTTCCTGCGGCCGCAGCTCCTTACACTGCTCCTCCGCCTCCGGCCGCCGCCTCCTTGGGGCTCGGACATGACCGCTCCGTGTCACGGAGCGCACAGGACAAAGCTGTGTCTGTACGGTCACCTTCCAGCTGTTGACGACCTGCCCGCGTCCAGCTTGCTCCCGGACACTGACTACGTGCAGCAGTACGGGCTCTGGGGCTGTCACACAAGATGTCGGCTGTGGGCTCCCACCTCCTCGGTTGTGTTTTTGTTTCAGGCCCCGCCCCTGCGCGCTCCCGCCGCCACCTCCTGAGGCGCCTTCCCGCTCGCTGTGAGGTAATGCTTCTACTCTGGTTTCCCGCTCGTTCCCGCCGCCTGGTGGTGCGCGCATTGTCTGACAGGTCTGGTAGTCAGTGTGGGCTAGCGCCCCCTGGAGGTGGCGGCTATCGCGCACGGCTTATTCTCAGGACATTTCCTGACAAAGCCCTATAATGAGTGGAAGCACAGCTTTACCTGGCGTTTTCTCTTAGATATTGGTGCACATTCAATACAAGCCTCCTTCATTTCAATAGAAAAACGCAACCTTTTTATGTGAGGAAAAAATAGTCAGAACCATTCCTGAAGTGTTTTCTGCAGGAATATGTGCTAGCCTTACCAATGAAATAAGCTAAAAGCTGGACACAAAGTACCATTTACTTCTGTGCTGTTCCACACAGCAAAGCTAAAGGTGTTATTCACACTGGGCGCCGGTATTGTGGTGGAAATAGTTGGTGGCTGTACTAATATTACCTGCCTTTTGGCAGTCTCACGTCATTTTTGCCCAGTTCCCACATGGTGGACGGAGCTGGGGCAGGACAGGAGCGTGGTTACCGTCACCTAACGAGCGGTGGTGTTTGCTATGCCACAAGTCTGACTCTGGCAGGGACTGGAGTAGGATTTGTGACGAGTGCACATCACTTGCCCTGCGCTCCTCCTGCATGGAGAGGCGTACATCTCCTCATGAATCAGGAGTGTCTCCTCATCAAGGCCAGCATCAACCACACCACTATTAATGTAATCTTTAGGTGGTGTCTAAACGGCGACACTGAAATTGCAGCGTCACATTTCAACATTGGATGTAAAGCCTTCCCATGGCGCTGTCCCATGTCACACACTCGCTATTGATGTCAATGCAAATTACACACGACATGCAACTTATCTACACAAATCTTTTTCTTGCCCTGTAGCCCTGGCCTTATTGCAACCAGTCTTTTGTGGCCCAGAGCGGCTCTGTTCTGAAAACCACTCAGAAAACGCTAAAAAGAATCTTATTTATTCTATGTAAAAACAACTTGCTGTTCATAAGTTCAGTCATTTGACCGTCATTTAACCCCTTATCGACGCCTGCCGTACATGTACAGTGCATGTTGGTAGCGGGTGTATGGAGCGACCCATATTCATGACCTGCCTCTAAGGCCAAATTCACACGATCAGTATTTGTAAGCGAAAACCAGGAGTGGGTGATAAATACAGAAGTGGTGACGTGTTTCTATTATACTTTTCCACTTCTGGTTTTGGCTTAGAAATACTGATGTAAAATATTAACCACATACTCAACATGTGAACGTGGCCTTAGGTTACATTCCAACGATGAACTTTTCGTGAGTGATGTTGCAGAATTTCTGCACCTTTTATGTAAATTAGGTAACTTGCGGTTTTTTCTTTGCATTTTTAAGTGCGTTTTTTTTACATACAGTAAGTTTATCACTTTTTATGCTGCTTTTTTCATCTCTTGTTGGGCTGTCATAGTTCAAATAAAGCTGCTTTGTTTTTGATACTTCCTGGTATTTGGCTTTGAAAAAAAAAGTTATTGATATGGCTATGTGCAGATTACATGCGTTTTTGATGTGTTTCCATTGTGGAAATGTAACGTGGCGCCAGGCAGTAGCTGTTTGTGAAGTAGTAGTCTATTACGCCCCGGTACATTTCATGACGGTGAGGGTGTGGACTTGTGCTATTGAGGTGATATGCCCTTGTAGGCCGCATGTTACCGATGACTTTGGTTGGCCAGGACTAGATGTTGAGGACTTCAATGAGGGAGACCGCCAGTCAAAAATAAACAATAACTTTGTGGGAATATGTACAGCAGATAGCAGGTACACAACTTTATGAACGTTTCCTTCACTGTATGGAGCATCTTCCCAACAGTCTCTATTCCCTTTCTCGTTACTTGTTCTCTTTCTCCACAGCCCAGCTCTGTACTACAGTTCAATTAGCAACAGTACTATTTTCAACCCATGGTTCCGCATCTCCTTTCTCCACAAAGAACTATGTTACCAATATGGCCAGTACTTAGCTTCTCAGCCACTGACGCCTTGGAACTCCCTCCCGGGGCTTTCTCTTCGTCTCAAGTACTCTGTCCCGTATTGGCACATCTCTGAGTTCTAAACTCAGGGCCATACGGCTAGGTGTCCTCTTCCAGGACCTGTCTCAGATTAACCACTCTGTCCTTCCATCAGTTTTCCCTTCTGCTCTGGTTCACACTAATCACTCTTTTGATCTCTCCTCACATCGGGACATCCACGTCATGCGGCACTGCTGATTGTCTATACCTGAGGTCTACTTCAGGTGCACACTTAGCCCTATCTGATGTCCTGAGAGGAAACTGCCTCTGTCCCTCCACCTTAGCCCTACCCACTCTGGGCTAGTCCCAAACTTTAACTCAAACTCTCCCGTCGGCCAAACACAGAACATTAACACCATTAACTCATGTCACAGTTCACACTGCACAATACGTATGTTCTTCAAGGGGGAAAGTGGGCAACATGTCCATCTCCTTACAGAAACGCCCTAACATTGCATGTGTAATTTTTACCTGTGGATTTTCTGCGTCTATTGGAAAAATAGACCAGAAAAAAATCAGCGTACCCACAAGAGAAATTGATATGTTGCACAGGTCAGTTTACACTCAGTTAAAAAAAAAAGATCAGTGAGCCTGCGTAGATTTCCATGCGGTGGGTTTTGGGAAAATGGCCACCGAAGGAGGTGCATGCGCAGATTAACATCTCTGGAGAGGGGAGTCTGCTCACTGGCACTGACGTCTTCTGAGAGCCCAGGCACCGCAGTATCGCCCCCTCCTGCTACCATCCTCCTGTAGCAGCAACCCCGCCTCTTGTGACCCCGCTCCCCAGGTAAACTACCATAAAAATGGACTATAAGACGCACCACCATCTTATTTAAAACATTTTTTTCCTATTTTCCACTCCTAAAATTTTGGGTGAGTCTTATGGTCCGTTGTGTCTTATAATCCACAATATATTGTACTTTTCCTCTGACTGTTCCACTTCTGATTTTGGCTTATAAATACGGAGGTAAAAAACTCACCGAATACTAAACGTGTGAACGTGGCCTAAGACGCTGCTTTTTTGACACAGCAAAAATATGCAGCATTAAAAACTCATTGGGTGCACACAGACCGCTTGTGACTACTTTCCTGTTAAAAGCCACTATCAAACTCTGAAAGCAGCATTAACAGCGCAACGGCATGTGGGCACGTTATTCTATGCGCTCCTCGGTGCCCCCCATGATGTGATCATGGGACGGTGATGGGTTGCTATGACAGCCGTGGGTCTGTTGAAGATCTCCATGCCTGTCATCATGCCTGTAGCCGGGCTTCAAAGGAGACTGTGATTTTTACTATATGCAGCAATACTGTGGTATTGTTGTATAAAGTACAAGTCCTCTAAGAAGAATAAATACAGTAAAAAGTTTAAAAAAAAGTTCCAATCCCCCCATTAAAAATGAAAATAAAAAATGTAAAAATACAGGTGATATCGCTGCATCCAGAAATGTTCGATCTATCAAAATATAAAAAAACACGATTGGAAAACACAGTCAACAATTCAAAATATCAAAATGTTGTTTTTTTTGGTCGCTGCAATACCCCCTCAAAATGCTGTAAGACTGAAAACTGAAAGCATTACGGGTTTTGAAATATGGCAACACAATAAAAAATTTTCTTTTCAAATGTCTGATTTTTTTTGTCACCACTAAAATACTACAAAACTAGACATGCTTGGTATTGCCGTAATCATACTGATGAGCAGAACCATATTGCCAGGTCATTTTTACAACACAATGTACGCTGTAAAAATAATTCCCAATAAACTATCAAAATTGCATTTTGTTTTTGCGATTTCACCGCCCTTGGAATTTTTTTCCCATTTTCCAGTACACTATGTGGTGGAATGAATGTAGAAAAAAGAATCAGAGCTTAGCACGCTTTATAGGTTGGAAGTCCATGGGAGGAAAACCGGTGGCTGCCATGACTCCAGCTGGTGTGGCTCAGCAACATTAGAAAAGTGAAAAGAGCGGCACTTCCAGAGGTAAAATTAAAGCACTATTTTATTTCTTTATACCATAAAACCCGACATAAAAAGCTAAAAAACTGACGCATTTTTGGTGTCCTAGACGCCCTTAATCTTAGCATAGTAATGAAATGACAATGGTCCTGTTTTACACTAAACACAGCCAGTCACAGAGAGGCTGAAAATAACGTGTAATTAGCAGGTATATTATTCCATAGTTTGCCAAAAACACACAAAGGGATTTTACCTCCGCCCCTACGACCAATTATTTCAGGAATAGGGTCCCTGAATGAGGGACTCAGTAAATGGTTGGACAACCATTTGCAACCACTAACTACCAGAACACCGTTTTTTTTTTTTAAAGATAGCACTTCGGTCCTTCGACAATTTGATGAATTTTCATGGAAGGGGGATACACTTTTGCCACACTAGATGTGGCTAATTTGCATTCCTGTATTCCGCATTCACTTGCAGCTACAGCTGTCCAATACCATCTAGTACATATTCTAGTGATCACAAACATTATATTATTACTGTGTTATACTATCTGCTGAAGCACAACTATTTCATGTTCAATTCTACATTTTTTTTTTTGCAAACAGTTGGAGCACCAATGGGTGCTAAATTCTCCCTCACCATACTGTATATGGCACGGTGGGAGGAGAAATTCATTTTTCACCCTGACAACCCCTTCTCCACCCACATCAGGTGGTATGGTCGCTACGCGGACGATCTCCTCCTGGTGTGGGTGGGAAGCACATTGGAATTCTCTGAATTTGATCTATATCTAAATGACAACACATGCAATTTGAAGTTCACAGCTGATCCACTTTCCAATCAAATTTCAATTCTGGACGTTTTCCTCGGAGATTGCATTGCCGATCGTGTACATACATCTTTACACAGGAACAGTATATCAGGCAATACCATTCTCCAATCGACAAGCTGTCACCCCAAACATACTACTAGAGCCATCCCCTATGGAGAAATGTTACATGCTAAATGCATTTGTTCAGACGACAACAGCTTCCTTGGGGAGAGTAATGTTGTACATAACAGATTGCGAGAAAGGGGATATGGAAGTCATTTGATTCAAGGTGCATTCATCAAAGTAAAAAAACAAAACAAGAAATCAACTCCAATATTCCACCAAATATGAACTATGACGCATCTGTTACTTTTTCCACATCCTACAATATAATCAAGTCAAAAATATTATCCCTAAAAAATCTTCCAGTTATCAACCAAGATGACACATTTAGAAAAATCATATCTCAGGGTTGCCGGTTTGTGGCAAAAAGAAGCCGGACCTTTGGCAACATGCTTTCTCCAAGCTTGCTCCAAAGTCCGACCAAAAAGACCCGTTGAGCTCTAGGTCTATTGGTATGACCAGAGGCAGGATGTTGAGGGCTGCATGTATTCGGTGATGTCCCACCAGCCCACCTAAATCTCCCCTGAAGAATCTTTTATGGGAGGAAACGTGTAGGGAGCATCCTACCTCCGAGTCTGATACAAGACCACTGGGTGAAATCTTTGAGCATGAACACACACCAGGATGAGTCTAATTACCTTTCGCTGCAAGACTGTGTGAGACTGTTCTAATTTGTACATGACAGCTATAACCCATAAGGGTCGCAGTATTGTTGCTTTTGCTATATAGACTCTAAGTTTTGGTATAAGCAAATCATGATCATTTCTATAAAAGGCACTTTATTCTCTAAGGCTGCGTGCCCACGTTGCGTATTACAAGTGTATATGCTGCGGAATTTCCGCAGCGTAAACGCTTGTAAAACGCATGTATATCCGCACCCCATGGTCCCCAATGGCATTCCGCAATGTTAATGCCCATGCTGCGGATTTTTCCGCAGCGTATATGCTGCGGTCAAAAATCCGCAGCATGTTCATTAATTTTGCGTTTCCGCATGCGGAATCAATGTGCGGATGGTACCCAAGTCTGGGGGAGAGGAGACTCTCCTCCATACCTGGGTACCAAAGAACCTGTAAAAAAAAGAATAAAATAAAGTTTATACTTATCTTCTGATGTTTTCCCTCCGTCGCGCTGTTGTGTGAAGGACCTGCCACGTCATTGAGTCATATGACCCATCACATGACTCAATGACGTCACCGCAGGTCCTGCACACAACAGCGTGAGCAGCTCAAGACTCCGGACGGGGCAGAGAATGCATCGGTAGGTGAGTATAAACTTTATTTTTTACCATTCTGATTCTTTTTTTTTTAACTATTACTTGGTCACACTATATAAATCCATGCCGGTTGCATGGATTTATATAGTGTGAACAAGTTGTCAAGCACTTTTCCAAGTGATGCTTAAATCACTTGGAGAAGCGCTTGATAACCCGCATGCGGAAATGCATGCAAAGACGCCTCACAAACGCTTCTACCTGGCGGGAAAACCGCATGTAAAATCCGCATGCGATTTTCCCGCCAGGGAGAAGCGTAAAAAATATGCTTCAGTTCCGCAACGTGGGCACTTAGCCTAAGGGTTGCCATGTCAGTGCTATATGTGTGATCTTAAGCTTGCACTTTAGTTATGTATGCATAGACCAACGTGAATTGGTTACACCTATGATGATTGTATGATATTTATTTGGTGTAACATGCACTTTATGTGACATTTCACGGTTATCACACTACTTTTTTATGGCAGAAAGATAAATTGTATGGTATCTGCCCTCTAATCTATGTATTCCTTTATGGTTACGGACCGTGGGTCTTATTCCTCCATGGTGTGATTAGTTGTTGAAACTGAAAATATTGACTTACATACCTCTGGTAGGGTGACCTACTTTTGGATTTCTTTCATGTGTGCATAATTGTTCCATCTTTGGATTAGAGAGATCCTTTGATAGTTGATACTTCTCTGGTCCTTTTAGTATTTTTTATTATATTGTTTCTTTTAATCTATGTCTATTAAAAGTTATATTTTAATACCACTTAGCTATTATACCTGAACAATTAATAGTGGTTGCTGTATCCCCTATTGCGGTTACATATTGTTTCTATTATACCTTTTCTCTGATTGTTCCTCACCTGGTTTTGGCTCCCACTTCTGAGAAAAAATACTGACCAAATATTGATAGTGGGGCTGTGGCCTTAGTCACATTCCGACAAGCTACTCTTCCTAATTCTCTCTGTGAGAAGCAGAAAGAAAAGCTCGTTGTCACGTGACCGTAAGTATGAAAATCGCATATGAGTGAAGTGGCCATGTGATGACAGATGGAACCTGCAAGCAGAGCTGAATCCTGACAGTGAGGATATTACATGCTGTTAGGATTGGCTGCTACAGGACTTTATTTTATAAAATAAGGGCTTGTCCAGGTTAGAGATGAAAGTCTGCAGTCACTGTATGTGACTGATGGCTTCTGAATTCTCACAGCGCATACACTGTGCACTTTTAGGATTCTCTGTTGCCGTGGCAAGAGTGGACGGTCATGTGAGCACAAGTATGAGATTTGTATACTTCTGGCCACATTCCGACTAGACGTGTCTGGCCTTGCTCAATTCATTTTCATTGAGTGAGGCCACACATGTCTAGTCGGCATGTGAACGCATGTATGTAAATTGCCGGCACCAGAGAATCCTGACAGCGTGCAGTGCGCACTGTGAGAATTCAGAAGTCTGTAGTCACATAGAATAACTGCAGACTCATCACAAATGTGGACAACGCCTTTAATGCTCATAACATAAAATATAAAAATGTCAGCATCACAAAAAACATTTACATCCAGGTACCTGATAGAACGAATCCAGAGACAATGTCATCTTTCTTTTCTTCCTCTTCTCCAGACGCCATGATGCCTTTTCTCATCTGCAGCCCGTCTCTGCAGACTTCCATCTTCTCTGGTCTTCTGCAGCACATCCCCACACAATGCCCTTAAAGATAAGAGTGTCATTATAATGCTCCTGAATAAAAATATCTGCCCTACGCTGAGCCCCTGAATAAATAATTGTCCCTTACTATATTCCCTGCACAAAATATGACCCCCACACTGTCCATCTTATGGTACATGCTCTCCACACTGCCTCCTCCTTTCCATACGGGGCCTCCTCTTCACACTGTCCTCTCACACTGTGTCCCCCCTATAGGGCCCAGTCTCTATACTGTGACCCCTCATCCCGCTCTCCCTCCTTGACTTACTGTCCCTTCCTGGCTGTGCCCTTACACTGTCCCCCATACTATACCCCCAACACTACTCAGTCTCTATTCTGTGCCCACTCACACTTTTCTTCCCTTGTACTGTCTCCTTACACATTTCCCCTAACTCCACATATTTCCTCCTCACACATCCCCTCAACTCCCCATACTGTGTCTGCAAACATCCCATCACCCCCGCTCCCCATATTGTGTCCGCACACATCCCATCACCTCTCAACTCCCCATACTGTGTCAGCACACATCCCATCACCCCCGCTCCCCATACTGTGTTGGCACACATCCCATCACCCCCGCTCCCCATACTGTGTTGGCACACATCCCATCACCCCCGCTCCCCATACTGTGTCGGCACACATCCCATCACCCCCGCTCCGCATACTGTGTTGGCACACATCCCATCACCCCCGCTCCCCATACTGTGTCGGCACACATCCCATCACCCCCCGCTCCCCATACTGTGTCGGCACACATCCCATCACCCCCGCTCCACATACTGTGTCCGCACACATCCCATCACCGTTGCTCCCCATACTGTGTCTGCACACATCCCATCACCCTTGCTCCCCATACTGTTTCCACACACATTTTTCTCCTTGCTTCCCATAATGTGTTTGCACCCACCCCCAACTCACTCCCCACAGATTAAATTCCCCCCCCTCGACACAGAATAAACCCCCCCCCCCCATTCTGAACCTTCGGTGTCTTCAGCTACAGGAGCACTTACCACCGACACTCTGCTCTCTTCTGGATGCCGGCGATCGACGTCAGCAGCGCGATCACATGACCTGATCACGCTGCTGACGTCTCTCTAAGCCGATGGTCAGAGCTTCAATTGTACTTGTGTCTGCAAGTTGAACGCTGGGAGCCGGCACACCACAGCTTCTCTGAGTGGGCTGTCAGCATGATGACAGCCTGCTCAGAGAACTGCTGAATCCCGGTCCGGGGGGCGGCAGAATGCAGCCGCTGGGGGAGACACCTGGGACTGCCGCATTTCTCCAAATGAGAAATACTGGAGATGGCAAACTGTTGAATGAAGGAGGCTGATGGACAGGTCTGGTCACATGCTCCTCCACTAAATGACAGTGTGAGAACAGGAGCGCTGTGCTGTGAGGAAGGCTGGAAAACAAGAGAACGGCGCTCACAAAGGACATTAATAATGAACCTGTAATAACCATTAGTAAGCCACACAAAATCATGTCCCCAGCATATCTAGTAGCATAAAGTGGATCACCCCTTAAAGTTTAAAGGGAATCTGTCAGTAGCAGTAACAGTCCTAGGCTGTCTACATGGGCACGCAAGACATAGAAAGCTGAATAAAATAGTACCTACTGACAGATTCCCTTGAATAGAAAATGTTAAAGGGAACCTGACAGCTGATTCAGGTGAGGAGAACAGGCACCTTGTGCTTGCCTTGATGTCCCAGCTATATGCAATGGGAGAGAACCTCCAATCAACAGGGCTCTTGGGTGCCACTTGGAAGCAGGCAAAATGCATAATGCTGAGGAAACCGTGGCACTCACCCTCCCTTAAAATGTCCTTTTATTCAAAAAAAAAGCTTAAAACACAGTGGCAGGAACGAAGCGACTCAAGGTGAGGAGGGGTGTTTAGCGCCGACTGACATACATGTGGGCAGCGTATAGCAGGCACAAGCTGCATGATCTCAGCCCTGCTCTCAGATGCAGCAGCACAATCCTGGAGACAAATCACCTTAGGCCTCAGCCATTTTTCCTCACTCCTTTTTCCCGTCTCTTCTGCCAAGCACTATAAGTTTACTAGGGCGTGAGTTTTGCAGGCTGCGTTGTAATCTGGAATCACCCGTCTGACAGGGGCCATCGTGTCCCAGACCAGAGAGGTACACGGCTGACAGCAGCAGTCACAGCATCATCAGTGGCCAGTGCTAGACCTAGCAGAGCAGCCTGCACGGACACCAATCCTGAGCACGGCAGAGAGATAGAGGCAGCCACCACCTGTGCCTTGTTTACCCTCACTCCCCGGTGTGTACTCTGAGGGATTGGGACACAACCCCAGCTAGTAGCCTCCTGTCCTGCAGCTCCTCAGTTGCTCCCTAGATGTCACCCTCCTACGCCCCCCCCCCGTGTAGGATTTCCACCGGAAGTGTCCCCATCCCGGAAGTACCCTCCTGAAGGTTGGTGCCGCTGTGCATTGTGGGCCGAGTGCACTACTTTGAATGGGGTTTGCGAGACGCGGGATCCCGGTGGGAGCCCTGTTCCGTTACGTAAGGCGGTGACGTCACTGTGTGAGCTCGCCGCTGTGAGTGGTTCTGGGAGGGGTCACGTGACGGCTGAGCCTCCAGGAACAATAATATCAGTGTAATCTCCTGGCTCCATCAGCATGGCTCATAACAAGATACCACCCAGGTGGCTGAACTGCCCTCGCAGGGGACAGCCGGTGGCAGGTAAATGGCTGCAGCAGGGCGCGAGTGGGGTGACACTACACACTGTGGGTGTCATCATGTCTGCATCTGCCTGCCTTCTCAGATCAGGGCATAGCCTCTCCGCCAGGAAGCCTACCCCGTCACGTGTCGGCTGCTTCCCAGACCCTGCCACCCCGTGCTGACACAGCTGCCGCTGTACACTGTGCAGGCAGGGTGGCTGGTAAGCACGTGTGCACAGGCTGCCCGGGCATGCTTCATGGCAGGACAGCTGTGTACGGGATGGTTGGGCACTGTGTGCAGGGGTATACAGCTACATGGTGGCTGCTCACAGTAGTCAGAAAGCCCATCACTGTGTACTGAAGACTTACAGCACTTGTACACTCCAGTCCACGCCTCACAGCTATCAAGAGCTCTGTTTAGTGTCATGGGACATCTGTGTTTACATTCCACAAACAGCCCACCCTGTCCCACTCCTGCTTACAGCTGAGAGTTTGGTCCAATGGTGTCAAGGTTAGCTAAGGCTCTGGAAACAAGTACATCTACCCCCCATGGCTACAATGTAGCTGTGTACTGAAGATACAATGTATCACGCCTTGTAGATTCTGTCAGCAGACAAGTGAAGCATGGATTTTTTTCAGCTTCTGGGTGCTGGCAGCAAACAAGTGAAGCATGGATTCCTTCAGCCTCTGGATGCTGGCAGCAAACTAGTGAAGCATGGATTCCTTCAGCCTCTGGATGCTGGCAGCAAACTAGTGAAGCATGGATTCCTTCAGCATCTGGATGCTGGCAGCAAACAAGTGAAGCATGGATTCCTTCAGCCTCTGGATGCTGGCAGCAAACAAGTGAAGCATGGATTCCATCAGCCTCTGGATGCTGGCAGCAAACAAGTGAAGCATGGATTTTTTCAGCTTCTGGATGCTGGCAGCAAACAAGTGAAGCATGGGTTCCTTCAGCCTCTGGATGCTGGCAGCAAACAAGTGAAGCATGGGTTCCTTCAGCCTCTGGATGCTGGCAGCAAACAAGTGAAGCATGGGTTCCTTCAGCCTCTGGATGCTGGCAGCAAACAAGTGAAGCATGGATTCCTTCAGTCTCTGGATGCTGGCAGCAAACTAGTGAAGCATGGATTCCTTCAGCCTCTGGATGCTGGCAGCAAACTAGTGAAGCATGGATTCCTTCAGCCTCTGGATGCTGGCAGCAAACAAGTGAAGCATGGATTCCATCAGCCTCTGGATGCTGGCAGCAAACAAGTGAAGCATGGATTCCATCAGCCTCTGGATGCTGGCAGCAAACAAGTGAAGCATGGATTCCTTCAGCCTCTGGATGCTGGCAGCAAACAAGTGAAGCATGGATTCCATCAGCCTCTGGATGCTGGCAGCAAACAAGTGAAGCATGGATTTTTTCAGCTTCTGGATGCTGGCAGCAAACAAGTGAAGCATGGGTTCCTTCAGCCTCTGGATGCTGGCAGCAAACAAGTGAAGCATGGGTTCCTTCAGCCTCTGGATGCTGGCAGCAAACAAGTGAAGCATGGATTCCTTCAGCCTCTGGATGCTGGCAGCAAACTAGTGAAGCATGGATTCCTTCAGCCTCTGGATGCTGGCAGCAAACTAGTGAAGCATGGATTCCTTCAGCCTCTGGATGCTGGCAGCAAACTAGTGAAGCATGGATTCCTTCAGCCTCTGGATGCTGGCAGCAAACTAGTGAAGCATGGATTCCTTCAGCCTCTGGATGCTGGCAGCAAACTAGTGAAGCATGGATTCCTTCAGCCTCTGGATGCTGGCAGCAAACAAGTGAAGCATGGATTCCATCAGCCTCTGGATGCTGGCAACAAACAAGTGAAGCATGGATTCCTTCAGCCTCTGGATGCTGGCAGCAAACAAGTGAAGCATGGATTCCTTCAGCCTCTGGATGCTGGCAGCAAACAAGTGAAGCATGGATTCCTTCAGCCTCTGGATGCTGGCAGCAAACAAGTGAAGCATGAAGAGCTGAAGCACAAGGTTTATTAGTAGGTAGATACGTAGAAAAACAAAATCTGTGCTACAAGTAAAAAGAAAGCTGATGTAATCATCAGTTGTGCCTGCAGCAGACTGTGCTACGTTGATAGGATCTGGGCTACTTTCACATATTCATATCCATTTTTCCATCTAAAAAATAACAGACTTTTTTAATACACATTGAATCTTAGCAATAGATCAGTTAAAAATTGATGAAAAACAGATGAAAGACGGAAGAACACAGTATGTCTTTCATGTTTCATTTGTTTTAGGCAACGTTCACGCGTTCAGTATTTGGTTCATATTTGACATTAGTATTTGTAAGCCAAAACCAGGAGTGGGACAGTCAGAGGAAAAGTATAATAAACACGTCACCACTTCTGTATTTTTAATAACGGATGTGTTAATGCAGTGTTAAAAGGAACCTGTCATGTTGTAAATGCAATAAATCTGTGGACCGTACGGTATAGAGAAGATGAGCAGAATATCGGATTATTGGAAAAGATTCAGCACAACTTGTACTTTATTCAGTGAAATCCTTGGTGTTTGTATACATATGTACAGTGGGCGGTCCTACTAGTGATTGACAGCTATCTCTGAATGCTCAGTCAACTCTCAATCACTGAATAGGACCGCGCACTGGACTCGTATCAAAACAAACACCAGGGATATATATATTTATTTATTTTATGCTTTATATTTTTCTTTTGTCATATCCCCAAAAAATGATTACACCGCAAGGTGAAGTATAGCAATGTTTTGGGTAATGTTCCCTTCATCATCCTGTGAGTGAGATATGCATGGAATGTACTGCTTGGACGATAAAGGGACACATCCACTTGTACCAGTATGTGAAGGGATGGACTCGCTGGACTGTCTAGGGATCCAGAGAGAGAGTGTGAAAATTACTTTTACCCATAGGAGAAAGGATCCAGTGGTACAAAAAGCAGTGGATGTATAGGAATGCATTGTATATAGAATGGTGTAGCTGAAATACATACATATATATATATATAAAAATTTATTACAGACCAAAAGTTTGGACACACCTCATTTAAAGATTTTTCTGTATTTTCATGACTGAAAATTGTACATTCGCACTGAAGGCATCAAAACTATGAGTTAACAAATGAGGAATTACATACTTAACAAAAAAGTGTGAAACAACTGAAAATATGTCTTATATTCTAGGTTCTTCAAAGTAGCCACCTTTTGCTTTGATGACTGCTTTGCACACTCTTGACATTCTCTTGATGAGCTTCAAGAGGTAGTCACTGGAAATGGTCTTCCAACAATCTTGAAGGAGTTCCCAGAGATGCTTAGCACTTGCTGGCCCTTTGCCTTCACTCTGCGGTCCAGCTCACCCCAAACCATCTCAATTGGGTTCAGGTCTGGTGGCTGTGGAGGCCAGGTCATCTGGAGTAGCACCCAATCACTCTCCTATTTGGTCAAATAGCCCTTACACAGCCTGGAGGTGTGTTTGGGGTCATTGTCCTGTTGAAAAATAAATAATGGTCCAACTAAACGCAAACCTGATGGAATAGCATGCCGCTGCAAGATGCTGTGGTAGCCATGCTGGTTCAGTATGCCTTCAATTTTGAATAAATCCCCAACAGTGTCACCAGCAAAGCACCCCCACACCATCACACCGCCTCCTCCATGCTTCACGGTGGGAACCAGGCATGTAGAGTCCACCCGTTCACCTTTTCTGCGTCTCACAAAGACACGGTGGTTGGAACCAAAGATCTCAAATTTGGACTCATCAGACCAAAGCACAGATTTCCACTGGTCTAATGTCCATTCCTTGTGTTCTTTAGCCCAAACAAGTCTCTTCTGCTTGTTGCCTGTCCTTAGCAGTGGTTTCCTAGCAGCTATTTTACCATGAAGGCCTGCTGCACAAAGTCTCCTCTTAACAGTTGTTGTAGAGATGTGTCTGCTGCTAGAACTCTGTGTGGCATTGACCTGGTCTCTAATCTGAGCTGCTGTTAACCTGCGATTTCTGAGGCTGGTGACTCGGATAAACTTATCCTCAGAAGCAGAGGTGACTCTTGGTCTTCCTTTCCTGGGGCGGTCCTCATGTGAGCCAGTTTCTTTGTAGCGCTTGATGGTTTTTGCAACTGCACTTGGGGACACTTTCGAAGTTTGCCCAATTTTTCGCTTTGACTGACCTTCATTTCTTAAAGTAATGATGGCCACTCGTTTTTCTTTACTTAGCTGCTTTCTTCTTGCCATAATACATATTCTAACAGTCTATTCAGTAAGACTATCAGCTGTGTATCCACCAGACTTCTGCACAACACAACTGATGGTCCCAACCCCATTTATAAGGCAAGAAATCCCACTTATTAAACCTGACAGGGCACACCTGTGAAGTGAAAACCATTTCCGGTGACTACCTCTTGAAGCTCATCAAGAGAATGCCAAGAGTGTGCAAAGCAGTCATCAAAGCAAAAGGTGGCTACTTTGAAGAATCTAGAATATAAGACATATTTTCAGTTGTTTCACACTTTTTTGTTAAGTATATAATTCCACATGTGTTAATTCATAGTTTTGATGCCTTCAGTGTGAATGTACAATTTTCATAGTCAGGAAAATACAGAAAAATCTTTAAATGAGAAGGTGTGTCCAAACTTTTGGTCTGTACTGTGTATGTATGTATGTATGTATGTATGTGTGTGTGTGTGTGTGTGTGTGTGTGTGTGTATATATATATATATATATATATATATATATATATATATATATATATATATATATATATATATATATATATATATATATATATATATATATATATATATATATATATATATATATATATATATATATATATATATAATATTTTTTTTAAGTGTATAGAAAACGTTAGAGTCTCTGCACAATCAATTCCAATGCATTCTTATAGTGCCACGTATCGGACATATGTATACGTATATCAGAAAATCCTTCTAAGGCCACGGTCCCACTATCAGTATTTGGTCAGTATTCAGTCAGTATTTTTTCTCTGGAGTGGGAGCCAAAACCAGGTGAGGAACAATCAGAGAAAAGGTATAATAGAAACAAGTCACCAATTCTGCATTTATCACCCACTCCTGGTTTTGGCTCCCACTCCTGAGAAAAAAATACTGAATACTGATAGCGGGGCTGTGGCCTAACATGTACTCTGAAAATGCAGTGTGAAAACATCCTGACTGTGTATATATGGTATAATGTGCAGTGTACCCTCTTTTTAGGGTTAGCCTTGAAATATAAAGTTATCTAGGCATATTGACGCATACCAGCATAACATCCGTAGAACAATATTTATGTGCGTGCAGTGTGAATGTTGTCTTACCTTTTCTCCTGATCTTGCTCATTCTTCATCATAGCGGTAATAATATAAAGTTTATTTAACGTGGCTTCCAGACTTAAGATATTCGGTTACGTCAGACCAGTGTGGGTCAGACACCAAGCACCCTTATTGATCAGCTGTTTTCAGTTCCAGCAGTGGCCAGAACCGCACGGCTTTGTTCACTGTGCAGGGGCTTTTGCTGTTCCCTGTTTCTGCAGTGGCCATTACACAGTAAATGGAATTGTGTTGTTCTGGCTTCACTTACTGTTTACATCCGACTATTTTTATTTTTTTTTACCATCAGCGCTTTGCTTATTGACATTATTCAGCGTTTACTTCCTTTAAGTTTCCTTTGGTCTCATATACCATATGTGAAAAGATCTTTGTGTTTCGCATTTGTTTGTAATATATAAATAACTCTCCACAGGGAGAAACGTTACCCATTAGACCGCACTAAGAAGCCTCTCATACTGCCAAATCAGATCTCATACTTTACACTGACGAGGGGCAATACCCCAAAAGACCGTCTCTGCAAATTGAGATTCTGCTTTAGCTTTTATCCTAAGTCATGTGGCAAGGCTTATTAAATTGTCGTGACTTTTAGGGATTGCTACTTCCAATAGATGGTACTAGAGTCTTCTTCCTCTCTAAAGAGGCAATTTGCATATTTAATATCCCAGAAGAGCATTGCAAAGCTTAGAAGCCTCCTCACGCTGGCATGCCACTCTCCACAAGGAGAAATGTTACCCCTTAGATCATACATACAAATGCGAAACGCGAAGATCTTTCCCATACGATACTCGAGACCAAAAGATATTCGTGTTTATATATATATATATATATATATATATATATATATATATATATATACATATACATATACACACATACACACATACACACATACACACATACACACACACATACACACACACACATTGGAATGAACAATGTGGTTTCTTTGAGAGCCCCATTTATTTTTACCAATCTCTCTAAACTTCCTTGTGCTTCACCTATACATGCTCACAGAATGCTCTATTCTTTGTCCTCAGTTATAGAGCTGTCATTGCTTGGCATTCAGAATGTAACCTCTTTTTTGTTAGGGAGCCTATTGTGTTATTTTGGGTAAATGCTTTGTTATAGAATGTTTTCTAGATGAAATGGTCCCAGGGCCAGAGGTAAGCCACATGCACAAACTGTGCTTTGGTGGTGGATTGCTGCTACAGAGTTTCTCTAGGCTAATACTGTTCCACCATTGTGGATGACATTTTAAGAAATCTCATCCAGAGTTGATGGGGCCTGTCCATTTATGTTGTATGTTTCTACAGTGAATTTCACATTTTGAACTGTGGCAAATTCCCAGCATTTCCACAACAAAATCTGCTCAAATTTGTGCCGATTTTGTTGATTTAAACTTCTTTGTGAGTCCTCCAGTGAAAATCACCCATGTGCAAGTGCCCTAAAAATAGAGATGTCCATACCAGCCTATCATTTGTAAAGACGTTTTCCAGGCTACATCAAGTTTTCAAAACGGTTTAGCTTGCCAAATCTTAAATGTGTACTATGCCCATTGTTAGGATTTGGCTCTGCTTGCCCTATTGAGCAATGAGTCACGTAAACATAAAGGGCTTGTCCACTACTAGGACAACCCCCTCTTGATCTACATGTTTTGTGCCAATAAAATAAAAAATCTTATACTCACCTCCCATGCCGGCGCCGTTCCAGCGGTATCAGCACTCCTGTTCCCGGGGCTCTCATGCGGTTGTTATGACATGTGAGCCCGATGCCCAATCAGCGATGGTGTCATTGTCCCGGCCTTCGGACGTATTGAACATCAAGAGGAAGTAAGAGATCAGCCGCAGCCCGGACTTCTTCTTGATGATCAATTTGTCCGAAGACGGAGACAGTAACGCCAGTGCTGATTGGACACCGGGCTCACGTATCATAACAACCTCACGGCAGCCCCATGACCACTAGTGCTGACACCACTGTGATGGCGTCAGGACGGGAGGTGAGTATAAGCTTTTTTTATTTTATCGGTGCCAAACATTTAGGTCAAGAAGGACAACCCCTTTAAGTATGCATATCACCAACTAGCTGATTCTCTCAAATATTGAGAAACACAGGAAGAGCTGTTAATTGACACATGAACGCACTTGCTCTCATGTGACGACTGCTCGAACCAGAAAGCAGAGCCAAATTCTGAAAATATCTTCTAGCTTGGTAAACCCCTTTTAACGTTCCCCTGAGTCGTAATAACTGGAAACTAGTTGTTTTAATCCACATATAAGAAAAATTATCCAGCTCACCTTCCAAGAGCTAAATATCCAAAATAGTTTGTGCCACATGATGGTCTAGTAGACTGTGCTGGAATCCCAGCACTTATCTTCAAAGATCAAAACAAATCTGAATCCTTTATTTCATAAGATTAAAATCCAACATAATATAAAAAAAAATCCCAAGTAGAAAAGAGTGGCCTCTCGAGCCTTAATCAGCTCCTTCTTTCTCATTTGTCTGCTAATGCTTATTCTTGAACCACAACATTCACTCCTCAACATTGAAACTACAACACCAAGAAGGAAAAATATTGGAATTATGGAAATCACAGGATTGATAGGCATGTTATTGATATGCAAATTCTGAAAGACTGGAAACAAGATTTTCAAAACCTATCGATTTATTTAGTAACAACTATGAGGGACACATGCAGAAATTTATGCACTTCCATGCCTTGTCATGGTATCAATGAGGTTATTCATGGCTGAATAATGTTCTGCCTCGCTGAATGTAACTGGGGCCACCTCATCAAGATCTGCTTCTGCCAACTTCCTTTGTAATTGCCGACCAGTGATGTCCCAGACATGCTTGTTGAGTGACATGTGCAGGAAATGGTAGCACTTTTATGCCAAGCAGACTACTCACAGGAGTATGAACAATATGTGGTCTGGCATTGTCGTGTTTGCAAACTGCTCCTGGGACACTGGAGAAATAGCCATAGTTCTGGTTAGACCACCAAATCAATGTAATGCTGAACTGGGATTTGACATCCGATGCATGATCAGTAGAGCAGGGACTAGCCCAGGTCCTGAAACGTTGGTCACTGATGACGCTTCGTATCCGGGAAGGGGCAGAGGCTGCGGCAGCATGCTCTGGGACTCTCAAACGAAGAGTCATCAAAAAGAAAGTCTAAAAAAATAAATAAAGCAGATAATGTAGTGAGGGAATGGTAGGAACTTTTTAATTTAATGTATATTAGAAAATAATTGGATTATGGCATTTAGATTAAAAATGTATTTGTTTCAGACGATCCCTTTAATGGATTAATTTACATGACTTGTTGCATTAACAGAATGTATTTAGAAGCTTCTCCAGCAGGCTTCTGATTAGGACTGGTGTTAATAACACCAGTCTTAATGACACTAAAAAGGAAGGTGCACTGGAAATGCGGAATTTACTATTTTTTTTTGCCATATTAGAAAAGTAAATCAAAGTTTGTGTGAAAAACTATATTAGTAATACTCTGGAGGCAGAAGAGGCATTTGTGTGAAGGTAATGTTCCAGCAGGCTAGTTTTATTGAAACTCCTGTTAGTCCTGGGTTTCCCTAATGGCTGTTTCAAGAGTTCATTTTTGGTAACTTTAGTAATGTCTCATTCGGATTTTTATGTTCTCTTTACAGGGAAATTCTTACCTTTAAAGACTATGCTGGGTCCCAAATATGATGATCAAGTGCCCGAGGAGAATCGTTTTCACCCGAGCATGCTGTCAAACTACTTGAAGAGTCTTAAGGTTTGAGAATTCTGCTGCTCTTTAGTTTTGATGACGAATCCTTGCATTGCAGATAGAATTAAGATGCTTTAATAACTGTAGATAAATTTACTTTGCTTTAAATTGCTTTAAATAGCTGTATTTGTAGTTCAACTCCAATCACCAAACACTTCCTATCATCTACTGTGGTTCTTCTTGGGCTCTATCATGGACTGGACCCCTATATGCAGTTGTGCCATATGTTGCCCACTTTATAACGTTTGCATTCATGTCTTACATATGAATCTTTGCCAAATTAGCTATTAGTAATACACTAGTTTTCTAATATCTGGGGACTTGTAATCATTTGTGTCTTATCAATCTTTGACTTTCATTTTCTTTACCACATAAACCCTTCTTTGTGCTGCCACTACTTGAGATACTTGACTAATTTCCTTGGGCTTCCTAGTACCTGAGCGAATAGTCTTAAGCCCTGATTCATCATTTGCGGTTTTTATTGTCTTGTAGTATTATTTTCCATTTTTTGGTACTAAATTCTTCAAAATGGCGCTCGCGATTCACGAATAGAAAAGTTTTATGTTGAACTGGTTTTTGCAATTATTTGACACCAAAGTCTCAGGTGTTGCGCAAAATACTGCAAAAATTGTGCTAAAATACTGGTGTACTCAGGAATGCACTAGGAGTGAAGGGGGTCTGGAGTGGAGTTGTGCCAATTTTTGTTTAAAAAGTCTCAATTGATGAATCAGATCAAAACATCTGGAATCTCTAAACTCTGCCCACGAAGCTGAAAACCAAAAATAGGTGAGCACGTAGAAAATAGACTTAAAAAAGAGGCAAATAGAATAATTAATTGGGTGCAAACAAAAAAAAAAAAAGGCACAAAACAAGACAAAAATACAAAAGAAATTAAGAATTTGGGCCATAACTTCTATTGTGTGTAACTCTTCTTCTTCTTCTTCTTCTTTCTTTTTCCCTACTGACAATGTTGACACCCTTTTAATAGGAACCTGTCATCTGAATAAAGCTGCTGGAACCACAGACAGCATAAATCGGACACATTCATCTATGTTTTAACCTGAAACGCTGCAGTTAACATGCTTTAAAAAGCTGATGGGGCGTCTTGGAAAGCTAGCTTGAGGCTGGTCCCTGGCAGCCTTTTTGTGTCCTGCTCCTCTTGACTGACAGGTCTCTTCCTATGTGTGTGCATAGGGGACTTGCCTCGTACCAGTTATGAGTTTTCCATTCCCGTAGCTCTTCACCAACGCAGTCAGTAATGCAGCAAGTGTCTGATTCATAGTGTCTGTGGTTCGGGGGGCATGAATCAGATGACCAGTTCCCATACACTAGATGTACTTTGGAATTACGGTGTATCGAATATTATGTATTTGTGCCTTATATTGCTGAAGAATTATAAAAATAAAGCTAAATAAGTCATGGTGAATTATGACCTGGGGAAAGTATGAATCATTTTCTATTTTTTTTCCTTTTCAGGTAAAAATGGGTCTTTTAGTTGATTTAACTAATACTACCAGGTTCTATGATCGGAATGATATTGAAAAGGAAGGAATAAAGTACATAAAGCTTCAGTGCAAAGGGTGAGTGTACATGTCTGATATAATAGTTGATGGTTATTTGTGTAAGACCATGTGCCAGGCTCACACACAGAATCTGCTTTAATTTTGTCGGAAATGTATGTGAATATTTTTTTTCATCATCTGTTTATACATTTTGGAAAATAATTACTCTATGTATATTCTTGATGCAGATACAACCTATTTTTTCTTTTATGAAGAGAGTCCAACAATCTTTATTGGAGAAGGATCCCTAAACCTTTGAGAACTGCGCATGTGGCTTTGTGGAAACCTCTATGCACAAGACTGTTTTATTTTTGAATAATATTTTGCTAATACTTTGCATATATTAAGGACCTCTTGGGTATAAAAAACTTAAAAAGTGACAGAAGATGAAATTAAAAGATTTTTCTCATTAACAAATCAGATGATTTCCCTCAATATTACAGGGATACAGATTTTAGTTCATTTTACCAGAGTGAGCGCAGAGGATTCCCTTCCCAGATACCAAATGTGACTGGAGAAGGATCTGATTTCATACATCATCTGAATGTGAATAGTAAATAAAGATTTGTGCTCAAGCCTAGCAGAATTTGGTCAGTTTCACCATTTTTGTCCAGATGCTGTTCCATAGAACATCATGAGAATTGATTCACCTATTTTCCTCAGAAATTCACAGAAGGTGGTTGGTAACCTAGGCAACGAGCAGTAAACAGTAAAATTAAAAATATCTCTGTTTGTAAGAACAGAGAAAATTGTTAGTCCAAAAATATGCTTCTGGTAATTATCAAACCCACTTTTTAGCAAGAAAAACTCTTGCTCACTTGCTAAAAAGGTGTGCTTCTTATATTCTTGAGATACCTATAAATCTTCCTTCTCAATCACTGAGAAAACTATTCAACTGCACAGTTCTCTCTTTCCTCCCAACAGCCTGACACTGCAGTCTGAACGGTTCAGGGCAGGAGAGAAGGCTACCGGGACCTACACTTCATTAAAATTTAATGGATGCTTAAAGGGGTTTTCCCATGACCAAAAGTTCATTTTAATCAATAGATATTGGAATAATAATAAGTTCCACAATTGGATGTGTTTAAAAAAAATGTCCCTGTGCTGAGATAATCTTATGAATGTGCCCCTGCTGTGTACTGTGTAATGGCTGTGTCTGACCGTACAGGAACATGATCTGATCATACCACATCTCCTGGACATGGGGGGTGGGGGAGTATACAGATAGGACAGCACAAGATCACAGCTGATAATTTTTGCGAGGTAAAATATTTCCCTGCCTGTTTTTAAACAATGTTTTACTTCACAGAAAGAATCATTTGCGATCCCGTGCTGTAATATCTGTGTACTCTTTTGCTTCCTCCACTGTCCAGGAGCTGTGGTATGATCAGACCATGTTCCTGCACGGTGAGACACAGCCATTACACAGCACACAGCAGGGGCACATTTATGAGATTATCTCAGCACAGGGACATTTTATTTAAACATCCAATTGTGGAACTTTATTATTATTATTATTATTATTATTCAAAGATCTATTGATTAAAATCAACTTTTGTTCGTGGGAAAACCACCTTAACATCTTGACTAGGTGAAGGACTTTTTATGCCTGAAATGAGGTTGTGTTGATAGAGCATAGCTGTGTGCGTGCTTGTAGCAGAGCGGTTTGTGTGTGTGAGTGTATATATAAACTGCAGAGCTTTGTGTGTATATACAGCTTCTAGCAGAGCTGTGTGTGTGTGTGTGCTTCTAGCAGAGCTGTGTGTGTGTGTGCTTCTAGCAGAGCTGTGTGTGTGTGTGTGCTTCTAGCAGAGCTGTGTGTGTGTGTGTGCTTCTAGCAGAGCTGTGTGTGTGTGTGCTTCTAGCAGAGCTGTGTGTGTGTGTGCTTCTAGCAGAGCTGTGTGTGTGTGTGCTTCTAGCAGAGCTGTGTGTGTGTGTGTGCTTCTAGCAGAGCTGTGTGTGTGTGTGTGCTTCTAGCAGAGCTGTGTGTGTGTGCTTCTAGCAGAGCTGTGTGTGTGTGCTTCTAGCAGAGCTGTGTGTGTGTGTGTGCTTCTAGCAGAGCTGTGTGTGTGTGTGTGTGTGTGTGCTTCTAGCAGAGCTGTGTGTGTGTGTGCTTCTAGCAGAGCTGTGTGTGTGTGTGCTTCTAGCAGAGCTGTGTGTGTGTGTGCTTCTAGCAGAGCTGTGTGTGTGTGTGCTTCTAGCAGAGCTGTGTGTGTGTGTGCTTCTAGCAGAGCTGTGTGTGTGTGTGTGTGCTTCTAGCAGAGCTGTGTGTGTGCTTCTAGCAGAGCTGTGTGTGTGTGCTTCTAGCAGAGCTGTGTGTGTGTGCTTCTAGCAGAGCTGTGTGTGTGTGCTTCTAGCAGAGCTGTGTGTGTGTGCTTCTAGCAGAGCTGTGTGTGTGTGCTTCTAGCAGAGCTGTGTGTGTGTGTGTGTGCTTCTAGCAGAGCTGTGTGTGTGTGCTTCTAGCAGAGCTGTGTGTGTGTGCTTCTAGCAGAGCTGTGTGTGTGCTTCTAGCAGAGCTGTGTGTGTGTGCTTCTAGCAGAGCTGTGTGTGTGTGCTTCTAGCAGAGCTGTGTGTGTGTGCTTCTAGCAGAGCTGTGTGTGTGTGTGCTTCTAGCAGAGCTGTGTGTGTGTGCTTCTAGCAGAGCTGTGTGTGTGTGTGTGCTTCTAGCAGAGCTGTGTGTGTGTGCTTCTAGCAGAGCTGTGTGTGTGTGTGTGCTTCTAGCAGAGCTGTGTGTGTGTGCTTCTAGCAGAGCTGTGTGTGTGTGCTTCTAGCAGAGCTGTGTGTGTGTGCTTCTAGCAGAGCTGTGTGTGTGTGTGTTTCTAGCAGAGCTGTGTGTGTGCTTCTAGCAGAGCTGTGTGTGTGTGTGTGTGTGCTTCTAGCAGAGCTGTGTGTGTGTGTGTGCTTCTAGCAGAGCTGTGTGTGTGTGTGCTTCTAGCAGAGCTGTGTGTGTGTGTGCTTCTAGCAGAGCTGTGTGTGTGTGTGTGCTTCTAGCAGAGCTGTGTGTGTGTGCTTCTAGCAGAGCTGTGTGTGTGTGTGTGCTTCTAGCAGAGCTGTGTGTGTGTGTGTGCTTCTAGCAGAGCTGTGTGTGTGTGTGCTTCTAGCAGAGCTGTGTGTGTGTGTGCTTCTAGCAGAGCTGTGTGTGTGTGTGCTTCTAGCAGAGCTGTGTGTGTGTGTGCTTCTAGCAGAGCTGTGTGTGTGTGTGCTTCTAGCAGAGCTGTGTGTGTGTGTGTGCGCTTCTAGCAGAGCTGTGTGTGTGTGTGCGCTTCTAGCAGAGCTGTGTGTGTGTGTGCGCTTCTAGCAGAGCTGTGTGTGTGTGCTTCTAGCAGAGCTGTGTGTGTGTGTGTGCTTCTAGCAGAGCTGTGTGTGTGTGTGCTTCTAGCAGAGCTGTGTGTGTGTGTGTGCTTCTAGCAGAGCTGTGTGTGTGTGCTTCTAGCAGAGCTGTGTGTGTGTGCGCTTCTAGCAGAGCTGTGTGTGCGCTTCTAGCAGAGCTGTGTGTGTGTGCGCTTCTAGCAGAGCTGTGTGTGTGTGTGTGTGCTTCTAGCAGAGCTGTGTGTGTGCTTCTAGCAGAGCTGTGTGTGTGCTTCTAGCAGAGCTGTGTGTGTGTGTGCTTCTAGCAGAGCGGTGTGTGTGTGCTTCTAGCAGAGCGGTGTGTGTGTGCTTCTAGCAGAGCTGTGTGTGTTTGTGTGCTTCTAGCAGAGCTGTGTGTGTGTGTGTTTCTAGCAGAGCTGTGTGTGTGTGTGTTTCTAGCAGAGCTGTGTGTGTGTGTGCTTCTAGCAGAGCTGTGTGTGTGTGCTTCTAGCAGAGCTGTGTGTGTGTGCTTCTAGCAGAGCTGTGTGTGTGTGCTTCTAGCAGAGCTGTGTGTGTGTGCTTCTAGCACAGCTGTGTGTGTGCTTCCAGCACAGCTGTGTGTGTGTGCTTCTAGCACAGCTGTGTGTGTGTGCTTCTAGCACAGCTGTGTGTGTGTGCTTCCAGCACAGCTGTGTGTGTGTGCGTGCTTCCAGCACAGCTGTGTGTGCATGTACAGCAGAACGTAGAGTGCATGCAGCAGTGTTTGTGTGTGTGTGTGTGTGTGTATATATGTGTGCTGCAGAGAGTGTACATAATGTTCGTGCTTTAAAGCTATATGTGTATAATACAGAAGCTGCAGAGAAGAGCTAACAATTGATCAGTTGTCTTCCTGTTTTATCCCAGTGCATTAAAATGAGTGATATTGACCTTTCCACTTCTATACAGGAAATATGTGTTTCCTGTTTTCTGCTGTCTAAACTTCAGGTGCATCTTTTAGTAAGGTGCGTCCTATAGTCCCAACACACGGTAAATTGCACAGTTACAGTGGGTACGGAAAGTATTCAGACCCCTTTAAATTTTTCTCTTTGTTTCATTGCAGCCATTTGGTAAATTCTAAAGTTCCATTTTTTTCTCATTAAAGTACACTCTGCACCCCATCTTGACAGAAAAAAACAGAAATGTAGAAATTTTTGCAAATTTATTAAAAAAGAAAAACTGAAATATCACATGGTCATAAGTATTCAGACCTTTGGCTCAGACACTCATATTTAAGTCACATGCTGTCCATTTCCTTGTGATCCTCCTTGAGATGGTTCTACTCCTTCATTGGAGTCCAGCTGTGTTTATTAAACTGATAGGACTTGATTTGGAAAGGCACACACCTGTCTGTATAAGACCTCACAAATCACAGTGCATATCAGACCAAATGAGAATCATGAGCTCAAAGGAACTGCCCAAGGAGCTCAGAGACAGAATTGTGGCAAGGCACATATCTGGCCAAGGTTACAAAAGAATTTCTGCATTACTCAAGGTTCCTAAGAGCACAGTGGCCTCCATAATCCTTAAATGGAAGAAGTTTGGGACCACCAGAAGTCTTCCTAGACCTGACCGTCCAGCCAAACTGAGCAGTCGTGGGAGAAGAGCCTTGGTGAGAGAGGTAAAGAAGAACCCCAAGATCACTGTGGCTGAGCTCCAGAGATGCAGTAGGGAGATGGGAGAAAGTTCCACAAAGTCAACTATCACTGCAGCCCTCCACCAGTCGGGGCTTTATTGCAGAGTGGCCCGACGGAAGGCTCTCTTCAGTGCAAGACATATGAATGCCCGCATAGAGTTTACGCAAAAACACATGAAGGACTCCTAGACTATGAGAAATAAGATTCTCTGGTCTGATGAGATGAAGATAGAACTTTTTGGTGATAATTCTAAGCTGTATATGTGGAGAAAACCAGGCACTGCTCATCACCTGCCCAATACAATCCCAACAGTGAAACATGGTGGTGGCAGCATCATGCTATGGGGGTGTTTTTCAGCTGCAGGGACAGGATGACTGGTTGGAATTGAAGGAAACATGAATGCGGCCAAGTACAGAGATATCCTGGATGAAAACCTCTTCCAGAGTGCTCTGGACCTCAGACTTAGCCGAAGGTTCACCTTCCAACAAGACAATGACCTTAAGCACACAGCTAAAAAACAAAGGAGTGGCTTCAGAACAACTCTGTGACCATTCTTGACTGGCCCAGTCAGAGCCCTGACCTAAACCCAATTGAGCATCTCTGGAGAGACCTGAAAATGGCTGTACACCAACGTTCACCATCCAACCTGACGGAACTGGAGAGGATCTGCAAGGAAGAATGGCAGAGGATCCCCAAATCCAGGTGTGAAAAACTTGTTGCATCATTCCCAAGAAGACTCATGGCTGTACTAGCTCAAAAGGGTGCTTCTACTCAATACTGAGCAAAGGGTCTGAATACTTATGACCATGTGATATTTCAGTTTTTCTTTTTTAATAAATTTGCAAAAATTTCTACATTTGTTTTTTTTTTTCAGTCAAGATGGGGTGCAGAGTGTACTTTAATGAGAAAAAATGAACTTTTCAGAATTTACCAAATGGCTGCAATGAAACAAAGAGTGAAAAATTTAAAGGGGTCTGAATACTTTCCGCACCCACTGTATTTGTTTTGACAAGCACTTTGTCATTTTAATAATTTATGATGTTGAGACAACCCGTTTAAGATACCGAAGAGGTAATAAATACTGAGCATTAAATTGAAGCTTGCAGGACAAAAGTACAGTCTAAATTATTAAGTGATACAAATTCTGACTAGCAATAACTTTGATTTATTTTCGTTCTGTAGACATGGGGAATGTCCATCAAAAGAAAACACTGAAACCTTTATCCGACTCTGTGAGAAATTTGCGGATAGAAGCCCGGATGAGCTTATTGGTATGTCACTACATCCTTCTCTTTCAAATGATGGTTGTAACAGGACAAACTAAGCACAACATGATTAACATGTAATAAAACTTATTAATTAATCATAGAGCATAAGGCGGTGAAATGCTGATTCCCTTGGGCACCGTGCTGCAGAGGTATAGACAGTCTGTACTGCCACAGTGTGTTCTATATGGTGCCGTATTCCAGAGATATTCACATTAGAAACATTGCTTTAGATAAAATGAGCTATGTAATATGGTGGAACAAGATATCATCCTGTGGAGCTTGAGAGAAAAAACAAACCTCTGTGTTTCTCCATATGAGATTAGAGGCACCATAAAAGCTTATGGGATTGTATTATGCCTTCGTACAACAATGAGGTTGTACTGAGCTGCTACATGCTAGTGTTCATGAGCTCAAAATACATTAAAGGGTACTCCGGGGAAATAAAAATGATTTTAATGGCATGCCTTCATAAACAGTAGAGATAACATAAATAGTGCTCTTTATAGTGCTGTCAGTACCTGCAATTCACTGTGACGTTGGAGATGCTCCTCACTGCTCCCCCTCCCTTCTGGGATGTGATGTCACAGATCAGGGAGCATGACCTGCTTCTGACTTCTAATAGTAGCCAGACCCCTGATAATGTCTCTTGTCTGCAGTCTGTGATGAAGAGGCGTGGTGGGGTGGTGGGGGCTACAAACTACACCTCTCAATGAATTTATCTAGCGGTGCAGTGATCATTGACACCACTGGTGTGTTACAGAATTTTATACCATTGGGCAGTGAAGAATAAATACTTTACTACAATTTTTTTTTCTTTTTTTTAGCCCCATATTTTACATTTTCACGAGGGAAAATGGGTAAATATTTCACACAATTTCGGCTGAATGTAAAAATACCCCATATGTGACTGTACAGTACTGCTTAGCCACACGGTGAGACTCTGGAGGGATGGAGCTCTATTTGCCTCTTGGAGAACAAATTATCGTAGAATAGTTTACGGACTCCATATACAGAGCCCCTAAGTGCTAGTAGAGGAGAATTCCCCTTCAAGTGACCCCATTTTGGAAATTACACCTTCTGGGAATTTATCTACTGGTGTAGGGTCGATTTTGACTCAATGGGTGTTTTCTAGAAACTCGCAGCAGTGGATGTTACTGAGTGAAAATTGAAAATCTGCTATCGTAGCTTTCTTATATTTTTATGCCCAGCTCGTGCTCCTGGAGACATGGACCAGTAAATTAGCCGGGCTCTCATTGCTGCAGAAATGCCAAACATGTAGACGGTAAATGTGGTTTAGGCACACTGGGACTCAGAAGGGATTTGAGAGCTCAGAATTCGCTGGATTTCATTTGGGGGATGAGGAGTCATATCGCTTTTCCAGAGCCTTTGTGCTACCAGTAACGTGCAAGCTCCCTACGTTTCTATTGACAGATGACGGACCAGAGTGAGGACTTGCTTTTTTTTTTTTTTTTTTTTTTTTTTTGTGGATTTAGTTGGCGCTTTTTGTTTTATAGGGAACATTTTACTTACTTTGGGTTGCCATGACAACGATCCGGCCCTCGCAATGATGTTGCGGGGACGCCAATCGGACAGGAGAAGGAACCCAGCCCCCTCCCTCTCCTAGCCTCCTAAATGTTGCAATCAATATTGATCTCTGCATTTAGGGGGATAAACAGCGGGGGGCGGTGCTGTCACATAAGCAGAGCTCTTGTGCCCTCACTATCGCCATGACCAGCACCCGGGCAAGTGCCGGGGCCCTGAGCAGGCGGGGGGGCCCATTCGCCGTCGGGCACCCCGCCGCGCTATGGGACCTGTGAGCGGAGGAGAGCGGTGTCAGCGTCCGGTCCCCCCGCTTGCTCAGGGCCCCGGCAGCCGGCGAAACAATACTCTCCTCTCCCCGTGCCTCCCCAGCAGCTCCAGTCTCTTCCGCGTCCTCTGACTGACGTTTGAGGTCAGAGGGCGCGGTGACGTCTTTACACCGCTCTCTCTCTCCTGAGCCGTCACAGCGCAGAGCGGGAGGACGCCGGCGACGCTGAGGAGTCCGGAGCTGAGCAGCGGCAGGGGGGTGACATCCTGCATGGGGCATTATATGAAGGGGGTGACATCCTGCATGGGGCATTAAAAAGGGGGAAAGTGACATCCTGCCTGAGGCATTATATGGGGGGTAGTGACATCCTGCATGGGGTATTATAAGGGGGGGTGACATCCTGCATGGGGCACTATAAGGGGGGGTGACATCCTGCATGGGGCATTATATGGGGGGAACAGCCTGCATGGAGCGTTATAAGGGGGCCAGTATCCTGTATGGAGCGTTATATGGGGGCCAGTATCCTGTATGGAGCGTTATATGGGGGCCAGTATCCTGTATGGAGCGTTATATGGGGGCCAGTATCCTGTATGGAGCGTTATATGGGGGCCAGTATCCTGTATGGAGTGTTATATGGGGGCCAGTATCCTGTATGGAGTGTTATATGGGGGCCAGTATCCTGAATGGAGCGTTATATGGGGGGCCGGTATTCTGTATGGAGCAATTCGCCGGTTTCTGAGCTATTGTGGAATTTGCAATAGATATGTCATGTAACGTAAGAAGTGAAATCTTTGGCATTGTACTATATATATATTTCTCTGCGGTATCTGTCCATCATGAATCGTGGTATGTGTTTAAAGGGGCCCACTGAGACTCTTTCGCCCGGGGCCCACAAAAACCTGGAGCCGGCCCTGGCCATGACGTACCGACATGTCAAAGGTATTGAACCCCTATCCGACCATGACGTATAGGTATGTCAAAGGTTGTGAAAGGGTGTTCCCATCTCCAAGATCCTATCCCAATATGTTGTAGGTGTAACAATACGATTAACAAATACCTCCAATTAGAAATGTAGCATAGTTCTTCTGATTTGCTATGTCGCTTAACCCATGTGGCATTGCAGTAGCTTAACATCAGCTATCAGATTGCATGAACTTAACCCCATCATGACCGCCAATGGTAGATAAACGTTGGCGCTCGCTGGGCTCTGTGCAGCGCTGATGTTTCTCTTTTGTTGGCAGTCTTGCAACGCTCAAGACCCGCAGAGTCCTGCAAGCTCTGGGATTACAATGCAGAGCGATAGCTCTGACTGGCGACATGATCGGGACCTGACTGGCTCAGGTCCCAATGATGTTAACCTTTTGTTATCTTCTAGAAGCCGCGCTCCATAGCAATTTCGGCATTTATACGTTTGTGAGAGGGAGGGGACTCCTTCTGGCATCCCCTGTCTGAGGGTTGTTATGGCAGCCACAGATGAAATGATGACCTCCGCGTCTGCCAGCCACGGTGGCCCGTTAGACCTTGCTGCTGGCTGAGGCTAACAGGTGATCTGTTAGTGTAAAGCTGAACGATCTCCTGCATTGCAATTCATGTCTATTGCAATGCATGAGACCAGTGATCAGAGAAATAAAAGTTCCATAGAGGGACTAAGTAAAAAGAAAAAGTAACATTTCTTCTTTTTAAAACCATTAAAAAATAAATGAAAAAAAAATATAATATATATATAATATGTGTGTGTGTGTGTATATATATATAATATTAGTACAGACCAAAAGTTTGGACACACCTAATTTAAAGATTTTTCTGTATTTTCATGACTATGAAAATTGTGCATTCACACTGAAGGCATCAAAACTATGAATTAACACATGTGGAATTATATACTTAACAAAAAAGTGTGAAACAACTGAAAATATGTCTTATATTCTAGGTTCTTCAAAGTAGCCACCTTTTGCTTTGATGACTGCTCTGCACACTCTTGGCATTCTCTTGATGAGCTTCAAGAGGTAGTCACTGGAAATGGTCTTCACTTCACAGGTGTGCCCTGTCAGGTTTAATAAGTGGGATTTTTTTGCCTTATAAATGGGGTTGGGACCATCAGTTGTGTTGTGCAGAGTCTGGTGGATACACAGCTGATAGTTCTACTGAATAGGCTGTTAGCTGCTTTTTTCTTGCCATAATACAAATGCTAAGTAAAGAAAAACGAGTGGCCATCATTACTTTAAGAAATGAAGGTCAGTCAGTCCGAAAAATAGGGCAAACTTTGAATGTGTCCCCAAGTGCAGTTGCAAAAACCATCAAGCGCTACAAAGAAACTGGCTCACATGAGGACCGCCCCAGGAAAGGAAGACCAAGAGTCACCTCTGCTTCTGAGGATAAGTTTATCCAAGTCACCAGCCTCAGAAATCGCAGGTTAACAGCAGCTCAGATTAGAGACCAGGTCAATGCCACACAGAGTTCTATCAGCAGACACATCTCTACAGCAACTGTTAAGAGGAGACTTTGTGCAGCAGGCCTTCATGGTAAAATAGCTGCTAGGAAACCACTGCTAAGGACAGGCAACAAGCAGAAGAGACTTGTTTGGGCTAACGAACACAAGGAATGGACATTAGACCAGTGGAAATCTGTGCTTTGGTCTGTTGAGTCCAAATTTGAGATCTTTTGTTCCAACCACCGTGTCTTTGTGCGACGCAGAAAAGGTGAACGGATGGACTCTACATGCCTGGTTCCCACCATGAAGCATGGAGGAGGAGGTGTGATGGTGTGGGGGTGCTTTGCTGGTGACACTGTTGGGGATTTGTTCAAAATTGAAGGCATACTGAACCAGCATGGCTACCACAGCATCTTGCAGCGGCATGCTATTCCATCCGGTTTGTGTTTAGTTGGACCATCATTTATTTTTCAACAGGACAATGACCCCAAACACACCTCCAGGCTGTATAAGGGCTATTTGACCAAGAAGGAGAGTGATGGGGTGCTACGCCAGATGACCTGGCCTCCACAGTCACCAGACCTGAACCCAATCGAGATGGTTTGGGGTGAGCTGGACCGCAGAGTGAAGGCAAAAGGGCCAACAAGTGCTAAGCATCTCTGGGAACTCCTTCAAGATTGTTGGAAGACCATTTCCGGTGACGATCTCTTGAAGCTCATCAAGAGAATGCCAAGAGTGTGCAAAGCAGTCATCAAAGCAAAAGGTGACTACTTTGAAGAACCTAGAATATAAGATATATTTTCAGTTGTTTCACACTTTTTTGTTAAGTATATAATTCCACATGTGTTAATTCATAGTTTTGATGCCTTCAGTGTGAATGAACAATTTTCATAGTCAAGAATTTTTTTTTCTATAAAATAAATGTTTTTATTGTGTGAGGGCAGCAAAACATAAAAAAGGATATAAATGTAGTATCGCTGTAATCATGCCTCAATCATAATCAAACCTCAAAAAAGAATTCCTGAATTACTGTTTTTTGTTTATTCTGCCTCCCAAAAGTCAGAATAGAAAGTGATCAAAAATATTATGTGCCCAAAAATGGTACCAAAGAGGACATCGATTCGTCCCGCAAAAAAAACCAAGCCGTCACATGACTCTGTTGGCAGAAATTTAGAAAAATGATAGTTTTTGCATAGTCATATTTTGAGAGCTATTTTTTTGTATAAAAAGTGTTTTTTAGCATGTGACAGCAGCCAAACATAAGAAAGATATAAATCTGGTATCGCTGTAATCGCACCGACCCGAAGAATAAAGTCGTCTAATCACTTATACCGCACGAGGAACGGCATAAAAAATATATAAAACCAATTCTTCACCTGCTGCTGATTTGTTCTCTGTCTCCCAAATATTACAGTAAGGCTCTGCTCCTGCGCTCTGCGCTGAGCGCTTACACCAGGGTTACATTTAAATCTCTGAAATACGTGCTTCAGACTGAAACGTTAACAGAATATTCCCTATAATGAGGCAGATCGGGACACTCGACGTTGTCTGGCCTATGATCCACCGGTGTCCGTCTTTTTAATCGTGCTTAAAGGCACATTCAACCACTGCTTTGTGCACCACTGAACAAAGGACATACTGAGTCCAGAGTTACTCTGCTGCCTCATTGTAGTGAATAGATCTTTCTGGGGTTTCAAATGAATCTCGTCATTTGGAGATTTAGATGGAAACCCCAATGTTAAGTGCTTGGCGTAAAGTGCCAGATAAATGTGATCCGCAATGTTAGGTAAAATGTTCAACCCAATCCACAAATAAAACAAGTCCCCACTCTTGTTCTTAATCTGTTAACGGAAATATAGGGGGCTTCAACTATACTGGCAGCACGTAGGCTCTGGAAAAGCAATATGGCTCCTTGCCCCCCCCCCCCCCCAAAAAAAAGGATAACATTTTGCAAATTATGCGCTCCCAAATGCTCTCCTCCCTTTGTGCCTAAACCACATTTAGCGTCCACATGTTTGGCATTTCTGCAGCGATGAGAGCCTTCCCCATTTACTGGGTTCATGTCTCCAGAAGCACGAGCTGGGTATAATGTGCTCGGCGCTACAATATACTGAACACCAGGGCTGTTGGGTCCATGTCCATTTTGGTGGAATTAGAGTCGGTATAAAATGGACCGACTCCTAAAATATATAATAAATTTGGTACAGTAGTTCAATACAGAGTGTGCTGTAAATGTTTTCATAAGAATTTGGGAAAGTTATGACATGTCCTATAAATGTCTGTTCTGTTCCTGATCAAAGGATTTCGGCTTTTAGTTGAGATTAATCTGTGCTGAATTTTATGTACATGCTCAGTAGTGAGCCAGTGCGGTGGAGTAGGATTCAGTCGGAAGTCAGGGAAATTGAGGCGTCTGAGTCGGAGGTTTGGTTTTCCGACTCCACAGCCTGCTAGGCACTACAGCTACATTGCTGCTTGTTTCTAGAAAACACTCATGAAGTCAAAATCATTACTACACCTGTAGATAAATTCCAAGAGGGGTGTAATTTCCAAAATGGGGCCACTTTAGTGGGTATTCTGCTCTTCTGGCACTTAGGGGCTCTGTATATGGAGTCTGCAAACTACTCTACAAAAATTTGTTCTCTCAAGAAGTCTCTCTCGACGTGATTCATTTGAAACCCCCGAAAGATCCATTCACTATAATGAGGCAGAAGAGTTACTCTGGACTCACTATGTCCTTTGTTCAGTGGTGTTCTTTTCAGTGGTGCACAAAGCAGTGGTCGAACGTGCTTTTATGCACACTTAAAAAGATGGACACCGGTGGATCATAGGCCAGACAACGTCCACAGTGTCCCGATCTGCCTCATTATAGGGAATATTCTGTTAATGTTTCAGTCTCAATCATGTATTTCAGAGATTTACATACAACTCCAGTGTAAGCGCTCCGTCCCTCCTGAGTCTCGCTGTGTGGCTAAGCAGTATTGCACAGCTACATAAGGGGTATTGCCACGTTCTGCAGAAATTGTGTAACACATATTGGTGAAATTTTTGCTCATTTCCCTTTGTAAAAAAATGTAAAATCTGAGGCTAAAACTATTTTTTTGTGGTAAAAATAGTTATTCTTTCTTCACTGCCCAATGGTATAACATTTTGTGACACACCTGAGGTGTCAATATGATCACAGCACCCTTAGATGAATTCATTGAGAGGTGTAGTTTGTAAAATGGGGTCACTTAGGAGGGTTCTGCTGTTCTGACACCTCAGGGGCTCTGCCAATGTAACATAGCACCTGCAAACCATAACAGCAAAATCTGCACTCTAATATGGCTCTCCTTCTTTTCTGAGCTTTGTAGTGTGCCTCAAAAGTAGTTTCGGTGGGGTACCGTTGTATAGGAAGAAATTGCTTAACCAACTGTATCCTTCATTTTCTCCTATTATCCCTTTTGAAAATTGGAAACTAGAGGCCAAAGCAACATTTTAGGTTTAAAAATGTTAATATTTAAATTACTCAGCCCAATGTTATACAACTCTGAATCGCCTGAGGGTTTATAATACTCACTACTCCCCTACATTAATTTCTTGAGAGGTGTAGTTTCAAAAATAGGGTCACTTGTGGGGGTTTCTGATGTTTTGGCATGTCAGAGGCTTTTCAAATGTGACATGGCGTCTGCAACTTATTCCAGTGAAAATTGTGCTCCAGAATTCATTTTGCACTCCTTTCCCTCTGAGCCCTGCCATGCGCCCAAACAGTAGTTTTCCACCACATATGGGGGGGGAATCAGCTTACTCAGGAGAAATTGCACAACAAATTGTATGGTCCATTTTCTCGTAAATTAAAATTTTTGCGGGAAAAATTACAATTTTAATTTTTTCCTTTCACATTGCTTTAATTTCTGTGAAGCACCTCAAGGGTTATTCATCTTCTTGAATGTGGTTTTGAGCACACTGAGGAGTGCAGTTTTTAGAATATTGTCAATTTTTGGGTATTTTCTGTCATAAAGGCCCCTAAAAGTCACTTCAAATCTGATGTGGTCCCTAAAAACAAAAAAAGACTGTAAATTTTGGTGGAAAAATGAGAAATCGCTGGTTTAACTTTTACCCTTCTAACTTCCTAACAAAAGACATTGTTTCAAAAATGATGGTGATGTAAAATAGACATGTGGGAAATGTTATTTATTAACTATTTTTTTATCTTAGAAAAATATTCTTTTTTATAATCAAGAAGATATTTTATCATGCGTAAAGAGTTCTCTGTAAGTAATCTTTCCCATCCTTTCAAAAATTCTTGATCTTCTGCTTGTGAATTGTGTAGAAGGGGAATACGCTGGCCACAATACACCAATCTGTTTCAAATATGTATCTAAACTGGCCACTTCCCACCAAGATCGCGTATGTGTTTTAAATAGGCTCTGAAAGGCTACCTCTATATCTCCCAAACTATCAGATATCCCTGTTTTTGAGAATACTTGGAGTGCTTCTACTTACCAATTATCAAAATGTATTTGTTAAGAAAGGAAAGCAGCAATACTCTATACGGAACGAATGTTGGGTACATAGACCTAACAAAAAATCCTCATACATGGGCTTTTCACCCTATAATAAATTCCAAAAGCCAACTAGAGGACTAAATATACCCTGGAGGGATGTTTATACACTATTTACCAAATGGGGAGACCCCATATAATACATATATACAATTTAACTTTTATTTATTTTTCTATTAAAATGAACACTGGGTATTAAGAGATGTCCCTAATCTACCTAACCATTTTGGTATAACCACTTATATATTTTGTATTGATGACTACATAGGAAGTCAGCATTTGTGGTAGAATAGGACACCGGTTTATACAGTGAGTGCATTCTATTGGCGGTGCCCGTGGTGACGCGGCCACCTCTGAGTGGGTATAAGAAACAAGCGTGAATATTGGTGGAACACTCCTGGGGCTTAGTAAGTATATATTGCGTGCAGTGTGGTGATTGACACTGCTATTGTACCATTTTTACATGACATCACAGATGACGTGTCCGCATACAATTGGGGAGGAATAGAGAGTGAGACGGTGGATTGGTTAAAGGCTACCATGGTTACAAAGGGGCAAAATGCTCCCCATGACAGCGTATCACATTACCTCTAACATCGTACCTTCTCTTACTATGATTGGATAGATCTCTTGATATAGATTGGAGATCTGAGGCTTGTGATCATATCCTGCATTTGTAGAATATACCCTGATTGGTTATTTATATACACAGAGGCTATATATGGAAGGTGTGTCTGGCTGGTAGCCATTCATGCCAGTGTCTTATCCCCTGATGACGCCTCTGAAGCGGTGAAACATGTTGGGTGGACACGTGCTAGTATAAACCGGTGTCCTATTTTACAGCAAATGCTGACTTCCTATGTAGTCCTCAAAACAAAATATATAAATGGTTATACTAAAATGGTTAGGTAGATTAGGGACATCTTTTACCCAGTGTGCATTTTAATAGAAAAAGAAATTGAAATGAAAAGTTACATTTTATAGCCCATAGTGAGGGGTATTATATGGGGTCTCTCCATTTGGTAAGTAGTGTATAAACGTCCCTCCAGGCTATATTTAGTCCTCTACTTGGCTTTTGAAGTGCAATATGTCACGAATAAACAGTCTCAGAATTCTCCGAATCACTGGGATACGTTGAAGCGTTCCATAGTTTTTACTTTATAAGGTGACGGTGGTCAGAATTGTGAAAAAATTGGCCTGGTCAGGAAGATGAAAACCGGCTCTGGCACGAAAGGGTTAAACTGCAGGCAACAAACTTACAGTAGTATGGGGTGAAATACCAGGACCAAGCGCTGTACATTAATGGCACTTGGTCGATTTATTAGGTTAAAGAATAATCCAGAGACTTGACCTTTTGTAGACATGACATTTCTGAGTTGTCTATCCTCTTGATTTCTGATTCCCTTCTAATGATTCCTCCAAGGCCTCGTTCACATGTTCAGTATTTGGTCAGTATTTTACATCAGTATTTGTAAGCCAAAACCAGGAGTGGAACAATCAGAGGAAAAGTATAATAGAAACACGTCACCACTTCTGTATTTATCACCCACTCCTGGTTTTGGCTTACAATTGCTGAGGTAAAATACTGACCAAACACTGAGCGTGTGAACGTGGCCTAATGTAGAGTTGGTGGAGTGTCTGCATTTGCTCTTGCTCCTATCCCACTGCAGTGCAGCCAGTGATGGGTGACTGTACAGCAAGTCTACTTCAGTAAAGGAAGTCCATAGTAGGCTTGTGTGTCTGACCTCGTCTCACTCTCCACTTTAGGAACCTAGGAATAAAGCACAAAAGCGCTTATTTTGAGACATGCCCTAACTTGACTATGTCAAAATACAATTTGTATCTTAGTAATTCATACAAGTACATCAGACTTGTGCTGATAGACATCATAGGAGGTAGAAGTAGATGTGCCGGTGCAGCATTTCAGGGGCTGCCCCCATTCCCAAGTTCACCAAGATGGCGTCTAAGCTGCCAGGAGGGATTTGAAATGTGATTATTTCATCTTTTAGTTCCCAGAAATTCAGAGATTCACCCCGTTTCCACAGGAGAGCAGGTACCAGACTAGTTGTCAGACCGCAGACCACATGACAGTTTCCTGCAATGTAAAGGTTCAACTTGTGTAGATGGAATTGAGCTGGCATGCATTGAATTATACTGCTAGTGAGATAGCATTATAGGTGGCAAAAAAATGGTGGAGTACTATTTTTAAGGGAATTTATCAGTTTATTGAACCTCCCAAACGGATTACATGACTTTGTAGGATATGAGACCATAAGTAATTCAGTACCTTTATTAAACAAAATTGATGATACTTTGCCAAGAATTCCACTTCAGAAATGTTGTTCAGAAGAGGCTGGAAGTGCTCTGGGTGGGATCAAGCACTATCCCGGCATCTCAGCTCTATTCTCAGCCTACGACCTCACTATCAGTATTCTGTCAGTATGTTTTCTCTGGAGTGGGACCCAAAATCAGGAGTGGAACAATCAGAGAAAAGGTATAATAAAAACAAGTCACCAATTCTGCATTTATCACCCACTCCTGAGAAAAATTACTGACTGAATACTGACCAAATACTGATAGTGGGGCTGTGGCCTAACTCTGCCCTTCATTAGGTGATTGTCATGCTGCGGCAGTGCTGACTAACGGCTGCTTCAGACGGCCGTGCAAATCTGTCTGAGCACGGACCACAATGCACTGACTGGCCACAAGTTTCCTAACCTGAGTGTGACACCTTTAAGTAAGCCTATGAGGCTGTGACACTTGGCTTTGGAGAGCCACAGCCAGTCTGTGCATTGCTGTTTGAGCTCAGACCAATTTGCACGGACGTCTGCAGGTAGTAGGCTATCTGGACCTGATGATTTTGTCATTAACCTGGTGACCGTTAATAGAGTCATAGGGGCTTACCATAAAGGGAAATTGTCAGCGGATACCGGAGGTATGGCAGGGAGAAGCTGGACTAGTCATTTTAGTCGTATATTTGCCGGCTACTGCTTCAAAGGATATTTTCTGTAAAGACCTGCAGTATTTCAGAGTGAAACACACATGGGTGCAATAATGCATCCTGCTTCTGATTCATGTGGCCTGAATCAGCTGTCACATTCCCTTTCTGTCGATCATATGCCAGGCATTGAAAAGCTCGCGCTGCACCTGAATACTCTGGTAGACATGCATAGACAGTGTGGACTTCAGTATTAATAAAAATGATCTATTTGGTGTTTGAATGACTAATGAAAAGTTACTAATTACTCATTTTTAAGGATCACAACCTAAATCCATTCTCAAAGGAGTAGGGGCTTCCAAGTAGAGAGATGTCTCTTTGAATGTGTTTTTAAATGCAAAACATCATAGGTAAAAGAAATTGTGTGAGCAGGAGTGTACAAGCCCTAAGTGATAAAGCGCTCAGGACATTCATTTACTGCCTCTTACACGACCAAGTAGCACTCTGCCTCCTGAAAGGTGAATCTGTCGCCAGGCTCGGTGGTGCCCACATTCTGGCGTGGAGAACAGAAATAGCAGGCCGTGCCAGCTCTGAGCCTGACTGCGCTGACAACTGAAGAATGGTCTGTAGCTCAGCTGGTTCAGGTTCACCAGTCTTTCGGGTCCTGCACATTGCACAATTAAGGAACTCATTTGCCCTCAATTTAGTCTTAAAATGGCCCTGTCAGTATAGCACTATTAACGGGTGACAGTTTGATACATGTCATATTACCCTAGCATTTAATTTCATGCTGTGTGATCCAGGGTGTGAATGATGGCTCCTACTGAGCTTGGATTTTTTTTTTTCAATTAATGTCTGATATTTCCAGAACAGCGATATGACTGAGCTATGTAATTTGCTCTGTTAATGTGCTTTCACTGAAAACAAGCCGAGATTGTTAATGTGTTATTAATACAAAGTATATTAGAAAGTTTCCATACAAAAATGATGGTTTATGTACAGACTGGAGGGCGCCTTTAGTCCTTCCAGAGTCACAAACATTTCCTCAATACTTTGATTATGATTTATTAGTTAATATTTGTAATGTTTCCAGCCTTTGTTGGCTTGAAATGAAACAAGCATACCATTGCAGGCCTGGACCTGATGCTGTCAGGCCTGGACCTGATGCTGTCAGGCCTGGACCTGATGCTGTCAGGCCTGGACCTGATGCTGTCAGGCCTGGACCTGATGCTGTCAGGCCTGGACCTGATGCTGTCAGGCCTGGACCTGATGCTGTCAGGCCTGGACCTGATGCTGTCAGGCCTGGACCTGATGCTGTCAGGCCTTTGCAGATCTATAACCACTCCTGAATTGATTTCTAGAAGATATGTGGGTTGGGTGGACAGTATTCTCGCTTGTAGGAAAGTCATTTGGAGAGATTTAAAGCTTTTGGATCTGGTGCCCCCCTCTCCGTAAAATAATTATTCTCCAAAAACACTGTGTAGCTAAGAAGTTGAGTTTTCCTTTTAATTGGACTGCAACACTTGATTCTACAATGCCTCTGGCATATATAAGGGTTATGTGGCATCTTCACCAGATTTTACAATACATACTGCGTACGTTCTTAAATTAGGCCCTTAGATCTGATGAAGCTGTTATACTTTTGAGAATTCATGTCAAACCTCTTATTGGTATTAAAATTAGCATATTACGAGTTCAGCAAGGCATGAAAGAGCTTGTGAGCCCTGTATTGCCATCAGCTAAGCTGACCGTCAGCTGCAGCTTGTACTGACCAGGGTCAAATTGTGACCGCAGCAGAGAGGAGGGACACCGAGGAGATTGTAGGACTGGTTGGACTTAGATTACATACACTTGGACTGGCGAGCTCTGTTAGTAGTTTAGTGGACTTGTACTTTAAAAAATGATTATACAACCATTCTGACATGCATTTTCAAAGTAAGTAGGCCAGCCTTCTCAGGTCATCTTTAGCATGTAATTATGTATACAGTGTATTGTAAAATCTTGTGACAGATCCTTATTGCATGTAGGAAATGCTTATCTTTTTCCAACTCTGTAACATCTGCGGGGTTGTTCTAAGGATAGTAAGTTGCAGTAAGCGTGCTCAGCTTTCTCCGGCAGTCCCATAGGCCCAGAACAGAGCGGACGTCGAGCATGCTTATCTAAGCCCCAATCTAGTCTGGGCTCTAAGGATCGAACGCTGAGGGTCCCAGCAGTTATACCCTCAGCGATCAGTAAGTTATGGGTAGGGGATAACTTAATATCTTTGGTATATCCCAGTTATGCAACCTTTGAATATACTTTACTTTTGTTTTTCAATTTCTTGTATAAATGAGTCTGCAATGCCTTACATATTCAGTCCTGTCCGCAGCTCACAGTGTTGTATATCTTATCCAGTTTTTCTAGCACAGAACAGCAGATGTGTGCCAGTGATGTGCTTGGCACAGACTGGTTGTAATTGGAGCAGATTCTTAGCTGTATTGTGTTTGTACGGGGTTTCAGCGTCTGGATGTAAACCAGAATTTTCTTGTTCACTCTCCTCTTTAATCTGGAAAACACAATAAAATGCATTACATGTGTAATGCAATAAGCCAGCCACTAGATGGGGATGTTTGTCTATTTAGCTATAAAATAAAACAGGTAATTTATTCCTCATTAAGTTCTCCTAAACCTATAAAAGCATTTTTTTGCTGGGGCTTTCACCCCAGCAATCCTGCTGTAAAGAAGCAAAAAAGAGAAATAACTTTTTCAATTTTCAAGGCTTGCTGCATATTTATTGGAACTCTGTGGTCATCTACGGTATATTATTTTGTCTTAGCCCATTTGTTTCTCATTGTCATATTTCATAATTCTCAGCTACATTTAAGTTTGTATTGTGTGGGATTAATGTCTTAGGACCCTAACTACAGCCTTACAGACATTGACTCCTTTAATACATGACACAATTCCCATATATTTTTGTACGCCTCTACATTGTTGTATATCTGTTGATCCTCCAATATTAGAGGATTGGGACGACATCTATGTGAGTTAACTATATGCCTTACATGTAACAACTTCATGGAATGTTCTTTGAAAACTTCTAATCTTCACAGCACCACCTGAGGTCCTGAAGATCCATGGGACCATGTTTTCCCCCCTTTGCTACTTCTACTTTTAGGCACCCCAGGAACCTTTGACTTACACACATACTTATATTTCTTTATGTCTTTTAAAGGTTCTTCCATTTTCCTTTTTCTTCAGTTCATTGGCTGGCACTTGCCTTCACCAGCTCTCGACCGCTTATTCCCAGTGTTTACTGGCTGAAGCGGTGGTGTTACAAATACATTGCAAGTGACCGCTGCAGCCAATCACTGAGCTCAGCAGCTTGTGCTATCTACATCAGCATTGGTGCAGCCAATTAACCATCACTGGAAGCAGAAGACTGGCTTAGGAGCAGGTGAACGGTGTAATGATAATCTTACACTAACTTAAGCTTATGAGCTGGAGAAACTAAAAAATGGAAAACCCCTCTAAAGGGAATCTGTCAGCAGCTTTTTTCTATGTTATCTAAGAGCAGCATAATGTAGTAGTAGAGAGCATAATTCCAGGGGTATATCACTTGCTGAACTGTGTATAACCCCACCCACAAGCCTGACTGACAGCTTCCTGTGTACACTGTGCACTGTAAGCGAGCTGCCAATCAGTGGTGGGGGCGGGGTTACACAGATTAGCTTGACTGCTGTGCTTGTGAGACCTAGTCCAGCAGTGATAATCTCCTGCTCATAAAACACTCATTGTACTGAAACTACAACACATCCTAATAAGTGACACGTTTGTAATCACGCTCACTTGCCCTATATTATGCTGCTCTCAAATTAAATGGCAAAAACCTGCTGCCAGATTCTCTTTAAGATGTTTGTTGGGCATACTTGTATTTTTATCTTTAAGATGCCTCTGACAAACTAGTATACATTAAATTTTGGAAAATTAAAATCTACGGTATATTGTTCTGGGTAGAAATTTGGCATCTGTTGTATTATTCATGGTACTCATCACATAATGATTGCTGTTTCTTTCTTTCTTAGGTGTCCACTGTACTCATGGCTTTAATAGAACTGGGTTCTTAATCTGTGCCTTTTTAGTTGAGAAGATGGATTGGAGGTAAGAGTTTTTATCCTCCAAAACACTGCTGCCTAAACATCTGCAACTTATTTGACCCCCAAATTAATCCATTGGCTCTCCCATATATAAAAAACTGCTCCCACTTTAGTTTGTAGCTCTGTTCGCATACTGTCGTCTATTTAAAATGGAAACCAGAAAGCTATGCCATAGATGACAAACGACAGATCCAAAGGATGTGCGACCAACCCTTTTGACTTTATGGGGTTTATCAATTTGATAACAAGAATAATGCTGAATGATGTGCAGTTCTTGCCTTCAACAGTGAGAATCCCCTAACACAGTGAGCAGGAGACATAATTGGGATTGTAGCCGGGAGCACATTATCTGTATATTTATAGCATGTCCCTGTATACATGGGTTACTTGTAACTGTGCAAAAAATCATTATTACATTCAGAAAGATCCAGAAAAGACGGAAAGGGAGTCCTTTCTTTGAGACTACTAGCAATGCCCTGAACCAGGGGTCTCAAACATCTTTTTATTTTTGCAGGTCTTCTCTCTTATTTACATTTTTACATAAAACAGCATTTTTAGTGGCCAAATATTATTCCATTATTTTTTCATTCTTTGTTTTATCTTTGTTTTTAAATATTTAGCTTTGTTTTGCTCTCAATTGACCCCACACAGTAATATAGTTTTACAATTAGACCCATATAGTAATTCTGTCCCTCAGCTTGTAATAATGTCCCCTGTCCTGTAATAATATCCCCATCTTGATCCCATTTTATAGAAATGTCTCCATCCAGGTCCCATCCTATAGTAATGTCTCCATCCTGGGACTATGTCATAGTAATTCTTCTCACTTGACCTCTCTCACTCAACAAACAGCATCCTCTTCCTCCTCTACAGGGGCACTTAGCAATGATGTCATGTGCGGTTGTGCCGGGATTCTGACGTCAGCTGCTGGCCTCTGATTGGCTGGTGACTGGTATTGGTATTGCGCTGCAGAGAGTTGGATTCTGTACCGCAATACATTTCAATTGATTGTGCGTCTTTGGACAAACATTCAGTTGAAAAGAAGCGCTGACTCGTTGGTTGCGATTGTCTCAAGGGCCTGAGGGCTGCACAACAGAGCCTCAGGAGCCGCATACGGCCCTCAGGTCGCGTGTTTGAGACCCCTGCCCTAAACAAATACATTTTAGTTGCATTTTCAGCTGGTTTTCTACTATATTTAGAATGCCTACAGCAACTAATGCTGCTAAAAGTAGTAAATTATGTAGACTTGCCCTCTTAACTACCCACCGTGTCAGAGCTGCGTCCCCTATCCACCATCCCTGGTCTTCTGTTTACCTTGGCTGCAGTGACCAATCACAGGCCTTAGCTATCTTGTATTGTATGTCACTGAGGCGAGTGGCTGCAGCGGTCACGTGGTGTATATGGGGGGGTCACTGCTGCTACCAAGGTAAACTAGATACTAGCAGGTAGTGCAGGATAATCCGTATTTGAAAGGAGGAAGAGTGTTCTTTAATCAATGAATAACTAAACAGCTGCTTAGATTCATACACTATATCTTATGTATGGATCTACCAACCTTGAGTTGGGTGGAGCAGAGTCTTCACAGTGTGACAGTCGCAGTGAGAAGAACATAGGAGCTGGGTCTGCAGAATGCGATCACTGTCCCTGCTGCTATAATGATGCTAGAGCAACAGGGTGCTGTGCAGGTGCGGCCTCGGTGACGGGATGGGGGGAATACACAATATGCGCTTTCTGCCTCCTAGCAGCCACAAGGTCTGCACAACGCCCTCTCTGTGATTATAGTGATATTAGAGCCACAGAGCATTTTGCAGGAGCGGCCTTGGTGATAGTGTGCTCAGCGTCGGACTAGGGAGCCAAGGGCCCACCAGTCACCAACTCCTGGTCCCCACTTTTCAGTTCCATGCAAATGTGACATTATCTCGATCACAAATTTATATAACAATGGGCTGGGTAAATTGTTACATGAATAAGATGCTCCTTTATCTGTACATAGTGATTCAAGTATATAGTGCCAAGTACTGCTCATATAAGAGGATGGTGGCCCACCCGAGGTTTCTCCTGTGGGCCAGTCCTATCGTGGGTGTGCTGGTGTCTTTTTTGTAGCAGTCACAGTGAGAGGAGTCTGTACAGCACTCTCACTGTGGTTGTGATGATGCTTGTGTAAGAGTGAGAGTGCTGTACAGACTCCGCTCCAGCTCTCCTCTCACTGTGGCTGCTATAAAGGAAGAGTGCACACATTGTGAAAACTCTCAAATCTCTGCACCAATCTGTGCGCCGGTCACAGACTGTCTGTCCAATGTGCCCAGAGCTGCACCTGCACAGCGCTCGCTGTGACTCTAGCATCATTATAGTCTCGCTGAGAGTGTTTGTGCTAACTCCGCTACTGCACTCCTCATTCTGTGGCTGCTAGATGGCAGAGGGCACACACTGTGAAGACTCTCGTCCCCCGCCATATCTTCTTTACGGATGGATACAGTTGCCACAGACAGTGCAGCATCTACTTTCTGCAGGAAGGCAACCAAATAGGGTAATTAAATCAAGTGCTATATTTATGCAAATTATATTTCTGTGTCTAAAATGGAAACAACAGTTTAGTTAATCTTTACCCAATTTACATATCATGGTCGTTGTGTCCAACTTTATGGTGTACAGGAGCTGTGTCCTCTTTTCCTATGGAAGGATGGCTGTTTTGATGGCATGTTTAATCGTTATATAAAACTATACAATGCCAACTTATGCTGAGGTGATGAGTAAGTGATCAGTTTTGATGTCCTTGTTCTTGTACATCTCATGTTATTGGAAATTGCCATGCTTGTACTCTTCCTTGCTCCTGACATTTGCCCTGACTGTTTCTAATTGTTCTGTTTAATTGTTAAGTTTATAGAATTGCTTCACTCTCCCTTTTATTCCAAAATGTTTAGGCTCGAAGTGTTTTTCAATATTTTTCTCTGCCATTTTAATTTGATTACATATAATCTGGCAATTAAGCTGAAGCCACAAATCAGAATTGAGACATTAACAACATTTCCTTGAGGCAGTTAAGCGGGTGAAAAAAATGGATTTATGCAATGTTCAGAAAAACTGTTTGCAGGATGTGCTGTGTATGATAACTACTTTTTCCATTTTGTTCTTTTAATGTGCTTTTTTAGTTGTCTCAAACCCTTTTTAAGATGGTGATGTGTATTTGTATACGTGACCATAATGCATTACCTTATGCATTTTTCTATTATTGCATGTAGCATTATGAATTGAGATGCCCGTTAACTTTATTGGTATTTCTAAAAAAGCTAAAAGTGAGTAATTAAATAGAAATGTTAAAGGGTTGTTCCCACTATAGAAAGTAATCACTTATCCATAGGATAACTGACCAGTAAAGTTGAGCAAAAAGATTGGCAAGACCCTGGTCCACTGGCCACGTCGGTAGTTCCTTGCTGGCAGACCAGGGGCCTGTGCACCTCCCCCCTCCTACCTGTCTGCATCCTCGACACCTGCTCTGACTCCTCATTGCGGTTTAATGCACACATGACATCTTCCTGGGGCAAATATTCAGAAGAAGTTCTGGAGGTGCCAGCAAGTAGGAGAAGGTCTGCAGGACTCTGGCCCAGGTGCCATGGACTACAGATGTAATCAGGGTCCTACAAATCTTTTTTTGCTCACCTCTACTAACCATCTGATTTCTGTGGGCCTATCACTAGGATCCTCACCAATACTGCGAACCCCGTAGAAGTTCATTTTCTATGGGACTTTTGGAGATAGTCGATTGCTGTACTCTGCTATCTCTAGTGGTCCTATACACAGAAATCCATTGGGCTCAGGCTTTTAAATCCAAGTTCTTGGGATCATTGGTAGTCCCAGCTGCGCCCCCCCCCCCAGCAATCAGCTAGTTATGTATCATCAGAAAGTGATCTATTGTTTATATCATGTTTTTATATGAAACATCGCTTTAATTCAGTGTTTACACTAGTCACTAGACCTGCTATTAGATTCAGATTTCCTGTTCTTTGCAACAGTCACTTGGGCATAAGCAGCAATAGACTGTCACTATTGATTTGTTAAGATTTTTTTCTGATGTGGCTAAAGGTCTTTGTGATAGAGAGGAAGCGAGCTTTAACCTTTACCTATTGTGAATGATGGATCCTGTGTTAGCTACTGTACAGAAAGATTTCATTGTCACTGGTCATTGTAGTCCTGTCTGTGATGATGATAATGAGACTGCTGAAAAGTGATATCTACAGACAGGAAAAATTAGTATAGTATCAGGCTTCGTAGCCAGTGCGAAGATTGCAAGATTTTTTTTTTTTTTTTTTTAAAGTCTAGTTAAGCCTGATTTAAACAATAGGTAATTTTCTGATGACACATTCACTTTAAATAACCCTTACTAACTTAGTTACTGCTGTGCTGTTATCCTTGTAGGAATCAGTATTATAAAGCATTGTTACAAATATCCCAATGTATATCTTATTCTGCTTTGAAGTGAAAATAACATTGAAATGAAACAGATGTGTGGGTTCCTCTAGCCCTTAATAGTAGACCCCTCTGGACGCTCTCTCTGTACATTTGGTACTATTGTCCCTCTACCCTCTCATCCCTTCACATTTTCTCTTAATACTATCCAATTACTTTTTCTGCTACTTGTGGTATGTTCACACATTATGTTTTTTCCGGCAGTTTTCCTGTGAAAACATGCAGCATTTTCTAGTACCAGCAAAGTGAATGAGATTTTTGAAATCTCATGCACATGCTGCTTATTTTTAACTTACAGATTTGATCCAAAGCTTTTTTTTTTTTTTAAATCAGCACATGTCAACTCTTTCAGAGATTTTTCCAGTGTTTTTCACCCATTAAGATGAATGGGAAATAAACACATGGACAAAAACGTGTTTTTTTTTTTTTTGTGTGTGTACGTGTAAAATTGACTGATTTTCATTACGGTTTTGACAGCGTCTTTTTTGGACACTCAGAAAAAAGACTATAATGAGTACATATTTTGTGATTTTCGTGGATAGAACATGGAGAAGAAAGGACCTTAAAGGGAATCTGTCAGCAGGTTTTTGCTATCTCATCTGAGAGCAGCGCAGTGTAGGCAAACAGAAGCTGAATCAAATGATGTATCACAGATCACTGGGTGCACCCGTCCTCACTCAGTCAGCTTTTAGATTTAGAATGAAGCAGAGCTGAGAAAGCTAACCCCGCCCACACCAGGCTCTCTGTACAAAGTCCATAGGTGCTTATCACAGGAGGGAGCGTTGCCGGTCTAGTGTAGTCCAGCAGTACTAATCTTAGTAATAAATCCTTCATAGTTAGTAAACAACAGCACACACTTTGACAACTGACACATCCCTGAATTCTGTGTTTCAGCCTCTACCGCCTGCTGTCTTCAGAATACATAGCAAAAACCGGCTGACAGATTCCCTTTAAAGTGCAAAGTAAATAGGTGTGAAATGTTAGCCCCTACATACTTTACTTGATGAAGACTCATGTTTATCTTCAGTCTTACCATTGCCAAAGAGATGTGAATGGAACTTTACCTTTTCTGCTACCTACTAGTACCTGCTGAGAAGTTGCTCTACAGGGAAACTATGATTGCTGTTCTTACATACATTACTCACAAAAAGATATAGTTCTGCTCATCGTTATTGGCACCCATATGTTCAAGTGCATAATGTGGAATATTTCCTTAAAAAAATTAATCAAGTAAAAGTTGTTTTGCATAAAGCACTCGTATTAAATACAAAAGAGCAAATGATAAAAAATAATTTAAAGCAAAAAACAATGGGAGGGAAAAATAGAAATACCTAAATCATGCTGTGTCACTGGTATTGACACCCTTTACATTAATTTAGTATAGAAACACATTTTTGCTCGCCTGTGATAAATCACAAAAGAGATTCCCCTGTGATTAATTGTTGACGCCCATGGGACATGAATTAGCCAATGAATGATGGTAGGTTGGTAGGCTCTGTTCCTTTGTCACGATGGTGATGACAAACGAGCTGTCTGAGGACATCAGAACTGCTATTACTAGCAAACACAAGACTTCCAAAGAGTATAAGGCCATCTCCAAAGACCTTGGTATCCCAGTTTCTACAATGCGCAATGTTATTATGAAGTTTGCAAAGCATGGAACCTTCAAGAACCTCCCTGGACTTGGGGGGGGGGGGGGGGAGAATTTGCAAGAGATGTCTTCAAAGGTTGGTGCGAATGGTGGAAAAAACACCACGTCAAAGACCTAAAGGCCAACCTGGAACAGTCTGGGATCATGGTTTCAACAAGTACCATATGCCGCACACTAAACCAAGTAGAGCTTTATGGGCGAAGGCCGAGGAAGAAACCATTACTGAAGAAAAGACATAAAAAGGAACGACTGATCTTTGCCAAAGAGTACCTTGACAATCCACAATCCTTCTGGGAAATAGGAAAATGTTTTGTGGACAGAAGGCACACATCCAAAAGTACACAGGAATGGTTGAAAAATAAAAAATGGACTGTTTTAAAATGGCCAACAATCAGTCCTGACCTCCATCCCATTGAAAATCTTTGGGGTGAGCTGAAATCTGCCATTGGGAAAAAGAACAGTGTAAACATTGAAGAGTTTGAACAAACTGCAAAGGAAGAATGGGAGAAGATTCCAGCTGAGCAGTGCAAGAAGCTTATAGATGGCTGCAAAAACGTTTAGAGGCTGTCATCAATGCCAAAGGGTGTGCAACCAAGTATTAATTAGGGGTGCCTTTATTGCTGCACATGCTGTTTATTCAGTTTTTTCTTTCAAATTGCAACATGCAAGTTGAAAAACGAATGTTTTATTGTTGTATTACTTTGGACCACTAATAAAATCCTGAGGATATAACTTTGGTACATTTCCATTTAATTTTGAAGATATTGTACAGTCTCTGAAAAAAATGAAGGGGTGCCAATAATGGTGAGCAGCAGTGTATTTGGCTTTCGGGTGAAATTTATGGAAAACGTAAAAAGTTCACACTACAGTGATATTTTATCATGAAATTAAGGCATTTAAGTACAAGCATGCAATGGTGATTTCCTTATCTCAAAAATTTTATTGAAACAAAAGCCAACAACAGTGGTATACCCCCCAAAATTCATCAGTGTCTCAATAACTTGCCATGTGGCCCTGAGCATCAAATACTGCTTGACAATGACATCTCATGCTGTTTCACAAGTCGAGTTATTGTCTGCTGAGTCATGGCATCCCATTCTTTTTGAAGGGCGGCTCTCAGGTCATTGAGGTTGTGGGGTACAGAGTTACGAGCCTCTACACGGCGACTCAGCTAATCCTATGGGTTTTCTATGAGATTCGGGTCTGGAAAAAGTGCAAGGCACATTATTTGAGGTACCCCAGTCTCCAGTAGCCGTTCCCTAATGATGCGACATCGATGAGCTGGACAACTGTCGTCCATATTAAAGTAGTAGGGGCTTGTCACTGTACCATTCACAAAGTGTAGGGCAGTTCTGTATTGACTAGACACACCTGCCCACACTGTAACACCACCACCACCACCACCACAGGCCTGTCTGGTGACAACAGTGGCTGATGAATAGCACTCTCCTTTAACGTCTCCAACATCGTTGGCGGCCATCATTTCAGCACAGCATGAAACGACTTCCAGCAGTGAACAGCACTGAGGCCCACTGGTCCCTCATCCAACGTTGATGCTCCCTGGCCATTGTTTCTGTTCAGCGTGAATCCTTGCAGGTCATCTAGCACACAGACCACGCTTATGTAAACCATTTTGAATGGTCTGACGTGACAATTAGGTGCCTCTCACCTCCTTTAAATGTGCCTGGAGTTGTGTTGCATTTGTCATCCGGTTCCGAAGGGCATTGTTCACATTGAAGCGGTCATCCGTGTGGGATGTAGCCAAAGGACATCCACTTCTATGCCTTTCTGTGACTCTTCCACTCTCTCTGTATGCTTGTTGCGACCTGCTGATGACACTCTCTATTATCAGTGGCCACTTCCATCTGAGAACATCCTGCTTGAAGCCTCACAATAGCCGAGGTACTGTTGATCAGTTGTTAGGTGTCATCTTGCTTTCATGATGTCAAAATGTAAACCGCATTATGTGGAGGACTGCTTAAATAACCATTCTAATTGAACCCCGAAATTTTATTGGGCAATTCATTGATCAACCAACCACCTGTTGTGAATTTTGCCGTTCAGTTCCTTGTTAGAGAAAAGCAAGCTGTACAAAAACTATTTAAACATTGAACAGTTGGACATGTGTGTTCAAAAGTTTAGAGATGGTCACATGAAGTTCACCAGGAAAGGTTAGAGTGCATTTTAGGATCATCTTGAAATTTCACCCGAAATCCAAATATCCCTAACTTTTTGTGAGTAGTGTATATCTGATCATGTTACATTGCAATGTAATTTCATTACCACCTTCTCCCGTCTCCATTACCTTGCCCCCTGATGAGTTCAGCATTTACTTATTGTCCTAAAATTAAAAAAAAAAAAGGAAAAAAGACCCCCACTTGCCTTTTTTCTGAGCTAAACCCAATGAACTTCTTGGTTCCTGATCTTATATGCTACATTATGAGGTGTACAGGTTTGCTCTACTGTTATGAATACAGCAGACTAGAAGTTCACTGTATTATTTCATCTCTCCAATTTGCCTAATGGCATCTATTTTTGTGAAAAAATTCTTCTGACCTCGTCTGTATGTCATTTCTGAACATCCAGTTATTGTATTTAATTTCTTTATAATGTTTCCATGTTATCTTTATGGCTTATTTCTATTGAGCTCTTGTATCTATTTTGCTGTTTGTGATTCTAGAGCATGCATTTAGAACTTTGCATCTTTTGTGTTTTTTCCTATAAGCATCGAGGCTGCGGTAGCTACTTTTGCTCATACAAGGCCACCGGGTATCTACAAAGCTGATTACATAAGGGAGCTTTTTCAACGCTATGGAGATGTAGAAGATGCGCCCCCTCCTCCTGAACTCCCAGAATGGTGTTTTGAGGATGATGATGTGGATGATGAGGGGAATGGTATTGGTCAAGAGGCAGAGCCAGGGTCCTCAGGAACTACTTTACACAGGAAGAAAAAAGAGAGATTAAAACTCGTAAGTTACTTATTTCTTTCTATTTATTCCTATAATCTGTTTATCAAATTTTTATGTGTCTCTCATTTATAAAATAAGTAATATGCTGCATTGTAGGGTAGCCATACACCTTGAGATGTCCTCTCAATAATGGTGATATTTATGGCATTAGTGAGGTATTTCTCATCACAATTGCTGTCTCATTAGTATAGCATAAACCAGCATTGCTCTCTGGATGTTATTGGGACCTTCTCATCACATTTTCCCTGTAAAAGTCATTGCCGCAACGGTCTCCAGCTTTTTAATGCATTTTTAACGAGTGATATCGGCAGGCTCGTTTCATGGTCAAATGTGTATGGGGGTCTCCCAAGTCTTCACCCTACAGATGATATTAGGGGAGATCAGATTCCAGTGTGTCTAATTTCAGACTGCACTCGCTCTGCCTGTGTATTGATGAGTTGCTGATGAGGAAACCTCAATAGTAGAAAAGATTGCCCGCAGCACTCATCTTGTAGAAGTATGGATTCTGCTGATATTTACCCATAACGTGACTCGTCTTCCCAAATCCCAAAAAGCTCACTTGGAATGGAAACATATACAAGTAAAACATAGTAGCCAGCAATCCAGGCGTGGGTGATACATAAAAGACTTTTTATTCCGCCACATAGGATGCAACGTTTCAACCTAATGCAGGTCTCTTTCAAGCATACAAAAGGGTGCAAACGACAGGTATAAATAGCATAAATAATCAAGAGAACACCAATCAGGACTCTAGTTTCTGTCCAAACCTCCACCCATCGTACTCCTCAAAAATACATACATAATATATAATCAGATAGTGCATAGCATAGAATAGATCATTATATCAATATATGTATTGTGCAATATTTTACTATTCAATATTGCACAGACACAGATCACAAAGCCAAAACATCTGGAAGTGGGCTGTGTCCTGGCTCTCCAATGGTGTATAAGCATCCTTGTTGTCCAAGTGACAATATATACAATTAAAGGACTGCTGTGTGCCGTAGCCCAATGCGCATGCCCGAGTACCGTCCAATCCTGGACTAGGCCCAACCAACCAACCAGGACTAACCAAGATCACATGGTCTCGACTCTGCAATAAATCAACTGCATTTCAAAATCATAGGAACCGCAAAATCACGGCGATCTGTCACCATAGAGATGGCGGCCACATGACAGCGCCGCATTATTAAACCTCAAATAAGAAAAAATTCTAATAATAAAGCCACCACGCTGGGAAAGGGAGAAAAAAACAAATGGGGAGGAAAAGAGAGGAAAAAAAATAAACAGAGAGAGGGGAGACAATGAGGGGAATAAAGAGGGAAAAGCACCATAAATAAATGAGCCATTCTGATCCGCTTCCCAATACTATTTTCCACTCACCCCCTCGCTCTATTGTGCAATAAATAGGTGATCTAAAAATGTAAAACAAAAAGTAAATATTAAAACAAACCAATGTATGAGGCTAGCAGGATATGAACAATTCCGTATCATAGACACCCAAAAATATTATATTCAATGTTGAGCTCTTTCGGCAATAAACAATCCAACTTGTATAGCCAATGTAGTTTGTTTTTCTTCAACTTTCTTAATCTATCACCCACCTCTATTCTGAATAGGTACATTATCTATCACCCTAAATCTAAGTTAATCTTCAGAGTGTCTATTCTCTATAAAATGTTTCGGTATTGGTAGGTCAACAAGACTCGTCCTAATCGTACTCTTATGTTTATTAATACATACCCGTAATTCCATAGTAGTCTCACCCACATAGAATAATCGACATGGGAAAGATATTGGATTACAAAACTCAATGAACGTGACTATCTATCCTTAGTAATGTACCTCTTACCACTCACTTTTCAACATATTGCCACATCATGCGCATCCTAAGATTGGAAATTATCCATCCAACCAATATCTGACTCAGCCAGCCTATCCTTCAAATTGGTGCCCTGCCTATATGATGAGAGCGGTGGGAACTTAAAGTCATCAACTGTGGGCTGTCCCTAGATAAGAGGCATTGGCCACATAAGAATACAAGCCACCTGTCCACTAAAGGAGCAGTAAATAGAGATAAAAGGAAGCCTCGCTGTTTTCGGAGTTTGGCATCTACCCATAAAAAGATCCTCCTGTTTAAGCCTTAGCATTAAATTTAGACACCTCAGTTATTGGATATCCCCTTAAAATTAATTTATTCCACATCCCCTCCTGCCCTTATCTATTTTCAATTCATTAGACACTACCCACCTCACTTTAATTAGTCATTAGCTCATAGTCCTCATTTCAAATGATGGTATGAGCATTTTTTCTCATTCATTGGATGATTGGCAGCCTGTTTACATTGCAAGGTAATTGTGAAATCAGCGTTTTTAGCAACGCTCGTTCACTATCATCTTGCAGTGTAAATGCACTTTAACAGTTTAGTTCACTTTGATTCCTTATCAGACATAATCAACTTTCATCTTGTTGACACATTAGGGCAAGTCCACATCTGTGCAATTCACTGCCCATCCACATCAGATATTTACATGCTGCAAATAAAATCTACACAACAGGTCGCTTTCCTATGGAAACACTCTACAAAATGTGGATGAGGTTAGTTTAAATTTCTTTTAAAGCTCATCCACATGGCTGCTACTTAAGTATGCTGCTGTTTTTTTTTTTTTTGCACAAATCTACATGAAAATTCCCCAACCTATTTTCTGACAATTTTTCAGATTAAAGAGGTTGTGTTTTGTAAGTTGTACAGTGTGCAACTTCTTTAGTAAAGATTCTGTCACTTTGGAATAAGCAGTTGTTGCTCTGGCGTTATTCCTCAGTTTATGACGTTTCTGCCTTGCTTATCTCATTTGAGATCAGTGACATAGAGAGCTGCAATACATTCAGATTTTTCTTAGAACCAATAATCTTCAGTAGTTTTAATAGCTGTCAACATGAGTTTAATGATGTTCACAGGGATGATGCCTGTGGGCTTACATGCTTCTGCATCATTCCTTTCATTCTTCCATTACTTAAATGTCACCCTATGTTATTATATAATCCCAAGACTTGCATTTGATCTTAGCAAAGCGAAAACATAATGTTAATTGTGTTTTCTATAATATGAAATGGACCCTCTAAGTAATGGATGTTTGCTTCCCTTCAAGTTTTTTCCCTGTGGCATTGTGTCCTTAAGGTGTCAGGGAAACAGATGGCTACTCGACATGGGATGGGTTATCCACTGGGATTCCTCTGATGCTTGCACTGAGACTGCAGTAAATCTGTACTTTGTTCTGTTGTAGCTTTTATAGACCATCTGTATCTCTCTTCTGAAGTGCTGTGCATTAACAAGTTGTTTGCCAGGGAGCTAGGATCTAGTTGAAGTAGTCTGCGTTGAGGTGGGGGTGAGATTAAGTTTGCAAAATACAAATCCCCGGGCTTTATAAAGGAACACTAATGTTAGGGGAAAGAGAGAATATATAAAATTATATATATACACACACACACACACACACACACACACACACACACACACACACACACACACACACACTACAGACCAAAAGCTTGTACAGTTTTCATAGTCATGAAAATGCAGAAAAATCTTTAAATGAGGTGTGTCCAAACTTTTGGTCTGTACTGTGTGTATATATAATATATATATATAACGGGTCTGGGAGGCGGAACCTCTGAGCTACTATACAAGGGGGCGGTCCTTGTAAGGGAGCGGGTGGCGACCAGGGAAGACGGGCAGGCAGTCACAGCAGGTGACCCGGACAGTCTCTGGGTGAACGGACAGGAGGTCACGGCAAGTGACCGGGGCAGTCTCTGGATGAAAGGGCAGGAGGTCACGGCAAGTGACCGGGGAAGTCTCTGGATGAATGGGTTGGTACGACCTGTGACGGCTGAGCCTCCAGGTAGGCTAGCAGGCAGATGGTAGACGTGAGCTCCCAGGTGAGCAGGCGAGAGTCACTGGATAAGCGGGTGGTCACAGCATGTGACGACGGAGCCTCCAGGTAGACTAGCAGACAGGCAGCAGATGAGCGCTCCCAGGTGAGCGGGCAGGAGTCTCTGGACAGGCGGGTGGTCACAGCACGTGACGGCGGAGCCTCCAGGTAGGCTAGCAGGCAGGTAGCAGATGTGCGCTCCCAGGTGAGCGGGCAAGCTGGTCCATAGACAGACTGACAGGAGTTGGAGGGCAGACCGTCGGACCTCAGGCTCGCAGGCAGGTAGCAGAAGTGCGCTCCCAGGTGAGCGGGCAAGCTGGTCCTTAGACAGACTGACAGGAGTCGGTAGGCAGACCGTCGGACCTCAGGCTAGCAGGCAGGTAAGCGGAATATTTGGCAGGAATCAGACAGCAAACTGGCAGGAATCTGGCAGGTAACTGGCAACGGGACCTGAGGGCTGAAGCAGAGTAGTGAACAGTGCAACAACATTGCTCGGGCACCTCCATTTTGGAGGAGGTGCCTTATATATGGTGAAGTCCTCCGGCCATTGGCCGGGGACTCCTTAGGACGGCGGGCGCGGCCCCTTTAAGAGGGAGGGAGCGCGCGCTGCCAGCAGAGCGGGAGGAGGACGCCGGGCTCGGAGCAGAGGGGTGAGGGGAACCGCGTCCGTGCCTAGCAGAGGGCAGGGACGCCGGCGCTACAGTGTATATGTATGTATGTATGTGTGTATATATATATATATATACAGTTATATGAAAAAGTTTGGGCACCCCTATTAATCTTAAGCTTAATGTTTTATAAAAATTGGTGTTTTTGCAACAGCTATTTCAGTTTGATATATGTAATAACTGTTGGACACAGTAATGTTTCTGCCTTGAAATGAGGTTTATTGTACTAACAGAAAATGTGCAATCTGCATTCAAACAAAATTTGACAGGTGCATAAGTATGGGCACCCTTATCATTTTCTTGTTTTAAATACTCCTTCCTACTTTTTACTGACTTACTAAAGCACTTTTTTTGTTTTTGTAACCTCATTGAGCTTTGAACTTCATAGCTAGGTGTATGCAATCATGAGAAAAGCTACTTAAAGTGGCCACTTGCAAGTTGTTCTCCTGTTTGAATCTCCTCTGAAGAGTGGCATCATGGGCTCCTCAAAACAACTGTCAAATGATCTGAAAACAAAGATTATTTAACATAGTTGTTCAGGGGAAGGATACAAAAAGCTGTCTCAGAGATTTAACCTGTCAGTTTTCACTGTGAGGAACATAGTAAGGAAATGGAAGAACACAGGGACAGTTCTTGTTAAGGCCAGAAGTGGCAGGCCAAGAAAAACATCAGAAAGGCAGAGAAGAAGAATGGTGAGATCAGTCAAGGACAATCCTCAGACCACCTCCAGAGAGCTGCAGCATCAACTTGCTGCAGATGGTGTCACTGTGCATCGGTCAACTATACAACGCACTTTGCACAAGGAGAAGCTGTATGGGAGAGTGATGTGAAAGAAGCCGTTTCTGCAAGCACGCCACAAACAGAGTCGGCTGAGGTATGCAAAAGCACATTTGGAGAAGCCAATTTCTTTTTGGAAGAAGGTCCTGTGGACTAATGAAACCAAGATTGAGTTGTTTGGTCATACAAAAAGGCGTTATGCATGGCGGCAAAAAAACACAGCATTCCAAGAAAAACACTTGCTACCCACAGTAAAATTTGGCGGAGGTTCCATCATGCTTTGGGGCTGTGTGGCCAATGCCGGCATCGGGAATCTTGTTAAAGTTGAGGGACGCATGGATTCCACTCAGTATCAGCAGATTCTTGACAATAATGTTCAAGAATCAGTGATAAAGTTGAAGTTACGCAGAGGATGGATCTTTCAGCAAGACAATGATCCAAAACACCGCTCCAAATCTACTCAGGCATTCATGCAGAGGAACAATTACAATGTTCTGGAATGGCCATCCCAGTCCCCAGACCTGAATATCATTGAATATCTGTGGGATCATTTGAAGAGGGCTGTCCATGCTCGGCGACCATCAAACTTATCTGAACTGGAACTGTTTTGTAAAGAGGAATGGTCAAAAATACCTTCATCCAGGAACTCATTAAAAGCTACAGGAAGCGACTAGAGGCTGTTATTTTTGCAAAAGGAGGATCTACTAAATATTAATGTCACTTTTCTGGTGAGGTGCCCATACTTATGCACCTGTCAAATTTTGTTTGAATGCAGATTGCACATTTTCTGTTAGTACAATAAACCTCATTTCAAGGCAGAAACATTACTGTGTCCAACAGTTATTACATATATCAAACTGAAATAGCTGTTGCAAAAACACCAATTTTTATAAAACAATAAGCTTAAGATTAATAGGGGTGCCCAAACTTTTTCATATAACTGTGTATATATATATGTATGTATATATGTATGTGTATGTGTGTGTGTGTATGTGTATATATATATATATATATATATATATATATATATATATATATATATATATATGCACACTGCTCAAAAAAAAATAAAGGGAACACTTAAACAGCAGAATATAGCTCCAAGTAAATCAAACTATCCACTTAGGAAGCAACACTGATTGACAATAAATTTCACATGCTATTGTGCAAATGAAATAGACAATAGATGAGAATTATTGGCAATTATCAAGACACACTCAATAAAGGAGTGGCTCTGCAGGTGGGGACCACAGACCACATCTCCGTACCAATGCTTTCTGGCTGATGTTTTGGTCACTTTTGAATGTTGGTTGTGCTTTAACACTCGTGGTAGCATGAGACGGACTCTACAACCCACAGAAGTTGCTCAGGAAGTGCAGCTCATCCAGGATGGCACATCAATGCGAGCTGTGGCAAGAAGGTTTGCTGTGTCTGTCAGTGTAGTGTCCAGAGGCTGGAGGCGCTACCAGGAGATAGGCCAGTACACCAGGAGACGTGGAGGGGGCCGTAGGAGGGCAACAACCCAGCAGCAGGACCTCTACCTCTGCCTTTGTGCAAGGAGGAACAGGAGGAGCACTGCCAGAACCCTGCAAAATGACCTCCTGCAGGCCACAAATGTGCATGTGTCTGCTCAAACGGTTAGAAACCGACTCCATGAGGTTGGTATGAGGGCCCGACGTCCACAGATGGGGGTTGTACTCACAGCCCAACACCGTGCAGGACGCTTGGCATTTGCCACAGAACACCAGGATTGGCAAAGTCGCCACTGGCGCCTGGTGCTCTTCACAGATGAAAGCTGGTTCACACTGAGCACATATGACAGACGTGACAGAGTCTGGAGACGCCGTGGAGAGCGATCTGCTGCCTGTAACATCCTTCAGCATGACCGGTTTGGCAGTGGGTCAGTAATGGTGTGGCGTGGCATTTCTTTGGAGGGCCGCACAGCCCTCCATGTGCTCGCCAGAGGTAGCCTGACTGCCATTAGGTACTGAGATGAGATCCTCAGACCCCTTGTGAGACCATATGCTGGTGCGGTTGGCCCTGGGTTCCTCCTAATGCAGGACAATGCCAGACCTCATGTGGCTGGAGTGTGTCAGCAGTTCCTGCAAAATGAAGACATTGAAGCTATGGACTGGCCTGCCCGTTCCCCAGACCTGAATCCGATTGAGCACATCTGGGACATCATGTCTTGCTCCATCCACCAACGTTGCACCACAGACTGTCCAGGAGTTGGCGGATGCTTTAGTCCAGGTCTGAGAGGAGATCCCACAGGAGACCATCCGCAACCTCATCAGGAGCATGCACAGGTGTTGTTGGAGAGGTCATACAGGCACGTGGAGGCCACACACAATACTGAGCCTCATTTTGACTTGTTTTAAGGACATTACATCAAAGTTGGATCAGCCTGTAGTGTGTTTTTCCACTTTAATTTTGAGGGTGACTCCAAATCTAGGCCTCCATTGGTTAATAAATTTGATTTCCATTGATGATTTTTGTGTGATTTTGTTGTCAGCACATTCAACTTTGTACAGAACAGAGTATTCAATGAGACTATTTCATTCATTCAGATCTAGGATGTGTTATTTGAGTGTTCCCTTTATTCTTTTGAGCAGTGTGTGTTTGTGTACAGTACAGACCAAAAGTTTGGACACACCTTCTCATTTAAAGATTTTTCTGTATTTTCATGACTATGAAAATTGTACATTCACACTATAATTGCCAGACCTGAAATAACAAGCACTTTCCACCTATTGTGTCCCCCCATTTCCATGTAGATTGTAAGCTTGCGAGCAGGGACCTCACTCCTGATGTTACTGTTAAACTGTCTCACCTTGTATTGAATTTATTGTTTGTACATGTCCCCGCTTAATTGTAAAGTGCTGCGGAATATGTTGGCGCTATATAAATAAAAATTATTATTATTATTATTATAAGGCATCAAAACTATGAATTAACACATGTGGAATTATTTACTTAACAAAAAGTGTGAAACAACTGAAAATATGTCTTATATTCTAGGTTCTTCAAAGTAGCCACCTTTGGCTTTGATGACTGCTTTGCACACTCTTGGCATTCTCTTGATGAGCTTCAAGAGGTAGTCACCGGAAATGGTCTTCCAACAATCTTGAAGGAGTTCCCAGAGATGCTTAGCACTTGTTGGCCCTTTTGCCTTCACTCTGCGGTCCAGCTCACCTCAAACCATCTCGATTGGGTTCAGGTCTGGTGACTGTGGAGGCCAGCTCATCTGGCGTAGCACCCCATCACTCTCCCTCTTGGTCAAATAGCCCTTACACAGCCTGGAGGTGTGTTTGGGGTCATTGTCCTGTTGAAAAATAAATGATGGTCCAACTAAACGCAAACCGGATGGAATAGCATGCCGCTGCAAGATGCTGTGGTAGCCATGCTGGTTCAGTATGCCTTCAATTTTGAATAAATCCCCAACAGTGTCACCAGCAAAGCACACCCAACCATCACACCTCCTCCTCCATGCTTCACGGTGGGAACCAGGTGTAACTGGTCTGGGAGGCGGAACCTCTGAGCAACTATACAAGGGGGCGGTCCTTGTAAGGAAGCGGGTGGCTCCCAGGGAAGACGGGCAGGTAGTCACAGCAAGTGACAGGGACAGTCTCTGGGTAGAAGGGCAGTAGTCACGGCAAGTGACAGGGACAGTCTCTGGGTAGAAGGGCAGGTAGTCACGGCAAGTGACAGGGACAGTCTATGAGTAGAAGGACGGGTACTCACGGCAAGTGACAGGGACAGTCTCTGGGTAGAAGTACGGTTACTCACGGCAAGTGACAGGGACAGTCTCTGGGTAGAAGGACAGCAGGCAGTTGGCTGGTGAGCGCTCCCAGGTGAGCGGGCGAGAGTCTTTGGACAGGCAGGTGGTCACGGCAAGTGACGGCAGAGCCTCCAGGTAGGCTAGCAGGCAGGTAGCAGGTGAGCGCTCCCAGGTGAGCGGGCAAGAGTCTCTGGACGGGCAGGTGGTCACGGCAAGTGACGGCAGAGCCTCCAGGTAGGCTAGCAGACAGGTAGCAGGTGAGCGCTCCCAGGTAAGCGGGCAAGAGTCTCTGGACGGGCAGGTGGTCACGGCAAGTGACAGCGGAGCCTCCAGATAGGCTAGCAGACAGGTAGCAGATGAGTTCTCCCAGGTGAGCGGGCAGGCTGGTCCATAGACAGACTGACAGGTGTCGGAAGGCAGACCGTCGGACCGCAGGCTTGCAAGCAGGTAAACGGATATCAGGCAGGTATCAAGCAGGAATCTGGCAGGTGACTGGCAGGTAACTGGTAACGGGACCTGAGGGCTGAAGCAGAGTGAAGGCTTTGCAACAACATTGCTCGGGCACCTCCATTTTGGAGGAGGTGCCTTATATATGGTGAGGTCCTCCGGCCATTGGCCGGGGACTCCTTAGGACGGCGCGCGCGGCCCCTTTAAGAGAGGGGGAGCGCGCACGCTCTAAGCACAGTGGCCGAGAAGCAGCGCGCGCTGCCAGCAGAGCGGGAGGAGGACGCCGGGCACGGAGCGGAGAGGTGAGGGGAACAGCGTCCCTGCCTAGCAGGAGGCAGGGACGCCGACGCTACAGTACCCCCCCCCCCCTTTAGGCCCCCCCTTTTTTAGGCCAGACAGAAATTTATCAAGGATGAGAGGGCATGGATGTTCTCCCGGGGCTCCCACGTTCTCTCCTCAGGACCAAACCCCTTCCAATCTACCAGAAAAAAAGGTTTTTCCTCTTACCCTTTTGGTGGCCAGAATGTTCTCTACCTCAAACTCGTTTTCAGCGGAACTCGGAGCAGGAGGCGTACCTGTAGACTTGGAAAAAGAGTTAAGTACCACGGGTTTGAGGAGAGATACATGGAAGGAGTTAGGGATCCGAAAGTTGGCCGGGAGTTTCAATTTATAGGCCACTGGGTTGATTTGTTTGATAACTTCTAGTGGGCCGATGAACCGAGGCCCTAACTTGTAGGAAGGAATCTTGAGCCGGACATACTTGGACGAGAGCCAGACTTTATCTCCAGGACGGAATTGTGGAGGATCCAGGCGTTTTTTGTCAGCGTGTTTTTTCATCCGCTCGGACGACTGAAGGAGTGCGGATCAGGTACTCTCCCAAATGGAGGAAAATTTGCTAACGAGAGATTCCGCAGCCGGATTGTCCACCGAGGTGGAGACGGGAAATGGGATCCGAGGATGCTGACCGAAGACTACAAAAAACGGGGATCTGGAGGAAGATTCGCTCTCGTGATTATTGTAAGAGAATTCGGCCCATGGCAGGAGATCCACCCAGTCTGAATGGTGGGCATTAACGAAGTGCCGGAGGTAACTGGTCAGGATCTGATTGATCCGCTCCACTTGACCATTGGACTGTGGGTGGTATGCGGAGGAGAAGTCCAGGGTGACGTCTAGCAGGTTACATGTGGCTCTCCAGAAGCGTGAGGTGAACTGAACCCCACGATCCGACACGATGTGGAGGGGCAGGCCATGGAGACGGAAGATGTGGCGGATAAAGTCTTTAGCCAGCTTGGGTGCAGACGGGAGGCCTGGCAGGGGAATGAAATGAGCCATTTTGGAAAAGCGGTCAGCGACCACCCAAATGACCGTACAACCGGCAGAGACAGGGAGATCTGTTATGAAGTCCATAGCTATATGCTGCCAGGGGGCAGCAGGTACTGGAAGAGGAAGGAGGCGACCGGCTGGCAGGTGTCTCGGAACCTTGTTGCGGGCGCAGGACACACAGGCAGAAACAAAGTCTATTACGTCCTTGTGCAGGGTAGGCCACTAGTAGTGCCGGGTGATAAGCTGGAGGGTCTTTTTCTGACCGGCATGGCCAGCTAGCTTAGACGAGTGACCCCAGTGTAGGATCTTCTCCCGATCAGGTACCGTTAAGAACGTCTTACCGGGAGGGAGACGATTTAGACTCACGGGGGCCACCTGCATTACTCTGGCGGGATCGATGATGTGTTTAGGTTCCTCCTCTAGATCAGATACCAGGAAGGATCGGGACAAGGCGTCAGCTTTGATGTTTTTGTCAGCCGGGCGAAAATGAAGAACAAAATCAAAGCGAGCAAAAAACAAGGACCACCGGGCTTGGCGCGGGTTAAGTCTCTGGGCACTCTGGAGGTAAGCCAAGTTCTTGTGGTCCGTGTAAATTATACCGGGTGAAGAGCCCCCTCGAGCAGGTAACGCCACTCCTCCAATGCCAGCTTAATGGCCAATAATTCTCGGTCTCCTATAGAATAGTTACGCTCGGAAAAGGAGAAGAGTTTGGAGAAGAAGCCGCAAGTTACCATTCTCCCGGAAGACGATTTTTGGGTAAGTACCGCTCCGGCTCCAGAGGAGGAGGCGTCAACTTCCAGGAAGAATTGCTTGTTGCCGTCCGGGCGATGCAGCACCGGGGCGGAAGAGAGAGCCTGTTTTATGGAAAGAAAGGCTTCCTTAGCTTCGGGCGGCCATTCTCTGGGATTAGTGCTCTTACGGGTGAGCGCAGAGATTGGGGCAGTCCGGGAAGAGAAGTGCGGTATGAAGAGGTGGTAGTAGTTGGCGAAGCCCAGGAACCGCTGAATAGCCTTCAACCCCTCTGGTCGAGGCCACTTCTCGATGGCAGACAGTTTCTCAGGATCCATTCGTAGGCCGGTCTGAGAAATTATGTAACCCAAAAACGGAAGCGAGGTCTGCTCAAAGAGGCACTTCTCATATTTAGCATAGAGGTGGTTCTGCCTGAGCCTGAGCAGAACCTGACGAACATCCTTCCGGTGTGTGGGGAGATCCGTAGAGAAGACCAAGATGTCGTCCAGGTACACCACTACGCAGGAGTAGAGAAGGTCCCGGAAGATGTCATTGACCAACTCTTGAAAGACGGCGGGAGCATTACAGAGACCGAAGGGCATTACCAGGTATTCATAGTGGCCGTCCCGGGTGTTGAATGCCGTCTTCCATTCATCCCCCTGACGGATACGGACCAGGTTATACGCCCCACGGAGGTCCAGCTTGGTGAAGATTCTAGCCCCCCTCAGACGGTCAAATAATTCCGGAATGAGCGGAAGGGGGTATTTATTCTTCACCGTGATCTGGTTAAGGCCTCTATAGTCTATACAGGGACGGAGTGAGCCATCCTTCTTTTTGACGAAGAAGAAGCCTGCTCCCGCCGGGGAAGTAGATTTCCGAATTAATCCCCGGGCCAGATTCTCCTCAATATATTCTGACATGGATCGGGTCTCAGCAGCGGACAAAGGGTAAATGCGCCCACGGGGAGGAGTAGCGCCGGGCATCAGGTCGATTGGGCAGTCGTATGGTCTATGAGGGGGTAATGTCTCTGCCTCCTTTTTATTAAAGACGTCCGCATACGACCAATAAGGAGCCGGAAGACCAGGTAGATTGGCTGGAGTAGGAGAAGGATGGACAGGATGGACGGGAACTAAACAAGTCTTATGGCAGTCCTGTCCCCAGCGAAGGACTTCTCCGGTCTGCCAATCAAGCACGGGTGCATGTTTCTGAAGCCAAGGTAGGCCTAGCAATAGGGCGTGAGAGAGTCCAGGCAGAACATGAAAGAAGATGCTCTCAGAGTGCAGCATTCCCACCTGCAGGGTTATGGATTCGGTGATGAGTTGGATGGGATGTGGTAAGAGGCCCCCATCCACGGCAGCGACAGATAAGGGTACAGCTAGAGGTTTGGTGGGAATGCGGTATTTCTCTACCAGAGACTGAGAAATGAGATTTCCGGCAGCTCCAGAGTCAAGTTGGGCTAGTTCAAAATAACGGTTCTCCCCGCAGATGATAGAGACCGACAGCAGCAGAGATGGAGAGGGTTTACTCTTGTCTAGGACGACCTCTCTGAGCGATCCTAGACACAGGCGTTTCCCGACCTCTCCGGGCAGGAACGGATCCTGTGCTCCTTACTGCCACAGTAGAAGCAGCTCCCCTCGGCACGGCGTAACTCTTGACGGGTTTTGACCATCTTGGTCTGGTCGACCTGCATAGGCTCGGGTGAGTGCGCCTGGGGAGTAGCGGGAGAAGGGACAGGTTTCTGAAAGGTAGGGGCTAGACGTGGAAACCTCCTCTCACGGGTGACCTCTTTGGCGCGTTCCTGGAACCGGATGTCAATCCGGGTGGCAAGAGTTATTAAGTCGTCGAGAGTGGTTGGTATGTCCCGACCGGCGAGTTCATCTTTAATACGGCCGGACAGACCCTCCCAAAAGACAGACACCAGGGCGTCGTTATCCCAGGCCAGCTCCGAAGCAAGGGTACGGAACCGTATGGCATATTGGCCCACGGTGAGATTTCCTTGATGGAGGCGTAGCAGAGATGATGCGTATGAGGTCTTCCGTCCTGGTTCGTCGAAGACTTTCCGGAAAGCCGTGAGGAAGGCTGGGAGGTTGGACACCAGGGGGTCTCCTCTCTCCCATAGAGGATTTAGCCAAGCCAGTGCCTCCCCCGTGAGATGGGACATTAAGAAGGCTACTTTGGCCCGGTCGGAGATAAACTGATGGGACAGGAGTTCAAAGTGCAGGGTGCACTGGTTTATGAAGCCCCGAGCTTGAGCGGGGTCGCCTCCGAAGCGAGGAGGTGCAGAAAGCCGGGGTCCGGGGCAGGATGCCATGGTATTGGTGGGCTGCGGCGCTGCCGGGCTGCGAGTCATGACACTAGCGGAGGTTGCTGGTGGAGCAGTCAGTGTCCAGGCGAGAGTTGACATTCCGCAGATGACTCAGGATGGACTCCTGTTGGGACCTCTGACGGGACAGTTCATGACATAGGTCCGAGAGCGAGGGAGCTTGGGTGCCACCGGGTTCCATGGCCCGAGCAAACTGTAACGGGTCTGGGAGGCGGAACCTCTGAGCAACTATACAAGGGGGCGGTCCTTGTAAGGAAGCGGGTGGCTCCCGGGGAAGACGGGCAGGTAGTCACGGCAAGTGACAGGGACAGTCTCTGGTAGAAGGGCAGGTAGTCACGGCAAGTGACAGGGACAGTCTCTGGTAGAAGGGCTGGTAGTCACGGCAAGTGACAGGGACAGTCTCTGGGTAGAAGGACGGGTACTCACGGCAAGTGACAGGGACAGTCTCTGGGTAGAAGGACAGCAGGCAGTTGGCTGGTGAGCGCTCCCAGGTGAGCGGGCGAGAGTCTTTGGACAGGCAGGTGGTCACGGCAAGTGACGGCAGAGCCTCCAGGTAGGCTAGCAGGCAGGTAGCAGGTGAGCGGGCAAGAGTCTCTGGATGGGCAGGTGGTCACGGCAAGTGACAGCGGAGCCTCCAGGTAGGCTAGCAGGCAGGTAGCAGATGAGCGCTCCCAGGTGAGCAGGCAAGAGTCTCTGGACAGGCAGGTGGTCACGGCAAGTGACAGCGGAGCCTCCAGGTAGGCTAGCAGGCAGGTAGCAGATGAGCGCTCCCAGGTGAGCGGGCAGGCTGGTCCATAGACAGACTGACGGGTGTCGGAAGGCAGACCGTCGGACCGCAGGCTTGCAAGCAGGTAAACGGATATCAGGCAGGTATCAAGCAGGAATCTGGCAGGTGACTGGCAGGTAACTGGTAACGGGACCTGAGGGCTGAAGCAGAGTGAAGGCTTTGCAACAACATTGCTCGGGCACCTCATTTTGGAGGAGGTGCCTTATATATGGTGAGGTCCTCCGGCCATTGGCCGGGGACTCCTTAGGACAGCGCGCGCGGCCCCTTTAAGAGAGGGTGAGCACGCGCGCGCACGCCCTAAGCACTGTGGCCGGGAAGCAGCGCGCGCTGCCAGCAGAGCGGGAGGAGGACGCCGGGCACGAAGAGGAGAGGTGAGGGGAACAGCGTCCCTGCCTAGCAGGAGGCAGGGACGCCGACGCTACACCAGGCATGTAGAGTCCATCCGTTCACCTTTTCTGCGTCGCACAAAGACACGGTGGTTGGAACCAAAGATCTCAAATTTGGACTCATCAGACCAAAGCACAGATTTCCACTGGTCTAATGTCCATTCCTTGTGTTCTTTAGCCCAAACAAGTCTCTTCTGCTTGTTGCCTGTCCTTAGCAGTGGTTTCCTAGCAGCTATTTTACCATGAAGGTCTGCTGCACAAAGTCTCCTCTTAACAGTTGTTGTAGAGATGTGTCTGCTGCTAGAACTCTGTGTGGCATTGACCTGGTCTCTAATCTGAGCTGCTGTTAACCTGCGATTTCTGAGGCTGGTGACTCGGATAAACTTATCCTCAGAAGCAGAGGTGACTCTTGGTCTTCCTTTCCTGGGGCGGTCCTCATGTGAGCCAGTTTCTTTGTAGCGCTTGATGGTTTTTGCAACTGCACTTGGGGACACTTTCAAAGTTTGCCCAATTTTTTGGACTGACTGACCTTCATTTCTTAAAGTAATGATGGCCGCTCTTTTTTCTTTACTTAGCTGTTTTTTTCTTGCCATAATACAAATTCTAACAGTCTATTCAGTAGGACTATCAGCTGTGTATCCACCAGACTTCTGCACAACACAACTGATGGTCCCAACCCCATTTATAAGCAGGAAATCCCACTTATTAAACCTGACAGGGCACTCCTGTGAAGTGAAAACCATTTCCGGTGACTACCTCTTGAAGCTCATCAAGAAAATGCCAAGAGTGTGCAAAGCAGTCATCAAAGCAAAAGGTGGCTACTTTGAAGAACCTAGAATATAAGACATATTTTCAGTTGTTTCACACTTTTTTGTTAAGTATATAATTCCACATGTGTTAATTCATAGTTTTGATGCCTTCAGTGTGAATGTACAATTTTCATAGTCATGAAAATACAGAAAAATCTTTAAATGAGAAGGTGTGTCCAAACTTTTGGTCTGTACTGTACTGTACATACATACATACTATAGACAGTGTTTCTCAACTCCAGTCCTCAAGGCCCACCAACAGGCCATGTTTTCAGGATTTCCTTAGTATTGCACAGGTGATGAAATTATTGTCTGTGCAGGTGTTGCAATTATCACCTGTGTAATACTAAGGAAATCCTGAAAACATGGCCTGTTGGTGGGCCTTGAGGACTGGAGTTGGGGAACACTGCCTAGAATTAAAAATCCTCTCCTTTCTCAAGCATGGAGTGATTTTTAATAATTAAATTACTAAGTTACATGTTTTTATATTTATGCAGATAAGGCAAACTCCGTAATTTCCCAGTGAACACTAAAATAAAATTCAGTGTTTGTTCTCCCTATTAATGTTTCCTTGTATTTATTGTGCTCAGAAAGGTCAGGCCACATTAATATGACTTCTAAGTAGGCTTTGTTGGTTTGAATCTCATTATGCTTTTTATGCATTTATAGATACAAATATTGATAATTTGTTTGATATTTTTCAATGGATTAACAATCTCATTATGTGTATCAGCTTGAAGAATAATATTTACTTGGTGTCAAACAATTGTGTGTTAGAACAGCCTGATGCCCTTACAATTATATGTAGCTGAATGCATTCAGAGGGGGAATATTAAAAAAAAAAGAAAAGATTTCTGATTGCGGTAGTGCCAGACAATGTTGTTCTGTGGAGGGAGGAGGCCTCAGAAGCAGTTTCCCCAGCGGCAAAATTTTGGCATCCACCCCCATGCAGCTTTTTCTTGGATCGGCGTAGTTGGTGCCGGCCTGGTAGCCAGCAATCTAGATGAGTAAAGCAGCAAGGCGACTGCTGTGACATCCCTGGTTCCTATGCAGAGTTCTACAGTTGAGACAAGTTTATTGAAATAGTAGAAATATCGTCCAGCTCCATGTGTGAATAATAAAAATTGACTTTTATTGAAAAAATTAAAATCCAGGTTCCATGATCATGATAAATGTGATGGGACAATTACACTGTCATAACAAATAGCAGCTGCTACGCGTTTCAGATGCCCCCCAGAGTCCTTTGTCTAAGCTCAGACAAATCATGGAACCGGGATTTTAATTTTTTCAATACAAGTCGATTTTTATTATTCATACTTACTGCGTATGAATAATAAAATAATATACAGTATTACCTTTATGTACTTGTTCCTTTTATGTCAGATAATTAATTGTATAGTTTGCCACAGTTAGGTCATGTGAACACATAGTGACCGCTTGGGAATTACGTCTTTATGTTCTCTTCAGGGGGTCAACATCTCAATCAATAGAACTGGCTGTAGGACGTAATATGGAATGTACCCCACATTTTCTCCACACGGTACAGAAACTCCCCCCCAAATATTACAGTTGATGAAAATGATTACATGATGGTGTTACAGTTGTAATGTAGGAGATCACCGTTCAGACTCCCTGACTGTATACTGATAACTTGGATTATTTAGGATAATATAGGGGAGAGGATAATCACACTGTCTCCACAGCAGACAAAGCTGGTACTGGCACTAGTCGTCATGGGAGGCCATGCTGATGCATCAGGGATTGATAGCAGGGTGTAGAGTAGAAAAAAATAGAGTGAAATCTGAAATTTAAGATTGAAGCTGAAGAGAACAAATCGGGGCTATGAAGTCCAAGGAGGAAAATACACGATAAATAAGAGAAGTGCAGGGTGTGATAATCCCTCAGATGGGGGTTGCAGGGATGGAAAAAAACTCAGAGTGCTTCCTTCAGCTGGCTCTGTCTTCAGTTTTGTCCAGCATTTCACCTGCTTCCTATAGAAGTCTATGGAGAGGAGATAGGGAAGAACCTGGAAGTAGAAAGTGGCTGCCTAAATAGAAGCTGCAGCTGCTTCTAGTGACTGTAGAAGGGAACATTTCTGTGTAGAGCAGAATAATGGTCATATAATGTATACAAATTGTATTATTCCTTATGTACAGGCACCAATTTACTCTGGAAATACAGATACACTTTAATAGGAGTCTGTCACCTAAAAAAACCCCCAAAAACCAAAACACTTTTTAAACGGACCACATTGTCAAATAAGGAATCTACATCAATAGAGTAAAATCCCGGCACTCGCATATGTTTTCAATGCTTCTTTTTATGAACAACCACAGAAAATAAGGAATCTAGCCCCTATAAAAATCATACCTTTGGTGTAAGGAACGTTGTTTTTATGCACATAAAAGGCAGTTTGTCTGATATTCAAATGAGTGTGTTTGGTGCGCCATTGCAAATTGTCTCTTCAGAGAGGAAGAGGACTAGAACTCTAGTGCCCCCTACAGGAAGTAGCAATCCTAAAAGTCAATAACGAGCCTTATCACATGACTTAGGATATAAGCCAGAACCAGAAACTCAATTTGCAGACACTGTGTTTCGGGGTACTGCCCCTCGTCAGTGCCATGTGTGAGTTCTGGTTTGGCTGGATGAGAGGCTTCAGACCTGTATCTAAGGGGTAACATTTCTCCTTGCGACATGTCACGGTGAGGAGACTTTTAAAGCATCAATGCTCCTCTGGGAAATGTGCAAATTGTCTCTTCAGAGAGGAAGAGGACCAGAACTCTAGTGCCACCTACAGGAATCACCTACTGGTGCTCCATTTGCATGGCTACAAGCGCTCATCACAATGTTCCTCTCCTCAATTGCTGCTTCTCCTGTGGTGATTGATAACGCTCACTTGACCAGAGTAAGAGCTGCTGAAAAAGCTTCCAGCGCAAGTGTTACTGGCAGAGCACTTTCTCCCCTCTCCTGTGGCTGCTCACTACACTCTGATAAGCTAGGGAGATTGTCGCCACCAAAACTCGTTTTACACTACGTATACAGGCGAAACAGGCACACAAACTCATTCACTGGGCTCCTAGCGTGTCGGTGAAGCCATACACCACCAGGGATTCAATTCGGGCTGCTCTCACTCTGGGCAAGTGAGCACTCCCAATCAAGGGAAGGAGCATGGCATGCTGGTTGAGGGGTTGGAACAGTGCACTGAGCCCGTGGCCATGCTAAGGATGCACCAAGGAGCTCTCATTTGCTTATAAATTAAAACGTTTTCTGAAAAGCTAAGGAAGTGAAATCTACATTTCAGGTATGAAGTCTAGTATTGGGGGTGCAGACTTTTTTTAAGCACTGCCTGGAGTACAATTCAAATGAATTATGGAAATTTTAGTTTGCAAAAAAACCGGTATAGCAAGTATGCAAAGGTGTTCCCTGGAAGTTGCTTATTTGGAGCACAAATGATTACTATGAAACAAAAGTGTTTTCCAGGACTAAATTATTTTTTTTACTATTACCCAAAAAACTAAGAGGCAGGTAGTTGCTAACTAGTTGGCAACTACCTTCCTATTCTATCTGGCGCCGGTTCAGGGCAGTCACTGGCCGCCCCTGCCGGAGATCCAGCTGCTCCATGTCAACACAGCCTCTTCCGGGCTGCTCTGTCGATGGGGCAAGACTGTCGACGTCATGCTGATTGTCAGCCGGCTTACCGCAGTTATGCAGTGGGGAGCCAGCTGTCAATCAGCATAATGTCACGAGTCATGACCCATCAACAGAGCAGAGATGACATGACATCAATGGAAACTGCAGAATCGTCAGCAGGAACGCTCTGTGCAGAGATCTGCGCTGGGCAGAATAGACAGGTATTTGGCAACTACCTGCCTGTTAGTTCTTAGGCCCACAGTAAAAAGCTCTGCAACTCCTTACATCCATCCGACCTTGAGAATAGCTGATCTTTGTGGCTGCTGGGTGTCATACACTCACTAGTCTCATATTGATGACCTATTCCAAGGATACTTTATCAATACCCTTGTAATGGTACAACCATTTACTATACTTGTGGGTGTAGGGGAATGAGGAGGAATAAGGGATTTTTTAGAACATTTTCTAGCATTGTAAACCCCTTTCTCTGTTTTGCCCTACAGTATTCATGCAAAATGATCTTAAATGAGCGTTTCCAAAATGAAGTGTGGAATTCATTCTTAAATACTCATTAGCAAGTCTGTTCCATCTCCTGTTTTCAGTTCACATCATTTAGTTAGATTTGGTGGATTTGTCAAATCTCACTCATTGATTCTGAAGAGACCCTGTCCCCCAATGTCCCATTAATAATGGGTCCTTTATGCAGTGCTTTTTCAATGATTTGAATTATGTGCTTCTTTCTTGTGAAAATGCCGACAAGATGGAATCATTATACTGTATATAATGCACATTTCAGGCTGTAGGTGCTGAATGACTCATACTGCTCTTCATTTTTCTTCATGAATCAATTCTTTGCAGAGAATCTTAGACTCCTAAATTGTTACATTCTTCAAGAAATGAAATGTGAATTTTTAGTTTTTTTTTTCTTTTTTGCAGTGTGTATTTGACATGCACCACCCTGGGATGTTATATACTTTTGGTAACCTGTGTGAACATACCATTAATGACACCTGATGGGTTTTATTTGGCTACCCCTCTATCTGTATTATTTATTTTTAAAGAAATCCGTCATCAGAATTTCATCGCTAAACTATTTGTATGCACATGTACTCTTTCAAGGACAAGTCCAATAATACCTTTACATCGCCAGTCCGTTCTGCCCTTACTGTGAAATCAGCTTTTGAAGTGATATGCAAATAGTATATCTGAATCCTCTGTCACTCCAGCTCTATTCTCCACCCATCATTCCCTCCTCTTGCTTGACTTAAAGCCTCTATGCTACAGCCAAAGGAGTAATTAGTCAAGCAGGAGGAGGCGGTGGAGTGACAAAAGCTTCGGATCTACCATAGTCCTTCAGCCTTATTTGCATATCAATTCAAACGCTGTTTTCTGAGCAACGGACTAGCCATGTAAAGGTATTGCTGGACTTGTCTTTGAAAGAGCTACATGAACATATAAATAGTTTGGGGTGTGAAATTCTGTTGACAGATTCTCTTTAACGGGAACCTGACAGATGCCCTGACTGTCCCTGAACCCTATTATAATGGTATTTATGGGGATTTTGTTTGGTTTGATAAGGTGTTTTATGCGCCGTCAAGCTTTAAAAAGTGAGTTTTAAACCTGCGGTATCACAGGATTTGCTAATGAGGCAGGACTAGTCTGGCAGTGTATCTCTTCTACTGAACTAGCCCTGCCACGGAACTTCTCATCACGCCACCTTGGGCATGATTGACAGCCTGCAAAATGGTTCTGTCAATCACACCCAGGAAGGTTTGATTCAAAGATCAAACTAGTTTGGAGAACAAACTCCTCCCCAGAGTAGTACTGCCCCATTAGCATGTGCAGCACTTGGATAAATGTTCGTTTTTCTTTTTCTTCGGAGATTGCAGCTTTAGCAGTTGGGGACAGACAGGACCTGACAGGTTCCGTTTAATTAGGGCCTGTCCATATAGTTACTTAGAACTCTGCAAAATTCTGTTGCTCTGTCATTTGTTGTTCTTACCATTGCCCTTGTCAAATGCGTGCGACCCTACACAGTCTGGTAATGGTCATCACAGTTTGGACGGGGTCGGAGACTTTAGGGACATAAACTTTAAATGATAACACCCAGTTGTCAATGTGTTCAATCATTTTCAAAGATGAATAACAGAGGAATGACACTGCACGAGTAGGGAAGTGTCAGAATATTTTATGGTTACTATATTTATTTTCTAAAAAATGACATGTTGGGAGAGCTGATGTAGGTCATATTTAAAGAAGTTGGCCAATTCTTTATTGGTGGCCTATTCTTAGGATAGACTTTTCAATTGATTAGTTTTGGTTTTCTTTTTTGTAAGATAAAATTTTTTCGACATGAGACTTAAAGGGGTTGACCACTACTTTTTTTTATTAATGGCGTATCCTCAGGTAAGGCCATGAGTATCTGATCAGTGGGAATGCAACACCTGGCAACCCGCTACCCAGCTGTTATCGGTGGTGGACGGAAGTTCTCGGATGCTTCTGGAACACAGCATCTCTGACTAAGCTATAGTAATCGTGGCCGGGTACTACAGATCCAGTCCTATTAATTTAAGTAGGGGTTAAATCTCTAGTACCCGGCTGCGGCGACTATAGAAATGACCGAGGTTCTGTGCTCCAGCCGCATCAGAAACCTTCCAGCCGCTGCCGATAACAGCTGGGTAGCGGGTTGCCGAGTGTTGCATCACTACTGATGAGATATTCATGGCCTTACCTGAGGATACGTCATTAATAAAAAAAAAAAAAAAAAGTAGTGGTCAACTCCTTTAAGTCTCATATCTAAAAAAATTTAATCTTACAAAAAAAAACAACAAAACTAATAATCAGAGTAATTGTTTTCTTAATGGAGCTGGAATATATTGTCGCACCCCACAAGAATAAGAAATAGAAGAAAATTCTCTGATAAAACGTCATTTTGATTTACTTGCTGAAGGTTCCCCTTACGTAAAGTTGAGTGTTATACATTTTTAGTAACTAACTCATCATTATGAAGATCCAAGATCCGTGTTTCCATTGATGCCAGATAGATATATAGAATTGAAGATATGTAGAGCCAACTTGGAGCACAGTTTTACAGTTTTTACATAGAATTATTCTGTATAAAACATTAAGTAGCTTTGAAAATACATTGCATTACTTATATTGGTCCTTAGTTAGAGCTTGTGTTCTAGCCCAGAGCTGCATTCACAATTCTAGCAGACCAAGGAACTGCTAAACAGCACGAGTATTACATCACTTTTCTAGGTTTCTTTATCTGGGAAAGAATGCTTTCTTTCTTCGTGCATTTCTTATTTTTTTGTGTTCTCTTTCTGTACTGTTTTTCTTCACCCTTTATTAGAAAATAGAAGCAGTTTCTTTCAGCATGCCACTACATTATTAATCATTTCTGTTTCTTTTTTTAATTTCCACAGGGTGCAATATTTTTAGAAGGTTTTGCAGTAAAAAATGTAGCCCAGGTAACGACACAACCAAAACTTGGAGAAATACAGAGGAAGTGTCAGCAGTTCTCCTCATGGGAAGGGTATGCAAATTTTTGTCTGTCTTTTATTAATTTGGCCATCTGTTCTTTTTAAGTAATAGTTTACAATTTATGCACCTAATGGATGTCAAAGATGATCAGTTTCTACTGTTCCATTGTTTTCTGTCCTGTAAGGAGAGATACAGCCTTATTATAACGGACCTGTCACCTCTCCTGACATGTTTGTTAGTAAATACTTTAAATTCGCCATGAAATAACCGTTCTGGAACACCTTTTCCTATGAATCTGAATTGTGCCTTTCCGCTATTTATTCTTTCTAGAAATTTGAGTAAATTAAAAACTGAATATTAAGATTTTCCTTCTGAAAGGAGTGTTTGATACTGTCAGCACTGATTGTCCAATGTCAGTGTGGTAACACCCAGGAGGAATAATGGAGGAACCACAGAATATAGAAATGTAAGAAAAGATGCTCCAGAAATGTAATTTCAGTTAAATTTACTAAAAGGCCTGTTAGGACAGACAGTGATTCCTGGTTTCTTATATTTCATATACTTCCTCAGTAGGATCTTTTCCTGCTGCAATTGCACAATTTTCTTCCAGGAGTTCCAGGCAGGGAGCACTTGTGCTCGTCATGTAAAACTTTGAATCTGATGAAATTACATCTTAAGTAATACCACTTATCTTTTGATTGTCATATACTGCAATATTTTAGTATTATAGGATATGGTGAAATGAATGATCTCCTATGAAGTTCATGTTTTTAGTAAGCAACCAATTGTCCTCAAGGTGGGTGAGGGGGGCAAAGGGTGTGTAAATGCATCCTCATTCTTTCCCCAAGATCTAAAAAAATCTAACCACATAAATGATTTGATTAACCCCTTCCTGACATAGAACATACTTCTACGTCCCATCTTGCAGTGTCTTCCCGCAAATGGATGTACTGGTACATCCTGGTGATCGTACAGCCATTGAAAAACTGAGTCCGCACGATCGCTGCTGGGAACTTGGCCTAAAGGGGTATTCCCATCTTCAAGAGCCTATCCCAATATGTAGTAGGTGTAATAATAATATTAGCAAATACCTCCAATTAGAAATGTAGTATGGTTTTTCTGTGCAGGCATTGCAGGACCTTAGGTATCCATGGTTACGACCATTGATATAGTGAGTTAGCTCATTGCTGATGGCTGTAACCATGGATACCTAAGGTCCTGCAATGCCTGCACATGAGATAAGTGACACAGAGAATCAGAAAAACCATACTACATTTCTAATTAAAGGTTTGCTAATATTATTATTATTATTATTATTATTATTACACCTACTACATATTGGGATAGGATCTTGGAGATGGGAATACCCCTTTAAGTGATAGCTCAGACCCGGTTCTCACTGCCAGGAGCTCTTCTGGCACTTGGGGGCTCTGTATATGGAGTCGGCAAACTATTTTACCTTAATTTGTTCTCAGCGAGTCAAATGGCTCTTCCTACCTTCCGAGTCTCATCGTGTGGCTAAACAGTACTGTACAGCTACATATGGAATATTGGCACGTTCAGCAGAAATTGTGTGACAAATTTTGGTGTCGTTTTTACCCATTTCCCTGTGTGAAAATGTAAAATCTAGGGATAATTTTTTTTTTTTTGTGGTTTAAAAATGTATTTTGTGACACACCTGTGGTGTCAATATAATCACTGCACCCTTAGACGAATTCATTGAGAGGTGTAGTTTATAAAATGGGGTCATTTATGGGGGGCTCTGCTGTTTTGGCACCTTAGGGGCTTTACCAATTTGAAATGGCACCCTGGAACCATTGCAGCAAAACCTGAACTCCAATATGGCTCTTCTTCCCTTCTGAGCTTTGCTCTGTGCTCTGTTCTCAGTAGTAATTGCTTAACAAATTATACCGTTCATGACCTCCTATTATCCCTTTTCAAAATTTACCCCTTCGCCACCTTGGGTACATACAGACACTGCTCAAAAAAATAAAGGGAACACTCAAATAACACAACCTAGATCTGAATGAATGAAATTTTCTTCTGTATATATACACTGCTCAAAAAAACAAAGGTAACACTTAAACAACAGAATATAACTCCCAAGTAAATCAAACTTCTGTGAAATCAAACTGTCCACTTAGGAAGCAACACTGATTGACAATCAATTTCACATGCTGTTGTGTAAATGGAATAGGCAATAGATGGAAATTATTGGCAATTATCAAGACACCCTCAATAAAGGAGTGGTTCTGCAGGTGGGGACCACAGACGACAGCTCAGTACCAATGCTTTCTGGCTGATGTTTTGGTCACTTTTGAATGTTGGTTGTACTTTCACACTCGTGGTAGCATGAGACGGACTCTACAACCCACAGAAGTTGCTCAGGTAGTGCAGCTCATCCAGGATGGCAAATCAATGCGAGCTGTGGCAAGAAGGTTTGCTGTGTCTGTCAGCGTAGTGTCCAGAGGCTGGAGGCGCTACCAGGAGACAGGCCAGTACACCAGGAGACGTGGAGGGGGCCGTAGGAGGGCAACAACCCAGCAGCAGGACCGCTACCTCCGCCTTTGTGCAAGGAGGAACAGGAGCAGCCCTGCAAAATGACCTCCAGCGGGCCACAAATGTGCATGTGTCTGCACAAACGGTTAGAAACAGACTCCATGAGGGTGGTATGAGGGCCCGACGTCCACAGATGGGGGTTGTGCTCACAGCCCAACACCGTGCAGGACGCTTGGCATTTGCCACAGAACACCAGGATAGGCCAAGTCGCCACTGGCGCCTGGTGCTCTTCACAGATGAAAGCTGGTTCACACTGAGCACATGTGACAGACGTGACAGAGTCTGGAGACGCCGTGGAGAGCGATCTGCTGCCTGTAACATCCTTCAGCATGACCAGTTTGGCAGTGGGTCAGTAATGGTGTGGGGTGGCATTTCTTTGGAGGGCCGCACAGCCCTCCATATGCTCGCTAGAGGTAGCCTGACTGCCATTAGGTACCGAGATGAGATCCTCAGATCTCTTGTGAGACCATATGCTGGTGCGGTTGGCCCTGGGTTCCTCCTAATGCAGGACAATGCCAGACCTCATGTGGCTGGAGTGGATCAGCAGTTCCAGCAAGATGAAGGCATTGAAGCTATGGACTGGCCTGCCCGTTCCCCAGACCTGAATCCGATTGAACACATCTGGGACATCATGTCTTGCTCCATCCACCAACGACACGTTGGTGGATGGAGCAAGGGTGTCTTGATAATTGCCAATAATTTCCATCTATTGTCTATTCCATTTGCACAACAGCATGTGAAATTGATTGTCAATCAGTGTTGCTTCCTAAGTGGACAGTTTGATTTCACAGAAGTTTGATTTACTTGGGAGTTATATTCTGTTGTTTAAGTGTTCCCTTTATTTTTTTGAGCAGTGTATGTACATGCACATACAGTGGGGGAAATAAGTATTTGATACCTAGCTGTTTTTGTAAGTTTGCCCACTGACAAATACATGAACAGCCTATAATTTTAAGGGTAGGTTAATATTAAAATTGAGAAATAGAATATCCCCAAAACAATCAAGAAAATCACATTGTATAAATTAGATACATTTATTTGCATTTTACAATAAGAAATAAGTAATTCCTCTGGCAAACAACACTTAATAACACTTGACGATGTCGATTGACAGTCATTTTGTATTTCTTCCATTTTCCTACTATTGCACCGACTGTTGTCTCCTTCTCACCCAGCATCTTACTTATGGTTTTGTAGCCCTTTCCAGCTTTGTGCAGGTCTATGATCCTGTTCCTGACATCCTTAGAAACCTCTTTGGTCTTGCCCATGTTGTTGAGGTTAGTCTGACTGACTAATTGAGTCTGTGGACAGGAGTCTTTTACACAGTTGACTATGTAAGACCGCTGTCTTTAATGCAGGTAACGAGTTGATTAGGAGCATCTAACTGTTCTGTAGGAGCCAGAACTCATAATGGTTTGTAGGGGTTCAAATACTTATTTCTCACTGCAAAATGCAAATAAATGTATCTAATTTATACAATGTGAATTTCTTGATTTTTTTTTCTTGGATATTCTATCTCTCAATGTTAAAATTAACCTATCCTTAAAATTATAGACTGTTCATGTCTTTGTCAGTGGGCAAACTTACAACAGCAAGGGATCAAATAATTATCTCCTTCACAGTATATATAATCTTTTACAAATAGAAATGTAAATGTTCGTTTGTTCAAAATCTTAAATCTCCGAAAGTTCTTCACTGATTGCTTGATGATTGTTTTTGGGTAGAAAGATGTGGAGGAAAAAGGGAAAGAGAGCGCTACCTGAGTGTAGTAAGTAGAGACTAAAAATTTTAAAAGAATATAAAATCTTTTATGCTCACCTGAGCAAGTTGTGCTGATAGACCCAACTCTATTTGAGGAATTTGTCCGTTATTAGGGTTCTCAGACCACGGTTTGCAGCTCTTCCATAGACTGTGGTGGTATATTTGTCCTACTCGACAGACAGCCACCACGTGAACAAATTGAGACAAATGGATTCTGGAGGCGCTTCCGTGGAAGAAAGAGTAACCATCAGGTGTGTAATACACACCTGATGAAGGGTTTATGAGCTGAAACGCGTTGTGCGATCCTTTTTAAAGACTCCTTTCTCCCTTCCCTTTTTTGTTCATCCATGTCCCTTATGTGTATTCACGGTTTTATGATTTTTTAACTTTACCTATAAATATTAATGCCTTGTGGAATATCCTCCATGTGATTGCACCACATTTGGAAGATTCAACAACAATTTTTTGGTTACTCTTTCTTCCACGAGAGCGCCTCCAGAATCAATTTGTCTCACTGATTGCTTTGAAATTTTGACACAATGTTGCATTCGAATACATGCATGTTTTTATATACCTACTGTGTTTTTATATACCAGCTGTTGGACGTAAAATCAGCAGCGAGAGGGGGTGTTACGAGCTCAGTCCCAGGCTGACTCTCCCCTGCCGCCCGGCATCCCCCCCTCTTCCTTAGTGACATCCCCTCCCTCTTTCTTAGTGACATCTCATTCATAAACCCTTCTCCCTCTCCTTCATTCGCCCCAGCCACTGCCTGTGCTCTGCTCCTTTCGTGTCCCCTGTGAGGGTTGGGGGGAAGGGGAATGATGAGACCTTCTGTTCGAGGTGGAAAGACGCTGCTGCTCATCACCCCCACTGCCTGAGAGGCGGCCGCCTCTGCTTTCTGGCACCGCTGCTGCTGCGGCTTCTCCGGCATGTGAGTCTTATTTCCGACTGGGCAGCAACAAGCGGGTGAGGGAGGGAAAGAGAGAGGAAGGCTGCCCAAAGAGGCGCCAGCCGAGGCCTTCGCTCTGGGCGCTGAGCTGGGCCATCGCCTCGAAGCAGTGGGCGGATAGTGAGCGAGTGCAAATCCCACTGCGCCATCGGCGGGAGCGGCACTGTGATCTGGCCGGTACCGACCCGGGACATGTTAAGCGGATCACCCCTTCCTCCTCAGCCGCCGCCTGCCTTCATCTCTGCGTCCCCTCCTGTCACATTCCCTCTGTACTCGGGAATTGCATAACTAGCAATCCCTGAAATGACCGACTCCATTGTGACACCTGACTGCAAGTACCGACCTCTTTGGTGACCTGTGCAGAGTACAGGCCTGCAGAAGTCACAGGGTACAGACAACAATTAATGAGCAACCTTGTTGAAGCAACAATCTTGAAGGGACCTTTCAAAGTTGAACATGTTCTCATTCCTCGCATTGCTATGATTCCAACGGATATGCCATTTCAATTTAAGAGATTGCAATTCCCATCAACAAAGCTCAGGGCCAATCTTTAGAATAGTGCGGTTTAAATCTAGACATGGATTGTTTCTCACATGGACAATTATATGTTGCGTGTTCTAGCGTCGCCAAACCAGACAATCGCTATATCTACACAGACAATGGACCAACAAAAAATATTGTATGCCCACAAGCATTGTGAAATTAAATATTTTAGAAATGTGCTCTTTCCCTTTTGTTTTCCATTTAACCAGACTGAGCCACAGCAATGCTTGGCCGGGTACCGCTAGTATTATACAAAAAAATAATAATTGATCTTCTATCTTGCAGGGACTGTAGCCTCCTCCTCCATTGTGATCCTGCTCCTACGTAACACATACTGCACCCCTACAGCACATTTTCCTCCTCTGCATTTACAAAAGATACGTGCCGTTTTCTGTCTCTCTGTAGATTGTATGACTTCAGTGGAGGAATCTGCTCTTGCACACCTTGCAGTGGAGCAGACCTGTACTGAGGTCATCACCTCTCCTGTGCCACACTTCTGTACTTATCAGCAGGCAGCTGATGTACTCTTCAAGCTCCACTGTTTACTAAGCAGGGTGCTGAGATTCACAGTCTGCTGGGGATAGATAGGCAGCTCTTAGTGCAAATAAGGCTATGTGCCCACGATGCAGAAATGATCAGGATTTTTTCCTGAGCGTTTCTGCATCTCCCTGGCAGAAAAAAACACATGCGGATTGTACATGCCATTTTCCTGCCAGAGATATGCGGAAATGAAGCTTTCTTCACTTGCATTTCTGCATGCGAGTGTTAAGCGCTTTCCAAGCGATTTTAGCATCACTTGGAAAGTGCTTGACAACTTGGTCACACTATATAAATCCATGCAAACAGCATGGATTTATATAGTGTGACCCGAGAGAATGGTAAAAAATAAATATATACTTACCTTCCGATGGCCCCCGGAGTCTTGCTGCGCTCCTGTGCCTGGCTGCCCGCAGTTCGCGGTGCCCTGTACTGAAGGACCTGTTGTCACATGACTGTGACGTCACCACAGGTCCTACAGTCCTTCGCGATCTGCCCGCAAGCACAGAGAAGGAGTCCGGGGGCCGTCAGAAGGTAAATATAATCTTTATTTTTCCCCTCACCCATGACGGCACACCTCGAGAGAGGGATCCGCCCCACCAAGGACAGGAAACTGTCTGAAATAAAAGGGCGGTACCTCTCCCTCGCTTCAGTTGGTTTCCTGTCCTTGATGGGAACCTGTCTGAAGAAAAGTGTCCATACATACCTGGGCCTGTTCCGGTGTGGAAGAGCGGGCAACCGGGTTCCAGAAGCGCTGTCCGCGGTTCCCTGGAGCCGTGTCCGAGCGTGCACAGGCGGTGTGGAGGGCTCCGACTCCCCGCAGACCGCTGCCCTGTCCTCTCACTGCCGCAGGCTCCTGGCTGGCCGCACTCCGGGAGCGGCGTCTTCCGGGTGTGACGCGCCTGACGTCACGGCACGGTGCACGCTGAGAGAGGCGTGCCCGATGACGTCGGAGGGCGGCACCCGGATCCAAGATGGCGGCGCCCTGTAAGCGCTTGCCGGCCGGCTTTTTTTTTTTTTTTTTTTTTCACACATCGGCCAGTGGGTGCCAGGAGGGGGGAGGACACAAGAACCGGAGGAGGTTCCGGATGTGCCCTATTTAAGGTGGGGGGGGGTTGTCCTGTTCAAACGCTGCCTATACTCTTGTGTTGTAGCAGCTATGGCAGACCAGGGCAGCCAGGAGCAGCAGCAGCTGACCCCTCCATCTCATCAACACCAGCGGAAGAAGCAGTCGGACACCTCTCACATGGACGGCCGCTCCAGCAACCGCAGCGGCAGCAGGAGAAGTAAGATGTCGGACGCTTCAGGGCCATCCAGAAGGGATTCATCTTATGTCCCGCTACAGCCACCAAATCCGGTACCCTTTTGTGACTTCAGGGGTGAGTGATCTTCGTGAATGTCACTTAATAGTAATGGAAAGTTATTATGTGCTTCATTCCTTAGGAACCTAAGAAGAGTAGCGCCAAACAGAAGCACAGGGTTTGCGCCTTATGCCAGGCCCCCCTTTCCATAGATTGGCAGAAACAGCTTTGTGCTAGCTGTATTAACCAAACCATAGCAGAGAGCACCCCGGATTTTGCTTCTAATTTGAGGTCCGTAATCCGTTCAGAGGTTCAGGATTCCCTGAAAGGCTTGCAAAAGGGGAAAAAGAGAACCCATAAGGATATCTCCTCTGACTATGATTTATCCTCACTGTCAGAGGATCTTTGCCTCAGTGATTCAGCATCCTCCTCTTCATCAGACAGTGGTAGGCCCTGTTTCCCTATTGAGGATACTGACAAGTTGGTCAGAGCGGTCAGATCTACCATGGGGTTGAGGGAGGAAAAGGCAGCCAGGTCCCTTGAAGACATTATGTTCGCAGGCCTGGAGGAAAAAAAAGAGACGCTCCTTTCCAGTGAATCCTAAAATTCAGACCCTTATAGACCGGGAATGGAGGAAGCCGGAGAAATCAGGAGTGTTGCCCTCATCCTCTTAAAGGAGGTACCCCTTCGAGGATAGTGTCTCTGGGTCCTGGGATAAAATTCCTAAAGTTGACCGGTCTGTCGGCCTGTTCATCCAAAAGATCGTCCCTACCCCTGGAAGATTCGGGCAGTCTAAAGGATGCTCTGGATAAGAAGGCAGATTCCTTCCTGCGTCACACCTGGGAAGCAGCGGCAGGGGGCCTGAAGCCAGCGGTAGCAGGCACTCGTGTCGCTAGGTCACTCATGGTGTGGCTTCAGCAATTAGGAGACCAGCTCAAGGATAAAAAGATATCCAGAGATAAAATCCTCTCCAATCTGCCTTTGCTACAAGCAGCATCCGCTTTTCTAGCCGACTACTCAGCGGATTCGGTTAAACTCGCTGCCAGGTCTGCAAATTTGTCTAATGCTGCCAGACGAGCCCTGTGGCTCAAGGGTTGCCCAGGAGACCTACAATCTAAACATAAGCTATGTTCCCTTCCTTGTGATGGTAAACTCTTGTTTGGCCAAAAGCTGGACGAGCTTTTGGAGAAGGCTGGCGACCGGAAGAGAGGTTTCCCAGGGTTCACGGGGTACACAAAATGGTCCTATTTTCGGAGGAAGAGATTTAACCGGGGTCGCCCTCCGGGAGAAAGGAAAAGATGGGATCCCAGATCTAAAAAGGATTCTGGTTACATGTTTGGAGGACCATCCTGCAGTACCAAAAAATCTCCCCAATGACGCGAGGCTAGAGGTCGGGGGAAGGCTTTCCCATTTTATCCCAGCTTGGGAAGCCATCACTTCAAATCCCTGGGTGTTGAGTATCATAAAGAATGGCCTAAAGATACGCTTCAGTCAAGTCCCTCACCGAACATTCATGATCGCCTCCAGGAGGAAGTCCAGGGAGTAGCAGATAGCCCTAGAGTCAGAAGTGCTAGATTTAGTCAACAAGCAGGTCCTTCACGAAGTTCAATATTCACAATGGGGACGGGGATTTTATTCCCCCCTATTTGTGATAAGGACTAGAGATGAGCGTTGTTCTACTCGAACTGTTCGCCAATCTCAAATTCGAGTTGTTTTGGGCGGTGTTCGAGCCGTTTGGCGAACACGAACAATTTGAGAAAAATTCGGCTGTTCGAGGTTATGTTCGATAACTGTTCGTGCACCAAAATCATAACTGGATTTTTTCTCAGTAATGATGAAAATTAATGTTAATACGCAGTTTGAGTGTACAGCGGGGTGGGGGGAGGGGCAGGGGATGGATCTCTGCAGGAACAATGAAGATCTCCATTTTTTTTTCTCTTTCCCGCATTTGCAGTGGGGAGGTGCAATCTGTCAGCCTATCAGCAGCGCACACACGGAGCGAAGTGCTTTTTTTCACACAAGCAAGGGCATGTGTTATTGGCAGTGTATGTCACATGTCCTTGCCCTATAAGACCAAGCCATTTTCCCCGTCACCACCATTTTCTCACTGCTGCAGCTGCGTGTTAGACGGCACCGCTGTTGCTGTGTGCGCTATACCTTGTTAATTTCAAGCCAATTTTCGCACAAATCTACAGATAGCTTGGGAGTAGGGAATAGTTGTGATTGCAGTCCTTTTAAGGACTAGGTTACAGCATTTCCTACGACTTTTATCAGGGAGGTCTGTGCTCTTAAATAGATAGGTTGTGGGAGTAAAGACTAATTGTAATTGGAGTCCTTTTCAGGACTAGGTTACATGAGTTCCTATCAGTTTTTGCCAGGCAGGTCTGTGCCAGTGCTGTGCAAGTTTTTTTCACAGCATTTGGCTGAATCTAGCAAAGCTAATCCTTTTTGGCCTATTGCAGAGTGTGTTAGTCAGTGGAGTAGCCTATCTGTGTTGCAAGATATAACACCTGTGTATAGAATACCAATTTTTTTACTGCACCTAGTGAAGTAAAATCTTTTGGGCATAGCATCATTCTATTAGTCCATCTATACTGACCTCCATCAGGTTGCAAATTAAAACTAATTTTTATCTGCATCTACAGTACCTCTGAAAAAATATTTGGGCTTCTAGCAGTGTGTGGGACTTGTTCTATTAGTCCATCTATACTGACCTCCATCAGGTTGCAAACTGAATATATTTTTTTCTGCATCTACCTCTGAAAAAATATTGGGCTTCTAGCTGTGTGTGGGTCTTGTTCTATTAATCCATCTATACTGACCTCCATCAGGTTGCAAACTGAATATATTTTTTTCTGCATCTACCTCTGAAAAAATATTTGGCCTTCTAGTAGTGTGTCGGACTTTCTCTATTAGTCCATCTATACTGACCTCCATCAGGTTGCAAACTGAATATATTTTTTTCTGCATCTACCTCTGAAAAAATATTGGGCTTCTAGCTGTGTGTGGGTCTTGTTCTATTAATCCATCTATACTGACCTCCATCAGGTTGCAAACTGAATATATTTTTTTCTGCATCTACCTCTGAAAAAATATTTGGCCTTCTAGTAGTGTGTCGGACTTTCTCTATTAGTCCATCTATACTGACCTCCATCAGGTTGCAAATTCAAAATAATTTTTTTCTGCATCTAACCCAGCCAATAGTTTTGGCCTAATACCACAGTTTGGCCACTCAGCTCTGCTCGGTTACCATCCATTGTTTTTTTGTGCAAACAACTCCAGAGTTGTGAATTAGTTAACCACCAAAATGAGTGGAAAAAGGCCTGCTGCTGGTGGAAAGGGGAATAGGCGTGTTGGGAAGGGGAAAAAAGGTTGTGTCCGTGGGGTAGGTGTTAAAGCAACAGTAACATCTGCAGAAGAAAGACCATCTTCCAGCCAAACTAAAATGTCTACTTCTTTTAGCGGACAATGTGATAAGATCCCTTTCTTACGGCCACGCCAATCGCTACAAATTCCAGATGAGGCACAAAAACAGCAGGTGCTTCAACGGATATCAAGTGCTCCTTTAAGTGGGCTCTCCTCCACATCAACTTCAACATCACAAATACTCCAGTCCTCAAAGGTGTCACCCAAATCGCACTTGCTTCCTCACAGCTCCCAAATCTCCAGCTGCCCGTCTGAGTATGAGGTAGAACAGATGGTTGAGTCTGCAGAGCTGTTTACTCATACTATAGCCTGGGAATCAGAGGTCGACTCCAGCGCTTCTGTGAATCCAGACGAGGAAATGATCTGCACTGATGCCCAGAATTTTTATGAGTCGGATCCAGGGCCAGACGCAGAAGGTTCTGACCATAATGTAGACCCTCATTCCCAAACTGTAACTCCTGTTGGTGGAGACAATGAGGAAGACGATGATAAGACTCAAATACCTGATTGGAGCGACAACTTTAGTTTTTTGTCAGGGCAGGAACAGGTTGGCTCTGAGGACGACGGGTGTGATAACGCACAGGGTGATGATGATGAGGTCGGAGATCCCACTTAATGTCAACCCACAGTCAGCCAAGAGATGAGGTCAGCAGAGGAGGTGGAGGAAGATGCTAGTGACGACGAGGTCAGGTTGCGCCTTCCTGGACAGAGACGTAGTACTGGAAGCACGTCAACAACTGCATCCTCAAACACAACTCTGCCTCTCACCACAAGTCGTGGTGGCTCTTCAGGTCGCATGGGTGCTAAGCCTTGCATAGCCTGGGCATTTTTTCAGATCGATAAAGATGACCCAACTCGTGTTATCTGTAACATTTGTCAGCAAAAGCTAAGTAGAGGCCAAAAAATACATAGTTTGAGTACTTCATGCATGAACCGGCACATGGACATGAAGCATAAGTTGCAGTGGGAAGCTCAGTGTGCTACAATGCGGCCTAGCCGGCCGGGCCAACCACCGTCTGCCATATCTTGTGCATCTGCGGCCTCTTCATCCTCTGTGACTGGGGGGACAGCAGTCACACCTGTTTTGGGGCGCAGACCTGCCACCTCTTTACCCGCAACAGCCAGCGTGATTGGCAGGTCATCATTTTCTTTGGAGGTGGGAACACCAGCTGGTGTTGAGCGCTGTCCGACATCGATAGCACCACCTTTGGATGAAGGCAACCTAACATGTCCGCCTGCATCTTCCTCACAGACCGGCAGTTTGCCGGGGACACCCTTATCAACCCCGTCTAAGCACAATAGCCAGCCCTCGGTCCCTCAGATGTGGACAAGTAAAAGACCATTTCCTCCTAGCCATGAGAAAGCTAAGAGGTTGAATTTCACCATCTGCAAGCTCTTGGCTACAGAAATGCTGCCTTTCCGCCTGGTGGACACAGAGGATTTTCGAGACCTTATGTCCGTCGCAGTGCCCCAGTACCAGATGCCCAGTCGGCACTACTTCTCAAAGAAAGGTGTGCCTGCGCTCCACCAGCATGTCGCACACAACATCACCGCTTCTTTGAGAAACTCTGTGTGTGACAGGGTGCATTTCACCACAGACACTTGGACGAGTAGGCATGGACAGGGGCGTTACATGTCGCTGACTGGGCACTGGGTAACTATGGTGACAGCAGGACAAGGGGCTGCTGTCCAAGTCTTGCCGTCCCCACGAGTTGTGCGTCAATCCTCTTTATGTCAAAGTTCCTCCACTGCTTCTGCCTCCTCAACCTCCTCTCGGTCTTCCACCTGCACCCAAAGCCTGTCTGGTCATGCCACAAGCTTTCTAACTGCGCAGAAGGGATCCTGCACACCTCCTTACTATGCTGGCAGTAGGGCTCAACGTCATCAGGCGGTTTTTACATTGAAATGTCTGGGAAATGTGAGTCACACAGCTGAGGAGTTGTGGTCAGCTCTGGAGAACCAATTTCATGAATGGTTGTCTCCACTGGACCTGAAACCAGGGAAGGCCGTGTGCGACAATGCTGCAAACCTGGGTGCGGCCCTTCGCCGGGGCAATGTCACACACGTGCCTTGTATGGCTCACGTGTTGAACCTGGTTGTCCAGCAATTTTTAGCCCACTATCCCAGACTAGATGGCCTTCTGCAGAGGGCACGGTCGCTGTGTGCTCACTTCCGCCGTTCGCATCCCGCAGCTCAGCGACTTACATCTCTACAGAAGTCGTTGGGCCTGCCACTTCACCGGCTAAAATGCGATGTGCCTACCCGGTGGAATTCAACTCTGCACATGTTGCAGCGACTGTGGCAGCACCGACAAGCCCTGGTGCAATACGTTCTGACGTATAGCCTGGGCCAACGAGATTCAGAGGTGGGGCAAATCACGCTGGAGGAGTGGTCTCAGATCAGGGACCTATGCACCCTTCTGCACAGTTTTGAAATGGCGACGAAGATGTTTAGTGCTGACGATGCCATTATCAGCATGACTATTCCGGTGATTTACATGCTGGAGCACATGTTAAACAGAATTCGGAGTCAGGTGGTGGCACAAGAGGAGGTGGAGGAAGTAGAGGAGGAGGAGTTGTATGCGGAAGGGCTAACATCTGCAAGGTCCAGAAGGTCGGCAGCACCAAGGCGGCAGGCATGTGAGGGTGGGGGAGATGGTTTTACCAGGGCGCATGGTAGCAGCCAAACTAGTGAGGAAGGTGCAGGAGCCCAGGAAGAAGTGGAGGACGAACTGATGGAAGACTCATCAGATGAGGGAGACCTTGATCACATTTCTGTTGTGCGAGGTTGGGGGGAGAGGACAGAGGAAGGAAGCATGATTGTTACCTCGCCACCAACACAACAGGGACTTGGTGCTCCTGGATGCGCAACACACATGAGTGCCTTCTTGCTGCACTACCTGCAACATGACCCTCGAATTGTGAGAATTAGAAATAATCCTGACTACTGGGTTGCCACACTGTTAGATCCCCGGTACAAAAGTAAATTTGCAGAAATTATTCCTGCCATAGAAAGGGATGCACGCATGCAGGAGTATCAGCAGAGACTGTTGCAGAATCTTACATGTGCTTTTCCACAAAATACCAGTGGTGCACGTAGTGAATCTCACAGTTCCAACTTGCCAACCGTGGGACCGTCAAGTGTTCAGCACTCAAACCGTAACAGAACCACAGTATCTGCTGGTAACATCAATTTTGCGGAATCATTTCACCACTTTTTTAGCCCATCCTTTGCAAGGCCACAGGAGACAAGAAGTCTGACACATAGTCAACGCCTAGAGACGATGGTACAGGAGTATCTCCAAGTAAACATTGAAGCCACGACTGTGTCACTGGACCCTTGCTCTTTTTGGGCTTCCAATCTGGATAAATGGCCGGAGCTAGCCACTTACGCCTTGGAGATCTTGTCATGCCCCGCAGCCAGCGTTCTGTCTGAACGTGTGTTCAGCGCTGCTGGTGGTGTGCTGACAGATAAGCGCACGCGGCTCTCCACTGATAATGTAGACAGACTCACGTTCATAAAGATGAACAAATCATGGATCCGAAACGACTTTTCTACCCCTGTGTCATCCTGGGGAGAGTAAAAGCTTGATGATTGGTTAAAATCACCCTACCAACCGTTTTAAGCTTTCAAATTACTAATCATGTTTATCTGTATCTTGACTGGAAAATAATTTGGGCTTTGTAGCAGTGTGCAGCACTGATCCTATTAGGCCATCTATAATAAGCTCCACCAGATTTAAAATTAAAAATAATTTTTAGCTGCATCTAGCCCGGAAAATAATTTTGGGGCTCCGAGATGCGCAAGACACATAAGTGCCTTCTTGCTGCACTACCTGCAGCATGACCCTCATATTGTCAGAATTCGAAGTAATCATGACTACTGGGTTGCCACACTCTTAGATCCCCCAAACTTTTCGATCAACCTTTTCATTTTAATAAAGACCAAAAAAATGGTCATTTTTGAAATTATAAGCATTAGCAGGTTGTTAGAAACTGAAATCAAACAGTTTTCAACTCAAAACTTTATTCTAGGTGATGTTACATTTTCACATAGGACCCCTTGTTCGAAAGGAGCTTCTGAACTCTCTCGTCCATTGAATGTCAGGTTTTGGATGGTTTCTGCTTCAATTGTTTTGCATGAGGACAGAATACCCTCCCAGAGCTGTTGCTTAGATGTGAACTGCCTCCCGCCATCATAGACACTCCTTTTAATGATGCTCCAAAGGTTCTGAATGGGGTAGAGGTCAGGGGAGCATGGGGGTCACACCATAAGTTTGTCCCCTTTTATGCCCATATCAGCCAGAGATGCAGATGTTTTATGTGCAGCATGAGATGGTGCATTATCATGCAGAAAAATGATCTTGCTGTGAAATACACGGTTCTTCTTCTTGAACCATGGCAGGAAGTGCTGTTTGAGAAAATCCACATACATTATGGAGTTCATCTTTAGCGCCTTCAGGGATCCTAAAGGGGCCGACAATCTCTCTCCCCATGATTCCAGCCCAAAACATTACTCCACCTCCTCCTTGTTGGCGCTGTAGCCGTGTTTGCGTGGGGTGTCCATCAACCAGCCATCCTCCACTCCATCCATCTGGACCATCGAGCGCTGCACGGCACTCATCCGTGAACAAAACAGTTTTGAAATCAGTCTTCATGTAATGTTTGGCCCACTGGAGCCGTTTCTGCTTGTGTGAAGTGGATAGAGGAGGTCGACAGGATGGCGTATGCATAGCTGCAAACCTCTGAAGGACCCTGCATCTTATTGTTCGGGGGACGTTGGAGGCACAAGCAGCTTCAAAAACTTGTCTGCTGCTATGACAAGGCTTTTTTGCCGCTGCTCTTTCAACCTGACGTAATTGCCTGTAGGAAAGAGTCCTCAATTTGCCCTTATCAGCACGCACACGTGTGTACTGTGAATCAGCTACATACTTCTTGATTGCCAAGACACTTCATCCTGATCATCGCACAATGTTGATTGTAGTCATGCCTTGACCTAAACACTCCACAATTTGTTGCTTCTCAGCAGCCGACACATCCTTTTTCTTTCCCATTTTGGCAGAAAATGTAGGCTGCTTAATAATGTGAGAGAGCCTTCTTAAGTAGTCTTGCCTTTCATTGGACACACCTGCCAAACTAATTAGCACAGGTGTCTGCAATTGCTTACAGTGATGTAAAGAGCCCTGACACACATCACCATCAATGAGTTTAACTGACAAACAAACAAATTCTTCCCTTATCACTCCTAAACACTTTTTGCATAATAATTTGGAACGCGGTGTACATGTGCTTTTCCACAAAACACCAGCGGTTCACGTAGTGAATCTTACAGTTCTAACTTGCCAACCGTGGTCTGTATGGAATTGTTCAATAAAGGGCCCAAAATTAAGATAACATAGATGGGAGAGGTCTCTATGAATAGGAATTCCTAAGTATTTGATACCCTGTGAGGGCCAGGCAAAGGGAAAGTTGGACTGGATGGAATCCTATATGGATTTGGGGAGGGAGACATCGAGGGCCTCAGACTTCGCTGCATTGATTTTAAAATTTTACCATGTAACAAAGTGATCTATTTCAGCCATAACAGCATGGATGGATATATGTGATTGAGTGATATATACTAGGACATCATCAGCAAATAGAGAGCACTTGTACTCGGTGCCTCCCACCTCAATCCACCTAATATTGGGGTTATGGCGAATTGATGAGAGCAGGTGCTCCGTCACTAGGATGTATAAGAGAGGGGACAGAGGACATCCCTGCCTTGTCCCATTGGTGATTGTGAAAGGTGATGAAAATGTTCTGACGCACCCCCTGGGCCTTGGGACACCCGGAGCCGGACCCTTTTTGGTGGATGCTGGTGGTTGTAGTCTTCGTGGCGGCGACCCGGTTCCGTGGCTCAGGGCGGTCAAACCAGTGGCGGAACTATTTATGTGGTTTTGATGTTTAAATGTCCGACTACGCCACCCGTGGATTGCGGTCAGAGTGAACCGCCGCTACAGGGCAGAACGCTGAGGCTGGTGTTGTGGGTGCAGCAGAGCGTAGCATAACTCCCCATGGGAGGAGTATAGCCTCAGGGCAGTGTATGCGGAGGATGGGGGTGATGGTGCAGGGCAGCAGCAGTAACGACACGGAGTCAGTGATGCAGTCCAGGGCCTTTACTCACAGTTCTTATTATCCAGACCACGTCTGCAGGTAACGGCTGCCCACGTCGTACTGTGCTCACCAGGTGAGGGGCTCAGACAACTCCCAGATAACTTTGGAGCACTTCACAGGACCCCCTTTGTGTGTCCTTTGTCTGGCCTTTCTTACCAACACTTCTGTCCGGCTGCCTCGGGCCTCCTCTTGGTAAACTTGGCGCCAGTTTCCCTGACCCTATGTGGTGCCTTCCTAGAGGGTGTAGCGAGGGGCTGCGCCACATAAAATGTCAGAGCCTCCGGTTTCTAGCTGAGGGTCGTTTCCTGCCTCCACTAGTTCGGGGACCGGTCTCCCCCTTTGGCCTGACCCCTCCACGCAGGTGGATTCGGGCGTGCGGTGGCGACTCGCCCGTCCGCACCCCTGGGATCCCTTCATTCCTCGTTCCTGGAGCCTTCTCTGCTCCTCTTCCTTCCTTCTCCCTCTTCCAGGCCTGGGCCTCTGTTACTAGGCCCGCCTCCGGAGCAGAGCTCATGCAGAGCCCCTGCTCCCTGCCACTTCTGCTCAGACTTCTCTGCACTGAACTAAGATGGTGCCCACCTTTTATACTCCCTTCTCAATGCACCCAGGAACTGCTTCCTCCCTGCTCCTGCACTACAGGGTTCCCCTTCCTCAGTGTTCCCTCCCCCCACTCCAGCCAGGGACAGGGACTGTCGTGCCCATCTCAGGGGCATATTGGTCGCCCTGCCCCACGGCAATGTGGTGTAATGCATGCAGGTGTCGGGTCCTGATCCACACTCCATCCTTACCTGAGAGTGCGATATCACACCTCTGGGTGAGGTGCAATACGTCTGTAGCAACCGAGCCCTCAGGGTGCTACAGTTCCATTTATCTTCAGCCTAGGTGACGTATTGCGATACAGGGCCGTGATTTTGGCTATAAAAGGGTCCCCTAGACCCCTACCCCAAGCTTTTTAAGAGAATCATATATGGCGTGCCAGGAGACTCTATGGAATGCTTTCTCAGCATCCAACGAGAGTATCTAATTACAAATTTTTAACTGCATCTAGCCCAGGAAATACTTTGTGCCTAGTAGCAGTGTCTGCTAGTCAGCGGATTATCCCGGCTGTTAAGCAAGCTACACCACCTGTAGTTTAGACACTTAATTTTTTCAAAGGAAATGCTTCGGGACCATGGGATACTCAGTGAAGAGCATCAGGAGGCACCCCAAGGCATAGGGGCTGGGACTGGCAGTAGGATGCCTTGCGGTGGACAGCCGAGCTCGATCCTTATAAAAGCTTTTTAACTGCAGCAGCTTTAGTGGACGCTACTGGAGCTGGAATTACGCGGCTGCTGGCATGAGACTTGCCCTCCAATAGATCCTTGTAAATGGATTTAAAGTGTATTCATTCAAATTAGAGAGACAATTGAAATTAAAAAGCTTAGGGCTGCCTCCACCACAGGGGGGCTCGCTCGACCCACCAGCGGACAGGCACCAGTATTGGGAGAGGGGGGCTGGCCATCAGGGTTCACCGCGGCTCTGGCACAAACCCGGCGACACGGAGGTGGCACGGGCAGGAGCGGACTAGCCGTGTCGGCTTCTCACTTTTTGGATTTTAGAAGGGCATGACATGCCTATATCTATGTCTCCCCCTCCTTTTACTCCTCCACCTCTTTTCTTTTCGCATGACTATATGTACTTGTCACTTTTCCATGTGTTAGTTGTGTCTTCTGAGCAGTTTGTCAGCTTTTGGACACCTTTGAAGGTGTTTTCTATGTGTTTCTATGTGTTTTTGTTTGCCTGCCATTGGTTTTAACGGTGTTCGAAGGTGTTCGACGAACAGTTCGACGAACACACGGGTGTTCGACGAACCGAACCGAACTCGAACACTACGGGGGTGGCTCAACACTAATAAGGACCCAAATGGTTTTTTTTTAAGGGCCATTATCAACCTCAAAAGTCTAAATCAGCTGATAGAGAACCAGACTTTCAAGATTGAATTAGTGAACTCGGCAGTAAAACTCCTACACCACAATTGTTTCATGGCAGTTATCGACCTAAAAGATGCCTACTATCACGTCCCAATCCATCCAGACTACCAGAAGTACCTAAGGGTAGCCCTGTTCATCCAAGGGGAATTGAGACATTTCCAATTTACTGCCCTACCTTTTGGACTCTCGATAGCACCGAGAGTGTTTACAAAGGTTATAGCGGAGGTGACAGCTTTTCTCCGAATCAAAAACGTGGTGATTGTTCCCTACCTGGACGACTTTCTGATAATAGGGACATCTGAGGACCACTGTTCCTCTCAACTTTGAGGTCAGGACAGCTTTACATCAGCTAGGGTGGTTGATAAATATTCAAAAATGAAAACTTTCCCCCTCAAGGACTCAGATCTTTCTGGGCTTGACCCTAGATTCCCAACTCCAATCCTGCTTCCTCCCGGAAGACAAAGTTTGCAAAATAATCAGCCTGGTCTCAAGGGCCATAAAGACTCCCGTGATGTCCTTGAGAGGAGCAATGTCCCTACTAGGCTCCATGACTTCCTGTCTCCCAGCAGTCAAATGGGCCCAGAGTCATATGAGGCTTCTTCAGTGGGAGGTCCTGTCAGCACAAAAATCCTTCAATGGACATTTAGAAAAAAGACTATCTCTTTCTTTGGAAACAGTAAGCTCCCTCTCCTGGTGGACAAACAGGGAGAATCTGACCTCAGGCTTACAGTGGTCCAGACCAGTCGACCATACAATTGCAACAGATGCAAGTGACTCTGGCTGGGGGGGGTCATCTAGCAGATCTCTCAGTTCAGGGGCTCTGGCTACGTCACGAAATAGAGGCATCATCGAACCTAAAAGAGCTTTTGGCAGTGGAGAAATCCCTGATAGGCTTCCTTCCCCACATACAGGCTCGCCATGTCCAGATCAGGTCCGACAATCGGACGACAGTAGCTTATATAAATCACCAGGGAGGAACAAGATCTCGCTCCCTTATGGTAGTGGCAAACAGAATCCTGCATCTAGCAGAACAGCATCTCCCATCCCTCAGTGCTCTTTACATCCGGGGGGTAGAAAATTCATGGGCAGATTTCCTCAGTCGCCTCACTTTAAGGCAAGGAGAGTGGTCTTCCAACAGATTATCCAGCTATGGGGGTCAGCGGACATAGATTTGTTCGCCACCAGGGCGAACAGGAAGGTGTAGAGATTCTGTTCACTAAATCCAACAGAGAATCCCTATGCTGTGGACGTTCTCCAGATACCCTGGATGTTCGCGAAGGCCTACGCGTTTCCACCGATAGTAATGATCCCGGCAGTTGTGAGGAAAATTCGGGAGGAGGGGGCGAGGATAATTCTGATAGCCCCCTTTTGGCCAAAAAGACCCTGGTTCTCCCTGCTTCGCCTATTGTCGATCTCGGATCCCAGGGTCCTGCCGGACAGGCCGGACCTTCTCATCCAGGGGTTGATATTCCATGAACAAGCCAAAGGTTTCCATCTGGCGGCTTGGAATTTGAGAGGTTGTTACTGAGCAATAGGGGGTTTTCAGCAGGCCTAGTTTCCACCCTATTGGGTAGTAGGAAGCCCATAACAACTAAGATTTATTCCAGAATCTGGGGAAAATTCCTGGATTTTATAGACTCCCCATTGTCGGATAAACCTCCAATTAAAGATGTCCTAAAATTTTTACTAAAGGGACGTGACCTGGGATTAGCTACGGGAACACTTAAATTTCAGGTGTCCGCCCTAGGGGCGCTCTATAATTGTAACCTGGCAGGGAACAGATGGGTCTCTAGATTCATTAAATCCTGTTCCAGAGCTAAGCCAGTTTGGGCTCTGAGTTCCTCCCTGGGACCTGAATTTGGTTTTAAACGCACTCTCTGGCGACCCAGTTGAACCTCTGCAGGTTATCTCTCCAAAGTTCCTCACCCTCAAAACCATTCTCTTAGTGGCCCTAACGTCGGCCCGTAGGGTGAGTGACCTGCAGGCCCTTTCTGTTGATCCCCCATACACCCAAATTCATGAGGACCGGGTCGTCCTGCGTACAGATCCGGCATACCTTCCGAAAGTAGTATCCAGATTCCACTGTAATCAGGAGATTTTGCTTCCCTCTTTCTGCAGTAACCCTAAAAACCCCGGTGAGGTTAGGTTCCACAATCTAGATGTTAGAAGGGCATTACTATTGTACATAGATATGACTAGTCAGTGGAGGAAGGACAATTCCTTGTTTCTGGCCTTTCAGGGGAGTAGGAAAGGTCACTGGGTATCAAAGGGAACTATTTCTAGGTGGCTTAGGGAGGCCATTTGTCTAGCTTATACATCTACAGGTGTTCCGGCACCGGACTGTATTAAAGCTCATTCCACCAGAGCTGTAGCTACCTCCTGGGCAGAGAGAGCAGACGTCTCGATTGACCAGATATGTAAAGCTGCTACTTGGTCTGCACCATCCACCTTCTACAAGCACTATCGGTTGGATCTATCCTCCCCTGACCTTACTTTTGGGAGAAGGGTACTTCAGGCGGTGGTCCCTCCCTAGGGTGCTCATATTCTCCAAAATTCTCTCAAGGTATGTTGTCATGGGTGAGGGGAAAACACCAAGTCTACTTACAGGTAGCCGGTTTTTCCTGAACCCATGACAACACCCGTAGTTTCCCCCCCCCTGTCTCTCTCACGCCCTGGTGAAGCACTTTTATATATATATTTATTGTAGGTGTTGGTTATGTGTCTAACCTTTTCTGGAGGTCCTCTCAATGCTCTGTAATCCAACTGAAGTGAGGGAAAGGTACCGCCCTTTTATTTCAGTCGGTTTCCTGTTCTTGGTTGGGCGGATCCCTCTCTCAAGGTGTGCTGTCATGGGTTCAGGAAAAACCGGCTACCGGTAAGTAACCTTGGTGTTTTTATTTTATTCTTTTTTTTTACAGGTTCTATGGTACCTGGGTGTGGAGGAGAGTCTCCTGTCCTCCACACCCGGGTACCATCCGCACATTAGAACGCATGGAATGCGCATCTGCAGATGCAGTGATGCTCTTCTCATGCGTTCTAATAAAAGTCAATGGCGGCGAAAACGCAGCGCTTCCGCAGAATTAATGGACATGCTGAGGATTTTTGAGCGCAGCATAAACGCAGCATGGGCTTTGACATTGCGGCTTGTCATTGGGGACCATGGGGGATGGATTACCAAGCGTTTCCGCTGCTTAAATTCCGCAGCATAAACGCTTGTAAAACGCATAGTGGGCACACAGCCTAACTCACTTTCTCTTGCTGTGCTGCATCATGGTTAAGTGAGGTAAGCAGAGCAGGGAAGCTTGGGAATTCCCCTGGAGACAACTTCAGCTGAAGTCGGCTCATTTGACTTACAGGCTCCTGCTGAGAGTATGAGTTTTTCTTAATTTTGCTATATCCTTTTTTTTCTTTTTTTTGTGAAATCATTAACCCCTTTACCTCCGAGGGTGGTTTGCACGTTAATGACCGGGCCAATTTTTACAATTCTGACCACTGTCACTTTGAGGTAATTACTCTGGAACGCTTCAACGGACCCCTCAGATTGTTTTTTCGTGACATATTGTACTTCATGATAGTGGTAAAATTTCTTCGATGTCACTTGCGTTTATTTGTGAAAAAAAAAGGAAATTTGGCGAAAATTTAGCAATTTTCAAAATTTGAATTTTTATTCCCTTAAATCAGAGACAGGGAGATATGTCACACAAAATAGTTAATAAATAATATTTCCCACATGTCTACTTTATATCAGCACAATTTTGAACCAACATTTTTTTTTATTAGGGAGCTCTAAGGGTTAAAAGTTGACCAGCGATTTCTCATTTTTCCAACAAAATTTACAAAACCATTTTTTTAGGGACCACATCACATTTGAAGTCACTTTGAGGGGTCTTTATGACAGAAAATACCCAAAAGTGACACCATTCTAAAAACTGCACCCCTCAAGGTGCTGAAAACCACATTCAAGAACTTTATTAACCCTTCAGGTGCTTCACAGGAATTTTTGGAATGTGGAAGAAAAACATGAATGTGTAACTTTTTTCACAAAAATGTTACTTTAGACTAATTTTTTTTTATTTTCGCATGGGTAACAGGAAAAAATGGACCCCAAAATTTGTTGTGCTATTTCCCCTGAGCACGCAGATACCCCATACGTGGGGAAAAAACACTGTTTGGGCGCATGGCAGGGTTCGGAAGGAAAGGAGCACCATTTGACTTTTTGAATGTAAAATTTGCTTGAATAATTAGCGGACGCCATGTTGCGTTTGGAGAGCCCCTGATGTGCCTAAACAGTGGAACCCCCCACAAATGACACCATTTTGGAAACCAGACTCCTCAGGGAACTTATCTAGATGTGTGGTGAGCACCTTGAACCCCCAGGTGCTTCACAGGAGTAAAAATAAAATTGTCACATTTTTCCCAGAAAAATGTTTTTCAGCCCCCAATTTTGCATTTTCATAAGGGTAACAGAAGAAATTGCACCATGCAGTTTGTTGTGCAATTTCTCCTGAGTAAGCAGATACCCCATATGTGGGGGAAAACCACTGTTTGGGCGCACGGCAGGGTTTGGAAGGGAAGAAGCGCCATTTGACTTTTTGAATGTGAAACTTGAATACTTAGCGGATGTGCCCCTCATGTGCCTAAACAGTGGAAAAACCCCACAAGTGACACCATTTTGGAAACTAGACCCCTCAGGGAGCTTATCTAGATGTGTGGTGAGCACCCTGAACCCCAAAGTGCTTTGCAGAAGTTTATAACATGGAGCCGTGAAAATAAAAAAATTTAACTTTTTCCACAAAAATAATGCTTTAGTCCCAATTTTTTTTATTTTCACAAGGGTAAGAGGAGAAAATGGACCCCAAAAACTGTTGTGCAATTTCTCCTGAGTACGCCAATACCCAATATGTGGGGAAAATAGTGTGTTTGGGCGCACGGCAGAGTTCAGAAGGGAAGGAGCATTGTGTGACTTTTTGAACGCAGAATTGGCTGGAATTGAGAGCGGATGCCATGTCGCGTTTGGAGAGCTCTTGATGTGCCAAAACAGTGGAAACCCCCCCCCACAAGTGACCCCATTTTGCAAACTACACCCCTCAAGGATTTTATCAACATTTTTAACCCAGAGGTACGACACAGAATTTGATAACATTGGGTCATCATATTGAATAAGTTGTCATTAGTCTTGTGTGCAAGTTTTCGCTACTTAAGTTTGCATCAGGTGCTCGGGTATGCACCATGTATATCACGGGTGCTTGAGTGACATGCTCGAGTCCCCGCTCGCATGTTTCATGGTTATTAGACACCCCCCAAAAAAACATGCGGGGATCGCTTGTGCATGGCAGGCAATCCCCGCAAGGTTTTTTTGGCCATGAAGCATATGGGGCAGAGACTCGAGCACCCGTGATACTTAGTGCATACCCGAGCACTTGATGCAAACTCAAGTAGCGAGCACTTGCGCTCAACACTGGTCGCCATACCATCATCTTCTTTTTTTTTTTTTTTTTTTTGAAAAAAATCCCTAGCCTAACCCTAACACAGCCCTAACCCTAACCATAGAGTTTATTTTTTACGCCGTTCCTCGTGCGGTATAAGTGATTAGACGACTTTATTCTTCGGGTCGGTGCGATTACAGCAATACCAGAATCATATCGGGTTTTCATGATTGACAGCTGTCACACACTAAAAGACGCATTTTTTTGCAAAATCTGTTTTTTGCATCGCCATATTTTTAGAGCTATAATTTTTCCTTATTTTGGCCGACAGTCATGTGACAGCTTGTTTTTTGCAGGATGAGTTTGTTTTTATTGGTGCCATTTTCAGGCACTTGACATTTTTTGATCTCTTTCTATTCCGATTTTTGGGAGGCAGAATAAACAAAAACCAGCAATTCCAGAATTGTTTTTATGTTTTTTTTTTTTTTTTAATGCTGTTCCGCGTGTGGTAAAATTGATAAGGCAGGGTTATTTTTCGGGTCAGTACGTTTACAGCGGTACCACATTTATATCATTTTTCTATGTTTTGGCGCTTTTACACAATAAAAGCTGTTTTATAGAAAAAAAATATTTTTTTGCATCGCTTTATTCTGAGAGCTATAACTTTTTTATTTTTCGGCTGATGGAGCTGTATGGTGGCTTGTTTTTTGCGGGACAAGATGACGTTTTCAATGGTACCATTTTTATTTATATTCGTCTTTTTGATCGCTTGTTATTTCATTTTTTGTTTGGCGATATGATAAAGCATTGTTTTTTGCTTCGTTTTTTATTTTTATTTTTTTACCGTGTACACTAAAGGGGTTAACTAGTTGGACTCTTTTATAGGTCAGGTCGTTCCGGACGCGGCAATACCAAATATGTGTACTTTTATTGGTTTTTTTTTTTTCATAATATTTATTGATGGGTACATTATATTTTTATTTTTGGTGGATTATTATTATTATTATTATTTTATTTTATTTATTTATTTTTTTTTTATTTAAATATTTTTACAATTTTTTTTTTTTTTTCTTTCATTGTTTAACACTTTTTGGACTTTTATTCTGTGTCCCACTCCGGGACTTTTTTTTAATTCTGATCGCCTGTATAGCACAGGAATGCAGCACCTTTCCTGTGCTATACAGGCTGTCAGTGCTGCACAGGGAGAAGATAGTTTGGTCACGCACTGCGCATGACCAAAGAATCTTCCTGCTGTCTGGTGACCCGGATGTTGTCATGACGACATCTGGTCGTCATGGCAACATCCGGGAAGCCGCGGCAGACAGCGCTGGAGGCCGGAAGAGGAGGTGAGTATCCCGATCACCTCCCCTTGCCACCGCATTGCTGCAATCGACTTCGATCGCAGCATTGAGGGGGTTAATTTGCCGGGAGCGCTGCGGGACTGCTCCCTGCACATAGTACCGGGTGTCAGCTAACAACCGACGGCGATCGCCCCGCACCGCTTGTGTGTGGGCGCGATCGCCGTATGACCTAATAATACGTCATTGGTCCAATCGGCCCAGGTTACCATGACGTACTATTAGGTCATGCGTCAGAAAGGGGTTAAAGGAGTTGTCCACTACTTTCACATTGATGCCCTATCCGTAAGATAGGGCATCAATGTATGATCGTCCGGGGTCCCGCACCCTGCACCCCCTCTGATCATCTGTTATTGGTGCTGGCGGCAGCGGTCGCTGGTCGGAAGTCCTTACCTACCGTGCTTGACTGTCAAGTTGTTGTGGCCGGCTCTTGTTACTGCACATCTGCCTCCTATTCAATGGGAGGCGAATGTGCAGTACCCCGCAACGGCCACTACAGATGGACGGCCAAGCACCACAGGTAAGGGCTTCCTGCCTGCGGCTGCCGGCACTGATAACAGCTGATCAGCGGGGGTGTCATGATCGGTGCCCCGGCCAATCATACATTGATGCCCTATTCTACAGATAGGGCATCAATGTGAAAGTAGTGAACAACTCCTTTAATATTACATCAGCTTTTAAAATAATAAATATTTTAGTGATCGGTTCTTTTTACGAAAGTAAAAGTGAGGTTTTGCCTTTCTTAGGAGAATATCTATATGTGCAAAATTATTATGAAACTAAATGGAAAAATGTAAATTTTCCCATCTTAATTTTATATTTTTATCTGTTAAAGTGAGAATAATAACCAAACAGCTCAAAATTCATTTTTGACATTTTAAAAATATCAGTGACCAATAAAGCCCCCCTTTTCAATAAGTCATAAGACTTTCATTCATGGAGTCTGTTAATTTCTTAATGTGCTCACGATCAACTTTTTAAGCAGCACCAACCACAGCCTCCCAGACACTGTACACAGGTGTACTGTTTTCCCTCACTGTAAATCTCCCATTTAAGTATGGCCCACAGCTTGTCAATAAGGTTTAGGTCAGGTGAGAAAAGGTCCATGTCATTATTCTTTCATCTTTAAGGCCTTTACTTGCTAGACAAGCAGTGGAGTACTTAGATGCACGAGATGGAGATTTGTCCTGCATAAAAATCCTGGTTTTCTTGAAAGGTGCAGACATTTTCTTGTGCCACTGAATAAAGTGTCTTCTAAACTAGCAGTAAGTTTTGGAATTGATCTTGTGTCCATCTTCAACCCGAAAAGGTCCAACAAGCTCATGTCTAATAATGCCAGCATGTAGCAGTACCCTACTTCCACCTTGCTGACGTCTGAGTCGAAGTGAAGATCTGTGTCTGTTCATGTTCCAGCTACCTTTGTGCTCAAAAGTTTACATACCCCGGCAGAATTTTTCCTTTCTTGACCTTGTTTCAGAGACTATGAATGATAACAAAAAAAAACTTGTTCTCCACTCATGGTTATTGGTTGGGTGAAGCCATTTATTGTCAGACTACTGTGTTTTCTCTTTTTAAATCGTTATGAGGACTAAAAACATCCAAATGACCCTGATCAAAAGTTCACATACCCCAGTTCTTAATACCGTGTATTGCCCCCTCTAACATCAATGACAGCTTGAAGTCTTTTGTGGTAGTTGTGGATGAGGTTCTTTATTTTCTCAGATGGTAAAGCTGCCCATTCTTCTTGGCAAAAAGCCTCCAGTTCCTGTAAATTCCTGTGCTGTCTAGCATGAACTGCTTTCTTGAGATCTCCCCAGAGTGGCTCAATGATATTGAGGTCAGGAGACTGAGATAGCCTCTCCAGAACCTTCACTTTGTTCTGCTGTAGCCTATGACCTGTCGACTTGGCCTTGTGTTTTGGATTGTTGTCATGTCGGAAGGTCCAAGTGCGTCCCATGCGCAGCTTCTGAGCTGATGAGTGCAAATTTGCCTCCAGTATTTGCTGATAACGTGCTGCATTCGTGTTTCCTGTGCCTTTGTAGCTTACACATCCCCAAAACATCAGCTATCCACCGCCGTGCATTACTGTAAGAATGGTGTTCCTTTCATCATAGGCCTTGTTGACCTCTCTCCAAATGTGACGTTTATGGTTGTGGCCAAAAAGTTCAATTTTGGTCTCATCACTCTAAATTACCTTGTTCCAGAATTTTTGAGGCTGGTCTCTGTGCTGTTTGGCGTATTGTAGGCGAGATACTTTGTGGCATTTGCGCAATAATGGCTTTTTTCTGGCGACTCGACCATGCAGCCCATTTTTCTTCAAATGCCTCCTTATTGTGCATCTTGAAACAGCCATACCGCTAGTTTTCAGAGAGTCCTGAATTTCAGCTGATGTTATTTGTGGGTTTTTCTTTGCATCCTGAACAATTTTCCTGGCATTTGTGGCCAAAATGTTTGTTGGTCTACCTGACCGTGGTTTGGTTTTTACAGTGCTTCTGATTTTCCATTTGTTAATCACAGTTTGAACGCTGCTGACTGGCATTATCAATTCCTTGGATATTGTTTGGTATCCCTTTCCTGTGTTACACAGTTCAACTACCTTTTCCCGTAGATCCGTTGACAATTCTTTTGCTTTCCCCATGACTCACAATCCAGAAACGTCAGTGGCTGGATGAAAGATGCAAGAGTCTGTCTGGATCCCAGAAACTCACTCCGCTTTAATGCACACACACTGATTACAAGCAAACAGGTCACAGGTGAGGATGTTACCTTTAGTAGCCATTAAAACCCATTTGTGTCAAATTCTGTGCATGTTATCAGGTCAAAATCACGAGGGTATGTGAACTTTTGATCAGGGTCATTTGGATGTTTCTGGTTGTCATTAAGATTTAAAGGGAATGTGTCACCCCCCCTGGGCGATATCAGACCTCTACTATGGGCATATAGGTGATAGAAAAGTAAATCTATACTTACCTGTATGGCCCATAGCAGAGGTCTGATTTCAGAGAAATCTGGTTTTATAAAGCCTGTTTTCCAGAGGCTTGGCATCTGTGGGACACCAAGCAAACTCCTCCTATCTGCTTACTATTCCCCTAAATCGCCGCCTCTGTGCTAAATTACCATATCCCCCCCCCCTCCCCTGCACGTCACAGGGCCCTGTGACGTGCCCTGCTCTGCCTCCCCTCCCGCGCATGCGCAAGGCGGCGCTCCCATGGAGCGCGCTTGGTTTCCCTCCGGCCCCGTTTGGCTGCGTACTGCGCCGCAGCCTTTTATTGCGCAAGTGACGGTGAGTCACTGAGACTTCCGCTTCTCTGGCAGTACGCAGCTAAACGGGGCCGGAGGGAAACAAAGCGCGCTCCACGGGAGCGCCGCTTTGCGCGGGAGGGGAGGCAGAGCAGGTCACGTCACAGGGCCCTGTGACGTGCAGGGGAGGGGGAATATGGTAATTTAGCACAGAGGCGGTGTTTTAGGGGAATAGTAAGCAGATAGGAGGGTTTGCTTGGTGTCCCCCAGACGCCAATCCTCTGGAAAACATACTTTATAAAATCAGATTTCTCTGTAATCAGATCTCTGCTATGGGCCATACAGGTAAGCATAGATTTACTTTTCTATCACCTGTCCGCCCATAGTAGAGGTCTGATATCACCCATGGGGGGTGACACATTCCCTTTAAAATGAGAAAACACGGTAGTTTGACAATAAATGGCTTCACCCAACCAATAACCATAAGTGGAGAAAAAGTTTTTTTTATTATCATTCATATTCTCTGAAACAAGGCCAAGAAAGGAAAAATTCTGCCGGGGTATGTAAACTTTTGTGCACATCTGTATGAGCCTAACAACCTAGTCCATCAAGAGTCCCTGTGATGTCATCAGTCCATAAAACTTTAAAAAAAAATCTGTATTCTATTATTTCTTGGCCCAGTATTAACGTTTACATTTTTGTGCCCTGTTCAGTGGTGATCAGGTTTCAGCCTTCCTCACCTTGGCCATGTCTCTGAGCACTAAATATGACAGCACTGGAGGATAATGGGTTCCTGGTCACTTCATGTTTGATTCTTCTCAAATCTGTGGCAGTTAATGTGTCTTTTTTTTTATTTTTTTTTTTGAACAATTTCAGTGTTGGGTTCCACTGTAAGACTTTTAACACATTTTGACTTTTTAGAGTCAGCTAAATCTCTTTTTTAGCCTGAGGGAAACAAGCTGCCTAATAATTTAACATGCTTTGATAAAGGGCATTGATATCCTAACACTGCACTCTCCCTCATTACACAAATACACACCACCTGATATGCTTCATCCAATAAGCATTCATATTTATACAGCTTGGAGTTGGAAAATATGCTAAAAATGATTATCTGATCAAAATACTAATTTGCTTAATAATTGTGCACACAAAGCATTCAAACTGCACAAACTATATATATATATATATATATATATATACACACACACACATATTATACACACACATATATATATATTATATATACACACACACACACACACACATTATACACACACACATATATATATATTATATATACACACACACACACCTTTGCCACAGCTCTGCTGCATAAGCGCACATGGCTCTGCTGCATAAGCGCACATGGCTCTGCTGCATAAGCGCACATGGCTCTGCTGCATAAGCGCACATGGCTCTGCTGCATAAGCGCACATGGCTCTGCTGCATAAGCGCACATGGCTCTGCTGCATAAGCGCACATGGCTCTGCTGCATAAGCGCACATGGCTCTGCTTCTGTTTACACACTATTTATAAATGTAGTCTATACAGGATCATATTTTGAAGTTCCTCCCAGGCATGTAACTCATCACTGACCTGACAGACCCTACAACTAATCAGGACCTTCAACATCCATACTACTAGCAGTCATGTGCAGGTCCTTTTAGCTTTCTCTCTTGCCCTGCACTGATCAGACAGATCAGTGTTAGGCCGGAGGGGAGAAGTTCACTCAGCGATTTGGAAGGACACACTGTCTGCCTTCTCCTTGATCATTGCAAGTTGTTGCCAGACTGTGTAACTCTTTTTGCATACTGAAAGCTGATTTGAACATGCGATCCTATGATACGTAGTGTATTACACTATCCTGTCAATGCTTGACTGACAGGTAGCCTATCAGGCAGGATCTGACCACAGGCCTTTGATTGCCGTAGCAACCCAAAGGCACTCCACGATAATAATGTGGGAGTGCCAATGGACTGACGGCGTGCACTCCTCCTGTCCATCACATCATGTGTCGCTGTCACTATTGACAGTGGCATATGAGAGGTCAAGCTACCTGGATAGGTTAACATAGCTGTTACAGCAGGACCCGAGTTGTGTATATCATTTTGGTTTCTGCAGCTGATCTCCTCGGTACAAGTGTAGTACCGTGCGATCAGCCTGATGTACTGATCCATCACAGAGCACTAGGTGACCTGTTCTCATGACAGATATGTTCGTCATACTGAACAGACCATCCAACATAATCTTAGTGCAAGCCACCGCCATGCTTTCTTTAAGAACAGACCGTAAACAAGTTTTACGAAGTCCAAAATGTTGGCATTATAAATATGTGGAACAAAAGTGGCTAAAATGAAGGTTCGTGATGTCTAAATAATTTACATTCTTCTGCATGGTTTCTACCTTTCTGTGGATATATATATCCTACTGTTGAGCACCGTTTTTGTGACTGTGAGTATTTTAGAATTTGCTTAATTTACTATTATGCAAGCTAAAACAGATTTGAAGTGTAAGCATACATTTTCAGATGAAAGCTACTGTACTGTTGTCATACATTTTGCTTTCTTCAAAGAGCGAGAATAGTAAAAAAGTTGAGCCTCCCCTTTCATCTTCAAAATGACTCTCTTTACCCACCAATCTTCCCCGATAGTGTAGAAGAAACAAGGGAGCACTATGTTTTCAGCACTGTCAAGAGCTCTTGGCAGATTTTCTTGCCTGGGCTGAAAAATTGCTTCTATATTGGATAACTGCATATAGAAAGTAACGTACATTTTCTACGCTTTGTGCTCAGCCACTGAATTAAGAGACCAATTTCCATTAAAACATTGTGAGTTTAATATACAGTGTAATTGATGACCTTCTTTTACGCCCCATTTTGTCATAATATAAATGCTCAACACATAATGGCAAATCCAGGCATCATTAAACTAAAACTTAAATATTTATCCTTCCTGAAGTCTGGGATCATTAACTAGTGGATGATGTATAATCTTCCTTATCCGCGTCCTGAGAACACATTAAATACTGCTCACACAGACTCGCTTACTTTGTAAGTGTTGTCTTCGGAGTGCGCTCGTTTTTTGTAGGAAATGTTTTCGTTCAGACGTGATTTAATTTTTTATCCCAATAACATCATTAAGAGGAGAAAAAAATGTCTTTCAGATCTGGGTTCCCTGGAGCACAGCCTGTATCCATGGACAGAAACAATATCAAATTTCTCGAGCAGAAGTCATATAAAGTGAGCTGGAAAGCAGATGGTACCCGGTAAGTGGAACTGCGACATGAAATCACATCAGTGTTCAGCTAGTTGTTTTCTTCTTGTAGCCAGCCATAGTGCTATTATTGCAAAGAAATTGTTCTATTCTAATCTTTTTTTTTTTTAATAAATATTTTTGTGGATGTTATTTTTAAAAATACGTTAACACATTTTTAAGTTCATTTTACAACCACCAAATGATTGTAAAAAGGATGCTTAATGATTTTGCCCCCTGTGATCATGTGGTGTTGTTTTTTTGTTTTGTCCAAAGCAAAAACAGAGGCTGTCTAAGGCCTCATTCAGACGTCATTCAGATGTCAGTGATTTTTCTCCTACGCAAATAACCCGGTCCTTGTTTCATATTTTTTATCCAATTTTCATCATTTGCTTACTGTCAGTTTTTCCCAACAGTTTCATTAGGTTTTCTCATATGAAAAAAAGATGTCTGTTTCTCAAACTTCTATCAAACAGTCCGTGAAAAACAGACAGCACTCTCATGGCGTGTTTGATCCGTGATGTTGTTAAAAATTTGGATAGATCATCTCTGGTCTGCAAAATGCACAAACATATGTACAGCCCCATAGACTAAAAGAGCTGTGAGTTCTGTCCATTAACAACACAGAATTTGTACATGATAAACTAAGGTGTGAATGACCCCTTAAGGAGACTACTCTTTTGATTGATTAATTGGAAGGAACTTTTTATCTGATTCATGCTGCCCGAACCATGGGCAGCTTGAGTCAGACGCTGGCTGTGTTATTGCAGCCAGTTTTACTCTTTTATGCACCGCAGCGTTTCAGAGAAAACATATTTTGAAAAGCTGGACGGAGATTATATCCCCGATTCCTCATTTTTTTAAATTTTTTGTTTTAATATATAGAAAACTGGAATAAAAAGCTTTGACAAGTCACAAAAGTTTAATGAATCAGGTGCCTCACACTTCACCCCACCAACTCATCAAGAGAGTCGTGAAAAACGTCTCGTGTTACTCTGAAGCACTGTGGCTTTTCAGAGAAAACATACATTGAAAAGTTGGATGGGGTGTCTTGGCTAGCTAGTCCAAGGCAGGGTCCCTGTGATTTTCTCCCTGCCTTGCACCCCTAGACTGAAAGATCTCTCTCCACCTAAATATAAGGAGAAACCGGTCATCAAAGTGTTAGCACCACACCGGATCCCTGCTCTGACAGGCAGGGCCTCCGGCGTACCACTTCACTCACCCGCGTCCACTTTATATTACGTCCACAACCAATGGCTGTGGCACATTACATATACAGGGTGGTCCAAAGTAGGTGGACAGAAAGTGTAATAAGGTTATGAAGGGGGAGATTTATCAAACACTAAGTTGCAGCTGCCTGTCTGGATCATCCTCCAATAAACCATGAATTAGATGTAGACGATAAGCTTTCCACCCAATAAATTTCAGGATTCGCATGCTAGAAGCTCGTGAAATTCCCAATTCCAAAGAGGCTCTTCTAGTGGACTTTTTTGGACTCTGAACAAATGTTTCAGCAACAAGTTGTTTATTATAATCTTCTGTATAGACTGTTTTGGGTCGGCCAGTTTTTGGAGCATTAAGGATTGAGCCAGTGGCATTGAATTTGTCACGAATGCGGTAAATGGTTTGTCTCTTTGGGTCTTGAGTACCAAATGTTTCAACCCAATTTGCTCTAACGGTTTCAGCATTTTGAGATTTCCTATACTCTGTTAAAATCCATTTTCTTTGATCTGTATTTAAATTATTTGCCATCATGCGTTATCTGAATTATCTGAAAAGAAAACAGATTTGGGGGAGATCTATCTGTGAAAACTAGATCTGTGAAACTGGCTCAGTTGCCCTTAGCAACCAATCAGATTCCACCTTTCAGTTTCCAAAGAGTCTGTGAGGAATGAAAACTTGAATCTGATTGGTTGCTAAGGGCAACTGAGCCAGTTTCACTTTACACCATGTTTGATAAATCTCCCCCTTCATAACCTTATTACACTTTCTGTCCACCTACTTTTGGACCACCCTGTATATTGCTTCCTCTCCACTGGGGAGGTGCCTGAGCAACCTTCCTGTTCTGCAGTCTAAGTTGTTAAGGTTGCGTACCAGTCCTTGCTGTACTCTGTTGCAGATCCTGCCTGTTGCACTCTTGTGCAGATTCTGCCTGCTGCACTTCGGTACAAACCCAGCCCGCTGCACCATCCAGTCTGTCCTACTGGGTCCAGCTGCTGTGCCACCGTTGGTCTGTCCTGGAGTGGCACCTGGCGTTCATCGGGAGCCAAGTCTAACCTCACCATCAGAGGCTCTAGTGAACAGTCCGGTGCTCGCTTAGTCACGCCCCTCCAGGCTCTCCACAGTCAGTCTTACCTGTAAAAAAAAATAAAAATGTAAAATAAAAAAACACATTATACTCACCTTCTGATGGCCCACGGTCTTCTATCCTATACGTCTTGGCTCCCCGGTGGCTCGCAATGGAGTAAAAGGACCTTCCATGTCGTCATTCAGTCATGTGACAAGTCACGCGATCGCTGACGTCGGCGGTTGCGTGACCTGTCACATGACTAATTGACGTCATGGAAGGTCCTTTTAGACCACCGCGAGCCGCCCAACACATCGGATGCATCGGATAAGGACACCGGGGGCCATCAGAAGGTGAATATGTTTATTTTTCACCATTCTTTTACTATAACTTGGTCACACTATATAAATCCATGCCGGTTCCATGGATTTATATAGTGTGACCAAGTTGTTAAGCACTTTTCAAAGTGATGCAAAAGTCGCTTGGAAAGCGCTTGACAACCCGCATGTGAAAAACGCGGGACATACGCTTGTCCCTGGCAGAAAAACCGCATGTAAAATCCACATGCGTTTTTTCTGCCAGGGAGATGTAGAAATGCTCAAGAAAAATCCGCATTTCTGCATCGTGGGCCCATAGCCGTAAGGTGTCATGGAGTAATCGGCATGAAATCCATAATGATGTAGCCTTCCCCTAATTAATTCTTCTGTAGTGAACATGGCCTTGGAAAAAGTGGTGAAGTCTTACGTTGTGAGTGGCCTGCAATCAGCGAGGTGGGCTCGGAGTAACCATTGTAACAATGAGTTTGGAAGAATGTTGTGTTTGAAACCTTTGGCTTTTATACTAATCAATGTGTCAGTGTCTTTCCTTCATCTTGTCATTACGTCTCTCATTAACAACGCAAGTAGCAGATGTTTGTTCTAATGAGTGGAGCTGAATGTTCAGACAGGATTAACAAGTATATAGTAAGAAGGCAGCAATCTGGAAGAAAATGAATTCTATCGCTAATAGAAATATTAAAAATTGCTCGACTTCCATTCCAGCATTATGCTCTCTGATTATATGTTCCCTGAGATAGGACAGTATTTGTACATGCCCTTCATGCTGGAAGACCAATTTTGGTCCGGTTTGTGAACATGATATAAGGATTGAGCATAACATATATCAGACATGATAATGGAAGCAAAGATACCCGCTAAGGGCAGGAGTGAGTGTTGGTTTGCACTGCGCTGTCAAGTATATAGATAAACTTATTAATTTTGTCAATTTAGAATTTTACATTAACAGGCCTGTTTATTGCCATAGTGAGGCAATATCCCATTGGTTGACTCTTAAAGGGAATGTGTCACGCCCCCCCCCCCCCCCCCAGGCGATATCAAACCTCTACTATGGCCATACAGGTGATAGAAAAGTAAATCTATACATACCTGTATGGCCCATAGCAGAGAAATCTGGTTTTATAAAGTCTGTTTTCCAGAGGCTTGGCATCCGGGGGACGACAAGCAAACCCCTCTTATCTGCTTACTATTCCCCTAAATCGCCGCCTCTGTGCTAAATCACCATATTCCCCCCTCCCCTGCACGTCACAGGGCCCTGAGACGTGCCCTGCTCTGCCTCCCCTCCCCGCATGCGCAAAGCGCTGCTCTCATGGAGCGTGCTTTGTTTCCCTCCGGCCCCGTTTGGCTGCGTACTGCCAGCGGAGCGGAAGTCTCAGTGACTCGCCGTCGCTTGCGCAATACAAGGCTGTGGCGCAGTACGCAGCCTAGTGGAGCCGGAGGGAAACAAAGCGCGCTCCATGGGCGGGAGTGGAGGCAGAGCAGGGCATGTCACAGTGAAAGTATGGAGGTCGCTTGTGTTCCGACTTTCCTGCTTTTGTTCTGACCTAAAGAAAGTAGACACCGCCGGAGTGGAGGCCAAACAGAGCACAAAGTCAGTGGTCTCATCAGAGCGTTCTGTCCAAATCCTTTTTTTTTTTTTTTTTTTTTTTTTAGGTTTCAGACAGAAGCACCAAAGAAGCCACTAATGTTTAGAAAAAATGCAGTATAAGTATATCCTTAACGACTGCCGATGCGCATTAAAATGGTGGCCATTAAGGGGCCTTATTCCCTCATTGCCATTTTAAAATGACGATCGGGAAAAAGGCTCTAACCCCCCCCCCCCCCCCCCGAGTCGAAAATTCTCCTGGGTCTAAGCTGCTGGGGGTAGCTGAGACCCTGGAGAATATGATCAGGGCTGTTTTTTCCTGTCCCCCCGATCAAGAAAAAAAAAAAAAAGTGCCCGCAGTTGCAATGATTTCTCTCTCCTCTGATATGATATACATGTCAGAGGAGAGAGAAATGATGCTCCCGAATCTCCTGATCTGTCCCCCGGCCGTCCGTCATCGTCCTGTAAAAGAAAAAAATATGGCGGGCGAAGTGCGCACGCCGAGATCTGTCGGCCAGTACCTGCCAACAATAGGGAATTTTTCCTATTTGTTCTTTTTGAACACTGTGATAGACCTTATCACAGTGATCAAAAGCAAAAAAATAGTAAATGAAATCCCCTTTTGTCACTCCCTTAGTTAGATTAAAAATTATAAAATAAAATATACAGTATATCTTTTTTTCCATTCTTTGCTGTTAGGCTTAGGGTTGGGGTTGTGTTTAGGGTTGTGTTAGGGTTAGGTTAGGGTTGTGTTACGGGTTGGGGTTGAGTTTAGGGTTGGGTTAGGGTAGGGTTGTGTTACGTGTTGGGGTTGGGGTTAGGTTTGTGTTAGGTTAGGGTTGGAGTTAACATTGGGATTTTTTCAAAAGTAAAGAAAAAAAATTATGATATGACAACTAGTGTTGAGCGCAAGTGCTCGCTACTTTTCATCGTGGTACTTAGGTATGCGCCGAGTATCGCGGGTGCTCGAGTGACATGCTCGAGTCCCCGCCCCACATGTGTCATGGCTGTTATACAGCGAAAAAAAACAAACGGGGATTGCCTGCCATACACCTTGGATGTTTTTGTTTTTGGGTGTCTAAGAGCTGCAAAACATGCGTGGTGGGGACTCGAGCACCCGAAATACTCTGTGCATACCCAAGCAACAAATGCATACTCAAGTAGCGAGCACTTGCACTCAGCACTAATGACGATGTATTCAATATGACAATCTAATGTTTTCAAATTCTGTGTTGTACCTCTGGGTTCAAAATGTTCACTATAGCCCTTGATAAAATCCTTGAGTGGTGTAGTTTCCAAAATGGTGTCACATGGGGGGTTTCCACTGTTTAGGCACCTTAGGGGTTCTCCAAACACGACATGGCATCCGCTCTTGATTCCAGCCAATCTTGCGTTCAAAAAGTCACACAGTGCTCCTTCCGAGCCCTGCCATACGCTTAAACAATGTTTTTTCCCCACATATAGGGTATCGGCGTACTAAAGATAAATTGTACAACAGTTTTTGAGGTCCATTTTCTCCTGTTGCGCTTGTGAAAATCAAAAAAAATTTGGGGCTAAGAGATCATTTTTGTGGAAAAAGTGTGATTTTTTTTATTTTTTATTTTTTTTATTTGTTTATTTTGTTTTATTTTCATTGCTCTAGTTATAAACTTCTGTGAAGCACCTGGGGGTTCAAGGTGCTCACCGTATGTCTAGATAAGTACCCTGAGGGATCTAGTTTGAAAAATGGGGTCACTTGTGGGGGGTTTCCACTGTGTAGCCACATCAGGGGCTCTTTAAACACAACATGGCGTCCGCTCTTGATTGCAGCCAATTTTGCGTTCAAAAAGTCACAATGCTCCTTCCGAGCCCTGCCGTGCGCCCAAACAGTGGTTTTCCCGCGCATATGGGTTTTCAGCATGCTCATGAGAAATCATTGGTCATCTTTAAACCCTTATAACTTCCTAAAAAAAAAAAAAAAAAAAATAGTTTCAAAAATTGTGCTGATGTAAAGTAGACATGTGGGGAATGTTATTTATTAACTATTTTGGGAACAATAAGAATTTAAAGTTTGAAAATTGCTAAATTTTAAAAATTTTGTCCAAATTTCCGTTTTTTTCACAAATAAACGCAAATCCTATCAAAGAAATTTTACCACTACCATGAAGTACAGTATGTTACGAAAAAACATTCTCAGAATCAGCGGGATCCGTTGAAGCGTTCCAGAGTTATTACCTCATAAAGTGACAGTGGTCAGAATTGTAAAAATTGGCTTTGTCATTAAGGGCATAATTGGCTCCGTCACTAAGGGGTTAATATAGAGGAATGAGTATACTAATGTGGAAAACGTACAACTATTTCCAGAAGAATCACAGCCATAATTAATTTTGTGCCTCTCATTTGAATTTGTGATGTGTAAGTTCTTAATCCTTAGCTGAGCTGAAGGGGAAGGCAAATACATGAGACTTGAAGGAGCAGCATGACTTTCTTTGAAGCAGACAACCTGCCGCATAGCATAATTAGTGATGCAGCTGCCTTGTAACACACAGCTCATTGCAAGGACCACGTAACAACTAGTGATGAGCGAGCATGCTCGCCACTGCTCAGTACTCGCCTGAGCATCACAGTACTCGAGATGCTCGGAGCTCGCCGAGTACTTTGCGATGCTCGGGCGGGAGCTCGGGTCCCCGTCCTGCATGTTTAGAGCACCAATCATGCAGAAATTGTCTGCCACTCACTGTAATGTCACAGACATGGTGGTTGTGGCATTACAGTGATTGCCCAAATCGATGGGAACTGTGCTCACAGTGAAACATGAAAAGCCGGCAATTCATCAGCGGCATACACCGGTACCCGCCAGTTTAGAACAGAAAGAATAGAGCATCACACATAGATTAGATAGATAGAAACATGTCAGTCACATATATAATAAGTACAGTGACAGTGTTGGTTACTGTACTTGTCATTTAGTGTTAAAATAAAGGATTTATTAAAAAAAAAATTGGCGGGGGGTTCCCCGTAATTTTAGTCTGTAGCGGAGGTTAAGCAGACAGCTGGGGCAGATGTTTGAAGCCTGGGAAGGGGGTAATACCCACGGAGCTTCCCAGGCTACTAATATCAGCCCCCAGCTGAATACCTAGCCTTTACTAGCTATTAAAATGGGGGACCCAAAAAAAAATGACGTGGGGTCCCCCCTATTTTAATAGCTAGCAAAGGCTAGGCAGACAGCTGGGGGCTGATATTAATAGCCCAGGAAGGGTGCCATGAATATTGGCCCCCCTCCCAGGCTAGAAACACCAGCCGTCAGCCGCCCCAGAAATGGCGCATCCATAGGATGTGCCTATTCTGGCACTTAGCCTCGCTCTTCCCTCTGCCCTGTAGCGATGGCAGTGGGGTAATAGGGTTGGGGTTGATGTCAGCTTATAATGCCAGCTGACATCATGCCCAGGTTAGTAATGGAGAGGCGTCTATAAGATACCCCTATTACTAACCCCATAGTGAAAGTTAAAAAAAACACAAACACCCAGAATAAAGTCCTTTAATTGAAATAAAGACACAATTCTTTAATGTTCTAAATTAAACTCTACTTACCGTATCACCCATTCCAGCTGAAGCCAACGATCTCCTGCAATAAAAGTAAAATAATAAACCAACCTCATCCTTACCTTTCCATGGTTCCCAGGACGGCTTCAGCTCTGCTACATTGACATGACAGGCTGGATCGTAGCAGAACACTGCCATCCAGCCTGTCATCCCGCAGACACTGAGAAGCTCCTCAGTGAAGCTCCTCAGTGTCTGGCTGTGACGGCATCCAGATGAGCCAAGTTCATGTCCAATGAACTCAGCTCACCTCATGCACGTCACTGACAGCGTGGGAAAATTCTCCTGCGCAAGCGGTGCCGGCAAATGACGTTACCACTTGAGCAGGAGAATTCTCCCACTCTGGAATGGCATTGAGATGGCAGGCTGGATGGTAGCAGAACGCTGCCATCCAGCATGCCATCCTTCAGAGACACGGGATGTGCTATTTGTGGGGCGGCTGAGTGCTGGTGTTTCTAGCCTGGGAGGGGGCCAATATCCATGGCACCCTTCCTGGACTATTAATATCAGCCCCCAGCTGTCTGCCTAGCCTTTGCTAGCTAATAAAAGAGGGAGGACCCCACGTAATTTTTTTTTGGGGTCCCCCATTTTAATAGCTAGTAAAGGCTAGGTATTCAGTTGGGGGCTGATATTAGTAGCCTGGGAAGCTCCATGGGTATTACCCCCTTTCCCAGGCTATAAACATCTGCCCCAGCTGTCTGCTTAACCTCCGCTAGAGACTAAATCGATTTGGGCAATTTTTGACCTTCTGCAGACCGCCGGGGGGGGGGGCCGCCAGAAAAATGCTCGAGTTTCCCATAGACTTACATTGGGCTCGTTGCTCGGGTCGAGCACCCAAGTATTCCAATATGCTCGACCCGAGCTTCGATCACCCGAGTATTTTAGTGCTCGCTCATCACTAGTAACAACATAAAGATGCTGCTGTCTTGTTTAATGGTGAGAAATTTACTTTGCTTCATTTGTTTTGCAAAGCTTGGTCCATGCGCTGGAATGATACTCTAATATCTATGTACAACTTGTGAGTGTTATCCAGAAATGCTGTCCTCTTTGTGTTGGGGTAAGTGCAAATGTTAAGGAATTGCAGATTTTTCTGCTGAAATACTGGAGTGTTGGCAGAAAAAAACATGTGTAAAATACACGTTTTTTAATTCAATTTTGATTAGTTTATATATTTTTTATATACATTTTTTGAATTCATTCGAAAGAAAGAATTTACATGCTGCAGGTTTGAAACTGCTTTGAAAAAAATAGGCAGCGTGTGCATGCGATTTCAGAAACCTCGTTCACTTTGCTGGTATAGTAAAACGCTGCTTTTTGCTGCAGAAAACTCAACATTCCCTTAGTGTGTATGACTCCTGTACCAAAGGCCTGAACTTGCTACGTATGGAAGGATTTGACTTAAAAAAAAGCTTGCACTTATTTTTTATGGAGGAGAAAACCGTTCAGATTATACTTTGACTTGAAAAGGTCAAATTGTTTACTGTTAACCCTCCTTACAAAGAAAAGCCAAACTATTTAGATTTATTTGATGCTTGGAGGAGTCAAGAATCTTTTGGATAGGTGATAAGTGTTTAATGACTTTAAGCCCACCAGTCATGAGAACGTGGGTCTTTTTTTCTCCCATAAACATGGATCTGCGATTCCAGATGCATTGCACTGCTATATTCAAAGTCTCTGGGACGCCAGACCCAAACTTAATTGTCCTGCCGGACTTCAAGGTCTGTACATGGACCGTGAAACTCTGATGTGTGATATCAGCCTGAAGGAATTGTCCCAATATTACACAGTATTATATATATAACATTATATTCCTTGTAGAGTTGAGCGGATCACTCCAAGGAGGATCAAATTTGATTTGAATTTTCTGAAATTTGCATGTCCCAGTGAATTTCAACACGTTGATTTGCAAGGATCGGCCAAAATAATGCACAGTGTTTTTTTACACACTGCTGAAGACTCAGGAAGGGGGCTAATAGCATCTGGCCCAACCAGGCGGTCATGCCCCTTAGCAATCACATCACATGGTCTAGTGTGCCAATAGGGGGATTATAGCGGCCATGTTATGCTTAAGTACAGTGTATGGTTAGGAGGTTAAAGCACACAGCTTATTCCACATAGAGAGTGAAAAAGGCTTAATTGAATTGTGGTGTACTACTGCAGTGCTGAAGCAGATTGAAAATGGGAATGCTAGTCTCAGTCTGTGGGTAGGGTCACACAACCATTTTCTCTTCATCTGAGAAATCCGGTTCGATTTATTCTGGTGAGACTCTGATCAGAGTTTCATCAGAATGGCATCAATTTTTCTCAGGGAATGTCATACAAGAGCAGTCTGTTGTTTATCAGAGAGCCATAGACTTGCAGACAAGTCATCAATTTTTTTTTTTTTCCTCTGACCACTCAGTCCGAGGAAAAAAGTCAGATGTGCACAACCCCATAAAATATCATGGGTACTAGTGCTATCCATGAAAACAACGGATAGCACTTGTCCGATATAATTGGTTGTGTGCACGAGTTCTTTGAATAATAATTCAGTGATGTACCTTTATAGTCAGTCAGTGTGACTGTGAATTGATTGATCTGAGAGGTATTGTAATGACAGCACCTTAATATCAGCCTTTTTTTATTCTTCACACACTATAAACAAAGAGGGCATTTTAATGACAGTCTGTCCAAATTGTATAACCAAGTCAAAATCCTGAAACCAAGGCTTGTGTGTCACAGAATGTATGCTTTCTACATTGCGAGATGGGCGAACCATAATATATATTTTTTGTAAAAAATTTTTGATGATTCAGAAATTTAACACAACTGCTATGCATGTTGTAAAATATATTTTTTTCTCCACACTTCCCTGTTATAGTAGTCCAATATTAGGCCTGTACACGCCACCCAAATGTCTCTTATAATGATACTCTCCTTCACTGCAGACTATCCATTAGAAATGGCTTTCTTCTCTGCTTGTCTGTGCACTGATATAGTAATAGAGCTGAAGGAGCCTCTTCTGCAGTACTGCTTTCTATTGTCATAGTGGAAGGAGGGTGATTCTCTCCAAAACCCGGCCCTGGCAGCACAGATTAGCAGCAGCACAAGGGGCACATGAAAGCAATAAATTACAAAGGCTGGGGGTGGTGGGAGCATTCTTAATGCATAATACACTGGAAATTATTTTAAAACAGCTATTAGCAGCCTTTCAGTATGTTTAGTGTATAAAAAATAAAATAAAAGGGATATCTTGTGTGTTAAAGGGTTGTCTCAAGTACTTATGTGGTTTAAATTGCAAAGTGCTTGTATAGATATGTACAGTATCTAGAGAGTATACCACATACTCTGACATGTACTATTCCAACGCTACATGTTTCAAGCCACATCAATAGCATGCCATCTGTAGTGCAGCATACACTTACTGGTATTTGAGCACGATGGTTTGTGACTTGTGAGTATTATATTTAAATAAGATATAGAGCATTTTTAGTACAATTAATCTAGCAAATGTCAATGTATAGAATGTGATACGGTTCCATTAAATCCATCTTTTTCTGTGATATTGCCTGGTTGTATGACAGCGAGGTATATTGTTTACAGAGCTTATTTTTCACAAGTGTTATGTTATTTTCTGATATGCTTGACCTTTTCCAAGTAGTAATTTGCAAAGTTTGTGTTTTGTTCTTGGAAGAAGTAAGCCATCTGTTTAGCTTGATTGTTACCTTGTACCATGATGCTTTACTAAAATAGGAACTCACTCGCTTTCATTACATAAGGTGTTATGCAGTTTGGAAGCGTAATAAAGGATCACACCCTTATGGTTAGCTTATTTGTTTCTTGCTACAGGCCTTTTTTTTTCCCCTCCATGCTGTTCTGTAGAAAAATATCAGTGCTATATGTAATCATTTTGCATGAAATCTGCTGTATCCACAAATTCTAACTTTTTTGACTAAATCGTTTTAAAAAGTTATTTCAAATCTTCATTCATGAATATTATTGGAAAATGCTAGTACAAACAAGCAATTTTATAATTTACTATTTATTAAAATCTCCCTCACTTCCCCTAATAATTAAGTTTTTTTTTTTTTTTATTGTGTACAGCTTGTCGCGAGGGGGACCAGTCACCATTGGTCTAAGGTGCAGTACATACAAGCTCTTTGCAATAGAGCTTGCAAGCGCTGCTCTGAAACAGGCCGGGACCACTAGAGTGCTCAGTTCCTGATCCCAGCCATCTTCAGAGCCACTGCATTTACCATGCTGCTGAAGCAAAGCTGCCATATGTAGAAGCATTGAGAACATATAGTTCGGGCTATTGGAGTAATGATGCTGCTGGTGCGAACTATTAATCAAGCAGGATTGCCCTCCACCCAGCAATCAGGACATTACCTGTTGCATTGCTCTCTGTGCGTGAACATCTGTTTAACCCCTCCCTGACATAGCCAATTTCCGTTTTTTACACATTCGTTTTATTCCTTTCCTTTTTCCAAGAGCCATAACTTTTTTGCATTTTTCATCCACAGAGATGTTTGAGGGCCCGTTCTTTTGTGGGACGAGTTTTACTTTTGATTGACACCATCCGTTGTACTGGCAAACGGGGGAAAAAATCCAAGTGCAGTGAAATTGTGAAAAAAAAAATGCAATTCTGACATTGTTTTTTTGGCAATTGTTTTTACTGCTTATATTCTGTAATACAAATGACCTTGCAATATGGTTGTCCAAGTCAATAGGATTATGGCGACACCAAATGTAAAAAAATATATATACGTATATTTTAGTGAATTTTTTTTCTTTGCCTGTGTCTCCATTTTCCAAGCCCCATAACCTTTTTATTTTTAGTTTGATGGAGCTGTGTGAGCACTTGTTTCTTTCGGGGCGAGTGAATTTTTTATTGTTACCATTATTGTTACCAGCACTTTTTTTTACCCCAAAGAACGCAACTTTGGGGTTTGTAATCCGATCGATGAAAAAAATTAATTTGTTTTACATTTTGATAGATAAAACTTTTATGGATGTGGCGATACCATGTGTGTTTTTTTTAAATGTCTATTTTTGGGAGGGATTCAAATTTATTGTGTTAATTTTTTCACTTTTTTTATTTTAAGGGTATTTGTTGGGTTTTATTTTGAACCTGAGATTTTCTGATCGCTTTTACTGTGTACCACAATACTTCAGTATTGCTTGCTATAGTAAAAATCATGGTCTCCTTGGAAGCCCAGCTCAAGCCCGAGTTTCAATAGCCCCCCTAGCTGCCTATAGCAATTCAATGACACATAGAATGACACACCCCCTGTGTTGGCACACTGTAAATACTGCTGCTAGAGTTTGACAGCATTTAACAGGTTAACAGTCACAGACGGTTCTTGGCTCCACCCGCAGCTGTTAAAGGCAGATACTATCTGTGACAAGCAACCATTATCTGCCTGGTATGGGGCGGACTCAGCCTGTGAGCCTGATCAATACACCCTCTCCCTACTTGCACCGTACATGTACGGCTGATGTCGGAAAGGTGTCGTCCATTACTGGACAACCCCAAATGAATCAATTTAGGATCCAAATTAAAATAACAGTGGATACTTGCCTCCAATGGCGGCGCCATTCCAGCTATGCTGGCACCACTGTTTCTGGAGGGTGACATGTGCTCGCTGCAGCCAGTGAGCTACTTGTGTGGCGGAAGTGCATAAATATTCCATGAATTCAGACTCCTGACTAAATAGTAAACTCTGCTGCCAAACGGTGGCCGCTCATTATTTAACATCATTTAGTTTTAAAGAACAAAAAAGTCAGCATGAATGAATAAGACTTGTAGTTTCCATCCACATTAATTTCCATTTAATATATTACCTTACGTCCATGTTGTGTATTTTTTTGAAAATGCAACATAATTTCGCGTCTTCAAAAAAAAATTTTAATCAAATATTTTTTTATTAATTTTTATAAAGATTTTCACGAAGGTAAAAATAAATAAAAACAACAACAACCAGACAAACATTGGATAAACACAGTTCTCCACCCCCCAACCTTAAGAAGCATTAAACATGAGTTATTTATACATCTTGGCTCTGCAAAACCAGCAGAATTAGATGAACAAATGTTTGAACATAGTAACAATAGTCAATCCAATTACATATAACTTGTGGAAGTACTAAGAACATTTTTATTAATTTTCAAAGAAGTTTAATTTGAGGCATCATATAAACGTAACTCAAAGCAAGCCTCCTCAGTTCCCTAGATGTCAAACCGGAGCCATCAATCCATAGACCCCATAATTTAGAGATGGCATCTATTTTTATGTATATGCTTTTTTCCAAATTTACTTCGCTACTTCAAATTTGATGATTCCCCCCCCCCTACATTTCTACATTTATTAATCCAAACCATGCTGGGTTTTACAGAAAATCATTGGATGGCTGATTTTCTCATGCCTTTTATTACAGGAACCGAAAAATTCTTGCGTGATGCATTAATTATAGCAGAGTGCGGTTAAACACAGTGGTGAGGAGAAACGTTTGTACGTGATCTTTGTGTGAACCTGTCTTAATACAGTTATTTTGCTGGCAATGAAGAATGTATTTGTCCTTTTTAAAAGTAGCTTGGTGAAGACGTGCATTAAGGATGCTTAGCCAGCTGCCATTTATAAACAAGAAAGTTTGCTGTTCACGTAGAGCCAAGAAAGATATGACAGTAATTTGTGTAGCTGTCATATAGACATAGTAGAAGCAGCCATTTTCTGCCATTTTCAATATTACGGAGAATGTGGTCTATAAATTTACTAGGAAATTGTAGCATCAAATGAGCTTGAGGCACTGTGAAATGGTCGATGTACTGTGGTTTTCCTATTTCTCAGATTGCATTACTTTTTCATTACTCTTTTTAAATAGATCATTTATTTTACCTTTGTTTGAATACATTTTTACTAAAAATAATGGAAGACAATTACTGCTACATGGCTTACAAAACTACAGAAGATTAGTGACTTAGTTTTTACCTTAGCACATATGGACGTGCCAGAATGTCAGCATTTGGGTCCACAAGTGTGGAGAGGGCTCAGGAGCTGAGTTTTCTCCATAATCGGTAGATGCCGGCTGTGTTACATAGCAAGCATCTGACTCTAACAAGAGCGACCTAAGCAATCCTCAAATTGCTGGTGTTAACCATTTAAATGCCGCTGTCAATCTCTGATAGCAACATTTAAATGGAACGCTTGCCAGTGCGCGCACACCGGCTCCGTGGGTACTGATGGCTTAGCATGGTAGCTGGAAGCCTGCTAAAGACCCCCAATACTGACATCTTGGTACTCTTGTGAAGCCCTGCCACAGGCTGAGCTTCATAGGAGACAGTAATTTAGGCTACATTCACAAATCTGTATGACATGTCCTTGTGCTGTCCGTTTTTTTTTTCTCTGACAGTACACTCGCCCATAGAGTTTCATTGAGCCATGCACACATCAGTTTTAAAAACGTATCCGTGTCTCTAGCCCGTGAGACTCAGAGCATGTCCTATTCTCATCTAGTTTGCGTATCAAACTCTGCCATTAAAGTCTATGGAGATCTGTGTAAAACAGATGACACACTGAAGATATGCAATGTACTATAAAGGTCCATCAGAGTTTCATATGTTTGTGACTAATTCATTCATACATTTTTAACTAATTCTCACGTTCGCAAATTATAATTTGCACTCGGATCAATATTTTTCTATGGGGCCATGCACATGTCCGATTTTTCTTTTTTCTTCGGACTGAGCCAGACCAAAAATATAATCGCAGCATTCCCAAGTTTGATCTGATTATCGGATCGCAATTGGCCATGCAAGTCAATGAGTCCGTGTAAACAATCGGACTGCACTGGGATGGCAAAATGTAAAGTTACAGTACCAGAATTACCGTTTTTCGGGCTGCATACCCCCCTTACAAAAACGCAATAAAAAATATTGTACCATGCAAAAAACAAGCTCGAGCATGTTGACACAAACTAAAACATTTTTTTCACCCTTTAAATGTAAAAATCTACCCAAGTTTGTCATTGCTGCAATAGTACAGTTGTAGGTAATCATTTTGCCAGCTATTTGTACCATACAAGGAATGCCATAAGAACAAAAACCCCAAAACAGCATTTTTATCAGTTTCTTCCGTCTTGGACTTTTTTTCCTCCAATTTTCAGTACATTGTAGGTTAAATTGAATGGTGTCATTCAAAACTACAACTCGTCCCACAGAAATACATGTCCTCATATGGCTATGTTGACTGGAAAATAGAAAAGTTATGCCTCTTGAAAGAAGAAAAAAAAAACAAAACAATAGCGCAAAAATGAATAAGTGCCTTGTCTGGTTAAGATATCGCTCTGTGCTCACCTGCTTCCAGAGCACAATACAAGTAGTTTCCTTTTCTACTTTTTTTTCTGTGCACAGATAGACAACTATTGAGCCAGAATTGTTGAAGTGAAGTGGACAAGGGGGGTAAGGATCAACTAATGAAAAAAATACTGGTCATCCATGTTTAGTGACCTGTAGAATATGCCTACCTACCTTGTAGTATGACCTCAAACCATAGATCATTGGTTTCCAAGCCTTGTACTAATGAAGGTTAATAAAACCAATCGTTACAATGGTGACCCGGCATCGCAATGACGACATCCGGGTCACCAGGACTATCGAGCTAATTAGACCATGCTCTGCACAATACTCCTGCAAAAAAGTGAAAGTCCAATAGAGGGACTAAATAAAGTAAAAAGAAAAAATTGTAAAATATATTTTTTTTAAAAAATCACAAAATAAAAAAAAATAAATTGTACCAATGAATAAATATTTTTCTGAAAAAAACAACACACACATTTGGTGTTGCTGCGTCCGCAATGACCCGACCTATAAAACTGTCCCACTAGTTAACCCCTTAAGTGAACACCATATAAAAAAAAAAACGAGGCAAAAAAGTATGCTTTTTCATCATACCGCCGATCGAAAAGTCTAATGTAAATAAAAATGGTGTAGCTGAAAATGTCATCTTGTCCTACAAAAAACAAGCCGCGACACCGTTCCATCAGTGGAAAAATAAAACTGCTATAGCTCTCAGAATACAGCCATGCAAAAATAATTATTTTTTCAATAAATAGTAAAAGCGCCAAAGCATAAAAAATGATATAGATGTGGTATTGCTGTAATCGTACTGACCCGAAGAATAATGATGTCTTATTAATTTTACAACACGAGGCTTAGCATAAAAACCTCAAAAAACAATTACTGCATTGCTGGTTTTTGTTCATTCTACTTCCCAAAATTCAGAATAGAAAGCGATGAAAAAATGTCAGGTGCTAACAATGGTACCAATAAAAACTCCAGCTCATCCTGCAAAAAACAAGCCCTCAAATTACTCCTTGTTAGCAGAAATATGGAAAAAATTATAGCACTCAAAATATGGCAATGCAAGTTAAAATAGATAAATTCTCAAAAGGGTATAATTTCCAAAATGGGTTCACTTGAGGGAGGTATTCTGCTCTTCTATCACTTCTAGGGGCTCTGAATATGAAGTCTGCAAACCATTCTAGGAAAATCTGTGCTCCAGGAGGCAAATAGCGCGCTCTGTCCCACGCAAATCTTGCCATGTGGCTAAGCAGTACTGTACAGCCACATATGGGGCATTTCCATGCTTAGCAGAATTTGTTTGACAAATTTTGGTGCCATTTTACCCATTTCCCCTTGTGAAGATGTAAAATCTGGCGCTAAAACAAAATTTTTGAGGTAAAAATTTAATTATTTTTTCTTCACTGCCCCATGACTCTGCCAATGCGACTTGGCACCCTCCAAACCATTCCAGCAAAATCTGAACAATATGGCGCTTCCCTTCTGAGCTTTGCACTGTTCCTCAAAAGTGGTTTTCGACCACATATGGATATTGGCGTACTCAGTAGAAATTTCACAACAAATTGTATGATGCATTTTCTCTTGTCACTCTTGTGAAAATGCAAAATTTGGGGCTAAAAGAACATTTTTGTGGAAAAAATGTGACTTTTTTTATTTTCATGGCTCTATGTTCTAAACTTTTGTGAAGCACCCCGGGGGTTCAAGGTGCTCACCACACATCTAGATACATTCCTTGGAGAGTCTATAGTTTCCAAAATGGTGTCACTTGTGGGGAGTTTCCACTGTTTAGGCACATCAGGGGCTCTCCAAACACTACATAGCGTCCGCTCTCTATTCCAGCCATTTTTTAATTAAAAAAATCAAACGGTGCTCCTTCACTTTCAAGCCCTGCTATGCGTCCAAACAGTAGTTTTCCTCCACATATGGGGTATCTGCGTACTCAAAAGAAATTGCACAACAAATTTTGCAGTCTATTTTCTCCTGTTACCCTTGTGAAAATAAAAAAAATTTGAGGCTAAAGTAAAATTTTTGTGAAAAAAAGTAAACTGTCAATTTTTTCTTTCCACATTGCATTAATTCCTGTGAAGCACTTGAAGGGTTAATACACTTTTTGAATGTGGTTTTGAGGGGTGCAGGTTTTAGAATAGGTTCACTTTCAGGTATTTTCTGTCATATAGGCCCCCAAAAGTCACTTCTAATATGATGTGGTCCCTAAAAAAAAATGGTTTCGTAAATGTTGTTGGAAAAATGAGAAATCGCTGGTCAACTTTAAACCCTTGTTTTTACAAGCACTTTGTAATTTTAACCATTTAACAATGTAAGACATCCCTTTTAACTTGATAGATATTAGTCATAGTAACACACTGCTTTCTGTGCTTAAAACAGTCATCGTTAGTAGAGACATTCCAGGCAGTCTTTCTAAATATACACTGAAAGGTGACTCATAGGTGTAAACCTCAAGGAATCATTCTGTATTTATATCATGCAGGTAGATTTAAGATCTAAATGTGCCATTATAGCCTTTCAATCTGTGACTGTTCTCATCAGGATTAGTGAGGGATGGAGGTGAAATTTTTATATTGGGGTGTGTTTCCATAAATTATCCAATGGAGTGTGTTGGAGCAGAGTGATAGATTTGTCATTGGAGTTTTCTTAGAGGAAAAAATGTGTAGTCAGCAGCATAAATAGAAATCTCGGGGCCCCATAGCAAAGTATAGCAAAGTGCTCCTTGCTCTTCTCAAAAAAAAATATTCGGTACCTCCTATCTTTTAAAAACAGAAGAGTCATTGTGCCGCCACAGTGACCCCTCACATTCAGATGCTGCCTCCAACACAGGATGATGCGCCTAAAGTGCCCCATACAATATGATGTACCTATAGTTCTTCCACAAACACAGTATTATGACCTCCACAGTGTACCCTCTCAATAGATTATCTCCACACAGTATTATGCACCCACAGCCCTTCACACTGCTTCATGTTCCCCCCAACACTTCATTATTGGTGAGAAATATTGTTCGTCTAGATGCATTCCCCCAATGTGCTGCTCCACTCATTGCAACATTTGTGGACTGAAGCTCTGCACAGCAGGCACGATCTAGTGACATCATTGCACCTGCTGCACTGACTCACAGGTTGATCAGTGCACAAATGGAGCCAATGAATCTCTGCTACACCATCCAATTTAAGCGTGTTGGCATCCTATGCCGTTGAAATTGTGACTGGGATTGGTCCCTATCGACTCATGGACCCTATAGGGGCCCCATGATGTGCAGCTATGGGCAATACAACCCTGTGTGCAGTGTAGAGAGATTGCTGTAATGTTTCAGTTCTGCTTTGAATGGTAATGCAGTTCTTAATATTACCCAAATAATTACAGATAATCTTTCTTTAACTATTTGTGTTCATTTTTCTGTTATATTGCACTGTTGTCATGGTATTTTCAGTGGCAGTATTCCTCCAGAGGTAATTGCAGGAGATAGATCTGACATACTGATGGCTTATGTTGTACATGGATGCCTAGTGCTTTGTCGAAGCAAACTTATTGTAGAGTAGATCTGGTTTGGACTTGTGCAGAAGAAAATTGGAACTCCAGGTCCGTTTCCACTTTGACCACTTTGTCGCCTTTAAAAAAAATAAAAAAAAATCATTGAGGCCTCATTCACACATCAGTATTTTTGATCAGTATTTCATCAGTATGCCAGGAGAGTCTCCAAAATACAAAACAGGTGTCAATCTTTCAATTATAGTTTTTCTCTGTAAATTCCACTCCTGGCTTTGGCATACAAACACTGGTGCAAAATAACTGACCTGAGAATGAGGCCTGACATGAAGACTGACAGATTAGGACTCTTATGTTCTAAGAATGGAAGTTTCTTTTAGATCCAACAATAATAAGGAGTTATATTTATCAATATGGTCTAACTCTTAGCAAGTGGAAACTTAGACTGGACAACCTTAAAATGCGCCAGATTTATCGCAGTGGCTCATGCTGTATGATATAGCTGGCATATGTTTATACCAGGGATGTCAAACTCAAATACCCAGAGAGCCAAAATTAAAAACTTTGACAAAGTCACAAGCCAACCTTGATATTTATTTAAAGAAAAGGTCTACAATTGTGGACGTTTTTCCTTATCAAATATAACGAAGAACCCTTTCACATGGAAACAAACTTAAAGGGGTTGTCCTACGAATAAAGTACTTTTTAATTAATAGATCAGATGGTCAGATCGCATGACTGGAGCATTGGGTATTTCCTCGCCGGCAGGGGCGTTTTTAGAAACTGTGGAGCCCCATAGCAGAAGTTCTAATTACCAGCATCACAGGCCAAATATAAGCACCCTGTGGGCCAGAGTTGGACATATATGGTTTAGACTGCTTAGTCTAAGTTTAAACCTCTACAAAGCCACGCTCCTTTCTGCAACTTGTTCGACAGCTTCTGAAACTCATAACATACAGGTGCATCTCACTAAATTAGAATATCATCAAAAAGGGACCTAAACTGGCTGGGCCAGTCAAGAATGGTCACAGAGTTGTTCTGAAGCCACTTCTTTGTTATTTTTGCTGTGTGCTTAGAGTCATTGTCTTGTTGGAAGGTGAACCTTCGGCCAAGTCTGAGGTCCAGAGCACGAAGAGGTTTTCATCCAGGATATCTCTGTACTTGGCCACATTCATGTTTCCTTCAATTGCAACCAGTCGTCCTGTCTCTGCAGCTGAAAAACACCCCCATAGCATGATGCTGCCACCACCATGTTTCACTGTTGGGATTGTATTGGGCAGGTGATGAGCAGTGCCTGGTTTTCTAAACACATATCGCTTAGAATTATCACCAAAAAGTTCTATCTCCGTCTCATTAGACCAGAGAATCTTATTTCTCATAGTCTGGGAGTCCTTCATGTGTTTTTGAGCAAACTCTATGTGGGCTTTCATATGTCTTGCACTGAGGAGAGCCTTCTGTCGGGCCACTCTGCCATAAAGGCCCGACTGTTGGAGGGCTGCAGTGATAGTTGACTTTGTGGAACTTTGTTCCATCTCCCTATTGCATCTCTGGAGCTCAGCCACAGTGATCTTGGGGTTCTTCTTTACCTCTCTCAGCAAGGCTCTTCTCCCACGATTTCTCAATTTGGCTGGACGGCCAGGTCTAGGAAGACTTCTGGTGGTCCCAAACTTCTTCCATTTAAGGATTATGGAGGCCACTGTGCTCTTAGGAACCTTGAGTAATGCAGAAATTCTTTTATAACCTTGGCCAGATCTGTGCCTTGCCACAATTCTGTCTCTGAGCTTCTTGGGCAGTTCCTTTTGACCTCATGATTCTCATTTGGTCTGACATGCACTGTGAGCTGTGAGGTCTTACATATACAGGTGTGTGCCTTTCCAAATCAAGCCCTATCAGTTTAATTAAGCACAGCTGGACTCCAATGAAGGAGTAGAACCATCTAAAGGAGGATCACAAGGACAATGACAGCATGTAACTTATATATGAGTGTCTGAGCTAAGGGTCTGAATACTTATGACCATGTGATATTTCAGTTTTTCTTTTTTTTAATAAATTTGCAAAAATTTCTACAGTTCTGTTTTTTTTTTCAGTCAAGATGGGGTGCAGAATGGTAAAATAGCTGCTAGGAAACCACTGCTAAGGACAGGCAACAAGCAGAAGAGACTTGTTTGGGCTAAAGAACACAAGGAATGGACATTAGACCAGTGGAAATCTGTGCTTTGGTCTGATGAGTCCCAATTTGAGATCTTTGGTTCCAACCACCGTGTCTTTGTGCGACGCAGAAAAGGTGAACGGATGGACTCTACATGCCTGGTTCCCACCGTGAAGCATGGAGGAGGAGGTGTGATGGTGTGGGGGTGCTTTGCTGGTGACACTGTTGGGGATTTATTAAAAATTGAAGGCATATTGAACCAGCATGGCTACCACAGCATCTTGCAGCGGCATGCTATTCCATCCGGTTTGCGTTTAGTTGGACCATCATTTATTTTTCAACAGGACAATGACCCCAAATACACCTCCAGGCTGTGTAAGGGCTATTTGACCTGGCCTCCACAGTCACCATACCTGAACCCAATCGAGATGGTTTGGTGTGAGCTGGACCGCAGAGTGAAGGCAAAAGGGCCAACAAGTGCTAAGCATCTCTGGGAACTCCTTCAAGATTGTTGGAAGACCATTTCCGGTGACTACCTCTTGAAGCTCATCAAGAAAATGCCAAGAGTGTGTAAAGCAGTCATCAAAGCAAAAGGTGGCTACTTTGAAGAAACTAGAATATAAGACATATTTTCAGTTTTCACACATTTTTGTTAAGTATATAATTCTACATGTGTCAATTCATAGTTTTGATGCCTTCAGTGTGAATGTACAATTTTTGAAGTCATGAACATGCTAAAAAAAATCTTTAAATGAGAAGGTGTGTCCAAACTTTTGGTCTGTACTGTGTGTGTGTATGAATATGAATGTGTGTGTATGTATATGTATATATATATATATATATATATATATATATATATATATATATAATATTCGCCTCTGTCCACGGTGAATATTCATGCTTTTTAATAGTGGGGACACACGACCGCCCAGCAGGAGCTGCGCTTCGGCTCCCCATGCACATAGTCCCGGCGTGGAGGCCAGTGACTTTTTCAGCAGCTGATCTCACCTTGTGAGCCGCGCATGGCAGTGACGCCATGTGCAGCTCACATGGCAAGATCAGTGCTGGCAGACAGGACGCAGCGCTGGAGGAGAGAGAGGTAAGGTGAGTAGGGGTGTTTATTTTTTTATGTGCAGCGTGATGGGGATTAGGGGGGCCATGCATACTAGGATGAGGGGTCCATGCATACCAGGATAAGGATGAGGGGTGCCATGCATTCCAGGATAGGGATGAGGGGTGCCATGCATTCCAGGATAGGGATGAGGGGTGCCATGCATTCCAGGATGGAGATTTCTGTGCCATGCATACCAGGATAGGAATGAGGTGTGCCATGCATACCAGGGTGGGGATTGCTGTGTCATGCATACCAGGATAAGGATGAGGGGTGCCATGCATACCAGGAGTGGGATGAGGGGTGCCATGCATAGCAGGATAGGGATGACGAGTGCCATACATACCAGGTTGGGGATTACTGTGCCATGCATACCAAGATAGGGATGAGGGGTGCCATGCATACCAGGATGGGAATTCCTGTGCCATGCATACCAGGATGAGGATGAGGGGTGCCATGTATACCAGGATAAGGGCGAGGGATGCCACGCATATCAGGATGGAAGGGTGCCATACATACCAGGATGGGGGCCACGTATAATAAGAAGGGGGGGGGTATATATAGACCAGGATGGGGGATATTAACAGAATTGAGGGACATTACCCCTATATCATTGTCAGCAGCTGACCCCCTCCCCCTTAACAGTGCATCGTGACCACATTTTTTGCTTAATTTTTTTTTCTATTTTCCTCCTCTAAAACCTACGTGCGTCTTATAGTCCGAAAAATACGGTACATATTTGTTATCTCATTATAGTGTCCAAAAAGGTCTGATCTATCAAAATATAGAATTATTTAAACTGAGCTTTAAATGAAAGTAAAAACAAAATACTGGTTGACTCATTAGGTGCCAAATACTTTTTTTTTTTTTTATTTTGCCTCTACGTTGCGGAAATATTCGCAATCAAACGAAAAAAAAACGTTTTGTTCAGCTCTGCAGCCAGTATTGCAGCGTGAGTCCAGTGCAACATGAAACATTTGGTGAAAGGTCCTCATTAAACAATAAATATAAGAAATTTGTACATGCAAATAATTATAACAGGTATTTGTGAAACCAAAAAAGCCTTTTGATGTCATGGACCTCATAATGATAAATGACAGCCTGAGCCATTGACCTTGAGAGGCGGGTGGTGAAATGTGCGATTATGGAAATAAATGTCATGTACAACCTGTGTGACAATAAAGGAGCTGCTTATCTTCTCCCTCTGAAGAGCTGTCATGTCATGCAGAGACTACAGTCTTTGTTAGCTTGAGTTCTGTCATTGAGAACAACTGTTTACTAGCCGGAGACATGTTGACACACTTATGATACACTCCATCGTTTGCATTGATGAGCCTACAGCTCACCCATTGATTTGACCTTTCATTATTTGCTGGATGTTGATACTTGTGCTGTCATAGCAACAGAGCCTGTCTGCATGACAAATTTCTGCCTCCAGAAAGAAAAGAAATCTTATGAGTCTCTGCAACGTCCCTCATGGATTCATGTCGAAAGAAGATCCTTCCTTGATTATTTTCTTGGTCACGTCTCTGTCTGCATACTGTGTGTGTAATTATGGGAGAATACATATACCCCCCATGTACTTTTGTTCTGCCGGATGAACATTTGACATGTAAATCAGATTCTAAATTGGCCCCTACAACTCATTACGGGTAAATATTTTCACAACATTGCTCAGCAGGGTACAATTCCTTGGATCTAAGCTGGTCTCCAGGGAATAGAAGCTCCTCATCCATGATAGTAGAGCCACCGTGACTGCCTTCATTTTCTTTATCTCATAATGAGTAGAGGTGCCATCTTTTCGGATACATGTATCTGACTTTGCTTTTAGATTTCTAAAATATAATTTATATGTACTAATTGTAATATAATTTTTTGTGCACACGCCAGTTTGATATGAGTCTTTTATCAAACCAGACTTTTGGGAAGACTTATAAATACTAGTGCACTAGTATCTCCACTTGTACAAAGTGCACCAGATTTATCAACAGGTCGCACATCCTGTGGAGAGATCTTTATTCAGTTGAAGGGGTTGTCAAAGTAGTTTAAAATAATGCCAGGAGCTGCAATAGGATACAAAACCCCATGTGACTGCTGCAGCCAATCTCTGGCGTCAGCGGCTGTCTCATATGCTGTATTGTAATCGGTTATGCTAACCAGTGATTTGCTGCCACATTAAATGGGGTATATGTGCTGAGACTGCTGCAGCCAGTCTAAGCAGAATACCAGCTGGGAGGATTGGGGATGCAGTTCTGGAAAACCGGGGATCATGTGAGTGAGTTTATATTAGTACAAGACAAAAGATAATTGTCACCTCACCCTTCTTGGAGAGTATTTATTGCATGGAGGCTCACTGTGCAGCAAGGGAAATTCAGAAGGCTATTCAAGTCCAGCATCCCAAAACTCCTTTAAAAGTTCATGTTTATTTCAAAAGTTTAAAACTTATATCCATGATGGCATCATACGACGCCATCATGGATATAATTTTTAAACTTTTGAAATAAACCTGGACTTTTAACCCCTTAGTGACGGAGCCAATTATGTCCTTAATGATCAAGCCAAATTTTACAATTCTGACCACTGTCCCGTTTTGTCAACTCTTCAACGAATCCGGCTGATTCTGAGACTTTGTTTTTTTGTTACATATTGTACTGCATGATACTGGTAAAATTTCTTCGATATGACTTGCGTTTATGTGTGAAAAAAATAGAAATTTGGTGAAAATTTTGCAATTTTCAAACTTTGAATTCTTATGCCCTTAAATCAGAGATATATGTCACACAAAATAGTTAATAAATAACATTTCCCACATGTCTACTTTGCATCAGCACAATTTTTTAAACAATTTTTTTTTGTTAGGGAGCTATAAGGGTTAAAAGTTGACCAGCGATTTCTCATTTTACCAACAAAATTTACAAAACCATTTTTTTTAGGGACCACATCACATTTGAAGTCACTTTGAGGGGTCTATTTGACAGAAAATACCCAAAAGTGACATCATTCTAAAAACTGCACCCCTCAAGGTGCTCAAAACGACATTTAAGAAGTTTATTAACCCTTCATGTGCTTCACAGGAACTGAAGCAACGTGGAAGAAAACAATGAACATTTTACTTTTTTCACAAAATGTTTACTTCAGACTAAATTTTTTTTATTTTCACAAGGGTAACAGAAGAAAATGGGTAATACAGCATAGGCCAGTACGTATTTTAAATCCAGCATAGATACAGCAATAGATATATTAAAATATAACCTTTATTAAATAAATGTAAAAAATATCCTAAGTGCTATGTGCATACAAGTGTATAAATTATACCCAATAGATTAAGCATAGTATATACAAACAAATACCATAAATTTGTGTTCCAGCATCTCCCTATTAAAAAATCATCATATATAGGGTAAATATGGATGCTATAGGTATTCAAATAAATGCAAGGCTATATAAAATCACAGCCTTAAAAAGACCCAAATAACAGTAGTATAGAAAATCGCAGTTATTTACATGCATCACCAAATATACAAATGTGAGTCTTATGTAACTGCTAAAAGACCACTGTATATAATAGCAAAAGACATATAAAGGAGCCTCTTGTCACCACTAAGGCTTTAAATCCTTTATATGTATATAAGGAAAGATCTCACCCGGGGCCCTTTAAAATTCCCCATATATTCTGGGTGATGATCTCATCCACGGAACATCCGACGCGTTTCTCTCCTTCATCAGTGGTATATCGTTCCTTAGTAAACGTGCTTAGGTCATGATTGATGCCACTGTAATTGCAGGTCTTCAAGATGCTTTATATATGCACAGAAACCGCACTTTGCTCAAAAATTCCAGAGCACGCTGTGACGCACTTCCGGTCCCAGAAGACCCCGCGAACCGGAAGTGCGTCACCATAGCTACGGAATACAAACCGCAATGGTGCTGGAATGCATGCGCAACTTCCGCTAACGCGATAAAAAACACCACATTGCTAATGCTGAGCTGCATAGACCCCTCATCAAACGCGGTGCAGCAAACCATAATGGATGGGTATTAGGAGGTACGAAAAAGGGGGAATAGAATATCGCACCCCCCAATTCAGTACAATAAATCATACCGAGTCCCCATACTCATGGTAATGACGGGGCTTAATGTATCTCAACCACATCAAAAAGCCCCAGTGCCTAAATCAGTAGGTGCAGCTTTCTCAGAGATAATCAAAAAACCGGACCTCCAGAATATAGAAATAGGAAGGATTCAAAAAAAGCTAACCATATAGATAAATCAGAGCAAAAAAAGGGGGATATTAGGAGGGAAAAATAATAATAACATCCATAGGTGGATGGGCCTAAATACTCTACCACCAGAAAGAATGTAGCAAAAAATGATTAAAAATGATAAAGAATGAAAAAATGATGACCATAAGGATAACACAGCGGACCTCCCAGAAAAAACAAGAGGAGTATGAAAATGGGGTCCCTAGCCAGATTCACCTATAACAAATCTACCATACTTTCCCTACCTACGTGGAGGTTGGCACCCTACAAAACCTGCGCAAATAGCACCCCCACTCAACGGTGGCTGTCCCTAAACTATAAAGCCCTGTTCTGTCCCTAACTAGGAAGGAATGGGGCAAAGGATAGAACTTCATTCAAACCGTTAGGAGTGGTGGTGCCCAGAGTAAAGATCCATCTAGTTTCTTTTTGAAGTATACGTAAAGAATAGCCACCATTGAGTGGGGGCGCCATTTGCGCAGGTTTTGTAGGGTGCCAACATCCACATAGGTAGGGAAAGTATGGTAGATTTGTTATAGGTGAATCTGGCTAGGGACCCCATTTTCATACTCCTCTTGTTTTTTCTGGGAGGTCCACTGTGTTATCCTTACGGTCATCATTTTTTCATTCTTTATCATTTTTAATCATTTTTTGCTCCATTCTTTCTGGTGGTAGAGTATTTAGGCCCATCCACCTATGGATGTTATTATTATTTTTCCCTCCTAATATCCCCCTTTTTTTGCTCTGATTTATCTATATGGTTAGCTTTTTTTGAATCCTTCCTATTTCTATATTCTGGAGGTCCGGTTTTTTGATTATCTCTGAGAAAGCTGCACCTACTGATTTAGGCACTGGGGCTTTTTGATGTGGTTGAGATACATTAAGCCCCGTCATTACCATGAGTATGGGGACTCGGTATGATTTATTGTACTGAATTGGGGGGTGCGATATTCTATTCCCCCTTTTTCGTACCTCCTAATACCCATCCATTATGGTTTGCTGCACCGCTTTTGATGAGGGGTCTATGCAGCTCAGCATTAGCAATGTGGTGTTTTTTATCGCGTTAGTGGAAGTTGCGCATGCATTCCAGCACCATTGCTGTTTGCATTCCGTAGCTATGGTGACGCATGACGTACTTCCGGTTCGCGGGGTCTTCTGGGACCGGAAGTGCGTCACAGCGTGCTCTGGAATTTTTGAGCAAAGCGCGGTTTCTGTGCATATATATAGCATCTTGAATACCTGCAATTACAGTGGCATCAATTATGACCTAAGCACATTTACTAAGGAACGATATACCCCTGATGAAGGAGAGAAACGCGTCGGGTGTTCCGTGGATGAGATCATCACACAGAATATATGGGGAATTTTAAAGGGCCCCGGGTGAGATCTTTCCTTATATACAGTACAGACCCAAAAGTTTGGACACACCTTCTCATTTAAAGATTTTTCTGTATTTTCATGACTATGAAAATTGTGCATTCACGCTGAAGGCATCAAAACTATGAATTAACTCATGTGGAATTATATACTTAACAAAAAAGTCTGAAACAACTGAAAATAGGTCTTATATTCTAGGTTCTTCAAAGTAGCCACCTTTTGCTTTGATGACTGCTTTGCACACTCTTGGCATTCTCTTGATGAGCTTCAAGAGGTAGTCACCGGAAATGGTCTTCCAACAATCTTGAAGGAGTTCCCAGAGATGCTTAGCACTTGTTGGCCCTTTTGCCTTCACTCTGCGGTCCAGCTCACCCCAAACCATCTCGATTGGGTTCAGGTCTGGTGACTGGAGGCCAGGTCATCTGGCGTAGCAACCCATCACTCTCTTACTTGGTCAAATAGCCCTTACACAGCCTGGAGGTGTGTTTGGGGTCATTGTCCTGTTGAAAAATAAATGATGGTCCAGCTAAACGCAAACCGGATGGAATAGCATGCCGCTGCAAGATGCTGTGGTAGCCATGCTGGTTCAGTATGCCTTCAATTTTGAATAAATCCCCAACAGTGTCACCAGCAAAGCACCCCCACACCATCACACCTCCTCCTCCATGCTTCACGGTGGGAACCAGGCATGTAGAGTCCATCCGTTCACCTTTTCTGCGTCGCACAAAGACACGGTGGTTGGAACCAAAGATCTCAAATTTGGACTCATCAGACCAATGCACAGATTTCCACTGGTCTAATGTCCATTCCTTGTGTTCTTTAGCCCAAACAAGTCTCTTCTGCTTGTTGCCTGTCCTTAGCAGTGGTTTCCTAGCAGCTATTTTACCATGAAGGCCTGCTGCACAAAGTCTCCTCTTAACAGTTGTTGTAGAGATGTGTCTGCTGCTAGAACTCTGTGTGGCATTGACCTGGTCTCTAATCTGAGCTGCGGTTAACCTGCGATTTCTGAGGCTGGTGACTCGGATAAACAAATCCTCAGAAGCAGAGGTGACTCTTGGTCTTCCTTTCCTGGGGCAGTCCTCATGTGAGCCAGTTTCTTTGTAGCGCTTGATGGTTTTTGCAACTGCACTTGGGGACACTTTCAAAGTTTTCCCAATTTTTCAGACTGACTGACCTTCATTTCGTAAAGTAATGATGGCCACTCATTTTTCTTTACTTAGCTGCTTTTTTCTTGCCATAATACAAATTCTAACAGTCTATTCAGTAGGACTATCAGCTGTGTATCCACCAGACTTCTGCACAACACAACTGATGGTCCCAACCCCATTTATAAGGCAATAAATCCCACTTATTAAACCTGACAGGGCACACCTGTGAAGTGAAAACCATTTCCGGTGACTACCTCTTGAAGCTCATCAAGAGAATGCCAAGAGTGTGCAAAGCAGTCATCAAAGCAAAAGGTGGCTACTTTGAAGAACCTAGAATATAAGACATATTTTCAGTTGTTTCACACTTTTTTGTTAAGTATATAATTCCACATGTGTTAATTCATAGTTTTGATGCCTTCAGTGTGAATGTACAATTTCCATAGTCATGAAAATACAGAAAAATCTTTAAATGAGAAGGTGTGTCCAAACTTTTGGTCTGTACTGTACATATAAAGGATTTAAAGCCTTAATGGTGACAAGAGGCTCCTTTTATATGTCTTTTGCTATTATATACAGTGGTCTTTTAGCAGTTACATAAGACTCACATTTGTATATTTGGTGATGCATGTAAATAACTGCGATTTTCTATACTACTGTTACAGGAGAAAATGGGCCCCAAATTTTTTTGTGCAATTTCTCCTGAGTATGCTGGTTCCCCATATGTGGGGGACAACTACTGTTTGGGTGCACGGCAGGGTTCGGAAGTGAAGGAGCACCGTTTGACTTTTTGAATGCAAAAAATGGCTGTAATCGAGAGTGAATGCCATGTTACGTTTGGAGAGCCCTGATGTGCCTAAACAGTGGAAACCCCCTACAAGTGACCCTAGTTTGGAAACTAGATCCCTCAAGGATTTTATCCAGGGGTATAGTGAGCATTTTGAACCCACAGGTACTAAACAGAAGTTGATAACATTAGGTTGTCATACTGAAAATTTTCATTTTTTTTTCACGAAAATGTAGTTTTAGCCCCAAATTTGTAATTTTTATAATGGATAATAGAAGATAATGAACCCCAAAGCTTATGCTATTTTTCCCGAATGCGATAATGTCCCATATGTCATCATAAATTACTGTTAGGGCTGAGAAGGAAGGAGAACGATTTGGCTTTCGGACCATAGATTTTTGTAGAATAGTTTGTGGGCGACATTTGCATAGCCCCAAAGTTGCCAGAACAGCAGAAAAACCCCTAAAGTGACCCCATTGTAGAAATTACACATCTCAATGAATTCATATACTGCTGCAGTGACTATTATGTAGCATCCACGCCATGCTTTATTCTGGAGAATTGCAAATATGCCAGTTTAGTGCCCACACATTGTGCCCCCATATATTGTAGCGCCCTCATACATTTCTCCTGGTGACACACACTCCGTAAATTTTTAAGAATTCACTGGATTTTATTTGAGGGGTTGCGAGCTGTCACTTTTCTAGAGTCTTTGTTCTACCAGTAACATGGGACCCCCTATAGTCCCAGTGACAGATGACGAACCTGAGAGGGGGCTTTTTTTGTGTGGGATAAATTAGGGGTTTTATTGGTAACATTTTGGGGTACATAATTTTCGATTGCTTCCAGAATAAGACTGGATCGCCAGTCTACGCTGAGCGCTTACGTCGGGGTTTCTGTGTAAATCCCACAAAAATGCGTTTCAGATGAAACCCTCATCTGAACCACCCACTACAAAGAGGCAGATGGAGACGCTTTGGAGTCTGTTTGATGTCTGGTCCGGTGGTCTACATCTTTTTAGGCGCACACAGATCTGTGGTCACCCACACTTGTGCGTTAAAAAAAAAACTAAAATGATGGGATGCTGCCGGAACAGAGGTTAGTCCAAAGGGACTCGATCGGCCTCATAAGTGAGTGTCTCCAAGTGGGGTTTTGTCTGAATTGCGATTTTGGGGAATTTACATAGAAACCCCAACGTAAGTGCTCAGTGGAGAGCGCAGGATCAATGTGAGCCGAGCCTTATTCCGATTCTTTTTGGAGGCAGAATGAACAAATAGACAGCAGTACAAGAATAGTCCATATTTTTATTTTTGCGCTGTTCAATGTGCGGCATAAGTGATGAGGCGGATTTATTCTTCGGGTCGGTGTGATTACCGCGATACCATATTTATATGGGTTTTTTTAGGTTTTGCTGCTATCTCAGAGTAAAAATGCTTTTTTTTTTATAAAAATTTATTTTTTTTCTTTGCTATATTCTGAGAGCTGTAACTTTTTTATTTTTTGGTGAACAGAGCTGTATGACGGCTTATATTTTGCGGGACGAGTTGCAGATTTTTTGTTACCATTTTGGGGCACATAGTAATTTTTGAACGCTTTTTATTCAGATTTTTCAGACCCAGAATGAGCAAAAACCAGCTTTTCAGTTATTGTTTTTCTTTTTTGCGCCGTTCACCGTATGGTAAAAGTGATAAGACCGATTTGTTCGTCAGGTTGGTGCGATTACAGCGATACCAGATATAAATATTTTTTTTATGATTTGCTATTTTTACTGACTTAAAACAGTATTTTACAAGAAAGAATTTGATTTTACATCGTCAAATACTGAGGTGTAACTTTTTCCTTTTTTTTTGCTGAATAAGCCATATTATGGCTTGTTTTTTGCGGGACAGTTTGACGTTTTTATTTATATAATTTTTTTTACGTATGACTTTTTGACTGCTTTTTATTCACTACTTGGATGAAAAAGCATAATTTTGGCTTTTTTTTTTACGCTGTTCGCCAAACGGAATAAATAACGTGACCGTTTTATAGAGTGGGTCGTTCCGGACGCGACCATGCCAATTATGTGTGTGTCATTCTATGTCAAGTGATCCAAATTTGAATATTTTTTTTTTATCCCCTGTCTTTGGATTTTTTTTTTCTTTTGATTTTTTTTAAGTGCTACTTAAGTGAATTACAAAAAAAAAGTTTTGCATTTTTATTTTCATTAGTTAATTTTTTATAGATTTCTAAAGTTTTGAAAGTCTGAATTTTGGGCTTGTATGATGTCACATTTTTCATCATGTTTCGGGTTTGAAATAAGATAAAGAGATGGGAGAGGCACCGTTTTGTTTAGAATAGTACAGGCTTTAATTTGATATGTCACAAGGTTGTCTATTGATGTTTTGTTTTTGAGGAGTCAAATTTAAAAATTTTGATGCTCAATTTTGAAAAAACTATGTTACTTGAGTTCTTGTTTACATTTGTACAAAGGTTCAAGTTGGGCTCTCCTTGGCATCATATTTTTAAGTGTGATTTTCTAAATACAGTCTCATCCTAATCATATGTTTAATACTAAAGTAAAAGCAGCAATATTAAATATGTAAATATACGTGTATCATTTTTTTTTTTTTATTATTATTACGACACTAGACATACCCTTTTCCAACTTTTTAAACAAAGTATATTCGTTAAATCATCAAGCTTTAAAGTAAAACAAAATGAACTAGTCTGAACAATTAACATGAAGACTTTAAACTGAGCTTTTATCATCAATTTGTCCCTTCTGGGCGAGATTTAATCTTGTTCACAATCTCATACGAACAATGGCCATTTCCTTTTGTCAGTATGTCCGGCTGTTCTGGGGTTTGGGGCCACCTGAGTTAGATCAGATTTTTATTTACTTTTAACCGGTTCTCGACCGCCCTCTGTAAATAAACGTCGGCGCTTGCTGGGCTCTGTGCAGCGCCGACGTTTAAAAACGGTGGGTGGTCTCGCAGCGCTCAGGATCCCCAGGGTCCTGCAAGCGCTGAGATTCCGGTGCAAAGCGTTAGCTCTGACAGGGGACATCATCGGGACCTGATTGGATCAGGTCCCAGTGATGTTAACCCTTTGCTATGTTCTATATGCCGCGATCTATAGTGATCGCGGCATATAGAAGATAGACAGAGGAGAGGGGGTCGTCTTACTTACCTCTCCGACGACCCCTGATACCTTCTAGGACCTGGGGTTGCTATGGCAGCTGGAGGTCACATGACCGCCTCCAGATCTGCCATATATGGTGTCCTGCCTGGCTCAGCCTGCAGCTGAAGCCAGGCAGGAGACTGACTGTGAAACAGTCAGCGAAGATCTCATGTAATGTAATACATGTCTATTACATTACATGAGATCAGTGATCATAAAAATAAAAATTAATGTCCCATACAGGGACTAAGTAAAAATGTAAAAAAAAGTAAAAAAAAATGTTTTTAAACTGTTAAAAAAAAAAATCACAAAATAAATAAAAATAAATAAATAAAATATTAAACCAATAAATCCGTATATTTTTACAAAACCAAAAAAAGTACACATATTTGGTATCGCCGCGTCCGAAACAACCCGAGCTATAAAACTGTCACACTAATTAACTCCTTCTGTGCACACCGTAATAAAAATAAATAAAAAACAGAGCAAAAAAAATGCTTTTTCATCATCATATCGCCAAACAAAAAGTGGAAAAAAATGCGATCAAAAAGCAAAATAGAAATAAAAATGGTGCCGCTGAAAACGTCATCTTGTTCCGCAAAAAAAAAGCCGCCATACAGCTCCATCAGCCGAAAAATAAAAAAGTTATAGCGCTCAGAATAAAGCAATGCAAAAAATATATATTTTTCTATAAAATTGTTTTATTGTATAAAAGCGCCAAAACGTAAAAAAAATACAGTAAGTGTAGTATCGCTGTAAACGTACTGACCCGAAGAATAACGCTGCCTGATCACTTTTACCACACGCAGAACGGCATAAAAAAAAACCTCAAAAAACAATTCCTGAATTGTTGGTTTCTGTTAATTTTACCTCCCAAAAAAACGGAATAGAAAGCGATCAAAAAATGTCACGTACCCAAAAATGGTACCAATAAAAATGTCAACTCGTCCCGCAAAAAACAAGTCGTCACATGACTGTCGGCCGAAATATGGAAAAATTATAGCTCTCAAAATATGGTGATGCAAAAACTAGATTTTGCAAAAAAAAGCGTCCTTTAGTGTGTGACAGCTGTGAGTCATAAAAACCCGATATAAATCTGGTATCTCTGTAATCACACCGACCCGAAGAATAAAGTAATCTAATCAGTTATATCACACTAGGAACAGCGTAAAAAATAAATAAACCAATTCTTCACCTGCTACTGATTTGTTTATTATGTCTCCCAAAGATCGCAGTAACGCTCTGTTCACAATTATCCTGCGCTCTGCGCTAAGCGCTTACACCAGAGTTTCCGTGTAAATCTCTGAAATACGTGATTCAGCCAGAACCCATGATGGAAGATTCCCTGTAATGAGGCAGATATAGGCTACTGTGGATGCCGTCTGGCCTGTGATCCCACGGTGTCAGATTTTTTAGGCGTGCATAAAAGTGCGGTTGGCCACAGTTTTGTGGACTTCTGAAAAAAAGGACACCACTAAACAGAGGCCAGACGGAGTCCAGAGTAACTCTGCTGCCTCATTACAGTGAATGGATCCCGCAGGGGTTTCATCTGAATTACATCACTTGGAAATTTAGATGGAAACCCCGATTTAAGTGCTCAGCCTAGAGCGCCGGATAAATGTTACGTAAAATGTTCCCAATAAAAGCTTCAACTCAGTCCTCAAAAAAAGCTAGTCCCCACTCAGGTCCGTCATCTGTTAAAAATATAAGGGACTTCCAAGTTACTGGTAGCAGAAAGGCTCTGGAAAAGCGAAATGGCCCTTGCCCCCCAAAAGAAATTCAGAAAATTTTGTGCTCCCAAATCCAAATGCCTATTCTACAATAATTTGTTCTCCAATTGTCAAATAGCACTCTGTCCCCCCCAGATCTCGCCGTATGGCTGAGCGGTACGATATAGCCACATATGGGGTATTGCCACTTTTAGAAGAAATTGTGTAACACATTTCGGCACCATTTTTACCCATTGCCCTGTGTGAAAATGTAAAATCTGAGGGTAAAACATTTTTTGTGGTAAAAATATAATTATGCTTTTTTTCACTGCCCAATGGTATAAATTTAAAAATGAAAAAATACTCACTACTTCCCTAGATGAATTCCTTGTGAGGTGTAGATTACAAAATGCGGTCACTTGTGGGGGTTTCTGCTGTTTCGGCATGTCAGTGACTCTTCAAATGTGACATGGTGTCTGCCAGCTATCCCAGCCAACATAGCGCTCCTTTCTCTTCCGAACCCTGCCGTACACCAAAGCAGTGGTTTTCCCCCACATATGGGGTATCGGCGTACTCAGGAGAAATTGCACAACAAATTTCATGGTGCAATTTCTCCTGTTACCCTTATGATAATGCAAAATTAGGGAATGAAAAACATTTTTTGTGGGAAAAATGTGAAAATTTTATTTTTACGGCTCAATATTATAAACTTCTGTGAAGCAGCTGGGGGTTCAAGGTGCTCACCACACATCTAGATAAGTTCCCTAAGGGGTCTAGTTTCCAAAATGGTGTCACTTGTGGGGGGTTTCCACTGTTTAGGCACATCAGGGGCTCCCCAAATGCAACATGGTGTCCGCTAATTATTCAAACAAATTTTACATTCAAAAAGTCAAATGGCGCTCCTTCCCTTTCAAACCCTGCTATGCGCCCAAACAGTGGTTTGCCTCCACATATGGGGTATCGGCGTGTTCAGGAGAAATTGCACAACAAATTTCATGGTGCAATTTTTTCTATTACCCTTATGATAATGCAAAATTAAGGGATGAAAAACGTTTTTGTGGGAAAAATGTGAAAATTTTATTTTTACAGCTCAATGTTATAAACTTCTGTGAAGCACCTGGGGTTCAAGGTGCTCACCACACATCTAGATAAGTTCCCTGAGGGGTCTAGTTTCCAAAATGGTGTCACTTGTGGGGGGTTTCCACTGTTTAGGCACATCAGGAGCTCTCCAAACGCAACATGACGTCTGCTAATTATTCAGACAAATTTTACATTCAAAAAGTCTAATGGCGCTCCTTCCCTCCCGAACCCTGCAGTGCGCCCAAACAGTGGTTTTCCCTCACATATGGGGTATCAGCACGCTCAAGAGAAATTGCACAAAAAAATTTGGGGTCCATTTTTTCTTGTTACCCCTGTGAAAATAAAAAAAATTAGTCTAAAGTAACATTTTTGTGAAAAAAGTTAAATGATAATTTTTTTCTTCCACATTCCAAAAATTCCTGTGAAGCACCTGAAGGGTTAATAAAGTTCTTGAATGTGGTTTTGAGCACTTTGAGGGGTGCAGTTTTTAGAATGGTGTCACTTTTGGGTATTTTCTGTCATAAAGACCCCTCAAAGTGACTTCAAATAAGATGTGGTCCCCAAAAAAATGTTTTTGTAAATTTTGTTGGAAAAATGAGAAATCGCTGGTCAACTTTTAACCCTTATAGCTCCCTAACAAAAAAAAATTTTGGTTCCAAAATTGTGCTGATGTAAAGTAGACATATGGGAAATGTTATTTATTAACTATTTTGTGTGACATATCTCTCTGATTTAAGGGCATGAAAATTCAAAGTTTGAAAATTGCAGAATTTTCTAAATTTTTGCCAAATTTCCGTTTTTTTACTAATAAACGCAAGTGATATCGAAGAAATTTTACCACAATCATGAAGTACAATATGTCACGAAAAAACATTCTCAGAATCAGGGGAATACGTTGAAGCGTTCCAGAGTAATTACTTTATAAAGTGACAGTGGTCACGAAGGCAAAAACAGGCTCTGGTGCGAAGTGGTTAATATGTCTGGTTTTGTTGGATACACAAAGGACAGGAATGAACCAGAAGGTGCAAAAAAGTCACTTGTACTTCATTAGCATAATCTTTGGAGAGTCCATTAGCCCCCAGTCATATTCACAGGTCACATAACCAGTTATGTCGTCCATCGCCAATCTTGTGCCATCTTCAACCACTTCATGGACTTCACTGTCGTTGCTGAATGAAAAAATCCTTGTTTTTATTTCTGTTTCAGTACATGGAATGAAGTGTGGTATTGCTGAGTCCCTTTAATGGGTTCTGCTTTGCCTCTCTTGCTTTTAGACCACGGCCCCACTATCAGTATTTGGTCAGTATTTTTTCTCAGGAGTGGGAGCCAAAACTAGATGAGGAACAATCAGAGAAAAGGTATAATAGGAACAAGTCACCAATTCTGTATTTATCACCCACTCCTGGTTTTGGCTCCCACTCCTGAGAAAAAATACTGACCGAATACTGACCAAATACTGACAGTGGGGCCATGACCTTAAAATAATACTTCACTTCTGTCAGTATTAACCCCTTAATTTTCTTCTTCAGGTATTTATTCATTTGCTCCTTTTTTATTGTAATTATTGCTGTATTCCGCAGCCCTTCTGGGGTGTACATGTGGTACTCGCCTTTCTAAAATCTGCTCAGGTTGTCCGTTAGTGGGCAGATCTGGGAGATGTGACTGGATTGGCGGAGAGCAGTCGAGTGTTTATAAAGCTCATCTCACAGTCCAGTCAGCGGTTCGTCATGTGAAGAAGCAGTTGAAGCATCCCTCCGCCCTCCCAATATCTAAAAAAAAAAAAAAAAACATGAGTTTTTTATTTGGAAAACATAGACCCTACACTTTTAGACCACAAGCTGAACAGATCTGAATTCAACATTTTCGCATTGACACTGTTTATATAGGGTTTTTTTTTAAAGTATGATCCCATTGAGAGCCCAACTTGAATTTTGGTATTGATGTGGCTAGGAGCATAGGAGGCATATGTGAATTTTTTGCAAATTTTAAGATCATATAGATTTTTCTGAAATGCATTTTGAAATTTTGCTTTTGATTCTGCATGGGTAAAATATAAACAAAGATACTCTTGTATCATATCTGTTGAAAGCCTGTACTATTTTGAGTGTAATGGTGTTTTTCCCATTTCCCTATATTGTTTCTGGACTGAGTTATGAGGAGAAACGTAAAGACTTGCAACACAGAAATTCACATTTTTTCATCACTTTGAAAATTAATTTAGAAAAAACGAAAATTTATAGAATTTGTTTTCTTCACATTTTGCATCCTCTGACACAGTATTACCAGAGAAGAAATTCTCAAAAGAATTGATAATATAGTGGTATATTGACCTGTGTACGTTTTTTCGTTTATTTTTGTTTTATCATAAATGTTGCATTTGAGCGGCGATACGGATTTTAATGATTTGTGTTTTTTTTTTTTTTTTTTAACTTTTACTTTTTCACTAAGTCCTACTGTGGGACATGGGTAATTTTCTCTTTGATCGCTGATCTCATGCACTGCAATACTCCTGTACTAGTGCATGAGACCTGTCCGTGAGACCCTGACTGTGCCTGTGAGATCCAGCTAGATCTCACAGGCCACCGTACCCTGGGATCATCTCATGATCTCAGGGTACCGTGGTAACCATCAGGACCCGCGATTCTCATCGGTGAGGTCCGATGGTTACTAAGGGGGTCTTGCGACCCCCTTGTAACAACTTAAATAGCGCTGTCACGATTGTCAAGCGATATTTAATGGATTAATTGGCCCTGATTTGCATCGAAACCTGTCGGGGCTGATACCGCAGGGTGTTAGCTGTCACAGACAGCTGACATCTACAGGAATTGCTGCAGCCGGGAGGCACAATTCACCTATTCCTCAGCACCTTGAAAGAGTGGCGCTGAGGCATAAGTACCCTTAACTGCCGCTGTAAAAATGCAGTATGGTGGTCGTTAAGGGGTTAAAGGAGTTTTTGGATGCTGGACTTGAATCATCTTCAGTTTATTTTAGTGGTATGGCTATTTGTGGGCTGATTTTTAACCTCAGAACGACTAAGTGCCATAATTTTTCGGCACTTGGTTCTGGGCTTTAACACTTCCCTATTGTAAATTTACTGTGCGTGGTTAAAGCTCCTGCAAGTGAGCAGACCGCATCTCAGGCTGTCACATAGCTGAAGGCTGTGGGGAGAAGACAAAAGCGGTTTATTGGAGATCTTTTATGATCTGTTGGGTAGAAATTATGTGAAATAAATATATTCACACACAAAGTGCTAAAAAGAATGATACTGAAGGGCGTGTCTAGCTGCTGAAGGAGAAGGACATCAAGCTGGGAGCTCCCTGAGTCTAACTCTCAATTTCAGCAATTAAAACAAGTTTATCGGGTCCATCCACCGTTCTAACATCTCAGGTGACAACCCAGGTTGTAAGGCATCCCGTGAAGAGCCTCCAAGAGCAGCGGTACAGATTTCTGATGTCCGGCCTACTTGGATCCCTGAAGCCGCGATGTTTCCTGCTGGGCAGTCCCGGAGCGCGCCCAGGAGGGTGCCGGCGGCCCTGACTGGGGTGGTCACGCGGAGGCTCTGAGGATCGCTTGGGGCTCGGGTCCCTCCTGCCGCAAAGGACAAGAGACTGTGACCGGAGAGAAGTGCTGCGACTGCTGAGTCGCTGTCCGGTAGGATCCGGAGTGGAGGTAGGGGAAGACCCTGCGCCGCATCTGCCGCCTGAGGGGGTTTCTCGCCACAGAATCGCCCGCCATCTTGGGGAGAGTGAGACCCGAGGAGAGGCTGGTTTTTAACGGCACAGACTCTGACAGAGGCTCAATAAATCCACACTGGGCAATCCAATAGAACCGGGTCATATATGTGGCATCACCCTTCCACTATAAAACCTCTATAGACACATAGATACTGCTCTATAGGTGGAAAAAAAAAGCCTGTGCACATGAAAATCCTACAGTGGGCTCCTTTTCTCCATTTCCTAATATACAGAAGCTCTCTAATATCACCATCGCAGAGTCTCTGGCGGCATCTTGTGGATATATGCAAAATAACACCATAACCAGTCTTAACCCGGTATTGCATCCAAGATTTATTACTGATACCTTCTAATACCCATCCACGGTGTGGCATAAAATATTTAAATTGACAATAGGCAGTTTGCTCTGATGACCATGAAATAAGAACAACCTGCAAAATATGAATCTGTAAGTCTTCCGGTTCAGGCGCCGACCATGTGAATTCTAATTAACCGCTTATGTTCTCCCCTATGGTTTCCCAATTAACCATCTGATCCCCACATTCAGAACCCTCAAGGTCTTTGTTATCGTCACCTAGCTGAAGGCTATCTTTAAATACCAACTTTTGTGTTTATGGACCGCTACCTCCTTCGTAGTGGGCAAAAGCAGCCCACCTCTTCTCGCCATATTGACATTTCTAATCATACCAAGATGGCCTCAATTCTTGATCAAGAGAAACAACTCTCCCAAATAGATGGTGACGAGGAGGCATGCCACTCCCTTAGACCACCCCACACCTCTTTGGTAAGGAAAGGGGACACACAAATGGACCCATCGGAACTAGCAGCTGAGGTCGCGGCTAAATTGCTACCGGAAATTAAATCTATCATTCAATCTACACTTTAATTCTGCCCTGATAGACTTACAGGTTAGGCAAGATGAACAAGCCGAACAGCTGACTGATTTAGAATCGCGGGTATCGACCATTGAGGATGACTCAGAGGACCAAGCAAAAGTGACAGCTATTGCTCGTGATAACATGATCCTGAGAGACACTATTGATGACCTGGAGAATCGCTCCCGGCGGAGCAACTTGCGTCTGGTGGGACTACCGGAATCATATCCCCAAAGTGTACTGAAACCACTATGTGAAAACGATATCCCAAAGGCTCTAAAATTACCTGAGGGCAGAAATGTGGAAAGAGTACACAGGATTGGCCCCCCACCCTCAACATCCACGAACCGGGACACATCCAGCCCTAGACAGGTCAAAATGAAATTCCTGAATTTTAACGATAAAGCAGACATTATACGAGCTTATAAACAACTCAATCACCCGTTGGTCATTCTAGGTCATAAAATTTTGCTCTTTGAGGATTATTCCATTGAGGTGACCAAAAAAACGCAAAGCATTTAGCTCCATCTGCACTAGACCCCATAAAGAAAAGGTCCGCTTTCAGCTCCGCTACCCAGCTGCTCTACAATTGAAAGACTCAAATGGCTCTTTTCGTGAATTCATATCTCCGGACAAAGCCGAAACTTTTGTCAATAACCTGCTGTACCCAGGGGTCAGCCCGGATTGGACCCCTCAAGATGACAACGACGCTTTATGTCCAAGAACCTCAGAGAAATTCAGAAGCCGAACAGGTAAAGGAGAATGGAGACCTAGCAAAAAACGTGGCAAAAAAGTTAATTATTCAGGAAATTATCCTCTCTACACATGGGACGCCTCGATCTGAGTGGCCAATTGGAAATTGCTGCTCCCGCCCTTCCCTCTCTCTCTTTGGACTCCTAATACAGTAAATTACAAGTTTTACTAATTGGGGGAGGAGAAACAGAACTGGGAGCAAATGAGGGGAAAAAGCAAAAAAAATTAAAATAACAAAACAGGGGAGATTTTATTTGAAAATCTTTTACACATGGTCGGGCAGAAGTGAAGCCCAGGGGAAAGGTTCTCCGAACGAGCTGGGACGAAATGCCTCAGCTCATGCTAGGACTAATATGTTCTACTGTTTTGAATGTTTGTTGTTCAATTTTGGTATGTAATGTTGAGAATGATTTCCATTTCTTTATTCCAGTTGAATGCCATCATTCTTTTGCAAATACCCCACCAATTCGATTTAACCATATTACTTCCATTTATGTATATTGTGTCATGGAACGTTAAGGGTTTAAGATCTCCCCAAAAACTTATGAAAATCCTCAGACATCTAAAACGCCTTAAACTCAACATAACCCTCCTTCAGAAAACTCATCTTCCAGAGACCGATTTCTCTTGGATGAAGAAGTTATGAGTGGGTGCCGTTTATGGTTCCTCTTCAGTGAATAGAAAGGCTGGGGTCCTAATTCTTATCAACAAACACTTCTCACACCAGATTATCAGCCAACAAATAGATAGTGAGGGTAGATTTGTTCACTTAACAATATCTACGCCCTGCGGGGTTTTATCCATTTATAATGTATATGCACCTAATGTAGGAAATAAATCCTTTTTCAAACAGTTGGAAACTAGACTTTTGCTAGACCCCAACTCCAATAAAATAGTAGGGGGTGACTTCAATTCATTAGTGTCGGTACATGAAGACAGGAAAAATACTACAGGCATCATACAGTCAACAACTACACATGACAAGATGCTATCATGCTATCACCTCTCATGTCCACATGTCACTTAGTCGACTCGTGGAGGTTCCTTAATCCTAGCAATAGAGAATTTACGCATTTCTCACACGCCAATGATTCATGGTCTCGAATCGATTATATGTTTGTCTCCCCTTCCCTGTTGCCCAAATTGATCTCTATACATGTAGACAATATCGCTATTTCGGACCATGCTCCAGTAATTCTGGAACTTTCGCAGTCTTTTCCCAGAGGCACAGATTTTGTATGGAGATTTCCCAATTACTTCTGTAAAGATAACTCTTACCTGCTCCCTCAAATTATGGTGGCAAGAATTTATTTCAGACAACGCGGAACACCAAAACGACCCAATATTACTGTGGGAGTCGGCCAAGGCTTTGCTCAGGGGGAAAATTTGGGCTTATACCTTTTCCCACAAAAAAAAAAGTTCTAAAGAGATATGGGGAACTATCTACTGACTTAAAACAAGCCTACACCAAATTCTTGCTTGACCCATCCATCATAAATAAAAACCAATGGTCGCAAAAACAAGTGAAATTCAATCAATATGCAGACTTGAGGGAAAAATTCCACTTATCCAAATCTGAAACTTATTTTTATAGATCCGGAAATAAATCGGGGCGGATGTTGGCTAATTTAGCTAAGGGGATGAGAAAACCACAGGGAATTTTTCAGTTAAAAAGTACCAACGGAGAAATCCACACCAACCCTAAAACAATAAACGATATATTAGGTTCTTTTTATAAAGACCTCTACAAAAATTCAAATCAAGCCCCTTCCTCCTCAATTACACTTTTAGATAAAGTTAAGCTACCCATCTTCTCAGAGGAACAAACCTATCTCTTTGGAAGAGGTCACGAATACAATTAAGAACCTAAAACCGAACAAAGCACCTGGCCCAGACGGTTACACAAATGAATTTTTCAAATCTCTGCGCAAGGAAATTTCCCCATTATTGGATTCAATTTTTAATGAACTATTTCAAGGTGACCCCATTTTTCCTTCTGCAAACACAGCGCATATTAAATTACTACTAAAACCAGATAAAGACCCACTATCCCCTAGCTCATATAGACCAATCTCTCTCATTAATACTGATATTAAGATCATATCTAAAATAATGGCTGACAGACTGGCCATCATCTTACCCCATCTCATTTCTCCTGCCCAGGCGGGCTTTGTAAAAGGTCGCTCGGCCACTCTAAATATCAGAAAAGTACTACTACAGTTATATGAAAAAGTTTGGCCACCCCTATTAATCTTAAGCTTAATGTTTTATAAAAATTGGTGTTTTTGCAACAGCTATTTCAGTTTGATATATGTAATAACTGTTGGACACAGTAATGTTTCTGCCTTGAAATGAGGTTTATTGTACTAACAGAAAATGTGCCGTCTGCATTCAAACAAGATTTGACAGGTGCATAAGTATGGGCACCCTTATCATTTTCTTGATTTAAATACTCCTACCTACTTTTTACTTACTTACTAACGCACTTTTTTGGTTTAGTAACCTCATTGAGCTTTGAACTTCATAGCCAGGTGTATGCAATCATGAGAAAAGCTACTTAAATTGGCCACTTGCAAGTTGTTCTCCTGTTTGAATCTCCTCTGAAGAGTGGCATTATGGGCTCCTCAAAACAACTGTCAAATGATCTGAAAACAAAGATTATTCAACATAGTTGTTCAGGGGAAGGATACAAAAAGCTGTCTCAGAGATTTAACCTGTCAGTTTCCACTGTGAGTAACATAGTAAGGAAATGGAAGAACACAGGGACAGTTCTTGTTAAGGCCAGAAGTGGCAGGCCAAGAAAAACATCAGAAAGGCAGAGAAGAAGAATGGTGAGATCAGTCAAGGACAATCCTCAGACCACCTCCAGAGAGCTGCAGCATCAAGTTGCTGCAGATGGTGTCACTGTGCATCGGTCAACTATATACAACGTACTTTGCACAAGGAGAAGCTGTATGGGAGAGTGATGCGAAAGAAGCCGTTTCTGCAAGCACGCCACAAACAAAGTCGGCTGAGGTATGCAAAAGCACATTTGGAGAAGCCAATTTCTTTTTGGAAGAAGGTCTTGTGGACTGATGAAACCAAGATTGAGTTGTTTGGTCATGCAAAAAGGCGTTATGCATGGCGGCAAAAAAACACAGCATTCCAAGAAAAACACTTGCTACCCACAGTAAAATTTGGTGGAGGTTCCATCATGCTTTGGGGCTGTGTGGCCAATGCCGGCACCGGGAATCTTGTTAAAGTTGAGGGACGCATGGATTCCACTCGGTATCAGCAGAGTCTTGACAATAATGTTCAAGAATCAGTGATAAAGTTGAAGTTACGCAGGGGATGGATCTTTCAGCAAGACAATGATCCAAAACATCGCTCCAAATCTACTCAGGCATTCATGCAGAGGAACAATTACAATGTTCTGGAATGGCCATCCCAGTCCCCAGACCTGAATATCCTTGAACATCTGTGGCATCATTTGAAGAGGGCTGTCCATGCTCGGCGACCATCAAACTTATCTGAACTGGAATTGTTTTGTAAAGAGGAATGGTCAAAAATACCTTCATCCAGGCAATCATTAAAAGCTACAGGAAGCGACTAGAGGCTGTTATCTTTGCAAAAGGAGGATCTACTAAATATTAATGTCACTTTTCTGGTGAGGTGCCCATACTTATGCACCTGTCAAATTTTGTTTGAATGCAGATTGCACATTTTCTGTTAGTACAATAAACCTAATTTCTAGGCAGAAACATTACTGTGTCCAACAGTTATTACATATATCAAACTGAAATAGCTGTTGCAAAAACACCAATTTTTATAAAACATTAAGCTTAAGATTAATAGGGGTGCGCAAACTTTTTCATATAACTGTATAATATAATAATAATTTTTATTTATATAGCGCCAACAAATTCCGCAGCACTTTACAATTAAGCGGGGACATGTACAGACAATAAATTCAATACAATTTAAGGACAGTTTAAACAGTTTCACTAGGAGTGAGGTCCCTACTCGCAAGCTTACATTCTACAAGGAAATGGGGGGACACAATAGGTGAAAAGTGCTTGTTATTTCAGGTCTGGCAATTATAATAAATAGGGATTTTCATATAAAGCTGTATGATCCGGTCATCAGCCTGTATGTTTAAGTGCAATACTCGAGTACCAAGTGCAGTTATCTTGTGCATGGAGGGTGTGGAGACAGATGAAGAGTAGGGAACAGATTCTGAATGATATTTAGAAGGAGGGAACAGGGGAAAGTTAATTTACTGAGTAGTTAAGGTGGTAGGCTTGTTTAAAGAGATGGGTTTTTAAAGCGCGCTTGAAGATACGGGGGCTAGGCATCAGTCGGATCACCTGGGGTAGTGCATTCCAGAGAACTGGCGCAGCACGAGAGAAGTCTTGGAGACGGAGGTGCAAGGTTCGGATTATGGGGGATGTTAGTCTTAGGTCATTTGTAAAATGGAGGGCACCTGTAGGGCGATAGACAGAGATGAGAGAGGAGATATAAGGCGGTGCAGAACTGTGGAGAGCTTTGTGGGTGAGAGTGATGAGTTTATATTGGACCCTGTGGCGGACCGGCAACCAGTGTAAAGACTGGCACAAGATGGAGGCATCGGTGAAGCGGCTGGACAGAAATAGGACCCTGGCTGCCGCATTCAGGATGGATTGGAGAGGAGAAAGTTTGGTAAGAGGGAGACCGATCAGAAGAGAGTTGCAGTAGTCCAGACGAGAGTGAATAAGAGCAACAGTAAGAGTTTTAGCAGTTTCAAAGGTGAGAAAAGGTCGGATTCTGGAGATGTTTTTAAGATGCAGGTGACAAGAGCGAGTGAGTGATCGGATATGGGGGGTGAAGGAAAGGTTAGTGTCCAATATGACCCCCAGGCAGCGGGCGTGCTGCTTGGGAGTTATGGTTGAACCCTCCCAGGTAATTTCGATGTTAGGTAGAGTTGTGTTAGTGGAGGGGAGAAACACAAGAAGTTCAGTTTTAGTTTTAGTACTACTGGTACTAGATAAAATTCACTCCTTAGCAGATTTAAAGGGCTCCCCAGCGATTGTTTCCTTGGATGCGGAGAAAGCTTTTGATAACATAAACTGGGATTGGTTATATATGGTCTTAACAAAAATGTCACTAGCCGGCCCCTTCTTTAACTACATTCGTAATCTATATTCATCTCCAGGGGCTCAGGTTTACACTCCGGGTTTCTTGTCCACTCCATTCCACCTAGAGAAAGGAACGAGGCTGGGTTGTCCTTTGTTCCCCCTCCTCTTCAACTTAGCTCTGGAGCCCTTAGTCCGCATCTTGTCTGATCCAAGCACTTTCTCAGGCATTCAGTTTACTAGGAAATCAATTCAGGCGGCTTTTTTTTGCTGATGATGTCATTTTATTTATGTCTGACACCACCCAACATCTACCTATAGTATTAGACTTACTAAAATATTTTGGCTCTTACTCAGGGTTTAAAATCAATGTTAAAAAAATGTGAAATAAACCCATTAACCGAGAAGGGAACAAAACTGTGCCCAGATGGGTCTTTAAATGGTATATCCCTAGCATCCTCACATATCACCTACCTGGGAATTAAAATAGGCCGTTTGCCTTCATCTATATACACCTTAAACGACCCCCCTCTTATAAAAAAAAATCGTCAATCAATTAAAGTCCTGGCAAGATTTGCCTCGATCTTTTATGGGTAGGGCACATTTGGTAAAAATGATCTGTACAGCCAGGATTATGTATCAACTACAAACCTTACCATTACTCCTGAAACACACGGACGTAACTATACTCAATAGAGCCTTCAGTCACTTTATTTGGAAAGGAAAACGTCCCAGAAAACGTATGGCTTCCAAAGACGGCGGAGGCATTAATTTCCCAAGCATCAGAAATTACAATCCTGCTTGCCTTTTCCGGTATATAATAGACTGGTTCCATAAGAGACATACATATTCTGACTACACGTTGGAAGCAGATTATGCATACCCCCTTGACCTGGTTGCCCTCCTTCATTCTCAATTTACCTCCCTTCCCTTGGCAGAAAAAAATACGTTCTTTCTTTCAGGATTTCAAAGCACCTCCCGATATGGCAAAATCCAGAATTCCCACAGGGTAATGAAAATAAACTACACTGCTCAAAAAAATAAAGGGAACACTTAAACAGAATATAACTCAAAGTAAATCAAACTTATGTGAAATCAAACTGTCCACTTAGGAAGCAACGCTGATTGACAATCAATTTCACATGCTGTTGTGCAAATGGAATAGACAATAGATGGAATTTATTGGCTATTATCAAGATACACTCAATAAAGGAGTGGTTCTGCAGTTGGGGACCATAGATCACATCTCGGTACCAATGCTTTCTGGCTGATCTTTTGGTCACTTTTGAATGTTGGTTGTGCTTTCACACTCCTGGTAGCATGAGACGGACTCTACAACCCACAGAAGTTGCTCAGGTAGTGCAGCTCATCCAGGATGGCACATCAATGCGAGCTGTGGCAAGAAGGTTTGCTGTGTCTGTCAGCGTAGTGTCCAGAGGCTGGAGGTGCTACCAGGAGAGAGGCCAGTACACCAGGAGACGTGGAGGGGGCCATAGGAGGGCAACAACCCTGCAGCAGGACCGCTACCTCCGCCTTTGTGCAAGGAGGAACAGGAGGAGCACTGCCAGAGCCCTGCAAAATGACATCCAGCAGGGCACAAATGTGCATGTGTCTGCACAAACGGTTAGAAACAGACTCCATGAGGGTGGTATGAGGGCCCGACGTCCACAGATGGGGGTTGTGCTCACAGCCCAACACCGTGCAGGACGCTTGGCATTTTCCACAGAACACCAGGATTGGCAAAGTCGCCCCTGGCGCCCTGTGATCTTCACAGATGAAAGCAGGTTCACACCGAGCACATGTGACAGACGTGACAGAGTCTGGAGACGCCGTGGAGAGCGATCTGCTGCCTGCAAAGTCCTTCAGCATGACCGGGTTGGCAGTGGATCAGTAATGGTGTGGGGTGGCATTTCTTTGGAGGGCCGCACGGCCCACCATGTGCTCACCAGAGGTAACCTGACTGCCATTAGGTACCGAGATGAGATCCTCAGACCCCTTGTGAGACCATATGCTGGTGTGGTTGGCCCTGGGTTCCTCCTAATGCAGGACAATGCCAGACCTCATGTAGCTGGAGTGTGTCAGCAGTTCCTGCAAGATGAAGGCATTGAAGCTATGGACTGGCCTGCCCGTTCCCCTGACCTGAATCCGATTGAGCACATCTGGGACATCATGTCTCGCTCCATCCACCAACGTCACGTTGCACCACAGGACTGTCCAGGAGTTGGCGGATGCTTTAGTCCAGGTCTGGGAGGAGATCCCACAGGAGACCATCCACAACCTCATCAGGAGCATGCCCAGGCATTGTAGGGAAGTCATACAGGCACGTGGAGGCCACACACAATACTGAGCCTCATTTTGACTTGTTTTAAGGACATTACATCAAAGTTGGTTCAGCCTGTAGTGTGTTTTTCCACTTTAATTTTGGGGGTGACTCCAAATCCAGGCCTCCATTGGTTAATAAATTTGATTTCCATTGATGATTTTTGTGTGATTTTGTTGTCAGCACATTTAACTTTGTACAGAACAAAGTATTCAATGAGAATATTTCATTCATTCAGATCTAAGATGTGTTATTTGAGTGTTCCCTTTATTTTTTTGAGCAGTGTATTTCTGAAATGGCAAGCAGGTGTAGACAACGCATCCCATCTTCTCCACTCAAGTGAGCAAAGATGAATGACATGTACCAAGTGTTTAGACAGATACAATCTACCTCCCCAACATTATTTCCGATATCAACAAATCAAATTATCCGTTATGGCCAATTTAAAAGATGTGACCTTTGATGTCTCCCAAAATGTCTTGGATGTCATTCTGTTGTCTCCAATGGGTACCCTTTCAATTTCTGTCCTTTATTCTGCAATGAGATCCAATCTACTAGGAGTTCACCCAGATACCTTCTTCAAATATTGAAGACAACAGTTGGAGTATGTGGAAATCTCTAAGATCAGGTCAGGCTGGAATTTAATAAGAAAACACATTATAAACTAAGCATGGAGAGAAACGCAATATAAAATCTTGCATGGCGCCATCTATGCATTTAACATACCTAAAAAAGACCCGCTTTCAAATAGGCTAACAGCTTGCCCTAAATGCCACCTTCCACTATCCGACCTCATGCATGTCCTATGGTCATGCCCTGCCTCAGTTTCATATTGGGGACAAGTATCAGCTATGATCGACACCATATGGGGTCCGGGTTATACTCTTTCCCCTTATCTAGGCTTGTTACATTTTTGGAACAACACAGAAAACCCTGAGGGGAAGAGGGGAAACCCTCCGAAATTCCTCCACACCCTACTTATCCTGGCAAAAAAACAATTATTTAAATATTGGCTAGAACCCAACACCCCCCCCCCCCACTCCTCATTGAAGAGTTAACAGCTCAAATGAAACATTTTATGGGAATAGAGCAACAAGACGCCCTTAGCAATAAGGAAACGCCAGCTGACATGGAAGATCTTGGGGATAGCCTAGGTCTATTACGCCTGGATTGAGGGGGAGAGAGTGGAATGGAGGGATCATTTGGTGAAGGTCTATAATACTAACATAGGTGGTCTAATCTAACAAGATGACTTCAGTAAATCAGAGTATCAACTGGATTGCATGTTAGTTAAACTGATGTAAGTTAAATTGTTATAAAGTTCTTATATTATATTGTTTTGCTTTACCAATCAAATATGTAAGAACTATCTCTTTATACCCTGTCTGCAAACAGGTATCTGATTATCACCTTAATCTGGTATGTTTTTGGTTTCTTTTTGAAAAAGTTAATAAAAATTATATATATATATATATATATATATATATATATATATATATATATATATATATATAAAAGGATGGTCTCCACCATAAAAAAAAAAAAAAAAAAAATGATTTGTTTTCTTTTTCACATAAATGTAAGAACAAAACAAAAACCTACATACTTTGGGTATCTAGCCAACTGTAAAAACCTGGAGAACTCCTTCAACAAGTTGTTTGGTGTTAAACATGAATGGTATAAAATCTAAACAAAAAATCTAAACCATATATCTCATTATTTGATATTTAATAGCAAAAAGTAATGACCTAAATTACTAAGTAATGCATGCATACCGTAAAACCACGCAAAAACACCCGCTACAATTTGCCCCTCATAAAACAAAACTTGCAGCCACGTCAGTGAAAAAATAAAATTAAGTTATGGCTTCTGAAAATGAGGCAAAAATGAAAAAAATTGGTGGCTCATTAAGACCCTTTCAAGCCTTATCATTAAGGAGTTCAATAACTTGGAACAAATTTTATAAGTAGAAAACTACCAAAGAAAAAAGATAAATGGGCTGTGCATCCTGCAGCTCCGGCCTCCATCAGTTTATCTAACACGATTGTATGTGGCTGACAAAGGCACAAATGCGGCTTCATGAACGTGTGTGTGGTGGTTGGGGAGGTTACTTGGTCAGGTCTTTAACCCCTTTCCAACCCTTGCCGTATTTGTACGCTGCTGCGCTGAGCCCTCACTGAACCGAGCACATGTCAGCTGATTCTTACAGCTGACATGTGCCCGCAACAGCCGCGGGTGGAATCGCGATCCACCCGCGGCTGTTAACATGTTAAATACCGCTGTCAATCTCTGACAGCGGCATTTAACGCGCGCTTCTGGGTTGCGTGTCATAAGCCCCGCCCATCGGCGACCCCGTCACGTGATCGCGGGTCACCGATGGGCGTGCATGACAACCCAGGGTCTGCAGCAGACGCCTGTGGTTGTCATGATCTGGTCGCTATGAGCGCCACCTAGTGGTCGGCGCTCATAGCACAGGACCAATTCTGCTATATGCAAGGGATCTGCTGGTCCCCTGTATGTAGCAGAGACGATCGGACAACTGCTGCTTCTAGTCTCCTATGGAGACTATTGAAGCATGCAGTAAGTGAAAAAAAAATGGTTTTAAAAATATAAAAAAAATATAAAAGTTTAAATCACCCCCCTTTCGCCCCATTCAAAATAAAATATAAAAAAAAAAACCCCACATACACATATTTGGTATCGCCGCGTTCAGAATCGCACGATCTATCAATATAAAAAAAGAATTAATCAGATCGGTAAATGGTGTAACGAGAAAAAAATTCTAAACGCCAGAATTACTTTCTCTGGTCGCCGCAAAATTGCAATAAAATGCAATAACGGGCGATCAAAACATCGGATCTACCCCAAAATATTATCAATAAAAACGTCAGCGCGGCGCGCAAAAAATAAGCCCTCAATTAGCCCCGGTTCACGAAAAATGGAGACGCTACAGGTCTCGGAAAATGGCGCTATTTTTTTTTAGTGTTTTTTTTTACCAAATTTTGGAATTTTTTTCACCACTTAAATATAAAATAACCTATACATGTTTGGTGTCCACGAACTCGTAATGACCTGGAGAATAAGAATGGCAGGTCAGATTTAGCATTCAGTGAACGTGGTAAAAAAAAATAAATAAAAAACAACTGTGGTATTGCACTTTTTTGCAATTTTACTACACTTGGAATTTTTTTCCCGTTTTCCCGTACACGATATGGTAAAACTAGTAATGGCGTTGAAAAGTACAACTTGTCCCGCAAAAAATAAGCCCTCACACGACCATATTGTCCAAAAAATAAAAACGCTATGGCTCTGGGAACAAGGGGAGCAAAAAACGAAAAAGCAAAAACAAAACCCAAGGTTGCGAAGGGGTTAAAAAACGACTTTAGCCGATCCTATCCTGATATGCAGAATTTTGCAGTAGCCTGTTGCTATTTCTTTCCAAAAATGTGACTTAGGAGCAATAAAGACAATCTGTCTCCAGCTTCGTGATTGTCAATCTAAGGGCAGCGAAAAATAGACCTGATTCTAGCAACTGCGTTGCTTTTTCTTTCCTTAGTTAAAAAAAATCTATCAAAAATAACTAAATCACCTTAAATAACTGCAAGGACCTCCAAGGTGGTATTCTCTGAAATACTACCTGTACCGCGTGCCACGCCAGAGAGGCAACGGGAGATTAGGGAGATAAATAAGTGGCTCAGGAACTGGTGTAGGAAGGAGGGGTTTGGGTTGCTGGGGACGGGCTGCACCTCAATGAGGAGGGTGCAGCTGTGCTGGGGGAGAAAATGGCTAGAAGGTTGGAGGAGTGTTTAAACTATGGATTGAGGGGGGAGGGTATTCATTTTATAGGTGGGGAAGATAGTGCAGATAGTGACCTGGGCACAAATAAAGAAATTGGGGGTGGGGTTAGAAGAGTCAATTTAGTAAGAAGGAATAGAGGTACAGAGAGATGAAATGCATGTACACTAATGCCAGAAGCCTCACCAACAAAATGGAGGAATTCTAATTAATTTTGTTGGAAAATAATTGACATGGTGGGGATATCTGAGACATGGCTGGACGAGAGCCATGACTGGGCAGTTAATTTACAGGGCTATAGTCTGTTCAGAAATGACCGTACAAGCAAGCGAGGGGGGTGTTTATATGTAAAATCATCCTTAAAACCCATCTTGCGTGAGAATATATGTGAATCTAATGAAAATGTAGAGTCCCTGTGCGTGGAGATAAGGAGAGGGGGGAAAATAATAAATTACTGATAGGGGTTTGTTATAAGTCTCCAAAAATAATGGAAGCAGCGGAGAATATCCTCATAAAGCAAATATATGAAGCAGCGACTCAAGGAGAAGTCATTATTATGGGGGACTTCAACTACCCTGAAATACATTGGGGAACAGAAACCTGTAGTTCAAGCAAAGGTAATAGGTTTTTGACACCTTTGAGAGACTGTTACCTTTCACAACTGGTTCAGGACCCAACAAGAAGGGGGGCACTGCTAGACCTAATATTAACCAACAGGCCAGACCGCATATCAAATATACGAGTTGGGGGTCACTTGCGTAATAGTGATCACAAAATAATAAGTTTTCATTTATCCTTTAATATGATGTGTAGTAGAGGGGTTACAAGGACACTAAACTTCAGGAAGGCAAATTTCCAACGGTTGAGAGATGATCTTAGTGCAATAAACTGGGACGATATCCTGAGACATAAAACTACACAAAGCAAATGGGAGGCATTTATTAGCATCCTGAATTGGACCTGTGCACAATATATACCCTATGGGAATAAACATACTAGAAATAGGAGGAAACCACTATGGCTAAATAGAGCTGTAAGGGGCGCAATAAATGACAAAAAGAAAGCATTTAGAGAACTAAAGCAAGTAGGTAGTGATGAGGCATTAAATAAATACAGAAAATTAAATAAATTTTGTCAAAACCAAATCAAGGCAGCAAAGATTGAGACAGAGAGACTCATTGCCAGAGAAAGTAAAAACAATCCCAAAATATTCTTTAACTACATAAATAGTAAAAAACTAAAAAATGATAGTGTTGGCCCCCTTAAAAATAGTCTGGGTGAAATGGTGGATGAGGATGAGGAAAAAGCCAATATGCTAAATGATTTTTTTTCAACAGTATTTACACAAGAAAATGGCATGACAGAAAACATGACTAGTGATGACAAAAATTTTCCATTAAATGTCACTTGCTTAACCCACCAGGAAGTATGGCGGCATCTAAAAATCACTAAAGTTGACAAATGCCCGGGCCCGGATGGGATACACCCCCGAGTACTGCAGGAATTAAGTAACGTCCTAGATAGACCATTATTTTTAATCTTTTAAAGATTCCATAATAACAGGATCTGTACCACAGGACTGGCGTATAGCAAATGTGGTGCCAATATTCAAAAAGGGGACAAAAACCGAACTTGGAAATTATAGGCCACTAAGCTTAACCTCTACTGTGGGTAAAATCCTGGTGGGTTTCCTAAGAGATGCTATACTAGAGTATCTGAAGAAGAATAACCTCATGACCCAATATCAACATGGGTTTACGAGGGACCGTTCCTGTCAAACTAATCTGATCAGCTTTTATAAGGAGGCAAGTTCCGAACTGGACCAAGGAATTGCAGTGGATGTTGTGTATATGGACTTTTCAAAAGCTTTTGATACGGTTCCACACAAAAGTTTGATACATAAAATGAGAACAATGGGGATAGAGGAAAATATATGTATGTGGGTTAAGAACTGGCTCAGTGATTGGAACCAAAGGGTGGTTATTACTGGAACACACTCAGACTGGGTCTCCGTTAACAGTGGGGTACCACAGGGGTCAGTATCGGGTCCGCTTCTTTTTAACATATTTATTAATGACCTTGTAGGGGGCATACAGAGTAGTATTTCAATATTTGCAGATGACACTAAACTCTGCAGGGCAATCAATACAGAGGAGGACAATTTTATATTACAGGATGATCTATGTAAACTAGAAGCTTGGCTGATAAATGGCAAATGAGCTTTAATGGGGTTAAATGTAAGGTAATGCACTTGGGTAGAGGAAATAAAATGTATAATTATATGCTTAATTGTAAAACACTAGGCAAAACTGTTACTGAAAAAGACCTGGGTGTATTGGTGGATGACAAGGTCACATTTGGTGGCCAGTGTCAGGCAGCTGCTGCAAAGGCAAATAAAATAATGGGATGCATTAAAAGAGGCCTAGATGCTCATGAGGAGAACATAATTTTACCTCTATACAAGTCACTAGTGTGACTGTGTCTATACGGGCATGTAGGTCATAGAGTGAAACATGTAATTACTGATAGTTTTCTTCTGATGTACAGTACAGACCAAAAGTTTGGACACACCTTCTCATTTAAAGATTTTTCTGTATTTTCTTGACTATGAAAATTGTACATTCACACTGAAGGCATCAAAACTATGAATTAACACATGTGGAATTATATACTTAACAAAAAAGTGTGAAACAACTGAAAATATGTCTTATATTCTAGGTTCTTCAAAGTAGCCACCTTTTGCTTTGATGACTGCTTTGCACACTCTTGGCATTCTCTCAGAAATAAAAATGGTACCGCTGAAAACGTCATCTTGTTCCGCAAAAAAAAAAAAGCCGCCATACAGCTCCATCAGCCGAAAAATAAAAAAGTTATAGCGCTCCGAATAAAGCAATGCAAAAAATATTTTTTTTTCTATAAAATTGTTTTATTTTTATTGTGTAAAAGCGCCAAAACATAAAAAAAATACAGTAAGTGTAGTATCGCTGTAAACGTACTGACCCGAAGAATAACGCTGCCTGATCACTTTTAGCACACGCAGAACGGCATAAAAAAAAAACCCTCAAAAAACAATTCCTGAATTGTTGGTTTTTGTTAATTTTACCTCCCAAAAAACGGAATAGAAAGCGATCAAAAAATGTCACGTACCCAAAAATGGTACCAATAAAAATGTCAACTCGTCCCGCAAAAAACAAGCCGTCATATGACTGTCGGCCGAAATATGGAACAATTATAGCTCTCAAAATATGGTGATGCAAAAACTAGATTTTGCAAAAAAAAAAAAGCGTCTTTTAGTGTGTGACAGCTGTCAATCATAAAAACCCGATATAAATCTGGTATCTCTGTAATCGCACCGACCCAAAGAATAAAGTAATCTAATCAGTTATATCACACGAGGAACGGCGTAAAAAATAAATAAAACCAGTTCTTCACCTGCTACTGATTTGTTTATTATGTCTCCGAAAGATCGCATTAAGGCTCTGCTCACATTTATCCTGCGCTCTGCGCTGAGCACTTACACCAGAGTTTCCGTGTAAATCTCTGAAATACGTGATTCTGCCGGAACCCATGACGGAAGATTCCCTGTAATGAGGCAGATATAGGCCACTGTGGATGCCGTCTGGCCTGTGATCCCACGGTGTCAGTTTTTTTAGACGCGCATAAAAGTGCGGTTGGCCACAGTTTTGTGGACTTCTGAAAAAAAGGACACCGCTAAACAGAGGCCAGACGGAGTCCAGAGTAACTCTGCTGCCTCATTACAGTGAATGGATCCCGCAGGGGTTTCATCTGAATTACATCACTTTGAAATTTAGATGGAAACCCCGATGTAAGTGCTTAGCCTAGAGCGCCGGATAAATGTTACGTAAAATGTTCCCAATAAAAGCTTCAACTCAGTCCTCAAAAAAAGCTAGTCCCCACTCAGGTCCGTTATCTGTTAAAAATATAAGGGACTTCCAAGTTACTGGTAGCAGAGAGGCTCTGGAAAAGCGAAATGGCCCTTGCCCCCCAAAAGAAATTCAGAAAATTTTGTGCTCCCAAATCCAAATGCCTATTCTACAATAATTTGTTCTCCAATTGTCAAATAGCGCTCCGTCCCCCCCAGATCTCGCCGTATGGCTGAGCGGTACGATACAGCCACATATGAGGTATTGCCACTTTTAGAAGAAATTGTGTGACACATTTCGGCACCATTTTTACCCATTGCCCTGTGTGAAAATGTAAAATCTGAGGGTAAAACATTTTTTTGTGGTAAAAATATAATTATGCTTTTTTCACTGCCCAATGGTATAAATTAAAAAATACTCACTACTTCCCTAGATGAATTCCTTGAGAGGTGTAGTTTACAAAATGGGGTCACTTGTGGGGGTTTCTGCTGTTTAGGCATGTCAGCGACTCTTCAAATGTGACATGGTGTCTGCTGCTTATCCCAGCCAACATAGCCTCCTTTCTCTTCCGAACCCTGCCGTACACCAAAGCAGTGGTTTTCCCCCACATATGGGGTATCGGCTTACTCAGGAGAAATTGCACAACAAATTTCATGGTACAATTTATCCTGTTACCCTTATGATAATGCAAAATTAGGGAATGAAAAACATTTTTTATGTGAAAATTTTATTTTTACGGCTCAATATTATAAACTTCTGTGAAGCAGCTGGGGGTTCAAGGTGCTCAACACACATCTAGATAAGTTCCCTAAGGGGTCTAGTTTCCAAAATGTTGGCACTTGTGGGGGGTTTCCACTGTTTAGGCTCATTAGGGGCTCCCCAAATGCGACATGGCGTCTGCTAATTATTCAAACAAATTTTACATTCAAAAAGTCAAAAGGCGCTCCTTGCCTTCCAAACCCTGCAGTGCGTCCAAACGGTGGTTTTCCCCCACATATGGGGTATCGGCATACTCAGGAGAAATTGCACAACAAATTTCATGGTGCAATTTCTCCTGTTACCCTTATGATAATGCAAAATTAAGGGATGAAAAACGTTTTTGTGTGAAAAATGTGAAAATTTTATTTTTACGGCTCAATATTATAAACTTCTGTGAAGCACCTTGGTGTTCAGGGTGCTCACCACACATCTAGATAAGTTCCCTGAGGGGTCTAGTTTCCAAAATGGTGTCAGTTGTGGGAGGGTTGGAGCTCCCCAAATGCGACATGGTGTCTGCTAATTATTCAAACAAATTTTACATTCAAAAAGTCAAATGGCGCTCCTTCCCTTCCAAACCCTGCCGTGCGCCCAAGCAGTGGTTTGCCTCCACATATGGGGTATCAGCGTGTTCAGGAGAAATTGCACAACAAATTTTATGGTGCAATTTTTCCTATTACCCTTATCTATTTTGTGTGACATATCTCTCTGATTTAAGGGCATGAAAATTCAAAGTTTGAAAATTGCAAAATTTTCAAAATTTTCTCCAAATTTCCAATTTTTTCACAAATAAACACAAGTTATATCGAAGAAATTTTACCACTATCATGAAGTACAATATGTCATGAAAAAAACAATCTCAGAATCAGGGGGATCCGTTGAAGCGTTCCAGAGTAATTACTTCATAAAGTGACAGTGGTCAGAATTGAAAAAATTGGCCTCGTCACGAAGGCAAAAACAGGCTCTGGCACGAAGTGGTTAAAGTAAACTCTCGAGTCAGATTGTCATGGAGATTTATGTGTGCCCCATAGATCTTAACAGCTTATTTACATCTTAAGAAAAACATGGATTTCTCTGCAATATAACATTGTATTGCAGATAATTTGATATCACCTTATTCAGCTTTCTATGACCTACATGCCCATATAGACGGCTTAGGAGGGTTGATCCTACTGACAGATTCCCTTTTTTTAAATGACTATAGCAGTAGACAACGACAGTACCAAGTGTTTAATGTGAAAACCAAGATAAATGGTCCAAATGTCAAGGCTACTGGACATGAGGGTTATGTGGAGCAATTAGGATGTTGGTGATCACTTCACAACTCCTACCTTTTAGGCTATGTGCACATGGAGTTTTTCAAGGAGTATTTGGAGCAAAAACTGAGCAGAATCTCTCCAAATCCACCTACAAATCTCAAAACTCCTCAAAAACTTTGAGTATACTCGGTTGCTGCTGTGGAATCTCTGCAAAAATGCTATGCGTACACATACCCATTAGCAGGTTTTTTTTATTTTTTTAAAGGGAACATGTCATGTCGGGTTACACTAGTGTCCTGCAGATATAGGGTTAAGAGGGTTAATATGCAAGTTAATCGTGTTGGTCAAAGTCTTGGGATGTGCTTTCAGTAAGGTGTTCGGACCTCTTTCTGACACCTGGCTTTGCAGTACAGGAGTGCAGAGCTGGCTGTCAGTCATCGTGCCAGAGCGTGCTTATAGCTGCCGTTCACACTATGCTGAGCGGTGACTTGGTTGTCCCACTGTTTTATTATTTTGACAGTTGTTTCAATGTTCTTTTGGTCCAGTAGATGGGAAATTTTTAAACATGACAACCATTTGTGTTGCCATTTCCAGTGCCCGCATGCATTGCCTGCTTATTTCAATAGACTTCATTGTCATTGAATTTAAAAGGGTTATCCAGGATTTCATTTTTATTTCTAACAGTTGGGAATGTTATAAAAAAGAATATTCACCTGTTAATTGCCTGCCACTTCAGCGTGCCCTGTTGTGTTCCTTAATTACCTTGGTATGGCAATTATGTGCCATGGATCGCATGACCACTTCAGCCAATCATTATCCTCAGCGTTCTTATGCCATACGTGCAGGCATCACTGTTGACCAGTGATTGGCTGCAGTACTCAGGATTGGCAGGGGTTGCCAGAGCAGCAGGGTTAAATAACAGGCGAGTATTGTAATCGCACTTCCTTGCTGTTAACTTTTTTCTTAAATCCTGGATATTCCCTTTTAAGGAAATCTGTTACCAGTTTTTTGCTGCTCCATCTGAGGGCAGCATAATCTAGAGACCCTGATTTCAGTGATTTGTCACTTACTTGGGCTGCTTGCTGCAGGTTTGATAAATCCCTTTTTTATCTTATTCAGATCTAACAGTTCTCGTGAATATGGAAGACTACTCAGCTTATTAGTCCACTAGTGATAATCTCCTGCTAATAAAACAGTGATTTTATAACAATTTCAGCAGGCGGCCCAGTAATTGTCACATCGCTGGAATCAGGGTCTCGGTCTCTACATCATACTTCTCTCAGTCTAGGTGAAAAAAAATCTGTTGACAGATTCCCTTAAAGGGAACCTGTTTTGATTTATTTTGTATTTTATTTACACCCCATCATGGAGTATAAAATGAAGTTAGATCACTGACACACACTGTTCGGTTCCAGTCATCTGGGTGGAGCCCCAGCACTGAAGAGTCATGGATTTGATCAGTGTTTTTGCTCTAGTCATACCCATTGTAAGTTCATTGACAGTACCACTCAGCACATTCACACATTAAGGCCTCATTCAGATGTCCGTGATTTTTCACATATATTCCGAAAAAATGGTACGAGTGTTGCCTGTGTTTTGGGTCAGAGTTTCATTAGTCTGTTTCAATTTTACCCTCGGTGTGTCATCGGTGTTTCTCACGTATGGATAAATTGCTAAGCTTCTTCAATCCTTTCCAATGTTAATCATGGACAGCATGCTAGTTGCACATTAACGTCAATCGTGTTTTGTCGGTGATTTTCATGGACCCATAGACTTGTATTGCTATTATTCATCCGTGACGTTAATAGAAAACAGAGATATTACTGTGATTTTTGCACGGGCACACGGTCTATAAAATAAACACGAACATGTCAACAGCCCAATAGACAATAATGGGTACATGTCCGTTTTTCATGGATAGCACATCTGAATGAGGCCTAAGCAGGACATCAACCAAGGAACACTGGGCGTGGGTAAAGCACAGGTGCTGCTCATTGAACTTCTGATTTGTTTTTTAATGTATTTTCACACCCTACACCATCATGTCTTTGTTATATGGGGAAAGCTGTCATGATGGGTTCTGCCTGCCTCCTCCACTTTATTACATTGTTCTGTATATACAGGTGCATCTCACTAAATTTAGAACATCATCAAAAAGTTAATTTATTTCAGTTCTTCAATACAAAAAGTGAAACTCGTATATTATATAGAGTCATTACAAACAGAGTGATCTATTTCAAGTGTTTATTTCTGTTAATGTTGATGATTATGGCTTACAGCCAATGAAAGCACAAAAGTCATTATCTCAGTAAATTAGAATAATTAACAAAAATATCTGCAAAGGCTTCCTAAGCATTTGAAAAGGTCCCTTAGTCTGTTTCAGTAGGCTCCACTATCATGGGGAAGACTGCTGACTTGACAGATGTCCAGAAGGCAGTCATTGACACTAAGTAAATGCAAAGTAAATTCTGTATTTTATTTGGAAATCAAGGTCCCAGAGTCTGGAGGAAGAGTGGAGAGGCCACAATCCAAGCTGCTTGAGGTCTAGTGTGAAGTTTCCACAATCGGTGATGGTTTGGGGAGCCATGTCATCTGCTGGTGAAGGTCTACTGTGTTTTATCAAGACCAAAGTCAGCGCAGCCGTCTACCAGGAAATTTTAGAGCGTTTCATGCTTCCCTCTGCCGACAAGCTTTTTGGAGATGGAAATTTCATTCTCCAGCAGGACTTGGCACGTGTCCACACTGCCAAAAGTACCAATACCTGGTTTAAAAACAACAGTTTCACTGTGCTTGATTGGCCAGCAAACTCGCCTGACCTTAACCCCATAGAGAATCTATTATAGAGAATCTATGGGGTATTGTCAAGAGGAAGATGAGAGACACCAGACCCAACAATGCAGACGAGCTGAAGGCTGCTATCAAAGCAACCTGGGCTTCCATAACACCTCAGCAGTGCCACAGGCTGATCGCCTCCATGCCACGCTGCATTGATGCAGTAATTGATGCAAAAGGAGCCCCGACCAAGTATTGAGTGCATTTACTGAATATACATTTCGGATTTTAAAATCATTTTTCAAGCTGTTGTTATAAAGTATTCTAATTTACTGAGATAATGAGTTTTGTGTTTTCATGGGCTGTAAGCCATAATCATCAACATTAACAGAAATAAACACTTGAAATAGATCACTCTGTCTGTAATGACTCTATATAATATGAGTTTCACTTTTTCTATTGAAGAACTGAAATAAATGAACTTTTTTGATGATATTCTAATTTCGTGAGATGCACCTGTATTTTCTATACTACATTGTGAATAATCCATATGTTCTTGTTCTGGATGTTATCAGGGCTGGCAAGCTAAGAATATGCCTGATAAAAAAATTGCACAGTGTGCATTCCCTTCTGTATATCATAGTGCTGTATAATGGCCCAGTTTTCTTGCATGTCGTCTTTTGTGTTTCTTCCCTTCTTACTGCTTTTGCCAGTACCTCTAGAAAGAAACAATAAAGGCATGACCTATTTTTGCAGGTGTTTTTTGGATCTCCAGTTTTTCATTAATTGTTGACTGCTCAGCAGTTTGTGACGAATTGCATGCATTATCCTATCATTCTGCTTGTCAGCAGTTTATTTGTAAAGCTTTGTTACAGTGAGTCACACCGAATCTATAGAACATACAAGGCAAATGACAACTTGTGACCTGAATGCAGGATGAAATTGACACATTGTTGACTTTGTCAGAATGTCCGATTTCCTCAGTTCCCGGAAGGCTTTTATTGTGAAGTGAGTGAAGAGGTGAGAGAGAAGCATATGTTCATGATCTTTGGGGCAATGTCAGGTTTTTTTTTTTTTTTTTTTCTCCATGCGTGTTGTTGTTTTTACCACTAGATGGCAACAAAGTGGTAATGTTTGTTCTACCCATTGGGATATGTATTGAAAATAATGCAAGAAAAAGCTGCATATTTGGTTTTCTTTGCAGAGACAAACAAGTGAAATGTGGAAGTTAGCACATTTTCTTGATAAATTAGCACTGACTACTTTATTGCTGAGGACAAGTGTAATTATTTTTCTTCTGTACCATGTCAATCAGCGGCATTGTAGATCTGTAGCCGTGTGTTAATTAAATTGAGAATGTTCTGTGCTGTAGCAGTGGGAGATTAGACTCTGGATCAGAGTTACTGATGTTTTTCTCTAGGCTTCCCTCCAGTGTTGGGAGCAATTTACAGTGTGTTTACAGAGTGAAGGTAAAGAGCCTGCCATTGCCTCTAGGTGCCTATTTTCTTTGCTCTGGTTAGTAACTAGGGATTGTAGGATGTATGTCTTACATTTCCACTGGTATTCTTAAATTTAATAGAGTATGGCAAAAAAGTTATCATGTACATACATAGCAATGTGTGAAATAAAACAGTATTTACAGGAAAACAACCGTCATGATTGTTAGCCTTCATTTGGCACCATGAAATAAAAATGATTTCTTCAGAAATGTTGCTGTAAAGAGTTATTAGAGGTCCATTTACACTGCACAATTATTGTGCAGTGTTAACAGGCTGCCAATCACCCGGACCATGAGCAAAACACTAGTTCATCGGGTGAATAATCTTTTATTCTGCAGAAAAAAATCATAGTTCTTTGCATCACCAGTGTAAACTGTATTCATGCTGCCAAGAACAATGGCAGCTTATGTGCACTTAAAGAGGACCCGTCACCAGTTTTATCATGCTAAACTGGCCACTTAATGGAATACTGGCTGCAGAGATGAATAAAACTCAGAATAAAACTTTCTCATCTTCTTTGCAGATTTATTAGCTTGTAAGGTTTAGAGTCTAATCTTCATTAGGACCAAGTGGACGTTAGCAGATATACATCTCTGGGAGTGTTTTCTCCTGCATGATGTTGACCAATCAAAAGCAAGAGGTGTCATACAGGGGGGAAATTAAAGAAGAATCCCTCAAAGGATGTCACACCCGGCTTTCTCTGTGTGAAACATGTAATGACCTACAGCCCTGCTCTCCTCACTAATCTCACTGCTGGTACCTACTGTGATTACAATTAGGGGAGAAGAACAAAGCTGTGTGGCATTACAAACACATTATTATTATTTATTTATATAGCGCCATTGAATCCATGGTGCTGTACATGAGAAGGGGTTACATACCAAATACAGATATCACTTAAAGTAACAAACAATGATAGACTGGTACAGTGGGAAGAGGTCCCTGCCCTCGCGGGTTTACATTCTACGCATCTGCATCTCTCATTCAACGGCAGTGTAATAGAGTAAAGGAGAGCTGACAGTGCCGAGAGAGGAGAGCTGTAGATGTTTGTAATGACACAGTAGCTTTGCTCTACTCCCCTTCCCCGCTTTTAATCACAGTATATGCTGGCAGTGAGAGGAGGGCTGTGTGTCATTACATGTCTCACACAGAAACATCCAAGTCAGACATTTTTCTGGGGCGTGATCATTTTTTCCTTTTCTTTTTTCTTTAATGATGCCTCCTGCTTATGATTGGTCAACTAGAAAAGAAAACCGCAGTACTCCAACTTCATCCAAGGTGTTTTATTTACTAGAAATACAACGTTTCAACAACAATGGTTTATGTCAAGCATAGTGATAAATGTGAGCAGCAGTTCCTTATATACACCTATAAATCAACATTATCCCATTAAATAATCAAATACAATATCGGTACAAACGCAGAATAATGCTCTGTATATTTATATATTCACAATTTATTAGTTATTACATGGATACAAAGGCTTAGAACATTCAATCACTAGTAAAAATGATAAATTGCTTACAGACTGTATTTAAAGGGAAACTAACTGTTCAGATAACGCTATTAATATGTAGCGGCTCCTAGGAGGACCAAACTTCACTTTCTCCTGGGTGCTGAACTTTCAGTACTGTGGCCGGGCACCTTCATAATGCTATAATCCTTCAAAGTAAGCGTTATCTGATCTGATGGGTTCCTTTTAAGGGGCTCCTGGTAGCCAGGTGCGCTCTTCCACATGTCTGTGAATATATTACACTTGCCTGATACAAGCAGCTGCGGCATGCAGGCTCAGGAAAACAAACTGTGCTGAGCATAAAGTTATGTGATACAATCTCTTAAAAAGAAGTGACACAGGCCCAATTGATCAAAGCTTTCATGTCAGGATGAGCGGAGCCGGGGCAGGATGGATCATTGTTGGGGCGGTACACCACAGTTCGTCTAATTCAAGACGAGTTGTGTCGTTTCCTAGAAATTTCTGGCATGGTGCACACCACTCATCCAACGTTCCTGATTCATGAAGAACCATGCACCTCTTCATAAGTCAGGAGCGTCTGACTCCAGCACGTCCCCTCATCAAGACCGGCAAAAACAACGCCGCCGGTCTTGATAAATCGGGCTCACTGTGTACATAGTGGTCTACATTTAAAATAAACCAGTCACCTATGTTAAGGTAATTTTTTTTTTATTTGATCTTTTAGTCTCCTTTCTATGGGTTTACTAATCCACTAATAACTCATATTGTTCTTAAGGGGGCAGAGCATTATAATGTATCTATATGGCTTATAGCTTTTGGAAAACGTGGATCAGATAACCAGTGCAATGTCCAAACAACCTGCCCCGATGCACATAGACTCGATGCTTAAACACTGGCAGCCATAGATTTGTCCCCCTGTGTGATGGGAAAGGAGCTTCAACATAATGTAATGTACACCCCCAGCCATTGCAGCTTCATGTGTAACAGAACCTTCAGAAGATATGAAAAAAGGGGTAAAAAAGTGGTACACCATATTAAAAGATGAAAAACCTCTAAAAAAAATAACTTTTATTATTTATCAGATGAAACCTAGGTATTTAGATAACGTGGGTTAGATATAAATATGGGGTCAAGACACTGTAAAAATGTCTTGGGTACCACAGATAATCAGAAAATAACTTTAGGGGAGTTCTTACTCTCACTGACCCTACCTGACCGCTGAGGTTGGCACACTAAGAAGTTGATATGCCGCCCCCGCTCGACGTGGACTAGCCCTTTGTGACCCTAACGTGGCCTCCCTTAAAGCCAAACTACCACCATCACCTATTCGCTTTATTGTATCAATATTGTTGTCTGGTTATGCCCTATAATTTTATTTAACATTGGTTAGACATAGTATATCTAGGCTTTATCGGATAAATAATCAGTTATTTTTTAGGGGTTTTTCTTTTCGTTTGGTGAGCTCTGTCAGAGAAATATTGTGTCAGCAAAGTATTGAAAATATTCTTTCTTTCCCTGAAGTCCCCCTCATTCCTCCCTTCCACCTTTTGTCCAGAGACCAGAGCTAGCAATCGACCACTTGTCAGTACAAAAGCTGTCTCCGTGTAGATCTCCGCACAAAACTCCAATTAGCACATTCATGAGTAAGGCCTTGTACACAAAGGCTGGCAAGGTAGGTGCCACCAGCCTAAATAAAATGCGAGGTTCTTTTTCCCCTGGAGAAGGCAGGGGGCAATTACACGCAGGCTTGCGATAAATCTACAGATGCCTGTGGAAATTGCGTTCTCGGGATTTCAAAGAGAGTTGGCAAAAATCTCCAGACACTTCGGAGCCAAAAACGGAATATGAAATATTGTAAGTTCCATAATTCCGATAATATTGGGACCTATATTTTTAGTGGCAGGGTCAGCCAAAGAACGTATGCATATTTCCTTGTAGCTGTAAAACAGTCTGTGGAGCCGTAGCGCAAAAGCACCAGAATGACGGGTCGCAACTAAGTCATGCGTGGTCTCTAAATGAAGGTAAAATTATAATAGAAAGTTTGGTATCACTTTTGGGCTTCTGGGATCAACGCACGATAAGTTATCCCAAAAGTTTGAGTTTTTTAATGCAGACATAAAGGGTGAAGCTGAGCCCACATGATGTCAGCACAGGGAGGTGTGAGCAAGTCTCTCCCTTCAGCATAAAATAGTTTGCTGAGGTTGGAGATTCATTCATTGCCAGAGGGGTATAAGGACTATAAGGAACGGATCCTGTTCCATAACAGTCTAATCAAACCGGGGAGCCCCTCCTCCACCTATATTGAATCGTCTCCGCGATCGGATAATAAGTTTCTTCCTTTAATCCTTATTATTTTGTGTAACTGCTTATGTATTTTAATGTCTCCTTTGTAACATTCTTGTATATATTTTTCCTAAACACTGCCTCCCTTTTGGATTAAATATAAAGTTTAATAGTTCTGCTTCTTTTGTCCTGTAATCGTTCTCTCCCCCAAAGCAATACGCTACCAGAACGCAGGCGTTCGCCTAGGCCTGTATTATATTTCAAAGCTGGACAGTGGTGGCAGCGAATGATATTAATAATCGGGCTATCGTGAAGCTGACAGTGACCGTACAGAGGGCGTAAACACATATTCCATGCGTTGGAATCCTGAGGTGTGACACCATACGCTCACTGGTCGCTTGCCGGTACCAAAGTAGAGAGTAGTCTGGGTCGTGTGCTCGTGATTCCGGACGAAATCCGTGACAGTGACAGCATGGTGAGATATTGCGTGATCTCCCCGATGTCGTCACTCGGGGAATACCTGATAAGCTCCATGTGTAATAATGATGCAGAATCATAATATTTAACAACTTTTCTTTTCTTGGTGTTGCGATTTCAATGTTTCTTTAAGGCCACGTTCACACATTCAGTATTTGATCAGTATTTTACATCAGTATCTGAAAGCCAAAACCAGGAGAGGAACAATCAGAGGAAAAGTATAATCGAAACACGTCACCACTTCTGTATTTATCACCCACTCCTGGTTTTGCTGACAAATACTGATCTAAAATACTGACCAAATACTGACTGTGTGAACGTGGCCTAAAAAGAAGACTAAAAGGAATGGAGTTTGGACTCATAATGGTGGTGATTTGGGGGTCTGTCAGGTTCCTTTGTTTCAACATATGATTGTCTATTGATTTAATGAATGAGAGAGTCTAAATTACTAGGTTATTTATATGGTAATTCAAAATCAATAAAGAAAGATTATATCCTGCAATTCTTCCATTGATAACAAATCTTCTGTGTGCGCTAAATTCCAATTTATAAGTGCACTATACAGTTGATGTAAGTGTCTGATTGCTTGCTATAGGTTGCAGCTCTTTACAGTCTCCTGGTGGTAATATATTTCTTTAGACATCCATTATCTCTCTGGCAGTATTTTATTGCAAAGAACATTCTGTCTACTTTATTCTTTTGCTGTACAGTATGAACCAGTAATCCTTTCTCATCTCATTTGTCAGAGTGGTGCTCACTATTTGAGCAATTTCTACCTCTTCTATAAAGCATCAAAAACAAAGGCATTTTGTAATACAGTATAATGGTTTTTAAAAAGTGAACATTTAGCTGGTCTTTTGGACTGTAAGCCCAGATAGTAGAATCGGGTAAGAAAAAGAAAGGTATTCTAAGGTTATTACCTTTAACTTCCCCCAGCAGAGACTCCTCTCTATTTTCCTTAAGAGGTGAACAGTGTCAAGCATGTCTCTTGGTTCTTGTAGACTGACCGCGTTGGATTCAGTGAGGCTGCGTGCCCACTATGCGAATTTCCGCAGCGAAAACGCTTAAAAAAACGCTTGGTAATACGTGCCCCATGGTCCCCAATGATGATCCGCATGTCCATTAATTTTGCGGACACGCAGCGTAATCGCCTCCATTGACTTGCATTGGACCGCGTGACAGCCGCATCACTGCATCTGCACAAGCGGATATCACACGGTTCAATGTGCGGATGGTACCCAGGTCTGGAGAAGAGGAGACTCTCATCCAGACCTGGGTACCATAGAAACTGTAAAAAAAAAAAAGAATTTAAAATAAAAAATAAAGATTATACTTGCCTTCCGATGTCCTCCCGGTGTTTTCTCTCCTCCGTCTGGTCTGTTGTATGTGTCGCGGTGTTGTAAAGGACCTGCCATGACATCATTGAGTCATGTGACCTGTCACATGACTCAATGACATCACCGCAGGTTCTTCACACCACCGCGAGCCGCCCAAGACACCGAACGCAGCAGAGAAAACACCGGGATGACATCGGAAGGTAAGTATAATCTTTATTTTTTATTTTTTATCATTCTTCTTCTTCTTTTTTTAACTATTACTTGGTCACACTATATAAATCCATGCCGTTTGCATGGATTTATATAGTGTGAACAAGTTGTCAAGCACTTTTCCAAGTGATGCTAAAATCGCTTGGAAAAGCGCTTGATAACCCGCATGCAGAAATGCATGAAAAAACGCTTCACATCCGCTTCTACCTGGCGGGAAAAACCCATTTAAAATCCGCATGTGTTTTTCCTGGCAGGGAGATGTGGAAAAAATATGCAGCATTTCTGCATCATGGGCACTTAGCCTAAGTGTCCTGCGACACTTTGTAGATTGAGATAAAAAAAATATGGTAAGTATGAAGTAGTTCCCCTAGAGCATACATGTCAAACTTTGGCCCGTGGGCCAAATCTGGCCAACAGTATGATTATATTTGGCCCGTGACACCAGAACTGCCACCCCTATGTGGGGCCCATTATTCTGTATGGAGGACTATGTGGGGCCCATTATTCTGTATGGAGGACTATGTGGGCCCATTATTCTGTATGGAGGACTATGTGGGTCCCATTATTCTGTATGGAGGACTATGTGGGGCCCATTATTCTGTATGGAGGACTATGTGGTGCCCATTATTCTGTATGGAGGCCTATGTGGGGCCCATTATTCTGTATGGAGGACTATGTGGGGCCCATTATTCTGTATGGAGGACTATGTGGTGCCCATTATTCTGTATGGAGGACTATGTGGGGCCCATTATTCTGTATGGAGGACTATGTGGGGCCCATTATTCTGTATGGAAGACTATGTGGGGCCCATTATTCTGTATGGAAGACTATGTGGGGCCCATTATTCTGTATGGAAGACTATGTGGGGCCCATTATTCTGTATGGAGGACTATGTGGGGCCCATTATTCTGTATGGAGGACTATGTGGGGCCCATTATTCTGTATGAAGGACTATGTGGGGCCCATTATTCTGTATGGAGGACTATGTGGGGCCCATTATTCTGTATATTGGTTGTCCCGCGACTTTTGAGTTTGACATCCCTGCCCTAGAAGTATCAATTGGATCTGAAATGCTTTAAAAGCTGTAAATACATTTGTCCTGGAAAAAAATAGATATGTTAGTGCCATTTGATTAACTAAAAGGTAACCATTAAGTATCAGTTTGCAAACTTCATTCATTTTCAGAGCTTGTATAATGCAGTTAGTAGCATGATCCAAGTTTCAGATTATTCTCTTGAGAGATTGTCCCTCCCAGTTACATAGACTAGATGTGAGGTCTTTGTGTATACAGACTGATGCTGTCTTTATTAGCTGTGATTCCCTGCTGTAATGTCTGTATACTCTTTTGCTTCCTCCCCTGCCCAGGAGATGTGGTATGATCAGACCATGTTCGTGCACGGTCAGACACAGCCATTACACAGTACACCGCAGGGGCACATTTATAAGATTCTCTCAGCACAGGAACATTTTTTTTTGAAACACATCCAATTGTGGAACTTAATATTATTCCAAGAACTATTGATTGAAATGAACTTTGTTTGTGGGAAAACCCCTTTAAAGCCCATGACGTATTAATACGCGTCTGTGCCCTGGGCTTTAAGAGCCTCACCCTTATTAGTACGTCATGGCGATCGCTCGCGCACGCAGGCTGTGCGGGTGCGATAGCCGCCGGGTGTCGGCTGATTGTCACAGCTGACACCCGGTACTATGTGCAGTGAGCGGTCCTGCACCGCTCCCGGCACATTAACCCCCACAGCATCGCAGCATTGCGGTGGCTAAGGGGAGGTGATCGGTATACTCACCTCCTCTTCCGGCCTCCAGCGCTGTCTGCCGCGGCTTCCCGTATGTTGCCATGACGACCCAATGTCGTCATGACAACATCCGGGTCACCAGACAGCAGGAAGATTTTTTGGTCATGCGCAGTACATGACCAAACTATCTTCTCACTGTGCAGCACTGACAGCCTGCATGGCACAGGGATGGTGCTCCATCCCTATGCTATGCAGGCGCTCAGAATAAAAAAAAAAGTGAAAGTCCCATAGTGGGACAAAGTAAACAAATAAAAAAACTGTCAAAGTGAAAAAAAAAATGTAAAAAAAATTGTAAAAATATAAAAAAAAAATAAAAAAAAATAATCCACCAAAAATAAAAATATAATGTACCCATCAATAAATATTATTCTGAAAAAAAAACCAAACAAACAATAAAAGTACACATATTTGGTATCGCCGCGTCTGGAACGACCTGACCTATAAAATTGTCCCAATAGTTAACCCCTTCAATGAACACGGTAAAAAAAAAAAAAAAAAACGAAGCAAAAAACAATGCTTCATCATCATACCTCCAAACAAAAAATGGAATAACATCATAAAGACGAATATAAATAAGAATGGTACTGCTGAAAACGTCATCTTGTCCCGCAAAAAACAAGCCACCATACAGCTCCATCAGCCGAAAAATAAAAAAGTTATAGCTCTCAGAATAAAGCGATGCAAAAAAATAATTTTTTCTATAAAATAGCTTTTATTGTGTAAAAGTGCCAAAACATAGAAAAACAATATAAATGTGGTACCGCTGTAAATTTACTGACCCGAAGAATAAAGCTACCTTATCAATTTTACCACACGCGGAGTAGAATAAAAAAAAAACAACAATTCTGAAATTGTTGTTTTTTGTTTATTCTGTCTCCCAAAAGCCGGAATAGAAAGCGATCAAAAAATGTCACATGCCTGAAAATGGCACCAATAAAAACGTCAACTCATCCCGCAAAAAACAAGCAGTCACATGATTCTGTTGGCCAAAATATGGAAAAATTCTAGCTCTCAAAATATGGCGATGCAAAAACTAGATTTTATAAAATGTGTCTTTTAGTGTGTGACAGCTGTCAATCATAAGAACCTGATATGATTCTGGTATCTCTGTAGTCGCACCGACCCGAAGAATAAAGTAGTCTAATCACTTATACCGCACTAGGAACGGCGTAAAAAATAAACGCTAGGTTTTTTTTTTTTTCAAAAGTAAAAAAAAAAAAAAAAAGATGATATGGCAACTAGTGTTGAGCGCAAGTGCTCGCTACTTGAGTTTGCATCGGGTGCTCGGGTATGCATTGAGTATCGCGGTTGCTTGAGTCTCCGCCCCATATGCTTCGCAGCCCAAAAAACCTTGCGGGGATTGCCTGCCATGCACAAGCGATCCCCTCATGTTTTTTTTGGGTGTCTAATAACCGTGAAACATGCGGGTGGGGACTCGAGCATGTCACTCGAGCACACGCAATACATGGTGCATACCTGAGTACCCGATGCAAACTCAAGTAGCGAGCACTTGCGCTCAAGACTAATGACAACTTATTCAATATGATGACCTAATGTTATCAAATTCTGTGTCGTACCTCTGGTTTCAAAATGTTAACTATACCTCTTGATAAAATCCTTGAGGGGTCTAGTTTCCAAAATGGGGTCACTTGTGGGGGGTTTCCACTATTTAGGCACAACAGGGGCTCTCCAAACGTGACATGGCGTCCGCTCTCGATTCCAGACGATTTTGCGTTCAAAAAGTCACACAGTGCTCCTTCCCTTCTGATCTTTGCCGTCCGCCCAAACGCTGTATTTTCCCCACATATGTGGTATTGGTGTACTCAGGAGAAATTGCTCAACAGTTTTTGGGTCCATTTTCTCTTCTTACACTTGTGAAAATAAAAAATTGGGGCTAAAACATTATTTTTATGGAAAAAGTTAGATTTTTTTATTTTCACGGCTCCATGTTATAAACTCCTGCAAAGCACTTGGGGGTTCAGGGTGCTCACCATACATCTAGATAAGCTCCCTGAGGTGTCTAGTTTCCAAAATGGTGTCACTTGTGGGGTTTTTCCAATGTTTAGGCACATCAGGGACACATCCTCCAAGTATTCAAGTAAATTTTACATTCAAAAAGTCAAATGGCGCTCCTTCCCTTCCGAACCCTGCCGTGCGCCAAAACAGTGTTTTATTCCCCACACATGGGTATCTGCTTACTCAGGAGAAATTGCACAACAAACTGCATGGTGCAATTTCTCCTGTTACCCTTATGAAAATTTAAAATTGGGGGCTGAAAAACATTTTTGTGGGAAAAATGTGAAAATTTTATTTTTACGGCTCAATGTTATAAACTTCTGTGAAGCACCCTGGGGTTCAAGGTGCTCACCACACAACTAGATAAGTTCCCTAAGGGGTCTAGTTTCCAAAATGGTGTCACTTGTGGGGGGTTTCCACTGTTTAGGCACATCAGGGGCTCCCCAAATGCAACATGGCGTCCGCTAATTATTCAAGCAAATTTTACATTCAAAAAGTCAAATGGCGCTCTTTCCCTTCCGAACCCTGCCGTGCGCTTAAACAGTGTTTTTTCCCACATATGGGGTATCTGCATGCCCAGGGGAAATTGCACAACAAATTTTGGGGTCCATTTTTTCCTGTTACCCCTGCGAAAATAAAAAAAATTGGGTCTAACGTAACATTTTTGTGAAAAAAGTTAAATATTAATTTTTTTCTTCCACATTCCCAGAATTCCTGTGAACCACCTGAAGGGTTAATAAAGTTCTTGAATGTGGGGTGAGGGGTGCAACCTTGAGGGGTGCAGTTTTTAGAATGGTGTCCCTTTTGGGTATTTTCTGTCATAAAGACCCCTCAAAGTCACTTCAAATGTGATGTGGTCCCTAAAAAAATGGTTTTGTCAATTTTGTTGGTAAAATAAGAACTCGCTGGTCAACTTTTAACCCTTATAGCTCCCTAATAAAAAAAAATGTTGGTTCCAAAATTGTGCTGATGTAAAGTAGACATGTGAGAAATGTTTATTATTTTGTGTGACATATCTCTCTGATTTAAGGGCATAAAAATTAAAATTTTAAAAATTGCAAAATTTTAAAATATTTTGCCAAATTTCCGTTTCTTTCACAAATAAACGCAAGTGATATCGAAGAAATTTTACCACTATCATGAAGTACAATATGTCACGAAAAAACAATCTCAGAATCAGGGGGATCCGTTGAAGCGTTCCAGAGTAATTACCTCATAAAGTGACAGTGGTCAGAATTGTAAAAATTGGCCCGGTCATTAACGTGCAAACCACCTTGGGTTGTAAAGGGGTTAATAAAGCGGTAGTGCAAGCTCATCTGGAATATACAGATCATTTATCGGCAGCAGTCTATAGAAAGGATGCCCTGAAGATATAAAAAGTATAAAGAAGAGCCATAAAACTGAAAAGAGGCATGGAATCTTAGTTATGGGAAAATATTTAAATAATTACAATTATTTAAAAGAGACGAGAGTGTGGAGACATGATTAGCTTATACATAAATAGCCGATACAAAAAATATGGTCAAAAGCTGCTTTATAAGAGGGCACTCCCTCTGTCTGGAGAAAATGAGGTTCAGTCTCCATAGGAGTCAAAGCTTCTTTACCAGGTGAGTGATCTATTAATCTGTGGAACAGCCTAACTACGGAGCTGTTCCCAGCGGGAAACGTTGATAGTTTAACATCTGCACAGATTTTTGATGTTCTCCCCGTGTTTGCGTGGGTTTCCTCCCACACTCCAAAGATATACTGATAAGGAAATTAGATTGTGAGCCCTAATGGGGACAGTAATGGCGCTATGTAAATGAGTAAATTAAATAATAAATCGATCAGGAGGGAAAAACTTATTCTTTAGGGCAAACGTTTATGGACGTACCCGTACCCCACTTAATCATTTTCCCATACCTTAGTTGAACTTGATGGACATGTCTTTTATCAGCCATAATAACTATGTAACGCCTAGTCTCCGCAAGCACTTAAAGCGTACCCGGCATTTTAATTTTTATTTCATAAATCAATAGTACACATGAAAATAAGCAAGTTTATAATATATCTTATCTGAGAAATCTGCTTTGTGCTTTGCCAGAATTGATCATTGATTATGAAAAGTCTCAATTCGGAGGTAAAATCTGTACTCAGTGAAGACAGACTTTCCCATCACTGAGAGGAGATGGCAGCTGTTACTGAGCTGTTGTAAAGGTTGTCTTAATGAAGCAGCTAATTATTAACAAAGCTTTCAACAAGAAACATTTCTAGGGTGATCTTATATAATGTAGCCTTCTTTAGAGATAAAATTAGTAAAGATATTTTCAAATGTAATGGAAACGTGCTCTCTGAAAATACAGTCAATATTAATAGAGGACATGCAGTTGAAATTGTTGGCTGTAAATGAGAAGCGGGAATATGCATAGAAACAGTCATTCCTCCTCTCTCCAAGAGATTAAAAGCTGAAAAACGAACGTATGGTTTACATTTCTACAGAGGTCAGCAGAAAATAAAGGCAGATCACTTGTTTGGAAGATTAGAACAGAAAATACATTATATTTTTCAATAGCTACTTAATGGAAAAGGGCCGCATAACATCGCATTGAGCCGTGGTCAAAATCTGTATTAATGCTTGTACAGACATACAAATAATGAATTGTGTTCTCTTGGAATTGGACTTTTTATATGCAAACTTCTGGTAGGAATTAGTGTTCTACACATCAACAAACATAGTTTTCATAATTGTTCAAGATTTGGGCAATACAGATTTTGTGGGGGATTGTTTTCCTTCCTACAGGAACCTCTTCACTTTACAATGTCTAGTTATGACTTCTTAAACAGAAATTGTACTTGAAAGAGGACTTTTCACTTGTTTTACCTCCCAATTTATTCTACTCCATTGATTCTGGAACAGTTTTTCCATTTGCTGCAGTTCACCTCCTTTCTACAGTTATGTTCCCGATAATAATAGTGGAAATTTTCCTACAGCCAACTGGACGTATACCTCAAAGCTTCTCTGTGAGCGTTTGGCCAGCATCAGAGGAGAAAAAGCAATCAAAGAGGTCTTCTCCGACAGAACATTCTGTGGTATACACCTAGTTGACTGAAGGGAAAATTAGCATCTTTAGCCATAATGTTGAAATGGCGTGGGATAGAAGAAAATTAGAGAAAGTGCTTATTTTAAATAAAATAAAAAACAACAACTTTAAATGGGAACTGTAAACAAATGTTGCATAAATGTACAAGCAAATGTATGAAGCATTGTAGTACAGTGTGCAGAATTATTAGGCCAGTGAGTATTTTACCATATCATAATTTTTATGAATATTTTCCAACTCCAAGCTGTATGAACTTGAATGCTTATTGGATGAAGCAGATCAGATGATGTGTATTTGTGTAATGAGGGAGGGTGTGGACTAAGGATACAACACCCTTTATCAAGGTGTGCAGAATTTTTAGGCTGCTTGTTTTCCTCAAGCAAAATGGACCAAAAAAATTTTTTTTACCTGACTCTGAAAAGTCACAAATTGTTACAAGTCTTAGAGGGATGCTGCATTCTTAAAATAGCTAAGTTATTAGGGCGTGACCTCAAAGCCATCATGTTTAATAGTCAAACGGGTCACAAAAACGTGTAGTGAAAAAAAGACACACTAACTGCCAAAGAGAAGAATGAAATGTGAAGCGACTCAGAACTTATGCTCCCTGGGTAATTGAAAAATATACGATTCAATCCTCGCGGATTGCAAAAGAAAAAATAATAATTGTGCAATTTTATACATTGCTGAAGAATGCATCAGCCATAGAGCTGGCTCACACAACATCAGATGCGGCCATGTGGGCTTCCCCATAATGCCTTGCACCTATCTCATGGTCCAACACAGGTAATCGGGGACGGACAGACGATTAAAGCCACTATAAAAGATGAACCAGTGAAAGCAGTTTTTTTGCAGTGTAGGAATAGGAGTGCAGAGCTCACCATTAGAGATGGATAGGAAGGTCTAAATTCTAGTGTGGTGTATTACTGCCATGCTGAGGAATATAGAAAATGGGCTTTGTCTGTGAATATTAATATTTAGGTTCATATTGAGTAACTCGTGCTATATTGCAGTACAGCACCTTTAAAGATTTTGCCCTCTACTTTTCTATTAATGGCCTATGCTTAAGATAGGCCATAAATATCTTGGTAAGGGTGCGGCACCTGGCACCCCTTCCGGTCAGCTGCTGCGGCAGCCAGAAGCTGTCAGAACATAGCAGATATGTCAAAACTATAGTAGCCGCGGCCTTATATTACAGATTCCTCTCTATTCATTTGAAAGGATAAAAAAGTAGTGCCCAATCTCTTTAACCACTTTACCACCTTGGACGTATTAATATGTCCCTGGTAGTGTCCCTGGTGGTATCCCTGCACTCCATGCAGGCTCCTGCACTGAGCCCGCATGTTTCCATACACATGACAGCTGATCTGATCAGCTGCTGTGTGCCCCTAACAGCCGTAGGTAGAATCTCGATCCACCCGCTGTTGTTAACATGTTAAATACCGCTGTCAATCTCTTGACCGCACCATTTAACATCGCTGCGCTGGAAGCGCGTCAGCAGTCCGGCCCATCGGCACCCGTGTCACATGACCGCGGGTCGCCGATGGGTTGGTATGATAACCCGGGGTCTGCAGGAGACCCCTGTGGTTGTCATTGCTGGGATTTTATGAGCACCGCTCATCAGTCGGCGCTCATAGCAAGACAGCATTTTAGCTACACAAAGCAGGGCCGAAGCCCTGCTATGTGTAGCACAGGCGATCAGATGATCACAGCTTCTAGTCTCCCATTAAGACTATTGAAGCAGGTAAAAAGTAAAAAAAAAAAAAAAAAAAAAAAAAAAAAAGGTTAAAAAAAAATATAAAAGTTCAAATCAATCCCATTTCTCCCCATTTTAAATTATAATCAAAAAATCAAATGCCGTATTTTGCAGATTATAAGACTCACCGGTTTATAGGACGCACCCCAAATTTTGGGGAGGAAAATAGGAAAAAAATGTTTTTTAATAAACCGGTGCATATAATAATCAGCTTACCTGGGGGGGGGGGTGTTGGCATTGGTAGAGCGGGTTGCCACTGGCTGAGGCAGGAGTTGGGAGATGGCTGCGGGCCCCATGCTGTCTGCCAAGTTCTGCTGGAAGTGTTCGGTGGTGCGGGGGCTCCGCCGACACTTTGTGGAAGCAGGAACCCCGCACCTTCCATACTGTCCTATGCTGTGGACTCCGGGAAAATGGCCGGCGAAGGCGGCGCATGTTCAGATTGAGATCTTGTGTCTCGTGAACTTGGTTTCGCAGCATCTCTTGATTCGCCAGCAGCGACCCTGGGACCCCGCTCCACTGCAGCCCTTAAGGTGATTTCGCTTTGTAAGACGCACCCCTATTTTTCCCCAAAATCTGGGGGGAAAAAGTGCGTCTTATAAAGTAAAAAATACGGTATACACATTTGGTATCGCCACGTTCAGAATCGCCCAATCTATCAATATATAAAAAGAATTAATCCGATCGGTAAATGGTGTAACAGACAAAAATCAAAACTCCAGAATTACGTTTTTTAGACCCCACCACATTTCATTAACAGACGATCAAAAGATCGAACCTACTCCAAAATGGTATCAATAAAAACGTTAGCATAGCGCGTAAAAAATAAGCCCTCTCAGGCCCAGATCCTGAAAAATGAAGACGCTACGGGTCTCTGAAAATGGCGCCATTTTTTTTTTTGTGTGTGCAAATTTAGGATTTTTTTTTTCACCACTTAAATGTAAAAAGAACCTTTATACATGTTTGTATTAACAAACTCGTAATGACCTGGAGAATCATAATGGCAGGTCAGTTTTAGCGTTTAGTGAATATGGTAAAGAAAAAAAAAAATAAAATAAATTGTGGAATTGCACTTTTTTTGCAATTTCACTGCGCTTTCATTTTTTTCCCTTTTTCCAGTACATGATACAAAATGGTGTTGTTCAAAAGTACAACTCGTCCTGCAAAAAACAAGCCCTCACATGGCCATATTGACCAAAAAATAAAAAAGTTATGGCTCTGGGAAGACAGGGAGCAAAAAAACAAAATGGAAAAACCCAAGGTCGCAACGGGGTTAATGAAAGCATTTTTTTTTTCATTCTTGTTGCACTATAAACACCAGGTCAGTTTAACCCCTTTTCCCCAAAGCCTGTTTTCACCTTCCTGACCAGGCCAATTTTTTCAATTCTGACCAATGTCGCTTTATGAGGTAATAACTCGAACGCTTCAATGGATCCCCCTGATTCTGATATTTTTTCATGACATATTATACTTCATGTTAATGGTAAATTTGGTCAATATGATTTGCGTTTATTTATGAAAATATCAAAAATTTGACAAAAAAATTAGAAAATTTGCAAACTATTTTTATAGGTTTAAAAAAATATTTTCATGTCCTTAAACCAGTATGACAAAGTCAGTGGCAGAGTGCTGGAGGGGAGATATGTTTAACTGAGGCTATTGGCTTCAGTGATGTGAAACCTGGAAGTCTTCTCCTGCATGGTATGTGCTGAGAGGGTTAATCAGCCATGTTTAAATGGACCAGTTTTCAGTGAACGACTATAGAGCGGGTAGGAGGTCATTCACCATATTTTCACCCCAGGGTGTGGTCTGGGGTTTGAATACTCGGCCTGCTTAGGCATTCAGTGTTCAGTAGGTCTGGGGAGAGTGTCTTCAGATCTGTATGTGTTGAGCTAGCCTGAACCATGTGGAGTTGCTGAACTCTGAGCAGGCGGATCCCTGCTACCACAAGGACTGTTCTTTGTGTTACCATTTTGTTTTGTTTTTCCTGTTTTGTCCAAAGGGCCGTGTTTACTTTTATGGACTCAGTGTTGGTTTATGCCGCATTTTAATAAACCAACAAGGAAAATTTAAAGAGACAGCGTACCTGCGTCTACCTCTGTGTGAGCGATCTACTACGCCAGATAGTTAAACAGTACATATGGTTAATAAATAACAATTACAACATGTCTGCTTTTCATCTGTGTCGTTTTTTAAATCTTTTTTTTGTTAGGAAGTTTGAGGGGTTAAAAATTGATCAGCAATTTCTATTTTTTCCGACAAAACTTACAAAGCCATTTTTTTTAGGGACCACATCCCATTTGAAGTGACTTTGAGGGTCCTACATGACAGAAAATACCCAAAAGTGACACTTTTCTAAAAACTGCACTCCTCAAACTGCTCAAAACCACATTCAAGAAGTTTATTAACCCTTCAGTTGCTTCACAGGAATTAAAGTAATGTGGAAGGAAAAAAAAATATTACTTTGCCCCACAAAAATTTTACATTCGCCTCAAATTTATTTTCACAAGGGTAACCAGAGAAAATTAACCCCAAAAGTTTTTGTGTAATTTCTCCTGAGTACGCCGATACCGCTTATGTGATGGAAAACTTCTGTTTTGGCGCACAGCAGGGCTCAGAAGGGAAGGAGCACCATTTAACTTTTGAAATGACAAATTGTCTGGAATAGATAGCAGATGCCATGTTGTGTTCTTAAGAGCCCAGGTTGTGCCTAAACTGTGGAAATCCCCCTCTAGAAACTACAACCCTCAAGGAATTTATCTAGACGTGTGGTGGGCACCTTGAACCCAGAAGTGCTTCACAGAATTTTACAACTCTGAACTGCGAAAATAAAAAAAATAGATTTTTCCCATGAAAATGTCGCTTTAGCCCCAAATTTTTTCATTTTCACAAGGGTAGCAAGAGAAAATGGACCCCAAAATTTGTAGGGAAATTTCTCCTAAGTACACCTGTACCTCACATGTGGTGGAAAATTGCTGTTTAGAAGCTGTGTAATGGCCGCTCTCTGCTCTCCCGATCTCACTGCAGAGCTGTGTGTGATTATACCTGACACATCTGCAGGTTCCTCTAAGCTTCAGCTTTCATCTCCCAGGCCGACAGGGTTAAAATACAGCAGAGCTCAGAGAGAAGCAAAAATGTGTTCGCAAGGAGGCAAATTTAATTTCTCCTGTTCTGTTAGTTACATGTCACACATTGGAAACTCCTCCTTCATGTAAAAGCAGCTCTGGAGACGATTATCTTTCAGGCAGTGTCTGCTCCATAGCCTGGAAGAGGTAATTTAAATCGGGTAATAAAAGATGATTTCTCAACAACAATACATCTGGTATGAGACCTATAGGTAGGACTTTTTTCAGCACTCTGTATGTAACCTGTATGCCCATATTGATAGTTTATATAGGTTAAATGTGGTGACAGATTTCCTTTAATCACATGATGTCACAGACCTAATGGAAAACAGAAGAATTAACAGGGTAGAAAGGCAAAATGAGCAATTGTAAAAGTACAAAGTGCTTAATAATATGATGATTGCAATATATTTAGAGGATAAAAATTTTGATGGGAGTGCTTTTTTTTAACCCCTTCACGACCTATACATCCTGGTTGGATAGGGGTTCCCGACCGACGAAGTATAGGTACTTTATGGCGATCGTGCGCGGCTTGAGAGCTTGGCTTATGTGATGGCCTAGTCCCGGCTCTCTCACAGCCAGGAACAGTTCCCGCATCGCCCCGAGCTGTTTAACCCCTTAAATTATGTGATCGATATCAATTACAACGTTTAGGAGGCTGGGAGTAGGAGGGGAGCTCCCACTCCCGTCCAATCCGTGCCTCCGCGACGTCATCGCGAGGGACCCAATTATCGTCATGACAATTCAAGGTCATCATGGTGACACCCGGGTCTGCCAGCTATGGCAAGCCTGTTAGACTATGCTGAGAGCATGGTCTGAGAAGCTTCTGTCAATGCAGCACTGACAGGTATAAAGCATTGCAATGCATTATAACTGTGATCAGAGTAATAAAAGTTAAAGCGCACCTGTCAGCAGGATTGTGCTCAGTAATCTACATACACTGTCAGACGGGCGACATTACACTGATTAAAATGATACCTTGGTTGATGAAATCCGTCCTGTGGTTCTTGTGTAATCTTTACTTTCAGTTTGGAGATAATGATATGCTCGTGCTTCGAGGTGGCCTGTGGTGCTCTGCTTACATATTCATCTATATGCTCTTATGACAGCTCACTGTGCCTTCACTGACCTGCCTCCTATTTTACCTAGACCCTCACTACTAGATGCATTATGTAAAATAGGAGGCAGATCATTGAACGATCAGTGACCTAGCATAAGAGCATACAGATGAATAAGTAAGCAGAGCACCAGATAGAGCGCCCCCCACAGGCCGCCCCGGAACACAGGCTTATCATTATCTCCAAACTAAAAGTAAAGATTACACAAGAACCACAGGACGGATTCAATCAACCAAGGTATCATATTAATCATTTGAATGTCGCCCACCTGACAGTGTATGAAGTTTACTGAGCACAATCCTGCTGACAGTTGCGCTTTAAAGTCCCACAGATGGATTAAGTAAAAAAGTAAAAAATAAAAAAAATTGTGAATATATATATATATATATATATATATATATATATATATATATATATATATATATATATATATATATATATATATATATATATATATATATATAGAAATCAATGAAAAAATAAAATAAAATCACTATAACCATGAAAACATATTTTTATGTAAAAACAAAAATAAACAAAAAAAAGTACACACATTTGGTATGGCCGCGTTGGGAACGATCTGATCTGTAAAATTGTCATGCTCGATAACCCCTTCAGTGATCACCATGACATTTTTTTTTTTTTTTTTTTTTTAATTATGTTTTTTTCACCATACCGCCGAGCAAAATGTGGAGTAAAACGCACTCAAAAAGACTAATCTAAATAAAAATGATATTGCTGAAAATGTCATCTTGTTCTGCAAAAAACAAGCCGCCATACAGCTCCATCAGTGAAAAAAATAAAAAAAGTTATAGCTCTCAGAATAAAGTGATGCAAAAACAATTATTTTTTTCTATACTTTGTACCTGACTTGTTTGGAGCTCTCCTTGGTCTTCATGGTGTTGTTTGCTTCGTTATGCCTCTTAATGGTATTTCAGCCTCTGTGGCCTTTCAGAAAAAATGTGTACATGCTGACAGCCTGTGTCACTTAGATTTTTTTTCACTAAGCATGTGACTTAGGCTACTTTCACACATTCAGTATTTGGTCAGTATTTTACATCAGTATTTGTAATCCAAAACCAGGAGTGGGTGATAAATACAGAAGTGGTGACGTTTCTATTATACTTTTCCTCTGATTGTTCCACTCCTGGTTTTGGCTTCCAAATATTGATATAAAATACCGACTGAATAGTGAATACGTATGCACAAGCCAATTTTTTGTTATTTGATCCCATAAATGTAATTTATGCCTATATTTCTCTCACTTCCCTTCACCAACTTAGATTATTTAGTGCTCTGCTGATGCATCACACACAAATTGGATGACAAAAATATTTAAACACAGGTTATAATGTAACAAAATAGGTAAAAAGCCAAGGGGCTTTAGGGCATAAAAATTAAAAGTGTGAAATTGCAAAATTTGTAAAATTTTCTCCAAAATTCCAATATTTTCACAAATAAATGCAAAAATATCTACCTAAATTTACCACTACCACAAAGTACAAAGTGTCATGAAAAAACAATCTCCGAATCACTGGGATACGTTAAAGCGTTCCAGCGTTATTACCACATAAAGTGACAGTGGTCAGAATTGTAAAATTTGGCCTGGTCAGGAAGGTGAATACAGGCTTGGTGGTGAAGGGGTTAATCATGGTGATCACAAGTACTATATCCAAGTCCATCTGATGGGTTGTTGTGGGGCAAGCGCCCAGCAGAGGAGGTAGAAGTGCACTTCTGTTATAGAGATGCCTCTATTCCAGGGTAAGTTACTGGAAGCGTATGCTTATCCTGTTGGAAAGTGGAATGTTCGATTAGGACATGAATGGACAATACGGAGACGGGAAGCAGATAGAATGGATCTGTACGTGTTCTGTATAGATAAGGGGGCCTCTCATAGAGCCTCAATCCGATGATGAAGGTGGAAGATTCTTGGATCACTTTCTTCCTAAATCATGGTTTACACAGAAGACCAATATCTCATGGTAACAACTGTTGCTTAAATAAGCCAGATCTATAGACCCATTAATCGTGTAAGATTCTGAAGATTATCACAAACATTGCTGTCGTGGATGTTAATATATTTCAGTGTACATTGGGCAATATTAATACACCTGTCTTTAAAAAATAATACAAAGTTAAAATTAAAGTGTGACATGCCAGTTTTGAGACCAAGCAGAATATCTTTCCTCTTTTTTTTTTTCACTGATGGAAGGCGCAGAACTTTACATGTTAGCATGCTACCACATTTTGCTTTATGATGCTTTATTAATACTCAAGAAGTTAGGAAAAGCCACTTCCTCGCTGTTGAAGTGTAAGACCAGTTCACACGTTCAGTATTTGGTCAGTATTTTACATCAGTATTTATAAGACAAAACCAGGAGTGGGTGATAAATACAGAAGTGGTGATGTGTTTCTATTATACTTTTCCTCTGATTGTTCCACTCCTGGTTTTGGCTTACAGATACTGATGTAAAATACTGACCAAATACTGAACGTGTGAACGTGGCCTTAAGATCTGTTTCTGTGACTCTAACTTATATTTTTCTAATAAGTCCACTTGAACATAAGATATGTTTCAGATAATGACAATTGATTCCTTTGTAAGAGACATGTCCGATACTTCACCGGCACGCTCTCTACATTACAATAGCAGTGCCTGGAAAAGGGCAGCAATTAGAATTGATTATTATTAAATGCTCCCTGAGTGAGGGCCGCTTTGAATAGCTGGCAAATGAGCTTCTAAATGTTATTTTTCCCAAATTGTAGGCGAAAGCTGTTTTTCTATAATTTGTGCTTGTCATAGAGATGTTACTTCTGTGGGATTCACTTTCATTGAATTGTATGTGTTCTCCATTCTGCGTCATCCGGAAGTTTCCACCAACTCTAATGTATTTTTAATGTTGCTTTAGTATTGGTGAACCATCTATCATATCTGTAACTGTAGTAAATACCCCATTTGTTCTCTAACCCTAATGTGTAGACAATAAATCATACTTTCTTGATGCGAGGCAAACAAGGGTGTTCGAACGTCTTGTTCATTCATTGAACTATTGCTTTGTACTTGTTTTTGTTTTTTTTCATTGTGCATTTATTTGCACTTCTTGTAAGACAGTGTTTCCCTAAATATGTTGGCAAATTAACTCTAATTACTACGAACCCAGCCCTTTTAAGGGAAATCGGTCATGAAGTTTTTGCCACCTAATAAGCAGCATAATTTAGAGAGAGAGACACTGATTCCATTGATTTGCTATTTACTCTCTTGCTGTAGTTTTGAGAAAGTTTTAATCAACAGGAGATTATCATTAGAGGACTAATAAACTTTCTGCCATGTAGTCCTCCTTATTCATGAACTTTGTATAACTCTGCCTTCTTCACTGATTGGCAGCTTTCTGCCTATGCACAGTGTACACAGAGAGCTGCCAGTCAGTGGTGTGGGCGGCATTTTACAGAGCTCATCATTCAGAGAACTGGTAGATCTGATGGGCAGCAGATAAAATCATTTTAAATCAAAACTTCTGAAAGCAGCCCAGTAAGTGTTACATCACTGGAATCATGTTCTTCGCCCCTACACCATGCAACCCTTAGATTTCATAGCAAAAACTTAGTGACAGATTCCCTTTAAGGGAGTTCAGTAGTACTTGCTATTTTAGGATTTTTACGGACATTTATATTTTTAGCCTTACCTCACAAAGAGAAATAAAATTATTTCCCCTAAAGTCCCCAATAATTATTTTTAATTGCATGCTTTCATTAATAAAAATACATAGGTTGTAAACTAAGTGCCGTCCAAAATATTCTACTCATCCAGAAAAATCCGAGGCCTAAACTAGTATGTCCATTTAAAAGTACAGGGTTCAAAGCGGTTATTTACCTTTAGTACCTTTTAATAAAATGCATCTGAAATAAAAATTGTTAGACTATATTTCAGAATTTTTTACTTTCATTCCTCTGATTCCCTGACTGCTGCAGCAATTAAAGGGATTGTCTGGCCTTAGGCTACAAGTCTATGGTCACTGCGCGCTGTGAATATCCTCCGGCGGTCATGCGACCACAAGTATGCAATTTCCTTACTTCCGGCCACATTCCGACTAGACTGTATCCAGCCTTGCTCAATACACTTGCATTGAGTGAGACTGCACCCATCTAGTCGGCACTTGACTTCATATATGCTAATCACATGATTGTGGTGGTCATGCCGCCCCCGGAGAATCCTCACAGCGTGGAGTGCACGCGATGTGAGGATTCACAAGTCTGCAGTCACATAGAGTTACTGCAGACTTGTAGCCTAAAGCCCGACAACCCCTTTACGAGTATTTTTCTTGTTAAAGTTAGTCTGGTATATTTATATTTCTGAACCAGGAGATCAGGAATAGGAGAGAAGGCATAGGGAATAATCTCAAGTTGTTCTCCCTATTGCTACCATTTTTTTTTAACTTCAATAACATATTTCTAGTTTGTGGTGAGGAGATAACAACACTATAAAAAAAAACACATTTTAGTATCTTTATTGTTCCAAGCATGACCTTTTATATCCATCATGCTTTATTTTCTTACTCTTTTAACTATCCACCTATGGAGACTGCTTTGAATAATGCCGATGCCCTTGATATATCAGTGTCTGAATACGGTATGGAAAGCGAGCGCAGAATGCAACGTTCACATAATATATGGAAAGATTTAAGACGCAGCAATTATTTCTCTGTTTTGCTGATGGGTATTTCTTCTCAGCCATTTAACACGCACACCCTTTACTAAATAAGTGGTTTTCTCCACGTAACTGTTACATTGAATAGGCAGAAATTGACATTGCAAAGAGAAATTGGAAAATTGCGATCATATGAAATAAGTATTTGTGATCAGGATTTTGCTTCAGTGATCACATTGAAGACTTCAGCTGTGATCTCTGCGAAATTGTAGACAAACTGTAATAGTTAGGACAGATTTGCTGGCATTTGCTTGTATCTATTTCTGAAGGCGGTAGCAACAGATAATAACAAAAAACTTGGCATAGAAAATTATAGGATGCTGGGAAAATGCTCAATGGATGGTTTAATTATAGGCATTAAGTAGAGATTTTGAACTTGTTAATCATTATCAAAGCAAAAGGATTTTAAGTCAATTGAATATAATGAGGACACAAGAATCTTTCTGACTGGGTCCATTCTTTCTCGTACTATAGGAGAGCTGGCAGGTGACTGCTTTCTGTCTTTAGCCCTTGCATTTGTTACCAGCCATTGTCTAGAATTGTACAGACTGATGGAGATTAATGGCTGCAACAGTTCAGTCACTCGAGGGATCAAAGGGAAGTGTAACAGATTATCTTTATTCTTCAATACAACAACAAATACTTATGTTGCCAGGATGCCCCTTTGTTTGTCCAGGGTTGCCCTACTGGCAAGCTCCTCAAATTATTTTTCCTGGCTAGTAGGTATGCTACTTTCCTGACTTCTTGTGTACGCCTATATATTCATTCCAGAGAAAGATGATCATTATAGTGCACAGTAAATTGACATATTAAAGAATAGGTTGGGTCCAAATGTATGGCAACACTTTAGAAAAGGGCCTTTCTGTTTCATCCTGATAACGCATTGGTTTGCTGAATTTGCAATAAAACTTGATAGTTTTGAACAGATATCCATACTGTTATTTAGAATCAGTTGAAACACCATAAATAATTTCTTAATGAGGCTGATCGCCAAGCAGCCTTACCCAATATCACTAATACTCTTATGGAAGAATAATTGTAAATCCCTGTAGCAATGTTCAAAAATCTAGAAGAGGTGTAGTCTTTATAACCAAGGGCCAGTACCAACTCCATTATTTATGTTCATGGTTTTGGGGAAGATGTTCAAGGCATTCTCCTGCATTAAAATACAGATAGATGGATATCAAAAACAATAAACAGGCAAACTGCCCTCCCAGCCCACCAAGGATGCAGTACAGACCACTCTGGAGATCCGCCCTATTCGGCAGTCACAACACCTCTACAGCCTGTAATTGGTTACAGTGGTCAAGTGACTAGAAGAGCGTTTTATTGGATGTGTCTCCGATGATCTGCTCTTCTAGTTACCTGACCACTGCACAATGACAGTGGATGTTTCTCCGATGACCTGCTCTTCTAGTTACCTGACCACTGCACAATGACGGTGGATATTTCTCTGATGACATGCTCTTCTAGTTACCTGACCACTGCACAATGACAGTGGATGTTTCTCTGATGAATTGCTCTTCTAATTACCTGACCACTGCGCAATTAGTGGATGTTTCTCCGATGACATGCTCTTCAAATTACCTGACCACTGGACAATTACAGTGGATGTTTCTCCGATGACATGCTCTTCTAGTTACCTTACCACTCCCCAATTAGTGGATGTTTCTCTGATGACATGCTCTTCTAATTACCTGACCACTGCACAATTACAGTGGATGTTTCTCCGATGACATGCTCTTCTAGTTACCTGACCACTGCACAATTACAGTGGATGTTTCTCCGATGACATGCTCTTCTAGTTACCTGACCACTGCACAATTACAGTGGATGTTTCTCTGATGACATGCTCTTCTAGTTACCTGACCACTGCACAATTACAGTGGATGTTTCTCCGATGACATGCTCTTCTAGTTACCTGACCACTGCACAATTACAGTGGATGTTTCTCCGATGACATGCTCTTCTAGTTACCTGACCACTGCACAATTACAGTGGATGTTTCTCTGATGACATGCTCTTCTAGTTACCTGACCACTGCACAATTACAGTGGATGTTTCTCCGATGACATGCTCTTCTAGTTACCTGACCACTGCACAATGACGGTGGATATTTCTCTGATGACATGCTCTTCTAGTTACCTGACCACTGCACAATGACAGTGGATGTTTCTCTGATGAATTGCTCTTCTAATTACCTGACCACTGCGCAATTAGTGGATGTTTCTCCGATGACATGCTCTTCAAATTACCTGACCACTGGACAATTACAGTGGATGTTTCTCCGATGACATGCTCTTCTAGTTACCTTACCACTCCCCAATTAGTGGATGTTTCTCTGATGACATGCTCTTCTAATTACCTGACCACTGCACAATTACAGTGGATGTTTCTCCGATGACATGCTCTTCTAGTTACCTGACCACTGCACAATTACAGTGGATGTTTCTCCGATGACATGCTCTTCTAGTTACCTGACCACTGCACAATTACAGTGGATGTTTCTCTGATGACATGCTCTTCTAGTTACCTGACCACTGCACAATTACAGTGGATGTTTCTCCGATGACATGCTCTTCTAGTTACCTGACCACTGCACAATGACGGTGGATATTTCTCTGATGACATGCTCTTCTAGTTACCTGACCACTGCACAATGACAGTGGATGTTTCTCTGATGACATGCTCTTCTAATTACCTGACCACTGCACAATTACAGTGGATGTTTCTCCGATGACATGCTCTTCTAGTTACCTGACCACTGCACAATTACAGTGGATGTTTCTCCGATGACATGCTCTTCTAGTTACCTGACCACTGCACAATTACAGTGGATGTTTCTCCGATGATCTGCTCTTCTAGTTATCTGACCACTGCACAATTACAGTGGATGTTTCTCCGATGACGTGCTCTTCTAATTACCTGACCACTGGACAATTACAGTGGATATTTCTCCGATGACATGCTCTTCTAATTACCTGACCACTGGACAAATACAGTGGATGTTTCTCCGATGACATGCTCTTCTAATTACCTGACCACTGGACAAATACAGTGGATGTTTCTCCGATGACATGCTCTTCTAGTTACCTGACCACTGCACAATGACAGTGGATGTTTCTCCGATGACATGCTCTTCTAATTACCTGACCACTGCACAATTACAGTGGATGTTTCTCCGATTACATGCTCTTCTAGTTATCTGACCACTGCACAATTACAGTGGATGTTTCTCCGATGACATGCTCTTCTAGTTATCTGACCACTGCACAATTACAGTGGATGTTTCTCCGATGACGTGCTCTTCTAATTACCTGACCACTGGACAATTACAGTGGATATTTCTCCGATGACATGATCTTCTAATTACCTGACCACTGGACAAATACAGTGGATGTTTCTCCGATGACATGCTCTTCTAGTTATCTGACCACTGCACAATTACAGTGGATGTTTCTCCGATGACGTGCTCTTCTAATTACCTGACCACTGGACAATTACAGTGGATATTTCTCCGATGACATGCTCTTCTAATTACCTGACCACTGGACAAATACAGTGGATGTTTCTCCGATGACATGCTCTTCTAATTACCTGACCACTGGACAAATACAGTGGATGTTTCTCCGATGACATGCTCTTCTAGTTACCTGACCACTGCACAATGACAGTGGATGTTTCTCCGATGACATGCTCTTCTAATTACCTGACCACTGCACAATTACAGTGGATGTTTCTCCGATTACATGCTCTTCTAGTTATCTGACCACTGCACAATTACAGTGGATGTTTCTCCGATGACATGCTCTTCTAGTTACCTGACCACTGCACAATTATAGTGGATGTTTCTCCGATGACATGCTCTTCTAGTTACCGGACCACTGCACAATTAGTGGATGTTTCTCTGATGACATGCTCTTCTAGTTACCGGACCACTGCACAATTAGTGGATGTTTCTCCGATGACCTGCTCTTCTAGTTACCTGACCGCTGCACAATTACAGTGAATGTTTCTCCGATGACATGCTCTTCTAATTACCTGACCACTGGACAAATACCGTGGATGTTTCTCCGATGACATGCTCTTCTAGTTACCTGACCACTGCACAATTACAGGCTGTAGCAGAGGTGTAAATCGTGTATAGGGCAGGCACTGCTTTTGGAGTCTGCTCAAACCTCAAAAGTGACACTGGATCTGTGGGGGATACTGGAAGGTGAGTAAGCCTCTGCTTTATTATTTTTGATGAATCCATGTCAAAAAGTATATGTATTTTACAGTTGGAGAACCCCTCTTAAATATGCACAATAATGCTGTCATTCAGATGTCCATACACTTTTAGCTACATTATATGTTGGCAAAAAGCTGTTCTCAATGTATAAAATATAATTCTCCTTTGGTGGGATCGTTCTGTTGTGATTGACTGCTCCAGACAAGCAATTTTATAAGGCCATCTAGTTTTCTACATTATTTTAGGTGGAGGAAAACATTAGTAAGAATACAAAGTAAAAAGTTAGAAGACTGCACAGTTTGATCTTGTACTAGCAGATATCTTTATATGGAAAATCCTTCCAAAATGTCAGATCACCACTGTTTTTCAGAGTGAAGAATCTTCTGCACTTACAAAAGTTCTTAAATCTATTCTGGCATTTCAGAAATGTCAGTTACTGACACACGTTTTCTGCATAATTCTATTAAACTCAATGGCAGTGTGCTATCGATGTTCTTTGTGCGGTTTTCACTAGTGCCAAAGGAGTTTGAATCCTCTTTAGGATTTGAAATTTGCAGCAGTACAAACCAGTGACTTTTTTGTGACATATAGTAATAAGGCGGAAAAGAGTTTCATGAGAGGTAAAGCATTATGAGTCATAAAATAGCAATATGTATTGCACTGGAGCTTTACTCATGACGAATACTTCAGACCGCATGAAAGACGTACAGATATGACTGACAGAAACAAGTTACTACTCCATATTAGAATATAGTAATACTCAGAGGAACTAAACCGATTCTCATGGTGACCGCCTCAATTCCAAAAAAGTTGAGACGCTTTGTTAAATGTAAAGAAAACAAAATGGAATGATTTGGAAATCTCTTACAGCCCGATTTTAATAATACTCTAGCTGCTCAACAGTCCTGAGATTTATTTGCTGTAATTTTTTAGTTTCATAAGGCTTCAAATGTTTGGTGAAAGGTCTGGACTGTAGGCAGCAAGTTCATCACCTTAACTTTTATACTGTGAAGACATGCTGTTGTGATGAAATGCAGTATGTGCCTTACCATTGGCTTGCTGAAATATTCAAGGCCTTCCCTGAAATTAACTATGCCTGGATGGGAGCATGTATTGTTATAAAACCTCTATATAATGATCAGCATTGATAGCACCTTTCAAGATGTGCAAGCTGCCCATGTCATTGATACTAATGGAATCCCCAGACCATCAGAGCTTCAGAATTTTGAATTGTGCGCTGATAACAAGCTGGATGGTCCCACTCCTCTAGAGTCTGCAGGACACTGCTTTTGTGGTTTCCATAAAGAATGTCACATTTTAATTAATCAGACAACAGAAAGGTTTTCCATTTTTGCTTCTGTCCATTTTAACCCCTTTCTGACCCAAGGCGTACTTATACGTATCTGTGCCCTGGGCCTTAGGGGCCAGATACGTATTATTACGCCGTGGCGAATTCGCCCGCACAGAAGCTGTGCGAGCGCGATCGCTGCCGGGTGTCAGCTGATTGTCACAGCTGACACCTGGTACTATGTGAGAGAAGCGGTCTCGCACCGCTCCCAGCACATTAACCTCGGAAATGCTGCGATTGAAGTCGATCATTCCGGGAGAAAAGGGAGGTAAGTGCTGCTTACTTACCTCCTCTCCAGGGTCCCGCGCTGTCCCTGCCGGGTCCCGGTGGTTGTCATGATGACCCGATGTTGTCATGACGACATCCAGGTCACCAGGAGATAGGAAGTTACTTTGGTCATGCGCAGTGCACAACCAAAGTAACTTCTGCATGCAGCACTGACAGGCTGTATATAGCATAGAGATGCTGCTGCATCTCTGTGCTATATAAGCAATCAGGCTGCAGAAAGTGAAAGTCCCATAGTGGGACATAATGTACAGGTGAAAAAAATATATATTTTTTTAAAAAAACAATATAAATGTGGTACCACTGTAAACGTACTGACCCGAAGAATAAAGCTGCCTTATCAATTTTGCCACACGCAGAATGGCATAAAAAACAAAAAAACAATTCCTGAATTGTTGGTTTTTGTTTATTCTGCCTCCCAAAAATCGGAAAAGAAAGCGATCAAAAAATGTCACTTGCCCGAAAATGTTAACAATAAAAACATCAACTTGTCCCGCAAAAAACAAGCTGTCAAATGACTCTGTCGACTGAAATATGGAAAAATTATAGCTTTCAAAATATGGCTATACAAAAACTAGTATTTGTAAAAAAAAAAAAAAAAAAAGTTTTTTTTAGTGTGAGACAGCTGTCAGTCATAAAAACCCGATATGAATCTGGTATCGCTGTAATCGCACCGACCCGAAGAATAAAGTCGTCTAATCACTTATAACGCATGAGGAACGGCATAACAAATAAACGCTAGGGTTAGGGTTGGGCTAGGGTTAAATTAACCAGTGATGAGCGAGCACTAAAATGCTCGGGTGCTCGAAGCTCGGGTTGAGCACATTGGAATACTCGGGTGCTCGACCCGAGCAACGAGCCCAATGTAAGTCTGTGGGAAACTCTAGCATTTTTCTGGCGTCCCCCCCCCCCCCCCCCCCCCCGGCGGTCTGCAGAAGGTCAAAAATTGCCCAAATTGATGGGAACAGTGCTCAATTAAACGTCAGGCAGGCAGAATATATAGGCAGACAGGGTATATAGGAGGGTGCATGAAAAACATAGCAGGGCACTTGGAACACACTAGTGCCCTCCGATTTTCATGCACCCGTCTCTTTAAAATTGCCGGCCGGCAATTCATCAGCGGCATTCACTGGTACCCGACAATTTAGAACAGAAAGAATAGAGCATCACACATAGATTAGATAGATAGAAACATGTCAGTCACATATATAATAAGTACAGTGGTAGTGTTGGTTACTGTACTTGTCATTTAGTGTTAAAATAAAGGATTTATTAAAAAAAAAATTGGCGTGGGGTTCCCCTTAATTTTAGTCTCTAGTGGAGGTTAAGCAGACTGCTGGGGCAGATGTTTGAAGCCTGGGAAAGGGGGTAATACCTACGGAGCTTCCCAGGCTACTAATATCAGCCCCCAGCTGAATACCTAGCCTTTACTAGCTATTAAAATGGGGTACCCAAAAAAAAAAAAAAAATGACGTGGGGTCCCCCCTATTTTAATAGCTAGCAAAGGCTAAGCAGACAGCTGGGGGCTGATATTAATAACCCAGGAAGGGTGCCATGAATATTGGCCCCCTCCCAGGCTAGAAACACCAGCCGTCAGCCGCCCCAGAAATGGCGCATCCATAGGATGCGCCAGTTCTGGCACTTAGCCTCGCTCTTCCCACTGCCCTGTAGCAGTGGCAGTGGGGTAATAGGGTTGGGGTTGATGTCAGCTTATAATGCTAGCTGACATCAAGCCCAGGTTAGTAATGGAGAGGCGTCTATAAGACACCCCCATTACTAACCCCATAGTCAAAGTTACAAAAAAACACAAACTCCCAGAATAAAGTCCTTTAATTGAAATAAACACAAAATTCTTTAATGTTCTAAATTAAACTCTACTTACCGTCCCGCCCATTCCAGCTGAAGCCAACGATCTCCTGCAATAAAAATAAAATAATAAACCAACCTCAACCTTACCTTTCCATGGTTCCCAGGACAGCTTCAGCTCTGCTACATCGAGATGACAGGCTGGACCGCAGCAGAAAGCTGCCATCCAGCTTGCCATGCTGCAGACACTGAGAAGCTCCTCAGTGAAGCTCCTCAATGTCTCGCTGTGACGGCATCCAGATGAGCCGAGTTCATGTCCAATGAACTCAGCTCACCTCATGCACGTCACTGAGAGCGTGGGAGAATTCTCCTGTGCATGCGGTGAGCGCAGGAGAATTCTCCCACGCTGGGATGGCATTGAGCTGACAGGCTGGATGGCAGCTGAGCGCTGCCATCCAGCATGCCATCCTTCATAGACACTGCAGAGCGCAGGCATGCTTGCGCTCTGCAGTGTCTATGAAGGATGGGATGCTGGATGCGCCATCCAGCCTGTCAGCTTTTTTTTAACTTTGACTATGGGGTTAGTAATGGGGGTGTCTTATAGACGCCTCTCCATTACTAACCTGGGCTTGATGTCAGCTGGCATTATAAGCTGACATCAACCCCAACCTTATTACCCCACTGTCACTGCTACAGGGCAGTGGGAAGAGTGAGGCTAAGTGCCACAATTGGCGCATCCTATGGATGCGCCATTTCTGGGGCGGCTGACGGCTGGTGTTTCTAGCCTGGGAGGGGGCCAATATTCATTGCACCTTTCCTGGGCTATTAATATCAGCCCCCAGCTGTCTGCCTTGCCTTTGCTAGCTATTAAAATAGGGTGGACCCCACTTCATTTTTTTTTTTTGGGTCTCCTATTTTAATAGCTAGTAAAGGCTAGGTATTCAGCTGGGGGCTGATATTAGTAGCCTGGGAAGCTCCGTGGGTATTGCCCCCTTCCCAGGCTTCAAACATCTGCCCCAGTCGTCTGCTTAACCTCCGCTAGAGACTAAAATTACGGGGAACCCCACACCAATTTTTTTTTTTTAATAAATCCTTTATTTTAACACTAAATGACAAGTACAGTAAAAAAACACTATTACTGTACTTATTATATATGTGACTGACATGTTTCTATATATCTAATCTATGTGTGATGCTCTATTCTTTCTGTTCCAAATTGTCGGGTACCGGTGTATGCCGCTGCTGAATTGCCGGCTTTTCATGTTTCACTGTGAGCACTGTTCCCATCGATTTGGGCAATCACTGTAATGCCACAACCACCATGGCTGTGGCAGTACAGTGAGTTGCAGACAATCCCTGCATGATTGGTGCTCTAAATAGCACCGGACATGCAGGACGGGGACCTGAGCTCCCGCCCGAGCATCGCGCAAGTACTCGGCGAGCTCTGAGCATCTCGAGTACTGAGATGCTCTGGCGAGTACCGAGCAGTGGTGTGCATGCTCGCTCATCACTAAAATTAACCATTATACTCACCCCATGTCCAACGGTAATCCAAGGGTTAAAGTGATGTCCCATTTTTCTTTTTTCAAATATCTTTTTAGGTTCAAAAAGCATTCATTGCTGTACAAAAACGCATCAAAATTGCAAAAAAGTAAACGCTAGGGTTAGGGTTGGGCTAGGGTTAGGGTTGGGCTAGGGTTAGGGTTGGGCTAGGGTTAGGGTTGGGCTAGGGTTAGGGTTGGGCTAGGGTTAGGGTTGGGCTAGGGTTAGGGTTGGGCTAGGGTTAGGGTTGGGCTAGGGTTAGGGTTAGGGTTGGGCTAGGGTTAGGGTTGGGCTAGGGTTAGGGTTGGGCTAGGGTTAGGGTTGGGCTAGGGTTAGGGTTGGGCTAGGGCTAGGGTTGGGCTAGGGTTAGGGTTGGGCTAGGGTTAGGGTTGGGCTAGGGTTAGGGTTGGGCTAGGGTTAGGGTTGGGCTAGGGTTGTGCTGAGGTTGGGCTAGGGTTGGGCTGGGGTTGGGCTAGGGTTGGGGTTGGGTTAGGGTTGGACTAGGGTTAAATTAACTAATATACTCACCCCTTATCCGACGATAATCCAAGGGTTAGGGTTAGGGTTAGTCCCATGATGTCCCATGTTTCTTTTTTCAAATATCTTTATTTAGGTCCGAACAGCATTCATTACTGTACTACAAACATGCATCAAAATCGCGGCAAAAACGCACATTTTTTCTGCAGTGTTTTTGCTGCCAAGAGATGCAGGAACCTTGCTGAAATTTCTGCAACCAAATACTCAACGTGCACACATAGCCTAAATGTCAGATAAGTAATATATTGGGAAGTAAATCTTTGACTTTTAGGGGATGAAAAAAAAGAATTTGGTTGGCTACAAAGGTTTTTTTTTTTTTTTTTTTTAATCAATGCCACAGTTTTTCCTCATTTTCCTTATAAGCGTTCTGCTCTATTGCAGTGATGTATATAATGCTTCTGTATGTTTCATTATTTTTTTCTTTTAAGGTACATGATGCTTATTGAAGGTAAAAATGAAGTATATATGATTGACCGGGACAACTCTGTGTTTCATGTTTCTAAACTTGAATTTCCATTTCGGAAAGATCTCAGAGTTCACTTGACCAATACTCTTCTGGATGGGGTAAGAAACAGCCTAAACATTTTCTATGTTTTTCCAACTCACAATAGGTTTTTCTCCTAAAACTTGTTCATAAATTATCTCTTGCCTCTTGTTTCATCGAATTTTTATGTTGAAACTCTATTCTTAATCATATTATATATACCACACATCTTTTAGGTCATTAATTTGGTGTTGCAGGTATGTTTTCTTAGTATATTTATTAAAGCACCACTCCAAGTTCCCTGACTTTAGTATTATACTTTCCAGCCGCCATCTTCAGCTTTTCCTGGTGCCACTCCGGTTCCATGCCATCAACTTGTGACCACAACTTCTGACTGACTGGAAGTCAGAGGTAACAGTCTCAAGATCTCAATGTAAGTCTGAGGGCCTCGTTTTAGCTCTCACAGACTTACATTGAGTTGCGACTTTCAGTTCGTCCTGCGAGCATGGAGTGATCTGATAGCTTACAAACTGCAGAAGACGATCGGAGCGGTGCTGAGAACCGTTGAAGATGGCGTCTGGTAAGTATAAGACTATGGACAGGGAACTTACATTATTGTTACCACTCAAGCGCTGCAGTACAAAAAAAGACTGAAGTGGTGCTTTAACCCCTTTACAACCCAAGGTGGTTTGCAAGTTAATGACCAGGCCAATTTTTACAATTCTGACCACTGTCACTTTGAGGTAATTACTCTGGAACGCTTCAACGGATCCCCCTGATTCTGAGATTGTTTTTTCGTGACATATTGTACTTCATGATTGTGGTAAAATTTCTTTCATATCACTTGCGTTTATTTGTGAAAAAAAAGGAAAATTGGTGAAAATTTTGAAAATTTAGCAATTTTCAAAATTTGAATTTTTATCCCCTTAAATCAGAGAGATATGTCACACAAAATAGTTAATATATAACATTTCCCACATGTTTACTTTACATCAGCACAATTTTGGAACCAAAATTTTTTTTTAGTTATGGAGCTATAAGGGTTAAAAGTTGACCAGCGATTTCTCATTTTTCCAACAAAATTTACAAAACCATTTTTCTAGGTACCACATCACATTTGAAGTCACTTTGAGAGGTCTTTATGACAGAAAATACCCAAAAGTGACACCATTCTAAAAACTGCACCCCTCAAGGTGCTCAAAACCACATTCAAGAACTTTATTAACCCTTCAGGTGCTTCACAGGAATTTTTGGAATGTGGAAGAAAAAAATGAACATTTAACTTTTTTTCACAAAAATGTTACTTTAGACCCAATTTTTTTTTATTTTCGCAGGGGTAACAGGAAAAAATGGACACCAAAATTTGTTGTGCAATTTCCCCTGGGCACGCAGATACCCCATATAAAAATGTAAAATTTGCTTGAATAGTTAGCGGACGCCATGTTGCGTTTGGAGAGCCCCTGATGTGCCTAAACAGTGGAAACCCCTCACAAGTGACCCCATTTTGGAAACTAGACCCCCCTGGGAACTTATCTAGATGGGTGGTGAGCATTTTGAACCCCAGGTGCTTCACAAATTAATCCGTAAAAATGAAAAAGTATTTTTTTTTTCCAGTTTTTCATTTTTACGAATCAATTTGTGAAGCAAGTGCTCACTATGTGAAGCAAGAGCAAATGCTCACTATGCATCTAGATAGGTGCCTTGGGGGGTCTAGTTTCCAAAATGGGGTCACTTGTGGGGGAGCTCCAATGTTTAGGCACACAGGGGCTTTCCAAACGCGACATGGTGTCCGCTAACAAATTGAATGGAAAATCGGCTCAAATTGTTAGCGGACACCAAGGATTTTATCAAGGTGTATAGTGAACATTTTGAACCCAGAGGTACGACAGAGAATGATAACATTAGGTCATCATATTGAATAAGTTGTCATTAGTCTTGAGCGCAAGTGCTCGCTACTTGAGTTTGCATCGGGTACTCAGGTATGCACCATGTACTGCGTGTGCTCGAGTGACATGCTCGAGTCCCTGCCCTCCATGTTTCAGTTATTAAACACCCCAAAAAAAACATGCAGGGATAGCTCGTGCATGGCAGGCAATCCCCCCAAAGTTTTTTTGGCCGCGAAGCATAAGGGGCGGAGACTCGAGCATGTCACTCAAATACCCACGATACTCAATGCATACCAGAGCATCCGATGCAAACTCAAGTAGCACTCGCGCTCAACACTAGTCGCCATATCGTCATCTTTTTTTCTTACTTTTGAAAAAAATCCCAACCCCAGCCCTAACCCCAAACCTAACCCCAACCCCAGCCCTAACCCTAGCACAACCCTAACCCGAGAGTTTATTTTTTACGCCGTTCCTCGTGTGGTATAAGTGATTTGACGACTTTATTCTTCGGGTCGGTGCGATTACAGTGATACCAGAATCATATGGGGTTTTTATGATTGACAGCTGTCACACACTAAAAGACGCATTTTTTGTAAAATCTAGTTTTTGCATCGCCATATTTTGAGAGCTATAATTTTTCCATATTTTGGCCAACAGAGTCATGTGACTGCTTGTTTTTTGCGGGATGAGTTGACGTTTTTATTGGTGCCATTTTCAGGCACGTGACATTTTTTGATCGCTTTCTATTCCGATTTTTGGGAGGCAGAATAAACAAAAACCAACAATTCAGGAATTGTTTTTTTTTTTTTATTATTCTGTTCCGCGTGTGGTAAAATTGATAAGGTAGCTTTATTCTTTGGGTCAGTACGTTTACAACGGTACCACATTTATATTGTTTTTCTATGTTTTGGCGCTTTTACACAATAAGAGCTATTTTCTAGAAAAAAATATTTTTTTGCATTGCTTTATTCTGAGAGCTATAACTTTTTGATTTTTCAGATGATGGAGCTGTATCGCGGCTTGTTTTTTGCAGGACGAGATGACGTTCTCAGCGGTACCATTTTTATTTATATTCGTCTTTTTGATCGCGTGTTATTCCATTTTCTGTTTGGCGGTATGATGATAAAGCATTGTTTTTTGCTTGGTTTTTTATTTTATTTTTTTACCGTGTTCACTGAAGGGGTTAACTAGTGGGACAGTTTTATAGGTCAGGTCGTTCCGGACGTGGCGATACCAAATATGTGTACTTTTATTGTTTGTTTGATTTTTTTTTCATAATAATATTTATTGATGGGTATATTATATTTTTATTTTTGGTTGATTATTATTATTTTTTTTTTTTTAAATATTTTTACAATTTTTGTTTTATTTTTTTTCACTTTCTGAGAGTTTTTACACTTTTTTACTTTGTCCCACTCTGGGACTTCAACTTTTTTTATTCTGATCGCCTGCACAGCATAGGGATGGAGCACCATCCCTGTGCTATGCAGGCAGTCAGCGCTGCACAGTGAGAACATTGTGTGATCGTGCACTGCGCATGACCAAACAATGTTCCTGCTGCCTGGTGACCCGGATGTTGTCATGACGTGTAATGTCTTTAATTTCTGCACATAAATGCATTAATAAAGCGGCTCCAGCTTCCACACTATAAGAGATGACGCAAGTAGATTTTCTATTAAGCAGTGCTGTGCTACACTGATTTTCTGTGCCCTTCGTGACCACACGTAAATCTGGCCAAACACGGGTGGCGTCATATGTTTATATTATATAGTACACATGTACAGCAACATGTAGAAATGCTGGAGACCGGCTTCTGTCTTGGAAACTAAGGGTATACAGTTAGGTCCATATATATTTGGACAGAGACAACATTTTTCTAATTTTGGTTCTAGACATTACCACAATGAATTTTAAACAAAACAATTCAGATGCAGTTGAAGTTCAGACTTTCAGCTTTCATTTGAGGGTATCCACATTAAAATTGGATGAAGGGTTTAGGAGTTTCAGCTCCTTAACATGTGCCATCCTGTTTTTAAAGGGACCAAAAGTAATTGGACAGATTAAATAATTGTAAATAAAATGTTCATTTCTAGTACTTGGTTGAAAACCCTTTGTTGGCAATGACTGCCTGAAGTCTTGAACTCATGGACATCACCAGACGCTGTGTTTCCTCCTTTTTGATGCTCTGCCAGGCCTTCACTGCGGTGGTTTTCAGTTGCTGTTTGTTTGTGGGCCTTTCTGTCTGAAGTTTAGTCTTTAACAAGTGAAATGCATGCTCAATTGGATTGAGATCATGTGACTGACTTAGCCATTCAAGAATATTCCAGTTCTTTGCTTTAATAAACTCCTGGGTTGCTTTGGTTTTATGTTTTGGGTCATTGTCCATCTGTAGTATGAAACGACGACCAATCAGTTTGGCTGCATTTGGCTGGATTTGAGCACACAGTATGGCTTTGAATACATCAGAATTCATTCGGCTGCTTCTGTCCTGTGTCACATCATCAATAAACACTAGTGACCCAGTGCCACTGGTAGCCATGCATGCCCAAGCCATCACACTGCCTCCGCCGTGGTTTACAGATGATGTGGTATGCTTTGGATCATGAGCTGTACCACACCTTCGCCATACTTTTCTCTTTCCATCATTGTGGTAGAGGTTGATCTTGGTTTCATCTGTCCAAAGAATGTTCTTCCAGAACTGTGCTGGCTTTTTTAGATGTTTTAAGCAAAGTCCAGTCTAGCCTTTTTATTCTTGATGCTTATGAGTGGCTTGCACCGTGCAGTGAACCCTCTGTATTTACTTTCATGCAGTCTTCTCTTTATGGTAGATTTGGATATTGATACGCCTACCTCCTGGAGAGTGTTGTTCACTTGGTTGGCTGTTGTGAAGGGGCTTCTCTTCACCATGGAGATTATTCTGCGATCATCCACCACTGTTGTCTGTCCATGGGCGCCCAGGTCTTTTTGCATTGATGAGTTCACCAGTGCTTTCTTTCTTTCTCAGGATGTACCAAACTGTATATTTTGCCACTCCTAATATTGTAGCAAGTTCTCGGATGAGTTTTTTCTGTGTTTGCAGCTTAAGGATGACTTGTTTCACCTGCATGGAGAGCTCCTTTGACCGCATGTTTACTTTACAGCAAAACCTTCCAAATGCAAGCACCACTCCTCAAATCAGTTCCAGGCCTTTTATCTGCTTAATTGAGAATGACATAACGAAGGTATTGCCCACACCTGTCCATGAAATAGCCTTGGAGTCAATTGTCCAATTACTTTTGGTCCCTTTAAAAACATCAAATTCATCCAAATTTAATGTGGATACTGTAAGGCAGCGCTAATAATCATGCTAGGGGACACTCGCTGCATCGGGTCAATTAAAGCACACCAGCCACGTTTTCCAGTATTTCACAGTCCAGCAGTTTATTATACTTCACTACTGCTTATCACACAGTCCAACTCCGTGGCTCGCCGATATACACATGTAATGTCCAGGAGCCTTTCAAGTGGCAGACAGGCCCACTTGGCTCCAGTTACAGCCTCCAGCAAAGTCACTTAAATCAACGTCCATATAATGCAGTGTTTTACCTTTGCCGTATTTTACCTGCTTCAGTCAGTTTTGTTCTGCCACCACTGTGGCTTTACGGCTTCCCAGATGGGGGTCTCCAGCCCTCGTTCCTTCAAAGGCTACTGGTATGTTGTCTCACCTCACATCCAGCCTTTGCCTTCCAGGACTCTTGCCTTCCAAGCCTCAGGCCCTCCAAGGCTACTGGGATCCCTTACACATACGGATCCAGCCTCTGCCTTTCAGGCTTCACCAGGCCTCTCTAGGCCTCACTAAGCCTCTCCAGGCTAACGGTGTCCCACACAGTGAACATGCCTCACGCCTTACACCTTAACGGTGTCCCACACGGGGAACAGGCCTCACGCCTTTCACACCTGTCTCAAAACTACCAGGGTTTATATATCTTCCAGTGCTCACACAGTACCTGTGCTGATGTCACAGCCATGTGATCAGACCTTCTGTGTGCACAGGACCTGTGCTGATGTCACAGTTATGTGATCAGTCACCTGAGGGGGGGGGTACATTGTTTTGTTTAAAATTCATTGTGGTAATGTCTAGAACCAAAATTAGAAAAATGTTGTCTCTGTCCAAATATATATGGACCTAACTGTATATGCACATTCAGGATTTGATTGCAGAAATTTCTGCATCTCTTGGCAGGAAAAACAAGCGTTTTGCAGCGATTTTCGTCCATTTTTTATGCGTTTTTTGATGCGTTTTTGTACAGCAATGAATGTGTTTTGGAGCTCAATAAAGATATTTGAATAAAGAAATGTGGGACATCACTTTAACCCTTGGATTACTGTCAGACCTGGAGTGAGTATATTGGTTAATTTAAATGATTGATTAAAGAATGTGTCTGTTGTATTTCAAATAAAGTGTTTTATTCTCAGTGTGTGTGTATATTTAACTCTACTTATGTTTAGTAATGTAATTAGTGTCTGACACTTTTTCTTCACTAAACAAAGGGCCTAATGTCTTCTAATCCCATAAACCTTAATCCCATTAGCATTCTATTAATGTAATTTCTTGGTCAGCTGAGAGCTGCTATTTTTAGCTTAGGAAGGTGCCATTAGACAAACATGTTCCCTGGCTATTAATAACAGCTCACAGCTGTTTGGTTAACCACTACATCCCCACGATCAGCAGCCTGCAGCTCTTTGGGCGCAGCGTATTTTAGCTGCGTCCAAAACGCTGTGTTCTAATGGCACACTTTTGTTGTCAGTACATGCGGATCCACCGCATGTAATGACATTTCAATTAGTTAAATTCTGCAGCCGAGACTAGCGTCTCTGCTACCGAAATTGACATGCTGCTGGTGAGTTTGGATACGTGGCTACGATCAGGAGCCACTGCGGGTTTGAAGCAACCAGATGTTATAAATGGTATTTCTAGAAATCCCATGTCCACTATGCGTGCATCTGAGGCTGCGAATCACCCGCGGACACTGACATGCTTGCACGTCTTTCATGACCGCAGCATGTCAAATCTCTTGTGGAGTTGCTAGTCACTGCAACAGAAATTTGACCACTACAATGTATTGAATGCTGTAAATATGCGTTCAGTGAACACATACAGATTTACCTGCGTTCAATTGAACGCAACATTTTAGACGCAGCAAAAATATGCTGTGGACATATAGCCTAATATTTTAAAGAAATGTCGTGGGCTTCCGTCTCATTTTCATAACCAGGAGAGGGAAAGGCGACCACTGAGAGCTGATATTAGTGGCTGGGGAAGGGGCCATTCGCCAAAAATGTTCCCTAGCTATTAATAACAGCCCACAGATGTTTGCTTAACCTTTACTGGCTAGATTACAGGGGGACCCCAGAAAAAAATTGACTTAGGGTACCCCTATAAAATCTAACCAGCAAAGGCTAAACAGACAGCTGCGGGCTGATATTAATAGCCAGGGAAGGGGCCATGGCTCCTGGCCCCCTTCGAGGCTAATAATATCCGCTCTCAGCGGCCCCAGAACTGGGGCATCCATAAGATGCACCAAATCTGGCACTTAGCCTCCACTCTTCCCACTTGCCCTGGTGCGGTGGCAAGTGGGGTAATAGGATTGGGGTTCATGTCAGCCTTGTATTGGTGGCTGACATGAAGCCCAGGTTAGTAATGGAGGGTGTCTATAAGACGCCCTCCATTACTAACCCCTTAGTAAGGTTTTTGAAATAAACACAAGGCCAGAATAAAGTCTTTTATTTAAATAAAATTCCACATGGTTTTAATCAGTTATTTAAAAATAAAAAACACTGTGTACTCACCTAACGCCCAGTCCCCGAAGCCCTAGTCTTCTGAAAGAAACCAAAAATAAAAAAACAACAATATCCCTCACCTGTCCGCCGTCATGACGTAATCCACAGTGTCCCACGACGATCCGGCTCACTTCTACAGCAGTCACACCAGCAATTACTGATGTGACTGTTGTAGAAGACAGCGCTGTATACACTGACAGGAGTGTAGTCACTCCTGTCAGTGTATATCGCTTGTCTGCAAGAATGAGGTCCCTTGAGTTCAAAGAGCTGATAATTAGCTGAGAGCTCTGGTGACCTCACTTACTGCATCAGTGTTGCATGGAAAAATTCTCACACAGCACCAATGCTGTAAGTGAGGTCACCGGAGCTCGTTAGCTTATGAACTCTGGTGAACTCAGTGCCAGCAACTCAGCTCTGTACACTGCCGGGAGCGATCGCACTCCTGTCAGTGTATTGCCGGGTGATCGTATCGCCGTGGGACACGCTGGGTACAGCGGACAGGTGAATATTGGGTGTTTTTTTATTTTATTTTAACTTTTTTTTTCGCACAGCGCACAGACTCCAACTAAGGAGACTACTTCTCCCCTCGGCCGCGCCTGCTCTTGCTTTTGTCAGCTGGAGTGGCCATCAGGAGATGGGTCTCCTGTGGGCAATTCTTTGTGCGTTTTTGCCGTGTTTTTTACTCATTGACTTGAATTGAATCAGTCAAATATGCAGCAAATACTCAAATATTTTTATACCTGCATTTTTGCTGCTTATTTGACTGACTCATTTGAAGTCAATGGGTGAAAAACGCTGCAGAAATGTACAAAGAATTAACATGCTGCAGATTTAAACACGATGACAATCCTGACAATTTCCTGATCATGTGCACAGCACTTCAGGGTTGTCATTGCACTAGCTGGCACAAGGATTCCCTAGCATTTTTGGTGCATTTCTGCACGGACAAAACGCACAGTGTGCAAATAGCCTAAGACTTTCCGGTTAAGTGCAAATCAACTCGGAAGGTACATGTGTGATAATTATATTTTTCTTCAGCCTGTGCACCAAAGATCCTTTCTATTTGACCTGTGTTTGGCATAAGCCTTCCCCAACCTACTAGCTTACCAATGAGCAAATATGAACAATTTGCAAAAGTACATAGTACAAATACATGATATTTACATTTGGTATATATTTTTACAAGGACTGTAAGGCCGGTAATGCACTAGAATAAGCTTAACATGTACCCTCAAAAACATAAAAATCTATACTTTATTAGATAATTTTAAGATACGGACTGAGAGACAAATATGCAACCTAGAGGACACACACAACCATATCTGGTCACTCAATTCTTATGCATTCTTAAATAGTGAGATCAGAACTTATGGATCAAATGTTATGTCCAATCAATACAGATAACAATCTCACTATTTGCAACAATGGATGTTGAGTTTCCTCAGGACAAAGTGATTAAGTGCGAAACAAGTGATATAGTGCAAAAAACACATACGAAACCTATATAGATAAGTCTATACATCCCTATCCAAGCTAATCAGGCCCTATGATAAAGGCTACAAAATGTACCCTGCCTGACAGCGGAGGTTGGCACCCTAGGTAAAGATGGCGATGTGGCGCCCCCGCTCCTCGGCGGCTCTCCCTCTCTAGCCCTACATGGCCCTGCTACTACATTGCATCACAATTCGATGCAACCTCCTAAATTAGGGAAAGAATATAGAATATAGAAAAATGAAGACTTATCTCAGATGAACATCATGGATGTAGATCCCATAAACAGCCTCAACTGGTTTGTGCCTGCTTGTTTGGTATTGGGTCCTTTTGGGAGTTTGGTCTCTGTTTGCATCCATACATGTCCATTCTCTGCCCTCCATTTCACCAGCATATGTGTAATCGCAAGGATAGATCGGGTGGTTCGCCTGTTATGTGAAGTGCCTTGAATGCGCAGACCAGAAGTGACGTAATCCACATGTGCCTGTGAGACTCGCACCAGAAGTGACATCGCGAAACTGGAAGTTCAGCGCTCCAGCAGCTGGAACGCACGCTGAGAGCACAATGCAGGCAGCATGGAGGCTAATACAGATAGAACTTTGATGGGGTAGGATTTTTACCTATGCAGGTGATACCAGGTATTTCTAATCCACTTCAATAACGCAATAGGAGATTGAGATGAGTAATGTGTATATATATGGGCTTTGTGAGAGAGGGGTGAATCATTCATCCCAGCCGTCATGACAACTCACTGCATCATAAATACGGAGCTATAATCTGGCTGTAACAGATATCTTTCTGTATTTACCACACATCTTTCTTGCCTCCTGAGGAACCAGTCAATGGGGAAACTTGTCGAGGCTTGCCTTTGAGGCTGTTTATGGGATCTACATCTATGATTACATCCATGATGTTCATCTGAGATACCGTATTTGCTGGCTTATAAGACGACTGGGCGTATAAGACGACCCCCCAACATTTCCACTCAAAATATAGTGTTATATACTCACCCCCTCCCATATAATGCCCCATTCAGGATGTCACCCCCCATATTATGCCCCATGCAGGATGTCACCCCCCATATTATGCCCCATGCCTCCATACATAAAAAAAAAAAAAAATCCAATACTCACCTCACTCCTCCTCACCTGCTGCCGCTGCTCTGGTGTGGCCTCCAGTGTCACCGGCGTCTTCCCTCTCTGCGCTGCCTGTGACAGCTCAGGGGAGGCCGCGGTGAAAAGACGTCACCGCACCCTCTGACCTGAGACGTCACAGGGAGCGCAGAGCAGGAAGACAGCGGATCTGCAGAGGCACGGGGAGAGGTAAGTATCCGGCTGCCGGGGCCCTAAGCAAGCGGGAGGGAGCTTGCGCTGACACCGCTCTCCTCCCCCCATAGCCCGTCGGGGTGCCCGACCACAAGTGGGCCCCCCCGCCTGCTCAGGGCCCCGGCACCTACCCGGCGCATCCCAACTGAAGTGCACCCGGCGTATAAGACGACCCCCCCACTTGGAGGCATGTTTTTCAGGGCAAAAAAGTCGTCTTATACGCCGGCAAATACGGTAAGTCTTCATTTTTCTATATTCTATTTTCGTTCCCTAGTTGAGGAGGTTGCATTGAATTGTGATGCAACGTAGTAGCAGGGCCATCTGGGGCTAGAGAGGGAGAGCCGCCGAGGAGCGGGGGTGCCACATCGCCATCTTTACCTAGGGTGCCAACCTCCGTTGTCGGTCCGGGTACATTTTGTAGCCTTTATCATAGGGCCTGATTAGCTTGGATAGGGATGTATAGACTTATCTATATATGTTTTGTATGTGTTTTTTGCACTATATCACTTGTTTTGCACTTAATCACTTTTGTCCTGAGGACACTCAACATCCATTGTTGCCAGTAGTGAGATAATCTGTATTGATTGGACATAGCATTTGATCCATGAGTTCTGATCTCACTATATAAGAATGCATAAGAATTGAGAGACCAGATATGTTTTTTTGTGTCTTCTAGGTTGGATATTTGTCTGTCAGTCCGTATTTTAAAATTATCTAGTAAAGTATAGATTTTTAATTTTTTGAGGGTTCATGTTAACCTTATTCTATTCCTCAAGACTAATTATAGAAGTAGTTCATTCACCGGTAATGCACTAGAGAACAATACAAAGATCATATAAGAAAAAAATGCAATTAGGGTCATATAGTGAGTAGTATTAAAAAATGAATGTTTATGAAATAAATTTAATTAACATACAGTTGGACCAAAAGATAAACAGGCACCAATCCCAGCATTTTTTTACTTGGGGAGTATATGGGATGGCACAATGTGCAGAAATAAACATGTAATCATTTAAATATTAATTTGCAAGGAAAATTCAATGGGAGTAGTACCTAATAGTGGTATGACAAAACCTTGACACACTGTGCAAATTTAGCAAATAAATAATCAATTAATTGGACATGCATGTACATAAGGGGATTAAATGCAATGATGCCAAATAATGTTAGCAAAAAAGTCAATGAATACCCTTAATGGCATGACAGATAGTTAGTATACACAAGGTGACCAATGAAGATAGAAATGATGAAAAGTTAAATTGTAATTACCAGAGCTGGGAAAGCAAGAACCAGGTCCCCTGCACACGTTTCAGTGCTTGCCTTCTTTGAAGAACTTGCGTGCTATGAGGATTCTCCGGTGTCTTGCACACTGCTGGCCTGAAACCAATTAGTGTTTCTGGCCTCGGGCAGTACACTTGTATTGAGTGCACCAGAAACAGTCTAGTTGGGTTCTGCCCAGGAGTGTGCATATTGCATACTTGTAGTCATGTGACTTCCAGTTCCCGGTGCTGACACCAGCGTATACAGAGTGCGCGCGCTGGGAGGATTCACAAGTCTGCAGTCACATTGCTTTTTGTGATTTTTTTGGGTGGTGGAGGCAGTTTTTGGCTTTAATTCTTTGAGAAATTATCTTTCAGTGTTTTTCTGTTATTGTTTAGTGCTTTGCTCTCATATACAGCAGATGCACTGTGCCATTTTCTGCACTCTGTGGACTGACTGCAGATGATGGAACAAGGTCTGGTAATTTTTAGTAAGTCATGATACATGGTGTGCCATGCGTCTGTTCTGAAGCTGTCTTATACCTTTTTATCTATGTACTCTTCTCAGTTTACCAAAGTTTGTGGAAGTATAAAAGAGAGCCGTTGGCCAAGTCCCTTTTTCTCTCATAAGTCCTCTTGTTATGAATTATTTGTGATTCTCTTCACGTTTTTTGAGTCATCACTTCTGAAAGCCAGTTTTCCCTCTCTTGAATATTTAAGGGCTTCCTTTCGTACTATCTTGCAGTGTCTATGATTTTTTGCAGTTTAAATTAAAATGACTGAAGTTGTGGGTTATTGAATTTGTTTGCCAGACTTTTTTGTTGTTTTTCCTTTGAAAGCCTCTTGCAAGCACTATAGTAGATCAGCCTCTGAAATACTGGACATTTTCACGGGTTCATCTGTTGGGAATATGACACGCTATAACTCAAGGCAGTGGATCTTAATGAGGCATTGCAAGAAGGGGGGATGATTTCCTTTATCATCAGATTGGTAATCTTCGACTTTGAAGTTTGTGTTGCTATAGTATGCTCTCTTCCTTTGTATGCGCTTATATGGGATTACTGCACTTGGCTACTAACCTATACACTTCTTACATGCTTAAATGTTCTACCACCTTTCAAGGACTCATTAGTTTTCTGTTGTGAATAGGCTTTTTATTAAATCATTGATACCTTTATTTAATGTACATATTCCATATATAGAAATACTATTTATTTATTTTACTCACTTATATAGTGGTATATATTTCACAGCGCTTTGCAGAGATTATTGGCACTGTCCCCATTGGGGCTCACAATCTAGATTCCCTATCAGTATGTCTTTGGAGTGTGGGAGGAAACTCACACAAACACAGGGAGCACATTCAAACGTCTTGCAGTTGTTACTATAGGTGATAACTTCTAGATAAGTGGCTGGACCCCCACTAATCACCCAAATGTGCACCCCCTATTTTAATGAAGCTTTGGTCAAGAATAAGTACTGCCACTTCATTCCTCTATAGGACTGATGGAGATAGTCAATTAAAAGATGATGGCTTCAGCATCCAGTAATGGTCATCTTGCTTTATTATGGCATCACAAATACAAATACACCAACAACGTTCCAAGACCTAGTATAGATCTTGGTCTTTGATCCTTGGCCTTCTCTGACTGTTCCATAGAGGATGAATGGAGTGGCAGTCGAGCATCCATACTGGTGCTCCATTCAGATTGTAAGTAAAAGTGCCAAATTCTGTCAATCGGTAGGGATCTCTGTTATCTGACCTCAATCTGGGATAGATGATCACTTCTTGTATCTGGAATACCACTGTAATTTTCAATGTCACAAGCAATATTCAAAAAATACCGGAAGTTTTCATGCTGACTGCCCTTATGATAGTCTGATACGTCAAGCTCTGTAAACACTACCTCTGTTAATAATCTCCACCCATGTCACAGAGCATGAGTAGTATATAGAAGAAAGTTAGAGATTGTCCACTTTGAGGAAACCGGGCCCCAAAGTGAGTTAAATACATGAAATAACAAACTCAGAAGGTACTCTCCCTCCCTGCTCTGGTCCCGATGTCTTGACTACAGTGGTGACTTAACTTCAGCAGTGTATCTCACCATTCTAGCCAGTCACTGACCTCAGTGCTCATGCACCCTGGTTGATGGCACACAAAGCTGAGCTCAGTGACTGGCTAGAGCAATGATGCCATGTCAGCTGCTCACATCACCTCTCTAGTCAGTCACTGAGCTCAGTGTCACATTCCGTCAACCTCAGTGTGCAAGCATTTAGCTCATTGACTGGCTAGAACAGTGACGTGGGCTGTTGAAGTGATGTCATCTCTGTAGTCAAAACAGACCGGAGCAGGTGTGGGAGCAGAGACTGGAACCAGGGAGGGTGATGCTGCAAGCAGAATCATTTTTGCCTCTGCAGCATCAGAGAAGCGCAGGGCCCACTGCAGCTGGCAAATCAGGAGAAATCGGCATGCTTCAGTGATCTGGCCAGCTCAAGAGCAGTGATTCCAAGCTTTTTAGGAAGGAACTTCTGTAAGCTCTGTGGTCCTTGCTTAGGAGACCAGCCACCGCTAATAGACTGGTGCAGTGGTTGGTAACTTAGGCAATGAGCAGCAAACAAAATAAAAAATCTCTCCGTTCTTGAGAACAGAAGGATTTTTATTAATGAACAAATTGCAAATGTAAACATTCAAGAGATTGAGAATACCCCATTTAAGGCTCTGTTCACATCACATTTAGAGCCAACATTTAATAAAGATCATTTAAAGGGATATTCCCATCTCCAAGATCCTATCCCAATATGTAGGAGGTGTAGTAGCAATAATAATAATAATAGCAAATACCTCCAATTAGAAATATAGTATAGTTTTTCTGATTCACTATGTCTTTTTCCTCATGTGCAGGCATTGCAGGACCTTAGGTATCCATGGTTACGACCACTGATATAGTAACAGCTAGTTGCTAGTGGTTGTAACCATGGATACCTAAGGTCCTTCAATGCCTGCACATGAGGAAAAAGACATAGTGAATCAGAAAAACTATACTATATTTCTAATTGAGGAATAAACACACCAAAAAAGGGCAGCAGTATTTACCTGCCCAGGTCTCTGAACTAATGCACTGGATGCAGTAAACCCATATAGTAAAGATGGCTGCAACACGGGTGCAAAATACTGATGAGACAATCACTCACAACCTACCAAGTCATGGAGGGAGTGATTGCTTAGTATTAAATTGCACAAAAGTGGCTGGTATAGGGTCCTGGTCACACACTGGCAATGCTAATTGGAGGGGAGGGGTTTGCTATAATATTATTATTATTAGTAGTATTATTATTCCTACTACATTTTGGCATAGGATCTTGGAGATGGGTATACCTCTTTAGGCTTCATATGACAATGAGTTTATCACTTCTTGCTTCCACCAAGTCTGAGAGATGGAGACCTCCCCCCCTAAAGGTGATACTTGTAAGTAGCTTAGAGGGTGTACTGTGAGACCTGATGCAGTCTGTATGTAGCGGTGCCTAAGAACGCGCTTCTAAGGGACTAATGACCTCAGTAGCTCAGTTCATATGATAGCATCCTTTGGGTTAGACATATACTGACTTACTGGTCTTTTCTAGAGACCGTGTCGTTTTCATCACTGTCACTTTGGAACGCAAACAATTAAACTGACCTGAGTTAGCCTTAAAACCAAAGTGTATCGATGTTTTTAGCTCCCATTTCTGCTAAGGGTAAAAAATGATCAGGATTTTTCTTGAATGATAACTTGAAGCCTGTGTTATAACGTCTTATTTCTTTTCTCTTTTGAAGGAAATGATTATTGATAAAGTGAAAGGACAAGCTGTGCCACGATATTTGATATATGACATCATCAAATTTAGTGTAAGTATTGCGATTTTTCTTCTCGTTCTCTCATGATTTGTTTGGGATGACAAGAATATTTTAGTTGTTTCATGGACTTTTCTTCCTTGTGATTTATACTTCTGCTCTACTGGGGAAAGCAGGTTCTATTGAATTTATGCTTCATTGCATGGGCTTTGTCATATTGAGGCAGTGCCAGAATCCTAACTAAGTGCTGTCAAAAGGTCCACACCGTAAGTCACAACAATCCCTTAACAAGCACTGAATGATGAAAGGTTATGTCAAGATGATTCCCATTTCCCCCCTCCCTTATCTAGAAAAGTTCTTACGGTTTATATTTTGTAGGTACGGTTCTTCCCTTTACCATTTAGAGACAAATGGGAATCTTCATAGTTCACAAGAAAGAAATAGGAATTTCTGTGCTTTAACATATGCAAATTGCATCTTCAGAGAGAGAGGGGGACTAGGACTCTATAGCGCCACCTGTTGGAAGCATCAATCGGTAAATGGGGAGTAATTCAAGGGCATATGTTAGAATGTGACGTATAGGTGCCACTCTTCTTTCTTTGATAGCTTCTCTTTATCTTCAAGTTTGCTTGTTCCTGTAAATTTCTAATTAAGTCAATTAATGGCACATTACAGTGCTGTAGTGTCATGTGTGGGAGATAATATGGCTCTTACTTAATTTTAACCTCTCAGATCTGCTCTTGCCGTCATTGGAGTTTGACATCTCTTTTTTTAAAAAGTGATAAACCATTGTAATGCAATCATGCTCATGGTATTTGTCTGACTATTATTTCTATATGCTTTAACGCTCTTTTCTGTAGGTATCATTGACATAGCTTGGCCTTAAGCCTCATTAAGCTACCTCGCCACCATATTCTGATTTATGGTGTTCATTCTGTCCTGTCTCTAATGCCACACCTCACAAAGCTTTAGTGAAGGAGATGCTTAATGAGAAGTTGTGCTTTTCTGCTTCATTCCTTAAAGGGAATCTGACACCAGGTGTTTGCTACCTAATCTGATATGATGTAGGGGCAGAGACTCTGATTCTAGCTATGTCACTTACTGGGCTGCTTGTTGTAGTTTCAACAAAATCATTGTTTTATCATTGGGAGATTATCACTATAGGAATAGTTTTCTCTTCTCATGTATTCCTTCTGCTCTTTCTAACTTTATTCCCACCACTGAGTGCCAGCTTTCTGCCTATGCACAGTGTACATAGAAACTGCCAATCAGTGATGTGGATGGGGTATACCGGGCTCAACATTCAAAGAAATGCTAGATCTGCAGCATGGAAAATGGTGATTTTATAAAAAAGTCAGCAAGCACCCCAGTAAGTGATTCATCGCTGACATCAGGGTCCCTGTCCCTACATTATACTGCTCTCAGAACACATATCAAAAACCTGATGACACATTCCCTTTAATAAGGCTTGTGTGATAACTGCTCTGTGAATCAAGTCAGGGTAATATTGTATGGTCCCCAAATGCAAAACATGGAATTTCATTGATAAGCAATTCAGTGGCACACACCAAAATGTAATGCCATGTTATTTCTATTGGACGCAGCTACTAAATAACAGGACCTGGTTTCTGATAGGATGTACAATCAGAATTATCAGTAGAAGGCACAAAATACAGATGCAGAAAATGCTTCAACTGTTGTACCGCTCTATAACGCTAGCGAGGTGCCGCTACACAAACTGTTCATTTACTGCGCTACGCAGGGTACGTACGAAGGAGGGGTGCGTCACACACGCTCTGGGTGCGCCAGTCATTCCTTTCCAGTTTGCTGCATCGTAAGCTGATTTCAGAACAGTCTGAGGTACCACCACACTGCAGGCCCGTGAAGCCATTTTATCTTTTGGGGACGCTCATGTATGGAAATTCTATTACTGTTATAAGTTCTGGAGGCAGTGATGGAACAAGAGCTTATAGGGAGAGAACAGTGAAAGACTCCGATGTAAGGATAATATCTACACCGACATCTTCTATTCCCTTGACAAAAGCCTATCTTTCTAAGAAGCAGTGTTGACATGGAGCACAATGTTAGACTTCTGCCTGTTGTCTGCCATTGTGCTGCCGCAGCACTGATGAAACCTAATGAATCGCATTTCCACTTACAAGTGCGCCTATTCTCCAGCACAGAAATCATGCAGCTACTAGAGAAAAGCCCGTATTTTTATAGATATACCGAGAAATCCATTTTCTCTTGCTTTTGAAATGTGTTTTATTAATGATCTTTGACTAGGCGGCTATACTGGGATTTCTTACTCTATGAAATGAAGCATCTGCTCTTACCTGGATAGAGCTTTCATTGTAAACTGTTCTGCTCTGCCACTCGGACTACATGTACATGGCAGTATTACCATTCTGTGCCACCGCTGAGCTGTGCTGAGCATTAATATGGCACCCATAGACATTAATGGGGCTTTATTGTACCCCCATACACATATCTCTTATATATAATATAGGCATACAGTGTTTTTCTTCTGTTCATTTGTGAAATACGACATTTGTTGCCTTTATTTCGGTGGCATTCTTACCTAGAAGCAATATTTTTTGGCTTTGCTTACTTCTAAGACTTTATTCAGGAGATTCTTTATACATATCAAAAACCTGCAGCAAAAGTATTAATCTCGTCCCGACATCTGCCCTACCTGTACAACTTTGTCAGGGAGTACTTCCTGCAAATCCAACGGTTTAGTTCTGTTAGATACCGCTGACAACAGCCTAAACATCTAAGTAGTTAGACTGAGGGGAGAAATTATTCCGCAATCACGTGAAGAATCACAAATGAAGAAAAAAAGTACAAATATAAAAATACTTTTTCCAATGAAAAATGCTTTATTTTGTAGGAAAAAAAACAAAAACACGGTTTGTATTGTTACCTACATACATATGCAATGGCCTACATCATCAAATCATAATGTTATTTAACACACATGGTTACTGCCCCGCCTACACCCACCCAAAAAAATAGAATGTGTTCAAAAAGTTGGATGTATCCCAATAAGGTGCAAATGAAAACAATTACTCGTCCTACAAAAGACAATCCCCTACCACAGCTGCGTGAGTGAAAGAGTATTTATGGCACACAGTGTATGGTGACTGTTTATAATATATCGTATTTTTTTGCACACATGCATGTATTTTTGGAGTTGTTTCACTACTTCTACAGAATAAAATTTAGTTTATTAGTTTTAAAAAAAATAAAATATATATATAGGGTTCGGTCGCTACAGAGGTATTGCATCTCACCCAGAGGTGTGATATCTCACTTCCAGGTAATGATGGAGTGTGGCTCAGGGCCCTAACACCCACATGCACTACACCACATTTCCGGGGGACAGGGCGACAATGCTTCCAAGAGTGAGCACAACTGTCCCTGTCCCTGGCTGGAGTGGGGGGAGGGAACACCTAGAAAGGGGGAACCTGGTAGTGTGTGGGTGGGGAGTGTAGATCCCGGGTGCACTGTATAGGGGAGTATATATGGTGGGCACCATCTTAGAGTCAGGCAGAGAGGTAGAAAGTGAGAGAGCAGAGAGAGAAGGAGGCTGGGAGCAGAGGCTCTGCATGGGCTCTGCTCCGCAGGCAGGCCAAGTCTCAAGGCCTGGGCTTGGAGGGGAAGAAAGGAAAGGAGAGGAACGGAGGAAGCTCTGGGAGAAGACTGAAGGGACCCCAGGGGTGCGGACCGGCCAGCCGCCACCGCACGCCCGCCGCTACCAGAGTAGGGGGGGTCAGGCCAAGAAAGGGAACCGGATCCCTCATCTAGTGGAGGAGAGCAACTACCCTCAGCTAGTAACCGGAGGCCGTGGCATTGTACGTGCACGGCCCCTCACTACACCCGTTAGGAAGGCACCACATAGGACCCAGGGAAACGGAACATACGTTTGCCCGCCAAGGCCCGAGGCAGCTGGACAGAAACGTGGTCAATTGTGGGGTACGACAGGCCAGAGAAAGGACACACGAAGGGGGTCCTGAAAAGCATTGCAAAGGTACCTGGGAGTTGGCTGAGCCCCTCACCTGGTGAGCACAGCACGACGTGGGCAGTCATTACCTGCACAAGTGGCTTGGAGTGTAAAACTGTGAGTAAAGACCCTGGACTGCATCACTGGACTCTGAGTCATTACTGTTGCTCCTGCGCACCATCACCCCCACCATCTGCACTCACTGCCCTGAGGCTATACTCCTCCCGTGGGGAGTTATACTACCCCCTGCTGCGCACACAACATCAGCCTCAGTGGTCTGCCCGCAGCGGCGGTTCTCAGTGACCGCAATCCACGGGTGGCGTAGTCGGACATTTAAACATTACGAAACCAAAGAAACTGATCCGCCACTGGTTTGACCACCCTGAGCCACGGGACCAGGTCGCCGCCACGGAGACTACAACCCCTAGCATTACACAGAGACCCGGCTCCGGGTATCCCCCTACACACACGGCCCAGGGTGCGCGTCATATATAATGTTTGTGTGTGTGTGTAGATAGATATAATAAATGCTAGTAACCTGCTGATACAGGGGCAATATGCAGGTGAATAGCTTTAATCCTACTTAGCTGCCTTAATGTAGCAATACCTACAGCGAAAAGATGGATAGATCAAAACAAAGGAAAGTACCTCAATATGTGCAGCAACATTTTGCAATATAAATATAAGGGTATAGGGTATGATGTCCCATGAGGTATAGCAGATAATGAACTGGATTGGTGGATTGTTTATGGACCTTTCGGTTCTCATGTAATAAAGGTTCTTGGGACTGTTCACTCATCCCTTGCTCTGGTGATTGTGGTATATATATATATAGATAGATAGATAGATAGATAGTGGTAGACCGGCTCACTCGACAGCACACGGAGGTAGACATGGGAACACGGTCTCTTTAAATTCTTCCCAGGTTTATTATACTGGCAACATAAACCCTGGTGAAGTAAAAATAAACAGGGCACTTTGGGCAAAAGCAAAGTGATAGCACAAAGCAAAATCCTTGTGGTAGCGGGAATCTGCCCGCTCAGAGTTTAGCAAACAAATGGTTCAGCTTTTCCTTCTCAGGACACAAAATACTGGAGTTCCTCTCTCCAGCCCTACCGAGCATTGAATGATTCATAAGGCCGGCCATGTATAGCCCAGGCCACACCCTTGTGTGGAGATATGGTGAACAGCCTCCCACCCTCTCTACAGCTGTTCACATAACATCCTAGCCCATTAAAAATGGCCGATTAACCCCTAGACACATAGTGTGCTGGAGCAAAATTCTAGGTTTCAACTCACTGAAGCTAATGGCCTCAGTGAAACATATCTCCTCTCCAGTACTTTGCTAGTGACTTTGTCACATATATATATATATATATATATATATATATATATATATATATATATATTTATACACTGCTCAAAAAGTAAAGAACACTCAAATAACGCGTCCTAGATCTGAATGAATGAAATATTCTCGTTGAATACTTTGTTCTGAAGAAAGTTGAATGTGCAGACAACAAAATCACACAAAAATCATCAATGGAAATCAAATTTATTAATCAATGGAGGCCTGGATTTGGAGCCACCCCCAAAATTAAAGTGGAAAAACACGCTACAGGCTGATCCAACTTTGATGTAATGCCCTTAAAACAAGTCAAAATGAGGCTCAGTATTGTGTGTGGCCTCCATGTGCCTGTATGACCTCCCTACAATGCCTGGGCATGCTCCTGATGAGGTTGCGGATGGTCTCCTGTGGGATCTCCTCCAGGATGGCACATCAATGCAATCTGTGGCAAGAAGGTTTGCTGTGTCTGTCAGCATAGTGTCCAGAGGCTGGAGGTGCTACCAGGAGACAGGCCAGTACACCAGGAGACGTGGAGGGGGCCGTAGGAGGGCAACAACCCAGCAGCAGGACCGCTACCTCCACCTTTGTGCAAGGAGGAACAGGAGGAGCACTGCCAGAGCCCTGCAAAATGACCTACAGCAGGCCACAAATGTGCATGTGTCTGAACAAACGGTTAGAAACCGACTCCGTGAGGGTGGTATGAGGGCCCAACGTCCACAAATGGGGGTTGTCCTTATATATATATATATATATATATATATATATATATATATATATATATATATATATATATATATATATATATATATATATATATATATATATATAATGTGTGTATGTATATAGTACAGACCAAGAGTTTGGACACACCTTCTCATTTAAAGATTTTTCTGTATTTTCATGACTATGAAAATTGTACATTCACACTGAAGGCATCAAAACTATGAATTAACACATGTGGAATTATATAAAAAAGTGTGAAACAACTGAAAATATGTCTTATATTCTAGGTTCTTCAAAGCAGCCACCTTTTGCTTTGATGACTGCTTTGCACACGCTTGGCAAAAGCTCATCAATAGAATGCCAAGAGTGTGCAAAGCAGTCATCAAAGCAAAACTTGGCTGCTCTGAAGAACCTAGAATATGACATATTTTCAGTTGCTTCACACTTTTTTGTTAAGTATATAATTCCACATGTGTTAATTCATAGTTTTGATGCCCTCAGTGTGAATGTACAATTTTCATAGTCATGAAAATACAGAAAAATCTTTAAATGAGAAGGTGTGTCCAAACTTTTGGTCTGTACTGTATATACAGTTGTGCTCAAAAGTTTACATACCCCGGCAGAATTTTTGCTTTCTTGGCCTTGTTTCAGAGAATATGAATGATAACAAAAAAAAAGAAAAAAGTTTTTCTTCTCCACTCATGGTTATTGGGTGGGTGAAGCCATTTATTGTCCAACTAATGTGTTTTCTCTTTTTAAATCTTAATGACAGCCAAAAACATCCAAATGACCCTGATCAAAAGTTCAGATACCCTGGTGATTTTGCCCTGATAACATGCACAGAATTTGACACAAATGGGTTTGAATGGATACTAAAGGTAACATCCTCACCTGTGACCTGTTTGCTTGTAATAAGTGTGTGGGCATAAAAGCTGAGTGAGTTTCTGGGATCCAGACAGACTCTTGCATCTTTCATCCAGCCACTGACGTTTCTGGATTGTGAGTCATGGGGAAAGCAAAAGAATTGTCAACGAATCTACGGGAAAAAGTAGTTGAACTGTATAACACAGGAAAGGGATACAAAAAAATATCCAAGGAATTGATAATGCCAGTCAGCAGCGTTCAAGTTGTGATTAACAAGTGAAAAACCAGGGGCTCTGTAAAAACCAAACCACGGTCAGGTAGACCAACAAGAATTTCAGCCACAACTGCCAGGAAAATTATTCGGGATGCAAAGAAAAACCCACAAATAACATCAGCTTAAATTCAGGACTCTCTGAAAAGTAGCGGTGTGGCTGTTTCAAGATGCACAATAAGGAGGCACTTGAAGAAAATTGGGCTGCATGGTCGAGTCGGCAGAAGAAAGCCATTACTGCGCAAATGTCACTAAGTATCTTGCCTACAATATGCCAAACAGCACAGAGACCAGCCTCAAAACTTCTGGTACAAGGTAATTTGGAGTGATGAGACCAAAATTGAACGTTTTGGCCACAACCATAAACGTTACATTTGGAGAGAGGTCAACAAGGCCTGTGATGAATGGAATACCATTCCTACAGTAAAGCACAGAGGTGGTTATGTTTTGGGGATATGTGAACTGCAAAGGCACAGGAAACTTGGGAAAAGTTGAAGGAAAGATGAATGCAGCACGTTATGAGCAAATACTGGAGGTAAATTTGCACTCATCAGCCGGGAAGCTGCGCATGGGACGTACTTGGACGTTTTAACATGACGACGATCCAAAACACAAGGCCAAGTCAACTTGTCATTGACTACAGCACAATGAAGTGAAGGTTCTGGAGTGGCCATCTTAGTCTCCTGACCTCAATATCATTGAGCCACTCTGGGGAGATCTCAAGCGCGCAGTTCATACTAGACAGCCCAGGAATTTACAGGAACTGGAGTCTTTTTATCAAGAAGAATGTGCAGTTTTACCATCTGAGAAATTAAAGAACCTCATCCACAACTAGTATTAGGTATTTACTGTCGTCTACATGAAACATGTTAGAGTATAGTCAGTATTGAGTATTTAGTGTGACTTATATGAAACATATTAAGGTCAGGGTTGGGTATTTACAGTGGTCTACATGAAACATATTTGGGTCAGTATTAGGTATATACTGTGGGTTACATGGAGCATATCGGGATTCAGTCAGTATTACATTTATTGCAGAAGCAGATTGCATGGTTTGAAGTATTACTGCTGCAGAAACAATTTTGGGGGTGGCTGCCCCCCCCCCCACACACTTTCATCTCAAACTAAAATAGCTGTAAATGATAGGATGTCCATTACATAGATAACTGTAGGCACGACTCTCTAGAATGAAAGCTCTGGTCTGAAATGAGGCAGGTGAATAAAGAGAAGCAATTTATATCATTTCTCTTGGAAAATAGAATTGGGTATTATAGAAATTGGAGTTATTGAACTCTAATTGTCAAATCCACCAAACCATAATTGAGGCTCACAATTTGCAGTCTTTCTGCGTTTTCATTAAACCACAAATCCAATAATGTTGGCTGAAGTCATGTAGATGTGCATGCAGACTTTCTCCATTCTGCTTCCTGGGAGCAAAATATTTCACATGAATTTAACCCTTTGCTTTCTATATAAACGTGGATTTATGACACGGTACAACTGTAAAATGTGATTTTCTTACCTTTACTACCATTGCAGACCTATGTTTTGCATTAAACATGCCTATGAAAGATTTATAAAACCTTAAGTGGTAAGATGTGAGAGATGCAAAAGGCGACCTTGTTAAAGCACCATTCCAGTGTGTGTGTATTTTTTTTATTTTATTTCAGAACTGAAGTGGTGCCACTAATCTATGTTCCCTGGCTCTAGTCTTATACTTACCATCTGCCATCTTCAGTTCTTCCTGCTCCTCTCTGATGTGACCACAACTTCTGCCTGACCGAATGTCAGAGGTAATGGTCACAAGGTCTCAGTGTAAGTCTAAGAGATCCTCGTTCTGGCTCTCATAGACTTGAATTGTGACTTACGGAATGCCCAGCAAAGACAGGAGCCATTAGGCAGGTCATAGACTGCTGGAGACCGACCAGAGCGGCGCTGATAAAGGCTGAAGATGGGCGCTGGAAAGTATAATAGGGGCAGGGAATTTAGATTAGTAGCACCACTCCAATGTTGCACTAAAAAAAACACGCTGGAGTAGTGCTTTAAATCTCCTTTTTTCTTAGACATGTTTTGTATTCGGTCAGGAAGCTCTAGCAATGATGACTACAACGACTTAAAAACTTTTAATACTTAAAAGACTTTCCTCCATAGAATGAAACCACCTTATACTCCTTAGCTCAATAATACATTGATATAGTATGTTCATCTATTTGAGTTATGTAAATACTTTGCAGGAAAGATAGAACTTCTTCATGTGTTTTGAGAGAATTTCGCATGACTGATTGTCATCTGTTCATATTTTGCACAGTACTTCTGTATAGTGGTAGTACACAAGTGCAGAAGCCACTGTTACTCCATACTTCGGTTTAGGCACATCATGTGGCACTGCTTGTTTGGAACTGTAGGCACTTTTTGTTGCCACAAGGTAGCTCAGTAAGTCTTTGTGCATAGGGGAAATTTACACTGCTCAAAAAAAAAATAAAGGGAACACTTAAACAACAGAATATAACTCCAAGTAAATCAAACTTCTGTGAAATCAAACTGTCCACTTAGGAAGCAACACTGATTGACAATCCATTTCACATGCTGTTGTGCAAATGGAATAGACAATAGATGGAAATGATTGGCAATTATCAAGACACACTCAATTAAGGAGTGGTTCTGCATGTGGGGACCACAGACCACATCTCAGTACCAATGCATTCTGGCTGATGTTTTGGTCACTTTTGAATGTTGGTTGTGCTTTCACACTCGTGGTAGCATGAGACGGACTCTACAACCCACAGAAGTTGCTCAGGTAGTGCAGCTCATCCAAGATGGCACATCAATGCGAGCTGTGGCAAGAAGGTTTGCTGTGTTTGTCAGTATAGTGTCCAGAGGCTAGAGGCACTACCAGGAGACAAGCCAGTACACCAGGAGACGTGGAGAGGGCTGTAGCAGGGCAGCAACCCAGCAGCAGGACCGCTACCTCTGCCTTTGTGCAAGGAGGAACAGGAGGAGCACTGCCAGAGCCCTGCAAAATGACCTCCAGCAGGCCACAAATGTGCATATGTCTGCACAAACGGTTAGAAACCGACTCCATGAGGGTGGTATGAGGGCCCGACGTCCACAGATGGGGGTTGTGCTCACAGCCCAACACCATGCAGGACGCTTGGCATTTGCCACGGAACACCAGGATTGGCAAAGTTGCCATTGGCACCCTGTGCTCTTCACAGATGAAAGCAGGTTCACACTGAGTACATGTGACAGACATGACAATCTGGAGACGCCGTGGAGAGCGATCTGCTGTCTGCAACATCCTTCAGCATGGCTGGTTTGGCAGTGGGTCAGTAATGGTGTGGGGTGGCATTTCTTTGGAGGGCCGCACAGCCCTCCATGTGCTCGCCAGAGGTAGCCTGACTGCCATTAGGTACCGAGATGAGATCCTCAGACCCCTTGTGAGACCATATGCTGGTGCGGTTGGCCTTGGGTTCCTCCTAATGCAGGACTGTGCCAGACCTCATGTGGCTGGAGTGTGTCAGCAGTTCCTGCAAGATGAAGACATTGAAGCTATGGACTGGCCCGCCTGTTCCCCAGACCTGAATCCGATTGAGCACTTCTGGGACATCATGTCTCGCTCCATCCACCAACGTCACGTTGCACCACAGACTGTCCAGGAGTTGGCGGATGCTTTAGTCCAGGTCTGGGAGGAGATCCCACAGGAGACCATCCGCAACCTCATCAGGAGCATGCCCAGGCATTGTAGGGAGGTCATACAGGCACGTGGAGGCCACACACAATACTGAGCCTCATTTTGACTTGTTTTAAGGACATTACATCAAAGTTGGTTCAGCCTGTAGTGTGTTTTTCCACTTTAATTTTGGGGGTGACTCCAAATCCAGGCCTCCATTGGTTAATAAATTTGATTTCCATTGATGATTTTTGTGTGATTTTGTTGTCAGCACATTCAGCTTTGTACAGAACAAAGTATTCAATGAGAATATTTCATTCATTCAGATCTAGGATGTGTTATTTGAGTGTTCCCTTTATTTTTTGAGCAGTGTACTTTCTTAAAGACAATACTACTTGAGGTACAATGGCTTGTGAAAGTATTCACCCTGTTTTGCTTTTTACTTATTTTGTTACATTACAACCTGTGTTTAAATACTTTTGTAATTCTATTTGTGTGTGATGCATCAGCACTAAATAGTCTAAGTTAGTGAAGGGAGAAAAATATAGGCAGACATTAAATTTGTAGGATCAAATAACTACAAATTGGCTTGTGCATATAAGTCACATGCTTAGTGAAATGAAGTGCACGTGTGTGCAATCTACGTGTCACATGGTCTGTCAGTATATACACACCTTTTCTGAAAGGCCACAGAGACTGCAACACCATAAAGCAAGATGCACCACTAACCAAACAACGCTATGAAGACCAAGGAGATCTTCAAACAAGACAGGAACAAAGTTGTTGAAGTCCAAGTCAGGGTTGGGTAATGAAAAAATAAATAAATATTCCAATCTCTGGTGATTCCCCTGAGCACCATCAAATCCATTATCATCAAATGGAAAGAACATGGTACCACAACAAACCCACCAAGAGAGGGCTGCCCAACTAAACTCTCAGCCCGGGCAAGGAGGACATTAATCAGAGAGGCAAGACAGAGATCAAAGGTAACCCTGAAGAAGCTGCAGAGTTCCCAAGTAGAGACTAGAGAATCTGCACATACGACTGCAATAAGCCATGCACTCCATAGAAGAGTGGGCAGAAAAACACTTGTACATACACAAATTGTAAGGTTCTTTTTGAGTTTGCCGAAATACATGTAGGAGACTCCTCAAATGTATGGAGGAAGGTGCTGTGTTCAGATCAGACCAAAATTGAACTTTTTGGCCAAGGTAAATGCTATGTCTGGCTGCAAACCAACACAGCTCATCACCCCAAGAACACCATCCCCACAGTGAAATATGGTATTGGCAGCATCATGCGGTGGGGATATTTGTCGACAGCAGGGACAGGGAAAATGGTCCGCGTCGAGGGGGAAGATGGATGGTGAGAAATACAGGGATATTCTTGAGCAAAACTTGTTTCAGTATGTCAGTGATTTGAGATTTGGATGGAGGTTCACCTTCCAACAAGACAGTGACCCAAAGCATACTGCTAAAGCAACACTATAGTGGTTAAGGGGAAACATGTAAATGTTTTTGAGTGGCCTAGTGAAAACAGACCTTAATGCAATAGAGAATCTGTGGTCAGACTTGAAGATTGCTGTTCACCAGAGGAAACCATCTCACTTGAAGATGCTGGAGCAGTTTTGCCTTGAGGAATGGGCAAAAATCCCAGTGACAAGATGTGGAAAGCTCATAGAGACTTATCTAAAGCGACTTGCAGCTGTTATTTCCACAAAAGGAGTCTCTACAAAGTACTGACTTTAGGGGAGTGAATAGTTATGCACATTGAAATTTTCAGTTATTTTGTCCTATTGGTGGTTTGCTTCACAATAAAAAGAAAATTAAATGTTCACAGTTGTAGACATGTTCTTTACAAGAACTTATGCAAACCCTCCCAAAAAAACTGAAAATTTCCAGGTTGTGAGGTAGCAAAACACTAAAAATGCCAAGAGGGTTAATACTGGTTAATACTTTGGCAAGCCACTGTAAATAGGGCAGTACTACTACGAAGATTAATAAAAGCCATACCACAGTAGTTTGAATGAATCAAGAATCACCACTTATTACCCATCCATTGATCATGAGAACGGGGGTCTCTCTTCCCCAGTGTGAATGGAGCAATGGTTGCACAGGCGCACACTGACACTCCATTTAAAGTCTATGAGACTAATGGAAATAATCAGATACACCCAGGATTTATTCTTTGTATATACTTATTTATAACTTTGTACATACTGTTAATCTATTTTATGGAAGATGGATAATAAATAATTGGATGGAAACAGATAAAACATCATGTTCCATCTGTTCTAGTGCCCAGAAACCTAAAACATGGTGTTCAGATATGTGATCTGTCCATTTCCTTGAGATCGCTCTTCTTAAAGTATGTGCTGTATAATTGCATGTCATGCTTATTCCTTTGATTGTTTAGTAAAATGATGATGAAAATGCAGATGTCAGCTGTGTGCTTTGGATCGACAGTAATAATGTTAGCACTGCTACTAATAATTCAATATCATTAAAGTTGTTAAAAGACAGTAGTGACATTTGTTCTCTTCCGGATCACTAAGTCAGGCTTTGTAGGTGTCCATGCATATCTTGTAACGGGGTATTTAGCATTCAACAAATAATTTAAGACCACACAGGAAACCGCAGGAACAGGGCTCGTTCTTCTATGTTCACTGTAATAAAAGACAAATGTTTACATCAGGTAGATTTCCATCCTCTTGATTTACTGGGAGCTAATTGCATAACGGGTTAATATATTTCTTGAAACACTTGTTATAGTTTTTGTATTTTGGCTTTATTGCCTCTGTATTTTCTGATTTGCAGGAATATCCTTTTTTTTGCTGTTTCTTAAAAAGAAGCAAATATTGAGAAGGATAGAAATGTATCCCAAAATTTCAGTCCAAGAAATATTTTACTTGTCAATATTCTGGAAGATTTGTAATATTTTGTAAAGCATGTTTTTTTTTTATCACAATCTGTTTTTTTTTTGCTGTTACTCAATCAACATAATTATTACTTCTTACTAAATGAAAACTCCAGAGATGTGCCTAGTGAGGTTTCTTTACAGTTCTCGTGGTTCTCTGGTCAGGGTATCTATTAGGGCATATTTCATGAATGCAAGAAAATAACTAAATGGTTGCAAAAAAATGGAAAGAAAAAAGTAAACTAATGTGTTAAATGCACACCAATTAGCCGTTGCATTAAAACCACTGATGTGTGAAGTGCAGAACATGAATTCTTTTCAATTCCACCTGTGAAGCGATGAGACCTATTAGACAATAAGTGTAAGTCAGTTTTTGAAGTTAATGGAAACCGGAAAAATGAGAAAGTGTAAAAATCTGAATGACTTTGATGGGATGGCTGGATGACTGAGCCAGAGAATCTCTAAAGCAGCAGGACCTTTGGGATGTTCCAATTATGCTTTGGACAGTACCAACCAGAGGTGATGTAAGGAAAGATAACTAGACAAGGTCGTAAGTGCCCAAGTTTCCTTGATACTCATGGGGAATTAAGGCTCAGCCCAACTGTTCTGATCTCACAGAACAAATAGCTGAAACAGTTAAAGCGGACTATGGTAGAAACATGTCAGAACACACAGAGCATCCATCACCAGTTGAGTGTACGGCTGTGTAGTCACAGACAGGTGCCCATGCTAGGAGTAATTAGAAGTCTTTTGGTACTCATCCATGAATTCAATGTGCTTGATTCCAAATGCTGCAGATATACGGGATAAGCAGCACACTATCAGGCCAATGCCGTTTCAAGTGAACAGACTCTTTTTCGATGCGTGAATTTATAGACTGGTGCTTCTATTTATACTAAAAAATCGATGGTCTATTATTGCTGCTGAGCACAGTTGTTATCTATGCTTGTGACCCAGGGAATGAGTGTGATCCTCAGTTAAATACTAACAGAAGCCATGATTTAGTGGACTTTGTAGTGCCAGTGAGGAATTTCTTCACTGCTGACTTGTTGTGTTAACTTTGTTTTCATCTGAACATGCTGATTGATTATGACAGAAGGCTCTAGTATGGAGGATAGCATTACAAGAGAGAAGGGTTAAATATGGATAGTATAAATGCAGGTTGGGAAGATATGAGCATATTCTTTTCCCAGTGAAATCTACAAGAATGCGCCAAATCAATGAGCACTCGGTTGGAAAGTGAGTTTATTTTTATGATGCCTTGAGAAAGCATGTGTTCATGCGAAATGGCGTTGGTCTGAGGGGTTGCCGCCGTTCCCGTATACCTGTAGTATTTGGAATAAAGTGCATTGGACTTATTGAGGATTGCCTATGCATGAGGGTCTGTCACTGGTGCTGAGCACTGTTGATGTCTGCACTTGTGACCCAGGGAATGAGTAGGATCCTCGGCTAAATGCTAAAAGTTGTCGTGATGAATTTCTTTTTTGAATAAAAGTGCCCATGCTAACTCTCATCCACTGTGAAAAATGCCTATTATGAACACATCTGCTGAACACTGCCCAACTCTTGATCACATACCGTTCTAATGTCTATGTCTCTATATCAATGAAAGAAGTTGGCCTGGTTTGTTAAATATTACCTTTTACATCATGCGAAAAGCTGGGTGTAGGTACACCACATATTTAGGCAAAAGATAGCTTTAGGATTCAGTATTGAAAAAGACATTCCAAGTAAGGCTATGTTCACACGTCCACGGATCCAGCAGCAATCAGTTGGCAAAAAAAGTGTGCAACATTTTTTTGTCCATATTAAAAAAAAATAATGTCATCTGGATCCGTTTTTTTTAACATTGAAGTCTGTGGAAATCAGATCCATTAATTAGCCAAATTGTATTTCTTCCATTTGAAACTGATCCAGTAAGCAAAAACTGATCCTTTTCAAATGAAATAAAAATGGATGACTGTTTTACAGATCCATTTTCCATTTGTGTCTGCACAACTTTTTTGAAAACGGATTGCTGCTGGATGTGTTCTAATGGATGATTACTGGACATGTGGACATAGCCTTCAGCATTGGGATGCTTGGGGCTGTATTTTTTGTGAATCATTTAGTTCTAGCATTCATTTGTTTGTAAAGCTCTGTTCACATCTGCATTCTCATTTCAGTATTCTTGTTCCGTATGTCAAAACACATACAGAAAAACTGAAGTGTTGGACTCCCTGTATTATGCACAACATCAGTGGCTCTAGACCAGTGGTTCTCAACTCCAGTCCTCAAGACCCACCAACAGATCATGTTTTCATCATTTCATTAGTATTACACATGAAATAATTCCATCACCTGTGCTATACTAAGGAAATCCTGAAAACATGATCTGTTGGTGGGTCTCGAGGACTGGAGTTGAGAACTACTGCTCTAGATGGAACCCATTGACTATGAGGGTCTAGTTTCAGTTATGGTGACTGGTCGTTTTGCTGGACCTCCGAACAGTGGCAATTAACTGCAAACAGAGCGTTCAATCAAAATGTGAGCAGAGCCTTTTACATGGATCGCCTATCTAAATATTATTGCAACCCAAGTACATCCATAATGGCAGGGGTCTTTATCATCATTATATCACGCCCTTCTACGCTGTAAAAGTTCTTCAGGAAGTGTTTGAGGAACGTGAAAATGGTTGAACATGCTTGGCTTTTAATATCCCTCAACCTGGCAAAATTAATTATGAAATGCATGTGTGCCAAGTCTCTTCAATCTCTGCCTTTAATCAGTATTTGATCCTTTAATGCTGCTTGGTTTGGCTTTTAAATACCCAAGATATTAATTTAATAAAGTATCTATTGGATGGAGGTCCCACCTTGCAATTTAGATGACTGAAAGGATATTTCGCTAACATCTTTGTGTCAGATGCCACGGACCCCTTTTAGAGGTTATGTGGAGTCCATATCTTGACAGGTCCAAGCTGTTTTTCTTTTTCTCTCTCCCTCTCTCTTTTTTTTTTCCTCTTTTTTTTCCTCCCTCTCTTTTTTTCTCTCCCTCTCTTTTTTTCTCTCCCTCTTTCTCTCCTGCTCTTCTCCCTTTCTCTCGCTCTTCCCCCCCTCTCTCGCTCGCTCTTCCCCCCTCTCTCGCTCGCTCTTCCCCCCTCTCTCGCTCGCTCTTCCCCCCTCTCTCGCTCGCTCTTCCCCCCTTTCTCGCTCGCTCTTCCCCCCTCTCTCGCTCGCTCTTCCCCCCTCTCTCGCTCGCTCTTCCCCCCTCTCTTGCTCGCTCTTCCCCCCTCTCTTGCTCGCTCTTCCCCCCTCTCTCGCTCGCTCTTCCCCCCTCTCTCGCTCGCTCTTCCCCCCTCTCTCGCTCGCTCTTCCCCCCTCTCTCGCTCGCTCTTCCCCCCTCTCTCGCTCGCTCTTCCCCCCTCTCTCGCTCGCTCTTCCCCCCTCTCTCGCTCGCTCTTCCCCCCTCTCTCGCTTGCTCTTCCCCCCCTCTCTCGCTCGCTCTTCCCCCCCCTCTCTCGCTCGCTCTTCCCCCTCTCTCGCTCGCTCTTCCCCCCTCTCTCGCTCGCTCTTCCCCCCTCTCTCGCTCGCTCTTCCCCCCTCTCTCGCTCGCTCTTCCCCCCTCTCTCGCTCGCTCTTCCCCCCTCTCTCGCTCGCTCTTCCCCCCTCTCTCGCTCGCTCTTCCCCCCTCTCTCGCTCGCTCTTCCCCCCTCTCTCGCTCGCTCTTCCCCCCTCTCTCGCTCGCTCTTCCCCCCCTCTCTCGCTCGCTCTTCCCCCCTCTCTCGCTCGCTCTTCCCCCCTCTCTCGCTCGCTCTTCCCCCTCTCTCGCTCGCTCTTCCCCCCTCTCTCGCTCGCTCTTCCCCCCTCTCTCGCTCGCTCTTCCCCCCTCTCTCGCTCGCTCTTCCCCCCTCTCTCGCTCGCTCTTCCCCCCTCTCTCGCTCGCTCTCCCCCCCTCTCTCGCTCGCTCTTCCCCCCCTCTCTCGCTCGCTCTCCCCCCCCTCTCTCGCTCGCTCTCCCCCCCTCTCTCGCTCGCTCTCCCCCCCCCTCTCTCGCTCGCTCTCCCCCCCCTCTCTCGCTCGCTCTCCCCCCCCTCTCTCGCTCGCTCTCCCCCCCCTCTCTCGCTCGCTCTCCCCCCCCCTCTCTCGCTCGCTCTTCCCCCCTCTCTCGCTCGCTCTTCCCCCCTCTCTCGCTCGCTCTTCCCCCCTCTCTCGCTCGCTCTTCCCCCCTCTCTCGCTCGCTCTTCCCCCTCTCTCGCTCGCTCTTCCCCCTCTCTCGCTCGCTCTTCCCCCCTCTCTCGCTCGCTCTTCCCCCCTCTCTCGCTCGCTCTTCCCCCCTCTCTCGCTCGCTCTTCCCCCCTCTCTCGCTCGCTCTTCCCCCCTCTCTCGCTCGCTCTTCCCCCCTCTCTCGCTCTTCCCCTCTCTCGCTCGCTCTTCCCCCCTTTCTCGCTCTTCCCCCCTCTCTCGCTCGCTCTTCCCCCCTCTCTCGCTCGCTCTTCCCCCCTCTCTCGCTCGCTCTTTCCCCCCTCTCTCTCTCGCTCGCTCTTTCCCCCCTCTCTCTCTCGCTCGCTCTTTCCCCCCTCTCTCTCTCGCTCGCTCTTTCCCCCCTCTCTCTCTCGCTCGCTCTTCCCCCCTCTCTCTCTCGCTCGCTCTTTCCCCCCTCTCTCTCTCGCTCGCTCTTTCCCCCCTCTCTCTCTCGCTCGCTCTTCCCCCTCTCTCTCGCTCGCTCGCTCTTCCCCCCCTCTCTCGCTCGCTCTTCCCCCCTCTCTCTCGCTCGCTCTTCCCCCCTCTCTCTCGCTCGCTCTTCCCCCCTCTCTCTCGCTCGCTCTTCCCCCCTCTCTCTCTCTCGCTCTTCCCCCCTCTCTCTCGCTCGCTCTTCCCCCCTCTCTCTCGCTCGCTCTTCCCCCCTCTCTCTCGCTCGCTCTTCCCCCCTCTCTCTCGCTCGCTCTTCCCCCCTCTCTCTCGCTCGCTCTTCCCCCCTCTCTCTCGCTCGCTCTTCCCCCCTCTCTCTCGCTCGCTCTTCCCCCCTCTCTCTCGCTCGCTCTTCCCCCCTCTCTCTCGCTCGCTCTTCCCCCCTCTCTCTCGCTCGCTCTTCCCCCCTCTCTCTCGCTCGCTCTTCCCCCCTCTCTCTCGCTCGCTCTTCCCCCCTCTCTCTCGCTCGCTCTTCCCCCCTCTCTCTCGCTCGCTCTTCCCCCCTCTCTCTCGCTCGCTCTTCCCCCCTCTCTCGCGCTCGCTCTTCCCCCCTCTCTCGCGCTCGCTCTTCCCCCCTCTCTCGCGCTCGCTCTTCCCCCCTCTCTCGCGCTCGCTCTTCCCCCCTCTCTCGCGCTCGCTCTTCCCCCCTCTCTCGCGCTCGCTCTTCCCCCCTCTCTCGCGCTCGCTCTTCCCCCCTCTCTCGCGCTCGCTCTTCCCCCTCTCTCGCGCTCGCTCTTCCCCCTTTCTCGCGCTCGCTCTTCCCCCTTTCTCGCGCTCGCTCTTCCCCCTTTCTCGCGCTCGCTCTTCCCCCCTCTCTCGCTCTTCCCCCCTCTCTCGCTCTTCCCCCTTTCTCGCGCTCTTCCCCCTTTCTCGCGCTCTTCTCCCTTTCTCGCGCTCTTCCCCCTTTCTCGCGCTCTTCCCCCTTTCTCGCGCTCTTCCCCCTTTCTCGCGCTCGCACTTAGCCCCCTCTCGCGCTCGCTCTTCCTCCCTTCTCGCGCTCGCTCTTCCTCCCTTCTCGCGCTCGCTCTTCCTCCCTTCTCGCGCTCGCTCTTCCTCCCTTCTCGCGCTCGCTCTTCCCCCCCTCTCGCGCTCGCTCTTCCCCCCCTCCTCTCTCGATCGCTCCCCCCCCTCTCTCGATCGCTTCCCCCCCCCCTCCTCTCTCAAACCTCGCTTAATAGATGAACTCATGAAGGGTTACTATATAACTCAGCAAAATCAAACAAGGTGCATTTAGTGTTCAGTCTTTGCTTTTAGCCTTTGTATGATCTTTTTGTGGTGTGGAAAAGTTTCAAATTTAGTCAAGAGGCCATATGTTCATGAAAGTTTGTGACTTAACAGCTCTATCTCTTTTGAAAAGTAAGTGGGTTAATCGGGTAGGGTGGGGTAATCATCAATCAATGAAATCTTCTAGCGGAAATGGAGCAAATTATAGGCCAAGATGCGCCAAAATAGGTGTATTTCATGGACAGCATGAACCAGTTCCTGGCGGCACAATTCAAGACAGATATATTTTACTCTGAAGTGCTGCAGCGTTTCAGAGAAAATGTACTTTGAGTAAGTTATGTATTGATGACCTGATATCATTGAAAGGAACTGGTCATCAGATTCATGCTGTTCGAACCACGAGAAGCATGAATTGGAACACTGGCTGAGCGATGCAGCCTGGTATGTTTTACTCTGAAATGTCAGAGTAAACCTAAAGTAATATGTGTATTGGCTGAGTAATAATCTGATGCAATCTCCCTGCCCTACTCCAGCTGACTGACGGGTCATTCCCTATGTGTGTATATGGGGAGGATCCTGTTTGTCATGGGAATGGAGCAGGGAAAAGCGTTGGCGATTGCTTCGAACCACGCAGTCGAGAACCATAGTCCCTGGCCAGCTTTTAAAGTATGTTTACTCTTACGTTTCAGAGTAAACATACCAGACTGCAGTCCCTCAGCCAGTGTCTGATTCATGCTTCTCGTGGTTTGAACAACATGAATCTAATGATTGGCTCCCTTCAATGGTTTCTTTTCATAAATTATATTTGTTCTCAGTTGCTCCCCTTTTGATATTTCTACTGTGTAATGAATGTTTTTCATCACATTACGTCTTTCGTAGCAGCAATTGTAGTTGTTGTTTTTTTCAGTAGAACGCCTATGTACCTTGTTTAATAACTCAGGCTGAGAACAAAAGCTAATATAATTGTAATCTGTTTAAATAATACAAATATTTTGAGCTCTTATTATGGCTCGTTCCTTTTAAAGCTTTCAAGTATTCACATCACAGCGATTACAAGTTCAGTTGAAAGGAGCGGGTCATGAATCTTCTTTGGGTTTGGCAATTTAATTTAATGTTACACTGCTATGCCTGTAGGGGGGCTCCTTTCAAAGTTTCCAGTAAGCATTTGAAATGCAAATATGGTCTCTATTTCACATTGCATTCATTTCCAACATGTTCTTGATGGTATAACTAAAATTCTGCAAACATCAGTGCCACACAAGCAGATGAGACTCTTCCCAGATCCCACTATGTCTCTTTCTTCTGTTTCTATGTGTGGTAGCTGGAATAATGGTTTCCTTATCCTGCCTGTCACAAGTTTATCATGTCTACTGTAGGGATCAGCTTTAAGCCATTCATTTTATTTGACATAGTAGTCTAAATCATGTCCAGTTGAGACAGTTGTTTCTCACACTTCAACAGTGTGCTTTGCCTGTTACATTAATCTTCTTGAATGCCATTGACATCTGTTTTGCGCTTGAATCTCTCCATACGTTTTGTTTTTTTAATTCAAGTTTTGGCTTTTACTTTCTTAAGGCTATGGTCACACGTGTTATTCAGCGTATTTTGCTGCAGATTTTTATGCAAATTTTCAGCTGCGTTTTGCAGTTCCAGCAAAGTCTATGAGAAACCAGAATTCTCTGTTCACGCATCTTGCTGCTTATTTTGTGCCTTGGTTGGTTTTTTGGAAAATAGAACATGTCACTTCTTTCAGCTTTTTGTCAGCGTTTTTTCACCCATAGGAAGTGATGGGTGGTGAAAAAAACGCTGAAGAAACGCATCAGCATTTTTGATGGCAAAATAGAATGGGGTTCATTTTTTTCACTGAACTTTATGTACATGCATAAACAGAGACAGAAGGACAGTGAAAAAAACGCAGCAAAACCTGCATTTTTTACGCAGCTGATTTCCTGCCAGAGATCAGTGTTGCTGCAGATTTGTGACGTAAAAAAACACAACATGTGTGAACATAGCCTAAGGGTGGCTTTGAGAATTGACTTATTTTGTGGCCACTAGATTTAAAAACTTGACTAATGTTGGTTCACACGCCATATAGTAGCTATAAAGATGAGTTGATCAATGCAGCATACTTAGAGTACCTGTCACAAAGAAACTTAATGAAGTTGAAAAAACATTTTCCTGAAGTGCTGTGCACATGATCAGGAATTTTCCTGTCAGGATTTGCATTGTGTTTAAATCTGTAGCATGTCAATGCTTTGTGCGTTTTTGCCACGCTTCTCACCCATTGACTTCAATTGAGTCAGGGAAATCTGCAGCAAAAACGCAGGTATAAAAATAATTGTGGATTTGCTGTGGATTTTTTCTGCTTATTTGACTGACTGACTTAATTGAAGTCAATGGTTCAAAAACGCGGCAAAAATGCACAAAGAATTGACCGCGAGTCATAGGCGTCAGCTGATGAGTGACTACTCCTCCCATCAGCCGGCGTCTGTGCTCACAGTGTAAAAAAAAGTTAAAATAAGTCAATATTAATATAAAAAACACATTATACTCACCTCTCCACTGTAATCCAGAGTGTCCCACAGCGATCGGATCACCCGGCAGCACTCTATACACTGACAGGGGCGTGATTGCTCCCTGCAGTGTATAGCGCTGAGCTGCCGGGAGAGAGGTCACGTGTTTCAGCTGATGATCCGTGAATGCTCTAGAAGTGACCGAGATCTTCGTGAGACACTCTGGATTATGTCATCACTTCGGACAGGTGAGGGATATGGTTGTTTTTTATTTTCTGTTTTTTTACAGGGGACAATGGCTTCCGGGGATTAGGCTTTAGGTGAGTATACTGTGCTTTTTATTTTCAACTAAATGATTAAAACAATGTGGACTTTTACTTCAAGTAAAGAATTTTTTTCAGGCCGTGTGTTTATTTCCAAAACTTCACTATGGGGTTAGTAATGGGGGCATCTTATAGACTCGTCTCCATTACTAACCTGGGCTTCATGTCAGCTGGCAATACAAGGCTGACATGAACTCCAACCCTATTTACCCCACTTGCCACCACACCAGGGCAAGTGGGAAGAGCTAGGCTAAGTGCCAGATTTTGCACATCTTATGGATGCGCCATTTCTGGGGCCACTGAGAGCTGATATTATTCGCCTCAGAGGGGGCCAGAATCCATGGCCCCTTCCCTGGCTAATAATGTCAGCTCACAGCTGTCTGTTTAGCCTTTGCTGGTTAGATTTTATAGGGAAACCCTACTTATATTTTTTTCAGGGGTCCCCTTGTAATCTAGCCAGTAAACGCTAAGCAAACCGCTGTGGGCTGTTAATAGCCAGCGAACATTATTGTCTAATGGTCCCTTCCCCAGCTAGTAATATCAGCGCTCAGTGGTTGGCTTTTCCTCTGCTGGTTATGAAAATGATGTGGGAGCCTATGCGATTTTTTTAAATTTAATTCTTCATTTTATTTCATAAACTAACCTGCTGCATATAAATTTCTACAGCGGAGATGCTTGTCTCTGCTGCAGGTTTTGACCAATTGAAATGTCAATGCATGCGGTGGATCTGCATGTACTGACAAAACAAGTGTGGCATTAGGGGTAATGAGATTAGGTGTCGCTGACACCAAGCCCTAGCTTTAGTAATGCAGAGGTGTCAGCCAGACACCCTCATTACTAAACCTGAAAGTAAAGAGCTAAATAAACACACACCGAAAATGAAACACTTGATTTGAAATAAAACAGACATATTCTTTAATCATTTAAATTAATCCAATAGACTCATCCCAAGTCAGACAGTAATCCAACGGTTAAAGCGATGCCCCACTTTTCTTTTTTTCAAATATAGTTAGCTCCAAAAAACATTCATTGCTGTACAAAAACGCTTAAAAAACGCACCAAAAACGCGTTTTTTCCTCAATGTTTTTGCTGCCAAGAGATGCAGAAACCTTCCAGAAATTTCTGCAATCAAACACTATGCGTACCTATTGGCGTTGGCTACATAGGTTGCATTACAGAGAAGTCAATGTCTTAACCCCTTTCTTTTTTGTGACCTAATAGTACGCCATTGTGACCTGGGCCGATTGGACCAATGACGTACTGTTAGGTCATATGGCGCTCGCGCCCGCACACAAGCGGTGCGGGGCGATTGCTGCCGGGTGTCAGGTGATAGTCACAGCTGACACCCGGTGCTATGTGCTGGGAGTGGTTCCGCACAGCTCCCGGCACATTAACACCCTCAATGCTGCGATCAAAGTTGATCGCAGCGTTGCGAGGGGAGGTGATCGCAATACTCACCTCCTCTCCCGGCCTCCAGCGCTGTCTGCCGCGGTTTCCCGGATGTTGCCATGACGACCCGATTTCTTCATAACAACATCCAGGTCACCAGACAGCAGGAAGATATTTTGGTCATGCGCACTGCATGACCAAAATATCTTCTGCATTTGCGGCACTGACAGCCTGTATTGCACAGGGATAGTGCTGCATTCCTGTGCTACACAGGCGATTAGAATAAAAAAAGTGAAAGTCCCATAGTGGGACACAGAATAAAAGTCCAAAAAGTGTTAAAAAATGAAAAAAATAAAAAAAAATAAAATTGTAAAAATATTTAAAAAAAAATAATCCACCAAAAATAAAAATGTAATGTACACATCAATAAATATTATGAAAAAAAACAATAAAAGCACACATATTTGGTATCGCCGCGTCTGGAGCGACCTGACCTATAAAACTGTCCTACTAGTTAACCCCTTTAGTGAACACGGTAAAAAAATAAATAAAAAACGAAGCAAAAAACAATGCTTTATCATCATGCCGCCAAAAAAAAATGAAATAACACGCGATCAAAAAGACGAATATAAATAAAAATGGTACCACTGAAAACGTCATCTTGTCCCGCAAAAAACAAGCCGCCATACCGCTCCCTCAGCCGAAAAATAAAAAAGTTATCGCTCTCAGAATAAAGCGATGCAAAAAAATTTTTTTTTCTATAAAATAGCTTTTATTGTGTAAAAGCGCCAAAACATAGAAAAACTATATAAATTTGGTACCGCTGTAAATGTACTGACCCGAAGAATAACGCTGCTTTATCAATTTTACCACACGCGTAACAGCATAAAAAAAAACCACAAAAACAATTCTGGAATTGCTGGTTTTTGTTTATTCTGCCTCCCAAAAATCAGAATAGAAACCGATTAAAAAATGTCACGTGCCTAAAAATGGCACCAATAAAAACGTCAACTCATCCCGCAAAAAACAAGCAGTCACATGACTCTGTTGGCCAAAATATGGAAAAATTATAGCTCTCAAAATATGGCAATGCAAAAACTAGATTTTACAAAAAAATGCGTCTTTTAGTGTGTGACAGCTGTCAATCATAAAAACCCGATATGATTCTGGTATCTCTGTAATCGCACCGACCCGAAGAATAAAGTTGTCTAATCACTTATACCGCACGAGGAACGGTGTAAAAAATAAACTCTAATGTTAGGGTTGTGTTAGGGTTAGGGTTGTGTTAGGGTTAGGGTTGTGTTAGGGTTAGGGTTGTGTTAGGGTTAGGGTTGTGTTAGGGTTAGGGTTGTGTTAGGGTTAGGGTTGTGTTAGGGTCGTGTTAGGGTTAGGGTTAGGGTTGGGTTGGGCTAGGGTTAGGGTTGGGCTAGGGTTAGGGTTGGGCTAGGGTTAGGGTTAGGGTTGGGCTAGGGTTAGGGTTGGGCTAGGGTTGGTGTTGGGGTTTGGCTAGGGTTGTGTTAGGGTTAGGGTTGGGTTAGGGTTAGGGTTGTGTTAGGGTCGTGTTAGGGTTAGGGTTGGGTTGGGCTAGGGTTAGGGTTGGGCTAGGGTTGGGGTTGGGCTAGGGTTGGTGTTGGGGTTTGGCTAGGGTTGTGCTAGGGTTGGGGTTGGGGTTAGGGTTGGGCTAGGGTTAGGGTTGGGGTTAGGGTTGGGCTAGGGTTAGGGTTGGGGTTAGGGTTGGGGTTAGGGTTGGGCTAGGGATTTTTTTCAAAAGTAAAAAAAAAAATATGACGATATGGTGACTAGTGTTGAGTGCAAGTGCTCGCTACTTGAGTTTGCATCGGGTGCTCGGGTATGCACTGAGTATCACGGGTGCTCAAGTGACATGCTCGAGTCTCCGCCCCACATGCTTCTTGGCCAAAAAAACCTTGCGGGGATTGCCTGCCATGAATGAGCGATCCCCGCATGTTTTTTTTGGGTGTCTAATAACCATGAAACATGCGAGCGGGGACTCGAGCGTGTCACTCGAGCATGCGCGATAACATGGTGCATACCCGTGTACCTGATGCACACTCAAGTAGCGAGCACTTGCGCTCAAGACTAATGACAACTTATTCAATATGATGACCTAATGTTATCAAATTCTGTGTCGTACCTCTGGGTTCAAAATGTTCACTATACCCCTTGATAACATCCTTGAGGGGTGTACTTTCCAAAATGGGGTCACTTATGGGGGGTTTCCACTATTTAGGCACATCAGGGGCTCTCTAAACGTGACATGGCGTCCGCTCTCAATTCCAGCCAATTTTGCGTACAAAAAGTCACACAGTGCTCCTTCCCTTCTGAACTCTGCCGTGCGCCCAAACACAGTATTTTCCCCACATATGGGGTATTGGCGTACTCAGGAGAAATTGCACAACAGTTTTTGGGGTCCATTTTCTTCTCTTACCTTTGTGAAAATAAAAAAATTGGGGCTAAAACATCATTTTTTGTGGAAAAAGTTAAGATTTTTTTATTCACGACTCCATGTTATAAACATCTCTAAAGCACTTGGGGGTTCAGGGTGCTCACCACACATCTAGATAAGTTCCCTGAGGTGTCTAGTTTCCAAAATGGTGTCATTTGTGGGGTTTTTCCACTGTTTAGGCACATCAGGGGCACATCCGCTAAGTATTCAAGCAAATTTTACATTCAAAAAGTCAAATGGCGCGCCTTCTCTTCCGAGCTCTGCCGTGTGCCCAAACAGTGGTTTTCCCCCACATATGGGGTCTTCTTACTCAGGAGAAATTACACAACAAACTGCATGGTGCAATTTCTCCTGTTACCATTATGAAATTGCAAAATTGGGGGCTGAAAAAAACATTTTTGTGGGAAAAATGTGAACATTTTATTTTTACGGCTCAATGTTATAAACTTCTGTGAAGCATCTGGGGGTTCAAGGTGCTCACCATACATCTAGATAAGTTCCCTGAATGGTCTAGTTTCCAAAATGGTGTCACTTGTAGGGGGTTTCCACTGTTTAGGCACATCAGGGGCTCTCCAAACGCAACATGGCGTCTGCTAATTATTCAAGCAAATTTTACATTCAAAAAGTCAAATGGCGCTCCTTCTTTTCCGAGCTCTGCTGTGTGCCCAAACAGTGTTTTTTTCCCCACGTATGGGGTATCTGCGTACTCAGGGGAAATTGCACAATGTTTCCTGTTACCCTTGCGAAAATAAAAAAGATTGGGTCTAAAGTAACATTTTTGTGAAAAAAGTTAAATGTTCATTTTTTTCTTCCACATTCTAAAAATTCCTGTGAAGCACCTGAAGGGTTAATGAACTTCTTGAATGTGGTTTTGAGCACCTTGAGGGGTGCAGTTTTTAGAATGGTGTCACTTTTGGGTATTTTCTGTCATAAAGACTCCTCAAAATCACTTCAAATGTGATGTGGTCCCTAAAAAAAATGGTTTTGTAAATTTGAGAAATCGCTGGTCATCTTTTAAACCTTATAGCTCCCCAATAAAAAAAAATTTTGGTTCCAAAATTGTGCTGATGTAAAGTAGACATATGGGAAATGTTATTTATTAACTATTTTGTGTGATATATCTCTCTGATTTAAGGGCATAAAAATTTTGAAAATTGCAACATTTTCAACATTTTCGCCAAATTTCTGTTTTTCTCACAAATAAACGCAAGTGATATCGAAGAAATTTTACCACAATCATGAAGTACAATATGTCACGAAAAAACAGGGGGATCCGTTGAAGCGTTCCAGAGTGATTACCTCATAAAGTGACAGTGGTCAGAATTGTAAAAATTGGCCCGGTCATTAACGTGCAAACCACCCTCGGGGGTAAAGGGGTTAATGGCATTTGCCATTGCTCATGGCTCTGCATTGAACACTCCACTGCTCTCGCCTCTTCTCTGAGTGACTACTCTAGTGGGACACTGATTAAAGGCTAGATCTTTTACACTGGTGTTTCCCAAACCGTCCCTCATGGCCCCCCACAGGTCATGTTCTGAGGATTTCCTTAGTATTTTCAGGTGAGAGAACCTGTGGCAATCTCCGATGCCTTAATAATAATTCCATCACCCGTGCAATACTAGTGAAATCCTGAAAACATGACTTGTTTGGGGCCGTGAGGATAGGAGTTTAGGATACTCTGCTTTACACTGAACGGTTTTCATGATCTCCCATCTGAGTAGAGAGCCCTGTTCTCTGCCCATAAAGGGTTCTGCAGGCATTAAAATGTGTATGACCATCACGTCAGGTATGTTTAGACTGCTTTCTCCATGTATAAAATACCACTGTCAACTGTTTTAGGTGTCTTTTCATGAAGCTCCGATTCCTCTCTACATTCCTCTCTTAACATGTTCATGTTTGTCGATAATTATATTCCCCAAAATGTAACAATTCTAGGATATATTTTCAAATAATTCCATGTTGTGCCTTTCCTCTGTTATTCCTACTAAAAAAAAAATAGGATAAAAAAAATATGGATAAAAGACAACTGAGTTTTGCAGAGTTGGGGTTGTGTCCCTGAACACTGTGCGCACTGAACAGTGCTGACATTATCAAGTGAAATGGCACAATGCAGAATTCAAAGAAAAGATGCTTAAGAATTGTTTTTTCATGTGGAATACAATTATGCAATGAACAGACATGACAAAGGACTTAATGGCATATAACTTTCCAGATCAAGTGGAGAAAGTGACATTCTGAAATCACTTAATGTTGAGGAAAAAAATGTGAAATAAGTGAATGATTTAATGACAGATTTTTTTTTTAATCAGCTTTTTTCATCAATATTTTCTGAGAGCTATAATTATTAAATTGTTTAAAAATTAACTTTTCCATCGACAGAGCTTATTTACAGGGTTAGTTCTCGCCATCGCTGTAAATGTACCCAATTTGAACAAACTCCTCATAGGGTAGCACTAAAAAACCTCTGTTTTGCTTTAGGCTTCTTTCACTAATCAGTTTTTCTCTTGTACATGAAAAGAAAGCAGACAGATTTTCATCAGTGTGCTGGATAAAATTGATAAAATTTTCATCAATGCTTAGACATTGTGTCAGTCTTGTTTTTCTTTTAGAAAAACAAACCTAATTGTGGTTTCTTAAGCTTCTCCTAGTATTAGACAGTGAAAAAGGGACAGTTCATGGATGTAACCAGTATCATTAGATTGATATTTGTTTTTTTCACTTATTTGTTCACTTAAAGGGAATTTGTCCATATGATCAACCCAACCCTACTAATTTATCTATATGGGCCTACAGATCATAAGAAGCTGAATAATGTGATACCTTGATATCTGCAATCCAATGTTTTATTCCAGAGAAATCCACATTTTTCTTCTATGTAAATGAGCTGTTGAGGGCTATGGGCCAGACGCTGATCTCCATAAGAATCTGCCTCCAGGGCTTATTATAAATGAAAGGGACCATTACCAGTGTGGGACATGTAACTAACGCAGTCCAGTAGAACTGAACTTTGTCTCATAACAAACACGTTAGCTGCTGCAGCTCTCACAGCTCAGCTGTATGGTAACACTACTGCAGCACTGTCTGCCTGTGAGCTGGAAGCTGAAGCTGTGAGGAACCTGCAGATGTGTCAGGTATAATCACACACAGCTCTGCAGTGAGGTCAGGAGAGCAGAGAGCGGCCATTACACATCATATTTTTGCAGACTATCAAGGATGTGTTATTGGGGTCTTGGTTGACTAAAGCAATATTTGCTGAATGTGAAACCTATAAGATTACAGCTCAGATTGTGACATGTAGTTATGTAGCTCCTAAGATAAAAGCTATCAGTTTAAGAGATAACTGATCAAAAAGTACTCTTGGGGTTTTAGCAAATAAAGACATTCAATGAAGTGAAGAGAGATTTTTTGTAAACCTTTATAGAACAGCGCTAGTTCTGATTTATTGCGCCTTCTCTTAACTTATAGTCTGTAGTGAAGGGCATGATCTGAAGGCATTTTATGTATCTTTCATTGTGGGTTGTGTTTTTAGTTAAGTTGGGTAGACGTTAATGGCGTAGACTTTTGTTGGCTGTTTAAATATTTTTGAAAGCTGCTTTTTTTCTTAATAGTGTCATTGTCCTCCATGGAGTCTCTCAATTCTGCTACTAGAATCAGGTTTTTGTTGTCCTTCCCAAGGTCAACACATTGCGACAGATTTCTTGTCTTGTGAATTCTGTTAAACCTTTGGATTTCATTTTAATTGCCCACATTTGTCATTTTTCAGGGACAACCTGTTGGGGACTGTGACTTTAACATCCGTCTGGCTTGCATTGAAAAGGAGATCATTTTTCCCAGACATGAAAAAATGAAGACTGGACATATAGATAAAACCCAGGAACCTTTTAGTGTTCGGAATAAGCCATTTTTTGACATTAACACAGCAAGAAAGGTATGTGTATGAACTAAAAGGGAAAAACTTTCACATTATTTCTTCCAGATCTAGGGTATGTAGAAGTGTGATTCCCTTATGTTTGCAGTTGCATCACTCTTATATCGGTGTGTATCTTTCATCAATTCAAAGGGGTATTGATTATAACCATTTTGGCTTTTTATAAGTTGGTATACTACAAAAATGATGAAATGGCATAGAAACCCAACATATCCACTGTATGACATACACCAAAGACATCCATTTAACCAATATATCTTGAGCTTTTCAGTGTTTTTTTGTGACATATTCATTAAACAGATGACATGGGGCATGGACATGGTGGGCAGATACCTAACAGTGGTATCAGTGGGTTATAATAGCATTACTTTTATGGATATGTCCTATTACATATCCATTACAATGATTCCATTGTAGTCCGTTAGTAATGGATGCAGCCGATAGGCAACTTTCACAGTCTGCATTAACATATACAGTATGTATATGTGCACACACTGAGTATTTGCAGTATATTTTCCTTCACAAAAAGTCAGAGTGTTAGGAAAAATGCTGCCTAAAATTACATGTGGTTTAGGAGCCTTTTTATGCTAATTTTTGATGCGTTTTTACTTGCATTTTTTTTCCTATTCATTTGAATGGGTAAAAAACGCAAAGCCGCTGAAAGAATTGACATGCTACAGATTTGAAAAAACGTTTTGATGGTTAAAAAATTCAAGGAAAAAATACTCAGCAAGTGCGTTCGATTTCAGAAATCTCATTCACTTTATTAGTACTGTAAAGTTCAATGTTTTGTACCCTTGAAAAACACTGAAAAAACAAGACAAGCTCATGCAATGAGAGCTTTTCCCAACATGTATGTCAAAAGTAATCTGTCACCCCCTTGGATGTATGTAACCTATTAATATGAATCTGTCACCCCCTTGGATGTATGTAGCCTATTAATATAGGCATACAGGTTATAGAATGGTTAAAATAGTCATACCTGTATGCCCATATCTGCGGTCTTTTTCAGAAATCCTTTTTTTTTTTTTTTTTTTTTTTATGGTAATGAGTTCTTCCAAGCTTTGGAGCTTGTGGTGTCTGGAAGAAAATACTGCCTCTGGTCTTCATTAGCGTACCAGCCCCTTCCTATCAGCGTCACAGGGCCCTGTGAGGTGTAGTGGTGGCCCCGCAATCCTGCGCCCTGCAGTAGCCTGATTACACTTGACATTTCTGCACTTTTATGAGCATTGGCTTCTTTTTTCTAGTGCACAGGCGCTGGTGAGTCACTGCTTCTTCCACTCCAGTGACCTCAGGTGTGCTCGGTGATAAGGTGTTCACTCCACTCCGATCTTAGTGACTTGCCTGCGCAGAAGAAGGAAGAAGCCAGTGCCCGTAGAAGGGCGCAAACGTCAAGTGTAATTGCTCTGTTGCACATCACAGGACACTGTAACACTGATGGGAGAGGTCTGGTATGCTAATGAAGACCAGAGGCAGAGTTTTCTTCCAGACACTGCACTACCCCAGAGCCTGGAAGAACTCATTAGCATAAGAGGATTTCTGTACAACAAGAGCACAGATATGGGCATACAGGTGTGACCATTTTAAACATTATATAACCTGTATGCCCATATTAATAAGTTACGTAAGTACAAGGGGGCCGTTAATGCAATGTGATCATAGCCTAAGTAGGTAAAAGTATTGTTACACGAGACTGAGGGTGTCAAAGCAGTACCTTTTAAATGGTCACTAAACAAGACAACTTGAAGGTGTTATCCACTACCAGGACAGCCCCTTCTCATTCCTCATGTTTGGCCTCGTTAATATAAAAACGCCTATACTCACCTACAGCGCCTGCTCCATTCCAGTGGTGTCAGGACTCGCGTTCCCAGGGCTAACATGTGGTTATGTCACATGAGCCCAATGCCTAATCACTGTCCCTGCCTTCGGACAAAACAAACATCAAGAGGAAGTCAGAGAGTAGCCACAGCCCTTACTTTCCTGTTGATGTCCCATACGTCTGAGAGCGGGAATAGTGAAGCCGGCACTGATTGGGTGTAGGGCTGTGACGTAACACACTTGAGCCCCAGAAATGAAAGTGCCAACACCGCTGGAACGGCATCGGCACCCAGGGTGAGCATAGGTGTTTTTATTTTAATGGGGCCAAACATAAGGCTTGAGAAGGGGTTGTCCTGGTAGTGGACAACCCCTTTCATTTAATTTAATAATTTTCTATAAATTCTGCATGCAAATTACTTTATCTAAGTGATGTTGCATCTGAAAAATTGCATCAAATTGCCGGCAACTACTGTAGGTGTCTCTTCTGCCTAACTTGCTCTCCACCGCCTGTTGTCAAGTGTAATCAAATGGATTACAGAAAGTGGTGGAATGGGTGGTTGTCTCTCTGCTCCTGCTCTCCTGTCTGTCAAACTGCGTATAAGCATAATAGAGAAGCTGGCTTACAGGTCGGGACAGGCAAGCTATTGGACAAGGGCAGTCACAATGCATACTGGGAAATAAGGGAAAGGAAGTTCTTCCAATTATAGTGCTGGCAGAATGCTTATGAAGAAAATCCACCAACTCAAAGACTGAATGGTAAATACAGAGCATGAGAGACAGGCAGTTCCTGGAGCAATAACGCCAAAGAAGTTTTGACTTGTGGGGGATAAAGGCAGCAGGTACATGTTTTTCTACAGGTTTCTTATTGAAAGGGGCGATACTCTTTATCTTCTTTAAAATTAAAAGCTGCCAAAAAAACCAAAGCAATAAATACAGTTTATTGAAAAAACAACAACAACATATCATAGTGGACAATGTAAAGCAGGGTTCCCCAACTCCAGTCCTCAAGGCCCACCAACAGGTCATGTTTTCAGGATTTCCTTAGTATTACACAGGTGATAATTCCATCACCTGCACAGGCAATAATTCCATCACCTGTGCAATACTAAGGAAATCCTTAAAACATGACCTGTTGGTGGGCCTTGAGGACTGGAGTTGGGGAACCCTGATGTAAAGAACACAAACATGTACAATTAAATAATATAAATTATGTTGGTCTGTGACCGCGTAAACATCCTAATCTTTCCTGCATCTACAGCATTAGAATAGTTAATATAAATGAAACAGTAACTTGTGTCCCAGAATGGGTAAAGTAATAGCACATTTGTCACATATGTCAATTTTGCGAAGACTGAATTACCTTACACTTCTTCTTTTAAACAACAACTCCATTCATCCAGAAAACTAGAAAGACTTATGCTGCATTGTTAGAAGCCATCTAACACCAGACTTGATATTATTAGCAGTCTGCTCTTGTCAGACAAATCCGTTTTTAATATTTCTAATTTCACAGATCAGTAGCTCTAGCGTTGAAAGGGAAAAAAAGTTTAGAAACTTTAATTGTATGACAGAACAGGAGCTAAGACTATAAATCCTCTGTTATCATCCAAAATCAATTTTTTTTCCGTTCGTGTTGACATGAAAACGTAACATTTCTAGGTTGCTCGCTGTCATAGAGTCAAGCTAGAAAATTAGTACAAGTCGTGGTTTTCTAACGCTGTCAGTGCCACAGTAGAGAGGAACAGTTGCCTGCAGATACTTGTCAGCCTCCCAAAGAGCCGGCTAGATCAGGAAAGATAGCGGAATCCTGCTCCTCTAAGTGATGATCATATTTCATCCCAGTAAATAATGAGAGATGAGGGCCGCTGGAGACACTGTTTTCTTATCATAACGTGCCGGGCTTTATTTTTATACTGGAGTATTTATAGACTAATAGTTTACTTGTCTGTTCTGCTGAAATGTAAATATCTACAATAGGGTTAGACCTGTTTTTCTGCCTTAGTATATTATGGGGACATCGTAACAGAGTGTATTGAGACCCCTCTATTAACTAGAGAGGAGAACCACAGCAAGGAGTGTCTCCCATTCCCTGTATGCAACTATACATTACACATCACCTGCATAATATGGCCTCTGGTCTTTATCTGGAAAACCTTCATAGGCTGGACTAAAACAGGAAGGGGCCAATTAATTAAAGGGAAGCTATCAGCTGGCCTCCCCCAACCCCCCCAAACCGCCACCATGAATTTATTGAACCCTATATCTATTCTCTAACGAGTCCCTTTTCGTGGCTCATTGATTGCTGAATCACTATAAAATGAATATTAAAAATGCTTTCGATATGCTAATTATAGGATGACCAGTCATGGGGGCATTGATTTCCCCAGACTAATCTTTCCACTAATCATGTTTGCACACCTATGTGAGCATAGGTTACTTGATTTGCAAGAGTGTGGTCACTGCTGGCTCTTTCCAAATTTCGCAGATTCACGCTACATTCTGCCTCCCTTGCAATGCGCAGTGAAGCCAAGTGTACACTCCCTGGCTTCACTGACACACTGGCGGGAGGTCTTACATCCCCCTATATACCAATAATGAAACACATAACCCAGAAGTGAGGTGTGTGTTTCATTGGTGGTGTATTAGAGATGTAAAACCAGCTTTGAATTGTTTTACTGACGACTGCATGGAGCTCCTCCGTGGCTGGCTGAGTCCGGCATGACTGCTGCCTTCCTGGCCATGTGCAGTGCACCAGTGAAGCGACAGCAGCGTCCAGTCACATGACCGCAAGTACGCAGTTTGCATACTTCCGGCTACATTCTGACTAGACATGCTCAGCCTCGCACAGACTTGTTTTTTCCTCTTTGTTCCAAGAGCCATAACTTTATTTTTCCATCTACATAGCTGTATCAGGATTTGAGTTTTGTCGGACAAGTTGTATTTTTGAATGACATCATTCATTTTATTTATTTTTTTTATTTACCATGTTCACTATATGGTAAAACGGACTAGGCGCTATAATTCTGCAGGTCAGTACAAGTAATACATGCCAACCATGTATAGCTTTTTTTATTTAAGTGGTGAAAATAAATTCTGAAATTTGTAAGAAATTTTTTTTTGCTTGTGATGCCATTTTCCGAGATCCGTAACGTTTTCATTTTTCGAAATATGGGGCTGTGTGAGGGCTTATTTTTTGTGCCCTGAGCAGATGGTTTTAATGATACCATTTTGGGATAGATAAAGTGTTTTGATCGCCTATTATTGCAGTTTATTGCAATGTTCTGGCAGCCAAAAAACGTAATTCTGTTTTGTTTTGTTTTTTCTTCTTGTTCTTGTTAGAATCCGCAGCATGTTCATTAATTTTGCGGAAGCGCTGCGGAATCAATGTGCGGATGGTACCCAAGTCTGGATGAGAGGAGACTCTCATCCAGACCTGGTTACCAAAGAACCTGTAAAAAAAAGAATAAAATAAAGTTTATACTTATCTTCTGATGTTTTCCCTCCGTCGCGCTGTTGTCTGAAGGACCTGCCACGTCATTGAGTCATGTGACCCACCACATGACTCAATGACGTCACCGCAGGTCCTGCACACAACAGCGTGAGCCGCTCAAGACTCCGGACGGGGCAGAGAATGCATCAGAAGGTGAGTATAAAGTTTATTTTTTTATTTTTTACCATTCTGAACAAGTTGTCAAGCACTTTTCCAAGTGATGCTTGGAGAAGTGCTTGATAACCCGCATGCGGAAATGCATGCAAAGACGCCTCACAAACGCTTCTACCTGGCGGGAAAACCGCATGTAATATCCGCATGCGATTTTCCCGCCAGGGAGAAGCGTAAAAAATATGCTTCAGGTCCGCAACGTGGGCACATAGCCTTACGCTGTTTATAGATCGGATTTATTTTATATTTTGATACATCGAGCTTTTACACATGCAGTGATACCAAATATTTGTGTTTCTTATTTTTTAATTTTATTTTTAATGAGGCGAAAGGAAGGGGGTTTCAACTTGTGTATGTGTTTGTTTTGTTTTTTTTCCATTTTTTTTCCCCCGCTTTTTTGTTACTGTTTGTTTGTCCTCTTAGGGGCATTGAGGTACAATCGGAGGCTCTCTCCTCCTGTACCAGTCGCCATCACGTTTTGTTAAAGATGATTGTAATTGTTCATGTATGTATAACCCCTTTTTTTTTACATGTAAAGCGCCATGGAATAAATGGCACAATAATAATAATAATTGAAGCTACGATCGTCCGATCCCTTGTGCTATGTACATTGCAGTGCATAAGTACTGCTATATATAGAGAAAATAATAATCTCCTATGAGCACCAGCAATGGGCTGGCTTTTATAGGAGTATTGTAATGAAATGTGTTGTCATGACAACCAATCGGCGCCTTGCGATCACGTCACGGCACGTTCATGGGATTGTGGAATGATGCACTTCCCCTCCACTCTGTCGGGGCTTGTTAAATGCCGCTGTCAGAGATTGACAGCCCGATTGAACAGGTTAACAGCCGCTGGCAGAGCTCCACTCCACACATGGCTGTTAAAGGCATCTGATGGCAGATTAAATCAACCATCATGTGCTGGGAAAGTCAGGAACACGAGGGATTAGGCAGGCCACTGATTTCAAGCAGACAAAAGACAAGCTTTCAAGCAGAAAGACAAAGGATCTCTGCTTCCGAAAAGCATCAAATAGTGCAATGTCTTGGACAAGGTATCACAACATTAGATATTTAACGAAAACATAAGCGTGATTATCGCCTTGTGAAAAGATTCGTGGCTGATACAGAACACAGACTGGTTCATGCAGATAAAGGCATAATCATGAAGGTTTCTGCCAGACAAATCGGATTAAGAGAGCAGTTGCTAAAATATCATTACAAAGCAGCAAACAGAGATCTGAAGCTACTGATGCCTCTGGAGTCTCAAGATGTAAGGTCCCTGAAGGAGTGAAAATTACCTTGACAAAAGTATATTTAGTCTAACTGACTACTTTCTTCCATTTAACAAAAAGAACTGTGCCATCCGTAGCAAAATCATCTTTAAGCATGACAATGCACCATCTCATGCTGCAACGAATACCTCTGAGTCTTCGGTTGCTATGGGCATAAAAGGAAAGAAGCTCAAGGTGTGGCCACCATCCTCCCCTGGCCTCAACCCTATTGAGAACTTTTGGAGTATCCTCAAGTAAAAGATCTATGATGTGAACTGCCTCCCACTATCAGAACATCCGCTCTGTGAGGCCATTCTGACATCCTGCAAAGAAATTCAAGCAGAAGCTATCTGAAGACTATTAGGTTAAATGGATGTAAGAATTGTGAAGATGATCTAAAAAGAAAGGGGTCCTTTGGTAACATGTAACGTGGCCAGCTAAGATGTTTTTGATTGAAAAGGCTTTTGATTTCAGTAAATGTGACCTCTTAATGCTGCAAATTCAACAAATGATCATTTTCAGTTGTTTACAACCTATACAATGTTTGGAAGCTCTGTTTTGCATAATAATTTGGAAAAGTGCATTTTGACTTTTTTTTTTTTTTTAGTTTTGAAAAAAATTACTGTCATCATTTGAAGGTTTGTCCAATTGACTGCATGGCATATATAAATGAACTATATTGCTTAAATTGTTTTATGCCCATAAGTTTTTGAAAATTTCAACTACCGTATATACTCGAGTCTAAGCCAACTTTTTCAGCACATTTTTTATGCTGAGAAAGCCCCCCTCGGCTTCTATCCGGGTATACACTGTGGTATATACTATGCTGGCCGTGGAAGGTGGTGATGGGGGGGGGGGGGGTGGTTTGCGGCCACGGAGGAGCAGGGCACAGGCAGTAGCCAGCTGCTGCAGCTACCACGTGTGACTGCTACTAAAAGAAATGAATATTCACTCTTCTCCACGCCCATGGGAGTGGAGAGGAGTGAATATGCATTTTCTTTAATAGCGCGCAGTGTCAGCCGCAGCACTGCAGCAGCGCAGCGATCCTCTGTGCCCACTATTAGAGAGTATGAATATTCACTCTTCTCCACTCCCATGGGCGTGGAGAAGAGTGAATATTCATTCTCTTTAGTAGCGAGCACAGAGGATCGCTGAGACGCAGCATGAGCTGTGGCCACTGCTGACACTGCGTGCTGTTAATGAAAATTAATATTCACTCTTCTCCACGCCCATATCCCCACAGCTAACCTCAGCATCTAAGGGCACATGGCAGTGACATCATGCGCTGCTCAGATGCTGAGATCATCTGCTGGCAGACAGGACGCAGCACTGGAGCAGAGTGGAGGAAGGTGAGTAGAAGTGTTTATTTTTTTCATGTGTGCAGTGATGGGGGGTGGGCATCCTTACCTGGATGGGGATGAGGGGTCCATGCATACCAGGATTGGTGATGAGTGGGCCATGCATGCCAGGATTTGGAGATGAGGGGGCCATGCATGCCGGGATTTGGAGATGAGGGGGCCATGCATGCCAGGATTTGGAGATGAGGGGGCCATGCATGCCAGGATTTGGAGATGAGGGGGCCATGCATGCCAGGATTTGGAGATGAGGGGGCCATGCATGCCAGGATTTGGAGATGAGGGGGCCATGCATGCCAGGATTTGGAGATGAGGGGGCCATGCATGCCAGGATTTGGAGATGAGGGGGCCATGCATGCCAGGATTTGGAGATGAGGGGGCCATGCATGCCAGGATTTGGAGATGAGGGGGCCATGCATGCCAGGATTTGGAGATGAGGGGGCCATGCATGCCAGGATTGGGAGATGAGGGGGCCATGCGTGCCAGGATGGGGAAATTTATCAATAGCTGCTGCATTTCCCACCCTAGGCTTATACTCGAGTCAGTAAGTTTTCCCAGTTTTTTGTGGTAAAATTAGGTGTCTCGGCTTATATTCGGGTCTGCATATACTCGAGTATATTCGGCTGTGATCCCACCCCAGCACTGACTGACAGCCGACTCAGCAGTGTACCAGTGTTCTGAGTGTTGATCGAAGCTGTGCCGGCCACGCCTCAACAACTGGAAGCCAAAGAATGCCAGAAGGCATAAAGTTCATTTTCTGCCTGTAGCTGGGGCTTCAGTGCGGAGGCCGCACAGCTTTACAGCGCTATAAACCTGCAGATTAACAGCGTTTGGGGACATGACCGGTTCCCTTCAATTTCTAACTTCTGTAATAATCTACGAAATTTATCTGTCAAGTGAATTACATTAATTTCAGTTTCTCAAAGGGACATGCATAGCCCTGTAGTGTTTATGTGGAAATGCAGGAACTAGTTTAGAATAGTTTAAATAAAATTCGCTGCCACATTAAAATATAAAAAGAAGTTATGCAGACCAGAAGGAGGAATACATTTTCCAAACATTAGTAGTCTTTTTTTTCTGATATGTTACAGTATATGTCGCATACACAATACACTACCTATCACTCATACAGTGGATTGAAGAAAGTTTTAGCATCCCATGTGATTTGAGGGCATTACTCCATACAAAGGTGGCAAATCTTCCTTATTTGGTTAAATGTTTAACCCTTTTGTGGAATATCACAGTCATCATAGTCACATGGAAGGAGGTTCAGAGGACAAATGCCCTTTTTCTAATTCCAAAGGTGTGCCATTGTGGGTCCACACAGAGATCCTGTAGAACGGGGAGGGTGGATAGAGCGTTACAGAAAAAGACCTACCTGGCTGCACATCAGGGAGCATGAATCTAATGACAAGTTTTCCTGTAAAGGCGCAGTCAGACAGCCATATTTCCCATGCAAGGATTGCATCGCAATCCTCAGACTGGCCATTGGCTCTCCTGACCGGAACGTAACAGCATGTTTGTCTGTTCAGCTGTCATGCTCCGGTCAGGAGAGCCAATGGCCAATCTGAGGATTGCGATGCGATCCGCGCTCAAGTCAGCCATCTGAATGCGCTCTAAATGTAATTTGTGAAGCAATAAATATATTTCCAAAACCTTCCTTTATTCCAATCACAGATTCAGGTCTCCTAGGTGACCAATTAAAAAAAAAATAAATCTAAAACTTCCCAAAATTATAAGGAAGAATATGTAAAAAAATTAAAATTGCACACATTTGCCATTCTTAACCGTCAAAAATAATAAGATATGAATGTATTTTTGACATTTTGTGAGCGCTGAAAATAAATTAAAATTGCAGAATGACTGTTTTCTGGTCACTTTGCCTCCGTCATATATAACCACAAAATAGTACGAATGAAACAACTCGTGTTGCAAAAAAGCAAGCCCTTACACAACTCTATCAACCAAAAAGTAAAAATAAATAAATATACGTTATATTCGATCCTTAGAGTATGGCAACACAAACCTATATACTGTGTATGTGTACATATAATAGAATAGATTTTTCTTTCCTTTACTTACAAAAGCATGGAAAATATGTACATGCGTTATCACTATAACTATATTGACTCGTAAAACAAATTTGTCATTTTACTGCAAAGTGAATGCTGTAAACACAAAGCAAAAAAATAAATATATATTTTTTTCCTTTATTCAATACATTAATTAATGGTCCAGCAAAAAAACAAGTCTTCATGCTGTTTTGTTGATGGGGGGGAAAAAAAACCTGATGGGTCTTTGAAGGTGAGGATGAAAAAAACTGAGGGGGAAAAAAAATAAAAAATGGCAACTTTCTTAAGGGGTTGAAAATTAATTCCATCTTTAACGTAGTATACTGAACCTAAAATTCCATGTTGTTAGAAAGTGAACATTTACAAAGGGAGGAGAATATGTCTAACATGCCAAGTGAGTGGTACCAATTTTCTTGCTTACCAAGTTGATTTGGAAACGATTTGCATAATTTTCACTGACCTTTAATTACCGGCATCTAAACTCACAACTGATAAATTTCCACTTGTGTACTATGAATTAAAAAAGTGCGGTATTTGTTTCTTTTGTGTGTCATTTACATTGGTATATATATCTCCTCGACCCTCTACAATCTGGTTTCTGCTCTTTGCACTCCACTGAAACTGCCCCCACTAAAGTCTCTAATAATCTACTAACAGCTAAATCGAATGGTCACTGCTCCCTGCTGATTCTCCTTGATCTCTTTGCCGCATTTCACACTGTGGATCATCAGCTCCCCATCACTATGCTCCGTTCTATAGGCCTCAAGGAAACCGTTCTCTCCTGGTTCTCCTCCTACCTTTCTGACCACTCCTTCACTGTATCTTTTGCCGGCTCCTCTTCCTCTCCTCGTCCCCTTACTATCGGAGTTCCGCAGAGCTTAGTCCTAGGCCCCCTCCTCTTCTCTCTATACACTGCCCCTATTGGGCAAACAATCAGCAGGTTTGAGTTCCATTATCATCTCTATGCTGATGACACCCAATTATACACTTCTTCCCCTGACATCACCCCTACCTTAATACAAAATACCAAGGATTGTCTGTCTGCTGTCTCTAACATCACGTCCTCCCTCTATCTTAAACTGAATCTCTCCAAAACTGAACTTTTTGTGTTTCTCCCCTCTACTAACCTAACTCTACCTAACATCAAAATTACCTTGGAGGGTTCAACCATAACTCCCAAGCAGCACGCCCACTACCTTGGGGAATATTCAACACTAACCTTTCCTTTACTATAATAATAATAATAATTTTTATTTTTATAGCGCCAACATATTCCCCAGCACTTTACAATTTTACTCCCTATATCCGATCATTCACTCACTCTTGTCACCTGCATCTTAAAAACATCTCCAGAATCCAACCTTTTCTCACCTTTGAAACTGCTAAAACTCTTACTGTCGCTCTTATTCACTCTCATCTGGATTACTGCAACTCTCTTCTCATTACACTAGTTGCTCAATCGCTTCAGGGTCCAATATAAACTCATCGCTCTCACCCACAAACCTCTCCACAGTTCTGCACTGCCTTATATCTCCTCTCTCATCTCTATCGCCCTACATGTGCCCTCCGTTCTACAAATGACCTAAGACTAACATCCCCCATAATCTGAACCTCGCACCACCGTCTCCAAGACTTCTCTCGTGCTGCTCCAGTTCTCTGGAATGCACTACCATAGACGATCCGACTGATGCCTAGCCCCCATTTCTTCAAGCGCGCTTTAAAAACCCATCTCTTTAAACAAACTTACCACCTTAACTACTAAGTAAACTAACTTTCCCCTGTTCCCTCCTTCTAAATATTATTCTGAATCTGCACCCTACTAGTCATCTGTCTTCACACCCTTCATGCACAAGATAACTGCTCTCGATACTTGATTATTGCACTTAAACATATTGTCTGATGACCGGATCATGCAACTTTATATGAAAATCCCTATTTATTATAATTGCCAGACCTGAAATAACAAGCACTTTTCACCTATTGTGTCCCCCCATTTCCCTGTAGAATGTAAGCTTGCGAGCAGGGACCTCAATCCTAATGTAACTGTTTAAACTGTCTCACCTTGTATTGAATTTATTGTTTGTACATGTCCCCGCTTAATTGTAAAGTGCTGCGGAATATGTTGGCGCTATATAAATAAAAATGATTATTATTTTCCTGGCAGGAGAAACAAGGAAAACCTGTGTAGCTAAACTCTACTATGCAGAGTAATTATTTATTGCGATCATTAACCCCATTCCGCAAATGAATGTAACTGTATGTCAAGATTGGAAATGATTTCCCTCAATCTCACAGTTATGTCTCAGGAGTGGCACAGGCTCAGGAATTGTGCCCATTAGTAGTGTCACTTTGTTGTCCATTGGCACCCCGCAGCACAATCACTGGATAACAGTTTTTGCTAGAGCATCAGAGAGATCTAACAATGGCCTCCATGCCTTCCGTAAACGTCAACTCTACTGTAGCTTGTATAGTGTATTGTCAATGTGATCACAGGATTACATGTTCAAGTTCCCTTGTGGGACTAGTAAGTATTGAAAAAAAAAATGTTTTCAAGTGTAAAATAAAAAAAAATGCATATTAAAAAAAAAAAAAAACCGCTAAATCAAAATTGTAGTAATAAAAAAATATTTTAATTGTAAAAAAAAATAAATATATCCAAACCCTCGCAAAAACAACACATATTTGGTATTGTGAATTCGTAATGTCCTGCATTATAAAACTATCTTATCATTTATTATGCATGGGCAAGGCCGTAAAAACAAATGTGCAAAATGTTGCCAGAATTACTGTTTCTGTTCATCTTGCCTCACAAAAAAGTAAATAAATTATCAAAAGCTGAAAATTAAAAAAAACAAAGTGTTAAAATTCCTGTTTATTTATGTTCCTCCTCATAGTTTTTGAAAGTTTAATTAGCCAAATGTTTCCATTGTCAGATACAACACATGCTATGTTCACATAGCGTTTGCCCCTACCTTCATTGGCTTCCTTGGGGCCATGGTTTTTTTCAACTTGACTTAATTATTTTTTTCTGGACAGCTTATCAAAAAATCACGGACTTATCTTTTTTACTTTACACATTGCAAAACTATATTAAATCATAAGTGACATACTGTATCTACTGACCATAATTATGATATGAAGACCTCATCTGCATTCGCTGTAAACTATAAAATGATGAGAATTACAGTCAAACAATTCTGTATAAGTTTCTTCAGTTTCAAAAAAAATCACGGAAGCCTTAAAAATGTTTATAGGGCAAAAAAATGCCCTATTTTTACAAACAGTTCTGGAATTTCTGCATGGTTGGCAACCCTGGTTGGGGATTGATTCTGAATCCGCACAAAACGGGATTCGGTCCATGGACAGTAATCATGCCGACGGAGTCGGTGTGCTCTGACATAATTTTCAGCCCTATGCACTTATTGGAGTAGGGCAGCAAGATGTAGCAGTGTACGTTTTGCTGCGGGCCTCAACTCAAATGATGCATAACAGAGCACACTGTGACTCCGTCTGCCTCATCATGTTCAATGGCCCCTTCAGCGTATATGCCTGTACCTCATTTTGCGGGGGTTCGGATGTAAGCCCTAACGGAGCCACTGAACATGAGGGCAAATGTGTTGTGAACCCGGCCTAATCCTGAAAAAAACCTAGCCCTCATATGACTGTTGCCAAAAAACATTAGAAAAAAAAGTTATGACTCCTAGAACATGACATTAAGGTTAAGTTCCTATGATGAGTTATAAGTGAGGTTTTCACACTGTTCCGGCTATGTGGATGGAATTTCTGAAAATCTCATGCCCACTTTTTTTTTACGCTGTGTAAAAAGCGCGATAAAAATGGAAGTAACCTAATTTACCTAGTAAGTGCACAAATGTTCCAAAAATTCTACAACATAAAAAACCTCACCAAATATTTATTGTGTGATTGTAGCCTAAAGAAGTTTTTTTTTTTTTTTTTTTTTTTTATATAACAAAAGGCCAAAACTTATACCTAGTAAACTGTATATACTACAACTTGTGTGTACACAAATAAGGTCAGCAAGGTATTTTATTAAATATGAAAGCTGAAAAGGCACTTATAAAGGGAATTTTAAAAACATGCATGATGTAGACCACCAGTAACACTACAATGGAATGGACCAGAACCATGGCAAAAACGGCCATAGTGGGTTGGTTCAGTCCTAAATCGTACAAAGGCCAACGCTGGAGGCAGACACAATATCAGTGCTGAATAGGAGTAAGTAATAAAGCCCTAGATTGTAAAAGATCATTGAATCTCCACAAAAAAGGACATACAAATAATATGGTATTCGGATCTAAAAGTGTGATCTAGACCAGTGTTTCCCAAACTCCAGTCCTCACAAACGCCAACAGGTTATGTTCTCTGGATTTCCTTAGTATTGCACACTTGGTGGAAGTATCATCAAGGCATCAAGAATTCTCTCACTTGTGCAATATTAAGGAAATCCTGAGCACATCACATTTGGTGCGCTGTGAGGATGAGGAAACACTGATCTAGACAAACCCATCAAGTGAGAGTTCCGAGGAGCCCTTCCACAGTGTCTACTGTATACATTTGGACCTCTCTTGTTGGGTTTGTCTAGCTCATACTTTTAGATCCGGATACCGCATTATTTCTCTGTCCCTTTTCTTGGCAATTGATGATCTTTTACAATCTAGGGCTTTATCATTTCCTGGTATTCGTCACTGTTATCTGCCTCCAGCATTGGTCTTTGTATCAGTTCTAGTGTTGATCGAGCACTAAAATGCTTGGGTGCTCGAAGCTCGGGCCGAGCTCGCCGTGATACTCGGGTGCTCGACCCGAGCAACGAGCCCAATGTTAGTCTATGGGAGACCCGAGCATTTTTGCGGTGGCACCCCCGGCAGTCTTTTAAAAGCCTAACAAGTGCCCAAAACGATAGTGACATTGCTCAAATGACATGGGGACAGCATGGGGATCGCCCCAGGAAGCATTTCTGACCCCCAGGTCACTGCTGTCAACAACGTGGTCAGAGGTATTAAGCCACTTTTACGGGCTCACAATAAAACGTTCAAAAACGAAACTGAAACTTTTTTCCTGTGAAATATGTTAAGGAATTTCTTTTCCAGGGTAAAGACTTGTGTATAAGGTAAAATAACCAAAAACAAAAATACCCCTCCACACCATGGGCTATGTTCACAAGTAGCATTTTTTTATGCGTTTTTGCACTTTTGTATTGCTTTCAACTGTGACAAATGCATTCACCGGGAAATGTCATTTTAACATTTTACAACCTTATCTGGCCATGTGCTGTGTGACACATGCATAAAGTGCTGAAAAGACACGGGAACTGCATGGGGAAGACCCCTGGAAGCATCTCTGACACCCAGGTCACTGTCTAAAAGTGTGCCCATCATAAGTGATCCTTGCCGCATCAGAAGATGCAGACTTGCAACTATCCCCGTGCAAGTTCTAGTCCCAGGGCAGTGTTCAATTGTACCTCCCCCATTCCTTGCAATACAAGCGCAAGTATGCAGCCTGCCACCCACCCACCCCCAGGCTGCAATACTATACTGCTTGCTTGCACTTGAAATTGGACCTTTCAGGCATGCGGAGGCGGAATCTGGCCACCACGTCATGGCTGCCTGGAATCCATACTCAGTCCTCAGCCGCCCGGCGGCCGGGTGTCCATGCTCTGTCCCCAGCCGCCCCACGGCCGGGTGTCCACACACTGTTCCCAGGCGCCTGGGGGCAGCTGGGTGTCCATGAACGGTCCCCAGCAGCCCCTATTTCTCCTTGGAACATCCCCCCACACACTTTTCTTTGCCCGGCCTGCTTTAGGGCAGCATTGGACGAGCCCACCAGAGAACCAGACTCCTCCGGTGGGCCCTGGCTTCTCCATCAGGGGAGTTGAGAGTGCCAAGGTGAGGAGCATGATGATGATGACAGAAGTTAGCATCTGCTTTGTTTTCTTTTAATGCAAGTGTAAATGTGCAGCCTGTCACCCACCCACCCCCAGACTGCAATGCCATACTGCTAGCTTGCACTTGAAATGGGGCCTTTTAGTTTGGAGGAGGCCGAAGCTGGCCACTACCTCATGGCTGCTTCAGCAGCGAGGTATCCATACTCAGTCCCCAGCCACCCCTATTTGTCTTGGTGTGCCTTATACATAAGATTAAGCGCGTATACCAAAACATTACCTGTGCCCTCCCCAGTGCATTTAGTGGGAAGGAGAGCCTCTTCCGCTGTAGTGTGTGCATGCCAAACCCCTGTTCATGGTAAATGCGAAGATGCCTCCCACCCTGCACCTGTCATTGCAGACTTGCAACTATCCCCGTTCAAGTCCTTGTCCCAGGGCAGTGTTCAATTGTACCTCTCCCATTCCTTGCAATGCAAGCGCAAGTATGCAGCCTGCCACCCACCCACCCTCAGGCTGCAATACTATACTGCTTGCTTGCTTGCACTTGAAATTGGGCCTTTTAGGCATGTGGAGGCGGAATCTGGCCACCACGTCATGGCTGCGTTGGCGGCCTGGAATCCATACTCAGTCCCCAGCCGCCCGGCGGCCGGGTGTCCATGCTTGGTCCCCAGCCGCCCCGCGGCCGGGTGTCCACGCACAGTTCCCAGCCACCTGGGGGCAGCTGGGTGTCCATAAACGGTCCCCAGCAGCCCCTGTTTCTCCTTGGAACATCCCCCCACACACTTTTCTTAGCCCGGCCTGCTTTAGGGCAGCATTGGACGAGCCCACCAGAGAACCAGACTCCTCCTGTGGGCCCTGGCTTCTCCATCAGGGGAGTTGAGAGTGCCAAGGTGAGGAGCATGATGATGATGACAGAAGTTAGCATCTGCTTTGTTTACTTTTAATGCAAGTGTAAGTGTGCAGCCTGCCACCCACCCACCCCCAGACTGCAATGCCATACTGCTAGCTTGCACTTGAAATGGGGCCTTTTAGTTTGGAGGAGGCCGAAGCTAGCCACTACCTCATGGCTGCTTCGTCAGCGAGGTATCCATACTCAGTCCCCAGCCGCCCCTATTTGTCCTGGTGTGCTTTATACATAAGATTAAGCTCGTATACCAAAACATTACCTGTGCCCTCCCCAGTGCATTTAGTGGGAAGGAGAGCCTATTCCGCTGTAGTGTGTGCATGCCAAACCCCTGTTCATGGTAAATGCGAAGATGCCTCCCACCCTGCACCTGTCATTGCAGACTTGCAACTATCCCCGTTCAAGTCCTTGTCCCAGGGCAGTGTTCAATTGTACCTCTCCCATTCCTTGCAATGCAAGCGCAAGTATGCAGCCTGCCACCCACCCACACCCAGGCTGCAATACCATACTGCTTGCTTGCTTGCTTGCACTTTAAATTGGGCCTTTTAGGCATGTGGAGGCGGAATCTGGCCACCACGCCATGGCTGCGTCGGCGGCCTGGTATCCATACTCAGTCCCCAGCCGCCCGGTGGCCGGATGTCCCCGCTTGCTCCCCAGCCTCCAGGGGGCGGCCGGGTGTCAATACTCAGTCCCCAGCCACCCCTATTTGTCCCGGTAACCTTTCCCATACTTTTCTTAGCCTGGCCTGCTTTAGGGCAGCATTGGCCGAGCCCACCAGACACCAGACTCCTCCGGTGGGTCCTGGCTTCTCCATCAGGGGAGTTGAGAGTGCCAAGGTGAGGAGCATGATGAGGATGATAGAAGTTAGCATCTGCTTTGTTTTGTTGGAATGCAAGCGCATGTATGTAGTAGCGGCTAGGCCTGAGGTGGTCAGCGTTTTGGCGCATATCCTACCTCCTCCGAGGATTGCTGGATGTTTTCCTGCTACTATCCCAGTTCTATGACTCCCGTTAAAACAAAGCTTCAGGTGATAAATGATGGATGAGGTAGTGGCAAAGGAGAAAGAGCAGGAGGAACAGGGACCATTCACATCAATATCAGGCCAGTCAACCAGATATGTCTTGTAGGATATGTTTCTGTAACAAAAGGAGCGGTTCGGCTACACAGTTATAGGGCATACAGTGAGTGCAATGCCTACCAAAAATTTAGAGGCACTCCAATGCCCCTTGGAAATGACATGGAGGTCAGAGGGCCTTAACTAAACCTTTTTTTCCATTTATAGCAACTGGGTCTCCTGTGCACTGTTCGCCTAAGCAGTGAATGGAAGGCTTTCCAAAAATTATGAGGAACTGCAATGCCCCTTACAAGAGCCATGCAGTACAGCATATTACAAACATAAGTCCCATTATTGGGGAGTGGGTCTCCCATAGGATTTGCTTATGCATTCCAAGCAAAAGCTTCCAAAAATTAGGACGGAGCAACTTGCAATGCCCCTTACAAGAGGCATGCAGTACAGCATATTACAAACATAAGTCCCATTATTGGGGAGTGGGTCTCCCATAGGATTTGCTTATGCCTTCCAAGCAAAAGCTTCCAAAAATTAGGACGGAGCAACTTGCAATGCCCCTTACAAGAACCATGCCATACAGCATATTACAAACATAAGTCCCATTATTGGGGAGTGGGTCTCCCATAGGATTTGCTTATGCCTCCCAAGCAAAAGCTGACAAAAATAAGGACGGAGGAACTTGCAATGCTGGCACCCTGGTGGTATAGTGGTGGTGGAGGCTGAGGATAAGGAGAAGAATATAAAACAGCCGAAATGAGGAAGCATATACCTATGTGTTGGTGTGAAGCGGTGCATGTGAATACACCTCCCGAAATAACACAGTGGATTTGACTTTGTTACTCTGCTGTCATTTGGTGGTGATGAGAAGTCTGGCCCAATCCAGCCCTTGTTCATTTTGATAAGGGTCAGCTTGTCAGCATTGTCAGTTGACAGGCGAGTGCGCTTATCAGTTATAATTCCCCCAGTGGCACTAAAAACACGGTGCGATAATACGCTAGTGGCAGGGCAGGCCAGGACCTCCAAGGCGTACAGAGCGAGTTCATTCCAAGTGTCGAGCTTGGATACCCAATAATTAAAAGGCACAGAGGAATCACGGAGGACGCTGGTACGGTCGGCAAGGTACTCCCTCACCATTTTTTGAAACTTTCCACTCCTTGTGAGAGTACCCCGCGCCTCAGGGCCTGTAAGCTGGGCTGGTGTCAGAAATCTGTCCCAGAACGTTGACAGTGTTCCCCTGCCTCTGCTGGATTGGAGTTGCATCTCTCTCGCCTGTACGCCTTGGTTGGGCAACGAACTGTGACCTCCGCCGCTAGCGTGTTCAGATGGGAATTTTTTTAAGAGTTCTGCAGCAAGGGCCTTCTGGTACTGCCCCATTTTTGTAGACCTCTCCACCTCAGGAATAAGAGAGTGAAAGTTCTCCTTGTAGCGGGGGTCTACAAGTGTCACCAACCAGTAATGACTGTCACCCAACATTTTGACAACGCGAGGGTCACGGTTAAGGCAGCGTAACATAAAGTCAGCCATGCGTGCCAGACTGGTAACGGGCAAGATTTCCGTGTCCTCACCAAGATGACGACTGACCATGCTCTCCTCCTCCTCCTCCTCCCCCCTGTCCTCAGGCCACCCACGCTGAACCGACGGTATGACACTTGTACAGGTACTACCGTCTACAGCGCATGCTAGCAGCTCCTGTTCCTCCTCCTCCTCCTCTCCCTCATTGTCCCCCAGTGCACGTTGGGATGAGATGAGGCTGGGCTGTGTGCTTTGGGACACGTGCTTGTGTAGTGCGGGGATGGCACACCGGGCAAAATAGTGTCGGCTGGGGACCGAGTACCGAGGGACGGCCACCGCCTTAAGATTGCGGAAGGATTCCGTCTCCACCAGCCTAAAAGGCAGCATTTCCAACGCAAGCAGTCGTGAAATGTGCGAATTTAGGACTGTGGCCTATGGGGCGTTAGCTGCGAATTTCCGCTTTCGTTCAAAGGTCTGGGATATGGACAATTGAACGCTGCGGTGGGACGTGGACGTTGATGCTGTTTCTTGAGAAACTGCCATAACAAGTAAAGACTGAGAGGAGGGGGCATCTTTACATGCAGTATGGACAGGGGATTGCCTTGCACACACAACAGGGGGTTCTATTGCACCGACAACAGTGGAAGAAGCAGTGGTGACACCCGCTGACTCTGGTCGTGGACCCTGGGTTTCGCCCCACAAAGTCGGGTGCTTTGCTGCCATGTGCCTGATCATGCTGGTGGTGGTCAGGCTGGTAGTTTTGTCACCCCTGCTGATGCTGGCATGGCAGGTGGAACATATGGCCTTTTTGGGATTATCAGCAGAGTCTTTAAAAAAATTCCAGACTCTGGAAGACCTACCGCTTGTACTTGCAACGTCCCTCGTGTTGGTGTTACGGGGAACGGTTGCCCGCCTTCTGTCTGCGGTCACCACACTGCTTCTTCCTGCCTGTTGGGGTACTCTGCCTCCCTCCCCCTGTGTGCTGCTGGCCTCACTCTGCATGTCCTCCTGCCACATTGGGTCAGTTACTAGATCATCCACCACCTCCTCCTCTTCCACTTGCACACCACGATGCTCCTCCTCACTTACTGGCAATTGTCTTGTCATCGTCCACCTCTTGTGACAAATTGCCAACGTCGACTTCCTGTGGACGTTGCTGTTCAAATATTTGGGCATCGCTACATGGGATCTCCTCTTCCACCACTTCAAGCGTATCAGGCGAGGGGCACAAATATGGAAATGGACCAGTGAACAGCTCTTCAGAGTGTCCAAGTGTGGGATCAGTTGCTGTGTGACGACACTCGGCATGGTGGGAGGAAGGAGCATCAGGGTGAGGAGGAGTATGCGGTTGAGACTCACGGCTACCGTGTGGAAGACAGACCGGAGGTGGTGGTGCCCAGGTAACTGGAAGTATTATCTGCTATCCAATTAATAACCTGTTCACACTGATCAGTTCTCAATACTGGTGTTGTTCTGTGCTTCCCTAGTAATTCAGTCAAGAAGTGGGAGCGAGAAGATGTGGCTTTTGGTTGTGGCACATTTTCACCTTGGCCACGGCCCCGTCCTCTGCACGAACCATCACCAGAACGTCCAGTTCCACGTCCCTTGCCACGCGCCTTGCCCATTGTAAAGGAAGTAAAATAGCTTACACTTGCACTATCAATGGAAAAAGGGTAATAAAAAGTAGATTAGAACCGTGGAAGAGAAAAATCACAGTTCTATTTCTCTGACCTACACCCGACTCTTTTAAACAATCAGGGAGAAACTATTACTGTTTTTCTTTACGGAAAATATACCAAAACCTGAATAATAGAGATTTTTTACCGTGGGATGGCAAAACCACAGTTATTGTTTACTGGGGTATACCAGACTTTTATAAATAGATATAATTGCGGCTGAACAGTGAGCGACACACTCAAACTGTTTTTTTTTAGATACAAATGGCCCAAAAGTGGATAATACAGAGGTTTGAACCTTGGAAGTGCAAAACAACACTTCTGTTTCTCTAGCCTACACCTGACTATTTTCAACAGATATATTTGTGTCTCAAAAAATCAGAGACACGTTTTTTTTTTTTTGGGGGGGGGGGGGGGGGGGACACCAAAAGGTTAAAAAGACGGGTATTTGTACAGTGTGACGGAGGAAAAAAAAAAGAGGATTTAGGTGAAAAAAAAAATAATTTTTCCTGTCCCCTGAGACCTGGAGCTAAGTCCAGCAATTTCAGCAACAGGAGCAGCACACAGGACTGTAATGCAGCGTTTGCTGGTATAACCACTGCGTCTCCTATACAGCCTGCCTGCCTGATATCTGGGATGGATATTAGTCCTGAGAAGGACTGTTTGTTTGATCTGGCAGCCTTTACAGACCCTACACTAACTATTTCGCAGTTTATATCTCTCCCTAAATCAGCAGCGCTGTCCCTACACTGTCTGATCCGGAGCGACTGTGTCCAAGATGGCGGCGCCCGGTTTTAAATACTCGAGGTGACGCTGTGCGGCCAGCCAATCACTGTAATGCCCACAACCAACATGGCTGCGGCATTCCAGTGACTGGCTGGCAATCCCTGCATGTTCATTGGCTCTGTAAAGAGCACCAAACGTGCAGGGCGGAGACCCGAGCTCCCGCCCGAGTAACCCGGAAATGCTCGGTGCTCGCCGAACATCCCGAGTAGCGTGATGCTCGGGCGAGTACCGAGCAGTGTCGAGCATGTTCGCTCAACACTAATCAGTTCATATTGAACCACCCACTCTGGTTCTTTTGCTGAAGTTCTGGGCCATTATATTGTAATGTACTCTATATCATATGTTTTAAAATCCCCTTAATAAATTCTTTTTTTTGTGTGTTATTTTTTTTGCCATTTCTCATTCCTAATACAAAATATTTCTTTGCTGACATTTTAGTGTTCATACTATCTGTTGTATACGTCTGTTGGCTAGTTATACGCTCTCCATTTTTTTCATACACCTGTATTGCGCCACGTATTACTGTTATTGGCTGTGCCCACACAATAGTATTATTTCAATAAAGGACAAAACTGTGACGACAAAGGGTTAAGTAGACTCTACATGGATATGTACTGTATATGTATTCTATTAATAAGGAGGGTCTGTTCAGTGATATTTGTTCGATTGCCAAAGCTATCCAGGGATTTGATATATTTTTTTATGTTTTTGCTGATGTTTTAGTTTGTAAAATGTGGCGTCTTCTGCACCTGCTTCTCTATTCACTGCACAAGTGTTTTACGAAAATCCTTGCAATTATTTGGGTTATGCAAAGAACTGGAGTGTGAAATGGCAGATGTTTTCTTAAAAATTGTTATTTCTACCATTAAGCCTTTTATCTGCACATTTAATTAATTATTGCAAGGTTTAACGAGAACAAAGTCTCACCTAGTCAGATACATGTACAAGTTGGGAATTTATTCTCTTTATGACCTTGACTATACGTCTCAGTTCTGACTTTTTGGTCTCAGTGATTTCTAGATTTTTCTATTACTAGGATTTATTTGTTGTAGGAACTCTACATAACTATCCTTGATAGCTACCATAGATTTTGAATGTACAGTGGTTCAACAAGTTTAAAATATTAAATTATAATATTATATAAATATTAAAATAAAAAAATAAAGGCCATTTTTTCCCAAAGCCCTTCACATGTCATACTAAAATAAGAAAACATACTGTATATACGTAAAGCGAGTCGTTACAGTCGGAGATCAGGTGTAGCTACTGGAAACTGTAAATTACTTTTTATACTGAGGACAAGCGATTCAAGGTCCTGTACAGTACACTGTGCCCTAGAAAAATAAATTGAAGCCTTCCTCATCTGGTGTTTAAAGAAGCCGTTCATCCTGCCACAAGTAAAGAGCGGTACAGAACATGTAGTGCTGTACTTTAAAGATGCGCACACACTTAAAGGGGTTGTTCCCTTTCATGAAAAGTTGATGAAAGGCTGCAAGCTATTGTAAAGAAGCAAACCAAGCTTGTCTCACCTTCCCCAGGTCCACCAGTGAGTCTCATCGCTGCTCCCAGGGTCTGACTAGCTGTAAAGGAAGTAAAATAGCTTACACTTGCACTATCAATGGAAAAAGGGTAATAAAAAGTAGATTAGAACCGTGGAAGAGAAAAATCACAGTTCTATTTCTCTGACCTACACCCGACTCTTTTAAACAATCAGGGAGAAACTATTACTGTTTTTCTTTACGGAAAATATACCAAAACCTGAATAATAGAGATTTTTTACCGTGGGATGGCAAAACCACAGTTATTGTTTACTGGGGTATACCAGACTTTTATAAATAGATATAATTGCGGCTGAACAGTGAGCGACACACTCAAACTGTTTTTTTTTAGATACAAATGGCCCAAAAGTGGATAATACAGAGGTTTGAACCTTGGAAGTGCAAAACAACACTTCTGTTTCTCTAGCCTACACCTGACTATTTTCAACAGATATATTTGTGTCTCAAAAAATCAGAGACACGTTTTTTTTTTTTGGGGGGGGGGGGGGGGGGGGACACCAAAAGGTTAAAAAGACGGGTATTTGTACAGTGTGACGGAGGAAAAAAAAAAGAGGATTTAGGTGAAAAAAAAAATAATTTTTCCTGTCCCCTGAGACCTGGAGCTAAGTCCAGCAATTTCAGCAACAGGAGCAGCACACAGGACTGTAATGCAGCGTTTGCTGGTATAACCACTGCGTCTCCTATACAGCCTGCCTGCCTGATATCTGGGATGGATATTAGTCCTGAGAAGGACTGTTTGTTTGATCTGGCAGCCTTTACAGACCCTACACTAACTATTTCGCAGTTTATATCTCTCCCTAAATCAGCAGCGCTGTCCCTACACTGTCTGATCCGGAGCGACTGTGTCCAAGATGGCGGCGCCCGGTTTTAAATACTCGAGGTGACGCTGTGCGGCCAGCCAATCACTGTAATGCCCACAACCAACATGGCTGCGGCATTCCAGTGACTGGCTGGCAATCCCTGCATGTTCATTGGCTCTGTAAAGAGCACCAAACGTGCAGGGCGGAGACCCGAGCTCCCGCCCGAGTAACCCGGAAATGCTCGGTGCTCGCCGAACATCCCGAGTAGCGTGATGCTCGGGCGAGTACCGAGCAGTGTCGAGCATGTTCGCTCAACACTAATCAGTTCATATTGAACCACCCACTCTGGTTCTTTTGCTGAAGTTCTGGGCCATTATATTGTAATGTACTCTATATCATATGTTTTAAAATCCCCTTAATAAATTCTTTTTTTTGTGTGTTATTTTTTTTGCCATTTCTCATTCCTAATACAAAATATTTCTTTGCTGACATTTTAGTGTTCATACTATCTGTTGTATACGTCTGTTGGCTAGTTATACGCTCTCCATTTTTTTCATACACCTGTATTGCGCCACGTATTACTGTTATTGGCTGTGCCCACACAATAGTATTATTTCAATAAAGGACAAAACTGTGACGACAAAGGGTTAAGTAGACTCTACATGGATATGTACTGTATATGTATTCTATTAATAAGGAGGGTCTGTTCAGTGATATTTGTTCGATTGCCAAAGCTATCCAGGGATTTGATATATTTTTTTATGTTTTTGCTGATGTTTTAGTTTGTAAAATGTGGCGTCTTCTGCACCTGCTTCTCTATTCACTGCACAAGTGTTTTACGAAAATCCTTGCAATTATTTGGGTTATGCAAAGAACTGGAGTGTGAAATGGCAGATGTTTTCTTAAAAATTGTTATTTCTACCATTAAGCCTTTTATCTGCACATTTAATTAATTATTGCAAGGTTTAACGAGAACAAAGTCTCACCTAGTCAGATACATGTACAAGTTGGGAATTTATTCTCTTTATGACCTTGACTATACGTCTCAGTTCTGACTTTTTGGTCTCAGTGATTTCTAGATTTTTCTATTACTAGGATTTATTTGTTGTAGGAACTCTACATAACTATCCTTGATAGCTACCATAGATTTTGAATGTACAGTGGTTCATCAAGTTTAAAATATTAAATTATAATATTATATAAATATTAAAATAAAAAAATAAAGGCCATTTTTTCCCAAAGCCCTTCACATGTCATACTAAAATAAGAAAACATACTGTATATACGTAAAGCGAGTCGTTACAGTCGGAGATCAGGTGTAGCTACTGGAAACTGTAAATTACTTTTTATACTGAGGACAAGCGATTCAAGGTCCTGTACAGTACACTGTGCCCTAGAAAAATAAATTGAAGCCTTCCTCATCTGGTGTTTAAAGAAGCCGTTCATCCTGCCACAAGTAAAGAGCGGTACAGAACATGTAGTGCTGTACTTTAAAGATGCGCACACACTTAAAGGGGTTGTTCCCTTTCATGAAAAGTTGATGAAAGGCTGCAAGCTATTGTAAAGAAGCAAACCAAGCTTGTCTCACCTTCCCCAGGTCCACCAGTGAGTCTCATCGCTGCTCCCAGGGTCTGACTAGCTGCGGCGCTGATGTCACATCAACAGCACAGCAGCCAATCTGTAAGCTCAGCTGCTCTATCCAGGGCATTCTGTCTACATGGTAGTGCCTTGCCGAAAGCTGCTGAGCTCACTGACTGGCTGCGGCACTGTGGACTTGACGTCAGGGTCGCAGCCGAAGTCAGAAACCAGGAGCAGGGGCGAGACTCATCAGTGGATCTTGGTTCGGTGAGTGTAGTTTGCTTTTTTTTTTTTATATAAAATCTTGCAGATTTTTAATGAAAGGTACAAACCCTTTATAATTTTAAAGTAACGAAAGAAGAGTAGCCATTTGTAGAAAAGGCTTATGCATACACCCAAAATTCAGATCAATGAATAATTTTGTTAGAAGCAAATATAACACACTGTACACAAAAAGATTAAAAACAATATAGTTTTTGTTCTTTCTCCACTTATGAGCCCTCCCCCTTCCTTATAAATTCCTAATTCACTTAGTTATTTCAGTAAAGATTTTAGCTGAATTTGAAAGGGACTTTCAGCTGGTTAAATGGTAAAGTTTCAAACTGCCCACTATATTCTATAGATAGGGGAGGAGAAGGAAGCTGCAGAATGCGATAACAAGCCAGCTAGAGAGAAACACAGGCTAGTAAATGTTTTACTTACTGTGTCATCACGGAGCTGGATTCACAGCTACACTGTACATCTAAATAATGTCTTCTGCTGCTGCTTCTGAAAGTATGCTACAGCGACAAACTAACATGATCTCCATTTTTCTGTCATCTCTGCTGCTGATTCTGAGGGTATACTACAGAGATAAGGAACCAGGATCTCCATTTTTCTGTCATCTCTGCTGCTTCTAAGGGTATACTGCAGAGACAAGGGACCAGGATCTCCATTTATCTGTCATCTCTGCTGCTTCTAAGGGTATACTGCAGAGACAAGGGACCAGGATCTCCATTTATCTGTCATCTCTGCTGCTTCTAAGGGTATACTGCAGAGACAAGGGACCAGGATCTCCATTTATCTGTCATCTCTGCTGCTTCTAAGGGTATACTGCCGAGACAAGGGACCAGGATCTCCATTTATCTGTCATCTCTGCTGCTTCTAAGGGTATACTGCAGAGACAAGGGACCAGGATTTCCTTTTCTCTCGGCAATCTATGGAAGACCTCATAGTATTATAGGCGTTTTCCACCCACTATCTCAGGGAAACCCATTAAAAACTATTGACAAGTGAATAAATATGGTTATTCCTAATGCAGTGACATGATAATTTATATTGAGTAGTCACCTGACACCACTCTCATCTTTTTTTCTGCCATTGCACTGTACTGCATTTGTAATTTGCTTCATCGCCTGAGCTTATTGTTATCTGTGTGACGTTAATGTCTAATGAAGCAAATTACAAATGTTTTAATGTATCTCATAATGCACTGCAATGGTAAAAAGAGATGGAGTATAGCTGTAACTTTCCAACATGCTGTTAATATCTCATCCCTGCTAACCATTGTGGCAGATCACAGCTATCTGTTACTTTTCTAAGAACGAAATGGTAATAATGATTATTTACAACTTCTGTTCACTGTTCATCTGTCATGCTAGATATCACTTTGTCACATACAGCTTTAGCATGGCATTTTACTGACTGAAGCAAAACTGTAGAAGACAGAGTGAAGCCGTGCATAAATTGTCACTATCCGGAAAGGGTTTTTTCTTATTTTGTTTCACACAAAAAGTTTCTAATATATTTGTTGCTTTAAATCCTCAGCATTTCTGTTTTCATTGAATGCATGTAAGAATGTACAGACCTAGTTCTGGTCACAGGTGGGAGATGGGTACAGTTGTAGCCAGTCTTAAAAGTTATGTGTACATCACATCTTTTTTAAGGCAGATTTTGTTCGGAATCCACCTGAAAATACTAACATATACAGTACAGACCAAAAGTTTGGACACACCTTCTCCTTTAAAGATTTTTCTGTATTTTCATGACTTTGAAAATTGTACATTCACACTGAATGCATCAAAACTATGAATTAACACATGTGGAATTATATACTTAACAAAAAGTGTGAAGCAACTGAAAATATGTCTTATATTCTAGGTTCTTTAAAGTAGCCACCTTTTGCTTTGATGACTGCTTTGCACACTCTTGGCATTCTCTTGATGAGCTTCAAGAGGTAGTCACCGGAAATGGTTTTCACTTCACAGGTGTGCCCTGTCAGGTTTAATAAGTGGGATTTCTTGCCTTATAAATGGGGTTGGGACCATCAGTTGTGTTGTGCAGAAGTCAGGTGGATACACAGCTGATAGTCCTACTGAATAGACTGTTAGAATTTATATTATGGCAAGAAAAAAGCAGCTAAGTAAAGAAAAACGAGTGGCCATCATTACTTTAAGAAATGAAGGTCAGTCAGTGCGAAAAATTGGGCAAACTTTGAAAGTGTCCCCAAGTGCAGTTGCAAAAACCATCAAGCGCTACAAAGAAACTGGCTCACATGAGGACCGCCCCAGGAAAGGAAGACCAAGAGTCACCTCTGCTTCTGAGGATAAGTTTATCCGAGTCACCAGCCTCAGAAATCGCAGGTTAACAGCAGCTCAGATTAGAGACCAGATCAATGCCACACAGAGTTCTAGCAGCTGACACATCTCTTCAACAACTGTTAAGAGGAGACTTTGTGCAGCAGGCCTTCATGGTAAAATAGCTGTTAGGAAACCACTGCTAAGGACAGGCAACAAGCAGAAGAGACTTGTTTGGGCTAAAGAACACAAGGAATGGACATTAGACCAGTGGAAATCTGTGCTTTGGTCTGATAAGTCCAAATTTGAGATCTTTGGTTCCAACCATCGTGTTTTTGTGCGACGCAGAAAAGGTGAACGGATGGACTCTACATGCCTGGTTCCCACCGTGAAGCATGGAGGAGGAGGTGTGATGGTGTGGGGGTGCTTTGCTGGTGACACTGTTGAGGATTTATTCAAAATTGAAGGCATACTGAACCAGCATGGCTATCACAACATCTTGCAGCGGCATGCTATTCCATCCGGTTTGCGTTTAGTTGGACCATCATTTATTTTCAACAGGACCATGACCCCAAACACACCTCCAGGCTGTGTAAGGGCTATTTGACCAAGAAGGAGAGTGATGGGGTGCTAGGCCAGATGACCTGGCCTCCACAGTCACCAGACCTGAACCCAATTGAGATGGTTTGGGGTGAGCTGGACCGCAGAGTGAAGGCAAAAGGGCCAACAAGTGCTAAGCATCTCTGGGAACTCCTTCAAGATTGTTGGAAGACCATTTCCGGTGACTACCTCTTGAAGCTCATCAAGAGAATGCCAAGAGTGTGCAAAGCAGTCATCAAAGCAAAAGGTGGCTACTTTGAAGAACCTAGAATATAAGACATATTTTCAGTTGCTTCACACTTTTTTGTTAAGTATATAATTCCACATGTGTTAATTCATAGTTTTGATGCCTTCAGTGTGAATGTACAATTTTCATAGTCATGAAAATACAGAAAAATCTTTAAATGAGAAGGTGTGTCCATACTTTTGGTCTGTACTGTACATACACGATGTGTCAGCACATTGCTATTAATGAATACATGAACTCCAATACTGCTACAAATGTCAAAAACGTAAGGTACTTCGTTAGCGGTTTTTGCTCAAAGCGTACAAAAGTCATCCAACCACGTCAAGGTGACCTTACAATATGGATGGTCCCACCGAAATGTCTTGCCTTTCTATGTGCCAAAAACAGCGTCGTGTGAATGGGGAGTGAAAAGGAAACCAGGCGTAGCTCACAATTAAAACCTTGTGTGGATAGATGGGTGGATAAGGGTGCTAGCCTTCACCCCCTCGCCGATATGTACTACACAGAAAAAAGAAAAAATAGGGTTCGCACACCTTTAGTATTAAATCAATGCACAGGTGCACAAATACGCCACCTGTAAATGCTTCACAAACTGCCACAAGAAGTTAACATAATGCACAGCAATGTAAAAGTCATATTGCTGTGCACATTTTCAGTCTTTTGTTACTTCTTAGAAAAAGAAGTAGCATGCTCATCCTTCTGGCGACTTCCCTGTGGTAGGAGCTTGCTAGTTATAGTTTAAACTGTAGAAAAAATATACCAATGGTGGAATCCTCTCAAAAATGATGGTAATACCTCCAGTGAAGTTGCTTCAGGACAACGGCTAGGAAAACCTTGACGGGTGTTAAGGCGTCTTAAAGACACTGTGTTTATATTGCTTTTTAGTCTTTGAACTTAAAGGGGTTTTCCCACGAATAAAAGTTTATTTTAATCAATAGATCTTGGAATAACGAGGTTCCACAATTGGATGTGTTTAAATAAAATGTTCCTGTGCTGAGATAATCTTATAAATGTGTCCCTGTGTCTGACCGTGTGTGGAGCATGGTCTGATCATACCACATCTCCTGGGCAGAGGGGGAAGCAAAAGAGTATACAGACATTACAGCACTGGATCACAGCTGATTTTTTTGTGAGGTAAAACATTTCACGACCTGTTTTTAAACAATGTTTTACTTCAGAGAAAGAATCAGCTGTACACTCTTTTGCTTCCTCCCCTGCCCAGGAGCTGTGGTATGATCAGACCATGTTCCTGTACGTTGAGGCACATCCATTACACAATACACAGCAGGGGCACATATATAAGATTATCTCAGCACAGGAACATTTTATTTAAACACATCCAATTGTGGAAGTTATTTTTATTCCAAGATCTATTGATTAAAATAAACTTTTGTTCATGGGAAAACCCCTTTAACTAACCTGTAAGACAAATGATCTTTTCTTCATCCAAAGATGTTTTTCTTTTCATGGATTTGCATAAAACCAGAAAAATACTGTAAACCTATTTTTCACATCTCTGCATCATCCATGCACTTTTTAAACTAACCTATTTAGGATCAATTGTATAGCGTGTGGTTCAGGGCTTTAAACCTGTGCCATTTGTAAATGTATGCAGAATTCCAAGCTTATGCAGACAGCTGTGGATCCTGATCCTGGAAACAGTGTGGAAGCAGTCTATTTCCATGTGCTTTTCTTTTGCTGGTTAGTGCTCAGTAGGTGCTATACAATGTATAGAGGAAGCAGCAATGTTGATGCTTCAATTGGATTCTGTAAAGGACGCATTCACACGTTCAGTATTTGGTCAGTGTTTTACATCAGTATATGTAAGCCAAAACCAGGAGTGGGTGAAAAATACAGAAGTGGTGACGTGTTTCTATTATACTTTTTCCTCTCTTCCGGTTTCATTCCTGATTTTGGCTTACAAATACTGCTGTAAAATAGTGACCAAATACTGAACTTGTGAACATGGCCTTATGATGAGAATTTACCCTCCAGCATGTCAAAGCTGTTGGGTGTTATTAAACCCAAGTTATGTTTCTTACTGAGTAATGTCACCACAGGGTGCTGTTTTCTCCTGTAACTGGGGCCTGCTTGGTTACAGTGAGATGCTGAACAAAAGGTGGAAGTTTCCGCTAGATGGAGCATGACCTCATGAGTGACATATCGTGTGAGTATATCTAAAATCAAATTGAAGCAACACTAAGAATAAAGAACTATAAAACTGACCAAAAAGGCACGAAACACGCAGTGCAGTAGTTGGGCCTTTAATCTTGCACTTGCTCTAAATTGTCAAGTGTCTAGTCATTTAGAACCAAAGCAATAATTGTTAAGAAACATAACTAAATTTCTGAAAGTGAATGTCCACCCATGAACAACAGCTTTTTTTTTTTAATCTAAATATTCTCCAAATACTGTGGAAATTAATTTCATTCAAAAGCGCTCCATATTATCTGCATACATATGGAGTTACTGTATTTTTGGACCATAAGATGCACTTTTTTCTTCCCAAATTTGGAAGGAAAGTGGAGGGCGCGTCTTATGGTCCGAACGTAGCTTACTAGGGAGTTGCGGTGGTGGTGGAGCTGGATCGCAGAAAGCAGGGTCCCTCCCTCAGGAACACGGCAGCAGCAGAAGCTGTGAGATGCTGCGGGGCCAGTGTCGGCGGGCAGGCAGAGCGGAGTGCATTGCTTTTTCGGCTGCCATGGCCATCTTTCTGAAGCCGTGATCTACAGGGAAATGGCCGCTTGAGCCGGCGCATGTGCACACTGGGATCTTGGCGGTATTTCCCTGAAACCCATGGCCCTGAGGGAGGGACCCTGCTTCCTGCAATCCCGTTTGACCACCACCGCATCCCCTGCTGAGGGTGCACTCCCTTCTCCCACCCAGAGCCTGCAGCATTTCTCCACTTCTGCTGCCTCCGGCTTCCTGAGGGACCATGCCTCCTGTGACCTCTGTTCCACTGTTCCCCAGGTAAGGTACCTATTTGGACTATAAGAAGGACCCCCATCTTATAAAAAATATTTTTTTTTCCTATTTCCCACCCCAAAATTTGGGGTGCGCCCTATAATCCGAAAAATACAGCAAATGAATATTGTCCCTAAGACTGAGTTCATAGCGCTTCCTGGTACTTTTTCTGGAGCCTTCCATCCGAATACCCAAAATACAGTATTCAGACATTCTCACATGGAGCCATTGACTGTATTGCAGCCAACAGAGTCTAAATATGAAACTTTGGGCACTGTTTGGCCTCCTTCCGGCAGTACTCTTCAATAACATGTTGTTCTAAGTAAGACGTTCACTTTCAGGGTTTATTTCACATAGCAGGGGCTTCGCTTTTTTGGCGTGATTTAGTGAAAATTGCCATATTACCTTTTACAGAGTGGAGGTAGGTATTATATATTTTCTATTTTTTTCATTATTTAAAATTATTCACTACATATTTTTTCTGTCTGTATTTTTCTATGTATTTAAAAGAAGTCTCCATGTATCAGTTGTTGGGAAAGAATCTTGAACAAATATCCAAAAGAAAAAAAAACGGTCCGTGAACGCTCTTCCAAATAAAATAACCCAAAGAGAAACAGGAACCAGGAGCGTAAAAGATGAAATATAACAAATCTTTATTAATGAATTATTTAAAAACAATGCACTTCAAGAGAGAGAGACACCAAAGTGCCACCTGATACCTCATACCCACTTAGGTTTCATGGCATACCTACTTTTTGGCTATTGACTTTTAAGTGTTACCATTTGTCTCTACTATTTCCAGCTGTATATATTTTGTTGCTTTATTGATATGTGCTCCTTGGTATCAGGTGGCACTTTGGTGTCTTTCTCTCTTGAAGTTCATTGTTTTTAAATAATTGATTAATAAAGATTTGTTATATTTTAACTCATACGCTCCTGCTTCCAGTTTCTCTCTTTGGGTTCAGAATCTTGAACAACTACTTGGACAACCCCTTCTTAAATGCTGTAGTTTCCCATGTTAAAAAAAGAAAAAACATATACATGCTTCCCCCATCAGCAACATTCCAGCGATGTTGGCGCTTGGTCTCCCGGGGCTTGAGTGACACTGTTGGGCTGCATACCTGACGTGGCATATAAGTTGCCACTAATGGGCTGCAGTGCTCGCGCTTCCCACTCATGAAAATTGGACGTCCAAGGGAAATGTGAGTGCTGCAGTCCATTAGCACAGTTGATTGGCAGCAGCGCTCACCTTGCATAACAATGTCATGCGAGCGCTGAGAGCCCGGAGACTATATCGCTGGAACTACACCTGTGCAAGAGGGAAGTATAAACCTTTTTTTATAACTCAAGGGACTGCAGCATTTAGGAAGTTGTCTGAGTAGAGGACAACCCTTTTTAATTCAAAAGCCAAATTATCTATAAAGAACACGTAGTCAGTATGACCACACTTATTGTACTTATCAGTGACCGATATTCTTTTTATATGCATGTTAACAATTTCCTTGTTAGCCATTGAAAATAGAATCTAAAATAAGAATTGCTGTGCTATTCTTTAGCTACTTCTAATAATGTGCTGCACAGAGCTTTCTGGTAGCAATGCCTGGTATGCTGGGGATATAGTCCTTTTTATGTAATATCTTTCTTTTTGACCTGAAAAGTCTCCTGTGTATGAGAGGACTCGGTCAGACTTCCCTATAATTTAGCTGAAGAATAGAACTGCAGACATTTATTACTCCAAGGTAGTGAACAGTACCTAACAAGACGTGCTATCAAGACATCCAAAACCTGAGAAAGAGAAAAGCCAACTCTCATCCTAAGCATGCTCCACATTGCTCTATGGTAATGGTAACCAGACATAAACTTTACATTATTTAGTGTCTTTCCACTCCAAATGTCAAATATATTGGTACATTTCCATGATTGATTTTTTAATTATACTGCTGTTTTGTCAATTTTTTTATTTTTTATTTTTTTATCATTATCAGTTAACAAAGTCATAGCGACAGTTGATTTCAGTTGGAAATACGAGGTGGGTGATTTACAAAGAAGCTTTAGTCTATGCTTCCATGTAAGGCCTAATTCCCACATCCATGTTTAAACACAAACATGAAAAAATGGTATCGGTCTCAGTGTGTCATCCGTGTTTGGTTCATGTCCGTTTTTACCATCAGTGTTTGGTTCATGTCCGTTTTTACCATCAGTATGTCATCAGTGTACAGACCGTGTGTCTATTTTTCCATTGGTGATTTTTCACAGATGGATAAATTAAATATATTGCAAAGCTTCTCCTATCCTTTGCAATGTTAAATACAGACAGCACACAAATGACACGTGCAGGTGCATCTCACTAAATTAGAATATCATCAAAAAGTTAATTTATTTCAGTTCTTCAATATAAAAAGTGAAACTCATATATTATATAGAGTCATTACAGACAGAGTGATCTATATCAAGTGTTTATTTCTGTTAATGTTGATGATTATGGCTTACAGCTAATGAAAACACAAAAGTCATTATCTGAGTAAATTAGAACGAGCTGAAGGCTGCTATCAAAGCAACCTGGGCTTCCATAACACCTCAGCAGTGTTACAGGCTGATCGCCTCCATGCCACACCGCATTGATGCAGTAATTGATGCACAAGGAGCCCGACCAAGTATTGAGTGCATTTACTGAACATACATTTCGGATTTTAAAAACCTTTTTCAAGCTGTTGTTATAAAGTATTCTAATTTACTGAGACAATGACTTTTGTGTTCTCATTGGCTGTAAGCCATAATCATCAACATTAACAGAAATAAACACTTGAAATAGATCATTCTGTGTGTAATGACTCTATATAATGAGTTTCACTTTTTGGATTGAAGAACTGAAATAAATGAACTTTTTGATGATATTCTAATTTTGTGAGAAGCGCCTGTAGATGCCATCTATGTGTTGTACGTGTTTTTCACGGACCCATAGATGTGTATTGGCCCTTTTCATCTGTGATACCAGAGAAAAAAAGAACATGTCTCCGTGTGTTTGCACTCACTAACAGTTTGTCAAGAAACTCGGCCATGTGACTAGCGCCATAGTTTTATAATGGGTATGTGTTGTGTCCGTGAAAAAAAACGGATACAACACGGATATCTGAATGCGGCCTAATATCTACACAGCTGCAGATATCATTGCAAAGAAATGTTAGGGAAGCCGCACGTTTCATCTTTTTCATTGGAAAGGGCAAATTTTCCACCTTCATTTGCAGCATAAATTGACATGCTGCTGATCTCAAGCTAGTAGCTCCTGCCAGTTTACGCTGCAGCTATATTTTGCAGTATGTGCTTGAGATTTCTTAAAATCCCGTGCACTATGCTTGCGCTGTAGAACGTGGTGTATTTTCCGCAAACACTTCCCCCTTGCTTAAGACAATAAGAATTGGCACTAAATAAAAAGGCCCATATCTCCAGGAACCATATGGCTGATTTTAAAAATGCAAAACTGAATACTTTGGGGGAGAATCGGGAATAAAATAAGAGCTAAAATACTCTTTGACCTGGTGCAAGTAACTGCTAGTCAAATAAATAGATGGTATATTCAACAGCCAGACAAATCACCAAGGAACCAAATAAATAGATACTGAATGCTATAAGCCAGTAAAGCAACAATGAATCAAATCAATGCAGGCAATCGGGGAGCTATTGCAAATTTCTATTGAGTAAATACGTAATACATCCGCAAACACACGGGACTTGTTATAGTCATGATGGGTTCTAATTTGATTTCATAATGCAGCCGCTCCACGCACACAACCTCCTGATCCTCAGTGATGTTTTCTGCTTCCACTGTGATTGCTTTTTGATTTCAAGTAGAATTGAGCAAAAAGATTTGCAGCACTTAGTCCTGGCTCCACATCGGTATTCTGTGACAGCCAAAACCAGGGCAGTTGGAACTTCCTCATCTGGCAATTGAATGCTCCCATCATGTCCACCTTTTGTGATTACTTTGTCTCAGATGTCATGAAGTGTACTGTGACATTGTGACATTTTAGGGGTCTGGTAATCAGAAGAGGAACCCAGGAGGTCGTCATTTAAGTGCCCACCAAGGAATTTTGCACTTCCAACATGGATGACTGACCAAGTTCCTACAAGTGTCTTTGCTCAACTCTACTTCTGATGTTCCTGCATATATTTTAACAACCTTTTAGTACTGTGCAAAAGTTTTAGGCAGGTGTGTAAGAATGCTTTCAAACATAGAAGTGTTAATAGTTTATTTTTTAGAAATTAGCAAAATATAAAGTGAATGAATAAAAGGGAAATCTAAATTTAAGCAATACTTGGTGTGAACTCTCTTTTCTTTCAAATCCGTATCAAAACATCAATTCTTCTAGACACACTTGCACACAGTTTTTGAAGGAACTAAGCCGGAAGATTGTTCTAAACATCTTGGAGAGCTAACCACAGATCTTCTGTGAATGTAGACTTGCACAAATCTTTCTGTCTCTTCATGTAATCCCAGACAGACTCAATGATGTTGAGATTAAAGTGCTGTGGGGGCCATCTGATCACTTCCCGGACTCTCTTCTTTAAACTGAAGATAGCTGAAGCAGACCTTTTGTCAGATTTCACAGTGCAAACTATATACGTTATTAAATAGATTTTTTTAATACCCGATGACACTAATGTACTTGTTTTCATCCATTTCAGAATGGCGTATATTCCTTATATTAAAGTTAGCATATTAAGAGACTATAGCTACAGCTTGACTCTTAAAATGCTGATTTTAATATTGGACAGGAAAACTTTGAGGAAGGATTACTTTAATTATTCTTACGTGGATTTTAAGTTAAGAATACCTGCCCCATCAGGTCCATGATATCCGTGTAAGAATGCATGCATTTTGTATTTGAAAATCTGCTGACAGATCTGCGTTAAACCCGAACAGTCTGTATATGACAAAGAAGCCTGCTAGCTTTTCACATGCTCACATATATTGTCATTTGCAATTGTATATAGTTATTTTTATTTGCTCTGTGATATTGGGTTAAGGATAGGCCCATATACACATCTTTTGCTGCAAAATCATATATTTCCACATCTCAACATCAGAAAGGTTAACATGGAGGTGCAAACAAAAAACACAGAGACCACACAAACAAACCATGGATATTTGATTACTACCTTAGCTCTGGATTTTAGGCTTTATTTCTCTACAGGGGTATGCATTGTGATGCTGTATCTTTAATGCAATGCCAGATGCTCTAAAGTTCATGAACCGCCGATGTAACTAATTTCTACTTTCCTTTATTTCTTCCATAAACCTTGAACTTTTCACACTGGAATAGGATACACTACAAATCCAATTTATAGCGGTAATATAACAGCAGAAATGCAATGCTACTTTCTTTAGCAATTTGATGTCATTTGACCTGTGGTCGTACTTCTTGCTTCATATCTTTTTCTAGGCACACAAAGCATTTTTCTTTCTTTCCATCAGAGTCATTAAAGTGGGTTAACATGCCTACATAGCTTCCAAAGCAACTGCAAATTACTGTACAATCGGTACAAGTCTTGAATAGGAACAGCAACAAATGTTATTAAAAACAGTGAGACCTCGAGTTGTATATGATATTTCTTATTTAAGGTGATTATGTCCAGTCACTTTGATAGAAATATATAAAGGGGATTTGGTGCTTTCTATTGATAGCCTGTTCTTAGGATAGGTCATCAATATCAGATCGGTTGGGGTGTGATATCCAGCACCCCCGCTAATTAGCTGTTCTCGATGCCAGACCGATGTGATGAGTTTCTGAGGGAACTAGATAGTTTTCTCTACTGTATAGTGGTTACAGTGCGGTGCTGCAGATCAACACCAATTCAAATGAACAAGCGTAAATGTGCAGTCCTCGGCTATGGCCACTATACAGTTGACAGATCTGTGACGTTCTCTACCTCAACTGACAGCTTCAGGCTGCCGCAAGCACTGACAACAGCTGATCAATGGTGGTGCCGGGTAGAACAACCCCACCGTTCTGATATTGATGACCTATCCTAAGGATAGGCTAGTGGCGGACACACATAGAAAAGGGCCCCTGTGCAAGAACAGTATATCAGCTCTTTGCAGTAAAATAGTTCTGCCTTAGAGTGGCTGCTTGCTTATTTGGAGGTGGTATTGAGCCCCCTTATTATTTGAGCCCCCGTATGACTGCACCAATGATATGTCCGGCCTTGCGATAAGCCATCAATATAAAGTACTTCTCAACCCCATTACAATTAACAGCCTATTTTATTTTCTAAAAGTATTATCCAGGGCTTTTATTTTGATATCCTATCTTTAGGATGGGGAATCAATATCAAATTGCTGACAGTGCCAGTCTCGCCTATCAGCTGTTAGCAGGGTACATGGCAGTGGGAAACAAACAGTTTACAAAGCCAGGAACATTACTGCGCCATACATTGTGTAGCTTTTTTTTTTCAGGCATTACAACTCCGCTCCCCATTAAATATTTATTTTTATCTATTTATTTTACTCACTTATATAGCGCCATTAATTCCACAGCGCTTTACAGACATTATCATCACTGTCCCTATTAGGACTCACAATCTAAATTATTGTTTAAAGATGTTAAAATGAACTTTAGTAACCTTTCTTAATCATAGAATGAAGCTCCATATTGGAACAACAATAAGGAATGTAGTCTGTCAGGTCTCTAATATTTGTTGATTGATGTCTTTCCTTTCGAGGCCGCGTTCACACATTCAGTATTTGGTCAGTATTTTACATCAGTATCTGTAAGCCAAAACCAGGAGAGGAACAATCAGAAGAAAAGTATCATAGAAACACATCACCACTTCTGTATTTATCACCCACTCCGGGTTTTGGCTTTCAAGCACTGAGGAAAAATACTGAACGTGAATGTGGCCTGAGCTTGTAGAGTCACTGTTTAGGGATGAAGGCTTTACATTGTGTTTCTTGGAAGATACAGTAACAGCTAAAAACACCACCCTGGTTGTTTTTGTTTCTTCCATAAAGTGGTGGAGATTACATCAGGGCTGTGGAGTCGGTATATAGTTGACCGACCCTGACTATATAGTAAACTAGCTATTGAACCCGTTCTACGCCCGGGTGGCGATCATTTTTATTGGTATATGGTCTCCCATGCTGGTATGTGCTGCCCCCCTCCTTGGATTTGTGCTGCCCCCATCCTGTCCCCACCATCCAATCCTGGTATGCGTGGTACCCCTCACCCCCAATCCTGGTATGCGTGGCACCCCTCACCCCCAATCCTGGTATGCCTGGCACTCCTCACCCCCAATCCTGGTATGCGTGGCACCCCTCACCCCCAATCCTGGTATGCATGGCACCCCTCACCCCCAATCCTGGTATGCCTGGCACTCCTCACCCCCAATCCTGGTATGCGTGGCACCCCTCACCCCCAATCCTGGTATGCATGGCACCCCTCACCCCCAATCCTGGTATGCGTGGCACCCCTCACCCCCAATCCTGGTATGCGTGGCACCCCTCATCTCTATCCTGGTATGTATGGTATCCCTCATCCTGGTATGCATGGCACCCTATCCCTCACTCCCAATCCCGGCATGCGTGGCACCCCTCACCCCCAATCCCGGCACCCCTCATCCCGGTATGTGTGGCACCCCTCACCCCCGATCCCGGTATGTGTGGCACCTCTCACCCCCAATCCCGGTATGCGTGGCACCCCTCATCCTTATCCTGGTGTGTATGGTATCCCTCATCCTGGTATGCATGGTACCCCATCCCTCATCCCTATCCTGGTGTGTATGGTATCCCTCATCCTGGTATGCATGGCACCCCATCCCTCATTCCCAATCCCAGTATGCGTGGCACCCCTCATCCCCAATCCCGGTATGCATGGCACCCCTCATCCTCAATCCCGGTATGCCTGGCACCCCTCATCCCCAATCCCGGTATGCCTGGCACCCCTCACCCACAATCCCGGTATGCCTGGCACCCCTCATCCCCAATCCCGGCATGCGTGGCACCCCTCATCCCCAATCCCGGCATGCGTGGCACCCCTCATCCCCAATCCCGGCATGCGTGGCACCCCTCATCCCCAATCCCGGCATGCGTGGCACCCCTCATCCCCAATCCCGGCATGCGTGGCACCCCTCATCCCCAATCCCGATATGCGTGGCACCCCTCATCCTCAATCCCCGTATGCGTGGCACCCCTCACACTCAATCCTGGTATGCGTGGCACCCCTCACACCCCAATCCTGGTATGCGTGGTACCCCTCACCCCCCAATCCTGGTATGTGTGGTACCCCTCACCGCCCAATCCTGGTATGCGTGGTACCCCTCACCCCCAATCCTGGTATGTGTGATACCCCTCACCCCCCATCCTGGTATGCGTGGTACCCGTCACCCCCCAATCCTGGTATGCGTGGTACCCCTCACCCCCAATCCTGGTATGTGTGGTACCCCTCACCCCCCAATCCTGATATGCGTGGTACCCCTCACCCTCAATCCTGGTATGTGTGGTACCCCTCACCCCCCAATCCTGATATATGCATGGTCCCCTCACCCCACAATCCTGTTGTGTGGCCCCCTCATCCCTTTCACACTGTACACACATACAAAAAAAATAAACAGTTATACTCACCTTTCTTCTCTGTACTCCAGCGCTGCGGTGTCCTCTTCTGCCGGAGGCCGGGGGAGGAGTGCGGCGCCGGAGCACCGCGCTGTCCGGCGCCATTTTGCTGAAGACACGCGCCGGTCAGACGCCTTCACTCCGCCCCTGGTCTCCAGCGAAGAGAGGCGCCGCGGCAACGCTCCTCCCGGTAAGGTAAGTATGTAAGTATGGCGCCGGAGATACGTTCAATGCCTACGCATACTGCGATCTCCGGCGCCATATACTCCTCTTACCTGTAACGGCTGGATGCGTGCTTGTCTCTGGAGCCAGACTGCACGTCACGCATGCACAGTCTATCGAGGCTTCACACAGAGACACGCATCCCGCCTTATATTATAGATTGGGTACAGTAGTACAATGCAGAATATGCTGTTAATGTTTTCATAAGTGTCATATATATGTATAGAGTCATTACAAACAGAGTGATCTATTTCACGTGTTTATTTCTGTTAATGTTGATGATTATGGCTTACAGCCAATGAAAACACAAAACTCATTGTCTCAGTAAATTAGAATACTTTATAACAACAGCTTGAAAAATGTTTTTAAAATCCGAAATGTTGGCCTACTGAAATATATGTTCAGTAAATGCACTCAATACTTGGTCGGGGCTCCTTTTGCATTAATGCGGCGTGGCATGGAGGTGATCAGCCTGTGGCACTGCTGAGGTGTTATGGAAGTCCAGGTTGCTTTGATAGCAGCCTTCAGCTCGTCTGCATTGTTTGGTCTGGTGTCTCTCATCTTCCTCTTGACAATACCCCATAGATTCTCTATGGGGTTAAGGTCAGGCGAGTTTGCTGGCCAATCAAGCACAGTGATACTGTTGTTTTTAAACCAGGTATTGGTACTTTTGGCAGTGTGGACAGGTGCCAAGTCCTGCCTGAGAATGAAATTTCCATCTCCAAAAAGCTTGTCGGCAGAGGGAAGCATGAAGTGCTCTAAAATTTCCTCGTAGACGGCTGCGCTGACTTTGGTCTTGATAAAACACAGTGGACCTACACCAGCAGATGATATGGCTCCCCAAACCATCACTGATTGTGGAAACTTCACACTAGACCTCAAGCAGCTTGGATTGTGGCCTCTCCACTATTCCTCCAGACTCTGAGACCTTGATTTCCAAATGAAATGCAAAATTTTCTTTGCATTTACTTAGTGTCAATGACTGCCTTCTGGACATCTGTCAAGTCAGCAGTCTTCCCCATGATTGTGGAGCCTACTGAAACAGACTAAGGGACCTTTTTAAATGCTTAGGAAGCCTTTGCAGGTGTTTTTTGTTAATCTAATTTACTCAGATAATGACTTTTGTGTTTTCCATTGGCTGTAAGCCATAATCATCAACATTAACAGAAATAAACACTTGAAATAGATCACTCTGTTTGTAATGACTCTACATAATATTTGAGTTTCACTTTTTGTATTGAAGAACTGAAATAAATTAACTTTTTGATGATATTCTAATTTAGTGAGATGCACCTGTACATGCTCAGTAGTGATGCAGTGCTGTGAAGTCGGAGTCAGGGAAGTTGAGGAGTCTGATTCGGAGGTTTGGTTTACCGACTCCACAGTCCTAGGTGGCATATCAACATGGCGTGTATCATTTCCCTGTTTACATCTACTGAAAGTCTGCGTAATAAATGGTAATTTTATTAGTTTACGGTCAGCAACATAGCCGAATACCGACAATGAGATTTATTATGCACACTTTCCGTATACTTTTTCTGAAACTTCATCAGTGAAGTTGGTTGAATTGGTAACAATTGCATTCTCTCGCAGTTTTGTTCTAGAGAACCTCTTGGAGTCCAGGACAAGCTTGTAGAATTAGTTGTATTTTTCTTTTTGCAGAAAGGACATGAATTGTTATTCCAGCTATTTACAGTAAGTTTTCTGCAATTGGCATCCCTGCTGAACATTTCCGCTGTGAAGTGTTCTTCCTCCGTCATTTTCTCATACCACAGAGGAGGAATAGTATGCAGAAAACATTTATCTCCCCCCCAAAAAAAATCAACAGTTTGCTTTTAATGAGGCGATTTGTATTCTGCAAATTCTTTCTCCTTTGCCTTCAATAGCGTTAGTTCTTTAAGTAAATGGCTTTGCAAGAATATGCGGACTGCAGGGTCTCTAGACTGAGCTATCAACTGATGGGCAAGATGGAGCTCATCTTCCTCTTACATATAAAGACTAAGACAGGGAGTATAAAATAAGACTAAAGGTGTAGTGGAATGTATGTAATTGCCTTGTGTGGTGAGAGTTTGTTGATCACGTATTGCTAAATCTCTATAAAAGGAGTGCAATGGCAAAAGCATTGAACAATAAATTACAGACCGTGATATGTAATACACCCAAGTCAAGTTCAGAGGGAAGAAGCAGGCAGCTGGTATTCCATCTGTAATGGAGTGGCCAGCGCAGTCACCAGATCCCAACCCCATTGAGCTGTTGTGGGAGCAGCTTGACCATATGGTACGCAAAAAGTGCCCATCAAGCCAATCCAACTTGTGCGAGGGGCTTCAGGAAGCATGAGGGGAAATTTCTCAAGATTATCTCAGCAAATTAACAGCTAGAATGCCAAAGGTCTGCAATGCTGTAATTGCTGCAAAGGGAGCATTCTTTGACGAAAGCAAAGTTTGAAGGAGAAAATTATTCTTTCAAATAAAAATCATTATTTTCCCCTCACCCATGACCGCACACCTTGAGAGAGGGATCCGCCCCACCAAGGACAGGAAACAGTCTGAAATAAAAGGGCGGTACCTCTCCCTCGCTCCGTTGGTTTCCTGTCCTTGATGGGAACCTGTCTGAAGAAAGGTGTCCATACTTACCTGGGCCTGTTCTGGTGTGGAAGAGCGGGCACCAGCCTGTGCACCGGGTTCCGGAAGCGCCGTCCGCGGTTCCCTGGAGCCGTGTCCGAGCGTGCGCAGGCGGTGAAGAGGGCTCCGGCCCCCCGCAGACCGCTGCGCTGTCCTCTCCCTGCTGCAGGCTCCTGGCTGGTCGCACGCCGGGAGCAGCGTCTTCTGGGTATGACGCGCCTGACGTCACGGCGCGGTGCACGCTGGGAGAGGCGTGCCCGATGACGTCGGACGGCGGCACCCAGATCCAAGATGGCGGCGCCCTGTAAGCGCTTGCCGGCCAGCTTTTTTCAAACATCGGCCGGTGGGTGCCAGGAGGGGGGAGGACACAAGAACCGGAGGAGGTTCCGGATGTGCCCCATTTAAGGGGGGGGGGGGTTGTCCTGGTCAAATGCTGCCTATACTCTTGTGGTGTATCAGCTATGGCAGACCAGGACAGCCAGGAGCAGCAGCAGCTGACCCCTCAGTCACATCAACGCCAGCGGAATAAGCAGTCGGACACCTCACACACGGACGGCCGCTCCAGCAACCGCAGCGGCAGCAGGAGAAGTAAGGTGTCAGACGCTTCAGGGCCATCCAGAAGGGATTCATCTTATGTCCCGCCACAGCCTCCAAATCCGGTACCCTTTTGTGACTTCAGGGGTGAGTGATCTTCGTGAATGTCACTTAATAGTAATGGAAAGTTATTATGTGCTTCATTCCTTAGGAACCTAAGAAGAGTAGCGCCAAAAAGAAGCAAATGGTTTGCGCCTTATGCCAGGCCCCCCTTTCCATAGATTAGCAGAAACAGCTTTGTGCTAGCTGTATTAACCAAACCATAGCGGAGAGCACCCCGGATTTTGCTTCTAATTTGAGGTCCGTAATCCGTTCAGAGGTTCAGGATTCCCTGAAAGGCTTATTAAAGGGGAAAAAGAGAACCCATAAAGATATCTCCTCTGACTATGATTTATCCTCCCAGTCAGAGGATCTTTGCCTCAGTGATTCAGCATCCTCCTCTTCATCAGACAGTGGTAGGCCCTGTTTCCCTATTGAGGATACTGACAAGTTGGTCAGAGCGGTCAGATCTACCATGGGGTTGAGGGAGGAAAACGCAGCCAGGTCCCTGGAAGACATTATGTTCGCAGGCCTGGAGGAAAAAAGAGATGCTCCTTTCCAGTGAATCCTAAAATTCAGACCCTTATAGACCGGGAATGGAGGAAGCTGGAGAAATCAGGAGTGTTGCCCTCATCCCCTAAAAGGAGGTACCCCTTCGAGGATAGTGTCTCTGGGTCCTGGGACAAAATTCCTAAAGTTGACGGGTCTGTCGCCCGATCATTCAAAAGATCGTCCCTACCCCTGGAAGATTCGGGCAGTCTAAAGGATGCTCTGGATAAGAAGGCAGATTCCTTCCTGCGTCACACATGGGAAGCAGCGGCAGGGGGCCTGAAGCCAGCGGTAGCAGGCACTTGTGTTGCTAGATCACTCATGGTGTGACTTCAGCAATTAGGAGACCAGCTCAAGGATAAAAAGATATCCAGAGATAAAATCCTCTCCAATCTGCCTTTGCTACAAGCAGCATCCGCTTTTCTGGCCGACTTATCAGCGGATTCAGTTAAACTCGCTGCCAGGTCTGCAAATTTGTCTAATGCTACCAGACGAGCCCTGTGGCTCAAGGGTTGCCCAGGAGACCTACAATCTAAACATAAGCTATGTTCCCTGCCTTGTGATGGTAAACTCTTGTTTGGCCAAAAACTGGACGAGCTTTTGGAGAAGGCTGGCGACAGAAAGAGAGGTTTCCCAGGATTCACGGGGTACACAAAAAGGTCCTATTTTCAGAGGAAGAGATTTAACCGGGGTCGCCCTCCGGGAGAAAGGAAAAGATGGGAGCCCAGATCTAAAATGGACACTGGTTACATGTTTGGAGGACCATCCTCCAGTACCAAAAAATCTTCCCAATGACGTGAGGCTAGAGGTCGGGGGAAGGCTTTCTCATTTTATCCCAGCTTGGGAAGCCATCACTTCAAATCCCTGGGTGTTGAGTATCATAAAGAACGGCCTAAAGATACGCTTCAGTCAGGTCCCTCACCGAACCTTCATGATCACCTCCAGGAGGAAGTCCAGGGAAGAGCAGTGTTAGACTTAGTCAACAAGCAGGTGCTTCACTAAGTTCCAGATTCACAATGGGGACGGGGATTTTATTCCCCCCTATAAGTGATAAAAAAAACAAATGGGTCCTTAAGAACCATTATCAACCTCAAAAGTCTAAATCAGCTGATAAAGAACCAGACTTTCAAGATTGAATTAGTGAACTCGGCAGTAAAACTCCTACACCACAATTGTTTCATGGCAGTTATCGACCTAAAAGATGCCTACTATCACTCCCCAATCCATCCAGACTACCGGAAGTACCTAAGGGTAGCCCTGTTCATCCAAGGGGAATTGAGACATTTCCAATTTACTGCCCTACCTTTTGGACTCTCGATAGCACCGAGAGTGTTTACAAAGGTTATAGCGGAGGTGACAGCTTTTCTCCGAATCAAAAACGTGGTGATTGTTCCCTATCTGGACGACTTTCTGATAATAGGGAAATCAGAGGACCACTGTTCCTCTCAACTTTGAGGTCAGGACAGCTTTGCATCAGCTAGGGTGGTTGATAAATATTCAAAAATCAAAACTATCCCCCTCAGATCTTTCTGGGCTTGACCCTAGATTCCCAACTCCAATCCTGTTTCCTCCAGGGACAAGGTTTGCAGAAAAATCAGCCTGGTCTCAAGGGCCATAAAGTCTCCCGTGATGTCCTTGAGAGAAGCAATGTCCCTACTAGGCTTCATGACTTCCTATCTCCCGGCAGTCAAATGGGCCCAGAGTCATATGAGGCTACTTCAGTGGGAGGTCCTGTCAGCACAAAAATCCTTCAATGGACATTTAGGAAAAAGACCATCTCTTTCTTTGGAAACAGTAAGCTCCCTCTCCTGGTGGACAAACAGGGAGAATCTGACCTCAGGCTTACAGTGGTCCAGACCAGTCGACCATACAATTACAACAGATGCAAGTGGCTCCGGGTGTGGGGGGGGTCATCTAGCAGATCTCTCAGGTCAGGGGCTCTGGCTACATCACGAAATAGAAGCGTCATCGAACCTAAAGGAGCTTTTGGCAGTGGAGAAATCCCTGATAGGCTTCCTTCCCCACATACAGGGTCGCCATGTCCAGATCAGGTCCGACAATCGGACGACAGTGGCTTATATAAATCACCAGGGAGGAACAAGATCTTGCTCCCTTATGTTAGTGGTAAACAGAATCCTGCATCTAGCAGAACAGCATCTCCTGTCCCTCAGTGCTCTTTACATCCGGGGGATAGAAAATTCAAGGGCAGATTTCTTCAGTCGTCACACTTTAAGACAAGGAGAGTGGGCTCTAAACCCGATAGTCTTCCATCAAATTATCCAGCTATTGGGGTCACCGGACATAGATTTGTAAGCCACCAGGGCGAACAGGAAGGTGGAGAGATTGTGTTCACTAAATCCAACAGAGAATCCCTATGCTGTGGACGCTCTCCAGATACCCTGGAAGTTCGGAAAGTCCTACGCGTTTCCACGGATACTAATGATCCCGGCAGTTGTGAGGAAAATTCTGGAGGAGGGGGCAATGATAATTCTGATAGCCCCCTTTTGGCCAAAAAGACCCTGGTTCTCCCTGCTTCGCCTAATGTCGATCTCGGATCCCTGGGTCCTGCCAAACAGGCCGGACCTTCTCATCCAGGGGCCGATATTCCATGCACAAGCCAAAGGTTTCTATCTGTCGGCTTGGAATTTGAGAGGTTGTTCCTGAGCAATAGGGGGTTTCACCAGGCCTAGTTTCTACCCTATTGGGTAGTAGGAAGCCCATAACAACTAAGATTTATTCCAGGATCTGGTGAAAATTCCTGGATTTTATAGACTCCCCATTGTCCGATAAACCTCCAGTTAAAGAAGTCCTAGAATTTTTACAAAAGGGACGTGACCTGGGGTTAGGTACGGGAACACTTAAATTTCAGGTGTCCGCCCTAGGGGCGCTCTATAATTGTAACCTGGCGGGGAGCAGATGGGTCTGTAGATTCATTAAATCCTGTTCCAGAGCTAAGCCAGTTTGGGCTCTGAGTTCCTCCCTGGGACCTGAATTTGGTTTTAAACGCACTCTCTGGTGACCCATTTGAACCCCTGCAAGTTATCTCTCCAAAGTTCCTCACCCTCAAAACCATTCTCTTAGTGGCCCTAACGTAGGCCCGTAGGGTGAGTGACCTGCAGGCCCTTTCTGTTGATCCCCCATACACCCAAATTCATGAGGACCGGGTCTTCCTGCGTACAGATCCGACATACCTTCCGAAAGTAGTATCCAGATTCCACTGTAATCAGGAGATTGTACTTTCCTCTTTCTGCAGTAACCCTAAAAACGCTGGGGAGGTTAGGTTCCACAATTTAGATGTTAGAAGGGCATTACTACAGTACATAGACATGACTAGTCAGTGGAGTAAGGACAAGTCCTTGTTTCTGGCCTTTCAGGGGAGTAGGAAATGTCACGGGGTATCAAAGGGAACTATTGCTAGGTGGCTTAGGGAGGCCATTTGTCTAGCTTATACATCTACAGGTGTTCTGGCACCGGACGGTGTTAAAGCTCATTCCTCCAGAGCTGTAGCAACCTCCTGGGCAGAGAAAGCAGACGTCTCGATTGACCAGATATGTAAAGCTGCTACTTGGTCTGCACCATCCACCTTCTACAAGCACTATAGGTTGGATCTATCCTCCTCTGACCTTACCTTTGGGAGAAGGGTACTTCAGGCGGTGGTCCCTCCCTAGGGTGCTCACATTCTCCAAAATTCTCTCAAGGTGTGCTGTCATGGGTGAGGGGAAAACACCAAGGTTACTTACCGGTAGCCGGTTTTTCCTGAACCTATGACAGAACCCGTAGCCCCCCCCCCTGTCTTTCTCACGCCCTGGTGAAGCACTTTACATTTTGGGTGATTTTATATATATATTTATTGTGGGTGTTGGTTATGTGTCTAACCTTTTCTGGGGGTCCTCTCAATGCTCTGTAATCCTACTGAAGCGAGGGAGAGGTACCGCCCTTGTATTTCAGACGGTTTCCTGTCCTTGGTTGGGCGGATCCCTCTCTCAAGGTGTGCTGTCATGGGTTCAGGAAAAACCGGCTACCGGTAAGTAACCTTGGTGTTTCTAACCTTGTCAATTTCTGGACTATATTTTCTATTAATTTTGCAACTCATTTGATAAATTTCGTGGAAAACACAAAATTGTCTGGGTATCCCCCAATCTTTTGAATGGTCGTGTGTGTGTGTGTGTGTATATATGTGTGTATATATACCGTACATAGAGGCAGCCCACGCAGCTGCTATGGGGCCCGTGAGTCAGGGTGGCCCGATGTGAAACAACATCAGACCCCTCCATCCAGCATCACAATCTCCACAGTATCTGCATCCTAAGGATGCAGATACTGTTGAAAACAAACAGGCTCGTTCAGAACCTCCAGAGGTTCGGTGGGCCGGAATCAGGACCCACCTCTTCACCACTGGCTGCACTGTGTCCTGTCCGGCCGCGCAGACGATGCCTCATTGTCTCTGTAAGTGCAGAAGATGAGGCTCCGCCCACCAGCTCCGGCCTGTAGTTCCAGCAGAGGGGCTGCTCTCAGCTTGGCCCCTGCTCTCCCTGCCTCCCCTGCTCTGTAGGTGTCTTACTGCTCCGCTCTCCCCCTCCTGACTTCAGCCCTGCAATTTCCATGAACACTCTGCAGTCGGGCCCTGGGAGATGGGAGGCTGCACCCGAGAAATGCATCATGTGGAATCATCTGCAGAGAGGGTAAGTCCATGTCTAATGTGTGTGTGCGCATGTATGTGTATGCATATGTGTATATATGTGTGTGTGTGCATATGTGTATATAAATATATATATATATGTGTGTGTTCATATATGTAGTGGTGTACCGCCAATGACAGCAGGCCACACAACTGCTATGGGACCAGTGAGCCGCACCTCACTGGGCCCTGCTTCCGCCTGTTAGCACCCGCACTGCCAAGCCATATAATAATGGGAATGGAAACATCTTCTGATGGTCCCTCGTCCATCATCATTGCTCGCGTTGACAGCCCGAGGAGGGGGAGGGGGGGAGCAGTGAGAGCAATGATGATGGAGGAGGGAGCGTCAGAAGACGTTTCCATTACCATCATTCTTACTCGACGTATGATGTCATTAAAGGGCGCTCGCTGCTCTGAGATGTCCGTCACTTCACACTGCACGCTGAGGGGACTGGAGCATCGGCTGAAACCAGGAGAGGTGAATATTGTATTTATTTGACCGATGGCCATAATACAGTATGAGGACTGCATTATACTGCATGGAGGACCAGGGGGTGCATTATACTGCATGGGGGACCAGGGGGGGTGCATCATACTGCATGTAGATCCATGGGGGTGCATTATACTGCATGGAGGACTTTGGGAAGTGTAGTATACTGTATGGAGGACTATGGGGAGTGCATTATACTGTATGTAGGACTATGGGGAGTGCATTATACTGTATGGAGGACTATGGGAAGTGCATTATACTGTATGGAGCTGGGCTTCGGAGCCCATTTTGGTGGAGTCAAAGTCGGTATAAAATGGACCAACTCAGACTCCTAAAATATATAATAAATTAGGTACAGTAGTTCAATGCAGTTTGTGGGGAATATTTTTTCATAAGAATTTGGGAAAGTTATGAAATGTCCTATAAATGTCTGTCCTATTCCTGATCTAAGGGCCTAGACTTTTAGCTGAGATGAATCTGTGTTACAGTAAATTTATCACTTAAACTGAGCCATGTATGAAGGAGTCTGAGTCGTGGAGTCAGAGTTGGAGTCAGTGTCATGGAAATTGAGGAGTCGGAATCGGAGGTTTGGCTTACCGACTCCACAGCCCTGGTATGGAGGACTATAGGGAATGCCGTATACTGTATGTAGGACCATGGTGAGTGTCTTATACTGTGTGGAGGACCATGGCGAGTGCATTATACTGTGTGGAGGACCATGGCGAGTGTCTTATACTGTGTGGAGGACCATGGTGAGTGCATTATACTGTGTGGAGGACCATGGCGTGTGCATTATACTGAGTGGAGGACCATGGCAAGTGCCTTATACTGTATGGAGGACCACGGCGAGTGCATTTTACTCTGTGGAGTGTGGAGAGGTGTGGGGCCATTATATTGTATGTAAGCCCATGGAGGGCTATGTGGGGGTCACAGTTGGGGGATCATACTGTGTTGGGGGTCACCATATTTTGCCTTTTGAGTTGAGGTGGGGTACAATAGGGTCATTATACTGTGAATGTGGAGGAATTCACCATGGGGGTATCATACTGTGTTTGGGGACACTATTGTTGGCATCACACTTTATGGTGCAATGAAAAAGGAATCTAGGACTTCAGCAGGTGGAAAATTACTATATAAAGGCCGGAAAGTTGAGAGATCTGCTCTTCTGTGACCCCGACAATTATTTACTTTTTTTTGGGGGGGGGGGGGGCGGGGGCAATTAGAACTTCTGCTATGGGGCCCCATGATTACTATGTACGCCCCTGTTTGTGTGTGTGTGTGTATGTATGTATGTATGTATGTATGTATGTATATATATATATATATGCGTGTGTGTATGTATGTGTATATATATATATGTGTGTGTGTATATATATATATATATATATATATATATATATATATATATATATATATATATATATATATGTGTGTGTGTGTGTGTGTATATATATATATGTATATATATATATATATATATATATATATATATATATATATATATATATATATATATATATATATATATATATATATATATATATAGTACAGACCAAAAGGTTGGGCATACCTTCTCATTTAAAGATTTTTCTGTATTTTCATGACTTTGAAAATTGTACATTCACACTGAAGGCATCAAAACTATGAATTAACACATGTGGAATTATATACTTAACAAAAAAGTGTGAAACAACTGAAAATATGTCTTATATTCTAGGTTCTTCAAAGTGGCCACCTTTTGCTTTGATGACTGCTTTGCACACTCTTGGCATTCTCTTGATAAGCTCAAGAGGTAGTCACCGGAAATGGTCTTCCAACAATCTTGAAGGAGTTCCCAGAGATGCTTAGCACTTGTTGGCTCTTTTGCCTTCACTCTGCGGTCCAGCTCACCCCAAACCATCTAGATTGGGTTCAGGTCTGGTGACTGTGGAAGCCAGGTCATTTAGCGTAGCACCCCATCACTCTCCTTCTTGGTCAAATAGCCCTTACACAGCCTGGAGGTGTGTTTGGGGTCATTGTCCTGTTGAAAAATAAATGATGGTCCAACTAAACGCAAACCGGATGGAATAGCATGCTGCTGCAAGATGCTGTGGTAGCCATGCTGATTCAGTATGCCTTCAATTTTGAATAAATCCCCAGCAGTGTCACCAGCAAAGCACCCCCACACCATCACACCTCCTCCTCCATGCTTCACGGTGGGAACCAGGCATGTAGAGTCCATCCGTTCACCTTTTCTGCATCGCACAAAGGCACGGTGGTTGGAGCCAAAGATCTCAAATTTGGACTCATCAGACCAAAGCACAGATTCCCACTGGTCTAATGTTCATTCCTTGTGTTCTTTAGCCCAAACAAGTCTCTTCTGCTTGTTGCCTGTCCTTAGCAGTGGTTTCTTAGCAGCTATTTTACCATGAAGGCCTGCTGCACAAAGATGTGTCTGCTGCTAGAACTCTGTGTGGCATTGACCTGCTCTCTAATCTGAGCTGCTGTTAACCTGCGATTTCTGTTGACTGATAACTCTGATAAACTTATCCTCAGAAGTAGAGGTGACTCTTGGTCTTCCTTTCCTGGGGCGGTCCTCATGTGAGCCAGTTTCTTTGTAGCACTTGATGGTTTTTGCAACTGCACTCGGGGACACTTTCAAAGTTTTACCAATTTTTCGCACTGACTGACCTTCATATCTTAAAGTAATGATGGGCACTCATTTTTCTTTACTTAGCTGCTTTTTTCTTTCCATAATACAAATTATAGCAGTCTATTCAGTAGGACTATCAGCTGTGTATTCACCAGACTTCTGCACAACACAACTGATGGTCCAACCCCATTTATAAGGCAAGAAATCCCACTTATTAAACCTGACAGGGCACACCTGTGAAGTGAAAACCATTTCCGGTGACTACCTCTTGAAGCTCATCAAGAGAATGCCAAGAGTGTGCAAAGCAGTCATCAAAGCAAAAGGTGGCTACTTTGAAGAACCTAGAATATAAGACATATTTTCAGTTGTTTCACACTTTTTTGTTAAGTATATAATTCCACATGTGTTAATTCATAGTTTTGATGCCTTCAGTGTGAATGTACAATTTTCATAGTCATGAAAATACAGAAAAATCTTTAAATGAGGTGTGTCCAATGTTTTGGTCTGTACTGTATACATATATATATATATTATCCATAAATAAATGTTTTTATGAAAAAAAAAAGTACACATATTTGGTATCACCGCATTCGGAACTATCCATCCTATAAAACTGTCCCACTAGTTAATCCCGTCTGCCTCCTAAAGATTTCAGTAAGTCTTCTTACACATTTATCCTGTGCTCTGTTCTGAGCGCTTACATCGGGGTTTACGTGTAAATCTCTGAAATATGTGATTCAGATGGAACCCCGGCGGAAGATTCCCTGTAATAAGTCAGATGGAGTGTCTATCTTTTTAGGCGTGCATAAAAATGTCGTCTGCCACAGTTTTGTGCACCTCTGAAAAGAATAACGCCGCTCAACAGAGGCCGGACACAGTTCAGAGTAACTCTGCTGTCTCATTATAGTGATTGAATCCTTCGGGGGTTTCATCTGAATCACATCATTCGGAGATCTAGATGGAAACCCCAATGTAAGTGCTCTGCATAGAACTCAGTATAAATGTGATCCCAAACATTAAAAATATTCCTAATAAAATCTTCAACTCAATCCACAAAAAAAACAAGTCCTCACTCAGGTCCATCATCTGTTAACAGAAGTATAGGGGGATTCCATGTTACAGATACCACTAAGGCTCTGGAAAAGCGCTATGGCTCCTCACCTCCCAAAAGAAATCCAGCAAATTCTGCACTCCCAAATGCTTTCCTCCCTTTTGGGCCGCACAATGTGCCTAAATCACATTTAGCTTCCACATGTTTGTCATTTCTGTAGCTTTGAGAGCCTGCCTAATTTACTGGTCCATGTCTCCAGAAGCACGAGCTGGGCATAACGTACTGGGCACTGCAATGTACGGGCACTACAATAGCATATTTAAAATTTTCAGTCAGCAGCATCCACTGCTGTTTGTTTCTGGAAAACATCCATGGAGTCGAATTATCACTACACCTGTAGATAAATTCCCAAAGGGGTAAAATTTCCAAAATGAGGTTACTTGAGGGGGAGTCTGCAAACTATTCTAGGAAAATCGGTGCTCCAGGAGGCAAATAGCGCTTCATCCCTTCCCGAGCCTTGCCGTGTGGCTAAGCAGTACTGTACAGCCACATATATGGGGAGTTTCCAAGCTCAATAGAAATTGTGTGACAAATTTTGGTGCCATTTTTACCTATTTTCCCTTGTGAAAATGAAAAATGTGGGGCCAAAACAAAATTTTTGTGCTAAAAATGTAATTATTCTTTCTTCACTGCTCAATGGCATAAAATTCTGTGACACACCCGTGGTGACAATATGATCCCTGCACCCTTAGAAGAATTTACTGAGCGATGTAGTTTGTAAAATGGAGTGATTTATGGGGGGTTCTGTTGTTCTGGCACCTCAGGAACTCTCCCAGTGGGTCATGGCATCCGCAAACCATAACAGTAAAATCGGCATTAAATTATGGAGCTCCTTCCCTTCTGAGGTTTGCACTGTGCCTCAAAAGGAGTTTCCGATTACATGTAGGGTATTTGCGTACTCAGGAAAAATTGTAAAACAAACTGAGGTCCATTTTTTCCTATTACCTCTTATAAAAATTTGGGGCTAAAACAACATTTCATATGTAAAAATTTAATTATTCTTTCTTCACCGCCCAATGGTATAAATTTCTGTTAGGCACATGAGGCATCAACATGCCCACTGCACCCCTGGACAAATTCATTAGAGGTGTGGTTTGTAAAATGAGGTCACTTATGGGGGGGTTTCTGCTGTTCTGGCACGTCAGGGGATCTACCAATGTGACATGGCAACCTCAAACCATTCCAGCAAAATCTGAACTCCAATATGGCGCTTCTGCCCTTTTGAGCTTTGCACTGCGCCTCAAAAGTAGTTTTCGACCACATATGGGGTTATCTGTATACTCAGGAGAAATTGCACAACTAATTGTATGGTGCATTTTGCTCCCTTTACCCTTGTGTAAATGAAAAATTTGGGTCAAATAAAACATTTTTGCGGTGGCTGTTACTGAACTGCCGAGAACAACGAAACTACTCAGCGAGTACCTGAGCGTGCTCGTTTAAAGGGTTAAACGAGCACACTCGCTCATCATTACCACATAAAGTGACACTGGTCAGAATTGTAAAATTTTACCTGGTCATGAAGGTGAAAACTGGTTAGGTGGGCTAAGGATCTGCATGAACCCTGGGGCAGGCTCCTTCATTGCAAACATCTAAGTTTTATTCTGCAAAGCTTTAGCAGTTTGAAAAAACCCAAAGTTTTTTAACAAGCTGGTAACAGGGAGAGTAGTTATTGGTGTAGCTCTCCACCAGTTTCTTCGTATCGGACTCGGCATGACTGACAGGTATTTTTTCTATTTGTGAGAGACCTGTCTGTTTCAGCTGACCGGATGACATGCCGGTCCCATTCCAGGCACGTTTTTAGCTATGTTTTCTCTGAAATACTGCAGTTTTCCATGTTTATATGTGTGAGATGTTACAGGTGAAATAATATGCAATACCTTAAAGGCGTTGTCCGGTCAAAAGTGAAAAGTCTGCAGTCACTCTGTGTATCTACAGACTGATGAATCCCCCCAGCACAGGCACTGTGCACTACGGGGATTCTCCTGTATGAGACTATGAACCGGAGGATATGTATATTATACATATCCCCGGCCATTCAGTGCTGCCTCACTCCATACACTTGTATGCTGTGAGGCCACGCCTCGTTTAGTGATGTGAACGGCCAGTGGGCGCTTCCGACTAGAAGACTAGATTGTGCGGCCTCGCTCAATACAAGTGTATGGAGAGCTAAGCCACGCCCAATGGCCGGGGGTATGTATAGCACATACATACCCTCCGTTACCGGGTCTCATACCGGCGAATCCCCTCAGCGCACAGTGCCTGCGCTGGAGGGATTCAGAAGTCTGTAGTCACACAGAGTGACTGCAGACTTATCACTTTTTACTGGACAACCCCTTTAAGTGAACTCCTAACTAGTGATTCTATGTATACAGATGTGTACAATATTATTGTGGAGGATTATCAACAAATGTCAAGCAAAAACATACACTCAAAAGGTTCCCCCGGTTTCTTTATTGATGGTTAATCTAGAACTTGCTAGCCCTGCAGCACATAAACCACAACCAAAATAAAACTTTTCTTCACTAAGTGGCAAACAATTCTTTTTCTTAGACCTAGTTCGTATAATCCTTTTTTCACATATTTAGGATATCACGGAGAAGCCCACCCTTTTAGGGATCACAATAAGCACGTTCATGTCTAGCAGAGACTTGTTCTTTCTGCAGAACTGAGCTTTCCAGCTTCTCTAAACACACCGCTTTTCCTCTCCCTTGCACAAAGGTATCTTTCCCATTTTAGTTACCTTTAGAGCCACAACACGGAGCCTTAGGTCTATACCCTGGAGTGTAGTATGAAAATGACCATCCCACCCAGGCTCTACAGTCACTCCTAAATCTCAGACCCTAGAATCTACTTAATAACAGACTTGGCAACTAAATGTTACTCTGTGCGCAAGTCCTTCCAAGATTCATACCACTATGAACAGCTACCTCAGTGCCATATATCTAACATCCAACAATCTTCCTGCCAATATACAGTTGAAACCAGAAGTTTATATACACTATATAAAAAGACACACATGCATGTTTTTCTCAATTTCTGACATGAAATCAGAATAAACCTTTCCCGTTTTAGGTCAATTAGGATTACCATAATTTTTAATATTTGCCAAATGCCAGAATAATGAGCGAGAGTGTTTTTTAAGGCATTTTTATTACTTACTGCAAAGTCAAAAGCTTACAACATTCCATTAGTATTTGGTACCATTGCCCTTAAACTGAATGACTTGAGTCAAACATTTGGTATATCCTTACACAAGCTTCTCACAATAGTTGGTCGGATTTTGGCCCCATTCCTTCTGACAAAACTGGTGTACCTGTTCAAGGTTTGTAGGTCGCCTTGCTCGCACCTGCCTTTTCAGATTTGCCCATAAATTTTCAAAAGGATTGAGATCAGGGCTTTGGGGTGGCCACTCCAAAACATTGACTTTGATATCCTTAAGCCACTTTGTTACCATTTTGGCAGTATCCTTCAGGTCATTGTCCATTTGGAAGACCCATTTCCGCCCAAGCTTTAACTTCTTGACTGATGTCTTGAGATGTTGCTTCAGTATTGCCACCAAATCTTCTTTTCTCATGATGCATATATTTTGTGAAGTGCATCAGTCCCTCCTGCGGTAAAACAACCCCACAAGATGATGCTGCCACCCCTGTGTTTCACAGTTGGGATGGTGTTCTTAGGCTTCCAAGCTTCTCCCTTTTTCCTCCAAATGTAACGATGGCCATTATGCCCAAAAAGTTTAATTTTAGTTTCATCAGACCACAGGACATGTCTCCAAAAATTAAGGTCTTTGTTGCTGTGTGCGTTTGCAAACATTAATCTGGCTTTTTTATCTTTCTTTTGGAGTAATGGTTTCTTCCTGGCTGAGTGGCCTTTCAGCCCATGTTGATACAGTACTCGTTTCACTGTGGATATTGACACAATCTTACCAGCTTACGCCATCATCTTCACAAGGTCTTTTGCTTTTGTCCTTGGGTTGATATGCACTTGTCGGACCAAAGCACATTCATCTCTGGGACACAGAACCTTTCTCCTTTCTTCATGGTATGATGGCTGGTCATTCCCATCTTGTTTGTACTTGCGTATAATAGTTTGTACATATGAACGAGGCACCTTCAGGTATCTTGAAATTGTACCCAAGGATGAGCCAGACTTGTGCAAGACCACAATTCTCTTACTTTGCAGTAAGTAATAAAAATGCCTTAAAACATTCTCTAAATCATTATTCTGGCATATGGCAAATATTAAAAATTATGGTAATCCTAATTGACCTAAATCGGGAAAGGTTTATTTTGATTTCATGTGAGATATTGAGAAAAACTTGCATATATGTCTTTTTATATAGTATATGTAAACTTCTGGCTTCAATTGTATAGAGAGTATATAGAGTTTATATAGAGTCACAGCTCTGAAATTAACTCCCGGTTAGATGGGCAAGCACATCATCCCTAAAGAGGTCATAAAAGACCTATTTAAGTCATTTTGACTTTATATACATGTTTCTATTTTGTATTTTTTTCCTATAACTGTAGAATCCATAGGAGCCCCATGTACAGGTAAAAGTGACCTATCCTTAGAATAGATTATCACTTTCACACTTGACTTCACCAACTTAGACTATTTAGTGCTGATGCATCACACATGAATCGGATTGCAAAAATATTTAAACGACGGTTGTAATGTAACAAAATAGGTAAAAAGCCAATGGGGTGAATACTTTCGCAAGCCACTATATATACATTTCACTATATCACCAATATTTTAATTTTTTTTTAGTACCACATATATTAAATTTACATGGGATAACGCCATTAACAGTAGGTGATTTACTCTGCCCACATCCCCCTCTTTGCACAGTGACCTCTGCACAGGTTACAGAACATGCCTAGAAAACTTTCTCATAGACGTCAATTAACATTCTACAGACTAGTCTTTTGTGTGGCATATCTCTAAATGTTATTTAAAGCTCAGGTAAATGTCTGCCCTCATAATTATTAGGGAAAGAAATGTAAGTATCTGGGTTTAATTAGTAAAAAAAAAATCTAGATAATACGTTTCCTTTAGCTATTTAAGATATTTAATGAAAACGATAAATTATATATGTTGTCAAGCGTTTTCTATACTTTTTATTTATGTATGAAAATTATCATCGTTGGATTGGGCCTAATGGAAAGTGTCCGGTTCTGTTTGTTACTGCCTGAAATAATACAGCTCCTTTAGGTTGGATGTGCAGCTTGTCCAGTGCCAGCATTTTGGGCAGTAGCAATTATGTAAAATTAATAATGTGCTCCCATCAACTGGCATTTTAATGATTTCAAAGAAATATGGCTTTTGCTCTTTGAAAACCAGTGAACTTAACGCTGTACATTTTGTATAAGAGCTGTGTATGTACAAACTTCTGTGAGAACTCACATAACCCAATTTTCACATCTTCATTTTCACTTTACTGAGCTTTGATTTCTGAAATAAAGCATTCAAATTGAAGATAGAAATGCAACCTTGAAGCAGGTTTTTAGATACACAAGTGATGACTGCTTCAAAAGAGACTTGTTTTTCTTTCTCCCTTTTTAAATGCTTATCTTCAGTTACAATTTAAGGTATTTTCAGGGCCTTTTGTAAATGCTAGTCCAAGGCCATCATTGGCGGTACAACTCCGCACTATTTTATAATCAGATGATTGACGGTGTTTGTCCGCTTGATTCATTGCACAGCTCTGTATATACACTGCTGCTCACCATTATTGGCACACCTTCATTTTTTCATAGATTGTACAATATCTTCAGAAATAAATGGAAATGTACCAAAGTTATAATCACAGGATATATTGGTGGTCCAAAGTAATACAACAATAAAACATTGTTTTTCAGCTTGCATGTTGCAATTTCAAAGAAAAAAACAGAATAAACAGCATGTGCAGCAATAAAGGCACCCCTAATTAATACTTGGTTGCACACCCTTTGGCATTGCTGACAGCCTCCAAACGTTCATTGTAGCCATCTATAAACTTCTTTCACTTCTCAGCTGGAATTTTCTTCCTCTCTTCCTTTGCAGTTTGTTCAAGCTCTTGAATGTTTTCAGGGTTCTTTTTCCCAATGGCAGATTTCAGCTCACCCCAAAGATTTTCAATGGGAGTGAGGTCAGGACTCATTGCTGGTCATTTTAAAACAGTCCATTTTTTCTTTTTAAACAATTACTGTGTACTTTTGGATGTGTCCTTTGGGTCATTGTCTTGCTGGAGAACCCATGATCAGTTTTCTTACTTGGGTAGGACAATTCGCTCGAAAATCTCTTGATGATTCTCTGATTTCATGATTCCTGTGATACGATCAAGGCCTCCAGTACCAGATGCAGTAAAGCAACCCCACAGCATTATGGATCCTCCACCATTCTTAACTGTTGGTAATGTGTCCTTTTCCTTATAAGCTTCATTGCACAGCCTGTAAACAAACTGTTGCTTTGCATTGCCAAAAAGCTCTATTTTTGTTGCATCTGTCCACAGAACATTTTCCCTGAAGTATTGTGGTTTGTCAAGGTACTCTTTGGCAAAGAGCAGTCGTTAGTTTTTATGTCTTTTCTTCAGCAATGGATACTTCCTTGGCCTTCAACCGTAAAGCTCTACTTGGTTTAATGTGTGGCGCTAAAAAAAATAAAAACCAAAACTACACATCAAAACCTGGACAAGCAGGCAATATGTATACTGATTCTGTATATACTATTTTGTACACAAAATACACATTCTCCTGCTCCATTTGCCAGTTCTGTAACAGTCCATCATGCAGGAGGAGAATTTATTATGTACATAATAAAAATGAAATCCAAAGTGGAGAAGATCAGGGTTCTTGATGGTCTTGACTGTACTTGTTGAAACCTTGACCCCAGACTATTCCATGGTTGGCCTTTCAAGTCTTTGGATGTTTGACATGGTGTTTTTTTCACCATTCGCACCAACCTTTGAAGACCTGTCTTGTCAAATTTCCTCTTTCCCCCACGTCCAGGGAGGATCTAGACTATTCCATCCTTGGCAAACTTCTTATTAACATTGTGCACTGTTGAAACTGGGGTACCAAGGTCTTTGTAGATGGCCTTATACTCTTTGGAAGACTTGTGTTTGCTAACAATAGCAGTTCTGATGTCCTCAGACAGCTCTTTTTTTCTTCAACAATGTGACAAAGGAACAGGGCCTACCATGTTGCTTTTTGAAACACTGGTGACATCATTCATTAGCTAATTCATGTCACATGGTCACTGACAATTAATTACAGGTGAATCTCTTGTGTGATTTACCACAGGCGAGTCGAAATGTGTTTCCATACTAAATTAATGTAAAGGGTGCCTATACCAGTGACACAGCAAGCTTTAAGTTTTTCTATTTTTCCCTCCCATTGTTTTTTGTTTTAAGTTATTGTTTATCATTTGCTCTTTTGTATTTAACACGAGTGATACAAAAAAACTGTTTCACCTGATTCATTTTTTTCAGGAGATATTCCACGTTATGAACTTGAACTTCATGGGTGCCAAGAACAATGAGCAGGACTGTACCGTGGTGACTGTGCCTGGTATTGGAGCTCAGTGCAACTCAGTCTCAATCAAACCCTCCATAACACCACCAGTCTGCTTATTGGTAGAGGTTGTCTGGTGTTGGACCCCACGGATATGATACTGTTTTGTCTATCACAAGGAAAGGTCATCAATATAAGCCAAGTAAAAACCCTTTAATATCTACCTGGGTTCCTCAAACTGATTCTGCTGAGACTTTTACAAGCCAAACCATGTTGACATTTTTAAGCCATTTCCTAGATGAAGCAGTCTATGGTAAATCACTTCTGCCAGGGCAGAAGATGTGTGTCCTGGGGAAGTGGGTCTGTTTTGCTGGCTCTGTGATATTTGAGAGCCATGCAACACCGCAATCAAGTACTGTGGAGCTCAGTTACAGACAGTTTGAGAAGGACTAAGACCTTTTGCCCTGTTCTTGCTTTTGATGACAATGTGTCAGGCCCCTGAAACCTCAGAAACTGCCCTCATTATAATTTAGAATGTGAAGCCAGCTTCCCAATGATTTCTCTGATAACTAAGACAATTGCTATTATTATCAGAAAATGAACTTTTAATGCCGTCCTGAGCCCTAGTCATTTTCCCCTGAGCATCGTTGACCTCAATGTGACCCACTGAATCTTCTCTGCTTGAAGTCTCAGGCATGCATGCAATGTCTTGCTTCCTTGGCAAAGAAAAGAAGATGCAGAATATCAATCATACGCAGAGGGGTGGGTTTACAGCATGGAAATCCTGACTCTTCCCAGTCAAGAAACATCCTTCCTGCCCTGGACTAGTCAGGTACGTTTGCATATGCCAAGGATGGCATTAAAAGTTTTTTTCAGTAACAACTATTGTCTTGAGATTCAGAGACGTTATTGAGAAGCTGGATTCACATTCTAAATTGTACTAGAGGGGGTCTCTGGGGCTTCAGGAACTTGACGGGTTCCATCTAATCCCCGTAGTTTGGATTATAAGTAGAATTAGCTTGCCAAAGCCATTTCTGTCGCTTGGGCTTGGAATAAACCTTCTGCACAGTAACAATGCAGCTTCTGTCACAGGAAAGCGTCTTTCTGAAGTGTAGATTCTGAACGGCATAAATCTGTTGCCCAAGGTTACATTGCTATTGACAGCTCAAGTCATAACACTTAGAAAATATAATTGCTAGCCTTAATGCAATGAATATATCAAAGCCAAAATAGAATGTGAAATAAATGTGATTTTTTTTTTTATTACTGTCTGGAAAACAGTAGAACTTTCGGCTGACAGCTCCATATTAACAATGTCCTAGTCTATTCTGCCACTTAAGACAGGTCATACACCACCATATGATATTAAGGTCCAGTGTGGCTATGAGTTAAAGCTGAATGGCATAGTTGATGCTTATCAACGTGTTAGGAACCCACATTGCATTTTCTCTTTGCTGATAAAGTGACAGACTAGGAATCAAAAATAGTCCAGCCACCCAAATTGGAAACATTTCTCATCTTGAGACGATGGGCAGTCCTTGGCAAATGTCATGTTCTGTTCATTATTCATATGAAAGAAGTTAATAACGCTGCAAGAAAGTCAAGGTGCCATTACTATATATTTGCTTGTTAATAATAATTTTATTTATATAGCACCAACATATTCTGCAGCACTTTACAATTAAGCGGTGACCTATACAGACAATAAAGTCAATACAACGTAAGACAGTTAAACCCCTTAATGACCGCCATAACGCATTTTTACGGCTGCAGTTAAGGGTACTTATTCCTCACCGCCGTGACAATGCGTCGCTGAGGAATGAGGCTGTAGCGCCCCCCGAGTCGGAAATTCTCCGGGGTCTCGGCTACCGCGGGGAGCTGAGATCCTGGAGAATATGATCAGGGCCGGTTTTTCCGGTCCCCGATCATGAAATACAAAAGTGTGCCTGCGTTTGCAATTATTTCTCTCTCCTTTGACATGATATACATGTCAGAGGTGAGAGAAATTAAGCCCTCCGAGCCCACCCGGTACCTCTGCCATTCCCCAAATCTCCTGATCTGTTCCCAGGCCCTCATTCATCTCTCTGTAAAAAAAAAAAAAATGGCAGGCGCATGCGCCAGTGCACCCGCCGAGATCTGTCAGCCGGTGCCCGGCAACAATAAGGAATTTTTCCTATTGGTTCATTTTGATCACTGTGATAAACCCTATCATAGTGATCAAAAGAAAAAAAATAATAAATCAAACCACCCTTTGTCCCCATTTAGATAAAAATTATAAAATAAAAAAAATATTTTTCCCATTCTTTGCAGTTAGGGTTAGGGTTAGGATTAGGGTTGTATTATGGTTAGGGTCAGGGTTGTGTTAGGGTTAGGGTCAGGGTTGTGTTAGGGTTAGGGTCAGGGTTGTGTTAGGGTCAGGGTTGTGTTAGGGTCAGGGTTGTGTTAGGGTCAGGGTTGTGTTAGGGTCAGGGTTGTGTTAGGGTCAGGGTTGTGTTAGGGTCAGGGTTGTGTTAGGGTCAGGGTTGTGTTAGGGTCAGGGTTGTGTTAGGGTCAGGGTTGGGGTTAGGGTTAGGGTTGGGGTTAGGGTTGGGTTGGGGTTAGGGTTAGATTAGGGTTGGGGTTAGGGTTAGATTAGGGTTGGGGTTAGGGTTAGATTAGGGTTGGGGTTAGGGTTAGATTAGGGTTGGGGTTAGGGTTAGATTAGGGTTGGGGTTAGGGTTGGGGTTAGGGTTGTGTTAGTTTTGGGTTGTATTATGGTTAGATTACGGTTGTGGTTAGGGTTGTGTTGGGGTTGGAATTTTTTCAAAAGTTAAGGAGAAAAAAAGACAATATGGCGACTAGTGTTGAGTGCTAGTGCTCGCGACTTGAGTTTGCATTGGTTGCTTGGGTATGCACCGAGTATCGCGGGTGCTCGAGTGACATGCTCGATTCTCCACCCCACATGTTAAGCGGCTGTTATACAGCAAAAAAAACACCTGCGGGATTGCCTGCCATACACTGGCAATCCCTGCATGTTTTTTTTTGTGTCTAACAGCTGCGAAACATGTGGTGCGGTACTCGGTGCATTCCCAAGCAACCAATGCAAACTCAAGTAGCAAGCACTTGCACTCAACACTAATATCAAGATATTCAATATGATGACCTAATGTTATCAAATTCTGTCGTTCCTCTGGGTTCAAAATGCTCACTATACCCCTTGATAGAATCCTTGAGGGGTGTAGTTTCCAAAATGGGGTCACTTGTGGGGTGTTTCCACTGTTTAGGCACATCAGGGGCTCTCTAAACGTGACATGGCGTCCGCTGTAGATTCCAACCAATTTTGCGTTCAAACAGTCAAATGGCGCTCTTTCTCTTCTGAGCCTTGCCGTGCTCCCAAACACTGTTTTTCCCCCACATATGGTGTATCGGCGTACTCAGGAGAAATTGCACAACAAATTTTTTGGTCCATTTTCTCTTGTTACCCTTGCAAAAATTAAAAAATTGAAATAAATTTGTGTGAAAAAAGTGAAATGTTCATTTTTTCCTTCCACGTTGCTTCAGTTCCTGTGAAGCATGTGAAGGTTTAATAAATTTCTTGAATGTAGTTTTGAGAACCTTGAGGGATGCAGTTTTTTTAGAATGGTGTCACATTTGGAGATTTTCTGTCCTATAGACCCCTCAAAGTGATTTCAAATGGGATGTGGTCCCTAATAAAAATGGTTTTGGAAAAATTACAAATCGCTGGTCAACTTTTTTTAACCTTTTATAAGTTCCTAACAAAAAAAATTTTGTTGCAAAAATTGTGCTAATGTAAAGTAGACATGTTATTTATTAACTCTTTAGTGTGACTTATCTCTCTGATTTAAGGTCATAAAAATTCAAAGTTTGAAAATTTGCAAAAGTTTAAAATTTTCGCCAAATTTCCAATATGCAGCAAACCCGCAGATATAAATGTTTGCTGTGGTTCAGTTGACCCCAATGGGCGGGAAACACTGCAGAAATGCTACAAACATGCTGCGGATTTAAACGCAATGACAATCCTGAGCGGAAAATTCCTTATTATGTGCACAGCACATCAGGATTGTCATTGCATTAGCTGGCGGACGGATTACCTAGCGTTTTTGGTGCATTTCCGCGCAGAAAAAATGTTGCGAAAACGCATCAAAAACTTTCAGTGTGCTCATAGCCATAGGGAATACAGGAAAGTTCTGTGTCAAATATAACCCCAAGACAGTGGGCGTGCTGCTTGGGAGTTTTGGTTGAACCCTCTAAGGTAATTTCAGTATCAGGTAAAGTTAGGTTAGTAGAGGGAGGAAGCACAAGAAGTTCAGTTTTGGGAAGATTCAGTTTCAGATGGATGGAGAGCATGATGTTAGAGACAGCAGACAAACAATCCTTGTATTAAGGACTTGGTATTAAGGTGGGGGCGATGTCAGGCGAAGAAATATATAGTTGGGTGTTGTCAGCATAGAGATGATACTGGAATCCAAATCTACTGATTGTTTGTCCAATAGGGACGGTGTACAGAGAGAAGAGGAGAGGACCTAGGAATGATCCGTGAGAAGCCCCGATATAAGGGGAAGAGGAGAAGAGTAAGAGCCGACAAAAGATACAGTGAAGGAGCCATCAGGTCAGAGGTAGGAGAAGAACCAGGAGATTGTGGTATCTTTGAGCCCAATAGAGCGGAGCATCGTGAGGAGGAGCTGGTGATCCACAGTATCAAATGAAGCAGGGAGATGCAGGACAATCACCAGGGAGCAGTTACCATTGGATTTAACTGATAATAGATGGTTAAAGACTTTTGTAAGGGCACTTTCAGTAGTGGAAACCAGATTGTAAAGGGTCAAGAAGAGTTTATCTGAGAGATAGTAGATTAGAAGGGAGTGGACCAAGTATTCCAGGAGTTTAGCGATGAAGGGAAGACTGGTTCGTAGTTAGTAGTGCAGTTCTGGTCGAGGGATGATTTTTTAAGTAAAGACGTTATGATGGCATGTTTAAATGAGAAGGGAAAGATGCAGGAAGAAAGAGAGAGGTTAAATATTTTAGGTGAGTGGTGACAACCGGTGAGAGAGACTGCAGTAGATGTGAGGAAATAGGGTTGCTGGTGTAGGTTGTAGACCGAGAAGAAGCGAGGAGCCGGGTAACTTCTAATTCTGTAACAGGTTCAAAGATAGCAAGTGAGCTTGAAGTGCAGGAGGGAAGAGGATCCAGGCTGTGACGAGATTTGGCAAAAATGTCCTAATGGATATGGTTGATTTTTTTCTAGGAAATAAGTTGCCAGATCCTCACCGCTGAGGTTGGTAACAGGGTCCTGTGCTTTATGGCTCATGAAGGAGTGTAAGGTTTCGAAAAGTCATTTTGGATTGTTAGCTATTGAAGTGATGAGGGTGGGGAAGTATGATTGTTTGTCCAGATAAAGGGCAGAGTTATAAGTTTTGAAAATGAACTTATAGTTGATGAAATCCTCGGGTTAAAGCGATTTTCTCAACTGACTCTTAGCGCACCTTGAGCAATGCTGAAGAAAACGTGTTTGCATTGTGTGTAGGGTAGGGTTTTTCTGTGTGTAGCAGGTGCTGCTTCATCCAGGGCACTCTGCAATATATTATTATAATGTGACAGTGCAAAGTCTGGACAGGAGTGGGAGATTGGAGCTAAAGAGGAGTGTAGATTGTCCATTAGCTTCTGGGTATTAATGGTACTTGTATTCCTATAAGTGAGGGTGTCCCAGGCGAGGAGACAGTTCTTGACAGAGAAGGAAAGAAGGTTGTGGTCAGAGAGCGGGAGAGGGGAGTTAGTAAAGTCATGCACTGAGCAGAGCCGAGAGAAGACCAAGCAGAGTATTCCCGTCTTCATGCGTAGGAGAGTTAGTAAATTGTGAGAGGACGAATGAGAAGGTTAGAGAAAGGAGATGAGAGGCAGATTGGGAGAGGGAATTATTGTTGGTGATATTAAAGTCTCCCATGATGAGAGTTGGGAATGTCACAGGATAGAAAGTGAGGAAGCCAGTAAAGTGATCCAAGAACTGATGGGAGGAGCTTGGAGGGCGATTCACAACTGCCACTCACAGGGAGAAGGGTTTGAAGAGTCTAACAGTGTGGACTTCGAAGGAAGGAAAGATAAGTGAGGGTACCGGAAGGATAACCTGAAAAACACATTGTGGTGAAAGGAGCAGACCAACACCTCTACCTTGTATGTTCTCAGGTCTGGCGATATGTGAAAATTTCAGCCCACCAAGTAAGAGAGCAGCTGCGGTGGTGTCCGACTGCTGGATCCAGGTTTCTGTGAGAGCCAGAAGGTTGAGGGAATTAGAAAGGAAGAAATTTGTGAATGTAAGTTCGTTTGTTACATGCTGGTTGTGCGTTCCAGAGGGCACAATTAAAGGAGACAGGAGAAGGCATGTACTGAATGTTAATAAGATTAGTAGGGTTTCTATATGCAGCTGGAAGAGTTATGTATACTAGTGGATGGAGGCCCTGGGTTGGGGAATATGTTGCCTGCGACTAGAAGGAGAAAAAGAGGAGGAGAGGGTGGTGCAATGATTTGTATAAGTTGATCCAATAGTGCCTTTGTGTAAGATCTTATAACTCAACTTTCAAATACACGTTTCCAGAGCTTAAGGCTGTGTGCCCACGATGCATTTTTTAAGCGTTTCCGCAGCTGCAAAAACGCTTAAAAAACGCATGGTAGAAGGCCTGCCATGTTCCCCAATGATAATCTGCATGTGCTGTGCACATGCTGTGGAAATTTCCTCTGCGGATTATCATTGCAGAAAAAAACGCAGCACTACCAATTATTTTGCGGAAGTGCTGCGTTTTCACCGCCATTGACTTGCATTAGAACGCGTGCATTCCGCTTCACTAGATAAGGACATGTGGAATGCACGCATTCAATGTGCGGATGGTACCCAGGTCTAGAGGAGAGGAGACCCGGGTACCATAGAAACTGTGAAAAAAAGAATAAAATAAAAAATAAAGATTATACTTACCTTCTGGCGGCCCCCGCTGCCCTCGTCCCTTCATGCTGGCAGCTAGCGATGGACTGAAGGATCTGCGCTGACGTCATAGTCATGTGACGGGTCACGCGACGCTGACGTCGGCAGGTCCTTCAATGTACCGCTGCCGGCAAGGGAGAACGGAGGGAAACAAGACACCGGGGGCCATCAGAGGGTAAGTATATATTTATTTTTTATTTTTTACATTCTTTTACTGTCACACTATATAAATCCATGCCGGTTTCATGGATTTATATAGTGTGACCAAGTTAACAAGCACTTTCCAAGTGATGCTAGAATCGTTTGGAAAGCGCTTGTCAACCCACATGCGGAAATACATGTGAAAAACGCTTCACATCCGCATGTCCCTGGCAGGAAAAACGCATGTACAATCCGCATGCATTTTTTTCTGCCAGGGAGATTCAGAAACGCTCAGGAAAAATCCGGAGCATTTCTGCATCGTGGGCACATAGCCTAAAGCAGTATTCTGTTTACAAGGTGTTATAACTGCCAAGTTGATGGGAGTCACCAATTGGGGCACATTTGTTATGTACTAAATTGAGCAGCAACTGTCTTTCTCGACTACTGATCCTTTCATTCTTTAGGAGACTACTGGAGATAGCCGACTACCATCACTTATCACATAATTAATTCACTAGTGATGCTGTTTGTTAGTTCCAATCTTTTCTTTATGGCCAGAAGACTAGTACTTCAATAAGAATCTGCTAGAAGTAACAGCACTTCAGGCTGCATGATCATTAGGTGAAGATTTTTATCCGTCTTCACAGTCTTACCATATTGTAGAAACGTTTCAAAGTCCTTCTTCATGATAGTGGGTTGCCATCTCCTTGTGTCAGGCTGACAATATTAGCCTGAAAAAATATTTTTTCCGAAATGTAATTACAATATATTGAAACTCTAATAATGTAAATAAATGTTTACCTAATTATCATAGAGAAAAAAATAATAAACATTTACAGCTTGAATAGTCCACTGTCTGAATCAGAATTAAGAAATGGTGGGGGTGACTAGACGATCATGATATTAATACTTTAAGATCCACAATTTTTTTTTGTTTTGGCTCTTTTGTTTTTTCCTCACCTTCTTCCAAGAGCCATAATTTTTTTTTCATTATTATTTTTCCATCGACATAGATGTATGAGAGCTTATTTTTAAAGAACGAGTTGTAAGTTTGGATGACACCTTTAATTTTGCCATATAATGTACTGAAAAACAGGAAAAAAATGCAATTCTGCCATTCTTTTGTCGGTCTTGTTTTTACGTCGTTCATTGTGCAATTAAATGGTCTGGAACCATGATTGTCCATGTCAGTCTAATTCTACCAAACATGCATTAATTTTTTTCTTTTTAAAAAACTCCAAATCTGTGGAAATTTTTTTTTGCTTTTTGTTGCCTAAGACCTGTGACACTTTTATTTTTCTATTGATGGGGCTGAATGAGGGCTTGTTTTTTGCTCGATGGGCTCATGTTTTTATTAATACCAGATTTCTGTATATACAATGCTTTGATTGCTTATTATATATTATTTTAGGGAAAAGGGTGAGCAAACCCCCCCCCCCCCCCCCTCCAATTCTGGCATTTTTTCTTTTTTTCCTTTTTACAACATTTACCAATCTGTTTAATTTTATTTATATTTTAATAGATCAGACTTTTACAAAAAATGGCAATACTAAATATATATATATTTTCCTTTTATTAATTTTTAGCAAAAACAAAACAAGTGTTTTTTGAATTTTCAGATTTTTTAAATATTTTTAAAAATCTATTTTTGTTTTTCAGCCTATGGCTACAGCAGATCCCCGGCTGTCATAGTAGCCCATCAGCCTCACACAATTGCTGCGCAGTCAACTAATGGGATCTGGTGCACGCGAGCATCTGCGCATTTCCATTTAAATTCTGTCAGAGATTAGCAGCAGCAATTAAATGGTTAACAACCATACCTGGAACTCTGCACCAACTTCTGCTGTTATAGACTGATGCCATGGTGCCATGGCTGAGCCCCCTCCACATATGTAGGCCCCTTCATGACCTAGTTCGGGAATGGGTTCAAAATCAAGAAAAATCTATGGTATACGAGCAGTTAATCAATTTTATCATCTCATCTTTAAAAAGGAATTGGTTCTCCTTGTGGAGATTCAGCAGTAGAGGGATCATTCTTTTTCTACAAGGGCAGAGCTCATTTTCGGTATTGCTTAAGACATGAAGTGTTTGTCATCACCTGGGTTTCCATTTGGTTTTTAGTTGTAATTGAAAGATTTGTCCCTTTATCTTAAAATCACTACTATACTATCGTGTAAGTGCTGGCATAGTCACACCTTATTGCTGCTTACTGTTAGGCTAGGTATACATTACGTCTGAGGCAATATGCACAGGAGATATGTGTTCGATGGTGGCCACAGTCAGTATAAATGCCAAGGCATCCATCCACAATAGGGATCCATTGTAAAGAATCGCATACTGCATGGTATACATTTTTTTGCAGTGTTCCTTTTTTGCATTTCTTTACCCTTAAACAAATAGCCATGCAGGCACTTACCTGCTGGGGGAAGGCCTAAAGAACATACTTTTAGTCTCTGTCTGGTGAACGGTCACCTATGGTAACGTTACAGTGCATTCCAGGTAAAGCACTCTCGTTTTAATGTTGGCTAAGTGCACAGACGCAGTTTACACTTAGCCGAACAAATGCAATTTTTGGTAGCCGTGTAATTGGTGAACAATACAAATACTATATGCAATTAAGTATGCATCATTTATTCAGTAATCTCTTAAAGCTGATCATTTAAAAGATTATACAATACCAACTTCATGCATTGAGTATATCTAAAGGGGCTGGTGCACTTACTTAGACAATCCATGTTAGAATGCTTGTTTAATACTGATACTGAAATTAGCATTTTAGGAGTACAGCTAAAGTGACAGATTGCTCATGAGTCCAAGTTTATTCAGCCGAATTGACAGCTACAACTTATGCTGAGCAATGGGAGATCTCAGCAGCAGGAGGGACATTGAAGAGCTGTCAATCAGGTTAGAGAGGTAGAGAAGGAATTTTAAACTTTCCAAAAGGATTATACAGCATTTCTGGTATGGAATTTCAAAGTAAGAAGTAAGTACAACAATCTCATCAATTCTAAGAGATCTATTCGATTATGCGATTTGTATTGTGAAATCTGATCTGTTTTAATTTTTCTTAAGACAAAAGAGGACACTATAGATGTGGAAATTCTTATGTATCCTTGTGGGTTTGAAAGATCCACTGTATTAGGGTTTTGAGTGATTTTCCTTGGGCTACGAAACCTGAAACTTGCGCAACTGAAGAGATAAAACAATTCTGGTAGGAATTGGGTGAAACAGAAAAACAAAAACTTTCCCTGAAAAGATCACCCCTTCCCCTGGATCTTCTGTTCTACAATGTTCTACAGAGGAAATTTTTATTATACGCTTTATTTGGATCATGGGTAAACATTAACTTAAATCACAGGAGATCTGAAACCAAATACATTTTCTTCATGTTAGCCCAGTTTTCTGCACCTACACGCACTGTTTTACCACCCACCAGCGCTGATAATATATGGCTCTGTTCACGTCGCTGACTGACAGGTCACTTTTCTTTGTGACACGTTCAGTAAAATCTTAATGACGTTGTAATAGCTGGACTATTGCTCTGTGCATGCGCCACTCACGAGCGTGATGCGCCCCTCACGGGAGTGATGCGCCCCTCACGGGTGTGATGCGCCCCAGGAATAGGAATTCCTCCACAATGGAGTCAAGGATTGAGCAAACAAAGGAATGAATTTATTCTACCTTACAGCAACCTAACATAGATTGTATCAGTTTAAGGTACAAAAATCTTCCTAACAGGTTCCCTTCAAAGTGACTTGTTTGACTACTACAAGAAACCTTATTTTGGGTTTTTGATTTGTAAGACATAGACTTGGGTAACTTGTGTGATGGAAATTATTCAAATATTCATTTAGTATATATGAAATTATTGAAACTGTAAATGAGAAGCAAATATTCTGCACTAGTGATTGCTGTGAATAATGATATCCAAGATTAAGTTGTTTTCCTCATGCTATGCGTGGCAAGTGAATATATTAAAACTCAATCACCAGTGTATGCTGAGAAACAATTATTGTGCTGCAGCTTTGCATCAGATATAAGCAGTACTGCTAAAAAAATTATTTTAATATCATTTAATAAATCTGTTTAATTAACATTTTGGTTTTTAAGCTTCCCTCTCCTCGACTGCTGATAGCATTTAACTTAATTCTTTATTTTGACACTAAATACTCTGAATTGATGGTGTTGTCATTTATTGTTTGATTAAACAGGAACTTAGAAATCAAGTGCAGGAAAACGCTAGGCATGCCAGCTATCTGTCAGGAAGTATGCGAGGTCTTATTACATACACCCTGCAATTATTAGACCGCATCTTCATTACTGTGCTGAATATGAATATTACATTACATTTTACTAACACCTGAAGCTGATCATATGTTGTGAAGCAAAAGACAATGGGTGCTGCTAATCAAAGGAATAAATGTTCACATTAAAGGAGATTAAAAATAAACATTTAACTTTTTCTGAAGATACATCTTCAGCATCCTTGATGGACGAACCCCTTTCAGTTTCTGAGTTATCCTCGGCTGTCCAGTCATTGGCGAGCGGAAAAAGTCCCGGACCCGACGGGTTTACAGTTAAAAGGGTATTCCCATCTCCAAGATCCTATCTCAATATATAGTAGGTGTAATAATAGTAATATTAGCAAATATCTCCAATTAGAAATGTAGTATAGTATTTTTGATTCGCTATGTCTCCTTCCTCATGTGCAGGCATTGCAGGACCTTTTGGTATCCATGGTTACGACCTCTAGCAACTAGCTAACTAGCTCTGACTTTCTCAGTGGACGTAACCATGGATACTTAAGGTCCTGCAAATGCCTGCACATGAGGAAAGAGAAATTGAATCAAAAATACTATACTACATTTCTAATTGGAGATATTTGCTAATTTTACTATTATTACATTTACTACATATTGGGATAGGATCTTGGAGATGGGAATATCCCTTTAAGTTTTACAAGACATTCCTTCCCCTTCTCTCCCACCTTATATTAGAAGGGTTCAACTATGCTTCCAACATTAATCCATTTTCCCCCCAAATTACAGAGGCCCATATCACAATACTCCCTAAATCTGGTAGAGACCCCCCTCCTTTGCTCAAATTACAGGCCTATCTCATTGCTGAATGTCGACTTAAAATATACTCAAATATATTGGCAAATAGACTCCAGCCTCTACTCTCTAACCATATTCATTTGGATCAAGTTGGGTTACTGGTCGGTAGAGAGGCCCGCAATAACACACTAAAAACTAGGAATATCATTTACTACGCTCAAACAAGAAACATACCTCTTTTAATACTGTCACTCAATGCTGAAAAAGTGTTTGACAGAATATCATGGTCAGCCATCTATTACTCCCTCAAAAAACTCAATATAGGACAACTCTTTTTAGCTAAAACAATGGCCCTCAATTGTAACCCTTCATCGAGATTAAAGATAAATGGAACCTTGTCCCCATCATTCACGATCTGTAACGGAACAAGACAGGGGTGCCCTTTCTCCCCTCTTCTGTACATCCTCGTGATGGAACATTTACTATCCTATTCGCAATAACCCTGATATTAAAGGTATCACTAAAGGGCAAACGGAATATAAATGCTCCGCCTTTGCGGATGATGTCTTTCTATATATTACAAGCCCACATACCTCAATTCCATCTATCATGGCAGAAGTGGATCATTTTGGTACATGGTCCAATCACAGGGTATAAAATACTTAGGGATACGCATACATAGTGATCTTTCTCGACTGTTTGATCTCAATTACAAACCCTTAACCCTTACTTGGTCAAATCCATAAGGACCTTCATTTATGGACTGTGAAGGATTTCTCATGGTTTTGCAGAGTAAATATATTCAAAATAAATATAGACTGCTTTACCTTTTTCAAACTATCCTGACCAGAATCCCTTTAAATACCTAGTAGCTTTTGTAAGTTCATCTGGCCGACTGGTCGTCCACATATTCGTTGTGATATATTAGTCAAGTCTAGACAGATAAGAGGCCTCGGTCTTCTGGATTGTAGAAAATACTACATGGCGGCAGTCCATGCCAGAATACTTGATTATTTTCACCATCAACATGGGAAGCTTTGGATTCATATCGCACAGACTATGTCCAAGGGCATTAACAACACTCCCCTGGAACCCACATCCCTCAGTCCTTAAAGCCTCTCAACAATCCTACAGCACATACTGTACAATCCTATCCCTACGTCGAGACAATAAGAAAATCTCTCTAATTGACCCACAGGGCCCATTATACCCAATCTCAGACAATCCCACCTTTTTACCGGGACTATCTTCCAATCGATTTCTGGGTAGAAGTAAATATCACCCTCTCCACTTTTCTCTGTACTGATTTATGCTCCGTGTTGGTCCGTGCCTGGCTGCACTATGTATGGTTTCCATTGGATTTTACTAACTTCATAATTGTAATACTGATGGCTTAAAATGCACCCCATCTTGACTGAAAAAAAACAAAAATGTAGAAATTTTTGCAAATTTATTAAAAAAAGAAAAACTGAAATATCACATGGTCATAAGTATTTAGACCCTTTGCTCAGTATTGAGTAGAAGCACCCTTTTGAGCTAGTACAGCCATGAGTCTTCTTGGGAATGATGCAACAAGTTTTTCACACCTGGATTTGGGGATCCTCTGCCATTCTTCCTTGCAGATCCTCTCCAGTTCCGTCAGGTTGGATGGTGAACGTTGGTGAACAGCCATTTTCAGGTCTCTCCAGAGATGCTCAATTGGGTTTAGGTCAGGGCTCTGGCTGGGACAGTCAAGAATGGTCACAGAGTTGTTCTGAAGCCACTCCTTTATTATTTTAGCTGTGTGCTTAAGGTCATTGTCTTGTTGGAAGGTGAACCTTCGGCCAAGTCTGAGGTCCAGAACACTCTGGAAGAGTTTTTCATCCAGGATATCTCTGTACTTGGCTGCATTCATGTTTCCTTCAATTTCAACCAGTCGTCCTGTCCATGCAGCTGAAAAACACCTCCATAGCATGATGCTGCCACCACCATGTTTCACTGTTGGGATTGTATTGGGCCGGTGATGAGCAGTGCCTGGTTTTCTCCACACATACCACTTAGAATTCTCACCAAAAAGTTCTATCTTCGTGTCATCAGACCAGAGAATCTTATTTCTCATAGTGTGGGAGTCCCTCATGTGTTTTTGTGTAAACTCTATGCGGGCTTTCATATGTCTTTCACTGAGGAGAGGCTTCCGTCGGGCCACTCTGCCATAAAGGCCGGACTAATGGAGGGCTGCAGTGATAGTTGACTTTGTGGAACTTTCTCCCATCTCCCTACTGCATCTCTGGAGCTCAGCCACAGTGATCTTGGGGTTCTTCTTTACCTCTCTCACCAAGGCTCTTCTCCCACGATTGCTCAGTTTAGCAGGACGGCCAGGTCTAGGAAGACTTCTAGTGGTCCCAAATTTCTTCCATTTAAGGATTATGGAGGCCACTGTGCTCTTAGGAACCTTGAGTAATGCAAAAATTCTTTTGGAACCTTGGCCAGATCTGTGCCTTGCCACAATTCTGTCTCTGAGCTCCTTGCGCATTTCCTTTGAGCGCATGATTCTCATTTGGTCTGACCTGCACTGTGAGCTGTGCGGTCTGATATAGACAAATGTGTGCCTTTCCAAATCAAGTCAGTTTAATAAAACACAGCTGGGCTGGACTCCAATGAAGGTGTAGAACCATCTCAATGAGGATCACAAGCAAATGGACAGCATGTGACTTAAATATGAGTGTCTGAGCAAAGAGTCTGAATACTTATGACCATGTGATATTTCAGTTTTTCTTTTTAAATAAATTTACAAAAATTTCTACATTTCTATTTTCAAGATGGGGTGCAGAGTGTACTTTAATGGGAAAAAAAATGAACTTTTTAGAATTTACCAAATGGCTGCAATGAAACAAAGAGTGAAAAATTTAAAGGGGTCTGAATACTTTCCGTACCCACTGTACATGAACACTTAGCTTGTCCGACTATTTACCGTGCATTGTGAAAGTATTTGGCCTCCTCAAACTTTTCTACCTTTTGCCACATAATAATAATAATAATCTTTATTTTTATATAGCGCTAACATATTCCGCAGCGCTTTACATTCTTTATCATCGCTGTCCCCATCGGGGCTCACAATCTAGATTCCCTATCAGTGTGTCTTTGGAGTGTGGGAGGAAACCGGAGAACCCGGAGGAAACCCACGCAAACACGGGGAGAACATACAAACTCCTTGCAGATGTTGTCCTTGGTGGGATTTGAACCCAGGACCCCCAGCGCTGCAAGGCTGCAGTGCTAACCACTGCGCCACCGTGCCACATTTCCGGCTTCAAACATAAAGATATAAAAATTTTTTGGGAAGAGTCAACAGCAAGTGGGACACAATCGTGAAGTGGAACGAAATTTATTGGATATTTTAAACTTTTTTTAACAAATTAAAGACTGAAAAGTGGGGTGTGCAATATTATTCGGCCCCCTTGAGTTAATACTTTGTAGCGCCACCTTTTGCTACGATTACAGCTGCAAGTCGCTTGGGGTATGTCTCTATCAGTTTTGCATATCGATAGGCTGAAATTCTTGCCCATTCTTCCTTGCAAAACAGCTCGAGCTCATTGAGGTTGGATGGAGGGCGTTTGTGAACAGCAGTTTTCAGCTCTTTCCACAGATTCTCGATTGGATTCAGGTCTGGACTTTGACTTGGCCATTCTAACACCTGGATACGTTTATTTTTGAACCATTCCATTGTAGATTTTTTTTTTTATGTTTGGGATCATTGTCTTGTTGGAAGATAAATCTCTGTCCCAGTCTCAGGTCTTTTGCAGACGCCAACAGGTTTTCTTCCAGAATGGTCCTGTATTTGGCTCCGTCCATCTTCCAATCAATTTTAACCATCTTTCCTGTCCCTGCTTAAAAAAAGCAGGCCCAAACCATAATGCTGCCACCACCATGTTTGACAGTGGGGATGGTGTTTTGAGGGTGATGAGCTGTGTTGCTTTTACGCCAAACATATCGTTTTGCATTGTGGCCAAAAAGTTCGATTTTGGTTTCATCTGACCAGAGCACCTTATTCCACATGTTTGGAGTGTCTCCCAGGGGGCTTGTGGCAAACTTCAAATGAGACTTTTTATGGACATCTTTGAGAAATGGCTTTCTTCTTGCCACTCTTCTATAAAGGCCAGATTTGTGGAGTGTACGACTGATTGTTGTCCTATGGACAGACTCTCCCACCTTAGCTGTAGAACTCTGCAGTTATCCAGAGTGATCATGGCCCTTTTGGCTGCATCTCTGATCAGTCTTCTCCTTGTTCGAGATGAAAGTTTAGAGGGACGGCCGGGTCTTGGTAGATTTACAGTGGTCTGATACTCCTTCCATTTTAATATGATCGCTTGCACAGTGCTCCTTAAGATGTTTAAAACTTGGGAAATCTTTTTGTATCCAAATCCAGCTTTAAACTTCACCACAACAGTATCTCGGACTTGCCTGGTGTGTTCCTTGGTCTTCATGATGCTCTCTGCACTTGAAACAGAACCCTGAGACTATCACAGAGCAGGTGCATTTACACGGAGACTTGATTACACACAGGTGGATTCTATTTATCATTACCAGTCATGTAGGACAACATTGGATCATTCAGAGATCCTCACTGAACTTCTGCACTGAAAGTAAAGGGGCCGAATAATATCGCACGCCCAACTTTTCAGTTTTTAATTTGTTAAAAAAGTTTAAAATATCCAATAAATTTTGTTCCACTTCACAATTGTGTCCCCAAAAATTAGAATTTTATATCTTTGTTTGAAGCCAGAAATGTGGCAAAAGGTAGAAAAGTTTGAGGGGGCCAAATACTTTCACAGTGCACTGTATGTGTTTTCATTGGACTACGGAGAGAAGCTGCTCCCGGAAAATTCTGTCATTAGCCTGTCTCCCCCGAAAACATGACGAACAGATGTTTTGATTTTCAACTGCATTATCTAAAATCAGGAGGCTCCATACCGTTCAGATAGTCAGCAGATTGGGCTGACTTTTATTTAACATTTATGGGGGTCTAAACGATAATAAAGTAATCTGGTGACCGTTCAGGAATAATATATACAAAATGGGTTAAAAGGGACATTCAGTAGTTTCATTAAGCCTATTAAGCTAGAGACAAGATAATGGATCTAATTGACTCCGTCTCATTTTCAGAAATTTACGGAGTGTATGGGGGTGTTATATGTAGCTGGTATAATCTTAAGAAGTGTAACAAAGATAGTTGTATATTAAACTAGAATTCCTGGGTGTTTTGGGTGAGTGCGCCAGCAGCGTTTTGGGTGAGTGTGCCAGCAGTGTTTTGGGTGAGCGTGCCAGCAGTGTTTTGGGTGAGCGTGCCAGCAGTGTTTTGGGTGAGCGTGCCAGCAGTGTTTTGGGTGAGCGTGCCAGGAGTGTTTTGGGTGAGCGTGCCAGGAGTGTTTTGGGTGAGCGTGCCAGGAGTGTTTTGGGTGAGCGTGCCAGCAGTGTTTTGGGTGAGCGTGCCAGCAGTGTTTTGGGTGAGCGTGCCAGCAGTGTTTTGGGTGAGTGTGCCAGCAGCGTTTTGGGTGAGTGTGCCAGCAGCGTTTTGGGTGAGTGTGCCAGCAGTGTTTTGGGTGAGTGTGCCAGCAGTGTTTTGGGTGAGTGTGCCAGCAGTGTTTTGGGTGAGTGTGCCAGCAGTGTTTTGGGTGAGTGTGCCAGCAGTGTTTTGGGTGAGTGTGCCAGCAGTGTTTTGGGTGAGTGTGCCAGCAGCGTTTTGGGTGAGTGTGCCAGCAGCGTTTTGGGTGAGTGTGCCAGCAGTGTTTTGGGTGAGTGCGCCAGCAGTGTTTTGGGTGAGTGTGCCAGCAGTGTTTTTCCAGTATGGATAAAGAAAGCATTAAAGGGGTTTTACCACAAACAAAATTATATTTTAATCAATAGATGTTGGAATACTAATAAGTTCTACAATTGGATGTGTTTAAATAAAATGTTCCTGTGCTGGGATAATCTTATAAATGTGACCCTGCTTTATGCTATGCAATGCCTGTGTCTGACCGTGCAGGAACATGGTCTGATTATATCACAGCTCCTGGGCAGGGGAGGAAGCAAAAGAGTATACAGACATTACAGCACGGGATCACAGCTGATTCTTTTTGTCAGGTAAAACATTTCCCTGCCTGTTTCTAAACATGTGTTACCTCACAGAAAGCAGTAGCCAGACAATGTTCCTGCATGGTCAGACACGGCCATTACACAGGAAGCAAAAGAGTACACTGACATTAAAGTATGGGATCACAGCTGATTCTTTTTGTGAAGTAAAACATTTCACTGCCGGTTTTTAAACAATGTTTTAGTTCAAATAAATAAGTACCGTATTTTTCGGACCATAAGACGCACTTTTTTTCTCTCAAATTTGGGAAGAAAATGGGGGGGGGTGCGTCTTATAGTCCGAACGTAGCTTACCGGATAGTGGAGGTGGAGTGGAAACGCAGGGCCCTCCGTTACCTCCCTCAGGAACCTGGCGGCAGCAGAAGAAGAGGTGAGATGCTGCGGGGCCGGTGTCTGGCTGTCGGCGTTGAGGCAGTGCGGCATGCGCGGCTTTCCAGTGGCCATAGAGCTAATGTCTGGCTGTCAGTGGCGTGTGGCAGAGCGGCCTGGCCTGCTTTCCGGTGGCTGCAGCCATCTTCCTGAAGCTGTGATCGACAGCCAGACACTGGCCCCGGAGCATCTCACCTCTTCTGTTGCAGCCGCCGGGTTCCTGAGGGAGGGAGGGAACGGAGGGCCCTGCGATCCTGCTCCACCACCACCGCAACTCCCCGCTCCTGGAGCACCGCCTTCTTGCATCCAGGGTCCGCAGCATTCCTCCACTTCCGGCTTCCTGAGGGACCCTGCCTGCGTTGACCCCCATTCCACCTCCCCCTAAGTAAGATACAGTACCTATTCAGACTATAAGACGGACCCCCATCTTATAAAAAATATTTTTTTCCTATTTTCCACCCCAAAATTTGGGGTGTGTCTTATAGTACGAAAAATACGGTATTTGCCATCCCATGCTGTAATGTCTGTTTACTTTTTTTCTCCCCCCTTCCCAGGAGCTGTGGTATGATCAGACCATGTCCCTGTACGGTCAGACACAGCCATTACACAGTACACAGCAGGGGCCCAATTATAAGATTAACAAAGCACAGGAACATTTTATTTAAACATATCCAATTGTGGAAATTATTATTATATCCAAGATCTACTGATTAAAATTAACTTTTGTTCATGGGAAAACCCCTTTAAATTGCAAAGCTCCTATACTTTGCAAAGTTAAACACCTACAGAACACGGTTGGCACACTGATGTCGTCTGTTAGCTGTATTTATTTTTCATGGACCCATAGATTTGTATTGGCCCTTGTCATCTGTGCTGCTGGAAAAAAAACTAAAAACTAATATGTGTCTGTGTGTTTTGCAGTGACACATGGTCTGTGTAAAAATACGGACATGTGCGTAGCAGTATAGGTTATAATGGGTACTTGTGGTATCTGTGAAAAGAATGGATACCACACGTACTGATATAACGAGAGAATTTTGTAAACTTTTTCCATCAGCTATAGTTATTTATTATTATTATTTACAAATTAATACTAAGGGGTTACAATGCATAAGCTGAATAAACATGAAATTACTACATTTCTGACTGGTACTGAAGGAGAGAGATATCTGTCCATGAAGCTTTAAGGTCTACAAGGGTGTATACATTTTTATATTGGGGTGTTAGCTTTCATTTTTTTTGCCTGTGATGATAATGAGATGACTACTGAAAAGTAATCTTTACAGAATAGAACGTGCCAGGCTAATGTAAGGCGCAGTGGTCAATTGAAAAACTGCAAGATTTCAGTTATTTTGTTTTTCTTTTTAATATAGATAGATATCTGTTCTACAGTCACTAATTTTAGGTAATGGGTATAGTTTAAACATCGTAATATGATTGACTCAGCAACCTATAAATACGTATTGGATACCACCAGGGGTGGATTAAGAGTAGCCAGGGCCCCGGGCAGTTTAGAAGGCGTGGGCCCCCCCAGATACCGGATGTATCACTTGACATGTCACATGATCCCATTTGATAGATCATGTGATAGGTCATGTTAGTAACACACGCAAATTTTTCTCTTATATACAGCGCCATACATAATAGAGCAGGGGTGAGAGACCGTGACTTTTCTGGAGGCCGAACCAATAGGCTGAAATTAATTCTGCTCAATATTACCATAGTACCTATAATATACTTACCTTGTAATGTCTTCACATCCTGTTCTGTCCAGATGTGTCCGGATCCCAGAATTCCAAGCGGCGGAAGTTCTACGACCACCATATTGGGACACCCAAGTGATGGGTGTCTCAATATGGAAACCGCTGGTGGTACCAGCCTCTTGCGTGGTACCACCAGCGGAATACCGTCTCGAACACGCAGCAAACGCCGCCTCCGGGATCAGCCGAATAATTCACTAACCACCGCCATCTTTGTACAGGAGGAGCACATACGCAGTTTTAATGTGACCGCCGCTATCTGCCTGCTCAAAGATGGCGGCGGTTTGATTTTACTGCGCGGGGAGACAGCTCAAACGAGAGAACACATGAGGGAAGAAGACAGCACATGGGTGGAGAGAGAGCAGACAAGGGGGAGAGCACATGGGGTACACAGGTCAAAGAAGAGATTACATAAGAGGAGAAGACAGCAGATGGGGAGAGAGACAGAGCACAGGGGGAGACAGCTCAAACGGGATGGCAAATGAGAGGAGAACACAGGAAGGAGATAGACAGCAGACAAGGGGGATAGCACACGGGGGAGACAGGTCAAAGAAGAGAGCACAGACAGGAGAAGTCAGCACATGGGGGGAAAGAGAGCGTGGATAGGTGGGTGAGCACATGGGGGGGGGATTCTCAACTCTGCAAAGCCTGCCCCCATCGTGATATTACCGCCCTCCCGATGCGATAGCATTGGGGCTCCATCTAGTAAAAAATAATTATTCATAATTGTATGACTTAATATTGAGCAGAATTAAGTATCCTGACATCCCCTATATGCAATATGAGCCCCTACATAGCCCCCTCAATCAACAACCAAAGTGATCAACCTATAGGGCCCTTATACATGTAAGCCCTAACAAAAAAAACTTGAAAAACTCTCTTTTTATTTAGTTTAAAAATCCCAAAACATACAGACATAAATACTCACACACACACACATTGCACAGAAAAAAAGTGATATAAAAAAGAGCAGAAATGCGGGGAGTTGGGGACTAGTTTTGCCCTTCACATTTCCCTTCCTGACAGCGGAGGTTGGCACCCTAAGTTTACACGGTATGGCGCCCTGCTCCTTGTCGACTGCCCCTCTGTAGCCCGACCACTACTCTAACTGACCAGGCATTCTCAATAGGTGATCAGATAATATTTTATGAACATTTATAAAATATAGATACTAGTAAGCCTGCAGATCATAAATGGCCAGTTAAGTGGCAGTGTAATTAAGTCACAAAACATCCATATACCTCACAGACACGTGAGGTATATAGCCCCTACATACATTATGAGCCCCCACACAGCCCTGTACATACTGTTTGAGCCTCCACAAAGCTACCTAGATTCAGTATGAGAACTCATTTAACTACCTATATACAGTATAAGCCCCACATAGCTCCTTGCACAGCCCCAGCATACATCCCCACACAAGTAACATCACCCACTTCTCCACACAGGCACTCAGCATGCCGCCCTACATGAGTGACATTATCCCCTTCACTATGCAGTCCCATGTGAGTAGCATTACTCCTTTCACAACACATCCCGCAGCCACCTTGCATGCAGCCTCAGAAGAGTGACATTACCCATTTTCCCTTGCAGCCATCCAGCATCAACCACCCTTCCCCGCATAGCCCCACATCACTCCCCCTCCACAGCCCCCCTCTCAACAATGCTGCTCATCATCATAATCCCCTTTCTCCACAATCCCCCATCATCATCCCACCTTCTCACAGCCCCCATCATCATCCCCCTCCTCACAGCCTCCATCATCATCCCCCCTACTCACAGCCCCATCATCATCCACCCTCCTCACAGCCCCCATCATCATCCACCCTCCTCACAGCCCCCATCATCATCCACCCTCCTCACAGCCCCATCATCATCCTCCCTCCTCACAGCCCCCATCATCATCATCCTCCCTCCTCACAGCCCCATCATCATCCTCCCTCCTCACAGCCCCCATCATCATCATCCCCCCTCCTCACAGCCCCCATCATCCCCTCCTCACAACCCCCATCATCCCCCCCTCCTCACAGCCCCATCATCACCCCCCTCCTCACAGCCCCCATCATCACCTCCCCTCCTCACAGCCCCATCACCCCCCCTCCTCACAGCCCCATCATCATCATCCCCCCTCCTCACAGCCCCCATCATCATCTCCCCCCCTCCTCAGCCCCATCATCCCCCCTCCTCACAGCCCCATCATCATCCCCCTCCTCACAGCCCCCATCATCACCCCCCTCCTCACAGCCCCCATCATCATCATCCCCCCTCCTCACAGCCCCATCATCATCATCCCCTCTCCTCACAGCCCCATCATCATCATCCCCTCTCCTCACAGCCCCCATCAATATCATCCCCCCTTCCTCACAGCCCCATCATCATCCACCCTCCTCACAGCCCCCATCATCATCCACCCTCCTCACAGCCCCCATCATCATCCACCCTCCTCACAGCCCCATCATCATCCTCCCTCCTCACAGCCCCCATCATCATCCTCCCTCCTCACAGCCCCCATCATCATCCTTCCTCCTCACAGCCCCATCATCATCCCCCATCCTCACAGCCCCCATCATCATCCACCCTCCTCACAGCCCCCATCATCATCCACCCTCCTCACAGCCCCCATCATCATCCTCCCTCCTCACAGCCCCCATCATCATCATCCTCCCTCCTCACAGCCCCATCATCATCCTCCCTCCTCACAGCCCCCATCATCATCATCCCCCCTTCTCACAGCCCCCATCATCCCCTCCTCACAACCCCCATCATCCCCCCTCCTCACAGCCCCATCATCACCCCCTTCCTCACAGCCCCCATCATCATCATCCCCCTCCTCACAGCCCCCGTCATCATCCCCCCTCCTCACAGCCCCATCATCATCCCCTCTCCTCACAGCCCCCATCAATATCATCCCCCTTCCTCACAGCCCCATCATCATCCACCCTCCTCACAGCCCCCATCATCATCCACCCTCCTCACAGCCCCCATCATCATCCACCCTCCTCACAGCCCCCATCATCATCCTCCCTCCTCACAGCCCCCATCATCATCATCCTCCCTCCTCACAGCCCCATCATCATCCTCCCTCCTCACAGCCCCATCATCATTCTCCCTCCTCACAGCCCCCATCATCATCATCCCCCCTTCTCACAGCCCCCATCATCCCCTCCTCACAACCCCCATCACCCCCCCTCCTCACAGCCCCATCACCCCCCCCTCCTCACAGCCCCCATCATCATCATCCCCCTCCTCACAGCCCCCGTCATCATCCCCCCTCCTCACAGCCCCATCATCATCCCCTCTCCTCACAGCCCCATCAATATCATCCCCCTTCCTCACAGCCCCATCATCATCCACCCTCCTCACAGCCCCCATCATCATCCACCCTCCTCACAGCCCCCATCATCATCCACCCTCCTCACAGCCCCATCATCATCCACCCTCCTCACAGCCCCCATCATCATCCACCCTCCTCACAGCCCCCATCATCATCCTCCCTCCTCACAGCCCCCATCATCATCCTCCCTCCTCACAGCCCCATCATCATCCTCCCTCCTTACAGCCCCATCATCATCCTCCCTCCTTACAGCCCCATCATCATCCTCCCTCCTCACAGACCCCAACATCATCATCCTCCCTCCTCATCATCCTCCCTCCTCACAGCCCCCATCATCATCCTCCCTCCTCACAGCCCCCATCATCATCATCCCCCCTCCTGACAGTCCCCATCATCCCCTCCTCACAACCCCCATCATCCCCCCTACTCACAGCCCCATCATCACCCCCCCTCCTCACAGCCCCATCATCACCCCCCCTCCTCACAGCCCCATCATCATCCCCCCTCCTCACAGCCCCATCACCCCCCCTCCTCACAGCCCCATCATCATCATCCCCCTCCTCACAGCCCCCATCATCATCCCCCCTCCTCACAGCCCCCTTCATCATCATCCCCCCTCCTCACAGCCCCCATCATCATCATCCCCCCTCCTCACAGCCCCCATCATCATCATCCCCCTTCCTCACAGCCCCCATCATCATCATCATCCCCCCTCCTCACAGCCCCATCATCATCCCCCCTCCTCACAGCCCCATCATCATCCCCCTCCTCACAGCCCCCATCATCCCCCCTCCTCACAGCCCCCATCATCATCATCCCCCTCTCCTCACAGCCCCATCATCATCATCCCCTCTCCTCACAGCCCCATCATCATCATCCCCTCTCCTCACAGCCCCCATCATCATCATCCCCCTTCCTCACAGCCCCCATCATCATCATCATCATCATCCCCCCTCCTCACAGCCCCATCATCATCCCCCCTCCTCACAGCCCCATCATCATCCCCCTCCTCACAGCCCCCATCATCATCCCCCCTCCTCACAGCCCCCATCATCATCATCCCCCCTCCTCACAGCCCCATCATCCCCTCTCCTCACAGCCCCATCATCATCATCCCCTCTCCTCACAGCCCCCATCAATATCATCCCCCTTCCTCACAGCCCCATCATCATCCCCTCTCCTCACAGCCCCCATCATCATCATCCCCATATCCCCCATCATCATCATCCTCCCTCCTCACAGTCTCCATCATCATCATCCCCCCTCCTCACAGTCCCCATCATCATCATCCCCCCTCCTCACAGTCCCCATCATCATCCCCCTTCTCACAGGCCCATCATCATCCCCCTCCTCACAGCCCCCATCATCATCCCCCTCCTCACAGCCCCCATCATCATCCTCCTCACAGCCCATCATCATCATCCACCCTCCCCATATCCCCCATCATCATCATCCCCCCTCCTCACAGTCCCCATCATTATCATCCCCCCTCCTCACAGTCCCCATCATTATCATCCCCCCTCCTCACAGTCCCCATCATCATCCCCCCTCCACAGTCCCTATCATCAACCCCACCTCACAACCCCCATCATCATCCCCATCCTCACAGCCCATCATCATCATCCACCCTCCCCATATCCCCCATCATCATCATCCCCCCTCCTCACAGTCCCCATCATCATCCCCCCTCCTCACAGTCCCCATCATCATCATCCCCCCTCCTCACAGTCCCCATCATCATCATCCCCCCTCCACAGTCCCCATCATCATCCCCCCTCCTCACAGTCCCCATCATCATCATCCCCCCTCCTCACAGTCCCCATCATCATCATCCCCCCTCCACAGTCCCCATCATCATCCCCCCTCCTCACAGTCCCCATCATCATCATCCCCCCTTCTCACAGTCCCCATCATCATCATCCCCCGTTCTCACAGCCCCCATCATCATCCCCTTCCTCACAGCCCCATCGTCATCCCCTCCTCACAGCCCATCATCATCCCCCTCCTCACAGCCCATCATCATCCCCCTCTTTTCTGTACAGCCCATCATCACCTTCCCCATGCAGCCTCACGCATATAACATAAGCACTTTTCCTGTGAAAGCCCCCCCCCATAAGCTGCCTTATACAAGTACCAGTGGCCATTTCCCCATGCAACCCTCCATCATGCAGCCCCCATACAATACCATCATCCACACTTCTTTGCACCCAAAATTCATCCTCAGCCCACTCACACTGAGTCCTGTGTCCTCATTCCCACCTGCACACAGCTCCATTATGCAGCCTCTCTGTCCGCTTCAGCAGCCACAGCTCCACGCTGCTTCCTGCTATCGGGTCTTCACTGGATTGAAGGAAGCCCCGCCCCTTCCTGTGACATCATCCCCTCAAAAAATCAACTCCACTCTAGACGCTACCGAGCTGCAGATGTTTATTGCACAAAGGATTATATGAGGGCAGTCTGGCTATGGGCCCCCTGGAGCCTCGGGCCCCTGATGGTAGCCCAGATTGCCCTCATTATAATCTGCCTATGGATACCACTTTTAAGGTTATATTTATGGCTTTGATCCTTACAGAATAACTTAGCTGACGTTTCCTAAAGCACTACACCAGCGGTTTGTATTGCAGCGCTGGAGTGGTGCCACTAATCTAAGTTCCTTGTTCATAGTCTTATACTCACCAGCTGCCGTCTTCCCGGGGCCGCTCTTGTTGGTCTCCACCAGTTTGTGATCTGCCGTATTGCTAAAGTGTTTGCTGGGTGATCCGGAAGTCACAACTTAAAGGGGTTGTCCGGTCAAAAGTGAGAAGTCTGCTGTCACTCTGTGTGACTGCAGACTTAGGAATCCCCCCAGCACACTCACTGTGCGCTGCGGGGATTCGCCGACATGAGACCCAGTAACGGAGGGTATGTATGAGTTATACATACCACCGGCTAGTGGGCATGGCCTCGCTCTCCATACACTTGTATTGAGTGAGGCCACGCCTAGTCGCAAATGCCCACTGGCCGTCCATGTCACTAGACGGGGCTTGGCCTCGTGTACAAGTGTATGGAGTGAGGCGGCGCTGAATGTCCGTGGGTATGTATAATTTATACTTATCCTCCGGTCCCGGGTCTCATGCCGGCGAATCCCCACAGCACACAGTGCCTGCGCCCAAGTGGATTCATAAGGCTGCAGTCACACAGAGTGACTGCAGACTTATCACTTTTGACCAGACAACCCCTTTAATGTAAGTCTATGAGAGCCAGAGTGAGGTCAGTCAGTCTGTCAGAAGTTGCGGTTACAAGATGATGGAGTGGGACCAGAGTGGCGCCAGGAACAGCTGAAGACTGCAGCTGGTAAGTATAATACTAAGGTCAGGGAAGTTGGATTAGTAGCATTACTCCAGCAGTGAAATAAAAAACCTGCTGGAATGGTGCTTTATTTCCTAATGCAAAGTTCTGTTTCCCCACGTTTCCAGTCCTAAAACTCCAAAAAGGCAACGCTCTTTATTAGGTCTTAGTTTTGAACTGAAAATGTCAGTCACTGTTTATTGCTTCCTATAATCTTGTGGCATCACGACAACGCAGACTGTAAGCAATGTTTTTACATTCAGAGCCATTATATAATTATTCAATTATGTGGGTTTTTTATATCATTTTAAAATTGCAGGGTATTTTGTCAACAATTACAGCAGATAACAGGATACATAATGGAATGGGAATAGGTATTTTTGTGCATTGTGCCGTCACTGTCATCATTCGGTTCTATTAGAGAATTGTAATTTATTCTCCAAATTATACTTGATGGCTGGCAGAGTTCACGTTTCAGAGGAGTGCCTTAGGATGAGGATGATTGCTTATTTACATGCGCTTACGGTTTCAGGTTATTTAGATGTTTGATGTTCGCCTTCTGCCTTTTTTTTTTTGCAAAGGATTTAATGTCTGTCATAGATTGTTTCTTAATACAGTTTCATGTATTTTTTGCATAGATTGTGTTTCTTTGCATACATTTAGTAAGTCTTTCCTGTAAGAGTTGCACATTTATTCTAAGAGACTAGTAAGAATATGAACTACGACGTACTGATAGGGAATGTAGATTGTGAGCCCCATTGGGGACAGCAATGATAATGTATGTAAAGCGCTGCAGAATATGATATATGATAGCGCTATATAAGCGAAGCATACTGTGCAAGCACAACTAAAAAAAACATGATATACCTTTTGTTTTAAATAGTACATTGGAATTCCTACTTACAAAGTCTATACATAAGGTGCTGTTCATACTGGAATCAACCGGTCTCGATGAATCTGGACGAATCCCATTGACATAATTCTATAATTCTACATTTTGGTCTTTTAACAACAGAGCTGCCGACTATATGCTATCAATGCGAGTGAAAAGAAATAAAAACTTATGGGAAACTGGGAGACACCACCAAGGGCCTGAATAAGACTAGTTATCTGAGTTGATTAGTCCCCTTTTGGCTTTCCTTAGTATGTTTTCACTGAAATGCCTCAGCATTTTAGAGTTAAAAAAAAAACCAAGGTTACAATAATACAGCTTGCATTGGCTGTATTGCGTATAGACTGCATTGGAGGCCAGTAACCTCCATTCTCAAAAATGGAGAGGATTCTTAACAAGAAGTAAATTGCAGAGTTGTTTGTTTTTACAAGCACTTTGCAGTTTTACTCATTTAAACTGTTGAGACAACCCCTTTATGATTATAAGCCATAAATTACATAATTATAGTTTTTTTGACAAATGCATGACAATAAGAGATTACCTGCAATAATGAGCAGGCACAAGGTGGCTACAAAGGAACAATAAGAATAGTGAGGACCTGTTGCTTTGGTAAAGGGATTCTCAATGGCACAGATTAGATATTACACTTGCCATCTGCTTTATTCATTTCCAATACTTTTTGCTCTCCTCTTCCATGGGACTGTGATATTAACATTTAAATAAGCACTGGGACATGAGATACTAGAATTCATAATATTTTACTTTCATAATAAGGATAAACAATAATCTGCAGAAACCAACAAGGATCCATTACACAGCTTTGTAATAAAACAGCATTGAAGTTCAGCAAAGAAATTATAGAATAATTTGTAATACACCACTTCCTAACCATGGGGTTGCAGAATTTTTTTCTCTCTACTAAAATAGCTTGCCTTTAGGCTATGTGCACATAGTGCATTTTTGGTGCGTTTTCGCTGCCTTTTTTCCGCTCAGAAATGGGCCAAAAACGCTAGGTAATCCATGTGCCAGCTAATACAATGACATTCCTGAAGTGCTGAGCACATGATCAGGAATTTTCCTGTCAAGATTGTCATTGCGTTTAAATTTGCAGCATGTCAATTCTTTGTGCGGTTTTGCAAGCGTTTTCCAATTGAGTCAGGCAAAAACGCAAGTGTAAAATTATTTGCGGATTTGCTGCGGATGTTTGCTGCATATTTGGCTGACTCAATTCAAGTCAGAGTCAAAAACGCACATAGAATTGCCCACGGGAGACTACTCCTCCCATCACCCTACGGCCACTTCCACTGACAATAGCGGGAGCCGACTTGGCTGAAGGGCGAAGTAGTTTCCTCAGCCAGCGTCTGTGCACTGTGTATAAAAAAAAAAAAAAAAAAAGTAAAAATAAATCGATATTAAAATAAAAACCACCTTATATTCACCTGTCCGCTGTACCCCGAGTGTCCCACGGTGATCCGGGAGTGAGGTCACTTGAGTTCATCTACTGAACATCAGCTGAGAGCTCCGGTGCCCTCGCTTACGGCATTGGTGCTATGTGAGAATTTTCCCACACAACACTGATGCAGTAAGTGAGGTCACCGTAGCTCGTCAGCTGGTTTTCAGCTGATGAACTCCAGCGAACTCTGTCATGGCAGCTCACCGCTATACACTGACAGTGATTACACTCCTGTCAGTGTATACAGTGCTGTACTCAGTGATTGCTGATGTGCCTGCTGTAGAAGTGAATCAGATCTTTGTGGGACACTCTGGATTATGACATCACGGCGGACAGGTGAGGGATTTTTTTTTATTTTTGGTTTCTTACAGGAGACGAGGGTTTAGGGGATTATGCGTTAAGTGAGTTTTTTATTTTTAAATAAATGATTACAACCAAGTGGAATTTTGTTTAAAAACAAAGACTTTATTCTAGCCGTGTGTTTATTTAAAAAACTTTACTATGGGGATAGTAATAGGGGCGTCTTCTAGACGCCCTCCATTACTAACCTGGGCTTCATGTCAGCTGCCAATACAAGGCTGACATGAACCCCAACCCTATTACCCCACTTACCACCGCACCAGGGCAAGTGGGTAGAGTGGAGGCTAAGCGCCAGATTTGGTGCATCTTATGGATGCGCCATTTGTGGGGCCGCTGAGATCTGATATTATTAGCCTCGGAGGGGGCCAGAATCCATGTCCCCTTCTCTGGCTATTAATATCAGCCTGCATCTGTCTGCATAGCCTTTGCTGGTTAGAATTTATAGGGGGACCCTACATCAATTTTTTTTCTGGGGTACCCCTGTAATCTAGCCAGTAAAGGCTAAGCAAACAGCTGTGGGCTGTTATTAATAGCCAGGGAACATTTTTGGCTAATAACCCCTTCCTCGGCTAGTAATATCAGCCCGCAGTAGTTGGCTTTCCCTCTGCTGATTAAGAAAATGACGCGGGAGCCCACTCCATTTTTTTTAATTTTAGGCTGTGTGTCCCCAATCTGGACGTAGAGGAGCTTTGGACACCGCATATTTTTGCTGCATCCAAAACGCTGCATTCTATTGAATGCAGGTAAATCCGCATGTGTTCACTGAACCATGCGGATTTACTGCATTCGGTACATTATAGTGGTCAAATTTCTGTTACGGAGACTAGCGACTCTGCAAGTGAATTTGACATCCTGAAAGAAGAGAAGCATGTCAGTGTCTGTGGGTGATCTGCAGTCTCAGATGCACGCATAGTGGACATGGGATTTCTAGAAATCTGGCCGCAGCGGGTTTGACGCTGCACAAATATGCAGCATCAAACCCGCAGAATTTTCCTGATCATGGGCTCATACCCAAACTCATCCACAGCATGTCAATTTTTGTAGTGGAGACGCTAGTCTCCGCTGCAGATTTTGACCGATTGAAATGTCATTGCATGCGGTGGATCCGCATGTACGGACAAAACAAGTGCGGCATTAGAACACAGCGTTTTGGGCGCAGTGAGAATACTCTCCGTCCAAAGCGCAGCTACTTGCTGATCGTGGGGACGTAGTAGCTAACCAATTTGCTGTGAGCTACCACCTCTCTGTGGGGGCCCGCCAAAAGCGGGGGGCTACTGGTTGAGGTAGTTGGCCCTGGAAGTCCCAAAGTTGCAGCTGCTCTATTGTCGGCGGGCCTGCGGAAGGGTGAGACTGTGTAATTTTCCACCATCTTGGGTATGTGCTGGGACTGTTCTATATGTTTATTGTCTGTTTGATGGTTCAATAAAGTATTGGCACACTGTTTTACCCTCACTCTGTGTTGTCTGATTAGTATTACACCCACGGAAGACCCCGGGTCTTCACAACTTTATTTGAAATATAACAGACCCATTCTTTTATCATTTAAATTAACCAATATACTCAACCCAGGTCCGACCGTAAACCAAGGGTTAAAGCAATGTCCCATGTTTCTTTTTTTCAAATATCTTTATTTAGCTCCAAAAAGCATTGATTGCTCATAAAAAACACATAAAAAATGTGCCTTTTTTCCACAGCATTTTTCCTGCCAAGAGATGCAGAAACCTAGCAGAAATTTCTGCAATCAAATCCTGGACGTGCGCACATACCCTTACAGTGCCTTGAAAAAGTATTCATACCCACTGAACTTTTCCACATTTTTTCACGTTACACCCTCTAACTTAAATGTGTTTTATTTGAAATACCAACTGAAAGTAGCAAGTATTTATTATTATTATTATTATTATTTGGCACCATTGATTCCATGGTGCTGTACTTGAGAAGGGGTTACATACAAAATACAGATATCACTTACAGTAACAAATAGACAATGATAGACTGGTACAAAGGGAAGAGGACCCTGCCCTTGCGGGCTTACATTCTACAGGATGGTGGGGTAGGTATTTATGAAGTGTAAAGGAAATGATACATGTTTTTTTAAATAGTTTAAAAATATGAATCTGAAAATTGTGATGTACATTTGTATCAATACTTTGTAGGACCACATTTCACTGCAATTACTGCAGCAAGGCTTTTGGGGTCTGTCTTTACCAGCTTTGCACATCTAGAAGATGATATTTTTACCGATTCTTCTTTGAAAACTATCTCCAGCTCCGTGAGATTGTAAACTGCAAGTTTCAAGTCTTACCACAGATTCTCAATGGGATTTCGGTCTGAACTTTGGGCCATTCAAACACATGAATATGCTTTGATCATTCTGTTGTAGCTCTGGCAGTATGTTTAGGGTCGTTGTCCTGCTGGAAGGTGAACCTACTCCCCAGTCTCAAGTCTTTTGCAGCCTCTTACAGTTTTCCTCTTGGATTGTCCTGTAGTTATCTTCATGAATTTTCTTATCAACTCTGACCAGCTTCCATGTCCCTTCTGAAGAAAAGCATCCAAACAGTATCATGCTGCCACCACCGTGTTTGGTGGGGATGATATTTTCATGGTGATGTGCAGTGTTCTTTTTTCACCGCACATGGTGTTTTGCATTTAGTCGGAAAAGTTCTACTTTGGTCTCATGTGACCAGAGCTCTTTCTTCCACGTGCTTGCTTTGTCCCCTACATGACTTGCTTTCAAAATTGGCTTTTTTCTTGTCACTCTTCCATAAAGGCCAACTTTGTGGAGTATACAAGTAATAGTTGTCCCATTGACAAATTCTCCACCTGAGCTGTGGATCTCGCTGCTCCTCCAGAGTATCCATGACCCTCTTGACTGCTTCTCTAATTAGTGCTTTTCTTGCTTGATATGTCCGTTTAGGTAAACGGCTATATCTTAGTAGGGATGTAGTTTTGCTACACTCCTTCCATTTTTGAATGATGGATTGAACAGTGCTACGTGACATATTAAAAGCTGGGGCTATTTTTTTTTTATAACCTCACCCTGCTTTACTCTGCTCCACAACTTTATTCCTGACATGTTTGGTGTGTTCCTTTGTGTTCATGATGCTGTTTGATTCCTAATGTTCTCCAAGAAACCTCAGGCCTTCCCAGAATATCTGTAGTTACACACAGGTGAACTCAATTTAATAATTTTGACTTCTGGAGGCAATTGGTCACTCAGGATTTTACATACTACAGGGAGCTGAATACAAATGCATGTCACAATTGTCAGATTCATATTTTTAAAATAATTTTAAAAAATGTGTCATTTCCTTTACACTTCACAAATACCAATAAAATACATTTAAGCTTGTGGGGGTAACCTGAAAAAAATGTGTAAAGTTATTCTGTGTATAAATACTTTTTTAAGGCACTGTATATATTTGAGAAATAAATAATTTGTTGAAATTTGAGTCCTTGGTACTCAATCTACATAAAAGAAACTAGCCCTAGTAACTAGCACTGAGTGTCCAGGGCCAATTCAAAAGCGTGACAAAAAGCTTCCCTCCTTAAATGGGTATTATGATGTTTTTAAATTGTTTTAGTTAGTCAGACAGCATGAAAATAAGCAAGTTTGAAATGGATTTGCTTTTTCTATATGCTGTCATTCTCCTGCAATGAAAGATTTTATCTTTTATAGTGTACATCTGGTTTCCATGGAGCTAGGCCACTAATGCCTTCCCAGACCCTGGCCAAGTGTGGGCAGAAGTTTAAGCTCCTCCAGTCCATTGATTTCTATAAAGTACAGGGTAGGCCATTTATATGGATACACCTAAATAAAATGGGAATGGTTGGCGATCTTAACTTCCTGTTTGTGGCACATTAGTATATGGGAGGGGGAAAACTTTTCCAGATGGATAGTGACCATGGTGGCCATTTTGGATCCAACTTTATTTTTTCAATGGGAAGAGGGTCATTTGACACATCAAACTTATTGAGAATTTCATAAGAAAAACAATGGTGTGCTTGGTTTTAACGTAACTTTATTTTTCATGAGTTATTTACAAGTTTATGACCACTTATAAAATGTGTTGAAAGTGCTGCCCATTGTGTTGGATTGTCAATGCAATCCTCTTCTCCCACTCTTGACACACTGATAGCAACACTGCAGAAGAAATGCTAGCCCAGGCTTCCAGTATCCGTTGTTTCAGATGCTGCATATCTCGTATCTTCACAGCATAGACAATTGCCTTCAGATGATAAAAGATAAAAGTCTAAGGGGGTCAGATCTGGAGACCTTGGTGGCCAATCCACCTTACAGGAAACTGTTTCCAGGAAACTGAGCTTTTCCAACAAGATGGTGCGTAATAATGTGATGTGTAATAATCAGCTGACATGTGCCCGATTCAGCGTGGGCACGTGTCAGTGCGGGCCGCTGAACCGGCCTTTCCGACCTGGGGCGTACTATTACTATTACTTTGGTAGTGCATTGAGCTGTAGGGTGGATTGCTGCTAAAAGGAAAAAAAAAAAAAAAAAAAAACCTCTTTAAATCTTCCAGTGACTTGGATTCAGGGAGTTTGGAAGAGAGGAATTTGGACTGAATTGCTGTCTGTATTTTATTAATTCTTTACATTTCTTTTTACCTAACATTTCTGTCTAGTGCAATCCCCATTAGGAAATGAGCTCCATTATTGACAATGCTATCCAGTGTACATCTTGCCACATGTATGCAATCCGTGAACAGCCAGTCGTGGAGGCATTCTGCTGTGCGAGATGTGTGCACGTTGTGCGTTTGGAAGCCCAGGTACTGGATCTAAATGAACAGCTGGCAACACTGAGATCCATCGACAATATGGAAAGGAGTCTGCTGCTCACTGAGCAGCTGCTCACTGGGGTAGATGTGGGGGAGGGTGGTAGTAGGGAGCTGCAGGACAGTGAGGCATATAGCTGGGTGACAGAAGGGGGGGGGGATAGAGGGAAGAGTGCCAGGGAGGCTAGTCCTGATCTGGCACACCCCAATAAGTTTGCAAAGTTGGCAGATGAGGGGGGTGTCAGTACAGGGGTAGTACTGCTGCAGCAAGGCATGTCCTCTGAAAGCCGGAGGAGTGTCAGCTCCAGTAAGGGGGGAAGTAGGAGAGCAGGGCAGACCAGGCAGGTGCTGGTAGTGGGGGACTCAATTATTAGGGGAACAGATAGGGCAATCTGTCACAAAGACAGGGATCGTCGAACAGTGTGCTGCCTACCTGGCGCCTGAGTCCGGCACATCGCTGATCGGGTTGAGAGATTAATGGGAGGGGCTGGTGAGGACCCAGCGGACATGGTGCACATTGGCACAAATGACAAAGTTAGAGGTAGGTGGAAGGTCCTTAAAGATGATTTCAGGGAATTAGGCTGCAAGCTTAAAGCAAGGACCTCCAAGGTGGTATTCTCTGAAATACTACCTGTACCACGTACCACACCAGAGAGGCAACGGGAGATAAATAAGTGGCACAGGAACTGGTGTAGGAAGGAGTGGTTTGGGTTCCTGGAGAACTGGGCCAACTTCTCAGTTCGCTACAGATTCTACGCTAGGGACGGGCTGCACCTCAATGGGGAGGGTGCAGCTGTGCTGGGGAAGAAAATGGCTAGAAGGTTGGAGGAGTGTTTAAACTAGGGATTGGGGGGGGGTATTCATTTTATAGGTGGGGAAGATGGTGCAGATAGTGACCTGGGCACAAATAAAGAAATTCGGGGTGGGGTTAGAAGAGTCAATTTAGTAAGAAGGAATAGAGGTACAGAGAGATACATAAAATGCATGTACACTAATGCGAGAAGCCTCACCAACAAAATGGAGGAATTAGAATTAATTTTGTTGGAAAATAATTATGACATGATGGGGATATCTGAGACATGGCTGGACAAGAGCCATGACTAGGCAGTTAATTTACAGGGCTATAGTCTGTTCAGAAATGACCATACAAACAAGCGAGGGGGGGGTGTTTATATGTAAAATCATCCTTAAAACCCATCTTGCGTGAGAATATATGTGAATCTAATGAAAATGTAGAGTCCCTGTGGGTGGAGAAACGGGGAGGGGTAAAAAATAATAAATTACTGATAGGGGTTTGTTATAAGTCTCCAAAAATAATGGAAGCAGCATAGAATATCCTCATAAAGCAAATATATGAAGCAGCGACTCAAGGATAAGTCATTATTATGGGGGACTTCAACTACCCTGAAATACATTGGGGAACAGAAACCTGTAGTTCAAGCAAAGGTAATAGGTTTTTGACAACTTTGAGAGACAATTACCTTTCACAACTGGTTCAGGACCCAACAAGAAGGGGGGCACTGCTAGACCTAATATTAACCAACAGGCCAGACCGCATATCCAGTATATGAGTTGGGGGTCACTTGGGTAATAGTAATCACAAAATAATAAGTTTTCATTTATCATTTAATAAGATGTGTAGTAGAGGGGTTACAAGGACACTAAACTTCAGGAAGGCAAATTTCCAACGGTTGAGAGATGATCTTAGTGCAATAAACTGGGACGATATCCTGAGACATAAAACTACACAAAGCAAATGGGAGACATTTATTAGCATCCTGAATAGGACCTGTGCACAATATATACCCTATGGGAATAAACATGCTTGAAATAGGAGGAAACCACTATGGCTAAATAGAGCTGTAAGGGGCTCAATAAGTGACAAAAAAAAAGCATTTTGAGAACTAAAGCAAGTAGGTAGTGATGAGGCATTAAATAAATACAGAAAATTAAATAAATTCTGTAAAAACCAAATCAAGGCAGCAAAGATTGAGACAAAGAGACTCATTGCCAATGAAAGTAAAGATAATCCCAAAATATTCTTTAACTACATAAATAGTAAAAAACTAAAAAATGATAGTGTTGTCCCCCTTAAAAATAGTCTGGGTGAAATGGTGGATGAGGATGAGGAAAAAGCCAATATGCTAAATGATTCTTTTTCAACAGTATTTACACAAGAAAATGGCATGACAGAAAACATGATTAGTGATGACAAAAATTCTCCATTAAATGTCACTTGCTTAACCCAGCAGGAAGTACGGCGGCATCTAAAAATCACTAAAGTTGACAAATCCCCGGGCCTGGATGGATTACATCCGCGAGTACTTCAGGAATTAAGTAATGTCATAGATAAACCATTATTTTTAATCTTTAAAGATTCCATAATAACAGGGTCTGTACCACAGGACTGGAGTATAGCAAATGTGGTGCCAATGTTCAAAAAGGGGACAAAAACTGATCTTGGAAATTATAGGCCAGTAAGCTTAGGGCTTTGCTCCAGGGAACTAGTCTGATTGTCGTATGGAGTCAGGAAGGAATTTTTTTCCCTAATGTGGAGCTTAGTGTTTTCCACATGGGTTTTTTTTTTGCCTTCTTCTGGATCAACATTTTAGGCTATGGGTTGAACTAGATGGACTTAGTCTTCCTTCAACCTTAAAAACTATGTTATGTTATTACTGACCAGGTAGGAAAGGGGTTACTATTCAACCATATTACACAAAAAAAATTACAATTTTTTTGTGCCAAGTTTCTGACACTAACAAATAAATGGTGTAAACTTGTACTGAACAGTCTAAAGATCTAAAGAATTTCTCAAACAGCATAACTCATGGCAAATTCGGCACATTTTTAAGACTATTAACTATGTCCAGTGTTTTGTAGCATGAACTGTAGTTTTTAATGATATTGTTTTTTTGGTGTTCATTTTGCTCGAGAAATTTTGTATTGACCTATGAGTGCAATATTAAGCCTGGTCTCGAGCAGAGCCTAATAAGAGTGTAAAATGACAGCCCAAAGAACGTTCATTAAGCCCCTGGCTACTATGACTAACCATCTGTGCTCCCTGTGTCTAACCAACTTGAAGTCACAATTGCTATTGACCTTTTATCTTCTATCTCTATCATTACAGACATTTTTCAGCTGCAATATACAGGTGCATCTCACAAAATTAGAATATCATCAAAAAGTTCATTTATTTCAGTTCTTCAATACAAAAAGTGAAACTCATATATAATCATTACAGAGTGATCTATTTCACGTGTTTATTTCTGTTAATGTTGATGATTATGGCTTGCAGCCAATGAAAACACAAAAGTCATTATCTCAGTAAATTAGAATACTTTATAACAGCTGCTTGAAAAATGTTTTTAAAATCTGAAATGTATGTTCAGTAAATGCACTCAATACTTGGTCGGGGCTCCTTTTGCGTCAATTACTACATCAATGCGGCGTGTCATGGAGGTGATCAGCGCGTGGCATGGAGGTGATAAGCCTGTGGCACTGCTGAGGTGTTATGGAAGTCCAGGTTGCTTTGATAGCAGCCTTCAGCTCGTCTGCATTGTTGGGTCTGGTGTCTCTCATCTTCCTCTTGACAATACCCCATAGATTCTCTATGGAGTTAAGATCAGGCGAGTTTGCTGGCCAATCAAGCACAGTGATACTGTTGTTTTTAAACCAGGTATTGGTACTTTTTGCAGTGTGGACAGGTGCCCCAAGCCCTGCTGAAGAATGAAATTCCCATCTCCTAAAAGCTTATCGGCAGAGGGAAGCATGAAGTGCTGTAAAATTTCCTGGTAGACGGCTGCGCTGACTTTATTTCTTGATAAAACACAGTGGACCTACACCAGCAGATGACATGGCTCCCCAAACCATCACTGGTTGTGGAAACTTCCCACTAGACCTCAAACAGCTTGGATTGTGTACCTCTCCACTCTTCCTCCAGACTCTGGGACCTTGGTTTCCAAATTAAAATTAGAACTCTATGACCTTGGGGAGTGTGTCAATGACTGCCTTCTGGACATCTGTCAAGTCAGTAGTCTTCCCCATGATTGTGGAGCCTACTGAAACCGACTTAAGGAACTTTTTAAATGCTTAGGAAGCCTTTGCAGGTGTTTTTTTATGAGTTTCACTTTTTGTATTGAGGAACTGAAATTAACTTTTTGATATTCTAATTTTGTGAGATGCACCTGTATTGTTGTGAGTCGTTGTATTTGGAGGGGCCTCTGCATCTCAACCATCACCCTGCTCTACGTGACATATTCCATGGAATTATATAGGTTGCCAAGCAGAAAATAAGCCCTTCCCTAAACTTTTCATTATTATTTATTAGCCTTTGGCGCAATCTCGAGCCATGGCAACTAGATGGTTGAGTGATCTATAGGAAAATCGATCTTCTACAAGTCCAGATAGGTCTATGAGGGTCTTCTTCCCCGTTATCTTGATAGTGTCAAGCCATTGGGTTTCTGGTAACTCTTCACCATTTTCCTTCTATTCTTCCAACCGTGATGCAGACTTAACTCTTAGGAACATAATACTTCTAAAATCACTCAGTTATTTATGAATCTTGATTTTAGCGAACGTAGATTAGACTACGCAGGGTAAAAAATATTGGTTTGGTTTATAAAAAGCTTTTAGAACACATTACTTATATCATTTTTGTCTGCTTTGTACATTTTGATTTAACAAAAATGTCATAATAAATGATTTTACTATTTTGATTTCATTAAATTACATTAAAATCCCCTTTTTTTAGTATTGAAAATGCTTACGCTATTCTGGAGTATGTAGGACATCAGCCTGACAGGAATGTGCATCTTGATGTGGAATTGCCTTTTTCTGAAATGGAGCTTGGAATTTAATGCATCTTCCCAGTACACACAATGGCGGTGATTAATAACATAATAGTATTCTGCAGAGCAAGCGAGTCATTGAGCTTGTGAAAGGGTATCATTACTGGCTCTTTAGCTTACACCTAGCTTATCTATTATTTTGTGTCTTCCAATTTCTCTGCCATTTTTTGGGATTTGCAAAGTATTTACTACTAACACAAGTTTAAACCCTTGGTATTACTGTCATGAAAGAACAAAACCATATATTTATTTTATTTTTTTCAAATTTTACTGAAACTGAACTAAAGAGTTAACCAATTTCATACAATAGCATCTATAGACATGACAATGAAAGGCAATCACAATTTGTCATTCTCTGCATGCTGTGGTCTTAGTCAGACGTGCCTCGCCATTGATTGATCCAGAGATGTCTGTTTTTCTCTTTTCAGCTCTGCTCCCAGGAAATGGGCCTTTTGTAGCTTTCTGACACTGCTTCCATACATGAATAATCAATAGTGAAATGATATGATATTAGGAAAGAGATGTTTAGAAGGAGAAACTGACATTTTCATGGAATTGTGATGCAGCCAAAGCAAGAAGCTTCAGCTGTAATCCTTTCATACGTTTTGTATTGAAACATAAGACTTGTCAGAATTCGGCTTGTCAGTTCACATAGTTTTTGTACAAGAAGGAACGGCTGTGTTCTAAATGAGTTCTTCATGTGTTACAATATTCACTACTTCCAGTATATCACCCAGAACATTTGATATATTGCTTTTTACACTTTTGTTCATATTTGAGTTATAGTAGCTTTGTTTAGCAATCAGGCACTGTCCCCATATAGGATCAATACCATGTAGTGTCTTGGAAGTTAAAGTGAATCTGTCACCAGGTTTTTGCTACCTCATGTGAGAGCAGCATTATGTAGAGAAAGAGAAGCTGAATCCAACGATATATCACTTAGATTACTGGGTGCAGCAGTCCTGGCACAATCAGAGCTTTTAGATTTAGAATGAAGCAGAGCTGAGAAATCTAATCCCGCCCACACCATGCACTCTGTGTACTTATTTTATAGACCGTGAGCTGCTTATCACAGGAGGGGGAGTTGCCGGAGTAGTGGCAATCTTAGTAATAAATCCTTCAGTTAGTAAACAACAGCACACACTTTCAGAAGTGACACATCCCTGAACTCTGTGTCTCAGCCCCTATCTGTTGCTGTTTTCCGATTACATAGCATTAACCTGCTGACTGATTTCCTTTAAGCGACTGTCCATTATTTTACATTTTACAGAAGGGAATACTATGAAATAAAAAATATACTTCCTATACCGTTTTTTTTTTTTTAACATTTAAGTCTATGAAAACGGATCCATTAAACAGCCTTCCTTTTTTCTTCCTTTTGAAATATCCGTTTTTTGCTTACTGGATCAGTTTCAAGCAGAAGACTACTGGACAAGTAATCATCCATTTGAAACTGATCCAGTAAGCAAAAAACAGATGTTTCAATTGGAAGAAAAATGGGTGGCTATTTAACTGCCCGTTTTCCAAAGACTTCTGTTTAAAAAAAAAATGGATCTAGTTGCAATCAGTTTTTTTTTTAAGCAAGGCAAGAATTTTTTTGTTAGTGCAGCTTTTTTTTTTTTCCTGCTAAAATAACTGATTACTGCTGGATCCGTTTCAAACGGTTGCTTACTGGACATGAGAACTTGGCATTAGTATTTGGATTATTAAATAAAAAAGTGTGGAAAAAACTTTTTTTAAGGACATCAAAACTGCACATGTTCGCCAGCTTTAAATTCGATATCCAGCCTGATAAAAACTTTTGTTTTATGCTTGTGTATTGCAAAAAGATTCTCCTTAATACTACTATTGGAATTGAGAGAGCTGCTTTGATCTGAAGATATGTTGTGGGCAGTCCTAAGTCCTGGCAGCTCCACTTCTGGCTTTATGACACAGGAGAGAGTGTCCTCTATGAAAATACTGGCTGACCGGTTCATTTAAATAGCTTGGAAATCCTCCTTCAGTTTTATGGCTGATGCAGAGACGCAGACGGGAGCTAGATTATCTATTGAGAGGCCTCCTCACAAACCTGACTGGTAAAGTACCAACATAGGACGCTCTCCTCTGTGTTTAACCCAGTATGATGCGGCCATGACCAATGCTGATATCTTGAGATCAGCTCACCATTCCATATTCAAGTATATTAGCAACTTGCATCTGTTTGCACAACTTTACAAATATTCCTTTTTTTAAACCAAAAAATAACCTTTTTTTTCAGGTTGAACAACTCCTTTTAGTTGTTCCATAGCCATTCAATATGAGAAGAGTGACTGAAAGATGAGTGAGAAACGTAGCTGCATTGCCAAAATACTAGAGCTTATATGTAAATAAATGTTGCGTTCCACTTTAATAACTTATACAGTTCTTTCTTCTAACATTATGACTTTTATGATTGACAGCTGCTTGAAGGAAGCTTTGCTAGAGAGGTCAGCCATGAAGTTGATGGACTCATCTTTCAACCAACTGGGGTAAGTTCAGTCTGGCACTGAAACGTCTTATAGTACTGACATTGCATTATTAAAATTCAATAGCACTGATTCCAGGTTTAAGCAAAATGTCATAAGTTATGCGATTTTGTTGAATTCATAAGTTATTAAAAGGTTTGTACCAATGTACTATGGGCTAGAGGTCCTGGGAATGGAGCTCTGTAGAGTCCTATCTGAATGGAGCGGAGCACCTCCCTCCATTCACTCTAATAGACAATGAGTGGAGAGGAAGTGCGCATGCTCAACCTTTGCACCATTCACACATAGCTGTGAGGAGCCCATTTTCAAGATCAGTGGGGGTCTCAGCGGCTGAAGCCATTGACGGTTGATGAGCTGTATCTTATCTTATGGAAAGGGCCCACTTTTATATTTTGGTGACAACGCTTTAAGAATTTAGATAATCCTCATATTAATGTAATTTGAAGCACATGTAGTTCCTGGTGATAGACGAGGCCGTCAGAATTGGAGGTTGTAATCTTTAATAACAGTTATTGTAGATGTCAATATTAAGTTTACTCTGAGTCCCTGCATTGTGATTACATTTGACACTGCTGTATTGGCAGCTGGATATGCCTGCCTTTTAATGATGCCTGTTTTCTTCTTTTTTTCTTCTGATGTCCATTTAAATGGTTTCTAATTTTAATTCAATTCAAAATATGTAATAATGCTAGACAGCAGGAACCTGGGAAAACACATAATAATCTTTGAATTATTGATTTTAAAGAGTTAACTTGGTAACGCCTTTATCACCCATGGGACTAGTAATCATCCCCTTAGCTTCGTAACCTGTTTCACCATAAGTAGCAGGCATAATCATCAGCAAACTGTTTGTATGTCACTGTTTAAGAATTTTATCTAACCTTTTGACACAAAGGTATTTTTCAAGCATGGTAGCTCAGTGGTTAGCACTGCAGCCTTGCAGCACTGGGTCCTGGGTACAAATCCCACCAAGGACAACATCTGCAAGGAGTTTGTATGTTCTCCCCATGTTTACGTGGGTTTCCTCCGGGTTCTCCGGTTTCCTCCCACACTCCAAAGACATATTGATAGGCAATATACAGTAGATTGTGAGCCCCAATGGGGAGAGTGATGATAATGTCTGCAAAGCGCTGTGGAATTAATGATGCTATATGAATGAGATGAATAAATAAAGGAGGGAGCAGCACTGTAAACAAGCTCTTCATTGTGAAGGGAACAGAGTCTTGTAGACCTGACTCTGAAATTCTAATTAACCATGCATAAAACAGAGAGGAAAGCAGCTTTCCAAATTCCAAGACGATCCTCAGCTTACGCTTGAGAGACATTCTACATTTCTACTCCATGGAGACATTATTTTGCTAAAAATTAAAAAAGAAAATAACTTTTTATCTTCTACAGCCCATATGTATCACAGTACATTTAGTAAGATGAAAAAATACTGGACTTCTACTTTTACCCATTCTGCAGTGTGTCACCAGTATATATTTTGCCAATTATTGCATTATTTAATTCTTCCTTTCTATCCCAAAATTCATAGATTACCTTCTCCTCCGTTAGCACCCCTCTGGAAACTAAACTATCACAAGACCTATGTGCCTTTTATGTTTTTTTGAGAAGGGGGTCACCATCTCAGTCACCCATACCTTTATAATGAAATTGTATGCATTGTTCCACTGAAATTTTTCATAATGGAGACAGAAACTCCTATCACAATTATTGAGAATGATTGATTATACAGCTCTTGTGACAATACGCAGATATAATGTAGACAATGACTGAGCAACATCCTTGACTGTTTATTATTATAGCGCCATTTATTCCATGGCGCTTTACATGTGAAAGGGATATACATAGCACAAACAATTACCGTAAATTTTGAACAATAAAAGTCGGCGACTGGTACAGGAGGAGCAAGGACCCTGCCCAGGAGGGATCACAATCTACCGGGGATGGGTGAGGATACAGTAGGTGAGGGTAGAGCTGGTCATGCAGCAGTATCGTGGAGCGAGGGTTACTGCAGGTTGCAGGCTTGTCGGAAGAGATGGGTCTTCAGGTTCCTTTTGAAAGTTTCCACAGTAGGCGAGAGTCTGATGTGTTAGGGTAGAGAGTTCCAGAGTAGGGGGGATGCACGGGAGAAATCTTGTATACGATTGTGGGAAGAGGAGATAAGCGGGGAGTAGAGAAGGAGATCTTGTAAGTATCGGGAGACTAGATCACAGATATATGGAGGAGACAGGTTGTGGATGGCTTTGTATGTCATGGTTAGGGTTTTGAACTGGAGTCTCTGGGCAATTGGGAGCCAGTGAAGGGATTGACAGAGAGGAGAGGCCAGGGAATAGCGGGGGGACAGGTGGGTTAGTCAGGCAGCAGTGTTTAGGATAGATTGGAAAGGTGCGGGAGTGTTAGAAAGGAGGCCACAGAGCAGGAGGTTGCAGTAGTCGAGGCGGAAGATGATGAGGGCTTGCACTAGTGTTTTTACAGATTCGTGGTTGAGGAATGTGCTGATCCGGGAGATATTTTTGAGTTGGAGTCGGCAGGAAGTGGAAAGGGCTTAGTTTGAAGGAGAGATTAGAGTCCAGGGTTACCACGAGGCAGCAAGTTTGCGGGACTGGGGAGAGTGGGCAGCCATTGACTTTGATGGATAGGGAAGTTGGGGGGGGGTTGAGTGAGACAGTGGAAAGATGATGAATTCAGTTTTATCCATGTTAAGTGTTAGAAATCTGCCAGAGAAGAAGGATGAAATAGCAGACAGACATTGTGGGATTCTGGTTAGTAGGGAGGAGATATCTGGTCCAGAGAAGTAGATCTGTGTGTCATCGGCATAGAGGTGATACTGAAAGCCATGGGACTCTATGAGCTGTCCCAGGCCAAAGGTGTAGATGGAGAAGAGCATGGGTCCTAGAACTGAGCCTTGGGGGACACCGACAGATAGGGAGCAAGATAAGGAGGTGGTGTGTGAGTGGGAGACACTGAATGTTCTGTCTGTTAGGTATGAGGAGATCCAGGATAGGGCCAAGTCTGTGATGCCGAGAGATGAGAGAGTCTGTAGTAAGAGGGAATGGTCCACTGTGTCATAGGCAGATGACAGGTCCAGGAGGAGGACAGAATAGTGCCGCTTGGATTTGGCAGTTAGTAGGTCGCTGGTGACTTTAGTCAGGGCAGTTTCAGTAGAATGGTGCGGTCGGAAGCCAGATTGTAAGCGGTCAAAAAGGGAGCAGGAGGAGAGGTGGGAGGACAGTTCAGAATGGACATGTTGTTCCAGTAGTTTTGAGGCGTAAGGGAAAAGTGATATGGGGCGATAGCTAGACAGAGAGGATGGGTCAAGGGATGGCTTTCTGAGAATGGGTGTGATCGAGGCATGTTTGAAGCATGAGGGGAAGACACCAGTTGTTAATGACAGGTTGAAAAGGTGAGTTAGGGTTGGGATGAAGACTGTAGTGAGGTTAGGGATGAGGTGAGACAGGATTGGGTCAAGTTCGCAGGTGGTGAGGTGTGATTTGGAGAGTAAAGAGGAAAGTTGATTGTCCGTAATGGTGGAGAAGCTGGTTTTGGAGGAGGAGGGTTGAGTAGATATGAGGAGTGGCTGTGTGGACTTATCGCAAAAGCTTTGTCTGATAGTGTGTATCTTCTGCTTGAAGAATGAGGCAAAGTCTTCGGCTGAGATGAGAGGAGAGGGAGAAAGCGCTGGGGGACAGAGGAGAGAATTGAAAGTGTTAAATAGATGTTTAGGGTTGTGAGACAGTGAGGATATGAGAGACGAGAAGTAGGTTTGTTTTGCTGCAGTAAGTGTGGACTTGAAAGTAGTGAGGAACTGTTTGAATGCGATGAAATGCTGGTTGTAGTGGGACCTTTTCCATTTCCGCTCAGCAACTCTGGAGGCCCTTCGCAGTTCTTTAGTCAGGTTGGTGTTCTTTATAATATATTAGCTTTTTAGTGGAATGTAGATATTCACACTGTCCCAACAGCAAGCATAGTTGGTACTAGCTCAAGCTACCTGTGTGATGCTATGGTAATGCATGATGTCATTCTTGCTGATTATAAAATAATAAAATGCAGGGTGAAATCTGAATCATCATGAAGGCTAGAATTACGAAAACGGGAACCTGACCTGCATTGGAAGTGCACTGTGCATAAAAGAAATGCAAATTCTTATAGACAATCTGGTGTGGCTATAGAGCTTCTTGTTAACTTTTTAACTCAAATTGGGGCAAAGCTGTGACTTGTGACTTATTAACAGAGAGTCTATAGGTCGTCTGAGACACATCTCCAGTCTCATCATTGCTTCAGACTTCTGCTCTTTTCCTCCTCTTACGGCTCTGCCTCTTCAATCTATAAACTTCTGTCTATTAACATAAAGCCCCTTTTACACAGGACTATAATCCTCAAAACAGCTGCATTTTTCACTATTAACTGCCTGCGTACACCGACATTCGAGGTGTGATCGAATCTTTATGCGTGATTGCTTATGCCTGCATACAACAATTTGTCCGAATAACATCACCCTATGTAAATTAGGGGATATGCTTCCCACAACATGATGCTTTATGGGGACCATGATTATGTTGACAATCATTCTTCCCTTTACAGTTTTTTTTTCATCCCATTTAAACACACCAGTAAATAAGATCCGATCGACTTGTATATTGTCATTCAGCCTTTGTTCATGGGCCAAGGATTTCCTACACTATCTGAGACCTTTCCCTCACGGTACTTGCCTGCTATCGGTCTCGCGCCGATATTTAGCCTTAGATGGAGTTTACCACCCACCTTGGGCTGCATTCACAAACAACGCGATTTCGGGTAGACCAGGTCCTGTCACTCCTGGGACTGCTACCTGCCTACCACCATTCGTGGGCGCACAGACCCCATTCACTTACCTCTTAGCGGTTTCACGCCGCCTTGAACTCTCTCTTCAAAGTTCTTTTCAACATTCCCTTGCGGTACTTGTCCGCTATCGGTCTCACGCCGGTATTTAGCCTTTTGGCTGCATTCACTAACAACCCGTCTCTGGGGAGCTCAAGACCTGCTGCGCCGGGGGCTGCTACCGCCCCACCCCTCCCCCCACCGTCCGCAGGTTCAGGGACCACACCCATTTACCTCTTAGCAGTTTCATGCCCTCTTGAACTCTCTCTTCAAAGTACTTTCCCTCGCAGTACTTGTCCGATATTGGTAATTCTTCCCATTTTCAGTTTTGTCTTACCATTTCAATGCACCAGTAATTAAGCGCTGATTGACTTGTATATGGTCATTCAGCCTTTGTTCATGGGCCAAGGTTTCTTCTACACTATCTGAGAGCTGCATAATGTAGTGGCAGAGACCTTGATTCCAGTAATGTCCCATACTTTACTGGTTTCTGCAGTTTTGATAAAATAACTACTTTACTATGCTTCAGATCGAATGAGCAGTTCTCTGAATGCTGAGCTCTGTGTAACCCCACCCACACTACTGATTTGCAGCTTTTTGTGTATTTTGTGCCTAGGCAGAAAGCTGCCAATCAGTATTGAGGATGGGCTTATACAGAGCTCATGATTATGGAGGATTACATGGCAGCAGGTTTACTAGTCTTCTAATGATAATCTCCTGCTGATAAAACAGTGATTTTATGATAACTACAGCAGTCAGCCCAGTAAGTGACACATCGCTGGAATTAGGATCTCTGTCTCTACATTACGCTGCTCTCACATTAAGTGGCAAAAACCTGCTGACAGATTCCTTTTAAAGTATGGATTACGCAACCACCAATGTGAAAAAGAATGATGATCATTATAATGCCACACACATAAGGGGGGGTGTCTTGGTAAGAGAGACCCAGAAGAGTTGTTTTAATTGTATCAATGATGTCCTTCTATGCCAGCTAGAGATTACAATGCTTCTATACATGGATGCCATTATAAAATAAAGCACACTCATACTGTACCTGGATTTGTGGTTTTTCATATACATTGAGATGGTAAGACTGAAGAAGGAAATGTTTCACACCCTGTTGTGGTGCCGGAGTTGGAATAGCAGGGGTCCAGGGCTGTGTGGTTGTCACAGGATTGTACCTAATTGTTATTTCTGAAGAAGGATTGGAAAGATGATATAATAAAAGTGGCAAATAACTGCATTTAAAAATGTAGCACATTCATAATTATGCACAGCTAGCAATCATGGGTTTAAGTAGACTTATCTATATTCCTTCAAATCACAGTATATGTTCACAGATATGGCTGAAGTTTGATAAAGCATATGCCATCATCCTATTAACCTGTCTCATCAAGTCAGACATGTCAAAAACAAGTAAGTCATTTGTTTTGATGACTGTCATATCTTTTTTTTTCTTTTTAAGCTCTACAACCACTCCTGCTTCTTCATATTCACGTCTATACTTCTGTGTATCTCAAATTAAACAGTACTGAACCGTGCTGCATATTCATGAGGTACACCATCTAAATATTTTATATGAGCTTCAAAAAAGATATGAAACTAACCATAACATCGAAAAAAGGGGGTGAAAAAGAAAGCGACGACAGTAGCGGAGAACACTTGTTCACATTAACCGTACAGTCTAAACAGGTTATTACCCGAAAACTTGTTTACTGGGTTAAAGGATCTTTTTGTGTGACTGCAGACTTGTGAATCCTCACATTTCGCGCACTGCTTGCTGTGAGGATTCAGCCACATTCCAGCTAGACTGTTTTTGGCCTCGCTCTATACACTTGCATTGAGCAAGGCCGTGCCCATCTAGTCGGCACGTGGCCACATGTATGAAAATCACTTACTTGCGGTCAAATGCCCAATGCTTCCAGCACCAGAGAATCCTCACAGCGAGAAGTGCACTCAATATGAGGATTCACAAGTCTGCAGTCACATAAAGGGACTACAGACTTGTAGGTTAAAACCTGGCAACCCCTTTAAAAAGTTCAAGTTTCCATGGCTACTTTTTATATAGGAGTTCAGTAGTTTACTGTTTTAAATATCAATTTAAATTCAGTGATGTTGTAGTTTCATGTAAACTTTCCATTCATTATTTGCAAACAATTCTCCAAGTAGTTGAGCTGTACAAAAATGCAGTAAGGCATTGGAGAGATGTAGCCACTTACAATATCTCATTAATTAATATCTTTTCTGCCTTGCCGCACAACATAACTTCTATCATGAATGCCTGCAGCTGTTTTTGTTATTTTTGGGATCCTCTTTTTTTAGCTATTTTTTGCTGCTGTTAACAATTTTACATGTTTCAAAGCAGATTATTTTAATTACAGTCTTAACTCCAATTATCGCCTGCGTTTTCACTTCTTCTCTTTGTTCAATAGACGTAATTGATTCTATTCAAGTTCTAAATTTATCTATTTATGTGCTGAATTTAATTGACATAGCGTCATATTTCATACTCTCAGCATAACTAGGACCCATGTTATCCTGTATGGTTAGGGTGGTATGCCCAGTATTTGCTACCCTCTTAAAGGTTTGTTTTGTTTTTTTTTTTTATAAACTTGAGCAATTTTTCAAACACACAACAAAATGCAGTCATTTATACTCCTAATAGGTGTTGCAATAAATGGTGGTGTTGCCTGTACAATTTACTAAGTATTTTGCTTACATGTGTTTACGTCAAATGTCCCATAGTCAGAATGTTTCCATTCTAGTTAATAGAATGAATAATACATGTTTGTTAGGCTCTGTTCACATGTCCAGTCCAGTTGTCTTCCATGTGTAGCAACAGATCCAGTTTTAGAAAAAAAACACATCCCATAGACTTCAGCGTTAAATATAGCATCTGTATATATATATTTTTTAAATTTATTTTTATTTTTTTGCTAGAGAAAAACGTTTTGTAGACTACATTTGGAGGAAGAAACAAGTGGCATTTTATGTCACTTCCAGTCTTATTCAAATGAATTGGTCTTGTACTGGAATATCTTATTTCCAAAGGCAGAAATGAATACTAGACGTGTGAACAGAGCCTTAGCAAGTTAAAAATCTCAAAGAAAGTTATATTCTAATTTTATTTCATGCCCTAAATAGCAAAGCACCTTTACCTATATGTACTACTTTGAAGACCCCATGTCAAAAATATGTTCCTTTTGCAAGTGTGCCAAAAGGAATTGATTCTTTGGTGCTGTTTTTAAGACAAAGGGTGGTCACGCCAAATACTGAATTCAGAATTCTCTTTTGTTTTGATATAAATAGACTGTTAATACTTCTATTCTGAAAGTATTCATGCTTTTCAGCATTTTTGCACACCTGCCTAAAACTTTTGCACAGTACTGTATGTCTTCTAAATTTACGTGTATCTGTTTATTTTTTGTATGTAATTAGTTTGTTCAGTCAAAACTACAGTTATATGAAAAAGTTTGGCCACCCCTATTAATCTTAAGCTTAATGTTTTATAAAAATTGGTGTTTTTGCAACAGCTATTTCAGTTTGATATATGTAATAACTGTTGGACACAGTAATGTTTCTGCCTTGAAATGAGGTTTATTGTACTAACAGAAAATGTGCAATCTGCATTCAAACAAAATTTGACAGGTGCATAAGTATGGGCACCCTTATCATTTTCTTGTTTTAAATACTCCTACCTACTTTTTACTGACTTACTAAAGCACTTTTTTTGGTTTTGTAACCTCATTGAGCTTTGAACTTCATAGCCAGGTGTATGCAATCATGAGAAAAGCTACTTAAATTGGCCACTTGCAAGTTGTTCTCCTGTTTGAATCTCCTCTGAAGAGTGGCGTCATGGGCTCCTAAAAACAACTGTCAAATGATCTGAAAACAAAGATTATTCAACATAGTTGTTCAGGGGAAGGATACAAAAAGCTGTCTCAGAGATTTAACCTGTCAGTTTCCACTGTGAGGAACATAGTAAGGAAATGGAAGAACACAGGGACAGTTCTTGTTAAGGCCAGAAGTGGCAGGCCCAGAAAAACATCAGAAAGGCAGAGAAGAAGAATGGTGAGATCAGTCAAGGACAATCCTCAGACCACCTCCAGAGAGCTGCAGCATCAACTTGCTGCAGATGGTGTCACTGTGCATCTGTCAACTATACAACGCACTTTGCACAAGGAGAAGCTGTATGGGAGAGTGATGCGAAAGAAGCCGTTTCTGCAAGCACGCCACAAACAAAGTCGGCTGAGGTATGCAAAAGCACATTTGGAGAAGCCAATTTCTCTTTGGAAGAAGGTCCTGTGGACTGATGAAACCAAGATTGAGTTGTTTGGTCATACAAAAAGGCGTTATGCATGGCGGCAAAAAAACACAGCATTCCAAGAAAAACACTTGCTACCCACAGTAAAATTTGGTGGAGGTTCCATCATGCTTGGGGGCTGTGTGGCCAATGCCGGCACCGGGAATCTTGTTAAAGTTGAGGGACGCATGGATTCCACTCAGTATCAGCAGATTCTTGACAATAATGTTCAAGAATCAGTGATAAAGTTGAAGTTACACAGGGGATGGATCTTTCAGCAAGACAATGATCCAAAACACCGCTCCAAATCTACTCAGGCATTCATGCAGAGGAACAATTACAATGTTCTGGAATGGCCATCCCAGTCCCCAGACCTGAATATCATTGAACATCTGTGGGATCATTTGAAGAGGGCTGTCCATGCTCGGCGACCATCAAACTTTACTGAACTGGAATTGTTTTGTAAAAAGGAATGGTCAAAAATACCTTCATCCAGGATCCAGGAACTCATTAAAAGCTACAGGAAGCGACTAGAGGCTGTTATTTTTGCAAAATACTAAATATTAATGTCACTTTTCTGGTGAGGTGCCCATACTTATGCACCTGTCAAATTTTCTTTGAATGCAGATTGCACATTTTCTGTTAGTACAATAAACCTCATTTCAAGGCAGAAACATTACTGTGTCCAACAGTTATTACATATATCAAACTGAAATAGCTGTTGCAAAAACACCAATTTTTATAAAACATTAAGCTTAAGATTAATAGGGGTGCCCAAAGTTTTTCATATAACTGTATACCAACAAAATGTACACCATGTTCTGATTTTGTACTGTGTTGGGGTCAATGCATTTTTTTCCACATATTTTTGCATTGTCCTATTTATTTGAATGGGCCTAGCAAAAAAAAACATGCACATCATGCAGAAACCGCCACAGAACTTGTATTTAGTTGCAGATATCTAGTGTGCATATGCATTATCCTGACTTTCCAACCAATTCTTTCTGCAAGAGATCAGATTTATATCAAATGAAATGGTGGATCCTACAGAAGGAAGGCCTTCCATTTAGAAACTCATACCGTCATTCACTGGCTTTTTCTGTCACAAATCAATTTCACAGCTTCGCATTAGAGACTAGGTTACGTATGACCATTAAAATAATGCTATTCCTTTAACCTGCATTAAAGGGACATTTTATTCTAAAATCTTGTATTTACATGTCAAGACCAAACAATGATTAGCAGATAATGGACACCTTTTCAAGCAGAATTAATTCCATTAAAGTGGCTCTTTGCTTCATACAATCCTTTTTTTTTTGTATACTCAGAGCAGTGACTGAACCCACGACAGCGCCACCCCGTGACTGAAACCAGAATGCTGCCAGGGGAATAAAGAACATTCTCTCCCAGCAGCGTTCATCTTTGTGCGGTAACCAGAATGGTAAATAATGCTAATAAACTGCAGATTAACCATATCTGCAGGTTAATAGCGTTTTTTCTGGTGACTGGTTCCCTTTTAAGTTCAATACATGTGAATGGGGTATTCGACACTGCACCCACATGTCATCCATAGTTCCGTGACAAGTAAAACTGCATGTATGGGGCAGAATACGCATGTAACGCATGCAGATTATTACATTTGCTAGAAATGCTGTCATGTATGTTAGTGACCTCATAGTCATTAGCTGACAATGCCAATCCGTTATTAATTCATAGAGAGAGCCGTTTTCTCACTCTGGGTTCTATTCTTTTCTATTTCTAGCATATTTATAGTTCTTTGTTACTATTTGTCACTTTTCTTTGTTTCCTAAACACATTTGAATTAGAATTTTAGTAGCTACGTATGTTTTTTTAAGAGTTCTTTCTGTTCATATGACTGGTAAATTGCAGTCACGCTAGGGCATTGGTAACATTTATTTTAGCTTGTGTCTGCTATTTCTGACAAATCTGCGTGCTGAATGAGTAGTCCAATTCAGCAGGTTTGCATGGCACTTTGACAGCTTAATCCCTAGGAAATTTCATGTCACCGTAAGGCAATATTAAGGACACCAAGGTTTCCCTATAAATATTTCTCTTTTAACTTCTAATTCGAAGCTAGAACTCCTGAGCTTCTTGTGTAGTTCTGCTATTTTTTCCGAGGTAGGTAAACTTCGACTTGGACTTAACCACTTAAGGACCGAGCCTCTTTGTAGGTTAATGACTAGGCCAATTTTTTCAATTCTGACCACTGTCACTTTAAGGTAATACCTCTGGAACGCTTCAACGGATCCCCCTGATTCTGAGATTGTTTTTTCATGACATATTGTAATTCATGATAGTGGTAAAATTTCTTCGATATCACTTGCGTTTATTTGTGAAAAAAACAGAAATTTGGCGAAAATTTTTTACATTTTGCAATTTTCAAACTTTGAATTGTGATGCCCTGAAATCAGAGAGATATATCACACAAAATAGTTAATAAATAACATTTCCCACATGTCTACTTTACATCAGCACAATTTTGGAACCAACATTTTTTTTTTGTTAGGGAGCTATAATGGTTAAAAGTTGACCAGCGATTTCTCATTTTTCCAACAAAATTTACAAAACCATTTTTTTTAGGGACCACATCACATTTGAAGTGACTTTGAGGTGTCTATATGACAGAAAATACCCAAAAGTGACACCATTCTAAAAACTGCACCCTTAAGGAACTCAAAACCACATTCAAGAAGTTTATTAACCCTTCAGGTGCTTCACAGGAACTGGAGCAATGAGGAAGAAAAAAATTAACATTTACCTTTTTTTCACAAAATCTTAAATTTAGACCATTTTTTTTATATTTTCACAAGGGTAACAGATAAAAATGGACCCCAAAATGTATTGTGCAATCCCTCCTGAGCATGCTGATACTAAATATGTGGCGGAAAACTACTGTTTGGGCGCATGGCAGGGTTCGGAAGTGAAGTAACGCCATTTGACTTTTTGAATTCAAAATTTGCTGGAATAATCAGCGAATGCCATGTTGCGTTTGGAGAGCCCCTGATGTGCCTAAACAGCAGAAACCCCCCACAAGTGACCCCAGTTTGGAAACTAGACCCCTCAATGAACTTATCTAGATGTGTGATGAGCACTTTGAACCCCCAGGTGCTTCACAGAAGTTTATAACATAAAGCCGTGAAAGTAAAAAAATAACAAAAAATTTCTTTTAGCCCCAAATTTTTTATTTTCACAAGGGTAACAGGAGAAATTGACCTCTCATTTTGTTGTGCAATTTCTCCTGAGTAATCCAATACCATACAATGTAATTGCCAACTACTTTTGAAGCTAAGGTCTGAAAGGAAGGAGCACCATATTATAGAAAAGATTTTACTGTTATGGTTTGAGGGTGCCATAACCCAATAGGAAATCCCCTGAGGTGCCGTAATAGCTGATTCCCCCATGAATGACCCCAATGAACTCATCTAGGGGTGCAGTGATCATACGGACACCAAGGGTGTGTCACAGAATATTATTCCGTTGGGCAGTGAGGAAAAAATAATTACATTTTTGCCGCAAAACTTTTGTTTTAGCCCCAGATTTGACATTTTCACACTGGGATAATGGATAAAAATGGCACCAAAATTTGTCCCATAATCTCTGCTGAATGTGGCAATACCTCATATGTGTCTGTACAGTACTGCTTGGCCACACGGCGACACTCGGGAGGGACGGAGCGTTATTTGCCTCTTGGAGCGCATATTTTCCTAGAATAGTTTGCGTACCCCATATACAAAGCCCCTAAATGCTAGAAGAGCAAAATCCCCCCCTCAAGTGACCCCATTTTGGAAATTAAACCCCTGCCAAACATGTGGACGCTAAATGTGGTTTAGACACACTGCGGTGCTCAGAAGGGAGGGGGGATTTGGATTTGGGAGCGCAGAATTTGCTGAATTTCTATTGGGGGGGCGAGGAGCCATTTAGCTTTTCCAGAGCCTTTGTACTACCCGTAATGTGGAAGCCCCCTATATTTCCATTAACACATGGCCGACCTGAGAGGAGGCTTTTATGTGAAGCTTTTATTGGGAACATTTTACATAACATTTTAGATCACATTTATCCGGCGCTCTACGCTGAGCACTTACTTTGGGGTTTCCATCTAAATCCCCGAATGACGTGATTCAGATGAAATCCCTTAGGGATCCATTCACTATAATGAGATGAGGCAGCAGAGTTACTCTGGACTCCGTCTGGCCTCTGTTCAGCATTATCCTTCTTTTCAGAGGTGCACAATACTGTGGCTGACCGCACTTTTATTTACGCCTAAAAAGATGGACACCGCCGGATCATAGGTCAGACTGTGTCCACAGTGCCTCCATCTGCCTCATTATAGGGAATCTTCTGCCGGGGGTTTCCGTCTGAATCACGTATTTCAGAGATTTACACGGAAACCCCGTTGTAAGCGCTCAGCGCAGAGCGCAGAATAAATGTGCGCCGAGCAATACTGCAATCTTTGGGAGGCAGAATAAACAAATCTGCAGCAGGTGAAGAATTGGTTTTATTTATTTATTACACCTTTCCTCGTGCAGTATAAAAGTGATTAGGCGACTTTATTCTTCGGGTCAGTGCGATTACACCGATGCCAGACTCATATCGGGTTTTTATGATTGACAGCTGTCAAACACTAAAAGACGCTTTTTTTTTGCAAAAACTAATGTTTGCATCGCCATATTTAGAGAGCTATAATTTTTCCATATTTCGGTCGACAGAGTCATATGATGGCTTGTTTTTTGCGGGACGAGTTGACGAGTTGGTACCATTTTCAAGCAAATTACATTTTTTGATCGCTTTCTATTCTGATTTTTAGGAGGGAGAATGAACAAAAAACAATAATTCAGGATTTTTTTTTGTTGTTACTTGTGTGGTAAAATTGATAAGGCAGCTTTATTCTTTGGGTCGGTACGTTTACAGCGGTACCACATTTATGTAATTTTATGTTTTTGCGCTTTTACATAATTATTTTTTCTATAAAAGTTTTATCTTTGCATCGCTTTATTCAGAGCGCTGTCACTTTTAAATTTTTCGGCTGATGGAGCTATATGGTGGCTTGAATTTTGCGGGACAAGATGACGTTTTCAGCTGTACCATTTTTATTTTCATCCGTCTGTTTGATCGCGTTTTATTCAACTTTTTTCCAGCGATATGATGAAAAGTCATAGTTTCTCATGTTTTTTTTTTTTTTTTTACGCTGTTTACTGAAAGGGTTGACTAGTGTGACACGTTTATAGATCGGGTCGTTCCAGACGCGGCGATACCAAATATGTGTCCTATTTTTTGTTTATTTGTATTTTTTTTTACCTAAAAATCTGTATTAGTGTAATAATATATATATTTACATTTTGTTTTTACATTTTTACAATTTTTTTTTTTAAACTTTTTTACTTAGTCCCACTTTTTTCATAGGTATAATGTATTGCATTGCAATACATTATACCTATATTGAAAGCTCCTGAGACTATGCTGTGCATTGGTCTCAGGAGCTTTCCACAGCTTGGTGACCTGGGGGTCATCATGACGACCCCTGGTCACCATGTCAACGGTCGGGCCCCCGCGATGATGTCACGAGGGCGCCGACCTGAAGGCACAGGGAGCTCCCAGCCCCCTGCCTGCCTCCTGAACACTGCGATCGCGCTCGATTGCAATGTTCAGAGGGTTAACAGCCAGGCGTGGCGCTGACACCGCTTCTGGCTGTTTAGTGCCGGAGCTCAGCCACTAGCAGCGCTGAGCTCCAGCACTGATAGAGCAGAAGACGCTGAAATTTCAGCGTCTCCTGCTCCATCGTGCTGTGATCGGTCAGTCAGATTGACTGACACATTGCTGCGATCTGGGTGCAGGGACCGACGGCATGGGTCCCTGCACCCCTTCTCGTGCCGCTCAGGGGTCACGGACAGCTGTCGGAACTGAACTGGCACAGCATGTTTACACACTTTGCCAGTTCAAAGCTATGACGGACACTGCACGGCAAGGAGCAGTAATTTACACCCGCTCATGCCATGCAGTGTCCGTCATTGAGCGCTATGGGGTTAAAGTCGACTTGGACTTCTATATCCATCCTTATTTATCTATTTTCGTCAGGGTTAGTGATTGTGAACTGGGCTGCCACCAGGAATTTCAGGGCCCCATACTAGCAAAATTTTCGGGTCTACTTGAGACTCCGCCCAGCCTCCACCCAAACTCCGCCTCCACCTCAGCTCTGCCTCCACACCTCAAAACTTCCACAGTCCCACCCCTCACTCTTGGAAAAAGTCAATTTCTGCACCATGTCCTCACCAATCACACATTAACAGTTCCCATCAAACACCAGATCACACACATAGCCGTCAGCTTTTGTTTTGGCCAAAAGATGTTTGAAGCCGCCACCACAACAAGGAGACTCTTCTGGCCGGGTCCTACTCTACTCTACTCTAAACATTTGGTAAAATATCCAATACTCTTTTTAGGTATCATTTTATTTATTTGTTTTTTTTACTAGAATGTGTCACGTACATTTTTTAAAATGACCAATAATACCACATACAAGGAACAAATACCGCCACACCATGACCAGACCACATATTACCAGCTCATAGTGACCGGATAATACCACATACAAGAACAAATACCATCACACCATGACTAGACCACATACTACCAGCACATACACTGTGTGCAGAATTATTAGGCAAGTTGTATTTTAGAGGATTATTTTTATTATTGATGAACAACTATGTTCTCAATCAACCCAAAATACTCATAACTATCCAAGCTTAATATTTTTGGAAGTTGGAGTGTTTTTTTTTAAGATTTGGCTATCTTAGGAGGATATCTGTTTGTGCAGGTAACTATTACTGTGCCGAATTATTAGGCAACTTAATAAAAACCAAATATAATCCCATCTCACTTGTTTATTTTCACCAGGTAAACCAATATCAGTGCACAAAATTTAGAAATAAACATTTCTGACATGCAAAAACCAAAACCAAAAAAATTACTGATCAATATAGCCACCTTTCTTTATGATGACACTCAACAGCCTTCCATCCATAGATTCTGTCAGTTGCTTGATCTGTTTTCAATCAACATTGCGTGCAGCATCCACCACAGCCTTCCAGACACTGTTCCGAGAGGTGTACGGTTTTCCCTCCCTGTAGATCTCACATTTTATGATGGACCACAGGTTCTCTATGGGGTTCAGATCAGGTGAACAAGGGGGCCATGTCATTATTTTTTCTTCTTTTAGACCTTTTCTGGCCAGCCACGCTGTGGAGTAGTTGGATGCATGTGATGGCGCATTGTCCTGCATGAAAATCATGTTTTTCTTGAACGATACCGACTTCTTCCTGTACCACTGCTTGAAGAAGCTGTCTTCCAGAAACTGGCAGTAGGTCTGGGAGTTGAGCTTCACTCCATCCTCAACCCGAAAAGGTCCCACAAGTTCATCTTTGATGATACCAGCCCATACCAGTACCCCACCTCCACCTTGCTGGCGTCTGATTGGAGTGGAGCTCTCTGCCCTTTATTGATCCAGCCTCTGGCCCATCCATCTGGCCCATCAAGAGTCACTCTCATTTCATCAGTCCATAAAACCTTTGAAAAATCAGTCTTAAGATCTTTCTTGGCCCATTCTTGATGTTTTATCTTATGTTTCTTGTTCAAAGGTGGTCGTTTTTCAGCCTTCCTTACCTTGGCCATGTCCCTGAGTATCGCACACCTTGTGCTTTTTGATACTCCAGTTACGTTGCAGCTCTGAAATATGGTAAAACTGGTGGCGAATGGCATCTTGGCAGCTTCACGCTTGATTTTCCTCAATTCATGGGCAGTTATTTTGGGCCTTTTTTGGCCAACACGCTTCTTGCGACCCTGTTGGCTATTTGCCATGAAACGCTTGATTGTTCGGTGATCACGCTTCAAAAGTTTGGAAATTTCAAGACTGCTGCATCCCTCTGCAAGACATCTCAGAATTTTGGACTTTTCAGAGCCCGTCAAATCTCTCTTCTGACCCATTTTGCCAAAGGAAAGGAAGTTGCCTAATAATTAAGCACACCTTATATAGGGTTTTGATGTCATTAGTCAACACCCCTCCTCATTACAGATATGCACATCACCAGATTTACTTAATTGGTAGTTGGCTCTCAAGCCTATGCAGCTTGGAGTAGGACAACATGTATAAAAAGTATCATGTGATCAAAATACTCATTTGCCTAATAATTCTGCACACAGTGTAGTAACCTAATAATACGACTTACAAGGAACAAATACCGCCACTCCATGACCACACCACATATTACCGCAACATAGTAACCAAATAATACTACATACAAGGGAAAAATACTGTCACACCATGACCAGATTACATATTACCACCACATAGTGACTGAATAATACCACATGCAAGGGAGAAATACCGCCACACCATAACCAGATCACATGTTACCATTACATAGTGACTGAATATTACAATACTGATCATTAATAAAAAACACAATACTAATATTACCATAAGTGACAATATACATGGGAGCTCTGTATATAGTGTACAGGTAATACAGGGATCACCAGTGACATTATACACAGGAGCTCTGTATATAGTGTACAGGTAATACAGGTATCACCAGTGACAATATACATGGGAGCTCTGTATATAGTGTACAGGTAATACAGTGAACACCAGTGATATTATACACAGGAGCTCTGTACAGTGGGTACAGAAAGTATTCAGACCCCTTTACAAATTGAGCAATCGTGGGAGAAGAGCCTTGGTGAGAGAGGTAAAGAAGAACCCCAAGATCACTGTGGCTGAGCTCCAGAGATGCAGTAGGGAGATGGGAGAAAGTTCCACAAAGTCAACTATCACTGCAGCCCTCCATCAGTCCGGCCTTTATGGCAGAGTGGCCTGACGGAAGCTTCTCCTCAGTGCAAAACATATGAAAGCCCGTATAGAGTTTTCTCAAAAACACACGAAGGACTCCCAGACTATGAGAATAAGATTCTCTGGTCTGATGAGATGAAGATAGAACTTTCTGGTGATAATTCTAAGCGGTATGTGTGGAGAAAACCAGGCACTGCTCATCACCTGCCCAATACAATCCCAACAGTGAAACATGGTGGTGGCAGCATCATGCTATGGGGGTGTTTTTCAGCTGCAGGGACTGCACGATTGGTTGCAATTGAAGGAAACATGAATGTGGCCAAGTACAGAGATATCCTGGATAAAAATCTCTTCCAGAGTTCTCTGGACCTCAGACTTGGCCGAAGGTTCACCTTCCAACAAAGCAATTACCCTAAGCACACAGCTAAAATAACAAAGGAGTGGCTTCAGAACAACTGTGTGACCATTCTTGACTGGCCCAGCCAGAGCCCTGATCTAAACCCAATTGAGCATCTCTGAAGAGACCTGAAAATGGCTGTTCACCATCCAACCTGACGGAACTGGAGAGGATCTGCAAGGAAGAATGGCAGAGGATCCCCAAATCCAGGTATGAAAAAGTTGTTGCATCATTCCCAAGAAGACTCATGGCTGTACTAGTTCAAAAGGGTGCTTCTACTCAATACTGAGCAAAGGGTCTGAGTAGTTATGACCATGTGAAATTTCAGTTTTTCTTTTTTAATAAATTTGCAAAAATTTCTACATTTCAGTTTTTTTTTCAGTCAAGATGGAATGCAGAGTGTACTTTAATGAGAAAAAAAAAATGAACATTTTAGAATTTACCAAATGGCTGCAATGAAACCGTGAAATTTAAAGGGGTCTAAATACTTTCTGTATCCACTGTATATAGTGAAGGTGTACAGGTAACACACTGACTCACCAGTGATGTCTCTAGTAGAAGTCCTTCATCTTTGCTTTTCTTTTTCATCCAGCGTAGACCGCCATCACTTCTTCCAGCCAGGACTCATCTCTGCATAAAATAACAGTTATCTAGAGCACCTCTTCCAGAGCACATTCCCCACTTTTTCCCTTTTTCAGCTGAATACAGACATGCACCCACCATTAATATATCATTAGTTATTATGCAATCCACCATTCCAACTATAAATTGTAATCCACTACTGTGCCCCCACTAACTATAAATAGCCACTTTTCCCCACCTAATATATAAATTAGTTAGCACCCATACTCTTTCCACCAATTCAATCACACTCCTGCAATCTCAACGCCCCCACTCTGTACTTCATCATTTGCAGTCCCCCCTCATTTCATAATTTGCAGTCCCCCCTCATGTCATTATTTGCAGTCCCCCTCTCACTTCATTATTAGCTGTCCCCCTCTCACTTCATCATTTGCAGGCCCTTGTCCCCCCACTCCATCATTTGCAGTTTCTTGTCCCCCTCACTCCATCATTTGCAGCCCCCCTTACACCATCATCGGCAGCCCCCCTCTCACTCCATAATTTGCTGCCCCCGCCTCCATAATTTGCAGCTTTCCTTACTCCTTCATTTGCAGCCGCTCTTACACCATCACTTGCAGCCCCCCTCACTCCATCATTTGCAGTTCCTCGCCCTCTCACGCCATCATCTGCAACCCCCCTCACTCCATAATTTGCTGCCCCCCTCACTCCATAATTTGCAGTCCCCCTCACTCCATAATTTGCAGCCCCCCTCACTTCATGACTTGCAGCCCGCCTTCACTCCATAACTTGTAGCCCCCCTCACTCGATAATTTGCAAAGTTTTCTTCGGCTGCATCTGCCTCACAGCGTGACTTGATGGTGCCTTTGGTGGACTATGACTTTCAGTGGTATGTACAACTTTGTGGGCCATGGCTTTTTGCCTGGTTAGCCATCCAACTTTTGGCTTGTAGATCTGTTTTCACTACTGTCTCAAAGCTTCACTACCCGATGGTGCTGTTGGTCTATGGTGTTTTTTTTAAACAATGAGGGGGGCCTTAAGAAAATACAGCCCTGAGGGTAACTGGTAAGTCCATCAGATTTCCAGTAAATCCCTCATACTTGGATAGCATATTGAACTGGTCCGCATTTAACATCTATGTCCCAGTTTGTTCTCTTGGTAGGAGGTATTAATGGTTGCGCTAATCAGAATGAAACCATTGCAAGTCCAGTGTGGGTAGTCTCAAAATGGACTGGTCAACTTTTAGCTTAGAAAAATATCTACATCCTAGTTATCCTCCTAGTTGTAGCATCAAAAAAAGACCTATTAAAAGTTTTAATGTTTATTAGACAATAAAAAGTATAATCACAAAATACAAACATAGAGACACAAACAAGAAAAAGATATGCCCTGGCAAACCCTAGGCAGCCTTATTTACTGTATTTGCCTAGCAGCGGAGGTTGACACTCTATGTGTAATGCGACAATTGGCGCTCCCGCTCCTCAGCGGCTGTCCCTGGGAGCCCCTGATATTCTCCCTGTTCTCTGATATAAGAACTATATTAGATGATGTATCAATGTATAGTGTACACATATAGGCAGAAAAATGTGTCACATCAATTAAAGTGCCTGAGCCTCTCATATGTTGTTAAAGAATATCCCGTAAATGATGCCTCAGATAATGCCTCAACGCGTTTCCCCACGGATGGTTCATCAGGAGGCCTGATCAGATGCTCACACAAGATGCTTAAGGAATACTGTGGTGTGCACAATGTTTGTAAGTGTTCTTATATCCTACCTGAATATGCAAATGAGGTCCATTTCCAGTCCTAACTCATTACCTAGGTGGGTATTGATGACCTCTCACAGCCTCCACGGTTGGTGGTATAAAGATGCGTAGATATCCGGAAGTGATTCAACCTTCCTGCGGCTAAACCGAAGTGACATGTAGGACGGCACTATACCGATCTGCCTTCCTAATGGAGTTGCGAGTTGGACTCGCCAGTATGGGGGCTGATAAATCATCAATTTTCCCAATTTACTCTTCTGGTCTGGTATGGAGTGGTAGGATGAACTTGATTGTGCCAAGTTGGGGGGCACTATATCAGTCTATCCCTCCTAATGGAGATGCGAGCTGGTCTCGCCAGTATGAGGCTGATAAACCATCTATCCTCCTAATTGGAGTTGTGTGACAGACATGGTTATACCAGATATGGTAAAATTATTCCAAGACCAGTGTGTGCTCCTGGTTGAAGTCGGAAAATGGACTCATTGGAAATTAAGTCGGTGGAGACATTATACCCAATAAGTATTTCGGGATTGAAGTCATAAAACTGGTAGATTGAACTAAGAGATGAGTTGGTTAAATATCCAGTCAATGCGCTTTTGTAGTGATAAAACGGTAACTCTGCAATAAACCTACTAAGCGAGGAATCGATGGATGAGTTAAAATGTCACCTTACTTGTGGTGAAGGAGGAACATCTTTGCTAGTCAAGATGAATGCCTTCGCACTGAGGTAAAACTCTTTTGATTATTACTGAAGAACAGGATGATACGTCCAGAAGGTACACAGTTGATGGGAAGGGGTTCTAATACATTGGTTTAAGAACATATGTGCTTTAATCAATACCATAGCAATAATTATCCTTGGCAGGAGAAGATAGAAGGCGTGAAAAGAACAGAGAGTGCTGCCTGAGCGTAGTAATTAATTGTACCACTGTGGTGAGGTGAAGTGTATGTAATGAACTCACCCAAAATGGTTGTGCTGGACAGGCACAACACTGGCTGAAAATTTAGAAGAGGACTGGAGTTTCTACTCCGATATGCTGCTCATCCGTTGCCGTGGTAGTGTGCTTTTCCTGGCCCTGAAGCCACTCCACTTGAAGGTATACAAGGAAAGAAGAACTGCGGATGGTGCTTCTGTTTGAATGTGGAGATCAGACAGGTAGTGTTGTTTCCAAGCGCCGGTGCTGAACACTGACCTCATCATGGTTCCCTGCTGGTGCTGTGATCAGCACCAGCCGGTACAATGATGACGGTAGTGGTAGTCTGCTCCCGCTGTGTCCCTGTGTTAAAATAAGAATAAAATAAAATCCATATACTCCCCTCTCCTAGGTGTCCCCCGCTGTAATCCCATGCGACCGCTGCTGCCAAGGAGCCGGGGAGAATGAGTGACTCCAGAGCTGCTGCTCAGGAGCCTTGTCCTGTCTCTCAGTGAGCACAGCTCCGGAGCCGCTCATTCTCCCCGGCTCCTCAGCAGCAGCCTTTGCATGACTTACAGCAGGGGACACCTAGGACATGTGAGTATATGGATTTTATTCTTATTTTTACACAGGGACACTTCGGAAGCAGAATACTACTCTCATCACTGTCCCTGCTGGTGCTGATGGCAGCGCCTGCAGGGAACCATGATGAGGCCAGTGTTCAGCACCCGGCGCTTGGGAACAGCGCCAGTTATAGCTCTGATTCCCAGGCGCCGGTACGTGTCACACGGATGACACGCGGATGTAATTCGTGTGGTATGTTTTGCGGACCGTGTAAGCGCAAAAAAAACGGATTTGTCTCCGTGTGTAACACACGGTCCGTGAAAACACACTGAGATGTGCACAGACCCATTCATTTGAACTGTTCCCCCTCGTACCGGAGATACTGACTTGTGAAAGAACCCTTAGTACTTGGCCAGGATGTGATAACCAGAGATTCTCTAAGATGGAAATCTCAAACTACACTTATCTGTTTCGGCTTAAATAAATTTCTTAGGGGGACTTAACATTACATCCTAAGTGACACGCCCCCCGAAAAACTAAATAAATGAGATTGTTAAAGTACTAAATATTTCTTCTGGATTCTGGAACCCCTTTGGCATCCTGGGATGCTCAATCTACACTTGATAGCATAGAATTGGGTAGATTTTGAGCCAGTAGGTGATCATTGACATTAAAAGGGTGTTACGGATCCGGGAACCTCTGTGCTGTGATACAAAGAGGGACCAGAGGAGCGTAACTAAGTGCCTACCTGGACCGACCCTGGCCACACGGTGGCTTAGTCGACTCCGTGAACCAAGGAGGGTCCGGGAAGGAGAACCAGGTGCCACTCTGGGACTGACCTTGTGTGAGAGCAGGCGACTCCCACGGGACTGTTGGCTGAAGCCGACAGGCACAGCAGATGAGCACGGCTGGTAGACAGGCAGGTGATGCAGGTAGGCAAGCAGGCGGGCACGGCTGATAGACAGGCTGGCGGGCACAGACTGCAGCATGTCAATTTCTTCTGCGGGTCCGCATGCGGGCTTTCTCCATAGGCCTATCCTCTATGAGGAAAGTCCGCATGTAAAAAAAAAAAATAGTGCCGCTCATTAGCATAAAATAAGCTGAAGCCGCCGCCCGCTCTTCTGCAGTGTCAAATCCACAGGCCTGGGCACATCGTAGGCACATACCCTACCAGTTCCTATATTCTTAAGTACAGAATATATAATTAAATCTGAGGAAGATAGCCAGTCTATAAATATAAAAAAAAGTTGTTGTAACCAGTAAAAGAATTCCATTTTTAAACTTGACGCTTTTTTGTTGGAGCTCCAAATCGATAGAAATATTATCTTAGTTGAATGATATCTAAAATTTTCACAATCTAGCTTCCTTAAGCACTATTAGTTGAACTATGATATTCTTGGGATCTTTCTTCAGGTGTAAGATCTTACAGGGGTACTCTGTCCCTATCAGAAGATTCCTTGGTCATCGTCTCTCAGGTGATGTCATGGGTGAGGGGAATAACGATAATTACTTACCAGTAATTTTATTTTCCTGAAACCTATGATATCACCCCTAATTTTCCCTCCATTTAGCTTATGGTTTGTGGTGGTTCACAATTTTCTCTTCTCACAGTGAGGAATGGGATTGAGTGAATGTATAAATAATAACAAGAATAATGATTATAATTTGGGTGACTCCTACTTGACTTCTTGGAAACCACATTCAAGGAGGAAGTGAGAGTTACCTCTTTATTTTGTGCTCTTGACTTCCTGTCCAGTGATGGGGGCGGACCCTATTCTCTCTCAGGTGCTGTCATGGGTTTCTGGAAAATTAAATTACCTGTAAGTAATTAGAATTTTTTCCACATGCTGTGAAAAAAAATTAAGCAGATGAAATGAATCTGCAATGCAGGGATTTTCCAGTTTTTGGACAAAAATCTGCGCAGTCACTGCCGAATGGAGACAGCGTGGGGTACACATGATGTCACAATTTTTCAATATTTCAGGTTATGTGACCACCCGCTCACACTGGGTATGCCGGGGTATAGTGACAGGGTGTGCACCATATAGAGTACAGAGTTTTGTTCCCAGGCCAGGTAACACCTTTAAGTCATAATTGATTTGCTACAGATTTTCATTACTGACTTTACCCTTTTTAATGCTTTGGATGAAATCTGCAGCAGTCCGTATGTGTGACCCTACCACAAGTTGGTCTCTTGGTTAGTAGCTTATTAGCTCAGTAGCTTTGTCTTGTCTTCATTTTAAAATTTTCTGTTTTTTTTCTTTTTGCTTCCTTATCTGAGTAATACGTAAGAGAAATATTGTGATTCTCACCTGCATTTTATGCTTTATAAGCTTTCTTATCAGCAATGTTTCTAATGTTATCAAGTTTGACCTGACTCAAAACTAGAAGGTTAATGGTGCATTAACGGAAGTAAGCAATGCACACTTTTACCAGAGTGAGAAAAAAGAGCTCTGGAAGAGTAATTTTCTGTTTCCTTCTCAGATAAGGATGTGAATAGCACTAAATATGTTAATAAATAAGCAGTGATATGGCTGCTTTATCAAAATGTTAAGAACACGTTGTCCCCAGAACTGGAAGGTAGACAACGAAGTACCAGCAGTGGAGGCTGTCAGATATCCCGCTGGCTCATCCTATTGCCTGGCATCATTGTTTACTTGCCGCTGCCTGAAATCACAACACGCAGGACGCTTTCTTTCATGTTTTGTTTTCCACCAGTGATTGTTCTGCATTTTATTTTTGCTTATTTTGTGTTTCTAAAATCCATAAATGCATTCATCTGGTTAAAAAAAAAAAAACCTTTTCACATTGTAGCCATATAAATGTGGTTGTAGCTTCATGCAGGCTGCTCTGTGCTTTGTCTATTTGCATGCATGAAAAAAAGGTCTAATTTCCTGTTCACATATTCTGATGTAAGGGTGTTTTCACATTGCATTTAGGCACCCATTCAGTGGCCCCGTCGGGGCTTGCGTCCGAACTCCCCACCCCCTGCAAAATAGAATACTCTGCCGTGTATTGTTTTCAGACATGTACGCCTACTGGAGGTGGACACCCAGACGCAACTGAATGGGTGCCTAAACACAATGTGAATGCACCCTGAGACTGAATGAAGAAGTAAATACTGTAAAAAAAAATATATATATATATATATATATATATATGTATGTATATATATATATATATATATATATATATATATATATATATATATATATATATATATATATTTTTTAAAGAATCAAAATTATTTGTACTGTGCTCTGCACATCAGCACTCAGTAGGATACATGTATTTTTGGACATTCTATACTAAGAAAAAAATCCCACAGGGGAAATGTCCTGTTGCTTCTGTTAATGATAAACAGCAGAACCTCTAGTGTGGGAGGAAGGGCAGATATTTTCCCAACCAATGGCATCTGAAAACAGTCTTTGGGTTAAATGAGGTCAGTGATACGCACTCTTATGCCCAAATTCATCAACACCAGCAAGTTTTTGCGACATTCTTGATGAGGGGCCGTGTTGGAGTCTTACACTTTTGATTCATGAAGAGGCCCTACGTCTATTAACCGCTTCCCGACCACCCACTGTATATAAACGTCGGCGCTGTCTGGGCTCTGTGCAGTGCCGACGTTTATAAACGGTCGGTGGTCCCGCAGCACTCAGGACCCCCAGGGTCCTGCAAGCGCTGCGGGTGCGGTGCAGAGCGACAACTCTGACAGGGGACATAATCGGGACCTGATTGGATCAGGTCGCAATGATGTTAACCCTTTGCTATCTTCTAGATGCCGCGATCTATAGCGATCGCGGCATTTAGAAGATAGTGAGAGGAGAGGGGGTCGTCCACTTACCTCTCCGACGGCCCCCCTGATGTCTGAGAGGACACGGCGTTGTCATGGCAGCCAGAGGTCACATGACCGCCTTCGGGTCTGCCATGTACGGTGTCCTGCTAGGCTCAGCCTGCAGCTGAGTCTAGCAGGAGATAATGACAGTTTTACACTCTCATGTAAAAGAACTCTCATGCAATGCAATACATGTCTTTTGTATTGCATGAGAACAGTGATTAGAAAAATAAAAATTAAGTAAAAATGTAAAAAAAAAAAAAAGTCTAAAAAATGTTTTTCAAAACTGTTAAAAAAAAATCACAAAATAAATAAAAATAAATAAATAAAATATTAAACCAATAAATCAGTATATTTATGCAAAAACCAAAAAAGTACACATATTTGGTATCGCCACGTCCGAAACAACCCGATCTATAAAACTGTCACACTAATTAACTCCTTCTGTGCACACCGTAAAAAAAAAAAAAAAAAAAACAGAGCAGAAAACTATGCTTTTTCATCATATCGCCAAACAAAAAGTGGAATAAAATGCGATCAAAAAGCCAAATGGAAATAAAAATGGTACCACTGAAAACGTCATCTTGTTCCGCAAAAAAAAAGCCACCATACAGCTCCATCAGCCGAAAAATAAAAAAAGTTATAGCTCTCAGAATAAAGCGATGCAAAAAAATAATTTTTTCTATAAAAGTTTTATTGTGTAAAAGCGCCAAAACATAAAAAAAATATAAGTGTAATATCGCTGTAAATGTACTGACCCGAAGAATAACGTTGCCTTATCACTTTTACCACGCGCAGAATGGCATAAAAAAAACCTCAAAAAACAATTGCTGAACTGTTGTTTTTTGTTAATTTTACCTCCCAAAAAACAGAATAGAAAGCGATCAAAAAATGTCATGTACCCAAAAATGGTACCAATAAAAATGTCAACTCGTCCCGCAAAAAACAAGCCGTCACATGACTCGGTCGGCCGAAATATGGAAAAAATATAGCTCTCAAAATATGACGATGCAAAAACTAGATTTTGCAAAAAAGGCGTTTTTAGAGTGTGACAGCTGTCAATCATAAAAACTCGATATAAATCTGGTATAGCTGTAATCGCACCGACCCGAAGAATAAAGTAATCTAATCACTGATACCGTACGAGGAACTGCGTAAAAAATAAATAAAACCAATTCTTCCCCTGCTACTGATTTGTTTATTAACAAAGTAAAAGGCTCTGCTCACATTTATCCTGTGCTCTGCGCTGAGCACTTACACCGGGGTTTCCATGTAAATCTCTGAAATACGTGATTCAGACGGAACCCATGACGGAAGATTCCCTGTAATGAGGCAGATATAGGCCACTGTGGATGCCATCTGGCCTGTGATCCCAGGGTGTCAGTTTTTTTAGGCGTGCATAAAAGTGCGGTTGGCCACAATTTTGTGCACTTCTGAAAAAAAGGACACCGCTAAACAAAGGCCAGACGGAGTCCAGAGTAACTCTGCTGCCTCATTATAGTGAATGGATCCCGCAGGGGTTTCATCTGAATTACATCACTTGGAAATTTAGATGAAAACCCCGATGTAAGTGCTCAGCCTAGAGCGCCGGATAAATGTAATGTAAAATGTTCCCAATAAAAGCTTCAACTCAGTCCTCAAAAAAAGCTAGTCCCCAATCAGGTCCGTTATCTGTTAAAAATATAAGGGACTTCCAAGTTACTGGTAGCAGAAAGGCTCTGGAAAAGCAAAATGGCCCTTGCCCCCCAAAAGAAATTCAGAAAATTTTGTGCTCCCAAATCCAAATGCCTCCCTCCCTTCTGAGCCCCACAATTTGCCTAAGCTACATTTAGGGTCCACATGTTTGGCATTCCTGTAGCGATGAGAGCTTGCCTAATTTATGCATGTCTCCCGAAGCACAAGCTGGGCACAATGTACTGGTCACTTCAACAGCAGTTTGAAATTTTCACTCCGCAACATCCACTGCTGCTTGTTTCTGGAAAAGACCCATGGAGTCAAAATCGTCACTACACCTGTAGGTAAATTCCCAAAGGGGGAATATATTTTATTTAGATATGTTAAGAACAAGAAACACTACAAAAGTATAAGATGAAGGTCAATAGGTATGAAAGTGAGAAATACATAAAAAAGACGATCACAGCGGACATATATGGGTAAGCTTGATTTACACTGACTTATATTTAATAGCGAGCACATAGATATACCCATACACTAATGGTTAAATTGACACTGGTAATTATGCGTATGACAGTGGTACCGTCATATGGGTCCATGTATGTTTGTGCCTTTAACGATGTACACTGTCCTTTTTTGTGCTAACTTATATAGAGGATTCCTCATGCACTGCCTATTGAGCCCTTATGTCCTTCTGTGATCGTCTTTTTTATGTATTTCTCACTTTCATACCTATTGACCTTCATCTTATACTTTTGTAGTGTTTCTTGTTCTTAACATATCTAAATAAAATATATACCTTTTAAATTCATCTGTTCGTACTAATTGTATTTTCTGGGGTGTACTATCTCTCTTATAGGTTCATATATATTATAATATGGTAAAATCCCTGCTTCTCCCATGAATGGGACATTATGTGAGTTTATTACCCGTTGCGTAGGTATTATGCATAAATTCCCAAAGGGGTATAATTTCCAAAATTGGGTCGGGTCACTTGAGGGGGGATTCTGCTCTTCTAGCACTTAGGGGCTGTGTATATGGAGTCCGCAAACTATTCTACAATAATTTGTTCTCCAAGAGTCAAATAGCGCTCCGTCCCTCCCAGATCTTGCCGTATGGCTAAGCGGTACAGTTCAGCCACATGGGTATTACCACTTTTAGAAGAAATTGTGTGACACATTTCGGCACCATTTTTACCCATTGCCCTGTGTGAAAATGTAAAATCTGAGGGCAAAACATTTTTTTGTGGTAAAAATATAATTATGTTTTCTTCACTGCCGAATGGTATAAATTTAAAAATTAAAAAATACTCACTACTTCCCTAGATGAATTCCTTGAGAGGTGTAGTTTACGAAATGGGGTCACTTGTGGGGGTTTCTGCTGTTTCGGCATGTCAGCGACTCTTCAAATGTGACATGGTGTCTGCAACCTATCCCAGCCAACATAGCACTCCTTTCTCTTCCGAACCCTGTCGTACACCAAAGCAGTGGTTTTCCCCCACATATGGGGTATCGGCGTATTCAGGAGAAATTGCACAACAAATTTCATGGTGCAATTTCTCCTGTTACCCTTATGATAATGCAAAATTAGGGGATTTTTGTGGGAAAAATGTGAAAATGTTATTTTTATGGCTCAATATTCTAAACTTCTGTGAAGCACCTGGGGGTTCAAGGTGCTCACCACACATCTAGATAAGTTTCCTAAGGGGTCTAGTTTCCAAAATGGTGTCACTTGTGGGGGGTTTCCACTGTTTAGGCACATCAGGAGCTCCCCAAATGCGACATGGCGTCTGTTAATTATTCAAACAAATTTTACATTCAAAAAGTCTAATGGCGCTCCTTCCCTTCCGAACCCTGCAGTGCGCCCAAACAGTGGTTTTCCCTCACATATGGGGTATCAGCGTGCTCAGGAGAAATTGCACTACAAATTGTGTAGTCCATTTTTTCTGGCTGCCCTTGTGAAAATAAAAAAATTGGGTCTAAAGTAACATTTTTGTGAAAAAAAGTTAAATGTTCATTGTTTTCTTCCACATTCCAAAAATTCCCGTGAAGCACCTGAAGGTTTAATAAACTTCTTGAATGTGGTTTTGAGCACCTTGAGGGGTGCAGTTTTTGGGTATTTTCTGTCATAAAGGCCCCTGAAAGTCACTTCAAATGTAATGTGGTCCCTAAAAAAATGGTTTTGTAAATTTTGTTGGAAACCTGAGAAATCACTGGTCAACTTTTAACCCTTATAGCTTCCTAACAAAAAAAAAATTTTGGTTCCAAAATTGTGCTGATGTAAAGTAGACATGTGAGAAATGTTATTTATTAACTATTTTGTGTGACCTATCTCTCTGATTTAAGGGTATGAAAATTCAAAGTTTGAAAATTGCAAAATTTTCAATATTTTTGCCAAATTTCCGATTTTTTCACAAATAAACGCAAGTGATATCGAAGAAATTTTACCACTATCATGAAGTACAAGATGTCACAAAAAAAAGCAATCTCTGAATCAGGGGGATCCTTTGAAGCGTTTTAGAGCTATTACCTCATAAAGTGACAGTGGTCAGAATTGAAAAAATTGGCCTCGTCACGAAGGCGAAAACAGGCTCTGGCGTGAAATGGTTAATGAATCAAGAGTGTCTGATGAGTTGTGTGCACAATGCCTGAAATTTTCCTGTGGAGTAATATTTCTGGCATAAGGAACACCACAGTCCGGCTCGGACTAGCCCACATGAGAACAGGAGAATCCTCCGGTGGGTCCCTTTGCAAGAGTGGACCACCACCCTCTTATATGAGCAGTACTTGCCACAATATACTTGAATAACTATGTACAGACAAAGGAGCATCTTATTCATGTAACAATCTACCCAGCCCATTGTTACATAAATTTTGATTGAGATAATGTCACATTTGCATGTAGCTGAAAAGTGGGGACCAGGAGTTGGTTACTGGGGGGGCCCTCAGTCCGATACTGCCCCTCCTAAAACAGTTTAGTCCAGAATTTTGGAACAATTGCTTTGATGAATCAGGGTTTTAAAGTTTAACCTTCAGTTTTTTATGCTGTGCTAGTTGCGTATCAGCTTTAAAGGAAACCGGACATCTGGCTTTACCCCTAAAAGCTCTCTAACACCCTCTTTAATGATAAATGTATTATTTTTAAACACTTAAAATTAGCATTTAGGGCTACCTTTTATTGTCCATGCTCTCCCTCTCCTAAATATGTCACTTCAATAGGAAGAACATATTCAGTTCATGGAGTGCGGAGCTGCAGCTGCCTCTGTACAGGCTGTTTGTACGCAGTTCCTCATGAGACCTTCCTGAGCTGGAAGGTTTACTCTGCTGCTCTGCGGAGAATGTTGTGATTGACCTACCCCAGCCTGACAAAAAATTGCCTTGTTCCCCATACCTGGTCTGAGACGTCAGGACTATTGTCTCTTTGTCATGAAGTAAAGAATATAATTGACTTTGTAATCATTTCAAATAATAAAAAAAAATGTTCTCATCTTATTTGCCAGGGACATGTTTGTACTTTATCTCTATAATGCAATTGATTCATTTGTGTACTTACTACTCTTCAATAATGTAATAGGGTTTTATTTGTCTTAATAGACCTAGAGGACAAATTGTACATGAATAAATGTATATATATGCCCCTGGGCACATAGCCATAGCAACCAGATTGAAAACATCCATTGTTATTATAACTGGAAAATTGTGCAGAATGGAAATAGAAGCACATTGGATGATATGGATGAATAAAACAGTTATTTGAATTTCTTTGGACTGCTTCAATTTATATATTAAAAAAATAACACCTATACAGTAGCTTGTGAAAGTATTCAACCCCCTTGGCATTTTTCCATGTTTTGCTACCTCAAAACCTGGAATTTCACAGTTTTTTGAGGTTTTTTTTTTTTGGAGGGTTTGCATCAGTCCATGTAAAGAACATGCCTACAACTGTTTAGATTTGTTGTTTTTTATTGTGAAGCAAGCAACAATTAGAATAAAATAACTGAAAACTTCAGTATGTGTAACTTTTCACCCCCCCTAAAGTCAATCCTTTGTAGAGCCTCCTTTTAAGGCAATTACAGCTGCAAGTCGCTTTGGATTAGGCTCTATGAGCTTTCCACATCTTGCCACTGGAATTTTTGCCCATTCCTCAGGGCAAAACTGCTCCAGCTCCTTCAAGTTAAATGGTTTCCTCTGGTGAACAGCAATCTTCAAGTCTGACCACAGATTCTCAGTTGGATTAAGGTCTGGGCTGTGACTAGGCCACTCCAAAACATTTACACATTTCCCTTTAAACCACTCGAGTGTTGCTTTAGCAGTATGATTTGGGTCATTGTCTTTTTGGAAGGTGAACCTCTGTACCAGTCTCAAATCACTGACAGACTGAAGCAGGTTTTGCTGAAGAATATACCTGTATTTCGCACCACTAATCTTCTCCTCGACTCAGACCATTTTCCACTGACCCTGCTGCCGAAAAACATTCCCACAGCATGATGCTGCCACCACCATGTTTAACTGTAGGGATGGTGTTCTTGGGGTGATGAGCTGTGTTGGTCTGGTGCCAGACTTAGCTTTTACCTTGTTAACCAAAAAGTTACATTTTGGTGTCATCTGACCACATCGCCTTCCTCCATACATTTGAGGAGTCTCCCACATGTCTTTTGGCAAACTCAAAACAAGCCTTACAATTTTTGTGTGTACGTAAAGGCTTTTTTCTGCCCTCTCTTCCATAAAGGCCACCTCGGCTTATTGCAGTTGTATTGACAGATACTCCAGTCTCTGCTTGGGAACTCTGCCGCTCCTTCAGGGTTCCTTTGGTCTCTATGCTGCATCCCTGAATAATGCCCTCCTTGCCCAGGCTGAGAGTTTTGGTGGGCAACCTTCTCTTGGCAGGTTTGTTGTGGTACCATGTTCTTTCCATTTTGATGATAATGGATTTAATGGTGCTCCTGGGGATCATAATAGATTGGGATATTTTTTTTTAACCCAACCCTGATTTGTACTTCTCAACAACTTTGTCCCCAACTTGTTTGGAGATCTCCTTGATCTTCATGGTGTTGTTTGCTTAGTGGTTCCTCTTCTTTAACGGTTGTGCAGCCTCTGTGGCCTTTCAGAAAAGGTGTGTATATACTGACAGACCATGTGACATTTAGTTTTCACACAGGTGGACTTCCTTTCACTAAGCATGTGTCTTATGAAGGTAGTTTCTTGCACCAGAAATTTTTAGGGGCTTCTTCGCAAAATCGGTGAATACATTTACACATGCCAATTTTTAGTTACTTGATTCCATAAATGTCATTGATGCCTATATTTTTCTCACTTCACCTTACCAACTTAGACTATTTAGTTCTAATGCATCACACACAAGTCAGATTACAAAAGTATTTAAACACAGGTTGTAATGTAACAAAATAGGTAAAAAGCCAATGGGGAGGCTGAATACTTTCCCAAACCACTGTATATGGTGTGTGTAAGTATACATATATATAATACATATACAGTGCTCAGCATAAATGAGAACACCCCCTTTGAAAATAAGTTTTTATTCAATATCTCACTGAATACAAGAATAATTTCTCACATTTTGTCAAAACAGTTTCAAAGAAAAAATTTTTTAACTTATAACATGAAAGTAAGATTAATAATATATTGACTGCTATTAGAGCTTGGATCTTGAATGGAGAGTGATGCTCAACATGTCTCTTCAGAATTCCCCTTAGGTGTTTGGTTGGGTTCAGATCAGGAAACATTCTTGACCACTGAATTACTTTCAACCTGTTTTTCTTCAGAAATGTTCCTACACTCAAACATGGTGGTGGCAGTGTCCTTATGTGGGGCTGCATAAGTGGTCCTGGTATTGGGGAGCTACATTTCATTGATTGTATCATGAATTCACAGAGGTACTGCTTTATTTTGAAAGAGATGATGCTACCATCACTCCGTTCCCTTGATAGTCGTGTACTTTTCCAACATGACAATGGTTCTAAACACCCATATAATGCCACTGTTGCCTTTCTGAAGAGCAGGGTAAAAGTGATTCAGTGGCCAAAAATGTCTCTTGATCTGAACCCAACCGAAACATCTATGGGGAATTCTGAAGCGACAGGCTGAGCATCCTTCTCAGTCTAGCATCCACACCCATTGTATTCCATGGTGGTGCACATATGTCAGATTTTTCACATGGACCATGTGTCCGTGTGAAAAACCCACAGACATGTCTGTCTTTTACCAGGACTACTGATGACAAGCGTGCCACACACTGATGACAGCCGTGTGTCATAAGTGTGACTTGTGCCGGCACCTGGGAAAAGCCATACAATTCGCGCTGTTCCCAGGCGCTAGGTGCTTAAGGCAGCTCTCATCATTGTCGAAGTGCATTTTATTTTCCAAGGTAGAAGAAGCAAAGATTAAAATTGTGTGTTCACAAAAAAAGAGAATACAGTTATTCTCTTGTGTATTCTCTTTTTTGTGAACACACAATTTTAATCTTTGCTTCATGCACCTTGGAAAATAAAATGCACTTTTTTGGACTTTATCTGTGAGCTTCATTTTTCTTCTTTCTCTATTGGATGTTGCGCCCTACCCAGGTGCAATCTGTGCTCCAGAAGTGTGGGACTATAGGAGGTGAGCTGGATTTACTTCTGTGAATCTCATCATTGTCGCCTGGTCTCCCTGAGATCAGCGCGACTAGGTGACAGTGATGTGAGTTGTATTCAGCACCCGCTGTGTACATCGTGTATTAAATAAAGAATTTTAAAAAAATGGTGTGGGCTCCCTCATAATTTTGATAAACAGCAGGTAGAAAGCCAACTGCTGGGAGCTGATGTTAATATTCTGGGAAAGGGGCCAATAGGCCTAAATGTTCCCAGGCTATTAATAACAGCTAACAGCTGTTTGGTTAGCCTGACGTAGGGTCCACCTATAATTACTAACCAGCAAAGCCTACACAGACAGCTGTGGGCTGATATTAATAGCCAGGGAAGGGGCCATGGATATTAGCCCCTTCTCAGGCTAAAAACATCAGCCCTCAGCTGCCCCAGAAATGGCGCATCAATAAGATCCACCAAATCTGGCGCCTAGCCTTGCTCTTCCCACTTTCCTTGGTGTGATGGCAAGTGGGGTAACAGAATTGGGGTTGATGTCCGCTGTTTTATGGCCAGTGACATCAAGCCCAGGGGTTAGTAATGGAGAGGCGTCTATAAGACGCCCCCTTTACTAACCTCATAGTCAAATTATGGTTGTCGGCTTTCCCTCTGCTATTTTTGAAAATTACAAGGGAGCTACCTCGGGTTTTTAATTTTTTTAATTATTTTAATCAATTCATTTAAAAACAGAAAAAAAACACAAAGCACTGATTATACAGTACACTGACATACATATTTATATGTGTATATATATCATGTTTCTCATCGCTATCCACCTTTGAACATCTTTAATACAGAACACTCTTTAATTTCTATTCTGCATATCATTCCATACGTGTCACACTGACAAGGACCACGGATCTCACCAGTACTTGAATCACCAGGACGTGTGAAGGAGGCCTTACACAGAAGTGTTTTAATCTAGCAATGTACCTCACTATTGGCTTTATGTCCTCCTTACATTGTGTGTTGTTTTCATTTGGGCAGCAGTGATTTACATAGTCCTTGTGCAAACATTTGTTTTTTTTTATTACATAAACTCGTCAGAGCATATTAATATTGAAACCTGGCAGTAAACATTTTGTTGTATTGTTTGCTTCATCTTTATTATCATCCAAATTGTTTATGAAATTAAAGGTACAGTAACCCTAAAACTGTCCTTGTTGCCCATAGTGTCCTATTAGAACTTTCATTTGTACAACTACTTTAAATATTGAAAGCTGAACTCTGATAAGTGAGGCCTAAAATATAAAAGTAGCATATGTTGCTGTTTTTTTCGCATTGGTTTTTTGGATGTATGCACTGGAAAATATCGGTGTTAAACAATCTCCTGGTTGTTCAACCTTATAATAGCTCACTTCCTTTTTAATAGAGCTTCTGTGGTTTTATTGATTTGTTCTAGAGTTAAGTAGATAAAATGCATCGTCATTCATGTTCATCAATTTGTTACTTTACTTTTGCCTTATGGAATTGATCCCAGTATGTTAACGTCGTCTTTAAAATACTGTCCATAAGGTTTTATGTTGCTTGATTTAGTAGGTTCAGTTAATGGAAAGTTTTTATGACTACTTACCAGTCTGTTATCCAAGCACGAGTCATGGTTTCATGCCCTATCAAAACACGTTTGCAGCTACACAGAGTCTCTGTATACAAGTTACCAGTTTATGTTGTTTAAAAGGAACCGGTCATTTGATTCATGCTGCCCAAACCAAAGGCAACATGAATGAGAGCTTTTGGTGTGTAATTGCAGCCAGGTTTAGTTTTACTCAAAAAAGCTAAGCGTTTTGAGAGAGAACAGATTTTGAAAAGCTGGCACGGTACTTTAGTGGGAGACTTGACTTGTCTGACTTGGTCCCTGGCTGACTGGTCCCCTGCCAGCTGCAGTTGATTGACAGGTCTCTGTGTATTCTGAAAAGCCACATCGTTTTATAGTAAAACATACCTGGCTGCAATCATGCAGCCAGGTTCTGATTCATGCTGTCAATGGTTGGGACAACAAGAATCTGACTGGTTCCCTTTTAAAGGGAAGCAATCTTAAGAAATTGACTGTTTGTCTAAATCAGGTTTTTTTTGTTGCATGTATTTTTTTAAAAAAAGTCAATGTTTTTTCTTTTTTTATATCCCCATCTTTATTGAAAAACCAAATGACTAATTTTGCAAATTTCACACTGGCCATTGGAGCTTTTTTAGACTTTCTTTAGATTTTTTGTTCTTTCAGGAAGAGCTTTCAGCAAGGCTCCTTATCTGAAGAGGCGGTATTACAATGACAGATAACGCTTCTATAGGCAATTTCAAAGCAGATCCTACTCCTCCTACCCTCACAATTACTTCTTCACATGCTCATTATAAAATTCAATATAAAAGATAGCCACAATGGTCAGACCTGCGACCCTATGTACATGTGTTGTTTCCTGAAACAGGAAGTTAGTAAAAAAAAAATAAAAAAAAATACTCTATTGTGATATAGAAAAATAACATTACCAAAAATGTGTAAATCATTTTTATGTGGTGAATGTATTTTTTAAACCATGTCATTTCCTGATGATAGCTTCCCTTTAAGTTGGTGTTCCCTACAACCTTTAAAACACAGGCATGTAACAGACCCAAAATGTTTCAAATAGAATTTTGAGTACTAGGCTATGTGCCCACGATGCAGAAATGCTCCGGATTTTTTCCTGAGCGTTTCTGCATCTCCCTGGCAGAAAAAACGCATGCGGATTGTACATGCGGATTGTACATGCGTTTTCCTGCCAGGGACAAGCGGAAGTGAAGCGTTCTTCACATGCATTTCCGCATGCGGGTTGTCAAGCGCTTTCCAAGCGATTTTAGCATCACTTGGAAAGTGCTTGACAACTTGGTCACACTATATAAATCCATGCAATCGGCATGGATTTATATAGTGTGACCGAAAGAATGGTAAAAAATAAATATTATACTTACCTTCTGATAGCCCCCGGTGTCCTTGTTTCATCAGAAGGTAAGTATAATATTTATTTTTTATGTTATTTTTTTTTTCACAGGTTCTATGGTACCCAGGCCGGAGGAGAGTCTCCTCTTTTCCAAACCCGGGTACCATCCGCACATTGAAACGCATGGAATCCGCATGTGCAGATGCAGTGATGCGGATTACATGCGTTCCAATGCAAGTCAATGGCGGCAAAAACGCAGTGCTTCCGCAAAATAATTGGTAGTGCTGCGGATTTTTTCGCAATGATTATCATTGGGGAACATGGCAGACCTTCTACCAAACGTTTTTTAAGCGTTTCTGCAGCAGAATTGCCGCTGCGGAAACGCTTAAAAAACGCATAGTGGGCACACAGCCTAGCAATTTGCTTTATACTAAGCACCCAAATATATTCATATAATTTAGTAGTCAGCAGTGCACTGATTTTTTAGACCAACATCTGTTGATATAATTTCTTTCAGAAACAATAAAAGACAGAAATTCCTCACTTCACCGCAGATCCATGAAAATACCTTTTATAATTCTCCTGTGCTGTAAGCTAGTGGACGAGGTTCAGTCCAATGGATGTCGAAGGTCTGTGCTCGGCCCCAATTCTTGCCCTGTAATTGCCAGTTTCCATGTTTTAATGGACTTGGATGACGTCTCCTATGTCATCCACCCAGCCCTGCAAATTTCAAGTTTGCTAAATAGTTTCAAGTCAAATTTATGTATGAGATAGCAAAGAGGATTGTCTATAAAATGATGGCTATCTTGCGTTGGAAGCAGTAGTGGATGGTGAAATATGGAGCCTGAAAGTCAAAAGGTCAAAACATTCTTACCCTTCTGCTTGCCAGTGTATAATATCATGGGTAAAGGTCAGGATCTGCATATAGAATTTTATGTTAGTTGTTTTTGTTCGCAGGGATGATAAGCAAAGGCCTGAAGTATCTGACAGCGACCTACTCCTTAGTGCCCATTCAGAGGAGCTAAGTATACATATGTATTGGGATTCAGGACAAGACATCTGATGTGTAAAGACTCTGCACCCATTTTGCTCCAAGCCCAATCTAATTGCTGCAATATAAAATACTGTTCGCCAGTTAACATTTACTTTTGATTTTACCAAACATTATTGTTATTACAAAATGGCAGATGAAGAAGAAAAGCAATGCTGCTTACCTCCCGAGATGGGTTGCATTTAGCTAATCCTATTAAGTGAAATGTTTTTCCCAAGTGATCTGTTAACACAGGCTGACCTGGCGCACTAAACAGCTGCCGATCAGCTGCTTGTTTGCGGACTAACAGTTATTTAAAGGGGTTGTACCACAAACAAAGTGCATTTTAATCAATACATCTTTGAATAATAATAAGTTCCACAATTGGATGTGTTTAAAAAAAAATCTTACTTTGCTGAGATAATTTTATAAATGTGCCCCTGCTGTGTACTGTGTAATGGCTGTGTCTGACCGTGCAGGAACATGGTCTGACCATACCACAGCTCCTGGGCAGAGGGGGAAGCAAGAGAGTATACAGATATTACAGCAGGGGATCACAGCTGATTCTTTATGCTAGGTAAAACATTACTCTGCCTGTTTTTAAACAACATTTTTGTCTCAAAGAATAATTTGTGATCCCGTGCTGTAATATCTGCATACTTTTTTGCTTCCTCGCCTAACCAGGAGCTGTGGTATTTTTATTCCAAGATCTACTGATTAAAATTAACTTTATTTATGGGACATCCCCTTTAATAGCCTCTTTACACAGGTAGACCACATTACAAATGCTATAATAGATGGCTCAATGCATAGGCTTCCATTGTTCTCAACAAAGCGAGCCCTGTTTACACAAAATGATGTGCTGCCGGGAACAATGATTTTGCGTTGCATAAAAGATAATTTCACCCAACCCAAGGGTTTTGGTCATTCATTGGTCGTTTGGTGATCAGCAGCCTGTTTAGACTGCAAAGATAACTCATTCACGATATTATTGCAGGGTAGATGGACCTTAAAGGAGTTTTATAATTCTTATAAATGTGCCCCTGCTATGTTCTTTGTAATGGCTGTGTCTGACCATGCAGAGCTGCTCCAGTTCATGGTCTTCACGTACCACAGCTTCTGGCCAGGGGAGGAAGCACAAGTCACTTATGATAAGTGAGTATATAGTCGACACAGCACAGGAACATTTTTTATAACACATCCAGTTGTGGAACTTGTTATTATTTCAATATCAATGAAAATATACTTTGTTCATTGGACAACACATTTAAGTTTTCAAGAATCTGTAACCATAAGGCCTTGTTCATACTTACGTTGGATACCTCTGTAGCACATTTAGCTTGATTTGACTGACAAAAACCCAGGCAAACCCCTTGACGCTGTTGGTATAATTTGACTAATCTGGCAGAGCATCCTTGCTTCTATTATAAAGGCATGCCTGACGCTTACCTCTGAGGTAAGACATCATGAAGTTAGGAAAGACTCATAAAATATGTGCAGTAAATTTCAATGTCTTAATTACTTTTGAGATCAACACATTGTCTGGGAGTATGTAAATGTGGCTTGTTGTTTGATCTGTTGCCTATTACATACGTAGGAGCCAGGCTACCAATGAGCCATTATACATGCACATTCACAAGTCTGGCTAACAGTCTGACAAAATTTAAGAACAGAACTGTCAGACAGAAATGGCTTGTAGCAATGTAGTCTAACTAACAGATTCCGAAGTAGGAAATTGAAAAAAAAGCATTATTTATGCTTCAAAGGAGCAGCATATTTTATAATCATTCAAAACTTTAGTGAAAAATAGCAATTTTACTGAAATGTGGAAAAGTAGGAAGTACTTTCAAGGGTTTTTGTAGAATATAAATTTATCCTGTTGAACATGGGGCTGGTTAAAGTCTTGATTTATACTACTCTTTTTTTAGATTATAGATGTTCCTCTTATCCCCAGAATACCTCTACCTGTATGTTGAAGGTTTTTTTATTATACATTTTCCCAGATTTTTTCTTAGACTCTTAATTATAGAAGGAAATGAAAGCCAAAGTGTGTAATATATATATATATATATATATATATATATATATATATATATACACACACACTACCGTTCAAACGTTTGGGGTCATTTAGAAATTTCATTATTTTTGAAAGAAAAGCACTTTTTTTTTTCAATGAAGCTAACATTAAATGAATCAGAAATACACTCTATACATTGTTAATGTGATAAATGACTATTCTAGCTGCAAACGTCTTGTTTTTCTTGCAATATCTACGAAGGTGTATAGAGGCCCATTTCCAACAACCACCACTCCAGTGTTTTAATGGTACATTGTGTTTGCTAACTGTGTAAGAAGGCTAATGGATGTTTAGAAAATCCTTGCACAAGTATGGTAGCCCAGCTGAAAACAGTTTGGCTGATTTAAGAAGCTATAAAATTGACCTTCCTTTGAGCTAGTTGAGAATCTGGAGCATTATATTTGTTTGTTCTATGAAACTCTCAAAATGGCCAGAAAAAGAGAGCTTTCATGTGAAACTCGACAGTCTATTCTTGTTCTTAGAAATGAAGGCTTTTCCATGCGAGAAATTGCCAAGAAACTGAAGATTTCCTACAACGGTGTGTACTACTCCCTTCAGAGGAGAGCACAAACGGGCTCTAACCAGAGAAGAAAGAGAAGTGGGAGGCCCCGCTGCACAACTGAGCAACAAGGCAAGTACATTAGAGTCTCTAGTTTGAGAAATCGACCCCTCACAGCTCTTCAACGGGCTGCTACATGAAATAGTACACGCAAAACGCCAGTGTCAATGTCTACAGTGAAGAGGCGACTCCGGGATGCTGACCTTCAGGGCAAAGTGGCAAAGCAAAAGCCATATCTGAGACTGGCTAATAAAAATAAAAGATTAATATGGCAAAGGAACACAGATATTGGACAGAGAAAGATTGGAAAAAAGTTTTATGGACAGACGAATCAAAGTTTGAGGGATTTGGATCACACAGAAGAACATTTGTGAGATGCAGAACAACTGAAAATATGCTGGAAGAGTGCCTGACGCCATCTGTCAAGCATGGTGGAGGTAATGTGATGGTCTGGGGTTGCTTTGGTGCTGGTAAAGTGGGAGATTTGTACAAGGTAAATGGGTTTTTGAATAAGGAAGGCTATCACTCCATTTTGCAATGCCATGCCATACCCTGTGGACAGCGCTTGATTGGAGCCAATTTCATCCTACAACAGGACAATGACCCAAAGCACACCTCCAAATTATGCATGAACTATTTAGGGAAGAAGCAGGCAGCTGGTATTCTATCTGTAATGGAGTGGCCGGCGCAGTCACCAGATCTCAACCCCATTGAGCTGTTGTGGGAGCAGCTTGACCGTATGGTACGCAAAAAGTGCCAATCAAGCCAATCCAACTTGTGGGAGGGGCTTCAGGAAGCAGGGGGTGAAATTTCTCAAGATTACCTCAGCAAATTAACAGCTAGAATGCCAAAGGTCGGCAATGCTATAATTGCTGCAAATGGAGCATTCTTTGACGAAAGCAAAGTTTGAAGGAGAAAATTTTTCTTTCAAATAAAAATCATTATTTCCAACCTTGTCAATGTCTGGACTATATTTTCTATTCATTTTGCAACTCATTTGATAAATAAAAGTATGAGTTTTCATGGAAAACACAAAATTGTCTTGGTGACCCCAAACTTTTGAACGGTAGTGTATATATAATGTGTATGTATGTATGTGTATATATATATATATATATGTGTATATATATATATGTATGTGTTTGTGTGTATATAAGCATATTTGGATAAATCTACTATTTTAAAGTAGATTTTCCTTCCTGAGACTCTTTTGGCTTAATTGGGATCAGTAGTTCCACTGACTTTGTATCAGGCTATACTTCCTGTCACCCAACTTTGGTTGGCCCTCAGATTTCGTATCTCCGGCCAGTATAGTCTGTAGCCACAGTCGACGATCCTCCAAACGACAGATAAAATGAGGGAAGCACAGAGGTATCCAGTAGCAACAGTCCTTTAAGAAAGATTAAATCTTAAGGACATAGCCCATAACTATAGCACATTCATCCAACCCAGTTGGTACTGATCTCCAAGACTCCATATGCCATCAATCCATCCATGGTCCAGGTCCTCAGATTAGATCCTACCCCTTCGACATCATTTTACCAACAACCCCGCTAAACATGTTGCTTCTTTTCTCCTTCACTGGGATCAGCACCCTGAATGGGCAGAGCTGCTCTCACCCTCTCCCCCCAAAGCTAAGTGTACATTAGTGGAGGTATTTTTCTGTTGTCAAACCCATCACCTGGGCTGCATGTGAAGACTTCCTGTGGTGACGGCTCCACCATATCTACTTTCAACACTCACACAATGGACCTAGTTGCTGTTTGAACAATGGTTTAAGGCTCCTGAGATTACTGGAATGCTGGACACTTTACAAGTAAAATTAGTGTACATAAACTGACAAGCAAGCAGAAGATTAAAAAAACACAGCAAGCAAATCTCTTAATAAAACACAATAATAATATTGACGGAAATGGAGCTCCGTGCTGGAAAAGTCTCATAGTAAGACATAGTATAGTTAGTGGGCAGCTCCTCTATCTCCTAGTCTAAATGGGCCATTACTTGCTTGTCTGAAGTCATAAAAAAATAATGCAACACAAATTAGAGGTGTATGAAAGTGCAGCTCTGCCCTATTCAAATAAGTGTCTAAACTGCCTTGAAAATGAGTGACCGCAACACTTTTTTATATCTCTGGCAAACCATTTGATAATCAATCAATCCATGTTTTAAAGGTGACCATACATATTAGAGCAAAGTCTAAAGTCTCCTAAAGCCAGTGATTTTGGTGGGGCCAGCTGACTATATATATATATTGCCCACCCAAATCTTCTGACAAATGATGCCGGTGGAAACAAAAGTCAGGCTTGTTGAGTCTCAACCCCCCAATCCTTTATTTTTTTGGCGGGATATGCTGGATAGGCTACCAAAGGTGTCTTCTCACTGCAATCACATGCGTACTTGGCCGAGCATTAGGTGACCCACCACTATGGAAGGTCTGTGGGGACCTTCTTAGCATACCACTGACTGCTAGGTAGGCTTGTTCTAAAATAGCTCGTTATTCTAAGGGTTTTACCAATATATTAAAATGACCTTGCAACCAAAATGAAAACTCCAAAATGCTTGTGAATTATATGAACAGGTATCAAAAATTTGCCCCATATGAGGCAACAAGCCGGCGTAGTTTATGTAAGACAGCTCCTTATTAGCGCCGAAAGTAAATTGGCACGGCCGGATACAGGTATGTCCGGCGGACAGTGCAACATATGGGTACATCGGCATGATAAAGGGAGTGGAAGGACCCTAATGGTGGGGAGTGGGGAATGGGACACCACCTGACACCAACCTGTGTCTGTCTCTAAGCTTCCCTTACGCCTTATGCAGGTCCTTCCCTCCGTCGCTTGCCTAGTCTCTGGCCGTCACCTCAACTAACCCTGGCTAGTGCACTGGCCAGCAAGGACGCTAGCCTTGCCACTGCAAGTAATAAACACAGGGAAAAAGACAAACAGGGGGCAGGCAGATAGAAAAACTACTCAGCTTAACACTCAGCTCCTGAATACGAATCTTCTGCAACACTCCAAAACGGCTCCAGGCAAACAGAACGCCTTCAGCGGCTCCACAACAGTCACAGGAGAGATCCACACACCTAACTGGTCTACATAAAAGAACTCTATAACCGACAATCAGCTGATGGGTCATGTGACTATTTAAAGGGAGGTGGGAGTGGTTACAAACTAACATCAGCTGACCAGACAAAAAGAAACTTGCCAGCAAGAAACTGACATTAACTCTATAAAAATAAAGATTATTATTATTATTATTAACTCTTGGTGGACAAAGGAGAAAAACATTTAAATTCCAGCAACCCAGAGCTACCATGAATCCCTTAATGATTCGTGACATAAATCCATCAGAAGCCTATACAGTAGTAAACAAATGAGAAAGAGTTAACACCTTCACCACCCAGCCTGTTTTCACCTTTCTGACTAGAACAAATTTTGCAATTCTGACTGGTGTCACTTTACCTGGTAATAACTCTGCAATGCTTCAACATATCCTAGTAATTCGGAGATTGTTTTTTTGTGATACATTGTACTTCATGTTAAGAGTAAATTTAGGCCAATTTTTTTTGCGTTTATTTGTGAAAACATCGGATTTTTGGCAAAAATTTAGCAATTTTTATGCCCTTAAACTAGATAGTTATATCACACCAAATAGTCAATACATCGCATTTACCACATGTCTACTTTACATAAGCATAATTTTGTAAACTTCATAACTAATAAATTATAAGTTGATCAACAATTTCTCAATTTTCTAACATAATTTTACAAAACCAATTTTTATAGGGACCACATCACATTTGAAGTGACTTTGGGAAACCTATATGACAGAAAATACCCAAAAGTGACACCATTTTAAAAACTGCACCCTTCAAAGTCCTCAAAACCACATTCAATAAGTTTATCAACCCTTCATTGGTTTCACGGGAATTAAAGAAATGTGGAAGGAAACAATGAAAATTTTACTTTTTCCCTGAAAAATGTTGATTTAGCCCTACATTTTTCATTTTCAAAAGAGTAACAGGAGATAATGGACCATACGATTTGTTGTGCAATATTTCCTGCGCTTGCCTATAACCCATATGTGGTGGAAAACTACTTTTTTGGGCACACGGTAGGGCTCAGATGGGAAGGCGCGCCAATTGACTTTTGAAGCGCAAAATTGGGTAGAATCGATAGACGCCATGTCGCGATTGGAGAACCTCTGATGTGCCTAAAAAATGGAGACACCCCCCCCACAAATGACCCCATATTGAAAACTACACCTCTCAAGGAACTTATCTAGAAGTGTGGTGAGCACTTTGAATCCACAGGTGCTTCACAGAATGTTATAACGTTGAGCCATGAAATTGAAAACATAATTTTTTCCTGCAAAAATGTTGGTTTTGCCACAAATTTTTCATTTTCACAAGGGTAACAGGAGAAAACAGAGTGTAGGCACCACTCCTGGCACTGACAGGCGGGTCTCTGTTTTAACTTAAGCCAAGCTCCTGGAGGCGATCGCGTGGGCATAGCCATGACTTATCCATACGTCAAATGTCGGGAACCCCTTCCCATCTGTGACGTATGGGTACGTCAAGGTTGTGAAGGGGTTAAAGTGTAATTGTCATTTTAATTTTTTATTTCATAAATCAATAGTACACGTAAACACAAACAACTTTGTAATATATCTTTTCAGAGAAATCTTTTTTTTTTTTCTCTATCAGGACTGATCATTCTCAAAATTCTCAATTTACTGGTAAAAATCTATTCAGTGAAGTTGTGACTGTTAAAATTCTATATAGATTTAGCAGGTAAGGAGCTAAAGGCAGAGCTCCTCCCTCCTCCATAAGCCCCACCCCGGCCTGGCCCCCACCACCTATACATAGAATCTTATCAGTAGTAACTGCCATGACGGTTACTTTTTAAGTTCCTTCACAAGTTCCTCTTTAGAATAATCAACCTCCCTGACAAAATGAAACAAGGCTGCATAAATAGAAAGGTAAAGCATGGATTTTTTTTAATCATAGCAGTTTTGTTTTGAACCTCCAGACTTGAGTAGTTTTTGTCCTCTTTTGTGGTAACATGAGTCAAGTGAACATAAGTTTATTTACACCAGGTTAGTTGTTTACAAAGAAGGTTCACTACATCTGAATGGGGCTTTTTTTGGCAGCCTATACTTGGATTTCTGCATGCCCCAGTCACAGACATTTCTTAAAGACATATCTGTTTCGTTAAAGTATACCTTTAGATTAAAATAAATGCTCTTGATGGTGAGAAGAGTAACCAGACAAGACATGACGGGCAAATTCTCTTTCCGTGTTAGTATGACATCAGCACCAGTGTACTTTTAACCACTATTGATGTCCCATTTGTTTATGGTTGTTCACTTTCCTGATTGGCTCATTGTTAGGTTATATCTGAAGCAGTGGTATAATTTGAATCTCGTGCCCACCAAACAGTGTTCAAATAGAGAGGGGAAGTTTTTTGTAGTATAATGTATCTACGTACTTCTGGTGGTACATATGCTAACAAATTGAATATGTAAGAGAAGAGAAGTGGAAAAGCAGCACTCCTTGAATCCTTGTAGCTAAAATTACTTTAATTGAAGATATATGGACATCAGTTGAGCAAATCGTAATACTCGGGTGCTCGACCCGAGCAACGAGCCCAATATAAGTCAACGGGAAACTCAAGCATTTTTCCGGCAGCCCCACCTGACCCCCCCCTCCTCCGGTGCTCTGTAGGCGGCCTAAAACTTAACTAAATCGATGGGAACAGTGCTGAAATGACATGGGAACAGCATGGGGAAGACCCCTGGAAGCATCTCTGACTCCCAGGTCACTGCTGTGAACAATGTTGTCAGAGGTCATACGCCACTTTTTCGGACTCACAATAAAACATACAAAAACAAAGCCAAAATGGATTTTCCTAGAATAAACTTTAAGGGACATTCTTTCCAGGGTAATGACTTCTATATAAGGCAAAAAAATAAATACTCCTCCACATTTTGGGCTATGTTCACACGTAGCGTTTTTGATGCTTTTTTGCACTTTTGCATTGCATTCAATGGTGAAAAATACATTCACCAGTAAATGTCATTTTAACATTTTACTACCTTATCTGTCAATGTGGTGTGTGAGACATGATCAGACACATCCTGTTTCATTTATGAAGAAGGGACTCTGAAAGTCACAAAGCCTATTTTTACAGGGCCATCAAGTGGCCCTTACTATTATTAAAGTGCCAGCAGCCAGCCCTCACTATTGTTAGAGAGCCATTAGCCGGCTATGCTTTGTTGTAGCCATTATTAAGAAGCGGGTCTCCTATAGTGGTAATGCCCATGCAGTGACTGCAAGGGCTGCTCAAAAATTGGACGCACTCCAATACCCCTTTGAAGAGACGTAGAGGAGGTTCTCATTAAAAAAATTATCATTGTTAAGGAGTGGGTCTCCTTTACTGGTAATGCCCATAATGAAAAACATTTACCCCTGGGGGGTATAAATGAACATACTGTATAACATACAGAATGTTAGAGGTAGACCTCTTAAAATTTCTTACGGGCATCATAAACACCGTTAAAAAAAATTGTGGGTGTTGCAGCACGGTCACCCTGGTGATATGGTGGTGAAGGATGAGGAGAAAGGAGTAGGACAACAGAAAATAGACAAAATCCGGAAGTGTATACCCATGTCTGGGTGTGAAGCGGTGCATGGGAATTCACTCCCCCAAAAAAAGCCACTGGATTTAAGTTTGTTTTGCTTCTATCATCCTGTGGTGTTGAGAAGATTGGCCCAATCCAGCCTTTGTTCATTTTGATAAGATTCAACTCGTCAGCATTTTCAGTTGACAGGCGGATGCACCTATCAGTTATAATGCCCCCGGTGGCACTAAAAACCTGCTCTGACAAAACGCTACATGCAGGGCAGGCCAGGACCTCCTAGGCGTAGAGAGACCATTCATGCCACGTGTCCTGTTTGGATACCCAATAATTACAGAGGATGTTGGTACGATCGGCAAGGTACTCCATCATCTTCCAAAACTTTTCCCTCCTTGTCAGAGTACCCACGCTCATCAGGGCGTGGGCGCTGGGAGGGTCTGAGAAAACTGTCCCACACCTTTGACAGTGTTTCCCTGCCTCTGCTGCATCGTATTTGTGTCTCCTTCTCTTGTACTCCTTGGTTGTCCAAGGAACTGTGACCTCTGCTGCCAGCATTTTCAGGTGGGAATTTTTTTTAATAATTCCTCAACAAAGGCCTTCTGGTACTGCAACATTTTACTAGACCTCTCCGCCACGGGAAGGAGACATACAAAGTTCTCCTTTTTAGCGTGGGTCCAGAAATGTGACCAATCAGTATTTACTGTTGGCCAAAATGTGTACAACGCGAGGGTCACGGGAAAGGCAGAGGAACATAAAGTCATCCATGTGTGCCAGACTGCCAACAGTCCCTGTCCTGACCAAGAGGACAACTGTCCATGCTCTCATCCTCTTACTCCTTCTCCCTCTCCTCAGGCCATCAACGCTGAACAGACGGTATGACAGTTGTGTGGGTAGTACCGTCTGTAGTACAGGAAACCAGCTCCTGTTCCTCCTGCTCATTATCACCCAATCCGCATTGGGATGAGATGAAGCTGGGCTGTGTGGCATCACCCTGTATGGTTCCTTGCTCCATCTCATCATGCTCTGTCTGCAATGCCTCCTCTTTAAGTGTGAGCAGCGAGCATTTCAGTGGACAGAGAAGCGGGATGGTGATGCTAATTATGGCGTCATCGCTGCTCACCATCTTGGTGGCGTCCTCAAAGTTTTGGAGGACAGCACAGATGTCAGACATCCATACCCACTCATCAGCTCTTATGTGCGGAGGCTGACCTGAATAACGACGAGTGTGTTGAAGCTGGTACTCAACAACAGCCCTCTGCTGCTCACAAATCCTTCCCAACATCTGCAATGTAGAATTCCAGCACGTTGTGACATTGCACACCAGTCGGTGAGCTGGAAGCTGCAAATGCTGCTGAAGCACGGCGAGAGCAGCGGAAGCTGTAGGTGACTTTAGAAAATGGGCACACACGCTGCGTACTCTGACATGCAGCTCAGCCAGATCCGGGTAGGTTTTGAGAAACCGCTGAACCACTAGGTTGAGCACATGGGCCAGGCATGGTACGTGTGCAAGCTTGCATAGCTTCAGAGCTGCCACAAGGTTCTGGTCATTGTTACACATGACCATGCCTGGCTGTAGGTTCAGCAGTGACAGCCACAGATCTGCCTGCTCTTTTACAGCTGTCAACAACTCTGCAGCGGTGTTCGGTTTGTCACCTAAGCATATTGGCTTCAGCACAGCCTGTTGCCGCTTGGCCGAGGCAGTGCTTCCAGCTTCCGACTGATGTGGTCATTTCAGAGATGCAGGCTGAGGAGAAGGAGGTGCAGAAGCTGTAGAATGTGGGGGCAACCCTGATTGACCTAGGGTCCGCAACCCTTGGCGTCGGGAGGATGTGTTCCTTCCCAGGGTCGACTGGGTCCTGGCTTCCACTATATTAATCCAGTGTGCCGTCAGCGAGATGTACCGTCCCTGGCCACAAGCACTTGTCCATGTGTCCATGGTTAGGTGGACCTTCCCAGTAACTGCATTGTTTTGAGGGCACGGGTAATGTTTTGGGACACGTGCTTGTGTAATGCGGGGACGGTACACCAGGAGAAATAGTGGCGGCTGGGGACCAAGTACCGAGGAACGGCCACCGCCATCAGGTTGCAGAAAGATTCCTTCTCCGCGAGCCTAAAAGTCAACATTTCGAGCGCAAGCATTCGAGAAATGTGGGAGTTTAGTATTGTGGCCTGTGAGGAGTTGGCTGTGTATTTGCCCTTGCGTTCCAAGGACTGGGGTAGGGACAACTGAACGCTGCACTGGGACAAGGGCGTGGTTGCGGACGGTGATGGTTACAAGTGTGTAACGACAGGTGCTGGGCGGGAGGCATTTTCGCCTGCACTATGGACAGAGGATTGGCGTGCATGCACAACAGCAGAGCAGGCAGTGGTGTCACCTGCAAACACTGTTTCTGGACCCTGGTGTTAAGCTCAACTAGTCGGGTTCTTTGCTGTCATGCGCCTCAGCATGCTGGGGGTGGTCAGGCTGTTAGTTTTGCTGCCCCTGCTGATGCTGGCATTGCAGAGGTTGCAAATGGCCTTTTTGGGGTTATCTGGACAATGTTTAAAAAAGTACCAGGCTCTGGAAGACCTAACAGTTGGACTGGCAACTTCCCTCGTGTTGGTGTTCCAGGGAACAGTTGCCCGCCTTGTGTCTGTGGCCACCCCACTGCTTGTTCCTGCCTGTTGTGGTGCTACGCCTCCCTCCCCCTCTGTGCTGCTGTCTTCGCTATGTATGTCACCTTGCCAGGTTGGGTCAGTGACTTCATTATTCACCACTTCATCTTCCACGTATGCACCCTGTGCCTCCTCCTCACTTGGTGGCAGTTGTCATCATCATCCACCTCTTGCGACAGTTTCCCACCTTCACCTTTGTGTGACCGTGGCTGCTTAAATATTTGGGAATCGCTACATACGATCTCCTCTTGCCCCGCTTGAAGCGGGCCGGGCGAGAGGCCCAAATCTATAAATGGAAAAGTGAACAGCTCTTCAGAGTGTCCAAGTGTGGGGTCACTTGTCTCAGGGCACTCGGCATGGTGGGAGGAAGGAGGATCAGGGTGAGGAATATGTTTTCCAGGCTCATGGCTACTGAGACTTGACCATGTGGAAGACAGGGTGGTGGTGGTGGCAAACTGACTGGAAGCATTATCTGCTATCCAACCAACAACCTTTTCACACTGCTCTGGCTTCAAGAGTGGTGGTCCGCGGCACCATAGTAATTGGGACAGGAAGGTAGTTTGACGTGATGTGGGTGTTTGTTGTGTTCCCTCAACAGGCACCGTTTCATCTTGCCCATGGCCTTGGCCTCTGCGTGCACCATCAACATCACGTCCACTTCCCCGTTCCTTGCCACGCGCATTGCCCATTTTAAATGGAGTATAATATTTGGTATGCTCCACAAAATGTCTATAATATTACTGCAGAAATATGGGATCAAGTGTGATGACCACGGTTTTAGGCTGTGGCCTTGTAGTGTGGTATTGGTCAGGGACCAAGTGTATTATATTGCAATTCAACTAAATTATCAAGATTAAGAGTAAAAATATTATTAGCCCTGATATCTAGGGCTATGGATATGAGTAACAGCAGCAGAATGAACGTGTAATGGACCCTATTCTGTTGTATACACTCTCCACAAACTTTGCCTAGCTAACTCCTGCTATCACTAGGATTAATATATGCAGCTGGATTAGTCCTTAAATGCACTGTTAGTACAGATGGATATACAGGTGCATATCACTAAATTAGAATATCATCAAAAAGCTAATTTATTTCAGTTCTTCAATACAAAAAGTGAAACTCATATATTATATAGAGTCATTACAAACAGAGTGATCTATTTCAAGTGTTTATTTCTGTTAATGTTGATGATCATGGATTACAGCCAATGAAAACACAAAAGTCATTATCTCAGTAAATTAGAATACTTTATAACAGCTTGAAAAATGTTTTTAAAATCTGAAATGTTGGCCTACTGAAATGTATGTTCAGTAAATGCACTCAATATTGTTGGTCGGGGCTCCTTTTGCATCAATTACTCCATCAATGTGGCGTGGCGTGGCATGGAGGGATCAGCCTGTGGCACTGCTGAGGTGTTATAGAAGCCCAGGTGGCTTTGATAGCAGCCTTCAGCTCGTCTGCATTGTTTGGTCTGGTGTCTCTCATCTTCCTCTTGACAATACCCCATAGATTCTCTATGGGGTTAAGGTCAGTCGAGTTTGCTGGCCAATCAAGCACAGTGATACTGTTGTTTTAAACCTGGTATTGGTACTTTTGGCAGTGTGGACAGGTGCCAAGTCCTGCTGGAGAATGACATTTCCATCTCCAAAAAGCTTGTCGGCAGAGGGAAGCATGAAGTGCTCTAAAACTGCCTAGCAGACGGCTGCGCTGACTTAGGTCTTGATAAAACACAGTGGACCTACACCAGCAGATGACATGGCTCCCCAAACCATCACTGATTATGGAAACTTCACACTAGACCTCAAGCAGCTTGGCTTGTGTACCTCTCTACTCTTCCTCCAGACTCTGGGACCTTGATTTCCAAATGAAATGCAAAATTTACTTTGCATTTACTTAGTGTCAATGACTGCCTTCTGGACATCTGTCAAGTCAGCAGTCTTCACCATGATTGTGAAGCCTACTGAAACACACTGAGACCTTTTTAAATGCGTAGGAAACCTTTGCAGGTGTTTTTTGTTAATTATTCTAATTTAGTGAGTTAATGACTTTTGTGTTTTCATTGGCTGTAAGCCATAATCATCAACATTAACAGAAATAAACACTTGAAATAGATCACGCTGTTTGTAATGACTCTATATAATACGAGTTTCACTTTTTGTATTGAAGAACCTGAAATAATTAAACTTTTTGATGATATTCTAATTTAGTGAGATGCACCTGTATATCTTCCTGTGGAATACCTAATACTTCACTAATAAACAGCAATTCTCTCCCTCACTCAGCAGCACCTCTCCCTACTCTTCATATTTCCGGGATAGACTGTGACAACCATAGGGTCCCAGATCTTATATAGACCTGATGACACTATGCGGCCAGTCAATCACTGTAATGCTATAAGCAACATGGCTACGGCATTACTGTGAGTGTCAGGCAATCCCTGCATGTTTATTCGCTGTCTAAAGAGCGCCAAACATACGGGGCGGGAACCCGAGCTCCCAACCCGAGCATCCCACCCGAGCATCCCAGAAGTACTCGCAAAGCGCCAAGCATCTCGAGCAGTGAGATGCTCGGGCAGGTACCGAGCAGTTGAGAGCATGCTCACTCATTACTAATGGACATCCATTAAGCAGTGTGCAGTTGAGCAAAAGAGACATGCAGGGGGAGAAACTGATTGGTCCACATTCTGTTAGACTGGCGTGTTAACATTGACATTGACTTTGGGGCAGAGGCTTAGCTAGGGGTTGGTTCAGGGTGGGTGAAACTTCTGAGTGATCCACTAACCAGGTAACCCTGACTACAGCTATGGTGGTGCACCCTATTGGTGGATGTAGGAGAACCTCAGCAGATGACCGTGCTGTTACTAAAAGAAATCTCTATACAAAGACCAACACTGATATTACCACCATATAGTGGTAGATACCAGTCCTGCAGAACATGTAAGAGATTACAGTACAGTTACAGATAGTGACTTACAGCTGATGTTCTTTCTGGTGAAATCGTTCTCTTTTCCCATCTTTTCTATCTGGCCCAGACCGACACGGCAACTTCTTCCAGCCAGGACTCAGCTGCAGAGATTACAACAAAGACACATTAGACGTCTCACATTTCAGGCGCAGTCTCCATTTATCCCCAACCGTCACAAACTCCTTATCCTGCTGATACCTCAATGCTGAGGCACTGCTGCCATATGGGTCCCTATTACAGCACCTACTGTGTGGTACTGTGTGCCCTCTAATTTTCCTCCTACTGGAGCCCTAGATTCCCCTTTCATTGTACTCGTAAAGTATGATGGCCCCACTGTAGCCCACCCTTCAACTGCCCCAGAAAAGTATGATGACCCCACACAGCCCTCCATGCAGTAAAATGGGCCTACTTACAATATAATTGCCCCACGCCTGTTACAGATCCGGGTGGTGGAACTTCTGTGCTGCTGTGAAAGGAGGGCCAGAGGGGCGTGACTAAGTATCTACTCGGCCTGACCAAGGTCACACGGCGGCTCAGTCGACTCCGTGAACCAGGGAGGGACCGAGCAGAGGGACCAGGTGCCACTCTGGGACCGACCTCGTATGAGATCAGGTGACTCCCACGGGTCAGAAGGCAGGAACTGACCTGTACAGCGGAAGAGCACGGCAGGCAGGCTGACGGATGGTCCTGATAGACAGGCAGGCTGATTCGGCTGAGCCAGACAGGTGCTCCGGGTAGGCAAGCTGGCGGGCACAATAGGTAACAGGCAGGTGCTTCCAGGTAAGCAGGCGAGCGGGCACGGCAGGTAAAGGCAGGTGCTTCCAGGCAAGCGGGCATGGCAGGTAACAGGCAGGTGCTTCCAGGTAAGCAGGCGGGCCGAGCCCATAGACAGACTGGCGGACTGGACTGTAGGCAGACTGTCGGGCTGGAAAGTAGTCAGACTGGCGGACAGGACTGACTTGCAGAGGACCTGAGGGCTGAAGCAAAGTAAGTATAACAGAGCAACAACCTTGCACGTTCACCTCCATATTGGAGGAGGTGCCTTTTATAGAGAAAGTCACTGGCCATTGGCCGGAGACTTTTTAGGACGGCGCGCGCGGCCCCTTTAAGAGGGAGGGAGCGCGCGCCCTAAGCTCAGTGCCAGGGAAGCTCCGTGCAGCAGCAGGGAGGCCGGAAGATGCCGGAGCAGGACCGCGGCGGTAGGGGGGACGGCGTCTCTGCCTGGCAGGGGGCAGAGACGCCGATGCTACAACACCTCTCCACACTGTATAATAGCCCCCACACACAGCATGATGGACCCCACACAAACCTTCACATTGTGTAATTGCTTACATATAGTTTAAAGGCCCCCACATAGTCCTTCATACAGCATAATGCATCCCACAGCCCATTTAGCATTATGCACCCCACAGCACATACAGTATAATGCACCCCCATAACCCATTCAGTATAATACACTCCATAGCCCATACAGTATAATGCACCCCATAGCCCATTCAGCATAATGCACCCCCATATAGTATAATGCCCCCATAGCCCATTAAGTATAATGCTCCCCCATATAGTATAATGCATCCCATAGCCCATACAGTATAATGCATCCCCTTAACATATTCAGTATAATGCATCCTTTAGCCCATACAGTATAATGCACCCCCTTAGCCCATACAGTATAATGGAATCCCCATATAATGCACCCCATATACTATAATGCACCCCATAGCCCATTCTGTATAATGCAGCCCATAGCCCAGTCTGTATAATGCAGCCCATAGCCCATTCAGTATAAAGCATCCCCATATAGTATAATGCACCCCATAGCCCATACAGTATAATGCACCCCCTTACCCCATACAGTATAATGGAATCCCCATATAATGCACCCCATATACTATAATGCACCCCATAGCCCATTCTGTATAATGCAGCCCATAGCCCATTCAGTATAAAGCATCCCTATATAGTGTAATGCACCCCCATATAGTATAATGCACCGCATAGTCCATTCAGTATAATGTACACCATAGCCCATATAGTATAATGCACCCAATAGCGCATTTAGTGTAATGCACCCCATAGCCCAGTCAGTATAATGCAACACCATTCAGTGTAATGCACCCCATAGCCCTCAATACAGTTTAATGGCCCCCACAATGTTATAAAAAAAATAATAAATAAAATACAATACTCACCTCTCCTCCTCACTCCCCGCTGATCCGGTTGCCGCAGCTTGTGTTCTAAGCGTCGCACATCACAGCGTAGAGGATGCCATGTAGTGACCTCATCGGGCTGAGACATCAGACGCCGAGGAAGAATGATGGGGGAGGAAGCATAGTCTGACGCTCCCTCCTCCATCTCTTTCAACTGTATCGGCAGATACCAACACAGTTGAACTTGCGGGGGGACTCCCAGCTCACAGGCCCCATGGCAGCAGTGCAGGGAGATCGTGTCTCCCTGCTCTCCCGCACAGTTTAACTGTATTGGCGCACGCTGATACAGTTAAAACTAGCGTAGCTCCGGGTGGGCCCCTCAGAGCGTGAGGCCCAGGGAGGCCACACCCTTTGTTCGCCCGGTAGCTACGGTACTGCTTTGGTGGCCCACTGTTCTACTATTTGCAAATATTACATCATCCTCATTCACAAATCAGTCTGTTTCTATAAAATATTAAACTGGGTAGTTTGTTACATGAATGATGAGATGCTGCCATTGTCTACATAGTGAATCATGTCATAAAAATTGCTCATGGAAAGGATAAGTAGCATGATCAATAGTTATATGTAATTAATTTGTAAATGATTATTCATGTTATCAAATATCAGGACTGTAGAGGACAAATCGTCATATACAAGCATATGAAAATAGAACAAACAAAAAGACTATCAGAAGTCCAGCAAATTATAAAATATATAAGAAATTTTATTATAGAAATTACAATAACAGGTAGCAGAGAAGAAAGTGCACATGTGCAGTGCAACATGTGCATGGGGTGGAGTAACTAGTAAATATGTAATGTTACAGTACAATAGTATTAAATTTAGTGTATCTATAACAATAAAGATACCCACTCAATGGTAACAAGTTATATATCATAGTATAGGCAGCCTAGGGTACATAGTGTGGCACAGTATTCAATTCATAATGACCATCATATTGAATAATGCCATACCTTAGACTACTGCAGCTCAAGAGGGGGACTCCACACCACCTATGCGTTTTCCCCGACGCACGTTTCAGACCACCTTTGTTATTGTATTTCTATAATAAAATTTGTGATATATTTTGTAATTTACCTGGACTTCTGATCGTCTTTTTTGTTTGCTCTATTTTCATAGTGAATCATGTGTATAGTGCCAACTACTGCTCATGTAAGGGGGTCATTACTGCGCAGGGGCCTACCGGAGCATTCACTTGTTTCCCTGAGGTTCAGTCCGAGCCTGACCCAAATGCATCAACCTCTACAAGTGCCACCAACTATCATGCGTCTTTAGTAGAATGGGTCTTCTCTTATGGGCCAAAGAGCTTTTTGGCCTGTGAGGCTCCAGGACCTGGGTGCGAGTGCAAACCATATACCCAACCTAGTTAAACCCCTAGTCTAAAACTAAAGGGAGCAGTTCTGTTTAGATCAATATTTGAGATAAGTGCTCATTGTAGGATCAATAGAACAGCAAATAAGTTGGGATTTCTCTGGGTAACTTAGCTCTCAGTCATGCTGCTGCTGCCAGCTAGTATCTTAATATGCACTGCTGGCTGGTGAAGCCTCTCAATGAGTATGATAGTCCCCAGGAGCTTAGTTTTATTTCCAAAATGGAAGTTTGATATGCCTTTCTAGTAGGGATTATGAACAGATTTACTGCCTGTATAGAAGTGATTTTTAAATTATTAGCATATTGTGCTGTTCTACAGCAACTACAGCAGTAAAATATGCTACATTAAATCTGTCTAATGTAATATGGTGCATGCCTATTAGTATGAAGGGCTATTTTAAAATTGTTTTGTCATGGTAATTTCCCTCTAAATAATGGGACGCATTTACTGAAAGCTGAATGTGGTAGAATTCTTTTGCAGTACATACCAAAAAAAATCTTATGTGTCCTGCATCACTTTTAGACACTTTTTACTCCTTTTGCATCAAGAAAAGCACAACTTTTGGAAAAACCCCATGGCCCCCAATATTATGAAAGTATTATCTTCTAAGACATTGGTGCATATTTAAAGTATGTGCCATAAATCTCTAATAGGTGGTGGTTCCATTTATAGAGGTCCCACTAATCAGGAAAGTACCGATTCTCCTCTTATGGGTTTGTTCAGCTCTCTACATTCTAGTATACAAGTGCTTCTCACTAAATTAGAATATCATCAAAAAGTTAATTTATTTCAGTTCTTCAATACAAAAAGTGAAACTCATATATTATATAGAGTCATTACAAACAGAGCGATCTATTTCAAGTGTTTATTTCTGTTAATGTTTATGATTATGGCTTACAGCCAATGAAGACACAAAAGTCATTATCTCAGTAAATTAGAATACTATATAATAACAGCTTGAAAAATGTTTTTAAAATCCGAAATGTTGGCCTACTGAAATGTATGTTCAGTAAATGCCCTCAATAATTGGTCGGGGCTCCTTTTACATCAATTACTATATCAATGCAGCGTGGCTTGGAGGCGATCAGCCTGTGGCACTGCTGAGGTGGCTTTTGTGGCTTACAATCCTTGTGGAGAGTGTCAATGACTGCCTTCTAGAAATCTGTCAATTCAGCAGTCTTCCCCATGATTGTGGAGCCTACTGAAACAGACTAAGGGACCTTTTTAAACGCTTAGGAAGCCTTTGCAGGTGTTTTGTTAATTATTCTAATTTGCTGAGATAATGACTTTTGTGTTTTCATTGGCTGTAAGCCATAATCATCAACATTAACAGAAATAAACACTTGAAATAGATCACTCTGTTTGTAATGACTCTATATAATATGAGTTTCACTTTTTGTATTGAAGAACTGAAATAAATTAACTTTTTGATGATATTCTAATTTAGTGAGAAGCACTTGTATGTCAGATGCTGAAACAGTTGAGTGTTTCCCTTGTCCCATAAGCTACAATGAACATAACAGCACTCATGCATGGCCACATCGTGACCCCATCTACTCCTTTTTGTGCTGTAGAAGTCAGGACTCACCCATTCTGCCAAAATATGGCTTGTCGCCCAGAGCTGACCACACAGCACACCATTCATTAATACCCATCTCTACAGTGTAAAAAAACAAACAAAAAAACACAAGAAAATGGACACCTAAAATATAACTTTTATTGAGAAAGTTAAAAGCCAAACAGCTCGTAAGGTCATATTAGTAGGTGTATACACAAGTAAACAATATCTAATTATAACAAAAGAGAGAAAATGATACAGAAAAAGCCCCCACAGGGAGCAGGCAAATAATATACACTGCTCAAAAAAAAAATAAAGGGAACACTTAAACAACAGAATATAACTCCAAATAAATCAAACTTCTGTGAAATCAAACTGTCCACTTGGGAAGCAACACTGATTGACAATCAATTTCACATGCTGTTGTGTAAATGGAATAGACAATAGATGGAAATTATTGGCAATTATCAAGACACCCTCAATAAAGGAGTGTTTCTGCAGGTGGGGACCACAGACCACATCTCAGTACCAATGCTTTCTGGCTGATGTTTTGGTCACTTTTGAATGTTGGTTGTGCTTTCACATTCGTGGTAGCATGAGATGGACTCTACAACCCACAGAAGTTGCTCAGGTAGTACAGCTCATCCAGGATGGCACATCAATGCGAGCTGTGGCAAGAAGGTTTGCTGTGTCTGTCAGCGTAGTGTCCAGAGGCTGGAGGCGCTACCAGGAGACAGGCCAGTACACCAGGAGATGTGGAGGGGGCCATAGGAGGGCAACAACCCAGCAGCAGGACCGCTACCTCCACCTTTGTGCAAGGAGGAACAGGAGGAGCACTGCCAGAGCCCTGCAAAATGACCTCCAGCAGGCCACAAATGTGCATGTGTCTGCACAAACAGTTAGAAACCGACTCCATGAGGGTGGTATGAGGGCCCGACGTCCACAGATGGGGGTTGTGCTCACAGCCCAACACCGTGCAGGACGCTTGGCATTTGCCACAGAACACCAGGATTGGCAAAGTCGCCACTGGCACCCTGTGCTCTTCACAGATTCACACTGAGCACATCTGACAGACGTGACAGTCTGGAGATGCCGTGGAGAGCGATCTGCTGCCTGCAACATCCTTCAGCATGATCGGTTTGGCAGTGGGTCAGTAATGGTGTGGGGTGGCATTTCTTTGGAGGGCCGCACAGCCCTCCATGTGCTCGCCAGAGGGAGGTAGCCTGACTGCCATTAGGTACTGAGATGAGATCTTCAGACCCCTTGTGAGACCATAAGCTGGTGCAGTTGGCCCTGGGTTCCGCCTAATGCAGGACAATGCCAGACCTCATGTGGCTGGAGTGTGTCAGCAGTTCCTGCAAGATGAAGGCATTGAAGCTATGAACTGGCCCGCCCATTCCCTAGACCTGAATCTGATTGAGCACATCTGGGACATCATGTCTCGCTCCATCCACCAACGTCACGTTGCACCACAGACTGTCCAGGAGTTGGCGGATGCTTTAGTCCAGGTCTGGGAGGAGATCCCACAGGAGACCATCCGCAGCCTCATCAGGAGCATGCCCAGGCGTTGTAGGGAGGTCACACAGGCACGTGGAGGCCACACACAATACTGAGCCTCATTTTGACTTGTTTTAAGAACATTACATCAAAGTTGGATCAGCCTATAGTGGGTTTTTCCACTTTAATTTTGGGGGTGACTCCAAATCCAGGCCTCCATTGGTTAATAAATGTGATTTCTATTGATGATTTTTGTGTGATTTTGTTGTCAGCACATACAACTTTGTACAGAACAAAGTATTCAATGAGAATATTTCATTCATTCTGATCTAGGATGTGTTATTTGAGTGTCCCCCTTTTTTTTTTTTGAGCAGTGTGTATATATAATATATATATATATATATATATATATATATATATATATATATATATATATATATATAATGTTGAAACCCTAGGTTATGCGATATGGCGCCCCTGCTCCTCGGCGGCTTTCCCTTGGGACCCTAATACACCCCTAACATGAAGTGTGTACACCTACTAACATGACCTTACGAGGTGTTTGGCTTTTAACTTTCTCAATAAAAGTTACATTTTAGGGGTCCATTTTCTCGTTTTTTTTAACGCTGATTGGGGCCCCACATTTGATTATCTTCTTTCTGGTCTGTTTTTTTTCCATCTCTACAATGCTAAGCGCCACTGTTATTTTCCATGACATGGAAAATACATGTGACTAGACACTATACAGATGGTTGAGGGCTGCACACAAGGGGTATTGCGGGCCACGTGTGGCCTCCAAGTTGCAGGTTTGCATCCCTGGTTTAAAAGATCACTCTAAATTCATCATCCAACATCCAATAATAATAATTTTGGTGTATTTTAATACTAACCTAAGTTTGTACTTTCTATACTAGATAATTTTATAAAATCTTCCCATTATCTCTGTTTTTGAAGTATCATATTTCCTGATTTTTATGACAATTTAATAGAAAATAAATATTTAGGGTGCAGCTGGGTAGGTTGTTCATAGAGTGATTTCTGTTATGACCGTTACTGTTTCTAAACTATGAATATGTGGCCAATTAGTTGGTGGCATGTAGACTCAAATAAGAGGGATTAATCCATAGAATAGGTGATAGATGTATTATTGTTATAGATCCCATATCATTCACAAGAATGGGCATTTCATGTCGCTGTATACTTTCCTGACTATGGTACTGTCAGAGGTTAGAGCTATAGTACACATCATTACGACCATAGACCGTGAATGGAGCACTGGTCAGGCATATGCGTCGCTGTTCCACTCACATGGGGGCACATGACTCATGTGCTCGGGATCAATGGGTTGTCCGATTAGCTGACATTATTGATTAAAATTAAGCTTATTACTTATGTTGCTAATACTAAAGGCTTACATGGGTTACTGTCCGTATTGGCATGCATTAATTGTAGTAACATGATAGATTAGACAGTGAATGTCACCCTCTACTGGTCCGTGAAATGTGTTGTAATGAGCTCCAGACACCGCGTTCATGAAGTTAAAGGTATAAACAATCGTTATTTACAACACTCACAACCTATCAATTGCCAAATGTTGTGAAAGGTGAGACATAATGTTGTAACTGTATGTTAATTGGTTACAGACAAAGTCCTATTGCGAGCACGATTGAAAGGTCATGGAGCATTGAATGGAAGGCTTCGAGCTGGAAGATGAACTTTTCCTTGTTGATGCCTCTGGCTGTCTAGTCTTCTCTCCCCTGCCTACAAGAAATTCCCATCATCAGATATTGGACTCCTACCAGATACCATTCCATGCGGCAGTAATCCAGATGTCAGAGCTGTCTATTGACATGACATGCTTTCTCCTTTTATTTCATGCGACATATTCAGTTCCTTTAGTTGTAATTCTTTTTCTGACCTGACTTAGTGAGCTGTGGGCATCTGTTTCTGGAAGGTCTTTCCCGCTCTGCAGAATATGTTATTGATGACCTGTGAAATGAAAATGAGATCTGTGTAAAGATGTTGTCAAAGAGTGCATTAGAGACTAGAGGGCTTTGCTGCAGTAATTGAGAGGATGTTACCATGGTGAGCACTTTTGTTTCCATGACATTTCTCTGGATTTTGAAATCTTATACTTGGGAAACTCTGTGTATCCAATTTTTCTTTAAAAAAATCTATTCCTCATAACCAAGTGTATTCATATTGGTGAAGATTACCAACCTTTGGATATGTCTATACAACACGGTGCTTTGGTTATGCTTATGTAAAAATACATTGGGTTTAGAGGCCCTGTGTAGCTGGAAAAATCGAATCCTGCGGTTAGCATGACAGCTTGCAACTGAAAATGGTGTTTTCTGGTAATGAATATTATTTAGGCTCCTGACTTAACATCTTTTGGTCATGATTCTTTTCCTGATGTTTTTAATGTGTATATTTGTTTTGTGCCTATCTGATTTCCGTCACATTACAATTGAGGCGTGATCTTTATACTGACTGACAATAAAATAATGAGATGGCCTACCCTTGTACACTTATTCAGGATGGTCACACCTATAGCATACTTGGCCACTTTTTGAAATTGTCTTCTGGGAAACCTTAGTGCAACCTTAGGAAAGATTCGAGTAGTGCTGCTGTACAGGATGTTCCTGCAGCACATGGGAGGCTTGCCAACTCAGTTAAATAAATGATAGCAGATATTGCTACAAAATAGTACATGCTCTGGTGATAGTACTCCTTAAAGGAACCTGTCAGTTCCCCCATGCCTTCCAACCTAGCAGCATTCACCTATGTACAAGTAAATTCCCTGCCTAACTATCCTTGTATAACGTTATTAAGTGAAAACAAGGTATAATAATTATAATGTCCCCATTTTCTATGCTAGTGAGGGCTTTGACTAATCTATAGGGCGTTAGTGGCCCCGGACTAGTCAGCCCTCTTTCCATGTTATCACGCCCCTGTGGGCTTGATAACATAATTTGCACGAGCGTCGTCATTGCTGCTCATGCAAATCTTGCGCATGCGAACCGTTAATTCCGGCAGTGTCACTGCGTCTCTGAAGCCAGGTGTATGCTTCCTGGCTTCAGCGGTGCGCACTAAGCATGACCGGAAGCTATCTTCTAAATTCCGGACGTGCGCAGTACACACTTCTGAAGCCAGGAAGCGTACACCTGGCTTCAGAGATGCAGTGACACTGCCGGAATGAGCGGTGCGCATGCGTGACATTTGCATGAGCTGCAATGACGTCAGCTCATGCAAATTATGTTTTCACTCAGTAACGTTATGCAGGGCTGTTTAGGCGGGGAATTTACTCAAATATAGGTGAATGCTGCTGGGTTGGAGAGCATGGGGGACCTGAACGGTTCCCTTTGAAGTCTGGAGATTAACCCCTTTACGGCAAATGACGGACATAGCACGTCATGAGTGGTTGTCAGTTCCTGTATCATGACATGCTATGTCTGTTTTGATAGCTGTCACTGACAGATGAGTGGCACTGGAAGAGGCGTGGGGACCCATGTCAATTTGACTGACCGATCGCAGCATGTTCGTGCAGGAGGTGCTGAAATATCAGCACCTCTTGCACGATCACCGCAGGAGCTCGGTGCAGCTAACAGCCGAGCTCCTGCACTAAGAGCCATGACCAATAACAGCACCACCCCTGGCTCATTAACCTTCCAGATGCCACGATTGTGACATTTGGAAGGTGAGTGGGAGAGGGGGGCTCCTTCTCTCACCCCCCATCAGCACTCCGTGACGAAATCACAGGGAGCTGATTGATGTCATGGCACCGAGAGGTCAAATAATGACCTCCTGGTGTGCCATGTACGGTGGCCTGTTACATCCAGCCACTGGCTGGGTGTAACAGGGGAATTGCCTGTGTAATAACGCAGGTCGTATGCATTGCAATTCTGGTGCACTACAATGCATGATGTAAAAATAAACTATACACACAAAAAAAACACGTGACATAAAACTATGGTTTTTCATCATACTGCTGAAAAAAAAGTAGAATAAAACGTGATCAAAAAGACCAATGTAGATAAAAATTGTATCGCTGAAAACTTCATCTTGTCCCGCAAAAAAAACAAGCTGCCATACAGCTCCATCAGTGGAAAAATAAAAACATTATAGCTCTCAGAATAAAGTGATGCAAAAACAATATTTTCTATGAAGTTGTTTTTATTGTGTAGAAGTGGCAAAATATATATAAAAAAAAAGATTTTAAATGTGGTATCACTGTAATCCTACTGACCCGAAGAATAAAGCTGCCTTATCACTTTTACCACATGTGAACAGCATTAAAAAAAACAAAAAAAAAACACAATTTCTTTATTGATGTTTTTTGTTCATTATTTTATTCATAAATTGGAATAGAAAATGATCAAAAATGTTATGTGCCTGAAAATGGTACCAATAAAAACGTCAACTCGTTCCGCAAAATACAAACCCTCAAATGACTGTGGTTGGAAATATGGAAAAATTATAGCTCTCAAAATATGGAAATGCAAAAACTTTATTTTGCAAAACAAAAACAAAAAAACATTTTTTAGTGTGTGATAGCAGCCAAACATAAAAAAAAAACCCATATAAATCTGGTATCTCTGTAATCACACCAATCCGAAGAATACAGTAGTCTAATCACTTATACCGCACGAGAAATGGCGTAAAAAATAAATACAACAAATTCTTCACTTGCTGTTGATTTGTTTGTTGATCGCAGTAAGGCTCACATTTATCCTGCGCTCCGCGCTGAGCGCTTACATCGGGGTTTCCATTTAAATATCTGAAATATGTGATTCAGATAGAACCTGTAAATGAGGCTGATGGAGGCACTGTGGACACCGTCTGGCCTATGATCCAGTGGTGTCCGTCTTTTTAGTCGTGCATAAACGCACGGTCGGCCACAGTTTTGTGCATCTCTGAAAACTGGAGTCCAAAGTAACTCTGCTGCCTCATTATAGTGAATGGATCCGAAACATTTATTTTGTAGATTTAGATGGAAAGCCTGAAGTAAGTGCTCAGCATAGAGCATAGGATAAATGTGAACTGATCCAAAATGTTCTGTACCCCAAAATACCACCAATAAAAGCTTCAACTCAACCCACAAAAAAAAACAAGTCCCCATCATCTGTTAACAGAATTATAGTGGGCTTCCACATTACTAGTAGCACAAAGGCTCTGGAAAAAATACACTAACAGAAATCCAGCGAAATCTGCTCTCCCAAATCTTTTTTTTTTTTTAATCAGATAGATTTTTATTCAAGAAAAAAAAAACACCTATATTGAACATACATCTTCTCTTTTCTTATAACCAGTAACAATCTTTATCCTCCCCTCCCACCATACCTTAATCAAACACTTATTATTAAATGAAAACAGCACTCTCAGGAACTTATCCTCTCTCTAACCAGTGCTTCCATAACTTATCAAACATATTGTCTTCCTTTTAGTATATATTTCTTTTTCTAATTGAATAATAAAAGCCGCCTGTCTTATAAACTCTTGTCGTGTTGGAGGCTCGTCCTGTATCCAATGCCTCGCAAAGACTTTCTGCGCAATATACAGTAATCTGGCAATAGCAATCTTGAACACATTATTAACCCTCAACTAGTGAGGTGGGGTTTGCGACACCCCAGGGAATTTTTGTTCGGCTGCCATTTATTGAAAAATGCTGGTATGAGGATACGTGTCTCTCTAGCTTCCATCCATTTGTGGGTGTCAAAAATTTGTTATATTCATGTGTAATCAATTGCCAATAAGAAAACGATTAAAACAAACGTGATCTTTGCATTTTATGTAAAAATAAGAGATTTCTAAACACTGGGGTATAGGAAACCCCACATCACCAGTTGCGTGACAAAAACCCCACCTCACCAGTTGAGGGTTAACTTGGACCTCCTCCACATACCCCAGGACACACATCAAGGGATGCCTGTCTATTATACATTGCTCAAAAAAATAAAGGGAACACTCAAACAACAGAATATAACTCCAAGTACATCAAACTTCTGTGAAATTAAACTGTCCACTTAGGAAGCAACACTGACAATCAATTTCACATGCTGTTGTGCAAATGGAATAGACAATAGATGGAAATTATTGGCAATTATCAAGACACCCTCAATAAAGGAGTGGTTCTGCAGGTGGGGGCCACAGACCACATCTCAGTACCAATGCTTTCTGGCTGATGTTTTGGTCACTTTTGAATGTTAGTTGTGCTTTCACACTCGTGGTAGCATGAGACGGACTCTACAGCACACAGAAGTTGCTCAGGTAGTGCAGCTCATCCAGGATGGCACATCAATGTGAGCTGTGGCAAAAAAGGTTTGCTGTGTCTGTCAGCGTAGTGTCCAGAGGCTGGAGGTGCTACCAGGAGACAGGCCAGTACACCAGGAGATGTGGAGGGGGCCGTAGGAGGTCAACAACCCAGCAGCAGGACCGCTACCTCCGCCTTTGTGCAAGGAGGAACAGGAGGAGCTCTGCCAGAGCCCTGCAAAATGACCTCCAGCCGGCCACAAATGTGCATGTGTCTGCACAAACGGTTAGAAACCGACTCCATGAGGGTGGTATGAGGACCCGACGTCCATAGATGGGGGTTATGCTCAAAGCCCAACTCCGTGCAGGACGCTTGCCATTTGCCACAGAACACCAGGATTGGCAAAGTCGCCACTGGCGCCTGTGCTCTTCACAGATGAAAGCAGGTTCACACTGAGCACATGTGACAGACATGACAGAGTCTGGAGATGTCGTGGAGAGCGTTCTGCTGCCTGCAACATCCTTCAGCATGACCGGTTTGGCAGTGGGTCAGTAATGGTGTGGGGTGGCATTTCTTTGTAGGGCCGCACAGTCCCCATGTGCTCACCAGAGGTAGCCTGACTGCCATTAGGTACCGAGATGAGATCCTCAGACCCTTTGTGAGACCATATGCTGGTGCGGTTCACCCTGGGTTCCTCCTAATGCAGGACAATGCCAGACCTCATGTGGCTGGAGTGTGTCAGCAGTTCCTACAAGATGAATGCATTGAAGTTATGGACTGGCCCGCCCGTTCCCCAGACCTGAATGCGATTGAGCACATCTTGGGCATCATGTCTCGCTCCATCCACCAACGTCACGTTGCACCACAGACTGTCCAGGAGTTAGCGGATGCTTTAGTCCAGGTCTGGGAGGAGATCCCACAGAAGACCATCCGCAACCTCATCAGAAGCATGCCCAGGCGTTGTAGGGAGGTCATACAGGCACGTGGAGGCCACACACAATACTGAGCCTCATTTTGACTTGTTTCAAGGACATTTCATCAAAGTTGGAGCAGCCTGTAGTGTGTTTTTCCACTTTAATTTTGGGGGTGACTCAAAATCCAGGCCTCCATTGGTTAATAAATTTGATTTCCATTGATGATTTTTGTGTGATTTTGTTGTCAGCACATTCAACTTTGTACTGAACAAAGTATTCAATGAGAATATTTCATTCATTCAGATCTAGGATGTGTTATTTGAGTGTTCCCTTTATTTTTTTGAGCAGTGTACATCCATACACCCCCTCTATGATATGGAGGACCGACTACCAGTAGGAGGCCAACCTAGGACAAAGCCACAACATATGAAGGAGTCCTGATTGTTCCTCCTGGCACCTTGGACACCTTGAGGTCGGTCTTAACCCTGCCTTATACAATATCAGGGGGGTTTTATACACTCTATGTAACACAAAGAGCTGCAAAAGTCTTCCCAGCTCACTTAGGGATAGCTGCGGTACACATTCCAAAATTGAATCCCACTTCTCCTCCTCTATGCTCCCTATGTCTTCGTCCCATTTTGATTTGGCCTTAATAGGGTATTTATTTAGATATGTATGCATTAGGTCTCTATAGACCTCTGAGACCACCCCTTTGCTTCCTCCCTCCCCACTGCTCTCCCAAATCTAAATGGCCCTCCTCCTGAGCCCCATAGTTTGCCTAAACTGCAGTTAGCATCCACATGTTTGGCATTACTGTAGCAAGGAGAGTCTGCTTAATTTACGGGGTGCGTTGTCTCCAGGAATAAGTTGGCACAATGTACGAGCACTATAATATGCAGTCACTACAATAGCATATTTTCACTTAGCAACATCTATTGCTGCTCCTTTCTGGAAACCACCCATGGAATCAAAATCATCACTACACCTGTAGATAAATTCCCAGAGTCATGTAATTTCCACATTTGGATCATTTGAGGGGGATTCTGCTCTTCTGGCAAGTAGGGTCTCTGTATATAGAATCAGCAAAGTATTCTACAATAGTTTGTTCTCCAAGAGTCAAATAGCGCTCCGTCCCTCCCGAATCTCGTCGTGTAGCCAAACAGTACTGTACAGCCACTTATGGGGTATTGCTTGCAGAAATTGTGGGACAAATTGTGTGGCAATTTTTATCTATATCTCCTTATGAAAATATAAAATCCGGGGCTAAAACAACATTATAGGGGTAAAAATTCAATTTTTTTTTCGCTCAGTGGTATAACATTTTGTGAAACACATGAGGTGAGTATTTCACACTTGAATGTTTTTGTACATAGTATAAAACAATAAAAAATAAATAATACAGAGTAACAGGGCATTTAGAATAACCTAATTACACAAAGCATATAAAAACACATAAGAGCTAAAGGGATGAGGCAGAGCTTAGTAAGTAACCTGAGTGGCAATAGAGAGACCACGACGCGCATTTCGTGTATAGCTTCTTCCGGGGGAAAGGGGGAGATAAGGAGGAAAGCACATGGGAAGAAAATGAGTGCATTATTGGATCTGTGCTGACATGAAAGCATGTTAAGACGGCAGCACCCTGGATACACAAAGACCCACGTCCACCCCCCCCCCCCCCACAAGGGAACAATTTGAAATTTGGATTCAGTTGCAAATTACTAATCAGGGAGTCTGAAAATGAATGGAATAATGACTGCAAACTGACACTTAGTGCCGTTTTATGAACTGAAGGTAACCACTAACATGTAAAAGTCCCTTTTTTCCATGACAAAGGTGTACATATCCTCTTTAGTCTATCATACTGGTATAACTTCCTAGCTTTCTGCTTACTTGCTATAGTAGGAAGTATTTTCTCTGTCACAATGGGGGAATCTCCTTTGTTATCTCCAGTGTCACAGCAAGGCTGGGTCCTTCCTTCATTAATCATTGTTAAGCCTCCCTCTTCCTCCCACAGTAGTCCCATAGTACCTTTGCTGTTATACTTCTATTTCTCTCATATATTCCCATAATGTTTTCTAGTGAATCGCTATTGGTCTGGATGATTGGCTCTGGTGACTATGTATTGCTCAATGGCCTACATGTACTGTGTTTGTATGGAGTCATGCGGACACTGAAAGCGTTCAGCTTCTCTACTGGCACATGTGACCTGCATAAATAATGATACAGCGTCACTATTCTTTTATCTGAAGTTTTTTAGTTTACTTTTCTTTTATGTTGATACCCATTATACACTAGAAAAAAAAAAAAAAGTATGCATTCCTGCTTTGAAGTTCCAAAAAGCATACCATCCTATGCTTTAAAGGGATTGTCCTATGAAGAATATTATTGACCAGTATTAAAAAATGCTTATGTCACCTGATATCAAATTAATTTCTTTAGAATAGCCCTGTGTGCTGTTTCTATTGATTAGCTTTTTTCACATTCACCTTGGTAAATGTCCCAAGGTGAAATTGCATCCTCACTCTTGCTTTTTTCTCTACTCCGCTAATTATGTGTAATGTACCCGTTGGGGGAGCTCTATGCTTGTTAAAGGGATTCTGTATTTATAGCTGCTCGGTGATATGGTTGAATCGCTGCCATGTGCTTGATTTGCAACTGTTTGACAGCTTTATTACATGTGAGGAATGTGTAAGAAATAGACGTTCCTCACATGTAATAAAGCTGTCAAACAGTCGCAAATCATGCACACGGGAGGGATTCAACCATATCACCGAGCAGCTATAAATACTCGAAGCTCGGCCCGAGCATACTCGGACAGAACATACTCGCTCAACCCTAGTCACAACCGCTGCACCCAGTAAACTAAGTGATCGTTGGAATCAGGGTCTCTCTTCCTACATTATGTTGCTCTCAGATGAGGTAGCAAACACCTGCTGACAGATTCCCTGTAAGCTGCAGTGTCTTCTCTACTTGTAAGGCCTCATTCACATGTCAGTATTTCTGCATCAGTATTTCACCAGTATTAGTATGCTAAAGCCGTGAGTGTCTCCAAAACACAGAACAGGTGTCAATCCTTCAATTTTAGTTTTTCTCTGTAAGTTCCACTCCTGGTTTTGGCATACAAACACTGATGGAAAAATACGGACGTGTGAAAAAGGCTTAAAGGGGTATAGTTTTTTTGAATTTTATCGGGGCTGGACATTTAGTTTAAGAAGGAGTTGACAACCCCTTTAATGCCTTATTCATACAACTGTGTGGTAGACGTATTATCTAGTCCAAGTTAAAGATATAATTCCCAACCCTGCATCTCCTAGCCCAGACTTACAACATCATGCATGCCTATAGGGCTCTCAGGTCAGCAGACCCTAGGTCAGGTTGGAAATTACGGCCATAACACAATAATACGGTCGCTATGTGGAAGTGTAAGCAAGCTCTAAGAGGAGGGACTTCAGAAGCAGCAGGTTCACCCCACCATGAATGGAGCAGAGAGAAGCAAGACTGAGCATGTGTGACCTTATACTGGACATGAGCATAGTAGAGGGGTTTTCCAGAAAGCAAGGGAAGTTACAAATGTGCTAAGATGTACAATTTCCCACCTGTACTTTGTTGCTTTAAGATGGAAATGAGCAAATGTTACATCTAAGTGCTAAGATTCTAGAGATAAGATGGCGTCTTCATAGAGTAATGGATGCTGTAACTTTCATTTTTCTCCAGCTATTTGCTTTGAGGACCAGGTGTGTTCCTGCTGAATTTGATTATGCTTATATACCGTAAATATAGCTTTGCAATTATTTTAATTTGTATATTTCATCGCTGCATACTGGAATGTGATTTTAGTTCATCACGCTGTAATTACTTGTTGGAGTGTGATTTTCCAAGATATTTTAATCCATGTTTAGTCTGATGAAATATTTTGTTTGTCTTGTTTCCTCTAGGAGCCTGAGCCCCTTGTAGTGTAAGGCTGTCTGCTCACTATGTGTTTTTTAAGTGTTTTCGCAGCGGCAATTCCGCTGCAGAAACACTTAGGCTGAGTTCACACGATGCGTTTTTCATGCGTTTCCGCGGCGTTTTTGCAGTTGCGGAAACGCATGAAAAACGCATGGTAGAAGGGAAGCAATGTTCCCCAATTGAAATCCGCATGTGCTGTGCCCATGATGCGGATTTTTCCGCAGCGTAAACGCTGCGGTCAAAAATCCGCAGCATGTCAATTAATTTTGCGGAAACGCTGCTCTTTTGCCGCCATTGACTTGCATTAGACCGCATGGAATCCGCATCACTGTATATGTTGATGCCCTTTTCATGCGGTCTAATGTGCGGATGGTACCCGGGTGTGGATGAGAGGACTCGCATCCAGACCCAGGTACCATTAAAAAAAAAAGAATAAAATAAAAAATATATATATTCTCACCCTCTGACAGCCCGCGCAGCGCTCCTGCTTGGTTCGCGGCACTTCGGGGTTGAATGAAGAAGGACCTTCGCTGACGTCAGAGTCATGTGACGGGTCACGTGACGCTGACGTCGGAAGGTCCTAAAGTCTTCACTGCCGGCAGCCGGGACCGAGCGAAGCCGGACACCGGGGGCCATCAGAGGGTAAAGTATATATTTATTTTTTATTTTTTGACATTCACACACTATATAAATCCATGCCGGTTGCATGGATTTATATAGTGTAAAGTTGACAAGCACTTTCCAAGTGATGCTAAAATCGCTTGGGAAGCGCTTGTCAACCCGCATGCGGAAATGAAAGTGAAGACCGCTTCATTTCCGCATATCCCTGGCAGGAAACCGCATGTACAATCCGCATGCGTTTTTTCCTGCCAGAGAGATGCAGAAACGCTCAGGAAGAAATCCTGAGCATTTCTGCATCGTGTGCACATACCCTTAAAAATGCTTGGTAGAAGGCCTGGCATGTTCCCCAATGATAATCCTCATGTGCTGTGCACATGCTACGGAAATTTACGCTGCGGATTATCATTGCGGAAAAATCCGCTTCACTACCAATTATTTTGCGTAATCACAGCGTTTTCACCGCCATTGACTTGCATTGGACCACATGACATCCGCATCACTGCATCTGCACATGCGGAATCCATGCGTTTCAATGTGCGGATGGTACCCGGGTGTGGAGGACAGGAGACTCTCCTCCGGACCCGGGTACCATAGTACCTGTAAAAAAAAGAATAAAATAAAAAATATAGATTATACTTACCTTCTGACGGCCCCCGGTGTCCTTAGCGATGCGTCCTGGCTCCCCGGCAGCTCGCGATGCTCTAAAAAGGACCTGCCATGACGTCATTTAGTCATGTGACGGGTCACACGACCGCTGATGTCGGCAGGTCCTTTCAGTGTACCTCGAGCTGCCAGGACGCATCGGATAAAGACACCTGGGGCCATCAGAAGGTAAGTATAATATTTATTTTTTACCATTCTTTCGGTCACACTATATTAATCCTTGCCGTTTGCATGGATTTATATAGTGTGACCAAGTTGACAAGCACTTTCCCAGTGATGCTAAAATCGCTTGGAAAGCGCTTGACAACCCGCATGCGGAAATGCATGTGAAGAACGCTTCACATCCGCATGTCCCTCGCAGGAAAAACACATGTACAATCTGCATGTACAATCTGCATGTACAATCTGCATGTACAATCTGCATGTACAATCTGCATGTACAATCTGCATGTACAATCCGCATGTACAATCCGCATGTACAATCCGCATGCGTTCTTTTCTGCCAGGGAGATGCAGAAACGCTCAGGAAAAATCCGGAGCATTTCTGCATCGTGGGCACATAGCCTAATAGTCCTTCCAGCTAGTTCTGTTCTTCTCTTGTCAGGTAAAGCAGATGGCTATTGCAGTGATTCTTCACTTCTTTAATTATAGATGCATCTTCTCCATAGGATCTTGTAGAGCGATTAAGCTGCTTTCCTTACATCCTGTGGAGGAAACACAAAGCTTTATCTGCGAGCACTAATTGAATAGACCCGATTCACCATCATTTGCAGACGATCCTTATGTATGTGTAATTATAGTGTCTGCTACGTTATCCTTCAGGTTTACCTGTTCCATATATAGATTGTGATAGAGGAGGGGTGCCTTTAAATGGAAGCTCATCAAACTGCTTTTCGAGTACTGAAAAAACACCTTTTGGGGATTTCTTACCTGTTAATGGCATTTTATGGAGAAGAAAATGACTGTGCATGGTGATAAATGTAGACGCCTGATGGGAAGTAGAGAAGTGTTATTGAATGTGGGAGCTGGGCTTTTTGCATTGTATTGAGTAGTGTTGTCTTGGGTTTGGTAAACACAGCCTGATCTCTGGGGAAGAATTGATCGAGCAGCGTTAAGGTCTAGATATCTTTTCCAAGACGTGAAATGGCTGGGGACATTGATTTCGCATGCTGCTTATGCAGGTGTTCACGTGATGGATCGTGTGTGACTGGCCTTTTCCCTGTGCCCTGGTGTTTGTTTTCTCAGTCATATTGGCAGTGTACATTGCCAGTGGCATAGTATGTGTGCTTTGTAAATCACTGTTAACTTTGTTTTTTTACATTTACATTTTAACATTTGTCTTGGATTATGCCTTTCATCCTGGGAAAAAAAAATCTACCTTTTAAAAAGTGCATTGTGATATATTCATGAATGCCTAACTTTTTTGTACAAATTAATTGTTTTTTTGTTTTTTTTTCATCTCTATGCGCCAAGTACTTTCTCCTTTACACTAAACATTTTCCTGAGCAGAAATTGCAGCCTTCTCTTTGTTAACAGAACAATCCAATTCTAAACATGTGAATATTGATGAGTATTTTCCGCACTCTGATATCGCAGCCAGGTTTTTTTTTTAGCATTTATTACTTTGATTTTCTACGTTGTTTTATGTAGTACTGCACTTTGAAGAACAGAAAAGGGAATAGGCGGTCTGTAAAATGAAGAATTCTCCCTGTCTGCAGAACTAATGTCTAATTGAAGAGAATAAAGGAGGCATTATCAATCCCTGCTTAAAGGGATGCTTTATTATTCTGGTATTGATTACCTATCCATTTGTCAATGTCAGATCAATGGGAGTCTAATATCGGAACCCCCACCAATCCGTTGTATTGGCTTCTGTGGCGATATGTGAACGTTTGGTGGAGCACACTTGTGTCCAGGTACTGCAGATCAACTCCTATTGAAATAAATATGATCTGATCACCAATTGCCATTGTGTTGTTCAGTTCTGTAACCCTCAACATCCAGCCGCTAGTGGAGCTGAGAACAGCTCATAGGTGGGGGTGTCTGAGCACCACCCATTTAATCAGTAGCTTAAGGATAGATCATCTGTATAGTAGTAGTGAAATGCCCCTTTAAAGAATTCAACCCTTGGGACAATCAAAGACAGTAGTGCTTCCTTGACACCTTCATCCACTGCTTTCAGGATCTATGTATATTTTTGCCTTTCTGTGAAGGGTTGCTAACAGAATTATTTATTTTGCTTTTTTCTTCTAATGATCACTTGTGATATATTGCCGAACATTTTCTTTGTCAAGTAAATTGAGGATCAGTAAAAATGGCAATTCCCTATTAAACGCTTGTTCACTCTGTTTTTTTTGCAGCGAAAAGAACGCAGTGTTTCACAGTAGAAGCAAAGTGAATGAGATTTCTGAAATTTCATGCTGTGTATTTTTCTGTGCAGATTAGAAACCGTTTCAAATCTGCAGCATGTCAATTCTTTCAGTGTTTTGCAGAGTTTTTCAACCATTCAAATGAAGTATCAAAAATGCATCATAAAGTTATGAAAAATGCAGCAAAACTGTGCATATTTTATGCAGCATGTTTTCCTAACACTCAGTACAAAAATATGCTGCAAATACTGAACACAAAAGTTAATGAATTGACTTTTCAGCTACTTTTGGTGAGAACTGCTTGAATTCTATATTCACTTTGCATTTAAATTTTCCAGTAAACTGTACTATGGTAACAAGTAGCATAAACACCACAGGAAATATGACACTTTAAATTACTTTATATTATTAATAAGCTAAAAAATACTATTTTTCTAATTTTGTTATACATTTTAGAAAATGCCTGAAAATACAGGTTTTGCTTTAACAATTCAATGCCTTTTCCCAATACTTTAGTCTGACTAGGATTATTCTAGAATGTCTTGGTGACAAAAGTATTGATTAGAAAAAAATAAGCGCAGATAGGCTATGTGCCCACGATGCAGAAATGCTCAGGATTTTTTCCTGAGCGTTTCTGCATCTCCCTGGCAGAAAAAACGCATGCGGATTGTACAGTCATGGCCAAAAGTATTGAGAATGAGACAAATAGTAATTTTTCCAAAGTTTACTGCTTCATTTTTTGTAATGGCAATTTGCATATACTCCTGAATGTCAAAGAGTGATCAGCTTAACAGCAATTACTGTACTTGCAAAGTCAATATTTGCCAAGAAAATGAACTTTAACCCCCAAAACACATTTCAACATCATTGCAGTCCTGCCTTAAAAGGAGCAGCTAACATCGTTTTAGTGATTGATCTATTAACACAGGTGTGGGTGTTGATGAGGACAGGGCTGGCGATCAATCAGTCATGATTAAGTAAGAATGACATCACTGGACACTTTAAAAGGAGGCTGGTTCTTGGTATCATTGTTTCTCTTCAGTTAACCATGGTTATCTCTAAAGAAACACGTGCAGCCATCATTGCACTGCACAAAAATGGCCTAACAGGGAAGAGTATCGCAGCTACAAAGATTGCACCTCAGTCAACAATCTATCTCATCATCAAGAACTTCAAGGAGAGAGCTTCCATTGTTGTCAAAAAGGCTCCAGGGCGCCCAACAAAGACCAGCAAGCGCCAGGACCATATCTTAAAACTGTTTCAGCTGCGGGATCGGACTTCCAGCAGTGCCGAGCTTGCTCAGGAATGGCAGCAGGCTGGTGTGAGTGCTTCTGCACGCACTGTGAGGCGGAGACTCTTTGAGCAAGGGCTGGTTTCAAGGAGGGCAGCAAAGAAGCCACTTCTCTCCTGAAAAAACATCAGGGACCGACTGATATTCTGCAAAAGGTACAGGGAGTGGACTGCTGAGGACTGGGGCAAAGTCATTTTCTCTGATGAATCCCCTTTTCGATTGTTTGGGACATCTGGAAAACAGCTTATTCGGAGAAGAAGAGGTGAGCGCTACCACCAGTCTTGTCTCATGCCAACTGTAAAGCATCCTGAAACCATTCATGTGTGGGGTTGCTTCTCAGCCAAAGGAATCGGCTCACTCACAGTCTTGCCTAAAGACACAGCCATGAATAAAGAATGGTACCAGAATGTCCTCCAAGAGCAACTTCTCCCAACCGTCCAAGAGCAGTTTGGCGCCCAACAATGCCTTTTCCAGCATGATGGAGCACCTTGCCATAAAGCAAAGGTGATAACTAAATGGCTCATGGAACAAAACATAGAGATTTTGGGTCCATGGCCTGGAAACTCCCCAGATCTTAATCCCATTGAGAACTTGTGGTCAATCATCAAGAGACGGGTGGACAAACAAAAACCAACAAATTCTGGCAAAATACAAGCATTGTTTATGCAAGAATGGACTGCTATCAGTCAGGATTTGGTCCAAAAGTTGATTGAGAGCATGCCAGGGAGAATTACAGAGGTCTTGAAAAATAAGGGGCAACACTGCAAATATTGACTTGCTGCATTAACTCATTCTAACTGTCAATATAACCTATTGGTACTCATAATATGATTGCAATTATATTTCTGTATGTGGTATAAACGTCAGACAAACACTAATAAAAACCAGAGGCCAGCAGATCATGTGAAAATATAATTTTGGTGTCATTCTCAAAACTTTTGGCCATGACTGTACATGCGTTTTCCTGCCAGGGACATGCGGATGTGAAGCGTTCTTCACATGCATTTCCGCATGCGGGTTGTCAAGCGCTTTCCAAGCGATTTAGCATCACTTGGAAAGTGCTTGACAACTTGGTCACACTATATAAATTCATGCAACCGTCATGGATTTATATAGTGTGACCCTAAAGAATGGTAAAAAATAAATCTATACTTACCTTCTGATGGCCCCCGCAGTCTTGCTTCACTCCGTCCTGGCTGCCGGCAGCTCGCTGTACACTTCACTGAAGGACCTGCCGTCACATGACTATGACATCAGCGCAGGTCCTTCAGTCCGCTGCGATCTGCCGGCATGAGAGGACGAGCGCACCGCGGGCCATCAGAAGGTAAATATGATATTTATTTTTTATTTTATTCTTTTTTTTACAGGTACTATGGTACCCGCGTCTGGAGGAGAGTCTCCTGTCCTCCACACCCGGGTACCATCCGCACATTGAAACGCTTGGATTCCGCATGTACAGATGCAGTGATGCATAAGCCAAGCGATTCAACGCAAGTCAATGGCGGCGAAAACGCAGCGCTTCCGCAAAATAATTGGTAGTGCTGCGTTTTTTTCCGCAATGATAATCCGCAGCGTAAATTTCCGCAGCATGTGCACAGCACATGCGGATTATCATTGGGGCACATGGCAGACCTTCTACCATGCGTTTTTTAAGCGTTTCTGCAGCGTTTTTGCCGCTGCGGAAACGCTTAAAAACGCATCGTGGGCACACAGCCTTAGTTGGTTTATCGTCAATTTTATTGTATGACTCCACTGTTTGCGGGGCTTGGATTTTTGACACTTTTTCATTGTGATACTTTTATTCTACTTGCCACAATTTTTTGATATATACAGTATTTTACTATCCGCCTGCATGGTCTTTAGTATAGACACATGGATACTCATCTGCAGAGAGAATTGTTATCTGGTTTTATAAGAGTTGTATATTCAATGTTTGCTTTCTGTAGTCCATTAATTCAAATATCTCTTAATCTAGCACTAAAGAACCGGTTTTATTATGTAAAATTCAACATCTGCTACTGTTAATCTGGGTAATATACATTACTTTATAAAGCTTTTGGTTTAGAGCTTTATATTCTGTAGATAAATTGCTAAGAGACAGCAGCCATATGTCTGTTTTCTAGTTTTTAACACAATCTACTGTACATTGTATGGATAATTCAAAGTCTTGACAGCTGAACTAAAAAATGTGATGTATCATACTTCAGTTCCACGTATTTTATATGAAGACATTTCTCGAGCTCTGTTCAAATGGGTTGAGGATGCAACATTTTTAGTATCTCATTACCGTGAAGAAACAGCTCGCTGGCAAAGTACCCATAGCAGCAGTTTTACACCTTTGCTTTGGATGTTCAATTTAATCATGCTTGTACAAAGTCTAGTTTTCTTTCTGTGCCATTTTAAAAAATGAAAACCTGGTTATTGTCACGGATCACAGCATGGGGAATCGCGCAGATCCCGCCTCTGATCGTTAGGACAATTACGCAATTGACTGACGAGTCATGGTCATGGCCATGGCTGTTTCCACTGCTAGGTCGGTTATTAGAGAACTCATGGTGAGCGTATGGTATATACACCTACGATTCAAACGCATGGAATACATATACAGTGGGGAAAATAAGTATTTGATACACTGCTGATTTTGCAAGTTTTCCCACCTACAAAGAATAGAGGTCTGTCATTTTTATCTTAGCTACACTTCAACTGTGAGAGACAGAATCTAAAAAAAATCCAGAAAATCACATTGTATGAGCTTTTAAAATAATTAAATTGCATTTTATTGCATGAAATACATATTTGATCACCTACCAACCAGCAACAATTCAGGCTCTTACAGACCTGTTAGTTTTTCTTTAACCCCTTTCTGACATTGTACGTAATAATACGTCCCTGTGCCCTGTACCTTATGGACTAAGTACGTATTATTACTTCTCTTTATTGCGGCACCTCGACCGGAGTCACAGCGATCGCATTAAAGTTCTGGCACCATCTTACCTCAGGGTAAATGGTGTCGTCGCCCTGGGGGCGCGATCTTACCTCAGGATAAATGGTGTCGTTGTCCCTTTCCCCCTCTCCCCCATTTCCCCCTCCCCACACCCCCCTTTTCTGCCACCTAGTGCTGATCAGTACTTGATCGCTCGATTTTTGACTTTTTTTTTTTTCATGCGTCCTGCAGCGGCCGAGCACTGGTCAGTGATGCTGATCACTGATTAGCACTCGTGCTCGCTGTTTTCACCATCTCTGGTTGTTGCTTTTTTTCTTTCATCTTTTTGTTTAAAAAAACAAAATAAGTTTACACCAGGCACTCTCACACACACACAACTGAATAAATTACAGACACAAACACCACATACCTTAAAAAAAAAAAAAAAAAAGTCCCACTTGTCCCAAACCCGCTATACAGTGGAGGAGGTGTACACTTTCCTTACCTCCGACACTCACAGTGAGTATCAGGGATGTATACGATCCCGATTAATCACGGAGACCACCCACTGTGATCTTTGGAGCGAACAGCTCTCTGCTGCCCCTTATCGTCCGGACAATTGCATGATTGGCCGACGATCAACTGAGGGGCCCGCAGGCTGTTCTCTCTAGTTTTCGGAAAGCTTGCAGTGAGCGTATGGCATACACACCCCCGAATTCCAACACATGGAATATGTGTATATACCCCCGTACCATCACTGCTAACTTCACAATAACCCAAGAAAGATTATTAGCTGCCACCACCACCACCAATCAGTTTTTAAATATAGGCCGATTGGATGCCTTATAGGTAGCTTGTGACTAAAGGGCAAGGCACGATTACAGAGCAAAAGAAACAGAACTATTAAATTTTATATTTACTCCAAAGGGAGGCAGTGTTTAAGAAAAAAATATACGAAACATTTTACAAATGGGACAAAACAGTACAGCATATACAGTCACAGAAAAAAAGGGATTAACAGAAGAACTTACTATACCGATCGCAGAGATGATTCAGTTTAGCCAAAGGATAACACTTTGATTTGGCCGTTATGTGAACGTGTGGCCCCTGCTTACGCGAAAAATGTATCTCTCAGCACGAGCACAGATAATCATTCGGCTTGATCTTTTATGCCGAATTGGGCCCCGCCCACACTCCCCTTTGACGACCTCACATGGTCCGGGTAGTGGGCTTGTCTCAGCCCTTCATGGTTTTATGAAATCCACAATTTATGCGAGAATTCCTTGGATGATCACAGAAGTTGGCAAGTGCCGACATATTTTTTATTGGGATTTTAACTTTCCTTAGAGATCAAACATGACCCTGCTGCTGTCAGTTATCTTTTCACTGTTGAGTTACAGCTCACCGGCAGGGCTCACAGATATGAAAAAATATGCATATTGTAAATACTGCTCCCCGATTAGCCCTGACACTAAAAATGTCTCATCAAAATCGAAATTATAGAAATTCTCCTATTCTATATTTTCTTTCGGTGCCTCAGAACCAGCTGATGTCTGGAGATTAAAGGAATGTGCAAATGTGAAGGACCAGGCTATTCTAATGACTGTGATAGATTCCCTTTGATGCTTAACGAAATGTTTCCTATCTCTTCAGTTTTTGTATTCTATCTCTACGCAATCCACATTTTCATTCAGTCCTTGGCCCATATGGTAAACTGTGTCTATTTGTCACACATGTCTTTATTACTTGTCAAGGATATGGCTCTATGCACAATATTCATCTTCCTGGTCTTTGGGCTACCAAGAGCTCTCTCTTGCATGGTAATTTACCTGGATAATTAAGATTGTCGCTTCTTTTGTACACTACCATTTTACATAGAGGCAGCTTTTAGATTGCTATCCCATTTGCAGTAAGGATAGGAGATAGCAGAGGGGAGAACGGAGAGGGATTTCAGAGATTTTTAATATTTTCTATGACAGTGAAGGAGAGTTATGACCGTGAAGGAGAGGATCCCACCTTTCTTTATTTTTCCAAATCTGACACTCCTCTTCCTCCTCAGGTGATGCTGAACCACCGCGAAGATGCCCCAGGACAGAAGCTAAATCAGTGCCCCCCCATTACGGGACCTCTTCTCCCCCCCCCCCCCATGAAAATTATGAGCCACTAATTCCTGATTTTGTGGTGCAATCGGGAATCAAGTTTGACACCACCGGCCTCACAGAAATATACTTTTTTTAAATCTTTTTATCTGAGGATTTTGTAAACCTCATGGTGGGCCAAAATGATTTGTACGCTCAGGAATTTTTGCCACAAAACCGCTCATCATTTTCTAACTGGACTCCTGTGGACGCAGTAGAAATTAAGAAGTTTTTGGGCCGAGTCCGTCACATAGGGATAATGAAGAAGCCGGACGTTCGGCAATATTGGAGTGTTGACGTTTTGTATAACACTCCAGTGTTCTTAATGGTCATGACCCGGTCACGTTTTGAAACCATCCACAAATTCTTGCATTATAATGATAATGCACTGTGTCCTCACCGAGATGACCCCAACTTTGATAGTCTTTTTAAAGTCCGGCCGGTCATCGAGCACTACAACAACAAGATTGCTGAAGTGTACGTGCCCCAAAGGGACATCTGCGTGGATGAGTCCCTAATCCTTTTGAGGGGAGGCTTAAATTCCGTCAGTACCTGCCCAGTAAGAGGGCCAGGTACAGAATCAAGTTGTACAAACTGTGTGAGAGTAACTCAGGGTACACCCACAAGTTTAGGGTTTATGAAGGGAAGGACTCCGGGATTGAACCCCCTGAATGCCCCCCTGTCCTGAGAGTGAGTGGTAAAATTGTGTGGGATTTGGTGCACCCACTGCTGAATCAAGGTTATCACATCTACGTGGATAACTTTTATACCAGCATCCCACTCTTCAAGTCCCTCTCTGCGTGAGGTACCATAGCCTGCGGTACTATCCGCAAAAATCAGAGAGGCCTCCCGAAGACACGAATTGGGCAGCTCCTCAGAAGGGGTGACAGCGGAGCTCAATGTAGCAACCACCTGCTTGTGGTTAAGTACAAGGACAAGAGGGATTTCCTTTTCTTGACCACCATACATGGTGATGGCAGCACCCCCAGCACTGTACGAGGTACCTCTACACAGGTTGTCAAACCAGACTGAGTACTGGGGTACAACAAAAACATGGGAGGAGTTGATCTCTCTGATCAAGTCCTCCAGCTGTACAGGGCCTTGAGAAAGGCCAAGATGTGGTACAAGAAGCTGGCCCGTGAACATCATACAGATGGCAATGCACAATGCTTTCCTGCGATCACCATGTTCAGGCCAGACCTCTACGACATACCTTTAGTTCCAGGAGGTAGTTAACAAGGCCCTTATATTTGGCAATGGTGAAAGAGCGGGCCCAGGGCTGCCTCCAGGAATTTCAGGGCCCCATACTGTCAAAATTTTCGGGCCCACTTAACACTCGCTCAGGCTCCACCCCAACTCCGCCTCCACCCTCAAACCTTCCACAGTCCCCCCGCCCACTCTTGGAAAAATTCCACTGCTGTACCACGTCATCACCAATCACACATGAACAGTTCCCATCGAACGCCATATCATATACATAGCCATCAGTTTTTGTTTTGACCAAAAGATTTTTTAAGCCTCCCAACCACGACAAGGTAGACTCTTTTGGCAGGGCCCTACTGTACTCTAATCTATTTAACATTTCTTAAAATATCGCTTTTTAGCTATATTTTATTTTTCTTTAAGGGAATGTGTGACATAAATTTTTGAAACTAATTAAAACCAGATTATGATATTTTTTTATAGTTCGTATTTCTGATTGCAAATTATTGTATTCTGTTTCCAGTACATATATGAAAGCTGCTCTTTTTCCTGTTTTGAGATATGGACATTGGACATATGCATGTATATATCACAAGGCATTAAGTGCCTTTTAATCTTCTCACAAACACATTGGGTAACAATAACCAGAGAGTGGTCAATTCCCTTAACATAAAAGCTTCGTAACACATTCCCACTATATATTTTGATAACTAAATCTATTTTTCATGAGTCATTTTTAAATCCTTTGGTCAATTACGTAAAGTGCAAAATTATCAACTAACTACAGTGTTATTATGCACCTGGCGTGCGGCGGCCCTAAATTGTTGCTCCTGGGGCCCAGTGAGCAGAAGCAAAGAGGGGATGGGCCCGGCCTGCCAGCTTGTCAGGACCCCCCCTCTTTGTTTCTGCTCACTGTGCCCCATACACTAGTAAGGGCAGTAAGGCCTTTATGGCAGCCCTGTTCCTGCCTATCGTGAAATGACACTTGTTGACAGCCCATACTACATGAAGTATGCACCTAGTCTGCATAGATCATGGGATGACAGACATCCATTGCTGACTACCTTATAGTTGCTATTTCATCTAAGCATTCACTCAATCTTAATGAAAGCATACATACAGATATATTCATTGTCTATCTAATAGAATTATGACAGGTGTCCAGATGTGCGCTAACTATGTTTGTGCCTATCGTGAAATGACCCCTGTTGCCAGCCCGTAGTTCATGAAGTATGCAGCTAATCTGCATAGATTATGGGATGACGACAACTGTCCAGACCTGCATCCCACCACAAGAAACACTCTGGAGAATGAAATCATCCTCGGTTCTCAAACTGTTGGGGTGCTGCTGTGGGACCCTATTTTCAGAGGTGATGTCCTCCACTCAAGTCTCAAAAGGCTGAAAGGGTCTTCAGGAGAGGGGTGGGTAGTCGAACTAGTCTAGGACATCAGACGGTGACCTCTGTAGCTGTAATGTCATATTCCTATGGTTCCAATCAGGTGCGGACGTGTTATTGGTGCAACTTGTGCGACTGCGCACGGGCCAAGAGATAAGAGGGCCCATTCCACCTCCAGATGGAATTGTGCATTATAATGAGCTATTGGGCTGCAAAGTGCTCATATATTGTACTTGCCCAGGGGTCCTCTTCTGTCTGTGTCCGCCAGTGGCTCCAATATAAAATTAATTTCCTGCAATGAGAAACACATCACATTAATAATTTCTAGGCAATCAAGATCAATACAATCAATCCTATCACTACCACTATGGGCTTTAGGAAAGTTGAGAGTATATTGTTTAACCAAACTCTGATAGACCCCATATGGGAAAAGGAATTTCATCCCTCCTTGGATATATCTCCAGCTTTTTGTTGCAGCGCCTTTATCTTATCCATGTTTCTCTCAATTGAATCGTGTGCATCTTCAATCTAGGAGCAGCATTCCTCACCTATAACAGCACAAGTTCCACCTTCAATTACCAACAGGTTGTCAAGAGCCATTCTGTTCTGAAGGGCCACCTTTCACATTTGGTGACATCACAAGTAGTAGCTTATAAGGGCAAAACCAACAACCAAAACATTCCGTGAAATGACAAATAAGAGCTAATGTGGGCAGAGCCAACAAGCATAACATTTGGTGACATCACATGAAGCATGACATTTCGTGACATGAAGCATGAAAACCAGAGCAAATAGGTATAGGAGGTCCTCAACAAGCTAAACAAGTAAACAAAAGCAAGAAAAAAAAAACCTTAAAAATATTCTTCATTATAATACTCGTTAAAATTTGGAAAATTTAGCAACATGTATAAACATACAAAAACCTGAAGATATATCGAGCAGGGTGACGGGGTGTTAAACTCTAAAGTCCCTAATAGGACCCTGTGTTCACCCCTACCTATCGCGGAGGTTGGCACCCTAAATTATAAGCAATATGGCGCCTCCTCTCACCGTAGACTGACCCTATTGGTCCCTATATGACCCTATTCTTCAATTGAGCACCAACCAAATATCAAGACACCTTAAACACTCGTTTGCCGAGAGATTCTACTGCGCAAGTGCGGTAAGTGGCGCCATATAGCTGCAGGCAAACTTCTTTTTCCTCCATCAAAATTGCGACACTAGCGGCACTTTGCGTAGTAGCATCTATCGGCAAGCGTTAGATGCTACTGCGCACACACGGGCGCCATTTTGCTGGAGGAAAAAGAAATTTGCTTGCAGCTATATGGCGCCGCCGGCCACGCTTGCGCAGTAGCATATCTCGGCAACCCAGAGATGCTACTGCGCGGGCGGTGGGGCCATTTTGCTGCATGTAAATTTCAGGTTTAGAACACAATTACACATGCAGCATTTAAAATAGTAGGCAGGTCACTGAAGGCACAGTGACCTGTCAGAGGACAGAGATAGACGTACATCAGCAGAGCATCACATAAAGCCCCTCCCTAAAGGCCCGCCCCGAAGCACGAGAATCTCATTAACTGAAAATAAATATAATGAAAGAACAACAGGACGGATTTCATCAAGCAAGGTATCATATTAATCAGTGTAATGTCACCCACCTGACAGTCTATGTAGTTTACTACGCACAATCCTGCTGACAGGTGCACTTTAACTGAATACTGCATAAGAACCAAATCCCGACGCGTTTCCCCCTTCTCCATTTTAGGGGTTCATCAGAGGATAGTGGTAAGATGCAATGGTGTCTGCAGTGTGCACCAAGACCAGCAATAAAGGACCCAGTACAACCCTGGGGATATTGTATCCTATGAGGAGCTATTATGACCATTGTTTATTAGAGGGATTGAGTCATTCCGTGACCTTCAAGTGTTGGCTGTTCCTGCCGGCTTCCATTGAAGTGCATTGCCCAATATACTAGATTCAAAAATGAATCCTACAAATATGAGGGAATATTTGAATACTTTCACTATATATGGAGGTAATATGTATATACATTGATGTTATACAAGGATTTCCCAATATCGGTTGGATTTATATTTTTATCTGAACTGTATATTACTATATGTCTCAATAGCACCCGACATTACATAATTATATTCAGGTTACCTGTGTTCCCTTTACAGGGTATAACTTTAATCTCCCAGATTTGGATGATTATAAAACAATACATGGCCAAAAATTGATAAGTCGTCGTGTTCCAGTTATGGCTGAGGGGATACTCTCAATTATGATTATTCTATGGATCTGATGAGCAAGAAAGTCAGTAACCAATAAAATGTGATGGATAATTGGTAAATCATTGTCATTTCTGTACTTGGAGATAAATCCTCTCACATCCTATATATCTACTATTGGAAGAAATGCTGTGAAACTTAGACATCACCTAATCTGAGGGATTCACTATTTGTTTTGGACCTGCTTGTGTTATATAGAATAAAGACTCCTTAATGAATAAAAAAATAAATGAGAAATAGATGATAGAAGAGAATGAACGACACAACAAGAGGTGACATAGAGCCAAATTACCTCTCTCCACGATCTGCAAGCCTCAAATGGAATGTTGGCTCTGCAGCTCCTACTATTAGGTTTGAGTAAGCAACCTATTTTATCTAAAGAACAGGAATCTATTAAAGTCTCATCTTCACAACACATGTTTATGAAAATGTATAGTGGCACAAACCAAGGAGATTACTAAGGATGTCAAAAGAATTGTCGATAATCATCAGGCTGGAAAAGTTTACAAAACCATCTCTAAACCGTTTGGACTTCACCAATCTACAGTCAGACAGATTGCATTCAAATGGAGGAAATTCAAGACCATTATTGCACTCACCAGTAAGGTTCGACGAACATTTACTACAAGAGCAAGTCATATTGAAGTCCGCAAGGATACCAAGGTAACCTCTAAGCATCTAAAGGCCTCTCTCTCACATTAACTAATGTTAATGAGTCCAGCTAATGTTAATGAGCCACTGCTCTCCAAAAGAATATTGCTGCCCAAGATTCCCTGGACAGCTCGGAAGGCTATTGGAACAATGTTTTGTCAATGCCCGAGATGAAAATAAAGCTGTTTGGTTTAAATCAGAGCCATTATGTCTAGAGAAAGAAAAATACTGTATTACAGCACAAAAACCTCATACATCTGTAAAACGCTGTGGTGGTAATTTCATAGTTTGAGTCTGCTTTGCTGCATCTGGGCTAGGACGGTTTGCCATCAATGATAGTGCAATGAATTTCAAGACATCTCTCCATGAACTGAATCTCCAGAGAATGCGAGTCACACAGCTAGACAGTGACAAAAAACATTCAAGTAATTCTACAAAAGAATGGTTGAAGAAGAACAGTTAAAGGGTCTGATTTATTAAAACTTTCATGCCAGAATTCTGGTGTAAAAGCTTTGAAAGGTTGCAAAATGTAGGCGCAACTCTGAGTTCAACCTAAATTTTGCGACTTTTAGCATCTTCACCCCAGATTCTACCAGCTCTGTCTGAAAGGGTGGAGCTGGAGTGGGGCAGGGGCTTGGTGGGGGCGTGATGCCACAGCTCGTCTAATTCATGACTAGCTATGGCATTCCCTATGCCAGAAATCTCACTCCAGTACCTGATCGTGAGATTTCTGATGTAGAGCACACCACTTTTCAGGCTCTCCAGATTAATGAAGAGGCATGCTCCTCTTCATGAATTGGGAGCCTCTGACTCCACAACGCCAGTTGTGAACAGCACCAGTTTTGATGAATCTGGCCCAGTGTTTTGAAATGACCAAGTTAAAGTCCTGACAATCATATAAAAAGGTGTGAAAGGACCTGAAGCCAGCAGTTCATGGGTGAAAAACCCACCAACATACTAGAATTGAAGCTGTTTTGTAGCCAGAGTAATTGGCTATCATTCCTCCAAGCTGATGTACAGAACTAATCAATTACCAGAAACGTTTAGATGCAGTTATTGCTGCACATGGAGGTCACATCGGATACAAAAAGCAAAGGTTCACATACTTTTACCTCAAAGCCATGTGACATTGGAATATTTTCCCCCTTTGAAAGATGATAGTCGAATATTTCTAGCTCATTTGTTTCTATTTATCTACTTTTACGACTTGTGCGAAAATTTAATTTAGTTTTAAGTCAAATTGATGCTGAAATATGAACAAATCTGAAGGGTTCATAAACTTTCAAGCACCACTGTAAACTAAGAACAAGGAATAAAACTCCTTTGTATGTAAACATTACAGTCACTATTCATAGGTGGTATAGAGACAGAGAGAGCCACATAAAGGCTACTGCAGGTTCATCTGAAGTCACAGTTTTACTTTATGCTCCGTACCATTGATATTATGCTTCCACTCCTATCACACATGAATAGCCAGGATGGAGAAAGGTTGCCTTTCAGCCATGTTTACTTGATGAGCATGTTACCTTCTCTGGCCTGCTATCATTATATTCTGAACACCTCTTCCATTTTCCAGCATATCCATTAATGACCCTGTAAGCTTAAAGGGCACAACCACCCCACTTCACAACCATACGACTTGGTTCTTTATTTTAATATGTAATTGGTTTCTTTGTGTCTCAGCACTTTTATGTGCTTTCATCCTTTTTCTAATTCAGCATGCTTTTCAATTGAATGTCATTTGTTGTAAAACTAGAATGCAATTTATACTACAGATGTTTTTATTTTATTGCTTTAATTGCCGTATTTTTATCTTACTTTCTGAAAGTTGTTAAATCTTTTCTCTTTATTTCCTCTATAATTTAGTAAGAGCTTTAAATCGAATGCCTTTCATACGTGGCCATGTTCTCGCACTGTACAAGTGGAAGCTTTTAGCCTTGCTGTTGTCATTGTTCCACACACAGCCAGCTTTCAATTCAAGATTCTTTACCATTGAGATGCCCCTTTTTAATACTACTCCTTTTATTCCTGTTCTAGAAATACAAAGGTGGTCGTTGTGATGACATTCTGAAATGGAAGCCACCTAACATGAATTCTGTGGACTTTCGATTGAAAATAACAAAAATAGGTGGAGAAGGGTAAGTTCTAGTTTTCTGTTGTGTGTGTTCTGAATATCTGAGGGTCCTTCATAAACCTAAATAGATATTTTCTTTTATTTCTAACTTAATGGGAGCATTTTATATTGTTTTTCCTTACAACTCACCACTACTACCATACTGTTCTTCTACTGTGTTTTCTAAAGCTGGGCTTATTAGCTCAAACACATATCTTACTCTGATGATGTTTATAGACTACTTGCACTTTATGAAAATTACCTCTTTGAAGTCAAGGAGAGGGATATGTCCTAATCCCTACCAATCTGGCGTGATTCACTTCCTAAAGACAGTACTAAAATGATACCTTGACCTCAGGAATGTTGGTCAAGCCAAATTGGGTGGGATTAGGACATGGCACCTTGATTTGTTTGCACAGTGGCTTATAGGAGTTGTCCACTACTTGGACAACCCCTTCTCATTACCCATGTTTGGCCCCGATAAAATAAAAGCACTTATACTCCCCTCCTGTGCCAGCGCTGTTCCAGCGGTGTCAGCACTCGCGTTCCCAGGGCTCACTGTTCCCACCTCCAGACATATAAGTAATTAACCGGAATTGAGCTGCCAGCCGCACCTCTCGCTTCCTCTTGATTACCTTCATGCCTGAAGGTGGGAACAGTGGCGCCAGCTCATAACAACCTCACGTGAGCCCCGGGAACTCGAGTGCTGCCACCGCTGGAACGGTGGCAGCACTGGAGGTGAGTATAAGCTTTTTTATTTTAACAGGGGAAATCAGAAGGGTTTGTCCAAGTAGTGGACAACCCCTTTAACCTTTTAACTTTCCAATGACAGAGCGAGCTTTAGACATACACAAATCACTTTATGTAAAAGCTATTTTGTTTTACAACTTTAAAAACACTCCAAAGTGCTGCCCGCTAGCCACGTCCCAGCAATGTAAGTTCCTATGTACCGCCTATTGTCAAGTGTTCTCAATCTTCGATCTGTAGCAGCATTTGACAAAATACAGGAAGTGGGGGCAGGTCTTTGTCTTTCTGTTTGTTTTCCGGTCTGTCAACCTGCAAACAAAAGTGAGAAGAGGAATTTCAATTCAGGGGACTCAAACTACTGGACAATGGCAGGAGCTGTGCATGCTGGGAAGTGAGAGAAAGGAGATTCCAGTATATATAAGGCCGAATGCAGATGAAGAGGAATAGCCCAGAGCAGATGGGAAGTTACTGATCATGAGAATCAGGATAGTGTTTGGACATGTTAGCCTTTTGTGTGTATCAGAAGCAGTTCTATGTCGTTTGGTTAGAGGGCAGAGAGACTGTGCTTTACAACAAGTTTTGTATGAAAGAGCACATACACTATAAGGGTGGCTGCAGATGAGGGTATGAGAAATTGTCCGAGTTTCATCCAGAAAACGCGGGATGATTGTTTTCCAATTTACATCCCATTATCCTCAATGTGCCATTTTTGTCCATGTTTTATATCTGTGTAATGTCTGTGTGCAATCAGTTTTCATACAACTACTTTAAAATATGTACATGATCATATAAAGTTTCCTAGATTTATAATAGAGATGTATCCGCAAATATCAGATGCCATTCGGATGTTTCAGGTGAAATCCGTTTTTTTTTCTTTACGCACCCATAAGCTGGAATGGGTGAGTCTCATCTGAGATTTGGAAGAAAGTAGTTCATACTGCCATTTTTTTTCTCATAGACAGCCGTATTGAATAACATGGGTCAGTGTGCTGTCCGTGTACTATCTGATCAAAAATTGGGTAGACATCCGATTTATATGCTCTTCTGCATGAGCCCTAAAGCTTACTCCCAATCTAACAGATATATTATACTATGTATAAATATATTAGCTACATGAAAATTGCTCATCGTTGCACACACTTTCTGAAGGCTTCTGATCTACAATTTCACAGCATATCTTCTTTGTTTGTGGTCTTTGTTACATCGGGTTCCTGTACTGTAATCTATTGTGGGACAACATTGTAATATAAGTCCTAAATTCTGCATTTAGTAGTGTATCTGTCAACAAATTGTACACATTTCCCAGAAGAAACCGAATTGTTAATGCCAAAGTTTACGATAGCGCAAATTATATCAGGATTAGCGAAGCAAGTATTTGCATATGTGGCTTATATGTACAGTACAGACCAAAAATTTGGACACACCTTCTCATTTAAAGATTTTTCTGTATTTTCATGACTTTGAAAATTGTACATTCACACTGAAGGCATCAAAACTATGAATTAACACATGTGGAATTATATACTTAACAGGTTCTTCAAAGTAGCCACCTTTTGCTTTGATGACTGCTTTGCACACTCTTGGCATTCTCTTGATGAGCTTCAAGAGGTAGTCACCGGAAATGGTCTTCCAACAATCTTGAAGGAGTTCCCAGAGATGCTTAGCACTTGTTGGCCCTTTTGCCTTCACTCTGCGGTCCAGCTCACACCAAACCATCGCGATTGGGTTCAGGTCTGGTGACTGTGGAGGCCAGGTCATCTGGCGTAGCACCCCATCACTCTCTATCTTGGTCAAATAGCCCTTACACAGCCTGGAGGTGTGTTTGGGGTCATTGTCCTGTTGAAAAATAAATGATGGTCCAACTAAACGCAAACCGGATGTCGATAATTTTCATTGGTGTGTCTTGTATAGAATGCTTTCTACAGAACTTATAAAATATTTATTGGTAATCTTTTAGTTGTAAAAGCACAATATTATATATGGGGCTCTGCACTCTATATTACGATCTAGTTATACCTGTGTCAAATTGGAGATGTCAAGAGTCCACCAGTAGCATCAACTCTAGGGTCCACTGTTCGGCTACAATCAAATTTTATATTGCCCACATTCACAAATTTATATAATAAATGGTGTAGTCTCCTACATGAATGATTAGATGCTGCCTTTGTCTGTACATAGTGAAACGTGTATTGTGCCAACTATGCTAATGTAGTAGGGCGGCCCACTCATGCAAAGAGACCCACCTGGAGAATCACCTTTTTTCCTGTGGGCCAGTCTGAGCCTGCCCACAAATCAATTACTGGTAAAATCCTGCTTGATAAGTCCTACAGAAGATCTGGAGATTTATCATTCTTGGAATAAATGTTTTCTTATTGCCATTGATGAAATTATAATTGGTAACAATGGTTATATTGTTTTGATCATTAACCATAATTATCTAAGCCCCTGGTGGTTTACCAGAGGGCACTGTAAAAGGGCATATTCGCACGGCTGCCTACTAAGCTTTTTCGTGTTTATTTGCTTGGTAATATAATTTGCTTTGAAGAAAACTAAGATTCATCTTGAACAATTAAACAGACAGGTCTGACTTCCCAAGCTCCATCTTAGTTATTCAGAATGATGGATGTACTGTGCATTTCAATGAGGGTAACCACATTCATTTACATAGTTTGATTTAGCAGCTATTTATGTTTTGTATTTAAAGGCGAGCCCGATGCCTGTGTTTTTTAATGTTTATCACTGTAAGATATGCAGCGTGGGGCTTAATTAAATGTCCTAAGATATTATTAAATAGATCAGTCACAGACTAGTATTCACAATCTGTGGCTTTTTAAAGGGAACCTGTCAGGCGATTCATGCTGCCCATCTCTCTGGCAGCCTGATCCAGAGCCTGGCTGCATGATTGCAGCCAGGCATATTTTTCTCAGAAACACTCCAGCAAAACAGAAAAAATATAAGAATATAAGATTTGATCGGGGACCTTAGCCAAAGATTAGACTAGTCCGGCACAATCCCCGTTCGGCTTTTCCCTGCATCGCTCCAGGTTATTGACAGGTCTCTACCATAGCAATAGACTTGTCAATCACAAAGAGCAGTGCTGAGAAAAGCCAGCCAGAGGTAGAGTCAGACTAGTTTCATGCAGCCAAGCTCTGAGTCACGTTTCCTGTGGTTTGGACAGCATGAATAGCGTGACAAATTCCCTTTAACCCATTTACTCCTGAGGGTGGTTTGCACGTTAATGACCGGGCCAATTTTTACAATTCTGACCACTGTCACTTTATGAGGTAATTACTCTGGAACTCTTCAATGGATCCCCCTGATTCTGAAATTGTTTTTTCGTGACATATTGTACTTCATGATAGTGGTAACATTTCTTCGATATGTCTTGCGTTTATTTGTGAAAAAATCAGAAATTTGGCAAAAATTGTGAAAATTTCATAATTTTCAAAATTTGAATTTTCATGGCCTTAAATCAGAGAGAGATGTCACACAAAATAGTTACTAAATAACATTTCCCACATGTCTACTTTACATCAGCACAATTATGAAGCCAATTTTTTTGTTGTTGTTAGGAAGTTATAAGGGTTAAAAGTTGACCAGCAATTTCTCATTTTTCCAACAAAATTTACAAAACCATTTTTTTTGGGACCACATCACATTTGAAGTGACTTTGAGGGGCGTTTATGACAGAAAATACCAAAAAGTGACACCATTCTAAAAACTGCACCCCTCAAGGTGCTCAAAACCACATTCAAGAAGTTTATTAACCCTTCAGGTGCTTCACATGAATTTTTGGAATGTGGAAGAAAAAAATGAACATTTAACTTTTTTCACAAAAATGTTACTTTAGACCCCAATTTTTTTTATTTTCGCAATGGTATCAGGAAAAAATGGACCCCAAAATTTGTTGTGCAATTCCTCCTGAGCACGCCGATATCCCATATGTGGGGTTAAACCACTGTTTGTGAGCACAACAGGGCTCGGAAAGGAAGGAGCGCCATTTGACTTTTTGACTGTAAACTTTGCTTAAATAATTAGCAAAGGCCATGTCGCATTTGGGGAGCCCATGATGTGCCTAAACAGTGGAAACCCCCCACAAGTGACACCATTTTGGAAACTAGACCCCTCAGGGAACTTATCTAGATGTGTGGTGAGCACCTTTAATCCCCAGGTGCGTAACAGAAGTTTAGAACATTGAGCCATAAAAATAAAATTTTCACATTTTTCTCCCAAAAAATGTTTTTCAGCCCCCAATTTTGCATTTTCATAAGGGTAACAGGAGAAATTGCACAATGCAATTTTTTGTGCATTTACTCCTGAGTAACCCGATACCCCATATGTGGGGGAAAACCACTGTTTGGGCACACGGCAGGGTTTGGAAGGGAAGGAGCGCCATTTGACTTTTTGAATGTAAAATTTGCTTGAATAATTAGCAGATGCCATGTTGCGTTTGGGGAGCCCCTAATCTGCCTAAACAGTGGAAACCCCCCACCAATTGAAACCATTTTGGAAACTACACCCCTCAAGGATTTTATCAAGGGGTACAGTGAACATTTTGAACCCAGAGGTACACACGTGTTCAAAATTGTTGGTACCCCTCATTTATTGAAAGAAAAACCCACAATGGTCACAGAAATAAATTGAATCTGACAAAAGTAATAATAAGTTAAAAATCTATGAAAATGAACAAATGAAAGTCAGACATTACTTTTCAACCCTGCTTCCACAGAATTAAAAAAAAAATAATCTCATGAAATAGGCCTGGACAGAAATGATGGTACTCTTAACTTAATATTTTGTTGACCAACCTTTTGAGTCAATCACTGCAATCAAGCGATTCCTGTAACTGTCAATGAGACTTCTGCCCCTCTCGACAGGTATTTTGGCCCACTCCTCATGAGCAAACTGCTCATTTGTCTTATGTTTGAAGGTTGCCTTTTCCAGACGGCATGTTTCAGCTTTTTCCAAAGATGCTCCGTAGGATTTAGGTCAGGGCTCATAGAAGGCCACTTCAGAATAGTCCAATGTTTTCCTCTTAGCCATTCTTGGGTGTTTTTAGCTGTGTGTTTTGGGTCCTTATCCTGTTGCAAGACCCATGATCTGCGACTGAGACCAAGCTTTCTGACACAGGGCAACACATTTCTCTCTAGAATCCCCTGATAGTCTTGAGATTTTATTGTACCATGCACAGATTCCAGACACCCTGTGCCAGATGCAGTAAAGCAGCCCCAGAACATAAAAGAAACTCCTCCATGTTTCACAGTAGGGACAGTGTTCTTTTTTTGATATGCTTCATTTTTCCATCTGTGAACATAAAGCTGATGTGCTTTGTCAAAAACTTCCATTTTTGTCTCATCTGTCCATAGAACATTCTCCCAGAAGCTTTGTGGCTTGTCAACATGTTGTTTGGCAAATTCCAGTCTGGCTTTTTTGTGATTTTTTTTCAACAATGGTGTTCTCCTTGATCGTCTCCCATGAAGTCCACTTTGGATCAAACGACGACGGATGGTGCGATCTGACACTGATGTTCCTTGAGCTTGAATTTCACCTTTCATCTCTTTAAAAGTTATCCTGGGCTCTTTCTCTTTCCCCATGACGGCACCACGGAGAGAGGGGATCCGCCCTTCAAGGACAGGAAACCTACAGATAAAAAGGGCGGCACCTCTCTCCCGCCAGTTGGTTTCCTGTCCTTGACGGGACCTACAGATGAAAAATCCTGAAAAAAGAAGAAAGAAGATTTTACTTACCAGGCCCGACCAGTCCGGCTCAGGCAGCGGGGGTTCCCTGCCTCGGCTGGTGCGGTGTCCTGAAGCGCCACAGCTGGGGTCAGCGGGCCTCTAGGGTGGCAGGGAGATGCGAAGCAAGCGCGGTCTCCTGTGGCGTCGGGCCCAGGCGGTAAGTATAGGGGTCCGGGGCTCGGGTTGAGATAGGCCTGAGCCCTGGGTCAGGGCCTGGGCCTTCTGCAGCGCACGCCCCGCATGCTTGCCTGATAGCAATTCGGCGTTTGGGCGGGTGCGCGCGCGCTGACGCTCCCCCAGGCGCGCGCGCCGGAAGTGACGCGGAGGCGCCCGGAAGTGATGCAGCCGCAGGTCCCTATGGGAGCGGCAAGTTCAAACGCGCGCGCGGGAAAGGTAATAAGTAGGACACAGCGGTGCCCTAGCCAGAGGGGGGCGCTCCCCGCATCGGTGTTGGAGGGGGTGGGGGTGGTCCCCTGCATAGCTTAAATAGCCAGGGAAGCAATGGGAAAATGCTTCCTGGCATACGTTGAAACCAGCAGCATGAGTGACCAGGAGCCCCAGGAGGTGCAGTCCCTGCGCCCCCACTCACCATCTCCATCACCATCGCCTCAGAGGAAACGCACGAAAGGACCTTCCAGTGGCCCTCCGCGTCAACATACTCAAGGTGACGGAGGAAGCAGTCGGTCCGGCAGGTCTTCACAGCGTGGCAAAGATTCCGGCATGGCATCAGCCTCGGCGAAAGACCCAGCTACCAGAGCAGGTTCCTCTTCGAATGCGGTATTCCTCTCTCTTTCGGGGCGGTTAGTGATCTTCGTGAAAGTTCACTTGTAACTTGGGCCCTCCCCCCTCTCTTTTTTCTTCCTAGGGAAGGAAGAGCACGGGGAAGTTTAAACACAGGGCCTGCGCACTTTGCGCAGCGGATCTACCCACCACATGACAAAAGAGACTATGTAGCTCATGCATCGAGCAAACCATCTGTGAGGAGACCCCTAAGTTTGCTACCAAGCTCAGATCCCTGATAAAATCGCAAGTCGAAGATACCTTTAAATCCCTCCAAAAGGGGGGGAAGAAGCATAAAAAAACTAGGTACCTTTCCCCGGAGTCAGAGTCTAGTAAATCAGATGAGGAAGTTGCGGCATCTGAATCATCCTGTTCATCATCTGCTTCCTCATTTTCAGAGGACGGTGGTCGTAACTGTTTCCCTATAGACGGAACAGATAGCTTAATCAAAGCAGTTAGGTCCACCATGGGGTTTGTAGATCCTCATCCCAAAAAGTCCATCCAAGAGATAATGTTCAGTGGCTTAGGTCAGAAAAGAAAGAGATCCTTCCCTCTTAATGATCAGGTACACGATCTGATTAAGAGAGAATGGAAGAAACCAGAGAGGAAAGGGTTGTTGGCCCCAAAAAGGAAATACCCCTTTGAGGACCCTGTATGCTCTTTCTGGAATAAAGCGCCAAAAATTGACGTGGCGATAGCAAAAGCTTCTAAAAAATATTCCCTGCCGTTTGAAGACATGGGGGTACTCAAAGACCCTATGGACAAAAAAGCAGACTCCTTTCTGAAAGGAGCCTGGGAAGCGGCGGGGGGGGGGTTAAAACCTGCAGTGGCAGCCACTTGTACAGCCAGATCCTTGATGGTTTGGCTGGACCAGCTGAAATCTCAGCTAAAAGACAAGACTTCAAGGGAGGATATTATAGGGACCATCCCTGTGATGAAAGGCGCAGCGGCTTTTCTGGCAGACGCCTCAGCCGACTCCGTCAGACTGTCAGCCAGAGCAGGGAGTTTTTCAAATGCAGCTAGGCGGGCTCTATGGCTCAAATGCTGGCCAGGCGACCTCCAGACAAAATCGAAGCTGTGCTCCATCCCGTGTGAAGGGGAATTTTTGTTCGGATCTACCCTGGATGACATCCTGGATAAAGCCGGGGATGACAGAAAACGATTTCCGGTCCTCTCCGGTTCATCATTCAGGAAGGGTTTTCGGAGCCAAAAATTCATGCGAAGGAGGCCCCCCAAAGATCAAGATAGGTGGAAAGATAGGAAACAGAGGAAGGCCAAGGGGTTTATGTTCAACAGGCCCCTCAGTGACAGCAAGAAGCCCCCCCAATGAAACGCAGCCCCAGGTGGGGGGAAGACTGCTCCATTTCCTTCCAGCCTGGGAAAAGATTTCAAATGTGGGCTGGATTTTGGGCCTGATAAAATCTGGGCTAAAACTCCAGTTCCTCTCCACTCCCCGAGGAAATTTCACAGTAACCCCCGTAAGGTCCTCAGTGGTAGAGCAGTTGGCTCTAGAACAGGAAGACCTAGACCTAGTGGACAGAGCGGTCCTGCAGGAGGTCCCAGCTCAGGAGGCAGGCGAGGGTTTTTACTCCCCCCTATTCCTCAGGAGAAAACCGGACGGTACACTCAGGACTATCGTGAACCTGAAGAAATTAAACAAGTTCTTGAATATACAACCTTTCAAGATGGAGTCAATAAAAACTTGTGTGAAATTACTGTTTCCAGGCTGTTTCATGACGGTCTTAGACCTAAAAGACGCCTACTATCATGTCCCCATTCACAGGGACTACTAGAAATTCCTGAGGGTAGGTATACCAATAAGGGGCGCTATCAGACACTTCCAGTATGCGGCTCTTCCCTTCGGGTTAGCAATAGCCCCCAGAGTCTTCACGAAAGTGGTGTCGGAAGTCATGGCTCATCTGAGGGAGAGGAACATCCTGATAGTCCCATACCTGGACGATCTACTGTTTATAGGCAACTCATTCAGCCACTGCAAAGACCAGCTAGCAGTAGTCATGGATTCTTTGACGAGTTTGGGATGGCTTCTAAATCTAAAAAAATCCAGATTGGAGCCAGTTCAGCTACAGGAATACTTAGGTATCCTGTTAGATTCAAGGAGTCAGGAATGCCGTCTTCCGGAAGAGAAAGTCCAAAATATGATAGCCCGTGTGTCCTATGTGGGAAAGCATCCGGTTATGACACTAAGGGGAGCAATGTCCCTCCTAGGTTCTATGACTGCCTGCATCCCGGGTGTCCGCTGGGCTCAGTTGCACACCAGGGTCTTACAATGGGAGATTTTGGGGGCGGAAAAATCTCTAAGAGGGCACTTAGACGGTCGACTGACCTTATCCTCAAAAACTTTACTTTCCCTAACATGGTGGACAAAGGAAGAAAATCTAGGCAGGGGCGTCCCATGGACAATACCGACACCCCAGATTCTGACGACAGATGCAAGCCCCAGGGGGTGGGGGGCTCATCTAGACGACCGAGTGGCTCAGCGGGTCTGGGCAAAAGGGGTGGAAGGTTCTTCCTCCAACATGAAAGAACTTCTGGCGGTGAAGTATGGCCTCTTGGAATTTCTAAACATGCTAAAAGGTCACCACGTGAGAGTGTTCTCGGACAACCGAGTAGTGGTGGCATATCTAAATCACCAGGGGGTACCCAGTCCATCTCCCTTCTTCAGGCGTCAAGCTCCATCCTCCACGTAGCAGAGAAGAATCTAGAGTCCTTATCAGCTCTGCACATAAAAGGGTCAATGAACATCACGGCGGACTTCCTAAGCCGGACCCAGTTGAGACAGGCGAATGGGAGCTGAACCAGCTAGTGTTCAAAAAGATCACGAGGGCTTGGGGAATCCCATGTATAGACCTATTCGCCAACTGGAAAAACAAAAAGGTGGACACCTTTTGCTCGATTGACCCCAGGGGGAGCCCAGTAGCACTAGACGCTTTCTTGATCCCATGGGACCACCAGCTAGTATATGCATTTCCTCCGATTGTTCTCATTCCGGCAGTTCTGAGGAAGATCAGGGAAGACGAGGCAAATGCGATCCTGATCGCCCCCTTCTGGCCAAGAAGGCCTTGGTTTTCTTGGCTGAGGATCATGTCTGTCACCGACCCCTGGGTCCTTCCGGAAGTTCCGGACCTGCTGTCTCAGGGTCCAGTACTCCACCCGCAGGTAACAAACCTGCACTTGACAGCTTGGAATTTGAGAAGTCACTCTTGAGGGATAAAGGGTTTTCCCCCAATCTAATCTCTACCTTGCTGCGGAGTAGAAAACCTGTAACTACTAGGCTCTACGGGAAAACTTGGAAGAAATTCCTTTCCTTTGCAGGTACGGATATAGTGGGGGAGGCCCCCGTGTTTACCATCCTGGAGTTCCTTCAGAGGGGGTTGGAGCTGGGGTTGGCCACGAGCACGTTGAAGGTTCAGGTGGCAGCTCTGGGAGCCCTGTATAACTGCAACCTGGCAAGGGATAGATGGGTCTCCAGGTTCATCAGGGCATCTCATAGATCCAGGCCCATCCCCTCCCGGAAGGCTCCTCCGTGGGATTTAAATCTTGTTCTTTCAGCCCTGACCAGAGGCCCCTTTGAACCTCTAGGGGAAGCGTCCCTAAAAATCTTGTCCCTTCTGGTAGCCCTCACCTCGGCTCGCCGCATTAGTGACATCCAAGCACTATCCGCAGGACCCCCCTTTACACAGATTCTAGACGACAGAGTGACACTTAGGACCGACCCTGCGTACCTTCCTAAGGTGGGATCCCTTTTTCACAGGTCACAGGAGGTCACCCTCCCTTCCTTCTGCGCAGCCCCAAAAAACAAGGGGGAAGAGGCCCTTCACACCTTGGACGTCAGGAGGTGCATTATGCAATATTTAGAGGCCACACGGGAGTGTAGGAAGGACAGGGCTCTTTTTGTGTGCTTCCAGGGATCTCGGAAGGGACAGAAAGCTTCCAAAGGAACCTTGGCAAGGTGGATAAGGGAAGCCATTTCCCTGGCTTATTCCTCAAGCGGGGAAACAGCGTCAGTGGGCCTAAGGGCTCACTCGACGAGGGCAGTGGCAGCCTCCTGGGCGGAGAAGGCCGGAGCTTCAATCGAACAGATATGTAGAGCGGCGACCTGGTCTTCTCCCTCCACATTCTTTAAACACTACCGGCTGGATCTAACATCGTCTTCAGATCTTACCTTTGGCAGAAGGGTTCTGGAAGCGGTGGTCCCTCCCTAATCTTTACTGCTCTGCAATCTCTGCCATCATGGGGAAAGAGAAAGAGTAGTTACTTACCGGTAATGAAATTTCTCGGAACCCATGACGGCACCCGTACATTCCCTCCCCTTTTTTCTTACACATGGGTGTGCACAATCGTTACTACCTGTTTGTTTAGTCACAGGGTGTGCCTGGGAAAAAAAAAAAAAATACATATATAATATAAATAAAAATGCCATATTTGGTGTTACTAACCTGGCGGTCCTCTCGGTGCTCTGTAAACCAACTGATGCGGGAGAGAGGTGCCGCCCTTTTTATCTGTAGGTTTCCTGTCCTTGAAGGGCGGATCCCCTCTCTCCGTGGTGCCGTCATGGGTTCCGAGAAATTTCGTTACCGGTAAGTAACTACTCTTTTGGTTCCATTCGTATTATCCGTCTCTTTGATTTGTCATCAATTTTCCTCCTGCGGCCATGTCCAGGGAGGTTGGCTACAGTCCCATGGATCTTAAATTTCTGAATAATATGTGCAACTGTAGTCACAGAAACATCAAGCTGCTTGGAGATGATCTTATAACCTTTACCTTTAACATGCTTGTCTATAATTTTCTTTTTAATCTCCTGAGACAACTCTTTCCTTTGCTTCCTCTGGTCCATGTTGAGTGTGGTACACACCATGTCACCAAACAGCACAGTGAGTATCTATAGCCCTATATACAGGCCCACTGACTGATTACAAGATTGTAGACACCTGTGATGTTAATTAATGGACTCAACTTGATTTAACATGTCCCTTTTGTCACATTATTTTCAGGGGTACCATCATTTCAGTCCAGGCCTATTTCATGAGTTAAATTTTTTTAAAATTCTGTGGAAGCAGGGTTGGAAAGCAATGGCTGACTTTCATTTGTTCATTTTCATAGATTTTTAATTTATTATTACTTTTGTCAGATTCAATTTATTTCTGTGACCATTGTGGGTTTTTCTTTCAATAAACGAGGGGTATCAACAATTTTGACCACATGTGTATGACACAGAATTTGATAACATTAGGTCATTATATTGTTACGTTGTCATTGGTCTTGAGCGCAAGTGCTCTCTACTTGAGTTTGCATCAGATACTCTGGTATGCACCAAGTATCGCGGGTGCTCAAGTGACATGCTTGAGTCCCCGACCGCATGTTTCACAGTTGTTAGACACCCAAAAAAAACATGTGGGGATCGCTTGAGCATGGCAGGCAATCCCCGCAAGTTTTTTTGGGCTGTATAACAGCTGCAAAACATATGGGGCAGAGACTCAAGCACCCACGATACTCGGTGCATATCCGAGCACCCGATGCAAACTCAAGTAGCAAGCAATTGTGCTCAACACTAGTCGCCATATCGTCGTCATTTTTTTTTTTTTTACTTTTGAAAAAACCCCAACACAACCCTGGCACAACCCCAACCCTAGCCCAACCCTAACCCTGGCACAACCCCAACCCTTGCACAACCCCAACCCTAGCCCAAACCTTTCTTTTTTACGCCGTTCCTCGTGCGATATAAGTGATTAGTCGACTTTATTCTTTGGGTTGGTGTGATTCTAGCAATACCAGATTGATATCGGTTTTTATGATTGACAGCTGTCACACACTTAAAAAACATTTTTATTTGCATTGCCATATTTTGAGAGCTATAATTTTTCCATATTTCAGCCAAAAGACTCATGTGACGGCTTGTTCTTTGCGGGACAAGTGGACGTTTTTATTGGTACCATATTCGGGCACGTGACATTTTTTGATCGCTTTCTATTCCGATTATTGGGAGGCAGAATAAACAAAAACAACAATTCAAGAATCGTTTTTTCTTGTTCTTTTTTTGCCATTCCTCATGTGGTAAAATTGAAAAGGCCGCTTTATTCTTAAGGTCAGTACATTTACAGCGGTACCACATTTATATTGTTTTTTTATGTTTTGACGCTTTTACACAAAAACTATTTTATAGAAAAAATAAAGTTTTGTATCGCTTTATTCTGTGAGCTATAACTTTTTTATTTTTCGGCTGATGGAGCTGTATGGCGGCTTGTTTTTTGTGGGACAAGATGACTTTTTCATCGGTACCATTTTATTTTACATTCGTCTTTTTGATCGTGTTTTATTCCATTTTTTTATTTTTTTACAGTGTTCACTAAAGGGGTTATCTAGTGAGACAGTTTTATAGGTCAGGTCGTTCCGGATGCGGCGATACCAAATATGTGTACTTTTATTGTTTTTGTTTTTTTCATAATATTTATTTATGGGGACAGTATATATATATATTTTTGGATTATTATTTTTTTTATATATATATTTTTACATTTTTTTTTTCACTTTCTGACACTTTTCTTACTTTTACACATTGTCCCACTATGGGACTTTCACTTTTTGCAGTCTGATCGCCTGTATAGCATTGGGATGCAGCAGCATCGCCGTGCTATACAGTCTGTCAGCGCAGCACAGGGAGAAGTTACTTTGATTGCGCATGATCAAAATAACTTACTCCTGTCTGGTGACCCGGATGTCGTCATGACGACACCGGGGTCACCATGACAGCCACCGGGACCCGGCTCAGACAGCGCGGGATGCCAGAGAGGAGGTGAGTACCGGCGCTTACCTCCCCTTGCTCCTGGAATGCTGCGATCGACTTCGATCACAGTATTTTAGTGGTTAATGTGCAGGGAGCTGTGCGGGACATAGTTGCAGCTGACACCCGGCGGCAATCGCACCACTTGTGTACGGGCGCGATGGCATTATGCAATAATAGTACGTCCCTGGCCCAATAGGCCCAGCGCACAGGGATGTACTATTACTGACCATGTCAGAATGGGGTTAAGCTTAATATGTTACTGATGGTTCTTACACTATTTTTTTTTTTTTTAACTTACGTTGTTTTACTAAACAATTTTATAAACAATTACACATTGCATTTGGTAATAGAAAACATCCAGAGACATCACATCAACACAGATCTACATCTCTTACAGCAATGAGAACACATTAAAATAAACTGGTCGAATGAGTTATCACGTGCATATGAGTGATTTATTTGCCCTGTGGATGTCGCATCTTCTGGATTTATATAAAAAGGAAAAAAGAAAGGGTATTTACCTAGTTAGGATACAATTTAAACTTTGAACCCTCAACCACAACTTATCAAACTTGTGCTGTCTTTATCCTTTCCATGCTCAAATGGACTCTCATCATGATACACTACTCAAAAAAATAAAGGAAACACTCTAATAACACATCCTAGATCTGCATGAATGAAATATTCTCATTGAATACTTTGTTCTGTACAAAATTGAATGTGCTGACAACAAAATCACACAAAAATAATCAATGGAAATCAAATTTGTTAACCAATGGAGGCCTGGATTTGGAGTCACCCCCAAAATTAAAGTGGAAAAACACACTACAGGCTGATCCAACTTTGATGTAATGTCCTTAAAACAAGTCAAAATGAGGCTCAGTATTGTGTGTGGTCTCCACGTGCCTGTATGACCTCCCTACAATGCCTGGGCATGCTCCTGATGAGGTTGCGGATGGTCTCCTGTGGGATCTCCTCCCAGACCTGGACTAAAGCATCCGCCAACTCCTGGACAGTCTGTGGTACAACGTGACGTTGGTGGATGGAGCGTGACATGATGTCCCAGATGTGCTCAATATGATTCAGGTCTGGGGAACGGGTGGGCCAGTCCATAGCTTCAATGCCTTCATCTTGCAGGAAGTGCTGACACACTCCAGCCTCATGAGGTCTGACATTGTCCTGCATTAGGAGGATCCCAGGGCCAACCGCACCAGCATATGGTCTCAAGGGGTCTGTGGAGCTCATCTCGGTACCTAATGGCAGTCAGGCTTACCTCTGGCGATCACATGGAGGGCTGTGCGGCCCTCCAAAGAAATGCCACCCCACACCATTACTGAGCCACTGCCAAACCGGTCATGCTGAAGGATGTTGCAGGCAGCAGATCGCTCTCCATGGCGTCTCCAGACTCTGTCACGTCTGTCGCATGTGCTCAGTGTGAGCCTGCTTTCATCTGTGAAGAGCACAGGGTGCCAGTGGCGACTTTGCCAATCCCGGTGTTCTGTGGCAAATTCCAAGCTTCCTGCTCGGTGTTTGGGGTGTGAGCACAACCCCAATCTGCTGACGTCGGGCCCTCATACCACCCTCATGGAGTCGGTTTCTTACAGTTTGTGCAGACACATGCACATTTGTGGCCTGCTGGAGGTCATTTTGCAGGGCTCTGGCAGTGCTCCTCCTGTTCCTCCTTGCACAAAGGCAGAGGTAGCGGTCCTGCTACTGGGTTGTTGCCCTCCTATGGTCCCCTCCACGTCTCCTGGTGTACTGGCCTGTCTCCTGGTAGCGCCTCCAGCCTATGGACACTACGCTGACAGACACAGTAAACCTTCTTGCCACAGCTCACATTGATGTGCCATCCTGGATGAGCTGCACTACCTGAGCAACTTCTGTGGGTTGTAGAGTCTGTCTCATGCTACCACGAGTGTGAAAGCCCAACTGACATCCAAAAGTGACCAAAACATCAGCCAGAAAGCATTGGTACTGAGATGTGGTCTGTGGTCCTCACCTGCAGAACCACTCCTTTATTGAGGGTGTCTTGATAATTGCCAATAATTTCCATCTATTGTCTATTCCATTTGCACAACAGCATGTGAAATTGATTGTCAATCAGTGTTGCTTCCTAAGTGGACAGTTTAATTTCACAGAAGTTTGATGTACTTGGAGTTATATTCTGTTGTTTGAGTGTTCCCTTTATTTTTTTTAGCATATCTACTATATAATCGGCTTATCCCGTCTATCTCTCCGTCCAGGAAATCCCACGTCGCTGATTGGTCCGGCCGCTGGAGATAGCAGGGCTGACTCCGCCCATGTGGTCATGTGACTCACCAACTGCCCATGACGTACTGAACATGTTTTGTCAGTCACAGTGCGACATAGTTCAGTCACGTTTACTAAACACGTTCTGTCAGTCACAGTGTGACGTACTTCTGCGCTTATGTCAGGACTATTTGCGGCTGCAGCCAAGGAGTCTCCTGTTTCGCGTTCCACGGTGAGTGATGGGCTGTGGGCGGGGTTATCCCCCATCCCGTCACACCCGGCATCCACCGCACGCGCATTCATTGACAGAGCGCGCGGTGAATGCTGGGTGTGACACGATGGGGGATAACCCCACCCACAGCTCATCATTCACCGTGGTGCGCAGAACAGGAGACCCCTGGCTGCAGCCGCAAATAGTCGTGATGTAAGCGGATGCAAGAGCCGGGGAATTACGTACTGCTGTGCGTGGTCAGCAATGTTGTCACAAGCAGTATTGACCCCATGAGGTAATTACTAAATTTATTAGGGGCCCCGGGGGGATACATTGGGGGGTTAATTTAAAGTAGTGCACAACCCATTTAAACACTGCTACGCTGATTAGTCGCGCCCGGTCGGCCGTATACATATTCTAGAATACCCGATGCGTTAGAATCGGGCCACCATCTAGTATATATATAACAGTTGAAACCAGAAGTTTACATATACTATATAAAAAGACACATATGCATGTTTTTCTCAATATCTCACATGAAATCAGAATAAACCTTTCCCGTTTTAGATCAATTAGGATTACCATAATTTTTAATATTTGCCAAATGCAAGAATAATGAGAGAGAGAGAAAATGTTTTAAGGCATTTTTATTACTTACTGCAAAGTCAAATGTTTACATACATTTCATTAATATTTTGTGCCATTGCCCTTAAACTGAATGACTTGGGTCAAACGTTTGGGATATCCTTCCACAAGCTTCTCACAATAGTTGGCTGGAATTTGGACCCATTTCTCCTGACAAACTGATGTAACTGATCCAGGTTTGTATGTCGCCTTACTCGCACCTGCCTTTTCAGCTTTGTCCATAAATTTTAAATAGGATTGAGATCGGGGATTTGTGATGGCCACTCCAAAACATTGACTTTGTTATCCTTAAGCCACTTTACCATTTTGTCAGTATGCTTCGGCTCATTGTCCATTTGGAAGACCCATTTCCTCCCAAACTTTAACTTCCTGACTGATGTCTTGAGATGTTGCTTCAGTATTGCCACATAATCTTCTTTTCTCATGATGCCATCTATTTTGTGAAGTGTACCAGTCCCTCCTGCAGCAAAACATCCCCACAACATGATGCTGCCACCCCCATGTTTCACAGTTGGTATGGAGTTCTTAGGCTTCCAAGCTTCTCCCTTTTTCCTCCAAATGTAACGATGGCCATTATGCCCAAAATGTTCAATTTTAGTTTCATTAGATCACAGGACATGTGTACAAAAATTAATGTCCTTGTTCCTGTGTGCATTTGCAAACAATAATCTGGCTTTATATTTCTTTTGGAGTAATGGATTCTTCCTGGCAGAGTGGCCTTTCAGCCCATGTTGATACAGTACTCGTTTCACTGTGGATATTGACACAATCTTAACAGCTTCCGCCTTCATCTTCACAATGTTTTTTGCTTTTGTCCTTGGGTTGATATGCCCATGTCGGACCAAAGCACATCCATCTCTGGGACACAGAACCCGTCGCCTTCCTGAGCGGTATGATGGCTGGACAATCCCATCTTGTTTTTACTTGCGTATAATTGTTTGTACAGATGAACGAGGCACCTTCAGGTATCTTGAAATTGTACCCAAGGATGAGCCAGACTTGTGCAAGTCCACAATTCTTTTTCTGATATCTTGCTGATTTCTTTAGATTTTCCCATGATACTACACAAAGAAGCAATGTGTTTCAGGTGTGCATTAAAATACATCCACAGGTATGTCTCTCATTAACTCAGATGTTGCCAAAAAAACAGAAGCTTCCAAACACATGACATCATCGTATGGGCAGTCCAGAATTGTTTAAAGGCATAGTAATCTTAGTGTATATAAACTTTTGACTTTGCAGTAATTAATAAAATGCCTTAAAACATTGTATCTCTCTCATAATTCTGACATTTGGCAAATATTAAAAATGATGGTAATCCCGATTGACCTAAAACGGGAAAGGTTTATTCTGATTTCATGTCAGATATTGAGAAAAACATGCATACATTTCTTTTTATATAGTGTATCTAAACTTCTGGTTTCAACTATGTGTGTGTGTGTGTGTGTGTGTGTGTGTGTGTGTGTGTTTTTATATATATGTGTATGTATGTGTGTGTGTATGTGTGTGTGTATATATATATATAGTGGACAGCTCCTTTGGGATAAGAAATCCCCTCCTTCTTTGTTTTCAGACTAGATGAATGGTCATTATGCGTGTGCATTTTTGTTTTTCATTATAGATGCCAGCACTTATTTTATACTGCACTATATTACTATATTGGGCATTTTAAAAAATGATCTTTCCTTCTTTTGTTGGATGTCGCTTAATGCTGGCACTGTGTTCTTTACCTAGTGGCTATCCTGTGTGAGTAAAATAAGATGACTTTACTTATAAATTTTCTGATGATACACAACTCTTAATAAGGTTTTATCTGCAGGCTAGTAATCTCTACTGCAGGAGCTATTCACTTCAAACTAAAAGCAATTCACATGAACCTTGCCTGCCTTCATGCTTCAGACTTTTTTAGATTTGTTATCAGATAAAACAAATACATTGCCTGAAAGCAGTGAAGTGTGACAGTAGATAAGAGAGAAAAGATGTTTTCCAGCTAAAAATTAATTCAGGCAATCAATATTGCTAGAAGAGACTACTCCATCCCCATACAATGATGTTTATATAAGAAAAATTAAATGAAGAGTTTTCTAATGGCTCCTGTGAACCCTCCAAGGTTGAAGGGTTCTTATTGAAGTGTTATATGCACGTACTACTGCTCTATTGTATATATACTGCACACAATGATTCATAGGTATCCATTATAACAGCAGACATTGTCTTATGATATGAAAGCCTAAATTCTTTTGGCCCGTTTTTTAGGGTTATTTCCATCTCAGACGTTTAAGGACTATGCAGTGGATATGCCACAGATGTCCGATTGCTGTAGCTCCCACCTGAGGGACTCACACTTTTCCCTAAAACTCACCTCTGTCTTGTGGCTGCTTTGAATGAAAAGGTTGTCAGGCATATGCCACTATCTCCATTTACTTCTATAGGAAATCAGAAAATGGTCAAGCATGCCATCTCAGATATTTTAGGGTCTCGCACAGAAGTGAATGGAGCTACGCATGTACAAGCACCTTTCCATTCATTGTGGTCGTAAAATGAGACCTTATTTACTAGATAGATGCAGTTCCTAGAGACTCCTACCAGGCAGTTGTGACATTTACTTTGGAAAATGTCTGTTACAGAACATTAGCAGACATTGTAGTCATTAGTCATTTAGAAAGTTAGTAAGTGTAGACCCAACCCACATCTGTTTACAGAAGATGGAAATTTCAGCAGCAGAAGGGAAGGAAGGGAGACACAGATCCATTACTAGTGTACTGGGTAGGCGGCGCCCCACAGGATAGTTCACCTCAGATTAGAAAAAGTGACGACCGGCCCCTCCAGCTTAGGCTCCTCCTACTCCCTTGTTCTTCAGTCTAAAATTTGAGGTCGCAGAGGATAGTCGCTGCCTTTGCAGCTCCTCAGAAGAATTTTTTATTTTACTCCGGAGACCTGGACCCTCCGTGGTCTAGAGGTCTCAGGGGGTCTCGGCGCTGCTGGGACCCCTGACCCTCCCCTGGCAGATCTGGGTACCCCCTAAGGAGGTCCCCGCAGAAGCCTGCCGGCCCCGGGGGATACAGGGCGCTCCCTGGCGGAGACGCACACCGCTTCTGTGGGGTCCCTGCGTGCTCCGCCGTGGGGGGGAGCAAAGGGCCACGGCGCCACACATCCCTGGGGGTCCCTGTGGCGCTCAGCTGGGTAAGTGCTCTCTGTGGTCTGAGTGCTTCAGCGGCTGCTGTGGCAGCCGCTGTTACTGTTTTCAAGTGGTGACTGCTTGTTTTGTCCCTGCAGGAGGATATCTCCGCTGCAGGCGTTTGTGTTATCGGCAGGGGAGCAGGGACGGAGGAGCGCGGGCTCCGTTGGTAGCGACGGCGGGGGGCGTGGCTTCGCGCCTCTCTGCTGCCTGTCATCATAGCTCAGACAGGAAGTGCCAGGAAAGTGCGGGCTGGAGCTGTCCCAACCCCCTCTTCTTCTTCCGGCCATTACCTCATGCAACCTCCTGCTCCCTGCTCCCCGCTCTCTACACCAGACACCGATAAGGAAGAGCAGTCACCCCGGCCAGCTGGTGAGTCACTTCTGTCTTTTAAGGCAGAAGATTCCTCTCTCACACTATTGCAGCGCAGAGCACCTTACTGCTGGCCTCTTAAGGCAGACAGGGTGTGCTATATACAGCGCTGCTACTTCCCCGCTGTGGGACTCGCACACCGCTATCCTTCTAAGGCAAAGGTGTATTGCGTGGTCAGCAGCATTAACCCCTTCTGAGGGGTCTGGCCTCACCAGGGCAGTTAACCCTTTCTGGACCCTTGTCTGTTAGGTTAACTTTTGCTCTGCAGGCAGCTGGGGTAGGTCTTCTCCCTTTAAGGAGGAGCTTTAACCCTTCAGTGTTTGGGGGTTTTGTGTGTAGGAACAGGCTGTGGTAGCAGAATCACACATCCTCGGTTCCCGTACCCATTGTAAGGGGTTATTACCGCCTTATCCACGACGCTTGCACTGTGTGGGGGCATGTCGGATCAGGGACCAGGGGGCGCGGACCTCTCTCCCCGTCCGCTTCAGGATCGGTCACGCGTATCTGATACGCCGGGGTCTTCGACGGCGTCAGGTTCGACACTGGTCGGGGGTCTCAGTGATGTTAAAGTGGAAGCGCTCACTCGCTCCATTGACAGTCTGTCTGACCTCCTGGGTCATTGGATATCAGCTAAGTCCCAACCGACGTCACGAGGCAAGAAGCGCCACAGGCCTGTGGTGGCGCTGTCTCCTCTGCGCAGTGCGTCAGAGGCTTCGGAATCACCGACAGACTCTGCTGGTGAGATCTCCGATTCTGATGAAGAAGATCGGCAGGGTCGCTCTGCTTCGCTTTCGGGCCGCGTGGACGCTTTTATTGGGGCTATGTGGGAAGCCTTACAGCTGTCTGAAGAGGTGACGAGGCGCCCTGGCAAGTCGGCCCGGCTGTATCAGGAGTCGATTCGGGCCCGTTCGACGCTGCCGGTGCACGATGAACTTAACGAGGCGGTGGAGAAAGAACGCCTGTGTCTGGATAAACGCTTCCAGGGGATGCGGTTTTTTGATGCCCTGTATCCCTGCTCCACGGAGACTATCGCTAATTGGGTCCCCTCTCCTGAAGTGGACGTGCCATTGTCTCAGCTGAGCAAATCCTCTTTGCTTCCTGTTAAAGGGAAGGCGAGTCTACAGGATAGAAGGACGGAGTTAGCGGCGAAGTCCATCTACGAGGCCGCGGGTCATGGATTCCGAGCGGCCTTGGGGGCCATGTGGGCTAGTGAGGCTTTTCTGCGGTGGTTGGATCAGCTACGGATGGCGTGGCAAGATGGGACTCCGCTGTCTGAGGTGGAAAGGCTCTTCCAGCTGTTGGAAGAGGCGGCCCGATATGGCAGGGACGCAATGCTGGATACTACTTCGGTTCTGTCCAGGGCTCAATCCTCGGCCGTCTCAGTCAGGAGAGCACTGTGGCTTAAACAGTGGACTGGAGATGCGGTATCCAAACAAGGTTTGCTGAGTCTGGCGTACAAGGGCGGTCAGCTTTTTGGTTCGGACCTCACGGAGCTGATTGCTAAGGCCAAGGCCAAGGATTCGGCTTTGCCGCAGCGGAAAGCAGCGGCTTCTACGTCTGGCAAGTCAAGTGCCGGTAGTGGTCGTCGGTCCTTTCGGCCCAGGGGACGGTTCGGTCAGCCCTCTTGGAGATCGGGTCGTCCCTCGTCTTCCGGAAAGGAGACCACCCAGAAATCCCGTACACCCTGGAAACAACATTTCCGTCAGGACAAACGGGAGGTTGACAAAAAGCCCGCTAAGGCCGACTGACGCCAGGAGCCCTCTCGAGGGCTCTCGGGTGGGAGGTCGTCTGCTTCAATTCGGGTCGATTTGGGCGTCCAGCGTATCGGACGCCTGGGTGACGCGGGTTATGTCAGCAGGCTATTTCGTAGAGTTTCATTCTCGACCCCCGGACAGATTTCTTCAGTCACGCATCCCGCCCAAGCCCAAGCTGGCTGCCGCACTGCTGCGAGAGGTCGACTCTCTTCTGCAGCAGGGGGTGGTGGTTCCGGTTCCGCCGGAGGACCGGGGAAGGGGGTTTTACTCCAACCTTTTTGTGGTCCCCAAAAAGGAGGACAAGTTTCGCCCCATTCTGGACCTCAAAGAATTGAATGTTCATGTCCGGACCCGGAAATTCCGTATGGAGTCTCTTCGCTCTGTCGTGGCGGCCCTGTCGCAGTACGATTTCTTGGTGTCGATCGACATCCGCGACGCCTATTTGCATGTCACTATCGGCAGAGCTCACCAGCGCTTCCTGCGTTTCGCCATAGGTCAGGCCCATTTCCAGTTTGTGGCCCTACCATTCGGGTTGGCCTCGGCGCCCAGGGTTTTTACAAAAATTCTGGCGCCGCTCATGGCGCTCCTTCGAAGGCAAGGAGTTACGATTCTCCCCTACCTGGACGACCTGTTAATTGTGTCATCCACAGCACCTGGAGGACTTCGGGTGGCTGGTCAATGGGAAGAAGTCGTCTTTGGAGCCGTCGCAGTCAATCCTGTTCTTGGGGATGCATTTCGACACGGTTCGAGCAGTGGTGTCCCTGCCTCCGGACAAACAAGCGAACCTTCGTCACCATGTCCAGGATATGAGGTCGGCGATGGCGATGTCCCTTCAGAAGTGTATGCGCCTTCTGGGTCTGATGGTGGCAGCAATGGAAGCGGTAAAGTTTGCACAATTTCATTCCCGGGGTCTCCCAAATCTTATTCTGACCTGTTGGGACCGATCGCCGGCTTCGCTAGATCGCTTTGTCGGTATCTCCCGCAGGGTGCGAGAGTCTCTTGGATGGTGGTTACGTCCGGAGGCTTTATCCCTGGGGAAATCCTTCCTCCTCCCACGGTGGTCGGTCATTACCACCGATGCCAGCCTGACTGGCTGGGGGGGGGGTTGGAACGATCTCTGGGTTCAGGGGGTCTGGTCGCCAGAGGAGTCGTCTCTGCCGATCAACATCCTGGAGTTGAGAGCGATATTTCTCTGCCTCCGACATTGGACGGTCCCCTTGAGCGGTCTGCCGGTCCGGATTCAAACGGACAATGCGACAGCGGTCGCGTATATCAACCATCAGGGCGGGACGAGGAGTTCCCGACTCATGATGGAGGTCTCTCGGATCCTGGTATGGGCCGAGTCCAGGGTCCCAGCCATCTCCGCGATTCACATCCCAGGAGTGCTGCATATCACGGCGGACTTCCTCAGTCGCGAGCAGGTGGATCCCGCAGAATGGAGTCTTCATCCGGAAGTTTTTACACTGCTGTGCTCCCGTTGGGGGACTCCCCAGGTGGACTTGATGGCATCCAGGCTGAACGCCAGGATTCCGACGTTCATGTCCAGGTACAGGGACCCGGAGGCTGTGGCGGTAGATGCTCTAGTGGCTCCGTGGGACCGGTTCGAGCTGATCTACGTGTTTCCGCCGGTATCCTTGCTTCCTCTGGTCATCCGGCGGATCAAACTCGAACGAATTCCTGCAATTTTGGTGGCGCCGGATTGGCCGCGGAGGGCGTGGTATTCAACGCTGGTGTCTCTTCTGGCGGCGCCTCCGTTTCCACTGCCTCTTCGACCGGACCTGTTAACCCAAGGGCCCATTCGTCATCCGGACCTGAAGTCGCTTCGTTTGACGGCGTGGCACTTGAGACCGAGATCTTGACCCGTCGTGGGTTTTCGGCCGAGGTCATTGCCACCTTGCGGGCGGCCAGAGGTCCAGCTACGACTAGGATTTATCACAGAACTTAGGAGGCCTTCTATTCATGGTGTTCTGGATCGTCAAGGAACCCGAGGGTTTTTTCCATTCCCAACTTATTGGCTTTTCTGCAATGTGGTTTGGCCAAGGGTCTGGCGGTTGGTACCTTGCGGGGTCAGGTATCTGCACTATCCGTGCTTTTTCGGAAGGCTATTGCCTCGCGCAGGGATGTCCGCTCGTTTTTTCGCGGGGTTGCACGTCAGTTTCTGCCTCGGAGGGCGTTTGTGGCTCCTTGGCGGCTCAATCTAGTCTTGGAGGCTCTTCAGCATGGGCCGTTTGAGCCTATGGATTCAACTACGCTTTACTTACTTTCTTGGAAGGTGGCCTTCCTGGTGGCGGTCACCTCTTTGAGAAGGGTTTCTGAGTTGGCGGCACTGTCTTGCTCGCCCCCTTTTCTGGAGTTCCACTCGGATCGCGTGGTGCTTCGTACCCGTGGCGATTTTCTGCCTAAAGTGGTGTCGCGTTTCCACGTCTATCAGGACATCGTGTTGCCCTCCCTCTGTCCGAATCCGAAAAGTCCAAAGGAGCGAGCCTTGCACTCGTTGGATTTGGTGCGGGCTTTGAAGTTCTATCTTTCAATCACGCAAGGGTTTCGGAAGTCGGACTCTCTTTTTGTGATTCCTGCTGGTGGTCAGCGGGCCTCCAAGGACACTATAGCTCGGTGGATACGTTCGGCTATCCTGGAAGCGTACCGGCTCAACGGCGAGCCTTGTCCGGTTAAGGTTCGAGCTCATTCCACGAGAGCTGTTGGTTCGTCGTGGGCTTTTCATCAGGGGGCCTCGGCAGCGCAGCTCTGCTGGGCGGCTACCTGGCGCTCCGTTCACACTTTTACTAAATTTTATAAAGTGGACGTGAGTGCTTCCTCCGATGCGGCCTTGGGACGCAGGGTCCTGCAGGCGGCGGTTGTTTAGGTTATCTCTTTATATTGTTTTGGCGCTTGTTGCGCGCTTGACTAAGTTGTTGGGGTGTTGGCGATTCTGCCACTGTTTCCCACCCTTGAGTTCTGGACTTCTTTGGGACGTCCCACTAGTAATGGATCTGTGTCTCCCTTCCTTCCCTTCTGCTGCTGAAAGACGGATTTTGGTAAGACCTTACCTGTAAAATCCTTTTCAGCGAAGGAAGGAAGGGAGACACAGCACCCTCCCATGGCAGAAGTGCAATTATTGTTTTCTAGATGCGGCGCGACTCCTCTCTGATGGCGGTCATCTGGGCGGGGGTCGGTGCGCTAGGGCTCTGTTCCAGCATTGCCAGCTCATCGCAGTTGTCAGGTCCAGTGAGTAGTGCCTGGGACTGTGTGTTTTTTTTCTGTTATATGCATAACCTGTTCTCTCGCATTTCTGAATTTTCAGAAGGGGTTGTGTTGTCCCGCTGGTGTTGTCTGCTCTTCCTTAGCTTGTGTACGGACTGAAGAACATGGGAGTAGGAGGAGCCTAAGCTGGAGGGGCCGGTCGTCACTTTTTCTAATCTGAGGTGAACTATCCTGTGGGGCTCCACCTACCCACTAGTAATGGATCTGTGTCTCACTTCCTTCCTTCGCTGAAAAAGATTTTACAGGTAAGGTCTTACCAAAATCCGTCTTTTAGATTATGTTGTACAAGTCTGTAGGCATATAATATTCAGGAACATATGACCAGTATTAAACCCTCCCCAACATTTGATGTATTATAATACACTACTCTCAAAAAGTTAAAAATATTTGGCTTTCGGTAGAAATTTATGGTAAACGTAATAAAATATTCCCGCTACAGTGATATTTTATCATGAAAGTAGGGTATTTAAGTAGAAGCATGCAATGGTGATTTTGTCATCTCAAAAATTTATTGACACAAAAGCCAAAAACAGTGGCGGGTATAACCCAACAAAAAATGTGAATGTCTCAATAACTTGCCATGTGGCTTTGAGCATCAATTACAACGTCTCGTGCTGTTCACAAGTCAAGTTATTGTCTGCTGAAGGGCGGTTCTCAGGTTATTGAGGTTCTGGGGTACAGAGTTACGAGCCTCTACATGGCGACTCAGTTGATTCCATAGGTTTTTTGTCAGGTCACACATTTATCATCTGTCTTTAACAGTAATAAGCAGAACCTAGCTCCACTTGGCTTCTGTAAACCACTTAAGTCGCAGGATGCCAATGGTTTGCCATGGCAGCCAAGGACTTGCTGAAGGCCCCTGTGCCTGCTCATGACTGTGCTCCTGTGATGATCAGCCTGGCATTTATATAGATTTTTACTATATGCTGGATTGGGTTTATTGCAATACACCGTACAAACTATCAGTCAATCGCAGGTTCAAGTTTCCACAGCATTCCAAAATATAAAGCAAAAACTAAAATAAAAAATTAATCACTCCCTTTTCCCACATTAAAATAAGGAAATGGAAAAAATCTGAAAATATAAAATTAATTAACCCAATTGGTAAACAGCATAACAAGAAAAAAAATTGAAACCCCAGAATTGTGGAGTTTTGGTTGCTACAACTCTGCAACAATTTTAAGTGATGAAAACGTATCTACCTCAAAATATTATCAATAAACACGTCAGCTTGCCATGTGAAAAACAAGGACGGAAAGGAGTTAAAAAGGTTGCCCGGTCTATAATGAAAAGTCTGCAGTCAATCTGTAACACACTGTGTGCTGCGAGGATTCGCCGGTGTCTGCGCCTGGAAAGGCGGTCAGGTTTGTGATATGTTTACTCCTGGCCAGAACCCGTCTAGCTGGAGCTGCCTCGCTCAATACACTTGTATTGAGAACGAGGCCACGCCTACTAGATGGGTTCTGACCAGGAATATGCATATTGCATACTTGACCGGGAACGGAAACACAAGTGAATCCTCCCAGCACCCAGTTCGGGCTCTGGGAGGATTCACAAGTTTGCAGTCACACAGAGTGGCTGCAGACTTTTAATTCTAGACCGGACAACCCTTTTGAAGACCTCTTTGGAGCTTTGGTGAAGTATGAATACCCAGACTACATAGGACATTAGTATGTTTTAAGTAGAATAATTGGAGGTAGCTGAATGGCTAGGAGGCCAACTGATGTGTCCGTGACAGTGTCACAAGCTTCTCAGCTTCATCACTGTAGCAGCACCTTGGGCTCTCGCTCAACCATTTATCACATTGTACTGATAACCATGTCGAAAACAGATGAAGAGGAAGATGAGGAGTACATCATTTGAAATAAAATTATATAGCATACATAACAAAGCAGAGCTGTGTAGTCGGAGTCCTGGAGTCGGTGTCCATTTTGGTGGAGTCTGTATAAAATGGACCGACTCCAACTCTTAAAATTTATAATAAATTGGGTACAGTAGTTCTATGCAGTTGGGGAATATTTTTTTCATAAGAATTTGGGAAAGTTATGAAATGTCCTATAAATGTCTGTCCTATTCCTGATCTAAGGGTCTAGACTTTTAGCTGAGATGAATCTGTGCTACAGTAAATTTATCACTTAAACATGAGCCATGTATGAGGGAGTCGGAGTCGTGGATTCAGAGTTGGAGTCGGTGTCATGGAAATTGAGTAGTCTGAGTCGGAGGTTTGGCTTTCTGACTCCACAGCCCTGAGCCCAAGTCTTGTGCTTTTAAAGGAAATCAACCCTACTAAGCTGTCTACATGGGCATGTAGGTCATAGGAAGCTGAAAAAATGATATCTTGATATCTGTGATCTGCGCACTTATTCCAGAAAGATACAAATTGTTCTTATATGCAAATGAGCTGTTACTATCTATGGGCCGCACACCGATCCCTCTGAGAATCTGCCGCCAGAATTTATTTTAAATAAAAGGGGGCGTAACCAGTGTGAACCAAGTAAGTACTGACACTTTGCTCCTATAATCACACACCTGCAGTGAAATAAGAGGTAACACTGTATAACAGAGCTAACACAGCACAGCAAAAGTGAACTTATTCTCATTACAAAAACATTTGCAGCTGCAGTTGTCCTCTTATAGTGTTTCAGCTTCCATCTCACAGACAGCCAGGTGTGGGGAAAGGGCAGTACAGCAGAGCTGACAGCACTGTGAGGAAACAATTGCAAATTTGCTTGTTGTGTTTGTAATGAGACAAGGTTAAACTCTGTAGTAGGGCTGACAGCACAATAAGAGTACAAGTGCTGTTGCAAATGTTTGTAATAAGACAAAGTTCACTTCTGCTGTACTGTGTTTGTTAGTTCTGATGTCACTGCAGAGCCTTTTGTGATTATGAGAGCAAAGTTTCAGTAATTACATGTCTCATACTGGTAGCACCCCCTTTTATTTAAAACAAGCTCTGGATGCAGATTATCATTCAGATCAGTGTCAGGCCCTTAGTCCTGAACATCTCATCTACATGTAAGAATAATTTAGATTTCTATGGAATAAGACATCGAATCACAGATATAAAGGTATCATTTTATTCAGCTTCCTATGATCTACATGCCCATATAGACAACTTAGGAGAGTTGATCCTACTGACAGATTCCCTTTAGTTATTTCTTCCATGTCTCTATCTTTGACTCAATGTTTCAGCTTTCTAAAGATTTACTGATGTAGTTTCCAAGATATCACTCAGCTAGAGTCTTACACCACTCTACTCTGCTGTTACTTTGTTGTTGACATGAGTAGGAATATCACAAGAGAAGAAAGTTTGACAACTTCAGACTTGCTGTATTAAGAAAATCTCTGTAGAAAGACTCTTTTGTGCCTTTACTATTATCATCGTCTTGTAATGACAGCTTTCATAATGGTATATAGTTGATGGCTTTCATAATTTCATACATGAAAAGTAGGAGGCTTTCATGAAGATATATAGTCTGTTCTCATATACTGTGTTTTACATGTAAAGTAGCTAATTTTCACAATCCATGTAAAAAAAATTGCAAAATAAAGAAAAAAGTTACAAAATAACAAAAAAATCAATTTTCCAAATTCCGCTAAAGGGAATCTATCAGCAGGATTTTACCTCCCAAACTATTTATAAGTGCATATAGTTTTATCAAAGACAAGTCCAGCAATACCTTTACATGGCTGGTCTGTTCCTTCATGACAGAGAAATCAGTGTTTGAATTGATATCCAAATGAGGTTGTAGATCTGAAGCCTCTGTCACTCCAGGTCTTTTCCTCACCCAGTGCTGCCGCCTTCTCTTGTGGAGGCGGCAGCACTGAGGGCCTTTATGGTCTGTGACTTCAGGCAAAAGAGTTGTTAGTTAAGCAAGACAAGATGGGGAATAGAGCTGGAGTGACAGAGGTTTCAGATCTACAAATATTCTGCCTAATTTACATATTAATTAAAATGCTGATTTCTTAGTAATGGAGGACCGGACTGGCCATGAAAGAGTATTGCTGAACTTGTCCTTGAAAGAGCTATGTGTGCCCATAATAGTTTTTGTAAAATCCTGCTGACAGATTCCCTTTAAGTTTTCTGATCTTCCAGTGGTGCTTTTTTTTCTTCATTATATTTAATTTTAATAAGTACATACCTTGGTATAATTTAATTTCTGCTTCTCTGAGAAAGACTAAAAAGTTCTGTAGCTAGATTCATTTCATATTTTACTTTACAAATTATTCTAAAGGAAATGCATACAAATATAAAGTTATCACACATCATGGTGTGCTATGTAGTTTTTATTAGGTAGTCCCATTTAATACTGAAAATTACCATCATCGTGTTTTATGGATATGTCCCACTACCTTTTGTCACACTCAGTTTCTCTTGTCTGTGCCCCAAGCATTCTATGAAGATATTGTATTGTGGAGGAAAGTTTTGGCTCCTGAACATGGAAAACGATTTATTTTCGTGCTTCGGGCTGTTGCGAAGAGAACAGTCATAAGGAATTTGTAAATGGTTCTTGTCAGTTATTTGAGGTAAAAAGAAAGGATTCATGTGAAACGCAAGTTGAGCAATAGAAGTGCACAGATTACACCATATGCCATACGTGTGTTATGAATAACCATCTAAGAAAAGATTTAAAATAATTGGCATCTTTCAACTAACTTTTACTATGTGTCAAAAGTTACCCTCGATAATGGATGCGAAGGGTGTATTTATGTACGTGCGTATACTAAAGTTTTGCTATAAAAGTCCAAGAACAGGTGTTAGCTTTCTTTAGGATACAAAATTACTTATTTAGATTGTATGAGAAGCATAATGACACCCGGAGGTTCACAAGATTTTTTAGCCATATACAGTACCAATCAAACATTTTGACACATCTGTTCATGTAATGGTTTTCCTCCTTCTTATTGGAATGTGACTACCTGATGAAGCTGCTTCAGAGAATGCCAAGGTGGGTGTAAAGCTATCAGAGTAAAAGGGGCATACTTTCAAGAATGTAAGGTTTAACACATACTCTGATTTGTTTCACACTTGATTTGTGGTTTTGTTGGCCTTGGTCTGAATCTAAAATGTACATATTCTCATACGAACAAGGAAAACCATTGCTTGAACAGGTGTCCAGACCTTTGACCTGTAATGTTCATGATCAGCTTTTTAATTTTATTCTGCTTGTTCGTAAAAGGCCGGATTATGACTTTCTATTTTCTGTAGTAACTGTCTGTATAGGTGTTGCTTTAATATCCACTTTAACGTATTAGTTGGTGTAGTATCTTGGATGTACTTTATCTTAGCCCCAAACACCCTAAAGGTAAAGAACTAGTTTTTTGTAGGCATATGTTGTTTTAAAGTTGTCAACAGCGGAGGACTGTTCTCCCTTCGCATATGCTTTGAATGCATCCTATGATGCACTTAGGGAGCATTCATGAATATTAAGATTCAGACAATGTGACCATTTTTTCTACTTATAGAGTTAGAAAAAGGAAGGTGCCAGGAGTGTAAAGGGGATCAGTTTCATGCCAAGCGAATTTAAGCAAGATAATGAGCTGAAATACTCTCAAAGAACATTCAAGGCTATGTGGAGTGGGTGGGTTTAAGACAAACCATTATTCCTCTCAAAGATTAAAGCGCACCTGTCAGCAGGATTGTGCTCAGTAAACTACATACACTGTCAGGTGGGCGATATTACACTGATTAATATGATACCTTGGATGATGAAATCCGTGCTGTGATTCTTGTGTAATCTTTACTTTCAGTTTGTAGATAATGATATGCCCGTGCTCCGGGGCAGCCAGTGGGGGGCGCTCTATCTGGTGCTCTGCTTACATATTCATATGTATGCTCTTATGACAGCTCACTGTGCCTTCACTGACCTGCCTCCTATTTTACCTAGACCCTCACTACTAGATGCATTATGTAAAATAGGAGGCAGATCATTGAACGATCAGTGAGGTGTCATAAGAGCATACAGATGAATATGTAAGTAGAGCACCAGATAGAGCGCCCTTAACACTCCCTCTCCAAAGCACGAGCATATCATTATCTTCAAACTGAAAGTAAAGATTACACAAGAACCACAGGACGGATTTCATCAACCAAGGTACATATCACTTTAATCAGTATAATGTCGCCCACCTGACAGTGTATGTGGTTTACTAAGCACAATCCTGCTGACAGGTGCTCTTTAACAGTCATGCTCCACCCCCACTATTGATTAAGTGCATTCTACATACAGTGTGCATAGACAGAAAACTGTCAGCTATTTGTGAGTGTCAGCACATCCATGGCAGCAGTCTAATACTAAACCTGCCAAGTGGATGTGGCTGTCAGGCTGGAGAAATATGACAGTGTCCAAGGGTGATGTATCCACTCTCTAAAAAGGGATGCCTTCTAAAATGGAAGGGGGAAAAAGTGACACCTTGAGACTGGAATAGATGCTGTAAGATGGCCCGGACAACTCTGTTGACACAAGCAGCATAAGATCTGGCTCTATATCCCTAGTGAGGTTCAGGCAAGTTACTGTGAACCCACATTGAAAGATATTTTTGTACAGAGCAACTATATGTCTACAAGTGGACCATATTCATAAGGAAAGAACGCTGCTGCAACACAGAACACAGAGTGTTGGAACACACCACGGCTGCCGAGTGGCAAATTATTGAACTGAAAGACCGACTGTCTCCAGCCATTAAAGATGTTCACAGGCATGTCCAATCAATAGCAGCTTGTATGTCCAAATCATATTATCTCGAAAAAAGTCTGCGAGTGGACAGGGTCCCGATTTGCTAACTTAGGTGGAGCTCCACCGAGATCAGTAATGGTTAATTCCAGCACTACACGCCCTGTGACAGCATACTCTTAATTGTTTTTGGTGCACTGATAATCTCCTCACCCTTCCAGGTATGTGCCTTCTATGTAGTCATATGTGCTCTCTATGTAGATGGGCTGGGATTTCACACATTTTAAATTAATTTTGCAGAGTTAAACAAAAAATGACTGACAGACTAAACTGTATGTCCTAGAGAGCATGCGGCATCCCACTAAAATATATGCTCTATGTAACTATCTCAAAGCACCACTCCAGCATTTCTTGTTTTTACTGCAGCTCTTGAGTAGTGCTTCTAATCCCTGCCCTTAGTCTTATACCTTCCCAGTTTCCAGCAGTTTGTGACCTGCTCGATCGCTCCAGTGTTTTCTGGAGTGATCAGAAAGTCACAACTCAATGAAAGTCTATGAGAGCCAGAACGAGGCCAAAATGAGGCTCTCATAGACTTACTTTGGGCACTCGTGACTGTTGCCTCCGATCAGTCAGCAGTTGCAGTCACAAGGTGGCGCCACAGGACCTGAGTGGCACCGGGAACAAATGAATACGACAGGTGAAAGGTAGAATACTAGGGTCATAAAAACAGATTAGTAGCACCACTCCAGTGCTGAAATAAAAACAAAACGGAGTGGTGCCTTTAAGCCTCATATGTCAGCGATTATTAGTTTACAGAGGTATGCTGCATGTCATCAGTAGAGCTTGGATAAGACATTTCTTTTACTCCACACATACTAGGTTTTTCAGGGAGGTGAGTTTCCTCATCTATAGGTCTATTCCTTTTAAGGCTACGTTCCCATGATGAGTTTTTGATGAGTTTTTTTGTGCTGCATATTTCGAAAAAAATACAAGTAACCTATTTTACTTAATGGGTGTAGAAAATCTGCAACATCAAAAACTCACCAAAAGCTCATTGTGGGAATGTAGCCTAAGGCTATGTGCCCACGATGCAGAAATGAAGCAGAAAATTTCTGCAGCATTTCTGCATCTCCCTGGCAGAAAAAACGCATGCAGATTGTGCATGCATTTTTCCTGCAGAATACATGCGGATCCACATGCGGATTCACATGCGTTTCCGCATGCAGATTGACAAGCGCTTTCCAGGCGATAGCATCACTTGGAAAGTGCTTGACAACTAGGTCACACTGTATAAATCCATGCAAACAGCATGGATTTATACAGAGTGAACCGTAAAAATGAAAAGAAATAAAGCTATACTTACCCCCGAGGCCCCGGCGTGGCTGCAGCGCTCGTTCCTGTCTGGTTCCCGGCTGCCGGCATACCGCGAGACAGAGCGGTGAAGGGCCTGCGGTCACATGACTGTGACGTCACCGCAGGTCCTCAAGCGCTGCCGGCATTCAGAGAGAAGCCGCCGGACAGGTGAATATAAACTTTATTTGTTATTTTATTCTTTTTTTACAGGTAGAATGGTACCCAGGTCTGGATGAGAGTCTCCTCTCCTCCAGAACTGGGTACCATCCGCACATAGAGACGCATAGAAGCCGCTTGTAAAAATGTACAGTCGCGGTTTCTATGCGTCTCAATGCAAGTCAATGGCGGGAGTTCCGCTGCGCTTCCGCAAAATTAAATGACATGCTGCGGATTTTTGTACGCAGCATAAACGCTGCGGAAAAATCCGCAGCATGTACATAGAACATGCGTAATCCCCTTGGGGACCATGGGGTGCGGATTACCTAGCGTTTCACAAGCGTTTCCGCTGCGGAAATTCCGCAGCATAAACGCTTGAAAAACGCTACGTGGGCACTCAGCCTGACAGTTCATCTGAGAATTGGATGCTAAGGGCAGATGTCCGTATTGTAAGATCTATGGATTGGAATGCAATGATATTGCAAGGGGCGATTAGCACAGTTAACCGGAAAAACAATTCATACAAATCTCCCATTTACCGGTCAATTTTTAAGATGGGGGCGATGGCCTTTGCTATTTATTTATTCAGGGTTGTATTCTCTCTCATTCACCAAGATAAAACCAGTTTTGTGCCAAAACTCAGAAACAAATCAGAAAATCAGCAACAATTGAACAATCACTCCCAATAATTTTTTTATTAACTAAACCTGTGTAAATGTCTACGTAGTGTGATTGTGTTAGTATACTTAGCGATTGTCATCTTCCCTGGTTCCCAGTGCCGCTCTGGTCCTGTTCTGACTCATGTGACTTCTAGTCTGACTTGACAGCTCACACTGGGGTTTATATGTGAGCCTGAAGTCGCTTTTATCGTTGTGATGCTCCGTAGGCTTACATAGTTAAAGTGACTTCCGGCTCACACACAGCGCAGTGTAATCTGGCAAATCAGAATAGAAGTCACGTGAGTGGGAAGAGGACAGGAGCAGCGCTGGAGACCAAAGAAGATTGCAATCATTAAGTATATTAACACACAATACATTACAAACATTTACATGGGTTTAGCTAATAAAAAAGTTAACATGAGTGCTTGTTTAACCTTCACCTGTTATGTTGAAACCTACACCTGCTATTTGACAACCCTGGTCACAAAGTTGTTTGTTCCTTATTCAAAGAAATATCTTTTCATGTTTTATCGCATCAATATGATAGGCGTACGTCATTTGTCCATTTTTGGAAGAGCCTCTTTACAATGCTCAGTTGTTCCATTAAGGCTATGTGCCCACGATGCAGAAATGAAGCAGAAAATTTCTGCAGCATTTCTGCATCTCCCTGGCAGAAAAAACGCATGCAGATTGTGCATGCGTTTTTCCTGCAGAATACATGCGGTTCCACATGCGGATTCACATGCGTTTCCGCATGCAGATTGACAAGCGCTTTCCAGGCGATAGCATCACTTGGAAAGTGCTTGACAACTAGGTCACACTGTATAAATCCATGCAAGCGGCATGGATTTATACAGTGTGAACCGTAAAAATGAAAATAAATAAAGCTATGCTCACCCCCGAGGCCCCGGCGTGGCTGCAGCGCTCGTTCCTGTCTGGTTCCCGGCTGCCGGCATACCGCGAGACAGAGCGGTGAAGGGCCTGCGGTCACATGACTGTGACGTCACCGCAGGTCCTCAAGCGCTGCCGGCATTCAGAGAGAAGCCGCCGGACAGGTGAATATAACTTTATTTGTTATTTTATTCTTTTTTTACAGGTAGAATGGTACCCAGGTCTGGATGAGAGTCTCCTCTCCTCCAGAACTGGGTACCATCCGCACATAGAGACGCATAGAAGCCGCTTGTAAAAATGTACAGTCGCGGTTTCTATGCGTCTCAATGCAAGTCAATGGCGGGAGTTCCGCTGCGCTTCCGCAAAATTAAATGACATGCTGCGGATTTTTGTACGCAGCATAAACGCTGTGGAAAAATCCGCAGCATGTGCATAGAACATGCGGAATCCCCTTGGGGACCATGGGGTGCGGATTACCTAGCGTTTCACAAGCGTTTATGCAGCGGAAATTCCGCAGCATAAACGCTTGAAAAACGCTACGTGGGCACTCAGCCTAAAGGGGATCGGTCATGTTAAAAATGGTATTTGATCTGCAGGCAGAATGAGCTGATCAGATTGATATTCATTTTTATGGAAATGTTTCAGTAAAAGTTTAATTTATATTCCTGTTGTTTTGTATGCATACAAGTCCAGTAGGCGGTGGTATTCAGTTATTGACAGTCTTCCGTGTGCATGCAGAGATAGCTGTCAATCATTGAGTAAGACTGCCCCCTGAACTCATGTGTGTACAAATACCTGGGATCTCAATGAATAAAGAATCTTTTCCACCAAACCTGTATATCATTCTGCTCAGTTTCTCCTGCCTTATGCTATGCTGTCCACAGGTTCAGATGGTATGTACGTGACAAGTAACCTTTAAGGTATGTTCTGAAAGAGTTCAGGTTAAAGCCTAAACTATTCTTTTTAATTAATTGTTTTTGCATTTGTTTGTTTTAGTTTATTGGCTATTATTGTGCAGCTCCTTTTTGTGACCTATAGAACATACTGTATATACTGTATGTTGTATTGTAGCAAAACAGACTGGCTGAATTATATAGGAAGACATAACCTGTATAGAAGCTGCAACTAGTTCTGCAAAGTCTCCCCCTTTACAAATGCATTGAAGGCCCAGTTGTTTAACCTGTGCACCATAATTGCAGTCATTTTTAATACACCTCTCTTTTCCAAATATAGTGCATCGAACAATTCATGCAGATCACCGACTCCTGTTAGGATTAATTAATTAATCTGTTCTATCCAGATAAAAGTGAGAACACAAGAGAATAGGTCAACTTTATGGCACCCAACAAAGCTGTGTAAGCCAAGCTGTGCAAATAATTAACTTGTTTGCAGCTAATGATTCCAACGTGTTTTATCTTCTGTTTTTAAATATATTACCATCAAATTCAGTGAACTGGAAAATTAACTAAAAGATTACCCACATGATTTTAAATTGAGATGAATAAGCATTTACATCAGGGGTCTCAAACACGTGGGCTACATGCAGCCACTGAGGCAGCATCCTGCGGCCCGCAGGGCAACAAAGCTGCTGAGGGAGTAAAAGAGCCCACTGACCCCCATTTTAGCTGGATGTGTGCCCTTAGACACATTCAGTTGAAATGTATTGCAGTGCAGACAGCCACTGGCTCAGAGCCCTGTAATGCCTATACAAGTCAGCTGCCAATCATAGACCGGCATCTGACATCGGTGTGCCCGAAACAGGCATGTCATGGTGTCATTGCAGTGTGCTGCCTCGTCTCTTTGCATTGGCTGGATGGGTATGCTGCTTGGCATGGAAACCGGGGACAGGTGAGAGAAAGAGATTTTTGCTTTTTTTTTTTAATGTAGGTCTATGTGAAGAGCGGAAGAATGGGCCTGAAAGGGCGACATTATAAAAGAAGAGGGGTCAGGATAGGGGACATTATTACAGGATAGTGGACATAACAGGGACATTATTACATGATTGGTGCCAGGACAATGGACATTATTACAAGATGAGGGCCAGAACAGGGCCATTATTACATGATGGGGGCCAGGACAGAGCACATTATTACATGATGGGGACCAGGACAGAGCACATTATTACATGATGGGGACCAGGACAGGTGACATTATTACAAGATGGGGGCCTGGACAGAGCACATTATTACATGATGGGGGCCAGGACAGAGCACATTATTACATGATGGGGACCAGGACAGGTGACATTATTACATGATGGCGGCCAGGACAGAGCACATTATTACATGATGGGGACCAGGACAGGTGACATTATTACAAGATGGGGGCCAGGACAGAGCACATTATTACATGATGGGGACCAGGACAGGTGACATTATTACATGATGGGGGCCAGGACAGAGCACATTATTACATGATGGGGACCAGGACAGGTGACATTATTACAAGATGGGGGCCAGGACAGAGCACATTATTACATGATGGGGGCCAGGACAGAGCACATTATTACATGATGGGGGCCAGGACAGAGCACATTATTACATGATGGGGACCAGGACAGGTGACATTATTACAAGATGGGGGCCAGGACAGAGCACATTATTACATGATGGGGGCCAGGACAGAGCACATTATTACATGATGGCGGCCAGGACAGAGCACATTATTACATGATGGCGGCCAGGACAGAGCACATTATTACAAGATGGGGGCCTGGACAGAGCACATTATTACAAGATGGGGGCCTGGACAGAGCACATTATTACATGATGGGGACCAGGACAGGTGACATTATTACATGATGGGGGCCAGGACAGAGCACATTATTACATGATGGGGACCAGGACAGGTGACATTATTACAAGATGGGGGCCAGGACAGAGCACATTATTACATGATGGCGGCCAGGACAGAGCACATTATTACATGATGGGGGCCAGGACAGAGCACATTATTACATGATGGCGGCCAGGACAGAGCACATTATTACAAGATGGGGGCCTGGACAGAGCACATTATTACAAGATGGGGGCCTGGACAGAGCACATTATTACATGATGGGGACCAGGACAGGTGACATTATTACATGATGGGGGCCAGGACAGAGCACATTATTACATGATGGGGACCAGGACAGGTGACATTATTACAAGATGGGGGCCAGGACAGAGCACATTATTTACATGATGGGGGCCAGGACAGAGCACATTATTACATGATGGCGGCCAGGACAGGCGACATTATTACAAGATGGGGGCCAGGACAGGTGACATTATTACATGATGGGTAGCAGGAATAGGGACATTACTGGATCAGGGACACGACAAGGGACATTATTACAAGATGGGGGCCAGCATGGGAGACATTACAGGATAGGCGCTAGGACGGAGGATATAATTACAAGATGCGGGCATGGACAGAGGACTTCATTACAGGACTGGGGACATTATCACAAGATGTGGGACATCATTACAGTGCAGGGGACACTATTTTAGAAAGGGAGGCAGGAAGGGGTACATTATTAAAGGACTGAAGGACTGGAACCAGGATGGGGGGGACATTAATATAGGATAGGGCCAGGACAGGGGACGTTAGTACAGGATGAGAGCCAGAATGAGGGACATTATTACAAGATAAGGGCCAGGACGCCGGGACATTATTACAGGATGGGGGTCAAGACATAGAAAGTATTGGCACCCCTGCAATTCTGTCAGATAATACTCAGTTTCTTCCTGAAAATGATTGCAATCACAAATTCTTTGGTATTATTATCTTCATTTAATTTGTCTTCAATGAAAAAACACAAAAAGAATTGTCCTAAAGCCAAATTGGATACAATTCCACACCAAACCTAAAAAGGGGGGGGGGGGCAAAAGTATTGGCACTGTTTGAAAAATCATGTGATGCTTCTCTAATTCGTGTAATTAACAGCACCTGTAACTTACCTGTGGCACCTAACAGGTGTTGGCAATAACTAAATTACACTTGCAGCCAGTTAACATGGATTAAAGTTGACTCAACCTCTGTCCGAAGAAGAAAGACCAAAGAACTGTCTGAGGACTTGAGAAACCAAATTGTGAGGAAGCATGAGTAATCTCAAGGCTACAAGTGCATCTCCAAAGACCTGAATGTTCCTGTGTCTTCCGTGCGCAGTGTCATCAAGAAGTTTAAAGCCCATGGCACTGTGGCTAACCTCCCTAGATGTGGACGGAAAAGAAAAATTGACGAGAGATTTCAACGCAAGATTGTGCGGTTGGTGGATAAAGAACCTCGACTAACATCCAAACAAGTTCAAGCTGCCCTGCAGTCCGAGGATACAACATTGTCAACCCGTACTATCCGTCGGCGTCTGAATGAAAAGGGACTGTATGGTAGGATACCCAGGAAGACCCCATTTCTTACCTAGAGACATAAAAAAAGCCAGGCTGGAGTTTGCCAAAACTTACCTGAGAAAGCCTAAAACGTTTTGGAAGAATGTTCTCTGGTCAGATGAGACAAAAGTAGAGCTTTTTGGCAAAAGGCATCAACATAGAGTGTACAGAAGAAAAAAAGAGGCATTCAAAGAAAAGAACACGGTCCCTACAATCAAACATGGCGGAGGTTCCCTGATATTTTGGGGTTGCTTTGCTGCCTCTGGCACTGGACTGCTTGACCGTGTTCATGGAATTATGAAGTCTGAAGACTACCAACAAATTTTGCAGCATAATGTAGGGCCCAGTGTGAGAAAGCTGGGTCTCCCTCAGAGGTCATGGGTCTTCCAGCAGGACAATGACCCAAAACACACTTCCAAAAGCACTATAAAATGGTTTTAGAGAAAGCACTGGAGACTTCTAAGGTGGCCAGCAATGAGTCCAGACCTAAATCCCATAGAACACCTGTGGAGAGATCTCAAAATGGCAGTTTGGAGAAGGCACCCTTCAAATATTAGGGACCTGGAGCAGTTTGCCAAAGAAGAATGGTCTACAATTCCAGCAGAGCATTGTAAGAAACTCATTGATGGTTACCGGAAGCAGTTGTTCGCAGTTATTTTGGCTAAAGGTTGTGCAACCAAGTATTATGCTGAGGGTGCCAATACTTTTGTCTGGCCCATTTTTGGAGTTTTGTGTGAAATGATCAATGATTTGATTTTTGCTTCATTCTCTTTTGTGTTTTTTTCCTTGCAAGCAAATTAAATGAAGATAATAATACCAAAGAACTTGTGATTGAAATCATTTTCAGGAAGAAACTGAGTATTATCTGACAGAATTGCAGGGGCGCCAATACTTTTGGCCACCACTGTAAGATGCAGACCAGGACAGAGGAAATTATTATAGGATGTAGGCCAAGATGGGGGACATTACAGAATAGGGTCTAGGAAAAAGGACTAAATTACAGGATAGGAGCGACATTATTACAAGATGGGAATCAGGACAGGGGCCAGGAAGGGGGACATTATTATAGAATGGGGGCATTATTACAAGATGGGGGGTTAGGACAGAGAAAGTTATTGCAGGATGGGGGCTAGGACAGGGAATATTTTATAGGCTAGGGATCAGGATCTGTGGCATTATTACAGGATAAGGGTCAGAAAGAGGGACATTATAACAGAAAGAGGACATTATTACTGGATGGGGGAGATTTCAGGATGGGAGCAAGGATGGGAGACATTATTACAGGATGCGGGCCAGAATGAGGCATTTTTACAGGATAGGTGCCTGGACAAAAGACGTTATTGGAGGCTAGAATGGGGAACTGTAGTGTATTGCATGGTGAAGTTTTTGAAGGGGTCCTTGTTTCTCCCACATTCTTATTATATGCTGAGGAAAGCTGTGTAGGACAGGGTTAAATCCTAGCACTACAGGTATTGATGAGCGCACCTAATCAGCTGTGCATATAACCAGCCTAAGGCCACGTTCACACGTTGAGTATTTTGTCAGTATTTTACATCAGTATTTGTTAGCCATAACCAGCAGTGGGTGATGAATACAGAAGTGGTGACGTGTTTCTATTATACTTTTCCTCTGACTATTCCACTCCTGGTTTTGGCTTACAGATACTGAGGTAAAATACTGACCAAATACTGAACGTGGTCTAAGTGTCCACCTTAGTCTCTCAGTCTGGGGAGGGAGAAAAGCCACATATTTGAGTGCAAGTACCACTGGTTGCTGTTGCCACCAGTTGTTTTGTGTGACTGGACTGGGACTAGCTCAGCCATGTCTGTGTAGCCAGGGTTTATGTTGTTTTGTTAGCGCCTGGACAGGTCTACGGATTTATGTTTATGCTTTTGTTTTCTGTGCTGTGCAACCAATGACAATAAACGGACACAGACATCAGTCCAAACGTGTTGCGGCTTCCAGAGTCCTCATTGGGTGCTACTAGTAGACCACGCAGCAGGCCCTTTACCCCAGGGAAGGTGATCCCGCACGACTGTTACATCACAAGGATGTTATTACACGGTAAGGGACAGAATTGGGAACATATATTAATGGTTTATGGGGGCAAGTGGGGCCCATAATTACTGTAGTGACCAATTAGTATTAAAAAAGGACAAAATATATTTTGCCACTAAAAATGCTATTTTATGTAATGAACAAAATAAGAACACATTTGGTATCGCCGCATCAGGTATGACCCAAGCTCTAAAATTGTACCTTTTTCCATATGAGGAACACCATTTAAAAAGAGAATAAAAAGTAATCAAAAAGTTATATAGATAAAAAAAATGGTATCACTGAAAATGTCATCTCGTCCTGCAAAGAATGCAGCCTGTCAACTTCAATTTTTTTCTCTGTGTGGCCCATTTACCCAGCCAAGTTTGAGACCCCTGGGATACATAAATATTGTTTTTGTTAAGGGATGAAGATTCAGAGGCCTTTTAGCTTTAAATTCAGATTCAGATATGGGCCAGGTATGCACGCTTTATGGTAGCACCTGATTAATTTAGATTGTAAGGGTTTACATTAAAACTTTGTGCTGAGAACTCTTTGTGTAATGTACTGAAACACAGTAAGGGAATACTTATACCCCTTCCTCGCTCTCCCTAAAGCTTTACAAAATATTTTCCTTTACCTATTAATCTTGTGTTGTCAAAAAAACATGACTGTTTGGACCTGGCATTGTTCTCTGTAACAGTTCTAAGTTGATGGTGGAAAATTATTTTTTAATGCATAGTTGTTAAAAGTAATGAAAAAAAAAAAGGCCTCAAAACTCAAAAACAAACTGATGTGTATTTTGCCTTCAATTTTAGGCAATCTCCGCAGCAGGAAATATCATTCTGTGTGCACTTAATTTTCGAGATAAGCTGTAAAGGCACACAATTCCAAAGGGGAACCAGCAGAATTTTCTGATTTATTTCAGGCAAAAAAATATAATAAATAAGGACAAAATAAGTAAAATATTTACAAATTCAGTCAGTTTTTTAGAAGCTTAACTATGAAAGATTGCTCAAAAGTAAGTTCCGCATTCAGCCAATGTTTACTTGCTTGGATGAATAAAAATTGGCAGCAAAATCCACATTGCATACAGAATACAGGCTCATGGGCCACTGGAATCCTCAGTTGAGCAATGAATCCTCAGGAAAGCACTTTAACTTTTAAGCTATGGTCCACTGCTTTCATATTGATGACCTAACTATGGGATAGATCATCAAAATAAGGTTGCTGGTGGAGCACATGCGCTGCTCTGGCAATGTCGGACGCCTCCTTCTGAGCTTCATCACATGAGGAAGCTAAACTAGCTAATAGACCCCACCTGATAACCAGCAATCATTATAAATTAAATGGAGATGCCCAGGAAGACTAAGAAGACAAAAGCTACCAGAACTCTGTCTTTTTTACCTCATCACAATGAGACCGATCGCATTATTCCCACATGGTACAGCGATCCAGCTACTTGGACCTAGAGCATAATCATTCTCTGATGGAGCATCAATGGACCCACCTTTTTGGTGCATTAGCTGCCCCTCAAGCTGTTCTATTTAATCAAATTAAAAAACTATTGCCCTCTGAACTTGCAGCAGCGGTAAAAGATTTCACTAATCAAATTCATGATCTATGTGAATGTACAGTAGCGCTTGAGCATTAGACAGACAACATCTTGGATGCCTTAAATTTTTATAGAAAATGCTTAATGATCTCATGTCCAAAGCTGAGCTGGAGAATAAATGCGAGGATTTGAAAAATTGCTCGCAGTGAGCAAATATTAGAAATTGTGCTTTGACGGAAACATCTCTTAAGGAGACAGCGTTAAACCTGTTTCAAGCTCTTGTACCACAGATGAACCCAGGCAATTTGTGTATTGTGTACATCCATAGTGCTTTAACCAAGCCACCTAGTGCTAACAATTGACAAGATGTGGTTCTTAAATTCCAACATGAAGAAATGAGGGACATGGAACTGGCGGCTAGATCCTCTCCACATTTGCCTGGTATTCCAGGATTTGTCTAATTCTTTGCAGACATATTGCCTATTTTGGCTAAGCGGAGATCACTTCACACAATCTCTATGGCCCTCCAAAGAGCAAAGATAAATTACTGCTAAAATGTTCCATTTACCTTGTTTTTTATGCATAACAAAAGGGGCTACACAATTCAGAACTTAGAGGAAGGACATGATTCATTATTGGCTGCTAACATCGCTATGAAACTTCTATCAGCACACTTGACATCCTCACTACCTCATAGGCCAGCTCAAACATGGTCTACCAGTCTTTGACCTCATAGGTCCCACAATAATCCACAGGCCGAGTAAGCAGATCATTTAGACCTGGATTCTAATAATGAGAGCTCACTCAGATGAGTACCTAAATCTGCTAGTTCCAGAGGCCTTTTTACCTTATAACACTTGTACTTCTCTTCGCTCAACTTGCTGCAATTGTGTATGATGTTGATTTCTCTCAGTCTCCTCTTTCCCAATACTTTTTTTCCCTTTCTCTCCCTCCTCTTCCGCTTGGTCTTCTTATTATTGAAGGCTATTATTCATTAAGGGAGTTATACATTGCATGCCAGTTCTCAGACCATACAGTTCTATGCTCTATCTAGGGAGATACTTTTTATAAAGCATCAGTTCTATTTTTGGGGGATCTTGTGGGTATACGGAGGTGGTCAGAACTAAGAGAACTAGGTTCGCCCTACTTTATTCAAACCCCAAGTGGATACGGTATATATACAGTACAGACCAAGAGTTTGGACACACCTCATTTAATGATTTTTCTGTATTTTCATGGCTTTGAAAATTGTACATTCACACTGAAGGCATCAAAACTATGAATTAACACATGTGGAATTATATACTTAACAAAAAAGTGTGAAACAACTGAAAATATGTCTTATATTCTAGGTTCTTCAAAGTAGCCACCTTTTGCTTTGATATATTTTCAGTTGTTTCACACTTTTTTGTTAAGTATATAATTCCACATGTGTTAATTCATAGTTTTGATGCCTTCAGTGTGAATGTACAATTTTCATAGTCATGAAAATACAGAAAAATCTTTAAATGAGAAGGTGTGTCCAAACTTTTGGTCTGTACTGTACATACATACATATATTCCGTAAGCTGGGTTTACTTGTAGACTTTGTTATTAATCTCATGCTGCAGAACTACAATAATGTATCTGGTGTATTTGTTTCACCTGAAAAAAGTTTTTCATTTTATTCCCATGTTCTTTATATTTCTTACTCTTTCCCTCTCATCTCCCCCTTAGTGTGACACTTGTTTGATATTAAAAACTGAGACTATTCATGGGTACGAAAGCATTACTTAAATATAATTATGTTATTAATTTTGACACATAACGTCAGAGTTTTTAACTCTCCATGAAATGGGAGACAATTTTTTTTAAATTATCTTAAGTTTAAGCCAGATATAATATGTCTTCAAGAGACCAACTTTACTGATAAATCATTCCCACGGTATTTTCACAATCATCATTTTGCATTTTAGATGGCTTTAACCACTCACGAACATAGGGGCATCTTAATCCTTATTAGGAATTCTCTTCCTTTCTGTCTCAATAATATAGACCTTCATAGAATGTTAGAGTTGGAAGGGACCTCCTGGGTCATCTTGTCCAACCCCCTGCTCAAAGCAGGATTCACTAAATCATCTCAGACTCATTCCCGTGTTAGATTTATTATTTGTAAGGGATCTCTGATTGATCGAGATATAACTTAATTCCTATTTACCACCTGATAAACCTTTTACAAGTTATTTTTTGTCTGCAAATAAGAAAAGGGCCCTCCCATTAACATAGTTTGATCTGGAGAATTTAATTTCACCAGTAATTCAACCAAAGATTGATCTTCCTCTACTCAAGATAGATTTTCTGCTACACAAAGAGCCCAGATTAAACCAGATTTACCCACGTTATCACTGGTAGTCTCATGGAGGGAATTTAATCCTAAATTGAAAGGCTATACTTTCTATTCTGCTGCTTATAAAACATAGTCATGGCTTGACATGATTATGGCTTCGGCAATTCTAATAAGTCATTTTACATACTCAAGAAATGTCCCATGTTCCTGGCCAGATCGCAACTCAGTGCTGACCTCTTTTAATATAGCCGGGATCCACCGTTTGAATGAAGATTGAATGAAGGATTGCTTTCTGATCCAGAGATCAGCGCTTAGGTTTCCGATCAGACAAGGACTTTCTTCCAGGGAAACCTTGGACCCAATGTGGGTCCGGCTTACCCATAAGGCATATATTTTTATTATACTAGCCACCAAAAATCCAGAAGTGGCGTCTTGAAAGGCGTATTTTTTTAGTTTTGCTTCGTTTTGTTTATTATTAGAACAAGCAAATCAATAAGACCCATATTTTTTTTACATCGAATAAAAAATATCAAGTTGAAAATTAATGTAATTTTAGTTCAAGGAACAGAAAAAGCTATGCGATGGACTAATGCGACTTTCTATAAATTTAAGACATTTAAGTTCTTTGCAATCGATTATAACAAGCAAAATATGAACGCCAGATATAGCAACAGGGTGGTGTACCCCACAAAATTGGGAGGCACGTCAGGGCTGCGTAGGGCAATATGTCTACCGGGATGATCTGTGAACTGCTCTTGTAAGGCCGGGAGCTTTGGGGACCTAGGGCTAACTAGTGCTGAATAGGGCACTTTATGACCAGGTCCTCACCTCCCTCCCATTTGTAATACCAGAAGGTCATCAGCTGGACAATACTATTCATGTGTGGACTTCGTCCCTGACAAGGAATATAACCATTACAGAAGAAAATTGGTAAGATTTTTCCATTTCTTCATGAATGATAAATGCCTATCCATCATTGTCTCAATAATATAGAGAAAGATTAGTCTGCACTATAATAATTTTGAGAAATTGACCACTGTCATTATGTACCGACTGGTTGGTGTTAATTACATTCTTTACTGACTTTTCTCTCCTCCAACGTGGACTGAGTGTTGTCTGCAATTAGAAATAAGAGTATACGTTGTGGGGGTGATATTTTTACCTTGTTTGTTAAAAGTTATGTTTTAATTATGGTACACATCCTGCTATAAAGTAGTCCCCTGCAATCAAACTTAGAGCGAGGTGTTAAATCAATACAGTATATTCTCTTTGATCTACATCAGGATCTATAACCTAACTTATTTTTTTATTTTATTCCATATAACATAAAAAAAAGGTTGGCACTACTCCCAAAAACAGGATAAACATATTGATTTGTATACCCACGTGTGGTGCACAATGTTTTAGAATGTTCAAATGTAACATATCAAAAAGTAGATTGGCACTCACCACATAGTATGATAAATCAACTGATTATTTTCTTTGCATACTCGAAAGGTATAGAAGAGAGCAGTATACCAAGGGTCAGTAGCCTATAGCCTTTTCATGCACCTAGCACTTTCACAAGATTTTTTAAATCTTGCCAGTCCCTATGTACACAATACACCACTCTGTCTGACTCTTTGCTTCCTACACTTTTTCAGAATATTCAGGTTCCTAGTTTAACATCCCCTATTATAGAAACGTTAAACCTACCTGTCACTGGGGAAGAATTTAGATCTATCCATAAAAAAAAATTAAGCTCGGAAGGCCCCAGGGCCAGACTGCTTTTCATCAACATAACATATAAGAAATTTGGAGCTCTACTAATTTTCCATTCATTGCCTGTTTACAACGCAATATTGTCAGGAAAAGTTCCCCCTTCTGAGTTTCTAGAAGCACAGATAGCATTTATCCCTAAGCCAGGGATGTCAAGCTCAAATACATGGAGGGCCAAAATTAAAAGCTTGGAAAAAGTCGAGGGCAAATCCTTGATATTTATGAAAAAATATCTCAAATTGAGGACATTTTTCCTTATCAAATATAACGATGAATTCCTTTCATATGGAAACAAACTTAAAGGTGCTGTCCCACGAACAAAGTGCATTTTAATTAATCGATCTTAGCATGTTGGAATAATATAATACGTAAGCGAGGTAAAACTCATATGGCCCAATGGCCTAATTTAAATAAGTAATAAAGAATATAAAACCTTAAATAATGCAGATAATAAAGTGTGATGCAAATAAAAGTGCCCCAAAAACACAGTAAGATAGCCCCACAGTGAATTCCTCCACAGTACCCTCCATATGCACGATATGATGACCTTAGTGTACCCCTCCACTACCTCAATCCCCCAGGCAAAGAATGGTGACCCCATCACAGTATGATTCCCCAACTCTAATAGCCACATCTTTTCCCCTGATGAAGCCACAGCGTTAGTGGTGATACGCGTGGGGTAATGGCCCTCTATTGTTCCTCCCACCCTCTGCACACTGTGACAGCCCCACTTCTAACCCACAGGCTGGATTTTTGGAGGTATCTATTCCTAACTCCAGGGATTCACATTCCCTTTATTTTTGGGTTTATTTCTTTAGATGCCTCCCCCCCTGTGGGTTTTTCTATTGAATTTAATAGAACCAGGATAGACTGGTAGCTTATTTTGAGAGCATAGAGGCTGACACAGCTTAATTTGCACTGATAGATGCACTTTAATGTTTCAGACACCCATTTATGGTATCTTTGCTTTGGGATAGGAGGTTTTACTACTATTATTTTTTGGCTATTGTTGGTACATATTGATATGTAATACTTTTTTGTGGTTTCTACTGAATCATCATGCTTTTTTAAATGCTTTTAAATTTCTATGTTGTGTCTAGTTCTGTATTCACTCAATAAAAATTATGGTATTTTTTTATTCATATGCTCCCTGTCTAATTATACATACCACTTTTTCTTGCTATATGTCTTTGGTCTTGCCTTCAGGGTATGTGACGGGTTGAGAAAGCAACATTGATTGAATATTTATTGAACCTTTGGTGCCCTCCTTTTGTGTGTTTCTTCCAACTGTAATAGCCACACAGCCCTCCTTGCAGTATAATGGCCACTAAAAGTGCTCCATACAGTATAATGGGCCACACATAGTGCTCCATACAATATATTGGCCCTACATTGAGCTCCATACAGTATAATGGGCACCACATAGTCCTCCATTCAGTATAATAGGCCCTGCATTGCCTTCCATACAGTATAATGGGCCCAAATAATGCTTCATACAGTATAATGGCCCCATATAGTGCTCTATACAGCATAATGGCCTCATATGGGTGGCTCAGTGGTTAGCACTGCAGCCTTGCAGCGCTAGGGTCCTGGGTTCAAATCCCACCAAGAACAACATCTGCAAGGAGTTTGTATGTTCTCCCGGTGTTTGAGTGGGTTTCCTTCTGGTTCTCCGGTTTCCACCCACACTCCAAAGACATACTGATAAGCAATCTAGATTGGGAGCCCCCATGGGGACAGTGATGATAATGTTGGTAAAGCGCTGTGGACTTAATGGTTCTATATAAGTGAGTAAAATAAAAAAATAACGTAGTACTCCATACCGTATATATTGGCCCTACATAGTGCTCTATACAGTATTATGGCCCCACATAGTGCTCTATACAGTATAATTGGCCCCATATAGTGCTCCATACAGTATAATGGCTCCACATAGTCCTCCATACAGAGCAATAGCCCCGCCTGGCTTCGCCGGCCAAAAATACTCACCCTGCGGGCCAGAGTTTGACGTGTGCCCTAAGCCAAAGAGGGACCATCTTAATCTGTCAAATCATAGACCTATTTCTTTACTAAACATAGAGTATAAAATGCTTACATCTATCCTGACCTGAGTATTAAACTGCTTCCTTCCACCACTTGTTAGCAGGAATAAAGTAGGATTTATCCAAACTTGTAAGCACCTGATAAAGTCAGAAAAGTTATTGATTTGCTTTTAAGCCAAATCGAAATCAACTCCATTCGTGCTATTAAGGCTTTTGATAGCTTCTCATGGAACCATATGATCACAAAATTAAGCAGGTTTGGCATTTGTGAATCCTATCTAAAAGCTATAACTGCCCTAAACTCAACCCCCTCAGCAACATTTAAACTCCTTCTTTGCATAATGATACTAGCCATATACGTAGGGGGACACTCCAAGGTTGTCCACTCTCCCCCACTTCATCTGCACTAGCAATAGAACTACTGCCAATTTTAATTTGAAAAAATCCTAATATCAAAGGTTTATCAGTGGGCCATAGGGAATTCAGAATGAGCTTTTTTTTGCAGATGCCTTTCTACTCACCCCCTCACTTCCTGTCCAAATTTATTCCAAACCTTAAACCAATTTGCTGATTTTTCGGCCTTCCACACTAATATAAATAGCCTCTATTAATATTAATAATAGCCTCTCACTTACTAAAAAAAAAAGTATACAATGTAATTTTCCATTTCAATACCCTTCACATTACATCTCATATCTAGGAATAAAGTTACCAATTCGAACCCAGGGCTTTACATAAATGGAATTATTCCCCTATGTATAGAAATTGCTAGAAGACTTGCATAGTAACATAGGTTGAAAAAGGACCTAGGTCCATCAAGTTCAACCTTCCTCCACCAATTGTACTCCCTACACTAGCACTACACTAACTTACTGGGACTAGGCCTCACCAATGTATTATTATTACCATTTTTATTATTGCTGCAGTATTACAATTAAAAATGTACCCGTTTCTAATTAAATTTTTTAAATAAATTTTATATTTTGTATTACTCTTAAGAGTCTAATAATGGTATTACTAAAATCCCTAGGCGTAAATTTGTTGATCCAGAAGAAGGCAAAAACCCCAGGACACATTCAGACAATTTGTGTAACGGGGGAAAAATTCCTTCTTGACCCCGAGAAAAGGCGATCAGTCCTAGAACCCTGGATCAAACCTAATTATATTACTAGTTATGTAATTACTATTACCGTACTAAATGTACTACTATAGTTGTAACATTTTGTCTAATTTAACTGTAACCCACAATCTTATGTGTATCGAGGAAATCGTCCAGCCCTTTTTTGAAAGGTGTTAGTGTCGGCCATTACTACCACTTGTGTTCCGGCATTCCACAGTCTGACTGCTCTGGCCATTACTACCTCTTGTGTTCCGGCATTCCACAGTCTGACTGCTCTGACTGTAAAGAACCCTTTCCTGTTTAGGTGCTGGAATCACCTTTCTTCCACCTGTAATGAGTGCCCCCTGGTCCTTAGTATGATCTTTGGAAGGAATAAGTCATGTGCTAGTCCTTTGTACTGACCACACATATATTTATACATGTAAATGAGATCCCCTCTGAGGCGTCGTTTTTCTAAGCTAAACAAGCTTAACTTTTTCAACCTCTCACCATATGAGAGGCCTTCCATTCCTTGTAATAATCTAATTGCCCGCCTTAGAACCGGCTCTAACTTCTGAATATCCTTTTTAAAATGTGGAGCCCAAAACTGGATCTCATATTCCAAATGTGGCCTCACCAGTCATTTATAAAGGGGTAACAATTAGTGTTGAGCGATACCTTCCGATATCAGGAAATATCGTATCGGATTGGATCGGACCGATACCCAAAAAGTATCGGATATCGCCGATTCCGATACCGGAAACCAATGCAAGTCAATGGGACACAAATATCGGAATGAAAATAAACCCTTTCTTTCCTTGTAGGTTAATTCTACATGAAGTAAAACAACTAAGAATAATGTAGAATGTATTACATGAAAAGCCGGCAATTCATCAGCGGCATACACCGGTACCCGACAATTTAGAACAGAAAGAATAGAGCTTCACACATAGATTAGATAGATAGAAACATGTCAGTCACATATATATGAAGTACAGTGACAGTGTTGCTTACTGTACTTGTCATTTAGTGTAAAGGATTTATTTAAAAAAATAATTGTGTTTTCATGCACTGTCTCTTTAAAAAAGCCGGCCGGCAATTCAGCAGCGGTACCCGACAATTTATAACAGACAGAATAGAGCTTCACACATAGATTAGATAGATAGAAACATGTCAGTCACATATATATGAAGTACAGTGACAGTGTTGCTTACTGTACTTGTCATTTAGTGTTAAAATAAAGGATTTATTTAAAAAAAAAATTGGCTTGGGGTTCCACTTAATTTTAGTCTCTAGCGGAGGTTAAGCAGATGGCTGGGGCAGATGTTTGAAGCCTGGGAAGGGGGTAATACCCACGGAGCTTCCCAGGCTACTAATATGAGCCCCCAGCTGAATACCTAGCCTTTACTAGCTATTAAAATGGGGGACCCCCTCAAAAAAATGACGTGGGGTCCCCCCTAATTTAATAGCTAGCAAAGGCTAGGCAGACAGCTGGGGGCTGACATTAATAGACCAGGAAGGGTGCCATGAATATTGGCCCCCTCCCAGGCTAGAAACACCAGCCGTCAGCCGCCCCAGAAATGGCTCATCCATAGGATGCGCCTATTCTGGCACTTAGCCTCGCTCTTCCCACTGCCCTGTAGCGGTGGCAGTGGGGTAATAGGGCTGGGGTTGATGTCAGCTTATAATGCCAGCTGACATCAAGCCTAGGTTAGTAATGGAGAGGCGTCTATAAGACACCCCCATTACTAACCCCATAGTCAAAGTTAAAAAAAAAACACAAACACCCAGAATAAAGTCCTTTAATTGAAATAAACACACAATTCTTTATTGTTCTAAATTAAACTCTACTTACCATCACGCCCATTCCAGCTGAAGCCAATGATCTCCTGCAATAAAAGAAAAATAATAAAGCAACCTCATCCTTACCTTTCCATGGTTCCCAGGACAGCTTCAGCTCTGCTACATCGAGATGACAGGCTGGACTGCAGCAGAACGCTGCCATCCAGCCTGTCATCCCGCAGACACTGAGAAGCGCAGGCATGCTTGCGCTCCTCAGTGTCTCTCTGTGACGGCATCCAGATGAGCCGAGTTCATGTCCAATGAACTCAGCTCACCTCATGCACGTCACTGACAGCGTGGGAGAATTCTCCTGCACTCAGCTCTTCAGCGTGAGAATTTTCCCACGCTGTCAGTGACGTGCATGAGGTGAGCCGAGTTCATTGGACATGACCTCGGCTCATCTTTATGCCGTCACAGAGAGACACTGAGGAGCGCAAGCATGCCTGCGCTTCTCAGTGTCTGCGGGATGACAGGCTGGATGGCAGCGTTCTGCTGCGGTCCAGCCTGTCATCTCGATGTAGCAGAGCTGAAGCTGTCGTGGGAACCATGGAAAGGTAAGGATGAGGTTGGTTTATTATTTTACTTTTATTGCAGGAGATCGTTGGCTTCAGCTGGAATGGGCGTGATGGTAAGTAGAGTTTAATTTAGAACAATAAAGAATTGTGTGTTTATTTCAATTAAAGGACTTTTTTCTGGGTGTTGTGTTTTTTTTAAATACTTTACTAGAAATTCATGGTGGTCATGTCTAATATTGGCGTGACCCCATGAATTTCGGGCTTAGGGCCAGCTGATAATGCCAAGCTGGCCTTAACCCCTTTATTACCCAGTAAGCCACCGCACCAGGGCCCTGGATGAGTTGGGTACAGCGCCAGAATATGGCGCTTCTATGAACGCGCCATTTTCTGGGGTGGCTGCGGACTGCAATTTGCAGCGGGTGGGGCCCAGAAAGCTTGGGCCTCCCTGCGCTGCGGATTCCAGCCCCCATCTGCCTAGTTGTACCTGGCTGGACACAAAAATAGGGCGAAGCCCCACATATTTTTTTTTTAATTATTTCATGAAATTCATGAAATAATTAAGAAAAAAAAGGGCTTCCCTATATTGTTGTGTCCGGCCAGGTACAAATAGGCAGCTGGTGGTTGGGCGCAACCCGTTCCTGCCTGCTGTACCTGGCTGGACACAAATATGAGGCGAAGCCCCACATCAATTTTTTTTTAATTATTTCATGAATTTCCTGAAATAATTAAAAAAAAATTGACGTGGGGCTTCGCACTATATTTGTGTCCAGCCAGGTACAGCAGGCAGGAACGGGCTGCGCCCAACCACCAGCTGCCTATTTGTACCTGGCCGGACACAACAATATAGGGAAGCCCTTTTTTTCTTTATTATTTCATGAATTTCATGAAATAATTAAAAATAAAAAATATGTGGGGCTTCTCCCTATTTGTGTGTCCAGCCAGGTACAACTAGGCAGCTGGGGGCTGGAATCTGCAGCTCAGGGAGGCCCAAGCTTTCTGCCCCCCCCCCCCCCGGTGCAAATTGCAGTCCGCAGCCACCCCGGAAAATGGCGCGTTCATAGAAGCTGAATGCTGTACCTGGCTGGCATACAAAAATATGGCAAAGCCCACGTCAAAATTTTTGGGAAAAATTTATTAAAAAATAAATAATAATTTAGGGACTGCATCTTTATTAACTCCTCAAATGTCATTTAGTGTTAAAATAAAGGATTTATTTAAAAAAAAATTGGCGTGGGATCCCCCATAATTTTAGGCTCTAGCGGAGGTTAAGCAGACGGCTGGGGCAGATGTTTGAAGCCTGGGAAGTGGGTAATACCCACGGAGCTTCCCAGGCTACTAATATCAGCCCCCAGCTGAATACCTAGCCTTTAATAGCTATTAAAATAGGGGACACCCCCAAAAAAATGACGTGGGGTACACCCTATTTAATAGCTAGCAAAGGCTAGGCGGACAGCTGGGGACTGATATTAATAGCCCAGGAAGGGTGCCATGAATATTGGCCCCCTCCCAGGCTAGAAACACCAGCCGTCAGCCTATGGATGCGCCAACTCTGGCACTTAGCCTCGCTCTTCCACGCTGCCCTGGTGCGGTGGCAGGGGGTAATAGTGGTGGGGTTCATGTCAGCGCCAGCTGCCATGAAGCCCAGGTTAGTTATTATGGGCGTCTATAAGACACCCCCATTACTAACCTACAAAGTGTTAAAAAGAAAAAACACACTACACCCAGAAAAAAATAATTTATTTGAAATAAAACACACAATTTTAATTAATTCTTAGTTTACTAAAAATAATAGTTACCTGTCCACGTTCCTGCGCTGATCTCCCATGCACAGCTGTCACATCTGGAGATGGTGACAGCTGTGCATGGCTGCTGTAAGCTCACACTGCCGGGAACACGTCCGCTCCCGGCAGCAGGAGACACTGACTGAGGTCACCGGAGTGCATTCAGGCAGCGCAGCTCCGGAGACCTCCTTTACGGCACTGCTGTACCGTGGGAATTTCTCACGATACCGCAGGGCCGTAAAGGAGCTAACCAGAGCAGTGCTGCCTGAACTCCGGCGAACCCACTTATGCAATGACGGGGCTGCTTTACGGCCCCGTCATTCTAGCGGCAGAAGCGGTTCAGAGCGGTCACATTCTATGTGGCTGCTCTAAACTGGAGATCATCGTGGGACACTCGTGGACTACTACGGAGGGGTAAGGATAAGGTTGTGGTTTATTATTTTATATTTTATTACAGGAGATCGATGGCTTCGGGGAATTAGGTGTCTAGGTGAGTATAGGTGTAGTTTTTTATTTTTTACTTTATTTTAGGTGGCGATCGGCGGGGACAGGTAATGTATAAACTAATTTATTTTAGGTAACCACTGGCCACCAATGACATGTATTTAAAATTTATTGGGGACACAGTAGGGCAATTTAAATAGCAGGATCAGGCTGATGGGAACTACTGCTCCCATCGAGCTGATCCTGCTGGCACGAGTGGACGGGGGACAGACATAGGCCGATGGGAGTAGTAGTGTCACATCGGCCTATGTCTGCCTGCACGCACACACCCGCAGACATCGCACAGACACCGCACACACTCGCAGACACACGCACAGACACCCCGCACACACTCGCAGACACCGCGCACAGACACCCACACACACCAATCATGACGGGCTGATGTTCTGGGAGGTGAGGCTGACCTGTGCGGCCGTGGGAAAGTTCATGTGAGTTCATGCAATGCAGTCAAGCATGAACTCACGTGAACCCTCTGAGGGCACCGCGGCGACTTCAAATGAACAGCTGATCAGCATCACCTGATACCTCAGCTGTTCATTTGAAATAACCGGCGGGAAAGCGCAGCACAGAACGGGAAAGCCGGCGGTGAAGTCTTTTCACTGCCGGCTTCCCCGCCCGGGTCCTTCGCTCCCCGCTCCTTGGTGCTGCGCTCCCCGCCCGGTCCTAACTTACGATCGGGATGGGAGGTGGCGAGGGGAGCGGAGGATCGGGGTGGTAGGCTGCGGGGAAGCAGTATGGGGCTGTGTGATTGTTTAAAAGCCGGCGGCTATTTACCGCCCGCCGGCTTTTAAACGATCAGGAGAATTCTCCCACGCTGGGATGGCATTCTGATGACAGGCTGGATCTCAGCTGAGCGCTGCCATCCAGCTTGTCATCCTTCAGAGACACTGCAGAGCGCAGGCATTATGGGAACTTCCGATTCCGGTATTCGATATTGTAAAAGTATCGGAATTAAGTATCGGAATTCCGATACCGCGAATATCGGCCGATACCCGATATTTCAGTATCGGAATGCTCAACACTAGTAACAATACATTGGGATCGCGGGATTTTACTTCTCTTTTTATACATCCTAAAATCTTGTTTGCTTTTGCGGCTGCTGCTTGACATTGATACTGCTGCTCCTCTTACTTGTAATCAGAATACCCAAGTCCTTCTCCTCTTCTGTAGTCCCGAGTATACTCCCATTTAATGTGTATGAAGCAATAGGATAAATCCGTCCTAGGTGCATTACTCTACATTAAACATCATCTGCAATATCGTAATGTCAAGATCAGATTCTAATATCCTACATAGTTTGGTATCGTCAGCAAAGACTGACACTTTACTCTCAATCCCATCCCCAAGGTCATTAATAAAAAGGTTAAAAAGAATCTGTCCTAACACAGATCCCTGTGGCACCCCAGTGCTGACTATATCCCATTTAGAGAACATACCATTTATAACGACTTTGTTTCCTGTCATTTGGCCAATTCCTTACCCATCTGCATATACTTCCCCCTATGCCTTGCTTCTGTAGCTTCAGTACAAGGTTGTTATGTGGTACAGTATCAAATGCCTTTGCAAAGTCCAGATAAATCACATCAGCCGCATTACCAATATGCAGATTTGCACTTACCTCCTCATAGAAACCCAGCATGTTGGGTAGACATGGCCTATTTTTTCCTGAATTCGTGCTTAGTATCTATTATTATTTTATTCTCTGTGATATAACTCTACAGGTCATCTCTTATTATACCCTCAAAAACTTTGCACACTACCGATGTGAAACTTACCAGACGGTAATTACCTGGATTCACCTTCTTACCTTTCTTAAATATCGGTACCTGATTGGCTTTCCTCAAATCCTGTGGCACTATCCCTGTTTCAAGAGAGTTTAAGAAAATGAGATTCAGCGGTCTGTCAATTACTGAGCTCAATTCCCTCAGTATCCGTGGATGAATACCATCTGGGCCAGGGGATTTGTCAATGTTTAATTTGCTCAGACGCAGGCATACTTATTTTTGTGTTAAACTAGTTATATCAGGTGGTGAACTTTGATTTTTGCCCTGTAGAAAGATCCCTGGTTTGTTGGTGAACATGAATGAAAAGTGCCTGTTTAATATCTCAGCCTTTTTTTTGTCCTCTACAATTATCTTGTTATTATCGTCTTTCAAGGGGCTGATGCAATCTGTTTTTATATGTGTGTATATATATATATATATATTCTAACCGCACATTTAGCATCTCCCACTCCCACACTACCTCCTCACCCCACCCCCTCTCTGTTGGAGTCCCTCAAGGCTCTGTCCTAGGACCCCTACTCTTCTCAATCTATACCGTTGGCCTGGGACAGCTCATAAAATCCCATGGCTTCCAGTACCATCTGTACGCTGATGACACCCAGATCTACCTCTCTGGCCCAGATGTCACCTCTCTGCTGTCCAGAATCCCAGCATGTCTAGCAGCCATATCCTCCTTCTTCTCCTCCCGCTTCCTCAAGCTCAATGTGGACAAAACTGAACTCATCATCTTTTCCCCATAGTGCATATCTTTCCCACCTGATCTTTCTATCACAATAAATGACATCACTCTTTCCCCTGTACCGACAATCCGCTGCCTCGGAGTAACCCTTGACTCTCCCTGTCCTTTAAACCCCACATCCAAGCTCTAGCCACCTCCTGTCACCTCCAGCTCAAAAATATTTCCAGAATCCATCCTTTCCTCAACCCTCAATCTACTAAACTGCTTGTACATGCCCTCATCATCTCCCACCTCGACTACTGCAACATCCTCCTCTGTGGCCTACCTGCTAACACTCTCGCACCCCTCCAGTCCATCCTTAACTCTGCTGCGCGACTGGTCCATCTCTCGCCTCGTTACTCCTCTGCTACCCACCTTTGCAAATCCCTTCACTGGCTCCCAATTTCCCAGCGTATCTAGTTCAAACTACTAACACTGACCTACAAAGCCATCCATAACCTCTCTCCTCCGTACATCTCTGAACTAATCTCCCGATACATTCGCTTACTTAATCTCCGGTCCTCCCAAGACCACCTTCTCTCCTCCACACTTATTCGTTCCTCGCCCAATCGCCTCCAAGATTTCTCCCGAATATCCCCCATCCTATGGAATTCTGTGCCTCAACACGTCCGATTATCCGCCACACTTGGATCCTTCAGACGGAACCTGAAAACCCATCTCTTCAAACAAGCTTACAGCCTGCCATGACCCTGCTTCCTGCCACCTCAACAACACCAGAGCTACTGCAACCCCCCCAACCTACTGTCTCCTTCCCTGTTCCTGTAGACTGTAAGCCCTCAAGGGCAGGGTCCTCTTCCCTCTGTACCAGTCTATCATTGTTAGTTTGTTTGCTGTAAGTGATATCTGTATTTGGTATGTAACCCCTTTTTATGTACAGCACCATGGAATCAATGGCGCTATATGAATAAATAATAATAATAATAATATATAATCTGTAGCTTTGTTGCCATGAAAGGAGGAAGGACCAAACCCATTTCTTGCACAGGGGCCCCAAGTTGTCAGTGTCCGCCTGTGCAAAGAACGTATTATATTTTGCGACTTGAACATTGAGCAATTTTTTTCAATATTTGAGATTCTTCTTAGAAGACCCAGTTATTATTCTCCTATTGTGACCTTGCTTTAGTAACCTTGCAGGAATGAGAGGCTTCTGGGTAGTGTTACACAGTGAAACAACGCAAAGGCTTATATTTTATATATTTACTGATTCCGTGTGGAAAACCTCTTTCCAATTTCTTATTTTCCAAGTCCACATAAAGATTAGAAAGGTGAATAAGCCCACTAGAGATGTATACGTGTTTTCTATCAGAGTTTGAATAATTAATGCACAGCATACCATGTTCCCTCCTTGTTGCTCCTCTTTCTGATGTTCATAGCATAAACGTTCCTTGCATATATAAATGTTGTAGAGAAAACATGGTTTTAAAACACCATGTAATAATTTCATAATGTTGGTATTTTTAGGCTATATTTATATTTTCAACTTTTGTTTTCCCCCTCCATTGCATCTAATATAAAATTTTCATCTGCCATCTGTGAGCACAGGGAATCGAGTAACACATAAATGTAAGGTTAGATTGCACACAGGATTTGTTTTCACTTACAGCTCCTATTCAGGTTTGCAACTTTATGGTTACAAAGATTAATAGGTTTTTACATGAAGACTAATTACAAAAATATATATTTTTTCATTTTGATGCACTGATACATTAAACATGCTAATTTAAGTGGTGCAAAATGTAATAAACAAAAAAAAAGTCCTCTTGCAAAAAAGAAAAATCAAGACTTCATGTAGCAATCGTTGCTGAAAAATAGTGATAGCACTTATAGCTATGACTATGGGAAGGTGAAAGCAAAAAAAACTCTTGGTTGTCCAAACAAGTGCATCACCAAAACTTCCATCAGTAATAGATTTAAATTACTAACTTTGTGGCATAGGACTGCTTCTCTACATTCATCGGTTACGTTAACAAGTGGTTAACTTTTTGGTAGAAATTACATGAAACTAAATTTGCCATTTTTATGCTATTTTTACACGTGAGTAATGTGTGTATTCATGTGTGTATATGCATGTGCAATGTGTGTAGATGTGTTAAATCTGTAGCTTTGTCTGTAAGTTGTATGTGTATGCTAATCTTTTCGACATTCAGTACATGCTTTCTCCTGTCCCTTCTAATTGTGCTCTTTGGAACTTGCGATCAATGTGTGACGAACTTCCATACGTCCAAGACTTCATTCGTTCTAAGTCCCTGAGGCTGCGTGCCCACTATGCGTTTTTAAAGTGTTTTTGCCGCGGAATTTCCGCAGCAAAAACGCTTAAAAAACGCTTGGTAATACGTGCCCCATGGTCCCCAATAATAATCCTCATATGCTGTGTAAATTTCCGCTGTGGATTATCATTGCAGAAAAATACGCAGCATGTCGATTAATTTTACGGACATGCAGCGTAATTGGCGCCATTGACTTGCATTGAAACGCTTAATATCCGTGTCAGCACATTTGCACACACGGATATTAAGCGATTCTATGTGCGGATGGTATTCTGGTTTGGAGAAGAGGAGACTCTCATCCAGACCCGGGTACCATAGAACCTGTTAACAAAAGAATTTAAAATAAGAAATAAAGATTATACTTACCTTCCGATGGCCCCCGGTCTCCTCAGCGATGCGTCTGGTCTGTTGTATGCGTCGCGGTGGTGTGAGGACCTGCCATGACGTCACATGACCACTGACGTTGGTGGTTGCGTGACCTGTCACATGACTCAATGACGTCATCGAAGGTCCTTTCACACCACCGCGACCTATACAACAGACCAGACGGAGCGGAGAAAATACCGGGGGCCATCGGAAGGCAGGTATAATCTTTATTTTTTTACCATTTTTATAATTTTTTTTTTAACGATTACTTGGTCACACTATATAAATGCATGCCGGTTGCGTGACCAAGTTATCAAGCACTTTTCCAAGTGATGCTAAAATCGCTTGGAAAAGCGCTTGATAACCCGCATGCAGAAATGCATGCAAAAACGCTTGACAAACGCTTCTACCTGGCAGGAAAAACGCTTGTAAAATCCGCATGCGTTTTTCCTGCCAGGGAGAAGCAGAAAAAAATATGCAGCATTTCTGTATCGTGGGCACATAGCCTTAACCTTCTGGCTCTCACTGAAATCTGGATCCAGCAATCTGACACCACCGCTGCTGGGGCTGCTCTCTCGTATGGTGGACTACAATTTTAACATAACGCCAGACCTGAGAGCAGACAAGGTGGAGATGTTGGTGTGCTCCTTTCATCACAATGTGGTTAACAATTTATCCACCCCGTACCCTCCCTTATGTTGCCCTATTTTGAAGACCATACTGTTGGACTCTTCAAACCCTTCTCCCCTCAAGTGGTGTTGTGTATCGCCCTCCAGGCAAAACCAACCAGTTCCTGGATCACTTTGCCACCTGACATCCACACTTTGTAGCCTGTGACATTCCCACTCTTATCATGGGCCCCTTTAACATCCCTATTGATAATCTGCTCTCCCCATCTGCCATTCCTCTTTTTTTCTCTAACCTCCTCCTCGGCCTTTCACAGCTTACTAACTCTCCTACACATGAAGACGAGAATACTCTGGACCTGGTCTTCTCCTGGCTCTGCTCAGTGTATGACTTTACTAACTCCCCTCTCCTCCTCTCTGACCACAACTATTTTTCCTTCTCTGTCAAGAACTGTCTCCCAGCTCAGGAGACTCCCACTTACCACACATACAGAAATCTGTACATGCCATTAATACAGAGCAGCTTTTGAACAATCTACAGTCATCTGTAGCTCCAATTTCCTCCCTCTCCTGTCCAAACTCTGCATTGTCACATTATGATAAGATATCGGAAAGTGCCCTGGGTGAAGTAGCACCTGCTACACGCAGAACAACCTAAAACCGACAATGGCGACCCTGGCACATGCTTCAAACATGTTGTCTTCACTGTTTTTTCTCAAGGTGTGCTGAGCATCAGTGGAGAAAATCACTTTCAGTAGAAGACTTAATGCTCGAAACTTATAACTCTCCTCTCTATCTGGCCAAACAAGTCTACTTCAGAACCCTAATTGCCTCACTAGCTGACAATCCAAAACGACTCTTTGAAACTTTCCACTCACTTCTAAACCCTACAGTACAGGCCCAAGTCACCAACCTCAGAAATGTTGATCTGTCCATTTATTACTTAGAAAAAATCAACCAGATCCATTAGAACATTTTCCCGCAATCCCCTTGAAACCTGGATCCCCTTCCCTCCCGCACCTCAAGCTCACTTTCCACTTTTGAACTTTTTTACGGAATAAGTTACCAGCTTCCTTGCTTCCTCTAGCCCTAGAACCTGCACCAATGACCCTATTCCCTCACATCTCCTTCCCACCCTCTCCCCAGTTGTCACTGCCCACCTAACTAAAATATTTATCCTCTGTTTTTCTTCCAGTATCTTTCCCTCTTCATTCAAACCCCTCTACTAAAAAAATATCCCTCAACCAGAACTGCACTGCTAACTACTCTCTTCTTGACCCTTTACAATCCAGTTTCCGCTCTTTACACTCTACTGAAACTACCCTTACTAAAGTCTCTAATGATCTACTAACAGCTAAATCTAATGGCCACTACTCCCTGCTGATTCTCCTGGATCTCTCTGCTGTATTTGACACACTGGATAGCTCCTCCTCACTATGCTCCACCCTGTAGGTCTCAAAGAAACTCCTTGCTCTTGGTTCTCTTCCTACCTCTCTGACCGCTCCTTCACTGTATCTTTTGCCGGCTCTTATTCCGCTAATCTTTCCCTTACTATCAGGGTTCCTCAAATCTCAGTCCTAGGCCCCTCCTCTTCTCTCTAGACACTGCCACTCTTGGACAAACCAACAGCAGATTTAATATCCAGTTGCATCTCTATGCTGATGACACCCAATTATACACCTGTTTTCCTGACCTCATTCTTACCTTAATACAAAATATCAGGCATTGTCTGTCTGCTGTCTCTAACATTGTCATCTCTCTATCTGAAACTAAATCTTTCCAAAACGAAACTGCTCGTGTTTCCTTCCTCTACTAACCTACCTATACCCGATATAGCAATTGCCTTGGGTGGTTCAGCCATAAACCCCAAGCAACACGCTCGCTGTCTTTGGGTTGTATTTGACACAAAACTTTCCTTTATTTCCTTTATCCAATTGCTCACTCGCTTTTGTTACCTAGATCTTAAAAACATCTCTAGAATCCAACCTTTTCTCACCTTTAAAACCGCAAAATTTCTTACTGTCGCTCTTATTCATTCTTGTCTTTGCTTCTGCAACTCTCTACTGATCGGACTCCCTCTAGCCAAACTTTCTCCTCTCCAATCTGTTCTAAATGAGGCAGCCAGGGTTTCATTTCTGTCCAGCCACTACACCGATGCCTCCACCTTGTGCACGTCATTTCACTGATTGTCCATTCGCTATAGAATACAATATAAACTTATCTCCCTCATCCACAAAGCTCGCCACAGTTCTGCACCATCCTACATCTCCTCCCATATCTTTGTCTATCACTCTACCCATGTTTTCTGTTTTGTAACTGATCTAAGACTAACATCCTTCATAATCCAAACCTCCCACTTATATCGCCAAGACTTCTCTCTTGCTGCATCAGCTTTCTGGAATGCACTACTCCAGACAATCAGACTAATACCTAGCCACCACATTTTAAGCATGCTTTAAAAACACATCACTTTAGACAAGCCTTTCACCTCACTTTACTAATCTAATTCTTCCCTGTTCCCTCTTTCTAAACTTTCCTCAGAATTTGGTCTCTTCTGTTCATCTCTCTCCACATCCCCCATGCACCCAGTAGTACTTGGTAACTGTACTTAGACAGAAACTGGCTGATGACCGAATCATGCAGTTTATTAAAAATACCTTATTTATTATAATCTTGGCTGGACCACACATAACATAACAAGCACTTTTTAGCTATTTTGTTTCACCCCCATATCCTTATAAATTATAAGCTTGCGAGTAGGACCCTCACTCCTCTTGTAACTGTTGAACTGTGTGTTACTTTGCACTGTATTTATTGTCTGTACATGTCCCCGCTTAATTGAAATGTACTGCGGAATGTGTTGGCGCTATATAAATAAAATGGATGAGAAAATTGTGCTAATACACTTAATTACAATAGGAGATGAATCATTTTTATTACAATTATATATTACAAAGATTGATTGTCTCAAATTTCCAACATAATTTGGAGGAAAAAAATGATATTCAGTACACTTTATGGCTGATCACCAGATGCTACCTTCATCAAGATGAGGCTTTCTGACCTGAATGCTGTACTATGGCCTCTGAACCTTTGTTTTTCAATTTATCTAAATTTACATCTTCATTTTACCAAGGCATTTGTATGGTCCTTTGTACATGTAGCTTGCATTCTGTAGAGTGTGTAAAATTTTAACAAACAAATTGAGCTTGCCATCATATTACATTATTTTTTTTTATTATGAAGGCCATTATAAGCTTTGCTATAACTTTTAGAGTCTATCTAGATTGCTGGATGCTTGCTAAGTGTGACCTGAGAGACTCATTTGTGGTCATTCATTACTGTCTGTAATTAAAATGAATTAGTAGAATGATGTAATTTTATTTCCGTAGTCTAAAATGATAAATTGACTTTTCAAATTATTGTAAATGCATTACAGCCGCTTGGGAGCTTGAGCTTCTTACCTTCATTCTAAGAGATATTGAAGAACCCTTAGAAATGGGATCAATGTAGAAGGTAAATTGCAACTGTTAATTAGAAAACAGCTTGGGATAGTTTATACTTATATTTGTTACACGGAGCCAATCATGATAAGATATGCATACAACGTTTACCTATCTGACAATTATTTTCTTTTATGAGAGCATTACTATACAGATTTGCTGCACCAGTAACCTAAAATACATCAGGATGTAGTTTCAAGTACCATACATGCTGTGTATTTTTTGGACTAAGATGATGAAGATGGTTTTTAACAATTTTGATATAAACATTGATCTATTTACGTGTGCTTTATCCTCTACTGCTCTGGAACCTACTCTATAAGAATATCATTATGCCAACATTCAGAACCGTTATGTGTTAAATACATTTTACAGTTTTATATCGAGCTTATAGATATACCATATTTTTTGGACTATAAGATGCACCTAGGTTTTAGAGGAGGAAAATAGAAAAAAAATTTAAGCAAAGAATGTGGTCATGATGCACTGTTATGGGGGAGGGAGTCTGGGGGTCTGCTGCTAACACTGTTATAGGGGTAATGTCCCCCAATTTTGTACTACTATCCTCCCATCCTGGAATTTTTAGCCCCCCCCTTCCTGTTACAGGTGGCCCCTATCTCTATCCTGGTATACATGGCACCCCATCCCCATGTTGGTATGCATGGCACCCCCATGTTGGTATGCATGGCACCCCCATGTTGGTATGCATGGCACCCAATTTTGTACTACTATCCTCCCATCCTGGAATTTTTAGCCCCCCCCTTCCTGTTACAGGTGGCCCCTATCTCTATCCTGGTATACATGGCACCCTATCCCCATGTTGGTATGCATGGCACCCCCATGTTGGTATGCATGGCACCCCCATGTTGGTATGCATGGCACCCCCATGTTGGTATGCATGGCACCCCCATGTTGGTATGCATGGCACACCCATCCTGCTATGCATGGCCCCTCTCATCCCCAATCCTGGTATGCATGGCCCCCCTCATCACCCAATCCTGGTATGCATGGCACTCCCATCCTGGTATGCATGGCACTCCCATCCTGGTATGCATGGCACTCCCATCCTGGTATGCATGGCACTCCCATCCTGGTATGCATGGCACTCCCATCCTGGTATGCATGGCCCCCCTCATCCCTAATCCTGGTATGCATGGCACCCCAATCCTGGTATGCATGGCACCCCAATCCTCATCCTGATCTGCTTGACACCTCTCACCCCCATCCTGGTATGCATGGCACCCCCATCCTGGTAAGCATGGTATCTCATCCCCATCACGCGCACAGAAAAATAAACTATTCTACTCACCTTCCTTCCCTATGCTCCAGCTCTGCATCCTGTTTTGCTGCCAGCAGCTGATCTCATTGTGTGAGCAGCGCATGACATCACTGCCATGCACCCTCATGCGCTGAGATGAGCTGCCGGAATAGTCACTGCTCCCCACGCCTGGACTATTGGCATGGGGAGTAGTGACTATTCGTTCTCCTTAATAGCGTGCACGGTGTCAGCGGCCTTTTAAAAGAGCATGAATATTCACTACTCCCCACTCCCATGGGAGTGGGGAGTAGTGTATATTCATGCTCTTTAATAGCGGGCAGACATGATAGCCGAGCCGCTGCAGGAGCCGGTGGCTGCTGCTGACACTGTGTGCGCTATTACAGAGAATGAAAATTCAGTGCTCCACACGCCCATGGGCGTTGGGAGCAGTGAATATTCATTTTCTTTAGCAGTGGGCACAGTGTTGGCTGCAGCAGGCGGCTCCTTCCTCCGCTGCTTCCCCCACCCCCATCCATTGCCTCAGCAACAAGGTACATTCGGACTATAAGATGCACCCCTCCATTTTCCTCCAAAATTTTGAAGGAAAAAAATGCATCTTATAGTCCGAAAAACACGGTACCTCCCTACAATCTATTTGGGTAGCTTGTGCAAATGCACAAGACCTGTATCCACCAGAAAAAAATGCAGTTTATAATACAATTGAGGAGTACATTGGCTAACAGTTACTGTTAGAATGCAATTTAAAAGAAAATACATCATGTGAAAAATTTGCTAGAGGGTCTTGAGATGTGAACTCTTTGAAAAGTAATATTAACTACCAATGGCACCACACACTTTTTTTTCACAGGGTCCCTCTTTTTTCCATGTCCACCAATGAGACCAAAGGCATAACTTGAAGCTCCTGGGCTGCAATGCAAACTCTCCTACTGTGCCCCTAACTATCTTGGGTCTGTAATAGTATTGGTCTTCTAATTTGGGCTACAGGGCCCAATTGCGATTGCAATCTCTGCACCTATTATAGCTATGCCCTTGATTGAGACTAATGGTAAGGGCTTCAGGTTGCAGTTGACTTTGGAGCCCTGTTAGATTATATTTGTCTTGTTCGAAATGTGTTCTCTTGTGTGCTAAAGTTATTGTTCTTTAACATACAGTGGGTACGGAAAGTATTCAGACCCCTTTAAATTTTTCACTTTGTTTCATTGCAGCCATTTGGTAAATTCTAAAAAGTTCATTTTTTCTCATTCAAGTACACTCTGCACCCCATCTTGACTGAAAAAAAAACAGAAATGTAGACCTTTTTGCAAATTTATTAAAAAAGAAAAACTGAAATATCACATGGTCTTAAGTATTCAGACCCTTTGCTCAGAAACTCATATTTAAGTCACATGCTGTCCATTTCCTTGAGATCCTCCTTGAGATGGTTCTACTCCTTCATTGGAGTCCAGCTGTGTTTAATTAAACTGATAGAACTTGATTTGATAAGGCACATACCTGTCTATATAAGACCTCACAGCTCACATCACATGTCAGACCAAATGAGAATCATGAGCTCAAAGGAACTGCCCAAGGAGCTCAGAGACAAGGCTCAGATCTGGCCAAGGTTACAAAAGAATTTGTGCATTACTCAAGGTTCCTAAGAGCACAGTGGCCTCCATAATCCTAAAATGGAAGAAGTTTGGGACCACCAGAAGTCTTCCTAGACCTTGCCGTCCACAGTCAAACTGAGAAATCGTGGGAAAAGAGCCTTGGTGAAAGAGGTAAAGAAGAACCCCGAGACCACTGTGGCTGAGCTCCAAAGATGCAGTAAGGAGATGGGAGAAAGTTCCACAAAGTCAACTATCACTGCAGCCCTCAACCAGTCAGGCCTTTATGGCAGAGTGGACCGTGGGAAGCCTCTCCTCAGTGCAAGACATATGAAAACTCGCATAGAGTTTGCTGAAAAACACATGAAGGACTCCCAGACTATGAGAAATAAAATTCTCTGGTCTGATGAGATGAAGATAGAACTTTCTGGTGATAATTCTAAGCGGTATGTGTGGAGAAAACCAGGCACTGCTCATCACCTGCCCAATACAATCCCAACAGTGAAACATGGTGGTGGCATCATCATGCTATGGGGGTGTGTTTCAGCTGCAGGGACAGGACGACTGGTTGCAATTGAAGGAAACATGAATGTGGCCAAGTACAGAGATATCCTGGATGAAAACCTCTTCCAGAATGTTCTGGACCTCCGCCTTGGCCGAAGGTTCACCTTCCAATAAGACAATGACCCTAAGCACACAGCTAAAATAACAAAGGAGTGGCTACAGAACAACTCTGTGACCATTCTTGACTGGCCCAGCCAGAGCCCTGACCTAAACCCAATTGAGCATCTCTGGAGAGACCTGAAAATGGCTGTTGACCAATGTTCACCATCCAACCAGACAGAACTGGAGAGGATCCCCAAATCCAGGGATTCCGTACCCACTGTAGCTACTTTTTCTTACCATAACACTTCTTGGAGAAGAGTGCTAAAAAATTGCTTAATTTTCACTGCCCTAATAATGTATACACACTTTAAATTATTTGATATTTGCTCAAAAACAAATGATGATTTATGAGCAACTCCAGGCTCCCCCTAAGTGTGGCTCCTACATAATAGCCTTAATAGATCAGTTGCATTAGGCTATGTTTACACATGTTAGGTTTTTCAGTGTCACAAATCTGCAGCAAATCCTAATCTCTGGAAGGAAATCAAATGTTTTTGTTCTGTTTTTTGATGCGTTTTTTCACTGTCCTTTTGTCTCTATTTATGCATGTATATAAAGTTGTGTGAAATAAAGAACCCCATCCTATTTTGCCATCAAAAAACGCTGATGCAAATTTTGGTGTGTTTTTTCAGCTTTTTTTTCACCACCCATTACTTCCTATTGGTGAAAAAACGCTGAAAGAAGTGACATGCTCTTTTTCCAAAAACCCAACCAAGGCAGAAAATATGCAACAAAAAAAACAAACAAGATTTGTGAACAGATAATTCTGGTTTCTCATAGAATTTGCTGGTACTGCAAAACGCAGCTGAAAATTTGCATCAAAATCTGCAGCAAAAAATGCTGAAAAACCTAACGTGTGAACATAGCATTAGATAGTAGTTTTAGTATTTTGGGGTGATCTTAAAGTTATTCCAGTACGCACTTAATAACCTACTGAGCTTGCGATTACACACTGCAGCCAATCTGAGGATGTAGAGCTTCAGTTTAAATCCTAAAAAGGGACAGTCCAGAAGCAGCATCAGTATGGAGATAATTAAAAGCAGTATTGAGCAGTGTAGCAGTGAATCCAACTCTGGGAGTAAGGATAAACACTTAGAACCTCAAGCAGAAGCATATCTCTGTTCCTTTCTCTCACTCCATTATCTTCCTCTTCTTCACTCTTATCTTTCTATAGACCTCTCTCTATTGGCAGAATGTAATCTATTCCTTCAGTGAGCTAAAGGTCTGTATTAGGGTTTGCTGCGTATTTCAACGGTAAAATGCTGCTCTTTACAGTACCTGCATAGTGAATATTCCTGAAATTTCATGCATATGTTGCATATCTTTCCTTTGAAATTATCAAAGTGGATTTACAAATCTGCAGCATGTCAATTCTTTCAGTAGTTTTGCAGTGTTTTCCACTTTCAAATGGAGAGGAGGAAAAAAATGCACCTTAAATTGCATCAAAACTGCATAATAAAATGCACCTATTTTAAGCTGTTTTTCCTGCCAACACTCTGTTTTTTGGTGCAGACAAATCTGCTGCAAAAACATGTGCATATAGCCTTACAACAGCCTGTGGCACATGAGACTTGTGTTTCAGATTTTCTTTGCAGCTAAGACTCCCATGACATGCTGCAGATTTAAACACAATGACAATCCTGACAGGAAAATTCCTGATCATGTGCACAGCACTTCAGGGTAGTCATTGCATTAGCTGGCACAAGGATTCCCTAGCGCACTGTGTGCACATAGCCTTAAACTTTCAGGCTGTGTGCCCACGATGCGTTTTTTTAAGCGTTTCCGCAGCGGCAAAAACGCTGCATAAACGCTTAAGAACGCATGGTAGAAGACCTGCCATGTTCCCCAATGATAATCCGCATGTGCTGTGCACATGTTGTGGAAATTTCCGCTGCTGATTATCATTGCGGAAAAAAAAGCAGCACTACCAATTATTTTGCGGAAGCGCTGCGTTTTCGCCGCCATTGACTTTCATTGGAACGCTTGGATTCCCCATCACTGCATCTGTAAATGCGGAATCCATGTGTTTCAATGTGCGGATGGTACCCGGGTGTGGAGGAGAAGAGAATCTCCTCCGGACCCGGGTACCATAGAACCTGTTAAAAAAAATAAAAAATAAATATTATATTTACCTTCTGATGACCCCCGGTCTCCTTTTCTTCGCTTGCCGGCAGATTGCGGTGGACTGAAGGACCTGCGCTGACGTCCTAGTCATGTGACGGCAGGTCCTTCAGTGTACCACGAGCTGCCGGCAAGCCAGGATGGAGCGAAGCAAGATTCCGGGGGCCATCAGAAGGTAAGTATAATATTTATTTTTTACCATTCTTTCGGTCACATTGTATAAATCCATGCCTGTTGCATGGATTTATATAGTGTGACCAAGTTGACAAGCACTTTCCAAGTGATGCTAAAATCTCTTGGAAAGTGCTTGTCAACCCGCATGCGGAAATGCATGTGAAGAACGCCTCATATCCGCATGTCCCTGGCAGGAAAACTCATGTGCAATCCGCATGTACAATCCGCATGCGTTTTTTCTGCCAGGGAGATGCAGAAATGCTCAGGAAAAAATCCGGAGCATTTCTGCATCGTGGGCACATAGCCTTACTCTGTTTTATTTAAAATTTTAAGATTTTATGGGCAGGGAAAGCTCTTTGTTTGGGTGAATTGTCCTTTTATTTGTATTTTATGTCCCCAATTTTGAAGCCCTGTAAACATGTATATATAATGTATGTATAATATGTGTGCGTGTGTGTGCATGTGTGTATATATATATATATTTGTCTGTGTGTTTATATATATATATATATATATATATATATATATATATATATGCATTGTAATGCAGCGACGTGCTTGCATTACGGTAATGGTCTAGGATGTGTTTTACCTGACCATATACCTTTCCCCTCAGGTGACTGGTCACATGACTGTGACATCACACAGGTCCTGTATGCACATTAAAGGTCTGTACACATGACTGGGACAGCACACAGGACCTATACACACAGCTGACTGATCACATGACTCTGACATCAGCAAGGTCCTGTCAGTTTGTGTGTGTGTGCACAGGATATATAAACCCTGGTAATTTGAGACAGGTGTTTTCTGTGAGAGGCATGAGGCCTGTTCCCCATGTGTGTGGGACACCGTTTGTGTGAGGCCTAGTGAGGCCGAGAGTGAAGCCTGGCAGCCTGAAAGGTCGAGCCTGGATCCTGTGCGTGGATGCCAGTGACCTTTGAGGGAGAGCCGGCTTGGCATACAAGAGTCCTGAAAGGCGCAGACTGGATGTGAGTGAAAACATACCAGTAGCCTTCGAAGGTACGACGGCTGGAGACCCCTACCTGGGAAGCCACAAAGCCACAGTGGTGGCAGATTAAATGGACTGCAGCAACTAAACCCGGCAAAGGTAATACACTTTGTTACATGGACTATGTTATGGACATTGATAATTTATTACCTTGCCGTAGGCTATAACCTGGAGCAAGTGGGCCTGTGTGCCACTTGTCTCATGAATATTGTAGATATGTGTGTCGGCGTGCCATGGAGTTGGACCCGGTGAACTGTGGCTTATGATGTAATAAACTGCAACATTGTGAGAAAAGCGTAAAGACATTGCACGTGTGCATTGATTGACGCAGCGAAGCGAGTAACCAAGAGTATGATGACTAGCGCTGCCTTACAGCATAGATTATAAATAGCACTGCACTGTGACACTATGCTGAAGTGTCTTATTGTGAGTTTCTGAAGTCCTTTTCTCTTTTCATTAAACATATTACAGACATTAAATCCTACAAATACTGCTCATACTGCGCTGATGAAAGTTTAATTGTGTAGTGCCTGAACAATTCCCTGGCGGGGAACACTGTCAGTTTACTTTTATTCTTTTGGACTAGAGGACTGGAACCAAGACTTGTCCTTACTCATTGGGAATAATGTTAATGTCTGATAAGAGACTTTGAACGTGAGCGTCAGGGCTGCTGTTACGAGCAAAATAGCATTTTAATAACAACATATAACATGGTAGACGAAATTGATCAGGGTCGAATGGTTGTGGCCAATGCATCTATAGCAGGGACATACTACCTGGTGCCCTTAGTGCCATTCTTGTGGCTTCAACCACCAGAGAGCCAAAGGACAGCCACATTTTCTGATACAGATAACAGAGGACAGTCGTCTATTCCCTCCTCTGATAAAATATAACAATGCAGGCCTTGGAAGCTACATGTGAGTGGCCCCTGACTGTATCTTCCATGATTCATCCAAATAAAATAAAGGAGATTCAACACGCAATGTAGGAGGAACCCTAGGCAATCGTACACGATGCGGTTGGCACAAGTTGGGCACTGTGGTTGTGTGTACTATTTCAGGCAGCAGTTCAGCCACAGCTGTGATTGAGTTTTATATCTTGTGCAGGCCTGAAGGTGCAATACATTGATATTCTCTCTATCGTGTTCATTGACTCCCTGTAGCATGCACCACCCTCTCAGACCTTGGATTGGACTTGGCTGGTTTTACCCAAGTGATCATGTAAAGTTTCAGTCTGATATTGTGATTTTTGGACCAGAAAATTTTGTGTATCCCTAATCTATGGGAGGAGAGCATCCTCTCTACTACTCACTGACATGTGGTATTATGTTTCCAGCTATTTTTACCCCTTCACGTCTGTATTCCAAAATTTTGTAATTTTAGAATTTCATTGGTTTCTGTCTGCCATACCAACCCTTTGGCATCCTGCAAGCATGTTCTGATGATGGGCAATGTCGTGACAGAGTGGTGCAGTATCTAAATGGTTAAAGGAAACATTTCACCATAAAAACGCAGTGCAATCTGCAGTCAGCGTGGTTTAGACCTGGGGAAGCCGAGTGGATTGATATATCGCTTTTTGAGAAAAGAATCAGTATAACCTGTGTTTTCATCATTGAGTCCTGCTTTTTTCTGGGATTTTCCGTTCAGTGGGCGGTCCTATCAGTGACTGACATCTCTCTCTATGCACACTTGTATAAAAGAAAGCTGTCAATCACTGATGGGACCGCCCACCGGACCAAAAATGAATCTTTACTCACAAAACTATATATCAATCCACTTAGCTCCACCTGCTCTATAACATGGTGCCTGCAGAGGGGACTGCATTTTCATGGTGGCAGGTTCCCTTTAAATTTTAATTATTGGAGCTCAGCTCACGAGCCCTCTCCATATCGCTCAACATGTGACATACTTGTGCGGCACGTGTCAAAAAGTGGTTAAGCATAATTGCAAAAATAAAGGCACACAATGAATACAATACTGTATTAGAGATGCAAATTTACCTAATTTTTCTTTTTTTGGCTTTCTTTCTACTCTATATTTGGCATTTTTTAGTGTGTGATACAGCTGGAGAGGATGTGTAAGGTTCGTTATCTGCATTTTTTCTTTTTCTGGGCAGCTGTCTCTATATGTGCATATTAATGAGCGTAATAACAGACCATATGCTGATGTTTTCCTGCGTGGTTTGTTATATCTTGAAAATGCTAGTTTTGCATTGCTGCTTTTTCTTTGGCTCCTATTAATTTTTTTCTTTATCAGTATCTCTGCATTGAATGTACACATTGGATTTGTTAAGTTGGCCGTACAATATAGACAAATGTCAGCTGAATCTGCCAATTTTCAGTGGGACCAGCCAGTCATCTATGGGGTTTCCAGACTTTCTCCTGATGGCACATTCGGAAAGGAATGATCAAGCATGCTCGATTTCAGCATTCCCAATCCATTCTCATGAGAAATAAGCTTCTGGTGGGCTCCACTTGTAGCACCCCGAGGGCTCGGCTGCTACAGGGGTATTGCACCTCAAACCAGAGGTGTGATATTCCACTCCCGGGTAAGGATGGTGTGTGGACCAGGGCTCGTTTAGCTGCATGCACCACACACACCCCATTTCCAGGGGACAGCTCAACGGTGCTCCCACTAGACAGAAGTGCAGGCACGACAGCATCTGTCCCTGGTTGGAGTGGGGAGGGGAAAGTACACCCAGTGGTGTAGGAGCAGATAGGGGTGGGTCTCTGGGCATAGGTAGGAGCCCATTGGTTGCTAGTCACCTGGGCTCGGGTGCTAGAGGGAGGTATAAAAGGTGGGCACCATCTTAGGACAGTGGTCAGTTCAGTTCAGTCAGGAGTTCAGCCAGAGAGGGCTGACAGGGAGCTGTGGCTCAGATGGGCCCAGCTCCAGAGGCAGGCCTGGAGTGGAGGCCAGAAAGAGAGAGGAGAAGGAACGGAAAGGAAAGTAAGAAAGGAACTGGAACAGAGGAGAAAGAAAGCAAGGAACACAGAGAAAGGCCCAGAGACGCGAGTAAATAAGGAACCCCATATGCCCAGGAGATACAGGGTGAAGGGTTGGCAGAGCAGGGTACCGGAACCCAAATTGGTGGAGGCAACAGATTCCTCAGCCAAAGACCGGAGGTCGTCACTACATCTTGGTGCGACCCCCCACTACATCCACCAGGAAAGCATACCGCATAGGGTCAGGGAAACCGGAGATAGGTTTTGCCAACAGAAGGCCCGAGGGAGCTGGACAAAGGTGGGTCACTGGTGGGGACGGCCAGAGAAAGGAAAGGAAGGGAGCCCTGTGCCACGCTCTGGAATTGCCTGGGAGTTGGTCGAGTCCCTTACCTGGTGGACGCAGCACGGCTTGGGCAGTCATCGCCTGCAGGATTGACACGAATAACAACTGTGAGTAAAGCATTGGAAACTGCACCACACGTCTCTGTGTTTCATCGCCGCACCAGCACCATCAGAACTGGGACGCTCACACCATCACTCCCATCATCCACACTAGCTGCCCTGAGGCAATACTTCTCCCGTGGGGAGTTATCCCATACTTGGCTGCGCATACAACATCAGCCTCAGCGGTCTGCAGCGCAGCGGCGGTCCCCACTGACCGCAATCCACGGGTGGCGTAGTCGGACATTTGTCATCACCCTCAGACTGCCACTGGTTTGACCACCCTGGGCACGGACCAGGTCAACGCCACGGAGACTACAACCCCAGCGATCCGGCTCCGGGTATCCCCCTCACAACACAGGCCCAGGGGGCGCGTCACACTCATCCTTGTATTACACAGCAGCCATTCATGTAATATAACAAGTTACCTATAAGTATGTTGTTCTTGCAAGGTAATATTATCACCTGGCGTAGACCCACTCAAGTGCAACTCAAGACTCTAGGGCTTCCATCCATACTAGCGTAACTGTGTAGAATCTATCATATGCAGGTCATATTGCAGTATTACTGTAGAGAAAGCCCCTTTAGCTAGTTCTTGAACATGTATGGCTTCATTTGTTTTTTCCATGCTTGGTGAAAACATGTTTTGAACTCCGAGTTTTATTGCATCATGTATCCAGCTACAGATGGGCTCTTTCTTTAGTATTGCGTGCTATCTCCTCCTACATGTCCTCTCTCTTTATTGTGAATCATTAAGATCTAGCATTCATATAGTGTGAATGAGATGTTCTTTCTGCTAGATATGATGCTTTCTGTCACATCTTTTTGTTATTTTACTTTAAGATAACCTCTTCTTCCTCTTCATTGCATTGAAGTATCTGATAATGATGCAGATGATTCTGCTCACTGTAATAGCTCCCGGTTTCTTTAGACGAGCTTATTGATTTCCTAACAAGAAGTGATAGCTCTAGGCATGGTTCACACGCTACATACTGTGAATACTCTACAGTAGCTTTGTTACAATGAAGCTAATTTATCGTTTGGTCACTTGAGTTTAGAAGAGTTTGTCTGGGAGGCTAATTAAAAATGACTTGCTCAGTAGCAATGCATTGGATAATTGCTTCAATAACAACTTATTACTCTATTGAAATTATTGGAATTGACCCCTTCCAAGGTGCTGACCGCCACTTCTTTATGTTTAACAGCCGCCCAATATGGTTTAAAAATAAAGCCCGATACCCCGCCACTTCTCTATTTGTGCCTGGGTCCCCACAAGTGTTCCTGTCTTGGAAAATGCAGCCATGTGACACAAGGAAGGTTTTTTTTCACATCTTTTTTTTTTTACGTCTGATTTTTTTTTTTTTTTTTTCCAGAAATGCAGCTTGGTGGGGGAGATTTTTATCCATTTTACTGAGATTTACTTAAAGGGACTCTCTCCACAATGACTGGTCAAACCAAGTAAAGGCTCTCGGTGCACCATGTCGTGGCCAAACAGTTCAGAGCACCTTCCTACCTGCTTGGTTTCCATCTGTCTCCGCTCTTCTCTGCCTCGATGAACCCAGAGCTGTCAATCAAATAAGAGGAAGGGGAGTGGAAATAGAGCGTGGGACGGTGCACCCAAATATTTGGCTACACCACAGTGCACAGAGGGCCTCTACTTGGTTTGAACAATCATTTTGTGCTGACAGAATCACTTTAATAAAACAGACCTGTCAGGAGTGGAGTGTTATCTAATGTTTTGGAAAACCCTTGGCCTCTTTCACTGAAGTATATTATTGTACATCCATAATACAGATTTGCACAATGGCACAAGACGCATAATTATTGCATCTGTATTCAAGAATTATTTATATTCATTGCGATCAATTTCTATTGGACAAAAACAGATCTATTTTGGCCCAGTAAAGAAAAAAGCCAAAGAGTGCAAATACTGATCAAAAATTGACCGTATATAGATGCAATACTAATGCATTGTGTTATTTTTTGCACATGTATTGTGAATCTGTATTACGGACATAATATGCTCGTGTGAAAGAGGGTTTTTTCCAAAGCTGATCACTCTTTTTAACAGGATATATCTCCACTCCTGACATGTCTGTGTAATTTAAAAAGTTTTTTTTAAGAATCTTTTTCTCAGAACTTTGTACGGTGCCATTCCTCTGTTATTTCTCCTGAATAATGTGAATACATTGGTAATTGGGTGGTATTATTCTCCTTGTTAAAGGGGCTGTCCAGTCCAAAATAAGTCTGCATTCACTCTTTGTGACTGCAAACTTATGAATCCCCCCAGCGCACGCACAGTGCGTTACAGGGATTTGCCGGTTTCTGAGCCAAGAATGGCGGTGATATAGGCGTTATACATACCCCTGGCCAGAACCCAACTAGTGGGCGCGGCCTCGCTCCTTACAAGTGTATGGAGTGAGGCCGCGCCCACTAGTCGGGTTGGCGATCATGTTGACCCTAGAGTGGCTGCGCTGTAACCTCAATTCATAAGCTTCTGAAAACCGGGGCAAGTACCTGATAATCCAGTAAATAATTCTAAGTTTACCCAGGTTCAAATTACATCACATCTAGTACCAACAAAGTGCTAGATGTGAGTTCACTAGCACCAACAAAGCCAAAGCGTTCTAGAAACAGATAAAAAATGAGCTAATTATTGGTACACACATGCTCATCCCTATTCATTAAGATCATCGGTGTGTGATAAGTACACCTATGTTTGACCAGATAAATAAGTACATCTTACCAAATTTTATATGCATTGGGGAGCTTAATCTTTATTAATTTGTATGGTTTTCTGGCAGTGTACATTAGACTCATCAGGGCGCACAAAACTATAGATGTTGCTGCATAAAGGGAGGACATTTACTCATCATACAGCAAAATAGCATCCAGTTGACCCCCAGGTGGCATCGCTGTCTTATACAGAATTTTACATGATGTAATTTACATTGAGCACTCTTTTCTAGCATTCTTAAAAAAAATTGAGATGTTGGGTATTTGATGAAAGATTAAAGGGCTTGTCTGGGATTTGAAAAAAGTGAGCGAACAGGAAGAAATATGATGAAACTAATAGCCTGTCCCAGGATGGTGACTGTAATAGAAAATGTATCTGTATAATAATACCTAGGACAAACCAACGTGGGGGTCCCTTTGCGTGTTGCCCCACTGGCAAGCAGGAGTATCTGATCCAAAAACGCAGGTTAGTTTAGTGGGAGACGTTCTCCGCTACACTGCTTAGTACAGGGCACAGTGGAGTGAGTTTGGATCAGACGGCTCCCTTCCCCCTCTATCTCCTTTTCCCCCTCTATTCCCCTCTATCCCATTCCCTGCTTGGCGCCACGGACATCACACTGTACATTCCAACTACTCACTGATTGTAAGTGTAGAAGGAGCCGTTCTCCGATACACTGGTAAGTGCGTCCTCTACAGTATAGACATTTAGCTGTCAAACCCGCTTTATTCTTAATGTGTCATGTGGTCATCCAACATCCGTCAGAAACCAACACCGGACCTGCCAAAGCACATGTAAGTAAACATTTTTCTTTTTTATGTCATCTGAGTAATTGAGTGATGATCCAGGGCCATTGCTCTCTTGTTCCACTAGGCTCTGTTGATCTCTGCAATGGAGATCTGCCATATGTTCATATGACCACAAGAGCCAATCCATAGCATGCACTGCTCAAGAATGCTGATGCCAGTGACTGGCTGCTGAAGTCTCATGAATGTATGGCTTGTTACCACTATAGGAAAAGTAGCAGAGCCCAGCAGGGACCTACAGAGTTGTGGGGGATTCTTTTCCTTATTTTATCACATATCCACCTGCAGGTTTCATTTCTACCAGTCCGAGTCCCAGGCAATCTATTAACTATATGTATTAACAGTAGTACAAAAATGTGCATAACTACTAATGCATAGATGTGTCTATTCCAGATCTGCAATCAAACCATTTTCTTCTCTTCCTGACACTCTAGATACCCCCTTTTTAACTCCAGCTTTTTTTTGGCAGTCTCTGCTCACTCAACACAATTCTTACCCATATATTGTCAGAGTGGAGTGTATGAAGTGCACATAATAGAACGCAATGCAATCAGTAACTTGTTTCATATTTTATACAAAATCAGAACACATTCAAATGAAGTAATACTCTCAAAAATGCTGTGTCTGACATTACCCCCTGCTGTTCCAGGACATCACCCAAAGAACACAACATGCTTAGCTGTCTCCTCTTGTTCTACAAAGTTATTTATCTAACAATTAGGCTTTTTTCATTTCATAATGCTTGGTTGATTGGAACGAAGTCTATTTTCTCAACAGTTAGTGTTTTTTCTTATGTTCAGTAATAGGGAGCATGTTATCTACAAGTCCAGTATTATACTTAAAAAAAAAAAAAAGTCAGACAGCATTGTTATTAGTTGAGGTCACTAATCACAATCTACCACCAACCAATAAACTGAAATTTTTGATTAAATGAAATTATATTGATGTGTTAATGTCTACCTCTCTACTGTAAAAAAAAATATGTGCAAAGTGCAATAGGGTCTTATCCAAGTTAAGCAGTAGGGGAACAATATTATTATGCTCACCTACTCAGGTTGTGTCTGATCCAACCACTGGTAACACAAAGATATCAGCTGCTGCAGCATCCAAGAACATATGCAAAGAAAGAAGATGGGAAGTGGATGATGTCTACGCTGCTGAATTCCCATCTTCTTACCTCTCTACTGTGGCTCTGTCAAGATGGACCAGCTTTATAATCCATCTTCACAGTTTTATGTGGTCATGCAAATAAAAATCTATGTGCAGTGAAGGAAATAATTATTTGATCCCTTGCTGTTTTTGTAAGTTTGCCCACTCACAAAGACATGAACAGTCTATAATTTTAAGGGTAGGTTAATTTTAACATTGAGAGATAGAATATAAAAAAAAAATCAAGAAAATCACATTGTATAAATTAGATTTATTTGCATTTTGCAATGAGAAATAAGTATTTGATTCCTCTGGCAAACAACACTTCATACTTTGTGGCAAAACCCTTGTTGACAAACACAGCATTCATACGTTTTATGTAGGTGATGATAAGGTTTGCACACATGGGAGGAATTTTGGTCCACTCCTCTTTGCAGATCATCTCTAAATCATTAAGATTTTGAGGCTGTCGCTTGCAACTCAGAGCTTCAACTCCCTCCATGAGTTTTCTATGGGATTAAGGTTTGGAGACTGGCTAGGCCACTCCATGACCTTAATGTGCTTCTTTTTGAGACACTCCTTTGTTGCCTTGGATTTATGTTTTGGATCCTTGTCTTGCTGGAAGACCCAACCACTACCCATCTTCAGTGCTCTGAGGGAAGGAGGTTGTTGGCCAAAATCTCGCGATACATGACCCCCATCCATCTTCCCTTCAGTATGGTTCAGTCGTTATGTCCCCGTTGCAGAAAAGCACCCCCAAAGTATAATGTTTCCCCCACCATGCTTTACGGTTGGGACGATGTGCTTAGGGTTCTTCTTCCTCCAAACACGGTGAGTTGAGTTAATGCCAAAGAGCTAAATTTTTGTCTCATCTGAAAACAGCACCTTCTCCCTATAACTCACAGAATCATCCAGGTGTTCATTGGCAAACTTCAGACGGGCCTGCACATGTGCCTTCTTGAGCAGGGGGACCTTGCGGGCACTGCTGGATTTTAAACCTTTAAGGTGTAATGTGTTACCAATGGTTTTCTTGGTGACTGTGGTCCCAGCTGCCTTCAGATCATTGACAAGTTCCCCCGTGCAGTTTTAGGCTGATCTCTCACCTTCCTCATGATCAAGGATACCCCACGAGGTGAGATTTTGCATGGTGCCCCAGATCGATGTCGATTGGCAGTCATTTTATATTTCTTCCATTTTCTTACTATTGCACCACAGTTGTCTCCTTCTCACCCAGGCTCTTACTTATTGTTTTGTAGCCCATTCCAGCTTTGTGCAGGTCTATGATCTTGTCCCTGACATCCTTAGAAAGCTCTTTGGTCTTGCCTATGTTGTAGAGGTTAGTCTGACTGATCAATTGAGTCTGTGGACAGGAGTCTTTTATACAGGTGACTATTTAAGACCGCTGTCTTTAATGCAGGTGACAGTACTTGGGTGTTTCAATTTTGAAACGTTTTAGGTTGGCACATATGAGCTTAGTAGTGACCTGGCCACCGTTCTATAACATGGCAGACAATGAGAACTACTTTTTGGTTGTGAATTAGAATGAAGGAGAGGCTTGCAGCACAAATCCTTGAGCTTTAGACTTCATTCCGACATCTGTGAGTTGTATACGTGTTTTATCAATTTTTTTCAAGGATGCAACACATACCTATTACCCACATACCAAACACTCTAATCAAAAGAGCAATGCATAATTGATGAAAAAAAATATATTATTCACAAAATAAATTACACGCACAGGCAAAAATCTCCAATATGGAACACAAAGCTCACATGAAACACATGAAAACAAAATGAGCAACCAGAGGAAAAGCAAAAAAGACACAACCAATAATAGAAAACAGATTTAAATTTAAATATCAGCACTGGTAACAATGATAAATTTATATAGAATCGTGATGTACAATATAATGAAATGCTAACCAGAAAAGAAAACAATCAGTAATCATAACCTGATTCTAAAAAGATGTAACATCACTAGAGAAATAGAAATAGTACTTTCTAATGCGACAATACTAACAAGTGTGACCATTTAAGTATAAACACCACTGAGGTTTGTAATTATGCCAAGTATGGGTCACAAATTAGTGGCTATTTGTGAATAAGAAAGCCCCAAAGAAGGCATCATCACCCCGATCATTTACATAATAAACTTCTATTCACAACCTGATTATAACAATTTTCATGATGCTGATGAGTTTACCCCACAAGTGTGGACGCCTCTCCCCTCCATTAAAGACACATACCCATCATAATCTAGGCAAAAAAGGGAGAGATTCCAGCGAGACAATAATAAATTTAAAAAATCCACTATTTATTGAAAAAACGTTAAAAAGACGATGGCACTATATCCAGCGGCACACAAACCATCGCGTTTCAACTTAGAAAGCCTTACTTATGGTTACATACAACCTCTTAAAACCAAGGGTATATATAGTAAAACGCATATCACATGTTGATGAAGATTCAATAGAATTGAAGCACATAGAAGAATTAATTAATAGACCTGAAGAAATGTAATTAAGAACACAGAGGCTAAATAGTTGAAAAGGAAAAGCAGAAGACAAAATTCATTAATCATACTATGTTCTTAATTTATTATGTTTCTTCAGGTGTATTAATTAATAGGGTAAAGATTCCCTTTAAGATGACACTGACTAGCCATTTTACTCTGTATCTTCCTGGCATGTGTTCTAAAACTAGCCTTTTATTGAGATGTGGCATGGTTATTGCTATCATTGTAAAATATTCATTACTTAGTCATGGGGCGTATTTCAGCACGGGGCTGTTCAGGTTCAGTAAATGTACTAGAAAATACAATTTATTATAGAATGATAGAAAATGTAAAGAAGCAGATGCTTACTAATTGGGGTGGGAAACTGACAATGTGACATCTGTTCCTTCCTATTTCTTGGTAGAAAATACAGCTGTCTAGACCTTTAGTTTTACTGCAGTATATAATCCTGCATTTGATATTACCTAACATGGTTCAAAGAGAGGGTCCTATTTATTGTTCTTTGCTCATCTCCAATTTTTAGATGACATATGACTCCATATGTCTTGAAATATCTGTGCACAAAACCTATTTGTTGTGGTCATTCAGGTTCAGGGGAGAATCCAAGATAACATAATGTGTATATATCATGCAGAATTTGTTGTATCCTCAGGGGAAGTTTGTGTGGTCGGGGTTGATATTCTTTTTTTTTCTGTTAATTTGAAATTTAATGAATTTGATTTTAGTTTTTGAGGACATTTTTTCCCCTTTATTTCAGTTTGTTTCAGGGATAATATAATTTCGCCCTTTCTGTTTTTATATTCAGATTTAGCATTTCTTAACCCAACACATTACTCGTAAAACATACCTTGATGCAAAAAACTATAAGGGGCATAAACACGCTCACACTATACCAGTCTTGCTGAAATAAAAGGCGCCAAATTCATTAAAGGGGTTGTTCACTACTCGGACAACCCCTTCTGAATCCCTATGTTTCGTGCCCAGTAAAATAACACTTTTAGTCGCCTTCGGTGCTGGCGCAGTTTCAGTGGTGTTGGCCCTGGCTCTCCCAGTGATTGTGTGACATTGTCACGCAATCCCAGCAGCCGCTTAGCGCTGGCTTCACTCTCCTCTCCTACGGATGTGATTGACATCCAGCAGAACTGAGAGCTGTAGCTGCTCTTTCACTTCCTCTAGATGTGACTTGATTTGTCTGAATGAGAGGAAAATTAAAACATCGCTGATTGGCCACAGCCATTGCATGACATAATGTCACACGATCCCCAGGAGAGCCAATGCGAACACGGCTGAAATGGCGCTGGCACCAGAGCTGAGTATAAGTGTTATTATTTTACTTGGAGGAAATATAGGAATTTAGAAGGGGTTGTCCAAGTAGTGGACAAACCCTTTAAGAGGTGCACACCATTTAATTAATTTAATACATCTTCTGAGTGTTGCATGCCAACATACTAAAAATGCTGCTTCAGTCAGGGAATGTACTAGCATATCTGAAGTTTAAAAATGCGGGCACTTTGCCGATTTTGGCTAAGATGATTTAAACTGGCGTGAAAATGCTAAAACTTGCAAAATATTTGCGCAGCTCCCAGTTGTGCAAAACCTTTGCGACTTTTCAAAGCTTTTATGCCAACTTTTCTTCTTTGATGAATCAGCTCTTAAGTTTGTACATGCTAACAGTTAGTGTCTACCATCTCCATGGTGCATTCAGTTATTGACAGAGTTGAACGTGAACCATAAGATACTTTCTCAAGGTTTTAATTTCCGGTTGAACACAATTATGAATTTGATGTATAACTGGAGTTCTCAGTATTTCATAATCTTCAAAAACATTTTTAATTTTTTTGTGAATATTTTTTATTTGAAAGTTTCTACTCCTTAGTTGGGCTCACCGTATGAAAGTGAATGACCCAACCTCAACAAAATTTGTAGGTTCGAAGGGCAGGTCCTCTTTCGTTTAGAAGACTTGTTATTATTTAAGGCTGTGTTCATATAGGACATTTTTTTACTTTCCACCAGAGGTTCCATTATTTTTCATCTCAGGATTAGCATAGTTTGCAGTCCTATTGCTGTGAAAAGTATCCAAACCCTGACAAAAAGCCTTAAACACTCTTGTAAATAAATAGTGTCCATCGGGATTTTTTGTCATCCATAGGAAAGGGGATCAATTATCGCACTCAGGGCTCTGGTATGAATGGAAGCCATAGCTTTAATATAAGCAGAGCCCATGCTAATGTATTGTATTTGCTCATTTGACTGTTGTGTGCTCATCATACAATACGTATTAACCTTCCTCTATTTCACATGTACAGCAAGCACCCTGCAGGCTGCGGCACAATATGAATAATGGTTCATTTGTTACACGTAACATAAAGGAATGTCCCTTAATATTGTTTAGCTCTGTTAGGAAATTATCTGATGTAAGCTATTAACCAAGGCTAAACATATCTATTCCTTTGGCTTCCTGAGTTATGGGGAAGTGTCTTGGCCCTGATTTCCTGTATATTTTATACTGTCACATTACCTATTAATGTAATCACTGTAGCACAGCTGCAATATGGAGTTTGATTTACTTAACATAATCTGGTGCATACTGATTGCAATAAGCTCTAATGTGTTTATAATACATTATTTAAATGTATGATTTGTAGTTTACCCAGTCCTACATAATATTATATGAGAAAGATGCAATTTAGCATGAGTGTGTAGGTAGGGTTACTTTCACAGCCTGCATTGCAGTGCCTGCTGGCTGTATTTATGGTGAAATCTCCTGGCAATATCCAGTATATCACACGTATCTATAGTATCCATGGATTCCCATTTACCTGCTGGGGCCAAAAAAATATCCTCCTAGCTTCTATTGGGGTGGTATGCTGTGGGTATAAGGTTTATTTTACCATATGGAATAAATTTGCTGACCGCGCAATGGCTCATTGTGACTTACAGTTAAATAAAGTATATTGTGCAGGGTACTTTTTTTTAAAGGGGCTCTGAATGACTGTACAAACCAAGTACAGGCGCTCGTTTCATCATGGCAGAGCCAGTCATTTACATACACCTTCCCACTTGCTTGTTTTCCCTATATCTCCACACCCCTCTTCTTTGATTGACAGCTCTGGCTTCATGGGGCCAGAGAAGAGTGGAGATAGATGGTAAACAAGCAGGTGGGAAGGTGTAGTTAAATGATTGGCCCCGCTGTCAAACTCAGTTTGCATGTACTTGGTCTGACTAGTCATTCTATGCTGACAAGTCCCTTTAATCCCTTCCTAAACATATAAAGTATTTTTGTCACATGGGCACGGGCGGTTATAGGCACAGTCTCAGGAACTGAAATGGCACTCAGCAGATGCCGTCTGTATAACACAGCCAGCATCTGATTGTCACCAACGACTGAAATTAGCTCAGAAACCTGATGTTTAGTCCCTTTAATTATACATTAGAAATTTCGCCTAATGAACAGCCACACTGGGCACTGCAAAATGTACCATGAAAAAAACCTTACATAGCTTCATTTAAATCCTTGCTTAAAGGGGCTCTTGTAAGCACAGATTGACCGTTCAAACCAAGTACAGGCACTTGGTGCATCATGGCTGGGCCAATAATTTAAATACATCTTTCCACCTGCTTGGTTTCCATCGATCTCCACCCACCCCACCGCTCTTCTTTGATTGACATCTCTGGCTTCATAGAGCCAGAGAAGGGCATAGATAGATAGAAAATAAGTAGGTGGTGGAAAGGTTTTTTTTCACAAACTAAAGTAAATTTTAAAAATTGGCTGTGCCTGACCATGTCTGATCATTCCACATCTCTTGAGCAGGGGAGGCAGCAAAAGAGTATACAGACATTACAGCAGGGGATCACAGAGGATTCAGCAGATGGCCGTCTGTAAAATACAGCCAACATCTGCATGTAACAGCAATTACCGATACTAGCTCAGAAACCTAATGTTCACTTAGATGAAACTGTCAATAATTGACTGCGGTATTTAAATGGCCAGGTAGCCATTACACTGAAGTACCATTTATCGGTCTCCGCACTTCCTCTAAGAAAAAAAAAAAAAAGTGATAAATAGCGATTAAAACATTATAGCCTAAAATTATATTAGGGGGTGGTAAGTTACTGGTCTTAAAAAATGGCAGCAAAAAAAAGTTTTTCCCTTTTTTCAGATTTCTAATTTTATTTTAACCACTAAAATGTAAAAAAAAACGTAGAAGTTTGGTATTGCCGTAATCATATTGACCTGATGTATCATATTGCCAGGTTGTTTTTACTGCACAATGAACACTGTAAAAACAATGGCCAGATTGCTTTTTGTTTTCTTTTTTAAGGTTTTTTTTCACCATTCCACTACACTTGGAAGTTTATTTTCTTGTTTTTTTCAGTACATTATATTGTAAGGTAAATGTTATCATTTAAATCTGCAATGTAGGTGGCACTAGAGTTCTGGTCCTCTTCCTCTCTGAAGAGACAATTTGCATATTTCCCAGAGGAGCATTGCGGCTTTAAAAGTCTCCTCACCGGACATCCTTAACATGTCACTCTCCGCAAGGAGAAATGTTACCCCTTAGATACCGGTCTGAAGCCTCTCACCCAGCCAAACCAGAACTCACACATGGCACTGACGAGGGGCAGTACCCCGAAACACAGTGTCTGCAAATTGAGTTTCTGGTTTTGGCTTATATCCTAAGTCATGTGATAAGGGTCACTATTGACTTTTAGGATTGCTACTTCCTGTAGGGGGCACTAGAGTTCTGGTCCTCTTCCTCTCTGAAGAGACAATTTTACATATTCCTGTAAAAAAAAAGAAAGCCTTCATACCTCTGTCTTCAGAAAAATAAAAACATCTATGGCTGTTGGAAGGAGAAGGAAAAACAAAAGCACAAAAAAAAACTAAAATCACAATGTTATGAAAGGGTTAACTCTTAGCATTGCATCTACATCGGTATATGTAGTTTTTCCATTTATGGATAGTATCATAGAACAGGATAGACAAATAACACTTTTTGTGGTGTAGTAAGGGAAATATTCTGAATCTTTAACCCCTAAAGCTGTATAAAATGAATGTGCCATATACAGTATATGTATGGTGACTGCCTAGAAGCTACTGACAGAATGTGAAGTGGCATACGGTAAATTACAGGCAGCCGGAACCAAGGGTTTATATTCTCTGAGTGTGTGATATGCACAAGTCATTGTATGAGCGGCCCTGTGAGAGAACCTGGTTATTCCAGAAATGTCCTTGCAATGGGAATGGTTTGCTGGATCATGAATACTTATCCTCCTGGCTTAGCAAAAGGTGAAATGAAACTGGGTTCCTGTGGTTCAAACAGAAAACTTTACTTCTTTATGTTCTGTTTTCTGTTGGGGGATATTGATATTTTTGTTTGATACAAAGCGCTGTGAGAGAATTGGAGCTGTCTTCAGGCCATCTTACTTTTGTGGTCTTCAGAGAGTTTGTGTAGAAAATACAGTATGAGAGGATTAGCACTAAACCCAGTGATTATTAAACTTGGGGAAAAAAATGTAAAGTATCTGGGTACAAAACCTATTGAAGTATCATGTGGATGTCCTTTGGCAGTTCGGACATTTTCCTTCCCACCTGCCGTGACCTCAACCTGCATAAGAACATTTTATTATATCTTATTCTTTATTAGTATGTGAGTTGAAAACTATTCCGTTAAGAGTACTAAGTGGTACCAATAAGTAAAGCTATTTTGTGTGGGTCTCATCCTAAGGGTATGTTCACTTGAGCGTATTTTCAGTCCGAAATTTTTTTCACTGACCGAATCTGCTTGTGAAAAAGTTTACAGCATGCACTAGTTTCTTCTGTGTGTCACATGAGACCCATTCAAGTCTATGGGTGCGCCAAAAAATCAGATTCCATATGGAGCCACCGTATAACATCTGTTTTATATGGATACATTGCAATTCTGTAACATAGGAAACTTTAAATGGTCCTGTAAATGATTAATAACTGCTGCTGTAACAAAATGGATTGCACATGAATGACAAGTGAGAAAAATATTGTCCAGGTTTTCTGGATGAAACTCTTGACGGCTTTTTACACGCTCGTATAGACTTAGCCTAATTGCGATGTAGAATGCATATTCCATCGAAAACGGGCTGATGACAAAGAGATAATATGCCAAACATACACCGAACAACAGCTGTCGATTCGAGATGAGCAATTAGTTCCCCTGATTTGTGTTTTGCCAATTTGCACTGTGGTTCACGTTTCAATACCCCTTAGGATGCATTGGACGTAATCACCGGTGAGCTTTTATGTCACTAGACCAAGTTGAAGAGGCAAACGGCTAATATGTAAATGTAAGATATGACTGGTCTCTATGACCTGAGCATTTTTATATCCCAGCTACTGTTTCACAAAGCTGAAGTACATTTATATTTATTTTGCTTGTTTCCAAAGTTTTGTAACTTGCAGCAATAGTACAGTAAACCAAAAAAAGGGGGCACACATTACAACACAAACCAAAAGCTAAGGGCACTGCTGAATCATCCCAAGAAAGGTGTTTGAGAGGTAATCAGCAGAGACAGTGGGTAGAGGCAGTGCCATGGGCCTGATGAGGAAGAGATAGTGACCCCCATGCCCAGCCTTAAAAGAAGAATCGATCTGTGTTTGCAAAGGTAAAAAAGACGGTGGGCAGAGGAGGAGGGTATAAACATCTCCCAAAATGTTGATATGCTGAAATTCATGAGTACTCTGGTAAGTAACCCAGCACTGCTGGATGGATAGGTGTCTACTGGGGTCATCGAAGTCTTCAGCCTCGAGTTCATGCTAACATAAATTTAAAGACATTAATGCCCTAAATGTATTTTTTAGAAAAATCTAATTTATAGCTTGTTCTGAGCTGTGAACGGAATAACCTTACTGCTGCCCAGTTGCTTGTTGCCAAGTATACAATTGGGAAGAATAATTACTGACAAAAGCGTCATTGAGATTTGTACTGGGGTTGGTGCCATCCCAGTTGGCCTCGGAAGCGTAGGGGTACAGTAAGTACACTGGCCTCGGAAGCGTAGGGGTACAGTAAGTACACTGGCCTCGGAAGCGTAGGGGTACAGTAAGTACACTGGCCTCGGAAGCATAGGGGTACAGTAAGTACACTGGCCTCGGAAGCGTAGGGGTACAGTAAGTACACTGGCCTCGGAAGCATAGGGGTACAGTAAGTACACTGGCCTCGGAAGCGTAAGGGTACAGTAAGTACAATGGCCTCGGAAGCGTAGGGGTACAGTAAGTACACTGGCCTCGGAAGCATAGGGGTGCAGTTAGTACACTGGCCTTGGAAGCATAGGGGTACAGTAAGTACACTGGCCTCGGAAGCGTAGGGGTACAGTAAGTACACTGGCCTCGTAAGCGTAGGGGTACAGTAAGTACACTGGCCTCGGAAGCATAGGGGTACAGTAAGTACACTGGCCTCGGAAGCATAGGGGTACAGTAAGTACACTGGCCTCGGAAGCGTAGGGGTACAGTAAGTACACTGGCCTCGGAAGCGTAGGGGTACAGTAAGTACACTGGCCTCGGAAGCATAGGGGTACAGTAAGTACACTGGCCTCGGAAGCATAGGGGTACAGTAAGTACACTGGCTTCGGAAGCATAGGGGTACAGTAAGTACACTGGCCTCGGAAGCTTAGGGGTACAGTAAGTACACTGGCCTCTGTACCAGTGTAGAGCGCTTGCATTTCGGCTTTTGAATATGACTACTTGATATCTTGCACCTTGGTTTTTTGTAAACTATTCCAACATTACGTGTGACATACTGGCTGCACATTCACTTTTGAACAGCCTGTAATTGGATATACGTAGTCTGTCTTAATGTCTGTAATCTATGGAGGAGACAAACCTCCCAATGCAATTTTATTAAAAAAAAAGGCAGATATACAGTAGATATGTAACCTAATAAAAAAACTTTTATTCCAACAGTATGTATAAATTCTGCATAAAATAGGACTGACTATATAATCTTGTCAGATCAAAAAGATAAACAAAGCACTCAATGCGTCAGCTCCCTTCATGACATCTCAAATTGCGGGAAATGTCTGTACCCCACTGAACACCACTGATGAGATTTCTGTTATTAGAAATGACCTTAAGTCTGTACTTTCTGCTGTTGATGTTTTTAACCGTCGTAAATGGTTTATTTCCTTCCTTTTGAAAATCAATAAAAATAATTAAAAAATATAAAGATAAAAGATGAACTAGATAGGAACACAGTGCTAACAAGCACTAATTCTTCCAAAGGAAACCTATCAAGGAGACGTTTCTGTGACTTCTCTTTAATTGGCTGTTATGTTCTATAAATTAAGTTTCTTATTTCTTTCAGACCTGGGATTCATTTTTTTAATTAACCCCTTCATGACTGGGAATTTCTCAGTTTTTATGCTTTTAATCTTTATTCCTTTTCTTCCACGAGCCATAACTTTTTTTTTTATTTGTCAATCAACATACCGGTAGTCGTCTGAGAGCTTGTTTTTTGAAGGATAAGTTGTAGCTTTGACTGACACCATTCAGTTTACTATGTAATGTACTGAAAAACAAGAAAGAAATTCCAAGTGTGGTACAATGGTGGCAACAATGCCATTCTGCGACTGTAATTTGAGTTTTGTTTTTACAGCATTTATTGTGTGATAAAAATCACCTGACAGTATGATTCCTCAGGCCAGTTCGAGTATGCCAATACATTTATAAGGTGTTTTTTATATATTGTAGTGGTAAAAAAAAAAATTGTTGCCATTTTCTGGGCCAGTATTTTTTTTATTTTTACATTGATGGAGTTGTATGAGGGTTTGTTTTTGTGTGCAAGCTTTCATTTTTATTTATATAATTTTGGGATACATACTATACTTTAATCTCTTTTTTTGCATTCTTTATAGGGAGTGCATCGCCCCCCAAAAATCTGTTCTAACTTTTTTGTCTTTTCGGTGTTTAACGTATGGTTACAATAATTATACAACTTGATAGATTGGACCTTTTTGTCAATGTATCGTTAAAATAATTGTATGACTTGATTGACTTTTTTGACAATTACTTTTTATATGATGGCAAAATTTTAGACAAATAATAATGAAAGTTATATTTTGTTACGGTTACTTATCTTCCCTGTCTTAAATTCCTTTTTTCCTTAAAGATCATAAGCAGCTGCAATAATGAAGCCAGTGTCTGATTCATGCTGCCCATTATTATGGTAGCATGACACACTTTAAACTCATCTAAACTCTAGAAGATGTTACTAATTTAATAAGAGGTCTATTGTTAATCAGTTTGATCAGTGGTGATCCCTGCACTCCTGTGTAAGCATGCTCATTTTTGTAGCCAATTTTCAAAGGAAAATGTCACAAATCCTACAACAAAATTAGTAATTTTATTATGCAGAAAACTGGTACAAAGCCAATAATAAAAATTTAAAATCCTATTTAAAGGGAAGCAATCATCAGAAAATGATCTGTTTACATTTGATTATTGTGTTATTTATATTTATTTATTTTTTATCATTTTTTCATTTTTTTATATTACAATTTTTAATCAAAACAAAATTAATAATCTTGCAACATACTGGCATCTGGAGCTTTTTTAGACTCGTACTTCCTGTCCTTTCAGGACAGTTTTCAGCAAAGCTCCTTATCAGAGACAGAATTACCATGACAGGTAACACATCTGTACACGGCGGATATAAAAGGATACACCATTCACAATAGGCGATTTTTAAAGACCTTTGCACACATGTATTAGGTACTTAAAGAAAAAAAAATCCATTGTTCAGTGTGGCAATACACATTTTTAGTTCATATTGTGATATGTAAAAAAAATAATTACCCTCTTCCCCCAAAAGAAGTTCCAAATAACACAAAAACCTGATTTAAATAGTTAATTTCCTGATTATAATTTCCCTTTAAGAAAAGAAAATATGCTTGACTTGTCCCAACTACAATAGATGTAAACAGAGTAAAGAAAGTTGTATGTTATACCTACCGGTTGTCACTCTGACAGTAGTAAAGTATTTTCGTCTGGAGGCAGTCTTTGGTTGTCTTTAGTGATCCCTTGGTTATGTCTTCAGTGTTGACGTTCCAACTTATAATACAATTGAATTGTAACCTTAAAGGGATTGTCCATTTCATGGATAACCCCTCCTTAAATAGAGTCCCCAGAGTAAAATAAAAACTTTATACTAACCTCCCACATCAATGATGTTCCAGCGAACAGTGTAGCATAAAAGCAGCCGCTGATGGGCTGCAGCCTTCACAGTTCTGTCTGGTTGAAATGTGAAGGCTGCAGCCCATCGGAGGCTGCTGATGCGCTACAGTGGTTACGATGACATAACAGTGTTATGTTACTGCTCGAGACAAAGCTAGACTGGCGCTGGTCCCATGAGGTTGGTATGTATGTTTGCTTTTTTTACTTAATTTTATCTGGAACATTTTAAGTAATGATTGTTCAATATTGTCCCAATTGTCCCCTTTAAAGGGAATCTGTCAGCAGGTTTTTGATATGTAATCTGAGGGCTGAAGGAGAAAGAGGCTGAAACACAGAATTCAAGGATGTGTCCCTTGTTAAAGTGCATGCTGTTGTTTACTATGAAGGATTTATCACTAAGAGATTAACACTGCCGGACTATTCCAGCACCGCCCCCTCCCCCTGTGATAAGCATCTCACTGTGTATGGACTTTGTACACAGAGAGTCTGATGTGGGCGGGGCTAGCTTTCTCAGCTCTGCTTCATTCTAAACCTAAAAGCTCTGATTATGTGAGAACGGCTGCACCCAGTAATCTAACTAATACATCGTAGGATTCAGCTTCTCTTTACCTGTATTTTGCTGCTGTAAGATGAGGCAGCAAAGCCTGCTGACAGATTCCCTTTAAGAGTTCCTGTATGATTGACTAGGGAATCTTTCACTAGGCTGGGACAGGCAGACTGAAATGCAATTTATGAGAAGGCAGTTTGTCATTTCTGCTTTGTGATCTTACCACAATATGTTCCGGCTTTTACTCTGAGGTCTACCAGTGCTTCACAATCTACTATTTGGCTCCAAGGGTATACATTTAAACTGTTTCTTCTTATAAAAAAAAACCTAGTAGGAAAAGGATTAAATGTTAAGCTTATATATTGATGCCAGAAAGTTGACCTGCCAGACTAATTACAGGAGTTTTTAGATACCTTATTGCAGTGCATTTGTAGAAAAGCCTCGTAATTCATCTCTCCACCGACGAGCCAGACAAAATGGCATTTCATTGAATTGATGATGAATAACACGAGCAGTTGTTTGTAGATTGTGTGGCAACGCGTCCTAATACATAGCACTGCGTATCAGGCACGGGAACAATGTTCTGATTTAGCTGTTGGTGTATCAACAGTAATTGCTATTCCAATCTACCCGTAAGTGTAGCCATATGTACTCTCTAGCCATCTGAATCAAGTACCTTCTGGCTGGAATTAGTAGCCACAAAACTCCGCTCTACCTTCCCCTCTATTTGACTTTGCTCTTTTTTCGTAGGTATTTTTGTGCTTTCCTCTGTATAAGCACTGGGGGGATTTTTCTATTGCTATAAGTTTTGGATGGTTATAGTGTAAATTGTTGATGCAGAATAAAAAGCAGACAGTTTCTTGATTGTTTTCTTTACCAGCTGCCTGCTATATTAGTTGTGCAGATTATACAATAAATATTAAAGTCTACCAAGCTAGCTTGAAAGCATTCTATAATTCTTACTGTATGTAATTAGATTTTTTTTTTATAGTGCCAAGTATTATTTGAAGATGCAAGAAATTATTTTGAATGTCCTTTATTTTCTCCTCTAGGCTTCTAACTCAGAATGTTGGATTGCTCTATGTTGGAAACTACGAACGTCCATTTTCCCAGATAAAGGTATATTGTTTTTTAGTGACCACCTTTTTAAAGTTCAATATTTTATTGATATATAGTGCTTTGCAAAAGTTTTGGGCAGTTAAGAATGCTTTTAAAAATAGAAGTGTTAATAGTTTATTTTTATCAATTAATGTAATGCAAATTGAATATACAGAAGAGAAATCTAAATCAAATCAATATTTGGTGTGACCACCCTTTGTTCAAAGCTGCATCAGCTATTTTAGGGATACTTGCACAAAGTCAGGGGATTTTGTGTAATTATGGACAAGTGTATGAGTAACTAATTATACCAAGAGGTTATAATGATTATCGCTTTCATATTTAGGTTAAAACAGTCATTAACTGACATAGAAACAGCTGTGTAAGAGGCTTAAATTGGTTGAGGAACAGCCAAACTGCTACAAAGTTGAGGATGTGGAGATACTTTCATGTCCCAAGTTATACACCATGGCAAGACAAAACAAAGCAACAAGACACAAGGCAGTCATTCTGCATCAGCAAGATATCTCTCAGGCCAAGATTAAAGGATACTGGGATTTCAAATTTTGCAGTGTAAGCTTTTTTGAAGAAGCACCAAGAAATAGGCAACCTTCAGAACCATAGATGTCCAAGGAACTTAGTGCAGCAAATGAAAGACACATTATGCTTCCTTAGAAATTAGAAAATGTCCAGCAATGCCTTCAACTCAGAACTGGCAGCAACCAGTGGGACTCGGCGGCACCAATCTAATGTTCGGAGAAATGTTCTTCATGGAAGAATTATGGCCAAAAAGCCATACCTTTGACATTGAAACAAGGCCAAGCAACTCAACTATGAATGAAAACGCCGGAACTGGGGCGCAGAAAAAACAGCAGCAGGTGCTGTAGACTGATGAGTCAAACTTTGAACTATTTGGCTGTATCAGAAGGCAGTTCATTCACCAAAGGTCTAGACAGCGGTACCATAATGAGTGTCTGCTGGCAACATTGAAGCAATAAAGGCCGATATTTATCCATAATGCAATACCATCAAGGAGGCATCTGATTTGTCTCCAAATGTATTTATTACAGTGACAGTGGCCCCCAAAATAGCCAGTATAATTAAAAACTATATTCAGCATAAAGAAGAACAAGTAATCCTGGAAGTGATGATATGGCTTCCAAAGAGCCCTGATCTCCTCATCATCCAGCCTGTCTGCGATTACATGAAGAGACAGAAGGATCTGTGAAAGCCTACATCCACAGAAGATCTGTGGTTCATTCTCTAAGATGTTATGAAGAACCTCCCTGCCGAGTTCTTTCAAAAACTGTGTGCATGTACCTAAGAGAATTGATTCTGTTTTTAAGGCAACGTGTGGTTACACCAAGTATTGATTTTATTTTAGATTTCTCTTTCGTTCAATCACTTTACATTTTGTTAATTAAAAAAATAAACTATTAACGTTTCTGTTTTTTAATGCTTTCTTACTTTGCAGCATTTTTTCCACACCTGCCTAAAGCTTTTGTATAGTACTGTATGTCATAGAAAAGCCATGGTTGTATCCAGTATAAACGATTGAAAAAAGTTTTAACCCATGATCCACGTGGCACATGTTAAATCCTGCCTTGTCAAAATGAGTACCTTTTTAATGCTTGTGCGTTTGACACTTGTGCAAGTGCATTCAAACTGTCTTTCTGCTGACGTGTGTCATATCTCAGGCACCATTGGTAACATTTTGCCAATCAACCCTCATATTTGGTAGCTCCTTTGATGCTTCGTGTCAGTTGAGATTGATTGGAGGATCCTGACAATCATTGTGTGCATTTTACTTTGTGGGCAGTTTAAACCAATCAGTGAGCGCTATCTTTCCAAAGTACGTTCTCTTATTGGGGATTGTCTCTTCAGAGAGGAAGAGAACTAGAACTCTAGTGCCACCTACAGGAAGTAGGAATCTTAAAAGTCAATATTTATACTCTCTAACGAGCCATGTCACATGACTTAGGGCTATTATTCGAAGTCATGTGGCAAGGCTCGTTAGAGAGTCGATATTGACTTTTAGGTTTGCTACTTCCTATAGGTGGTACTAGAGTTCTAGTCCTCTTCCTCTCTAAAGAGACAATTTGCATATTTCTCAGAGGAGCATTGCGTCTTAAAAGTCTCCTCACCTAGACATGCTTAACGTGTCACTCTCCGCAAGGAGAAACATTACCCCTTGGATACTTCACTTATTGGGTGTCTGTTATTGTGATAAAGTGTGCTCTGCTGCTGTCTTCCTATGCTGTATATACTGTACCACTTACCTTTACTATGTGTATTGTACTGTTTGCTGCCTATACTATATGCACTTTACTGATTTTTTTTTGGTCTATGCCTCATTTACTGTGCTACGCTCTACTTGTGCTAGTTGTACTGTACTGCTTCCTACCAGTACTACATGTACTGTTTTGCTCCATACCTGTACTACATGTGCTGTGCTGCTCTCTATATGTGCTATTAATACTGTGCTGCCCCATACCTGTACTACATGTACTGTAAAACATGCAGTGAACTTTTTCACTTAATAGAAGCTCATTTGCATTGAAAGTAATTTACCTGCTTCCAGTTGGTCTTCTTTTTTCTGTATTCGTTTTTACTTTCCAACTTTTTTTTTACTGACCATGTTCCCAAATGTGGTGATTATAAAGCACTTACCCATATATTGTGCCTAGGAAGTGAGTGACAATGTATTCCTTTGTAAAGCACTGACTCCTGCTTTCCTGAAGCCTCAGACAAAACTGCAAAGCACTCTGACCTTAAATATGGCGGTAATGGAGGGGACCCAAGACATCCTATCAGCAGCCTCAAATGAAAAACACTGTGCACAGCACTGTGCATGCGCATGTTTCCCCATGTGTACAGCTCCTATAGGCCCTGCTGCTGTGTCTGTCACATGCCCCTATGTAATCAGCAGTGTTCAGCCCAGGATCACCATTATGCTCAGAAGACTGAACTAAACAAGGGGACGGATCTTTACAAATCAGCACATTGTAGATCTAGTAACAATGGAAAGGACAAATCCTTTTACTTGATATTATTCTATAATCTTTACTACACATTTGTGAAAGCTTTTATAAGCCAATCCTTTTAAATTACATTTTTACAAGAGTTTTTTTTAGAATCAGAGGTGTAGTTAGGGGTTCAGCTCAGGGGAAATTAAACTTCTAAGTTGGCCCCTAACCAGGTAACTAGAGCATGTTTTCAGCTACAGTGGCGCACCCAAATTGTGGGTATAAAGAAACCTTAGCAGATGACCTTGCTGTTATTGAAAATAAATCTTTATAGAAAGACCAATACTGATATTACCACCATATGGTGAGCATGTAGTGGTAGATACCAGTTCTGCAGAAAATGTAAGAGATTACGGTACAGTTATAGATGGTGACTTACAGCTGACGTTCTTTCTGGTGAAGGCGTTCACTTTTCCTTTCTCTTACATCTGACCCAGACCAACATAATTAATTCTTCCAGCCAGGACTCATCTGCAGAGTTTATAACAAAGACACATTTGACTTCTCACATTTCCAGCACCGTATCCATCTATTCCCAATTTGCACAAACTCATCATCTTGATGTCATCTTACTGCTGAGCTGTTGCTCACATATGTATCCCAAAAAACAGGGCTCCTCTTAGTGCCCTACATAGTAATGCCCACCACTGTGCCTCTTACAAAGTAAAATGCCTCCTTTGTGTGCTCTAGGTGGCAGAACTGCCCTGTAGAAAATATTAATGCCTTGTGAAAGTGCCCTAGAAATCAATGACCAAATTTTGTCCCCTTGAAAGTAGCAATGCCCTTTGTGTACCCCTTTGACGATCACAATACCCTGAGTGCCCCTATAACAATTAGTGCCTATTTAACATTTAATAATGTCCCTTGAGTTCCCCCTGCACAGCTCCCCTATACACAGTATTATCACAGTTCCCCTGTACACATTATGATATATATGTCATCACAGCTCTCAATACACAGTATAAAGCCCCCACAACTATCCTATACAGTGTGTCTTCACCGATCCCTTCTATATAGTATGATGTCCCCACAGCTCCCTTATACACAATATAATGCCCTCCAAAATGTATGATGCCCCTACAGTAGCCCCAACACTGTATGGTAGCCCCCTTATTAGCTCCCACTCTGCATAAGGGTCTCCTTTGTAACCCCCTACTCTATATGACAACTGCCTTAGTAGCCCCTGCACTGTATGAGGGCCCTCACACAATATTAAAATAAACATATACTCACCTAAACTCAGTGAGTTCACTGGCAGAGAGCGGGTGGACCGAGGCGGGGATATCATCGTGCCGAGTCACGCACAGGACGCCAGAATCCTAGTGTGATGACGTTATCACGTCCTTCTGCCTACTGTTCTGCAGTACAGGGAAGAAAAGTGAGTATAAGTGTTTATTTGTATATGGGTTTTTTTGTATGTGTGCAGAGGATACCATGCATACCAGGATTAGGGGGTGAGGGGGCCACACATACCAGGATTTGGGGATGAGGGGGCCACATATACCAGGATTGGGGGGTGAGAGGGCCCCACATACCAGAATTGGGGGATGAGGGGGCCGCACATACCAGGATTGGGGGATAGTGTACCATACATACCAGGATTGTGGGATGAGGGGGCCACACATACCAGGATTGGGGGGTGAGGGGTACCATGCATACCAGGATTCAGGGGTGAGGGGTACCATGCATACCAGGATTGAGGGGTGAGGGGTACCATGCATACCAGGATTGGGGGATGAGGGGTACCATGCATACCAGGATAGGGATCTGGGGGGGCCATGCATGCCAGGATTCGGATGAGTGGCCATGCATACCAAGATAGGGATGAGGGGTACCATGTATACCAGGATAGAGATGAGGGGTACCATGCATAGCAGGATTGGGGGATGAGGGGTACCATGCATACCAGGATTGGGGGATGAGGGGTGCCATGCATACCAGGACTGGGGGATGAGGGGTGCCATGCATACCTGTATTGGGGGATGAGGGGTGCCATGCATACCAGGATTGGGGGATGAGCGGTGCCATGCATACCAGGATTGGGGGATGAGGAGTGCCATGCATACCAGGATTGGGGGATGAGGGGTGCCATACATACCAGGATTGGGGGATGAGGTGTGCCATGCATACCAGGATTGAGGGGTGAGGGGTGCCATGCATACCAGGATTGAGGGGTGAGGGGTACCATGCATACCAGGATTGAGGGATGAGGGGTACCATGCATACCAGGATTGGGGGATGAGGTGTACCATGCATACCAGGATAGGGATCTGGGTGGGGGCTATGCATACCAGGATTCGGATGAGGGGCCATGCATACCAGGATAGGGATGAGAGGTACCATGTATACCAGGATAGAGATGAGGGGTACCATGCATACCAGGATGAGGGAGCCATGCATGCCAGGATTGGGGATGAGGGGCACCATGCATGCCAGGATTGGGGATGAGGGGTGCCATGCATGCCAAGATTGGGGATGAGGGGTGCCATGCATACCAGGATTGGAGATGAGGCGTGCTATGCATACCAGGATAGGGATGAGGCGTGCATGCATACCAGGATTGGGAGTGAGGGGTGCCATGCTTACAGGATTGGGGGTGAGGGGTGCCATACATACCAGGATTGGAGGTGAGGGGTGCCATGCATACCAGGATTGGGGGTGAGGGGTACCATGCATACAGGATTGGGGATAAGGGGTGCCATGCATACCAGGATAGGGATGAGGCGTGCCATGCATACCAGGATAGGGATGTGTGTTTTTATGTAAAATCATCCTTAAAACCTGTCTTGCGGGAGGATATATGGGAATCTAATGAAAATGTAGAGTCCCTGTGGGTGGAGATAAGGGGAGGGGGAAAAAATAATAAATTACTGATAGGGGTTTGTTATAAGTCTCCAAAAATAATGGAAGTAGCGGAGAATATCCTCGTAAAGCAAATAGATGAAGCAGCGACTCAAGGAGAAGTCATTATTATGGGAGACTTCAACTACCCTGAAATACATTGGGGGACAGAAACATGTAGTTCAAGCAAAGGTAATAGGTTTTTGACAACTATGAGAGACAATTACCTTTCACAACTGGTTCAGGACCCAACAAGATGGGGGGCACTGCTAGACCTAATATTAACCAATAGGCCAGACCGCATATCACATATACGAGTTGGGGGTCACTTGGGTAATAGTGATCACAAAATAATACGTTTTCATGTAACCTTTAATAACATGTGTAGTAGAAGGGTTACAAGGACACTAAACTTCAGGAAGGCTAATTTCCAACGGTTGAGAGATGATCTTAGTGCAATAAACTGGGACGATATCCTGAGACATAAAGCTACACAAAGCAAATGGGACACATTTATTAACATCCTGAATAGTACCTGTGCACAATATATATCCTTTGGGAATAAACATGGTAGAAATAGGAGGAAACCACTATGGCTAAATAGAGCTGTAAGGGGCGCAATAAGTGACAAAAAGAAAGCATTTAGAGAACTAAAGCAAGTAGGTAGTGATGAGGCATTAAATAAATATAGAAAATTAAATAAATTATGTAAAAAACAAATCAAGGCAGCAAAGATTGAGGCAGAGAGAATCATTGCCAGAGAAGGTAAAAATAACCCCAAAATATTCTTTAACTACATAAATAGTAAAAAACTAAAAAATGATAGTGTTGGCCCCCTTAAAAATAGTCTGGGTGAAATGGTGGATGAGGATGAGGAAAAAGGCAATATGCTAAATGATTTTTTTTCAACCGTATTTACACAAGAAAATCGCATGAAAGAAAACATGATTAGTGATAACAGAAATTCTCCATTAAATGTCACTTGCTTAACCCAGCAGGAAGTACGGCGGCGTCTAAAAATCACTAAAGTTGACAAATCCCCGGGCCCGGATGGGATACACCCGCGAGTACTGCAGGAATTAAGTAACGTCATAGATAGACCATTATTTTTAATCTTTAAAGATTCCATAATAACAGGGTCTGTACCACAGGACTGGCGTATAGCAAATGTGGTGCCAATATTCAAAAAGGGGACAAAAACTGAACTTGGAAATTATAGGCCGGTAAGCTTAACCTCTACTGTGGGTAAAATCCTGGAGGGTTTCCTAAGAGATGCTATACTAGAGTATCTGAAGAAGAATAACCTCATGACCCAATATCAACATGGGTTTACGAGGGACCGTTCCTGTCAAACTAATCTGATCAGTTTTTATGAGGAGGCAAGTTCTGGACTGGACCAAGGAAATGCAGTGGATGTTGTGTATATGGACTTTTCAAAAGCTTTTGATACGGTTCCACACAAAAGTTTGATACATAAAATGAGAACAATGGGGATAGGGGAAAATATATGTATGTGGGTTAAGAATTGGCTCAGTGATAGGAAACAAAGGTGGTTATTAATGGAAAACACTCAGACTGGGTCTCAGTTAACAGTGGGGTACCACAGGGGTCAGTATTGGGCCCCCTTCTTTTTAACATATTTATTAATGACCTTGTAGGGGGCATACAGAGTAATATTTCAATATTTGCAGATGACACTAAACTCTGCAGGGTAATCAATACAGAGGAGGACAATTTTATATTACAGGAGGATCTATGTAAACTAGAAGCTTGGGCTGATAAATGGCAAATGAGCTTTAATGGGGATAAATGTAAGGTAATGCACTTGGGCAGAGGAAATAAAATGTATAATTATATGCTTAATTGTAAAACACTGGGCAAAACTGTAACTGAAAAAGACCTTGGTGTATTGGTGGACGACAAGCTCACGTTTAGTGGCCAGTGTCTAGCAGCTGCTGCAAAGGCAAATAAAATAATGGGATGCATTAAAAGAGGCATAGATGCTCATGAGGAGAACATAATTTTACCTCTATACAAGTCATTAGTGCGACCACACTTAGAATACTGTGTACAGTTCTGGTCTCCGGTGTATAAGAAAGACATAGCTGAACTAGAGCGGGTGCAGAGAAGAGCGACCAAGGTTATTAGAGGACTGGGGGGTCTGCAATACCAAGACAGGTTATTACACTTGGGGTTATTTACTGTGGAAAAAAGAAGGCTTAGGGGTGACCTTATTACTATGTACAAGTATATGAGGGGACAGTACAAAGACCTTTCTGCTGATCTTTTTACTCTGAGGCCTGAGACGGGGACAAGGGGGCATCTTCTACGTCTGGACGAAAGAAGGTTTAATCATAATCACAGACGGGGATTCTTTACTGTAAGAGCAGTGAGACTATTGAACTCTCTGCCGCATGATGTTGTAATGAGTGATTCACTACTAGAATTTAAGAAGGGCATGGATGCCTTTCTTGAAAAGTATAATATTACAGGTTATAAATACTAGATTCCTTGATAGGGCGTTGATCCAGGGAGCTAGTCTGATTGTCGTATGGAGTCGAGAAGGATTTTTTTTCCCCAATGTGGAGCTTAGTGTTTGCCACATGGTTTTTTTTTGCCTTCCTCTGGATCAACATGTTAGGCTATGGGTTGAACTAGATGGACTTAGTCTTCCTTCAGCCTTAAAAACTATGTTACTATGATACCAGGATAGGGATGATGCGTGCCATGCATACCAGGATTAGTGGTGAGAGGTGCCATGCATACCAGGATTGGGAGTGAGGGGTGCCATGCTTACAGGATTGGTGGTGAGGGGTGCCATAGATACCAGGATAGTGATGAGGTGTGCCATGCATACCAGGATTGGGGGTGAGGGGTACCATGCATACAGGATTGGGGATGAGGGGTGCCATGCATACCAGGATAGGGATGAGGCGTGCCATGCATACCAGGATAGGGATGAGGCGTGCCATGCATACCAGGATAGGGATGAGGCGTGCCATGATACCAGGATAGGGATGAGGCGTGCCATGCATACCAGGATTAGTGGTGAGAGGTGCCATGCATACCAGGATTGGGAGTGAGGGGTGCCATGCTTACAGGATTGGGGGTGAGGGGTGCCATACATACCAGGATTGGAGGTAAGGGGTGCCATGCATACCAGGATAGGGATGAGGCGTGCCATGCATACTAGGATAGGGGTGAGGAGTGCCATGTGTACCAGGATTGAGGGAGAGGGGTGGCATGCATACCAGGATTGGGGGTGAGGGGTGCCATGCATACCAGGATAGGGATGAGGGCAGCAAATAGCAGGATTGGGGAGCACAAATACCAGGATGGGAGACTATATACCAATAAAAATGCTCGCCACCCGGGCATAGAACAGGCTCAATAGCTAGTTAAAGTATATCTTGATGTATAGTGACAGAGTCTACATTATTCAGTATATTTCTTTCTAATAGCTATTTGTCCTGTTATATGACATATACATGCATACACTGCAGGCATAGTGTCTAACCATTATTCTAACCTTGAAGTCACTTTGTACTAGATTCTGCACTTGATTACACCAGGTCATCTGCCTCCTAACTGAACCTTATGTTTTCCCTTTACAACAGCTGCTATATCTCTTTAGGGAGTAACTTTTAATGATTAATCCACATTTCTATCATTATAGCAATATCTTGTGACTTTGTGAATTTGGAGCTTTTTCAGAATGTCAGCTGCCTTTTTATTCAGTCACTTTATGGCTAGAGAAACATCCCAAGGCAATGTGTCCTGCTTTATATTGTGATATTGTATAGGAGTTGGAATCAGAGAGGCTCTAAACAGTGGTGTAAAATCACTAGTGTTTGTATAGTTATTTAGGCTGGAATAGAGCTTAAAATTGGGGTATGAAATGTAAAAATAATGCACATCATATATCCCCTAATTATTGATATTGCTCTGTTCTACAGCATAGTTTCCAGTCCTGTTTGCATTATTGGAGAAGTGATGACGTATGGTATATGACATATCGCCTGAATGTAGCAGCCAATATGCACCTGATGTGGTGACATTTTGTCATTGATGGATTCATGGTGCTGTCAAGTGGTGATGTCACACCATCACATTGTTTTGGAAACAGGAAATTGAAGGAATCAATAAGGGAGCTGTACCACATTAATGGAGCAAATCAATTCAATTAGTATATTTTACAGAATTTATTTCCATGTTTTCCCTTCTGTATCCTTATTTCTATATTTCAGGCTTGTTCACATGCTGCAGATTCTGCAACTTGTGCCACTAATCAATACTACTTTCAGTGCTTCCGAACAGGATAGTATCTGTAGCATGTGCATGAATCTGCCAGTCTCATTCAGAATAAATAGGACAATCACACAAATTTGTATAACAAATCTGCTGTGTCTGAACTTACCCTAAGGACTTGTATATACCTATGAGACTGTACGTTTGGGTCCAGGGATGCGTAGTTAGTCCACGTATTGTAGTCCATACACAGACAGTGAAATAAAACGTATTTGTGCATCTGTGCTTTAATTCAGTACTAAAGGTGTGCTGGTCCTATTTTTTCTTTTTTGTGTAGTACGTATTGGGAGGGGTGGGGGGAAGCACCCTTATCTACCCACCATTCACACATAAGGTTTTAATTGCAAGCTATGCCTGGTTTCCTTTTCACTCCCCATTCACATGAGGCTGTTTTGGCACATAGAGAGGTAAAACATTTAGTGTTTAGGGACCATCCATAATAAAAGGTCACCTTGGCGTGGTTGGATGGCTTTTGTGCTCTTGGATCAAAAAACACTAACTAAGTATTTTACATTTTTAACATTTGCAGCAATAATGAAGTTCATGTATTGATGAATCGCAGTGTGCTGATGCATCGTGTATATACAGTGGGGGAAAAAATAATTTGATCCCTTGCTGTTTTTGTAAGTTTGCCCACTGACAAAGACATGAACAGTCTATAATTTTAAGGGTAGGTTAATTTTAACATTGAGAGATAGAATATAAAAAAAAAATCAAGAAAATCACATTGTATAAATTAGATTTATTTGCATTTTGCAATGAGAAATAAGTATTTGATTCCTCTGGCAAACAACACTTCATACTTTGTGGCAAAACCCTTGTTGACAAACACAGCATTCATACGTTTTATGTAGGTGATGATAAGGTTTGCACACATGGGAGGAATTTTGGTCCACTCCTCTTTGCAGATCATCTCTAAATCATTAAGATTTTGAGGCTGTCGCTTGCAACTCAGAGCTTCAACTCCCTCCATGAGTTTTCTATGGGATTAAGGTTTGGAGACTGGCTAGGCCACTCCATGACCTTAATGTGCTTCTTTTTGAGACACTCCTTTGTTGCCTTGGATTTATGTTTTGGATCCTTGTCTTGCTGGAAGACCCAGCCACAACCAATTTTTAATGGCCTGTTGGAGGGAAGGAGGTTGTCACTCAGGATTTTACGGTACATGGCTCCATCCATTCTCCCATTGTTGCTGTGAAGTAATCCTGTGCCCTTAGCAGAGAAACATCCTCAAAACATAATGTTTCCACCTCCATGCTTGACTGTGGGGACTGTGTTCTTTGGGTCATAGGCAGCATTTCTCTTCCTCCAAACACGACGAGTTGAGTTAATGCCAAAGAGCTCAATTTTTGTCTCATCTGACCACAGCACCTTCTCCCAATAACCCACAGAATCATCCAGGTGTTCGCTGGCAAACTTCAGAGGGGCCTTGCACATGTGCCTTCTTGAGCAGGGGGACCTTGTGGGCACTGCAGGATTTTAAACCTTTAAGGCGTAATGTGTTACCAATGGTTTTCTTGGTGACTGTGGTCCCAGCTGCCTTGAGATCATTAACAAGTTACCCCTGTGTAGTTTTAGGCTGATCTCTCACCTTCCTCATGATCAAGGATACCCCACGAGGTGAGATTTTGCATGGTGACCCAGATTGATGTTGATTGTCAGTCATTTTGTATTTTTTCCATTTTCTTACTATTTCACCAACAGTTGTCTCCTTCTCACCCAGCGTCTTACTTATTGTTTTGTAGCCCATTCTAGCTTTGTGCAGGTCTATGATCTTGTCCCTGACATCCTTAGAATACTCTTTGGTCTTGCCCATGTTATAGAGGTTAGAGTCTGACTGATTGAGTCTGTGGACAGGAGTCTTTTATACAGGTGACTATGTAAGACCGCTGTCTTTAATGCTGGTAACGTGTTGATTAGGAGCATCTAACTGGTCTGTAGGAGCCAGAACTCATAATGGTTTGTAGGGGATCAAATACTTAGTTCTCACTGCAAAATGCAAATAAATGTATCTAATTTATACATTGTGATTTTCTTGATTTTTTTTTTGGATATTCTATCTCTCAATGTTAAAATTAACCTATCCTTAAAATTATAGACTGCTCATGTCTTTGTCAGTGGGCAAACTTACAAAAACAGCAAGGGATCAAATAATGATTTCCTTCACTGTATATCTTAGTATATTGGCCAAATACCGTATTTGTGCACCAGTGCATTAATTTAATACTAAAGGTGTGCAGGTCCTATTTATTTATTTTTTTGTGTAGTGAAATATGACCATCTGAAGCTGGCTTTCAAGCGATTTTCCCACAAAATCAAGTTTACACCTTTCAACAGGATAGACAATAAATTGCTAGGCTAGAACCCCTCTAAGTGAAAAATTTCAGTTCTATTTTTCTCTGTCTATTGTTTTAATGCTTGTAATCTATGACCATTCTGTTTATGCTGAAATGGAGATCAGCCTTCCATGCTTACTGCAACAAGGTGCCTGATTGCTTACTCTACCTTTCTGTTACTGTGCAGTTGGCATATTTGGTTGTGCTGTTTCTAGTACTTCCAGGTCCGCTGATCCACACTCTGCCCTTAATATCCAGCTCTACTGGTCTTCGTTGTGCCATCTGGCAAATCCAGCTTCACCTAGTTGTGATGATTTGGGCTTGTGTTAGGCTGCGTGCCCACTATGCATTTTTGCCGCGCAATTTCCGCAGCGAAAATGCTTAAACGCTTGGTAATACGTGCCCCATGGTCCCCAATGATAATCCGCATGTGCTATGCACATCTGCGGAAATTTCTGCTGCGGATTATCATTGCGAAAAAATCCGCAGCATGTCCATTAATTTTGCGGAAACGCGGCGTAATCGCCACCATTGACTTGCATTGAATCGCATAATATCTGCATGATAACATGTACACATGCGGATATTAAGCGATTCAATGCGCGGATGGTACCCGGGTCTGGAGAAGAGGAGACTCTCCTCCAGACCCGGGTACCATAGTAACTGTAGTTAAAAAAAGAATTAAAATAAAAAAAACACATTATACTCACCTTCTGAAGGCCCCCGATCTCCTGTATGGTGCGGCCGGTGCCTTGGGCGGCTCGCAGTGGTGTGAAAGGACCTTCTATGACGTCATTTAGTCATGTGACAGGTCACGCGACTGCCAACGTCAGCGGTCGCGTGACCTGTCACATGACTAAATGACGTCATGGAAGGTCCTTTTACACCACCCCGAGCCCCCCAAGGCACCGGAGAAGGAGACCGGGGGCCATCGGAATGTGAGTATAATGTTTTTTTTTAATTTTTTACCATTTTTATTCTTTTTTAACTATTAACTTGGTCACACTATATAAATCCATGCCGGTTGCATGGATTTATATAGTGTGACCAAGTTGTCAAGCACTTTTCGAAGTGATGCTAAAATCTCTTGGAAAAGCGCTTGATAACCCGCATGCAAAAACGCTTGACAAACGCTTCTACCTGGCTGGAAAAACGCATGTAAAAGCCTCATGCGTTTTTCCTGCCAGGGAGATGCAGATAAAATCCGGAGCATTTCAGCTTTGTGGCCTCTTAGCCTTACACCCACAGGACCTGAGCACCTTACAGTCATTTAGTCCACCATGAATTCTTCTGTATACCAATATGCAAATTGCCTCTTCAGAGATGGAGAGGACTTGTACTCTATAGCTCCACCTATCGGAAGTAGCAATCCTACAAGTCACAATCAACCCTTTAACGAGTCGTGCAATATGACTTAGAATAAAAGCCAAATCAGAATCTCAATTTGCAGACACTGTGTTTCAGGCTCTTGGCCCTCGTCAGTGCAAAGTATGAGAACTGATTTGGCTAGGTGAGAAGCTCTGGACTGAGGTCTAAGGGGTAACGTTTCTCCTTATGGAGAGTGACACACCAGCTCTGGCACGTCAAGGTAAGGAGGCTTATTCGCCATGCAATGCACCTCTGGGAAATTTAATATGCAAATTGCCTCTTCAGAGAAAAAGAGGACTTGTACTCTTTAGCGCCACCTATTGGAAGTAATAAAAATTTCCCGGAGGAGCATTGCATGGCGAATAAGCCTCCTTACCTTGACGTGCCAGAGCTGGTGTTCACTCTCCATAAAGAGAAACGCTACCCCTTAGACCTCTGTATACCAAAATATTTTAGAATAAAAGTTGAGGCCATCTATCCAAAAGCTAAAGCTTGGTCGAAACTGGGGTTGCACAACAGGACAATGCATTCAAGCATGCCTGCAAATATATATCAGAATAGCTGAAAAAGAAAGGAAACAAGGTGTTAGCTCAATTGAAATGCTGTGGTTGGATGTTAAAAGAGCTGTGCTTAATCAAATGACTACAAACCTCTATGAAATTAAGCAATGTTGTAAAGAAGAGTCGACCATAATTCCTCAAGAACTGTATGAGACACTAATGGCTAAAAATTATTACTTCAAGTTATTGCTGCTCTTGATTAATGGGATGTACTTAATTTTTCACACACTGCTTCTGCATTTTGACATAGTTTTTGTTAATCTGTTCAAGGCCAGGCCATTTTTTCCTCGTTTTATCACCCTGACATTTTTGGGTTTTTCATCTATGTTGATTTAAACAAGAAGTATTTGTTTTTCACAACAGGACCATTAAATTACTTTTTAAATTGTATTCCCATTTCCTTAGAGATTATTCTTATATATCTGATATGTTATTTTCCTATGGGATTGGGGCTGGAAACAGTGATTTGAACTGGATGTAGCTTTTTTTTTTTTTTTAATTTGATTAATTTATTCTTGCTTTTTTATTTTACTTATTTTTCATTTATTTCACATATTGTGTACACACATAAAATCATGAAAAGGCCTTTGGGGCATTTCAACATTTAAATACATTTTTATTTTGCTGATTTTATACCGCGGATTTCTAACCCTTTTATATTGCTTAAGGCTAAGTTACCACTATGAGTTTTTGATGCTGCGTATGTATATTCGCTGCACAAAAAATGCAGCATGCTACAGTTCCACCATAGTGGATGGGATTCGCACGATGCTTACAGTGATATTCTAAAAGGTAAATGCAGAGTAATAGGCAGACCTACTGGATGATTAAAGCCTCTGGGCAGTCTGGAAGCAGTTAAAGTTAATACATAACAACACAGTGCAATTTGTCATTGTTCATCTGGGCTTGTATTTATCTTAAAGGGAACCTGTCACTTCCTGAAACACTATTAACCTGCAGATATGGGGTTAATTTACAGGTTAATAGCATTCCAAAGCTGCCCAGCTGCTGTACGGAAAGTTCCTGCCAAGAGAGAATTAACTATATTCCTCACGGCAGCCTCCAGCTTTGTCATACAGGCCCGACTTCAGTCACAGCTCCACACATAATGAGCGGCGACTGTAATCAGGCCCCAACACTGACTGACAGCCAGCTCAGCAGTGTATCAGTACAGAGCCTGCTGTCAGTCAGTGCCAAGGCGTGGTTACAGCCACCGCTCCGGCTGCGCCTCTAGGACTGAAAGCCGGAGGCTGCCAGGAGGAATAAAGTGCATTTCCTCCCAGCAGCCAGGCTTTTTAAGTGCAGCAGCCTGACAGATTAGAACACTATTAACATATAATGCACCTATAATCAGGGCTGTGGAGTTGGTAAGCCAAACCTCCGACTCCTCAATTTCCATGACACCAACTCCGACTCCACGACTCCGACTCCCTCATACATGGCTCATGTTTAAGTAATAGATTTACTGTAGCACAGATTCATCTCAGCTACAAGTCTAGACCCTTAGATCAGGAATAGGACAGACATTTCATAACTTTCCCAAATTCTTTTAAAAAAAATATTCCCCACAAACTGCATTGAACTACTGTACCCAATTTATTATATAATTTAGGAGTCGGAGTTGGTCCATATTATTCCGACTCCACCAAAATGGGCTCAGACTCCACGACTCTGACTACACAGCCCTGCCTATAATGCCATAAGAATGACAGTGAAGGTGAACTGCCCACTGAAAATAGTATATAGCAAGGTTCTGGCCAGGAGAATAAGGACAGATTCTGAACATATTATACTGGTATGTGCACCAAAATCAAGTTTTACTTGTGTTGGATGAGGGAAACGAGCATGTTTTTCTGTAGGTTTCAAGTGACAGGACAGGAACATTGTTCATTAAGTCCCATAAAAGTTGCATTACTTTATTTATTAATCCCTTAGATAAAAAAAACTTGTATGTGATCTGGCAATTACTGAAGAAATGCCAACTTGTTATTCTGCAAGTAAAGGAGTGGTCCAGGACTTGTACTGAGGGCCTATCTTTAAGATGGGTCATCAATATCAGATCGGGAGTGATGTGACACCAGTCGATCAGCAATAATTGGTGCCGCTGGCACTAAGCTCTGGGTGCTGGAGCGTCAGGGATTTTAACAGTTGAGTGATTTAAGTTGTTAAGTTATCACATTTTCACCTTTTCTCTGAAAACCCCTATAATGGAGTTGATGTGTTTTGTAAATATTTAGTCTTTTCAAAGTATGTTCTAAGTAATTTCCTCAAATTCTTTCCTTGAAAAAAAAAGCTGTTTTTAAAAGCTATAGAACACCATGTATTGCCCTCCAGCAAGTCACAAAGTTTATAATTTAACCTGTACTAAATCCATTTAAATTGTTAAAGTTTCAGTCTGCTTATAGTGACCTTTTAGAGTAATTGAAAAAAAACAAAACATTTTCACTTAAGCTTCTTTTATGCTTTCGGACTGATGCTAAGGCCCCAATTCATCAAAGTGATTACATCAGAATTCTGACATAACTTGCATTGAAAAGCCACTATATTTTTGCACAACATGGAGTTGGGCATTTTCACACGATTTTTTCCCAGGTTTGCCAAAAACAGTCATGTGACACCACTGCTTGTCTAATTCATGATGAGTGATGCCATTCTTTACGCCATAAATCTTACTCAAATCCCTTACAATGACTGGAGTAAGATTTGTAGCAAGGTGCACGCTACTTCATGCCTGATGTGTGGATAATGTCCGTTTTGATGAATCGCGCCTAAGTGTTTTCTTGCTGCTTGGCATAAGCTATGGAGTCACGTGGAGTATGATGCATTCCCAATGTTGATCTCACCCAGAAGAATAAAAATTGATTGCTGTTAACAGTCCTGAAAGTAAACTCCAGTTATCTCCACTTCACTATTTGGTTTCTCTAGCCCATATGATTGTAATGGAAGAATGGTAAGAGCTACATATTTTTAAGCTATTATTGTATAAGAATCCTAAAAAAAGAGAAAAATTATTCAGCTCACCCTCCTGTCGGCCAGCAATCACAGGCAACCCGGTGTACAGGAGCACTTGGGAGAATCAATCCCACACAGAAGGTTCATCAGTGTATATTCCATAAAATGATTAGCGAGATGTCATTAAGACATGGGAGTTATTACGCTTTTTGAATCTTTGAACTCCCCGGTTCTTTGTCATAATATGGAATATATACTGATGAAGATGGTTTTTAACAATTTTGGCATAAACATTGATGTTATCTAGTTACGTGTGCTGGATCCTCTACTACCTTGTAAACTACTGGATAAGAATGTCTTTATGCCAACATTCAGAGCCGTTATGTGATGGCCCCCCATCCAAGTATTCATGGTCCCCCCCATCCCCATCCTGGTATACATGGTCCCCCATCCCCATCCTGGTATACATGGCACCTATTCCCACCCTGGTATACATGCTTACCCACATCCCCATCCTGTTATACATGGCCTTCCATCCTGTTATATAGGGCCCCCCATCCTGGTATACATGGCTCTTCTCCTGGTATACATGCCCCCCCCATCCTGGTGTACATGGCCCACCATCCTGGTGTACATGGCCCACCATCCTGGTATATATACCCACCATCCTGGTATATATGGCACCCCCCACCATCCCTATCCTGGTATATATGGCACCATCCCCATCCTTGTATATATGGCACCTTTCACCATCCCCATCCTGGTATATATGGCACCCCCCACCTTCCCCATTTTTTGTATATATGGCACTCCCCATTCCCATCCTGGTATGTATGGCACCTTCCCCATCCTGGTATGTATGGCACCTTCCCCATCCTGGTATGTATGCACCTTCCCCATCCTGGTATATATGGCACCCCCTCCTCCCCATCCTGGTATATATAACACCCCTTCCATCCTGGTATATATGGCACCATCACCCTCCTGGTATATATGGCACTTTCCACCTTCCCCATCCTGGTATATATGGCACCCCCTCCATCCCCATCCTGGTATATATGGCAACCCCCATCCCCATCCTCTTATATATTGCACCCCCCATTCTGGTATATATGGCACCTCCCCCCATCCCCATCCTGGTATATATGGCCGCTGCACACATAAAAAAATAAAGGATTGTACTCACCTTCCCTCTGCTCCAGCGGCCTTGTGTTCTGATGCCAGCAGCTGACATCAGCATGTAAGCAGTGTATAACGATACAGACATGCACCCTCACACGCTGAGGTCAGCTGCCAGAATATTCACTGCTCCCCACGCCCATGGGAGTGGAGAGCATTGAATATTAATTTTTAATATAAATTTTTCTTAATATTGGGCGTAGTGTCAGCCGCAGCCGCCGGCTCCTGCAGCAGCTTGCCGATCACATGTGCCCGCTATTAACCCCTTAACGACCACTGATATGCGGCAGTGAAGGGTACTTATTCCTCAGCGCTGCTGTTTAACAGCTCTGAGGAACAACAGTGTAATGCCCCCCAGCATCGGAAAATCTCCGTGGTAGCTGAGACCCTGGAGAGCATGATCAGGCCGGTTTTTCCAGTCCCCGATCACGTGATAGCCGTTATTCAGTGAATAACGACGATCACGGAAAAATAAAGTGTGCCCGCGGTTAAAATCATTTCTCTCTCCTCTGACATGATGTACATGTCAGAGGAGAGCGAAATGAAGCCCCCGAGCCCACCCGGTACCTCCGCTGTTCCCCGGGTCTCCTGATCCATTCCCCTACCCTCCCTCATTTTCCTGTAAAATAAAATGCCAAGATCTGCCAGCCGGTACCCGGCAACAATAGGGAATTTTGCCTATTGGTTCCTTTTGATAATGTAGTAATTTTTATTTTTATAGCGCCAACGTATTACGCAGCACTTCACAATTACGTAGGGACATGTACAGACAATAAAAACAATACAATGTATCACATTTGAACAGTTACAGGAGGAGTGAGGGCCCTGCTCGCAAGCTCACAATCTACAATGGGGGTACACAATAGGTAGAACATGGTCATCAGCCAGTATCTGTCTAAGTGCAGTTACCGTGTGTTATTTGGTGCATGGAGGATGTGGAGACAGATGAATAGGTAAGAACAGATTAACATTAACATTTAGGAGGGAACAGGGGAGAGTTAGGTTGGTGAGTTAAGGTGATAGGCTTGTCTAAACAGATGTCTTTTTAAAGCACGTTTGAAGACATGGGGGCTAGAAACCTGGCGCAGCATGAGCGAAGTCTTGGAGACGGAGGTGTGAGGTTCGGATTAAGGAGATTGTTAGTCTTAGATCAGTTGCAGAACGGAGGGCACGGGAGGGGTGATAGAAATGAGTGATGAGATATAGGGCAGTGCAGAACTGTGGAGAGCTTTGTGGGTGAGAGATATGATTTTTACATATATACATAGTTACATAGTTTATAAGGATGAAAAAAGACAAGCGTCCATCCAGTTCAGCCTATTTCTTGTGCACTGCAGCTATTCCGCAGCGTTGATCCAGGGGAAGGCAAAAAAAAACCATGCGGTGTAGGCCAATTTACAACACTGAGGTAAAATTCACTTCCCGACTCCAATCTGGCAGTCAGATTAAATCCCTGGATTAATTAACTATCACTAAGCATAAGATGTAATTTTATTGTTCTCAAGAAAGGCGTCCAGGCCTCTCTTGAACTCATTAAGTGAGTTGGACATCACCACTTCCTCTCCCAGAGAGTTCCAGAGTCTCACGGCTCTGACCGTAAAGAATCCCCTTCTATGCTGGTGCAGGAACCTCCTTTCCTGCAGACGCATAGTGTGCCCCCTCGTCTTTGTCACCATCCTTGGTATAAACAGGTCATGGTAGAGATCTCTGTACTGCCCCCTGATGTATTTATACATGTTTATGAGGTCTCCCCTAAGCCTTCTCTTTTCCAACGTAAATAGGCCTAATTTTGACAACCTCTCTGGGTATTCTAGTCCCTCCATTCCCTTTATTGCCTTAGTCGCCCTCCTTTGTACCCTCTCTAGCTCCAATATGTCTTTCCTGAGCATCGGAGCCCAGAACTGTGCACAATATTCTAAGTGCGGCCTTACCAGCGCTTTATGCGGAGGAAGAACAATGTTCTCATCATATGCCCCTATTCCTCTTCTGATGCATGCCATGACTCTATTTGCCTTCGCAGCTGCTGCCTGACACTGGGCACTCCAAGTTAATTTGCTGTTAACCAAGACGCCCAGGTCCTTCTCAATGTTAGATTTCCCCAACGGTTTCCCATTTAATATGTATGGGTGACTGCTGTTTTTCTTTCCCATGTGCATGACCTTACATTTATCGGCATTGAACCCCATTTGCCATTTTTTGGCCCAACTCCCCAATTTATCTAAATCCTCCTGTAGCTGTGCCCTATCCTCATCTGTATTAACTACTTTACAAAGTTTAGTATCATCTGCAAATATTGCTATTTTACTATGCAACCCTTCCACTAGATCATTAATAAATATATTAAATAATATAGGGCCCAAGACAGACCCTTGAGGCACCCCGCTAGTAACCCTGACACACCCCGAGCTTACTCCATTGATAACCACCCTCTGCTTTCTATCGCTCAGCCAGCTATTTACCCACTTGCACACATTATCCCCCAGACCAAGCATTCTCATTTTATAAACCAACCTTTTGTGTGGCACGGTATCAAACACTTTGGAGAAGTCAAGGTATACAACATCCACTGACTCTCCCCGGTCCAGCTGTGAGCTCACCTCCTCGTAGAAGGCGATCAGGTTTGTTTGGCAGGAGCTATCCCTCATGAATCCATGTTGATATGGAGTTAGACAGTTATTATCATTAAGATATTCTACAATAGCATCTCTAAGAAATCCTTCAAACAATTTACCCACAACAGACGTTAAGCTTACTGGTCTATAGTTCCCAGGGTCACTTTTAGACCCCTTTTTGAATATTGGTACCACATTTGCTTGGCGCCAGTCTAGTGGGACAGTCCCTGTCCATAAAGAGTGCTTGAATATAAGATACAGCGGTCTGTCTATCACATTACTTAATTCTTTTAGTACCCGGGGGTGTATGCCATCTGGGCCTGGTGACTTGTCTATTTTGATATTATTTAGGCGTTTCTGAACTTCCTCCTGGGTTAGGTGGGTGATATTTAGCGGAGGGTTTACTTTATCACTCTGCATTTCCTCCGATAAATTGTTTTCTTTTGTGAAAACAGTGGAGAAGAAGCTATTGAGTAGGTTTGCTTTACCCTCATCGCCCTCTATGATTTTACCCAGGTTATTTTTCAATGGGCCAACTCCATCAGTTTTAATCCTTTTACTGTTTATATAGTTAAAGAACAGTTTGGGATTCGTTTTACTTTCCTTGGCAATTACTCTCTCTGTCTCCTCTTTTGCTGTTCTTATTTGTTTCTTACAGATTTTGTTTTTTTCCCTATAAGATATTAGTGCTTCCTCGCTGCCTTCTTGTTTAAGTTTACCGAAAGCCCTTTTTTTGTTTTTCATTGCCCTCTTGACTTCCTTATTTAGCCACATTGGCTTCCTCCTATTCCTAGCCCTTTTATTCCCATAAGGTAGTCACTGTAGAAGGTACATATGTAGGACTGTTTTGAAAATTTCCCATTTTCTATCCGTGCTCCTATTACTGAAGATACTATCCCAGTCTATAAGGTGAAGGGCATCTCTTAGCTGATCAAACTTTGCCCTTCTGAAGTTCAGTGTTTTTGTGACTCCCTTGCTGGGCACCCTACTGAAGTACATTTTGTATTGTATTCTGTGGTGCATGATTAACCAGTGCAGTGACTGGCTTATGTTAGAGGCGTCGGTGAAGCGGCCTGATATAAATATGACCCTGGCTGCTGCATTCAGAATGGATTGGAGAGGAGAGAGTTTGTTTAGAGGGAGACCGATTAGAAGAGAGTTGCAGTAGTCCAGGCGAGAGTGAATGAGAGTGACAGTAAGAGTTTATGCAATATCAAATGTGAGAAAAGGTCGGATTCTTGAGATGTTTTTAAGGTGCAGGTAACATGAGCGAGTGAATGATTGTATATGTGGAATAAAGGAAAGCTGTGTGTCAAATATGACTCCAAGACAGCGAGCTTGCTGCTTGGAACTTATGGTGGCACCACCCATGGAAATTGAAAAATCAGGCAGAAGTAGGTTAGTAGAGGGAGGAAAAACAAGGAGTTTAGTTTAAAATAGAGGGAGAACATGATGTCTGAGACAGCAGACAGACAATAACTGTTATTTTGTATTAGAGTGGGGGTGATGTCAGGTGAAGAGGTGTATAGTTGGATGTCATGAGCATAGAGATGATACTGTAAACCAAATCTGCTGATGGTTTGTCCAATAGGGGTAGTATACAAAGAGATGAGGAGGGGACCTAGGACTGATCCTTGTGGAACCCCGATAATGAGGGGAAGATTAGAGGAAGAAGAGCCGGCAAAAGATACCGTGAAGGAGCGGTTAGAGAGATAGGAGGAAAACCAGGAGAGAACAGTGTCCTTGAGGCCTATAGAGCAGAGCATAGTGAGGAGGAGCTGGTGATCCACAGTGTCAAAAGTGGCAGAGAGATCCAGGAGAAAGAGCAGGGAGTAGTGACCATTAGATTTAGCTGTTAGTAGATCATTAGAGACTTTAGTGAGGGCAGTTTCGGTAGAGTGTGAGGAGCAGAAACCAGATTGTAAAGGGTCAAGAAGAGAGTTATCTGAGAGGTAGCGGATCAGATGGGAGTGGACCAAGCTTTCTAGGAGTCTGGTCACTTCTTCTTCTGTGACTGGCTCAAAGATGGAAAGTGAACTTAAGGTGCGGGAGGGAAGGAGATCCAGACTCTGAGGGGATTGTGCAAAAATGTCTTGACGGATATGATTGATTTTTTTGTAGGACTAAGTGGCCAGATCGTCAGCGCTTAGGTTGGGGATGGGGGTCTGTCCTTTAGGGCTCAGGAGGGAGTGGAAGGTTTCAAAGAGTCGTTTAGGATGCTAGAGATGTGATGAGAGTGGTAAAGTAGACTTGTTTAGCCAGATGGAGAGTAGTGTTAAGTTTTGAGCATGAACTAATTGTGGATGAAGTCTTCTGCCAAGTGATTCTCTCCATAGACACTCAGCACACCTTGAGCAGCGCTGGAGAAAACGTGTTTGCATCGCGTGCCAGGGCTGCAGTCTATGCCCGGTCATTCTGCGTGTAGCAGGTGCTGCTTCATTCAGGGAACTCTGCAATGTGTTCTTATAGTGTCACAATGCTGATTATGGACAGGAGAGGGAGAGGATGGGGCTAAAGATGATGTAGATTGTTCATAAGCTGCTGGGTATTAATGGCACGTAGATTTCTGTGTGTTTGGTAAGTGGGGGTGTTTTGGGTGAGGAGACCGTTCTTGACAGAGAAGGAAAGAAGGTTGTCGTCAGATAGTGGTAGAGGGGAGTTAGTAAAGTTATGCAGTGAGCAGAGTCGTGAGAAGACCAGGTCCAGAGTATTCCCATTTTCATGTGTAGGAGGGTTAGTGAGCTGTGAGAGGCCGAATGATGCGGTTAGAGAAAGAAGATGAGAAGCAGATGGGGAAAGTGACTTATCAGTGGGTATGTTAAAATCCTCCATGATGAGAGTGGGAACATCACAAGACTGGAAGTGTGGAAGCCAGGTGGCAAAGTGATCCAGAAACTTGATGGGAGGGGCCTGGAGGGCGATATACATCCGCCACTCGCAGGGAGAAGGGTTTGAAGAGTGTAACGGTGTGGACTTCGAAGAAAGGAAACATAAGTGAGGGAACCGGGTGGATGACCTGGAAAGCACATTGTGGTGAAAGGAGCAAACCGACACCTCCACATTCCCTGCTCTCAGGTCTGGGGGTATGTGAAAATTGTAGCCCGCCATACGAGATAGCAGCTGTGGTGGTTGTGTCAGACTGCTGGATCCATGTTTCAGTGATAGCCAGAAGGTTCAGGGAATTTGAAAGGAAGAAATCTTGGATATAGAGGAGTTTATTGCAGGCTGAGCACAAGTTCCAAAGGCCACAGTTAAAAGTGACAGGAGAAGGCGAGCAACGAATGTTTATAAGATTGGCAGGGCTTCTATGTGCAGCAGGATGAGAGTTATGTATACTAGTATGTGGAGGCCCAGGGTTGGGAGAGATGTCGCCAGCAACTAGAAAGAGGAGACAGAAGAGAAAGAGCAGCTGGTTCAATGATTTGTGGGAGCGTTTTATGCGCTGTATGGTGGTAGTGGATGGTTTGGAGTGAATGAGAAAAGTCAGTAAGGCCTCAGTGTTGTACATGGGAGAGGGCAGGAGAGAGGGACTGATGTGGAGAGACTGTGTAGAATATGTCAAAGAGCGGTAGAGATGAAAGGAAACAGCAGTTTGGACATATATGAAGCAAAGAGATATGGAAGTTAGATGTTGTAGTGCAACTGAACAAAGAGCATGTTTGTTTGAATATCTGGCATAGCTGACCTGTCTCCTGCTCTGTCCTCTTGCCATGTTTATCTGGCAAGACACCTTGAAATTTTGGACATAGAATCAATTTCACAAGTGCCTCAGCACACATGTTCTCTTTAAGCCAGATTGCCTTCTTGAATTATTATAATAATAACAATTAGCAAGAGCAAACATCCAACCTGGACAGACAGATCAAAAATCAAGTGAAATAAAACAGAAAAGAAGTAAAGCAAGCACCTTAGTGAATAGTCACTTCTGGGACATTTTTGGGATATTTCTGTTAGCTACTTTGGAAACTGCTACTTAGGGTACATCTGAGCTGTCATCCTATCACAGTGATCAAAATTTAAAAAAAATAGTAAATCAAATTCCCCATTGTCACTCCCTTAGTTAGATAAAAATGATAAAATAAAAAATATATATTTTTTCCATTCTTTGCAGTTAGGGTTGTGTTAGGGATAGGATTATGGTTGTGTTAGGGTTAGGGTTGGGTTTGTTTTCGGGATGGAGTTAGGGTTGTGTTGGGGTTGGGAATTTTTCAAAAGTAAAAAAAAAAATAATGACGATATGGCGACTAGTGTTGAGTGCAAGTGCTCGCTACTTGAGTTTGTATCTGATTTAAGGAAATAAGAATTCAAAGTTTGAAAATTGCAAAATTTTCGCCAAATTTCCATTTTTTTCACAAATAAACACAAGTCATATCGAAGAAAGACAACCCCTTCAGGATTACACCCACCTCTGCAGTCAGAGACTCTCAGCACCTCCAGCTAAAAATTATAAGCACCTAAGTCAGCCAAACCTAAAGCACTGAGGCCAAATGTGTTACATGTTAACTATTTAGATAAATACATGGATGATTCATGTACATCAGAGCGAAAGTCACCCTTACAGAATGGCTGAAGCAGTGGGATATCATCTGCTGTTAGGAGCTAAATTTGTAAAAAATAAATCCAAAGCCCTATTTACAGACAAAGCAGTATATAGTGCAGGGGTCCCTATCCTATGGCTCAAGAGTCACATGTGGCTCGCAGGCCTAAGATATGTGGCCCATGACTGTCTACCAGCTTGGTGCCTTAGCACCAGATCTACCAGCCAGCTATGAAGACAAGATCTCCAGATGGTGACTTTAATGAGTAGCCAAGTGGGTCAGAGGAGAGAGATAAATATTGTAATCTGGAGATAGGATGATACTGAAGCTGGATGCAATAGTGTGGTAAGTGTGCCTGATACGGGAATCCTAAGTAACGGTAAAGTGGGAACCCTTGGATGTAGCTATACTGTATATATGGCAGCAGGGCCCAAGGTCTCAGTTTGCTTTCTGTGTGGAAGCTTTGGCTATCATCACACTGGTCACGGTGGGTTCTGAGTGTCACTCGCATGTGTGTGTCTGGGTGGGGGGTGCACTGATCAAGTGGTTTCCAATTATCATTTAGGATAAATTAATGAAGTATATACTGTTCAGGTCTAGTAGCATGTTCTCAGTCCACGAGGTCATCTTCAGTTGCATGTAGTAAGTACAGCTCTTTTCTCACATGTCTCATTGCTTTCATTTTACAGCTATAAAGGCATTAGCCTGGCATTGTCATAGACTGCTTGAGGTTGCAGGACTGCGTCCTTTTAATAGCCTTCAGTAAACGATCCACATGATATACTGTACACTTTATTTTATATGCAGGGAAATGAGGAAGAAGCACTAATTTGCATTTTAAATCAGCGGATTAGCCTTCATTAGCCCTTCGCTGAGGTTCTGCGCTGTCTTACTGTTTTTCCTGTACAGTCCTAGTTTAGGATGTAGATGGAGCTCAGTGATGGTCTTATGGGAATAGTTAATCATATGGCTGCAGTTAATTATTCTTTTAACATCATTATGCTTAATTATCATACATATATCAACTGTTCCAGCCACATGCTAGGAAGTAATGTATGTTACAAACAGCTGGCACATTAATAGATGCAGCTTATTGCTCCGTCCCTTTATTTATCTTAAAATGGAGTAATTGCATTAGTAAATGTCTGAGTAATGTTATGTTCCATGCACATGAGCAATGGATGACAGTCCGGCAGCTCGCTGTCCTGACCTACACGCCGTCCCTTAACCGGGCTCAGGCTGATGATCGGGTGTCTGGTTGTAAAGGGCACATCATCATTTCCCCACAATTCCTGTAACCTTACAGATATGCTGGATAGGACCAAGCGCTTCTTATTTTTAGGAGTGTGGAGTGATGCATTCCTGCGCGGTATAATTAACTACCTACACAGTTGCTGACTATTCTGGATTACATTCTAGGAAGTAAGCCAACTAACACAGACCTCCTCCATCTTTTTTTTTGCTGTGCGTTGGTGCTTTTTCTCATATTTGTGTTTGCAATTAATTAATATTATCAGCATATTCCACTGCTTTGACAGGAGGCGGTGTTCGCTTTTTAACCCTTTATAATGCATTGCGCGAAAAATCGTACATTTTGAAATGTCCACCAAGATTTTGTTCTTCATCACTAGATTTCTATTTTTCGATTTGCCAGAAATAATGAATACTATTACCTATCTGCGTTTGTTTTCCAATGCAGTAGCACTTTTAACTTGCGTGTTGGATGTGTCATATGTTAAATCCTTGCACTGGACAGGGTGTTTCCTGGAAAGCTTTACAAGAATATATGATTTTTTTTTTCCTTCATTTATTAGACTTATAAGCTGGTCTTAACTCTGATGTATTCATATGTAGGGATTTATGTTGCAGATCATTTTCAGTTCTATCAAAAAAATAATACCTATGTTCTCGCTGTTTGACTTTCAACTCCTTGGTTGTTAAAATAAGATTGTAAAGTAGGTAAAAAGACTTCCCTCCTGCTAGAACTCAAATCTCTAGTGTGATTTATTGCACACAATTACACTGGTGTGGTAGGGCTGCTGCTGAACCTGTAATAATCCCACCATGCTGGCACAAATGTTTAATACCATATATTTTAGTGCTGCAGGATGTGATAAACATAGTTATTAAGTACGGTACGTTTCGTCAAGGAGTTGGTTGTATTCATATTCTTAGTTATTCTTTTTTTTTTTTTTTGCTCGAATTAAATTTAACGAGTATGTTTATGCGGAAGTAGGGTAATATTTTCTGAAAACATGTATGAATTATAGCTCAGGGCATCCAATGGAAGAGTCAAACACCTCTGTGTTGGTATGAAGGAATTTACAAATCATATTGGATACTGTCCGCTTCATATAAGTTTTACATAATTAGCATTGGCTAGTCGTGATATAAGTCAGTTTAATTCATTTTACTTTACAGTCTTCTTTCACTTACTCAACCTTTTTCTTTTCTTGTATTCATTAAGACAGGTGTGATGGGGCAGGGTCTGCTCCAAGACCGATGGGCGCTCTGTCGCTGGAGTCAGTGTAGGCCCTCTGAGGTTGAGTCCAGGCGTGGTTTGGACCTCGCCACAAATTGATTTGGATCCCGCAGAAAAATCTGCATGTGTTCCATACCTATTTTGCTGTAGATTGTGTTCAGCTGATTTCTGCAATACTGTACAGTGAGCATGCTGCTGATTTAATAATCCACATCCAACTGGTAAATTGGAGCAGAATTGTGGTATGGAATTGGCACCATGTCTCTACTGTGTGTATGCATTCTTACTCTGTAAAAATGGCTCCCTCTTAAAGAGTCTAGTAGTCTGCAGCCACTCTGTGTGACTGCAGACTTGTCAATCCTCACATTGGGCGCACTGCACACACTGTGATGATTCTCCGGTGACAGGAGAAGGGTGATCATGTGACTGCAAGTATGGAATTTGCATTCTTCCAGCTACTTTCTGACTAGATGTGTCCGGCCTTGCTCAATACACTTGTATTGAGTGAGGCTGTGCACGTCTAGTCGGCATGTGACCACATGTAAGCAAATCGCACACTTGCGGAGAATCTTCACAATGCTCCGTGGGCGCAATATGAGGATTCACAAGTCTGCAGTCACATTAAGTGACTTCAGGCTTATAGCCGAAGGGTTAGAGCACTTTTAGCTTAAGGCCAAACAACCCCTTTAATTCTTTTGCCTCCTATATAGCAGGTTCTAAGTTTGAGACTTAGAAAGGACCTGATAACAAGTTTAATGTATAAAAATGTATGTATCCTATAAAGTCTCACAAAAGGTGATGAATATAATAGGTGGGTAAAGTAGTAAACTCTGCCTTATGGCTGTGTGCCCACGTAGCGTTTTTCAAGCGTATATGCTGCGGAATTTCCGCAGCGTAAACGCTTGAAAAACGCATGTAGATCCGCACCCCATGGTCCCCAATGGCATTCCGCAATGTCAATGCCCATGCTGCGGATTTTTCCGCAGCGTATATGCTGCAGTCAAAAATCCGCAGCATGTTCATTAATTTTGCGGAAGCGCTGCGGAATCAATGTGCGGATGGTACCCAAGTCTGGAGGAGAGGAGACTCTCCTCCAGACCTGGGTACCAAAGAACCTGTAAAAAAAAAAATAAAATAAAGTTTATACTTATCTTCTGATGTTTTCCCTCCGTCGCGCTGTTGTCTGAAGGACCTGCCACGTCATTGAGTCATGTGACCCACCACATGACTCAATGACGTCACCGCAGGTCCTGCACACAACAGCGTGAGCCGCTCAAGACTCCGGACGGGGCAGAGAATGCATCAGAAGGTGAGTATAAAGTTTATTTTTTTATTTTTTACCATTCTGAACAAGTTGTCAAGCACTTTTCCAAGTGATGCTTGGAGAAGTGCTTGATAACCCGCATGCGGAAATGCATGCAAAGACGCCTCACAAACGCTTCTACCTGGCGGGAAAACCGCATGTAATATCCGCATGCGATTTTCCCGCCAGGGAGAAGTGTAAAAAATATGCTTCAGGTCCGCAACGTGGGCACATAGCCTAACTGTTGTTAGTGCTGCAGAATCTCCAGTGTTGGTGCTTTATAGGAAATTACATGTAATATTTAATTAGTTATTCAACATGGAATTTCATATGCCAGTCTAGAAGAATGACAAAAGACTGACGGTCACTTCCAATCAGAATACTGGTGTGTACAGGTGCAATCTAAGAGTAGCCATCTGTATACATAGCAAACAAATAAAGTTGTACTCTGTAGTGATAAAGCATGTAAACATGAAATATATGAAATCTGAATTGCATTACTGGGCTAAATAATAAGAAAAAATGGAGACATAATAGCACATAATTTAGCCAATTCATGCAGTCTTCAAGAATAGTCTGTTGGCATAAGATGTGCAAAATTCAGTGAGAGATGCATGCCATTTAATGAATTTGGAACATCTTTTACGGATGCTATATTCCAAATTTAGAATTACCCTGAATCTGTGGGTCTGTGATTAAATGAGCTATTACATTCTATAGGCCAGACATAGATCTCCCTGAGAATCTGCCTCCACAGCTTATTTTAAATGTAAGGGGGCATTACCAGTGTGAGACTGTATAAATGCTGGGGGCAGATTCTATGGGAGAACTATGTCCGGCCCATAGATCTTAACAGCTCATTTACATATAAGAAAAACATGGATTTCTCTGGAATAAAACATTGGATCGCAGATATCAAGGTATCATTTTATTCAGCTTTTCATGACTTACATGGCCATATAGATGGCTTAGGAGAGTTGATCCTACTGACAGATTCCCTTTAATGAAGATTAAGCTAACAACGTTTGACTTAAAGGTAATGTCTGGGCATAGCATATTGATGGCCTATAAAAACAATATGAGCTGTGCAGCTCCGTTCAAAGTGTTTTCATCCAGAAACTACCAGAGAAAATAACATATGATTGGTGGGATTGCTGACTGTCAGATTCCCACTGATCTTGGATTGATGGCCTCTCCTATGAACTGATTATCCATATGTTGTGTCCAAAGAACCCCTTTATCTGTAGCATTACAGGGGTTAACCACTACTTATTTATTGATGACTGAAGCTTCGCCATTTCTATAGTGGCCGGGGCCGGGCACATCCTACACAAATAGTCATTTGTGTACAAGGTGGATCTGGAGTTCCTGGCTGTGGCCATTGTTGTTTTGACGAAGGCGCTATGTTCCAGCAGCCTCCAAGAACTTCCACCCGCCTCCATGCCGATCATGCCTGATTGGCATGGGCACCAGATGTCGCACCCCCACCTATCCTGAGGATAGGCCATCAATAAGAAAGTAGCGGCCAAGCTCTCTTAATGTGTTTATTTCATCACAATTTTACCTTTCAGTTTATAGGATTAGGCATCCGCACCTAATGTGGGCAAAAATAAAAGTTTTAATATTGGTAGAAATCCCAAATCAGATGAGCTCTGTGCTGTTGTATATTCCACTGTACACTCCAGAAAAGACTTTGTTCACCCGAGATTCTTTTCAGGTTTAGGGTGTAGCATGCAGTTTGGTAAAGGGGTTTGCAATTAGGTCAGTCTGCTGATATCCTGTATCGGAGATTACAATACAGACAGATGGTGTGCATGCAATTTAATTTCTTATCAAAAGACAACATTGGGATTCATAAAGAGCCTTAAAAGCAATCCATGCCAAGACTGGAATGACTTAAAATTGCAAATTCTGTTCACAGCATTTATAGAGAAACATAAGTGCTGTCAAAGCTAAAATACTATCTGATCAGAGGCAACTTCTGTCATAAAGGGGTCAGAAGTTAAAGGTAAAAAGTATAGATGGAAATGATAGCAAGTGATCTAAGGTTTAAGTGCAGTTCACGTCTATTAATATTCCTGACTGACATTGCCCAGTAGTCATTTGATACTTAATTGAATCTATGAACTAATGAGTGCAGTTTGTGAAGAATTGAGTAGCATCATAGAAGTGTGGTTAATGATGAAATGAGTCTTGTGAAGATATCCATACCCTCTGCCCCAGTTTCTTTTATAATAGCTCTATTGTTTTTATCATAATTCTTCTTACAATATCAGCATTATACTAAATGAGATTTCGGTACAGTATCTTTAAAATGGGCGAATTACTAAATTTCTGTGCGCTTTCACTGTTCAACAAGGGCAAAGTACTAATTCCCCCTTGCAGAATACCAATAATAGGACTGTGCATTGTGTTTATGCAGATCCCATGCATTCTTCTCCTTCACATCCTAATATACACTTTATGACTAGCAGCCCAGCAGATGCCCAGATTGGGTAATCCTGCCCAGATTGGGTAATCCTGCCCAGATTGGGTAATTCTGCCCAGATTGGGTAATCCTGACCAGGTTTCGTTTTGGACACCTTGGAAGATTCATGTGTCCAATGCCCCAGCTGAAGTGGAACAGACCTTTGTTTTCTGTAGTCTCGGTACCAAACACCTGCCTTTATGTTAGAACGGGAGGCAGATTTTAGAGTTAATTGAGAAATATAGAAGCATCACTGAGCTCGATTTTGATCCTTTTTTAATTCCCAAACTGGCAAAAGACAAAGGAGCTTAGGGAGCACAATAAAAAGGTAAATAACGGCATAATGAAATATTTTTGCCTTCTACATCATTAAGTGGATAAATGGCTGTAATATTTAATATTTACTATGCGATTACACAAATGACTTTCTTTTTCTTTTAAGCAAAGAAAAGATTTTTCCTAAGCCCTGCAAAAGTTAAATAAGTTTTTTACTGCGAATGTATGCTTCAGAGGTATATAAACCCTAGTGTGTATACTGGATGTATGTAACAAATAAAATAATAAATATATTTTATAAATCTATAAACAATATATAAAAAGGAAAGTTCAGTGTTGATTTTTAGATCTTGTATTTTCTATGCAAATGTTCGCAAATTCCCCTGTCTTGATCATTGTCCTGATGCCAAAAGATGTACACCAGCATCATTCTCTTACTCCGGATTGTTGTGTAATTATCCAGAGGGGTTTCTCTGTCACACCAGTAGTACATGATGCTCTACTCCAGGGGTCCCCAACTATAGCTCGAGAGCCACATGTGGCTCGTGGGCCCGTGATGTGTGGCTCGTGGGCCCGTGATGTGTGACTCGTGGGCCCGTGATGTGTGACTCGTGGGCCCGTGATGTGTGACTCGTGGGCCCGTGATGTGTGACTCGTGGGCCCGTGATGTGTGACTCGTGGGCCCGTGATGTGTGACTCGTGGGCCCGTGATGTGTGACTCGTGGGCCCGTGATGTGTGGCTCTCGGGCCCGTGATGTGTGGCTCGCGGCTGTTTGCTAGCTTGGTGCGTGTAACAAACATCTTTTAAGAGCACCACTCCCTGAGCAAGCAATGTGTGAAACGCACGTTGGAGTGTGAGGTGGCAGGAGCCGCACTCAGCATGAACGCTGGTAACTTGACTTAACTTTTGGCCTTCAGATTCATACTTTGTGCAACTTATCATCGGTTTACATTAGAACATGATGGTCTATTGTTTGCTATTTGCGGATCTTTAATACTTTTTATTTACATTTTTGTCCAGATACCTTATTGTATACTTGTGCACTGCACTGCTTACCGGACACCAAGTAAGAGGCTTCTTACATGCAGGTGTCTTTCAGTATAAAATTATTTATACTTTATATTGTACCATATCTATTTCTGCAATAGAACATAGACACACATGTTCTTTAAATAACAATATCAATATTAATATAAAAACTTTTTGCACTTTTTACAATTCATTGTGTATGAATTGAGGATCATATGCACTTGCACTTTACTTGTATCCAATTATTCTTCTTGGGGTTGCTGCTCTGCCTCCTTTTTATAATGATGTGTTTTTTTTATATTCTTGTCTCGTCATTTTATGTATTTTATCATGTTTTTTCATTTTTGGTGTCTCCAATAAAATAATGGTGCTGATTCAAGTATACACATGTATTTGACTTTATTTCGTTTTCGCAGTTTTTGCTAGGTTTAATCTGATCTGTAGATGTTGACTTTTGTGTGTAGCCCTGCACAGAAGAGCAGATCTGAGTGGGGGGTAAGATAGGAAACCCTGGAGCTTGGCATACTGCCTTGGTGTGATTTCAGTGGAAAAGCTTTGGCTGTCATTTTCCTGGAAATAGGGGGCTCTGGGTGTCACCAGCTGAATGTGGCTCGCGACCCTCTTTCATAGCCGAATGTGGCTCTCAAGGTCAGAAAGGTTGAGGACCTCTTCTCTGCACTATTTTAAAGGAGACACTTCTGCAAAGACAATAGTCCCTTATCTTTTTGTTAAAATTTGTAGTCTTTAGATATATACCAATTAGCCACCTTCTTAAAATTGTCTGGGTCCTACTCATCTCACAACCACAGCTCAGACCTGTCAAGACATGGGCTCCAAAACACCTCTGGGGGTGACCTCTGCTATTTGCCACTGAGAAAATAAAATTTATTGATATTTTTAAGTTGCAAGGTTGTGCCTCTATTAGTCTTGTTTTAATCATGGCATCATACAAGGGATCCTTAGAGGAAAGCTATCATCAGAAAATGACCAACTGTTTAAATCACGGTTTTATATTAAATATATTTTTGGCAGTTTTTTTCCCCTTCTTACAATCTGTATTACAAATATAAATGTAGCCATTTTCACTCTGGCCACAGAATCACTTTAGATAGTAGTGACCACACTATTTAGACTTCTGATTACCTGCCACTGCAGGAACCGGTACCCATGATCCCCTGATGAGTCCCCCATATAGGGGATGAAACGCGTAGGGATTATACCTGCACATAAGTTATACTCTATATTGGAGTGGGGTACACTAGTTCAGACTCATACTTGGGGTCTGCCCTTGTAATGGCGGGAGCAATGCAGGGGCATGACAGGGGAGTTTAATGCGTTGTGAACATCTCCGTTTTTCTTGTACCCACTGTTGGCCCCTGTTATTCCACTCTCATGCGCCCGGATTAACTTCCTCTAAGTGGTGAGGTCAAACCATTTTTATATATATACACTGTCTGTTGATTCAAGCACTTGCACTTTACAGTTATGTGTTCCTGATTCCTAGGTACTTCTTTTTAGCATATCATTAAAAGTTATATTTTATTCATATTATATTCTCTCCTGCTGAATACTCTGATTTATAATAGGAGAATTGTCACAGGGACGACAGCTATATCGTTACCTTTGCTGTATATAAATTTTCTCTCAGATTACATAGAAGAATCCTGCAGACAGAGTCCCTTTAAATTTCATTTATTTAACTGTTAACCACTACCCATATTTAATTCATATTAAGATATCTAGAGGATATAAATAGTGATGAGCGAGCGTGCGCGTTTAACCCTTTAACCGAGCATGCTCGGGTGTTTATTAAGTGTCTTGCCTTCACGCCAATTGTACTTTGTTAGACTGAAGGTCATTCCTACACCACTATGTTTTCTACTTCCCAAGATATCAGAGCACAAGCAAGCTTTAAAGAGTTATCGTCGGATTTTTCAATTATAATGTCACTGGTGGGTCTGATTGTTGGGAGTGCTGGAAATAGCCAAGCGTTGTTTTTGACTTTCATATACAGTCCCATAGACAATGAGCATGTGCACTTCCTCTCCATTCAAGCCAAATATCTGCAAGATAGATTCAAGACCGAGCCCTGTTGTGTGGTTGCAGCCCCCTTTCTCAGTATCATCTTGCATAGTTACATAAGTTAAAAAGAAATGGATCCATCAAATTCAACCTTTCTCATTAAGAAATTAAGAATATGACTTTGGTTTTGCCAGATTGGCTCTAGTTGCTGAGATATTTAATAGTGTGGTAGATCGGCTAACTTGGTTGCACATAGAGGTAGACACAGGAACACGGTTTCTTTAAATCTTCTGTGGTTTATTAAGAGCACTGCATAAACCATGTCAATGTTAGCAATGTTAGCAAAACAAACAGGGCCTTCCTGGCCTAACAGGAAAAACAAAACTTAACGTATGGCACAGTCCTTGTTGCTACGGGTAACCGCCCGCTTCAGTAACAAACAACCCAAGGTTTAGCTTTCCTTCACATGGCAATACAGCTCCAAAGCTTGTGCCTCCAGACCCACCACACACTAAATACTCTAAAAGGCTGGGAATTTATCCTCTGACCTCCTCTCTCTCTACAGGTGTTTAATCACAATAGCACTAAACATGGCTGATTAACCCCTCATCACTTTGTGTGCTGGAACATTGTTTCTATGTTTATATTACTGGAGCTAACAGTCTCAGTGCTACATATCTCCCCTCCAGTACTTTGCCAGTGACTTTGTCACTATAGGTAATTACAGTAGAATTCAGGTTTAAAAAAATCGCTTTTTTAACATTGTAAGCCTACAGATTGAAATACAAAATAATTATGTGGGATATTATGTGAGATATTTTATCACCTAAGACACTGTTAAAGAGTCAAAATACCAAAAGCTATTGCATTTGTTATCACACGCAAGTTGCATTGTGGGAATGCATTATTTTCATGGATGAATTATCTCAAAAACTAGAACCAATTCAGCAAAAGTAATGGGATTTTTGAATTCCGCACCCTGAAAATACCCTGAATTTATGGAAAAAAATTTGGCTTCTGAAAAAAAAAAAAAAATTTTTTTTGTAGGCCAGTGTTATTGATTAAAAAATTAAAGCTCTGCTAAGCCCTCTCTACATGTTACATAGCTGGAATCTGTGTATCAGCAGCGGGCAGAGTTAAGATCTGATCCTTGCTGTCAACCATTTAAACACCGCTATCAGTCTCAACAGCATTTAAATGTAGTGCGCTCCATGTAATGCTATTAGGCTGCGTGCCCACGTTGCGGATTACAAGCGTTTTTGCTGCGGATTTTCCGCAGCGGAAACGCTTGTAAAACGCTTGGTAATCCACATCCCATGGTCCCCAATGAGAATCCGCAAGTTCTATGCCCATGCTGCGGATTTTTCAGCAGCGTTTATGCTGCGTTCAAAAATCCGCAGCATGTTCATTAATTTTGCGTTTCCGCATGCGGAATTGCCTTATTTAATGCATGAAAAAAACGCAAGGCAATTCCGCATGTCGAAAACGCGCGATAAACACTTGCGGAATTCCGCATGCGTTTTTCCGGGAGAGGACATGCGGAAATGAAGCAGAAATTTTCTGCTTCATTTCCGTAACGTGGGCACATAGCCTTACCGTATGCTTCCATGACGTGGTCCAGATCTGAGTGGTGACCTGTCACCATCTATTGTATGCTTCAGTCCATTGTCTACACTATTTGCATATGTTTCATAATTCACAGGACAAGTTTTAGGCAAGGTCCTGGAATCTTACAAGTGAAGAATTACTGTACCACACTTTCTGCTCTTGTATTTCCTAACTATGATGAGTTCCCTATCTATTATGCATTGCTTTACAGGGACTGCTTCTGTGGAGTGCTATGTAGAGAATGTACTCTCACAATGTCATTTCAGAAATTCATGGAAAGGATGTTAAGCAACAAATACTGTTTATGAAGTATTGAAGGACACAGTTTGTACATAGGTTCTTGTACACTACATTTTATTCCAAAGTACAAAAATATAATTGTATTGTGAGTGAAATTTTCCTGAGTGGGTGTTTAACAGGAAATTTGCAGAGTTGAAGCAGTAATATTAACTGTTCCTATGGCAAATGCTTTAGTGAATCTGGGTTTTGCAAGAAACTCCCCTGTAGTATGAAAGACTTTATAATGTGTAATATTGTATCAAATATCAGCAATGTATATGATGTAGTAAATAAATAATAGCACACAGTGTACAAATTCTGTAGGGATTTTCCCCTAGTCATGAACTCTTGTCGATTGTTCTTCCTATAGCTGGAAGCCTCGTCATCTTGTACTGACTGCATCTTTCTCTATGGAAGAAACAGTCTACATTTCCTGCCATGTGAAAGAAAGAGAACACACAGCCTAATTAATAAGTATTTTAGCGGATCCATTGTGTTTCTAATTAGCTTGACCACGTGATTAGCAAATGAAGCCTGTAAGGCCCGATAAGCTTAATTGTTCATAAATGGGTTTCACATGCAGAGATGGAACTATTAACAGTACAATGAGAAAGTATATTAAATCCATTACATTTTGTATTTTTTATTCTAAGTAGTGTGTGGCCGGCTGTAGCAGTTTACTCATTTAAAAATCTACTTGCCAGCTGGAATTATCCATTGAGGCCCTTTTGTATTAATCATTTATTAATTTCTCAATAAGGCTTGGTTCACTTAGCATTTTGCCTACAGATTCAGCTTATATGCTCAGAATCTCTACGGACATGTATGACTAATGGGGCCCACAGACTTTCATTAGCTGAATGTATTCCGAAATTTCAAGCAGTGTCTTTTTAGTAAATGTTTGCCCATTTTGTTGGCAAGTTCTCAACTGCAGATAAGTGTAGTCTACTACACACTGTGAATACAGCTGCACAAAGTTTATTCGAGTCAATTATAGATGTAGTTGACTGTATATTAAAATAGAGCATCTGTAGGTATATAGTTGCAAATGTTTCAGCGAAATGTTCAGCAGACAATGTTGACTGGTGCCCCTCAATGGAATGCCCAAAGTTGATGTGAACAGAGCCTTAGTAACTCGAATATTTGGCTTATTTTAAAAAGAAAAGCTTTACTTACCCCATACAATCTCAATATTTTCTTTATTGTATTCTTCACTTTTAGAACTTGTAGTTGAAGGGGTTTTCAGGCCTTAAGCTACAAGTCTGCAGTCACTGTAAGTGACTGCAGACTTGTGAATCCTCACAGCTCGTGCACGGCGCACTGTGAGGATTCTCCGATTCTGGCTGAAGGATCCTCATAGTATACAGTGCACATGCTGACTGCAGACTTTTAGCTAAGGTCGGATAACCCCTTTACTATTCCCGATGATAAAAATGTTAAATAGGCCTGTAAAACAATTATATGAATGCACTGTTATATTTCCTGTAGGATAAATACTCTAGGACTTGCAGCTACCTGATTGATGTAGTTTTTCCTCTTGGGGATGTATGGTGTAACATGCTTCTGTTAAAATCTATGATCAGCTAATTTGTAATGGGAAGATTCATATGCTTCACTGCATAGACTGATTCTAGCTTTTTCTGCAGAAAATCTGCTCTCCCAGTTTGCTAATGACTGCACGTTGAAGTATATATAGACGGCTAATAATACCGATTAATTGCTATGGTCAAGTGCAACAAATGTGGAATCTTCTTCCTATTTTTAGACAATAATGTAGCAGCGGAGTTCTGCCTTTATCCTGTTTAGCAAACCATAGATTGTTATAAACCAGTTAAGTGTAGACAGAATATGTAAAATATAATCTGAAGCCTTTCTGCGAATCCTAAATCACGTCCATTTAAAATAGTGGCCATCAGGCGTGCAGCCATAGACCTACTGAGTTCTGAGCTTTTACATGCCCTGTTTCTTTTCTATTTTCAAGGCTCAAAGCTGATGTGCCAGTGCAACTACAGTTCTGTTTTTATTTTCTTATTTTTGTCTTTGAAGATTTAGAGACTGCAGAGTAGAGATGAGCGGTGTTCGACTAGAACTGTTCGCCAATCTCAAATTCGAGCTGTTTTGGGCGGTGTTCGAGTTGTTCGACGAACCCGAACGATTTGCAAAAAATTCGGCTGTTCGAGGTTATGTTCGATAACTGTTCGTGCACCAAAAGCGTGTCCTGCATGTCTGGCGCTATTTAGAGCACCAATCATGCAGGGATTGTCTGCCACTCACTGTAATGCCACAGCCATGGTGGTTGTGGCATTACAGTGATTGCCCAAATCGATGGGAACAGTGCCAACAGTGAAACATGAAAAGCCGGCAATTCAGCAGCGGCATACACCGGTACCCGACAATTTAGAACCGAAAGAATAGAGCTTCACACATAGATTAGATAGATATAAACATGTCAGCCACATATATACGAAGTACAGTGAAAGTGCTGCTTACTGTACTTGTCATTTAGCGTAAAGGATTTATCAAAAAAAATAATAGTGTTTTCATGCACTGTCTCTTTAAAAAAGCCGGCCGGCAATTCAGCAGGGTACCCGACAATTTATAACAGACAGAATAGAGCATCACACATAGATTAGATAGATAGAAACATGTCAGTCACATATATATGAAGTACAGTGACAGTGTTGATTACTGTACTTGTCATTTAGTGTAAAGGATTTATTAAAAAAAATAATAGTGTTTTCATGCACCGTCTCTTTAAAAAAGCCGGCCGGCAATTCAGCATCTGTACCCAACAATTTAGAATAGAAGGAATAGAGAATCACACATAGATTAGATAGATAGAAACATGTCAGTCACATATATATGAAGTACAGTGACAGTGTTGCTTACTGTACTTGTCATTTAGTGTAAAGGATTTATTAAAAAAAATAATAGTGTTTTCATGCACCGTCTCTTTAAGAAAGCCGGCCGGCAATTCAGCAGCGGTACCCGACAATTTATAACAGACAGAATAGAGCTTCACACATAGATTAGATAGATAGAAACATGTCAGTCACATATATATGAAGTACAGTGATAGTGTTGGTTACTGTACTTGTCATTTAGTATTAAAATAAAGGATTTATTATTAAAAAAATTGGCGTGGGGTTCCCCTTAATTTTAGGCTCTAGCGGAGGTTAAGCAGACGGCTGGGGCAGATGTTTGAAGCCTGGGAAGGGGGTAATACCCACGGAGCTTCCCAGGCTACTAATATCAGCCCCCAGCTGAATACATAGCCTTTACTAGCTATTAAAATGGGGGACCCCCCCCAAAAAATGACGTGGGGTCCCCCCTAATTTAATAGCTAGCAAAGGCTAGGCAGACAGCTGGGGGCTGATATTAATAGCCCAGGAAGGGAGCCATGAATATTGGCCCTCTCCCAGGCTAGAAACACCAGCCGTCAGCCGCCCCAGAAATGGCGCATTCATAGGATGCGCCAATTCTGGCACTTAGCCTCGCTCTTCCACGCTGCCCTGGTGCGGTGGCAGGGGGTAATAGGGTTGGGGTTGATGTCAGCTTATAATGCCAGCTGACATCAAGCCCAGGTTAGTAATGGAGAGGCGTCTATAAGACACCCCCATTACTAACCCCATAGTCAAAGTTAAAAAAAAAACACAAACACCCAGAATAAAGTCCTTTAATTGAAATAAAGACACAATCCTTTATTGTTCTAAATTAAACCATACTTACCGTCACGCCCATTCCAGCTGAAGCCAACGATCTCCTGCAATAAAAGAAAAATAATAAAGCAACCTCATCCTTACCTTTCCATGGTTCCCACGACAGCTTCAGCTCTGCTACATCGAGATGACAGGCTGGACCGCAGCAGAACGCTGCCATCCAGCCTGTCATCCCGCAGACACTGAGAAGCGCAGGCTCGCTTGCGCTGCTCAGCGTCTCTCTGTGACGACATCCAGATGAGCCGAGTTCATGTCCAATGAACTCGGCTCACCTCATGCACGTCACTGACAGCGTGGGAAAATTCTCACGCTGAAGCGGTGAGTGCAGGAGAATTCTCCCACGCTGTCAGTGAGGTGCATAAGGTGAGCTCATGTCCAATGAACTCAGCTCACCTCCTGCACGTCACTGACAGCGTGGGAGAATTCTCCTGCACTCAGCGCTTCAGTGTGAGAATTCTCCCACGCTGAAGCGCTGAGTGCAGGAGAATTTTCCCACGCTGTCAGTGACGTGCATGAGGTGAGCCGAGTTCATTGGACATTAACTCGGCTCATCTGGATGCCCTCACAGAGAGACACTGTGGAGCGCAAGCATGCCTGCACTTCTCAGTGTCCGCGGGATGACAGGCTGGATGGCAGCGTTCTGCTGCGGTCCAGCCTGTCATCTCGATGTAGCAGAGCTGGAGCCGTCCTGGGAACCATGGAAAGGTAAGGATGATGTTGCTTTATTATTTTTCTTTTATTACAGGAGATCGTTGGCTTCAGCTGGAATGGGCGTGACGGTAAGTATGGTTTAATTTAGAACAATAAAGAATTGTGTGTTTATTTCAATTAAAGGACTTTATTCTGGGTGTTTGTGTTTTTTTTAACTTTGACTTTGGGGTTAGTAATGGGGGTGTCTTATAGACGCCTCTCCATTACTAACCTGGGCTTGATGTCAGCTGGCATTATAAGCTGACATCAGCCCCAGCCCTATTACCCCACTGCCACCGCTACAGGGCAGTGGGAAGAGCGAGGCTAAGTGCCAGAATTGGCGCATCCTATGGATGCGCCATTTCTGGGGCGGCTGACGGCTGGTGTTTCTAGCCTGGGAGGGGGTCAATATTCATGGCACCCTTCCTGAGCTATTAATATCAGCCCCCAGCTGTCTGCCTAGCCTTTGCTAGCTATTAAAATAGGGGGGACCCCACGTCATTTCTTTTGGAGTTCCCCATTTTAATAGCTAGTAAAGACTAGGTATTCAGCTGGGGGCTGATATTAGTAGCCTGGGAAGCTCCGTGGGTATTACCCCCTTCCGAGGCTTCAAACATCTGCCCCAGCCGTCTGCTTAACCTCCGCTAGAGCCTAAAATTATGGGGGATCCCACGCCAATTTTTATTTTAATAAATCCTTTATTTTAACACTAAATGACAAGTACAGTAACCAACACTGTCACTGTACTTATTATAAATGTGACTGACATGTTTCTATCTATCTAATCTATGTGTGAAGCTCTATTCTGTCTGTTATAAATTGTCGGGTACCGCTGCTGAATTGCCGGCCGGCTTTTTTAAAGAGACAGTGCATGAAAACACTAATATTTTTTTAAATAAATCCTTTACACTAAATGACAAGTACAGAAAGCAACACTGTCACTGTACTTATTATATATGTGACTGACATGTTTCTATCTATCTAATCTATGTGTGAAGCTCTATTCTTTCTGTTCTAAATTGTCGGGTACAGATGCTGAATTGCCGGCCGGCTTTTTTAAAGAGACGGTGCATGAAAACACTAATATTTTTTTTAATAAATCCTTTACACTAAATGACAAGTGCAGTAACCAACACTGTCACTGTGCTTCTTATATGTGTGACTGACATGTTTCTATCTATCTAATCTATGTGTGATGCTCTATTCCTTCTTGTCTAAATTGTCGGGTACCGGTGTATGCCGCTGCTGAATTTGCCGGCCGGCTTTTTTAAAGAGAGTGTCTTCTGAGCAGTTTGTCAGCTTTTGGACACCTTTGCAGGTGTTTTCTATGTGTTTCTATGTGTTTTTGTTTGCCTGCCATTGGTTTTAACGGTGTTCGACGGTGTTCTAAGGTGTTCGACGAACAGTTCCTCGAACATCCCGGTGTTCGACGAACTGAACCGAACCCGAACACTACGGGGGTGGCTCAACACTACTGCAGAGCAGATTAAATTGTAATGGTGAATTTCCATTTCTGAGTACTCTCTTTCTCATCATTTCTGAACAGGTGACAAGAGACTTAAAACAATATGACAATAAAATCATAGAGTGCAAGTTTGAGAACAATTCCTGGGTCTTCATGCGGCAAAGAGTTGATAAAAGCTTTCCAAACGCCTATGAGACTGCTTTGGGTGAGTACAGTTTCTAAGAAATAATAGTAAATGTAGCTTAAAAGGTTGACCAGTGTCTAGCCTCCTCTTCATCACATCTAATACTTGACCAACTGCCTTTTTTATTTTCTACGCTTATTGTATGTGCACATTAAGTGATTGTCTTTTTCTATATACTGATTTATTTATAATTATGATTTATAAAGCACTTTCCTGTAGCAACAAATCAAATGTTATTCCAGATTAGTATAATGTCACCAGGCTTTTTCTACCTAATCTGAGAGCATGCAACTGAGATGTATGGGCAAAGGCAATGATTCCAGTGATGTATCACTAACTGAGATGTTTGCAGTAGTTGTGATAAGATTTCTGTTTTTTTCAGATTATCACAAAAGGACTAGTAAATCTGCTTCTGTGCAGTCCTCCATTTTTATGAGTTCTGTATAAACCCACCTCTGATTGGTAGATTTCTGTATACGCTGTGCATGAGCAGAAAGCTGCCAATCAGTGATGTTGACACGGTTATACAGAGCTCAGCATTCAAAGAACTGCTAGATCTGCTGCCGATAAAGTGATTTTATCAAAACTACAGCAAGCAGCTCAGCAAGTGATACATCACTGGAATCAGAATCAGGGTCTCTACCTCAACATCCTGAGTAGATCTGAGTTATGCTTAATTATCATATTCCCCCCCTTCCCTACACGTCAGTGACAGTGACTCCCCGGTGCCTGCGCAATAGAAACCTGCGGCTCCGTACACAGGCAAATGGGGTGGGGATGAAGCAAAGCGCGCTCTATGTGAGCATGCCCGAGAAGTCAGGGAGCACAGTGCACGTCACAGGGCCCTGTGATGTGCCAGGGAGGGAGGGAATATGATAATTAAGCTTATAGGTGGGGATTTAGGGGAATAATAAGCACATAGGCGGGGATTTCTTGGCGTCCCCCGGACGCCAAGCCTGTACAGAATAGAATTAATTAAAGCTCTTTTCTCTGAAATCAAACCTCCTCTATGGGCCATACAGGTATGTATAGATTTACTTTTCTATACCCTATATGGCCATAGTAGAGGTCTGATATCTCCAAAGTGGTGACAGATTCCCTTTAACCCCTCCATGACCTTGCGATTTTCATTTTTTGTGCCTTTATTTTTTTACTCTTTTTCTTCTAAGATCCATAACTTTTTTTATCTTTACGTCAATATAGCCATCTGAGGACTTATTGTTTTGCTGGACGAGTTGTACTTTTGATTGACTCCATTGATTTTATCATATAGTGAACGGGAAAAAAATTCCAACTGCGGTGAAATTGCAAAACAAAAAGTGCAATTATAGAATTGTTTTGGGGTCTTTTACTTAACATGTTTACTATATGGTAAAACTGACCTTGCAATATGATTCTCCAGGTCAGTATGAGTACACAGATACCAAAGATTTATAGCTTTTTTTTTATTTAAGTGTTGAAAAAAAAAATCTGAAATTTGTAAGAAAACTATTTTTGCGTGTCACCATTTTCCGAGACCTGTAGCGCCTCCATTTTTCGGGATCTGGACCTGGGTGATGGCTTTTTTTTGCATCCGGAGCTGATGGTTTTATTGATACCATTTTGAAGTAAATATGATCTTTTGATCGCCTCTTATTGCATTTTATTTCAATGTTGTGGCAGCCAAAAAAACATAATTCTGGCTATTTGATTCTTTCTTCTTGTTGCGCCGTTTACTGATAGGATTAATTGTTTTTTTATTTTGACTGATCGGACACTTCTGAGTGCAGCAATACCAAATATGTGATTTAAACTTTTGAGGTTTTTTTTTACGCTTTTTACTGACTTCAATACTCCGTTTAGGAGACTTGAAGCTGCAATCGTCCGATCAAGTGTGCTATACATAGCAGTGCTTAACCGCTTTCCAACCCATGACGTCTTAGTACGCACATTTGCGCACCCCCCGTTCAGTGAGGGCTGCTGCGCTGAGCCCTCACTGAACCGAGCACATGTCAGCTGATTCTTACAGCTGTCATGTGCCCGCAACAGCCGCGGGTGGAATCGCGATCCACCCGCGGCTGTTCACATGTTAAATGCCGCTGTCAATCTCCGACAGCGGCATTTAACGCGCGCTTCCGGGTTGCGCGTCATATGCCCCGCCCATCGGCGACCCCGTCACGTGATCGCGGGTCACCGATGGGTGGGCATGACAACCCAGGGTCTGCAGCAGACGCCTGTGGTTGTCATGATCTGGTCGCTATGAGCGCCACCTAGTAGTCGGCGCTCATAGCACAGGACCATTTCTGCTGCATGCAGGGGATCTGCTCGTCCCCTGTATGTAGCAGAGACGATCAGACAACTGCTGCTTCTAGTCTCCTATGGAGACTATTGAAGCATGCAGTAAGTGAAAAAAAAATGTTTTTAAAAATATTAAAAAATATAAAAGTTTAAATCACCCCCCTTTCACCCCATTCAGAATAAAATATATATATAAAAAAAAAAACCTACATAGACATATTTGGTATCGCCGCGTTCAGAATAGCCCGATCTATCAATATAAAAAAAGAATTAATCCGATCGGTAAACGGTGTAACGAGAAAAAAATTCTAAACGCCAGAATTACGTTTTTTGGTCGCCGCAAAATTGCAATGAAATGCAATAACGGGCGATCAAAACATCGGATCTACCCCAAAATGTTATCAATAAAAACGTCAGCCCGGCGCGCAAAAAATAAGCCCTCACCCAGCCCCAGATCGCGAAAAATGGAGACGCTACAGGTCTCGGAAAATGGTGCTATTTTTTTTTACCAAATTTTGGAATTTTTTTTCACCACTTAAATATAAAAGAACCTATACATGTTTGGTGTCTACGAACTCGTAATGACCTGGAGAATAAGAATGGCAGGTCAGTTTTAGCATTCAGTGAACGTGGTAAAAAAATTAATTAAAAACAACTGTTGTATTGCACTTTTTTTGCAATTTTACCGCACTTGGAATTTTTTCCCCATTTTACCGTACACGATATGGTAAAACTAGTAATGGCGTTGAAAAGTACAACTTGTCCCGCAAAAAATAAGCCCTCACACGGCCATATTGACCAAAAAATAAAAACGCTATGGCTCTGGGAACAAGGGGAGCAAAAAACGAAAAAGCAAAAACGACAAAACCCAAGGTTGCGAAGGGTTTAAAGACAACCAATCGGCGCTCTGCGATCACGTGACAGGGGTGCCACTGTGCGGGATTAATGACTCACATTTCGCCTCGCTTCTTCTGGGGTTCAAGAAACGCACGTCGGGATGAAGGGACACTCTTCCTGGGATTCCATATGCAGTAACTATATCTTCTCTGGTAGCTTTACTATTTACACTTGTCTGTGCAAACTGCTATAGGGTAGGTCCTTAACTTTGGGACTTGGCAGGTTTTATAGGGGTCATCTAGGGATTTGCTAATCGGGTGAATTTTAGCCCTCCTATTTATGCAGTATTCCTGACCACATTGTTTCTCCCTTTTATTAACTTTGTTCTTCCAGGCACATTTTACAGTATGTCCCTTTCAGTAAGGCACCTTTTGTCATATATTAGTCTTTTAAAGCTTTTTTGAATAAACATATCTTTTATGCTTATTTTGGCATGGCAATCTTCCTTCCTGGGAATATTTATAGGTTCTTAGGGTGTTGTTCAGTATTGTTATATATTCAGTATACACATATTCACATAGTCCCATCATAGCACTTGTGTGACTGCAATGCCTATACTCCCTATAGCTATTACACTCTTCTGTGTTTGTGTAGTACTTGGTATTTATGACTTATCATAATACACTTTTTTCTTTATAGCTGTATGTAACAGCATTAAGTATCCAGTAACAAAGGAAATACTATTTGAATTAATTGACCGATGCACAGGAGCGAATCAGGGGCAAAGTCAAAGAAATCCACAGGATCCTGATGCTGAGCTAATGCCGCCACCTCCTCCCAAAATTCCACGCGTTATGAACTGAAGGAGAATTTTCTCTGAAGCAGAAAGACTTCATCTCAGATAAGGAAAGTCCTAAGAAACTCGCTCATGTTACATACTTGCAATAAGGACCTTTCCACACACAAAGCAACTTTTTGCACACTGACATTGTAACTATCTTACATGTACAAAGATTGCTTCTTCCCAAAATGTGCATCAAAGACTAAAAGTATCTACTTTGAATCTTTCAATAAAGTCCATAAAACCCAAAGCATTGCATTACAGACTTTGAAAAGACTTTATTTTTGAAAGATGCACAAGCAAGAACTGTCAGATCACGGAACACACTTTTTGTGTTTTCTTACCAATTTGTCCGTGTATAAAAAAAATAAGTTGCTTTTGTCCTTCATTTTCTTAAAGATCTTTTTTATTTAATTGAACGCTGTTTAAGGATTTAATTTAATGTACTTTTCTTAAGATCTCCACAGTTTGAACAAAATGATGCTTTAAATATTATTTTCTTTGTATAGGACACAACATCATTGTCTGGATTTGCCTGTTTTAAACCTTGCTTCAAATTTTGAAATAAAAAGTGAAACTTGTTAATTTTTTTTTGCATATGTTGTTATTTATAAAGGTGATACATACTTTAATCTGTTTTTATCAAGTAGGAACACCACAATATTTATCACTGCCATTCTAAATGTCACCTTTTCACATTCATCATCTTCCTATAAGTTTCTCCAAATTAATATGTTCTACAGGGAAACTGTTTAAAGAAAATCACCAAACATTGCTTTAAGAGGAGTGCTCCTTTCAAGGAACAAAATGTCAAAATTTGCAGAATTCTGGGTAAAATAAAGTTGTTCAAGATTTTTTTTAAAAACATACTAATTCCTCTAGCAATGCTACCCTTTTGCTCTTGCCCGTCTGAAAATGATGATATTTTGACGACATGCATGTTACTACTGTAGCCTTAGCTGCAATTTCAGCATGGTCAGCACAATGACCAATAAGGCCAGTGATTGGCTACAGTGATCAGATTTACTTAATGAACTCGCATCACTTCTGGAGAGTTCACAAGGACAAGTGAGGGAAATATGCAGGTGATTATACATTATTTTAACACATTAACTGCTTTGTGTTCTCTTTTGGAGAACTCCTTTAAGTGAGATATGTAATATGTTCATTACATGGTTAAATGCATACAATGATGAAAAACACCAAATTCATGTCACATATCATTTTACTTTGAATTCTATATAGTTTAAATACTGTATGTAGTATTGTATTATGCTGTTGTCTACGGTTATCAGCATCTTGAAATACTGTTCAGTTCATAGGTAAACTGCTGTTCAAAATAGGAAAATAGTCATCTCTGTGCACCTTTTCCATCCCTAGTTAGGTGGTGTTAATGTTCCACACAGAAAAGGAGGCCGAAGTAAGGCTATGTGCCTACAATGCAGAACTGCTCCGGATTTTTTCCTGAGGGTTTCTGCATCTCCCTGGCAGAAAAAACGCATGCGGATTGTACATGCGGATTGTACATGCGGATTGTACATGTGGATTGTACATGCGTTTTTCCTGCCAGGGACATGCGGATGTGAAACGTTCTTCACATGCATTTCCGCATGCGGATTGTCAAGCGCTTTCCAAGCGATTTTAGCATCACTTGGAAAGTGCTTGACAACTTGGTCACACTATATAAATCCATGCAAACGGCATGGATTTATATAGTGTGACTGAAAGAATGGTAAAAAATAAATCTATACTTACCTTCTGATGGCCCCCGGTGTCTTTATTCTCTCCATCCTGGCTTGCCGGCAGCTCGCGGTACACTGAAGGACCTTCCGTCACATGACTAGGACGTCAGCGCAGGTCCGTCAGTCCACTGCGATTTGCCGGAAAGCGAAGACTGTTGGAAAAAACACACAGGAGGGTTCTATCTTGTGTTTTGCAGTCACTTGACCATCTGCCTTTATATTCCAGCTCCGCCCTTTTGGCTGTGCTGGACTTCAGTGTTTGTCTGTTTCTCTAGCCAGGTGCTTCTGTGCCTTTCTCTGTCAGTTCGTTTGGTCCTTCTGGGACCTCTAATACTTTTTTGTCTGTTTATCTTTTTGTTTCTGCAACAACTTCTCTGTTTATGAGGTGTCCCATTTTTGTCCCAGTCCTTAGTTCTTTTAGGGACCCCTCCCCTTATGCTATAGGTCTTCGTTCAGACTAGCCGAGGACTAAGGCGGGTCTGTTCGATAGGAACTGGCAGCCCGCTACATCGTAGGGATTCAGCTTAGTTTTACTGTAGGGACAATTTTCCCTTATCTTTCCTTAGTACGTGTTGCAGATCATAACAAAGACAAGGAGACCGGGGGCCATCAGAAGGTAAATATAATATTTATTTTTTTATTTTCTTTTTTTTACAGGTTCTATGATACCCGGGTCCGGAGGAGAGTCTCCTGTCCTCCAGACCCAGGTACCATCCGCACATTGAAATGTTTGGATTCCGCATGCATCCCTTGAAAAAGGCTAGCTCCGAAACGCGCATCGGGAAGCCCATGTGCAGGACCTAATTGGGGGCTACCTTTTTGAGTGGGTAAGATATTATGTTAATATTATGTGCTGAACACTGAGACATATGGGGAAATTTGAACTTTGTTCTGTCTCCTTTCTGGTGGTTTATTTACCCTGTTTTTTGGTCTATGCAAATATGCTATATATGTAATATGTGGTCTACACACATGTGGCACGTGATTCGGTGGTGTTTTTAATACATGTCTGTGTATGCACCTTCTTCCAAATATCCTGTTTAAATAAAGATATATATTTTTATTATTAAGGACCTACGGATCGTCTTTTTTAGCTCTTGAGCTTCCCCCTCCATAGTTATATAGTGACGATTGGGTCTATATGTATAAGTCCAGGGGCAGTACAATATGATTGAGTGTGGTAAACTTAGCCATATGCTTTTGATATTAGTTACCACTATATGTGGCTATAAGATTGTGCCCTGTTCTAACAGATATTTTGATGGGGTTTTTTTAGATGCAGTGATGTGGAATCCAAGCGTTCCAATGCAAGTCAATGGCGGCGAAAGCGCAGCGCTTCCGCAAAATAATTGGTAGTGCTGCGTTTTTTTCCGCAATGATAACCCGCAGCGGAAATTTCCCCACCATGTGCACAGCACATGCGGATTATCATTGGGGGACATGGCTGGCCTTCTACCATGCATTTTTTAAGCGTTTCTGCAGCATTTTTGCCGCTGCGGAAATGCTTAAAAAATGCATTGTGGATACACAGCCTAAGGAACAATAATTCGAACATACCATTGTTAAGATGAAGAATGCCGCTGCACTCGAAACATATTAGTTGTTTGCTCTAATTGTGAATACAGCTGGTTATTAATTAAGACATTCGAATGGTCTCCTCTCCTGTTTTGAAAGCAGCTATCCAATATACAGCACTTTAAAATTTCCTTCTCCCATCCTATCCTACCAGTGCATGATTGGAGTTGTCATTTGAGCAATGCTGGAGAGGCGGCAGTAAAAAATGACAGTATTGTGCTATAAACAGTTTTATAATAACGAACACTGTGATTTGAGATAAACATTCACTCTCTAAGTTTGATAGCTCAGACTGTATATCCAGGTGCCGACTCCTTGTGTCAAGAGCAATGAAAGGCATGAAATAGTAAGTAAATCTTCACTTGTTTACAGGGAGGCCAGCATACATATGGTCTAATTCATTTGTGTCCAACCCACGGCCTATGGGCCCCAAGTGGTCCAGCATGGCTGTCAATGCGGCCCAAGACAGACTACAAGTGGGCCACAGTTATTAAAGGTACAGTTGCCTGCCAGACCAGTTTTTTCATTCTCCAGCCCATTAATTTTTCTGTGGAGAACTATACAAGTGTATGCAGTTATCTGTATGGTCTCCTATATGATGTATACATCAGTCTCAATGTCTGTTTTATGTCATGTGTATACAGCACTCTGTGTTTCCTATGTGATGGATATACTGCAGTCTCAGTGTCTCCTATGTGATGAATACAGCACAGTCCCAGTGTATCCTTTGTAATATATGTGCCAGCCTCAGTCTAGTGTTTTATTCTATATTTTCTGTATTAGTAATTACAATCTTGGGATCTGCTCGACTATTTTAAAGCAATCGGGCTGCTGCATAATTCGAATTACCATGTGAGGTTTTATATGCTCATCTGTGGTAGCAGAAATCATGAAAATGATGCATATGCCTTTTTTTTCTCGTCAGCTCTTGTTAGAGTTTGTGTACTAAATGGACGTGCAGCCCAAAACAACTGTTCTTCTGATGTGGCCCAGAAATGTCAACAGGTCGGACACCCCTGGTGTAATGGAACTGAATTTTTTTTTTCACAAAAAATATGCTCTGCATGAGGGGTGGGGAGCAGGGCTGGTGTAATCAGTGGACCATATTTGAAACTTGACAGACTTTGATCAATTGCCTATGAGGATAGAGCGGTTTCCAGCAAAAAAATGTGTTCGCATTGAAGGGAATGCTTTACAAAGAGAAATTCCTGCCAAGAGTGAGATGAGTAAAATGCAGTCCATGGCATTGTAAGAGCACTATTTTACCCTAGAGGTACACTTAAATTGACCTTGACCTGCTTTTTAATCACCGATTTACTTTTTTGGATGATGTGTCTATTAAAGTGAGGGTTTTATTTGACAGTTCGGCAATATCCACTTCAGTCTTCCAATGCACAGTAGAATCTAAAGGAAAAAAAGCATCACTCCTTAGTGTAGAGGTTTTAAATAAAGTAACACTGAGCATAAGATTAACTGCTCACCTTAATGAGAGGAGCTTATAACAGGCACAACTCATCCAAAATATTGTACAGAGTGGACCAGCTGCTGCTCCTCCTAGTGCCAGATATACATGATGGCAACCGCAAAAAGTGCAGATGGTTATAGAAGAAAAATAAGGAGCCACTGGGTGCTGCTGGAAAAGATGACAGCTCATTGTTCACTATATTGTTGTTGCAAGGTGTATCTACATCGATTTCAGTGTCCCCTTACATTCACTCACCACTAGCATTCTTGCATATATTTTAGCTATGCTGTAATAAGAGCGAGATCAGCGCTCCATCCCCTGTACGTTGCTACTATTTCCCTTTATGTTTCCATTTCTCTATCACCCTTTATTTCCCTCCTCAGATTTCTTTTGCAATTCTTACTTCTATCGTTTTTATTAGTCTCTGCTCTGTCAATCTTCTCTTCCTCCCCATTCCCTCTGGTTCTGCCTCTCATGGCTTACAGCACCACCTTCTCTTCCTCCCTATTCCCTCAGGTTCTGCCTCTCATGGCTTACAGCTCCACCTTCTCTTCCACCTTCCCATTTGCTGATACATGTGCCACTCTTCTGTGGCTGTACTTGGAGCTTCGTCATCAGCATAGCCGCCTTCTTATATGCAGTCACAGTCTAGTTTTGCTCTGCTCCATTCTCTACACTCACTGATTAGCCCACTAATCTCATCAGTTTTTCTGATTATAGTTATTCTTCATTTGTCTATATGAATGTAAACATATATTCTCTGTTTGTTTTAAACTATGACGGTATATTCCTTTCATTTTCATATGTCTGTACCTCATTATTCATATGGCCTGATGAAGGTACCTGTTCGGTACTGAAACGTATATCCTAAATGAAGCCTCTACATATAAGCTGTTATCTTTTCCAGCTTGTTTTCAAAATGATTACACGCTGGATATTGTATACAATTATGTGTATATTCTAAAGAATCAAATAATCCATCCCCTCTGGATGTAGGCCTGTGTCAAATTTTATATACTGTGTGTTAGGTTTGAACGAGAAGCTTCACCGGACCCTGGTAAAAACAGCAATTTAAAAATTCCTCTTCCTTTTAATTTATTGTGTTACATTAAAGTTCTATGCTGGAAACAAATGGCAGATGATCAGACATTCTGAATCACTTACATGCTGGAATGACCTGATATACAGAGAGTTGAGCATAAAGATGTTTAGGACCCATGACCAGTGGACATAATGGTAGTCCTTTACCTCCGGACCAAAGCACTATGATCCTCCTGCTATCTGTGCCATCCCCAGCGCTTATTAGTAAGGCCCACAACATCATTACATTGTGGCGGATAAATGCATGATGTCACGAGGGCCTAATAATCTGTGTAGGCGGTAGGGATGCCACAGGTTGTAGTAGGTTCGCAGTTCACTAGTATGGTAGCCATGGACTACTGACGTGGCTACTTGTCCTGTAAATCTTTACGCTCAATTCTACTGTGTGTATATAGTATATAAAGCTATCCAGAAATTTCACATACAACAACTATAAAGCAAAGTGATGATTTTATTGTATAATTAAATGTTTATTTATGAACATGATAAAAATAAACATGCAAAAAAATAGGTGAATAACAAAAGCAATGCATTGGCACACTAAGAGAATAATACCTAGAATTAGGATATCATGAAGTATGACATGGAATAAAAGATAATGTCAGGATAAGGAATACATATCCAGTATCAATCAATAAATATATATATAAGTAAGAAAACAACAAAAAAAACCTTTGACGTGCATGTGCAAAATGTATATATGTGCTGAATGGTAAGTATAAGTATCAAATACAGTGGACCTATAGAGTTAAATATAAGCAGAAATAAGCAGGTTCATTTATGAATGATACCAACCATAAAGTGCAGAGTGAGAAAAATCAAGAGACATAATGAAAATCGTGATGCACTTATACCAATTAGCTCCTGAAGTCCATTTGATGGCCTCAACCCCAATGCGCATTTCGGTACCACCATTTTCAAGGGGTTGCATCATCACTTTGGGCACTTGTTATTTATAAGAAATGTTGCTATCGGCTTGCTGGCAGTCGTTGATGTCATGCGCATCATGTAAATGATTATGCGGTGAACAACTCCTGAAACCCCCTATCCTACGTCAATCATAAAAAAAAAAAAAAAAAAAAAAGGACATGGTGACATAACGACGTCCATCACATCACATGCTTGTCTAAGAAAGACCCATACATATAGAAGCCAATATGGGAGGCGGAAGCGGTGAGAGGCCAAGTACTAATGCGCATGACAGCAAAAAGAACTATAAGAATAAAACCAAGCAAAGATTGCAATTATCACTTAGAGGTTGTCCACTTCTTTTACATTGATGACCTATCCTTAGTATTCACTTGCAGAGCTGCTCCATCTTCTGACAGTGGTCGCCGCAGAGTACTGCACATCCACCTCCTATTGATTTAAATAGGAGGCGGATGTGCAGTACCAAGCCTTGGCCACTACCAGAAGACAGAGTAGCTCAGCAAATGAGTACATCCGGCCGGCAGCCGCCCCCGATAACAGCTGATCAGTGTGGGTGCCAGGTAACTGATTCCGGCCAATCAGACATTGATAGGTCATCAGTAAAAGTAGTGGAAAACCTCTTTAATAACATGCAACAGTAACAAAAATGTAGAAAATATAGTTACGTGCAGAATAATAGCCATCTGACATCACTAATGTGTTTTAGTTGCTGTTTTTGGCAGAAAAAAATCATAACTAGGTATAGGCGAGTAATGGGCATCCAACATAATCAAGTCATGTCATGCACGCTGCTAATTGGGTGTAATTGACTCATTTAATGAAATGGGGGTGTTTTATTTAATAGCAGTGCGGAGTTCAATTATTGAGGTCATTCATTCTGTGAAGAAACAGGTGTAAATTATGGCCCTTATTTTAAGGAGGGCAGCAAATGTTGTACCTGCTGGTTTTAGCCCTTACTCAGTGAGTAAAATAGGACGTTCCAGACATTGTACCAAATGAGAAAGAACTTTAATCAAGAAGTTGATTGGAGAGGGGAAAACATACAAAGTGCAGAAAATAATCGGCTGCTCAGATAAAAAGATTTCCATTTCTTTAAAATGGCAAATAAAACCTGAAACACGTGGTAGAAAAATAAATACTACCATCCGCATAGATCATAGAATCACAAGAATGGCAAAGAAGCGTCCAATGATTGGCTCCAGGAAGATCAAAGAAGATCTTCAGTTACCTGAGAGTCCATCAGAAGACGCCTATGTGAAGCCAAACTATTTGCAGGAAACCCTCGTAAAGTACCATTGCTGAGAAAAAAAAGACTTGTTGAAAGGGTACAGTTTGCCAAAAACCACATTGACTGGCCTAAAGAGAAGTGGCTAAACAATTTATGGACAGATGAGAGCAAGATTGTTCTTATTGGGTCTTAAGACGCAGACAGTTTGTGAAAACACTAAATTCAAGCCAGAGTACACTGTGAAGACTGTAAAACATGGAGGTGAAAGCATAATGGTTTGGGGATGTTTCTCATACTATGGTGTTGGGCATATTTATCTTATACCAGGCACTTTGGACCAGTTTGAATGTATCAAAATAGTGGAAGAGGTCATGTTGCCTTATGCTGAAAAAGAAATGCCCTTGAAATGGGTGTTATAGCAGGACAACGACCCCAAACACACCAGCAAGCGGGAAACATCCTGGTTCCAGACCAACAAGATTGTTGTTATGAAGTGGCCAGGCCAATCCCCAGACCTCAATCCAATTTGAGAATTTGTGGATACGAAACCTAAGAATGCAATAGAACTGTGGAATGTAGTCCAGTCAGCTTGGGCTGGAATATCTGTTCGCAGGTGTCAGATGTTAGTTAACTGCTTTACATCTGTGCAGCATAGAGTTATCAGAACTAAAGGTTATACAATTAAATATTAGTTCAGAGATTAACAGAAAAAGTGAAGTCTGGAAATAAATTTCCGTTTAGGGTTTGCTCACATCTGCATATATAAAATCGCTCAGATTGTCAGCCAGAAAAGTTGGTGTCAGGAGAATGTCATTCCGTATGTCATGCGAGTGCTCTGCGAGTGTTCATTTTTTTTCCTGCCTTGCATCCGGATGCTATGCGTCTTTAACATCATCTTTTAAATACTATAATTCTCTATGTAAATTAAATTTGGTTATAAATAATAAAGCAATCTTATATAAACATATGGATAGATGAAAGAAAGATATTGAATATATAATAGATTTATAATAAATACATATTATGTAGCTCTATAGAAAGATTGATAGTTAGAAAGATACATAATAGAATAGATACAGTGGGTGCGGAAAGTATTCAGACCCCTTTAAATTTTTCACTCTGTTTCATTGCAGCCATTTGGTAAATTCTAAAAAGTTCATTTTTTTTTCTCATTAAAGTACACTCTGCACCCCATCTTGACTGAAAAAAAAACAAATGTAGAATTTTTTGCAAATTTATTAAAAAAGAAAAACTGAAATATCACATGGTCATAAGTATTCAGACCCTTTGCTCAGTATTGAGTAGAAGCACCCTTTTGAGCTAGTACAGCCAGGAGTCTTCTTGGGAATGATGCAACAAGTTTTTCACACCTGGATTTGGGGATCCTCTGCCATTCTTCCTTGCAGATCCTCTCCAGTTCCGTCAGGTTGGATGGTGAACGTTGGTGGACAGCCATTTTCAGGTCTCTTCAGAGATGCTCAATTGGGTTTAGGTCAGGGCTCTGGCTGGGTCAGTCAAGAATCGTCACAGAGTTGTTCTGGAGCCACTCCTTTGTTATTTTAGCTGTGTGCTTAGGGTCATTGTCTTGTTGGAAGGTGAACCTTTGGCTAAGTCTGAGGTCCAGAGCACTCTGGAAGAGGTTTTCATCGAGGCTATCTGTGTACTTGGCCGCATTCATGTTTCTTTCAATTGCAACCAGTCATCCTGTCCCTGCAGCTGAAAAACACCCCCATAGCATGATGCCGCCACCACCATGTTTCATTGTTGGGATTGTATTGGGCAGGTGATGAACAGTGCCTGGTTTTCTCCACACATACCGCTTAGACTTATCATCAAAAAATTCTATCTTCGTCTCATCAGACCAGAGAATCTAATTTCTCATAGTGTGGGAGTCCTTCATGTGTTTTTGAACAAACTCTATGTGGGCTTTCATATGTCTTCCACTGAGGAGAGGCTTCCATCAGGCCACTCTGCCATAAACGACCGACTGGTGGAGGGCTGCAGTGATAGTTGACTTTGTGGAACTTTGTCCCATCTCCTTACTGCATCTCTGGAGCTCAGCCACAGTGATCTTGTTTACCTCTGTCACCAAGGCTCTTCTCCCACGATTGCTCAGTTTGGCTGTACGGCCAGGACTAGGAAGACTTCTGGTGGTCCCAAACTTCTTCCATTTAAGAATTATGGAGGCCACTGTGCTCTTAGGAACCTTGAGTAATGCAGAAATTCTTTTATAACCTTGGCCAGATCTGTGCCTTACCACAATTCTGTCTCTGAGCTCCTTGGGCAGTTCCTTTGAGCTCATGATTCTCATTTGGTCTGACATGCACTGTGAGCTGTGAGGTCTTATATAGACAGGTGTGTGCCTTTCCAAATCAAGTCCTATGAGTTTAATTAAACACAGCTGGACTCCAATGAAGGAGTAGAATCATCTAAAGGAGGATAACAAGGAAATGGACAGTATGTGACTTAAATATGAGTGTCTGAGCAAAGTGTCTGAATACTTATGACCAGTTTTTCTTTTTTAATAAATTTGCAAAAATTTCTACATTTCTGTATTTTTTTCAGTCAAGATGGGGTGCAGAGTGTACTTTAATGAGAAAAAACAATGAACTTTTTAGAATTTACTAAATGGCTGCAATGAAACAAAGATTGAAAAATTTAAAGGGGTCTGAATACTTTCCGTACCCATTGTAGATATCCTGCAGATATATAATTTCACAAATCCCCTACATATAATAAACTTGCACCCTTTACTGCTTTTCATGTGGCACTAAAGGGTGTTTAGCATGGTTTAACCTAATAAACAATTTAAAATACGACGTGATATCCCCCCTATTTTCGATAACCAGCAAATGTAAAGCAGACAGCTGGGAGCTGATATTATCAGGCTGGAAAGGTCCATGGTTATTGGGTCTTTTCTAGCCTAAAAATACCAGCCCTCAGCCACCCCAGAAGTGGCGCATGAAATTAGATGTGCCAATTATGGCTCTTGGCCAGGCTCTTCTCTGCCCTGGTGAGGTGGCAAACGGAATAATGGTAGCTGAGGTTGATGTCAACTGTGAATTGTCCCAAAACAAAGCTGGCATGAAGCCATGGTGTTTTTAATGGAGCAGTGTCTATCAGACACCCCCATTACTAACCCAGTAAGTTAAAAGAAAAAAAACACACAAATGTTTTTTTTTTTTAAAAACACTCAGACTTTTTCCCTGGTTTGCCTATTAAAAAAAAAACATTCAGGTCTGACAGATTCCAGAGAATCCGACAAGGTCCACAAATGGAAACCTGTGAAACCTAAAAAAGAGAAATAAACTGTGGACTTTGTCTGATTCCCTGGGCTACATCAGACCTGCATTGGATTTTTTTTTTGTTAAATAAATTAGTGAACCAGGGAAAAAGTCTGATGTGATGTGTCACTTCTGGGGCAGCTGCAGGCTGGTATTTTTAGGCTGGGAAGTGCTCAATAACCATGGACCTTCCCAGCCTAATAATATCAGCTGGCAGCTGTCTGCTTTAGCTTTGCTTGTTATCAAAAATAGGTAGGACCCCACATCGTTTTTTTAATTTATTTATTTATTAGGTTAAACCAAGCTGAACACCCTTTAGTGCCACATGAAAGGCACTAAAGGGTGCAAGTTTATAATATGTAGGGGGGTTGTGACATATATCTGCCGGATATCTGTCTATCTTTTCTACAGTTAGGTCCATATATATTTGGACAGAGACAACATTTTTCTAATTTTGGTTCTAGACATTACCACAATGAATTTTAAACAAAACAATTCAGATGCAGTTGAAGTTCAGACTTTCAGCTTTCATTTGAGGGTATCCACATTAAAATTGGATGAAGGGTTTAGGAGTTTCAGCTCCTTAACATGTGCCACCCTGTTTTTAAAGGGACCAAAAGTAATTGGACAATTGACTCCAAGGCTATTTCATGGACAGTTGTGGGCAATCCCTTCGTTATGTCATTCTCAATTAAGCAGATAAAAGGCCTGGAGTTGATTTGAGGTGTGGTGGTTGCATTTGGAAGGTTTTGGTGTGAAGTAAACATGCGGTGAAAGGAGCTCTCCATGCAGGGGAAACAAGTCATCCTTAAGCTGCAAAAACAGAAAAAACCCATCCGAGAAATTGCTACAATATTAGGAGTGGCAAAATCTACAGTTTGGTACATCCTAAGAAAGAAAGAAAGCACTGGTGAACTCATCAATACAAAAAGACCTGGGCGCCCACAGAAGACAACAGGGTGGCACATGTTAAGGAGCTGAAACTCCTAAACCCTTCATCCAATTTTAATGTGGATACCCTCAAATGAAAGCTGAAAGTCTGAACTTCAACTGCATCTGAATTGTTTTGTCTAGAACCAAAATTAGAAAAATGTTGTCTCTGTCCAAATATATATGGACCTAACTATCTAATATCTTTCTGTCATCTATGTATAGCTTTATAGTGTTATATTTTTTTTTCTTCGAGATTTGTGTGTAAAAATTGGATGGCATACGGATGATCTGTGTGCCGTCCGATTTTTTTCTCACACCCATAGACTTGCATTGGCAAGTCTTAGCCTCTTTACGTGGCCATACACAGCATGCTGTGTTTTTTTTTCCTCAGCCCGATTCCAGCTGAGGAAAAACCCGCAGATGAACACTGCCTCATTGAATAACATTGGTGCGAATGCAATGCGAATTTTGATCACATTGCACACTGCATATTTATATGCTGATGTGAGCGAACCCTTATACTGCAAATAATTTGTAAATGGCAATGCAGACACTACTATTTTTTTGCAACCTGTTATTCCTTTTTCTTCATTTTCAGTTTAAAATTTATATTTTGTTCATAATTTAATTTGGAATTGAATGTTCAGTGCTCCCATTGCCTTTGTGCATATGGAAACAAATACTATTATGAGGATTGAACTTTTTCTCAGTTGTTTTAAGCACTGCTGTTATTTTGCACATAACTGTAAGTTATAGCGATGATGCAAATGTTCAGGCTACAAAAGATTGATGTCTGCGTGTCTCTCTCTTTGTTTTAATCTAGGCAAATTTCATAGGGTTATATGAAATGTACATGAGATTGCTTTTCCGCATTAAACATGAATTCGAATAAGGACTTTTTCTTGTAATACTTTGAAGGTGAGACTATATTTTTCTTTAGAATTTGCATTTCAATATTATTTTGGTTTCTTTCATTAAGTCACTTTTAGAGCCTAATCAAAGCTGCATATTTATCTGTTAATATAAAAAATCTAAGCTTTTATGCTTTCATGACTATTGAAATGTCTAATCGTAAAACGTTCAAAATATTTAACTTTCATTAGCCACAAAAATATTTCAGTTTTGTATTATGGAACATATCTCTCAACATCACTTGTGTTAAGATGTAAATCAAACTAGATGACTTATCCAGTAGTATAATAAGTGACTATGGTTAAGGGATATGCAGAAATGCCTTTTCTTAGACATACAGCAAAAATAAAGTGCTTTCTGTATGATTGAATGTTAGTTAGACAGGATCTGGTTATGCGTAGTCTGCTTAGTTGTTCCTGAACTGGAACCCCATTTCAGAAGAATATTGTGTCTCCTTAACCCCTACGTCCTTTGATTGTACACTACATGGACATACAAATTGGGACACCCCTCTTAATCATCGAGTTCAGTTTTTTTTATTCAGCCACATTGCTTCAGATATATAAAATCCAGTACCTAACCATGTAGCCTGCCTTTACTTACATTTGTTATACAATGGGTGATACTAAAGAGCTCTCGCGCATGGTGTTGCAATAGTATGCTAGCGTTGCAACAAGTCAATTTTAAAAATGTCTTCTCTCCTAAATATTCCATGATCAACTGTGAGTCGTTACTGAAAAATGAAAGCGTTTGAGAACCACAGCAATTCAGCCACAAAATGTCACATAATATAAAATTACAGAGAGGAGTCACCAAGTGCTGAGGCGCATAGTGCATGAAAAATCTGCCAACACTCTACAGAATCAATAACTGCAGAACTGTGGTGGAACTGTGTGATGCATACCACCACTAGACTCTGGAGTAGTGTGAACATGTTCTGTGGAGTTATTAATCACTCTTTATCTGGCAGTTCGATGGATGAGTCTGGGTTTGTCAAATTCCAGAACAACATTACCTTTCTTAGTGCATTGTGCCAACTATGAAGTTTTTCAGGGGTAGGCTTAAAACCATTAGAACCAGTGAAGGAAAATCTTAATCCTTTAGCTTACCAAGACATTTTGTGCAATTGTATTCTAACTTTGTGAGAAGGGCTTTTCCATTCCAGAATGACAGTGCACAAAGCAATGTTTATAAAGGCATGATTAGGTGAATCTGATGTGGATGAGTTTGACTAGCCCACAGAGACCCCGACCTCAACCCCATTGAACACCTTGGGAAAGAACTGGAACAGAGATTGTGAACAAGGCTTAAGTGTCTGAATTGTCTATATTTCTCACATACACTCTGTTGATTTAGTGTATAGGTGTCCTTATATTTTTGCCAATATTGAGTATGTATATTATTAGGATCATGAATTACGAACAATTTATGCAAAATGCTAAGCAGTAATGCTTAAAGGGAATCTGTCAATAGGATCAACCCTCCTAAGCCATATTTATGGGCATGTATGTCATAAGAAGCTGAATAACATGATACCTTGATTGCTGTGATCCGATGTCTTATTGCAGAGAAATCCACGATTTTATATATGTAAATGAGCTGTTCAGAACTATGAACTCCATTAGATTCAGAGCTTATTTTTAATAAAAGCGGACATTACCAGTGTAACATGTTACTAACAGAACAGTAGAATTGAACTTTGTCTTCTTATAAACATATTTGCTGCAGCTCTCACAGCTCTGCTGTATGGTAACAATATTGTAACACTGGCTTTGTGTAAGATGGAAGCTGAAGCTGAGAGGAACCTGCAGATGTGTCAGGTATAATCACACACAGCTCTGCAGTGAGATCAGGAGAGCAGAGAGCGGCCATTACACATCACACCGGTAATTGCACATTACATTGGTAACTCCCCCTTCATGTAAAATAAGCTGTTAAGGCAGATTCTCATGCAGATCACTGTCCGGCCCATAGTCTTTAACAGCTCATTTACATGCAAGAAAAATGTGGCGTTTTCTAGACTAAGAAATCAGATCGCAGATATCAAGGTACCATTTTATTCAACTTTCTATGACCTACATGCCCATATAGACGGCTTAGGAGGGTTGATCCTACTGACAGATTCCCTTTAAATAGATATAAGATAATTTAAAAGTTTATCGAATCTTCATTTTTCCCTAACATGCTTAAATGAATTCATCAGTTTTATGAAATTGACCTATTCTTGGGATATATCATAGATATCAGATTGGTGGGGGTCTTACATCTGGCACCCCCATTGATCAGGCTGTTGCTGAGATCTGAAGTACTGTATGGCTCCTAATAAACTGAATATGAGGTGAGCTGCGTTTCGCAGCAATGACCACGATACAGTAAACACGGCCTTTTTGTTCCAGCCCTCTTCGATGTTAATATCCGGAGCTCATCTGTGAGGGGGCCGAGTGTGTGACCGCCCCAACTTCAGGAAGAGGATTTTCAGCAGTGTGGCAAAATTATGTTGAGAGCTATATTTTTTGTACTGAAATCTGTTTTCGTTCACACACACACATAAATAAGGAAATAATGTGAAATTAATCAGCACAGAATTTTAAACCTGAAAATGGAATGATGTTCAAAGGTGACCATTCACTTTTATGTTGCACATAAGTCTAAGGAAACAAATCAAATATTCTCCATGAAGTAAAAAATAACTTTGAAGATGCTGCAATGTGAAGGAAGATACAGAAATATTGCTTTAGTCTCAATGAGCATTTTTAGTGCATCTTTTTTGTACACCTATGAGCGCATACATAGGAATTACCACTGCTTGATATTTTTAGAGTGATTTTTCATAGTTAGATGAGTTCATCCAAAAGCTATATACGGGGTGCAAAATCACGTGTTGCTAACTGGCTCAGAGAACACTTGCTCCTGATATTTGGCCCGTGTAAACATAGTGATTGTTAGCTGGTAAGCAAATGCAGATCGTATTGTTATTTTGCAATCATCATTGTTGGCAGTACATATTCTTTCATAAAAATGGGATGTTCTGCTGCCAATATGCAAAATGTATGAATACCTAACATTAACTAAAGGTATATGCTCAAAACTACCTGCAGTATGTGATATAGAACATTTTGTGTGAGATGTTTCTAGCCTTTTTCTTGCTCATGGGTATATAAGTTGGAACAGTGAAATTCTGTATCTTCCCCAACATTAACTTTAAAAATTTTTACTTATGCACGGTATATCAAAATGTTCAACAATTCTTTCCAAAGCTTGAAAGGCTGTCACCTTGTCTGCTATATAAATGGCAGCTTGTCAGAAATGCATAGGGTCTAGAAAGCTTTATATGACTGAACAGACTCAATTTTTCGATTCAAGGTCTCAAGTCACTGACTTGAACAGGACATGCGACAGATGTTGTGTGTTCTATTTGTTGGGTCATTACTCTACTACTCTTTTTCTGAATACTTTTATACTTTCCTCCTCATATAGATATTTATATACGTTTCATTGGTAATACCTTAAATACCAATTAAGTTATGAATTTTCAGCTTTACGCATATTGTCATAGTGAGATTGATGATCCTTCTTCTAGATTTTTCTCATTATGTAACTAGAAGGGTGAAGTGATTCTCAATATAGGCATAAATTACGGTCTCCTATCTCATCCTTCAGCCCCTACAGTTCTACTTTCAGAACTTCTGATGTACTTACCGTATTTTTTGGACTATAAGACGCACTTTTTTCCTCCAAAATTTTGGAGGAAAGTGGGGGGTGCATCTTATAGTCCGAATACTATATACATGGCTGTGCGTGGTGGTGGGTGTGGGGGAGTGGCAGCGGGGCACAGGAGGCAGCAGCCACCTGCTGCAGCCTATACTGTGCCCGCTACTAAAGAAAATGAATATTCCCTGCTCCCCACGCCCAAGGGCTTGGAGAGCAATGAATATTCATTTCTTTTAACAGCCGGCACACTGGAGCCGCAGCGCGGCTCCTGCTGACGCTCTGCGGTCTGTGTGCCCGCTATTAAAGCTCATGAATATTCCCTACAACCCACTCCCATGGGTTGTGGTGAATATCCATGGTCTTTAATAGCCGGCACACTGACCGCCTTGCGCAGCAGGAGCCGCGCTGTTGTACAGCGTGCTGGCTATTGAATAGACTGAATGGTCACTGCTCCCCACGCACAGAGTCCCGGTGTGGGGAGCAGTGACTATTCCAGCACAGCATCTCACACTGTGTGAGGGACTCAGCGCTGGAAGAGAGAGGAGGTGAGTGTGATTGTTTATTTTTTTTTGTAGGCAGCGTGATGGGGGCTCAGAGGGTGCCATGCATACCAGGATGGGGGCTCAAGGGGTGCCATGCATACCAGGATGGGGGCTCAGAGGGTGCCATGCATACCAGGATGGGGGCTCAAGGGGTGCCATGCATACCAGGATGGGGGCTCAAGGGGTGCCATGCATACCGGGATGGGGGCTCAGAGGGTGCCATGCATACCAGGATGGGGGCTCAGATGGTGCCATGGATAACAAGGTGGCGGGATAAAGGGGTGCCATGCATACCAGGATGGGAGATAAAGGGGTTCCATGCATACCAGGATGGGGGATAAAGGGGTGCCTGTCACGCTGTCTCTGTATACTGGAGGTAGGGGGCCTAAGCTGACCCTAAGCTGGGGCCCTGACTAATCCCTCAACCTGGAGGTACTGTTAAAGGTACAGAGGTCCAGGCCGCCAGCGTAACCCCTACCTCCTGAAGATCCCTGCACCTCAGTAATCTAGTCCTGAGAAGGACCCCGATCACAACCAAAGGGAACAAGAAATAATATGCCCAAACACAGTATTTAGACGAACGAGACAGTACAAGGGAAAAACCAAAACCACCTTGCATACAAACAACTTCTCAACTACAACAGAGGGAAAACCAACGGGAAAGGAGATAAATGATAAAGCGAGGAAAGGGAAAAAACACTTCCAAGTACACTTATCTCAGCAACTCCAAACACCACGATCCGCTCTGTCAGTCTGAATGAAATGCTTTCACCGACACCTCCCAGACAGACCAGCAGGTATATGAAGGAGTCTCACTACAGAAGTATTGATTGCAGCTGGGCGAGGCTGGACCTCATCTAGCCCAGAGAGAGAGAGAGAATTAACTCCCTCACTGCCGAGAAACACAAAGCACCAACAAGTCAGCTGCGAGAAGTCAGGCTGTGTACTCGTGACGATCTTCGTGGCAACACACCCGTGACAGTACCCCCCCTTCTACGAGGGGCCTCCGGACCCTCAGGGCCAGGTTTATCCGGGTGAGTCGTGTGGAAGGCCCGAACTAATCGGTCTGCGTTAATATCCGACGCAGGAACCCACATCCTCTCCTCAGGACCATACCCCTTCCAATGAACCAAGTACTGAAGGGACCGGCGATTAAAGCGTGAATCAATGACCCTCGATACCTGGAACTCCAAGTTACCATTGACAACCACTGGAGGGGGAGGTAAAAGTGACGGTACCACCGGCGCCACATACCTCTTAAGCAATGATCTGTGAAACACGTTGTGAATTTTAAACGTAGGGGGAGGTCAAGACGGAATGCCACCGGATTAATAATAGAACTGATTCTGTACGGCCCGATGAACCTGGGACCCAGTTTCCAGGAGGGAACCTTAAGTTTTATATTCCTGGTAGACAACCATACCCGATCGTTCACACTTAGGTCCGGACCAGACACTCTCCTCCTATCAGCCATACGTTTGTATCGGTTCCCCATAGTATTCAGATTCTTCAGCACCCCTCTCCATACTGAAGCGAGTGATGAGGAAAATCGTTCCTCCTCAGGAACCCCCGAAGAGCCCCCCCCACTGAAAGTACAAAACTGGGGGTGAAAACCATATGCCCCAAAAAACGGGGACTTACCAGTGGACTCGCTCCGCCTATTATTAAGAGCAAACTCTGCCAGAGGTAAGAAAGAAGCCCAGTCCTCCTGGTTCTCTGACACAAAACACCGGAGATATGTCTCCAAGCTCTGGTTCATACGTTCCGTCTGACCATTGGTCTGAGGATGAAAAGCCGATGAGAATGACAACTGCATCCCCCGCCGTGCACAAAACGCCTTCCAGAACTTAGACACAAACTGAGACCCCCGATCAGACACCACCTCGGAGGGTACCCCGTGAAGCCTCACAATCTCCCCAATGAACACCTGCGCAAGAGTTTTAGCATTAGGGAGAGCCGGAAGAGCGATAAAATGTGCCATCTTGCTGAACCTGTCCACTACAACGAGTATGACCGTTTTACCCGAAGACGGAGGGAGGTCCGTAATAAAGTCCATAGACAGATGAGTCCAAGGACGCTCCGGGATCTTCAAAGGTAAGAGGGCCCCAGACGGACGGGTATGTGAGGTCTTAGAGCGCGCACAAACCCCACAGGACGCGACAAAAGTTACCACCTCCTTATGTAAATTAGGCCACCAAAACCGACGCGAGAGGAGATCCACAGTTGCTTTACTCCCCGGGTGTCCTGCAAAAACTGAGTTATGGTGTGCCTCGATCACCTTTTGTCGCAACTGATCTGGAACAAACAATCTCCCTGGAGGTCCAACAGGGGCGTCCCCCTGAGCCTCCAATACCTCCTCCTCCAGCTCAGAGCATACTGCCGAAACCACCACCCCCTCCTGAAGGATAGGAATCGGGTCGTCCGTATTCCCGGCCCCCGGGAAACTACGAGATAAGGCATCCGCCTTTACATTTTTTGACCCAGGACGATATGTAACGACAAAATTAAACCTGGTAAAAAACAATGACCACCTAGCTTGTCTGGGATTCAGACGTTTCGCGGACTCCAGATATAGCAGGTTCTTGTGATCGGTGATGACGGTGACCGGATGAACTGCCCCCTCCAGAAAATGGCGCCACTCCTCAAAAGCTAACTTAATGGCCAAGAGTTCCCTATTGCCGACATCGTAATTCCTCTCAGCGGACGACAATTTTTTAGAGAAAAAGGCGCACGGATGCCACTTACCAGGGGACGAACCTTGTGACAATACTGCTCCCACCCCTACCTCGGAAGCGTCTACCTCTACAATGAATGGCTGAGACGCATCAGGTTGAATGAGTATGGGCGCCGAGGCAAAGCATTTTTTCAAAGAGGAGAATGCTTGACAAGCCTTGTCAGACCACCTAGAAAAATCCGTCCCCTTTTTAGTCATGTCAGTGAGAGGCTTAACCATGGACGAGAAATTACGAATGAACTTTCGGTAATAATTAGCAAACCCCAGGAAACGTTGTAGTGCCTTAAGATTCTCTGGCCGATCCCACTCAAGAACTGCCCGCACTTTCCCAGGGTCCATACGAAAACCGGACGCTGAAACCAGGAAGCCTAAAAACTGGAGTTCCTGTACGGCGAACACACACTTTTCCCACTTGGCATACAGTTTATTATCCCGCAAGATCTGTAACACCTGCCTAACGTGCTCCTGATGAGACACCAGATCCGGCGAGTAAATTAGGATATCATCCAGATATATGACAACAAACTGTCCCACCAAGCGGCGAAAAATGTCATTAACAAAGTGTTGGAACACCGCCGGGGCATTAGTCAGACCGAATGGCATGACAAGGTTCTCATAATGCCCCTCCGGAGTGTTAAACGCCGTCTTCCACTCATCCCCCTCCTTCATCCTAATCAGATTGTACGCCCCCCTGAGATCCAACTTAGAAAACCATTTGGCGCCCACGATCTGATTAAAGAGATCGGGAATAAGTGGGAGCGGATACGGATCTCGGACCGTAATCCGATTAAGTTCACGGAAATCCAGGCAAGGGCGTAGGCCTCCATCTTTCTTCTTAACAAAGAAGAACCCCGCAGCCACCGGTGAAGATGAAGGTCTAATATGCCTCTTAGCCAGACTTTCTGAAATATAATCCTTCATGGCCTGCCTCTCAGGACCAGAAAGGTTATACAACCTAGCTTTAGGTAACTTGGCCTCTGGGAGCAGTTTTACAGAACAGTCATACACGCGATGAGGAGGTAGTTCCTGACACCCTTTCTCCGAGAATACATCCTCAAAGTCCGCCAGAAATGGAGGTAAGACCCAAGGAGTAACCGCACCAATGACCGTGTTCATGCAGTTTTTATTACAGAATTTACTCCATTGGCTTATCTCCCTGGTTTGCCAATTAATAACCGGGTTATGCTTAGCTAACCAAGGAAGGCCCAACACAATAGGAGTGGGAAGACCCTCCAACACGTAGCAAGACAACAGTTCTTTATGTATTGCCCCCACTTGAAGTTTTACGTCATGCACAACTTGCAAAAAACTTCCCTGCCCGAGAGGCCTGGCATCGATCGAGAATATGGGGATGGGTTTAGCCAACTCACTCAACCGCATACCTTGAACCCAGGCAAACCGAGCATCAACCAGATTAGCTCCGGCCCCACTATCCAGAAGAACAGATATCCTCTCAGTTCTCGTACCCACCACCACCTCCGCCGGTACGAGAAACTGAGACGAACCTAGGGACGAAATACCTACTCCCAGATTGCCGTCCACCACACAACCTGGGATCAACAGTTTTCCGACGACTCTTCACTCTGCAAGGGATGGGATGGACACCCCCCAATAAAATGTCCCTTTCTCCCGCAGAAGAAACACCTTCCTGCCTTATGGCGCACCACCGGTCCCCTCCCCCGAAATGATGTCCCTCCTAATTGCATAGGCTCCTCTGGACTGACCAGGGGAACCACCATATGAGGGGACCTTGTAGGAGGTGGAGTCATCACAGGGGGTAGAGTTATCCCGCACCTCTCCCGAAGCCGTCTGTCCACGCGAATAGCGAGGGCCATAGCGGCTTCCAGAGACACGGGAGAGTCATACTGTGCCAACACATCCTGTAATTTGTCGGATAAACCATGACAAAACTGGCTCCTAAGAGCCGGGTCATTCCACTGGGTGTCCGTGGCCCACCTACGGAACTCCGAACAGAATTCCTCCGCCGGACGATCTCCCTGCTGGATCCTACGTAACTTAGACTCAGCAAGGGAGATCCGATCTGGGTCATCATATACGAGTCCCAGGGCAGCGAAAAACCTATCCACTGACTGGAGAGCCGGGGAACCCGGGGGAAGAGAGAACGCCCAAGATTGTGGGTCCCCTTGTAGGAGCGAGATGACAATTCCCACCCTTTGTTCTTCACTCCCCGATGACCGAGGCCGCAGCCGAAAGTACAATTTACATGCCTCCCGGAAAACAAAAAACTTGTCCCGCCCCCCAGTGAACCTATCAGGGAGAGCTACTTTAGGTTCTGGTCCGGCTTGCTCCTGAGGATGCCAAACCTTGGACCTAACGTCCGCCAGCTCCATGGACAAACTCTGCAATTGCCGAGCTAGACCGGCTACTGGATCCATAGTAGCTGGAGAAAAACTAAGTGGGTCGGTGAAAATGTCACGCTGTCTCTGTATACTGGAGGTAGGGGGCCTAAGCTGACCCTAAGCTGGGGCCCTGACTAATCCCTCAACCTGGAGGTACTGTTAAAGGTACAGAGGTCCAGGCCGCCAGCGTAACCCCTACCTCCTGAAGATCCCTGCACCTCAGTAATCTAGTCCTGAGAAGGACCCCGATCACAACCAAAGGGAACAAGAAATAATATGCCCAAACACAGTATTTAGACGAACGAGACAGTACAAGGGAAAAACCAAAACCACCTTGCATACAAACAACTTCTCAACTACAACAGAGGGAAAACCAACGGGAAAGGAGATAAATGATAAAGCGAGGAAAGGGAAAAAACACTTCCAAGTACACTTATCTCAGCAACTCCAAACACCACGATCCGCTCTGTCAGTCTGAATGAAATGCTTTCACCGACACCTCCCAGACAGACCAGCAGGTATATGAAGGAGTCTCACTACAGAAGTATTGATTGCAGCTGGGCGAGGCTGGACCTCATCTAGCCCAGAGAGAGAGAGAGAATTAACTCCCTCACTGCCGAGAAACACAAAGCACCAACAAGTCAGCTGCGAGAAGTCAGGCTGTGTACTCGTGACGATCTTCGTGGCAACACACCCGTGACAGTGCCATGCATACCAGGATGGGGAATAAAGGGGTGCCATGCATACCAGGATGGGTGATAAAGGGGTGCCATGCATACCAGGATTGGGGCTCAAGCGGTGCCATGCATACCAGGATGGTTGCTCAAGGGGTGCCATGCATACCAGGATGGGGGCTCAAGGGGTGCCATGCATACCAGGATGGTTGCTCAAGGGGTGCCATGCATACCAGGATGGTTGCTCAAGGGGTGCCATGCATACCAGGATGGTTGCTCAAGGGGTGCCATGCATACCAGGGTGGGGGCTCAAGGGGTGCCATCCATACCAGGATGGGGGCTCAAGGGGTGCCATGCATACCAGGATGGGGGCTCAAGGGGTGTCATGCATACCAGGATGGGGAATCAAGGGGTGTCATGCATACCAGGATGGGGAATCAAGGGGTGTCATGAATACCAAGATGGGGTATAAAGGGGTGCCATGCATACCAGGATGGGAGATCAAGGGGTGCCATGCATACCAGGATGGGAGATCAAGGGGTGCCATGCATACCAGGATGGGAGATCAAGGGGTGCCATACATACCAGGATGGGGGATCAAGGGGTACCATGCATACCAGGATGGGGGATCAAGGGGTACCATGCATACCAGGATGGGGATGAGGGCCAGGTATACCAGGATGGGATGGGGGCCACTTATACCAGGAAGGAGGGGTCATACATACCAGGATGGAGGATATTAACAGAATTGGGGGGCATTACCCCAATACCAGTGTCAGCAGCAGACCCCCTTCCCCATAACAGTGCATCATGACCACATTTTTTGCTTATATTTTTTTTTCCTATTTTCCTCCTTTAAAACATAGGTGCGTCTTATGGTCCGGTGCATCTTATAGTCCGAAAAATAGGTATTTATGCTGAACAGTGTATAACCCCTTTGAAAAGTAAGATTTTAATCAATATCTCACTGAACACATTAACAGTTTACAACATTTTGACACAACTTTGTTTCTTAGTATATTTTTTTTAACCCTCTACTTGAAAATAAGGTTAATATACATTTCGTTGCAAAATCTTTAGTACTCTTAAAATAAGTTGATGCAAAAATGAATATACCTCACATCGAAAACTACTACATTTAGTATTATGTATGACATCCATGATTTTTAAGGACAGCACCAAGTCTTCTAGGCATAGAATGAACAAGTTGGCAACATATTCCTTTCAGAATTTATCATTGGTGGAGAAATGTTGAACTATATGGACCTTGGTCTTTTTTCAAACTATGTAACTATAGTGACTTCCTTTAGAGCCTGGATTCTGGGTGGAGAGTTCTACCCAACTTGTTTCTTGAGAATTTCCCTTAGGTGTTCTATTGGGTTCAGATCAGGAGACACTTGGCAAATTAATCACTTTTGCCCTCTTTTTCTTCAGAAATGCAAACATGGCCGTAGATGTATGTTTTGGATCATTGTTATGTTGGAAAAGTGCACACCTACCAATATAAAGCTGTGCATTTGTGAATTGATACCACCATTAATGAAATGTAGCTCCCTGACACCAGCAGCACTCATGCAGCCCCACATAAGGACACTACCACCAACATGTTTCACTGTAGGTACCATGCATTTTTCTTTGTACTTCTCACGTTTGAGAACTTTGTCATACAATTTCAAATCTAAAAGTTCCAAAAACATTTATCTTGGTCTCAACATTTCAGAGTATAAAGACCCAGTATTCTTCATATTTTTCAGCATGAGCCCTAGCAAATTGTAGGCAGGCTTTTTTTTGTGCATGGGTTTTAGGAAAGGCTTCCTTCATGGACAACACACATGCATATGCCATTCATCATATTATGTCATGGGAAACACTCACTCTGGCTTGACGTTCTATTTCTTTAGCTAACTGCTGTGAACTTGCATGTCATTTTTGTTTAACCCTTCATATCAAAAGATGCTCCTGTTTGGGTGTTAACTTCCATGGTCGGCCTCGACATATCTGTTAGAAGGCTGTAGTTCCATCTTCGTTAATTTTTTTGTATGACTTTTGCTACGGTGTTCTGACTGATAAGTAACACGTTGCTGATCTACTGTAGCGTCGGCGTCCCTGCCTCCTGCTAGGTAGGGACGCTGTTCCCCTCACCTCTCCACTCCGTGCCCGGCGTCCTCCTCCCGCTCTGCTGGTAGCGCGCGCTGCTTCCCGGCCACTGTGCTTAGGGCGCGCGCGCGCTCCCCCTCTCTTAAAGGGGCCGCGCGCGCCGTCCTAAGAAGTCCCCGGCCAATGGCCGGAGGACCTCACCATATATAAGGCACCTCCTCCAAAATGGAGGTGCCCGAGCAATGTTGTTGCAAAGCCTTCACTCTGCTTCAGCCCTCAGGTCCCGTTGCCAGTTACCTGCCAGTCACCTGTCAGAATCCTGCTTGATACCTGCCTGATATCCGTTTACCTGCTTGCAAGCCTGCGGTCCGACGGTCTGCCTTCCGACACCTGTCAGTCTGTCTCTGGTCCAGCCTGCCCGCTCACCTGGGAGCGCTCATCTGCTGCCTGCCTGCTAGCCTACCTGGAGGCTCCGCCGTCACTTGCCGTGACCACCTGCCTGCCCAGAGACTCTTGCCTGCTCACCTGGGAGCGCACACCTGCTACCTGCCTGCTAGCCTACCTGGAGGCTCCACCGTCACTTGCCGTGACAACCTGCCTGTCCAGAGACTCTTGCCTGCTCACCTGGGAGCGCTCTCCTGCTACCTGCCTGCTAACCTACCTGGAGGCTCTGCCGTCACTTGCCGTGACCACCTGCCTGTCCAAAGACTCTCGTCCGCTCACCTGGGAGCGCTCACCAGCCACCTGCCTGCTGTCCTCCTACCCAGAGACTGTCCCTGTCACTTGCCGTGAGTACCCGTCCTTCTACCCAGAGACTGTCCCTGTCACTTGCCATGACTACCTGCCCTTCTACCCAGAGACTGTCCCTGTCACTTGCCGTGACTACCTGCCCTTCTACCCAGAGACTGTCCCTGTCACTTGCCGTGACTACCTGCCCGTCTTCCCTGGGAGTCACCCGCTTCCTTACAAGGACCGCCCCCTTGTATAGTCGCTCAGAGGTTCCGCCTCCCAGACCCGTTACAGTTTGCTCGGGCCATGGAACCCGGTGGCACCCAAGCTCCCTCGCTCTCGGACCTATGTCATGAACTGTCCCGTCAGAGGTCCCAACAGGAGTCCATCCTGAGTCATCTGCGGAATGTCAACTCTCGCCTGGACACTCTGACTGCTCCACCAGCAACCACCGCTAGTGTCATGACTCGCAGCCCGGCAGCGCCGCTGCCCACCAATACCATGGCATCCTGCTCCGGACCCCGGCTTTCTGCACCTCCTCGCTTCGGAGGCGACCCCGCTCAAGCTCGGGGCTTCATAAACCAGTGCACCCTGCACTTTGAACTCCTGTCCCACCAGTTTATCTCCGAACGGGCCAAAGTAGCCTTTATCATGTCCCATCTCACGGGGGAGGCACTGTCTTGGCTAAATCCTCTATGGGAGAGAGGAGACCCCCTGGTGTCCAACCTGCCAGCCTTTCTCACGGCTTTCCGGAAGGTCTTCGACGAACCCGGACGGAAGACCTCATCCGCATCATCTCTGCTACGTCTCCATCAAGGAAATCTCACCGTGGGCCAATATGCCGTACGGTTCCGTACCCTTGCTTCGGAGCTGGCCTGTGATAACAACGCCCTGGTGTCTGTCTTTTGGGAGGGTCTGTCCGGCCGTATTAAAGATAAACTCGCCGGTCGGGACATACCTACCACTCTCGACGACTTAATAACTCTTGCCACCCGGATTGACATCCGGTTCCAGGAACGCGCCAAAGAGGTCACCCGTGAGAGGAGGTTTCCACGTCTAGTCCCTACCTTTCAGAAACCTGTCCCTTCTCCTGCTTCTCCTCAGGCGCACTCACCCGAGCCTATGCAGGTCGACCAGACCAAGATGGTCAAAACCCGTCAAGAGTTACGCCGTGCCGAGGGGAGCTGCTTCTACTGTGGCAGTAAGGAGCACCGGATCCGTTCCTGCCCGGAAAGGTCGGGAAACGCCTGTGTCTAGGATCGCTCAGAGAGGTCGTCCTAGACAAGAGTAAACCCTCTCCATCTCTGTTGCTGTCGGTCTCTATCATCTGCGGGGAGAACCGTTATTTTGAACTAGCCCAACTTGACTCTGGAGCTGCTGGAAATCTCATTTCTCAATCTCTGGTAGAGAAATACCGCATTCCCACCAAACCTCTAGCTGTACCCTTATCTGTCGCTGCCGTGGATAGGGGCCTCTTACCACATCCCATCCAACTCATCACCGAATCCATAACCCTGCAGGTGGGAATGCTGCACTCTGAGAGCATCTTCTTTCATGTTCTGCCTGGACTCTCTCACGCCCTATTGCTAGGCCTACCTTGGCTTCAGAAACATGCAAACGTGCTTGATTGGCAGACCGGAGAAGTCCTTCGCTGGGGACAGGACTGCCATAAGACTTGTTTCGTTCCCGTCCATCCTGTCCGTCATTCTCCTACTCCAGCCAATCTACCTGGTCTTCCTGCTCCTTATTGGTCATATGCGGACGTCTTTAATAAAAAGGAGGCAGAGACATTACCCCCTCATAGACCATACGACTGCCCAATCGACCTGATGCCCGGCGCTACTCCTCCCCGTGGGCGCATTTACCCTTTGTCCGCTGCTGAGACCCGATCCATGTCAGAATATATTGAGGAGAATCTGGCCCGGGGATTCATTCGGAAATCTACTTCCCCGGCGGGAGCAGGCTTCTTCTTCGTCAAAAAGAAGGATGGCTCACTCCGTCCCTGTATAGACTATAGAGGCCTTAACCAGATCACGGTGAAGAATAAATACCCCCTTCCGCTCATTCCGGAATTATTTGACCGTCTGAGGGGGGCTAGAATCTTCACCAAGCTGGACCTCCGTGGGGCGTATAACCTGGTCCGTATCCGTCAGGGGGATGAATGGAAGACGGCATTCAACACCCGGGACGGCCACTATGAATACCTGGTAATGCCCTTCGGTCTCTGTAACGCTCCCGCCGTCTTTCATGAGTTGGTCAATGACATCTTCCGGGACCTTCTCTACTCCTGCGTAGTGGTGTACCTGGACGACATCTTGGTCTTCTCTCCGGATCTCCCCACACACCGGAGGGATGTTCGTCAGGTTCTGCTCAGGCTCAGGCAGAACCACCTCTACGCTAAATATGAGAAGTGCCTCTTTGAGCAGACCTCGCTTCCGTTTTTGGGCTACATAATTTCTCAGACCGGCCTACGAATGGATCCTGAGAAACTGTCTGCCATCGAGAAGTGGCCTCGACCAGAGGGGTTGAAGGCTATTCAGCGGTTCCTGGGCTTCGCCAACTACTACCGCCTCTTCATACCGCACTTCTCTTCCCGGACTGCCCCAATCTCTGCGCTCACCCGTAAGAGCACTAATCCCAGAGAATGGCCGCCCGAAGCTAAGGAAGCCTTTCTTTCCATAAAACAGGCTTTCTCTTCCGCCCCGGTGCTGCATCGCCCGGACGGCAACAAGCAATTCTTCCTGGAAGTTGACGCCTCCTCTGGAGCCGGAGCGGTACTTACCCAAAAATCGTCTTCCGGGAGAATGGTAACTTGCGGCTTCTTCTCCAAACTCTTCTCCTCTTCCGAGCGCAACTATTCTATAGTAGACCGACAATTATTGGCCATTAAGCTGGCATTGGAGGAGTGGCGTTACCTGCTCGAGGGGGCTCTTCACCCGGTAATAATTTACACGGACCACAAGAACTTGGCTTTCCTCCAGAGTGCCCAGAGACTTAACCCGCGCCAAGCCCAGTGGTCCTTGTTTTTTGCTCGCTTTGATTTTGTTCTTCATTTTCGCCAGGCTGACAAAAACATCAAAGCTGACGCCTTGTCCCGAACCTTCCTGGTGTCTGATCTTGAGGAGGAGCCTAAACACATCATCGATCCCGCCAGAGTAATGCAGGTGGCCCCCGTGAGTCTAAATCGTCTCCCTCCCGGTAAGACGTTCGTAACGGTACCTGATCAGGAGAAGATCCTACACTGGGGTCACTCGTCTAAGCTTGCTGGCCATGCCGGTCAGAAAAAGACCCTCCAGCTTATCACCCGGCACTACTGGTGGCCTACCCTGCACAAGGACGTAATAGACTTTGTTTCTGCCTGTGTGTCCTGCGCCCGCAACAAGGTTCCGAGACACCTGCCAGCCGGTCGCCTCCTTCCTCTTCCAGTACCTGCTGCCCCCTGGCAGCATATAGCTATGGACTTCATAACAGATCTCCCTGTCTCTGCCGGTTGTACGGTCATTTGGGTGGTCGCTGACCGCTTTTCCAAAATGGCTCATTTCATTCCCCTGCCAGGCCTCCCGTCTGCACCCGAGCTGGCTAAAGACTTTATCCGCCACATCTTCCGTCTCCATGGCCTGCCCCTCCACATCGTGTCGGATCGTGGCGTTCAGTTCACCTCACGCTTCTGGAGAGCCACATGTAAGCTGCTAGACGTCACCCTGGACTTCTCCTCCGCATACCACCCACAGTCCAATGGTCAAGTGGAGCGGATCAATCAGATCCTGACCAGTTACCTCCGGCACTTCTTTGAATGCCCACCATTCAGACTGGGTGGATCTCCTGCCATGGGCCGAATTCTCTTACAATAATCACGAGAGCGAATCTTCCTCCATATCCCCGTTTTTTGTAGTCTTCGGTCAGCATCCTCGGATCCCATTTCCCGTCTCCACCTCGGTGGACAATCCGGCTGCGGAATCTCTCGTTAGCAAATTTTCCTCCATTTGGGAGAGTACCCGATCCGCACTCCTTCAGTCGTCCAAGCGGATAAAAAAACACGCTGACAAAAAACGCCTGGATCCTCCACAATTCCGTCCTGGAGATAAAGTCTGGCTCTCGTCCAAGTATGTCCGGCTCAAGATTCCTTCCTACAAGTTAGGGCCTCGGTTCATCGGCCCACTAGAAGTTATCAAACAAATCAACCCAGTGGCCTATAAATTGAAACTCCCGGCCAACTTGCGGATCCCGAACTCCTTCCATGTATCTCTCCTCAAACCCGTGGTACTTAACTCTTTTTCCAAGTCTACAGGTACGCCTCCTGCTCCGAGTTCCGCTGAAAACGAGTTTGAGGTAGAGAACATTCTGGACACCAAAAGGGTAAGAGGAAAAACCTTTTTTCTGGTAGATTGGAAGGGGTTTGGTCCTGAGGAGAGAACGTGGAAGCCCCGGGAGAACATCCATGCCCCTCTCATCCTTGATAAATTTCTGTCTGGCCTAAAAAAGGGGGGGCCTAAAGGGGGGGATACTGTAGCGTCGGCGTCCCTGCCTCCTGATGGGCAGGGACGCTGTTCCCCTCACCTCTCCACTCCGTGCCCGGCGTCCTCCTCCCGTTCTGCTGGCAGCACGCGCTGCTTCCCGGCCACTGTGCTTAGGGCGCGCGCGCTCCCCCTCTCTTAAAGGGGCCGCGCGCGCCGTCCTAAGGAGTCCCCGGCCAATGGCCGGAGGACCTCACCATATATAAGGCACCTCCTCCAAAATGGAGGTGCCCGAGCAATGTTGTTGCAAAGCCTTCACTCTGCTTCAGCCCTCAGGTCCCGTTGCCAGTTACCTGCCAGTCACCTGTCAGAATCCTGCTTGATACCTGCCTGATATCCGTTTACCTGCTTGCAAGCCTGCGCTCCGATGGTCTGCCTTCCGACACCTGTCAGTCTGTCTATGGACCAGCCTGCCCGCTCACCTGGGAGCGCTCATCTGCTGCCTGCCTGCTAGCCTACCTGGAGGCTCCGCCGTCACTTGCCGTGACCACCTGCCTGCCCAGAGACTCTTGCCTGCTCACCTGGGAGCGCACACCTGCTACCTGCCTGCTAGCCTACCTGGAGGCTCCACCGTCACTTGCCGTGACAACCTGCCTGTCCAGAGACTCTTGCCTGCTCACCTGGGAGCGCTCACCTGCTACCTGCCTGCTGGCCTACCTGGAGGCTCCGCCGTCACTTGCCGTGACCACCTGCCTGTCCAAAGACTCTCGTCCGCTCACCTGGGAGCGCTCACCTGCCTGCTGTCCTCCTACCCAGAGACTGTCCCTGTCACTTGCCGTGAGTACCCGTCCTTCTACCCAGAGACTGTACCTGTCACTTGCCGTGACTACCTGCCCTTCTACCCAGAGACTGTCCCTGTCACTTGCCGTGACTACCTGCCCTTCTACCCAGAGACTGTCCCTGTCACTTGCCGTGACTACCTGCCCGTCTTCCCTGGGAGTCACCCGCTTCCTTACAAGGACCGCCCCCTTGTATAGTCGCTCAGAGGTTCCGCCTCCGAGACCCGTTACATCTTCTTGTAGCATTCACCTTTCATGTGTAATTATTTTCTTTCTCACGTCTTGTGACATTTCTCTTCCATGTGGTCCCATTTAGACAGCGTGAAATGGGATAGAATTTTCTGCAAGTAACTCCCTTTTATTGTCAACTATCTGCTGGACACCTGTTTAATGAATAATTGTACTTACCTGCCAATGAATCTGCTAAGAAAATTACATTTTTGGGTGTGCAAAATAAATCTTGTTTGCAATCAATGTGGGAGTAATTTGTAGTATGGTATCCCATATTATATGTTGATTCTGAAAGGAAACTATAGGTTTGCTGACAAATCTGTTGGGGTCTACTCATTTATGCTGAGTACTGTATATATTAATGTTACCAAAATCTCAGCAGATACTCCTTAATGCTTTATTGTCTCTTAATTGATAATTCCTCAAGCCATATCTTTCATTGTTTGAAACAATAATCTGGTGACTTAATTATATCTGGTGTATGGCCTTTCAGTACACAAGTTCATCTATTTTGAATATGAAGGCCATGAAAGGACCTAGTCAATGTGTCTCTTGGTGTTTTTCATAACAACATCTATTTTGACCCATTACTACTCTCTCACTCCTCATCGTCAGTACTGAACTTCTGCCTGCATTACAGTTATATCCCAACAAATTACTTTATGCTTTAAGCTAAACCCTACTCCAAGTCTTGAAACCAACAGGTTAGGAAAAAGTAGTGTGTTATTTTCTCTATATGTAGGAATAATATATAATATACTCCTTCTGCCTCTCTCCTTATGATCTATGAAATCCTGCCTTATGACTCGTAAATTCCTAAGGGTGTTTCTATATTGCATTTAGTCACACGATTGTTGGTCCCATCGGGGCTTACGTCCGAACCCCCCTGCAAAACGGGATTCGAGCGTATACGCTGACGCGGCCATAGTGGTGCTGACCAGGATACATTATAGGAAGAAGGCAAGATGACAGAGTGTGAATATCTGCACATTGTTCTGCTAGTTTTCTTTTTCCTTCCCTTGCAGTAACGGAAAAACTGCTTCATCATCCAATATAGTTCATTACTTCTGAAGATGTACATTAAAAATGCTATTGTTATATAGTCTTTCTACTGTTGGTGAGTGCAGAAAGCCATCATACTACTTCCTATAAATGAAATATAAAATGCACAATATTTAAACTTATCAAAAATTGAGTTCCAGAAAGTTTAGATTTAGCTTACTGAACTACATTGTTCTTTCCATCTAGGAAATAACATTGCTTGTTGTGGGTAAATAACTGTCTTCAAGCCAGCCTTTGGCATTGCTCCAGTCACTGGTATGAAGGCGTGTATCATAAAGACATGTATCCATAAAAGCAACGTGGTATATACTGTAGTCATAAGTTCACATACACCTTTGCCAAATTCAGCAAAAGTTTTTATTTTTTTCCACAACTCCTGACATTTAAAGGGAACCTGAAATCTGATGAATGCTGCACGATCCACAGGCAGCATGTATCAAACGATCCGCGTGTCCAACTAGTCTCCCGAACAGCTTTGTCCCCAGCAGCTTTTAAAGTAAGTCTGAAACACTGTGGATCGGGCAGCATGTATCAGCTCTCAGGTTTCCTCTAATTCTAGTAAGCATTCCTTATTTTAGGTAAGTTTGGATCACTATTAGATTTCTATAATGTAATTTTAAAATAAAGCTAGAGACAATGATTTAATTGAGCTTTTATTTCTTTCATCACATTCCCAGTGGCTATGATGCTTACATACACGTAGTCAGTATTTGACAGCATTGCTATTAAATTGTCTAACTTGGGTTATTTGGGGCATCCTCCCACATGCTTCTCACAATGGGTTGCTGGAATTTTGTCACATGGTCCCTGGCTACTAAATATACAGTGGGGACAATAAGTATTTAATACACTGACGATTTTGCAGGTTTTCCCACCTACAAAGAATGAAGAGGTCTGTAATTTTTATCGTAGGTACACTTCTACTGTGAGAGACAGAATCTTAAAAAATGTCCAAAATCTCGGAATACATGACCCCATCCATCCTCCCTTCAATACGGTGCAGTCGTCTTGCCCCCTTTGCAGAAAGCACCCCCAAAGTATGATGTTTCCCCTACCATGCTTCACAGTTGGGACGGTGTTCTTGGGGTTGTGCTCATCCTTTTTCTTCCTCCAAACATGGCGAGTGAAGTCATTACCAAAAAGTTCTATTTTGGTCTCATCTGACCACATGACCTTCTCCCATGCCCCCTCTGGATCATCCAGATGGTCATTGGCAGACTTCAAATGGGCCAGCACATGTGATGGCGGGAGCAGGGGGACCTTGCATGCCCTGCAGGATTTTAATCCATGACGGCATAATGTGTTGCTCACAGTAATGAGACTGTGATCCCAGCTCTCTTCAGATCATTGACCAGGTCTTCCCGTGTAGTTCTGGGCTGATTCCTGACCTTTCTCGGAATCATCCCCATGAGGTGAGATCTCACATGGAGCCCCAGACCGAGGAAGATCGACAGTCATCTTGTGTTTCTTCCATTTTCTAATAATTGCGCCAACAGTTGTTGCCTTCTCACCAAGCTGCTTGCCTATTATCCTGTAGCCCATCCCTGCCTTGTGCAGGTCTACTATTTTGTCCCTGGTGTCCTTAGACAGCTCTTTGGTCTTGGCCATGGTGGGAAGGTTGGAGTGTGATTGATTGTGTGGACAGGTGTCTTTTATACAGGTAACGAGTTAAAACAGGTGCAATTAATACAGGCAATGAGTGCATAGTAGGAGGGCTTCTTAAAGAAAAACTAGCAGGTCTGTGAGAGCCAGAATTCTTGCTGGTTGGTAGGTGATCAAATGCTTATTTCATGCAAGAAAATGCAATTTAGTTATTTAAAAATCATACAGTGTGATTTTCTTATTTTTTTTTTATAAGATTCTGTCTTTCACAGGTGAAGTGTACCTACGGTAAAAATTACAGACCTCTCCATTCTTTGTAGGTGGGAAAACTTGCAAAATCGAGTGTATCAAATACTTATTTTCCCCACTGTAGGTTTCATTCTGAAAACATTGCACCGTTTCAGAGTAAAACATTCCTGGCTAAAATAATGATTACAGTGCGTGATTTATATTCATTTTTTTTAGGGTTAGGGTTGTTTTGTAGCATTGGCTTCTAACTTGCTGAGCAACCTTTCAGGTCATGACATATCAAAACATATTTTACTGTTGATATCAATGCTTTTGTACCTGTTTACTCCAGAATTTTGTTTGCCATTGTTCTTGCATTGATTTGTAATTTTTCCACCAGAGTCTGTTAACTTTTAGGAGGACTGTATAATGATTCATGGTCCTGTGGTGTTTAAACTTTCAAATTATCATTTGAAGAGATGATTGTGGTGCCTTCAGGTATATTCTTACCAAGGATGTACAAGACTAGTGGAAGTCCACAATTTTTTTTTCTGCTGCATTTGGTTGATTTGCTTTGATTTTCTCCTGATTTCAAACTAAGGCCACGGCCCCCCACTATCAGTATTTGGTCAATATTTTTACTCAGGAGTGGGAGCCAAAACCAGATGAGGAACAATGAGATAAAAGGTATAATAGAAACAAGTCACCAATTCTGCATTTATCATCCACTCCTGAGAAAAAATACTGACCAAGTACTGATAGTGGGGCTGTGGCCTAAGATGCAAGTAAGCCTTCAAAGTAGTCTTTAAAAATCTGTCGCATACAGAGATACAAATAACTGAAATAATGCCTAATAGCAGATCAGAAGCTTCTACAGCCATGATTTAGTTTTCTATAATATACAATGCTATTTAACTCCACCCTATTTAACCCTTTCCCGGACATATGACGTACAGTTACGTCGAGTCTCTGACTTTAATACGGGCTCGCAAGCTGATCCCGCATCTTTCTTAGCTGTTAACATGTTAAATGCTGCTGCAATCTCTAAAAGCAGCATTTAACACACCCTGGCAGGGGGGCCGGTGGGTTGTCATGACAGCCGGGGGTCTGCTGAAGACTTCCAGGCTTGTCATGACGATTCTCCTGTCATGACGATTGGCTGATGCACTGCTATGTATAGTACATGCTATCAGACAATCGCAAGTTCGACTGACGAAATCTCGCTTCCCAAGATCTCAATCTGCGCATACGCCACCTCTGACGGGCTTTTTCCCGAAGCCCACCGCAGGGAAATTAATGGGAAAGGGGACTCTGCTCACCGGCGCCAACATCTTATAAGTGCCCAGGGCCTGCAGTCTTGGACCACCTGCACGCCCCCTCCTCCCAGCCCGGGACCCGCAGCATCGCCCCAATCCTGCCGCCGCTGCCGGCCTCCTGAAGCAAGGACTCTGCCTCCAGTGACCCCGCTCCACTATTGCCGCCCCCCCGATAAGCTACAGTTAAAACGTACTATAAGACGCACCACCATTTTATTTAAAGATATATTTATTCCTATTTTCCACCCCAAAATTTGGGGTGCGTCTTATGGTTCAGTGCGCCTTATAGTCCTCAAATTACGGTACTATCTTTACCGAAGGCTGGTATACTTCCATTCACTGGGCGCATGCAGAGATTAAAACTCTCAATTTAGCTTTATTTTGAAAAATAAGTTTTGCTTACATGAAGCTGAAAAAAGTCTTTATGCCTTATGTTTGTGGACTGCAATGAACTGCAAGCAACAGTTGCAATTTCATGGTAATGATTTACAACTATAAGCGCTGCGGAATGAAAATCTAGTAAATGGGATGATTTATATAGCTCAGTCAGTTTATCAATTTTTTTTAGAAATGTATTTTTCCCTTTACCACATAACTGCTTTAATAAAAATACCAATATAGTCTAATTTGAAAAGGATGACTTTCTTTGTGAGCCATTCTTGTTACAATGTATATTACTCTTAAGTAAATTATACCTGAAATCAGAAGCATGAGAGTCTCTGTTGCTTGGAGTTTCAGATAAGGCCTTTGTTGTGCCTAATATCTATTTTAAATGACTTTTCTCAACATGTGGTTTTATTCTGGTGTCACAGAACACAGCAGCAAGAGAAGGATCTTTCATTTTAGGTGCTAATGCTCATTAAGGATGAAAACGAATTCTCCAGCTGCATCCACCGTGAGCTGCTAAGCCAAGGCTGAATAAAACATCTGAATCCATCCTTTCTGCACAATAACCCACATGGGGGATGAACAATTGGAAGAGCCACCTATTGAGATGTAGTCTATTGTGCAACAAATGAGCAAGTAGGACCTATTTTTCTATGGTGGAAGCTGGCAACACTTTTCATAAAACGCACAATTTCATGTGTTATTCCTTTAAAGACAAGTTCACATAAAAATATGCTCTTCACATAGGTGAGGTTTTTGAAGAAATGTGTGTTCATTCTATAGATCTAGCATGTTCTCTTGTTAGCAGATTCAATGCTACATCAATGGCTTACTTGGTTTGAAGGATGTATAAATGTATCTAGCAAAGAAAACGAAAGGTTTGTTGATTTTGATGTTAGATATTCGGGTCTGCGCAGGATAGATAAGCATACATAAAAAGTCTTTGTAGTATTTAAATTGTACTATATATTCCCTATATAATCTTTTACATTTACTCCAGAAGGAGGTATTTTATTTACCTAATTACATGTGACTAGTAAAATATCTCATAGCTCACACCGTAACATACAATAAAGACAAGGTGAGCTTGTCCAAGTATCTAGGTCTTATACATTTTGTTTGATACATAATACAGTTTCTTTAAATTGAAATCTGTTATTTATAATCTACAACAAATTACACCTATGTCTATCTTTGACATTGTATACTATATTACTTTTAAAGAAGAATGATGGATCAATCATTCAAAGTTTTGCTAGTAATCAATATGTAAAGGACCAGGGATTTGATTTATTTCTTTCTCACACCTAGCTTATTTTCACTGTTGCAAAGGAGCAACAATATTAAATAATCATACATACACTTCTCAACACTGAAATTCCAACACCAAAAAGGAAAAGTCGTTGAATTATGGAAATCATAGGATTGATAGATATGTGACATACCAAATATGCTTGATGAGAGACAAGTCCAGAGTAACTGCAGGCTAGGATAGCATCTTTGGGCCACACAGGTTGCTCACTGTAGCACAAACAAGATGTAGCCTGGCAATGCAATGTTGAAAAATGCTCCAGGGACCTTGACAGCAGCGGATCTTGATGATTTGCATGCCCAGTTGAGTAAACAATTAGTAATTGGTGGTAACTAACAGCCTGTTTAATAACCCACACCACAAATATACTTTTCATATTATTTGCAAATAATAAACTATCCAAATATTCTTCTTCATTTTTCTGTGATCAGGCACATGCATTCTGTTGTTGCCTGGAAGTCCATGAGAATTACTGAAATTTACTGCACAGAGGCCAACTCAGAATAAACCTACCTAGGCCTTTGTTCTCTTCCAGATCTGATTGAACATGCATTTGATAAACAATACATGTAGTGGAGTTAAAAAACAGAAGTTGAAAAAAGAAATTGAAAGCCTGTACTTAATTATTATTATTATTTATTCCATAGCGCTTTACATGTGAAAAAGGGGTATGACGGCGACTGGTACAAGAGGAGCGAGAACCCTGCCCGTGAGGGCTCACAGTCTACAATTTATGGGTGAGGATACAATAGGTGAGGGCAGAGCTGGTCGTGCAGTGGTATGGTGGAGCGAGGGTTACTGCAGGTTGTACGCTTGTCGGACGAGGTTAGATTATCAGGTTCCTTTTGAAGGTTTCCACGGTAGGCGAGAGTCTGATATTTTGGGGTAGAGAACTTCAGAGTAGGGGTATGCACGAGAGAAGTCTTGTATGTGATTGTAGAAAGAGGAGATAAGAGGGGAGTAGAGCAGGACATCTTGTGAAGATCGGAGGTTGGGTTCCGTGCAGGTATGTAACGGGAGACTAGATCACAGATGAATGGAGGAGACAGGTTGTGGATGGCTTTGTATGCCATGGTTAGGGTTTTGAACTAGAGTCTCTGGGCAATGGGGAGCCAGTGAAGGGATTGACAGAGGGGAGAGGCCCGGAATAGCGGGGGGACAGGTGGATTCGTCAGACAGCAGAGTTTAGGATAGATTGGAGGGGTGCAAGAGTGTTGGAATGGAGGCTGCAGAGCAGGAGGTTGCAGTAGTTGAGGTGGGAGATGATGAGGGCATGCACTAGTGTTTTTGCAGATTCGTGGTTGAGGAATGTGCGGATCCGGGAGATATTTTTGAGTTGGAGTCGGCAGGACGTGGAAAGGGCTTGGATATGTGGTTTGAAGGAGAGATCAGAGTCCAGGCAGAGAGCTTACGGGACTGAGGAGAGTGAACGGCCATTGACGTTGATAGGTCGGGTGGGGGGATGAATGAGATGGTGGAACGATGATGAATTCTGTTTTGTCCATGTTAAGTTTTTGAAATTTAGCAGAGAAGAAGGATGAAATAGCTTACAGACATTGTGGGATTGTGGTTAGTAGGGAGGAGATGTCGGGTCCCTTCCATTTATTATTCTTAACTATTTGATTGCATAATGGATTGCCGAAGTTGCGGTTTCCTTCAATGCACAGTCTGCCAAATATATTTACAACTAGAGTCAGAGTTCCAAGATGAATACTCCTGTAACAGATGTGAGTATGTTGCTCTCCTGGAAGAGCAAAATGCAACATGGCTAGTGTAATGCAGCAGCTTGCTAGCATTATTGTAAATGGTCTAGGATGTGTTTTACCTGACCATGTACCTTCCCCTTTAACTGACTGGTCACATGACTGTGACATCACACAGGTCCTGTATGCACAGTAAAGGTCTGTACACATGACTGGGACAGCACACAGGACCTATACACACAGCTGACTGATCACATGACTGTGACATCAGCAAGGTCCTGTCAGTATGTGGGTGTCTGTGCACAGGATATATAAACCCTGGTGATTTGAGACAGGTGTGTTCGGTGTGAGAGACATGAGGCCTGTTCCCCATGTGTGTGGGACACCGTTCTGCCTAGTGAGGCTGAGTGAAGCCTGGTGCCTGAAAGGCTGAGACTGGATCCTGTGAGTGGATGCTAGTGGCCTTGGAAGGCAGAGGCTTGGTGAAGAGTCCGGAAAGGCGCAGACTGGATGTGTGTGAGTGAAACATTCCAGTAGCCTTAGACGGGACGACGGCTAGAGACCCCCACCTGGGAATCCACAAAGCCACAGTGGTGGCGGATTAAAGGGACTGCAGCAACTAAACCCGGCAAAGGTAATACACTTTGTTACATGGACTGTGTTATGGACATTGCTATAGTATTACCTTGCTGAAAGCTGTGACCTGGGCCAATTGGGCCTGTCTGCTATTTGAGAGACTCCCGGATGTTAAGTGTGTAAACATGCCGGTGACAAACTAAGATGGACATTATGTGTGTGAACAGCGGTTTATGATAACCTAATAAATTGCTGTATTGAGAAAATACCGGAAGGACATTGCACGTGTGCTTAATTTACCCGATGCAGCGAGTATCCCCCAGTATGATGACTAGCGCTGCCTTACATATGGTGGAGAATGCGGGCAACGACAGCCCGGTTGCTAGCGTCAACAGCACAGGATGACGAGTGTGGATAAAGCATCTTGCGACAACTCGGCGGGGTTGCGAAGATTGGCGTCGCACTCAAACCTGGTTTGCTGTGGCTCGGCGGGGCTCACGAAGTTTAAAGCATCTTGCGGCAACTCGGCGGGGTTGCGAAGATTATCGTCGCACTCAAACCTGGTTTGCGGTGGCTCGGCGGGGCCACGAATATTTTTTCCGGGAGAGCGGTGAAGTTCTAGTGTGAACAGCGTACCGCGATGGCTGTGAGCAAAGCAGCAGATCTGTCTGGAGCTATTGAGCGGTTGAAGGGCCGGTTGGGACCGGAGCAGGTATTTGGGAAACTTTTACTGGACATGGTGCAGGAACCGCAGGAGCTGTGGGCACCATGTGGAATGGCGGCAGTGGACCATTCTATGGACTCTCCGGAGGCGCCAGTGTTGTCCCAGAGTGCCCGGGGAGGTGGTAAGAGATGTTGTGAACTGAGTCCTAAGACTACTGCTGATTTTTTGTGTAAAAATTACCCTGCCGGTGTGGTTGTTAAAAAGGGGGCGGATTTTCACAAGAGTGTGGAGTGCAGAAAACTGAAAATTGTTACTGGTTGTGGGTTGGCACCTCCTAAAAATGACAATGTGACCGTTGATAACGGGGTAACTCCAGTAGAAGGGGGTGACGTCAAAGTGGGAGGTGACCTGTTAGTCCACAACATCATGGGGAGTGACACAGACCCCGTAGCTGACTGTGACACTATGAAAGTAAAAAGTGAGTTCAGTCAGGAGGGGCTAGACGAGGGGAGAGAGTCCCCCTCTCGTCGTCGATGGCGCAAGGGCCACAAATAGGTTGCTCCGGTAGTCCTCGCTGAAAATGAAAACAAAGAGAATGTAGTACTGTGTGCCTTTGCTTCAAGTGTGGGTCCTCCTTTAGAGGTAGAAGAGATGGTGACATTGCCAGTGGCAACCTCCGGTACGGTACTGAGACTGACGGATCCGGATCTGACAGCCCTGAAAGAGAAGGTGGCCAGTCATGACCAAGAACTGGAGCCTATCAGGCAACAGTGTCAGAGTGACGTGCAGCAGATAAGGGAAAACCTGGGGAACATGTCCGCAGACCAGCTGAACCTGGAGTCTGAACAGCAGAAAATATACCAGGTTATGAGGAACTGGCAGCGAAACATGGAGGGAAGCAACGCGGAAATTAACCATTGGAAGGAAATGTTCTACGCAATTAAGGAGGACCGCCGCAAAATCAAGGAAGAGGTTTTGCAGTTGAAGCTTGAAAAGGAGGCGCGGCAGGATGGTGTTTCTGGACGTGAACAAATCCTAGAACGACTGCGCAAACAGCTCAACCAGGAGCTGTGTGACTCCAAGAAGGAGTGTGGTGAACGCAGTAGGGAACTGCAACGGAGTAAGAGAGATTATGAGGATCTCCTCAAGGTGAAGGAAAAACTAGAGGAGGATAAGGCGGGTGCAGAGCAAGTGCACCAAGTGGTTGAGACCACTCTGCAAGACACCTGTGAGGAGAATGATGGTCTCCGGGGAAAGATCCTAGATCTGGAAGCTCAGGTGAAGGAGCTACAGATGTCCTGTGATACTCTCCAGAAGGCGGAGACGTACCTTAAGGAAACAGTCAGCAAGATGGAAGCAGAGCGAGAGAGGATGGAGGAGTCCATCGGAAAAGCCACAGACCAGGGCCAGGAGTTGACCGCTGGTGATGGGAGGTATGAAGCAGACACCTCCTCGAGTGATGTGGGCTCGGAGGGTTCGGTGGATGTCGGAGCCGAGTTCAAGCAGCTCAAGGAGTTGCTACAAACCCAGTGGACGCAAGAGAAGCGTGAGAGACTGGCTGTTGAGAGCCGAGTGGGCGCATTGGAGACAGAGAGGTCTGAGAGAACTCTGCTGCTGGAAGAGCAGTTGAAGCAGGAAGAGCTTCAGAGACGGGCCGCTGAGAGGCGAGTGGCGGAGCTAGAGGAAGAAGTTTCCGGGCTCAAAAGTCGCCTGACAAAGTATCACTCAGTGAACGAGGCCTTCTTGGGGAAGGAAAAGGGCGAACAAGTTGCACTCACTCCCTTATACCATGAGAAGGTGGACCTGAGGAGAGCTAAGAGAGTGTTAACCACAGATAAATATGAGATGGAAGTGGTCAAGACAAAAATTCGTGAATTTGTAGCTGTGAGTCAGCTCAGGAGAAGCATACAGGGTGAAGAAGCTGGAGGTCAGTTGTCCCTGAAACCTGAGCTGGTTGATCATCTGGAAACCACTGGTGAGACCGAAACATCTCGGTACAAGTGCCTCGTAGATGTACCTGAGGATTTGAGGGAAGAATGCACCCGTGAGTCCGTGCATGAAGAGTTTAAGAAGGCTGTGGGAGCCTGTAAGGTGTACTTGACCTCTGAAGCTAAACAGCTGGTGGTTCTGTCCATGACCGAAGTCACAGTGAAGAGGGTGGCGATCCTAAGTGATATGCTTTGGCGATGTATTCGCACGAAGCGGTTTCTCCGGTTGAAGACGGAACAAGCCATTAGACAACTGGAGCTGATGAGGAAAGCTCACAGTATGCGTGAAGAGGTCATCCGGGTGCCTCATGTTCTGTTGAGAAAGCTCATTGGGAGAAGCGGTTGAGCCATGCAGATGATGGTCAAGAAGTCTGGTGTGGTGAAAGTAAGTAGTCCACGTGATTATCAGGGCTGGATACCAGACGAAGACGGCATGGTGTCCTTCTCCGCTGTAGGAGCAGAAGAAAGCCTAGAATATATACGCATGCTGATTGAGTACCGAGTGACCTACCTGCAGGAGGTAGAACAATTGAATCTCGCTAGACTGCGAGTAGATAGACAGCATCATCTGAGCAGCAGAAGATGGAAGCCGTCTAGAAATAGTGAGACCCGACAAAGAAAGGGCCCCCTAAATAACAGAACTGCTACAGCTGGAGTTAGGGACCTTTCAAGATGTCCTGAGAGTAGTGGGCGTGGGTTTAGAGGTAGTGAGACCTCCAGTAACTCAGGTTTGAGCAGCCCATACAAACGACCCCATAGAGGACAGGACAGTACGGAGTCAAAACGGACCTTAGATACCAGGGCATGTGAGTCACACCGCTGTATGACTGATCGCTGGGAGCGGGGGAGATCTGACAAGGTTACGACTGACCGCTGGGAGCTGGGGAGGTCTGACAAGATTATGACTGACCGTTGGGAGCGGGGGAGACCTGACAAGGTTACGACCCGGAAAGGTGACCCGACGAAGTCAGTGACAGTGACAAATGGTAGGTCCCTAAGGAAGGGGCTAATGTCGTTGACTAAGGTTCCAGGGGCTGAGTAGCACAATTGTAAAGTACATGGTCTCTATGTGAGCTGGTGGTTATAATGTTATTGTGTATATTATGTGTTCAACCCCACAAGTTTGAACAGAGGGGGGGGATATGTAATGCAGCAGCTTGCTAGCATTACTGTAAATGGTCTAGGATGTGTTTTACCTGACCATGTACCTTCCCCTTTAACTGACTGGTCACATGACTGTGACATCACACAGGTCCTGTATGCACAGTAAAGGTCTGTACACATGACTGGGACAGCACACAGGACCTATACACACAGTTGACTGATCACATGACTGTGACATCAGCAAGGTCCTGTCAGTATGTGGGTGTCTGTGCACAGGATATATAAACCCTGGTGATTTGAGACAGGTGTGTTCGGTGTGAGAGACATGAGGCCTGTTCCCCATGTGTGTGGGACACCGTTCTGCCTAGTGAGGCTGAGTGAAGCCTGGTGCCTGAAAGGCTGAGACTGGATCCTGTGAGTGGATGCTAGTGGCCTTCGAAGGCAGAGGCTTGGTGAAGAGTCCGGAAAGGCGCAGACTGGATGTGTGTGAGTGAAACATTCCAGTAGCCTTAGACGGGACGACGGCTAGAGACCCCCACCTGGGAAGCCACAAAGCCACAGTGGTGGCGGATTAAAGGGACTGCAGCAACTAAACCCAGCAAAGGTAATACACTTTGTTACATGGACTGTGTTATGGACATTGCTATAGTATTACCTTGCTGAAGGCTGTGACCTGGGCCAATTGGGCCTTTCTGCTATTTGAGAGACTCCCGGATGTTAAGTGTGTAAACAAGCCGGTGACAAACTAAGATGGACATTATGTGTGTGAACAGCGGTTTATGATAACCTAATAAATTGCTGTATTGAGAAAATACCGGAAGGACATTCCACGTGTGCTTAATTTACCCGGTGCAGCGAGTATCCCCCAGTATGATGACTAGCGCTGCCTTACACTAGTGATTGACAATCTTGAGAGGAGCATTGTGCTCACTGAACAAGCAATTAGTGAGTGGAGAAGTGGGTCAGGACAAAGATACAGGTAGCTGAGTTAATGTAGTAAGGGGAATAAAAAAGGGGTCTCAGAAAAGGAAGGTCACAACTGTATTTGTATGTCGTAGCAAAATTTGGGTGATGATGCAATGGTGTCAGTTTCAGAACTGGCAATGCTAGTTGTATCAAAGCAGGTAGCACTGGGTTAAATCCTAGCACTACATGTATTAATTAGGTGAACCTGACTAGCTTTGACTAAGAACCAGGAAACGGGTTCACCCTTTGTCAGTCTGCAGGATGTGAGCTGTAGCTGGGAGAGAGACAAGCCAGGGTTTCTCTCTGAATGGAGACTGCACGGGTCAGCTAAGAATGCTGAGCAGTCTGAGTGTTGGGGCTACAGAGAAAACGTGTGGATGCTGCAGCCTGTTCAGTGTGAGCTGTGCATGGGGTTGAACACTTCTGTTTGGTGCAGGAAACTGCTGGATCTAAGGCCGAAGGTGTTTCAGAGACTGGAAGGACCAAGACAGAAGTACCCCTTCTCTGTGTAAAGTTTGCTCTGGGAGAAAAGACTGTAATTTGTTCGGGTGAGCCTGCACTGACATATATGTGTCTGTTGAATGAACTGTTTATTTGCTGTTATACCTTTGAGCCCAGAAGAGGCTGCATTGGTTTTGAATCCCTTTGAAGTTTTATGAAAGCAATAAAACTGCACAAGTTTGGACCAAACCACAATGCCAGTGTGAACACTGCCTAATGCCTACTTGAAAGCGTGAGTCCCAACAATTGGTGTTTTGGATGCGGGCCTGAAGTCCCAAGAAGCACAGGTGATTGACGTATAAAGATTGAATGTCCAGTGCAAAGGAAGCTACAGCATTGCAAACACATGAATGGAGGGGCTGTCCTGCCAGAAGGTGACATGGTTGTGGTGTCATGGCATCGCTGGTGGGAGCTGTCTCTTTAGTGGAGCCTGATTCACTACATAGTAGATACTGCTCTCCCTAACAGTTGGAAGAACAACCCAAATAGTAGCCGGGGGTAGGGTAATGTAGGTAGGTTTGCACAATTGGTGGTTATAGGGAATTCTATAATTAGGAAAATGGATAGAATCATTTGTCAGTAAGACAACCTAAAGCAAGTGGTTTGTTGTCTCCCAGTGGCTCATATGCGCCAGCTGCTTGGTACAATACTCTTGAGAGTCTCTAAAAGTTGCATAGGGGTACACCTATAAATGAGCTTAATTCCTTAAGGACTTTTGGATGCAGCCCATCTAGGCCTGGGCCCTTGTTCAAATTAATTTCATGTAACTTAACTGAGACCATATTTACATTTAGCTCTTCATTTTCTACTTTTAGTTGCTTTGATTCCTTTTTTACAGATTTTTTTTTAACTCTGTATAGTTTTTAAAGCCTAGAGTGCTGTGTGTGTATATAAAATAATTTTATTTTGTATAAACTAACTTAGATATACTTGGAAGATCAAAAATATCTCTTTAAAGGGAACCTGTCAGGTCTGATAATGCTATTAATCTGCAGATATACCGTTAATCTGCAGATTATTAGCATTGTGGAGGCCTGGCCACAGTACTGAAAGTGCAGCACCAAGGAGAAATTGAACTTTATTTCTCCCTGGAGCCGCTGGCATTCAGTCATGCAGAAGTGCCAGACCAGTTGTAATCACCACTCAGAGCACTGAATGCATTGGCTGTAAGCACGCCTCAACACTTTGACTGTCAGCCGGCTTTGCACTGATGTACTCTAGAGCTGGCTGTCAGTTAGTGCCAGATCATGCTTACAGCTGCTGCTCTCAGTGCTGTGCGCAGAGACTATAATTGCTCTGGGCATGCCTGCATGACTGAAAGACAGTGGCTCCCAGGTGGAATAAAGATCATTTTCAATATTGTAGTCGGACACCTCCATAATGCTATTAACCTTTAGATTAATCTGATATCTGCAGGTTAATAGCACTTTTGGACCTGACAAACAAATATCAGCTGCTCTATTAGCTTTCAACTACGGCTTGCTTTTGTTTCCACTCCTCATCCTTTACTCCCCCAAACTTTCCATTGCATTATGATGCATTTTAAAGGAGCTGATACAACTCCAAACTGAATAGCTTATTTTACACTTAACTAAATGATTATCTAGTTTTTACTCACCTGCCCTAGCTTAAACTTCAGGCATTAATTGTTTGCTTTATGTCGGGATCTCTTTGTACTAAACCATGCTTTGATACTGTGATAACTCACTTCTGACATCATCACCCAAGGCCTTTTAATGTCAGCTCAACCAACCATGTATTGTCTGAGTATTGGAAGTAGCATTGCTGTCAACAACCATGAGCTCGTCAAGAGTTGCCTCATCTTCCACTTAGCTTTAGCAAAACGCTTGGGTCATCTGGCATCTGTAGGTGTTGGTCACACTTACAAATTCTGCAATCAAGGTACTGCATTTCAGCTGCAAGTTTGTTTGTATATACCTTTTTGTGATAACCAGACTTAATATACTTCTCTGTTATCCCTGTGATTAACTGCATCTCTGCTGGGAGGTATTAGATTCCTATAAATCTGCTGCTCCGTGTGTATCCTCATACCTGACTTTGCCTCTTATGGTGCTTCCTACTTCATCTAGTGTGTCTGCCATCCTACATACACCACTGTTCTGGCTCCCGCTGAGCCACGTGCTATCCCGCAAGACCTGCTATAATGCTCCATCGCCTACTGTCCGCGCTGCTCAACCTAATTTATAGCTTAAATGGAATCTGTCACCCCTTTGGAGTTATCAGACCTCTAATATGGGCATACAGGTTATAGAAATGTAAATCTATACTTACCTGTATGGCCCATATTACAGGCCAAGAAATGCCCACCTATATGCTTAATTTAAATATTCCCCCCCTCCTCTGCACGTCACAGGGCCCTGTGACGTGTAGTTTAGAGCTGAACAACCCGCTCATACGCAATGTGCCTATAGCTGCAGGCGCTTTTTTTTTCTCCCTGCGCTATTTTACTTGTCTGCTCTAGTGCGCAGGCGCAGGTAGTCACTGTGACTTCTGCTCCAGTGACCTCCGGTGTGCACAACAATGAGGTTTGGTCCCCACTTCCTCCCGGATAGCAGGGTGCATGTGCGGGATGTTCAGCTGTAGACTGCACGTCACAGGGCCCTGTGACGTGCAGAGGAGGGGGGAATATATAAATTCAGCATATAGACGGGCATTTCTTGGCTTCAAACCTAGAAAAACGGATTGAAGGAAAAGAGATTTCTCTGCAATCAAACCTGTAATATTGGCCATACTGGTGAGTGTAGATTTACATTTCAATAACCTGTATTCCCATATTAGAGGTCTGATAACTCCAAAGGGGGGACAGATTCACTTTAAAAAATCCACCTCTCTATGTGAGCCTATAACACTAGTTTAACTTGAGCTTTCATTGGCCATTCTCCCAAATAGCTGTACTGGTCCCAGGTTTAATCCATTACCTGTCTTCATAGAGGCCTTCTAATTAACTGTGGGTATTCAGGCAGATCAAAATAATAGCAGTACCATAAGGTGAGTGCAATATAACATTATTAATCTATAAAGTGACATATGTGTTTTTTTTGCAAATATCCACTGAGGGAGTCATAACAGAACATATGCTGGGGGTTAAACAAGACATTTCTGTCTGCTGTTTAGTTACCAGGGCTCAGGTGACTGTCTCTATGACAGCTTTGTGAACCAGTCATGTATTTGGTAATCCTAGTCATTTTAGAGTGATGCACTCTTTAATGGTCTTTGATCAAGTGCTTAATGGATATTCAGTGTTTTAAGTAGCACTCTCTGAGGGCGTGGCCTAGCTCTTGATGTGAGAGGTCGGGTGGCAGTGCCTCTCCACCACCATTAGCTTCAATTATCCTGCACAGAGCCCGAACCAGCCAAATCCCTTATCAGGAACTGCTGTCTGAGGGTCCCGGGAGTCAGAGGCGAGCTTCTGCCAGACTCAGAGAGTCCAACATGGGCCGCAAAAGGCAGAAGGATGCCGGGGCCTGCAGCAGTGCCTCAGCCCAAGATGGCACCGAGACAGAGGAAGAGGCGGGAAGGAGGAACACAGCCTATGCACGGAGGCTGGAGGCTTCAGCACGGCTGCACAGGTATGCGAGGGGCATGAAGGCAGATGAAGAAGGAAGTGAAGGCAGTGAGAAGCATGGAGATGAGGAGGAAGATGGTGAGGAGATGCCTGTGCCTGTGCTACATAATGAACAGCAGGAGGAGGGGGATGGTGACACTGTGCTGGCAGCTGAAAGTTCAAATGAGGCAGAGCCGACTCTGCGAGATGTATTCCAGGCTGTCTTATACTGCAAGACTGCTTTAACTGCTCTGACAAAGCAGGTGAACGGTCTGAAAGCCGACATGGGAGGCATTGAGGCTTCTATGCAGAAAGTTACAGCCAGATTGACTGAGGTGGAGGGCAGAGTTGGTGTAACAGAAGATCATTTAACCTCAGTGCAAAAGACGCAGCAACAGCACACTCAGAGGATCACGGTAGTGGCTAACAAAAATGATGACCTGGAAAACCGGTCACGCAGGAACAATTTGCGTATTGTGGGCATCCCTGAAAGAGCTGAGGGTGCTGACCCCACGACCTTTGTTGAAACCTGGCTGCTGGGAAAGTTTGGGTCTAATATCCTGTCGAGGGTGTTTGCTGTGGAGGGTGCCCATCGAGTGCCCATGAGACCCCCAGTGCCTGGAGAGGGCCCTCGTACGATGTTAGCCAAAATCCTGAACTGCAGAGACCGGGACACTATCTTACGTAAGGCCAGAAAATTGACAGATCTTACCCTGGAGGGCAAACGCATTGAAATATACCCGGATTACTCGGCTGAGGTGCAAAAGCTGCGGCTACGGTATGGTGAAGTGAAGAAACAGCTCCGCTCTTTGAATGTGAAATACTCTACAATTTATCCTGCCAAATTAAGAGTGGAAGCCTTTGGAAAGGTCAATTTTTTCCCGTCACCGGTAGAGGCCGCCTCGTGGTTGGAGCGGAACCGGAGCAAATTGAGAGAAGCTGAGGACTCGGCACGGTGAATGCACGACCCTGCTATCCTGACCACTGGACAGGGTTGTGGCTCTGCATTGCTCTGCGAAACCGCAGAGGAGGGGGAGAAACCCCCGCTGGGATCTACGTTTTATAGTTTTATAGTTAATTTGTTTGATTAATGGTTCGGGACTATGCATACTATTGATTATGTGGTGGAGAGACTGCCAATGCTGGAGGAGGACACGGCGCATGTTGATATGCGGTATACTACGATGTTGCTCAGGTTCTTTGAGCTCCCACTCTCACGTTGGGAAGAGAGTGACAAGAGAAGGGTGGGGGGAGGGGGGGAATGGATGGGTTGGATTTGCGGGAAAATGGGGTTGCTTATGCTGTTTGACCTGGTATGCTTGGGAACAAAATGGAAAGATGTTACTTGATGATGGTGGATTGTTTTTTCTAATGCACAATGAGTAACCGTACGGTTCGGATTTTAAGTTGGAATGTACGTGGTATATCTGACAGGATTAAGAGGGCAGCAGTTCTGAATCACATCAGATCTTGTGATCCTATGATTGCGTGCTTACAGGAGACCCATCTCACTAGAGATACTAGGCACTGGCTATCGAGAGGGTGGATGTTAAAGACATATCATTCCACTTATTCCTCGTACTCCAGGGGGGTGTCAGTCCTAATACACAAAAATGCACATTATGAAGAGCTGGCAGTGCAAGTAGACAGTGAAGGGCAGTATGTATGGATTGCGTGCAGATTGTATGGACACAAAATGATTTTAGTGGCTTTATATAGCCCTCCACCTTATTCTAAAAAGGAACTTCAAGCAGTAATGGACTTGACGGCCAGATGGGGGGAGGCTCCGATGTTGATTATGGGAGATGTTAACAACACCATGAATGATTACTGGGATAAAGTACGTCCGGCAGGTATGGAAGCTGGACGGGACGGAATGACTGCATTTGGCACCTACGTGGGGGAGCTGGGGCTGGTGGATCTGTGGAGAGTACGAAATGAGGGTAAGAGGACCTTCTCGTGTCATTCGGCTACACACGGAACACTGTCAAGGATAGACCTGGCTTTTGGGGATACTGCTATGGATGGGATGGTTGGGGAGGTGGAATACCTACAGAGGACTCTATCGGATCATAGTCCTATGGTTGTCACGCTTCTAGTGGGATCTGCTCAGGGTCAGAGGGGAGGTTGGCGTCTTCACCCGACGTGGCTTAAAGTGGTGGATATGGGTGGCATAACCAAAGAACTAGAGCACTTCTTCCAAGTGAATGAAGGGAGTGCTGAGGCCACAGTGGTGTGGGAGGCTATGAAGGCATTTACGAGGGGACTCTTTATAAGTGAGATCTCACGGTGTAAGACCAAAACTAAATTGGCAGATCAACAAATAAAGGATGACTTGACAAGGGCAGAGGCAGACATGATTTTGGCGCCAACGAGTGTAGCTCACAATAGACTAAAATTGGCACAGGAGGCAGTTAATAAACTGCACATGATGCAAGCTGAGAGGAAAAGGGCATTTCAGCAAGCCCAATTCTTTGAGGAAGGAGAGAGAGTGGGTCACTTGTTGGCGGTGATATCTGCGGCACAGAGGGAGTCTTCCAGGGTGTACAGGTTGAGAGACCAAATGGGGACTACTCTGACAGACACAAAGGACATATTGGAGGTCTTCAAGGAATATTACATGGCACTGTACAATTCAAGAGTACGGGACACGGAGGGGGCCGTAGAGGAATTTTTGGAAGGCATCTCACTGTCTAAATTGTCTGAGGAAGATAGGATGAGGTTGGATGAACCTGTGAGTGTGGAGGAGGTGGAATGTGCAATTCTGTCTATGCCCAATAACAAATCACCGGGTGCTGATGGTCTACCTGGGGAGGTGTACAGGGAGCTGGTGGAACTGCTAGCTCCAAAATTGAAATCTGTGTTTGATGAGGCTTTGGTGAAGGGGGCGTTACCGAGATCAATGGAGGAAGCGGTGATAGTGGTTCTGCCAAAGGAGGGGAAAGACCCCATGGATGCGGAGTCGTATAGGCCCATATCGTTGTTGACAACGGATGTCAAAATACTCGCTAAGATCCTGGCCACCTGGCTCACCGGGGTTGCGCATACTGTTATTCACGAGGACCAGTCGGGCTTTATGCCCAACCGCTCCACGGCTGTTAACTTGAGAAGATTATTTCTTAATATGCAGCTGCCTGCTGATAATGGTGGCGGGAGAATAGTGATGTCATTGGACGCTAGAAAAGCATTTGATAGCGTGGAATGGAAATATTTATGGAAAATCATGGAAATAATGGGATTTAGCCCCGCATTCATGGCCTGGGTGAAGTTATTGTACTCATCCCCAAGGGCGGTAGTTAAGGTGAATGGTGAACGGTCCGGGATGTTTGACTTACATAGGGGCACAAGGCAGGGATGCCCGCTGTCCCCGCTATTGTTTGCGGTGGCAGTGGAGCCCCTGGCGGCCAAAATAAGAGCTGAGAGAGGAGTGGTCGGATTTAAATTTGGGAGGCTGGAAGAAAAAATATCACTGTATGCCGATGACATCCTGTTATTTCTGGAAAATGCAGGAGAGGCATTGGGGTGCACGATGGATGTAATTAAACACTTTGGGAGCATTTCGGGACTGGAGATAAACTGGCACAAGTCTTATGTCATGGCTGTAGATAGACCAATAAAAGCGGAGGAGATAGATGAGAGGGGGAAGCAGCTCCAGCTGGTTTCACAATTTAAATACCTTGGGATATGGGTGGCGCTTCCATTGACACGATTCACGGATCTGAATTTAGTTCCTCTGCTAGAGAAATTTAAAAAGAAAATAGGCGCATGGTGCCAATTGGCTTTGACGGTGACGGGTAGAACTAATCTGATTAAGATGGTCCTTATGCCACAACTAATGTACGTTTTGCACAACTCACCGATATGGCTACCAAAAAACGGTTTCAGGGTATTGATTCTATCTTCAGATCCTTGATATGGGGCAAGAGGCAGGCAAGGATTAAATTGGGAACGCTGCAAAATGGGAAGGAGGAGGGAGGATTGGCCGCACCCAATCCCTGGGTCTATTTCTTGGCAGTACAGGGCCAGCATGTCAGGGGATGGAGAGAACCCGATTGTGGAGGGGCAGCTTGCCGGGTGCTGGTACATGTGTGGGGGAGACGCCCACTGGTCCAGGCGTTAGAGGATGGTACCTTTAAGAAATTGGGAGCAATATATCCTACCTTAGGCTTGACTCAGAAGGTATGGGACACTATTAAAAAGATCAGGGGGGTGGACGGGCTGACTAAGTACTCACCGGTGTTGGGCAATGAACATCTGCCGGAACTTAATAAGCTGTGTCAAATGGGCAATTGGAAGGCGCAAGGAGTGAGATATGTGTGCCAGCTGCAGAGTGGAACGGACCTGAAGACCTTTGAGAAATTGAGAGAAGAATTTGATTTGCCTTTGGTATGGGGATTTCAATACTATAGGCTTCGACATGCTTGGAGGGCACAGTGTGGATTGGGAGCCATGACGGTTCAGGGTGACATTGTACTAGACTCTGTATGTATGAAGGGAGGGACGAGGGGAGTCATATCGAGCTTATATCATGACCTACTGCACTCCTATCTGGGGGGAAATCACTTCATTGCAAAGAGTAAATGGGAAAGGGAGGTGGGTACCCTCACAACAGAACAATGGGAGGCAATTCTAGAATATGTCCCGAAGATCTCTCTAAGCGAGCAGGCACGGATCTCCCAATTATACATAATACATAGGACATACAAAACACCGCTGTGCCTGTACAAGGCGGGCTTGAGGGGAGATTCCAGTTGCCCTAGATGTGGCACGGACCAGGCCGGACTGCTACACATGCTATGGTCATGCCCACGGCTAGTGGCTTATTGGTTGGTCGTTGTTAACAAAATTGAGAGGGCTTATACATGTACAATTGACAGAAACCCGGTGCTGTGTGTTTTGGGGGAGGTGGATGGAATACCTGTCTCAGAACATTACAAAGTGGCGATAGCGTGATTGCTATATGTGGCACGCAAACTAATAGCACGAAAATGGACAGATTCGGAACCCCCCACTAGGAGGGAATTTATTGCTCAGACACGTACGGTAATGCATTTAGAGGAAAGCATTTACAGGCGGAGGCATGGAGAGAGAACTTTTGGGAAAATACGGTCCGCATGGATGGCGGTAATATGATTGTCAATGTTCCCAGGTATGCCCGGCATAAGGAGTATTGGCGGGAGGGGGGAGGGGGGAGAGGGTTTTGACTGTATTACTACACGTTATGTGAATTGTTATATGTATATTGATAACTGTTTGCTGTAAATTTTTGAAACCTAAATAAAAAGAATTGGTTTAAAAAAAAAAAAAAGTAGCACTCTGCAATTTTTCAAGTGCAACACCGTCTTTAAACAAATTGTTGGATCAGATACTAAACCAACAATTCACACAAAAAAAACGAAAGAAAATACCCAATGACAATCCTGTTCCAGGGGTTGAAACAAGTTGTACAGTGTGGATAATAAAACTCCTTTTAATTTTCAATTTCATTGAGATATTTGGACATCAAAGCAGCTGAAGTTGCCTCTTTCTTCATTGCACTGATATCAAATATTACTACATATACAATACATTTTATCTTATATAATCTTCTCATTGCATATCTTGAGTTTTGTATATTCTTTCTCGTATTGTGTACTTTTTTTTAATACAATTTGTTATTTAATATTATTTCCATTTAAAACAAAAACTATACCAGTTTGTCAGGAAGATGAATACTCCCCTATGCTCATTTAATAGTTAATAACCGGTTCATTTTCATGCTTTCAAGAGATGCTTTCAATTCTTCAGGTCTCTTATGTAATGAATTACAATTTCTTTCGATACACTAAACACAACCAGGGCAGAAGATAATTAGCCTCTCAGGGCAAGTGTTAAAAAGAAAGATAATATAATATTAATATATATAATTAGCATCTTAGCAGATAATTATTAACAGATACAATAGTTATTTACCTGATCAACGGTTGATAAACTACAAAATTTGATTATCAAGAAAAGCTTATGTATCTTACGTCTCTGAAGTGTTACTTAAAAGGTATGTGCCATCAGAAAATGATCTATTGTTAAATCAGATTTTTGTGTTATTATTTTTTTTTATTTTGACTTCCTTTCAAGAAGAATTTTCAGAAATCTCACTATCATAACAAGCAGAATTACAATGACAGCTTTATACTTTGCTGATAATACAGGATCGAGCATCCACAGTAGGTGATGTCCCTGCTCCCTCTCCCTTCACAATGACCTATGCACACGCTCATTGAATGCTTTAAAACAAAACCTGGATTTGGGGATCCTCTGGCATTCTTCCTTGCAGATCCTCTCCAGTTCTGTCAGGTTGGATGGTGAACGTTGGTGGCTCTCCAGAGATGCTCAATTGGGTTTAGGTCAGGACTCTGGCTGGGCCAGTCAAGAATGGTCACACAGTTGTTCTGAAGCCACTCCTTTGTTATTTTAGCTGTGTGCTTAGGGTCATTGTCTTGTTGGAAGGTGAACCTTCGGCCAAGTCAGAGGTCCAGAGCACTCTGGAAGAGGTTTTCATCCAGGATATCTCTGTACTTGGCTGCATTCATGTTTCATTCAATTGCAACCAGTCGTCCTGTCCCTGCAGCTGAAAAACACCCCCATAGCATGATGCTGCCACCACCATGTTTCATTGTTGGGATTGTATTGGGCAGGTGATGAGCAGTGCCTGGTTTTCTCCACACATACCTCTTAGACTTATCAACAAAAAGTTCTATCTTCGTCTCATCAAACCAGAGAATCTAATTTCTCATAGTGTGGGAGTCCTTCATGTGTTTTTGAACAAACTCTATGCAGGCTTTCATATGTCTTCCACTGAGGAGAGGCTGCCGTCGGGCCACTCTGCCATAAACGACCGACTGGTGGAGGGCTGCAGTGAGAGTTGACTTTGTGGAACTTTATCCCATCTCCCTACTGCATCTCTGGAGCTCAGCCACAGTGATCTTGGGGTTCTTCTTTACCTCTCTCACCAAGGCTCTTCTCCCACGATTGCTCAGTTTGCCTGGACGGCCAGGTCTAGGAAGACTTCTGGTGGTCCCAAACTTCTTCCATTAAGGATTATGGAGGCCACTGTGCTCCAAATCAAGTCCTATCAGTTAAACACAGCTATACTCCAATGAAGGAGTAGAACCATCTCAAGGAGGATCACAAGGAAATGGATAGCATGTGACTTAAATATGAGTGTCTGAGCAAAGGGTCCGAATACTTATGACCATGTGATATTTCAGCTTTGTTTTTTTATAAATTTGCAAAAAATTTCTACATTTCTGTTTTTTTTTCAGTCAAGATGGGGTGCGGAGCGTACATTAATGGAAAAAAAAATGAACTTTTTAGAATTTACCAAATGGCTGCAATGAAACAAAGAGTGAAAAATTTAAAGGGGCCTGAATACTTTCCGTACCCACTGTGTATGTATATATATATATATATATATATATATATATATATATATATATATATATATATACAGTATGTACAGTTAGGTCCATATATATTTGGACAGAGACAACATTTTTCTAATTTTGTTTCTAGACATTACCACAATGAATTTTAAACAAAACAATTCAAATGCCGATGAAGTTCAGACTTTCAGCTTTCATTTGAGGGTATCCACATTAAAATTGTATGAAGGGTTTAGGAGTTTCAGCTCCTTAACATGTGCCATCCTGTTTTTAAAGGGATCAAAAGTAATTGAACAGATTAAATAATTGTAAATAAAATGTTCATTTCTAGTACTTGGTTGAAAACCCTTTGTTGGCAATGACTGTCTGAAGTCTTGAACTCATGGACATCACCAGACACTGTGTTTCCTCCTTTTTGATGCTCTGCCAGGCCTTCACTGCGGTGGTTTTCAGTTGCTGTTTGTTTATGGGCCTTTCTGTCTGAAGTTTAGTCTTTAACAAGTGAAATGCATGCTCAATTGGATTGAGATCAGGTAACTGACTTGGCCATTCAAGAATATTCCAGTTCTTTGCTTTAATAAACTCCTGGGTTGCTTTGGCTTTATGTTTTGGGTCATTGTCCATCTGTAGTATGAAATGACGACCAATCAGTTTGGCTGCATTTGGCTGGATCTGAGCACACAGTATGGCTCTGAATACATCAGAATTAATTCGGCTGCTTCTGTCCTGTGTCACATCATCAATAAACACTAGTGACCAGTGCCACTGGCAGCCATGCATGCCCAAGCCATCACACTGCCTCCGCCGTGTTTTACAGATGTTGTGGTATGCTTTGGATCATGAGCTGTACCACACCTTCGCCATACTTTTCTCTTTCCATCATTCTGGTAGAGGTTGATCTTGGTTTCATCTGTCCAAAGAATGTTCTTCCAGAACTGTGCTGCCTTTTTTAGATGTTTTTTAGCAAAGTCCAGTCTAGCTTTTTTTATTCTTGATGCTTATGAGTGGCTTGCACTGTGCAGTGAACCCTCTGTATTTACTTTCATGCAGTCTTCTCTTTATGGTAGATTTGGATATTAATACGCCTACCTCCTGGAAAGTGTTGTTCACTTGGTTGGCTGTTGTGAAGGGGTTTCTCTTCACTATGGAGATTATTCTACGATCATCCACCACTGTTGTCTTCTGTGGGCGCCCAGGTCTTTTTGCATTGATGAGTTCACCAGTGCTTTCTTTCTTTCTCAGGATGTACCAAACTGTAGATTTTGCCACTCCTAATATTGTAGCAATTTCTCGGATGGTTTTTTTCTGTTTTTGCAGCTTAAGGATGGCTTGTTTCACTTCCATGGAGAGCTCCTTTGACCGCATGTTTACTTCACAGCAAAACCTTCCAAATGCAAGCACCACACCTCAAATCAACTCCAGGCCTTTTATCTGCTTAATTGAGAATGACATAACGAAGGGATTGCCCACACCTGTCCATGAAATAGCCTTGGAGTCAATTGTCCAAATACTTTTGGTCCCTTTAAAAACAGGGTGGCACATGTTAAGGAGCTGAAACTCCTAAACCCTTCATCCAATTTTAATGTGGATACCCTCAAATGAAAGCTGAAAGTCTGAAATTCAACTGCATCTGAATTGTTTTGTTTAAAATTCATTGTGGTAATATCTAGAACCAAAATTAGAAAAACGTCTCTATCCAAATATATATGGACCTAATACTATATATACTGTATATAATAAAATGTATATGTTTCCATAAATTCCTATGAAAGTAAATACGCAATAAGCTATGTATTTAATATTTTTATGCCATATTAATACTATAAAATATTTAATATTTCATTTCAAAGCCAGAGTTGGAGCTGGTACCTTTTTTTTCTTACTAAACCATGACTCTGTATAATACTAAGCTTGAAAATCTAACACATTGCTTTGGCTAGGAATATGATTTTTTCTAAGAATCTGTGATATAAATACTTGGGCCAAGTGCAAATTTGTGTGCAATATTTAATGACCCTACCACAATTGTGTATTTAAGAAATCAACAATCTTATATACGCAGACGATACAACATTGATAGCAGCAAGCGTAGATGGAATGAAGGACTTAGGGAGTGGAAGATGGAATGCTCAAACATCGGACTGCTACTCAATACAAAGAAGACAAAGCTATTGACTTCTGTCAGGATTCCGATTGACCTTCTACAGTTTGACCACTAGTGGCTGCTATTGTTCACCTTAATAGTGTTGCTATCCCACTCCTTACCACTGGAGGCTGCTGCTGTATTCTCCAATTGCCCTTTACTAAGATGGCAGATTCTGAACGTGTGGAATCCATCTTGTTTCCTGTTTGGGCCTACTTAAAGCAGCGTGGATCTCTCACTCATTGCTTGAGTATTGTGTCTAGCTGTTAGCCTGGTTCCAGTCTCCAGCTCCTGAACTTTCTTACCCAGACTGTTCTCCATTATCTCCAGATTGTTTTCCTACAACCCTTTGCTAACTCCAAGAACTTCTACTACTGCTTGATGTTACTGCTTGTTCTCCTTCAGCCACTCGATTCCAGCAGTGCTACACCAGTATCGTAACACTTCTGCCAGATACAACTGGCACACAGTTGAGATGAACTGCGATGATCTGAAAGTTGTAAAGGACTTCAACATACTCTATGATCACTCAAGATGCAGCGTCGACACTGGAAGTCAATAGGAGAATTCCTATGGGCAAATCAACAATGAACTCACTAGACAAGGTTGTCAGGACTGAGAATATTTTTAATTACATTTTGGCCATTTTTGCCCTTTTTCAAGATGGTGACTTTTGTCTCATGTGCCCCTTGTCTTCCTGCTTTATAACTCCACCCCAGCCTCTAATCAGTGCTAGAGTATTCTGCCTGTGACCTGTTCCTGGTGGTTTCCTAGTTTCCTGCTCTGCCCTGCAGATTTGTGTGGATCTTCTGTTACCTGCTCTCAGAGATTCTGCTGCATTCAGTTGTTACCTGTAGTCCTCCTTCTCCTGGCTGCTCCTGCTGCTACCTCTGAGCCTCAGTCTTCACCTGCATTCTGCTAACAAGTAAGCTGGTTTCTGTTCTGACTCACCTGCATTAGATAGCTGCAGAGCATGGGACTGTGCTGCGCTATCAGGGACTTCCTACCCAGGCCTCCCTGGATTATCTAATATATATATTGTATGGACTTCCTTGCATGGACCTGATAAAGACTTCCTTGTTTTCTAGCATCCTCTAGTGTGAACTGTGCTTTACAGATTGCTTTGCTGATTACATTTAGAGCACGGGACTGTGCTTCATTATCTGGGACTTCCTACCCAGGCCTCCCTGGATTATCTAATATATATTGTTTGCACTTCCTTGCATCTATATATATACTTGTGTATGGACTTGATAAAGACTTCCTTGTTTTCTAACATCCTCTAGTGTGAACTGCGCTTTACAGACTTCTCTGCTGATTGCATTTTCCCCTGAGTGTTTATGGACTTTGAGTTTTCGTCTGCACTTGTTTGAAACACCGTGTGTTTATAATATACACTTTGACACCTATAAACTGTGTTCTGTTGTATCTTTGTTCCACGCAAATAGACTCCTGCGGTATCCATTATAATTATTACAAAGGTCTTCAAATCGAGGAACACTTCAATGGTGACGAAGACATGGCTCGTATATAGTCTGGTCTTTTCTGTAGTAACATATGGATGGGAAATCTAGACGATAAAGAAAAAAGACAGGAGAAAAATCACTGCCTTCGAAATGTGGTCCCGGCAATGGTTGTTATCAATGCCATGGATGGCAAGAAGAACAAACAAATTAAGTTTGAAACAAATCAAGCTAGACATGTCACTCGAAGCAAGGATCACCAAGCTAATACTTGCCTACTTTGTACACATTATTTATTATTATAGAGACATTTATTCCATGGTACTTTACATGTGAAAAGGGGTATACATAGTAAAACCAAGTATAATAATCTTGGACAATACAAGTCACCGACTAGTACAGTAGGAGAGAAAACCCTGCCTGCGAGGGCTTGCACTCTACAAGGAATGGGTGAGGATACAGTAGGTGAGGGTAGAGCTGGTCATGCTGTGGTAAAGTGAAATGAGGGTTACTTCAGGTTCTAAGCTTGTTGAAAGAGGTAGGTCTTCAGGTTCCTTTAGGTTTCTTTTGAAGGTTTCCATGGTAGGCGAGAGTGTGATATTTAGAAAGTTCCAGAGTACGGGGATGCACAGGAAATATCTTATATGTCATTGTGTGAAGAGGAGATAAGAGAGGAGCAGAGACTGAGATCTTGTGAGGATCGGAGGTTACTTGCAGGTAAGTACCAGGAGACGAGGTCACAGATGTTTGGAGGAGACAGGTTGTGGATGGCTTTGTATGCCATGGTTAGGGTTTTAAACTGGAGTCTCTGGGTTGTGGGGAGCCAGTAAAGGGATTGACAGAGAGGAGAGGCTGGGGAATAGCAGGGAGACAGCTGGATTAATCGGGCAGCAGAGTTTAGGATAGATTGGAGGGGTGTGAGAGTGTTAGAATGGAAGCCACAGAGCAGGAGGTTGCTGTAATCGAGGCGGTAGATGATAAGGGCATGCACTAGTGTTTTTGCAACTTCTTGATTAAGGAATGTATGGATACAGGAAATATTCTTGAGTTGGGGTTGGCAGAAAGTGGAAAAGGCTTGGATTTGTGGTTTCAAGGAGAGATCAGAGTCTAGGCAGAGAGCTTGAGGGACTGGGGAATGTGAGCTGCCATTTACTTTAATAGATAGGTCTGTTGTGGGGGTTGAGTGAGAAGAGGGAAAGATGGCGAATTCTGTTTTGTCCATGTTAAGATTTAGAAATTGAGCAGAGAAGAAGGATGAAATAGTGGACAGACCTTGTGGGGTTCTGGTTAGTAAGGAGGTGATATTGGGTTCAGAGAGGTAGATCTTTGTGTCATCAGCAAAGAGATGATACTGAAAGCCGTGAGACTCTATGCCGAAGGTGTAGATGGAGAAGAGCAAGGATCCTGTAACTGAACCTTGGAGAACACTGACAGACAAGGGTGCAAGATGAGGAGGTGTGTGAGTGGGAGACGCTGAATATCTGGTCTGTTAGGTATGAAGAAATCCAAGATAGGACCAAGTCTCTAATGCCAAGAGATGAGAGAATCTGTCTCAAGAGGGAATGATCCACTGTTTAAAAGGTAGAGGACAGGTCCAGGAGGAGGAGGATCGAGGAGTGTCGCTTGGATTTGTCAGTAGGTCATTTGTGACTTTAGTCAGGCAGTTTCAGTGGAATGAGGTGGTCGAAAGCCAGATTGTAAATGGTTAAAGAGGAATCAGGAGGAGAGGTGGGAGGACAGTTCAAAATGGACGTGTTGTTCCAGTAGTTTTGAGGCATAGGAGAGAAGTCATATGGGGCGATAGCTAGACACAGAGGATGGGTTAAGGGAGGCCTTTTAAGGATGGGTGTGATCGAGGCAGGTTTAAAGCATGAGGGAAAGGCACCAGTTGTTAGTGATAGGTTGAAGAGATGGGTTAGGGTTGGGATGAAGACTGTGGTGAGGTGTTAAATGAGGTAGGACGGGATCGAGTTAAGTGCACAGGTGGTGAAATGTGATCTGGGGAGTAAAGAGGGAAGTTGATCTTCTGTAGTGGTGCAGAAGCTGGTTTTCTAGGAGGATGGTTGAATAGTTATGAGGAGGGGCTGTGGGGAGAAGGAGGGGCAGCGGGGACTGTAGGCCACAGCTTTCTCTGATGTTATCAATCTTGTGGTTGAAGAATGAGGCAAAGTCTTCAGCTGAGATTACAGGCAAGGGAGAAGGTGCTAGGTGACGGATGAGAGAAAAAGTCTTCAGCTGAGATTACAGGTGAGGGAGAAGGTGCTGGGTGACGGATGAGAGAATTGAAAGTGTTGAATAGCTGTTTAGGGTTGTGTGACGGAGGATATGAGAGATAAGAAGAAGGTTTGTTTTGCTATAGTGAGTGAGGACTTGAAAGTGGTGAGGGACTGTTTGAATATGATGAAGTGCTCATTGGAGTAGGGTCTTTTCCATCTCCGCTCAGCAACCCTGGATGCCCACCTCAGTTCTTTAGTCAGGCTAATGTGCCAGGGTTGCCTGTTGATTGTGCGAGCTTTGGTATGTGTGAGGGGGTTGACCAATTCGAGAGCTGTAGCTGTTGTGAGGTTATATAGAAGCGGCAGCATCTGCATCGTGTCAGGAATCTATGTCTGAAAGAGGGAGATGTGACTTGAAAAGTGAGTGTAAGTCAAGGTGTTTGAGATTTCTGCGAGGGTGTGCAAGTTTGTGAAGTGGGGAATCTGCACAAGGAGAGGAGAAGGAAGAGAATGTGAGTAGGTTGTGGTTAGATAGGGAACAGAGGCAGGTGAAGATGAGGTCCAGTGTGTGGCCATCTTTGTGAGAGGCTGAGGAGGACCATTAAGCAAAGCTGAAAGAGGAAGTGAGAGTTAGAAGCTTAGAGAAAACTGAGTGGAAAGTGTCAATGGGGATGTTGAAGTTGCCCATGATGACAGTGTGGATGTCATTGGAAAGGAAATGAAGTAGCCAGGTGATGAAGTGGTCAAAAAAGGTGGTGGCTAGCCCTGGGGGGTGGTAAATGACAGCAAGTTGGAGGGGGAGTAGGTGTGCACAGAGTGCATCTTAAAATAAGGAAGAGTAACGGAGGGCAGCAGTTGAATTTGGTTGACGGAGCAGTTATCCAACAGAAGAAAACCAACTCCTCTTCCATGGTTGCTGCTGGGGCGGGGAGTGTGAGAAAGATAGCATCCACTGTAAGAAAGTGCAGCTTGAGAGGCTATGTCAGAGGGGGTAAGCCAAGTTTCGGTGATGCCGAGGAAGGAAAGTTTGTTAGTAATGAAAAGATCATGGATGTATGTATGAAAGTTTGCTACAGACAGAGCAAGCGTTTCATTGAGCTTTTGTTAGAGGGACTGTGAAATTGGGGGCTGAGCAAATAGGTATAAGGTTAGAAAGGTTGCGGAAATTTGTGATAGATCGTGGATGGGAGGTAGAAGTGACTGGGGAAGTGGTCAGGAGGTCCAGGATTTGGAGAGATATCACCAGCAGTGAGCAGAAGCAGAGAAAGTGTTAGCACGTGGGAGAGGACATGAGGTGGCTATCTGTGTTTGGAGACACAGGATTTTATGTTGAGGAGCAGTTCTGAGGAGGAGGTGAGAAGGATTGGGAGGATGGAGGGAGAGATGATCAGTTAATTACTAGGTGTATGGATTAGGGGGTTAGTAGGAAGTGAAGGACTATGAGGGTGAGAGTGGAAACAAATATAAACATTGTTTACCGTGACTATGTGTCCAGTTACCTTCAATTGCCCTCTGATTCGATTCTGGTGTAATTCATTGCAGTACACTTATATGCTGCAATTGGATGATGAAGGAGCAGACTAAGTCTATGTAGACTTGTCACTCACAATATATATGCTTAGAAATGCATTCAGATGTGAAACAGAGGGGAGAAGCCTGTACTCATTTTGATCAAAGCCGAGCCAGATGCAGGCTATCATAGGCAGAGTAAACAAGCCGCTCATGAAAAAAAGTGGCAAGGGGGGTAGTGGATTGGTCAGTGGCAAACATACCAGATGGGTACGAGCAACATAGAAAAGGAATATCACAGGTTTGGAAATCTGGATAGCTGTAGCAAACATGCCAGATGGGTACAAGCAGAAGAGACAAGGAATATCACAGGTTGGGAAAGCTGGGTAGCAATAGTAAACATACCAGATCATACAAAGGGAGCAATCACTGGAGAAGGACATTATGGTCTAAAGAATAGAAGGAACAAGGCGAAGAGGAAGACCAGAAACCTGATGACTTTATAAAATCAAGATAATGGTGGAGAAGACCTTGATGGACCTATCTAGGCTTGCACAAGATTGATCTTCCTACAGAGCGTTCATCCATCAAGTTGCCATAGCTTGAGAATGAATTGAAAGCCGTTAAAAATGTACTACATTAACCCTATTACACCATAGAAAAACTAAATATTTAGAAGCATTTAGACAATTTTCAATGTTACAAGCCACAATTACAAAAACATTATTGATCGTAATGCAGGATTAGACTAGGTTCACATTTGTATTTATACAGATGTATGTCATATGGTTAGTGTGATGAAATGGCAACAGGGAGACCCCGCAGAATCTTGCTGTTGCCACCACTTGTGATGGATCCACACCCCGCCACCTGCCTGACGTCACACCATGCCAGACAAAGCAAGTGATACGGATCTACCCTTTGCACCAACATGACTTTCCGCACCCCCTTCAAGGACACGTAAGGTCAGATTGGTACAGTTCTACACAGTCACCCCCTGTCCCCACGGGTACAGAGAGGCACCAGGGAGTGAGCAAAGGTGGCCCACTCACAAGTGGCACCACACTCGTTCACACCCTCTGACAGGCTCAGAGGCTCTTTCACTGGGTCCAGTGAGCAGAGCCTTGTCGGCCTGGTGGAGCTGCCACCAGTTTCTATTTGATATAACGGACTTATATCGGGCTAGAAACCAGCCCGATAGCGTGTTCGTTGGACTGAACAACAGACGTAAGGTTCGTGGATGAAGATAAAAGAACAGCTCAAGGTTAAATTATATATTTAATCGCCGTAAGGGCACACTAAACAATATACTGTATACATAAAGGTTATGCATACACAGTGGTCAGAGTTACAAATACAAAAGTATGGTACAACAAGTATAAGCAGAACTTAAGAGTCAGTTACCAGTGTAGATGGAAAGGCCTGGCTTGTGGAGGAGGGCTGCCACATGAGAGCTTGTGAGCCCTGGCTTGGTGGATGGACTTTTCCCACACTTCTTGATGTTATGACTTCCCCAGGAAAAAGACAATAGGCTCTAGCTACAGAGACCTTCAAACTCTCTGGGTCACTCCCCCTACTGCCCCCCCCCCCGGTCGAGCCCAAGTCTCCACCTTTGTTCTTTCCCAGCTAAGAGCTCCCAAAACTAAAATAGGCCATACGTCCTTACTGGACAGTCCTAGGGAGCTGGTCCTGGTGTCATCGGACCCAGCCAGGCCCCTGCTACGCGTGGATATCAAACATCGGGATCCTAGGGACCCCTGCAAGGCTGTGCTGAGTATCTCCTTTTCCTTACACGCTGGACTATGTTTAAAATTAGGGTTACGTTCCCCATCCCTTCACGTTTCCAACAATCTATTTTGTGTATCACTGAGATGAATTGTTTTCCCATAACTCGCTGTTGAATTATGTTTCTTGGACAAAGAAGCCCATGGCATCGGGGAAGGGACACCCTGTGTAGCTTGCAGCTGCTGCTTGGGATCTCACTCTTCACTTCTCAGCCCCCTCCTTTGCAAGCTGCAGTGTCGAATTTGCATATGTAGAGCTCTGTAAAACCCGCCTGCCAGTGCACAGTGATCGACAGGGGATTACCTTTAATATCTTCACAGGTAGGATGTATACATAAGATGTATTCGAATGTGTGTCCTTCGTCATACTACATTTGTTTGGATTTCAACGTATGCATGACCTAAATGCATCTATACATGATCTAAAATGCATCTATGTTTATATACATTCAAATAAAAATCCCACAAAAAAAAGTATCCTTTTTTATTTTTTCTCAACTAGCTTTTAATGCTAGACATAAAAATGTATACGTTTTAGACGTATTGAAACATACTGCTATATATTTCAACATAGCTTCAGTCCATTAAGAATAATGGAGAAAAAAACATTTTTGTCTATCATTCGTTTTTTATGACACAAAATATGTGATCAACTATGTTTTATGGACGTCCATAAAAATACAATATGAAGTAAATATGTGGAGAACATGTTAACTACTAGTGCAGCTGTGAATACAGCATTGGGGTGAGATAAACCACTTACCAGAAAGCAGCAGCATGGGTCTTTGTGTTTTTGTGCCTATTTCATTCACTCTGCATCTCCGTTCTACCTTTTAATCTCTCCATAGACTTCAATAAGCTACTGTAATTTTAAACCTCATTGAGCTGGCAGTCTGTTTTATTTTAGCCAAGATCTCTTTTAACTATTTTCAGGAGGTAGTAGGGGAAGATGAAATTGCTCATACACAGGGAAAGAAACTTATTTTTCAAATAAATATTCCAAATTTTCTTATATTTGCCTGCATTATTGTTTTATGCAACATTTGAAAAAAACATTAGTCTGATACACCAATCTGAATGAGTCCTCTACAAATTATATTTTTTAGATGTTAGTTCTTATTTAGTATTAAGTAATTGTATTATTATACTGATTTGCTATTTGTAAAACAAACAAAAAACAATTTCTTCTATCTGCTAAGATCACTTATCAAATCCTCTTTATTATCACATTAAACATGTAAATATTGTGAAAATATGGCAGGAACTAACACACATATCACATAAGCTAATGTATACATAGTGGAGTTCACACAAATGATGAATTATATAATTACATATCATATAATTATATAGATAATTTAGTGACAAAAAATGTATTATTGGTAGAGAAAGGTTGAACTTGCTGGACCTAGGTCTTTTTTCAACCTATGTAACTATATTAAATTATAATGCAAATGTCTTGTACAAAGGAAAAAAGTCCGCACCTGTGCAACTGTTTAGCAAATCCCTTGGAACACAATCCAGATGAGAGACTAGAAAAACCACAATATCCAATACGACCTGGTGCATACCAGTGGATGAGTAAATGTCCAAAAACAAAAAAAAGGAATAAAAAGGTAGCACTCACCGATCTTCTTTAAAAGCCAACAATTTATTAATCCATTAAAAAATGGTACAGGGGGAGAATGGAAGGAAACCTCCAGACGACGGCCGTTTCGCGCCTCCTTGCGCTTCAATTAATAAATTGTTGGCTTTTAAAGAAGATCGGTGAGTGCTACCTTTTTATTCCTTTTTTTCAATATTAAATTATAGTATACATTGATAGATTTATAACCTTCCATATAAAAATAGCAATGTCTGTAAACTGGCAAAAGTTTCTTTCACATCTATTGCCTTGCAACTCCTTGGTAGGAATTTTGGCCCACTCATCTTTGCAAAATTGTTGTAATTCTGCCATATTAGAGTTTTCGAGCATGAACCATCTTTTTAAGGTCATGCCACAGCATCTCAATCAGATTAAGGCCAGGACTTTGACTAGACCACTCCAAAGTCTTAATTTTGTTTTTCTTAAGCCATTCAAAGGTGGACTTGCTGGTGTTTTTTGGATCATTGTCCTGCTGCATAACCCAAGTGCGCTTCAGCTTGAGGTCACGAACAGGTGGCCAGACATTCTCCTTCAGGATTTTTTGGTAGACAGCAGAATTCATGGTTCCATTTACCACATCAAGTCTTCCAGGCCCCGAAGCAGCAAAACAGCCCCAGACCATCACTCTACCACCATCATTTCTACAATGGGGTCACTTTTGGGGTTTTTCTGCTGTTATGGCTCCTCAGGGGCTCCGCAAATGTCGCCCGCAAACTATTCTAGCAAAATCTGTTCTCTAAAAGCCAAATAACGCTCCTGCCTTCTCAGCCCTGACATGTGGCCTAACAGTAGTTTCTGACAACATATAGGGCATCAACACGTTCGAGAGGAATTTCACAATAAAATGTGGGGTCCTATTAACTCTTACGTAACTGAAAAATTTGCAGCAAATAAAAAAAATAATACTTTTTATCACTAAAATGTGTTTTTTCCATGTCCCAATGTTATAAAATTCTGTTATAAAATACTCACTACTCTCCCAGATGAAATCCTTAAGCAGTGAAGTTTCCAATATATTGTCACTTTTGTGGGTTTCTGCTGTTCTGGCACCTCGGTCTCAGGTAATGGAGCCCACAATCTATTCAAACAGAATCTGCATTCTAAAAGCCAAGTAGCGCTCTTCCCATCCGATTCCTGCCGTGTGCTCAAACAGTAGTGTACTACCACAAATAGGGTATAACTGTGTTCATTTTAAAATTGCATAACAAAATTATGGGGTCCATATTCTTCTATTAAATTTGGTGCTAAAACAGTATTTTAGTGGAAAAAATGTAATTTAGTGTTTTCACATCTAAATGTTATAAAGTTTCATGAGTCACCTGTAGGTTAAAAATGCCCAGTACACCACTAGATGAATTCCTTGAGGGGTCCAGTTTCCAAAATGCGGTCACTTGTGGGGGAGTTTCTGCTGTTTTGGCATGTCAAAGGCTCTGCAAATGCGACATGGCATTCACAATGTATTCCAGACAAATTTACGCTTCAAAAATCAAATAGCGCTCTTTCTTTACCAAGCCCTGCCATGTGCCCAAACAGCAATTTGTGACCACATATGGGGCATCATCACGTTCAAAAGAAATTGTGTTACAAAATTACGTGGTCCGTTTTCTTCTATTAACCATAGTGAAAAGTACATATTTGGGGCTAAAACAACATTTTAGAGGAAAAAAAATATTTTCTTTTTCTCATCAACATTTTAAAAAGTTCTGTGAAGCATCTAATAGGTTCAACTTTCTCAACATAGCCCTATATGAATTCCTTGATGGGTCTAGTTTCCAAATGGGTGTTACTTAACGGGATTTCTGCTGTTTTGGTACCTCAGGGGCTCTGCAAATGAGACATGGTGTCTGCAATCTATTCCAACCAAATTTACATTCTAAATACCAAGTGTTGCTTCTTCCCTTCTGAGCCTTACCGTGTGTCCAAGCAGAACTTTTTGACTACATGGGGGGTATCACTGTACTCAGAAGAAAGTGGGTAACAAACTCTGGAGTCCTCTTTTTCCTGTTATCTCCTGCAGAAGGGAAAAATTGAGGCTAAAGCAACATTTTCATGAAAAAAATTTTTTTTTCAATATGACAACCGAACGTTATCAAATTTTCTGTAGTATCTGTGGGTTCAAAAGGCTCACTATACCCCTGTATAAAATCCTTGTGGGGAGTAGTTTCCAAAATGGGAAACATCAGGGGCTTTGCAAATGTGACATTTCGCCACATTTCGCCTGCAATCTGTTACAGCCAAATTTGTTTTCCAACATTCAAACGGTGCTCCTTCCCTTTTGAGCCCGGCTGTTTGTCCAAACCGAGGTTTTTGACCACATGTGGGATAACAGCACACTCAGAATAAAATGGGTTACAAAATTTGCAGTCCATTTTGTCATGCAATCCCTTGTAAAAGTGAAAAACATTTGGGCTAAAGCAGCATTTTAGAAGTAATTTTTTTTAAATTCCACTTTGCATTAATTCCTGTATAACACCTGAAGGGTTAAAACAATTTCCTGACAGCAGTTTTGAAGTATTTGAGGGGTGGGTTTTTAAAAATGATAACAGTTTTGGGGAGTTCCCAATATATAGGCCCTCAAGGTCCATTTAAACCTGAATAGGTCCCTAATAGTGTTGAGCATTCCGATACTGAAATATCGGGTATCGGCCGATATTCGCGGTATCGGAATTCCGATACTTAATTCCGATACTTTTGCAATATCGTATACCGGAATCGGAAGTTCCCATAATGCAATGAGCCAGTTTCATTTTATTCAGCCAATGAGGATCCTAAGAAGTGTGGGCACATCCTGTTAGGCATGTAGGCATCTTAACTAATGGCATGGCTGTGATTGGCTGCTGAAATGATGTCATGATGCACTATAAAGCCCACCGCCGCCATTTTCAGCTCACTCTGCTGTGAATTCAGTTAGGGATAGGACGCTGTTGTTCTGAGGGACAGTTTTAGCTACCTATTTGGTCTATTCTGCTTTACCCAAGCTACTTTATAAATCGCTGTGCCTTGCAGCGCTAGTGCACAGTTCTCTGTGCTATTCACCGCTGTCTGCAAGGTCTCTGTGTGTGAGTGCAGCTCACCCTGTAGTGTGTGCTTCAACCACGTCTGGTTGTAGTGCACTCAGCGTGCGTCACTGCCTCATACATTGTCCTTTTTTGCTACTTCATAATTTTTCCTGATATCTCCTATTAGTGTGGTGGTTCCATCCATATTCAGCTAAATTGGTTCCAAACACACTATATATGAGTAGATAGAGAAATTTTTTTTGTCTTGCAGCGCTAGTGCACAGTGCTCGGCATCTGCACTGTTCACTGCTGTCTGCAAGGTCTCTGTGTGTGAGTGCAGCTCACCCTGTAGTGTGTGCTTCAACCACGTCTGGTTGTAGTGCACTCAGTGTGTGTCACTGCCTCATACATTGTCCTTTTTTGCCAATTCATAATTTTTCCTGATTTCTCCTATTAGTGTGGTGGTTCCATCCGTATTCAGCTACATTGGTTCCAAACACACTATATAGGAGTAGTTAGAGGAGCCTTTCTGCAGCATTGTGCCCTGCAGCCCCAGCCAGATTAGTATTAGCCTATTTTTTGTAGCCTCATCTATTGCATTGTAGGTTACCTTCCTACATTGTAATAGCTACAAAAAGTTTGTGATACTATCGGTATTACATCTTTGGGCACATCCAGTGTCTTTTTGTGACAAAAAAAAGCTAAATAAAGTTCACCAAACACTCCACTTTACAGTTGTGTAGGCCCCATTAGCTCATATTAAAGTCTAGTCCACACTTTATAAAATTAGTGTTTCTTATACCTGTTAGCAGCTGTTCAGGAATAAGCACACTAAGCCCTTAGTACTTTTCTGCCTATCTTTATCAGTCTACCAAGATGAAGAAGGCAGGGAGTAAGGCATGTGGTCGTGGGCGTGGAGTTTCTGCAGGGAGAGGACGTGAGGATTCTGTGCCTGCAGGGAGAGGACGTGGGGATTCTGTGCCTGCTGCGGGCACCAGTGACTCAGCATCCCCCAGTTTTACCAGGGAACAGTCCTTTTATGCGCAGCTTTGTAGGAGCTAGCCATACCCCACTGCTGCAGGAGGACCAAATTGAAGCCGTTGTCGGATGGATGGCAGCTAACGCATCGACTTCAATTAGTTCCAGATCCTCTCAGGTCCTGAGCACTGAAGAGCACCCATCTGTCTCTTCACCACCTGCCAAATTGCCCAGGCAGTCAGAGAGCCCTGGACAGGAGCCATCTCTACTTCTGTTCTCTGAATCTCTTGGCTTGGAAAGAGGGGGCCAGCCAAGCAGAATTCGAGAATTTGAAGAAGAGGTAGTATGCAGTGATCCGCAACCGTTTTGTCTCTCTGAATCTGAAGAGGCGGGTGGGCCAGTGCCTATGGTCAGCAGCACACCTCAGTACGCATCTGATGATGAGACTCAGGTGCCACTTTCTGGTGCGTACTGTGCTGTCGAGACTACCCAGGAGAAGCAGTTGTTTGAGGAGGGTGGTGTAGATGATGAGGTCCTTGACCCATCATGGCATGAGGGACAGGAAGGTGGTGGGAGCAGCTCTGAGGAAGAGATTCCCCGAACAGCCCAAAAAGGAGGGAGAGGGAGGGGGCAGACTTGGTTGCCTGTAGCCTCCACTTCGGCACCCATTAGGAGCATGGCTCTTCCAAAATCCAAAGCGGGCACTCCCAAGACTTGCAGTGCCTGGTCCTTTTTTGACAACAGTTGCAGCTGTGTAATCAGAAGGTGAAAAGAGGGAAAAGTGTCAGCAACCTCAATACCACAAATATGTGGAAACATGTGCGGACCAAGCACGTGGTGGAGTTACAAAAACACACTGAAGACCTAGGCCAACCTACAGCGCCACCTACCACCTCTTCAGCTCGTGTTGTAGCCTCTTCCTCCAGCTCACACACAGCTGGTTCGGCTTCCTCACAGGATCTCCATGGAAGAATCTCTGGCACTGTTGTACAGAGACACAGTGTAATTCCACCCACAGCACCACTTTCCCAGTCATCCTCACACTCCCAGGCCAGTCTACAGCCATCGTTAGCACAGGCATGGGAGAAAAGGCGCCCATACTCGGCATACCACCCCCGAGCACAGGCTCTGAATGCTGGCATTGCTAAACTACTGGCCCTTGAAATGCTATCATTCAGGCTGGTGGAGACTGACACCTTCCGTAACTTTATGGCATTGGCAGTCCCACAATAAAACGTGCCCAGACGCTTTTATTTCAGCAGGCAAGCCGTCCCTGCCCTGCAATATCATGTGGAGGGAAAAATTAAACATACGCTACAAAACGCCGTCAGTAGCAAGGTCCACCTAACCACCGATGCGTGGACCAGTAAGCATGGACAGGGACGATACCTTTCCCTCACTGCCCATTGGGTAAATGTTGTGGAGCCGGGTACAGATCTTGAGAGTGGCGCTGTACGTGTTCTGCCAACTCCAAGGATTGCAGGAATCCAGTCTGTACACATTGACTTCTCCTCATACTCCAGTTCCTCTGAATCAGCGCTGCAGGAGCCGTCACGGTCTACCTCCACATCGACCTGTGAACGGTTACCTGTTATGATGACCGATATGAGCACAGCCGTGGCCAAACATCAACAGGCCGTATTAAAATTAATTTCTTTGGGGAATCGAAGCCACACAGCGCAGGAGCTCTGGAATGCCATCAAGCAGCAGAGCGACGTGTAGTTTGTGCCAGCGAATCTCCAGCCAGGCATGGTAGTGTGTGACAATGGCCGAAATCTGGTGGCAGCTCTGGACCTAGGCAACCTCACTCACATCTGGCTCATGTGCTCAACTTGGTCGTGCAGAGTTTTTTGAGGGACTATCCGGATCTTGATGCACTGCTTCACAAGGTCCGCATAGAGTGCGCCCACTTGCGGCGTTCCAGCAACGCAAGATCATGCATTGCAGCTCTGCAGCGCCGATTACGTCTTCCGGAACATCGCATCATATGTGACCTACCCACCAGGTGGAATTCAACGTTACATATGTTGGAGAGGTTGTGTGAGCAGCAGGCAGCAGTAATGGAGTACCAGCTGCCGCAGGCGCAAACATGTCGCAGTGCGCGCCGTTCACACTTCACCACCACTGAGTGGGCCTCTATGAAGGACATTTGCCACATTTTGCGTGCCTTCGATTATTCCACGCGGATGGCGATTGCAGATGATGCACTAGTCAGCATGACTATCCCCCTTATCTGCCTGCTTGAAAAAACACTGCAGGCACTAAGGGACGAGGTTTTGGAAGAGGTGGAGGATGAGGAGTCACAAATGCCATCTGCTTCTCTACAGTCTGCGCAACGTGGTTCCTCACAAAGGCCTAGGCAGGGGACACTTTGTGAGGAGGATGAGGAGGCGTCAATGGATGAGGAAGACATCTGTCCAGAGGAGGGAGGTACACAATGCTCTAGTAGTCAGTATCTAGAGCAAGGGTGGGGTGATGCAGAGCAGGCAGAGATCACGCCTAAAGCAGGGGACAGCGTTTCTTGGCCAGTTGGCAGTCTGCAGCACATGGTTGATTTCATGCTGCAGTGCCTGAGAAACGACTGCCGCATCGCCCACATTCTCAACACGGCTGATTATTGGGTGTCCACCCGCCTAGATCCTCACTACCGGGACAACTTACAAAGCCTCATAACACCATTGAACCAGAAGCGTAAAATGCGGGAGTACCAAGACGCACTGGTGCATTCCATCATGTTCTCCATTCCAACCGAGAGCAGTGCTGCTAGTGCTTTACAAAGCAGCTCAGTGCGTCGAGGCAGTGGAGGAAGCTCTGCACAAAGAGGGAGCAGAAGCAGCGCCTCAGCACAAGGCAAGACCAGTATGGCTGAAATGTGGCAAAGTTTTGTGTCCCCGCCGCCACAAATGTCTACACCTTCACAGACGGCTCCAGTCAGCAGGAGGCAACGTTTCCGTCAGATGGTGACAGACTACATGTCTTGCCCTCTTAGTGTACTCCCAGACGGCTCTTCTACCTTCAAGTTTTGGGTCTGTAAGCTGGATACATGGCCAGAGCTTAGTCAGTATGCATTGGAGGTGCTAGCTTGCCCTGCTGCTAGTGTATTATCGGAACGCGTCTTTAGTGCCGCAGGTGGTGTACTAACAGACCGTCGCATGCGACTATCTTCCGATAACGTTGACCAGCTTACTTTTCTCAAAATGAACAAGGCCTGGATCTCTCATGAATTTGCCAGTCCTCTTCCAGAATAAATATTTGGTTGGCAACAGTATCCAGGTCTCCTGTTGTGTTCATGTTTCTACCACCTGAACTGTAATCCCGGAGCTCCAACACCGCCATCTGCACAGTCAACACTTGCTGCCGTGTTATTGGGGTTCAGTAACGTCAGCTGTTCCCCTGCTGTGCGGACGGCAATTTCTCCTGCTCTGTCCTCATTCACACTACTACAGATTTTAAAGTTGCTCCAATTACACCTCTGGCTCCTCTGTTTTCAGCAGCAGAAGGGAAGGAAGGGAGACACAGATTCTCTACTTCGTGGGTAGGCGGAGCCCCATAGGATAGTCACCTCAGATTGGAAAAAGACGACCGGTCCCTCCAGTATATAGGCTCCTCCTACTCCCATGTTCATCAGTCTTTTTATCTGAGGTCTCAGAGGATAGTCGCTGCTTCGGCAGCTCCTCAGAAGAGTTGTTATTTTATATCCAGCGAGTCCTGGACCCCCCGTGGTCTAGAGGTCTCTGGGGGTCTCGGCGCTGCTGAGACCCCTGACCCTCCCCTGGCAGCTCTGTGTACCCCTTGAGGAGGTTCCCACTTATGCCTGCCGGCCCCGGGGGTACAGGGCGCTCCCTGGCGGAGGCGCACACCACACATCTGAGAGCGTCCCTGCGTGCTCCGCCATAGGGGGGAGCAAAGGGCCATGGCGCCACACATCCCTGAGGATCCCTGTGGCGTTCAGGCGGGTAAGTGCTCTTTGGTCTAAAGAGTATCTTTGACGGCTACGGCAAGTGTACTGCCTGTGTGTTTCTTGTCTATTTCAGACGCTGCCTTGACTGGGGAGCAGAGACGGAGGCCAGTAATTTTTATTTTTATTTTTTATTTGCGCATGCTTTTTCGTTTTTTCTTCCTGCTTTCATTGAGGCAGGAAGCTCCCTGTATTGGCGCGCGTTTTCTTGCTTTTATTGACTTACTTCCTGCCTTCATAGAGGTAGGAAGTTTTCTGCCCTCATTTTTGTTGTTTGAATAAGGCGGGGGCGTGGCCTAGCGGGGGCGTGGCCTAACGGGGGCGTGGCTTGGCGTCTCCTGGCTTCCTGCCGTCATTACTTAGGCAGGAAGCGCTTGGTTGAGCGTGCGCTGGCGGTCCCTGCTTCTCCCTCCGGCATCCAGCGGCGCCTCCTGCTCTCTGCTCCCCGTCCGTCCACACACTTAGGAGGAGCAGTCGCCGCAGTACCGGTGAGTCCCCTCTGCCACTGGCAGGGGTTCTTTGTCAGTGCTGTCTCTCCAGGCTACCTATTAGGAGTCCTCGTGAGCACTGCCGCTTTCTCTCCTAAAGCTATCTACTTCACTGACCTTTTAGGCTGTGTAGTATTATAGTTGCTGTGATGTTAACCCCTTCTGAAAAAGTGGAACTTTAGGGGAAACACATGGTGTTTAAGGGAGTTTCCCCCTATTGATTTTTTGCTTGGCATTTCTGGGGTAGCTCTTTTCTAAGGGTGAGCTTTAACCCTTCAGAGCCTGTCGCATATATATAAAAAAATAAAAAATAAAAAGAAAAAAAAAAAAGAAAAAGAAAAAAATAAAAAAAAAGTGAGTTTTGAAAACAGGCTGTGCAGCTTTCACACTTTTTTGCCATCCTTGTTGTACATCCTGGCATCTGGTGTGGGTGGCATGTCGGATCAGGGGCCTGGGAGTGCAGATCGGTCTCCTGATCCGTTTCAGGTTCAGTCGCACGCCTCTGATACACTCAGGCCTTCTACTACATCAAGTTCAACGCTCAGTGATGTTAAGGTGGAGGCGCTCACTCGCTCCATTGATAGTCTCTCTAGTCTCCTGGGACAGTGGGTGTCAGCTAGATCACACCCAATGCCACGAGGTAAAAAGAGCCGCAAGACTATGGTGGCGTTGTCTCCCTCGCAGAGCGCATCAGAGGCTTCGGATTCACCAACAGATTCGGTTGATGAAATTTCTGAGTCCGAAGAGGAGGATCGACAGGATCGCTCTGTTTCTCTTTCTGGTCGCGTAGATGGGCTTATTAAGGACATGCTTGAAGTATTAGAGCTGTCTGAAGAGCCGACAAGACAGTCTAGGTCGGGCCGTCTGTATCAGAAGACGCGCCGTGTTCGTTCTACATTACCTGCGCATGAGGAACTTAACGAAGTGGTGGAGAAGGAGCATCAGTGTCCGGATAAACGCTTCCGAGGAACGCGTTTTTTTGATGCCCTATATCCCTGTGGGCAACGCGTTTTTTTGATGCCCTATATCCCTGTGCCAAGGAGATGGTTACTAATTGGGTTCCCTCTCCTGAGGTGGATATATCTCTGTCTCAGCTGACCAAGTCTTCCCTGCTTCCTGTTAAAGGGAGAGCCAATCTTCAGGATCCTTTGGACAGAAGATCGGAGTCAGCGGCGAAATCCATCTATGAAACCGTGGGTCATGGTTTCCGAGCGGCCTTGGGGGCCATGTGGGCCGGTGAGGCTTCTCTGCGGTGGTTGTGACGCGCCCCCTGGGCCAGTGTTGTTTGGGGGATACCCGGAGCCGGATCAGATGGGGGTTGTAGTCTCCGAGTGGCGGTGACCTGGTCCGTGCCCAGGGTGTCAAGCTCAGTGTGTGGCAGTCCTACAGATGTTGCTGGATGTTCTTTAGTGTCGACTACGCCACCCGTTGATTTGCGGTCAATACGGCCGCCGCTGCAGCAGGGTCCGCTGAGGCTGGTGGTGTGTGTGCAGCTTCTGGTAGTATAACCCCCAACGGGAGGGGTATAGCCTCAGGGGGTCAGTTGTAGAGGGTGGTGGTTGTGGTGGTGCAGTGAGGATAGCAATAAGACTCAGAGTCGGGCTGTGCAGTTCAGGGTTTTTACTTACTGCTGTTGTTCTGGTCACTCCGGCCTTGAGTGACCGCCCGAGCCGTGCTGCGTCCACCAGGTCCTGGACTCGGCCAACCCCCAGGTAATTCTGGAGCGTGATCCTGAGCTCCCTTTCTGACGTTCCTTTTCTCTGGCCTTCCCCACCAGGGATCCACCTATGTCCGGCTCCCTCGGGTCTCTTGGTGGGTACACCTCTTCTGGGTTCCCTGACCCTATACTTGGTCTGCCTTCCTGGTGGATTTAGTGGGGGGGTCGTGGCAGATCCTGCCCACAACCTCCGGTCTCTGGCTGAGGATTAGTGCCCTCCACCAGCTTGGGATCCGGTACCCTTGTGCCAACCCTTCACCCTGTTGCTTGTATTTGGGCTCTTGGGGTTCCCTCTTCTTCCCCTCTGGGTCCTTCTGACTCCTCTCTCTCTTCTTTCAGGACTGCTTGACCCTCTACAACAGACTGACTAGTAGCTGTCTGCCTGTCTGACTGTCTGACCCTGATCTAAGATGGTTCCCACCTTATATACTCCCTCTATGTGTGAGCTCAGGTGACCAGCACCCAATGAGCTCCTAGCATTACCCAGACTGCTCCCCCTATCTGCCCCTACACTACTGGGATGTTCCACCCCCCTCCCACTCCAGCCAGGGACAGACACTATCGTACCTGCACATAAACTGGTGGGAGTACCGTCGGTCTGTCCCCCGGAAATGGGATGTATGTAGTGTATGCAGCCTACTGAGCTCAGTTCCACACTCCATCCTTACCCGGGAGTGGAATACCACACCTCTGGCTTGAGGTGTAATACCCCTGTAGCAGCCGAATCCTCAGGGTGCTACAGTTGGATCAGCTGCGTGCGGCGTGGCAGGATGGGACTTCGCGCTCAGAAGTGGAAAAGCTTTTTCAGCGAATGGAAGAAGCTATGTGTTATGGCAGAGATGCAGTACTGGACACTGCTTCAATTCTGTCCAGGGCTCAGGCTTCGGCAGTCACGATTAGAAGAGCTCTGTGGCTTAAACAGTGGACCGGGGATGCAGTATCCAAACAGGGATTGCTTAGTCTGGCATATAAGGGCGGTCAGCTCTTTGGTTCAGATCTTTCGGAACTAACTGCCAAAGCTAAAGCTAAGGATGTTACTCTGCCTGGGAAAAAGGCAGTGGCATCCACAGCCAGCAGGACAGGGCCCGGCAGAGGTCTTCGGTCCTTTCGGGCCAGGGGACGATTCAGTCAGCCTTCTTGGAGATTGGGTCGTCCCTCATCCTCCGGCAGATCCGCCCAGAAATCTTGTACTCCTTGGAAGCAACGGTCCCGTCAGGACAGAAGGGAGGTTGATAAAAAGTCCGCTAAGGCTGACTGACGCCAGGGATCCCCCCGAGGGCTCTCGGGTGGGAGGTCATCTGCTACAATTCGGGTCAATCTGGGCATCCCACATAGCAGACGCCTGAGTGACACGGGTTATGTCGGCAGGCTATTTCATAGAGTTTCATTCGCTGCCTCCAGACAGGTTTCGTCTGACGGGCATTCCGTCCATGCCAAGACTGGCTGCCGCACTGTTTCAGGAGGTCGACTCTCTCCTACAGCAGGGTGTGGTGGTTCAGGTTCCTCCGGAAGACCATGGAAAGGGTTTTTATTCCGACCTTTTTGTGGTCCCCAAAAAGGAGGACAAGTTTCGTTCGGTGCTGGATCTCAGGGATTTGAATATTTACGTCCGGACACGGAAGTTCCACATGGAGTCTCTCCGATCGGTGATAGTGACCCTGTTGCAGTACGATTTCTTGGTGTCCATAGACATCCGCAATGCCTATTCGCATATCCCTATCGGCAGGGCTCACCAGCGTTTCTTGCGTTTCGCTATAGGTCAAACCCATTACCAGTTTGTGGCCCTGCCTTTCGGGTTGGCCTCAACTCCCAGGGTTTTTACAAAAATTCTGGCTCCTCTCATGGCACTTCTTCGAAGACAGGGGGTTACGATCCTCCCCTACCTGGACGACTTGTTCATAGTGTCACCCACAGCGGAGGAGGCAATAGCGGCTCGCGATCTCTCCCTTCAGTACCTAATGGACTTCGGGTGGCTGATTAATTGGAAGAAATCGTCATTGGAGCCAGCACAGTCCATTCTTTTCCTGGGGATGCAGTTCGATACTGTTCGGGCAGTTGTGTCCCTGCTTCCTGTCAAACAGACGAACCTTCGTCTTCTGGTCCAGGCTATGAGGTCGGCGCTGTCAATGTCCCTTCGGGAATGCATGCGCCTTCTGGGTCAAATGGTGGCAACTATGGAAGCAGTACCATTTGCACAATTTCATTCCCGGGATCTCCAGAGCCTTATTCTGACCCATTGGGATCGATCGCTAACTTCTCTGGATCGCTCAGGCATTATCTCCCGCAGGGTGCGAGAATCTCTTGGATGGTGGTTACGTCCGGAGACTCTATCCGTGGGGAAATCCTTCCTTCCTCCGAGATGGTCAGTGGTGACAACCGATGCCAGCCCGACAGGCTGGGGGGGAGTTTGGAACAACCTCTGGATTCAGGGAGTCTGGTCGCCAAAGGAGTCATCTCTCCCGATCAACATTTTGGAGTTGAGAGCAATATTTCTCTGCCTCCAACATTGGACGGTCTTATTGAGCGGTCTACCGGTCCGGATCCAGTCGGACAACGCTACGGCTGTCGCGTACATCAACCACCAAGGCGGGACGAGGAGTTCCAGTCTCATGTCGGAGGTCTCTCGGATCCTGGTCTGGGCCGAGTCCAAAGTTCCAGCAATCTCTGCAATTCACATTCCAGGGGTGTTAGATATCTCGGCGGACTTCCTCAGTCGCGAGCAAGTGGACCCTGGGGAATGGAGTCTCCATCCAGAAGTGTTTTCTCTGCTGTGTTCCCGTTGGGGGACTCCTCAGGTGGACTTGATGGCATCCAGGCTGAACGCCAGGGTTCCGACGTTCATGTCCAGGTACAGGGACCCGGAGGCGGTGGCGGTGGATGCTCTAGTGGCCCCGTGGGGTCAGTTCAAGCTGATCTATACGTTTCCGCCGATATCCTTACTACCTCTGGTGATCCGACGGATCAAACTCGAAAGGGTATCAATAATTCTGATAACACCAGACTGGCCGCGGAGGACATGGTATTCGACGCTGGTGTCTCTTCAGGCGGCACCTCCGTTTCCGCTGCCCCTTCGCCCGGACTTGCTCACTCAGGGGCCCATTCGTCATCCAGCGTGGCTCTTGAGACCGAGATCTTGACCCGTCGCGGTTTTTCGCCCGAGGTCATTGCTACCTTGCGGGCGGCCCGGAGTCCAGCTACGTCCAGGATTTATCACAGAACTTGGGAGTCTTTCTATTCATGGTGTTCTGGATCCTCAAGAAACCCGAGGGTTTTTTCCATCCCCAACTTCTTGGCCTTTCTGCAATCTAGTCTGGCCAGGGGTTTGGCAGTTAGTACGGTGCGGGGACAGGTATCTGCTCTTTCCGCACTTTTTAGGAAGGCTATTGCCTCTCGCAGGGATGTGCGCTCTTTTTTTCGCGGAGTCGCACGTCAGTTTCCGCCACGGAGGGCAGTTGTGGCTCCATGGCGGCTTAATCTAGTCCTGGAAGCCCTTCAGCATAGGCCTTTTGAGCCTATGGATTCTGCTAAACTTTCTCTACTTTCTTGGAAGGTGGCCTTCTTGGTGGCAGTCACCTCTTTGAGAAGGGTATCGGAATTGGCAGCACTTTCTTGCTCACCTCCTTTTCTGGAATTTTTTCCGGATCGCGTGGTACTTCGTACTCATGAAGATTTTTTGCCTAAGGTAGTGTCACAATTCCACATTAATCAGGACATTGTGTTGCCTTCTCTTTGTCCTGGACCTAAGAATCCAAGGGAGCGGGCCTTGCACTCGTTGGACTTAGTGCGGGCATTGAAGTTCTATCTTACGATCACCCAAGGTTTTCGGAAGTCGGACTCTCTTTTTATAATTCCGGCAGGTCATCGGCGTGGTCAACGTGCTTCCAAAGACACGATAGCTCGGTGGATCCGTTCAGCTATCCTGGAAGCGTACCGGCTCAAGGGCGAGCCTTGTCCGGTTAAAGTTAAAGCTCATTCCACGAGAGCCATTGGCTCATCGTGGGCTTTTCATCAGGGGGCCTCGGCAGTGCAGCTCTGCCGGGCGGCCACCTGGCGCTCCGTTCACACCTTTACTAAGTTTTATAAGGTGGACGTAAGTGCTTCAGCCGATGCAGCCCTGGGACGCAGGGTCCTGCAGGCGGCGGTAATTTAAGTTATCCCTTTACTTAGTTTTCCGTTATTTAGCGCGGTTTACGCTCTTGCCTAAGTTTTGGGGTATGGAAGCTTCTGCCTCTACCCTTAAGTAGGTACTGCTTTAGGACGTCCGACGAAGTAGAGAATCTGTGTCTCCCTTCCTTCCCTTCTGCTGCTGAAAGCCGGATTTTGGTAAGAACTTACCTGTAAAATCCTTTTCAGCGAAGGAAGGAAGGGAGACACAGCACCCTCCCAGGGCGGAAGTGTTTTTTTGTGTTTCTAGATGCAGCGCGTCTCCTTCCTGATGTCGATCTTCTGGACTGGTTTTAGCGCTCTACGGCTCTCCTCCCAGTTTCGCCAGCTCTACACAGTTGTCACGTCCAATGGGGTATGCCTAAGACTGTGTGTTTCTATTACATAACCTGTTTTCTCTCATTTCTGAAATTTCAGAAGGGGATATGTTGTTCTGCTGGTTGGTCTGCTCTTCCTTAGCTTGTGTACGGACTGATGAACATGGGAGTAGGAGGAGCCTATATACTGGAGGGGCCGGTCGTCTTTTTCCAATCTGAGGTGACTATCCTATGGGGCTCCGCCTACCCACGCAGTAGAGAATCTGTGTCTCCCTTCCTTCCTTCGCTGAAAAGGATTTTACAGGTAAGTTCTTACCAAAATCCGGCTTTCAGTATTATCCCTGAGCTCCAACACCGCCAGTTGGCGCTCGGAAGTGCCGTCTGCACAGTCAACACATGCTGCCGTGTTATTGGGGTTCAGTAACATCAGCTGTTCCCCTGCTGTGCGGACGGCAATTTCTCCTGCTCTGTCCTCATTCACACTACTACAGATTTTAAAGTTGCTCCAATTACACCTCTGGCTCCTCTGTTTTCAGTATTATCCCTGAGCTCCAACACCGCCAGTTGGCGCTCGGAAGTGCCGTCTGCACAGTCAACACTTGCTGCCGTGTTATTGGGGTTCAGTAACGTCAGCTGTTCCCCTGCTGTGCGGACGGCAATTTCTCCTGCTCTGTCTTCATTCACACTACTACAGATTTTAAAGTTGCTCCAATTACACCTCTGGCTCCTCTGTTTTCAGTATTATCCCTGAGCTCCAACACCGCTAGTTGCTGCTCAGAAGTGCCGTCTGCACAGTCAACGCTTGCTCCAGTGTTATTGGGGTTCAGTAACATCAGCTGATCCCCAGCTGTGTGTCCGGCAAATTCTCCTGCTTTGTCCACATCCACTGTACTACTGATTTAAAACTTGCTCCAATTACACCTCTGGCTCCTCTGTTTTTAGTATTTACCCTGGGCTCCAATACCGCTAGTTGCTGCTCAGAAGTGCCGTCTGCACAGTCAACGCTTGCTCCAGTGTTATTGGGGTTCAGTAACGTCAGCTGATCCCCAGCTGTGTGTTCGGCAAATTCTCCTGCTTTGTCCACATCCACTGTAGTACTGATTTGAAACTTGCTCCAATTACACCTCTGGCTCCTCTGTTTTTAGTATTTACCCTGGGCTCCAATACCGCTAGTTGCTGCTCAGAAGTGCCGTCTGCACAGTCAACGCTTGCTCCAGTGTTATTGGGGTTCAGTAACGTCAGCTGATCCCCAGCTGTGTGTTCGGCAAATTCTCCTGCTTTGTCCACATCCACTGTAGTACTGATTTGAAACTTGCTCCAATTACACCTCTGGCTCCTCTGTTTTTAGTATTTACCCTGGGCTCAAATACCGCTAGTTGCTGCTCAGAAGTGCCGTCTGCACAGTCAACGCTTGCTCCAGTGTTATTGGGGTTCAGTAACGTCAGCTGATCCCCAGCTGTGTGTCCGGCAAATTCTCCTGCTTTGTCCACATCCACTGTACTACTGATTTAAAACTTGCTCCAATTACACCTCTGGCTCCTCTGTTTTTAGCATTTACCCTGGGCGCCAATACCGCTAGTTGCTGCTCAGAAGTGCCGTCTGCACAGTCAACGCTTGTTCCAGTGTTATTGGGGTTTAGTAACGTCAGCTGATCCCCAGCTGTGTGTCCGGCAAATTCTCCTGCTTTGTCCACATTCACTGTACTACTGATTTAAACTTGCTCCAATTACACCTCTGGCTCCTCTGTTTTTAGTATTTACCTTGGGCTCCAATACCGCTAGTTGCTGCTCAGAAGTGCCATCTGCACAGTCAACGCTTGCTCCAGTGTTATTGGGGTTCAGTAACGTCAGCTGATCCCCTGCTGTGTGTCCGGCAATTTCTCCTGCTCTGTCCACATTCACACTACTACAGATTTTAAAGTTGCTCCAATTACGCCTCTGGCTCCACTCTGTTTTTAGTATTTACCCTGGGTTCAAGCACCGCCAGCTGTTTCCCCGCAGTGTCTTTGGCACGGGTACTCCCTCCTGCCCAGCCTGGTTCCAGCATGCCAGCTGTTTCCGGGTAGTGTCAACGTCACTTTGCCTCCAATGCATTGTCCTGTCGTGTTGCGGTCGGGTTAGCCGACTCTATGGTGCCTGCAGTTTAGGTGACTCATATGTGGGCTGCGGGATCTGGCAATGAAGGCTGGTTCCATAGTGCCAATAGGACAAGCACCCCCTGTAGGACTGTGGGTTTTGGTAACTGCGGCCGGCTCGCGGCCTTGAAACTTTTTTTTACATGGGTACCTTCTGCTACCCATCCGGGTTCCAGTACCGTCAGCTGGTCCTCGGCAGTGCCTTTGGCTTAGGTGCCTCCTTCTCGGTATCCAAGTTCCACCAACATCTGCTGGTCCTTGGTAGTGCTTTCTGGCACAGGTACCTCCTACTTAGTAACCGAGTTCCAGTACTGTCAGCTGGTCCTCGGTAGTTCCATTGGCTCTTGTACCTTCTGCTACCCATCCGGGTTCCAGTACCGTCAGCTGGTCCTCGTTAGTTCCATTTGCTCTTGTACCTTCTACTACCCATCCGGGTTCCAGCACCGTCAGCTGGTTCTCGGCAGTGCCTTTGGCTTAGGTGCCTCCTTCTCGGTATCCAAGTTCCACCAACGTCTGCTGGTCCTTGGTAGTGCTTTCTGGCACAGGTACCTCCTGCTTAGTAACCGAGTTCCAGTACCGTCAGCTGGTCTTCGGTAGTTCCATTGGCTCTTGTACCTTCTGCTACCCATCCGGGTTCCAGTACCATCAGCTGGTCCTCGGTAGTTCCATTGGCTCTTGTACCTTCTGCTACCCATCCGGGTTCCAGTACCGTCAGCTGGTCCTCGTTAGTTCCATTTGCTCTTGTACCTTCTACTACCCATCCGGGTTCCAGTACCATCAGCTGGTTCTCGGCAGTGCCTTTGGCTTAGGTGCCTCCTTCTCGGTATCCAAGTTCCACCAACGTCTGCTGGTCCTTGGTAGTGCTTTCTGGCACAGGTACCTCCTGCTTAGTAACCGAGTTCCAGTACCGTCAGCTGGTCTTCGGTAGTTCCATTGGCTCTTGTACCTTCTGCTACCCATCCGGGTTCCAGTACCGTCAGCTGGTCCTCGGTAGTTCCATTGGCTCTTGTACCTTCTGCTACCCATCCGGGTTCCAGTACCGTCAGCTGGTCCTCGTTAGTTCCATTTGCTCTTGTACCTTCTACTACCCATCCGGGTTCCAGTACCGTCAGCTGGTTCTCGGCAGTGCCTTTGGCTTAGGTGCCTCCTTCTCGGTATCCAAGTTCCACCAACGTCTGCTGGTCCTTGGTAGTGCTTTCTGGCACAGGTACCTCCTGCTTAGTAACCGAGTTCCAGTACCGTCAGCTGGTCTTCGGTAGTTCCATTGGCTCTTGTACCTTCTGCTACCCATCCGGGTTCCAGTACCGTCAGCTGGTCCTCGTTAGTTCCATTTGCTCTTGTACCTTCTACTACCCATCCGGGTTCCAGTACCATCAGCTGGTTCTCGGCAGTGCCTTTGGCTTAGGTGCCTCCTTCTCGGTATCCAAGTTCCACCAACGTCTGCTGGTCCTTGGTAGTGCTTTCTGGCACAGGTACCTCCTGCTTAGTAACCGAGTTCCAGTACCGTCAGCCGGTCTTCGGTAGTTCCATTGGCTCTTGTACCTTCTGCTACCCATCCGGGTTCCAGTACCGTCAGCTGGTCCTCGGTAGTTCCATTGGCTCTTGTACCTTCTGCTACCCATCCGGGTTCCAGTACCGTCAGCTGGTCCTCGTTAGTTCCATTTGCTCTTGTACCTTCTACTACCCATCCGGGTTCCAGTACCGTCAGCTGGTTCTCGGCAGTGCCTTTGGCTTAGGTGCCTCCTTCTCGGTATCCAAGTTCCACCAACGTCTGCTGGTCCTTGGTAGTGCTTTCTGGCACAGGTACCTCCTGCTTAGTAACCGAGTTCCAGTACTGTCAGCTGGTCTTCGGTAGTTCCATTGGCTCTTGTACCTTCTGCTACCCATCCGGGTTCCAGTACCGTCAGCTGGTCCTCGGTAGTTCCTCAGCCTTCTTGTACCTTCTGCTACATTTCCAAGTTCAAGCTTTTTGAAATGGTTCTTGGTAATCACTCTGGATCTCCCTGGCGAGGACCCTGAAGACGAGGACCCTGAAGACCACCCCGAAGAAGATGAAGACCTCGAAGACGAGGACCCTGTAGACGAGGACCCTGAAGACCAACCCGAAGAAGACGAGGACCCCGAAGACGAGGACCCTGAAGACGAGGACCCTGAAGACCAACCCGAAGAAGACGAGGACCCCGAAGACGAGGACCCTGAAGACGAGGACCCTGAAGACCACCCCGAAGAAGACGAGGACCCTGAAGACGACGACCCTGAACACGAGGACCCTGAAGACCACCCCGAAGAAGACGAGGACCCCGAATACGACGACCCTGAAGATGAGGACCCCGAAGACGACGACCCTGAAGACCACCCCGAAGAAGACCAAGAAGATGACCCTGAAGAAGTTGACCAAGAGGACAAAGAAGAGAAGACAACCACCAAGATACAGAAGAACAAGAGACAGAAAACCAAGAAGCAGAAGTACAAGAAGCTGCAGAACAAAAAGCGGAAGAACATTAAGCATAAGACTAAAAATCAGAGCAAAAGATAATATCTAAATTATAAGCAGAAGATGACTAAGCAGTGTATGGGGGTGAGTCCGTTCCTCCTCGTGGTGCCCCTGGAAAAGACCTGCTGCTGCAGGCCAAACTGAACGCGGACAAATCCTGTTGTAAATCTTTTGTGACGGGCAGAACGAAAGGTGTAATGTTCAAACTTTTATAGATAACAACTACAGGAATGCCTGTCACAAATAAGAATATGATGAAGAAGAAGAATATAAAGAAGATGAAGAAGTAGAATATGAAGAAGAATAATAGTTGAATAAGAAGAATATGAAGAATGTAAAAAAAAGAATAATATGAAGAAGGTGAAGAAGAAGAAGATGAAGAAGGTGAAGAAGAAGTTGATGAAAAAGATGCTGATGCTGAGGATGATGAAGGAGAAAGTGTGGGAGAAGTAAAAAAGAAGGTGAAGAGCATGGAAGTAGTGAAACATAAATATCTGACAAAATATAAAAATACTTAACATAGTCAATATTTCCGTAACTCAGAACGTCTTAAAAAAAAAAATTAATTCCTGCTATTCCATTTGATTGGGCTAAACCTCTATGCCTTTATTGTCTCCCCCACCTCCCCCAATACATTCTACATTATTCTTAGTTGTTTTCCTTCATGTAGAATTAACCTACAAGGAAAGAAAGGGTTTATTTTCATTCCGATATTTCTGTCCCATTGACTTGCATTGGTTTCCGGTATCTTATCCGATATCCGATACTTTTGGGGTATCGGTCCGATCCAATCCGATCCGATATTTCCCGATATCGGAAGGTATCGCTCAACACTAGTCCCTAAAGAAACAGGTTTTGTAAATTTCTTGAAAAAAATGAGAAATTGCTGCTAAACTTTTAACCTCTCTAACTTCCTAACAAAATAAAATGTTGTTTGGAAAATGATGCAGATGTAAAGTAGACATATGGGAAATGTTATTTATTAATTATTTTGTACAGTGTGGCTAACTGGTTTAAGGATATAAAGATTGAAAGTTTGAAAATTAGTGCAGGACTGTAAATAGGGAATAATGTCACTCTGTATAATTTTTCAGATTTAGCTGTTGTCAGGCCAATTGTTGGAGTAACTTGGAAAATTAAAGGCGTGTAAGAGAGAATGGCATGACCAGATTTCCCATCAGAAAAGACCATTCAATTTACATTGATCGTTTAGGATATTGCAGAAGTGAAGCAGGAGTCAATCAATGGGGCTCGAAGTTTAAAAATGTCCATTTTGGTCTTCACATGCAAACTAGAAATACAATAGTTAAATGTGGCTTGCACTTTTAAAAGTAATAGCTGCTGAATAAACTTGACACGTTGCATTTTATAGTTATGATATCTGTATCCAGCAAAAATAAATAATACATTATTGCAAATGCAATCATTCAAAATTCCATTTTTGAGAATAAATTATGAAATAGTTGTCACAGCTGTTGCAGTAATATATTAAATAACAGGTGACATTCACTAAACTCAGTTATGGGAAATAAGAAAAATTAAGGAACTGAAGTTGACATGCAGTATGTTAAATTAGCCAAACTTGAGAAGCAAAAAGGTTTTAATTCTAGCAATGAACAAAAATCAATTCAGACTGAGAGCTGTGTCCAAAAGTAAATGTAGTTAGATGACTCTGGGGGAATTCAATGTCAGTCTATGTTTCACTTTTTTTGGTATAAATAGTGGTTAACATGTGAAGGTAACCTCTGTCCAAACGCCCTACTATGGGGTTCTTCTAGTGACAGACCCATTTCATGAGCTTGAATTGAAGGACACTCTATACTTATCTCTCCATAACAGGTTCTTCCCTGAAAAAGTCATTTTATTGGGGGTGCAATATTACAGCTTTAGGACCATAATCATATCTTGTTCTGCCCTAGCACGATCACCACATATGCCCAATTTATACAATAGAGAAAACGTATTAATGCAGTTATGCTCGCTTTGGTAACTTTCTGAAATGCATTTTTGTACTGGAAATCACCATCCTTCAAAGTTATTTTTTGAGATCTGGTGTCAAAATTAGGACTCCAGAGTTAGGTATCCTTTTAAAGCATATATTCGGATCTAGGTAATAAATTGTACTGTGTAATGCACAATTGCTGTTGGTAAACTTATTCAATACATCAACTTTTTCACAACATATTACAAAAGTGGGGAAAAGCTATCAAGCTAAATGTACCCAAAAACTGTTTTGATTTGCACCATATTTTTTATGTTTTGCAATAACTTTATGATCCTTGTCCCACAACAGGGTGTGGCTTCAAATAAAGGATCTTAAAGGGGAGTGGCCTAACAAGCAACATCAATACCAGCACCAAAAAATATGCAACATTTGGCAGAAATATTTGTTACTAAGTAAGCAAGCCAATGTAGGTTGTAATGTAGGTTAAACAGTCTAAAGACGTGTAAAATTTGTTAAAAAGCTTTATTAATTCTGGTGCAACTTAGACTGCTTAAAATGAAATTTTTATTTTAGCATAGATAAAAATTATTATTAAAAAAAGTACATCTATGACACAAGACAATCATAGCTGATGAGAAAAAAGACAGCATGATGTCAATTCCCAAAGTAGATCAATGTATAAATGCAATATAATAGTTGCTCAAATAAATGTAGAAGTATACCATACAATATAAAGTCCAAATAATGCAAACGGATACCAATGTAGAGGGAATATCAAGGAAAAGACTAATTATAGATAGAGACTATAGTTAGAGTAAGGTACCATAAAGAGAAGAAACCATACAAAGGGGAGTATAAACACAGTGGCAAAAGAAAAGGGGAAATCTCACCAGACCATATGGAGAACCGCACTCAATGCGCGTTTCGCATCCAAGCTTCGTCAAGCTTCGTTTAGCTATGTTAAAATAAAAATTTAATTTTATCTATTCTTTTGTGCCTTGCACTTTTTTCTATCGGCTTTATTCTATTCTTAGGTGCATTCTACTTACTCTATGCTCCTCATATATATACAGTACAGACCAAAAGTTTGGACACACTTTCTCATTTAAAGATTTTTCTGTATTTTCATGACTATGAAAATTGTACATTCACACTGAAGGCATCAAAACTATGAATTAACACATGTGGAATTATATACTTAACAAAAAGGTGTGAAACAACTGAAAATATGTCTTATATTCTAGGTTCTTCAAAGTAGCCACCTTTTGCTTTGATGACTGCTTTGCACACTCTTGGCATTCTCTTGATGAGCTTCAAGAGGTAGTCACCGGAAATAGTTTTCACTTCACAGGTGTGCCCTGTCAGGTTTAATAAGTGGGATTTCTTGCCTTATAAATGGGGTTGGGACCATCAGTTGTGTTGAGCAGAAGTCAGGTGGATACACAGCTGATAGTCCTACTGAATAGACTGTTAGAATTTGTATTATGGCAAGAAAAAAGCAGTTAAGTAAAGAAAAATGAGTGGCCATCATTACTTTAAGAAATTAAGGTCAGTCAGTGCGAAAAATTGGCCAAACTTTGAATGTGTCCCTAAGTGCAGTTGCAAAAACCATCAAGCGCTACAAAGAAACTGGCTCACATGAGGACCGCCCCAGGAAAGGAAGACCAAGAGTCACCTCTGCTTCTGAGGATAAGTGTATCCAAGTTAACAGCCTCAGAAATTGCAGGTTAACAGCAGCTCAGATTAGAGACCAGGTCAATGCCACACAGAGTTCTAGCAGCAGACACATCTCTTCAACAACTGTTAAGAGGAGACTTTGTGCAGCAGGCCTTCATGGTAAAATAGCTGCTAGGAAACCACTGCTAAGGACAGGCAACAAGCAGAAGAGACTTGTTTGGGCTAAAGAACACAAGGAATGGACATTAGACCAGTGGAAATCTGTGCTTTGGTCTAATGAGTCCAAATTTGAGATCTTTGGTTCCAACCACCGTGTCTTTGTGCGACGCAGAAAAGGTGAACGGATGGACTCTACATGCCTAGTTCCCACCGTGAAGCATGGAGGAGGAGGTGTGATGGTGTGGGGGTGCTTTGCTGGTGACACTGTTGGGGATTTATTCAAAATTGAAGGCATACTGAACCAGTATGGCTACCACAGCATCTTGCAGCGGCATGCTATTCCATTCGGTTTGCGTTTAGTTGGACCATCATTTATTTTTCAACAGGACAATGACCCCAAACACACCTCCAGGCTGTGTAAGGGCTATTTGACCAAGAGGAAGAGTGATGGGGTGCTACGCCAGATGACCTGGCCTCCACAGTCACCAGACCTGAACCCAATCGAGATGGTTTGGGGTGAGCTGGACCGCAGAGTGAAGGCAAAAGGGCCAACAAGTGCTAAGCATCTCTGGGAACTCCTTCAAGATTTTTGGAAGACCATTTCCGGTGACTACTTCTTGAAGGTCATTAAGAGAATGCCAAGAGTGTGCAAAGCAGTCATCAAAGCAAAAGGTGGCTACTTTGAAGAACCTAGAATATAAGACATATTTTCAGTTGTTTCACACCTTTTTGTTAAGTATATAATTCCACATGTGTTAATTCATAGTTTTGATGCCTTCAGTGTGAATGTACAATTTTCATAGTCATGAAAATACAGAAAAATCTTTAAATGAGAAGGTGTGTCCAAACTTTTGGTCTGTACTGTATATGTAGGTTTATTCATTAGACTGTTTAATCCAAGTTTTCGTTGTCTAAAAATTAGATAGCAACGATAAATATGTCATACCGTCTCAGGAATTTGGCAACCAGGATTAAAGCTGAAGAAAAATTTTCAGATTTTGCAATGTTCAATTTAAAAGGGTTGTCCAGGCTCACAACAAAAACATTGTGTCACTCTGTTAGTGCAGACTGCTGAATCAGGACAGAGTGCGGTGCATCTGCTGTCACAATTCCCCTGTAATTCTAGTTTGAGCAGGTGGTCACATAACAGCATGTAGAGAGAGAAATAATAGAAAAAGAGCTCACCATGCTGTCGGTCATTCGAATATGCACCGGAAGCAGATGAGTTCCAATCCTGCTGGTATCACGCAGCCAGTAAACAGTAGAATGGAGTGAAAGAAAAATTTGGCACATCCATCTGAAATAAAGAAGAAAAATCTTTATTTGAAATTCATTAAAAACGAGAAGATTTGCGATAAATATTAAAAACCTGAAGCATTTCTGGCATAGAAAAAGATTCTCACAGACTATGTTTGTCACCACTGATGTGATTGGTCTCTTAACATTCAAAACTAGATTCCCATTATTCTTTGCATATCTTATGACTAATGGAGTTTTCTATGCCTGAAACTCGTCAGTTTTAAACGTGTAGCGGATCCACTAATTTTTAGTGAATTTCAAATAAAGATTTTTCTTTTATATTTCAGATTGATTTGCCAAATTCCTCTTTCACCCCATTCTACATGACAGCACATATGTGATTTCCATACTCACAGTCAAATGCCAACTAGACTTTTGCATCTCTCAAATCTCTTGTAGGCTAAATTCACACAAGTGTGAAGTGTCAGTGTGCACAGTAGGTAGATTCATTAAGTATGCATCATTAAGATATGCTCTGACTCTCACAGATCTCACTCTGGGATCCCTGGTTTTATCGGATGTGTCAATACATTCATTGTACTCTAGGGATACAAGTGCTGTCTGATAAAAATCAAATCAGACAGCACTCTGAAATGTCACATGGATGTCTGAAAGCAGCCCTCTTAAGGAAAGACAAAAATGTCTAGTCGGCATGTGACCGCAAGCTTGCAAACCGCATACATGTGGTCAATTGACTGCCCACTTGCACCAGGAATTTCAGGGAATTGTGACATAGAATGACTGCAGATTTCTGTTCTAAGTCTGGACAACCGCTTTAATTAATTAAACCTCATCAAACGTGGCTGCTCTCTTGGTTCACTCCTGTCTTTAACTTAAAGAACCCTAGCGCTGTCTAACAATATTTCCTATTATTTATGTATACTTAGGTTTCTCCCAAGAACTCCTTGTATGCTATTAGTACTGGCATATTTTGACAACAATTATACATTATTACACTTTGGTTCTAAGATATTAAATAATACACACATACTGTATATGGTATCGCAACCAAAATAGCCTGCACAATACATTTATTGCATCCTTGGGTGTGTGTAAAATAAATATGGGGTTGTCCTGTCAAATGATATTGATGACCTATCCATTGGATAGGTCATCAGCATTAGATTGGTGGGGGTCTGACAACCAACACCCAATCGATCTGCTGTTAAAAGCTCTGGTGGTGGCCAGAGCCGCAAAGACAAAACCCTTAAGAGGTTAAATGATGTGGCTAATTTCAGTGAGATTAAATTCTCACTTTAAATCCCACTAACCTAATTTAGTGACTTTTAATTAGAATGATTTAACAAGCTTTTAAGAAACATTTCTTAAAGTAATTTTCAGTCTTTTATTGAAAGCAATTATTGCATAAAGTTCACTTCTACAAACTGTATCATATGGTCTCCTCTAATTAATGAACAACCATTATATTATTTACTTGCTAGAAATAACAGTATGTATAAATGTGCCATCAAGATTATGGCCTTACTTCTTGTAAACACATTAATATAGTACTTCAAATGGATTTTGTAGTGTAAATTTTATTTCTTATATCCAAAGAACTTACCATATATTTTGTCATTACAATATTTGATATGGTTATAATAATAATAATAATTTTTATTTTTATAGCGCCAACATATTCCGCAGCACTTTACAATTTTAGGGGGGACTTATACAGACAATACAGAATAAGCATTTCTCATATCGAAAGGAGTGAGGGCCCTGCTCGCGAGCTTACAGTCTATGAGGAAATGGGAGAGATACAAAAGGTAAAGTGTACATATATTGTATAATGCAGCCTTGATATACTAAATAGGATAAATAATAATACATGGACTGGTCGCCTGCCAGTATATATACAGTCCTGACAGAGGCTATTAAGTACATGGTTGGTATGAACCTGAAATTGAAGAAGATTTTAATATGGGGGAAAACTAGGACGGACAGATAGTGTGTGGAGGCGATACGCCAGTCTAAAGAAATGGGTTTTTAGGGTCCGCTTGAAACTGTGGGTATTGGGAATTAATCGAACTGTCCTGGGTAGTGCATTCCAAAGAATTGGTGCAGCACGCGAGAAATCTTGGAGACGGGAGTGGGAAGTTCGGATTATGGAGGATTTTAGTTTTAAGTCATTGGCAGAATGGAGGGCACGTGTAGGGTGGTAGACTGAGACAAGGGAGGAGATGTAGGGGGGTACTGAAGCATGGAGCGCTTTGTGGGTAAGCGTGATAAGCTTAAATTGAACTCTGTATTGGATGGGTAACCAATGCAATGACTGGCACAGGGAAGAGGCATCGGTTTAGCGGTTGGCGAGGAATATGATCCTTGCTTCTGCATTAAGGACGGATTGGAGAGGGGAGAGTTTAGTAAGAGGGAGACCGATTAGTAGCGAGTTGCAATAGTCGAGACGAGAATGAATAAGAGCTACAGTAAGAGTTTTTGCCGAGTCAAAGGTGAGAAATGTCCAGATTCTTGAGATGTTTTTGAGGTGCAGATGACATGAACGAGCGAGTGATTTGATGTGAGGAGTGAAGGAAAGATCTGAATCAAAAATGACCCCAAGACAGCGGGCTTGTTGCTGGGGAGTAATGGTTGAGCCACAAACGGAAATGGCAATATCGGGCACAGGTAGGTTAGTGGAGGGAGGAAAGTTTTTGACAGATTCAGTTTTAGGCAGAGGGAGGATATAATGTTAGACACAGCAGAAAGACAATCACTGGTCTTTTGTAGCATTAAAGAAGCTCTCCCATTATTTTTTTAACCTTAACTCCTTCACCCCCAAGCCTGTTTTCACCTTCACGACCAGGCCAAATTTTACAATTCTGACCACTGTCACTTTCTGTGGTAATAACTCTGGAACACTTCAACGTATCCCAGTGATTCTGAGATTGTTTTTTTGTGACACATTGTACTTCATGATAGTGGTAAATTTTGGTCAATATGATTTGCATTTATTTCTGAAAATATCAAACATTTGACAAAAAATGTGAAAATTTCACAATTTCCAAGCATTGAATTTTTATGCCCTTCAATTGGAGTTATGTCACACAAAATAGTTAATAAATAACATTTCTCACATGTCTACTTTACATCACCATCATTTTTAAACATAATTTTTTTGTTAGGAAGTTAGAAGTGTTAAAAATTCATCAGCAATTTTTCCAACAAAATTTACAAAATCAATTTTTTTAGGAATCACATCCCATTTGAAGCGACTTTGAGGGGTATTTGTGGCAGAAAATACCCAAAAGTGACACAATTTTAAAAATTGCACCCCTCAAAGTGCTCACAACTAGACAAGGGTAACAGGAGAAAATGGACCATACAATTTGTTGTGCAATTTCTCCTAAGTACAGTGTGACCCCATATGTGCTTCCAAACTACAATAATACACTGTGTTGCAAATTAAAAACACAGTTTGACGACAGTGCAAGTATTACTTAAAGGGAATCTGTCAGTAGGTTTTTGCTATGTAGTCTGAGGGCAGCATGAAGTAGGGACTGTGACACTGATTTCAGTGATGTGTCACTTATTAGTCTGTGTGCTATTTAAATTTAATCAGTGTTTTATCAGCAGGAGTCACTGCCAGACTAACCACTCTCATGTCTCTCCATCCAATCACACCTAAGCACTGATTAGCAGCCTACTATCAATATACAATATACATAGAAAGCTGCTAAACAGTGGTGGGGGCAGGGTTAGCTTTTTGAGTACTGATACATCCACAGCAGAGAAAACTCTGAATGTATCACAACTGCTGTACCCAGTAAACTAAGTCATGCAATGGCATCAGGGTCTCTATCCCTACATTATGTTGCTCTCAGATGAGGTAGGAAAAACTTGCTGACAGATTCCCTTAAAGGATATGCTATGTACCCACTGGCCTATAAAAACTGCAGATGTATCTGCATTATTCAAGATGCTCAAATAAAACCGCCATTATTCTCCTAATAATACCAACAGCCTATGCCTAAATAATTTTCTCATATAGCGCCTTCATAATGCTATATATATAGCCTACACAATACTGCCATATCAGTGTAGCGACAGAAAATAATGCTCGACTATGATCCAACAAAACACTCTACATTGTTTGACAACCAATATTCCACAGACTAATGGTCTGACAGTTGAGTCAAATCCACTCTTAGGTTTTGTCCTCTTCCAACTGTTACTCAAAAACTGCATTCCCCTATTAGATAAAGAAAACATAGAATAGATGGCAAGGATCACTGTGATGCAACTTAGAAGTTGATTGGCGTAAAGTTAAAGAGGTCGAAATTAAAGGTAAAGTGTCATCTTGGAAAGCGTTACTTACCCACAGATAAAGGGTTAATCTGCAGTTAAATAATGTTACAATGCTAGCCGACCACCTTATTGAAAGTGCAGCTACAGGGAAAAAATGAACTTATTTCCTGGCTTTCAGTCATGGGCACGCCCATGTACTTTGATTCAAAGCCAGCTCTGCAATGCATCTGTGCGGATCGAGCCGTCAATCAATGTGCGAGGGCATGCGTACAAGACCGTTTAGAGTATAGAAAGCAATGACTGTAATCACTTCATCTATGTTCTTACGACTGAAAGCCGGCGGCTCCCAGAAAGTAATAAGTTCATTTTTTCCTGATAGCCGCACTTTCAATAAGGCAGCCGGGCTGCATTGTAATGCTATTTCCCTGGAGATTAATGGTCATTTAAGATTAATATTCTACAATCTAATGAAAAAAAAACTAATCAGTTTTCTAATATACTTCAATTAAAAATTTACTACCATTCGCTCTCTACTCCAACGTATTACCTGTGTTATTTTTACTTACATTTGATGACATTTCATTTGACTCTCCCAATATACACTGGGAATTCTCAAATGAGAAGTCATCAGGGGGTGGCGCTGTGGTCACTGTCCCAGCCGCTGTCACCACCTTGAAACAGGACGTCATCACGGATGCAATTTTCATGGGCTGGGTGACTCTTAGCTACGCCTGACATGTGTTGGGTTAATTTCAGCAAATGCTTTGTATGCAGTCCTTGCTCAGCTGCAGCAGTGACGGCAGCACCGCCAGGTGATGACGTCTCATTTGAGAATCCCCAGTGCATGATGGGAGTCTCAAACAAAACGTCGTTGGATGTAAAAAAATAAAACATATATTAAGTTAGAGAGGCAACAGAAGGGAATTTTTAATTGAAGTAGGTTGTTTGTTATTCAAATAAAATTTTTAGACTTTCATATTAAATTAAATGTTAGGTTTCGGACAACGCCTTCGGCCCTATGTTCGCAAGTACACAGCATTTTCTGAGCTGACAGGTTCCCTTTTAAATGAAAATGTAGAACTGAATAGGAAACACCTACATTGTTGAACTGTGCAAGAAATATAGGTCATTCACCTTTTACTCTTGTTATGATACTCAACTAAATAGGCAGAGATGCGTTGCTTGATCTCTATTGCAAATACAGCAGTGACAGAAAACAAATTGACTCCTAACCATACACTAAGTTGTCTACAGTACAGCTCTTTTCTTAAATCTTTTGTTTACATGTGGCAGCACTGGAGAAGTTGAAGGATGAGACAAAATCAATGCATCTCCAAAAACACGGAAAAGTATTTTTTTGCGTTACCAGTTTACTGAAAAGATAAAATGTTAGCATTTTTATATATTGTTTTGTTTACACACACTGTGATTTTGTGAACTATCCAGAATTTTATATTCTTTACAGGTTGCTATGGATGGGTTAACTGTGTTGTGGTGAATATACCCATTGGTTAACTAGTATGAATATTTGCCAAAATCAGCTTACCAATGTGAAATGTGTACTCACAACTTGCACAAGGATCCACAGACCTTTCAATACCAAAACTTAGAAAAAGTTCTCCAATGCAGAGATGTTCGCATAAGACTTAATGTTTATTCCACCATGGTTAAAACAAGGCATCAAAAAATACAGGAGACAATGAACTGGCTTACATGTTTTGACAGGTTAAGCCTTATTCGAGGCCAACAGCCACATGCAGAAAATGCAGATAGGCAGATTTATTCCTGATTATGAAGAATGCATACATCAGATTAGGGATTAACCGAACAAGAGGGACTTGTAGTTTGCCACACCAAAGGAATCTGAAGGCTAATGGTACGAGTGTCTGAGGCCACAAGCTCAAAAAGGCTGTGATGGACAGAGTTGGCACAAGCCACTCCGTCTGGCAAATACCAGAGCAACCCTGACCTTCCCCTCTAACCACTGTACAGGCATCTGGTCTTACAACGGGGTCCAGTGGATTGCTTCTATGGAAGGACTGCTGTCTGGAAATGAGACAGAAAGAGTCGCCAAATATGGTCAAAGCCAAGAAGTCACATCAAGGACAAAATCAGGAGACAAGCAGGTAGGCAAAATACAAGCTGGAGTCAGAACACGAGAAATACAAAACAGACCACAGGATCTTAGTCAGAGATCCTAGGTCACTAGCTGAACACCAACTAATAACTGGCAGCCAGAATCAGCAGATCTGCTGTGGTTTATATAGAAAGGAGTCCCGCCCATGGCTCCCATAGTTACCTACCAGCTTACTGCAGCAAAACACAAGTGAATAGCAAAGTGGAAACTAGTCTCAGCAATCTTAAACCTAAACACCCAAACACTGCATTGAGCAATAACCGTAGTGTTGATGTGGCACCACGTAGCAACATTGGGCAGTGATTACATCAGTATGTTCAGACACAGATGTGACAGCTAATGCCTGAATGTGAAGAGGAATGCCACAAGTAGACAGGGCAAGAAAATTAATGGCTGTGTATGAGGGACTGTGGCATAGTGACTGTAAAGGATATGCTGCAAGGGTATGTACAGTATAAGATAAGCTACTGCAGGACTTTTCTGCCAGGAGGGATAACCATGAGATGGACTGTGACCAACACTGTGAGGGTGATGTACTGTTGAGAGTGACATGGAGACAGTTGCGTCTCTATGTAAGGAGGTGCTGTGATGATGCTGCCAGCAGACATCTGCGAGAGTCAGTAAATTTTGGAAGTGAGTCACAATTATAGACCCACTTTTAGTAATATTAATTTTCTACTCCTGTTCATATCAACCTCTTGCCTCTTGTGAGATTGGTGAAACCAAAAAACTTACTGGCTCATGTAAGTTTGTATAATTATCTAGCCTGTTTCCTCCCTTTAAGTAAAGTTACTTAACTAATACCTTTGTTACTCTTTCTTGCTTTCAACATTTCTGAGTAACGAACCACTATATCTTGCATTATATTTGAGGTCCGTTAACTCAAACTGAACTTCTGTCTTAGATCCATGATGATTATAACAAATGCATTTTCTTGTGAAAAATGTTAGCGATTCAAAAACATCATGTAAGATTTTGCTTATATACAGGTGCATCTTACTAAATTAAAATATCATTAAAAAGTTAATTTATTTCAGTTCTTCAATACAAAAAGTGAAACTCATATATTATATAGAGTCATTACAAACAAAGTGATTATTTCTGTTATATACAAAGTGTATATATTCATACAGTGGAGAAAATAAGTATTTGATACACTGCCGATTTTACAAGTTTTCCCACCTACAAAGAATGGAGAGGTCTGTAATTTTTATCGTAGGTACATCCAGAAAATCACATTATATGATTCTTAAGTAAATAATTTGCATTTTATTGCATGAAATAAGTATTTGATCACCTACCAACCAGCAAGAATTCTGGCTCTAAAAGACCTGTTAGTTTTTCTTTAAGAAGCCCTCCTACTCTGCACTTGTTACCTGTATTAATTGCACCTATTTCAACTCATTACACGTATAAAAGACACATGTCTACACACTCAGTCAATCAAACTCCAACCTCTCCACAATGGCCAAGACCAAAGAGCTGTCTCAAAAAACAAAGAACTAAATTGTAGACCTGCGCAAGGCTGGGATGGGCTACAGGACAATAAGCAAGCAGCTTGGTGAAAAGGCAACAATTAATAGAAAATGGAAGAAAGACAAGATGACTGTCAATCTTTCTCAGTCTGGGGCTCCACGCAGGATCTCGCCTCATGGAGTAAGGATGATTGTGAGAAAGGTCAAGAATCAGCCCAGAACTACATGGGAGGACCTGGTCAATGAACTGAATAGAGCTGGAACCACAGTCTCAAACATTACCGTTAGTAACACACTACTCCATCATGGATTAAAATCACACAATGTCCCCATGTTCACAGCAGCACATGTCCAGGCCCGTTTGAAGTTTGCCAATGACCATCAGGATGATCCAGAGGAGGCATGGGAGAAGATCATGTGGTCAGATGAGACCAAAATAGAACTTTTTGGCATCAACTCCACTCATATTTGGAGGAAGACGAAGGATGGATATAATCCCAGGAACATCGGCCCAACCGTGAAGCATTGTGGGGGAAACATCTTACTTTGGGGGTGCTTTTCTACAAAAGGGACAGGACGACTGCACTGTATTGAAGGGAGGGTGGATGGGGTCATGTATCGCGGGCTTTTGGCCAACAACCTCCTTTCCTCAGTAAGAGCACTGAAGATGGGTTGTGGTTGGGTCTTCCAGGATGACAATGACCCGAAACACACAGCCAGGGCAACTAAGGAGTGGCTCCGTAAAAATCATTCCAAGATCCTGGAATGGCCTGACCAGTCTTCAGACCTGAACCCAATAGAAAATCTTTGGAGAGAGCTGAAGCTCAATGTTGCCCAGCGACAGCCGTGAAACCTGAAAGATCTGGAGAAGATCTGTATGGAGGAGTGGGCCAAAATCCCTGCTGCAGTGTGTGAAAATTTGGGTAAGAACTACAGAAAACTGACCTCTGTAATTGCAAACAAAGGTTTCTGTACCAAATATTAAATTTGGTTTTTCTATTGTATCAAATACTTATTTCATGCAATAAAATCCCAGACCTGAACCCAGTCGAGATGGTTTGGGGTGTGCTGCCAAGAGTGTGCAAAGCAGTCATCAAAGCAAAAGGTGGCTACTTTGAAGAACCTAGAATATAAGACATATTTTCAGTTATTTCACACTTTTTTGTTAAGTATATAATTCCACATGTGTTAATTCATAGTTTTGATGCCTTCAGTGTGAATGTAGAATTTTCATAGTCATGAAAATACAAAAAAAATCTTTAAATGAGAAGGTGTGTCCAAACTTTTGGTCTGTACTGTATATTAAAGTATATTGAAAATCAGATTTTTCATGTTTATGAGCACTATTGAGTGATATACTCAAGAATTACATAATTTTTCAACATTTTATTGTTTAAAACTCTAAACACACAGACTTTTGTTACTTCAACCAGAAAACCTTGACGGTTCACAAAAAACTTGACTGTTCAGGATATAATAAAAGTCATAACATTATGAAACTTCAACTTATAAAGGTATCTTTACATGGGGCGATTATTGGTTCCAGAGAGGCTTTCGGCCGATAATCGTACACATGGCTGGTGAAAGGACACTTCAATATAAACGTTCAAAGGTAAACACTGATAACAACATTAAAATGATTAGTAATCACTGATAACAACATTAAAATGATCATGCTTATTTTCAAGATAAAGTGCATGTTCTGTTGTTGACTGCAGATTGAAGCTTGCGGGATAGGTCAACCAATTCATGGTGTCACTGACTTTTGTGTGGATGACGATGTCACAACTCAACAGATTTGCTGTGGCCATGATTTCTGCATCAGTTGCCCAGACTCCATCCCGAGAGATGCCAGAGGTGTTCACATATTCATTCACATCTTGATTAAAGTAGCCCTGTAGTTTTTTGGACAAGTCAGTTTTCATGTGGTGGATGACTTTAGCTCTGAGAAGGGAGTAGATGTCCTCTGTTCCTGTCAACATATAGCTATTGGCCCGAAAGTAGCAGTTCCCATCACCTTTGGTTTTATATGTACGCCGTGGTTGTCCAAGATCTCTTGTGCATCCAAAGTACACAACCCTACTAAACTTAAGGTCAAGAGTGGTGGTAAGATACTTCCTTCCTGAACTTGGTAGTGGGTTGAAAGTCTTACTTTGCTTGTGTTTCTGTGTGGCAGAGTCACTGGGACTGTCATCAGGGGACTGGGGTGGTAGAGAAGTCTCTTCATCCTGGTAAATCTTAAGGTTGCTGGCATGGTAGGTGTTGCTTAGTATCTTGCCAGCCTTCTTGTTCCTAAGTTTTACTCATCCCTTGGTTAAGGATTCCACAACTAAGTAGGGTCCAACCCACCGTGGTTCCATCTTTGATCCCATGCGATGAATGCGACATTGATTCTTGATATAAACAAAGGTGCCAGCAGTGATTTCTTTGTTGCTGTTGTGTCGGCGATCAAAGACACACTTTTGGTGTTCCTAAGCAGAATGGATGGTGGTACTTACAGTTGAGTGGATCCTGTTATGAATGATTGTGAGTATTTTTAGCACATCAGGGTTGGCATCATCTGAAAGAGACATGACATCCACAGTGTCATTTGCTGATGGATTGAGGTCAATAGGAAGCTTAGCCTTTCGTCCATACATGACCTCAAATGAAGTGCACTTGGTTGAGGCATGCACAGATGTGTGATAGGCAAACAAAACCCCAGGGATGAACTGGTCCCAGTTGGTTCCTTGGTGATTGACAAGCTTGCTAAGAGATTCTTTGAGTGTTCGTTTGTCACGTTCCCACTGGCCATTTGTTTGTGGGTGGTAGGCAGATGAAATGCGGTGTTCTGTTTGAAAATGATTCCTCAGGTTGTCGATGATTGAGTTCACAAACTCTCTTCCCGGTTCGCTAATCAAAGTGACCATACAGCCTAAGCGGCAAATAATGGTGTACAAAAATTTTGCTACTGACATGGCACTCTTGTCTGGAACAGCTGTTGCTTCAGTCCACTTGGAGAAATTATCAGTGACAGCAACTATATATTTGTTGCTGTTTGATGGTTCCTGAAGAGGACTGATCATATCAATCCCAACTAAGCTCCATACTTTTCCAGGCACTGGTATACTGTTGAGTGGTGGAGCTTCTTTGCTGATTTTGGGACTTGTGCCAAAACATTTTTGACAGGCTTTGACATGTTGATGAACATCGTTCTTCATTCCATTCCCTTCCAGTAATAACGGTCAGAAATTTTGGCAAATGTTTTATCTCTGCCAAAATGGCCACCAGAAGTTGGGTTGTCTTGACAGGCCTTCAGGATATTTGACAGTCGACTTTTAGTGAGAACCTCCTTTTTTCCATAGTAAATAATCCCTTTGGCTATGTGCCCACGTACCGTTCTTGTAGCGTTTTTGCGGCCGCGAAAACTCTTGTAAAACCATCTGTCATGCAAAGCAATGTGCATTCGGATGTGCTATGCACATGATGCGCTAATTAGCCCGCCGAATTCGCATTGCGTTGCAAAACGCAGCATGACCATTTCTACCGCGATTAAGCCGCAAATTCCATTGAGAAACATTGAAACGCAGCAAACCCGCAGGTATATGTGGATTTGCTGCGTTTCAATTAAATTCAATGGCCGCAAATTTGCGGCGTAATCGCGGTGCGTATGGTATCCAGGATGAAGAGGAGACTACAACTCCTCTGTTATGCACACGCCCGGGCTAAGCGGCGTGTGCGTGTGATTGATAGTGATTCCACTGGACCGTGCCGGAGAGTGAATGCCTGGAGGGGCGTTCCGATCCGACCAGGGTCGCACGACGGCATACGACGCCAGTGCACCAAGGAGGAACCGAGCAGAGGGACCAGGTGCTACTCCAGGACAGACCCCGGACACGGCTGTTGACCCACACAGGGAAATACAGGAACAGGCTGGTACACAGACTGGAGGGTATAGGCAGGCACGACTGGAATGCAGGCAGGCGGGTATGCAGGCAGGGGGGTAAAGGCAAGCACAGCTAGAGTGCAGACAGGGAGGCACTAGCAGGTAGGAACACAGGCGGGATAGGACCCAGTACACACCGGGACTCAGGAACAATACAGGCAGAGGGTTACAGGCAAGCACAGCTAGAGTGCAGACAAGGCTGAGCAGGGAGGACAGGGCTCTGTTCACACGGAACAGACAGGAAGGGAAAGACAGAGCCAGATACTCACACAGTACTTGCAGAGACAACAAGCAGGAGTTAGGTACGAGTTCAGACTCTGCAGAAAAAGGAAGGGAACGGACATAGAGGCAAAACAGGTAAAGGACAGGAGAGAGTTCAGACTGGAACTGAGTGTACGGAGGAGACCGACACTGCAGAGGGATACAGGAGCGGGTCTGGGAATACGGCCCCCAGAGAGGCGGAACGAACAGGCAAGGAGCGTGTTCAGACAGGACAGACCAGACACAGGAGCGGGTCTAGGAAATCGGCCACTAGAAGGCGAGAGGAACAGGCTAGGAGCGTGTTCAGACAGGACAGACAAGAGAACACAGAAAGGAGTCAGTTCAGACACGGGAGCTGATACCGCAAAGCAGGAGACATACAGGACTCAGTTCAGACACGGGAGCTGATACCGCAAAGCAGGAGACATACAGGACTCAGTTCAGACACGGGAGCTGATACCGCAAAGCAGGAGAAATACAGGACTCAGTTCAGACACGGGAGCTGATACCGCAAAGCAGGAGAAATACAGGACTCAGTTCAGACACGGGAACTGATACAAAAAGCAGGAGACAAGAGACGGGACCTGGCACCTTCAGAGTGCAAGCACACACTGAAGGAAAACACTATGCTCAGGCAGGGATAGAAGGGAGCTGCTGAGCTATATACCAAGTGACAGACAGCAATAGGCTGAGGACGCACAAGGGGTGTGACCCACAGCAGGTACAAAAGGCAGGAAGTGATCGGGCGCCGCCCTTAAGCAGCAGAAACAGACACAAACAGACAGCATGGAGGGAAGCCAGAGAGACATTCTGGACAGGAGATCAAGTGCGCCCTCTTGCACAGTGGGAGATGGACCACCATGCAAGGACGCCGCCAGGTATGTTACAGTACCTCCCCCCTTACGCCCCCTCTTCTTCAGGCCTGCCAGAATCTTCCGCAGGGAATTCGAGGGCCAGTCGTTCACTGGGTTGGAGGGGGACAGAGACTTAAGGGTAATCTCTGCTTCGAGGTACATCTTGTCAAGCTCACAGGAAGAAATAGACGGGTTATCAGGTACATAATGAGGAAAAGTCACTGTCTCTTTGTTATCTGGTGGTATCCCGGAGGATTCAGGAAACAACTGGAGGTCCTCCGCCGGGTCAGAAGAGTGCAGAGGCTCAGAGAAAACAACTGCTTCAGAGTACACTAGGTCGGACTCACTGGAGGAAGCAGGCGAGGTATCGGGTACCGAGTATAGGAAAGTCTCTGTCCATTCACCACCAGGTGGCACCCCGAAGGGTTCTGGAGACAGCTGGCGGTCCTCCGCCTGGTCAGAGGGGTGTAGAGACTCACGGGTAACCTCTGCTTCAGAGTACACTAGGTCGGACTCACTGGAGGAAGCAGGCGAGGTATCGGGTACCGAGTATAGGAAAGTCTCTGTCCATTCACCACCAGGTGGCACCCCGAAGGGTTCTGGAGACAGCTGGCGGTCCTCCGCCTGGTCAGAGGGGTGTAGAGACTCACGGGTAACCTCTGCTTCAGAGTACACTAGGTCGGACTCACTGGACGAAGCAAGCGAGGTATCAGATCCAGGATATAGGAAAGTCTCTGTCCATTCACCACCAGGTGGCACCCCGAAGGATTCTGAACACAACTGGAGGTCCTCCGCCTGGTCGGAGGGGTGTAGAGACTCAGGAGTAACCTCTGCTTCGGAGTACACTAAGTTGGACTCACTGGACGAAGCGAGCGAGGTATCAGGTACAGAGTATAGGAGAGTCTCTGTCCTTTCGCTACCAGGTAGCACCCCGAAGGGTTCAGGAGACAACTGGAGATCCTCCGCCTGGTCGGAGGGGTGTAGAGACTCGGAGGTAACTACCACTTTGGGGTACCCATTGTCAGGCTCACAGGACGAAGCGGACAAAGTATGGAGTACCGGGTGTAGAGAAGTCTCTCTCCATTTGTCATCGAGTGGTATCCCGGAGGGTTCAGGAGGCAACAGGGGATCCTCCGCCAGGTAGTAGAGGTGCACAGACTCTGAGGTAACCACAGCTTTGGAGCATCCTTGGACATGCACACCGGTTAAAGAGAAAGAAGCATCTGATGCCGGGTGCAGGAAGTTCTCCTGTGTGGAGTCTGGATGGGCAGAAGTCTCTTCGGCCAGGAGAACTGGTGCACTACCCACGCACATTACCCATTGGGGTTTCTCCGGGATACAGGGAGATGAAGCTTCAGTAGGGACCTCAAGGTTGGGGTCAGGAGGTCTCAGGGAGGACAGACCCTGGCGTGACGGCTTGCCTCTAAGTCTAGCACGTCTGGACTGCCTCTTGAGGTTGAGAGAAGTATTCCGGAAAGCGTAGTCACCCTGTGAGGATTCTGGGTGGGCAGTAGTCTCATTGGGCTGGAGGACTATTGCGCTACCCACACACATTACCCGTCGGGGCTGCTCCGGGATATTGGGAAGTGAAGCTTCAGCAGGGGCTTCAGAGTTAGGGTCCTCGAAGACCATACGAAAGGCCACCAGGAAGGCCTGCAGGTCAAGGATGACAGGATCCCATGCTTCCCATAGGGGGGTGACCCATTTCAAGGCATCACCCGCTAGGTAGTCAATCATAAAGGCCACTTTAGCCCAATCGGAAGGAAAATAGAGAGGGTAGGCCTTAAAGTGTAGCATGCATTGCTCCACAAATGCACGACACTGTCTTGGATCCCCATAGTAACGTGGCGGATCCGCAGGAACGAGGGCTGATAGATCCATCTGGACGGGTGCGTAATTCGCCTGGAACTCAGCTAAAGGGGGAAAAAAAAATGTATTTATTTTATTTTAATGCATGTATTCGCTGGAAAAACTTCTCAAAGAGCGAAGGCCGTGGGGCTCAACGGGAACCATGGCCTGAGCATGCTGTTATGCACACGCCCGGGCTAAGCGGCGTGTGCGTGTGATTGATAGTGATTCCACTGGACCGTGCCGGAGAGTGAATGCCTGGAGGGGCGTGACTAAGTATTCACCCGATCCGACCAGGGTCGCACGACGGCATACGACGCCAGTGCACCAAGGAGGAACCGAGCAGAGGGACCAGGTGCTACTCCAGGACAGACCCCGGACACGGCTGTTGACCCACACAGGGAAATACAGGAACAGGCTGGTACACAGACTGGAGGGTATAGGCAGGCACGACTGGAATGCAGGCAGGCGGGTATGCAGGCAGGGGGGTAAAGGCAAGCACAGCTAGAGTGCAGACAGGGAGGCACTAGCAGGTAGGAACACAGGCGGGATAGGACCCAGTACACACCGGGACTCAGGAACAATACAGGCAGAGGGTTACAGGCAAGCACAGCTAGAGTGCAGACAAGGCTGAGCAGGGAGGACAGGGCTCTGTTCACACGGAACAGACAGGAAGGGAAAGACAGAGCCAGATACTCACACAGTACTTGCAGAGACAACAAGCAGGAGTTAGGTACGAGTTCAGACTCTGCAGAAAAAGGAAGGGAACGGACATAGAGGCAAAACAGGTAAAGGACAGGAGAGAGTTCAGACTGGAACTGAGTGTACGGAGGAGACCGACACTGCAGAGGGATACAGGAGCGGGTCTGGGAATACGGCCCCCAGAGAGGCGGAACGAACAGGCAAGGAGCGTGTTCAGACAGGACAGACCAGACACAGGAGCGGGTCTAGGAAATCGGCCACTAGAAGGCGAGAGGAACAGGCTAGGAGCGTGTTCAGACAGGACAGACAAGAGAACACAGAAAGGAGTCAGTTCAGACACGGGAGCTGATACCGCAAAGCAGGAGACATACAGGACTCAGTTCAGACACGGGAGCTGATACCGCAAAGCAGGAGACATACAGGACTCAGTTCAGACACGGGAGCTGATACCGCAAAGCAGGAGAAATACAGGACTCAGTTCAGACACGGGAACTGATACAAAAAGCAGGAGACAAGAGACGGGACCTGGCACCTTCAGAGTGCAAGCACACACTGAAGGAAAACACTATGCTCAGGCAGGGATAGAAGGGAGCTGCTGAGCTATATACCAAGTGACAGACAGCAATAGGCTGAGGACGCACAAGGGGTGTGACCCACAGCAGGTACAAAAGGCAGGAAGTGATCGGGCGCCGCCCTTAAGCAGCAGAAACAGACACAAACAGACAGCATGGAGGGAAGCCAGAGAGACATTCTGGACAGGAGATCAAGTGCGCCCTCTTGCACAGTGGGAGATGGACCACCATGCAAGGACGCCGCCAGGTATGTTACATCCTCTTCATCCCGGCTGCCACGCGGTGAAAAAAATAAATGAAAAAGTTAAAAATAAAAAAAAACCTATATACTCACCTCTCCGGTCTCCTCCCAGCGGCATCCTCTCTCCTCGGCGTACTGGCAGGACCTGCAGTGACGTCATTTAGTCAGCTGATGGTCATGTGACCGCTGATATCAGCGGTCAGGTGATGGTCGTGTGACCATCAGCTGACTAAATGACGTCACCGCAGGTCCTGCCAGTACACCGCGGGACGTCGAGGAGAGAGGACGCGGCCGGGAGGAGACCGGGGGCCGCCGGAGAGGTGTGTATACAGGTTTTTGTTATTTTTAACTTTTTTTTTTTACTACAGATGCAGCATTTAAAGCATCTAAGTTGGTCACACAATATAAATCCATGCCAGTTGCATAGATTTGTTGTGTGACCAACTTGTCAAGCACTTTTCCAAGTGATGCTAAAATCGCTTGGAAAAGCGCTTGAAAAAAACACATGCGAAAACGCATGTAAAAACGCTGAAAAAATTGCTTCTCCCTGGCAGAAAAAACGCATGTAAATCTGCATTTCCTTCCTTTTTTTATGCCAGGGAGAGGCAAAAACTCTCTGCATCAAATCTGCATCGTGGGCACTTACCCTTTCTCTGCTCGATATGGCTTAGATGTTTGTCTAAACTGGGACTTGCCATTTGAACGTTTGTCTGGAGGTAGATCGTAGATCCACTGGGGGTACTTTTGTTCTGTTGCAGTGTAGAATCTCAAAAGCTGACCATACAGTTGGTCTTCCATTGTTGTCAAAATTGGAAAACTTATTTTTTTGTTGGAGGTGTTCCAAGTTCACTTTATATACCTTATCAGGATAGAATAGGAACTCACACTGGAGAACTTAAAGTGCATATCATAGAGAGCAGGGAGAAACATACATAACGAGTTACAACACATAACATTAACTATGCACTGATGGAACTGTACCATCTACTGTCAGTTCAATGTAATGCCTCCAACACATGCTGTAAGTCTAGTCCACCCGTTCCCATGCACTAGATTTGCTGCTTATTTTCCACAGGGAAAAAAATCAGCAGCCAATCTGCATCAAAATCCGAATCCCAATGATGTGGATTTTTTGTGCAGAATCACAGCAGATTTCTCCGTGTCACGTGGAGGAGGGAAATCTGCTACCGACCGCATCAAAATCTGACAAAAGCCGCATGAAATGGTATATGGTTTGTGCATGGACATCTATATATACTGTAGCACCACAGCAGCAAAAACACACTAACATTCTGCCCTAGAGGAGTATAGACCATGGGTATATTATAGCCTAGGCCAAACTATACCCCGGGGTATAAATTGGCCTAGGCCAGATTATACTCCTCTGGGCCAGAATATACCCCAAAAATCACTGACTGAGGTGGAATAGCAATAATTAAAAAATGATACTTTATTATAAATGTTAAAATATGATGAACAAAATCACTGTACTAAATGCAGTCTATCCTGTATGTCCCCTCTTTTATCACACGGGTCATACTCAGGATATTAATATTCCCTAAAAGCAATCAGCCAATGTGTAATAACTGATGTCTAGACTACTCTCAATATATCTCTATCCTAAATTGCCAACCCTTAGACGAATATAAGCTATTTCCACAGGGGGACCATGGGATTATTATTGCACTCTATCCTCTGCAGAATATCAGACTATAGACCCCTTCTTATCCTGTATATAGTCGGGGTTATATGAAAAAGGAGAGGTTTAATTTATTTCCACAGATTTTTGTGTATGTTGGTGGTTATAATATATTTTGAGTTATTGGTCCTCAGTCAGTGAATCCAGAATATACCCCAGCTGCTGTAGATCAGATCTTTCACGCTTATGAGAACCATTGAGTGATATACTGAAGAACGGGGCCCCATACGTTGCACAGGGGCCCCAGATGTCACACAGGGGCCCCAGAGGTAGCACAGAGGCCCCAGACATCACACAGGGGGTCGATTGACGTCATATTTACATCTACAAACTCACTTTTGCTCTGCTGATATTTATAAATGTGGATGACACACATACAAACACACTGTAAGTTACATACCTACACACTGTATTGTTACACATAAACACAAACTTCAAAATATATGTGTACGCACATACATAAACACACTGTATGATACACATACACAAACTGTATATTACACACACACATCAGTATATAACACCCACACACTATTTTGCACACACATTCACAGAGTGCATGTTACACATCAGTATATAACACACATCAGTACATAATACACATATCAATATATAACACTCATACACACAGATCAGTACATATCACACACGCATCAATATATAGCACACACATGCAAAAATGATTGTCACATGATCATAAGGTCACCAAAGTTCCTTTTTCAGCTCTAACCTCAGAAGCTGCACTGATAATGTAGGACTGACATTATCAGTGCAGTTTCTGCCTTTTAAAGCTTGGGGGGCCCTATTGGGGATAGGGGCCATGGGCAATTGCCCATTTTCCCTTCCCCCTAACATCTCCCCTTATGAGAACTTAAGAATTGTTCACGCAGAACATTTTTTAATGCTGTAAAGTGAGTCCTCGACTTTCTAACATCGTACGACACCTAGTTGTGAACGTTGGATGTTAAAAAGTAACAAACCCCAATATACTCACCTCACTGCTGACCTCTCCAGCTGCCATCCAGTCCTCTTCTTTGCACTGTTTCGAGCTGCATCTCCGGCCTTTTCACTGTAGAGCAGGACTTCAAGCTGCATCCAGGTTGGCACTCATTGCGCGTCATAAGGTTGCGTTGTCGCAACGCAACTATATGACTCACAGCATGCTTTGGCCTGCACGTTGCTGAAAGTTCTCTCTTTGGCTGCCTTGCTGCTGGCTGTTCCGTCTTCTTCTTTCTACGGTTTTCATCGCATCTCCAAGACTTCCAGTCACGTCCATGCCCCTGAGGTCATTGCGCAATACAAAGTCATGACATTGAGTCCAGGCATGCTGCACGCCTGATGACAAAAAGCAGAGGATCAGACATTGAACAGCAGTGTGGCCTGAAAGGTGAGTAATGGTTAAAAAAAAGATGTACCTCTCCGGTGGCTCTGCTGCTCACGATCTGGTCCTCTTTCCACCATTGCGTACCAAATCTCCATGACTTCTGGCAACATCGAGGCCCCGAAGATCACTGCACGTCAATAGGTTGCGATGAGCCCTAGATGCGACCATAAATCCTGGCCTATAGTGAAGAATCAAGGCGATGCGGCACGCTTATTGACGAGAAGAGAAGAACTGGATGGCCAGCAGCGAGACGCCCAGTGCAGCCAGCGGTGAGGCACTATTTTAGTTTGCTCAGCCATATTCCAACTACGTGTTGCATTACGAACAAAGCTACAGAACGTATCTAGTTAATAACCTGGATACTACCTGTACTTCAGAGTTCAATATCAATGACAATTTGAAACAATTTCAGCAGGACAACACAATCTAAGTTTATGTCGCATAGGTGGATCTTTATGCCAAGTCCTGTACATAAATTGAAACTTTATTTGTGATAAACAAGACATACAAATACAACAACTTATCTATGAAATTCAGTACCATTCTGTACATTGAATAGCATAAAATATTCAGAATAATGGTTGTTTTGATATATATTCAATGAAGGCTTTACTGTGTTTACTGAAGGTCATAAATTCTCAGTTGAAGCCAGAGCTGAATAGTGAGCATCAGTATGTGTTTTTCTATTTTGCTGCACACTATTGTTCCCATTTTATCCACAGGAACAATATAACAGGATGGGACTGCAGATGTTTCTATATTTTAAATCACAGCATTTGTACTTCAATATGCAATGTACAGTCATGTCATGATAGAGTTAATAAACCTTTTTATCTATAATTCCATATTAATATGGGTTATGAAGAATGATGTGAATAGATTCAATATTACAGATTTTTCTTTACAAACACATGTTTTATAAGTTAGTATTAAAGACATTTATGATACACTCATCGGAGGTCAGTTAACAACCAGAAGCACAAGAGACTTCTCAGAAAAACCTCTAGCTATATTCTATTCAACAGCAAGAATATTTTCTAGTTTTTTTCTTTTATTCTCTCCTTTTTTTCTTTATATACAGCATGTGTCTGCATCTGCACATATTTGGTCTGAAACTTCAATTCTTTATTTCATCTTTAACTAGGGCATTTATAAACTGTACTGTGAGATCCCACTATACAACACTGAAACCAGTGTTTGAGGCGTTGTATAGTGATTGCGAAGATCGCTCCTGAAAATGATTAGCTGTGAGAAACTCATGGACAAACGGCATCTTATAATTATTTATTTCTCTTTCGAAAAGTGTTTAATGTTGAGCACAATACACATCATATATAACAATGCTCCTGAGAAGCTATATCTTGGAAATTTTCAGCATTTGAATGTTTAACCATAATGGACATCATATTAATACCCTCGTTGAGGCTATGTGCCCACGATGCAGAAATGCTCCGGATTTTTCCTGAGCGTTTCCGCATCTCCCTGGCAGAAAAAACGCATGCGGATTGTACATACGGATTGTACATTCGGTTTTCCTGCCAGGGACAAGCAGATGTGAAGAGTTCTTCACATGCATTTCCGCATGCGGGTTGTCAAGCGCTTTCCAAGCGATTTTAGCATCACTTGGAAAGTGCTTGTCAACTTGGTCACACTATATAAATCCATGCATGGATTTATATACTGTGACCGAAAGAATGTTTAAAAATAAAAAATAAATCTATACTTACCTTCCGATGGCCCCTGGTGTCTTGCTTCGCTCCATTCTCCCTTGTCGGCAGATCGCGGTACACCGAAGGACCTGCCGACATCAGCGTCGCGTGACCCATCACATGACTATGATGTCAGCGCAGGTCCTCCAGTCCATCGCGATCTGCCGGCATGGGAGGACGAGCGCACCGCGGGCCGTCAGAAGGTAAATATAACATTTATTTTTTATTTTATTCTTTTTTTCACAGGTACTTTGTTCCCCGGTCCAGAGGAGAGTCTCCTCTCCTCTAGACCTGGGTACCATCCGCACATTGAACACATGTATTCCGCATGTGCTTATCTAGTGAAGCGGAATACATGCGTTCTAATGCAAGTCAATGGCGGTGAAAATGCAGCACTTCCGCAAAATAATTGGTAGTGCTGCGTTTTTTTCCGCAATGATAACCCGCAGCGGAAATTTCCGCAGCATGTGCACAGCACATGCGGATTATCATTGGGGAACATGGCAGGCCTTCTACCATGCGTTTTTTTAAGCATTTCTGCAGCATTTTGCTGCTGCGGAAACGCTTAAAAAACGCATCGTGGGCACACAGCCTTACTGCACCTCTGTGGAAATTGTTTTATCCAACTTTTTCAAGCATAGTTTATCAAGGCAGGGAAGCCATTACATTAAGGTGATAGTACAGGCATTGTCAATATCCGCACAAGTTCACCATCTGGAGCAATGCATGGCCATAATGCCAACAGAAACTTATTAGGGGTGAAACTAGGCCCTAAACCCCTTTACCACCTTGAGTTTTTCTTTTTTTGAGTTTTAGTTTGTTTGCTCTTTTTTTCCCAGAGCCATAACTTTTTATTTTTCCATCAATAGGGCCCTGTGAGGGCCTGTTTTTTGAAGGACAATATGTACTTTTGAACGACACCATTGGTTTTACCATATTGTGTACTGGAAAATGGGAAAAAAAATTCAAAGTGCAGTGAAATTGCAAAAAAAAGTGCAATTTCACAATTGTTTTTTTTTTTTTTTACCATGTTCACTATATGGTAAAACTGACCTGCCATTATGATTCTCCAGGTCATTACGAGTTTGCAGATACCAAACATGTATAGGTTATTTTTTATTTAAGTAGTTAAAAAAAATCCAAAGTTTGAAAAACGCCATTTTCCAATACCCATAGCCAGGGTCGGCATCAGCACCCAGCATAACCGGGCAAGCGCCGAGGCCCTGGACAAAGGGAAGGCCCACTCACCGTCGGGGCCCGGGCCAAACCTCCAGCAGCTGTACAAGGCCCCCTACGCTGCTTGAGTTGATTGCTATCACTTAAACATGGCCATGTGCAGTGCACTGTGCGGCTGTGTCTCCAAGTAATGACGCGGCTGGGCTGACACACAAGCAAGATTGAAGCCTGTTACGTATTAGTACGCACAGGCTGTAATCTCCCGGTTCAGTGAGGGCTCCGGCGCTGAGCCCGCACTAAACCGGGCACATGTCAGCTGATTATTACAGCTGACATGTGCCCGCAACAGCCGCAGGTGGAATCGCGATCCACCCACGGCTGTTAACATGTTAAATGCCTCTGTCAATCTCTGACAGCGGCATTTAACAGCGCCGCGCCGGAAGTGCGTCACTTACCCCGCCCATCGGTGACCCCGTCACGTGATCGCGGGTCACCGATGGGTGGTCATGACAACCCTGGGTCTGCAGTAGACTCCAGTGGTTGTCATGAGCTGGTCGCTATGAGCGCCACCTAGTGGTCGGCGCTCATAGCACAGGACCATTTCTGCTACATACAGGTGATCTGCTGATCATCTGTATGTAGCAGAGGCGATCAGACAAGTGCTTCTTCTAGTCTCCTATGGAGACTATAGAAGCAAGCAAAAAGTGTAAAAAATGGTTTTAAAAATATAAAAAAAATAAAAAAAATATAAAAGTTTAAATCACCCCCCTTTCGCCCCATTCAAAATAAAATAATAAAAAAAAACCCCTACATACACATATTTGGTATCGTCGCGTTCAGAATGCCCGATGTATCAATATAAAAAAATAATTAATCCGATCGGTAAACGGCGTAACGAGAAAAAAATTCTAAATGCCAGAATTACGTTTTTTGGTCACCGCAACATTGCAATAAAATGCAATAACGGGCGATCAAAACATCGGATCTACCCCAAAATGGTATCAATAAAGACTTCAGCTCGGTGCGCAAAAAATAAGCCCTCATCCGGCCCAAGATCCCGAAAATTGGAGACGCTACATGTCTTAGAAAATGGTGCTATTTTTTTTTTTTTTTTTACCAAATTTGGGAATTTTTTTTCACCACTTAAATAAAAAAGAACCTATACATGTTTGGTGTCTACGAACTCGTAATGACCTGGAAAATAATAATGGCAGGTCAGTTTTAGCATTCAGTGAACGTGGTAAAAAAAATAAAAAAAAAACATCTGTGGTATTGCACTTTTTTTGCAATTTCACCGCACTTGGATTTTTTTTCCCATTTTCCCGTACACGATATGGTAAAACTAGTAATGGCGTTGAAAAGTACAACTCGTCCTGCAAAAAATAAGCCCTCACAGGCCCATATTGACCAAAAAATAAAAATGCTATGGCTCTGGGAACAAGGGGAGCAAAAAACGAAAATGCAAAAACGGAAAATCCCAGGCTTGCGAAAGGGTTAAAGGCGTAGTGTCGCCCCCGGAGGCATCATTACTAGGAGACACAGCCGCACAGTGCACTGTGTGCGGCCATGCTTGTTTAAGTGATGGCAATCAAGCAGCGCGGCTTCCACAGCCACATTCCAGAGGAACTGGACGGGAGACAAGGCAAGAGCAGGTGAGCGAGGCTTGTTGCCGGCGGTGCATAAAGATATATTAGCTCCTCTGAAACATGTGTGGAGCAGTTTGCTCGGTACAAGGAGGGTACAGACAGCTCTAAAGTATAATCTATCATGTGATGTATGCATTGTACTATATACCCGCACTGCAGTGTAGCTGATATGTACATCTGTTGGGTACAAATGAACACTGTTAAGCAGAGGGCAAATATAAAATCATGGCATATAAAATCTCATGTACTTTTACCACATAAGCAAATATAACAACATTTCCTAGCACAGCCGGGGAGACGCACAAAAAAATTAAAAGCGCTGTGATAACCCGTCGCATCACTACTAGCAGACACAGCTGCACAGTGCACTGAGCGTCGCCATGTCTGTTTAAGTGATAGTAATCAAGCGGGAGCGCCCTCCACAGGCACATTCCAGAAGAGCTGGAATGTGCATGTATGTCGGTGTGTTTGCATGTATGATGTGTATATCTATGTATGTCAGTGTGTATCACTGTGTATATATTTGTCTGTTTATATGTGATTTGTGAATTTGTCTTTAAATGCGTATATGTACTTATTCCTGTATGTGTACATATCTGTGTATATGTTTGTGTACGTGCATGTCTGTGTATTGTATATGTGCATATCTGTGTACCGTGTGTATGTGTGCAAGTCTGCGTAACGTGTACACATGTCTGCGTACTGTATGTGTGAGCATGTCTTCATACTGTATGTCTGTGCATGTCTGCATACTGTCTGGGCAGCACGGTGGCTCAGTGGCTAGCACTGCAGCCTTGCAGCGCTGGGGTCCTGGTTTCAAATCCCACCAAGGACAACATCTGCAAGGAGTTTGTATGTTCTCCCCGTGTTTGCGTGGGTTTCCTCTGGGTTCTTTGGTTTCCTCCCACATTCCAAAGACATACTGATAGAGAATGTAGATTGTGAGCCCCAATGGGGACAGTGGCCATAATGTCTGTAAAGCGCTGTGGAATTAATGGCGCTATATAAGTGAGTAAAATAAATAAATAAACAGGAATGGTGGTTTCCTCTACCTTTACTTGATGTTTGATGGTGCAGATTGGTGCACTCGTAACAGAAGGTAATGGAGATCTGGGCAGCCTAGAAGCAATTTTGGATCCACCTCGCCAGGTGGGGTTGTAGGCCTTCCTTCTGCGCTGTCCTCTTTGGCCCTGCTGCCTAAAGCTATGCTGCAACCCTCTTTCCTGAGTAATCGTTAAATCCTAGCCCCGTATGGCAGGCATCTTGAGCCTTTTTCAGGTGTCGCTCCTTCGTGGCGTCTCCGGGCTCTAGTATGCTGCTGAGCCGCCGGGCGTTTGGTGGGGCCAGGAGACCTGCTGTCTCCTGCCCTCCGGATTTAACTGCCAGGACTTCAGTACCCGAACAACCACGGACTCCGGTGTCCGGTTTCTGGCGCTTTTCTCTGGGGTGAGCTTGGTCACAGCTCCCCTCCCCAGGTTCTCCCTCGTCTCTCTCTCGCTCTCCTCCGTCCCCAACTGATTTTTCTGACTCCAACTGACTTTTCTAACTCCCGCCTCCGGGCTCCAATTTCAAAGGGAAGCTCCCCTGAAACCGGGTCAGAGCTCCCCCTTCTGGTCTTTAGCGAGGAAATGTGTTGGATGCTGGTGTTACCCGATAAAGGGACCCCTCCTTGCTTCCAGGCATGGCATCACCCCCTGTGAGGGAGGCAATGCCAATGTGGCAACCGGACTCCTAGGGTGCCACATCCCCCCCTAGTTAAATTCAGTACTCCCGGACTGAGGACACATTTAGAGGTAAACAATTAACAACAATAACGATTCATATTACCAAAAATTTACAAAGTCTCAAAAGGCAAAAATTACAGAACAACAAAAAAACAAACAAAAATTAGGAGCAGTCATTGCGGCGCTTATTCTTTATGCCGCTATCCGGGAATTGTCTTTTTCCGGGTACCTGAAGGTTGGTTGGTGGGAACCGCCTTAACCCACTTCATGTATCGTCCCTGGGCGTGGCTTCAGGGCACTCTGTTGGTGGGGCTGGTTTTCGGCCACGCCTGCAGTTTATTTTCAAGGCTAACAATTAACTTTACTCAATATTGTTCTGACCACATCTATTCCTGTGGTCCTTTTGTCCATAAATATAATAACTATATGCACTCACGATTGCTTAAAAGTTCTTACAGGAAGTCTCTGTAGGCTCTCATGCTTAACGGTTGCAATTATATACTATACACTATTATCTTATTACACCTTAGTCCTTATAACTGGCAGGGGGCTGACCTCTGGTACTACGGGTTGATCTACGCAGTACAGTTATTGCTAATGACCTACCCAGGTCTCTAATGTCTACCGCTGGTGTGGTGGGTGCACTATTCACTACGCTACTTGTGAACCTACGTAGTACTGGTATACCAGATTGCATTCTGCGAACTCCTTTGCTCACCATGGGACTGACAGATTCACCGCTAGCAGGGGGTAGATTCACTCATTCTACTGCGGTTGTGGCATCTGTTGCTGGGGCCGTCTAGTCTCCCAGCTGTTCTAGAGTCTCTGCGGCTTCTGGTAAGGCTACTTGGGGAAAGGTCAGGACAGTTACCATGATTGCTTGGTTCACCTGCGTCCAAGACCGGGGAAATTCTCCAAGGATGGTTTGGACCGTCTCTTCCACCTTTTCTGTGTTCTGGGGGCTGTTTTGGTCTTCCTCTTGGTGTTTCAATTGATCAGGGCATATCTTTAGGTGGTCTCTTGAGAGTGCCGCCGAAGTCTCTCCTCCATCTTTACTGATGAGGCTTACCTTGGTGTTGTCGAAATTTTAAGGTAAGATGGTGTATGGCTCAACCTCCCACTGATCGTCTAATTTGTGAACTCGGCTCTTCCTTTTGAGTACCTGTTCTCCAGGTGACAAGGGAACTGCAAGTGCATGCTAATTATAAGTTCTTTCATGCCTCTGTCTCACCTGGGACAAAGTTCTCTCTACACATTCTTGCACCATGCGGTATTGTTGCTGCTGCTCCATATCCCAGTCTGCATCTGGTGATGTCGTCTCAGGTGTTAAAACTCTCATGTCTAAGTCAATGGGTAACTTGCCAGGTCTTGCCCTCATCAGGTAGGCGGGTGTACAGTTGGTGGAATTCACAGGGATTTGGTTATATAGGTCTACCAAATCCGGTAACTTCTCTGGCCACAGGCTACGCTCTTCAAGGGGCAGCGTCTTCAACAGGTCTATTACTACCTGGTTCATTTTCTCACATAACCCGTTGGTCTGGGGATGATATGGCGTCGTCCTTATTTTCTTGCAGCCATACAAGTTACAGAATTCCTGAAACACTTCTGCTTCAAAGGCTGTGCCTTGGTCGGTAAGCACTTGTTCAGGGTAACCGTGCGGGTGACAAAAGTGTTGTTCAAACGCTTTGGCTGCCGTCTTAGCCATATAATCCTTCACTGGCACTACTACCAGGAACTGGGAGTAGTGGTCTACTATGGTGAGAGAGTAGACATAGCCTGACCAGCTTGGGGCTAGCTTCACGTGGTCCGAGTCTACCAGTTCAAGTGGTTGTTTGGTGACTATGGGCTGCAGGGGAGCCCTCTGGCTATCACGGTCTTTCCGTCTCAGGTTGCATGGACCACATTCTTGACACCATCTTTCGATTGCTTTCCTCATGCCAACCCAGTAGAATCACTCACGTAGCAGGAATTCCAACTTCTTCCACCCGAAGTGTTCTGCTCGATCGTGGTACGCCTCTAAGACCATTGGCGCATCCCGCTTTGGGACAACCACCTGCCAGACCAGTTTGTGTGTCGGGGAGTTGATGCTTCTCCGACCCAGCTTTCCCTCATAGATGAACAGCTTGCCCTTCTCCTTCCACTACTGTTGGGTCTCCTGTGGAGTATCTGGACCAGGGTGCGAGTCTGCTTGTGTCAGCAACTCCTTTACTAGGTGGACAGCCGGGTCACTATCCTGTGTCTCTGCCCATCCATGGTGGGGCAATGGGTTAAACGTGGCCTCTCTGTTGGCGGAGCGCTTGTCCCTCACACAGTGGGAGAACTGGGTCACCCCGTGACGATGGAAAGCCGGTAGCTCTATCTCCTCCAGCTCTTCCTGGTCTTCTCCCTCATCTGGCAAGTCAGGCATCCTGGACAGCGCATCAGCATTAGCGTTTTTATCCCCTGCCCGATACTTGATGGTAAACTCGTAGTTGGACAGCCGGGCCATCCATCGCTGCTCCAGTGCACCTAGCTTCACCGTTTCAAGGTGGGTCAGCGGATTATTGTCTGTAAAAATGGTAAACTTCACTGAAGCCAGGTAGTGTTTGAAGTGCTCCGTTACAGCCCAGACTATGGCTAGAAACTCCAACTTAAAGGAACTATAGTTGTTGGGGTTACTTTCCGTGGGACGGAGCTTCCTGCTGGCATAGGCAATCACTCTCTCTCTGCCTTGCTGCACCTGGGACAGCACTGCTCCCAATCCCACATTGTTGGCATCCGTATAGAGTATAAAGGGTTGGTCATAGTCAGGGTAGGCCAGGACTTCGTCTCCCATAAGAGACACCTTCAGCCGAGTGAAGGATTCTTCTTCTTTTTTACCCCACTTTAACGGAGGATTCAGGTTCTTGGCCTTCTTGAACTGGCCCACTAAGAGGTCTTGCATGGGTGCCACTATCTTGGTGAAACCCTTGATGAATCTCCTGTAGTAGCCTACCAGCCCGAGGAACTGCCGCACTTCCTTGATAGTGGAGGGTCTTGGCCAGTCCTTGATCACGGTGACCTTTTCAGGGTCTGGTGCTACACCTTCGGCGCTTACCACATGGCCTAGGTACTGCACCTTGGTCTTCAACAGGTGGCACTTGGACGGCTTTACTTTCAGGCCAAAACTGGATAAAGCCTCGAACACCTCCGCCAGGTGCTCCAGGTGGTCTTCGTACGTCTTTGAGTAGACGATTACGTCGTCTAGGTACAGCAGAACGGTTTCGAAGTTTTTGTGTCCTGGGCAACACTCCATTAACTGCTGGAATGTTCCCGGGGTGTTGCAGAGCCCGAATGGCATGCAGTTGAACTCGTAGAGGCCCATTGATGTCATAAACGCGGTCTTCTCTCTGTCCGCCTCTGCCACGGGAACCTGCCAATACCCACTGGTGAGATCTAAAGTGGAGAAATAGTTAGCGGATCTCAGTGCAGCTAATGATTCCTCAATTCTGGGTAATGGGTAGGCGTCCTTATGTGTAATGCGGTTAATCTGCCTATAATCAACACACATCCCCATTGTACCATCTTTCTTTCTAACGAGGACTAATGCAGCTGCCCAGGGGCTACAACTATCTCTGATAACCCCAGCCTCCTTCATCTTCCGTAACATTCCCTTGGCACATTGATAGTGAGCTGGGGGTACAGGCCGGTACCTCTCTATAATGGGCGGATGATCTCCTGTGGGGATATGATGTTGGTGGGTGCTTGCTAAAGACTAGTGGGTGTTTGCTAAAGACTCGCTCATATTCTTGGACCACCCGATACACCCCATGCTTTTGGTGTGAAGGGGTGGAGTCAGTGCCTACTTGTAGCTTCTGACACCAATCCTCCATCTGCCCCTTGGAGCCATTGTCCTCCGCCTGTTCGGGCAGAAGCAAGGGTTCCACTGGCTTTATTGCGTTGTTACTGACAGTGAACAGCTTAGCAAGGGTGGCATATCGGGGTAAATGGACCTCTTTCTCCCCACAATTCAGGATGCGTATTGGTACTCTCCCCTTGCGGACATTGACTACCCCCATGGCCGTCAAGATGGTGGCCTACTATCAGAGTACACGGGTTCTACCAGAGCCTGATAATCTTGACCCCTGAGACCTATTGTTGCCCGACACCATATTAACATTTCACTCCTAGGGGGTATTGCAATGGGGAATGGATCACTCACTCTGACACTGCCGACTTCTCCACCAGACAGCTCTACCTGTTGTCTCTGCATCAGGGCTTTGATCTCCTTTTGCAGAACTCGCTGCTGACTAGAACTGGCAGTCTCTGCGACCGGCTGAAACAAAACAATAATTTCTCCAAGACAATTCTCTATTACATTGGTGCCTAAGGTTATCATAGAATAGCTTTCTCGGCGATCAATATCTACAATAATCAACCCTTGTGATGGCAATTCTATTCGGCCAACTTTATGGTCATCTCTTTATACCCCACCTGAGGCAAGGGCTGACCATTGCTGGCAAAGATGTTAAAGTGTTCATCTGGACTGCGGGTAATGTCTGAATCAGCCCAGTACCATTTAAAAAGGATATATGGCATCTTTGTCACCTGGGAACCGGTGTCCAGTAACGCGTTCACCGGGATGCCATCAAGCACGACAGGCAGGACCGGTCGTCCTCCCACGTACTTGTCTCGGCAGCTTTGTGGGCCTGGTCGTCTTACTCCATGGGGTTGACCCTCTGCCCCAGGGGTTGCTCGTTTAAATCGCAGAATCTTGCCTTTTGACAGCGGCGGCAGATGGGTTGTCCGTTCTGGTCGTAGCGATCGCTGTCTCTCCCTCTTGTCGGTGGAATTCTTCTCTGCTGTCGCCACGGGACGTCATCTGGACTGGAAGCCTTTCCTTTGGAGACACTTGCATGGCCTGCACGGTTTTGGTTAGTGTAGCCACATTTTTGGTCAGCTCCTGGACCTGAAGGCGTAGGTCTGCAGAGGGGTCATTATCTAGGGTCTGCACGTCAGCCTCCACAGGTGCCGGGGAAAAGGACACCGCCTCCTGGTGGTATGTGATAGCTGGGCGCCGGAGCGGTGCAGTGCCACTTGGGGTTGATTCTCGCAGCACCCGAATGGCCTGGTCTTTAAATTGCGCAAAGTCTAAATCAGGGTTTTGCAGAGCCATAATGCGAAGCTGTGTCTGGTGAGTGATAGACAGGAGCCCCTCAATAAACTGTTAGGTTAGCAATCTGTCCTCGTCTCACACACTGTTGGGGGTCTACCTGTTTAATGGCCCACAGCGCCTCCTGCAGGTTTACAGCATAGTCCCGTACACTGTCCTGCACCCTTTGTTTGCACCCGTAGAACTTAATTTTAATCTCCGCTGCTGTGCGGGTGTCAAAGGTATCCTTCAACCTTCAACCTGGCCAGAATTTGCTTAACAGTTCTTTTGTCCCTGCCGGGCCAGGACTTCACCTCCCTCTGGGCTGCACCGATTAGCTGGCCTATAAGGATGCTGACGTTTTGCTTCTCAGACAGGGGGTACACTTCGAACAAACTATGCAGTCTCTCCTAAAATTCGCTCAGGGTGTGCAACTCCTCTGAGTACTGAGGCAACCACGCCGCCCCTGGCATATACGGCATGGATTAAAGCATTACAGTTGCTGTGGCCACGCCCGCAGCTGGACCCTCTTCTAGGTTGGGCATCTTCCTCCCCCCCTAGTGAACCTCAGCCAGGTCCTAGGTTTCTGCTGGCGTTCCAGTCTGCTGCTCTGCAGGCGAGAGGGATCGCTTGCCTGGCGGTTCCGGATCGGGGCCTCCTGCTTCCCCCAGCTGACGTCAAATGACACGATTATACCGTTCAACAAAGTCTATGGCACACAGTACCCGGTTATACCGAGTTACGACAATCCTGTTCGTGACGCAAAAAAATGACGCGCCCCCTAGGACCGTGGGGTACTCACCACCGGGTCTGTCGGTTCCTTTGGATTGTCACGGGGCGTGACCCGGTCCGGGGCCCTAGGTGGTGAATAAAAAGGACAGTTTGTTTAGGGGAAAAGTTTTGTGATGCCACCCGTGGTATGCTGCTATAGGTGGCCGCCGCTGATGAAAGAGACTGCTGGGGCCATTGGTTAAGCAGCTGGGATGGATTTGCTCCCCACTGGTAGAGCGGGGCCCCAGGCTACCGGTACTGTTAATGTAGGGGATTGTGGATGTTGGGGTGCAGGACTGAGGGTGCAGATAATGACCAGACGACACAGGATGTCCTTTACTTGATGTTTGATGGTGCAGACTGGTGCACTCGTAACAGAAGGTAATGGAGATCTGGGCAGCCTAGAAGCAATTTGGGATCCACCTCGCCAGGTGGGGTTGTAGGCCTTCCTTCTGCGCTGTCCTCTTTGGCCCTGCTGCCTAAAGCTATGCTGCAACCCTCTTTCCTGAGTAATCGTTAAATCCTAGCCCGTATGGCAGGCAGCTCGAGCCTTTTTCAGGTGTCGCTCCTTTGTGGCGGCTCTGGGCTCTAGTATGCTGTTGACCCGCCCTCCAGATTTAGCTGCCGGGACTTCAGTACCGGAACAACCACGGACTCCAGTGTCCGGTTTCTGGCGCTTTTCTCTGGGGCGAGCTTGGTCACAGCTCCCATCCCCAGGTTCTCCTTTGTCTCTCTCTCATTCTCCTCCGTCCCCAACTGACTTTTCTAACTCCCGCCTCCAGGCTCCAATTTAAAGGGGAAGCCCCCCTGAAACCGGGATAGAGCTCCCCCTTCTGGTCTGGAGCCAGGAAATGTGTTGGATGCTGGTGTTACCTGATAAGGGGACCCCTCCTTGCTTCCAGGCATGGCATCACCCCCTGTGAGGGAGGCAATGCCAATGTGGCAACCGGACTCCTGGGGTGCCACATTTGCATATGTGAAGGATGAGGGGGTAGGCTGGGCCCTGTGTACTATACCTATATTTCTCTGCCGTATCTGTGCATTATGAATTGCGGTATGTGTTAAAGGGGCCCACTGAGGCTCTTTCACCCGGGGCCCAATAAAACCTGGAGCCGGCCCTGCATATTAATTTTTTGGGATCTGGGCCCTAGTGTGGGCTTATTTATTGAGCTCCAAGCTGATGCCAAATATGTGTATGTGACATCCCAGTACCTGTTCTACTGCTGCTAAATGAGACAGTTGTCGTGTGGCAGTAGATTTGTTCCATTGTGGGTACTGATTTAGGGGATATAATACATTGCATTGTAAATTGTACTTTCCTGTCATCTACTGGCCATTGTGTGTATATGAAAGCTAAGTGATTATTCTCCTCACAACAAGCTGCCATAGAAACGGCTGGGAGGAACCTCCCAGCTCAGGGCACACTCTGACTGAGCACTGGTACAAACCAGGTGTGGGCGGTTCAAGCTGCCTAAAGAAGATATAGGAGAGACATTATTCTCTCAGAGAAGAGTTTTAAATGCCAGTCCATGCTGAGGGGACATTTTTCCTCACATAATCTCCTTCACAAAAAGAGTGAAGCCTCTTCCAGTCAGGAGAGATAACGCTGCACATGGGCTCTCCTGCACGCTGGTTATCCTGTTTTGCTTCTAGCCAGGACCAGATCCACGTGGCTGCCACGCCACTGAGTTTGTCTAGATCTACCCCCTGCGAGAGGGAACGGTGGACTAAAAACTGTGAATACATCCACACTTTAGTGTGTTTCCACAGACAGCCAATCTGTGAAGGTCCCTGCATCAGTGTAATATTTCTTGGACTGCGCATAACATTTCCTCTACTAGCAAGTGAAGAGAACTCTGCTCCAGTCGCTCTGAGAGGCCATAACCTCGCTTGTCTCATGAGGAGAGAACCATTACTTTCATATGCACAATATACTGTGAACGTAGCCTTTTACCTACTTCAGTAAAATTGTTATGTTTACAAGTTCACCTGGGTGTCTGGCTGCTTAAGATTGCACAAACATCACGGGTACTCCAAAATCTGCACCCTGACACCACCGCTACAGGAGTGTCCCCGGGGGGTCCTATACCATCCACAAGTGCCACCTCCCGCCTTTGAAATTGTTGTGGACACGAGGGAAGTGTTAAGGGGTCCAGCAACCCACTCCAGCTACTGTGACATAATTATCTGCTGCCAGTGAGTCTACATATCCCAGCTGGCCCTTCTGCAACATCTGGCGTCGCGTCATTTGTGGCGTCACAAACAGGATTCATCTCTGTGCCTGTATTAGAGACTCTGTCCGATTGTGTGCAGTCACCTCAGCATCTACATCATGAGTGAAACAAGCGACAACAGTCAAGCTGGTGCTAGCAGCCCTGCTGTGCCCATCGCGTGCAACATGCTGTTCTCTGTCCCATTTTATCCTGGGGCACCCTGGTTGCCACGCTACAAGGGGGAGCCGCACACCTCCAGGGACTTCCGTGACAAGTTGCTGGCACTCTTTCTGTTTTACCCGCTCTCTCCAGAACAGAAAGTGCAGATCCTGCTAGGTCAGCTTGATGGTGCTGCTTCCAGGGAAGTTCGATCCTGGCCCCCAACAGAGAAGAAAACGCCTGAGCAAATCCTTGCGAAACTGAAGGATGCCTTTGAGGTAACATCCATCTCTGAGGTCAATATGAGATTCTTTGCAAGACGACAACAGCCAGGTGAGACCCTTTGGGACTATGATCTATCCGTCCAAGAGGCTTTCTCCGCTGTTCTACAGGTTGACCCCCATGAAAATGTGGACTGACAAAATATTGATAGATCGCTTCATAGAGGGGACGGGCTCTGAACTGTTGCAGAGCCAACTCCGCATGCTTGCTGCACAACATCCCAGCTTCACCTTTGCAGACTTCAAATCCCTAGCCATCTGTGTCCTCGGCAATGAATATATACAGGGAAACTATGTCCCCTTTGCTCCTCTAGCTGGGTCTATTCCTGTTGCCCCTCCATCTTTCCAGATGACATCGCCAGGTACTATGCAAGCTACAGAAGCTGCGCAGACTCCTGCTGTAGACTCCAAGGTATCCCTTGAGGCCCGTGTAGCTGACATTGCCAGAGGACTCAAGTCTCTCGGCAGATCAAAAATCTGATTATTCCACCTTCGTGCTCCAAGGAGCAAGCCCAGGACAGAACTCTCTCTCCTGAGCCTCCACCCAGAAGTCTACCTCCAGGCAAAGCTGCTCACCGTAAAAGACCTTTCTGTCAGCACTGCCACAGATATGGACACACCGAGGCCCAGTGCTATCAGTTAAACAGGCCATCCCCAAGACTGAGGACCGCCCCTCGGGAGGAAGAAGAAAAGGTCCAGAGGGAGCATCCATGTGGGTGTCTCGCTTCATCTTGCCCTGCCCGCACATAACTGTCCTGGTAGACGGTATCCCTCTGGAAGCTCTAGTCGACACCAGCTCACAGGTAACTACTTTGCAGAAGCAGGCATATCTTGAACATTGGGACTTTAGTGACTTAAATAACCCTCCAGATGTCTGGATGAACATTATAGTCAATAATGGTCAACCCATACCTCACCAGGGTTACCAAGAGCCCACTATTCGAATTGGGGACATTAAGCTCCAAAGACAGGGTGTCAGTGTAACTGATGTATAGGATGAGGGTTTTGCCATCCGTGTGCTTGTCGCCCAACAGAAGTTTGCAAATAGCAAGGATGAAATTTGTCGTGTCCGCATCCGAAACACTCGGTGATTCTACAGCCTAGTTCAGAACCAATGGTATGGTACCATGCCCGACCAGATATTGAAAATAAAGATTATCAGGCTCTCCTCGAACCAATCCTGCTAGAAGGACAACCATTAGTGAAAGCTGCTCGCAGCATTGCAACTGTCTCCAACGGAAGAGTGCCAGTTCGACTGATTTACTTTAAGTGATGCACCTGTTAACCTTCACAAATTTCATCCAGTGGCGCAGTTGTCTCAACTCTCACCAGAAGACATCATCTCAAGTGAAGTAACAGCTAATCAACATTCTACCCAAGCTGCCCAAGACAGTAAGAAGGTTACTTCAGACCCCTGGTGGACTGAGCTGAATGTGGGAGATGCCACTACTCCAGTTTAGAGATGGAGTTCTGAACATTGGAGTTCTGAACATTGCCAAACGTTATCATCAAGCATTCAGTAAGCACCCATTGGATTTTGGTAAGACTACTCTGATTCAGCATCGAATCCTCACAGGTGATCATCCTCCCATCAAGAAGCGACATCGTCTTATACCACCTTCGAAGTACCAGCCTGTCAAGAAAATGCTTCAAGACATAAAAGAGGCTGATGTCATACTTGAAAGTCAAAGCCCTTCGGCTGCACCGCTGGTCCTTGTAAAAAGTAAAGATGGCTCCATCCGTTTCTGCGTGGATTACCGCAAATTGAACATCACACACAAGGATGACTATCCCTTGCCACAAATTGAAGAGTCCCTGACTGCTCTTGGATCTTCCTCCTACTTCTCTACTCTTGACTTAACCTGCGGATACTGCCAAGTTCCCATGGCGCCAGAAGACAGAGAGAAGACTGCCTTTACCACATCAATGGGGCTTTTTGAATTTAACTTTATGCCTTTTGGGCTTTGCAATGCCCCTGCTACGTTCCAACAGCTAATGGAGAGATGTCTTGGACACGAAAATTTTCAGAGTGTCCTCCTTTACCTTGATGATGTTATTGTCTGTTCCCGGACATAGGAAGAGCACATTCATCATCTGTCTGAAGTCTTCAACGTACTAAGCCAGCATGGCCTCAAAATCAAGCCCTCCAAATGCCACTTGCTAAAACCATGAGTCAACTACCTTGGATATGTGGTAAGTGCGGAAGGGGTACAACCTGATCCTGACAAAATTGCTGCAGTTCAAAACTGGAGAACGCCCACTACCGTCAAAGAAGTCTGAAGCTTTTTGGGATTTGCAGGCTACTATTGCCACTTTATTCCTCACTTTGCTCAAGTGTCTAAACCACTTACTGAGTTCCTATGGGGATTTCCCAAGGAAAACTACAACCGAAGGCTTCTAGTAGACTGGACAAATTGTCAAGAAAAAGCATTCCAAACATTGAAAGACCTTTTTACCCAGCCACCTATCCTGATTACACTCAGCCATTCCTTTTGTATATGGATGCTAGCCTCCATGGGCTAGGTGCTGTTTTGTCCCAGGTCCAGGACAATAAGGAGCGTGTCATTGCATACGCCAGCCGCAGCTTCAGAGGAACTGAAAAGAATGACAGCTACTATAGTTCGTTCAAGCTTGAACTGCTTGCACTTGTCTGGGCTGTTACAGATAAATTCAAGGATTATCTGGCTGCCATGCCCTTTACTGTCTACACAGACAATAATCTGCTAGTGCACCTGGATGCTGCCTGATTAGGAGCCATGGAACAATGGTGGGCTTCACGCCTAGCGAACTACAAATTCACAGTCAAATACCGCAGTGGAAAATGCGTTGTCCTGGCTACCTGTTGAAGAAGAACCACCCCGAGATAACATCTGGGAAGATGTAGAAATGCCTCCTTTCTACTCAAGGTTTGCCCAACAGAGTGCCATCACTGCCTCTGCTGAAAAGGGAGAATTGCATTCCAAGCCACCTGCTGAACCTCTTCAAGAAAAGAACCTTCCCTGTGGAAGAAATTACAAGAAGAGAGCAGAGTCCTGGGAGAACTCCATGACTTCCTTACTACTGGGAGAGTTCCAACCCAGCTACGACAAGCTCATCCTGATGTGGAACTTACAAGGCTCTGGAGACAGAGAAAACGCCTATTTGTCCAGAAAGGGCTCATAATGAGAAACACTTTGGACCCTGTCTCAGGCGACAGACTTCACCAAATACTCATTTCCCGGAGAGATGCACGAGTCATCCTTGAAGCCTATTATGATCGCTCTGGCCATTTCGGTGTCCAGAAAACTGAAGCTACCATCCGCTGAAGGTTCTACTGGGTCGGTATTAGAGGAGACATTGAAAGTTGGTGCTGAGAATGTCCCGCATGTAACATCACAAAAAATGGATACAGAGATAAAAAAACGCCCCTACACCCTATAAAGTCACAAAAAACACAAGAAATTGTTGCTCTTAATCATGTGAAATTGGGCCCAACACGCTCTGGCTACATATATGCCCTCACAATGGTGGACCATTACACAAAGCTTGCCGCTATTGCTCCTGTCATAGATCTTACAGCCAAAACTGCAGCTGAAGTCTTCTATACCAAGTTCATCCAATACTATGGATGCCCAAACCACATCCTCACTGATTGCGGACCTGCCTTTGAATCTCAACTTTTCCACGAGCTATGCAAGTACAGAGATTGCAAGAAACTGCGTACCACTGCTTACCATCCATAAGGTAATGTACTATGTGAAAGAGTGAACCAAGTCATCATTGGTATGCTGCACACTGCTTCTGCCACCAAGGGAACTGAGTGGCCTGAGATTTTGAAAGATCTTGTCCACATCTACAATAACACCAACTTTGCTCAACTGGTCATACTCCATTTTATCCGATGTTCTGCCAACAAGGCGGCCAGTTGCCTTCAGACTAGGCTCTAGGTGTACAAATACTTGACACCATCAATCCTTTTCCACAAATGGACTGGGTGATTGAACACCGCAGATGCACGTCGGAAGCCAAGGAAATTGTTGATTCTTGCATGGAAGAAGCATGAAGAAGACAACAAGAAGACTATAATCAAAGTTCCCATGCCAAGCCCCTACAAATTAGCGACCGAGTCTGGCTCCGAAACAACCACCGGACTGGAAAATTGGATCCACTTTGGGAAGTTGAAGCGTACACAATAACTACTATACCCTTTCCATCGTCTGATGTGTACGAGATATCCAAAATTGGTTGGAAACCCCAGACGGTACACAGAAACCGCCTAAAACTGTGTCTCAAGGAAGAATTCCTGAGAGAGTCACCACTACCCAAGTCAACTTTGATTGGAACACAGAATCCTCCAAATTCCTCAGAAAGACTGTCAAGCCTCGCTGAACTTATCTTTGCTCCACAATTTGCGTGTCTTGGCTATCGTCAGTTCATTTCTACCTCAACAGAGAATACTTTTCTTCCACCTGAAGAAACCACAGAACCTGAACTGATCTCCAGCCAATGGACAGTACCTTTGAGGCACTCTGAGCGGAGTACCAAAGGTATCCTACCTGCTCGGTACAGGTACTAGTTACTTCACCATATATCCTTCTTGAATGATATGCCCTCTTGGCATTTACATACTCAGATTTACCAGATTAATATGCGTTCTTTTTCTAGTTAATATAACAGGTCAAGGACTGTGCCTTGCTCACAAAGCCAAGAAATCTTAAACTTCATTATTAACCCCATTTACATATAGCAGTATTATAGTTATTACCAAGAATGTTGTTTATGCTCATGTTTATCTACTATTGCATTTTTCATAGGTATGGACATTTACATCAAATGCCTATCCCAACAATGTTTCTGAATATTTCTCATGTTCACATGCTACGTTGGTTTTACTAGTAATTATTCCATTTTGCCATGCACTTGTGTGTAGCACTTTTTCCTCTGTATCCCTAACTTTGTCATTTGTACAAGGCTACACCCTCCAACTGTACGCTGAGGACGGCTTTTCTTAAAGGGGGAGTTTGTGGCATCCCTGTACCCGTTCTACTGCTGCTAAATGAGACAGTTGTCGTGTGGCAGTAGATTTGTTTCATTGTGGGTACTGAGTTAGGGGATATAATACATTGTATTGTAAATTGTACTTTCCTGTCATCTACTGGCCAATGTGTGTATATGAAAGCTAAGTGATTATTCTCCTCACAACAAGCTGCCATAGAAATGGCTGGGAGGAACCTCCCAGCTCAGGGCACACTCTGACTGAGCACTGGTACAAACCAGGTGTGGGCGGTTCAAGCTGCCTAAAGAAGATATAGGAGAGACATTATTCTATCAGAGAAGAGTTTTCAATGCCAGTCCATGCTGAGGGGACATTTTTCCTCACATAATCTCCTTCACAAAAAGAGTGAAGCCTCTTCCAGTCAGGAGAGATAACGCTGCACATGGACTGTCCTGCACGCAGGTTATCCTGTTTTGCTTCTAGCCAGGACCAGAGCCACGTGGCTGCCACGCCACCGACTTTGTCTAGATCTACCCCCTGCGAGAGGGAACGGTGGGCTAAAAACTGTGAATACATCCACACTTTAGTGTGTTTCCACAGACAGCCAATCTGTGAAGGTCCCTGCATCAGTGTAATATTTCTTGGACTGCGCATAACATTTCCTCTACTAGCAAGTGAAGAGAACTCTGCTCCACCCACCCTGAGAGGCCATAACCTCGCTTGTCTCATGAAGAGAGATCCATTACTTTCATATGCACAATATACTGTGAACTTTGCCTTTAAGAGAGACTGCACCCTGTTACCTCCTTCAGTAAATTTGTTATATTTACAAGTTCACCTGTGTGTCTGGCTGCTTGAGATTGCAAGACCTGCACCCAGACACCACCGCTACAGGAGTGCCCCCAGGGGGTCCTATACCATCCACAAGTGCCACCTCCCACCTTTGAGATTGTTGTAGCACGAGGGAAGTGTTAAGGGGTCCAGTGACCCACTCCAGCTACTGTGACATAATTACCTGCTGCCAGTGAGACTACAAATCCCAGCTGGCCCTTCTGCAACAGCTGGCGCCTTTGATTTTTTTATTGTTTTATTTTGAATGGGGCAAAAGGGGGGTGATTTAAACTTTTATATTTTTTTAATTGTTTAAATATTTTTTTAAAACATTTTTTTTACTAGCTTCAACAGTCTCCATGGGATACTAGAAGCTGCAATCATCCGATCGGCTGTGCTACACACAGCAGGAATGCTCACATGCTTTGCCACTGGACAGCAGTCATAGCATCCCATCAATGACAACTGAAGGGGTCTCCTGCAGACCCCGGGTTGTCATGCCAACCCATCGGTGACCAGCAGTCATGTGACATGGGCGCCGATGGGCGGGATTAGTGATACGCTTCCGGTAAGCGTGAGTTAAATGCTGCTGTCAGAGATTGACAGCGGCATATAACTAGTTAACAGTCACAGGAGGATCGTGATTCCAACCATGGCTGTTAGGGGCACATGTCAGCTGAACAGCTCAGCTGTCGTGTGCGCAAAAACACGCTGTCTCAGCGCCGGAGCCCGCATGGAGTGCAGGGATAAAACCTTGGACGTACTCATACGTCCAAGGTCGTTAAGGAGTTAAAGTCCATTTATGCTAGCCAACCGGCACCAATAAGTGATCACCCCTGTTTGCTGATTTGTAGTTGTTTAATAGCCTGTTTTCACAGACAGACTGCATTTTGGATGTGTATAGGCTGTCATTGTTCTCAGCAGCGCAGTTCCTATTTATATAGGATGATGTGCTGTCGAGAAACAAGATGTTTTTTGTGCAAACCAAATGATCATTTCATCCAACTAGTAAGCGATTTGCTCGATCGTTGGCTGATTGGAAGTATTTTTAGACAGCATGATTATCATGAATCTAGGATTCCCAGCAACGAGTGTTCACAATATTTGTGAAGTGAAAATGCGCCTTCAGTGATAGTGATTACCAGCCAAGGGCTATCATTATTTTAAAGTGAATTCATTTCAATACAGAAAACTCCATTCAATAAATGGAAACATACTTTTTATGGTCAGAAGCTGTAGACCTGAACTGTACTAGCTTGGCCTACTCTAAGGGTTCTTTCATACGTCCTTATATTTCCGGTACTGGAAAAAACAGTACCGGAGATTTCCGTGTCCGTGTGTCCGAGTGCACCTGTGTCGCAACCGTGTGCCGCATCAGGAGCACACAAACCGGCATTTGGGAATCAGTGGAACAGCGCTGGGTGCTGAACGCTGCCCTCATCATAGTCCTGTCACTCACTGAGTGCAGCGCAGCTCCGGGACCCGCTCGCTGCAGAAGTCATTCTCCCCGGCTCCTCTGCTGAGCGGTTGCATGGACTACAGTGTGGAACACTTAGGACAGGTGAGTATATGGATTTTTTATTTTATTCTTATTTTTACAGGTGGAGACACCAGGAGCAGACTACTACTCTCATCATTATCCCATGCTGGTGCTGATCGCAGCGCCGGAAGGGAACTATGATGAGTGCAGTGTTCAGCACCTAGAGCTTGGGAACAGCGCTGTACCGCTGATTCCCAGGTGCTGGTATGTGTTATACGGATGGCATCCGTATGTGGTATATGTTTACACGGACCCGTTGACTTGAATGGGTCTGTGTGATCTGTGCTGCTGGCCAAAAACGGATATGTCTACGTGTGGATCACAGGGACACACGGTCACACATTTGAATGGATCTACATGTGTCAGTGTCTCAGATACGTGTGGAAACTGTCACCACAAGTACCGGACATACTGACGCGTGGAAGAGCCCTACTTTGGCTACTTTCATGTAACAGTATTTTGGCCTTTATTTAGTATCAGTTTTTGCAAGCAAAGTATAGGTAAAAACTGTGAATAGGTGTAAATCATTCATTCCTAGTTTTGGCTTACAACTATTGATACGAAATACCCAAATACTGCCGTTTGAATGAGGCCTTTGTCTCGCAATATGCTATCTTGCATGATGTAAAGACAATTAGGCTATGTTCACACGTTGTGTTTTTGCAGCATTTTTTTGCTGCATATTTTTGCAAATAAAAAGCAAATTTTACAGTACCAGTAAAAGCTATGAGATTTCAGAAATGTCCTGCACAAAATTGCTTTTTTTTCCTGACTGAATTGTAAAACTGCTCCATTTTTGAGAACTGCAGAATGTCAATTCCTTAAGCATTTTACAGTGTTTTTTCACCATATAAAGCAATGAGAGTGCAAAATGCTGAAAAAAATGCAACTGTCAACAAATGACACATAATTTGCAACAAAAAACACAGCAAAAACGCACCAAAAAATGTAGGAAAAGCTGCGTTTGGTATGCAGCTTTTGTAATGCCAAGATAACAGGTTTTGCCTGCAGAAAAAAAATGCAGTAAAAATGCAACGTGTGAACTTTGCCTATAGCTTTCATTTTGAACTCTACTTGAATTCACTAATTCTTACTTTTGCTTCTATAATGTACAGCTTATACTCGTATTAACTTCTGCTGCCATGAGGGACTTCATAGTAATCTGACAACTACAGGTTGTCTGGGAATTTCACAGTGGTATAACAGTATGTACATCAAGTCAAGTCAAAGAGGCTGGGGCAAATCTGTTTTTTTTTTATTAATTCAGAAAGGTGAAAAAAACTACAGAAGTCAAACATTATTTTGTCCTAGGAGGGAAATAATTCATTACAGTTGCTAAGTGTGCATAAGTATCAATGGTATTTAGTTTCAAAGAATCCTTTCTAAAAATGCAATATATTTGTATCCTTTGCATTGTTTTTTTTTTTTTAATAACTACGCTTTGCTGAATTTTGATTGAAAGTAAATCAAAGTGTTGGTGTTGTTCTTTTAAAGAGCAATTATGAAACCACTCCCTAAAATGACCGCATTTATGTTCCTGATTCAGCGATGCCTCCTTCACATTTACTAGTAAATGCATCTTGCTGTCTCAGGCTTGTTAAATTTGTGACAAATACTTGAGAGGCCACCTGTTATTATTAAGTCAAAGGAGTGTTACAAAGAGGGTCAGCGCTCCGGCACATTAGCTGGCTTCTTCACGATCTCCCTGTGGAAGCTACGTGTGGATTATATTGTACCTCACACTCTAGGACACATCTGATAATTACACATATACTATTCTAGTTATCAGGTCTTTCCCTTCTCTTATTTTCACATTTCTATATGATGTGACTCAGCAAAGCCTCTAATAAGCTTCCTGTCGAGATGCTAGACAGCAGGCAAGATTGTTTTCTGCTTCAGATGCTTCATTGCTGGAGGGACGAGTCGCTCATTACTATATGGTTTCCACCTGGCTTCAGATCATCCAAACTGGTTTAGGCAGTCCAGGTCTTTTTTTTTATTATTAATACTAAGAACTTCAAAAATCTGAAAGTGTTATGCTTTCTTCTTAGATTGAAGTCCGTAGCTTCAGGGAAAGCCTGTTTGGACATTTAAATCTTCAGTGCCAATTAAGAATGTTGGTCTGCCTGGACCTAGTGACCTGGAACCAGATGGCTTGAGAATAGTCTACTGTCAGTACTAAGAGGATTTAGCATTTCTGTCTTTGTTACATTTTCTGTAATGCATTGTAAAGAATAAAGCTGCAAATGGGGGTTTAGATTGAGTCAGAGCAGGATTTTAAATTGGGATTTTATGTATGGAAGATAAATCAGTTATATAAATCGTGTGGAACTTTATTTATTTTATTTGCTTGATACTTGATCCAGAAATGCATAGCCGTGACTCAGATGTATATAAATACTGGAGAAAATGTTGTTATGAAAAATCATTGTTTGATGTGTTGTCAAATCGCCTCTATGTAACATTTAATGTACAACAATCAGCCATTACATAAAACTTACCTGCCTATTATTATTAAATAGGTCTACTTGTGTCAACTTTTACCTCTTACATAATAACTCTACAAGACAATTGAAGGTTAGAAAAGTAAAATGTTTACTATTTTAATTGATAAATTGAGTTTTTTCAAGCAGTAGTTTTTTCGCTACATATTTTCTCAGCCTCCTTCTTCATTTTGACATGACACTTCAAAAATTGCATGCTGAATGGGGCTTGACTAACATCCCTCGGGCCAGGCAAACCAGCCCACTTGATAATCACATGACTACAATTCATACAGCCCTTTATGCTATAATACAACTCTTAAATAATGTTCACCAATTAAAAATTTCTTCATAGAAGTATATAGTCTGATCAGCTATAACATTTACCTTTCCTGCAGATAAACGTACAATTGTGTCAATGTCAATTGTGATGTTCTTATGACAAATGGATATATTGGAATATATATTTAAAAAAAAACTAAATGCAAAAAGGAGAATTAGTCCTACCGGTAATTGTGCATCCAGGAGTCCATGATGACAACACACCAGTCCTTCTTATCCTCTGTAGGGACAGGAACACATGCAAGGTTAAATAGCCCCTCCCACCGCCACCAACTAGTGTCTTTTCCAAGTATCACACCAGGATAGAGGAACTTATTTATTGAAATTTCTTCTACATATGTTAGTCTTCACATAGAATAAAATAAATTTGAGGGAGGCAATGTAAAGGGCTGTCATTATGGTCTCCTTGAAACACAAATAACGGTAAGACTAATTCCCCTTTTCCAGCACTGCCCTCCTGCCAGCACACTAGGAGCAATACAAAAAACCATTCTGGTAGGGACTATGTCCTAGATGACTTTCCTTCCAAAGGCTATCTTTTGGTTTGATAGAACATCCAATATGTGTTGTCTGCAGAAAGTGTTCAGGCTTGACCATGTCGCGACATTACAGATCTGATCCACTGGAGCCCCTGCTTATTCAATCGAAGAAGTAGAAATTGCTCAGGTTAAATGGGCCTTAACATTTTCTAGAGGAGCCCTGCCTTCTGAGGTACAAGACCGGTTGATTGTAGATGTTATCCATTTTGCAAGTGTCGATTTTGACATTTATTTGTTCCTGTTCTTTCCACTAAACTGTATGAAATTATTTGAATCTCACCACCATTCCTTTGTAGCCTAGATATTCTGCAGAACTGCCCTTCTTACATCCAATGAATGAAATAAAAAGTTCCTGTTGGTTTTTGGAATCATGACAGAATGAGGGCAGGATAAGATCCAGATTCATATGGGAGCTTACAAATGCTATTCAGGACTAAATTTAATTCCCATGAAGGAATAGAACTTTTTATTGTGCGCCTAAGCCTGTTGATAGCCTTTACAAAACTCCAAAACCAGGGATGATTGGCTAGAGCAAAGTCAAAAAATCTTAAGGCCCATATCTGGACCCTCAGTCTCTAGTCAAATCCTGATTGGGAAAATCTAGGATTTTTGGAATACCTGGAAGCAATGGATCTGGGATGGACCCCCACCCTGTATTGTGAGCAAAACGTCTTCCAGATTTTTGTATATATAGCTGCTGCAATGATTTCCTGCTTCTCTGTATGTTGGATATAACCAGTTCATATAGACCCTGTAATCTCAGGATCTCCCTTACAGAATCCAAGCTGACAGTTTCAACTTCTTCACATTGTGGTGACACAAAGGACCCTGGGTCAGAAGATTGTTTATTGCAGGTAAAAAGATGGGACCTTCCAGAGCCATCAGTTTTAGAAGGGAAAACCAGTTTTTCTTTGGAATATCATAATTACCCTTACCTGATCTTCCTGTATTTTGCTCATCACCACCAGAATTAAAGGAATTGGCAGAACGGCATATGCCAGGTTTATGTCCCACTTTTAGGATAAGGAATCAAATCCAGCAGGGCTGTACTTTGGATTTAAGGTAAAAAAAAATCAACTTTGCATTTCTTTTGGAAGCAAACAGATCGGGGGTACCACAGTGTTTCTGACCAGGATAGAAAGGGCCGTTAACTTCTTCAGCACCAAAGGAAACAAAATCCATTTAATATGGGACGAAACACACAGGCTAAATGGAAGACCTGCAATTCACAATATGTAACGATTTTCTAACACCAAATCTCCCAGGAGGACTTGACACACTCGTGACAGTACCTCACCCTCTATGAGGGGCCACAGGACCCTCGGGGCTGGGTTTATCCAGATGGCCCAAATGAAAGAACCATATCAACCCACCGGCATTAACCTCAGATGCTGGCACCCACATCCTCTCCTCAGGACCATACCCCTTTCAATGGACTAGGTACTGTACAGAGCAGAAAACCATTTGCGAATCAACGATTTTCAATACCTGAAATTATTTATTGCCATCAATAATAACCGGTGGCGGTGGTAAAGGTGATGATTCCACAGGCACAACTATTTTTCTGAGCACAGACCTGGGGAAAACATTATGGATCTTGAGAGTCAGAGAAAGCCTGAGACAAAAAGTTACAGTGTTGATTACTGCGGCCAACTTATAAGGACCAATAAACCTAGGACCTAATTTCCAGGAAGGAACTTTCAGTTTAATATTTTTGGTGGACAGCCATTCACCCCCAGGTCCGGACCTGACAATCATTTCTTATCAGCCATACATTTGTATTTGTCCCCCATGATCTTTAAATTGTTCTGAACCCCTTCCCACACAGATGAGAGCGAAGAAGAAAATTATTCCTCTTCAGGAACACCCGACGACTCATCTTTACTGAAGGTACAGAATTGTGGATGGAAGCTATATGCGCCAAAAAATGGCGACTTACCAGTGGACTCGGTACGACGATTGTTTAAAGCAAATTCAGCAAGTTGTAAAAAAAAGACCAATCCTCCTGGTTATCTGACACAAAACATCTGAGGTATGTCTCCAAACTTTGCTTTAGGTGTTCAGTCTGACCATTAGTTTGAGGATGGAATGCCGAGGAAAAGGATAGATGCATCCCTAAATAGGAACAAAACGCACCCCAAAATTTAGATACAAACTGGGTCCCCCGATCTGACACCACATTGGAGGGAACCCTATGAAGCTTCATGATCTCAGTGACAAACACCTGAGCCAGTATCTTGTCATTAGGGAGAGCAGGTAAAGCAATAAAGTGCGCCATTTTACTAAACCTACCCACCACAACTAAGATAATCTTTTTACCAGAGGACGAAGGAATATCCATAATGAAATCCATGGATAAATGAGTCCATGGTCGGTCAGGAATGGTTAATGGTAAAAGAGCCCCAAACAGATGAGTAAGCGGAGTCTCAGAACGCGCACAGACACTACTGGAGGACACAAAGTCAACTACATCCTTATGCAACCTTGGCCACCAAAATGGCGAGAAAGGAGGTCCAAGGTCACCTTACTACCTGGGTAACCAGGCAGAGCAGAGTTATGATGTGCCCCTATAATTTTGAGATGCAGATATACAGGTACAAACAATTTCCCTGAAGGACCAGTAGGGGCGTCCTTCTGAACCTTCAATATCTCACCCTCAAGCTCAGAACACACTGTGGAGACGACCACTGCTTCTTGTAATATAGGGACAGAATCATCAGTACTCCCACCCCCAGGAAAACTCTGAGACAAGCATTTGCTTTGACGTTCTTTATCCCAGGATGGTAAGTGATCACAAAATTTAACCTGGCAAAAAACACAGACCATCTAGCTTGTCTGAGATTAAGATGTTTAGCAGATTCAATGTACATCATGTTTTTGTGATCAGTGATGAATGTGACCGGTTGAACTGCCCCCTCCAAAAAATGACTGCACTCTTCAAAAATGCCAACTTAATGGCCAAAAGTTCCCTATTGCCTATATAATAATCAGTTTCTTTCAGCTGATGACAACTTTTAGGAGAAGAAGGCACATGGATACACTTACCAGGGGATGACCCTTGACATAGTACAGCCCCGACCCCCACCTCAGAAGCATAAACCTCAACAATAAATGGTTAGGACGCATCAGGTTGGATGTGTACCGGTGCAGTGGAAAAAATATTTCTTCAAGGAAGAAAATGCCTGACACGCACAGTTGGACCATGTCGAGAAGTCCAGACCTTTCCTAGTCATGTCAGTGAGGGGTTTGACAATAGATGAGAAGTTTCGGATAAATTTCTGATAATAGTTTGTAAACCCCAAAAAGAGTTGTAATTAGTGATGAGTGAGCGCGCTCGCTACTGCTCGGTACTCAACCGAGCATCTCACTGCTCGAAATGCTCGGCGCTTGGCAAGTATTTCCGGAATGATCGGACGGGAGCTCAGGTCCCCGCCCTGCATGTTTGGCGCTTTTTAGACAGCCAATGAACATTCAGGGTTTGTCTGCTACTCACTGTAATGCCGTAGCCATCTTTGTTGTGGCATTATAGTGATTATCTGGCCGCATAGCGTCATCGTGTCTATATAAGACCTGGTGATGCTATGCTCGTCACAGTCTAACCTTCAGACAGGCAGAGTATGGAGAAATGCTGCTGTGTGAGAGACAGAATTGGCGGTGTAATAGTTAGACATAGGTATTCTACCAGAATACATATCCATCTGAACTAACAGTCTTTCTGAGGGCTAATCCAGCTGCATATATTCAGTGGTGATAGCAGGAGTTAGGCAGGCAAAGAAATTTGTGAATACTATACAGCACAATAGTGTCCATTGCACGTTCTGTCTGCTGCTACCGCCTGTTACAGATAGCCATTGGACTAGATATCAGGGATTTTTTCTTTTTGCCCTTAATCCTGATTATTTTCTAAAAAAGTATTAGTGTCCAACATTTTACTGCTCCATTTGCTCCTGATATCAGGGCTTTTTTTTTTGCTCTTAATTCTGATTATTTTCTAAAAAAGTAATAGTGTCCAACATTTTACTGCTCCATTTGCTTGTTAGCACTGCAAAACACAGCCAGATCTTTTCCATCATCAGACATGATCCTATATTACATCGATAAAAATCCAGAAATTTGTAGTGAATGTGGAAAATATTGTACTCCATTTACAGTTTGGCAGCAGTGTGTCAGTGAAGCTATTCACATGTGGTCACTGTCAATAATAGGAAACTACAAGCCCGCTATTTAAAACCGTGGGCATCCGTCAGACGTATCACATAAAACTGTGGTACAAATTCAGCCTTTTGTAGCGTCCGTGCAAAATATTGTTGTCACACCGTAAAACAGCAAAACCTAGAAATGGCTGAGTGTTGGGACCCACACCTTTCCCTGCCACACTTATGGGGGGGGGGCCTGACTTTCCCTTATTTCAGGGGTACCTCTGATGGTGAGGAGGCCTGAGCCGCCAACGTCTCCTTATCTCCTGCGTAGGCCCTGACAGTGACCCCCTCTCCACCCAGGGAGGAAGACAGTACAAAATAATCATACTGTGATAAGACAGGGAAATACAGACAGGGTAAACTGAAATAGCAGTCACACAAAATGCTCACTCAGCCACAGAGGAAACTCAAGGGAGTTAAGGAGGGGAAACCAAAAAGGAGAGAATGCAGCTAAACAAGCAGCAAAACATCAACCATTATAGCTAAGTAAACCTCCAAGCTCCTTTAGACAATGCTCCTCCTTCACTCTCCAAGACAAGCAGAAGAACTGATCACTGAAACTCCAGGAAGTCAGAACTGAGTCTATGCGGGGTGCATTTATTCACTCTCCAAGTCAGGCAGAAGAACTGATCACTGACACTCCAGGAAGTCAGAGCTGAGTCTATGTGGGGTGCATTTATGCCTATAGCATTTATGCATAGTTTTTCGAAATCCCAGCGGTTTTCAAAGTCCCGGCACAGTTAAACATGGCAAATCTAATATTCATTTTTCTTTTCTTCTTGCAGGTATATATTTCCCATTAATTTGCTGTGTTTTAACCCTTCTGAAGTCTGCATTGCATCTTCATGCCTGTATTGCTCTGCAACTCATTGGTATATATATCCCATTCATCTACATTTTTTAAGGTTGTGTATCGCCCTCCAGGCCCCTCTAGTCAATTTCTGGATCACTTTGCCACTTGACTTCCAAACTTCCTAACCTGTCACATCCCCACTCTCATCATGGGGGACTTTAACATCCCAATTGGTGACCCCATCTCTTCATCTGCTGCTCATTTTTTATCGCTAACTTCCTCCTTCGGCCTTTCACAGCTTACTAACTCTCCTACACACGAAGATGGAAATACTTTTGATCTGATCTTCACCCGGCTCTGTTCAATACATGACTTTGCTAACTCTCCTCTTCAGCTCTCTGACCACAACCTTCTTTCATTCTCTATCAAGAACTGTCTCCCTGCTCAAGACACCCCCACTTTCCACACTTATAGAAATATACGTGCCATTAACACCCAGAAATTCATGAAAACATTGCAATCATCATTGGCCTCAATCTCCTCCCTCGCATATCCTGACTTTGCACTGAAGCATTATAACTAAACATTGCAATTCCCCCAGGATGAAGCTGCACCTCCTACATGGAGAACAACTCTGCACAAACGGCGACAACCCTGGCACACGCTGCAAACACGTTTTCTTCAGCGGTGCTCCAGGTGTGCCAAACAGCTGTAGAGAAAATCTAATCTGGCTGAAGATTTCCTCCACTAAAAATTTATGCTTTAAACCTATAACAACCTCTTCATCTCTCTCTCCAATAATCCTAAATGCCTCTTCGACACGTTTCATTCTCTCCTCAATCAAACAGCACAGGCTCCGACTACTGACCTCAGCGCTGACGATCTAGCAAATTATTTAAAGGAAAAAATTGACCACATCCGACAGGAAATTTTCTCCCAATCCTCAAATGTTATGCATGTTCCTCCCTCCCACATTGCATCTTGCTCACTTTCTGACTTCGAACCAGTCACGGAAGAAGTGACCAGTAGTGTTGAGCCACCCCCGTAGTGCTCGGGTTCGGTTCGGTTCGTCGAACACCGGGATGTTCGAGAAACTGTTCGTCGAACTGTTCGTCGAACACCTTAGAACACCGTTAAAACCAATGGTAGGCAAACAAAAACACATAGAAACACATAGAAAACACCTTCAAAGGTGTCCAAAAGCTGACAAACTGCTCAGAAGACGCTCTCTTTAAAAAAGCCGGCCGGCAATTCATCAGCGGCATACACCGGTACCCGACAATTTAGACAAGAAGGAATAGAGCATCACACATAGATTAGATAGATAGAAACATGTCAGTCACACATATAAGAAGCACAGTGACAGTGTTACTTACTGTACTTGTCATTTAGTGTAAAGCATTTATTTAAAAAAATAATAGTGTTTTCATGCACCGTCTCTTTAAGAAAGCCGGCCGGCAATTCAGCAGCGGTACCCGACAATTTAGAACAGAAAGAATAGAGCTTCACACATAGATTAGATAGATAGAAACATGTCAGACACATATATAAGAAGTACAGTGACAGTGTTGCTTACTGTACTTGTCATTTAGTGTTAAAATAAAAATTGGCGTGGGGTTCCCCCTAATTTTAGTCTCTAGCGGAGGTTAAGCAGACGGCTGGGGCAGATGTTTGAAGCCTGGGAAGGGGGTAATACTCATGGAGCTTCCCAGGCTACTAATATCAGCCCCCAGCTGAATACCTAGCCTTTACTAGCTATATAAATGGGGGACCCCCCCAAAAAAATGACGTGGGGTCCCCCCTTTTTTAATAGCTAGCAAAGGCTAGGCAGACAGCTGGGGGCTGATATTAATAGCCCAGGAAGGGTACCATGAATATTGGCCCCCTCCCAGGCTAGAAACACCAGCCGTCAGTCGCCCCAGAAATGGCGCATCCATAGGATGCGCCAATTCTGGCACTTAGCCTCGCTCTTCCACGCTGCCCTGATGCGGTGGCAGGGGGTAATAGGGCTGGGGTTGATGTCAGCTTATACAGCATTCATAGAAGCGCCATCTTCTGGCGCTGTACCCAACTCATCCAGGGCCCTGGTGCGGTGGCTCACTGGGTAATAAAGGGGTTAGGGCCAGCTTGGCATTATCAGCTGGCCCTAAGCCCGAAATTCATGGGGTCACGCCAATATTAGACATGACCACTATGAATTTCTAGTAAAGTATTTAAAAAAAACACAACACCCAGAAAAAAGTCCTTTAATTGAAATAAACACACAATTCTTTATTGTTCTAAATTAAACCATACTTACCGTCACGCCCATTCCAGCTGAAGCCAACGATCTCCTGCAATAAAAGTAAAATAATAAAGCAACCTCATCCTTACCTTTCCATGGTTCCCACGACAGCTTCAGCTCTGCTACATCGAGATGACAGGCTGGACCGCAGCAGAACGCTGCCATCCAGCCTGTCATCCCGCAGACACTGAGAAGCGCAGGCTTGCTTGCGCTCCTCAGTGTCTGGCTGTGACGGCATCCAGATGAGCCGAGGTCATGTCCAATGAACTCAGCTCACCTCATGTACGTCACTGACAGCGTGGAAGAATTCTCCTGCACTCAGCGCTTCAGCGTGAGAATTCTCCCACGTTGTCAGTGACGTACATGAGGTCAGCTGAGTTCAATGTATATGAATGAGCTCACCTCATGCACGTCACTGACAGCGTGAGAAAATTGTCCTGCACTCAGCGCTTCAGCGTGAGAATTTTCCCACGCTGTCAGTGACGTGCATGAGGTGAGCTCATTCATGTTCAATGAACTCGGCTCACCTCATGCACGTCACTGACAGCGTGGGAAAATTCTCACGCTGAAGCGCTGAGTGCAGGAGAATTCTCCCACGCTGTCAGTGACGTGCATGAGGTGAGCCGAGTTCATTGTCGGCTCATCTGGATGCCGTCACAGCGAGACACTGAGGAGCGCAAGCATGCCTGCGCTTCTCAGTGTCTGCGGGATGACAGGCTGGATGGCAGCGTTCTGCTGCGGTCCAGCCTGTCATCTCGATGTAGCAGAGCTGAAGCTGTCCTGGGAACCATGGAAAGGTAAGGATGAGGTTGCTTTATTATTTTACTTTTATTGCAGGAGATCGTTGGCTTCAGCTGGAATGGGCGTGGTGGTAAGTATGGTTTAATTTAGAACAATAAAGGATTGTGTCTTTATTTCAATTAAAGGACTTTATTCTGGGTGTTTGTGTTTTCTTTTAACTTTGACTATGGGGTTAGTAATGGGGGTGTCTTATAGACGCCTCTCCATTACTAACCTGGGCTTGATGTCAGGTGGCATTATAAGCTGACATCAACCCCAGCCCTATTACCCCACTGCCACCGCTACAGGGCAGTGGGAAGAGCGAGGCTAAGTGCCAGAATTGGCGCATCCTATGGATGCGCCATTTCTGGGGCGGCTGACGGCTGGTGTTTCTAGCCTGGGAGGGGGCCAATATTCATGGCACCCTTCCTGGGCTATTAATATCAGCCCCCAGCTGTCTGCCTAGCCTTTGCTAGCTATTAAAATAGGGGGGACCCCACGTCATTTTTTTTGGGGGGGGTCCCCCATTTTAATAGCTAGTAAAGGCTAAGTATTCCGCTGGGGGCTGATATTAGTAGCCTGGGAAGCTCCGTGGGTATTACCCCCTTCTCAGGCTTCAAACATCTGCCCCAGCCGTCTGCTTAACCTCCGCTAGAGCCTAAAATTACGGGGAACCCCACGCCAATTTTTTTTTAAATAAATCCTTTATTTTAACACTAAATGACAAGTACAGTAATCAACACTATCACTGTACTTCTTATATATGTGACTGACATGTTTCTATCTATCTAATCTATGTGTGATGCTCTATTCCTTCTATTCTAAATTGTCGGGTACAGATGCTGAATTGCCGGCTTTTTTTAAAGAGACAGTGCATGAAAACACTATTATTTTTTTTAATAAATCCTTTACACTAAATGACAAGTACAGTAAGCAACACTGTCACTGTACTTCATATATATGTGACTGACATGTTTCTATCTATCTAATCTATGTGTGATTCTCTATTCTTTCTATTCCAAATTGTCGGGTACCGCTGCTGAATTGCCGGCCGGCTTTTTTAAAGAGACGGTGCATGAAAACACTATTATTTTTTTTGATAAATCCTTTACACTAAATGACAAGTACAGTAAGCAACACTGTCACTGTACTTCATATATATGTGGCTGACATGTTTCTATCTATCTAATCTATGTGTGAAGCTCTATTCTTTCGGTTCTAAATTGTGGGGTACCGGTGTATGCCGCTGCTGAATTGCCGGCTTTTCATGTCTCACTGTGAGCACTGTTCCCATCAATTTGGGCAATCACTGTAATGCCACAACCACCATGGCTGTGGCATTACAGTGAGTGGCAGACAATCCCTGCATGATTGGTGCTCTAAATAGCGCCAGACATGCAGGACACGCTTTTGGTGCACGAACAGTTATCGAACATAACCTCGAACAGCCGAATTTTTTGCAAATCGTTCGGGTTCGTCGAACAACTCGAACACCGCCCAAAACAGCTCGAATTTGAGATTGGCGAACAGTTCTAGTCGAACACCGCTCATCTCTAGTGACCAGGCTCCCTGCTTCATCTCGCCCTACCACCTGCACCAGTGACCCTATTCCCTCATATCTCCTTAAGTCCCTTTCTCCAGCTGTCACCACTCACCTAACTAAAATATTCAACCTCTCCCTCTCATCTGGTATTTTTCCCTCCTCTTTTAAACACGTCAGCATACATCCATTGCTTAAAAATCCATCCCTCGATCAGAACTGTGCAGCTAGCTACAGGCCTGTTTCCAATTTTCCCTTTATCTCTAACCTCCAGGAACGCTTGGCCACTCCCGTCTAATCCGCTATCTCTCAGATAACTCTCTCCTTGACCCTTTACAATCTGGTTTCCGCTCTTCACATTCTACTGAAACTACACTCACTAAAGTCTCTAATGATCTACTAACTGCCAAATCTAATGGTTAATACTCCCTGCTGATTCTCCTAGATCTCCCCGCAGCATTTGACACTGTGGATCACCAGCTCCTGCTCACTATGCTCCATTCTATTGGCCTCAAGGACACTGTTCTATCCTGGTTCTCCTCCTACTTCTCTGACCGCTCCTTCACTGTGTCTTTTGCTGGCTCCTCTTCCTCTCCCCTTCCCTTATTGTCGGGGTTCCTCAAGGATCAGTCCTAGGCCCCCTTCTTTTCTCCTTATACACCACTCCTATTGGACACACAATCAGTAGATTCGGTTTTCAGTACCATCTCTATGCTGATGACACCCAATTATACACCTCTTCTCCGGACATCACCCCTGCATTACTACAAAATACTAGTGATTGTCTTTCCACTGTTTCTAATACTATGTCCTCCCTCTATCTAAAATTGAATCTGTCTAAAACTGAACTACTCGTATTTCCTCCCTCCACTAACCTACCTGTCCCTGATATTTCCATTCCTGTTTGTGACTCCACCATTATTCCCCAGCAATACGCCTGCTGTCTTGGGGTCATATTTGATTCAGATCTTTCCTTCACTCCTCACATCAGATCACTCGCTCACTCATGTCATCTACACCTCAAAAACATCTCTAGAATCAGAACTTTTCTTACCTTTGACTCGATTTAAACTCTTACTGTAGCTCTTATTCATTCATTCATTCATTCTCGTCTGGACTACTGCAACTCTCCCCTCTCCAATCCATCCTGAACCCAGCAGCCAGAATCATATTCCTTGTCAACCGCTACACTGATGCCTCTTCACTGTGCCAGTCATTGCACTGGTTGCCCCTCTAATACAGAGTTCAATATAAACTTATCACTCTTAGGGTATGTGCCCACGATGCAGAAATGAAGCAGAAAATTTCTGCAGCGTTTCTGCATGTTCTTGGCAGTCAAAAATGCTTGCGGATTTTCCAAGCGTTTTTGACGCGTTTTTGCAGCATTTTTACATGCGGATTTGACTTGCGTTTTTCAAGTGCATTGGAACCTCAAATCCGCATGCAGAAATGCATAAATAATGGACATGCTGCGGATTTTTCCGCAAGGAAAATTCGCTGCGGAAAATTCCGCAGCATGGGCACAGAACATGCAGATTTTCATTGGGGATCATGGGGCACGGATTATCAAGCGTTTTTAAAGCGTTTCTGCTGCAGAAATTCCACATCAAAAATGCTTGAAAAACGCATAGTGGGCACACAGCCTTACCCACAAAGCTCTCCACGATTCAGCACCACTCTACATCTCCTCCCTCATCTCAGTCTACCACCTTTCCCGTGCCCTCCGTTCTGCTAATGGCTTAAAACTAAAATCCTCCAAATAATCTGAACCTCCCACTCCCATCTTCAGGATTTCACACGTGCTGCGCCAATTCTTTGGAATGCACTATCCAGGACAATTCGATTAATTCTCAATGCCCACAGTTTTAAGCGTGCCCTAAAAACCCATTTCTTTAGACTGGCCTATCACCTTAACACATCTGTCTAACTGTCCCAGTTTGGCACATACCAAAATTTTCTTCAAAATCATTATAAAATCATGTTCATACATTCCATGCACTGAATAGCCTCTGTCTATACTATACACATATTGGCTGGTGACCATTTCATGTAGTGTTATGTACTTACCCTATTTAGCATATTGTGGCTGTATTAAACAATATTTGAATATTTTACCTTTTGTGTCCCCCCTATTTCCTCATAGACTGTAAGCTTCCGAGCAGGGCCTTCACTCCTTTTAATATCTGAGTTCTGCTTATTCTGTAATGTATTTTTGTATGTTCAAGCCCCCCTAAAATTGTAAAGTGCTGCGGAATATGTTTGGCGCTATAAAAATAAAAAAAATATTATTATTATTATATAGAAGGGGAGAGTAGTTTACCCAAATCAGCTGAGAGACCAGAATCTCAGGAAAACCCAGCAACCCAGATTAACTCCAGCACTACTGGGAAAAAGCAATAAATTAAGCTGGAGAGGAGCTTCGGCCCAGTGAGTGTGAACTATGCCCAGAACGCTGCAGTGCTCTGGAACCTCTCTGTCGCGCTAACCCCGTGACAATTGTCCTGCATTTACAGTTTGGCAGCAGCTTTTCACACGTGGTCGGTGGCAATAATAGAAAACTACAAGCCAGCTATTTTAAACGTGGGCGTCCGTCAGACGTATCCCATGTAACTGCGATACAAATTCAGCCATTTGTAGCGACCGTGCAAAATATTGTCCTCAATTGACAGTTTGGCTGCAGTGTGTCAATGAATCTATTCACATGTTGTCGCTGGCAATAATAGGAAACTACAAGCCCGCTATTGAAAACCGTGAGCGTCCGTCAGACGTATCCAATATAAATGCGGTATAAATCCAGCCATTTGTAGCGACCATGCAAAATATTGTCCTCAATTTACAGTTTAGCTGCAGTGTGTCAGTGAAGCTATTCACATGTGGTCGCTAGCAATAATAGGAAACTACAAGCTGGCTAATTAAAATCATGGGCGTCCGACAGACGTATCCCATATAAGTGCGGTACAAATCCAGCCATTTGTAGCGACCGTGCAAAATATTGTCCTCCATTTACAGTTTGGCAGCAGTGTGTCAGTGAATCTATTAACATGTGGTCACTGGCAATAATTGGAAACTACAAGCTCACTATTTAAAACCGTGGGCGTCAGTCAGACGTATCCCATATAAGTGCGGTACAAATCCAGCCATTTGTAGCCACCATGCAAAATATTATCCTCCATTTAAAATGGACAAGGCGTGTAGCAAGGGACAGGGAAGTGGACGTGATGGTACATGCAGAGGCCGAGGCCGTGGGCAAGCTGAAATTGTGCCACAACAAACACCCACATCTTGTGGCCCCAACCTTTTTTTCCCAATTACAAGGGGACCATAGTAAACCACTGTAGAACCCAGAACAGTGTCAAAAGGTTGTTGGTTGGATAGCAGATAATGCTTCCAGTCAATTTGCCACCACCACCACCCTGTCTACTATACGGTCAAGTCTCAGTAGCCATGAGTCTGGACCGCATATTCCTCACCCTGATCCTCCTTCCTTCCACCATGCCAAGTGACCTGAGACAACTGATCCCACACTTGGACACTTTGAAGAGCTGTTCACTTTTCTATTTATAGATTCGGGCCTCTTGTCCGGCCAGCTGGGCAAGAGGAGAATGCATGTAGCGATGCCCAAATATTTGAGCAGCCACGGTCACATGAAGGCAACGGTGGGAAAGTGCAATTACTGTCTCAAGAGGTGGTTGATGATGGGACACAATTGCCAGAAAGTCAGGAGTGGACGATGAAGTCACTGACCCAACCTGGCAAGGTGACATGCACAGCGAGGACAGCAGCACACAGTGGAGGGAGGCATAGCAGCACAACAGGCAGGAATAAGCAGTGTGGTGGCCACCAGACACAAGGCGTGCAACAACAACACGACGGAAGTTGCCAGAACAACTGTTAGGTTTTCCCCAGTCTGGTTGTTTTTTAAGGACTTTGCAGATTACCCCAAAAAGGCCATTTGCACCATCTGCCAGGCCAGCATCAGCAGGAGTAGCAAAACTAGCAGCCTGACCACCACCAGCATACTCAGGCACATGACAGCAAAGCACCCGTCTAAATGGGCCAAACGCCAGGGTCCAGAAACATTGTCTGCGGGTGACACCTTCTTGTTCCGCTGTTGTACGTGCACACCAATCCCCTGTCCATGGCGCATACGAAGATGCCTCCCGCCTTGCACCTGTCGTTGAACACTCACAACTAACACCATCAGCAACCACGTCATTGTCCCAGTGCAGCGTTCAGTTTCCCTACGCCAGCACAAATACGCAGACAATGCCCCACATTCCATATTACTAAACTCACACATTTTGCGAATGCTTGCACTCGAAATGCTGCCTTTTAGGCTCGCTTTCTGCAACCTGATGACGGCGGCCGTCCCTTGATACTCGGTTCCCAGCCACCACTATTTCTCCCGGTTTGCCGTCCCGGTATTAGACAAGCAGGTGTCCCAGAACATTAGCCGTGCCCTCAACAATGCAGTTACTGGGAAGGTCCACCTAACCACTGACACGTGGACAAGTGCTTGTGGGCAGGAATGGTACATCTCGTTTGACGGCACACTGGGTTAATATAGTGGAAGCCAGGACCAAGTTGGACCTTGGGACAGAACACGTCCTCCCGATGCCATGGATTGCGGGCCCCGGGTCAATCAGGGTTGCCCCCACATTCTATAACTCATGCACCTCCTCCTCCTCTTCGGCCTCCATCTCCGAAATGACCACATCAGTCAGAAGCGGGAAGCACTGCAGCACTGCCTTGTCCAAGTGGCAACAGGCTGTGCTGAAGCTAATATGCTTAGGTGACGAACCGCACACCACTGAAGATTTGTGAACAGCTCTGAAAGAGCAGGCAGATCTGTGGCTGTCACCGCTGAACCTTCAGCCAGGCATGGTCGGAACCTGGTGGCAGCTCTGAAGCGAGGCGAGCTCACACACGTACCATGAATGGCCCATGTGCTTAACCTCGTGGTTCAGCAGTTTCTCAAAACCTACCTGGATCTGCCTTTGCTGCTTGTCAAAGTACGCCGCTTGTGTGCCCATTTTAGAAAGTCAGCTACAGCTTCTGCTGCCCTTGCCGTGCTTCAGCAGCAGAAGTTTGCAACTTCCAGATCACCGACTGGTTGCATATATTGGGAAGGATTTGTGAGCAGCACAGGGCAGTTGTTGAGTACCAGCTTCAAAACGCCCGTCGGTATTTAGGTCAGCCTCCGCATATAAGTGCTCAGGAGTGGAAATGGATGTCAGACATCCGAGGACTTTGAGGACTCCACAAAGATGGTGAGCGGCAAATACGCCATAATTAGCGCCCCCATCCCACTTCTCTGTCTTCTGAAATGATCGCTGCTCACAATTAAAGAGGAGGCATTGCAGGCGGAGCACGATGAGATGGAGCAAGGAGCCATACAGCGTGATTCCACACAGCCCTACCTCATCTGAACCCAACGTGGATTGGGTAACAATGAGGAAGAGAAGGAGGAAGAACAGGAGCTAGTATCTTGCACTATAGACGGTACTTCCCACACAACTGTCGTACCGTCTGTTGAGCGAGGATGGCCTGAGAAGAGGGAGGAGGAGGAGGATGTGGAGGAGAGCATGGTCAGTTGTCCTCTTGGTGACGACACGGAAGTCTTGCCTGTTAGGAGTCTGGCACACATGGCAGACTTTATGTTACGCTACCTTTCCCGTGACCCTCGCATTCTCCAAATTTTAGGTGACAGCCATTACTGGTTGGTGACACTTCTAGACTCATGCTACAAGGAGAACTTTCTCTTATTCCCGCGGCGGACAGGTCTACTAAAATGGAGTAGCACCAGAACGCCCTTTTTGTGGAATTATTTAAAAAATTCCCATCTGGAAATGGTGGCGGCAGAGGTCACCGTTCATTTGACAACCAAGGAGTACAGGAGAGGGAGACACAAATACGATCCAGCAGGGGCAGGGGAACACTGTCAAAAGTCTAGGAGACTTTTCTCAGACCCTCCCATCGCACAGGCCCTGATGCGCGGGGTACTCTCTCAAGGAGGGATAATTTTATGAAGATGCCAAAGGATTACCTTGCCGACTGTACCAACGTCCTCCGTGATTCCTCTGTGCCTCATAATTATTGGGTATCCAAGGTGGACATGTGGCATGAACTGGCTCTCTACGCCTTGGAGGTCCTGGCTTGCCCTGCCACTAGCGTTTTGTCAGAGCGGGTTTTTAGTGCCACTGGGGGAATTATGACTGATTGGCGGATCCGCCTGTCAACTGAAAATGCTGACAGGCTGAATCTTATAAAAATGAACAAGGGTTGGATTGGGCCAGACTTCTCAACACCACCGAATGATAGAAGTGTAGCATAAACTCAAATCCAGTGTCTTTTTTTTGGGAGGTCTATTCCAATACAGCTCTTCACACCCAGACATGGGTATACGCTTCCTGATTTTGTCTATTTTCTGTTGTCGTCCTCCTTTTCCTCATCCTCATCCTCCACCACCATATCTGCAGGGTGACCGTGATGCAACACCCACATTTTTTTTAAGGGTGTTTATGATGTCCGTAGGAAATGTTTGTTATACAGTATGTTCATGTATACCCCCCAGGGGTACATGTTTTTCAGCCCATGCACTTCTTAGTGCATGGGCATTACAAGTATAGGAGACCCGCTCCTTTATAATGGGAACATTTTTTCATGAGGCCTTCCTCTACGTCTCTTCCAAGGGGCATTGGAGTGCGTCCAATTTTTTGGCAGCCCTTGCAGTCACTGCATATGCAAGAACAGTATAGGAGACACGCTCATTTATAATGGGAACATTTTTTTCATGAGGCTCTTTTCTATGTCTCTTCCAAGGGGCATTGGAGTGCGTCGAAAATTTAGGCAGCCATTGCAGTCACTGCATAGTCACTGTATAGCAGAATCACTTCTTTATAATGGGAAGATGTTGTTACGGAGGCCCTCCTCTATGTGTCTTTAAATTAGTATTGGCGTTTTTCCAAAATTTAGACAGCCGTTGCAGTCACTGCATACGCAATAACTGTATAGCAGAACTGCTCCTTTATAATGGAAACATGTTGTTATGGAGGCCCTCCTCTATGTGTCTTTAAATTGGTATTGGGGTATTTCCAAAATTTAGGCAGCTGTTGCAGTCACTGCATACGTAATAACTATATAGCAGAACCGCTCCTTTATAATGGGAACATTTTGCTACTGAGGCCCTCCTCTTTGGGTCTTCAAAATGGTATTGGGGTATTTTCAAAATTTAGGCAGCTGTTGTAGTCACTGCATATGCATTAACTGTATAGCAGAACTGCTCCTTTATAATGGGAATATTTTGTAATGGAGACCCTCCCCTATGTGTCTTTAAATTGGTATTGGGGTATTTCCAAAATTTAGGCAGCTGTTGCAGTCACTGCATACACAATAACTGTATAGCAGAACCGCTCCTTTATCAAGGGAACATGTTGTTACGGAGGCCCTCCTCTATGTGTCTTTAAATTGGTATTGGGTTTTTTCCTAAATTTAGGCAGCCGTTGCAGTAACTGCATACGCAATAACTGTATAGCAGAACCGCGCCTTTATAATGGAAACATGCTGTTACGAAGCCCTCCTCTATATCTCTTCAAATGGGTATTGGGGTGCGTCCAAATTTTTGTCAGCTATTGCAGTCACTGCATACCCAATAACAGTATAGGAGACCTTCTTTTTAATAATGGGAACAACAAAGCATAGCCGACTGATGGCCCTCTAACAATAGTGAGGGCCGACTGATGACCCTTAAAGAATAGTAAAGGCCACCAGAAGGCTCTATAAAAATAGGCTTTGTGACTTTCAGAGTCCCTCCTTCATAAGTGAAACAGGATGTGTCTGATTATGTTTCACACACCACATGGCCAGATAAGGTAGTAAAATGTTAAAATTACATTTACTGGTAAATGTATTTTTCACCATTGAAAGCAATGCAATAGTGCAAAAATGCATCAAAAATGCTACATATGAACATAGCCCAAGGTATGGAGGAGCATTTTTGGTTATTTATTTTGCCTTATATACAATTCATTACTGTGGAAAGGATGTTCCTTAACATTTTACCCAGGAAAACCATTTTGTTTTTCTTTTTCTATGTTTTATTGTCAGTCCGTAAAATTGGCGTAATACTCTGACAAATTGTTCACAGCATTGACCTGGGAGTCAGAGATGCTTCCAGGGGTCTTCCCAATGCTGTTCCCATGTCATTTGAGCACTCTTCCCATCGATTTGGGCAATTTTTAGACCCCCTGCAGACCTCCAGGGGTCCGCCGGAAAAATGCTTGAGTATCCCATAGACTTACATTGGGCTTGTTGCTAGGGTCGTGCACTTGAACATTCCAATTTGCTCGACTCGAGCAACAAGCACCTGGGCATTTTAGTACTTGCTCATCACTAATTGTAATGTTTACAGATTTTCTGGGAGGTCTCATTCCAGAACCGCACAGACATTTTCAGGATCCATTCAGAAACCTGTGGCTGACACTAGAAAACTTAAGAACTGAACCTCTTGCGAATACATACTTCTCCAGTTTAGCATGCAGTTTATTATCCTGAAGAACCCCACCTCTACAGGCGAAGATGAGGGTCTAATATGTCCCTTGGTAAGACTCTCAGAGATGTAGTATTCAATGGTCTGTCTCTAAGGACCTGACAGATTGTATAATCTGGTCTTGGGAAACCTTTCACCCAGAAGCAAGTTCACAGGACAATCATACACACGATGGCAGTTCTTGACACCCATTTTCAGAGAACACCTCCTCAAAATTAGACAAAAAAGATGGAATGTTTTCAGTGGAGACATTAGAGATAATATTACCTAGGCAATTATTTTTGCAAAAATTACTCCACTTAATTATCTCTCTGGCCTGCCAGTCTATGATTGGATTAAGCATCGTCAACCAGGGAAGACGCAACACAATAGGAGTAGGAAAACCTTCCAGAAAGTAATAAGAAATGAGCTCCCTGTGAAGAGCTCCTATATGAAGGTTCACCCTATGCGCTATTTGTGTAAAGCTTCCCTGACCAAGTGGTGCAGAGTCTATCCAAATATGGGAGTGGACTTCGCCAGCTCACTATAGGAGAGACCATGGATCTGAGCGAACCGAGCATCTACCATGTTGGCTCCTGCCCTACTTCCCAGTAGGACAGATATTGTCTCAGTTTCCGTACCTCTAACTATTTCTGCAGGCAGGATAAACTGAGACACATATGCGGAGGAGATATATATGCCCAGGTTGTAATCCTCCATACAACCTGAGGTCAGAAGTTTTCTGACGGTTTCTAGTGTTTAGGTATAGACGGACAAACCCCAATGGAATGATTTTTTTTGCCACAGTAAAAACACACCCCCTTTTGTGGCAAACCCCGCCGAGTCACAGCAAGATGCTTGTATCCACACTCGTCGGCCTGTGCCAATGCCCCTAGCAACCGGGTTGCAGTTGCCCCCAGCAACCGGGCTGCAGTTGCCCCTAGCAACCGGGCTGCAGTTGCCCACATTCTCGAACCACATGTAAGGCAACGCTAGCCATCATACTGGGGGATACTCGCTGCACCAGGTCAATTAAAGCACACCAGCCACGTTTTTCCAGTTTTCACCATCCAGCAGTTTATTATACAACATAACTGCTATTCAAACAGTCCATCTTAGTGTCTCACCGGCATATTACACACATAACATTCGGGAGCCTTTCAAATGGCAGATAGGCCCTCTTGGCTCCAGTTACATCCCTCAGCAAATATCACTTATATCAATGTCCACATCAACGCAGTGTTTTTACCTTTGCTAGGTTGTAGCTGCTTCAGTCCGCTTTGTTCCACCACCACTGTGGCTCTAAGGCTTACCAATCGTGGTCTCCAGCTCCAGCCCTTTTGTCGTCCAAGGCCGCTGGCATCTCTCACACACAAGGATCCAGCCTTTTGCCCTCCAGGACTCTTATCTTCCAAGCCTCTGGCCATTTTGTCGTCCAAGGCTGCTGGCATCCCTCACACACAATGATCCAGCCTTTTGCCCTCCAGGACTCTCCAGGCTTCAATAGGCCTCACTAGGCCTCACACTCCAGCGGTGTCCCACACGGGAACAGGCCTCACGCCTTACATACCCTGTCTCAAAACTACCAGGGTTTATATATCTTCCAATGCACAGAGGACCTGTGCTGATGTCACAGTCATGTGATCAAACATTCTGTGTGCACAGGACCTGTGCTATGTCACAGTCATGTGACCAGTCACCTGAGGTACATGGTCAGCCAAAACACATCCTGGACCATTACCGTAATGCCGCAAGTCGCTGCATTACAACACCTGAATGCACTCCAGATGCAGGCTCTGCATACTTGTATACACACAATAAAACAAAAGACACACCTGCATGTGCTTTCTGCACATCTGCGTCCACATTCTGCACACTCGCTGCACATCTGAATAGATACGCTGTGGACTGTATGCACACTATACACACCCACTGCGCATAGCACATGCACAATCCATCTGTACTCTCCACATGTAAACACATGATATGTTATAATCAAATTCAGACTTACACTATTATTGTCTGCAGCAGATTTTGGCCACTGATTGATCCAGAACATCGGCAGCTGTAGCTGTGTAAGAGGAGGAGCTGGCTTTTGTAAATTAAACATTTTACTGATAATTTATAAGAAATGTTGTAAAAAAACAATGATTGAAAAAGTAAATGAACCTAGTAAATCAGCATAAGGAACGATTCCATTATAACAACCACAAATGGTGCGGATTCCACAAAATATAATTTTGAATATGAAACGATACTTTAACACAACATTTAATAAAAACTTTTAAAAAAGGTGCTCTTGGGTATTCAACAATCCATGGTTGTGGTCATAAGAAGCCAAAAAACCCACAATCTGTACCCATAAACAAATTCACCTATCGGCAAACAAAGTCTGACAAATACAAATGTTAGCAATGAAATAATTCATAAATAAACATCTTATGATGCATATAATACAGCCGTATTAAACACATTCTAGTAGTTAATTTAATTGTACGTTTTTTGTGTAAACGGCACAACAATATTATTCTCTCATTCCATTTTAATAGCCATTATTTATATGTAAAAGCAATTGATTTTCCTGCAAACAATAAATTTCTTTGCTCTTCTGTGGCATTATTATTACATGTTGCATTTGTTTTTTTTTAGATTCTTTCTAAATGATTTCATTAACCCTTTCTTAAATATTTGAGCAGTGCAGACATTACTTCTCATTTTGTTGTCTAGACAAGGAACGCAAATTGAACTTTTATAACTATGCTTTCAACCCTCTAACAAACCATTAAAATTGGATACAAATTCTTCTATTATCCCTTCACTCTTAGTTATAATTTCATTGTTGTCCCCTCTAATCACATTTATTATTTTCTTATTTCTCTAGGATTGTATTAATTTAGCAAGAACAGATGGAGAACTGCGGTATTTTCATGTCCCATCACCTTTTACTCCCTGCCAGTATTTGTTCATTAGACAAAAGGAAATATGTCACCCTGGATATTGCTAAGTATGTTGATACTGCAATGTGGCCAATGTATGGTAACCAAATAGCATACTATATGTTTCAAGCAATACTCACCCCCGTTCGTGCCGTCACAAGTTTCTCGCTCCTCTTGCTGACAATGTGCATTTCACATCTGACTTCCTCATTAGCCTTTTTCAAGTTGTCCCTTTTGTGCAAGAAGATAGTTTGAATTTGGTCTCTAAACCAAGTATTTATTGTTGATGTTTTTATTTTTTTCTAAGTTTTTTCACTTTAAATGGCTGATTTTTCTCTTTTAATGATTTTTTAACAATATTTCCCTTGGTTATGAATTGAATGTATCCCATTCCATTATCCATTGTATCCTTGTAATTCGGAAAAAAAATTACATACACAGCAGGTGAAATAAGTATTGAACAAGTCACCAATTTTCTAAGTAAATATTTTTCTAAAGATGCTATTGCCATGAAATTGTCACCAGATGTTGGTAACAACCCATCCAATCCACACAGGCAAAGAAATCAAACCATAGATGTCCCATACATAAAGTTATATGTAATTATGAGAAATGGCACAGGGAAAAAGTATTGACCATATAAAGAAAGAGAGGTGCAAAAAGTCATGGAAAGCCATGACACCAGATGAAATCTATCAGTAATTAGAAAGCAATCCTGCCACTTGGTGAATAATAATATCAGCTGGTTCAACTCATGGCCTATAAAAAGATATCTCATTACCAAGGTGCCATACAGGAAACATCTCATGACAGGTAAAACCAGTGAGCTGTCTCAAGGCCTTCTCAACCTTATTGTTGCAAAACATACTGATGGCATTGGTTACAGAGGAATTTCTAAACTACTGAAACCTGTCATTCCCTAGACTGAGAACACCATTGGCAAAACATACTAACCTTGTTTTGAGATCCACTGAAGGCTTCTGATAAGCTAATTTGGCAAGTTAAAAACATGGGTCATTAGAGGGGCAGCAGAATCTGGAATCTGTATACAAACATACATAGACTGACTAAATATTAACACCGTACAGTGACTGGATAACATCACATTCAGTTATTGAATAGTAAAAATGTGATGTGGCCCTAGATTCCATTCCAATCATTTCATCATTCAAGGTACTGAAAAATGAAAAAAAATAAATAAATAAAATAAATATATATATATATATATATATATATATATATATATATATATACAGTACAGACCAAAAGTTTGGACACACCTCATTTTAAAGATTTTTCTGTATTTTCATTACTATGAAAATTGTTCATTCACACTGAAGGCATCAAAACTAAGAATTAACACATGTGGAATTATATACTTAACAAAAAAGTATGAAACAGCTAAAAATATGTTTTATATTCTAGGTTCTTCAAAGTAGCCACCTTTTGCTTTGATGACTGCTTTGCACACTCTTGACATTCTCTTGATGAACTTCAAGAGGTAGTTACCGGAAATGGTTTTCACTTCACAGGTGTGCCCTGTCAGGTTTAATAAGTGGGATTTCTAGCCTTATAAATGGGGTTGGGACCATCAGTTGTGTTGTGCAGAAGTCTGATGGATACACACCTGATAGTCCCACTGAATAGACTGTTAGAATTTGTATTATGGCAAGAAAAAAGCAGCTAAGTAAAGAAAAACGAGTGGCCATCATTACGTTAAGAGATGAAGGTCAGTCAGTCCGAAAAATTGGGAAAACTTTGAAAGTGTCCCCAAGTGCAGTTGCAAAAACCATCAAGTGCTACAAAGAAACTGTCTCACATGAGGACCGCCCCAGGAAAGGAAGACCAAGAGTCACCTCTGCTTCTGAGGATAAGTTTATCCGAGTCACTAGCCTCAGAAATCGCAGGTTAACAGCAGCTCAGATTAGAGACCTGGTCAATGCCACACAGAGTTCTAGCAGCAGACACATCTCTACAACAACTGTTAAGAGGAGACTTTGTGCAGCAGGCCTTCATGGTAAAATAGCTGCTAGGAAACCACGGCTAAGGACAGGCAACAAGCAGAAGAGACTTGTTTGGGCTAAAGAACACAAGGAATGGACATTAGACCAGTGGAAATCTGTGCTTTGGTCTGATGAGTCCAAATTTGAGATCTTTGGTTCCAACCACCGTGTCTTTGTGAGACGCAGAAAAGGTGAACGGATGGACTCTACATGCCTGGTTCCCACCGTGGAGCATGGAGGAGGGGGAGGTGTGATGGTGTGGGGGTGCTTTGCTGGTGACACTGTTGGGGATTTATTCAAAATCTAAGGCATACTGAACCAGCATGGCTACCACAGCATCTTGCAGCGGCATGCTATTCCATCCGGTTTGCGTTTAGTTGGACCATCATTTATTTTTCAACAGGACAATGACCCCAAACACACCTCAAAGCTGTGTAAGGGCTATTTGACCAAAGAAGAGAGTGATGGGGTGCTACGCCAGATGACCTGGCCTCCACAGTCACCAGACCTGAACCCAATCGAGATGGTTTGGGGTGAGCTGGACCGCAGAGTGAAGGCAAAAGGGCCAACAAGTGCTAAGCATCTCTGGGAACTCCTTCCAGATTGTTGGAAGACCATTTCCGGTGACTACCTCTTGAAGGTCATCAAGAGAATGCCAAGAGTGTGCAAAGCAGTCATCAAAGCAAAAGGTGGTTACTTTGAAGAACCTAGAATATAAGACATATTTTCAGTTGTTTCACACCTTTTTGTTAAGTATATAATTCCACATGTGTTAATTCATAGTTTTGATGCCTTCAGTGTGAATGTACAATTTTCATAGTCATGAAAATACAGAAAAATCTTTAAATGAGAAGGTGTGTCCAAACTTTTGGTCTGTACTGTATATTATTCACAACAGAACATAGAACACAGATAAAAAAGGTGAAAGTTGTTTTTTTTTATTTAATTTGAAAAAAAAATTAACTAAATTAGAAATTGATGTCAGCAGCACATCTCAAAAAAGTTGGGATAGGGCCATGTCTACCACTGTGTAGCATGTAGATTTTTTGCTTCATAATGCACCAAATATTTTCCATTGGTTAAAGGTCTGGACTGCAGGTGGCCAATTAATCACTTGAACGCTTCTTCTGGTAAGACATGCTGTTATAATGGATGCAGCATGTGTTTTAGCATTGTCTTGCTAAAATGCGCAAGGAATTCCCCAAAATGAACATTATTGTCTGAATGGGAGCATGTGTTGTTCTAAAACCTCTATATAATGCTCAACATTGTTAGTGCCTTTCAAGATGTATAAGCAGCCCATGTTATAGACACTTTTGCATAGCACATCAGCATACCATCAGATATGCAATTTTTTGACCTGTTTTCTGATAATCTGGATGGCCGCTCTTCTTTTGAGTCCACGGGACATGACATTGGTGGTTTTCAAAAAGAATTCAAAATTTTGATTCATCTGACCAGAGAATAGTTTTCCATTTTCCTTCAGTCCATTTGAAATAAGCTTTGGCCCAGAGAAGACAGCAGTGTTTATGGAGTGTGTTGATATATGGCTTTTTCTTTGCGTGACATAGCTTTAATTTGCATTTGTGGATTGCATGGGAAGCAGTGTTCACAGACTATGATTTGTGGAAGTGTTCCTGACCATAGATCAAGAGCATCCAATATCGTCAGTCAGCTTTGTCTATTGTGTATTTCTAGTGGACATGGATTTCTTCAGAATCTCAGAATCTTTTAATGATATTATATATTGTAGATGTTGGAATATTGAAAGTCTTTGCAATTTTATATTTTGGAGCATTTTTCTTAAATTGTTCTATATTTTTTTAACGCAGTTGTTCACAGATTGGTGAACCTCTAAATATCTTTGCTTTTTGGAGACTGCCTCTCTAACACACTCTTTTTATGCACAGTCATATGACTTAGATGAGAATTGACCCTTCAGCTGTTTTCATTAGTACCACATATGTTTCCAGCCTTTTGCCTCTTCATCAGGCATAGAACCTATGACTGATGAAGAGACCTGAGTGGTCGCGAAAGCTTGCAATTTGTTACCATCTTTTCAGTTAGCCATTAAAAGGTATCAACCACTGAAGACTCTCAAATTTTAATATTTTTCTATCTACTGGTTAGCATGGTACAGTGTTATATATTTTTTGTGTATCCAGCCTTTTGTTAATCCTGCCCCAATTTTTTTGAGATGTGTTGCTGCCCTCAATTTCTAAATGAGTTTTTTTTCCAATGAAATGGAAAAATGTGTGACTTTCAACTTCGTATAAGTGTTCTATGTTCTGAATAAAGTAAGGGAATAAGAAATTTCCATATTATTACAATTGTTTTTTTTTACATTTTTACAGTGTCCCAACTTTTTTGGAATTGGGGTTTATCTTAGAAGATGAATAAAAGTAGTGAGTTGATTAAAATAGATATTCAAGCACAAGCACATCTGACAAAAATATGCTATCTTTTTGCCACACTAGTGAAGTATTTTATCATAGTCTCTGTCTCAAATACTGATATAAAATAATTCACCTTTCCATAGATACAATCAGAAATGTTGGATTTTAAATTGGGGAAAAACATTCAAAATACTTCTGGAAACTGAGTTGGAACTGTTAGACAGTGTGGAATACTCCCAAAGCAGAAAATCTTGGGTAGTGAAGACAATCTCTTATTTAATGACTTGCTGTAATTCATACTTTATTTTTTGCAATAGTTCAGAATCAGAAATAACTAGAATGAACGTTGTGTGTTGTTTGTGATGCAATGTGCATCACTAACATGCTTTTTTCATTCAAATCAGCGTAAAAAACACTTTATATAGTTATATCTTGCTTGCTCGTTTAGTCATAGGGGTGTGCTTCATTGCATTCAGTCAGGGTTGTCGCCGCCCACACAATTTGAATGATGTTCCCGGGTTTGCGCTGAGTCATTGGAATCCGCTTTGAAATGCCGCGCTTGCACAGTGTGTATCGGGGAGCTGCACAAGCGCCGTGACGAGCAGCTCCCTGTGCAGTGAACTTGTGTGTAGTTCCCAGCTTCACTGACTGTGTGCGCATGTGTAGGAACCGTTGCGCATCAAGTAAGTGAAGCTGGGAACTACAAGCAGCTTCAGTGCGCACACGTGGCTCCCTGATACACTGCGCAAGCGCGACATTTCAAAGTGGATTCCAATTATATCAGCGCAAACCCGGGAACATCATTCAAATTGTGTGACCGGTGACAACCCTGACTGAACACAATGAAGCACACCCCTATAACGAAACGAGCAAGTAATATACAGTACAGACCAAAAGTTTGGACACACCTTCTCATTTAAAGATTTTTATGTATTTTCATGACTATGAAAATTGTACATTCACACTGAAGGCATCAAAACTATGAATTAACACATGTGGAATTATATACTTAACAAAAAAGTGTGAAACAACTGAAAATATGTCTTATATTCTAGGTTCTTCAAAGTAGCCACCTTTTGCTTTGATGACTGCTGTGCACACTCTTGGCATTCTCTTGATGAGCTTCAAGAGGTAGTCACCGGAAATGGTTTTCACTTCACAGGTGTACCCTGTCAGGTTTAATAAGTGGGATTTCTTGCCTTATAAATGGGGTTGGGACCATCAGTTGTGTTGTTCAGAAGTCACGTGGATACACAGCTGATAGTCCTACTGAATAGACTGTTAGAATTTGTATTATGGCAAGAAAAAAGCAGCTAAGTAAAGAAAAACGAGTGGCCATCATTACTTTAAGAAATGAAGGTCAGTCAGTCTGAAAAATTGGGCAAACTTTGATAGTGTCCCCAAGTGCAGTTGCAAAAACCATCAAGCGCTACAAAAAAACTGGCTCACATGAGGACCGCCCCAGGAAAGGAAGACCAAGAGTCACCTCTGCTTCTGAGTATAAGTTAATCCGAGTCACCAGCCTCAGAAATTGCAGGTTAACAGCAGCTCAGATTAGAGACCAGGTCAATGCCACACAGAGTTCTAGCAGCAGACACATCTCTTCAACAACTGTTAAGAGGAGACTTTGTGCAGCAGGCCTTCATGGTAAAATAGCTGCTAGGAAACCACTGCTAAGGACAGGCAACAAGCAGAAGAGACTTGTTTGGGCTAAAGAACACAAGGAATGGACATTAGACCAGTGGAAATCTGTGCTTTGGTCTGATGAGTCCAAATTTGAGATCTTTGGTTTCAACCACCGTGTCTTTGTGCGACGCAGAAAAGGTGAACGAATGGACTCTACATGCCTGGTTCCCACCATGAAGCATGGAGGAGGAGGTGTGATGGTGTGGGGGTGCTTTGCTTGTGACACTGTTGGGGATTTATTCAAAATTGAAGGCATACTGAACCAGCATGGCTACCACAGCATCTTGCAGCGGCATGCTATTCCATCCGGTTTGCGCTTAGTTGGACCATCATTTATTTTTCAACAGGACAATGACCCCAAACACACCTCCAGGCTGTGTAAGGGCTATTTGACCAAGATGGAGAGTGATGGGGTGCTACACCAGATGACCTGGCCTCCACAGTCACCAGACCTGAACCCAATCAAGATGGTTTGGGGTGAGCTGAACCGCAGAGTGAAGGCAAAAGGGCCAACAAGTGTTAAGCATCTCTGGGAACTCCTTCAAGATTGTTGGAAGACCATTTCCAGTGACTACCTCTTGAAGCTCATCAAGAGAATGCCAAGAGTGTGCAAAGCAGTCATCAAAGCAAAAGGTGGCTACTTTGAAGAACCTAGAATATAAGACATATTTTCAGTTGTTTCACACTTTTTTGTTAAGTATATAATGCCACATGAGTTAATTCATAGGTTTGATGCCTTCAGTGTGAATGTACAAGTTTCATAGTCATGAAAATACAGAAAAATCTTTAAATGAGAAGGTGTGTCCAAACTTTTGGTCTGTACTGTATATGGTATTGTCGTGTACAAAATCTAAAATTAATTAACACACTGCACACCATTAAACACCGTAAAGAGAAAATAAAATAACAACACCAGAATTGTGTTTTTTCGGTCTCTCTAATGCTGCAAAAAATACAAATAGTGATCAAATTGATATATAGGGTGGTCCAAAAGTAGGTGGACAGAAAGTGTAATAAGGTTATGAAGGGGGAGATTTATCAAACATGGTGTAAAGTGAAACTGGCTCAGTTGCCCTTAGCAACCAATCAGATTCCACTTTTCATTCCTCACAGACTCTTTGGAAAATGAAATGTGGAATCTGATTGGTTGCAAAGGCCAACTGAGCCAGTTTCACTGATCTAGTTTTCACAGATAGATCCCCCCCAAATCTGTTTTCTTTTCAGATAATTCAGATAACACATAATGGCAAATAATTTAAATACAGATCAAAGAAATGGATTTTAACAGAGTATTGGAAATCTCAAAATGCTGAAACCGTTAGAGCAAATTGGGTTGAAACATTTGGTACTCAAGCCCCAAAGAGACAAAACATTTACCACATTCGTGACAAATTCAATGCCACTGGCTCAATCAGAGTCTAAAAAAGTCCAGCAGAAGAGCCTCTTTGCAATTGGGAATTTCACGAGCTTCTATCATGCGCATCCTGAAATCTATTGGGTGGAAAGCTTATCGTCCACGTCTAATTCATGGTTTATTGGAGGATGATCCAGATGGGCGGTTGCAATTTATTGAGATTATGCTTAACGAAATTGAAGAAAATCCAGTAATTTTAGATAACATTATGTGGAGTGATGAAGATTCTTTCAAATTATCCAGCCATATTAACAGACATAATTGTATTTACTGGTATAATGAGAACATGCATTTAACATTAGAGCAACAACTAAATGAGCCTGGTGTCAATCTTTGGGGTGGTATTTCAAGTTTTGGTGTTTTAGGACCAATATTTTTTGATGGAACAGTCACAGGAGATAAATATCTCGAAATTCTAATGAATCAAGTTGTTCCCCAGTTACTGCAACAGCCTAATTCAAATGACCTTTATTTCCAACAAGATAGGGCCCCTCCACATTATTCAAGAGTAGTCCGCGAGTATCTTGATGAAACATTTCCTAATAAATGGATTGACCGAAGAGGCCCACTTGTTCACCAGACTTGACCCCAATGGATTTTTTCTTTTGGGGAGTGCTCAAGGAGAAAGTTTATAGTCGAAAACCAAAAAGTGTCAGTGATTTGAAAAATTACATAAGAGAAACATTTTAAGAAATTAATACCCAAAGAGACTTGTGCAAAAAAGTTTGTCGAAGCGTAAGAGGCAGACTTCAAAGCTGTGCAAATTGTAATGGAAAACAGTTTGAGCACCTGCATTGATAAAATTTAAGGGCTTTTGTATTATTGTTCAGAATAAAATTTAATTGTCAATGTTATGCTTATGTTAGTAAATATAATTGTCTATATAAATCAAAATAAATGTTATTATTTTCTGGCCACCTACTTTTGGACCACCCTGTATGTATCCCAAAATAGCATCAATCAAGACATCAGCTTGAATTGATGCAAAAACAAAACCTAAAAACAATGGTGCAATTGCATTTTTAGTGCAATTTCACCGTACTTGGGATATTTTTTTCCATCTTTCAGTACTTTGAATGGTAAGATGAAAAGGAGCGCGTGGGCCACACCACATTTATATTATTCGATAACTGAATGGTGATGTTATCCAGTCACTGTATGGTGGTAATATTTAGTCACTCTATGTATGTTTGTATACAGATTCCAGATTTTGCTGCCACTCCAATAATCCATGTTTTTAACTTGCCAAATTAGCTTATCGGGAGCCTGCTGGGAATCTCAAAACGAGAATGGTTATCTTTGCCAACAATATTCTCAGTCTGGGAAAGGACAGCCTATGGTGAGGCTAGTGAAAGCCATCACCATGAGGAATGGTGTTTACAAGGTATGTTTTGTTCAAGGTGTTGGGCAGTAGGTTTAGAGCATATGTTAGACACAAACACTGTAGGTGATGTGTAGTTAGTGGCAAAATGGTCTATAATTGATTTTGTACTGATTAGAGATGAGCGAACATGTTTGAAAACCGTTTGCTAATTTCAAATCCGGCATGAACGTTGCACATTTGGATTCATGATCGGACACCCAAGCGTTTTTACTCAAAACCTGCAAAATTCTGTAAAAGTCAGAGAAATGATTGCTTTTCCACTTCAGTATTTTTTGCACTTTGGCTAGTACAGTGATGCTGTATGATGAGCGGGGAGGATGTGTTTGATGAGGGGAGGTGGTGGGGAGAGATCAGGGGAGCGGTGTGCTGGTAATTTTTTTTTTTCTTAACACCTTTGAAACACTAATTTTTGCTGTTACTGCCGTGCTACCTACAGCAGGTCACATCTCAGCTTGACATTTTTTGGCGCATATATTCTACTGTATGCAGAGCTTGTTCACAGTAAAAAACCATCTAATTTTTTTTCTGTTACTAACGTGGTACAGAATGCCATATTACAGTTTGTCATTTTCTGGCGGTGAAATTCAGTTATATGCAGAGCTCGTTCACAGTAAAAATATAATTTTTTTTCTGTTACTAATGTGATACAGCAGGCCACATTTCAGTTTGAAATTTTTTAGAGCATATGTTCTATTTTATACAGACCTCATCCACAGTAAAAAAAAAAATTCTTCTGTTAATACGGTGATACAGCAGGTAAGATATGAGCCTCAATTTTTTTGGAGCAAACAGTGAAGGAAATAATTATTTGGTACCTTGCTGTTTTTGTAAGTGTGCCCACTGACAAAGACATGAACATTCTATAATTTTAACGCCTTTAAAGCCCAAGACGTACTAATACATATCTGCGCCCTGGGACTTAACAGCCTGATACGTATTAGTACGTCATGGCGATCGCGCCCGCACACAGGCTGTGTGGGCACGATCGCCGCGGGTTGTCAGCTGATTGTCACAGCTGACACCCGGTGCTATTTGCCGGGAGTGGTCCCGCACCGCTCCCCGCACATTAATCCCCGCAATGCTGCGATCGAAGTCGATCGCAGCATTGCGGTGGCAAGAGGAGGTGATCGCGATACTCAACTCTCCTGCCGGCATCCAACGCTGTCTGCCACGGCTTCCCGGATGTTGCCATAACGACCCGATGTCGTCATGACAACATCCGGGTCACCAGACAGCAGGAAGATACTTTGGTCATGCGCAGAGCATGACCAAAGTATCTTCTGCATCTGCAGCGCTGACAGCCTGTATAGCACAGGGATGGTGCTCCATCCCTATGCTATTCAGGCGATCAGAATAAAAAAAAGTGAAAGTCCCATAGTGGGACAAAGAATAAAAGTTAAAAAAGTGTTTAAAAATGAAAAAAAAAAAAAAAAAGAAATGTGTAAAAATATAAAAAAAAATGAAAAAAAATAATCCACCAAAAATAAAAATATAATGTACCCATCAATAAATATTATTATGAAAAACAAACAAACAAAACAATAAAAGTACACATATTTGGTATCTCCGCGTCCGGAACGACCTGGCCTATAAAACTGTCACACTAGTTAACCCCTTTAGTGAACACAGTAAAAAAATTAAATAAAAAACAAAGCAAAAAACAATGCTTTATCATCATACTGCCAAACAAAAATGGAATAACACACGATCAAAAAGACGAATATAAATAAAAATGGTACCGCTGAAAAGTCATCTTGTCCCACAAAAAACAAGCCACTATACAGCTCCATCAGCCGAAAAATAAAAAGTTATAGCTCTCAGAATAAAGCGATGCAAAAAAATATTTTTTTCTATAAAATAGCTTTTATTGTGTAAAAGCGCCAAGTCCCGAAGAATAAAGCTACCTTATCAATTTTACCACACGCGGGACAGCATAAAAAAAGAAAAGAAAAACAATTCCTGAATTGTTGGTTTTTGTTTATTCTGCCTCCCAAAAATTGGAATAGGAAGGAATCAAAAGATGTCACGTGACTGAAAATGGCACCAATAAAAACGTCAACTCATCCCGCAAAAAACAAGCCGTCACATGACTCTGTCGGCCAAAATATGGAAAAATTATAGCTCTCAAAATATGGCGATGCAAAAACTAGATTTTACAAAAAATGCGTCTTTTAGTGTGTGACAGCTGTCAATCATAAAAACCTGATATGATTCTGGTATCGCTGTAATCGCACTGACCCTAAGAATAAAGTCGTCTAATCACTTATACCGCACGAGGAATGGTGTAAAAAATAAACTCTAGGGTTAGGGTTAGGTTTGTGCTAGGGTTAGGGTTGGGCTAGGGTTAGGTTTGGGCTAGGGTTAGGGTTGGGGTTGGGGTTAAGGTTGGGCTAGGGTTAGGGTTGGGGTTAAGGTTGGGCTAGGGTTAGGGTTAAGGTTGGGCTAGGGTTAGGGTTGGGTTGGGGTTAGGGTTGGGGTTAGGGTTAGGGTTGGGCTAGGGTTAGGGTTGGGCTAGGGTTAGAGTTGGGGTTGGGGTTAGGGTTAGGGTTGGACTAGGGTTAGGGTTGGGATTTTCATCAAAAGTAAAAAAAAAAAAGGTGACGATATGGCGACTAGTGTTGAGCGCAAGTTCTCGCTACTTGAGTTTGCATTGGGTGCTCAGGTATGCACTCAGTATCGCGTGTGCTCAAGTGACATGCTTGAGTCTCCGCCCCATATGCTTCGTTGCCCAAAAAAACTCGCGGGGATTGTCTGCCATGCACGAGCGATCCCCGCATGTTTTTTTTGGGTGTCTAATAACCGTGAAACATGTGGACGGGGACTCAAGACTAATGGCAACTTATTCAATATGATGACCTAATGTTATCAAATTCTGTGTCGTACCTCTGGGTTCAAAATGTTCACTATGCCCCTTGATAAAATCATTGACTGGTGTAGTTTCCAAAATGGGGTCACTTGTGGGGGGTTTCCACTATTTAGGCACATCAGGGGCTCTCCAAATGCGACATGGCGTCCGCTCTCGATTCCAGCCAATTTTGCGTTCAAAAACTCACACAGTGCTCCTTCCCTTCTGAACTCTGCTGTGCGCACAAACACTGTATTTTCCCCACATATGGGGTATTGGCGTACTCAGGATAAATTGTACAAAAGTTTTTTGGGTCCATTTTCTCCTCTTACCCTTGTGAAAATAAAAAAATTGGGGCTAAAACATCATTTTTGTGGAAAAAGTTTGATTTTTTATTTTCACGGCTCCATGTTATAAACTTCTGTAAAGCACTTTTGGGTTCAGGGTGCTCACCACACATCTAGATAAGTTCCCTGAAGGGATCTAGTTTCCAAAATGGGGTCACTTGTTGGGGGTTTCCACTGTTTAGTCACATCAGGGGCTCTCCAAACGCAACATGGCGTCCGCTAATTATTCAAGCAAATTTTAAAATCAAAAAGTCAAATGGCGCTCCTTCCCTTCCGAACCCTGCCGTGTGCCCAAAAAGTGGTTTTCCCCCACATATAGGGTATCTGCTTACTCAGGAGAAATTGCACAACAAACTGCATGGTGCAATTTCTCCTGTTACCCTTATGAATATGCAAAATTTGGGGCTGAAAAACATTTTTGTGGGAAAAATGAGAAAATTTTATTTTTACGGCTCAATGTTATAAACTTCTGTGAAGCACCTGGGGGTTCAAGGTGCTCACCAAACATCTAGATAAGTTCCCTGAGGGGTCTAGTTTCCAAAATGGTGTCACTTGTGGGGGGTTTCCACTGTTTAGGCACATCAGGGGCTCCCCAAACGCAACATGGCGTCCGCTAATTATTCAAGCAAATTTTACAATCAAAAAGTCAAATGGTGCTCCTTCCCTTACGAACTCTGCCGTGCACCCAAAAAGTGGTTTTTCCCCACATATAGGGTATCTGCGTGCTCAGGAGAAATTGCACAACAAATTTTGGGGTCCATTTTTTCCTGTTACCCCTGTGAAAATAAAAAAAATTGGGTCTAAAGTAACATTTTTGTGAAAAAAGTTAAATGTTAATTTTTTTCTTCCACATTCCAAAAATTCCTGTGAAGCACCCGAAGGGTTAATAAAGTTCTTGAATGTGGTTTTGAGCATCTTGAGGGGTGAAGTTTTTAGAATGGTGTCACTTTTGGGTATTTTCTGTCATAAAGACCCCTCAAAGTGACTTCAAATGTGATGTGGTCCCTAAAAAAATGGTTTTGTAAATTTTGTTGGAAAAATGAGAAATCGCTGGTCAACTTTTAACCCTTATAGCTCCCTAATAAAAAAAAAATTGTTACATAATTGTGCTGATGTAAAGTAGACATGTGGGAAATGTTATTTATTAACTATTTTGTGTGACATATTTCTCTGATTTAAGGGCATAAAAATTCAAATTTTGAAAATTACAAAATTTTCAACATTTTAGCCAAATTTCCTTTTTTTTCACAAATAAATGCAAGTGATATCGAAGAAATTTTACCACAATCATGAAGTACAATATGTCACGAAAAAACAATCTCAGAATCAGGGTGATCTGCTGAAGCGTTCCAGAGTAATTACCTCATAAAGTGACAGTGGTCAGAATTGTAAAAATTGGCCTGGTTATTAACGTACAAACCACCTTGGGTTGTAAAAGGGTTAAGGGTAGGTTAATTTTAACATTGAGAGATAGAATATCTCAAAAAAATTCAAGAAAATCACATTGTTTAAATTAGATAAATTTATTTGCATTTTGCAGTGAGAAATAAGTATTTGATTCCTCTGGCGAACAACACTTAATACTTGGTGGCAAAACCCTTGTTGGCAAGCACAGCAGTCAGACGTTTTTTGTAGTTGATGATGAGGGTTGCGCACATGTCAGGAGGAATTTTGTTCAACTCCTCTTTGCAGATCATCTCTAAATCATTCAGATTTTGAGGCTGTCGTGTGGCAACTCGGAGCTTCAACTCCCTCCATAAGTTTTCTATGGTATTAAGGTCTGGAGACTGGCTAGGCCACTCGATGACCTTAATGTGCATCTTTTTGAGCCACTGCTTTGTTGCCTTGGCTGTATGTTTTGGGTCATTGTCTTGCTGGAAGACCCAGCCATGACCCATTTTTAATGGCCTGTTGGAGGGAAGGAGGTTGTCACTCAGGATTTTACGGTACATGGCTCCATCCATTCTCCCATTGATGCGGTGAAGTAATCCTGTGCCCTTAGCAGAGAAACACCCCCAAAACATAATGTTTTCACCTCCATGCTTGACAGTGGGGATGGTGCTCTTTGGGTCATAGGCAGCATTTCTCATCCTCCAAACATGGCTAGTTGAGTTAATGCCAAAGAGCTCAATTTTTGTCTCATCTGACCACAGCACCTTCTCCCAATAACTCACAGAATCAACCAGGTGTTCATTGGCAAACTTCAGACGGGCCTGCACATGTGCCTTCTTGAGCAGGGGGACCTTGCGGGCACTGCTGTGTTTTAAACCTTTAAGGCGTAATGTGTTACTAATGGTTTTCTTCGTGACTGTGGTCCTACCTGCCTTGAGATCATTAACAAGTTCCCCCTGTGTAGTTTTAGGCTGATCTCTCACCTTCCTCATGATCAAGGATACCACACGAGGTGAGATTTTGCATGGTGCCTCAGATCGATGTCGATTGACTGTCATTTTGTATTTCTTCCATTTTCTTGCTATTGCACCAATAGTTGTCTCCTTCTCACCCAGCGTCTTACTTATGGTTTTGTAGCCCATTCCAGCTTTGTGCAGGTCTACGATCTTATCCCTGACATCCTTAGAAAGCTCTTTGGTCTTGCCCATGTTGTAGAGGTAAGAATCTGACTGATTAATTGAGTCTGTGGACAGGAGTCTTTTATATAAGTGACTATGTAAAACAGCTGTCTTTAATGCAGGTAACAATTTAATTAGGAGCGTCTATCTGGTCTGTAGGAGCCAGAACTCATAATGGTTTGTAGGGAATCAAATACTTATTTCTCACTGCAAAATGCAAATAAATTTATTTAATTTATACAATGTGATTTTCTTGATTTTTTTTGGATATTCTATCTCTCAGTGTTAAAATTAACCTACCCTTAAAATTATAGACTGTTTATGTCTTTGTCAGTGGGCAAACTTACAAAAACAGCAAGTGATCAAATACTTATTTCCTTCACTGTATATTCTATTGTATACAGGCTTCATCCACAGTAAAAAATCTAATTTATTCTGTTAATAAGGTGATACAGCAGGCCACATCTCAGTTTGAAATTGTTTGGAGCATATATTCTATTTAATACAGGTCTCATGCACAGTAAAAAAAAAATCATCTGTTACTAAGGTGATACAGTAGGCCACATCTCAGTTTGAAATTGTTTCAAGCATATATTGTATTGTATACAGGCCTCATCCACAGTAAAAAAAAAATCGAATTTCTACTGTTAGTAAGGTGATACAGCAGGCCACATCTCAGTTTGAAATTTTTTGGAGCATATATTCTATTCTATACAGGCCTCATCCACAGTAAAAAATCGAATTTCTACTGTTAGTAAGGTGATACAGCAGGCCACATCTCAGTTTGAAATTGTTTGGAGCATATATTCTATTTTATACAGGCCTCATCACTAGTGTTGAGCCACCCCCGTAGTGTTCGGGTTCGGTTCGGTTGGTCGAACACCGGGATGTTCGTGGAACTGTTCGTCGAACACCGTCGAACACCGTCGAACACCGTTAAAACCAATGGCAGGGAAACAAAAACACATAGAAGCACATAGAAAACACCTTCAAAGGTGTCCAAAAGCTGACAAACTGCTCAGAAGACACTCACTTTAAAAAAGCCGGCCGGCAATTCAGCAGCGGCATACACCGGTATCCGACAATTTAGACAAGAAGGAATAGAGCATCACACATAGATTAGATAGATAGAAACATGTCAGTCACATATATAAGAAGTACAGTGACAGTGTTGGTTACTGTACTTGTCATTTAGTGTTACAGGATTTATTAAAAAAAATATTAGTGTTTTCATGCACCGTCTCTTTAAAAAAGCCGGCCGGCAATTCAGCATCGGTACCCAACAATTTATAACAGAAAGAATAGAGCATCACACATAGATTAGATAGATAGAAACATGTCAGTCACATATATAAGAAGTACAGTGATAGTGTTGATTACTGTACTTGTCATTTAGTGTTAAAATAAAGGATTTATTAAAAAAAAAATTGGCGTGGGGTTCCCCGTAATTTTAGTCTCTAGTGGACGTTAAGCAGATGGCTGGGGCAGATGTTTGAAGCCTGGGAAGGGGATAATACCCACGGAGCTTCCCAGGCTACTAATATCAGCCCCCAGCTGAATACCTTACCAAGCCTTTACTAGCTATTAAAACGTCATTTTTTGGGGGTCCCCCCTATTTTAATAGCTAGCAAAGGCTAGGCAGACAGTTGGGGGCTGATATTAATAGCCCAGGAAGGTTGCCATGAATATTAGCCCCCTCCCAGGCTAGAAACACCAGCCGTCAGCCACCCCAGAAATGGCGCATGCACAGGATGCGCCAATTCTGGCACTTAACCTCGCTCTTCCCACTGCCCTGTAGCGGTGGCAGTGTGGTAATAGGGTTGGGGTTGATGTCAGCTTATAATGACTGCTGACATCAAGCCCAGGTTAGTAATGGAGAGGCGTCTATAAGACACCCCCATTACTAACCCCATAGTCAAAGTTACAAAAAAACACAAACACACAGAATAAAATCCTCCTGCGCATGCGGTGAGTGCAGGAGAATTTTCCTACGCTGTCAGTGACGTGCATGAGGTGAGCCGAGTTCATTGGACATGAGCTCGGCTCATCTTTATGCCGTCACAGCCAGACACTGCAGAACGCAAGCATGCCTGCATTTCTCAGTGTCTGCCGCATGGCAAGCTGGATGGCAGCGTTCTTCTGCGGTCCAGCCTGTCATGTGAATGTAGCAGAGCTGAAGCTGGCGTGGGAACCATGGAAAGGTAAGGATGATGTTCCTTTATTATTTTACTTTTATTGCAGGAGATCGTTGGCTTCAACTGGAATGGGCGTGATGGTAAGTATGGTTTAATTTAGAACAATAAAGAATTGTGTGTTTATTTCAATTAAAGGACTTTATTCTGGGTGTTTGTGTTTTTTTTTTTAACTTTGACTATGGGGTTAGTAATGGGGGTGTCTTATAGACACCTCTCCATTACTAACCTGGGCTTGATGTCAGCTGGCATTATAAGCTGACATCAACCCCAACCATATTACCCCACTGCCACCGCTACAGGGCAGTGGGAAGAGCGAGGCTAAGTGCCAGAATTGGCGCATCCTGTGGATGCGCCATTTCTGGGGTGTCTGACGGCTGGTGTTTCTAGCCTGGGAGGGGGCCAATATTCATGGCAACCTTCCTGGGCTATTCATATCAGCCCCCAACTGTCTGCCTAGCCTTTGCTAGCTATTAAAATAGGGGGGACCCCACTTCATTTTTTTTGGGGTTCCCCATTTTAATAGTTAGTAAAGGCTAGGTATTCAGCTGGGGGCTGATATTAGTAGCCTGGGAAGCTCCGTGGGTATTATCCCCTTCCCAGGCTTCAAACATCTGCCCCACCGTCTGCTTAACCTCCGCTAGAGACTAAAATTACGGGGAACCCCACGTCAATTGTTTTTAAAATAAATCCCTTATTTTAACACTAAATGACAAGTACAGTAAGCAACACTATCACTGTACTTCTTATATATGTGACTGACATGTTTCTATCTATCTAATCTATGTGTGATGCTCTATTCTTTCTGTTATAAATTGTTGGGTACCGATGCTGAATTGCCGGCCGGCTTTTTTAAAGAGACGGTGCATGAAAACACTAATATTTTTTTTAATAAATCCTTTAACACTAAATGACAAGTACAGTAACCAACAATGTCACTGTACTTCTTATATATGTGACTGACATATTTCTATCTATCTAATCTATGTGTGATACTCTATTCTTTCGGTTCTAAATTGTCGGGTACCGGTGTATGCCGCTGATGAATTGCTGGCTTTTCATGTTTCACTGTGAGCACTGTTCCCATCGATTTGGGCAACCACTGTAATGCCACAACCACCATGGCTGTGGCATTACAGTGAGGGGGAGACAATCCCTGCATGATTGGTGCTCTAAATAGCGCCAGACATGCAGGACACTCTTTTGGTGCACGAACAGTTATCGAACATAACCTCGAACAGCTGAATTTTTTGCAAATCGTTCGCGTTCGTCGAACGACTCGAACACCGCCAAAACAGCTCGAATTTGAGATTGGCGAACAATTCTAGTTGAACACCGCTCATCTGTACTCATCACCAGTAAAAAAAAATCTAATTTTTTGTTGCTAATAGCATGCTCCAACCACAGTATCTGAGCAACATCAGTGGGAAAAAGCGAGGTCGTGGTGGAAGGGGGAATAGGCTTGGTGTTCAAGGTATATGTGGGGTAGGTGGTAATTTAAGTGAAAGCTCTAGTGAATCAACACCGGCACGTCCCATCCAAAGTCAACTGCCATCTTCTGTTACTGGACGGGCTACTCCACTCCCTTTCTTTGGCAGCCCCACAGCGGCACGCCTTGTACATGAGGGCCAGAAAGAGCATGTGCTCCAGGGATGGCAAGCGCTGCATCAAGTGGCCTCTCCTCCTCTTCCTCCACCTCATCAACACACACAGTACAGTCCTCAGAGGTGGCACCCCAATTACCCTTGTTTCCCCCTGTGTCACAACTCTCCAACCGCCCAACGGACTGTAGGGAACCACAGATGGGTCAGTCTGCAGAGCTGTTCAAACATTCTATGCCATGGGCATCAGAGGTCTCCTTCAAAGATTCACAGACTCAAGAGGAGGAAAGCATCTACACCGATGCCCAAAATGTTTTTAGGTTGGATCCGGGGAAGGACAAAGTAGGGTCCGAGCAGAATCCTGACCCTCGTCACCAGACGTTAACCACCATGGGGGAAGTTGATCCTGATGAGACTCAGATACCTGAGGTGCTCACAGACTGTACTGTGCTGTCAGGGAAGGAAGAGGAGGAGGAGGGTGACTTTCAGGGCGAGGAATGGGAGAACAGAGAGGATGATGATGAGGTTGTAGATCCCACTTGGTGTGAACCCAGAGGCACGCAGCTGAGTAGCTCACCTGAGGAGGTGGAGGACGAAGACGACGATGTTATGTTGCAGCCTACAGAACAGAAACGGAGTGATGCATCCACGAAGAAGACTGCATCCTTAGCCACAACTGTGTCTGTGGCCAGCAGCGGTAGCAGGTCTGCAGCTCACAGGGGCAGTAAGGGTTGTCTAGCCTGGGCCTTTTTTGACACAGTAAAGGATGAGCCAACTCACATTATCTGTTAACTTTGCAAAAAAAGACTCAGTAGAGGGAAAAGATGCAATAATTTGACTACTACTTGCATGAACCGTCACATGCACGATCAACATGTGTTACTCTGTGAATCTCACTGCGATAAAATGTGGACCAGCGGGCATCACCAACCATCGGCCTCCTAATCAACTGCATCTGATGCTTCTTCCTCCTCTGTCACCGCCCCAAGTGTTCTCACGCAGGTCTCCGACCGCAGAACCTCCACTTGTTTACCTGCTCCAGTCAAGCTGAGTGAGAGCCCGTCAGCTGTAACGGAAGTGGACATGCCTGATGTTTTTGCTTCACCGAGCACACCACATCTTTCTCAATCCATCGTAACATCTCCGCCTGCACCTCACTCATGGTCCGGCAGTTTGTCGTGTTCACCCTGCTCCGCCCTCTCTCAGCACTGCAGCCAGCCCTCGGTCATGCAGTTGTGGTCATGTGAAAGATTTTTTCCTCCTACACATGACTCCACCATCTTCAATCTGTTGGCCACGGAAATGCTGCATTTCCGCCTGGTGGATACAGACGGTTTCCGAAAGCTGATGGCCATCGCAGTCCCCCAGTTGCCCAGTCGCCATTACTTCTCTAAGAAAGCTGTGCCTGTTCTATACCAGCATGCCGCACACAACATCACCCATTCCTTGACTAAATCTATGTCTGCCAGGGTGCATTTCACCACAGACACCTGAACGAGTAAGCATGGCCAGGGGTGTTACATCTCGCTGACTGGACACTGGGTTACTCTGGTGGCTTTAGGGGCAGGCGGTAAAGGGCTGCTCCACAAGTCTTGGAATCCCCAAGGCTTGCAGGACAAACCTCTGTATTTAACACTTCCTCCACTGCTTCTGCCTCCTACACCTCCTCTAGGGCCTCCACCTGCACCCTCAACCTTTGCCTTAATGAGACACGCGTTCCAACAGTGCAGAGCGAATCCACACCACCTCCGTACTGCGTAGCCAGGGCTCACCACATTCAGGCAGTGTTAAAATTAATATGCCTTGGAGATCGCAGTCATACAGCTGAAGAGTTGTGGACATCTATCCAGGCCTAGTGTGAGTAATGGCTGTCTCCGCTGATCCTGGAACCAGGGAAGGCCGTGTGCGATAACAGTGTGAACCTGGTGGCGGCTCTACACCGGGGCAAGCTCACACACGTGCCTTGCATGGCTCACATCCTCAACCTGCTGGTGCCGCATATTCTCTGCCACTATCCCGGCCTGGATGTGCTGCTGCAGAAAACATGGAAGCTGTGTGCTCACTTCCGCCATTCGCACCCATTTGGTCATCGACTTGCATCAATACAGAGCTCTTTGTCCCTGCCAGTTAACCAGTTGATATGCAATGTGCCGACGCGGTGAAATTCCACTCTGCACATGTTTCAGCGACTATGGCAGCAGCGATGAGCCCTGATGCAGTATTTCAAGTCATATAGCTTGGGCCAACACAGTTTGGACGTGGTGCAAATCAAGGAACAAATGGAGGAGGAAGAGGTGATGGGCAAGCAAGTCAGGAGATGAAGAGGATAATCATCCCCTCTCTGTTGTTCATGGTTCGTGGAAGGGAACGGAGGAAACAAGCATCAGTGTTACCCAGCCACCAAACACACCATGGGCTTGGAATGCATGAAAGAGCCAGACACATGAGCGCCTTCTTGCTGCACTATCTGCAACATGTCTCCATATAGTTATGATTCGAAATAGTGCTGACTACTGGGTTGCCACTCTGTTAGATCCACATTGTAAGAGTTATAAGAGTAAATTTTGCCAGATACTTCTTGCCCTGGAAAGGGACCTGCGCATGCTGGATTCTTGAAACACGCTTTTTGACAACTTTAAAGGGAATCTGTCACCCCCTGGGCGATATCAGACCTCTACTATGGGCATATAGGTGATAGAAAAGTAAATCTATACTTACCTGTATGGCCCATTGCAGAGGTCTGAAAGCAGAGAAATCTGGTTTTATAAAGTCTGTTTTCCAGAGGCTTGGCGTCCGAGGGATGCCAAGCAAATCCCTCCTATCTGCTTATTATTCCCCTAAATCGCCGCATCTGTGCTAAGTTACCATATTCCCCCCTCCCCTGCACGTCACAGGGCCCTGTGACAGGCCCTGTGACGTGCCCTGCTCTGCCTCCCCTCCCGCGCATGCGCAAAGCGCCGCTCCCATGGCTGCGTACTGCCAACAAAGCGGAAGTCTCAGTGACTCACCGTCGCTTGCGCAATTCAAGGCTGCGGCGCAGTACACAGCCAAATGGGGTCCGAGGGAAACAAAGCGCGCTGCATGGGAGCGGCGCTTTGCGCATGCACGGGAGGGGAGGCAGAGCAGGGCACGTCACAGGGCCTGTCACAGGGCCCTGTGACGTGCAGGGGAGGGGGGAATATGGTAATTTAGCACAGAGGCGGCGAATTAGGGGAATAATAAGCAGATAGGAGGGGTTTGCTTGGCGTCCCCCGGAAGCCAAGCCTCTGGAAAACAGACTTTATAAAACCAGATTTCTCTGCAATCAGACCTCTGCTATGGGCCATACAGGTAAGTATAGATTTACTTTTCTATCACCTGTATGCCCATAGTAGAGGTCTGATATCGCCCAAGGGGGTGACAGATTCCCTTTAATAAGGGTATGTGCACACGTTCAGGATTTGGAGCAGAAATTTCCTGAGTGTTTTTGCCTCTCCCTGGCAGAAAAAAACGCATGCGTATTTACATGTGGTTTTGATGCGTTTTTGACGCATTTTTACATGTGTTTTAACATGCGTTTTTACATGCGTTTTTGTACATCAATGAATGCTTTTTGGAGCAACTTTATGTTGGTGGGACATTGCTTAATCCCTTGGATTACCATAAGAACTGGGGTGAGTATATTGGTTCATTTAAATGATTAAAGAATGGGTCTGCTGTTTTTCAAATAAAGTGTTTACACTGGGTCTGTGTGTTTCTTTACTTTAATTAAAGTTTGGTCATGAAAAGGTCTGATTGACACTTTGACATCACCAAACAAAAGAGCTGGGTGTCAGCTAGTCCCATTCACCCAATCTTCATTAGCATTTCTATTCATGTAATTTATGCGACTGCTGTGAGCTGTTAATTTTAGCCTAGGAATGTGCCATTAGCCAAACATGGTCCCTGGCCATTAAATAACATCTCACACCTGGTTCATTAGCCACTACATCCCCCAATCAGCACTCAGCAGCGCTTTGGACACAACGTATTTATGTTGCATCCAAAATGCGGTGTTCTAATGCTGCACTTTTGTTGTCGGTACATGTGAATCCACCATATATGATGATACTTCAATTGGTCAAAATCTGCAGCAGAGACTAGCGTGTCCACTACAGAAATTGATACGATGCGGGTGAGCTTTGATATACATGGCCACGATCAGGAGCAGTGTGTTTATACAGGGTCAAACACGCAGCGTCCAGATGTTACAGCATAGTGGATGGGATCTCCAGAAATCCCATGTCCACTATGCGTGCATCTGAGGCTGCGGATCACCCGTGGACACTGACATGCGGCGCGTCTTTCAGGACCGCAGCATGTCAAATTCTCATGTGGAGTCACTAGTCTCCACAACAGAAATTTGACCACGAGAATATTAAATGTGGTAAATCCGCATGGTTCAGTGAACACATGTGGATTTGCCAGTATTGAATAGAATGTAACATTTTGGACGCAAAAATTTGCGTCCAAAGCAGTGCTATGTCTGAATTATGGACACAGAGCCTAAAATTAAAAAAAAAATAGCGTGGGCTCCTTCGTCATTTTTATAACCAGCAGAGGGAAAGCCGACTGCTGGGGGCTGATATTAGTAGCCGCGGAAGGGGCCATTAGTCAACAATGTTCCCTGGCTATTAATATCAGTCCACAGCTGTTTGTTTAGCCTTTACTGGCTATATTACAGGGGGACCCCAGAAAAAAAATTGACTTGGGGTCCTCCTATAAAATCTAACCAGCAAAGGCTAAACTAGACAGCTGCGGGCTGATATTAATAGCCATGGAAGGGGCCATGGATACTAGTCCCCTTTGCGGTTATTAATATCACCCCTCAGAAGTCCCAGAAATGGCGCATGCATAAGATGCGCCAAATCTGGCGCTTAGCCTCACTGTTCCTGCTGCCCTGTAGCGGTGGCAGTGGGGTAATGGGGTTGGGATTCACGTCAGCCTTGTATTGGCGGCTGACGTGAAACCCAGGTTAGTAATTGAGGGTGTCTATAAGACGCCCCATTACCAACCACGTAGTAAAATGGTCGGCGCTTTTTCAATAAAAGACATGGCCAGAATAAAGTATTTTAATGAAATAAAACACACACGGTTCTACAATTATTTTTATTACACGCCTCCGTGAAGCCCTCGATCTCCTGGAAAAAAACTAAAATAACAATAACCGTATCCCTCACCTGAACGCCATCAACAACGCAGTCCACGTAGCGCTGAGTGTCCCGCAGCTATCTGGGTCACTTCTACAGCTGTGACATCAGAAATCACAGTAGAATACAGCACTGTATACTGACAGGGGTGTAAAATCGCCCCCTGTCAGCATACAGGCTGCAAGAGGTCACTGAGGTTCATCAGCTGAAGATCAGCTGATTAGCCCCGGTGAGCTAAACACCGTGGGAACATTCGCATTTGTCACGAGACCGATCAGCTGATTACCGGCATCAGCAATTAGCTGATGGTCACGTGACCATCAGCTGATTGCTGCCGGCACTGATCACCTGATGGTCACGTGATTATCAGGTGATCGCTGACGTCACCGTTCACCTGATGGTCAAGTGACCATCAGGTGATCACTGCCGGCACTTATCAGCAGATGGTCACATGACCATCCGCTGATAAGTGACGTCAGCGCAGATCCTGGCAGTACCCTGCGGGGCACGAGCCCGTGCCCTGCAGTGTACCGCGGACCATCGACACTCCCATCCACACTGCTCTCGCTGTTATCAGCCAGAGCAGCGGTTGGATGAGTGGAGTAGCAGTCTCCTCTCCTGACCCAGGTACCATCCCAACGCGATTCCGCGGCAGTTTCGCGCCTATTGATTTTCATTGAAACGCAGCAATTCAGCAGGTATAGATATTCTACCTGCGGGTTTGCTGCGATTCAGTGCAAGTCAATTGGCACAAATTCGCAGCAGAATCGTGCATGAATTGGTTATGCTGCAGTTTTTGCTGCAATGATAATCCGGAGTGGAAATTTCCGCATCATGTGCAGAGCACATGCAGATTATCATTGCTATACATGGCAGACCTATCACCTAGCGGTTTTAATGCGTTTCTGCGGCCGAAAAAATGCCGCAGAAACACATAAAAACCGCATCATGTGCACTCAGCCTAAGAGAGGTTTTCCCCAATACAGCAGTGAGACACACAGTGTGCATCGCAGCTCTAGACTTCCAACCTCAGGAAGGTCAACTCGTCAATGCAAAAACATTAGCAGCAGCAGCAGTGTAAGTGGCAGAAGCAATTTCTGTGAGTCTTTTCACACATTTTTTAGACCAGCTCGTGCACCAGTACAACAGAGTACAAGTCTGACACGTGGTGAACGAATGGAGAGGATGATGCAGGAGTATCTCAAGCTCAACATCAATACTATCAGGGAGGGTTTGGACCCTTTTACATTTTCGTCTTCAAAAATGGAAGAGTGGCCTGAGCTCACCTGTCACGCCTTGGAGGTTTTATCATGCCCAGCACCAACGCTGCTGGTGGTGTCTTGACGGATAAGTGTAGCCGGCTGTCCCCTGAAAGTGTAGACCGCCTAACTTTCATCAAGATGAACAAGTCATGGATCTCCAAGGACTTTTGCACCCCAATTGAAAACTGAGCAGACTAGGCGATGGAGTAGTTTTTAGTATGCTGCACTGATCTTGCAAAATTGTAGTCTGTGATATATTTGTTGTGGCTTCTGTGCCTGCTGTTGCTGCTGCTGCAGATGTTAACAATAATTTTTCTAAATCTGGAGACTTCTGATTGGGTCTCCATCTGCTGGTTGGCTGTAGTGGAAGAGGTGTCGGTCCCCATTATACTATTTCTACTCTGGTGAAATTGATGCCACTTTGGTGTTGTCTGCCCCTAATTTTTTGAAATTTGAAGACTCCTGATTGGGTCTCCATTTGCTTGGGTTGGCTGTAGTGGAAGAGGTGTCGGTCCCCATTTTACTATTTCTACTCTAGTGAAATTAAACTTTGATGGTGTCTGCCCCTAATTTTTGGAAATGTGAAGACTCGTGGTTGGGTCTCCTTCATATATGTTGCCTGTAGCAGTATGGCTCCCAGACTGGCAGACCTCCACTTACTTTCAGTCAACTACCTGTGATACTATCCTTCAATTTTTGTAACAATAGTGCTCTATGAAACTGATTTTTCTGCCATCTGAGTGTGGCTGAGCAGAAAAGCAGCTTGAGCTGTTGCATGTGGTATCAGGGCTCCCAGCACAGCAGGCTTACACCAATCTCTCACCCACCTCGTCTTAATTTGAAGTTAAATTCAAAACTGTAAATGCTGGCCCAGACCCTAATACCTTATTCATGGCCCATGGCTTACTGCTGCTGTGCCATTATACAATTTGTGCTGTGGGTCAATTGATGCCACTTTTTCTGGTGTCTGCATCTAATTTTAGCTGTTTTGGCAGCTTTTGGGCCCGTTTGAAGGTGTTGTGTATGCGTTTTGTTTTGCAGCCCATTGAATCCAATGTGTTTTGGTATGTTCGACGAACCGTTCGGAGAACTATTCACCAAACATCGGGAAGTTCGCCTAGCTGTAACGAACCGAACATTGAAAGGTTCACTCATCTCTAGTACTGATGAGTTACTTGTTTTACTCTGCATAAAAATATATAGCTGGCTGCAACCAGTTTTGCACCTAAATCATTAAATGGTAGTGAAGGTTTGTAAATGGATTCATTTTCTTTATCTTGGAAAGGTGGAGCAGCATTTTTAAAAAAGATGATGTGGTGCTCCTTTAAGAGTGTGGATATAATGGCCATTGGTGACATACTGGAACTTCACTAATGCCGTATTCATACATCCGTGTGTCACGGTCTGAGCATGGATGTTGATGCACGGACTGTCTTTGGCTCTCCTGACTCGAACTTGACAGCCTGAAATATGTCTATGAGGCTGTCAAGTTCAGGTCAAGAGAGCTGTGGACAGTTCATGTAGCATTATGGATGGTGGAAGGAATGCAAGTGTGTTCAGATGGCAGTTTCACTGATTTTGCTCACTGGGAGGCAACAAGTTTGATGTAACACAGGTTGACAAAAGGCAATTAACATAGTGTACAGCATCTGCAAGGAGTTTATATGTTCTCCCCGTGTTTGTGTGGGTTTACTCTGGGTACTCTGGTTTCCTCCCACGCTTCAAAGACATACTGATAGGGAATTTAGATTGTGTGCTCCAATGGGGACAGTGCCAATAACGTCTGTAAAACACTGTGGAATTAATGGTGCTATATACAGTGGGTACGGAAAGTATTCAGACCCCTTTACATTTTTCACTCTTTGTTTAATTGCAGCCATTTGGTAAATTCTAAAAAGTTCATTATTTTTTCTCATTAAAGTACACTCTGCACCCCATCTTGACTGAAGAAAACCCAGAAATGTAGAAATTTTTGCAAATTTATTAAAAAAGAAAAACTGAAATATCACATGGTTATAAGTATTCAGACCCTTTACTCAGTAGTAGAAGCACCCTTTTAAGCTAGTACAGCCATGAGTCTTCTTGGGAATGATGCAACAAGTTTTTCACACCTGGATTTGGGGATCCTCTGCCATTCTTTCTTGCAGATCCTCTCCAGTTCCATCAGGTAGGATGGTGAACGTTGGTGGACAGCCATTTTCAGGTCTCTGCAGAGATGCTCAATTGGGTTTAGGTCAGGGCTCTGGCTGGGCCAGTCAAGAATGGTCACAGAGTTGTTCTGAAGCCACTCCTTTGTTATTTTAGCTGTGTGCTTAGGTTCATTGTCTTATTGGAAGGCGAACCTTTTGCCAAGTCTGAGGTCCACAGCACTCTGGAAGAGGTTTTCATCCAGAATATCTCTGCACTTGGCCGCATTTATGTTTCCTTCAATTGCAATTAGTCGTCCTGTCCCTGCAGCTGAAAAACACCCTCACAGCATGATGCTGCCACCACCATATTTCACTGTTGGGATTGTATTGGGCAGGTGATGAGCAGTGCCTGGTTTTCTCCACACATACCGCTTAGAACTTTTTGGTGGTTCCAGGTTCAGGAAGACTTCTGGTGGTCCCAAACTTCTTCCATTTAAAGATTTTGGAGGCCACTGTGCTCTTAGGAACCTTGAGTAATGCAGAAATTCTTTTATAACCTTGGCCAGATCTGTGCCTTGCCACAATTCTGTCTCTGAGCTCCTTGGGCAGTTCCTTTGAGCTCATGATTCTCTTTTGGTCTGACATGCACTGTGAACTGTGAGGTCTTATATAGACAGGAGTGTGCCTTTCCAAATCAAGTCCTATCAGTTTAATTAAACACAGTTGGACTCCAATGAAGGAGTAGAACCATCTCAAGGAGGATCACAAGGAAATGGACAGCATGTGACTTAAATATGAGTGTCTGAGCAAAGGGTCTGAATACTTATGACCATGTAATATTTCAGTTTTTCTTTTTTAATAAATTTGCAAAAATTTCTACATTTCTGTTTTTTTTCAGTCAAGATGGGGTGCAGTGTGTACTTTAATGAGAAAAAAAATGAACTTTTTAGAATTTACCAAATGGCTGCAATGAAACAAAGAGTGAAAAATGTAAAGGGGTCTGAATACTTTCCGTACCCACTGTAAGTGAGAAAAATAAATAAAAATATATTGGTTTTCCCCTCTGTGGAGAAACTCCTAGCCATTCCTTTCTAGTGGTGGTACTTTCATGTAGGTGGACTGGTGTTAAGCTCAACTGATGAGGTGGATTCACAAAGCCACACGTCAGGGTAGACACACAGACCCAAGTCATTAGTGCAGCAGCATAGAAGGCATGAAGAACAGCAAAGACTTGGACACACTGGACCACAGAACTAGGAGAGCAAAATAATAGGGAAATGGCAAGTCCCAACCAGCACACAGGAAGACAGAGGAACCACAGGATTATTGCAAGGATGAATTCACAGTATTAACAGAGCCCAATAACAGTGTGTTATGTTTACTGCAACTGATGGGTTAACGAGGAGTCAACCAACAGGTCTGAGGGTATGCAGGAATCACGGGAGTTTTGTAAAGTTTTGTAAAGATGACTGTACAGTGTGAATGGATGGTGGAGAATGGCAAACAAACTGAAAACATGACTGTCAATACAAAGATATGAGTGTGTCTTTAACTGGGCCTTAAGAGGCCTAAGAAAATGATGTCGCTGAAACAAATTGGACAACTCGTAAACCACTATGTGGACCACAGCAAATGGTGGCAGCCATAGGGGAAGGGAGACTAGCCCTGCCTGGCCGAGACAGTTAATAGTAAGATATAGTTAATAGCCAAGACAGTTAATGATGAGTAACAGTTGGTCTCCTGAATCTGGGACAAACTACACTGACAGCAGTACAGATTTGGAGCTTCCCGATTTGGAGCTCTATTGCCCTTTCTATTGTCCTGGAGCAGTGCATTATGTAAAATGAATGCTACTCTACTCACTTCTAGGTAGTTATGATATAGACTCTGCTGGGCTGTACAATTTATCCTTCCATTTTTCAGGCTGTCTATCTGCATATGTCAGACATCCACTGTATGGAAACAGAACCTTTACTGCTCTCTGTAAATTCCTATGGGTGTAAGTATGAATGTTAAGTCTACCCCACAGCCATCGTCATGACTCAGCCATTATACCAGCAAACTCAGAGCATGAACTCATTTTAATTACATCACCAATTGCATGAAAGCCCCCAAATTCCAATACTGACTAAACTATTATAAAACTTAACTTTTAATAGATGAATAATAAAATCTACCATTCCATACCTATATAAAATGTGTTTATATCTTGTGAGTTTGCTTAGTATTGTTTTACTATGGCATAAATACACTAAAGTCCCTTAAATTAATAGCTGTTAGAACTAACAAAACTTATTTAATAAAAAAATGAAAACGTTGCTACACTAGTGATCAATGCTATGTAGGAAAAAGTAATGCCAACAGATTAGGTGGCTAGTAAGGCACTTGCTATATTACATTGCAATACACTGCAAGAAGCGGCGACTGTTCCCTAAGAGCTGCTCAATTGCTCACTGTAGTGATTATTTAACCATAAGGATAAGATGCTTTAAAAACCCAAAGAAAGCCTACCCAACATGCTTAACCCAAACTCGAGCTTCATCAGGGCTATGAGGCTAATAGTGCACATAAGATGGCCAAACTCACTGTTTATAACCTCACACTTCAGGTATCGAAAAAATGGCTGAACAATCTAAAAGTTTACCTTTGTTCAAGTCTGCATAAAAAACAATGTAGCCACAATTTAGACAGACAAACACATAACCATTCCCACAATACTGAGTGGGTGTGTAGAATTTTACCTGCAATACCAGTAGATGCATGTGTCACCTCAATGCAGGAGGAGAACACTAGCCATCAAATGACCTGCATTTCAAAAAGACCAGAATTAGTCACCCTCGTACAGTAGTATTCAAAATAATAGCTGTCCAATATGACTAACCAGATTAATCACTGTTTTTGGTATAAATTATATTATCACATGTCAAACAATTTACCAGTTTATGCAGTAGATTCTAAGAAAACCAACAGACTCAGCATTCATGATCTGCATGTTTTTGAGTCTGTGTATTTGAATAATTAATTGAAAGTGGGTGTGTTCAAAATAATAGCAGTGTTGAGTTCAATTAGTGAGGTCAATCGTTCTGTGAAGAAACAGGTGTGAATCAGGTGGCCCTTATTTAAGGGTGAAGCTAGCACATGTTGTACATGCATTTCTCCTTGAAAGCCTGAGAAATATGGGTTGTTCGAGTCATTGTTCAGAAGAACAGCGCACTTTGCAGACAATGATAGGCTCTTCAGCTAAAATGATCTCCAATGCTTTAAAATGGAAGGCAAAACCAGAGAGACGTGGAAGAAAACGGAAAACTACCATTCAAATGGATCGAAGACTAGCCAGAATGGAAAGGCTCAGCCAATGATCAGCTCCAGGATGATCAAATACAGTCTCAAGTTACCTGTGAGTACTGTGACAGTTAGAAGACACCTGTGTGAAGCTAATCTCTTAGCAAGAAGTCCCCGCAAAATCCCACTGTTAAAAAAAAACAAAAACATGTACTGAAGCGGATACAATTTGCCAAAAAATACATCAACTGGCCTAAAGAAAAATGGAGAAACATTTTGTGCACTGATGAAAGTAGAATTGTTCTTTTTGGGTCCAAGGGCCACAGACAGTTTGTCAGATGACCCACAAACTCTGCATTCAAGCCACAGTACACTCTGAAGACAGTGAAGCATGGTGGTACAAGCATCATGATATGGGCATGTTTCTCTTACTATAGTGCCGGACGATGAATATTGTGCTATGTACACCCAGCTTGATATAACAAACTTGGAAAGTTAGATGCCAGTGGGCATGCTAAAATAAGAAATGCAAGTGGTCCAGTGCTATGCTCCTTTAGATGACAATTAGGCTGGGTGCCCACGTAGCGTTTTTCAAGCGTTTATGCAGCGGAATTTCCGCAGCGTAAACGCTTGTGAAACGCTAGGTAATCCGCACCCCATGGTCCCCAAGGGGATTCCGCATGTTCTATGCACATGCTGCGGATTTTTCCGCAGCGTTTATGCTGCGTACAAAAATCCGCAGCATGTCATTTAATTTTGCGGTAGCGCAGCGGAACTCCCGCCATTGACTTGCATTGAAACGCAAAGAAACCGCGACTGTACATTTCTACAAGCGGCTTCTATGCGTTTCTATGTGCGGATGGTACCCAGTTCTGAAGGAGAGGAGACTCTCCTCCAGACCTGGGTACCATTGTACCTGTAAAAAAAAGAATAAAATAACAAATAAAGTTATATTCACCTGTCCGACGGCTTCTCTCTGAATGCCGACATCGCTTGAGGACCTGCGGTGACGTCACAGTCATGTGACCGCAGGCCCTTCACCGCTGTGTCTCGCGATATGCCGGCAGCCGGGAACCAGACAGGAACGAGCGCTGCTGCACACACCGGGGCCTCGGGGGTGAGTATAGCTTTATTTGTTTTAATTTTTATGGTTCACACTGTATAAATCCATGCTGTTTGCATGGATTTATGCAGTGTGACCTAGTTGTCAAGCACTTTCCAAGTGATGCTATCGCCTGGAAAGCGCTTGTCAATCTGCATGCGGAAACGCATGTGAATCCGCATGTATTCTGCAGGAAAAACGCATGCACAATCTGCATGCGTTTTTTCTGCCAGGGAAATGCAGAAATGCTGCAGAAATTTTCTGCTTCATTTCTGCATCGTGGGCACATAGCCTTACCATAGGATAGACTAGCAGAAAAAAAGCTAGTAGGCAAAAAAAATAAAAGGTTATGCTGTTCAAGGGCCAAACTTGTGGGGCAGTGCTGCCTGACGTAAATAGTATCAATTGCTGCAACTAGTGGCACCTATTGCTGACATTTCACTCAAGACGATGAAGTGACCGCGGGCAAGGCCGCGCGTTGGTATCTATGATCTGGCCCAGCAAGATCCCCACACACAGACTCTATCTTGATAACCATATCTTTACTTGTATACATTTTTAACACAGCAAAAAAAAAACAATAAATGACAACCGTAAATGTTCACAGTAATAACGTGTACTTATAAGCTGACCCTCACTGTCCCTACTCACACGTTACCAGTCCTTTACTCCAGAAGGATGTGTCCCCCGTCGCAGGCCTGTCTGTCTTTGCAGGAAGGGGTCCCAGCCGAAGAAGACAGGAACAACAAATTTCACTGAAAGAAAGGAACACTTCGGCCTCTCGCCAGAGGTCCCGCTTACAGTCTCTCTGATAGCAGCTTTTGTGGATTCCCTTATGTAGTCCACACTCCAGTAGCAGGGAGTGTAACAGCTGAATCCTTCAGCAGTGCAGAAGCTGGGGAAGGCTCTGAGGATAAGGTGTCAGATAAAAGAAATCACGTTGAGAGTCTCTTCTGCGCCACACACGAGGACCTGCACACCGTCCTGGCTCTTTTCACAGACAACAACAGACTCTTCGTGCGCTTTTTCCTGCTTCCCACTTTGGTCACGTGACTCTCTAGGGTGGGACACAGGAGACTCAGTCTTTTTCTTTGTCATCACACCCTGCGCAGGTGCAACCTCTGGCCACAAGGTGGCAACACCACCCTGCGTAATCATTTCTGCAACAGGCTCTATTTCAATTATCACAGAACAGCCAGAGCCGGCCAGCTCACTACACGCCCCCCCACTCAAAGGTTGGCAGTCCCTGCCAACGACCGGCTCCAGGGCGGCGATGGCTGTGGATGTGACAGGGGGCGGCTGGGAAGAGGGCCACACATATTGGTCTCTGTAGGACTGTCCTGGAGGTACCCCTGCAGTGGTCCTCGTTGTCCGCCTAACGGGTTGGATCCCCTCTCTCCTATCAGTCACCCCACTCTCTTTCCCAGTCGACATGTCAGTAGAGGAGGTAATCGGTTCAAGTGCGTCAGTCGGACGGACAGGGGTAGGCATGCATTCAATCTCTACATCCCCGGGGTCAGTGTCTCCGACAGTATTAGTGATATCCATCTCTGTAGGTATCACAGTAGGGGAGTCAGGCTGGGAATGGCAGGGGCGCAACATATTACGGTGCAAAGTTCGGATGGTGCCGCTGTCTTCGCCCTGCACTCGATAGACGGGGCCACCGGGGTACAGCTGTCCAATTACTTGATAGACTTCGGTCTCCCACTTGGGCCGGAGTTTCCCTTGCGGTTTCTTTATACGGACTAGGACCAGTTGACCTACATTCAGTGGGTTCTCTTGTACCGGAAGTGGGTCAGCGTGCACTTGATCCTGAATTTGTCGGCCTACTAGCCGGTAGACAGTCTCCATTCTCTGGCGGTGTGTTTGCAGCCAGGAAGGATAGGTACCACAGGTATCTTCTTCGGAGCTAGACAGTTGCAACTCATGGATGTCTTTGCCTGGACGGCCAAAGAGAAGGGTGTATGGGGTGCATCCGGTGACGAAATGGACTTGATTATTATAGGCCCACAGCAGTTCTGGGAGGAATCAAGGCCAGTCGGGCTTTTTGTCTTCAGCCAAAGTCCGGATCAGTTGTAAGAGTGTCCGGTTAAAGCGTTCACACGCGCCATTCCCTTGTGGATGGTAAGGGGTGGTCCTGGACTTCTTGATTCCATATATCCGTTGGAGTTCTTCAATGACTCGCCCTTCGAAACAAGCCCCCTGATCAGAGTGTAGCCGCTCCGGACACCCGTAGACCCGAACGAATTGCTGACAGATGGCCTGTGCAGCTGATTCGGCAGTCTGATCCCTGGTAGCAACAGCGACGGCGAATTTCGTGAAGTGGTCCACCATCACCAGACAGTACTGGTAGCCACTATTTGCCGTTCCGATCAACAGATAGTCCACCATCAACAGCTCGAGGGGCCTCGACGTCTTAATAGTCTGGACGGGGGCACGCTGCTCCGCGGACTTGTGGAATTCACAGGTACGGCATTCTTGACAGACGTTTTCAACCAGCTTACGGAGCCCCAGACAAAAAATGAACTGCTGGGTCCACCGGAGGGTCTTGTCTATGCCGAAGTGGCCGTTCCTCCTGTGAGCTTCGCCCACCATCTCATGGGCCAACTGCACCGGGACGACAATCTGCAAACACTCCTCCAGCATATGGGATAAAAGGGCCCTGCGATATAGGACTCCATCTTTCACGATCAGCCGATCCCATTGGGCAAGCAGAGCCAAGGCTCCGGTCGATAGTCGGGCTCTCACTTCGGAGGGCGGTTTGTCTTGTTTATTCACATACTGTTTCAGTAAGACGTGCTCGGGATCTCGATCTTGAAGCTTGGCCCATTCTTGCTGGGACAGGGGAGATCCCACCACGGCTTCAATCCCTCCTACCGCATACTGGCGGCTATCTTCTATTTGCTTTGCGAGCCGGGCAAAGTCAGGCATCTCATCTTCCTCCAACTCTTCATCCCGGTCCCCCACTGGCAGGGATGATGTCACTCTAGACAGGCTGTCAGCATTCTGATTCTCGTTCCCCGCTCTGTATTTAATTTTGTACTGGAATCTAGAGAGCCTGGCCATCCAGCGCTTTTCCATTGCCCCTAGTTTGGCATTCTCTAGGTGGGCAAGAGGATTGTTGTCCGTCATGACCAGCACCTCCGCTCCTGTCAGATAGCCGGCAAATTTCTCCGTCATAGCCCAAGTCAGAACCAAGAGTTCCAAGTGGAAGGAGCTGTAGTTGACGGGATTCTTTTCGGTATCATGGAGAGACCTACTGGCATAGGCTATCACGCGTTCTTTATTATCTTGAACTTGAGAGAGGACCGCCCCTAGGCCTTGAAGGCTGGTGTCGGTGTGCAACTGAAACGGTAATGTGTAATCTGCATACGCCAGAACAGGGGGTGATGTTAGAGCAGCCTTAAGTGCCTGAAAGGATTTTTCTCGGTCAGGCCCCCAACTGATGCGTCGTCCTCTGGGACTGTTCGCGGTCCCTCGGAGAACCTCATGCAGTGGTTCAGCAAGCCGAGCAAAGTCCTTGACAAACCGACGGTAGTAGCCTGCCAGTCCCAGAAAAGCCCGGACTTCTTTGACGGTAGTTGGCTGCGGCCACTCTTGAACGGCTGCTATCTTCTCCGGAGAGGGCTGGACACCTTCGGCCGAGATCCGGTGACCCAAGTAGTCGATTTCCTGCTGGAATAGACGGCACTTGCTGGGCTTCAACTTCAAGCCGTGTCTCCTCAAGCGCTGGAACACTTGGCCAAGCTTATGAAGATGATCCTCAAAGGTAGCAGAGTATACCATGATGTTGTCAAGGTATATCAGCGTAAACTCAAAGTTGAAGTCTCCCAGACAGCGTTCCATCAGTCTCTGAAAGGTCCCTGGTGCGTTATTCAAGCCGAACGGCATCCGGTCGAACTCATACAGGCCCATGGGAAGGATGAAGGCAGTCTTTTCCCTGTTCTTCTTACTCATTGGAACCTGCCAATATCCACTGGCCAGGTCTAGGGACGAAAAATATTTGGTCTTCTTCAGGGCGGTCAGTGACTCTTCGATCCGGGGAAGTGGATATGAGTCCCGGATAGTGCAAGCGTTCAGCCTACGGTAGTCCACGCAAAATCTCAGGGAACCATCTTTCTTTTGGACTATCACCACGGGTGCAGCCCACGGGCTCTGGCTTTCACGTACCACTCCGGCGCATAGCATGGATTCTAACAGGTTTTTCACCTCCTGGTATTGCTGAGGTGGTATCTGCCGGTACCTCTCGCGGATAGGGGGGGTGTCGCCCGTGGGTATCTCGTGCTGGATACTGGTGGTACACCCAAAGTCTGTGTCATGCTTTGCAAAGGAGTCTTGGTGTTCCTGCAGGAGTTCCTCCACTTGAGACACTTCTTGTTTGGTGTATTGATACGTGTCTAGCTGTACTTTTTCCCATAGTTTTCGCCCAATGTCTTCATCGTCTACTTGAGCGTTTATGGCTGAGACGGTTACCGTCCAGTCGCCTTCTGTAGACGGGGTGAATTTTAGGGGTCCAATGGGATTCACTTCCGTGGGTAGAGCATATACCCGGGCAAGTTGAGTGCCGCCTTCAAGGGCTAGGCCTACGTCTGCGGTGTTGTTTAACCTGACAGGGACTCTCCCATTCCTCACGACGGCTAGAGTGCGAGCAACTAGTGGGTTTAGCTTACCCCCACTTGGGGTCCTCGGCTCGACCAACACTTCAACCCCCTCAAGTTGTCGGTGGGTGTTAAGGGGTAAGGAAATGACTGTCTCTTTTTCAGCGGGCAAAGTAATCCGGGTACGGCGTGGCACCGTAATGGTGGCTAGGGGTAGTTGTTCCTCTGCCATCTGTTGAAGTCCAACGGTCCGGATTACGCGCTGGAACACCATATGATCCCTCGTTTCCTTAAGTCCTGTCCGCAGGCCTTTGTGTTCATCCAAGCAACTCCGGTCACTGGAATGGGTAGATTATTAGCCGCAATAATCTTAATGGCGGTGTCTGGGTCACAAGCAGTTCTTGGTTTGAGGTAATATTTGTAAAACTGTTCAGAGATCGTGGTCACTTGTGACCCGGTGTCCATCAGTCCCTGTACGGCAATTCCTTCCAGGACAACTTCAAGTGTCGGGCTATTCGAGGCAAGAGCACTCCGCCGTCAGCTCTGTTTTTCCACACCCCTCTCTTTGGCCTCCTCTGCTGCGCGAGCCTCAGCTGCAGGGGTGTCTAGTTTAACGGCGGCCATTGTGGTGAGGCCCGGCGTGGTAGCTCTGCTTGTGGATATGGCTGGGGTTCTATTCGCTGGTCTGATCGAAATTCCCTTCGCTGGGGTGACTGAGGGTTTGTTCGTTGGTGCGACGGAGGTTTTTGCGGAGGGAAGTGTTGAGGACAACGATTTGCCCTATGGCGAGGATCACCGCATGACCAACACTGTCCCACCGGACGGCTAGGCTGTCTTCGCTGGTCTCCCTGTCGGTCTAATGTTAACTGTAATACCTGTTTCTGTAAGTCTGCTACCATCTGTTTCAGGTCTTCCCTGTCACTGTTCGGATTTTTAATGTCAGATATGGATCTGCACGCAGCACCTGGAATCCCCACATCCATGACAGGTCCCCTTGAACATTCTATGGCTTCCTGTTTGACTTCAGCAAAAGTAAGAGTCGGCATCATCCGGATCAAGTTATGTAATGTGCGGTGAAGATACTGGTCTCTCAGTCCTATTACAAATTGGTCTCTCAGTACCAGGTCACGAGGAGCCATACCAGCTAGTTGTTCCCCTTTTCCACAGGCTTGTTCAAGGAGTACCTGAAGGGCGTTCGCATATTGGGGAATATCCTCCCGTTCAAGCTGCATCCATCTAAAGAACATGTGTCGCAGTGTTCCCTGGTATGTGGTCGGCCCATAGGTGTTCTCCAGCACCCGCACCAAATCATCTACTGTACGCTGGCCCCTGACCGTCTCCAGTCTGACTGTCGTCCATGCCTCCCCCTCTAGCGTCAGTACCGCCATTTCTGCCAAGGTCTTAGGGTCAATATTATACATTTCCCCCAGTATCCGGACTTGTTCCGCCCACTCTGGTACAGGGTAGTTTCGTCCGCCAAATTTCCTGACCTGATTCACAATAGACACCGGCGGGGCTTTCTGACTGTACACGTGGCCTGGGTGGGAATCTTGTGGGTCACAGATCCTGCCGACTACGCCAGATGAAGTGACCGCGGGCAAGGCCGCGCGTTGGTATCTATGATCTGGCCCACACACAGACTCTATCTTGATAACCGTATCTTTACTTGTATACATTTTTAACACAGCAAAAAAAAAACAATAAATGACAACCGTAAATGTTCACAGTAATAACGTGTACTTATAAGCTGACCCTCACTGTCCCTACTCACACGTTACCAGTCCTTTACTCCAGAAGGATGTGTCCCCCGTCGCAGGCCTGTCTGTCTTTGCAGGAAGGGGTCCCAGCCGAAGAAGACAGGAACAACAAATTTCACTGAAAGAAAGGAATACTTCGGCCTCTCGCCAGAGGTCCCGCTTACAGTCTCTTTGATCCGGATAGCTGCTTTTGTGGATTCCCTTATGTAGTCCACACTCCAGTAGCAGGGAGTGTAACAGCTGAATCCTTCAGCAGTGCAGAAGCTGGGGAAGGCTCTGAGGATAAGGTGTCAGATAAAAGAAATCACGTTGAGAGTCTCTTCTGCGCCACACACGAGGACCTGCACACCGTCCTGGCTCTTTTCACAGACAACAACAGACTCTTCGCGCGCTTTTTCCTGCTTCCCACTTTGGTCACGTGACTCTCTAGGGCGGGACACAGGAGGCTCAGTCTTTTTCTCTGTCATCACACCCTGCGCAGGTGCAACCTCTGGCCACAAGGTGGCAACACCATCCTGCGTAATCATTTCTGTAACAGGCTCTATTTCAATTATCACAGAACAGCCAGAGCCGGCCAGCTCACTACAACAGAGTGGAGGTGGGCAAGGTGGGTGTGATGTGAATTATCCTACCACTAAGATCTGCACAATGACATAAGGAGAATAGCCAGTTAAATATTCTCATGCCACTTTTATGTCCAAACTTGGTCAAGTAGTGCAATTGTTCTCTCATGATCAATGTTATGCCTCCCAGCAGGCATAATAATATAGCCAGGGGATGCTGGGTGGCTCCTAAAATGCCACAACAATATAATACTGTTTGGAACAATGACACTCCAGCTGTTTAACTCTATAATTACCATGTTTTTTCATGTCTGTGAGTGATATAGAATCCCCTGCTGAAGGACACAAGTGATACATAAAGGTGCATCCATTAAACCTCTGTAGATGTTACCCACAGCCTATGGGAGCAAGGAATGTTTAAGAAAACATTAACCATATCAAGCAATATGGTAAGTCATAAAGAATTGCTGGCATAAATTGAGTGTGTTCATGTTAATTAGGTACATAAGAGACAAGACATAAGTGATAAATGTGGCATAAATAAAATGGGCACATAGATTATATACAATGTGCCCAAGCAATATTAACCGTTAGTATGTGTAGATAGGTCGTATAAAACACATTTTTTTCTGCCGGGGGCCATTTGGGTATTTAGAGCCTCATTTGGGAGCCATACAAAATTATCAATTGGCAATTGGAAAATGATCCTGCTATATTTGGTCAAACAATTAACTCACCCCTAATGTGATGGCTGGAACGCCTTCTCTTTGGTGCGGCTGTGATGTTAGGTGGTATTGATGATGTTGCTACTAGCAATTGCTTTTCCAGATCTTCATCGGTCTAGAGCACAGTTGACTCTTTGCCATAAGTTTTGTAATGAACTAATCACAACAGTAAGTTGTTCTGAACACTGATGTATATAATGCTGCATGTCTCAAAGTTGGAAATTCATCACTGCTCAAGTTACATTTTTATAACTCAAGCAGTGGGAGGTCTGCAGTATATATCACATAGAATACACTGGGACCACTCTACACATCACATAGGAGACACCAAGACTGTTGTATACATCCCATAGGAGACACTGAGATTGCTGTATACATCTACAATATAACCAGGGATGTGTCCTTCTGTCCGAAGCCTCTATAGACTGCGCATGCGCACTGCGCTTGTGCAGTGTGGCCGGAGACAGAAAGACACATCCCAGACAGGGAGGAGGATGATGCTGAAGGAGGAGTGTGGCGCCGGTGATAGATGTATGTGTAGGCGCTGACCGCATACTGCAATCTCCAGCGCCACTGGGGACATACCGTGATATTCAGAGAGGTCGGAGGAGGATAGTGGTGCGGAGTCCGCGCCTGCGCATAGTGCAGACAATAAAAATAAAATGGCGCCGGAATCAGCTCGTGTGCATTTTGTTGAAGACGTTGCAAATTTGTCTTCAACAAATTGGCACTGGAGATTGCGCTATACATAAGCGCAGACTCCGGAGCCACAGGTTCATTAGCTAGTATTACATATAAGACACAGACTGCTGTATATACATCACACTGTAGACACCGAGACTTCAGTATATATCACATAGGAGACAGTGGGACTGGTGCATATGCATCACATAATAGACAGTGGGTCTGGTGTATATACATCACATAGAAGACACTGGAACTGGTGTATATGACGCGCCCCTGGGCCTGTGTCGCGCTGCGTTGCGCATGCGGGAGCTTACCCGGAGCCGGATCTCTTGAGGGTTGTAGTCTCGTGGCGGTGATCCGGTCCGTGCCCAGGGAGTCAGACTAAGTGGCGCTGTATTAGCGGTAGATGTTGGACGACTATGCCACCCGTTGAGTACAGCTAAGGAGCTGCTGCTGCAGGGCAGACCGCTGAGGCCGGTGGTAGGATTGTGCAGCGTGATAGTATAACCCCCAACGGGAGGGGTATGGCCTCAGGGCAGCCGACGTGGATGATGGGGGTAGCAGGAACCACTCAGAGACGGTACGGTGTAGTTCAGGGTCTTTACTGGTGACAACGATAGACCCTCCCGGAGTACTGGCTAGCGATTGGGGCCTGGTCAGTCCTTGAGCAGATGGGATCTCCCCTGGCCAGGCGGAGTTGTAGGCCTCCCAAACTAACGATACTCTTCTGGCTACCTTGCTAGAAGCGGGTATAAGTAGCCCACGTCCCTGAGTGTACCGTGTGGTGCTCACCCGTATGGCCGGTGACTCGGGGCCTTCTAGTAGCTTCCGCTCCACGACGGCGGTGCTGGTCCCACGCGTGTGACCGTGCCTTCGGGTTTCTGGGCCAGAGGACCTGCAATCCCCTGCCGGTCGGTTTCTGCTGCTGGATAGGAGTTAGTCCCCACAGCCTCGGACTCCGGGTCCGGTGATAACTTCTCAGTCAGGGCGAGCTCTGCAGCTGCCAGCCCCTGACTCCTTGTAGCACTGCTCCCACAGAGCTCCTGATGTTCTTTCCTATATCTGCTTCTCTTCTCTGTCTCTACTTCTTCTCTACTCACTAACCCTGCCTCAGCCCTAGGTTTATATAGGGGAAGTTCTTCCCCTCCCAGGACTGGGCAGGAGGTGTGGCATGCACAGGATCCCTGACCAAGAGACCTCCCACCTGCTCTCAGACATAACATCTCTATCACTGTGGCAACCAGACCCCTGGGGTGTCACATATACATTATATAGGAGACAGTGGGACTGGTGTTCATACATTAAATATTAGACAGTGGGGCTTTTGTATATACAATAAATATAAGACAGTGGGGCTGGTGTATATACATTACATAGCAGATATTGGGGCTGGTGCATACATTACTTTGGAGACAGTGAGGCTAGTGCATACAGTGGGTACGGAAAGTATTCAGACCCCTTTAAATTTTTCACTCTTTGTTTCATTGCAGCCATTTGGTAAATTCTAAAAAGTTCATTTTATTTTCTCATTAAAGTACACTCTGCACCCCATCTCCCTCCCGAAGTGCATTCTGGCTATCACATCCCAGGATAGCAACACTCAAGCTCTCAGCTGTCCACATGCAGTAATTGTGATTTATCAGACCAGGGCATCTTTTCCCACTGTGTCATGGTTCAATTCTGGCCATTGCTTACATGGCCATTGTAGACTATTTCAGCGATGGAAAGGGGTCAGCACAGGAACTCAGTATAGTTTGTAGCTACCCAGCTTCATACAAAGCAAACTGCAATGCATTGTGTCTTCTGACCTCATTCTATGATAGCCAGAAAGCTGGTATATTAAAATACATTATGATATGAACTGAAAGTTCCTGGTATCGTCACCTAGCAAGTGTCATTCATACTAAAGGTCTTTCTTATTTGGGAGAGAGGCCCAGGTAGGCCTGCAAGAACTATAGCAATGAATTTGGATAAAAAGGTCTGTCAAGGACTGAAAAAAATCTGATTTTTATCTTCACTATAATGTCACTTTTTTGATAAATGACTTCTAATAATACAATATTTTTCAGAAAAGGTAGTTCCTATGTCATCAAGTAGGGAAACCTGTTATGAAATGATTCTTTTTTTTTTCTACATTACTGCACATTACAACATAGATGGCCATAAAATTGCTCATAGAGGAAGTCTATGGGCCTCATATATCAAGACTGTAAAAAAGAAAAATTGTCTTTGTTGCCATTAGCAACCACACACGGTTACATACAGAGGGTCTTGTGCTTTGTCAAAAAGAGCCATAAGAACATTATGTGCCAGTTTTTCTGGTGACCACCAGTAAATGTCAACAAGCAAACAATAGTAGATTCTTTGTAAAAAAAATTAACGATATTTCTTTAGCCAATCATCTTACAATAAAAGACCTCTCCATGTAATAGAAAGTCTGATGCATTTCCAATCCACTAGGCAAGCTCATCACTGTCATCACTGAAGTGTCGGGTGAAACATTCAAAATCAAAGCGACCAATTACATGTGGCTTAAGTACAGCATGAAATTGCAATGAAATGACCATTGTTATTATCTGTACAAAAATAAGTAGATAGCACATAAATATGTAGAAGCCAATAATACAGTAAATATATGAAAGATTATTCCTGTAATTCATTCCATTTGGTGCTTTAACATCCAGATATAGTCCATGATTAATCACAGCAATTATGCCAAAATTGTGGGGTAAATTGCTTTGAAAATTTTGCGACTTTTGACCTTTTCAAGCCAGTTTCTCCCAGCTACACCAAAATGGGTTGAGCTGGGACATGACAGAGGTGGTGTGAGGGGCGTGACATCATAGCTTGTCTAATTTATTAACTAATCTTACTTTAGTAGCTGATTGAATAATACTTTGAACACAATTCATCAAAACTATCACTTTTTTGCCTTAATGATGGGCTGGGATGGCGTGTGAGGTGCCTGATCCATTAAGAGGAGAAAACATCTTAATGAATCAGGTGAGGCATGAAATGGTGTGCTCCTCAGTGTGCACTTTGCTACAATCTCACTCTAGTCAGAGATTGGAGTAAGATTTGTGGCATAAGGAGCACCGCTGCTCATCATGCATTTGACGAGCAAGGGTCACCACTTCACGACGAGCAAGGGTCACCACTTCACTTCACCTCCTTCCAACCCCAGCTCTGCCCAATTTGGTAGAACTGGGCAAAACTAGCTTGAAAACACCAAAAGTCACAACATTTTTTATCAACTCTGCGTTGCACGAAAATTTTTCGACTTTTCAAAGTTGAGGCCTTTGGATATATCTGCTCATTTTCAATCTTTTCATCATCAATAAAGATTCCGGTTAAAGGGAGAATTCATAAGATCAAATAAGCTTTGCCCTGGCAAATTTGGCATATAGTACTGATCTTACTGTATGTACTTGAATGGAAACTATTGTCTTCTAGGATTGTATTGCCAGAGATTGCTTTTCAATATATACGAGTTATTCAAACCAATTTTTCAGACTGCATCTCCTATATTAATCAATAGATCTTGGAATAATAATAATTTCCATAATTGGATGTCATGTAATAAAATGTGCTGAGATAATCTTATAAATGTGCCCCTGCTGTGTCCTGTGTAATGGCTGTGTCTGACCATACAGGAACATGGTCTGATCATACCACAGCTCCTGGGCAGGGGGGGAAGCAAAAAAGTATACATATATCACAGCACAGGATTGCAGCTGATTCTTTTTGTGAGGTAAAACATTTCCCTGCCTGTTTTTAAGCAATGTTTTACTTCAAAGAAAGAATTGTTTGTGATCCCATGCTGTAATGTCTATATAGTCTTCCCCCTCCTCCCCTGCCCAGGAGCTGTGGTATAATCAGACCATGTTCCTGCACGGTCAGACACAGCCATTACACAGTACACAGCAGGGGCACATTTATAAGATTATCTCAGTGCAGGAACATTTTATTTAAACAAATCCAATTGTGGAAGTTATTATTATTCCAAGTTCTGTTGATTAAAATGAACTTTTGTTCATGGGAAAACCCCTTTAAGTTCCAAATCTAAGAAGTGGACCACATCACATGGAAGTGAACTAGCAACTCTAAGATTAAAATTAATATACTGTATGAAGTTCGTCTATCAACATTATAAGCAGACACAGACAAAAACTCATCACTCAGGGGTTGAGCAGTAGAATAATGACAATTTTATTTCACAATCCAATTGCAATATACCTTTGACGTTTGTGACGCGCCCCCTGGGCCGTGGGGTACTCGGTAGCCTGGCCGGTCGATGCTGGGGGATGTCACAGTGGCAGTGACCCGGTCCGTGACCCAGGGTGGTCAATTAAAGAGAAAAAGTAAAAGGGGAATAAAGTTTTTAGAGATAATGTGCGTGACGCCACCTGTGGTATGCGGCTATTCGGAGCCGCCACTGTGGTGCAGATCCTCTGGAGCTGATGGTGACACAGCAGAGTTGGTTCAGCTCTCCACAGTCAGAGCTTTGCTCCAGGGCAGGATATAGAGATGGTATGAGGAGATAGATGTCGGTGCAGTGTAGTGCAGGGCTGGTGATGGTGCAGCAATAATTCCAGGACACAGTGGGGTGCAGTCTTCAAGGTTTTACTCACAGTTATCACGCTACTCCAGGTTACAACTGCCAGCTTATAACCACCCACGTCGTCCTGCGTTCACCAAGGAAGGAGTTCAGCAGCTCTCAGGTATTTCAGGAGTACTTAAACGGGACCCCGTTCTATGTTTCTTCCTCGGTCATCTTCCTGTGCTGGCTCTCACCCTCCTGCCCTACTCCTCACAATCAGTGTCCCAAGCCAGTAGCCTCGGATCTTGTCGGGCGACCTGCAGTCCCCTGGACCCTATGCGGCCACCTTTTCGGCGATATAATTGTGGTAGTTGGCAGCTGCACCTTGAAAGTACAGCAGCCTCCGGTTATCTAGCTGAGCCTGATTCTTCTCCACTAGTTTAGGGGCCGGTCCCCTCTGCGGCCTGATCCCTCCACGTCCGTGTAGATTCGGGCGCACGGGTGGCTTCCGCACTCGCCAAGCCCCTGGGATCCCCTCTGTCTCTGGAGCCTTCCCTCTGCTCCCATCCTCTCTCACTCTTTCCTGGGCCTCTCAGACTAGGCCCGCTCTCCTCTCTCCTGAGTGGAGCTCCTTCTGAGCTCCCACTCCAGCTCTCTCTCCTCACACTGCACTCCTGCTCCCAGCACTGGAGCAGGAGACTGGCTTGTTCTAGAACCTTCTACCTTCTTTTTATACTTCTTCCTGACGGTGCTTCCCTGATCTATTTCCTCCACCCACACCCACTACATGGTTCTCTCTCTCTTGGTTCCCCCCCTTCCAACCAGGGACAGGGCTCAGCATTGTACACGTGCATCTTGCACCTCCTGCTGGTCTGGAATGGTGTAGTGTTGGATGCAGGTGGGTGGGTCCCGGGCAGTACTCCCTCCTTACCTGAGAGTGGGGCACCACACCTCTGGGTGAGATGCAGTACCTCTGTGGCGACTGAATCCCCAGGGGCGCCACATACCCCCCTGGTAAAACACAGCACGTCCGCGGGCTGGAACAGAGTAAAAACACAGATGTTTTAGACATACAAAATTTTTAGATGCATCACTTAGAAGAATAATACACAACTTTTTCTTCCCTTTATGGGAGCCTCTTTTCTTAAACATTACATGTTTCTTATCAGCTTACAAAACATTATAAAACCTTCTTCAAAAAAATTTTCTTCACATCAATAAAACATTTGTCATATAAAACATTTTTCTTAAAGCTACAGTGGGATCCATAACTGGGTGTCCATCTCACTGGTGAAGTTGCAACATGAGCAACATGAGGGACCCGTCCGAAAACCCTCAACGTAGGCCCTGGGCGTGGCTGCAGGGCATAGGTGATCCAGCTGTTGGACCACGTCTTCGGCCATGCCAAATGGGTTTTTGTTCAATGGTCTTTTTATATAAAACCAACAAAAAACACTTTAAGAAGTGCAAACAATTTACAGTGGAAAGTTCCTTGGCCGTTCACCATCCACAGCCTATCAGTCTTTGTATCTTAACCGGGTACACTAAGTAAACAAACTTTTCAAACACATTAAATGATTACTTTCAATACCCTTCCGGGTAACTATTTACAGTCTTTAACTTGTAACTGCATAGTTCAGTTTTAACAGTGGTGTCCCCTCCGGGGGAGTGATCCACCACTAGATGGCCCAGCCGGGTCATCAGCCTCAGATGGCAGGGGCATGCTCTCCTCCTCCACCACCCTGTGAACATGGAGGGCGTACCACCCCCGTTCTCCACGGTGACGGGTGTAGGTTACTCTGTCTCCGGGGTACTTAGCTGCAGCCAGAGCAGAAGCTGCTTGTGGACGGCCAGGGTCAGCGACACCAGAAGTCAGGGGCATGTCCTCCGCGCTCGCCTTCTGCACATCAAGCGCATACCACCCCCTCTCTCCTGAGTATTGTGGTAACCAGGCCGCTCCTGGGATGTATGGCATAGACAGTGGCATTATGAGGGCTGCAGCAGCACCCGCTGTTGGAGCCTCTCCTAAGGTGGGCATCTTTCTTCCCCCCCTAGTTCACCCTTGCTGGGGTAGTACTCACCACTCTGGATGCTTATGCCGTCGCTCCTTGCACAGCCGGTCACCGAGACTGCTCTGCTGGTCACTGTACAGCCACACTCTTGATGCACAGCTTCCCACACTAGTGTTGTATTCACAGAGCTGCAGCTGCTGGATTGATGGGATGGATGGGATCACACAGCACAGGGCTCCAGCCGCCACTCTGTATTCTCAGAGCAGTGACTGAACAAGCATCGGTGCCGCCCCCATGACTGAAACCGAATGCTGCCAGGGAGAATAAAGTTCATTTTCTCCCCACAGCCATTCAGCTACATGCAGGCGCCGGGCAGGTTAGTAGCGTTTTTACTGATGACAGGTTTCCTTTAAAACCAAGAGAAAAATAAAATCATTATGAATGAAAAAAAAATTAGAGAGACACTTGGTTAACCATCATTCATTATGAATTTATTTTTCCCTTAGTTTTAAATGTTCTAATAAATGTGATGTTTTAACTTACCCTATTTTTATGACTGATGGATCCCCCTCCTCAACCTTTTTCCATTCATTTAATAATTATGTTTCAGTAAATAGTCATTAAACATCTGTGTGAACTGTCTTAAATTTACCAAGTATTGACTCAGTTAATTTACATCATATTCCAATCAAAAAAAGGATGGGGGAACACCTGTCAAATTTTGCTAGTGGAAATAAATGCTAATTCGGGGCAGTGAAACATTTTGTAGAGGTGCATGCAAACATAACATCCAGGACTATACTCGTTCCCTCTGGTTCGGCTCATGTCACCAGGTGGTGCCACATTTTCATCGCGTGCAATGTGGCACAACAACGCAGCAGTTCTGTATTAATATACTGGTACTTGTGGTGATGTTCAGGCAGGGATCTTAGAAGTCAATTCCTGAAAATTTATTTTAAATACTCCTTTTTGTGAGGCTTGGATGGGGCTTCACACTATATAAACCCCTACCTCCAGAGGCGTATCTAGGGGGGGGGCAACCGGGGCATGTGCTCGGGCGCAGCCAGCTGACACCCAGCTCAGAGAAGCTGCAGCGTGCCACCAGATCCCAGCGTTGAAGCTCTGACCTCAGGGTCAGAGTGATGCCAGCAGCGTGATCAGGTCATGTGATCACGCTTCTGAGGTCACTCACCAGCGCTGCAGCTGCAGAGGCACACATTGGTGGAAAGTGCTCTGTGCTTCAGAGCTGAAGACACCGAAGATAGAATGGAGGTGAAGATTCATTGTGGGGGGTGATTTACTATGGGGGGGGTGATTTATTGTATGGCTGGGGGGTGATTTACTATGGGGGTGATTTACTATGGGGGTGATTTATTGAATGGTTGGGAGGTGATTTACTATGGGGGGTGATTTATGGTATGGCTGGGGTTGATTTATGGTATGGCTAGGGGTGATTTATGGTATGGCTATGGGCTGATTTATGGTATGGCTAGGGGGTGATTTATGATATGGCTAGGGGGTGATTTATGGTATGGCTATGGGCTGATTTATGGTATGGCTAGGGGTGATTTATGGTATGGCTATGGGCTGATTTATGGTATGGCTAGGGGGTGATTTATGATATGGCTAGGGGGTGATTTATGGTATGGCTAGGGGTGATTTATGGTATGGCTATGGGCTGATTTATGGTATGGCTAGGGGGTGATTTATGATATGGCTAGGGGGTGATTTATGGTATGGCTAGTAGGTTATTTATGGTATGGCTAGGGGGTGACACATTATGGGGAATTGGGGGAGATGTGTGTGGGTAAATATATGAGGAGACAGTATGGTTAGCAGGAGGGATGTGAGAGAAGACAGTATGAGGAGAGGAGGAGGAGGGGAGGGGGAAATAATGGGGGGAGAAAAGTGTAAGTGGGCACAGAATAGAGAATGAGTAGTGTTGGGGGTGTAGTATGGGGGGACAGTGTAAGGGCACAGTGAGGAAGGGACAGTAAGCCAAGGAGGGGGAGGGTGATGAAGGAGAGAAGCTGCAGCGTGCCACCAGATTCCAGCATTGAAGCTCTGACCTCAGGGTCAGAGTGACGCCAGCAGCGTGATCAGGTCATGTGATCACGCTTCTGAGGTCACTCACCAGCGCTGCAGCTGCAGAGGCACACATTGGTGGAAAGTGCTCTGTGAGGGGGAGGGTGATGAAGGGTCACAGTATAGAGAATGTGCCCTATAGGGGGGATATAGTGTGAGAGGACAGTGTGAAGAGGGGGCATAGTTTGGTAAGTAGAGGGCAGTGTGGAGAGCATGTACCATAAGAGGGACAGTGTGGGAGTCATATTTTGTGAAGGGAATATAGTGAGGGGCAATTATTTATTCAGGGGATCAGCGTTGGGCAGATATTTTTATTCAGGAGCATTATTATAACTCTGCTATCTTTAAGGGCATTGTGTGTGCTGCAGAAGACCGGAGAAGATAGAAGTCTGCAGAGATGGGCTGCGGATGAAAAAAGTCATTATGGCATCTGGACAAGATGAAGAAAAGAAAGAGAACGACTCCAGAGACAACGTCAACTGCCAGGTACCTGGATGTAAATGTTTTTTTGTAATATTGGCTAATTCTCATATTTTTATTTAAGTTAGGAGCGTTAAAGGGGTTGTTTAAGTTTGTAGTCATTCTGTGACTACAGACTTCTGAATTCTCACAGTGCTCACTGCACGCTGTCAGGATTCTCTGGCGCCGGCGATTTGTATACTTGCGGTCACATGCTGACTAGACATGCGTGGCCTCACTCAATGACAGTGAATTGAGCGAAATCGGACACGTCTAGTCGGAATGTGGCCAGTAGTATACAAATCCCATACTTGTGCAAGGCAGAATTCTAAAAGTGTACAGTGCATGTACTGTGAGAATTCAGAAGCCTGCGGTCACAGAGTAACTGCAGACTTTCATCTCAAACCTGGACAAGCCCTTTAATTATAAAATGAAACCTTGTAGCCAATCCTAACAGTGTGTAATATACTTGCTGTCAGGATTCAGCTATGCTTGCAGGTTCCAGCAGTCATCACATGGATACCTCACTCATACGGATTTTCATACTTACAGTCACGTGACAACGAGCTTCTCTTTCTGCTTCTCTCAGTTTTTCACTTACCATTGAGAGAATTAGGCAGAGCAGGTCGTCGGCATGTGACTAAGTGTGCAAATCGCATATGTACTTGGTGGGGGGGGGGCGCCAAACTGAATTCTTGCCCTGGGTGCAAGAAAGCCTAGATGCACCTCTGCCTACCTCCATGCCTCCAGTGCCAGTTCACTTCACTCTGGTTCACTCCCAGTTTTTTGTTCTCCCACTTTGCTTCCTGTTTGTGACCTCAGTCTGTGTTTTTGACTATTCTGATGCTTGACAATTCTATTCCTGACCTCCAAAAGTTGTTTCAGCTTCCTGACCCTTCTCTGACAAGCCACTCCATGGACCCAATCCAAGGGCCCCAGGGGTTAAAATGTGAAGGCTAGGGCACCCCCTGCGATCTGCTAGATAGAGTGGCTAGTGTAAACCAGACTATGAAAGCCCTTTTGAGAGCTATTAAGCTATAAAGGACAAAGCTAGTTGACAAAACAGGATTATGCTAATCAGCAGGTGTAATCAGTTCTCTGCTCTTAGCTTTAGGCATGGCCACAGACTATTTCAACTCCTAGCCATTGCTGGGAAGTTGACAGTTATCAGTATATTCTTACTCTGGTCTGTTGTTTGAATGCTCTGCAACCTAATTTTACTTCTGATACCTGTCACCTATTTGATCTGGCTTAGCCTTTCATTTGACTATTGATTCTTACTCTGGCTCCTTCCTCCTTATTTTGTCCTCGGGTATATCCTAACATCCTGAACTTGTCCCTGTTTTCTGATGACTTACTCTGTTAGCTTGTTCCGTTGGTTGGCAGCTTCTCTATATATACATGGATTACCTTTGTTATTTATAACAATACATATTGTACACTATTCTTGTTTTATTACATAGGCTAAATCTCACATTTCATTCTTTGCACTTTCTAAACTCTGAACTATCATGTATGATTTTTGTTGGTTCTAAATGTTACTCCATTGATATTGCTGATATCTATCAATTAAAAGCATTTCCCAGGGGGACCAGAAAAACTGCTTACATTTTAAAATAAGCTGACCAAACACTTCCATTTTTCTATATGTACTATTATTATTACAACCATAGAAATTGCTAAGGAAGCAGAATACTTTGCAGTATATCCTGCAGTTACAACATCAGTAAACACCCGATACATCCATCCATCTATAAAACTGTAATTGTTTGTAGTCACAAAGATACATCAAAGTTGTGATATGAAGCTACAGTATAGCTGTGGGTATTGCCTCTTATTCCTATGCACTCCAAAATCTTTTTTTTTAATATTGGGCAATGAAACTCTAAACACAACAAAGTTCTGCCAAAAATAGTGTACTCTGAAATATTTATGAATATTCAATTTCCATCTTCTCTTTTACACTTAAAAAAGATGAGTTTCTATGGTCAACATGACCAATTTTCTCTAAAAAGTGATTGATGATTTGCAAGTTATATTTTCAAATATTGTGATAAGAACATTATACTTTCTTTCCAGCATTAAGATTATTCACATAAAGTTATATGAAAAAGTTTGGGCACCCCTATTAATCTTAAGCTTATTGTTTTATAAAAATTGGTGTTTTTGCAACAGCTATTTCAGTTTGATATATGTAATAACTGTTGGACACAGTAATGTTTCTGCCTTGAAATGAGGTTTATTGTACTAACAGAAAATGTGCAATCTGCATTCAAACAAAATTTGACAGGTGCATAAGTATGGGCACCCTTATCATTTTCTTGTTTTAAATACTCCTACCTACTTTTTACTGACTTACTAAAGCACTTTTTTTGGTTTTGTAGCCTCATTGAGCTTTGAACTTCATAGCCAGGTGTATGCAATCATGAGAAAAGCTACTTAAATTGGCCACTTGCAAGTTGTTCTCTTGTTTGAATCTCTTCTGAAGAGTGGCATCATGGGCTCCTCAAAACAACTGTCAAATGATCTGAAAACAAAGATTATTCAACATAGTTGTTCAGGGGAAGGATACAAAAAGCTGTCTCAGAGATTTAACCTGTCAGTTTCCACTGTGAGGAACATAGTAAGGAAATGGAAGAACACAGGGACAGTTCTTGTTAAGGCCAGAAGTGGCAGGCCAAGAAAAACATCAGAAAGGCAGAGAAGAAGAATGGTGAGATCAGTCAAGGGCAATCTTCAGATCACCTCCAGAGAGCTGCAGCATCAACTTGCTGCAGATGGTGTCACTGTGCATCGGTCAACTATACAACGCACTTTGCACAAGGAGAAGCTGTATGGGAGAGTGATGCGAAAGAAGCCGTTTCTGCAAGCACGCCACAAACAGAGTCGGCTGAGGTATGCAAAAGCACATTTGGAGAAGCCAATTCCTTTTTGGAAGAAGGTCCTGTGGACTGATGAAACCAAGATTGAGTTGTTTGGTCATACAAAAAGGCGTTATGCATGGCGACAAAAAAACACAGCATTCCAAGAAAAACACTTGCTACCCACAGTAAAATTTGGTGGAGATTCCATCATGCTTGGGGGCTGTGTGGCCAATGCCGGCAACGGGAATCTTGTTAAAGTTGAGGGACGCATGGATTCCACTCAGTATCAGCAGATTCTTGACAATAATGTTCAAGAATCAGTGATAAAGTTGAAGTTACGCAGGGGATGGATCTTTCAGCAAGACAATGATCCAAAACACCGCTCCAAATCTACTCAGGCATTCATGCAAAGGAACAATTACAATGTTCTGGAATGGCTATCCCAGTCCCCAGACCTGAATATCATTGAACATCTGTGGGATCATTTGAAGAGGGCTGTCCATGCTCGGCGACCATTAAACTTAACTGAACTGGAATTGTTTTGTAAAGAGGAATGGTCAAAAATACCTTCATCCAGGATCCAGGAACTCATTAAAAGCTACAGGAAGCGACTAGAGGCTGTTATTTTTGCAAAAGGAGGATCTATTAAATATTAATGTCACTTTTCTGGTGAGGTGCCCATACTTATGCACCTGTCAAATTTTGTTTGAATGCAGATTGCACATTTTCTGTTAGTACAATAAACCTCATTTCAAGGCAGAAACATTACTGTGTCCAACAGTTATTACATATATCAAACTGAAATAGCTGTTGCAAAAACACCAATTTTTATAAAACAATAAGCTTAAGATTAATAGGGGCGCCCAAACTTTTTCATATAACTGTATGTGACCAGGAGATGGTCAGGACAGGTTTTAGGCTAATGAATGTTGACAGCAAGCCGAAATCTAAAAAATAAATGAGGAACCTTAAACACAAAATGTGTTAAAAAGTTTCATCCATTTTTTTATGCAATGAATAAGCATTGCTTTTATTAAACCGTAAATTTTCTATAAATGCAGCTTAATTGAATCGGATGAAAAGAGAAAATAAATCTAATAATTAAGTTTCACTCTGAAAGTAATTTTTAGGTTAGATAATGTAAGCCAACCAGTCGATCGTAACAAGATAAAGTAATGAAATAAATATAGAGAACTCTTAGCAATAATGGATGTTAAATGTGGTGCATTTGGAGAGCCCTGTATGAATATGTGTGTTGTCTGTTACCGGAATGGTGCAACAATTTATATTTTTCCCTTTTTACTTGGCTTTGTAATCTCAATGCTCACATTTGTAGGGGGTGGCAATGATGGACACATAGGTCTACTCGTCAGAAATGATTTTAGGAAGCATAAATAAAAATATATAAATGAGTGCAAATATTACGTTTCTAGCAAAATTTCTGCTTGTCCATAAATTACAACTTTACTAAGGGCGTTTTATTGATTGCCACAGGTACAATGTGAATCAGTAACAGTAATGGCAGCAAAGGGTACAAAAGTATGAACAAATGAGTTTATACTATAGATTATTGTGATTAGATTTACTGATTCTTAACCTAAAACCAGACAATTTATAATACAATGTCCCTGGTGTCAGAGATTGCTTGGCAGTCTTTAGGCTGCTGCTTTGGTTTATAAATGTTGTGACATATCTAAAGCTCATTAAAAGGCAATTATAAAACATATATAAAGCAAAGTGTCAGGACCAAGTTGTCCTATTTGTACTGAAAAGTGTATGGATTTAGTAGCAGGATTATGCCCAGGTATTAAGTAGACGTATTAGGGAACAGAGTGTGGCCAAAGTCTAAAAAAATGGTTTTGAGCACTAAACAGTCTGCCCACCTTCCATAAAACCCAATGATAATTCATATTCACAAGTAAATATTGGTCATTGAATTTCCCTATTTAGTAAGTAGGAAGAGCAAAACATATATTATTGTATAACTAGCCAGAGTTTCTTAATATTTTAAATGTAATATTAGCCTTGCCACCTGCTCCTGAACTTTTTGAGAAAGAGATGAGCGGAATATTAAGTATCCATAGATCTAGAAGTTTGCTTTATATCGCATACAAGCATTGTCTTATATATCTCTTCCTATTACAAGAAGGATGGAGGCAAAGCAAAATTAATTTGTGGGTGCAATATCTGTAAGATTGCTGATTTATGAGGACAATATAACAGGACTAGGAAAGTGCAATATAGCAGGGCAGCAGTTAGAGTGGTAATTTTTTTTCCATCAATATATCTTACATTCGTAGCTATGAGTCATATGTAAGTGGGATGTTTATAAGTCGGGGTTTGCCTGTATCACATACTGGTAGATAATAGAAGATTGGCGTGCAATCGGTCTTGTTTCCAGGTGCTGCTGGAACACGGTACGTGACCCCTGGGTACAGGCCATTCAGCCACATTGTGCCACCGCTAGCAGCATGTGTAGGCGCAGGAGTGCCACCTGATCCATGACAGCACAGCACCTACCTGCAAATCCTCTATGAAATGTTTTCTCTTTGGTAAACATTCCCTTTCTCATAACAACCAAACGACATTGTGATCAAAACGTCTAACTTTGTCGCATATCTCACGGCAACCTTTTGTTTATGTTTGCCTTCACGAACAATAAAAAACCTTGCATCTTATAACCCAGCCCCCATCACTGATTGGCAGCTTCTGGTTGGCACTGTGCATAAGCATAAAGCTGTCGATCAGTGATGAGAGCGGGGTTATACAGAGCTCATGAATACGAAGGACGAGCTGGCAGAATCTCCTGCTGATAAAACCGTGATTTTTATCAAAACCACAGCAATGCTGGAATTAGGATCTCTACATTACACTACTCTCATGTTAGGTAGCCAAAAGTTGGTGACAGATTCCCTTTAAACAGTATATGCGGCTGTGTTAAGTCCTTAAATAGTCTGAAGTAAAGTTGAACAAAAAGATTTGCAGGGTCCTGGTCTATTAGCCATGTCAGTAGTCAGGAGTCCTGCTAACCTCCTCTTACCTGCTGGCATTATCTGCACATCTTCTGATTAGTAGGTCTAGCTTGAAGTCTTGCATATGTCGCATTGCAACAATGTCATTGTGCGGGAACTAGAAGATGTATCGGGGATGTTGACAGATAGGAGGACGTTCATGTGACTTGTGTCTGTGGGCCAAGGACAACTATCATGGATACTGGAATAGGGTCCTGTGAACCTTTTTGCTCAATTTTAGTCTCTAGTAATGATACTCAGGGACAACCACAACCATTCGACATAGTATCATTTCCTATATTGCTATATTAGGTAATTCTTATACCTAGAGCCATTTTTATTGTTTGTTAAAGACTCACTCTAGCTTTAAACCAAATTCTTGCAATGTCCTCCCATCACTTCTTGTTGAGAATAAATCATTATGTTCCTGGCCTGCGTTGACACTAGGCTCTATTTCCTGATTTATCTCTATTTGCAGGGTGCTGTAGGAAACACTCTGTAATGGGTCTGGGAGGCGGAACCTCTGAGCTACTATACAAGGGGGCGGTCCTTGTAAGGGAGCGGGTGGCGACCAGGGAAGACGGGCAGGCAGTCACAGCAGGTGACCGGGACAGTCTCTGAGTGTACGGGCTGGAGGTCACGGCAAGTGACCGGGGCAGTCTCTGGATGAACGGGCAGGAGGTCACGGCAAGTGACCGGGGCAGTCTCTGGATGAACGGGCAGGAGGTCACGGCAAGTGACCGGGGCAGTCTCTGGGTAAAGGGTAGGTACGACCTGTGATGGCAGAGCCTCCAGGTAGGCTAGCAGGCAGATGGTAGATGTGTGCTCCCAGGTGAGCAAGCGAGAGTCTCTGGAATGGCAGGTGGTCACAGCACGTGTCGGCGGAGCCTCCAGGTAGGCTAGCAGGCAGGTAACAGGTGTGCGCTCCCAGGTGAGCGGGCAGGAGTCTCTGGAATGGCAGGTGGTCACAGCACGTGACGGCGGAGCCTCCAGGTAGGCTAGCAGGCAGGTAGCAGATGTGCGCTCCCAGGTGAGCGGGCAAGCTGGTCCATAGACAGACTGACAGGAGTTGGAGGGCAGACCGTCGGACCTCAGGCTAGCAGGCAGGTAGCAGAGGAGCGCTCCCAGGTGAGCGGGCAAGCTGGTCCTTAGACAGACTGACAGGAGTCGGTAGGCAGACCGTCGGACCTCAGGCTAGCAGGCAGGTAGCAGAGGAGCGCTCCCAGGTGAGCGGGCAAGCTGGTCCTTAGACAGACTGACAGGAGTCGGTAGGCAGACCGTCGGACCTCAGGCTAGCAGGCAGGTAGCAGAGGAGCGCTCCCAGGTGAGCGGGCAAGCTGGTCCTTAGACAGACTGACAGGAGTCGGTAGGCAGACCGTCGGACCTCAGGCTAGCAGGCAGGTAAGCAGAATATCAGGCAGGAATCAGACAGCAAACTGGCAGGAATCTGGCAGGTAACTGGCAACGGGACCTGAGGGCTGAAGCAGAGTAGTGAACAGTGCAACAACATTGCTCGGGCACCTCCATTTTGGAGGAGGTGCCTTATATATGGTGAAGTCCTCCGGCCATTGGCCGGGGACTCCTTAGGACGGCGCGCGCGGCCCCTTTAAGAGGGAGGGAGCGCGCGCGCGCCCTAAGCACAGTGGCCGGGAAGGAGCGCGCGCTGCCAGCAGAGCGGGAGGAGTATGCCGGGCTCGGAGCAGAGGGGTGAGGGGAACAGCGTCCCTGCCTAGCAGAGGGCAGGGACGCCGGCGCTACACACTCAACCACATTCTGCTGGCTCTTCTGCTACAGTGTCTCTGCACAGTGCTTTTTCTATACCTCTTTACTATATTTCTCTGTCCTATCCTGACCTCCCTTTATGGGTTGCTCCTGACAAATAGCTTGGCCCCTTCTACAGAGCAATGCAGATACTCAAGTCATGCATGTTAAAGGGTTTTTCTGCACAGTGATGTCTCTATAAGTTGTGGAAAATATAGACATACAAAATTTGTAGGTAACACTTAGAAACAAATGCATACAGGGCCTATAGAGCTACCAGTTGCAGCCCTACTAGAGCCCTACTATAGCAATCTGTAATGCCCCTCAGACACATAAGAAACCACCAATATTATAAATGGCTCATAGTAGTAGGATGGCCTGGTTAAAGATTTCATATTATACATCTAAAATCTATCAGAGTGTGCTTTTAATAAATGCTTTACTATGCATTATAGGGGTACTTTGATTTCATTTTTATTAAATAAAAGTTAACACTTACAAACATTGAGAACTTTCTTAGTAACATACAATTTTTCATAAAAATATTCGAATTGGGCTTACTGAAAATAAGCAGCCATTATTTTTCTTTGTGAGAAATGAATATGGTTTTAAACCCAATTAAACATATCATATAATTGCTTGACGTTATGAAGTTATATGCACTGTTAATTTAGAGTTATGGAAAATTGTTGAGTGAAACGCGTTGCCTTCCTTAATAATGGAACTTGTTTAATCATGTAATTTATATAAATGATCCTCACACTGCTAGGACCAGTTTTCTCATTGATATGCACATGGAGTGTTCACAATAAGCTCATTCACGAAATGTATTGAGGATTGCGGTGGCAATGAAGTATGTACTATGTTACTGCTTGAATCATTCTATTAATCATCTTTTTATCACGCTGTGCACAAGGGTGTAACTACTGTTTTATTTGCCATCATGCAGATTATAATTTACCCATACACTTTATCAAAATTAAAAGCACATATCAGCCACTCTATACGTTCAGTCTCTATACACTAAGTTGACAGTCATCTATAGTAATTATGCAAGGAAAGAGACTGGGAACTGTATTAAGGAAATCAACTAACTCTGAAAAGTTTCAGGGAACTAGTGAAGATTGTCACTGTTGGTACCTTTAGATGGATTTTTATTTAGTAGCAAAGACATCTCTGAACTCATTTCTGCCAAAATTAGACTTTTTCTGAATAATGACTCATTTTTCTGAATAATGAGTCAATTTTCCTAATATATGCCTATAGTAACTTTTTAGAATACTTTTCTTTATAATATCCACGATATTATTTCTTTATAATTTGCAGTGCACAATTCAACTCATTCTCACGTAAAGTAATACTATTTGATTTTTCCATTTTATTATTTTCTAGTTTTTTTTAATAATTGCAAGATAAATTTAGATAAATCAATCCCTCTTGCATTTATTGTAATACTTTACCAAACGCTTAAATAGTAACTAAACATTATTTTTTTTTAGTAATTATATTTTGCATGAAAAGTATAAAAAAGTTTTAATTCACTTTGTCAGCCGATTGTGCTTATATTTTCTGGTCAAAAATATCCCTAATTATCCTCCACAACTTTGTTTTTTCCCTCACTCTAAGACCTCATTCAGACATCCAATTTTTTCACGTATGAGGAAACCGGACCAGTTATTCGCATCACACTCTGATCAGAGTTTGATCATAGTTTGATCAGAGTCTAGTCCAGTTGTCATCCTTTCGGATCTCCACATTCTCCATTCTGACAGTTTGTGAAAATCAGACTGCACTTAGATGTTATCCAAGTTGCAGTCCGATTTTTTCACGGACCCTTTGACTTGAAGATTTTGATCAGACCCTCAGATAAAAATTGGATATGCCTCCGCTATTTTCTGTACATGTGAATTGCCCCGTAGATTATCACAGGTATGAGTGTTACCCGTGTTATCCGTGAAAATCACATATAGCACTCGTACGTGAAAATTGGACGTCTGAATGAAACCTAACAGTCTTTTTGTGTTAACCCATACTCGGTTTCTATAGTATGCACTCGGAGTACAGATTGTGTCAGTGTGTGGTCATGTGCTCTCCTCTGAGCACTCTGCTGGTTTGCACACTCTCTTAGGCATTTTATGATCTTCTGTAGTAAGCCTTCCCTGATCCTTGTGCTTATCCAAAACTCCTGTGCTGGCATTTGTGGAGCTTATCAGTGCTCTTCTTTCTCCCTGCAACCAGGGTTGCTAACTTGACATTTTATTTTTTTCTAGACAGGTTATCAAAAAATCACGGACAGATATTTTTTACAGACACATTGGAAAAATATAATAAAATGTTATAAGTGATCCATGTCTATAGCCCATAATTCTGATATAAAGACATCAGATGCATTCACTGTAAACTGCAAAATGATCATAATCATAATAAATAATAATTTGTATAAGTTTCTTTAGTTCAAAAAAACCCACGGATGCCTTAATTTTTTTATGTTGCAGTAGAGCAAGGCACTCCTGACTGCAGGTGCATAAGTAGGAGACAAATTCGTAGCATAATATCTATGAAGAACTTGGCACTCAACTGATGTAGAAAAAAGATGATTTATATGCAATCCACTGTAAACATACATGACGTTTCGGTCTTAGTTTAGACCTTCTTCAGATATACGGATTGCCATAGAAGAATATAGGACTCAATGTTGAAACTATACAGGATACAGTGCGTCTGGAAAGTGGGAATACCACTAAAGGTATGGCACCTATAAAAGTCAGTTGAACTAAGCACCATATGTTATTTATATGTAGTATTACTATTTATTTACTTACTTTGCTCATTTTTTTATCTTCTGTTCTGTTTGTTAAATGGTCATAGTGTGACTGCACACCTACTCATGGAACTTATACCAACATATGCACTGGCTCATTTATTTTTGGTTTTGGTTTAATGTTTTGTACTTTGTGGCGTGGCTCTCATTTTTTTGGGCTCTTCATTTTGTTTATATAGCTTTCCATGGGCAGGTGTCTGAATAATCGGGACCCAGGTTCTTCTCCGCCCTTATCTATTTTAGTTAGGTAAACTACAAAGTTAGGTACCGTTACAATTGGGGTACACCTTGTCGTGGTGGGATGGCTTTTACATTTTTTTTTGCAAAAAAAATATTGACTAAGTACCCAATGTTATTTACAACTACTGTTACTATTTATTTACTTACAGGGTATTTGCTCATTTTGTTTTTATCTTAGGTTCTGTTTACATGCTGAATATGTAATAGATATAGCATTCATTGTTCAGCAAAGTAGAGAAGTAAATATTTTGTGAAATATTTCTTTTTTTAAAAAGCTGACTTGGTTTAAAAAGAAACTTTAAAGACACTTTAAGGTAAACAGCAAATACACATTAATGATAGCAATCATTAATTATATGTGTGCAATACACAGCACCAAATAGTTTAAAAAGTAATTGCTTCTGTCTTATCACTATTTTAAGGAAAACCAATTACCTGTTTTTGTTTAAAATATGTAAATGCATTTTAGGGAAGTTGTAATTTTCCCCATGTTACTTTCTTTTGGACTTCGTTCACGATAGTATGAATATAAAATAGTATCTATGGTATTGAATAGGGTAGATTGAAAAGTGAATTATATGTAATGGAAAAATCTGGAATATAGACTGCTTCAGTAACCTAAGTCTTAGATTTTTAGAGTTTTTACTGTTCCTTGACATATTTGTCATTATCTTACTATCAAAAAATATTATCATCCAATATTACAGAGAGATTGATAAAAATGGAGATTCCAGCATTCACAAAAAATTAAGATTAAAAAATAACTTTTATTGAATCATGATAAAAAATAAATGAAATTGATGGTTATGATTAACCCCTTAAAAGCCCAAGACGTACTAATACGTATCTGCGCCCTGAGACTTAAGAGCCAGGTACGGAATAGTACGTCATGGCGATCGCGCCCGCCTGCATGCGGGCACGATTGCTGCCGGGTGTCAGCTGATTGTCACAGCTGACACCCGGTGCTATGTGCAGTCGTTCGCAGCATTGCGGTGGCACGGGGAGGTGATCGCGATACTCACCTCTCCTGCTGGCATCCAACGCTGTCTGTCGCGGCTTTCCGGATGTTGCCATGACGACCCCATGTCGTCATGACAACATCCGGGTCACCAGACAGTAGGAAGATACTTTGGTGCATGACTAAAGTATCTTCTGCATCTGCAGCACTGACATGGTGTTCCATCCCTTTGCTATACAGGCGATCAGAATAAAAAAAGTGAAAGTCCCATAGTGGGACAAAGACTTAAAGTAAAAAAAAAGTGTTAAAAAATGGGAAAAAAAAAAATAGTTAAAATATATATATATAAAAAAAAAAATAATAATCCATCTAAAATAAAAATATAATGTACCCATATTATTATGAAAAACAAACAAACAATAAAAGTACACATATTTGGTACAGCTGAAAATGTAAATAAAATAGCTTTTATTGTGTAAAAGTGCCAAAACACGATATAAATGTGGTACCGCTGTAAACGTACTGACCCGAAGAATAAAGCTACCTTATCAATTTTACCACAGGCGGAACAGAATAAAAAAAAACAAAAAAAAACCAACTCCTGAATTGTTAGTTTTTGTTTATTCTGCTTCCCAAAAATCAGAATAGAAACCGATAAAAAATGTCACGTGCCTGAAAATGGCACCAATAAAAACGTCAACTCATCCCGCAAAAAACAAGCCATCACATGACTGTCGGCCAAAATATGGAAAAATTATAGCTCTCAAAATATGGCGATGCAAAAACTAGATTTTACAAAAAAATGCGTCTTTTAGTGTGTGACAGCTGTCAATCATAAAAACCCGATATGAATCTGATATCGCTGTAATCGCACCGACGCGAAGAATAAAGTTGTCTAATCACTTATACTGCACGAGGAAAGGCATAAATAATAAACTCTAGGGTTAGTGTTGGGGTTAGGGTTGGGGTTGGTGTTAGGGTTGGGCTAGGGTTAGGGTTGGGCTAGGGTTAGGGTTGGGGTTAGGGTTAGGGTTGGGCTAGGGTTAGTGTTGGGCTAGGGTTGGGATAGGGTTAGGGTTGGGGTTGGAGTTGGGGTTAGGGTTAGGCTAGGGTTAGGGTTGGGCTAGTGTTACGGTTGGGGTTGGGGTTAGGGTTGGGCTAGGGTTAGGGTTGGGATTTTTTTTTTCAAAAGTAAAAAAAAAAGATGATGATATGGCGATCAGTGTTGAGTGCAAGTGCTCGCTACTTGAGTTTGCATTGGGTGCTCGAGTATCGCTGGTGCTCAAGTGACATGCTTGAGTCTCCGCCCCATATGCTTCGCTGCCAAAAAAAGCTCGCGGGATTGCCTGCCATGCACAAGAGAACCCACATGTTTTTTTTGTCTAATAACCGTGAAACATGCGGGCAGGGACTTGAGCATGTCACTTGAGCACGCGCAATACATGGTGCATACCTGAGTACCCGATGCAAACTCAAGTAGCGAGCATTTGCACTCAATATTAATGACAACTTATTTAATATGATGACCTAATGTTATCAAATTCTGTGTCGCACCTCTAGGTTCAAAATGTTCACTATACCCCTTGATAAAATCCTTGAGGGGTGTAGTTTCCAAAATGGGGTCACTTGTGGGGGTTTCCACTATTTAGTCACATCAGGGGCTCTCCAAACGCGACATGGCATTCGTTCTCGATTCCAGCCAATTTTGCGTTCAAAAAGTCACACAGTGCTCCTTCCCTTCTGAACTCTGCCATGCACCCAAACACTGTATTTTCCCCACATATGGGGTATTGGCGTACTCAGGAGAAATTGCACAAAAGTTTTTTTGGGTCCATTTTCTCTTCTTACCCTTGTGAAAAAAAAATAATTGGGGCTAAAAAATCATTTTTGTTGAAAAAGTTAGATTTTTTTATTTTCATGGCTCCATGTTATAAACTTCTGTAAAGCACTTGGGGGTTCAGGGTGCTCACCACACATCTAGATAAGTTCCCCTGAAGGGTCTAGTTTCTAAAATGGGGTCACTTGTGGGGGGTTTCCACTGTTTAGGCACATCAGGGGCACATCTGCTAATTATTCAAGCAAATTTTACATTCAAAAAGTCAAATGGTGCTCCTTCCCTTCTGAACCCTGCCGTATGCCCAAGCAGTGGTTTTCCCCCACATATGGGGTATCAGTTTACTCAGGAGAGATTGCACAACAAGTTGCATGGTGCAATTTCTCCTGTTACCCTTATGAAAATGCAAAACTGGGGCTGAACAACATTTTTGTGGGAAAAATGTGACAATTTTAATTTTACGACTCAATGTTATAAACTTCTGTGAAGCACCTGGGGGTTCAAGGTGCTCAGTATACATCTAGATAAGTTCCCTGAAGGGTCTAGTTTCCAAAATGGTGTCACTTGTGGGGAATTTCCACTGTTTAGGCACATCAGGGACTCTCCAAACGCAACATAGTGTCCGCTAATTATTCAAGCAAATTTTACAATCAAAAAGTCAAATGACGCTCCTTCCCTTCCGAACCCTGCCGTGCGCCCAAACAGTGTTTCTTTTCCCCACATATGGGGTATCTGCATGCTCAGGGGAAATTGCACAACAAATTTTGGGATCCACTTTTTCCTGTTACCCCTGCGAAAATAAAAAAATTGGGTCTAAAGTAACATTTTTGTAAAAAAGTTAAATGTTAATTTTTTTCTTCCTCATTCCAAAAATTCCTGTGAAGCACCTGAAGGGTTAATAAAGTTCTTGAATGTGGTTTTGAGTAGCTTGAGGGGTGCAGTTTTTAGAATGGTGTCACTTTTGTGTATTTTCTGTCATAAAGACCCCTCAAAGTGAGTTCAAATATGATATGGTCCCTAAAAAAATGGTTTTGTAAATTTTGTTGGTAAAATGAGAAATCGCTGGTCAACTTTTAACCCTTATAGCTCCCAAATAAAAAAAAAAATTGGTTCCAAAATTGTGCTGATGTAAAGTAGACATGTGGGAAATGTTATTTATTAACTATTTTGTGTGACATATATCTCTGATTTAAGGGCATAAAAATTCAAATTTTGAAAATTGCAAAATTTTCGCCAAATTTCTGTTTTTTCACAAATAAACGCAAATGATATCAAAAATTTTTTACCACAATCATGAAGTACAATATGTCTCGAAAAAACAATCTCAGAATCAGGGGGATCCGTTGAAGCTTTCCAGAGTAATTACCTCATAAAGTGACAGTGGTCAGAATTGTAAAAATTGGCCTTTTCATTAACGTGCAAACCACCTTGGGGGGGGGGGTAAAGGGGTTAAAAAATTTGGGGTCTTACATATTTAGGGACATATCAATTGCCAGAAATGGCAGATGGCCAATTCGTCTTTGATATTAAAGATTATCATAATGCAGAACTGGGCAAATTGTGGCTTGTGGCCCACATCTGCTAATTTGGCTGTTCCTATCCAACTCGAAGTCAGGGTTATAAAAAGGGTCTGGGATTAAATGGTATGGCAGTGCTGCAGGGCCTGAGCAGCTGAGAAGCGTATAGACGCACGTCAGGTGTATATTCTGCGTTAGAAAATGCAAGTACTGCTGGCTGTTGTCAGAGTATGATAGCTGTTTCACACCGAATGAGTTTTAAAAGTAGACAATTGATGGCCGCCCCGTCTGAGCAGCACACCATGGTAAGTAACGTTTAAACGTCTTAAAATGAAGCTTTCGTCTGTTCCACACTCCAGGTGATAAGAATTTATATTAAAGATTGTGCTTATGAGATGAGAGTGGGTTTACACAATAAGATTATATAATTGATGTGTATTTACAACTTCTAATGAAAGATATTTGGGCCTCGTGTACAATAGATGTGGATCAATGCATGTGGAATGAATTTTGTATGGATCCACATCTCACATGAACATGAGGTGCAAATACCTTTTATTAGAAGTTGAAAAATGCACATAAATTATATAATCATATTGTGTACATCCGCCCTTTACCCTGTAATGCAATATAGTGTATAGATACATTATTGCGGGGATGAAAGCATGTGGAGAAGGCTCAGTAGCTTAGCTCCCTCCAACCGCTATAGAAGCTGGTTTTATTATACAGCCGACATCTATGTCTAACAGCAGCGACCGTATCTGAGCTGTTACCCATTTAAACGCAGAGATTGACAGCGGTGATTAAATGGAATGTGCATTGGTACTTATGCATTCAGGTTCCCATCGCCCCAATTTTTTAGCGACCACATCACATTTAAAGTGACTTTGATGGGTCTGTAATACAGAAAATACCCAAAAGTGACACAATTTTAAAAACTTCACCCCTCAGAGTGTTAAAAACCACATTCAATACGTTTATTGACCCTTTAGGTGCCTTACAGGAATTAAAGCAATGTGGAACGAAAAAATAAACATTTTACCTTTTCCCCACAAAAATGTTGCTTTAGCCCCAAATTTTGCATTTGTACAAGGGTAACAGGAGAACAGAGTCCTCAAAATTTGTGGTGAAATTTCTCCTGATTACACTGATACCCTGTATGTGGTGAAAAACTACTGTTTTGGCTCACAGCAGGGCTCAGAAGGGAAAGGAGCACCATTTGACTTTTCGAACGCAAAATGGCTGGAATCGATAGTGGATGTGTAGCACCCTGAGGATTCGGCTGCTACAGGGGTATTACACCTCAAGCCAGAGGTGTGGTATTCCACTCCCGGGTAAGGATGGAGTGTGGAACTGAGCTCAGTAGGCTGCATGCACTACATACATCCCATTTCCGGGGGACAGACCAATGGTACTCCCACTAGAGAAATGTGCAGGTACGACAGCGTCTGTCCCTGGCTGGAGTGGGAGGGGGGTGGAACATCCCAGTAGTGTAGGGGCAGATAGGGGGAGCAGTCTGGGTAATGCTAGGAGCTCATTGGGTGCTGGTCACCTGAGCTCACACATAGAGGGAGTATATAAGGTGGGAACCATCTTAGAACAGGGTCTTTTGTAGAGGTTTGGTCAGACAAGCAGAGCAGCTCAGCCAGCTCCAAGGCCAAGAGAGTGAGAGAGGAGAAAAGAAGGACCCAGAGGGGGAGAAGAGGGAACTCCAAGAACCCAAAATCAGACCAGAGGGTGAAGAGTTGGCACAAGGGTACCGGATCCCAAGCTGGTGGAGGGCACTAATCCTTAGCCAGAGACCGGAGGTTGTGGGCAGGATCTGCCACGACCACCCACTAAATCCACCCGGAAGGCAAACCAAGAATAGGGTCAGGGAACCCAGAGACAAGGGTTTTACCAACAAGAGGCCCGAGGGAGCCGGACTTAGGTGGATCCCTGGTGGGGAAGGCCAGAGAGAAGGACAAGTCAGAAAGGGAGCTCGGGAACACGCTCCAGAATCACCTGGGGGTTGGCCGAGTCCAGGACCTGGTGGACGCAGCACGGCTCGGGTGGTCACTCAAGGCCGGAGTGACCAACACAAAAGCAGTAAGTAAAAACCCTGAACTGCACAGCCCGACTCTGAGTTTCATTACCATCCTCACTGCACCTCCACAACCACCATCCTCTGCAACTGACCCCCTGAGGCTATACCCCTCCCGTTGGGGGTTATACTACCTGAGCTGCACACACACCACCAGCCTCAGCGGACCCTGCTGCAGCGGCGGCCGTAGTGACCGCAAATCAACGGGTGGCGTAGTCGACACTAAAGAACATCCAGTAACATCTGTAGGACTGCCACACACTGAGCTTGACACCCTGGGCACGGACCGGGTCACCGCCACTCGGAGACTACAACCCCCATCTGATCCGGCTCCGGGTATCCCCCAAACAACACTGGCCCAGGGGGCGCGTCAACTTTGGCGTAGTCGGCAGGATCACGTGCCCGCAACAACCGGGTACTGCGTGCCTGAAGAAAAGTTCACCGTTACCTCAAAAAGAAGTCTCCCGCCGGTTCCGGAGGGTCCCCGCCAACGGACCCCATCACAGGTCGTTTCCCGCCGGTTGTCCGCCATTTGCAGCTTTTTCCCGCCATCCGTGGAGTTTCCCGCCACTGGGAGACGATTCCCGCCACTTCCAAAGATTTCCCGCCTTGGAAGAGCGGACGCCATTATGGGCGTGCCAGAGGGTGGCAAGAGGTCACCTCCCATCGTGGGCCAGGTCGAAGAATGGCGCCAAAAGCGGAAACCGCGCCCACCAACAGAGACTGTGATGCTGGAAGTGTCCATCAGCGTGAGAGAACTGCCCCTGGAACTGACAATCACTAAGTTGCCCCGGGACCACCCTCAATGTGGGCGGAGACAGAACAAGAGAGCAAAGATGGGTGCAGCCTGGAGCAGTCTGGAGAGAGCGCACCCGGAGACAAGAAGTCTGGAGAGGAGTCCAGAGAAAGCGTACCCGGGGATGGAGGGAGAGACAGGCAGCACCGACCCAGTGGTCAGGAGCCTGCTGCAAGCAACAACCCCACTAGGTTTAGTGGAGATCCTAGCACAGCTCCCCCGAGACCGGGAGTGTGCACAGACTGCGCTGGAGGGCCTCGCACGGAGGATGGCCCAGGTGCAGCGAGAGACGTTGGCGGAGTGGAGCCGAGAGATGGCCCAGCGGACCGAAACCCGTCAGCGGAGCACGCCACCCGAGACGAGGAGACAGACCGCCTCTGAGGATGGTGCAGGAGGACTCAAGGCCGGAGACGGCGCCGAGAAGGGAGCTGAACGAATGGAGGCAGGTAAAGGGGACGTCTCTACCCCGAGCCGGGAAACCGCGTGCCTGCCCCAGCTCCCCGTCGCAGAGCCCGAAATTCCCCCTGCCGTGCCCGTCGCTGCATCGTCACCGCCGCAGGCTAGGCCTCCACCGGAAACCGCGGCCGCGACCCCTGTGACGTCACGCGCTTCGACCCTGAGCGCGGCAAAGCAGGAAATACCATCAGCCTGGTCGCAAGGCCTAATACACCCGGGCGCCGCCATTCCAACAGCGCCCCCTACCTCCGCGGAGCCACCAGCCTGGTCGCAGGGCCGAGTAACCACAGGCGCCGCCGTTCTTACGGTGCCCTTTTCCTTTAGCGTGCCCCAAGCCTGGTCGCAAGGCCTGGTCAACCCGGGCGCCGCTACCACCACAGCGCCCATAACACCAAAAGTACCGCACCTGGGTGAGGACCTGTTCGCCCAGCATACGTGCCCGGATGGGCAGCCCTTCATATGGCCCCAGGAGTACTACCAACTGGAACTCCAAAGGGCGAGGCCCCTGTGTGAGCCCCTGATTCCGGCTCCGAAGCCCGTCAGGAGGACCCAGCCCCCGCTAGAGGAGGCACAGTTTGAGTGGGACCCCACCGGAGGAGACCTCATGGGGTTCACTCAGGAGACTCGGGCGGCCGCAGCGGAGCGTGCAGAGTGCTGCCGCCGGCAGCTCGAGGTCTTCGAGAAGGAGCGGAGAGAGAGGCGGGTCCGGGAACAGCAATCACAGATAAGGAGCGCGGAGCAGAAGAGCCGGACCAGGAGAGATCCCCGTGCAGCTCATGGTCCCCGTACCACCGGGACTGTGATTAAATTCAACCTGCAGCATGGGTGGGGCTTCATAAGAGACCATCATACCCCCGGCGACGTCTTTGTCACCCGCAGAGACGTAGAGAGCCATCTGCCGGAGGGACACAGAGGTTGTGACCTGTACGTAGGGGACGAGGTCACCTTCACCCGGCACAAGTGTGCCAAAGGACCCTACGCCCTCCATGTACATCGCCTGACGGAGGAGGAGCTGCGGTGTGAGGAGGAGCAGGAGGACCCGGACGGGTCTGAATCCAAAGAAGGAGCAGGAGGACGCCGTCGTTAAAGTACGGTAAAGAGACTGTAAATAGTTACCCGTCGGGGTACAGTGAACTGTTGCTGCTTTAAATATGTTCCCCGTTGGGACAAGTGTGAACTGTTCCAGTGTGTCCCATCTCCCCACAGGCTGAGGACTGTGAACAGCCATCCCTAATCCCACTGGCCGAGGACTGAGAGCGGCCATATTCCCCCTGTATATAGTTGCGCTTTCTAAGGCGCCCCCTACCGGTTTTATAGGAAACTGTTGTTTTTCTTGAAGAGACTGTCGCACTTTACCCGGTCACAAGTTGCACCGTGGCCGGAGGAACAAGAATGTTATTTATGAAAAGTTTATGCTGATATATATAATGTTTTATATGTTTATGTTTTATGAAAAAAAAAATTGTATGTTTTGGATGTTTTTTATATCTTACAGCCCGAGGACGTGCTGTGATTTACCAGGGGGGAATGTAGCACCCTGAGGATTCGGCTGCTACAGGGGTATTACACCTCAAGCCAGAGGTGTGGTATTCCACTCCCGGGTAAGGATGGAGTGTGGAACTGAGCTCAGTAGGCTGCATGCACTACATACATCCCATTTCCGGGGGACAGACCAATGGTACTCCCACTAGAGAAATGTGCAGGTACGACAGCGTCTGTCCCTGGCTGGAGTGGGAGGGGGGTGGAACATCCCAGTAGTGTAGGGGCAGATAGGGGGAGCAGTCTGGGTAATGCTAGGAGCTCATTGGGTGCTGGTCACCTGAGCTCACACATAGAGGGAGTATATAAGGTGGGAACCATCTTAGAACAGGGTCTTTTGTAGAGGTTTGGTCAGACAAGCAGAGCAGCTCAGCCAGCTCCAAGGCCAAGAGAGTGAGAGAGGAGAAAAGAAGGACCCAGAGGGGGAGAAGAGGGAACTCCAAGAACCCAAAATCAGACCAGAGGGTGAAGAGTTGGCACAAGGGTACCGGATCCCAAGCTGGTGGAGGGCACTAATCCTTAGCCAGAGACCGGAGGTCGTGGGCAGGATCTGCCACGACCACCCACTAAATCCACCCGGAAGGCAAACCAAGAATAGGGTCAGGGAACCCAGAGACAAGGGTTTTACCAACAAGAGGCCCGAGGGAGCCGGACTTAGGTGGATCCCTGGTGGGGAAGGCCAGAGAGAAGGACAAGTCAGAAAGGGAGCTCGGGAACACGCTCCAGAATCACCTGGGGGTTGGCCGAGTCCAGGACCTGGTGGACGCAGCACGGCTCGGGTGGTCACTCAAGGCCGGAGTGACCAACACAAAAGCAGTAAGTAAAAACCCTGAACTGCACAGCCCGACTCTGAGTTTCATTACCATCCTCACTGCACCTCCACAACCACCATCCTCTGCAACTGACCCCCTGAGGCTATACCCCTCCCGTTGGGGGTTATACTACCTGAGCTGCACACACACCACCAGCCTCAGCGGACCCTGCTGCAGCGGCGGCCGTAGTGACCGCAAATCAACGGGTGGCGTAGTCGACACTAAAGAACATCCAGTAACATCTGTAGGACTGCCACACACTGAGCTTGACACCCTGGGCACGGACCGGGTCACCGCCACTCGGAGACTACAACCCCCATCTGATCCGGCTCCGGGTATCCCCCAAACAACACTGGCCCAGGGGGCGCGTCAGATGCCATGCTGTGTTTGCAAAGCCCCTGATGTGTCTAAATAGTGGAAACTTCCCACAAGTGACCCCATTTTGGAAACTAGACCCCTCAAGGAATTTATCTAGATGTGTGGTGAGCACCTTGACCCCCCCGATGCGTCACAGAATTTTATGACGCTGAGCCATCAAAATAAAAAAAAATCACATTTTTCCCACAAAAAATTTTGTTTTAGCCCCAAGTTTTTTTTATTTTCATAAGGGTAACAGGAGAAAATGAACCCCACAACTTGTGTGATTTCTCTTGACACCTTCTATGTGGTGGAAAACTACTGTTTGGGCACACGGCAAGCACCAACTAAATTCTGGAGCTCAATTTTGTCTGGAATGAATAGCGGATGTCATGTCGCATTTACAGAGCCCCTGATGTGCCTAAACAGTTGAAACCCATCAAAAGTGACAGCATTTTGGAAACAACACCTCTAGATAAATTAATCTAGGTGGGAAATGAGCATTTTTAATCCTCAGGTGATTCACGGAATTGGATAACATGGCTGTGTAAATGGAAAGTTAAATTTTTTTCAACTAAAATGTTGCATTGGCCCAAACTTTTTAATTTTCAGAAGGTGTAATAGGAGAAACTACATAGCAAATTGTTACATGTGTTTTTCCTGAGTGCGCCAATACCTCATATGGGGTCGAAAACTACTTTTGAGGCATAGTGCAAAGCTCAAAAGGGAGGGAGCGCCATATTGGAGAGCTGATTTTGCTGAAATGGTTTGAGGGTGCCATATCACATTGCCAGAGCCCCTGAGGCACCAGAACAGCAAAACCCTCTCTAAGTGACCCCACTTTACAAACTACATCCCTCAATGAATTAATCTAGGGGTGCAGTAAGCATATTGACACCACATGCGCCTCACAGAATTTTATAACATTGGTTGATGAAATAACAATAATTATATTTTTACAACTAAAATTATGTTTTAGCCCCAAGTTTTTAATTTGAATAAGGGCTAATAGTAAAAAATAGACCTCACAGTTTGTTGTGAAATTTCTTCTGACTGCACCAATACCCTACATGTAATCAGGAAATACTTTTCAGGCACATTAGAAATCTAAGAAGGGAAGGAGTGCCATATTATAGTGCAGATTTTGTTATTATGGTTTGCGGGTGACTTGTCACATTGGCAGAGCATCTGAGGTGCCATAATAGCACAATTCATCTAAGGATGCAGCAATCATATTGACACCACAGGTGTGTCACAGAATTTTATACTATTGGGCGATGAAGAAAAAATAATTACATTTTTACCACAAAAATTTTGTTTTAGCCCAAGATTTAACATTTTCACATGGAGAAATGGGTAGTAACGGCACCAACACCTGTTACACAATTTCTGCTGAACATGGTAATATACCATATGTGGCTGTACCTTACTGCTTAGCTGCATGGCGAGACTTGGAAGGGAAGGAGCGCTATTTGACACTTGGAGAACAAATCAGAGTAGAATAACTTGCAGTCTCTATGTAGAGAGCCCCTAAGTGCCAGAAGAGCAGAATCCCCCCTCAATTTTGACTTCATGAGTATTTACCAGAAACGAGCAGTGATGGATGTTGCTGAGAGAAAATTGCAAATCTGCCGTTGTAGTGCTTAGTGCATTGTGCCCAGCTCGTGCTGATGGAAACATGAACCCCATAAATCAAGCTGGAGCTAAAGAAATGCCAAACATGTGGATGCTAACTGCAGAGTTTAAGCACAATGTGGGGCTCAGAAGGAAGGGGGGGGCATTTGAGTGCAGAATTCGCTGGATTCATTTTGGAGGGTGAGGAAACATTTTGCTTTGTCAAAGCCTTTGTGCTTGTGGAAGCCCCCAATATTTTCACTGACAGATGACGGACCTGAGTGGAGACTTTCTTCTTTTGTGGATTGAGTTGAAGCTTTTATTGGGAATATTTTACATAATATTTTGGATTACATTTATATTGTGCTTTAAGCTGGGCACTTGCATCGAGCTTTACATCTAAATCTCTGAATGACTTGATTCAGATTATCCCCCTGAGGGATTCATTCAGTATAATGAGGCAGCAGTGCTATTGTGGACTCCGTCTGGCCTCTGTTCAGCAGTGTCCACAGCGACATCTGTTCGGCTTCTTTTTTGACTGTCACAAAACTGTGGTTGACCATGGCTTTGTGCCCGCCTAAAAAAACAAACACCGCCAGATCATAGGCCAGACAGAGTCCAAAGTGTTTACATCTGCCCCATTATAGGGAATCTTCCATCGGGCGTTCCTTCTGAATCACGTATTTAAGAGATTTACACATAAACCCCAGTGTAAGAGCTCAACGTAGAGCACAGAATAAATGTGCACTGAACCTTACTGCGATTATTGGGATGTGGAATGAACAAATCAACAGTAGGTCAAGAATTGGTTTTATTTATTTTTTATGCCGTTCATTGTGTGGTATAAGTGATTAGATGGCTTTAGGGCACATTCACACATTCAGTGTTTGGTCAGTATTTTACATTAGTATTTGTAAGCCAAAACCGGGAGTAGGTAAAAAAAGCAAAAGTGGTGCACGTATTTCTATTATAATTTTCCTTTGATTGTTCCACCCCTGATTGTATCTTACAAATGCTGAAGTAAAATACTGAGCAAATACTGAACGTGTGAACGTGGCCTCATTCTGTGGGTTGGTGCGATTACAGCGACACCAGATTTTTATTGTTTTTTTTAGGTTGGGCTGCTATCACACGCTAAAAGACATTTTTTTATACAAAAAAAAGTTTTTGCATCGCCACATGCTAAGAGCTATAATTTTTCTACATTTCTGCCAACGGAGTCATATAATTGCTTGGTTTTTGCAGGGCGAGTTGACGTTTTTATTGGTACCATTTTCGCGCACATAACATTTTTTGATCACTTTCTGATTTTTGGAAGGCAGAATGAACAAAAACAAGCAATTCAGGAATTGTTGTTTTTTTGTTATGAAGTTTTCTATGTGGTAAAATTGAATTTTCGGGTCAGTACGATTACAAAATTATGTTTGCATTACTATATTCTGAGAGCTATAACTTTTTTATTTTTTCGCTGATGGAGCTGTATGGCAGCTTGTTATTTCCAGGACAAGATGACATTTTCTGCAGTACCACTTTTATTTATATTCAAGGTTTTGATTGCGTTTTATTCCACTTTTGGTTTGGCGGTATGATGACAAAACATAGTTTTTTACCATTTTTTTTACGATGTTCACTGAAGTGGTTAACTACAGTTTCGTAGTTTGGGTTGTTCCAGTTGCGACAATACCAAATATAAGTACTTTTTTGTTTATTTTTATTTTTTATTTTGTGATATGTTTCAAACATTTTAAAAAATTTTTAAAACATTTTTTTACTTTGTCCCTTTATGGGACTTTAACGCTCATGGCTCTGCTCGCTGGTATAATGCATTGTATTGCGGGCACCATTCCTGGTCGTGACAGCGGGAGCTCAGCTATTACTGACACCGAACTCCTGGTGGCGATCAAGCAGGCGCAGCTCCTGTGCCTGCACGATTGTCTTGGCGAAAGTTTACATCATAGGTCATGAACCCCTATCTATCCATAATGTAAACAAATGTTAAAGGTCGTGAAGGGGTTAAAAATATAAAAAATTAAAATTAAACACATTTGGTATTGCCACATCAATAAAAATCTGGTCTATGAAAGCAGAAAATTAATTAACCAAATTGGTAAACGCTGTAATGGAAAAGAGGATCAAAACTGCCGAATTGTAGTTTTTGATTATCACTCCTTCCCCCAAAAAATTATCAAAAGTTCAAATCTATCCCAAATTGATATCAATAAAACTGCAGAAAACAAGCCCTGAAACAGCATAATTTTTGTATTTATTTTATTTTTTTCTACAAATTTTCCGAATTTTTTTTACCACTAAAATAACAAAACTGGATAAGTTTTGCATCTATATAATCGAGTTGACCTGAAGAATCATGTTGCCATGTCACTAACCACATAAGAAACGCTGTAAAACCAAACTCCCAAAAAACTATGGAGGAACTACATTTGTTTTTTAATTTCACGACACTCAATTTATTTTTCTCATTTTCCATTATATAATATGATAAAAAGAATTGTGTAATTCCTATCTACAACCCACCCTGTAAAAAAACAAACCCTTATGTGACTATGTTGAATGAAAAATGAAAAAGTTATGGCTTTGGAAGAAGGGTAGATAAACACAAAAGCGCAAAAACAAAAAATCTGCTAGACTGCCACTTTTAAATGTCCTCAGATTACTGCATTGAATAAAAAGAATATACTTACCACCTGTCACTCTAAGGCATATGTCCCTGCTGTTTCTGTGACATAATGGCTGCAGTTAATCAGTAACTGCTGAGCTCAATCACTGACTATAGTGGTAAATATCATTTTGAACAGAATTAGGGCTCATTCAGATGAGCATAGAATCAGTCCTTGTGTGGCACGGATGGCACACGAGCCCATTATACCCAGTGAGCCAGTGCACCTAGCTGATTTTCCACACTCACCAATGGTCTGTGAAGAGAAAATCACTGCATGCACTATTCTGATCCACTTTTTGCATTGCATTTTATGTATGCAAGCAGGCAGCTTCTGAACCTATGGCCCTTTTTTCAAAATGTCCATCTGAACCATGCCTTAAGTTCAATCTATAGATTTGGCCCTTGAGAAAATAAATTGCCCACCCCTGCTATAATGGAAAAACTCTAATGGAGCTAATTTATTTATGAAAATAAAAGTGGATTTTAACTTTTCAAACTGAATAGATTAGTATTTTTGCCAGTTGAATGAATGGTATGCGTGGCTACATAAAGCTTTAAATAATTATAGTGGTTCTCTGGAAAAATCCTTGATTATTGTATAGAACATTGGAAGTTAAATTATTAAATCATTAAACTAACATGCAAAAATTGGCAGTGGTAAAGAAAAAGCAGCCATTCTCATAAGCCAAAGCATAAACTTAAGGCCCCGTCACACTTAGCGACGCTGCAACGATCCCGACAATGATACGACCTGTCAGGGATCGTTGCTGCGTCGCTATGTGGTCGCTGGTGAGCTGTCAAACAGGCAGGCTCACCAACGATCAGGGGAGCAGCGACATCGTGGAAAAAATCTTTCCACGATGTCCTGCTCCTGGTTACTAGCCTGCTGAAGCAGGAGCAGGCTGGTAACCATGATAAACATTGGGTTACTAGGGGCACACGCGCACCTAGTAACCCGTTGTTTATCATGGTTACCACTCTGCTACGGTGAGCGGGAGGTTACCGCTCACTTTAGCAGGCTCGTAACCATGATAAACAGCGGGTTACTAAGTGCGCGTGTGCCCCTAGTAACCCGATGTTTATCATGGTTACCAGCCTGATCGCTGCTCCCGCTGGTCACACACAGCGATGTGTGCTGACCAGCGGGAGGGCAACGACCAAAAAATGGTCCAGGACACTTTGCAGCGATCAGCGACCTCACAACAGGGGCCTGATCGCTGCAAAGTGTCACACATAGCGACATCGCTGGTGAGGTCGCTGTTGCATCACCAAAACCATGACACAGCAGCGATCTCACTAGCGATCTCACTATGTGAGACGGGGGCTTTAATTGCATATTTGCACTGGTGATTAACCAATAAAGAACTTATTATAAAGGATGAATTCAGACGTTGTGAAGCATGGTCTATGTACGGACAATGTTGCACAGACTAACTGTAGGTCTCCTGACCTGAACTCTATAGATTATTGGAAGATTGTGTTTTATGGACGTCTGAATTGGGACTAAAACTCAGGGCTGGTGTACCTATTCTCAAAATTCATGTCAGAATGGCTTTATATTTAAAGAGACTCTCAAAAGAGTAAAAGATGCCATAAGTCCAAGTATATTTGTGAGCAGAACTCAATCTTTGTGTATGCCAACCTAACCTAATCGACAAGCGCCTGCTGGTGAAATCTCACTGTGGTCGGTACAAGCTGCAAGTTGTCAGGCTACTTGAGTAGAGATTTAGTATAGCCTATGAAAATATTTGAATTGGTTTAGTTCAATCACTGCCTGCAGAAGTCACATGTTGTCTTCTCTTGGAAGGAGAAGCAAGGACAATAATGGATAACCTAGTTAGTAGAGTGGAGAGACAGGAGATTGGTAGATAAACATATGTTATTTGTTAGTTTATGTAATTCTGAGCTGTATTTAAAGAAAAGTAGTGCATGGCCCCTTTAAATTCTCTCACACAATGTGACAAGAAATAGATCACTAACAGAGAAATGTCCAGGTGACTAGTAAAGAAATGGAGAAGCTGTCAACACCCCCTCGCTCCCTTGAAGATCTTATGGTTATATGATGCACTGTCCAGTTTTAAGTGTCGTTTCATCTATTTTATGGCCTGCAGCAAATAGCTAACCAGTGGATAGGGTTAACTATTGAGGCCAGCCCATGGTGGGAGGACTTAGGAATGGGCATAGGAAATTCAGTTTCCTGTTTGCACAGCAGATAGTGAAGATTGGAAAGAGAAGGAACTATGGTCCTAATGTTAGCAGACCTGCATTGAAAAGGGTGTTGTTTGCAAAGCAGTGAGACCATACTTGGGTAGCACATACTGAAGAAAACAAGTATCAAGTGGGGGAAGGATTAATAATCTCAGGCAAATGGGGGCCTACAGAAAGCATTATCTGTAATAGATAAGAAGTGGAAGTGTAACCAGACCTGGGAGCCATAGAGAAGAAGATGGGCAGCTTGGGACATGTGTTCTCATATGGTGAATTGAATATGCAGTGACACACCAAGGGGCATGTGGCCCACATCAACTGGAACTTCAGAATAGTCGTGAGAAGTCATAGCGATGCATCAAGAGGAATGCAGCTTTCACATGGGAGGATGGAGGCTCCCATTGTTATCTGTTGGTTTAACATGTTATGGAAGATCTGTACCGCAACATGTAACTGTGAAGTTCCTGCCTCTGGATTTTGCAGAAGATACGTTCTTTAAGTGTTATGCCTGTTATCTGATGTATATACATTTCACCAGTTCGCTTAGTAAAGAAAAGTCTATTTTTGTACTCTGGTTTCTCTCATTCATTTCTACTTTGTTGGGTCGAGGTGCTCGGGTATATAAGACCCGGTGATGCGATGCTCAGCATACTCTCCTCTGGGAGCAGTTCAGTTATTAGAGCTATTAGCAGTTATTAAAAAGGGGGGACCCTCCCAAAAAATTACATGGAGTTTCCCCTATTTTTAATAACCAGCAAAATCTAAACAGGCAGCTGTGGGCTGATCTTAATAGGCTGGGAAGAGGCAATGGATATTGGCCCTCTCTTAGAATAATATCAGCCCTCAGCCGCCCCAGAAATGGCGCATCCATTAGATGCGCCAATTCTGGCGCTTAGCCTCAGCTCTTCCCACTTGCCCTAGTGGGTTAGCAGGTGAGGTAATAGTTTTGGGGTTGATGTCAGCTGTTTTGTGTCCGCTGGCATCAAGCCCAGGGGTTAATAATGGAGAGGTGTCTATAAGACACCCCCATTACTAACCCCGTAATCAAAAGTAAAAAAGACACATACAGAAAATTAATTGAACAAAACACTCCCCAACAAATCCCCTCTTTTTCCCATTTATTAACCTAAAAATGAAAATAAAAAATCAAAGTAATCCTCACCTGTCCGCCGTTAATCCATAATGATGGTATCCCACGATGGACACCAACTCTGCTACGACTGGTTGCATTGCTGAGCGGCAGCCAGAACACACTGAGCTTAGCAGTGACTGCTAATGTGAGTGGCGGTAACCTTAATGACGTCACATGGCTGTGTTTGGGTCGGGAGTGCCGACACTGGAAAAGCATGTTGATTGGCTGTGCTGCAACCTTTCAACAAGCTTTGTTCGAGCAGCCGAACCCAAACAGTAACACTGACTTCCAGGAGAAGTCCTTGTTTGAGGTCCGTTGACAGACACTGAACTTTACCGTTCAGGTTCACCCATTACTAGTGCTGTTCCACAATCCCCTTCTTACATATCTATCTATCTATCTATCTATCTATCTATCTATCTATCTATCTAGCTATCTAGCTATCTAGCTATCTAGCTATCTGTCTATCTATATCTCTATGTATATATCTCTGCACATCTAACACCTAAACATCTGTCATTTCTCTTATGCATTTTATTCTAGTACGTGTCACATGGATGTCAAACGGATTGTATACACGGACACTGATAGCGCCAGTACTGTTTTTTCCAGTACCAGAAATATCAGGATGTGTGTAGGGGGCTAATATACGATGTATCGGAGTCCCTCTTCCTTCTAATTTTTGGTAGTTTTTGCATTGTCCGCATAGGCTTTGTGAATTTCAGAGTCCCTCCTTCATAAATTAAACACCACATGCCTAGATAAGGTAGTAAAATGTGATAATTTTACTTACCGGTGATTACCGGTGGGTGTAGTTTTATTTCCCCCTCTACTATGTCATGTACTGCAGTCATAGGCGATAGGGAAATGCGGTGAGGGATGGCCCGGCTATTAAGGGGTGGAGGAGGCGGTTGTTTTCTCTTTTTAATTTTGCCTTATATACAAGTCATTATACAGGAAAGAATGTGCACTAACATTTTTTTCTTGTAAAATCTTATCTTATCTTCTTATTTGTATGTTTTATTGTCAGTCCGTAAAAGTGGAGTAATACTCTGATAACATTGTTCCCAGCAGCGACCTGAGAGTCAGAGATTCATCCAGATGTCTTCTCCATGCTGTTCCCATTCCATTTGAGCGCTGTTTACATCCATTTCACTGATTTTTCTGCCTCCCCAAGCCTCCTGCTACAGTCTTCTGGAAAAATGCTTGAGTTTCCCATTGACTTCCATTATACCTGCTTGATTCGAGTACCAAGCACTCAAGCATTTTAGTGCTTGATCATCATTAATGATTAATGTAGCAAAGATCAAATACTGATTATATACCCCCTAGGTATAGTATCACCTCAGTAGGTGGATATTTCTGTATGCCTCAACAGTATTCTCCTTTAACACTAGTCTATAATATAATCAGTGATGTGTCCTTCTGTCCGAAGCCTCTATAGACTGCGCATGTGCATTGCACCTGTGCAGTCAGCCGGAGACAGAAAGACACATCTACATCCCAGACAGGGATGAGGAGTGTGGCGCTGGAGATCGTGGTATGCGTAGGCATTGAGCAAATACCGCGATCTCTGGCTCCATAAACACATACCGGTTTGGACTAGTTATCTCTGAAGAGGCCGGGGGAGGAGTGTGGCGCCAGAATCGGCGCCTGCGCATAGCGTGGTATCCGACGCCATTTTAGTGAAGACAAATATGCACAGTGTCTTCAACAAAATGGCACTGGACAGCGTGGTATGTGCATGCATGTACTCCGGCTCAATTTTGCTGAATACACACTGCACATTTGTCTTCAATAAAATGGCGCCGATATCGCGCAATGCGCAGGCTCAGATTCTGGTGTGATTTTAGTGAAATAACATAGGTGATGAACTGCAGGGGAGTGATGGAAAGGTGAGTAGGAGTGTTTTTTTTAAATTTATGGATGGATGAGGGAGCACATAACAGGATGGGGGAGTACATAACAGATTGGGGGAGCATGGACCAGGATAGGGGGGCCATATACCAGGATGGGGGAGCAGGATGGGTGAGTATATGCCAGGATGGGGAAGCATATACCAGAATGTGGGAGCACATAACAGGATAAGGAAGCACATAACAGAATGGGGGAGCACAAAACAGGATGTTGGAGCACATAACAGGATGGGGGAGCATATACCAGGATGGGGGAGCATATACCAGGATGGGGGAGCATATACCTGGATGGGGAGCACATAACAGGATGGGGGAGCACATACCAGAATGGTAGACCAGGATTGGGGAGCATATACCAGAATTGGGGAGTATGGGCCAGGATGGGGGGCATATACCAGGATGAGGAACCAGGATTGGAGAGCATACTCCAGGATGGGGGGAACATATACCAGGATCGGGAAGCATATACCAGGATTGGGGAGCATATACCAGAATGGGGGACCAGGATGGTAGGGGAGCATATACCAGGATTGGTGAGCATATAACAGGATGGGGGCCATATACTAGGATGGGGGGAGCATATTCCAGTATGGGGGACCAGGATGGGGGAGCATATATCAGGATGGGGGAGCATATTCCAGGATGGGGGAGCATGGACCAGGATGGGGGTAGCATATACCAGGATGGGGAGAGCACATAACAGGATGTGGGACCAGGATTGGGGAGCATATACCAGGATGGGGGAGCATGAAACAGGAATACCAGGATGAGGGAGGAGGATTGGGGAGCATATACCAGGATGGGGGGAGCATATACCAGGATTGGGGAGCATATACCAGGATTGGGGACCAGGATGGGGGGGTATATACCAGGATTGGGGAGCATATACCAGGATGGGGGACCAGCATGGGGGACCAGGATGGGGGGCATATTCCAGGATGGGGGACCAGGATGTGGGAGCATATACCAGGATAGGGGAGCATATACCAGGATGGGGGACAAGGATTGGGGAGCATATACCAGGATGGGTGAGCATGGACCAGGATGGGGGGGGCATATACCAGGATTAGGGAGCATATACCAGGATGAGAGAGCATATATAAGGATGGATGACCATATTCCAGGATGGGGGACCATATTCCAGGATGGGGGACCAGGATAGGGGAGCATATACCAATAAAAATGCTCGCCACCCGGGCGTAGAATGGGTTCAATAGCTAGTGTATATTACCTAGTGTAAATATTCTATTTTTATGATAATTATCCAGGCCATGTAGTCAGTCAATGTTTTTTGAAGCATTTAAAAATAAACTAATTTTATTGAAAATAGTTGGAATTATCAAGGTCACTAAGCAAAGTATAAAGCTGGCTCAAGAGTTGAGCCTACGTCATACTAGATAGATGTTGGCTTTGTTACATAGGCTGCATCTGCTTGTAACTGCAGAAACTGAAGTTTCCTTAGATCCCTGCAGTTTATCCATTTAAATGTTGCTGTCAATCTTTAAAAGAATAAAAGATATATAAAAATTTAAATCATCTATCTTTTTACCACCTACTAAAATAAGCAAATAAAAAAAATAAACATTTGGTCTAAAAAAGTCTGGCTTAAACCATACATTAAATATCATCTCATGGTTATCGGTTTCCATAAATGGTACACAATTGTCTTTTTTTTTTTTTTACAAATTTTATAATTCTTTTTAACACCATTAAAATATTTTTAAAAAACTGGACAATTTTCCTATCTCCATAATTGACCTAACCTGGAGAATCATATTGCTAGGTCATTTTTTACCACACATTAATCCCTGTAAAAACAATAGTGGAATAGCGTTTTTTTTTGCAATTTCATTGCGCTTGGAATTTTTTTTTTGTTTCCCAGTATATTGTATGGCAAAACTAATGATGTTATTCAACACTAGAGCTCATCCTGCAAAAAAAAACAAGCCCACATACAGCTATAGTAAAGGAAAAATAAATAAAAATAATCTTGGGAACAAAGAGAAATGAAACCAAAAGCATAGAAATTAAAAATGACTTGGTAATTAAATGGTTAACTAATTTGTTTGCTTTTTTAGGCAAAAGCTATGATGTACCATGCTCTCTAGATATGCATGAATGGCAAAATTCTAGTAAATATTACACTAATGACTGTTTCATTTACAAGCCTGCACACAAGCTTGAGTCTATTGCCACATCTTTACTGCAGCAGTACATATTTGAAAAGGTCTTTAAGATGTTAAAAGTGCAACATCTTAGCTCAATTATGAGTTGATGTACTACTAAACGACAAATCAATTCAATCATGTCAGAGCCAGGAGTGGGAAATTGATGTATAGTCAAGAAGCTTGACATGATCCATTAAAGTCCCTGTATTGAGCGGATTAGTGAAATGGTGCTTATCCTTCAAAGAGCATGGAACAAACACCAAGTCATTATAAAAACATCATTCTATGTAATAGAATTAATATTTAGTTAAAGCAGGAGTATTAGATTGGAATATTTGTCCAATGTTTTAGGGCTTTCTCTTCCTATCCCTATTGCTAAGCTGTGAGCTCTGACGTCCTCTCACTATCTTAGGCCGCATTCACCTGTCTGTGAAAAAATGGTACCGGTGTCATCAGTGTTTTGCATCAGTGAATCAACTGTGTGTTCATTTTTACCATCAGTGTCATCAGTGATTTGCATCAGTGAATCAACTTTTACGATCAGTGTCATCAGTGTTTTATAAGGATGGATACATGAATAAATAATTTACAAAGCTTCTCCTATATTTTGCAATGTTTAATACTCACAACACACTGATGGCACATGGAAGCCATCCGTGTGCTGTACGTGTTTTTCACGGACCCATCAACTTGTATTGGCCCTTTTCATCCGTTCTGCCAGAAAAAAATTGACATGTCTCCATGTGTTTTGCATGGACACTTGGGCCATTATAAACATGAACATGTGAACAGCAGTATAGATTATAATTGGTGCGTGTTGTATCCATGAAAAAAACGTCTGAATGAGGTCTTAAAGAGTTTGTCAGCCCAACCTGACTGCATAAAATAAGCACTTAGTTTTTTATATTCCCTATAAAAACAAATTTTTAGTGTTCTAGTCGCTGTTTCCATTCTGCAGAAACTGAAGTTTAATCAAATATGCTAATTACACAGCTTGGTGCACCCTTGGTGTGGCCAAGAAGCGCAGTGGACTGTTATGCCAAGTGCTTTTGCATAAACCCGCCTTCCTTGCTGATGATTGACAACCCTTTCAATCATTAGTGAGGAAGGCTAGGTATATAAAGCTTCTTGGCCACACCAAGAGTGCACTGTGCAGTGTATTGAGCTTCTTTGATCAAACTTTAGTTTCTGTAGAACAGGGGTAACAATTAGAGCACTAAAAATATGAGTTGAAAAGAAATCTGGTCCTTAACCTGTTCCTGACATGGCCAATTTGAGTTTTTGGTTTTCGTTTCAACCCCCCTCCTTCTAAGAGCCATAACTTTTTTTATTTTTCTGTCCACATAGACGCATAAGGGCTTTTTTTTTGTGGGATGAGTTGCCCTTTTGAATGACACCATTCATTTTACCACATAGTGGACTGGGAAAGGGGAAAAACATTTCAAGTGCGCTGAAATTGTGAAAAAGTCTCACAATTCTGACATTGTTTTTTTGGGAATTGTTATTACGGCATACATTATGTGATCAACATGACCTGGCAATATAATTCAAGCCCAGTAACACTTTTTGGGGGTCAATACAGCTATGTGAGGGTTTATTTTTTGCAGGGCAAGACAACGTTTTTATTGATACCATTTTGGGATATACAGCAGGTGAAATAAGTATTGAACACGTCACCAATTTTCTAAGGAAATATATTTCTAAAGGTGCTATTGACATGAAATTCTGGCTAGATGTTGGTGACAACCCATCCAATCCATACAGGCAAAGAAATCAAACCATAGATGTCCATAAATCATGTGTAATAATGAAAATTGTTGACATGTTCAATACTTATTTTAACCCGCTATATATTGCATTTTTATCGCTTTTTTATTGCATTTTTTTGCAGTATTGCGACGACCAAAACCCGCTATTTTGGTATTTTGAATTTTGTTCTGATTACAGTGTTTACCAATCAGATTAATTGTTGTTATATTTTGATATATCAGACTTTTCTGGAAGCAGCGATACCACATACAATTACAGTAGGTTCAGAAATATTTGGACAGTTAACGAAACCTCGTGATTTCGGTTCGACATGCTACTATTTTGGATTTAAAATGAAACAACTGAGATGCAATTGAAGTGTATACTTTCAGATTTAATTAGAGGGGTTGAACAAAAATATCCTGTGAAACATATAGGAATTGCAACTATTTTTCGACAAAGCCTCTTCATTTCAAAAATAATTGGACAAATTAAGTTTATCATAAATAAAATGTTAATTTTTAATACTTTGTAGAGAATCCTTTGCAGACAATGTCTGCCTGAAGTCCAGAAGTCATGGACGTCACCAAACGATCGGTTTACTCCTTTGTGATGCTTTGCCATGCCTTTACTGCAGACCTTTACTGTTCTTTCTGCCCTAAGTTTTGTCTTATGCTTGTGATATGCATGCTGTATGGGGTTGAGATCTGGTGATTGACTCGGTCATTGTAGATAATTCCACTTCCTTTCCTTATAAAGCTCCTGGGTTGCTTTTGCAGTATATTTAGAGTTATGGTCCATCTGTACTGGTAAGCACTGTCATATCAACCTTGATGCATTTTATTGAATCTGAGCAGAATGTATAGTCCTGTACACTTCAGAATTCATCTGACTTCTTGTCTTCAAAAAGCACTAGTGACCCAGTGTCATTGGATGCCATGAATGCCCACGCTATCACAGTACCTCCATCATGTGTTACAGAGGATGTGGTGCGCTTTGGATCATGAGCCATTCCAAGCCTTCTCCATTTTTTTTTCTTCCCATCATTCTGGTAAAGGTTGATCTTAATTTCATCCAAAGTCCAAAGAATGCTTTTCCAGAACTGGGCTGGTTTCTTTGATGTTTTCTGGGAAAGTCTATTCTGGCCTTTCTATTTTTAAGGCTGATAAATGGTTTGCACCTTGTGCTTGTAGCATCGGCGTCTCTGCCCCGTTCTAGGCAGAGACGCCGTCCCTCTCACCTCCCCGCTCCTGGCGCGGCGTCCTCCAGCGCTTCTCTCCCCGCTGCTTCCGGCACGCGCTCCTTCCCCGGCAGTGTGCTTAGGGCGCGCGCGCGCGCTCCCCCGCTCTTAAAGGGACCGCGCGCGCCGTCCTAAGGAGTCCCCGGCCAATTGCCGGAGGACCTCCCATATAAAAGGCACCTCCTCCAAAATGGAGGTGCCCGAGCAATGTTGTAGCACTGTTCACTGCTCTGCTTCAGCCCTCAGGTCCCGTTGCCAGTTACCTGCCAGAAACCTGACAGATTCCTGCCAGTCTGCTGTCTTATTCCTGCCTGATATCCTGCTACCTGCCTGCTAGCCTGAGGTCCGACGGTCTGCCTTCCGACTCCTGTCAGTCTGTCTAAGGACCAGCTTGCCCGCTCACCTGGGAGCACACATCTTCTACCTGCCTGCTTGCCTGAGGTCCGACGGTCTGCCTTCCAACTCCTGTCAGTCTGTCTAAGGACCAGCTTGCCCGCTCACCTGGGAGCGCTCATCTGCTGCCTGTCTGCTAGCCTACCTGGAGGCTCTGCCGTCACGTGCTGTGACCACCCTCCTGTCCAGAGACTCCTGCCCGCTCACCTGGGAGCGCTCATCTGCTACCTGTCTGTTGGTCTTCCTGGAGGCTCCGCCGTCACATGCTGTGACCACCCGTTTATCCAGAGACTCTCGCCTGCTCACCTGGGAGCTCACGTCTATCATCAGCCGCCACAGGTTGTACCAATCCTTTACCCAGAGACTGCCCCGGTCACTTGCCGTGACCTCCTGCCCGTTCATCCAGAGACTGCCCTGGTCACTTGCCGTGACCTCCTGCCCGTTCATCCAGAGACTGCCCCGGTCACTTGCCGTGACCTCCTGTCCGTTCATTCAGAGACTGTCCCGGTCACCTGCTGTGACTGCCTGCCCGTCTACCCTGGTCGCCACCCGCTCCCTTACAAGGACCGCCCCCTTGTATAGTAGCTCAGAGGTTCCGCCTCCCAGACCCGTTACAGTTTGCTCGGGCCATGGAACCCGGTGGCACCCAAGCTCCCTCGCTCTCGGACCTGTGTCATGAACTGTCCCGTCAGAGGTCCCAACAGGAGTCCATCCTGGGTCACCTGCGGAATGTCAATTCTCGCCTGGACACTCTGACTGCTCTGCCTGCAACCACCGCCAGTGCCATGACTTGCAATCCGGCAGCTCCACTGCCCACTAATAACATGGTATCCTACCCCGGACCCCGGCTTTCTGCACCTCCTCGCTTCGGAGGCGACTCCGCCCAGGCTCGGGGCTTCATAAATCAGTGCACCCTGCACTTTGAACTCCTGTCTCACCAGTTTAACTCCGACCGGGCCAAAATTGCCTTCATCATGTCCCATCTCACCGGAGAGGCCCTGGCCTGGCTAAATCCTCTATGGGAGAGAGGAGACCCCCTGGTGTCCGATTTGCCTGCCTTTCTCACGGCTTTCCGGAAAGTCTTCGACGAACCCGGACGGAAGACCTCATCCGCATCATCACTGCTACGCCTCCGTCAGGGAAGTCTCACCGTGGGCCAATATGCCATACGGTTCCGTACTCTTGCCTCGGAGCTGGCCTGGGATAATGACGCTCTGGTATCCGTCTTCTGGGAGGGTCTGTCCGGCCGTATTAAAGATGAATTTGCCGGTCGGGACATACCTACCACTCTCGATGACCTAATTACTCTTGCCACCCGGATTGACCTGCGGTTCCAGGAGCGTGCCAAAGAGGTCACCCGTGAGAGGAGGTTTCCACGTCTAGCTCCTACTTTTCAGAAACCCGTCACTCCCTCCGTCTCTCCTCAGGTACACTCTCCTGAGCCTATGCAGGTCGACCAGACCAAGATGGTCGGTTCTCGCCAAGAATCTCACCGAGCCGAGGGAAGCTGTTTCTATTGTGGCAGTATGAAGCACTTCATCCGTTCCTGCCTGGAAAAGCCAGGAAACGCCAGTGTCTAGGACCACTCGGAGAGGTCGTCCTAGACAAAAGTAAGCCCTCTCCGTCTCTGACCTTACCAGTCTCTATTGCTTGGGGAGAGAACCGTCTCTTTGAACTCGCCCATCTGGATTCTGGAGCTGCTGGAAACCTCATCTCCCAGTCTCTGGTAGAGAGATACCATATTCCCACCAAGTCCCTGGCTGAACCATTGTCAGTCGCCTCCGTGGATGGAAGACTTCTCTCGGAGACCATCCTGCTCGTCACTGAACCCATAACCCTGCAGGTGGGAATGCTACACTCTGAGATCTCATTCCATGTGCTGTCCGGACTTTCTCACTCCCTGTTGCTAGGTCTACCATGGCTCCAGACACATGAACCCGTATTGAACTGGCGGTCCGGTGAAGTACTCCGATGGGGTTCTGACTGCCATAGGACCTGCCTGGTCCCGGTCCGTCCACTTCGCCCTCAGCCTACTCCAGCTAACTTACCTGGTCTCCCGGCTCCCTACTGGCCCTATGCGGACGTCTTCGGTAAGAAGGAAGCTGAGACGTTGCCACCCCATAGGCCATACGATTGCCCGATCGACCTGGTACCTGGTACCACTCCTCCCTGTGGGCGTATCTACCCGTTTTCTGCAGCCGAGACCCGGGCCATGTCTGAGTACATTGAAGAGAATCTGGCTAGGGGATTTATCCGAAAATCTACCTCCCCGGCTGGGGCCGGATTCTTCTTTGTCAAAAAGAAAGATGGCTCGCTACGTCCCTGTATTGACTACAGAGGACTCAATCTCATCACGGTAAAAAACAAATATCCCCTGCCACTCATCTCCGAATTGTTTGACCGTCTCAAGGGCGCCAGGATCTTCTCCAAGCTGGATCTACGGGGAGCGTATAATCTGGTCCGTATCTGTCAAGGAGACGAGTGGAAGACGGCATTCAATACCCGGGACGGTCACTACGAGTACCTTGTGATGCCCTTCGGTCTCTGTAATGCTCCCGCGGTCTTTCAGGAACTAGTCAACGACATCTTCCGTGACCTCCTGTACTCCTGCGTAGTGGTATACCTGGACGATATCTTGGTCTTCTCTCCGGATCTCCCCACACACCGGAGGGATGTTCGTCAGGTCCTGCTTAGGCTTCGGCAGAACCACCTTTATGCCAAATACGAGAAGTGCCTCTTCGATCAGACCTCCCTTCCGTTCTTGGGCTATGTCATCTCCCAAACAGGTCTGCAAATTGATCCCGAGAAGCTCTCTTCCGTTCTAAAATGGCCTCGTCCTGAAGGTTTGAAGGCGATACAGCGATTCCTGGGCTTCGCTAATTACTATCGTCTTTTCATCCCACACTTCTCGTCTCGGACTGCTCCCATATCTGCACTTACCCGTAAGGGGGCTAACCCCAGGACATGGTCGCCTGAAGCCGAGGAGGCCTTCCTTTCCCTAAAGAAAGCCTTCGCCTCTGCTCCCATCCTGCACCGTCCGGACTGTAATAAACAATTCTACCTGGAGGTTGATGCCTCCTCCTCCGGAGCCGGAGCGGTGCTCACCCAGAAGTCTTCTACCGGGAGAATGGTAACGTGCGGCTTCTTCTCCAAAATCTTCTCCTCGTCGGAGCGCAACTACTCCATAGGAGACCGTGAATTGCTAGCCATCAAATTGGCACTGGGGGAGTGGCGCTATCTGCTTGAAGGGGCTCTCTACCCGGTAATTATCTACACGGATCACAAAAACCTGGCATATCTCCAAAATGCCCAGAGACTCAATCCTCGCCAGGCCCGGTGGTCGTTGTTTTTTGCCCGCTTCGACTTCATTCTTCATTTCCGTCCGGCGGACAAGAACGTCAAAGCTGATGCCTTGTCCCGGTCCTTCCTGTCCTCCGATCAAGAGGAGGAACCTACGCACATCATCGACTCCTCCAAGGTGATGAATGTGGCCCCCTTGGATCTGACTCGTCTTCCACCCGGTAAGACATTCGTAGCTGTGCCAGATCGGGAGAGGGTTCTTCGCTGGGGACATTCTTCTAAACTAGCTGGCCATGCTGGCCAAAAGAAGACCTTCCAACTTATTACCCGACATTACTGGTGGCCTACCCTGCGTAAGGACGTGGTAGACTTCGTCGCGGCCTGTTCATCCTGTGCCCGTAACAAAGTTCCCCGACATCTACCTGCCGGCCATCTCCTGCCCCTTCCCGTACCTGCTGCTCCTTGGCAACACATCGCTATAGACTTTATCACCGACCTTCCAGTTTCTGCCGGTTGTACTGTCATTTGGGTTGTCGCTGACCGTTTTTCTAAGATGGCCCACTTCATTCCCCTGCCTGGTCTTCCGTCTGCACCCGAGCTGGCTAAAGACTTTATCTGCCACATCTTCCGTCTCCATGGTCTGCCCCTCCACATAGTGTCGGATCGTGGGGTTCAGTTCACCTCACGCTTCTGGAGAGCCACATGTAAGCTGCTGGACATTACCCTGGATTTCTCCTCCGCTTACCACCCTCAGTCCAATGGTCAAGTGGAGCGGATCAATCAGATCTTGACCAGCTACCTCCGGCACTTCGTTGATGCTCACCACTCGGACTGGGTGGATCTCCTACCATGGGCCGAGTTCTCTTATAACAACCATGAGAGCGAATCCTCTTCCAAATCCCCGTTCTTTATAGTCGGTGGCCAACATCCCCGGATTCCACTTCCTGTCTCCGTTTCTGTGGACAACCCTGCTGCGGAGTCTCTTGTCAGCGAATTTTCTACTATTTGGGAGAGCACCAGGTCCGCTCTTCTTCTCTCCTCTGAGCGGATGAAGAGATATGCTGATAAGAGACGTCTGGATCCGCCCCAATTCCGTCCGGGAGACAAGGTTTGGCTCTCATCCAGACATGTGCGGCTCAAAGTACCCTCCTACAAGTTGGGCCCTCGATTCATCGGTCCCTTCGAAGTCCTCAGGCAAATTAACCCTGTGGCCTACAAATTAAAACTCCCGGCCACCCTATGGATCCCCAACTCCTTCCACGTATCTCTCCTCAAACCCGTTGTCTTTAACTTTTTTTCCAAAAATCCAGGTGCCCCTCCTGCTCCAGTTTCCGCTGATGACATCTTTGAGGTAGAGAGTATTCTGGCCTCCAAGAGGGTAAGAGGAAAAACCTTTTTTCTGGTAGATTGGAAGGGGTTTGGTCCTGAGGAGAGAACTTGGGAACCCAGGGAGAACATCAACGCTCCACTTCTCCTTGAGAAATTTCTTTCTGGCCAAAAAAAGAGGGGGCCTAAAGGGGGGGGGGTACTGTAGCATCGGCGTCTCTGCCCCGTTCTAGGCAGAGACGCCGTCCCTCTCACCTCCCCGCTCCTGGCGCGGCGTCCTCCAGCGCTTCTCTCCCCGCTGCTTCCGGCACGCGCTCCTTCCCCGGCAGTGTGCTTAGGGCGCACGCGCGTGCGCTCCCCCGCTCTTAAAGGGACCGCGCGCGCCGTCCTAAGGAGTCCCCGGCCAATTGCCGGAGGACCTCCCATATAAAAGGCACCTCCTCCAAAATGGAGGTGCCCGAGCAATGTTGTAGCACTGTTCACTGCTCTGCTTCAGCCCTCAGGTCCCGTTGCCAGTTACCTGCCAGAAACCTGCCAGATTCCTGCCAGTCTGCTGTCTTATTCCTGCCTGATATCCTGCTACCTGCCTGCTAGCCTGAGGTCCGACGGTCTGCCTTCCAACTCCTGTCAGTCTGTCTAAGGACCAGCTTGCCCGCTCACCTGGGAGCGCACATCTTCTACCTGCCTGCTTGCCTGAGGTCCGACGGTCTGCCTTCCAACTCCTGTCAGTCTGTCTAAGGACCAGCTTGCCCGCTCACCTGGGAGCGCTCATCTGCTGCCTGTCTGCTAGCCTACCTGGAGGCTCTGCCGTCATGTGCTGTGACCACCCGCCTGTCCAGAGACTCCTGCCCGCTCACCTGGGAGCGCTCATCTGCTACCTGTCTGTTGGTCTTCCTGGAGGCTCCGCCGTCACATGCTGTGACCACCCGTTTATCCAGAGACTCTCGCCTGCTCACCTGGGAGCTCACGTCTATCATCAGCCGCCACAGGTCGTACCAATCCTTTACCCAGAGACTGCCCCGGTCACTTGCCGTGACCTCCTGCCCGTTCATCCAGAGACTGCCCCGGTCACTTGCCGTGACCTCCTGCCCGTTCATCCAGAGACTGCCCCGGTCACTTGCCGTGACCTCCTGTCCGTTCATTCAGAGACTGTCCCGGTCAAATGCTGTGACTGCCTGCCCGTCTACCCTGGTCGCCACCCGCTCCCTTACAAGGACCGCCCCCTTGTATAGTAGCTCAGAGGTTCCGCCTCCCAGACCCGTTACAGTGCTGAACCCTGTGTATTTGCTCTCATGAAGTCCTCTCTTTATGGTAGACTTAGATACTGAAAACCTACTTCCTGAAGAGTGTTTTTCACTTGGGTACATGTCTTATAGTGGTTTTTCTTCACCATGGCAAGGATTCTGCAATCATCCACCACTGTTGTCCTCCATGGACAACTAGGTCTTTTTGAGTTCCCAAGTTCACCAGTGCGCTCTTTTTCTTCAAAATGTACCAAATTGTTGATTTGGCCACTCCTAATATCTCTGCTATCTCTCTGATGGATTTCTTCTTGTTTTTCAGCCTTTTTTTCAGTCTGCTTCACTTTCATTGAGGACTCCTTTGACCACATTTTGTGGGTTCACAGCAACAGTTTCCAAATGCAAATGCCATACCCGGAATCAGCTTCAGACCTCTTACCTGTTTATTTGATGATGGATTAATGAGGAAACAGCCCATGGAGCCCATTAAATAGCTTTTGAGATACAGTTGAAGCCAGAAGTTTACATACATTGTATAAAAAGACACATATGCATGTTTTTCTCAATATCTGCTACGAAATCAGAAGAAACCTTTCCCATTTTAGGTCATTTAAGATTATCATAATTTTTAATATTTGCTAAATGCAAGAATAATGAGAGAGAGAATGTTTAAGGCATTTCTATTAATTACTGCAAAGTTAAAAGTTTACATACACTAAGATTACTATGCCTTTAAACAATTCTGGACTGCCCATACGATGATGTCATGTGTTTGGAAGCTTATGCTAGTTTTTTTTGGCAACATCTGAGTTAATTAGAGACACACTGTAGATGTATTTTAATGCACACCTGAAACACACTGCTTCTTTGTGTAGCATCATGGGAAAATCTAAATAAATCAGCCAAGATATCAAGAAGAGAATTGCACAAGTCTGGCTCATCCATGGGTACAATTTCAAGATACCTGAAGGTGCCTCGTTCATCTGTACAAACAATTATACGCAAGTACAAACAAGATGGGAATGTCCAGCCATCATACCGCTCAGGAAGGAGACGGGTTCTGTGTCCCAGAGATGAATGTGCTTTGGTCCGACGTGCATATCAACCCAAGGACAAAAGCAAAAGACCTTGTGACGATGATGGCGGAAGCAGGTAAGATTTTGTCAATATCCACAGTGAAACGAGTACTGTATCAACATGGGTTTAAAGGCGACTCTGCCAGGAAGAAGCCATTACTCCAAAAGAAACATGAAAACTAAATGAAATTAAAATTTAACTTTTTGGCCATAATGACCATCATTTGGAGGAAAAATGGAGAAGCTTGGAAGCCTAAGAACACCATCCCAACTGTGAAACACGGGGATAGCAGCATCATGTTGTGGGGTTGTTTTGCTGCAGGAGGGACTGGTGCACTTCACAAAATAGATGGCATCATGAGAAAAGAAGATTATGTTGCAATACTGAAGCAACATCTCAAGACATCAGTCAGGAAGTTAAAGCTTGGGAGGAAATGAGTCTTCCAAATGGACAATGACCCAAAGCATACTGCCAAAATGGTAGCAAAGTGGCTTAAGGATAACAAAGTCAATGTTTTGGAGTGGTCATCACAAAGCCTTGATCTCAATACTATTGAAAATTTATGGGCAAACCTTAAAAGGCAGGTGCGAGCAAGGTGACCTACAAGCCAGGATCAGTTACACCAGTTTTGTCAGGAGGAATGGGCCCAAATTCCGGCCAACTATTGTGAGAAGCTTATGGAAGGATATCCCAAACGTTTGACTAAAGTCGTTCAGTTTAAGGGCAATGGTACCAAATACTAATGAAATGTATATAAACTTTTGACTTTGCAGTAAGTAATAAAAATGGCTTAATATATTCTTTCTCTCTCATTATTCTATCATTTGCCAAATATTAAAAATTAGGCTAATCCTAATTGACCTAAAACGGGAAAGGTTTATTCTGATTTCATTTCAGATATTGAGAATAACATGCATATGTGTCTTTTTATATAGTGTATGTAAACTTCTGGTTTCAACTGTAATTGTCCATTTACTTTTGGTCCCTTGAAAAAGAAACAGCTACATATTAAAGTGCTGTAATTCCTAAACTCTTACTCTAATTAGGATGTGAATACCCTCAAAATAAAGACTATATTGATACATAACTGTATCTTGAATATGTTTTGGTAAACGGCTAAAATGCCAAAATATGTGTCACTGTCCAAGTTTTTCTGGACCTAAAAGGTTGTGTATTTTAAACCGCTTCACAACATATGCCATGCATGTACGGTGCAGCGGGAAGTGCACTTCCACAAATCGCTATACATGTATGGCGTGACGATCACGCCGGCTCATTAGTAATGCCGACAAAATCATCAGCGGATGTCTGCTAAATATCACAGCTGAAACCGTGCAGTAATGCCTGAAATCGGTCAATAGTGACTGGGGCATCGATCTGTTTATAGAGGGAGGGGCCTCACTTTTACTCTGATTGGAACAAAGCGATTGCATGACAATGGTCTCTAAAGTGAAGCCAGGTCTAATAATAGCTATGGGGTCACCCAAGCTGGACCTTACACGCCTCCTGGCTGTGTGTGATTGACACATCTAATACCCTGCAATGCAAAAGCATTGCAGAGTACTAGATCAGCAATCACAGCAGGGAAAGTTGATGTCCCATACTGGGATTAGGTAAAAAAGTTTAAAAAAAGTCAAATTAAATTTGTAAAACTGTGAAAAAAACAAAAGGGAAAGTGCAAAAAAAAATGGAAAAATGTTTTGTAAGTAAAAAACTATTTTTTCTGTAAAAACAACAGTAAAAGAAAAAACGTACACCTATTTGGTATCGCCGCATCCGGAAAGAACCAATCTATCAGAATAGCATATTGTTTAATCTGTTTGGTGAACACCGTAAAAAAATAAATAAAAAACACACCAAAAATATAGCTTGTTGTCATACTCAGACACAAAACAAAGAATAAAAAAATTATGCAAAAAAATGGTATCTATAAAATATCATCTTGTCCCGGAAAAAACAAGCCCTTATACAGCTCTGTTGACAAAAAGAAAATAAAAAAGTTACAGCTATGAGAGTATGATAATTGAAAAACAAATTATTGTTTGCAAAAAATTTATTTTAGTGTGAAAAAGAAGCAAAACATAAAAACCCCCATATAAGTCTGGTATTACTGTAATTGTAATGACCTGAAAAATAAAGTTACCTGATTACTTTTATCGCACGGTGAATGGAGTGAAAAAAATCCCACTATTTATGAATTTCTGTTTTTTGTTCACTCTGCCACCCAAAGATCGAAAAAAAAAGTGATCAAAACTGTTATGTAGTCCAAAAACATCAATTCATCCCACAGAAAACAAACCCTCACATAGCAGAAAAATAAAAAAAGTTATTGCTCTCAGAATATAACAATGCAATAACAAATTCTTTTTGTGTAAATCAGTGTTTTAGTGTGCAAAAATAGAAAATTATAAAAATATTTTATAACCCTGGCGTCACTGTAATTGTACTGACTTGAAGAATAAAGTCGTCTAATCACGTTTACTCCATGGTGTACAATGGCGTAAAAAATGTAAATGTTCATTGTTTCTCAAAAATTGGAATGACAAAAAATTGCTCAAAAATTGGAATAAAAATTGTTATGTACTCCCAAATGGCACCAATACAAACTTTAACTCATCCCACAAAAAACAAGCCCCTACTCAGATCTGTCAACAGAAATATACAGGTTGTCCATGTTTCTAGTAGTTCAAATGCATTGGAAAAGTGATGTGGCTCCCAAGAAACCAATTCTAATTGTTCTCTTTGGAACTTGCGATCAGTGTGTGACAAACTCCCATACATCCAAGACTTCCTCCGTTCTAAGTCCCTGAGGCTGCGTGCCCACTAAGAGTTTTTCAAGCGTTTTTGCAGCGGAATTTCCGCAGCGAAATCACTTAAAAAACGCTAGGTAATATGTGCTTCATGGTCCCCAATGATAATCCGCATGTTCTGTGCACATGCTGCGGAAATTTCATTGCGGAAAAATACGCAGCATGTCCTACCTGTCAGCTATTAGCCCCATGAGAAAAAAATAAAATAGTCCTGGATAACCAATTTAAAGCCTAGTGGTTAGAAGGATTAGGAAGAAGTGGCTGTCTCACTGAGCATTGAAGGGGCGTTGGGGACAGAGAATGTATAGTATGTAACACAATGCAATTTATTGTGTTGAGACCGTTATCAAATACCAGGCTCTGTAGGAGTGTTTGTTGCACTTCTCACGGTAAGGAAACTCCAACTGGGCTCCTATTTTTAAGTAAAAGCCACATGAAAAATGTCAAGCTTACATCGATAACCCCCTAAACAGCTGGGTCTTTGATTAAAGAGCAGGTACTTAAACCAAAAAACAACAACATATTTTAATGTAAAACGGAGCCTTCTCATTAAATGTGCAGATCTATATAACTACTGTAGTAATAAACATCTAATACTCATATTTATATTAATCTCTCCTTGCAAATGATTCAGCCTCTGTACCTTGGATATTACCATGAGAAAAATAAATGATGGGAACCTCACAGAATCCAATATTTTCGGAGCTGCTGAAGCATGAAATAGCAGGTGCTGGGGGGAGAGGGACTTCTAGTTAATTTGTATAGCAACAGGTGTTTTACTATTAAAACTTTGGAAATCGCTTCATTGTGCAGATGTATCTGAAAATAAAACTTACTTCATAAAGTCTTCCACATATAGCTAGTTAAATGAGAGTACTTTGATTTTGTCATGTAAAACATGCTGGAAGTAATTTGAATCAAGAAATATGATTTTATTACTGCTGTGAATGCTTCTGCTGCGAAAATTATTGGTAAGATGAAATGTGCAAGCTAAATATATTTAACTCTAGGCTTTTACTGGGATTGATGTGCTGTATAGTGCCAGTACTTCTGAATGTTTGGCTGCAAATTAAGGGATTAAAAATTCAGCAAAAGCAAAATGCAGATGTGTGAATTCAGCTATTCATATGTATTCCTGATAAACTACGTTACTGTGAGTGTTAAGCACAGGATGAAAAAAAGATCGTATTTAGGATTCATTTTATTTAGTCACTATGGAAAAGTTAACATACAACACTTTGAAGTATAAAGCAATAGTTCAGATTTAAACTAGTTTGGGCAAATGGCTATAAAATATAAAAATAGATTCATATTTATATCTTAAAAGAGGTTATCCATGGCTTAAAGGGATTGTACCAGAAACAAAGTTCATTTTAATCAGTAGATCTTGCAATAAAGTTAATAAGTTCCACAATTGGATGTGTTAAATACTAATGTTCCTATGCTGAGATAATCCTATAAATGTGCCTCTGCTATGTCCTATGTAATGGATGTGTCTGACCGTGCAGGAACATAATCTCAATATACCTGTCACGGGTGTGTCGCCACGAAGATCGTCACGATTACACAGCCTGACTTCTCGCAGCTGACTTTTTGGTGCTTTGTGTTTTCGGCAGTGAGGGAGTTAATTCTCTCTCTCTCTGTGCTAGACGAGGTCCAGCCTCGCCCAGCTGCAATCAATGTTGATGTAGTGAGACTCCTTCAAATGCCTGCTGGTCTGTTTGGGAAGTGTCGGTGAAAGCATTTCATACAGACTAACAGAGCGGATCGTGGTATTTGGAGTTTCTGAGATAAGTGTATTTGGAGTGTTTTTTCCCTTCCTCGCTTTATCATTTATCTCCTTTCCCGTTGGTGTTCCCTCTGTTGTAGTTGTGTAGTTTTTGTATGCAAGGTGGTTTTGGTTTTTCCCTTGTACTGTCTCGTTCGTCTAAGTACTGTGTGTGGGCATATTATTACTTGTCCCCTTTTGTTGTGATCGGGGTCCTTCTCAGGACTAGATTACTTAGGTACAGGGATCCTCAGGAGGTAGGGGTTACGCTGGCGGCCTGGACCTCTGTACCTTTAACAGTACCTCCAGGTTGAGGGATTAGTCAGGGCCCCAGCTTAGGGTCAGCTTAGGCCCCCCTACCTCCAGTATACTGAGACAGCGTGACATTTTCACCGACCCACTTAGTTTTTCTCCAGCTACCATGGATCCAGTAGCCGGTCTAGCTCGGCAGTTGCAGAGTTTGTCCATGGAGCTGGCGGACGTTAGGTCCAAGGTTTTGCATCCTCAGGAGCAAGCCGGACCAGAACCTAAAGTAGCTCTCCCTGACAGGTTCACTGGGGGGCGGGACAAGTTTTTTGTTTTCCGGGAGGCATGCAAATTGTTCTTTCGGCTGCGGCCTCGGTCATCGGGGAGTGAAGAACAAAGGGTGGGAATTGTCATCTCGCTCCTACAAGGGGACCCACAATCTTGGGCGTTCTCTCTTCCCCCGGGCTCCCCGGCTCTCCAGTCAGTGGATAGGTTTTTCGCTGCTCTGGGACTCGTATATGATGACCCAGATCGGATCTCCCTTGCTGAGTCTAAGTTACGTAGGATCCAGCAGCGAGATCGTCCGGCGGAGGAATTCTGTTCGGAGTTCCGTAGGTGGGCCACGGACACCCAGTGGAATGACCCGGCTCTTAGGAGCCAGTTTTGTCAAGGTTTATCCGACAAATTACAGGATGTGTTGGCACAGTATGACTCTCCCGCGTCACTGGAAGCCGCTATGGCCCTGGCTATTCGCGTTGACAGACGGCTTCGGGAGAGGTGCGGGATAACTCGACCCCCTGTGATGACTCCACCTCCTACAAGGTCCCCTCATATGGTGGTTCCCCTGGTCAGTCCAGAGGAGCCTATGCAATTAGGAGGGACATCATTTCGGGGGAGGGGACCGGTGGTGCGCCATAAGACAGGAAGGTGTTTCTTCTGCGGGAGAAAGGGACATTTTATTGGGGGGTGTCCATCCCGTCCCTTGCAGAGTGAAGAGTCGTCGGAAAACTGTTGATCCCAGGTTGTGTGGTGGACGGCAATCTGGGAGTAGGTATTTCGTCCCTAGGTTCGTCTCAGTTTCTCGTACCGGCGGAGGTGGTGGTGGGTACGAGAACTGAGAGGATATCTGTTCTTCTGGATAGTGGGGCCGGGGCTAATCTGGTTGATGCTCGGTTTGCCCGGGTTCAAGGTATGCGATTGAGTGAGTTGGCTAAACCCATCCCCATATTCTCGATCGATGCCAGGCCTCTCGGTCAGGGAAGTTTTTTGCAAGCTGTGCATGACGTAAAACTTCAAGTGGGGGCGATACATAAAGAACTGTTGTCTTGCTACGTGTTGGAGGGTCTTCCCACTCCTATAGTGTTGGGCCTTCCTTGGTTAACTAAGCATAACCCGGTTATTAATTGGCAAACCAGAGAGATAAGCCAATGGAGTAAATTCTGTAATAAAAACTGCATGAACACGGTCATCGGTGCGGTTACTCCTTGGGTCTTACCTCCATTTCTGGCGGACTTTGAGGATGTATTCTCGGAGAAAGGGTGTCAGGAACTACCTCCTCATCGCGAGTATGACTGTTCTGTAAAACTGCTCCCTGAGGCCAAGTTACCTAAAGCTAGGTTGTATAACCTTTCTGGTCCTGAGAGGCAGGCCATGAAGGATTATATTTCAGAAAGTCTGGCTAAGGGGCATATTAGACCTTCATCTTCACCGGTGGCTGCGGGGTTCTTCTTTGTTAAGAAGAAAGATGGAGGCCTACGCCCTTGCCTGGATTTCCGTGAACTTAATCGGATTACGGTCCGAGATCCGTATCCACTCCCACTTATTCCCGATCTCTTTAATCAGATCGTGGGCGCCAAATGGTTCTCTAAGTTGGATCTCAGGGGGGCGTACAATCTGATTAGGATGAAGGAGGGGGATGAGTGGAAGACGGTGTTTAACACTCCGGAGGGGTATTATGAGAACCTTGTCATGCCATTCGGTCTGACTAATGCCCCGGCGGTGTTCCAACACTTTGTTAATGACATTTTTCGCCGCCTGGTGGGACAGTTTGTTGTCATATATCTGGATGATATCTTAATTTACTCGCCGGATCTGGTGTCTCATCAGGAGCACGTTAGGCAGGTGTTACAGATCTTGCGGGATAATAAACTGTATGCCAAATGGGAAAAGTGTGTGTTCGCCGTACAGGAACTCCAGTTTTTAGGCTTCCTGGTTTCAGCGTCCGGTTTTCGTATGGACCCTGGGAAAGTGCGGGCAGTTCTTGAGTGGGATCGGCCAGAGAATCTTAAGGCACTACAATGTTTCCTGGGGTTTGCTAACTATTACCGGAAGTTCATTCGTAATTTCTCGTCCATGGTTAAGCCTCTCACAGACATGACTAAAAAGGGGACGGATTTTTCTAGGTGGTCTGACAAGGCGTGTCAAGCATTCTCCTCCTTGAAAAAATGTTTTGCCTCGGCACCCATACTCATTCAACCTGATGCGTCACAGCCATTCATTGTAGAGGTAGATGCTTCCGAGGTAGGGGTGGGAGCAGTATTGTCACAGGGTTCGTCCCCTGGTAAGTGGCATCCGTGCGCCTTTTTCTCTAAAAAATTGTCGTCCGCTGAGAGGAATTACGATGTCGGCAATAGGGAACTCTTGGCCATTAAGTTAGCTTTTGAGGAGTGGCGCCATTTTTTGGCTGAAGGGTGCTATGTGGAAAGACCTTAAATATCCATATAAGTGAATGGCAGCCAGGTCCCGCCCATGGAGGTGCTCAACGGCGCATGCGCCGGGTCTCCCACATACTTCCCTGCCGTATGTGTGGGGTAAGGATAAAAGGTAAACATGCATAGTGATAAATGGACATCAATTTGGTAATCGGCCGCAGAGTCAGCAGAGGGTGCAGTAACATAGCCAACATGCAAATAGACGAAGTGACACAATGTGGGGCAATCCCATCATATGGACAGCGAATATATCATACAAAAAAGTTTTGCATTCATTACAAAAATGGGGCCACACAATATGGAATAAACACAGCCATATTGTACATATGATGTACACACAGAAATTAAGACAAAGTATACAGAATGCAGCAGTCTGTGTAGACAAATGGGGCCGAAGGGATATCGTCCAGACATGGTAAAGTGCTCAGGGGTATAAAGGTCATCTCACTCAGCACCTCTCTATGTAGCCAAAAGATAACAAATAGAATGAGAATTATTAAAAATTCTAAAAGAATAAAATAACATCACAAAAGGAACACCAGAAGCTGCAGGAAAACATACCAAAAAGAGTAACCCATTTTCATAAAAAGGGGGCAAAACTTAAAGTTTGTTTAGGCCACATGGAGCCACAGTGTCTAAGGTGACTATCCACCTGGCCTCCTTTTGGGCCAGGAGTTGTTTTACATTGCCACCATGGGAGCCGAGATGTAATAGATCTTTACCACGTACCTTTAGTGTCTTGGAGTCAGAATTATGCATGGCCCAAAAATGGCGTGGTAGAGTTTTGAGCTCCCAGGGGTCGGCCACTGTCTTGGCAGCACGAATGTCCCGCACCCTGACTCTCAATTCTCTTGTTGTTAATCCAACATAAATCAATTGGCAACCATAAGTGGCATAATATATGACATTAGTGGTGCCACAAGAGATATAATTAGTGATCTTGAAATTGCGAGAGCCATCTGAGGATGCGAACGAGACACTGCGCAGCACATTGGCACAGGCAAGACAGTGGCCGCAAGGGAAACATCCCACCATGGGACCAAAACGGATTTGACTGAGGGGGAACATAGTGACTAGTGACTAGGATATCACCAAGATTTTTGGCCCAGCGGGCTGTCATAAAAGGGCAATCACCCAGGGCGCTTCCCAAGGAGGGCTCCGTGCCGAGAATACTTCAATGTTTTGCAAGTATCTTCCTCATAGTGTTCCACTCATGTTCCACTCATGGTTAAATGTTAAAATATATTGAATTTTCTCATGATTTTACCTCTGTCCATAAAGGGCAGTATATAGCAAGGTGTTATGAAAAGTCCCTCGTGCCCTCGCATAGCCGTGCCTGATGCTCCTGTTACTGTACACACGTCATCTGAAACAATCTGCCAGATCTGCCACCTGTTTCTAAAACCTGACGTCAGTGGAACAGATCCGCCTCATCCTCAGGAACTGTCCGACCAGGACAGCCCTAATTGTGGATAAGTTATGTGCGGACTCAGCGTGGATCAATGCATTTACAGCCGTCGGATTCCTAAATATGTCTTTCTGGATGATTGAGATATGGTTCACCTCCAGAGTGACGTCAAGGAAGTTGATGTGCTTAGTATGGTAAACATAGGTGAGTTTGATGCCACGTGAGTTGGAATTCAACCGCAACATAACTTCATTGAGCTCCCCTACCGTCCCCCGCCAAAAAAACAAAATATCATCAATATACCGAAGCCATGACAGGACAGCCATTTTTGTCTGTTTACTTATTGCTATTTGATTGCTATGCATTATGTGTATTTATATTTCAATAAAAACAATAATTTTATGCTAGTCAAACTCTGATTCTCCTTTTTCTAGACATTCAGTCTGAGTTGATATATGTTACGCCGGTGCGGGCATATACACATTTTGACCAGGCACCTTGTGTTTTTCTTTATATTATGTATTTGGCCTTTTCTGTTCTATTAGAGTCTCATTTGTAGTCAGATTCTGTCAGTGAAGCTCATAGTTTCTTATCTATAGTGATTGATCTTTCAGATGCCACACAGTAGACTTCAGTGACTGAGGCGAACCAGCAGCAGTAGGTGGAAAGAGAGGACCGAGGAGACATAACAGCTTCAAGTGGTTAGAGGGGGTATAACAAAGAAATCTGACAGTGTAGGGGGAACAGGCTCACATAGCATGATGCAGTGACTGAGAAGAACAATCTTAGGAGTAGCAATGGGAATAGGAGGGCTCAGGGGACATTAGTAAAAATGGTATTCTTTAAAGAAACTGGAAATAATAAAGAATACATACACTACCGTTCAAAAGTTTGGGGTCACCTAGACAATTTTGTGTTTTCCATGAAAACTCATACTTTTATTTATCAAATGAGTTGCAAAATGATTAGAAAATATAGTCCAGACATTGACAAGGTTAGAAATAATGATTTTTATTAGAAAGAATAATTTTCTCCTTCAAACTTTGCTTTCGTCAAAGAATGCTCCCTTTGCAGCAATTCCTGTATTGCAGACCTTTGGCATTCTAGCTGTTAATTTGCTGAGGTAATCTTGATAAATTTCACCCCACGCTTCCTGAAGCCCCTCCCACAAGTTGGATTGGCTTGATGGGCACTTTTTGCGTACCATACGGTCAAGCTACTCCCACAACAGCTCAATGGGGTTGAGATCTGGTGACAGCGCTGGTCACTCCATTACAGATAGAACACCAGCTGCCTGCTTCTTCCCTAAATAGTTCATGCATAATTTGGAGGTGTGCTTTGGGTCATTGTCCTGTTGTAGGATGAAATTGGCTCCAATCAAGCGCTGTCCACAGGGTATGGCATGGCGTTGCAAAATGGAGTGATAGCCTTCCTTATTCAAAATCCCATTTACCTTGTACAAATCTCCCACTTTACCAGCACCAAAGCAACCCCAGACCATCACATTACCTCCACCATGCTTGACAGTTGGCATCAGGCACTCTTCCAGCATCTTTCCAGTTGTTCTTCGTGTCACAAATGTTCTTCTGTGTGATCCAAACACCTCAAACTTTGATTCGCCTGTCCATAAAACTTTTTTTCAATCTTCCTCTGTCCAATGTCTGTGTTCTTTTGCCCATATTAATCTTTTCCTTTTATTAGCCAGTCTCAGATATGGCTTTTTCTTTTCCACTTTGCCCTGAAGGCCAGCATCCCTGAGTCGCCTCTTCACTGTAGACGTTGACACTGGCGTATTGTGCTTACTATTTAATGAAGCTGCCAGTTGAGGACCTGTGAGGCATCGATTTCTCAAACTAGAGACTCTAATGTACTTGTCTTGTTGCTCAGTTGTGCGGCGGGGTTTCCTACTTCTCTTTCTGCTCTGGTTAGAGCCTGTTTGTGCTCTCCTCTGAAGGAAGTAGTACACACCATTATAGGAAATCTTCAGTTTCTTGGCAACTTCTTGCATGGAATAGCCTTCATTTCTAAGAACAAGAATAGACTGTCGAGTTTCACTTGAAAGTTCTCTTTTTCTGGCCATTTTGAGAGTTTCATAGAACAAACAAATGTAATGCTCCATATTCTCAACTAGCTCAAAGGAAGGTCAATTTTATAGCTTGTCAAATCAGCCAAACCGTTTTCAGTTGGGCTAACATACTTGTGCAAGGGTTTTCTAGGGTTTTCTAAACATCCATTAGCCTTCTTACACAATTAGCAAACACAATGTACCATTAAAACACTGGAGTGGTGGTTGTTGGAAATGGGCCTCTATACACCTATGTAGATATTGCAATAAAAACAAGACGTTCGCAGCTAGAATAGTCATCTACCACATTAACAATGTATAGAGTGTACTTCTGATTCATTTAATGTTAGCTTCATTGGAAAAAAATGTGCTTTTCTTTCGAAAATAGTGAAATTTCTAAATGACCCCAAACTTTTGAACGGTAGTGTAGCTGCAAATAGAGCCCAAAAAGTTTATCATCTTTAAAGGTGTACATTCCTTGACTAGGATAGAAAATTCTCAAGTAGTGATAAAGATCAGGGATTAGACTGCAACTCCAGTGGTTCTGTTACATAATGATAACGATAAGATATTGATGATATAGTAAATTTGGGAAGAAGAGGCTTGCAGCAAAAATCAATACACAAAGGTACTGTGCATAAGAATGTAAAGCTGACATAAGGATTTAACAGTGCTGTGAAGTTATTTTTTTATGTAGATATGATTTAACATATTTGTTTATTGTAAGTCTTTGGGTGGAGCAAAAAAGTTATTTATAATCTTGTTCATAATGAATGGGCTATTAATGAGAATTGCAAATTTATCTGCCAAAAGTCAATGTTATACAATAATAAATTTAGCATACATATATTGATAACCATGGTCTTGTAATTCTACAATGTTTCTTAAAAGTTTGTAATCCCATCAAGAATATTTCAGATTTCTGCATAAATTTGACATTAAACTAATAAAAATAAAACCTCACTAGGATGCATCTACGAGGGGCGTTCATTACAGATTTCCCCTGACCCACTTCCTGTGGACTGAGAGCAATGACACTTGGCACACACTTCTCCCATCTCCTTAAACAACTGTAAACACCTCGCGTGTAGAAGTCGACAGGTTGCTCCAAAAGCCACTTTGTGACTTCGGAAATCAGAGTCTCATCATCTGGAAAATGCTTGCCCTTCAAAAATAACTTCACTTTTGGAAAAAGGTGGAAGTCCGATGGTGCGAGGTCGGGTGAATAAGGGGGATGCGGTAGAATTTCAAAGCCACAGGAGCATGCTTCCATTTGGGCAACATGTGGGTTGTGAACTGGTGCATTGTCTTGCAGAAGGCGCACAACTTTGGTGAGCATGTCATGTCTCTTGGTTTTGATGGCCTCCCGCAATTTCTGCAGCAGTGAAGCATAGTATGCCCCAGTGATCATGGTACCCTTTGCTAGGAAATCCATCAATACTACTCCGTGCTGGTCCCAAAATACTGTGAGCATGTCCTTGCCTGCCGAGGTTTGGGCACGTGCCTTCTTTAGAGGCCGTGAGTCATGATGCTGCCATTGCATCAACTGGACTTTAGTCTCAGGATCATAGTGATGGACCCAGCTTTCATCCTGTTTGATCAGTCTCTTGAAAAAGTCCTCTTGGTTTCCATGTCACATTGTCAATTGAGCCTGAGAGCATTCAACTCGTTCCTGCTTCTGGAAAGGTGTGAGCAGCCAGGGAAACCAGCGAGCGAATACCTTATGCATGTGAAGATGGTCTTGGATGATTTTTTCCACGGACCCCATACTAATCTTGACATTTTGGGCAAGGTGGCGAATGGTTACGTGGTGATTTTCCATAATGGAACCTCCACTTGCTGGATGGTGTGTTCATCAATAGCAGAGTGGGGTCGCCCTGGAATTGGAGCTGTTTGCACCGAAGTCCGAGAACATTTCAATTGACTATGCAAGTTCTTGAATACATCATATAATGGGGAATCATCACCATAAACCTCTTTCAACTCATCGAACGTCTCCTTTGGTGTGCGGCCTTTCAAGTAAAGGAACTTGATCACTGCTCTGTATTCTACTGGGTCCATTATCAAACCTAACACCACTTCAGCACCTGTAAAATCAAGACCGTTATCAGTTCTGAGCTGCAAATTGGCACGTAACCTATAGAGACTTATATAATTACACATGCGAAGTTTCAGCGTCCTGTGATAAATAGAAGTGGGTCAGGGGAAATCTTTAATGAACGCCCCTCGTATCTAAGCAATCACACATGCAACAAAAATAGAATGTATTAATCCATCAAATACTGAATGATGATCAACCAAATTTATTGTTTGTAAACTCTATTTATCTTTCCTGCTTGGAAACAGAGAGCTAAAGACATGAGAGCCTGCAGAAGGATCTCTTGGTCTATGTCGCTATCCATACTTAAGTCATGATTAGAGATGAGCAGACTTTTTCAAAATTTGAACTTACCAACTTTGCCAAATTTTCACAAAAAAAGAAATTTGTGGTGAATACATTTGCACAAATCTCAATACTGGACAGCTTGGAATTACTTGATAAATTAAATCTCAATACTGGAAAGCTTGTAATTGCTTGATAAATACACATGTGAGAGAGAGAGAGGACCCCACTGACTATGAGAGCGGGGTCTCATACATACTCTACATAAGAGAAAAAGAAAGCGCCTGATGACCATGTAAACTGATCTCCGGTGATAGTTGTGTGAGTGGTCCACCATTTCCACGTTGGGGCCAGCTACAGAGAATTTTGTCTTGTTAGGAGTGTGTGCGACATTTTACCTTGATCTGCTACTTCCATCATCAGTTCTATTGCACTCCAGCAGTCCCGCTCCCATTAACCGTTTCATTCAATAAGCCAGACCAGTCCTTAAAAACAATGTCCGTTTTATATTCGGCCAAACTAGTAAACAGGGGATTACAGTTTACACATTCTCCTTTTTCATCTTCCACAGAATACGCTGGCTCCATTCTTAGAGTTACAGTCTGTACTTTGTTCTCAGCAACAGGGGGCATGGGGAGATGTTTGATCTGCCTGCGTTTTCTTAGGGGTAAGATCATATGGGTCCATGTCTAACTCTATGATCAAAATACCCGAAGCCTTTAGCTAATATAGGGGTTGCTTGATGACACTAAGTTCTCTGGTTCTAGTACTCACAGCAAGGTGTTACCTTTTCCTAAGGTTCCCCTCTTCCACTGGACCGTACTTTTCCCGGACTTCTAAGCTGTATTCTGCTCGATGCAGGGGTCCCCAATTTCCTGTGATGTCCTGCCGCCTCTGTATGTAGCTTCTTACATGCTGAGCCTTATACTTCCACATATGCTGAAACTGTATCCTGCTTTCTCCACCTTCTCTGCATACAGCCTGCTCCACACTCTGCGCACTGAACACTAACTCACTACTTCCTGGATCTAGTCTCTTGTTTGTGCCCAGTCACTCCTTCCCCCTCACTGGTTAGCTAGGTGTTAACCCTGTCACCCCTGAACACCAGATACTTCAGAAATATGAACCTATTAAGGGGAAGACCGTGACCTCTGGTGGCCGATGGTTATTACTGCAGACAACATTGCATGTACATAACTTTATACACAAATAACTTTTAGTAACTTGCCTCGATGTCTTCTTGAGGAGGACAGAGCTCCCCTCCACCCTCTCACATACCCCCACACTTAAAGATGGTCGTCCTCAACCATACCAACCGCTGATACCTTAACAACAAAAACATTAGCACACATTTAACTTCACACGATGGTCAACAGTCCAAACCCCACTCTGTTCTTTACCTAGACACTGATGTCTTCTCTCCTTCTGAGTTATCTTGACTTTGGTCCCACTAGGTTGGGACCCCGGAACAAGTGTGTTCATGTCCCTTCAATTGGGGCCATAGGTTCAACGCAGCAACTGGCTGCCAAACTTGCACAACTGGGGGGGGCTCTCTCAGCAGTTGGAGTCCCCTGAGTCCGACTGACTCTGACTTCCTATGAAAAACTTAGAACACTGTAGAAGAATAACAAGACCCTACTAACATGGCCATAAGGGAACAAACCTGGAAAAGCACTGGAAATGTCCACTTCCTTCACATGCTCTTCCTTTTCCAGGCTGCCCAGGATTGAGGAGATGGAGGTCGGTCCCACCTCCATGGCTGCTCAGGATACTGTCGCCTCCCGTACTTTTCTTGGAGCAGTCCCGTCCCCGACATGAACACCTGCCCTGAAGTGTTCCCTGAAGGCAAATATTGGTACTGGATCCGGTCACAAGGAGTGTCTCGGTGCCAGGAAACTACTTCTTTTTCTCCTCGGCCTGAACAGGAATATGGGTCCGCACATCTTCCTTGCGGTGCGGTTGTGTTTCTCCCTTCTGCTCCCAGCCCATGGATCCTGCTGACTGATTGCTGTGCTGGTGGCCAAGTTGGCACTCAAATTTGGCCTCCTCCATTTTCTCTGTCACACTATTTCCGTTGCACGTTCGACTCATTGCTGCTCTGCCATCTGGGACATTCTGAGCTGTGAACAAAATGGCGCTGGCCAGTCACTCATTGTGTTCTCCCCGCCCGACTGGTTCTGCCCTCCGGAAGCAGTACTAGTGATGGGATGGTCACTTCTTCCGTCACTTGCAGTGACTCCACCTCTGGACCGACCCTTTTCACTCAGCATTTATCACCCAATGGGCTACCTTCTTTAACTCTGCGTTTCTCACCTGATGGGCTGCCTTCCTTCACTTGGCATTTCTCACCCAATGGGCTACCTTCTTTCACTCTGCGTTTCTCACCTGATGGGCTGCCTTCCTTCACTCAGCATTTCTCACTTGATGGGCCACCTTCCTTCACTTGAAGTTCTTCACCAATGGGCCACCTTCCTTCCTTGATCATGCCTCTTTCTGCAAAGCTGCACCTCTTCTAGGTCGGACCTTGGCTGTGGCACACCTCCTCCTTGAGTTCATCACTATGGTGGGCTGGGCACTTCTTCTTTGTGCCTTCAGACACCGTTCACTCCCATGATGGGCTGGACTTCCTTGCATTGGACCACCAGCTGTCGCCATCTTGGGACTCTCACTACCGTCCGCCATCTTGGGGTTCATGCCGTCATCTGTCATCTTGGAGCTCGTGCCGTTGTCCACCATCTTGTCCGCTTCACAGATATTAGGTTCCCCGATTTCTTTTCTTGAAACATTTGAATCCTGCTGACTCTACATGAGAGAGAAAGAGAGGGCCCTAATGACAACGTAAACTGGCGTGAGTGGTCCGCCATTTCCACGTCGGGGCCAGCTACACAGAATTTTGTGTTGTTGGGGGGTGTGTGCAACATTTTACCTTGATCTGCTGCTTCCATCATCAGTTCCACTGCACATTGTGCATTGCACGTAGTGTAAACAGGGGATTACAGGTCACACATTCTCCTTTTCCATCTTCAACACAATACACTGGCTCCATTTTCAGAGTTACAGTCTGTACTTTGTTTTCAGCAACAGGTACCACGGGGGACATGAGGAGTTGTTTGATCTGCCTGTGTTTTCTTAGGGGTAGGGTCATGTGTAATGCTATGATCCCAATACTCAGAGCCTTTAGCTAAGACAGTCCCAGGGGCCACTTGATAACACTAAGCTCTTTGTTTCTAGTACTCACAGCAGAGCGTTACCTTTCCTAAGGTTCCCCTCTTCCGCTGGACCATACTTTTCCTGGACTTCAAAGCTCTTTTCTCATTGATGTAGGGGTCCCAAATTTTCTGTGATGTCCTGCCGCCTCTGTGACAAACTTCTTACATGCTGAGCCTTGTAGTTCCATACACGCTGAACTTGTATCCTGCTATCTCCACCTTCTCTGCACACAGCCTGCTCCACACTCTGCCCACTGAACACTAACTCACTACTTCCTGGATCTAGTCTCTTGTTTGTGTCCAATCACTCCTCCTTCCCTGGCTGGCTAGGTGTTAACCCTGTCACCCCTGAACACCTGATGCTGCAGCCCAAGAGAAATCTGAACCTATTAAGGGGAAGACACTGACTTCTGGTGGCCGATGGTTATTACTGTAGACAGCATTGCATGTACATAACTTTATACACAAATAACTTTTAGTAACTTGCCTTGATGTCTTTTTGAGGGGGACAGAGCTCCTGTTCATCCTCTCACAACCATGAGAATTTACACTCTACAGAAGAGAGAGAGGACCCAGCTGACAATATCAGCTTATACTCTACAGGAGAGAGAAAGAGAGGACTGTGCTGACCATAACAGCTTAAACTCTCCAGGAAAAAGAAAGAGAGGACCCCATTAACCATTAAGTTCTTACACTCTACAGGATAGAGACTTGCCCAGTGGTTCTGGAGATGAAAAAGAATTCTGCCATACAAACTGTGCTACACAGGAAACAGTGATCTGAGATGGCCCAGGTATTGACTCCCACTATACAAGGTATAATTATCCATAAGATCTAAGGCTGCAGGGGAAGCCTGTGTGAGAATGTAAAATTACTTAAGTCTGCTCTCTGATGCTTCAGCAGTATTGGGTAAGTGTTTTTTTTGCGAACTGTGAATCATATCTCAGAATGTTCAAATTTGCGTGAAACCCCAAATTTCAGGAAAGTCAACTCAAACTCAATCCTCCGCCTCTGATCTCTAAATGTCACGGAACTCTGTACCTGGACACTCCTGTGTGGAACGCTAGGATACGCTAGAATACCATACTATTTATTTTAATTTAATTTGACCATTCCAAAACTATATTCTTCTTTAACCATTCTTTTGTTGTAAAATTTGGGTGCTTTGGGTCATTGCATTGCTGCATGACTAATGTTCTCTTGAGATTCATCTCACAGACATTTCCTTTAGAATTTACTGGTATAATTCAGAATTCATTGTTTCATCAATGATAGCAAGCTGTACTGTCCCACATGCAGAAAAACAGGCCCAAACTATAATACTACCACCACCACCGTGTTTCACAGATGCTATGAGTTTTTGTGCAGTGTTTTTCTTTCTAGAAGCATAACACTTCTCATTTAATCTAAAAGGCTTTATTTTGTTCTCATTCATCCACAAAACATTATTACAGTAGTTTTCTGGCTTGCCCAGATGATCTGTAGCAGTGTTCTCCTTGGAATGTAGTGGCTATCTCTTTCCAATCCTGGTAGAATTATGAACATTAGCTAATGTAAGAGAGGGCATTCGTTGCTTATGGGTTAGGTTGGGTTCCTTTGTGACTTTGCGGACTATTATACAACTTTCTCTTGGAGTGATTTTTATTGGTCGACCACTGCTATAAAGGGTAATAATAGTCTTGAATTTCCACTATTTGAGCACAATCTGTTTGACTGAATTTGTAGAGTCCAAATTCTTTAGAGGTAGTTTTATTACCTTTTACTTGCTGATAAGCTTTGACAACTCTTCTCTTGAGGTCCTCAGAAATCTCCTTTGTTCATGCCATAATGAAGTTTTAAAAATATGTATTGTGAAGATCACACTTTGATAGATACATGTTTTTTAAATATAACAGGTTGCTTACACACGATAGTCATCCCATTGATTGAAAACACGAGACTCTTAATTTCACCTTCAAGTTATCTTCTAATCCTAAAAGTTCATATCATTTTGTCTGTCTTAGACATGTGATATTAAATGATTTTCTTAATTTAAAAACTGACAAAGTCTAATATTTTTTACTCATCTATTTAAAGGGAATCTGTCAGTAGGATCAACCCTTCTAAGACATCTATATGGGCATTCAGGTCCTAAAATGTTGAATAAAATGATACCTTGATATCTGTGATCTGATGTTTTATTCTTGAGAAATCCACATTTTTCTTAATATGTAAATGAGATAAGTTCTATCGGCCAGACACAGATCTCCTTGAGAATCTGCCTCCAGGGCTTATTTTAAATGAAAGGCGGCATTAACAGTGTGAGACATGTAATGACTGACAGTCTTCTTTCCTGATCTACATGTCTCACACTGGTAACTCCCCTTTAATTTAAAATAAGCTCTGGAATCAGATTCAAGGGAGATCTGTATGCTACCCGCAGATCTTAATAGTTAATTTGCATATTAAGAAAAATGTGGATTTCTCTTGAAAAAGACATTGGATCACAGATATCAAGGTTTCATTTTTTTTAACTTTCTATGACCTACATGCCCATATAGATGGCTTAGAAAGGTTGATCCTACAGAGTCCCTTTAATTTGCTTTTCTTTATCTACTTTTAGGACTTGCATGAGCATCTTATTTAGTTTTAGATAAAATATTTGCAGAAATACCATATACCGACACCATTGTATTATTACATTTCTCTTTCGTTTTAGCTTTTGCAAAACTCAATTTCAAAAAGCTGCTCTGTAATTGATGGTAAAATTGTTATTTTGCTGTTAATAAAATGTAAAAAAAAAAGAGACAATCATAAATGAATATAATTTATCTAAAAGAAAAATGATAACTAATGTGGTGACTATATAAAAAAAAGGCTATTAGAAAACAGAAATTTCCAACCTTAAATTAAAATTCCACTGTGTAACCCAGCTCCAGGATCATAATGGTAGCACAATGAAGATACATCATGTGGAAAAAAATATCACCGAAGCAGCAGTTAAACTTTAACACACTGTATAAGTATAATATGAGGCATTCTTTTTGTGGTTTAATGTAGACTTACTGTTAAATCGCAGGCAATAAAGAATGAAAAACCATAATTGGGATTTAAATAAATCATTTAAGCTAAGGATCGTTGGCAATTATCAGTCTGTTTCTACATATTACAGGTACATTTGTCTAAAATTAATATTGCTCAAAGTGCACTTCTTTGAAGTTAAAATTAAAGATTATGCTAATAACATATTAAATCCTCAAAGCTTTAATGTAAATTGAGCCTCAGACTCTGTAAATGTCACATTTGAAATATGTATTCTGTTGTTTAATACGCTTACTTGAATTGTTTGATAATACTACCTAGGGTCCTATACTTTTTAAAAACCGTTTCTTTCAAATTTCTCTTTGTTCTTGTCAAGTACTATGTCCATTGGTTAAACAAATGCTAATTTAGGGGGCATTTACAGAATAGTTGTTAGCATTATACCAACTTCTAAATGACAAATAATAAAGTTATAAATGTAACAATCCAAATATAATGTAACAATGGCGACTTTCCAAAAATGAAAATTACATGACAAATTTAGACAACTTATTCATAATTGCAGACGCATAGTAAGGAAATAACCAGGACAGCAATTGTCAATCACCCCCATTAATAATGACCCTTCCATCTTTTCATTCCAACTTCTCATCTATGGAAGGTAATGAACAATTGAAATGTAGTGGAAGAGATTTTGTGCCCTTGTCTAGGACTCAGTTTTTGAGATGGCATCCATGTAGTCTTAGTTTCTCTTCTTCTCCAGCCAGCTGTCCAAGCACCTCTGCATTAATAATGTGAGTATACAGTACTTAATTAATGCCTGGGGCCAGGGCTGGGACGAGGGGTAGGCAGGTGAGGCATCCGCCTAGGGCACTACCTCCTCCCTACAAAAGGGGGGGGCGCAGTTTGACGGAAAAAGAAATGATAATGCTGAATGCCTGTGGCAGCCCGGCTCCTTCCTCTAGGAAGGGGCTTAAAGTATAAAGGGGTGGACGCACATCCATTCAGGAGCCCCGGTACATGTGGTGACGCTTAACCCCAGGTGACTGTTTATAGTATTTACCGTCTACCTGGTGATTAGACCGATTATTTCCAATATGGCAAACTGAGGCTGTGCCATTATGCACTGACATATATACACTGCTCAAAAAAATAAAGGGAACACTAAAATACCACATCCTAGATAACACTAAATGAAATATTCCAGCTGCAAATCATTATTCATTACATAGTGGAATGCGTTGAGAACAATAAAACATTAAAATGATCAATGTAAATCAAAGTTAATATCCCATGGAGGTCTGGATTTGGAATGATACTCAAAATCAAAGTAGAAAATCAAATTACAGGCTGATCTAACTTCAGTGAAAATGCTTCAAGACAAGGAAATGATGCTCAGTAGTGTGTGTGGCCTCCACATGCCTGTATGACCTCCCTACAACGTCTGGGCATGCTCCTGATGAGATGGCAGATGTTCTCCTGAGGGATCTACTTCCAGACCTGGATTAAATCATCAGTCAATTCCTGGACAGTCTTCGGTACAAAATGGTGGATAAAACAAGACACGATGTCCCAGATGTTCTCGATTGGATTCAGGTCTGGAGAACGAGCAGGCCAGTCCAAAGCATTAATGCCTTCATCATGCAGGAACTGGTGACACACTTCAGACACATGAGGCCCAGAATTATCATGTATCAGAAGAAACCCAGGGCCCACTGCACTTGCATATGGTCTCACAATGGTTCTGAGGATCTCATGCTGGTACCTAATGACAGTCAGGGTACCTCTGGCAAGCACATGGAGGGCTGTGCGCATCTCCAAAGAAATGCCTCCCAACACCATTACTGATCCACTGCCAAACCAATCATGCTGGAAGATGTTGCAGGCAGCAGAACGTTCTCCACGGCGTCTCCAGACTCTGTCACATTTGTCACATGTGCTCAGTGTGAACCTGCTCTCATCCGTAAAGAGCACAGGACCCAAATGTCGAATATGCCAATCTTGGTGTTCTCTGGCAAATGCCAATCGCTTTGCACGATGTTGGGCTATAAGCCAACATCCACTTGTGGACGTCGAGTCTTCATACCACCCTCACAGAATCTGCTTTTGATAGTTTGAGCAGACACATGGATGTTACTGGCCTCATGGAGGTCATTTGACAGGGCTCTGGCACTGCTCATCCTGTTCCTCCTTGCACAAGGAGGATGTAGCTGGGTTGTTGCCCTCATATGACCCCCTCCACATCTCCTGGTGTACTGGTCTGTCTCCTGGTATCTTCTCTATGCTCTGGACACTGTGCTGACAGACACAGCTACCCTTCTTGCCAGAGCGGGCATTGATGTGCCATCCTGGATGAGCTGCACTACCTGATCAACTTCTGTGGATTGTGCTACTGTACCTCGAGGGTTGAGAGCAATGATAAAATGCAAAATTGATCAAAACAACAGCCAAAAAGGATGAGAACAGAAAAATGGTCTGTGGTCACCACCTGCAGAATCACTCCTTTATAGTGGTTATCTTGCTAATTGCCTATCATTTCTACCAGTTGTCTGTTCCATTTGCACAACAGCAGGAGAAATTGATTCAAAATCAATGTTGCTTCACAACTGGACAGATTGATTTCACAGAAGTGTGATTGACTTGGAGTTACATTGTGTTGTTTAAGTGTTCCATTTATTTTTGAGCAGTGTATATACTCAAGCTTGTAATATTTGATATATAACTATTGATGTGTACCTGTATATACAGGTGCAGCTCACTAAATTAGAATATCATCAAAAAGTTAATTTATTTCAGTTCTTCAATACAAAAAGTGAAACATATATTATATAGAGTCATTACAAACAGAGTGGTCTATTTCAAGTGTTTATTTCTCTTAATGATGATTATGGCTTACAGCCAATGAAAATACAAAACTCATTTTATCTCAGTAAATTAGAATACTTTATAACAACAGCTTGAAAAATGTTTTTTAAAATCCAAAATGTTGGCCTACTGAAATGTATGTTCAGTAAATGCTCTCAATACTTGGTCGGGGCTCCTTTTACATTAATTACTGCATCAATGCAGCGTGCCATGGAGGCGATCAGCCTGTGGCACTACCGAAGTGTTATGGAAACCCAGGTTGCTTTGATAGCAGCCTTCAGCTCGTCTGTACTGTTGGGTCTGGTGTCTCTCATCTTCCTCTTGACAATACCCCATAGATTCTCTATGGGGTTAAGGTCAGGCGAGTTTGCTGGCCAATCAAGCACAGTGATAGTGTTGTTTTTAAACCAGGTATTGATACTTTTGGCAGTGTGGACAGGTGCCAAGTCCTGCTGGAGAATGAAATTTACATTTCCAAAAAGTTGTCAGCAGAGGGAAGCATGAAGTGCTCTAAAATGTCCTGGTAGATGGCTGCACTGACTTTGGTCTTGAGAAAACTCAGTGAACCTACACCAGCAGATGACATGGCTCCCCAAACCATTACTGATTGTGGAAACTTCACACTTTCAGATTGTGTGCCTCTCCACTCTTCCTCCAGACTCTGGGACTTTGATTTCCAAATGAAAATTGGAACGTTGGGATCTTGTGGAGTGTGTCAATGACTGCCTTCTGGACATCTGTCTAGTCAGCAGTCTTCCCCATAATTGTGGAGCCTACTGAAACAGACTAAGGGACCTTTTTAAACCCTTAGGAAGCCTTTGAAGGTGTTTTTTGTTTATTATTCTAATTTAGTGAGATGCACCTGTATATGTACCTGTGATATGCGCCCATTTTTATCATGTGTGTGTATACCCCTCCTCCCCCCTATCACTGACCCTCTAATAAACCTTTGTATTTTGAATATCACTTATGGACATTATATCGTTCTTTTTTCTTTATTTGCTCTCATCTGTTATTAGATGATTTGTCCTGATATATCTAATTAGTCTGATTACATGTAATGCATGTTATACTTATTAACTTGTTTTTCAAGATACTGTATACTGTATATATCATAGACATGCTACATTTTCTTATCAGTAATTTTCATTCGAAGAGTAAAGCTGTCTGATCATTTATACCGCACGGTAATCAGCATAAAAAACAAACAAATACAATTCCTGAATTGCTAGTTTTTGTTCATTCTACCTACGAAAAATCGGAATTGAAAGTGATCAAAAAATGGTATTTGCCCGAAAATTGAACCAATAACAAAGTTAACTTGATCACAAAAAACAAGCCCTCACATGACTCAGTTGGTAGTAATGTGGAAATTTATAGCTCTCAAAATATAGGGATGCAAAAATTTGTTTTTGCAAAAAAAAACAAACGTTTTTTAGTGTGTGATAGCAGCCAAACAGAAAAAAATATATAAATCTGGTATCTCTGTAATCACACTGACCCGAAGAATAAAGCCTCATTATCATTTGTACTACGTGAGGAATGGAGTAAAAAATAAATAAAACCAATTCTTGACCTGCTGTTGATTTGTTCATTCTGCTTCACAAAGATCGCAGTAAGGCTTGGTTCATATTTATCCTGTGTTCTACGCTGAGCGCTTACACCAGCGCTTCCATTTAAATCTCTGAAATACATGATTCAGACGGAACCTCCGTCAGAAGATTCCCTATAATAAGGCAGATGGAGACACTGTGGACTTTGCCTGGCCTGTGATCCGACGGTGTCCCTTTTTTAAGCGTGTATAAAAGCACGGTCAATCACAGTTTTGTACATCACTGAAAAGAAGGAGAACAATGAACAGAGGCCAGACGGAGTCCAGAGTAACTTTGCTGTCTCATTAGTGAATGGATCCCTCAGGGGTTTCATCCGAATCACGTCATTCAGAGATTTAGATGGAAAACCTGATGTAAATTCTCAGGATAGCGCATAGGATAAATGTGATCCAAAATGTTATGTAATAATAATCTTTTTATTTATATAGCGCCAACATATTCCGCAGCACTTTGCAATTCAGACAATTTACAGACGTTATCGGCACTGTCCCCATTGGGGCTCACAATCTACTTTCCCTATCTGTATGTCTTTGGAGTGTGGGAGGAAACCGGAGATCCACATAACTGGTAGCACAAAGGCTCTGGAAAATCACCATGGCTGCTATCCCCCCCCCCAAAAAAATCCTGCGAATTCAGAGCTACCAAATCCAAATGTCACCCTCCCTTCTGAGCCCCAGTGTGCCTAAACCACATTAAGAGTCCTCACTTTTGGCATTTCTGTAACGATGAGAACCCGCTTAATTTACAGGGTCCATGTCTCCAGAAGCACTAGCTGGGCATAATGTACTGGGCACTATAATGTACGGGCACTACTATGGCAGATTTGCAATTTTCACTTAGCAACATCCACTACTGCTTGTTTCTGGTAAACACCCATGGATTCAAAATTGTCACTACATCTGTAGATAATATCCCAGAGGGGTGTAATTTCCAAAATGGCTTCACTTGAGGGGGAATTCAGCTCTTCTTGCAATTAGTAGCTCTGTATATGGAGTCTGCAAACTATTATACAAAAATTTGTTATATATGTTTGCTATATATATTTTCTATATAATTTTATAATATAAGATTTGTTATATACTGTATATTTGTCATATGGGGTATTGCCACATTCAGCAGAAATTATGTGACAATGGTGGTGTAATTTTTACCCATTTCCATATGTGAAAATGTAAAACCTGGGGCTAAAACAATTTTTCTGTGGTAAAAATGTAATTATTTTTTCTTCACTGCCCAATGGAAAAAATTCTGTGACACACCCTTGGTGTCAATATGATCAGTGCCCCCTGAGATGAATTCATTGTCAGATGTAGTTTGTAAAATGGGGTCACTTATGCTGTTCTGGTCCTCAGGGGCTCTTCCACTGGGTCATGGCACCCACAAACCATAACAGCAAAATCTGCACTACTGTGACACTGAGTCACTTCTCATGGACAAGCTCACAATGCTGACTGCCCGGTACGCCCCTGCAATCCATAGGATGGCTGAGCTGGGAGATCGAGACAGTACCCCCTCTTCTAGGGGGGGAAATTGGAACCCCAGGTTTTCCAGGAAATTTGATATAGAAGGCCCTGACTAACCTATTGGCCTTTCAGATCTTGTGCTGGGACCCAGGAACTCTCCTCGAGTCTGTATCCCCTCAAGTGGATAAGTTATTAGAGGGACTTTCTCACCCTTTGAAAATCCATGATCCTCTGAACCTCATAGTCCAAGCCACCATTGCCTGAAACCGGAGGAGGCGGAGGTGAGGGAGACACCATCGAAGGGACAAACTCTTTTAGTAGGGATCTATGGAAAACATTAGGGATACGAAGAGATGAAGATTCAATCTAAAAGTCACTGGATTGACTACTTCCAGAATCCCATATGGACCAATGAATTAAGGACCCAACCTTGCTGAGGACACTTTAAGTTTAATTTTTTTAGATGACAACCAAACCTTATCACCAACCTTGAAGACAGGACCCACCGAACGTTTTCTATCGGCCTTCCTTTTTGGTGAATCTGAGCGGCCCCAATATTCTTTTGATCCTCCCTCCAGACATCCTCAAGTTTCTGTATGGCGAGCTCCACCCCAGGACATTCAGATCCCACCAGACAGAGGCAAATCCTTGATGAAATCCATGGACAGATGAGTCCTTGGTATTTATGAAAATGGCAATTGAGTCAATTCGCCGGCTGGCCGGCCGATTATGACAGACTTTTGCGCGATTGCGCAAACTTCACAAGTGGATACAAAATCTTTAATATCATTAAGCATAGACGGCTACCAAAAGAGTCTAGCAATAGCTTTCTGTGTGGCTGTGACCCTAGGATGACCACTCAAGATGGAATCATGAAACTCCTGTAACAGACAATCTTAGATACACAGGCACAAATAATTTGTACCCTGGAGTAGCGGATGGAGTCAACGACTGGATTTTACAGATCTCCATTTACAACTCTGAGGATACCATGGAATTCACTATGCCCTGAGGAAGAATGGAGGATGGAGGTTCTGGTGGAGAAACTGAAGCAAGACTTATAATGCGTCCGCTTTCACATTCATGGACCCCTGCCTGAATTTGATAGCGAAATTAAACCTAGAAAAAAACAAGGACCATCTGGACTGTCTGGGAATTAATCATTTAGCTGATTCAAAGTAGGCTAGATTATTATGATCAGTGACCACAGTAACTTGATGAACTGCCCCTCCAAAAAATGCCTCTATTGCTCAAAGGCCATTTTAACAGCAAGTAACTCACGATTCCCAACATCATAATTTCTTTCAGCAGATGAGAATTTTTTACGAAATAATGCACATGGATGCAGGTTAGTCAGAGATTTGGACACTTGATATAAAACAGCCCTTACCCTTTGAAGAATTCACCTCTACAATTAAAGGTTCTTGGCGATTGGGCTAAATCAGAACAAGAGCAGACATGAAACACTCTTTTAATCTTTCAAAAGCCCTGACAGCATCCAGCAACCAAACCTCGAGGTCAGCCCCCTTACGTGTAAGGTCAGTAAGAGGTTTAGCAATCTGAGAAAGACCCTTAATGAATTTTCTAGAATAGTTGACAAATTCAAGAAAGGGTTTCAATGCTTTAAGTTCACTAGTTTGGACCCAATCAATTATGGCCTTCACTTTCCCAGTTTCCATCTTAAACCCTTCTGGTGACAAAATAAATCCCAGGAACAAAATTTCCTGTACAGAAAAAACACATTTCTCTAATTTAGCAAACAAAGAGTTTTCCCTCAACCTTTGTAATACTACATGGACTTGTTCCTGGTGAGAGTCCAAATCGGGTGAGAAAATTAGAATGTCATCCAGCTAAATCACATCACATCTTCCAATGCAATCAGCAAAAATATAATTCATAAAATTTTAAAATACAGCAGGTGCATTGGACAACCCAAATGGCTTGACAAGATTTTCAAATAAACCTTCAGATATTAAAAATGTTGTTTTCCACTCATCACCTTTCTGGATGCCCCCTAAGATCAAGCTTGGAAAGCCACCTAGCCCACATAAGCTGATTATATAGAGCGGGGCTGAGTTGAAGTGGATATGTATTCTTAACCGTAATTTTGTTCAGTTCTTGGAAATCAAGTAAAGAACAGAGACCACTATATATTTTTTTTTAAAAAAGAAAATCCAGCAGCTACAGTTGAGGAGGAAGAATGGATATGACCCTTCTGTAAACTTTTGTTAACTTAGTTTTTCATGGTGGTTAGTGTTAGAACCCTCCTGTTTTTTTTTTTCCTTCTTGTGTTTTGCGGTCACGTGATCACCTGCCTTTATGTTCCAGCTCCGCCCTTTTGGCTGTGCTGGACTTCAGTGTTGTTTGACTGTTTTTCTAGCCAGGTGCTTCGGTGCCTATCTCTGTCAGTTCGCTTGGTCCTTCTGGGACCTCTAGTACCTTTTTGTCAGTTTGTCTTTTTGTGTTCGGCAACAACTTCTCTGTTTAGGAGGTGTCCCATTTTTGTTCCAGTCCTTAGTTCTTTTAGGGACCCCTCCCCTTATGCTATAGGTCTTCGTTCAGACTAGCCGGGGATTAAGGCAGGTCTGTTTTGCTAGGAACAGGCAGCCCGCTACATCGTAGGGATTCAGCTTAGTCTTACTGTAGGGACAGTTTCCCCCTTTCTTTCCTTAGTACTTGTTGCAGATCATAACGGTTAGTTTAGGCTCATACAAACTGTAAAGGCGAGCTTTAGGTAATTTGGTATTAGGGATAAGATTAATAGCACAATGATAGGGACGATGGGGAGGTAGTATCTCCTCTTTTTCTGAAAACAGATCTCCAAAGTTCTTCAGGTACCCTGGCAGACCGTTCAGGCTAGCGGAGCATATTTCTACTAATTTTAGACATTTCTTGTGACAATTAGCGTTCCATTTAACAATTTTCTTCTGACACTAATCAATAACAGGATTGTGAATAAGCAGCCATGTGCTGTAAGTCCCAGTACCAACTACCAGGTAAATTATTCAAACCAAAAGAGGAGATGGATTCAGAGTGAAGTGCTCACACTTGGAGCGTGAAATCCACCCTTACCCTCTTGACACATTTCCGGACTAACTGTGTCTTGTTAATAGCAAACATATGAATGGGTTTTTCCAAACTAACTGTCCCTAATCCTAACTTTAGAACAGGTCTCAAATCAATAAATTTAGCAGCAGACCCACATTCAATGAATTCCAATGATGATAACCCCTGGTTCTTGAAGGATATCACCGTATTCAGCAGTACTTTAGTAGACGAAGAGAAAGGTGCCTGAGAGCCTGGGTGACCTCTTTGATAATCACCCAGACTTAGACGTTCTCCTGATGGTTTGCTTGCGTTAGGACGAGCTGGGCAATTCTTGATAAAATGTCTAACGAGACCATAGAAGTGAAAGAGACCTAGATGGTGCCAACATTTCCAATCCACAGCATGAGAACTGACAACTCCAACCTCCATCGACTCCACCTCAGGTGCCTTTTCCACTGATGGACATTATCATGGGAAAAGGCACCTGGCTGTTCACAACATCTCTCCTGAATCCTGCGGTCCAAGCTTATGGCCAGTCATAATGTGATGCTGAGTCACTTATCATGGACAAGCCGTGAATTAGGGAAGTCAAGGAGTCTGAGGTCAAGAGACAGGAGGGTACGTCATAATCGGAGGAGAGAGACAAATGATTAGTCAGGTCACAGTCCGGGGTCAGAATTCCAAAATCAAAATGCATCCAGGCAAGAGGGGTAATACAAACGGTTAGTCAAAAGGCAAATCCAAGGTCTGGCAACAAAGATCAGAATATCAGAGTACAGATCACAGAGCAAACACACCACTAAGCTAAAAGCTACGACTGGCAATAGTGCAAGCATAGCTATCCAGCTAAATGGCCAAGCAACCACCCTGAAAAGGTGACACCTGGAGGATTTCCAGCAGGCCCTACCTAATTTGGATGTAAGGAAATCCCATACACAAAACTGAAATGTCTGCATACTATAGGACAACCGAGCTGTCACTCACAATGTTGACAGCCTGGGACGTCTCTGCAATCCAAAGGACAGCTGAGCTGTCACTCACTGTATCCTTAGGCCACAGTGAGTGTTGGGATAGTGACAACTACAATATTGAGCTCCTTCCCTTCAGAGCTTTCCACTGTGCATGAAAAGTGTTTCCCGATTACATGTAGGGTATTGGCACACTGGAAAAATTGTGAGGTCCATTTTTTCCTATTAGCACTGTGAAGAATGATGGGATGTAATGGCAGTTTACAATCATCCTGTTAGCATGTGTAGTTGTAATGAGCCACCTGGCCAGCTTCAAACAAAGGAGTTACACCCCCACCAGCTAGCTGGTAAGCTTTTACAGGAAGACCCCCTGTGGATCCAAGCCATGTGGTCTCCTTTGCTTTAGACAGCTATAATTCCATACCGAGTTATGGAAATACTATACGTCCTAGCCATATATATCGCGTATATTTCCGAGAACCCCAGGACATGGTGAATGTTTGCCTTGTCTCGACCCATTCTAGTACATAGGGATAGGGAGATACATAGAAAGGCTATTAGGAGACGAATAGCAAAGCTGTGTTTAGTCTCCACATGTAGCGGGGGCCTGATGACGCCAGAATTGTCTCCCTAGGACCGTCCATTAAGGAGTTATGACCCATCTGAAGTTTTGGAGTTATCTGCCAGGGACACAGGGAGGGGATTCAGGTTCCGCCCAGGAGGCAGGAGGGGAGTGATCCAGAGGGGTTAAATGCTCCTGCAGATCTTGGCTTAGTGCTTTTTCTCTGGGAGGTCACCCCTCCCTCGCAAGCCAGGCCTTATATCTGACTGGTAACTGACTCTTAATGTCTGCATACTTTTGCACCACTACTGTTGTATTTGCATCTCTGACCATTATGTATGTATAACCCTTGTCTATATAGTGTATTGTCTAGAGTGCCCTTAAGGCAATTAAATATATAATTTAACATTGGGCTGCTCTTTTATCTTCATCCACGAATCCACACGTCCATTGTTCAGTTAATTCTCATGCTCAGGCTGGTTTCTGGCCCAATATAATTCCCATTAACAGTATGGGGCTTATATCGAATATGAACTGGTGGCGACTCTACTGGGCTGATAAGGTTTGTTTTCACTGGGTCTAGTGAAAGGGGCTTTTCCGCCTTTCAGGAGTGTGAGCGAGGGTGGTGCCACGTCAGTGACTGAGTGAGCCACCTTTTCTCAGTCTCTGTACCTTCCTGAACCCAATGCGTACAGGGAATGTCTGTTTAAAACTGTACCAATCTGACTTTATGTGTCCCCGAGGGGTGCGGAAAGTCATGTTGGTGCAAAGTGCAGACCCGTATCACATGATCTGTTTGACGTAATAGTGACATCAGGTGGGTGGCGAGGTGGGGATCCTTCACATGTGGTGGCAGCGCGGTGGGATCAAGATAATAGTGTGTGAGTGTGGAATGCATACTCCCAGACACGAAAGAGTACCAGCTGTAGCTTTTGCTGCTGGGGTCTTAAGATCAGCTCAGCACTAGACAGTCTGAGTGCAAATACTGTAAGGTATGTGTGCATCAGGTTGCAGCTCTGTGTCAGAGACCAAAGAGTGCAAGGATGGACAGTGGCACAAGGGGCAGAACCAGGGAGATGGCCAATTCTACGGAAGGTGGGGAGGAGGTGGTCGGTCCCTCAGTGGGCCGCTCCCCACCTACCCATCCCCCTAGCCAGGCAGGCTCGGATGACCTCATGCAAGCTGCACTGACCAGTCTCAAGGTTGGGAACAAGGCCACCTACAAGACCCTCATAGCAGAACATTGCGAGGCAGCGGCAGAACATCAGCGTGAGCGCGAGCACCAGAAAAAACTGCTTCAACTCCGAGTGCATGCAGAGAAGCTAATTAACCAACTCTGCTAATCTGGTTGAAAAACTTCACTCAGAGACTAAACCACACACATGGCATGCTTTATTACGTAGACATGGGGTTAAATAGCATTCTCCTTCTAGGTGGAATTAGTAAAATGTATTGCTCTTTTCTGATAACTCAGCACGCTGTAATTTGTTCGTCCATGTATCTTTTGACCTCAGTATGCCTTAGGAATTCCGATGGGAGGGGTGAGTTTGTCTCTCAGCGCCATCTTTGCCAACTCGACATGAATCTCTCTGTTATCAGCCATGCACATGCATACGTCAGTCCCAGGAAATCATTTAGTTGTTCGTATCTACAATAAGAATAGAAGCTAATAGTTATATATTCATTAACTATTAACATAATCCATGTGCATATACACATTTGCATACATACATACACATAGATTATTCCATCATCTCTATATTGATTCACACTGATTAGGTAATCTATTAAAGGAAAGTAATTGATTTTCTATAATATATATTTTACCTTGACACAGACCCCATTCAGTCGCAAGTCCCCTGAGATCTTAGCCCTGAAGATATGGGTGGAGGACTCCCCCCTGCTGGACAAAGGAGGGGACTTGGACACTTTCTTACTGGTATTTGAAAAAACTTGCCATCAGTACCATCTGCCTGAGGACCAGTGGGTCTAGTTCTTAATCCCTTACCTCAGGGCTAAGGCCCTAGAAATATTTGCGTACCTGCCCAGTGAGACCACCCTGAACTATCAGGACATCAAGCAGGCTCTGGTCCGGCAGTAGAACTTGACCCCTGAGACTTATCGGAAGAAGCTCCGGAGTTTGCAGCGAGGTCCTAAAGAGGGCTGAGCCGATCACATGCAGGCCCTACTGAGAGCAGTTGACCAATGGACCACGGGACTGGAGTTCACGACCATCCAGCAGCTGAAGGTGCTCATCGTGACTGAGCAGTTTTTGTGGAACTGTCCGCAGGACCTCCAGCAGTATCTCCGTGACTGGAAGCCAAAGGGGGCCTCTGCAACAGTGACACTTGCCGACGAGTACTCCAACAACAGTACTCCAGAGGCCAAGAAACTTGCCAGCTGGAGAGGGAGTATGACGAACGCAGAGCCTACTGTCCCTGCCCCCAAGCCCAAGGGGGCACCTACCCATGCTTTCCTCGGAATCTTGACTTTGTCATCTCTATAGACAGCCGGGACACTTCAAAGCCATGTGTCCCCAGCACCAGAAAGGCCCATTCCCATCCCAGAAACCATCCACTATTTTGCGTGTGGGTGTGGGTGGGGGAGGTCCCTTCACAACCTTCAGACCGTCACCATAGGCCAGGTTGTGGCCATGGGACTGCGAGACACCAGCGCTAAGATGACTCTTATACGGCCTGAGCTGGTGTTGCAACAGGATTTGGTACTCGGGGGAAACTCTCCCCATCTCCGGGATTGGAGGCGTCAAAAGGGTGCTGCCTGTTGCCAAGGTGTATTTGGACTAGAGCACCGGGAGGGGAGTGTGGGAGGTGTGTTTAACCCTGAATATTCCTGTGAGTGTATTGCTTGGGAAATACTTGGGGCGGATAGTGTCCCACTATGTTGCCTTTAAACCCCCAAGGACTGACCCTCCAGACAACGTCATGTCCACCCCTGGTGATGTCAAAGTGATTAACATGCCTACTGCTGGTGGTGAGGGGGTGGGTGATGTACTGTGTCCATCTCTCCTCAGGGGGAGGAGATCAATCAAGCCAGCGGTGGTAATGCCTTAGAGTGTAGCCAGCAGGCATGCTGGAACAGTTTGTCCTGTGAGGTTGTCAGAGAGGGGACAGACAAGTTTCAGAGGGGGTGGATGCAACTGAGGGCGGCGCAGTCCCAGGAGAGGTAGGGCTCCCATGTAAGGCTTCATTGCAGGGTTCCTCCAGAACTGGGATGTCAGAATGCCATGTTAGTAAGTCTGGACCGGCGACTTGGCCGGAAGAAGAGGGGGAGCATGGCCGCTGTCATGCACAGTGGTAGTGCTGGGGCCCCACAGGTCCCTCGAGGGTCCGACAGCATGCCCCTTTCCGTCCAAGTGATTGCTGGGTGAGACGGAGGCCAGGAGACAGGTCCCAGGCAACTGACAGAAGATGTGGCAGTCTTGCCTATTCTGGCCAAGTCCAGTCAGGGGTTTTTGTGAAATTTTGTGAATACTATTGTGGTAAGTATAATACTACTATAATTTTTTAGTGAGTCAATTGCGGACACTCAGTAATTGTTTTTACTGATGTCTGCAAAATACATTATAATTAGTACAGTTTCAGAAATATTGTGAATACTACTGTGTTAATTATTATGCTACAGTAATTTTTTTTAGTAAGTCAGTTGGGGGCGCTCAGTAATTGTTTTTGCTGGTGTCCGCATCTTACATCGTATCTAGTTTCCAGAATGGGATCACTTGTGGGGGGTTTCCACTGGTTAGGCACATCAGGGGCTCTGCAAACCCGACATGATGTCTGCTATTGATTGCAGCCAATTTTGCGTTCCAAAAGTCAAACGGTACTCCTTATTTTCTAAGCCCTGCTGTGCCCCCAAACAATGGTTTTCCACCACATAATGGGTATCAGTATACTCAGGAGAAATTGCACAACAAATTTTAGGGTCCATTTTCTCCTATTATCTTTGTGAAAATGCTAAATTTGGGGCTAAATGATTATTTTTGTGGGAAAAAGTTAAATGTTCATTTTTTCCTTCCACATTCCTTATTAAACTTGAATGTGGTTTTGAGCACTTTGAGGGGTGTAGTTTTTTAAGTGGTGTCACTTTGGGATATTTTCTGTCATATAGACCCCTCAAAGTCGCTTTAAATGTGGTAAGGTCCTTGCTGATAAATTGTTAACCGTTCTAACTTACTAACAAAAATAAAATTAAAAAAATGATGCTGATGTAAAGTAGATATGAGATAAATGTTATTTTATTCTATTTTGTGTGATATAACTCTTTGGTTTAAGGGCATAAAAATTAGAAGTTTCAAAATTGCGAAATTTTCGCCAAAATTCACATATTTTCACAAATTAATGTTAAAAATTCTGACCTAAGTTTACTAGTGTTGAGCGAGCACTAAAATGCTCGGGTGCTCGAAGCTCGGGCCGAGCTCACTGTGATACTCGGGTGCTCGACCCGAGCAACGAGCCCAATGTTAGTCTATGGGAGACCCGAACATTTTTGCGGCGGCTCCACCGGCAGTCTGTAGAAAGCCTAAAAAGTGCCCAAAACGATAGTGACAGTGCTCAAATGACATGGGGACAGCATGGGGATCGCCCCTGGAAGCATTTCTGACCCCCAGGTCACTGCTGTCAACAACGTGGTCAGAGGTATTAAGCCACTTTTACAGGTTCACAATAAAATGTTCAAAAACGAAAGTGAAAGTGCTTTCCTGTGAAATATGTTAACCCCTTAACGACCATGGGTCTTTCTGTTTTTGTGTTTTCCTTTTTTGCTCCCTTCTTCCCAGAGCCAGAACTTTTTTAATTTTCGTTCAATATGGCCATGTGAGGGCTTATTTTTTGCGGGACGAGTTGTACTTTTAAACACCATCACTGGTTTTACCATATCGTGTGCTGGAAAATGGGAAAAAAATTCCAAGTGCAGTGAAACTGCAAAAAAAAATGCAATTCCACAGTTGTTTTTTGGGTCCTTTTTTTTACCACGTTCACAGGTTGCTAAAACTGACCTGCCATCATTATTTTCCAGGTCGTTACGAGTTCATAGACACCAAACATGTATAGGTTCTTTTTTATTTAAGTGGTGAAAAAAAAATCCAAAGCTTGCTAAAAAACAAAAAAAATGACACCATTTTCCGAGACCCTTAGCTTCTCCATTTTTCGGGATCTGGGGCCAGGTGATGGCTTATTTTTTGCGTGCTGGGCTAACGTTTTTATTGATACCATTTTGGGGTAGATCCAATGTTTTCATCGCCCGTTATTGCATTTTATTGCAAAGTTGTAGCGACCAAAAAAACTTAATTCTGGTGTTTAAATTTTTTTTCTCGTTACGCCGTTTACTGATTGTATTAATTCTTCTTTTATATTGATAGATCGGGCGATTCTGAACGCGGTGATACCAAATATGTGTATGTGTTTTTTTTTTATATATATATATATTTTATTTTGAATGGGGCGAAAGGGGGGTGACTTAAACTTTTATATATTTTTTATTTTTTTTAAAAACTTTTTTTTTACACTTTCTGCTTGCTTCTATAGTCTCCAGAGGAGACTAGAAGCAGCAGTTGTCTGATTGCTTCTACTGCATACAAGCGATGAGCAGATCGCTTGTATGCAGGAGAAATGCTCACTTGCTATGAGCGCTGACCATTAGGTGGCGCTCATAGCAATTGAGACATGACAACCACAGGCGTCTGCTGCAGACCCTGAGTTGTCATGCCCACCCATTGGTGACCCGCGATCACGTGACGGGGTCACTGATGGGCGGGGCTTAGGACTCCCGGAAGTGCGGGTTAAATGCCACTGTCAGAGATTTAACATGTTAACAGCCGCGGGTGGATTGCGATTCCAATAATCAGCTGACATGTGCTCGCTTCAGTGCGGGCTCACCGCCGGAGCCCCCGCTGATCCGGCCTTCCCGACCTGGTGCGTACTATTACTGACCCGGTCGGAAAGGGGTTAAGGAACATCCTTTCCAGGGTAAAGACTTGTGTATAAGGTAAAATAAATAACCAAAAACAAAAATACTCCTCCACACCTTGGGCTATGTTCACAAGTAGCATTTTTTATGCGTTTTTGCACGTTTGTATTGCTTTCAACCGTGACAAATGCATTCACCGGGAAATGTCATTTTAACATTTTACAACCTTATCTGGCCATGTGCTGTGTGACACATGCATACAGTGCTAAAAAGACATGAGAACAGCATGGGGAAGACCCCTGGAAGCATCTCTGACACCCAGGTCACTGCCTAAAAGTGTGCCCATCAGAAATGATCCTTGCCGCATCAGAAGATGCAGACTTGCAACTATCCCCGTGCAAGTCCTTGTCCCAGGGCAGTGTTCAATTGTACCTCCCCCATAACTTGCAATACAAGCGCAAGTATGCCACCCACCCACCCCCAGGCTGCAATACCATACTGCTAGCTTGCTTGCACTTGAAATTGGGCCTTTTAGGCATGTGGAGGTGGAATCTGGCCACCACATCATGGCTGCGTCGGTAGCCTGGTATTCATACTCAGTCCCCAGCCGCCCGGCGGCCGGGTGTCCACGCTTGGTCCCCAGCCGCCAGGGGGCGACCGGGTGTCCATACTCAGACCCCAGCCGCCCCGCGGCCGGGTGCCCACACACAGTCCCCAGCCGCGTGGGGGTGGCCGGGTGTCCATAAACGGTCCCCAGCCGCCCCTATTTGTCCCGGTGCGCCTTATGCACAAGCGCGCATACCAAAACATTACCTGTGCCCTCCCCAGTGCATTTAGTGGGAACGACAGCCTAACCACAAACACGTGGACAAGTGAATGTGGCCATGAATGGTCCATCTCACTGACGCCTTCACACTGGGTTAATATTGTGGAAGCTGGGACACAGTTGGACACTGGGATGCAACACGTCCTCCAGACATAGAGGATTGCGGGTCCTGGGTCAATCAGGCTTCAACACAAAGTTCAGAAGGTAGACAGCAGCAGTGGTCGGCCTCCTACACAACGAGTAAATTATTCATAATCATGAGGCCATCCACCTCCTTAGCTTTCTGTTCCTTGGAATGCAAGCTCATGTATGTAGTAGCAGCTAGGCCTGAGGTGGTCAACGTTTTGGCGCATATTCTACCTCCTTCGAGGATTGCTGGATGTTTTCCTGCTACTATCCCAGTTCTATGACTCCCGTTAAAACAAAGCTTCAGGTGATGAATGATGGATGAGGTGGTGGCAAAGGAGAAAGAGCAGGAGGAACAGGGACCATTCACATCAATATCAGGCCAGCCAACCACACATGTCTTGTAGGATATGTTTCTGTACCAAAAGGAGCGGTTCAGCTACACAGTTATAAGGCATACAGCGAATGCAATGCCTACCATAAATTTCGAGGCACTCCAATGCCCCTTGGAAGTGACATGGAGGTCAGAGGGCCTTAACTAAACCGTTTTTTCCAGTTATAGCAACTGGGTCTCCTGTACACTGTTGGCCTAAGCAGGGAATGGAAGGCTTTCCAAAAATTATTAGGCACTGCAATGCCCCTTGAAACAGACGTGGATTACAGCGTATTAAAAACTTTCTACCCATTATTGGGGAGTGGGTCTCCCTTAGTGTTCGCCTATGCATTGAAAAGCAAAAGCTGACAAAAATTAGGAGGAAATGCAATGCCCGTTGCAAGAGTCGTGGAGGTTAGAGGTAATTAAAAACAACATGTCAATGCCCCTTGGAAGAGCTGTGGAGTTCAGAGTGGTTTAACAAGACGGTTTTAATGCCCCTTAGAAGAGACGTGGAGTTCAGAGTGGTTTAACAAGACAGTTTTAATGCCCCTTGGAAGAGATGTGGAGGTCACAGTAGCTTAACAAGATGGTTTTAATGCCCCTTGGAAGAGACGTGGAGTTCAGAGTGGTTTAACAAGACAGTTTTAATGCCCCTTGGAAGAATGGTGGAGGTTACAGTGGAATAAAAAGACAATATCAATGCCCCGTGGAAGAGACATGGAGGTCACAGTAGCTTAACAAGACGGTTTTAATGCCCCTTGGAAGAGTGGTGGAGGTCGCAGTGGAATAAAAAGACAATATCAATGCCCCTTGGAAGAGTGGTGGAGGTTACAGTGGAATAAAAAGACAATATCAACGCCCTATGGAAGAGACGTGGAGGTCACAGTAGCTTAACAAGACGCTTTTAATGCCCCTTGGAAGAGTGGTGGAGGTCGCAGTGGAATAAAAAGACAATATTAACGACCCTTGGAAGAGACGTGGAGGTCACAGTAGCTTAACAAGACGATTTTAATGCCCCTTGCAAGAGCCATGCAGTACAGCATATTAAAAACATTATTCCCATTATTGGGGAGTGGGTCTCCCATAGTCTTTGCCTATGCCTTCCAAGCAAAAGCTGCCAAAAATTAGGAAGGGGGAACTTGCAATGTCCCTTACAAGAGCCATGCAGTACAGCATATTAAAAACATTATTCCCATTATTGGGGAGTGGGTCTCCCATAGTCTTTGCCTATGCCTTCCAAGCAAAAGCTGCCAAAAATTAGGACAGAGGAACTTGCAATGCTGGAAACATGGACCATGGTCACCCTGGTGGTATAGTGGTCGTGGAGGCTGAGGATAAGGAGAAGAGCAAAAAACAGCCGAAATGAGAAAGCGTATACCCATGTGTGGGTGTGAAGCGATGCATGGGAATACACCTCCCGAAATAACACAGTGGATTTGACTTTATGTTACTCTGCTGTCATTTGGTGGTGATGAGAAGTCTGGCCCAATCCAGCCCTTGTTCATTTTGATAAGGGTCAGCTTGTCAGCACTGTCAGTTGACAGGCGAGTGCGCTTATCAGTTATAATTCCCCCAGCGGCACTAAAAACACGCTCCGATAACACGCTAGCGGCAGGGCAGGCCAGGACCTCCAAGGCGTACAGAGCGAGTTCATTCCAAGTGTCCAGCTTGGATACCCAATAATTAAAAGGCACAGAGGAATCATGGAGGACGCTGGTACGATCGGCAAGGTACTCCCTCACCATCTTTTGAAACTTTCCACTCCTTGTGAGAGTACCCCGCGCCTCAGGGCCTGTAAGCTGGGCGGGTGTCAGAAAACTGTCCCAGAACGTTGACAGTGTTCCCCTGCCTCTGCTGGATTGGAGTTGCATCTCTCTCGCCTGTACGCCTTGGTTGGGCAACGAACTGTGACCTCTGCCGCTAGCGTGTTCAGATGGGAATTTTTTTAAGAGTTCTGCAGCAAGGGCCTTCTGGTATTGCCCCATTTTTGTAGACCTCTCCACCTCAGGAATAAGAGAGTGAAAGTTCTCCTTGTAGCGGGGGTCTACAAGTGTCACCAACCAGTAATGACTGTCACCCAACATTTTGACAACGCGAGGGTCACGGTTAAGGCAGCGTAATATAAAGTCAGCCATGCGTGCCAGACTGGTAACGGGCAAGATTTCCGTGTCCTCACCAAGATGACGACTGACCATGCTCTCCTCCTCCTCCTCCTCTTCCTCCTCCCCCCTGTCCTCAGTCCACCCACGCTGAACCGACGGTATGACACTTGTACAGGTACTACCGTCTACAACGCATGATAGCAGCTCCTGTTCTTCCTCCTCCTCCTCTCCCTCATTGTCCCCCAATGCACGTTGGGATGAGATGAGGCTGGGCTGTGTGTAATCGCCCGCTATGGCTTCTTGATCCATCTCATCATACTCTGGCTGCAATGCCTCCTCTTTAATTCTCTGCAGAGAGCGTTGCAAAAGACAGACAAGTGGGATACTGACACTAATGATGGCGTCATCGCCACTCACCATCTTGGTAGCCTCCTCAAAGTTTGTCAGGATGGTACATATGTCAGACATCCAGGTCCACTCCTGAGGTCTTATGTGTGGAGTCTGACCTGAATATCGACGGCCTAGTTGCAGCTGGTACTCCACAACTGCTCTCTTCTGCTCACAAATCCTTTGCAACATGTGGAGGGTAGAGTTCCAACGTGTGGAGACATCACACACCAGTCGGTGTGCCGGAAGCTGCAAACGCTGCTGCAACACAGCAAGGGCGACGGAAGCTGTAGCCGACTTGCGAAAATGAGCTGACAGGCGGCGTACTTTCACGAGCAGATCTGGCAACTCGGGGTACGATTTAAGAAACCGCTGAACCATGAGGTTAAGCACATGAGCCAGGCATGGTACGTGTGTGATCTCACCTCGCCTCAGAGCCGCCACCAGGTTACGGCCATTGTCACACACGACCATGCCGGGATGTAGGTTCAGCGGTCTCAGCCACAGATCTGCCTGCTCTTTCACAGCTGTCCACAACTCACAAGCAGTGTGAGGTTTATCACCTAAGCTTATGAGTTTCAGCACAGCCTGTTGCCGCTTGGCGGAGACAGTACTGCAATGCTTCCAGCTTGTAACTGATGTGGTGATATCTGAGATGGAGGCTGAACATGAGGAGGAGGAGGAGGAGGATGCGCAGGAGCTGTACACTGTGGGGGCAACTCTGACTGACATAGGGCCCGCAATCCTCGGTGTGGGGAGGATGTGTTCCGTCCCAAGGGCCGACTGGGTCCCGGCTTCCACTATGTTTACCCAGTGTGCCGTCAGAGAGATGTACTGTCCCTGGCCACAAGCACTTGTCCACATGTCCGTTGTCAGGTGGACTCTCCCAGTAACTGCGTTGTTGAGGGCACGGCAGATGCTTTGGGACACGTGCTTGTGTAGTGCGGGGATGGCACACCGGGCAAAATAGTGTCGGCTGGGGACCGAGTACCGAGGGACGGCCACCGCCATAAGATTGCGGAAGGATTCCGTCTCCACCAGCCTAAAAGGCAGCATTTCCAATGCAAGCAGTCGTGAAATGTGCGAATTTAGGACTGTGGCCTGTGGGGCGTTAGCTGCGAATTTCCGCTTTCGTTCAAAGGTCTGGGATATGGACAATTGAACGCTGCAGTGGGACGTGGACGTGGACATTGATGCTGTTTCTTGAGAAACTGCCATAACAAGTGAAGACTGAGAGGAGGGGGCATCTTTACATGCAGTATGGACAGGGGATTGCCTTGCACACACAACAGGGGGTTCTATTGCACGCACAACAGTGGAAGAAGCAGTGGTGACACCCGCTGACACTGGTCGTGGACCCTGGGTTTCGCCCCACAAAGTCGGGTGCTTTGCTGCCATGTGCCTGTTCATGCTGGTGGTGGTCAGGCTGGTAGTTTTGTCACCCTTGCTGATGCTGGCATGGCAGGTGGAACATATGGCCTTTTTGGGGTTATCAGCAGAGTCTTTAAAAAAATTCCAGACTCTGGAAGACCTACTGCTTGTACTGGCAACGTCCCTCGTGTTGGTGTTATGGGAAACGGTTGCCTGCCTTCTGTCTGCGGCCACCACACTGCTTCTTCCTGCCTGTTGGGGTACTCTGCCTCCCTCCCTCTGTGTGCTGCTGGCCTCACTCTGCATATCCTCCTTCCACGTTGGGTCAGTTACTAGATCATCCACCACCTCCTCCTCTTCCACTTGCGCACCACGATCCTCCTCCTCACTTCCTGGCAATTGTGTCTCATCATCGTCCACCTCTTGTGACAGATTGCCAACGTCGACTTCCTGTGGCCGTGGCTGTTCAAATATTTGGGCATCGCAACATGGGATCTCCTCTTCCACCACTTCAAGCGTATCAGGCGAGGGGCCCAAATATGGAAATGGACCAGTGAACAGCTATTCAGAGTGTCCAAGTGTGGGATCACTTGCTGTCTGACGATACTCGGCATGGTGGGAGGAAGGAGCATCAGGGTGAGGAGGAGTATGCGGTCGAGACTCACGGCTACTAAGAGTTGACCGTGTGGAAGACAGACCGGAGGTGGTGGTGCCCAGGTAACTGGAAGTATTGTCTGCTATCCAATTAATAACCTGTTCACACTGATCAGTTCTCAATACTGGTGTTGTTCTGTGCTTCCCTAGTAATTCGGTCAAGAAGTGGGAGCGAGAAGATGTGGCTGTTGGTTGTGGCACATTTTCACCTTGGCCACGGCCCCGTCCTCTGCACGAACCATCACCAGAACGTCCACTTCCACGTCCCTTGCCACGCGCCTTGCCCATTGTAAATGAAGTAAAATAGCTTACACTTGCACTATCAATGGAAAAAGGGTAATAAAGAGTAGATTAGAACCGTGGAAGAGGAAAACCACAGTTATTGTTTACTGGGGTATACCACACTTTTTTAAATAGAGATATTTGCGGCTGAACAGTGAGCGACACACTCAAACTGCTTTTTTTTTAGATACCAATGGCCCAAAACTGGATAGTACAGCGATTTGACCCGTGGAGGAATGATGGGCGCAACCTAAATACATATTTCAGATAAGTCCTATTTTTGATCATGTTATTGTCTTGATAAAGTATTTTGGAATGGAGTATCAGCTTATCATATAAACTCAAACTGTGAGGGGGATTAGCACTGTTAACCTTGTGAATATTATACTGTAATATGTGTAAAGCATCTGATTAAGGACTCCACATATAGGGTTGAGCCCTTGACATGTATGTGGTATATTGATGCAGTTTGGGAAATAATAGATATGTATTCATAAGTCCCACCTACAATAACCTTCTCCTGCTGTTTTTAAAATTAGTGACCTATTATGTATAGGCTGTTTTTTGTTCAAGTTCACACCTATATATTATATATCAAGTAGTGAAAGATTATCGTTGTAGTGCCGGCGTCCCTGCCCTCTGCTAGGCAGGGACGCTGCTCCCCTCACCGCTCTGCCCCGTGCCCGGCGTACCTCTCCCGCTCTGCTGTCAGCGCGCGCTCCTTCCCGGCGTCCTCCTCCCGCTCTGCTCTCAGCGCGCGCTCCTTCCCGGCCCCTGTGCTTAGGGCGCGCGCGCTCCCCTCCTCTTAAAGGGGCCGCGCGCGCCGTCCTAAGGAGTCCCCGGCCAATGGCCGGAGGACTTCATCATATATAAGGCACCTCCTCCAAAATGGAGGTGCCCGAGCAATGTTGTTTGCACCTGTGTCTCACCTTTGCTTCAGCCCTCAGGTCCCGTTGCCAGTTACCTGCCAGTTACCTGTCAGATTCCTGCCTGATTACTTGCTACCTGTCTGCTAGTCTGAGGTCCGACGGTCTGCCTTACTACTCCTGTCAGTCTGTCTAAGGACCAGCCTGCCCGCTCACCTGGGAGCGCACCTCAGCTACCTGCCTGCTTGCCTGAGGTCCGACGGTCTGCCTTACAACTCCGGTCAGTCTGTCTATGGACCAGCTTGCCCGCTCACCTGGGAGCGCTTCTCCGTTACCTGCCTGCTTGCCAGCCCGGAGGCTCCGCTGTCACGTGCTGTGACCACCAGCTACTCCACACTCTTGCCCGCTCACCTGGGAGCGCTTCTCCGCTACCTGCCTGCTTGCCTGCCCGGAGGCTCCGCTGTCACGTGCTGTGACCACCAGCTACTCCAGACTCTTGCCCGCTCACCTGGGAGCGCTTCTCCGCTACCTGCCTGCTTGCCTGCCCGGAGGCTCCGCTGTCACGTGCTGTGACCACCAGCTATTCCTGAGACTCTTGCCCGCTCACCTGGGAGCGCTTCTCCGTTACCTGCCTGCTTGCCTACCTGGAGGCTCCGCCGTCACGTGCTGTGACCACCTGCTATTCCAGAGACTCTCGCTTGCTCACCTGGGAGCACACATTCTTCATCTGCCTTGCTAGCCTACCTGGAGGTTCAGCCATCACAGGTCGTACCTACCCCTTTATCCAGAGACTGCCCCGATCACTTGCCGTGTCCTCCTGCCCGTACACCCAGAGACTGTCCTGGTCACCTCCTGTGACTACCTGCCTGGTCGCCACCCGCTCCCTTACAAGGACCGCCCCCTTGTATTGTAGCCCAGAGGTTCCGCCTCCCAGACCCGTTACAATCGTCTTCAGTAAGAAGGTGTGAAAATAGGAAAAATTAATCATGATGAATGTATATTTCTGCCTGCACTAGGTCACTTTTTATGGGCACTTTACGAGCACTTTTTGTATGTTATATTTGTCAAATATGACTATTAAAGATTATCTTTCATAATAAATAGATAAAAGGGCTTTTTGTGCTAGTTGGTAAAAGATATTCCCTTTATATATGGAATCAAGACTTTGTGATCTTATTTACTGGGGTATACCACACTTTTTTAAATAGAGATATTTGCGGCTGAACAGTGAGTGACACACTCAAACTGCTTTTTTTTTTAGATACCAAAGGCCCAAAACTGGATAGTACAGCGATTTGACCCGTGGAACTGCGAAACCACACTGGGATGTCGGGCCTACACAAGACTATTTTCAACAGATATATTTTTGTGTCACAACAGTCAGGAGACACTACTCTTATTCTTTACGGAAAAAACTACCAAAAGCTGAATAATAGAGATTTTTTACCGTGGGATGGCAAAACCACAGTTATTGTTTACTGGGGTATACCACACTTTTTTAAATAGAGATATTTGCGGCTGAACAGTGAGCGACACACTCAAACTGCTTTTTTTTTAGATACCAAAGGCCCAAAACTGGATAGTACAGTGATTTGACCCGTGGAACTGCGAAACCACACTGGGATGTCGGGCCTACACAAGACTATTTTCAACAGATATATTTTTGTGTCACAACAGTCAGGAGACACTACTGTTTTTCTTTACGGAAAAACTACCAAAAGCTGAATAATAGAGATTTTTTACCGTGGGATGGCAAAACCACAGTTATTGTTTACTGGGGTATACCACACTTTTTTAAATAGAGATATTTGCGGCTGAACAGTGAGCGACGCACTCAAACTGCTTTTTTTTTAGATACCAAAGGCCCAAAACTGGATAGTACAACGATTTCACCTGTGGAAGTGCGAAACCACACTGGGATGTCGGGCCTACACAAGACTATTTTCAACAGATATATTTTTGTGTCTCAACAGTCAGGAGACACTACTGTTTTTCTTTACGGAAAAAACTACCAAAAGCTGAATAATAGAGATTTTTTACCGTGGGATGGCAAAACCACAGTTATTGTTTACTGGGGTATACCACACTTTTTTAAATAGAGATATTTGCGGCTGAACAGTGAGCGACACACTCAAACTGCTTTTTTTTTAGATACCAAAGGCCCAAAACGGGATAGTACAGCGATTTGACCCGTGGAACTGCGAAACCACACTGGGATGTCGGGCCTACACAAGACTATTTTCAACAGATATATTTTTGTGTCCCAACAGTCAGGAGACACTACTGCTTTTCTTTACGGAAAAAGCTACCAAAAGCTGAATAATAGAGATTTTTTACCGTGGGATGGCAAAACCACAGTTATTGTTTACTGGGGTATACCACGCTTTTTTAAATAGAGATATTTGCGGCTGAACAGTGAGCGACACACTCAAACTGCTTTTTTTTTAGATACCAAAGGCCCAAAACTGGATAGTACAGTGATTTGACCCATGGAACTACGAAACCACACTGGGATGTCGGGCCTACACAAGACTATTTTCAACAGATATATTTTTGTGTCACAACAGTCAGGAGACACTACTGTTTTTCTTTACGGAAAAAACTAACAAAAGCTGAATAATAGAGATTTTTTACCGTGGGATGGCAAAACCACAGTTATTGTTTACTGGGGTATACCACACTTTTTTAAATAGAGATATTTGCGGCTGAACAGTGAGCGACACACTCAAACTGCTTTTTTTTTTAGATACCAAAGGCCCAAAACTGGATAGTACAGCGATTTGACCCGTGAAACTGCGAAACCACACTGGGATGTCGGGCCTACACAAGACTATTTTCAACAGATATATTTTTGTGTCACAACAGTCAGGAGACACTACTGTTTTTCTTTACGGAAAAACTACCAAAAGCTGAATAATAGAGATTTTTTACCGTGGGATGGCAAAACCACAGTTATTGTTTACTGGGGTATACCACACTTTTTTAAATAGAGATATTTGCGGCTGAACAGTGAGCGACGCACTCAAACTGCTTTTTTTTTAGATACCAAAGGCCCAAAACTGGATAGTACAGCGATTTCACCTGTGGAAGTGCGAAACCACACTGGGATGTCGGGCCTACACAAGACTATTTTCAACAGATATATTTTTGTGTCACAACAGTCAGGAGACACTACTGTTTTTCTTTACGGAAAAAACTACCAAAAGCTGAATAATAGAGATTTTTTACCGTGGGATGGCAAAACCACAGTTATTGTTTACTGGGGTATACCACACTTTTTTAAATAGAGATATTTGCGGCTGAACAGTGAGCGACACACTCAAACTGCTTTTTTTTTAGATACCAAAGGCCCAAAACGGGATAGTACAGCGATTTGACCCGTGGAACTGCGAAACCACACTGGGATGTCGGGCCTACACAAGACTATTTTCAACAGATATATTTTTGTGTCCCAACAGTCAGGAGACACTACTGCTTTTCTTTACGGAAAAAGCTACCAAAAGCTGAATAATAGAGATTTTTTACCGTGGGATGGCAAAACCACAGTTATTGTTTACTGGGGTATACCACGCTTTTTTAAATAGAGATATTTGCGGCTGAACAGTGAGCGACACACTCAAACTGCTTTTTTTTTAGATACCAAAGGCCCAAAACTGGATAGTACAGTGATTTGACCCATGGAACTACGAAACCACACTGGGATGTCGGGCCTACACAAGACTATTTTCAACAGATATATTTTTGTGTCACAACAGTCAGGAGACACTACTGTTTTTCTTTACGGAAAAAACTAACAAAAGCTGAATAATAGAGATTTTTTACCGTGGGATGGCAAAACCACAGTTATTGTTTACTGGGGTATACCACACTTTTTTAAATAGAGATATTTGCGGCTGAACAGTGAGCGACACACTCAAACTGCTTTTTTTTTAGATACCAAAGGCCCAAAACTGGATAGTACAACGATTTGACCCGTGGAACTGCGTAACCACACTGGACTGTCGGGCCTACACAAGACTATTTTCAACAGATAGTGCAAAACAATACTTCTGTTTCTCTAGCCTACACCAGACTATTTTCAACAGTTATATTTGTGTCTGAAAAATCAGAGACATGCTTTTTTTGGGGGGGGGGGGAGGGAGGGGGGACACACCAAAAGGTTAATAAGACGGGTATTTGTACAGTGTGAGGGAGAAAAAAAAAGGAGGATTTAGATGGAAAAAAAAGGATTTTTCCTGGCCCCTGACACCTGGTGCTAAGTCCAGCAATTTGAGCAACAGGAGCACACAGGACTGTAATGCAGCGTTTGCTGGTATAACCACTGTGTCTCCTATACAGCCTGCTTGCCTGCCTGCCTGGTATCTGGGATGGATATTAGTCCTGAAAAGGACTGTTTGTTTGTTCTGGCAGCCTTTACAGACCCTACACTAACTATTTCGCAGTTTATATCTCTCCCTAAATCAGCAGCGCTGTCCCTACACTGTCTAATCCGGAGCGACTGTGTCCAAGATGGCGGCGCCCGGTTTTAAATACTCGAGGTGACGCTGTGCGGCCAGCCAATCACTGTAATGCCCACAACCAACATGGCTGCAGCATTACAGTGACTGGCTGGCAATCCCTGCATGTTCATTGGCTCTGTAAAGAGCGCCAAACATGCAGGGCGGAGACCCGAGCTCCCCCCCGAGTAACCCGGAAATGCTCGGTGCTCGCCGAACATCCCGAGTAGCGTGATGCTCGGGCAAGTACCGAGCAGTGTCGAGCATGTTCGCTCAACACTAAAGTTTACCACTAGCATGAAGTATTATGTGTCACTTAAAACAGACTCAGAATCATTATGATCCATTGAAGCATTCCAGAGTTATTACCACATAAAGGGACACTTTTAAAATTTGGCCTTATCAGGAAGGTGAAAACAGGTTCGTGCATGAAGTAGCTAAAAATGACTTATTTCTTCTGAATAAAATGGAGCTTTTAATAGCAAGTAAATTGCAAAGTTGCTTGATTTTACAAGCACTTTGCTATTTTACACATTAGGAAACATAGCAATAACCCTTTAAGAAAAATGTCTGAAGTTGTAATAACTGGGTTCTGTTAACTGTGGATATATTGAGTTAACACTGGGTCTATGCACTGATCACAGTTATTCAGTGTTATATTTTGGAAACTCATTGCTCAGATTTGAGAGTTGTTTTAACAAACAATCGTGCAGCTGCATTGAGATAAAAAATATGCTGGGTAATAGAGCTTAGTGAGGAAAACAATATAAATCAAAGGAGATTGTATTTAATGACAAAAATGAACTTGACTAATCACTGTTTTTATTTGCTGCCAAAGAAACATAATAGACAAAATCAGCACTGTCTCAACAAAATAATTAATATAATACAACTCGTACTAAAGAGCTAGAATCTTCCCAATTCTGGCAGCCTTGAAAGCTCAGCTAAAAGTTCACTTTTCAGGAAATAAATACAGGAAAAAATCCACATAACTTGGTTGCTAAATATTAGCACTTTCACTTGTATCCTCTCTACAATATACCACAAAAAGTAGTCTGGAGATATGTCAATTGATTCCCTCAATGAATGAATCTTCGCAATATTGATAAAGTGTGAATTAGGCCATGTTCACACGTTCGGTATTTGATCAGTATTTTACATCAGTATTTGTAAGCCAAAATGAGGAGAGGAACAATCAGAGGAAAAGTATAATAGAAACACGTCACCACTTCAGTATTTATCACCCACTCCTGGTTTTGGCTTACAAATGCTGATGTAAAATACTGACCAAATACTGAACGTGTGAACGTGGTCTTAAAGTGCTAATAAGCTATTTTTTTAACAGAATGGATACAGTTGTTCTTAATAGGGCTGGCCACTACTTTTCATTGATGGCTTTTCCTTTGAGTAATCCATCAATTTCTCATCGGTGGGTTGCAACACCAAGCACTCCTGTTGATCAGCTGTTAACAGTGCAAGCCGAAAGTTCTCAGATCCTGCTGGAACTTATTTTCTATAGTGGCCATGGTCGGGTACTGCAGATTGGGGGTTGATCCACTATAGTTTTGATTGAGCTGTGGTGTTTTGGCAGCATTCGAGAAATACTAACAACTTCTGACTATTGCCAGTGGTTGTCTGCACTTTCTGTACCTGCATAAGTAGGAACAGTTGTTAGAGTTCTCTTTGGGAAACAAAATTGTTTTTTATCAGGCAGCCAAGCACCTGCCATTTTGCTGAATCTGCAGAGAAGCGAAGTACAAAAAAATCAGCATTTTGGAGGATGCGGATTTTTTTAGAATTCAAGAAGAATTCAATTCCACTCAAATGTATTTGCTCATCTCTGATTCTCATGGAAGCCAATATTTTATATCAGGGTGTATAATTTGTGCCACGTAGAGGGAAAACTTTTGAGAATGATTTATTCCCAAGTCTTTTGCTAGTTACAGCAGCCTAACTTGGTTGTTATCGATCCCTTCCTGCAAAATTAGGTAACATTATGTCACAATTGCAGGTGATTTACTACAATATGACATTCAGTTACATCAGAGGGATGGAACAGGCTCGGCTCAGGTGTTGTGCCTGTACCATCTACAGCAGGTGGAGGCTTTTACAAACAGTCATGCTCCTGCTGCAAGTGCTGAGGTGAGATATAGTGCTGATCTCTTTAACCCCTCATATGACACTGTTTCAGCCCATCAGCACCCCAGCAGTGCAATTTCAGGATAACGATGTTTGCTATGGCAATAAGGAGTCATGACTGTCTGCCATATCTATCAGCCAGTCAAATTTCATTGAGGGAGGGCCTGATTTTCTTACTGTAATTCAAAGAGTGACAGTGGAGATAATACACTGTTATTAATGTGATCAAAGGATTGCAGGTACAAGTTCCCTTCTGGGACCAGTAAGTATTGGAAAAAAATATTTTTAAGTGTAAAAAAAAGATATAAATATAAACACCCCAAGTCCCAGTTTTAATAATAAAATAAGGTTTAATTAAAAAAAAAACAATCTATTGTAAAAATAACAACTATTTGACATTGCCACATTCATAATGACCTGTACTATAAAACTGTCTAATTATTTATTATGCACGGTGAATGCTGTAAAAAAATAAGAAAAACTCTGCCAGAATTGCTGTTTCTGTTCATCTTGCCTGACAAGAAATTAAATAAAAAGTGATAAACACATGTATCCCACAGTAATACCTATAAAATCTATAGACATTCTGCAAAAAAGAAACTCTCGTACAGCTCTGTGTTTAAAAAAATTAAAACATTAGGGCTTTTACAAAACGAGAACAAATAAAAAAAAATTATTTCTTGTGCTAATGCAGAAAACCCCCCAGAACAAAACAATATAAATTGGTATCACTGTAATCATATCAACACACAAAATGAATTAACATGTCAGTTATTGCATGGTGAACAATATAAAAAATGAAACTAAAATTTTAGATTTATTGTTTTTTGTTTTTGCCTCCTACCAAAAAATGAATTAAAATAATCAAAACGTTCTATGTACCTAAGTACCTACAGTAAATATTGCACTAGGAAAAACTACATCTTCTCCTGAAAAAAATACCCCCTTGAAACTTCATTTATTGAAAAATAAAAAAATAATGGGGATCAGAATATATTGACCAAAAAAAAAAAAAAATATATTTTTAAAGTCTTTTTTTTGCACAAAAGTGGCAAAGTATAAACAAACTTGTATAAATGTAGTATTGGTGATTGTACCAAGGTGTAAAATAAAGATAATATGGCAATTATATTGAATGATGAATGGTGTTTAAAAATAAAGTTCAGAATTAAATTTCTTTGTTACTTTTCCTGCCCAAAGAGCATTATACAAAAGTGATAAAAAAGTTGAATATATCACAAAATGGTATCAATAAAACCTACAATTTGCCACACAAAAAACAAGCCCTCATACAGTTACCCTGTTGGAAAATTGTACAAATTATGACTCTAACTATGGGACCCAAAAGCAAATGACTTTTTCGCAAGAGTATATTTATTGTACAAAATAATAAAATATAAATAAAACTACAGAAGTTTTTCATCGCTGTGAATAGTGTAAAATTTTAAACACAAAAAAACAATGGCAGAATTTTTGTTTTGTTTATATTCCTTCCCATAAAAAGTTAATAAAAGTTTGTTAATTATTTATATGTAGCCAAAAAAACCCCAAATAAGTCCACATATTGAAAACAAAAGTTATGGCTCTTGGAACGCAACAATAGAAAAGTGAAAAAAAATAGTCTGGCATTAAGGCCAAACCTAGTTGTGACATCATGGGGTTAAAGGAGTTTTTTTAAGTGCACATGGGCCAAAAAAAACCTTGTTCTTCATTAATAAAAAAATTTAATTTTAGAATAAAATCGTTCCTAAATTATGACCTTCATCATGCAGTGTATATTATACTGTATACTGCATTTGTTGTGACATTTTTTATGTCAGCTGCACAATTACAAAAGTTACAATTTTTGATCATAAAAATGTAAAATATACGGAGACGAAAGCATCAGGAGCAGCCAAACACTTTATTGAAAAACAAAATGGAAATCTTGAGTATTTTTCTTTCTTTGCTATTGAAGAGGTGCATAAATCATTTAGAAGTGAAAATTGGATCATACGCGTTCTAACCATAGAAGTGTTCTAGATTTTATGATTAGCTACCAGAACGCCCTTTGGTATGAACTTTAAGAATCATTTATCATTTATCTAATAAAGTGGAATGAAATAATGAAGTAATTTATTGTTTTTCTAAGAAATGCTGGATTTCGTGATGGATTTCACTTATTTTGATGCCCTGCTGGCCTGCAGGTTCCTTGCATTTCAGTGGATGGAGATGAATAGCTGGACATTTGATTTTATTACCTTGTAAACATTTCAGATCTCGATTTTGTTGTTCTAGTTGTCTGCAACTTGCCTGTATGCCTGCAGCAGTGTGGTATGATTGGGATTCTACTTGGGGGAATACCTAAAAGTAATTTTTTAATTCTTGTGAAAAATCCAAAGCATAGGCACAAGAATTTTTTTAACCCTTTAAATACCGGGCAATTTTTCATTTTTGCATTTTCGTTTTCTACTCCTCTTCTTTCAAGGGCCATAAAACTTTTTTAGTTCTCTGTCAACATAGCTGTAATAGGGCTTGATTTTTGCATGAAAAATTGTAGTTTTGAATGGTGCCATCTATTTTATCATAAAATGGAACATGGAAAAAGAAAATTAAGAGTGTGATGAAATAGTGAAAAAAAATTCAACTCTGAAATTGTTTTTTGGGTTTTGTTTTTACAGCATTCATTTTGAGATAAAAATGTTCCTGAAATATGATTATTTATGTGAAGGGCTTTATCTCGGACGAGTCATAGCCATGATTTTATGCACCAATGTTATTCTATGGGGCTTTGCACATGTCCAGTTTTTTGCTCGAACCAAGACATCTGAGGAAAAAACTGGAGACATGTCCGATTTTGATCCGCGTATCGGATCAAAATCAGCAGTGCAAATCTATGGGTCTGTGAAAAACATCAGACCGCACTCGGATGATATCTGAGTGTGGTCTGATTTTCACATTTCCTCTACACATTTGAGAAATACTGATGCAACTCTGATCAAACTCTGTTGAAAATCTGATCAGAGTCTGATCAGAATAATTGGATTGCTTTTCTCAGATGGAGAGAAAATGGTTGAGTGAACCTACCCTCAGTATGATTACAGCGATTCCAAACTTGTATGGATTAATTTAATGCAAAAAATTCAAAATTTTGTAAAAACAAATAATTGAGGTTTGGGTCACCATTTTTTGATACCTGATAGCTTTAATTGAGTTATCATGATGCTTTGATCACTTTTTATTGAATTCTTTTATGGAGGTGGTGACCACAAAATGTAATTCTGCTGTTTTGATCTTTTTTTCATTGCAGCTTTTACTGTATGAGTCAATTAATTTTGTATTTTGATAAATTATGGAGGTGATGCAAATTTTTATATTTTTTAAAACATTTTTTTCACTTTTATTTTAAGTCTCCTAAGGGTACTTGATCCTGTCATTGTCCGATTACTTATATTAAGTACTGCAATACCATGGTATTGTTCTACATAGTGAAAATCTTCGTCTCGTACGAAGATCAGGCTGTGGCTTAGCTTCACAGGAGTGCCAAGAGGAGACACTTAGGAGACCCCTGGCTGCGACCCTCTGAGTTTGGTAGATGCGTGTGAGCACTGGCATACATTCTGTTTAAATGTGCTGTCAGAGGTTGACAGCGGCATTTAAATGGTGAACGATCAAAACTTACTACAACTCCTACAGTTACAGGCAGTTGCCTGTTATGTAGCACAGCGGGCTTCTGCTGTTAGACACAGATGCCGGCTATGTAGTATATGTGATTTTTGTCAGGACAACAGTGGTGGTAAACAGGGCGGAGGAGCGGCATTGGTCCAGGATGTGAGTACAGATTTTTTTTACTTAATGCAGTACCTTAGAGAAATTGATAGGGGGTTGTCCAGTTGTCAACAATCCCTTTAAAGAGTCCTGTCAGCTGTCAGCAGGATTTTCTATGTGAACTACAGGCAGTGTCATGTTGGGGTAGCTGCACTGATTAATATGATACCTGAGGTGAAGAAATCTGTCTTGCGGTTCTTGTGTCCATGCTCTGGGGCAGGGCTGTAGGCAAGGTTTTATCTTGCTGCTCTAGACTAGATCAGCAAAATAAAACCTGCCCACAGGCCTGCCCCTATCTGTCTCTCTGTCTGGCTGTCTGTATGATAAGGAACATACTTGTGCTTCGAGACAGGCCTGTGGACAGGTATTTTTTTGCTGATCTGGCCTAGAGCACCAGGATAAGACCCTGTCTACAGGCATATCATTAACTCAAAACTGCAAACACTGATTACACCAGAACCACAAGATGGATTTCTTCACCTCAGGTATCATATTAATCAGTACAACAGCCCCAACATGACACTGCCTGTAGTTTACTTAGCAAAATCCTGGATTTTAAGTTAAAAATGTAAGAGTGATATGAACAGCATTCAGGGAGAGTCAAAAAAATAGTGTTATATAATTCGTCTTCATCATTTTGTTGTTAAAATTATGTAGGGATCCAATTATGATCATCACATTTCATTATGTTTTTAAGCATTTAGATAGATGCCACATGCATAGTTGCTGCGCGTGATTTTGGAGCAGTATAGTTTATAAGTACATATTTCTATAAAAAACAATCAAACGTGCAGTTATTTGGTTAGAACTTACATGTGTATAGCTTCATGTGAATTTTAGCATCTTGCCTTATGTTTACATTTTAGAAAAAATGCGGTCAAAGATGTTAAGTCTACTGTTTATCTAAAATACAAGTCATATTGCACAAGAACACTGAAGTACATATTTCTAAAACTTTTTTTTATTGTTATGCATGGTATTTTTGTTATTTCTAATGATAAGAATAATTTGGAGTGCACTCTGTGTCAATGGGATGGTTTTGAAAGCAGATCAGAGTGAGTCACAATAGATTTACAGGAAGCAATTTCACTGCACACTCCCAAAATGATGAAGATAAAAAAATGTATTTTGTAATTCCACAGGGTGAATGAAAATTTCGTCTCTAGCGATCCACATTGAATTTGGAGCTACAGAGCAGCCATGTTCAACCTCAAGATTCTTCAATTCCAGTACTGCCACTCTGTGATGAAGACTCGGGAGAGTTGAAATTTTGTATGTAGTTGCTTACAGTACAGAATTAAATTTCATACACCCTGTGGAATTAAAAAATAAACATCCTTTTCTTTGAATCATTTTGGGTGTGTGCAGTGAAATTGCTTATATTATGTCTAATAATCATAATATTGAAATACTAACCTAATTCAGATAACAAAAGAATATTATAAAATCTTTGAAACTTTTAGCATGACTAACCGTAGATAAAAGGCATGGTATCAGTGTAAAGAAAATCTGTATTTGTGTAAAAAAAACAACTGTAAAATTGACCAAAGAATATTCTTATATTCTTGGAAAATTGTTCATGTCTCATGTATTATTTTGGAGGATTGCTGTATGACCAAGTGAGAGCCTGTTTTCACCTTCCTCACGAGGCCAAATATTACAATTCTGACCAGTGTCAATTTATGCAGTAATAACTCTGGAACGCTTCAATGTATCCCAGTGATTCTGAGATTGTTTTTAGTGACACATTGTACTTTTTGTTAGTGGTAAATTTATGTTGATATTTTCACAAATAAATGCAAAAACGATCAGAATTTTGGCAAAAATGAAGCAAATTTCAAACTTTTAATTTTTATGCCCCTAAACCAGATAGTTATATCGCACAAAATAGTTAATAAATAACATTTACCACATGTCTACTTTACATCAGCGTCATTTTTGAAATTTAATTTGTTTCTGTTAGGATGTTAGAAGGGTTAAAAGTTGATCAGAAATTTGTAATTTTTCCAACAAAATTTATAAAACCAATTTTTTAGTTTTTTTTTACTTTGAGGGCCTATGTGACAGAAAATACCCAAAGGTGACACAATTTTAAAAACTGCTCCCCTCAAATTGCGTGAAACCACATTCAATAAGTTTATTAACCCTTCGGGTGTTTCACAGGAATTAAAGCAATTTGGAAGGAAAAAAAGAAAATGTAACTTTTTCCCACAAAAATAAAGCTTTAACCACAAATTTTTCATTTTCACAAATTTTACAGGAAAAAATTTGACCACAAAATTTGTTGCGCATATTCTCCTGCGAACACTGATACCTCATATGTGGTGGAAAACAATGGTTTGGGCGAACAGCAAGGGAAGGAGAGCCATTTGACTTTGGAGTGCAAAATTGACTGGAATCGATAGTGGACGCAATGTCGTGTTTGCAGAGCCGCTGATGAGCTCAAACAGTGGAAACCTCCCACGTGTGACCCCATTGTGGAAACTACACCCCTCAAGGAATTTATTTAGAGGTGTAGTAAACAGCTTGAACCCACGTTGCTTCATAGAATTTTATTACGTTAAGCCGTGAAAATGAAAGAATACATTTTTCCCTCAAAAATGTTGGTCATGCCCCAAATTTTTCCTTTTCACAAGGGTAACAGGAGAAAATAGAACCTTCACAACTTCTTGTTTTCCTGAGTACACTGGTACGCCATATGCAAAAAAAAACTACTTTTTGTGTGCATGGAAAGGCTTGGAAGGGAATCAGCGCCATTTGAATTTTGGAGCGCAATTTTGACTGGAATAGAGAGAGAATGCCATGTCACATTTGAAGAGCTCCCGACATGCAAAAACAGCAGATAATCATTCAAGTGACCCCATTGTGGAAAGCTAATAAAGGTAACCGGATTGGAAGTGTTTCTGCGCTTTTAAGAGTTACAACAAAAATCTATGGTTGTCCTGAGGAAGGAGTTGGTGGACTCTGAAATGCGTTGACAATAAACAACCTACCATTTTATCTACTACTACTCGTGTCGTAACTCCAGAGAGAGCAGAAGCCCTTCCAATCTGGTTACATTTATTGAAATTCTAAGGATACTGCTCTATCTAGTCTTTAGGCTCCTTAAGTGTTGTGTCTCACACAACCTTACAAGGTGAGCTGTTGTACCTTTATTCATCAAACTTTTAACCTGGATAAGACCCTATTGTGCTCTTGCACTTCTTTAAATTTTGGAAACTACACTTCTCGAGAAATTTATCTAGGTGTGTAGTGAGCACTTTTAAACCTCAGGCAATTCACAAAATTGTATAACATTGGGCTGAGTAAATGGGAAATTATAATTTTTTCCAATAAAATGTTGCTTTTTTGCAAAGGTTTTAATTTTCAGAATGGGTAATCTGAGAAAACGAACATTACAATTTGTTATGCTATTTCTCCTGAGTACGCCAATACAAATCTGTCTGAGGGCCTATTAGCATCAGATAGGGACAGACGACGCTGAGCCGGGGCACCACTACGCAGGTTAAGGGTGCCAACTTCCGCAGTTAGGTAGGGTGACAAAACAAGGATTGTTTAGGATATTGATCCTTTCTTTTCAGACTTATCATTTTATATAAACTGTTATTTAGAGCATTTCAGGGTCATCTAGGTATTTTATACACTCTTATGCATAACTGAATAGCATCATTTCAGAGTTAGGTTTATTTTTTCCTGGTACATGCCATTACACCTTACCTATACCTGTCATAGGGCCCAATAGGGTCAGACAGGGACAGTCGATGCTGAGCCGGGGTGCCACTGCGTAGGTGAGGGTGCCAACATCTGCTGATAGGCAGGGTTTAGATAGGGTCTGTATAGGGATAATCTTCCCACCCCACCTGTGTGTATTATGTAGGATCTTTCTAAGGCTATGTGCCCACAATGCAGAAATGCTCAGGATTTTTTCCTGAGTGTTTCTGCATCTCCCTGGCAGAAAAAAACGCATGCGGATTGTACATGCGTTTTTCTGCCGGGGACATGCGGATGTGAAGCGTTCTTCACTTGCCTTTCCGCATGCGGGTTGACAAGCGCTTTCCAAGCGATTTTAGCATCACTTGGAAAGTGCTTGTCAAGTTGGTCACACTATATAAATCCATGCAAACATCATGGATTTATATACTGTGACCCGAGAGAATGTCAAAAAATAAAAAAATAAATCTATACTTACCCTCCGATGGCCTGCGCTGTCTTGCTTCACCGTCCCAGCTGCCGACAGCGGTAGACTGAAGGACCTGCCGACGTCAGCGTCGCGTGACCCGTCACATGACTCTGACGTCAGCGCAGGTCCTTCATTCCATCGCGAACTGCCGGCAAGCAGGGAGGAGCGCAGCGTGGGCCGCCAGAAGGTAAGTATATATTTATTTTTTATTTTATTCTTTTTTTTTACAGTTTTCTATGGTACCCAAGTCCTCTCCTCTAGACCTGGGTACCATCCACACATTAGAACGCATGGAATGTGCATCTACATATACAGTGATGCGTAATCCATGCGGTCTAATGCAAGTCAATGGCAGCGAAAACGCAGCACTTCTGCAAAATAATTGGTAGTGCTGCGTTTTTTCCCGCAATGATAATCCGCAACGGAAATTTCCGCAGCATGTGCACAGCACATGCGGATTATCATTGGGGCACATGGCAGGCCTTCTACCATGTGTATTTTAAGCGTTTCTGCAGCGTTTTTGCCGCTGCGGAAACGCTTAAAAAACGCAACGTGGGCACACAGACTGACTTTGGTTTTAAACTGTATGGTGTTTCGTATTACTTTTTAAGGAATTTAATAAAAATGATATTTTAGGAATTTATCTTATATTGGTGTTTGGAGTCTGTGATTTGATTTTCTTTTTTCCACACCCAAATTATTTTCAGTCTGTGAGTACGCCAATACCCCATATGCGGTTGAAAATAAACTTTGAGGCACAGTGCAAAGCGTAGAAGGGAAGAAGCGCAATATTAGAGTACAGATTTTACTGGAATGGTTTGAGGGTTCCATGTCACATTGGCAGAACCCCTGAGGTGCCAGAACAGCAGAACCCATTTACATGTATTGCCGATTTTGATCCCACTCTCAGATCAAACTGAGACATGTCTCTGATTTTTTCCGCTGACCATTCGGTCCAAGGAAACGACTGGACATGTGCACAGTGCCATGGAATATCATAGGTACGAGTGCTATCTGTGAAAACCACAGATAGCACTCGTACAAGAAAATCGGTCGTGTGTATGAGCCGGAACACTAAGATAAGGAAATTTCTGTGCAAAGGTCATGCACATGTACATAGTCAATGAGTTCCTGAGGCAAGACTGTTTCAGTTAGAGCTCCAGAAGACATGTTTTCCAAAAATTAAAGACAACATTTAATTAGAAAAGTAAATAATGGCATTCAAAATGTCATGTTTGGGCTACTTTGTTGCATTGAGATCTAGGCAGATTGCCATCTACTATACAATTGTGGCAAAATTTTTGAGACTGACAAATTTTGGTTGAAAATGCGGCCTTCAGCACTCTTCTAGCAGAGTGACGCCAGGTCCAAAACCAAGGAACCCACTTGATATTAATGCAAATATGAAGACAGTAAACAGCGTCCAAGCCAGGTGGTAACATATCAAAAAATGGTTTAAATAGTTTATTGTGCCAAATACATAATAGCTACATGTAACATGTACCAATGGGTCCTGCTTTAACTGCATCCTGCTGTGAACTGGTGCTTTAACTATACATTGAGTTTTTTTCAGTAATGTGTTGTGCTTTTTTTTCAGTGAAATATATTCTTTTACGCACAGATTTCAGCAGCAGAAGGGAAGGAAGTGAGACACAGATTCTCTACTTCGTGGGTAGGCGGAGCCCCATAGGATAGTCACCTCAGATTGGAAAAAGACGACTGGCCCCTCCAGTATATAGGCTCCTCCTACTCCCATGTTCATCAGTCTTTTTATCTGAGGTCTCAGAGGATAGTCGCTGCTTCGGCAGCGCCTCAGAAGAGTTGTTATTTTATATCCAGCGAGTCCTGGACCCCCCGTGGTCTAGAGGTCTCTGGGGGTCTCGGCGCTGCTGAGACCCCTGACCCTCCCCTGGCAGCTCTGTGTACCCCTTGAGGAGGTTCCCACTTATGCCTGCCGGCCCCGGGAGATACAGGGCGCTCCCTGGCGGAGGCGCACACCACACATCTGAGAGGGTCCCTGCGTGCTCCGCCATAGGGGGAGCAAAGGGCCATGGCGCCACACATCCCTGAGGATCCCTGTGGCGTTCAGCCGGGTAAGTGCTCTTTGGTCTAAAGAGTATCTTTGACGGCTACGGCAAGTGTACTGCCTGTGTGCTTCTTGTCTATTTCAGACGCTGCCTTGACTGGGGAGCAGAGACGGAGGCCAGTAATTTTTATTTTTATTTTTTATTTGCGCATACTTTTTCGTTTTTGCTTCCTGCCTTCATTGAGGCAGGAAGCTCCCTGTATTGGCGCGCGTTTTCTTGCTTTTATTGACTTGCTTCCTGCCTTCATAGAGGTAGGAAGTTTTCTGCCCTCATTTTTTGTTTGAATAAGGCGGGGGCGTGGCCTAGCGGGGGCGTGGCCTAGCGGGGGCGTGGCTTAGCGTCTCCTGGCTTCCTGCCGTCATTACTTAGGCAGGAAGCGCTTGGTTGAGTGTGCGCTGGCGGTCCCTGCTTCTCCCTCCGGCGTCCAGCGGCGCCTCCTGCTCTCTGCTCCCCGTCCGTCCACACACTTAGGAGGAGCGGTCGCCGCAGTATCGGTGAGTCCCCTCTACCTCTGGCAGGGGTTCTTTGTCAGTGCTGTCTCTCCAGGCTACCTATTAGGAGTCCTCAGGAGCACTGCCGCTTTCTCTCCTAAAGCTATTTACTTCACTGACCTTTTAGGCTGTGTAGTATTATAGTTGCTGTGATGTTAACCCCTTCTGAAAAAGTGGAACTTTAGGGGAAGCACATGGTGTTTAAGGGAGTTTCCCCCTATTGATTTTTTGCTCCGCATTTCTGGGGTAGCTCTTTTCTAAGGGTGAGCTTTAACCCTTCAGAGCCTGTTGCATATATATAAAAAAAAAATATATATATATATATATATAAAAAAAAAGTGAGTTTTGAAAACAGGCTGTGCAGCTTTCACACTTTTTTGCCATCCTTGTTGTACATCCTGGCATCTGGTGTGGGTGGCATATCGGATCAGGGGCCTGGGAGTGCGGATCGGTCTCCTGATCCGTTTCAGGTTCAGTCGCACGCCTCTGATACACTCAGGCCTTCTACTACATCAAGTTCAACGCTCAGTGATGTTAAGGTGGAGGCGCTCACTCGCTCCATTGATAGTCTCTCTAGTAGTGTTGAGTAGTGTTGAGCCACCCCCGTAGTGTTCGAGTTCAGTTCGGTTCGTCGAACACCCGTGTGTTCGCCGAACTGTTCGTCGAACTGTTCGTCGAACACCTTCGAACACTGTTAAAACCAATGGCAGGCAAACAAAAACACATAGAAACACATAGAAAACACATTCAAAGGTGTCCAAAAGCTGACAAACTGCTCAGAAGACATAACTAACACATGGAAAAGTGACAAGTACATATAGTCATGCGAAAATAAAAGTGGTGAAGGAGTAAAAGGAGGGGGAGACACAGATATAGGCATGTCATGCCCTTCTAGAATCCAAAAAGTCAGAAGCCGACACGGCCAGTCCGCTCCTGCCCGTGCCACCTCCGTGTCGCCGGGTTTGTGCCAGAGCCGCGGTGAACCCTGATGGCCAGCCCCCCTCTCCCAATACTGGTGCCTGTCCGCTGGTGGGTCGAGCGAGCCCCCCTGTGGTGGAGGCAGCTCTAAGCTTTTTAATTTAAATTGTCTCTCTAATTTGAATGAATACACTTTAAATCCATTTACAAGGATCTATTGGAGGGCAAGTCTCATGCCAGCAGCCGCGTAATTCCAGCTCCAGTAGCGTCCACTAAAGCTGCTGCAGTTAAAAAGCTTTTATAAGGATCGAGCTCGGCTGTCCACCGCAAGGCATCCTACTGCCAGTCCCAGCCCCTATGCCTTGGGGTACCTCCTGATGCTCTTCACTGAGTATCCCATGGTCCCGAAGCATTTCCTTTGAAAAAATTAGGTGTCTAAACTACAGGTGGTGTAGCTTGCTTAACAGCCGGGATAATAAGCTGACTAGCAGACACTGCTACCAGGCACAAAGTATTTCCTGGGCTAGATGCAGTTAAAAATTTGTAATTAGATACTCTCGTTGGATGCTGAGAAAGCATTCCATAGAGTCTCCTGGCACGCCATATATGATTCTCTTAAAAAGCTTGGGGTAGGGGTCTAGGGGACCCTTTTATAGCCAAAATCACGGCCCTGTATCACAATACGTCACCTAGGCTGAAGATAAATGGAACTGTAGCACCCTGAGGGCTCGGTTGCTACAGAGGTATTGCACCTCACCCAGAGGTGTGATATCTCACTCTCAGGTAAGGATGGAGTGTGGATCAGGACCCGACACCTGCATGCATTACACCACATTGCCGTGGGGCAGGGCGACCAATATGCCTCTGAGATGGGCACGACAGTCCCTGTCCCTGGCTGGAGTGGGGGGAGGGAACACTGAGGAAGGGGAACCCTGTAGTGCAGGAGCAGGGAGGAAGCAGTTCCTGGGTGCATTGAGAAGGGAGTATAAAAGGTGGGCACCATCTTAGTTCAGTGCAGAGAAGTCTGAGCAGAAGTGGCAGGGAGCAGGGGCTCTGCATGAGCTCTGCTCCGGAGGCGGGCCTAGTAACAGAGGCCCAGGCCTGGAAGAGGGAGAAGGAAGGAAGAGGAGCGGAGAAGGCTCCAGGAACGAGGAATGAAGGGATCCCAGGGGTGCGGACGGGCGAGTCGCCACCGCACGCCCGAATCCACCTGCGTGGAGGGGTCAGGCCAAAGGGGGAGACTGGTCCCCGAAACTAGTGGAGGCAGGAAACGACCCTCAGCTAGAAACCGGAGGCTGTGACATTTTATGTGGCGCAGCCCCTCGCTACACCCGCTAGGAAGGCACCACATAGGGTCAGGGAAACTGGCGCCAAGTTTACCAAGAGGAGGCCCGAGGCAGCCGGACAGAAGGGTTGGTAAGAAAGGCCAGACAAAGGACACACAAAGGGGGTCCTGTGAAGCGCTCCAAAGTTATCTGGGAGTTGTCTGAGCCCCTCACCTGGTGAGCACAGTACGACGTGGGCAGCCGTTACCTGCAGACGTGGTCTGGATAATAAGAACTGTGAGTAATGGCCCTGGACTGCATCACTGACTCCGTGTCGTTACTGCTGCTGCCCTGCACCATCACCCCCATCCTCCGCATACACTGCCCTGAGGCTATACTCCTCCCGTGGGGAGTTATGCTGCGCTCTGCTGCACCCACAGCACCAGCCTCAGCGGTCTGCCCTGCAGCGGCGGTTCACTCTGACCGCAATACACGGGTGGCGTAGTCGGACATTTTAACATCAAAACCACATAAATAGTTCCGCCACTGGTTTGACCACCCTGAGCCACGGAACCGGGTCGCCGCCACGAAGACTACAACCACCAGCATCCACCAAAACGGGTCCGGCTCCGGGTGTCCCAAGGCCCAGGGGGTGCATCAGAACATTTTCATCACCTTTCACAATCACCAATGGGACAAGGCAGGGATGTCCTCTGTCCCCTCTCTTATACATCCTAGTGACGGAGCACCTGCTCTCATCAATTCGCCATAACCCCAATATTAGGTGGATTGAGGTGGGAGGCACCGAGTACAAGTGCTCTCTATTTGCTGATGATGTCCTTGTATATATCACTCAATCACATATATCCATCCATGCTGTTATGGCTGAAATAGATCACTTTGTTACATGGTCAAATTTTAAAATCAATGCAGCGAAGTCTGAGGCCCTCGATGTCTCCCTCCCCAAATCCATATAGGATTCCATCCAGTCCAACTTTCCCTTTGCCTGGCCCTCACAGGGTATCAAATACTTAGGAATTCCTATTCATAGAGACCTCTCCCATCTATGTTATCTTAATTTTGGGCCCTTTATTGAACAACTCCATACAGACCACGGTTGGCAAGTTAGAACTGTAAGATTCACTACGTGAACCACTGGTGTTTTGTGGAAAAGCACATGTACACTGCGTTCCAAATTATTATGCAAAAAGTGTTTAGGAGTGATAAGGGAAGAATTTGTTTGTTTGTCAGTTAAACTCATTGATGGTGATGTGTGTCAGGGCTCTTTATATCACTGTAAGCAATTGCAGACACCTGTGCTAATTAGTTTGGCAGGTGTGTCCAATGAAAGGCAAGACTACTTAAGAAGGCTGTCTCACATTATTAAGCAGCCTACATTTTCTGCCAAAATGGGAAAGAAAAAGGATGTGTCGGCTGCTGAGAAGCAACAAATTGTGGAGTGTTTAGGTCAAGGCATGACTACAATCAACATTGTGCGATGATCAGGATGAAGTGTCTTGGCAATCAAGAAGTATGTAGCTGATTCACAGTACACACGTGTGCGTGCTGATAAGGGCAAATTGAGGACTCTTTCCTACAGGCAATTACGTCAGGTTGAAAGAGCAGCGACAAAAAAGCCTTGTCATAGCATCAGACAAGTCTTTGAAGCTGCTTGTGCCTCCAACGTCCCCCGAACAACAAGATGCAGGGTCCTTCAGAGGTTCGCAGCTGTGCATACGCCATCCTGTCGACCTCCTCTATCCACTTCACACAAGCAGAAACGGCTCCAGTGGGCCAAACATTACATGAAGACTGATTTCAAAACTGTTTTGTTCACGGATGAGTGCCGTGCAGCGCTCGATGGTCCAGATGGATGGAGTGGAGGATGGCTGGTTGATGGACACCCCACGCAAACACGGCTACAGCGCCAACAAGGAGGAGGTGGAGTAATGTTTTGGGCTGGAATCATGGGGAGAGAGATTGTCGGCCCCTTTAGGATCCCTGAAGGCGCTAAAGATGAACTCCATAATGTATGTGGATTTTCTCAAACAGCACTTCTTGCCATGGTTCAAGAAGAAGAACCGTGTATTTCACAGCAAGATCATTTTTCTGCATGATAATGCACCATCTCATGCTGCACATAAAACATCTGCATCTCTGGCTGATATGGGCATAAAAGGGGACAAACTTATGGTGTGACCCCCATGCTCCCCTGACCTGTACCCCATTCAGAACCTTTGGAGCATCATTAAAAGGAGTGTCTATGATGGCGGGAGGCAGTTCACATCTAAGCAACAGCTCTGGGAGGGTATTCTGTCCTCATGCAAAACAATTGAAGCAGAAACCATCCAAAACCTGACAAATTCAATGGACGAGAGAGTTCAGAAGCTCCTTTCGAACAAGGGGTCCTATGTGAAAATGTAACATCACCTAGAATAAAGTTTTGAGTTGAAAACTGTTTGATTTCAGTTTCTAACAACCTGCTAATGCTTATAATTTCAAAAATGACCATTTTTTTGGTCTTTATTAAAATGAAAAGGTTGATCGAAAAGTTTGGGGGATCTAAGAGTGTGGCAACCCAGTAGTCATGATTACTTCGAATTCTGACAATATGAGGGTCATGCTTCAGGTAGTGCAGCAAGAAGGCACTTATGTGTCTTGCGCATCTCGGAGCCCCAAAATTATTTTCCGGGCTAGATGTAGCTAAAAATTATTATTAATTTTAAATCTGGTGAAGCTTTAGTATAGATGGCCTAATAGGATCAGTGCTGCACACTGCTACAAAGCCCAAATTATTTTCCAGCCAAGATACAGATAAACATGATTAGTAATTTGAAAGCTTAAAACGGTTGGTAGGGTGATTTTAACCAATCATCAAGCTTTTACTCTCCCCAGGATGACACAGGGGTAGAAAAGTCGTTTCGGATCCATGATTTGTTCATCTTTATGAACGTGAGTCTGTCTACATTATCAGTGGAGAGCCGCGTGCGCTTATCTGTCAGCACACCACCAGCAGCGCTGAACACACGTTCAGACAGAACACTGGCTGCGGGGCATGACAAGATCTCCAAGGCGTAAGTGGCTAGCTCCGGCCATTTATCCAGATTGGAAGCCCAAAAAGAGCAAGGGTCCAGTGACACAGTCGTGGCTTCAATGTTTACTTGGAGATACTCCTGTACCATCGTCTCTAGGCGTTGACTATGTGTCAGACTTCTTGTCTCCTGTGGCCTTGCAAAGGATGGGCTAAAAAAGTGGTGAAATGATTCCGCAAAATTGATGTTACCAGCAGATACTGTGGTTCTGTTACGGTTTGAGTGCTGAACACTTGACGGTCCCACGGTTGGCAAGTTGGAACTGTGAGATTCACTACGTGCACCACTGGTATTTTGTGGAAAAGCACATGTAAGATTCTGCAACAGTCTCTGCTGATACTCCTGCATGCGTGCATCCCTTTCTATGGCAGGAATAATTTCTGCAAATTTACTTTTGTACCGGGGATCTAACAGTGTGGCAACCCAGTAGTCAGGATTATTTCTAATTCTCACAATTCGAGGGTCATGTTGCAGGTAGTGCAGCAAGAAGGCACTCATGTGTGTTGCGCATCCAGGAGCACCAAGTCCCTGTTGTGTTGGTGGCGAGGTAACAATCATGCTTCCTTCCTCTGTCCTCTCCCCCCAACCTCGCACAACAGAAATGTGATCAAGGTCTCCCTCATCTGATGAGTCTTCCATCAGTTCGTCCTCCACTTCTTCCTGGGCTCCTGCACCTTCCTCACTAGTTTGGCTGCTACCATGCGCCCTGGTAAAACCATCTCCCCCACCCTCACATGCCTGCCGCCTTGGTGCTGCCGACCGTCTGGACCTTGCAGATGTTAGCCCTTCCGCATACAACTCCTCCTCCTCTACTTCCTCCACCTCCTCTTGTGCCACCACCTGACTCCGAATTCTGTTTAACATGTGCTCCAGCATGTAAATCACCGGAATAGTCATGCTGATAATGGCATCGTCAGCACTAAACATCTTCGTCGCCATTTCAAAACTGTGCAGAAGGGTGCATAGGTCCCTGATCTGAGACCACTCCTCCAACGTGATTTGCCCCACCTCTGAATCTCGTTGGCCCAGGCTATTCGTCAGAACGTATTGCACCAGGGCTTGTCTGTGCTGCCACAGTCGCTGCAACATGTGCAGAGTTGAATTCCACCGGGTAGGCACATCGCATTTTAGCCGGTGAAGTGGCAGGCCCAACGACTTCTGTAGAGATGTAAGTCGCTGAGCTGCGGGATGCGAACGGTGGAAGTGAGCACACAGCGACTGTGCCCTCTGCAGAAGGCCATCTAGTCTGGGATAGTGGGCTAAAAATTGCTGGACAACCAGGTTCAACACGTGAGCCATACAAGGCACGTGTGTGACATTGCCCCGGCGAAGGGCCGCACCCAGGTTTGCAGCATTGTCGCACACGGCCTTCCCTGGTTTCAGGTCCAGTGGAGACAACCATTCATGAAATTGGTTCTCCAGAGCTGACCACAACTCCTCAGCTGTGTGACTCACATTTCCCAGACATTTCAATGTAAAAACCGCCTGATGACGTTGAGCCCTACTGCCAGCATAGTAAGGAGGTGTGCAGGATCCCTTCTGCGCAGTTAGAAAGCTTGTGGCATGACCAGACAGGCTTTGGGTGCAGGTGGAAGACCGAGAGGAGGTTGAGGAGGCAGAAGCAGTGGAGGAACTTTGACATAAAGAGGATTGACGCACAACTCGTGGGGATGGCAAGACTTGGACAGCAGCCCCTTGTCCTGCTGTCACCATAGTTACCCAGTGCCCAGTCAGCGACATGTAATGCCCCTGTCCATGCCTACTCGTCCAAGTGTCTGTGGTGAAATGCACCCTGTCACACACAGAGTTTCTCAAAGAAGTGGTGATGTTGTGTGTGACATGCTGGTGGAGCGCAGGCACACCTTTCTTTGAGAAGTAGTGCCGACTGGGCATCTGGTACTGGGGCACTGCGACAGACATAAGGTCTCGAAAATCCTCTGTGTCCACCAGGCGGAAAGGCAGCATTTCTGTAGCCAAGAGCTTGCAGATGGTGAAATTCAACCTCTTAGCTTTCTCATGGCTAGGAGGAAATGGTCTTTTACTTGTCCACATCTGAGGGACCGAGGGCTGGCTATTGTGCTTAGACGGGGTTGATAAGGGTGTCCCCGGCAAACTGCCTGTCTGTGAGGAAGATGCAGGCGGACATGTTAGGTTGCCTTGATCCAAAGGTGGTGCTATCGATGTCGGACAGCGCTCAACACCAGCTGGTGTTACCACCTCCAAAGAAAATGATGACCTGCCAATCATGCTGGCTGTTGCGGGTAAAGAGGTGGCAGGTCTGCGCCCCAAAACAGGTGTGACTGCTGTCCCCCCAGTCACAGAGGATGAAGAGGCCGCGGATGCACAAGATATGGCAGACGGTGGTTGGCCCGGCCGGCTAGGCCGCATTGTAGCACACTGAGCTTCCCACTGCAACTTATGCTTCATGTCCATGTGCCGGTTCATGCATGAAGTACTCAAACTATGTATTTTTTGGCCTCTACTTAGCTTTTGCTGACAAATGTTACAGATAACACGAGTTGGGTCATCTTTATCGATCTGAAAAAATGCCCAGGCTATGCAAGGCTTAGCACCCATGCGACCTAAAGAGCCACCACGACTTGTGGTGAGAGGCAGAGTTGTGTTTGAGGATGCAGTTGTTGACGTGCTTCCAGTACTACGTCTCTGTCCAGGAAGGCGCAACCTGACCTCGTCGTCACTAGCATCTTCCTCCACCTCCTCTGCTGACCTCATCTCTTGGCTGACAGTAAGTGGGATCTCCAACCTCATCATCATCACCCTGTGCGTTATCACACCCGTCGTCCTCAGAGCCAACCTGTTCCTGCCCTGACAAAAAACTAAAGTTGTCGCTCCAATCAGGTATTTGAGTCTTATCATCGTCTTCCTCATTGTCTCCACCAACAGGAGTTACAGTTTGGGAATGAGGGTCTACATTATGGTCAGAACCTTCTGCGTCTGGTCCTGGATCCGACTCATAAAGATTCTGGGCATCAGTGCAGATCATTTCCTCGTCTGGATTCACAGAAGCGCTGGAGTCGACCTCTGATTCCCAGGCTATAGTATGAGTAAACAGCTCTGCAGACTCAACCATCTGTTCTACCTCATACTCAGACAGGCAGCTGGAGATTTGGGAGCTGTGAGGAAGCAAGTGCGATTGGGGTGACACCTTTGAGGACTGGAGTATTTGTGATGTTGAAGTTGATGTGGAGGAGAGCCCACTTAAAGGAGCACTTGATATCCGTTGAAGCACCTGCTGTTTTTGTGCCTCATCTGGAATTTGTAGCGATTGGCGTGGCCGTAAGAAAGGGATCTTATCACATTGTCCGCTAAAAGAAGTAGACATTTTAGTTTGGCTGGAAGATGGTCTTTCTTCTGCAGATGTTACTGTTGCTTTAACACCTACCCCACGGACACAACCTTTTTTCCCCTTCCCAACACGCCTATTCCCCTTTCCACCAGCAGCAGGCCTTTTTCCACTCATTTTGGTGGTTAACTAATTCACAACTCTGGAGTTGTTTGCACAAAAAAACAATGGATGGGAACCGAGCAGAGCTGAGTGGCCAAACTGTGGTATTAGGCCAAAACTATTGGCTGGGTTAGATGCAGAAAAAAATTATATTCAATTTGCAACCTGATGGAGGTCTGTATAGATGGATTAATAGAAGTCCCACACACAGCTAGAAGCCCAATATTTTTTCAGAGGTAGATGCAGAAAAAAATATATTCAGTTTGCAACCTGATGGAGGTCAGTATAGATGGACTAATACAACAAGTCCCACACACAGCTAGAAGCCCAATATTTTTTCAGAGGTAGATGCAGAAAAAAATATATTCAGTTTGCAACCTGATGGAGGTCTGTATAGATGAATTAATAGAACAAGTCCCACACACAGCTAGAAGCCCAATATTTTTTCAGAGGTAGATGCAGAAAAAAATATATTCAGTTTGCAACCTGATGGAGGTCTGTATAGATGGATTAATAGAACAAGTCCCACACACAGCTAGAAGCCCAATATTTTTTCAGAGGTAGATGCAGAAAAAAATATATTCAGTTTGCAACCTGATGGAGGTCTGTATAGATGGATTAATAGAACAAGTCCCACACACAGCTAGAAGCCCAATATTTTTTCAGAGGTAGATGCAGAAAAAAATATATTCAGTTTGCAACCTGATGGAGGTCTGTATGGATGGATTAATAGAATAAGTCCCACACACAGCTAGAAGCCCAATATTTTTTCAGAGGTAGATGCAGAAAAAAATATATTCAGTTTGCAACCTGATGGAGGTCTGTATAGATGGATTAATAGAACAAGTCCCACACACAGCTAGAAGCCCAATATTTTTTCAGAGGTAGATGCAGAAAAAAATATATTCAGTTTGCAACCTGATGGAGGTCTGTATAGATGGATTAATAGAACAAGTCCCACACACAGCTAAAAGCCCAATATTTTTTCAGAGGTAGATGCAGAAAAAAATATATTCAGTTTGCAACCTGATGGAGGTCAGTATAGATGGACTAATACAACAAGTCCCACACACAGCTAGAAGCCCAATATTTTTTCAGAGGTAGATGCAGAAAAAAATATATTCAGTTTGCAACCTGATGGAGGTCTGTATAGATGGATTAATAGAACAAGTCCCACACACAGCTAGTAGCCCAATATTTTTTCAGAGGTAGATGCAGAAAAAAATATATTCAGTTTGCAACCTGATGGAGGTCTGTATAGATGGATTAATAGAACAAGTCCCACACACAGCTAGAAGCCCAATATTTTTTCAGAGGTAGATGCAGAAAAAAATATATTCAGTTTGCAACCTGATGGAGGTCAGTATAGATGGACTAATACAACAAGTCCCACACACAGCTAGAAGCCCAATATTTTTTCAGAGGTAGATGCAGAAAAAAATATATTCAGTTTGCAACCTGATGGAGGTCTGTATAGATGGATTAATAGAACAAGTCCCACACACAGCTAGAAGCCCAATATTTTTTCACAGCTAGATGCAGAAAAAAATGATATTCAATTTGCAACCTGATGGAGGTCAGTATAGATGGACTAATAGAATGATGCTATGCCCAAAAGATTTTACTTCACTAGGTGCAGTAAAAAAATTGGTATTCTATACACAGGTGGTATATCTTGCAACACAGATAGGCTACTCCACTGACTAACACACTCTGCAATAGGCCAAAAAGGATTAGCTTTGCTAGATTCAGCCAAATGCTGTGAAAAAAACTTGCACAGCACTGGCACAGATCTGCCTGGCAAAAACTGATAGGAACTGATGTAACCTAGTCCTGAAAAGGACTCCAATTACAATTAGTCTTTACTCCCACAATCTATCTATTTAAGAGCACAGACCTGCCTGATAAAAGTCGTAGGAAATGCTGTAACCTAGTCCTTAAAAGGACTGCAATCACAACTATTCCCTACTCCCAAGCTATCTGTAGATTTGTGCGAAAATTGGCTTGAAATTAACAAGGTATAGCGCACACAGCAACAGCGGTGCCGTCTAACATGCAGCTGCAGCAGTGAGAAAATGGTGGAGACGGGGAAAATGGCTTGGTCTTATAGGGCAAGGACATGTGACATACACTGCCAATGACACATGCCCTTGCTTGTGTGAAAAAAGCACTTCGCTCCGTGTGTGCGCTGCTGATAGGCTGACAGATTGCACCTACCCACTGTAAATGCGGGAAAGAGAAAAAAAAATGGAGATCTTCATTGTTCCTGCAGAGATCCATCCCCTGCCCCTTCCCCCACCCCGCTGTACACTCAAACTGCGTATTAACATTAATTTTCATCATTACTGAGAAAAAATCCAGTTATGATTTTGGTGCACGAACAGTTATCGAACATAACCTCGAACAGCCGAATTTTTCTCAAATTGTTCGTGTTCGCCGAACGGCTCGAACACCGCCCAAAACAGCTCGAATTTGAGATTGGCGAACAGTTCGAGTAGAACAACGCTCATCTCTAGTGTTGAGCCACCCCCGTAGTGTTCGAGTTCGGTTCGGTTCGTCGAACACCCGTGTGTTCGCCGAACTGTTCGTCGAACTGTTCGTCGAACACCTTCGAACACCGTTAAAACCAATGGCAGGCAAACAAAAACACATAGAAGCACATAGAAAACACCTTCAAAGGTGTCCAAAAGCTGACAAACTGCTCAGAAGACATAACTAACACATGGAAAAGTGACAAGTACATATAGTCATGAGAAAAGAAAAGAGGTGGAGGAGTAAAAGGAGGGGGAGACACAGATATAGGCATGTCATGCCCTTCTAAAATCCAAAAAGTGAGAAGCCGACACGTTCAGTCCGCTCCTGCCCGTGCCACCTCCGTGTCGCCGGGTTTGTGCCAGAGCCACAGTGAACCCTGACGGCCAGCCCCCCTCTCCCAATACTGGTGCCTGTCCGCTGGTGGGTAGAGCGAGCCCCCCTGTGGTGGAGGCAGCTCTAAGCTTTTTAATTTAAATTGTCTCTCTAATTTGAATGAATACACTTTAAATCCATTTACAAGGATCTATTGGAGGGCAAGTCTCATGCCAGCAGCCGCGTAATTCCAGCTCCAGTAGCGTCCACTAAAGCTGCTTCAGTTGAAAAACTTTTATAAGGATCGAGCTCGGCTGTCCACCGCAAGGCATCCTACTGCCAGTCCCAGCCCCTATGCCTTGGGGTGCCTCCTGATGCTCTTCACTGAGTATCCCGTGGTCCTGAAGCATTTCCTTTGAAAAAATTAAGTGTCCAAACTACAAGTGGTGTAGCTTGCTTAACAGCCGGGATAATCCGCTGACTAGCAGACACTGCTACTAAGCACAAAGTATTTCCTGGGCTAGATGCAGTTAAAAATTTGTAATTAGATATTCTCGTTGGATGCTGAGAAAGCATTCCATAGAGTCTCCTGGCACGCCATATATGATTCTCTTAAAAAGCTTGGGGTAGGGGTCTAGGGGACCCTTTTATAGCCAAAATCACGGCCCTGTATCGCAATACGTCACCTAGGCTGAAGATAAATGGAACTGTAGCACCCTGAGGGCTCGGTTGCTACAGAGGTATTGCACCTCACCCAGAGGTGGGATATCTCACTCTCAGGTAAGGATGGAGTGTGGATCAGGACCCGACACCTGCATGCATTACACCACATTGCCGTGGGGCAGGGCGACCAATATGCCCCTGAGATGGGCACGACAGTCCCTGTCCCTGGCTGGAGTGGGGGGAGGGAACACTGAGGAAGGGGAACCCTGTAGTACAGGAGCAGGGAGGAAGCAGTTCCTGGGTGCATTGAGAAGGGAGTATAAAAGGTGGGCACCATCTTAGTTCAGTGCAGAGAAGTCTGAGCAGAAGTGGCAGGGAGCAGGGGCTCTGCATGAGCTCTGCTCCAGAGGCGGGCCTAGTAACAGAGGCCCAGGCCTGGAAGAGGGAGAAGGAAGGAAGAGGAGCGGAGAAGGCTCCAGGAACGAGGAACGAAGGGATCCCAGGGGTGCGGACGGGCGAGTCGCCACCGCATGCCCGAATCCACCTGCATGGAGGGGTTAGGCCAAAGGGGGAGACCGGTACCCGAAACTAGTGGAGGCAGGAAACGACCCTCAGCTAGAAACCGGAGGCTGTGACATTTTATGTGGTGCAGCCCCTCGCTACACCCGCTAGGAGGGCAGCACATAGGGTCAGGGAAACTGGCGCCAAGTTTACCAAGAGGAGGCCTGAGGCAGCCGAACAGAAGGGTTGGTAAGAAAGGCCAGACAAAGGACACACAAAGGGGGTCCTGTGAAGCGCTCCAAAGTTATCTGGGAGTTGTCTGAGCCCCTCACCTGGTGAGCACAGTACGACATGGGCAGCCGTTACCTGCAGACGTGGTCTGGATAATAAGAACTGTGAGTAAAGGCCCTGGACTGCATCACTGACTCCGTGTCGTTACTGCTGCTGCCCTGCACCATCACCCCCATCCTCCGCATACACTGCCCTGAGGCTATACTCCTCCCGTGGGGAGTTATGCTACGCTCTGCTGCACCCACAACACCAGCCTCAGCGGTCTGCCCTGCAGCGGCGGTTCACTCTGACCGCAATCCACGGGTGGCGTAGTCGGACATTTAAACATCAAAACCACATAAATAGTTCCGCCACTGGTTTGACCGCCCTGAGCCACGGAACCGGGACGCCGCCACGAAGACTACAACCACCAGCATCCACCAAAAACGGGTCCGGCTCCGGGTGTCCCAAGGCCCAGGGGGTGCATCAGAACATTTTCATCACCTTTCACAATCACCAATGGGACAAGGCAGGGATGTCCTCTGTCCCCTCTCTTATACATCCTAGTGACGGAGCACCTGCTCTCATCAATTCGCCATAACCCCAATATTAGGTGGATTGAGGTGGGAGGCACCGAGTACAAGTGCTCTCTATTTGCTGATGATGTACTAGTATATATCACTCAATCACATATATCCATCCATGCTGTTATGGCTGAAATAGATCACTTTGTTACATGGTCAAATTTTAAAATCAATGCAGCGAAGTCTGAGGCCCTCGATGTCTCCCTCCCCAAATCCATATAGGATTCCATCCAGTCCAACTTTCCCTTTGCCTGGCCCTCACAGGGTATCAAATACTTAGGAATTCCTATTCATAGAGACCTCTCCCATCTATGTTATCTTAATTTTGGGCCCTTTATTGAACAACTCCATACAGACCACGGTTGGCAAGTTAGAACTGTAAGATTCACTACGTGAACCACTGGTGTTTTGTGGAAAAGCACATGTACACTGTGTTCCAAATTATTATGCAAAAAGTGTTTAGGAGTGATAAGGGAAGAATTTGTTTGTTTGTCAGTTAAACTCATTGATGGTGATGTGTGTCAGGGCTCTTTATATCACTGTAAGCAATTGCAGACACCTGTGCTAATTAGTTTGGCAGGTGTGTCCAATGAAAGGCAAGACTACTTAAGAAGGCTGTCTCACATTATTAAGCAGCCTACATTTTCTGCCAAAATGGGAAAGAAAAAGTATGTGTCGGCTGCTGAGAAGCAACAAATTATGGAGTGTTTAGGTCAAGGCATGACTGCAATCAACATTGTGCGATGATCAGGATGAAGTGTCTTGGCAATCAAGAAGTATGTAGCTGATTCACAGTACACACGTGTGCGTGCTGATAAGGGAAAATTGAGGACTCTTTCCTACAGGCAATTACGTCAGGTTAAAAGAGCAGCGGCAAAAAAGCCTTGTCATAGCAGCAGACAAGTTTTTGAAGCTGCTGGTGCCTCCAACGTCCCCCGAACAACAAGATGCAGGGTCCTTCAGAGGTTTGCAGCTGTGCATATGCCATCCTGTCGACCTCCTCTATCCACTTCACACAAGCAGAAACGGCTCCAGTGGGCCAAACATTACATGAAGACTGATTTCAAAACTGTTTTGTTCACGGATGAGTGCCGTGCAGCGCTCGATGGTCCAGATGGATGGAGTGGAGGATGGCTGGTTGATGGACACCCCACGCAAACACGGCTACAGCGCCAACAAGGAGGAGGTGGAGTAATGTTTTGGGCTGGAATCATGGGGAGAGAGATTGTCGGCCCCTTTAGGATCCCTGAAGGCGCTAAAGATGAACTCCATAATGTATGTGGATTTTCTCAAACAGCACTTCCTGCCGTGGTTCAAGAAGAAGAACCATGTATTTCACAGCAAGATCATTTTTTTGCATGATAATGCACCATCTCATGCTCCACATAAAACATCTGCATCTCTGGCTGATATGGGCATAAAAGGGGACAAACTTATGGTGTGACCCCCATGCTCCCCTGACCTCTACCCCATTCAGAACCTCTGGAGCATCATCAAAAGGAGTGTCTATGATGGCGGGAGGCAGTTCACATCTAAGCAACAGCTCTGGGAGGGTATTCTGTCCTCATGCAAAACAATTGAAGCAGAAACCATCCAAAACCTGACAAATTCAATGGACGAGAGAGTTCAGAAGCTCCTTTCGAACAAGGGGTCCTATGTGAAAATGTAACATCACCTAGAATAAAGTTTTAAGTTGAAAACTGTTTGATTTCAGTTTCTAATAACCTGCTAATGCTTATAATTTCAAAAATGACCATTTTTTTGGTCTTTATTAAAATGAAAAGGTTGATCGAAAAGTTTGGGGGATCTAAGAGTGTGGCAACCCAGTAGTCATGATTACTTCGAATTCTGACAATATGAGGGTCATGTTGCAGGTAGTGCAGCAAGAAGGCACTCATGTGTGTTGCGCATCCAGGAGCACCAAGTCCCTGTTGTGTTGGTGGCGAGGTAACAATCATGCTTCCTTCCTCTGTCCTCTCCCCCCAACCTCGCACAATAGAAATGTGATCAAGGTCTCCCTCATCTGATGAGTCTTCCATCAGTTCGTCCTCCACTTCTTCCTGGGCTCCTGCACCTTCCTCACTAGTTTGGCTGCTACCATGCGCCCTGGTAAAACCATCTCCCCCACCCTCACATGCCTGCCGCCTTGGTGCTGCCGACCGTCTGGACCTTGCAGATGTTAGCCCTTCCGCATACAACTCCTCCTCCTCTACTTCCTCCACCTCCTCTTGTGCCACCACCTGACTCCGAATTCTGTTTAACATGTGCTCCAGTATGTAAATCACCGGAATAGTCATGCTGATAATGGCATCGTCAGCACTAAACATCTTCGTCGCCATTTCAAAACTGTGCAGAAGGGTGCATAGGTCCCTGATCTGAGACCACTCCTCCAGTGTGATTTGCCCCACCTCCGGATCTCGTTGGCCCAGGCTATACGTCAGAACGTATTGCACCAGGGCTTGTCGGTGCTGCCACAGTCGCTGCAACATGTGCAGAGTTGAATTCCACCGGGTAGGCACATCGCATTTTAGCCGGTGAAGTGGCAGGCCCAACGACTTCTGTAGAGATGTAAGTCGCTGAGCTGCGGGATGCGAACGGCGGAAGTGAGCACACAGCGACCGTGCCCTCTGCAGAAGGCCATCTAGTCTGGGATAGTGGGCTAAAAATTGCTGGACAACCAGGTTCAACACGTGAGCCATACAAGGCACGTGTGTGACATTGCCCCGGCGAAGGGCCGCACCCAGGTTTGCAGCATTGTCACACACGGCCTTCCCTGGTTTCAGGTCCAGTGGAGACAACCATTCATGAAATTGGTTCTCCAGAGCTGACCACAACTCCTCAGCTGTGTGACTCACATTTCCCAGACATTTCAAAGTAAAAACCGCCTGATGACGTTGAGCCCTACTGCCAGCATAGTAAGGATGTGTGCAGAATCCCTTCTGCTCAGTTAGAAAGCTTGTGGCATGACCAGACAGGCTTTGGGTGCAGGTGGAAGACCGAGAGGAGGTTGAGGAGGCAGAAGCATTGGAGGAACTTTGACATAAAGAGGATTGACGCACAACTCGTGGGGACGGCAAGACTTGGACAGCAGCCCCTTGTCCTGCTGTCACCATAGTTACCCAGTGCCCAGTCAGCGACATGTAACGCCCCTGTCCATGCCTACTCATCCAAGTGTCTGTGGTGAAATGCACCCTGTCACACACAGAGTTTCTCAAAGAAGCGGTGATGTTGTGTGCGACATGCTGGTGGAGCGCAGGCACACCTTTCTTTGAGAAGTAGTGCCGACTGGGCATCTGGTACTGGGGCACTGCGACGGACATAAGGTCTCGAAAATCCTCTGTGTCCACCAGGCGGAAAGGCAGCATTTCTGTAGCCAAGAGCTTGCAGATGGTGAAATTCAACCTCTTAGCTTTCTCATGGCTAGGAGGAAATGGTCTTTTACTTGTCCACATCTGAGGGACCGAGGGCTGGCTATTGTGCTTAGACGGGGTTGATAAGGGTGTCCCCGGCAAACTGCCGGTCTGTGAGGAAGATGCAGGCGGACATGTTAGGTTGCCTTGATCCAAAGGTGGTGCTATCGATGTCGGACAGCGCTCAACACCAGCTGGTGTTACCACCTCCAAAGAAAATGATGACCTGCCAATCACGCTGGCTGTTGCGGGTAAAGAGGTGGCAGGTCAGCGCCCCAAAACAGGTGTGACTGCTGTCCCCCCAGTCACAGAGGATGAAGAGGCCGCGGATGCACAAGATATGGCAGACGGTGGTTGGCCCGGCCAAATATTTTTTCAGAGCTGGATGCAGATAAAAATTATTTTTAATTTGCAACCTGATGGAGGTCAGTATAGATGGACTAATAGAGAAAGTCCCACACACTGCTAGAAGGCCAAATATTTTTTCAGAGCTAGATGCAGAAAAAAATTATATTCAGTTTGCAACCTGATGGAGGTCAGTATAGATGGACTAATAGAACAAGTCCCACACACAGCTAGAAGCCCAAATATTTTTTCAGAGGTAGATGCAGATAAAAATTATTTTTAATTTGCAACCTGATGGAGGTCAGTATAGATGGACTAATAGAACAAGTCCCACACACAGCTAGAAGCCCAAATATTTTTTTCAGAGGTAGATGCAGAAAAAAATTATATTCAGTTTGCAACCTGATGGAGGTCTGTATAGATGGATTAATAGAACAAGTCCCACACACAGCTAAAAGCCCAATATTTTTTCAGAGGTAGATGCAGAAAAAAAATATATTCAGTTTGCAACCTGATGTAGGTCAGTATAGATGGACTAATAGAGAAAGTCCCACATACTGCTAGAAGGCCAAATATTTTTTCAGAGCTAGATGCAGACAAAAAATTATTTTTAATTTGCAACCTGATGGAGGTCAGTATAGATGGACTAATAGAGAAAGTCCCACACACTGCTAGAAGGTCAAATATTTTTTCAGAGCTGGATGCAGATAAATATTATTTTTAATTTGCAACCTGATGGAGGTCAGTATAGATGGACTAATAGAGAAAGTCCCACACACTGCTAGAAGGCCAAATATTTTTTCAGCGCTGGATGCAGATAAAAATTATTTTTAATTTGCAACCTGATGGAGGTCAGTATAGATGGACTAATAGAGAAAGTCCCACACACTGCTAGAAGGCCAAATATTTTTTCAGAGCTAGATGCAGAAAAAAAATATATTCAGTTTGCAACCTGATGGAGGTCAGTATAGATGGACTAATAGAACAAGTCCCACACACAGCTAGAAGCCCAAATATTTTTTCAGAGGTAGATGCAGATAAAAATTATTTTTAATTTGCAACCTGATGGAGTTCAGTATAGATGGACTAATAGAGAAAGTCCCACACACTGCTAGAAGGCCAAATATTTTTTCAGAGCTAGATGCAGGCAAAAAATTATTTTCAGTTTGCAACCTGATGGAGGTCAGTATAGATGGACTAATAGAACAAGTCCCACACACAGCTAGAAGCCCAAATATTTTTTCAGAGGTAGATGCAGAAAAAAATTATATTCAGTTTTCAACCTGATGGAGGTCTGTATAGATGGATTAATAGAACAAGTCCCACACACAGCTAGAAGCCCAATATTTTTTCAGAGGTAGATGCAGAAAAAAAATATATTCAGTTTGCAACCTGATGGAGGTCAGTATAGATGGACTAATAGAGAAATTCCCACACACTGCTAGAAGGCCAAATATTTTTTCAGAGCTAGATGCAGAAAAAAATTATATTCAGTTTGCAACCTGATGGAGGTCAGTATAGATGGACTAATAGAACAAGTCCCACACACTGCTAGAAGCCCAAATATTTTTTCAGAGCTAGATGCAGAAAAAAATTATATTCAATTTGCAACCTGATGGAGGTCAGTATAGATGGACTAATAGAATGATGCTATGCCCAAAAGATTTTACTTCACTAGGTGCAGTAAAAAAATTGGTATTCTATACACAGGTGGTATATCTTGCAACACAGATAGGCTACTCCACTGACTAACACACTCTGCAATAGGCCAAAAGGGATTAGCTTTGCTAGATTCAGCCAAATGCTGTGAAAAAAACTTGCACAGCACTGGCACAGACCTGCCTGGCAAAAACTGATAGGAACTGATGTAACCTAGTCCTGAAAAGGACTGCAATTACAATTAGTCTTTACTCCCACAATCTATCTATTTAAGAGCACAGACCTGCCTGATAAAAGTCGTAGGAAATGCTGTAACCTAGTCCTTAAAAGGACTGCAATCACAACTATTCCCTACTCCCAAGCTATCTGTAGATTTGTGCAAAAATTGGCTTGAAATTAACAAGGTATAGCGCACACAGCAACAGCGGTGCCGTCTAACACGCAGCTGCAGCAGTGAGAAAATGGTGGAGACGGGGAAAATGGCTTGGTCTTATAGGGCAAGGACATGTGACATACACTGCCAATGACACATGCCCTTGCTTGTGTGAAAAAAGCACTTCGCTCCGGGTGTGCGCTGCTGATAGGCTGACAGATTGCACCTACCCACTGTAAATGCGGGAAAGAGAAAAAAAAATGGAGATCTTCATTATTCCTGCAGAGATCCATCCCCTGCCCCTCCCCCCACCCCGCTGTACACTCAAACTGCGTATTAACATTAATTTTCATCATTACTGAGAAAAAATCCAGTTATGATTTTGGTGCACGAACAGTTATCGAACATAACCTCGAACAGCCGAATTTTTCTCAAATTGTTCGTGTTCGCCGAACGGCTCGAACACCGCCCAAAACAGCTCGAATTTGAGATTGGCGAACAGTTCGAGTAGAACAACGCTCATCTCTACTCTCTAGTCTCCTGGGACAGTGGGTGTCAGCTAGATCACACCCAATGCCACGAGGTAAAAAGCGCCGCAAGACTATGGTGGCGTTGTCTCCCTCGCAGAGCGCATCAGAGGCTTCGGATTCACCAACAGATTCGGTTGATGAAATTTCTGAGTCCGAAGAGGAGGATCAACAGGATCGCTCTGTTTCTCTTTCTGGTCGCGTAGATGGGCTTATTAAGGACATGCGGGAAGTATTAGAGCTGTCTGAAGAGCCGACAAGACCGTCTAGGTCGGGCCGTCTGTATCAGAAGACGCGCCGTGTTCGTTCTACATTACCTGCGCATGAGGAACTTAACGAAGCGGTGGAGAAGGAGCGTCAGTGTCCGGATAAACGCTTCCGAGGAACGCGTTTTTTTGATGCCCTATATCCCTGTGCCAAGGAGATGGTTACTAATTGGGTTCCCTCTCCTGAGGTGGATATATCTCTGTCTCAGCTGACCAAGTCTTCCCTGCTTCCTGTTAAAGGGAGAGCCAATCTTCAGGATCCTTTGGACAGAAGATCGGAGTCAGCGGCGAAATCCATCTATGAAGCCGCGGGTCATGGTTTCCGAGCGGCCTTGGGGGCCATGTGGGCCTGTGAGGCTTCTCTGCGGTGGTTGGATCAGCTGCGTGCGGTGTGGCAGGATGGGACTTCGCGTTCAGAAGTGGAAAAGCTTTTTCAGCGAATGGAAGAAGCTATGTGTTATGGCAGAGATGCAGTACTGGACACTGCTTCAATTCTGTCCAGGGCTCAGGCTTCGGCAGTCACGATTAGAAGAGCTCTGTGGCTTAAACAGTGGACCGGGGATGCAGTATCCAAACAGGGATTTCTTAGTCTGGCATATAAGGGCGGTCAGCTCTTTGGTTCAGATCTTTCGGAACTAATTGCCAAAGCTAAAGCTAAGGATGTTACTCTGCCGGGAAAAAGGCAGTGGCATCCACAGCCGGCAGGACAGGGCCCAGCAGAGGTCTTCGGTCCTTTCGGGCCAGGGGACGATTCAGTCAGCCTTCTTGGAGATTGGGTCGTCCCTCATCCTCCGGCAGATCCGCCCAGAAATCTTGTACTCCTTGGAAGCAACGGTCCCGTCAGGACAGACGGGAGGTTGATAAAAAGTCCGCTAAGGCTGACTGATGCCAGGGATCCCCCCGAGGGCTCTCGAGTGGGAGGTCGTCTGCTACAATTTGGGTCGATCTGGGCATCCCACATAGCAGACGCCTGGGTGACACGGGTTATGTCGGCAGGCTATTTCATAGAGTTTCATTCGCTGCCTCCAGACAGGTTTTGTCTGACGGGCATTCCGTCCGTGCCAAGACTGGCTGCCGCACTGTTTCAGGAGGTCGACTCTCTCCTACAGCAGGGTGTGGTGGTTCAGGTCCCTCCGGAAGACCAGGGAAAGGGTTTTTATTCCAACCTTTTTGTGGTCCCCAAAAAGGAGGACAAGTTTCGTCCGGTGCTGGATCTCAGGGATTTGAATATATACGTCCGGACACGGAAGTTCCGCATGGAGTCTCTCCGATCGGTGATAGCGACCCTGTCGCAGTATGATTTCTTGGTGTCCATAGACATCCGCAACACCTATTTGCATATCCCTATCTGCAGGGCTCACCAGCGTTTCTTGCGTTTCGCTATAGGTCAAACCCATTACCAGTTTGTGGCCCTGCCCTTCGGGTTGGCCTCAGCTCCCAGGGTTTTTACAAAAATTCTGGCTCCTCTCATGGCGCTTCTTCGAAGACAGGGGGTTACGATCCTCCCCTACCTGGACGACCTGTTCATAGTGTCACCCACAGCGGAGGAGGCAATAGCGGCTCGCGATCTCTCCCTTCAGTACATGATGGACTTCGGGTGGCTGATCAATTGGAAGAAATCGTCATTGGAGCCAGCACAGTCCATTCTTTTCCTGGGGATGCAGTTCGATACTGTTCGGGCAGTTGTGTCCCTGCCTCCTGTCAAACAGACGAACCTTCGTCTTCTGGTCCAGGCTATGAGGTCAGCGCTGTCAATGTCCCTTCGGGAATGCATGCGCCTTCTGGGTCAATTGGTGGCAACTATGGAAGCAGTACCATTTGCAATTTCATTCCCGGGATCTCCAGAGCTTTATTCTGACCCATTGGGATCGATCGGTCATTATCTCCCGCAGGGTGCGAGAATCTCTTGGATGGTGGTTACGTCCGGAGACTCTATCCGTGGGGAAATCCTTCCTTCCTCCGAGATGGTCGGTGGTGACAACCGATGCCAGCCGGACAGGCTGGGGGGGAGTTTGGAACAACCTCTGGATTCAGGGAGTCTGGTCGCCAAAGGAGTCGTCTCTCCCGATCAACATTTTGGAGTTGAGAACAATATTTCTCTGCCTCCAACATTGGGCGGTCTTATTGAGCGGTCTACCGGTCCGGATCCAGTCGGACAACGCTACGGCTGTTGCGTACATCAACCACCAAGGCGGGACGAGGAGTTCCAGTCTCACATCGGAGGTCTCTCGGATCCTGGTCTGGGCCGAGTCCAAAGTTCCAGCAATCTCTGCAATTCTCATTCCAGGGGTGTTGAATATCTCGGCGGACTTCCTCAGTCGCGAGCAAGTGGACCCTGGGGAATGGAGTCTCCATCCAGAAGTGTTTTCTCTGCTGTGTTCCCGTTGGGGGACTCCTCAGGTGGACTTGATGGCATCCAGGCTGAACGCCAGGGTTCCGACGTTCATGTCCAGGTACAGGGACCCGGAGGCAGTGGCGGTGGATGCTCTAGTGGCCCCGTGGGGTCAGTTCAAGCTGATCTATGCGTTTCCGCCGATATCCTTACTACCTCTGGTGATCCGATGGATCAAACTCGAAAGGATATCAATAATTCTGATAGCACCAGACTGGCCGCGGAGGACATGGTATTCGACGCTGGTGTCTCTTCAGGCGGCACCTCCGTTTCTGCTGCCCCTTCGCCCGGACTTGCTCACTCAGGGGCCCATTCGTCATTCGGACCTGAGGTCCCTTCGTTTGACGGCGTGGCTCTTGAGACCGAGATCTTGACCCGTCGCGGTTTTTCGCCCGAGGTCATTGCTACCTTGCGGGCGGCCCAGAGTCCAGCTACGTCCAGGATTTATCACAGAACTTGGGAGTCTTTCTATTCATGGTGTTCTGGATCCTCAAGAAACCCGAGGGTTTTTTCCATCCCCAACTTCTTGGCCTTTCTGCAATCTAGTCTGGCCAGGGGTTTGGCAGTTAGTACGGTGCGGGGACAGGTATCTGCTCTTTATGCACTTTTTAGGAAGGCTATTGCCTCTCGTAGGGATGTGCGCTCTTTTTTTCACGGAGTCGCACGTCAGTTTCCGCCACGGAGGGCAGTTGTGGCTCCATGGCGGCTTAATCTAGTCCTGGAAGCCCTTCAGCATAGGCCTTTTGAGCCTATGGATTCTGCTAAACTTTCACTACTTTCTTGGAAGGTGGCCTTCTTGGTGGCAGTCACCTCTTTGAGAAGGGTATCGGAATTGGCAGCACTTTCTTGCTCACCTCCTTTTCTGGAATTTTTTCCGGATCGCGTGGTGCTTCGTACTCGTGAACATTTTTTGCCTAAGGTAGTGTCACAATTCCACATTAATCAGGACATTGTGTTGCCTTCTCTTTGTCCAGGACCTAAAAATCCAAGGGAGCGGGCCTTGCACTCGTTGGACTTAGTGCGGGCATTGAAGTTCTATCTTACGATCACCCAAGGTTTTCGGAAGTCGGACTCTCTTTTTATAATTCCGGCAGGTCGTCGGCGTGGTCAACGTGCTTCCAAAGACACGATAGCTCGGTGGATCCGTTCAGCTATCCTGGAAGCGTACCGGCTCAAGGGCGAGCCTTGTCCGGTTAAAGTTAAAGCTCATTCCACGAGAGCCATTGGCTCATCGTGGGCTTTTCGTCAGGGGGCCTCGGCAGCGCAGCTCTGCCGGGCGGCCACCTGGCGCTCCGTTCACACCTTTACTAAGTTTTATAAGGTGGACGTAAGTGCTTCAGCCGATGCGGCCCTGGGACGCAGGGTCCTGCAGGCGGCGGTAATTTAAGTTATCCCTTTACTTAGTTTTCCATTATTTTAGCGCGGTTTGTGCTCTTGCCTAAGTTTTGGGGTATGGAGGCTTCTGCCTCTATTTCCCACCCTTAAGTAGGTACTGCTTTAGGACGTCCCACGAAGTAGAGAATCTGTTCTCCCTTCCTTCCCTTCTGCTGCTGAAAGCCGGATTTTGGTAAGAACTTACCTGTAAAATCCTTTTCAGCGAAGGAAGGAAGGGAGACACAGCACCCTCCCAGGGCAGAAGTGTTTTTTTGTGTTTCTAGATGCAGCGCGTCTCCTTCCTGATGTCGATCTTCTGGACTGGGTTTAGCGCTCTACGGCTCTCCTTCCAGTTTCGCCAGCTCTACACAGTTGTCAGGTCCAATGGGGTATGCCTAAGACTGTGTGTTTCTATTACATAACCTGTTTTCTCTCATTTCTGAAATTTCAGAAGGGGATATGTTGTTCTGCTGGTTGGTCTGCTCTTCCTTAGCTTGTGTACGGACTGATGAACATGGGAGTAGGAGGAGCCTATATACTGGAGGGGCCGGTCGTCTTTTTCCAATCTGAGGTGACTATCCTATGGGGCTCCGCCTACCCACGAAGTAGAGAATCTGTGTCTCCCTTCCTTCCTTCGCTGAAAAGGATTTTACAGGTAAGTTCTTACCAAAATCCGGCTTTTTTGGTTAAAATATCATTACATGTAAAAATCTTAGCATTACATTTGCATGACCTCATATTTCAACCTCCTACTTTGTTTCACATCACAAGATGTTGGAAGGACAATCTACTGGCACAAATAGTTTTGTAGCAGAGATTTTGTCAAACTAGGACATTAGAATATATTGAGTATGTTTATTGGCATTGTATATTCATATAGTCGGCCTTTTGTTATGTGTATATTTATTTTTTTAAACTATATAACTTCTTTTTAATATTTCTGCCTGGTATTTGATGTGACATGTCAAAATGGAAATTCTGGCACTTTGATACAATTTTGCTCTTAGTATTCAAATAAGAATGATTACACAACGTTGCATGCAAATGAGACAATTCCACAATCACAATCTTCTAGATGTAAAATTGCCTAGGAAATCAGTTCCAGAAGTCACAGCCAGCCTGGGAAAGCTTTGCTAGGAAAAAAAGCTCTCTGAAAATAATCTAAAACTGATTATTAGTCAAAGTTATATATGCAAATCACATTCATATTTCTGCATTTAGATTCCCGGGATCATGATCTCAAAAATGCATGCTTAAATTACAATATATTCAGGATTTCAGAATGCGAATGAAGACATGCTGCAGATGCCAAGAGCCCACTGATTTGTAATGCATATTTTCTAGGTAGATTTGTTTATTAATTAATAAAAGGAGTTCATCTGATTTTACATTTTCTTTATGATGGCATGTAAATATATATTGTATTTACATTACTGCACATTTGCACATTTATTTTTAAAATAAAACAAATCTTACCATTTTTGGAATGACTATTATCAATTCTCAATTGTTTGTATACTCCTCAACATTGAAATTGCAATACCAAGGAGTCAGAGTCATGAAAGTATGGAAATGAATGAAACGACAGACATGTCAATGATTTGCAAATTATGAAAAAATTAAAACAAAATTGACAGTTCACTACCTCCAGTACTACCTCAATGAAATAGTTCCCAGAGGAGCTGAGCACTTGTTCACTGCTTTGCCTTCACGATCACTGTGGTTCAGTTCATCCCAAACTATCTCAATTGGGTTGAGGTCGAGTGATTGTCTGGAAGCGATTGGCGTCAGGGAGAATACAGTATATAATAATTTTGTTCCTGCAGCTGCACATCGAATTAGATTACTGAAAATGTTTGAAATAGTATTTATGTGTGGATTCCCACTATGTCTGCTGGTAACGTTTTTCATTAAAAAAGTCTAAAAAAATTATTTTGATTCATACGATTGCCAAGTTTATATATTACTATTGATCCGGGTTGGGCCCTTACTTGTGCACCACTCTACCAGGAGTGCGGTAGTTTTTGCTAAAGTATCTGGATCCCATATACCAGCACCCTGGTCTGCCATGACCTCCAACACCTTTTTTTATAACGCTGAAGAAACCTCTAACATTATCTCCCAGTCCCACCTTTGCTGTGATTTTCTAAAAGAACCGCCCAAAGAAACAAGGGGACATGATTGGGAAAAGGAACTCCGCCACTTGACCAACATCGAACTGCATTGTGCAACCCTGACCGAATACATACGTTTTCCGAGTACAACGCATCCCCCGAGGTCTAAGGGTACCACTACATCCTACTCTCTTCAATGACCAGGAAGAATTCTGTACTAAATTTGAACGCATTTTAAACAAATGCTCTTTTGACCTTATGACTTTAACCATTGAATCTTTACAGAAGGTTATCATTACTTCCAAAGAACAAATCTCCAATATTGAATCTCAATTATCAAAGTCGCTTCCTACAGAGGAATTGGACAACCTAAGAAGCAAGATCAACCAGTCCATCGAACAACACAAACGCGATACAAAAACTAAAAAAAGGCTAAAGTTCATCCGGGACACCGAAGATTACCAACTAGACCGTGTCTATAAATGGCGAGATAATCTAGCCTCCCGTCGCTTTCCCGCATGCCTGGGTTACTCCTCCACCGGTCCATCCGCTTCGGGCTCAGAAATGGACAGACAAAACTTTACCTCTGCCTCTACTCATTTTTTAGGTCAACGGAAAAAGACCCACAGAAGAAGAAGACCAGATGGGGCGGGCACAACAAGAAGCAACATGGACTTCACACGAGTGACACGCTCACAGGTACAACACCACTGGTAGTGAACATCTCATCACGTTCACTAAGTATCGTTGAAATTGCTTATCTTTCTGCCCTTCTAATAAATGTAACACTTTCAAGTTGGACATGGAACTTCAAAGGTTCTATAGATCCCTCTGCTTGAAAGCTCACTTCTCACAAGAGGGCAGATCACACTTCAGGCCCCTCGGACACGACCAGAATCACGGCAGCCAATTTAGGCTTAAAAATCAAAAGCACCTATCGTCCCCCACAAAATAACCATGCAGTAGAAACTTTTAATGACTTCATTAATCAATCATTCCAACAGCTACGCAGGGACATTGATTGAAGCCAATTACATTTTCATCAGAATTTATCTGCCCTTGACAGACAAGCACTGATATCACTTGAATTAGACTCCTTCATTATAATCAAACCTGCAGATAAGGGCGGAGCGATTGTGATCATGGATAAGTCTATGTACTTAGGAGAAATTAAATGGCAGCTGGAGGATAATACAGTATACCAGAAATTACAGAGAGATCCCACTGGAGATATCAGTAGTTCTATAGCACAAACCTTACAATATCATCTTTCACTGGGCACAATAGATATTAAAACACATGAATATCTATCAAAAAAATTCCCTATCATACCAGTATTTTCTATACTCCCAAAAATTCACAAACGCCTAGATAACCCCCGGGTCGTCCCATCGTAGTGTCTACAGAATCTATTTTATCTCCTCTCTCAATATTTTTGGAAAAAATTTTGACCCCACTAATTAAGAGAACTCCTTCCTTTATCTTGGATACAGGAGACTTTCTCAATGTACTGAAACAAATTGGGTCAATTGACCCAGACGCCATCCTAGTCACTTTAGACGTTAACAGTCTATATACCTCAATTCCACACGACCGTGGGATTCTATGCGTCAAAAACTTATTACAAAAGTCCCAGACTCCTCCAGAAACCAGTAACCTAGGCCTTAATCTCCTTACATTAGTTCTTACAAAAAACTTTTTCCTGTTCCAGGAATCGTTCTACCTACAAATTCAAGGGACCGCAATGGGGTCTAATGTGGCCCCCCTCTATGCGAATTGTTACATGTCGAATTTTGAGGATGATGTGGTATATCCCAATCCCCTTTTCAAAACACATTCGATCATCTGTAAATGATACATAAATGACATCTTTTGCATCAGGGGGGGCCACCTTTTGCATCTGGGGGGGCCCACCCATGACACTCAGCGAGTTTTTTGAGACCTTAAACTCTGCATGGAGTGGCCTTCGGTTCACCATTAATTCCAACAAGGATTCTATACACTGCCTTGACACTACAGTCCTGAAAGACAATCTGGGCTGTCTTTCCACAGACCTGTATGTAAAACCGACTACACTATTATAGCCTACATCCTAAAGGTACCAGAACTGCGGTCCCGAGATCACAATTTCACAGGGTACAACGTATTGTCAGTAACCCAACCACTCGAGACCTTAGACTTAAACAAATGCATCAAAAGTTCCAAGATATGGGTTACCCCTCCAGTACACTATCCAAAGCAACGGAACCTAAGATTCGGACAGGATCCCCCTCCAAGAACCGTATTCCCTTTGTTCATACATTCTACTCGGCGACCTTCATTATCCAGAAAAAAATCAGACAACACTGGGGCATCATTACTACAGCCTATCCATCCATACCTGAATTCAGTTCACCCTTCCTCCAATGCTACAAAAGGGCACCTGATATCAAAGACTGGCTTATTCGTGCCGACCTGGGTCCCATCACAAGTGGACCACGACAGAGGTTCTTGGGAACTCCTAGGACCGGTACATATCCATGACTACAATGTTTCAGTGCAACAATACAATCCTAGGCAATACTTTCCATCATCCCCACTCAGGTAAACAATACCAGATTAAAGAGACAAATTGTCGGCTCAATTTGTTAGCGGATATCATGTTGCATTTGGAGAGTCCCTGTGTGCCCAAACATTGGAGCTCCCCCACAAGTGACCCCATTTTGGAAACTAGACCCCCCAAGGCACCTATCTAGATGCATAGTGAGCACTTGGAACCCCAGGTGTTTCACAAATTGATTCATAAAAATGAAAAAGTGTTTTTTTTTTCACTTTTTCATTTTTACGAATCAATTTGTGAAGCACCTGGGGGTTCCAAGTGCTCACTATGCATCTAGAAAGGTGCCTTGGGGGGTCTAGTTTCCAAAATGTGGTCACTTGTGGGGGAGCTCCAAAGTTTGGGCACAGAGGGGCTCTCCAAACGCAATGTGGTGTCCGCTAACAATTTGAGCCGATTTTCCATTCAATTTGTTAGCGGATACCATGTTGCATTTAGAGAGTCCCTGTGTGCCCAAACATTGGAGCTCCCCCACAAGTGACCCCATTTTGGAAACTAGACCCCCCAAGGCACCTATCTAGATGCATAGTGAGCACTTGGAACCCCTAGGTGCTTCACAAATTGATTCGTAAAAATGAAAAAGTGTTTTTTTTTCCACTTTTTCATTTTTACGAATCAATTTGTGAAGCACCTGGGGGTTCCAAGTGCTCACTATGCATCTAGAAAGGTGCCTTGGGGGGTCTAGTTTCCAAAATGGGGTCACTTGTGGGGGAGCTCCAAAGTTTGGGCACAGAGGGGCTCTCCAAACGCGATGTGGTGTCCGCTAACAATTTGAGCCGATTTTCCATTCAATTTGTTAGCGGATACCATGTTGTATTTAGAGAGTCCCTGTGTGTCCAAACATTGGAGCTCCCCCACAAGTGACCCCATTTTGGAAACTAGACACCCCAAGTCACCTATCTAGATGCATAGTGAGCACTTGGAACCCCTAGGTGCTTCATAAATTGATTCGTAAAAATGAAAAAGTGTTTTTTTTTCCACTTTTTCATTTTTACGAATCAATTTGTGAAGCACCTGGGGGATCCAAGTGCTCACTATGCATCTAGAAAGGTGCCTTGGGGGGTCTAGTTTCCAAAATGGGGTCACTTGTGGGGGAGCTCCAAAGTTTGGGCACACAGGGGCTCTCCAAACACAACATGGCGTCCGCTAATTATTCAAGCAAATTTTACAATCAAAAAGTCAAATGGCGCTCCTTCCCTTCCGAGCCCTGCCGTGCGCCCAGTGTTTTTTCCCCAAATTTTGGGTATCTGCGTGCCCAGGGGAAATTGCACAACAAATTTTGGGGTCCATTTTTTCTTGTTACCCCTGTGAAAATAAAAAAAATTGGGTCTAAAGTAACATTTTTGTGAAAAAAGTTAAATGTTCATTTTTTTCTTCCACATTCAAAAAATTCCTGTGAAGCACCTGAAGGGTTAATAAAGTTCTTGAATGTGGTTTTGAGCACCTTGAGGGGTGCAGTTTTTAGAATGGTATCACTTTTTGGTATTTTCTGTCAAAAAGACCTCTCCAAGTGACTTCAAATGTGATGTGGTCCCTAAAAAAATGGTTTTGTAAATTTTGTTGGAAAAATGAGAAATCGCTGGTCAACTTTTAACCCTTATAGCTCCCTAACAAAAAAAAATTTTGGTTCCAAAATTGTGCTGATGTAAAGTAGACATGTGGGAAATGTTATTTATTAACTCTTTTTTGTGACATATCGCTCTGATTTCAGGGCTTAAAAATTCAAATTTTGAAAATTGCAAAATTTTCAAGATTTTCGCCAAATTTCCATTTTTTTCACAAATAAACGCAAGTGATATCGAAGAAATTTTTCCACAATCATGAAGTACAATATGTCACGAAAAAACAATCTCAGAATCAGGGGGATCCGTTGAAGCGTTCCAGAGTAATTACCTCATAAAGTGACAGTGGTCAGAATTGTAAAAATTGGCCCGGTCATTAACGTGCAAACCACCCGTGGGGCTTAAGGGGTTAAGGACCGTATCTCTAAACATCAATCCACTATCCGATGTAAAAACGTACTACTACCACTACCACATCATTTTGCATCCCAGGGACATACAGTATCCCAATTAAAATTTCAAATCATAGAACATGTCCCCCCTCTGAGATGAGGGGGCGACATGAACTCCAGTCGCTAACCCCTAAGCACTGTTCAGGACCTGCCGACATCATGTCCGGGCCACAGGTCCTGCGCCAGTTACCGCATTAGCGCGGTTTTCACACTGCCATCAATGATTTTATGTTTTTATATACTTGGCACCTCCCCCAAGCTATAAATTCCCCATAGGGGACACCTGGGGGTAGCGTCCACATCGAACTAGCGGTGGATACCGCGTTATAGCACGCTCTATACCTACCCATTCTACTTCTGCTATCCAGGTATGCTTCCTTACTACTCCTCTTTTGTGGGCTGTATTTTATATTCCCTATTCACCTTTTTATATATACATATATATATGTATATATACATATACTAGATGGTGGCCCGATTCTAACGCATCGGGTATTCTAGAATATGTATGCGGCCGACCGGGCGTGACTAATCAGCGAAGCAGTGTTTAAATGGGTTGTGCATTACTTTAAATTAACCCCCCATTGTATCCCCCCGGGGCCCCTAATGAATTTTGTAATTACGTCATGTTGTCAATACTGCTTGTGACAACATCGCTGACCATGCACAGCCAGCACGTAATTCCCCCGGCTGCAGCCGGCTCTTGCTTCCGCTTACATCACGACTATTTGCGGCTGCAGCCAGGGGTCTCCTGTTCCACGTACCACGGTGAATGACGAGCTGTGGGCGGGGTTATCCCCCATCGTGTCACACCCAGCATCCACCGCGCGCTCTGTCAAGGAATGCGCGTGTGGTGGATGGCGGGTGTAATGGGATGAGGGATAACCCCGCCCACAGCCCATCACTCACCATGGAACGCGAAACAGGAGACTCCTTGGCTGCAGCCGCAAATAGTCGTGACATAAGCAGAAGCAAGAGCCAGCTGCAGCCGGGGGTCACATGCTGCCTGTGCGCGGTGACTCGAGTATAAGCCGAGACCCCTAATTTTACAACAAAAAGCTGGGAAAATTTATTGACTTGAGTATAAGCCTAGGGTGGGAAATGCAGCAGCTACTGTTAAATTTCCATATCCTGGTATGTATGGCTCCCTCATCCCCTAATTGTGGTTTGTAAGGCTCCGTCATCCCCCTAATCCTGGTTTGTATGGCCCCCTTATCTTGGCTTGTATGGCCCCCTCATCCTGGCTTGCATGGCCTCCTCATCCTGGCTTGTATGGCCCCCTCATCCTGGTTTTGTACGGCAGTGTGTTGCGGTGTCTCCCGTTCATAGAGTCATAGAATCATAGAATGGTAGAGTTGGAAGGGACCTCCTGGGTCATCTGGTCCAACCCCCTGCTCAAAGCAGGATTCACTAGATCATCTCAGACAGATGTCTGTCCAGCCTCTGTTTGAAGACGTCCATTGAAGGGGAACTCACCACCTCTCGTGGCAGCCTGTTCCACTCATTAATCACCCTAACTGTCAAAAAGTTTTTTCTAATATCTAATCTGTGTCTCCTCCCATTTAGTTTCATCCCATTGCTTCTAGTCTTTCCTTGTGCAAATGAGAATAAAGATGATCCTTCTACAATGTGACAGCCCTTGACATATTTGTAGACAGCTATTAAGTCTCCTCTCAGTCTTCTTTTTTGCAAGCTAAACATTCCCAAATCCTGCAACCGTTCCTCATAGGACATGGTTTGCAGACCTGTCACCATTCTGGTCGCTCTTCTCTGAACTTGCTCCAGTTTGTCTATGTCTTTTTTAAAATGTGGTGCCCAAAACTGTACACAGTATTCCAGATGAGGTCTGACCAAAGAGGAGTAAAGACCGATAATGACTTCAAGTGATCTAGACTGTATGCTTCTGTTAATACATCCCAGAATTGTATTTGCCTTTTTTACTGCTGCATCACACTGTTGACTCATGTTCAGTCTATGATCTATTAGTATACCTAAGTCTTTTTCACATGTACTGTTGCTTAGCTCTATTCCTCCCATTCTGTATATGCTTTTTTCATTTTTATTGCCCAGATGTAGTACTTTGCATTTTTCCCTGTTAAAAACCATTCTGTTGGTTGCTGCCCACTGCTCCAGTTTATTTAGGTCTTTTTGAATCCTCTCTCTCTCTTCTCTAGTATTAGCTATCCCTCCTAGCTTTGTGTCATCAGCAAATTTAATCAGTTTACCCTCAATTCCTTCATCTAAATCATTGATAAAGATGTTGAACAATACAGGTCCCAGGACGGAGCCCTGTGGTACCCCACTTGAGACATTCATCCAGCTGGATGTGAAGCCATTTACAACCACCCTTTGAGTCCGATCACTAAGCCAGTTATGAATCCACCTAACAGTTGCCTGTGAGATTGTCTGTGAGATTCCGCATCCTGGGCTTGTCTGGTGGCAGTGTGTTGTGGTGTCTCCTGTTGCCGACGTTTTCTGTGAGATTCCGCATTCTGGGCTTGTGTGGCTGCAGTTTGTTGTGGTTTCTGTTGCTCTCGACGTTGTCGTTTCCTTGCTGCTTCTGCTGCTTTTCTGTCATCCTCAGTGGCGTATTTTCACTTACGACCCATTGGAAGACAGGAAGTGTAAATCATGATAACGTGCAGTAAAGAAGTATCTGTTCAGCGCGCTGTGACTGGCAGAACGTGTTCAGTAAACGTGACAAAAGTACGTCACACTGTGACTGACAGAATGTGCTCACTGAACGTGATAGAAGTACATCACACTCTGACTGAACGTGTTTAGTAAACGTGACTAAACTATGTCGCACTGTGACTGACAGAACGTATTCATTAAACGTGACAGAAGTACATCACACATTGTGACTGACAAAACATGTTCAGTACGTCATGGGCAGTTGGTGAGTCACTTGACCACATGGGCGGAGTCAGCCCTGCTGACTGACTGATTGGCCGCGGCCGGACCAATCAGCGACGCGGGATTTCCTGGATGGACAGACAGATGGGATAAGGCGATTATATAGTAGATACTCTTCTCTTTCAGCTACCGCACTGTATTCCCACATACCTTTGGTCACAGCATCAAACTAGTTAGGCATTCTCCCTCTTCCCACTTCCCATCTTCTACTACCCTCTCCTTTTACCTTTTCCCTTACATTGTTCCCTTATCCCCTAGTTAGGTTTCCCTTATGTATGTTATTGTAAATATCCTATTTGTAATAAATCCCATTTTAAAGATCCAGTAGCTCTTTTTAATTAATATTAACTGGCACCCCAAAATTCAGCAAATTCTACGCAAAGTTTCTTTTATTTGCTTGTACAATTGATTTACATAATGTCATTGAAGGTAAAGTAACAATTCAATTGATGAACGTTGTGATACATTTATGAATGCATGGCTCCTTGTATAAAAATATGTCACAATATACAGTACAGACCAAAAGTTTGGACACACCTCATTTAAAGATTTTTCTGTATTTTCAAGACTATGAAAATTGTACATTCACACTGAAGGCATCAAAACTATGAATTAACACATGTGGAATTATATACTTAACAAAAAAAGTGTGAAACAACTGAAAATATGTCTTATATTCTAGGTTCTTCAAAGTAGCCACCTTTTGCTTTGATGACTCCGTTTCACACTCTTGGCATTCTCTTGATGAGCTTCAAGAGGTAGTCACCGGAAATGGTTTTCACTTCACAGGTGTGCCCTGTCAGGTTTAATAAGTGGGATTTCTTGCCTTATAAATGGGGTTGGGACAATCAGTTGTGTTGTGCAGAAGTCTGGTGCATGCACAGCTGATAGTCCTACTGAATAGACTGTTAGAATTTGTATTATGGCAAGAAAAAAGCAGCTAAGTAAAGAAAAACGAGTGGCCATCATTACTTTAAGAAATGAAGGTCAGTCAGTCCGAAAAATTGGGAAAACTTTGAAAGTGTCCTCAAGTGCAGTTGCAAAAACCATCAAGCACTACAAAGAAACTGTCTCACATGAGGACCGCCCCAGGAAAGGAAGACCAAGAGTCACCTCTGCTTCTGAGGATAAGTTTATCCGAGTCACCAGCCTCAGAAATCGCAGGTTAACAGCAGCTCAGATTAGAGACCAGGTCAATGCCACACAGAGTTCTAGCAGCAGACACATCTCTTCAAAAACTGTTAAGAGGAGACTTTGTGCAGCAGGCCTTCATGGTAAAATAGCTGCTAGGAAACCACTGCTAAGGACAGGCAACAAGCAGAAGAGACTTGTTTGGGCTAAAGAACACAAGGAATGGACATTAGACCAGTGGAAATCTGTGCTTTGGTCTGATGAGTCCAAATTTGAGATCTTTGGTTCCAACCACCGTGTCTCTGTGCGACGCAGAAAAGGTGAATGGATGGACTCTACATGCCTGGTTGCCACCGTGAAGCATGGAGGAGGAGGTGTGATGGTGTGGGGGGGGCTTTGCTGGTGACACTGTTGGGGATTTATTCAAAATTGAAGGCATACTGAACCAGCATGGCTACCACAGCATCTTGCAGCGGCATGCTATTCCATCCGGTTTGCGTTTAGTTGGACCATAATTAATTTTTCAACAGTACAATGACCCCAAGCACACCTCCAGGCTGTGTAAGGGCTATTTGACGAAGAAGGAGAGTGATGGGGTGCTACGCCAGATGACCTGGCCTCCACAGTCACCAGACCTGAACCCAATCGAGATGGTTTGGGGTGAGCTGGACCTCAGAGTGAAGGCAAAAGGGCCAACAAGTGCTAAGCATCTCTGGGAACTCCTTCAAGATTGTTGGAAGACCATTTCCGGTGACTACCTCTTGAAGCTCATCAAAAGAATGCCAAGAGTGTGCAAAGCAGTTATCAAAGTAAAAGGTGGCTACTTTGAAGAAGCTAGAATATAAGACATATTTTCAGTTGTTTCACACTTTTTTGTTAAGTATATAATTCCACATGTGTTAATTCATAGTTTTGCTGCCTTCAGTGTGAATGTACAATTTTCATAGCCAAGAAAACACAGAGAAATCTTTAAATGAGAAGGTGTGTCCAAACTTTTGGTCTGTACTGTACATCACTGTCATTCACCTTCATGGGGGCTACAATGATATTAGTTTTTTTTCAATGCTAGAGCCTTTTCTCTTTTTCTAAGGCCTCCTTCACACGTCCATTTTTTTAGTCAATGTGCCGTCTGTTTTTTAAGTTCCGCAAATATGGACACATGCACGCCCATTGCTTTCTATGGTGATGCGCACATGTCAGTTTTTTCAAACGGACCATGTGTCCATGTGAAAAACCCTCATACATGTCCTTTTTCTTCTGGCAGCATGGAGAAAATGCTTGCCGCGCACATGCACACTGATAACATATGGATGACATCCATGTGACATCTGTGTGACACATACCGGAATGAAATGCTCCTGCAGCTGGGAAAAGCAGTACAGTTAGCGCTATTCCCATAGCTGGGTGCTGACTACAACACTCATCCTCGCCGGGTCTCCCTGCAATCAGCAAGACCAGATGACGCTGCTAACAGTTGTAGTCAGCACCCAGCTTGGGAATAGCAGGAATTTTTCAATGTCGCGCATTGAATAAATAATTAAACTAAAAAACTGTGTTGGGTCCCGCCTATATATTAAAACCAGCCAAGATAAAACAGACAGCTGTGGGCTTCTATTATTAGGCTGGGATGGTCCATAGTTAATGGCCCGTCCCCAGCCAAAAAATAGAATCCTGCAGTCGCCCCAGAATTGGTGCATCACATAAGATGCGTCAATTTTGGCCATTTACCCGGCTTATCCCGATTTCTCTGGTGCGGTGGCAATCGGGGTAATATATGGGTTTCCTGACAGCTGTGATTTATCAAATATCACAGCTGCCATCTAGCCCTGGGGTTAGTAATGAAGAGGTGTCAGTCAGAAGCCCCCATTACTAACCATTTCAGTAAAAATCATTAAACGCACACACAGAAAAGTCCTTTATTTTAAAATAAAAACCCATACACCCTCTTTCACCCATTTATTTCCCCAGAAAACATCCCCGCTGGTCCGTCATAATCCAGATCATGTCCCATGACGATCCCCAACTCTGTTACATCCGGAGGCAGTGACAAGCGGTGACATTAGTAACGTTACCGCTCACCACGGCTGTCGGAACACACTGAAAGCGTGAGAAGCAGCGGCAGTGATGAGCGATGACGTCATTAAGATTACCGCAGTTCACAGCCGGGGGTTCCCATGGTAACCTCTGTGTGACCTGCCAGCTGTGAACAGCAGTGAACTCCCTAAGGTTACCGCAGTTCACAGCTGGTGGATCATACAGAGGCTGTGACCTAGAGTAACCTTAATGACGTCACCGCTCCTCAATGCTGCTGATTCTCACGCAACTCTCTTTGTGTTTAGGCAGCCGTTGTGAACAGTAACGTTACTGATGTTACCGCTCATCACAGCCTCCGAATGTAGCAAAGTCTGAGATTGCTATGGGACATTGATCTGGATAATGGTGGACCTGTGAGGTGTTTTTTGGGGAAATAAATAGGTGAATGAGAGTTATGAGTTTTTATTTTAAAATAAAGGACTTATTGTATATGTGTTTAATGATTTTTACTTACAGGGTTAGTAATGGGGGTGTCTGACTGACACCTCTCCATTACTAACCCCAGGGCTTGATGGCAGCTGTAATTTTTGACAAATTACAGCTGTCATCAAATCCATATATTACCCTGATTGGCACCACTGCAATGCATATTAGAATTTCCTTTGTTGTAGTTTATTACAAATCTGTATTATGTAGCAGCAAGTTAATACTTTATATAAATGGCTTAGCTTTTTCATTTCTTTTTCTACTTAAACTTAGATTTTTCAAATTACATGAACTTTTCCCACTTTCTCCTTATTAAAATATTGAAATATTAACTTAATCATAACAGAATCTGTAACTGTATATGTATATAGTGCCCCTTCTGAGTGCAACATATATTGGGGCAGAAATCCTGATTCTAAGGGCTCGTTCACACGAGTATATAAATCGGACGAGTGCAATGTGAGAAAACATCGTTTTGCACTCTGACCAATGTTATTCAATGAGTCTGTGCTCATCTGCGATTTGATTTTTTTTCCTCATTTTGAATCTAAGGAAAAAATGGCAGTATACTGCGAGTGCATGCGAGAATCAGATCTCGCTCGCCACTGCAAGTCAATGGGTGCGAGAAAAAAATTGGACGGCACATGTATCATGAGTGTGACTCCCGATTTTTAAGCATCTGATTCAAGCAGAGAAAAAAATCGCAGATGAGCACTGACTCATTTAATAACATTGGTCAGAGTGCGATGTGATGTTTTCTCACATTGCACTCGTCCGATTTATACACTCATGTGGGCAAGCCCTATCACTTCAAGTCTTCTACCTTTCTGAAGAGACAATTTGAATATTTAATTTTGCAGAGGAGCATTAAATATCCTATAAGATTCCTTATACCTACATGCAAGACATGTCACATTCCCCTAGAGTGAAGTTACCCCTTAGATCCCTATCAGAGGCCAAATCAGACCTCTTGCTTTGGTAATGGGAGAAACACGATGACAGTGGCCTTTCTTTATGTTACGTTATGTATTATTTATTATTGTTTTACTTGTCTGCGCAGGAATGTTTAATTCTTGTTATGCGACTTATTGTACGTCTTACCTGTGGACTTTTCGATATTACTTGAGATCACTTCAGATTTTAATTGATTTACTCTTGTTATGGCCTGTGCTACATTTGTGCTAAGCACTGAGCCTATTGTGATGGGTATGCGTGTGTGGTTGTAAAGCCGGCACCAATTGAACTGTATGCTATTACACTTTGGGTGGAAGTCTTTACGGGTAGATTTTATCCTTTTCCTAATGACATTTGGACCTGTGACACAGTGGCATTAGCTTTACCTGCACTGCTTGCAAATGGTAGACCAATTAAGAAGCGAGCTTCTTACAATATCTGGTTCTCCTAAATCCAACCTCTACTGGCAACGAATTAGAATTCATCTCAAGGTGTTGTGCGGTTTGACCTGCTCTTGTCCTGTCAGGTCCACAGGTAATCACTTTACAATGGAGTGCAGTAGTTTATGTTTCATATTAACTACATGTTTGATGCATTGGTTTTATGATATTGGATTTGTTACACTCCTTTGTGACTTGTTAAATATTTTGGTGCTTCTGTGGATCCCATTGAGGTATAAATACAACATGAACAGGACTGAGTTTGGAGCTTCCTGCAATATTTTAAGGTATTATTCTAAATTGCTTTGTGGGGTTTGTCTATCTGTTCAGTATTATTCTATTTATCTTATCTATAAATTATTGTACATATATAAATTCCTAAAGAACATTTTTTTTTTATATTTTAGGTAATTTTATTGAGACTGATTTGTAGCTTACGTGAATTTGAATCTGGCCTAAACGACACTCTTTTGGACATGCCCTCATAAATTCCATTTCTAACGACAAATGCTGGAAACCTGCAACAGTTTATGTAATCATGAAAAACATAATTGAAATGTAATATTTAGTAACCTGGAATGATCAATTGATCGAAAAATAATTATTTTGTGTGTTATCTGTCATGAATATGAAATGATAGGAGTTTTAATGTGCTGTAATAAATGGAAATTGCAGTGATAATTAGTTACAAGTATTAATAAAACAGCACATGCATACTGTATTAGTTTACAGGGTCATTACTAAATGAAGAAATTACAAAAAGGTTACTAGCATTTCCGAGCTAATTTTTTTGCCCAGGAAGCAATCTCATATTTTGCATTGCCCTTTTACTTTTTGGTGCAATTAAAGCTCAAAGCGAAGCATACCCTCTTCCTTATTAAGTCAAACAGTTCAAAGGCATCTTTGAAAAGTTTCTCCATAATAGTAAAAGTGAATTTGCTTTAAGGCAGATGTAAAACTATTTAGTTTCCAAAACTTGTGATATTTCATAAAATGCATTATTTTATTATTAAAATTATTATTTAAATTTCATCATTTAGCAGAACTTTGTAAGTGTAGGACTGCAAAACATGACATGTATTACTTATTTTATTGTTATTGCTAGTAAGGATTTTTATATGCCCATATGAAATTGCAGAGGCCTTAGGCAAAGCAGCATATTTGCGTGGGTGGATTTCTTTGTTTGTGGCTGGCAGACTGAAGAATCACTCATGTCTGGGAGACGTTGCTGCTGCAACATCCTCACTCTTTCTCTCAGATATTATGTCTGATTACAGGTGGTACATTGTACACAGGTGGTGCCCTTACCCAAAGCAGCTGCATAACCAGGTACAAATTAAAAACTGAGCACAGAACAGAAGCAATAATTACTCTGTCAAGCAGTTCAGCCACATTAATTATATATGATCATTGCAGATCTTGCCTAAATAAATTAGAACAGCTTACAAGGAAATGATAACGTTCATTGAGATTTCTGTAGCATGTGATCTTTTTTTACTTTATGTAAATGTAGCACAAATTATTATTGGCAGTACTATTATAGAGAGATAAAGTATCAAAGTTATATATACCAGAACCCAATCTAATCATTTTAAAGTAAAGTAGGCAATTACTAACATCATGTTTGTGTATGTAGGGTAGGTATGGCGCTGCTAAGACTTAATGCAACATTTTATGAACTTCTTGCCAACAGTGGCATTTAGCCTGCTTTAGCTTCCTCATAGGCTCTTTATTATACATATACAAAAGAGAAAAGGAAAGATATGGAGTTGGTAAGAATTGATGCATTGTTGTACAAGCTTCCAGCCAACACGGACATTTAGGCTGCGTGCCCACGATGCGTTTTTCATGCGTTTCCGCTGCGGAATTTCCGCAGCGGAAACGCATCAAAAAGGCTTGGTAATCCGCACCCCATGGTCCCCAATGGCATTCCGCAATGTCAATGCACATGCTGCGGATTTTTCCGCAGCGTTTCTGCAGCGCTCATAAATCCGCAGCATGTTCATTAATTTTGCGGAAGCGCCGCCATTGACTTGCATTGAGACGCATAGAATCCGTATCTGTACATTTGTACACGCGGATAATATGCGATTCAATGTGCGGATGGTACCCAGGTCTGGAGGAGAGAAGACTCTCATCCAGACCTGGGTACCATTGTACCTGTAAAAAAAATAATAAAATAATAAATAACGTTTATATTCACCTTTCCGACGGCTCTCTCTGCATGCCGGCAGCGCTGAAGGACCTTCGGTGACGTCACAGTCATGTGACCGCAGGCCCTTCACCGCTGTGTCTCGCGATATGCCGGCAGCCAGGAACCAGACAGGAACGAGCGCTACAGCCACGCCAGGCATCGGGGGTGAGTATAGCTTTATTTTAAGCATTGTTTTACGGTCACACTATATAAATCCATGCTGTTTGCATGGATTTATATAGTGTGACCTAGTTGTCAAGCACTTTCCAAGTGATGCTAATCGCCTGGAAAGCGCTTGTCAATCTGCATGCGGAAACGCATGTGAATCCGCATGTATTCTGCAGGAAAAACGCATGTACAATCTGCATGCGTTTTTTCTGCCAGGGAGATGCAGAAATGCTGCAGAAATTTTCTGCTTCATTTCTGCATCGTGGGCACATAGCCTTAGCCTGCTTTATCTTCCTCATAGGCTCTTCACTATACATATACAGAAGAGAAAAGGGAAGATATGGAGTTTGTAAGAATTGATGCAACGTTGTACTAGCTTCCAGCTAACAAGGACATTTAGCCTGCTTTAGCTTCCTCATAGGCTCCTCATCATGCATATGCAAAAGAGAAAAGGGAAGAATTGATGCAAAGTTGTACTAGCTTCTAGCCAACAGGCATATTTAGCCTGTTCCAGCTTCTTTATAGGCTTTTTTTTATACATTTACACAAGAGAAAAGGGTAGGTATAGAATTGCAAAGACTTGATGCAACATTTTATGAACTTCTTGCCATCAGTGACATTTAGCTTCCTCGTAGGCTCTTCATTAAACAAATACAGAAGAGAAAAGAGAAGATATGGAGTCGGTAAGAATTAATGCAACGCTTTACTAGCTTCTAGCCAACAGTGACATTAAGGCTGTGTGCACACATTGCAGATTTGGTGCGTTTTTACCATGCAGGCTTGCTAGCAAAACTTGAAGCAAAACCTGATGCCAGCAAAGTCAATGAGAAACCTGAAGTGTCATGCACACATTGAGTATTTTTGACTTGCAGATTTGGTGCAGAAAATAATCTGCAGCATATCAATTCTCTGTGCGTTCTTGCCTGCGTTTTTCACCCATTGAATGCACTGAAAAAATGCAGGCAAAAACGCAACATTTTTGAGGCTGCGTTTTCCTGCCAAGAGATACAGAAATGGTGCAGAAATTTCTGCACACAAAATACTTAACGTGTGCACGTACCCTTAGCCTGCTTTATCTTCCTCATAGGCTCTTCACTATATATATACAGAAGAGAAAAGGGAAGATATGGAGTTGGTAAGAATTGATGCAACATTTTACGAGCTTCTAGCCAACAGTGGCATTTAGCCTGCTGCAGCTTCTTCATAGGCTCTTTATTATACATTTACAAAAGAGAAAAGGGTAGGTATGGAGTTGCTAAGAATTGAACCAACGTTTTTACGAGCTTCTAGCCAAGAGGAACCTTTAGCCCGCTTTGGCTTCTTCATAGGCTCTTCATTATACTTCTACAGAAAAGAAAAGGTATAGAGTTGTTAAGAACTGATGCAACCTTTTACAAACTTCTAACCAACAATGACATTTAGACAACTTGCGCTTCTTCATAGGCCCTTCATGATACCTTATTTGCATGTGTCATTAATTTTTATTTTTTTCCCTCTTTTTTATATTGCCCCTTTTCCAAGAGCCATACATTTTTTTTCCGTCGACACAACCATATAGTAGTTTTTTTGAAAAATGAGCTGTAGCTTTGAATGTCACTATTCATTTCACAACATAATATATGGAAAAATGGGAAAAAAGTGGGGTGAATTAGTAATTCCTCTGTTGCATTTTGGGTTTTGTTTCTACTGCATTTATTGTGATGTTAAAAATTACCTAGCAACATAATTCTCCAGTGAACTTAGATTATGGCGATCTAATACTTTTTCTTTCCAATTTTAGATTAAAAAAATTATTTGTTGATTCATGTCTACATTTTTTGAAACCTATAACTTTTTTTTATTCCTCTATCAATGGACTTGTTTGAAGCCATATCTTTGGTGCATAAAGCTGATGATTTTATTGATACCATTTTTGGATACATACATACGATGGCTTGATTGCTTTGTGTTGCATGTTTTAGAGAATTGTGGTAACCAAAAACACCTATTCTAATGGTCTTTTTCCTGTGTTCACAGTATGTGATAAATATTTGTACATTTTATTAGTTCAGGCAATTATGCATGCAGCAATAACAAGCATTATTTTATTTTTTTACATTTCGTTATTAAAGTTTGGGAAAAGCGGGTTAATTTAAATTCTAATATGTTTGTTTATTTTAGATTTACATGATATTTTTTTAGAAATATTGTTTACATTTTTTTACATTTATAAACAGTTCCCTGCGATGGACTTGAACCTGCTTAATCGCCTGCAATACTATAGAATGCATGTTGAAGCCTGGTGCAGAGGATGCCTAAAGAAGACAATAAAGAGGCATCAAGAAACATAGTGATTCTTTGATTCTTGAAAATGCATAAGACTTTTCAGAGAACCACAACTGTCTAGCACACTTTGATTATTGCTCTAATTATCCAATTCTTCAACTACTTTTACACACAAAGTCATGAACTGCTTTTAAAAGACTCCAAACAAGTCCCTCAAAACAGTTAGAATGAAGGGGCCCAATACAGTTTAAAATGTTGTGCCTTTTGGTAACTAACCTGTTTAGCTTTGCATCTTGTGAGATTAGTATGCGAAATGTTCACATCAGTGTCATAGACTTAAAGGGAATCTTTCTCCTGGTTTTGCCACCTAATCTGAGGGTAGGATAATGTAGATACATATACCCTGATTCCAGTAATGGGTCACTTAATGGGCTGCTTACTGTAGTTTTGAAAAAAAAACACTGTTTTTTTCAGCAGGATATTATCACCATAGGACTAGTAAACGTGCTGCCATATAGTCTTCTATATTCATGAGCTCTGTATAATCACGCCCCAATAACTAATTGGCAGCTTTCTGCCTATGTACAGTGTACACACAAAGCTGCCAATCAGCGGTGAGGGTGGGGTTATGAAGAGCTCAGCATTCAGAGAACTTGTAGATCTGTAGCAGATGAAACAGTGATTTTATCAAAACTGCAGCAAGCAGCCCAGTAAGTGGCATCACTGGAATCATGTTCTCAGCCCTACATTATGCCACTCTCAGATGGGGTTGCAAAAACCTGGTGACAGATTCCCTTTAACTGTGACTATAAAGCTATGGAACCACTATCAGTATTTGATCAGTATTCGGTCAGTACGTTTTCTCAGGAGTAGGAGCCAAAATCAGGTGAGAAACAATCAGAGAAAAGTTATAATAGAAACAAGTGCACTAGTTCTGTATTTTTGACCCACTCCTGGTTTTGGCTTATAAATACTATGGAAAAATACTGACCAAATATTGATAGTGGGGCCGAAGACTTAATGTAATTATCCCAATAGATGATGAAAGATAGCTCATGTAAAACAATGCAATGATTTTTCAACACAACATTTAATCATGGCTTATTGTGCCAATTGTCAAATGACAAATCCTGCCCTGTTGTGCTGACAAACGTTGTACTGCTATATCTCTATTTGAATGTTGATAATTTTTCCTGCTAAATGTCCTTGTTTATGTTAATATATGATATCCTGACTCCATAACTAGGCTACAAGTGTAGGGTGCTTGAGACACCATTTCAATGGCTGTCCCTATGTACCGTTACTCACACGTAGTATGTCATCAGATAGCTTGAACTCAACTGCAGCAGGGACATATGGACATTCCAGAAGAAGGTTTATTTTCCAGCTCAATTCTTGTAGTTATGCACAAATACAGTAGATAAAAACCTTATTCTGAACCAGAGATGCAAAAATGTGTGCTTCTAACATGGATGACATACAGAATGAGGAAGAAGAAAGGAGGGGTTATGACATCAGAGCTACATCGTATATGTATGTATGATAAAGAGCCTATGAAGAAGCTGCATAACAACACAATGATAATACAATACTGTCTGTATGAATCCTAAATCATGGGACATGACATATGATATTTTCTTCATTTGTAACCTATCACATGCTATCATTATTTGTATCAATCTGATTTTTCCTGCCATGGCAATATAACAAAAAGAATCACTTGATAAATATTGGATATTTTATGTATATAATATCTTTGCTTCATCTGAATAATAATGAAACATGTCAGCGTCAATCTGTGTCAGATTCACCTGTAATGATACTGCGCGCTATTATTGCATGTGAAAATGAATTAAAATATATGCAGCTGCTTTCAGGACAATATTGAAATACATCCAGTTTTTTAAATGAACATCTGTAATACTGTGGGAATAAGAAGAGCACTGTGTTAAATGGTTTAGGTGGTGATAGTCGCAGGGGCGGACCTACCGCCCGTGCAGCCGGTTCATTGAACGGGGACCCCCGAGGGAGAGGGGGCCCCTCCAGCCTCCAGCAGGGCCGCCATCAGGGCATGACTGCCCTGACTCCAGCATGGGGCCCGGCCGGTCGGGGCCCCCTCGGGGCCCCCCTCTTGCGCGTCTCCTCATGGGGCCCCCCCGCAGGACCCCCCCGCCGTCACATGACCGGAGATGTCCCTGCGCTCAGCATGGGCCCCCGGCCCCATGCTGAGCGCAGGGACATCTCCGGTCATGTGACGGCGCCGGCACAATACTTACCCCTCCCCGTGCCTCTGCTGCGTCTTCCACGTCCTCTGACTGTGAAGTCTCAGGTCAGAGGGTGCGGTGGCTCTCTCCTGACCTGTCACAGTGCAGAGCGGGAAGACGCGGACGACGCTGGAGTCCGGAGCAGCGACAGCAGCAGGGAAGAAGTGAGGTGAGTATTGGATTTTTTTAATTTTTTCATGTATGGGGGCATGGGGCATCATATGGTGGGGGGAGAGTGGGTGTGACATCCTGCATGGGGCATTATATGGGGGGGTGACATCCTGCATGGGGCATTATATGGGGGGGTGACATCCTGCATGGGGCATTATAAGAGGGGAAGGGGGGAAGTGACATCCTGCGTGGGGCATTATAAGAGGGGAAGGGGGAAGTGACATCCTGCATGGGGCATTATAAGAGAGGGGGTGTGACATCCTGCATGGGGCATTATAAGAGGGGGAGGGGGGAATTGACATCTTGCATGGGGCATTATAAAGAGGGTGGGTGTGTGACATACTGCATGGGGCATTAAAAGGAGGGGGGGTGAGTGACCTCGTGCATGGGGTATTATAAGGGCGGGGGTGGTTTGACATACTGCATGGGGCATTATAAGGGGGGAACAGCCTGCATGGAGCGTTACATGGGGGCCAATATTCAGTATGGAGCGTTATATGGGGGGCAGTATTCTGTATGGAGCATTATATGGGGGCCAGTATTCTGTATGGAGTTTTATATGGGGGCCAGTATTCTGTATGGAGCGTTATATGGGGGCCAGTATTCTGTATGGAGCGTTATATGGGGGCCAGTATTCTGTATGGAGCGTTATATGGGGGTCAGTATTCTGTATGGAGTGTTATATGGGGGTCAGTATTCTGTATGGAGCATTTTATGGGGGCCAGTATCTTGTATGCAGTGTTATATGGGGACCAGTATCCTGTATTGAGCATTATATGGGGACCAGTATCCTGTATGGAGCATTATATGGGGACCAGTATCCTGTATGGAGCATTATAAGGGGGTCAGTACCCTGTATGGATCATTATATGCTGCCCATAATACTGTATGGAGGACTATACTGTCCGGTCTGCACTGTGCGCTGTGAGGATTCGCCGGTTTCTGAGCTATTGTAGAATTTACAATAGATATCGCTTGTGTAATGGGGCATTATAAGGGGGGTACAGCCTGCATGGAGTGTTATATGGGGACCAGTATCCTGTATGGAGCATTATATGGGGACCAGTATCCTGTATGGAGCATTATAAGGGGGTCAGTATCCTGTATGGAGCATTATATAGTGCCCATAATACTGTATGGAGGACTATACTGTCCGGTCTGCACTGTGCGCTGAGGATATCGCTAATGTCATGTAGTAAGTGAAATCCTTGGCCTTGTACTATATATATATTTCTCTGTGGTATCTGTGCATCATGAATCATGGTATGTGTTAAAGGGGCCCACTGAAACTCTGTCACCCAGGGCCCACAAAAACCTGGAGCTGGTCCTGGGGGTAAGTATAACAAGTTTTATTTTTTTTAAATACAATTAATTAGCTAGGAGTGGGGGGAATAAGAGATGCACGGGGGGGTGAGAGATGCACGGGGGGATGAGAGATGCACGGTGGGGGGGGGGGCTTCATGCCCCCTATGAAGAGCAGGGGGGGGGGCCCAAAAAAATTCTTGCACAGGGGCCCACTACAGTCTGTGTCCGCCCCTGGATAGTCGTCTATGAAGATCTAGTGCACAGATTCTGGTTTCCTTGCCAATAAATTTCATGGAGCATTCACTAAGTACTCTAGCCGCGGACACCCTTCTAATGAGGTTTTGTGGCAGTTTTTATTGCATTTTTTTTAGCCAAACAAAAAACTGGATCAGAAATGAAGGAAAAGTAAAAAAAGCAAGACTGATATATCTATGTACACTGTATGTTAGATGTTCTTGGAAACTGCAGCTCAGCTCCTATTAAAATAAATGAGAGCTGCACTGCAGTATCCAGGCACGGCCACTACACAAAATAATTGGTAGTGCTGCGTTTTTTTCCGCAATGATAATCCGCAGCGGAAATTTCCGCAGCATGTGCACAGCACATGCGGATTATCATTGGGGAACATGGCAGACCTTCTACCAAGCGTTTTTTAAGTGTTTCTGCAGCGTTTTTGCCGCTGCGGAAACGCTTAAAAAACACATATTGGGCTCACAGCCAAACATATAAAATGCAGGTGTTTCATTGGCGGCACTTCAGTACAAATTATTATCTAAAATTAGCAATGTGAAACCTACATGACTATGCAGAGAAATAAAAATGGAAATTTTAGTCATTGATTCCTTGAAATAGTATTCAAGGCAGAATAATCATTTGAATTAACTCTTGATGTATTAATATACAGTACAATTATAAAATGAGTTACCAGCCAGGTAGGGTCACATCCATTTACAGATGGATTCCTGTGTCACAATTCTAGCTGCACATTCTATATTTTTTCTGTCAAGACTTATAATAGAGAAAGGATATAGATGAACAGTCTAGCTGTTGTTTAATTATTAGAAGTTTCCCTCCCCAAATCCATACAGGATTCCATCCAGTCCAACTTTCCCTTTGCCTGGCCCTCACAGGGTATCAAATACTTAGGAATTCCTATTCATAGAGACCTCTCCCGTCTATGTTATCTTAATTTTGGGCCCTTTATTGAACAACTCCATACAGACCACGGTTAGCAAGTTAGAACTGTAAGATTCACTACGTGAACCACTGGTGTTTTGTGGAAAAGCACATGTACACTGTGTTCCAAATTATTATGCAAAAAGTGTTTTAGGAGTGATAAGGTAAGAATTTTTTTGTTTGTCAGTTAAGCTCATTGATGGTGATGTGTGTCAGGGCTTGTTATATCACTGTAAGCAATTGCAGACACCTGTGCTAATTAGTTTGGCAGGTGTGTCCAATGAAAGGCAAGACTACTTAAGGAGGCTGTCCCACATTATTAAGCAGCCTACATTTTCTGCCAAAATGGGAAAGAAAAGTATGTGTCGGCTGCTGAGAAGCAACAAATTGTGGAGTGTTTAGGTCAAGGCATGACTACAATCAACATTGCCAAGACACTTCATCCTGATCATCGCACAATCAAGAAGTATGTAGCTGATTCACAGTACACACGTGTGCGTGCTGATAAGGGAAAATTGAGGACTCTTTCCTACAGGCAATTACGTCAGGTTAAAAGAGCAGCGGCAAAAAACCTTGTCATAGCAGCAGACAAGTTTTTTAAGCTGCTGGTGCCTCCAACGTCCCCTGAACAACAAGATGCAGGGTCCTTCAGAGGTTTGCAGCTGTGCGTAAGCCATCCTGTCGACCTCCTCTATCCACTGTACACAAGCAAAAACGGCTCCAGTGGGCCAAAAAATACATGAAGACTGACTTCAAAACTGTTATGTTCACCGATGAGTGCGGTGCAACGCTCGATGGTCCAGATGGATGGAGTGGAAGATGGCTGGTTGATGGACACCCCATGCAAACACGGCTACGGCGCCAACAAGGAGGAGGTGGAGTAATGTTTTGGGCTGGAATCATGGGGAGAGAGATTGTTGGCCCCTTTAGGATCCCTGAAGGGGTAAAGATAAACTCCATAATGAATGCGGAATTTCTCAAACAGCACTTCCTGCCTTGGTTCAAGAAGAAGAACCGTGTATTCCGCAGCAAGATCATTTTCATGCATGATAATGCACCGTCTCATGCTGCACATAACACATCTGCATCTCTGGCTGATATGGGCATAAAAGGGGACAAACTTATGTTGTGACCCCCATGCTCCCCTGACCTCAACCCCATTGAGAACCTCTGGAGCATCATCAAAAGGAGTGTCTATGATGGCGGGAGGCAGTTCACATCTAAACAACAGCTCTGGGAGGGTATTCTGTCCTCATGCAAAACAATTGAAGCAGAAACCATCCAAAACCTGACAAATTCAATGGACGAGAGAGTTCAGAGGCTCCTTTCGAACAAGGGGTCCTATGTGCAAATGTAACATCACCTAGAATAAAGTTTTGAGTTGAAAACTGTTTGATTTCAGTTTCTAATAACCTGCTAATGCTTATAATTTCAAAATGACCATTTTTTTGCTCTTTATTAAAATGAAAAGGTTGATCGAAGAGTGTGGGGGATCTAAGAGTGTGGCAACCCAGTAGTCAGGATTATTTCGAATTCTGACAATCTGAGGGTCATGTTGCAGGTAGTGCAGCAAGAAGGCACTCATGTGTCTTGCACATCTAGGAGCCCCAAAATTATTTTCCGGGCTAGATGCAGCTAAAAATTATTATTAATTTGAAATCTGGTGGAGCTTAGTATAGATGGCCTAATAGAATCAGTACTGCAAACTGCTACAAGGCCCAAATTATTTTCCAGCCAAGATACAGATAAACATGATTAGTAATTTTAAATCTGGTGGAGTTTAGTATAGATGGCCTAATAGAATCAGTTCTGCAAACTGCTGAAAGGCCCAAATTATTTTCCAGCCAAGATACAGATAAACATGATTAGTAATTTTAAATCTGATGGAGTTTAGTATAGATGGCCTAATAGAATCAGTACTGCAAACTGCTACAAGGCCCAAATTATTTTCCAGCCAAGATACAGATAAACATGATTAGTAATTTTAAATCTGGTGGAGTTTAGTATAGATGGCCTAATAGAATCAGTTCTGCACACTGCTACAAGGCCCAAATTATTTTCCAGCCAAGATACAGATAAACATGATTAGTAATTTGAAAGCTTAAAACGGTTGGTGAGGTGATTTTAACAAATCATCAAGCTTTTACTCTCCCCAGGATGACACAGGGGTAGAAAAGTCCTTTCGGATCCATGATTTGTTCATCTTTATGAACGTGAGTCTGTCTACATTATCAGTGGAGAGCCGCGTGCGCTTATCTGTCAGCACACCACCAGCAGCGCTGAACACACGTTCAGACAGAACGCTGGCTGCGGGGCATGACAAGATCTCCAAGGCGTAAGTGGCGAGCTCCGGACATTTATCCGGATTGGAAGCCGAAAAAGAGCAAGGGTCCAGTGACACAGTCATGGCTTCAATGCTTACTTGGAGATACTCCTGTACCATCGTCTCTAGACGTTGACTATGTGCCAGACTTCTTGTCTTCTGTGGCCTTGCAAAGGATGGGCTAAAAAAGTGGTGAAATGATTCCACAAAATTGATGTTACCAGCAGATACTGTGATTCTGTTACGTTTTGAGTGCTGAACACTCGACGGTCCCACGGTTGGCAAGTTGGAACTGTGAGATTCACTACGTGCACCACTAGTGTTTTGGGGAAAAGCACATGTAAGATTCTGCAACAGTCTCTGCTGATACTCCTGCATGCGTGCATCTCTTTCTATGGCAGGAATAATTTCTGCAAATTTACTTTTGTACCGGGGATCTAACAGTTTGGCAACCCAGTAGTCAGGATTATTTCTAATTCTCACAATTCGAGGGTCATGTTGCAGGTAGTGCAGCAAGAAGGCACTCATTTGTCTTGCGCATCCAGGAGCACCAAGTCCCTGTTGTGTTGGTGGCGAGGTAACAATCATGCTTCCTTCCTCTGCCCTCTCCCCCCAACCTCGCACAACAGAAATATGAACAAGGTCTCCCTCTTCTGATGAGTCTTTCATCAGTTTGTCCTCCACTTCTTCCTGGGCTCCTGCACCTTCCTCACTAGTTTGGCTGCTACCATGCGCCCTGGTAAATCCATCTCCCCCACCCTCACATGCCTGCCGCCTTGGTGCTGCCGACCGTCTGGACCTTGCAGATGTTAGCCCTTCCGCATACAACTCCTCCTCCTCTACTTCCTCCACCTCCTCTTGTGCCACCACCTGACTCCGAATTCTGTTTAACATGTGCTCCAGCATGTAAATCACCGGAATAGTCATGCTGATAATGGCATCGTCAGCACTAAACATCTTCGTCGCCATTTCAAAACTGTGCAGAAGGGTGCATAGGTCCCTGATCTGAGACCACTCCTCCAGCGTGATTTGCCCCACCTCTGGATCTCGTTGGCCCAGGCTATACGACAGAACGTATTGCACCAGGGCTTGTCGGTGCTGCCACAGTTGGTGCAACATGTGCAGAGTTGAATTCCACCGGGTAGGCACATCGCATTTTAGCCGGTGAAGTGGCAGGCCCAACGACTTCTGTAGAGATGTAAGTCGCTGAGCTGCGGGATGCGAATGGCGGAAATGAGCACACAGCGACCGTGCCCTCTGCAGAAGGCCATCTAGTCCGTGAGCCATACAAGGCACATGTGTGACATTGCCCCGGTGAAGGGCCGCACCCAGGTTTGCAGCATTGTTGCACACGGCCTTCCCTGGTTTCAGGTCCAGTGGAGACAACCATTCATGAAACTGGTTCTCCAGAGCTGACCACAACTCCTCAGCTGTGTGACTCACATTTCCCAGACATTTCAAAGTAAAAACCGCCAGATGACGTTGAGCCCTGCTGCCAGCATAGTAAGAAGGTGTGCAGGATCCCTTCTGCGCAGTTAGAAATCTTGTGGCATGACCAGACAGGCTTTGGGTGCAGGTGGAGGACCGAGAGGAGGTTGACGAGGCAGAAGCAGTGGAGGAACTTTGAGATAAAGAGGATTGACGCACAACTCGTGGGGACGGCAAGACTTGGACAACAGCCCCTTGTCCTGCTGTCACCATAGTTACCCAGTGCCCAGTCAGCGACATGTAACGCCCCTGTCCATGCCTACTCGTCCAAGTGTCTGTGGTGAAATGCACCCTGTCACACACAGAGTTTATCACAGAAGCGGTGATGTTGTGTGCGACATGCTGGTGGAGCGCAGGCACACCTTTCTTTGAGAAGTAGTGCCGACTGGGCATCTGGTACTGGGGCACTGCGACGGACATAAGGTCTCGAAAATCCTCTGTGTCCAGCAGGCGGAAAGGCAGCATTTCCATAGCCTAGAGCTTGCAGATGGTGTAATCCAACCTCTTAGTTTTCTCATGGCTAGGAGGAAATGGTCTTTTACTTGTCCACATCTGAGGGACCGAGGGCTGGCTGTTGTGCTTAGACGGGGTTGAGAAGGGTGTCCCCGGCAAACTGCTGGTCTGTGAGGAAGATGCAGGCGGACAAGTTAGGTTGCCTTGATCCAAAGGTGGTGCTATCGATGTCGGACAGCGCTGAACACTAGCTGGTGTTTCCACCTCCAAAGAAATTGATGACCTGCCAATCACGCTGGCTGTTGCGGGTAAAGAGGTGGCAGGTCTGCGTCCCAAAACAGGTGTGACTGCTGTCCCCCCAGTCACAGAGGATGAAGAGGCCGCGGATGCACAAGATGTGGCAGACGGTGGGTGGCCCGGCCGGCTAGGCTGCATTGTAGCACAGTGAGCTTCCCACTGCAACTTATGCTTCATATCCATGTGCCGGTTCATGCATGAAGTACTCAAACTATGTATTTTTTTTCCTCTACTTAGCTTTTGCTGACAAATGTTACTTATAACACGAGTTGGGTCATCCTTATCGATCTGAAAAAATTCCCAGGCTATGCAAGGCTTAGCACCCATGCGACCTGAAGAGCCACCACGACTTGTGGTCAGAGGCAGAGTTGTGTTTGAGGATGCAGTTGTTGACATGCTTCCAGTACTATGTCTCTGTCCAGGAAGGCGCAACCTGACCTCGTCGTCACTAGCATCCTCCTCCACCTCCTCTGCTGACCTCATCGACTGGCTGACTGCGGGTTGACAGTAAGTGGGATCTCCAACCTTGTCATCATCACCCTGTGTGTTATCACACAAGTCGTCCTCAGAGCTAACCTCTTCCTGCCCTGACAAAAAACTCAAGTTGTCGCTCCAATCAGGTATTTGAGTCTCATCATCGTCTTCCTCATTGTCTCCACCAACAGGAGTTACGGTTTGGGAACGAGGGTCTACATTATGGTCAGAAACTTCTGCTTCTGGTCCTGGATCTGACTCATAAAGATTCTGGGCATCAGTGCAGATCATTTCCTCGTCTGGATTCACAGAAGCTCTGGAGCCGACCTCTGATTCCCAGGCTATAGTATGAGTAAACAGCTCTGTAGACTCAACCATCTGTTCTACCCCATACTCAGACGGGCAGCTGGAGACTTGGGAGCTGTGAGGAAGCAAGTGCGATTGGGGTGACATCACTGAGGACTGGAGTATTTGTGATGTTGAAGTTGAGGTGGAGGAGAGCCCACTTAAAGGAGCACTTGATATCCGTTGAAGCACCTGCTGTTTTTGTGCCTCATCTGGAATTTGTAGCGATTGGCGTGGCCTTAAGAAAGGGATCTTATCACATTGAAGTAGACATCTTAGTTTGGCTGGAAGATGGTCTTTCTTCTGCAGATGTTACTGTTGCTTTAGCACCTACCCCACGGACACAACCTTTTTTTCCCTTCCCAACACGCCTATTCCCCTTTCCACCAGCAGCAGGCCTTTTTCCACTCATTTTGGTGGTTAACTAATTAACAACTCTGGAGTAATTTGCACAAAAAACAATGGATGGGAGCCGAGCAGAGCTAAGTGGCCAAACTGTGGTATTAGCCCAAAAGTATTGGCTGGGTTAGGTGCAGATAAAAATTATTTTGAATTTGCAACCTGGTGGAGGTTAGCATAGATGGACTAATAGAACAAGTCCCACACACTGCTACAAGCCGAAATATTTTTTCAGAGCTAGATGCAGATAAAAATTATATTGAATTTGCAACCTGGTGGAGGTTAGTATAGATGCACTAATAGAACAAGTCCCACACACTGCTACAAGCCGAAATATTTTTTCAGAGCTAGATGCAGATAAAAATTATATTGAATTTGCAACCTGGTGGAGGTTAGTATAGATGGACTAATAGAACAAGTCCCAAACACTGCTACAAGCCGAAATATTTTTTCAGAGCTAGATGCAGATAAAAATTATATTGAATTTGCAACCTGGTGGAGGTTAGTATAGATGGACTAATAGAACAAGTCCCACACACTGCTACAAGACGAAATATTTTTTCAGAGCTTGATGCAGATAAAAATTATATTGAATTTGCAACCTGTTGGAGGTTAGTATAGATAGACAAATAGAACAAGTCCCACACACTGCTACAAGCTGAAATATTTTTTCAGAGCTAGATGCAGATAAAAATTATGTTGAATTTGCAACCTGGTGGAGGTTAGTATAGATGGACTAATTGTTAGAACTCTCCTGTTAGTTTTTTTTTAGTTTGCTGGTCACATGACCATTTTTGCCTATTTAATCCGGCTCCGCCCTCCTGGTCTTGCTGGACTTCATTGTATTTACTACTCTTGAGCTAGCTTGGTGCTCTGTTGCCGTTCTCTGTTAGTTTTGCTAGGTCTTCTGACCCCTATGCTTTTTGTTGTGTGTTTGTCTTTGACTGCTACTATTTCTGCTAGGAGGTGTCCAACTTATCCCAGTCCCTAGTTCTTGTAGGGATCCCTCCCTCACATCTATAGGTCTTTGTTCAGACTAGCCGAGGACCTTAGCGGGTCTGATCGCAGGATCAGGTTCCCCGTTACATCATAGGGATCTAGTTTAGTTCTATTGTAGGGACAGTTCTCCTGTCTTTCCTTAATCCCTGTAGCAGATCATAACAGTAAGTCCAGCCCTAAAAGAAAAAAAAAAAAAAAATTTCTCTAAGGAAAGACCTCCAGTTTTCCATCATGGTCTCGGTTCAAGATTTGGCTCAACGCTTGCAGGGACTCTCTCTGGAGGTGGCCAAGCTCCAACAACACGTGAGTAGCTGTTCTGGAGCACATTTTGTGGAACCAAAGGTACGTCTGCCTGATTTATTTTTTGGCGAACAACAAGATTTTTTTTCTTTTAAAAATGCTTGTTTATTGTATTTTCGTTTGAGACCCGGATCCTCTGGTGATGAATCACAGCGCATAGGGTTCATAATGTCACTTTTGCGCAAAGATCCTCAGGGATGGGCCTTCTCTCTCCAACCTAGTGATCCGTGCTTTAGATCAGTGGATAGTTTTTTTTCTGCTTTGGGTTTGTTGTATGATGATCCTGATCGTGTCTCATCTGCTGAGTCTGAATTGAGACGTTTGAGGCAGGGATCAGGTAATGTGGAAAAATATTGTTCTTACTTCCGTCGGTGGTCTGCCCAGGTGGGGTGGAATGATTCATCTTTGAAAAGCTTGTTTCTTGCAGGGCTAGGTGAAAGGGTTAAGGATTTACTGATTGCTTATCCCACACCTGGAAACTTGCAGGAGGCAATGCAATTAGCTATACGGGTGGACAGGAGACTGCGTGCAAGGGTTAATGAGAGCAAATCCTCTGCTATGTCAGCTCCGAGTCTTGAGAGGGTCTGTGCTGACAATGGAGAGCCGATGGAGATTGGGGCGATGACACCCCACTCTCAGGAAAAAGATCGCAGGCTTTCTGAAGGCTTGTGCTTCTATTGCGGAAATTCTGGTCATTTTATTAAGAACTGTGTGCTTCGTTTGAAGAAAGAAAAAAAAATGGTCAGTTATGCCCGTATTGCCTGTCTAAATTCTAAGGGAGTATTCCTATCTGCCACTACTGCTGCTCAGGATGAATTAATTGAATTTCGGGTATTTGTGGATTGTGGTTCTACTCTGAATGTGATTGATGGGGGATTCTTGGAAAAACTTAGATTAGAACCTAAAACTTTGTCATCCCCTATTGCTGTGGTTTCTGTTGATGGCTCTCCCTTGAAGAGTGTTACTCATAAGGTCTGTGAATTTCCCCTCACTATTAATGGTATTCACCAAGAAAATTTGGATTTGGTGGTATTGGATAATTTGCCTTCTCCAGTAATATTGGGGTTACCCTGGTTAAAATTGCACAATCCTGTACTGGATTGGTCTACCAATGAAATTAAGTCCTGGAGCCCTAAGTGTTATGACAAGTGTTGTAACGGACGTATTGCTGCTGTGGATAAAGGGGAATTACCTGTACCTATTCAGGATTTTTGGAGAGTTTTTTTCTGAGGAGGAGTCACAAATTTTGCCTCCCCATAGAGACTATGATTGTACCATTGAATTTGTCCCTGGAGCGACTCTTCCTAAAAGTCGTTTATTTAATCTTACTATTCCTGAGAGAAAGGCTTTGGAGGAATACATACACACAAGCTTGGCCGCCGGTCACATTAGGCCTTCCAAGTCTCCTGTGGCTGTTGGATTTTTTTTTGTAAAAAAAAAAGATGGCGGTTTACGTCCTTGTCTGGACTTTCGTGAGATTAATAAAATTACTGTACGCAATCCTTACCCACTGCCATTGATTCCTGATTTATTTAACCAGTTAGTGTGGGCCAATTGGTTCTCTAAAATTGATCTCCGGGGGGCATACAATTTGTTGCGCATGAAGGAGGGTGATGAATGGAAGACTGCTTTTAACACTCCTGTGGGTCATTTTGAGAATCTGGTTATGCCTTTTGGTCTTACCAATGCTCCAGCATTTTTTCAGAATCTTATTAATGACCTCCTTAGACCTTTAATCGGCAAAAATGTGGTTGTGTATTTGGATGACATTCTGATTTATTCGCCTGATCTGGAGTCTCATTGGCGGAGCGTACGTGAGGTATTACAGTTATTAATGGACAATTCGCTTTTTGCTAAGCTGGAGAAATGTGAGTTCGCTGTACAGAGAATTAGTTTTTTGGGCTACATTATCTCCAGTGAAGGTTTTGAGATGGACCCGGTTAAAGTTCAAGCTGTGCGTGCAGGAATAGCCTAGGCCTATTGGTTTGAAATCGATACAGAGGTTTTTGGGTTTCGCCAATTATTACAGAAAATTCATAAAAAATTTTTCTATTATTGTCAAACCGCTGACCGATCTCACCAGGAAAGGTGCTAATGCGGTTCAGTGGACTTCTGAGGCCATTGAAGCTTTTGTGTTTCTAAAGGAGAGGTTCACCTCTGCTCCCATCCTTATGCAGCCTGATGTGACTAAGCCGTTTTTGGTTGAGGTTGATGCTTCTTTGGTGGGGGTCGGTGCGGTGTTGTCTCAGGAAAACAAGGATGAAGTACATCCCTGTGCCTTTTTTTCAAAAAAAATTTCTGAGACTGAACTTAATTACGATATTGGTAATCGGGAATTGCTGGCGATTAAACTCGCATTTGAACACTGGCGTCACCTCTTGGAAGGTGCTGAATTTCCCATTCAGGTTTTCACTGATCATAAAAATCTGATCTATCTTTATGCTGCCAAGTGCTTGAATGCCCGTCAGGCTAGGTGGGCACTTTTTTTCTCGCGGTTTAATTTTTCCGTTACTTACATCCCGGGTACCAAGAATGTTAAAGCGGATGCTTTGTCTCGCAGCTTTTCTCCCATGGTCGGTGTTGAGGAGGAAGAGGAGAGCATTTTACAAGAAGGTGTTGTGATTGCTGCTTTGGACTCCGTTTTGGAGGATGAGATTCTTAAAGCTCAGGAGAATGCCCCATCTAACACTCCCCATGGGAGGTTGTTTGTGCCTAGGACCTTTAGGAGAGATTTGTTTGTTGAGTGTCATGAGTCTCGGTTGGCAGGTCATGCAGGAATTTCTGAGACCAAGAGACTTGTGGGTCGCAGTTTTTGGTGGCCTGGATGGCAGAAGGAAGTCATTAAGTGGGTGCGCCAATGTACTGTGTGTGCTAGATCCAAGTCTTCGCATGCTCCTGCTGCGGGGTTGCTTTGCCCTCTGGAGGTTCCTAGTGCACCTTGGACACATCTGGCTATGGACTTTATTACTGACCTTCCCCCCTCTGAAGGTTTCACGGTCATCTGGGTGGTCGTGGACCGTTTTAGCAAGATGTGTCACTTGGTTCCCTTCATCAAACTGCCTTGCGCTAAGACACTCGCTAAGGCCTTTGTCAAGGAAATTGTCAGACTACATGGTGTTCCTACTGACATTGTTTCTGATAGGGGACCTCAGTTCGTGGCTCGTTTTTGGTGTGCCTTTTGTGACAGGTTGGGAGTTCATTTGTCGTTTTCATCTGGATATCATCCTGAGTCTAATGGCCAGACAGAAAGGAAGAACCAGGATGTTGAGCAGTTCTTGCGTTGTTTTGTGGCAGACAATCAAGAGGGGTGGTCTGAGTTTCTGCCACTTGCTGAATTTGCTCTTAACAACCATACATCCTCTTCTGCTGGGTGTTCGCCTTTTTTTTGTTGTTCTGGGAGACATCTGTCTTTTGGGTCATTCTCCAAATTGGTTTCGGCTGTGCCTGAGGAGGAGAGTTTTTCCGGTGATTTGGAGAGAGTTTGGACGGATGTGCGTGGTAATCTTCAGGAGGCTAACAAAAAATCTAAGAGGTACTTTGATAGGAAACGGCAAGAGGTTTTGTTTGCTGTTGGTGACATGGTTTGGTTGTCCTCTAAGAATCTGCGATTGAGGATTCCTTCTAAAAAATTGGGTCCCAAGTTCGTAGGGCCCTTTAAGGTGCTTCAGATAGTTAACCAATCTGCTGTTAGGTTGGAGGTTCCTACGTTCTGGAAGATTAACCCGGTGTTGCAGGTTTCTCTGTTGAAAAAAGCTGATGTGTCTGATGGTGACGCCTCTGCCACTGTTCCTCCGGTGGTGGAGGACGGGGAATATGAAATTTCCCGCATCCTAAATTCTAGACGGTATAGAGGGAGTTTGCAGTATCTCGTCGCTTGGAAGGGTTTCGGACCTGAGGATAACTCATGGGTGAGGGCGGATGATGTTTCTGCTTCCAGACTTGTCAGAGCGTTTCACAGGAGGTTTCCTGGTAAGCCTGGGCCTAGGGGATCCGGAGGATCCTCTTAGAAGAGGGGGTACTGTTAGAACTCTCCTGTTAGTTTTTTTTTAGTTTGCTGGTCACATGACCATTTTTGCCTATTTAATCCGGCTCCGCCCTCCTGGTCTTGCTGGACTTCATTGTATTTACTACTCTTGAGCTAGCTTGGTGCTCTGTTGCCGTTCTCTGTTAGTTTTGCTAGGTCTTCTGACCTCTATGCTTTTTGTTGTGTGTTTGTCTTTGACTGCTACTATTTCTGCTAGGAGGTGTCCAACTTATCCCAGTCCCTAGTTCTTGTAGGGATTCCTCCCTCACATCTATAGGTCTTCGTTCAGACTAGCCGAGGACTTTAGCGGGTCTGATCGCAGGATCAGGTTCCCCGTTACATCGTAGGGATCTAGTTTAGTTCTATTGTAGGGACAGTTCTCCTGTCTTTCCTTAGTCCCTGTAGCAGATCATAACACTAATAGAACAAGTCCCACACACTGCTACAAGCCGAAATATTTTTTCAGAGCTAGATGCAGATAAAAATTATATTGAATTTGCAACCTGGTGGAGGTTAGTATAGATGGACTAATAGAACAAGTCCCACACACTGCTTCAAGCCGAAATATTTTTTCAGAGCTAGATGCAGATAAATATTATTTTGAATTTGCAACCTGGTGGAGGTTAGTATAGATGGACTAATAGAATGATGCTATTCCCAAAAGGTTTTACTTCACTAGGTGCAGTAAAAAAATTTGTATTCTATACACAGATGGTGTAGCTTGCCACACAGATAGGCTACTCCACTGACTAACACACACTACAAGAGGCCAAAAAGGATTTGCTTTGCTAGATTTAGCCAAATGCTGTGAAAAAAACTTGCACAGCACTGGCACAGACCTGCCTGGCAAAAAGTGATAGGACTGCAATTACAATTAGTCTTAACTCCCAACCTATCTATTTAAGAGCACAGACCTGCCTGATAAAAGTGATAGGAACTGATGTAACCTAGCCCTCAAAAGGACTGCAATTACAATTAGTCTTTACTCCCAACTTATCTATTTAAGAGCACAGACCTGCCTGATAAAAGTCGTAGGAAATGATGTAACCTAGTCCTCAAAAGGACTGCAATCACAACTATTCCCTAATCCCAAGCTATCTGTAGATTTGTGCGAAAATTGGCTTGAAATTAACACTGAAAGTATAGCGCACACAGCAACAGTGGTGCCGTCTAACACGCAGGTGCAGCAGTGAGAAAATGGTGGCGACGGGGAAAATGGCTGGTTCTTATAGGGCAAGGACATGTGACATACACTGCCAATGACACATGCCCTTGCTTGTGTGAAAAAAAGCAGTTTGCTCCGTGTGTGCGCTGCTGATAGGCTGACAGATTGCACCTCCCCACTGTAAATGCGGGAAAGAGAAAAAAAAATGGAGATGTTCATTATTTCTGCAGAGATCCATCCCTGCCCCTCCCCCCGCCCCTCTGTACACTCAAACTGCGTATTAACATTAAATTTCAGCATTACTGAGAAAAAATCCAGTTATGATTTTGGTGCACGAACAGTTATTGAACATAACCTCGAACAGCCAAATTTTTTTCAAATTGTTCGTGTTCGCCGAACGGCTCGAACACCGCCCAAAACAGCTCGAATTTGAGATTGGCAAACAGTTCGAGTCGAACACCGCTCATCTCTACTGATGATGGCATATAAAGATTGAGATCTCGTCTCGTCATTGAGCCAAGATCTAAATCTGCGCATGCAACGACATCGGCACCATATTCCTGTAGTCTACCACTAGATCAATGCACGCAAGCGCCGCCCGCTGTTAGGACGACACCAAAGCACAGTTTAAAATAATAAAAAGATACGGACACCAGTGGCAGGGGAGAGGCTATGGCAGAACTGAAGACCCTACTCACAGGCCCGCCCCGATGCACTAAGAGCTTATTGCACCCAAAGTTCTAATGGTAGTTAACCCCTTCTCGGCATTTGCAGTATATATACTTGCTACCAATGAGGTATATATATGTCAGGCGATTGCTCGCATGCAGGGTGATATGCCTGGGCGATCGATGCTGGGTGTCAGCTGACTCCGTGCCAGGAGCAGTGCTAGGACCGCTCCCGACACTTTAACCCCCTAAATCTGCATTTAACAGGCAGACAGAGAAGTCCCCTCTGCTCTTGGATCGGCGCCACCAAGTGAAGTCATGGCGCCCGATCGTTGCTATGGGGACATGATGTCGACTTGACAAAATCTGGGTCCCCAGGCACTAGCAAGTTAGTTAGATCATGCACAGTACATGATGTAACTAACTTGAGTCTGTGCAGCACAGACAGTTTTAAAGCATAGCAGTGTTCCTGCATGCTATGCCTTATAACTGTGATCAGAATGCTAAAAGTGAAAGTGAAAAATATTTTTTTAAAAATCACATAATAATAATAATAATAATTATATATATATATATATATATATATATATATATATATATATATATATACATACATACAGTGGGTACGGAAAGTATTCAGACCCCTTTAAATTTTTCACTCTTTGTTTCATTGCAGCCATTTGGTAAATTCTAAAAAGTTCATTTTTTTTCTCATTAATGTACAGTCTGCACCCCATCTTGACTGAAAACCCCCCAGAAATGTAGAAATTTTTGCAAATTTATTAAAAAAGAAAAACTGAAATATCACATGGTCATAAGTATTCAGATCCTTTCCTCAGTATTGAGTAGAAGCACCCTTTTGAGCTAGTACAGCCATGAGTCTTCTTGGGAATGATGCAACAAGTTTTTCACACCTGGATATGGGGATCCTCTGTCATTCCTCCTTGCAGATCCTCTCCAGTTCCGTCAGGTTGGGTGGTGAACGTTGGTGGACAGCCATTTTCAGTCAAGATGGGGTGCAGAGTGTACATTAATGGGAAAAAAAAATGAACTTTTTAGAATTTACCAAATGGCTGCAATGAAAGAAAGAGTGAAAAATTTAAAGGAGTCTGAATACATACTGAATATACCCACTGTATATTGTACACAAATAAATATTTTTATGGAAAGAAAATAAACAAAAAAGTACACGTTTGATATTGCAGCGTCCAGTATGACCCGCCCTATAAAAATGTTCCACCAGTTAACCCATTCAGTGAACACTGTAAAACAAAATAAATAAAAAATGAGGTAAAAAACGAAGCTTATCATCATACCACCGAAAAAGTGCAATAAAACTAGATAAAAAAAATGAATGTAAAAAAAAAATTGTATCGCTGAAAACGTCATCTTGTCCCGCAAAAACAAGCCACAATACATCTCCATCAGCAGAAAAAATCAGAAAGCTATAGCTCTCAGATTAAAGTGGTTTTTGTTCATTCTGCTTCCCAAAAATCAGAATAAAAAGTGATCAAAAAATGTCATGTGCCCGAAAATGAAACCAATAAAAATATCACCTCGTCTCGCAAAAAACAAGCTCTCACATGACTCTGTTGTCCGAAATATGGAAAAATAATATCTCTCAAAATATAGCGATGCAAGAACTAGTTTTTGTAAAAAAAAAGCATCTTTTAGTGTGTCACAGCAGTAAAACATAAAAAAAATGAAAAAAACTATATATATCTGGTATCGCTGTAATCACACTGACCCGAAGAATAAAGTTGTCTAATCATTTATACCACACAACGAATAGCATAAAAAATAAATAAAACCAATTCTTGACCTGCAGTTTATTCTTCATTCTGCCTCCCAATATCGCAGTAAGGCTTGGCTCATATTTATCCTGCGCTCTGCGCTGTGCGTTTAAACCGGGGTTTCCTTGTAGATCTCCGAAATACGTGATTCAGATCACGTATTTCACGTGATTCAGTGGTTACAACCACTGCAGTGTGCAATTTTCACTCAGCAACTTCCACTGCTGCTTGTTTCTGGAAAACACCCATGGAGTCAAAATCATCACTACACCAGTAGGGGTAGAATTTACAAAATAGGGTCACTTGAGGTGGGATTCTGCTCTTCGAGCACTTATGGGCTCTGTATATGGCGTCTGCAAACTATTCAAGAAAAATCTGCGCTTCAGGAGGCAAATAGCGCTCTGTCCCTGCCGAGTCTCGCCATATGTCTAAGTAGTACTGTACAGCCACATATGGGATATTTCTACATTCAGCAGAAATTGTGGGACAAATTTTGGTGCCATTTTTACCCATTTTCCAGTGTGCAAATGTTAAATGTGGGGCGAAAACAAAATTTTGGTGGCAAAAATGTAATTAGTTTTTCTTCACTTCCTAATGGTATAAAATACTGTGACCCACCTATGGTGTCAATATGATCACTGCATGCCTAGATGAATTCATTGAGAGGTGTAGTTTGTAAAAGGGGGTCACTTATGGGGGGGTTCTGCTGTTCTGGCACCTCAGTGGCTCTGCCAATGTGACAATGTGGAACTCCAATACAGCACTTCTTCGCTTCTGAGCTTTGCACTGTGCATCAAAAGTGGTTTTCGACCACATAGGGGGTATCGGCGTACTCAGGAGAAATTGCCCAACAACTTTTGGAGTCCATTTTCTCCTGCTATCCTTGTGAAAATGAAAAGATTTAGGGCTAAAACAACATTTTTGTGGAAAAAATATATTTTTTTCATTTTCACAGATCAAGTTTGTAAAATTCTGTGAAGCAACTGTGGGTTCAAGGTGCTCACCACACATCTAGATAAATTCCTTGAGGGGTCTAGTTTCCAAAATGGGGTCACTTTTTGGGTTTTTCTACTGTTTAGGCACATCAGGGGCTCTCCATACGCAACATGACACCCGCAGACCATTCCATCAAAGTCTGTGTTCTAAAATGTCACTTCCTTTCTGAGCCCTGCCATACACCCAAATAGTAATTTTCCCTTACATATGGGGTATCTGTGTACTCTGGAAAAATTGCACAACAAATTTTGGGATCCATTGTCTCCTGTTACGTCTGTGAAAATGAAAAATTTGGGGCTAAACATTTTTTTTCGTGGGAAACATTTGATTTTTTTTACTTTGACTGCTCAACATTATGAACTTCTAAGAAGCTCCTGGGAGTTCAATGTGTTCACCACACATCTAGATAAGTTACCTGAGGGGTCCCATTTCCAGAATGGTGTCACTTGGGTGGGATTTCCATTGTTTCAGGACATCAGGAGCTCTCCTAACTTGACATGGCACCCATTAATTATTCCAGCAAATTTTGCTATTCAAAAAGTTAAATGGCGCTCCTTCCCTTCCAAGCTCTGCTGTGCACCCAAACAGTATTTTTTTTCTGCATATTGGGTATTGGTGTACTCAAGAGAAATTGCACAACAAATTGTATCATGCAATTTATCATGCTACCTTATGAAAATGCAATATTTGGGACTAAAAAACATTCTTTTGGGGGAAAATGTGAAATTTTTATTTTCACTGCTCAATGTTATAAAATTTTGTGAAGCACCTGGGGGTTGAAGGTGCTCACCACACATTTACATAAAGTTCCCTTAAGGGTCTAGTTTACAAAATGGGGTTACTTGTGCGGGGTTTCTATTGTTTAGGCACTCCAAACGTGACATGGCATCTGCTAATTATTTCAGAAATTTTGCATTTAAAAAGTCAAATGGCATTCCTTCCCTTCCAAGCCCTGCTGTGTGCCCAAACAGTAGTTTTCCTCCACATATTGGGTATCGACGTACTCAGAAGAAATTACACAACAAATTGTATGGTGCAATTTGTCCTGTTACCTTTATGAAAATGGAAAATTTGGGGGCAAAAATCATTTTTGTGAGAAAAATATGATTTTTTTTATTTTCATGGCTCAACGTTATAAAGATTTGCGAAAAACCTGGAGGTTTAAGGTGCTCACCACCCATCTAGGTAAGTTCCCTGAGGAGTCTAGTTTCCAAAATGGTGTAACTTGTGGGGGGTTTCCACTGTTTAGGCACATCAGGGGCTCTCCATATGCGACATGGCGTCCCCTAAATAATCCAGCAAATTTTACATTCAAAAAGTCAATTAGCGCTCCTTCCCTTCCGAGCCTTGCCATGTGCCCAAACAGTGGTTTTCCCCGACATATGGGTCATTGATATGCTCAGGAAAAAATTCACAACACATTTTGGGGTCCATTTTTTCCTTGTACCCTTGCAAAAATAAAAATTGTGGGTCTAAATGAAAATTTTTGTGAAAAAAGTTAAATGTTCATTTTTTTCTTCCACATTCCAAAAATTCCTGTGAAGCACCTGGAGGGTTAATAAACATCTTGAATGTAATTTTGAGCACCTTGAGAGGTGCAGTTTTTAGAATGGTGTCACTTTTGAGTATTTTCTGTCATATAGACCCTTAAAAGTCACTTCAAATGTGGTGTAGTCCGTAAAAAAGAGTGTTGTAAATTTTGTTGCAAAAATGAGAAACCGCCGGTCAACTTTTAACCCTTATAACCTCCTTACAAAATAATTATATTTAAAAACTTGTGCTGCTGTAAAGTAGACAAGTGGGAAATTTTATTTATTAACTATTTTGTGTGACATAACTGATTTATGGTCATAAAAATTAAAAGTTTGAAAATGTTACAATTTTTTTGCCAAATTTCTAATTTATTTTACAAATAATCACAAGTCATTTCAAATAAATTTTGCTACTATCATGAAGTACTATATGTCACAAAAAAACAATCTCAGAATCAGTAGGATCTATTGAAGAATTCCAGAGTTATTACCTCATAAAATGATACTGGTCAGAATTGTAGAATTTGGCCTGGTTGTGAAGGTGAAAACAGACTCGGGGGTGAAGGGGTTAAACAACAACCAGGCTGCGAATTTCTACACTGAAGGTACCTACTAGATCAGTATTAGGGTATGTGCACATGAAGCATTTTTGCCGCGTTTCCACTGCGGAAACGCTGTGAAAATGGTTGCCAATCGGTCTGCCAGGTATTGCAATGGCAATCCTGATGTGCTGTGCACATGATGCGGATGCTCAGGATTGCCATTGTGGAGAAAAATGCAGCACGTCCATTGTTTGCACATTTCCGCCACAAATTCGGGCCATTGACTTGAATACCTGCGGATTTGCTGCTTTTCAATTAAAGCCAATGAGCGCAAATTCGCAGCGGAAACGCTCTGCGGGTGGTACCCAGGTCGGCAGAGGAGGAGTACTACTCCTCTCATCCGACCGCCACTCCCGCTGATAACAGCGAGAGCGGCGCGGCTGGGGGAGCAGTAGCTTGCTCTGCCGAGCCGGCTTGCCTGCGGTAAAGAAAAGAAAAAAAAAGTTAAAAAACCCAAAACACTATACTTTCCTGTCCGGTGCCCCCCGGTGTCATCCTGGTCCTCGTGATCTCTCCGGCGATGTGATGCTCCCGGCGGTACACTGCGGGGAGCATGCTCACTCCCAGCAGTGTACTGCGCTGCCAGCTGATCGCTCACGTGACCTCATCGTGGGGACATTATGAAGAATGTTCCAATGGTGGTGAGCTCACTGGAGCTGATCAGCTGATTTTCAGCTGATGAACCCCAGTGACCTCACTCCAGCAGCAATGTATACTGGCAGGAGTGATTTTACACTCCTGTCAGTATACATTGCTGTCTTCTACAAAAGTGACATCCGTGATTGCTGATGTCACTGTTGTAGAAGTGACACGGATCGCTGAGGGACAATGGTGATGGAATCGTGGACTGCGTCATGACGGCGGACAGGTGAGGGATAAGGTTGTTTGTTTTCTTACTTTTTTTTCAGAAGATCGAAGGCTTCGGGGATTGACAGAGCAATACAATTTTTTAAAAACCATGTGTTTTTTTATTTCAATAAAATACTTTATTCTGCCCTTGTATTTATTCAAAAGGCGGCGATTTACTATGCACTTCTCAGATGGAATTTTGTACCACTCTTCCTTTGCATTTTGTTCAAGCTCTTGAATGTTTGGAGGGTTCTTTTTCCCAATGGCAGATTTCAGCTCACCCCAAAGATTTTCAATGGGATTGAGGTCAGGACTCATTGCTGGCCATTTTAAAACAGTCCATTTTTTCTTTTTCAACCATTCTTGTGTACTTTTGGATGTGTGCTTTGGGTCATTGTCTTGCTGGAGGACCTATGATCTTCGACTCAAAGTTTTCTTATACTGGGTAGGACTTTTCGCTCTAAAATCCCTTGATAATTCTCTGACTTCATGATTCTTGTGATACAGTCAAGGCCTCCAGTACCAGACGCAGCAAAGCAACCCCAGAGCATTATGGATCCTCCACCATGCTTAACTGTTGGTCAGGTGTTATTTTCCTTATAAGCTTCATTGTGCCGTCTGTAAACTGTTGCTTTGCATTGCCAAAAAGCTCTATTTTTGTTTCATCTGTCCACAGGACATTTTCCCAGAGGGATTGTGGTTTCACAAGGTACTCTTTGGCATAGATCAGTTGTTCCTTTTTATGTCTTTTCTTCAGCAATGGTTTCTGCTTTGGCCTTTGCCCATAAAGCTCTGCTTGGTTTAGTGTGCAGTGTATGGTACCTGTTGAAACCATAACCCCAGACTGTTCAGGGTTGGCCTTCAGGTCTTTGGATGTTTGACTTGGTATTTTTTCCACCATTCAAACCAACCTTCAAAGACATCTCTTGTCAATTTTCCTTTTTCCCCCACGTCCAGTGAAGTTCTTGACTGTTCTGTGTCACCCTGGCCTGGATGCCACAAAATATAATAAAGCTGTGTCTGAGAGCAAGGGGGAGGTTCTCTAGTCAGGGGAACATTAGCATGCAGTACCTCCTGTCTCAGGCCAGTAGGGGGAGCAGGCTGCCCCTATAAAAGCTGGTGCTGGGGGCAGGGTTAGGGAGAGCTGGACGACCTGTCTGAGGATTCAGGTCCCAGAGCAGAGAGGGACAGTTGTATTGCACCTAAGAGGAAGTGTGGCAATAGGAGAGCCACAAGCCAGAGACAAGAGGCGAAGAGAGCCTGTCTTGGCAGATAACAGACTTAATTTACCAGACTTTGGTGTCTGAGGCTGGGAGGATTCCACATCCCCCAGCAGATAACCAGTCCGCAGGGGACTGTATATTCCTTGGCCTAAGAAGCCTGGAGGCCCTGCCACAACAGAAGGGACCAGCAAAGCCGTACAAGGCTGGGAGCAGAAAGGAACCCACGTCGCAGGCCATACAGGCGAGAATACACGGAGAGCTCGGAAACGTGGGCTGTTACCCTATAACGAGGAGATAGCCAGAAGGAGCACAGAAAGCACGGTAGGCCTACACCCTCAGCCTGACCAGGGCCAATTTCCCCGTTGCTCTCAGACATCCAGGTCCCCTCCTAGCTGGGACTGTTTGTGGGTCAATTTACCTGTTCTAGTAAAGACCCTGGACTGCAACCTGTTGTCTGCGTGCTCCTTGCTCCTCCAGCACTATCAGCACTGGGACTCTCACTACCATCACTCCCAACATCCACTACACTGCCCTGGGGCCGCACTCTTCCCGTGGGGAGTCACACCATCCCAGCTGCATACATCATCAGCCCCAGCGGTCTGCCTTGCAGCGGCGGTTCCTAATGACCGCAAATCCATGGGTGGCGTAGTCGAACATAATCATCAGCACATAACGGACTACCACTGGCCTGACCACCCTGAGCCACGGAACCGGGTTGCCACTACTACTCCCATCGTTCTCCTACTGCCTGGATCCGAGTGCCCCACGGCCCAGGGGGCGAGTCAGCTTTAGCGTAGTCGGCAGGGTTTCGTGCCCGCAACCACCGGGTACTGCGTGCCTTCAAAAGACTGTCATACCTGCCGTGGTGAAGGTTCCCGCCATCCGGAGCCGTTTCCCGCCATCTTCAGTCGGTTCCCGCCATCTTCAGCTGTTTTCCCGCCATCCGAAGTCGCTTTCCCGCCGTCGGACGCCATCTTCAGGACTCCGCGCGGGAAGAAGAGGGGCGTGGACGCCGAAAGCGCGCGAGACCTGAAGCTCCGCCCCACGCACCGACGCTGCGCAAGGTCCTGGAAGGGAGAGAGAGCGACGCTGATGTCATCAGGACGCGACGCAAGGTCCTCGTCCAGAGCAGCAGCACAGGAGCCACGGCCTACAGAAGAGGATCGTCGGAAGGTAGGCCACGCTTAACTAGGGGGGAGGAAGATGTCGGATACAGAGGCACCCACTACCACCAACGCAGCTGCAGCAGCGGTGATGCCCTTTTCCCTGCCCTACATCCCTGGAGTGGCCTGGCTGCCCAAGTACTCAGGGGAGCCCCATGCCCTAACTGACTTTAAGGAAAGGCTGTACAGTTTGTTCCAGGTTTACCCGCTGACAGAGGAACAGAAGGTCAGCATATTGACAGGGCAGTTAACTGGCGCAGCCCAAAGGGAGGTAAAATCATGGCCCACTGAGGAGAAAAGGACTGTGAAGGGTATTCTGGCCCGGCTGCGGGGTACCTTTGACACACGTACCTCCGCTGAAATTAAAATGAGGTTCTATGGATGTAAGCAGCGGGCACAGGACAGCATCAGAGACTATGCCCTAAATCTGCAGGAAGCCTTGAGGGCTATTCAACAAACTGACCCTGGCAGTGTGCAGGAAATGGATAAGCTGCTAACAGAACAATTCATAGAAGGTTTGCTGTCTATTGCCCACAGGGCCCAACTGCGCCTCATGTTCTTTCAGAACCCCGACCTGACCTTTGCCCAATTTAAGGACAGGGCCATAAGGGTGCTCCGTGAATCTGCAACCAGTGGCGCTATAAACCCCCAGCGCCCTGCTCTCACCTACCACCAGGAGGCGGCACCCTCCTCTATGGACCCCGTGGGGGCTGATGCACAGGCCCTGAACCAAGCCCCGTCGAAAGACCTGCACCACCAAGTCCAGTAGCTGACCAGGAGCGTCGCTGACCAGGACCGTCCAGGCATTGCAAGTGGACCCGTCAAGACCCATCGAGCTGGCTTCAAGTCCGGAGGATGTCCCGTGGCGTCGACAGAGGAGGATCCCGTCGTTACGCAGAGGATGGACAGCCCATTTGCCGTCGATGCAACCAGCCCGGACACATTTCCAGGTACTGTAATTTAAACGGGTCCAACCTGGGGCAGAGGGCCAACCCCCAGGCATAAGATCACCAGGCCCTTATAATTGGCGTGATAAGTACGTTGGGGAGCGCCCGGTTTTACCCGTGGTGCTGGATGGTATCCCCATGAGCGCCTTGCTGGATACTGGGTCACAAGTAACCACTATCCCTTATGTACTTTTTAAGCAGTATTGGACTGATGCTGATATCACACGGTATCCAAACAGTAACTTGAGCATCATCGCCAGTAATGGCTTGCCCGTGCCGCAGATGGGGTTCAAGGAGATGACCATTAAAATTGGTAAAGTTGAACTGCCGGCACAGGGAGTGATTATTGTGGACATTGACCGTCGTGAAAGTCACCCTAAAATAACTGTGGGTACTAACGTGATTGAAAATTGTCTTTCAGAGGTAATTGTAATCTTACAACAGGTGGCGGTGAATGCTAGTTCCAGCCAACAGAGAGTCCTCAACAAGGAGATAAAAGCCCTGATGAGACGGCAGCAGGTAGAACTGTCTGGTGGTGAGATCGGTAGCGTAAGACTGAGTGACCCATTCCCCATTTCCATGTCTCCCAAAAGTGAAATGATGATCTGGTGTCAGACTGCAATCGGGTTGAGAGGTAGAGACTACCAAGCCATGGTAGAACCCGTGCACTCAGACAGCAGGCCCACCATTTTGACAGCCTGGGGGGTGGTTGATGTCCGTCATGGGAGGGTGCCGGTCCGCATCCTCAACATTGGGGAGAGGGAGGTGCACTTACCCAAGTACGCTACACTCGCCAAACTGTTTGTTGTCGAACACAAAGCTATCAGGGCCGTGGAACCCTTGCCTCCATCTCCACAGGTGGAGGGTAATGGCTCCCAGAAACAAAAGGAGGACTGGTGCCAGAAACTCCATGTGGGTGCTGATTCCACTCCCCTGCACCAAAAACAAGGAGTCTACCGGGTGGTTCAGGAGTACGAGAGAGTCTTTAGTAAGCACCCGCTAGACTTCGGCAGAGTAAAAGGGATAGAACACCACATCCCCACAGGGAGACACCCACCGATAAAAGAAAGACACCGACCTGTACCCCCTGCACATTACCAGAACGTAAAGGGCATGCTAAGAGAGATGAAAGAAGCTGGGGTCATTAGAGACACCTGTAGCCCCTGGGCAGCCCCCTTGGTTCTGGTCAAAAAGAAAGACGGCACCATGAGAATGTCCGTGGACTATAGACAAATCAACCGTATCACCCACAAAGACGCATATCCGCAGCCTAGAATAGAGGAGTCTTTAGCCGCACTAAAATCAACTAACTTCTTTTCTACTTTGGACCTTACTAGCGGGTACTGGCAGGTTCCTGTGGCAGAGGATGACAAGGAGAAGACCGCCTTCACCACCCCGATGGGACTGAGTGAGTTCAACTGTATGCCTTTCGGGCTCTGCAACGCACCAGGGACTTTCCAGTGGCTGATGGAATGCTGTCTAGGGCACCGAAACTTCATAGAATCATAGAATCATAGAATCATAGAATGGTAGAGTTGGAAGGGACCTCCTGGGTCATCTGGTCCAACCCCCTGCTCAAAGCAGGATTCACTAGATCATCTCAGACAGATGTCTGTCCAGCCTCTGTTTGAAGACGTCCATTGAAGGGGAACTCACCACCTCTCGTGGCAGCCTGTTCCACTCATTAATCACCCTAACTGTCAAAAAGTTTTTTCTAATATCTAATCTGTGTCTCCTCCCATTTAATTTCATCCCATTGCTTCTAGTCTTTCCTTGTGCAAATGAGAATAAAGATGATCCTTCTACAATGTGACAGCCCTTGACATATTTGTAGACAGCTCTTAAGTCTCCTCTCAGTCTTCTTTTTTGCAAGCTAAACATTCCCAAATCCTGCAACCGTTCCTCATAGGACATGGTTTGCAGACCAGTCACCATTCTGGTCGCTCTTCTCTGAACTTGCTCCAGTTTGTCTATGTCTTTTTTAAAATGTGGTGCCCAAAACTGTACACAGTATTCCAGATGAGGTCTGACCAAAGAGGAGTAAAGACCGATAATGACTTCACGTGATCTAGACTGTATGCTTCTGTTAATACATCCCAGAATTGTATTTGCCTTTTTTGCTGCTGCATCACACTGTTGACTCATGTTCAGTCTATGATCTATTAGTATACCTAAGTCTTTTTCACATGTACTGTTGCTTAGCTCTATTCCTCCCATTCTGTATATGCTTTTTTCATTTTTATTGCCCAGATGTAGTACTTTGCATTTTTCCCTGTTAAAAACCATTCTGTTGGTTGCTGCCCACTGCTCCAGTTTGTTTAGGTCTTTTTGAATCCTCTCTCTCTCTTCTCTAGTATTAGCTATCCCTCCTAGCTTTGTGTCATCAGCAAATTTAATCAGCTTACCCTCAATTCCTTCATCTAAATCATTGATAAAGATGTTGAACAATACAGGTCCCAGGACGGAGCCCTGTGGTACCCCACTTGAGACATTCATCCAGCTGGATGTGAAGCCATTTACAACCACCCTTTGAGTCCGATCACTAAGCCAGTTATGAATCCACCTAACAGTTGCCTGGTCCATTGCATACTTGGTCATTTTTTCAATAAGGATGGTGTGAGATACTTTGTCAAATGCTTTGCTGAAGTCAAGATATACTATATCTACAGCATTTCCCTGATCCACCCAGTCAGTGATTCTGTCATAGAAGGAAATTAAGTTAGTCTGACATGACTTGTTAGTTACAAACCCATGCTGACTCTGGTTAATCACTTCATTCTTATCCATGTACTTACATACATGTTGTTTAATAATTTGTTCAAAGATCTTTCCTGGTATAGAAGTCAGACTCACCGGCCTATAGTTCCCTGGGTCCACCTTCTTCCCCTTTTTGAAGATAGGAACAACATTTGCTCTTCTCCAGTCTTCTGGGACTTCTCCTGTTCTCCAAGAATTTTCAAAGATTATGGAGAGTGGTTCTAAAATTTCTTCTACGATCTCCTTCAGTACTCTGGGGTGTAATTCATCTGGACCTGGAGACTTGAACTCATTTATGTTAGCTAAATATTCCCTCACAATCTTTCTGTTTACAGATAACTTGGATTCCTCTATTCCTTTAAAAGGACAGTGAAGATCAGTTGATGTTACATTTTCTTTCTGAGAGAAAACAGATGCAAAATACGAATTAAAAAGTTTGGCCTTCTCAACATCCTCTCTTACCATTTCTCCATTTTCATCCTGTAAAAATCCTATAGCATCTTTGACTTTTCTTTTACTTTTGACATACCCCCAAAATCCTTTTTTATTGCTTTTGACATCTCTTGCAAGCCTTAATTCATTGTCAGCTTTAGCTAACCTGATACGTGCCCTGCAGGATCTGCAGACTGCATTATAATCTTCTTTAGATATGCCTCCCTCTTTCCATTTAATAAACATTTCTTTCTTTCTTTTTAGCATGTGTTTAAGTTCTGTGTTCATCCATCCTGGTTTCCTTAAATGCTTCCCATTCTTCCTACTTTTCGGGATTGTTAACGATTGTGCTTTGAGAATCTCATTTTTAAAAATTTCCCATCCTTCCTGGACATTTTTGTCCTTAAGGACATCCAGCCATTGGATCCCTCCTATTCTCTTTCTGAGTCTCTTAAAATCTGCCTTTCTAAAATCTAACCTTGAAGTTTGAGTCTTCACATGTCTTCCTCCTCTAGTTATCCAAAATTCTATAATAGCATGATCGCTGCCTCCTAGGGTCCCAGCCACCTTTACCTCCTCAACCATTTCCTCCCTGTTTATAAGGATTAGATCCAAAGTAGCAGATCCCCTTGTTTTCTCCCCTACCTTTTGGAAGATAAAGTTGTCAGCAAGAGAGGATAAGAATTTGCTTGACCTGTTAGTTTTACTTGAGAGAGATTCCCAACAAATGTCTGGATAGTTGAAATCTCCCATGACCACTACGTCATATTTTTTGGAGAACTTGGTCATTTGATACATAAAGAGTTCATCCATATCTTCAGCTTGCCCAGGTGGCCTGTAGTAAATGCCTACAATGGTGTCCTTTCCGTTGTTCTCTCCTTGTATTCTTACCCAAACAGTTTCCACAGAACTCCCAGTCTCTGAAGCTTCAATCTCTGTGCAGATATACGCTTTTCTAACATACAATGCAACACCTCCTCCTCGTTTATCAAGTCTGTTTCTTGCAAATAAGTTGTATCCTTTTAGCCTTTTATTCCAATCATGTGTATCGTCCCACCAAGTTTCAGTGATTCCAATGACATCATATTCCTTTTCCTGCATTAGTAGTTCCAATTCTCCTTGTTTGTTGCCCATGCTTTGTGCATTTGTATAAAAACATTTTAGTTTGTGATTGGTTTCTCTTCCTCCCATATTTTTATTATTTAAATTGTTTTGTCTTTGTTCTTCTTTTCCACTTCCAGTAGCAGAGATCTCAATAGTATTTGTCAGCTGTATGGCTTTTTCTGGCCTTTTGCTTCCCTTCCCACATTGTTCTAGTTTAAAGCTCTTCTGATGAGTGTAGCAAGGCGACTTCCAAATACATGTTTTCCAGTCTTCGTAAGGTGCACCCCATCTCTAGCAAGTAGTCCATCATATAGGTAATTCATTCCGTGATCCAGAAATCCAAATCCTTGTTGACGGCACCGTCGACGTAGCCAGTTGTTCACCTGTAGAATCTTATTCCACCTCATTGTTCCATGGCCATCCACTGGGAGGATGGATGAGAAGACCACCTGCGCTCCCAATTCTTTCACTTTCTTGCCTAAGTCTTCAAAGTCACTGCAGATGGTTTCCAGGTCCTTTCTTGCGGTGTCATTTGTCCCCACATGTATTAGCAGGAATGGGTAGTGATCTGTAGGTCTGAAGAGTCTTGATATCCTGTCAGACACATCTTTAATTTTTGCTCCTGGAAGACAGCACATTTCTCTTGAGGTTATGTCTGGTCTGCAGATAGCGGCCTCTGTTCCTCTTAACAGGGAATCCCCCATGACCACCACTCTCCGTTTTTTCTTCACAACATTCTTCTTTCTCCATCCAGGAGGATTCTGAGGGCTTACAAGGTTATTCATTGCTGGCAAAGTCTTATTTTGCTGTATTTCTTCATGGTTCTCCTGCGTGAGAGCCTGGTACTGGTTCCTGAGCAGTATGGGTGCTGACTGCCTCTCGATCCTCCTGCTTCTGTGGGTCACATGCTTCCATTCCTCGGTTTCGTCAGGTGCAGTTCGAATTTCTTCTCTTTCTGAATCATGAAGAGATAATTCTGCTCTGTCTAAGAACTCTTCACCTTCCTTAATGATTTTCAAGGTAGTTAACCTCTCTTCTAGATTTCGCAACTTTTCCTCCAACAGGGACACAAGCTTGCATTTCTGGCATGTGAAGTTTGGCTTTTCCACTGGCAAGTCTGTGAACATGTAGCAGGATATGCAGCTCACCAAATGGCTCCTGGACTCTTCCATGTTCTTATTGTTAATGTTCTGAAAACAGTGAAAAAAGCTTAAAAAAAAAGCTTCAAAATGCGCGGTTTACAGATGTCCTCTTTTCAGCTCCAACAGCCAAAATCCAGTGTTCTTTGAGCTCGCGGAGACTCTTCACTTACCCCAAAATGCAGTGGGAATATGCAAATTATCTCCTCAGGACTCCTCCCCCCTTCGAGACGGTCCTCCTTTACCTGGACGACGTGATCGTCTATTCGAAGACATACGAGGACCATCTCAAGCACCTGGCCGAGGTGTTCGAAGCCCTGGCAGGCTACGGCCTGAAGGTGAAACCATCGAAGTGTCACCTGCTGAAACCAAAGGTCCAGTACCTAGGGCACGTGGTAAGCGCAGAAGGAGTGGCCCCCGACCCTGACAAGGTCACGGCAATCAAGAGCTGGCCAAGCCCCTCGAATATCAAAGAAGTAAGGCAGTTCCTCGGGTTGGTAGGCTACTACCGAAGGTTCATCCCCGGGTTCACTAAGATGGCAGCTCCTATGCAGGACCTCCTGATAGGACAGTCTAAGTCCAGAAGTCAAAAGCCACCCTTCAAGTGGGATAAACCGGAAGAGGAGTCCTTCCGCCAGCTAAAGATGGCCCTCACGGGGGATGAGATCCTGGCCTACCCTGATTATGGTCAGCCTTTTATTCTCCACACGGACGCCAGTAATGTGGAACTGGGAGCAGTACTGTCCCAAAACCAACAGGGCAGAGAAAGGGTGATCGCGTACGCCAGCCGGAAGCTGAGGCCTACCGAGAGGAACCCGGAGAATTACAGCTCCTTCAAGCTAGAATTCTTGGCGGTGGTGTGGGCCGTGACAGAACGCTTCAAGCATTACCTGGCCTCCGCAAAGTTCACCGTGTACACGGACAACAGCCCGTTGACACACCTGGACAATGCGAGACTGGGTGCCCTGGAACAGCGGTGGATGGCCCGTCTCTCCAACTATGACTTCGTGATCAAGTACGGGGCCGGCAAAACCAATGCCAACGCTGACGCCCTATCGAGGATGCCTCACTTACCTGAAGGTGACGAAGACCCAGAAGAGCTGGAGGAGGTAGAACTCCCCGCGTTTCACCGGTATGGAGCCGCTCAATACTCCCACCTCTTGAAGGAGGAGGATCTAACAACCTTGATGATCAATCCCCTACCTCACCACAGCTGGGCCGAGACCCAAGATAGTGACCCTGCAATCCGCCTGGTGAAAGATCTGCTGACCCGGGAAGACGCCCGCTTAGATCCAGATGCCCCAGAGGAAGCCAAGCAGCTATGGAAAGAGAAGAGCAAGCTGTTCCTCTACGAAGGCAAGTTGTGCAGAAGGATTGTCAACCACCGGACGCACGAGCTGACCTGGCAAGTCATGGTCCCAAGGCGGGATGCAGCTATGGTCCTGGGGGCTTACCATGACAGAGCGGGGCACTTCGGTTGGAAGAAACTGGAGTTCCTGCTAAGAGGAAGATTCTTTTGGGTCGGCATGAGAGGAGCTGTAGAAAAATGGTGCAGAGACTGTGGCCCTTGTCACCTAAGGAGGAAGGACCGCACCAGCCAGAATACACCCTTGAGGCCCATCGTCACCACGCAGCCTCTTGAGCTGGTAGCTCTGGACCATGTCAAATTGGCTCCGAGCCAGTCAGGATACATCTATGCCCTGACAATCGTGGACCACTATTCCCATTTTCTAGTGGTGGTCCCGATAAAGGACTTGACAGCCCAAACAGCGGCCAGAGCCTTCCAGCAATACTTCTGCCGTCCACACGGGTATCCGGAACAGGTCCTGACGGACCAGGGTCAAGCATTCGAAGCTGAAATCTTCCAAGAGTTCTGCAACCTCTGTGGCTGTAAGAAGATTCGGACAACGCCTTACCATCCACAAACCAATGGGATGTGTGAGAAGATGAACAATATAGTTATCGATCTCCTGAAGACGTTGCCCCTGGAGGAACGCAGCCTGTGGCCAGAAAAACTGCCGGACCTGATAGACTTATACAATCATATCCCGGTGAATGCTACCAACTGCACCTTGGCTTACCTGATGCGAGCCAGGCCAGGTAAGCTGCCCGTAGACCTGGAGATGGGAGTCCTAACACCTGAGGACACCTCCCCGGATGCAGACTGGGATACGGAAAGGCAACTGCAGTACAAGAAGGTACAGGAGAGTGTGGAGAGTTGCCTGGCCCAGGTGAGAGAAAGGCAAGAAAGACTCTTCAACCAACACGCCCCTGCTGGTCCCCTAGAACCTGGTGAGCAAGTCCTAAAGCGACAAAGAAGGCTACATAAGTTGGACGACCAGTGGGAAAGGGAACCCTACACCGTACTGCAGTCTGATCACGACAACCCGAAGGTGTGCGTGATCACCAAGGACGGATTAGAAACCACTAGCACCGTCTCCAGAGATCACCTCAAAAGATGCCCCGAGCAACTCCGTAGTGCAGAAGAGGATCAAAGTGACCTTGAACCCGCAGAGGACAAGGAAGAAATGATCAGCACCGTTCTCGGAGAGTTCCCTCAGTCCTGGACTTGCATAAATGATGCCATAATGGTACCCGTCCTGCATTTCCTGCAACCGGCACAGCAACAACCAACACCAGAGCCGGAAGGTGAAGAGGAGCAAGCAGTTCCAGAGGCAGAAGAGCCTGTACCAGCAGCCCAGGAGAGTCAACCCTCTGCTGACAGTGAGCCTGCCATGCCTGCGGTAAGCCAAAGGACCCGCAGACAGCTGCCTGCCCTACCTGTACACCCAGCTGGTAGCTGTACCCCTAACGCTAGTGGGGAAAGTTAAGTCAGTCCACCACCAGACAGTGGGCTACGTAGGTCAACCAGGAGCACAAAGGGGCAGATACCCGCTCGCTGGAAAATATAGAGCGCGCTAAGATTGTAAATGACCCTGTTGCCAAATGTTGAATTGTTTGCCAAGTTACATGCATGTTTGGTAATTCTGTGTTTCAGTTTCTTGCAGCTACCGTAAGGACTCAAAGGTTATGGACTTTTTATAACCGGGACCTTGTATGGACTGCGTTCGGAGCCTAGCCCAGGAATGAACTAAGACTGTAAAGGACTTGGGGTAGGACAGACCCCCCACCTGGTTAAGGCTCCCCGTTGTGCTGGTGATATGGACACCCGGTCACAGACCACACTGTGACCTTAAGAACTCAATCTGTGCGTCGTCTGTCTATTAATGTTTTATGGTTATGCATATTGTCTTTGTTTACTGTTTAGTCCCGGAGTACTAAATTTTACTAGGGGGGAATGTGTCACCCTGGCCTGGATGCCACAAAATATAATAAAGCTGTGTCTGAGAGCAAGGGGGAGGTTCTCTAGTCAGGGGAACATTAGCATGCAGTACCTCCTGTCTCAGGCCAGTAGAGGGAGCAGGCTGCCCCTATAAAAGCTGGTGCTGGGGGCAGGGTTAGGGAGAGCTGGACGACCTGTCTGAGGATTCAGGTCCCAGAGCAGAGAGGGACAGTTGTATTGCACCTAAGAGGAAGTGTGGCAGTAGGAGAGCCACAAGCCAGAGACAAGAGGCGAAGAGAGCCTGTCTTGGCAGATAACGGACTTAATTTACCAGACTTTGGTGTCTGAGGCTGGGAGGATTCCACATCCCCCAGCAGATAACCAGTCCGCAGGGGACTGTATATTCCTTGGCCTAAGAAGCCTGGAGGCCCTGCCACAACAGAAGGGACCAGCAAAGCCTTACAAGGCTGGGAGCAGAAAGGAACCCACGTCGCAGGCCATACAGGCGAGAATACACGGAGAGCTCGGAAACGTGGGCTGTTACCCTATAACGAGGAGATAGCCAGAAGGAGCACAGAAAGCACGGTAGGCCTACACCCTCACCCTGACCAGGGCCAATTTCCCCGTTGCTCTCAGACATCCAGGTCCCCTCCTAGCTGGGACTGTTTGTGGGTCAATTTACCTGTTCTAGTAAAGACCCTGGACTGCAACCTGTTGTCTGCGTGCTCCTTGCTCCTCCAGCACTATCAGCACTGGGACTCTCACTACCATCACTCCCAACATCCACTACACTGCCCTGGGGCCGCACTCTTCCCGTGGGGAGTCACACCATCCCAGCTGCATACATCATCAGCCCCAGCGGTCTGCCTTGCAGCGGCGGTTCCTAATGACCGCAAATCCACGGGTGGCATAGTCGGACATAATCATCAGCACATAACGGACTACCACTGGCCTGACCACCCTGAGCCATGGAACCGGGTTGCCACTACTACTCCCATCATTTCCCTACTGTCAGGATCCGAGTGCCCCACGGCCCAGGGGGCGAGTCAGTTCCATGCTTGGCAAACTTCTTAATAACATTGCACACTCTTGAAACTCGGATACCAAGGTCTTTGGAGATGGCTTTATACCCTTTTGAAGTCAACCAAGGTATCATTTAATCAGTGCAATGTCGCCCACCTGACAGTGTATGTGGTTTACTGAGCACAATCCCGCTGACAGGTGCGCTTTAAATGTGACAAACATGCAAATGAATATGAAATCAGAAAGGGGGCAAACACTTTTTCACACCACTGTATTTCTGACTTAAACACCCAAACATATTACATTTCCATACAAACTTTGTGGTATACAGAGCTCTTATATAGTACCTCCATATAACATCCAACAAAAAAAATTATTGCTTGTGCAGAAAAACATCTTCATAATCTCCCCTATATGGAGGCACAATATAGGATCTGCATGAGGACTAAATAAATCTTTAGTCCCTGATTGATGTTACACTTTTTGTTGTGTTTTGTAAGCAAAGACTAATAAATCTTTTTATCTAGATTACTGTTTTCTATATCATGTATTCCGAGCCTCATACATTTTTGAAATTGTACGTTCCAGCACAAACATGACATTTTATCCTTCCCCTCTTGTCTTTTTTCCTTGGACTTCAGCAGTTATGTACCAAACCGTTCATTTTTCTCCTAACCTTACATTCCTGTAACAGAGATTCTAAGAGAAAGTTTTCTATGAAACAACATAATTCCCTTTCAAGGCCATTATCATATGCTTTGCTATATTCATCAAAACATTAACCTTCAAACAAAGTCAAAGCTGGAAAAAAAAGCCGAAATAGCAATGCAGCATCTCTGCAAAACGCAGGCAAACAACATTTAGCAACAAAAGATTATACTGCAACCATTATAGGCCGCTATTCAATCAAACTATTTGTTTTCTCTTTCAACTGCAAGCACTAGGCCTATTATTATATTTATTGTCATGAAAGCACAAAGGGGCTCTCACAAAACTCTCACAGAGAAAGTGGCTAATTCCTTACAAATTAGGTGGCTTATCACACTGAAATAGATGTTTAAACATTACCATATGGCAAAAAATAATCTGAACTTTTACTCACACTACTGCTAATAGTTACATCTATTCTTGCATTGCATAGAAATGAAGCATTAATCCTTGTAGTTGGCTGTTTAAACATAAAAGTTGTTGTAAGCAGGGTCAGACTAGCATGGCGGGGTGGACAGTGATGGATTACGCCGAGGGGCAGGGGGTTGCACGCACAGCCGCGTTACAGTTAAAAAATGATTTAATACAGCGCACACTTCACTTCCGCTTCCCGCCATAGAAGTGCTTCAATTAAGCATGTGGGCAGGACAGGAGACAAGCCAAGGTAGGGTAATGACACCCTTAATATTTGTGTATGTTTATATTAATTTTGTGTATATGCCTGCGGGTATATATCCGTGTATGTGTTTGTGTATATATTTGTGCATTTGTGTGTGTGTGTGCATCTGTGTGTTTGTGCGCACGCGGGCATGTGTCTGCATGTTTGCCTGATTGTGCATTTCTGTGTGTGTATCCGCATGTGCCTGTGCAGGACTGCGTGCGTGTCTGCACGCGTGTGTGTCTTGTGGGGCATCCTCAAATGGAAGGTGCAAGGTCTCTAACATCCACCAGCTCCATGATGTCGTCATGAAGGAGTGGAAGAGGATTCCAGTGGCCACCTGTGAAGCTCTAGTGAACTCCATCCCCAAGAGAGTTAGGGCAGTGCTTGAAAATAATGGTGGCTGCACAAAATATTGACACGTTGGGCACATTTTGGCCATTTTCGCCTAGGGGTTTCCAGCGGTTTAGACATCTATGGCCGTGTGTTGAGTTATTTAGAGGGCACCCCAAATTTACACTGTTATACAAGCTGTACGCTGACTACTTTACATTCTATCAAAGTGTCATATCTTCAGTGTTGTCCCATGAAAAGATACAAAAAAATATTTACAAAAATGTGAGGAGTGTATTCACTTTTGTGATATACTGTATATCTTCTACAGATCCTTCAGGTTTCGGGGCTGTCACTGGGCAACATTGAATTTCAGCTCCCTCCAAAGATTTTCTATTGGATTCAGGTCTGGAGACTGGCTAGGCCAATCCAAGACCTTGAAATGCTTCTTACGGAGACACTCCTTAGTTTCCCCAACTGTATGTTTCGGGTCATTGTCATGCAGGAAGATCCAGCCACAACCCATCTTCAATGCTCTTGCTTAGGCAAGGAGGTTGTTGGCCAAAAGCCCATGATACATGACCCCATCCATCCTCCCTTCAATATGGTGCAGTCTTCCTGTCCCCTTTGCAGAAAAGCTCCCCCAAAGTATGATGGTAATGAGTGCAGAGAAGCAGAGAAGATTCTGTCTTTCATAGTGGAATTATACCTATAATAAAAATTACAGACCTCTCCATTCTTTGTAGGCGGGAAAACTTGCAAAATCGGCAGTGAATCAAATACTCAATTCCCCCACTGTATGTTTAACATTCCTGTCCATACATTATATTGAAAACCCCTTTAAATCACATGAAAGTAAAGAATTGGTCCCAGATTGATTTCCATGGGCATTTGTCACTAATTTATAATGCCCCATGTTATATAAACATGAAACTGGCAACAGATTACCATTACAGTGATACACATATTGAATGGAAAGGCGTTAAATGGGCACGTACTCCTGAGGCTGGCGATCGGCCACAGCAGTCACCTGTATAGATTGGCCTCATGACAGCAGGAAGCACTGTAACAACAAGAGATTTTTTCTGCTATTTACTGCTTTTATTATTTTAAACCATTTTCTACCATCATAGTTAGGCTGTGTCTGAGGAAGAGTTCATTCATAAGACAGACCAATATGCACAAAGCCTTTATGGCAATGCATAGAGATCATGGTGAAGATTTATCAAAACTAATGTCAAGGTAAACGGGCTTAGTTGGCCATAACAACCAATCAGATTGCACCTTTCAGTTTCCAAAAGAGCTCTAAAAATGAAAACTATTATCCGATTTATTGCTATGGAAATAAGTTTTCCTTCACACAATTTTGACAAATCTCCCTCATATGCCTCCCTAGAGCAGAGCTTCCATGTTCGGTCGTACAAGGTTGAGAAATCAATAATAACTGAAATTGAAATGCAGCCTGATATATCAAAATTATCTTGTCCACGTCAATTATTTCAATTACCTTGGTTGCAGCTGGCACTGTGATACTCAAAGTCCCCTGCTCCCTAGATGTTTGTGTCCCCCACCTGCATCCGTCTCCCACCGTTATCAACTACAATAATTAAGTTGCTTAACAAGAAATACTTTGATATAGTGCAGGGCACAATGCAGTTCTCTTTTGCACACTGTATAGTTCGCTTAAAGGCACATGTTTTAGTGAGAGAAGGCAAAAAATGAACAAGTAATAAAACTGTTTATGGTAGCTGTAGTATGGGCCCCTAGAGTCAATTCCATTGGTGGGCCCTAGGCACCCCAATCCGACCCTACTTGTAAACCTTTCCCACCTGTATACAAATTGTCTCTTCAGAGACGAGGAAGACTTAAACTCTAGCGTCACCTATTGGAAGCAGCAATCCTAAAAGTCAATATCGACCCTTTAACGGAGAAACGTTACACCTCTCCCACCTGTGAAACATTGCTGTATTCTTCTGTATGAGTGAAGGTCTACATACAGCTATACAGCTTTCCCTTTGCAAATAGAGACCTATTATATGGATCTGAGTTGTACAGATCTGTAATATGACATACAGATTGGTATTGGCTCATCTAATACCTCCATGTGCTTATATCTCATGCAGGTGCATTCATTCTCTATAGATATTCTCAACTGGATACCCAATAAGACGCCTGTAGGTACTATGGGGTTCATCTCTTTGGCAAATCTGTGCGAAAGAGAATTACAAAAAAAATCAGCATTTTATCAAATGAGTATTTTTGTAAAATTTGAGTAGAATTTTATTTCACTCAAGTGAAATCACTCATCTGAAACAGGCGAGCATTATTACAATGAGGAAGTATAGAGGGAACATTATTACTGTGAAGGAGCACAAAGGGGGCACTTTTATTCTGTGAAGCACAAGAGAAGAGTACTATTACTGTGCAAAGCAAAGTGAGGCAATTACTACTGTCTAGGGCACTGGTTATAGCACTATTTGGTTTGTGTAGATAAGGGGGGATGTGAGGAGAGTGCTGGAAGACAGTAAACCAAAGATGTCTCTGTGTTATGTTTTGAGGGACAATATAATAATAATAATGTTTATTTCTATAGTGCCAACATATTCCTCAGCACTTTACATTTTAGAGGGGACTTGTACAGATAATAAAGACATTACAGAATAACACATAACTCACATACCAAATGGAGTGAAGGCCCTGCTCGCAAGCTTACAATCTATGAAGAAATAGGGGGGACACAAAAGGTAATTGGTAAAAAGTGCTTGTATTATATGGTCAAGCTATTAATATAATAAATAGGGTATTCAAATAACACTGCATGAGCTCGTCACCTGACTAAATCTGTATAAAGTGTAAGGGGGGTCAGACGAAGATGCCGAGTCAAGAAGACTTAACTTGTATAGTAATGAGTATTAATGTTTTTATGGTTGTGTTTTATATAAATCTGCATTTTTATCCTTGTGGCCGGTTTGTGTCTCAGTTTTCCTGGAGATTTTACCTCAAAGCCATCCCTGGGGATTGGAGAGGGCTATCCATAGGGAAGCCAGTGGAAGGCATAGGAATACAGTTTGCAGCACTTAGGGAAGTACACTGCTCAAAAAAATAAAGGGAACACTTAAACAACAGAATATAACTCCAAGTAAGTCAAACTTCTGTGAAATGAAAGTGTCCACTTAGGAAGCAACACTGATTGACAATCAATTTCACATGCTGTTGTGCAAATGGAATAGAGAATAGATAGAAATTATTGGCAATTATCCAGACACCCTCAATAAAAGAGTGGTTCTGCAGGTGGGGACCACAGATCACATCTCAGCACCAATGCTTTCTGGCTGATGTTTTGGTCACTTTTGAATGTTGGTTGTGCTTTCACATTCGTGGTAGCATGAGACGGACTCTACAACCCACAGAAGTTGCTCAGGTAGTGCAGCTCATCCAGGAGGGCACATCAATGCGAGCTGTGGCAAGAAGGTTTGCTGTGTCTGTCAGTGTAGTGTCCAGAGGCTGGAGGCGCTACCAAGAGACAGGCCAGTACACCAGGAGATGTGGAGGGGGTCGTAGGAGGGCAACAACCCAGCAGCAGGACTGCTACCTCCGCTTTTGTGCAAGGAGGATCAGGAGGAGCACTGCCAGAGCCCTGCAAAATGACCTTGAACAGGCCACAAATGTGCATGTGTCTGCACAAACGGTTAGAAACCGACTCCATGAGGGTGGTATGAGGGTCCAACATCCACAGATGGGGGTTGTGCTCACAGCCCAACACCGTGCAGGACGCTTGGCATTTGCCACAGAACACCAGGATTGGCAAAGTCGCCACTGGCGCCCTGTGCTCTTCACAGATGAAAGCAGGTTCACACTGCGCACATGTGACAGACGTGACAGAGTCTGGAGACGCTGTGGAGAGCGATCTGCTGCCTGCAACATCCTTCAGCATGACCGGTTTGGCAGTGGGTCAGTAATGGTGTGGGGTGGCATTTCTTTGGAGGGCCGCACAGCCCTCCATGTTCTCGCCAGAGGTAGCCTGACTGCCGTTAGGCACCGAGATGAGATATTCAGACCCCTTGTAAGACCATTTGCTGGTGTAGTTGGCCCTGGGTTCCTCCTAATGCAGGACAATGCCAAACCTCATGTGGCTGGAGTGTGTCAGCAGTTCCTGCAAGATGAAGGCATTGAAGCTATGGACTGGCCCGCCCATTCCCCAGACCTGAATCAGATTGAGCACATCTGGGACATCATGTCTCGCTCCGTCCACCAATGTCACTTTGCACCAGTGACTGTCCAGGAGTTGGCGGATGCTTTAGTCCAGGTCTGGGAGGAGATCCCACATCCCATCCGCAACCTCATCAGGAGCATGCCCAGGCATTGTAAGGAGGTCATACAGGCACGTGGAGGTCACATACAATACTGAGACTCATTTTGACTTGTTTTAAGGACATTAAAATTAGATCAGCCTGTAGTGTGTTTTTCCACTTTAATTTTGGGGGTGACTCCAAATCCAGGCCTCCGTTGGTTAATAAATTGAATTTCCATTGATGATTTTTGGGTGATTTTGTTGTCAGCACATTCAACTTTGTACAGAACAAAGTATTCAATGAGAATATTTCATTCATTTAGATCTAGGATGTGTTATTTAAGTGTTCCCTTTATTTTTTTGAGCAGTGTATATAGTCAAAAGTTTGGGAATAGCCCACATATTGGGAGGGGTTAGATCAGATAAGAAGGGGAAGCACTTCCTAGTTGGGAGGAGAGTAGAAGACATCTCTGACAGTGACAGTGAAGTAGAGATTCAAGTTCAAGGAAGTGGATGCTTCATCCTCCAAAGCAGGATGGTAACTTGCGGGTTCTTTTCCAAGATTTTCTCAGCTTCCAAACAAAACTGCTCAATTGGCGACCGAGAGTTGTTGGCGATCAAGATGGCTCTAGAGGAGTGGCGTTATCTACTCCAAAGTGCAGTCCATCTGACCAACAAATCAGCGCAAAGATTGAATCTGCGCCAAGGTAGATGGTTGCAGTTCTTCGCCAGCTTTGATTTTGTCTTACATTTCCGTGCAGCCTACAAGAACATCAAGGCAGATGCCCTGTCTAGGACCTTTCTACCTCCTGACCAAGAGCAAGAACCCTTATGTATTATTGAGCCCTCCAGGAAGGTAACTGTGGCTCTGGTGAACTTGTCTCAGATTCCCAGATTGTTCCCGGGAAGACTTTAGTGCCGGCTGGTCACGCCGGGTAGCGGAAGACTACTCAACTCATTTCACATCATTATTGGTGGCCTACAATGAGAAAGGACATTCTGGAGTATGTTTCCGCCTGCCCTTCCTGTGCTCGTAGCAAGACCCCTAAGCAGGGGCGGCGTCAGCACCCGGCGCACCCGGAAAAGTGCAGGGGCCCTGAGCAGGCGGGGGGGGGCAACTCGCCGTCGGGCACCCCGCTGCGCTATGGGACCCGTGAGTGGAGGAGAGCGGTGCCAGCGCCCGCTCCCCCCCCCTTGCTCAGGGCCCTGGCACTGCACTCATCAAAGTAACCAATGACCTTCTGACAGCAAAACGTAATGGTGACTACTCTCTGCTCATTCTTCTTGACCTCTCTGCAGCCTTTGACACCGTTGACCACCACCTCCTACTCTCTATGCTCCACTCAATCGACATAAAGGACACTGCTCTCTCCTAGTTCTCCTCCTACCTATATGACCGCTCTTTCTGTGTATCGTTTGCTGGCTCCACTTCTTCCCCCCTTCCACTCACTATTGGGGTTCCTCAGGGTTCAGTCCTTGGCACTCTTCTCTTCTCTCTACACAGCCCCAATTGGACAGACCATCGGCAAATTTGGTTTTCAGTACCATCTTTATGCTGATGACACACAACTATACACCTCATCCCCTGACCTTACCCCCGCTGTACTACAGAACACCAGTGTCTGGCCGCAGTTTCTAACATCATGTCTGTTCTCTACCTGAAACTCAACCTTTCCAAAACTGAACTTCTTCTGCTCCCGCCTTCTACTCACCTCCCTAAATCTGACATCTCTCTCTCTGTGTGTGGCAACACAATAATGCTGAGACAGCAGGCGCGTTGTCTGGGCGTTGTGTTTGACACCAATCTCTCCTTCACCTTCCATATACAGTACAGACCAAAAATTTGGACCCACCTTCTCATTTAAAGATTTTTCTGTATTTTCATTACTATGAAAATTATACATTCACACTGAAGGCATCAAAACTATGAATTAACACATGTGGAATTATATACTTAACAAAAAAGTGTGAAACAACTGAAAATATGTCTTATATTCTAGGTTCTTCAAACTAGCCACCTTTTGCTTTGATGACTGCTTTGCACATTCTTGGCATTCTCTTGATGAGCTTCAAGAGGTAGTCACCGGAAATGGTCTTCCAACAATCTTGAAGGAGTTCCCAGAGATGCTTAGCACTTGTTGGCCCTTTTGCCTTCACTCTGCGGTCCAGCTCACCCCAAACCATCTCGATTGGGTTCAGGTCTGGTGACTGTGGAGGCCAGGTCATCTGGCGTAGCACCCCATCACTCTCCTTCTTGGTCAAATAGCCCTTACACAGCCTGGAGGTGTGTTTGGGGGTCATTGTCCTGTTGAAAATAAATGATGGTCCAACTAAACGCAAACCGGATGGAATAGCATGCTGCTGCAAGATGCTGTGGTAGCCATGCTGGTTCAGTATGCCTTCAATTTTGAATAAATCCCCAACAGTGTCACCAGCAAAGCACCCCCACATCATCACACCTCCTCCTCCATGCTTCACGGTGGGAAGCAGGCATGTAGAGTCCATCCGTTCACCTTTTCTGCGTCGCACAAAGACACGGTAGTTGGAACCAAAGATCTCAAATTTGGACTCATCAGACCAAAGCACAGATTTCCACTGGTCTAATGTCCATTCCTTGTGTTCTTTAGCCCAAACAAGTCTCTTCTGCTTGTTGCCTGTCCTTAGCAGTGGTTTCCTAGCAGCTATTTTACCATGAAGGCCTGCTGCACAAGGGGAAATCTGTGCTTTGGTCTGATGAGTCCAAATTTAAGATCTTTGGTGCCAACCACCGTGTCTTTGTGCAACGCAGAAAAGGTTAACGGATGGACTCTACATGCCTGGTTCCCACCGTGAAGCATGGAAGAGGAGGTGTGATGGTGTGGGGGTGCTTTGCTGGTGACACTGTTGGGGATTTATTCAAAATTGAAGGCATACTGAACAAGCATAGCTACCACAGCATCTTGCAGCGGCATGCTATTCCATCCGGTTTGCGTTTAGTTGGACCATCATTTATTTTTCAACAGGACGATGACCCCAAACACACCTCCAGGCTGTGTAAGGGCTATTAGACCAAAAAGGAGAGTGATGGTGTGCTACGCCAGATGACCTGTCCTCCACAGTCACCAGACCTGAACCCAATCGAGATGGTTTGGGGTGAGCTGGACCGCAGAGTGAAGGCAAAAGGGCCAAACAAGTGCTAAGCATCTCTGGGAACTCCTTCAAGATTGTTGGAAGACCATTTCCAGTGACTACCTCTTGAAGCTCATCAAGAGAATGCCAACAGTGTGCAAAGCAGTCATCAAAGCAAAAGGTGGCTACTTTGAAGAACCTAGAATATAAGACATATTTTCAGTTGTTTCACACTTTTTTGTTAAGTATATAATTCCACATGTGTTAATTCATAGTTTTGATACCTTCAGTGTGAATGTACAGTTTTCATAGTCATGAAAATACAGAAAAATCTTTAAAAGAGAAGGTGTGTCAAAACTTTTGGTCTGTACTGTATATTGGCCCTATACCTTTCAGGGGTTAATTTCAGGAAGCCTCTAATTATTAAAAACTGCAGGAAACTAAACCACAATTGAACAAGATGATTACTTGAGAACCTAAATGTAAATGAACCCCACTGAACTAGAATCCAGGAGATTTATTTTATCGCTAGTGGAAATTTCCATAGAATGTTCTTGCTTTCTTCTCCCTTAGAATTTTGGTAATATATTTGAATCAACATCAACTTGCTATGTGCTCAATGTACTAATGGGATTTAATATTATTGCCTATTGCTATGTTTGCGTTTACTGCAAAAATTAAGATTATAAGTTTATGTAAAAACGAAGAAAAATGAAAGAAAGTGCAGCTTGCTGAATCCTAAGAGAGTGTAATGTACATTATGTAAAAATGATTTTCAAATAAGAGAATAGTTATTGGTTTTAATTTACTAATAACTATTCTTTTTGTAGTCTCTTTAGTAGTGAAGACATGAAATTAGTTTTGAAAATAAGTCCACCAATTAGGCAATAGGTTAGCTCTGCATTACTGAAATCTAGTATGTGTTTGCTTAGAGGTTTATTTGTACACCATAACATTGCCTAAATCCTCTCTCTGTCAGTATTGTGGGATTTACAGAAAACTTGTTTGCTTTATATTTACATTTATTGTGTATTTTGCCTAAACGGTGCATTGTAATGCGCTCAATATTTGAACAAATTATTTGTGATTATTGTTGAAGTGCTGATATTCATATTATTCATTGCATGACCTATGTCTAATCCATGGTGAACTAGTGATATCTATGTGCTTCCCCCTAGGCCCTAATAACGTTAAGTATTTTTTGTGGGAAACATCTGAATCTAGTGGATAGTTACAGTATATTTCAATATTTGCTTCAAGATTGCTGTTCTGTGCTAAGCCCCTTGGTCGAGATATGTATTATAGCCAAAGGGTCCTATTCATTAAGACTGGCTTTCTCTATGCCAGTCTTAATTATGGGCATGCAGGAGTAAGATGCGCCTAAATCATTAAGAGGTGTATGCTTCTTAATTAATTTGGCGCATTATATCACTGTGCCTTGCAAGAAATGTTATTCCAATCAGGGACTTGAGAAGACTTGTGGCATAACTTTTGAAGAATTTGTTGGGCAGGTTTTGCCATGCCCAGTGCCGCCTGTGCTCTGCTCAATTTGATGGATGGTACAAAACACCAAAAGTTGGTAGTTGTTTGTGCTATTTCCAGATGCACAAAAGTTTTGCAACTTTTCAAGTGTTTTAAGCTAAAAATCTGGGCTCACTGATTGGCTGCTGCGCTGTCATCATGATGTCAGCACCGTAGCTAATTCCAGACTCCGGGAACAGACAGTGGACCCAAAGAAGATGAGTACAGTTTATAATTTGATAGCACATAGAAGAACATAGCACATAGCAGATGTTATAGATAAAAAAATGGCAGAATTTCTAGTAAAAGAAGATCCTATAACACCCATCATATGCATATTGCCTAAAGGCCATAAGACATTGACTGATCCCCCCGGCCAATCGATCGTGACTTCCACGAATTCGGTGTTATCTCCACTTTCTATTTCTTTGGAGAAAATTTTGACTAAATTGAATAAATCTTTCATTTTGGATACTGGAGATTTTCTTGAAAAAATAAAGAGGGTTAATTACATCTGTCCCACTGCTATTATTGCCACTATAGATGTAGCGAGCCTATATACCTCTATTGAGCACACTAAAGGTATTAATGCAGCGCTATGGGCTTTGAACCAACACAATTTTCCTAATGGACAAAAGAACTTCATAATTGAAAGTTTGGAATTAGTTTTACATGAAAATGATTTCCTTTTTCAAGATATGTTTTATAAACAGAAACAGGGTTCGGTAAGGGCACTAATGTTGCCCCGCCCCATACGCAAACATCTATATGTCTTACTTTGAGGAACATTTCATCTATGTGAATGATTTATTTAAGCAACATAATAAAATTTGGTATAGATTTATATGACGTGTTTTGCGTATGGGAGGGGCCACCTGAAACATTGCTCACATTTTTAAAGGATCTAAATTCACAGTGGAGTGAATTACAATTCACTCTAGAATATGATATATGTAAGATAAATTTTTTATACACAGTTATTATCAAAAATGATTGTGGGGGCTTTGATGTGGATTTGTATAAGAAAAAAACGGATAGAAACCCGTGTTCTCCATTTTGATAGTGCACATGCATAATCTCTTAAACGGGCAATTCCAAAATTGCAATTTTTAAGGGTACATAGAATTTTTACTAATTCCATCACAAAGGAAAATAGACTTAATGAAATGCGTAGAAATTTTCAATCAAGAGGGTATCCTTTACACCTGATGCAAGAAGCCGATTTGAACGCGCGGACTCAACAGGAATCCAATATAAATAAAAAAAATTAAAAAACACGTATACCATTTGTAAAAGAATTTCATCCAGTGAACTTGAAAATTTATCATATATTAAAACAATATTGGCATATTCTTGAGCAGGCATATCCTAGCATCGATGAATTCAAAAACCCTCCTTTAATTTGTAATAAAAGATTACTAAATATAAAAAATAAATTAGTACGAGTCGATGTGAGTAGTGCTATTAAGAGTTTGAAGCAACCTCTTTTTTCTCATAAAAATAATGGTACTTTTCCGTGTCTGAATTGTGCCCAATGCAAAAATGTGATTAGGGGCCAATATTTCACACATCCCCATACGGGTAAACTATTTGAAATAAAAGGTTTTTATACTTGCAAAATTAGCAATGTCATATACTCAATTAAATGCCCTTGTGGCTTGATTTACATAGGTGAGACTATGCAACAGGTTGGTAATAGGATAAACAAGCATAAGTCAACTATACGCTGCAATGATTTTACATTGCCCCTCCCTCACCATTTCAATGAAAAGAACAACTCTACAGCCCAATTAAAATATCAAATATTGGAACAGGTTAAAATGCCAATGCGTGGAGATAACATAAAAAAGATTCTTTGGCGAAGAAAAGCGTATTGGATTTATATTTTACATACATTAACCCCTAATGGCAGGACGGGCTCCAGGTTTTTCCGGGCCCCGGGCGAAAGAGTCTCAGTGGGCCCCTTTAACACATACCACGATTCATGATGCACAGATACCGCAGAGAAATATAGGTATAGTACAATGCCAAAGATTTCACTTCTTACATTACATGACTGATATCTATAGTAAATTCTACAATAGCTCAGAAACCGGCGAATCGCTCCACACAGTATACTGGCCCCCATATAACGCTCCATACAGGATACTGGCCCCCATATAACGCTCCATACAGAATACTGGCCCCCATATAATGCTCCATGCAGGCTGTTCCCCCCACATAATGCATTATGCAGACTGTTCCTCCCTTATAATGCCCCATGCAGGCTGTTCCCCCCCTTATAATGCTCCATGCAGGATGTCACCCCCCCATATAATGCCCCATGCAGGAGGTCACTGCCCCCCCATATAATGCCCCATGCAGGATGTCACTCCCCCATATAATGCCCCATGCCTCCATACATAAAAAAGAAAAAAAATCAAATACTCACCTCACTCCTCCTCACCTGCTGCCGCTGCTCAGCTCTGGACTCCTCAGCGTCGCCGACGTTTTCCCGCTCTGCGCTGCCTGTGATGGCTCAGGGGAGGGCGCGGTGGAAAGATGTCACCGCACCCTCTGACCTGAGACGTCACAGGGAGCGCACAGCAGGAAGACAGCGGATCTGCGGAGGCACGGGGAGAGGTAAGTATCCAGCTGCCGGGGCCCTGAGCAAGCAGGGGAGAAGGGCGGGCGCTGGCTCTCCTCTGCCCATAGCCCGGCGGGGTGCCCGACCGCAAGTGGGCCCCCCTGCCTGCTCAGGGCCACGGCACTTGTCCGTGTGCACCGGGTGCTGACGCCGGCCCTCCTAATGGTCTAAATAGATAGTATGAGCCAAATCACTTTCTGTGACTTGTAGTCTGTTTATTTATATCATGTTTCTTTTCCTCTCTTTTCCAGATATCGTAGGCGCTGTAGTTCTGATACTAAACAATGTCACTATGAGAGGACAAGAATGGATATAAATATTCTTTTTATATGAATGTATATCGATTAATATCTAATTAATGCAAGTTTACATATATAGTGATAACATCATAATATGAGTGTGTAATCGAGATATGAAATTAAAAGGAGTAGTGTTGAGCCACCCCCGTAGTGTTCGAGTTCGGTTCGGTTCGTCGAACACCCGTGTATTCGCCGAACTGTTCGTCGAACTGTTCGTCGAACACCTTCGAACACCGTTAAAAACAATGGCAGGCAAACAAAAACACATAGAAACACATAGAAAACACCTTCAAAGGTGTCCAAAAGCTGACAAACTGCTCAGAAGACACAACTAACACATGGAAAAGTGACAAGTACATATAGTCATGCGAAAAGAAAAGAGGTGGAGGAGTAAAAGGAGGGGGAGACACAGATATAGGCATGTCATGCCCTTCTAAAATCCAAAAAGTGAGAAGCCGAGACGGCCAGTCCGCTCCTGCCCGTGCCACCTCCGTGTCGCCGGGTTTGTGCCAGAGCCGCGGTGAACCCTGACGGCCAGCCCCCCTCTCCCAATACTGGTGCCTGTCCGCTGGTGGGTCGAGAGAGCCCCCCTGTGGTGGAGGCAGCTCTAAGCTTTTTAATTTAAATTGTCCCTCTAATTTGAATGAATACACTTTAAATCCATTTACAAGGATCTATTGGAGGGCAAGTCTCATGCCAGCAGCCGCGTAATTCCAGCTCCAGTAGCGTCCACTAAAGCTGCTGCAGTTAAAAAGCTTTTATAAGGATCGAGCTCGGCTGTCCACCGCAAGGCATCCTAGTGCCAGTCCCAGCCCCTATGCCTTGGGGTGCCTCCTGATGCTCTTCACTAAGTATCCCGTGGTCCCGAAGCATTTCCTTTGAAAAAATTAAGTGTCCAAACTACAGGTGGTGTAGCTTGCTTAACAGCCGGGATAATCCGCTGACTAGCAGACACTGCTACTAGGCACAAAGTATTTCCTGGGCTAGATGCAGTTAAAAATTTGTAAGTAGATACTCTCGTTGGATGCTGAGAAAGCATTCCATAGAGTCTCCTGGCACGCCATATATGATTCTCTTAAAAAGCTTGGGGTAGGGGTCTAGGGGACCCTTTTATAGCCAAAATCACGGCCCTGTATCACAATACGTCACCTAGGCTGAAGATAAATGGAACTGTAGCACCGAGGGCTCGGTTGCTACAGACGTATTGCACCTCACCCAGAGGTGTGATATCTCACTCTCAGATAAGGATGGAGTGTGGATCAGGACCCGACACCTGCATGCATTACACCACATTGCCGTGGGGCAGGGCGACCAATATGCCCCTGAGATGGGCACGACAGTCCCTGTCCCTGGCTGGAGTGGGGGGAGGGAACACTGAGGAAGGGGAACCCTGCAGTGCAGGAGCAGGGAGGAAGCAGTTCCTGGGTGCATTGAGAAGGGAGTATAAAAGGTGGGCACCATCTTAGTTCAGTGCAGAGAAGTCTGAGCAGAAGTGGCAGGGAGCAGGGGCTCTGCATGAGCTCTGCTCCGGAGGCGGGCCTAGTAACAGAGGCCCAGGCCTGCAAGAGGGAGAAGGAAGGAAGAGGAGCGGAGAAGGCTCCAGGAACGAGGAATGAAGGGATCCCAGGGGTGCGGACGGGCGAGTCGCCACCGCACGCCCGAATCCACCTGCGTGGAGGGGTCAGGCCAAAGGGGGAGACCGGTCCCCGAACTAGTGGAGGCAGGAAACGACCCTCAGCTAGAAACCGGAGGCTCTGACATTTTATGTGGCGCAGCCCCTTGCTCCACCCGCTAGGAAGGCACCACATAGGGTCAGGGAAACTGGCGCCAAGTTTACCAAGAGGAGGCCCGAGGCAGCCGGACAGAAGTGTTGGTAAGAAAGGCCAGACAAAGGACACACAAAGGGGGTCCTGTGAAGCGCTCCAAAGTTATCTGGGAGTTGTCTGAGCCCCTCACCTGGTGAGCACAGTACGACGTGGGCAGCCGTTACCTGCAGACGTGGTCTGGATAATAAGAACTGTGAGTAAAGGCCCTGAACTGCATCACTGACTCCGTGTCGTTACTGCTGCTGCCCTGCACCATCGCCCCCATCCTCCGCATACACTGCCCTGAGGCTATACTCCTCCCGTGGGGAGTTATGCTATGCTCTGCTGCACCCACAACACCAGCCTTAGCGGTCTGCCCTGTAGCGGCGGTTCACTCTGACCGCAATCCACGGGTGGCGTAGTCGGACATTTAAACATCAAAACCACATAAATAGTTCCGCCACTGGTTTGACCGCCCTGAGCCACGGAACCGGATCGCCGCCACGAAGACTACAACCACCAGCATCCACCAAAAAGTGTCCGGCTCCGGGTGTCCCAAGGCCCAGGGGGTGCGTCAGAACATTTTCATCACCTTTCACAATCACCAATGGGACAAGGCAGGGATGTCCTCTGTCCCCTCTCTTATACATCCTAGTGACGGAGCACCTGCTCTCATCAATTCGCCATAACCCCAATATTAGGTGGATTGAGGTGGGAGGCACCGAGTACAAGTGCTCTCTATTTGCTGATGATGTCCTAGTATATATCACTCAATCACATATATCCATCCCTGCTGTTATGGCTGAAATAGATCACTTTGTTACATGGTAAAATTTTAAAATCAATGCAGCGAAGTCTGAGGCCCTCGATGTCTCCCTCCCTAAATCCATATAGGATTCCATCCAGTCCAACTTTCCCTTTGCCTGGCCCTCACAGGGTATCAAATACTTAGGAATTCCTATTCATAGAGACCTCTCCCATCTATGTTATCTTAATTTTGGGCCCTTTATTGAACAATTCCATACAGACCACGGTTGGCAAGTTAGAACTGTAAGATTCACTACGTGAACCACTGGTGTTTTGTGGAAAAGCACATGTACACCGCGTTCCAAATTATTATGCAAAAAGTGTTTAGGAGTGATAAGGGAAGAATTTGTTTGTTTGTCAGTTAAACTCATTGATGGTGATGTGTGTCAGGGCTCTTTATATCACTGTAAGCAATTGCAGACACCTGTGCTAATTAGTTTGGCAGGTGTGTCCAATGAAAGGCAAGACTACTTAAGAAGGCTCTCTCACATTATTAAGCAGCCTACATTTTCTGCCAAAATGGGAAAGAAAAAGGATGTGTCGGCTGCTGAGAAGCAACAAATTGTGGAGTGTTTAGGTCAAGGCATGACTACAATCAACATTGTGCGATGATCAGGATGAAGTGTCTTGGCAATCAAGAAGTATGTAGCTGATTCACAGTGCACACGTGTGCGTGCTGATAAGGGCAAATTGAGGACTCTTTCCTACAGGCAATTACGTCAGGTTGAAACAGCAGCGGCAAAAAAGCCTTGTCATAGCAGCAGACAAGTTTTTGAAGCTGCTTGTGCCTCCAACGTCCCCCGAACAACAAGATGCAGGGTCCTTCAGAGGTTTGCAGCTGTGCATATGCCATCCTGTCGACCTCCTCTATCCACTTCACACAAGCAGAAACGGCTCCAGTGGGCCAAACATTACATGAAGACTGATTTCAAAACTGTTTTGTTCACGGATGAGTGCCGTGCAGCGCTCGATGGTCCAGATGAATGGAGTGGAGGATGGCTGGTTGATGGACACCCCACGCAAACACGGCTACAGCGCCAACAAGGAGGAGGTGGAGTAATGTTTTGGGCTGGAATCATGGGGAGAGAGATTGTCGGCCCCTTTAGGATCCCTGAAGGCGCTAAAGATGAACTCCATAATGTATGTGGATTTTCTCAAACAGCACTTCCTGCCATGGTTCAAGAAGAAGAACCGTGTATTTCACAGCAAGATCATTTTTCTGCATGATAATGCACCATCTCATGCTGCACATAAAACATCTGCATCTCTGGCTGATATGGGCATAAAAGGGGACAAACTTATGGTGTGACCCCCATGCTCCCCTGACCTCTACCCCATTCAGAACCTTTGGAGCATCATTAAAAGGAGTGTCTATGATGGCGGGAGGCAGTTCACATCTAAGCAACAGCTCTGGGAGGGTATTCTGTCCTCATGCAAAACAATTGAAGCAGAAACCATCCAAAACCTGACAAATTCAATGGACGAGAGAGTTCAGAAGCTCCTTTCGAACAAGGGGTCCTATGTGAAAATGTAACATCACCTAGAATAAAGTTTTGAGTTGAAAACTGTTTGATTTCAGTTTCTAACAACCTGCTAATGCTTATAATTTCAAAAATGACCATTTTTTTGGTCTTTATTAAAATGAAAAGGTTGATCGAAAAGTTTGGGGGATCTAAGAGTGTGGCAACCCAGTAGTCATGATTACTTCGAATTCTGACAATATGAGGGTCATGCTGCAGGTAGTGCAGCAAGAAGGCACTTATGTGTCTTGCGCATCTCGGAGCCCCAAAATTATTTTCCGGGCTAGATGCAGCTAAAAATTATTTTTAATTTTAAATCTGGTGAAGCTTATTATAGATGGCCTAATAGGATCAGTGCTGCACACTGCTACAAAGCCCAAATTATTTTCCAGTCAAGATACAGATAAACATGATTAGTAATTTGAAAGCTTAAAACGGTTGGTAGGGTGATTTTAACCAATCATCAAGCTTTTACTCTCCCCAGGATGACACAGGGGTAGAAAAGTCGTTTCGGATCCATGATTTGTTCATCTTTATGAACGTGAGTCTGTCTACATTATCAGTGGAGAGCCGCGTGCGCTTATCTGTCAGCACACCACCAGCAGCGCTGAACACACGTTCAGACAGAACGCTGGCTGCGGGGCATGACAAGATCTCCAAGGCGTAAGTGGCTAGCTCCGGCCATTTATCCAGATTGGAAGCCCAAAAAGAGCAAGGGTCCAGTGACACAGTCGTGGCTTCAATGTTTACTTGGAGATACTCCTGTACCATCGTCTCTAGGCGTTGACTATGTGTCAGACTTCTTGTCTCCTGTGGCCTTGCAAAGGATGGGCTAAAAAAGTGGTGAAATGATTCCGCAAAATTGATGTTACCAGCAGATACTGTGGTTCTGTTACGGTTTGAGTGCTGAACACTTGACGGTCCCACGGTTGGCAAGTTGGAACTGTGAGATTCACTACGTGCACCACTGGTATTTTGTGGAAAAGCACATGTAAGATTCTGCAACAGTCTCTGCTGATACTCCTGCATGCGTGCATCCCTTTCTATGGCAGGAATAATTTCTGCAAATTTACTTTTGTACCGGGGATCTAACAGTGTGGCAACCCAGTAGTCAGGATTATTTCTAATTCTCACAATTCGAGGGTCATGTTGCAGGTAGTGCAGCAAGAAGGCACTCATGTGTGTTGCGCATCCAGGAGCACCAAGTCCCTGTTGTGTTGGTGGCGAGGTAACAATCATGCTTCCTTCCTCTGTCCTCTCCCCCCAACCTCGCACAACAGAAATGTGATCAAGGTCTCCCTCATCTGATGAGTCTTCCATCAGTTCGTCCTCCACTTCTTCCTGGGCTCCTGCACCTTCCTCACTAGTTTGGCTGCTACCATGCGCCCTGGTAAAACCATCTCCCCCACCCTCACATGCCTGCCGCCTTGGTGCTGCCGACCGTCTGGACCTTGCAGATGTTAGCCCTTCCGCATACAACTCCTCCTCCTCTACTTCCTCCACCTCCTCTTGTGCCACCACCTGACTCCGAATTCTGTTTAACATGTGCTCCAGCATGTAAATCACCGGAATAGTCATGCTGATAATGGCATCGTCAGCACTAAACATCTTCGTCGCCATTTCAAAACTGTGCAGAAGGGTGCATAGGTTCCTGATCTGAGACCACTCCTCCAGCGTGATTTGCCCCACCTCTGAATCTCGTTGGCCCAGGCTATACGTCAGAACGTATTGCACCAGGGCTTGTCGGTGCTGCCACAGTCGCTGCAACATGTGCAGAGTTGAATTCCACCGGGTAGGCACATCGCATTTTAGCCGGTGAAGTGGCAGGCCCAACGACTTCTGTAGAGATGTAAGTCGCTGAGCTGCGGGATGCGAACGGCGGAAGTGAGCACACAGCGACCGTGCCCTCTGCAGAAGGCCATCTAGTCTGGGATAGTGGGCTAAAAATTGCTGGACAACCAGGTTCAACACGTGAGCCATACAAGGCACGTGTGTGACATTGCCCCGGCGAAGGGCCGCACCCAGGTTTGCAGCATTGTCGCACACGGCCTTCCCTGGTTTCAGGTCCAGTGGAGACAACCATTCATGAAATTGGTTCTCCAGAGCTGACCACAACTCCTCAGCTGTGTGACTCACATTTCCCAGACATTTCAATGTAAAAACCGCCTGATGACGTTGAGCCCTACTGCCAGCATAGTAAGGAGGTGTGCAGGATCCCTTCTGCGCAGTTAGAAAGCTTGTGGCATGACCAGACAGGCTTTGGGTGCAGGTGGAAGACCGAGAGGAGGTTGAGGAGGCAGAAGCAGTGGAGGAACTTTGACATAAAGAGGATTGACGCACAACTCGTGGGGACGGCAAGACTTGGACAGCAGCCCCTTGTCCTGCTGTCACCATAGTTACCCAGTGCCCAGTCAGCGACATGTAACGCCCCTGTCCATGCCTACTCGTCCAAGTGTCTGTGGTGAAATGCACCCTGTCACACACAGAGTTTCTCAAAGAAGCGGTGATGTTGTGTGCGACATGCTGGTGGAGCGCAGGCACACCTTTCTTTGAGAAGTAGTGCCGACTGGGCATCTGGTACTGGGGCACTGCGACGGACATAAGGTCTCGAAAATCCTCTGTGTCCACCAGGCGGAAAGGCAGCATTTCTGTAGCCAAGAGCTTGCAGATGGTGAAATTCAACCTCTTAGCTTTCTCATAGCTAGGAGGAAATGGTCTTTTACTTGTCCACATCTGAGGGACCGAGGGCTGGCTATTGTGCTTAGACGGGGTTGATAAGGGTGTCCCCGGCAAACTGCCGGTCTGTGAGAAAGATGCAGGCGGACATGTTAGGTTGCCTTGATCCAAAGGTGGTGCTATCGATGTCGGACAGCGCTCAACACCAGCTGGTGTTACCACCTCCAAAGAAAATGATGACCTGCCAAACACGCTGGCTGTTGCGGGTAAAGAGGTGGCAGGTCTGCGCCCCAAAACAGGTGTGACTGCTGTCCCCCCAGTCACAGAGGATGAAGAGGCCGCGGATGCACAAGATATGGCAGACGGTGATTGGCCCGGCCGGCTAGGCCGCATTGTAGCACACTGAGCTTCCCACTGCAACTTATGCTTCATGTCCATGTGCCGGTTCATGCATGAAGTACTCAAACTATGTATTTTTTGGCCTCTACTTAGTTTTTGCTGACAAATGTTACAGATAACACGAGTTGGGTCATCTTTATCGATCTGAAAAAATGCCCAGGCTATGCAAGGCTTAGCACCCATGCGACCTGAAGAGCCACCACGACTTGTGGTGAGAGGCAGAGTTGTGTTTGAGGATGCAGTTGTTGACGTGCTTCCAGTACTACGTCTCTGTCCAGGAAGGCGCAACCTGACCTCGTCGTCACTAGCATCTTCCTCCACCTCCTCTGCTGACCTCATCTCTTGGCTGACTGCGGGTTGACAGTAAGTGGGATCTCCGACCTCATCATCATCACCCTGTGCGTTATCACACCCGTCGTCCTCAGAGCCAACCTGCTCCTGCCCTGACAAAAAACTAAAGTTGTCGCTCCAATCAGGTATTTGAGTCTTATCATCGTCTTCCTCATTGTCTCCACCAACAGGAGTTACAGTTTGGGAATGAGGGTCTACATTATGGTCAGAACCTTCTGCGTCTGGTCCTGGATCCGACTCATAAAGATTCTGGGCATCAGTGCAGATCATTTCCTCGTCTGGATTCACAGAAGCGCTGGAGTCGACCTCTGATTCCCAGGCTATAGTATGAGTAAACAGCTCTGCAGACTCAACCATCTGTTCTACCTCATACTCAGACGGGCAGCTGGAGATTTGGGAGCTGTGAGGAAGCAAGTGCGATTTGGGTGACACCTTTGAGGACTGGAGTATTTGTGATGTTGAAGTTGATGTGGAGGAGAGCCCACTTAAAGGAGCACTTGATATCCGTTGAAGCACCTGCTGTTTTTGTGCCTCATCTGGAATTTGTAGCGATTGGCGTGGCCGTAAGAAAGGGATCTTATCACATTGTCCGCTAAAAGAAGTAGACATTTTAGTTTGGCTGGAAGATGGTCTTTCTTCTGCACCTACCCCACGGACACAACCTTTTTTCCCCTTCCCAACACGCCTATTCCCCTTTCCACCAGCAGCAGGCCTTTTTCCACTCATTTTGGTGGTTAACTAATTCACAACTCTGGAGTTGTTTGCACAAAAAAACAATGGATGGTAACCGAGCAGAGCTGAGTGGCCAAACTGTGGTATTAGGCCAAAACTATTGGCTGGGTTAGATGCAGAAAAAAATTATTTTTAATTTGCAACCTGATGGAGGTCAGTATAGATGGACTAATAGACCAAGTCCCACACACCGCTAGAAGCCCAAATATTTTTTCAGAGCTAGATGCAGAAATTTTTTTTATTCAATTTGCAACCTGATGGAGGTCAGTATAGATGGACTAATAGACCAAGTCCCACACACTGCTAGAAGCCCAAATATTTTTTCAGAGCTAGATGCAGAAAAAAATTATTTTTAATTTGCAACCTGATGGAGGTCAGTATAGATGGACTAATAGACCAAGTCCCACACACTGCTAGAAGCCCAAATATTTTTTCAGAGCTAGATGCAGAAAAAAATTATTTTTAATTTGCAACCTGATGGAGGTCAGTATAGATGGACTAATAGACCAAGTCCCACACACCGCTAGAAGCCCAAATATTTTTTCAGAGCTAGATGCAGAAAAAAATTATTTTTAATTTGCAACCTGATGGAGGTCAGTATAGATGGACTAATAGACCAAGTCCCACACACTGCTAGAAGCCCAAATATTTTTTCAGAGCTAGATGCAGAAAAAAATTATTTTTAATTTGCAACCTGATGGAGATCAGTATAGATGGACTAATAGAACAAGTCCCACACGCTGCTAGAAGCCCAAATATTTTTTCAGAGATAAATGAAGAAAAAAATTATTTTTAATTTGCAACCTGATGGAGGTCAGTATAGATGGACTAATAGACCAAGTCCCACACACTGCTAGAAGCCCAAATATTTTTTCAGAGCTAGATGCAGAAAAAAATTATTTTTAATTTGCAACCTGATGGAGGTCAGTATAGATGGACTAATAGACCAAGTCCCACACACTGCTAGAAGCCCAAATATTTTTTCAGAGCTAGATGCAGAAAAAAATTATTTTTAATTTGCAACCTGATGGAGGTCAGTATAGATGGACTAATAGACCAAGTCCCACACACCGCTAGAAGCCCAAATATTTTTTCAGAGCTAGATGCAGAAATTTTTTTTATTCAATTTGCAACCTGATGGAGGTCAGTATAGATGGACTAATAGACCAAGTCCCACACACTGCTAGAAGCCCAAATATTTTTTCAGAGCTAGATGCAGAAAATTTTTTTATTCAATTTGCAACCTGATGGAGGTCAGTATAGATGGACTAATAGACCAAGTCCCACACACTGCTAGAAGCCCAAATATTTTTTCAGAGCTAGATGCAGAAAAAAATTATTTTTAATTTGCAACCTGATGGAGGTCAGTATAGATGGACTAATAGACCAAGTCCCACACACTGCTAGAAGCCCAAATATTTTTTCAGACCTACATGCAGAAAAAAATTATTTTTAATTTGCAACCTGATGGAGGTCAGTATAGATGGACTAATAGAACAAGTCCCACACGCTGCTAGAAGCCCAAATATTTTTTCAGAGATAAATGAAGAAAAAAATTATTTTTAATTTGCAACCTGATGGAGGTCAGTATAGATGGACTAATAGACCAAGTCCCACACACTGCTAGAAGCCCAAATATTTTTTCAGAGCTAGATGCAGAAAAAAATTATTTTTAATTTGCAACCTGATGGAGGTCAGTATAGATGGACTAATAGACCAAGTCCCACACACTGCTAGAAGCCCAAATATTTTTTCAGAGCTAGAAGCAGAAAAAAATTATTTTTAATTTGCAACCTGATGGAGGTCAGTATAGATGGACTAATAGAACAAGTCCCACACGCTGCTAGAAGCCCAAATATTTTTTCAGAGATAAATGAAGAAAAAAAATATTTTTAATTTGCAACCTGATGGAGGTCAGTATAGATGGACTAATAGACCAAGTCCCACACACTGCTAGAAGCCCAAATATTTTTTCAGAGCTAGATGCAGAAAAAAATTATTTTTAATTTGCAACCTGATGGAGGTCAGTATAGATGGACTAATTGACCAAGTCCCACACACTGCTAGAAGCCCAAATATTTTTTCAGAGCTAGATGCAGAAAAAAATTATTTTTAATTTGCAACCTGATGGAGGTCAGTATAGATGGACTAATAGACCAAGTCCCACACACCGCTAGAAGCCCAAATATTTTTTCAGAGCTAGATGCAGAAAAAAATTATATTCAGTTTGCAACCTGATGGAGGTCAGTATAGATGGACTAATAGAATGATGCTATGCCCAAAAGATTTTACTTCACTAGGTGCAGTAAAAAAATTGGTATTCTATACACAGGTGGTATATCTTGCAACACAGATAGGCTACTCCACTGACTAACACACTCTGCAATAGGCCAAAAAGGATTAGCTTTGCTAGATTCAGCCAAATGCTGTGAAAAAAACTTGCACAGCACTGGCACAGACCTGCCTGGCAAAAACTGATAGGAACTGATGTAACCTAGTCCTGAAAAGGACTCCAATTACAATTAGTCTTTACTCCCACAATCTATCTATTTAAGAGCACAGACCTGCCTGATAAAAGTCGTAGGAAATGCTGTAACCTAGTCCTTAAAAGGACTGCAATCACAACTATTCCCTACTCCCAAGCTATCTGTATATTTGTGCGAAAATTGGCTTGAAATTAACAAGGTATAGCGCACACAGCAACAGCGGTGCCGTCTAACACGCAGCTGCAGCAGTGAGAAAATGGTGGCGACGGGGAAAATGGCTTGGTCTTATAGGGCAAGGACATGTGACATACACTGCCAATCACACATGCCCTTGCTTGTGTGAAAAAAAGCACTTCGCTCCGTGTGTGCGCTGCTGATAGGCTGACAGATTGCACCTCCCCACTGCAAATGCGGGAAAGAGAAAAAAAAATGGAGATCTTCATTGTTCCTGCAGAGATCCATCCCCTGCCCCTCCCCCCGCCCCGCTGTACACTCAAACTGCGTATTAACATTAATTTTCATCATTACTGAGAAAAAATCCAGTTATGATTTTGGTGCACGAACAGTTATCGAACATAACCTCGAACAGCCGAATTTTTCTCAAATTGTTCGTGTTCGCCGACCGGCTCGAACACCGCCCAAAACAGCTCGAATTTGAGATTGGCGAACAGTTCGAGTAGAACAACGCTCATCTCTAAAAAGGAGTAAATGAAAAAATAAAATAAAAAAAAAGATTTTTTTTTTAAAAAATTTGTAATTTTTTTTTTAAAAATAAAAAAATAAGAAATAAAAAAATGAAATAAAAAATATATAAAAATAAAAAAGGATATGATATGAAAAATGAAATATGCTACAGATGTTTTTTCATATTTTGATGTATCTAAAAAAATTATCTAGTCATTAAGATGTATATAAATTTTCTATATGTAGTTGATCATGTGTGCATAAATATGTATATGGATAATGAGAAGTGGGGTAACTTAATTAAATCTGATATATGACATATATGAGAATTGTTTTCACATGCCTTTGTAAAGAATTATGCATGTGATATTGTTATGATAGATTGATTTACATGATTGTTGAAATGTAATATATGGAAATGGAATGTTTATATTTTTATTTTTTTCAACTTAGTTTTCTTTCCTTGGATATTCTTGTTTAAATATTGGTATACTATTTCCGGGGTTCTACCCTATAAATTGGTGTTGTAACTTTTTGACAAAAGCTTGGGATGGGCTGAAACGTCTTCCTTGTGGATATTCATTAAAGAAGCATTGAAACATATGTGAGTGCCGGGATTTTTTTTTTCTTCTATGAACTGTATCTCTCCACGTGCACCACCACTTGATAACAGAGTGCCGATTTCTTCCATTGGATTTCTTATTATTTAATAGCAAACTGCAGCCAGGAGAGAAACTTCATTGAAAGGGAACAACCCTTTTAATACGCATACACTTGCTAAGTGAATCTCTGATGCCTACACCTCTTAGTACATAAAGTCCCCCCCATGACGGCACACAAATTTCAAGCATTTAGCCTGCATGCTTCAGATGATCACAAGGGGATCACCAAAGAATACTGCACCAGCTGCAAATGTGGCAGTGGATTGTCATTATCATTTACTTGGTTGAACTTTCTCTCTCAGTGCAAGAGAAACAACACCCGGCAGACTAATGTAAAGGAGTGGAGAAGCTGTTCACATCTCCCTTGAAGATTCTATGATAACATAATGCATTGTCATGTTTGATATGTTGTTTTTCCTATTTTCTGGCCTGCAGCACTTAGTCAGTGGATAGGGTTAACTATTGGGGGCAGCCTATGGTGGGAGAAGCTATGCGGGCAAAAGGAACTAGGTTCTTGCTTGTCAGGCAGTTAGTGGAAAGTAGTTAGTGGAAAGTATTGAAAAGGGAAGGACCTATGATCAAGCAGACCTGCATTGTAAAGGGTGTTGTGTGCGAGGAAGGGAGGCCATATTCGGGTTGCACGTTCTGAAGTGAACAAGTATCAAGTGACAGAAGGATTCTTTATCTCAGGCAATTGGGGGCCTACAGCAAGCATTATCTATAAGATGTCGAAGTGTAGCCAGAAGTGGTTGTTATAGAGGAGAAGATGACGAGGCTGAGACGTGTGTTCTCCTTAGAGAATTGAAGATGAAGTGGCACACCAACAGGTGTGGGGCCCAGATCAAGTGGAAGTAGAGTCATGAGGAGTTGTAGTGACACACCTAAGAGCGTGTGGCCTAATAAGGGGCAGATGGAGGCTCCTATTGTGATCTGTTTGTTAACTGTAACATGTAATAGAAGAAATGTATTCCCACCTAAGACCCTGCCTCTGGATTGTGCAATAGATGTATTCTTTAAATGTCATGCCTGCTATCTGGTTTACATACGTTTCATCATTTCATTCAGTAAAGAAAAGTTTATTTATGCACTCTGGTCTCCCTCATTTAGTATAAGTGCTCAGTTCAGTGAAAAGTTAGTGAAAAGATTTATTCTGTCTATGTATGTCAGTGCAGCTTCTCAGCTGAGAGATATGTGTGTTTATGACAGCAGTTCCTTTGACAGTTCAGAAACAGTTCCTTCAGTGTGCAGCTGCTCTGACATGTGACAAGGAAGGCTACCATTTGAATTATGTCAAAAGTACCATGTTTTTCACTTTCTCAGAGAACTCTTTTAAGGCCACGGCCCCACTATCAGTATTTGGTCAGTATTCAGTCAGTATTTCTTCTCAGGAGTGGGAGCCAAAACCAGGAGTTGGTGATAAATGCAGAATTGGTGACTTGTTCCTATTATACCTTTTCTCTGATTGTTCCTCACCTGATTTTGGCTCCTACTCCAGAGAAAAAATACTGACCGAATACTGACCAAATAATAATAATGAGGCTGTGGCCTAACAGGTACACTTGTAACAATAAGTTTTTTGTTCACAGAATCTGTGGAGGAAAAGGGTGTAAATGAATATTTTAAACTGTCTCAAAACAGTATTTACTGGCTGTGTTTTTGTCATGTTCTTGACCAAGTTGCCCAAAAATTGTTACCTGCAGTTCCTTCGTTCCATTACATTCTGTAGTCTAGGACTCCAGTCTGTTAATTACAGGGCCCTAGCTTTTAGGGCAGCTCATACTCTTCGTCTCCCTCTTTGATATTCCCAAAAATGCCATTTGCCTCTTGGGCACCCCATCAAAAATGGAGACAGCAGACTTGGCGTTTCCTTCTACCCTGGTGAGTCTTTAGGACAGCATTTGATACACATCACTCAGGCAAAAAAGAAACACTAGATCCATCAGCCTGGCAATGCCAAGGAGGAACAGATAAAGCAAAACAAATAGAAAGCACACAGCAACCTCAGGAGGGAAAAACTGAACAGGGCAGACAGAAGGAAGGCAGAAAAAGGTCAATTTTCGAACACAACCAAGTGCTATTATAAGCCCAGTTAATGTAATAGTCAGTGACCTTACTCTATATGCAAAGCATTTTTTTGTCAACATGTTATCTAGTTTTTAGTTCTTAGTGACACTTTGGTAATGCTCATTGAATTCTTGGTCGTCTGTGTTACATTAGCTTGGCATATAATGCATTAAAAGCAGGAGAAAAATTAGATAATACACAATTTGACTTAAAAATAAGATAAGTTGTGATTTAATGTTGTATATAGGCTATTTATATTGTATCGAATGTAAGTGACCAAGAAATCTCTTCTATTGCTTTCTAAAGTGCTCCTAAACTCCTTACTGACACATGACGTACTGGTACGTCACATGTCGGTTCCCTGACTTTGATGTGGGTTTGTATGCCAAGTCCTCATCTTTCCTGTACATGATGGCTGATTTAATCAGCCATTATATGCCGTTAACAGCTGCGGGTGGAGTGAAGCTACACCCACAGCTGTTAACCTGTTAAATCCTCTGTCAATGTTTGACAGAGACATTTAACATGTGCCAGCTGCAGGGTGCAACATTCCACCCGCCCAATGGCACGCCCGTGAGGTGATCATGGGGTACTGATAAGTTATCATGAAAGCTATATAAATAAAAAGATTATTATTATTATTATTATTATTAATAAAGCTGAGGGTCTGCTGAAGAATCCCAAGAATCTCATAGGAGATAGCGATTTTTCATTGCGCCTCTGAAGCCGGGTGTACGCTTCCCAGTTTCAAAGGTCCAGACAATGTGAACTGAGGTCTAAGATGGCAGACATACAAGAAACAGAGGCATGTTCACACTAGCAAAAAAGAAGCAAGACAAAAATATATCTCATACCCTACCATAATTATATATAAATGTAAAGCAAAATTGCATAATAAATATAGGGTACTTAGTGAACTATTTTTGATCAAAAAAAGTATACAAGCCGTCCCACCAGCGGCAAGGTGACCCTAAATTGGGACGGTACCTATACTGCCTATATTAAAAACCTTACTGTATATCAAAGTTGAAGTAATGCATATAAAAGGGTAGACAAATAGGACCGGGTCCCAACTCCAGACCACCTAGGCCCGTGGTAAGCTACATATATACCAATCAGCTCAACAAAGGGCATGCCACACCCTTAAATTGCACAGAATGCAAACAAGTCAAAAAACCAGACAATGTGAACTGAGGTCTAAGATGGCAGACATACAAGAAACAGAGGCATGTTCACACTAGCAAAAAAGAAGCAAGACAAAAATATATCTCATACCCTACCATAATTGTATATAAATGTAAAGCAAAATTGCATAATAAATATAGGGTACTTAGTGAACTATTTTTGATCAAAAAAAAGTATACAAGCCGTCCCACCAGCGGCAAGGTGACCCCAGTTTCAAAGGTGCACTACGGATGGCCGGAAGTGCAGAAGACGGCTCACGTACATCTTCTGTACTTTTGGTCACGTGCAGTGCGCCTCTGAAGTTGGGAAGTGTACACCTGGGTTCAGAGGTGCAATGAAACTGACAAGTAGGGCCACGCGCATGCACAAGATTTTCACAGAGCTGGCTCTTGCAGATCATGTTATCAAGCTCCCAGATAACTTGCAAAGAGTGCCGATTAGTCTGGGGTAAACTAACACCCCATCGACTAGTCAACGCCCTCATTAGTATAAGAAGAATGGAGGTTATAAATACTTTTGTTTTTAACATGGATTTACGTGAATAACATTATTAAGGGCTGGTTAGGCAGTGAATTTACTAATACACATGTGAATGTTGCTGGGTTGGAGGGCATGGGGGACCTGACAGGCTCTCTTTAACCAAGGAACTGACCTACTATTATTCCTTGACTAAGAACCGTACATATTTCTAGGTTCGAAATGCGTAGGATTTTTTGTAGGATGTCCTGTTTTGAAACTTGTGTGTTTTTGTCATCTTTTTAATGGATCAGTAAAGCTATTTTTTTTACCTTGGAAAAGTTGGAGATTGCGTGCTGGAGAAGATAACTGTTTTTCACATGTTCTGTTGTCCTTTTAACTGGAATTAAGTGTCCGTGCACATTTTGAGAGTTCAAGGTTTTTTCATCAGGTGAGCTGAACATTACTATTTGTTTAACCATTTCGCGCCAGAGCCTGTTTTTGCCTTCGTGACCGGGCCAATTTTTCAATTCTGACCACTGTCACTTTATGAAGCAATTACTCTGGAATGCTTCAACGGATTCCCCTGATTCTGAGATTTTTTTTTCGTGACATATTGTACTTCATGATAGTGGTAAAATTTCTTTGATATCACTTGCGCTTATTTGTGAAAAAATCAGAAATTTGGCGAAAATTTTGAAAATTTTGCAATTTTCAAACTTTGAATTTTCATGCCCTTAAATCAGAGAGATATGTCACACAAAATAGTTAATAAATAACATTTTCCACATGTCTACTTTACATGAGCACAATTTTGGAACCAAAATTTTTTTTTGTTAGGGAGCTATAAGGGTTAAAAGCTGACCAGCGATTTCTCATTTTTCCAACAAAATTTACAAAAACATTTTTTAGGGACCACATCATATTTGAAGTCACTTTGAGGGGTCTTTATGACAGAAAATACCCAAAAGTGACACCATTCTAAAAACTGCACCCCTCAAGGTGCTCAAAACCACATTCAAGAACTTTATTAACCCTTCAGGTTCTTCACAGGAATTTTTGGAATGTGGAAGAAAAAAATTAACATTTAACTTTTTTCACAAAAATGTTACTTTAGACCCATTTTTTTTATTTTCGCAGGGGTAACAGGAAAAAATGGACCCCAAAATTTTTTGTGCAATTTCTCTTGAGCGCGCTGATGCCCCATATGTGAGGGAAAACCACTGTTTGGGCGCACTGCAGGGTTCGGAAGGGAAGGAGCGCCATTAGACTTTTTGAATGTAAAATTTGTTTGAATAATTAGCAGACGCCATGTTGCGTTTGGAGAGCTCCTGATGTGCCTAAACAGTGGAAACCACCGACAAGTTACACTATTTTGGAAACTAGACCCCTTAGGGAACTTATCTAGATGTGTCGTGAGCACCTTGCACCCCCAGGTGCTTCACAGAAGTTTATAATATTGAGCCGTAAAAATAAAATTTTCACATTTTTCCCACAAAAAAATGTTTTTCATCCAGTAATTTTGCATTATCATAAGGGTAACAGGAGAAATTGCACCATTAAATTTGCTGTGCAATTTCTCCTGAGTATGCCAATACCCCATATGTGGGGGAAAACCACTATTTGGGTACACTGCAGGGTTCGGAAGGGAATGAGCGCCATTTGACATTTTGAATGTAAAATTTGTTTGAATAATTAGCGGACGCCATGTCGCATTTGGGGAGCCCCTGATGTGCCTAAACAGTGGAAACCCCCTACAAGTGACACCATTTTGTAAACTAGACCCCTTAGGGAACTTATCTAGATGTGTGGTGAGCACATTGGGAGACATAATAAACAAATCAGTAGCAGGTGAAGAATTGGTTTTATTTATTTTTTACGCCGTTCCTCGTGCGGTACAAGTGATGAGATTACTTTATTCTTCAGGTCGGTGCGATTACAGAGATACCAGATTTATATTGGGTTTTTATGACTGACAGCTGTCACACACTAAAAGACGCTTTTTTTTGCAAAATCTAGTTTTTGCATCGCCATATTTTGAGAGCTATAATTTTTCCATATTTCGGCTGACAGAGTCATGTGATGGCTTTTTTTTTGCGGGATGAGTTGAAATTTTTATTGGTACCATTTTTGGGTATGTGACATTTTTTGATCGCTTTCTATTCCGTTTTTTGGGAGGTAAAATTAACAAAAATGAACAATTCAGGAATTGTTTTTTGAGGTTTTTTTTATGCCGTTCTGCGTGTGGTAAAAGTGATAAGGCAGCATTATTCTTCGGGTCAGTACGTTTACAGCGATACTACACTTACTGTATAATTTTTTATGTTTTGGCGCTTTTGCACAATAAAACTATTTTATAGAAAAAATATTTTTTTTGCATCACTTTATTCTGAGCGCTATAACTTTTTTTATTTTTCGGCTGATGGAGCTGTATGGCGGCTTATTTTTTGCGGAACAAGATGACGCTTTCAGTGGTACCATTTTTATTTCCATTTTGCTTTTTGATCGCATTTTTTTCCACTTTTTGTTTGGCGATAAGAGGAAAAAGCATAGTTTTTTGCTCCGTTTTTTATTTATTTTTATTACGGTGTGCACAGAAGGAGTTAATTAGTGTGACAGTTTTATAGCTCGGGTTGTTTCGGACGCGGCGATACCAAAGATGTGTACTTTTTTTGTTTTTGCATAAATATACGGATTTATCGGTTTAATATTTTATTTATTTATTTTTATTTATTTTGTGATTTTTTTTAACAGTTTGAAAACATTTTTTGTACTTTTTTTTTACATTTTTACTTAGTCCCTGTATGGGACATTAATTTTTATTTTTCTGATCACTGATCTCATCCAATGTAATAGACATATATTACATTGGATGAGACCACTGCTGACAGTTTCACACTGTGTCTCCTGCTGGACTCAGCTTGCAGACTGAGCCTAGCAGGACACCATATATGGCAGATCTGGAGGCGGTCATGTGACCTCCAGCTGCCATAACAACGCCAGGTCCTGGAAGGTATCAGGGGTCGTCGGAGAGGTAAGTAGACGACCCCCTCTCCTCCTGCTATCTTCTATATGCCGCGATCACTATAGATTGCGGCATGTAGAAGACAGCAAAGGGTTAACATCACTGGGACCTGATCCAATCAGGTCCCGATGATGTTCCCTGTCAGAGCTATCGCTCTGCACCGCACCCGCAGCGCTTGCAGGACCCTCGGGGTCCTGAGCGCAGCGGGACCACCCACCGTTTTTAAACGTTGGCGCTGCACAGAGCCCAGGCAGCGCCGACGTTTATCTACAGTGGGCGGTCGGCAAGCGGTTAATACAAAACACCTAGAAAGCAAAGTTTGCGGGCATCACCACAATATCGGAATCAACCCATAGCATACTAAATAAACACTAGACCAAAGAAGAAAAAGAGAGGTATGCAAAGACAGGGATCACTTAAAGGTAACAAATATTTTATTTAAACATTACAACAAGCCAAAAGTTAAAAACAATTAAAAACACCCCAAGGCTTATAAAAACTGACAAAACAACCCATAATATAGTTGCGGCCTTCCCTAACCAACTGTTATGTTCTGCAACTTAGATCTAAGGAATAGGAGAGAAAAGCTGTCCCTGCACTGAGATTCAGCTTTACCCGACGCTGGGGTGGATGCCCTATTCCTTATGAATAGCCCCACTGAAACTCCTGCACTGAACTCAAATGAAGATCTGTAGGAAAGGGAAAGGGGTCCTTAAAAGATCTAAGGACTGGGAGCAAAAGCAGGAGACCTCCTAACAGAAAAGTTAGTTGCAGAAACGAAAATTAAAGGAAACAAAACTGGTGGAACAAGAAGTCCCAGGATAACAATAGTCCAAAGCAAGACGAACTAAACAAGGCTACTTAGCCAGAGCACGAGCATTACAACACTGATGTCCAGCGGAGAATGGGAGCCAGGTGCTGAGTAATAAAGAGTGCAGAGATCACGTGACCAAGAAACCCAGTACCAGAGGAAAAGACTAGAAGCCAGCAAACCACAACAAGATGGCCGATAGTAAAACAACATAGATTCTAACACCAACCATACAATATATAGGGTATATACAGTGGGGAAAAAAGTATTTAGTCAGCCACCAATTGTGCAAGTTCTCCCACTTAAAAAGATGAGAGAGGCCTGCAATTGACATCATAGGTAGACCTCAACTATGAGAGACAAAACGAGAAAACAAATCCTGAAAAATCACATTGTCTGATTTGGAAAGAATTTTTTTTAAAATTTGGGTGGAAATTAAGTATTTGATCAATTACAAACAAGCAAGATTTCTGACTCTCACAGACCTCTAACTTCTCCTTTAAGAGGCTCCTCTGTCCTCCACTCATTACCTGTAGTACTTGCACCTGTTTGAACTTGTTATCAGTATAAAAGACTGCGACCTCAAACAGTCACACTCCAAACTCCACTATGGTGAAGACCAAAGAGCTGTTGAAGGACACCAGAAACAAAATTGTAGCCCTGAACCAGGCTTGGAAGACTGAATCTGCAATAGGCAAGCAGCTTGGTGTGAAGAAATCAACTGTGGAAGCAATAATTAGAAAATGGAAGACATACAAGATCACTGATAATCTCCTTCTATCGGGGGCTCCACACAAGATCTCTCCCCGTGGGGTTAAAATGATCTTAAGAACGGTGAGCAAAAATCCCAGAACCACACGGGAGGACCTAGTGAATGACCTGCAGAGAGCTGGGATCAATATTACACAGGCTACTATCAGTAACACACTATGCCACCAGGGACTCAGATCCTGCAGTGCCAGACGTGTCCTCCTGCTTAAGCCATTACATGTCTGGGCCCATCTGAAGTTTGCTAGAGAGCATTTGGATTATCCAGAAGAGTATTGGGAGAATGTCATATGGTCATATGAAACCAAAGTAGCACTGTTTGGTAGAAACACAACTTGTCGTGTTTGGAGGAGAAAGAATTCTGAGTTGCATCCAAAGAACACCATAACTACTGTGAAGCATGGGGGTGGCAACATCATGCTTTGGGGCTGTTTCTCTACTAAGGGACCAGGACGACTGATCCGTGTACATGAAAGAATAAACGGGGCCATGTATCGTGAGATTTTGAGTGCAAACCTCCTTCCATCAGCAAGGGCATTGAAGATGAAACGTGGCTGGGTCTTTCAGCATGACAATGATCCCAAGCACACCGCCAGGGCAACGAAGAGGTGACTTCGTAAGAAGCATTTCAAGGTCCTGGATTGGCCTAGCCAGTCTCCAGATTGTAGACCTTATAGAAAACCTTTGGAGGGAGTTGAAAGTCCATGTTGCCCAGCGACAGCCCCAAACCATCACTGCTCTAGGGGAAATCTGCATGGAGGAATGGGCCAACATACCAGCAACAGTGTGTGCCAACCTTGTGAAGACTTACAGAAAACGTTTGACCTCTGTCATTGCCAACAAAGGATATATAACAAAGTATTGAGATGAACTTTTGTAATTGACCAAATACTTATTTTCCACCAAAGTTTGAAAAAAAATTCTTTCCAAATCAGACAATGTGATTTTCAGGAATTGCGTTCTCATTTTGTCTCTCATAGTTGAGGTCTACCTATGATGTCAATTACAGGCCTCTCTCATCTTTTCAAGTGGGAGAACTTGCACAATTGGTGGCTGACTAAATACTTTTTTTCCCCACTGTACAAAGGTTTATGCAAATTGATAATAGCATAACCACAATAAACATGTAATAGCAGTAATCTGATGTTATATAGCAAACAACCTTGAACTAATTGTGTGCATAACTATAAATAGTAGACCGTATACTGCCAGCACAATACACAAAAGTGGTATAAGAAAGGTATTAACCACTTATGGTTGTGAAATCAATCAAATTGAAACCTGTGCATCCAATGGGTTGGACCAGGGGCTAAACCCCACGCGTATTGCCAAAATGATGTAGCTTCCTCAGGGGAAAATGTGCAATAAAGAAGGCCTATGTAACTATATATATGCTAGTAAATGACAATAAATAAAATTAAGCTAAATACCAGCTGTTGCAGGTGGTGAGGCAGAATGGTGTTCGGATCACAGCATCTCACGGGGCACAACACGCTTGCGCAAACTACATATAACTAATAAAGTTTAGAAAAAAATGGAAGTCACAAATAGTACCGTCATGTCGTAATGTGCTTGAGCAAATCACCAAGCGGGAAACCAGAAGTCACAATGGAATCCATCAGAAAACTGCACATGCGCCAATATATGCACGATGATGAAGGTCATGTGATAGCAAGATGTCTATGTGTCAAAAAGACAATTGCAAATGCAGGTGCAAAAAGACCCAACCAGAGTCATGAAAACTCTGCAATGTGCATTCACAGAGATAGATTGTTACAGAAGCACTTATATGGAGTAAATAAGAAAAATAAAAATAAAATATATAATGTGTGTACCAATTGGCACACTAATGAAGATAAAATAGGTAAGTATCTTAAATCATAAAGTACCAGTCCTACCCAGATATTTATATAAATAAGATATCCAAAGAAATACTAAAATAAACTGCTTATATTTGAAAATCAACAAAGTGCTTTTGCATGGCCCTGCATAGCTGCTAATCGTCAAATACTCATGGGTCAATATTTCTCATTTCATTATTTCATTACTGATACACAACAATACTTATGCTATCTCTTCATTTTTGTGTGTACAATAAGCACAATAAGAACTTAGTTTGCCAATACATAAATGAAACGATGTATCATTTAATAGAATTCAAAAACTGAAGCGACGGTGGGGAATGAATAATACCGCATTACAATAACAAATAAATGTGGGGCCATCACGTATGAGACCTACTAAGGTAAGTAAGATTGGAAAATGAGGCCAACAAAGTCATAACCAGAGTGGCATATGAAGAAAATAATGCAAAATATACAAAGATAAAAATTATTTAAAAAAAAAAAATGGTTTCCTTTATTATTTTGAATTGTTGCTTGCTATTTACACACCCCAGCTAATCTCCCAATCTCTTGCTAAACACCTTAAAATGTAACCCTACTGCATAGATATAGTACCAGATTTGAGCATAATGCACACATATGACACAGTAATAGTACTAAGCTAACTGTATATTTATAACAACTTTTGCCACTTGCTTATTGCAGATGTTGATTTATATGGTATGCTGGGGACTTTAAAATGCTGTACTAAGGTGAATAGGGCCCATCAATGTAATTGATTTCAAATGCCCTCTTTACATATGTAATAAGAAGCAGTGATATCCCTGAAGAGCCCTTGCAGGATGTGTCATTAATTAGGAGAGACTGCCATCTGCTGGCCAGGCGAAATCTTGACTTTTAGGCTAAGTGGCCACAATGCAGAAATGCTGCAGATTTTTTCCACATCTCCCTGGCAGGAAAAACGCATGCGGATTTTACATGCATTTTTCCTGCCAGGTAGAAGCGTTTGTCAAGCGTTCTTCACTTGCATTTCTGTATGCGGGTTATCAAGCGCTTTTCCAAGCGATTTTAGCATCACTTGGAAAAGTGCTTGACAACTTGGTCACACTATATAAATCCATGCAACCGGCATGGATTTATATAGTGTGACCAAGTTAATAGTTGAAAAAAAGATTAATAATGGTAAAAATTAAAAAAAAAAACGTTATACTCACCTTCTGATGGCCCCCGGTCTTTTCTGCGCTGCGTCCGATCTCTTGTACGGCTCGCGGTGCTGTGAAGGACCTTTCATGACGTCATTTAGTCATGTGACAGGTCATGCAACCACCGACGTCAGCGGTCGCGTGACCTGTCACATGACTAAATGACGTCATGGAAGGTCCTTTCACACCACCGCGAGCCGTCGGGGAGCCAGGACACATCATACAGGAGACTGGGGGACATCGGAAGGTGAGTATATGTTTATTTTTTATTTTAAATTCTTTTTTTAACAGGTACTATGGTATCCGGGTCAGGAGGAGAGTCTCCTCTTCTCCAGACCCGGGTACCATCCGCACATTGAATCGCTTAATATTCGCATGTGCACATGTAGTCATGTGGATATTAAGCGATTCAATGCAAGTCAATGGCAGCAATTACGCTGCGTGTCCCCAAAATTAATGGACATGCTGCGTATTTTTCCGCAATTATAATCTGCAGCGGAAATTTTCGCAGCATGTGCACAGCACATGTGGATTATCATTGGGGACCATGGGGCACATATTACCAAGTGTTTTTTAAGTGTTTTCGCTACGGAAATTCCGCTGCAAAAACGCTTGAAAAACGCATAGTGGGCACGCAGCTTAAGTCCAGTGCAAGGGAGCTTAGCACGAGCACTTCCTGAGAAATCACTTGTTTCTCATGTACTGCTGTGGCTGGTCAGTAGAGGGAAGAAAATCTGTATAGCGCCACCCTTTTTGAGTTCCTTTATCAACACCATTCTCAAGCTATGTCCACTGAAGCATTGTGTCAGGAGGATCCAATAAGCTTGGAGTCATCTCTGCCTTCCAGAAGTAGGAGGAGAGAATGAGAAGAGAAGGGTACAAAAAAGGGGCAGTGCAAGAGAGAAGTGAAGAAAGCAAGCAAAGGAGTGAAAGAAACAGGCAGCTGGATATAAAGGAAAAGAAAGATGGATGGAAAAAAAGACTAGGAAGGATAAATAGTAGTCCTGCTGGCCCAGAGGAGGCGTTGAGGAAAGTGTGGGACCAGAAGGACTACGTTATGTTGCATGAGCTGTAGCATAGCCCCTGTTAAATGGCCTGACACTAATTAAATGGCAATGCCAGCCACAAAAGTAACCAAACACCCATTAGGATTTACACATGACTACGGTATTGTAAAGTGTCTATGGCTTTAAAGGGAACCTGTCATGTTATTTGTCCTATCTAAACTGCCCCCATTGCATTGTTAGTGATGAAATGTGCATCACTAACACGCTTTTTTCATTAAAATCGGCACTTTTATACTTTGTAAAAACATTTTGTATAGTTATAGCTTACCTGCTCGTATAGTCATAGGGGTGTGCTTCATGGCATTCAGTCAGGCTTGTTGTCGGCCATGCCATTTGAATTTTTTTCACTGGGCTTGCGCTGACATCACTATTTTTGTTACTTAAATTCCACGCTTGCGTAGTGTTTATTCTCTTGCCGCAGCTCTCCGAGCATGCGCAGTGAAGCTGTGTGTAGTTCCACAGCTTCGCTGACTGTATGCGCAAGCCCCGCTGGCCAATACACACTGTTCAAGCGCAGCTCCCAATACAGACTGACAAGCGCGGGATTTAAACTAGTCTGTATTGGGAGCCACACTTGCGCATTGACAATCTGGGAGCCGCGCATGCACCATGACGAGCCTATACAGCCATTATGGATGTTTAAAGTCAATGGAATCTGTCAGATCTTGTGGTTGAAGTAGCAGAAGTAGACATACCTTTAGTTTAAAAATTAGCTTTAATAGTTTTGGAGAAAATATTGTCTATATATATATACACTGCTCAAAAAAATAAAGGGAACACTTAAACAACACAATGTAACTACAAGTCAATAACACTTCTGTGAAATCTACCTGTCCAGTTATGAAGCTACACTGATTGTGAATCACTTTTTCCTGCTGTTGTGCAAGTGGAACAGACAACTGGTAGAAATGATAGGCAATTAGCAAGATACCCCCTATAAAGAAGTGGTTCTGCAGGTGGTGACCACAGACCAATTCTCTGTTCTCATCCTTTTTGGCTGTTGTTTTGGTCACTTTTTCATTTTGGCATTGCTCTCACCCCTAGAGGTACAGTAGCATGAGGCGGTGTCTACAGTACAACCCACAGAAGTTGCTCAGATAGTGCAGTTCATCCAGGATGGCACATCAGTGCAAGCTTTGCCAAGAAGGGTAGTTGTGTCTGTCAGCACAGTGTCCAGAGCATGGATCAGATACCAGGAGATGTGGAGGGAGCCATAGGAGGGCAACAACCCAGCAGCAGGACCGTTACCTCCTCCTTTGTGCAAGGAGGAACAGGAGGAGCACTGCCAGAGCCCTGCAAAATGACCTCCAGCAGGCCACAAATGAGCATGTGCCTGCACAAATGGTTAGAAACCGACTCCATGAGGGTGGTATGAGGGCCCGACGTCCACAGATGGGGGTTGTGCTCACAGCCCAACACCGTGCAGGACGCTTGGCATTTGCCACAGAACACCAGGATTGGCAAAGTCGCCACTGGTGCCCTGTGCTCTTCACAGATGAAAGCAGGTTCACACTGAGCACATGTGACAGATGTGACAGAGTATGGAGATGCCGTGGAGAGTGATCTGCTGCCTGCAACATCCCTCAGCATGACCTGGGTTCCTCCTAATGGATCTGTTTTCACAGATAAACATTGTAAAATTCTGTGAAGCACCTGTGAGTTCAAGGTCTTGACCACACATCTAGATAAGTTCCTTGAGGGGTCTAGTTTCCAAAATTGTGTCACTCATGGGGGATTTCCATTGTTTAGACACATCAGGGGCTTTCCAAACGCGACATGACACCCGTAGACCATTGCATCAAAGTCTACGTTCCAAACCGCCACTCCTCATTTTCTGAGCTCTGCCGTGTGCCCAAACAGTGGTTTCCCCCCTCCAAAATGGTGTCACTTGTGCGGGTCCCACAGTTTAGACACATCAAGCGCTATCCAAATGCAACATGGTGCACACTAATTATTCCAGCAAATTTTGAGTTCAAAAAGTCAAATGTCCTTCCTTTCCGAGCTCTGCTGTGAGCCCAAACGGTGGATTTCCTCCACATATTGGGTATCAGCATACTCAGGACAATTTGCAAAAACAAATTATATGGTACAATTTCTGCTGTTACCCTTAATAAAATGCAAAATTTGGAGCTAAAAAGCATTTTTTGTGGGTAATATGTGAAATTTTTATTTTCACAGCTCAATGTTTTAAACTTCTGTGATGCACCTGGGGGTTCAAGGTGCTCACCAAACATTTAGATAAGATCCCTGATGGCATTAGTTTCCAAAATGGTGTCACTTGTGGGGGGTCTCCACTGTTTAGGCATATCAGGGGCTCCCCAAATGCAATATGGCATCCGCTATTTATTCCTGCAAATTTTGCATTCAAAAAGTCAAATGGCCGTCCTTCCTTTCCGAGCCCTGCTGTAAGCCTAAACAGTGGGTTTCCTCCACATATGGGGTATTGGCATGCTCAGAAGAAATTGAACAACAAATTTTGGTGTCCATTTTTTCCTTGTACCCTTGTGCAAATAAAAAAAATTGGGTCTAAAGTAAAATTTTGGTAAAAAAAAGTTAAATGTTCATTTTTTCACAAATAAACACAAGTGATATTGAAGAAATTTTTACCACTATCATGTAATACAATATGTCATGAAAAAAACATTCTCAGAACTAGTGAGATCAGTTGAAGCGTTCCAGAGTTATTACCACATAAAGTAACAGTAGTCATAATTGTAAAAATTGGTCTGATCATTAAGGTGCAAACAGCCTTCGGGGGTAAAGGGGTTAATATATTACAATCATCATACTATATGGCACTGTGTACTTACAACTGCTCATATTGCCTTTCTACACAGTTAATAGTCTTAGAACTACAATGTTATGTCACTGCAAAGTCCCTGGCAGGGAGGAGGAGTGGAACAGCTGCGTCAGGATTTAAATATGGAAAATGCAGGGAAAATTGACTTCCTATTTCTACACAGAGCTTAGAAGGATTCTGCTGGTGAGTTTTCAATCATATGATTTCATAGACCTAATGGAAAACAGAAGAATTAACTGTGTAGAAAGGCAAACTGAGCAATTGTACATAGATATTGCTATATAATATGATGATTGCAATATATTAATAGAATAAAATTTTGTTTGTGAGTGATTCTTTAACCCCTTAATAACATCTGACGTACTAATACGCGTCTGTGCCCTGGGACTTAAGAGCCAGACCCGTATTAGTACGTCATCGCGATCGCGCGCGCACACAGGCTGTGCGGGCGCGATCGCCGCCGGGTGTCAGCTGATTGTCACAGCTGACACCCGGTACTATGTGCAGGGAGCGGTCACGCACCGCTCCCAGCACATTAACCCCCGCGATGCTGCGATCGAAGTCGATCGAAGTCGATCGCGGCATTGCGGGGGCAAGGGGAGGTGATCGGCGATACTCACCTCCTCTTCCGGCTTCCAGCGCAGTCTGCAAAGGCTTCCCGGGTGTTGCCATGACGACCCGATGTCGTCATGACAACATCCGGGTCACCAGAGAGCAGGAAGATTGCTTGGACATGCGCAGTGCATCTCCAAGCAATCTTCACACTGTGCACTTCTGACAGCCTTCATGGCATAGGGATGGTGCTCCATTCCTGTGCCATGCAGGCGATCAGAAAAAAAAAAGTGAAAGTCCCAGAGTGGGACAAAGTAATAAAGTGTATAAACTGTGTGAAAGTGGAAAAAAAAAAAAAAAAATGTGCAAAAATATTATAAAAAAATAAAAAAAATAATACACCAAAAATAAAAATATAATGTACCCATCAATAAATATTATTATAAAAAAAATAAAAAAAAACAATAAAAGTACACATATTTGGTATCGCCGCGTCCGGAACAACCTGACCTATAAAACTGTCCCACTAGTTAACCCCTTCAGTGAACACGGTAAAAAAAAAAAAAAAAAAACAAGCAAAAAACAATGCTTTATCACCATACCGCCAAACAAAAAGTGGAATAACACGCGATCAAAAAGACGCATATAAATAAAAATGATACCGCTGAAAACGTCATCTCGTCCCGCAAAAAACAAGCTGCCATATAGCTCCATCAGCTGAAAAATAAAAAAGTCATAGCTCTCAGAATAAAGCGATACTAAAAAATATTTTTTTCTATAAAATAGCTTTTATTGTGTATAAGCGCCAAAACATAGAAAAATGATACAAATGTGGTACCGCTGTAAACGTACTGACCCGAAGAGTAAAGCTGCCTCATCAATTTTACCACACGCGGAACAGAATAAAAAAAAAAAAAAAAAACAATTCCTGAATTGTTGGTTTTTGTTTATTCTGCCTCCCAAAAATCGGAATAGAAAGCGATCAAAAAATGTCACGTGCCTGAAAATGGCACCAATAACAACGTCAAGTCATCCCGCAAAAAACGAGCCGTCACATGACTGTCTGCCAAAATCTGGAAAAATTATAGCTCTCAAAATATGGCGATGCAAAAACTAGATTTTACAAAAAATGCGTCTTTTAGTGTGTGACAGCTGTCAGTCATAAAAACCCCATATGATTCTGGCATTGCTGTAATCACACCGACCCGAAGAATAAAGTCGTCTAATCACTTATACCGCACAAGGAACGGCGTCAAAAATAAACTCTTGAGTTAGGATTGGGCTAGGGTTAGGGCTGGGTTTGGGGCTAGGGTTGTGCTGGGGCTAGGGTTGTGCTGGGGCTAGGGTTGTGCTGGGGCTAGGATTGTGCTAGGGTTAGGGCTGGGGTTGGGATTTTTTTCAAAAGTAAGAAAAAAAGATGACGATATGGCGACTAGTGTTGAGAGCAAATGCTCGCTACTTGAGTTTGCATCGGGTGCTCTGGTATGCATTTAGTATCGTGGGTATTTGAGTGACATGCTCGAGTCTCTGCCCCATATGCTTCGTGGCCAAAAAACTTTACGGGGATTGCCTGCCATGCACGAGCGATCCCCGCATGTTTTTTTTTGGGTGTATAATAACCGTGAAACATGCGGAGCAGGGACTCGAGCATGTCACTCGAGCACACGCTGTACATGGTGCATACCTGAGTACCCGATGCAAACTCAAGTAGCGAGCACTTGCGCTCAAGAATAATGACAACTTATTCAATATGATGACCTAATGTAAACAAATAATGTGCCGTACCTCTGGGTTCAAAATGTTCACTATACACCTTAATAAAATCTTTGAGGGGTATAGTTTCCAAAATGGGGACACTTGTGGGGGAGCTCCACTGTTTAGGCACATCACGGGCTCTCCAAACGCGACATGGTGTCCGCTAACAAATTGAATGGAAAATCGGCTCAAATTGTTAGCGGACGCCATGTTGCGTTTGGAGAACCCCTGTGTGCCCAAACATTGGAGCTCCCCCACAAGTGACCCCATTTTGGAAACTAGACCCCCCAAGGCACCTATCTAGATGCATAGTGAGCACTTAGAACCCCCAGGTGCTTCACAAATTGATTCGTAAAAATGAAAAAGTGAAAATAAAACACTTTTTCATTTTTATGAATCAATTTGTGAAGCACCTGGGGTTCCAAGTGCTCACTATGAATCTAGATAGGTGCCTTGGGGGTCTAGTTTCCAAAATGGGGTCACTTGTGGGGGAGCTCCAATGTTTGGGCACACAGGGACTCTCTAAATGCAACATGGTATCCGCTAACAAATTGAATGGAAAATCGGCTCAAATTGTTAGCGGACACCACATTGCGTTTGGAGAGCCCCTCTGTGCCCAAACTTTGGAGCTCCCCCACAAGTGACCCCATTTTGGAAACTAGACCCCCCAAGGCACCTTTCTAGATGCATAGTGAGCACTTGGAACCCCCAGGTGCTTCACAAATTGATTCGTAAAAATGAAAAAGTGAAAAAAAAAACACTTTTTCATTTTTATGAATCAATTTGTGAAGCACCTGGGGTTCCAAGTGCTCACTATGAATCTAGATAGGTGCCTTGGGGGGTCTAGTTTCCAAAATGGGGTCACTTGTGGGGGAGCTCCAATGTTTGGGCACACAGGGACTCTCCAAATGCAACATGATATCCGCTAACAAATTGTCGGCTCAAATTGTTAGCGGATATCATGTTGCATTTGGAGAGTCCCTGTGTGCCCAAACATTGGAGCTCCTCCACAAGTGACCCCATTTTGGAAACTAGACCCCCCAAGGCACCTATCTAGATGCATAGTGAGCACTTGGAACCCCTAGGTGCTTCACAAATTAATTCGTAAAAATGAAAAAGTGTTTTTTTTTTCACTTTTTCATTATTACGAATCAATTTGTGAAGCACCTGGGGGTTCCAAGTGCTCACTATGCATCTAGAAAGGTGCCTTGGGGGGTCTAGTTTCCAAAATGGGGTCACTTGTGGGGGAGCTCCAAAGTTTGGGCACAGAGGGGCTCTCCAAACGCAATGTGGCGTCCGCTAACAATTTGAGCCGATTTTCCATTCAATTTGTTAGCGGATACCATGTTGCATTTAGAGAGTCCCTGTGTGCCCAAACATTGGAGCTCCCCCACAAGTGACCCCATTTTGGAAACTAGACCCCCCAAGGCACCTATCTAGATGCATAGTGAGCAATTGGAACCCCTAGGTGCTTCACAAATTGATTCGTAAAAATGAAAAAGTGTTTTTTTTTTCACTTTTTCATTATTACGAATCAATTTGTGAAGCACCTGGGGGTTCCAAGTGCTCACTATGCATCTAGAAAGGTGCCTTGGGGGGTCTAGCTTCCAAAATGGGGTCACTTGTGGGGGAGCTCCAAAGTTTGGGCACAGAGGGGCTCTCCAAACGCAATGTGGTGTCCGCTAACAATTTGAGCCGATTTTCCATTCAATTTGTTAGCGGATACCATGTTGCATTTAGAGAGTCCCTGTGTGCCCAAACATTGGAGCTCTCCCACAAGTGACCCCATTTTGGAAACTAGACCCCCCAAGGCACCTATCTAGATGCATAGTGAGCAGTTGGAACCCCCAGGTGCTTCACAAATTGATTCATAAAAATGAAAAAGTGTTTTTTTTTTCACTTTTTCATTGTTACGAATCAATTTGTGAAGCACCTGGGGGTTCCAAGTGCTCACTATGCATCTAGATAGGTGCCTTGGGGGGTCTAGTTTCCAAAATGGGGTCACTTGTGGGGGAGCTCCAATGTTTGGGCACACAGCAGCTCTCCAAACGCAACATGGTGTCGCTAACAATTTGAGCCAATTTTGCGTTAAATTTGTTAGCGGACACCATGTTGCATTTAGAGAGCCGCTGTGTGCCCAAATATTGGAGCTCCCCCACAAGTGACCCCATTTTGGAAACTAGACCACCCAAGGCACCTATCTAGATGCATAGTGAGCACTTGGAACCCTCAGGTGCTTCACAAATTGATTCATACAAATGAAAAAGTGTTTTTTTTTTCACTTTTTCATTGTTACGAATCAATTTGTGAAGCACCTGGGGGTTCCAAGTGCTCACTATGCATCTAGATAGGTGCCTTGGGGGGTCTAGTTTCCAAAATGGGGTCACTTGTGGGGGAGCTCCAATGTTTGGGCACACAGGGACTCTCTAAATGCAACATGGTGTCCTCTAACAAATTTAACGGAAAATCGGCTCAAATTGTTAGCGACACCATGTTGCGTTTGGAGAGCCGCTGTGTGCCCAAACATTGGAGCTCCCCCACAAGTGACCCCATTTTGGAAACTAGACCCCCCATGGCACCTATCTAGATGCATTGTGAGCACTTGGAACCCTCAGGTGCTTCACAAATTGATTCATAAAAATGAAAAAGTGTTTTTTTTTTTCACTTTTTCATTGTTACGAATCAATTTGTGAAGCACCTGGGGGTTCCAAGTGCTCACTATGCATCTAGAAAGGTGCCTTGGGGGGTCTAGTTTCCAAAATGGGGTCACTTGTGGGGGAGCTCCAAAGTTTGGGCACACATGGGCTCTCCAAACACAACATGGCATCCGCTAATTATTCAAGCAAATTTTACAATCAAAAAGTCAAATGGCGCTCCTTCCCTTCCGAGCCCTGCCGTGCGCCCAAACAGTATTTTTTCCCCAAATATTGGGTATCTGCGTGCCCAGGGGAAATTGCACAACAAATTTTGGGGTCCATTTTTTCTTGTTACCCTTGTGAAAATAAAAAAAATTGGGTCTAAAGTAACATTTTTGTGAAAAAAGTTAAATGTTCATTTTTTTCTTCCACATTCAAAAAATTCCTGTGAAGCACCTGAAGGGTTAATAAAGTTCTTGAATGTGGTTTTGAGCACCTTGAGGGGTGCAGTTTTTAGAATGGTGTCACTTTTGGGTATTTTCTGTCATAAAGACCTCTCAAAGTGACTTCAAATGTGATGTGGTCCCTAAAAAAATGGTTTTGTAAATTTTGTTGGAAAAATGAGAAATCGCTGGTCAACTTTTAACCCTTATAGCTCCCTAACAAAAAAAAATTTTGGTTCCAAAATTGTGCTGATGTAAAGTAGACATGTGGGAAATGTTATTTATTAACTCTTTTGTGTGACATATCGCTCTGATTTCAGGGCTTAAAAATTCAAATTTTGAAAATTGCAAAATTTTCAAAATTTTCGCCAAATTTCCGTTTTTTTCACAAATAAACGCAAGTGATATCGAAGAAATTTTTCCACAATCATGAAGTACAATATGTCACGAAAAAACAATCTCAGAATCAGGGGGATCCGTTGAAGCGTTCCAGAGTAATTACCTCATAAAGTGACAGTGGTCAGAATTGTAAAAATTGGCCCGGTCATTAACGTGCAAACCACCCGCGGGGCTTAAGGGGTTAAACTAGTTTTTCTCCAAAACTATTTAGTGGATTTTGAAACTAAAGGTATGCCTACTTCTACTTCAAGAACCCCTACAAGAACCTGTGATTACTTTGATGTTGATTTTGAGATTTGTTGGCTCCGATGCTTTAAGACAATATTAATTTATTTTTCTCTATATCTGTAGAGTGGGAGGAGGGTTGGGTGATGGATGGGGAATGCACAAAAACTGCAGAAAGCTGCATAATCACACTGAAAACGCTTTTAATCCACATATAACAGTATCAATAAAGTTTTGTTGAATCCAAACACCATAAAGTAACAAAAACAAAGCAGCTTAATATAAAATAGAATAAACCTAAAACAGACAAAAACTGCAGTCAAAAATGCATATAAAAAACACACTCAAAAACGCAATGAAAAATATTCATGCAGCCTGATTTTGCTAATAGATGCAGAAATGCTGAAGAAAATCTTCAAGATAAAAAAACTACCCAAATACTTTTCATGGTAACATAATTTATTTTTTTGCTAAAAGTAAGGCTAAATTTAAAAATAGTCTATTTTCAACTTCTCAATTTTGCATTAAACCAATTAAGTAGAGAAACAGACATTAAAATTCAAATGTCCATTTTAATGAAACTATGGAAACTTGAATACATGCCAATTTTGGCACTTGGCTGTAGGAAAACAATTTTTAAACATTTCCCTATTAGTTTTGAATGAAAACAGAATTAATTAGATTACTGATGGAAATATGCAATCAGAAAACAAGAAGTCAGAAATACATTTGACATTTGTAGTGAGTGACAATTTATGTCTGCCACAGGGTAGCATTAATAAGGCTGGATACTAGCCCTGAATATTCTCCTAAAAGCACATAGGCTCACAAACTCATACTAATTATCAGGGAAAAAGTACCTTTGGTTTCTTGCAAACAAAGGCTAAGAAAACTTATTAACATCTCTGCTAAGACTGGACCCCTGCATAGCTCCAATTATCACTTCAGGCTAATGTCTGACACTGGATTCACCTCATGCAAGCTTTTGAATAACTTTAATCAATACTATATTATCTGTCATTATTTTGCATTACACGGTCGATTTTGTCCCTGGATAGAAAGCTTTATTATCTACAGAACCCTTTATGTATTTTACAGAAGAAGTCAATGCATTGTGCTTCTACAATTTGTATCCCCTAAAATTGGAAATATAACCACAAAGCAGAAAAAAACATGCAAACCTATTTTATTATATGCAGTGCCTTTAAAAAGTTTTCATACCCTGTGAACCCACAAATTTACGTGTATTTTATTGGGATTTTATGTGATATACCAACATCAAGAAACAAGTGTTTGTGAATTGTAAAGGAAATGATTCGTGGTTTTCTAAATATTTTAAAAATATAAAGTGGTTTTTAATTCAAAATAAATTTTTATATCTTGAACCTATGCGCATTTGAGCAGTCACCTGCGAGCCTATTGGAACGTTTCCACTAAACTTACAGTGGAGTCTCTATCATTATCCATAGGAGCGCCTCCGGTAATCTCTTGTCATTAAGATCATTAAAATATTTATGATTGAAATAGTCCCTATCCCTGACCTAGAGTTCCATTTGGAAGTAAGAGTCCCTGATTTCTGGTTTATTATTGGGATACAATTTACTATTAGAGTAGGCAGTGACAGTATTGTAATTGTTATGTCACACTCAATTCTCTTAGAAATATTTGGGAATTTTATATAAATTGTTACCCCCAGGCTGGCTATATGGTGTTAATTAGTCATACAAAATTAGGTAATTTGTAGCTAGTGTAACTAGCCAATATGTGCTAGTAATAAAAGTTTGGTGACATTATCTCCTGCCAATTAAAGTGGGCTATAGTACTACCATTTTGCAAATGAAACAAATAGCACTACCATTTTGTAAATTAAAGAAATACACTTAAGTATTGTTGCAGTAACACATACGTATGGAAACGTTGAATACGCAAAATGGTATGAGTTCCTATAATAATTGTGATATTGCCATTTAATACTGACAATACTGAGTAATGGGCACACAAAAAAAAATTATACAGTAATAGAGAGAATGCCTATATTGCACCCTAATCTAAATAAAACCTGTATAAATGTTCAGGAGTATAACTGTTCAAACCAGTGCTCTGGCTGAACAATCAGCAACCCAAGTTTAAAGTGCAGCCTGTATGAGTGCTAGTTTTGCTGGTATTCGGCATGCTGTCCCTGCACTGCTCAGAGTAGCGCAGAATTTTAATAAGTGCAGCCTATATGAATTAGAGCTATGCTGATGTTAGGTGCACTACAGCTGGCAGGATGAATCAATTGGCGTTGGCATATGCACCACTAAGAGCAATGCTCACGCTGATGGAGAGGATTTACGATTTCATGTACAATGACTTTATTATATGAGTGCGCTCCTATCTGTCCCTGCTCTGACTGCACACTTGTAGTTGTGCGATTTTCTCCCTGTACTTGGTCAGGACTATATCCCAACGCGGGTTTGGCCAGTTAATCTGGTTCTTTTTGGGGGTGGAGGCCACCCAGCATGTGGTCCTTATGTAGATCTAATACTGATTGACAGGTCCCTTGGCCAATAATATTGACCAGCATTGTGTCAAATGGAATATACAAGGAAATATATTGTTCTATAACAATGTTCTACAGCACATATTTTCAAAAGTTGTCAGATTCAGTTATGTAATGAGCCATTTCTTAATGATTTTGACCTCCTGAATTAAAATCTGACAATGAAACTGCTTAGTTGGCTCTTGTTTCTATGTTAGAAGAGTTTTCTTTTTACTGCTACAAATAGTTAATGCATAAAAGTTTCAGTACTTTGAAACATTATTATTTTTCCAAATATAAAAATGCAGAATATTTTGTTATGCCAATTTTCTGATATTTATTTAGAGGAAACTTAGCAAAAATTAAAATAACTAAAACATGTCTAAACACTATTGCGAATTATAAACAGTTGCAGAAATTGCACTACAAAATTTGGTCCTCATTCAGTGATAACTCTTTTTTGCTTGTCCAACGGTCCAATAGTAATCTGCAAGCATTGATGGATTCTATTTTCCTTGATATGTTCTCTCCATAGCTGCAATATCTTGGTGAAATCTCTTACCGTGTTTGTGGCCCACTGTTCCGAAGTTTGGTGAAAAAAGTCTAGATGCGAATGTAAGAAATTAAACTTTAAGGATTTGCTACAGCTAAGATCCTTATGTTTTTTTTAGGAGATTTTCCACCAACTCTTCATAGTTATCTGCTCTTGAGTTTCCCACAAATTTAGTTACCACTAATGTGAATGTAACCCTTGTAGCCTTTTCCTTGCCCTGCAATAAACAGAAACTCCTCATCTTGAAGATGCCAATAAAGCCAATAGAGTTCCAATAAAGACTCCTTCCTTTATCTCTGCTTCACTCAATGCTGGAAATGTATCAATGAGATACTTGAATGCTTTTTCATCTTCATTCATTGCCTTTCCAAAGTTTTTCATTAGGCCCAACTTGATATGCAATGGTGGTGACAACATCTTATGTGGGTCAACAAGTGCTGGATGCAGGACAATTTTACTCCCTGGCTAAAGTGAATGTCGGAGAAGTCAGTCTCTTTTATTGTAGTAATATTTTCTTGCACGACTATCCCACCCACACAGAAAGCATCAGTACTTTGTGCATCCACCCTAGAGACCAAGTAAAAGGGCAACCATCTTTAAGTCACCACAGAGGGGCCACAAATGTTGGTCATAGTTCTGGCACCTCAACAACTGTTTCATGTTGCCATAGGTTTCTTTCATGTGGACTGCATAACCAAATGGAATTGAAGGTAGCGCATTGCCATTATGCAGCAAGACGGCTTTTAGCCTTGCTTTATACAAATCGATGAAGAGCCTCCGTTCCTCTGGATTATGACTTTTCTTTAGAGCTTCCATTAAACTGTTGATGTTGTTGTTTGACACAACATCGCCCTCCATGTAGAAGTATTGGAAAAGATCTTTATCACGGTTGGGGAACAAAGATCCGAACATCACTATTATGATCTGCAACATAAACTAAGGAAAGAAGGGGAGGGCTGTCCCTACAATAGGACTAAGCTGAGTCCCTACGTTGCAGCGGGCTGCCTGTTCCTTGTGAACAGACCCGCCTTCGTCCTCGGCTAGTCTGAACGGAGACCTATGGAATCAAGGGAGGGGTCACTAAAAGAGCTAAGGACTGGGACAAAAATGGGACACCTCCTAACAGAAGTTGTTGCAAAGAAAAAGACAAACTGACAAAAAGTACTACAGGTCCCAGAGGACCAGGTGAACTAGAGAGGGATAGGCACAAAAGCACCTGGCTAGAGAGACAGTCAAAACAACACTGAAGCCCAGCAAAGCCAGAAGGGCGGAGCTGGAATATATAGGCAGATGGTCACGTGACCGCAAAACACAAGATAGAAACAAAAACAAACAGTAGGGTTCTAACAGTACCCCCTCTTTTATGAGGATCCTCCGGATCCTCCAGGCCCAGGCCTATCTGGAAATCTCCTGTGAAAAGCTCTGACAAGTCTAGGGGCAGAGACATCATCCGCCCTTACCTAGGAGTTATCCTCGGGACCGAAACCTTTCCAAGGGACGAGATACTGCAAACTCCCTCTATACCATCTAGAATTCAGGATACGAGAAATTTCATATTCGCCATCTTCCACCACCGGAGGAACTGTGACAGTGGCATCCCTATCCGATACATCAGCCTTTTTCAACAAGGAAACATGAAACACAGGATTAATCTTCCAGGAGGTGGGGACCTCCAACCTAACAGCAGACTGGTTCACCACCTGAAGCACCTTAAATGGCCCCACAAACTTCGGGCCCAATTTTTTAGAGGGAATCCTCAACCGCAGATTCTTTGAGGACAGCCAAACCATGTCACCCACAGTAAACAAAACCTCTTTATGTTTCCTGTTAAAGTACTTCTTGGACTTTTTGTTAGCCTCTTGAAGGTTACCATGAACATTAGTCCAAATTCTCTCCAAATCACCGGAAAAATTCTCCTCCTCCGGCACCGCCGACCCCAATTTGGAGAACGAACCAAAAGACGGATGTCTCCCAGTACAACAAAAAAAGGAGAACACCCAGCAGAGGAGGATGTATGGTTGTTAAGAGCAAATTCTGCGAGTGGCAGAAACTCAGACCACCCCTCTTGATTGTCTGCCACAAAACAACGCAAAAACTGTTCAACATCCTGGTTCTTTCTTTCAGTCTGTCCATTAGACTCAGGATGATACCCAGACGAAAATGACAAATGGACTCCCAACCTGTCACAAAAAGCACACCAAAAGCGAGCCACAAACTGAGGTCACCTATCAGAAACAATGTCAGTGGGAACGCCATGGAGCCTGACAATTTCCTTAACAAACGCCTTAGCGAGTGTCTTAGCGCAGGGTAGCTTAATGAATGGAACCAAATGACACATCTTGCTAAAACGGTCCATGACCACCCAGATGACAGTGAAACCCTCGGACACAGGAAGGTCAGTAATAAAATCCATTGCAAGATGCGTCCAAGGCGCACTAGGAACCTCCATAGGGCAAAGCAACCCCGCAGCAGGGGTATGTGAAGCCTTTGACCTAGCACACACCGTATATTTACGCACCCACTTGATGACCTCCTTCTGCCACCCAGGCCACCAAAAACTGCGACTGATAAGTCTCTTAGTCTCAGAATTTCCTGGATGACCTGCCAACTGAGACTCATGATACTCCACAAACAAATCTCTCCTAAAGGTTCTAGGCACAAACAACCTCCCATGGGGAGTATTAGATGGGGCATCCTCTTGGGCTTTCAGAATCCCATCTTCCAAAACAGAATCCAATGCTGCTACCACAACTCCTTTCAGTCAAATGCTCTCCTCCTCCTTGGTACCAACCATGGGAGAAAAGCTACGAGATAAAGCATCTGCTTTAACATTCTTAGAACCAGGGATATAACTATCAGAAAAATTAAACTGAGAAAAAAAAAGTGCCCACCTAGCTTGACGGGCATTCAAGCGTTTGGCAGCATCTACATAGATCAAATTCTTATGATCTGTGAAAACCTGAATAGGAAATCTAGTGCCTTCCAAGAAATGACGCCAATGTTCAAACGCGAGTTTAATAGCCAGCAATTCCCGATTACCAACATCGTAATTAAGTTCGGTTTCTGAAATTTTTTTTGAAAAAAAAAGCACAGGGATGTACTCCATCCTTGTTCTCCTGAGACAAAACTGCACCGACCCCCACCGAAGAAGCATCGACCTCGACCAAAAAAGGCTTTGTCTCATCAGGCTGCATAAGGATAGGGGCAGAACTGAACCTCTCCTTGAGATACACAAAAAGCTTCAATGGCCTCAGTAGTCCACTGTGCCGTATTCGCACCTTTCCTGGTGAGATCGGTCAGCGGCTTAACAATTATAGAAAAATCCTTAATGAATTTCCTGTAATAATTGGCGAAACCCAAAAACCTCTGTATCGATTTCAAACCAATAGGCCTAGGCCATTCCTGCACAGCCTGAACCTTCACCGAGTCCATCTCAAAGCCCTCGCTGTAGATAATGTAGCCCAAAAAACTAATTCTCTGCACAGCGAACTCACATTTCTCCAGCTTAGCAAAGAGTGAATTATCACTCAATAACTGCAACACTCCACGTACACTCTGCCAATGGGACTCCAGATCTGGTGAATAAATCAGAATGTCATCCAAATACACAACCACATTCTTACCAATCAAAGGTCTCAGGATGTCATTAATAAGGTTCTGAAAAAACGCGGGTGCATTGGTAAGACCAAAAGGCATCACCAGATTCTCAAAATGACCTACCGGAGTGTTAAAAGCAGTTTTCCATTCATCACCCTCCTTCACTCGTAACAAATTGTATGCCCCCCAGAGATCAATTTTAGAGAACCACTTGCCCCCCACTAACTGGTTAAACAAGTCAGGAATTAATGGCAATGGGTAGGAATTGCGTACGGTAATCTTATTAATTTCACGAAAGTCCAGACATGGACGTAAACCCCCGTCCTTTTTTTTAACAAAGAAAAATCCAACGGCCACAGGCGACTTAGAAGGTCTAATGTGACCAGCAGCCAAGCTCGTCTGTATGTATTCCTCCAAGGCCTTTCTCTCAGGGATAGTCAGATTAAATAAGCGACTCTTGGGAAGAGTAGCTCCAGGAACAAACTCAATGGGGCAATCATAATCCCTATGAGAAGGTAAAACTTGCGACTCCTCCTCAGAAAAAAACTTCCAAAAATCCTGAATAGGTACAGGTAATTCCCCTTTTTCCACAGCCGCAATGCAACCATTACAACATTTATCATAGCACTTAGGACTCCAAGACTTAATCTCATTAGTAGACCAGTCCAGTAAAGGATTGTGCAGTTTTAACCAAGGCAAACCTAAAACCACTGGAGAGGGTAAATTATTTAATACAACCAAGTCCAAAATTTCTTGGTGAATCCCATTGATAGTGAGGGGAAAGGCAGCCACCCTGTGAGTAATACATTTCAAGGGAGTGTTATCAATTGCAACCACAGAAATAGGTGATGACAAAGGTTTGGATTCCAATTTAAGTTTTTCCAAAAACCCTCTATCAATCACATTAAGTGTTGAACGACAATCCACAAATACCTGAAATTCAATCAAATCTTCCTGCAATGAGGTACTCCCAGAAAGAAATACTCCCTTAGAGCCCAAACAAGCAATACGGGCGTAACTGACTTTTTTTTTTTCTTTACTTAAACGAAGCTCACAGTTCTTAATCAAATGGTGAGTTTTACCACAATAAAAACACTATCCTTTGGAAAACCTGCGGTTTCTTTCCTGAGAGCGGAGTGACATCACCCCAACCTCCATCGGTTCTCCGCCGTCCGAGCAGACCCTCTGGGGACTAGGAGCTGCCATTACAGGAATTTTTTCATCATTAACCCTGGCACGCAGTCTCCTGTCCACACGTATAGCTAATTGCATGGCTTCTTGCAAGGTCTCAGGTGCTGGGAATGCAATCAGCAGATCCTTAACCCTTTCACTTAAACCAGCAAGAAAAAAACATTTCAATGCCGAATCATTCCATTTCACTTCTGAGGACCACCTTCTGAAGTGTGTACAATAATTTTCAACATCACCTGATCCCTGATTCAAACGTCTCAGTTCGGCCTCAGCAGATGAGACTCGATCAGGATCGTCATACAATAGCACCATAGCAGAAAAAAAATCCTCCACTGACCTAAAACACGGATCATTAGGTTGGAGAGAAAAGGCCCATCCCTGTGGTTTCTTGCGCAAAAGTGACATGTTAAACCCAATGCGCTGTGATTCATTCCCAGAGGACCTTGGTCTCAAACAAAAATATAATAAACAAGCATTTTTAAAGGAAAAAAAATCTTGTTGTTTACCATAAAAAATATCAGGCAGTCCTACCTTCGGTTCCACAAAATGCGCTCCAGGACAGCTACTCACGTGTTGTTGAAGCTCGGCCACCTCTAGAGACAATCCCTGCAGGCGTTGAGCTAACTTCTGGACAGAAACCATACTGATCCCCGAATTTCTTTACTTTTAGTTTTTTTTTTGGGCTGGACTTACTGTTATGATGTGCAACATAAACTAAGGAAAGAAGGGGAGAGCTGTCCCTACAATAGGACTAAGCTGAGTCCCTACATTGCAGCGGGCTGCCTGTTCCTTGTGAACAGACCCGCCTTCGTCCTCGGCTAGTCTGAACGGAGACCTATGGAATCAAGGGAGGGGTCCCTAAAAGAGCTAAGGACTGGGACAAAAATGGGACACCTCCTAACAGAAGTTGTTGCAAAGAAAAAGACAAACTGACAAAAGGTACTACAGGTCCCAGAGGACCAAGCGAACTAGAGAGGGATAGGCACAAAAGCGCCTGGCTAGAGAGACAGTCAAAACAACATTGAAGTCCAGCAAAGCCAGAAGGGCGGAGCTGGAATATATAGGCAGATGGTCACGTGACCGCAAAACACAAGATAGAAACAAAAACAAACAGGAGGGTTCTAACAATCGCCTTCTAGAAGATTCCACTGCTGTATCCTGGAACCTAAGACCTCAGCCTTACTCTTGGGCAGATCCAAATCTCTTAAAAGATCGTTCAGTTCACTTTGTGTGATTCAGTTGAGGTTGCTGACAAAGTCTGGGTCGTGAGAGGAAGGTACTTCATGACACCAAGCGCCCTCTTCTTTCTTACTTGACTGAAAATGTTTTTGGTGCTTTTGGAACCGGCAGTTATTCTGTATATGGTACTGAGCATATTTCAGATGGAATGTTTTAATACTATAAAGTCCACTTCTTGTTCCTTTAAACTCATTTTCGTAATAGGGGGCACCATGCAGAAATAGCAATTGGTAGTGTGATTGGTTGGCTCTCTCGAGATCACTGGGACTGCAAAAGGCATAGATTGCATCATCGCATGCATCTACTGGGTAAGATGTGATGCACATCTATTGCAGCATATGTGTGAAGCCCAACTCTTGTCCTGATCTCCTATTCTGCAGCCAAAATACAGGTTGTAGGCATTCCTTATCATGGTAATCAAGTTTCACCTTTGTGACGCAAAAGTGACTTCTCTGCATATGATTTGCATGCTACATGTTCACAGATGTATATACCAAATAGACTAAATATAACCACTAACAAAAATAGAGAGAATAAAATCCAATATTAATGTCAATCTTTATTATGTGTGGTAAGCCGACTCACTCGGCCGCTTTCAGAAAAAAATCATCAGATCATGAAAAAAGTGCATCAGTGCTACTGGCCATTGATATATATATGTATGTGTGTGTGTGTATGTGTATGAATATCTATATATATCTATAATATCTATCTACATATATATATATGTATATATATATATTCACAAAATGTTTTATAAGAGCACATGTATCAATACTGAAAAGTAATAGGGAAACATTTTCATGCTCAGATATATATATATACTGTAAAGAGGTCCTGTAAAGTGGTAAATCTCACATTAAATATAGTAGCACTAGTGCTAGTAATAGAAGATCCCATGTAAGATAAAGTGCCTGCCCTATTAAACAAGGATCTGATCAGTGAATAACAAAATCATCATATGTACAAACCTAATGTCATCACCTCCCAATGGTATGGCGCCACAGAATGTCCTGATGCGCGTTTAGGTGTCTGCCTTTGTCAGGGGGCATGTTGTCAGACCAGTGAGGTTGTCCATTTATATGGTGTATAGCCAATCATTTTTTGCGTAGGCGGAGTTATTTTAGCGCATGGCATGTCCCCTAGTGAGGCCGAATGCAGGTGGTCATTGGGAATTCCCTGAGGAACAGAGGCCGCTATCTGCAGACCGGATATAACCTCAAGAGAAATGTGCTGTATTCCAGGTGCAAAAATCAAAGATGTGTCTGACAGGATATCAGGACTCTTCAGACCTACAGATGACTACCATTCCTACTAATACATGTGGGGACAAATGACACTGCAAGAAAGGACCTGGAAACCATCTGCAGTGACTTTGAAGACTTAGGCAAAAAGTGAAAGAACTGGGAGTGCAGGTGGTCTTCTCATCCATCCTCCTAGTGGATAACCATGGAACAAGGAGGTGGAACAAGATTCAACAAGAAGGTGGAACAAGATTATATAGGTAAACAACTGGCTATGTCAATGGTGCCGTCAGCAAGGATTTGGATTTCTGGATCATGAAGTGAATTACATATATGATGGACTACTTGCTAGAGATGGGCTGCACCTTACCAAGACTGGGAAACACATATTTGGAAGTCAACTTGCTACACTCATCAGGAGAGCTTTAAACTAGATCATTGTGGGAAGGTAAGCAAAAGGCCAGGGAAATCCATACAGCGAACAAATACTATTGAGAGCTCTGCTATTAGAAGTGGAAAGGAAGAACAAAGACAAAAAAATCAGAACAAACAAGGAGAATTGGAGCTACTAACGCAGGAAAAAAAAGTATGATGTCATTGGCATCACTGAAACTTGGTGGGACGATACACATGATTGGAATACAAGGCTAGAAGTATACAACTTATTTGCAAGAAATAGACTTAATAAACGGGGAGGAGGTGTCGCATTTTATGTTAGAAAAGCGTATATCTCCTGTGACAAAGTCACTGGCAAAATATTGGAGGTGAGATATGTTTCACTGAGGCTATTACCTTCAGTGATGTGAAACATGGAAGTCTTCTCCTGCATAGTAGATGCAGAGAGGGTTAAGCAGCCATATTTAAAAGGGCATGTTTTAGAGGTGGATGGCTAAAGTGCGGGCGGTAGGCCATCCACCATATCTCCACCCCAGGGAGTGGTCTGGGCTTTAAATAGCCAGCCTTGGATCTCAGGTGTGGTTCAGTATCTGGAGGCCTACTCCAGAGAGAGGAGCTTGTTTTTGTTTGTGCTAATCTGAACTGTATGGCTTTTGCTAATTCCTGAGTGATCGGACCCCGGCCAGTGCAAGGACTTTGCTGGACATGGTTGAGGAGGTATGGGTGGCTGGGAATTTAGAAGGAAGCGATCCTGCTATCATAGAATTTTGGATAACTAGAGGAGGAAGACTTATGAAGAGTCAAACTTTAAGGTTGGATTTCAGAAAGGCAAATTTTAAGGGACTCTTTTGAGGGAAATTTTGAAAAATTAGATTCTCAAAGCACAATTGTGAACAATCCCTAAAAGAGGAAAGAATAGGAAACATTTAAGGAAACCAGTATGGATGAATACAGAACTTAAACACATGCTAAAAAGGAAGAAAGAAATGTTTGTCAAATGGAAAGAGGGAGCAATATAATGCTGTCTCCAGGTCCAGATGAATTGCATACTAGTATACTGAAGGAGATAGCAGACGAAATTATTGAATCAGTCTCCATGATCTTTGAAAGTTTTTGGAGAACAGGAGAAGTCCCAGAAGACTGGAGAAGAGCAAATGTTGTCCCTATCTTCAAAAAGCGGAAGAAGGTGGACCCAAGGAATTATAGGCCTGTGCGCCTTATGTCTGTCTATACCAGGAAAGATTTTTGAACAAATTATTAAACAGCATGTATGCAAGTTTTTGGATAAGAATACAGTAATTAACCAGAGTCAGCATGGGTTTGTAACTAATAAGTCATGTCAGACTAACTTAATTTCCTTCTATGACAGAATCACTGACTGCGTGGGTCAAGGAAACACAGTTGATATAGTATTGTATATCTTGACTTCAGCAAAGCATTTGACAAAGTATCTTATACCATCCTTATTGAAAAAATGACCAACTGTGGAATGGACAAGGAAACTGTTAGGTGGATTCATATCTGGCTTAGTGATCATACCCAAAGAGTGGTCATAAATGGTTGCACATCCAGTTGGTATAATGTCTCAAGTGGGGTACGACAAGTCTCTGTCCTGGGCCCTGTGTTGTTCAACATCTTTATCAATGATTTAGGTGAAGGAATTGAGGGTAAACTGATTACATTTGCTGATGATATACTAAAGGAATAATTTATGCTAGATTCTGTCCATGTGGTAAGATTTCAATAGGGTGAACTAAAAGAACTCTTTTAGAGTGTTTTAGGGGACACCCGCTCTCCCTTAATTTTTTGCAAAAACAGAATTTTTGACCTAAGGGAGCAAAATTCTTAGGATTAGAACAGATTCCAGTAGGTTAGAGGGATGAGATTTATACTGCAAAAATGTCTCGTGCTGAATCACAATGGATTTTCAATTCAAACACCCTTTTTTTGGTTTTGTATTCCACTGACTACTACATGCAATATTTTGGGCATCGTGGAATTGCATCTAATGTTTTATGTGTAGTATGAATTATATGTCATATTTTATTTTTCATTTTTAGTTTCTTATGCATAACCTAATGTTAAATTTTAATTTATTTAAAAAAATCATATTTTTAATATATATTTTTACTTGTATAATGCATATGAGCCTCTACTAACTGCAGGACTATTAGTTAGGATACCTATCATAAATCAAAGTGACTGTTATTTATAACACCATAGAATGGCTTGACTGTGGATTCCTCTGATGAAGCAAACAGCTTATTTTGATTGGCTTGAGATCAGGGGAGTTTCCTATCCATGGACCAAAAATTTCAATATTTTTTGTTTACCGAGCCATTTAGTTATAACTTTGCCTTTGGACACGGTGCTCCATTATGTTGGAAAAAGCATTGTTCATCACCAAATTGGTCCTTGATCATTGGAAGAAGTTGCTCTTAGAGGATGTTTAGATGCAATTCTTCATTCATGGCAGTGTTTTTAGGCAAAATTGTAAGTGACACCATAAATGGTATCAGGATACTTTAATGTTGGCATGATACAGGACTCATGATAGTGCTCACCTATTCTTCTCTGGACCTCTTCTTTTCAAGACTTTTTGTTCTCTCTCTCATTTTCTCATTTTCCAAGCAATTACAAGCTCTCCAATATTGAGATTTGTGCAAATATATTTGACACAAATCAAATTTTTGGGGAAAAATCTGCAAATTTAAATTTCAAAAGATCTACTCATCTCTTTTTAACACTGTAAATACTGAGTCTTTGCATATACCTGTATCTATCAATAAAAGTTTAAAAGCTTATGAATAGCTTATAATTGTACTTCAGTAACCATAGAAACATTTGACTAAGAGATCTAAAAAACACTGAAGCAGCAAACTTTGTGAAAACAAAATTTGTGTCAGTCTTAAAACTTTGGCCACAACTGTACATGTAATAACAGGTCTACAAAAGATACTGGGCTTTTGGCTGCCTGCCCATATTGATTTGATAACGGGTTATGCTAAAAATATTAAATCTGTAAAGCAAAATGAAATAAGCTTATCTCTTTATTCCTTAACATATAGAGGATATCCTAAAGGTTAGATATTTTCTTATGATATTTTCTTTCTTTCCATTTTCAGAGAAGATAGTTTATAACCATTTAAAACATAAAGTATGAGCCTGCATTTGATTGTACACCTTTTCCTATAGCTTTAAACTAGAATTAAATTTACTAAACTATTACAGTCCTACTGTTTTTATATTGTGGCAAGAGAATAACTAAAGGAACCGATCCTCCAAATGATTCCATTCATATTTCCAGTTGGCATATTATGCAGCTATGAGTCCATATCTATAATATAACGGGGGACGAGTGTCTCTGTCTGAAGCCTTTATAGACTGCGCATGCGTGACACGCATTCTGGCTCCAGACAGAAGAACGCATCCAGCCGTTACAGGTAAGAGCAGTGCATGGCGCCGGAGATCACGGTATGCGTAGGCACTGAACGCATACCACGATCTCTGGCGCCATACTTACATACTTACCTGACCGGGAGGAGCAACTCTCTTCGCCGGAGACCGGGGCAGGAGTGAGGCGTCGGATCGGCACATGCGCATAGCGCTATCTGGCGCTTTTTACTGAAGACACATTTGCAGTGTGTCTTCAGCAAAATGGCTCCGGACAGCATGGTGCTCCGGCGCCGCACTGCTCCCCCAGCCTCCGGCAGAACAGGACACCGCAGCGCTGGAGCACAGAGAAGAAAGGTGAGTATAACTATTTATTTTTTTGTATTGTTTACCTGTTAAATGGGGCATGGGCATGGGGGTGATCTCGGGTCGCTGATGGGTTGCTATGACAGCCGGGGGTTTGTTGAAGACCTCCATGCTTGTTATTATGGAGGTCCCCTGAAACCAAGCCTGTGGCCGGGCTTCAAAGGAGACTGTGATTTTCACTATATGCAGCAATACTGTGGTATTACTGTATATAGCACAAGCGATCAGGTGATCACATGTTCAAGTCCCATAAAGGGACTAACAATTACAGTAAAAAGTAAAAACAAATGTTTTAAAAAGACATGAAAAAAAGTTCAAATCACCCCACTTTTCCCACATTAAAAATAAAAAAATACACATATGTGGTATCGCCACATTCATAAAAGTCTGATCTATCAAAATATCAAAATATTTAACCCAATCAGTAAACATTGTCAATGAAAAAACAGTGGCTTCCCACATGGCAATAGATTTTAACGAGGACATACGTTCAGTTATTGAACTGTCAGGATCCTTAACCTGGGAGGAGTGTTTTCAAAACTAGGAATCCCAGAAAAATAATTAAAGAGATGTCTCTTTATAGTGATACAAGGCACAACATATTAAGCACTGAATGCTAGCTTTAATTTCTGTAAAACACTAGTGGGGTTAAAATGCTCATTACACCCATAGATCAATTCCTTGAGGGGTGTAGCTTCCAAACTGTTGCCATTTTTAGGAAGTGTCTGCTGTAGAGTACGTGCACACATTACGTATTTGCTGTGTTTTGTTGCTTTTTTTCTGCACAGTTTTATCACAAAACTGAAGCATTTCCTAGTACCAGCAAATTGAATGATAATCCTGAAGTCGCATGCACACGTTGCTTATTTTTTCCTTGCCAAACTTTAAGCAGTTTCAAATATGGAGCATGTCAATTTTTTTCAGCATTTTTTCAGCGTTTTTCACCCATTTCAATGCATGGGAAAAAAACACAAGAAAAAACATTAAATACGCAAGTAAAAATCTGGCAAAAACGCACATTTTTTTTCTGCTAAGAGACACATTTTTGGTGCAGAAATGTCTGCAGAAAATACTGAACATGTGCACATTCTTGCACGTGTATCCTAGAGGCTCTATACATATGACATGGCTCCTGAAAAATAATGCAGCAAAATCTGTGCTCCTAAAGTTTAATAGCTCTCCGTTCCTTCTGAGCCCTTCCACGTGCTCAATCAAGAGTTTACCATCCTCAGCAAAAAATGTGTGCCAGACTTGTGCAAATGAAAGGTTGTGGATAAAACATTTTATTGGAAAACATTTATTTGTTCATACCAATAAAGTGATTTTTTTTGCAATTACTATTTGTGTCTATAGACTGAAATGCGAACTTGTGAAGCCAGATTTAGAATAGTCAAGCTATGAAATGCCTGTCCCATACTGATGGCAGATTCAATGAAAGCATTCAAACAACTGCTAGCCGCTCATCCAATAACAGATGGAATTGAACGTGTAAATAATGTAGCATTAAATGATGATAATTGTTCATAAAAGAGTGAACTGTTCTGAACCTAAGTACTTATGCAACAGAATTGATGCACAGAATTTTTTCGTCTGATGATCACATTGTCTAATCCCAAGAACTAAAATAAATGGTGTTTGATTTCTAAAACACTTACCAGCACTCTAGGTAGAAGAAGGTGGCCAATCATAATCTAGTTACAGAACCAGTGTGTTGCCACTCCAATAAACTACAGTTGAGAGAGGTACACACTTAGGCCACAGCCCCACTATCAGTATTTAGTCAGTATTCGGTCAGTATTTTTTCTCAGGAGTGGGAACCTGGTGAGGAACAATCAGAGAAAAGGTTTAATAGAAACAAGTCACCAATTCTGCATTTATCACCCACTCTTGAGAAAAAATACTGACCGAATACTGACCAAATACTGATAGTGGAGCCATGGCCATAGGCAGACAATGCTCCACATCATCTTATTTTTGTATGACAGATGCCAGACAGAAATAAGACCTCAAATATGGGACTGTCTGAAATGGCTGGAGCCACACAGAATGGCATCAAGGCTGTAGGATGTATACCTTTACCATAAAGCAAAGTTGTTTGTATACTTTATAGTTGTATTATTTGAGCACTAAATAGTACATTGTAAGTGGACGTGTCAATACAAGAGACAGTACCTTGCATCACCCAACTTAAAGCTGGCTCTTGAGACTAAAAAGTTGGCACTTACTTCCTTCTTCCAAAAAACTTGTATGAGTGTCTTACATTTTGCTTTATTTACAACTCTATGGTCTCTTGTAAGTAGAATTTCCAAAACTCTAGAAAAGACTAGTAGTGAATTCCAACCCAAAAAAAGATATACTGTGCAAATATTTTACATCTAATATATCTTCAAATGTAGAAATGTAATAATCATATTAACATTTAAACAGTAATTATCTGTAGGTACTGAGATATCATTAAAAAAATCTTTTTTATAATAAAAAAAAATCTAGTTTTCAAGAAGAATTCTTCATATCTAAGTCAGTAAGCTGCAATGATAATTTTAAATGTTCTTTATGCACATTATCTCTCTTCCAATAGATGTTCTCTCTGTCGCTCTTGCTCAGGTGTCAGGAGATAATGAGGGCACACAGTGCCCTATCAGTTCTCTATAATCCAAATGAGAAACAGTAAGAAAATGTCAAAAATAAGAGATATTCTAGACATAAAGAGACTAACACAGAGACTGGTTTTAAGCTTCCATTAGTGTCTATTGCTACGTGTCATGCATTTCTAACACCATTTTTCGTTTCTAATATTTATTTAGAGGTTTTAGTGAAATTGATTAGAGATTAGAAAGTAATATCACAAATAATAAAAACCTCTAAATAAAAATGAAAGAAAACCCACAATGGTATCTGATACATTAGCTCACTAAGGGCTGTACACACATTTAGATGGGGGTCTCATCTGGAAGGAGAGGAAAGAAAAGAACATATCCCCAAATACTATATAAACCATTAATTCTCTCGGGCCCCTTTGCTTCTGTTGTCAAACCAGTGGCTACCTGTTTCCTAATTAGTGCACTCACAAACCAATAGGCGACATGGGAAAAAAAGCAAAAACTAGATGAAATGTTGCCTAGTATTCAATGAGTGATTTCATTTCAGTTTTATCTATGCTGACAATTCATTTAATAAGTGAAGACACCATTTGCAAACTTTACGTGATAGAGCTTCTGTTTTTACATGCTCCTTTTTTGTTATAGATATTTACAGAGTATTTCCTTTTTTGCCAGGCAGTGGTAATGGAAACCAATTGGATTAGATTTACAACGTATACTAGTCTGAACACCGTTTTACTGAACATATGTTATTCTCTACTTGTTTCTGAATCAAGAAACATGTTTAAGAGCATCAGATGTGTAAGATCTTGGTAATTTAGGAAAATTTCATCCTAACCACCTCTACTACTTTTAATGTTTCCTAACACATCGTATGTTTAAAGCAGACCTGTTACCAGGTGAAGAAAGGCTACTTTCTGCTTCTATTTTATTCCCCTGTATATTCCATGTTTTAATTTTTGTGTTTGTTTTTTTAAATCCACCATATGGTCCCATAGATATGGGCTTTTTTATTTAGTTTACCCAATATTGTAAATGTTATGGTCTTTACCAAGGGGGCACAGGATAAATATATAGCGTACCTTAAAGACAAGCCCTTAGAAAATCCTGTGAGCAGCATTCATTTTGTAAAGACCATAAAAAATCTAAATAAAAAGACCCATTCTTCTGGAGCCGAATGGCGGATTTAAAAAAAAAAAGAAAAGAAATGAATACTTAGGGGGAGCAGCAAAAATAAAATAAGAACAAAAACTGACCACTTTTGACTTAGTGGCAGGTCCTCTTTAAGTTGGCTAGTTTCTAATTCATAAGTATGAGGAGATACTAAAAATCATATCTGATATCTAAATTTGAAAAAGTGACAATATAATTACAGCCTCCATTTAATTCTGATCACTATCTATTAACCCATTACCGCTGTATTAGTGACAGCATATTATCTGTCAGCACATAAATTATGATTTGCAGCTTATATTATCAAGTCTATTATCTTGACACCCACTCTTGCATTTTAGTTTTAAGAACAGTGTCCACAATGTTAAAATAGGATTAAAAAATCATTCAAAGACCATAAGAGATTAAATTATCACAATATGAGCCTTCCTACTGGACCATCTCGTAAATATACACAAGCTTATGCAACGCCATTGATAGGTAGAAATCATAGTCGGTATGATCATTACTAACAATGTGCTATGAATTATCCACCGTCTCAGTACTTTAATCCTTTTTTGACTTATGATGATTTATGGCATCTGATAAAACATCTCAGAATCATAATCCCTTCCTTCCTCCCTTCATCATGCTATCATAATTCATTCAGTTTGCACTTTATTTCCTGAGATGTATTAACGTTTCTATTGTGTAGAAAAGCTATGAAACAGTTTGCAATTTTTGGTAATCTAGTTATTGTTACTCACCTGTCCCGACTTCAGAGCTGGCATCTGATTCCTTCTTTTATGTCTGCCTACCTTTGCTGTGATCCACACTGGGTTTCACAGGTTGACTGGCAAACACAATTGATTTCAACACTCAAGGCCTTTTAAGGCATTGACTCTCTCAACCATATGTATCGAAAAAGATAGAATTCTGTTACCCTGTTACCCTCATCAGTTCTCCCAGCTGGCTATCTTCTCTGCAAATTCCTGTGGTTTCAAGGATCTGAATCTATTTCCTGGCTCTGACCTGCTGATTATCTCTTCATCTGCTGTAAGCATAACAAAAGTTCTCTCTGGATTGTATCTTCTCTTTAAACAAGCTTGCTTGTACATCAATACTGCTATTGGCTATACATGTGATTGCTGATTAAACCTTTGTCTGCTGTAAGCGTAACGAACTGTCCTTTGAACTTGTTCAGATGATACTGCAGCAATTACTGTATTAGCTATACTTCCTTTCCTATGGTTGTTTATGCCCTTTGCTCTATGTTTTCTGGTGTGTTCTTCTCCACTTGCCTGTCTGCAGTGCAGATTACCATGTAGTCCTGGACCTCACTGTTCATCATAACATCTGACTTTTCACTCTGTGTGTTCTCCCTGATGTGCTACTTAGAAAATCCACCTTACCAAGTGAGCATTAATAGTTGTCTACACTCGGGCATAGGGATAACTATTTTCCACCACATGAAGATCCTCACAATTTATTTTGCATTTGGAGAAGTAATATTGAAAAAAAAAATGTTTCAACAATTTAAATGTGTTTGACTATGTAACATTTACAACCAATGAGTCCAAAAATAGAAAGATGATATGTTCTGCAACCAATAGATTTAAAAAGGAAGTAAACAATCACTTTGAGTATCACAAATTTTTGTTAAAATCATCTAGATTGCAAAAGGGGTTGTCTCAACATAGACAACCCCTATTTTAATATGAGGTTTCCTTCTGTTTGCTGAAGTTTAAGAATGCAGACTTGCATAGTATTCCATTTGAATTGTAGGATTATATACTTTAAATCCACTTGAAAAAAAAGAGAAGAAAATAGACCCCTAAAACATAACTTTTAATCTTATATTTAAGTCTCCCTACCTGACAGCGGAGGTTAACACCCTAATAGTTGCAAATTGGTGCCTTAGCTCCATGTCGGTATCCTTGAAAGCGATATTTCCAAAAAAGGTCAGTTAGGGAGACTGATAGGGATCATTAGAAAATTGTTAGTCCCCACCACTGTATATATATCTATATGTCCATTGTTGTGTAACCCTGTATGGCCTGAATCGATTGTACCTCTATTTTTTAGAAAGATTTTTTGTGAGTGTTTCACTTTTAAATATATGATTAAAAGTTATTTTTAGGCATCTATTTTCTTCTTGTTTTTTTTTTCTTTTATATTAAGGCCCTGCTGGTCTACTCGTGTTTGGTTTTCTCATAAAATCCTCTTGACAGGAACAACACTACCTCTGGTTTTTGAATATGTCCTCTATCGTAATCATTGCATGCTTTCAGTTGTTCTTTAGCATTATATTGGATCCTCAAAACCAAGAATTGCTGCTTCTTTGTGGTTCTGCATTCTGGCAAATAAAGTGTTGTCTCAAGCAGGGACCTCCTTTTATAATGTTCATGTACCCAAAATAGGCCATATGGAAAGGCTATGTCAATATACACACTGTTGCAGTATAATTATCAATATATAATTCAACCATCCTTTGCAAAGCCCCTGTTGAATCACGGCAGCATTGAAAGAGGGAGCACATAGTGAAGTTGAATAGGGCAGACAGAAGGCTAACCAGGGAGCAAAGGAATACATAGAAATCATGAACCCCCATAGCAAAAGTCAAAATTTCTGACCCCCCCCATAAAAATATTAGGCGGAGTAGACAGGGTCAAGATGCATAGTAGCAGTCACAGAATAGCATACCACTCAACTTTTAAAGACAGGGAGAGAAAAATGTATTGCAGCACCTTCATAGAATTCATAGAACCAGGGGAGGAGTCCTGAGGAGATAATTTGCATATTCCCACTGCATTTTGGGGTAAGTGAAGAGTCTCCGCGAGCTCAAAGAGCACTGGATTTTGGCTGTTGGAGCTGAAAAGAGGACATCGGTAAACCAGGGGAGGAGTCCTGAGAAGATAATTTGCATATTCCCACTGCATTTTGGGGTAAGTGAAGAGTCTCCGCGAGCTCAAAGAACACTGGATTTTGGCTGTTGGAGCTGAAAAGAGGACATCGGTAAACCGCGCGCCTGCAGGCGCCCGCATTTTTAAGCTTTTTTTTTAAGCTTTTTTCACTGTTTTCAGAACATTAACAGTAAGAACATGGAAGAGTCCAGGAGCCATTTGGTGAGCTGCATATCCTGCTACATGTTCACAGACTTGCCAGTGGAAAAGCCAAACTTCACATGTCAGAAATACAAGCTTGTGTCCCTGTTGGAGTAAAAGTTGCGAAATCTAGAAGAGAGGTTAACTACCTTGAAAATCATTAAGGAAGGTGAAGAGTTCTTAGACAGAGCAGAATTATCTCTTCATGATTCAGAAAGAGAAGAAATTCGAACTGCACCTGACGAAACAGAGGAATGGAAGCATGTGACCCACAGAAGCAGGAGGATCGAGAGGCAGTCAGCACCCATACTGCTCAGGAACCAGTATCAGGCTCTCACGCAGGAGAACCATGAAGAAATACAGCAAAATAAGACTTTGCCAGCAATGAATAACCTTGTGAGCCCTCAGAATCCTCCTGGATGGAGAAAGAAGAATGTTGTGAAGAAAAAACGGAGAGTGGTGGTCATGGGGGATTCCCTGTTAAGAGGAACAGAGGCCGCTATCTGCAGACCAGACATAACCTCAAGAGAAATGTGCTGTCTTCCAGGAGCAAAAATTAAAGATGTGTCTGACAGGATATCAAGACTCTTCAGATCTACAGATCACTACCCATTTCTGCTAATACATGTGGGGACAAATGACACCGCAAGAAAGGACCTGGTAACCATCTGCAGTGACTTTGAAGACTTAGGCAAGAAAGTGAAAGAATTGGGAGCGCAGGTGGTCTTCTCATCCATCCTCCCAGTGGATGGCCATGGAACAATGAGGTGGAATAAGATTCTACAGGTGAACAACTGGCTACGTCGATGGTGCTGTCAACAAGGATTTGGATTTCTGGATCACGGAATGAATTACCTATACGATGGACTACTTGCTAGAGATGGGGTGCACCTTACGAAGACTGGAAAACATGTATTTGGAAGTCGCCTTGCTACACTCATCAGGAGAGCTTTAAACTAGAACAATGTGGGAAGGGAAGCAAAAGGCCAGAAAAAGCCATACAACTGACAAATACTATTGAGATCTCTGCTACTGGAAGTGGAAAGGAAGAACAAAGACAAAACAATTTAAATAATAAAAATATGGGAGGAAGAGAAACCAATCACAAACTAAAATGTTTTTATACAAATGCACAAAGCATGGGCAACAAACAAGGAGAATTGGAACTACTAATGCAGGAAAAGAAATATGATGTCATTGGAATCACTGAAACTTGGTGGGACGATACACATGATTGGAATAAAAGGCTAAAAGGATACAACTTATTTGCAAGAAACAGACTTGATAAACGAGGAGGAGGTGTCGCATTGTATGTTAGAAAAGCGTATATCTGCACAGAGATTGAAGCTTCAGAGACTGGGAGTTCTGTGGAAACTGTTTGGGTAAGAATACAAGGAGAGAACAACGGAAAGGACACCATTGTAGGCATTTACTACAGGCCACCTGGGCAAGCTGAAGATATGGATGAACTCTTTATGTATTAAATGACCAAGTTCTCCAAAAAATATGACGTAGTGGTCATGGGAGATTTCAACTATCCAGACATTTGTTGGGAATCTCTCTCAAGTAAAACTAACAGGTGAAGCAAATTCTTATCCTCTCTTGCTGACAACTTTATCTTCCAAAAGGTAGGGGAGAAAACAAGGGGATCTGCTACTTTGGATCTAATCCTTATAAACAGGGAGGGAATGGTTGAGGAGGTAAAGGTGGCTGGGACCCTAGGAGGCAGCGATCATGCTATTATAGAATTTTGGATAACTAGAGGAGGAAGACATGTGAAGACTCAAACTTCAAGGTTAGATTTTAGAAAGGCAGATTTTAAGAGACTCAGAAAGAGAATAGGAGGGATCCAATGGCTGGATGTCCTTAAGGACAAAAATGTCCAGGAAGGATGGGAAATTTTTAAAAATGAGATTCTCAAAGCACAATCGTTAACAATCCCGAAAAGTAGGAAGAATGGGAAGCATTTAAGGAAACCAGGATGGATGAACACAGAACTTAAACACATGCTAAAAAGAAAGAAAGAAATGTTTATTAAATGGAAAGAGGGAGGCATATCTAAAGAAGATTATAATGCAGTCTGCAGATCCTGCAGGGCACGTATCAGGTTAGCTAAAGCTGACAATGAATTAAGGCTTGCAAGAGATGTCAAAAGCAATAAAAAAGGATTTTGGGGGTATGTCAAAAGTAAAAGAAAAGTCAAAGATGCTATAGGATTTTTACAGGATGAAAATGGAGAAATGGTAAGAGAGGATGTTGAGAAGGCCGAACTTTTTAATTCCTATTTTGCATCTGTTTTCTCTCAGAAAGAAAATGTAACATCAACTGATCTTCACTGTCCTTTTAAAGGAATAGAGGAATCCAAGTTATCTGTAAACAGAAAGATTGTGAGGGAATATTTAGCTAGCATAAATGAGTTCAAGTCTCCAGGTCCAGATGAATTACACCCCAGAGTACTGAAGGAGATCGTAGAAGAAATTTTAGAACCACTCTCCATAATCTTTGAAAATTCTTGGAGAACAGGAGAAGTCCCAGAAGACTGGAGAAGAGCAAATGTTGTTCCTATCTTCAAAAAGGGGAAGAAGGTGGACCCAGGGAACTATAGGCCGGTGAGTCTGACTTCTATACCAGGAAAGATCTTTGAACAAATTATTAAACAACATGTATGTAAGTACATGGATAAGAATGAAGTGATTAACCAGAGTCAGCATGGGTTTGTAACTAACAAGTCATGTCAGACTAACTTAATTTCCTTCTATGACAGAATCACTGACTGGGTGGATCAGGGAAATGCTGCAGATATAGTATATCTTGACTTCAGCAAAGCATTTGACAAAGTATCTCACACCATCCTTATTGAAAAAATGACCAAGTATGCAATGGACCAGGCAACTGTTAGGTGGATTCATAACTGGCTTAGTGATCGGACTCAAAGGGTGGTTGTAAATGGCTTCACATCCAGCTGGATGAATGTCTCAAGTGGGGTACCACAGGGCTCCGTCCTGGGACCTGTATTGTTCAACATCTTTATCAATGATTTAGATGAAGGAATTGAGGGTAAACTGATTAAATTTGCTGATGACACAAAGCTAGGAGGGATAGCTAATACTAGAGAAGAGAGAGAGAGGATTCAAAAAGACCTAAATAAACTGGAGCAGTGGGCAGCAACCAACAGAATGGTTTTTAACAGGGAAAAATGCAAAGTACTACATCTGGGCAATAAAAATGAAAAAAGCATATACAGAATGGGAGAAATAGAGCTAAGCAACAGTACATGTGAAAAAGACTTAGGTATACTAATAGATCATAGACTGAACATGAGTCAACAGTGTGAAGCAGCAGCAAAAAAGGCAAATACAATTCTGGGATGTATTAACAGAAGCATACAGTCTAGATCACGTGAAGTCATTATCGGTCTTTACTCCTCTTTGGTCAGACCTCATCTGGAATACTGTGTACAGTTTTGGGCACCACATTTTAAAAAAGACATAGACAAACTGAAGCAAGTTCAGAGAAGAGCGACCAGAATGGTGACTGGTCTGCAAACCATGTCCTATGAGGAACGGTTGCAGGATTTGGGAATGTTTAGCTTGCAAAAAAGAAGACTGAGAGGAGACTTAATAGCTGTCTACAAATATGTCAAGGGCTGTCACATTGTAGAAGGATCATCTTTATTCTCATTTTCACAAGGAAAGACTAGAAGCAATGGGATGAAACTAAATGGGAGGAGACACAGATTAGATATTAGAAAAAACTTTTTGACAGTTAGGGTGATTAATGAGTGGAACAGGCTGCCATGAGAGGTGGTGAGTTCCCCTTCAATGGACGTCTTCAAACAGAGGCTGGACAGACATCTGTCTGAGATGATTTAGTGAATCCTGCTTTGAGCAGGGGGTTGGACCAGATGACCCAGGAGGTCCCCTCCAACTCTACCATTCTATGATTCTATGATTCTATGAATTAGTGTCCCTACTGAAGCCCCTCAGTGTTCTTATCTAGCCCCATATAGTGTTGTATGCAGGTTACTTGGATGCAACAACGCAGACATTGAGGAGACAGTGGTACTCAACCAACGTTATTTATTTAACTGTCACAAAAAAGAAGATCTATAAGTATATATATATATATATATATATATACACACTGCTCAAAAAAATAAAGGGAACACTTAAACAACAGAATATAACTCCAAGTAAATCAAACTTCTGTGAAATCAAACTGTCCACTTAGGAAGCAACACTGATTGACAATCAATTTCACATGCTGTTGTGCAAATGGAATAGACAATAGATGGAAATTATTGGTAATTATCAAGGCACACTCAATAAAGGAGTGTTTCTGCAGGTGGGGACCACAGACCACATCTCAGTACCAATGCTTTCTGGCTGATGTTTTGGGCACTTTTGAATGTTGGTTGTGCTTTCACACTCGTGGTAGCATGAGACGGACTCTACAACCCACAGAGGTTGCTCAGGTAGTGCAGCTCATCCAGGATGGCACATCAATGCGAGCTGTGGCAAGAAGGTTTGCTGTGTCTGTCAGCATAGTGTCCAGAGGCTGGAGGTGCTACCAGGAGACAGGCCAGTACACCAGGAGACAGGCCAGTACACCAGGAGAAGTGGAGGGAGCCATAGGAGGGCAACAACCCAGCAGCAGGACCGCTACCTCCGCCTTTGTGCAAGGAAGAACAGGAGAAGCACTGCCAGAGCCCTGCAAAATGACCTCCAGCAGGCCACAAATGTGCATGTGCCTGCACAAACGGTTAGAAACCGACTCCATGAGGGTGGTATGAGGGCCTGACATCCACAGATGGGGTTGTGCTCACAGTCCAACACTGTGCAGGACACTTGGCATTTACCACAGAACACCAGGATTGGCAAAGTCGCCACTGGCGCCCTGTGCACTTCACAGATGAAGCAGTTTCACACTGAGCACATGTGACAGACGTGACAGAGTCTGGAGACGCCGTGGAGAGTGATCTGCTGCCTGCAACATCCTCCAGCATGACCGGTTTGGCAGTGGGTCAGTAATGGTGTGGGATGGCATTTCTTTGGCGGGCCGCACAGCCCCCCATGTGCTCGCCAGAGGTAGCCTGACTGCCATTAGGTACCGAGATGAGATCCTCAGACCCTTGTGAGACCATATGCTGGTGAGGTTGGCCCTGGGTTCCTCCTAATGCAGGACAATGCCAGACCTCATGTGGCTGGAGTGTGCCAGCAGTTCCTGCAAGATGAAGGCATTGAAGCTATGGACTGGCCCGCCAGTTCCCCAGACCTGAATCCGATTGAGCACATCTGGGACATCATGTCTCGCTCCATCCACCAACATCACGTTGCACCACAGACTGTCCAGGAGTTGACAGATGCTTTAGTCCAGGTCTGGGAGGAGATCCCACAGGAGACCATCCGCAACCTCATCAGGAGCATGCCCAGGCGTTGTAGGGAGGTCATACAGGCATGTGGAGGCCACACACAATACTGAGCCTCATTTTGACTTCTTTTAAGGACATTACATCAAAGTTGGATCAGCCTGTAGTGTGTTTTTCCTCTTTAATTTTGGGGGTGACTCCAAATCCAGGCATCCATTGGTTAATAAATTTTATTTCCAGTTTTGTGTGATTTTGCTGTCAGCACATTCAACTTTGTACAGAACAAAGTATTCAATGAGAATATTTCATTCATTCATTCAGATCTAGGATGTGTTATTTGAGTGTTCCCTTTATTTTTTGAGCAGTGTATATATATATATATCTATATATACATATATATATATAGATATATATATACAGTATATATGTATATATATTTATACACACATACACACAAGTAAGCACTACATTGCCAGTAACAGTAACAGGGTTAGTGCAATATATTATGACACAGCAATACGACTAAATACAATATCTATGCAACATTCTATTACATACACCGTTCTTGTTATCTAGCAGTTAAAAGACTGTTAATACCTTTAAGTCTCAACTTAACAGGCATCATTCTGAGCACTAGGCCCGCCCCATCGTAGTCTCTGTAAACACCTCTGATCATTACACTGGCCCTAGCGGGGATCACCGGTACTTCTTGCTAGGTCGCAAGTCGCAGATACAGTATGCTAGTCACTGGGTATACAGTGTGCTCAATGCACTGGCCATCTCCGTTCCCTGAAGCACTGCCCCAACCCATACCGTGTACCATATGTCTTTACTGGAAGTAATGTCCCACAGGAAAGGTTCTCTGCTACAGCCGGATTGTCTCCTAAGCCTGGTTCGGATCTGGCCACAGGCTTCTACTGGCACTGCTCACGGTTTTCTACTGGCGCTGCTTATGGGCTTCTACTTACACTGCTAATGGGCTTCTACTGGCGCTGCTTACAAACTTCTACTGGTGCTGGTCACAGACGTCTACTGTCGTGGGTCACAGACTTCTACTGGCGCTGGTCACAGACTTCTACTGGCATGGGGCATGGATTTTTCTCACAGCTCAGGCCTTCTCCAGCTTCTGAATGCTCTCAGACCCTTCTGTTGCGATGTGGCTGTAAGCCCACCAACAGCCACACAACCTATTCTAGTACAGGTTCTGGCGCCAACTGCCTTTTCTTGGCCCGGCCAGGCCTTTTATAATTAGTAACTACAACACAGGTGTCACCTGACCCGGTGTTTTCTTTAGTCTTTTCCTCTGCGAACATAGTTTTCCAATAATAGGTTTCTACAACTTTAATTCTTTCTTTACTTTTAATTTTGCTTTTGACCAGCAGATAGCAGTGTTCGCTTGAAATTACTCAGCTAGGCATCAACTTCAACTGTATTATTCTCACCTGTCCACTTCCTTATAGTATGATGCCCCTATATACAGTTTGATGACCCTCAAAATTCCCTCACACAATTTACTCCACATTACATGCCACATGCACGTTATGATGTACCCAGAGTGATCCCCCACACAGTATAATGCCACTTCATTTGCCCCCCCCCCCATATACTATAATGCTCCCAAAGTGACCTCCAAAAAGATATCAGGAATCTTTTCTGAATTTCTGTCAGCTATCCTCCATCAGACATTTATTCCTCTTTACTATTATAGAGCAAAGACAGCAATTAATTGCTAAAAAATTGTAGAAGCAACAGTGTACTGCATTGAAATAGCAAATAGCTATCCCTAAATCAAAAAATACTAGCTGACATATAGAGGCAAAGCTACTTTCTGACTTTGGTCCTTTAAGTTATATTTTATTGTGTTCTTTATACTACATAGGCTATTTTTTTCATTCAAATATCTTTCTAAGGAGAGAACAGTGGCTCAGTGGTTAGCACTGCAACCTGGCAGTGCTGAGGTCCTGGGTTCAAATCCCACCAAGGACAACATCTGCTAGGAGTTTGTATCTTCTCCCCGTGTTTGCATGGGTTTCCTCCAGGTTCTCCAGTTTCCTCCCACACTCCAAAAAAACATACAGTACGAATAAATCTGGATTGTGAGCCTCAATGGAGACAGTGCCAATAATGTCTGTGGAATTTATGGCTCTATGTAAGTGAGTAAAAATAAATAAATAAAGTTACAGGAATATGCTGGACATTGTCTTCCCCCACTCTGCTCAGTACTTGACTTTACTAACTCTCTTCTCTCGCTCTCTGACTACAACCTTCTTTGTCAAGAACTGTCTCCACACCCAGGACACTTATCACACATACAGAAATCAATGTGCCATCAACATCCAGCAACTATGAACAATATACAGTCATCTTTAGCTCCCATCTCCTTCCTCTCTTGTCCAGACTCTTCATTGTCACGTTATAAGGCTATGTGCCCACGTTGCGGAAATGAAGCAGAAAATTTCTGCTTCATTTCTGCAAGTAAAAACGCTTGCGGAATTCCGCGCGCGTTTATCGCGCAATTTCCACATGCGGAATTGCCTTGCGTTTTTTAATGCATTGCAAAAGGCAATTCCGTTTGCGGAAACACAAAATTAATGAACATGCTGCGGATTTTTGAACGCAGCATAAACGCAGCGTGGGCATAGAACTTGCGGAATCCCCTTGGGGACCATGGGGTGAGGATTACAAAGCGTTTTACAAGCGTTTCCGCTGCGGAAATTCCGCATCAAAAACGCTTGTAATCCGCAACGTGGGCACGCAGCCTGATAATACATCGCAGAGTTCCCTGGATAAAGCAGCACCTGCTACACACATAAAGACCCGACACAGACAGTGGCAGCACTGGCACTCGCTGCAAATATGTTTTCTCCAGCGCTGCGCAAGATGTGCCGAGCCTCTGAGGAGAAAATCACTTTCAGCAGAAGACTTCTTCCACTATAAGATCATGTTCAAAACTTATAACTCTGCTTTCTGTCTGGCCAAACAAGTCTATTTTACCACCCTCATCACATCACTAGCCAACAATCCAAAATAACTCTTTGAAACCTTCCACCCCCTCTTGAGCCCTAAAATACTGGCTCCAGCGCTCCAACCTCAGCGCTGACGATCTGGCCACTTATTTACTACAAAAAAATCAACCACATCTGCCAGGACATTTTTGCACAATCCCCTCAGAGCCTGGATCCTCCTCCCTCCCACACCTCAAGCTCACTTTCCATCTATGAGCCTGTCATAGAAGAAGTGACTAGGCCCCTTGCTTCTTCTTGCCATACAACCTGCACCAGTGACCCTATTCCCTCACATCTCCTCCAGTCTCCCTCCCCAGCTGTGACTACCTGCCTAAATAAAATATTTAACCTCTCTCTTTCTTCCAGTATCTTTCCCTTTTCATTTAAACATGCCATCATAACCCCTTTACTTAAAAAAAAATCCCTTGACCAGAATGGCACTGCTAACTACAAACCTGTCTCTAATCTTCCCTTTATCTCTAAACTCCTGGAACACTTGGTCAACTCTTGTCTAATCTGCTATGTCTCAGATCATTTTCTTCTGTACCCTTTACAATCTGGTTTCCGCTCTTTACACTCTACTGAAACTGCCCTTACTAAAATCTCTAATAACCTATTAACAGCACAATCCAATGGCCACTTCTCCCTGCTGTTTCTCCTGAATCTTTTTGCCACATTTGACATTGTGGATCACCAGCTCCTCCTCACTATGCTATGCTCTATCGGCCTCAAGGGTACTGCTCTCTATTCGTTCTCCTCTTACATCTGACTGCTCCTTCACTGTACCCTTTGCTGGCTCTTACTCCTCTCCTCTTCTTACTATTGAGGTTCCTCAAGGCTCAGTCCTAGGCCCCTCCTTTTCTCTATATACACCGCCCCTATTGGACAACCTATCAGCAGATTTGTTTTCCAGTATCATCTCTATGCTGATGACACCCAACTATACACCTCTTCTCCTGACATCACCCCCTCCTTTATACAAAATAACAGGAATTGTATTTTTGCTGTTTCTAACACCATGACCTCCCCCTATATGAAATTGAATCTCTCCAAAACTTCTTGTGTTTCCTCACTCTACTAACCTACCTATACCTGATATTGCTATTACCTTAGGTGGTTCAAGCATAACTCCCAAGCGGCACACTCGCTGTCTTGGGGTCATATTTGACACAGAACTTTCCTTTATTCCCTATATCCAATCACTCACTAGCTCGTATTACCTGCATCTTAAAAACATCTCCAGAATCCAACCTTTTCCCACCCTTGAAAATACAAAAAATCTTACTGTAAACTCTTATTCCTTTTAGTCTGGACTACTGTAACTCTCTACTGATCAGTCTCCCTTTAACTAAACTTCCTCCTTTCCAATCTGTCCTGAAAGTGGCAACCAGGGTTGTATTTCTGTCTAGACGCTTCACCGATGCTTCCACCCTATGTCAGTCATTACACTGGTTGCCCATCTGCTACAGAATACAATACAAGCTCATTACTCTCACCCACAAAGCTCTCCATAGTTCTGCACCGCCCTATATCTCATCCCTCATCTCTGTTTATCACCCTACCCATGCCCTCCATTTTGCAACTGATCTGATACTAACTTCCTTCATAATCTGAATCTCACACCTCCATCTCCAAGACATCTCTCTTGCTACACCAGTGTTCTGGAATGCACTACCCCAAACGATCCGACTAATATCTAGCACACATGTTTTTAAGCGTGCTTTAAAAACACATCTCTTTAGACAGGCCTATCACCTCAACTCACTAACCTAACTCTACCCTGTTCCCTCCTTCTAAATGTTAATCTTAATATGCTCTCTCTTATTCATCCACCATGCACCCAATAGCACACGGTAAGTGCACTTAGACAGATACTGGCTGATGATCGGATCATGCAGCTTTATATGAAAACCCTTATTTATTATAATGATGGCTGAATTGTACTTCACAAGCACATTCTACCTATTGTGTTCCCTCTATTTCCTTATAGATTGTAAGCTTGCGAGCAGGATCTTCACTTCGCTTGTAACTGTTGAACTGTGTGTTACTTTATATTGTATTTATTGTCTGTACATGTCCCCGCTTACTGGTAAAGTGCTGCGGAAAACGTTGGCGCTATATAAATAAAATTATTTATTATTAAATTATGTTTTATTACACCACAACACAATGATTGTCTTTTGTAGAACATACCATGGAGTTGGCACAGTTTGAGAGTAGTCTAGTAGATGGGTGCAGGAAGACGGAGAACGGATATTAGTCTTATATTGGTAGTAAAACAAAAAGCATGGTTGAAGTTACTGACATAGGGTAGAGTTATTGATTTAGCAGTTAAAAAGAAATATGAGCCTGGCTGCTACACTCAGGGTGGATTGGACTCAGAGAGTGCAGAATAGTGTTGAGCCACCCCCGTAGTGTTCGAGTTCGGTTCGGTTCGTCGAACACCCGTGTGTTCGCCGAACTGTTCGTCGAACTGTTCGTCGAACACCTTCGAACACCGTTAAAACCAATGGCAGGCAAACAAAAACACATAGAAACACATAGAAAACACCTTCAAAGGTGTCCAAAAGCTGACAAACTGCTCAGAAGACATAACTAACACATGGAAAAGTGACAAGTACATATAGTCATGCGAAAATAAAAGAGGTGGAGGAGTAAAAGGAGGGGGAGACACAGATATAGGCATGTCATGCCCTTCTAAAATCCAAAAAGTGAGAAGCCGACACGGCCAGTCCGCTCCTGCCCGTGCCACCTCCGTGTCGCCGGGTTTGTGCCAGAGCCGCGGTGAACCCTGACGGCCAGCCCCCCTCTCCCAATACTGGTGCCTGTCCGCTGGTGGGTCGAGCGAGCCCCCCTGTGGTGGAGGCAGCTCTAAGCTTTTTAATTTAAATTGTCTCTCTAATTTGAATGAATACACTTTAAATCCATTTACAAGGATCTATTGGAGGGCAAGTCTCATGCCAGCAGCCGCGGTAATTCCAGCTCCAGTAGCGTCCACTAAAGCTGCTGCAGTTAAAAAGCTTTTATAAGGATCGAGCTCGGCTGTCCACCGCAAGGCATCCTACTGCCAGTCCCAGCCCCTATGCCTTGGGGTGCCTCCTGATGCTCTTCACTAAGTATCCCATGGTCCCGAAGCATTTCCTTTGAAAAAATTAAGTGTCTAAACTACAGGTGGTGCAGCTTGCTTAACAGCCGGGATAATCCGCTGACTAGCAGACACTGCTACTAGGCACAAAGTATTTCCTGGGCTAGATGCAGTTAAAAATTTGTAATTAGATACTCTCGTTGGATGCTGAGAAAGCATTCCATAGAGTCTCCTGGCACGCCATATATGATTCTCTTAAAAAGCTTGGGGTAGGGGTCTAGGGGACCCTTTTATAGCCAAAATCACGGCCCTGTATCGCAATATGTCACCTAGGCTGAAGATAAATGGAACTGTAGCACCCTGAGGGCTCGGTTGCTACAGACGTATTGCACCTCACCCAGAGGTGTGATATCTCACTCTCAGGTAAGGATGGAGTGTGGATCAGGACCCGACACCTGCATGCATTACACCACATTGCCGTGGGGCAGGGCGACCAATATGCCCCTGAGATGGGCACGACAGTCCCTGTCCCTGGCTGGAGTGGGGGGAGGGAACACTGAGGAAGGGGAACCCTGTAGTGCAGGAGCAGGGAGGAAGCAGTTCCTGGGTGCATTGAGAAGGGAGTATAAAAGGTGGGCACCATCTTAGTTCAGTGCAGAGAAGTCTGAGCAGAAGTGGCAGGGAGCAGGGGCTCTGCATGAGCTCTGCTCCGGAGGCGGGCCTAGTAACAGAGGCCCAGGCCTGGAAGAGGGAGAAGGAAGGAAGAGGAGCGGAGAAGGCTCCAGGAACGAGGAATGAAGGGATCCCAGGGGTGCGGACGGGCGAGTCGCCACCGCACGCCCGAATCCACCTGCGTGGAGGGGTCAGGCCAAAGGGGGAGACCGGTCCCCGAACTAGTGGAGGCAGGAAATGACCCTCAGCTAGAAACCGGAGGCTCTGACATTTTATGTGGCGCAGCCCCTCGCTACACCCGCTAGGAAGGCACCACATAGGGTCAGGGAAACTGGCGCCAAGTTTACCAAGAGGAGGCCCGAGGCAGCCGGACAGAAGTGTTGGTAAGAAAGGCCAAACAAAGGACACACAAAGGGGGTCCTGTGAAGTGCTCCAAAGTTATCTGGGAGTTGTCTGAGCCCCTCACCTGGTGAGCACAGTACGACGTGGGCAGCCGTTACCTGCAGACGTGGTCTGGATAATAAGAACTGTGAGTAAAGGCCCTGAACTGCATCACTGACTCCGTGTCGTTACTGCTGCTGCCCTGCACCATCACCCCCATCCTCCGCATACACTGCCCTGAGGCTATACTCCTGCTGCACCCACAACACCAGCCTCAGCGGTCTGCCCTGTAGCGGCAATTCACTCTGACCGCAATCCACGGGTGGCGTAGTCGGACATTTAAACATCAAAACCACATAAATAGTTCCGCTGCTGGTTTGACCGCCCTGAGCCACGGAACCGGGTCGCCGCCACGAAGACTACAACCACCAGCATCCACCAAAAAGGGTCCGGCTCCGGGTGTCCCAAGGCCCAGGGGGTGCGTCAGAACATTTTCATCACCTTTCACAATCACCAATGGGACAAGGCAGTGATGTCCTCTGTCCCCTCTCTTATACATCCTAGTGACGGAGCACCTGCTCTCATCAATTCGCCATAACCCCAATATTAGGTGGATTGAGGTGGGAGGCACCGAGTACAAGTGCTCTCTATTTGCTGATGATGTCCTAGTATATATCACTCAATCACATATATTCATCCATGCTGTTATGGCTGAAATAGATCACTTTGTTACATGGTAAAATTTTAAAATCAATGCAGCGAAGTCTGAGGCCCTCGATGTCTCCCTCCCCAAATCCATATAGGATTCCATCCAGTCCAACTTTCCCTTTGCCTGGCCCTCACAGGGTATCAAATACTTAGGAATTCCTATTCATAGAGACCTCTCCCATCTATGTTATCTTAATTTTGGGCCCTTTATTGAACAACTCCATACAGACCACGGTTGGCAAGTTAGAACTGTAAGATTCACTACGTGAACCACTGGTGTTTTGTGGAAAAGCACATGTACACTGCGTTCCAAATTATTATGCAAAAAGTGTTTAGGAGTGATAAGGGAAGAATTTGTTTGTTTGTCAGTTAAACTCATTGATGGTGATGTGTGTCAGGGCTCTTTATATCACTGTAAGCAATTGCAGACACCTGTGCTAATTAGTTTGGCAGGTGTGTCCAATGAAAGGCAAGACTACTTAAGAAGGCTCTCTCACATTATTAAGCAGCCTACATTTTCTGCCAAAATGGGAAAGAAAAAGGATGTGTCGGCTGCTGAGAAGCAACAAATTGTGGAGTGTTTAGGTCAAGGCATGACTACAATCAACATTGTGCGATGATCAGGATGAAGTGTCTTGGCAATCAAGAAGTATGTAGCTGATTCACAGTACACACGTGTGCGTGCTGATAAGGGCAAATTGAGGACTCTTTCCTACAGGCAATTACGTCAGGTTGAAAGAGCAGCGGCAAAAAAGCCTTGTCATAGCAGCAGACAAGTTTTTGAAGCTGCTTGTGCCTCCAACGTCCCCCGAACAACAAGATGCAGGGTCCTTCAGAGGTTTGCAGCTGTGCATGCGCCATCCTGCCGACCTCCTCTATCCACTTCACACAAGCAGAAACGGCTCCAGTGGGCCAAACATTACATGAAGACTGATTTCAAAACTGTTTTGTTCACGGATGAGTGCCGTGCAGCGCTCGATGGTCCAGATGGATGGAGTGGAGGATGGCTGGTTGATGGACACCCCACGCAAACACGGCTACAGCGCCAACAAGGAGGAGGTGGAGTAATGTTTTGGGCTGGAATCATGGGGAGAGAGATTGTCGGCCCCTTTAGGATCCCTGAAGGCGCTAAAGATGAACTCCATAATGTATGTGGATTTTCTCAAACAGCACTTCCTGCCTTGGTTCAAGAAGAAGAACCGTGTATTTCACAGCAAGATCATTTTTCTGCATGATAATGCACCATCTCATGCTGCACATAAAACATCTGCATCTCTGGCTGATATGGGCATAAAAGGGGACAAACTTATGGTGTGACCCCCATGCTCCCCTGACCTCTACCCCATTCAGAACCTTTGGAGCATCATTAAAAGGAGCGTCTATGATGGCGGGAGGCAGTTCACATCTAAGCAACAGCTCTGGGAGGGTATTCTGTCCTCATGCAAAACAATTGAAGCAGAAACCATCCAAAACCTGACAAATTCAATGGACGAGAGAGTTCAGAAGCTCCTTTCGAACAAGGGGTCCTATGTGAAAATGTAACATCACCTAGAATAAAGTTTTGAGTTGAAAACTGTTTGATTTCAGTTTCTAACAACCTGCTAATGCTTATAATTTCAAAAATGACCATTTTTTTGGTCTTTATTAAAATGAAAAGGTTGATCGAAAAGTTTGGGGGATCTAAGAGTGTGGCAACCCAGTAGTCATGATTACTTCGAATTCTGACAATATGAGGGTCATGCTGCAGGTAGTGCAGCAAGAAGGCACTTATGTGCCTTGCGCATCTCGGAGCCCCAAAATTATTTTCCGGGCTAGATGCAGCTAAAAATTATTTTTAATTTTAAATCTGGTGAAGCTTTAGTATAGATGGCCTAATAGGATCAGTGCTGCACACTGCTACAAAGCCCAAATTATTTTCCAGTCAAGATACAGATAAACATGCTTAGTAATTTGAAAGCTTAAAACGGTTGGTAGGGTGATTTTAACCAATCATCAAGCTTTTACTCTCCCCAGGATGACACAGGGGTAGAAAAGTCATTTCGGATCCATGATTTGTTCATCTTTATGAACGTGAGTCTGTCTACATTATCAGTGGAGAGCCGCGTGCGCTTATCTGTCAGCACACCACCAGCAGCGCTGAACACACGTTCAGACAGAACGCTGGCTGCGGGGCATGACAAGATCTCCAAGGCGTAAGTGGCTAGCTCCGGCCATTTATCCAGATTGGAAGCCCAAAAAGAGCAAGGGTCCAGTGACACAGTCGTGGCTTCAATGTTTACTTGGAGATACTCCTGTACCATCGTCTCTAGGCGTTGACTATGTGTCAGACTTCTTGTCTCCTGTGGCCTTGCAAAGGATGGGCTAAAAAAGTGGTGAAATGATTCCGCAAAATTGATGTTACCAGCAGATACTGTGGTTCTGTTACGGTTTGAGTGCTGAACACTTGACGGTCCCACGGTTGGCAAGTTGGAACTGTGAGATTCACTACGTGCACCACTGGTATTTTGTGGAAAAGCACATGTAAGATTCTGCAACAGTCTCTGCTGATACTCCTGCATGCATGCATCCCTTTCTATGGCAGGAATAATTTCTGCAAATTTACTTTTGTACCGGGGATCTAACAGTGTGGCAACCCAGTAGTCAGGATTATTTCTAATTCTCACAATTCGAGGGTCATGTTGCAGGTAGTGCAGCAAGAAGGCACTCATGTGTGTTGCGCATCCAGGAGCACCAAGTCCCTGTTGTGTTGGTGGCGAGGTAACAATCATGCTTCCTTCCTCTGTCCTCTCCCCCCAACCTCGCACAACAGAAATGTGATCAAGGTCTCCCTCATCTGATGAGTCTTCCATCAGTTCGTCCTCCACTTCTTCCTGGGCTCCTGCACCTTCCTCACTAGTTTGGCTGCTACCATGCGCCCTGGTAAAACCATCTCCCCCACCCTCACATGCCTGCCGCCTTGGTGCTGCCGACCGTCTGGACCTTGCAGATGTTAGCCCTTCCGCATACAACTCCTCCTCCTCTACTTCCTCCACCTCCTCTTGTGCCACCACCTGACTCCGAATTCTGTTTAACATGTGCTCCAGCATGTAAATCACCGGAATAGTCATGCTGATAATGGCATCGTCAGCACTAAACATCTTCGTCGCCATTTCAAAACTGTGCAGAAGGGTGCATAGGTCCCTGATCTGAGACCACTCCTCCAGCGTGATTTGCCCCACCTCTGAATCTCGTTGGCCCAGGCTATACGTCAGAACGTATTGCACCAGGGCTTGTCGGTGCTGCCACAGTCGCTGCAACATGTGCAGAGTTGAATTCCACCGGGTAGGCACATCGCATTTTAGCCGGTGAAGTGGCAGGCCCAACGACTTCTGTAGAGATGTAAGTGGCTGAGCTGCGGGATGCGAACGGCGGAAGTGAGCACACAGCGACCGTGCCCTCTGCAGAAGGCCATCTAGTCTGGGATAGTGGGCTAAAAATTGCTGGACAACCAGGTTCAACACGTGAGCCATACAAGGCACGTGTGTGACATTGCCCCGGCGAAGGGCCGCACCCAGGTTTGCAGCATTGTCGCACACGGCCTTCCCTGGTTTCAGGTCCAGTGGAGACAACCATTCATGAAATTGGTTCTCCAGAGCTGACCACAACTCCTCAGCTGTGTGACTCACATTTCCCAGACATTTCAATGTAAAAACCGCCTGATGACGTTGAGCCCTACTGCCAGCATAGTAAGGAGGTGTGCAGGATCCCTTCTGCGCAGTTAGAAAGCTTGTGGCATGACCAGACAGGCTTTGGGTGCAGGTGGAAGACCGAGAGGAGGTTGAGGAGGCAGAAGCAGTGGAGGAACTTTGACATAAAGAGGATTGACGCACAACTCGTGGGGACGGCAAGACTTGGACAGCAGCCCCTTGTCCTGCTGTCACCATAGTTACCCAGTGCCCAGTCAGCGACATGTAACCCCCCTGTCCATGCCTACTCGTCCAAGTGTCTGTGGTGAAATGCACCCTGTCACACACAGAGTTTCTCAAAGAAGCGGTGATGTTATGTGCGACATGCTGGTGGAGCGCAGGCACACCTTTCTTTGAGAAGTAGTGCCGACTGGGCATCTGGTACTGGGGCACTGCGACGGACATAAGGTCTCGAAAATCCTCTGTGTCCACCAGGCGGAAAGGCAGCATTTCTGTAGCCAAGAGCTTGCAGATGGTGAAATTCAACCTCTTAGCTTTCTCATGGCTAGGAGGAAATGGTCTTTTACTTGTCCACATCTGAGGGACCGAGGGCTGGCTATTGTGCTTAGACGGGGTTGATAAGGGTGTCCCCGGCAAACTGCCGGTCTGTGAGGAAGATGCAGGCGGACATGTTAGGTTGCCTTGATCCAAAGGTGGTGCTATCGATGTCGGACAGCGCTCAACACCAGCTGGTGTTACCACCTCCAAAGAAAATGATGACCTGCCAATCACGCTGGCTGTTGCGGGTAAAGAGGTGGCAGGTCTGCGCCCCAAAACAGGTGTGACTGCTGTCCCCCCAGTCACAGAGGATGAAGAGGCCGCGGATGCACAAGATATGGCAGACGGTGGTTGGCCCGGCCGGCTAGGCCGCATTGTAGCACACTGAGCTTCCCACTGCAACTTATGCTTCATGTCCATGTGCCGGTTCATGCATGAAGTACTCAAACTATGTATTTTTTGGCCTCTACTTAGCTTTTGCTGACAAATGTTACAGATAACACGAGTTGGGTCATCTTTATCGATCTGAAAAAATGCCCAGGCTATGCAAGGCTTAGCACCCATGCGACCTGAAGAGCCACCACGACTTGTGGTGAGAGGCAGAGTTGTGTTTGAGGATGCAGTTGTTGACGTGCTTCCAGTACTACGTCTATGTCCAGGAAGGCGCAACCTGACCTCGTCGTCACTAGCATCTTCCTCCACCTCCTCTGCTGACCTCATCTCTTGGCTGACTGTGGGTTGACAGTAAGTGGGATCTCCGACCTCATCATCATCACCCTGTGCGTTATCACACCCGTCGTCCTCAGAGCCAACCTGTTCCTGCCCTGACAAAAAACTAAAGTTGTCGCTCCAATCAGGTATTTGAGTCTTATCATCGTCTTCCTCATTGTCTCCACCAACAGGAGTTACAGTTTGGGAATGAGGGTCTACATTATGGTCAGAACCTTCTGCGTCTGGTCCTGGATCCGACTCATAAAGATTCTGGGCATCAGTGCAGATCATTTCCTCGTCTGGATTCACAGAAGCGCTGGAGTCGACCTCTGATTCCCAGGCTATAGTATGAGTAAACAGCTCTGCAGACTCAACCATCTGTTCTACCTCATACTCAGACGGGCAGCTGGAGATTTGGGAGCTGTGAGGAAGCAAGTGCGATTTGGGTAACACCTTTGAGGACTGGAGTATTTGTGATGTTGAAGTTGATGTGGAGGAGAGCCCACTTAAAGGAGCACTTGATATCCGTTGAAGCACCTGCTGTTTTTGTGCCTCATCTGGAATTTGTAGCGATTGGCGTGGCCGTAAGAAAGGGATCTTATCACATTGTCCGCTAAAAGAAGTAGACATTTTAGTTTGGCTGGAAGATGGTCTTTCTTCTGCAGATGTTACTGTTGCTTTAACACCTACCCCACGGACACAACCTTTTTTCCCCTTCCCAACACGCCTATTCCCCTTTCCACCAGCAGCAGGCCTTTTTCCACTCATTTTCGTGGTTAACTAATTCACAACTCTGGAGTTGTTTGCACAAAAAAACAATGGATGGTAACCGAGCAGAGCTGAGTGGCCAAACTGTGGTATTAGGCCAAAACTATTGGCTGGGTTAGATGCAGAAAAAAATTATTTTGAATTTGCAACCTGATGGAGGTCAGTATAGATGGATTAATAGAACAAGACCCACACACAGCTAGAAGCCCAATATTTTTTCAGAGGTAGATGCAGGAAAAAAATATATTCAGTTTGCAACCTGATGGAGGTCAGTATAGATGGACTAATACAACAAGTCCCACACACAGCTAGAAGCCCAATATTTTTTCAGAGGTAGATGCAGAAAAAAATATATTCAGTTTGCAACCTGATGGAGGTCAGTATAGATGGACTAATACAACAAGTCCCACACACAGCTAGAAGCCCAAATATTTTTTCAGAGGTACTGTAGATGCAGATAAAAATTAGTTTTAATTTGCAACCTGATGGAGGTCAGTATAGATGGACTAATAGAGAAAGTCCGACACACTACTAGAAGGCCAAATATTTTTTCAGAGCTAGATGCAGAAAAAAATTATATTCAGTTTGCAACCTGATGGAGGTCAGTATAGATGGATTAATAGAACAAGACCCACACACAGCTAGAAGCCCAATATTTTTTCAGAGGTAGATGCAGGAAAAAAATTATATTCAGTTTGCAACCTGATGGAGGTCAGTATAGATGGATTAATAGAACAAGACCCACACACAGCTAGAAGCCCAATATTTTTTCAGAGGTAGATGCAGGAAAAAAATATATTCAGTTTGCAACCTGATGGAGGTCAGTATAGATGGACTAATACAACAAGTCCCACACACAGGTAGAAGCCCAAATATTTTTTCAGAGGTACTGTAGATGCAGATAAAAATTAGTTTTAATTTGCAACCTGATGGAGGTCAGTATAGATGGACTAATAGAATGATGCTATGCCCAAAAGATTTTACTTCACTAGGTGCAGTAAAAAAATTGGTATTCTATACACAGGTGGTATATCTTGCAACACAGATAGGCTACTCCACTGACTAACACACTCTGCAATAGGCCAAAAAGGATTAGCTTTGCTAGATTCAGCCAAATGCTGTGAAAAAAACTTGCACAGCACTGGCACAGACCTGCCTGGCAAAAACTGATAGGAACTGATGTAACCTAGTCCTGAAAAGGACTCCAATTACAATTAGTCTTTACTCCCACAACCTATCTATTTAAGAGCACAGACCTCCCTGATAAAAGTCGTAGGAAATGCTGTAACCTAGTCCTTAAAAGGACTGCAATCACAACTATTCCCTACTCCCAAGCTATCTGTAGATTTGTGCGAAAATTGGCTTGAAATTAACAAGGTATAGCGCACACAGCAACAGCGGTGCCGTCTAACACGCAGCTGCAGCAGTGAGAAAATGGTGGCGACGGGGAAAATGGCTTGGTCTTATAGGGCAAGGACATGTGACATACACTGCCAATGACACATGCCCTTGCTTGTGTGAAAAAAAGCACTTCGCTCCGTGTGTGCGCTGCTGATAGGCTGACAGATTGCACCTCCCCACTGCAAAGGCGGGAAAGAGAAAAAAAAATGGAGATCTTCATTGTTCCTGCAGAGATCCATCCCCTGCCCCTCCCCCCACCCCGCTGTACACTCAAACTGCGTATTAACATTAATTTTCATCATTACTGAGAAAAAATCCAGTTATGATTTTGGTGCACGAACAGTTATCGAACATAACCTCGAACAGCCGAATTTTTCTCAAATTGTTCGTGTTCGCCGAACGGCTCGAACACCGCCCAAAACAGCTCGAATTTGAGATTGGCGAACAGTTCGAGTAGAACAACGCTCATCTCTAGTGCAGAAGTCTAGATGAGAATGAAACAGAGCAACAATAAGTGTTTCCTGGGTAAGAAAAAAGCAGATTCTGTAAAAAAAAATTCTACTTATATTATGTAAACTAAGACAAATTAAAGAATTCTGGGTCAAGCAGCAAATCAGCAGCAACCAGTCCTAGCACATAAAATTACTCTTCTTTGGAATAAGAGTAGTTACAGAGATCTCAATGTAAGACAATTTCAGTACATTCTGAATTAGAGAACAATTATGCCTGCAGACCTCAATAAATCCAATGTCCATCACATGTCTGATTGAGGTATCATTAAGGTCCATTTTATGCTAACTTGCTTAAGTAGTATTTATACAAACGGAGTTTCGGGAATAAGTGGAGAAGGAGGGGATGTATGATCTCATAGAACAGATAGCACAATATGTAATAAAGAAGTATAAAACCAATTGTGCAAATTGACTTTATCCTCTAACTGTATATCTTATTTTTTTGTTTCTGTTTATTATCATTTTTCTTTTGGTTGTCTGCGGCCTCCTAGCAACAAGGTAACAATATATTCTTGGAAATTGAAATACTGATGCAATATAACATACAAAGATGCCCTTAGGTAAATGTTTTATGTTGTTAAATGTTTACTCAGTTCTTTAATTAAAAACAATAAAACTAGAACTAGAAAATTAAACGATTTCATGTTGAAGCAATGCCACATTATATAAAAGCAAAGCAATTTCTGTTCAATCATAAAATGCAAGGATATGCAGCTCTTCTTGACTACTGTAGTGTTAAAAGCCTTAAGCAAATCTTTTATAGCCAATTCTAATTGCTTATTTGTGACAAATCCTTGATCACTAAGTCAAAGCCGACGGTAAGCAGTTTACTGCAAAATAAGAAATTTTATCCAGTTAACATTTTGCAATTTTCAGTTGCATTTACTTCTTTATAAATTAATTTATAGGGACATCGGGACAAGTGCGAGTCCTTGGGTGTATTTTTTTTCTGCTGTGTATTTTAAGCAGTTGCAAATCTGTTAGAAAATTTAGCTCATGAATGGGTCAACATCAACAGTAGACCAATCATCTTTATTTCTGCTATGTACGACACTAGGGACATTGTTATAGTGAATGACCACCATTTATCTTTATGTTAAATAATTTCTTAATACATTATCTCTTTATAGTGATGTAAGCATTGTTTTTTTAACATAAATAGCGCCAAACCTTTGTACAAATTGACAACATTCTGGCTATCTGTACTACCACAAGGGGATCTTAGGAATTGAATAAATACAGTTTTATCATTAGGTTCAAAATATGTAGTAAGCTCTCCATAGTGGAAACTGTAGCTAGTTAGAACTTTTTTACTTATGCTTATGGAGCACATGGAGTTTTATGTCAGGAAAATAGATCAAAAGAACTCATATTGCAAAGTAATAAATACTAAGAATGTTGTGAAGAATATTGGAGATATCATTTCATGCAATCATTTGTATCCTATTTGGTATGGGATTATAAACTCTCCTTTCTTTGTGCAGCAGGGACAGGAAACCTGGCTCAGCAGGTTGTCCAGCATTCTCATAGCCTCAAGGAGAAAGCTGGCATCTAACTCAGCAGATGGTCAAGCCTCAAAAAGCTGTGAGTGACGGATTTCACACCTTGAGCCAGCTCATCTCAGGACAAAGGCTTGCTTGCAATATAGAGTCATGCTAAAGTCGAGCTATGAAAGAGACCTTCTAGAACATTCTAGAAACCTAAATTTATTGAAACCTAAATTTATAAGGAGTTATGAAGATACTGTGCATCCTAGCCATACATCGTGTATATTTTCGAGATCTCCAGAACATGGCGAACTCCCGCCTGGGTCTCGATCCGTTATAGCACCCTTGGATGGGGAGATACTTAGAATAGCAAGTAGAAGCCAGGTGGTGAAGCCGTGGTGGTTCTTAATGCATAGCAGGGGCCCTGCCGAATCCGATGGTGCCAAAACCGCCTCCCTTGAACTGTCCATTTAGGAGTTATGACCCATCTTTGGTTTTAGAGTTTTTAGCTGCTAGATGCAAGGGGAGGGGATTTAGATGCAGCCAAGTGGGCAGGAGGGGAGTGACTCCAAGGGGTTAGCCTCTGAACCACACCTTGGGGTAGAGATATGGTGAATAGCCTCCCACCCTCTCTTCAGCTGTTCACAAAAACCCAGTACTTAACATGGCCGATTAATCCATCTGAGCACTTAATATGCTGAAGCATTTTTCCAGGTTTAAATCACTAACGCTAACATCCTAAGTGACACATATCTCCCCTCAACTATTTTACTAGTGACCTTCTTACACAGAAGGGCTACAAGATTATCCAAGGTTGTTTGGGAGGTTATAAAAGATGATCAGATTGGCTTTATGCCATGGAAAATAAATGCAATAAATATACAGAGACTATTTCTAAATATCCAGACTGGGGCAGGTGAGGAGGTGATAGAGCAGTTCATATCTTGGATGCTACATGTGCTTTGAACTCGGTTGAAAGACCATATACGATAGAAGTGTTAAATATCTTAGGCTTTCATGAGATTTTTAGTTTGGATAAGTATAGTATAGGAGGAACAAAGGGCATGTACAAGATTTAATTCTTGAACATTAGAAATGCTCCCATTGAAAAAGGGGACTAGATTGGGTTGTGGCCTGTCAACCCTTTTGTTCCTCTTGTCAATAGGACCATAAATATAAATTAATCACCAAGAACAGGCCATCAAAGGTTTTAAATATGTTTTGGAATTTGGAAAAATGCACAATATTATGTTATTTTTGGGAGATACCAAAGAAACACTTTATAAATTCCAGAAAATATTAAGATACAGGAAAATATATATTTGTACTGTTTTAGCCAGCAGATAGAAAAATATTGAAATTTTATGGTCCTCTGTGGTTGATAGCTTTTAATGGCTAACTGAAAAGATGGTAATAAAAAGGAAGCTTTCAAGACTACACAGGTGTCTTCAGGCATAGTATGACCAGGCATAGTATGCCTGATGAAGAGACCTGAGTAGTCTGGAAAGCTTGCTATTTATTACATTCTTTTCAGTTAGCCATTTAAAATTTATCAACCATTAAGGACTCTCAAATTTTAATATTTTTCTAGGAAGTATTAAGAAGTTTTGAGAGGTTACTGGGAATAGAAATTAATTGAGAAAAATCTATTTTGCTGCCATTAGGTTTCCAATGTGAATTCCAGGTATCAAAAGACTATGTGAAATAACTGGGGATAAGCGTGTCAATAGATTGTATGGATTGGATTATGAAGAACTGTATATCCTCCCACTAATTAAGAAAATGCAACTGAGGGATATATGGAATATGGAGGAAAATGTCTTTCATCATGGCTAATAGAATAGTCCTGCTGAATATGATCTGGCTTCCTTAATTTTCATATTTTCTTTCAAATACACTTGTAAAATTATCCCAAATAGTTTTTAGTATATTGGAGGGCCTTTTCAGGGATCTGTTATGGAAAGGGAAAAAGACAAGAATATGATAAGCTGCATCGCACAAAAGTAAAACCTAAGCAGGGTGGGCTATTCCATCTCCATATAATCATTATATAGCCTCCTACATAAACCATCTAAATGGTTGGGCATCGTATGCATAGGTGAATAATAGGTTGAGTCAGGAAAAGCTAAGTGGAAAAGATTCCAATCACATAAACTGGAGAGGCATAAATTGATAAATAGCAAATATCCTATTCTGAGTTTAATATAAAATGCTTGGTATATTTATAGGAATCAGATAGAGAGACAGGAATTTAGTACTTTTTTTCCTATTTGAAGTAACCAAGAAATTGTAGTATATGAAAAGTTAGAGTGGTTTGGAGAATGGAATAGAAGAGGATTGAGGTGTCTTGTAAGTCTGTATGAAGGGAAAATCTTATGACATGGTACCAAAATGCTACTAAATTAAATATACCAAAAAAAGATTAACTTAAGTACTTTTAATTAAAGTCAGCATGTAGGAGTGTAAGCCTGGGCACAAATCCAACTATAATATAGTTTGAGAAAATCCAAGATTTGTTAGTGAATAATAAACCAAGAAAGGGTATGTCTAGGATTTATAACAGCTTTAGTAAAATCCACACCCCTAACAGAGGTTTGGAAAAAGCATGATAAAATGGAGGCAAGATTTGGTCGCCACTGAACAATAGGTAGCCATCCAAAAACCAATACTGGAATTTTTGCCCTCTTTACAATTTAGAATATCTCAATATTTTCTGCTATACAGAGTATTTTATTCCCCAGCTATCCTGTATCAGTTAATTTACAGAGCTACCCCTAATTGTTAATGTGTCTACTAAATTTAGGTACATGATCCACTTTGTATGGGACTATCTTAAATTTAAATATTAGTGTTATAAATAAGATAAATTATATATTTATTAATACATTACAAATGGCTATAAATAGTGACGAGCGAGCATGCTCACCATTATTCGGTACTTGCCCGAGCATCACAGTGCTCAGCACTCAACAAGTATTTTTGGAATGCTAGGGTCGCAGGCCTGCATTTTTGGCACTGGCACTAATTTTTGGCACTGGCACTAATTCTACTGAATATTTATCCTGGTGATAGCAGTAGTTAGGCAGGCAAAGTTATGGAGAGCGTATACAGCAGAATAAGGTCCATTGCACGTTCTTTTTGCTGTTGTTGCTCATATCCATTGCCCTAGATATCAGGGTTAATAATTAGTGGTGAGCGAGCACTAAAATGCTCGGGTGCTCGAAGCTCAGGCTGAGCTCACCATGATACTTGGGTGCTCGACCTGAGCAACGAGCCCAATGTTAGTCTATGGGAGTCCCGAGCATTTTTGCGGCGGCACCCCCGGCAGTCTGTAGAAAACCTAAAAAGTGCCCAAAACGATAGTGACAGTGTTCAAATGACATGGGGACCGCATGGGGATTGCCCCAGGAAGCATTTATGACCCCCAGGTCACTGCTGTCAACAACGTGGTCAGAGGTATTAAGCCATTTTATGGGCTCACAATAAAACGTTCAAAAACGAAACTGAAATGGTTTTCCTGTGAAATATGTTAAGGAACTTCCTTTCCAGGGTAAAGACTTGTGTATAAGGTAAAATAAATAACCAAAAACAAAAATAGTCCTCCACACCTTGGGCTATGTTCACAAGTAGCATTTTTTATGCGGTTTTGCACTTTTGTATTGCTTTCAACCGTGATAAATGCATTCACCGGGAAATGTCATTTTAACATTTTACAACCTTATCTGGCCATGTGCTGTGTGACACATGCATACAGTGCTGAAAAGACATGGGAACAGCATGGGGAAGACCCCTGGAAGCATCTCTGACACCCAGGTCACTGCCTAAAAGTTTGACCATCAGAAGTGATCCTTGCCGCATCAGAAGATGCAGACTTGCAACTATCCCCGTGCAAGTCCTTGTCCCAGGACAGTGTTCAATTGTACCTCCCCCATTCCTTGCAATGCAAGCGCAAGTATGCAGCCTGCCACCCACCCAACCCCAGGCTGCAATACCATACTGCTTGCTTGCACTTGAAATTGGGCCTTTTATTCATGTGGAGGCGGAATCTGGCCACCACGCCATGGCTGCATCGGCGGCCTGGTATCCATACTTTGTCCTGAGCCGCCCGGCGGCCGGGTGTCCATGCTTGGTCCCCAGCCGCCAGGGGGTGGCCGGGTGTCCATACTCAGTCCCCAGCCACCCCTATTTGAAAGACAGCCTAACCACAAACACATGGACAGATGAATGTGGCCAGGGATGGTCCATCTCACTGACGCCTTCACACTGGGTTAATATTGTGGAAGCCAGCACACAGTTGGACACTGGGATGCAACATGTCCTCCAGACATAAAGGATTGTGGGTCCTGGGTCAATCAGGCTTCAACACAAAGTTCAGAAGGTAGACAGCAGCAGTGGTCGGCCTCCTACACAACGAGTAAATTATTCATGATCATGAGGCCATCCATCTGCTTAGCTTTCTGTTCCTTGGAATGCAAGCGCATGGATGTAGTAGTGGCTAGGCCTGAGGTGGTCAGCGTTTTGGCACATATCCTACCTCCTCAAAGGATCGCTGGATGTTTTCCTGCTACTATCCCAGTTCTATGACTCCCGTTAAAACAAAGCTTCAGGTGATGAATGATGGATGAGGTGGTGGCAAAGGAGAAAGAGCAGGAGGAACAGGGACCATTCACATCAATATCAGGCCAGTCAACCACACATGTATTGTAGGATATGTTTCTGTACCAAAAGGAGCGGTTCGGCTACACAGTTATAGGGAATACAGAGAGTGCAATGCCTACCAAAAATTTCGAGGCACTCCAATGCCCCTTGGAAGTGACATGGAGGTCAGAGGGCCTTAACTAAACTTTTTTTCCATTTATAGCAACTGGGTCTCCTGTACACTGTTGGCCTAAGCAGTGAATGGAAGGCTTTCCAAAAATAATGAGGAACTGCAATGCCCCTTGAAACAGACGTGGATTACAGCGTACTATAAACCTTCTACCCATTATTGGGGAGTGGGTCTCCCTTAGTGTTCGCCTATGCATTGAAAAGCAAAAGCTGACTAAAATTAGGAGGAAATGCAATGCCCGTTATAAGAGTCGTGGAGGTTAGAGGTAATTAAAAACAACATTTCAATGCCCCTTGGAAGAACTGTGGAGTTCAGAGTGGTTTAACAAGACGGTTATAATGCCCCTTGGAAGAGACGTGGAGGTCACAGTAGCTTAACAAGACAGTTTTAATGCCCCTTGGAAGAGTGGTGGAGGTCACAGTAGTTTAACAAGACGGTTTTAATGCCCCTTGGAAGAGATGTGGAGGTCACAGTAGCTTAACAAGACAGTTTTAATGCTCCTTGGAAGAGTGGAGGAGGTCACAGTAGCTTAACAATAGAGATGAGCGGTATTCGACTCGAACTGTTCGCCAATCTCAAATTCGAGCTGTTTTGGGCAGTGTTCGAGCCGTTCGGCGAACACGAACGATTTGAAAAAAATTCGACTGTTCGAGGTTATGTTCGATAACTGTTCGTGCACCAAAATCATAACTGGATTTTTTCTCAGTAATGCTGAAAATTAATGTTAATACGCAGTTTGAGTGTACAGCGGGGCGGGGGGAGGGGCAGGGGATGGATCTCTGCATAAATAATGAAGATATCCATTTTTTTTTCTCTTTCCCGCATTTACAGTGGGGAGGTGCAATCTGTCAGCCTATCAGCAGCGCACACACGGAGCGAATTGCTTTTTTTCACACAAGCAAGGGCATGTGTCATTGGCAGTGTATGTCACATGTCCTTGCCCTATAAGACCCAGCCATTTTCCACGTAGCCACCATTTTCTCACAGCTGCAGCTGCGTGTTAGACGGCACCGCTGTTGCTGTGTGCGCTATACTTTGAGCATTAATTTCAAGCCAATTTTCGCACAAATCTACAGATAGCTTGTGAGTAGGCAATAGTTGTGATTGCAGTCCTTTTGAGGACTAGGTTACATCATTTCCTATGACTTTTATCAGGCAGGTCTGTGCTCTTAAATAGATAGGTTGGGAGTAAAGACTAATTGTAATTGCAGTCCTTTTGAGGGCTAGGTTACATCAGTTCCTATCACTTTTTGCCAGGTAGGTCTGTGCCAGTGCTGTGCAAGTTTTTTTCACAGCATTTGGCTAATTCTAGCTAAGCAAATCCTTTATGGCGTCTTGCAGTGTGTGTTAATCAGTGGAGTAGCCTATCTGTGTTGCAAGCTACACCACCTTTGTATAGAATACAATTTTTTTACTGCACCTAGCCAAGTAAAACCTATTGGGCATAGCATCATTCTATTAGTCCATCTATACTAACCTCCACCAGGTTTCAAATTCAAAATAATTTTTATCTGCATCTAGCTCTGAAAAAATATTTGGGCTTGTAGCAGTGTGTGGGACTTCTTCTATTAGTCCATCTATACTAAAATCCACCAGGTTGCAAATTCAAAATAATTTTTATCTGCATCTAGCTCTGAAAAAATATTTGGGCTTGGGCTTGTAGCAGTGTATGGGACTTGTTATATTCGTCCATCTATACTAACCTCCACCAGGTTTCAAATTCAAAATAATTTTTATCTGTATCTAGCTCTGAAAAAATATTTGGACTTGGGCTTGTAGCAGTGTGTGGAACTTGTTATATTAGTTCATCTATACTAACCTCCACCAGGTTGCAAATTCAAAATTATTTTTATCTGCATCTAGCTCTGAAAAAATATTTGGGCTTGGGCTTGTAGCAGTGTGTGGGACTTGTTCTATTAGTCCATCTATACTCACCTCCACCAGGTTGCAAATTAAAAATAATTTTTATCTGCATCTAGCTCTGAAAAAATATTTGGGCTTGGGCTTGTAGCAGTGTGTGGGACTTGTTCTATTAGTCCATCTATACTAACCTCCACCAGGTTGCAAATTGAAAATAATTTTTATCTGCTTCTAGCTCTGAAAAAATATTTGGGCTTGTAGCAGTGTGTGGGACTTGTTTTATTAGTCCATCTATACTAACCTCCACCAGGTTGCAAATTCAAAATTATTTTTATCTGCATCTAGCTCTGAAAAAATATTTGGGCTTGGGCTTGTAGCAGTGTGTGGGACTTGTTCTATTAGTCCATCTATACTCACCTCCACCAGGTTGCAAATTAAAAATAATTTTTATCTGCATCTAGCTCTGAAAAAATATTTGGGCTTGGGCTTGTAGCAGTGTGTGGTACTTGTTCTATTAGTCCATCTATACTAACCTCCACCAGGTTGCAAATTGAAAATAATTTTTATCTGCATCTAGCTCTGAAAAAATATTTGGGCTTGTAGCAGTGTGTGGGACTTGTTTTATTAGTCCATCTATACTAACCTCCCCCAGGTTGCAAATTCAAAATAATTTTTATCTGCATCTAGCTCTGAAAAAAATATTTGGGCTTGTAGCAGTGTGTGGGACTTGTTCTATTAGTCCATCTATACTAACCTCCACCAGGTTGCAAATTCAAAGTAATTTTTAACTGCATCTAGCTCTGAAAAAATATTTGGGCTTGGGCTTGCAGCAGTGTGAGGGTCTTGTTCTATTAGTCCATCTATACTCACCTCCACCAGGTTGCATATTAAAAATAATTTTTATCTGCATCTAGCTCTGAAAAAATATTTGGGCTTGGGCTTGTAGCAGTGTGAGGGACTTGTTCTATTAGTCCATCTATACTCACCTCCACCAGGTTGAAAATTAAAAATAATTTTTAACTGCATCTAGCTCTGAATACATTTTTTGGCTTGTAACAGTGTGTGGGACTTGTTCTATTAGTCCATCTATACTAACCTCCACCAGGTTGCAAATTCAAAATAATTTTTATCTGAATCTAGCTCTGAAAAAATATTTGGGCTTGTAGCAGTGTGTGGGACTTGTTCTATTAGTCCATCTATGGTAACCTTCACCAGGTTGCAAATTCAAAATAATTTTTATCTGCTTCCAGCTCTGAAAAAATATTTGGGCTTGTAGCAGTGTGTGGGACTTGTTCTAATAGTCCATCTATACTAACCTCCACCAGGTTGCAAATTCAAAAATTTTTCTATCTGCATCTAGCTATGAAAAAATATTTGGGCTTGGGCTTGTAGCAGTGTGTGGGACTTGTTCTATTAGTCCATCTATACTAACCTCCACCAGATGGCAAATTCAAAATAATTTTTATCTGCATCTAGCTCTAAAAAAATATTTGGGCTTGGGCTTGTAGCAGTGTGTGGAACTTGTTCTATTAGTCCATCTATACTAACCTCCGCCAGGTTGCAAATTCAAAATAATTTTAATCTGCATCTAGCTCTGAAAAAATATTTGGGCTTGGGCTTATAGCAGTGTGTGGGACTTGTTCTATTAGTCCATCTATACTCACCTCCACCAGGTTGCAAATTCAAAATAATTTTTATCTGCATCTAGCTCTGAAAAAATATTTGGGCTTGTAGCAGTGTGTGGGACTTGTTCTATTAGTCCATCTATACTAACCTCCACCAGTTTGCAAATTCAAAATAATTTTTATCTGCATCTAGCTCTGAAAAAATATTTGGCTTGGGCTTGTAGCAGTTTGTGGGACTTGTACTATTAGTCCATCTATACTAACCTCCACCAGGTTGCAAATTCAAAATAATTTTTATCTGCATCTAGCCCTGAAAGAATATTTGGGCTTGTGGCAGTGTGTGGGACTTGTTCTAATAGTCCATCTATACTAACCTCCACCAGGTTGCAATTTCAAAATAATTCTTATCTGCATCTAGCTCTGAAAAAATATTTGGGCTTGGTCTTGTAGTAGTGTGTGGGACTTGTTCTATTAGTCCATCTATACTAACCTCCACCAGGTTTCAAATTTAAAATAATTTTTATCTGCATCTAGCTCTGAAAAAATATTTGGGCTTGTAGCAGTGTGTGGGACTTGTTCTATTAGTCCATCTATACTAACCTCCACCAGGTTGCAGATTGAAAATAATTTTTATCTGCATCTAGCTCAGAAAAAATATTTGATCTTATAGCAGTGTGTGGGACTTGTTCTATTAGTCCATCTATACTAAACTCCACCAGGTTTCAAATTCAAAATAATTTTTATCTGCATCTAGCTCTGAAAGAATACTTGGGCTTGTAGCAGTGTGTGGGACTTGTTCTATTAGTCCATCTATACTAACCTCCACCAGGTTGCAAATTCAAAATAATTTTTATCTGCATCTAGCTCTGAAAAAATATTTGGGCTTGTAGCAGTGTGTGGGACTTGTTCTATTAGTCCATCTATGCTAACCTCCACCAGGTTGCAAATTGAAAATAATTTTTATCTGCATCTAGCTCTGATAAAATATTTGGGCTTGGGCTTGTAGGAGTGTGTGGGACTTGTTCTATTAGTCCATCTATACTAACCTACACCAGGTTGCAAATTAAAATTTTTTTTTTTCTGCATCTAGCTCTGAAAAAATATTTGGGCTTGTAGTAGTGTGTAGGACTTGTTCTATTAGTCCATCTATACTAACCTCCACCAGGTTGCAAATTGAAAATAATTTTTATCTGCATCTAGCTCTGAAAAAATATTTGGGCTTGGGCTTGTAGGAGTGTGTGGGAATTGTTCTATTAGTCCATCTATACTAACCTACACCAGGTTGTAAATTAAAATTTTTTTTTTTCTGCATCTAGCTCTGAAAAAATATTTGGGCTTGTAGCAGTGTGTACGATTTGTTCTATTAGTCCATCTATACTAACCTCCACCAGGTTGCAAATTCAAAATAATTTTTATCTGCATCTAGCTCTGAAAAAATATTTGGGCTTGGGCTTGTAGCAGTGTGTGGGTCTTGTTCTATTAGTCCATCTATACTAACCTCCACCAGGTTGCAAATTCAAAATAATTTTTATCTGCATCTAGCTCTGAAAAAATATTTGGGCTTGTAGCAATGTGTGGGACTTGTTCTATTAGTCCATCTATACTAACCTCCACCAGGTTGCAAATTCAAAATAATTTTTATCTGCATCTAGCTCTGAAAAAATATTTTGGCTTGTAGCAGTGTGTGGAACTTGTTCTATTAGTCCATCTATACTAACCTCCACCAGGTTGCAAACTCAAAATAATTTTTATCTGCATCTAGCTCTGAAAAAATATTTGGGCTTGGGCTTTTAGCAGTGTGTAGGACTTGTTGTATTAGTCCATCTATACTAACCTCCACCAGGTTGCAAATTCAAAATAATTTTTATCTGCATGTAGCTCTGAAAAAATATATGGGCTTGGGCTTGTAGCAGTGTGTGGAACTTGTTCTATTAGTCCATCTATACTAACCTCCACCAGGTAGCAAATTAAAAATAATTTTTAGCTGCATCTAGCTCTGAAAAAATATTTGGGCTTGGGCTTGTAGCATTGTGTGGGACTTGTTCTATTAGTCCATCTATACTAACTTCCACCAGTTTGCAAATTCAAAATAATTTTTATCTGCATCTAGCTCTGAAAAAATATTTGGGCTTGTAGCGGTGTGTGGACTTGTTCTATTAGTCCATCTATACTAACCTACACCATGTTGCAAATTAAAATTAATTTTTATCTGCATTCATCTATGAAAAAATATTTGGGCTTGGGCTTGTAGCATTGTGTGGGACTTGTTCTATTAGTCCATTCATACTAACCTCCACCAGGTTGCAAATTCAAAATAAGTTTTATCTGCATCTAGCTCTTAAAAAATATTTGGGCTTGTAGCAGTGTGTGGGACTTGTTCTATTAGTCCATCTATACTAACCTCCACCAGGTTGCAAATTGAAAATCATTTTTATTTGCATTTAGCTCTGAAAAAATATTTGGGCTTGGGGTTGTAGCAGTGTGTGGGACTTGTTCTATTAGTCCATCTAGACTAACCTCCACAAGGTTGCAAATTAAAAATATTTATTTTCTGCATCTAGCTCTGAAAAAATATTTGGGCTTGTAGCAGTGTGTGGGACTTGTTCTATTAGTCCATCTATGCTAACCTCCAACAGGTTACAAATTCAAAATAATTTTTATCTGCATCTAGCTCTGAAAAAATATTTGGGCTTGTAGCAGTGTGTGGGACTTGTTCTATTAGTCCATCTATTTTAACGTCCACCAGGTTGCAAATTCAAAATAATTTTATCTGCATCTAGCTCTGAAAAAATATTTGGGCTTGTAGCAGTGTATGGGACTTGTTCTAATAGTCCATCTATACTAACCTCCACCAGGTTGCAAATTCAAAATAATTTTTATCTGCAACTAGCTTGGAAAAAATATTTGGGCTTGGGCTTGTAGCAGTGTGTGGGACTTGTTCCATTAGTCCATCTATACTAACCTCCACCAGGTTGCAAATTCAAAATAATTTTTATCTGCATCTACCTCTGAAAAAATATTTGGGCTTGGGCTTGTAGCAGTGTGTGGGACTTGTTCTATTAGTCCATCTATACTAACCTCCACCAGGTTGCAAATTCAAAATAATTTTTATTTGCATCTAGCTCTGAAAAAATATTTGGGCTTGTAGCAGTGTGTGGGACTTGTTCTGTTAGTCTATCTATACTAACCTCCACCAGGTTGCAAATTCAAAATAACTTTATCTGCATCTAGCTCTGAAAAAATATTTGGGCTTGTAGTAGTGTGTGGGTCTTGTTCTATTAGTCCATCTATACTAACCTCCACCAGGCTGCAAATTCAAAATAATTTTTATCTGCATCTAGCTCTGAAAAAATATTTGGGCTTGGGCTTGTAGCAGTGTGTGGGACATGTACTATTAGTCCATCTATACTAACCTCCACCAGGTTGCAAATTGAAAATCATTTTTATTTGCATTTAGCTCTGAAAAAATATTTGGGCTTGGGGTTGTAGCAGTGTGTGGGACTTGTTCTATTAGTCCATCTATACTAACCTCCACCAGGTTGCAAATTCAAAATAATTTTTATCTGCATCTAGCTCTGAAAAAATATTTTGGCTTGTAGCAGTGTGTGGAACTTGTTCTATTAGTCCATCTATACTAACCTCCACCAGGTTGCAAACTCAAAATAATTTTTATCTGCATCTAGCTCTGAAAAAATATTTGGGCTTGGGCTTTTAGCAGTGTGTAGGACTTGTTGTATTAGTCCATCTATACTAACCTCCACCAGGTTGCAAATTCAAAATAATTTTTATCTGCATGTAGCTCTGAAAAAATATATGGGCTTGGGCTTGTAGCAGTGTGTGGAACTTGTTCTATTAGTCCATCTATACTAACCTCCACCAGGTAGCAAATTAAAAATAATTTTTAGCTGCATCTAGCTCTGAAAAAATATTTGGGCTTGGGCTTGTAGCATTGTGTGGGACTTGTTCTATTAGTCCATCTATACTAACTTCCACCAGTTTGCAAATTCAAAATAATTTTTATCTGCATCTAGCTCTGAAAAAATATTTGGGCTTGTAGCGGTGTGTGGACTTGTTCTATTAGTCCATCTATACTAACCTACACCATGTTGCAAATTAAAATTAATTTTTATCTGCATTCATCTATGAAAAAATATTTGGGCTTGGGCTTGTAGCATTGTGTGGGACTTGTTCTATTAGTCCATCTATACTAACCTCCACCAGGTTGCAAATTCAAAATAATTTTTATCTGCATCTAGCTCTGAAAAAATATTTGGGCTTGTAGCAGTGTGTGGGACTTGTTCTATTAGTCCATCTATACTAACCTCCACCAGGTTGCAAATTCAAAATAATTTTATCTGCATCTAGCTCTGAAAAAATATTTGGGCTTGTAGCAGTGTGTGGGACTTGTTCTATTAGTCCATCTATACTAACCTGCACCAGGTTGCAAATTCAAAATAATTTTTATCTGCATCTAGCTCTGAAAAAATATTTGGGCTTGGGCTTGTAGCAGTGTGTGGGTCTTGTACTATTAGTCCATCTATACTAACCTCCACCAGGTTGCAAATTCAAAATAATTTTTATCTGCATCTAGCCCTGAAAGAATATTTGGGCTTGCAGCAGTGTGTGGGACTTGTTCTAATAGTCCATCTATACTAACCTCCACCAGGTTGCAATTTCAAAATAATTTTTATCTGCATCTAGCTCTGAAAAAATATTTGGGCTTGGTGTTGTAGCAGTGTGTGGGACTTGTTCTATTAATCCCTCTATACTAACCTCCACCAGGTTTCAAATTCAAAACAATTTTTATCTGCATCTAGCTCTGAAAAAATATTTGGGCTTGTAGCAGTGTGTGGGACTTGTTCTATTAGTCCATCTATACTAACCTCCACCAGGTTGCAGATTGAAAATAATTTTTATCTGCATCTAGCTCAGAAAAAATATTTGGTCTTGTAGCAGTGTGTGGGACTTGTTCTATTAGTCCATCTATACTAACCTCCACCAGGTTTCAAATTCAAAATAATTTTTATCTGCATCTAGCTCTGAAAAAATATTTGGGCTTGTAGCAGTGTGTGGGACTTGTTCTATTAGTCCATCTATACTAACCTCCACCAGGTTGCAAATTCAAAATAATTTTTATCTGCATCTAGCTCTGAAAAAATATTTGGGCTTGTAGCAGTGTGTGGGACTTGTTCCATTAGTCCATCTATACTAACCTCCACCAGGTTACAAATTGAAAATCATTTTTATCTGCATCTAGCTCTGAAAAAATATTTGGGCTTGGGGTTGTAGCAGTGTGTGGGACTTGTTCTATTAGTCCATCTAGACTAACCTCCACAAGGTTGCAAATTAAAAATATTTATTTTCTGCATCTAGCTCTGAAAAAATATTTGGGCTTGTAGCAGTTTGTGGGACTTGTTCTATTAGTCCATCTATGCTAACCTCCAACAGGTTGCAAATTCAAAATAATTTTTATCTGCATCTAGCTCTGAAAAAATATTTGGGCTTGTAGCAGTGTGTGGGACTTGTTCTATTCGTCCTTCTATACTAACCTCCACCAGGTTGCAAATTCAAAATAATTTTATCTGCATCTAGCTCTGAAAAAATATTTGGGCTTGTAGCAGTGTGTGGGACTTGTTCTATTCGTCCATCTATACTAACCTCCACCAGGTTGCAAATTCAAAATAATTTTTATCTGCATCTAGCTCTGAAAAAATATTTGGGCTTGGGCTTGTAGCAGTGTGTGGTGCTTGTTCCATTAGTCCATCTATACTAACCTCCACCAGGTTGCAAATTGAAAATAATTTTTATCTGCATCTAGCTCTGAAAAAATATTTTTGCTTGGGCTTGTAGCAGTGTGTGGGACTTGTTCTATTAGTCCATCTATACTAACCTCCACCAGGTTGCAAATTCAAAATAATTTTTATCTGCATCTAGCCCTGAAAGAATATTTGGGCTTGCAGCAGTGTGTGGGACTTGTTCTAATAGTCCATCTATACTAACCTCCACCAGGTTGCAATTTCAAAATAATTTTATCTGCATCTAGCTCTGAAAAAATATTTGGGCTTGTAGCAGTGTGTGGGACTTGTTCTATTAGTCCATCTATACTAACCTCCACCAGGTTGCAAATTCAAAATAATTTTTATCTGCATCTAGCTCTGAAAAAATATTTGGGCTTGGGCTTGTAGCAGTGTGTGGGACTTGTTCCATTAGTCCATCTATACTAACCTCCACCAGGTTGCAAATTCAAAATAATTTTTATCTGCATCTAGCTCTGAAAAAATATTTGGGCTTGGGCTTGTAGCAGTGTGTGGGACTTGTTCTATTAGTCCATCTATACTAACCTCCACCAGGTTGCAAATTCAAAATAATTTTTATCTGCATCTAGCTCTGAAAAAATATTTGGGCTTGTAGCAGTGTGTGGGACTTGTTCTATTAGTCCATCTATACTAACCTCCACCAGGTTGCAAATTCAAAATAATTTTATCTGCATCTAGCTCTGAATAAATATTTGGGCTTGTAGCAGTGTGTGGGATTTGTTCTATTAGTCCATCTATACTAGCCTGCACCAGGTTGCAAATTCAAAATAATTTTTATCTGCATCTAGCTCTGAAAAAATATTTGGGCTTGGGCTTGTAGCAGTGTGTGGGACTTGTACTATTAGTCCATCTATACTAACCTCCACCAGGTTGCAAATTCAAAATAATTTTTATCTGCATCTAGCCCTGAAAGAATATTTGGGCTTGCAGTAGTGTGTGGGACTTGTTCTAATAGTCCATCTATACTAACCTCCACCAGGTTGCAATTTTAAAATAATTTTTATCTGCATCTAGCTCTGAAAAAATATTTGGGCTTGGTGTTGTAGCAGTGTGTGGGACGTGTTCTATTAATCCCTCTATACTAACCTCCACCAGGTTTCAAATTCAAAACAATTTTTGTCTGCATCTAGCTCTGAAAAAATATTTGGGCTTGTAGCAGTGTGTGGGACTTGTTCTATTAGTCCATCTATACTAACCTCCACCAGGTTGCAGATTGAAAATAATTTTTATCTGCATCTAGCTCAGAAAATATATTTGGTCTTGTAGCAGTGTGTGGGACTTGTTCTATTAGTCCATCTATACTAACCTCCACCAGGTTGCAAATTCAAAATAATTTTTATCTGCATCTAGCTCTGAAAAAATATTTGGGCTTGTAGCAGTGTGTGGGACTTGTTCTATTAGTCCATCTATACTAACCTCCACCAGGTTGCAAATTCAAAATAATTTTTATCTGCATCTAGCTCTGAAAAAATATTTGGGCTTGTAGCAGTGTGTGGGACTTGTTCCATTAGTCCATCTATACTAACCTCCACCAGGTTACAAATTGAAAATCATTTTTATCTGCATCTAGCTCTGAAAAAATATTTGGGCTTGGGGTTGTAGCAGTGTGTGGGACTTGTTCTATTAGTCCATCTAGACTAACCTCCACAAGGTTGCAAATTAAAAATATTTATTTTCTGCATCTAGCTCTGAAAAAATATTTGGGCTTGTAGCAGTTTGTGGGACTTGTTCTATTAGTCCATCTATGCTAACCTCCAACAGGTTGGAAATTCAAAATAATTTTTATCTGCATCTAGCTCTGAAAAAATATTTGGGCTTGTAGCAGTGTGTGGGACTTGTTCTATTCGTCCTTCTATACTAACCTCCACCAGGTTGCAAATTCAAAATAATTTTATCTGCATCTAGCTCTGAAAAAATATTTGGGCTTGTAGCAGTGTGTGGGACTTGTTCTATTCGTCCATCTATACTAACCTCCACCAGGTTGCAAATTCAAAATAATTTTTATCTGCATCTAGCTCTGAAAAAATATTTGGGCTTGGGCTTGTAGCAGTGTGTGGGGCTTGTTCCATTAGTCCATCTATACTAACCTCCACCAGGTTGCAAATTGAAAATAATTTTTATCTGCATCTAGCTCTGAAAAAATATTTTTGCTTGGGCTTGTAGCAGTGTGTGGGACTTGTTCTATTAGTCCATCTATACTAACCTCCACCAGGTTGCAAATTCAAAATAATTTTTATCTGCATCTAGCTCTGAAAAAATATTTGGGCTTGTAGCAGTGTGTGGGACTTGTTCTATTAGTCCATCTATACAAACCTCCACCAGGTTGCAAATTAAAAATAATTTTATCTGCATCTAGCTCTGAAAAAATATTTGGGCTTGTAGCAGTGTGTGGGACTTGTTCTATTAGTCCATCTATACTAACCTGCACCAGGTTGCAAATTCAAAATAATTTTTATCTGCATCTAGCCCTGAAAGAATATTTGGGCTTGCAGCAGTGTGTGGGACTTGTTCTAATAGTCCATCTATACTAACCTCCACCAGGTTGCAATTTCAAAATAATTTTATCTGCATCTAGCTCTGAAAAAATATTTGGGCTTGTAGCAGTGTGTGGGACTTGTTCTATTAGTCCATCTATACTAACCTCCACCAGGTTGCAAATTCAAAATAATTTTTATCTGCATCTAGCTCTGAAAAAATATTTGGGCTTGGGCTTGTAGCAGTGTGTGGGACTTGTTCTATTAGTCCATCTATACTAACCTCCACCAGGTTGCAAATTCAAAATAATTTTTATCTGCATCTAGCTCTGAAAAAATATTTGGGCTTGTAGCAGTGTGTGGGACTTGTTCTATTAGTCCATCTATACTAACCTCCACCAGGTTGCAAATTCAAAATAATTTTATCTGCATCTAGCTCTGAATAAATATTTGGGCTTGTAGCAGTGTGTGGGATTTGTTCTATTAGTCCATCTATACTAACCTGCACCAGGTTGCAAATTCAAAATAATTTTTATCTGCATCTAGCTCTGAAAAAATATTTGGGCTTGGGCTTGTAGCAGTGTGTGGGACTTGTACTATTAGTCCATCTATACTAACCTCCACCAGGTTGCAAATTCAAAATAATTTTTATCTGCATCTAGCCCTGAAAGAATATTTGGGCTTGCAGCAGTGTGTGGGACTTGTTCTAATAGTCCATCTATACTAACCTCCACCAGGTTGCAATTTTAAAATAATTTTTATCTGCATCTAGCTCTGAAAAAATATTTGGGCTTGGTGTTGTAGCAGTGTGTGGGACTTGTTCTATTAATCCCTCTATACTAACCTCCACCAGGTTTCAAATTCAAAACAATTTTTATCTGCATCTAGCTCTGAAAAAATATTTGGGCTTGTAGCAGTGTGTGGGACTTGTTCTATTAGTCCATCTATACTAACCTCCACCAGGTTGCAGATTGAAAATAATTTTTATCTGCATCTAGCTCAGAAAATATATTTGGTCTTGTAGCAGTGTGTGGGACTTGTTCTATTAGTCCATCTATACTAACCTCCACCAGGTTTCAAATTCAAAATAATTTTTATCTGCATCTAGCTCTGAAAAAATATTTGGGCTTGTAGCAGTGTGTGGGACTTGTTCTATTAGTCCATCTATACTAACCTCCACCAGGTTGCAAATTCAAAATAATTTTTATCTGCATCTAGCTCTGAAAAAATATTTGGGCTTGTAGCAGTGTGTGGGACTTGTTCCATTAGTCCATCTATACTAACCTCCACCAGGTTACAAATTGAAAATAATTTTTATCTGCATCTAGCTCTGAAAAAATATTTGGGCTTGGGGTTGTAGCAGTGTGTGGGACTTGTTCTATTAGTCCATCTAGACTTACCTCCACAAGGTTGCAAATTAAAAATATTTATTTTCTGCATCTAGCCCTGAAAAAATATTTGGGCTTGAAGCAGTTTGTGGGACTTGTTCTATTAGTCCATCTATGCTAACCTCCAACAGGTTGCAAATTCAAAATAATTTTTATCTGCATCTAGCTCTGAACAAATATTTGGGCTTGTAGCAGTGTGTGGGACTTGTTCTATTCGTCCTTCTATACTAACCTCCACCAGTTTGCAAATTCAAAATAATTTTATCTGCATCTAGCTCTGAAAAAATATTTGGGCTTGTAGCAGTGTGTGGGACTTGTTCTATTCGTCCATCTATACTAACCTCCACCAGGTTGCAAATTCAAAATAATTTTTATCTGCATCTAGCTCTGAAAAAATATTTGGGCTTGGGCTCGTAGCAGTGTGTGGGACTTGTTCCATTAGTCCATCTATACTAACCTCCACCAGGTTGCAAATTCAAAATAATTTTTATCTGCATCTAGCTCTGAAAAATTTTTTTGCTTGGGCTTATAGCAGTGTGTGGGACTTGTTCTATTAGTCCATCTATACTAACCTCCACCAGGTTGCAAATTCAAAATAATTTTTATCTGCATCTAGCTCTGAAAAAATATTTGGGCTTGTAGCAGTGTGTGGTACTTGTTCTATTAGTCCATCTATACTAACCTCCACCAGGTTGCAAATTAAAAATAATTTTATCTGCATCTAGCTCTGAAAAAATATTTGGGCTTGTAGCAGTGTGTGGGACTTGTTCTATTAGTCCATCTATACTAACCTGCACCAGGTTGCAAATTCAAAATAATTTTTATCTGCATCTAGCTCTGAAAAAATATTTGGGCTTGGGCTTGTAGCAGTGTGTGGGACTTGTACTATTAGTCCATCTATACTAACCTCCACCAGGTTGCAAATTCAAAATAATTTTTATCTGCATCTAGCCCTGAAAGAATATTTGGGCTTGCAGCAGTGTGTGGGACTTGTTCTAATAGTCCATCTATACTAACCTCCACCAGGTTGCAATTTCAAAATAATTTTTATCTGCATCTAGCTCTGAAAAAATATTTGGGCTTGGTGTTGAAGCAGTGTGTGGGACTTGTTCTATTAATCCATCTATACTAACCTCCACCAGGTTTCAAATTCAAAATAATTTTTATCTGCATCTAGCTCTGAAAAAATATTTGGGCTTGTAGCAGTGTGTGGGACTTGTTCTGTTAGTCCATCTATACTAACCTCCACCAGGTTGCAGATTGAAAATATTTTTTATCTGCATCTAGCTCAGAAAAAATATTTGGTCTTGTAGCAGTGTGTGGGACTTGTTCTATTAGTCCATCTATACTAACCTCCACCAGGTTTCAAATTCAAAATAATTTTTACCTGCATCTAGCTCTGAAAAAATATTTGGGCTTGTAGCAGTGTGTGGGACTTGTTCTATTAGTCCATCTATACTAACCTCCACAAGGTTGCAAATTCAAAATAATTTTTATCTGCATCTAGCTCTGAAAAAATATTTGGGCTTGTAGCAGTGTGTGGGACTTGTTCTATTAGTCCATCTATACTAACCTACAACAGGTTGCAAATTGAAAATCATTTTTATCTGCATCTAGCTCTGAAAAAATATTTGGTCTTGGGGTTGTGGCAATGTGTGGGACTTGTTCTATTAGTCCATCTAGACTAACCTCCACAAGGTTGCAAATTAAAAATATTTATTTTCTGCATCTAGCTCTGAAAAAATATTTGGGCTTGTAGCAGTTTGTGGGACTTGTTCTATTAGTCCATCTATGCTAACCTCCAACAGGTTGCAAATTAAAAATAATTTTTATCTGCATCTAGCTCTGAAAAAATATTTGGGCTTGTAGCAGTGTGTGGGACTTGTTCTATTGGTCCTTCTATACTAACCTCCACCAGGTTGCAAATTCAAAATAATTTTATCTGCATCTAGCTCTGAAAAAATATTTGGGCTTGTAGCAGTGTGTGGGACTTATTCTATTCGTCCATCTATACTAACCTCCACCAGGTTGCAAATTCAAAATAATTTTTATCTGCATCTAGCTCTGAAAAAATATTTGGGCTTGGGCTTGTAGCAGTGTGTGGGTCTTGTTCTATTAGTCCATCTATACTATCCTCCACCAGGTTGCAAATTCAACATAATTTTTATCTGCATCTAGCTCTGAAAAAATATTTGGGCTTGTAGCAGTGTGTGGGACTTGTTCTATTAGTGCATCTATACTAACCTCCACCAGGTTGCAAATTAAAAATAATTTTATCTGCATCTAGCTCTGAAAAAATATTTGGGCTTGTAGCAGTGTGTGGGACTTGTTCTATTAGTCCATCTATACTAACCTCCACCAGGTTGCAAATTCAAAATAATTTTATCTGCATCTAGCTCTGAAAAAATATTTGGGCTTGGGCTTGTAGCTGTGTGTGTGACTTGTTCTATAAGTCATCTATACCAACCTCCACCAGATGGCAAATTCAAAATAATTTTTATATGCATCTAGCTCTGAAAAAATATTTGGGCTTGGGCTTGTAGCAGTGTGTGGGACTTGTACTATTAGTCCATCTATACTAACCTCCACCAGGTTGCAAATTCAAAATAATTTTTATCTGCATCTAGCTCTGAAAAAATATTTGGGCTTGGGCTTGTAGCAGTGTGTGGGACTTGTTCCATTAGTCCATCTATACTAACCTCCACCAGGTTGCAAATTCAAAATAATTTTTATCTGCATCTAGCTCTGAAAAAATATTTGGGCTTGGGCTTGTAGGAGTGTGTGGGATTTGTTCTATTAGTCCATCTATACTAACCTCCACCAGGTTGCAAATTCAAAATAATTTTTATCTGCATCTAGCTCTGAAAAAATATTTGGGCTTATAGCAGTGTGTGGGACTTGTTCTATTAGTCCATCTATACTAACCTCCACCAGGTTGCAAATTCAAAATTATTTTATCTGCATCTAGCTCTGAAAAAATATTTGGGCTTGTAGCAGTGTGTGGGACTTGTTCTATTCGTCCATCTATACTAACCTCCACCAGGTTGCAAATTCAAAATAATTTTTATCTGCATCTAGCTCTGAAAAAATATTTGGGCTTGGGCTTATAGCTGTGTGTGAGACTTGTTCTATAAGTCCATCTATACTAACCTCCACCAGATGGCAAATTCAAGATAATTTTTTTCTGCATCTAGCTCTGAAAAAATATTTGGGCTTGGGCTTGTAGCAGTGTGTGGGACTTGTACTATTAGTCCATCTATATTAACCTCCACCAGGTTGCAAATTCAAAATAATTTTTATCTGCATCTAGCCCTGAAAGAATATTTGGGCTTGCAGCAGTGTGTGGGACTTGTTCTAATAGTCCATCTATACTAACCTCCACCAGGTTGCAATTTCAAAATAATTTTTATCTGCATCTAGCTCTGAAAAAATATTTGGGCTTGATGTTGTAGCTGTGTGTGGGACTTGTTCTATTAATCCATCTATACTAACCTCCAGCAGGTTTCAAATTCAAAATAATTTTTATCTGCATCTAGCTCTGAAAAAATATTTGGGCTTGTAGCAGTGTGTGGGACTTGTTCTATTAGTCCATCTATACTAACCTCCACCAGGTTGCAGATTGAAAATAATTTTTATCTGCATCTAGCTCAGAAAAAATATTTGGGCTTGTAGCAGTGTTTGGGACTTGTTCTATTAGTCCATCTATACTACCCTCCACCAGGTTTCAAATTCAAAATAATTTTTATCTGCATCTAGCTCTGAAAAAATATTTGGGTTTGTAGCAGTGTGTGGGACTTGATCTATTAGTCCATCTAGACTAACCTGCACCAGGTTGCAAATTGAAAATAATTTTTATCTGCATCTAGCTCTGAAAAAATATTTGGGCTTGAGCTTGTAGCAGTGTGTGGGACTTGTTCTATTAGTCCATCTATACTAACCTCCACCAGGTTGCAGATTGAAAATAATTTTTATCTGCATCTAGCTCAGAAAAAATATTTGGGCTTGTAGCAGTGTTTGGGACTTGTTCTATTAGTCCATCTATGCTATCCTCCACCAGGTCGCAAATTCAAAATAATTTTTATCTGCATCTAGCTCTGAAAAAATATTTGGGCTTGTAGCAGTGTGTGGTATTTGTTCTTTTAGTCCATCTATGCTAACCTCCACCAGGTTGCAAATTAAAAATAATTTTTATCTGCATCTAGCTCTGAAAAAATATTTGGGCTTGTAGCAGTGTGTGGGACTTGTTCTATTAGTCAATCTATACTAACCTCCACCAGGTTGCAAATTCAAAATAATTTTTATCTGCATCTAGCTCTGAAAAAATATTTTGGCTTGGGTTTGTAGCAGTGTGACGTACTTGTTCTAGTAGTCCATCTATACTAACCTCCACCAGGTTGCAAACTAAAAATATTCTTATCTGCATCTAGCTCTGAAAAAATATTTGGGCTTGTAGCAGTGTGTGGGACTTGTTCTATTAGTCCATGTATGCTAACCTCCACCAGGTTGCAAATTAAAAATAGTTTTTATCTGCATCTAGCTCTGAAAAAATATTTGGGCTTGTAGCAGTATGTGGGACTGCTTCTATTAGTCCATCTATACTAATCTCCACCAGGTTGCAAATTCAAAATAATTTTTATCTGCATCTAGCTCTGAAAAAATATTTGGGCTTGTAGCAGTGTGTGGGACTTTTTCTATTAGTCCATCTATGCTAACCTCCACCACGTTGCAAATTGAAAATAATTTTTATCTGCATCTAGCTCTGAAAAAATATTTGGGCTTGGGCTTGTGGGAGTGTGTGGGACTTGTTCTATTAGTCCATCTATACTAACCTACACCAGGTTGCAAATTAAAAATAATTTTTATCTGCATCTAGCTCTGAAAAAATATTTGGGCTTGTAGCAGTGTGTGGGACTTGTTCTATTAGTCCATCTATACTAACCTCCACCAGGTTACAAATTGAAAATCATTTTTATCTGCATCTAGCTCTGAAAAAATATTTGGGTTTGGGGTTGTAGCAGTGTGTGGGACTTGTTCTATTAGTCCATCTAGACTAACCTCCACAAGGTTGCAAATTAAAAATATTTATTTTCTACATCTAGCTCTGAAAAAATATTTGGGCTTGTAGCAGTGTGTGGGACTTGTTCTATTGGTCCTTCTATACTAACCTCCACCAGGTTGCAAATTCAAAATAATTTTATCTACATCTAGCTCTGAAAAAATATTTGGGCTTGTAGCAGTGTGTGGGACTTGTTCTATTCGTCCATCTATACTAACCTCCACCAGGTTGCAAATTCAAAATAATTTTTATCTGCATCTAGCTCTGAAAAAATATTTGGGCTTGGGCTTGTAGCAGTGTGTTGGACTTGTTCCATTAGTCCATCTATACTAACCTCCACCAGGTTGCAAATTCAAAATAATTTTTATCTGCATCTAGCTCTGAAAAAATATTTGGGCTTGGGCTTGTAGCAATGTGTGGGACTTGTTCTATTAGTCCATCTATACTAACCTCCACCAGGTTGCAAATTCAAAATAATTTTTATCTGCATCTAGCTCTGAAAAAATATTTGGGCTTGTAGCAGTGTGTGGGACTTGTTCTATTAGTCCATCTATACTAACCTTCACCAGGTTGCAAATTAAAAATAATTTTATCTGCATCTAGCTCTGAAAAAATATTTGGGCTTGTAGCAGTGTGTGGGACTTGTTCTATTAGTCCATCTATACTAACCTCCACCAGGTTGCAAATTCAAAATAATTTTATCTACATCTAGCTCTGAAAAATTATTTGGGCTTGGGCTTGTAGCTGTGTGTGTGACTTGTTCTATAAGTCCATCTATACCAACCTCCACCAGATGGCAAATTCAAAATAATTTTTATCTGCATCTAGCTCTGAAAAAATATTTGGGCTTGGGCTTGTAGCAGTGTGTGGGACTTGTACTATTAGTCCATCTATACTAACCTCCACCAGGTTGCAAATTCAAAATAATTTTTATCTGCATCTAGCCCTGAAAGAATATTTGGGCTTGTAGCAGTGTGTGGGACTTGTTCTAATAGTCCATCTATACTAACCTTCACCAGGTTGTAAATTCGAAATAATTTTATCTGCATCTAGCTCTGAAAAAATATTTGGGCTTGTAGCAGTGTGTGGGACTTATTCTATTAGTCCATCTATACTAACCTCCACCAGGTTGCAAATTCAAAATAATTTTTATCTGCATCTAGCTCTGAAAAAATATTTGGGCTTGGGCTTGTAGCAGTGTGTGGGACTTGTTCCATTAGTCCATCTATACTAACCTCCACCAGGTTGCAAATTCAAAATAATTTTTATCTGCATCTAGCTCCGAAAAAATATTTGGGCTTGGGCTTTTAGCAGTGTGTTGGACTTGTTCTATTAGTCCATCTATACTAACCTCCACCAGGTTGCAAATTCAAAATAATTTTTATCTGCATCTAGCTCTGAAAAAATATTTGGGCTTGTAGCAGTGTGTGGGACTTGTTCTATTAGTCCATCTAGACTAACCTCCACCAGGTTGCAAATTCAAAATAATTTTTATCTGCATCTAGCTCTGAAAAAATATTTGGGCTTGTAGCAGTGTGTGGGACTTGTTCTATTAGTCCATCTAGACTAACCTCCACAAGGTTGCAAATTAAAAATATTTATTTTCTGCATCTAGCTCTGAAAAAATATTTGGGCTTGTAGCAGTGTGTGGGACTTGTTCTATTAGTCCATCTATGCTAACCTCCAACAGGTTAAAAATTCAAAATAATTTTTATCTGCATCTAGCTCTAAAAAATATTTGGGCTTGTAGCAGTGTGTGGGACTTGTTCTATTGGTCCATCTATACTAACCTCCACCAGGTTGCAAATTCAAAATAATTTTTATCTGCATCTAGCTCTGAAAAAATATTTGGGCTTGTAGCAGTGTGTGGGACTTGTTCTATTAGTCCATCTAGACTAACCTCCACCAGGTTGCAAATTCAAAATAATTTTTATCTGCATCTAGCTCTGAAAAAATATTTGGGCTTGTAGCAGTGTGTGGGACTTGTTCTATTAGTCCATCTAGACTAACCTCCACAAGGTTGCAAATTAAAAATATTTATTTTCTGCATCTAGCTCTGAAAAAATATTTGGGCTTGTAGCAGTGTGTGGGACTTGTTCTATTGGTCCATCTATACTAACCTCCACCAGGTTGCAAATTCAAAATAATTTTATCTGCATCTAGCTCTGAAAAAATATTTGGGCTTGTAGCAGTGTGTGGGACTTGTTCTATTAGTCCATCTATACTAACCTCCACCAGGTTGCAAATTAAAAATAATTTTATCTGCATCTAGCTCTGAAAAAATATTTCGGCTTGTAGCAGTGTGTGGGACTTGTTCTATTAGTCCATCTATACTAACCTCCACCAGGTTGCAAATTCAAAATAATTTTTATCTGCATCTAGCTCTGAAAAAATATTTGGGCTTGGGCTTGTAGCTGTGTGTGTGACTTGTTCTATAAGTCCATCTATACCAACCTCCACCAGATGGCAAATTCAAAATAATTTTTATCTGTATCTAGCTCTGAAAAAATATTTGGGCTTGGGCTTGTAGCAGTGTGTGGGACTTGTTCTATTAGTCCATCTATACTAACCTCCACCAGGTTGCAAATTCAAAATAATTTTTATCTGCATCTAGCTCTGAAAAAATATTTGGGCTTGTAGCAGTGTGTGGGACTTGTTCTATTAGTCCATCTATACTAACCTCCACCAGGCTGCAAACTCAAAATAATTTTATCTGCATCTAGCTCTGAAAAAATATTTGGGCTTGTAGCAGTGTGTGGGACTTGTTCTATTAGTCCATCTATACTAACCTCCACCAGATTGCAAATTCAAAATAATTTTTATCTGCATCTAGCTCTGAAAAAATATTTGGGCTTGGGCTTGTAGCTGTGTGTGTGACTTGTTCTATAAGTCCATCTATACTAACCTCCACCAGATGTCAAATTCAAAATAATTTTTATCTGCATCTAGCTCTGAAAAAATATTTGGGCTTGGGCTTGTAGCAATGTGTGGGACTTGTACTATTAGTCCATCTATACTAACCTCCACCAGGTTGCAAATTTAAAATAATTTTTATCTGCATCTAGCCCTGAAAGAATATTTGGGCTTGTAGCAGTGCGTGGGACTTGTTCTAATAGTCCATCTATATTAACCTCCACCAGGTTGCAATTTCAAAATAATTTTTATCTGCATCTAGCTCTGAAAAAATATTTGGGCTTGGTCTTGTAGTAGTGTGTAGGACTTGTTCTATTAATCCATCTATACTAACCTCCACCAGGTTTCAAATTCAAAATAATTTTTATCTGCATCTAGCTCTGAAAAAATATTTGGGCTTGTAGCAGTGTGTGGGACTTGTGCTATTAGTCCATCTATACTAACCTCCACCAGGTTGCAGACTGAAAATAATTTTTATCTGCATCTAGCTCAGAAAAAATATTTGGGATTGTAGCAGTGTGTGGGACTTGTTCTATTCGTCCATCTATACTAACCTCCACCAGGTTGCAAATTCAAAATAATTTTTATCTGCATGTAGCTCTGAAAAAATATTTGGGCTTGTAGCAGTGTGTGGGACTTGTTCTATCAGTCCATCTATACTAACCTCCACCAGGTTGCAAATTCAAAGTAATTTTTATCTGCATCTAGCTCTGAAAAAATATTTGGGCTTGTAGCAGTGTGTGGGACTTGTTCTATTAGTCCATCTATACTAACCTACACCAGGTTGCAAATTGAAAATAATTTTTATCTGCATCTAGCTCTGAAAAAATATTTGGGCTTGTAGCAGTGTGTGGGATTTGTTCTTTTCGTCCATCTATGCTAAACTCCACCAGGTTGCAAATTAAAAATAATTATTATCGGCATCTAGCTCTGAAAAAATATTTGGGCTTGTAGCAGTGTGTGGGACTTGTACTATTAGTCCATCTATACTAACCTCCACCAGGCTGCAAACTCAAAATAATTTTATCTGCATCTAGCTCTGAAAAAATATTTGGGCTTGTAGCAGTGTGTGGGACTTGTTCTATTAGTCCTTCTATACTAACCTCCACCAGATTGCAAATTCAAAATAATTTTTATCTGCATCTAGCTCTGAAAAAATATTTGGGCTTGGGCTTGTAGCTGTGTGTGTGACTTGTTCTATAAGTCCATCTATACTAACCTCCACCAGATGGCAAATTCAAAATAATTTTTATCTGCATCTAGCTCTGAAAAAATATTTGGGCTTGGGCTTGTAGCAGTGTGTGGGACTTGTACTATTAGTCCATCTATACTAACCTCCACCAGGTTGCAAATTTAAAATAATTTTTATCTGCATCTAGCCCTGAAAGAATATTTGGGCTTGTAGCAGTGTGTGGGACTTGTTCTAATAGTCCATCTATACTAACCTCCACCAGGTTGCAATTTCAAAATAATTTTTAGCTGCATCTAGCTCTGAAAAAATATTTGGGCTTGGTCTTGTAGTAGTGTGTAGGACTTGTTCTATTAATCCATCTATACTAACCTCCACCAGGTTTCAAATTCAAAATAATTTTTATCTGCATCTAGCTCTGAAAAAATATTTGGGCTTGTAGCAGTGTGTGGGACTTGTTCTATTAGTCCATCTATACTAACCTCCACCAGGTTGCAGACTGAAAATAATTTTTATCTGCATCTAGCTCAGAAAAAATATTTGGGATTGTAGCAGTGTGTGGGACTTGTTCTATTCGTCCATCTATACTAACATCCACCAGGTTGCAAATTCAAAATAATTTTTATCTGCATGTAGCTCTGAAAAAATATTTGGGCTTGTAGCAGTGTGTGGGACTTGTTCTATAAGTCCATCTATACTAACCTCCACCAGGTTGCAAATTCAAAGTAATTTTTATCTGCATCTAGCTCTGAAAAAATATTTGGGCTTGTAGCAGTGTGTGGGACTTGTTCTATTAGTCCATCTATACTAACCTACACCAGGTTGCAAATTGAAAATAATTTTTATCTGCATCTAGCTCTGAAAAAATATTTGGGCTTGTAGCAGTGTGTGGGATTTGTTCTTTTCGTCCATCTATGCTAACCTCCACCAGGTTGCAAATTAAAAATAATTATTATCGGCATCTAGCTCTGAAAAAATATTTGGGCTTGTAGCAGTGTGTGGGACTTGTTCTATTAGTCCATCTATACTAACCTCCACCAGGTTGCAAATTCAAAATAATTTTTATCTGCATCTAGCTCTGAAAAAATATTTTGGCTTGGGTTTGTAGCAGTGTGTGGGACTTGTTCTATTACTCCATCTATACTAACCTCCACCAGGTTGCAAATTAAAAATATTTATTTTCTGCTTCTAGCTCTGAAAAAATATTTGGCCTTGTAGCAGTGTGTGGGACTTGTTCTATTAGTCCATCTATGCTAACCTCCACCAGGGTGCAAATTAAACATAGTTTTTATCTGCATCTAGCTCTGAAAAAATATTTGGGCTTGTAGCAGTATGTGGAACTGATTCTATTAGTCTATCTATGCTAACCTCCACAAGGTTGCAAATTCAAAATAATTTTTATCTGCATCTAGCTCTGAAAAAATATTTGGCCTTGTAGCAGTGTGTGGGACTTGTTCTATTGGTCCATCTATGCTAACCTCCACCAGGGTGCAAATTAAACATAGTTTTTATCTGCATCTAGCTCTGAAAAAAATATTTTGGCTTGTAGAAGTGTGTGGAACTTGTTCTATTAGTCCATCTATACTAACCTCCACCTGGTTGCAAACTCAAAATAATTTTTATCTGCATCTAGCTCTGAAAAAATATTTGGGCTTGGGCTTTTAGCAGTGTGTGGGACTTGTTGTATTAGTCCACCTATACTAACCTCCACCAGGTTGCAAATTCAAAATAATTTTTATCTGCATGTAGCTCTGAAAAAATATATGGGCTTGGGCTTGTAGCAGTGTGTGGGACTTGTTCTATTCGTCCATCTATACTAACCTCCACCAGGTATCAAATTCAAAATAATTTTTATCTGCATCTAGCTCTGAAAAAATATTTGGGCTTGTAGCAGTGTGTGGGACTTGTTCTATTAGTCCATCTATACTAACCTCCACCAGGCTGCAAACTCAAAATAATTTTATCTGCATCTAGCTCTGAAAAAATATTTGGGCTTGTAGCAGTGTGTGGGACTTGTTCTATTAGTCCATCTATACTAACCTCCACCAGATTGCAAATTCAAAATAATTTTTATCTGCATCTAGCTCTGAAAAAATATTTGGGCTTGGGCTTGTAGCTGTGTGTGTGACTTGTTCTATAAGTCCATCTATACTAACCTCCACCAGATGGCAAATTCAAAATAATTTTTATCTGCATCTAGCTCTGAAAAAATATTTGGGCTTGGGCTTGTAGCAGTGTGTGGGACTTGTACTATTAGTCCATCTATACTAACCTCCACCAGGTTGCAAATTTAAAATAATTTTTATCTGCATCTAGCCCTGAAAGAATATTTGGGCTTGTAGCAGTGTGTGGGACTTGTTCTAATAGTCCATCTATATTAACCTCCACCAGGTTGCAATTTCAAAATAATTTTTATCTGCATCTAGCTCTGAAAAAATATTTGGGCTTGGTCTTGTAGTAGTGTGTAGGACTTGTTCTATTAATCCATCTATACTAACCTCCACCAGGTTTCAAATTCAAAATAATTTTTATCTGCATCTAGCTCTGAAAAAATATTTGGGCTTGTAGCAGTGTGTGGGACTTGTTCTATTAGTCCATCTATACTAACCTCCACCAGGTTGCAGACTGAAAATAATTTTTATCTGCATCTAGCTCAGAAAAAATATTTGGGATTGTAGCAGTGTGTGGGACTTGTTCTATTCGTCCATCTATACTAACCTCCACCAGGTTGCAAATTCAAAATAATTTTTATCTGCATGTAGCTCTGAAAAAATATTTGGGCTTGTAGCAGTGTGTGGGACTTGTTCTATCAGTCCATCTATACTAACCTCCACCAGGTTGCAAATTCAAAGTAATTTTTATCTGCATCTAGCTCTGAAAAAATATTTGGGCTTGTAGCAGTGTGTGGGACTTGTTCTATTAGTCCATCTATACTAACCTACACCAGGTTGCAAATTGAAAATAATTTTTATCTGCATCTAGCTCTGAAAAAATATTTGGGCTTGTAGCAGTGTGTGGGATTTGTTCTTTTCGTTCATCTATGCTAAACTCCACCAGGTTGCAAATTAAAAATAATTATTATCGGCATCTAGCTCTGAAAAAATATTTGGGCTTGTAGCAGTGTGTGGGACTTGTTCTATTAGTCCATCTATACTAACCTCCACCAGGCTGCAAACTCAAAATAATTTTATCTGCATCTATCTCTGAAAAAATATTTGGGCTTGTAGCAGTGTGTGGGACTTGTTCTATTAGTCCATCTATACTAACCTCCACCAGATTGCAAATTCAAAATAATTTTTATCTGCATCTAGCTCTGAAAAAATATTTGGGCTTGGGCTTGTAGCTGTGTGTGTGACTTGTTCTATAAGTCCATCTATACTAACCTCCACCAGATGGCAAATTCAAAATAATTTTTATCTGCATCTAGCTCTGAAAAAATATTTGGGCTTGGGCTTGTAGCAGTGTGTGGGACTTGTACTATTAGTCCATCTATACTAACCTCCACCAGGTTGCAAATTTAAAATAATTTTTATCTGCATCTAGCCCTGAAAGAATATTTGGGCTTGTAGCAGTGTGTGGGACTTGTTCTAATAGTCCATCTATACTAACCTCCACCAGGTTGCAATTTCAAAATAATTTTTATCTGCATCTAGCTCTGAAAAAATATTTGGGCTTGGTCTTGTAGTAGTGTGTAGGACTTGTTCTATTAATCCATCTATACTAACCTCCACCAGGTTTCAAATTCAAAATAATTTTTATCTGCATCTAGCTCTGAAAAAATATTTGGGCTTGTAGCAGTGTGTGGGACTTGTTCTATTAGTCCATCTATACTAACCTCCACCAGGTTGCAGACTGAAAATAATTTTTATCTGCATCTAGCTCAGAAAAAATATTTGGGATTGTAGCAGTGTGTGGGACTTGTTCTATTCGTCCATCTATACTAACATCCACCAGGTTGCAAATTCAAAATAATTTTTATCTGCATGTAGCTCTGAAAAAATATTTGGGCTTGTAGCAGTGTGTGGGACTTGTTCTATAAGTCCATCTATACTAACCTCCACCAGTTTGCAAATTCAAAGTAATTTTTATCTGCATCTAGCTCTGAAAAAATATTTGGGCTTGTAGCAGTGTGTGGGACTTGTTCTATTAGTCCATCTATACTAACCTACACCAGGTTGCAAATTGAAAATAATTTTTATCTGCATCTAGCTCTGAAAAAATATTTGGGCTTGTAGCAGTGTGTGGGATTTGTTCTTTTCGTCCATCTATGCTAACCTCCACCAGGTTGCAAATTAAAAATAATTATTATCGGCATCTAGCTCTGAAAAAATATTTGGGCTTGTAGCAGTGTGTGGGACTTGTACTATTAGTCCATCTATACTAACCTCCACCAGGTTGCAAATTTAAAATAATTTTTATCTGCATCTAGCCCTGAAAGAATATTTGGGCTTGTAGCAGTGTGTGGGACTTGTTCTAATAGTCCATCTATATTAACCTCCACCAGGTTGCAATTTCAAAATAATTTTTATCTGCATCTAGCTCTGAAAAAATATTTGGGCTTGGTCTTGTAGTAGTGTGTAGGACTTGTTCTATTAATCCATCTATACTAACCTCCACCAGGTTTCAAATTCAAAATAATTTTTATCTGCATCTAGCTCTGAAAAAATATTTGGGCTTGTAGCAGTGTGTGGGACTTGTTCTATTAGTCCATCTATACTAACCTCCACCAGGTTGCAGACTGAAAATAATTTTTATCTGCATCTAGCTCAGAAAAAATATTTGGGATTGTAGCAGTGTGTGGGACTTGTTCTATTCGTCCATCTATACTAACCTCCACCAGGTTGCAAATTCAAAATAATTTTTATCTGCATGTAGCTCTGAAAAAATATTTGGGCTTGTAGCAGTGTGTGGGACTTGTTCTATCAGTCCATCTATACTAACCTCCACCAGGTTGCAAATTCAAAGTAATTTTTATCTGCATCTAGCTCTGAAAAAATATTTGGGCTTGTAGCAGTGTGTGGGACTTGTTCTATTAGTCCATCTATACTAACCTACACCAGGTTGCAAATTGAAAATAATTTTTATCTGCATCTAGCTCTGAAAAAATATTTGGGCTTGTAGCAGTGTGTGGGATTTGTTCTTTTCGTCCATCTATGCTAAACTCCACCAGGTTGCAAATTAAAAATAATTATTATCGGCATCTAGCTCTGAAAAAATATTTGGGCTTGTAGCAGTGTGTGGGACTTGTTCTATTAGTCCATCTATACTAACCTCCACCAGGCTGCAAACTCAAAATAATTTTATCTGCATCTATCTCTGAAAAAATATTTGGGCTTGTAGCAGTGTGTGGGACTTGTTCTATTAGTCCATCTATACTAACCTCCACCAGATTGCAAATTCAAAATAATTTTTATCTGCATCTAGCTCTGAAAAAATATTTGGGCTTGGGCTTGTAGCTGTGTGTGTGACTTGTTCTATAAGTCCATCTATACTAACCTCCACCAGATGGCAAATTCAAAATAATTTTTATCTGCATCTAGCTCTGAAAAAATATTTGGGCTTGGGCTTGTAGCAGTGTGTGGGACTTGTACTATTAGTCCATCTATACTAACCTCCACCAGGTTGCAAATTTAAAATAATTTTTATCTGCATCTAGCCCTGAAAGAATATTTGGGCTTGTAGCAGTGTGTGGGACTTGTTCTAATAGTCCATCTATACTAACCTCCACCAGGTTGCAATTTCAAAATAATTTTTATCTGCATCTAGCTCTGAAAAAATATTTGGGCTTGGTCTTGTAGTAGTGTGTAGGACTTGTTCTATTAATCCATCTATACTAACCTCCACCAGGTTTCAAATTCAAAATAATTTTTATCTGCATCTAGCTCTGAAAAAATATTTGGGCTTGTAGCAGTGTGTGGGACTTGTTCTATTAGTCCATCTATACTAACCTCCACCAGGTTGCAGACTGAAAATAATTTTTATCTGCATCTAGCTCAGAAAAAATATTTGGGATTGTAGCAGTGTGTGGGACTTGTTCTATTCGTCCATCTATACTAACATCCACCAGGTTGCAAATTCAAAATAATTTTTATCTGCATGTAGCTCTGAAAAAATATTTGGGCTTGTAGCAGTGTGTGGGACTTGTTCTATAAGTCCATCTATACTAACCTCCACCAGTTTGCAAATTCAAAGTAATTTTTATCTGCATCTAGCTCTGAAAAAATATTTGGGCTTGTAGCAGTGTGTGGGACTTGTTCTATTAGTCCATCTATACTAACCTACACCAGGTTGCAAATTGAAAATAATTTTTATCTGCATCTAGCTCTGAAAAAATATTTGGGCTTGTAGCAGTGTGTGGGATTTGTTCTTTTCGTCCATCTATGCTAACCTCCACCAGGTTGCAAATTAAAAATAATTATTATCGGCATCTAGCTCTGAAAAAATATTTGGGCTTGTAGCAGTGTGTGGGACTTGTTCTATTAGTCCATCTATACTAACCTCCACCAGGTTGCAAATTCAAAATAATTTTTATCTGCATCTAGCTCTGAAAAAATATTTTGGCTTGGGTTTGTAGCAGTGTGTGGGACTTGTTCTATTACTCCATCTATACTAACCTCCACCAGGTTGCAAATTAAAAATATTTATTTTCTGCATCTAGCTCTGAAAAAATATTTGGCCTTGTAGCAGTGTGTGGGACTTGTTCTATTAGTCCATCTATGCTAACCTCCACCAGGGTGCAAATTAAACATAGTTTTTATCTGCATCTAGCTCTGAAAAAATATTTGGGCTTGTAGCAGTATGTGGAACTGATTCTATTAGTCTATCTATGCTAACCTCCACAAGGTTGCAAATTCAAAATAATTTTTATCTGCATCTAGCTCTGAAAAAATATTTGGCCTTGTAGCAGTGTGTGGGACTTGTTCTATTGGTCCATCTATGCTAACCTCCACCAGGGTGCAAATTAAACATAGTTTTTATCTCCATCTAGCTCTGAAAAAAATATTTTGGCTTGTAGAAGTGTGTGGAACTTGTTCTATTAGTCCATCTATACTAACCTCCACCTGGTTGCAAACTCAAAATAATTTTTATCTGCATCTAGCTCTGAAAAAATATTTGGGCTTGGGCTTTTAGCAGTGTGTGGGACTTGTTGTATTAGTCCACCTATACTAACCTCCACCAGGTTGCAAATTCAAAATAATTTTTATCTGCATGTAGCTCTGAAAAAATATATGGGCTTGGCCTTGTAGCAGTGTGTGGGACTTGTTCTATTCGTCCATCTATACTAACCTACACCAGGTTGCAAATTAAAAATAATTTTTAGCTGCATCTAGCTCTGAAAAAATATTTGGGCTTGGGATTGTAGCAGTGTGTGGGACTTGTTCTATTAGTCCATCTATACTAACTTCCAACAGTTTGCAAATTCAAAATAATTTTTATCTGCATCTAGCTCTGAAAAAATATTTGGGCTTGTAGCAGTGTGTGGGACTTGTTCTATTAGTCCATCTATACTAACCTCCACCATGTGGCAAATTAAAATTAATTTTTATCTGCATCCATCTATGAAAAAATATTTGGGCTTGGGCTTGTAGCAGTGTGTGGGACTTGTTCTTTTAGTCCATTTATACTAACCTCCACCAGGTTGCAAATTCAAAATAATTTTTATCTGCATCTAGCTCTGAAAAAATATTTGTGCTTGTAGCAGTGTGTGGGACTTGTTCTATTAGTCGATCTTTACTAACTTTCACCAGGTTGCAAATTGAAAATCATTTTTATCTGCATCTAGCTCTGAAAAAATATTTGGTCTTGGGGTTGTAGCAGTGTGTGGGACTTGTTCTATTAGTCCATCTAGACTAACCTCCACAAGGTTACAAATTAAAAATATTTATTTTCTGCATCGAGCTCTGAAAAAATATTTGGGCTTGTAGCAGCGTGTGGGACTTGTTCTATTAGTCCATCTATGCTAACCTCCACCAGGTTGCAAATTCAAAATAATTTTTATCTGCATCTAGCTCTGAAAAAATATTTGGGCTTGTAGCAGTGTGTGGGACTTGTTCTATTCGTCCATCTATACTAACCTCCACCAGGTTGCAAATTCAAAATAATTTTATCTGCATCTAGCTCTGAAAAAATATTTGGGCTTGTAGCAGTGTGTGGGACTTGTTCTATTCGTCCATCTATACTAACCTCCACCAGGTTGCAAATTCAAAATAATTTTTATCTGCATCTAGCTCTGAAAAAATATTTGGGCTTGGGCTTGGAGCAGTGTGTGGGACTTGTTCCATTAGTCCATTTATACTAACCTCCACCAGGTTGCAAATTCAAAATAATTTTTATCTGCATCTAGCTCTGAAAAAATATTTGGGCTTGTAGCAGTGTGTGGGACTTATTCTATTAGTCCATCTATACTAACCTCCACCAGGTTGCAAATTCAAAATAATTTTATCTGCATCTAGCTCAGAAAAAATATTTGGGCTTGTAGCAGTGTGTGGGACTTGTTCTATTAGTCCATCTATACTAACCTCCACCAGGTTGCAAATTTAAAATAATTTTAATCTGCATCTAGCTCTGAAAAAATATTTGGGCTTGTAGCAGTGTGTGGGACTTGTTCTATTAGTCCATCTTTACTAACCTTCACCAGGTTGCAAAATGAAAATCATTTTTATCTGCATCTAGCTCTGAAAAAATATTTGGTCTTGGGGTTGTAGCAGTGTGTGGGACTTGTTCTATTAGTCCATCTAGACTAACCTCCACAAGGTTGCAAATTAAAAATATTTATTTTCTGCATCGAGCTCTGAAAAAATATTTGGGCTTGTAGCAGCGTGTGGGACTTGTTCTATTAGTCCATCTATGCTAACCTCCAATAGGTTGCAAATTCAAAATAATTTTTATCTGCATCTAGCTCTGAAAAAATATTTGGGCTTGTAGCAGTGTGTGGGACTTGTTCTATTCGTCCATCTATACTAACCTCCACCAGGTTGCAAATTCAAAATAATTTTATCTGCATCTAGCTCTGAAAAAATATTTGGGCTTGTAGCAGTGTGTGGGACTTGTTCTATTAGTCCATCTATACTAACCTCCACTATGTGGTAAATTGAAATTAATTTTTATCTGCATCCATCTATGAAAAAATATTTGGGCTTGGGCTTGTAGCAGTGTGTGGGACTTGTTCTATTAGTCCATCTATGCTAACCTCCAATAGGTTGCAAATTCAAAATAATTTTTATCTGCATCTAGCTCTGAAAAAATATTTGGGCTTGGGCTTGGAGCAGTGTGTGGGACTTGTTCCATTAGTCCATCTATACTAACCTCCACCAGGTTGCAAATTCAAAATTATTTTTATCTACAACTAGCTCTGAAAAAATATTTGGGCTTGGGCTTGTAGCAGTGTGTGGGACTTGTTCTATTAGTCCATCTATACTAACCTCCACCAGGTTGCAAATTCAAAATAATTTTTATCTGCATCTAGCTCTGAAAAAATATTTGGGCTTGTAGCAGTGTGTGGGACTTATTCTATTAGTCCATCTATACTAACCTCCACCAGGTTGCAAATTCAAAATAATTTTATCTGCATCTAGCTCGGAAAAAATATTTGGGCTTGTAGCAGTGTGTGGGACTTGTTCTATTAGTCCATCTATACTAACCTCCACCAGGTTGCAAATTTAAAATAATTTTTATCTGCATCTAGCTCAGAATAAATATTTGGGCTTGGGCTTGTAGCAGTGTGTGGGACTTGTTCTATTAGTCCATCTATACTCACCTCCACCAGGTTGCAAATTCAAAATAATTTTTATCTGCATCTAGCTCTGAAAAAATATTTGGGCTTGGGCTTGTAGCAGTGTGTGGGACTTGTTCTATTAGTCCATCTATACTCACCTCCACCAGGTTGCAAATTCAAAATTATTTTAATCTGCATCTAGCTCTGAAAAAATATTTGGGCTTGTAGCAGTGCGTGGGACTTGTTCTATTAGTCTATCTATACTAACCTCCACCAGGTTGCAAATTAAAAATAATTTTTATCTGCATCTAGCTCTGAAATTTTTTTTTGGCTCGTAGCAGTGTGTGGGACTTGTTCTATTAGTCCATCTATGCTAACCTCCACCAGGTTGCAAATTCAAAATAATTTTTATCTGCATCTAGCTCTGAAAAAATATTTGGGCTTGGGCTTGTAGCAGTGTGTGGGACTTGTTCTATTAGTCCATCTATACTAACCTCCACCAGGTTGCAAATTAAATATAGTTTTTATCTGCATCTAGCTCTGAAAAAATATTTGGACTGAGCTTGTAGCAGTGTGTGTGGCTTGTTCTATTAGTCCATCTATACTAACATCCACCAGGTTGCAAATTCAAAATTATTTTTATCTGCATCTAGCTCTGAAAAAATATTTGGGTTTGTAGCAATGTGTGGGACTTTTTCTATTATTCCATCTATACTAACCTCCACCAGGTTGCAAATTCAAAATAATTTTTATCTGCATCTAGCTTTGAAAAAATATTTTGGCTTGGGTTTGTAGCAGTGTGTGGGACTTGTTCTATTAGTCCATCTATACTAACCTCCACCAGGTTGCAAATTAAAAATATTTTTTTCTGCATCTAGCTCTGAAAAAATATTTGGGCTTGTAGCAGTGTGTGGGACTTGTTCTATTAGTCCATCTATACTAACCTCCACCAGGTTGCAAATTCAAAATAATTTTTATCTGCATCTAGCTCTGAAAAAATGTTTTGGATTGTAGCAGTGTGTGGAACTTGTTCTATTAGTCCATCTATACTAACCTCCACCAGGTTGCAAACCCAAAATAATTTTTATCTGCATCTTGCTCTGAAAAAATATTTGGGCTTGGGCTTTTAGCAGTGTGTGGGACTTGTTGTATTAGTCCATCTATACTAACCTCCACCAGGTTGCAAATTCAAAATAATTTTTATCTGCATGTAGCTCTGAAAAAATATATGGGCTTGGGCTTGTAGCAGTGTGTGGGACTTGTTCTATTAGTCCATCTATACTAACCTCCACCAGGTTGCAAATTAAAAATAATTTTTAGCTGCATCTAGCTCTGAAAAAATATTTGGGCTTGGGCTTTTATCAGTGTGTGGGACTTGTTGTATTAGTCCATCTATACTAACCTCCACCAGGTTGCAAATTCAAAATAATTTTTATCTGCATCTAGCTCTGAAAAACATATTTGGGCCTGTAGCAGAGTGTGGGACTTTTTCTATTAGTCCATCTATACTAACCTCCACCAGGTTGCAAATTAAAATTAATTTTTATCTGCATCCATCTATAAAAAAATATTTGGGCTTGGGCTTGTAGCAGTGTGTGGGACTTGTTCTATTAGTCCATCTATACTAACCTCCACCAGGTTGCAAATTCAAAATAATTTTATCTGCATCTAGCTCAGAAAAAATATTTGGGCTTGTAGCAGTGTGTGGGACTTGTTCTATTAGTCCATCTATACTAACCTCCACCAGGTTGCAAATTTAAAATAATTTTTATCTGCATCTAGCTCTGAAAAAATATTTGGGCTTGTAGCAGTGTGTGGGACTTGTTCTATTAGTCCATCTTTACTAACCTTCACCAGGTTGCAAAATGAAAATCATTTTTATCTGCATCTAGCTCTGAAAAAATATTTGGTCTTGGGGTTGTAGCAGTGTGTGGGACTTGTTCTATTAGTCCATCTAGACTAACCTCCACAAGGTTGCAAATTAAAAATATTTATTTTCTGCATCGAGCTCTGAAAAAATATTTGGGCTTGTAGCAGCGTGTGGGACTTGTTCTATTAGTCCATCTATGCTAACCTCCAATAGGTTGCAAATTCAAAATAATTTTTATCTGCATCTAGCTCTGAAAAAATATTTGGGCTTGTAGCAGTGTGTGGGACTTGTTCTATTCGTCCATCTATACTAACCTCCACCAGGTTGCAAATTCAAAATAATTTTATCTGCATCTAGCTCTGAAAAAATATTTGGGCTTGTAGCAGTGTGTGGGACTTGTTCTATTCGTCAATCTATACTAACCTCCACCAGGTTGCAATTTCAAAATAATTTTTATCTGCATCTAGCTCTGAAAAAATATTTGGGCTTGGTCTTGTAGTAGTGTGTGGGACTTGTTCTTTTCGTCCATCTATGCTAACCTCCACCAGGTTGCAAATTAAAAATAATTATTATCGGCATCTAGCTCTGAAAAAATATTTGGGCTTGTAGCAGTGTGTGGGACTTGTTCTATTAGTCCATCTATACTAACCTCCACCAGGTTGCAAATTCAAAATAATTTTTATCTGCATCTAGCTCTGAAAAAATATTTTGGCTTGGGTTTGTAGCAGTGTGTGGGACTTGTTCTATTACTCCATCTATACTAACCTCCACCAGGTTGCAAATTAAAAATATTTATTTTCTGCATCTAGCTCTGAAAAAATATTTGGCCTTGTAGCAGTGTGTGGGACTTGTTCTATTAGTCCATCTATGCTAACCTCCACCAGGGTGCAAATTAAACATAGTTTTTATCTGCATCTAGCTCTGAAAAAATATTTGGGCTTGTAGCAGTATGTGGAACTGATTCTATTAGTCTATCTATACTAACCTCCACAAGGTTGCAAATTCAAAATAATTTTTATCTGCATCTAGCTCTGAAAAAATATTTGGCCTTGTAGCAGTGTGTGGGACTTGTTCTATTGGTCCATCTATGCTAACCTCCACCAGGGTGCAAATTAAACATAGTTTTTATCTGCATCTAGCTCTGAAAAAAATATTTTGGCTTGTAGAAGTGTGTGGAACTTGTTCTATTAGTCCATCTATACTAACCTCCACCTGGTTGCAAACTCAAAATAATTTTTATCTGCATCTAGCTCTGAAAAAATATTTGGGCTTGGGCTTTTAGCAGTGTGTGGGACTTGTTGTATTAGTCCACCTATACTAACCTCCACCAGGTTGCAAATTCAAAATAATTTTTATCTGCATGTAGCTCTGAAAAAATATATGGGCTTGGGCTTGTAGCAGTGTGTGGGACTTGTTCTATTCGTCCATCTATACTAACCTACACCAGGTTGCAAATTAAAAATAATTTTTAGCTGCATCTAGCTCTGAAAAAATATTTGGGCTTGGGATTGTAGCAGTGTGTGGGACTTGTTCTATTAGTCCATCTATACTAACTTCCAACAGTTTGCAAATTCAAAATAATTTTTATCTGCATCTAGCTCTGAAAAAATATTTGGGCTTGTAGCAGTGTGTGGGACTTGTTCTATTAGTCCATCTATACTAACCTCCACCATGTGGCAAATTGAAATTAATTTTTATCTGCATCCATCTATGAAAAAATATTTGGGCTTGGGCTTGTAGCAGTGTGTGGGACTTGTTCTATTAGTCCATCTATGCTAACCTCCAATAGGTTGCAAATTCAAAATAATTTTTATCTGCATCTAGCTCTGAAAAAATATTTGGGCTTGGGCTTGGAGCAGTGTGTGGGACTTGTTCCATTAGTCCATCTATACTAACCTCCACCAGGTTGCAAATTCAAAATTATTTTTATCTGCATCTAGCTCTGAAAAAATATTTGGGCTTGGGCTTGTAGCAGTGTGTGGGACTTGTTCTATTAGTCCATCTATACTAACCTCCACCAGGTTGCAAATTCAAAATAATTTTTATCTGCATCTAGCTCTGAAAAAATATTTGGGCTTGTAGCAGTGTGTGGGACTTATTCTATTAGTCCATCTATACTAACCTCCACCAGGTTGCAAATTCAAAATAATTTTATCTGCATCTAGCTCGGAAAAAATATTTGGGCTTGTAGCAGTGTGTGGGACTTGTTCTATTAGTCCATCTATACTAACCTTCACCAGGTTGCAAATTTAAAATAATTTTTATCTGCATCTAGCTCAGAATAAATATTTGGGCTTGGGCTTGTAGCAGTGTGTGGGACTTGTTCTATTAGTCCATCTATACTCACCTCCACCAGGTTGCAAATTCAAAATAATTTTTATCTGCATCTAGCTCTGAAAAAATATTTGGGCTTGGGCTTGTAGCAGTGTGTGGGACTTGTTCTATTAGTCCATCTATACTCACCTCCACCAGGTTGCAAATTCAAAATTATTTTAATCTGCATCTAGCGCTGAAAAAATATTTGGGCTTGTAGCAGTGCGTGGGACTTGTTCTATTAGTCTATCTATACTAACCTCCACCAGGTTGCAAATTAAAAATAATTTTTATCTGCATCTAGCTCTGAAATTTTTTTTTGGCTCGTAGCAGTGTGTGGGACTTGTTCTATTAGTCCATCTATGCTAACCTCCACCAGGTTGCAAATTCAAAATAATTTTTATCTGCATCTAGCTCTGAAAAAATATTTGGGCTTGGGCTTGTAGCAGTGTGTGGGACTTGTTCTATTAGTCCATCTATACTAACCTCCACCAGGTTGCAAATTAAATATAGTTTTTATCTGCATCTAGCTCTGAAAAAATATTTGGACTGAGCTTGTAGCAGTGTGTGTGGCTTGTTCTATTAGTCCATCTATACTAACATCCACCAGGTTGCAAATTCAAAATTATTTTTAACTGCATCTAGCTCTGAAAAAATATTTGGGCTTGTAGCAATGTGTGGGACTTTTTCTATTATTCCATCTATACTAACCTCCACCAGGTTGCAAATTCAAAATAATTTTTATCTGCATCTAGCTTTGAAAAAATATTTTGGCTTGGGTTTGTAGCAGTGTGTGGGACTTGTTCTATTAGTCCATCTATACTAACCTCCACCAGGTTGCAAATGAAAAATATTTTTTTCTGCATCTAGCTCTGAAAAAATATTTGGGCTTGTAGCAGTGTGTGGGACTTGTTCTATTAGTCCATCTATACTAACCTCCACCAGGTTGCAAATTCAAAATAATTTTTATCTGCATCTAGCTCTGAAAAAATGTTTTGGATTGTAGCAGTGTGTGGAACTTGTTCTATTAGTCCATCTATACTAACCTCCACCAGGTTGCAAACCCAAAATAATTTTTATCTGCATCTAGCTCTGAAAAAATATTTGGGCTTGGGCTTTTAGCAGTGTGTGGGACTTGTTGTATTAGTCCATCTATACTAACCTCCACCAGGTTGCAAATTCAAAATAATTTTTATCTGCATGTAGCTCTGAAAAAATATATGGGCTTGGGCTTGTAGCAGTGTGTGGGACTTGTTCTATTAGTCCATCTATACTAACCTCCACCAGGTTGCAAATTAAAAATAATTTTTAGCTGCATCTAGCTCTGAAAAAATATTTGGGCTTGGGCTTTTATCAGTGTGTGGGACTTGTTGTATTAGTCCATCTATACTAACCTCCACCAGGTTGCAAATTCAAAATAATTTTTATCTGCATCTAGCTCTGAAAAACATATTTGGGCCTGTAGCAGAGTGTGGGACTTTTTCTATTAGTCCATCTATACTAACCTCCACCAGGTTGCAAATTAAAATTAATTTTTATCTGCATCCATCTATAAAAAAATATTTGGGCTTGGGCTTGTAGCAGTGTGTGGGACTTGTTCTATTAGTCCATTTATACTAACCTACACCAGGTTGCAAATTCAAAATAAGTTTTATCTGCATGTAGCTCTGAAAAAGTATTTGGGCTTGTAGCAGTGTGTGGGACTTGTCCTTTCAGTCCATCTATACTAACCTCCACCAGGTTGCAAATTCAAAATAATTTTTATCTGCATCTAGCTCTGAAAAAATATTTGGGCTTGGAGCAGTGTGTGGGACTTGTTCTATTAGTCCATCTATACTAACCTCCACCAGGTTGCAAATTGAAAATAATTTTTATCTGCATCTAGCTCTGAAAAAATATTTGGGCTTGGGCTTGTAGCAGTGTGTGGGACTTGTTCTATTAGTCCAGCTATACTAACCTCCACCAGGTTGCAAATTAAAAATAATTTTTATCTGCATCTAGCTCTGAAAAAATATTTGGGCTTGTAGCAGTGTGTGGGACTTGTTCTATTAGTCCATCTATACTAACCTCCACCAGGTTGCAAATAGAAAATCATTTTTATCTGCATCTAGCTCTGAAAAAATATTTGGGCTTGGGGTTGTAGCAGTGTGTGGGACTTGTTTTATTAGTCCATCTAGACTAACCTCCACAAGGTTGCAAATTAAAAATATTTATTTTCTGCATCTAGCTCTGAAAAAATATTTGGGCTTGTAGCAGTGTGTGAGACTTTTTCTATTAGTCCATCTATGCTAACCTCCACCAGGTTGCAAATTCAAAATAATTTTTATCTGCATCTAGCTCTGAAAAAATATTTGGGCTTGTAGCAGTGTGTGGGACTTGTTCTATTAGTCCATCTATACTAACCTCCACCAGGTTGCAAATTCAAAGTACTTTTTTCTGCATCTAGCTCTGAAAATTATTTGGGCTTGTAGCAGTGTGTGGGACTTGTTCTATTAGTCCATCTATACTAACCTCCACCAGGTTGCAAATTCAAAATAATTTTTATCTGCATCTAGCTCTGAAAAAATATTTGGGCTTGGGCTTGTAGCAGTGTGTGGGACTTGTTCCATTAGTCCATTTATACTAACCTCCACCATGTTGCAAATTCAAAATTATTTTTATCTGCATCTAGCTCTGAAAAAATATTTGGGCTTGGGCTTGTAGCAGTGTGTGGGACTTGTTCTTTTAGTCCATCTATACTAACCTCCACCAGGTTGCAAATTCAAAATAATTTTTATCTGCATCTAGCTCTGAAAAAATATTTGGGCTTGTAGCAGCGTGTGGGACTTGTTCTATTAGTCCATCTATACTAACCTCCACCAGGTTGCAAATTCAAAATAATTTTATCTGCATCTAGCTCGGAAAAAATATTTGGGCTTGTAGCAGTGTGTGGGACTTGTTCTATTAGTCCATCTATACTAACCTCCACCAGGTTGCAAATTCAAAATAATTTTTATCTGCATCTAGCTCTGAAAAAATATTTGGGCTTGGGCTTGTAGCAGTGTGTGGGACTTGTTCTATTAGTCCATCTATACTCACCTCCACCAGGTTGCAAATTCAAAATAATTTTTATCTGCCTCTAGCTCTGAAAAAATATTTGGGCTTGTAGCAGTGTGTGGGACTTGTTCTATTAGTCCATCTATACTAACCTCCACCAGGTTGCAAATTGAAAATAATTTTTATCTGCATCTAGCTCTGAAAAAATATTTGGGCTTGGGCTTGTAACAGTGTGTGGGACTTGTTCTATTAGTCCATCTATACTAACCTCCACCAGGTTGCAAATTAAAAATAATTTTTATCTGCATAAAGCTGTGAAAAAATATTTGGGCTTGTAGCAGTGTGTGGGACTTGTTCTATTAGTCCATCTATACTAACCTCCACCAGGTTGCAAATAGAAAATCATTTTTATCTGCATCTAGCTCTGAAAAAATATTTGGGCTTGGGGTTGTAGCAGTGTGTGGGACTTGTTCTATTAGTCCATCTAGACTAACCTCCACAAGGTTGCAAATTAAAAATAATTATTTTCTGCATCTAGCTCTGAAAAAATATTTGGGCTTGTAGCACTGTGTGAGACTTGTTCTATTAGTCAATCTATGCTAACCTCCACCAGGTTGCAAATTTAAAATTATTTTTATCTGCATCTAGCTCTGAAAAAATATTTGGGCTTGTAGCAATGTGTGGGACTTGTTCTATTAGTCCATCTATACTAACCTCCACCAGGTTGCACATTCAAAATACTTTTATCTGCATCTAGCTCTGAAAATTATTTGGGCTTGTAGCAGTGTCTTGGACTTGTTCTATTAGTCCATCTATACTAACCTCCACCAGGTTGCAAATTGAAAATAATTTTTATCTGCATCTAGCTCTGAAAAAATATTTGGGCTTGGGCTTGTAGCAGTGTGTGGGACTTGTTCTATTAGTCCATCTATACTAACCTCCACCAGGTTGCAAATTCAAAATAATTTTTATCTGCATCTAGCTCTGAAAAAATATTTGGGCTTGGGCTTGTAGCAGTGTGTGGGACTTGTTCTATTAGTCCATCTATACTAATCTCCACCAGGTTGCAAATTCAAAATAATTTTTACCTGCATCTAGCTCTGAAAAAATATTTGGGCTTGTAGCAGTGTGTCTGACTTGTTCTATTAGTCCATCTATACTAACCTCCACCAGGTTGCAAATTAAATATAGTTCTTATCTGCCTCTAGCTCTGAAAAAATATTTGGGCTGAGCTTGTAGCAGTGAATGAGGCTTGTTCTATTAGTCCATCTATACTAACCTCCACCAGGTTGCAAATTCAAAATAATTTTTATCTGCATCTAGCTCTGAAAAAATATTTGGGCTTGGGCTTGTAGCAGTGTGTGGGACTTGTTCTATTAGTCCATCTATACTAACCTCCACCAGGTTGCAAATTCAAAATAATTTTTATCTGCATCTAGCTCTGAAAAAATATTTGGGCTTGGGCTTGTAGCAGTGTGTGGGACTTGTTCTATTAGTCCATCTATACTAATCTCCACCAGGTTGCAAATTCAAAATAATTTTTATCTGCATCTAGCTCTGAAAAAATATTTGGGCTTGTAGCAGTGTGTCTGACTTGTTCTATTAGTCCATCTATACTAACCTCCACCAGGTTGCAAATTCAAAATAATTTTATCTGCATTTAGCTCTGAAAAAATATTTTGGCTTGTAGCAGTGTGTGGGACTTGTTCTATTAGTCCATCTATACTAACCTCCACCAGGTTGCAAATTTAAAATAATTTTTATCTGCATCTAGCTCTGAAAAAATATTTGGGCTTGGGCTTGTAGCAGTGTGTGGGACTTGTTCTATTAGTCCATCTATACTCACCTCCACCAGGTTGCAAATTCAAAATAATTTTTATCTGCATCTAGCTCTGAAAAAATATGTGGGCTTGTAGCAGTGTGTGGGACTTGTTCTATGAGTCTATCTATACTAACCTCCACCAGGTTGCAAATTAAAAATAATTTTTATCTGCATCTAGCTCTGAAAATTTTTTTTGGCTCGTAGCAGTGTGTGGGACTAGTTCTATTAGTCCATCTATACTAACATCCACCAGGTTGCAAATTCAAAATAATTTTTATCTGCATCTAGCTCTGAAAAAATATTTGGGCTTGGGCTTGTAGCAGTGTGTGGGACTTGTTCTATTAGCCCATCTATACTAACCTCCACCAGGTTGCAAATTAAATATAGTTCTTATCTGCCTCTAGCTCTGAAAAAATATTTGGGCTGAGCTTGTAGCAGTGAATGAGGCTTGTTCTATTAGTCCATCTATACTAACCTCCACCAGGTTGCAAATTCAAAATAATTTTTATCTGCATCTAGCTCTGAAAAAATATTTGGGCTTGGGCTTGTAGCAGTGTGTGGGACTTGTTCTATTAGTCCATCTATACTAACCTCCACCAGGTTGCAAATTCAAAATAATTTTTATCTGCATCTAGCTCTGAAAAAATATTTGGGCTTGGGCTTGTAGCAGTGTGTGGGACTTGTTCTATTAGTCCATCTATACTAATCTCCACCAGGTTGCAAATTCAAAATAATTTTTATCTGCATCTAGCTCTGAAAAAATATTTGGGCTTGTAGCAGTGTGTCTGACTTGTTCTATTAGTCCATCTATACTAACCTCCACCAGGTTGCAAATTCAAAATAATTTTATCTGCATTTAGCTCTGAAAAAATATTTTGGCTTGTAGCAGTGTGTGGGACTTGTTCTATTAGTCCATCTATACTAACCTCCACCAGGTTGCAAATTTAAAATAATTTTTATCTGCATCTAGCTCTGAAAAAATATTTGGGCTTGGGCTTGTAGCAGTGTGTGGGACTTGTTCTATTAGTCCATCTATACTCACCTCCACCAGGTTGCAAATTCAAAATAATTTTTATCTGCATCTAGCTCTGAAAAAATATGTGGGCTTGTAGCAGTGTGTGGGACTTGTTCTATGAGTCTATCTATACTAACCTCCACCAGGTTGCAAATTAAAAATAATTTTTATCTGCATCTAGCTCTGAAATTTTTTTTTGGCTCGTAGCAGTGTGTGGGACTAGTTCTATTAGTCCATCTATACTAACATCCACCAGGTTGCAAATTCAAAATAATTTTTATCTGCATCTAGCTCTGAAAAAATATTTGGGCTTGGGCTTGTAGCAGTGTGTGGGACTTGTTCTATTAGCCCATCTATACTAACCTCCACCAGGTTGCAAATTAAATATAGTTCTTATCTGCCTCTAGCTCTGAAAAAATATTTGGGCTGAGCTTGTAGCAGTGAATGAGGCTTGTTCTATTAGTCCATCTATACTAACCTCCACCAGGTTGCAAATTCAAAATAATTTTTATCTGCATCTAGCTCTGAAAAAATATTTGGGCTTGGAGCAGTGTGTGGGACTTGTTCTATTAGTCCATCTATACTAACCTCCACCAGGTTGCAAATTGAAAATAATTTTTATCTGCATCTAGCTCTGAAAAAATATTTGGGCTTGGGCTTGTAGCAGTGTGTGGGACTTGTTCTATTAGTCCAGCTATACTAACCTCCACCAGGTTGCAAATTAAAAATAATTTTTATCTGCATCTAGCTCTGAAAAAATATTTGGGCTTGTAGCAGTGTGTGGGACTTGTTCTATTAGTCCATCTATACTAACTTCCACCAGGTTGCAAATAGAAAATCATTTTTATCTGCATCTAGCTCTGAAAAAATATTTGGGCTTGGGGTTGTAGCAGTGTGTGGGACTTGTTTTATTAGTCCATCTAGACTAACCTCCACAAGGTTGCAAATTAAAAATATTTATTTTCTGCATCTAGCTCTGAAAAAATATTTGGGCTTGTAGCAGTGTGTGAGACTTTTTCTATTAGTCCATCTATGCTAACCTCCACCAGGTTGCAAATTCAAAATAATTTTTATCTGCATCTAGCTCTGAAAAAATATTTGGGCTTGTAGCAGTGTGTGGGACTTGTTCTATTAGTCCATCTATACTAACCTCCACCAGGTTGCAAATTCAAAGTACTTTTTTCTGCATCTAGCTCTGAAAATTATTTGGGCTTGTAGCAGTGTGTGGGACTTGTTCTATTAGTCCATCTATACTAACCTCCACCAGGTTGCAAATTCAAAATAATTTTTATCTGCATCTAGCTCTGAAAAAATATTTGGGCTTGGGCTTGTAGCAGTGTGTGGGACTTGTTCCATTAGTCCATCTATACTAACCTCCACCATGTTGCAAATTCAAAATAATTTTTATCTGCATCTAGCTCTGAAAAAATATTTGGGCTTGGGCTTGTAGCAGTGTGTGGGACTTGTTCTTTTAGTCCATCTATACTAACCTCCACCAGGTTGCAAATTCAAAATAATTTTTATCTGCATCTAGCTCTGAAAAAATATTTGGGCTTGTAGCAGCGTGTGGGACTTGTTCTATTAGTCCATCTATACTAACCTCCACCAGGTTGCAAATTCAAAATAATTTTTATCTGCATCTAGCTCTGAAAAAAAATTTGGGCTTGGGCTTGTAGCAGTGTGTGGGACTTGTTCTTTTAGTCCATCTATACTAACCTCCACCAGGTTGCAAATTCAAAATAATTTTTATCTGCATCTAGCTCTGAAAAAATATTTGGTCTTGTAGCAGCGTGTGGGACTTGTTCTATTAGTCCATCTATACTAACCTCCACCAGGTTGCAAATTCAAAATAATTTTATCTGCATCTAGCTCGGAAAAAATATTTGGGCTTGTAGCAGTGTGTGGGACTTGTTCTATTAGTCCATCTATACTAACCTCCACCAGGTTGCAAATTCAAAATAATTTTTATCTGCATCTAGCTCTGAAAAAATATTTGGGCTTGGGCTTGTAGCAGTGTGTGGGATTTGTTCTATTAGTCCATCTATACTCACCTCCACCAGGTTGCAAATTCAAAATAATTTTTATCTGCCTCTAGCTCTGAAAAAATATTTGGGCTTGTAGCAGTGTGTGGGACTTGTTCTATTAGTCCATCTATACTAACCTCCACCAGGTTGCAAATTTAAAATTATTTTTATCTGCATCTAGCTCTGAAAAAATATTTGGGCTTGTAGCAATGTGTGGGACTTGTTCTATTAGTCCATCTATACTAACCTCCACCAGGTTGCACATTCAAAATACTTTTATCTGCATCTAGCTCTGAAAATTATTTGGGCTTGTAGCAGTGTGTTGGACTTGTTCTATTAGTCCATCTATACTAACCTCCACCAGGTTGCAAATTCAAAATAATTTTTATCTGCATCTAGCTCTGAAAAAATATTTGGGCTTGGGCTTGTAGCAGTGTGTGGGACTTGTTCTATTAGTCCATCTATACTAACCTCCACCAGGTTGCAAATTCAAAATAATTTTTATCTGCATCTAGCTCTGAAAAAATATTTGGGCTTGGGCTTGTAGCAGTGTGTGGGACTTGTTCTATTAGTCCATCTATACTAACCTCCACTAGGTTGCAAATTCAAAATAATTTTTATCTGCATCTAGCTCTGAAAAAATATTTGGGCTTGTAGCAGTGTGTCGGACTTGTTCTATTAGTCCATCTATACTAACCTCCACCAGGTTGCAAATTCAAAATAATTTTATCTGCATCTAGCTCTGAAAAAATATTTGGGCTTGTAGCAGTGTGTGGGACTTGTTCTATTAGTCCATCTATACTAACCTCCACCAGGTTGCAAATTTAAAATAATTTTTATCTGCATCTAGCTCTGAAAAAATATTTGGGCTTGGGCTTGTAGCAGTGTGTGGGACTTGTTCTATTAGTCCATCTATACTCACCTCCACCAGGTTGCAAATTCAAAATAATTTTTATCTGCATCTAGCTCTGAAAAAATATGTGGGCTTGTAGCAGTGTGTGGGACTTGTTCTATGAGTCTATCTATACTAACCTCCACCAGGTTGCAAATTAAAAATAATTTTTATCTGCATCTAGCTCTGAAATTTTTTTTTGGCTCGTAGCAGTGTGTGGGACTAGTTCTATTAGTCCATCTATACTAACATCCACCAGGTTGCAAATTCAAAATAATTTTTATCTGCATCTAGCTCTGAAAAAATATTTGGGCTTGGGCTTGTAGCAGTGTGTGGGACTTGTTCTATTAGCCCATCTATACTAACCTCCACCAGGCTGCAAATTAAATATAGTTCTTATCTGCCTCTAGCTCTGAAAAAATATTTGGGCTGAGCTTGTAGCAGTGAATGAGGCTTGTTCTATTAGTCCATCTATACTAACCTCCACCAGGTTGCAAATTCAAAATTATTTTTATCTGCATCTAGCCCTGAAAGAATATTTGGGCTTGTAGCAGTGTGTGGGACTTGTTCTATTAGTCCATCTATACTAACCTCCACCAGGTTGCAAATTGAAAATAATTTTTATCTGCATCTAGCTCTGAAAAAATATTTGGGCTTGGGCTTGTAACAGTGTGTGGGACTTGTTCTATTAGTCCATCTATACTAACCTCCACCAGGTTGCAAATTAAAAATAATTTTTATCTGCATAAAGCTCTGAAAAAATATTTGGGCTTGTAGCAGTGTGTGGGACTTGTTCTATTAGTCCATCTATACTAACCTCCACCAGGTTGCAAATAGAAAATCATTTTTATCTCCATCTAGCTCTGAAAAAATATTTGGGCTTGGGGTTGTAGCAGTGTGTGGGACTTGTTCTATTAGTCCATCTAGACTAACCTCCACAAGGTTGCAAATTAAAAATAATTATTTTCTGCATCTAGATCTGAAAAAATATTTGGGCTTGTAGCAGTGTGTGAGACTTGTTCTATTAGTCCATCTATGCTAACCTCCACCAGGTTGCAAATTTAAAATTATTTTTATCTGCATCTAGCTCTGAAAAAATATTTGGGCTTGTAGCAATGTGTGGGACTTGTTCTATTAGTCCATCTATACTAACCTCCACCAGGTTGCAAATTCAAAATACTTTTATCTGCATCTAGCTCTGAAAATTATTTGGGCTTGTAGCAGTGTGTGGGACTTGTTCTATTAGTCCATCTATACTAACCTCCACCAGGTTGCAAATTCAAAATAATTTTTATCTGCATCTAGCTCTGAAAAAATATTTGGGCTTGGGCTTGTAGCAGTGTGTGGGACTTGTTCTATTAGTCCATCTATACTAACCTCCACCAGGTTGCAAATTCAAAGTAATTATTATCTGCATCTAGCTCTGAAAAAATATTTGGGCTTGGGCTTGTAGCAGTGTGTGGGACTTGTTCTATTAGTCCATCTATACTAACCTCCACCAGGTTGCAAATTCAAAATAATTTTTATCTGCATCTAGCTCTGAAAAAATATTTGGGCTTGTAGCAGTGTGTGGGACTTGTTCTATTAGTCCATCTATACTAACCTCCACCAGGTTGCAAATTCAAAATAATTTTATCTGCATCTAGCTCTGAAAAAATATTTGGGCTTGTAGCAGTGTGTGGGACTTTTTCTATTAGTCCATCTATACTAACCTCCACCAGGTTGCAAATTAAAAATAATTTTAATCTGCATCTAGCTCTGAAATTTTTTTTTGGCTCGTAGCAGTGTGTGGGACTAGTTCTATTAGTCCATCTATACTAACATCCACCAGGTTGCAAATTCAAAATAATTTTTATCTGCATCTAGCTCTGAAAAAATATTTGGGCTTGGGCTTGTAGCAGTGTGTGGGACTTGTTCTATTAGCCCATCTATACTAACCTCCACCAGGTTGCAAATTAAATATAGTTCTTATCTGCCTCTAGCTCTGAAAAAATATTTGGGCTGAGCTTGTAGCAGTGAATGAGGCTTGTTCTATTAGTCCATCTATATTAACCTCCACCAGGTTGCAAATTCAAAATTATTTTTATCTGCATCTAGCCCTGAAAGAATATTTGGGCTTGTAGCAGTGTGTGGGACTTGTTCTATTAGTCCATCTATACTAACCTCCACCAGGTTGCAAATTGAAAATAATTTTTATCTGCATCTAGCTCTGAAAAAATATTTGGGCTTGGGCTTGTAACAGTGTGTGGGACTTGTTCTATTAGTCCATCTATACTAACCTCCACCAGGTTGCAAATTAAAAATAATTTTTATCTGCATAAAGCTCTGAAAAAATATTTGGGCTTGTAGCAGTGTGTGGGACTTGTTCTATTAGTCCATCTATACTAACCTCCACCAGGTTGCAAATAGAAAATCATTTTTATCTCCATCTAGCTCTGAAAAAATATTTGGGCTTGGGGTTGTAGCAGTGTGTGGGACTTGTTCTATTAGTCCATCTAGACTAACCTCCACAAGGTTGCAAATTAAAAATAATTATTTTCTGCATCTAGATCTGAAAAAATATTTGGGCTTGTAGCAGTGTGTGAGACTTGTTCTATTAGTCCATCTATGCTAACCTCCACCAGGTTGCAAATTTAAAATTATTTTTATCTGCATCTAGCTCTGAAAAAATATTTGGGCTTTTAGCAATGTGTGGGACTTGTTCTATTAGTCCATCTATACTAACCTCCACCAGGTTGCAAATTCAAAATACTTTTATCTGTATCTAGCTCTGAAAATTATTTGGGCTTGTAGCAGTGTGTGGGACTTGTTCTATTAGTCCATCTATACTAACCTCCACCAGGTTGCAAATTCAAAATAATTTTTATCTGCATCTAGCTTTGAAAAAATATTTGGGCTTGGGCTTGTAGCAGTGTGTGGGACTTGTTCTATTAGTCCATCTATACTAACCTCCACCAGGTTGCAAATTCAAAATAATTTTTATCTGCATCTAGCTCTGAAAAAATATTTGGGCTTGGGCTTGTAGCAGTGTGTGGGACTTGTTCTATTAGTCCATCTATACTAACCTCCACCAGGTTGCAAATTCAAAATAATTTTTATCTGCATCTAGCTCTGAAAAAATATTTGGGCTTGTAGCAGTGTGTGGGACTTGTTCTATTAGTCCATCTATACTAACCTCCACCAGGTTGCAAATTCAAAATAATTTTATCTGCATCTAGCTCTGAAAAAATATTTGGGCTTGTAGCAGTGTGTGGGACTTTTTCTATTAGTCCATCTATACTAACCTCCACCAGGTTGCAAATTTAAAATAATTTTTATCTGCATCTAGCTCTGAAAAAATATTTGGGCTTGGGCTTGTAGCAGTGTGTGGGACTTGTTCTATTAGTCCATCTATACTCACCTCCACCAGGTTGCAAATTCAAAATAATTTTTATCTGCATCTAGCTCTGAAAAAATATGTGGGCTTGTAGCAGTGTGTGGGACTTGTTTTATGAGTCTATCTATACTAACCTCCACCAGGTTGCAAATTAAAAATAATTTTTATCTGCATCTAGCTCTGAAATTTTTTTTTGGCTCGTAGCAGTGTGTGGGACTAGTTCTATTAATCCATCTATACTAACATCCACCAGGTTGCAAATTCAAAATAATTTTTATCTGCATCTAGCTCTGAAAAAATATTTGGGCTTGGGCTTGTAGCAGTGTGTGGGACTTGTTCTATTAGTCCATCTATACTAACCTCCACCAGGTTGCAAATTAAATATAGTTCTTATCTGCCTCTAGCTCTGAAAAAATATTTGGGCTGAGCTTGTAGCAGTGAATGAGGCTTGTTCTATTAGTCCATCTATACTAACCTCCACCAGGTTGCAAATTCAAAATTATTTTTATCTGCATCTAGCCCTGAAAGAATATTTGGGCTTGTAGCAGTGTGTGGGACTTGTTCTATTAGTCCATCTATACTAACCTCCACCAGGTTGCAAATTGAAAATAATTTTTATCTGCATCTAGCTCTGAAAAAATATTTGGGCTTGGGCTTGTAACAGTGTGTTGGACTTGTTCTATTAGTCCATCTATACTAACCTCCACCAGGTTGCAAATTAAAAATAATTTTTATCTGCATAAAGCTCTGAAAAAATATTTGGGCTTGTAGCAGTGTGTGGGACTTGTTCTATTAGTCCATCTATACTAACCTCCACCAGGTTGCAAATAGAAAATCATTTTTTTCTCCATCTAGCTCTGAAAAAATATTTGGGCTTGGGGTTGTAGCAGTGTGTGGGACTTGTTCTATTAGTCCATCTAGACTAACCTCCACAAGGTTGCAAATTAAAAATAATTATTTTCTGCATCTAGATCTGAAAAAATATTTGGGCTTGTAGCAGTGTGTGAGACTTGTTCTATTAGTCCATCTATGCTAACCTCCACCAGGTTGCAAATTTAAAATTATTTTTATCTGCATCTAGCTCTGAAAAAATATTTGGGCTTGTAGCAATGTGTGGGACTTGTTCTATTAGTCCATCTATACTAACCTCCACCAGGTTGCAAATTCAAAATAATTTTTATCTGCATCTAGCTCTGAAAAAATATTTGGGCTTGGGCTTGTAGCAGTGTGTGGGACTTGTTCTATTAGTCCATCTATACTAACCTCCACCAGGTTGCAAATTCAAAATAATTTTTATCTGCATCTAGCTCTGAAAAAATATTTGGGCTTGGGCTTGTAGCAGTGTGTGGGACTTGTTCTATTAGTCCATCTATACTAACCTCCACCAGGTTGCAAATTCAAAATAATTTTTATCTGCATCTAGCTCTGAAAAAATATTTGGGCTTGTAGCAGATTGTGGGACTTGTTCTATTAGTCCATCTATACTAACCTCCACCAGGTTGCAAATTAAAAATAATTTTATCTGCATCTAGCTCTGAAAAAATATTTGGGCTTGTAGCAGTGTGTGGGACTTGTTCTATTAGTCCATCTATACTAACCTCCACCAGGTTGCAAATTTAAAATAATTTTTATCTGCATCTAGCTCTGAAAAAATATTTGGGCTTGGGCTTGTAGCAGTGTGTGGGACTTGTTCTATTAGTCCATCTATACTCACCTCCACCAGGTTGCAAATTCAAAATAATTTTTATCTGCTTCTAGCTCTGTAAAAATATGTGGGCTTGTAGCAGTGTGTGGGACTTGTTCTATGAATCTATCTATACTAACCTCCACCAGGTTGCAAATTAAAAATAATTTTTATCTGCATCTAGCTCTGAAAATTTTTTTTGGCTCGTAGCAGTGTGTGGGACTTGTTCTATTAGTCCATCTATACTAACCTCCACCAGGTTGCAAATTAAATATAGTTCTTATCTGCCTCTAGCTCTGAAAAAATATTTGGGCTGAGCTTGTAGCAGTGAATGAGGCTTGTTCTATTAGTCCATCTATACTAACCTCCACCAGGTTGCAAATTCAAAATTATTTTTATCTGCATCTAGCCCTGAAAGAATATTTGGGCTTGTAGCAGTGTGTGGTACTTGTTCTATTAGTCCATCTATACTAACCTCCACCAGGTTGCAATTTCAAAATAATTTTTATCTGCATCTAGCTCTGAAAAAATATTTGGGCTTGGGCTTGTAGCAGTGTGTGGGACTTGTTCTATTAGTCCATCTATACTAACCTCCACTAGGTTTCAAACTCAAAATAATTTTTATCTGCATCTAGCTCGGAAAAAATATTTGGGCTTGTAGCAGTGTCTGAGACTTGTTCTATTAGTCCACCTATACTAACCTCCACCAGGTTGCAAATTGAAAATAATTTTTATCTGCATCTAGCTCGGAAAAAATATTTGGGCTTGTAGCAGTCTCTGAGACTTGTTCTATTAGTCCATCTATACTAACCTCCACCAGGTTTCAAATTCAAAATAATTTTTATGTGCATCTAGCTCTGAAAAACTATTTGGGTTTGTAGCAGTGTGTGGGACTTGTTCTATTAGTCCATCTATACTAACCTCCACCAGGTTGCAAATTAAAAATATTTTTTTTCTGCATCTAGCTCTGAAACAATATTTGGGCTTGCAGCAGTGTGTGGGACTTGTTCTATTAGTCCATCTATACTAACCTCCACCAGGTTGCAAATAAATATAGTTTTTATCTGCCTCTAGCTCTGAAAAAATATTTGGGCTGAGCTTGTTGCAGTGTGTGAGGCTTGTTCTATTAGTCCATCTATACTAACCTCCACCAGGTTGCAAATTCAAAATTATTTTTATCTGCATCTAGCCCTGAAAGAATATTTGGGCTTGTAGCAGTGTGTGGTACTTGTTCTATTAGTCCATCTATACTAACCTCCACCAGGTTGCAATTTCAAAATAATTTTAATCTGCATCTAGCTCTGAAAAAATATTTGGGCTTGGGCTTGTAGCAGTGTGTGGGACTTGTTCTATTAGTCCATCTATACTAACCTGCACTAGGTTTCAAATTCAAAATAATTTTTATCTGCATCTAGCTCGGAAAAAATATTTGGGCTTGTAGCAGTGTCTGAGACTTCTTCTATTAGTCCACCTATACTAACCTCCACCAGGTTGCAAATTGAAAATAAATTTTATCTGAATTTAGCTCGGAAAAAATATTTGGGCTTGTAGCAGTCTCTGAAACTTGTTCTATTAGTCCATCTATACTAACCTCCACCAGGTTTCAAATTCAAAATAATTTTTATGTGCATCTAGCTCTGAAAAATTATTTGGGTTTGTAGCAGTGTGTGGGACTTGTTCTATTAGTTCATCTATACTAACCTCCACCAGGTTGCAAATTAAAAATATTTTTTTTCTGCATCTAGCTCTGAAACAATATTTGGGCTTGTAGCAGTGTGTGGGACTTGTTCTATTAGTCCATCTATGCTGACCTCCACCAGGTTGCAAATTAAAAATAGTTTTTATCTGCATCTAGCTCTGAAAAAATATTTGGGCTTGTAGCAGTATGTGGAACTGGTTCTATTAGTCCATCTATACTAACCTCCACCAGGTTGCAAATTCAAAATAATTTTTATCTGCATCTAGCTCTGAAAAAATATTTGGACTTGTAGCAGTGTGTGGGACTTTTTCTATTAGTCCATCTATGCTAACCTCCACCAGGTTGCAAATTGAAAATAATTTTTATATGCATCTAGCTCTGAAAAAATATTTGGGCTTGGGGTTGTAGCAGTGTGTGGGACTTGTTCTATTAGTCCATCTAGACTAACCTCCACAAGGTTGCAAATTAAAAATATTTATTTTCTGCATCTAGCTCTGAAAAAATATTTGGGCTTGTAGCAGTGTGTGAGAATTGTTCTATTAGTCCATCTATGCTAAACTCCACCAGGTTGCAAATTCAAAATAATTTTTTTCTGCATCTAGCTCTGAAAAAATATTTGGGCTTGTAGCAGTGTGTGGGACTTGTTCTATTAGTCCATCTATACTAACCTCCACCAGGTTGCAAATTCAAAGTACTTTTATCTGCATCTAGCTCTGAAAATTATTTGGGCTTGTAGCAGTGTGTGGGACTTGTTCTATTAGTCCATCTATACTAACCTCCACCAGGTTGCAAATTCAAAATAATTTTTATCTGCATCTAGCTCTGATAAAATATTTGGGCTTGGGCTTGTAGCAGTGTGTGGGACTTGTTCTATTAGTCCATCTATACTAACCTCCACCAGGTTGCAAATTCAAAATAATTTTTATCTGCATCTAGCTCTGAAAAAATATTTGGGCTTGTAGCAGTGTGTGGGACTTGTTCTATTAGTCCATCTATACTAACCTCCACCAGGTTGCAAATTCAAAATAATTTTATCTGCATCTAGCTCTGAAAAAATATTTGGGCTTGTAGCAGTGTGTGGGACTTGTTCTATTAGTCCATCTATACTAACCTCCACCAGGTTGCAAATTTAAAATAATTTTTATCTGCATCTAGCTCTGAAAAAATATTTGGGCTTGGGCTTGTAGCAGTGTGTGGGACTTGTTCTATTAGTCCATCTATACTCACCTCCACCAGGTTGCAAATTCAAAATAATTTTTATCTGCATCTAGCTCTGAAAAAATATTTGGGCTTGTAGCAGTGTGTGGGACTTGTTCTATGAGTCTATCTATACTAACCTCCAGCAGGTTGCAAATTAAAAATAATTTTTATCTGCATCTAGCTCTGAAATTTTTTTTTGGCTCATAGCAGTGTGTGGGACTAGTTCTATTAGTCCATCTATACTAACCTCCACCAGGTTGCAAATAGAAAATCATTTTTATCTCCATCTAGCTCTGAAAAAATATTTGGGCTTGGGGTTGTAGCAGTGTGTGGGACTTGTTCTATTAGTCCATCTAGACTAACCTCCACAAGGTTGCAAATTAAAAATAATTATTTTCTGCATCTAGATCTGAAAAAATATTTGGGCTTGTAGCAGTGTGTGAGACTTGTTCTATTAGTCCATCTATGCTAACCTCCACCAGGTTGCAAATTTAAAATTATTTTTATCTGCATCTAGCTCTGAAAAAATATTTGGGCTTGTAGCAATGTGTGGGACTTGTTCTATTAGTCCATCTATACTAACCTCCACCAGGTTGCAAATTCAAAATACTTTTATCTGCATCTAGCTCTGAAAATTATTTGGGCTTGTAGCAGTGTGTGGGACTTGTTCTATTAGTCCATCTATACTAACCTCCACCAGGTTGCAAATTCAAAATAATTTTTATCTGCATCTAGCTCTGAAAAAATATTTGGGCTTGGGCTTGTAGCAGTGTGTGGGACTTGTTCTATTAGTCCATCTATACTAACCTCCACCAGGTTGCAAATTCAAAATAATTTTTATCTGCATCTAGCTCTGAAAAAATATTTGGGCTTGGGCTTGTAGCAGTGTGTGGGACTTGTTCTATTAGTCCATCTATACTAACCTCCACCAGGTTGCAAATTCAAAATAATTTTTATCTGCATCTAGCTCTGAAAAATATTTGGGCTTGTAGCAGTGTGTGGGACTTGTTCTATTAGTCCATCTATACTAACCTCCACCAGGTTGCAAATTAAAAATAATTTTATCTGCATCTAGCTCTGAAAAAATATTTGGGCTTGTAGCAGTGTGTGGGACTTGTTCTATTAGTCCATCTATACTAACCTCCACCAGGTTGCAAATTTAAAATAATTTTTATCTGCATCTAGCTCTGAAAAAATATTTGGGCTTGGGCTTGTAGCAGTGTGTGGGACTTGTTCTATTAGTCCATCTATACTCAACTCCACCAGGTTGCAAATTCAAAATAATTTTTATCTGCATCTAGCTCTGTAAAAATATGTGGGCTTGTAGCAGTGTGTGGGACTTGTTCTATGAATCTATCTATACTAACCTCCACCAGGTTGCAAATTAAAAATAATTTTTATCTGCATCTAGCTCTGAAATTTTTTTTTGGCTCGTAGCAGTGTGTGGGACTTGTTCTATTAGTCCATCTATACTAACCTCCACCAGGTTGCAAATTAAATATAGTTCTTATCTGCCTCTAGCTCTGAAAAAATATTTGGGCTGAGCTTGTAGCAGTGAATGAGGCTTGTTCTATTAGTCCATCTATACTAACCTCCACCAGGTTGCAAATTCAAAATTAATTTTATCTGCATCTAGCCCTGAAAGAATATTTGGGCTTGTAGCAGTGTGTGGTACTTGTTCTATTAGTCCATCTATACTAACCTCCACCAGGTTGCAATTTCAAAATAATTTTTATCTGCATCTAGCTCTGAAAAAATATTTGGGCTTGGGCTTGTAGCAGTGTGTGGGACTTGTTCTATTAGTCCATCTATACTAACCTCCACTAGGTTTCAAACTCAAAATAATTTTTATCTGCATCTAGCTCGGAAAAAATATTTGGGCTTGTAGCAGTGTCTGAGACTTGTTCTATTAGTCCACCTATACTAACCTCCACCAGGTTGCAAATTGAAAATAATTTTTATCTGCATCTAGCTCGGAAAAAATATTTGGGCTTGTAGCAGTCTCTGAGACTTGTTCTATTAGTCCATCTATACTAACCTCCACCAGGTTTCAAATTCAAAATAATTTTTATGTGCATCTAGCTCTGAAAAACTATTTGGGTTTGTAGCAGTGTGTGGGACTTGTTCTATTAGTCCATCTATACTAACCTCCACCAGGTTGCAAATTAAAAATATTTTTTTTCTGCATCTAGCTCTGAAACAATATTTGGGCTTGCAGCAGTGTGTGGGACTTGTTCTATTAGTCCATCTATACTAACCTCCACCAGGTTGCAAATAAATATAGTTTTTATCTGCCTCTAGCTCTGAAAAAATATTTGGGCTGAGCTTGTAGCAGTGTGTGAGGCTTGTTCTATTAGTCCATCTATACTAACCTCCACCAGGTTGCAAATTCAAAATTATTTTTATCTGCATCTAGCCCTGAAAGAATATTTGGGCTTGTAGCAGTGTGTGGTACTTGTTCTATTAGTCCATCTATACTAACCTCCACCAGGTTGCAATTTCAAAATAATTTTAATCTGCATCTAGCTCTGAAAAAATATTTGGGCTTGGGCTTGTAGCAGTGTGTGGGACTTGTTCTATTAGTCCATCTATACTAACCTGCACTAGGTTTCAAATTCAAAATAATTTTTATCTGCATCTAGCTCGGAAAAAATATTTGGGCTTGTAGCAGTGTCTGAGACTTCTTCTATTAGTCCACCTATACTAACCTCCACCAGGTTGCAAATTGAAAATAAATTTTATCTGAATTTAGCTCGGAAAAAATATTTGGGCTTGTAGCAGTCTCTGAAACTTGTTCTATTAGGCCATCTATACTAACCTCCACCAGGTTTCAAATTCAAAATAATTTTTATGTGCATCTAGCTCTGAAAAATTATTTGGGTTTGTAGCAGTGTGTGGGACTTGTTCTATTAGTTCATCTATACTAACCTCCACCAGGTTGCAAATTACAAATATTTTTTTTCTGCATCTAGCTCTGAAACAATATTTGGGCTTGTAGCAGTGTGTGGGACTTGTTCTATTAGTCCATCTATGCTGACCTCCACCAGGTTGCAAATTAAAAATAGTTTTTATCTGCATCTAGCTCTGAAAAAATATTTGGGCTTGTAGCAGTATGTGGAACTGGTTCTATTAGTCCATCTATACTAACCTCCACCAGGTTGCAAATTCAAAATAATTTTTATCTGCATCTAGCTCTGAAAAAATATTTGGACTTGTAGCAGTGTGTGGGACTTTTTCTATTAGTCCATCTATGCTAACCTCCACCAGGTTGCAAATTGAAAATAATTTTTATCTGCATCTAGCTCTGAAAAAATATTTGGGCTTGGGCTTGTAGCAGTGTGTGGGACTTGTTCTATTAGTCCATCTATACTCACCTCCACCAGGTTGCAAATTCAAAATAATTTTTATGTGCATCTAGCTCTGAAAAAATATTTGGGCTTGTAGCAGTGTGTGGGACTTGTTCTATGAGTCTATCTATACTAACCTCCACCAGGTTGCAAATTAAAAATAATTTTTATCTGCATCTAGCTCTGAAATTTTTTTTTGGCTCATAGCAGTGTGTGGGACTAGTTCTATTAGTCCATCTATACTAACCTCCACCAGGTTGCAAATAGAAAATCATTTTTATCTCCATCTAGCTCTGAAAAAATATTTGGGCTTGGGGTTGTAGCAGTGTGTGGGACTTGTTCTATTAGTCCATCTATGCTAACCTCCACCAGGTTGCAAATTTAAAATTATTTTTATCTGCATCTAGCTCTGAAAAAATATTTGGGCTTGTAGCAATGTGTGGGACTTGTTCTATTAGTCCATCTATGCTAACCTCCACCAGGTTGCAAATTTAAAATTATTTTTATCTGCATCTAGCTCTGAAAAAATATTTGGGCTTGTAGCAATGTGTGGGACTTGTTCTATTAGTCCATCTATACTAACCTCCACCAGGTTGCAAATTCAAAATACTTTTATCTGCATCTAGCTCTGAAAATTATTTGGGCTTGTAGCAGTGTGTGGGACTTGTTCTATTAGTCCATCTATACTAACCTCCACCAGGTTGCAAATTCAAAATAATTTTTATCTGCATCTAGCTCTGAAAAAATATTTGGGCTTGGGCTTGTAGCAGTGTGTGGGACTTGTTCTATTAGTCCATCTATACTAACCTCCACCAGGTTGCAAATTCAAAATAATTTTTATCTGCATCTAGCTCTGAAAAAATTTTTGGGCTTGGGCTTGTAGCAGTGTGTGGGACTTGTTCTATTAGTCCATCTATACTAACCTCCACCAGGTTGCAAATTCAAAATAATTTTTATCTGCATCTAGCTCTGAAAAAATATTTGGGCTTGTAGCAGTGTGTGGGACTTGTTCTATTAGTTCATCTATACTAACCTCCACCAGGTTGCAAATTAAAAATAATTTTATCTGCATCTAGCTCTGAAAAAATATTTGGGCTTGTAGCAGTGTGTGGGACTTTTTCTATTAGTCCATCTATGCTAACCTCCACCAGGTTGCAAATTGAAAATAATTTTTATCTGCATCTAGCTCTGAAAAAATATTTGGGCTTGGGGTTGTGGCAGTGTGTGGGACTTGTTCTATTAGTCCATCTAGACTAACCTCCACAAGGTTGCAAATTAAAAATATTTATTTTCTGCATCTAGCTCTGAAAAAATATTTGGGCTTGTAGCAGTGTGTGAGAATTGTTCTATTAGTCCATCTATGCTAAACTCCACCAGGTTGCAAATTCAAAATAATTTTTATCTGCATCTAGCTCTGAAAAAATATTTGGGCTTGTAGCAGTGTGTGGGACTTGTTCTATTAGTCCATCTATACTAACCTCCACCAGGTTGCAAATTCAAAGTACTTTTATCTGCATCTAGCTCTGAAAATTATTTGGGCTTGTAGCAGTGTGTGGGACTTGTTCTATTAGTCCATCTATACTAACCTCCACCAGGTTGCAAATTCAAAATAATTTTTATCTGCATCTAGCTCTGATAAAATATTTGGGCTTGGGCTTGTAGCAGTGTGTGGGACTTGTTCTATTAGTCCATCTATACTAACCTCCACCAGGTTGCAAATTCAAAATAATTTTTATCTGCATCTAGCTCTGAAAAAATATTTGGGCTTGTAGCAGTGTGTGGGACTTGTTCTATTAGTCCATCTATACTAACCTCCACCAGGTTGCAAATTCAAAATAATTTTATCTGCATCTAGCTCTGAAAAAATATTTGGGCTTGTAGCAGTGTGTGGGACTTTTTCTATTAGTCCATCTATACTAACCTCCACCAGGTTGCAAATTTAAAATAATTTTTATCTGCATCTAGCTCTGAAAAAATATTTGGGCTTGGGCTTGTAGCAGTGTGTGGGACTTGTTCTATTAGTCCATCTATACTTACCTCCACCAGGTTGCAAATTCAAAATAATTTTTATCTGCATCTAGCTCTGAAAAAATATTTGGGCTTGTAGCAGTGTGTGGGACTTGTTCTATGAGTCTATCTATACTAACCTCCACCAGGTTGCAAATTAAAAATAATTTTTATCTGCATCTAGCTCTGAAATTTTTTTTTGGCTCATAGCAGTGTGTGGGACTAGTTCTATTAGTCCATCTATACTAACCTCCACCAGGTTGCAAATTCAAAATAATTTTTATCTGCATCTAGCTCTGAAAAAATATTTGGGCTTGGGCTTGTAGCAGTGTGTGGGACTTGTTCTATTAGTCCATCTATACTAACCTCCACCAGGTTGCAAATTAAATATAGTTTTTATCTGCCTCTAGCTCTGAAAAAATATTTGGGCTGAGCTTGTAGCAGTGTGTGAGGCTTGTTCTATTAGTCCATCTATACTAACCTCCACCAGGTTGCAAATTCAAAATTATTTTTATCTGCATCTAGCCCTGAAAGAATATTTGGGCTTGTAGCAGTGTGTGGTACTTGTTCTATTAGTCCATCTATACTAACTTCCACCAGGTTGCAATTTCAAAATAATTTTTATCTGCATCTAGCTCTGAAAAAATATTTCGGCTTGGGCTTGTAGCAGTGTGTGGGGCTTGTTCTATTAGTCCATCTATACTAACCTGCACTAGGTTTCAAATTCAAAATAATTTTTATCTGCATCTAGCTCGGAAAAAATATTTGGGCTTGTAGCAGTGTCTGAGACTTGTTCTATTAGTCCACCTATACTAACCTCCACCAGGTTGCAAATTGAAAATAATTTTTATCTGCATCTAGCTCGGAAAAAATATTTGGGCTTGTAGCAGTCTCTGAAACTTGTTCTATTAGTCCATCTATACTAACCTCCACCAGGTTTCAAATTCAAAATAATTTTTATTTGCATCTAGCTCTGAAAAATTATTTGGGTTTGTAGCAGTGTGTGGGACTTGTTCTATTAGTTCATCTATACTAACCTCCACCAGGTTGCAAATTAAATATATTTTTTTTCTGCATCTAACTCTGAAACAATATATGGGCTTGTAGCAGTGTGTGGGACTTGTTCTATTAGTCCATCTATGCTGACCTCCACCAGGTTGCAAATTAAAAACAGTTTTTATCTGCATCTAGCTCTGAAAAAATATTTGGGCTTGTAGCAGTATGTGGAACTGGTTCTATTAGTCCATCTATACTAACCTCCACCAGGTTGCAAATTCAAAATAATTTTTATCTGCATCTAGCTCTGAAAAAATATTTGGACTTGTAGCAGTGTGTGGGACTTTTTCTATTAGTCCATCTATGCTAACCTCCACCAGGTTGCAAATTGAAAATAATTTTTTATCTGCATCTAGCTCTGAAAAAATATTTGGGCTTGGGGTTGTAGCAGTGTGTGGGACTTGTTCTATTAGTCCATCTAGACTAACCTCCACAAGGTTGCAAATTAAAAATATTTATTTTCTGCATCTAGCTCTGAAAAAATTTTTGGGCTTGTAGCAGTGTGTGAGAATTGTTCTATTAGTCCATCTATGCTAACCTCCACCAGGTTGCAAATTCAAAATAATTTTTATCTGCATCTAGCTCTGAAAAAATATTTGGGCTTGTAGCAGTGTGTGGGACTTGTTCCATTAGTCCATCTATACTAACCTCCACCAGGTTGCAAATTCAAAGTACTTTTATCTGCATCTAGCTCTGAAAATTATTTGGGCTTGTAGCAGTGTGTGGGACTTGTTCTATTAGTCCATCTATACTAACCTCCACCAGGTTGCAAATTCAACATAATTTTTATCTTCATCTAGCTCTGAAAAAATATTTGGGCTTGGGCTTGTAACAGTGTGTGGGACTTGTTCCATTAGTCCATCTATACTAACCTCCACCATGTTGCAAATTCAAAATAATTTTTATCTGCATCTAGCTCTGAAAAAATATTTGGGCTTGGGCTTGTAGCAGTGTGTGGGACTTGTTCTTTTAGTCCATCTATACTAACCTCCACCAGGTTGCAAATTCAAAATAATTTTTATCTGCATCTAGCTCTGAAAAAATATTTGGGCTTGTAGCCGTGTGTGGGACTTGTTCTATTAGTCCATCTATACTAACCTCCACCAGGTTGCAAATTCAAAATAATTTTATCTGCATCTAGCTCGGAAAAAATATTTGGGCTTGTAGCAGTGTGTGGGACTTGTTCTATTAGTCCATCTATACTAACCTCCACCAGGTTGCAAATTGAAAATAATTTTTATCTGCATCTAGCTCTGAAAAAATATTTGGGCTTGGGATTGAAACAGTGTGTGGGACTTGTTCTATTAGTCCATCTATACTAACTTCCACCAGGTTGCAAATTAAAAATAATTTTTATCTGCATATAGCTCTGAAAAAATATTTGGGCTTGTAGCAGTGTGTGGGACTTGTTCTATTAGTCCATCTATACTCACCTCCACCAGGTTGCAAATTCAAAATAATTTTTATCTGCATCTAGCTCTGAAACATTATTTGGGCTTGGGGTTGTAGCAGTGTGCGGGAATTGTTCTATTAGTCCATCTATGCTGACCTCCACCAGGTTGCAAATTAAAAATAGTTTTTATCTGCATCTAGCTCTGAAAAAATATTTGAGCTTGTAGCAGTATGTGGAACTTGTTCTATTAGTCCATCTATACTAACCTCCAAGAGGTTGCAAATTCAAAATAATTTTTATCTGCATCTAGCTCTGAAAAAATATTTGGACTTGTAGCAGTGTGTGGGACTTTTTCTATTAGTCCTTCTATGCTAACCTCCACCAGGTTGCAAATTGAAAATAATTTTTATCTGCATCTAGCTCTGAAAAAATATTTGGGCTTGGGGTTGTAGCAGTGTGTGGGACTTGTTCTATTAGTCCATCTAGACTAACCTCCACAAGGTTGCAAATTAAAAATATTTATTTTCTGCATCTATCTCTGAAAAAATATTTGGGCTTGTAGCAGTGTGTGAGAATTGTTCTATTAGTCCATCTATGCTAACCTCCACCAGGTTGCAAATTCAAAATAATTTTTATGTGCATCTAGCTCTGAAAAAATATTTGGGCTTGTAGCAGTGTACATCTATACTAACCTCCACCAGGTTGCAAATTCAAAGTACTTTTATCTGCATCTAGCTCTGAAAATTATTTGGGCTTGTAGCAGTGTGTGGGACTTGTTCTATTAGTCCATCTATACTAACCTCCACCAGGTTGCAAATTCAAAATAATTTTTATCTGCATCTAGCTCTGAAAAAATATTTGGGCTTGTAGCAGTGTGTGGGACTTGTTCTATGAGTCTATCTATACTAACCTCCACCAGGTTGCAAATTAAAAATAATTTTTATCTGCATCTAGCTCTGAAATTTTTTTTTGGCTCATAGCAGTGTGTGGTACTAGTTCTATTAGTCCATCTATACTAACCTCCACCAGGTTGCAAATTCAAAATAATTTTTATCTGCATCTAGCTCTGAAAAAATATTTGGGCTTGGGCTTGTAGCAGTGTGTGGGACTTGTTCTATTAGTCCATCTATACTAACCTCCACCAGGTTGCAAATTAAATATAGTTCTTATCTGCCTCTAGCTCTGAAAAAATATTTGGGCTGAGCTTGTAGCAGTGAGTGAGGCTTGTTCTATTAGTCCATCTATACTAACCTCCACCAGGTTGCAAATTCAAAATTATTTTCATCCTCATCTAGCCCTGAAAGAATATTTGGGCTTGTAGCAGTGTGTGGTACTTGTTCTATTAGTCCATCTATACTAACCTCCACCAGGTTGCAATTTCAAAATAATTTTTATCTGCATCTAGCTCTGAAAAAATATTTGGGCTTCGGCTTGTAGCAGTGTGTGGGACTTGTTCTATTAGTCCATCTATACTAACCTCCACAAGGTTTCAAATTCAAAATAATTTTTATCTGCATCTAGCTCGGAAAAAATATTTGGGCTTGTAGCAGTGTCTGAGACTTGTTCTATTAGTCCACCTATACTAACCTCCACCAGGTTGCAAATTGAAAATAATTTTTACCTGCATCTAGCTCGGAAAAAATATTTGGGCTTGTAGCAGTCTCAAAGACTTGTTCTATTAGTCCATCTATACAAACCTCCACCAGGGTTCAAATTCAAAATAATTTTTATGTGCATCTAGCTCTGAAAAAATATTTGGGTTTGTAGCAGTGTGTGGGACTTGTTCTATTAGTCCATCTATACTAACCTCCACCAGGTTGCAAATTAAAAATATTTTTTTTTCTGCATCTAGCTCTGAAACAATATTTGGGCTTGTATCAGGGTGTGGGACTTGTTCTATTAGTCCATCTATACTAACCTCCACCAGGTTGCAAATTAAATATAGTTTTTATCTGCCTCTAGCTCTGAAAAATATTTGGGCTGAGCTTGTAGCAGTGTGTGGGATTTGTTCTATTAGTTCATCTATACTAACCTCCACCAGGTTGCAAATTAAAAATATTTTTTTTTCTGCATCTAGCTCTGAAACAATATTTGGGCTTGTAGCAGTGTGTGGGACTTGTTCTATTAGCCCATCTATGCTGACCTCCACCAGGTTGAAAATTAAAAATAATTTTTATCTGCATCTAGCTCTGAAAAAATATTTGGGCTTGTAGCAGTATGTGGAACTGGTTCTATTAGTCCATCTATACTAACCTCTACCAGGTTGCAAATTCAAAATAATTTTTATCTGCATCTAGCTCTGAAAAAATATTTGGACTTGTAGCAGTGTGTGGGACTTTTTCTATAAGTCCATCTATGCTAACCTCCACCAGGTTGCAAATTGAAAATAATTTTTATCTGCATCTAGCTCTGAAAAAATAATTGGGCTTGGGCTTGTAGCAGTGCGTGGGACTTGTTCTATTAGTCCATCTATACTAACCTCCACCAGGTTGCAAATTCAAAGTAATTTTTATCTGCATCTAGCTCTGAAAACATATTTTGGCTAGTAGCAGTGTGTGGGACTTGTTCTATTAGTCCATCTATACTAACCTCCACCAGGTTGCAAATTCAAAATAATTTTTATCTGCATCTAACTCTGAAAAAATATATGGGCTTGGGATTGTAGCAGTGTGTGGGACTTGTTCTATTAGTCCATCTATACTAACCTCCACCAGGTTGCAAATTCAAAATTATTTTTATCTGCATCTAGCTCTGAAAAAATATTTGGGCTTATATCAGTGTGTTGAACTTGTTATATTAGTCCATCTATACTAACATCCACCAGGTTGCAAATTCAAAATAATTTTTATCTGCATCTAGCTCTGAAAAAATATTTGGGCTTGGGCTTGAAGCAGTGTGTGGGACTTGTTCTACTAGTCCATCTATACTAACCTCCACCAGGTTGCAAATTCAAAATAATTTTTATCTGCATCTAGCGCTGAAAAAATATTTGGGCTTGGGCTTGTAGCAGTGTGTGGGACTTGTTCTATTAGTCCATCTATACTAACCTCCACCAGGTTGCAAATTCAAAATTATTTTTATCAGCATCTAGCTCTGAAAAAATATATGGGCTTGGGCTTGTAGCAGTGTGTGGGACTTGTTCTATTAGTCCATCTATACTAACCTCCACCAGGTTGCAAATTCAAAATAATTTTTATCTGCATATAGCTCTGAAAAAATATTTGGGATTGGGCTTGTAGCAGTGTGTGGGACTTGTTGTATTAGTCCATCTATACTAACCTCCACCAGGTTGCAAATTCAAAATAATTTTTATCTGCATCTAGCTCTGAAAAAATATTTGGGCTTGGGCTTGTAGCAGTGTGTGGGACTTGTTCTATTAGTCCATCTATACTAACCTCCACCAGGTTGCAAATTAAAAATAATTTTTATTTGCATCTAGCTCTGAAAAAATATTTGGGCTTGGGCTTGTAGCAGTGGGCGGGACTTGTTCTATTAGTCCATCTATACTAACCGCCACCAGTTTGCAAATTCAAAATAATTTTTATCTGCATCTAGCATTGAAAAAATATTTGGGCTTGTAGCAGTGTGTGGGACTTGTTCTACCAGTCCATCTATACTAACCTCAAACATGTTGCAAATTAAAATAATTTTTATCTGCATCCATCTCTGAAAAAATATTTGGGCTTGGGCTTGTAGCAGTGTGTGGGACTTGTTCTATTAGTCCATTTATACTAACCTCCACCAGGTTGCAAATTCAAAATAATTTTTATCTGCATCTAGCTTTGAAAAAATATTTGGGCTTGTAGCAGTGTGTGGGACTTGTACTATTAGTCCATCTATACTAACCTCCACCAGGTTGCAAATTCAAAATAGTTTATATCTGCATCTAGCTTTGAAAAAATATTTGGGCTTGTAGCAGTGTGTGGGACTTGTTCTATTAGTCCATCTATACTAACCTCCACCAGGTTGCAAATTCAAAATAATTTTTATCTGCATCTAGCTCTGAAAAAATATTTGGGCTTGGGCTTGTAGCAGTGTGTGGTTCTTGTTCTATTAGTCCATCTATACTAACCTCCACCAGGTTGCAAATTAAAAATAATATTTATCTGCATCTAGCTCTGAAAAAATATTAGGGCTTGAGCTAGTAGCAGTGTGTGGGACTTGTACTATTAGTCCATCTATGCTAACCTCCACCAGGTTGCAAATTAAATATAGTTTTTATCTGCATCTAACTCTGAAAAAATATTTGGGCTGAGCTTGTAGCAGTGTGTGAGACGTGTTCCATTAGTCCATCTATACTAACCTCCACCAGGTTGCAAATTCAAAATTATTTTTATCTGCATCTAGCCCTGAAAGAATATTTGGGCTTGTAGCAGTGTGTGGTACTTGTTCTATTAGTCCATCTATACTAACCTCCACCAGGTTGCAATTTCAAAATAATTTTTATCTGCATCTAGCTCTGAAAAAATATTTGGGCTTGGGCTTGTAGCAGTGTGTGGGACTTGTTCTATTTGTCCACCTATACTAACCTCCACCAGGTTGCAAATTGAAAATAATTTTTATCTGCATCTAGCTCGGACAAAATATTTGGGCTTGTAGCAGTGTCTGAGACTTGTTCTATTAGTCCATCTATACTAACCTCCACCAGGTTTCAAATTCAAAATAATTTTTATGTGCATCTAGCTCTGAAAAAATATTTGGGTTTGTAGCAGTGTGTGGGACTTGTTCTATTAGTCCATCTATACTAACCTCCACCAGGTTGCAAATTAAAAATATTTTTTTTCTGCATCCAGCTCTGAAACAATATTTGGGCTTGTAGCAGTGTGTGTGTGTGACTTGTTCTATTAGTCCATCTTTGCTGACCTCCACCAGGTTGCAAATTCAAAATTATTTTTATCTGCATCTAGCCCTGAAAGAATATTTGGGCTTGTAGCAGTGTGTGGTACTTGTTCTATTAGTCCATCTATACTAACCTCCACCAGGTTGCAAATTCAAAATAATTTTTATCTGCATCTAGCTCTGAAAAAATATTTGGGCTTGGGCTTGTAGCAGTGTGTGGGACTTGTTCTATTAGTCCATCTATACTAACCTCCACCAGGTTGCAAATTCAAAATAATTTTTATCTGCATCTAGCTCTGAAAAAATATTTGGGCTTGGGCTTGTAGCAGTGTGTGGGACTTGTTCTATTAGTCCATCTATACTAACCTCCACCAGGTTGCAAATTCAAAATAATTTTTATCTGCATCTAGCTCTGAAAAAATATTTGGGCTTGTAGCAGTGTGTGGAACTTGTTCTATTAGTCCATCTATACTAACCTCCACCAGGTTGCAAATTCAAAATAATTTTATCTGCATCTAGCTCTGAAAAAATATTTGGGCTTGTAGCAGTGTGTGTGACTTGTTCTATTAGTCCATCTATACTAACCTCCGCCAGGTTGCAAATTTAAAATAATTTTTATCTGCATCTAGCTCTGAAAAAATATTTGGGCTTGGGCTTGTAGCAGTGTGTGGGAATTGGTCTATTAGTCCATCTATACTAACCTCCACCAGGTTGCAAATTAAATATAGTTCTTATCTGCCTCTAGCTCTGAAAAAATATTTGGGCTGAGCTTGTAGCAGTGAGTGAGGCTTGTTCTATTAGTCCATCTATACTAACCTCCACCAGGTTGCAAATTCAAAATAATTTTTATCTGCATCTAGCCCTGAAAGAATATTTGGGCTTGTAGTAGTGTGTGGTACTTGTTCTATTAGTCCATCTATACTAACCTCCACCAGGTTGCAATTTCAAAATAATTTTTATCTGCATCTAGCTCTGAAAAAATATTTTGGCTAGGGCTTGTAGCAGTGTGTGGGACTTGTTCTATTAGTCCATCTATACTAACCTCCACAAGGTTTCAAATTCAAAATAATTTTTATCTGCATCTAGCTCGGAAAAAATATTTGGGCTTGTAGCAGTGTCTGAGACTTGTTCTATTAGTCCACCTATACTAACCTCCACCAGGTTGCAAATTGAAAATAATTTTTATCTGCATCTAGCTCGGAAAAAATATCTGGGCTTGTAGCAGTCTCTGAGACTTGTTCTATTAGTCCATCTATACTAACCTCCACCAGGTTTCAAATTCAAAATAATTTTTATGTGCATCTAGCTCTGAAAAAATATTTGGGTTTGTAGCAGTGTGTGGGACTTGTTCTATTAGTCCATCTGTACTAACCTCCACCAGGTTGCAAATTAAAAATATTTTTTTTCTGCATCTAGCTCTGAAACAATATGTGGGCTTGTAGCAGTGTGTGGGACTTGTTCTATTAGTCCATCTATACTAACCTCCACCAGGTTGCAAATTAAACATAGTTTTTATCTTCCTCTAGCTCTGAAAAATATTTGGGCTGAGCTTGTAGCAGTGTGTGAGGCTTGTTCTATTAGTCCATATATACTAACCTCCACCAGGTTGCAAATTCAAAATTATTTTTATCTGCATCTAGCCCTGAAAGAATATTTGGGCTTGTAGCAGTGTGTGGTACTTGTTCTATTATTCCATCTATACTAACCTCCACCAGGTTGCAATTTCAAAATAATTTTTATCTGCATCTAGCTCTGAAAAAATATTTGGGCTTGGGCTTGTAGCAGTGTGTGGGACTTGTTCTATTAGTCCATCTATACTAACCTGCACTAGGTTTCAAATTCAAAATAATTTTTATCTGCATCTAGCTCGGAAAAAATATTTGGGCTTGTAGCAGTGTCTGAGACTTGTTCTATTAGTCCACCTATACTAACCTCCACCAGGTTGCAAATTGAAAATAATTTTTATCTGCATCTAGCTCGGAAAAAATATTTGGGCTTGTAGCAGTCTCTGAAACTTGTTCTATTAGTCCATCTATACTAACCTCCACCAGGTTTCAAATTCAAAATAATTTTTATGTGCATCTAGCTCTGAAAAAATATTTGGGTTTGTAGCAGTGTGTCGGACTTGTTCTATTAGTTCATCTATACTAACCTCCACCAGGTTGCAAATTAAAAATATTTTTTTTCTGCATCTAGCTCTGAAACAATATTTGGGCTTGTAGCAGTGTGTGGGACTTGCTCTATTAGCCCATCTATGCTGACCTCCACCAGGTTGCAAATTAAAAATAGTTTTTATCTGCATCTAGCTCTGAAAAAATATTTGGGCTTGTAACAGTATGTGGAACTGGTTCTATTAGTCCATCTATACTAACCTCCACCAGGTTGCAGATTCAAAATAATTTTTATCTGCATCTAGCTCTGAAAAAATATTTGGACTTGTAGCAGTGTGTGGGACTTTTTCTATAATGCCATCTATGCTAACCTTCACCAGGTTGCAAATTGAAAATAATTTTTATCTGCATCTAGCTCTGAAAAAATATTTGGGCTTGGGCTTGTAGCAGTGCGTGGGACTTGTTCTATTAGTCCATCTATACTAACCTCCACCAGGTTGCAAATTCAAAGTAATTTTTATCTGCATCTAGCTCTGAAGACATATTTTGGCTAGTAGCAGTGTGTGGGACTTGTTCTATTAGTCCATCTATACTAACCTCCACCAGGTTGCAAATTCAAAATAATTTTTATCTGCATCTAACTCTGAAAAAATATATGGGCTTGGGATTGTAGCAGTGTGTGGGACTTGTTCAATTAGTCCATCTATACTAACCTCCACCAGGTTGCAAATTCAAAATTATTTTTATCTGCATCTAGCTCTGAAAAAATATTTGGGCTTATATCAGTGTGTGGAACTAGTTCTATTAGTCCATCTATACTAACATCCACCAGGTTGCAAATTCAAAATAATTTTTATCTGCTTCTAGCTCTGAAAAAATATTTGGGCTTGGGCTTGTAGCAGTGTGTGGGACTTGTTCTACTAGTCCATCTATACTAACCTCCACCAGGTTGCAAATTCAAAATAATTTTTATCTGCATCTAGCGCTGAAAAAATATTTGGGCTTGGGCTTGTAGCAGTGTGTGGGACTTGTTCTATTAGTCCATCTATACTAACCTCCACCAGGTTGCAAATTCAAAATAATTTTTATCTGCATCTAGCTCTGAAAAAATATTTGGGCTTGGGCTTGTAGCAGTGTGTGGGACTTGTTCTATTAGTCCATTTATACTAACCTCCACCAGGTTGCAAATTAAAAATAATTTTTATCTGCATCTAGCTCTGAAAAAATATTTGGGCTTGGGCTTGTAGCAGTGTGTGGGACTTGTTCTATTAGACCATCTATACTAACCTCCACCAGTTTGCAAATTCAAAATAATTTTTATCTGCATCTAGCATTGAAAAAATATTTGGGCTTGTAGCAGTGTGTGGGACTTGTTCTATTAGTTCATTTATACTAACCTCCACCAGGTTGCAAATTCAAAAAATTTTTTATCTGCATCTAGCTCTGAAAAAATATTTGGGCTTGAGCTTGTAGCAGTGTGTGGGACTTGTTCTATTAGTCCATCTATACTAACCTCCACCAGTTTGCAAATTCAAAATAATTTTTATCTGCATCTAGCACTGAAAAAATATTTGGGCTTGTAGCAGTGTGTGGGACTTGTTCTATTAGTCCATCTATACTAACCTCAACCATGTTGCAAATTAAAAATAATTTTTATCTGCATCCATCTCTGAAAAAATATTTGGGCTTGGGCTTGTAGCAGTGTGTGGGACTTGTTCTATTAGTCCATTTATACTAACCTGCACCAGGTTGCAAATTCAAAATAATTTTTATCTGCATCTAGCTCTGAAAAAATATTTGGGCTTATAGCAGTGTGTGGGACTTGTACTATTAGTCCATCTATACTAACCTCCAGCAGGTTGCAAATTCAAAATAGTTTTTATCTGCATCTAGCTCTGAAAAAATATTTGGGCTTGTAGCAGTGTGTGGGACTTGTTCTATTAGTCCATCTATACTAACCTCCACCAGGTTGCAAATTCAAAATAATTTTTGTCTGCATCTAGCTCTGAAAAAATATTTGGGCTTGGGCTTGTAGCAGTGTGTGGGACTTGTTCTATTAGTCCATCTATACTAACCTCCACCAGGTTGCAAATTAAAAATAATTTTTATCTGCATCTAGCTCTGAAATAATATTAGGGCTTGAGCTAGTAGCAGTGTGTGGGACTTGTACTATTAGTCCATCTATGCTAACCTCCACCAGGTTGCAAATTAAATATAGTTTTTATCTGCATCTAGCTCTGAAAAAATATTTGGGCTGAGCTTGTAGCAGTGTGTGAGACGTGTTCCATTAGTCCATCTATACTAACCTCCACCAGGTTGCAAATTCAAAGTAATTTTTATCTGCATCTAGCTCTGAAAAAATATTTGGGCTTGTAGCAGTGTGTGGGACTTGTTCTATTAGTCCTTCTATACTAACCTCCGCCAGGTTGCAAATTCAAAATAATTTTTATCTGCATCTAGCTCTGAAAAAATATTTGGGCTTGGCATTGCAGCAGTGTGTGGTACTTGTTCTATTAGTCCATCTATACTAACCTCCACCAGGTTGCAAATTCAAAATAATTTTTATCTGCATCTAGCTCTGAAAAATATTGGGCTTATAGCAGTGTGTGGGACTTGTTCTATTAGTCCATCTATACTAAGCTCCACCAGGTTGCAAATTAAAAATAGTTTTTATCTGCATCTAGCTCTGAAAAAATATTTGGGCTTCTAGCAGTATGTGGGACTGGTTCTATTAGTCCATCTATACTAGCCTCCACCAGGTTGCAAATTCAAAATAATTTTTGTCTGCATCTACCTCTGAAAAAATATTTGGGCTTGTAGCAGTGTGTGGGACTTGTTCTATTTGTCCATCTATACTAACCTCCACCAGGTTGCAAATTCAAAATTATTTTTATCTGCATCTAGTCCTGAAAGAATATTTGGGCTTGTAGCAGTGTGTGGTACTTGTTCTATTAGTCCATCTATACTAAACTCCACCAGGTTGCAATTTCAAAATAATTTTTATCTGCATCTAGCTCTGAAAAAATATTTGGGCTTGGGCTTGTAGCAGTGTGTGGGACTTTTTCTATTTGTCCATCTATACTAACCTCCACTAGGTTTCAAATTCAAAATAATTTTTATCTGCATCTAGCTCGGAAAAAATATTTGGGCTTGTAGCAGTGTCTGAGACTTGTTCTATTAGTCCATCTATACTAACCTCCACCAGGTTTCAAATTCAAAATAATTTTCATGTGCATCTAGCTCTGAAAAAATATTTGGGTTTGAAGCAGTGTGTGGGACTTGTTCTATTAGTCCATCTATACAAACCTCCACCATGTTGCACATTAAAAATATTTTTTTTCTGCATCTAGCTCTGAAAAAATATTTGGGCTTGGCATTGCAGCAGTGTGTGGTACTTGTTCTATTAGTCCATCTATACTAATCTCCACCAGGTTAAAAGTTCAAAATAATTTTTATCTGCATCTAGCTTTGAAAAATATTTGGGCTTATAGCAGTGTGTGGGACTTGTTCTATTAGGCCATCTATACTAAGCTCCACCAGGTTGCAAATTAAAAATAGTTTTTATCTGCATCTAGCTCTGAAAAAATATTTGGGCTTGTAGCAGTATGTGGGACTGGTTCTATTAGTCCATCTATACTAGCCTCCACCAGGTTGCTAATTCAAAATAATTTTTGTCTGCATCTAGCTCTGAAAAAATATTTGGACTTGTAGCAGTGTGTGGGACTTTTTCTATTAGTCCATCTATGCTAACCTTCACCAGGTTGCAAATTGCAAATAATTTTTATCTGCATCTAGCGCTGAAAAAATATCTGGGCTTGGGCTTGTAGCAGTGCGTGGGACTTGTTCTATTAGTCCATCTATACTAACCTCCACCCGGTTGCAAATTCAAAGTAATTTTTATCTGCATTTAGCTCTGAAAAAATATTTTAGCTTGTAGCAGTGTGTGGGACTTTTTCTATTAGTCCTTCTATTCTAACCTCCACCAGGTTGCAAATTCAAAATAATTTTTATCTGCATCTAGCTCTGAAAAAATATTTGGGCTTGGGATTGTAGCAGTGTGTTGGACTTGTTCTATTAGTCTATCTATACTAACCTCCACCGGGTTCCAAATTAAAAATAATTTTTATCTGCATCTAGCTCTGAAAAAATATTTGGGCTTATAGCAGTGTGTGGGACTTGTTCTTTAGTCCATCTATACTAACATCCACCAGGTTGCAAATTAAAAATAATTTTTATCTGCATCTAGCTCTGAAAAAATATTTGGGCTTGGGCTTGTAGCAGTGTGTGGGACTTGTTCTATTAGTCCATCTATACTAACCTCCACCAGGTTGCAAATTCAAAATAATTTTTATCTGCATCTAGCTCTGAAAAAATATTTGGGCTTGGGCTTGTAGCATTGTATGGGACTTGTTCTATTAGTCCATCTATACTAACCTCCACCAGGTTTCAAATTCAAAATAATTTTTATGTGCATCTAGCTCTGAAAAAATATTTGGGTTTGTAGCAGTGTGTGGGACTTGTTCTATTAGTCCATCTATACTAACCTCCACCAGGTTGCAAATTAAAAATATTTTTTTTCTGCATCTAGCTCTGAAAAAATATTTGGGCTTGTAGCAGTGTGTGGGACTTGTTCTATTAGTCCATCTATACTGACCTCCACCAGGTTGCAAATTCAAAATAATTTTTGTCTGCATCTAGCTCTGAAAACATATTTGGACATGTAGCAGTGTGTGGGACTTGTTCTTTAGTCCATCTATACTAACATCCACCAGGTTGCAAATTCAAAATAATTTTTATCTCCGTCTAGCTCTGAAAAAATATTTGGGCTTGGCATTGTAGCAGTGTGTGGTACTTGTTCTATTAGTCCATCTATACTAACCTCCACCAGGTTGCAAATTCAAAATAATTTTTATCTGCATCTAGCTCTGAAAAATATTTGGGCTTATAGCAGTGTGTGGGACTTGTTCTATTAGTACATCTATACTAAGCTCCACCAGGTTGCAAATTAAAAATAGTTTTTATCTGCATCTAGCTCTGAAAAAATATTTGGGCGTCTAGCAGTATTTGGGACTGGTTCTATTAGTCCATCTATACTAGCCTCCACCAGGTTGCAAATTCAAAATAATTTTTGTCTGCATCTAGCTCTGAAAAAATATTTGGGCTTGGGCTTGTAGCAGTGTGTGGGACTTGTTCTATTTGTCCATCTATACTAACCTCCACCAGGTTGCAAATTCAAAATAATTTTTATCTGCATCTAGCCCTGAAAGAATATTTGGGCTTGTAGCAGTGTGTGGTACTTGTTCTATTAGTCCATCTATACTAACCTCCACCAGGTTGCAATTTCAAAATAATTTTTATCTGCATCTAGCTCTGAAAAAATATTTGGGCTTGGGCTTGTAGCAGAGTGTGGGACTTGTTCTATTTGTCCATCTTTACTAACCTCCACTAGGTTTCAAATTCAAAATAATTTTTATCTGCATCTAGCTCGGAAAAAATATTTGGGCTTGTAGCAGTGTCTGAGACTTGTTCTATTAGTCCACTTATACTAACCTCCACCAGGTTGCAAATTGAAAATAATTTTTATCTGCATCTAGCACGGAAAAAATATTTGGGCTTGTAGCAGTGTCTGAGACTTGTTCTTTTAGTCCATCTATACTAACCTCCACCAGGTTGCAAATTGAAAATAATTTTTATCTGCATCTAGGTCTGAAAAAATATTTGGGCTTGTAGCAGTGTCTGAGACTTGTTCTATTAGTCCATCTATACCAACCTCCACCAGGTTTCAAATTCAAAATAATTTTTATGTGCATCTAGCTCTTGAAAAATATTTGGGTTTGTAGCAGTGTGTGGGACTTGTTCTATTAGTCCATCTATACTAACCTCCACCAGGTTGCAAATTAAAAATATTTTTTTTCTGCATGTAGCTCTGAAAAAATATTTGGGCTTGTAGCAGTGTGTGGGACTTGTTATATTAGTCCATCTATGCTAACCTCCACAAGGTTGCAAATTAAATCTAGTTTTTATCTGCATCTAGCTCTGAAAAAATATTTGGGCTTGTAGCAGTATGTGGGACTCATTCTATTAGTCCATCTATACTAACCTCCACCAGGTTGCAAATTCAAAATAATTTTTGTCTGCATCTAGCTCTGAAAAAATATTTGGACTTGTAGCAGTGTGTGGGACTTTTTCTATTAGTCCATCTATGCTAACCTCCACCAGGTTGCAAATTGAAAATAATTTTTATCTGCATATAGCTCTGAAAAAATATTTGGGCTTGGCATTGTAGCAGTGTGTGGTACTTGTTCTATTAGTCCATCTATACTAATCTCCACCAGGTTGCAAATTCAAAATAATTTTTATCTGCATCTAGCTCTGAAAAATATTTGGGCTTATAGCAGTGTGTGGGACTTGTTCTATTAGGCCATCTATACTAAGCTCCACCAGGATGCAAATTAAAAATAGATTTTATCTGCATCGAGCTCTGAAAAAATATTTGGGCTTGTAGCAGTATGTGGGACTGGTTCTATTAGTCCATCTATACTAGCCTCCACCAGGTTGCAAATTCAAAATAGTTTTTATCTGCATCTAGCTTTGAAAAAATATTTGGGCTTGTAGCAGTGTGTGGGACTTGTTCTATTAGTCCATCTATACTAACCTCCACCAGGTTGCAAATTCAAAATAATTTTTATCTGCATCTAGCTCTGAAAAAATATTTGGGCTTGTAGCAGTGTGTGGAACTTGTTCTATTAGTCCATCTATACTAACCTCCACCAGGTTGCAAATTCAAAATAATTTTATCTGCATCTAGCTCTGAAAAAATATTTGGGCTTGTAGCAGTGTGTGGGACTTGTTCTATTAGTCCATATATACTAACCTCCGCCAGGTTGCAAATTTAAAATAATTTTTATCTGCATGTAGCTCTGAAAAAATATTTGGGCTTGGGCTTGTAGCAGTGTGTGGGAATTGGTCTATTAGTCCATCTATACTAACCTCCAACAGGTGGCAAATTAAATATAGTTCTTATCTGCCTCTAGCTCTGAAAAAATATTTGGGCTGAGCTTGTAGCAGTGAGTGAGGCTTGTTCTATTAGTCCATCTATACTAACCTCCACCAGGTTGCAAATTCAAAATAATTTTTATCTGCATCTAGCCCTGAAAGAATATTTGGGCTTGTAGTAGTGTGTGGTACTTGTTCTATTAGTCCATCTATACTAACCTCCACCAGGTTGCAATTTCAAAATAATTTTTATCTGCATCTAGCTCTGAAAAAATATTTGGGCTAGGGCTTGTAGCAGTGTGTGGGACTTGTTCTATTAGTCCATCTATACTAACCTCCACAAGGTTTCAAATTCAAAATAATTTTTATCTGCATCTAGCTCGGAAAAAATATTTGGGCTTGTAGCAGTGTCTGAGACTTGTTCTATTAGTCCACCTATACTAACCTCCACCAGGTTGCAAATTGAAAATAATTTTTATCTGCATCTAGCTCGGAAAAAATATTTGGGCTTGTAGCAGTCTCTGAGACTTGTTCTATTAGTCCATCTATACTAACCTCCACCAGGTTTCAAATTCAAAATAATTTTTATGTGCATCAAGCTCTGAAACAATATTTGAGTTTGTAGCAGTGTGTGGGACTTGTTCTATTAGTCCATCTGTACTAACCTCCACCAGGTTGCAAATTAAACATAGTTTTTATCTTCCTCTAGCTCTGAAAAATATTTGGGCTGAGCTTGTAGCAGTGTGTGAGGCTTGTTCTATTAGTCCATATATACTAACCTCCACCAGGTTGCAAATTCAAAATTATTTTTATCTGCATCTAGCCCTGAAAGAATATTTGGGCTTGTAGCAGTGTGTGGTACTTGTTCTATTATTCCATCTATACTAACCTCCACCAGGTTGCAATTTCAAAATAATTTTTATCTGCATCTAGCTCTGAAAAAATATTTGGGCTTGGGCTTGTAGCAGTGTGTGGGACTTGTTCTATTAGTCCATCTATACTAACCTGCACTAGGTTTCAAATTCAAAATAATTTTTATCTGCATCTAGCTCGGAAAAAATATTTGGGCTTGTAGCAGTGTCTGAGACTTGTTCTATTAGTCCACCTATACTAACCTCCACCAGGTTGCAAATTGAAAATAATTTTTATCTGCATCTAGCTCGGAAAAAATATTTGGGCTTGTAGCAGTCTCTGAAACTTGTTCTATTAGTCCATCTATACTAACCTCCACCAGGTTTCAAATTCAAAATAATTTTTATGTGCATCTAGCTCTGAAAAAATATTTGGGTTTGTAGCAGTGTGTCGGACTTGTTCTATTAGTTCATCTATACTAACCTCCACCAGGTTGCAAATTAAAAATATTTTTTTTCTGCATCTAGCTCTGAAACAATATTTGGGCTTGTAGCAGTGTGTGGGAGTTGTTCTATTAGCCCATCTATGCTGACCTCCACCAGGTTGCAAATTAAAAATAGTTTTTATCTGCATCTAGCTCTGAAAAAATATTTGGGCTTGTAGCAGTATGTGGAACTGGTTCTATTAGTCCATCTATACTAACCTCCACCAGGTTGCAAATTCAAAATAATTTTTATCTGCATCTAGCTCTGAAAAAATATTTGGACTTGTAGCAGTGTGTGGGACTTTTTCTATAATGCCATCTATGCTAACCTTCACCAGGTTGCAAATTGAAAATAATTTTTATCTGCATCTAGCTCTGAAAAAATATTTGGGCTTGGGCTTGTAGCAGTGCGTGGGACTTGTTCTATTAGTCCATCTATATTAACCTCCACCAGGTTGCAAATTCAAAGTAATTTTTATCTGCATCTAGCTCTGAAAACATATTTTGGCTAGTAGCAGTGTGTGGGACTTGTTCTATTAGTCCATCTATACTAACCTCCACCAGGTTGCAAATTCAAAATAATTTTTATCTGCATCTAACTCTGAAAAAATATATGGGCTTGGGATTGTAGCAGTGTGTGGGACTTGTTCAATTAGTCCATCTATACTAACCTCCACCAGGTTGCAAATTCAAAATTATTTTTATCTGCATCTAGCTCTGAAAAAATATTTGGGCTTATATCAGTGTGTGGAACTAGTTCTATTAGTCCATCTATACTAACATCCACCAGGTTGCAAATTCAAAATAATTTTTATCTGCTTCTAGCTCTGAAAAAATATTTGGGCTTGGGCTTGTAGCAGTGTGTGGGACTTGTTCTACTAGTCCATCTATACTAACCTCCACCAGGTTGCAAATTCAAAATAATTTTTATCTGCATCTAGCGCTGAAAAAATATTTGGGCTTGGGCTTGTAGCAGTGTGTGGGACTTGTTCTATTAGTCCATCTATGCTAACCTCCACCAGGTTGCAAATTCAAAATAATTTTTATCTGCATCTAGCTCTGAAAAAATATTTGGGCTTGGGCTTGTAGCAGTGTGTGGGACTTGTTCTATTAGTCCATTTATACTAACCTCCACCAGGTTGCAAATTAAAAATAATTTTTATCTGCATCTAGCTCTGAAAAAATATTTGGGCTTGGGCTTGTAGCAGTGTGTGGGACTTGTTCTATTAGACCATCTATACTAACCTCCACCAGTTTGCAAATTCAAAATAATTTTTATCTGCATCTAGCATTGAAAAAATATTTGGGCTTGTAGCAGTGTGTGGGACTTGTTCTATTAGTTCATTTATACTAACCTCCACCAGGTTGCAAATTCAAAAAATTTTTTATCTGCATCTAGCTCTGAAAAAATATTTGGGCTTGAGCTTGTAGCAGTGTGTGGGACTTGTTCTATTAGTCCATCTATACTAACCTCCACCAGTTTGCAAATTCAAAATAATTTTTATCTGCATCTAGCACTGAAAAAATATTTGGGCTTGTAGCAGTGTGTGGGACTTGTTCTATTAGTCCATCTATACTAACCTCAACCATGTTGCAAATTAAAAATAATTTTTATCTGCATCCATCTCTGAAAAAATATTTGGGCTTGGGCTGGTAGCAGTGTGTGGGACTTGTTCTATTAGTCCATTTATACTAACCTGCACCAGGTTGCAAATTCAAAATAATTTTTATCTGCATCTAGCTCTGAAAAAATATTTGGGCTTATAGCAGTGTGTGGGACTTGTACTATTAGTCCATCTATACTAACCTCCAGCAGGTTGCAAATTCAAAATAGTTTTTATCTGCATCTAGCTTTGAAAAAATATTTGGGCTTGTAGCAGTGTGTGGGACTTGTTCTATTAGTCCATCTATACTAACCTCCACCAGGTTGCAAATTCAAAATAATTTGTGTCTGCATCTAGCTCTGAAAAAATATTTGGGCTTGGGCTTGTAGCAGTGTGTGGGACTTGTTCTATTAGTCCATCTATACTAACCTCCACCAGGTTGCAAATTAAAAATAATTTTTATCTGCATCTAGCTCTGAAAAAATATTAGGGCTTGAGCTAGTAGCAGTGTGTGGGACTTGTACTATTAGTCCATCTATGCTAACCTCCACCAGGTTGCAAATTAAATATAGTTTTTATCTGCATCTAGCTCTGAAAAAATATTTGGGCTGAGCTTGTAGCAGTGTGTGAGACGTGTTCCATTAGTCCATCTATACTAACCTCCACCAGGTTGCAAATTCAAAGTAATTTTTATCTGCATCTAGCTCTGAAAAAATATTTGGGCTTGTAGCAGTGTGTGGGACTTGTTCTATTAGTCCTTCTATACTAACCTCCGCCAGGTTGCAAATTCAAAATAATTTTTATCTGCATCTAGCTCTGAAAAAATATTTGGGCTTGGCATTGCAGCAGTGTGTGGTACTTGTTCTATTAGTCCATCTATACTAACCTCCACCAGGTTGCAAATTCAAAATAATTTTTATCTGCATCTAGCTCTGAAAAATATTGGGCTTATAGCAGTGTGTGGGACTTATTCTATTAGTCCATCTATGCTAAGCTCCACCAGGTTGCAAATTAAAAATAGTTTTTATCTGCATCTAGCTCTGAAAAAATATTTGGGCTTCTAGCAGTATGTGGGACTGGTTCTATTAGTCCATCTATACTAGCCTCCACCAGGTTGCAAATTCAAAATAATTTTTGTCTGCATCTACCTCTGAAAAAATATTTGGGCTTGGGCTTGTAGCAGTGTGTGGGACTTGTTCTATTTGTCCATCTATACTAACCTCCACCAGGTTGCAAATTCAAAATTATTTTTATCTGCATCTAGTCCTGAAAGAATATTTGGGCTTGTAGCAGTGTGTGGTACTTGTTCTATTAGTCCATCTATACTAAACTCCACCAGGTTGCAATTTCAAAATAATTTTTATCTGCATCTAGCTCTGAAAAAATATTTGGGCTTGGGCTTGTAGCAGTGTGTGGGACTTTTTCTATTTGTCCATCTATACTAACCTCCACTAGGTTTCAAATTCAAAATAATTTTTATCTGCATCTAGCTCGGAAAAAATATTTGGGCTTGTAGCAGTGTCTGAGACTTGTTCTATTAGTCCATCTATACTAACCTCCACCAGGTTTCAAATTCAAAATAATTTTCATGTGCATCTAGCTCTGAAAAAATATTTGGGTTTGTAGCAGTGTGTGGGACTTGTTCTATTAGTCCATCTATACAAACCTCCACCATGTTGCACATTAAAAATATTTTTTTTCTGCATCTAGCTCTGAAAAAATATTTGGGCTTGGCATTGCAGCAGTGTGTGGTACTTGTTCTATTAGTCCATCTATACTAATCTCCACCAGGTTAAAAGTTCAAAATAATTTTTATCTGCATCTAGCTTTGAAAAATATTTGGGCTTATAGCAGTGTGTGGGACTTGTTCTATTAGGCCATCAATACTAAGCTCCACCAGGTTGCAAATTAAAAATAGTTTTTATCTGCATCTAGCTCTCAAAAAATATTTGGGCTTGTAGCAGTATGTGGGACTGGTTCTATTAGTCCATCTATACTAGCCTCCACCAGGTTGCTAATTCAAAATAATTTTTGTCTGCATCTAGCTCTGAAAAAATATTTGGACTTGTAGCAGTGTGTGGGACTTTTTCTATTAGTCCATCTATGCTAACCTTCACCAGGTTGCAAATTGCAAATAATTTTTATCTGCATCTAGCGCTGAAAAAATATCTGGGCTTGGGCTTGTAGCAGTGCGTGGGACTTGTTCTATTAGTCCATCTATACTAACCTCTACCCGGTTGCAAATTCAAAGTGATTTTTATCTGCATTTAGCTCTGAAAAAATATTTTAGCTTGTAGCAGTGTGTGGGACTTTTTCTATTAGTCCTTCTATTCTAACCTCCACCAGGTTGCAAATTCAAAATAATTTTTATCTGCATCTAGCTCTGAAAAAATATTTGGGCTTGGGATTGTAGCAGTGTGTTGGACTTGTTCTATTAGTCTATCTATACTAACCTCCACCGGGTTCCAAATTAAAAATAATTTTTATCTGCATCTAGCTCTGAAAAAATATTTGGGCTTATAGCAGTGTGTGGGACTTGTTCTTTAGTCCATCTATACTAACATCCACCAGGTTGCAAATTAAAAATAATTTTTATCTGCATCTAGCTCTGAAAAAATATTTGGGCTTGGGCTTGTAGCAGTGTGTGGGACTTGTTCTATTAGTCCATCTATACTAACCTCCACCAGGTTGCAAATTCAAAATAATTTTTATCTGCATCTAGCTCTGAAAAAATATTTGGGCTTGGGCTTGTAGCATTGTATGGGACTTGTTCTATTAGTCCATCTATACTAACCTCCACCAGGTTTCAAATTCAAAATAATTTTTATGTGCATCTAGCTCTGAAAAAATATTTGGGTTTGTAGCAGTGTGTGGGACTTGTTCTATTAGTCCATCTATACTAACCTCCACCAGGTTGCAAATTAAAAATATTTTTTTTCTGCATCTAGCTCTGAAAAAATATTTGGGCTTGTAGCAGTGTGTGGGACTTGTTCTATTAGTCCATCTATGCTAACCTCCACCAGGTTGCAAATTAAAAATAGTTTTTATCTGCATCTAGCTCTGAAAAAATATTTGGGCTTGTAGCAGTATGTGGGACTGGTTCTATTAGTCCATCTATACTAACCTCCACCAGGTTGCAAATTCAAAATAATTTTTGTCTGCATCTAGCTCTGAAAACATATTTGGACATGTAGCAGTGTGTGGGACTTTTTCTATTAGTCCATCTATGCTAACCTCCACCAGGTTGCAAATTGAAAATAATTTTTATCTGCATCTAGCTCTGAAAAAATATTTGGGCTTGGGCTTGTAGCAGTGTGTGGGACTTGTTCTATTAGTCCTTCTATACTAACCTCTGCCAGGTTGCAAATTCAAAATAATTTTTATCTCCGTCTAGCTCTGAAAAAATATTTGGGCTTGGCATTGTAGCAGTGTGTGGTACTTGTTCTATTAGTCCATCTATACTAACCTCCACCAGGTTGCAAATTCAAAATAATTTTTATCTGCATCTAGCTCTGAAAAATATTTGGGCTTATAGCAGTGTGTGGGACTTCTTCTATTAGTACATCTATACTAAGCTCCACCAGGTTGCAAATTAAAAATAGTTTTTATCTGCATCTAGCTCTGAAAAAATATTTGGGCGTCTAGCAGTATTTGGGACTGGTTCTATTAGTCCATCTATACTAGCCTCCACCAGGTTGCAAATTCAAAATAATTTTTGTCTGCATCTAGCTCTGAAAAAATATTTGGGCTTGGGCTTGTAGCAGTGTGTGGGACTTGTTCTATTTGTCCATCTATACTAACCTCCACCAGGTTGCAAATTCAAAATAATTTTTATCTGCATCTAGCCCTGAAAGAATATTTGGGCTTGTAGCAGTGTGTGGTACTTGTTCTATTAGTCCATCTATACTAACCTCCACCAGGTTGCAATTTCAAAATAATTTTTATCTGCATCTAGCTCTGAAAAAATATTTGGGCTTGGGCTTGTAGCAGAGTGTGGGACTTGTTCTATTTGTCCATCTTTACTAACCTCCACTAGGTTTCAAATTCAAAATAATTTTTATCTGCATCTAGCTCGGAAAAAATATTTGGGCTTGTAGCAGTGTCTGAGACTTGTTCTATTAGTCCACTTATACTAACCTCCACCAGGTTGCAAATTGAAAATAATTTTTATCTGCATCTAGCACGGAAAAAATATTTGGGCTTGTAGCAGTGTCTGAGACTTGTTCTTTTAGTCCATCTATACTAACCTCCACCAGGTTGCAAATTGAAAATAATTTTTATCTGCATCTAGGTCTGAAAAAATATTTGGGCTTGTAGCAGTGTCTGAGACTTGTTCTATTAGTCCATCTATACCAACCTCCACCAGGTTTCAAATTCAAAATAATTTTTATGTGCATCTAGCTCTTGAAAAATATTTGGGTTTGTAGCAGTGTGTGGGACTTGTTCTATTAGTCCATCTATGCTAACCTCCACAAGGTTGCAAATTAAATCTAGTTTTTATCTGCATCTAGCTCTGAAAAAATATTTGGGCTTGTAGCAGTATGTGGGACTCGTTCTATTAGTCCATCTATACTAACCTCCACCAGGTTGCAAATTCAAAATAATTTTTGTCTGCATCTAGCTCTGAAAAAATATTTGGACTTGTAGCAGTGTGTGGGACTTTTTCTATTAGTCCATCTATGCTAACCTCCACCAGGTTGCAAATTGAAAATAATTTTTATCTGCATATAGCTCTGAAAAAATATTTGGGCTTGGCATTGTAGCAGTGTGTGGTACTTGTTCTATTAGTCCATCTATACTAATCTCCACCAGGTTGCAAATTCAAAATAATTTTTATCTGCATCTAGCTCTGAAAAATATTTGGGCTTATAGCAGTGTGTGGGACTTGTTCTATTAGGCCATCTATACTAAGCTCCACCAGGTTGCAAATTAAAAATAGATTTTATCTGCATCGAGCTCTGAAAAAATATTTGGGCTTGTAGCAGTATGTGGGACTGGTTCTATTAGTCCATCTATACTAGCCTCCACCAGGTTGCAAATTCAAAATAATTTTTGTCTGCATCTAGCTCTGAAAAAATATTTGAACTTGTAGCAGTGTGTGGGACTTTTTCTATTAGTCCATCTATGCTAACCTACACCAGGTTGCAAATTGCAAATAATTTTTATCTGCATCTAGCTCTGAAAAAATATTTGGGCTTGGGATTGTAGCAGTATGTTGGACTTGTTCTATTAGTCTATCTATACTAACCTCCACCGGGTTCCAAATTAAAAATAATTTTTATCTGCATCTAGCTCTGAAAAAATATTTGGGCTTATAGCAGTGTGTGGGACTTGTTCTATTAGTCCATCTATACTAACATCCACCAGGTTGCAAATTAAAAATTATTTTTATCTGCATCTAGCTCTGAAAAAATATTTGGGCTTGGGCTTGTAGCAGTGTGTGGGACTTGTTCTATTAGTCCATCTATACTAACCTCCACCAGGTTGCAAATTCAAAATAATTTTTATCTGCATCTAGCTCTGAAAAAATATATGGGCGTGGGCTTGTAGCAGTGTGTGGGACTTGTTCTATTAGTCCATCTATACTAACCTCCACCAGGCTGCAAATTCAAAATAGTTTTTATCTGCATCTAGCTCTGAAAAAATATTTGGGCTTGGGCTTGTAGCAGTGTGTGGGACTTGTTCTATTAGTCCATCTATACTAACCTCCACCAGGTTGCAAATTCAAATTTATTTTTGTCTGCATCTAGCTCTGAAAAAATATATGGGCGTGGGCTTGTAGCAGTGTGTGGGACTTGTTCTATTAGTCCATCTATACTAACCTCCACCAGGCTGCAAATTCAAAATAGTTTTTATCTGCATCTAGCTCTGAAAAAATATTTGGGCTTGGGCTTGTAGCAGTGTGTGGGACTTGTTCTATTAGTCCATCTATACTAACCTCCACCAGGTTGCAAATTAAAAATAATTTTTATCTGCATCTAGCTCAGAAAAAATATTTGGGCTTGGGCTTGTAGCAGTGTGTGGGACTTGTTGTATTAGTCCATCTATACTAACCTCCACCAGGCTGCAAATTCAAAATCATTTTTATCTGCATCTAGCTCTGAAAAAATATTTGGGCTTGGGCTTGTAGTAGTGTGTGGGACTTGTTGTATTAGTCCATCTATACTAACCTCCACCAGGTTGCAAATTCAAAATAGTTTTTATCTGCATCTAGCTCTGAAAAAATATTTGGGCTTGTAGCAGTGTGTGTGACTTGTTCTATTAGTCCATCTATGCTAACCTCCACCAGTTTGCAAATTCAAAATAATTTTTATCTGCATCTAGCTCTGAAAAAATATTTGGGCTTGTAGCAGTGTGTGGGACTTGTTCTATTAGTCCATCTATACTAACCTCCAATATGTTGCAAATTAAAAATAATTTTTATCTGCATCCATCTCTGAAAAAATATTTGGGCTTGGGCTTGTAGCAGTGTGTGGGACTTGTTCTATTAGTCCATCTATACTAACCTCCACCAGGTTGCAAATTCAAAATAATTTTTTTCTGCATCTAGCTCTGAAAAAATATTTGGGCTTATAGCAGTGTGTGGGACTTGTTCTATTAGTCCATCTAAACTAACCTCCACCAGGTTGCAAATTCAAAATAATTTTTATCTGCATCTAGCTCTGAAAAAATATATGGGCGTGGGCTTGTAGCAGTGTGTGGGACTTGTTCTATTAGTCCATCTATACTAACCTCCACCAGGCTGCAAATTCAAAATAGTTTTTATCTGCATCTAGCTCTGAAAAAATATTTGGGCTTGGGCTTGTAGCAGTGTGTGGGACTTGTTCTATTAGTCCATCTATACTAACCTCCACCAGGTTGCAAATTCAAATTTATTTTTATCTGCATCTAGCTCTGAAAAAATATATGGGCGTGGGCTTGTAGCAGTGTGTGGGACTTGTTCTATTAGTCCATCTATACTAACCTCCACCAGGCTGCAAATTCAAAATAGTTTTTATCTGCATCTAGCTCTGAAAAAATATTTGGGCTTGGGCTTGTAGCAGTGTGTGGGACTTGTTCTATTAGTCCATCTATACTAACCTCCACCAGGTTGCAAATTAAAAATAATTTTTATCTGCATCTAGCTCAGAAAAAATATTTGGGCTTGGGCTTGTAGCAGTGTGTGGGACTTGTTGTATTAGTCCATCTATACTAACCTCCACCAGGCTGCAAATTCAAAATCATTTTTATCTGCATCTAGCTCTGAAAAAATATTTGGGCTTGGGCTTGTAGTAGTGTGTGGGACTTGTTGTATTAGTCCATCTATACTAACCTCCACCAGGTTGCAAATTCAAAATAGTTTTTATCTGCATCTAGCTCTGAAAAAATATTTGGGCTTGTAGCAGTGTGTGTGACTTGTTCTATTAGTCCATCTATGCTAACCTCCACCAGTTTGCAAATTCAAAATAATTTTTATCTGCATCTAGCTCTGAAAAAATATTTGGGCTTGTAGCAGTGTGTGGGACTTGTTCTATTAGTCCATCTATACTAACCTCCAATATTTTGCAAATTAAAAATAATTTTTATCTGCATCCATCTCTGAAAAAATATTTGGGCTTGGGCTTGTAGCAGTGTGTGGGACTTGTTCTATTAGTCCATCTATACTAACCTCCACCAGGTTGCAAATTCAAAATAATTTTTTTCTGCATCTAGCTCTGAAAAAATATTTGGGCTTATAGCAGTGTGTGGGACTTGTTCTATTAGTCCATCTAAACTAACTTCCACCAGGTTGCAAATTCAAAATAATTTTTATCTGCATCTAGCTCTGAAAAAATATTTGGGCTTGGGCTTATAGCAGTGTGTGGGACTTGTTCTATTAGTCCATCTATACTAACCTCTACCAGGTTGCAAATTCAAAATTATTTTTATCTGCATCTAACCGTGAAAGAATATTTGGGCTTGTAGCAGTGTGTGGTACTTGTTCTATTAGTCCATCTATACTAACCTCCACCAGGTTGCAATTTCAAAATAATTTTTATCTGCATCTAGCTCTGAAAAAATATTTGGGTTTGGGCTTGTAGCAGTGTGTGGGACTTGTTCTATTTGTCCATCTATACTAACCTCCACTAGGTTTCAAATTCAAAATAATTTTTATCTGCATCTAGCTCAGAAAAAATATTTGGGCTTGTAGCATTGTCTGAGACTTGTTCTATTAGTCCACCTATACTAACCTCCACCAGGTTGCAAATTGAATATAATTTTTATCTGCATCTAGCTCGGAAAAAATATTTGGGCTTGTAGCAGTGTCTGAGACTTGTTCTATTAGTCCATCTATACTAACCTCCACCAGGTTTAAAATTCAAAATAATTTTTATGTGCATCTAGCTCTGAAAAAATATTTGGGTTTGCAGCAGTGTGTGGGACTTGTTCTATTAGTCCATCTATACTAACCTCCACCAGGTTGCAAATTAAAAATATTTTTTTTCTGCATCTAGCTCTGAAAAAATATTTGGGCTTGTAGCAGTGTGTGGGACTTGTTCTATTAGTCCATCTATGCTAACCTCCAACAGGTTGCAAATTAAAAATAGTTTTTATCTGCATCTAGCTCTGAAAAAATATTTGGGCTTGTAGCAGGATGTGGCACTGGTTCTATTAGTCCATCTATATTAACCTCCACCAGGTTGCAAATTCAAAATAATTTTTGTCTGCATCTAGCTCTGAAAAAATATTTGGACATGTAGCAGTGTGTGGGACTTTTTCTATTAGTCCATCTATGCTAACCTCCACCAGGCTGGAAATTGAAAATAATTTTTATCTGCATCTAGCTCTGAAAAAATATTTGGGCTTGTAGCAGTGTGTGGGACTTTTTCTATTTGTCCATCTATACTAACCTCCACCAGGTTGCAAATTCAAAATTATTTTTATCTGCATCTAGCCCTGAAAGAATATTTGGGCTTGTAGCAGTGTGTGGTACTTGTTCTATTAGTCCATCTATACTAACCTCCACCAGGTTGCAATTTCAAAATAATTTTTATCTGCATCTAGCTCTGAAAAAATATTTGGGCTTGGGCTTGTAGCAGTGTGTGGGACTTGTTCTATTTGTCCATCCATACTAACCTCCACTAGGTTTCAAATTCAAAATAATTTTTATCTGCATCTAGCTCAGAAAAAATATTTGGGCTTTTAGCAGTGTCTGAGACTTGTTCTATTAGTCCACCTATACTAACCTCCACTAGGTTGCAAATTGAAAATAATTTTAACTGCATCTAGCTTGGAAAAATATTTGGGCTTGTAGCAGTGTCTGAGACTTGTTCTATTAGTCCATCTATACTAACCTCCAGCAGGTTTCAAATTCAAGATAATTTTTATGTGCATCTAGCTCTGAAAAAATATTTGGGTTTGTAGCAGTGTGTGGGACTTGTTCTATTAGTCCATCTATACTAACCTCCACCAGGTTGCAAATTAAAAATATTTTTTTTCTGCATCTAACTCTGAAAAAATATTTGGGCTTGTAGCAGTGTGTGGGACTTGTTCTATTAGTCCATCTATGCTAACCTCCACCAGGTTGCAAATTAAAAATAGTTTTTATCTGCACCTAGCTCTGAAAAAATATTAGGGCTTGTCGCAGTATGTGGGACTGGTTCTATTAGTCCATCTATACTAACCTCCACCAGGTTGCAAATTCAAAATAATTTTTGTCTGCATCTAGCTCTGAAAAAATATTTGGACTTGTAGCAGTGTGTGGGACTTTTTCTATTAGTCCATCTATGCTAACCTCCACCAGGTTGCAAATTGAAAATAATTTTTATCTGCATCTAGCTCTGAAAAAATATTTGGGCTTGTAGCAGTGCGTGGGACTTGTTCTATTAGTCCATCTATACTAACCTCCACCAGGTTGCAAATTCAAAGTAATTTTTATCTGCATCTAGCTCTGAAAAAATATTTTGGCTTGTAGCAGTGTGTGGGACTTGTTCTATTAGTCCTTCTATACTAACCTCCACCAGGTTGCAAATTCAAAATAATTTTTATCTGCATCTAGCTCTGAAAAAATATTTGGGCTTGGCATTGTAGCAGTGTGTGGTACTTGTTCTATCAGTCCATCTATGCTAATCTCCACCAGGTTGCAAATTCAAAATAATTTTTATCTGCATCTAGCTCTGAAAAATATTTGGGCTTATAGCAGTGTGTGGGACTTGTTCTATTAGGCCATCTATACTAAGCTACACCAGGTTGCAAATTAAAAATAGTTTTTATCTGCATCTAGCTCTGAAAAAATATTTGGGCTTGTAGCAGTATGTGGGACTGGTTCTATTAGTCCATCTATACTAGCCTCCACCAGGTTGCAAATTCAAAATAATTTTTGTCTGCATCTAGCTCTGAAAAAATATTTGGACTTGTAGCAGTGTGTGGGACTTTTTCTATTAGTCCATCGATGCTAACCTCCACCAGGTTGCAAATTGCAAATAATTTTTATCTGCATCTAGCTTTGAAAAAATATTTGGGCTTGGGCTTGTAGCAGTGCGTGGGACTTGTTCTATTAGTCCATCTATAATAACCTCCACCCGGTTGGAAATTCAAAGTAATTTTTATCTGCATCTAGCTCTGAAAAAATATTTTAGCTTGTAGCAGTGTGTGGGAATTGTTCTATTAGTCCTTCTATACTAACCTCCACCAGGTTGCAAATTCAAAATAATTTTTATCTGCATCCAGCTCTGAAAAAATATTTGGGCTTGGGATTGTAGCAGTGTGTGGGACTTGTTCTATTAGTCCATCTATACTAACCTCCACCAGGTTGCAAATTAAAAATAATTTTTATCTGCATCCATCTCTGAAAAAATATTTGGGCTTATAGCAGTGTGTGGGACTTGTTCTATTAGTCCATCTATACTAACATCCACCAGGTTGCAAATTAAAAATAATTTTTATCTGCATCAAGCTCTGAAAAAATATTTGGGCTTGGGCTTGTAGCAGTGTGTGGGACTTGTTCTATTAGTCCATCTATACTAACCTCCACCAGTTTGCAAATTCAAAATAGTTTTTATCTGCATCTAGCTCTGAAAAAATATTTGGGCTTGGGCTTGTAGCAGTGTGTGGGACTTGTTCTATTAGTCCATCTATACTAACCTCCACCAGTTTGCAAATTCAAAATAGTTTTTATCTGCATCTAGCTCTGAAAAAATATTTGGGCTGGTGCTTGTAGCAGTGTGTGGGACTTGTTCTATTAGTCCATCTATACTGACCTCCACCAGGCTGCAAATTCAAAATAATTTTTATCTGCATCTAGCTCTGAAAAAATATTTGGGCTTGGGCTTGTAGCAGTGTGTGGGACTTGTTGTATTAGTCCATCTATACTAACCTCCACCAGGCTGCAAATTCAAAATAATTTTTATCTGCATCTAGCTCTGAAAAAATATTTGGGCTTGGGCTTGTAGCAGTGTGTGGGACTTGTTGTATTAGTCCATCTACACTAACCTCACCAGGTTGCAAATTCAAAATAGTTTTTATCTGCATCTAGCTCTGAAAAAATATTTGGGCTTGGGCTTGTAGCAGTGTGTGGGACTTGTTCTATTAGTCCATCTATACTAACCTCCACCAGGTTGCAAATTAAAAATTATTTTTATCTGCATCTAGCTCAGAAAAAATATTTGGGCTTGGGCTTGTAGCAGTGTGTGGGACTTGTTCTATTAGTCCATCTATACTAACCTCCACCAGTTAGCAAATTCAAAATAATTTTTATCTGCATCTAGCTCTGAAAAAATATTTGGGCTTGTAGCAGTGTGTGGGACTTGTTCTATTAGTCCATCTATACTACCCTCCACCATGTTGCAAATTAAAAATAATTTTTATCTGCATCCATCTCTGAAAAAATATTTGGGCTTGGGCTTGTAGCAATGTGTGGGACTTGTTCTATTAGTCCATCTATACTAACCTCCACCAGGTTGCAAATTCAAAATATTTTTTTTCTGCATCTAGCTCTGAAAAAATATTTGGGCTTATAGCAGTGTGTGGGACTTGTTCTATTAGTCCATCTAAACTAACATCCACCAGGTTGCAAATTCAAAATAATTTTTATCTGCATCTAGCTCTGAAAAAATATTTGGGCTTGGGCTTGTAACAGTATGTGGGACTTGTTCTATTAGTCCATCTATACTAACCTCCACCAGGTTGCAAATTCAAAATAATTTTTATCTGCATCTAGCTCTGAAAAAATATTTGGGCTTGGGCTTGTAGCAGTGTGTGGGACTTGTTCTATTAGTCCATCTATACTAACCTCCACCAGTTTGCAAATTCAAAATAGTTTTTATCTGCATCTAGCTCTGAAAAAATATTTGGGCTGGTGCTTGTAGCAGTGTGTGGGACTTGTTCTATTAGTCCATCTATACTGACCTCCACCAGGCTGCAAATTCAAAATAATTTTTATCTGCATCTAGCTCTGAAAAAATATTTGGGCTTGGGCTTGTAGCAGTGTGTGGGACTTGTTGTATTAGTCCATCTATACTAACCTCCACCAGGCTGCAAATTCAAAATAATTTTTATCTGCATCTAGCTCTGAAAAAATATTTGGGCTTGGGCTTGTAGCAGTGTGTGGGACTTGTTGTATTAGTCCATCTACACTAACCTCACCAGGTTGCAAATTCAAAATAGTTTTTATCTGCATCTAGCTCTGAAAAAATATTTGGGCTTGGGCTTGTAGCAGTGTGTGGGACTTGTTCTATTAGTCCATCTATACTAACCTCCACCAGGTTGCAAATTAAAAATTATTTTTATCTGCATCTAGCTCAGAAAAAATATTTGGGCTTGGGCTTGTAGCAGTGTGTGGGACTTGTTCTATTAGTCCATCTATACTAACCTCCACCAGTTAGCAAATTCAAAATAATTTTTATCTGCATCTAGCTCTGAAAAAATATTTGGGCTTGTAGCAGTGTGTGGGACTTGTTCTATTAGTCCATCTATACTACCCTCCACCATGTTGCAAATTAAAAATAATTTTTATCTGCATCCATCTCTGAAAAAATATTTGGGCTTGGGCTTGTAGCAATGTGTGGGACTTGTTCTATTAGTCCATCTATACTAACCTCCACCAGGTTGCAAATTCAAAATATTTTTTTTCTGCATCTAGCTCTGAAAAAATATTTGGGCTTATAGCAGTGTGTGGGACTTGTTCTATTAGTCCATCTAAACTAACATCCACCAGGTTGCAAATTCAAAATAATTTTTATCTGCATCTAGCTCTGAAAAAATATTTGGGCTTGGGCTTGTAACAGTATGTGGGACTTGTTCTATTAGTCCATCTATACTAACCTCCACCAGGTTGCAAATTCAAAATAATTTTTATCTGCATCTAGCTCTGAAAAAATATTTGGGCTTGGGCTTGTAGCAGTGTGTGGGACTTGTTCTATTAGTCCATCTATACTAACCTCCACCAGTTTGCAAATTCAAAATAGTTTTTATCTGCATCTAGCTCTGAAAAAATATTTGGGCTGGTGCTTGTAGCAGTGTGTGGGACTTGTTCTATTAGTCCATCTATACTGACCTCCACCAGGCTGCAAATTCAAAATAATTTTTATCTGCATCTAGCTCTGAAAAAATATTTGGGCTTGGGCTTGTAGCAGTGTGTGGGACTTGTTGTATTAGTCCATCTATACTAACCTCCACCAGGCTGCAAATTCAAAATAATTTTTATCTGCATCTAGCTCTGAAAAAATATTTGGGCTTGGGCTTGTAGCAGTGTGTGGGACTTGTTGTATTAGTCCATCTACACTAACCTCACCAGGTTGCAAATTCAAAATAGTTTTTATCTGCATCTAGCTCTGAAAAAATATTTGGGCTTGGGCTTGTAGCAGTGTGTGGGACTTGTTCTATTAGTCCATCTATACTAACCTCCACCAGGTTGCAAATTAAAAATTATTTTTATCTGCATCTAGCTCAGAAAAAATATTTGGGCTTGGGCTTGTAGCAGTGTGTGGGACTTGTTCTATTAGTCCATCTATACTAACCTCCACCAGTTAGCAAATTCAAAATAATTTTTATCTGCATCTAGCTCTGAAAAAATATTTGGGCTTGTAGCAGTGTGTGGGACTTGTTCTATTAGTCCATCTATACTACCCTCCACCATGTTGCAAATTAAAAATAATTTTTATCTGCATCCATCTCTGAAAAAATATTTGGGCTTGGGCTTGTAGCAATGTGTGGGACTTGTTCTATTAGTCCATCTATACTAACCTCCACCAGGTTGCAAATTCAAAATATTTTTTTTCTGCATCTAGCTCTGAAAAAATATTTGGGCTTATAGCAGTGTGTGGGACTTGTTCTATTAGTCCATCTAAACTAACATCCACCAGGTTGCAAATTCAAAATAATTTTTATCTGCATCTAGCTCTGAAAAAATATTTGGGCTTGGGCTTGTAACAGTATGTGGGACTTGTTCTATTAGTCCATCTATACTAACCTCCACCAGGTTGCAAATTCAAAATAATTTTTATCTGCATCTAGCTCTGAAAAAATATTTGGGCTTGGGCTTGTAGCAGTGTGTGGGACTTGTTCTATTAGTCCATCTATACTAACCTCCACCAGTTTGCAAATTCAAAATAGTTTTTATCTGCATCTAGCTCTGAAAAAATATTTGGGCTGGTGCTTGTAGCAGTGTGTGGGACTTGTTCTATTAGTCCATCTATACTGACCTCCACCAGGCTGCAAATTCAAAATAATTTTTATCTGCATCTAGCTCTGAAAAAATATTTGGGCTTGGGCTTGTAGCAGTGTGTGGGACTTGTTGTATTAGTCCATCTATACTAACCTCCACCAGGCTGCAAATTCAAAATAATTTTTATCTGCATCTAGCTCTGAAAAAATATTTGGGCTTGGGCTTGTAGCAGTGTGTGGGACTTGTTGTATTAGTCCATCTACACTAACCTCACCAGGTTGCAAATTCAAAATAGTTTTTATCTGCATCTAGCTCTGAAAAAATATTTGGGCTTGGGCTTGTAGCAGTGTGTGGGACTTGTTCTATTAGTCCATCTATACTAACCTCCACCAGGTTGCAAATTAAAAATTATTTTTATCTGCATCTAGCTCAGAAAAAATATTTGGGCTTGGGCTTGTAGCAGTGTGTGGGACTTGTTCTATTAGTCCATCTATACTAACCTCCACCAGTTAGCAAATTCAAAATAATTTTTATCTGCATCTAGCTCTGAAAAAATATTTGGGCTTGTAGCAGTGTGTGGGACTTGTTCTATTAGTCCATCTATACTACCCTCCACCATGTTGCAAATTAAAAATAATTTTTATCTGCATCCATCTCTGAAAAAATATTTGGGCTTGGGCTTGTAGCAATGTGTGGGACTTGTTCTATTAGTCCATCTATACTAACCTCCACCAGGTTGCAAATTCAAAATATTTTTTTTCTGCATCTAGCTCTGAAAAAATATTTGGGCTTATAGCAGTGTGTGGGACTTGTTCTATTAGTCCATCTAAACTAACATCCACCAGGTTGCAAATTCAAAATAATTTTTATCTGCATCTAGCTCTGAAAAAATATTTGGGCTTGGGCTTGTAACAGTATGTGGGACTTGTTCTATTAGTCCATCTATACTAACCTCCACCAGGTTGCAAATTCAAAATAATTTTTATCTGCATCTAGCTCTGAAAAAATATTTGGGCTTGGGCTTGTAGCAGTGTGTGGGACTTGTTCTATTAGTCCATCTATACTAACCTCCACCAGGTTGCAAATTGAAAATTATTTTTATCTGCATCTATCTCTGAAAAAATATATTGGCTTGTGCTTGTAGCAGTGTGTGGGACTTGTTCTATTAGTCCATCTTTACTAATCTCCACCAGGTTGCAAATTCAAAATAATTTTTATCTGCATCTAGCTCTGAAAAAATATTTGGGCTTCGGATAGTAGCAGTGTGTGGGACTTGTTCTATTAGTTTATCAATACTAACCTCCACCATGTTGAAAATTCAAAATAATTTTTATCTGCATCTAGCTCTGAAAATATATTTGGGCTTGTAGCAGTGTGTGGGACTTGTTCTATTAGTCCATCTATACTAACCTCCACCAGGCTGCAAATTCAAAATAATTTTTATCTGCATCTAGCTCTGAAAAAATATTTGGGCTTGGGCCTGTAGCAGTGTGTGGGACTTGTTCTATTAGTCCATCTATACTCACCTCCACCAGGTTGCAAATTCAAAATAATTTTTATCTGCATCTAGCTCTGAAAAAATATTTGGGCTTGTAGCAGTGTGTGGGACTTGTTCTATTAGTCCATCTATACTAACCTCCACCAGGTTGCAAATTCAAAATAATTTTTGTCTGCATCTAGCTTTGAAAAAATATTTGGACTTGTAGCAGTGTGTGGGACTTGTTCTATTAGTCCATCTATACTAACCTCCACCAGGTTGCAAATTGAAAATAATTTTTATCTGCATCTAGCTCTGAAAAAATATTTGGGCTTGGGCTTGTAGCAGTGCGTGGGACTTGTTCTATTAGTCCATCTATACTAACCTCCACCAGGTTGCAAATTCAAAGTAATTTTTATCTGCATCTAGCTCTGAAAAATATTTTGGCTTGTAGCAGTGTGTGGGACTTGTTCTATTAGTCCTTCTATACTAACCTCCACCAGGTTGCAAATTCAAAATAATTTTTATCTGCATCTAGCTCTGAAAAAATATTTGGGCTTGGCATTGTAGCAGTGTGTGGTACTTGTTCTATTAGTCCATCTATACTAATCTCCACCAGGTTGCAAATTCAAAATAATTTTTATCTGCATCTAGCTCTGAAAAATATTTGGGCTTATAGCAGTGTGTGGGACTTGTTCTATTAGGCCATCTATACTAAGCTCCACCAGGTTGCAAATTAAAAATAGTTTTTATCTGCATCTAGCTCTGAAAAAATATTTGGGCTTGTAGCAGTATGTGGGACTGGTTCTATTAGTCCATCTATACTACCCTCCACCAGGTTGCAAATTCAAAAGAATTTTTGTCTGCATCTAGCTCGGAAAAAATATTTGGACTTGTAGCAGTGTGTGGGACTTTTTCTATTAGTCCATCTATGCTAACCTCCACCAGGTTGCAAATTGCAAATAATTTTTATCTGCATCTAGCTTTGAAAAAATATTTGGGCTTGGGCTTGTAGCAGTGCGTGGGACTTGTTCTATTAGTCCATCTATACTAACCTCCACCAGGATGCAAATTAAAAATAATTTTTATCTGCATCTAGCTCTGAAAAAATATTTGGGCTTATAGCAGTGTGTGGGACTTGTTCTATTAGTCCATCTATACTAACATCCACCAGGTTGCAAATTAAAAATAATTTTTATCTGCATCTAGCTCTGAAAAAATATTTGGGATTGGGCTTGTAGCAGTGTGTGGGACTTGTTCTATTAGTCCATCTATACTAACCTCCACCAGTTTGCAAATTCAAAATAGTTTTTATCTGCATCTAGCTCTGAAAAAATAGTTGGGCTTGGGCTTGTAGCAGTGTGTGGGACTTGTTCTATTAGTCCATCTATACTAACCTCCACCAGTTTGCAAATTCAAAATAGTTTTTATCTGCATCTAGCTCTGAAAAAATATTTGGGCTTGGGCTTGTAGCAGTGTGTGGGACTTGTTCTATTAGTCCATCTATACTAACCTCCACCAGGCTGCAAATTCAAAATAATTTTTATCTGCATCTAGCTCTGAAAAAATATTTGGGCTTGGGCTTGTAGCAGTGTGTGGGACTTGTTGTATTAGTCCATCTATACTAACCTCCACCAGGCTGCAAATTCAAAATAATTTTTATCTGCATCTAGCTCTGAAAAAATATTTGGGCTTGGGCTTGTAGCAGTGTGTGGGACTTGTATTAGTCCATCTATACTAACCTCCACCAGGTTGCAAATTCAAAATAGTTTTTATCTGCATCTAGCTCTGAAAAAATATTTGGGCTTGGGCTTGTAGCAGTGTGTGGGACTTGTTCTATTAGTCCATCTATACTAACCTCCACCAGGTTGCAAATTAAAAATTATTTTTATCTGCATCTAGCTCAGAAAAAATATTTGGGCTTGGGCTTGTAGCAGTGTGTGGGACTTGTTCTATTAGTCCATCTATACTAACCTCCACCAGTTTGCAAATTCAAAATAATTTTTATCTGCATCTAGCTCTGAAAAAATATTTGGGCTTGTAGCAGTGTGTGGGACTTGTTCTATTAGTCCATCTATACTAACCTCCACCATGTTGCAAATTAAAAATAATTTTTATCTGCATCCATCTCTGAAAAAATATTTGGGCTTGGGCTTGTAGCAGTGTGTGGGACTTGTTCTATTAGTCCATCTATACTAACCTCCACCAGGTTGCAAATTCAAAATAATTTTTTTCTGCATCTAGCTCTGAAAAAATATTTGGGCTTATAGCAGTGTGTGGGACTTGTTCTATTAGTCCATCTTTACTAATCTCCACCAGGTTGCAAATTCAAAATAATTTTTATCTGCATCTAGCTCTGAAAAAATATTTGGGCTTCGGCTAGTAGCAGTGTGTGGGACTTGTTCTATTAGTTTATCAATACTAACCTCCACCATGTTGAAAATTCAAAATAATTTTTATCTGCACCTAGTTCTGAAAATATATTTGGGCTTGTAGCAGTGTGTGGGACTTGTTCTATTAGTCCATCTATACTAACCTCCACCAGGCTGCAAATTCAAAATAATTTTTATCTGCATCTAGCTCTGAAAAAATATTTGGGCTTGGGCCTGTAGCAGTGTGTGGGACTTGTTCTATTAGTCCATCTATACTCACTTCCACCAGGTTGCAAATTAAAAATAATTTTTATCTGCATCTAGCTCTGAAAAAATATTTGGACTTGTAGCAGTGTGTGGGACTTGTTCTATTAGTCCATCTATACTAACCTCCACCAGGTTGCAAATTCAAAATAATTTTTATCTGCATCTAGCTCTGAAAAAATATTTGGGCTTGTAGCAGTGTGTGGGGCTTGTTCTATTAGTCCATCTATACTAGTCTCCACCAGGTTGCAAATTCAAAATAATTTTTATCTGCATCTAGCTCTGAAAAAATATTTAGGCTTGGGCTTGTAGCAATGTGTGGTACTTGTTCTATTAGTCCATCTATACTAACCTCCACCAGGTTGCAAATTAACAATTATTTTTATCTGCATCTAGCTCTGAAAAAATATTTGGGCTTGGACTTGTAGCAATGTGTGGGACTTGTTCTATTAGTCCATCTATACTAACCTCCACCAGGTTGCAAATTCAAAATAATTTTTATCTGCATCTAGCTCTGAAAAAATATTTGGGCTTGGGCTTGTAGCAGTGTGTGGGACTTGTTCTATTAGTCCATCTATACTAACCTCCACCAGGTTGCAAATTGAAAATTATTTTTATCTGCATCTAGCTCTGAAAAAATATATGGGCTTGGGCTTGTAGCAGTGTGTGGGACTTGTTCTATTAGTCCATCTTTACTAATCTCCACCAGGTTGCAAATTCAAAATAATTTTTATCTGCATCTAGCTCTGAAAAAATATTTGGGCTTCGGCTAGCAGCAGTGTGTGGGACTTGTTCTATTAGTTTATCAATACTAACCTCCACCATGTTGAAAATTCAAAATAATTTTTATCTGCATCTAGTTCTGAAAATATATTTGGGCTTGTAGCAGTGTGTGGGACTTGTTCTATTAGTCCATCTATATTAACCTCCACCAGGCTGCAAATTCAAAATAATTTTTATCTGCATCTAGCTCTGAAAAAATATTTGGGCTTGGGCCTGTAGCAGTGTGTGGGACTTGTTCTATTAGTCCATCTATACTCACTTCCACCAGGTTGCAAATTAAAAATAATTTTTATCTGCATCTAGCTCTGAAAAAATATTTGGACTTGTAGCAGTGTGTGGGACTTGTTCTATTAGTCCATCTATACTAACCTCCACCAGGTTGCAAATTCAAAATAATTTTTATCTGCATCTAGCTCTGAAAAAATATTTGGGCTTGTAGCAGTGTGTGGGGCTTGTTCTATTAGTCCATCTATACTAGTCTCCACCAGGTTGCAAATTCAAAATAATTTTTATCTGCATCTAGCTCTGAAAAAATATTTAGGCTTGGGCTTGTAGCAATGTGTGGTACTTGTTCTATTAGTCCATCTATACTAACCTCCACCAGGTTGCAAATTAACAATTATTTTTATCTGCATCTAGCTCTGAAAAAATATTTGGGCTTGGACTTGTAGCAATGTGTGGGACTTGTTCTATTAGTCCATCTATACTAACCTCCACCAGGTTGCAAATTCAAAATAATTTTTATCTGCATCTAGCTCTGAAAAAATATTTGGGCTTGGGCTTGTAGCAGTGTGTGGGACTTGTTCTATTAGTCCATCTATACTAACCTCCACCAGGTTGCAAATTGAAAATTATTTTTATCTGCATCTAGCTCTGAAAAAATATATGGGCTTGGGCTTGTAGCAGTGTGTGGGACTTGTTCTATTAGTCCATCTTTACTAATCTCCACCAGGTTGCAAATTCAAAATAATTTTTATCTGCATCTAGCTCTGAAAAAATATTTGGGCTTCGGCTAGCAGCAGTGTGTGGGACTTGTTCTATTAGTTTATCAATACTAACCTCCACCATGTTGAAAATTCAAAATAATTTTTATCTGCATCTAGTTCTGAAAATATATTTGGGCTTGTAGCAGTGTGTGGGACTTGTTCTATTAGTCCATCTATATTAACCTCCACCAGGCTGCAAATTCAAAATAATTTTTATCTGCATCTAGCTCTGAAAAAATATTTGGGCTTGGGCCTGTAGCAGTGTGTGGGACTTGTTCTATTAGTCCATCTATACTCACTTCCACCAGGTTGCAAATTAAAAATAATTTTTATCTGCATCTAGCTCTGAAAAAATATTTGGACTTGTAGCAGTGTGTGGGACTTGTTCTATTAGTCCATCTATACTAACCTCCACCAGGTTGCAAATTCAAAATAATTTTTATCTGCATCTAGCTCTGAAAAAATATTTGGGCTTGTAGCAGTGTGTGGGGCTTGTTCTATTAGTCCATCTATACTAGCCTCCACCAGGTTGCAAATTCAAAATAATTTTTATCTGCATCTAGCTCTGAAAAAATATTTAGGCTTGGGCTTGTAGCAATGTGTGGTACTTGTTCTATTAGTCCATATATACTAACCTCCACCAGGTTGCAAATTAACAATTATTTTTATCTGCATCTAGCTCTGAAAAAATATTTGGGCTTGGACTTGTAGCAATGTGTGGGACTTGTTCTATTAGTCCATCTATACTAACCTCCACCAAGTTGCAAATTCAAAGTAATTTTTATCTGCATCTAGCTCTGAAAAAATATTTTAGCTTGTAGCAGTGTGTGGGACTTGTTCTATTAGTCCATCTATACTAACCTCCACCAGGTTGCAAATTCAAAATAATTTGTATCTGCATCTAGCTCTGAAAAAATATTTGGGCTTGGGCTTGTAGCAGTGTGTGGGACTTGTTCTATTAGGCCATCTATACTAACCTCCACCAGGTTGCAAATTCAAAATAATTTTTATCTGCATCTAGCTCTGAAAAAATATTTGGGCTTATAGCAGTGTGTGGGACTTGTTCTATTAGTCCATCTATACTAACATCCACCAGGTTGCAAATTCAAAATAATTTTTATCTGCATCTAGCTCTGAAAAAATATTTGGGCTTGGGCTTGTAGCAGTGTGTGGGACTTGTTCTATTAGTCCATCTATACTAGCTTCCACCAGTTTGCAAATTCAAAATAATTTTTATCTGCATCTAGCTCTGAAAAAGTATTTGGGCTTGGGCTTGTAGCAGTGTGTGGGACTTGTTCTATTAGTCCATCTATACTAACCTCCACCAGGTTGCAAATTGAAAATCATTTTTATCTGCATCTAGCTCTGAAAAAATATTTGGGCTTGTAGCAGTGTGTGGGACTTGTTCTATTAGTCCACCTATACTAACCTCCACCAGATTGCAAATTCAAAATAATTTTTATCTGCATCTAGCTCTGAAAAAATATTTGGGCTTGTAGCAGTGTGTGGGACTTGTTCTATTAGTCCATCTATACTAACCTCCACCAGGTTGCAAATTCAAAATAATTTTTATCTGCATCTAGCTCTGAAAAAATATTTGGGCTTGTAGCAGTGTGTGGAACTTGTTCTATTAGGCCATCTATACTAACCTCCACCAGCTTGCAAATTCAAAATAATTTTTATCTGCATCTAGCTCTGAAAAAATATTTGGGCTTGGGCTTGTAGTAGTGTGTGGGACTTGTTCTATGAGTCCATCTATACTAGCTTCCACCAGGTTGCAAATTCAAAATAATTTTTATCTGCATCTAGCTCTGAAAAAATATTTGGGCTTGGGCTTGTAGCAGTGTGTGGGACTTGTTCTATTAGTCCATCTATACTAACCTCCACCAAGTTGCAAATTCAAAGTAATTTTTATCTGCATCTAGCTCTGAAAAAATATTTTAGCTTGTAGCAGTGTGTGGGACTTGTTCTATTAGTCCATCTATACTAACCTCCTCCAGGTTGCAAATTCAAAATATTTTTTATCTGCATCTAGCTCTGAAAAAATATTTGGGCTTGGGCTTGTAGCAGTGTGTGGGACTTGTTCTATTATGCCATCTATACTAACCTCCACCAGGTTGCAAATTCAAAATAATTTTTATCTGCATCTAGCTCTGAAAAAAATATTTGGGCTTATAGCAGTGTGTGGGACTTGTTCTATTAGTCCATCTATACTAACATCCACCAGGTTGCAAATTCAAAATAATTTTTATCTGCATCTAGCTCTGAAAAATATTTGGGTTGGGGCTTGTAGCAGTGTGTGGGACTTGTTCTATTAGTCCATCTATACTAGCTTCCACCAGGTTGCAAATTCAAAATAATTTTTATCTGCATCTAGCTCTGAAAAAGTATTTGGGCTTGGGCTTGTAGCAGTGTGTGGGACTTGTTCTATTAGTCCATCTATACTAACCTCCACCAGGTTGCAAATTGAAAATCATTTTTATCTGCATCTAGCTCTGAAAAAATATTTGGGCTTGTTGCAGTGTGTGGGACTTGTTCTATTAGTCCATCTATACTAACCTCCACCAGGTTGCAAATTCAAAATAATTTTTTTCTGCATCAAGCTCTGAAAAAATATTTAGGCTTGGGCCTGTAGCAGTGTGTGGGATTTGTTCTATTAGTCCATCTATACTCATCTCCACCAGGTTGCAAATTCAAAATAATTTATATCTGCATCTAGCTCTGAAAAAATATTTGGGCTTGTAGCAGTGTGTGGGACTTGTTCTATTAGTCCATCTATACTAACCTCCACCAGGTTGCAAATTCAAAATAATTTTTATCTGCATCTAGCTCTGAAAAAATATTTGGGCTTGTAGCAGTGTGTGGGACTTGTTCTATTAGTCCATCTATACTAACTAGTGTTGAGCGAACATTTCCGGGTTACTCGGGCGGGAGCTCGGGTCTCCGCCCTGCATGATTGGTGCTCTTTACAGAGCCAATGAACATGCAGGGATTGCCAGCCAGTCACTGTAATGCCACAGCCATGTTGTTTGTGGGCATTACAGTGATTGGCTGGCCGCACAGCGTCACCTCCCAGACGATCAGCCCGTCATGATTGGTGTGTGTGTGTGTCTGTGCGTGTGTCTGCGAGTGTGTGCGGGGTGTCTGTGCTTGTGTCTGCTTGATGTCTGCGGGTGTGTGCGGTGTCTGTGCGTGTGTCTGCGCGATGTCTGCGGGTGTGTGCGGTGTCTGTGCGATGTCTGCGGGTGTGCGCGGTGTCTGTGCGATGTCTGCGGGTGTGCGCGGTGTCTGTGCGATGTCTGCGGGTGTGTGCGGTGTCTGTGCGATGTCTGTGGGTGTGTGCGTGCAGGCAGACATAGGCCGATGTGACACTACTACTCCCATCGGCCTATGTCTGTCCCCGGTCCACTCGTGCCAGCAGGATCAGCTCGATGGGAGCAGTAGTTCCCATCAGCCTGATCCTGCTATTTAAATTGCCCTACTGTGTCCCCAATAAATGTTAAATACATGTCATTGGTGGCCAGTGGTTGCCTACAATAAATTAGTTCATACATTACCTGTCCCCGCCGATCGTCACCTAAAATAAAGTAAAAAATAAAAAACTACACCTATACTCACCTAGACACCTAATTCCCCGAAGCCATCGATCTCCTGTAATAAAATATAAAATAATAAACCACAACGTTATCCTTACCCCTCTGTAGTAGTCCACGAGTGTCCCACAAAGATCTCCAGTTCAGAGCAGCCACATAGAATGTGACCGCTCTGAACCGCTGCCGCTGCTAGAATGATGGGGCCGTAAAGCAGCCCCGTCATTGCATAAGCGGGTTCGCCGGAGTTCAGGCAGCGCTGCTCCGGTTAGCTCCTTTACAGCCCTGCTGTATCGTGAGAAATTCCCACGGTACAGCAGTGCCGTAAAGGAGGTCTCCGGAGCTGCGCTGTCTGAATGCACTCCGGTGACCTCAGTCAGTGGCTCCCGCTGCCGGGAGCGGACGAGTTCCCGGCAGCGTGAGCTTACAGCAGCCATGCACAGCTGTCACCATCTCCAGATGTGACAGCTGTGCATGGGAGATCAGCGCAGGAACGTGGACAGGTAACTATTTTTTTTAGTAAACTAAGAATTAAATAAAATTGTGTGTTTTATTTCAAATAAATTATTTTTTTCTGGGTGTAGTGTGTTTTTTCTTTTTAACACTTTGTAGGTTAGTAATGGGGGTGTCTTATAGACGCCCATCATTACTAACCTGGGCTTCATGGCAGCTGGCGCTGACATGAACCCCAACCCTATTACCCCCTGCCACCGCACCAGGGCAGCGTGGAAGAGCGAGGCCAAGCGCCAGAATTGGCGCATCCTATGGATGCGCCATTTCTGGGGCGGCTGACGGCTGATGTTTCTAGCCTAGGAGGGGGCCAATATTCATGGCACCCTTCCTGGGCTATTAATATCAGCCCGCAGCTGTCTGCCTAGCCTTTGATAGCTGTTAAATAGGGGGTACCGCACGTCATTTTTTGGGGGGGTCCCCCATTTTAATAGCTAGTAAAGGCTAGGTATTCAGCTGGGGGCTGATATTAGTAGTCTGGGAAGCTCCGTGGGTATTACCCACTTCCCAGGCTTCAAACATCTGCCCCAGCCGTCTGCTTAACCTCCGCTAGAGCCTAAAATTATGGGGGATCCCACGCCAATTTTTTTTTAAATAAATCCTTTATTTTAACACTAAATGACATTTGAGGAGTTAATAAAGATGCCGTCCCTAAATTATTATTTATTTTTTAATTAATTTTTCCCAAAAATTTTGACGTGGGCTTTGCCATATTTTTGTATGCCAACCAGGTACAGCATCCAGCTTCTATGAACGCGCCATTTTCCGGGGTGGCTGCGGACTGCAATTTGCACCGGGGGGGGCAGAAAGCTTGGGCCTCCCTGCGCTGCAGATTCCATCCCCCAGCTGCCTAGTTGTACCTGGCTGGACACACAAATAGGGAGAAGCCCCACGCATTTTTTTTTTAATTATTTCAGGAAATTCATGAAATAATTAAAAAAAAATTGATGTGGGGCTTCACCCTATATTTGTGTCCAGCCAGGTACAGCAGGCAGGAACGGGCTGCGCCCAACCACCAGTTGCCTATTTGTACCTGGCCGGACACAACAATATAGGGAAGCCCTTTTTAAAAAAAATTATTTCATGAAATAATTAAAAAAAAATTGACGTGGGGCTTCACACTATATTTGTGTCCAGCCAGGTACAGCAGGCAGGAACGGGCTGCCCCCAACCACCAGCTGCCTATTTGTACCTGGTTGGACACAACAATATAGGGAAGCCCTTTTTTTCTTAATTATTTCATCAATTTAATGAAATAATTAAAAAAAAAAATACGTGGGGCTTCGCCCTATTTTTGTGTCCAGCCAGGTACAACTAGGCAGCTGGGGGCTGGAATCCGTAGCGCAGGGAGGCCCAAGCTTTCTGGGCCCCACCCGCTGCAAATTGCAGTCCGCAGCCACCCCGGAAAATGGCGCGTTCATAGAAGCGCCATCTTCTGGCGCTGTACCCAACTCTTCCAGGGCCCTGGTGCGGTGGCTCACTGGGTAATAAAAGGGTTAAGGCCAGCTTGGCATTATCAGCTGGCCCTATGCCCGAAATTCATGGGGTCACGCCAATATTAGACATGACCACCATGAATTTCTAGTAAAGTATTTAAAAAAACCACAACACCCAGAAAAAAGTCCTTTAATTGAAATAAACACACAATTCTTTGTTGTTCTAAATTAAACTATACTTACCATCACGCCCATTCCAGCTGAAGCCAACGATCTCCTGCAATAAAAGAAAAATAATAAAGCAACCTCATCCTTACCTTTCCATGGTTCCCACGACAGCTTCAGCTCTGCTACATCGAGATGACAGGCTGGACCGCAGCAGAACGCTGCCATCCAGCCTGTCATCCCGCAGACACTGAGAAGCGCAGGCATGCTTGCGCTCCTCAGTGTCTCTCTGTGACGGCATAAAGATGAGCCGAGGTCATGTCCAATGAACTCGGCTCACCTCATGCACGTCACTGACAGCGTGGGAAAATTCTCCTGCACTCAGCTCTTCAGCGTGAGAATTTTCCCATGCTGTCAGTGACGTGAATGAGGTGAGGTCATGTCCAATAAATCCTTTATTTTAACACTAAATGACAAGTACAGTAATCAACACTGTCACTGTACTTCATATATATGTGACTGACATGTTTTTATCTATCTAATCTATGTATGATTCTCTATTCCTTCTATTCGAAATTGTCAGGTACAGATGCTGAATTGCCAGCCGGCTTTTTTAAAGAGACGGTGCATGAAAACACTATTATATTTTTAAATAAATCCTTTACACTAAATGACAAGTACAGTAAGCAACACTGTCACTGTACTTCATATATATGTGACTGACATGTTTCTATCTATCTAATCTATGTGTGAAGCTCTATTCTGTCTGTTATAAATAGTCGGGTACCGCTGCTGAATTGCCGGCCGGCTTTTTTAAAGAGACAGTGCATGAAAACACAATTATTTTTTTTAAATAAATCCTTTACACTAAATGACAAGTACAGTAAGCAACACTGTCACTGTACTTCATATATATGTGACTGACATGTTTCTATCTATCTATTCTATGTGTGAAGCTCTATTATTTCTGTTGTAAATTGTCGGGTACCGGTGTATGCCGCTGCTGAACTGCCGGCTTTTCGCGTAATACATTCTACATGATTCTTAGTTGTTTTCCTTCATGTAGAATTAACCTACAAGGAAAGAAAGGGTTTATTTTCATTCCGATATTTGTGTCCCATTGACTTGCATTGGTTTCCGGTATCGGAATCAGCGATATCCGATACTTTTTGGGTATCGGTCCGATCCAATCCGATACGATATTTCCTGATATCGGAAGGTATCGCTCAACACTATCCTTAACATATTTCACAGGAAAGCACTTTCACTTTCGTTTTTGAACGTTTTATTTTGAGCCTGTAAAAGTGGCTTAATACCTCTGACCACGTTGTTGATAGCAGTGACCTGGGGGTCAGAAATGCTTCCTGGGGCGATCCCCATGCTGTCCCCATGTCATTTGAGCACTGTCACTATCGTTTTGGGCACTTGTTAGGCTTTTAAAAGACTGCCGGGGGAGCCGCCGCAAAAATGCTCGAGTCTCCCATAGACTAACATTGGGCTCGTTGCTCGGGTCGAGCACACGAGTATCACGGCGAGCTCGGCCCGACCTTCGAGCACCCGAGCATTTTAGTGCTCGCTCAACACTAATACTAACCTCCACCACCTGTGTTTGTAATAGAATTGTTTTACTGCATCTAACCCAGCCAATACTTTTGGGCTAATACCACAGTTTGGCCACTCAGCTCTGCTCGGTTCCCATCCATTGTTTTTTGTGCAAACAACTCCAGAGTTGTCAATTAGCTAACTACCAAAATGAGTGGAAAAAGGCCTGCTGCTGGTGGAAAGGGGAATAGGCATGTTGGGAAGGGAAAAAAAGGTTGTGTCCAAGGAGTAGGTGTTAAAGCAACAGTAACATCTGCAGAAGAAAGACCATCTTCCAGCCAAACTAAGATGTCTACTTCTTTTAGCGGACAATGTGATAAGATCCCTTTCTTACGGCCACGCCAATCGCTACAAATTCCAGATGAGGCACAAAAACAGCAAGTGCTTCAACGGATATCAAGTGCTCCTTTAAGTGGGCTCTCCTCCACCTCAACTTCAACATCACAAATACTCCAGTCCTCAAAGGTGTCACCCCAATCGCACTTGCTTCCTCACAGCTCCCAAGTCTCCAGCTGCCCGTCTGAGTATGGGGTAGAACAGATGGTTGAGTCTGCAGAGCTGTTTACTCATACTATAGACTAGGAATCAGAGGTCGGCTCCAGAGCTTCTGTGAATCCAGACGAGGAAATGAACTGCACTGATGCCCAGAATCTTTATGAGTCGGATCCAGGACCAGACGCAGAAGGTTCTGACCATAATGTAGACCCTCATTCCCAAACTGTAACTCCTGTTGGTGGAGACAATGAGGAAGACGATGATGAGACTCAAATACCTGATTGGAGCGACAACTTTAGTTTTTTGTCAGGGCAGGAACAGGTTGGCTCTAAGGACGACGGGTGTGATAACGCACAGGGTGATGATGATGAGGTTGGAGATCCCACTTACTGTCAACCCACAGTCAGCCAAGAGATGAGGTCAGCAGAGGAGGTGGAGGAAGATGCTAGTGACGACGAGGTCAGGTTGCGCCTTCCTGGACAGAGACATAGTACTGGAAGCACGTCAACAACTGCATCCTCAAACACAACTCTGCCTCTCACCACAAGTCGTGGTGGCTCTTCAGGTCGCATGGGTGCTAAGCCTTGCATAGCCTGGGCATTTTTTCAGATCGATAAAGATGACCCAACTCGTGTTATCTGCAACATTTGTCAGCAAAGCTAAGTAGAGGCCAAAAAATACATAGTTTGAGTACTTCATGCATGAACCGGCACATGGACATGAAGCATAAGTTGCAGTGGGAAGCTCAGTGTGCTACAATGCGGCCTAGCCGGCCGGGCCAACCACCGTCTGCCATGTCTTGTGCATCCGCGGCCTCTTCATCCTCTGTGACTGGGGGGACAGCAGTCACACCTGTTTTGGGGCGCAGACCTGCCACCTCTTTACCCGCAACAGCCAGCGTGATTGGCAGGTCATCATTTTCTTTGGAGGTGGTAACACCAGCTGGTGTTGAGCGCTGTCCGACATCGATAGCACCACCTTTGGATCAAGGCAACCTAACATGTCCGCCTGCATCTTCCTCACAGACCGGCAGTTTGCCGGGGACACCCTTATCAACCCCGTCTAAGCACAATAGCTAGCCCTCGGTCCCTCAGATGTGGACAAGTAAAAGACCATTTCCTCCTAGCCATGAGAAAGCTAAGAGGTTGAATTTCACCATCTGCAAGCTCTTGGCTACAGAAATGCTGCCTTTTTCCGCCTGGTGGACACAGAGGATTTTCGAGACCTTATGCCGTCGCAGTACCCCAGTACCAGATGCCCAGTCAGCACTACTTCACATAGAAAGGTGTGCCTGCGCTCCACCAGCATGTTGCACACAACATCACCACTTCTTTGAGAAACTCTGTGTGTGACAGGGTGCATTTCACCACAGACACTTGGACGAGTAGGCATGGACAGGGGCGTTACATGTCGCTGACTGGGCACTGGGTAACTATGGTGACAGCAGGACAAGGGGCTGCTGTCCAAGTCTTGCCGTCCCCACGAGTTGTGCGTCAATCCTCTTTATGTCAAAGTTCCTCCACTGCTTCTGCCTCCTCAACCTCCTCTCGGTCTTCCACCTGCACCCAAAGCCTGTCTGGTCATGCCACAAGCTTTCTAACTGCGCAGAAGGGATCCTGCACACCTCCTTACTATGCTGGCAGTAGGGCTCAACGTCATCAGGCGGTTTTTACTTTGAAATGTCTGGGAAATGTGAGTCACACAGCTGAGGAGTTGTGGTCAGCTCTGGAGAACCAATTTCATGAATGGTTGTCTCCACTGGACCTGAAACCAGGGAAGGCCGTGTGCGACAATGCTGCAAACCTGGGTGCGGCCCTTCGCCGGGGCAATGTCACACACGTGCCTTGTATGGCTCACGTGTTGAACCTGGTTGTCCAGCAATTTTTAGCCCACTATCCCAGACTAGATGGCCTTCTGCAGAGGGCATGGTTGCTGTGTGCTCACTTCCGCCGTTCGCATCCCGCAGCTCAGCGACTTACATCTCTACAGAAGTCGTTGGGCCTGCCACTTCACCGGCTAAAATGCGATGTGCCTACCCAGTGGAATTCAACTCTGCACATGTTGCAGCGACTGTGGCAGCACCGACAAGCCCTGGTGCAATACGTTATGACGTATAGCCTGGGCCAACGAGATCCAGAGGTGGGGCAAATCACGCTGGAGGCGTGGTCTCAGATCAGGGACCTATGCACCCTTCTGCACAGTTTTGAAATGGCGACGAAGATGTTTAGTGCTGACGATGCCATTATCAGCATGACTATTCCGGTGATTTACATGCTGGAGCACATGTTAAACAGAATTCGGAGTCAGGTGGTGGCACAAGAGGAGGTGGAGGAAGTAGAGGAGGAGGAGTTGTATGCGGAAGGGCTAACATCTGCAAGGTCCAGACGGTCGGCAGCACCAAGGCAGCATGCATGTGAGGGTGGGGGAGATGGTTTTACCAGGGCGCATGGTAGCAGCCAAACTAGTGAGGAAGGTGCAGGAGCCCAGGAAGAAGTGGAGGACGAACTGATGGAAGACTCATCAGATGAGGGAGACCTTGATCACATTTCTGTTGTGCGAGGTTGGGGGGAGAGGACAGAGGAAGGAAGCATGATTGTTACCTCGCCACCAACACAACAGGGACTTGGTGCTCCTGGATGCGCAACACACATGAGTGCCTTCTTGCTGCACTACCTGCAACATGACCCTCGAATTGTGAGAATTAGAAATAATCCTGACTACTGGGTTGCCACACTGTTAGATCCCCGGTACAAAAGTAAATTTGCAGAAATTATTCCTGCCATAGAAAGGGATGCACGCATGCAGGAGTATCAGCAGAGACTGTTGCAGAATCTTACATGTGCTTTTCCACAAAACACCAGTGGTGCACGTAGTGAATGTCACAGTTCCAACTTGCCAACCGTGGGACCGTCAAGTGTTCAGCACTCAAACCGTAACAGAACCACAGTATCTGCTGGTAACATCAATTTTGCGGAATCATTTCACCACTTTTTTAGCCCATCCTTTGCAAGGCCACAGGAGACAAGAAGTCTGACACATAGTCAACACCTAGAGAGGATGGTACAGGACTATCTCCAAGTAAACATTGAAGCCATGACTGTGTCACTGGACCCTTGCTCTTTTTGGGCTTCCAATCTGGATAAATGGCCGGAGCTAGCCACTTACGCCTTGGAGATCTTGTCATGCCCCGCAGCCAGCGTTCTGACTGAACATGTGTTCAGCGCTGCTGGTGGTGTGCTTACAGATAAGCGCACGCGGCTCTCAACTGATAATGTAGACAGACTCACGTTCATAAAGATGAACAAATCATGGATCCGAAACGACTTTTCTACCCCTGTGTCATCCTGGGGAGAGTAAAAGCTTGATGATTGGTTAAAATCACCCTACAAACCGTTTTAAGCTTTCAAATTACTAATCATGTTTATCTGTATCTTGGCTGGAAAATAATTTGGGCTTTGTAGCAGTGTGCAGCACTGATTCTATTAGGCCATCTATAATAAGCTCCACCAGATTTAAAATTACAAATCATGTTTATCTGTATCTTGGCTGGAAAATAATTTGGGCTTTGTAGCAGTGTGCAGCACTGATCCTATTAGGCCATCTATACTAAGCTCCACCAGATTTAAAATTAATAATAATTTTTAGCTGCATCTAGCCCGGAAAATAATTTTGGGGCTCCGAGATGCGCAAGACACATAAGTGCCTTCTTGCTGCACTACCTGCAACATGACCCTCATATTGTCAGAATTCGAAGTAATCCTGACTACTGGGTTGCCACACTCTTAGATCCCCCAAACTTTTCGATCAACCTTTTCATTTTAATAAAGACCAAAAAAATGGTCATTTTTGAAATTATAAGCATTAGCAGGTTATTAGAAACTGAAATCAAACAGTTTTCAACTCAAAACTTTATTCTAGGTGATGTTACATTTTCACATAGGACCCCTTGTTCGAAAGGAGCTTCTGAACTCTCTCGTCCATTGAATTTGTCAGGTTTTGGATGGTTTCTGCTTCAATTGTTTTGCATGAGGACAGAATACCCTCCCAGATGTGTTGCTTAGATGTGAACTGCCTCCCACCATCATAGACACTCCTTTTGATGATGCTCCAGAGGTTCTGAATGGGGTAGAGGTCAGGGGAGCATGGGGGTCACACCATAAGTTTGTCCCCTTTTATGCCCATATCAGCCAGAGATGCAGATGTTTTATGTGCAGCATGAGATGGTGCATTATCATGCAAAAAAATGATCTTGCTGTGAAATACACGGTTCTTCTTCTTGAACCATGGCAGGAAGTGCTGTTTGAGAAAATCCACATACATTATGGAGTTCATCTTTAGCGCCTTCAGGGATCCTAAAGGGGCCGACAATCTCTCTCCCCATGATTCCAGCCCAAAACATTACTCCACCTCCTCCTTGTTGGCGCTGTAGCCGTGTTTGCGTGGGGTGTCCATCAACCAGCCATCCTCCACTCCATCCATCTGGACCATCGAGCGCTGCACGGCACTCATCCGTGAACAAAACAGTTTTGAAATCAGTCTTCATGTAATGTTTGGCCCACTGGAGCCGTTTCTGCTTGTGTGAAGTGGATAGAGGAGGTCGACAGGATGGCGTATGCACAGCTGCAAACCTCTGAAGGACCCTGCATCTTGTTGTTCGGGGGACGTTGGAGGCACCAGCAGCTTTAAAAACTTGTCTGCTGCTATGACAAGGCTTTTTTGCCGCTGCTCTTTTAACCTGACGTAATTGCCTGTAGGAAAGAGTCCTCAATTTGCCCTTATCAGCACGCACACGTGTGTACTGTGAATCAGCTACATACTTCTTGATTGCCAAGACACTTCATCCTGATCATCGCACAATGTTGATTGTAGTCATGCCTTGACCTAAACACTCCACAATTTGTTGCTTCTCAGCAGCCGACACATCCTTTTTCTTTCCCATTTTGGCAGAAAATGTAGGCTGCTTAATAATGTGAGACAGCCTTCTTAAGTAGTCTTGCCTTTCATTGGACACACCTGCCAAACTAATTAGCACAGGTGTCTGCAATTGCTTACAGTGATATAAAGAGCCCTGACACACATCACCATCAATGAGTTTAACTGACAAACAAACAAATTCTTCCCTTATCACTCCTAAACACTTTTTGCATAATAATTTGGAACACAGTGTACATGTGCTTTTCCACAAAACACCAGTGGTTCACGTAGTGAATCTTACAGTTCTAACTTGCCAACCGTGGTCTGTATGGAGTTGTTCAATAAAGGGCCCAAAATTAAGATGACATAGATGGGAGAGGTCTCTATGAATAGGAATTCCTAAGTATTTGATACCCTGTGAGGGCCAGGCAAAGGGAAAGTTGGACTGGATGGAATCCTATATGGATTTGGGGAGGGAGACATCGAGGGCCTCAGACTTCGCTGCATTGATTTTAAAATTTGACCATGTAACAAAGTGATCTATTTCAGCCATAACAGCATGGATGGATATATGTGATTGAGTGATATATACTAGGACATCATCAGCAAATAGAGAGCACTTGTACTCGGTGCCTCCCACCTCAATCCACCTAATATTGGGGTTATGGCGAATTGATGAGAGCAGGTGCTCCGTCACTAGGATGTATAAGAGAGGGGACAGAGGACATCCTTGCCTTGTCCCATTGGTGATTGTGAAAGGTGATGAAAATGTTCTGATGCACCCCTTGGGCCTTGGGACACCCGGAGCCGGACCCTTTTTGGTGGATGCTGGTGGTTGTAGTCTTCGTGGCGGCGACCCGGTTCCGTGGCTCAGGGTGGTCAAACCAGTGGCGGAACTATTTATGTGGTTTTGATGTTTAAATGTCCGACTACGCCACCCGTGGATTGCGGTCAGAGTGAACCGCCACTCCAGGGCAGACCGCTGAGGCTGGTGTTGTGGGTGCAGCAGAGCGTAGCATAACTCCCCACGGGAGGAGTATAGCCTCAGGGCAGTGTATGCGGAGGATGGGGGTGATGGTGCAGGGCAGCAGCAGTAACGACACGGAGTCAGTGATGCAGTCCAGGGCCTTTACTCACAGTTCTTATTATCCAGACCACGTCTGCAGGTAACGGCTGCCCACGTCGTACTGTGCTCACCAGGAGAGGGGCTCAGACAACTCCCAGATAAATTTGGAGAGCTTCACAGGACCCCCTTTGTGTGTCCTTTGTCTGGCCTTTCTTACCAACACTTCTGTCCGGCTGCCTCGGGCCTCCTCTTGGTAAACTTGGCGCCAGTTTCCCTGACCCTATGTGGTGCCTTCCTAGCGGGTGTAGCGAGGGGCTGCGCCACATAAAATGTCAGAGCCTCCGGTTTCTAGCTGAGGGTCGTTTCCTGCCTCCACTAGTTTCGGGGACCGGTCTCCCCCTTTGGCCTGACCCCTCCACGCAGGTGGATTCGGGCGTGCGGTGGCGACTCGCCCGTCCGCACCCCTGGGATCCCTTCATTCCTCGTTCCTGGAGCCTTCTCCACTCCTCTTCCTTCCTTCTCCCTCTTCCAGGCCTGGGCCTCTGTTACTAGGCCCGCCTCCGGAGCAGAGCTCATGCAGAGCCCCTGCTCCCTGCCACTTCTGCTCAGACTTCTCTGCACTGAACTAAGATGGTGCCCACCTTTTATACTCCCTTCTCAATGCACCCAGGAACTGCTTCCTCCCTGCTCCTGCACTACAGGGTTCCCCTTCCTCAGTGTTCCCTCCCCCCACTCCAGCCAGGGACAGGGACTGTCGTGCCCATCTCAGAGGCATATTGGTCGCCCTGCCCCACGGCAATGTGGTGTAATGCATGCAGGTGTCGGGTCCTGATCCACACTCCATCCTTACCTGAGAGTGAGATATCACACCTCTGGGTGAGGTGCAATACCTCTGTAGCAACCGAGCCCTCAGGGTGCTACAGTTCCATTTATCTTCAGCCTAGGTGACGTATTGTGATACAGGGCCGTGATTTTGGCTATAAAAGGGTCCCCTAGACCCCTACCCCAAGCTTTCTAAGAGAATCATATATGGCGTGCCAGGAGACTCTATGGAATGCTTTCTCAGCATCCAACGAGAGTATGTAATTACAAATTTTTAACTGCATCTAGCCCAGGAAATACTTTGTGCCTAGTAGCAGTGTCTGCTAGTCAGCGGATTATCCCGGCTGTTAAGCAAGCTACACCACCTGTAGTTTGGACACTTAATTTTTTCAAAGGAAATGCTTCGGGACCACGGGATACTCAGTGAAGAGCATCAGGAGGCACCCCAAGGCATAGGGGCTGGGACTGGCAGTAGGATGCCTTGCGGTGGATGGAGCTTGATCCTTATAAAAGCTTTTTAACTGCAGCAGCTTTAGTGGACGCTACTGGAGCTGGAATTACGCGGCTGCTGGCATGAGACTTGCCCTCCAATAGATCCTTGTAAATGGATTTAAAGTGTATTCATTCAAATTAGAGAGACAATTTAAATTAAAAAGCTTAGAGCTGCCTCCACCACAGAGGGGCTCGCTCGACCCACCAGCGGACAGGCACCAGTATTGGGAGAGGGGGGCTGGCCGTCAGGGTTCACCGCGGCTCTGGCACAAACCCGGCGACACGGAGGTGGCACGGGCAGGAGCGGACTGAACGTGTCGGCTTCTCACTTTTTGGATTTTAGAAGGGCATGACATGCCTATATTTGTGTCTCCCCCTCCTTTTACTCCTCCACCTCTTTTCTTTTCGCATGACTATATGTACTTGTCACTTTTCCATGTGTTAGTTGTGTCTTCTGAGCAGTTTGTCAGCTTTTGGACACCTTTGAAGGTGTTTTCTATGTGTTTCTATGTGTTTTTGTTTGCCTGCCATTGGTTTTAACGGTGTTCGAAGGTGTTCGACGAACAGTTCGACGAACAGTTCGGCGAACACACGGGTGTTCGACGAACCGAACCGAACTCGAACACTACGGGGGTGGCTCAACACTAGTGATAACACACAGGGTGATGATGACGAGGATGGAGATCCCACTTACTGTCAACCCACAGTCAGCCAGTCGATGAGGTCAGCAGAGGAGGTGGAGGAGGATGCTAGTGACAACGAGGTCAGGTTGCGCCTTCCTGGACAGAGACGTAGTACTGGAAGCACGTCAACAACTGCACCCTCAAACACAACTCAGCCTCTGACCACAAGTCGTGGTGGCTCTTCAGGTCGCATGGGTGCTAAGCCTTGCATAGCCTGGGCATTTTTTCAGATCGATAAGGATGACCCAACTCGTGTTATCTGTAACATTTGTCACCAAAAGCTAAGTAGAGGCCAAAAAATACATAGTTTGAGTTCTTCATGCATGAACCGGCACATGGATATGAAGCATAAGTTGCAGTGGGAAGCTCAATGTGCTACAATGCGGCATAGCCGGCCGGGCCAACCACCGTCTGCCACATCATGTGCATCCGCGGCCTCTTCATCCTCTGTGACTGGGGGGACAGCAGTCACACCTGTTTTGGGACGCAGACCTGCCACCTCATTACCCGCAACAGCCAGGGGGATTGGCAGGTCATCATTTTCTTTGGAGGTGGAAACACCAGCTGGTGTTCAGCGCTGTCCGACATCGATAGCACCACCTTTGGATCAAGGCAACCTAACATGTCCGCCTGTATCTTCCTCACAGACCGGCAGTTTGCCGGGGACACCCTTCTCAACCCCGTCTAAGCACAACAGCCAGCCCTCGGTCCCTCAGATGTGGACAAGTAAAAGACCATTTCCTCCTAGCCATGAGAAAGCTAAGAGGTTGAATTTCACCATCTGCAAGCTCTTGGCTACAGAAATGCTGCCTTTCTGCCTGGTGGACACAGAGGATTTTCGAGACCTTATGTCCGTCGCAGTGCCCCAGTACCAGATGCCCAGTCGGCACTACTTCTCAAAGAAAGGTGTGCCTGTGCTCCACCAGCATGTCGCACACAACATCACCGCTTCTTTGAGAAACTCTGTGTGTGACAGGGTGCATTTCACCACAGACACTTGGACGAGTAGGCATGGACAGGGGCGTTACATGTCACTGACTGGGCACTGGGTAACTATGGTGACAGCAGGACAAGGGGCTGCTGTCCAAGTCTTGCCATCCCCAGGAGTTGTGCGTCAATCCTCTTTATCTCGAAGTTCCTCCACTGCTTCTGCCTCCTCAACCTCCTCTCGGTCCTCCACCTGCACCCAAAGCCTGTCTGGTAATGCCACCCGCTTTCTAACTGCGCAGAAGTAATCCTGCACACCTCCTTACTATGCTGGCAGCAGGGCTCAACGTCATCAGGCGGTTTTTACTTTGAAATGTCTGGGAAATGTGAGTCACACAGCTGAGGAGTTGTGGTCAGCTCTGGAGAACCAGTTTCATGAATGGTTGTCTCCACTGGACCTGAAACCAGGGAAGGCCGTGTGCGACAATGCTGCAAACCTGGGTGCGGCCCTTCGCCGGGGCAATGTCACACACGTGCCTTGTATGGCTCATGTGTTGAACCTGGTTGTCCAGCAATTTTTAGCCCACTATACCGGACTAGATGGCCTTCTGCAGAGGGCACGGTCGCTGTGTGCTCACTTCCGCCGTTCGCTTCCCGCAGCTGAGCGACTTACATCTCTACAGAAGTCGTTGGGCCTGCCACTTCACTGGCTTAAATGCGATGTGCCTACCTGGGGGAATTCAACTCTGCACATGTTGCAGCGACTGTGGCAGCACCGACAAGCCCTGGTGCAATACATTCTGACGTATAGCCTGGGCCAACGAGATCCAGAGGTGGGGCAAATCACGCTGGAGGAGTGGTCTCAGATCAGGGACCTATGCACCCTTCTGCACAGTTTTGAAATGGCGACGATGATGTTTAGTGCTGACGATGCCATTATCAGCATGACTATTCTGGTGATTTACATGCTGGAGCACATGTTAAACAGAATTCGGAGTCAGGTGGTGGCACAAGAGGAGGTGGAGGAAGTAGAGGAGGAGGAGTTGTATGCGGAAGGGCTAACATCTGCAAGGTCCAGACGGTCGGCAGCACCAAGGCGGCAGGCATGGGAGGGTGAGGGAGATGGTTTTACCAGGGTGCATGGTAGCAGCCAAACTAGTGAGGAAGGTGCAGGAGCCCAGGAAGAAGTGGAGGATGAACTGATGGAAGACTCATCAGATGAGGGAGACCTTGATCACATTTCTGTTGTGCGAGGTTGGGGGGAGAGGGCAGAGGAAGGAAGCATGATTGTTACCTCGCCACCAACACAACAGGGACTTGGTGCTCCTGGATGCGCAAGACACATGAGTGCCTTCTTGCTGCACTACCTGCAACATGACCCTCGAATTGTGAGAATTAGAAATAATCCTGACTACTGGGTTGCCACACTGTTAGATCCCCGGTACAAAAGTAAATTTGCAGAAATTATTCCTGCCATAGAAAGAGATGCACGCATGCAGGAGTATCAGCAGAGACTGTTCCAGAATCTTACGTGTTTTTCAACAAAACACTAGTGGTGCACGTAGTGAATCTCACAGTTCCAACTTGCCAACCGTGGGACCGTCGAGTGTTCAGCACTCAAAACATAACAGAAACACAGTATATGCTGGTAACATCAATTTTGCAGAATCATTTCACCACTTTTTTAGCCCATCCTTTGCAAGGCCACAGGAGACAAGAAGTCTGACACATAGTCAACGCCTAGAGACGATGGTACAGGAGTATCTCCAAGTAAACATTGAAGCCATGACTGTGTCACTGGACCCTTGCTCTTTTGGGCTTCCAATCTGGATAAATGGCCGGAGCTCGCCACTTACGCCTTGGAGATCTTGTCATGCCCCGCAGCCAGCGTTCTGTCTGAACGTGTGTTCAGCGCTGCTGGTGGTGTGCTGACAGATAAGCGCACTCGGCTCTCCACTGATAATGTAGACAAACTCACGTTCATAAAGATGAAGAAATCATGGATCCGAAAGGACTTTTCTACCCCTGTGTCATCCTGGGGAGAGTAAAAGCTTGATGATTTCTTAAAATCACCTCACCAACCATTTTAAGCTTTCAAATTACTAATCATGTTTATCTGTATCTTGGCTGGAAAATAATTTGGGCCTTGTAGCAGTGTGCAGTACTGATTCTATTAGGCCATCTATACTAAACTCCACCAGATTTAAAATTACTAATCATGTTTATCTGTATCTTGGCTGGAAAATAATTTGGGCCTTGTAGCAGTGTGTAGTACTGATTCTATTAGGCCATCTATACTAAACTCCACCAGATTTAAAATTACTAATCATGTTTATCTGTATCTTGGCTGGAAAATAATTTGGGCCTTGTAGCAGTGTGCAGTACTGATTCTATTAGGCCATCTATACTAAACTCCACCAGATTTAAAATTACTAATCATGTTTATCTGTATCTTGGCTGGAAAATAATTTGGGCCTTGTAGCAGTTTGCAGTACTGATTCTATTAGGTCATCTATACTAAACTCCACCAGATTTAAAATTACTAATCATGTTTATCTGTATCTTGGCTGGAAAATAATTTGGGCCTTGTAGCAGTTTGCAGTACTGATTCTATTAGGCCATCTATACTAAGCTCCACCAGCTTTCAAATTAATAATAATTTTTCGCTCCATCTAGGCCGGAAAATAATTTTGGGGCTCCTAGATGTGCAAGACATATGAGTGCCTTCTTGCTGCACTACCTGCAACATGACCCTCAGATTATCAGAATTCGAAATAATCCTGACTACTGGGTTGCCACACTCTTAGATCCCCCACACTCTTCGATCAACCATTTCATTTTAATAAAGAACAAAAAAATGGTCATTTTTGAAATTATAAGCATTAGCAGGTTATTAGAAACTGAAATCAAACAGTTTTCAACTCAAAACTTTATTCTAGGTGATGCTACATTTGCACATAGGACCCCTTGTTCGAAAGGAGCTTCTGAACTCTCTCGTCCATTGAATTTTTCTGGTTTTGGATGGTTTCTGCTTCAATTGTTTTGCATGAGGACAGAATACCCTCCCAGAGCTGTTGCTTAGATGTGAACTGCCTCCCGCCATCAAAGACACTCCTTTAGATGATGCTCCAGAGGTTCTCAATGGGGTTGAGGTCAGGGGAGCATTCTGGTCACACCATAAGTTTGTCCCCTTTTATGCCCATATCAGCCAGAGATGCAGATGTGTTATGTGCAGCATGAGACGGTGCATTATCATGCATGAAAATGATCTTGCTGCGGAATACACGGTTCTTCCTCTTGAACCATGGCAGGAAGTACTGTTTGAGAAACTCCACATACATTATGGAGTTCATCTTTACCCCTTCAGGGATCCTAAAGGGGCTGACAATCTCTCTCCCCATGATTCCAGCCCAAAACATTACTCCACCTCCTCCTTGTTGGTGCCGTAGCCGTATTTGCATGGGGTGTCCATCAACCAGCCATCCTCCACTCCATTCATCTGGACCATCGAGCGTTGCACGGCACTCATCGGTGAACCAAACAGTTTTGAAGTCAGTCTTCATGTATTGTTTGGCCCACTGGAGCCGTTTCTGCTTGTGTACAGTGGATAGAGGAGGTCGACAGGATGGCTTACGCACAGCTGCAAACCTCTGAAGGACCCTGCATCTTGTTGTTCGGGGGACGTTGGAGGCACCAGCAGCTTCAAAAACTTGTCTGCTGCTATGACAAGCCTTTTTTGCCGCTGCTCTTTTAACCTGACGTAATTGCCTGTAGGAAAGAGTCCTCAATTTTCCCTTATCAGCACGCACACGTGTGTACTGTGAATCAGCTAAATACTTCTTGATTGTGCGATGATCAGGCTGAAGTGTCTTGGCAATGTTGATTGTAGTCATGCCTTGACCTAAACACTCCACAATTTGTTGCTTCTCAGCAGCCGACACATCCTTTTTCTTTCCCATTTTGGCAGAAAATGTAGGATGCTTATTAATGTGGGACAGCCTTCTTAAGTAGTCTTGCCTTTCATTGGACACACCTGCCAAACTAATTAGCACAGGTGTCTGCAATTGCTTACTGTGATATAAAGAGCCCTGACACACATCACCATCAATGAGCTTAACTGACAATAAAAAAATTCTTACCTTATCACTCCTAAACACTTTTTGCATAATAATTTGGAACACAGTGTACATGTGCTTTTCCACAAAACACCAGTGGTTCACGTAGTGAATCTTACAGTTCTAACTTGCCAACCGTGGTCTGTATGGAGTTGTTCAATAAAGGGCCCAAAATTAAGATAACATAGACGTGAGAGTACTCTATGAATACGAATTCCTAAGTATTTGATACGCTGTGAGGGCCAGGCAAAGGGAAAGTTGGACTGGATGGAATCCTGTATGGATTTGGGGAGGGAGACATCGAGGGCCTCAGTCTTCGCTGCATTGATTTTAAAATTTGACCATGTAACAAAGTGATCTATTTCAGCCATAACAGCAGGGATGGATATATGTGATTGAGTGATACATACTAGGAGTCGGACATCATCAGCAAATGCAGAGCACTTGTACTCGGTGCCTCCCACCTCAATCAACCTAATATTGGGGTTATGGCGAATTGATGAGAGAAGGTGCTCCATCACTAGGATGTATAAGAGAGGGGACAGAGGACATCCCTGCCTTGTCCCATTGGTGATTATGAAAGGTGATGAAAATGTTCCATCTATCTTCAGACTAGGTGACGTATTGCGATACAGGGCCGTGATTTTGCCTATAAAAGGGTCCCCTAGACCCCTACCCCAAGCTTTTTAAGAGAATAATATATGGCGTGCCAGGAGACTCTATGGAATGCTTTCTCAGCATCCAACGAGAGTATCTAATTACAAATTTTTAACTGCATCTAGCCCAGGAAATACTTTGTGCCTAGTAGCAGTGTCTGCTAGTCAGCGGATTATCCCAGCTGTTAAGCAAGCTACACCACCTGTAGTTTGGACACTTAATTTTTTCAAAGGAAATGGTTCGGGCCCCCGAGACACTCAGTGAAGAGCATCGGGGAGGCACCCCAAGGCACAGGGGCTGGGACTGGCGGCAGGACGCCTTGCGGTGGACCGCCAAGCTCGATCCTTATAAAAGCTTTTAAACTGCAGGAGCTTTAGTGGACGCTACTGGAGCTGGAATTACCACGGCTGCTGGCATGAGACTTGCCCTCCAATAGATCCTTGTAAAAGGATTTAAAGTGTACTCATTCAAATAAGAGAGACAATTTAAATTAAAAAGATTAGACCTGCCTCCACCGCAGGGGGGCTCGCTTGACCCACCAGCGGACAGGCACCAGTATTGGGAGAGGGGGGCTGGCCGTCAGGGTCCACCGCGGCTCTGGCACAAACCCGGTGACATGGAGGTCGCACGGGCAGGAACGGACTGGCCGTGTCGGCTTCGCACTTTTTTGGTTTTAGAAGGGCATAACATGCCTATATCTGTGTCTCCCCCTCCTTTTTCTCCTCCACCTCTTTTCTTTTCGCATGAATTGTCACTTTTCCATGTGTTAGTTGTGTCTTCTGAGCAGTTTGTCAGCTTTTGGACACCTTTGAAGTGCTTTCTATGTGTTTTCTATGTGTTTCTATGTGGTTTTGTTTGCCTGCTATTGGTTTTAACGGTGTTCGAAGGTGTTCGACGAACAGTTTGATGAACAGTTCGGCGAACATATGGGTGTTCGACGAACCGAACCGAACTCGAACAATACGGGGGTGGCTCAACACTACTTAACAAGACAGTTTTAATGCCACTTGGAAGAGTGGTGGAGGTTGCAGTGGAATAAAAAGACTATCATTGCCCCTTGGAAAAGTGGTGGAGGTCACAGTAGCTTAACAAGATGGTTTTAATGCCCCTTGGAAGAGCTGTGAAGTTCAGAGTGGGTTAACAAGACGGTTTTAATGCCCCTTGGAAGAGACGTGGAGGTCACAGTAGCTTAACCAGATGGTTTTAATGCACCTTGGAAGAGACGTGGAGGTCACAGTAGCTTAACAAGACAGTTTTAATGCCCCTTGGAAGAGTGGTGGAGGTCACAGTAGCTTAACCAGATGGTTTTAATGCCCCTTGGAAGAGTGGTGGAGGTCACAGTAGCTTAACAAGATGGTTGTAATGCCCCTTGGTAGAGTGGTAGAGGTCACAGTAGCTTAACAAGACAGTTTTCATGCCCCTTGGAAGAGTGGTGGGGGTAGCAGTGGAATAAAAAGACAATATCAATGCCCCTTGGAAGAGTGATGGAGGTCACAGTAGCTTAACAAGACGGTTTTAATGCCCCTTGGAAGAGACGTGGAGGTCACAGTAGCTTAACAAGACGGTTTTAATGCCCCTTGGAAGAGTGGTGGAGGTCACATTAGCTTAACAAGACGGTTTTAATGCCCCTTGGAAGAGTGGTGGAGGTCACAGTAGCTTAACAAGATGGTTTTAATGCCCCTTGGAAGAGACGTGGAGGTCACAGTAGCTTAGCAAGACAGTTTCAATGCCCCTTGGAAGAGTGGTGGAGATCACAATAGCTTAACCAGATGGTTTTAATGCCCCTTGGAAGAGTGATGGAGGTCACAGTAGCTTAACAATGTGGTTTTAATGCCCCTTGGAAGAGACGTGGAGGTCCCAGTAGCTTAACAAGACAGTTTTAATGCCCCTTGGAAGAGTGGTGGAGGTCACAGTAGCTTAACAAGATGGTTTTAATGCCCCTTGGAAGAGTGGTGGAGGTCACAGTAGCTTTACAAGACGGTTTTAATGCCCCTTGGAAGAGTGGTGGAGGTCACAGTAGCTTTACAAGACGGTTTTAATGCCCCTTGGAATAGACGTGGAGGTCACAGTAGCTTAACAAGACAGTTTTAATGCCCCTTGGAAGAGTGGTGGAGGTTGCAGTGGAATAAAAAGACAATATCAATGCCCCTTGGAAGAGTGGTGGAGGTCACAGTAGCTTAACAAGACGGTTTTAATGCCCCTTGGAAGAGTGGTGGAGGTCACAGTAGCTTAACAAGACGCTTTTAATGCCCCTTCGAAGAGCTGTGGAGCTCAGAGTGGTTTAACAAGACTGTTTTCATGCCCATTACAAGAGCCATGCAGTGCAGCATATTAAAAACATTATTCCCATTATTGGGGAGTGGGTCTCCCATAGAGTTTGCCTATGCCTTCCAAGCAAAAGCTGCCAAAAATTAGGACAGAGGAACTTGCAATGCTGGCAAACAAGAGCCATGCAGAACAGCATATTAAAAACAGTATTTCCATTATTGGGGAGTGGGTCTCCCATAGTCTTTGCCTATGCCATCCAAGCATAAGCTGCCAAAAATTAGGACGGAGGAAATTGCAATGCTGGCAAACAAGAGCCATTCAGTACAGCACATTAAAAACATTATTCCCATTATTGGGGAGTGGGTCTCCCATAGTCTTTGCCTATGCCTTCCAAGCAAAAGCTGCCAAAAATTAGGACGGAGGAAATTGCAATGCTGGCAAACAAGAACCATGCAGTACAGCATATTAAAAACATTATTCCCATTATTGGGGAGTGGGTCTCCCATAGTCTTTGCCTATGCCTTCCAAGCAAAAGCTGCCAAAAATTAGTACGGAGGAACTTGCAATGCTGGCTAACAAGAGCCATGCTGTACAGCATATTAAAAACATTATTCCCATTATTGGGGAGTGGGTCTCCCATAGTCTTTGCCTATGCCTTCCAAGCAAAAGCTGCCAAAAATTAGGACGGAGGAACTTGCAATGCTGGCAAACAAGAGCCATGCAGTACAGCATATTAAAAACATTATTCCCATTATTGGGGAGTGGGTCTCTCATAGTCTTTGCCTATGCTTTCCAAGCAAAAGCTGCCAAAAATTAGTACGGAGGAACTTGCAATGCTGGCTAACAAGAGCCATGCAGTACAGCATATTAAAAAAAGTATTCCCATTATTGGGGAGTGGGTCTCCCATAGTCTTTGACTATGCCTTCCAAGCAAAAGCTGCCAAAAATTAGGACGGAGGAACTTGCAATGCTGGCAACTTGGACCACAGTCACTCTGGTGGTATAGTGGTGGTGGAGGCTGAGGATAAGGAGAAGAACAAAATACAGCTGAAATGAGGAAGCGTATACCCATGTGTGGGTGTGAAGCAGTGCATGGGAATACACCTCCCGAAATAACACAGTGGATTTGACTTTATGTTACTCTGCTGTCATTTGGTGGTGATGAGAAGTCTGGCCCAATCTAGCCCTTGTTCATTTTGATAAGGGTCAGCTTTTTAGCATTGTCGGCTGACAGGCGAGTGCGCTTATCAGTTATAATTCCCCCAGTGGCACTAAAAACAAGCTCCGATAACACGCTAGCGGCAGGGCAGGCCATGACCTCCAAGGCGTGCAGAGCGAGTTCATTCCAAGTGTCCAGCTTGGAAACCCAATAATTAAAAGGCACAGAGGAATAATGGAGGACGCTGGTACGGTCGGCAAGTTACTCCCTCACCATCTTTTGAAACTTTCCACTCCTTGTGAGAGTACCCCACGCCTCAGGGCCTGTAAGATCAGCGGGTCTCAGAAAACTGTCCCAGAATGTTGACAGTGTTCCCCTGCCTCTGCTGGATTGGAGTTGCGTCTCTCTTGCCTGTACGCCTTGGTTGGGCAACGAACTGTGACTTCTGCCGCTAGAGTGTTCAGATGGGAATTTTTTTAACAGTTCTGCAGCAAGGACCTTCTGGTACTGCCCCATTTTTGTAGACCTCTCCACCTCAGGAATAAGAGAGTGAAAGTTCTCCTTGTAGCGGGGGTCTAAAAGTGTCACCAACCAGTAATGACTGTCACCCAACATTTTGACAACGCGAGGGTCACGGTTAAGGCAGTGTAACATAAAGTCAGCCATGCATGCCAGACTGGTAATGGGCAAGACTTCCATGTCCTCACCAAGATGATGACTGACCATGCTCTCCTCCTCCTCCTCCCCCTGTCCTCAGGCCACCCACGCTGAACCGACGGTATGACAGTTGTACAGGTACTACCATCTACAGCCCATGATACCAACTCCTGTTCTTCCTCCTCCTCCTTCTCCTCCTCCTCTCCCTCATTGTCTCCCAATGCACGTTGTGATGAGATGAGGCTGGGCTGTGTGTAATCGCCCGTTACGGCTTCTTGATCCATCTCATCATACTCTGGCTGCAATGCCTCCTCTTTAATTCTCTGCAGAGAGCGTTACAAAAGACAGACAAGTGGGATGCTGATGCTAATGATGGCGTCATCGCCACTCACCATCTTGGTGGGCTCCTCAAAGTTTGTCAGGATGGTACATATGTCAGACATCCAGGTCCACTCCTGAAGTCTTATGTGTGGAGTCTGACCTGAATATCGATGGCCCTGTTGCAGCTGGTACTCCACAACTGCTCTATTCTGCTCACAAATCATTTGCAACATGTGGGGACATAAACACACCTGTCGGTGTGCCGGAAGCTGCAAATGCTGCTGCAACACAGCAAGGGCGGCGGAAGCTGTATCCGACTTCCGAAAATGAGCTGACAGGCGGCGTACTTTGATGAGCAGATCTGGCAACTCGGGGTACGATTTAAAAAACCGCTGAACCACGAGGTTAAGCACATGAGCCAAGCATGGTACGTGTGTGATCTCACCTCAGAGCCGCCACCAGGTTACGGCCATTGTCACACACGACCATGCCTGGATGTAGGTTCAGCGGTCTCAGCCACAGATCTGCCTGCTTTTTCAGAGCTGTCCGCAACTCACAAGCAGTGTGAGGTTTATCACCTAAGCTTATGAGTTGCAGCACAGCCTGTTGCCGCTTGGCTGAGGCAGTACTGCAGTGCTTCCAGCTTGTAACTGATGTGGTGATATCTGAGATGGAGGCTGTACATGAGGAGGAGGAGGAGGAGGATGTGCAGGAGCTGTGGGGGCAACTCTGACTGACATAGGGCCCCCAATCCTCAGTGTGGGGAGGATGTGTTCCGTCCCAAGGTCCGACTGGGTCCGGCTTCCACTATGTTTACCCAGTGTGCCGTCAGGGAGATGTACCGTCCCTGGCCACAAGCACTTGTCCATGTGTCCGTTGTCAGTTGGACTCTCCCAGTAACTGCGTTGTTGAGGGCACGGCAGATGTTTTGAGACACGTGCTTGTGTAGTGTGGGGATGGCACACTGGGCAAAATAGTGTCGGATGGGGACCGAGCACCGAGGGCCGGTCACCGCCATAAGGTTCCGGAAGGATTCCGTCTCCACCAGCCTAAAACGCAGCATTTCCAACGCAAGCAGTCGTGAAATTTGCAAATTTAGGACTGTGGCCTGTGAGGCATTGTCTGCGAATTTGGACTTTCATTCAAAGGTCTGTGATATGGACAATTGAACGCTGCGGTGGGACGTGGACGTTGATGCTGTTTCTTGAGAAACTGCCATAACAAGTGAAGACTGAGAGGAGGGGGCATCTTTGCATGCAGTATGGACAGGGGATTGCCTTGCACGCACAACAGGGGGTTCTCTTACACGCACAACAGTGGAAGAAGCAGTGGTGACACCCGCTGACACTGGTCGTGGACCCTGGGGTTTGCCCCACAAAGTCGGGTACTTTGCTGACATGTGCCTGATCGTGCTGGTGGTGGTCAGGCAGGTAGTTTTGTCACCCCTGCTGATGCTGGCATGGCAGGTGGCACAAATGGCCTTTTTGGGGTTATCAGCAGAGTCTTTAAAAAAATTCCAGACTCTGGAAGACCTACCGGTTGTACTGGCAACGTCCCACGTGTTGGTGTTACGGGGAACTGTTGCCCGCCTTCCGTGTGCGGCCACCACACTGCTTATTCCTGCCTGTTGGCGTACTCTGCCTCCCTCCCCCTGTGTGCTGCTGGCCTCGCTCTGCGTGTCCTCCTGCCACGTTGGGTCAGTTACTAGATCATGCACCACCTCCTCCTCTTCCTCTTGTGCACCACGATCCTCCTCCTCTCTTCGTGGCAATTGTGTCTCGTCATCGACCACCTCTTGTGACAAATTGCCAGCGTCGACTTCCTCTGGCCGTGGCTCTTCAAATATTTTGGCATCGCTACATGGGATCTCCTCTACCACCACTTCAAGCAGAGCAGGCGAGGGGCACAAATATGGAAATGGACCAGTGAACAGCTCTTCAGAGTGTCCAAGTGTGGGATCAGTTGCTGTCTGACGACACTCGGCACGGTGGGAGGAAGGAGCATCAGGGTGAGGAGGAGTATGCGGTCGAGACTCATGGCTATTAAACTTGACCGTGTGGAAGACAGACTGGAGGTGGTGGTGCCCAGGTAACTGGAAGTATTATCTGCTATCCAATTAATAACCTGTTCACACTGATCAGTTCGCCATACTGGAGTTGCAGTGTGCTTCCCCAGTAATTTGGTCAAGAAGTTGGAGCGAGAAGATGTGGCTGTTGGTTGTGGCACATTTTCACCATGGCCACGGCCCCGTTCTCTACACGCACCATCACCAGAACGTCCAGTTCCACATCCCTTGCCATGCGCCTTGCCCATTGTAAATGAAGTAAAATACCTTACACTCCCACTATCAATGGAAAAAGGGTAATAAAAAGGAGATTAGAACCGTGGAAGAGGAAATCCACAGTTCTAGTTATCTGGCCTACACCAGAATCTTTTAAACAGATATATTTGTGTCTGAACAGTCTGGGAGACACTATTACTATTTTTTTTTACGGAAAAAGCCAAAAGCTGGATAATACTGAGATTTGAACTGTGGAACTGCAAAACCACAGTTTTAGTTATCTGGCCTACACCAGAATCTTTTAAACAGATATATTTGTGTCTGAACAGTCTGGGAGACACTATTACTATTTTTTTTTATGGAAAAAAGGCCAAAAGCTGGATAATACTGAGATTTGAACCGTGGAACTGCAAAACCACAGTTCTCATTATCTGGCCTACACCAGAATCTTTTAAACAGATATATTTGTGTCTGTACAGTTAGGGAGTCACTATTACTGCTTTTTTTGCGGAAAAAAGGCCCAAAGCTGGATAATACTGAGATTTGAACCGTGAAACTGCAAAAGCACAGTTCTAGTTATCTGGCCTACACCACAATCTTTTAAACAGATATATTTGTGTCTGAACAGTCAGGGAGACACTCTTACTGTTTTTTTACGGAAAAAAGGCCAAAAGCTGGATACTACTGAGATTTGAACCGTGGAACTGCAAAACCACAGTTCTGGTTATCTGGCCTACACCAGAATCTTTTAAACAGATATATTTGTGTCTGAACAGTCTGGGAGACACTATTACTATTTTTTTTTACGGAAAAAGCCAAAAGCTGGATAATACTGAGATTTGAACTGTGGAACTGCAAAACCACAGTTCTAGTTATCTGGCCTACACCAGAATCTTTTAAACAGATATATTTGTGTCTGAACAGTCAGCGAGACACTATTACTGTCTTTTTTTACGGAAAAAAGGCCAAAAGCTGGATAATACTGAGATTTGAACCGTGGAACTGCAAAACCACAGTTCTAGTTATCTGGCCTACACCAGAATCTTTTAAACAGATATATTTGTGTCTGAACAGTCTGGGAGACACTATTACTATTTTTTTTTATGGAAAAAAGGCCAAAAGCTGGATAATACTGAGATTTGAACCGTGGAACTGCAAAACCACAGTTCTAGTTATCTGGCCTACACCACAATCTTTTAAACAGATATATTTGTGTCTAAACAGTCAGTGAGACTCTATTACTGTTTTTTTTACGGAAAAAAGGCCAAAAGCTGGATAATACTGAGATTTGAACCGTGGAACTGCAAAACCACAGTTCTCATTATCTGGCCTACACCAGAATCTTTTAAACAGATATATTTGTGTCTGTACAGTTAGGGAGTCACTATTACTGTTTTCTTTATGGAAAAAAGGCCCAAAGCTGGATAATACTGAGATTTGAACCGTGGAACTGCAAAAGCACAGTTCTAGTTATCTGGCCTACACCAGAATCTTTTAAACAGATATATTTGTGTCTGAACAGTCAGGGAGACACTCTTACTGTTTTTTTACAGAAAAAAGGCCAAAAGCTAGATAATACTGAGATTTGAACCGTGGAACTGCAAAACCACAGTTCTGGTTATCTGGCCTACACCAGAATCTTTTAAACAGATATATTTGTGTCTAAACAGTCAGCGAAACACTATTACTGTTTTTTTTTACGGAAAAAAGGCCAAAAACTGGATAATACTGAGATTTGAACCGTGGAACTGCAAAACCACAGTTCTCATTATCTGGCCTACACCAGAATCTTTTAAACAGATATATTTGTGTCTGTACAGTTAGGGAGTCACTATTACTGTTTCTTTTACGGAAAAAAGGCCAAAAGCTGGATAATACTGAGATTTGAACTGTGGAACTGCAAAACCACAGTTCTAGTTAACTGGCCTACTCCAGAATCTTTTAAACAGATATATTTGTGTCTGAACAGTCAGGGAGACACTATTACTATTTTTTTTTTTATGGAAAAAAGGCCAAAAGCTGGATAATACTGAGATTTGAACCGTGGAACTGCAAAACCACAGTTCTAGTTATCTGGCCTACACCAGAATCTTTTAAACAGATATATTTGTGTCTGAACAGTCAGCGAGACACTATTACTGTTCTTTTTTACGGAAAAAAGGCCAAAAGCTGGATAATACTGAGATTTGAACCGTGGACCTGCAAAAGCACAGTTCTAGTTATCTGACCTACACCAGAATCTTTTAAACAGATATATTTGTGTCTGAACAGTCAGCAAGACACTATTATTGTTTTTTTTATGGAAAAAAGGCCAAAAGCTGGATAAAACAGAGATTTGAACCGTGGAACTGCAAAACCACAGTTCTAGTTATGTGGCCTACACCAGAATCTTTTAAACAGATATATTGGTGTCTGAACAGTCACAGACACACTCAATTTTTTTTGGGGGGGAGGGGGAAATACCAAAAGGTTAAAAAAGGTTAATAAGATGCGTATTTGTACAGTCTGACTGAGGAAAAAAAAAATACAGGATTTAGATGAAAAAAAAAAGGATTTTTCCTGGCCCCTGAGACTGGGAGATATGTCTAACAATTTGACCAGCAGGAGCACACAGGACTGTAAAGCACTGTTTGTTGGTATAACCACTGCATCTCCTGTACAGCCTGCCTGCCTGATATCTGGGATGGATATTAGTCCTGAGAAGGACTGTTTGTTCGATTTGGCAGGCTTTAGAGACCCTACACTACCTATTTTGCACTATATATCTCTCCCTAACTCAGCAGCACTGACCCTACACGGTCTGATCCCGGGCGACTGTGTCCAAGATGGCGGCGCCTGGTTTTAAATACTCGAGGTGATGCTGTGCGGCCAGCCAATCACTGTAATGCCCACAAACAACATGGCTGCGGCATTACAGTGACTGACTGGCAATCCCTGCATGTTCATTGGCTCTGTAAAGAGCGCCAAACGTGCAGGGCGGAGACCTGAGCTCCTGCCCGAGTAACCCGGAAATGCTCGGTGCTCGCCGAACATCCCGAGTAGTGAGATGCTCGGGCGAGTACCGAGCAGTGTCGAGCATGCTCACTCAACACTATTAATAATCTTTTTGCTCTTAATCCTGATTATTTTGGTAAAAAACAATATAATACACCATTTTTACTGCTCCATTTGCTCGTTAGCAGCATACAGCCAGATTTGGTTGATTTTAATAACATTGCTGTATTGTGGAAGCAGAGAAACTTGTCCATCATCAGATGTGATCCTATATTACTGCGGTAATAATACAGACATTTTTGGCAACGTGACAAATATTATACTCCATGTAAAGTATGCCAGTAGTGAGTTCAAACCTATTCACACTTGGTCGCTGACCAATACCATATCTATTAGGCCACTGCCTAAAACCGTGGTCATCAAACGTGATACTATAATACCACGGTAATAATACAGACATTTTTGGCAATGTGACAACTATTAAACTCCATTTAAAGTCTGCCAGTTCTGTGTTCAAGCCTATTCACACTTAGTCGCTGACCAATAGCATATCTATTAGGCCACCGGCTAAAACAGTGGTCATCAGACGTGATCCTATATTACTGCCGTAATAATACAGACATTTTTGGCAGCGTGACAAATATTACACTCTATTTAAAGTCTGCCAGTTGTGTGTTCGTTCATACCTATTCCCACTTGGTTGCTGACCAATACCATATCTGTGAACAATGATGTCAGGGTATTACGCCACTTTTACGGACTGACAATAAAACATACAAAAACAAAGCTAAAATGGATTTTCCTGGAAGAAACATCCTGTTTCATTTATGAAGGAGGGACTCTGAAAGTCACAAAGTCTATTTTTACAGGGCCAGCAGTCGGCCCTCACTATTGTTAGAGGGTCATCCACCAGTCATGCTTTTCATAGCCGCATATTGCTTCTGCAATATAATGTATCCAGCTGAGGTGGGCACATTTTCTTTCTTGTATATATTCTATAAAGTTTGAAATTTGGATGTCCATCAGTCGGCCCTCACAATGTATACATGTCCTGTTGGTGGCCCTCACAATTTACAGAGTGCCAGCAGGAGGCTGCCACTATTTTTAGAGAGCCAGCAGATCTCCTGGGAACAGATGAGACCAAGATAGAACTTTTTGGTAAGGCACATCATTCAACTGTTTACTGTAATTAGTATGAGGCCTACAAATAAAAGAACACAGTACTTACAGTCAAATATGGTAGAGGTTCAAACATATTTAGGGGTTGCTCTGCTGCCTCTGGCACAGGGTGCCTTAACTATGTGTAAGCCATGATGAAATGTAAAGATTCCCAAAGGATTTTGGGTCACAATGTAGTGCCCAGTGTAATAAAGCTGGGTTTGCATCCTAGGTCATGGGTCTTCCAGCAGGACAATGACTCCAAACATACTTCAAGAAAAACCAAGAAATGGATTGAAAAAAGCACTGTAGAATTCTGTAATTCCAGCTCCAATAGCTTCAAGTCTCCCACCACTAAATCTTACATTCAGAAGCTACAGAGAAACTGCAAATGGACACATTAAATCAGTAATTTTTTTAAACTTTGATTAATTTCTGTCAAATCTGAAAAATTTCTGCCAACTTCGATTAATTTCTGCCAACTGTGATAAATTTCTGTCAACCTTGATTAATTTCTGAGTACAGATCACCATATAAATTATGAATCGGTCAATGCCTGGGAAAAAAAACAATCAGTTTATGGACTCTGGAAGAGTGTATGCGACCAGAATGAACACTCATCTCCAGCTGATGATACCGCCTAGCACCAATCCCTATTGTAAATGCAGCTAACAGTGATATCAATAGAGAATAGAATAATACCTCGCTGGGTCAGTGTAATACGCTATCCATACTGTGATCGCTCACCCATAAACGAATTTCAGATAAGAGAGGTAATATTGTAGAACATAGAATCGATTTAAATTGGCCTTCCCATTTTAAGGAGTGGATCTCCTATACTGTTATTGCGTATGCAGTAAGTTCAAAGGCTGACAAAAATTAGGACACACTCCAATACCAATTTGAAGAGACATACTGTAGAGCCTCAGTTAAAAATATATTTTCTATTCTTAAGGAGTAGGTCTCCTATACTGTTATTGTGTATGCAGCAAGTTCAAGGGCTGCCAAAAATTAGGACGCACTCCAATACCAATTTGAAGAGACATAGGGGAGGGCTCAGTTAAAAATTTATTTTCTATTATTAAGGAGTGGGTCTCCTATACTGTTATTGCATATGCAGCAAGTTCAAGGGCTGCCAAAAATTAGGATGCACACCAATACCAATTTGAAGAGACGTAGTAGAGGGCCTCAGTTAAAAATGTATTTTCTATTATTAAGGAGTGGGTCTCCTATACTGTTATTGCATATGCAGAAAGTTCAAGGGCTGCCAAAAATTAGGACGCACTCCAATACCAATTTGAAAAGACATAGTGGAGGGCCTCAGTTAAAAATTTATTTTCTATTATTAAGGAGTGGATCTCCAAGGCTGGTAATGCCCATGCACTAAGTGCATGGGCTGAAAAACGTTGACCCCTGGGGGTATACATATACAGTTATATGAAAAAGTTTGGGCACCCCTATTAATCTTAAGCTTAATGTTTTATAAAAATTGGTGTTTTTGCAACAGCTATTTCAGTTTGATATATGTAATAACTGTTGGACACAGTAATGTTTCTGCCTTGAAATGAGGTTTATTGTACTAACAGAAAATGTGCAATCTGCATTCAAACAAAATTTGACAGGTGCATAAGTATGGGCACCTCACCAGAAAAGTGACATTAATATTTAGTAGATCCTCCTTTTGCAAAAATAACAGCCTCTAGTCGCTTCCTGTAGCTTTTAATGATTTCCTGGATCCTGGATGAAGGTATTTTTGACCATTCCTCTTTACAAAACAATTCCAGTTCAGTTAAGTTTGATGGTCACTGAGCATGGACAGCCCTCTTCAAATGATCCCACAGATGTTCAATGATATTCAGGTCTGGGGCCCGGGATGGCCATTCCAGAACATTGTAATTGTTCCTCTGCATGAATGCCTGAGTAGATTTGGAGCGGTGTTTTGGATCATTGTCTTGCTGAAAGATCCATCCCCTGCGTAACTTCAACTTTGTCACTGATTCTTGAACATTATTGTCAAGCATCTGCTGATACTGAGTGGAATCCATGCGTCCCTCAACTTTAACAAGATTCCCGGTGCCGGCATTGGCCACACAGCCCCAAAGCATGATGGAACCTCCACCAAATTTTACTGTGGGTAGCAAGTGTTTTTCTTGGAATGCTGTTTTTTTTTGCCGCCATGCATAACGCCTTTTTGTTTGACCAAACAACTCAATCTTGGTTTCATCAGTCCACAGGACCTTCTTCCAAAAAGAAATTGGCTTCTCCAAATGTGCTTTTGCATACCTCAGCCGACTCTGTTTGTGGCGTGCTTGCAGAAACGGCTTCTTTCGCATCACTCTCACATACAGCTTCTCCTTGTGCAAAGTGCGTTGTATAGTTGACCGATGCACAGTGACACCATCTGCAGCAAGTTGATGCTGCAGCTCTCTGGAGGTGGTCTGAGGATTGTCCTTGACTGATCTCACCATTCTTCTTCTCTGCCTTTCTGATGTTTTTCTTGGCCTGCCACTTCTGGCCTTAACAAGAACTGTCCCTGTGTTCTTCCATTTCCTTACTATGTTCCTCACAGTGGAAACTGACAGGTTAAATCGCTGAGACTGCTTTTTGTATCCTTCCCCTGAACAACTATGTTGAATAATCTTTGTTTTCAGATCATTTGACAGTTGTTTTGAGGAGCCCATGATGCCACTCTTCAGAGGAGATTCAAACAGGAGAACAACTTGCAAGTGGCCACTTTAAGTAGCTTTTCTCATGATTGCATACACCTGGCTATGAAGTTCAAAGCTCAACGAGGTTACAAAACCAAAAAAAGTGCTTTAGTAAGTCAGTAAAAAGTAGGTAGGAGTATTTAAAACAAGAAAATGATAAGGGTGCCCATAGTTATGCACCTGTCAAATTTTGTTTGAATGCAGATTGCACATTTTCTGTTAGTACAATAAACCTCATTTCAAGGCAGAAACATTACTGTGTCCAACAGTAATTACATATATCAAACTGAAATAGCTGTTGCAAAAACACCAATTTTTATAAAACATTAAGCTTAAGATTAATAGGGGTGCCCAAACTTTTTCATATAACTGTATATTATATATAAAGTTAGAGGTAGGCTTCTAAAAATAATTCCTACGGGCTTCATAAACACCCTTAAAAAAATAATGTGAGTGTTGCATCATGGTCACCCTGGTGATATGGTGGTGGAGGATGAGGAGAAGGAGAAGGAGGAGGGCGACGTAAAATAGAAGAAATTCTGAAGTGTATATCCATGTCTGGGTGTGAAGGGGTGCATGGAAATAGACCCATCAAAAAATAAGCACTGTATTTGAGTTTATGTTCTGCTTCTATCATCTGGTGGTGTTGAGACGTCTGGCACAATCCAGCCCTTGTTAATTTTGATAAGAGTCAGCCTGTCAGCATTTTCAGTTGACAGGCGGATGCGCCTATTAGTTATAATGCCCCTGGCGGCACTAAAAAACATTTCTGACAAAACACTAGCGGCCAGGACCTCCAAGGCATAGAGATACAGTTCATGCCACGTGTCCAGCTTGGATACCCAATAGAAATAGCACAGAAAAATCACAGAGGACGCTGGTACAGTTGCCAAGGTAGTCCTTCAGCATCTTCCAAAACTTTTCCCTCCTTGTCAGAGTTCCCCCGCGTGGGCGATGGGAGGGTCTGAAAAAACTATCCCAGAACTTTGACAGTGTTCCCCTGCCTCTGCCGCATCTGGCTTGTGTCTCCCTCGCCTGTACTCCTTGGTAGTCCAACGAACTGTGACCTCTGCTGCTAGTGTTGTCAGATGGCAATTTTTTAATAATTCTTCAACAAGGGACTTCTGGTACTACAATATTTTATTAGTCGTCTCCGCCATGGGAAGGAGAGCTAGAAAGTTCTCCTTGTAGCGTGGGTCTAGAAGTTCTCCTTGCAGCATGGGTCTAGAACCATACACACAGAAATCTACGTGCCATCAATACCCAGCACTTTATGAACAATCTACAGTCATCTTTAGCTTCCATCCTCTCCCCCTTCTGTCCAGACTCAGCATTGCCACACTACAACAACACATTGCAGAGTGCCCTGGATGTAGCAGCATATGCTACACACAGAATGACCCGGCATAGATGGCATTCCTAGCACACGATGCAAACACATTTTTCCCAGCGCTGCTCAAGGTGCGCTGAGTGTCTGTGGAGAAAATCACTTTCAGCAGAAGACTTCATCCACTATAAGTTCATGCTTAAAACTTATAACTCTGCTCTCCATCTGGCTAAACAAGTCTACTTTATCACCTTCATCACATCTCTAGCCAACAATCTTAAACGACTCTTTGAAATCTTCCACTCCCTCCTGAGCCCTAAGGTACAGACCCTCATCACCAACCTAAGTGCTGACGATCTGGCCACTTATTTGCTACAAAAAATCAATCATATCCGTCAAGACATTTTTGCACAATCCTCTCAGAGTCTGGATCCCCTTCCCTCCCACACCTCAAGTTCACTTTCCATTTTCGAGCCTGTTGCAAATAAGTGACCAGACTCTTCGCTTCTTCTCGCCCTACAACCTACAAGTGACCTTATTCCCTCACATCTCCTTCAGTCCCTTTCTCCAGCTGTCAATACCCACCTAACTAAAATATTTAACCTCTCTCTTTCTTCAGGTATCTTTCCCTCTTCATTCAAACATGCAATCATAACCCCTTTACTTAAAAAGCCATCCCTGGACCAGAACTGCACTGCTAACTACAGACCGGTCTTTAATCTTCCTTTCATCTGTAAACTTCTATAACGCTAGGTGCACTCCCGTCTCATCCGCTGTCTCTTAGATAGCACTCTTCTCGACCCTTTACAATCTGGTTTCCACTCTTCACACTCTACTGAAATTGCCCTTACTAAAGTCTCTACGGATCTATAGTGATGAGCGAGCACTAAAATGCTCGGGTCGAGCAAACCGTGATGCTCGGGTGCTCGACCTGAGCAACAAGCCCAATGTAAGTCAATGGGAAACTCAAGCATTTTTCCGACTGCCCCCCACCCCCCACGGAGGTTTGGAGGGGGCCTAAAAATTGGCCAAATTGATGGGAACAGTGCTAAAATGATATGGGAACTGCACGGGGAAGACTCCAGAAAGCATCTCTGACTCCCAGATCCCTGCTGTGAACAATGTTGTAAGATTATTACACCACTTTTACGGACTCGCAATAAAACATACAAAAACAAAGCCAAAATGGATTTTCCTGGAAAAAATGTTAAGGAACATTCTTTCCAGGGTAATGACTTGTATATAAGGCAAAATAAATAACAAAAACCAAAAATGGTCTTCCACACTTTGGGCTATATTCACGCATAGCCTATTTTTACAAGACCATTAGGGGGCCCTTACTATTGTTAGAGGGCCAGCAGTTGTCCTTCACTATTGTTAGAGGGCCATCAGCTGGCTATGCTTTCTTATTCCTATTATTAAGGAGTGGGTCTCTTATACTATCATTGCATATGCAGTGACTGCAAGGACTGCCAAAAATTCAGGCCCACTCCAGTACCCCTTTGAAGAGATGTAGAGGAGGGCCTCATTAAAAAAATGTTCCCATTATTAAGGAGTGCGTCTCTTATAGTGGTAATTCCAATGCAGTGACTGCAAGGGCTACCAAAAAATTGGACGCACTCCAATACCCCTTTGAAGAGACATAGAGGAGGTCCTCATTAAAAAAATGTTCCCATTAGTAAGGAGTGGGTCTCATGTATTGGTAATGCCCATGCAGTGCCTGCAAGGGCTGCCAAAAAATTTGCCGCACGCCAATACCCCTTTGAAGAGACATAGAGGAGGTCTTCTTTTAAAAAATTGTTACCATTGTTAAGGAGTGGGTCGCCTATACCGGTAATGCCCATGCAAAAAGTGCATGGGCAAAAAAACATTTACCCCTGGAGGGTATACATGAACATACTGTATAATATACAGAATTTTAGAGGTAGGCCTCTAAAAAAATTTCCTACAGTCATCATAAACACCCTTAAAAAAATTATGTGGGTGTTGCATCATGGTCCCCCTGGTGATATGGTGGTGGAGGATGAGGTGAAGGATAAGGAGGAGGACAACAGAAAATAGACAAAATCAGGAAGCATATACCCATATGTGGGTGTGAAGAGGTCCATGGGAATAGAACCCCCTCATAAAAACACACTGGATTTGACTTTATGTTTCCACTGCTATCATCCGGTGGTGTTGAGAAGTCTCGCCCAATCCAGCCCTTGTTGATTTTGATAAGAGTCAGCCTGTCAGCATTTTCAGTTGACAGGAGGATGCGCCTATCAGTTATAATACCCCCGGAGGCACTAAAACCCCCCTCTGACAAAAAGCTTGCGGCATGGCAGGCCAGGACCTCCAAGGCATAGAGAGCCAGTTCAAGCCACGTGTCCAGCTTGGATACCCAATAGTTATAAGGCACAGAGGAATCACGGAGGATGTTGGTTTGGTCGGCAAGGTATTCCTTCAGAATCTTCCAAAACTTTTCCCTCCTTGTCAGAGTACCCCGCGCATCAGGGCCTGGGCACTGGGAGGGTCTGAGGAAACTGTCCCACACCTTTGACACCTCTGCTGCATCATATCTGTGCCTCTCTCGTCTGCACTCCTTGGTTGTCCAATGAACTATGACTCCTGCCGCCAGCGTTTTCAGATGGGAATTTTTTAAATAATTTCTCAACATGGTCCTTCTGGTACTGCACCATTTTATTAGACTTCTCCACCACAGGAAGGAGAGATAGAAAGTTTTCCTTGTAGCATGGGTCTAGAAGTGTGACCAACCAGTTTTTACTGTTGCCCAAAATGCTTACAATGCTAGGGTCACAGGAAAGGCAGTGGAAGATAAAGTCAGCCATGTGTGCCAGACTTCTAACAGCCAAGACTTCCTTCCTCCAAGAGGACGACTGTCCATGCCCTCCTCCTCATCCTCCTCCTGGTCCTCCTCCTTGTTCTCCCTCTCCTCAGGCCATCCATGCTGAACAAACGGTATGATTGTTGTGTGGGTAGTACCATCTGTAGCACAGGAAAACAGCTCCTGTTCCTCCTCCTCTTCCTCCTCCTCCTCATTATCACCCAATCCGCATTGAGATGAGATTAGGCTGGGCTGTTTGGCATCACCCTGCATAATTCCTTGCTCCATCTTATCGTGCTCCACCTGCAAAGCCTCATCTTAAATTGTGAACAGTGAGCATCAAACATCCATGCCCACTCATCAGATCTTATGTGCGGAGGCTGACCTGAATTCTGACGGGTGTGTTGAAGCTGATACTCAACAACTGCCCTCTGCTGCTCACAAATCCTTCCCAACATATTGAAGATTGAGTTCCAATGCTTGGTTACATTGCACACCAGTCGGTGAGCTGGAAGCTGCAAACACTGCTGAAGCATGGCGAGGGTGGCAGAAGCTGTAAATGACTTTCTAAAATGGGCAGAGATGCGGCATACTGTGACAAGCAACTCAGGCAGATCTGGGTAGGCTTTGAGAAATCAATGAGCACATGGGCCAGGCATGGTACGTGTGTGAGATTGCTAAGCTTCAGAGCCGCCACCAGGTTCTGGCCATTGTCACACATGACCATGCCTGGCTGTAGGTTCAGCGATGCCAGCCACAGATCTGCCTGCTCTGTTACAGCTGTCAACAACTCTGCAGCGGTGTGTGGTTTGTCCCCTATGCATATTAGCTTCTGTTGCCGCTAGGACGAGGCAGTGCTGCAGTGCTTCCAGCTTCCGACTGATGTGGCCATTTTGGAGATGAAGGCTGAAGAGGAGGTGCAGGAGCTGTACAATGTCGGGGCAATCCTGATTGATCAATGGCCCAAAATCCGCGGCATCGGGAGGATATGTTGGTCCCGGATTCTGCAATATTAACCCAGTGTGCCTCCATGAGATGTACCGTCACTGGCCACAAACACTTGTCCACGTGTCCGTGGTTAGGAACTTCCCAGTAACTGTGCTGGTGAGGGGACGGTTAATGTTTTGGGACACGTGCTTGTGTAAGGCAGGGACAGCACTCCAGGAGAAACAGTGGTGGCTAGGAACAGAGTTCTGGGGGACGGCCGCCGCCATGAGGTTGCGGAAAGATTCAGTCTCCACGAGCCTAAAAGGCAACATTTCAAGTGCAAGCAGTCTAGAAATGTGACAGTTTAGCGCTGTTGACTGTAGGTGATTGGCTGCGTATTTGTGCTTGTATTCAAAGGACTGGGGTAGGGACCACTGAACACTGCACTGGGACAAGGACGTGGACGTGGTTGCTGATGTTGTTGGTTTCAAGTATGCAACGATAGGTGCACTGCGAGAGGCATCTTCGTCTGCGCCATGGACAGGGGATTGGCGCGCACGCACAACAGTGGAACAGGCAGTGGTGTCACCTGCAGACACTGTTTCTGGACCCTGGCTTTTTGCCCACCTTGTTGGGTGATTTGTTGTCATGTGCCTGAGCATGCTGGTGGTGGTCAGGCTGGTAGTTTTGCTGCCCCTGCTGATGCTGGCATGGAAGATGCTGCAAATGGCCTTTTTTGGGTTAAATGGACTGTCTTTAAAAAAGAGCCAGACTCTGGAAGACCTAACAGTTGGACTGGCAACTTCCCTTGTATTGGGGTTTTAGGGAACAGTTGCCCGCCATGTGTCTGTGGCCACCTCACAGCTTGTTCCTGCCTGTTGTGGTGCTACTCCTCCCTCCCCCTCTACGCAGCTGTCCTCGCTATGCATGTCACCTTGCCAGGTTGGGTCAGTGACTTCATTGTCCACCACCTCGTCTTCCACGTACGTACCCTGGGCCTTCTCCTGACTTTCTGGCAATTGTGTCTCATAATCATCCACCTCTTGCGACAGTAATTGCACTTTCCCACCGTTGTCTTCGTGTGACCGTGGCTGCTCAAATATTTAGGCATTGCTACATGTGATCTCCTCTTGCCCCGCTTGAAGTGGACCGAGCGAGAGGCCAGAATCTATAAATGGAAATGTGAACAGCTCTTCGGAGTGTCCAAGTTTGGGATCAGTTGTCTCTAGGCACTCAACATGGTGGGAGGAAGGAGGATCAGGGTGAGTAATATGTGGTCCAGACTCACGTGTGGAAGTCAGGGTGGTGGTGGTTGCAACAAACAGGCAGAATTGTCTATTTATCTGCTATCCAACCAATCTTTTCACACTGGTCTTTCTTCAAGGGTGGTATTCCATGGCCCCCTAGAAAGTGGGACAGGAAGCTAGGTGAACATGATGTGGGTGCTTGTTGTGCTCCCTCAGCAGGCGCAGTTTCATCTTTCCCACAGCCTCGGCCTCTGCGTGCACCATCACCATCACATCCACTTCCCCATCCTGTGCCACGTGCCTTGCCCATTTTAAATGGAGTTTAATATTTGTCACGTTGCAAAAACTGTCTGTATTATTACCGCAGTAATATAGGATCACGTCTGATGACCATGGTTTTAGGCAGTGGCCTAATAGATATGCTACTGGTCAGCAACCAAGTGTAAATAGGTTTGAACATACAACTGGCAGAATTTAAATGGAGTAGAATATTTGTCACATTCCCAAAAATATCAGGATTATTTTCTGTAATATAAGATCATGTCTGATGACCACGGCTTCCCCATGCTGTTCCCATGTAATTTCAGTACTGTTTCCATCGATTTGACCAATTTTTAAGCCCCCTCCAGACCTCTGGGGGGGGCACCGGAAAAATGCTCGAGTTTCCCATTGACTTACATTGAGCACCCGAGCATTACGATTTGATCGACTTTAGCAACGAGCACCCGAGCATTTTAGTACTCGCTCATTACTATTTATAAAGACTTGTTTGTTTGGACATATTAATGATTCAAGGTTGACAAAATATAAACAATTGGGGGCTAATAGCATGGTGCCCTGCTGCGCACGGGTGCCACAGAACCCAGTAGGGTGCGTGGATGGACTTCTCCAGAAGAGGCCCTCACACATTCACACACCTCCACCCTACCACCTCAGACCACCAGAGGGAGCCCTGATAGGGGTATAAAAAGGGAGGGTGGAGCCAGGCAGCTCAGTTAGTGGAGTGTTTAGTCTGAGAGTGTGCTGGCACTTAGACCAGTGAAGACGCAGCTCGTCTGCTGCTGAGTAGTGAGGGCCCCGAGTGTGGCCGACAGCAAGGAGGAAGGGAGAGAGGAGTTGAGGGGGCAGAAGAGCGTACCAGGCTCACCCCGAAATATACACCGGACACTAGATCCGATCCTACAGGGACCCTTCATACCCAGTAGGGACCACCGGATACCTGGAGGACTACAAGTCCCAGGTCGACCAACGCTGACTATTGTACCAGGGATAGGAGTCACAGAGGCCCCAGCGTCCAGGGAGAGTGATCTCCAAGAGAAGGCCCTACCACCAGGTCAGCAGGTGCAAGAGAGAGAGAGAGAGACAGTAATAAAGCCAGGCCTAGCTCCAGGCAGGTCAGAAGCTTAGCAAGTGAAAGCAATGGATCAGGAGGCCCAATACCCGCTTACTGGGGAGAGTCCAGAAGTGCACCCTGCGTACCGAGTACCCTGGACCATACCTGCATCTACACCAGTAAAGGTACCGAAGCGAACCCCCGTGTGAGTGTCTGTCATTTCTCCCTGAACCATCCTGGCCGTCTCTCACCTGTTCCACCGCCCATTCTCCCACGCTGCCCTGAGGCCCGCTCAACCTGTGGGGAGCCGTTCCATCATAATCTTGCCTAACATCTGCCTCAGAGGACTGCTCCGCAGCGGCGGCTCCCTTTAGCCGCATTCCACAGGTGGCGTCACAAACTTTACAAATCCCCTATAAATAATTCCCCCCCTTTTGTTGATCGCCCTGGGCCACGGACCAGGCCAGCCACCGTGATATCCCCCACCGGCATCCAGAGGCCCGGCTGCCGAGTACCCCACGGCCCTGGGGGCGCGTCAATAGATCTATATATTCAGCTGGAAAAGTAATTATGAAATTATGGATTTCAGAAACAAACTTCATACTGTATATGACCTTTGGATTACTCATCTGAAAAGTGTTATCCATATCGAAAAAATAATATATTGGACGAGGGATAAGTAGGATTTATTCTGGAAAATATGGGAATAATATGTCTCTCTCTGTCTGTCTTTGTCTGTCTGTCTCAGACATGGGTCGCTGACATACTCTGTGCTGCTGTGGTAGAGTCGCTGACATACTCTGTACTGCTGTGGTGGAGTCGCTGACATACTCTGTGCTGCTGTGATTGGGTCACTGACATTCTCTCTGCTGCTGTGGTGGAGTCGCTGACATACTCTGTGCTGCTGTGTCAGGGTCTCTGGAGGAGGCTGTGAAGGTATGAGTGGCTGATGTATAAGACACAGAGAGATATAGTCTGTCTCTCTGTCTATCTCTATGATGAGGAACATACTTGTGCTTTGAGGCAGGCCTTTGGGCACGTCTTTTCTTGCTGATTTGGCCTACAGCATCAAGATAAAACCCTGCCTACATGCCCACTCCGGAGCACAGGCATATCATTAACTCAAAACTGCAATCACTGATTACACAAGAACCACAAGACGGATTTCTTCACTGCAGGTATCATTTTAATCAGTGCAACAGCCCCAACCTGAAAATGCCTGTAGTTTACTTAGCAAAATCCTGCAGACAGATTCCCTTTAAGTTATTTTGTTAAAAAAAAACAACAACCTTAAAACATTTGATTGAGTCAGCATGTTAAGCAGGGGCGTATCTAGGATCCTACAGTTCTTTTTAGGTTCCTCGGGTACACTGTACAGGTTACCGCTTCCCGCGTCACACTGCGTTCACCAAGCTGGGGTTCAGAAGTCCCTCCGGCAATTCGAGAGTACTTATCGGCACCCCCTTTCTATATGTTCCTTTCCTCAGCCGACTTTCCGCACTGGGTCTCTCCCTCCTGCCCTGCGCCTCGCAAACTGAGCCCCAAGATGGCGTCCTCGGATCCTTCAGGGTCACCTGGAGTTCCCTGGTCCTACACTGCTACCTTTCTTGGCTGCTAGAATGCGAGTATGGCAACTGCACCATAAAAGTCAGAAGCCTCCGGTTTCCTAGCCGAGACTTGAAGTGACACGACTAGCCCAGGGACCAGTTCCCTTCTTGCAGCCTGGTCGCTCTGACACTTGACAGATTAGAGCGTACGGGTGGCTTCCTGCTCCTTCCATACCCCTGGGACCCCTTCAGTTACCGGAGCCTTCCTCCTCGGCTCCCCTCTTCTTCTCTCCTCTGCTGGGCCTCATTCACTAGGCCCACTCTGGAGCAGAGCTCCTGCAGAGCACCTGCTCCTCTCACTAGACACCGATCTCTCCTTACTACTACTCTCTCTACCTAAGATGGCTTCCCTTTTTATACTCCTAACAAATGCTCCCCTAAACTCCTTCCTCCACCCACACCCACTACTTGGTTCCCCCTAACTCTGGTTCCCCCCACTCCAGCCAGGGACAGGGCTCAGCAGAACACAGTGCATCTTGCCCTTCCAGCCGGCATGGAGCAGTGTAGTGTTGGATGCAGGTGTTAGGGTCCCCGGCTGTACTCCTTTCCTTACCAGAGAGTGAGGCACCACCAGTTGTAGTACCCCTGTGGCGACTGAACCCTCAGGGGCGCCACACATGTCTCCCCATACGACCTCCCCCCATCACTTAAAAGTGGATCTATAGATATATAATTATTTTATACCATTGTTACTAACTCTAAAATACACTATACAAAGACCAACATTACCAAAATTACTATTTACTACTATACCATGCCAAAATAACACCACTACACAATGTCTACTACCATTACCACTACATAGTGAATACATATTAATATATGACCTTTACCCCAATCTAACAAAACACAATGTACAAACACCAATAATGCAACCATACATCTACCACTACATTATGACTAAAAAGCATTAAGCTGTTGCTAAATAAAAAGAAGAAAAATAACCATGCTAAAAAGACCAATATTACCACCATACAGTTACCAACTAATAGTAGATACCTGTCCAGCAAAGAATATAAGTGATTTCTGTTCAGGTGTAGACAATAAAGTCACTTACAGCTGATGTTCTTTCTGACTGGGGTCAGCTACTTTTCTTGTCTTTTTCATCTGGTACACAATGACTTCTTCCAGCCATGAATCGTCTGCAGAGTTTATAAGAAAGACACATTTGACTTCTCACATTTCCAGGACAGTCCCCACCTATTCCCAACTTGCAAAAACTCCTCATTCTGCGTGCACCTGTGGTGTGGAACAGTGAACCATTAATTTAAAATTGTGTTACTACTGTGATTACCACCTCCTCCAAAAAAATTAAATAATAGTGCCCCATAGAATAGAATGTATCAATTCCAATTGTCCTGCTTGAGCAATACATAGCTTTGAGTGTTCATTTAAAGCAATAGTGCCCATTCAAAAAGTAATAATGCCCCCTGAGTGCCCCATTTAAAACTAATAATGTCCCAATTTAAAAAAATAATGTCTTCTGAGTGCCCACACAGCTCCATATATACATATGATAGCCCTACAGCCCCTATATACAATATGATAACCCCAATGCGTTTTATTATACATTTTAAGGCCCGGAGGGCTCCCTATAACGGACCCACAGCTCCCTATATACTGTATGATGTCATCATAGCCCCTCTATATATTGCATGAAGGTTGCACAGCTTAGTATATATAGTATGAGGCTCCACAGCCTTCTATATATAGTATGATGGTCCCCACAGCTCCCTATATATCATATCATATCCCCCACAGCCATTCTGTATATAGTATGATTTCCCCACAATCTCCTTATATATTATGATCATCTCCACAGATCACTATATACTGTATTATGTCCTCACATCACATTATATGTAGTATGATGTCTCCACAGTCCCTATTTGCAATATAATGGCTCCACACCCCCCATTTATATAGTATGATGGTCACCACTGTTCCTCTATATATAGTATGATGTCCCCACAGGTACATCTATATAGTATAATAGTCCCACAGGCCCCTGTATGTAAGTTTAATAGTCCCACAGCCTCCTATATACATTGTGATGGTACTACAGCCCCCTTATATACTGCATTATGTCCCCCACAGCTATCTATATATAGTATGATGACATGGTCAGAATTTCACCAGTTTTTCTCAGATGTAAAAAATAAACTGGTGGAAGTTTCTAAAATTTCTCCAATGAAATAGTTAATGAAAAACAGACAATATAAGGATGTCATCCGAGTTCTGTCCGATTTTTTTGCAGACCCAAAGACTTGCATTTGTGGTATTGATTTGAGACTAGAATCAAAACTGGACATGTCTCTATGATTTTGTGTGGACCACCCAGTCCACAAGAATACACAGACATGTGAACAGCCCCATACACCATAAGGGTGCAGTCAGATGGCCATATAACATAGCCGAGGATCGCATCGCAATGCTCGGATTGTCTGTCGGCTCTCCTACCTCGAGCGAGCATAACAGCATGTATTCCGATGAAGCTGTTACGCTCAGGTCAGTAGAGCAGCCTGCCAGTCCGTGCATTGTGATGCGATCCTCAACTGTGTTATACGGCCGTCTGACTGTGCCCTAAGGCTGTGTTCACACGATGCGTATTTCATGCGTTTCCGCGGCGTTTTTGCAGTTGCGTAAACGCCGCGGAAACGCATGAAAAACGCATGGTAGAAGGGAAGCAATGTTCCCCAATGGAAATCCGCATGTGCTGTGCCCATGACGCGGATTTTTCCGCAGCGTTAACGCTGCGGTCAAAAATCCGCAGCATGTCAATTAATTTTGCGGAAACGCGGCGATTTCGCCGCCATTGACTTGCATTAGAACGCGCCAATTCCGCAAGACAGCATTTGTACTTGCGTAATTGGTGCGTTCTAATGTGCGGATGGTACCCGGGTGTGGAGGAGAGGAGAGTCTCATCCACACCCAGGTACCATTAAAAAAGCTGTAAAAGAAGAATAAAATAAAAAATAAATGTATTCTTACCATCTGTCGGCCCGCGCAGCGCTCCCGCTTGGTTCCCGGCACTTACAGTGAGTTGTAGGACCTGCGGTGACGTCAGAGTCATGTGACGGGTCACGTGACGCTGACGTCGGCAGGTCTTTCAATTCAAAGTTGCCGGCAGCCGGGAGAACAGATTGAGCAGGACAGCGCGGGCCATCGGAGGTAAGTATATACACTCTCTCGGGTCACACTATATAAATCCATGCTGTTTGCATGGATTTATATAGTGTGACCTAGTTGTCAAGCACTTTCCAAGTGATGCTAAAATCGCCTGGAAAGCGCTTGTCAATCTGCATGCGGAAACGCATGTGAATCTGCATGTGGATCCGCATGTATTCTGCAGGAAAAACGCATGCACAATCTGCATGCGTTTTTTCTGCCAGGGAGATGCAGAAATGATGCAGAAATTTTCTGCTTCATTTCTGCATCGTGTGCACATACCCTAATAGTTATGAATTCTATGCATGAAAACCTGCGTAGAATTCATATGTGAAAAAGTGACGTCTGAATGAGTCTTTACTCTGGACATCATGTTTCTAAATCTTTGTTTGTTTGTTTTTAGATTGTTCTTTAAACAGTATTAATAAACAGTAAAGGTGAAAACATAAAAGGTTATTAATTAAATACATTCGTAATGAAAAGACTTCTAAAGCATTTGATAGTATAGCATAAAACCCTATCAGTATTTCTCCCTTGTTTCTTTCTTCTATCTAGAAATACCAGTTACACACTAATTAGTTTTATCTGTAGCATTAAGCTATCTTGATTACAAGGTGTTTCCTAATAGGAGGATACACTTGGATAGAATATTGTGTACTAGAAGTCTGATTTCAGTATCTTTGCAGCCAGACATGTTTGCTGTTACCTTATCCTATGTTATTACAGATGGCTGCATATTTCTCTCTTATCACAATTTTCCATATTACCTGTCTTTGTATATTTATTGCTGCACTGCTTTTTTGAAGCTTTCAGGTACATTGAGTATTACAGTCAGTTGGAGCAAGAATTATGTGAGCTCCCTGTGTGCTGCCCTTATCTATTTTTGATGGATTCATTTCACACTTGCTTAAGCTAAAGAGGCATTTTTTCCTCTGAACAAGTCACAACTAGTCAGTGCTTATGCACTGAAATGTAGTCTTGGGATGAAACCAGCCATAGTCTAGCTCATGAGGTTATTAGGAGACTTTAAGCATCCTTATTATAATTCTTTACAAAAAAAAATGCTGTATTAAGGCCTTGAAGAGCGTTCAATGTATTTCTCAACTATGTTTTGACTGGTTCACAATGTTTATTTTTGTTAAATTCCTAATTTGTTTTTCGCGTGTTTTTCAGGCCAGTTAAATGATACAACTTGACAGTGGAGTTGCAAGCAGAAAGGTGATAGTAAGCAATAAGCATTCAGTGGTCCATCGAAATGAAAATGTTCACTTATTCTAAAGTGACAATATGTTTTGTCAAAACTGAAACTCCTCTTCTCGGTGTACAGCACTTTTGCCCACTGCGTCTTGTGCTCACAGATTTGCTGGATTCATAGCTACTTGTTTACACACAGTAAGTTGGTGCATGAAGTTCAACATTTCTCGATCAATAATATATTATTTTTCTATGGATTATTTAGAACCTCAATATTCAATGCCTTAGTTCTGAAAAAAAATATCCAGGCCTTTTTTGAAATGCTGATATCAATGGAGTGGCTAGAGGCAAAAATCCAGGACACTGGCCTTGGACTTCTTGATCGATGTTCCGGTCTCCGGTGAGCTCTGCTTTGAACTGTGCTGGCGTCAACACGACTTTAATACAGTTTTATTCTGTGGTAGAGCAGGAATCAACTCTCGGTCTTGTAGGCCACATTCTGCTTTATACCCGTGCCCAACAGTATGTCTGCATTCTGGCGCATGTGGTCCAATAATGTCACTTTAGCCTGCTATTGAATTTTGAGTGTAGGGTAGAAGAGATGCCCAAGGGACCAGATTAGGTGAATGTAAACTTTATGCTTGACTTGCAGAACTACAGGGGGCGACACTATATAATGGGGCTCATTTGGAGAAAGTTTTACTGAGGGAACATTATTATTAGAGGGTGCACATTGGAAGGGTATTATTACTTGAGGTAGCACCATGGGGAAGACTATTACTAAAACGGGCACTCTAGGGACATTATTACTGGAGGGGGCTTTATTCCTTATTAGTCCAGGGGCACTCTAGGGGCATTTTTTTAAGTGGTCAATTTGAACCACAACATTGAGGGTAGCAGCAATATGGGGACTATTTTGTACATTGGGAATAAGATGGAAGTCAGCTGGAATTCTGAGAAGTCTGTCTTTGATATGACTTCTGTAGATACAAGTCATCATGGAGGTCTGAGCAAGGTAGAAGATATGTCAACTAAGTCATGACATATAACTGTACTATAATCATGGTCTTGCAGAATTGTTATCTACTACTATATGGTAACTGTATGGTGGTAATATTATATTAGTCTTTTTATATTTTTTTGTAAATTTAGTTGTGAAATTTGTTCAGTCTTTAGTGATGTAGATGTATAGTGGTATTATTGGTAAAATAGGATTTCATATAGTGTGTTTTGTTCTGTAGAAGTATTATGTATTCACCATGTGGTGGCCATGGTATTGGTCATGTTGTGGTGGTTTTATGTCTGCCTAGGATAGTGGTGTTACTGGTAATAATCCATATAAAGTGAATTTTGTTTGTAACAGTATATTATGTATGTAATATTTAGTCCCGATATAGCTGCAACTTTGTATTATAATAAAATAAAATTATAAAAATAATAGTTAAAGGCAACAAAATGATATAGAGAATGATTATATAAATATAATTTATGAAATGTAATCCCTGTTTTTTCTTTGCACACAGGTCAATTAGAGAACATACTAAGTTTTTGGCAGATTTCCCTTTGTAAGTGTGAATGTAGCGATAGCTGTCCATCACTGATTAAAACCGCCTACTGAACTAGAGTGCACAGAAAGAGCAGGGATTTCGCTGAATAAATAACAAATTTTACAGAATCATTTCCCACAGAATTATAAATTAATCTGTTCAGCTCCTCTTGCACTATAACATGCTGATGATCAGTTATACTGCATTTCCAAGCTGACAGTTGCCCTCTAAATGGAGGAGGGGGAAAATATGGGGAGACAAGCCTCTGAGCCTAAGCCTTTGTTCATTTAAGACCCTAGCAAGACCCCAGCAATTCTCCTGGCTGATATAATATTTGCCATTACTACCTCTAATGGCAGGTCATCCTACAGTCTGAATATTCTACCTGTAAATAACTATTTTCTACAGATGTAGCCAAGTTTAACTTGACCACGCACCATCTTGACAATTGGTCACAGAAGTTTGTCTCACAATACTGTATTTTTAGACTGCGTGCCCACTATGCGTTTTTCAAGCGTAATCGCCGCCATTGACTTGCATTGGACCGCGTGACATCCGCATCACTGCATCTGCACAAGCGGATATCACACGGTTCAATGTGCGGATGGTACCCAGGTCTGGAGGAGAGGAGACTCTCATCCAGACCTGGGTACCATAGAAACTGTAAAAAAAATAATTTAAAATAAAAATAAAGATTATACTTACCTTCCGATGTCCCCCGGCCTCCTCAGGGATGCGTGCGATGTGTTGGGTGGCTCGTGGTGGTGTGAGGACCTGACAAGACTTCATTGAGTCATGTGACAGGTCACGTGACCGCTGACGTCGACGGTCGCGTGACCTGCCACATGACTCAATGACGTCATCGCAGCTCCTTCACACCACCGCAAGACACCGGGGAGACCGAGCGGAGCGGAGAAGGAGACTGGGGGCCAGTTTAAAGTATAATCATTATTTTTTATTTTTTACCATTCTTATTCTTTTTTTTAACTATTACTTGGTCACACTATATAAATCCATGCCGGTTGCATGGATTTATATAGCGTGAACAAGTTGTCAAGCACTTTTCCAAGTGATGCTAAAATCGCTTGGAAAAGCGCTTGATAACCCGCATGCAGAAATGCATGCAAAAACGCTTGACAAATGCTTCTACCTGGCGGGAAAAACGCATGTAAAATCCGCATGCGTTTTTCCTGCCAGGGAGAAGCGTAAAAAATATGCAGCATTTTTGCATCGTGGGCACATAGCCTTATTGAGCGAGCCACACCCACTAGACGAGTTCTGGCCGGGAATTTGCATATCACATACTTGACCATGTTCCTGGTGCAGACACTGGCAAATACTCGCAGCAAACAGTGCGTGCGCTGGGAGGATTCAAAGGTCTGCAGTCACAGAGTCATTCCAGACCGGACAACCCCTTTAATATTGCACAGCAATTGATAGATGTTAGGTTAGGTGTTAAATTACACTTTTTGCACTGTGATACCAAATGCTGTGCTATCTGTGTTAAGGTAAACTTAAGCAATCAATTCAAAACCACGTAGTATCAGATAGATGCACCCTAACACCCAACTTCAAACTATCACAAACCTGATCAAAACAATCATCCAACAAATGAAAGATTTCATAGACAAAATTCTACAGATGCCATCCAAACATGCCATGATGTTTTTCACGGACCCTTAGACTTTCATTGGCACTTTTCATCCATGCGGCTGAAAAACAACAGACATATCTATGTGAATTCTGCATGGATACACAGTCCATGAAAAAACACAGACATGACAACAGCTCAGTAGACTATAATAGGTATGTGTTGTATCTGTGAAAAACACAGATAGAACATGTACATGCAACATGGATGTCTGAATGAGGTCTTAACCCTGCTGTTCTGTTTGTATTGGCTATTCACTTGTACTGTTCGGGTCAATATGACCCGACCGATTAAAGTCTATTAATTTTGACATTTAGCTACTGTAAGCGTATAATTTGAATACCAGTTGCATTATTTAACTGTATGTGAACATAGTTGGTCAAAAACAAATGAAAAATAAAAATCAAAACTTCAGTTTGCTTTATTTTCTTTAGAAAAGGGTTGTACAGATTCACTTATTGCTATATTCAGGTATTACACAGAAATAACTCACATGTGCTTTACATAAATATTTACTAACACTAGAACATGTAATATTTATTTTGTTATCACTAGTGTTGAGCGAGTATGTTCTATTAACCCTTTCGCCGAGTACGCTCGGGTCAAGCTCCGAGTATTTATAGCTGCTCGGTGATATGGTTGAATCGCTCCTGTGTGTGACTCGTTGACAGTTTTTTTACATGTAAGGAATGTCTATTTCTTACACATTCCTCACATGTAATAAAGCTGTCAAACAGTTGCAAATCATGCACACGGGAGCGATTCAACCATATCACCGAGCAGCTGTAAATACTCGGAGCTCAGCCCGAGTATACTCGGACAGAACATACTCGCTCAACCCTAGTTATCACACAAAGATGGATAAATTCTGCTTCTTTTTCTTTTTAGTCTTTTTCCATTGCTGGTGGAGGCCGTGGATTCACTTTGCTGAGCATTCCGCTGGATACAGTTTACTATGGCTGCTGCTCCTTCACTTCGGGGTTTTACTTTTCTTTCTGAAATAGATGGCATAACAAGTGACTTTCTTAATTCTTCCAGAAAGAGTCTTCGTTTATGCAGTTTTTTGGCGTTCCGATCAGGGTTTATTTCACGCCAAAAAACAAATGTTTTGTAGGCAGATACATCAAGAATGTTATAAAATAAAACCATTGGCCACCGATTAGTTTGAGGTTGCTTGTGTACATAGCTATAAGTTCATCTAGTGTATCAACTGCCCCTTTGATGGCAGTATAATTTTTTTGGGAATGTAAGAAACCACTGTCATATCTCCAGTATAGTAAAACGTTGAACTATAAACACCTTTTTACAAAGGATACCTTGCCCAGAATTGTAAGTTTTAATTTTAGCAACAGCTGCCCCAGTTGGTGCGATATAAAAAAGTTGTCACATATCACATTTTGCCCTCTTAGTCGATACGTCAAATCTGAAATGACCCTGATTCTTTTCAAGTTTTTCTCCAGGCTTTTTTCCTGTATATACCTGAGCGTTCAGAGCGTATGAACTGCTGCTGTCACAAAGTGTCCATATCTTGATGCCGTACTTGCCCGGTTACTCGGTATACACTGTGTGCCGAATTATTAGGCAAATGAGTATTTTGATCGCATGATACTTTTTATACATGTTGTCCTACTCCAAGCTGCATAGGCTTGAGAGTCAACTACCAATTAAGTAAATCTGGGGATGTGCATCTCTGTAATGAGGAGGGGTGTTGACTAATGACATCAACACCCTATATAAGGTGTGCTTAATTATTAAGCAACTTTCTTTCCTTTGGCAAAATGGGTCAGCAGAGAGATTTGACGGGCTCTGAAAAGTCCAAAATTGTGAGATGTCTTGCAGAGGGATGCAGCAGTCTTGAAAATTCCAAACTTTTGAAGCGTGATCACCGAACAATCAAGTGTTTCATGGCAAATAGCCAACAGGGTCGCAAGAAGCGTGTTGGCCAAAAAAGGCGCAAAATAACTGCCCATGAATTGAGGAAAATCAAGCGTGAAGCTGCCAAGATGCCATTCGCCACCAGTTTTGCCATATTTCAGAGCTGCAACGTTACTGGAGTATCAAAAACCACAAGGTGTGCAATACTCAGGGACATGGCCAAGGTAAGGAAGGCTGAAAAACGACCACCTTTGAACAAGAAACATAAGATAAAACGTCAAGAATGGGCCAAGAAATATCTTAAGACTTATTTTTCAAAGGTTTTATGGACTGATGAAATGAGAGTGACTCTTGATGGGCCAGATGGATGGGCCAGAGGCTGGATCAGTAAAGGGCAGAGAGCTCCACTCCGACTCAGACGCCAGTAAGGTGGAGGTGGGGTACTGGTATGGGCTGGTATCATCAAAGATGAACTTGTGGGACCTTTTTGGGTTGAGGATGGAGTGAAGCTCAACTCCCAGACCTACTGCCAGTTTCTGGAAGACAACTTCTTCAAGCAGTGGTACAGGAAGAAGTTGGTATCGTTCAAGAAAAACATGATTTTCATGCAGGACAATGCTCCATCACATGCATCCAACTGCACCACAGCGTGGCTGGCCAGTAAAGGTCTAAAAGAAGAAAAAATAATGGCATGGCCCCCTTGTTCACCTGATCTGAACCCCATAGAGAACCTGTGGTCTCATAAAATGTGAGATCTAGAGGGAGGGAAAACAGTACACCTCTCGGAACAGTGTCTGGGAGGCTGTGGTGGCTGCTGCACGCAATGTTGATCGAAAACAGATCAAGCAACTGACAGAATCTATGGATGGAAGGCTGTTGAGTGTCATCATAAAGAAAGGTGGCTATATTGATCACTAATTTTTTTGTTTTTTGTTTTTGCATGTCAGAAATGTTTATTTCTAAATTTTGTGCACTGATATTGGTTTACCTGGTGAAAATAAACAAGTGAGATGGGATTATATTTGGTTTTTATTAATTTGCCTAATAATTCTGCACAGTAATAGTTACCTGCACAAACAGATATCCTCCTAAGATAGCCAAATCGAAAAAAATCCCACTCCAACTTCCAAAAATATTAAGCTTGGTTATTTAGTCCTGCGGAGAGATTAAAATAGAACTCTTTGACCACAATGATCAAAGGTATGTGTGGAGAAAAAAGGGCACAGAATTTCAGGAAAAGAACATCTCGCCAACCATTAAGCATGGGGGTGGATCAGTCATGCTTTGAGGTTGTGTTGCAGCCAATGGCACGGGGAACATTTCATGGGTAGAGGGAAGAATTGATTCAATGAAATTTCAACAAATTATTCATGCAAACATAACACCATTGGTAAAAAAGCTGAAGTTGAAAAGAGGATGGCTTGTACAAATGGATAATGATCCCAAACACACATCAAAATCCACAATAGACTACCTCAAAAGGTGCAAGCTGAAGGTTTTACAATGGCACTTACAGTCCCCTGATCTTAATGAAAATCTGTAACTACACCTCAAAATAGCAGTGCATGCAAGACGACCCAGGAATCTCACAGAACTGGAGGAATTTTCCAAGGAAGAATGGATGAAAATACCTTAAACAAGAAATGAAAGACTTTTGTCTGGCTAAAAAAGGCATTTACAGGCTGTGATACTTGCAAAAGGGGGTGCTACTAACAATGCAGGGTACCAAAACATTTGCAGCGGCCCATTTTCCTTTTTGTAATTTTTAAAATTTAAAAGTTGAAAATCTAATACGTAAATCTGAATGTGTGTGTGTGTGTATGTATGTATATGTGTATGTCCGGGATTGGCATCTGCACCGTCGCAGCTACAGCCACAAAATTTTGCACAGTCACACGTCTGGACCCCGAGGGCATCATAGGCTATGTTGTGAGGCGAAATTTTAACCCCGCGTGTTCCAATTCACCAAACAATTTTGCCCCTATCTACATAATGGGGAAAAAGTGAAAGGAAAAGTGTTGGAGGCAAATTGACAGCTGCCACATGTGAACAAGGGAGAATTAAAATGAGAGCAATGGCGTCAAAGAGTATATACCGTACAGTTGCTATGGTGGGGCCCCGACATGGGATACTCATACTCACCACACACGGGGATATGAACACACACACAAAATGCGCCACACACTACCACGTGCTTGAACACATATACCACCCTCAGCACACACAAAACTCATCTCACAAAGATTTATCAGGCTGCCAATAGCAACCAATCACAGCTCAGCTTCTATTTTTCTACAGTTAATTAATCTGAGCTGTGATTGGTTAATATAGGCAACAAAGGACATTCTCAGTATAACAAAGCTTGTGTAAGGTAATAAGATGTCATTTAGGGTGTGTTGGTGGAAAGGCTGATGTCAGTCACATTACTTCTATGTGAGAGGATAAAGAAACTGCCAGTTACAGATTATTTTTACCACAATAATGCCTCATAAGAAAAGGAATTTCATGGTACGAATGTCAGCTGATGCAAAAAGAAAAGCTGCATTACGGGCCAATGAAAAATGTGAAGACCGAGAAACAAGGCTGACACACATAAGAACAGCAGCTGCTTCCTCAAGAGCCAATGAACTTTCTGAGTAGAGGGAAGTGAGGCTTGCAGACAAGAGAACAAGAGCTGCTTCCTCAAGGGCCAATGAACTTTCTGAGGAGAGGGAAGTGAGTCTTGCAGACATGAAAACAAGAGCTGCTTCCTCAAGAGCCAATGAACTTTCTGAGGAGAGGGAAGCGAGGCTTGCAGACATGAAAACAAGAGCTGCTTCCTCAAGGGCCAATGAACTTTCTGAGGAGAGGGAAGCAAAGCTTGCAGACAAGAGAACAAGAACTGCTACCTCAAGAGCCAATGAACTTTCTATCTATTTATTTTGTGTTTTTTGTGTGGAGAATAAATTTTTGTTAACACATTCTATTTTGCTAACAGCAGTTATTAACCCGGGTAGTACAGCTAGTATATAATAAAATACAAAGAAAATATGTCATCTTTAACTTTAGGCCTGTTAGAGACCATTTCATCTTCAACTTGCTTAACTGTTCACAATAACAGTAATTTTGACCAGGGGTTGCCCAAACTTTTATATGCCACTGTATATTATAGCAAAAAACAGACCTGTACAGACCTGTACTCAAAGCCCATCCATCTGCAGTAACCTGCAAATGTATCGAGGGCACAGACCTGCAGGAACTGGAGAAATCGATAAACACTAGTAGATGCAATAAATAATCCACAATAATATTATAAATCATTTATGTGACTAAAAAGATGGCGGGAGATCTGTATAAAATATTATCGGGTCATATTGAACATTATTTTATACAAAAAAGTTACAATGTAAAAAAAAAAACCAACACTCATAATAACAACACCTACCCATAAACAAATTCACCTAACCACGATTTGCAGATACTCATAATAAATAACCTGCAGCTTAACAAACTTTATTTCAAATAGACCCAAGGTGATGCGACCATAAAAAGGGATGGTCGTAACCAACAAGCCATTTAATATCCCCGTCAATGCATTTTTTTTTATTATTATTAGTGTTGAGCGAACATGCTCGACACTACTCGTGATGTTCGGCGAGCACCGAGCATTTCCGGGTTACTCGGGCGGGAGCTCGGGTCTCCGCCCTGCATGTTTGGCGCTCTTTACAGAGCCAATGAACATGCAGGGATTGCCAGCCAGTCACTGTAATGTCGCAGCCATGTTGTTTGTGGGCATTACAGTGATTGGCTGGCCGCACAGCGTCACCTCGAGTATTTAAAACCGGGCGCCGCCATCTTGGACACAGTCGCTCCGGACCAGACAGTGTAGGGACAGCGCTGCTGATTTAGGGAGAGATATATCCTGCAAAATAGTTAGTGTAGGGTCTGTAAAGACTGCCAGATCAAACAAACAGTCCTTCTCAGGACTAATATCCATCCCAGGTATATCAGGCAGGCAGGCAGGCAGGCTGTATAGGAGACGCAGTGGTTATACCAGCAAACGTTGCATTACAGTCCTGTGTGCTGCTCCTGTTGCGGAAATTCCTGGACTTAGCTCCAGGTCCCGGGGGCCAGGAAAAATCCTTTTTTTTAATCTAAATCCTCTTTTTTTTTTCCTCCTTCACAATGTACAAATACCCATCTTATTAACCGTTTGGTGCCCCCCCCCCAAAAAAAAGTGTGCCTCTGATTTTTCAGACACAAATATATCTGTTGAAAATAGTCTGGTGTAAGCCAGAGAAATAGAAGTGTGGTTTTGCAGTTCTATGGGCCATTTGTATCTAAAAAAAACTGTTTGAGTGTGTCACTCACTGTTCAGCCGCAAATATATATATATATTTTAAAAAGCCTGGTATACACCAGTAAATTATTACTGTGGTTTTGATGTTCCACGGTAAAACATCTCTATTATCCTGTTTTTGGCATTTTTTGCTTTATAAAAATAATAAGTGTCTCCCTGATTTTTCAGACACAAATATATCTGTTGAAAATAGTCTGGTGTAGGCCAGAGAGACAGAAGTGTGCTTTTGCTGTTCCACGGTAAAAAATCTCTATTATCCTGCTTTTTGCATTTTTTGCTGTAAAAAAAAAAAAATAGTGTCTCCCTGATTTTTCAGACACAAATATATCTGTTGAAAATAGTCTGGTGTAGGCCAGAGAGACAGAAGCGTGCTTTTGCTGTTCCACGGTACAAACCTCTGTATTATCCACTTTTGGGCCATTTGTATCTAAAAAAACAGTTTGAGTGTGTCGCTCACTGTTCAGCCGCAAATATATATATATTTTAAAAAGCCTGGTATACACCAGTAAATTATTACTGTGGTTTTGATGTTCCACGGTAAAACATCTCTATTATCCTGTTTTTGGCATTTTTTGCTGTATAAAAATAATAATAGTGTCTCCCTGATTTTTCAGACACAAATATATCTGTTGAAAATAGTCTGGTGTAGGCCAGAGAGACAGAAGTGTGCTTTTGCTGTTCCACGGTAAAAAATCTCTATTATCCTGCTTTTTGTATTTTTTGCTGTAAAAAAAAAAAAAAATAGTGTCTCCCTGATTTTTCAGACACAAATATATCTGTTGAAAATAGTCTGGTGTAGGCCCGAGAAATACAAGTGTGGTATTGCAGTTCCACGGTACAAACCTCTGTATTATCCAAATTTGGGCCATTTGCATTTAAAAAAAACAGTTTGAGTGTGTCGCTCACTGTTCAGCCACAAATATATATATATTTTAAAAAGCCTGGTATACACCAGTAAATTATTACTGTGGTTTTGATGTTCCACGGTAAAACATCTCTATTATCCTGTTTTTGGCATTTTTTGCTGTATAAAAATAATAATAGTGTCTCCCTGATTTTTCAGACACAAATATATCTGTTGGAAATAGTCTGGTGTAGGCCAGAGAGACAGAAGTGTGCTTTTGCTGTTCCACGGTAAAAAATCTCTATTATCCTGCTTTTTGTATTTTTTGCTGTAAAAAAAAAAAAAAATAGTGTCTCCCTGATTTTTCAGACACAAATATATCTGTTGAAAGTAGTCTGGTGTAGGCCCGAGAAATACAAGTGTGGTTTTGCAGTTCCACGGTACAAACCTCTGTATTATCCACTTTTGGGCCATTTGTATCTAAAAAAAACAGTTTGAGTGTGTCGCTCACTGTTCATCTGCAAATATATATATATTTTAAAAAGCCTGGTATACACCAGTAAATTATAACTGTGGTTTTGCTGCTCCACGGTAAAAAATCTCTATTATTCAGGTTTTGGTATTTTTTTCCGTAAAGAAAAACAGTAGTGTCTCCTGACTGTTGTGACACAAAAATATATCTGTTGAAAATAGTCTTGTGTAGGCCCGACATCCCAGTGTGGTTTCGCAGTTCCACGGGTCAAATCGCTGTACTATCCAGTTTTGGGCCTTTGGTATCTAAAAAAAAAGCAGTTTGAGTGTGTCGCTCACTGTTCAGCCGCAAATATCTCTATTTAAAAAAGTGTGGTATACCCCAGTAAACAATAACTGTGGTTTTCCCCTTCCACGGTTCTAATCTACTCTTTATTACCCTTTTTCCATTGATAGTGCAAGTGTAAGCTATTTTACTTCATTTACAATGGGCAAGGCGCGTGGCAAGGGACGTGGAAGTGGACGTTCTGGTGATGGTTCGTGCAGAGGACGGGGCCGTGGCCAAGGTGAAAATGTGCCACAACCAACAGCCACATCTTCTCGCTCCCACTTCTTGACCGAATTACTAGGGAAGCACAGAACAACACCAGTATTGAGAACTGATCAGTGTGAACAGGTTATTAATTGGATAGCAGACAATACTTCCAGTTACCTGGGCACCACCACCTCCGGTCTGTCTTCCACACGGTCAACTTCTTAGTAGCCGTGAGTCTCGACCGCATACTCCTCCTCACCCTGATGCTCCTTCCTCCCACCATGCCGAGTGTCGTCAGATAGCAAGTGATCCCACACTTGGACACTCTGAAGAGCTGTTCACTGGTCCATTTCCATATTTGGTCCCCTCGCCGGATACGCTTGAAGTGGGGGAAGAGGAGATCCCATGTTGCGATGCCCAAATATTTGAACAGCCACGGCCACAGGAAGTCGACGTTGGCAATCTGTCACAAGAGGTGGACGATGACGAGAGACAATTGCCACGAAGTGAGGAGGAGGATCGTGGTGCGCAAGTGGAAGAGGAGGAGGTGGTGGATGATCTAGTAAATGACCCAATGTGGAAGGAGGACATGCAGAGTGAGGCCAGCATCACACAGGGGGAGGGAGGCAGAGTACCCCAACAGGCAGGAAGAAGCAGTGTGGTGGTCGCATACAGAAGGCAGGCAACCGTTCCCCGTAACACCAACACGAGGGACGTTGCCAGTACAAGCGGTAGGTCTTCCAGAGTCTGGAATTTTTTTAAAGACTCTGCTGATAACCCCAAAAAGACAATATGTTCCACCTGCCATGCCAGCATCAGCAGGGGTGACAAAACTACCAGCCTGACCACCACCAGCATGATCAGGCACATGGCAGCAAAGCACCCGAATTTGTGGGGCGAAACCCAGGGTCCACGACCAGTGTCAGCGGGTGTCACCACTGCTTCTTCCACTGTTGTGCCTGCAATAGAACCCCCTGTTGTGTGTGCAAGGCAATCCCCTGTCCATACTGCATGTAAAGATGCCCCCTCCTCTCAGTCTTCACTTGTTATGGCAGTTTCTCAAGAAACAGCATCAACGTCCACGTCCACGTCCCACCGCAGCGTTCAATTGTCCATATCCCAGACCTTTGAAAGCGGAAATTCACAGCTAACGCCCCACAGGCCACAGTCCTAAATTCGCACATTTCACGACTGCTTGCATTGGAAATGCTGCCTTTTAGGCTGGTGGAGACGGAATCCTTCCGCAATCTTATGGCGGTGGCCGTCCCTCGGTACTCGGTCCCCAGCCGACACTATTTTGCCCGGTGTGCCATCCCCGCACTACACAAGCACGTGTCCCAAAGCATCGGCCGTGCCCTCAACAACGCAGTTACTGGGAGAGTCCACCTGACAACGGACACGAGGACAAGTGCTTGTGGCCAGGGATGGTACATCTCTCTGACGGCACACTGGGTAAACATAGTGGAAGCCGGGACCCAGTCGGACCTTGGGACGGAACACATCCTCCCCACACCGAGAATTGCGGGCCCTATGTCAGTCAGAGTTGCCCCCACAGTGTACAGCTCCTGCGCATCCTCCTCCTCCTCCTCCTCATGTTCAGCCTCCATCTCAGATATCACCACATCAGTTACAAGCTGGAAGCATTGCAGTACTGCCTCCGCCAAGCGGTAACAGGCTGTGCTGAAACTCATAAGCTTAGGTGATAAACCTCACACTGCTTGTGAGTTGTGGACAGCTGTGAAAGAGCAGGCAGATCTGTGGCTGAGACCGCTGAACCTACATCCCGGCATGGTCGTGTGTGACAATGGCCGTAACCTGGTGGCGGCTCTGAGGCAAGGTGAGATCACACACGTACCATGCTTGGCTCATGTGCTTAACCTCGTGGCTCAGCGGTTTCTTAAACCGTACCCCGAGTTGCCAGATCTGCTCGTGAAAGTACGCTGCCTGTCAGCTCATTTTCGCAAGTCGGCTACAGCTTCCGCCGCCCTTGCTGTGCTGCAGCAGCGTTTGCAGCTTCCGGCACACCGATGTGCTGTCCCCATACGTTGGTACTCTACCCTCCACATGTTGCAAAGGATTTGTGAGCAGAAGAGAGCAGTTGTGGAGTACCAGCTGCAAGTAGGCCGTCGATATTCAGGTCAGACTCCACACATAAGACCTCAGGAGTGGACCTGGATGTCTGACATATGTACCATCCTGACAAACTTTGAGGAGGCCACCAAGATGGTGAGAGGCGATGACGCCATAATTAGTGTCAGCATCCCACTTGTCTGTCTTTTGCAACGCTCTCTGCAGAGAATTAAAGAGGAGGCATTGCAGCCAGAGTATGATGAGATGGATCAAGAAGCTGTAGCGGGCGATTACACACAGCCCAGCCACATCTCATCCCAACATGCATTGGGGACAATGAGGGAGAGGAGGAGGAGGAGGAAGAACAGGAGCTGCTATCATGCGTTGTAGACAGTAGTACCTGTACAAGTGTCATACCGTCGGTTCAGCGTGGGTGGCCTGAGGACAGGGGGGAGGAGGAAGAGGAGGAGGAGGAGGAGAGCATGGTCAGTCGTCATCTTGGTGAGGACACGGAAATCTTGCCCGTTACCAGTCTGGCACGCATGGCTGACTTTATGTTACGCTGCCTTAACCGTGACCCTCGCGTTGTCAAAATGTTGGGTGACAGTCATTACTGGTTGGTGACACTTGTAGACCCCTGCTACAAGGAGAACTTTCACTCTCTTATTCCTGAGGTGGAGAGGTCTACAAAAATGGGGCAATACCAGAAGGCCCTTGCTGCAGAACTCTTAAAAAAATTCCCATCTGAACACTCTAGCGGCAGAGGTCACAGTTCGTTGCCCAACCAAGGCGTACAGGCGAGAGAGATGCAACTCCAATCCAGCAGAGGCAGGGGAACACTGTCAACGTTCTGGGACAGTTTTCTGACACCCGCCCAGCTTACAGGCCCTGAGGCGCGGGGTACTCTCACAAGGAGTGGAAAGTTTCAAAAGATGGTGAGCGAGTACCTTGCCGATCGTACCAGCGTCCTCCGTGATTCCTCTGTGCCTTTTAATTATTGGGTATCCAAGCTGGACACTTGGAATGAACTCGCTCTGTACGCCTTGGAGGTCCTGGCCTGCCCTGCCGCTAGCGTGTTATCGGAGCGTGTTTTTAGTGCCGCTGGGGAAATTATAACTGATAAGCGCACTCGCCTGTCAACTGACAATGCTGACAAGCTGACCCTTATCAAAATGAACAAGGGCTGGATTGGGCCAGACTTCTCATCACCACCAAATGACAGCAGAGTAACATAAAGTCAAATCCACTGTGTTATTTTGGGAGGTGTATTCACATGCACCGCTTCACACGTACACATGGGTATACGCTTCCTCGTTTCGGCTGTTTAATCTTCTTCTCCTTATCCTCAGCCTCCACCACCACTATACCACCAGGGAGCCAGTATTGCAAGTTCCTCCGTCCTAATTTTTGGCAGCTTTTGCTGGGAAAGCATAAACAAATACTATGGGACACCCACTCCCCAATAATGAGACTTATGTTTGTAATATGCTGTACTGCATGGCTCTTGTAAGGGGCATTGCAAGTTGCTCCGTCCTAATTTTTGGCAGCTTTTGCTGGGAAAGCATAAGCAAATACTATGGGAGACCCACTCCCCAATAATGGGACTTATGTTTGTAATATGCTGTACTGCATGGCTCTTGTAAGGGGCATTGCAAGTTGCTCCGTCCTAATTTTTGGCAGCTTTTGCTGGGAAAGCATAAGCAAATACTATGGGAGACCCACTCCCCAATATTGGGACTTATGTTTGTAATATGCTGTACTGCATGGCTCTTGTAAGGGGCATTGCAAGTTGCTTCGTCCTAATTTTTGGCAGCTTTTGCTGGGAAAGCATAAGCAAATACTATGGGAGACCCACTCCCCAATAATGGGACTTATGTTTGTAATATGCTGTACTGCATGGCTCTTGTAAGGGGCATTGCAAGTTGCTCCGTTCTAATTTTTGGCAGCTTTTGCTTGCAAGGCATAAGTAAATACTATGGGACACCCACTCCCCAATAATGGGACTTATGTTTGTAATATGCTGTACTGCATGTGACGCGCCCCCTGGGCCGTGTGTACACGTGTGTGGGATACCCGGTGCCGGGTATCTGGGGTCTGTAGTCTCCGTGGCGGTGACCCGGTCCCGTGACTCAGGCTGGTCAAACCAGTGGCAATCTTTCTTAGGTTTTGAGGTTAATTGTCCGACTGCGCCACCCGTGGATTGCGGTCAGGGAGTACCACCGCTGCGAGGCAAACCGCTGAGGCTGGTGTTGTGTGTGCAGCATAAAATGGGATAACTCCCCTCAGGAGGAGTATAGCCTCAGGGCAGTGAGTGTTGATGATGGGGGTGATGGTGCACGAGCGCAGCAGGAATGACTCAGAGTCTTTGCAGTGCAGTTCAGGGTCTTTACTGATGATTATAAGGTAGACCCTCCCGGGAGTACTGGCTAGCATAAGAGGCCTGGTCAGTCTGTGAGCAAGCAGGAGTTCCCCTGGCCAGGTGGAGTTGTAGGCCTCCCCGTCTGTCTGCACTCTTCCTGGTTACCTTGCTGTAAGCGGGTAGAAGTAGCCCACGTCCCTGAGTGTACCGTGTAGTGCTCACCCGTATGGCTGGTGACTTGGGGCTTTCTGTTAGCCTCCGCTCCACGACGGCGGTGCTGGTCCCTTGCTTGTGACTGAGCCTCCGGGCTTCTATGGCCAGAGGACCTGAAATCCCCTGCCGGCTGGTTTCTGCTGCTGGATATATAAGTCCTCACAGCTTCGGACTCCTGTGTCCAGTTCCTATTGTCTTCTGCCAGGTCGAGCTCTGCTCAGCTTCCAGCCCCTCGTCTTTAGCTCCTAGCTCCTACAGAGCTCCTTGCTTTTACTTTCCCTTGCTCTCACTCTGACTCTGACTGTTCTCTGTTCTCTGACTCACTCAACCCCACCCCAGATCCAGTTTATAAGGGCAGAATTCTCCCCTCCCAGGACTGGGGCAGGAGGATGTTGCATGTTTAAAGGATCCTGACAAGGAAACCTCCCACTTGCTCTCCGACGTAATCTCTATTACTGTGGTGACCAGACCCCTGGGGTGCCACACATGGCTCTTGTAAGGGGCATTGCAGTACCTCATAATTTTTGGAAAGCATTCCATTCACTGCTTAGGCCAACAGTGCACAGGAGACCCAGTTGCTATAAATGGAAAAAAAGGTTTAGTTAACGCCCTCTGACCTCCATGTCATTTCCAAGGGGCATTGGAGTGTCTCGAAATTTTTGGTAGGCATTGCACTCACTGTATGCCCTATAACTGTGTAGCCAAACCGCTCCTTTTGTTACAGAAACATATCCTACAAGACATATCTGGTTGACTGGCCTGATATTGATGTGAATGGTCCCTGTTCCTCCTGCTCTTTCTCCTTTGCCACTACCTCATCCATCATTTATCACCTGAAGCTTTGTTTTAACGGGAGTCATAGAACTTGGATAGTAGCAGGAAAACATCCAGCAATCCTCGGAGGAGGTAGGATATGCGCCAAAACGCTGACCTCCTCAGGCCTAGCCGCTACTACATACATGCGCTTGCATTACAAGAAAACAAAGCAGATGCTAACTTCTATCATCCTCATCATGCTCCTCACCTTGGCACTCTCAACTCCCCTGATGGAGAAGCCAGGGCCCACCGGAGGAGTCTGATAGTCCGGTGGGCTCGGCCAATGCTGCCCTAAAGCAGGCCAGGCTAAGAAAAGTGTGGGAAAGGTTACCGGTACAAATAGGGGTGGCTGGGGACCGAGTATGGACACCCGGCCACCCCCTGGAGGCTGGGGAACAAGCGGGGACACCCGGCCACCAGGCAGCTGGGGACTGAGTATGGATACCAGGCCGCCGACACAGCCATGGCGTGGTGGCCAGATTCCGCCTCCACATGCCTAAAAGGCCCAATTTAAAGTGCAAGCAAGCAGTATGGTATTGCAGCCTGGGGGTGGGTGGTTGGCAGGCTGCATACTAGCGCTTGCATTGCAAGGAATGGGAGAGGTACAATTGAACACTGCCCTGGGACAAGGACTTGAACGGGGTTAGTTGCAAGTCTGCAATGACAGGTGCAGGGTGGGAGGCATCTTCGCATTTACCATGAACAGTGGTTTGGCATGCACACACTACAGCGGAATAGGCTCTCCTTCCCACTAAATGCACTGGGGAGGGCACAGGTAATGTTTTGGTATACGCGCTTAATCTTATGTATAAGGCACACCAAGACAAATAGGGGTGGCTGGGGACTGAGTATGGATACCTCGCTGCCGAAGCAGCCATGAGGTAGTGGCCAGCTTCGGCCTCCTTCAAACTAAAAGGCCCCATTTCAAGTGCAAGCTATCAGTATGGCATTGCAGTCTGGGGGTGGGTGGGTGACAGGCTGCACATTTACACTTGCATTAAAAGAAAACAAAGCAGATGCTAACTTCTGTCATCATCATCATGCTCCTCACCTTGGCACTCTCAACTCCCCTGATGGAGAAGCCAGGGCCCACCAGAGGAGTCTGGTTCTCTGGTGGGCTCGTCCAATGCTGCCTAAAGCAGGCCGGGCTAAGAAAAGTGTGTGGGGGGATGTTCCAAGGAGTAATGGGGGCGGCTGGGGACCATTTATGGACACCCGTGTGGACACTCGGCCGCGGGGTGGCTGGGGACTGAGTATGGACACCTGGCTGCCGGGCGGCTGGGGACTGAGTATGGATTCCAGGCCGCCAACACAGCCATGACGTGGTGGCCAGATTCCGCCTCCACATGCCTAAAAGGCCCAATTTCAAGTTCAAGCAAGCAAGCAGTATGGTATTGCAGCCTGGGGGTGGGTGGGTGGCAGGCTGCATACTTGCGCTTGTATTGCAAGGAATGGGGGAGGTAAAATTGAACACTGCCCTGGGACTAGAACTTGCATGGGGATAGTTGCAAGTCTGCATCTTCTGATGCGACAAGGATCACTTATGATGGGCACACTTTTAGACAGTGACCCGGCAGTGAGAGATGCTTCCAGGGGTCTTCCCCATGCTGTTCCCATGTCTTTTCAGCACTTTATGCATGTGTCACACAGCACATGGCCAGATAAGGTTGTAAAATGTTACAATGACATTTCCCGGTGAATGCATTTGTCATAGTTGAAAGCAGTACAAAAGTGCAAAAACGCATAAAAAATGCTACTTGTGAACATAGCCGAAGGTGTGGAGGAGTATTTTTGTTTTTGGTCATTTATTTTAACTTATACACAAGTCTTTACCCTGGAAAGGATGTTCCTTAACATATTTCGCAGGAAAAAAGTTTCACTTTCGTTTTATTGTGAGCCTGTAAAAGTGGCTTAATACCTCTGATCACGTTGTTGACAGCAGTGACCTGGGGGTCAGAAATGCTTCCTGGGGCGATCCCCATGCTTTCCCCATGTCATTTGAGCACTGTCACTATCGTTTTGGGCACTTGTTAGGCTTTTAAAAGACTGCCGGGGGTGCCACCGAGTCTCCCATAGACTAACATTGGGCTCTTGCTCGGGTCGAGCACCCGAGTATCACGGCGAGCTCGGCCCGAGCTTCGAGCACCAGAGCATTTTAGTGCTCGGTCAACACTAATTATTATTAAAAAACTGTTCTAAAATTATTGCTCCTAGTCATTTGTGATCAGGAAGACCATTCAGCAAGTATTTCTATGCAGCTGTCACTCTTGAGTCAGGAGAGTTGACTGCTAGTCCAAGCATTGTGTTGCCATCCTCGTTCATGTTATACAGCCATCTGACACTTTCCTAACTTTCTCTCCCCATATTGATCGGATAAGAGTATTAGTAGGGTGTGGTGCTGTACTATCAGCCAAACCAGGGAGCTGGAGAACACACCCATGCTGCCAAACTGGATGTCACAAAAGGTCCGATCCACCCTAATCTCAGTGACTGGATGAGGCCTGCACCGCACAGAGCTACTTTTCCAGTAGTCTTCCTGATCACCAAGTGCCAAGTATGAATATGGCGACATATGTAGACAGTAACAGACATAGCAGGAGCAAGTCCAGAGGAGATGTGACCTTTTCTGTCCTTTTGTGGAACAAGCTGTACGCCCTGACCTCTATCCCTATGCTGTAAAAGCATGAAATGGCGCTGCTTGGCCGGCCGCCATCATTTATACTGGCTGTGATTGTCCCCCATGATTGGCTGCTTTAGACCATGTGATATGATAATGATAGGGCATTATGGGAACCCCCCCCCCCCACTGGCCATGCCTGCTCAGTGACCCTTCAGCAGTGTGTGAAATGGTGTCAGGCAAATTTCAGCGAATTTGAATTTGATTGGCCGCGGATTGGTACTATTATCTCTAGTAATAATATTAAAATATTACTGTAACTCTAAACAAAAAACCAGAAAATTACATTAACGCCTCCAAAACCAGGGTGAATCCTATAGTCAAATGCATCTTATAGTCTGATAAACACCATAGGTACCATTTCTTTGTAGGGATCAAATGTGGATTTAAACATGTAAATGAGATAATTTCTGAGGCAACTTTTTTTTAAAATTAAACAGCTATTTCAAATATTTAATTAATGATTCCATAATAAGAAGGTCTATTCCACAGGAATGACGCATAGCAAATGGGTCAAAAACTGAATCAGGAGACTATTGGCTGGTAAGTCTAACTTCTATTGTGGGCAATATATTTGAAAGTTTTTTAAGAGGCCCAGGAACATCTATTATAACCCAGTAACAACATGGGTTTATGAGGGATCGGTTCAGTCAAACTAATCTGATTAGCTTCTGTGAGGAGGTAAGTTCCAGAACAGAATAGGTAACTATGGATGGTGTCTGTCAAAATTTTTAAAAGCATTAAAAAATGTGCCACATGAAAGGTGCTGCCACATAAATTGAGAACAATGGCATTTGGGAAAATATGTGTGTTAATAACTGTCTCAGTGATAGGAAGCAGGGAGATTATTAATGGAAAACACTGAGGCTCTTTTGAAATAAGTAAGTGAAATCACCAATGTTCACGTTAGAGGTAGAGAATGAATGTTTTTGTATGTATATGCTGATTATGGGGCAAAGCAGAATACCACTTTTTAATGTTGAATTGGAAAGATGTTGGATAATGCAAATACTGATATTAAAGGGGTTTTCCCACAAATGAAGTACATTTTAATTAATAAATCTTGGAATCAAAATAAGTTCCACAATTGGGTGTGTTAAAAAAATGTTCCTGTGCTGAGATAATCTTATAAATGTGCCCCTGCTGTGTACTGTGTAATGGCTGTGTCTGACCGTGCAGGAACATGGTCTGATCATACCACATCTCCTGGACAGGGGAGGAAGCAAAGCAATATATAGACAGGGCAGCAGGGGTTCACAGCTAATTCTTTCTGTGAGGTAAAACATGTCACATCACTATCTGTTTTTAACCTTTTAACGATCGCCAATACGCATTAAAACAGCAGTTGCTAAGGGGCCTTATTCCCTCATCTGTTTGAAAATGGCGATCAGGAATGATTAAATAGCACCTCCCCACCACTGAAATTCCCGCCAGTGACAGCTGTACATGACAGCTGACACCCTGTTGCATTGGCCCTGGCCAGTTTTGGAACAGATCAAGGCCTATTATCCCCTTAAATACTGTTGTTAATTGTGACAGCAGTATCTAAGTGGTTAAAAGGTGGTTGGTGTTTAACCCCTTTCTGGCCCAGGGCATACTAATATGTCTATGTGGCCTGGGCCTTATGGGCCAGATACGTATTAGTACACCTTGGCAATTTCGCCCACACACAAGCGGTGCGGGCGAGATCGCCGCCGGGTGTCAGCTGAGCCTTTCTTGAGAACAATAAAATTACATCTTACATCTTATGCTTAGTGATAGTTAATTAATCCAGGGATTTAATCTGACTGCCAGATTGGAGTCGGGAAGTGAATTTTTCCTCAATGATGTAAATTGGCCTATACCGCATGGTTTTTTTTTTGCCTTCCCCTGGATCAACGCTGCGGAATAGCTGCAGTGCACAAGAAATAAGCTGAACTGAATGGACGCTTGTCTTTTTTCGGCCTTATAAACTATGATTGTCACAGCTGACACCCGGTGCTACGTGCAGGGAGTGGTCCTGCACTGCTCCCTGCACATTAACCCCCGAAATGTTGCGATCGAAATCGATCACAGAATTCTGGTGGCAAGAGGAGGTAAGTGCTATACTTACCTTCTCTGCCGGCGTCCCGCAGCGTTTGAATTCGGTCCCGGATGTTGTCATGGTGACCCGATGTCATCATGACAACATCCACGTCACCAGGAGGCAGGAAGTTACCTTGGTCATGCGCAGGGCGCGACCAAAGTAACTTCTCCCTGTGCAGCGCTGACAGGCTGCATAGCACAGGGATGGTGCTGCATTCCTGTGCTATACAGCAGATCAGGCTGCAAAAAGTGAAAGTCACATAGTGGGACAATGTGTAAAAGTAATAAAAATGTCAGAAAGTGAAGAAAAAAAATTGGAAAAATATAAAAAAAAAATGAAAAAAATAATAACAAAAAAATAAAAATATATTGTACCCATAAATAAATAATCTTATGAAAAAAAAAACAATTATTTTTCTATAAAATAGTTTTTATTGTGTAAAAGCGCCAAATCATAAAAAAATATATAAAAATGTGGTACCGCTGTAAACGTACTGACCGAAAGAATAAAGCTGCCTTATCAATTTTACCACACGCAGAACGGCAGAAAAAAAAATTCCAGAATTGTTGGTTTTCGTTTATTCTGCCTCGCAAAAATCGGAATAGAAAGCAATCAAAAAATGTCACGTACCCGAAAATGGTACCAATAAAAATGTCAACTTGTCCCGCAAGCCATCACATGACTTTGTCAGCCGAAATATGGAAAAATTATAGCTGTCAAAATATGGCGATACAAAAACTAGTCTTTGCAAAAAAAATGATTTTTTAGTGTGTGGCAGCGGTCAATCATAAAAACCCGATATGAATCTAGTATCGCTGTAATTGCACCGACCTGAAGAATAAAGTTGTCTAATCACTTATACCGCACGAGGAACGGCATAAAAAATAAACTCTAGTGTTAGGGTTAGGGTAGTGCTAGGGTTAGGGTTGTGCTAGGGTAAGGTTTAGGGTTGTGCTAAGGTTAGGGTTGTGCTAGGGTTAGGGTTGGGCTAGGGTTAGAGTTAGGGTTGGGTTAGGGTTAGGGTTGTGCTAGGGTTAAGGTTGTGCTAGGGTCAGGGTTAGGGTTGTGTTAGGGCTAGAGCTAGGGTTAGGCTAGGGTTAGGGTTGGGCTAGGGTTGGGCTATTGTTAGGGTTGGGCTAGGGCTAGGGTTGGGCTAGGGTTTGGGTTAGGCTAGGGTTGGGTTAGGGTTGGGGTTGTATTAGGGTTGGGGTAGTATTAGGGTTGGGTTTTTTTCAGAAGTGAAGAAAAAAAAATGAAGACGATATGGCGACTAATGTTTAGTGCAAGTGCTCGCTACTTGAGTTTGCATCGGGTGCTCGGGTATGCACCGAGTATAGCTGGTGCTCGAGTGACATGTTCGAGTCTCCGCCCCAAATGTTTTGCAGCTGTTATACAGCCCAAAAAAACTTGCAGGGATTGCCTGCCATGCATGAGCGATCCCCACATGTTTTTTTTCAGTGTCTTTAACCGTGAAACGTGCGGGCGGGGACTCGAGCATGTCACTTGAGCACCCGTGATACTTGGTGCATTTCCGAGTACCCGATGCAAACTCAAGAAGCAAGCACTTGCACTCAAGACTAATGACAACTTATTCAATATGATGACCTAATGTTATCAAATTCTGTGTCGTACCTCTGGGTTAAAAATGTTCACTATACCTCCTTGATAAAATCCTTGAGGGGTGTAGTTTCCAAAATGGAAATGGTATGGTATGGTGCAATTTCTCCTGTTACCCTTAAGAAAATGCTAAATTGGAGGCTGAAAAACATTTTTGTGGGAAAAATGTGAAAATTTTATTTTTACGACTCAATGTTATAAACTTCTGTGAAGAATTTGGTGGTTCAGGGTGCTCACCACACATCTAGATAAGTTCCCTGGGGGGGTGTCGTTTCCAAAATGGGGTCACTTGTGGGGGGTTTCCACTGTTTAGGTACATCAGGGGCTCCCCAAATGCATCATGGCGTCCCCTAATTATTCAAGCAAATTTTACATTCAGAAAGTCAAATGGCGCTCCTTCCCTTCCGAACCCTGCCATGCACCCAACAGTGGTTTTCCCCAACATATGGGGTATCAGTGTGCTCAGGAGGAATTGCAAAACAAATTTTGGGGGTAATTTTTTAATGATACCCTTGCGAAAATTAAAAAATTAGGGTCTAAAGTAACATTTTTGTGAAAAAAAAATTAATGCTCATTTTTTTCTCCCACATTCCAAAAATTCCTGTGAAGCACCTGAAGGGTTAATAAACTTCTTGAATGTGGTTTTGAGCACCTTGAGGGGTGCAGTTTTTAGATTGGTGTCACTTTTGGGCATTTTCTGTCATAAAGTCCCCTCAAAGTCACTTCAAATGTGATCTGGTCTCTAAAAAAATATTTTTGTAAATTTTGTTGAAAAAATGAGAAATCAATGGTCAACTTTTAACCTTTATATTTCCCTAACAAAAAAAAATGTTGGTTCCAAAATTGTGCTGATGTAAAGTAGACATATGGGAAATGTTATTTATTAACTATTTTGTGTGACATATCTCTCTGATTTAAGGGCATGGAAATTCAAAGTTTGAAAATTGCGAAATTTTCCAAATTTTCGTCAAATGTCCATTTTTTTCCACAAATAAACGGAAGTGATGTCGAAGAAATGTTACCACTATCATGAAGTACAATATGTCCCGAAAGAACATTCTCAGAATCAGGGGGATCCATTGTAGCGTTCCAGAGCAATTACCTCATAAATTGACAGTGGTCAGAATTGTAAAAATTGGCCTGGTCATTAACGTGCAAACCACCTTGGGGGGGTAAAGAGGTTAAAAGACTCCCTTTGACAGGATTGACCACCCGAGATCATAATCATGGCTGCCAATCATTGCCATGGTAACCTGAGGTCATCTGATGACCCCAGAGAATGGTGGCCTATAAGATCCTCTTATAAGCAGGGTATTACAGGCTCAATCAGAGAGATACTGACAGGACTCATGCTTTGCAGTACACAAGTACTGCAGTGCATGAGACCAGAGATCAAAGCAAAAAATATACATGTCCCACAGTGGGACTAAGAGAACAAGTAAAAAAAAGTAAAATAAAATATGTAAAGAAGTAAAAAAACAAACAAAAAAAGCGCACACAAATCATGAAATGCAGATTCGCCACAAAAAATGCAACCGTTGTGTTAAAGCAAAAATAATAAAAAAATACACATAATTGGTATCACGGTGTGTGGAACGACCTGATCTATACAACTGTCCTGTTATTATTCTGTACGACAAACACTGTAAACAAATAACAAAAAAAAAACACCCCAAACATGTAGCTTTTTCATCATACTGACAATTTTTTTTTCATAAAAAGTGATCAAAAAGTCAAATGTAAAAAAAAAATGGTAGAAATGAAAATGCCAAACCGTCCAGCAAAAAACAAGTCCTGATAGGGCTCATTCGGCAAAAAAAAAAAAAAAGTTATAGCTCTCAGAATATGATGCAAAAACAAATTAATTTTTGTAAAATATTGATTTTAGTCTAAAAATAGCAAAGCATAAAAAACTATATTAATCTGGTATCACTATAATCGTACTGACCCAAATCCAACTTATCACTTTTGCTACATGGTGAAAATTTGAACATGGTACCAAAAAAATCTCTCTTCTCGCCCTCATAAGCCCTCATGCTTTGTTTGCCATAAAATAAGAAAGTTACAGCTCTCAGAATACGGCAATGAAAAAAATCTATTTTTTTTTAATAAAAAAGTATTTTTACTATGTGACAGTAGTAAAACATAAAGAAAATATAAATCTGGTATCGCTGTAATCGCACGGACCCAAAGAATAAATCCACCTTACTACTTATACTGCACAGTGAAAAATACAAAAATAAAATTAAGAACTATTCTTGCACTGATGTCTATTAATTCTACCTCCCAAAAATCAGAATAAGGCTCGGGTCACTTATATCCTGCGCTTTTACCACACAATGTACACTGTAAAACAATTTCCAAAAAACGGACAGAATTGCGTTGTTTTTTTTTGCAATTTTTACATGGAATTATTTTTCCCATTTTCCAGTACACTATGTCGTAAAATGAATGGTGTCATTCAAAAGTACAACTCATCCCACATAAAAAAACAAGCCCTCATATGTTTGGATGTAGATGTCAAAACATAAAAGTTTTGGCTCTTGGAACAAGGAGAGATAAAAACAAAAACAGAAATTGGCTATGTTGGGAAGGTTAAATTGGTTATAAGGGCATAGGGCATTTCTAAAATCCTACAGGGGTTGGCCTACATTTTCTCTTAATACTTTTTCTTTTTCTTGTAATACTTTAAGATTCAAAATACATTCTCTAGCCGGCCATAATTTCTTACAAAGTAATGGCTCCGTTTTATATTATAATATGGCTCTCTGGATTTGGACTGAAGACCAAAACTGCAATTACTGGCAGATCATAACTTTTATTACACCTTTTTTTTCGTTTTAGTTTTACATTCGCAGCAGAAGCATTTTTCTGATAGATCATCTTTTCTAGTGAAACTTTGGGTGTTTTACTCAACTTTTCCCATAGCTTATTTGTGCAACAATTCAGCAGAGGTGTGCAGATTGCATGCATAATATAAAACATTTGTTGAATATGCTATGTACATAGCATAAACTAATGTGAGGTTGATGAGCCATGCTATTAGAGAAACTAAATGCAAAGTGCAATCTGTGTTTCATTGAAGTGTAAAAAAAAAGCCGAATAAATGTTTAAAATTCAATGAACTCACTTGAAGAACTTGCATTTTGTTATTTTATGTTTGTTATTGCCTTCATTTCGGTCTTTCAAAATAGCAGCTCAGCATGAGAACTTGTCAGGTAAAAATTAATTGTCACACCCACAGATTCTAATTTTCTTTTCCTTCCTGTATTGCACCTGTAATTTATTGACTTTACAATTCTGAATAATCTGACATAATTGCTCCTCTTCTGTTTTAATCAGACTTGTGTACAATTTATGCAGGGTTGAAAGATGAAGGTTGTGTAGCAAGTAAAAGCAAGCGCTAAATCCTATCAATAAAAATAGATTTTAAAGTGGTTTGTCACAACACTTTATTGACAAGTTATTCAGTCAAGCCATCAACCTCGGCCATACATTTTATATGGTAGTAATCTCATAATGTTGGGGCTAAAATGTGATTGTTCATGTAATGTCCAATACATTTAGGGTCTGCAGTGCCATAGAGTCCACAAATTCTAAGGTGGTCACTATACTTTCCCATAGTTTGACCTCGTTTGATAAATATTTCTCTAAATAGGCAATCTGCAAATCAATTTAGTTAAAAATGATGTCTTATGTCTGAGAAAACACAACAAATTGCTGGCGACTAGGTCTCTCCCTTCTGTAGAACTTCTCCATGCCACCGTCTATTGTCAAGTGTAATCAATCTCTAGCAGCAGAAATGTTGAATTGCATTACAGGAAAGGTAGGAGCACATGACCGCTTTCTCTCCATCTGTGAAAAATGGTCCACTTTTTCTGATCTGACTATGATTAGAGTTTCATCAGAGTGAGATCAGTTTTTCTCAGAGGTGGAGAGAAAAAGAAAATTCTCCACCTTCTTTATTCGGTCAGTCCGTGAAAATCGGACTGTACTCGGATATCATTTGAGTGTTGTCCAATGTTTTCCCCAATGTTTTCCACGGATCCATAGCCTTGCATTGCTGATTTTGATCCAACACTAGGATCAAGATCGAACATATCATGAATTTTAATCTTGGATCACATCGGAATGTGCACAGCCCCATAGAATAACTTGGGTACAAGTGCTATCCGTAGTTTTCACAAGACCAAAGAGTCAGTGGGTCTTTGTCTCTTCGAATCTGCTTTCCTGTCCGTCAAACTTCATGCAAGCATAATAGGGAGGTGGGCCAAAACAGCATTCTTTTCTACACGTTTTATGTAAAAAAGACGTGCATTTCAAATTTCTGCATACAGTATCTTATGTGTTATATTGCACAACACTGTTCAGAGATTGCTACCATTCTACATTGCTACACAAATACCTGTTATTAACCACTTCCAGTAGCGGGTTTATGGAGAAGTATTTGGGGCTGCTTCTGTTCCACACAATAAAGATTCTGGAACAACCACTATCAATAAAAATAGTTCAATACTGAGAGTGGCTTTTAAATTACACAATCCTGCCTGGGTGTCTGTTTTGGTTACCCTTCGCCCCCCTACCTTAACTTGATTGTAGGGTGCTGATGGGTTGCAATGGCAGCTGGGGGTGTGCCATGTTGATGCTCTTGTGACTTCCAGCCACAGGTTGTTTGTCATAGGAGACCATGATTTTCTGTATACAATGCAGTACAGTTGTATTAAAGTAGATAGGACAAGTGATCTAATGATCTCATATTCAAGTCATCTGTGTGGACTAAAATAAAAAGGTTTTAAAAACTTAAAAATAACCCCTAAACCTTGAATCACTTCTATTTTCTCCATTTAAAAATAAGAAATGTAAAAAACATAAAAGATAAACATGTTTGGTATTGCCCTGTCTGTAAAAGTCTGATGTACAAAAATGTAAAGTTATTTAACCACTTCGCACCAGAGCCTGTTTTTGCCTTCGTGACCGGGCCAATTTTTTCAATTCTGACCACTGTCAGTTTATGAAGTAATTACTCTGGAACGCTTCAACGGATCCCCCTGATTCTGAGATTGTTTATTCGTGACATATTGTACTTCATGATTGTGGTAAAGTTTCTTCGATATCACTTGCGTTTATTTGTGAAAAAAATAGGAAATTTGGCGCAAATTTTGAAAATATTGCAATTTTCAAACTTTGAATTTTCATGCCCTTAAATCAGAGAGATATGTCACACAAAATAGTTAATAAATAACATTTCCCACATGTCTTCTTTACATCAGCACAATTTTGGAACCAAAATTTTTTTTTGTTAGGGAGCTATAAGGGTTAAAAGTTGACCAGCGATTTCTCATTTTTTCAACAAAATTTACAAAAACATTTTTTTAGGGACCACATCATATTTGAAGTCACTTTGAGGGGTCTTTATGACAGAAAATACCCAAAAGTGACACCATTCTAAAAACTGAACCCATCAAGGTGCTCAAAGCCACATTCAATAACTTTATTAACACTTCATGTGCTTCACAGGAATTTTTGGAATGTGGAAGAAAAAGATTAACATTTAACTTTTTCACAAAACTGTTACTTTAGATCCAATTTTTTTTATTTTCACAGTTGTAACAGGAAAAAATGGACCCCAAAATTTTTTGTGCAATTTCTCTTGAGCGCGCTGATACCCCATATGTGAGGGAAAACCACTGTTTGGGCGCACTGCAGGGTTCGGGAGGGAAGGAGCGCCATTTGACTTTTTGAATGTAAAATTTGTTTGAATAATTAGCGGACGCCATGTTGCATTTGGGGAGCCCCTGATGTGCCTAAACAGTGGAAACCACCCACAAGTGACACCATTTTGGAAACTAGACCCCTTAGGGAACTTATCTAGATGTGTGGTGAGCACCTTGAACCCCAAGGTGCTTCACAGAAGTTTATAATAATGAGCTGTAAAAATAAAATTTTCACATTTTTCCCACAAAAACGTTTTTCATCCCTTAATTTTGCATTATCATAAGGGTAATAGGATAAATTACACCATGAAATTTGTTGTGCAATTTCTCCTGAACACGCCGATACCCCATATGTGGAGGCAAACCACTGTTTGGGCACACTGCAGGGCTCGGAAGGGAACAAACGCCATTTGACTTTTTGAATGTAAAATTTGTTTGAATAATTAGCGGATGCCATGTTGCATTTGGGGAGCCCCTGATGTGCCTAAACAGTGGAAACCCCCCACAAGTGACACCATTTTGGAAACTAGACCCCTTAGGGAACTTATCTAGATTTGTGGTGAGCACCTTGAACCCCAAGGTGCTTCACAGAAGTTTATAATAATGAGCTGTAAAAATAAAATTTTCACATTTTTCCCACAAAAAATGTTTTTCATTCCCTAATTTAGCATTATCATAAGAGTAACAGGATAAATTGCACCATGAAATTTGTTGTGCAATTTCTCCTGAGTACGCCGATACCCCATATGTGGGGGAAAACCACTGCTTTGGTGTACGGCAGGGTTTGGAAGAGAAAGGAGCGCTATGTTGGCTGGGATAGGTTGCAGACACCATGTCACATTTGAAGAGTCGCTGACTTGCCGAAACAGCAGAAACCCCCACAAGTGACCCCATTTTGTAAACTACACTTCTCAAGGAATTCATCTAGGGAAGTAGTGAGTATTTTTTAACTTTTAAATTTATACCATTGGGCAGTGAAAAAAGCATAATTATATTTTTATCACAAAAAAATGTTTTACCCTCAGATTTTACATTTTCACACAGGGCAATGGGTAAAAATGGTGCCGAAATGTGTCACACAATTTCTTCTAAAAGAGTCAATGCCCCATATGTGGCTGTATCATACCGCTCAGCCATACGGCGAGATCTGGGGGGGGGGCGGAGCGCTATTTGAAAATTGGAGAGCAAATTATTGTAGAATATACATTTGGATTTGGGAGCACAAAATTTTCTGAATTTCTTTTGGGGGGCAAGGGCCATTTCGCTTTTCCAGAGCCTTTCTGCTACCAGTAACTTGGAAGTCCCTTATATTTTAAACAGATGACGGACCTGAGTGGGGACTAGCTTTTTTTGAGGACTGAGTTGAAGATTTTATTGGGAACATTTTACGTAACATTTATCCGGCGCTCTAGGCTGAGCAATTACATCGGGGTTTCCATCTAAATTTCCAAGTGATGTAATTCAGATGAAACCCCTGCGGGATCCATTCTCTGTAATGAGGCAGCAGAGTTACTCTGGACTCCGTCTGGCCTCTGTTTAGTGGTGTCCTTTTTTTTCAGAAGTGCACAAAACTGTGGCCAACTGCACTTTTATGCACGCCTAAAACAAATGACACCGTGGGATCACAGGCCAGACGGCATCCACAGTGGCCTATATCTGCCTCATTACAGGGAATCTTCCGTCATGGGTTCCGTCTGAATCACGTATTTCAGAGATTTACACGGAAACTCTGGTGTAAGTGCTCAGCGCAGAGCGCAGGATAAATGTGAGCAGAGCCTTACTGCGATCTTTGGGAGACATAATAAACAAATCAGTAGCAGGTGAAGAATTGGTTTTATTTATTTTTTACGCCGTTCCTCGTGTGATGTAACTGATTAGATTACTTTATTCTTCGGGTCGGTGCGATTACAGAGATACCAGATTTATATCGGGTTTTTATGACTGACAGCTGTCACACACTAAGAGACGCTTTTTTTTGCAAAATCTAGCTATTTCATCGCCATATTTTGAGATCTAGAATTTTTCCATATTTCGGCCGACAGAGTCATGTGATGGCTTGTTTTTTGCGGGACGAGTTGACATTTTTATTGGTACCATTTTTGGGTAAGTGACATTTTTTGATCGCTTTCTATTCCGTTTTTTGGGAAGTAAAATTAACAAAAACCAACAATTCAGGAATTGTTTTTTGAAGTTTTTTTTTATGCCGTTCTGCGTGTGGTAAAAGTGATCAGGCAGCATTATTCTTTGCGTCGGTACGCTTACAGCGATACTACACTTACAGTATATTTTTTTTATGTTTTGGCGCTTTTACACAATAAAACAATTTTATAGGAAAAAAAATTTTTTTGCATTGCTTTATTCTGAGCACTATAACTTTTTTATTTTTCGGCTGATGGAGCTGTATGGTGGCTTTTTTTTTGTGGAACAAGATGACGTTTTCAGCGGTACCATTTTTATTTCCATTTTGCTTTTTGATCGCATTTTTTTCCACTTTTTGTTTGGCGATATGATGAAAAAGCATTTTTTTTGCTCCTTTTTTTATTTATTTTTATTACGGTGTGCACAGAAAGAGTTAATTAGTGTGACAGTTTTATAGATCGGGTTGTTTCGGACGCGGCGATACCAAATATGTGTACTTTTTTTGGTTTTGCATAAATATACGGATTTATTGGTTTAATACTTTATTTATTTATTTTTATTTATTTTGTGATTCTTTTTAACAGTTTAAAAACATTTTTTTTACTTTTTTTTACATTTTTACTTAGTCCCTGTATGGGACATTAATTTTTATTTTTCTGATCACTGATCTCATGTAATGTAATAGACATGTATTACATTACATGAGATCTTCGCTGACTGTTTCACAGTCAGAGTCTCCTGCCTGGCTTCAGCTGCAGGCTGAGCCAGGCAGGACACCATATATGGCAGATCTGGAGGCGGTCATGTGACCTCCAGCTGCCATAGCAGCGTCAGGTCCTGGAAGTTATAAGGGGGCCGTTGGAGAGGTAAGTGGACGACCCCCTCTCCTCCTGCTGTCTTCTCTATGCCGCGATCACTATAGATCGCGGCATATAGAAGATAGCAAAGGGTTAACATCATTGGGACCTGATCCAATCAGGTCCCGATGATGTCCCCTGCCAGAGCTAACGCTCTGCACCGGAATCGCAGTGCTTGCAGGACCCCGGGGGTCCTGAGCGCTGCGAGACCACCCACAGTTTTTAAACGTTGGCGCTGCACAGAGCCCAGCAAGCGCCGACGTTTATCTACAGTGGGCGGACGGGAACCGGTTAATAAGTACAGTAAATGCCGTCAGGTAAAAAATTTGAAGTGCCAGAATTACATTTCTTGTCCAATCAACTCTGTAAAAAAATCCAGTAAGAAGCTATCAAGATGTATTTACTCTTAAAAGGTATCCATAAAACATCAGTTTGCCATGCAAAAAAAACAATGCATGGCAAGCTGATTTGTTTTACAAATTTCGGAATATTTTTTCACTTTTTAAATCGAAAAAAAAAAATACATGTTTTGTATCACCATAATCTTACTGATCTGGAGAATCGTATTGCTCTACTCCAACATATCAGACTCTCGCCTACCGTGGAAACCTTCATTAGGAACCTGAAGACCTACCTCTTCTGACAAGCCTACAACCTGCAGTAACCCTTGCTCTACCATACCGCTGCACGACCAGCTTCACCCTCACCTACTGTATCCTCACCCATCCCTTGTAGATTGTGAGCCCTCGCAGGCAGGGTCCTCTCTCCTTCTGTACTAGTTGCTGACTTGTATTGTTCAAATTTATTGTAATTGTTCATGTATGTATACCCCTTTCACATGTAAAGTGCCATGGAATGAATGGCGCTATAATAATAAATAATAATAATAATTGCCAAGTAATTTTTAGTGCACAATGAACGTAATAACAAAACCCTCAAAACATTGTAAAAATGGCAATCAAAATTTCAACCTCTCATAAGGCTGTATCGATGGAAAAATAAAAAGCTCTGACTCTTGAAAGAGGGGGGGGGAGAAAATGAAAGTACAAAAATGAAAACTAACCATGTCTTCAAGGAGTTAATTTAGATCATAGCCTTGTGCTCTTTATAATTTTTAATCTCTACGATAAACAGACAATATGGTTACACTCCTCTTCTAAGAGACTATATTTCTATGTTTTTTATGTGGCGTACAGTTGTCTTTATTGTGTTCACCATTACAGTAAAAGCCTATGGCCCTGATTCAGCAAGACTGGCATTTTGATGAAGAGGTGGGATGCAGTGTGAGGCTCCTGATTCATTAAGAAGCACACACTTCTTAAAGAATCAAGCATGGCTCAAAGTGGCATGTGTGTCCTTGTAGAGCAAGATTTGTGGTGTAATGAAAGCCAACCCTCATCATGAACTTGAAAAGTGGGGTTCGCCATAGCCTTTCATGCCTCAGCTCTGCCCACTTTGTCAGAGCTGAGCAAAAAAGTTGCAAAATGTTTGCATAACCTCAGGTTGCAGAAAAAATTTGTGACTTTTCAAAGCTTTTCACTGCGCAGTTTTGGCGAAAAAGCTTTGTTGAATTAGGCCCTTTGTGTTCTTAAGACGAAATCTGAGTGTTTGCTTTGTTTTATTCACATACAGTACCACTATTTTGGCCAATGAGTCAGTGCGATGCCCAAATAGAACATGAATTAATAAGCCTTTTTTAAGGATATTTGTCCAAAAGAGTAAAAGATACTCATCTTTCTAGTGCTACATTGTCGTACTAGCATCAATAAAATTAGTAATAATTTTAATATTTTTTAATTATCGCTCTGTTGGAGAGACACTGAATCTTTAAAATATTTCATGTAAATCTATTGGTCATTCTCTGTTTATGGAGAGTCAATAACTTTGACTACTGTACTTTCCATAAAGAACCGATGGAAGTGAGCATATCATATTTCTACAAAGTCCTCAAATAGATTAGATGCAAAAGTGGATGCAGTATCTGACTCGCCCCCTGGGCCGTGGGGCACTCGAGACCGGACTTCAGGGCAATGCTGGGAGTAGTAGTGGCGACCCGGTCCCGTGGCTCAGGGTGGTCAGACCAGTGGTAGTCTATGATGTGTTTTAGGTAATGTCCGACTACGCCACCCGTGGATTGCGGTCAGGGAGGACCGCCGCTGCAAGGCAGACCGCTGAGGCTGGTGTTGGGGATGCAGCAGGGAATAGTACAACTCCCCACGGGAGGAGTGTAGCCTCAGGGCAGTGTGATAGGATGCTGGGGGTGATGGTGCAGGCGCAGCAGTAACCACACAGAGTCCAATAATGCAGTCCAGGGTCTTTTACTGATCTTATCATTGACCCAACAGGAGTACAGGGTAGGAATGGACCTGGGTGTCTGAGGGCATTCGGGCGAGCTCCGCTGGTCAGGGTGAGTGGGTAGGCCTACCGTTCTCTTTCTGCCCTTGCTGACTATCTCCCCCTTTAGTGGTATGATAGCCCACGTCCCTGAGCTTGCCGTGTACTACGCCTGTATGGCTTGCGACTCGGGCCTTAGGTACCTGTAGCTTCTCCGTGCTGTACCAGTCCCTCTGTGTGGCGGAACCTCCAGGCTTCTTGGCCAAGGGACCTGCAATCCCTTGCGGGTTGGTTTTCTGCTGCAGGGCTTGCAGCCCTGACAGCCTCGGACCCCAGTGTCCGGTATGTAGTTTCTCTCTGCCAGGACCGGCTCTCGTCGCCTCTGTCCCTGGCTTTCTGCTCCTACTTTGCCTCCTGGACTCCTCAGCTGCGGCTGACCTGTCCCTCTCTTCTGGGAACCCTTCTGGATGCTTCAGAAGTGGGTCCTGGTCTCTCTAACCCTGCCCTCAGTACCAGTTTTTATAGGGGCAGCCTGCTCCCCCTACTGGCCTAGGACAGGAGGTGCTGCATGCAAATGGTCCATGACCAGAGAACCTCCCTCCTGCTCTCAGACACAGCCTTACAAGTTTGTGGCATCCAGGCCGGGGTGACACATTCCCCCCTAGGAAAGCTTAGTACTCAGGGTATAAATTATAACATAAACATAACAGAGAAGAAAACAACAAACAACACCACATATTGAGTTCTTTAGGTCACAGTATGGCCTGTGACCAGGTGTCCATATCACCAACACAACGGGAGCCTTAACCAGGTGGGGGTCTGTCCTTGCTCCGAGTCCTTGACAGTCTTTATTCTTTCCTTTGGTTAGGCTCCGAACTTATTTACAAAGAAGTCCCGGTTACTCAAAGTCCATAACCTTTTAGTCCATTTGTCACTATGGAAAACTGGAAAGCAGTATTAATAACCAGGGTACAAACATAACACATTAAATATATACATTATACATTTAGATCTTCAAGCGAGCTGGCATTTGACCCCTAGTGCTCCTGGTTGACCTCCTTAACCCACTGTCTGGTGGTGGTCTAACCTGGCTTTCCCCACTATCATTGAGGGTATAGCTACTAGCTGGGTGTACAGGCAGGGCAGTCAGCTGTCTGCGGGTCCTTTGGCTTACCGCAGGCATGGCAGGCTCACTGTCAGCAGAGGGTTGACTCTCCTGGGCTGCTGGCGTGGGTTCTTCCACCTCTGGGGCCGCTTGCTCTTCTTGTTCTTCCTGTCCTCCTGTAGGCTCCTGCAGGGTAGGCTGAAGGAAGTGTAGGACGGGTACCACTATTGCGACATTTATCTGAGTCCAGGTCCGGGGGAACTCTCCGAGAACTGTGCTGATCATCTCTTCCTTGTCCTCTGCGGGTTCAAGGTCATCTTGATCTTCACTTGGACTCTGCAGTTGCTTGGGGCACCGTTTTAGGTGGTCTCTGGAGATGGTGCTAGTGGTTTCTCCTCCATCCTTGGTAATCACACATACCTTTGGGTTGTCGTGTTCGGACTGCAGTACTGTGTACGGGTCTCTCTCCCACTGGTCATCCAGCTTGTGAAGCCTTCTCTTCCACTTCAGGACCTGCTCACCAGGTTCCAGGGGACCAGCAGGGGCGTGTTGGTTGAAGAGCCTCTCTTGCTTTTCTCTCGCTTGAGCCAGACTCCTCTCCACACTCTCCTGTACCTTCTTGTACCTTAGCCGCCGTTCTGTATCCCAGTCCGCGTCTGGGGAGGTGTCCTCAGGTGTCAGGACTCCCATTTCCAGGTCGATCGGCAGCTTACCTGGTCTTGCTCGCATCAGGTAAGCCGGGGTGCAATTTGTAGCATTCACCGGGATATGGTTGTACAAGTCAATCAGGTCTGGCAGCTTCTCCGACCACAGGCTGCGTTCTTCCAGGGGTAAAGTCTTGAGGAGATTTATGACGATATTGTTCATCTTCTCACACAGCCCGTTGGTCTGCGGGTGGTAAGGCGTCGTCCGAATCTTCCTACAGCCGTACGGGTTGCAGAACTCCTGGAATACTTCAGCCTCAAACGCTGGACCTTGATCTGTCAAGACCTGTTCCGGATACCCATGTGGACGGCAGAAGTGTTGCTGGAAGGCTCTGGACGCAGTTTGGGCTGTCAGGTCTTTAACAGGAACCACTACCAGAAACCGGGAGTAATGGTCCACAATTGTCAGGGCATAGACGTAGCCCGACCGGCTTGGAGCCAATTTCACATGGTCCAGAGCTACCAGCTCAAGAGGCTGCCTGGTGACGATGGGCCTCAAGGGTGTCTGCTGGCTGGTACGGTCCTTCCTTCTGAGGTGGCATGGGCCGCAGTCCCTGCTCCACTTCTCGATGGCCCTTCTCATGCAGACCCAGTAGAACCGCTCTCTCAGTAGGAAATCCAGTTTCTTCCACCCGAAGTGTCCCGCTCTGTCATGGTAGGCCTCCAGGACCATTGCTGCATCTCGCCTTGGGACCACTATCTGCCAGGTCAGCTCGTGCGTCCGGTGGTTGACAAGCCTTCTGCACAGCTTACCCTCATAGAGGAATAGCCTGCTTTTCTCCTTCAATATCTGCTTGGCTTCCTCTGGAGCGTCCGGGCCAGGGCTAGCGTCTTCCTGGGTTAACATGTCTTTCACCAGGCGTATTGGAGGGTCGCTATCTTGCGTTTCAGCCCAGCCGTGGTGGGGTAAGGGATTGAACATGACGGTGGTTAAGTCCTTGTCTCTTACCCGGTGAGAAAGCTGAGTGGCCCCATATCGGTGGAAAGCAGGGAGCTCTATTTCCTCCAGCTCTTCCGAGTCATCTTCTCCTTCAGGTAGGCGGGGCATTCTTGATAGGGCGTCTGCATTGGCGTTGGTTCTGCCTGCCCGCTATTTGATTGTGAAGTCATAATTGGATAGCCGGGCCATCCACCGCTGTTCTACGGCACCTAATCTTGCATTGTCCAGATGTGTCAACGGGTTGTTGTTCGTGTACACGGTGAACTTTGCGGAGGCCAGGTAATGCTTAAATCGTTCTGCGATGGCCCACACTACTGCTAAGAATTCTAGCTTGAAGGAGCTGTAATTCTCCGGGTTTCTTTCAGTGGGCCTCAGCTTCCGGCTGGCATACGCGATCACCCTTTCTCTGCCCTGTTGGTTCTGTGACAGTACGGCTCTCAGCCCCACATTACTGGCATCTGTGTGGAGGATAAAAGGCTGGCCATAATCGGGGTAGGCTAGTATCTCGTCCCCCGTGAGGGCCATCTTCAACTGGCGGAAAGACTCCTCTTCCGGCTTGTCCCACTTGAAGGGTGGCTTGTGACTTCTGGATTTAGATTGCCCTATCAGGAGGTCCTGCATAGGGGCTGCCATCTTAGTGATCCCGGGATGAACCATCGGTAGTAGCCTACCAACCCGAGGAATTGCCTCACTTCCTTCATGTTAGAGGGGCTTGGCCAGCTCTTGATGGCTGTAACTTTGTCGGGGTCGGGGGCTACTTCCTCTGCACTCACCACGTGTCCTAGGTATTGGACCTTCGGTTTTAACAGGTGGCACTTTGAAGGCTTCACTTTCAGGCCGTAGCCTGCCAGGGCTTCGAACACCTCGGCCAGGTGCTTTAGATGGTCCTCGTAAGTCTTCGAATAGACGATCATGTCGTCCAGGTAAAGGAGGACCGTCTCGAAGTTTCGGTGCCCTAGACAGCATTCCATCAGCCTCTGGAAGGTCCCTGGTGCATTGCAGAGCCCGAAGGGCATACAGTTAAACTCACTCAGTCCCATCGAGGTGGTGAAGGCGGTCTTCTCCTTATCAGCCTCTGCCACAGGAACCTGCCAGTACCCTCTAGTAAGGTCCAAAGTAGAGAAGAAATTAGCTGATTTTAGAGCTGCTAAAGACTCCTCTATCCTAGGTAATGGGTACGCATCTTTATGGGTGATACGATTGATTTGTCTATAGTCCACCCACATTCTCATGGTACCGTCTTTCTTTTTTACCAAAACCAAGGGAGCTGCCCAGGGGCTACAGCTATCTCTAATGACCGCAGCTTCTTTCATTTCTCTCAGCATACCCTTGGCATTCTGATAATGTGCAGGGGGTACAGGCCTGTGTCTCTCTTTTATTGGTGGGTGGCTCCCCGTGGGGATATGGTGTTCTATCCCTTTTACTCTGCCGAAGTCTAACGGGTGCTTACTAAAAATTCTCTCGTACTCTTGAACCACCGGGTAGACTCCTTGTTTTTGGTGCAGGGGAGTGGAGTCAGCACCCACATGGAGTTTCTGGCACCAGTCCTCCTTTTGTTTCTGGGAGCCATTACCCTCCGCCTGTGGAGATGGAGGCAACGGTTCCACGGCCCTGATAGCTTTGTGCTCAACAGCGAACAGTTTGGCAAGTGTAGCGTACCTGGGTAAGTGTACCTCCCTCTCCCCAATATTGAGAATGCGAACTGGCACCCTCCCATGACGGACATCAACCACCCCCTGAGCTGTCAAAATAGTGGGCCTGCTGTCTGAGTACACGGGTTCTACCTTGGCTTGATAGTCTATGCCTCTCAACCCGATTGCAGTCCGACACCAGATCATCATTTCACTTTTGGGAGGCATGGAAATGGGGTCACTCATTCTTACGCTACCGATCTCACCACCAGACAGTTCTACCTGCTGCCGTCTCATCAGGGCTCTTATTTCTTTCTGGAGGACCCTCTTTTGGCTGGAGCTCGCATTCATCGCCACCTGCTGTAAAATCACAATTAATTCTGAAAGACAGTTTTCAATTACATTAGTACCCACAGTTATTTTAGGGTGACTTTCACGATGGTCAATGTCCACAATGATCACTCCCTGTGCCGGCAGTTCCACCTTACCAATCTTGATGGTCATCTCTCTGAACCCCACCTGCGGCACGGGTTGGCCATTGCTGGCAATGATGCTTAAGTCATCGTCTGGGTAGCGGGTTATGTCAGCGTCAATCCAGTACCGCTTGAAAAGTACGTAGGGGATGGTAGTCACTTGAGACCCGGTGTCCAGCATTGCACTCATGGGGATAACGTCCAGCACTACGGGTAAGACCGGGCGTCCCCCCACGTACTTATCACGCCAATTAGACGGGCCTGATGACCTTATGCCTGGGGGTTGGCCCTCTGCCCCAGGTCGGACCCATTTAAAGTACAGTACCTTGCTGTGTGTCCTGGCTGACTGCAACAGCGGCAAATCGGCTGTCCATCCTCAGTGTAGCGGTCGGCGGGCCTCCCTCTGAACGGCGGGATCCTCCTCTGTCGACGCCACGGGACATCCTCCGGACTGGAAGCCAGTTCGATTGGTCTTGACGGTTCCACCTGCAACGACTGTACGGTCGTGGTTAATGCAGCCGCACTCTTTGTTAGCTCCTGGACCTGATGGTGCAGGTCTGCAGGCTGGGATGGATTTAGGGCCTGTGCATCAGCCCCCACAAGGTCTGTGGGGTAGGGCGCTGTCCCCTGGTGGTAAGTGATGGCAGGGCACCGGGAAGCTACAGCGCCACCTGCTGCGGGTTCTCTGAGCACCCGGATGGCCCGATCCTTGAACTGCGCAAAAGTCAAATCGGGGTTCTGTAGTGCCATGAGGCACATCTGGGTTCTGTGGGCGCTGGACAGCAGACCTTCTATGAACTGGTCAGTCAACAGTTTATCAGAGTCCTGCATGCTACCAGGGTCAGCTTGTTTGATAGCTCTCAGGGCTTCTTGCAGGTTCAAGGTATAGTCTCTGATACTATCCTGGGCCCGCTGCTTACAGCCATAGAACCGCGTTTTGATTTCTGCTGAGGTTCGGGTATCAAAGGTACTCCGCAGCTGGGTCAGAATATCCTTTACTGTCCTTTTCTCCTCATCTGACCATGATTTCACTTCCCGCTGGGCTGCACCGGTGAGCTGCCCCGTCAGAATGCTCACTTTCTGTTCTTCTGTCAGGGGATAAACTTTGAATAAACTGTGCAGTCTTTCCCTAAAGTCAGTTAAGGTATGAGGGTCCCCTGAGTATTGGGGTAGCCAGGCTGCTCCGGGGATGTAGGGCATAGAGAACGGCATCACCGCTGCTGCAGCCCCGCTGGTTGTAGAAGGCCCCTCCGTGTCCGTCATCTTCCTCCCCCCTAGTTAAGCGTGTCCTACCTTCCGATGATCCTCTTCAGTAGGCCGCGGCTCTGCTAGTGCTGCTCCGTGTTAGGACCTTGCGTCGCGTCCTGGTGACGTCAGCGTCGCTCTCTCTCCCTTCCAGGACCTTGCGCAGCGTTGGTGTGTAGGGCGGGGCTTCAAGTCTCGCGCGCTTTGGACGTCCACGCCCCTCTTCTTCCCGCGCGGTGTCCAGAAGATGGCGTCCGATGGCGGGAAAACGGCTGAAGATGGTGGGAAAACAGCTGAAGATGGCGGGAAACTGCTGAAAATGGCGGGAGATGGCTGAAAACGGTGGGAAACTTCTTTTTAAGGTATGTGTACAGTCTTTTTCAGGCATGCAATACCCATTTGTGGCGGGTTGGTCTCAATCCTGCCGACTACGCCAAAACTGACTCGCCCCCTGGGCCGTGGGGCACTCGAGACCGGACTTCAGGGCAATGCTGGGAGTAGTAGTGGCGACCCGGTCCCGTGGCTCAGGGTGGTCAGACCAGTGGTAGTCTATGATGTGTTTTAGGTAATGTCCGACTACGTCACCCGTGGATTGCGGTCAGAGAGGACCGCCGCTGCAAAGCAGACCGCTGAGGCTGGAGTTGGGGATGCAGCAGGGAATAGTACAACTCCCCACGGGAGGAGTGTAGCCTCAGGGCAGTGTGATAGGATGCTGGGGGTGATGGTGCAGGCGCAGCAGTAACCACACAGAGTCCAATAATGCAGTCCAGGGTCTTTTACTGATCTTATCATAGACCCAACAGGATTACAGGGTAGGAATGGACCTGGGTGTCTGAGGGCATTCGGGCGAGCTCCGCTGGTCAGGGTGAGTGGGTAGGCCTACTGTTCTCTTTCTGCCCTTGCTGACTATCTCCCCCTTTAGTGGTATGATAGCCCACGTCCCTGAGCTTGCCGTGTACTACGCCTGTATGGCTTGCGACTCGGGCCTTAGGTACCTGTAGCTTCTCCGTGCTGTACCGGTCCCTCTGTGTGGCGGAACCCCCAGGCTTCTTGGCCAAGGGACCTGCAATCCCTTGCGGGTTGGTTTTCTGCTGCAGGGCTTGCAGCCCTGACAGCCTCGGACCCCAGTGTCCGGTATGTAGTTTCTCTCTGCCAGGACCGGCTCTCGTCGCCTCTGTCCCTGGCTTTCTGCTCCTACTTTGCCTCCTGGACTCCTCAGCTGCGGCTGACCTGTCCCTCTCTTCTGGGAACCCTTCTGGAGGCTTCAGAAGTGGGTCCTGGTCTCTCTAACCCTGCCCTCAGTACCAGTTTTTATAGGGGCAGCCTGCTCCCCCTACTGGCCTGGGACAGGAGGTGCTGCATGCAAATGGTCCATGACCAGAGAACCTCCCTCCTGCTCTCAGACACAGCCTTGCAAGTTTGTGGCATCCAGGCCGGGGGTAACACATATTCATGCCTAGCTGGTGGTTCATTGATATCCTTTAATATTACCAAGAACCACGATTTAATGTTTGCCTTCATTATTTTGAAATAGGGAACAGGTCAGAATATACTTCCACCTTCAAAAACTTCTATTTGAAGTTTGTTGGTGTCTGAAAGTGTAAGGATCTCAAATAATGAGCTTGTGTGAATGGTAGCACCAATCTGAATTCCTTGAAGGTTTGAGCCTTACCTAAGAGTAATATTTATTTTGCAATAGGAGTCTAAAAGTATAAGGGATTCAAAAATAACGAGACTTTACCATTGGCATTTGCTAAATTGTATTGTTTTAGCTTAAAGGGTGTGTCAATATTATCTTTATTTTAGTAGATGTTATTGTGTGGCACTTACTGATGTATCACTTTTACAACTTCTCCTCCTGTACTTGTAAATGTAGTGTTCTTCATACTTCACAGTGCTCCTATCCACGTAATGATTGCTAATGGATGAGCATGAGACCAGACTTGTCCATTGGCCTTCTCCAATTTAAAAACGGCTTTCTCATGTGATATGTTTTTTCGATTGAAGGACAGCTCTGGTCACATGCTCATCCATCAGCAGCCATTTTGTGAGCACAAGAGATGTGCAGTCTGTTAGGAAAGCTACATTAACAATTGCAGGAGGAGAATATATAATAGTTATATATCAGTAAGTGCCACAAAATTATGTCCCTAACATATTTCACAGAGTAAAAATATAGTGGCCAACCCCTTTAAGGACTTGGCTAATAATTAGATATACAGTATACAGATAAATTTCTATATTCCTTTGTGTAGGTTTTGCTTTTGCAGATGTTATGGTGCCCTTTGTTCTCTTGATTCACATCTCAGAATGATCGCCCAAGAATCTACAGATCTGCTTTGGCTCTGAGATTTTGGGCCTGTGTCTCCACTGTGCTTTTTTTTAGTGCTCATATAGTGCCACAGCGCTTTACAGACATTATCTTCGCTGATGAAAGGCAACCCATGAAAACACAGGGAGAACATACAAACTCCTTGCACATGTTGTCCTTGGTGGGATTTGAACCCAGGACCCCAGTGCTGCAAAATAATAGTTCTAACCACTGAGCCACCGTGCTGCCCACAGTGATGTGTGAATTTGCAATAACTGAAACTTGGAGATTTGTTCAAATTTGTCCAAGAAATTTGCTTTGCATAAAAAACAGAGAATAGGTAAAAAATTATGTATCAAAAATTATTCTCATCTGGCTCTCACCTATCTCGCCTTGCAGGGCCCTTCTCTGGTTGCTTCCTTGGTATGGTCTTAACTGGACCATCTTCATCCCGGCAATTTTCAGCATCTGCCGTAGGCATCTTTAGCCCTTGCTTTGCTGCAAGATGTTATGACATGAGCCACTGACGTTATGATACATGTCTTAATGTCATGAGGCTTAGTCAGTTCAGGGAGACATAAAGATGGCAGGGGATTAAAGATAATGAAAATGGCTTATTGAAGAACAAAGAAGACGACCGTACCGTAATAAAGCTGCAAAACAGGAAAGGTGATGGCTGCATGAGTTTCATTTTTAAATTCTTCTCGGCTCATTATCATGCAGATAAATTACAGCCAACCAGCCTCGATTTTACTTACTATTATGATTATTATTTTACTACTCACTTATATAGCGCCATTAATTCCACAGCGTTCTAGAGACAGCATCGCTTTCCCCATTGGGCTCAAAATCTAAATTACGGACTTTGTCCAATGCGAATCTCAAAATAATTTGGACGAATCTGATTTTTTACAAACTGAGATGCAAATGTGTTCCAAATTGCTCATCCCCATTGTCCACCATGGAGAGCTTACATTTCTATCAAGGGTGAGCTTGTTGTTATTTTGAATAGAGCCTGGCAGACAGACAGTCAGTCTATAGTGGTGTGACAGACACCTGCATAACTTATAATTGCGGTCCCCTGTAGTAAAGCAAAAGGCTCATTACGAGTCTGTGCAGTCACCACTGGCGTCTGCTCTGGAATGGGTCAAACAAACACGTGAACAAAGCACAGAATGATATCTCAATTTTATAAGCATTTTTCATATCATTGATTCATTTTGCCTCCACTGTTCCATGTTTGTTTAATTTATTTCAATATACTGTACATATTGTAAAATTCCTCTATTTTTGAATTTTTACAAACTCTTCATACTTTTGCTTGTGACAAGCAGGAAAAAAATATAGACATACAGTGGTACTGAGCATTATCTGACATTTTGATTAGATCTGTCTATAACACTGGATGCTATATGAGTGACATTTGAAGTTCACAGTTTTATATTTCAATGGCATTGATAAATCATGTGTTTCCTAAACTTAATGGTTTTCATTATCACCCTTAGCAATTTGGAAATGTAAGCAGCGATAGTGATAACAGGAAAATTATAGACAGTCACACAATTTCCATTACAAATGAGTAGGTGGCAGTTTAAAGATGTAAATCTGTAGGCGGAAAAATAGTATATTTTAGTCACATTGGAGCATTGTGATAACAGATATGTACAAAACAAAAACATGATAGCATCGTGACTGAGACAATAAAGTTGGAAATTTTTATTAATAAATAACTGAAAATAAATGGCATATTCTATATCAGCATTAGATTTTGCATCTTTTGTACATTTCATTGACATAATCAGCGTAACCTGAAAGAACTAACATTAGGTGCTATTCCAAAAGGAAAAATACGATATAAATGTAAACAGGACACTTACCGGAAACAACAAAAGGAGCTGAGTGTGGAGCTAAGCTACAAACCTGATGGCATCGTGCTGGATGCAAGACAACCCAGAAGGCATATCAGTCATGAAGTGGGATGCTGCAGCTAGTGGGCCCACCATATTCTGGATGGAATGTTAAAACACATGAATAATAAAACAAACTCCTTAAGGGGTTTTCTAAGAATGAGATAAAATCGCATCCCTGATATAATTCAAACTGCAGCCCGTCCTCGATACGTGTCAGTACAGGTTGCAGACTAAAGACATACAGCTTCTGAGATGTGTGTCTCAACTGCCAAGAGCTGTATCCACATACCTCAGTCATCAGCCAGGAGCAGGGCTGTCATATGTGAAGAAATATATCTCTTCCTCTCTGAGCACATAGAGAATTATCACCAGCTTCATCCTCCTCAATGTTTATTTTTTTCCAGTTGGGCGCAGTCAGTCACTGTGCACTGCTATAAAGCTGTCAAACTGACAGAGGAGGAAAATGAAGCTGGAGATCTCCTCGCCAAGCACAACATGGGTTAAAACATAATTCTTCACTTATCGCAGCCCTGCTCCTGGCTGCCAATGGAGTATGTGTGATACAATAGGTTGAGACACAATGTGGGAGGAATATGTTGTCAGTCTGCAGCAGGGTGGAGTTGCAGAGAACATTAATTGCCAATTATAAAACAAAAGTATGAAAAAGTCTACATACAGATAAGTGATCTAATGTCTTATGTGATTGCCATTCTCTGTTTGAATCAACCTGAAATCAGTAACTATATTACAGTAAATGATACAGTAATTTCTAAAAACTATAAACAGATGTGATCAAATGTTTTCTTAACCTCGGAGTATATTTAGTTGTCTAACCCAGGAAGTGTATCTAGTAGTCATGGACATCTATTCATGACAGAGTGCTCTAAAGAGAGCTTGCAATCATCTGATTTCTTAACCTGGTACTTATATCTAGTTGTCATAGAGTCCTTACCCAGGAAGTCTTCCTACTTGTCATAGAAAGTTTTCACATGATTTCATAACTTGAAGTATATCTGGTTGTCTCGGAGGCTTAACCCAGGAAGTGTATCTTGTTATCATGAAGGCCTAACCCTGATATGGTGTTCTAAACAGGAAGTATACCTTTGTCTTGGCAACTATTTCTGAGCTATCTGTTAAAGGGAATATGTCAGTGGATTTTTGCTATGCAACCTGAAGACAGCATGCTGTAGGGGTTAATACACAGATTTCAGTGATGCCTCTCTTTTCAAGCTCCATGGTTTTGTTTACTTGCAATGATTGTTTTAGCACCAGCAGCTTATCATTGCTCAGACACAGCAGCATGTGCCTCCTGGTCCAGCAACACCCCCTTGCTGTGATGAGCACCTCATTGTCTATAAATATTGCATATGGAGACCCTGATGTGGGCGGGGTTAGCTTTCTCACCTCTGCTTCATTGCTAAATCTAAAAACTGATTGTGTGAGAACGGCTGCACCCAGTAATCTAAGTGATACTTCCTTGGATTCAGCTTCTCTTTGCCTACATCAGGCTGCTCTCAGATTAGGTAGCAAAAACCTGCTGACAGATTCCATTTAAGGCAAGCATAAAAAAATATATCAAATAAAATTGAAGTAATGCCAATAAATGTTTGGAGTAAGCATTCAGGTTAATCCCCAAAAATTGGTATATAATAAGATTGGAGTGAGTGACCAAATTAAATGAGGAGGAAAGAATAAAAAAAGTAAGTTTCCTGTCCTGATGATTTCAAGGGCTTACAGATAAAATGGGAATTCCCTATTTTGCTGGATTAAAAATAAATGTATAGATGCACTCCTGAACATTGAAATTGCAACATCAAGAAAGAAAAGTTATGGAATTCTGGAAATCACACGAATCACAAATAGACATGTTAATAAAATGCAAATGTTGAAAAATGGGAACAGAGTATTCAAAATCGTGTTTGAGCACCACATGCAGAAACACACACACTTACACACCTTGGCATAATATCAATGAGGCTATTAATGGTTGTCTGAGAAATGTTCTGTCACGCTGAAAGTACTTAGGCACACATCACCAAAATCCTATGCTGGCAGCTCCCTTTGCAATTGCCAACCATTGATGTTCCAGATGTTCTGGAAGGAGACATGTCTGGAGATGCTGCAGGCCAAGGTAGAACCTTTAAGGGGGTATTCCCATCTCCAAGATCCTGTCCCAATATGTAGTAGGTGTAATATTAATATTAGCAAATATTTCAAATTAGAAATATAGCATAGTTTTTCTGATTCGCTATGTCTCTGTCTCTTTCCTCTTGTGTAGGCATTGCTGGGCCTTAGGTATCCATGGTTACGACCACTGATATAGAGATAGTTATTTAGCTAGTTGCTAGTGGTCGTAACCGTGGATACCTAAGGTCCTGCAATGCCTGCACATGAGGAAAGAGGCATAGCGAATCAGAAAAAAATATACTACATTTCTAATTGGTATTTGCTAATATTAATATTATTATTACACTTAATACATTTTGACATAGGATCTTGGAGATGGGAGTACCCCTTTAAGTCAAATTAAGGCTGCGCACTAGTGATGGGCGAGCACTAAAATGCTCGGGTGCTCGATGATCGTAAGTCTATGGGAAACTCGAGCATTTTTTAGGCGGCTCCCCCCGGCGGTCTGCAAAGGGCCTAAAAATTGCCAAAATCGATGGGAACAGTGCTGAAATGACATGGGAACAGCATGGGGAAGATCCCTGTAAGCAACTCTGACTCCCAGGTCACTGCTGTCAACAATGTTGTCAGAGGCATTACGCCACTTTTACGGACTCACAATAAAACATCCAAAAACTAAACCAAAATGGATTTTCCAGGGAAATATGTTAAGGAACATCCTTTCCAGGGTAATGACTTGTATATAAAGCAAAATAAATAACCAAAAACAAAAATACTCCTCCACACCTTGGGCTATGTTCACACTTAGCGTTTTTGATGCGTTTTTGCACTTTTGCATTGCTTTCAACCGAGACAAATGCATTCACCAGCAAATGTCATTTTAACATTTTACAACCTTATCTGGCCATGTGGTGTGTGAGATATCATCAGACACATCGTGTTTCAATTATGAAGGAGGGACTCTGAAAGTCACAAAGCCTATTTTTATAGGGCCATCAGGCGGCCTTTACTATTCTTAAAGGGCCAGCAGTCGGCCCTCACTATTCTTAGAGAGCCATCAGTCGGCTATGTTTTATTGTTCCCATTACTAAAGAGTGGGTCTCCTATACTGTTATTGCGTATGCAGTGAGTGGCAGGGCTGCCCAAAATTTGGACGCACCCCAATACCACTTTGAAAATTTGGACGCACTCCAATGCCCCTTGGAAGAGACGTAGAGGAGGGCCTCTTGAAAAAAAATGTTCCCATTATTAGGAAGTGGGTCTCCCATAGTGTTGGCCTATGCAGTGAATGCAAGGGCTGCCAAAAATTGGGAGGCACTCCAATGCCCCTTGGAAGAGACGTGGAGGAGGGCCTCATAAAAAATATTCCCATTACAAAGGAGCGGGTCTCCTTTACTTGTAATGCCCATGCACTAAATGTATGTACATTTACCCCTGGGGGGTATACATGAGCATACTGTATAATTTGGTTTTTTAAGGGCATCATAAACACCCTTTAAAAAAATTATGTTGGTGTTGCATCACGGACCACGGTCACCCTGGCGATATGGTGGTCGAGGATGAGAATGAGGAGAAGGAGGAGGACAAGAGCAAATAGCCAAAATCAGGAAGCGTATACCCATGTGTGGGTGTGAAGAGGTGCATGGGAATACACCTCCCAAAAAAAGACACTGAATTTGAGTTTATGTTACGCTGCTATCATTCGGTGGTGTTGAGAAGTCTGGCCCAATTCAGCCCTTATTCATCATTTTTAGTTGACAGGCGGATGCGCTTATCAGTTATAATTCCACCAGCGGCACTAAAAACCCGCTCTGATAAAATACTAGCAGCAGGGCAGGCCAGGACCTCCAAGGCATAGAGAGCCAGTTCATTCCACTTATCCAGCTTGGATACCCAATAATTATAAGGCACAGAGGAATCACGGAGGACGTTGGTACGGTTGGCAAGGTACTCCCTCAGAATCTTCCCAAACTTTGCACTCCTTGCGAGAGTACCCCGCGCCTCAGGGCCTGTGCGATGGGAGGGGCTAAGAAAATTCTCCCAGAACTTTGACAGTGTTCCCCTGCCTCTGCTGGATTGAAGTTGTGTCTCTCTCGCCTGTACTCCTTGGTTGTCCAACGAACTGTGATCTCTGCCGGCAGCGTTTTCAGATGGGAATTTTTTTAATAGTTCCGCAACAAGGGCCTTCTGGTACTGCCCCATTTTTGTAGACCTGTCTGCCTCAGGAATAAGAGATATAAAGTTCTCCTTGTAACGTGGGTCTAGAAGTGTCACCAACCAGTAATGACTGTCATCCAAAATTTGGAGAATGCGAGGGTCATGTGAAAGGCAGCGTAACATAAACTCAGCCATGCGTGCCAGACTGCTAACAGGCAAGACTTCCGTGTCCTCACCAAGAGGATGACTGACCATGCTCTCCTCCTCCTCTTTGTCCTCTGGCCATCCACGCTGAACAGATGGTATATCAGTTGTGCAGGTAGTACCGTCTATAGCACATGAAACTAGCTCCTGTTCTTCCTCCTACTCCACCTCTTCCTCATTGTCACCCAATCCACGTTGGGATGAGATGAGGCTGGGCTGTATGTAATCACCCTGTGTGGTTCCTTGCTCCATCTCATCGTGCTCCGCCTGCAATCAATGCATCTTCTTTGATTGTGAGCAGAGAGCATTTCAGAAGACAGAGAAGCGGGATGGTGACACTAATTATGGCGTCATCGCCGCTCACCATCTTGGTGGAGTCCTTAAAGTTTGGAGGATGGTACATATGTCTGACATCCATGTCCACTCCTGAGGTCTTATGTGTGGAGTCTGAACTGAATACCGACGGCCTTGTTGATGCTGGTACTCAATAACTGCCCTCTTCTGCTCACAAATCCTTCCCAACATCTTCAGTGTAGAGTTCTAACACGTGGGGACACCACACACCAGTCTGTGAGCCGGAAGCTGCAAACGCTGCTAAAACACGACAAGGGCAGCGGAAGCTGTAGGTGACTTTCTAAAATTGGCAAACAGGTGGCATACTTTAACAAGCAGATCCGGCAGCTCCGGGTAGGATTTGAGAAACCGCTGAACCACGAGGTTAAGCACATGGGCAACGCATGATATGTGTGTGAGCTCGCTTTGCCTCAGAGCCACCACCAGGTTCCAGCCATTGTCACACACGACCATGCCTGGCTGTAGGTTCAGCGGTGTGAGCCACAGATCTGCCTGCTCTTTCAGAACTGTCGACAACTCTTCAGCATTGTGCGGTTTGTCACCTAAGCATATTAGCTTCTGCTCAGCCTGTTGCCACTTGGCCAAGGCAGTGATGCAGTGCTTCCAGCTTGTGACTGATGTGGTCATTTCGGAGATGGAGGCTGAAGAGGAAGGGGAGGCTGAGGAGGATGAAGTGTAGGAGCGGTGGACTGTGGGGGCAACCCTTATTGACCTAGGACCCGCAATCCTTGACGTCGGGAGGGCGTGTTCCGTCCAAGGTCAGACTGGGTCCCGGCTTCCACTATGTTAACCCAGTGTGCTGTCAGCGAGATGTACAGTCCCTGCCCACATGCCCACAAGCACTTGTCCACATGTCCGTGGTTAGGTGGACTTTCCCGGTAACTGTGTTGTTGAGGGCACAGCTAATGTTTTGGGACACATGTTTGTGTAATGCGGGGATGGCACACCGGGAGAAATAGTGGCGGATGGGGACTGAGTACTGAGGGACGGCCGCCGCCATCAGGTTGCAGAATGCTTCTGTCTCCACGATCCTAAAAGGCAACATTTCGAGCGCAAGCTGTCGTGAAATGTGAGAATTTAGTAGTGTGGCCAGTGGGGCGTTGGCTGCATATTTGCGCTTGCATTCCAAGGACTGGGGTATGGACACCTGTACGCTGCGCTGGGGCAGGGACGTGGACGTGCTTCCTGATGCTGCTACTTGAGAGTGTGCAATTACAGGTGCAGGGCAGGAGGCATCTTCGCATGCACCATGGACAGGGGATTGGCTTGCATGCACAACAGCGGAAGAAGCAATGGTGCCACCCGCAGACACTGTTCCTGGACCCTGGGGTTCGGCCCACAAAGTCGGGTGCTTTGCTGCTATGTGCCTGATCATGCTGGTGGTGGTCAGGCTGGTAGTTTTGCCACCCCTGCTGATGCTGGCCTGGCAGGTGGTGCAAATGGCCTTATTGGGGTTATTGGCAGAGTCTTTAAAAAACATCCAGACTCGGGAAGACCTAACAGTTGTACTGGCAACTTGCTTTGTGTTGGGGTTACGGGGAACGGTTGCCTGCCTTCTGTCTGCGGCCACAACACTGCTTCTTCCTGCCTGTTGGGGTGCTCTGCGTCCCTCCCCCTGAGTGCTGCTGTCCCCGCTCTGCATATCCTCCTGCCAGGTTGGGTCAGTTACTATATCAACCACCACCTCGTCTTCCACTTGCGCATCCTGGTCCTCCTCCTGACTTTCTGGCAATTGTGTCTCATCATCATCCACCTCTTGTGACACTTTCCCACCGTCGCCTTCGTGTGACCGTGGCTGCTCAAATATTTGGGCATCGCTACATGCGATCTCCTCTTGCCCCGCTTCAAGTGGACCGGGCAAAAGGCCCGAATCTATAAATAGAAAAGTGAACAGCTCTTCAGAGTGGCCAAGTGTGGGATCAGTTGTCTCCGGTCACTCGGCATGGTGGGAGGAAGGAGGGTCAGGGTGAGGAATATGCGGTCCAGACTAACGGCTACTGAGACTTGACCATGTGGAAGACAGGGTGGTGGTGGTGGCTAAGTGACTGGAAGCATTATCCGCTATCCAACCAACCTTTGACACTGCTCTGGGTTCAATAGTGTTGTGCTGCGGTCCCCTAGGAATTGGGACCAGAAGGTCGGGCGAGAAGCTGTGGGTATTTGTTGTGGCACAATTTCAGCTTGCCCACGGCCTCGGCCTCTGCATGCACCATCACCATCATGTCCAGTTCCCCATCCTTTGCCACGCGCCTTGCCCATTTTAAACGGAGGACAATATCTTCCACGCTCACTACAAATGGCTGAATTTGGAGCGAAGTTATATGTAATCCATGTGGTGGAGAAACCACAGTTTTAAATACTTGGCGTGTAGGTAACTATTTTGAACAGCAAACTTTGCTGACATACGGAAAAAAATTAGAATGGAGGCCAGAAATGGCAGAATTTTCAGAAAATGTATATGTGATCCGTGTGACGGACAAACCACAGTTTTAAATACCTGGCCTGTAGGTAGCTATTTTGAACAGCAAACCGGTGGCAAAAACTTTGCTGACACACTGAAAAAAAATTTGAATAAAGGCCAAAAATGGCAGTATTTTCAGCACAATTATATGTGATCCGTGTGACAGACAAAACACAGCTTTAAATAGCTGGATTTTTAGCGCTGTAATATAGAAAGGACCTGGCTGTTTTCTGCAGTGCCAACAAGCAAAGTGCGCAGAAAAACGGTGTTCTCCGGATTGCTTTTTAAGCAAATAATGAGGATTAAGATCCGAAAAAAATTATTCCTGGCCCCTGAGACCTGGGCCTTTGTCTAGAAATGTCTAACAGCAGCAGAAGGCAGAACTGGAATGGAGCCTATTGTGCTATGTGCACTGCAGTCTGCTATATACCCTGCCTGCCTATATACGCTGCCTGCCTGATATCTCTGCAGATGGATTAGTCCTCAGAAGGACTGTTTGTTGAGATGGATATGTGTAATGTACATGTTTTCTCCCTACACTACCTAATACACCACCAAATCTCTCCCTAGCTCAGCAGCACCTCTCCCTACACTGCCTGATTGCAGAGTAGACTGACGAGCACACCGGCACCAGGTCTGATATAGACCTAATGACGCTGTGCGGCCAGCCAATCACTGTAATGCCACAACCAACATGGCTGTGGCATTACAGTGAGTGGCAGGCAATCACTGTATGTTGATTGACACTCTAAAGAGTGCCAAGTATGTAGGGAGGGGACCCGAGCATCCGCCCGAGCATCTCGCAAGTACTCGGCGAGCTCCAAGCATCTCGAGTACTGAGATGCTCGGGCGAGTACTGAGTACTTGCGAATATGCTCGCTTATCACTACTGCTCACAGTAACAAGAGCAACATGTGGCCTGGTGTTGTGTTGAAAAATAACTCTGACACACTTTGGAGAAATGGCCGTATTACTGATTCCACAGCCAAATAATTTTAACACCAAACTGTTAGTGTACCTGGAATGAATACAAGAGAGGTCCAGACTGGTGTGATGTTCCCTTGTAAAGTCTTCTTATTGGCACTGCCCATGGGGTACTCACATTGAAAAGTCACACAATTTTTGCACAAACAGTTCTAAGATATACTTCTGCAAACAATTTAATGAATCATGTCCATAAAGTTTATTTCTAAGTCTGAATACATAGCTTTTTTTGCTGGTAGGGGAAATCTTACTCATCTCTTTCACTCAAGTTTTCCATGTACAGCTAAATGTCAGGCCTCTTTCTCTTAAGGGTCCTTTAGCAGTGGCCTAGCCTACCTCTATGGTAGCTTTGCCGATTTGATGCAATTTTTGTAGTTTTTCTATAGTTCCATGTTTTAAAATTTAGTAACAATAAAACCACTAAAAAAGCTTGGTAAAAATAAATGCCAGCCACAGTTTTACCATTACAGTGCCATGCATGACAGTAGTGCTTGGATGTTGGTGTGCACTTTTAAACATGTAGGGAGCAGTTGCCCTTGGTGGTAGAGTGCTTCCCCACTCAAGGAGAAACAAGAGAATGGTGCTACATAGGGTTAGTAAATTTGACAAAAAGAAGATGGGAGGTCACATAGTTATAGAGGCTAACCTTAGGATATTGTGCATCAATTTAGGCACAATACTATATTTACACATAGATGTAGAGAGTGCTATTGGTGCCATGATTATCTTTGCTGCTGATGCCAACTTTGCTTGCAGTGGTGTAACTTGAAGCTTGTTGACCACAATGCAAAATCTTCAAGAGGGCCTAAAATTATCATATCTTTATTATTATTATCGGTAATAGTATTGATCTTTTATTATGTGTCAAAGTGACCTTTTAAACCCATTCTATCCCCTGCTTGATGGGGATAGTTGACTGTGGGCAGCATTCCTGGTCCAGAATTGTAGAAAGTGTATACATATCATCTGTTTTGAGACAATAATAAAATAATATAAAACACTCATAACTTTCCTTACAATGGGGCTACATCCGTAGCTCACAGACAAATGAGGTTTGCCATAGAACCTGATTCAGTTAACTGAGGCAATCGGCATAAACATACCTGATCAATCCTGTTTTTTTAACACTATCATGTTTATATCATTTTTGATTTTACCACTCCACTGACAAAAGTCCACACCTGAATAATATACATCAATGTGGCCTCACATATTAGTGTTTAATTCTTGCTCATTTTTAGATGTATTTCCAGGGAGGTATACTTTTTTTGGTTTCTGCATATGGTGCCTACTTGCTATACCTGTGACTGGAAAGTGGATTTTTTTAGCTTTAGTATACTTACAGGTGCTTCTCACAAAATTAGAATATCATCAAAAAGTTAATTTCTTTCAGTTCTTCAATACAAAAAGTGAAACTCATATTATATAGAGTCATTACAAACAGAGTGATCTATTTCAAGTGTTTATTTCTGTTAATGTTGATGATTATGGCTTACAGCCAATGAAAACACAAAAGTCATTATCTCAGTAAATTAGAATACTTTATGACACCAGCCTGAAAAATGATTTTAAAATCTTAAATATTGGCCTACTGAAATGTATGTTCAGTAAATGCATTCAATACTTGGTCAGGGCTCCTTTTGCATCAATTACTTCATCAATGTGGCGTGGCATGGAGGCGATCAGCCTGTGGCACTGCTGAGGTGTTATGGAAGCCCAGGTTGCTTTGATAGTAGCCTTCAACTCGTCTGCATTGTTGGGTCTGGTGTCTCTCATCTTCCTCTCGACAATACCCTATATATTCTCTGAGGTTAAGGTCAGGTGAGTTTGCTGGAAAATCAAGCCGAGTGATACTGTTGTTTTTAAACCAGGTATTGGTACTTTTGGCAGTGTGGACAGGTGACAAGTCCTGCTGGAGAATGAAATTTCCATCTCCAAAAGCTTGTCGGCAGGGGGAAGCATGAAGTGCTCTAAAATTTCCTGGTAGATGGCTGCGCTGACTTTGGTCTTGATAAAATGCAGTGGACCTACACCAGCAGATGACATGGCTCCCCAAACCATCACTGATTATGGAAACTTCAGACTAGACCTTAAGCAGCTTGGATTGTGTGCCGCTCCACTCTTCCTCCAGACTCTGGAACCTTGATTTCCAAATGAAATGCAAAATCTACTTTCATCTGAAAACACCACCTTGGACCACTGAGCAATAGTCCAGGTATTTTTCTCCTTGGCCCAGGTAAGACGCTTCTGGCGTTGTCTATTGGTCATGAGTGGCTTGGCACAAGGAATGTGACACTTGTAGCCCATGTCCTGGATACGTCTGTGTGTGGTGACTCTTGAAATAATGACTACAGTGGTTATAGGAATTTTCGCCCCCAACAGTTCGCCCCCATCAGTTCGCCCCCAGGTACATTTTGCCCCCGAACATTTCGCCCCCAGGAAGATTCGCCCCTGCACATTTCGCCCCCGCACGTTTCGCCCCTGGACGGGGGCGAACTGGGGGCGATATATGCGAGGGTGAAATGTGCGGGGGCAAAACATTCTGGGGGCCAAATGCTGGGGACGAACTGTGCGGGGACGAAATGTACCCGGGCCGAATTGCTGGGGGCGAACCGCTGGGGGCGAACTGCTGGGGGCGAAACATCCAATTCCCGACTACAGCAGCAGTCCACTCCTTGTGAATCTCCCCCAAATTTTTGAATGGCCTTTTCTTAACAATCCTTTCAAGGCTGCTGTTATCCCTGTTGCTTGTGCACCTTTTTTTACCACACTTTTTCCTTCCACTCAACTTTCCATTAATATGCTTGGATACATCACTCTGTGAACAGCCAGCTTCTTTAGCAATGACCTTTTGTGGCTTAGTCACCTTGTGGAGTGTGTCAATGACTGCCTTCTGGACATCTGTCAAGTCAGCAGTCTTCCTCATGATTGTGGAGCCTACTGAAGCAGACTAAAGGACCTTTATAAACGCGTAGGAAGCCTTTTCGGGTGTTTTTCGTTAATTATTCTAATTTGCTGAGATAATGACTGATATGTTTTCATTAATCAATCATCAACATTAACAGAAATAAAGACTTGAAATAGATCACTCTGTTTGTAATGACTCTATATAATATATGAGTTTCACTTTTTGTATTGAAGAACAGAAATAAATTAACTTTTTGATGATATTCTAATTTTGTGAGAAGCACCTGTACAGTCATGGCCAAAAGTTTTGAGAATGACACCAACATTATATTTTCACATGATCTGCTGGCCTCTGGTTTTTATTAGTGTTTGTCTGATGTTTATATCACATACAGAAATATAATTGCAATCATATTATGAGTACCAATAGGTTATATTGACAGTTAGAATGAGTTAATGCAGCAAGTCAATATTTGCAGTGTTGCCCCTTCTTCTTCAAGACCTCTGTAATTCTCCCTGGCATGCTCTCAATCAACTTTTGGACCAAATCCTGACTGATAGCAGTCCATTCTTGCATAATCAATGCTTGCATTTTGCCAGAATTTGTTGGTTTTTGTTTGTCCACCCGTCTCTTGATGATTGACCACAAGTTCTCAATGAGATTAAGATCTGGGTAGTTTCCAGGCCATGGACCCAAAATCTCTATGTTTTGTTCCATGAGCCATTTAGTTATCACCTTTGCTTTATGGCAAGGTGCTCCATCATGCTGGAAAAGGCATTGTTGGGCGCCAAACTGCTCTTGGACGGTTGGGAGAAGTTGCTCTTGGAGGACATTCTGGTACCATTCTTTATTCATGGCTGTGTTTTTAGGCAAGACTGTGAGTGAGCCGATTCCCTTGGCTGAGAAGCAACCCCACACATGAATGGTTTCAGGATGCTTTACAGTTGGCATGAGACAAGACTGGTGGTAGCGCTCACCTCTTCTTCTCCGAATAAGCTGTTTTCCAGATGTCCCAAACAATCGAAAAGGGGATTCATCAGAGAAAATGACTTTGCCCCAGTCCTCAGCAGTCCACTCCCTGTACCTTTTGCAGAATATCAGTCGGTCCCTGATGTTTTTTCTGGAGAGAAGTGGCTTCTTTACTGCCCTCCTTGAAACCAGCCCTTGCTCAAAGAGTCTCCGCCTCACAGTGCGTGCACAAGCACTCACACCAGCCTGCTGCCATTCCTGAGCAAGCTCGGCACTGCTGGTAGTCCGATCCCGCAGCTGAAACAGTTTTAAGATACGATCCTGGCGCTTGCTGGTCTTTCTTGGGCGCCCTGGAGCCTTTTTGACAACAATGGAAGCTCTCTCCTTGAAGTTCTTGATGATGCGATAGATTGTTGACTGAGGTGCAATCTTTGTAGCTGCGATACTCTTCCCTGTTAGGCCATTTTTGTGCAGTGCAATGATGGCTGCACGTGTTTCTTTAGAGATAACCATGGTTAACTGAAGAGAAACAATGATACCAAGAACCAGCCTCCTTTTAAAGTGTCCAGTGATGTCATTCTTACTTAATCATGACTGATTGATCGCCAGCCCTGTCCTCATCAACACCCACACCTGTGTTAATGGATCAATCACTAAAACGATGTTAGCTGCTCCTTTTAAGGCAGGACTGCAATGATGTTGAAATGTGTTTTGGGGGTTAAAGTTCATTTTCTGGGCAAATATTGACTTTGCAAGTACAGTAATTGCTGTTAAGCTGATCACTCTTTGACATTCAGGAGTATATGCAAATTGCCATTACAAAAAATTAAGCAGTAAACTTTGGAAAAATTACTATTTGTCTCATTCTCAATACTTTTGGCCATGACTGTATATATCCAGAGAGTACACAGCTGGAGTAGATCTCCTCCACCACACTAATCCCGATTACCTATCTTCTCAACCATATTATCTTCCCTACTTGCTTTTTCTCATTTACAATTTAATTTAAAAAACTTCCCAGTATCCAAGGAGATATTACATTTGCAAGGAGATATTAAGAAATGCAGGTGTATCTAACTTTGTAGTAAAGAACAATCACTATTAGATATTTCCAACCATCAGATTTAGGTCAATGTTCTTGTCTGAAAGGTTAACATTTATAATGTTACGACACTCAACCCAGCTGACAGGCTCTCTTGGGTTTATGAGCTTAGAAAATGACAATAACTTTTCTCTCCCACCCTATCTCACACAGCATACTCTGTTCTGAGAAATTATAACAGTTATATTGACAATAATAAAACAAATATATTACAATCTAATTAATTATATTATGGGTTAGTTGGGGATCTTCATTTTAATAATTAGTCTTTGTTATGATCTACAGTCCATAACAGGTCAACTTAACTTAACCAGGTCCAAAGGATAAAACACATTAATTAGCTATAAACTTAATATAAAAAAACAGTTATACCTCCTTATTAATTATGTAGTCAACTGTGGGTTTTGTCTTCCAAGGTTTGCATTTCAGCTACGTTTTTTTTTTTTTTTACTCCTTTTAACGATTATGTTTGCTTTTCTTTTCAAGGGAATCCATCAGCAGGTTTTTGCTAACTCATTTGAGAGCAGCATGATGTAGGCAAAGAGACCCTGAATCCAACAATGTATCAGTTAGTTTAATAGGTACAGTGGTTCTGACACAACCATAGTTCTTAGATTTAGCAATGAAGCAGAGCTTAAAAAGTTGCCCCCATCTACAAAGGGCTCTGTATGTACATTGTCTATTGACAGTGAACTGCTTATCACAGCAGGGGGCAGAGTCAGACTAGCAGTCATGGGCACATCACCCTTAACAGTGATAATGTCCTAGTGATAAAACCTTCAATGTAAGTAAACAGCACACAGCCTGATAAGTGACACATCGTTGAATTCTGTGTTTTAACCCCTAGCTCATGCTGTCCTCAGATTCACTTTAAGGATTAGTCAGGACAGTAGAAAGACGGTCTCGAGACAGACCGACAAGGAGCCGCTGGTGGAATTGAGCCTGAATCTGACTCCTTGTCATCGCACCTATATTAGCTAATTTGTATGTTTAAAGATTAAGACAATCAGTAAGGAATAATAATAATAATATTTATATATTTTTTTATTTATATTATGGCAACATATTCTCTAGTTCTTTATAATTCAGAGTGGATGCACACACAATATCAGACATTACAGAGCAACACAAAATTCAACAATTCAAACAGGAGGAGTTATGGCCTGTGCTAAATATACATTTTCCATGTATATTTATTCAGGACCTCTTACCAGATGCAATACTCCAAGGAAAATGTCGCGATAATTGTTATAAAAAAATTTAGTGATTTATTGGATTGATTCACAAAAAATAATTATAGTAGCAAAATGCAAAATATGTGAAGTGGTTACAAATAAATAGTTCATTTGTACATATTTAGTCCATTAGATTAGTTGAGTTCTTTTCTCGCCATTCTTTTCCCTGGATCCTGAGTGGAAATTTTTGTGTCAGCTGCTTATCCATGTGTGAGAAAATCCAAGCTTCGTATCCAACAGAAGCACATGTCAGCCTTTGTGTGTGTAGACTCAAAATGCTGCAGGGTCAGGAACACGTGTCAGCCCCTCATCCATGATTATAAAAGTCCAAGATACAGCAGGGCCCAGAAGCATGTGTCAGCTCTTGAACATAGACCCCTTGAGTGGTGAGAGAGAAGAGTGACTCCCCCTTGTATGTCACATGGTATATACATTCATAGCCAAAAGTGTTAAAAAAGAAATTAAGTATTTCTACCAGAAAATGATTGCAATTACACATGTTTTGTTATACACATGTTTTTTTTACCTTTGTCTGTATAGGATCAACACAAAAAAAATGAGAAAAAAGGAAAATTGGACATAATTTTACCCAAAATCCAAAAAAAGGGGCCTGACAAAATTGTTGATACCCTCAACTTAATATTTGGTTACACACCCTTTGGAATAAATAACTGCAATCAATTTATTCCTATAACCATAAACAAGCTTCTTACACCACTGAAATGGAAATTTGGACCCCTCTTCTTTTGCAAACTGCTCCAGGTCTTTTATCTTTGCAGGGTGCCTTCTCTGGACTCATTGCTGGCCACTTCAGAACTCTCCATCGCTTTGCTTCCATCAATTTCTGGGTGCTTCTTGAAGTATGTTTGGGGTCATTGTCTTGCTGGAAGACCCATGACCTAGGACGCAAACCCAACTTTCTGACACTGGACACTACATTGTGACCCAAAATCCTTTGTTAATCTTCAGATTTCATGATGCATTGCACACGGTCAAGGCATCAGGTGCCAGAGGCAGCAAAACAACCCTAAAACATCTTTGAACCTCCACCATATTTGACTGTAGCTACTGTTCTTTTCTTTGTAGGCCTCATTCCATTTTCGGTAAACAGCAGAATGATGTGCTTTACCGAAAGCACATCACTTGCATTTTGGCAAACTACAGTCATTTCATTCAAATGTCGATAGGTAGTTTGCGCTGACGCTGATGTCCAGAGAGATTAGCTACAGTGCAATGGGTTGTAAACTTCTTGATTATGTTGTGCACCATGGATAAAGGAACATCAAGATCTCTGCAGATAGACTTGTAACCTTGAGATTGTTGATATTTTTCATCAATTTTGGTTCTCAAGTCCTCAGACAGTTCTCTTCTCTTTCTGTTCTCCATGCTTGGTGTGGCACACACAGACACACAATGCAAAGATTAAGTCAACTTCTCCCCTTTTTATCTGGTTTCAGGTGTGATTTTCCTATTGCCCAGACATGTTACTTGCACAGGTGAGTTTGAATGAGCATCACATACTTAGAACAAAGTTGTTTACCCAAAATTTTGGAAAGGTGGCAAAAATTTTGTCAGGCTCATTTTTGGGGTTTCGTGTGATATTATGTCCAATTTGAATAAACATGTATATAACAAAATGTTTAATTGCAATAATTTTCTGGTAGAAATACTTCATTTTCTGGAACAATTTCACTTGGTTGTACACGGAGGTAGACACGGAACGCTGTCTCTTTAAGTTTCTGATTGGTTTATTAAAAACAGCATAAACCAATAAAAAGTTCATAAAATAAACACAGCCCTTCTGGCATAACGGCAAAGCAAAAATAAAACTATACAGCACTGTCCTTACATTTGCCAGGGTCCGGCCACTCAGGGTTAACAACACACATGGTTCAGGTTAGCACAAAAACGCAAGCTCCTCTCTCTGGAGCTAGCTTCTCCAGATACTGAACACCACATGATTCAAAAGGATGGCTATTTATATCCCAGATCACACCCCGGGGTGGAGATATGGGGGACAGCGTCCAACCCGCTCTACAGCTGTTCACATAAAACCTCACCCATTAAAAATGGCTAATTAACCCTTTCGGCACATAACATGCTGGAGAAAACTTCCAGGTTTCACATTACTGAAGCCAACAGCCTCATTGAAACATATCTCCCCATCCAGCACTCTGCCAGTGACTTTATCACAATACACATATATATATATATATATATATATATATATATATATATATATTCATATATATACAAATAAATAAATATATATATGCCCTGGGCTCATCACCTGTGACTCTGCCACTGAAGGAAAGCTCGCTGAAACACGAGTCGGGAATGAGGCACTGCTGCATGGCTTAGGTATACTATTTCCTTTACTTCTTTCAGCATGCATTTGGTTGTTCATTCATTGCTTCTGACTGCATTATACGACATCCTATAGTAGGACATTCAATTATGCTATTTATTGCATTAATCCACTTTATTGCATGTTTACTATTTGTATATGTACCCAGCATCTATAGACATTGCACACTATTTTATGCCATTAATCTGCCTTTTGTATTGCATGCTTTGTGTTGTGATTCACTTTATTGACCAAGGTGTTCTGTGGTGTCACCTTTTGGTCTTTTTGCTATATATCACCTGTCCACATTTTTTATGCTTTTTGCTTTACTTTTGTATTTAATAAAATAGTTTTTAAACTTGTAAGTTCTTTGTGCGCATTTCTCTATTAGCTTCCGTATTCCTTTATGCACTGAGCTGCTTTATTACTTGTCCTACAAAATGGGTACTTGTTAGACTTACACTAATTTATACTAACAGTATGTATAAGTATCTGAGCTAACGGCTCTATTTAGGATTTCTCATGATTGTATGGGGTAGTGCATTCCAGAGAACTGGTGCAATGTGAGAACAGTCTTGGAGACAGGAATAGGAGGTTCATATCACGGAGGATGTTAGTATTAGATAATTAGCAGAATAGAAAGCATTGGTAGGGTGTAAGTTAGAGATGAGGGTGGAGATGTAGGGTGGTGCAGAATTGTCAAGGGCTTTATGGACGCGTGTGATGTGATAAGTTTATGTTGTATTCTGAAGTGGATGGGCAAACAGTGCAATGACGAACACAGGGTGGAGGTCATAAACCTATCTCACATAATATGGGTGACATTTGCCACTACTACAAGTCTATCTGAAACCCACCTCAACTATGTAATGCACTTCCCACCAGTTTTCTTTTTGATGCTTCCATGCTGACTTATATAGTGTGATAACAACAATAAATGTCAGTGGTGAACAAAATGTTAGCACTACCACAAAGAAAGATGTTTGACATCACTTTTGACCATTTAAACTGACCAACACAGTAATCATGACCTCAATCTTAAGCAGCTAAAACTTTTCCTTTAATCAAAAAATAAAGTAAATGTATTGCCTAAATGTAGTTTTACTAAATAAAACCAGATACTAATAAACATTTTTTATATAACTTTGCAGCAGCCACATGATCAGTGGAATCTGTAGACTTGAAATAGTTGTTGTCTTCTTTGGGGAAATGCTATAATCACGATCTGTGATTTTTGCTGAGGTTTTTTGAACATGTAATCTAAAAAATGACCATTTATTTAAACAATAGATCATTTTCTAATGATATATTCGCTCAAAAAATCCAAATACTATGATAAATTCTTGACCTGACATTTTATTTTTTGCAAAGTGTATATATGATTTTGATCACCAAAGACGTTGAATATATACATGTAAATATGGTATATATAATATGGAATATTGTAATTATATAAAAATATATTTAATTATATGTAATATTTATATTATGACCCTATGTATGCTAATAATAAATTGATAATAATTAGTGTTGAGTGAGCACTAAAATGCTCAGGTGCTCGAAGCTCGGGCCGAGCTCGCCGTGATACTCGGGTGCTCGACCCGAGCAACAAGCCCAATGTTAGTCTATGGGAGACTCGAGCATTTTTGCGGTGGCACCCCCGGCAGTCTTTTAAAAGCCTAACAAGTGCCCAAAACGATAGTGACAGTGCTCAAATGACATGGGGACAGCATGGGGATCGCCCCAGGAAGCATTTCTGACACCCAGGTCACTGCTGTCAACAACGTGGTCAGAGGTATTAAGCCACTTTTACAGGCTCACAATAAAACGTTCAAAAACGTTCAAAAACTTTTTTCCTGTGAAATATGTTAAGGAACATCCTTTCCAGGGTAAAGACTTGTGTATAAGTTAAAATAAATGACCAAAAACAAAAATACTCCTCCACACCTTCGGCTATGTTCACAAGTAGCATTTTTTATGTGTTTTTTGCACTTTTGTATTGCTTTCAACTATGACAAATGCATTCACCGTGAAATGTCATTTTAACATTTTACAACCTTATCTGGCCATGTGCTGTGTGACACATGCATAAAGTGCTGAAAAGACAAGGGAACAGCATGGGGAAGACCCCTGGAAGCATCTCTGACTCCCAGGTCACTGTCTAAAAGTGTGCCCATCATAAGTGATCCTTACCGCATCAGAAGATGCAGACTTGCAACTATCCCCATGCAAGTTCTAGTCCCAGGGCAGTGTTCAATTGTACCTCCCCCATTCCTTGCAATACAAGCTCAAGTATGCAGCTTGCCACCCACCTCCAGGTTGCAATACCATACTGCTTGCTTGCTTGAACTTGAAATTGGGCATTTTAGGCATGTGGAGGCGGAATCTGGCCACCACGTCATGGCTGTGTTGGCGGCCTGGAATCCATACTCAGTCCCCAGCCGCCCGGCGGCCGGGTGTCCATACTCGGTCCCCAGCCGCCCCGCGGCCGGGTGTCCACACACGGTCCCCAGCCGCCTGGGGGCAGCCGGGTGTCCATAAACGGTCCCCAGCCGCCCCTATTTCTCCTTGGAACATCCCCCCACACACTTTTCTTAGCCCGGCCTGCTTTAGGCAGCATTGGACGAGCCCACCAGAGAATCAGACTCCTCCGGTGGGCCCTGACTTCTCCATCGGTGGAGTTGAGAGTGCCAAGGTGAGGAGCATGATGATGATGACAGAAGTTAGCATCTGCTATGTTTTCTTTTAATGCAAGTGTAAGTGTGCAGCCTGCCACCCACCCACCCCCAGACTGCAATTCCATACAGCTTGCTTGCACTTAAAATGGGGCCTTTTAGTTTGGAGGAGGCCGAAGCTGGCCACTACCTCATGGCTGCTTCGGCAGCGAGGTATCCATACTCAGTCCCCAGCCGCCCATATTTGTCCTGGTGTGCCTTATACATAAGATTAAGCGCATATATCAAAACATTACCTGTGCCCTCCCCAGTGCATTTAGTGGGAAGGAGAGTCTATTCCGCTGTAGTGTGTGCATGCCAAACCCCTGTTCATGGTACATGCGAAGATGCCTCCCACCTTGCACCTGTCGTTGCAGACTTGCAACTATCCCCATTCAAGTAGTTGTCCCAGGGCAGTGTTCAATTGTACCTCTCCCATTGCTTGCAATGCAAACGCAAGTATGCAGCCTGCCACCCACCCACCCCCAGGCTGCAATACCATACTGCTTGCTTGCTTGCTCTTTAAATTGGGCCTTTTAGGCATGTGGAGGCGGAATCTGGCCACCACGTCATGGCTGTGTCGGCGGCCTGGTATCCATTCTCAGTCCCCAGCCGCCTGGTGGCCGGGTGTCCCCGCTTTCTCCCCAGCCTCCAGGGGGCGGCCGGGTGTCCATACTCGGTCCCCAGCCACCCCTATTTGTCCCGGTAACCTTTCCCACACTTTTCTTAGCCTGGCCTGCTTTAGGGCAGCATTGGCCGAGCCCACCGGACTATCAGACTCCTCCGGTGGGCCCTGGCTTCTCCATCAGGGGAGTTGAGAGTGCCAAGGTGAGGAGCATGATGAGGATGATAGAAGTTAGCATCTGCTTTGTTTTGCTGTAATGCAAGCGCATGTATGTAGCAGCGGCTAGGCCTGAGGTGGTCAGCGTTTTGGCGCATATCCTACCTCCTCCGAGGATTGCTGGATGTTTTCCTGCTACTATCTAAGTTCTATGACTCCCATTAAAACAAAGCTTCAGGTGATAAATGATGGATGAGGTAGTGGCAAAGGAGAAAGAGCAGGAGGAACAGGGACCATTCACTTCAATATCAGGTCAGTCAACCAGATATGTCTTGTAGGATATGTTTCTGTAACAAAAGGAGCGGTTCGGCTACACAGTTATAGGGCATACAGTGAGTGCAATGCCTACCAAAAATTTCGAGGCACTCCAATGCCCCTTGGAAATGACATGGAGGTCAGAGGGCGTTAACTAAACCTTTTTTTCCATTTATAGCACTGTTGGCCTAAGCAGTGAATGGAAGGCTTTCCAAAAATTATGAGGAATTGCAATGCCCCTTTCAAGAGCCATGTGTGGCACCCCAGGGGTCTGGTCACCACAGTAATAGAGATATTACATCGGAGAGCAAGTGGGAGGTTTCCTGGTCAGGATCCCTTAAACATGCAACATCTTCCTGCCCCAATCCTGGGAGGGGAGAATTCTGCCCTTATAAACTGGATCTGGGGCGGGGTTGAGTGAGTCAGAGAACAGTCAGAGTCAGAGTGAGAGCAAGGGAAAGTAACAGCAAGGAGCTCTGTAGGAGCTAGGAGCTAAAGACCAGGGTCTGGAAGCTGAGCAGAGCTCGCCCTGGCAGAAGACAATAGGAACCGGACACAGGAGTCCGAAGCTGTGAGGACTTATATATCCAGCAGCAGAAACCAGCCGGCAGGGGATTTCAGGTCCTCTGGCCATCGAAGCCCGGAGGCTCAGTCACAAGCAAGGGACCAGCACCGCCGTCGTGGAGCGGAGGCTAACAGAAGGCCCCAAGTCACCAGCCATACGGGTGAGCACTACACGGTACACTCAGGGACGTGGGCTACTTCTACCCGCTTACAGCAAGGTAGCCAGGAAAAGTGCAGACAGACGGGGAGGCCTACAATTCCACCTGGCCAGGGGAACTCCTGCTTGCTCACAGACTGACCAGGCCTCTTATGCTAACCAGTACTCCCGGGAGGGTCTACCTTATAATCATCAGTAAAGACCCTGAACTGCACTGCAAAGACTCAGTCATTCCTGCTGCCCTCGTGCACCCTCACCCCCATCATCCACACTCACTGCCCTGAGGCTATACTCCTCCCGAGGGGAGTTATCCCATTCTATGCTGCGCACACAACACCAGCCTCAGCGGTCTGCCTCGCAGTGGTGGTACTCCCTGACCGCAATCCACGGGTGGCGCAGTCGGACAATTAACCTCAAAACCTAAGAAAAACTGCCACTGGTTTGACCAGCCTGAGCCACGGGACCGGGTCACCGCCACGGAGATTACAGACCCCAGAGACGCGGCACCGGGTATCCCACACACGTGTACACACGGCCCAGGGGGCACGTCACATGCAGTACAGCATATTACAAACATAAGTCCCATTATTGGGGAGTGGGTGTCCCATAGTATTTGCTTATGCTTTCCCAGCAAAAGCTGCCAAAAATTAGGATGGAGCAACTTGCAATGCCCCTTACAAGAGCCATGCAGTACAGCATATTACAAACATAAGTCCCATTATTGGGGAGTGGGTGTCCCATAGTATTTGCTTATGCTTTCCCAGCAAAAGCTGCCAAAAATTAGGACGGAACAACTTGCAATGCCCCTTACAAGAGCCATGCAGTACAGCATATTACAAACATTAGTCCCATTATTGGGGAGTGGGTGTCCCATAATATTTGCTTATGCTTTCCAAGCAAAAGCTGCCAAAAATTAGGACGGAGCAACTTGCAATGCCCCTTACAAGAGCCATGCAGTACAGTATATTACAAACATAAGTCCCATTATTGGGGAGTGGGTGTCCCATAGTATTTGCTTATGCTTTCCCAGCAAAAGCTGCCAAAAATTAGGACGGAGCAACTTGCAATGCCCCTTACAAGAGCTATGCAGTGCAGCATATTACAAACATAAGTCCCATTATTGGGGAGTGGGTGTCCCATAGTATTTGCTTATGCTTTCCCAGCAAAAGCTGCCAAAAATTAGGACGGAGCAACTTGCAATGCCCCTTACAAGAGCCATGCAGTACAGCATATTACAAACATAAGTCCCATTATTGGGGTGTGGGTGTCCCATAGTATTTGCTTATGCTTTCCCAGCAAAAGCTGCCAAAACTTAGGATGGAGCAACTTGCAATGCCCCTTACAAGAGCCATGCAGTACAGCATATTACAAACATAAGTCCCATTATTGGGGAGTGGGTGTCCCATAGTATTTGCTTATGCTTTCCCAGCAAAAGCTGCCAAAAATTAGGATGGAGCAACTTGCAATGCCCATTACAAGAGCCATGCAGTACAGCATATTACAAACATAAGTCCCATTATTGGGGAGTGGGTGTCCCTTAGTATTTGCTTATGCTTTCCCAGCAAAAGCTGCCAAAAATTAGGACGGAGCAACTTGCAATGCCCCTTACAAGAGCCATGCAGTACAGCATATTACAAACATAAGTCCCATTATTGGGGAGTGGGTGTCCCTTAGTATTTGCTTATGCTTTCCCAGCAAAAGCTGCCAAAAATTAGGACGGAGCAACTTGCAATGCCCCTTACAAGAGCCATGCAGTACAGCATATTACAAACATAAGTCCCATTATTGGGGAGTGGGTGTCCCATAGTATTTGCTTATGCTTTCCCAGCAAAAGCTGCCAAAAATTAGGATGGAGCAACTTGCAATGCCCCTTACAAGAGCCATGCTGTACAGCATATTACAAACATAAGTCCCATTATTGGGGAGTGGGTGTCCCATAGTATTTGCTTATGCTTTCCCAGCAAAAGCTGCCAAAAATTAGGACGGAGCAACTTGCAATGCCCCTTACAAGAGCCATGCAGTACAGCATATTACAAACATAAGTCCCATTATTGGGGAGTGGGTGTCCCATGGTATTTGCTTATGCTTTCCCAGCAAAAGCTGCCAAAAATTAGGATGGTGCAACTTGCAATGCCCCTTTCAAGAGCCATGCAGTACAGCATATTACAAACATAAGTCCCATTATTGGGGAGTGGGTGTCCCATGGTATTTGCTTATGCTTTCCCAGCAAAAGCTGCCAAAAATTAGGACGGAGCAACTTGCAATGCCCTTTGCAAGAGCCATGCAGTACAGCATATTACAAACATAAGTCCCATTATTGGGGAGTGGGTGTCCCATGGTATTTGCTTATGCTTTCCCAGCAAAAGCTGCCAAAAATTAGGATGGTGCAACTTGCAATGCCCCTTTCAAGAGCCATGCAGTACAGCATATTACAAACATAAGTCCCATTATTGGGGAGTGGGTGTCCCATGGTATTTGCTTATGCTTTCCCAGCAAAAGCTGCCAAAAATTAGGACGGAGCAACTTGCAATGCCCTTTGCAAGAGCCATGCAGTACAGCATATTACAAACATAAGTCCCATTATTGGGGAGTGGGTGTTCCATAGTATTTGCTTATGCTTTCCCAGCAAAAGCTGCCAAAAATTAGGACAGAGCAACTTGCAATGCCCCTTACAAGAGCCATGCAGTACAGCATATTACAAACATAAGTCCCATTATTGGGGAGTGGGTGTCCCATAGTATTTGCTTATGCCTTGCAAGCAAAAGCTGCCAAAAATAAGGACGGAGGAACTTGCAATGCTGGCACCCTGGTGGTATAGTGGTGGTGGAGGCTGAGGATAAGGAGAAGAAGATTAAACAGCCGAAATGATTAAGCGTATACCCATGTGTGGGTGTGAAGCGGTGCATGTGAATAAACCTCCTGAAATAACATTTTATGTTACTCTGCTGTCATTTGGTGGTGATGAGAAGTCTGGCCCAATCCAGCCCTTGTTCATTTTGATAAGGGTCAGCTTGTCAGCATTGTCAGTTGACAGGCGAGTGCGCTTATCAGTTATAATTCCCCCAGCGGCACTAAAAACACGCTCCGATAACACGCTAGCGGCAGGGCAGGCCAGGACCTCCAAGGCGCACAGAGCGAGTTCATTCCAAGTGTCCAGCTTGGATACCCAATAATTAAAAGGCACAGAGGAATCAAGGAGGATGCTGGTACGATCGGCAAGGTACTCCCTCACCATCTTTTGAAACTTTCCACTCCTTGTGAGAGTACCCCGCGCCTCAGGGCCTGTAAGCTGGGCGGGTGTCAGAAAACTGTCCCAGAACGTTGACAGTGTTCCCCTGCCTCTGCTGGATTGGAGTTGCATCTCTCTCGCCTGTACGCCTTGGTTGGGCAACGAACTGTAACCTCTGCCGCTAGCGTGTTCAGATGGGAATTTTTTTAAGAGTTCTGCAGCAAGGGCCTTCTGGTATTGCCCCATTTGTGTAGACCTGTCCACTTCAGGAATAAGAGAGTGAAAGTTCTCCTTGTAGCGGGGGTCTACAAGTGTCACCAACCAGTAATGACTGTCACTCAACATTTTGACAACGCGAGGGTCACGGTTAAGGCAGCGTAACATAAAGTCAGCCATGCGTGCCAGACTGGTAACGGGCAAGATTTCCGTGTCCTCACCAAGATGACGACTGACCATGCTCTCCTCCTCCTCCTCCTCTTCCTCCTCCCCCCTGTCCTCAGGCCACCCACGCTGAACCAACGGTATGACACTTGTACAGGTACTACCGTCTACAACGCATGATAGCAGCTCCTGTTCTTCTTCCTCCTCCTCCTCCTCTCCCTCATTGTCCCCCAATGCACGTTGGGATGAGATGAGGCTGGGCTGTGTGTAATCGCCCGCTATGGCTTCTTGATCCATCTCATCAAACTCTGGCTGCAATGCCTCCTCTTTAATTCTCTGCAGAGAGCGTTGCAGAAGACAGACAAGTGGGATGCTGACACTAATGATGGCGTCATCGCCACTCACCATCTTGGTGGCCTCCTCAAAGTTTGTCAGGATGGTACATATGTCAGACATCCAGGTCCACTCCTGAGGTCTTATGTGTGGAGTCTGACCTGAATATCGACGGCCTTGTTGCAGCTAGTACTCCACAACTGCTCTCTTCTGCTCACAAATCATTTGCAACATGTGGAGGGCAGAGTTCCAACGTGTGGGGACATCACACACCAGTCGGTGTGCCGGAAGCTGGAAACGCTGCTGCAACACAGCAAGGGTGGCAGAAGCTGTAGCCGACTTGCGAAAATGAGCTGACAGGCGGCGTACTTTCACGGGCAGATCTGGCAACTCGGGGTACGATTTAAGAAACCGCTGAACCACGAGGTTAAGCACATGAGCCAGGCATGGTACGTGTGTGATCTCACCTCGCCTCAGAGCCGCCACCAGGTTACGGCCATTGTCACACACGACCATGCCGTGATGTAGGTTCAGCGGTCTCAGCCACAGATCTGCCTGCTCTTTCACAGCTGTCCACAACTCACAAGCAGTGTGAGGTTTATCACCTAAGCTTATGAGTTTCAGCACAGCCTGTTGCCGCTTGGCGGAGGCAGTACTGCAATGCTTCCAGCTTGTAACTGATGTGGTGATATCTGAGATGGAGGCTGAACATGAGGAGGAGGAGGAGGAGGAGGATGCGCAGGAGCTGTACACTGTGGGGGCAACTCTGACTGACATAGGGCCCGCAATCCTCGGTGTGGGGAAGATGTGTTCCGTCCCAAGGTCCGACTGGGTCCCGGCTTCCACTATGTTTACCCAGTGTGCCGTCAGAGAGATGTACCGTCCCTGGTCACAAGCACTTGTCCACGTGTCCGTTGTCAGGTGGACTCTCCCAGTAACTGCGTTGTTGAGGGCACGGCAGATGCTTTGGGACACGTGCTTGTGTAGTGCGGAGATGGCACACCGGGCAAAATAGTGTCGGCTGGGGACCGAGTACCGAGGGATGGCCACCGCCATAAGATTGCAGAAGGATTCCGTCTCCACCAGCCTAAAAGGCAGCATTTCCAATGCAAGCAGTCGTGAAATGTGCGAATTTAGGACTGTGGCCTGTGGGGTGTTAGCTGCGAATTTCCGCTTTCGTTCAAAGGTCTGGGATATGGACAATTGAACGCTGCGGTGGGACGTGGACATGGACGTTGATGCTGTTTCTTGAGAAACTGCAATAACAAGTGAAGACTGAGAGGAGGGGGCATCTTTACATGCAGTATGGACAGGGGATTGCCTTGCACACACAACAGGCGGTTCTATTGCACGCACAACAGTGGAAGAAGCAGTGGTGACACCCGCTGACACTGGTCGTGGACCCTGGGTTTCGCCCCACAAAGTCGGGTGCTTTGCTGCCATGTGCCTGATCATGCTGGTGGTGGTCAGGCTGGTAGTTTTGTCACCCCTGCTGATGCTGGCATGGCAGGTGGAACATATGGCCTTTTTGGGGTTATCAGCAGAGTCTTTAAAAAAATTCCAGACTCTGGAAGACCTACCGCTTGTACTGGCAATGTCCCTCGTGTTGGTGTTACAGGGAACGGTTGCCTGCCTTCTGTCTGCGGCCACCGCACTGCTTCTTCCTGCCTGTTGGGGTACTCTGCCTCCCTCCCCCTGTGTGCTGCTGGCCTCACTCTGCATGTCCTCCTGCCATGTTGGGTCAGTTACTAGATCATCCACCACCTCCTCCTCTTCCACTTGCGCACCACGATCCTCCTCCTCACTTCCTGGCAATTGTGTCTCGTCATCGTCCACCTCTTGTGACAGATTGCCAACGTCGACTTCCTGTGGCCGTGGCTGTTCAAATATTTGGGCATCGCAACATGGGATCTCCTCTTCCACCACTTCAAGCGTATCAGGCGAGGGGCCCAAATATGGAAATGGACCAGTGAACAGCTCTTCAGAGTGTCCAAGTGTGGGATCACTTGCTGTCTGACGACACTCGGCATGGTGGGAGGAAGGAGCATCAGGGTGAGGAGGAGTATGCGGTCGAGACTCACGGCTACTAAGAGTTGACCGTGAGGAAAACAGACCGGAGGTGGTGGTGCCCAGGTAACTGGAAGTATTATCTGCTATCCAATTAATAACCTGTTCACACTGATCAGTTCTCAATACTGGTGTTGTTCTGTGCTTCTCTAGTAATTCGGTCAAAAAGTGGGAGCGAGAAGATGTGGCTGTTGGTTGTGGCACATTTTCACCTTGGCCACGGCCCCATCCTCTGCACGAACCATCACCAGAACGTCCACTTCCACGTCCCTTGCCACGTGCCTTGCCCATTGTAAATGAAGTAAAATAGCTTACACTTGCACTATCAATGGAAAAAGGGTAATAAAGAGTAGATTAGAACCGTGGAAGAGGAAAACCACAGTTATTGTTTACTGGGGTATACCACACTTTTTAAATAGAGATATTTGCGGCTTGACAGTGAGCGACACACTCAAACTGCTTTTTTTTTAGATACCAAAGGCCCAAAACTGGATAGTACAGCGATTTGACCTGTGGAACTGCGAAACCACACTGGGATGTCGGGCCTACACAAGACTATTTTCAACAGATATATTTTTGAGTCACAACAGTCAGGAGACACTACTGTTTTTCTTTACGGAAAAAACTACCAAAACCTATATAATAGAGATTTTTTACCGTGGGATGGCAAAACCACAGTTATTGTTTACTGGGGTATACCACACTTTTTTTAATAGAGATATTTGCGGCTGAACAGTGAGCGACACACTCAAACTGCTTTTTTTTTAGATACCAAAGGCCCAAAACTGGATAGTACAGCGATTTGACCCGTGGAACTGCGAAACCACACTGGGATGTCGGGCCTACACAAGACTATTTTCAACAGATATATTTTTGTGTCACAACAGTCAGGAGACACTACTGTTTTTCTTTACGGAAAAAAATACCAAAACCTGAATAATAGAGATTTTTTACCGTGGGATGGCAAAACCACAGTTATTGTTTACTGGGGTATACCACACTTTTTTAAATAGAGATATTTGCGGCTGAACAGTAAGCGACACACTCAAACTGCTTTTATTTTAGATACCAAAGGCCCAAAACTGGATAGTACAGCGATTTGACCCGTGGAACTGCGAAACCACACTGGGATGTCGGGCCTACACAAGACTATTTTCAACAGATATATTTTTGTGTCACAACAGTCAGGAGACACTACTGTTTTTCTTTACGGAAAAAACTACCGAAAGCTGAATAATAGAGATTTTTTACCGTGGGATGGCAAAACCACAGTTATTGTTTACTGAGGTATACCACACTTTTTTAAATAGAGATATTTGCGGCTGAACAGTAAGCGGCACACTCAAACTGTTTTTTTTTTAGATACCAAAGGCACAAAACTGGATAGTACAGCGATTTGACCCGTGGAACTGCGAAACCACACTGGGATGTCGGGCCTACACAAGACAATTTTCAACAGATATATTTTTGTGTCACAACAGTCAGGAGACACTACTGTTTTTCTTTACGGAAAAAACTACCAAAACCTGAATAATAGAGATGTTTTACCGTGGGATGGCAAAACCACAGTTATTGTTTACTGGGGTATACCACACTTTTTTAAATAGAGATATTTGCGGCTGAACAGTGAGCGACACACTCAAACTGTTTTTTTTTTAGATACAAATGGCCCAAAATGGATAATACAGAGGTTTGAACCGTGGAAGTGCAAAACAACACTTCTGTTTCTCTAGCCTACACCAGACTATTTTCAACAGTTATATTTTTGTGTCTGAAAAATCAGAGACATGCTTTTTTTTGGGGGGGGGGGACACACCGAAAGGTTAATAAGACGGGTATTTGTACAGTGTGAAGGAGGAAAAAAAAAGGAGGATTTAGATGAAAAGAAAAGGATTTTTCCTGGCCCCCGACACCTGGTGCTAAGTCCAGCAATTTCAGCAACAGGAGCACACAGGACTGTAATGCAGCGTTTGCTGGTATAACCACTGTGTCTCCTATACAGCCTGCTTGCCTGGTATCTGGGATGGATATTAGTCCTGAAAAGGACTGTTTGTTTGTTCTGGCAGCCTTTACAGACCCTACACTAACTATTTCGCAGTTTATATCTCTCCCTAAATCAGCAGCGCTGTCCCTACACTGTCTAATCCGGAGCGACTGTGTCCAAGATGGCGGCGCCCCGTTTTAAATACTCGAGGTTACGCTGTGCGGCCAGCCAATCACTGTAATGCCCACAACCAACATGGCTGCAGCATTACAGTGACTGGCTGGCAATCCCTGCATGCTCATTGGCTCTATAAAGAGCGCCAAACATGCAGGGCGGAGACCCGAGCTCCCGCCCGAGTAACCCGGAAATGTTCAGTGCTCGCCGAACATCCCGAGTAGCGTGATGCTCGGGCGAGTACCGAGCAGTGTCAAGCATGTTCGCTCAACACTAATAATAATCATTCTAATACGAACACAGCTTTCTAAAATACCCATACATATTAGGTATTGAAGGATTTGTGAATGAAGCCATAGTGATATTGATAAATGTAAAGAGTTATATTAAGAAGAAAATATATTCTCTTTCTGTTTCATATATGAATAATCAATGTGTCTTCCCATTACACATTAACCACTGCTTGAACATGACTCACATTATTTACCTTCAATTACATTCAATGCATCAAATCTTTCTCTATAAAAAGAAACATTCTGAGAATCTTGTATAAGCACATAATGCGTTCTCTACTTTACAGCATACAACTGATTTCCCAGGAATTAAAGGGAGACATAGACAGTGCAGTACATAAGGTAGGAGTGTTAATTTGGCAGAAAGCAAAGCTGAAGTAGTACAACGTTGGCAATCCATTCCGGTGGCAGAAGGCCAATTCTGTGTAGCACATTCTAATTAGAATGAATGTACCACCATCTAATTAGCACCACGTGTATTGACAGCTAGCAAATGAAACCTGTGACAAAATTGTAATGCAGGATGTTCGCATCATCGCTCAGAAATGGGATCACTACTGTGCAGTGCTGTAGAGTAATTTAATCTACAAATATTACGAGCATTATTATTATAGATTGTGCTGTGTACATTCGAAGAACAAGGGAAACTGGTGGCATACCCAATCTGTGTAATAATGAATTCATATATGGCAAATTTTGTTCAGCTACTTTACTTTTAATGGGGCTAGGGTTAGGGTTGTGGCAAACACATTGATTTCTACAAGTTCCATTCTGACTTTTTTGCAACAAAAGTGAATTTGACTTATCATTACCTTAAGTGCATGTTTATTCTTGTAGCATCGGCGTCTCTGCCTCCTGCCGGGCAGAGACGCCGTTCCCCTCACCGCCGCGGTCCCGGTCCGGCGTCTTCCTGCTCCCTTGCTGCAGTGACTCGCACTGCTCGCAGCTTCACGGGCACTGTGCTTAGGGCGCGCATGCGCTCCCTCCCTCTTAAAGAGGCCACACGCGCCGTCCTAAAAAGTCCCCGGCCAATGGCCGGAGGACTTCCCCTTTATAAGGCACCTCCTCCAAATGGAGTTGCCTGTACAAGGTTGTTGTTTCGTGTGCTAACACTTTCCTCAGCCATCAGGTCCCGCTGCCTGTCAGTCCTGGCCGCTAGTCTGTCTACAATCCAGCCCGCCAGTCTGTCTTACAGTCCTGCCCGCCAGTCTGCCAGTTACCTGCCGTGCCCGCCAGCCTGCCTACCTGGAGCACCTGCGAGTTACCTGCCGTGCCTGCCAGCCTGCCTACCTGGAGCACCTGCCAGTTACCTGCCATGCCCGCCAGCCTGCCTGCCCTGTGCACCAGCCAAGTAACCTGCCGTGTCCACCAGCTTGCCTACCTGGATCACCTGTTTGGCTACCTGCATTGCCCGCCTGCTTATCTACCCAAACCACCCGCCAGCCTTCCTGCCGTGCTCATCCGCTGTACCAGTCAGCTCCTGTCATCTGACCGATGGGAGTCACCTGATCTCACACAGGGTCGGTCCCAGAGTGGCACCTGGTTCACCAGCCCGATCCCTCCCTTGTTCACGGAGTCGATTAAGCTGCTGTGTGACCTGGGTCGGTCCGAGTAGGCACTTAGTCACACCCCTCTGGTCCCTCCTTGCACCGAAGCACAGAGGTTCCACCACCTGGACCCGTAACAATTCTTATTATTAGGCATTACATGAAGGTAGCTAAGAACTCCCGATTAAAGTGCCTACTAAAATACACCTCAAACATTAGGATAAATGCACATCATGTGGATTTTATGTGACTTTTCACTAGTATATTTGACGCATTTGGAGGATTTTCATGCACATTTTGCTGAGAATTTTACTGAATGCATTGAAAATTGTCCACAATAAGTTCTGCCCAAAGAATTGACATGCTACAGATATTATAATTTATCCAGCAGGTCAATTTAAGCCCAGAAAAAGTACACAATTTATAAATGAGATATTTTAAAATTTCATTAACTTAGCTCAGGGGTGGGGAATCTTTTTTCTGCCAAGGGCCACTTGGATATTTATACCATCCTTAAGGGGCTGTACAAATTGTGTGCTAACTCCGCCCTCAACATACGTCCTAACGCTGGCACTGGTGTCAGGACATAATCTTTCATTGCACGCACCTCAGCGCTCAGTAGTGAATACTGCGTGCATGTGCTGACAGAGCAAGAAGAAATTAATTGGCCCCACAGCCATCAAAATGCAACTGCCAGCCCAAGCACTGCAGTGCCAAAGATCAGCCTGGGGGGCGAATAAATGGTCATGAAGGGCCGTAAATGGCCCGTGGATCTGAGGTTCCCCACCTCTGACTTAATTAGAACTACAGTATGCTGCATATTTTACTCAAACAAATCCGCATGGAAAATCTTCATTAAATCTATGCTGTGCTAATTTATCCTTACAGTAAAAGGCTTGTTTAAGGCTTGAATGCGCTGTAAGATACAGTACAGTATATTTATATCCATGTTGGTCCGGACTGTTGGCATATAAAGGATCTTGTCAAAAGGGTTCCCAGGCAAGGTCATATAGACATTGATACATAAGCACACACTGTAAAAGTGAATACAACACTACACTATCTCTGCTTGCTATAGTGTCCTCATATCAGCACCAGTTAAAGTGCTACTATATTAGTGCCATCTATAGTTGTACATGTGTTAAACTACTGTCTTGGCTCAACAGGGCTTCATCACCTTCCCCTACAGCCGCTGCCCTCTGCTGTGCTCCACGCCATGTCTCACAAGTGGCCTTACATGCTTCCTGTGTCTTGGTATTAAGACTCTTAGTTGTTTGTTTTACTGTGCACCACTACCTGCTCCAGCCCTGCTCCTGCCTGCATTGTCTTGGATTTTCCTGTGTCCTGTCTGCCTGCAGCCTCCATGCACCAAGTCCTTGCTCCATACATGCTTTCCTGGTCCTGTCTGCCTGCAGCCTCCATGCTCAAAGTCCTTGCTCCATACGTGCTTTCCTGTGTCCTGTCTGCCTGCAGCCTCCATGCTCAAAGTCCTTGCTCCATACGTGCTTTCCTGTGTCCTGTCTGCCTGCAGCCTCCATGCTCAAAGTCCTTGCTCCATACGTGCTTTCCTGTGTCCTGTCTGCCTATGACCTGTAATGAAGCAAAAGAAACTGGAGAAATAATGTAATCCTAGCAGCTGATAAAATTTAGCAATCTTTATTTCATGTCTTTAAAAAGAGGGATATCCATACAATAAAAAAACAGTGAACTTTCTGATGCATTTCTGGCCGAAGCCCTTAGTCATAGAATGCTTTTATATGGTATGCATATCCCTCTTTTTGTGAGTACCAGAAGTGAACAATGCATTTAATACTGACCCTGCTGTAGATCTGTCAAGGCATGATGCGAACAGGAAACCTTTTCCAGGGAGTCAGAGAGTATGTGGGGGTCAAGATATCGGTAATAAAGAATAATGTATGGCTTAAGATCTTCATCCTCTTATTGCAATTTGTGCCAGAAAAGTGTCTGTTTACTGATAAGGATTAAAGACTACAATAAGTATTGACTCATGGATGGCAGAAGAAATGCAGGTTTACAAAGTAGACAGCTTAAAGTTCAAGAACAGCTTGATTCTTCAAGAAGCTGCAAATTTGATATTTTCAGCGTCTTGCAACAATCTTATGAGAGGCAATAAATAAATAACAAACAAAGCAGCACATTGTAATGCTAAGTATGCGAACATGAAATATATGAAATTTGAATAGCGTTACTGCTGTAGAAAATAGAAATAATTGAGAAATCTTAGCGCATAAATTGGCCAATTCATGTGTAACTGGTAGCCAAGTTAATGGGTCTCTCAAAATGCCAGGACACTACCAATGTGAATACCTCTCTAAGGGACATCTGTCTGCTTATGTATGGGAAAGTAAGATCCTATTGCAATTAAAACCACCTGTGGCATAGGTGTATTTTTTCTGTTTCTATGTTTAAGCTTTGACTGAGCACTCCATAAAAGATGGTTGTCCTTTACAGAGGAGTTCACGTTGGTAGGGCCCTGGTATATTGAGAGACGCCTTAACGTGGCTACCAGGCTACACATGAATTGGCCAATTTATGCGCTAAGATTTCTCATTTATTTCTATTTTTCTACAGAAGTAATGCTATTCAAATTTCATATATTTCATGTTCGCATACTTAGCGTTACAGTGTGCTGCTTTGTTTGTTATTTGTATATAGAGTTAGCTGCTCCTAGTAAGCACCTGTTCACACCTATTTCTTGTTTTGGAAGTGCCATCATTTTTTTCTGTTTCTATGTTTATTTTTTTACTTTTTCTTTAGGTTATTTAAGTGGACACCTAATTTGTATGGCTTTTTTGTAACTATGTTGCAATGTATTTAATGTGACAAAAGATACATCCGAAGCTGCAGTATTAATCACTTACAAATGTATTCTACCCCTGCCAAAATAATGCTATTTTCGCAATATATTCCTTATGGCTACATTGGAGAACATGGCCTAGTGTCATTGTATTTACTTATACTACACATAGGACCACCATATAGGAAGAAACTTACATAAACAAAAAAAATCCAAGCAACCTTTTAAAAATTCCCTGCAGATTTATTTTTCATAAGCTACAGCAAAGAAGCTTTACATTTCATGTTGTCACCTTGTTCTGCTCCACTTCTATGTTGATGATGCATGAAGAGATTTAAGTAAAATTGTGTTTCCTCTAAGCTCTCTCAGGCTGAGCATATCAAAGTTCACTGTAGACACAATGAAATAAAATTGGAAATATCTGCACTTTATATGGAAATGAGTTGTTACCCTGATGTACTGCACAACTAAGCTTACTTCATACTATATCAACATCAGGGATGATAAGACACTATTTTATTCATCTTGGTATTCTAGTCATAAACACTGTTTTAAAGTAGGCTTTGGGATATATATTAAGGAGTAATACTATGTGGAAAATCAAATAACTTAGAAACTTTCCTTGTTGATAGGTCATGCAAGGCGTTTGGTGTAAGATTTAAGTATCTTTTATCAACCAGACTGCCAACATATATATTTTTATATCCTGTGTGTATACTTAAGGAGAATTCTGCTTCTAAAACAAATACGTATATATCATAAAACTTCTGGATATAGTAGCATAAAAATATGTTATTTGCTTCACTGCTGATGCCATTGTCAGGGGAGAGGTTTTATAAATTCTTGTTTTAATGTATTATTTTACTAAAATATATACTATACATATTAAAAGCTTTTTTTTAAATTGACTTAAAGACCTCTTGAAGCTCATCAAGAGAATGCCAAGAGTGTGCAAAGCAGTCATCAAAGCAAAGGCGGCTACTTTGAAGAACCTAGAATATAAGACATATTTTCAGTTGTTTCACACTTTTTTGTTAAGTATATAATGCCACATGTGTTAATTCATAGTTTTGATGCCTTCAGTGTGAATGTACAATTTTCATAGTCATGAAAATACAGAAAACTCTTTAAATGAGAAGGTGTGTCCAAACTTTTGGTCTGTACTGTATGTATTCAGTTACTGTATGTGACTTGTATACAGTCATGGCCAAAAGTGTTGGCACCCTTGAAATTGTTCTAGAAAATGAAGTGTTTCTCCCAGAAAATTATTACAATTACACATGTTTTGTTATATACATGTTTATTTCCTGTATGTGTATTGGTTCAACACAAAAATAGAGATAAAGGCAATTGGACATAATTTCACACAAAACCCCCAAAATGGGCCAGACAAAATTGTTGGCATCTTTCCAAAATTGTAGGTAAACAACTTTGTTTCTAGCGTGTGGCAAGTAACATGGGTGGGCATTATGAAAATCACACTAAAAACAGATAAAAAGTAGAGAAGTTGACTCAATCTTTGCATTGTGTATCTGTGTGTGCCACAATAAGCATAGAGAACAGAAAGAGGAGAAGAGAACTGTCTGAGGACTTGACAACCCCCAAAAAAAGAAATAGTGACACTGTGCAAGATTGATGTACACAGCTTAGTTGTGATATAAAGCCTTATGTCTTTTCACAAGAATTCCCATACAAGATCTGACTTTTTAGCAAATTCATGGTTACAAGCTTGGTGCCTGCATTCCCTCTTAAAAAACTTAAAAAAACTCCAGATGAACCCTTTTTTTGCAATTCATAAAAAGCAATGTAACAACATAGAAAAAGAATGCGCATCTTAGTGCACCACTGTAAGGCAGGCCTGTCAGACCTCTCCCTGCCAAAATTCAAATTGATGGTTTGGTAAACAGATGATTTGGAGTATTGACACTTGCGTTACTTACCTGACCAAGAAGACGGTTCATCTTCAAAAGGCATTGCATTGCACCTTCCATAAAATTCCATTTGCAAGTGGAGACTTGTGTAGTGAATGGATCACCGACCAATAACTCCTAATATTCCAGTGTCACTACTCCCACTCATAGAAAGCAAAGTAGGAAAGCCATCATCTAACAATAGTATTACCAGAACTAAACAGTCCATTTACACTAAATAGTGGAGTATTAATCAAAATGTTCTACAAACATTAAAGGGAATCTGTCAGCAGGTTTTTGCTAACTCATCTGGGAACAGCATAAAGTAGGGGCAGAGACCCTGATTCCAGCGATGCATCACTTACTGGGCTGCTTGTTGTGATTTTGATAAAATCACTGTTTTATCTGCTGCTGATCTACCAGTTTTCTGACTGCTGAGCTCTGTTGAACCCTTCCCCGACCACTGATTGGCAACTTTCTGCCCATGTACACAGAAAATTGCCTTTCTGTCATGGGAGTGGGGTTATACAGAGCTCATGAATATGCTTGACTACCTGGCTGCAGATTTACTATTCCTCTAATGATAATTTCCTGCTGATAAAACAGTGGTTTTATCAAAACTACAGCAAGTAGCCCAGTAATTGATACATTGTTAGAATTAGGGTCTCTGCCTGTTCATTATGCTGCTCTCAGATTAGGTGGTAAAAATATGCTGACAGATTCCTTTAATGGTGAAATCTTCTTAATGCCCATAGTTAGAACTTGTACTACTGATTTAAAACAGATATGTGCACTCCTGCATTTTCTTGGATTTGATTAAAGGGATTGTCCAAGACTGAAATATTATGGAAATGGTGGAACATCCTGCACCCCCTCGATCAGCTGTTAGCAAGACCTGCAGCTGCTAGAACTTCATAGTGTATGGATCACAAAACTCCACAGCTCCATACACTGTGTAGTGGTAGTTCTATTCGATAAAAAAAATAAACATTTTGCTACACATACAGTAAGTTTGAAAAGTGCTTTTCATATACCTTAAAGGTTTGAAAATAAACGGTATAATACAACTTTTCTATGGTAAGAATGAAGGCTAGCATAGAAATAGAAGCCTCCGATGTTCTACTGTACCCATTATACAACTGTGATCACATTGAAAGCATTTTTTCCAATACATAATCTCACATGAGTATCATATGTCCTGGAAAATTTCCTCTAGCAACTTTAAATATATTAGTCACCATAGTGATATATTGCAGTTCTATGGAAAAAGGGCAAACCTTTAAACAGACATTTGTTATAGTCAATCACAGAACATCTTAATCTTTAAAATGCTTACTTTTCAGTGCCTGGCAGTCTTGAAATCCTTGTTGAAGCTTTTATCCCTGTCTGTAGACTTTATTGTGATATTTTTTGCTGTAATAATCCTCATTAGTAATAATATGTGATGCAATGCTGATTAAAGTCACTTAATTTGTTCCCTAATATAATTATTATTATCTTTTCTAATAGCATTTTGCTCATATCTTCTTTTTGGGAATTGGATGTTTCGCCCCCAGCAGTTCGCCCAAGCAGTTCGCCCGCAGCAATTCGCCCCCGGGTACATTTCGCCCCCCGCATATTTCGTCCTCAGCATTTGGCCCCCAGGATGTTTTGCCCCCGCACATTTCACCCCCGCACATATCGTCCCCAGTTCGCCCCGATCCGGGGGCGAAACATGTGGGGGCGAAATGTGCGGGGGCGAATCTTCCTGGGGGCGAAATGATAGGGGTGAAATGTGCAGGGGCAAAATGTACCTGGGGGCGAACTGATGGGGGCGAACTGCTGGGGGCAAATTGCTGGGGGCAAACTGCTGGGGGCAAAACTTCCTATAACCCTTCTTTTTAGATATAGTTGTAGAACCTGCGGCATTTTTGGAAAATGTTCACTTCTATGATTGGTTTATATGTTTCTACTGCATGTTATCTTTTAGCTGACAAATTCAGTGAGGCATAGTATTTAAAATAGGAGGCAAATTACTGAAGGTTCAGTGACCTGTAATTTAAGCCCAGAATGATGACAATGAAGCCAAAGCATCAAAAAAAGACCTACCCTCAGGCCCGCCCTGGAGCACGAGCATCTCATTAATCCAAAACTGCAAACACAGATTAAACAAGAACAAAAAGATGGATTTCTTCAACCCAGGTATCATTTTAATCAGTGTAACAGCGCCAACGTGACACTGCCTGTAGTTTATTTAGCAAAATCCTGATGACAAGTTTCCTTTAAGATGGAAGGCCTCTCTGCCTTTTCAGTCACTTCAAGGCCACGCTACTCCCTTGTCCCTTTGCTGTAGTTCACCCTCAATTGTACACTACTAACATTACTTATACACTATGCAGGCAAACATATTACACTTCACATAACACAATACATACAAAGACGCAAGACATGATACACATTGCAATGCGATTGGTGTCTTTAGGGGTAGGAATATGACAGTCCAACCCACACCTATGATACAGTAAGGCAGAACTGAGCTTTGTCTCACTACAAACACCTCTGCAGCTGCAATTGTCCTCTCTTAGTGTTTCAGATTCCATCTCACATGAAACCAGTGTAGCTGACAGCAGTATGAAAGAAAATTGAAAATGTGTTTGCAATGAGACAAAGTTTAAGTCTGCTGTATTGTGTTAGTTACATATAGAGACACATCTGCAGCATATCTAACAGCACTATGGGAGGTCATATGTGCTTGTAATGAGACAAAATTCCGTTCTGCTGTAGTGTGGTGGTTAATAGTGATGAGCGAGCACTAAAATGCTCAGATACTCGTTGCTCGAGTCAAGCATATTGGAATGCTTGAGTGTTCGGTCTGAGCAACGAGCCCAATGTTAGTTTATGGGAAATGCAAGCATTTTTCCGGTGGCCCTCCCCGACGGTCTGCAGGGGGCCTAAAAATTGCCAAAATCGATGGGAACAGTGCTCAAATGACATGTGAACAGCATGGGGAAGACCCCTGGAAACATCTATGACTCCTAGGTCACTGTTGTCAACAATGTTGTCAGAGTATCATGCCACTTTTACGGACTCACAATAAAACATACAAAAACAAACTGGATTTTCCTGGGAAAAATGTTAAGAAACATCCTTTCAAGGGTAATGACTTGTATATAAGGCAAAATAAATATACAAAAACAAAAATGCTCCTCCACACCTTGGGCTATGTTCACACATTGCGTTTTTGATGCGTTTTTGCACTTTTGCATTGCTTTCAACAGTGAAAGACTATTTTTATAGGGCCATCAGGCCCTTACTATTCTTAAAGGGCCAGCAGTCGGCTCTCAATATTGTTAGAGGGCCATCAGCTGGCTATGCTTTGTTGTTCCCATTATTAAAGAGTGGGTCTCCTATACAGTTATTGCGTATGCAGTGACTGCAAGGGCTGCCAAAAATTTGGACGCACCCCAATACCCCTTTGAAGAGACATAGAGGAGGGCCTTAGTAAAAAAAAAGTTCCCATTATAAAGGAGTGGGTCTCCTATAGTGGTAATATCCATGCAGTGAGTACAATGGCTGCCAAAATTTGGGAAAAACCCCAATAACAATTTAAATACACAAACAGGTGGGCCTCAGTAGCGACATTTTCCCATTAGAAAGACGCAGGTATGCTATACAGTTATAAGGTATGCAGTGAGTACAACAGCTGCAAAAATTTAGGAAAAACCCCAATACCAATTTAAAGACACATAGAGGTGGGCCTCAGTAACGACATGCTCCTATTAGAAAAGAGCAGGCCTGCTATACAGTTATAGGATATGCATTGAGTACAACGGCTGCCAAAATTTGGGAAAAACCCCAATAACAATTTAAAGACACATAGAGGTGGGCCTCAGTAACGACATGTTCCCATTAGAAAGGAGTGGGTATGCTGTACAGTTTTAGGGTAATCAGTGAGTACAATGGCTGCCAAAATTTAGGTAAAACCCCAATGACAATTTAAAGGCACATAGAGGTGGGCCTCAGTAACGAGTACAACATGTTCCCATTAGAAAGGAGTGGGTATGCTATACAGTTATAGGGTATGCAGTGAGTACAATGGTAGCCAAAATTTAGGAAAAACCCCAATAACATTTTAAAGACACATAGAGATGGGCCTCATTAAGGTGTAAGGCATATGCAGGGACTGCAATGACTGCTAAAAATTTGGAGGCAGTCCAATGACCCTTGCAAGAGACGTAGAGGAGGGCCTCCTGAATTTTTTTTTCCCATTATTAGGAAGTGGGTCTCCCATGCTGTTTGCCTATGCAGTGAATGCAATGGCTGCCAAAAACTTGGTGGCACTCCAATGCCCCTGGCAAGAGATGTAGAGGTGGGCTTCCTGAAAAATATACTCCTATTATTAGGAAGTGGGTCTCCCATACTGTTTGCCTATGCAGTGAATGCAATGGCTGCCAAAAGTTTGGAGGAACTCCAATGACCCTTGCAATAGATGTAGAGGAGGTGATATGATAAATATGGTGGTGAATGATATGGTGATGGAGGATGAGGAGAAGTAGGAGGACAAGAGCAAATAGACACAATCATTAAGCGTACACCCATGTCTGAGTGTGAGGAGGTGCATGGGAATAGACCTCCCAAAAAATCCCCACTGGATTTGAGTTTCTGTTACGCTGCTATCATTCGGTGGTGTTGAGAAGTCTGGCCCAATCCAGCCCTTGTTCATTTTTTTAAGAGTCAGCCTGTCAGCATTTTCAGTTGAGAGGCAGCTGTGCCTATCAGTTATAATTCCACCAGCGGCTCTAAAAACCCGCTCTGACAAAACGCTAGTGGCAGGCAGGTCAGGACCTCCAAGGAGTAGAGAGCCAGTTCATGCCACGTGTCCAGCTTGGATACCCAATAATTACAAAGCACAGAAGAATCACTGAGGATGTTGGTACGGTCAGCAAGGTACTCCCTCAGTATCTTCCCAAACTTTTCCCTCCTTGTGAGAGTACCCCGCGCATCAGGGCCTGTGCGATGGAAGGGTCTGAGGAAACTGTTCCAGAACTTTGACAGTGTTCCCCTGCCTCTGCTGAATTGTATTTGTGTCTATCTCGCCTGCACTCCTTGGTTGTCCAACGAACTGTGACCTCTGCTGCCAGCGTTTTCAGATGGGAATTTTTTTAATAATTCCACAACAATGGCCTTCTGGTACTGCCCCATTTTATTAGGCCTGTACGCTGCGGGAATAAGAGATAGAAAGTTCTCCTTGTACCATGGGTCTAGAAATGTCAGCAACCAGTAATGTCTGTCACCAAAAATTTGGACAACACGAGGGTCACGGGAAAGGCAGTGTAACATAAACTCAGTCATGTGTGTCAGACTGCTAACAGGCAAGACTTCCACATTCTCACCAAGAGGATGTCTGACCATGCTCTCCTCCTCCTCCTCCTCCTCATCCTCCTCCTCCCTGTTCTCAGGCCAGCCACGCTGAACAGACGGTATGACAGTTGTGCAGGTAGTACCATCTATAGCACAGGAAACTAGCTCCTGTTCTTCCTCCTCCTCCTCCTCATTGTCACCCAATCCACGTTGAGATGAGGCTGGGCTGTGTCGAATCACCCTGTATGGTTCCTTGCTCCATCTCATCGTGCTCCGCCTGCAATGCATCCTCTTTAATTGTGAGCAGAGAGCATTTTAGAAGACAGAGAAGCGGGATGATGACACTAATTATGGCGACATCGCCGCTCACCTTCTTGGTGGAGTCCTCAAAGTTTTGGAGGATGGTACAGATGTCTTACATCCATGTCCACTCCTGAGGTCTTAAGTGTGGAGTCTAACCTGATGTCACGGGTGTGTCAAAGGTGACAGACAGTCGCCCTGCAGTGGTTTGCAGGAGATCTCCATGTTAGGCAATGCAGACAGCTGCCTTGATAGGAGGCTGTGTTTAGGACCCAGCGACTACCTCCCTTTAGTCTGGGTGTATATATACCAGGTGTGTCTAGGTGGGCGTCGCCGGTTATACTCATTTCTACTTGGAACTTGGCTGAAGCAGCATCATGTCCTCTCTGGAGTCTTGAGGCCGTGTGCCCTGTTGGAGTTCTTCTAAAAGCTAAGCTGTTATTCCCTTGTATTGTCTTCCCTTTTGCCTTTAGTGTGCTAGCGGAGGTTGACTAGTGCTCATCTCCTTCTACCCCCAACTATAGCCTTACCCCAGGGATAGTAGGGCGAGGCACATGATCGGCGACAGCTGCGGAGGCTGTATAGGTACGTTAGGGGGAGACAGGGTGACGCTAGTCCAGATTAGGAGGTCACCTCTTCCCCCTTTCCCTAGTGTCTGGGCGCCCTTTCCTTTTCCCCTCTGAGTTACACTCACACCTGGAGTGACTCTCTGTGGTGCACTCACACCTGGCGTGACATTATAATCGGCTGAGCGCGTTTTTAAAAAAAAAAAAAAAAAAAGAAAACGACACAAGATTGACATTTTGTTTTGCTTTTGCTTTGTGTGTTTTTGGGCGTGTACCTTTTTTTTTTCCTTACTCCCTTTAGTATGGGATCAGTTGCAGAGCTCACCTCCACAGACAGACAGTCCCGCTGTCTGTCTCTAGAGGAGAATGACCTCTGCTGTGAGGTACAGCAGCAGTATCACTGGTTACTGGCTGCCAATGTAGAGGTTTCTGCTGGTATACCTGTCCAGTCTGAACCCAAGGTTGCCCTCCTGGACAGGTTTTCAGGAGGTAGGGACAAGTTTTTTGTGTTTAATAGTGTTGAGCGAGCACTAAAATGCTCGGGTGCTCGAAGCTCGGGCCGAGCTCCCCGTGATACTCGGGTGCTCGACCCGAGCAACGAGCCCAATGTTAGTCTATGGGAGACTCGAGCATTTTTGCGGTGGCACCCCCGGCAGTCTTTTAAAAGCCTAACAAGTGCCCAAAACGGTAGTGACAGTGCTCAAATGACATGGGGACAGCATGGGGATCGCCCCAGGAAGCATTTCTGACCCCCAGGTCACTGCTGTCAACAACGTGGTCAGAGGTATTAAGCCACTTTTACAGGCTCACAGTAAAAAGTTCAAAAACGAAAGTGAAACTTTTTTCCAGTGAAATATGTTAAGGAACATCCTTTCCAGGGTAAAGACTTGTGTATAAGTTAAAATAAATGACCAAAAACAAAAATACTCCTCCACACCTTCGGCTATGTTCACAAGTAGCATTTTTTATGCGTTTTTGCACTTTTGTATTGCTTTCAACTATGACAAATGCATTCACCGGGAAATGTCATTTTAACATTTTACAACCTTATCTGGCCATGTGCTGTGTGACACATGCATAAAGTGCTGAAAAGACAAGGGAACAGCATGGGGAAGACCCCTGGAAGCATCTCTGACTCCCAGGTCGCTGTCTAAAAGTGTGCCCATCATAAGTGATCCTTACCGCATCAGAAGATGCAGACTTGCAACTATCCCCGTGCAAGTTCTAGTCCCAGGGCAGTGTTCAATTGTACCTCCCCCATTCCTTGCAATACAAGCTCAAGTATGCAGCCTGCCACCCACCCCCAGGCTGCAATACCATACTGCTTGCTTGCTTGAACTTGAAATTGGGCCTTTTAGGCATGTGGAGGCGGAATCTGGCCACCACGTCACGGCTGTGTTGGCGGCCTGGAATCCATACTCAGACCCCAGCCACCCGGCGGCCGGGTGTCCATACTCGGTCCCCAGCCGCCCCGCGGCCGGGTGTCCACACACGGTCCCCAGCCGCCTGGGGGCAGCCGGGTGTCCATAAACGGTCCCCAGCCGCCCCTATTTCTCCTTGGAACATCCCCCCACACACTTTTCTTAGCCCGGCCTGCTTTAGGCAGCATTGGACGAGCCCACCAGAGAACCAGACTCCTCCGGTGGGCCCTGACTTCTCCATCGGTGGAGTTGAGAGTGCCAAGGTGAGGAGCATGATGATGATGACAGAAGTTAGCATCTGCTATGTTTTCTTTTAATGCAAGTGTAAGTGTGCAGCCTGCCACCCACCCACCCCCAGACTGCAATTCCATACTGCTAGCTTGCACTTGAAATGGGGCCTTTTAGTTTGGAGGAGGCCGAAGCTGGCCACTATCTCATGGCTGCTTCGGCAGCGAGGTATCCATACTCAGTCCCCAGCCGCCCATATTTGTCCTGGTGTGCCTTATACATAAGATTAAGCGCGTATACCAAAACATTACCTGTGCCCTCCCCAGTGCATTTAGTGGGAAGGAGCCTATTCCGCTGTAGTGTGTGCATGCCAAACCCCTGTTCATGGTACATGCGAAGATGCCTCCCACCTTGCACCTGTCATTGCAGACTTGCAACCTTCCCCATTCAAGACCTTGTCCCAGGGCAGTGTTCAATTGTACCTCTCCCATTCCTTGCAATGCAAGAGCAAGTATGCAGCCTGCCACCCACCCACCCCCAGGCTGCAATACCATACTGCTTGCTTGCTTGCACTTTAAATTGGGCCTTTTAGGCATGTGGAGGCGGAATCTGGCCACCACGCCATGGCTGTGTCGGCGGTCTGGTATCCATACTCAGTCCCCAGCCGCCTGCTGGCCGGGTGTCCCCGCTTGCTCCACAGCCTCCAGGGGGTGGCCGGGTGTCCATACTCGGTCCCAAGCCACCCCTATTTGTCCCGGTAACCTTTCCCACACTTTTCTCACCCTGGCCTGCTTTAGGGCAGCATTGGCCGAGCCCACCGGACTATCAGACTCCTCCGGTGGGCCCTGGCTTCTCCATCAGGGGAGTTGAGAGTGCCAAGGTGAGGAGCATGATGAGGATGATAGAAGTTAGCATCTGCTTTGTTTTGTTGTAATGCAAGCGCATGTATGTAGTAGCGGCTAGGCCTGAGGTGGTCAGCGTTTTGGCGCATATGCTACCTCCTCCAAGGATTGCTGGATGTTTTCCTGCTACTATCCAAGTTCTATGACTCCCGTTAAAACAAAGCTTCAGGTGATAAATGATGGATGAGGTAGTGGCAAAGGAGAAAGAGCAGGAGGAACAGGGACCATTCACATCAATATCACATCACATCAACCAGATATGTCTTGTAGGATATGTTTCTGTAACAAAAGGAGAGGTTCGGCTACACAGTTATAGGGCATACAGTGAGTGCAATGCCTACCAAAAATTTCGAGGTACTCCAATGCCCCTTGGAAATGACATGGAGGTCAGAGGGCGTTAACTAAACCTTTTTTTCCATTTATAGCAACTGGGTCTCCCGTGCACTGTTGGCCTAAGCAGTGAATGGAAGGCTTTCCAAAAATTATGAGGAACTGCAATGCCCCTTACAAGAGCCATGTGTGGCACCCCAGGGGTCTGGTCACCACAGTAGTGGAGATATTACGTCGGAGAGCAAGTGGGAGGTTTCCTGGTCAGGATCCCTTAAACATGCAACATCCTCCTGCCCCAATCCTGGGAGGGGAGAATTCTGCCCTTATAAACTGGATCTAGGGCGGGGTTGAGTGAGTCAGAGAACAGTCAGAGTCAGAGTGAGAGCAAGGGAAAGTAACAGCAAGGAGCTCTGTAGGAGCTAGGAGCTAAAGACCAGGGTCTGGAAGCTGAGCAGAGCTCGCCCTGGCAGAAGACAATAGGAACCGGACACAGGAGTCCGAAGCTGTGAGGACTTATATATCCAGCAGCAGAAACCAGCCGGCAGGGGATTTCAGGTCCTCTGGCCATAGAAGCCCGGAGGCTCAGTCACAAGCAAGGGACCAGCACCGCCGTCATGGAGCGGAGGCTAACAGAAGGCCCCAAGTCACCAGCCATACGGGTGAGCACTACACGGTACACTCAGGGACGTGGGCTACTTCTACCCGCTTACAGCAAGGTAGCCAGGAAGAGTGCAGACAGACGGGGAGGCCTACAACTCCACCTGGCCAGGGGAACTCCTGCTTGCTCACAGACTGACCAGGCCTCTTATGCTAGCCAGTACTCCCGGGAGGGTCTACCTTATAATCATCAGTAAAGACCCTGAACTGCACTGCAAAGACTCTGAGTCATTCCTGCTGCGCTCGTGCACCATCACCCCCATCATCCACACTCACTGCCCTGAGGCTATACTCCTCCCGAGGGGAGTTATCCCATTCTATGCTGCGCACACAACACCAGCCTCAGCGGACTGCCTCGCAGTGGTGGTACTCCCTGACCGCAATCCACGGGTGGCGCAGTCGGACAATTAACCTCAAAATCTAAGAAAGACTGCAACTGGTTTCACCAGCCTGAGCCACGGGACCGGGTCACCGCCACGGAGACTACAGACCCCAGAGACCCGGCACCGGGTATCCCACACACGTGTACACACGGCCCAGGGGGCGCGTCACATGCAGTACAGCATATTACAAACATAAGTCCCATTATTGGGGAGTGGGTGTCCAATGGTATTTGCTTATGCTTTCCAAGCAAAAGCTGCCAAAAATTAGGACGGAGCAACTTGCAATGCCCCTTACAAGAGCCATGCAGTACAGCATATTACAAGCATAAGTCCCATTATTGGGGAGTGGGTGTCCCATAGTATTTGCTTATGCTTTCCCAGCAAAAGCTGCCAAAAATTAGGACAGAGCAACTTGCAATGCCCCTTACAAGAGCCATGCAGTACAGCATGTTACAAACATAAGTCCCATTATTGGGGAGTGGGTGTCCCATGGTATTTGCTTATGCTTTCCCAGCAAAAGCTGCCAAAAATTAGGACGGAGCAACTTGCAATGCCCCTTACAAGAGCCTTGCAGTACAGCATATTGCAAACATAAGTCCCATTATTGGGGAGTGGGTGTCCCATAGTATTTGCTTATGCTTTCCCAGCAAAAACTGCCAAAAATTAGGACGGAGCAACTTGCAATGCCCCTTACAAGAGCCATGCAGTACAGCATATTACAAACATAAGACCCATTATTGGGGAGTGGGTGTCCCATAGTATTTGCTTATGCTTTCCCAGCAAAAGCTGCCAAAAATTAGGACGGAGCAACTTGCAATGCCCCTTACAAGAGCCATGCAGTACAGCATATTACAAACATAAGTCCCATTATTGGGGAGTGGGTGTCCCATAGTATTTGCTTATGCTTTCCCAGCAAAAGCTGCCAAAAATTAGGACGGAGCAACTTGCAATGCCCCTTACAAGAGCCATGCAGTACAGCATATTACAAACATAAGTCCCATTATTGGGGAATGGGTGTCCCATAGTATTTGCTTATGCTTTCCCAGCAAAAGCTGCCAAAAATTAGGACGGAGCAACTTGCAATGCTGGAAACATGGGCATCGCAACATGGGATCTCCTCTTCCACCACTTCAAGCGTATCAGGCGAGGGGCCCAAATATGGAAATGGACCAGTGAACACCTCTTCAGAGTGTCCAAGTGTGGGATCACTTGCTGTCTGACGACACTCGGCATGGTGGGAGGAAGGAGCATCAGGGTGAGGAGGAGTATGCGGTCGAGACTCACGGCTACTAAGAGTTGACCGTGTGGAAGACAGACCGGAGGTGGTGGTGCCCAGGTAACTGGAAGTATTATCTGCTATCCAATTAATAACCTGTTCACACTGATCAGTTCTCAATACTGGTGTTGTTCTGTGCTTCCCTAGTAATTCGGTCAAGAAGTGGGAGCGAGAAGATGTGGCTGTTGGTTGTGGCACATTTTCACCTTGGCCACGGCCCCGTCCTCTGCACGAACCATCACCAGAACGTCCACTTCCACGTCCCTTGCCACACGCCTTGCCCATTGTAAATGAAGTAAAATAGCTTACACTTGCACTATCAATGGAAAAAGGGTAATAAAGAGTAGATTAGAACCGTGGAAGAGGCAAACCACAGTTATTGTTTACTGGGGTATACCACACTTTTTTAAATAGAGATATTTGCGGCTGAACAGTGAGCGACACACTCAAACTGCTTTTTTTTTAGATACCAAATGCCCAAAACTGGATAGTACAGCGATTTGACCCGTGGAACTGCGAAACCACACTGGGATGTCGGGCCTACACAAGACTATTTTCAACAGATATATTTTTGTGTCACAACAGTCAGGAGACACTACTGTTTTTCTTTACGGAAAAAACTACCAAAAGCTGAATAATAGAGATTTTTTACCGTGGGATGGCAAAACCACTGTTATTGTTTACTGGGGTATACCACACTTTTTTAAATAGAGATATTTGCGGCTGAACAGTGAGCGACACACTCAAACTGCTTTTTTTTTAGATACCAAAGGCCCAAAACTGGATAGTACAGTGATTTGACCCGTGGAACTGCGAAACTACACTGGGATGTTGGGCCTACACAAGACTATTTTCAACAGATATATTTTTGTGTCACAACAGTCAGGAGACCCTACTGTTTTTCTTTACGGAAAAAACTACCAAAAGCTGAATAATAGAGATTTTTTACCGTGGGATGGCAAAACCACAGTTATTGTTTACTGGGGTATACCACACTTTTTTAAATAGAGATATTTGCGGCTGAACAGTGAGCGACACACTCAAACTGCTTTTTTTTTAGATACCAAAGGCCCAAAACTGGATAGTACAGCGATTTGACCCGTGGAACTGCGAAACCACACTGGGATGTCAGGCCTACACAAGACTATTTTCAACAGATTTATTTTTGTGTCACAACAGTCAGGAGACACTACTGTTTTTCTTTATGGAAAAAACTACCAAAAGCTGAAAAATAGAGATTTTTTTACCGTGGGATGGCAAAACCACAGTTATTGTTTACTGGGGTATACCGCACTTTTTTAAATAGAGATATTTGCGGCTGAACAGTGAGCGACACACTCAAACTGCTTTTTTTTTAGATACCAAAGGCCCAAAACTGGATAGTACAGCGATTTGACCCGTGGAACTGCGAAACCACACTGTGATGTCGGGCCTACACAAGACTATTTTCAACAGATATATTTTTGTGTCACAACAGTCAGGAGACACTACTGTTTTTCTTTACGGAAAAAACTACCAAAAGCTGAATAATAGAGATTTTTTACTGTGGGATGGCAAAACCACTGTTATTGTTTACTGGGGTATACCACACTTTTTTAAATAGAGATATTTGCGGCTGAACAGTGAGCGACACACTCAAACTGCTTTTTTTTTAGATTCCAAAGGCCCAAAACTGGATAGTACAGCGATTTGACCCGTAGAACTGCGAAACCACACTGGGATGTCGGGCCTACACAAGACTATTTTCAACAGATATATTTTTGTGTCACAACAGTCAGGAGACACTACTGTTTTTCTTTACGGAAAAAACTACCAAAAGCTGAATAATAGAGATTTTTTACCGTGGGATGGCAAAACCACAGTTATTGTTTACTGGGGTACACCACACTTTTTTAAATAGAGATATTTGCGGCTGAACAGTGAGCGACACACTCAAACTGCTTTTTTTTTAGATACCAAAGGCCCAAAACTGGATAGTACAGCGATTTGACCCATGGAACTGCGAAACCACACTGGGATGTCGGGCCTACACAAGACTAATTTCAACAGATATATTTTTGTGTCACAACAGTCAGGAGACCCTACTGTTTTTTTTTACGGAAAAAACTACCAAAAGCTGAATAATAGAGATTTTTTACCGTGGGATGGCAAAACCACAGTTATTGTTTACTGGGGTATACCACACTTTTTTAAATAGAGATATTTGCGGCTGAACAGTGAGCGACACACTCAAACTGTTTTTTTTTTAGATACAAATGGCCCAAAATGGATAATACAGAGGTTTGAACCGTGGAAGTGCAAAACAACACTTCTGTTTCTCTAGCCTACACCAGACTATTTTCAACAGTTATATTTGTGTCTGAAAAATCAGAGACACGCTTTTTTTTGGGGGGTGGGGGACACACCAAAAGGTTAATAAGATGGGTATTTGTACAGTGTGAAGGAGGAAAAAAAAAGGAGGATTTAGATGAAAAAAAAAGGATTTTTCCTTGCCCCCGACACCTGGTGCTAAGTCCAGCAATTTCAGCAACAGGAGCACACAGGACTGTAATGAAGCATTTACTGGTATAACCACTGTGTCTCCTATACAGCCTGCCTGCCTGGTATCTGGGGTGGATATTAGTCCTGAAAAGGACTGTTTGTTTGTTCTGGCAGCCTTTACAGACCCTACACTAACTATTTCGCAGTTTATATCTCTCCCTAAATCAGCAGCGCTGTCCCTACACTGTCTAATCCGGAGTGACTGTGTCCAAGAAGGCGGCGCCCCATTTTAAATACTCAAGGTGATGCTGTGCGGCCAGCCAATCACTGTAATGCCCACAACCAACATGGCTGCAGCATTACAGTGACTGGCTGGCAATCCCTGCATGTTCATTGGCTCTGTAAAGAGCGCCAAACATGCAGGGCGGAGACCCGAGCTCCCGCCCGAGTAACCCGGAAATGCTCGGTGCTCGCCGAACATCCCGAGTAGCGTGATGCTCGGGCGAGTGCCGAGCAGTGTCGAGCATGTTCGCTCAACACTAGTGTTTAAGGAGGCATGCAAATTATATTTCAAGCTTCATCCCTACTCCTCCGGTAATGAGGAGCAACAAGTTGGTATTGTGATCTCTCTATTACAGGGTGATCCTCAGTCATGGGCGTTTTCGTTACTGCAAGACTCCATTTGTCTCCAATCAGTGGAGGTTTGTTTTTGGAGCTCTTGCTCTCATCTATGAGGACCCTGACTGAGTCCCTTAGCCGAGTCTAAGCTACGTCGTCTTCAGCAGGGGTTTCGGTCAGTGGAGACGTACAGTTCGGAATTCCGTAAATGGGCAACGGATTCCAAATGGAATGACTCAGCCCTCAAAAGTCAATTTTGTGAGGGGCTTACTGAAAGGTTGAAAGATGCCTTAGCGGTATATTATACCCCTCAGTCCTTGGAGGCTGCCATGTCCTTGGTCATACATCTGGATAGGCGCCTTCGGGATAGATGGGTCCGACCTTCTTCTCCGGGGCCTTCTTGTCGGGGTTGTGTACCTGTGACAAGGGAGCGGTCTGGGGGTGAACCAGTAATGAGGGAAGTGGAGGAACCTACGCAGTTAGGGGGTGTCTCTACATCATACATCTCCCCGGAGATTCACAAGAAAAGAGGCGTATGTTTTTTTTGCGGGAAAAAGGGACACTTTGTTGGGACCTGTCCTTCAGTTTTTAAACAAAAGGAGACTCGTTTAACTCTCGGTAGTCTGGAGTTGGATAAACAAGGGGAGCATTTGTGGCAAAACTGCAGTTCCCACTTTGTCCTGACAGCAGAGGTGGTGCTAGAGAGCAAAACTGAAAAAAATTCTGTGTTTGTTGACAGTGGAGCCGGGGTCAGCATGGTTGATGCTGAGTTTGTGAAAACGCATGGTCTTGCTTGCTGTGCTTTAGCTGAACCTATTCCCATCTTTGCCATTGACTCGGTGCCACTTGCACAGAAAGCATTTTCTCGGATTGTGCATAATGTAAAACTGAGGGTGGGGTCTGTTCATTGTGAAATGATCCCTTGCTATGTTTTGGAAAATCTCCCTACTTCGATTGTTTTAGGTATCCCCTGGCTTGTTAAACATAATCCGTTGGTGGATTGGCAAGCCGGGGAGATTACTGAATGGGGAGATTACTGCCATGAGAACTGTCTGAATGTTTCTATTGCTGCTGTCTCTGCGGGGATACTGCCTGATTTTCTGTCTGGTTTTGCAGACATTTTTTCTGAAAAGGGGTGTCAGGATATCCCTCCTCATCTTGCTTTTGACTGTCCTATTAACCTGACCCCCGGAGCTAAACTACAGTACCAAAGTCCAGACAGTATAATCTTTCTGGCCCTGAGAGACAAGTCATGAAGGTTTTCATTGTGGAAAGTCTGGAGATGGGACATATCAGACCCTCATCTTCACCCGTGGCGGCAGGGTTCTTCTTTGTGAAGAAAAAAGATGGCGGTCTATGTCCCTGTTTAGATTTTCGGGAATTAAATCAAATTACCATCTGTGATCCATACCCTCTTCCTCTGATTCCTGATTTATTCAGCCAGGTTATGGGAGCTAAGGTATTCTCCAAGTTGGATTTAAGGGGAGCCTACAATCTGGTTAGATTCAGAAAGGGGGACGAATGGAAGACAGCGTTCAATACCCCAGAAGGTCATTTAGAGAGTCTGATTATGCCTTTTGGTTTGACCAATGCACCTGCGGTATTCCAGTATTTCATAAATTATATTTTTCATCATTTGGTGGGGAGGTTTGTGGTGGTCTATCTGGACGATATTTTGAGTTATTCACCTGAATTTTTGAGACCCATCGGGGGCATATTAAGCAGGTGCTCCAGATATTAAGGGATGACAAACTTTATGCAAAACTAGAAAAATGTGTATTTGCTGTTCAGGAGGTGCAGTTTTTGGGGTACTTGTTGTCATCTTCAGGTTTTCGGATGGATCCGGAGAAGATCTGTGCAGTGCTTGACTGGGAAAGTCCCGAGAACCTGAAGACCCTACAACGTTATCTGGGCTTTACTAATTTTTACAGGAAATTCATCCAAAATTACTCGGTGAAGGTGAAACCCCTTACTGACATGACTAAGAAGGGGTCTGATATTTCCAACTGGTCGGATGCTTCCCTCCAGGCTTTTTCTTCCATAAAGAATAATTTTTGCCACTGCACCTATACTCAGTCAACCCGATGTTTCTCAACCCTTTATTGTGGAGGTCGATGCTTCGGATGTCGAGGATGGGACTGTGTTGTCTCAGGGTTTGTCCCCAGGTAAATAGCGTCCATGCGCCTTCTTTTCTAAAAAATTGTCTTCGGCTGAGAGAAATTATGACGTGGGTAATAGGGAACTTTTGGCAATCAAATTGGCGTTTGAGGAATGGCAACACTGGTTGGAGGGGGCTGTCCATCCTATTACTGTTATTACTGACCATAAGAATCTGTCTTATCTCCAGTCAGCTAAACGTCTCAACCCTAGGTAAGCCAAATGGTCCCTGTTTTTTAATAGGTTTAATTTTGTTGTCACTTTTTGTCCAGGGCTCCGCTTTGCCCCAGACCTTCCCTGTTGGTGGTGACCATGAGAAACCTGCCCCGATATTACAGAAAGGGGTAGTTATTTCGGCTCTTTTTCTTGATCTGGAGGATGAGGTGCTGGAGGCTCAGGGGGACACCCCTGCCTCCTGCGCTTCAGGAAAGTTATTTGTACCACCTGATCTGCACCGTAAAGTAATCAAGGAACATCATAACTCTACGCTTGGGGAAATCCAGGTGGTAAGGCAACTGCGGACCTCCTCTCTCGTCATTTTTGGTGGCCAGGGTTGCATCGGGATGTGATTGAACATGTAGCTGCCTGTAGCATTTGCGCGTGTTCTAGGGTTTTGCACACCCGTCCGTCTGGTACTCTTGTTCCGCTACCTATCTCTAGCAGGCCATGGACACACTTGTCCATGGATTTTATTACTGACCTACCGCTTTCTGCAGGCAAAACGGTGGTTTTGGTGGTAGTAGATAGGTTCAGTAAAATGGTTCACTTCGTCGCTTTACCTGCACTTCCCAATGCTAAGACACTTGCTCAGGTGTTCATAAATGAGATCGTGAAGCTTCACGGGGTTCCCTTCGATGTGGTGTCTGATCGGGGGACCCAGTTTGTTTACAAGTTCTGGAAGGCATTCTGTTCTCGACTGGGAGTGCAGCTGTCCTTTTCCTCTGCCTTCCACCCTCATTCAAATGGTCAGACCGAGCGGGTCAATCATAACTTGGAGACATACCTCAGATGTTTTGTCTCCACAAATCAGGAGGATTGGTTATCCTACATACCGCTGGCAGAATTTGCCATCAATAATCATCGTAAAGAATCCACTGGCAGGTCACCGTTTTTTGGTGCACACGGTTATCATCCACAGTTTGGTACTTTCAGTGGGGGAGGAGCTTCAGGAGTTCCAGAAGAGCAACGGTTTGCTTTGTCCCTCTCCTTAGTGTGGCAGGGTGTTCTGTGTAATTTGAAGACCATGGGTGACAGGTATAAAAGTATGGCTGACAGAAAATGCTTGCCAGGTCCGAACCTGAATGTGAATGACTTTGTGTAGTAGTCTACCAAGAATATAAGATTGAAAGATCATTCTTGGAAGCTTGGACCTAGGTTTATTGGTCCCTACAAAATTACCGCCGTCATTAACCCAGCAGCATTTCGTCTTGAACTTCCTCGGGCCCTTAAGGTTCACAATGAGTTGCACAGGTCCTTACTCAAAAGGTACGTAGAATCTCTTGAGCCCTCGCCTCTACCACCGCCCCCAGTAATGGTTGATGGTAATTTGGAGTTCGAGATTTCGAGGATAGTAGATTCTCGTCTCCAACGTCGTTCTCTGCAATACTTAGTGCACTGGAAAGGCTATGGTCCGGAGGAGAGGATGTGGGTTTCAGCGTCAGAGGTGAACGCTCCCAGATTGGTTCGCTATTTTCACACCTCTTTTCCTGAGAAATCCAGTCCTGAGTGTCCGGAAGCCACTCGTAGAGGAGGGGGGTACTGTCACGGGTGTGTCAGAGGTGACAGACAGTCGCCCTGCAGTGGTTTGCAGGAGATCTCCACGTTTGGCAATTCAGACAGCTGCCTAGATAGAGGCTTTGTTTTGGACCCAGGGACTACCTCCCTTTAGTCTGGGTGTATATATACCTGGTGTGTCTAGGTGGGCGTCGCCGGTTATACTCATTTCTACTTGGAACTTGGCTGAAGCAGCATCATGTCCTCTCTGGAGTTTTAAGGCTGTGTGCCCTGTTGGAGTTCTTCTAAAAGCTAAGTTGTTATTCCCTTGTGTTGTCTTCTCCTTTTGTCTTTAGTGTGCTAGTGGAGGTTAGAGTGATGCTCATCTCCTTCCACCCCCAGCTATAGCCTTATACCAGGGACAGTAGGGCGAGGCACGTGATTGGCGACAGCTGCGGAGGCTGTATAGGGACGTTAGGGGGAGACAGGGTGACGCTAGTCCAGATTATGAGGTAACCTCTTCCCCCTTTCCCCAGTGTCTGGGCTCCCTTTCCATTTCACCTCTGTGTTGCACTCACACCTGGAGTGACTCTCTGTGTTGCACTCACACCTGGCGTGACACCTGAATACCAACGGCCGTGTTGATGCTGGTAGTCACCAACTGCCCACTTCTGCTCACAAATCCTTCCCAACATCTGCAATGTAGAGCTCCAACGTGTGGGAACATCGCACACCAGTCGGTGAGCTGAAAGCTGCAAACGCTGCTGAAGCACAGCAAGGGCAGTGGAAACTGTAGCTGACTTTCTAAAATGGGCGCACACGTGGTGTACTTTGACAAGCAAATCCATCAGATACAGGTAGGTTTTGAGAAACCTCTGACCAATGAGGTTAAGCACATGGACCAGGCATGGTACGTGTGTGAGCTCGCCTCGCTTCACAGCCACCCCTAGGTTCCGGTCATTATCACACACGACTATGCCTGACTGTAGGTTCAGTGGTGAATGAACAAATAACGTAGCACACTGTAATACTGAGTATGTAAATATGAAATATGAATAGCATAACTGCTGTAAAAAATAGAAATAAATGAAAATTTTTTTGAAAATTTTTTAGCGCATGTAAATATGAAGTATGAAATATGAATAGCATTGCTGCTGTAGAAATAAATGAGAAATCCTAGCGCATAAATTGGCCAATTCATGTGTACCTGACAGCCGCGGTAAGGCGTTTCTCGATGTCAGGACCTAACAATGTGAATACCTCTCTAAGAGACCTCCGTCTGCTTATGTGTGGGAAAGTCAGATCCTGATGCATTTAAAACCACCTGCGGCATGGGGGTGGGGGTGGAGTGCTCAGTCAATGCTAAATCTAGTAACAAAGAAAATGACGGCACTTCCACTTCAAGAAATAGGTGTAAACAGGTGCCTACTAAGATGAGCTTCCTCCATATACAATGAACAAATAACGTAGCACACTGTAATACTGAGTATGTAAATATGAAATATGAATAGCATAACTGCTGTAAAAAATAGAAATAAATGAAAAAATTTTTGAAAATTTTTTAGCGCATGTAAATATGAAGTATGAAATATGGATAGCACTGCTGCTGTAGAAATAAATGAGAAATCTTAGCGCATAAATTGGCCAATTCATGTGTACCTGACAGCCGCGGTAAGGCGTTTCTCGATGTCAGGACCTAACAATGTGAATACCTCTCTAAGAGACCTCCATCTGCTTATGTGTGGGAAAGTCAGATCCTGATGCATTTAAAACCACCTGCGGCATGGGGGTGGGGGTGGAGTGCTCAGTCAATGCTAAATCTAGTAACAAAGAAAATGACGGCACTTCCACTTCAAGAAATAGGTGTGAACAGGTGCCTACTAAGAGGAGTTTCCTCCATATACAATGAACAAATAACGTAGCACACTGTAATACTGAGTATGTAAATATGAAATATGAATAGCATAACTGCTGTAAAAAATAGAAATAAATGAAAAAATTTTTTAAAATTTTTTAGCGCATGTAAATATGAAGTTTGAAATATGAATAGCACTGCTGCTGTAGAAATAAATGAGAAATCTTAGCGCATAAATTGGCCAATTCATGTGTACCTGACAGCCGCGGTAAGGCGTTTCTCGATGTCAGGACCTAACAATGTGAATACCTCTCTAAGAGACCTCCGTCTGCTTATGTGTGGGAAAGTCAGATCCTGATGCATTTAAAACCACCTGCGGCATGGGGGTGGGGGTGGAGTGCTCAGTCAATGCTAAATCTAGTAACAAAGAAAATGACGGCACTTCCAATTCAAGAAATAGATGTGAACAGGTGCCTACTAAGAGGAGCTACCTCCATATACAATGAACAAATAACGTAGCACACTGTAATACGGAGTATGTAAATATGAAATATGAATAGCATAACTGCTGTAAAAAATAGAAATAAATGAAAACATTTTTGAAAATTTTTTTAGCGCATGTAAATATGAAGTATGAAATATGAATAGCCTTGCTGCTGTAGAAATAAATGAGAAATCTTAGCGCATAAATTGGCCAATTCATGTGTACCTGACAGCCGCGGTAAGGCGTTTCTCGATGTCAGGACCTAACAATGTGAATACCTCTCTAAGAGACCTCCGTCTGCTTATGTGTGGGAAAGTCAGATCCTGATGCATTTAAAACCACCTGCGGCATGGGGGTGGGGGTGGAGTGCTCAGTCAATGCTAAATCTAGTAACAAAGAAAATGACGGCACTTCCACTTCAAGAAATAGGTGTGAACAGGTGCCTACTAAGAGGAGCTACCTCCATATACAATGAACAAATAACGTAGCACACTGTAATACGGATTATGTAAATATGAAATATGAATAGCATAATTGCTGTAAAAAATAGAAATAAATGAAAACATTTTTGAAATTTTTTTTAGCGCATGTAAATATGAAGTATGAAATATGAATAGCATTGCTGCTGTAGAAATAAATGAGAAATCTTAGCGCATAAATTGGCCAATTCATGTGTACCTGACAGCCGCGGTAAGGCGTTTCTCGATGTCAGGACCTAACAATGTGAATACCTCTCTAAGAGACCTCCGTCTGCTTATGTGTGGGAAAGTCAGATCCTGATGCATTTAAAACCACCTGCGGCATGGGGGTGGGGGTGGAGTGCTCAGTCAATGCTAAATCTAGTAACAAAGAAAATGACGGCACTTCCACTTCAAGAAATAGGTGTGAACAGGTGCCTACTAAGAGGAGCTACCTCCATATACAATGAACAAATAACGTAGCACACTGTAATACTGAGTATGTAAATATGAAATATGAATAGCATAACTGCTGTAAAAAATAGAAATAAATGAAAACATTTTTGAAAAATTTTTTAGTGCATGTAAATATGAAGTATGAAATATGAATAGCATTGCTGCTGTAGAAATAAATGAGAAATCTTAGCGCATAAATTGGCCAATTCATGTGTACCTGACAGCCGCGGTAAGGCGTTTCTCGATGTCAGGACCTAACAATGTGAATACCTCTCTAAGAGACCTCCGTCTGCTTATGTGTGGGAAAGTCAGATCCTGATGCATTTAAAACCACCTGCGGCATGGGGGTGGGGGTGGAGTGCTCAGTCAATGCTAAATCTAGTAACAAAGAAAATGATGGCACTTCCACTTCAAGAAATAGGTGTGAACAGGTGCCTACTAAGTGGAGCTACCTCCATATACAATGAACAAATAACGTAGCACACTGTAATACTGAGTATGTAAATATGAAATATGAATAGCATAACTGCTGTAAAAAATAGAAATAAATGAAAAAATTTTTGAAAATTTTTTAGCGCATGTAAATATGAAGTATGAAATATGAATAGCATTGCTGCTGTAGAAATAAATGAGAAATCTTAGCGCATAAATTGGCCAATTCATGTGTACCTGACAGCCGCGGCAAGGCGTTTCTCGATGTCAGGACCTAACAATGTGAATACCTCTCTAAGAGACCTCCGTCTGCTTATGTGTGGGAAAGTCAGATCCTAATGCATTTAAAACCACCTGCGGCATGGGGGTGGGGGTGGAGTGCCCAGTCAATGCTAAATCTAGTAACAAAGAAAATGACGGCACTTCCACTTCAAGAAATAGGTGTGAACAGGTGCCTACTAAGAGGAGCTACCTCCATATACAATGAACAAATAACGTAGCACACTGTAATACTGAGTATGTAAATATGAAATATGAATAGCATAACTGCTGTAAAAAATAGAAATAAATGAAAAATTTTTTGAAAATTTTTTAGCGCATGTAAATATGAAGTATGAAATATGAATAGCATTGCTGCTGTAGAAATAAATGAGAAATCTTAGCGCATAAATTGGCCAATTCATGTGTACCTGACAGCCGCGGTAAGGCGTTTCTTGATGTCAGGACCTAACAATGTGAATACCTCTCTAAGAGACCTCCGTCTGCTTATGTGTGGGAAAGTCAGATCCTGATGCATTTAAAACCACCTGCGGCATGGGGGTGGGGGTGGAGTGCTCAGTCAATGCTAAATCTAGTAACAAAGAAAATGACGGCACTTCCACTTCAAGAAATAGGTGTGAACAGGTGCCTACTAAGAGGAGCTACCTCCATATACAATGAACAAATAACGTAGCACACTGTAATACTGAGTATGTAAATATGAAATATGAATAGCATAACTGCTGTAAAAAATTGAAATAAATGAAAACATTTTTGAAATTTTTTTTAGCGCATGTAAATATGAAGTATGAAATATGAATAGCATTGCTGCTGTAGAAATAAATGAGAAATCTTAGCGCATAAATTGGCCAATTCATGTGTACCTGACAGCCGCGGTAAGGCGTTTCTCGATGTCAGGACCTAACAATGTGAATACCTCTCTAAGAGACCTCCGTCTGCTTATGTGTGGGAAAGTCAGATCCTGATGCATTTAAAACCACCTGCGGCATGGGGGTGGGGGTGGAGTGCTCAGTCAATGCTAAATCTAGTAACAAAGAAAATGACGGCACTTCCACTTCAAGAAATAGGTGTGAACAGGTGCCTACTAAGAGGAGCTACCTCCATATACAATGAACAAATAACGTAGCACACTGTAATACTGAGTATGTAAATATGAAATATGAATAGCATAACTGCTGTAAAAAATAGAAATAAATGAAAACATTTTTGAAAAATTTTTTAGTGCATGTAAATATGAAGTATGAAATATGAATAGCATTGCTGCTGTAGAAATAAATGAGAAATCTTAGCGCATAAATTGGCCAATTCATGTGTACCTGACAGCCGCGGTAAGGCGTTTCTCGATGTCAGGACCTAACAATGTGAATACCTCTCTAAGAGACCTCCGTCTGCTTATGTGTGGGAAAGTCAGATCCTGATGCATTTAAAACCACCTGCGGCATGGGGGTGGGGGTGGAGTGCTCAGTCAATGCTAAATCTAGTAACAAAGAAAATGATGGCACTTCCACTTCAAGAAATAGGTGTGAACAGGTGCCTACTAAGTGGAGCTACCTCCATATACAATGAACAAATAACGTAGCACACTGTAATACTGAGTATGTAAATATGAAATATGAATAGCATAACTGCTGTAAAAAATAGAAATAAATGAAAACATTTTTGAAAAATTTTTTAGTGCATGTAAATATGAAGTATGAAATATGAATAGCATTGCTGCTGTAGAAATAAATGAGAAATCTTAGCGCATAAATTGGCCAATTCATGTGTACCTGACAGCCGCGGTAAGGCGTTTCTCGATGTCAGGACCTAACAATGTGAATACCTCTCTAAGAGACCTCCGTCTGCTTATGTGTGGGAAAGTCAGATCCTGATGCATTTAAAACCACCTGCGGCATGGGGGTGGGGGTGGAGTGCTCAGTCAATGCTAAATCTAGTAACAAAGAAAATGATGGCACTTCCACTTCAAGAAATAGGTGTGAACAGGTGCCTACTAAGTGGAGCTACCTCCATATACAATGAACAAATAACGTAGCACACTGTAATACTGAGTATTTAATATGAAATATGAATAGCATAACTGCTGTAAAAAATAGAAATAAATGAAAACATTTTTGAAAAATTTTTTAGTGCATGTAAATATGAAGTATGAAATATGAATAGCATTGCTGCTGTAGAAATAAATGAGAAATCTTAGCGCATAAATTGGCCAATTCATGTGTACCTGACAGCCGCGGTAAGGCGTTTCTCGATGTCAGGACCTAACAATGTGAATACCTCTCTAAGAGACCTCCGTCTGCTTATGTGTGGGAAAGTCAGATCCTGATGCATTTAAAACCACCTGCGGCATGGGGGTGGGGGTGGAGTGCTCAGTCAATGCTAAATCTAGTAACAAAGAAAATGACGGCACTTCCACTTCAAGAAATAGGTGTGAACAGGTGCCTACTAAGAGGAGCTACCTCCATATACAATGAACAAATAACGTAGCACACTGTAATACTGAGTATGTAAATATGAAATATGAATAGCATAACTGCTGTAAAAAATAGAAATAAATGAAAATTTTTTTGAAAAATTTTTAGCGCATGTAAATATGAAGTATGAAATATGAATAGTATTGCTGCTGTAGAAATAAATGAGAAATCTTAGCACATAAATTGGCCAATTCATGTGTACCTGACAGCCGCGGTAAGGCGTTTCTCGATGTCAGGACCTAACAATGTGAATACCTCTCTAAGAGACCTCCGTCTGCTTATGTGTGGGAAAGTCAGATCCTGATGCATTTAAAACCACCTGCGGCATGGGGGTGGGGGTGGAGTGCTCAGTCAATGCTAAGGTTCAGTGGTGTCAGCCACAGATCTGACTGCTCTTTTAGAATTGTCCACAACTCTTCAGCATTGTGCGGTTCGTCACCTAAGCATATTAGCTTCAGCACAGATTGTTGCTGCTTGGCCGAGACAGTGCTGCAGTGCATCCAGCTTGTGACTGATGTGGTAATTTCGGAGATGGAGGTTGAAGAGGAGGAGGAGGTGCAGGAGCTTTAGAATGTGAGGGCAACCCTGATTGACCAAGGGCCCGCGTTGGGAGGACGTGTTCCATCCCAAGGTCCGACTTGTTCCCGGCTTCCACTATATTTACCCAGCGTGCTTTCAGCGAGATGTAACATCCCTGCCCACAAGCACTTGTCCACGTGTCTGTGGTTAGGTGGACTTTCCCTGTAACAATGTTGTTGAGGGCACGGCTAATGTTTTGGGACTCGTGCTTATGTAATGTGGGGATGGCACACCGGAGAAATAATGGCGGCTGAGGACCGAGTACCTAGGAACTGCCGCCGCCATCAGGTTGCGGAAAGCTTTCATCTCCACGTGCCTAAAAGACAACGTTTTGAGAGCAAGTATTCGCGAAATGTGTGAATTTAGTAGTGTGGCCTGTGGGGCGTTGGCTGCGTATTTGTGCTTGCGTTCCAAGGACAGGGGTAGGGACAACTGAACGCTGTGCTGGGACAAGGACGTGAATGTGCTTGCTGATGGTGCTAGTTGAGAGTGTGCAATGACAGGTGCAGGAAGGGAGGCATCTTTGCATGCATCATGTTCAGGGGATTGGCATGCATGCACAACAACGGAAGAAGCAGTGGAGTCACCCGCAGACTCTGTTTCTGGACCCTGGGGTTTGGCCCACTTAGTCGGGTGCTTTGTTGCCATGTGCCTGATCATGCTGGTTTTAGTAAGGCTGCTAATTTTGCTACCCCTGCTGATGATGGCCTGACAGGTGGTGCAAATGGCCTTTTTGGAATGACCTTTCTGGGGTTATCTGTAGAGTTTTTAAAGACAACCAGACTCGGGAAGACCTAACAGTTGTACTGGCAACTTCCTTCGTATTGGTATTATGGGGAACACTTTCCTGCCTTGTGTCTGCGGCCACAACACTGCTTCTTCCTGCCTTTTGTGGTGCTATGCTTCCCTCCACTGTGTGCTGCTGTCCTCGCTCTGCATGTCCCCCTGCCAGGTTGGGTAATTTACTATATCATCCACCACCTCGTCTTCCACTTCCGCACCCTGGTCCTCCTCCTGACTTTCTGGCAATTGTGTCTCATCATCATCCACCTCTCACGACAGTAATTGCACTTTCCCACCGTTGCCTTTGTGTGACCGTGGCTGCTCAAATATTTGGACATCCTCCTCTTGACCCACTTGAAGCTGGCCGGGCGAGAGGCCAGACTCTATAAATGGGAAAGTGAACAGCTCTTCTGAGTGTCCAAGTGTGGAATCAGTTTTCTCCAAGTAGTCGCCATGGTGTGAGGAAGGAGGATCAGGGTGAGGAATATGTGGTCCAGACTCACAGCTACTGAGACTTGACCGTGTGGAAGACAGGGTGGTGTTGGTGGTGGCGGCAAAGTGACTGGAAGCATTATCTGCTATCCAACCAACAACCTTTTGACACTGCTCTGTGTTCAATAGTGGTGCTCTCCGTTCCCCTAGTAATTGCGACAGTAAGGTTGAGCGAAAAGATGTGGGTGCTTGTTGCGGCACAATTTCAGCTCCGGGCCTCGGCCTCTGCATGTACCATCACCATCACGTCCACTTCCCCGTCCCTTGCCACGCGCCTTGCCCATTTTAAATGGAGGACAATATTTTCCATGTTCTCCACAAATGGCTGGATTTGAACCACAGTTATATGTGATACGTCTGACGGACAACCACGGTTTTAAGTAGCGGGCCGTAGGTTACTATTCTTCACAGCGACCTCATGTGAATAGCTTTACTGACACACTGCAGCAAAATGTAAAGGGAAGCCAGAAATAGCGGGCCTGTAGGTTGCTATTCTTCACATCGACCTCGTGTGAATAGCTTCACTGACACATTGCAACAAAATGTAAAGGGAGGCCAGAAATGGCTGAATTTGGACTGTAGTTATATTTGATACGTCTGAGGGACAACCACGGTTTTAAATAGCGGACCTGTAGGTTACTATTCTTCACAGCAACTTTGTGTGAATAGCTTCACTGACACACTGCAACAAAATGTAAATGGAGGCCAATATTTTCCACGTTCACTGCAAGTTTCTGAATTTTTATCGCTGTAATATGTAAAAGATCTGGCTGTACTCTACAGTGCTAACAAGCAAATGGAGGAGAAAAATTGTGTAATCTGGATTGCTTTTTAAGCAAATAATCAGGATTAAGATTAAAAAAAATAGCCCTGGCCCCTGATACCTGGGGATGTGTCTACAAATATCTGTAACAGCAGGATCAGTCAGAACGTGCAATGGACCCTATTGTGCTGTATGCACTGCAGTCTGCCACAAACCCTGGCTGCCTTGCTTTTTAAGCAAATAACCAGGATTAAGATAAAAAAAAATAGCCCTGGCCCGTGATATCTGGGGCTATGTCTACAAATATCTGTCACAGCAGGATCAGTCAGGCCCTCTTGTGCTGTATGCACTGCAGTCTGCCACAATCCCTACCTGCCTGCCTAACTCCTGCTATCACCACTGAATATATGCAGCTGGATTAGTCCTTAGAAGGACTGTTAGTTCAGATGGATATATAGATATGCCGTGGAATACTTTTACTAACTATAAGCAAGCAAATCTCTCCCTGACTCAGCAGCAGCTTTCCCTGCTCTGCCTGTTTCCAGGGTAGACTGTGACGAGCATAGCATCACTGGGTCTTAATTAGACCCGATGACGCTATGCGGCCAGTCAATCACTGTAATGCCACAACCAACATGGCTACGGCATTACAGTGTGTGGCAAGCAATCACTGCATGTTCATTGGCTCTCTAAAAAGCGCCAAACATGCAGGGTGGGGACCCGAGCTCCCGCCCGAGCAACCCAGAAATACTTGCCGAGCTTGTCAAGCACAGTGATGCTCGGGTGAGTACCGAGTAGTGGCGAGCATGTTCGCTCATCACTAGTGGTTAGCTTTAAAGTAGAATTGAACTTTGCCTTATTTCAAACACATCTGCAGCTGCAGTTGTCCTCTCACAGTGCTGCCAGTTCTGATATACTGCACTTCCCCCCACAGTGGCTGCCTGTGAGATGGAAGCTAAAGCACTATGATTGAAGAGCTGCAACTGTAGATGTGTTTGTAATGAAACAAAACTCAGCTCTGCTGTGCTGTTATTTATAATCAAACACAGCTGTGCAGTGATGTAACATACCTGGCGGCGTCCTTGCATGGTGGTCCATCTCCCACTGTGCAAGAGCGCGCACTTGATCTCCAGTCCAGAATGTCTCTCTGGCTTCCCTCCATGCTGTCTGTTTGTGTCTGTTTCTGCTGCTTAAGGGCGGCGCCCGATCACTTCCTGCTTTTTGTACCTGCTGTGGGTCACACCCCTTGTGCGTCCTCAGCCTATTGCTGTCTGTCACCTGGTATATAGCTCAGCTGCTCCCATCTATCCCTGCCTGAGCATAGTGTTTCATTCAGTGTGTGCTTGCACTCTGAAGGTGCCAGGTCCCGTTCTTTGTCTCCTGCTTTGCGGTATCAGTTCCCGTGTCTGAACTGAGTCCTGTCTATGTCTCCTGCCTTGCGGTATCAGTTCCCGTGTCTGAACTGAGTCCTGTCTATGTCTCCTGCCTTGCGGTATCAGTTCCCGTGTCTGAACTGAGTCCTGTCTGTGTTCTCTTGTCTGCCTATCCTGGAGGCTGTATTTCCAGGCCTGTCTGAACACGCTCCTAGCCTGTTCCTCCCGCCTTCTATGGGCCGATTACCTAGATCCGTTCCTGTATCTTGTCTGTCCTGTCTGAACACGCTCTTAGCCTGTTCCTCCCGCCTTCTAGGGGTCGATTACCTAGATCCGTTCCTGTATCTTGTCTGTCCTGTCTGAACACGCTCCTAGCCTGTTCCTCCCGCCTTCTAGGGGCCAATTATCTAGACCCGCTCCTGTATCTTGTCTGTCCTGTCTGAACACGCTCCTTGCCTGTTCGTCCCGCCTCTCTGGGGGCCGTATTCCCAGACCCGCTCCTGTATCCCTCTGCAGTGTCGGTCTCCTCCGTACACTCAGTTCCAGTCTGAACTCTCTCCTATCCTTTACCTGTTTTGCCTCTATGTCCGTTCCCTTCCTTTTTCTGCAGAGTCTGAACTCGTACCTACTCCTGCTTGATGTCTCTGTACTCCCGTTTGTGAGTTTGTGGTCCACTCGCTACTTCACTGCAAGTACCCTGTGGGTATCTGGCTCTGTCTTTCTCTTCCTGTCTGTTCCGTGTGAACAGAGCCCTGTCCTCCCTGCTCCGGCTCCTTTGCTCACCGCTCCGGCGGTTCTAGCCTGCTCTGGCTCCTTTGCTCACCGCTCCGGCGGTTCTAGCCTGCTCTGACTCCTTTGCTCACCGCTCCGGCGGTTCTAGCCTGCTCTGACTCCTCTGCTCACCGCTCCGGCGGTTCTAGCCTGCTCTGACTCCTCTGCTCACCGCTCCGGCGGTTCTAGCCTGCTCTGACTCCTTTGCTCACCGCTCCGGCGGTTCTAGCCTGCTCTGACTCCTTTGCTCGCTGCTCCGGCAGCCTTGCTCCGCTCTTACCCTTTTGCTCACTGCTCCGGCAGTCTCGCTCCGCTCTTATCCTTTTGCTTACTGCTCCGGCAGTCTTGCTCCTCTCTTGCTCACCGCTCCAGGCGGTCTCGTCCTGCTTTACTCTTGCTCACTGCTCCGGCAGTCTCGCTCAGCTCTGACCCTTTGCTCACCGCTCCTGGCGGCCTTGTCCTGCTCTACTCTTGCTCACCGCTCCAGGCGGTCTTGTCCTGCCCTGTTCTCGCTCACCTCTCTGGGCGGCCTCACTCTGCTGTGTTTGTCCGCCACATCTGTGGTTCTGTTCCTGAGTCCCAGTGTGCACTGGGTCCTATCCCGCCAGTGTTCCTACCTGCTAGTGCCTCCCTGTCTGCACTCTAGCTGTGCTTGCCTGTACCCCTCTGCCTGTATTGTTCCTGAGTCCCAGTGTGTACTGGGTCCTATCCCGCCTGTGTTCCTACCTGCTAGTGCCTCCCTGTCTGCACTCTAGCTGTGCTTGCCTGTACCCCCCTGCCTGCATACCCGCCTGCCTGCATGCCAGTCGTGCCTGCCTATACCCACCAGTCTGTGCGCCAGCCTAACCAGCCTGTTCCTGTATTCCCCTGTGTGGCTCAACAGCCGTGTCCGGGGTCTGTCCTGGAGTAGCACCTGGTCCCTCTGCTCGGTTCCTCCTTGGTGCACTGGCGTCGTATGCCGTCGTGCGACCCTGGTCGGATCGGGTGAATACCTAGTTACGCCCCTCCAGGCATTCACTCTCCGGCACGGTCCAGTGGAACCACTACTCCCGCACACGCCAGTCAGTCCGGGCGTGTGCATAACAGCATGCTCAGGCCATGGTTCCCGTTGAGCCCCACGGCCTTCGCTCTCTGAGAAATTTTCCAGCGAATACATGCATTAAAATAAATAAATAATCTTTTTTTTTTCCTTAGCTGAGTTCCAGGCGAATTACGCACCGTCCAGATGGATCTATCAGCTCTCGTTCCTGCGGATCCGCCACGTTACTATGGGGATCCAAGACAGTGTCGTGCATTTGTGGAGCAATGCATGCTACACTTTAAGGCCTACCCTCTCTATTTTCCTTCCGATTGGGCTAAAGTGGCCTTTATGATTGACTACCTAGCGGGTGATGCCTTGAAATGGGTCACCCCCCTATGGGAAGCATGGGGTCCTGTCGTCCTTGACCTGCAGGCCTTCCTGGTGGCCTTTCGTATGGTCTTCGAGGACCCTAACCCTGAAGGCCCTGCTGAAGCTTCACTTCCCAATATCCCGGAGCAGCCCCGACAGGTAATGTGTGTGAGTAGCGCAATAGTCCTCCAGCCCAATGAGACTACTGTCCACCCAGAATCCTCACAGGGTGACTACGCTTTCCGGAATACTTCTCCCAACCTCAAGAGGCAGTCCAGACGTGCTAGACGTAGAGGCAAGCCGTCACGCCAGGGTCTGTCCTCCCTGAGACCTCCTGACCCCAACCTTGAAGTCCCTACTGAAGCTTCATCTCCCTGTATCCCGGAGAAGCCCCAATGGGTAATGTGTGTGGATAGTGCACCAGTTCTCCTGCCCAAAGAGACTTCTGCCCATCCAGACTCCACACAGGAGAACTTCCTGCACCCGGCATCAGATGCTTCACCCACTTTAACCGGTGTGCATGTCCAAGGATGCTCCAAAGCTGTGGTTACCTCAGAGTCTGTGCACCTCTACTACCTGGTGGAGGACCCCCTGTTGCCTCCTGAATCCTCCGGGATACCACTCGATGACAAATGGAGAGAGACTTCTCTACACCCGGTACTCGATACTTTGTCCGCTTCATCCTGTGAGCCTGACAATGGGTACCCCAAAGTGGTAGTTACCCCTGAGTCTCTACTCCCCTCTGACCAGGCGGAGGACCTCCAGTTGTCTCCAGAACCCTTCGGGGTGCTACCTGGTAGCGAAAGGACAGAGACTCTCCTATACTCTGTACCTGATACCTCGCTCGCTTCGTCCACTGAGTCCAACCTAGTGTACTCCGAAGCAGTGGTTACTCCCGAGTCTCTACACCCCTCCGACCAGGCAGAGGACCTCCAGTTGTCTCCAGAACCCTTCTGGGTGCCACCTGGTGGTGAATGGACAGAGACTTTCCTATATCCTGGATCTGATACCTCGCTTGCTTCGTCCAGTGAGTCCGACCTAGTGTACTCTGAAGCAGAGGTTACCCGTGAGTCTCTACACCCCTCTGACCAGGCGGAGGACCGCCAGTTGTCTCCATAACCCTTCGGGGTGCCACCTGGTGGTGAATGGACAGAGACTTTCCTATACTCGGTACCCGATACCTCGCCTGCTTCGTCCAGTGAGTCCGACCTAGTGTACTCTGAAGCAGATGTTTTCTCTGAGCCTCTGCACTCTTCTGACCCGGCGGAGGACCTCCAGTTGTTTCCTGAATCCTCCGGGGTACCACCAGATAACAAAGAGACAGTGACTTTTCCTCATTATGTACCTGATAACCCGTCTATTTCTTCCTGTGAGCTTGACCAGATGTACCTCGAAGCAGAGATTACCCCCAAGTCTCTGTCCCCCTCCAACCCGGTGAAGGACTTCCAGTTGTCTCCTGTACCCTCTGGGGTGCCACCTGAAAATATGTGGAGAGAGACTTCCTTGTGTGCTGTTCCTGGTACTCCACCCGTTTCGTCTGTTGCTGAGGATGGCTGGATAGGAGGTAGCATCCTAGCTAACCAGATGAGATCAGTTTTTCCTGTGGACAGTGGAAGTGATCTCCTTGAAGTGAACGACTGGTCCTCGAATTCCCTGCGGAAGATTCTGGCAGGCCTGAAGAAGAGGGGGCGTAAGGGGGGGGGTACTGTAACATACCTGGCGGCGTCCTTGCATGGTGGTCCATCTCCCACTGTGCAAGAGCGTGCACTTGATCTCCAGTTCAGAATGTCTCTCTGGCTTCCCTCCATGCTGTCTATTTGTGTCTGTTTCTGCTGCTTAAGGGCGGCGCCCGATCACTTCCTGCTTTTTTTACCTGCTGTGGGTCACACCCCTTGTGCGTCCTCAGCCTATTGCTGTCTGTCACCTGGTATATAGCTCAGCTGCTCCCATCTATCCCTGCCTGAGCATAGTGTTTCATTCAGTGTGTGCTTGCACTCTGAAGGTGCCAGGTCCCGTTCTTTGTCTCCTGCTTTGCGGTATCAGTTCCCGTGTCTGAACTGAGTCCTGTCTATGTCTCCTGCCTTGCGGTATCAGTTCCCGTGTCTGAACTGAGTCCTGTCTATGTCTCCTGCCTTGCGGTATCAGTTCCCGTGTCTGAACTGAGTCCTGTCTGTGTTCTCTTGTCTGCCTATCCTGGAGGCTGTATTTCCAGGCCTGTCTGAACACGCTCCTAGCCTGTTCCTCCCGCCTTCTATGGGCCGATTACCTAGATCCGTTCCTGTATCTTGTCTGTCCTGTCTGAACACGCTCTTAGCCTGTTCCTCCCGCCTTCTAGGGGTCGATTACCTAGATCCGTTCCTGTATCTTGTCTGTCCTGTCTGAACACGCTCCTAGCCTGTTCCTCCCGCCTTCTAGGGGCCAATTATCTAGACCCGCTCCTGTATCTTGTCTGTCCTGTCTGAACACGCTCCTTGCCTGTTCGTCTCGCCTCTCTGGGGGCCGTATTCTCAGACCCGCTCCTGTATCCCTCTGCAGTGTCGGTCTCCTCCGTACACTCAGTTCCAGTCTGAACTCTCTCCTATCCTTTACCTGTTTTGCCTCTATGTCCGTTCCCTTCCTTTTTCTGCAGAGTCTGAACTCGTACCTACTCCTGCTTGTTGTCTCTGTACTCCCGTTTGTGAGTTTGTGGTCCACTCGCTACTTCACTGCAAGTACCCTGTGGGTATCTGGCTCTGTCTTTCTCTTCCTGTCTGTTCCATGTGAACAGAGCCCTGTCCTCCCTGCTCCGGCTCCTTTGCTCACCGCTCCGGCGGTTCTAGCCTGCTCTGGCTCCTTTGCTCACCGCTCCGGCGGTTCTAGCCTGCTCTGACTCCTTTGCTCACCGCTCCGGCGGTTCTAGCCTGCTCTGACTCCTCTGCTCACCGCTCCGGCAGTTCTAGCCTGCTCTGACTCCTCTGCTCACCGCTCCGGCGGTTCTAGCCTGCTCTGACTCCTTTGCTCACCGCTCCGGCGGTTCTAGCCTGCTCTGACTCCTTTGCTCGCTGCTCCGGCAGCCTTGCTCCGCTCTTACCCTTTTGCTCACTGCTCCGGCAGTCTCGCTCCGCTCTTATCCTTTTGCTTACTGCTCCGGCAGTCTTGCTCCTCTCTTGCTCACCGCTCCAGGCGGTCTCGTCCTGCTTTACTCTTGCTCACTGCTCCGGCAGTCTCGCTCAGCTCTGACCCTTTGCTCACCGCTCCTGGCAGCCTTGTCCTGCTCTACTCTTGCTCACCGCTCCAGGCGGTCTTGTCCTGCCCTGTTCTCGCTCACCTCTCTGGGCGGCCTCACTCTGCTGTGTTTGTCCGCCACATCTGTGGTTCTGTTCCTGAGTCCCAGTGTGTACTGGGTCCTATCCCGCCAGTGTTCCTACCTGCTAGTGCCTCCCTGTCTGCACTCTAGCTGTGCTTGCCTGTACCCCTCTGCCTGTATTGTTCCTGAGTCCCAGTGTGTACTGGGTCCTATCCCGCCTGTGTTCCTACCTGCTAGTGCCTCCCTGTCTGCACTCTAGCTGTGCTTGCCTGTACCCCCCTGCCTGCATACCCGCCTGCCTGCATGCCAGTCGTGCCTGCCTATACCCACCAGTCTGTGCGCCAGCCTAACCAGCCTGTTCCTATATTCCCCAGTGTGGCTCAACAGCCGTGTCCGGGGTCTGTCCTGGAGTAGCACCTGGTCCCTCTGCTCGGTTCCTCCTTGGTGCACTGGCGTCGTATGCCGTCGTGCGACCCTGGTCGGATCGGGTGAATACCTAGTTACGCCCCTCCAGGCATTCACTCTCCGGCACGGTCCAGTGGAACCACTACTCCCGCACACGCCAGTCAGTCCGGGCGTGTGCATAACAAGTGACATCAGGAGAGCAGACTGTCAGTCATTACATGGTTCACACTAGTAACTCCCTCTTTAATTTAAAACAAGCGGTGGAGGTAGACTCTCAGGAAGATCTGTGTCCATCCCACAGATCTTAACAGCTCATTTACATATTAAGAAAAACTTGTACGCCCATATAGACAGTTTGGAAGGGTTGATCCTACTGACAGATTCCTTTTAAGAAAAACCTGCAAGGCCAAGAGTGTGCAATTAATTTTCCAGAGGGGGCCACATGAGAGACTGTGACTATTGTGGAGGGCCGAACTTAAATCTGCTCATTATTATTATTATATTAATTTTATCACTTAATATTGAGCAGAATTAAGTATGTTGACTAACTGCTACTTCCAATGCTTGATAAAGCTTATTGCAACATGTATTCTTACTTGTAGTAGTTAATCAACAACATATAATTCACTGTTGTATACAAAATTTATAAAAAGCTGTAAATCATAATGATCATGTTATTCAGCCCTTGTACCTAGATCAAAGTCTCCCTCCTACAGTAGGATGCCCATAGTCACCCCCCACAGAATAATGCTGCCGCCTAATCACAGTATAGTTCACCCACCTCCGCCACCCACAGTATGATGCCCCACCTCCCCCACCCACAGTATGATGCCCCCACATACCCTACACACAGTATGATGCCCCCACAGCTCCTCACAGACAGTATGATGTTCCCAAAATACAGCCTCCAGAACACAGTATGATGTTAACCACAGCCCTCGGGCACAGTATGATGCCACCATAACATATAGTATGATGATCCACCGGTTACTGACAATTAAAAAATAAATAAATAAAAAAATGTAAATACTTACCTAGCCATGTTCCCGCAATGCTTTAACCTGCAATCGCTCACTACTTCACCATTATATTCATCAGTGTTGTTGAAATGGAGGTTGGGCGGCCTTGTGGTGCGGTATACAACTGTCTCCAGGCCTTTTCGCTGTTCTAGTTGGCGGGCCCGACAGGAACAGTAAAAGTAAAAAACTGGATGTGGTCCACGGGCAGCACTTTGCCCTTGTCTGCATGTTTTTCCTGACTTCACAATTAACTAATTGTTTAGCACAGACAGGCATATGACAGTCCCTGTTACCCCCTTACATGATTAATCAACCTCCATCAAAAACCATGAGAAGGAAAGAAATCTTTGCATGTTTTTCCTAATGTCACAATTAACTAATTGTTTAGCACAAAGATTCCTTTCCTTCTCTTGGTTTTGATGGAGGTTGATTAATAGTGTAAGGGTGTGACAGGGACTGCCATATGCCTCTCCCACTTATAACAGCGTTTGTAACAGAGTGTGTTCTTATATGTGATTTTATTGCATTTTTGTGACTAATATACAATGTTGTTTGGGTATAAGATAAAAGGAAAGTATAGGATACAGTTTAATTCTTTGGTTAGAGATAGCTAGTGACTTTAGATACATGAGGACATAAGATATAGTAAAAGGCTGATAGTTAGATTTAGGAAAGGGTAATATGCAGAGGTGAGCATATTAGGTAAAGGAAGTGAAGCACAAGATTAGATACAGTTAATAGGTTAGATAAGATTGAGAGATAGATAAGGTCTAGTAAGAGTTCCAGGCCACAGAACTGAAGGGCACAAGAAGTACGTACTGTTTTGGCAGTATGAGAACGTCACCAACGATCTTCAGCAGACATTCCTGTAATGTCTGTAGCCTATGGCCCAAACTAGACACTGGGAAGCTTGTTTTTCCCCTTCCAACAAGTGAAGTCAGATGGGGAAACGTGTGAGGGAGATTGGACGGCTCTCATTAATACTGCGGAGCTGGACGGAGTATCCTGGGGGCTAAAGGAGGAGGTACGCAAAGGGATATCTCAGGTTAAAAACTGAGAACATGGAAACGTACTGTGCTGTATCATCAATTGTATTCGGACTATTAAATAAAGTTGGACTGTTTGATGAGAAGCGAGTGTCCCTGATTTGTGTGCGGCGGTTCCTTGACCAAAGGACGTGGATGCAGCGGAGGCATCCGGCCTGAATGTGAGTGTACTGCATTGTACACAGCATGACACTAAGGGATTGGGACACTGTTTATTTGTGGTGTTTTAGGGCATGGAACGCTGCCCCTTGACCATGACTACCACCCTGCGCACCTTACAATAGAACTAAGTACTACTAAATTTGAAAGCATTTCCTCCAGATTATCTTTTTAACTTGCCTTCTGTCATTAAAGTTTCTACTTTTACGTCCAACATTCTGAACTGATGATTTCAATATATATTTTTATAGGGGTCTGTTAGAGCAGTCCTTTCTCTAACTTAAAATTTTTGGGATTCAGTTAATGGCCAATGACAATAGAGAAATACACTGGCTTGTGATTTCCAAACAAACTCTGAAGCGCCTGTTTAATTTATAGGCTTCATGAATATTGACGTTCTTTAGATGATAGTAAATAGCAGAATTCATAGCTGCATAATAAGCAAAGACACTCCCCATATGCACCCAGCTTAGTCACACCCCTCAACAATTCTTTGTTTTATTGCTCTGACATAAGAATTATCACAGTACTTGAGATTTGGCAGGCCTGAACACATTTACCTGTTCCTTACACTAACATTTTCTCTCTTTTTATTTATGCCTGTTAAATAACTCTTGTCCCTTCTTAACAGATAAGGTTGGTTATTCCACCCCAAATTCATAGGCAAGCAATAGGCCTTAATTACATGGTATAGACAATTCATGGTGGGCATCACCACACATACTGTACCTCTTTCTGTCCCTACTATGGGATCCAGAGTAGATACAGTGGGTGATATTCTGAGTATTAGTTCGACCACTCTGAAAGCAGCCGTGAGAGATGTCACATGAGTTCATGAGCTGATGAGCTTGTGTGACCTCACTTACTGCACTACTGCTGCATGACAAAATTCTCACGCAGCAATAGTGCAGTAAGTGAGGTCACCGAAGCTCTCAGCTGATGAACTCCTGTGACCTCTCTCACGGCAGCTCATCGCGATACACTGCGGGAGCGATCACACTCCTGTCATTGTATTGCCAGGTGCTGGATAGCACAGTCACATCTCCGGATGGGGCTGTGCTATCAGTGAGATCTGCGTGGGACACTCGATATTACCTGGGCTACAGCGGATAGGTGAGGATTATGGTGGTTTATTATTTTTTATTTATTACAGGAAACATACATGTCTTGTAGAGCAGTCACATCAGTGACTGCTGATGTGCATGTCCAACAAATGATCGCCATGGAACACTGAGGATTGTGTCATCACAGCAGAAAGATGAGGGATATGGTTGTTTTTTATCTTTAGTTTCTTACAGTAGACGAGGGCATCGGGGATTAGGCGTCAGGTAAAATTGCAACAAAACGCTGGTTATATCATGACAAAATTGCGGCAACAAAACGCAGCAAAATCGCGGCAAAAACGCAGGCAAAATCGTGGTAAAAATGCAGCAAAATCTCAGGCAAAAAAACACATTTTTTTGCCTGCGTTTTTGCAGTGATTTTGCCACAATTTTTCTGTGTATTTTTACCAGCATTTTTGCTTGCATTTTTACTGCCATTTTGCCTGCGTTTTTTTGTTTGCGATTTTGCTGTTTTTTTTGCCTGCCATTTTGCAGTAGTTTTGCTACGATTTTGCCATGATTTTGCCTGCCTTTTTGCCACGATTTTGCCTGCCTTTTTTTTGCCTGCGTTTTGCCGTGATTTTGCTGTGTTTTTTTCGTCTGCAATTTTTACTCAATTTTGCCTGCGATTTTGGCGTGATTTTGCCTGTGTTTTTGCCTCGATTTTGCCTCCATTTTCTCAGTGCATTCAATGGGTGAAAAACACAGGCAAAAATGCACAGAGAATTGACTTGCTGAAGATTATTTTCTATTTTCATTTTTGTTGCGTTTTGCCTGCATTTTTCACCCATTGAATGCACTGACAAAACACAGGCAAAAAATGCGGCAAAAACACACAGAGAATTGACATGCTGATGATTATATTCTGCACCAAATCTGCAAGTCAAAAAATACTCAACGTATGCATGACACTTCATGTTTCTCATTCACTTTGCTGCGGAAAAAATGTATTTTTGGTGGGTTTTTGCATGTGTTTTTTGCATGCGTTTTTGTACAGCAATGAATGTTTTTGGGAGCTAAATAAAGATATTTGAAAAAAGAAATGTGGGACATCACTTTAACCCTTGGATTACTGTCGGACCCGGGGTGAGCATTTTTGTAGCGTTCAAAACGCTGCCTTGTAATGCCGTACTTGTTTTGTCAGTACATGCGGATCCACCGCATGTAATGACATTTCAATTGATCAAAATCTGCAGTGAAGACTTGCGTCTCCACTACAGAAATTGACATGCTGTGGGTGAGTCCAGCTGGACGTTTTAACTTTACATTTCTTGTGATGGATACGGAGAAGGTGCTGGAGTTTTTCTCATCTACTTCCTAGACATTTGCACCTGATCTTCACTCAGACACAGCCAACATTCTCTACAAAGTCACACTCACATCTGCAAGAGTCGATTTCACTTCTCATACAAAGGCATTAGGGAACCAATCAATAGACAACCCTGGCACACCAACCTTACAATAAAGCTGCTCCAAGCTTTCAGGGTTGCAGAGTGGTGCTGAAAGGAATTGTACTCACAGGAAGACCATGCCATCGTCAAAAAAGGAATTTTTACATTCAAATTTGCTTTCACCTCTTCTGAGCAAGTCTATTTCACAGCTTTAATATATTTTCTATCCCATAACCTTAAACAGTTACTCATTTTTTCAATTCCAATCTCCACATCCTTGACCATATTAGAAATAGCTTTAATGTTCAACCACCACATCCCTCTGCATAACAGACCAATTCTCTAACCCCCATAATCTTCTTCTCCTCCATTACTGATGAAAAGCTTGGTCATTCTCTTCAAGTGATGCCTCACCGCTTGTGCGCTTGACCCTATCCCATCCCACCTTCTCCCCAAGCTCTTACCACCCTTTTTATTCATGTCCTAACCCATCTCTTCAGCTTATATTTAACCCCTCGTGTCTTCTCTTCTACTTAAGTTACAGCCACACAACAGTCACGCCTGTCTTGAAGAAGCCATCCCTTAATCCATCCTCTAATCCAGTCGTTGCCCCATTTTGCTACCCTTTTTGCCTTCAAGATCCTCATACATCACATCCACACTGAACTTTACTTTCAGCTCTAATACAGCACACTGTTTGATACCCACAATATGGCTTCCATTCCCACCACTCCACTGAAACTGCCCTAACCAAAATCATTAAAGATTTACTGTCAAAACGAACAAATATTCTATACTCCTACTTCTAGACCTGTCCTCTGCCTTTGTTACAGTTGATCACTTCCTCCTACTACTGATCCTCTCTTCTCTTAGCATCAAAGACCTTGGCCTCTCCTGGATCTCCTCAAAAATCACTAACCACATATTTAGCATCTCCCATTCCCACACTGCCTGCTCATCCTACCCTCTCTGTGTTGGTGTCCCTCAAGGCTCTGACATTGATCCCCTACTCTTCTGCATACATACCTTTGACTTGGGACAACTCATTAAGTCCCATGGCTTCCAATACCACGTCTATGCCGATAACACTGAAACCTCTCAGGCCCAGATATCACCTCTCTGTTGTCCAGATATCCATAAAGTCTATAAATCATATCCTACTTCATCTTAACAAGCTTTCTAAAACTCAATGTGGTCTTAATTTAACTCATCATGTTTTCTCCATCTCACTCACCCTCCCTACCTAATCTATCTATCACAATAAATTATATCATGCTTTCACCTGTATCACAAGTCCACTGCCTTGATGTTACTCTTGAATCTGCCCTGTCCTTCAGACCAAACATCTTTTACCATCTCCTGCCATCAGCAACTCATAAATATTTCAGAATTTGTCCTTTACTCAATCCCGAACCTACTAAAATGTTAGTATCAGTCCTTATCATCTCCCACCTTGACTACTGCAATACCCTCCCCTGTGGCCTCATGACTAAAGGCCCTGTCACACTAAGCGAGATCGCTAGCGAGATCGCTGCTGAGTCACAAGTTTTGTGACGCAACAGCGACCTCAGTAGCGATCTCGCTACGTTTGACACTTAGCAGCGACCAGGCTCCTGCTGTGAGATCGCTGGTCGTGTCGGAATGGTCTGGACATTTCTTTGATCGTTGAGGCCCCGCTGGGTAGCATGCATCAGTGTGTTTGACACCTTACCAGCGACTTTGTTGAAGACTCAGACACAGAAACACATAGGCGTGCATCATTATACAGATCGTTTTGGGTCGCCGCATCTTGCTGCATCGTTGGGAAGATCTGACTGTTTGACATCTCACCAGCGACCACATAGTGACGCAGCAACGATCCCTGACAGGTCGTATTGTTGTCGGGATCGCTGTAGCGTCGCTTAGTGTGACCGAGCCTTTACACTCTCACACCTCTCCAGTACATCCTTAAATTCATTGCTTGATTAATACGCACTCCCTTTGACACTCCTTTGCTCTCCCTTATGCTGATCCATTCACTGACTTTCAATTCCCCAGTTAAACCTGTTTAAACTATTAACAGTGATTTACAATGCTGTCCATAATCGGTGTCCTCCATACATTGTGTGCAGAGTTATTAGCCAATTTGTATTTTTGATGATTAATTTTAATATTGAACAGCTACAGTGCTGTCGGCCAATCCAAAAGGTTAATATATCTGAAACCTCAGTATTTCAGAAAGTAAAAGTGAGGTTTTGTCTTTCTTAAAAGAATATCTATTTCTATTTAATTATTAGGAAACTATTAGTGTACAGAATTATTATGTAACTAAATGAAAAACGTTTTTCCATCTTAATTGTTTATTTTCACCTGTTACAGTGCGAATAACAAAACAACTCAAAATGTAAAAAAGTACATTTCTGACATCTCAAAAAAAATATCGGTGACCAATATAGACACCCTTCTTTTTTTTAAACAATCATTTTTATTAAAGGTTTTAACATTTGGATAAAGCATGAGTACAAAAATTTCACATCAAAGCTTTACATGAATACTCAAAGATAGAAAATCCCCCCTACCCTTCTCCCCTCCCAAAATGCAGCAATTTATGTAATGTATAACGTCCTCCATACCTGAAATAAAACTCTCATCCAACCAAGCAACTCTGTTTCGTTTTAATTTTTGTCTGCCCGATTGTCCATGTTACATGGTTACAAGTGTCCCGGAACCACCTGACTAGACCTTCAAGATCCCCAAAGTGCCTTGAATGTCGTTTAATAAGTACCACTCGGAATGAGCAAATGGCTGAACTACTCCCACAATTTCTTCTTGTGAGCATTTCCTTTCTAGGAATTGTCTCCACTTTTCAAAGAATTTCCCGGTCAGTTTGGTCTTATGCCTTTCTGCCTCCAATTTTTCTAAAAGTATCAGCTGTTTTAGGTTGGACACCACTTCCTTCACGGAAGGAGCCTTCTCCGATATCCAATTTCGTAGAATGCATTTTTTTGCCAAGATCATGATACTGTGTATTAGGATGTGTCTGCGTCCCCGTTGACCTATATCCTCCCCTTCAAACCCTTCTCCTCTGTAATGAAAAATCCAGAAGTATGGATCTAATGCCCAATTCCCCCCCCCAGATCCTCTTAACCAGACTCCTAATACTCTTCCAAAAAATTTGAATTGTTTTACATCTCCATAACCTGTGGAACATGTCAGTATTATCTTCTTGACATTTCGGGCAGGGCCTCCGTTGGATTCCACCCTCCCCCCGAATCGAGACATTGAACCCATAAATGGCCCTATGAATAATCATAAATTGGGTATCTCTCCATGCCTCAATAATCACGTTTTTTTTCATTGATGCCCATCCTTGTAGGATCTTATCAGCTATGTCCGGGTCATTAAGCTGCTTCGCCCAGCCCTTGAAAATTGTTTGCTTGCCTGTCGGGGATAGAGTTTCTCTCAACGCGCAGTAGATTCTTGATACATTCAGAGCATACAAATCACCCTCTAGTAATTTGTCTATAACATTTTTACATAACTCCCTCTCAATCGAACACAAATCTTTTATAATCCAGCCTTTAAGCTGTGAGTATTGCATACTTTGAAAGGGACTGAGATTAAATCGTTCCACCACTTCCTTCTCAGTCATCCATCTCTTTTCTGTCACATGCATGATATCTTTCATCCGTCTCACCCCTTTTTCCTTCCATTCCTTAAAGAGTTTATTTTCCTTTCCCAGCTTAAAATTTGGATATGCCCAAGGTTCCAAGTATTAAGACACTTTCCACGAAAGCCCCATCTTTTTCTGTACCGCTTTCCAAGTTAACAGCGTGTCGCGACATATTATGGAGTTTCTAATTTTCGGGCTAATACATGACATAGGGGAATGTAGCAGTGAGGCCAGGGCCCAAGGACTACAAAATTCGCCCTCTAGTTTAATATCCGAATTTCTCTCCGATCCCCTAAGCCAATCTATTACGTGTCTGGTGACGCAAGCTAAATTGTATGCTCTGACATTAGGAGTGTTTAGTCCCCCCCGCTCAGTAGCTTGCATTAGAGTGTTCAAACTAATCCTAACTTTTTTCCCTTCCACAAGAAAGATGAGAATGCTTTATGTAATCTACGAATATCTTTGCGTTTAAGCAGTAAAGGAATTGTCTGTACGGGGTATAGCAATTGCATCTCCATTTTGGATATTAGAGGCGAATAGTTTAGGTTGTATACTGTATCTGCGTGTAGCATAGGCGTCTCTGCCTCCTGCCCGGCAGATACCGTCCCCCTTACCACCGCGGTCCTGCTCCGGCGTCTTCTGGCCTCCCTGCAGCTGCTGCTGGTGCACGCAGCCTCCCCGGCTCTGTGCTTAGGGAGTGCGCGCTCCCTCCTTCTTAAAGGGGCCACGCACGCCATCCTAAAAAGTCCCCGGCCAATGGCCGGGGGACTTCCCCTATAAAAGGCACCTCCTCCAATATGGAGGTGCCCGTGCAAGGTTGTAGCTTTGTGTGTTATACTCTGCTTCAGCTCTCAGGTCCCGCTACTAGCCTGACTACCAGTCCAGCCCGCCAGCCAGACTACAAGTCCAGCCCGTCAGCCAGACTACAAGTCCAGCCTGCCAGCCAGACTACAAGTCCAGTCTGCCAGCCTGACTACAAGTCCAGCCCGCCAGCCTGACTACAATTTCAGTCCGCCTGCTTGTCTACTCTCCAGCCCGACAGTCTGTCTACAGTCCAGTCCACCAGTCTGTCTATGGGCTCTGTCCGCCTGCTTACCTGGAAGCACCTGCCTGTTACCTGCCGTGCCTACCAGCCAGCCTACCTGGAGACTACTGCCTGATACCTGCCGTGCCTGCCAGCCCACTTACCTAGAAGCACCTGCCTGTTACCTGCAGTGCCTACCAGCCTGCCTACCTGGAGGCTCCTGCCAGTACCTGCCGTGCCTGCCAACCCACTTACCTAGAAGCACCTGCCTGTTAACTGCCATTCCTACCAGCCCGCCTACCTGGAGCCGCCGTACGACCTTTGTCGGTCCGAGTTGATACCTAGTTACGCCCCTCTGGTCCCTCCTTGCACCGCAGCACAGAGGTTCCACCACCCGGATCCGTAACAGTTTGCACGGGCCATAGAACCCGGTGGACCCCAGGCCCCTTCACTTGCTGACCTGTACCAGGAGGTTTCTCATCAGAGATCCCAACAGGAAACCATCCTGACCTACCTGCGGTCTGTCAACTCTAGCCTGGACACGCTGTCTGTCCCACCTGTGTCCGCCTCAAGTCGAGCGACACCCGCTCTGGCAGCGCCGCTACTTACCAATACCATGGCATCCAGCCTATGACCCCGGCTTTCTGCGCCTCCTCGTTTTGGAGGTGACCCCGTCCTATGTCGGTGCTTTCTGAACCAGAGCACGCTGCACTTTGAACTTCTGCCACATCAGTTTCCCTCCGACCGGGCCAAGGTGGCGTTCATCATGTCTCAACTCACCGGGGAAGCATTGGCATGGCTTAACCCTCTATGGGAGAGAGGGGATTCCCTGGTGTCTGATCTTCCGGCTTTCCTCACTGCCTTCCGGAAGGTCTTCGATGAACCCAGACTAAGGATCTCTACTGCCTCCTCATTAGAGATGAGCGTTGTTCTACTCGAACTGTTCGCCAATCTCAAATTCGAGCTGTTTTGGGCGGTGTTCGAGCCGGTCGGCGAACACGAACAATTTGAGAAAAATTCGGCTGTTCGAGGTTATGTTCGATAACTGTTCGTGCACCAAAATCATAACTGGATTTTTTCTCAGTAATGATGAAAATTAATGTTAATACGCAGTTTGAGTGTACAGCGGGGGGGGGGAGGGGCAGGGGATGGATCTCTGCAGGAACAATGAAGATCTCCATTTTTTTTTCTCTTTCCCGCATTTGCAGTGGGGAGGTGCAATCTGTCAGCCTATCAGCAGCGCACACACGGAGCGAAGTGCTTTTTTTCACACAAGCAAGGGCATGTGTGATTGGCAGTGTATGTCACATGTCCTTGCCCTATAAGACCAAGCCATTTTCCCCGTCGCCACCATTTTCTCACTGCTGCAGCTGCGTGTTAGACGGCACCGCTGTTGCTGTGTGCGCTATACCTTGTTAATTTCAAGCCAATTTTCGCACAAATATACAGATAGCTTGGGAGTAGGGAATAGTTGTGATTGCAGTCCTTTTAAGGACTAGGTTACAGCATTTCCTATGACTTTTATCAGGCAGGTCTGTGCTCTTAAATAGATAGATTGTGGGAGTAAAGACTAATTGTAATTGGAGTCCTTTTCAGGATTAGGTTACATCAGTTCCTATCAGTTTTTGCCAGGCAGGTCTGTGCCAGTGCTGTGCAAGTTTTTTTCACAGCATTTGGCTGAATCTAGCAAAGCTAATCCTTTTTGGCCTATTGCAGAGTGTGTTAGTCAGTGGAGTAGCCTATCTGTGTTGCAAGATATACCACCTGTGTATAGAATACCAATTTTTTTACTGCACCTAGTGAAGTAAAATCTTTTGGGCATAGCATCATTCTATTAGTCCATCTATACTGACCTTCATCAGGTTGCAAACTGAATATAATTTTTTTCTGCATCTAGCTCTGAAAAAATATTTGGGCTTCTAGCGGTGTGTGGGACTTGGTCTATTAGTCCATCTATACTGACCTCCATCAGGTTGCAAATTAAAAATAATTTTTTTCTGCATCTAGCTCTGAAAAAATGTTTGGGCTTCTAGCAGTGTGTGGGACTTGGTCTATTAGTCCATCTATACTGACCTCCATCAGGTTGCAAATTAAAAATAATTTTTTTCTGCATCTAGCTCTGAAAAAATATTTGGGCTTCTAGCAGTGTGTGGGACTTGGTCTATTAGTCCATCTATACTGACCTCCATCAGGTTGCAAATTAAAAATAATTTTTTTCTTCATTTATCTCTGAAAAAATATTTGGGCTTCTAGCAGCGTGTGGGACTTGTTCTATTAGTCCATCTATACTGACCTCCATCAGGTTGCAAATTAAAAATAATTTTTTTCTGCATCTAGCTCTGAAAAAATATTTGGGCTTCTAGCAGTGTGTGGGACTTGGTCTATTAGTCCATCTATACTGACCTCCATCAGGTTGCAAATTAAAAATATTTTTTTTCTGCATCTAGCTCTGAAAAAATATTTGGGCTTCTAGCAGTGTGTGGGACTTGGTCTATTAGTCCATCTATACTGACCTCCATCAGGTTGCAAATTGAATAAAAAAAATTTCTGCATCTAGCTCTGAAAAAATATTTGGGCTTCTAGCGGTGTGTGGGACTTGGTCTATTAGTCCATCTATACTGACCTCCATCAGGTTGCAAATTAAAAATAATTTTTTTCTGCATCTAGCTCTGAAAAAATATTTGGGCTTCTAGCAGTGTGTGGGACTTGGTCTATTAGTCCATCTATACTGACCTCCATCAGGTTGCAAATTAAAAATAATTTTTTTCTGCATCTAGCTCTGAAAAAATATTTGGGCTTCTAGCAGTGTGTGGGACTTGGTCTATTAGTCCATCTATACTGACCTCCATCAGGTTGCAAATTAAAAATAATTTTTTTCTTCATTTATCTCTGAAAAAATATTTGGGCTTCTAGCAGCGTGTTTGACTTGTTCTATTAGTCCATCTATACTGACCTCCATCAGGTTGCAAATTAAAAATAATTTTTTTCTGCATCTAGCTCTGAAAAAATATTTGGGCTTCTAGCAGTGTGTGGGACTTGGTCTATTAGTCCATCTATACTGACCTCCATCAGGTTGCAAATTAAAAATAATTTTTTTCTGCATCTAGCTCGGAAAAAATATTTGGGCTTCTAGCAGTGTGTGGGACTTGGTCTATTAGTCCATCTATACTGACCTCCATCAGGTTGCAAATTAAAAATAATTTTTTTCTGCATCTAGCTCTGAAAAAATATTTGGGCTTCTAGCGGTGTGTGGGACTTGGTCTATTAGTCCATCTATACTGACCTCCATCAGGTTGCAAATTAAAAATAATTTTTTTCTGCATCTAGCTCTGAAAAAATATTTGGGCTTCTAGCAGTGTGTGGGACTTGGTCTATTAGTCCATCTATACTGACCTCCATCAGGTTGCAAATTAAAAATAATTTTTTTCTGCATCTAGCCCAGCCAATAGTTTTGGCCTAATACCACAGTTTGGCCACTCAGCTCTGCTCGGTTACCATCCATTGTTTTTTTGTGCAAACAACTCCAGAGTTGTGAATTAGTTAACCACCAAAATGAGTGGTAAAAGGCCTGCAGCTAGTGGAAAGGGGAATAGGCGTGTTGGGAAGGGGAAAAAAGGTTGTGTCCGTGGGGTAGGTGCAGAAGAAAGACCATCTTCCAGCCAAACTAAAATGTCTACTTCTTTTAGCGGACAATGTGACAAGATCCCTTTCTTACGGCCACGCCAATCGCTACAAATTCCAGATGAGGCACAAAAACAGCAGGTGCTTCAACGGATATCAAGTGCTCCTTTAAGTGGGCTCTCCTCCACATCAACTTCAACATCACAAATACTCCAGTCCTCAAAGGTGTCACCCAAATCGCACTTGCTTCCTCACAGCTCCCAAATCTCCAGCTGCCCGTCTGAGTATGAGGTAGAACAGATGGTTGAGTCTGCAGAGCTGTTTACTCATACTATAGCCTGGGAATCAGAGGTCGACTCCAGCGCTTCTGTGAATCCAGACGAGGAAATGATCTGCACTGATGCCCAGAATCTTTATGAGTCGGATCCAGGACCAGACGCAGAAGGTTCTGACCATAATGTAGACCCTCATTCCCAAACTGTAACTCCTGTTGGTGGAGACAATGAGGAAGACGATGATAAGACTCAAATACCTGATTGGAGCGACAACTTTAGTTTTTTGTCAGGGCAGGAACAGGTTGGCTCTGAGGACGACGGGTGTGATAACGCACAGGGTGATGATGATGAGGTCGGAGATCCCACTTACTGTCAACCCACAGTCTGCCAAGAGATGAGGTCAGCAGAGGAGGTGGAGGAAGATGCTAGTGACGACGAGGTCAGGTTGCGCCTTCCTGGACAGAGACGTAGTACTGGAAGCACGTCAACAACTGCATCCTCAAACACAACTCTGCCTCTCACCACAAGTCGTGGTGGCTCTTCAGGTCGCATGGGTACTAAGCCTTGCATAGCCTGGGCATTTTTTCAGATCGATAAAGATGACCCAACTCGTGTTATCTGTAACATTTGTCAGCAAAAGCTAAGTAGAGGCCAAAAAATACATAGTTTGAGTACTTCATGCATGAACCGGCACATGGACATGAAGCATAAGTTGCAGTGGGAAGCTCAGTGTGCTACAATGCGGCCTAGCCAGCCGGGCCAATCACCGTCTGCCATATCTTGTGCATCCGCGGCCTCTTCATCCTCTGTGACTGGGGGGACAGCAGTCACACCTGTTTTGGGGCGCAGACCTGCCACCTCTTTACCCGCAACAGCCAGCGTGATTGGCAGGTCATCATTTTCTTTGGAGGTGGTAACACCAGCTGGTGTTGAGCGCTGTCCGACATCGATAGCACCACCTTTGGATCAAGGCAACCTAACATGTCCGCCTGCATCTTCCTCACAGACCGGCAGTTTGCCGGGGACACCCTTATCAACCCCGTCTAAGCACAATAGCCAGCCCTCGGTCCCTCAGATGTGGACAAGTAAAAGACCATTTCCTCCTAGCCATGAGAAAGCTAAGAGGTTGAATTTCACCATCTGCAAGCTCTTGGCTACAGAAATGCTGCCATTCCGCCTGGTGGACACAGAGGATTTTCGAGACCTTATGTCCGTCGCAGTGCCCCAGTACCAGATGCCCAGTCGGCACTACTTCTCAAAGAAAGGTGTGCCTGCGCTCCACCAGCATGTCGCACACAACATCACCGCTTCTTTGAGAAACTCTGTGTGTGACAGGGTGCATTTCACCACAGACACTTGGACGAGTAGGCATGGACAGGGGCGTTACATGTCGCTGACTGGGCACTGGGTAACTATGGTGACAGCAGGACAAGGGGCTGCTGTCCAAGTCTTGCCGTCCCCACGAGTTGTGCGTCAATCCTCTTTATGTCAAAGTTCCTCCACTGCTTCTGCCTCCTCAACCTCCTCTCGGTCTTCCACCTGCACCCAAAGCCTGTCTGGTCATGCCACAAGCTTTCTAACTGCGCAGAAGGGATCCTGCATACCTCCTTACTATGCTGGCAGTAGGGCTCAACGTCATCAGGCGGTTTTTACATTGAAATGTCTGGGAAATGTGAGTCACACAGCTGAGGAGTTGTGGTCAGCTCTGGAGAACCAATTTCATGAATGGTTGTTTCCACTGGACCTGAAACCAGGGAAGGCCGTGTGCGACAATGCTGCAAACCTGGGTGCGGCCCTTCGCCGGGGCAATGTCACACACGTGCCTTGTATGGCTCACGTGTTGAACCTGGTTGTCCAGCAATTTTTAGCCCACTATCCCAGACTAGATGGCCTTCTGCAGAGGGCACGGTCGCTGTGTGCTCACTTCCGCCGTTCGCATCCCGCAGCTCAGCGACTTACATCTCTACAGAAGTCGTTGGGCCTGCCACTTCACCGGCTAAAATGCGATGTGCCTACCCGGTGGAATTCAACTCTGCACATGTTGCAGCGACTGTGGCAGCACCGACAAGCCCTGGTGCAATACGTTCTGACGTATAGCCTGGGCCAACGAGATTCAGAGGTGGGGCAAATCACGCTGGAGGAGTGGTCTCAGATCAGGAACCTATGCACCCTTCTGCACAGTTTTGAAATGGCGACGAAGATGTTTAGTGCTGACGATGCCATTATCAGCATGACTATTCCGGTGATTTACATGCTGGAGCACATGTTAAACAGAATTCGGAGTCAGGTGGTGGCACAAGAGGAGGTGGAGGAAGTAGAGGAGGAGGAGTTGTATGCGGAAGGGCTAACATCTGCAAGGTCCAGACGGTCGGCAGCACCAAGGCGGCAGGCATGTGAGGGTGGGGGAGATGGTTTTACCAGGGCGCATGGTAGCAGCCAAACTAGTGAGGAAGGTGCAGGAGCCCAGGAAGAAGTGGAGGACGAACTGATGGAAGACTCATCAGATGAGGGAGACCTTGATCACATTTCTGTTGTGCGAGGTTGGGGGGAGAGGACAGAGGAAGGAAGCATGATTGTTACCTCGCCACCAACACAACAGGGACTTGGTGCTCCTGGATGCGCAACACACATGAGTGCCTTCTTGCTGCACTACCTGCAACATGACCCTCGAATTGTGAGAATTAGAAATAATCCTGACTACTGGGTTGCCACACTGTTAGATCCCCGGTACAAAAGTAAATTTGCAGAAATTATTCCTGCCATAGAAAGGGATGCACGCATGCAGGAGTATCAGCAGAGACTGTTGCAGAATCTTACATGTGCTTTTCCACAAAATACCAGTGGTGCACGTAGTGAATCTCACAGTTCCAACTTGCCAACCGTGGGACCGTCAAGTGTTCAGCACTCAAACCGTAACAGAACCACAGTATCTGCTGGTAACATCAATTTTGCGGAATCATTTCACCACTTTTTTAGCCCATCCTTTGCAAGGCCACAGGAGACAAGAAGTCTGACACATAGTCAACGCCTAGAGACGATGGTACAGGAGTATCTCCAAGTAAACATTGAAGCCACGACTGTGTCACTGGACCCTTGCTCTTTTTGGGCTTCCAATCTGGATAAATGGCCGGAGCTAGCCACTTACGCCTTGGAGATCTTGTCATGCCCCGCAGCCAGCGTTCTGTCTGAACGTGTGTTCAGCGCTGCTGGTGGTGTGCTGACAGATAAGCGCACGCGGCTCTCCACTGATAATGTAGACAGACTCACGTTCATAAAGATGAACAAATCATGGATCCGAAACGACTTTTCTACCCCTGTGTCATCCTGGGGAGAGTAAAAGCTTGATGATTGGTTAAAATCACCCTACCAACCGTTTTAAGCTTTCAAATTACTAATCATGTTTATCTGTATCTTGACTGGAAAATAATTTGGGCTTTGTAGCAGTGTGCAGCACTGATCCTATTAGGCCATCTATAATAAGCTTCACCAGATTTAAAATTAAAAATAATTTTTAGCTGCATCTAGCCCGGAAAATAATTTTGGGGCTCCGAGATGCGCAAGACACATAAGTGCCTTCTTGCTGCACTACCTGCAGCATGACCCTCATATTGTCAGAATTCGAAGTAATCATGACTACTGGGTTGCCACACTCTTAGATCCCCCAAACTTTTCGATCAACCTTTTCATTTTAATAAAGACCAAAAAAATGGTCATTTTTGAAATTATAAGCATTAGCAGGTTGTTAGAAACTGAAATCAAACAGTTTTCAACTCAAAACTTTATTCTAGGTGATGTTACATTTTCACATAGGACCCCTTGTTCGAAAGGAGCTTCTGAACTCTCTCGTCCATTGAATTTGTCAGGTTTTGGATGGTTTCTGCTTCAATTGTTTTGCATGAGGACAGAATACCCTCCCAGAGCTGTTGCTTAGATGTGAACTGCCTCCCGCCATCATAGACACTCCTTTTAATGATGCTCCAAAGGTTCTGAATGGGGTAGAGGTCAGGGGAGCATGGGGGTCACACCATAAGTTTGTCCCCTTTTATGCCCATATCAGCCAGAGATGCAGATGTTTTATGTGCAGCATGAGATGGTGCATTATCATGCAGAAAAATGATCTTGCTGTGAAATACACGGTTCTTCTTCTTGAACCATGGCAGGAAGTGCTGTTTGAGAAAATCCACATACATTATGGAGTTCATCTTTAGCGCCTTCAGGGATCCTAAAGGGGCCGACAATCTCTCTCCCCATGATTCCAGCCCAAAACATTACTCCACCTCCTCCTTGTTGGCGCTGTAGCCGTGTTTGCGTGGGGTGTCCATCAACCAGCCATCCTCCACTCCATTCATCTGGACCATCGAGCGCTGCACGGCACTCATCCGTGAACAAAACAGTTTTGAAATCAGTCTTCATGTAATGTTTGGCCCACTGGAGCCGTTTCTGCTTGTGTGAAGTGGATAGAGGAGGTCGACAGGATGGCATATGCACAGCTGCAAACCTCTGAAGGACCCTGCATCTTGTTGTTCGGGGGACGTTGGAGGCACAAGCAGCTTCAAAAACTTGTCTGCTGCTATGACAAGGCTTTTTTGCCGCTGCTGTTTCAACCTGACGTAATTGCCTGTAGGAAAGAGTCCTCAATTTGCCCTTATCAGCACGCACACGTGTGTACTGTGAATCAGCTACATACTTCTTGATTGCCAAGACACTTCATCCTGATCATCGCACAATGTTGATTGTAGTCATGCCTTGACCTAAACACTCCACAATTTGTTGCTTCTCAGCAGCCGACACATCCTTTTTCTTTCCCATTTTGGCAGAAAATGTAGGCTGCTTAATAATGTGAGAGAGCCTTCTTAAGTAGTCTTGCCTTTCATTGGACACACCTGCCAAACTAATTAGCACAGGTGTCTGCAATTGCTTACAGTGATATAAAGAGCCCTGACACACATCACCATCAATGAGTTTAACTGACAAACAAACAAATTCTTCCCTTATCACTCCTAAACACTTTTTGCATAATAATTTGGAACGCGGTGTACATGTGCTTTTCCACAAAACACCAGTGGTTCACGTAGTGAATCTTACAGTTCTAACTTGCCAACCGTGGTCTGTATGGAATTGTTCAATAAAGGGCCCAAAATTAAGATAACATAGATGGGAGAGGTCTCTATGAATAGGAATTCCTAAGTATTTGATACCCTGTGAGGGCCAGGCAAAGGGAAAGTTGGACTGGATGGAATCCTATATGGATTTAGGGAGGGAGACATCGAGGGCCTCAGACTTCGCTGCATTGATTTTAAAATTTTACCATGTAACAAAGTGATCTATTTCAGCCATAACAGCAGGGATGGATATATGTGATTGAGTGATATATACTAGGACATCATCAGCAAATAGAGAGCACTTGTACTCGGTGCCTCCCACCTCAATCCACCTAATATTGGGGTTATGGCGAATTGATGAGAGCAGGTGCTCCGTCACTAGGATGTATAAGAGAGGGGACAGAGGACATCCCTGCCTTGTCCCATTGGTGATTGTGAAAGGTGATGAAAATGTTCTGACGCACCCCCTGGGCCTTGGGACACCCGGAGCCGGACACTTTTTGGTGGATGCTGGTGGTTGTAGTCTTCGTGGCGGCGATCCGCTTCCGTGGCTCAGGGCGGTCAAACCAGTGGCGGAACTATTTATGTGGTTTTGATGTTTAAATGTCCGACTACGCCACCCGTGGATTGCGGTCAGAGTGAACCGCCGCTACAGGGCAGACCGCTAAGGCTGGTGTTGTGGGTGCAGCAGAGCGTAGCATAACTCCCCACGGGAGGAGTATAGCCTCAGGGCAGTGTATGCGGAGGATGGGGGTGATGGTGCAGGGCAGCAGCAGTAACGACACGGAGTCAGTGATGCAGTTCAGGGCCTTTACTCACAGTTCTTATTATCCAGACCACGTCTGCAGGTAACGGCTGCCCACGTCGTACTGTGCTCACCAGGTGAGGGGCTCAGACAACTCCCAGATAACTTTGGAGCGCTTCACAGGACCCCCTTTGTGTGTCCTTTGTCTGGCCTTTCTTACCAACACTTCTGTCCGGCTGCCTCGGGCCTCCTCTTGGTAAACTTGGCGCCAGTTTCCCTGACCCTATGTGGTGCCTTCCTAGCGGGTGGAGCAAGGGGCTGCGCCACATAAAATGTCAGAGCCTCCGGTTTCTAGCTGAGGGTCGTTTCCTGCCTCCACTAGTTCGGGGACCGGTCTCCCCCTTTGGCCTGACCCCTCCACGCAGGTGGATTCGGGCGTGCGGTGGCGACTCGCCCGTCCGCACCCCTGGGATCCCTTCATCCCTTCATTCCTCGTTCCTGGAGCCTTCTCCGCTCCTCTTCCTTCCTTCTCCCTCTTGCAGGCCTGGGCCTCTGTTACTAGGCCCGCCTCCGGAGCAGAGCTCATGCAGAGCCCCTGCTCCCTGCCACTTCTGCTCAGACTTCTCTGCACTGAACTAAGATGGTGCCCACCTTTTATACTCCCTTCTCAATGCACCCAGGAACTGCTTCCTCCCTGCTCCTGCACTGCAGGGTTCCCCTTCCTCAGTGTTCCCTCCCCCCACTCCAGCCAGGGACAGGGACTGTCGTGCCCATCTCAGGGGCATATTGGTCGCCCTGCCCCACGGCAATGTGGTGTAATGCATGCAGGTGTCGGGTCCTGATCCACACTCCATCCTTATCTGAGAGTGAGATATCACACCTCTGGGTGAGGTGCAATACGTCTGTAGCAACCGAGCCCTCGGTGCTACAGTTCCATTTATCTTCAGCCTAGGTGACGTATTGTGATACAGGGCCGTGATTTTGGCTATAAAAGGGTCCCCTAGACCCCTACCCCAAGCTTTTTAAGAGAATCATATATGGCGTGCCAGGAGACTCTATGGAATGCTTTCTCAGCATCCAACGAGAGTATCTACTTACAAATTTTTAACTGCATCTAGCCCAGGAAATACTTTGTGCCTAGTAGCAGTGTCTGCTAGTCAGCGGATTATCCCGGCTGTTAAGCAAGCTACACCACCTGTAGTTTGGACACTTAATTTTTTCAAAGGAAATGCTTCGGGACCACGGGATACTTAGTGAAGAGCATCAGGAGGCACCCCAAGGCATAGGGGCTGGGACTGGCACTAGGATGCCTTGCGGTGGACAGCCGAGCTCGATCCTTAAAAAAGCTTTTAAACTGCAGCAGCTTTAGTGGACGCTACTGGAGCTGGAATTACGCGGCTGCTGGCATGAGACTTGCCCTCCAATAGATCCTTGTAAATGGATTTAAAGTGTATTCATTCAAATTAGAGGGACAATTTAAATTAAAAAGCTTAGAGCTGCCTCCACCACAGGGGGGCTCTCTCGACCCACCAGCGGACAGGCACCAGTATTGGGAGAGGGGGGCTGGCCGTCAGGGTTCACCGCGGCTCTGGCACAAACCCGGCGACACGGAGGTGGCACGGGCAGGAGCGGACTGGCCGTCTCGGCTTCTCACTTTTTGGATTTTAGAAGGGCATGACATGCCTATATCTGTGTCTCCCCCTCCTTTTACTCCTCCACCTCTTTTCTTTTCGCATGACTATATGTACTTGTCACTTTTCCATGTGTTAGTTGTGTCTTCTGAGCAGTTTGTCAGCTTTTGGACACCTTTGAAGGTGTTTTCTATGTGTTTCTATGTGTTTTTGTTTGCCTGCCATTGGTTTTAACGGTGTTCGAAGGTGTTCGACGAACAGTTCGACGAACAGTTCGGCGAACACACGGGTGTTCGACGAACCGAACCGAACTCTAACACTACGGGGGTGGCTCAACACTACTCCTCATTGCTCCGTCTCAGCCAAGGGACTCTCACCGTGGCCCAGTATGCCTTACAGTTCCGTACCCTCACTTATGAGCTTGCCTGGGACAACGAGGCCCTGGTGTCCACCTTCTGGGAGGGCCTTTCCGGTCGGATTAAGGATGAGTTAGCCGGCTGGGACGTTCCTACCACCCTGGATGACCTGGTGTCACTAGCAACCCGGATTGACTTCCGTTTCCTAGAACGTGCTAAGGAGACTACACGGGAGAGAAGATTTCCTCGTCTTGCTCCTGCTTTCCAGGACCCTGCTTCCCAACCTGCAACTCCCCGGGCATGCTCACCCGAACCTATGCAGATCGACCAGACCAAGATGGCCAAATCTCGCCAAGAGACACGCCGAGCCGAGGGGAGCTGTTTCTACTGTGGTGGTAAAGGAGCACCTGATTCGTTCCTGCCCGGTGAAGCCTGGAAACTCCAGTGTCTAGGACCGCTCGGAGAGGTCGTCCTAGGCAAAAGTAAATCCTCTCAGTTCTTAACTTTATCCGTCTCTATTTCCTGTGGAGAGAACCGCTTCTTTGAAACCGCACATCTGGATTCCGGAGCCTCTGGTAATCTCATATCCCAGTCCCTTGTAGAGAAGTATCAGATTCCTACCAAACCTCTGGCCGAACCATTGGCAGTCGCTTCCATGGATGGAAGACTCCTTCCGGTGACCATCTTGCTCGTCACAGAGCCCTTAACCCTGCAGGTGGGAATGCTGCACTCAGAGAGGATTTCCTTCCATGCTTTCTGGACTCTCTCACCCCCGTTTGCTTGGTCTACCCTTGCTACAGAAACATGAACCCGTTCTGAATTGGCAATCCAGTGAGGTGCTCCGTTGGGGGCAGGATTGCCATGAGACCTGCCTGGTTCCGGTTCGCCCGGCTCGATCCCCATCTCCTCCCACTAATTTACCCGGTCTACTGGCACCCTACTGGTCCTATGCTAATGTCTTCAACAAGAAGGAGGCAGAGACTCTGCCACCCCATAGACCATATGATTGCCTATCGACCTGATACCTGGTGCCACTCCACCCCGTGGACGTATCTACCCGTTGTCATTGGCCGAAACCCAGGCCATGTCGGAGTACATCGAAGAAAATCTGGCTAGGGGATTCATCCGGAAATCTTCCTCCCCGGCTGGAGCCGGATTCTTCTTCGTTAGAAAGAAAGACGGTTCACTACATCCATGTATCGACTATAGAGGACTCAACCAAATCACTGTCAAAAACAAATACCCCCTGCAGCTCATCTCTGAGCTGTTTGACCGCCTTAAAGGCGCGAAGATCTTCACCAAGCTCGATCTTCGTGGGGCGTATAACCTGGTCCGGATCCGTCAAGGAGACGAGTGGAAGACGGCATTCAATACCCGGGACGGTCACTATGAATACCGTGTGATGCCCTTCAGTCTCTGTAATGCTCCCGCCGTCTTCCAAGAATTAGTTAATGACATCTTCCGTGACCTCTTATATTCTTGCGTGGTGGTGTACCTGGACGACATCTTGGTCTTCTCTCCGGATCTTCCCTCACATCGGAGGCATGTTCGTCAGGTCCTGCTTAGGCTCAGGCAGTATCACCTATATGCAAAATTTGAGAAATGCCTCTTCGAGTAGTCCTCTCTTCCGTTCCTGGGCTATATTATCTCTAAGACAGGTCTACGGATGGACACTGAGAAGGTCTCTGCCGTCTTAAAGTGGCCCCGTCCGGAGGGGTTGAAGGCGATTCAGCGTTTCCTGGGCTTCGCCAACTATTACCGTCTCTTAATCCCACATTTCTCTTCCCGGACTGCTCCCATCTCTGCGCTCACCCGAAAGGGAGCAAATCCTAAGGAATGGCCATCCGAAGCGGAGGAGGCCTTCCTCTCTTTAAAACAAGCCTTCTCTTCTGCCCCTGTGCTGCACCGTCCGGATTGCAACAAACAGTTCTTTCTGGAGGTTGATGCTTCCTCTTCCGGAGCCGGAGCGGTGCTCACCCAGAAATCTACATCCGGGAGAATGGTAACCTGCGGCTTCTTCTCCAAGCTCTTCTCCTCGTCTAAGTGCAACTACTCCATAGGAGACCGAGAACTGCTAGCCATCAAATTGGCGCTGGAGGAGTGGCGTTACCTGACCACAAAAACTTGGCTTGTCTTCAGAACGCCCTAAGACTCAATCCGCGTCAGGCCCGGTGGTCTTTGTTCTTCGCCCACTTTAACTTTACACTACATTACCGCCCGGCGGACAAGAACGTTAAAGCAGACACCTTGTCCCGATCCTTCCTGTCTTCCGATCAAGAGGAGGAGCCTATGCATATCATCGATCCCTCCAAAGTGATGAATGTGGCCCCCTTGGATCTGTCTCGTCTCCCACCCGGTAAGACTTTTGTAGCGGTTCCGGATCATAAGAAGGTTCTTCTCTGGGGTCATTCATCCAAACTAGCCGGCCATGCTGGCCAGTAGAAGACCTTCCTGCTCATTACCCGGCATTACTGGTGGCCTGCTCTGTGCCAGGATGTGGTAGACTTTGTCACGGCCTGTTCGTCCTCTGCCCGCAACAAGGTTCCCAGACATCTTCCTGCCGGCTGTCTCCTGCCTCTTCCCATACTTGCTGCCCCGTGGCAACACATTGCTATGGACTTAATTACGGATCTCCCTGTTTCTGCCGGTTGTACGATCATTTGGGTGGTCGCTGACCGCTTTTCTAAAATGGCCCACTTCATCCCTCTGCCTCTGACTTCATCCATCACATCTTTCGTCTCCACGGCCTACCCCTCCACATTGTGTCTGATCGAGGGGTCCAGTTCACTTCACGCTTCTGGAGAGCTACGTGTAAGTTGCTGGATGTCACCCTGGATTTCTCCTCCGCTTACCATCCGCAGTCCAATGGCCAAGTGGAGCGTATCAACCAGATCCTTACCAGCTACCTCCGGTACTTCATCAACGCTCACCATACCGATTAGGTAGAGCTTCTACCATGGGCCGAGTTCTCCTACAACAACCACGAGAGAGAATCTTCTACCAAGTCCCCGTTCTTTGTGGTCTACGGTCAACATCCCCGGATTCCGTTTCCCGTTTCCGCTTCAGTGGACAACCCGGCCACGGATTCTCTGGTCAGCGAGTTTTCCACTATTTGGGAGGACACTAGATCCGCACTTTTTCAATCCTCCGAACGGATGAAGAAGCATGCTGATAAGAGACGTCTGGATCCACCTCAATTCCGTCCGAGAGACAAGGTTTGGCTCTCCTCCAAACATGTTCGCCTCAAAACACCCTCCTATAAGTTGGGTCCACGGTTCATCGGCCCATTTGAAGTCCTCAAGCAAATCAACCCAGTAGCCTACAAGTTAAAACTCCCGGCCACTTTACGGATTCCCAACTCCTTCCACGTATCTCTCCTAAAACCAGTTGTGCTTAATTCTTTTTCCAACAATCCAGGTACCTCCCCAGCTCCGGTCTCCGCTGAGGACGTCTATGAGGTAGCGAACATTCTGGCCACCAAGAGGGTAAGAGGAAAAAACTTTTTTCTGGTGGATTGGAAGGGGTTTGGCCCATAGGAGAAAACTTGGGAACCCAGGGAGAACAACCACGCCCCGCTTCTCCTTAAAAAATTTCTTACTGGCCTGAAAAAGAGGGGGCGTAAGGGGGGGTACTGTAGCATCGGCGTCTCTGCCTCCTGCCCGGCAGAGTCGCCGTCCCCCTTACCGCCGCGATCCTGCTCCGGTGTCTTCTGGCCTCCCTGCAGCTGCTGCTGGTGCACGCAGCCTCCCCGGCTCTGTGCTTAGGGCGCGCGCGCGCTCCCTCTTAAAGGGGCCGCGCGCGCCATCTCCTAAAAAGTCCCCGGCCAATGGCCGGAGGACTTCCCCTATAAAAGGCACCTCCTCCAATATGGAGGTGCCCGTGCAAGGTTGTAGCTTTGTGTGTTATACTCTGCTTCAGCCCTCAGGTCCCACTGATAGCCTGACTACCAGTCCAGCCCGCCAGCCAGACTACAAGTCCAGCCTGCCAGCCAGACTACAAATCCAGTCCACCAGCCTGACTACAAGTCCAGTCCGCCTGCTTGTCTACTCTCCAGCCCGACAGTCTGTCTACAGTCCAGTCCGCCAGTCTGTCTATGGGCTCTGTCCGCCTGCTTACCTGGAAGCACCTGCCTGTTACCTGCTGTGCCTACCAGCCAGCCTACCGGAGGGTTCTGCCTGTTACCTGCCGTGCCTACCAGCCAGCCTACCGGAGGGTCCTGCCTGTTACCTGCCGTGCCTGCCAGCCCACTTACCTAGAAGCACCTGCCTGTTACCTGCCATGCCTACCAGCCTGCCTACCTGGAGGCTCCTGCCCGTTACCTGCCGTGCCTGCCAGCCCGCCTATCTGGAGGCTCCTGCTTGCCACCTGCCGTGCCTGCCAGTCGGTCTGCCCGGATCACCCGTCAGCCTGCCTGCCATGCTCATCTGCTGTACCGGTCAGTCCCTGTCTTCTGACCCATGGGAGTCACCTGCTCTCATACAAGGTCGGTCCCCAGAGTAGCACCTGGTCCCTCTGCTCGGTCCTTCCCTGGTCACGGAGTCGATTGAGCTGCCATACGACCTTGGTCGGACCGAGTTGATACCTAGTTACGCCCCTCTGGTCCCTACTTGCACCGCAGCACAGAGGTTCCACCACCCGGATCCGTAACACTGCGGAGCGGCCCAGATGAACCCTTAGATATTTAATAGATGTTTTCGCTATTTGGGATCCCACACATGTCAGCTCGCCTCTCCTTTTTCCCTTCATCATTAAGTAGTAGAATTTCGTATTTCTTTTTATTAATATTAAAACCTGCAAAATCTCCAAATTTCTGTATCAAAGATAGCGTATTCCCTAGATCTTTTCTTGGATCTTTCATAAATAACATAATATCATTGTCAAACAGTGCCGACTTTATCTCCCTACCCCCTATCGGTATACCTTCAAAACTGTCCCCACCATTTAGAACTCTCGATAGTGGTTCTATTGCCAGATTGAATAGCAGAGGCGATAGCGGGCATCCCTGACACGTCCCTTTCTTCAGAGGGAAGATGGCCGATAGAAACCCCGATGTATATATTCTTGTCTGGGGGTTGGAGTAGAGACCCTGAATGAAGGTGTGCATTGCACCTCTCAAACCAATTCCATCCAGTACCTGTTCCAGCCATGGCCTCTGTATGTTGTCAAATGCTTTTTCAGCATCTAGTGTGACCATGGCTGGAAGAGCTCCTATCTGTCCCCCTCTCATCACATCCATAATCAACATGGCCTTCCTAATATTCGTAACGGCGGACCGTCCCTTCACGAAGCCGACTTGGTGGGGCGTAATTATTCAAGGCAAAACCACTGCTAGTCGATCAGCCATGATCTTTGACAGCATTTTTAGGTCTTGGTTAATAAGCGATATCGGTCGGTAATTGGAGGGATCACCTAAGTCTTTGGCATTTTTTGACAGTAATTTGATGTAGGCCAAATTGGCATACTGAGGTAACACCTCTCCTCCCACTATTGCATTAAACCAAGCCGTCAGCACCGGCGATACTTGTTATCCTAGGGCCTTATAAAATTCTCCTACAAACCCGTCAGGTCCCGGGGCCTTGCCATTTCTCAATTCCCCAATCACCGTCTTAACCTCTTCCACCGAGATCTCTGCATTCAAAAGCTCTAGTTCCTGTTCAGTAAAACTTTGCATGTGAGTCTTCTTTAACCATTCCCCTCCCCCTCCCCCTTTCTCTTGTTTTATATCATATAGATTTCTATAGTAATCGCCCAGAATCTTGCTTATTTCCCCAGGATCCGAGGTGGTGCCTCCTGTTCTCTTATTCAGGCTAGGGATTAATGTCAGGGATCTATGTCCCCTTGCCAGATTAGCTAGCATTTTCCCTGCCGTGCCACCGAACCTATTTAGATCTACCTCTTGTTGTGCTCGTGTCATTTGTTTTTTTCTCTCCGCCCAAAGCTCAAATTCTTTTTTTGCTGTTATCCATCTCTCTTTTTTCAGGGTGGAGTGGTCCACCAAAAATGCTGTGTATGCTTCCCTCAAAAGTCTGCTGGTCTTAGTATATTGCTCAGTTGCTCTTCTTTTGAACGTGGACGCATATCCCACTAAGCGCCCTCTCAAAACTGCTTTAGCTGTTTCCCAGTATAGTTGGACATTTAATTCATGTTCTCTGTTAGTTTCTGCAAACTTCACCCACCATTCCTTCAGTATCCTGTGAAAATTCTCCTCTCTAAGTAAAAACGTCGGAAACCGCCACAAGATGTCTGTCCCTCTTTGACATCTATCCTGTATCTTAACGCTGATTGGACTGTTGTCAGATATCACAAGGTCTTCAATCATACTTTCATATGCTCTAGGAATCAGGGGTTCACTCAACCAGATTTGGTCGATACATGACCAACTATCATGTGGATGTGAGTAGTGGGTAAATTCCCGCTCACTTAGATGTTGTAACCTCCATACGTCTTTTAGACCCGAACCCTCCCATGGCATGTCCTTATGTCCGTTGATTCTTCACTATCATTAAAGTCTTTCCTGGTTTTTGTTTCCTGTCTTCCCTGTGGTTAGGAACCCCATTAAAGTCCCCCCCAACTATTATGTGTGTTTCATTATCTTTAGCAATGTTTGTTTCTAATTGTCTAAAAAATTCCTCTTGTTTTGTGTTAGGTGCATATACGTTATGTATGCTCAGAGTACCCGATGGCCCTGTTATCACTAAATGTTGCCACCTTCCCTCCGAGTCATCTTCTTGTAGAATAAGAGAATGATTAAAGTGTTTGCTCATAAGTATCAATGTGCCGGCTTTCCTCCCTTGTGCTGGAGATCCATATATCGGATCCACCCATGTTTTCTGCATCCTGAAAAAGTCTTCTCTCCCCAAGTGTGATTCCTGCAGTAAGGCTATGTCCGTTTTTAGTTTCTTCAAGTGTCTCAGGACCATTGCTCTCTTTCCCGGGGACTTGAGTCCTTTAACGTTCCATGATACGATCTTAACCATAGTCTAGTGGTATGTTGTTCTTATCCTGAAATTTCTGCGAGAGTTTTACAAACCTAATGTCTGATCTTTGGTTGGTGATAGAGCTGCAATTTATCCCTCCCTCCCCTCCCCCAAATATATCAACAACTTCCCCATAAACATATCTGTAATATTTTACATATCTTTTTGTGACTTCCATCATTCTGGCCACACTACTTGCATCCCATAGCCCCTTCATTCTTATTCTTGTGTCTTTCCCCGAGCTCTACCATTTTCAGCCCCCTCCTCTTCCTCCCCCTCCCAATGTCTTAAATTTTAATTTCAGAAAGAAAAGGTAATACGACCTTTCTCGAGATATGTCCAGCGAAGAGCAACATATCATGTGAAATAATAGTAGGAAAAAAAAAAAAAAAAAAAAGGGGGAGAAGAGAAACATATATATATATTTCGTCCGGATCTCTTCCTGCTGTTGAGTCTTAGTCAACACGTAGCAATTTCTTTATCTTTCCCGAGTCTTTTTCAGGGACCTTTATTTGATATCTTGCGAACTCCGACTGGTGATCTTTGTTCCCCAGGCCTATCTCCATCTGCACCTCTCTCGGCCTGTGATCTGTTCCTTGACTCTCTTGGGCTGACGTCATTCCCTCTTCTCGGTCTTTCCCCGGTTTTCTCTCTCTCCGATAGGTATAATCTTTCTGCTTCTATGTGGTCCTTGTAGAACTTGAAGGTACCACCTGGACTCTTCATCTTCAGAGTAGAGGGATATAGAAGTTGAAAAGGTATCTTTTTATGGTATAGGGCCGTGCACACCTTGCTAAATGCCTTTCTTTTCTTCGTCACCTCTGCCGAGTAGTCTCCAAAGACCAAAATCTTGTGTCCATTGATTTGTAGTGTGCGGCGCTTTTCTCTGAATGCTCTTAGAATCTCTTCCTTGTGCTTATAATCCAGGTACTTGGCAATGGCCTGTCGGGTCTTGGATGTGATACTTGTCTCTTATCAGAGTTGATATTGCCTCTTATTCCCTCTTGATCTCTCAGGGGGCCCACACGGTGTGCTCTCTCTACTCGACAGTTATGTTTGATACCTAGTGCCTGGGGTAGCTCGACCTCAAAAATGTTGTCTAGCTGCCATGCCACTACTGATTCTGGGAGGCCCACAATTCTTAAATTGCTCCTCCTGGAGCGTTTTTCCATGTCATCCAACTTGGTACTGAGCGTGTCTGTTAGGTTAGTCAGGGCCCTTATTTGATTTGACATGGACGTTATTACATCCTCTGAGTCTGCTATTTGCTGTTCAGCCTCTTGCATCCTATTGTCCTGCATCTCAAATCTTGCCTCCATCTTAGACAGGGAGGCTTGTATTGCTGAGGTTATGACCTGTTTAATGTCCTGTGATATACGTGATGCGACTTCGCTGGCCATTTTGTCATAGTCTATGATGTACTCATGGGGTTTGTTCCCAATGTTGGCCTTGTGGCTAGTGCCTCTGTGTTTCCCTTTGGGCTCAGAGCTGGTCACTCTATGCTCTGTACCTCCTTCAGCCCAGGCTGATAAGGCTGAATCAGTAGTGCTCTGGCTGTGTTCTCCCTGCCAGGCATTCTCTGCATGAGGAGTTTGCTCCTCACCCCACTCTGCACTAAAGGCCACATTGTTATCTCCCTCATAGTCTTCCATGGTGCCCTCTGTTAGGCAGTCTCCTGCTGTTATATAAGCCTCGTGTGTTGCATCCAGGACTTTCTTTTTATCTCCTCTCTGTCTCTCTTGCCCGTTGTCTGCTGCTCCCCCTTCCTGCCGTGCTCCTCTCTGTTCTCCGGCAGCATCTCTCCTAGGGGGGCGGGGAGTCTTCTCCACCAGCACCATGACACTCTCCTGATGGAGCGATTCATCTCCACGGTTACCGGGGCCATCTCCAGTCCCCGTACTCCGCAGCAAGTACCTGTCCATGCCGGTCACTTCCCCCTCTGCTCCTGTGGGTATTCTGGACCTCTGGATTAGTTGCTTTAATGGCAGGATTTGCAGGAGCTGATTTCCTACACCACTGCTGCAGCCAGGGCAGGAACAGGAAGTCCGACATCCTTCTTTTTGATAGCAGTCAAAAGCCTTCCATCTATGGGGTCTGTCAATTTCTTAATGTGTTGACAATCAACTTTTAGGGCAGCACCAACCAGACGCTGTTCAGAGAGGTGTACTGTTTTCCTTCACTGTATATCTCCATTTAAGAAGGGCCCACAAGGTTTCAATATGGTTTAGGTCAGGTGAGAAAACGGCCATGTCATTATTCTTTCATTTTTAATGCCTTTACTGGCAGCCAAGCAGTGGAATACTTTGATATATGCAATGTGTCATGCCCGCAGGTGGCGCATATGGTTTGTGGACCCACTGTGACACAGAACCGGGCCTGCCTAGGAAGGGGTGTAGCTAAATGGCTACCTGATGTTCACTGGAGCTTCTGTTGGTGGAGACAGGCTGGGCGGCAGGTATCACTCCTAGGCAGTCCCCGATACTGCAGCTGCTCACCCCAGGTTTGAGGTTCACTGACATAGATAAGGACAAGGGCTTAATTAAGACTACTAGGTTCTGGCTCGTCCACAGAATGGTTACTGACATGGATTCAGGGTATGGATACACGGACTATGAGGAGGCACACGTACAGACACACAGGTCTTTGATACGGATTCAGGGACTGGCCACACACGGACCGGGGGATGAGGTTCAAGTGCTGGCCGCACCAGCAACAGTGACTTCAGGTTTAGGACAGGCCGCACCAGGACCAGGGACTTCAGGTTCAGTGTTGGCCACACTGGGTCCAGGGATTCGGGCTCAGGACACTGGCCACACTGGACCAGGGATTTAGCTTCATGCCACTGGCCACACTGGGACCAGAGATTCGGGTTCAGGACACTGGCCACAACGGGCTCAGGGATTCGGGTTCAGGATACTGGCCACACCGGGGCCAGGGGACCTCACAACTTCACTGGTAGAACACCACACTACCTAATGACTTAATGTGTTGCTCGGCACCTCCCTATTGGGTATGGAGCCTATTAAACAAGATGCCTCCCAGATATTGGCTGGAAGCCATCTTGAAAATGTACTGTTATACTAATGCCTCCCAGCCATAGGCTGGGGGCATTTCCTATATGCGCATACTGCCCCTCCAAGAACAGGGAAGCATGCAGGGATGTGGGGCACGTGCACACAGACCAGGAAGCAGGGAACATTCTGGGAATGATGCTGTGGGGCTGGGGCGGTGAGTATGCTTGTGTTCCTGCATGGTGGGGGAAGGAGAGCCATGTGGGGACACCGGCAGCGGTGTTACAATACCCCCCTTACGTCCCCTCTCTCTCAAGCCCACGAGGACTCTCTGCAGAGAAGATGGAGGCCGAAACCTCTTCATGGACTCACGCCACCTCTCTTTAGGAGCAAAACTTCTTCTGTCCACTAGAAGCAAAGTGACACCTCTCACCATCTTCTCAATTAGGACGATTGTTTCCATCAAACCATCCTCAGCATAGGATGAAGTGGGTGTAGTACCAGGAACTGAGAATTGGTAAGTCTCTCTCCTTTCGTTGAGATCAGCTACCACCCTGGAGGATTGAAGGACTAATTGAAGTTCCTCCGCCTGGTTGGGGAATTGCAGAGACTTGGAAGATCCCACCGCCTTGACTTCACCAGAGCACCTAGAAACTGAAGATAATTTCTCTTGGTTCATCTTCAGCCTGGTCTCCAAGAAGTTACATCCACGAGGCGATGAGGTTCCTAGGGGCAGATCATTGGAACAATCGTTGAATTGTCGGATCTGTGTGGGGACATCGCCTCTGCTTCTCTTTCATTAGAGACACCATCACACAGCGAGTCGGCGACTAGCAGACCTGGTGGAGAAGATGGCAACACTGATGACTGATATTTTCTTTGTCTGAGAGCTGCTGGTCTAGTTTACCTAACAGCGAGAAGTCCATGGGTATATCCTGCTGTACATTTTATACATAAATCTCTGGTAGTAGCATGTTGGCAGATGCTTTAATAACAGTATCCACTAGGTCATTACACTGGGCTTCCCTTGACTCTTACTTCCTGTGATCGTGGACTTTGATAATAGCCACTTGCTTAAGTAGCTCTAGATTCCTAAAACACTGCTTAAAACTTTTCTGTTTTTATGCCTACCTGATGACCCAATAAATTCCCTGTTTGTACACATGGGTCCACATTCATGTACCACTCAAAAAAAGATGCCTGGAATCAGTCTAAATGTTTGTTGTCTGATCTTCTGCCATTGTACACATTGCAGCAAGTGCCTTTAGCGCTGCCTCTTTCACTGAACAGGAGAACATCTTCCAAGATGGTCTGTGCATATTTAATTTGTGGACTCCCCTCATCGTAGTACTTGGAGCCAGAGAGTACATCTGTCACCTCTTTTGAACTCTGGAAACAATGTAGCTGGGTTCAGCCCTGTGTACTATTTGATTATTATATTGGCGGGGATTAGTAGAGCTAACTCATGTTTTATATAAATGTTAAATAGCAGCTGAAGCCATTGTTCAGCCACAAGAGCATGCACTTGTTATGATAGAATCTTTAGTACATATCCTTAACGAGTGCTATATGATGTGATGCAAAACCTTTATGTTAAAGGCATGGACAGAAAGAGCCTATTGCGCTTTGATAGCAACCACCCCATGCAACATGATCTGTTCCATACCATGAAGTCAATTGATTAGGATGAGATGGATTGTTTCGTGTGAGGAGAGGGTGGATGCGAGACTGGAACAGATGTGTCATAAGTTCAGAATGAGAAGATACCCTAGTCAGGAGGTCAATAGGTACAAAGGTCAGGCTTTGGGACTAAATCGTGAAGATCTATTAAAGGGTGTTTGCCACAAAAGGGATGCCAAAAGGATACCTTTTGTATCCATGTATAGTCCGGCTAGCGGGCGTATTGGAAGCATCCTGCATAAACACTGGCCCCTTTTACAAAAAGGTCTCCCAAATATACAGGAGTTTGCCTCGTGACCTCTTTTGTTCTATAGGTGTAATAGTAATTTGAGAGATAGATTGGTCAAGTCTGACTTTGGTCCTTCCCGGGTGTCAGTTCAAACCATGCTTAGCACTCCCAGACTGGGTAATTGCCCTTGTCTAGGATGTGCTTGCTGTGGTAATATGATTAAGGGTAAACGCTATACCCTCAAAGAAAGATATACGTGCTCCTCGAGCTATGTGATAAATGTTTTGTCCTGCCCGTGTGGCCTATACTATGTAGGGGAGACCACAATGGAAATCCGGGCAAGGATAAGCAAGCATAAAAGTACCATCAGGACTGGTCTTACTGAATTGCCTGTTCCTCAACATTTTGTTGAGAACATACACTCAGTAAACCAATTGCGATTCAGGATTATCGATATTGTCCAGGTACAGAGGAGGGGTGGAGATAGATTGAAGGTTTTGAAGAGGAAGGAATTGAGATGGATTTTTGAATTGGGAACTCTTCAACCTGGAGGGTTAAATATTGAATATAATTTACAGAATAGCTTAATTTGAACCTTACTCCCTTTGATTCTCCACTCTAGCTCTACATCATCTGGAGTAGGTAGATGTCATAGATCTATTCTATAGAATATGTATATGTGATTTTAACACTTCTTTTCTTTTTCTTCTTTTAGACCAGTTGTTGGGATCGAAGTACAGGGATGAAGACATCGGGCGTTTACCCCTCAAGGGAATATTTATTATTTTTATATAAATCTATATGTTTATATGTAGGCTAAACTATGGCCCTCTCCCCGAACTTTGATCCTCCTATGATTGTCTTATTGTGGAGTTAATTTCTTTGCTTGGCTTTTATGCATTTTTGTACATAGGCATATGTATTATTGCAATAATTATAATGATGCTAGAGCCATTAGGTTGTGTTCCCCCACCCCTATTCCTTGTGGTATTTACCCTAGTGCTGAATGGGAGCGTGGGTAAATAACTGAGCCCACATGACCGCTGATCATGTGGTCTTGGTCATGTGACTGCCCTTTAGTGATGTGGCAGGTCCTGCAGATGCAGCTGACAGGTAGTGTGCGCTTACAATTTATGCCAGTACAATATATTTATATTATATTAATATTTATATTAAATGGAGTTAGGAGAGGTATATACACATAATGTGGGGTTAGGAGTGGTATATATACATAATGTTGGGGGTTATTCTAGCAATAAAATGTGCAATTAGACCAATAATGTACGCTGTTTGTGCAAACATGATGGGATCATAGGTCACATGGGTGCGGTCATGTGATCGCTTTCATGTGATGTGGCAGGTCCTTCTGGTGTGATCTGATTGGAGTTCATGCATATGCTTGTGGACATACTCCTTTGGTGCCTATCCATACACCTTTGGTGATTGGTCTGGAGAACTTCCATACTTATGACCCCATATGAAGTGATTGGTGGGTGGTTGCTTAGATATCGTAATGCCAAGCCTGATAGGTGAACTGAGGTACAATACATATGTAAATAATGGTCTAATAGATTTGTTTTTGAGTAAGATTGTATTTTATGAATGTCGTAATTAAAATAATCTCTGTGTTAATGTACGGATCTATGTTTTTTGTACTATATTCTAATTATCTAATCATTATTGATGTGGGGGTTGAACCTTTGCAGTGATTGGTGAGATATTGTGAACCACACTACATAAGGACGGCCCCGTGTTTTTTCACCTATACTTGACAAAGACCCACACAGGGTCGAAATGTTGTGTGTTTTGGGATGGCGGAATAAACACCTCTTTTGCAATTAAACACCCTGGCATGGACGCTGTCTTTTACTTTTGTGTGATGCAAAACCTAATCAACTTCTAGTTACGTAAATAATAGGAAAGCTTTTCCTTATTTCCTTTGTGAGGGTGGCTAGCAGTTGTTTATGTTAAAAGAGAAGCATGAGGGGTTGAACTAACATTGACATCAACACATAGTAATACAAATTGTTAATTATGGGCCATTCATTCATCATTCATACTAAGATGTTCATGAGTACTCAGAAAAAAACTGTAAAATCTAGATCAAAAGAAAAGAAAAACACAATGCAAACAAAAAACATTCTAAAAATTACTCTACTAATCTGAATAATCAGTGTTGAAAACATTATTCTTTAAAGCAATTAATATAAGATGTCCATGATGGCATAGTTTATGTTTTTACTTCTCATATTCCATGCATTGTCCTGGCTTTGTCTGGACAAAGCACCCAACCCTCTATCAACTCAGTTCTAGCTATCAACCTATTTTCCACCTCCCCTTTATTATCAATACTTACAATTTAATTTGTACATAGTAGCTTAATCTTTCCTTTTAAATTCTGTCCTATGCATGGCTTTATTAACAATTTACAACACATATGCTAACTTTCAATATTTCTAGTTCAGATTATCGCAATGATTAAAACACACAGATATTGCATAAACATTAGGGCAAGAAAAGCAACAGGGTATCATTCCATTTAAACATTTGAAAATTAATCTCAAGTATACTAGACCTTGAAATCATTGTCACAAGAACCATAAAACCATAAGCAACTGAATATACTGTATGTATCATATATTCATAAGAGAAATATTACTTATTGTAGTCTGCTCCCCAATCTTCTGTCCGGGCAGGTTGAGAATTGTTCAACATTAAGGTCATATTCTTGCTTGCAGATTCAAGTTTTCTGCCTAGTGCTACATATTTGTGTTCACCCCTTTCCTAGGCACATGGTTTAGAAATCCAATCCCGCAAGTCTAGGTAAGTTGGAAGTTGGGCCTGGAGGCAGAGATGAAACATTGGGGACTGGGTCTGTTCGTGAAGGTGGTGCATTGGGAACGGGGTTAGGTGATGTTTCATAACCTTCCTTCTTCTCCTTCTCTTCAGATCTAAGGATACTCAGTCTAAAGAAAGATTCATGTGCACCATTCATAGACTTGTGCTAAACTCGGCTGGGCCTCCCACCAGGTCCAAAAGCAATATAAAAGTTCAGGAAAGCCAAGGCACAAAAGCAGGAGGCTCTTGATTAAAGCTTGTTCTTTATTCCATGTCAGTTAAAAACATCACAGGAAATGTTTCGGCCATAATTGGCCTTTTTTAAAGCACTCAAAGGTTTCATACAGCTCTAGATGTCATCTAGCTGTATGACACAATTCGGTGCCTATAACTGCCTGACTAAATTTGGTGCCAAACTAACTATGTTTGTGTGCACACTAGCCAATACTCCCAGCATGATCACTGTGGTGGAGCCTGGACTCAGGACTTACCAACCTGGATTTGGTCACTGTAATGATGCAAAATTATGTCTGGCCGATAGCTGCATGGTTGAGAGGAAAGTAGCGATTCACCATCTGATGCATGATACCAACGCTGACTTGTGGGAGGGCTCTCCAGATGTATCACTGATACCAGCTGCCGGGGCTTTTGTCTCCACTGCTTACTGTAAATGTTTCCAAAACAACCTTCTCCCTTATTGGAGTAACTGGATCGGGATGATGTCCTCCACTACTGGAGTGGTTTCCTTCTCACCAGGTCATACTGCCCCCAAGGATGGCATTAGAGGAAGAGCCACATGTCCTTTCTCTTTCAGCTCTCACTCTCCTCTCTCCCAAGATGGCTCTGCACCCATTTCCTGTTGAGCACTTCCTCCTGACTGAGCCCCGTCTGGTGCTGTCAAAATGCAGTTCAAACCAGCAGAGCCGAGTCCATTTAACATGGCACAAGCCTCTTCTCACTGAATTGGGTATCTACTGTATATGTATATATGTCCTGTACACAAGTTCCTGCAAGAGTAATAGAGGAGTTATAGAGGAAATAGTGGAATCTTGTGGCCGGTGGTTAGTACTGCGGACAACTAGTGTTCTCAATGTTCATACAATGCAATGCCATATACATTTCCATTGAAACAGAACAGCAGCTGTAAACTGCATGTTAGTGTATGCAAACAGTTAATGGTGGGTGGCAGTCAACGACATATTCCCCATTACTTCACAAGACATTAACCCCTTACTCGTGCTAACATGGTCAAAGCCATTTAAATTTGTTTGATATTTGTCTGTTACTAAGCTTCAAATAGCCCTACAAAGACATCTTGTAAAACTATGCAATTCTCGCAGCCTGTAACTGCCACCAGATGGAGCATACGGCATACTGTGCCATTATTTAGTTTAACATATAAATAAAATTCAGCAATTACCTATGTTTAAACATCAATGCTACGGGGTTTGGAAATCTTTATTAACTAAAAAGGACTTTGGCCACTAAAATTAAGAAATCAATGAATGAATAAAGGATTTTGAGTCTCTTTAGATTTAGAAAAATAGAATGATACTTACATATACAATAGATATAAAAAGTACACACACCCCTATTAAAATGTAATTTTTTTCATGCAAAAAAAATATTCAAGAAGAACTTTTAGATATAAATTAAGAACTTTTATACCTGCAATGTCACCTATAATCTGGACAATTCAATTGAAAAAAAAATGTAAATCTTTTTGGGAGGAAAAAGAAATAACTAAGACAATATGGTTGCAAAATATGCACACTCTTAAACTAATACTTTATTAAAGTAACCTTTGCATAAATGATAGCATTTAATTTTTTGGGGGTAAAAGTCTATCAGCATGGCCCATCTACAATTGGTGATCTTTGCTCAGTCTTCCTTGCAGTAACGCTCCAAATCTGTCAGATTACCAGGGCATCTCCTGTGTACAGCGCCCTCTTCAGGTCAACCAACATATTCTCAATTGGATTAAGGTCTGGGTTCTGGCTGGGCCTTCTCAAAACTTAGAGGTATGCTTAGGGTCATTGTCGGGCTGAAAACTAAACTTTATATGGAGATAATCAGAATTACTTTAAATGATGGCATCAGTGTACTGATTACTATTTAACATGAGTGTAAATATGATTGGCTAACTGTAAATACAATAACATATATATATATAATATATATATACAAGGATGTTCACATGTATGGAATCGCATTATCTTAGTTTTGTTGTTCATATTTTCTTCCTCAAAATGATTTCAGTTTGTTTCTAAATGGATTTGTACAGATTTTGGGTGACAATAAATGTAGAAAAAGTTCTGAACGAATTCTTCTTGGTTTGATTTTGTTTTACATGGAAACAATCTGGCATTTAAACAGGGGTGCATAGTGGTTTTTATTATTCAACATAATACCCAAGTGCTTGGATGGCTGCAAACCTCATGGTGTTGTTAACAGTCCACAACAGGAACAAAGTCACAAGACAGCAGTTTTTATATTCCAATCAAGTTTACTCAGAGGCTCATATACATTTCACCACAGTATTAGCACCGTTTTGAAACAATATAACACTGTTTGCTCAAACAACAACAATAGGTTTTCTGGGAAAATTTCCTGTTTGTACAGCTTTTTCACAACTGCTTGGTCTTTCCTTACCTCCAGAAGATTCCACTCATTTAGCATGGTCAGTCGCCACAGTCACCCTGTTTGTAAAGACTCCATATAATATATGAGTTTCACTTTTTGTATTGAAGAACTGAAATAAATTAACTTTTTGGTAATATTCAAATTTAGTGAGATGCACCTGCACGTGTCCAGATAATACATTAATAATGCAGCATGAAAACGTATATATAAGAGCTCAGCAGTAACACTGTGCAATAAAGGGCCATGTGCACATAGGAAAAACATCATATCGGAATGAAGACCCCATGTGTATTGCCACAGGAGGAGACTTCCTCAGGGGTCAGGAGCTTTTCCTATGAGCCAATTTATCTGTGTGACTATGCAAATGGACTTCTATTGCACAGTGTTATTGCTGACCTCTTTGATATTCTTTCTAAGCTGCATGATTTATGTATTATCTGTACATGTGTGTTGCACCTCTCTTCATTATTGAAAACAATTTGACCTTACCTTAGGGGTAGTGACTATTCATATCAATTTCAGATATTCATTATATTTATTATATTATTATTTACATGGGTTTATTGGTTATCATGCCAGTGCCAGTTTTTGGACTAGGAAACAGGTTTAGGCAAATTGGCACATTTTTAAATGTTTTTATGTGACTTGTCAAGGTTTTTTGTGTTTGTTACGTAATAAATTACATATTAATGATTTATATACTTAACATTAGAAAGTAAAGCCAATCGTTCATACAGGTTTTAACTCTTTTCTTTTTGCTTTTGTACTATATGCCACATTTTATATACTGGAAATCTTCTCTTTCTTTGTTATCCCCATTTGAAACACCAATTGAGCCTATTATAGCTTGATAGCAAAGATTGAAGGTTTTAATTACAAAGGCTGTTAACAGTGCAGTCAACTTGTAAAAACACCTGTTTCCTAGAAAATCTCACTGCAAACCTCACCCTATTTTCTGAGCCTGTAGTATCACTTTTGTTCTATTTCTTCCAGTTTACTGACGTAGCAGCACCCTCTACCTCCATATGTTTCCAGATTTTGCTGTTGCAATGACTTGTTTTTAGAAATGATTCAGCTTTATTTTAGTGGAAAATAAAAAAAACCCGAACTCCTACAGAATTACCCAAGTAGAGCTTTGAGGATGTTTTTGGCAGACATGGATTGTGAGTAATCTAAATGAGTCGTTTTCCATTTTACAGCAGGAGAATAAATAGGACATTATGATCTAATAATCATATGTATATTTTTATTTAGCCTTTTGCACATCGTACAATTGCAATAAAAAAGTGTAATGCAAAATCTAATTCTGCTCTATTATATTTAATATGGGCAGCATATGTGTGATATATTGTTATACGAAATGTTTTATAGAATGTACTAAACTGAACAAAAAATAGAAAATCAGCCTATCATATACCATAGCATGCCACAGGATGCTTCCACTGAATAAGAGCAGAAAGACGCTAACTAGCAACAGTTCTCGCTCTGCTGAATTCCCATGTAACATAAATTGCTAATCATCTGAATAGCCACCATGTGCTACTGCATTTCCTTTGCAGCGGATGTATGACAAATTGCAGCCTTCCCAAAAACAATAAGCTGTTCACTAGAAGTTTAGCTACTTCCATAGTAAAGCAGCACTCCCATAAAAGTTTTTATATTCTTTGTCATAGAAAATATAAAAAATCTCTGAAGTCACTCACCCACTCCCTACTTTTCCCTGTCATTTGCAATCTGAGCTGACACCTAGATGTAGGATTGTACAATAGACCCAGTTGAATCCTTCTAAGCTCTATGCAGAAACAGGAAGTCTATTTTCTCACTCTCCAGTCACTGCAAAAGTCCCTGGCAGGGGTAGAGGAGGGAGCAGGTGGGTCAGGAGTTGAAAAGGGGAATGATTTATGCAAGGAAAAGAGACTTCATGCTTTTACATAGAGCAAAGAAAAGAGAAGAATTTACTTGGTCGAAAGGCAAAATGAGCAATGGTAAGCACACAGAGCTACAGTTGAAACTAGCAGTTTACATACAGTATATAAAAAGACACATACGTATGTTTTTCTCGATATCTCACATGAAATCAGAATAAACCTTTTCTGTTTTAGGTCAATTAGGATTACGATCATTTTCAATATTTGCCAAATGATAGAATAATGAGAGAGAGAGAATGTTTTAAGGCATTTTTATTACTTACTGCAACGTCAAAAGTTTACATACATTTCATTAGTATTTGGTACCATTGCCCTCAAACTGAATGACTTGGGTCAAACATTTGGGATATCCTTCCACAAGCTTCTCACAATAGTTGGTTGGAATTTGGGCCCATTTCTCCTGACAAAACTGGTGTAACTGATCCAGGTTTGTAGGTCGCCTTGCTCGCACCTGCCTTTTCAGCTTTGCCCATAAATTTTCAATAGGATTGAGATCAGGACTTTGTGATGGCCGCTCCAAAACATTGACTTTGTTATCCTTAAGCCACTTTGTTACCATTTTGCCAGTATGCTTTAGGTCATTGCCCATTTGGAAGACCCATTTCCGCCCAAGCTTTAACTTCCTGGCTGATGTCTTGAGATGTTGCTTCAGTATTGCCACATAATTTTCTTTTCTCATGATGCCATTTATTTTGTGAAGTACACCAGTCTCTCCTGCAGCAAAACAACTCCACAACATCATGCTGCCACCCCCGTGTTTCACAGTTGGAATGGTGTTCTTAGGCTTCCAAGCTTCTCCCTTTTTCCTCCAAACTTAACGATGGTCATTATGCCCAAAAAGTTCAATTTTAGTTTCATCAGTCAACAGAACATGTCTCAAAAAATTAAGGTCTTTGTTTGTGTGTGCATTTGCAAACATTAATCTGTCTTTTTTATGTTTCTTTTGGACTAATGGCTTCTTACTGGCAGAGTGACCTTTCAGCCCATGTTGATACAGTACTCGTTTCACTGTGGTTATTGACATAATCTTACCAGCTTCCACCATTACCTTCACAAGGTCTTTTGCATTTGTCCTTGGGTTGATATGCACATGTTGGACCAAAGCATGTTCATCTCTGGGACACAGAACCCTTCTCATTCCTGAGCGGTATGATGGCTGGACATTCCCATCTTGTTTGTACTTGCGTCTAATTGTTTGTACAGATGAAAGAGGCACCTTCAGGTACCTGTACCCAAGGATGAGCCAGACTTGTGCAAGTCTACAATTCTCTTATTGATATCTTGGCTGATTTCTTTACACTTTCTCATGATGCTACACAAAGAAGCAATGTGTTTCAGGTGTGCATTAAAATACATCCACATGTGTGTCTCTAATTAACTCAGATGTTGACAAAAAAACTATCAGAAGCTTCCAAACACATGATATCAACATATAGGCAGTCCAGAATTGTTTAAAGGCACAGTAATCTTAATGTATGTAAACTTTTGACTTTGCAGTAAGTAATAAAATTGCCTTAAAACATTCTCTCTCTCTCTCTCACTATTCTGGCATTTGGCAAATATTAAAAATGATGGAAATCCTAATTGACCTAAAAAGGGAAAGGCTTATTCTGATTTCATGTCAGATATTGAGAAAAACATACATATGTGTCTTTTTATATAGTGTATGTAAACTTCTGGTTTCAACTGTATATAATATGATGATTGCAATATTTTAAGAAGATAAAAACTTTGATGGGAATGCTTCGTTAAAGTGGGATATCTATGATAAAAGGTCATTTTCAAAAGTGATTATGGTGGTAGAAAATGTAAAAGGAGAACTCTTTTCAACATATATTTGTCCATTACAATCTTTAAGTATATTCACATAAGGAGATTTTCCTGTAATACATGACAAGGGTGTAAATAAAGCCTAACATATGAATACCCAGTATTTAACCATTGTAATTAATCCTGAACCAGTGTTGTCTAAAAACTAAAAATGTATTCACTCATTAGCAATACCCTGTCGCGCCTCTATACTGCTGCATAGGTACACTTTTGGTCTTATAGGGTGCTTGACTGCTGCAGCCAATCACTGGTCACAGTGGTGATAACTTATGAAGCAGATATAACATGCCATGCAACATAAATTGAGTTATTACCATGAATAATGCCACCTGCTGCTACAAATCTTGCCTTCTTGTCTTTATCTTTCCTTCAAATTATGTTACTTCCAGATTCAGACTGCTCTGTATTATTACCCTGTGATGAACATCCCCTTGGTAAAGACTATGATAATTAACACCACATAAAAAGGCTCATATCTCTTGAACTGTATGGCAAATGTAAGAAAAAAATACTGAGGGAAGCCACAGGAATAAAATAAGAGCAAAGACTGGCCCCTTTTAATCTGTTGACAGGTCCTCTTTAAAAGTTTCCCTTCTAACTGTGACCTAGTAATGACTATTACAATAATGTGAATAAGGCCATAGCCCCACTATCAGTATTTGGTCAGTATTCGGTCAGTATTTTTTATCAGGAGTGGGAGCCAAAACCAGGAGTGGGTCATAAATGCAGAATTTGTGACTTGTTTCTATTATACCTTTTCTCTGATTGTTCCTCACCGGGTTTTGGCTCCCACTCCTGAGAAAAAATACTGACCGAATACTGACCAAATACTGATAGTGGGGCCGTGGCCTTAAAGGGGTTTTCCCACAAACAAAAGTTTATTGTAATCCATGGCTGTGTCTGACCGTGTACGGAACATGGTCTGATCATACCACAGCTCCTGGACAGGGGATGAAGCAAAAGACAATACAGACATTACAACAGGGGATCGCACAGGATTCATTTTGTGAGGTAAAATATTGTTTAAAAACAGGCAGTGAAATGTTTTACCTCAAAAAATGAATCTTCTGTGATCCCCTGCTGTAATGTCTGTACTCCCTTTTGCTTCCTCCCCTATCCTGGAGCTGTGGTATGTTCTGTACATAAAAACGCCAACTCATTCCGCAAAAAACAAGCCTTCACATGACTCTGTCAGACAAAATATGGAAAAATTATAGCTGTCAAAATATGGCAATGCAAAAACTAGATTTTACCAAAAAATGCATCTTTTAGTGTGTGACAGCTGTCAATCATAAGAATCCAATATGACTCTGGTATCGCTGCAATCGTACCGACCCAAAGAATAAAGTCGTCTAAACACTTATACCGCACGAGGAACGGAGTAAAAAATAAACGCTAGGGTTAGAGTTAGGGTTGTGCTAGGGTTAGGGTTGGGGTTGGGTTACGGTTGGGCTAGGGTTGGGTTAGGGTTGGGGTTAGGGTTATGGGTGGGCTAGGGTTATGGTTGGGGTTAGGATTAGGGTTTGGCTAGGGTTAGGGTTTGGGTAGGGTTGGGCTAGGGTTAGGATTGGGTAGGGCTAGGGTTAGGGTTGGGCTAGGGTTAGGGTTAGGGTTTGGGTAGGGTTTGGGTAGGGTTAGGGTTGGGCTAGGGTTAGGGTTGGGGTTGGGGTTAGGGTTGGGCTAGGGTTGGGATTTTTTTCAAAAGTAAAAAAAAAAAAGATGACGATATGGTGACTAGTGTTGAGTAGAAATGAGCGGTGTTCGACTAGAACTGTTCACCAATCTCAAATTCGAGCTGTTTAGGGCGGTGTTCGAGTCGTTCGACGAACTCGAGCGATTTGCAAAAAATTTGGCTGTTCGAGGTTATGTTCGATAACTCAGGGGCGGAACTACCGCCCGTGCAGCCGGTTCATTGAACGGGGGCCCCGAGGGATAGGGGGCCCCTCCAGCCTCCAGCAGGGCCGCCATCAGGGCATGACTGCCCTGACTCCAGTATGGGGCCCGGCCGGTAGGAGCCCCCTCGGAGCCCCCCTCTTGTGCGTCTCTCTCCTCATGGGGCCCCCGACCCCATGCAAAGCGCCGGGTCCAGGACATCTCATAATTCCTCTGACTTCCGGTCATGTGACGGCGCCGTCACATGACCGGAAGGCAGGAGAACCTGGTGTCAGCGATTTGGACGAGCGCCAGGATTCTGCAGGGATCGCATGGGGGTAAGTATAACAAGTTTTATTTTTTTTTAAATACAATTAACTAGGAGTGGGGGGAATGGGAGATGCACATGGGGGGAGGGGAGAGATGAGAGATGCACATGGGGGAGGGGAGAGATGAGAGATCCACATGGGGGGGAGGGGAGAGATGAGAGATGCACATGGGGGGGAGGGGAGAGATGAGAGATGCACATGGGGGGGAGGGGAGAGATGAGAGATGCACATGGGGGGGAGAGGAGAGATGAGAGATGCACATGGGGGGGAGAGATGAGAGATGCACATGGGGGGAGGGGAGAGATGAGAGATGCACATGGGGGGAGGGGACAGATGAGAGATGCACATGGGGGGCAGGGGAGAGATGCACATGGGGGGAGGGGAGAGATGAGAGATGCACATGGGGGAGGGGAGAGATGAGAGATCCACATGGGGGGGAGGGGAGAGATGAGAGATGCACATGGGGGGGATGGGAGAGATGAGAGATGCACATGGGGGGGAGGGGAGAGATGAGAGATGCACATGGGGGGGAGAGGAGAGATGAGAGATGCACATGGGGGGGAGAGATGAGAGATGCACATGGGGGGAGGGGAGAGATGAGAGATGCACATGGGGGGAGGGGACAGATGAGAGATGCACATGGGGGGCAGGGGAGAGATGCACATGGGGGGAGGGGAGATATGAGAGATGCACATGGGGGGGAGGGGAGAGATGAGAGATGCACATGGGGGGAGGGGAGAGATGAGAGATGCACATGGGGGGGAGGGGAGAGATGAGAGATGCACGGGGGGGTGAGAGATGCACGGGGGGGATGAGAGATGCACGGGATGGATGAGAGATGCACGGGGGGGATGAGAGATGCACGGAGGGGATGAGAGATGCACGGGGGGTGGATGAGAGATGCACGGGGGGTGGATGAGAGATGCACGGGGGGGGGTGAGAGATGCACGGGGAGGATGAGAGATGCACGGGGGGGATGAGAGATGCACGGAGGGGATGAGAGATGCACGGGGGGGTGAGAGATGCACGGAGGGGGATGAGAGATGCACGGAGGGGGATGAGAGATGCACGGGGGGTGAGCTGCACATGGGGGGGTGAGAGATGCACATGGGGGGGGTTATGTTTACATAACTTTGTTGCCTTATGAAAGGCGGGGGGGGCCCCCAAAAATTTCTTGCACAGGGGCCCACTACAGTCTGTGTCCGCCCCTGCGATAACTGTTCATGCACCATAAGCGTGTCCTGCATGTCTGGAGCTATTTAGAGCACCAATCATGCAGGGATTGTCTGCCATTCACTGTAATGCCACAGCCATGGTGGTTGTGACATTACAGAGGTTGCCCAAATCGATGGGAACAGTGCTCACAGTGAAACATGAAAAGCCGGCAATTCAGCAGCGGCATACACCGGTACCCGACAATTTAGAACAGAAAGAATAGAGCATCAAACATAGATTAGATAGATAGAAACATGTCAAGTCACATATATAAGAAGTACAGTGACAGTGTTGGTTACTGTACTTGTCATTTAGTGTTAAAGGATTTATTAAAAAAAATAATAGTGTTTTCATGCACCGTCTCTTTAAAAAAGCCGGCCGGCAATTCAGCATCTGTACCCGACAATTTAGAATAGAAAGAATACACTGTGTTCCAAATTATTATGCAAATAACATTTTCTCATATTTTCCCAAATTACCTATATGAATTGCAGTCATTGTACAAACTTATGATGTGGCCCCCATGCTCCCCTGACCTCAACCCCATTGAGAACCTCTGGAGCATCATCAAAAGGAGTGTCTATGATGGCGGGAGGCAGTTCACATCTAAGCAACAGCTCTGGGAGGGTATTCTGTCCTCATGCAAAACAATTGAAGCAGAAACCATCCAAAACCTGACAAATTCAATGGACGAGAGAGTTCAGAAGCTCCTTTGGAACAAGCGGTCCTATGTGCAAATGTAACATCACCTAGAATAAAGTTTTGAGTTGAAAACTGTTTGATTTCAGTTGGTAATAACCTGCTAATGCTTATAATTTCAAAAATGACCATTTTTTTGTTCTTTATTAAAATGAAAAGGTTGAAAACTCTGCTGTGCATAATAATTTGGAACATGCATTTTGAGTGCAGTTTGAGTTTTTTATTTTTTAAAAAAATATACTGTTATCATAGGCAGTTTGTACAAAAACCTTTCAATTGTACTCTAATAGTTATTTGACTGGAAAATTACAATGACTGCAATTCATATAGGTAATTTGGGAAAATCTGAGAAAATATTATTTGCATAATAATTTGGAACACAGTGTAGAGCATCACACATAGATTAGATACATAGAAAAATGTCAGTCACACATATAAGAAGTACAGTGATAGTGTTGATTACTGTACTTGTCATTTAGTGTTAAAATAAAGGATTTATTAAAAAAAAAATTGGCGTGGGGTTCCCCGTAATTTTAGTCTCTAGCGGAGGTTAAGCAGACGGCTGGGGCAGATGTTTGAAGCCTGGGAAGGGAGTAACACCCACGGAGCTTCCCAGGCTACTAATATCATCCCCCAGCTGAATACCTAACCTTACTAGCTATTAAAATGGGAGACCCCCAAAAAAATGACGTGGGGTCCCTCCTATTTTAATAGCTAGCAAAGGCTACGCAGACAGCTGGGGGCTGATATTCTGATATTAGTAGCCCAGGAAGGGTGCCATGAATATTGGCCCCCTCCCAGGCTAGAAACACCAGCCGTCAGCCACCCCAGAAATGGCACATCCATAGGATGCGCCAATTCTGGCACTTAGCCTCGCTCTTCCCACTACCTTGTAGCGGTGTCAGTGGGGTAATAGGGCTGGGGTTGATGTCAGCTTATAATGCCAGCTGACATCAAGCCCAGGTTAGTAATGGAGAGGCGTCTATAAGACACCCCCATTACTAACCCCATAGTCAAAGTTAAAAAAAAACACAAACACCCAGAATAAAGTCCTTTAATTGAAATAAAACACAATTCTTTATTGTTCTAAATTAAACCATACTTACCATCACGCCCATTCCAGCTGAAGCCAAAGTCTTCTGCAATAAAAGTAAAATAATAAACCAACATCATCCTTACCTTTCCATGGTTCCCACGACGACTCCAGCTCTGCTACATTCACATGACAGGTTGGATCGCAGCCGAAAGCTGCCATCCAGCTTGCCATGCCACAGACACTGAGAAGAGCAGGCATGCTTTCGCTCCTCAGTGTCTGGCTGTGATGGCATAAAGATGAGCCGAGGTCATGTCCAATGAACTCAGCTCACCTCATGCACATCACTGACAGCGTGGGAGAATTCTCCTGCGCTTGCAGTGAGCGTGAGAGAATTCTCCTGCTGAAGCGCTGAGAGCAGGAGAATTTTCCCACGCTGTCAGTGACGTGCATGAGGTGAGCTCATGTCCGATGAACTGAGCTCACCTCATGCACGTCACTGACAGCGTGGGAGAATTCTCCTGCGCTCAGTGCTTGATCAGGAGAATTCTCCCACGCTGGGATGGCATTGAGATGACAGGCTGGATCGCAGCTGAACAATGCCATCCAGCTTGTCATCCTTCAGAGACACTGCAGAGCGCAAGCATGCCTGCGCTCTGCAGTGTCTATGAAGGATGACATGCTGGATGGCAGCGCTCAGCTGCGATCCAGCCTGTCATCTCAATGCCATCCCAGCGTGGGAGAATTTTCCTGCTGAAGGGCTGAGCGCAGGAAAATTCTCCCACGCTGTCAGTGACGTGCATGAGGTGAACTCAGTTCATTGGACATGAACTCAGCTCATCTGGATGCTGTCACAGCCAGACACTGAGGAGCGCAAGCATGCCTGCGCTTCTCAGTGTCTGCGGCATGGCAAGCTGGATGGCAGCTTTCGGCTGTGATCCAGCCTGTCATGTGAATGTAGCAGAGCTGGAGCTGTCCTGGGAACCATGGAAAGGTAAGGATGAGGTTGTTTTATTATTTTACTTTTATTGCAGAAGACATTGGCTTCAGCTGGAATGTGCGTGATGGTAAGTATGGTTTAATTAAGAACATTAAAAAATTGTGTTTTTATTTCAATTAAAGGACTTTATTCTGGGTGTTGTGTTTTTTTAAATACTTTACTAGAAATTCATGGCGGTCATGTCTAATATTGGCGTGATCCCATGAATTTCGGGCTTAGGGCCAGCTGATAATGCCAAGCTGGCCCTAACCCCTTTATTACCCAGTGAGCCACCGCACCAGGGCCCTGGATCAGTTGGGTACAGCGCCAGAACATGGCACTTCTATGGACGCGCCATTTTCTGGGGTGGCTGAGGACTACAATTTGCAGCGGGGGGGGGCAGAAATCTTGGGCCTCCCTGCGCTGCGGATTCCAGCCCCCAGCTGCCTAGTTATACCTGGCTGGACACAAAAATAGGGCGAAGCCTCACGTATTTTTTTTTTAATTATTTCATGAAATTCATGAAATAATTAAAAAAAAAGGGCTTCCCTATTAGAGATGAGCGTTGTTCTACTCGAACTGTTCGCCAATCTCAAATTCGAGCTGTTTTGGGCGGTGTTCGAGCCGTTCGGCGAACACGAACAATTTGAGAAAAATTCGGCTGTTCGAGGTTATGTTCGATAACTGTTCGTGCACCAAAATCATAACTGGATTTTTTCTCAGTAATGATGAAAATTAATGTTAATACGCAGTTTGAGTGTACAGCGGGGTGGGGGGAGGGGCAGGGGATGGATCTCTGCAGGAACAATGAAGATCTCCATTTTTTTTTTCTCTTTCCCGCATTTACAGTGGGGAGGTGCAATCTGTCAGCCTATCAGCAGCGCACACACGGAGCGAAGTGCTTTTTTTCACACAAGCAAGGGCATGTGTCATTGGCAGTGTATGTCACATGTCCTTGCCCTATAAGACCAAGCCATTTTCCCCGTCGCCACCATTTTCTCACTGCTGCAGCTGCGTGTTAGACGGCACCGCTGTTGCTGTGTGCGCTATACCTTGTTAATTTCAAGCCAATTTTCGCACAAATCTACAGATAGCTTGGGAGTAGGGAATAGTTGTGATTGCAGTCCTTTTAAGGACTAGGTTACAGCATTTCCTACGACTTTTATCAGGCAGGTCTGTGCTCTTAAATAGATAGATTGTGGGAGTAAAGACTAATTGTAATTGGAGTCCTTTTCAGGACTAGGTTACATCAGTTCCTATCAGTTTTTGCCAGGCAGGTCTGTGCCAGTGCTGTGCAAGTTTTTTTCGCAGCATTTGGCTGAATCTAGCAAAGCTAATCCTTTTTAGCCTATTGCAGAGTGTGTTAGTCAGTGGAGTAGCCTATCTGTGTTGCAAGATATACCACCTGTGTATAGAATACCAATTTTTTTACTGCACCTAGTGAAGTAAAATCTTTTGGGCATAGCATCATTCTATTAGTCCATCTATACTGACCTCCATCAGGTTGCAAATTGAATATAATTTTTTTCTGCATCTAGCTCTGAAAAAATATTGGGCTTCTAGCTGTGTGTGGGACTTGTTGTATTAGTCCATCTATACTGACCTCCATCAGGTTGCAAACTGCATATATTTTTTTCTTCATCTACCTCTGAAAAAATATTGGGCTTCTAGCTGTGTGTGGGACTTGTTCTATTAATCCATCTATACAGACCTCCATCAGGTTGCAAACTGAATATATTTTTTTCTGCATCTACCTCTGAAAAAATATTGGGCTTCTAGCTGTGTGTGGGACTTGTTGTATTAGTCCATCTATACTGACCTCCATCAGGTTGCAAACTGAATATATTTTTTTCTGCATCTACCTCTGAAAAAATATTGGGCTTCTAGCTGTGTGTGGGACTTGTTGTATTAGTCCATCTATACTGACCTCCATCAGGTTGCAAACTGAATATATTTTTTTCTGCATCTACCTCTGAAAAAATATTGGGCTTCTAGCTGTGTGTGGGACTTGTTGTATTAGTCCATCTATACAGACCTCCATCAGGTTGCAAACTGAATATATTTTTTTCTGCATCTACCTCTGAAAAAATATTGGGCTTCTAGCTGTGTGTGGGACATGTTGTATTAGTCCATCTATACTGACCTCCATCAGGTTGCAAACTGAATATATTTTTTTCTGCATCTACCTCTGAAAAAATATTGGGCTTCTAGCTGTGTGTGGGACTTGTTCTATTAATCCATCTATACAGACCTCCATCAGGTTGCAAACTGAATATATTTTTTTCTGCTTCTACCTCTGAAAAAATATTGGGCTTCTAGCTGTGTGTGGGACTTGTTGTATTAGTCCATCTATACTGACCTCCATCAGGTTGCAAACTGAATATATTTTTTTCTGCATCTACCTCTGAAAAAATTTTGGGCTTCTAGCTGTGTGTGGGACTTGTTCTATTAATCCATCTATACAGACTTCCATCAGGTTGCAAACTGAATATATTTTTTTCTGCATCTACCTCTGAAAAAATATTGGGCTTCTAGCTGTGTGTGGGACTTGTTGTATTAGTCCATCTATACTGACCTCCATCAGGTTGCAAACTGAATATATTTTTTTCTGCATCTACCTCTGAAAAAATATTGGGCTTCTAGCTGTATGTGGGACTTGTTCTATTAATCCATCTATACAGACCTCCATCAGGTTGCAAACTGAATATATTTTTTTCTGCATCTACCTCTGAAAAAATATTGGGCTTCTAGCCGTGTGTGGGACTTGTTGTATTAGTCCATCTATACTGACCTCCATCAGGTTGCAAACTGAATATATTTTTTTCTGCATCTACCTCTGAAAAAATATTGGGCTTCTAGCTGTGTGTGGGACTTGTTCTATTAATCCATCTATACAGACCTCCATCAGGTTGCAAACTGAATATATTTTTTTCTGCATCTACCTCTGAAAAAATATTTGGCCTTCTAGCAGTGTGTGGGACTTTCTCTATTAGTCCATCTATACTGACCTCCATCAGGTTGCAAATTAAAAATATTTTTTATCTGCATCTAGCTCTGAAAAAATATTTGGCCTTCTAGCAGTGTGTGGGACTTTCTCTATTAGTCCATCTATACTGACCTCCATCAGGTTGCAAATTGAATATAATTTTTTTCTGCATCTAACCCAGCCATTAGTTTTGGCCTAATACCACAGTTTGGCCACTCAGCTCTGCTCGGTTCCCATCCATTGTTTTTTTGTGCAAACAACTCCAGAGTTGTTAATTATTTAACCACCAAAATGAATGGAAAAAGGCCTGCTGCTGGTGGAAAGGGGAATAGGCGTGTTGGGAAGCGGAAAAAAGGTTGTGTCCGTGGGGTAGGTGTTAAAGCAACAGTAACATCTGCAGAAGAAAGACCATCTTCCAGCCAAACTAAAATGTCTACTTCTTTTAGCGGACAATGTGATAAGATCCCTTTCTTACGGCCACGCCAATCGCTACAAATTCCAGATGAGGCACAAAAACAGCAGGTGCTTCAACGGATATCAAGTGCTCCTTTAAGTGGGCTCTCCTCCACATCAACTTCAACATCACAAATACTCCAGTCCTCAAAGGTGTCACCCCAATCGCACTTGCTTCCTCACAGCTCCCAAATCTCCAGCTGCCCGTCTGAGTATGAGGTAGAACAGATGGTTGAGTCTGCAGAGCTGTTTACTCATACTATAGCCTGGGAATCAGAGGTCGACTCCAGCGCTTCTGTGAATCCAGACGAGGAAATGATCTGCACTGATGCCCAGAATCTTTATGAGTCGGATCCAGGACCAGACGCAGAAGGTTCTGACCATAATGTAGAACCTCATTCCCAAACTGTAACTCCTGTTGGTGGAGACAATGAGGAAGACGATGATAAGACTCAAATACCTGATTGGAGCGACAACTTTAGTTTTTTGTCAGGGCAGGAACAGGTTGGCTCTGAGGACGACGGGTGTGATAACGCACAGGGTGATGATGATGAGGTTGGAGATCCCACTTACTGTCAACCCACAGTCAGCCAAGAGATGAGGTCAGCAGAGGAGGTGGAGGAAGATGCTAGTGACGACGAGGTCAGGTTGCGCCTTCCTGGACAGAGACGTAGTACTGGAAGCACGTCAACAACTGCATCCTCAAACACAACTCTGCCTCTCACCACAAGTCGTGGTGGCTCTTCAGGTCGCATGGGTGCTAAGCCTTGCATAGCCTGGGCATTTTTTCAGATCGATAAAGATGACCCAACTCGTGTTATCTGTAACATTTGTCAGCAAAAGCTAAGTAGAGGCCAAAAAATACATAGTTTGAGTACTTCATGCATGAACCGGCACATGGACATGAAGCATAAGTTGCAGTGGGAAGCTCAGTGTGCTACAATGTGGCCTAGCCGGCCAGGCCAACCACCGTCTGCCATATCTTGTGCATCCGCGGCCTCTTCATCCTCTGTGACTGGGGGGACAGCAGTCACACCTGTTTTGGGGCGCAGACCTGCCACCTCTTTACCCGCAACAGCCAGCGTGATTGACAGGTCATCATTTTCTTTGGAGGTGGTAACACCAGCTGGTGTTGAGCGCTGTCCGACATCGATAGCACCACCTTTGGATCAAGGCAACCTAACATGTCCGCCTGCATCTTCCTCACAGACCGGCAGTTTGTCGGGGACACCCTTATCAACCCCGTCTAAGCACAATAGCCAGCCCTCGGTCCCTCAGATGTGGACAAGTAAAAGACCATTTCCTCCTAGCCATGAGAAAGCTAAGAGGTTGAATTTCACCATCTGCAAGTTCTTGGCTACAGAAATGCTGCCTTTCCGCCTGTTGGACACAGAGGATTTTCGAGACCTTATGTCCGTCGCAGTGCCCCAGTACCAGATGCCCAGTCGGCACTACTTCTCAAAGAAAGGTGTGCCTGCGCTCCACCAGCATGTCGCACACAACATCACCGCTTCTTTGAGAAACTCTGTGTGTGACAGGGTGCATTTCACCACAGACACTTGGACGAGTAGGCATGGACAGGGGCGTTACATGTCGCTGACTGGGCACTGGGTAACTATGGTGACAGCAGGACAAGGGGCTGCTGTCCAAGTCTTGCCGTCCCGAGTTGTGCGTCAGTCCTCTTTATGTCAAAGTTCCTCCACTGCTTCTGCCTCCTCAACCTCCTCTCGGTCTTCCACCTGCACCCAAAGCCTGTCTGGTCATGCCACAAGCTTTCTAACTGCGCAGAAGGGATCCTGCACACCTCCTTACTATGCTGGCAGTAGGGCTCAACGTCATCAGGCGGTTTTTACATTGAAATGTCTGGGAAATGTGAGTCACACAGCTGAGGAGTTGTGGTCAGCTCTGGAGAACCAATTTCATGAATGGTTGTCTCCACTGGACCTGAAACCAGGGAAGGCCGTGTGCGACAATGCTGCAAACCTGGGTGCGGCCCTTCGCCGGGGCAATGTCACACACGTGCCTTGTATGGCTCACGTGTTGAACCTGGTTGTCCAGCAATTTTTAGCCCACTTTCCCAGACTAGATGGCCTTCTGCAGAGGGCACTGTCGCTGTGTGCTCACTTTCGCCGTTCGCATCCCGCAGCTCAGCGACTTACATCTCTACAGAAGTCGTTGGGCCTGCCACTTCACCGGCTAAAATGCAATGTGCCTACCCGGTGGAATTCAACTCTGCACATGTTGCAGCGACTGTGGCAGCACTGACAAGCCCTGGTGCAATACGTTCTGACGTATAGCCTGGGCCAACGAGATCCAGAGGTGGGGCAAATCACGCTGGAGGAGTGGTCTCAGATCAGGGACCTATGCACCCTTCTGCACAGTTTTGAAATTGCGACGAAGATGTTTAGTGCTGACGATGCCATTATCAGCATGACTATTCCGGTGATTTACATGCTGGAGCACATGTTAAACAGAATTCGGAGTCAGGTGGTGGCACAAGAGGAGGTGGAGGAAGTAGAGGAGGAGGAGTTGTATGCGGAAGGGCTAACATCTGCAAGGTCCAGACGGTCGGCAGCACCAAGGCGGCAGGCATGTGAGGGTGGGGGAGATGGTTTTACCAGGGCGCATGGTAGCAGCCAAACTAGTGAGGAAGGTGCAGGAGCCCAGGAAGAAGTGGAGGACGAACTGATGGAAGACTCATCAGATGAGGGAGACCTTGATCACATTTCTGTTGTGCGAGGTTGGGGGGAGAGGACAGAGGAAGGAAGCATGATTGTTACCTCGCCACCAACACAACAGGGACTTGGTGCTCCTGGATGCGCAACACACATGAGTGCCTTCTTGCTGCACTACCTGCAACATGACCCTCGAATTGTGAGAATTAGAAATAATCCTGACTACTGGGTTGCCACACTGTTAGATCCCCGGTACAAAAGTAAATTTGCAGAAATTATTCCTGCCATAGAAAGGGATGCACACATGCAGCAGTATCAGCAGAGACTGTTGCAGAATCTTACATGTGCTTTTCCACAAAATACCAGTGGTGCACGTAGTGAATCTCACAGTTCCAACTTGCCAACCGTGGGACCGTCAAGTGTTCAGCACTCAAACCGTAACAGAACCACAGTATCTGCTGGTAACATCAATTTTGCGGAATCATTTCACCACTTTTTTAGCCCATCCTTTGCAAGGCCACAGGAGACAAGAAGTCTGACACATAGTCAACGCCTAGAGACGATGGTACAGGAGTATCTCCAAGTAAACATTGAAGCCACGACTGTGTCACTGGACCCTTGCTCTTTTTGGGCTTCCAATCTGGATAAATGGCCGGAGCTAGCCACTTACGCCTTGGAGATCTTGTCATGCCCCGCAGCCAGCGTTCTGTCTGAACGTGTGTTCAGCGCTGCTGGTGGTGTGCTGACAGATAAGCGCACGTGGCTCTCCACTGATAATATAGACAGACTCACGTTCATAAAGATGAACAAATCATGGATCCGAAGCGACTTTTCTACCCCTGTGTCATCCTGGGGAGAGTAAAAGCTTGATGATTGGTTAAAATCACCCTACCAACCGTTTTACGCTTTCAAATTACTAATCATGTTTATCTGTATCTTGGCTGGAAAATAATTTGGGCTTTGTAGCAGTGTGCAGCACTGATTCTATTAGGCCATCTATAATAAGCTCCACCAGATTTAAAATTACTAATCATGTTTATCTGTATCTTGACTGGAAAATAATTTGGTCTTTGTAGCAGTGTGCAGCACTGATCCTATTAGGCCATCTATACTAAAGCTTCACCAGATTTAAAATTAATAATAATTTTTAGCTGCATCTAGCCCGGAAAATAATTTTGGGGCTCCGAGATGCGCAAGACACATAAGTGCCTTCTTGCTGCACTACCTGCAGCATGACCCTCATATTGTCAGAATTCGAAGTAATCATGACTACTGGGTTGCCACACTCTTAGATCCCCCAAACTTTTCGATCAACCTTTTCAGTTTAATAAAGACCAAAAAAATGGTCATTTTTGAAATTATAAGCATTAGCAGGTTCTTAGAAACTGAAATCAAACAGTTTTCAACTCAAAACTTTATTCTAGGTGATGTTACATTTTCACATAGGACCCCTTGTTCGAAAGGAGCTTCTGAACTCTCTCGTCCATTGAATTTGTCAGGTTTTGGATGGTTTCTGCTTCAATTCTTTTGCATGAGGACAGAATACCCTCCCAGAGCTGTTGCTTAGATGTGAACTGCCTCCCGCCATCATAGACACTCCTTTTAATGATGCTCCAAAGGTTCTGAATGGGGCAGAGGTCAGGGGAGCATGGGGGTCACACCATAAGTTTGTCCCCTTTTATGCCCATATCAGCCAGAGATGCAGATGTTTTATGTGCAGCATGAGATGGTGCATTATCATGCAGAAAAATGATCTTGCTGTGAAATACACGGTTCTTCTTCTTGAACCATGGCAGGAAGTGCTGTTTGAGAAAATCCACATACATTATGGAGTTCATCTTTAGCGCCTTCAGGGATCCTAAAGGGGCCGACAATCTCTCTCCCCATGATTCCAGCCCAAAACATTACTCCACCTCCTCCTTGTTGGCGCTGTAGCCGTGTTTGCGTGGGGTGTCCATCAACCAGCCATCCTCCACTCCATCCATCTGGACCATCGAGCGCTGCACGGCACTCATCCGTGAACAAAACAGTTTTGAAATCAGTCTTCATGTAATGTTTGGCCCACTGGAGCCATTTCTGCTTGTGTGAAGTGGATAGAGGAGGTCGACAGGATGGCGTATGCACAGCTGCAAACTTCTGAAGGACCCTGCATCTTGTTGTTCGGGGGACGTTGGAGGCACAAGCAGCTTCAAAAACTTGTCTGCTGCTATGACAAGGCTTTTTTGCCGCTGCTCTTTCAACCTGACGTAATTGCCTGTAGGAAAGAGTCCTCAATTTGCCCTTATCAGCACGCACACATGTGTACTGTGAATCAGCTACATACTTCTTGATTGCCAAGACACTTCATCCTGATTATCGCACAATGTTGATTGTAGTCATGCCTTGACCTAAACACTCCACAATTTGTTGCTTCTCAGCAGCCGACACATCCTTTTTCTTTCCCATTTTGGCAGAAAATGTAGGCTGCTTAATAATGTGAGACAGCCTTCTTAAGTAGTCTTGCCTTTCATTGGACACACCTGCCAAACTAATTAGCACAGGTGTCTGCAATTGCTTACAGTGATATAAAGAGCCCTGACACACATCACCATCAATGAGTTTAACTGACAAACAAACAAATTCTTCCCTTATCACTCCTAAACACTTTTTGCATTATAATTTGGAACACAGTGTACATGTGCTTTTCCACAAAACACCAGTGGTTCACGTAGTGAATCTTACAGTTCTAACTTGCCAACCGTGGTCTGTATGGAGCTGTTCAATAAAGGGCCCAAAATTAAGATAACATAGATGGGAGAGGTCTCTATGAATAGGAATTCCTAAGTATTTGATACCCTGTGAGGGCCAGGCAAAGGGAAAGTTGGACTGGATGGAATCCTATATGGATTTGGGGAGGGAGACATCGAGGGCCTCAGACTTCGCTGCATTGATTTGAAAATTTGACCATGTAACAAAGTGATCTATTTCAGCCATAACAGCATGGATGGATATATGTGATTGAGTGATATATACTAGGACATCATCAGCAAATAGAGAGCACTTGTACTCGGTGCCTTCCACCTCAATCCACCTAATATTGGGGTTATGGCGAATTGATGAGAGCAGGTGCTCCGTCACTAGGATGTATAAGAGAGGGGACAGAGAACATCCCTGCCTTGTCCCATTGGTGATTGTGAAAGGTGATGAAAATGTTCTGACGCGCCCCCTGGGCCTTGGGACACCCGGAGCCGGACCCTTTTTGGTGGATGCTGGTGGTTGTAGTCTCCGTGGCGGCAACCCGGTTCCGTGGCTCAGGGCGGTCAAACCAGTGGCGGAACTATTTATGTGGTTTTGATGTTTAAATGTCCGACTACGCCACCCGTGGATTGCGGTCAGAGTGAACCGCCGCTCCAGGGCAGACCGCTGAGGCTGGTGTTGTGGGTGCAGCAGAGCATAGCATAACTCCCCACGGGAGGAGAATAGCCTCAGGGCAGTGTATGCGGAGGATGGGGGTGATGGTGCAGGGCAGAAGCAGTAATGACACGGAGTCAGTGATGCAGTCCAGGGCCTTTACTCACAGTTCTTATTATCCAGACCACGTCTGCAGGTAACGGCTGCCCACGTCGTACTGTGCTCACCAGGTGAGGGGCTCAGACAACTCCCAGATAACTTTGGAGTGCTTCACAGGACCCCCTTTGTGTGTCCTTTGTCTGGCCTTTCTTACCAACCCTTCTGTCCGGCTGCCTCGGGCCTCCTCTTGGTAAACTTGGCGCCAGTTTCCCTGACCCTATGTGGTGCCTTCCTAGCGGGTGTAGCGAGGGGCTGCGCCACATAAAATGTCACAGCCTCCTGTTTCTAGCTGAGGGTCGTTTCCTGCCTCCACTAGTTTCGGGGACCGGTCTCCCCCTTTGGCCTGACCCCTCCACGCAGGTGGATTCGGGCGTGCGGTGGCGACTCGCCCGTCCGCACCCCTGGGATCCCTTCGTTCCTCGTTCCTGGAGCCTTCTCCGCTCCTCTTCCTTCCTTCTCCCTCTTCCAGGCCTGGGCCTCTGTTACTAGGCCCGCCTCCGGAGCAGAGCTCATGCAGAGCCCCTGCTCCCTGCCACTTCTGCTCAGACTTCTCTGCACTGAACTAAGATGGTGCCCACCTTTTATACTCCCTTCTCAATGCACCCAGGAACTGCTTCCTCCCTGCTCCTGCACTACAGGGTTCCCCTTCCTCAGTGTTCCCTCCCCCCACTCCAGCCAGGGACAGGGACTGTCGTGCCCATCTCAGGGGCATATTGGTCGCCCTGCCCCACGGCAATGTGGTGTAATGCATGCAGGTGTCGGGTCCTGATCCACACTACATCCTTACCTGAGAGTGAGATATCACACCTCTGGGTGAGGTGCAATACCTCTGTAGCAACCGAGCCCTCAGGGTGCTACATTTCCATTTATCTTCAGCCTAGGTGACGTATTGCGATACAGGGCCGTGATTTTGGCTATAAAAGGGTCCCCTAGACCCCTACCCCAAGCTTTTTAAGAGAATCATATATGGCGTGCCAGGAGACTCTATGGAATGCTTTCTCAGCATCCAACGAGAGTATCTAATTACAAATTTTTAACTGCATCTAGCCCAGGAAATACTTTGTGCCTAGTAGCAGGGTCTGCTAGGCAGCGGATTATCCCGGCTGTTAAGCAAGCTTCACCACCTGTAGTTTGGACACTTCATTTTTTCAAAGGAAATGCTTCGGGACCACGGGATACTCAGTGAAGAGCATCAGGAGGCACCCCAAGGCATAGGGGCTCGGACTGGCAGTAGGATGCCTTGCGGTGGACAGCCGAGCTCGATCCTTATAAAAGCTTTTTAACTGCAGCAGCTTTAGTAGACGCTACTGGAGCTGGAATTACGCGGCTGCTGGCATGAGACTTGCCCTCCAATAGATCCTTGTAAATGGATTTAAAGTGTATTTATTCAAATTAGAGAGACAATTTAAATTAAAAAGCTTAGAGCTGCCTCCACCACAGGGGGGCTCGCTCGACCCACCAGCGGACAGGCACCAGTATTGGGAGAGGGGGGCTGGCCGTCAGGGTTCACCGCGGCTCTGGCACAAACCCGGCGACACGGAGATGGCACGGGCAGGAGCGGACTGAGCGTGTCGGCTTCTCACTTTTTGGATTTTAGAAGGGCATGACATGCCTATATCTGTGGCTCCCCCTCCTTTTACTCCTCCACCTCTTTTCTTTTCGCATGACTATATGTACTTGTCACTTTTCCATGTGTTAGTTGTGTCTTCTGAGCAGTTTGTCAGCTTTTGGACACCTTTGAAGGTGTTTTCTATGTGTTTCTATGTGTTTTTGTTTGCCTGCCATTGGTTTTAACGGTGTTCGAAGGTGTTCGACGAACAGTTCAACGAACAGTTCGGCGAACACACGGGTGTTCGACGAACCGAACCGAACTCGAACACTACGGGGGTGGCACAACACTATTCCCTATATTGTTGTGTCCGGCCAGGTACAAATAGTCAGCTGGTGGTTGGGGGCAGCCCGTTCCTGCCTGCTGTACCTGGCTGGACACAAAAATAGGGCGAAGCCCCGCATATTTTTTTTTTTTATTATTTCATGAAATTCATGAAATAATAATTAAAAAAGGGTTACCTATATTGTTGTGTCCGGCCAGGTACAAATAGGCATCTGGTGGTTGGGGGCAGCCCGTCCTATGGATGCGCCATTTCTGGGGTGGCTGACGGCTGGTGTTTCTAGCCTGGGAGGGGGCCAATATTCATGGCACCCTTCCTGGGCTATTAATATCAGCCCCCAGCTGTCTGCCCCTGATATGCCTAAACAGTGGAAACCCCCCACAAGTGACATCATTTTGGAAACTAGACCTTCAGGAAACTTATCTAGATGTGTGGTGAGAACCTTGAACACCCAGGTGCTTCATAGAAGTTTAGAACATCGAGCCGTGAAAATAAAATTTTCACATTTTTCCCACAAAAATGTTTGCACCATGCATCTTGCTGTGCAATCTCTTCTGAGCAAGCCGATACCCCATATGTGGGGGAAAACCACTGTTTGGGCATACGACAGGGTTCGAAAGGGAAGGAGCACCATTTGTCTCTTTGAATGTAAAATTTTCTTCAATAATTAGCGGATGCGCCCCTGATGTGCCTAAACAGTGGAAACCCGCCACAAATTACACCATTTTGGAAACTAGACCCCTCATGGAACATATCTAGATGTGTAGTGAGCACCCTGAACCCCCAAGTGCTTTACAGAAGCACTGTCTGCCACGTCATTTTTTTTGGGGTCCCCCATTTTAATAGCTAGTAATGGCTAGGTATTCAGCTAGGGGTGATATTAGTAGCCTGGGAAGCTCCGTGGGTATTACCCCCTTCCCAGGCTTCAAACATCTGCCCCAGCCATCTGCTTAACCTCCGCTAGAGACTAAAATTACGGGGAACCCCATGCCAATTTTTTTTTTAATAAATTCTTTATTTTAACACTAAATGACAAGTACAGTAATCAACACTGTCACTGTACTTCTTTTATATGTGACTGACATGTTTCTATGTATCTAATCTATGTGTGATGCTCTATTCTTTCTATTCTAATTTGTCGGGTACCGATGCTGAATTGCCGGCCGGCTTTTTTAAAGAGACGGTGCATGAAAACACTATTATTTTTTTAAACAAATCCTTTAACACTGAATGAGAAGTACAGTAACCAACACTGTCACTGTACTTCTTATATATGTGACTGACATGTTTCTATCTATCTAATCTATGTGTGATGCTCTATTCTTTCTTCTTTCTGTTCTTAATTGTCGGGTACCGGTGTATGCCGCTGCTAAATTGCCAGCTGGCTTTTTTAAAGAGAGTGTCTTCTGAGCAGTTTGTGAGCTTTTGGACACCTTTGAAGGTGTTTTCTATGTGTTTTCCATGTGTTTCCATGTGTTTTTGTTTGCCTCCCATTGGTTTTAACTGTGTTCGACGGTGTTCTAAGGTGTTCGACAAACAGTTCCATGAACATCCCGGTGTTCGACGAACCGAACCAAACCCGAACACTACTTGGGTGGCTCAACACTAGTGTTGAGCGCAAGTGCTCGCTACTCGAGTTTACATCGGGTGCTCGGGTATGCACTGAGTATTGCGGGTGCTCAAGTGACATGCTCGAGTCTCCGCCCCAAATGCTTTGCGGCCAAAAAATCTCGCGGGGATTGCCTGCCATGCACGAGCGATCCCCGCATGGTTTTTTTTGGGTGTCTAATAACTGTGAAACATGCGGGCGGGGACTCGAGCATGTCACTCGAGCACGCGCGATACATGGTGCATACCTGAGTACCCGATGTAAACTCAAGTAGCGAGCACTTTCCCTCAAGACTAATGACAAATTATTCAATATGATGACCTAATATTATCAAATTCTGTGCCATACTTCTGGGTTCAAAATGTTCACTATACCCGTTGATAAAATCCTTGAGGGATGTAGTTTCCAAAATGGTGTCACCTGTGGGGGGTTTCCACTATTTAGGCACATTAGGGGCTCTCCAAATGTGACATGGCATCCGCTCTCGATTCCAGCCAATTTTGCACTCAAAAAGTCACACAGTGCTCCTTCCCTTCTGAACTCTGCCGTGTGCCCAAACACTGTATTCTCCCCACATATGGGGTATTGGCCTACTCTGGAGAAATTGCACAAAACTTTTTGCGGTCCATTTTATCCTCTTACCCTTGTGAAAATAAAAAAATTGGGGATAAAACATAATTTTTGTGGAAAAAGTTATATTTTTTTATTTTCACGGCTCCATGTTATAAACTTCTGTAAAGCACTTGGGGGTTCAGGGTGCTCACTACACATCTAGATAAGTTCCATGAGGGGTCTAGTTTCCAAAATGGTGTAATTTGTGGGGGGTTTCCACTGTTTAGGCACATCAGGGGCGCATCTGCTAATTATTGAAGAAAATTTTACATTCAAAAAGACAAATGGTGCTCCTTCCCTTTCGAACCCTGCCGTATGCCCAAACAGTGGTTTTCCCCCACATATGGGGTATCGGCTTGCTCAGAAGAGATTGCACAACAAGTTGCATGGTGCAAACATTTTTGTGGGAAAAATGTGAAAATTTTATTTTCACGGCTCGATGTTCTAAACTTCTATGAAGCACCTGGGCGTTCAAGGTTCTCACCACACATCTAGATAAGTTTCCTGAAGGTCTAGTTTCCAAAATGATGTCACTTGTGGGGGGTTTCCACTGTTTAGGCACATCAGGGGCTCTCCAAACGCAATATGGCATCTGCTAATTATTCAAGCAAATTTTACATTCAAAAAGTTAAATGGTGCTCCTTCCCTTCCGAACCTTGCTGTGCGCCCAAACAGTGTTTTTTCCCACATATTGGGTATCTGCCTGCTCAGGGGAAATTGCACAGCAAATTTCTGGGTCCATTTTTTCCTGTTACCTCTGCAAAAATAAAAAAAATGGGTCTAAATTAAATTTTTTGTGAAAAAAGTTAAATGTTAATTTTTTTCTTCCACATTCCAAAAATTCCTGTGAAGCACTTGAAGCATTAATAAAGTTCTTGAATGTGGTTTTGAGCAACTTGAGGGGTGCAGTTTTTAGAATGGTGTCACTTTTTGGGATTTTCTGTCATAAAGACCCCTCAAAGTGACTTCAAATGTGATGTGGTCCCTAAAAAATGGTTTGGTAAATTTTGTTGGAAAAATAAGAAGTCGCTGGTCAACTTTTAACCCTTATAGCTCCCTAATAAAAAAAAATTGGGTTCCAAAGTTGTGCTGATGTAAAGTAGACATGTGGGAAATGTTATTTATTAACTATTTTGTGTGACATATCTCTCTGATTTAAGCAAATAAAAATTTAAATTTTGAAAATTGCAAAATTTTTGCCAAATTTCCATTTTTTTCACAAATAAATGCAAGTGATATCGAAGAAATTTTACCACAATCATGAAGTACAATGTGTCATGAAAAAACAATCTCAGAATCAGGGGATCCGTTTAAGCGTTCCAGAGTAATTACCTCATAGAGTGACAGTGATCAGAATTGTAAAAATTGGCCTGGTCATTAACGTGCAAACCACCTTAAGGGTTAAAGGGGTTAAGAAGACATCTTGGCTGACCATTAGTACACCCTCAGTTGGAAGGATAATTCCCTATTAGAATTGTTGTGGTGTTCTTAATTGGAAGCACCATTTTTTACAAGGGTGAATGCCATGTCTCTAATGTGTTTTAGACTTATAAGAATAAATACCAACTTTCCAGACAGAATATTTAATCATTTTCTTATTTACCACTGTTTTAAAGAAAATATTAGCTGTAAACCCTAGAATATATTGCATCTGGTAAACACGATATTATTTGCAGTAACTGACATTTGGTTGTATTCCCTACAAAATGTTAGCTGCTCTGTCTGGATTATGGATTGTAGTATAGATCTTCAGCCTGTAAAATACCGAAGGAGGTACAATACAAGTCTGCGAGCTTCATGACAGTAATTCAGTATACCAGTCTGTTGTTTCATCAAGTGTTTCCAAGATTTTTATGTGCTTAGAACAATATTCTTTTATAAATCATCTTGCTCATATTATTTAGTCAGAAAAATAGTATTTTACAAAAGTAACATGTTACAAAATGTGTACCATATAAAATGTGTCATAAAGAGTAGTAAGTAACTCATGAAAATGAAACCCACTCAAAATGTAAACTAGTGTAGAGATCATTGTATCCAATAAATATAAGTCTAATATACTAAAATACATTGTTAACAGTTAAGGACAAAGAAATGTGAGATTATCCCACCTCCACAAAAGAAGTATCAAGTCTTTAACATGGCTAAAGCAGTAACTTATTTCCCTTGGCTTAAAGACAACATGACTAGGGTAAAGTTCTGTTCATACCATAGTTGTAGTAGTTAAGCAGCTTTTACTATCTGGTCCCTAACTTATTTTGACTTTCAGCTTTATGTCTGTCATATTTGTAGATCTAGGATGAGTTTAGATTATTTTACTGTGTAATCACATTGCAATCAGAAGGTGAGATTAAGTCATGATTATATGCAGTTATAATAAATTATGGTTTCTAAACTGCAGTCTTCTTGCATTGAATTTCACTATACAATCAGGTACTTTTTGGAGAATATTCAACATTTTGTTCGCTACAATTGAATACACTGATGAGTTATTTCAACTACTTAGGGGATCAATAAGTGTTCCTTCTACAATCAGTAATAGGGTTCACTCACATCTGCATATGAAATCGGCAAGTGCAATGTGAGAAAAAATCGCAATGCACTCTCAACAATGTTATTCAGTGAGGCAGTGTTCATCTGCAAGTTTTTCCTCAACTGAAATTGGGGTGAGAAAAAAATATCCGAGACTGACCAGTGTAAGTCAATGGATGTGAGAAAAAAATTGCACAGCACAAGGACCGATTTTTACGCACCTGTCTCAAGAGAAACCTGACATTTCATCAGCCAAGTACAGCAAATTCACAGAATAGAAAGAATGATGTCAGTGACATATATAATTAGTGCAGTGCATGTGTAGCCTATTGTATTTGTATTTAGCTAATAAATAAATTAAAGAAAAAAATGCAGTGGGGTCCCCCTTATTTTTAATAACCAGCTGAGGGAAAGCAGACAGCTGGGGGCTGATGTTATTATTCTGGAAAGGAGCTAATATCCATGAAGATTCCCAGACTATTAATAACAGCTCACCGCTGTTTACTGGCTATTAAAAAGGGTAGACCCCCCAAAAAAATGAAGTGGAGTCCTCCTTACTTTTAATAACCAGCAAAGGCTAAGCCGACAGCTACAGCTTGATATTTATAGGCTAGGAAGGGGCCATGGATATTGGCCCCCTCCCAGACTAAAAACATCGGCCCTCAGCCACCCCAGAAAGGGTGCATCCATTAGGTGCACCAATTCTGGCGCTGAGTGTTGGCCCTTCCTGATTGTCCAGGTGAGTTGGTAAGTGGGGTAGTAATTTTTTCGGATTCATGTCAGCTGACATAAAGCCCAGGGGTTAGTAATGGTGTCTATCAAACACCCCCATTACTAACCCCGTAGTCAAAGGAATTTGCCCTGTGTCTGTATTTATTTCTTTTAATTGTAAAAAGCACTCCCCGATCCTCTTTACCCATTTATTACCTTTAAAAAATAAAATAATCGTAAATAGTGTTGAGCCACCCCCGTAGTATTCGGGTTCGGATCGGTTCGTCGAACACTGGCATGTTCGTCGAACGGTTCGTCGAACACCGCCGAACACCGTCGAACACCGTTAAAACCAATGGCAGGCAAACAAAAACACATAGAAACACATAGAAAACACATAGAAAACACCTTCAAAGGTGGAGGAGTAAAAGGAGGAGGAGACACAGTTCAATTCACAATTCAGCAGCGGCATACACCGGTACCCGACAATTTAGAACAGAAAGAATAGAGCATCATACATAGATTAGATAGATAGAAACATGTCAGTCACATAAGTATAGTGACAGTGTTGGTTACTGTACTTGTCATTTAGTGTTAAAATAAATAATTTATTTAAAAAAAAATTGGCGTGAGGTTCCCCATAATTTTAGGCTCTAGCGGAGGTTAAGCAGACGGCTGGGGCAGATGTTTGAAGCCTGGGAAGGGGGTAATACCCATGGAGCTTCCCAGGCTTCTAATATCAGCCCCCAGCTGAATACCTAGCCTTTACTAGCTAGTAAAATGGGGGACCCCCCCAAAAAAATGACGTGGGGTCCCCCCTATTTTAATAGCTAGCAAAGGCTAGGCAGACAGCTGGGGGATGATATTAATAGCCCAGGAAGGGTGCCATGAATATTGGCCCCCTCCCAGGCTAGAAACACCAGCCGTCAGCTGCCCCAGAAATGGCGCATCCATAGGATGCGCCAATTCTGGCACTTAGCCTCGCTCTTCCCACTGCCCTGTGGGGTAATAGGGCTGGGGTTGATGTCAGCTTATAATGCCAGCTGACATCAAGCCCAGGTTAGTAATGGAGAGGCATCTATGAGACGCCCCCATTACTAACCCCATAGTGAAAGTTGAAGAAAAACACAAACACCCAGAATAAAGTCCTTTAATTGAAATAAAGACACAATTCTTTAATGTTCTAAATTAAACTCTACTTACCGTCACGCCCATTCCAGCTGAAGCCAATGTCTTCTGCAATAAAAGTAAAATAATAAACCAACCTCATCCTTACCTTTCCATGGTTCCCAGGACAGTTTCAGCTCTGCTACATTAACATGACAGGCTGGATCATAGCAGAACGCTGCCATCCAGCTTGCCATGCCGCAGACACTGAGAAGCGCAGGCATGCTTGTGCTCCTCAGTGTGTCGCTGTGACGGCATCCAGATGAGCCGAGTTCATGTCCAATTAACTTAGTTCGCCTCATGCACGTCACTGACAGCGTGGGAGAATTCTCCTGCGCATGCGTTGCCGGCAAATGACGTCACCGCTTGAGCAGGAGAATTTTCTTACGCTGGGACGGCATTGAGATGGCAGGCTGGATGGTAGCAGAACGCTGCCATCCAGCATGCCATCCTTCAGAGACACTGCAGAGCGCAGGCATGCTTGCACTCTGCAGTGTCTCTGAAAGATGACAAGCTGGATGATAGCACTCTGCTGCGATCCAGCCTGTCATCTCAATGCCATCCCAGCGTGGGAGAATTCTCCTGCTCAAGCAGTGAGCGCAGGAGAATTTTCCAACGCTGTCAGTGACGTGCATGAGATGAGCTGACTGAACAGAAAGAATAGAGCATCACACATAGATTAGATACATATTATATATGTGACTGACATGTTTCTAAGTACAGTGACAGTGTTGGTTACTGTACTTGTCATTTAGTGTTAAAATAAAGGATTTATTAAAAAAAAAATTGGTGTGTGGTCCCCCATAATTTTAGTCTATAGCGGAGCTTAAGCAGACAGCTTGGGCAGATGTTTGAAGCCTGGGAAGGGGGTAATATCCACAGAGCTTCCCAGGCTACTAATATCAGCCCCCAGCTGAATACTTAGCCTTTACTAGCTATTAAAATGGGGGACCCCAAAAAAATGACGTGGAGTCCCCCCTATTTTAGTAGCTAGCAAAGGCTAGGCAGACAGCTGGGGGCTGATATTAATAGCCCAGGAAGGGTGCTAGCTATTAAAATAGGGGGAACCTCACGTCATTTTTTTTTGGGGTCACCCATTTTAATAGCTAGTAAAGGCTAGGTATTCAGCTGGGGGCTGATATTAGTAGCCTGGGAAGCTCCGTGGGTATTACCCCCTTCCCAGGCTTCAAACATCTGCCCCAGCCGTCTGTTTAACCTCCGCTAGAGACTAAAATTACGGGGAACCCCACGCCATTTTTTTTAATTAATCCTTTATTTTTGACACTAAATGACAAGTACAGTAACCAACACTGTCACTGTACTTATTATATATGTGATTGACATGTTTCTATCTATCTAATCTATGTGTGATGCTCTATTCTTTCTGTTCTAAATTGTCGGGTACCGATGATGAATTGCCGGCCGGCTTTTTTAAAGAGACGGGTGCATGAAAACACTATTATTTTTTTTAAATAAATCCTTATTTTAACACTAAATGACAAGTACAGTAACCAACACTGTCACTATACTTATGTGACTGACATGTTTCTATCTATCTAATCTATGTGTGATGCTCTATTCTTTCTGTTCTAAATTGTCGGGTACAGTGTATGCCCCTGATGAATTGCCGGCTTTTCATGTTTCACTGTGAGCACTGTTCCCATCGATTTGGGCAATCACTGTAATACCACAACCACCATGGCTGTGACATTACAGTGAGTGGCAGACAATCTCTGCATGATTGGTGCTCTAAATAGCACCAAACATGCAAGACGGGGACCCGAGCTCCCGCCCGAGCATCGCGCAAGTACTCCCTCGCTCATCACTAATTAACAGTATTACTGTGAAAAAATCCAGTTACGCTTTTGGTGCACGAACAGTTATCGAACATAACCTCGAACAGCTGAATTTTTTGCAAATCGTTCGAGTTCTTCGAACGACTTGAACACTGTCCAAAACAGCTCGAATTTGAGATTAGCGAACAGATCGAGTCGAACACCGCTCATCTCTAATCGTAAATCCATAATCAGAATGTCCAAAGATGATCCTCGACTCTGCTACATCTGCATGCTGTGGTGAGCGGTGACATCAGTAAAGTGACCACTCACCATGGCAGCCGGAACACACTGACAGTAACGGATGAATCTGACTGCTGCAACGAGTGCTTATTTCAGTAAGGTATCGCAGTTCATAGCCAATGAACTGCAGTCACCTTTCTGACATCACCGCTTGCAGCATGACAAATTGCATGTACCATTTCTGGGGCCTCTGAGGGCTGGTGATATTAGTCTGGGAGGGGGCCAATATCTCTGGCCCCTTCCCAGTCTATTAATATCAGTCCACAGCTGTCTGCTTAGCCTTTGCTGGTTATTAAAAGTAGGGGGCACCCTGTGTGATTTTATTTTGGGTCCCCTCCTTTTTAATAAAAAGGCTAAGTAGACAGCTGTGAGCTAATATTAATAGCCTGGGAAGCTCCATATTTATTGCCCCCTTCCCAGACTATTAAGGTCAACTCTCAGCTGTCTGCTTCCCCTCACCTGGGGAATAAAAATAAGGGGGGCCCTACTCCATTTTTTACATTCATTTATTAGGTAAATACACGTACCGAAAACTACACATGCAAAGCACTGATTATATATTTCACTGGCATATTTCTATCTATCATCTATCTATCATCTATCTATTTCTGTATATAAGATTGTTTTATTAGTTAGAAAACTAGATTGAAATGACATAGAGAATTACTGTATGTAAAAGCTGATGTTAAAAATGCATTGCATACGCATTGCATATGCATGTCATATAGATGCTAGGTGAGAAAAGAAAATGCACATATATATAGCACTTGCATAACATACAGATGCTAGGTGAGAAAAAAAACACCTGATACTCGCCTGACACTCTCCAACTTCTCTGGCTGAGGATCTCAGCTACTTTATATACTCATATGTGAGTGAATCTTAAGGCTACATTCACACATTCAGTATTTGTTCAGTATTTTACATCAATATATGCAAGCCAAAACCAGGGGTGGATGAAAAATGCAGAAGTGGTGACGTGTTTCTATTATACTTTTCCTCTCATTGTTCTGGTTTTGGCTTACAAATATTGATGTAAAATGCTGACCAAATACTGAATGTGTGAGCATGTCCTTAAACTGATACTCTATATAGTGTTCATGAATTCTGAAGATAATGTTTGCCCCAAACAAGTATTGCTAACTAATGTAGGTAACAATTTTTAATTCTTCATTTCAATCTTTTTCCATTGGAAATAACCATTTAAATCACCACAGTTTTTAAAGAGCTACTCTGGAACAAATAAGCACAAATTCTTGGTGTGTAAAAAGTGAAAAGCTGTGTTTCAATGGTTACAATCCCATCCCTTATGTATCTACTAGTGATGAGCGAGCATGCTCGCTGCTGCTCGGTACACGCCTGAGCATCTAACTGCTCAAGATGCTCGGCGTTCGCCGAGTATTTCCGGGTTGCTCGGGTGGGAACTCGGGTCCCCTCCCTGCATGTTTGGCGCTCTTTAGAGAGCCAATGAACATGCCGGGTTTTGCTTGCCATGCACTGTAATGCTGTAACATACCTGGCGGCGTCCTTGCATAGTGGTCCATCTCCCACTGTGCAAGAGCGCGCACTTGATCTCCAGTCCGGAATATCTCTCTGGCTTCCCTCCATGCTGTCTGTTTGCCTCTGTTTCTGCTGCTTAAGGGCGGCGCCCGATCACTTCCTGCTTTTTGTACCTGCTGTGGGTCACACCCCTTGTGCGTCCTCAGCCTATTGCTGTCTGTCACCTGGTATATAGCTCAGCTGCTCCCATCTATCCCTGCCTGAGCATAGTGTTTCATTCAGTGTGTGCTTGCACTCTGAAGGTGCCAGGTCCCGTTCTGTGTTCTCTTGTCTGCCTATCCTGGAGGCTGTATTTCCAGGCCTGTCTGAACACGCTCCTAGCCTGTTCCTCCTGCCTTCTAGGGGCCGATTACCTAGACCCGTTCCTGTATCTTGTCTGACCTGTCTGAACACGCTCCTAGCCTGTTCCTCCTGCCTTCTAGGGGCCGATTACCTAGACCTGCTCCTGTATCTTGTCTGTCCTGTCTGAACACGCACCTTGCCTGTTCGTCCTGCCTCTCTGGGGGCCGTATTCCCAGACCCGCTCCTGTATTCCGCTGCAGTGTCGGTCTCCTCCGTACACTCAGTTCCAGTCTGAACTCTCTCCTATCCTTTACCTGTTTTGCCTCTATGTCCGTTCCCTTCCTTTTTCTGCAGAGTCTGAACTCGTACCTAACTCCTGCTTGTTGTCTCTGTACTCCCGTTTGTGAGTTTGTGGTCAACTCGCTACTTCTCTGCTAGTACCCTGTGGGTGTCTGGCTCTGCCTTTCCCTTCCTGTCTGTTCCGTGTGAACAGAGCCCTGTCCCCCCTACTCAGCCTAGCCTGCTCTGACTCCTTTGCTCACCGCTCCGGTGGTTCTAGCCTGCTCTGACTCCTTTGCTCACCGCTCCGGCGGTTCTAGTCTGCTCTGACTCCTTTGCTTACCGCTCCGGCGGTTCTAGCCTGCCCTGCTTCTGCCCACTGCTCCGGCAGTCCTGTCCTGCCCTGCTTCTGCCCGCTGCTCCGGCAGTCCTGTCCTGCCCTGCTTCTGCCCGCTGCTCCGGCAGTCCTGTCCTGCCCTGCTTCTGCCCGCTGCTCCGGCAGTCCTGTCCTGTCCTGCCCTGCTTCTGCCCGCTGCTCCGGCAGTCCTGTCCTGCCCTGCTTCTGCCCGCTGCTCCGGCAGTCCTGTCCTGCCCTGCTTCTGCCCGCTGCTCCGGCAGTCCTGTCCTGCCCTGCTTCTGCCTGCTGCTCCAGCAGTCCTGTCCTGCCCTGCTTGTGCTCGCTGCTCCTGCAGCCCCGTCCTGCTCTGTTCTTGCCCACCGCTTCGGGCGTTCCCTCTCTGCTGTGGTTGTCTACCGCATCTGCGGTTCTGTGACCCAGTCTGTACTGGGTCTTAACCTTTCTGTGCTCCAGCCCGTCCTTTCGGCCAGTACCTCCCTGCCTGCATACTCGCCTGTATCCACCCATCTGCATACCTGCCGTGTTTGCTTATATCCACCAGTCTGTGCCAGCCTAACCTGCCTGCTCCTGAGTCCCAGTGTGTACTGGGTCCTATCCCGCCTGTGTTCCTACCTGCTAGTGCCTCCCTGTCTGCACTCTAGCTGTGCTTGCCTGTACCCCTCTACCTGTATTGTTCCTGAGTCCCAGTGTGTACTGGGTCCTATCCCGCCTGTGTTCCTACCTGCTAGTGCCTCCCTGTCTGCACTCTAGCTGCGCTTGCCTTTACCCGCCTGCCTGCATACCAGTCGTGCCTGCCTATACCCTCCAGTCTGTGCGCCAGCCTAACCAGCCTGATCCAGTAATCCCTGTGTGGGTCAACCCCCGTGTCCGGAGTTTGACCTGGAGTAGCACCTGGTCCCTCTGCCCGGTTTCTCCCTGGTGCACTGGCGTCGTATGCCGTCGTGCCATCTTGGTCGGATCGGCCAGATACTTAGTCACGCCCCTCCAGGCATTCACTCTCCGGTTCATGGTCCAGTGGAATCACTACAATCACACGCACACGCCGCTCAGCCCGGGCGTGTGCATAACAGCATGCTCAGGCCATGGTTCCCGTTGAGCCCCACGGCCTTCGCTCTCTGAGAAGTTTTCCAGTGAATACATGCATTAAAATAAATAAATAAATATTTTTTTTTTCCTTTAGCTGAGTTCCAGGCGAATTACGCACCCGTCCAGATGGATCTATCTGCTCTCGTTCCCGCGGATCCACTACGTTATTATGGGGATCCTAGACAAAGTCGTGCATTTGTGGAGCAATGCATGCTACACTTCAAGTTCTACCCTCTATGTTTTCCCACTGATCGGGTTAAGGTGGCATTCATTATGTCTTACCTGGCGGGTGATGCCTTGGAATGGATCAACCCCCTATATGAAACACAGGATCCGATCCTCCTGGACCTAATGGCCTTCCTGGTGGCCTTTCTAATGGTCTTCGATGATCCTAACCCGGAGGCTCCTGCTGAAGCTTCACTTCCCAATATCCCGGAGCAGCCCCAATGGGTAATGTGTGTGGGTAGCGCAATAGTCCTCCAGCCCAATGAGACTACTGCCCACCCAGAATCCTCACAGGGTGACTACGCTTTCCGGAATACTTCTCCCAACCTCAAGAGGCAGTCCAGACGTGCTAGACGTAGAGGCAAGCCGTCACACCAGGGTCTGTCCTCCCTGAGACCTCCTGACCCCAACCTTGAAGTCCCTACTGAAGCTTCATCTCCCTGTATCCCGGAGAAGCCCCAATGGGTAATGTGCGTGGGTAGTGCACCAGTTCTCCTGCCCGAAGAGACTTCTGCCCATCCAGACTCCACACAGGAGAACTTCCTGCACCCGGCATCAGATGCTTCACCCACTTTAACCGGTGTGCATGTCCAAGGATGCTCCAAAGCTGTGGTTACCTCAGAGTCTGTGCACCTCTACTACCTGGCGGAGGACCCCCTGTTGCCTCCTGAATCCTCCGGGATACCACTCGATGACAAATGGAGAGAGAATTCTCTACACCTGGTACTCGATACTTTGTCCGCTTCGTCCTGTGAGCCTGACAATGGGTACCCCAAAGTGGTAGTTACCCCCGAGTCTCTACACCCCTCCGACCAGGCGGAGGACCTCCAGTTGTCTCCTGAACCCTTCGGGGTGCTACCTGGTAGCGAAAGGACAGAGACTCTCCTATACTCTGTACCTGATACCTCGCTCGCTTCGTCCAGTGAGTCCAACCTAGTGTACTCCGAAGCAGAGGTTACTCCCGAGTCTCTACACCCCTCCGACCAGGCGGAGGACCTCCAGTTGTCTCCTGAACCCTTCGGGGTGCTACCTGGTAGCGAAAGGACAGAGACTCTCCTATACTCTGTACCTGATACCTCGCTCGCTTCGTCCAGTGAGTCCAACCTAGTGTACTCTGAAGCAGTGGTTACTCCCGAGTCTCTACACTCCTCTGACCAGGCGGAGGACCTCCAGTTTTCTCCAGAACCCTTCGGGGTGCCACCTGGTGGTAAATGGACAGAGACTTTCCTATATCCTGGATCTGATACCTCGCTTGCTTCGTCTAGTGAGTCCGACCTAGTGTACTCTGAAGCAGAGGTTACCCGTGAGTCTCTACACCCCTCTGACCAGGCGGAGGACCGCCAGTTGTCTCCAGAACCCTTCAGGGTGCCACCTGGTGGAGAATGGACAGAGACTTTCCTATACTCGGTACCCGATACCTCGCCTGCTTCGTCCAGTGAGTCCGACCTAGTGTACTCTGAAGCAGATGTTTTCTCTGAGCCTCTGCACTCTTCTGACCCGGCGGAGGACCTCCAGTTGTTTCCTGAATCCTCCGGGGTACCACCAGAAAACAAAGAGACAGTGACTTTTCCTCATTATGTACCTGATAACCCGTCTATTTCTTCCTGTGAGCTTGACAAGATGTACCTCAAAGCAGAGATTACCCCCAAGTCTCTGTCCCCCTCCAACCCGGTGGAGGACTTCCAGTTGTCTCCTGTACCCTCTGGGGTGCCACCTGAAAATATGTGGAGAGAGACTTCCTTGTGTGCTGTTCCTGGTACTCCACCCGTTTCGTCTGTTGCTAAGGGTGGCTGGATGGGAGGTAGCATCCTAGCTACCCAGAGGAGACCAGTTTTTCCGGTGGACAGGGGAAGTGATCTCTTCGAAGTGAAGAATTGGCCCTCGAATTCCCTGCGGAAGATTCTGGCAGGCCTGAAGAAGAGGGGGCGTAAGGGGGGGGGTACTGTAACATACCTGGCGGCGTCCTTGCATAGTGGTCCATCTCCCACTGTGCAAGAGCGCGCACTTGATCTCCAGTCCGGAATGTCTCTCTGGCTTCCCTCCATGCTGTCTGTTTGCCTCTGTTTCTGCTGCTTAAGGGCGGCGCCCGATCACTTCCTGCTTTTTGTACCTGCTGTGGGTCACACCCCTTGTGCGTCCTCAGCCTATTGCTGTCTGTCACCTGGTATATAGCTCAGCTGCTCCCATCTATCCCTGCCTGAGCATAGTGTTTCATTCAGTGTGTGCTTGCACTCTGAAGGTGCCAGGTCCCGTTCTGTGTTCTCTTGTCTGCCTATCCTGGAGGCTGTATTTCCAGGCCTGTCTGAACACGCTCCTAGCCTGTTCCTCCTGCCTTCTAGGGGCCGATTACCTAGACCCGTTCCTGTATCTTGTCTGACCTGTCTGAACACGCTCCTAGCCTGTTCCTCCTGCCTTCTAGGGGTCGATTACCTAGACCTGCTCCTGTATCTTGTCTGTCCTGTCTGAACACGCACCTTGCCTGTTCGTCCTGCCTCTCTGGGGGCCGTATTCCCAGACCCGCTCCTGTATTCCGCTGCAGTGTCGGTCTCCTCCGTACACTCAGTTCCAGTCTGAACTCTCTCCTATCCTTTACCTGTTTTGCCTCTATGTCCGTTCCCTTCCTTTTTCTGCAGAGTCTGAACTCGTACCTAACTCCTGCTTGTTGTCTCTGTACTCCCGTTTGTGAGTTTGTGGTCCACTCGCTACTTCTCTGCTAGTACCCTGTGGGTGTCTGGCTCTGCCTTTCCCTTCCTGTCTGTTCCGTGTGAACAGAGCCCTGTCCCCCCTACTCAGCCTAGCCTGCTCTGACTCCTTTGCTCACCGCTCCGGTGGTTCTAGCCTGCTCTGACTCCTTTGCTCACCGCTCCGGCGGTTCTAGTCTGCTCTGACTCCTTTGCTTACCGCTCCGGCGGTTCTAGCCTGCCCTGCTTCTGCCCACTGCTCCGGCAGTCCTGTCCTGCCCTGCTTCTGCCCGCTGCTCCGGCAGTCCTGTCCTGCCCTGCTTCTGCCCGCTGCTCCGGCAGTCCTGTCCTGCCCTGCTTCTGCCCGCTGCTCCGGCAGTCCTGTCCTGTCCTGCCCTGCTTCTGCCAGCTGCTCCGGCAGTCCTGTCCTGCCCTGCTTCTGCCCGCTGCTCCGGCAGTCCTGTCCTGCCCTGCTTCTGCCCGCTGCTCCGGCAGTCCTGTCCTGCCCTGCTTCTGCCCGCTGCTCCGGCAGTCCTGTCCTGCCCTGCTTCTGCCCGCTGCTCCGGCAGTCCTGTCCTGCCCTGCTTCTGCCCGCTGCTCCGGCAGTCCTGTCCTGCCCTGCTTGTGCTCGCTGCTCCTGCAGCCCCGTCCTGCTCTGTTCTTGCCCACCGCTTCGGGCGTTCCCTCTCTGCTGTGGTTGTCTACCGCATCTGCAGTTCTGTGACCCAGTCTGTACTGGGTCTTAACCTTTCTGTGCTCCAGCCCGTCCTTTCGGCCAGTACCTCCCTGCCTGCATACTCGCCTGTATCCACCCATCTGCATACCTGCCATGTTTGCTTATATCCACCAGTCTGTGCCAGCCTAACCTGCCTGCTCCTGAGTCCCAGTGTGTACTGGGTCCTATCCCGCCTGTGTTCCTACCTGCTAGTGCCTCCCTGTCTGCACTCTAGCTGTGCTTGCCTGTACCCCTCTACCTGTATTGTTCCTGAGTCCCAGTGTGTACTGGGTCCTAACCCGCCTGTGTTCCTACCTGCTAGTGCCTCCCTGTCTGCACTCTAGCTGCGCTTGCCTTTACCCGCCTGCCTGCATACCAGTCGTGCCTGCCTATACCCTCCAGTCTGTGCGCCAGCCTAACCAGCCTGATCCAGTAATCCCTGTGTGGGTCAACCCCCGTGTCCGGAGTTTGACCTGGAGTAGCACCTGGTCCCTCTGCCCGGTTTCTCCCTGGTGCACTGGCGTCGTATGCCGTCGTGCCATCTTGGTCGGATCGGCCAGATACTTAGTCACGCCCCTCCAGGCATTCACTCTCCGGTTCATGGTCCAGTGGAATCACTACAATCACACGCACACGCCGCTCAGCCCGGGCGTGTGCATAACAAATGCCTTGTTGGTTGTGTGCATTACAGTGATTGGCTGGCCGCACAGCGTCATCAGGTCTATATCAGACCTGGCGCCGCAATGCTCGTCACAGTCACTCCGGATCAGACATTGTAGGGAGAGCTGCTGCTGTGTCAGGGAGAGATTTGATCGTGTATTAGGTAATGTAGGGAGAAAAACCGTACATTATACATATTCATCTTAACAAACAGTCCTTCTGAGGACTAATCCATCTGCAGAGATATCAGGCAGGCAGGGTGTATAGGCAGGCGGTGTATATAGCAGACTGCAGTGCATATAGCACAAGAGGCTCCATTCCAATTCTGCCTTCTGCTGCTGTTAGATATTTCTATACAAAGGCCCAGGTCTCAGGGGCCAGGAATACTTTTCTTTGGATCTTAATCTTCATTATTTGCTTAAAAAGCAATCTAGAGAACACCGTTTTTCTGCGCCATTTGCTTGTTTTGGGAGAGGTGCTGCTGTGTCAGGGACAGATTTGCTTGTGCATTAGCTAGTGTAGGGAGAAAAACCGTACATTACACATATCCATCTTAACAAACAGTCCTTCTGAGGACTAATCTATCTGCAGAGATATCAGGCAGGCAGGGTGTATAGGCAGGCAGTGTATATAGCAGACTGCAGTGTATATAGCACAAGAGGCTCCATTCCAATTCTGCCTTCTGCTGCTGTTAGATATTTCTATACAAAGGCCCAGATCTCAGGGGCCAGGAATACTTTTCTTTGGACCTTAATCCTCATTATTTGCTTAAAAAGCAATCAAGAGAACACCATTTTTTCTGCGCCATTTGCTTGTTGGCACTGCAGAATACAGCCAGGTCCTTTCCTTATTAGAGCGCTAGAAATCCAGCTATTTAAAACAGTTTTTTCTCCATTAAACGGATCACATATACGTTGTCAGAAAATATTGCCATTTCTGGCCTCCATTAAAAATTTCCTTTAGTGTGTCATTGAAGCAATTCATCGCAGTTTGCTGCTCAAACTACTTACCTACAGGCCAGGTATTTAAAACTGTGTTTTCTCCATCAAACGGATTACACATACGTTGTCAGAAAATACTGCCATTTCTGGCCTCCATTAAAAATTTCCGTTAGTGTGTCACTGAAGCAATTCACCGCAGTTTGCTGTTCAAACTACTTACCTACAGGCCAGGTATTTAAAACTCTGTTTTCTCCATCAAACGGATCACATATACGTGGTCAGAAAATATTGCCATTTCTGGCCTCCATTAAAAATTTCCTTTAGTGTGTCACTGGAGCAATTCACCGCAGTTTGCTGTTCAAACTACTTACCTACAGGCCAGGTATTTAAACCTCTGTTTTCTCCATCAAACGGATCACATATACGTTGTCAGAAAATACTGGCCATTTCTGGCCTCCATTAAAAATTTCCTTTAGTGTGTCACTGAAGCAATTCACCGCAGTTTGCTGTTCAAACTACTTACCTACAGGCCAGGTATTTAAACCTCTGTTTTCTCCATCAAACGGATCACATATACGTTGTCAGAAAATACTGCCATCTCTTGCCTCCATTAAAAATTTCCTTTAGTGTGTCATTGAAGCAATTCACCGCAGTTTGCTGTTCAAACTAGTCACCTACAGGCCAGGTATTTAAAACTCTGTTTTCTCCATCACACGGATCACATATACGTTGTCAGAAAATACTGCCATTTCTGTCCTCCATTAAAAATTTCCTTTAGTGTGTCATTGAAGCAATTCACCGCAGTTTGCTGTTCACACTACTTACCTACAGGCCAGGTATTTAAAACTGTGTTTTCTCTATTACACGGATCACATATAAGTTCGCTCCAAACTCTGTCATTTGTAGTGAGCGTGGAAGATACTGTCCTCCATTTAAAATGGGCAAGGCACGTGGCAAGGGACGGGGAACTGGACGTGATGGTAATGGTGCATGCAGAGGCCGAGGACAAGGCCGTGGCAAGCCAAAATTGTGCCACAACAAACACCCACATCTTCTCGCCTGACCTTCCTGTCCCGATTTCTAGGGTACCGCAGCACACCACTATAGAACCCAGAGCAGTGTCAAAAGTTTGTTAGTTGGATAGCGGATAATGCTTCCAGTCACATAGCCACCACCACCCTGTCATCCACATGGTCAAGTGTCAATAGCCGTGAGTCTGGACCGCATATTCCTCACCCTGATCCTCCTTCCTCCCACCATGCCGAGTACCCAGAGACAACTGATCCCACACTTGGACACTCTGAAGAGCTGTTCACTTTTCCATTTATAGATTTGGGCCTCTCACCCAGTACACTTGAAGCGGGGCAAGAGGAGATCGCGTGTAGCGATGCCCAAATATTTGAGCAGCCACAGTCACACAAAGGCGACGGTGGGAAAGTGTCACAAGAGGTGGAGGATGATGAGACATAATTGCCAGAAAGTCATGAGGACGACCAGTGTGCAGAAGTGGAAGACGAGGTGGTGGATGTTATAGTAACTGACCCAACCTGGCAGGAGGACATGCACAGCAAGGACAGCAGCACACAGGGGGAGGGAGGCAGAGCACCCCAACAGGTGGGAAGAAGCAGTGTGGTGGCCACAGACAGAAGGTAGGCAACCGTTCCCTGTAACACCAACACGAAGAAAGTTGCCAGTACAACTGTTAGGTCTTCCTGAGTCTGGTTGTTTTTGAAAGACTCTGCCGATAACCCCAAAAAGGCCATTTGCACCACCTGCCAGGCCAGCATCAGCAGGGGTGGCAAAACGACCAGCCTGACCACCAACAGCATGATCAGGCACATGGCAGCAAAGCACCCGACTTTGTGGGCCAAACTCCAGGGTCCAGGAACAGTGTCTGCAGGTGGCACCATTGCTTCTTCCGTTGTTGTGCATGCAAGCCAATCCCCTGTCCATGGTGCATGCGAAGACGCCTCCTGCACTGCACTTGTCATTGCACACTCTCAAGTAGCAGCGAAGCGTTCAGTTGTCCATACCCCAGTCCTTGGAACGCAAGTGCAAATATGCAGCCGATGCCCCACAGGCCACACTACTAAACTCTCACATTACATGACTGCTTGCGCTCGAAATGTTGCCTTTAAGGCTCGTGGAGACGGAAGAATGCTGCAACCTGGTGTGCCGTCCCCGCATTACACAAGCACGTGTCCCAAAACATTAGCCGTGCTCTCAACAACGCAGTTACTGTTAAAGTCCACCTAACCACAGACATGTGGACAAGTGCATGTGGGCAGGGATGGTACATCTCGCTGACGGCACACTGGGTTAACATAGTGGAAGCCGGGACCCAGTTGGACCTTGGGACGGAACACGTCCTCCCGAAGCCAAGGATTGGGGGCCCTAGGTCAATCAGGATTGCCCCCACGGTCTACAGCTCCTGCACCTCATCCTCCTCAGCCTCCTCCTCCTCTTCAGCTTCCATCTCCGAAATGACCACATCAGTCACAAGATGGAAGCACTGCATCACTGCCTCGGCCAAGCGGCAACAGGCTGTACTGAAGCTAATATGCTTAGGTGAAAAACCGCACAATGCTGAAGAGTTGTGGACAGCTCTGAAAGAGCAGGCAGATCTGTGGCTCACACCGCTGAGCCTACAGCCAGGTATGGTCATGTGTGGCAATGGCCGGTACCTGGTGGCGGCTCTGAGGCGAGGCGAGCTCACACACGTACCATGCCTGGCCCATGTGCTTAACCTCATGGTTCAGCGGTTTCTCAAATCCTACCCAGAGCTGCCGAATCTGCTTGTTAAAGTATGCCGCCTGTGTGCCCATTTTAGAAAGTCAGCTACAGCTTCCACCACCCTTTCAGTGTTTCAGCAGTGTTTGTAGCTTCCGGCTCACAGACTGGTGTGTGATGTCCCCAAGCGTTGGAACTCGACACTGTAGATGTTGGGAAGGATTTGTGAGCAGAAGAGGGCAGTTGTTGAGTACCAGCATCAACAAGGCCATCGGTATTCAGTTCCGACTCCACACATAAGACCTCAGGAGTGGACATAGTTGTCAGACATATGTACCATCCTCCAAAACTTTGAGGACTCCACCAAGCTGGTGAGCGGCGATGACGCCATAATTAGTGTCACCATCCTGCTTCTCTGTCTTCTGAAACTCTCTCTGCTCACAATCAAAGAGGATGCATTGCAGACGGAGCACGATGAGATGGAGCAAGGAACCATACAGGGTTATTACACACAGCCAAGCCTCATCTCATCCCAACGTGGATTGGGTGACAATGAGGAAGAGGAGGAGGAGGAATGACAGGAGCTAGTTTCATGCACTATAGACGGTACTACCTGCACAGCTATCATACCGTCTGCTCAGCACGGATGGCCAGAGGAGAGAGAGGAGGAGGAGGAGAGCATGGTCAGTCATCCTCTTGGTGAGGACACGGAAGTCTTGCCATTTAGTAGTCTGGCATGCATGGCTGAGTTTGTTACGCTGCCTTTCCCATGACCCTCGCGTTCTCAAAATTTTGGGTGACAGTCATTACTGGTTGGTGACACTTCTAGACCCACGCTACAAGGAGAACTTTATATCTCTTATTCCTGAGGAGGACAGGTCTACAAAAATGGGGCAGTACCAGAAGGCCCTTGTTGCGGAACTATTAAAAAAATTCCCATCTTAAAAAGCTGGTGGCAGAGGGCACACTTCGTTGGACAACCAAGGAGTACAGGCGAGAGAGACACAACTTCAATCCAGAAGAGGCAGGGGAACACTGTTAAAGTTCTGGGAGAGTTATCTCAGACCCTCCCATCGCACACTCTCTGAGGCGCGGGGTACTCTCACATGGAGTGCAAAGTTTGGGAAGATGCTGAGGGAGTACCTTGCCGACCATACCAACGTCCTCTGTGATTCCTCTGTGCCTTATAATTATTGGGTATCCAAGCTGGATAGGTGAAATGAACTGGCTCTCTATGCATTGGAGGTCCTGGCCTGCCCTGCCGCCAGCATTTTATCAGAGCAGGTTTTTAGCGCCGCTGGTGGAATTATAACTTATAAGCGCTTCCTCCTGTCAACTGAAAATGCTGACTGGGCTGACTCTTATAAAAATGAACAAGGGCTGGATTGGGCTACACTTCTCAACACCACCGAATGATAGCAGCGTAACATAAACTCAAATCCAGTGTCTTTCCTTGGGAGGTGTATTCCCATGCACCTTTTCACACCCACAAATGGGTATACGCTTCCTGATTTTGTCTATTTGCTCTTGTCCTCCTCCTTCTCCTCATCCTCCACCACCATATCACCAGGGTGACCGTGGTCCGTGATGCAACACCCACATAATTTATTTAAAGGGTGTTTATGATACCCATGAAAAAAATTTTTTATACAGTATTTTCATGTATACCCCTCAGGGGTAAATGTTTGTCAGCCCATACACTTAGTGCAAGGGCATTACAAGTATAGGAGGCCTGCTCCTTTCTAATGGGAACATTTTTCTATGAGGCCCTCCTCCATATCTCTTCCAAGGGGCATTGAAGTGCCTCCAAATTTTTGGCAGCCCTTCCATTCACTGCATAGGCCAACACTATGGGAGACTCTCTCCTTTCTAATAGGAATTTGTCATTACTGTGACCTTGCTCTGTGTGTCTTTAAATTCTTAGTGGGGTTTTTCCTAAAATTGGTCAGCCGTTGGACTCACTGCATACCAAATAACTGTATAGCAGACTCTCTCCTTTCTAATGGGAACGTGTCGTACCTTGTTACTGTGGCCCTGCTCTATGTGTCTTTAAATTCTTAGTGGGGTTTTCCTAAAAGTGTTCAGCCGTTGGACTCACTGCATACCCTATAACTGTATAGCAGACTCTCTCCTTTCTAATGGGAACATGTCGTACTTGTTACTGTGGCCCTGCTCTGTATGTCTTTAAATTCTTAGTGGGGTTTTTCCTAAAATTGGTCAGCCGTTGGACTCACTGCATACTCTATAAGTGTATAGCAGACTCTCTCCTTTCTAATGGGAACATGTCGTACCGTGTTACTGTGGCCCTACTCCATGTGTCTTTAAATTCTTAGTGGGGTTTTTCCTAAAAATGGTCAGCCGCTGGAATCACTGCATACCCTATAACTGTATAGCAGACTCTCTCCTTTCTTATGGGAACATGTCGTACTTGTTACTGTGGCCCTGCTCTGTGTGTCTTTAAATTCTTAGTGGGGTTTTTCCTAAAATTGGTCAGCCGTTTGACTCACTGCATACCCTAAAACTGTATAGCAGACCCTCTCCTTTCTAATGGGAACATGTCGTACTTGTTACTGTGGCCCTGCTCTGTGTGTCTTTAAATTTTTAGTGGGGTTTTTCCTAAAATTGGTCAGCCGTTGGACTCACTGCATACCCTATAACTGTATAGCAGACTCTCTCCTTTCTAATGGGAACATGTCGTACCTTGTTACTTTGGCTCTGCTCTATGTGTCTCTAAATTCTTATTGGGGTTTTTCCTAAAATTGGTCAGCCGTTGGACTCACTGCATACCCTATAACTGTATAGCAGACCCTCTCCTTTCTAATGGGAACATGTCGTATCTTGTTACTGTGGCCCTGCTCTATGTGTCTTTAAATTCTTAGTGGGGTTTTTCCTAAAATTGGTCAGCCGTTGGACTCACTGCATACCCAATAACTGTATAGCAGACTCTCTCCTTTCTAATGGGAACATGTCGTACTTGTTACTGTGGCCCTGCTCTGTGTGTCTTTAAATTCTTAGTGGGGCTTTTCCTAAAATTGGTCAGCCGCTGGAATCACTGCATACCCTATAACTGTATAGCAGATTCTTTCCTTTCTAATGAGAACATGTCGTGCTTGTTACAGTGGCCCTGCTCTGTGTGTCTTTAAATTCTTAGTGTGGTTTTTCCTAAAATTGGTCAGCTGTTGGATTCACTGCATACTCTATAACTGTATAGCAGACCCTCTCCTTTCTAATGGGAACATGGCGTACCTTGCTACTGTGGCCCTTCTCCGTGTGTCTTTAAATTCTTAGTAGGGTTTTTCCTAAAATTGGTCAGCCGTTGGACTCACTGCATACCCTATAACTGTATAGCAGACCCTCTTGTTTCTAATGGGAACATGTCATACTTGGTACTGTGGCCCTGCTCTGTGTGTCTTTAAATTCTTAGTGGGTTTTTCCTAAAATTGGTCAGCCGTTGGACTCACTGCATACCCTATAACTGTATAGCAGACTCTCTCCTTTCTAATGGGAACATATCGTACTTGTTACTGTGGCCCTATTCTGTGTGTCTTTAAATTCTTAGTAGTTATTCCTAAAATTGGTCAGCCGTTGGACTCACTGCATACCCTATGACTGTACAGCAGACCCGGTCTTTTCTATTGGGAACATGTCATACTTGTTACTGTGGCCCTGCTCCGTGTGTCATTAAATTCTTAGTGGGGTTTTTCCTAAAATTGGTTAGCTGTTGGACTCCCTGAGTACCCTATAACTGTATAGCAGACCCTCTCCTTTCTAATGGGAACATGTCATACCTTGTTACTGTGGCCCTGCTTTATGTGTCTTTAAATTATTAGTGGGGTTTTCCTAAATTGGTCAGCTGTTGGACTCACTGCATACCCTATAACTGTATAGCAGACCCTCTCCATTCTAATGGGAACATGTCGTACCTTGTTACTGTGGCCCTGCTCTATGTGTCTTTAAATTCTTAGTGGGGTTTTTCCCAAATTTTGGCAGTCCTTGCAGTCACAGCATTGGCTTTACCACTATAGGAGACCCGCTCCTTTATAATGGGAACATTTTTTTTACTGAGACCCTCCTCTATGTCTCTTCAAAGGGGTTTTAGGTTGCGTCCAAATTTTTGGCAGCCCTTGCAGTCACTGGATACGCAATAACAGTATAGGAGACCCACTTGTTAATAATGGGAACAACAAAGCATAGCCAGCTGATGGCTCTCTAACAATAGCTACGGCTGACTGCTGGCCTTTCAAGAATAGTAAGGGCCGTCCGATGTCCCTGTAAAAATAGGCTTTATGACTTTCAGAGTCCCTCCATCATAAATAAAAAAGGATGTGTCTGATGATGTGTCACACACCACATTGCCAGATAAGGTTGTAAAATGTTAATATGACATTTCCCGGTGAATGCATTTGTCTTAAAAAATAATGTAAAAAACCCAAAACAATAGAATATTTCTTTAGTATAAAAAAAAGTGTCACCAAGTTAACCTCAATGTAATCACATTGTTCAGCTCATGCACCTCCTCCTCCATCTCCGAAATGATCACATCAGTCACAAGCTGACAGCAGTGCAGCACTGCCTTGGCCAAGGGGTAACAGGCTGCACTGAAGATAACATGCTTAATGCTTAATTGACAAACCGCCCAGCGCTGCAGAGTTGTTGAAAGCTGTAACACAGCAGCCTGATCTGTGGCTCTCACCGCTGAACATACAGCCAGCCATGGTCGTGTGTGACAATGGGCGGAACCTGGTGACGGAGAAATGACTGCCAGGGTAGATACGGTTTCGCTCTATGCCAGTCTTTTCACCGAGCTAAACAATATGGCTGTGGTGAAATACAACTCCCACTGAGAAGCTGTTTCAGATTGAAAAACATTGTGCCCACCAGAGGATTTGATTCTGAGGGCTAACCTTTCTCACCCGCTCAAGAGCCCCATAGCAGCTGCAAAGTTAGCGCTATTATGAACTCTCCTGAGGTAGAAGCCAAGGCACACCAGAGGATTCTCTGGTGGGACCGTCCAACCCTGCTGAGAAGCAGTCCTGGCTAAGAAAAGTGTGTGGGAAGGTTCCCGGACACTCGATGGCTGCTTTTTTACTGAGGAGAAAACATACGCAAACACGGGAAGAACATACAAAGTCCTTGCAGATGTTGTCCTTGCTGAGATTTGAACCCAGGATCCCAGCGCTGCAAGTCTTTAGTGCTAACCACTGATCCAATGTGCTGCCGTTCACCCTCTAATATCTAAGTGCACTGGGGAGGGAACGGGTAATGTTGTGGGACCCGTGCTTGTGGAAGGCAGAGGCGATACCGAGAAATATAGTGGCGGCTGGGGACCGAGTATGGACACAAAGCCGCCGCCGGCATGAAGTTGTGAAAAGCTTCCACCTCCACGAGCTTAAAAGGCCATATTTCAAGTGCAAAGAGCTGCCCAGAAATCTGGCAGTTTAGTGTTGCGGCCTGTGGGTTGGTGGGTGGCTGGCTGCATACTTGCACTTGCATTCCAAGTAACAGAAAACTAAGCAGATGGTGGCCTTTATCATCATCATGGTCTCACTTCGGCACTATGAACTCTCCTGAAGGAGAAGCTAGGGCCGCCGGAGGAGTCTCCGGTTCTCTGGTGGGCCCGTCCAACCCTGCCGAAAAGCAGCCCTGGCTAAGGAAAGTGTGGGGGAAGGTTCCCGGACACTCTATGGCTGCTTTTTTAATGTGGATCGGCCATGCTTATGCATGTTATTTCTCAAAAATAATTACAGATTAGGCCATTGTTCAACTCTGTAGTCTAGAAATTAAATGCGCAAAGAAAGATGTGTGTGTGTGTCAAAGCACCAACGACAAGTGCGAGTTGATGTTGGACGGGCTGCCATTGCTTCTGCAACAAGCTCAATTACAGGACTTCCTGGGAGAAATGACACACAGGGTAAATAAGGTTTCCCTCTATGCCAGTCCTTTCACCGAGCTAAATACAACTCTTAGCAAAAAAGTTGTGGACTGGCTCTGTACTGTCCCTGGCCACATTCACCTGTCCACGTGTGTGTGGTTAGGCGGTCCTTCATAGTAAGTGCACTGGGGAGGGCACGGGTAATGTTGTGGGACCTGTGCTTGTGGAAGGCGGAGGCGATACCGGGAAATATAGTGGCGGCTGGGGACCGAGTATGGACACTCGGCTGCCGCCGACATGAGGTTGTGAAAAGTTTCCGCCTCCATGAGCATAAAAGGCCACATTTCAAGTGCAAGCAGCTGTCAAAAATTTGGCAGTATAGCATTGCAGCCTGTGGGTGGGTGGGTGGCTACCTGCATACTTGTGCTTGCATTCCAAGGAATTGGGTGGGGACAACTGTACGCTGCAGTGGGACAAGGACATGTATGGTGATTGTTGCAAGTCTGCAATGACAGGTGCATGGCGGGAGGCATTTTCCCATGCGCCAAGGATCACTTATGATGGGCACACTTTTAGGCAGTGACCTGGGAGTCAGATATGCTTCCAGAGGTTTTCCCCATGCTGATCCCAAGTCTTTTCAGCACTGTATGCATGTGTCTGATGGTGTGTCACACACCACATGGCCAGATAAGGTTGTAAAATCTTAAAATGACATTTCCTAGTGAATGCATTTGTCTTGGTTGAAAGCAATTCAAAAGTGCAAAAACACATCAAAAACACTACGTGTGAACATAGCCCAAGTTGTGGAGTCGTATTTTTGTTTTTGGTTATTTATTTTGCCTTATATACAAGTCTTTACCCTGGAAAGGATGTTCCTTAACATATTTCCCAGGAAAATCCATTTTGGTTTTGTTTTTGTATGTTTTATTGTGAGTCTGTAAAAGTGGTGTAATACTCTGACCACGTTGCTGACAGCAGTGATCTGGGAGTCAGAGATGCTTCCAGGGGTCTTTCCCATGCTGTTCCCATGTAATTTGAGCACTGTTCCCACCGATTTGGGCAATTTTTAGGCCCTCTGCAGACCGCCGGGGGGAGCCGCCTGAAAAATGCTTGAGTTTCCCATAGACTTACATTGGACTCATTGCTCGGGTTGAGTACCCGAGTATTGAAATTTGCTTGACCCGAGCAACGAGTACCCAAGCATTTTAGTGCTTGCTCATCACTAGTTAGTGTTGAGCCACCCCCGTAGTGTTCGAGTTCGGTTCGGTTCGTCGAACACCCGTGTGTTCGCCGAACTGTTCGTCGAACTGTTCGTCGAACACCTTCGAACACCGTTAAAACCAATGGCAGGCAAACAAAAACACATAGAAACACATAGAAAACACCTTCAAAGGTGTCCAAAAGCTGACAAACTGCTCAGAAGACACAACTAACACATGGAAAAGTGACAAGTACATATAGTCATGCGAAAAGAAAAGAGGTGGAGGAGTAAAAGGAGGGGGAGACACAGATATAGGCATGTCATGCCCTTCTAAAATCCAAAAAGTGAGAAGCCGACACGGCCAGTCCGCTCTTGCCCGTGCCACCTCCGTGTCGCCGGGTTTGTGCCAGAGCCGCGGTGAACCCTGACGGCCAGCCCCCCTCTCCCAATACTGGTGCCTGTCCGCTGGTGGGTCGAGCGAGCCCCCCTGTGGTGGAGGCAGCTCTAAGCTTTTTAATTTAAATTGTCTCTCTAATTTGAATGAATACACTTTAAATCCATTTACAAGGATCTATTGGAGGGCAAGTCTCATGCCAGCAGCCGCGTAATTCCAGCTCAAGTAGCGTCCACTAAAGCTGCTGCAGTTAAAAAGCTTTTATAAGGATCGAGCTCGGCTGTCCACCGCAAGGCATCCTACTGCCAGTCCCAGCCCCTATGCCTTGAGGTGCCTCCTGATGCTCTTCACTGAGTATCCCGTGGTCCCGAAGCATTTCCTTTGAAAAAATTAAGTGTCCAAACTACAGGTGGTGTAGCTTGCTTAACAGCCGGGATAATCCGCTGACTAGCAGACACTGCTACTAGGCACAAAGTATTTCCTGGGCTATATGCAGTTAAAAATTTGTAATTAGATACTCTCGTTGGATGCTGAGAAAGCATTCCATAGAGTCTCCTGGCACGCCATATATGATTCTCTTAAAAAGCTTGGAGTAGGGGTCTAGGGGACCCTTTTATAGCCAAAATCACAGCCCTGTATCGCAATACGTCATCTTGGCTGAAGATAAATTGAACTGTAGCACCCTGAGGGCTCGGTTGCTACAGAGGTATTGCACCTCACCCAGAGGTGTGATATCTCACTCTCAGGTAAGGATGGAGTGTGGATCAGGACCCGACACCTGCATGCATTACACCACATTGCCGTGGGGCAGGGCGACCAATATGCCCCTGAGATGGGCATGACAGTCCCTGTCCCTGGCTGGAGTGGGGGGAGGGAACACTGAGGAAGGGGAACCCTGTAGTGCAGGAGCAGGGAGGAAGCAGTTCCTGGGTGCATTGAGAAGGGAGTATAAAAGGTGGGCACCATCTTAGTTCAGTGCAGAGAAGTCTGAGCAGAAGTGACAGGGAGCAGGGGCTCTGCATGAGCTCTGCTCCGGAGGTGGGCCTAGTAACAGAGGCCCAGGCCTGGAAGAGGGAGAAGGAAGGAAGAGGAGCGGAGGAGGCTCCAGGAACGAGGAACAAAGGGATCCCAGGGGTGCGGACGGGCGAGTCGCCACCGCACGCCCGAATCCACCTGCGTGGAGGGGTCAGGCCAAAGGGGGAGACCGGTTCCCGAAACTAGTGGAGGCAGGAAATGACCCTCAGCTAGAAACCGGAGGCTGTGACATTTTATGTGGCGCAGCCCCTCGCTACACCCGCTAGGAAGGCACCACATAGGGTCAGGGAAACTGGTGCCAAGTTTACCAAGAGGAGGCCCGAGGCAGCCGGACAGAAGGGTTGGTAAGAAAGGCCAGACAAAGGACACACAAAGGGGGTCCTGTGAAGTGCTCCAAAGTTATCTGGGAGTTGTCTGAGCCCCTCACCTGGTGAGCACAGTACGACGTGGGCAGCCGTTACCTGCAGACGTGGTCTGGATAATAAATACTGTGAGTAAAGGCCCTGGACTGCATCACTGACTCCGTGTCGTTACTGCTGCTGCCCTGCACCATCACCCCCATCCTCCGCATACACTGCCCTGAGGCTATACTCCTCCCGTGGGGAGTTATGCTACGCTCTGCTGCACCCACAACACCAGCCTCAGTGGTCTGCCCTGCAGCGGCGGTTCACTCTGACCGCAATCCACTGGTGGCGTAGTCGGACATTTAAACATCAAAACCACATAAATAGTTCCGCCACTGGTTTGACCACCCTGAGCCACGGAACCGGGTCGCCGCCACGGAGACTACAACCACCAGCATCCACCAAAAAGGGTCCGGCTCCGGGTGTCCCAAGGCCCAGGGGGTGCATCAGAACATTTTCATCACCTTTCACAATCACCAATGGGACAAGGCAAGGATGTCCTCTGTCCCCTCTCTTATACATCCTAGTGACGGAGCACCTGCTCTCATCAATTCGCCATAACCCCAATATTAGGTGGATTGAGGTGGGAGGCACCGAGTACAAGTGCTCTCTATTTGCTGATGATGTCCTAGTATATATCACTCAATCACATATATCCATCCATGCTGTTATGGCTGAAATAGATCACTTTGTTACATGGTCAAATTTTAAAATCAATGCAGCGAAGTCTGAGGCCCTCGATGTCTCCCTCCCCAAATCTATACAGGATTCCATCCAGTCCAACTTTCCCTTTGCCTGGCCCTCACAGGATATCAAATACTTAGGAATTCCTATTCATAGAGACCTCTCCCATCTATGTTATCTTAATTTTGGGCCCTTTATTGAACAACTCCATACAGACCACGGTTGGCAAGTTAGAACTGTAAGATTCACTACGTGAACCACTGGTGTTTTGTGGAAAAGCACATGTACACTGTGTTCCAAATTATTATGCAAAAAGTGTTTAGGAGTGATAAGGGAAGAATTTGTTTGTTTGTCAGTTAAACTCATTGATGGTGATGTGTGTCAGGGCTCTTTATATCACTGTAAGCAATTGCAGACACCTGTGCTAATTAGTTTGGCAGGTGTGTCCAATGAAAGGCAAGACTACTTAAGAAGGCTGTCCCACATTATTAAGCAGCCTACATTTTCTGCCAAAATGGGAAAGAAAAAGGATGTGTCAGCTGCTGAGAAGCAACAAATTGTGGAGTGTTTAGATCAAGGCATGACTACAATCAACACTGTGCGATGATCAAGATGAAGTGTCTTGGCAATCAAGAAGTATGTAGCTGATTCACAGTACACACGTGTGCGTGCTGATAAGGGCAAATTGAGGACTCTTTCCTACAGGCAATTACGTCAGGTTAAAAGAGCAGCGGCAAAAAAGCCTTGTCATAGCAGCAGACAAGTTTTTGAAGCTGCTGGTGCCTCCAACGTCCCCCGAACAACAAGATGCAGGGTCCTTCAGAGGTTTGCAGCTGTGCATACGCCATCCTGTCGACCTCCTCTATCCACTTCACACAAGCAGAAACGGCTCCAGTGGGCCAAACATTACATGAAGACTGATTTCAAAACTGTTTTGTTCACGGATGAGTGCCGTGCAACGCTCGATGGTCCAGATGGATGGAGTGGAGGATGGCTGGTTGATGGACACCCCACGCAAACACGGCTACAGCGCCAACAAGGAGGAGGTGGAGTAATGTTTTGGGCTGGAATCATGGGGAGAGAGATTGTCGGCCCCTTTAGGATCCCTGAAGGGGTAAAGATGAACTCCATAATGTATGTGGAGTTTCTCAAACAGCACTTCCTGCCATGGTTCAAGAAGAAGAACCGTGTATTCCACAGCAAGATCATTTTTATGCATGATAATGCACCATCTCATGCTGCACATAAAACATCTGCATCTCTGGCTGATATGGGCATAAAAGGGGACAAACTTATGGTGTGACCCCCATGCTCCCCTGACCTCTACCCCATTCAGAACCTCTGGAGCATCATCAAAAGGAGTGTCTATGATGGCGGGAGACAGTTCACATCTAAGCAACAGCTCTGGGAGGGTATTCTGTCCTCATGCAAAAGAATTGAAGCAGAAACCATCCAAAACCTGACAAATTCAATGGACGAGAGAGTTCAGAAGCTCCTTTCGAACAAGGGGTCCTATGTGAAAATGTAACATCACCTAGAATAAAGTTTTGAGTTGAAAACTGTTTGATTTCAGTTTCTAATAACCTGCTAATGCTTATAATTTCAAAAATGACCATTTTTTTGGTCTTTATTAAAATGATAAGGTTGATCGAAAAGTTTGGGGGATCTAAGAGTGTGGCAGCCCAGTAGTCAGGATTACTTCGAATTCTGACAATATGAGGGTCATGTTGCAGGTAGTGCAGCAAGAAGGCACTTATGTGTCTTGCGCATCTCGGAGCCCCAAAATTATTTTCCGGGCTAGATGCAGCTAAAAATTATTATTAATTTTAAATCTGGTGGAGCTTAGTATAGATGGCCTAATAGAATCAGTACTGCACACTGCTACAAAGCCCGAATTATTTTCCAGCCAAGGTACAGATAAACATGATTAGTAATTTTAAATCTGGTGGAGCTTATTATAGATGGCCTAATAGAATCAGTGCTGCACACTGCTACAAAGCCCAAATTATTTTCCAGCCAAGATACAGATAAACATGATTAGTAATTTGAAAGCTTAAAATGGTGGTGAGGTGATTTTCACCAATCATCAAGCTTTTACTCTCCCCAGGATGACACAGGGGTAGAAAAGTAGTTTCGGATCCATGATTTGTTCGTCTTTATGAACGTGAGTCTGTCTACATTATCAGTGGAGAGCCGCGTGCGCTTATCTGTCAGCACACCACCAGCAGCGCTGAACACACGTTCAGACAGAACGCTGGCTGCGGGGCATGACAAGATCTCCAAGGGGTAAGTGGCTATCTCCGGCCATTTATCCAGATTGGAAGCCCAAAAAGAGCTAGGGTCCAGTGACACAGTCATGGATTCAATGTTTACTTGGAGATACTCCTGTACCATCGTCTCTAGGCGTTGATTATGTGTCAGACTTCTTGTCTCCTGTGGCCTTGCAAAGGATGGGCTAAAAAAAGTGGTGAAATGATTCTGCAAAATTGATGTTACCAGCAGATACTGTGGTTCTGTTATGGTTTGAGTGCTGAACACTCGACGGTCCCACGGTTGGCAAGTTGGAACTGTGAGATTCACTACATGCATCCCTTTCAATGGCAGGAATAATTTCTGCAAATTTACTTTTGTACCAGGGATCTAACAGTGTGGCAACCCAGTAGTCAGGATTATTTCTAATTCTCACAATTCGAGGATCATGTTGCAGGTAGTGCAGCAAGAAGGCACTCATGTGTGTTGCGCATCCAGGAGCACCAAGTCCCTGTTATGTTGGTGGCGAGGTAACAATCATGCTTCCTTCCTCTGTCCTCTCCCCCCAACCTCGCACAACAGAAATGTGATCAAGGCCTCCCTCATCTGATGAGTCTTCCATCAGTTCGTCCTCCACTTCTTCCTGGGCTCCTGCACCTTCCTCACTAGTTTGGCTGCTACCATGCGCCCTGGTAAAACCATCTCCCCGACCCTCACATGCCTGCCGCCTTGGTGCTGCCGACCGTCTGGACCTTGCAGATGTTAGCCCTTCCGCATACAACTCCTCCTCCTCTACTTCCTCCACCTCCTCTTGTGCCACCACCTGACTCCGAATTCTGTTTAACATGTGCTCCAGCATGTAAATCACTGGAATAGTCATGCTGATAATGGCATCGTCAGCACTAAACATCTTCGTCGCCATTTCAAAACTGTGCAGAAGGGTGCATAGGTCCCTGATCTGAGACCACTCCTCCAGCGTGATTTGCCCCACCTCTGGATCTCGTTGGCCCAGGCTATACGTCAGAACGTATTGCACCAGGGCTTGTCGGTGCTGCCACAGTCGCTGCAACATGTGCAGAGTTGAATTCCACCGGGTAGGCACATCGCATTTTAGCCGGTGAAGTGGCAGGCCCAACGACTTCTGTAGAGATTTAAGTCGCTGAGCTGCGGGATGCGAATGGCGGAAGTGAGCACACAGTGACCGTGCCCTCTGCAGAAGGCCATCTAGTCCGGGATAGTGGGCTAAAAATTGCTGGACAACCAGATTCAACATGTGAGCCATACAAGGCACGTGTGTGACATTGCCCCGGCGAAGGGCCGCACCCAGGTTTGCAGCATTGTCGCACACGGCCTTCCCTGGTTTCAGGTCCAGTGGAGACAACCATTCATGAAACTGGGTCTCCAGAGCTGACCACAACTCCTCAGCTGTGTGACTCACATTTCCCAGACATTTCAAAGTAAAAAACGCCTGATGACATTGAGCCCTACTGCCAGCATAGTAAGGAGGTGTGCAGGATCCCTTCTGCGCAGTTAGAAAGCTTGTGGCATGACCAGACAGGCTTTGGGTGCAGGTGGAGGACCGAGAGGAGGTTGAGGAGGCAGAAGCAGTGGAGGAACTTTGAGATAAAGAGGATTGACGCACAACTCGTGGGGACGGCAAGACTTGGACAGTAGCACCTTGTCCTGCTGTCACCATAGTTACCCAGTTCCCAGTCAGCGACATGTAACGCCCCTGTCCATGCCTACTCGTCCAAGTGTCTGTGGTGAAATGCACCCTGTCACACACAGAGTTTCTCAAAGAAGCGGTGATGTTGTGTGCGACATGCTGGTGGAGCGCAGGCACACCTTTCTTTGAGAAGTAGTGCCGACTGGGCATCTGGTACTGGGGCACTGCGACGGACATAAGGTCTCGAAAATCCTCTGTGTCCACCAGGCGGAAAGGCAGCATTTCTGTAGCCAAGAGCTTGCAGATGGTGAAATTCAACCTCTTAGCTTTCTCATGGCTAGGAGGAAATGGTCTTTTACTTGTCCACATCTGAGGGACCGAGGGCTGGCTATTGTCCTTAGACGGGGTTGATAAGGGTGTCCCCGGCAAACTGCCGGTCTGTGAGGAAGATGCAGGTGGACATGTTAGGTTGCCTTGATCCAAAGGTGGTGCTATCGATGTAGGACAGCGCTCAACACCAGCTGGTGTTACCACCTCCAAAGAAAATGATGACCTGCCAATCATGCTGGCTGTTGCGGGTAAAGAGGTGGCAGGTCTGCGCCCCAAAACAGGTGTGACTGCTGTCCCCCCAGTCACAGAGGATGAAGAGGCCGTGGATGCACAAGATATGGCAGACGGTGGTTGGCCCGACCGGCTAGGCCGCTTGTAGCACAGTGAGCTTCCCACTGCAACTTATGCTTCATGTCCATGTGCCGGTTCATGCATGAAGTACTCAAACTATGTATTTTTTGGCCTCTACTTAGCTTTTGCTGACAAATGTTACAGATAACACGAGTTGGGTCATCTTTATCGATCTGAAAAAATGCCCAGGCTATGCAAGGCTTAGCACCCATGCGACCTGAAGAGCCACCACAACTTGTGGTGAGAGGCAGAGTTGTGTTTGAGGATGCAGTTGTTGACGTGCTTCCAGTACTACGTCTCTGTCCAGGAAGGCGCAACCTGACCTCGTCGTCACTAGCATCCTCCTCCACCTCCTCTGCTGACCTCATCTCTTGGCTGACTGTGGGTTGACAGTAAGTGGGATCTCCAACCTCATCATCATCACCCTGTGCGTTATCACACCCGTCGTCCTCAGAGCCAACCTGTTCCTGCCCTGACAAAAAACTAAAGTTGTCGCTCCAATCAGGTATTTGAGTCTCATCATCGTCTTCCTCATTGTCTCCACCAACAGAAGTTACAGTTTGGGAATGAGGGTCTACATTATGGTCAGAACCTTCTGCGTCTGGTCCTGGATCCGACTCATAAAGATTCTGGGCATCAGTGCAGATCATTTCCTCGTCTGGATTCACAGAAGCGCTGGAGTCGACCTCTCCTCTGATTCCCAGGCTATAATATGAGTAAACAGCTCTGCAGACTCAACCATCTGTTCTACCTCATACTCAGACGGGCAGCTGGAGATATGGGAGCTGTGAGGAAGCAAGTGCGATTGGGGTGACACCTTTGAGGACTGGAGTATTTGTGATGTTGAAGTTGATGTGGAGGAGAGCCCACTTAAAGGAACACTTGATATCCGTTGAAGCACCTGCTGTTTTTGTGCCTCATCTGGAATTTGTAGCGATTGGCGTGGCCGTAAGAAAGGGATCTTATCACATTGTCCGCTAAAAGAAGTAGACATTTTAGTTTGGCTGGAAGATGGTCTTTCTTCTGCAGATGTTACTGTTGCTTTAACACCTACCCCACGGACACAACCTTTTTTCCCCTTCCCAACACGCCTATTCCCCTTTCCACCAGCAGCAGGCCTTTTTCCACTCATTTTGGTGGTTAACTAATTCACAACTCTGGAGTTGTTTGCACAAAAAAACAATGGATGGGAACCGAGCAGAGCTGAGTGGCCAAACTGTGGTATTAGGCCAAAACTATTGGCTGGGTTAGATGCAGAAAAATATTATATTCAATTTGCAACCTGATGGAGGTCAGTATAGATGGACTAATAGAACAAGTCCCACACACAGCTAGAAACCCAAATATTTTTTCAGAGGTAGATGCAGAAAAAAATTGTATTCAGTTTGCAGCCTGATGGAGGTCAGTATAGATGGACAAATAGAACAAGTCCCACACACAGCTAGAAACCCAAATATTTTTTCAGAGGTAGATGCAGAAAAAAATTATATTCAGTTTGGAACCTGATGGAGGTCAGTATAGATGGACTAATAGAACAAGTCCCACACACAGCTAGAAGCCCAAATATTTTTTCAGAGGTAGATGCAGAAAAAAATATATATTCAGTTTGCAACCTGATGGAGGTCAGTATAGATGGACTAATAGAGAAAGTCCCACACACTGCTAGAAGGCCAAATATTTTTTCAGAGCTAGATGTAGAAAAAAAATTATTTTGAATTTGCAACGTGATGGAGGTCAGTATAGATGGACTAATAGAACAAGTCCCACACACTGCTAGAAGGCCAAATATTTTTTCAGAGCTAGATGCAGAAAAAAATTATATTCAGTTTGCAACCTGATGGAGGTCAGTATAGATGGACTAATAGAACAAGTCCCACACACTGCTAGAAGCCCAAATATTTTTTCAGAGCTAGATGCAGAAAAAAATTATATTCAGTTTGCAACCTGATGGAGGTCAGTATAGATGGACTAATAGAATGATGCTATGCCCAAAAGATTTTACTTCACTAGGTGCAGTAAAAAAATTGGTATTCTATACACAGGTGGTATATCTTGCAACACAGATAGGCTACTCCACTGACTAACACACTCTGCAATAGGCCAAAAAGGATTAGCTTTGCTAGATTCAGCCAAATGCTGTGAAAAAAACTTGCACAGCACTGGCACAGACCTGCCTGGCAAAAACTGATAGGAACTGATGTAACCTAGTCCTGAAAAGGACTGCAATTACAATTAGTCTTTACTCCCACAACCTATCTATTTAAGAGCACAGACCTGCCTGATAAAAGTCATAGGAAATGCTGTAACCTAGTCCTTAAAAGGACTGCAATTACAACTATTCCCTACTCCCAAGCTATCTGTAGATTTGTGCGAAAATTGGCTTGAAATTAACAAGGTATAGCGCACACAGCAACAGCGGAGCTGCAGCAGTGAGAAAATGGTGGCGACAGGGAAAATGGCTTGGTCTTATAGGGCAAGGACATGTGACATACACTGCCAATGACACATGCCCTTGCTTGTGTGAAAAAAAGCACTTCGCTCCGTGTGTGCGCTGCTGATAGGCTGACAGATTGCACGTCCCCACTGTAAATGCGGGAAAGAGAAAAAAAAATGGAGTTCTTCATTATTCCTGCAGAGATCCATCCCCTGCCCCTCCCCCCATCCCGCTGTACACTCAAACTGCGTATTAACATTAATTTTCATCATTACTGAGAAAAAATCCAGTTATGATTTTGGTGCACGAACAGTTATCGAACATAACCTTGAGCAGCCGAATTTTTCTCAAATCGTTCGTGTTCGCCGAACTGCTCGAACACCGCCCAAAACAGCTCGAATTTGAGATTGGCGAACAGTTCGAGTCGAACAACGCTCATCTCTATCACTAGTATCTACCACTGATTTACACCTTTCAGCTTCTTTTCATTATACTAGATGAAATAAGTAGAAATTTAAAGAACTGTAACAGAAAGCTTTAATTCACAAGGCACAAATTAATTCAGGTCTCTACTAGTGTTGAGCGAACATGCTCGACACTGCTCGGTACTCGCCCGAGCATCACGCTACTCGGGATGTTCGGCGAGCACCGAGCATTTCCGGGTTACTCGGGCGGGAGCTCGGGTCTCCGCCCTGCATGTTTGGCGCTCTTTACAGAGCCAATGAACATGCAGGGATTGCCAGCCATTCACTGTAATGCTGCAGCCATGTTGGTTGTGGGCATTACAGTGATTGGCTGGCCGCACAGCGTCACCTCAAGTATTTAAAACCGGGCGCCGCCATCTTGGACACAGTCGCTCCGGATTAGACAGTGTAGGGACAGCGCTGCTGATTTACGGAGAGATATAAACTGCGAAATAGTTAGTGTAGGGTCTGTAAAGGCTGCCAGAACAAACAAACAGTCCTTTTCAGGACTAATATCCATCCCAGATACCAGGCAGGCAGGCTGTATAGGAGACACAGTGGTTATACCAGCAAACGCTGCATTACAGTCCTGTGCGCTCCTGTTGCTGAAATTGCTGGACTTAGCACCAGGTGTCGGGGGCCAGGAAAAATCCTTTTTTTTCATCTAAATCCTCCTTTTTTTTTCCTCCTTCACACTGTACAACTACCCGTCTTATTAACCTTTTGTTGTGTGTCCCGTGGTTTTGCCATCCCACGGTAAAAAATCTCTATTATTCAGGTTTTGGTATATTTTCCGTAAAGAAAAACAGTAGTGTCTCCTGACTGTTGTGACACAAAAATATATCTGTTGAAAATAGTCTTGTGTAGGCCCAACATCCCAGTGTGGTTTCGCAGTTCCATGGGTCAAATCGCTGTACTATCCAGTTTTGGGCCTTTGGTATCTAAAAAAAAAGCAGTTTGAGTGTGTCGCTCACTGTTCAGCCGCAAATATCTCTATTTAAAAAAGTGTGGTATACCCCAGTAAACAATAACTGTGGTTTTGCCATCCCACGGTAAAAAATCTCTATTATTCAGCTTTTGGTAGTTTTTTCCGTAAAGAAATACAGTAGTGTCTCCTGACTGCTGTGACACAAAAATATATCTGTTGAAAATAGTCTTGTGTAGGCCCGACATCCCAGTGTGGTTTCGCAGTTCCACGGGTCAAATCGCTGTACTATCCAGTTTTGGGCCTTTGGTATCTAAAAAAAAAGCAGTTTGAGTGTGTCGCTCACTGTTCAGCCGCAAATATCTCTATTTAAAAAGTGTGGTATAGCCCAGTAAACAATAACTGTGGTTTTGCCATCCCACGGTAAAAAATCTCTATTATTCAGCTTTTGGTAGTTTTTTTCCGTAAAGAAAAACAGTAGTGTCTCCTGACTGCTGTGACACAAAAATATATCTGTTGAAAATAGTCTTGTGTAGGCCCGACATCCCAGTGTGGTTTCGCAGTTCCATGGGTCAAATTGCTGTACTATCCAGTTTTGGGCCTTTGGTATCTAAAAAAAAAGCAGTTTGAGGGTGTCGCTCACTGTTCAGCCGCAAATATCTCTATTTAAAAAAGTGTGGAATACCCCAGTAAACAATAACTGTGGTTTTGCCATCCCACGGTAAAAAATCTCTATTATTCAGCTTTTGGTAGTTTTTTCTGTAAAGAAAAACAGTAGTGTCTCCTGACTGTTGTGACACAAAAATATATCTGTTGAAAATAGTCTTGTGTAGGCCCGACATCCCAGTGTGGTTTCGCAGTTCCACGGGTCAAATCGCTGTACTATCCAGTTTTGGGCCTTTGGTATCTAAAAAAAGCAGTTTGAGTGTGTCGCTCACTGTTCAGCCGCAAATATCTCTATTTAAAAAAGTGTGGTATACCCCAGTAAACAATAACTGTGGTTTTGCCATCCCACGGTAAAAAATCTCTATTGTTCAGGTTTTGGTATATTTTCCGTAAAGAAAAACAGTAGTGTCTCCTGACTGTTGTGACACAAAAATATATCTGTTGAAAATAGTCTTCTGTAGGCCCGACATCCCAGTGTGGTTTCGCAGTTCCACGGGTCAAATCGCTGTACTATCCAGTTTTGGTCCTTTGGTATCTAAAAAAAAAGCAGTTTGAGTGTGTCGCTCACTGTTCAGCCGCAAATATCTCTATTTAAAAAAGTGTGGTATACCCCAGTAAACAATAACTGTGGTTTTGCCATATCACGGTAAAAAATCTCTATTATTCAGCTTTTGGTAGTTTTTTCCGTAAAGAAAAACAGTAGTGTCTCCTGACTGTTGTGACACAAAAATATATCTGTTGAAAATAGTCTTGTGTAGGCCCGACATCCCAGTGTGGTATTGCAGTTCCATGGGTCAAATCGCTGTACTATCCAGTTTTGGGCCTTTGTTATCTAAAAAAAGCAGTTTGAGTGTGTTGCTCACTGTTCAGCCGCAAATATCTCTATTTAAAAAAGTGTGGTATACCCCAGTAAACAATAACTGTGGTTTTGCCATCCCACGGTAAAAAATCTCTATTATTCAGCTTTTGGTAGTTTTTTCCGTAAAGAAAAACAGTAGTTTCTCCTCACTGTTGTGACACAAAAATATATCTGTTGAAAATAGTCTTGTGTAGGCCCGACATCCCAGTGTGGTTTCGCAGTTCCATGGGTCAAATCGCTGTACTATCCAGTTTTGGGCCTTTGTATCTAAAAAAAAAAGCAGTTTGAGTGTGTCGCTCACTATTCAGCCGCAAATATCTCTATTTAAAAAAGTGTGGTATACCCCAGTAAACAATAACTGTGGTTTTGCCATCCCACGGTAAAAAATCTCTATTATTCAGGTTTTGGTATATTTTCCGTAAAGAAAAACAGTAGTGTCTCCTGACTGTTGTGACACAAAAATATATCTGTTGAAAATAGTCTTGTGTAGGCCCGACATCCCAGTGTGGTTTCGCAGTTCCACGGGTCAAATCGCTGTACTATCCAGTTTTGGGCCTTTGGTATCTAAAAAAATAGCAGCTTGAGTGTGTCGCTCACTGTTCAGCCACAAATATCTCTATTTAAAAAAGTGTGGTATACCCCAGTAAACAATAACTGTGGTTTTGCCATCCCACAGTAAAAAATCTCTTTTATTCAGCTTTTGGTAGTTTTTTCCGTAAAGAAAAACAGTAGTTTCTCCTGACTGTTGTGACACAAAAATATATCTGTTGAAAATAGTCTTGTGTAGGCCCGACATCCCAGTGTGGTTTCGCAGTTCCATGGGTCAAATCGCTGTACTATCCAGTTTTGGGCCTTTGTATCTAAAAAAAAAAGCAGTTTGAGTGTGTCGCTCACTATTCAGCCGCAAATATCTCTATTTAAAAAAGTGTGGTATACCCCAGTAAACAAAAACTGTGGTTTTGCCATCCCACGGTAAAAAATCTCTATTATTCAGGTTTTGGTATATTTTCCGCAAAGAAAAACAGTAGTGTCTCCTGACTGTTGTGACACAAAAATATATCTGTTGAAAATAGTCTTGTGTAGGCCCGACATCCCAGTGTGGTTTCGCAGTTCCACGGGTCAAATCGCTGTACTATCCAGTTTTGGGCCTTTGGTATCTAAAAAAAAAGCAGTTTGAGTGTGTCGCTCACTGTTCAGCCACAAATATCTCTATTTAAAAAAGTGTGGTATACCCCAGTAAACAATAACTGTGGTTTTCCTCTTCCACGGTTCTAATCTACTCTTTATTACCCTTTTTCCATTGATAGTGCAAGTGTAAGCTATTTTACTTCATTTACAATGGGCAAGGGGCGTGGCAACGGACGTGGAAGTGGACGTTCTGGTGATGGTTCGTGCAGAGGACGGGGCCGTGGCCAAGGTGAAAATGTGCCACAACCAACAGCCACATCTTCTCGCTCCCACTTCTTGACTGAATTACTAGGGAAGCACAGAACAACACCAGTATGGAGAACTGATCAGTGTGAACAGGTTATTAATTGGATAGCAGATAATACTTCCAGTTACCTGGGCACCACCACCTCCGGTCTGTCTTCCACACGGTCAACTCTTAGTAGCCGTGAGTCTCGACCGCATACTCCTCCTCACTCTGATGCTCCTTCCTCCCACCATGCCGAGTGTCGTCAGACAGCAAGTGATCCCACACTTGGACACTCTGAAGAGCTGTTCACTGGTCCATTTCCATATTTGGGCCCCTCGCCTGATACGCTTGAAGTGGTGGAAGAGGAGATTCCATGTTGCGATGCCCAAATATTTGAACAGCCACGGCCACAGGAAGTCGACGTTGGCAATCTGTTACAAGAGGTGGACGATGACGAGACACAATTGCCAGGAAGTGAGGAGGAGGATCGTGGTGCGCAAGTGGAAGAGGAGGAGGTGGTGGAAGATCTAGTAACTGACCCAGCGTGGAAGGAGGACATGCAGAGTGAGGCCAGCAGCACACAGGGGGAGGGAGGCAGAGTACCCCAACAGGCAGGAAGAAGCAGTGTGGTGGCCGCAGACAGAAGGCAGGCAACCGTTCCCCGTAACACCAACACGAGGGACGTTGCCAGTACAAGCGGTAGGTCTTCCAGAGTCTGGAATTTTTTTAAAGACTCTGCTGATAACCCCAAAAAGGCATTATATTAGACCTGCCATGCCAGCATCAGCAGGGGTGACAAAACTACCAGCCTGACCACCACCAGCATGATCAGGCACATGGCAGCAAAGCACCCGACTTTGTGGGGCGAAACCCAGGGTCCACGACCAGTGTCAGCGGGTGTCACCACTGCTTCTTCCACGGTTGTGCGTGCAATAGAACCCCCTGTTGTGTGTGCAAGGCAATCCCCTGTCCATACTGCATGTAAAGATGCCCCCTCCTCTCATTCTTCACTTGTTATGGCAGTTTCTCAAGAAACAGCATCAACGTCTACGTCCACGTCCCACCGCAGCATTCAATTGTCCATATCCCAGACCTTTAAACGAAAGCGGAAATTCGCAGCTAACGCCCCACAGGCCACAGTCCTAAATTCGCACATTTCACGACTGCTTGCGTTGGAAATGCTGCCTTTTAGGCTGCTGGAGACGGAATCCTTCCGCAATCTTATGGCGGTGGCCGTCCCTCGGTACTCGGTCCCCAGCCGACACTATTTTGCCCGGTGTGCCATCCCCGCACTACACAAGCACGTGTCCCAAAGCATCTGCCGTGCCCTCAACAACGCAGTTACTGGGAGAGTCCACCTGACAACGGACACGAGGACAAGTGCTTGTGGCCAGGGACGGTACATCTCTCTGACGGCACACTGGGTAAACATAGTGGAAGCCGGGACCCAGTCGGACCTTGGGACGGAACACATCCTCCCCACACCGAGGATTGCGGGCCCTATGTCAGTCAGAGTTGCCCCCACAGTTTACTGCTCCTGTGCATCCTCCTCCTCCTCCTCCTCATGTTCAGCCTCCATCTCAGATATCACCATATCAGTTACAAGCTGGAAGAATTGCAATACTGCCTCCGCCAAGCGGCAACAGGCTGTGCTGAAACTCATAAGCTTAGGTGATAAACCTCACACTGCTTGTGAGTTGGGGACAGCTGTGAAAGAGTAGACAGATTTGTGGCTGAGACCGCTGAACCTACATTCCGGCATGGTCGTGTGTGACAATGGCCGTAACCTGGTGGCGGCTCTGAGGCGAGGTGAGATCACACACATACCATGCCTGGCTCATGTGCTTAACCTTGTGGTTCAGCGATTTCTTAAATCGTACCCCGAGTTGCCAGATCTGCTCGTGAAAGTACGCCGCCTGTCAGCTAATTTTCGCAAGTCGGCTACAGCTTCTGCCGCCCTTGCTGTGTTGCAGCAGCGTTTGCAGCTTCCGGCACACCGACTGGTGTGTGATGTCCCCACATGTTGGAACTCTACCCTCCACATGTTGCAAAGGATTTGTGAGCAGAAGAGAGCAGTTGTGGAGTACCAGCTGCAACAAGGCCGTCGATATTCAGGTCAGACTCCACACATAAGACCTCAGGAGTGGACCTGGATGTCTGACATATGTACCATCCTGACAAACTTTGAGGAGGCCACCAAGATGGTGAGTGGCGATGACGCCATCATTTCATGTCAGCATCCCACTTGTCTGTCTTTTGCAATGCTCTCTGCAGAGAATTAAAGAGGAGGCATTGCAGCCAGAGTAGGATGAGATGGATCAAGAAGCCGTAGCGGGCGATTACACACAGCCCAGACTCATCTCATCCCAACGTGCATTGGGGGACAATGAGGGAGAGGAGGAGGAGGAGGAAGAACAGGAGCTGCTATCATGCGTTGTAGACGGTAGTACCTGTACAAGTGTCATACCGTCGGTTCAGCGTGGGTGGCCTGAGGACAGGGGGGAGGAGGAAGAGGAGGAGGAGAGGATGGTCAGTCGTCATCTTGGTGAGGACACGGAAATCTTGCCCGTTACCAGTCTGGCACGCATGGCTGAATTTATGTTACGCTGCCTTAACCGTGACCCTCGCGTTGTCAAAATGTTGGGTGACAGTCATTACTGGTTGATGACACTTGTAGACCCCTGCTACAAGGAGAACTTTCACTCTCTTATTCCTGAGGTGGAGAGGTCTACAAAAATGGGGCAGTACCAGAATGCCCTTGCTGCAGAACTCTTAAAAAAATTCCCATCTGAACACGCTAGCGGCAGAGGTCACAGTTCGTTGCCCAACCAAGGCGTACAGGCGAGAGAGATGCAACTCCAATCCAGCAGAGGCAGGGGAACACTGTCAACGTTCTGGGACAGTTTTCTGACACCCGCCCAGCTTACAGGCCCTGAGGCGCGGGGTACTCTCACAAGGAGTGGAAAGTTTCAAAAGATGGTGAGGGAGTACCTTGCCGACCATACGAGCGTCCTCCGTGATTCCTCTGTGCCTTTTAATTATTGGGTATCCAAGCTGGACACTTGGAATGAACTCGCTCTGTACGCCTTGGAGGTCCTGGCCTGCCCTGCCGCTAGCGTGTTATCGGAGCGTGTTTTTAGTGCCGCTGGGGGAATTATGACTGATAAGCGCACTTGCCTGTCAACTGACAATGCTGACAAGCTGACCCTTATCAAAATGAACAAGGGCTGGATTGGGCCAGACTTCTCATCACCACCAAATGACAGCAGAGTAACATAAAGTCAAATCCACTGTGTTATTTCGGGAGGTGTATTCACATGCACCGCTTCACACCCACACATGGGTATACGCTTCCTCGTTTCGGCTGTTTTATCTTCTTCTCCTTATCCTCAGCCTCCACCACCACTATACCACCAGGGTGCCAGCATTGCAAGTTCCTCCGTCCTTATTTTTGGCAGCTTTTGCTTGCAAGGCATAAGCAAATACTATGGGACACCCACTCCCCAATAATGGGCCTTATGTTTGTAATATGCTGTACTGCATGGCTCTTGTAAGGGGCATTGCAAGTTGCTCCGTCCTAATTTTTGGCAGCTTTTGCTTGGAAAGCATAAGCAAATACTATGGGAGACCCACTCCCCAATAATGGGACTTATGTTTGTAATATGCTGTACTGCATGGCTCTTGTAAGGGGCATTGCAAGTTGCTCCGTCCTAATTTTTGGCAGCTTTTGCTTGGAAAGCATAAGCAAATACTATGGGACACCCACTCCCCAATAATTGGACTTATTTCTGTAATATACTGTACTGCATGGCTCTTGTAAGGGGCATTGCAAGTTGCTCCGTCCTAATTTTTGGCAGCTTTTGCTTGGAAAGCATAAGCAAATACTGTGGGAGACCCACTCCCCAATAATGGGACTTATGTTTGTAATATGCTGTACTGCATGGCTCTTGTAAGGGGCATTGCAAGTTGCTCCGTCCTAATTTTTGGCAGCTTTTGCTTGCATGGCATAAGCAAATACTATGGGAGACCCACTCCCCAATAATGGGACTTATGTTTGTAATATGCTGTACTGCATGGCTCTTGTAAGGGGCATTGCAAGTTGCTCCATCCTAATTTTTGGCAGCTTTTGCTTGCAAGGCATAAGCAAATACTATGGGACACCCACTCCCCAATAATGGGACTTATGTTTGTAATATGCTGTACTGCATGGCTCTTGTAAGGGGCATTGCAAGTTGCTCCGTCCTAATTTTTGGCAGCTTTTGCTTGGAAAGCATAAGCAAATACCATGAGAGACCCACTCCCCAATAATGGGACTTATGTTTGTAATATGCTGTACTGCATGGCTCTTGTAAGGGGCATTGCAAGTTGCTCCGTCCTAATTTTTGTCAGCTTTTGCTTGCTAGGCATAAGCAAATACTATGGGAGACCCACTCCCCAATAATGGGACTTATGTTTGTAATATGAAGTACTGCATGGCTCTTGTAAGGGGCATTGCAAGTTGCTCCGTCCTAATTTTTGGCAGCTTTTGCTTGCAAGGCATAAGCAAATACTATGGGAGACCCACTCCCCAATAATGGGACTTATGTTTGTAATATGCTGTACTGCATGTGACGTGCCCCCTGGGCCGTGTGTACACGTGTGTGGGATACCGGTGCCGGGTCTCTGGGGTCTGTAGTCTCCTTGGCGGTGACCCTGTCCCGTAGCTCAGGCTGGTCAAACCAGTGGCAGTCTTTCTTAGGTTTTGAGTTTAATTGTCCGACTGCGCCACCCGTGGATTGCGGTCAGGGAGTACCACCGCTGCGAGGCAGTCCGCTGAGGCTGGTGTTGTGTGCGCAGCAGAGAATGGGATAACTCCCCACGGGAGGAGCATAGCCTCAGGGCAGTGAGTGTGGATGATGGGGGTGATGGTGCACGAGCGCACCAGGAATGACTCAGAGTCTTTGCAGTGCAGTTCAGGGTCTTTACTGATGATTATAAAGTAGACCCTCCCGGGAGTACTGGCTAGCATAAGAGGCCTGGTCAGTCTGTGAGCAAGCAGGAGTTCCCCTGGCCAGGTGGAGTTGAAGGCCTCCCCGTCTGTCTGCACTCTTCCTGGCTACCTTGCTGTAAGCGGGTAGAAGTAGCCCACGTCCCTGAGTGTACCGTGTAGTGCTCACCCATATGGCTGGTGACTTGGGGCCTTCTGTTAGCCTCCGCTCCACGACGGCGGTGCTGGTCCCTTGCTTGTGACTGAGCCTCCGGGCTTCTATGGCCAGAGGACCTGAAATCCCCTGCCGGCTGGTTTCTGCTGCTGGATATATAAGTCCTCACAGCTTCAGACTCCTGTGTCCGGTTCCTATTGTCTTCTGCCAGGGCGAGCTCTGCTCAGCTTCCAGCCCCTGGTCTTTAGCTCCTAGCTCCTACAGAGCTCATTGCTGTTACTTTCTCTTGCTCTAACTCTGACTCTGACTCACTCAACCCTGCCCCAGATCCAGTTTATAAGGGCAGAATTCTCCCCTCCCAGGACTGTGGCAGGAGGATGTTGCATGTTTAAGGGATCCTGACCAGGAAACCTCCCACTTGCTCTCCGACGAAATATCTCCATTACTGTGGTGACCAGACCCCTGGGGTGCCACACATGGCTCTTGTAAGGGGCATTGCAGTTCCTCATAATTTTTGGAAAGCCTTCCATTCACTGCTTAGGCCAACAGTGCACAGGAGACCCAGTTGCTATAAATGGAAAAAAAGGTTTAGTTAACGCCCTCTGACCTCCATGTCATTTCCAAGGGGCATTGGAGTGTCTCGAAATTTTTGGTAGGCATTGCACTCACTGTATGCCCTATAACTGTGTAGCTGAACCGCTCCTTTTGTTACAGAAACATATCCTACAAGACATATCTGGTTGACTGGCCTGATATTGATGTGAATGGTCCCTGTTCATCCTGCTCTTTCTCCTTTGCCACTACCTCATCCATCATTTATCACCTGAAGCTTTGTTTTAACGGGAGTCATAGAACTTGGATAGTAGCAGGAAAACATCCAGCAATCCTCGGAGAAGGTAGGATATGCGCCAAAACGCTGACCACCTCAGGCCTAGCCGCTACTACATACATGCGCTTGCATTACAACAAAACAAAGCAGATGCTAACTTCTATCATCCTCATCATGCTCCTCACCTTGGCACTCTCAACTCCCCTGATGGAGAAGCCAGGGCCCACCGGAGGAGTCTGATAGTCCGGTGGGCTCGGCCAATGCTGCCCTAAAGCAGGCCAGGCTAAGAAAAGTGTGGGAAAGGTTACTGGGACAAATAGGGGTGGCTGGGGACCGAGTATGGACACCCAGCCACCCCCTGGAGGCTGGGGAGCAAGCGGGGACACCCGGCCACCAGGCGGCTGGGGACTGAGTATGGATAACAGGCCGCCGACACAGCCATGGCGTGGTGGCCAGATTCCGCCTCCACATGCCTAAAAGGCCCAATTTAAAGTGCAAGCAAGCAAGCAGTATGGTATTGTAGCCTGGGGGTGGGTGGGTGGCAGGCCGCATACTTGCGCTTGCATTGCAAGGAAAGGGAGAGGTACAATTGAACACTGCCCTGGGACAAGGACTTGAATGGGGATAGTTGCAAGTCTGCAACGACAGGTGCAAGGTGGGAGGCATCTTCGCATGTACCATGAACAGGGGTTTGGCATGCACACACTACAGCGGAATAGACTCTCCTTCCCACTAAATGCACTGGGGAGGGCACAGGTAATGTTTTGGTATACGCGCTTAATCTTATGTATAAGTCACACCAGGACAAATAGGGGCGGCTGGGGACTGAGTATGGATACCTCGCTGCCAAAGCTGCCATGAGGTAGTGGCCAGCTTCGGCCTCCTCCAAACTAAAAGGCCCCATTTCAAGTGCAAGCTAGCGGTATGGAATTGCAGTCTGGGGGTGGGTGGGTGGCAGGCTGCACACTTACACTTGCATTAAAAGAAAACATAGCAGATGCTAACTTCTGTCATCATCATCATGCTCCTCACCTTGGCACTCTCAACTCCACCAATGGAGAAGTCAGGGCCCACCGGAGGAGTCTGGTTCTCTGGTGGGCTCTTCCAATGCTGCCTAAAGCAGGCCGGGCTAAGAAAAGTGTGTGGGGGGGATGTTCCAAGGAGAAATAGGGGCGGCTGGGGACCGTTTATGGACACCCGGCTGCCCCCAGGCGGCTGGGGACCGTGTGTGGACACCCGGCCGCGGGGCGGCTGGGGATCGAGTATGGACACCCGGCCGCCGGGAGGCTGGGGACTGAGTATGGATTCCAGGCCGCCAACACAGCCATGACGTGGTGGCCAGATTCCGCCTCCACATGCCTAAAAGGCCCAATTTCAAGTTCAAGCAAGCAAGCAGTATGGTATTGCAGCCTGGAGGTGGGTGGGTGGCAGGCTGCATACTTGCGCTTGTATTGCAAGGAATGGGGGAGGTACAATTGAACACTGCCCTGGGACTAGAACTTGCATGGGGATAGTTGCAAGTCTGCATCTTCTGATGCGGCAAGGATCACTTCTGATGGGCACACTTTTAGACAATGACCTGGGAGTCAGAGATGCTTCCAGGGGTCTTCCCCATGGTGTTACCATGTATTTTCATCACTTTATGCATGTTTCACACAGCACATGGCCAGATAAGGTTGTAAAATGTTAAAATGACATTTCCCGGTGAATGCATTTGTCATAGGTGAAAGCAATACAAAAGTGCAAAAACGCATAAAAAATGCTACTTGTGAACATAGCCGAAGGTGTGGAGGAGTATTTTTGTTTTTGGTCATTTATTTTAACTTATACACAAGTCTTTTCCCTGGAAAGGATGTTCCTTAACATATTTCACAGGAAAAAAGTTTCACTTTCGTTTTTGAACGTTTTATTGTGAGCCAGTAAAAGTGGCTTAATACCTCTGACCACGTTGTTGACAGCAGTGACCTGGGGGTCAGAAATGCTTCCTGGGGCGATCCCCATGCTGTCCCCATGTCATTTGAGCACTGTCACTATCGTTTTGGGCACTTGTTAGGCCTTTAAAAGACTGCCGAGGGTGCCACCGCAAAAATGCTCGAGTCTCCCATAGACTAACATTGGGCTCGTTGCTCGGGTCGAGCACCCGAGTATCACGGCGAGCTCGGGCCGAGCTTAGAGCACCCGAGCATTTTAGTGCTCGCTCAACACTAGTCTCTACCATCATCATCCTGGTCATCTTTTTTGGGGGGTTTAATTCTTGAAGGTAATCTATTAGTGTGAAAGTAAGCTTCAACTAGAGTAATATAATGTGTGGATAGCTGAAAAGTCACAGATTCCAAAGATGCAATGATTATACCTAAACTCACTTAAATGTATAAGGGACAACCCCTTCTCAATTTGTAGGTTTGCCCGCAGTAAAATAACTACACTTATTCTTACCTCTGGTGATGGCGCTATCTTTCCCGGGGCTATCTCTACTGGGGCTTGTGTAACATTATTACGTCATGCAACCACTGCGGCCAATCATTGGCAAATCCACTCTCCCCACCTTCGGATAAATCACATAGATCCAGAAGATGTGAGTGTACCAGCTTTCGCACTCACTCTGGATATGTGTGATATGTCCGAAGGTAGGGAACGTGAAGTGGCCGCTGATTGGCCACAGGGCTCACGTGACATAAAAATGTTACATGAACCCTGGGAGAGAAAGTGCCAACACCACTGGAACGGTGCCGGCACTGGAGGTAAGAATAAGTGTTATTTTACTGGGGGCAAACGTGTGGATTGAGAGCGGATTGTTCCAGTAGTGGAAAACCCCTTTAAGCTTCCCAGCAGTAAGATCACAAATGGTGAGGGTTTACTGCTGGGAAGTGAAAGTGAGTTCAAAGATAAATTAAACAATAACTAAGTTAAAAGACAGGAGACAGCTGTAAGGGCCAGAGAAAGAGTCAGTGACTTACGTGACAGATGGAGAGACTACTAAATAGTTCAATTTGAACAAATTGTTTTGGCTTCCAAGCCACAGTCATCAGCAACAGAGTGATCTATTTCAAGTGTTTATTTCTGTTAGTGTTGATGATTATTGCTTACAGCCAGTGTCTCACTGGGGTGTCTGGGGCCCACAGGAGGAATTGATCCTCGGGGCCCACCCTACAGCTATATGCAAATACCTGTTAGACGTTATCCTTGTTATACTGGAACGCCGACTGTAAATCACAGGTAAATCATGGTGGTTGTGGCATTACAGTGATTGCCGAAATCGATGGGAACAGTGCTCGCAGTGCTACCATCCAGCCTGCCATCTCAATACCGTCCCAGCATGGAAAAATTCTCCTGCTCAAGCGGTGACGTCATTGCCAGCACCGTATGCGCAGGAGAATTCTCCCATGCTGTCAGTGACGTGCATGAGATGAGCTGAGTTTATTGGACATGAACTCGGCTCATCTGGATGCCGCCACAGCCAAACACTGAGGAGCTTCACTGAGGAGCTTCTCAGTGTCTGCGGCATGGCAAGCTGGATGGCAGCGTTCTGCTGCGATCCAGCCTGTCATGTCAATGTAGCAGAGCTGAAGCCGTCCTGGGAACCATGGAAAGGCAAGGGTGAGGTTGGTTTATTATTTTATTTTTATTGCAGGAGATCGTTGGCTTCAGCTGGAATGGACGTGACGGTAAGTAGAGTTTAATTTAGAACATTAAAGAATTGTGTCTTTATTTCAATTAAAGGACTTTATTCTGGGTGTTTTATTTAACTTTCACTATGGGGTTAGTAATGGGGGCGTCCTATAGACACCTCTCCATTACTAACCTGGGTTTGATGTCAGCTGGCATTAAGCTGACAACAACCCCAGCCCTATTACCCCACTGCCACCGCTACAGGGCAATGGGAAGAGTGAGGCTAAGTGCCAGAATTGGCGCATCCTATGGATGCGCCATTTCTGGGGCGGCTGACGACTGGTGTTTCTAGCCTGGGAGGGGGCCAATATTCATGGCACCCTTCCTGGGCTATTAATATCAGCCCCCAGCTGTCTGCCTAGCCTTTGCTAGCTATTAAAATAGGGGGGACCCCATTTTAATAGCTATTAAAGGCTAGGTATTCAGCTGGGGGCTGATATTAGTAGCCTGGGAAGCTCCGTGGGTATTACCCCCTTCCCAGGTTTCAAACATCTGCCTCAGCCGTCTGCATAACCTCCGCTAGAGATTAAAATTACGGCGAACCACACGCCAATTTTTTTTTTAATAAATTCTTTATTTTAACAGTAAATGACAAGAACAGTAAGCATCACTGTCACTGTACTTATTATATACGTGACTGACATGTTTCTATCTATCTAATCTATGTGTGATGCGCTATTCTTTCAGTTCTAAATTGTCAGGTACCGATGTATGCCGCTGATGAATTGCTGGCCGGCTTTTTCAAAGAGACCGGTGCATGAAAACACTATTATTTTTTTTTTTAATAAATCCTTTATTTTAACACTAAATGACAAGTACAGTAACCAACACTGTCACTGTACTTATTATATATGTGACTTACATGTTTCTATCTATCTAATCTATGTGTGATGCTCTATTCTTTCTGTTCTAAATTGTCAGGTACCGGTGTATGCCACTGATGAATTGCCGGCCGGCTTTTTTAAAGAAACGGCTGCATGAAATTCGGAGGGCACTAGTGTGTTCCAAGTGCCCTGCTATGTTTTTCATGCACCCTCCTATATACCCTGCCTGCCTATCTGCCTATATATTGTGCTTGCCTGCCTGACGTTTAATTGAGCACTGTTACCGTCGATTTGGGCAATTTTTAGGCCCCCTGCAGACCGCCAGGGGGGACAGCCAGAAAAATGCTCGAGTTTCCCATAGACTTACATTGGGCTCATTTCTCGGGTCGAGCACCTGAGTATTCTAATGTGCTCGACCCGAGCTTCGAGCACCCCTAGCATTTTAGTACTCGCTCATCACTAACAATTACGTTAGTTTGCATTAAAGGGGTTCTTTGGTTAAAACAATTTATCACAGATCTATGGGCTCCAAAAAATAGGTGATCACTTATTGATCGTTTGGGTTCAAACATTGGAAAATGCACTAATCGGAAGAATGGGGAAGTTTTATCACTGACAGGACACTTAGTTATCCCCATTTTAAAATGCAGCGGCAGGTGGGACATCTGACCGCAGCCTCATTCATTCTCTTTGTGGCTTCCAGAAAAGAACAAGAACAGCCACTGAGGGAATGAATGGATCAGTGGTCAAGTCGCACATGAGCTCCAGTCTAATGGGATAAAAACTCCACATTCTACCTATCGGTGCAGGTTCCAGCAGTCAGACCCCCACTAATCAATAATTTTTCACTTATTCTGTGGAGAGATGATTACTTGTTATCCGTAGAGAACCCCTGTAAGTGCATATTATTCCAAGTATTTAATTACTAATGGAAATAAAGAATCTTCTAATTAATATCAGAGAGAACAAATGACCACCATACACAACACAATTCACTAAACCAAAACCAATAGTACCACATACAAGGGAGAAATACTGCTATACCATGACCAGACCACATATTACCACCACATAGTGACCGAATAATACTACATACAAGGGAGAAATACAGTGACACCCATGACCAGACCACATATTACCACCACATAGTGACCGAATAATACCACATACAAGGGAGAAATACCACCACACTGTGACTAGACCAGATATTAGCAGCATATAGCGTCCAAATAATTCCCCATCATTGCTCTCCCCACCTCCTCCATCATTGCTCTCCCAGATCCCCTTCATTGCTCTCCCCACCTCCTCCATCATTGCTCTCTCCCACCTCTTCCATCATTGTCATCCCCCACCTTCTCCATCATTGTTCTCCCCCACCTCCTCCATCATTGTTCTCCCCCACCTCCTCCATCATTTTCATATCTCCTCCACCTCCTCCATCATCATTGTTATATCTCCCCATCATCATTGCCATATCTCCACCCACCTCCTCCATCATCATTACCATATCTCCCCCACACCTCCTCCATCATTGCCATATCCCCCCACCTCCTCCATCATCATTGCCATATCTCTCCCACCTCCTTAATCATTGCCATATCTCCCCCCACCTCCTCCATCATCATTGCCATATCTCTCCCACCTCCTCCATCATTGCTATATCCCCCATCTCCTCCATCATTGCCATATCTCCCCCACCTCCTCCATCATTGCCATATCTCCCCCCACCTCCTCATCATCGTTGCCATATCTCCCCCCACCTCCTTCTTCATTGCCATATCTCCCCCACCTCCTCTATCGTCATTGCCATATTTCCCCCACCTCCTCCATCATCATTGCCATATCTCCCCCACATCCTCCATCATCATTGCCATATCTCCCCCCACTTCATCCATCATTGCCATATCTCCCTCACCTCCTCCATTATCATTGCCATGCTATATCTCCCCCACCTCCTCCATCATCATTGGTAGCTTAAGACGTACTCTGCAACCCACAGAAGTTGCTCAGGTAGTGCAGCTCATTCAGGATGGCACATCAATGCGAGCTGTGGCAAGAAGGTTTGCTGTGTCTGTCAGCGTAGTGTCAAAAGGCTGGAGGCGCTACCAGGAGACAGGCCAGTACACCAGGAGACGTGGAGGGGGCCGTAGGAGGGCAACAACCCAGCAGCTGGACCGCTACCTCCGCCTTTGTGCAAGGAGAAACAGGAGGAGCACTGCCAGAGCCCTGCAAAATGACCTCCAGAGGGCCACAAATGTGCATGTGTCTGCACAACACCGTGCAGGACGCTTGGCATTTGCCACAGAACACCAGAATTGGCAAAATCGCCACTGCCGCCATGTGCTCTTCACAGATGAAAACAGGGTCACACTGAGCACATGTGACAGACGTGACAGAGTCTGGAGACGCCGTGGAGAGTGATATGTTGCCTGCAGCATCCTTCAGGATGACCGGTTAGGCAGTGGGTCAGTAATGGTGTGGGGTGGCATTTCTTTGGAGCGCCGCACAGCCCTCCATGTGCTCGCCAGAGGTAGCCTGACTGCCATTAGGTACCGAGATGAGATCCTCAGACCCCTTGTGAGACCATATGCTGGTGCTGTTGGCCCTGGGTTCAGCTTTAGCTTAGCTGGTTATCAAAAATAGAAGGGTCTCCATGCTGTTTTTATAAATTAATTAAATAAATAATTTAAAAAAACGGCATAGGGTACCCCCCATTTTTGATAAACAGACAAGCTAAAACAGACAGCAGGGGGCTGGAATTCTCAGGCTGGGAAGGCCCATGGATATTTGGCCCTTTTCAGCCTAAAAATAGCATCCCACAGCCGCCCCCAAAAAGTGGCATCAATTAGATGCTCCAATTCTGGTGCTTTGCCCAGCTCTTCCCGCTTGCCCTGTTGCATTTGCAAGTGGGGCAATATTTTGGGGTTGATGTCAGCTGTTTTATGTCCGGTGACATCAAACCCAGGGGTTAGTAATGGACAGTTGTCTATCAGATACCCCCATTACAATCCCATAATAAAAATTAATAAAGGCTCACACAGGAAAAGTCCTTTGATTGAATAAAATACTCCCCGACAAATCTCCTTTTGCCCATTTATTAAGATAAAAATAAAAATAAAAAATCAAAGTAATCCTCACCTCTCTGTTGATAATCCATAATACTGATGTCCCATGACGAGCCCCAACTCTGCTACATCTGGATGCATTGCTGAGTGGTAACATAAGTAATGTGACCGCTCTTCCCGATATCCAGGACACAATGAGCTGAGTGTGAGAACGCGGCTGCGTGTGACAGGTGGTGACGTCATTAAGGTTACACTCAGCCGCGTTCTCGTGGTCATTTCACTGTGTCCTGGTTGCCAGGCTGAGCCTTAACATTGCTGATGTCACCGCAAAGCATCAAGATGTAGCAGAGCTGAGGTTCGTCATGGGACATCAGCATTACGGATTGACGATGGACAGGTGAGAATTACTTTGATTTTATATTTTTATTTTGATCTTAATAAATGGGTAAAGAGGGGATTTGTCAGGGAGTGTTTTGTTCAATGAAATTACTTTTTTCTGTGTGTGTCTTTATTAATTTTCACCATGGGGCTAGTAATTGGAGCGTCTGATAGATGCTTCTAAATTACTAAACCCCAGGCTTGATGTCAGCTGACATTACAAAGCTGACATCAACCCCAAAATTATTAGCCCGCTTGCCATCGCACCAGGGCAAGTGAGAAGAGCCAAGGCTAAGCACTAGAATTGGCGCATCCGATGGATGCACCATTTCTGGGGCGGCTGAGAGCTGATGTTATTTGGGAGAGGTTCAATATCCATGGCCCCTTCCCAGCTTATTAATATCAGCCTGCAGATGTCTGTTTAGCTTTTGCTGGTTATTCAAATAAAGGTTGCCCTACTTTATTTTTTAATTAATTTATATAACTATTTATTAAGTAGAGTAAAGTATACACCCAAGGTAACCTTAGTTCACTGCCTCCATGTGTTCCAGCAGCTGGAAACTCCAGTAGCCTTATTTTTTTTTCTTAAGGTTTCTGGGCCTCACAAGTCGAGGCTCTCCTGCGAGAGCCTGTAGCTGTGAACTCTGGTAAACTTTAAGGTTACCTGAGTTCACAGCCACTGGGTCTCATAGCAGCTAGATTGCCAGACTGATGAGTGTCATAGTGCCGAGTGCTAGACTCGCAGTCATTCATCAGTCCAGCACTGGCTCTGCGCAACATGAGAACCAGCTGCTATGAACTTAGGTGACCTTACAGTAAGGTTATCTCAGTTCACAGCGGCGCTTCCCTCTTGAGAACTGTGCGCTGTGAACTGCGATAACCTTACTGATGTCACTTCCGTTCCCAGCAGCTAGATCTCGCAGAGTGCAGCGTGACACCCAGCAGATGCTGCTGCTCCATTCTTTGAGCAGAGCTCCATACACTGGATGTAGCAGACTTGGATTTCTTCATGGGACCTCATTATTATTGATTATCTGCAGACAGATGAGGATTACTTTGATTTTTGATTTTTATGGTAATAAATGGGAAAAAGAGGGGATTTGTCGTGGAGTCTTTTGTTCAAATAAAGTAAGTTTTTCTGTGTGTGTCTTTTTTTCTTTTGACTACAGGGCTAGTAATGGGGGTGTCTCCATTGCTCCATTGCTAACCTCTGGGCTTGATGTCAGCTGACATTACAAAGCTGACATCAACCCCAAAACGATTATCCCGCTTGCCAACGCACCAGGGCAAGAGGGAAGAGACGAGACTAAGCGTCAGAATTGGCACATCTAATGGATGCGGCATTTCTGGGGTGGCTGGGAGCTGGTGTTTTTAGTCTGAGAAGGGGCCAAAAGCTATAACCCCTTCCCAGCCTATTAATATCAGCCCTCTGCTCTCTGTTTAGCCTTTGCTGGTTAATAAATATAGGGGGACCCCATGTCATTTTATTAACCAGTAAAGGCTATGCAGATGGCTGTGAGCTGATTTTAATAGGCTGGGAACCTTTATGGATATTTGCCCCTTCCCAGAATAATAACTCCAGCCCCAGCTGTCTGCTTTCCCTCAGCTGGTTATTAAAAATAGGAGGGACCCAATGTCAATTTTTTTGGGTCCCTCTTTTTAATAATTAGGAAAGGCTATGCAGAAAGCTGTGAGCAGTTATTAATAGGCTGGGAACCTTTATGGATATTGGTCACTTCCCAGATTAATAACACCAGCTCACAGATGTCTGCTTTTCTTACTGATGTGGTTTAACTCTTAGTGGGTTTCAATGAATGGATGGATATATACACATGACATTCAATAGAATAATCCACATTGACTTACATTATTTTTGGACTGTGTGTTGTCTAGCCTCACACCGTTCTATTGATTCTATCTATCTAGCTTGTTGGGTAAACTAATTAAAACAATGTTTACTGACTAAATTAAGGGATTTAAGTAATTTTTCTATAACCATTTGTTTGCAGGCCAGTTATCCTGCTCTTACCCCCATTTTGCTTCCTATTGCAGCTCCCTTGCCCTTACTACGACCATTTTACAGCACCAAAGTTTGGGTCTCCATTGACTTATATTGAGGTTGGGTTTGGGGTCAAGTTTGGACCCGAACTGAATTTTTAACTCAAGTTCGGCCGAACTTGCCGAACTCTAATTTCCACGAGTTCACTCATCACTAATTAAGATCTTCCCTCTATTTGTTGAAATCAGCTTTCCTAAAGTTCCAGGTTTTTGCATTTTCCATTATTGCCCTCCCCATGTATATTTACCCATACTGACTCTACTTTAACGCAGCTCCCCCCAATGTCGTCATTGATCACAAGACTTAAGTTGGATTTTACAAAAATACAGAGCCCTCCACCTTTTTTGTTTTTCCGGTCCTTTCTGAATGTAGTGTAACTGTCTACATTTATCATCCAGTAATGCCCACCATATTGTAATATGTGCTAAGCAAAGAACAAAGAGTTTTTCAGGTTATGTATAAAGATGAATATAACTTTATTAGCACATACAATTTATCAATACATATAAATATAAAAATGAAGGGCACGAACACTATCAGGGAGATGTGTAGTATCACATAATTTAAGGGCTAGAGGGAACTCCAAGCTCAGGCTTCACTTGATATCTTGGGCGCTGCGTTGAACCAGGGTAAGCGATGTTGCTGTTTATACATATTGTTTGGATGCCCTCGTGCTGATGGGGACTCCTGCACTAGGTTCTGTTGGCGTACTGCCATTATGGCCAATTAATGTTAGGTACACTGTTCATATACCACTTGGTTATGTTGAGCTTCTTAGCCTTATGTGAAGCCTGAGCTTGGAGTTCCCTCTAGCCCTTAAATTATGTGATACTACACATCTCCCTGGTAGTGTTCACACCCCTGCTGCTATCCGCCATATTCCTCCTTCCCATATCTCATTTTTATATTTATATGTATTGATAAATTGTATGTGCTAATAATGTTATATTCATCTTGGTATCCTGGTATGAGTGGCACCCCTCATCCCTATCCTGGTATGCATGGTACAGAAATCCCCATCCTGGTATGCATGGCACCCCTCATCCCTGTCCTGGTATGCATGGCACCCCTCATCCCTGTCCTTGTATGCATAGCACTCCTCATCACTGTCCTGGTATACATGGCACACCTCATCCCTATCCTGGTATACATGGCATCCCTAACCTGGTATGCATGGCACCCCTCATCCTTATCCTGGTATGTATGGCCCCCTCATCCTTATCCTGGTATGCATGGCACCCCTCATCCCTATCCTGGTATGTATGGCACAGAAATCCCCATCCTTGTATGCATGGCACCCCTCATCCCTGTCCTGGTATGCATGGCACCCCTCATCCCTGTCCTTGTATGCATTGCACCCCTCATCCCTGTCCTGATATGCATGGCACACCTCATCCCTATCCGGCTATGCATGGCACCCCTAATCCCTATCCTGGTATGCATGGCACCCCTCATCCTTATCCTGTCTGTTTAAAATATTCTGGTGTAGGCCAGATAACTAAAAGTTTGGTTTTGTAGTTCCACTGTTCAAATCTCTGTATTATGCAGCTTTTGGCCTTTTTTACATAAAAAACAGTAACAGTGTCTCCCTGACTGTTCAGACACAAATATATCTGTTTAAAATATTCTGGTGTAGGCCAGATAACTAGAAGTTTGGTTTTGCAGTTCCACGGTTCAAATCTCTGTATTATGCAGCTTTTGGCCTTGTTTACATAAAAAACAGTAATAGTGTCTCCCTGAGTGTTCAGACACAAATATATATGTTTAAAATATTCTGGTGTAGGCCAGATAACTAGAAGTTTGGTTTTGCAGTTCCACGGTTCAAATCTCTGTATTATGCAGCTTTTGGCCTTTTTTACATAAAAAAACAGTAATAGCGTCTCCCTGACTGTTCAGACACAAATATATCTGTTTAAAAGATTCTGGTGTAGGCCAGAGAAATAGAACTGTGGTTTTCCTCTTCCATGGTTCTAATCTCCTTTTTATTACCCTTTCTCCATTGATAGTGCGAGTGTAAGCTATTTTACTTCATTTGCAATGGGCAAGGCGCGTGGCAATGGACGTGGAACTGCACTTTCTGGTGATGGTTTGTGTAGAGGACGGGGCCGTGGCCAAGGTGAAAATGTGCCACAACAGCCACATCTTCTCGCTCCCACTTCTTGACTGAGTTACTAGGGAAGCACACTGCAACTGTTAGAACCCTCCTGTTTGTTTTTTCTATCTTGTGTTTTGCGGTCACGTGACCATCTGCCTATATATTCCAGCTCCGCCCTTCTGGCTTTGCTGGACTTCAGTGTTGTTTGACTGTCTTGCTAGCCTGGTGCTTCGGTGCCTATCTCTGTCAGTTTGCTTGGTCCTCTTGGACCTCTAGTACTTTTTGTCAGTTTTTCTTTTGTGTTCTACAACAACTTCTGTTTAGGAGGTGTCCCATTTTTGTCCCAGTCCTTAGTTCTTTTAGGGACCCCTCCCTTAATTCTATAGGTCTTCGTTCAGACTAGCCGAGGACGAAGGCGGGTCTGTTCACTAGGAACAGGCAGCCCACTACATCGTAGGGATTCAGCTTAGTCTTACTGTAGGGACAGCTTTCCCCTATCTTTCCTTAGTTCTTGTTGCAGATCATAACAACAACACCAGTATTGCGAACTGATCAGTGTGAACAGGTTACTAATTGGATAGCAGATAATACTTCCAGTTACCTGGGCACCACCACCTCCAGTCTGTCTTCCACACGGTCAAGTTTTAGTAGCCGTGAGTCTCAACCGCATACTCCATCTCACCCTGATGCTCCTTCCTCCCACCATACCGAGTGTCATCAGACAGCAACTGATCCCACAGTTGGACACTCGGAAGAGCTGTTCACTGGTCCATTTCCATATTTGGGCCCCTCACCTGCTCCGCTTGAAGTGGTGGAAGAGGAGATCCCATGTAGCCATGCCCAAATATTTGAACAGCCACGGCCAGAGGAAGTCGACGCTGGCAATTTGTCACAAGAGGTGGACGATGACGAGACACAATTGCCACGAAGTGAGGAGGAGGATCGTGGTGCGCAAATGGAAGAGGTGGAGGTGGTGGATGATCTAGTAACTGACCCAACGTGGCAGGAGGACACGCAGAGCGAGGCCAGCAGCACACAGGGGGAGGGAGGCAGATTACCCCAACAGGCAGGAAGAAGCAGTATGGTGGCTGCACACAGAAGGCGGACAACAGTTCCCCGTAACACCAACACGAGGGACGTTGCCAGTACAACTGGTAGGTCTTCCAGAGTCTGGAATTTTTTTAAAGACTCTGCTGATAACCCTAAAAAGGCTATTTGTGCCATACCAGCATCAGCAGGGGTGACAAAACTACCAGCCTCACCACCACCAGCATGATCAGGCACATGTCTGCAAAGCACCCGACTTTGTGGGGCGAACCCCAGGGTCCACGACCAGTGTCAGCGGGTGTCACCACTGCTTCTTACGCTGTTGTGCATGTAAGAGAACCCACTGTTGTGCGTGCAAGGCAATATCCTGTCCATACTGCATGCAAAGATGCCCCCTCCTCTCAGTCTTCACTTGTTATGGCAGTTTCTCAAGAAACAGCATCAACGTCCATGTCCACGTCCCACCGCAGCATTCAATTATCCATATCCCAGAGCTTTGAACGAAAGCGCAAATTCGCTGCCAACACACCACAGGCCACAGTCCTAAATTCGCACATTTCAAGACTGCTTGCATTGGAAATTCTGCCTGTTAGGCTGGTAGAGACGGAATCCTTCTGCAACCTTATGGCAGTGGCCATCCCTGGGTACTCGATCCCCAGCCGACACTATTTTGCCCAGTGTGCCATCCCCGCACTACACAAGCACGTGTCCCAAAACATCTGCTGTGCCCTCAGCAAAGCAGTTACTGGGAGAGTCCACCTGACAACAGACACGTGGACAAGTGCTTGTGGCCAGGGATGGTACATCTCCCTGACGGCACACTGGGTAAACATAGTGGAAGCTGGGACCCAGTCGGACCTAGGGACGGAACACATCCTCCCCACACCGAGGATTGCGGGCCCTTTGTCAGTCAGAGTTGCCCCCACAGAGTAAAGCTCCTGCACATCATCCTCCTCCTCCTCATGTTCAGCCTCCATCTCAGATATCACCACATCAGTTACAAGCTGGAAGCACTGCAGTACTGCCTCAGCAAAGCGGCAACAGGCTGTGCTGAAACTCATAAGCTTAGGTGATAAACCTCACACTGCTTGTGAGTTGTGGACAGCTGTGAAAGAGTTAGCAGATCTGTGGCTGAAACCGCTGAACCTACATCCAGGCATGTCGCGTGTGACAATGGCCGTAACCTGGTGGCGGCTCTGAGGCGAGGCGAGATCACACACATACCATGCCTGGCTCATGTGCTTAACCTTGTGGTTCAACGGTTTCTTAAATTGTACCCCGAGTTTCCAGATCTGCTCGTCAAAGTACGCCGCCAGTCAGCTCATTTTCGGAAGTCGGCTACAGCTTCCGCCGCCCTTGCTGTGTTGTAGCAGCGTTTGCAGCTTCCAGGAGACCGACTGGTGTGTGATGTCCCCACATGTTGGAACTCTACCCTCCACATGTTGCAAAGGATTTGTGAGCAGAAGAGAGCAGTTGTGAAGTACCAGCTGCAACAAGGCAGTCGATATTCAGGTCAGACTCCACACATAAGACCTCAGCAGTGGACCTGGATGTCTGACATATGTACCATCCTGACAAACTTTGAGGAGTCCACCAAGATGGTGAGTGGCGATGACGCCATCGTTAGCATCAGCATCCCACTTGTCTGTCTTTTGCAACGCTCTCTGCAGAGAATTAAAGAGGAGGCATTGCAGCCAGAGTATGATGAGATGGATCAAGAAGCTGTAATGAGCAATTACACACAGCCCAGCCTCATCTCATCCCAACGTGCATTGGGGGACAATGAGTGAGAGGAGGAGGAGGAGGAAGAACAGGAGCTTGTATCATGCGCTGTAGACGGTAGTACCTGTACAACTGTCATACCGTCGGTTCAGCGTGGGTGGCCCGAGGACAGAGGAGAGGAGGAGGAGGAGAGCATGGTCAGTCGTCATCTTGGTGAGGACATGGAAGTCTTGCCCGTTACCAGTCTGGCACGCATGGCTGACTTTATGTTACGCTGCCTTAACCGTGACTCTCGCGTTGTCAAAATGTTGGGTGACAGTCATTACTGGTTGATGACACTTTTAGACCCCCGCTACAAGGAGAACTTTCACTCTCTTATTCCTGAGGTGGCGAGGTGTACAAACATGGAGCAGTACCAGAAGGCCCTTGCTGCAGAACTGTTAAAAAAGTTCCCATCTGAACACGCTAGCGCCAGAGGTCACAGTTCGTTGACCAACCAAGGCGTACAAGCGAGAGAGATGCAACTCGAATCCAACAAAGGCAGGGGAACACTGTCAACGTTCTTGGACAGTTTTGTGAGACCCGCCCAGCTTACAGGCCCTGAGGAGCGGGGTACTCTCACAAGGAGTGGAAAGTTTCAAAATATGGTGAGGGAGTACCTTGCCGACTGTACCAGAATCCTCCGTGATTCCTCTGTGCCTTTTAATTATTGGGTATCCAAGCTGGACACTTGGAATGAACTCGCTCTGTATGCCTTGGAGGTCCTGGCCTGCCCTGCCGCTAGCGTGTTATCGGAGCGTGATTTTAGTGCCGCTGTGGGAATTATAACTGATAAGCGCACTCGCCTGTCAACTGACAATGCTGACAAGCTGACCCTTATCAAAATGAACAAGGGCTGGATTGGGCCAGACTTCTCATCACAACCAAATGACAGCAGAGTAACATAAAGTCAAATCCACTGTGTTATTTCGGGAGGTGTATTCCCATGCACCGCTTCACTCCCACACATGGGTATACGCTTCCTCATTTCGGCTGTATTTTGCTCTTCTCCTTATCCTCAGCCTCCACCACCACTATACCACTAGGGTGACCTTGGTCCGTGTTGCCAGCATTGCAAGTTCCTCCGTCCTAATTTTTGGCAGCTTTTGCTTGGAAGGCATAGGCAAAGACTATGGGAGACCCACTCCCCAATAATGGGAATAATGTTTTGAATATGCTGTACTGCATGGCTCTTGTTTACCAGCATTGCAAGTACCTCCGTACTAATTTTTGGCAGCTTTTGCTTGGAAGGCATAGACAAAGACTATGGGAGACCCACTCCCCAATAATGGGAATAATGTTTTAATATGCTGTACTGCATGGCTCTTGTAAGGGGCATGAAAACCGTCTTGTTAAGCTACTCTGAAATTCACGTCTCTTCCAAGGGGCATTAAAAACGGCTTGTTAAGCTACTGCGACCTCCACCACTCTTCCAAGGGGCATTAAAACCGTCTTGTTAAGCTACTGAGACCTCCACCACTCTTCCAAAGGTCATTGATATTGTCTTTTTATTCCACTGTGACCTCCACCACTCTTCCAAGGGGCATTGATATTGTCTTTTTATTCCACTGTGACCTCCACGTCTCTTCCAAGGGGCATTTAAACCATCTTGTTAAGCTACTGCGACCTCCACCACTCTTCCATGGAGCATTTAAACCATCCTGTTAAGCCACTGCGACCTCCACCACTCTTCCAAGGAGCATTAAAACCGTCTTGTTAAGCTACTGCGACCTCCACCACTCTTCCAAGGGGCATTGATATTGTCTTTTTATTCCACTGCGACCCCCACCACTCTTCCAATGGGCATTGCATTTCCTCCTAATTTTAGTCAGCTTTTGCTTTTCAATGCATAGGCGAATACTAAGGGAGACCCACTCCCCTATAATGGGTAGAAGGTTTTTAGTACGCTGTAATCCACGTCTGTTTCAAGGGGCATTGCAGTTCCTCATAATTTTTGGAAAGCCTTCCATTCACTGCTTAGGCCAACAGTGTACAGGAGACCCAGTTGCTATAAATGGAAAAAACGGTTTAGTTAAGGCCCGCTGACCTCCATGTCACTTCCAAGGGGCATTGGAGTGCCTCGAAATTTTTGGTAGGCATTGCACTCACTGTATGCCCTATAACTGTGTAGCCGAACTGCTCCTTTTGGTACAGAAACATATCCTACAAGACATGTGTGGTTGACTGGCCTGCTATTGATGTGAATGGTCCCTGTTCCTCTTGCTCTTTCTCCTTTGCCACCACCTCATCCATCATTCATCACCTGAAGCTTTGTTTTAACGGGAGTCATAGAACTGGGATAGTAGCAGGAAAACATCCAGCAATCCTCGGAGGAGGTAGGATATGCGCCAAAACGCTGACCATCTCAGGCCTAGCTACTACATACATGCGCTTGCATTTCAAGGAACAGAAAGCTAAGGAGATGGATGGCCTCATGATCATGAATAATTTACTCGTTGTGTAGGAGGCCAACCACTGCTGCTGTCTACCTTCTGAACTTTGTGTTGAAGCCTGATTGACCCAGGACCCGCAATCCTCTATGTCTGGAGGACGTGTTGCATCCCAGTGTCCAACTGAGTCCCGGCTTCCACAATATTAACCCAGTGTGAAGGTGTCAGTGAGATGGACCATCCCTGGCCACATTCACTTGTCCACGTGATTGTGGTTAGGCTGTCCTTCAAATAGGGGTGGCTGAGGACCGATTATGGACACCCGGTTGCCCCCTCGCGACTGGGGACCAATCGTGGAGCAGCTGGGGACTGAGTATGGATACCAGGCCGCCGACGCAGCCATGATGTGGTGGCCAGATTCCGCCTCCATATTGCCTAAAAGGCCCAATTTCAAGTGCAAGCAAGCTAGCAGTATGGTATTGCATTGCAAGAAAACAAAGCAGATGCTAACTTCTATCATCATCATGCTCCTCACCTTGGCACTCTCAACTCCCCTGATGGAGAAGCTAGGGCCCACTGGAGGAGTCTGGTTGTCTGGTGGGCTCGGCCAATGCTGCCCTAAAGCAGGCCAGGCTAAGAAAAGTGTGGGGAAGGTTACTGGGACAAATAGGGGTGGCTGGGGACCGTTTATGGACACCCGGCCGCCCCCTGGCGGCTGGGGACCAAGCATGGACACCCAGCCGCTGGGCGACTGGGGACTGAGTATGGATACCAGGCCGCCGACGCAGCCATGACGTGGTGGCCAGATTCCGCCTCCACATGCCTAAAAGGCCCGATTTCAAGTGCAAGCAAGCAGTATGGTATTGCAGCCTGGGGGTAGGTGGGTGGCAGGCTGCATACTTGCGCTTGCATTGCAAGGAATGGGGGAGGTACAATTGATCACTGCCCTGGGATAGTTGCAAGTCTGCATCTTCTGATGCGGCAAGGATCACTTCTGATGGGCACACTTATAGGCAGTGACCTGGGTGTCAGAGATGCTTCCAGGGGTCTTCCCCATGCTGTTCCCATGTCTTTTCAGCTCTGTATGCGTGTGTCACACAGCACATGGCTAGATAAGGTTGTAAAATGTTAAAATGACATTTCCCGGTGAATGCATTTGTCACAGTTGAAAGCAATACAAAAGTGTAAAAACGCATAAAAAATGCTACTTGTGAACATAGCCCAAGGTGTGGAGGAGTAGTTTTGTTTTTGGTTATTTATTTTACCTTATACACAAGTCTTTACCCTGGAAAGGATGTTCCTTAACATATTTCACAGGAAAGCAGTTTCAGTTTCGTTTTTGAACGTTTTATTGTGAGTCCGTAAAAGTGGCTTAATACCTCTGACTACGTTATTGACAGCAGTGACCTGGGGGTCAGAAATGCTTCCTGGGGCAATCCCCATGCTGTCCCCATGTAATTTGAGCACTGACACTATCGTTTTGGGCACTTTTTAGGCTTTTTACAGACTGCTGGGGGTGCCACCGCAAAAATGCTCGGGTCTCCCATAGACTAACATTGGGCTCGTTGCTCGGGGCGAACACCTGAGTATCACGGTGAGCTCGGCCCGAGCTTAGAGCACCCGAGCATTTTAGTGCTCGCTCAACACTAGAGATGAGCGTTGTTCTACTCGAACTGTTCGCCAATCTCAAATTCGAGCTGTTTTGGGCGGTGTTCGAGCCGTTCGGCGAACACGAACAATTTGATAAAAATTCGGCTGTTCGAGGTTATGTTCGATAACTGTTCGTGCACCAAAATCATAACTGGATTTTTTCTCAGTAATGATGAAAATTAATGTTAATACGCAGTTTGAGTGTACAGCGGGGTGGGGGGAGGGGCAGGGGATGGATCTCTGCAGGAACAATGAAGATCTCCATTTTTTTTTCTCTTTCCCGCATTTGCAGTGGGGAGGTGCAATCTGTCAGCCTATCAGCAGCGCACACACGGAGCGAAGTGCTTTTTTTCACACAAGCAAGGGCATGTGTCATTGGCAGTGTATGTCACATGTCCTTGCCCTATAAGACCAAGCCATTTTCCCCGTCGCCACCATTTTCTCACTGCTGCAGCTGCGTGTTAGACGGCACCGCTGTTGCTGTGTGCGCTATACCTTGTTAATTTCAAGCCAATTTTCGCACAAATATACAGATAGCTTGGGAGTAGGGAATAGTTGTGATTGCAGTCCTTTTAAGGACTAGGTTACAGCATTTCCTACGACTTTTATCAGGGAGGTCTGTGCTCTTAAATAGATAGGTTGTGGGAGTAAAGACTAATTGTAATTGGAGTCCTTTTCAGGACTAGGTTACATCAGTTCCTATCAGTTTTTGCCAGGCAGGTCTGTGCCAGTGCTGTGCAAGTTTTTTTCACAGCATTTGGCTGAATCTAGCAAAGCTAATCCTTTTTGGCCTATTGCAGAGTGTGTTAGTCAGTGGAGTAGCCTATCTGTGCTGCAAGATATACCACCTGTGTATATGTAGCACCCTGAGGATTCGGCTGCTACAGGGGTATTGCACCTCAACCCAGAGGTGTGATATTCCACTCCCGGGTAAGGATGGAGTGTGGAACTGAGCTCGGTAGGCTGCATGCACTACACACATCCCATTTCCGAGGAACAGGCCGACGGTACTCCCACTTAGAAATGTGCAGGTACGACCGAGTCTGTTCCTGGCTGGAGTGGGAGGGGGGTGGTACATCCCAAGTAGTGTAGGGGCAGATAGGGGGAGCAGCCTGGGTAAAGATAGGAGCTCATTGGGTGCTGGTCACCTGAGCTCACACATAGAGGGTGTATATAAGGTGGGCACCATCAAAGATCAGGGTCAGTCAGTCTGTCAGCCTTTGCAGAGGAGTCACAGGAAGAGGAGCAGAGCAGATCCAGAGAGAGAGAGGAGAAGGAAAGAGAGACCCAGAGGGGGAAGCAGAAGAGAGGACTCTAAGACCCCAAATTCAAACAACGGGTGAAGAGCCGGCATTAGGGTACCGGAACCCAAGCTGGTGGGGGCAAAAACACACCCCAGCCAGAGACCGGAGGCCGTGGGCAGCGTCTGCCACGGCCACCCACCACATCCACCACGAAGGCATACCACACGGAGGGTCAGGGAACCCAAGGCCAAGGGTCACCCAACAGAAGGCCCGAGGGAGCTGGACCTGGGTGGATCAATAGTGGGGACGGCCAGAGAAAGGACAGAAGGAGAGCTCAGGGTCACGCTCCGGACTCGCTTGGGGGTTGGCTGGATCCAGGACCTGGTGGTCGCAGCACGGCTCGGGAGGTCACTTGAAGCTGGAGTGACCGGAACATCAGCAGTGAGTAAATACCCTAAAACTGCACAACCCGACTCTGTCTTCCTTTAATACCTATGCTGCACCACCACAACCCCCATCCTCTGCACCTGACCCCCTGAGGCTATACCCCACCCGTTGGGGGTTATACCATCACAAGCTGCACCTACACCATCAGCCTCAGCGGACCCTGCTGCAGTGGCGGCCATAGTGACCGCAACACAACGGGTGGCGTAGTCGACAATAAAGAACTTATAACATCTGTAGGACTGCCACATACAACTGAGTTTGACACCCTGGGCACGGACCGGGTCACAGCCACTCGGAAGACTACAACTCCCACCTGATCCGGCTCCGGATATTCCCACTAACGAATATGGCCCAGGGGGCGCGTCAACTTTGGCGTAGTCGGCAGGATTACGTGCCCGCAACACCCGGGTACTGCGTGCCTGAAGAAAAGTGCGAGTTTACCTCAAAAGGGAGTCTCCTGCCGGTTCCGGAGGGTCCCCGCCATCGGACCCCATCACCAGTCGATTCCCGCCGGTTGTCCGCCATTAACAGCTTTTTCCCGCCATCTGCAGAGTTTCCCGCCACTGGGAAGCGATTCCCGCCATTTCCAAAGGTTTCCCGCCTTGGAAGAGCGGACGCCATTATGGGCGTGCCAGAGGGTGGCGAGAGGCCACCTCCCATCGTGGGCCAGGACCGAAAATGGCGCCAAAAGTGGAAACCGCCCCCACCAACAGAGACTGTGATGCTAGAGGTGTCTGTCAGCGTGAAAGAACAGCCCCTGGAGCTGACAGTCACCAAGTGGCCCCGGGACCGCCCTCGAAGGGGGAGGAGACGAAAGGAGAGAACAAAGATGGGTGCCGCCTGGAGCAGTATAGAGCGAGCGCACCCGGAGGCAAGAAGCCGGGAGAAGAATATCGGAGGAGCTTACCCGGAGATGGCGAGAAAGCAGAGCAGCACCGGCCCGTTGGCCAGGAGCCTGCTAGAAACAGAGGAGGGAGAGCAGAGCAGCACCGGCCCGCTGGCCAGGAGCCTGCTGGAGACAACAGAAGGAGAGCAGAGCAGCACCGACCCGTTGGTCAGGAGCCTGCTAGAAGCAACGACCCCACTAGGCCTAGTGGAGGTCCTAGCACAGATCCCCCGAGATCGGGAGTGTGCGCAGACCGCTCTGGAGGGCCTCGCAAGGAGGATGGCCCGGGTGCAGCGAGAGACGTTGGCGGAGTGGAGCCGTGAGATGGCCCAGCAGACCGAGACCTGTCAGCGGAGCACGCCACCCAAGACGAGGAGACCGACCGCCTCTGAGGATGGCGCGGGAGGACTGAAGGCCGGAGACGGCGCCGAGAAGGGAGCCGAACAAGTGGAGGCAGGTAAAGGGGACGTCTATACCCCAAACCGGGAAACCGCGAACCTGCCCCAGCTCCCCGTCGCAGAGCCCGAAGTCTATCCTGCCGTGCCCGTCGCTGCAACGTCACCGCCGCAGACTAGGCCTCAAACGGGAGCCGCAACCCCTGTGACGTCACACGCCTCGACCCCGGGCGTGACCAAGCAGGAAGTACCACCAGCCTGGTCGCAAGGCCTAGTACCCCCGGGCGCCGCAATACCAACAGCGCCCCCTACCTCCGCGGAGCCCCCGGCCTGGTCGCAGGGCCAAGTAGCCCAGGGCGCCGCCGTCCTTACGGTGCCCTTCACTTTCCAGATACCCCAGGCCTGGCCGCAAGGCCCGGGCAACCCGGGCGCTAACACCACCGCGCCCATAAGACCAAGAATGCCGCATCTGGGAGAGGACCTGTACGCCCAGCATACGTGCCCGGATGGGCAGCCATTTATATGGCCACCGGAGTTCCACCATCCCCGACTCCGGAGAGAGAGACCCCTGGATGAACCCCTGATCCCGGCTCCAAAGCCCGTAAAGAGGATCTCGCCCCCGCTAGCGGAAGCGCAGTTTGAGTGGGACCCCACCGGAGAAGATCTCATGGGGTTCACTCAAGAGACTCGGGCAGCTGCAGCGGAGCGTGCTGAGTGCTGCCGCCAACAGCTCGAGGACTTTGAGAGGGAGCAGAGAGAGAGGCGGGTCCGGGAACAGCAAGCTCAAGTAAAGAGCGCGGAGCAGAAGAGCCGGGCCAGGAGAGACCCCCGTGCAGCGCATAGTCCCCGCACCACTGGGACTGTGATAAAGTTTAACATGCAGCATGGGTGGGGCTTCATCCGAGACCACCGCACCCTAGGCGACGTCTTCGTGACGAGGAGAGACGTTGAGTCCCACCTACCGGAGGGACACAGAGGTCGTGACCTTTACATCGGGGACGAGGTCACCTTCACCCGGCACAAGTGTGCCAAAGGACCCTACGCCCTCCATGTGCATCGCCTGACGGAGGAAGAGCTGCGGTGTGAGGAGGAAGAGCAAGAGGACCCGGACGGGTCTGAAACTAAAGCCAAAGGTAACCATAAAGAAAGAGCAGGAGGACGCCGTCGCTAAGTACAGCGAAGCAGGAGCTGTATATAGTTGCCCGTCGGGGCACAGTGAACTGAAACTGAAACTGTTACTGCTGCTAATATAGTCCCCGGTGGGGACCAGCAAGTGTGAACTGTTACCCGTATTTCCCTAAATCCCACTGACCGAGGACTGAGAGCGGTCATTCCTCCCCAATACCTGGCCGAGGACTGAGAGCGGCCATATCCCTGTAAATAGTTGCGCGTCCTAAAGCGCCCCCTACCGGTTTTATAGGGAAACCAGTTTTCCAGAGAGACTGTCGCACTTTACCCGGTCACACGTTGCACAGTGACCGGAGGAGGAGCCTGAGGCGACGAGAATGTTTTATCTGCTAGGATATGTTGTTTAATATGTTTTATATGTGTATGAAAAAAAAATGTATGTTTTGGTGTTGTTTATGTCTTACAGCCCGAGGACGTGCTGTGATTTACCAGGGGGGAATGTAGCACCCTGAGGATTCGGCTGCTACAGGGGTATTGCACCTCAACCCAGAGGTGTGATATTCCACTCCCGGGTAAGGATGGAGTGTGGAACTGAGCTCGGTAGGCTGCATGTATTACACACATCCCATTTCCGAGGAACAGGCCGACGGTACTCCCACTTAGAAATGTGCAGGTACGACCGAGTCTGTTCCTGGCTGGAGTGGGAGGGGGGTGGTACATCCCAAGTAGTGTAGGGGCAGATAGGGGGAGCAGCCTGGGTAAAGATAGGAGCTCATTGGGTGCTGGTCACCTGAGCTCACACATAGAGGGTGTATATAAGGTGGGCACCATCAAAGATCAGGGTCAGTCAGTCTGTCAGCCTTTGCAGAGGAGTCACAGGAAGAGGAGCAGAGCAGATCCAGAGAGAGAGAGGAGAAGGAAAGAGAGACCCAGAGGGGGAAGCAGAAGAGAGGACTCTAAGACCCCAAATTCAAACAACGGGTGAAGAGCCGGCATTAGGGTACCGGAACCCAAGCTGGTGGGGGCAAAAACACACCCCAGCCAGAGACCGGAGGCCGTGGGCAGCGTCTGCCACGGCCACCCACCACATCCACCACGAAGGCATACCACACGGAGGGTCAGGGAACCCAAGGCCAAGGGTCACCCAACAGAAGGCCCGATGGAGCTGGACCTGGGTGGATCAATAGTGGGGACGGCCAGAGAAAGGACAGAAGGAGAGCTCAGGGTCACGCTCCGGACTCGCTTGGGGGTTGGCTGGATCCAGGACCTGGTGGTCGCAGCACGGCTCGGGAGGTCACTTGAAGCTGGAGTGACCGGAACATCAGCAGTGAGTAAATACCCTAAAACTGCACAACCCGACTCTGTCTTCCTTTAATACCTATGCTGCACCACCACAACCCCCATCCTCTGCACCTGACCCCCTGAGGCTATACCCCACCCATTGGGGGTTATACCATCACAAGCTGCACCTACACCATCAGCCTCAGCGGACCCTGCTGCAGCGGCGGCCATAGTGACCGCAACACAACGGGTGGCGTAGTCGACAATAAAGAACTTATAACATCTGTAGGACTGCCACATACAACTGAGTTTGACACCCTGGGCACGGACCGGGTCACAGCCACTCGGAAGACTACAACTCCCACCTGATCCGGCTCCGGATATTCCCACTAACGAATATGGCCCAGGGGGCGCGTCATATACAATACCAATTTTTTTACTGCACCTAGTGAAGTAAAATCTTTTGGGCATAGCATCATTCTATTAGTCCATCTATACTGACCTCCATCAGGTTGCAAATTAAAACTAATTTTTATCTGCATCTACAGTACCTCTGAAAAAATATTTGGGCTTCTAGTTGTGTGTGGGACTTGTTGTATTAGTCCATATATACTGACCTCCATCAGGTTGCAAACTGAATATATTTTTTTCTGCATTTACCTCTGAAAAAATATATGGGCTTCTAGCTGTGTGTGGGACTTGTTGTATTAGTCCATCTATACTGACCTCCATCAGGTTGCAAACTGAATATATTTTTTTCTGCATCTACCTCTGAAAAAATATTTGGGCTTCTAGCTGTGTGTGGGACTTGTTGTATTAGTCCATCTATACTGACCTCCATCAGGTTGCAAATTAAAAATAATTTGTATCTGCATCTACAGTACCTCTGAAAAAATATTTGGGCTTCTAGCTGTGTGTGGGACTTGTTGTATTAGTCCATCTATACTGACCTCCATCAGGTTGCAAATTAAAAATAATTTTTATCTGCATCTACAGTACCTCTGAAAAAATATTTGGGCTTCTAGCTGTGTGTGGGACTTGTTGTATTAGTCCATCTATACTGACCTCCATCAGGTTGCAAACTGAATATATTTTTTTCTGCATCTACCTCTGAAAAAATATAGGGCTTCTAGCTGTGTGTGGGTCTTGTTCTATTAATCCATCTATACTGACCTCCATCAGGTTGCAAACTGAATATAATTTTTTTCTGCATCTAGCTCTGAAAAAATATTTGGCCTTCTAGCAGTGTGTCGGACTTTCTCTATTAGTCCATCTATACTGACCTCCATCAGGTTGCAAATTAAAAATAATTTTTATCTGCATCTACAGTACCTCTGAAAAAATATTTGGGCTTCTAGCTGTGTGTGGGACTTGTTGTATTAGTCCATCTATACTGACCTCCATCAGGTTGCAAATTAAAACTAATTTTTATCTGCATCTACAGTACCTCTGAAAAAATATTTGGGCTTCTAGCTGTGTGTGGGACTTGTTGTATTAGTTCATCTATACTGACCTCCATCAGGTTGCAAACTGAATATATTTTTTTCTGCATCTACCTCTGAAAAAATATTGGGCTACTAGCTGTGTGTGGGTCTTGTTCTATTAATCCATCTATACTGACCTCCATCAGGTTGCAAACTGAATATAATTTTTTTCTGCATCTAGCTCTGAAAAAATATTTGGCCTTCTAGCAGTGTGTCGGACTTTCTCTATTAGTCCATCTATACTGACCTCCATCAGGTTGAAAATTAAAAATAATTTTTATCTGCATCTACAGTACCTCTGAAAAAATATTTGGGCTTCTAGCTGTGTGTGGGACTTGTTGTATTAGTCCATCTATACTGACCTCCATCAGGTTGCAAATTAAAACTAATTTTTATCTGCATCTACAGTACCTCTGAAAAAATATTTGGGCTTCTAGCTGTGTGTGGGACTTGTTGTATTAGTCCATCTATACTGACCTCCATCAGGTTGCAAACTGAATATATTTTTTTCTGCATCTACCTCTGAAAAAATATTGGGCTTCTAGCTGTGTGTGGGACTTGTTGTATTAGTCCATCTATACTGACCTCCATCAGGTTGCAAACTGAATATATTTTTTTCTGCATCTACCTCTGAAAAAATATTGGGCTTCTAGCTGTGTGTGGGTCTTGTTCTATTAATCCATCTATACAGACCTCCATCAGGTTGCAAACTGAATATAATTTTTTTCTGCATCTACCTCTGAAAAAATATTTGGCCTTGTAGCAGTGTGTGTCGGACTTTCTCTATTAGTCCATCTATACTGACCTCCATCAGGTTGCAAACTGAATATATTTTTTTCTGCATCTAACCCAGCCAATAGTTTTGGCCTAATACCACAGTTTGGCCACTCAGCTCTGCTCGGTTACCATCCATTGTTTTTTTGTGCAAACAACTCCAGAGTTGTGAATTAGTTAACCACCAAAATGAGTGGAAAAAGGCCTGCTGCTGGTGGAAAGGGGAATAGGCGTGTTGGGAAGGGGAAAAAAGGTTGTGTCCGTGGGGTAGGTGTTAAAGCAACAGTAACATCTGCAGAAGAAAGACCATCTTCCAGCCAAACTAAAATGTCTACTTCTTTTAGCGGACAATGTGATAAGATCCCTTTCTTACGGCCACGCCAATCGCTACAAATTCCAGATGAGGCACAAAAACAGCAGGTGCTTCAACGGATATCAAGTGCTCCTTTAAGTGGGCTCTCCTCCACATCAACTTCAACATCACAAATACTCCAGTCCTCAAAGGTGTCACCCAAATCGCACTTGCTTCCTCACAGCTCCCAAATCTCCAGCTGCCCGTCTGAGTATGAGGTAGAACAGATGGTTGAGTCTGCAGAGCTGTTTACTCATACTATAGCCTGGGAATCAGAGGTCGACTCCAGCGCTTCTGTGAATCCAGACGAGGAAATGATCTGCACTGATGCCCAGAATCTTTATGAGTTGGATCCAGGACCAGACGCAGAAGGTTCTGACCATAATGTAGACCCTCATTCCCAAACTGTAACTCCTGTTGGTGGAGACAATGAGGAAGACGATGATAAGACTCAAATACCTGATTGGAGCGACAACTTTAGTTTTCTGTCAGGGCAGGAACAGGTTGGCTCTGAGGACGACGGGTGTGATAACACACAGGGTGATGATGATGAGGTTGGAGATCCCACTTACTGTTAACCCACAGTCAGCCAAGAGATGAGGTCAGCAGAGGAGGTGGAGGAAGATGCTAGTGACGACGAGGTCAGGTTGCGCCTTCCTGGACAGAGGCGTAGTACTGGAAGCACGTCAACAACTGCATCCTCAAACACAACTCTGCCTCTCACCACAAGTCGTGGTGGCTCTTCAGGTCGCATGGGTGCTAAGCCTTGCATAGCCTGGGAATTTTTTCAGATCGATAAAGATGACCCAACTCGTGTTATCTGTAACATTTGTCAGCAAAAGCTAAGTAGAGGCCAAAAAATACATAGTTTGAGTACTTCATGCATGAACCGGCACATGGACATGAAGCATAAGTTGCAGTGGGAAGCTCAGTGTGCTACAATGCGGCCTAGCCGGCCGGGCCAACCACCGTCTGCCATATCTTGTGCATCCGCGGCCTCTTCATCCTCTGTGACTGGGGGGACAGCAGTCACACCTGTTTTGGGGCGCAGACCTGCCACCTCTTTACCCGCAACAGCCAGCGTGATTGGCAGGTCATCATTTTCTTTGGAGGTGGTAACAGCAGCTGGTGTTGAGCGCTGTCCGACATCGATAGCACCACCTTTGGATCAAGGCAACCTAACATGTCCGCCTGCATCTTCCTCACAGACCGGCAGTTTGCCGGGGACACCCTTATCAACCCCGTCTAAGCACAATAGCCAGCCCTCGGTCCCTCAGATGTGGACAAGTAAAAGACCATTTCCTCCTAGCCATGAGAAAGCTAAGAGGTTGAATTTCACCATCTGCAAGCTCTTGGCTACAGAAATGCTGCCTTTCCGCCTGGTGGACACAGAGGATTTTCGAGACCTTATGTCCGTCGCAGTGCCCCAGTACCAGATGCCCAGTCGGCACTACTTCTCAAAGAAAGGTGTGCCTGCGCTCCACCCGCATGTCACACACAACATCACCGCTTCTTTGAGAAACTCTGTGTGTGACAGGGTGCATTTCACCACAGACACTTGGACGAGAAGGCATGGACAGGGGCGTTACATGTCGCTGACTGGGCACTGGGTAACTATGGTGACAGCAGGACAAGGGGCTGCTGTCCAAGTCTTGCCGTCCCCACGAGTTGTGCGTCAATCCTCTTTATGTCAAAGTTCCTCCACTGCTTCTGCCTCCTCAACCTCCTCTCGGTCTTCCACCTGCACCCAAAGCCTGTCTGGTCATGCCACAAGCTTTCTATCCTGCACACCTCCTTACTATGCTGGCAGTAGGGCTCAACGTCATCAGGCGGTTTTTACATTGAAATGTCTGGGAAATGTGAGTCACACAGCTGAGGAGTTGTGGTCAGCTCTGGAGAACCAATTTCATGAATGGTTGTCTCCACTGGACCTGAAACCAGGGAAGGCCGTGTGCGACAATGCTGCAAACCTGGGTGCGGCCCTTCGCCGGGGCAATGTCACACACGTGCCTTGTATGGCTCACGTGTTGAACCTGGTTGTCCAGCAATTTTTAGCCCACTATCCCAGACTAGATGGCCTTCTGCAGAGGGCACGGTCGCTGTGTGCTCACTTCCGCCGTTCGCATCCCGCAGCTCAGCGACTTACATCTCTACAGAAGTCGTTGGGCCTGCCACTTCACCGGCTAAAATGCGATGTGCCTACCCGGTGGAATTCAACTCTGCACATGTTGCAGCGACTGTGGCAGCACCGACAAGCCCTGGTGCAATACGTTCTGACGTATAGCCTGGGCCAACGAGATTCAGAGGTGGGGCAAATCACGCTGGAGGAGTGGTCTCAGATCAGGGACCTATGCACCCTTCTGCACAGTTTTGAAATGGCGACGAAGATGTTTAGTGCTGACGATGCCATTATCAGCATGACTATTCCGGTGATTTACATGCTGGAGCACATGTTAAACAGAATTCGTAGTCAGGTGGTGGCACAAGAGGAGGTGGAGGAAGTAGAGGAGGAGGAGTTGTATGCGGAAGGGCTAACATCTGCAAGGTCCAGACGGTCGGCAGCACCAAGGCGGCAGGCATGTGAGGGTGGGGGAGATGGTTTTACCAGGGCGCATGGTAGCAGCCAAACTAGTGAAGAAGGTGCAGGAGCCCAGGAAGAAGTGGAGGACGAACTGATGGAAGACTCATCAGATGAGGGAGACCTTGATCACATTTCTGTTGTGCGAGGTTGGGGGGAGAGGACAGAGGAAGGAAGCATGATTGTTACGTCGCCACCAACACAACAGGGACTTGGTGCTCCTGGATGCGCAACACACATGAGTGCCTTCTTGCTGCACTACCTGCAACATGACCCTCGAATTGTGAGAATTAGAAATAATCCTGACTACTGGTTTGCCACACAGTTAGATCCCCGGTACAAAAGTAAATTTTCAGAAATTATTCCTGCCATAGAAAGGGATGCACGCATGCAGGAGTATCAGCAGAGACTGTTGCAGAATCTTACATGTGCTTTTCCACAAAATACCAGTGGTGCACGTAGTGAATCTCACAGTTCCAACTTGCCAACCGTGGGACCGTCAAGTGTTCAGCACTCAAACCGTAACAGAACCACAGTATCTGGTGGTAACATCAATTTTGCGGAATCATTTCACCACTTTTTTAGCCCATCCTTTGCAAGGCCACAGGAGACAAGAAGTCTGACACATAGTCAACGCCTAGAGACGATGGTACAGGAGTATCTCCAAGTAAACATTGAAGCCACGACTGTGTCACTGGACCCTTGCTCTTTTTGGGCTTCCAATCTGGATAAATGGCCAGAGCTAGCCACTTACGCCTTGGAGATCTTGTCATGCCCCGCAGCCAGCGTTCTGTCTGAACGTGTGTTCAGCGCTGCTGGTGGTGTGCTGACAGATAAGCGCACGCGGCTCTCCACTGATAATGTAGACAGACTCACATTCATAAAGATGAACAAATCATGGATCTGAAACGACTTTTCTACCCCTGTGTCATCCTGGGGAGAGTAAAAGCTTGATGATTGGTTAAAATCACCCTACCAACCGTTTTAAGCTTTCAAATTACTAATCATGTTTATCTGTATCTTGACTGGAAAATAATTTGGGCTTTGTAGCAGTGTGCAGCACTGATCCTATTAGGCCATCTATAATAAGCTCCACCAGATTTAAAATTAAAAATAATTTTTAGCTGCATCTAGCCCGGAAAATAATTTTGGGGCTCCGAGATGCGCAAGACACATAAGTGCCTTCTTGCTGCACTACCTGCAGCATGACCCTCATATTGTCAGAATTCGAAGTAATCATGACTACTGGGTTGCCACACTCTTAGATCCCCCAAACTTTTCGATCAACCTTTTCAGTTTAATAAAGACCAAAAAAATGGTCATTTTTGAAATTATAAGCATTAGCAGGTTCTTAGAAACTGAAATCAAACAGTTTTCAACTCAAAACTTTATTCTAGGTGATGTTACATTTTCACATAGGACCCCTTGTTCGAAAGGAGCTTCTGAACTCTCTCGTCCATTGAATTTGTCAGGTTTTGGATGGTTTCTGCTTCAATTGTTTTGCATGAGGACAGAATACCCTCCCAGAGCTGTTGCTTAGATGTGAACTGCCTCCCGCCATCATAGACACTCCTTTTAATGATGCTCCAAAGGTTCTGAATGGGGTAGAGGTCAGGGGAGCATGGGGGTCACACCATAAGTTTGTCCCCTTTTATGCCCATATCAGCCAGAGATGCAGATGTTTTATGTGCAGCATGAGATGGTGCATTATCATGCAGAAAAATGATCTTGCTGTGAAATACACGGTTCTTCTTCTTGAACCATGGCAGGAAGTGCTGTTTGAGAAAATCCACATACATTATGGAGTTCATCTTTAGCGCCTTCAGGGATCCTAAAGGGGCCGACAATCTCTCTCCCCATGATTCCAGCCCAAAACATTACTCCACCTCCTCCTTGTTGGCGCTATAGCCGTGTTTGCGTGGGGTGTCCATCAACCAGCCATCCTCCACTCCATCCATCTGGACCATCGAGCGCTGCACGGCACTCATCCGTGAACAAAACAGTTTTGAAATCAGTCTTCATGTAATGTTTGGCCCACTGGAGCCGTTTCTGCTTGTGTGAAGTGGATAGAGGAGATCGACAGGATGGCGTATGCACAGCTGCAAACCTCTGAAGGACCCTGCATCTTGTTGTTCGGGGGACGTTGGAGGCACAAGCAGCTTCAAAAACTTGTCTGCTGCTATGACAAGGCTTTTTTGCCGCTGCTCTTTCAACCTGACGTAATTGCCTGTAGGAAAGAGTCCTCAATTTGCCCTTATCAGCACGCACACGTGTGTACTGTGAATCAGCTACATACTTCTTGATTGCCAAGACACTTCATCCTGATCATCGCACAATGTTGATTGTAGTCATGCCTTGACCTAAACACTCCACAATTTGTTGCTTCTCAGCAGCCGACACATCCTTTTTCTTTCCCATTTTGGCAGAAAATGTAGGCTGCTTAATAATGTGAGACAGCCTTCATAAGTAGTCTTGCCTTTCATTGGACACACCTGCCAAACTAATTAGCACAGGTGTCTGCAATTGCTTACAGTGATATAAAGAGCCCTGACACACATCACCATCAATGAGTTTAACTGACAAACAAACAAATTCTTCCCTTATCACTCCTAAACACTTTTTGCATAATAATTTGGAACACAGTGTACATGTGCTTTTCCACCAAACACCAGTGGTTCACGTAGTGAATCTTACAGTTCTAACTTGCCAACCGTGGTCTGTATGGAGTTGTTCAATAAAGGGCCCAAAATTAAGATAACATAGATGGGAGAGGTCTCTATGAATAGGAATTCCTAAGTATTTGATACCCTGTGAGGGCCAGGCAAAGGGAAAGTTGGACTGGATGGAATCCTATATGGATTTGGGGAGGGAGACATCGAGGGCCTCAGACTTCGCTGCATTGATTTTAAAATTTGACCATGTAACAAAGTGATCTATTTCAGCCATAACAGCATGGATGGATATATGTGATTGAGTGATATATACTAGGACATCATCAGCAAATAGAGAGCACTTGTACTCGGTGCCTCCCACCTCAATCCACCTAATATTGGGGTTATGGCGAATTTATGAGAGCAGGTGCTCCGTCACTAGGATGTATAAGAGAGGGGACAGAGAACATCCCTGCCTTGTCCCATTGGTGATTGTGAAAGGTGATGAAAATGTTCTGACGCGCCCCCTGGGCCTTGGGACACCCGGAGCCGGACCCTTTTTGGTGGATGCTGGTGGTTGTAGTCTCCGTGGCGGCAACCCGGTTCCGTGGCTCAGGGCGGTCAAACCAGTGGCGGAACTATTTATGTGGTTTTGATGTTTAAATGTCCGACTACGCCACCCGTGGATTGCGGTCAGAGTGAACCGCCGCTCCAGGGCAGACCGCTGAGGCTGGTGTTGTGTGTGCAGCAGAGCGTAGCATAACTCCCCACGGGAGGAGTATAGCCTCAGGGCAGTGTATGCGGAGGATGGGGGTGATGGTGCAGGGCAGCAGCAGTAATGACACGGAGTCAGTGATGCAGTCCAGGGCCTTTACTCACAGTTCTTATTATCCAGACCACGTCTGCAGGTAACGGCTGCCCACGTCGTACTGTGCTCACCAGGTGAGGGGCTCAGACAACTCCCAGATAACTTTGGAGCGCTTCACAGGACCCCCTTTGTGTGTCCTTTGTCTGGCCTTTCTTACCAACCCTTCTGTCCGGCTGCCTCGGGCCTCCTCTTGGTAAACTTGGCGCCAGTTTCCCTGACCCTATGTGGTGCCTTCCTAGCGGGTGTAGCGAGGTGCTGCGCCACATAAAATGTCACAGCCTCCTGTTTCTAGCTGAGGGTCGTTTCCTGCCTCCACTAGTTTCGGGGACCGGTCTCCCCCTTTGGCCTGACCCCTCCACGCAGGTGGATTCTGGCGTGCGGTGGCGACTCGCCCGTCCGCACCCCTGAGATCCCTTCGTTCCTCGTTCCTGGAGCCTTCTCCGCTCCTCTTCCTTCCTTCTCCCTCTTCCAGGCCTGGGCCTCTGTTACTAGGCCCGCCTCCGGAGCAGAGCTCATGCAGAGCCCCTGCTCCCTGCCACTTCTGCTCAGACTTCTCTGCACTGAACTAAGATGGTGCCCACCTTTTATACTCCCTTCTCAATGCACCCAGGAACTGCTTCCTCCCTGCTCCTGCACTACAGGGTTCCCCTTCCTCAGTGTTCCCTCCCCCCACTCCAGCCAGGGACAGGGACTGTCGTGCCCATCTCAGGGGCATATTGGTCGCCCTGCCCCACGGCAATGTGGTGTAATGCATGCAGGTGTCGGGTCCTGATCCACACTACATTCTTACCTGAGAGTGAGATATCACACCTCTGGGTGAGGTGCAATACCTCTGTAGCAACCGAGCCCTCAGGGTGCTACAGTTCCATTTATCTTCAGCCTAGGTGACGTATTGCAATACAGGGCCGTGATTTTGGCTATAAAAGGGTCCCCTAGACCCCTACCCCAAGCTTTTTAAGAGAATCATATATGGCGTGCCAGGAGACTCTATGGAATGCTTTCTCAGAATCCAACGAGAGTATCTAATTACAAATTTTTAACTGCATCTAGCCCAGGAAATACTTTGTGCCTAGTAGCAGGGTCTGCTAGTCAGCGGATTATCCCGGCTGTTAAGCAAGCTACACCACCTGTAGTTTGGACACTTCATTTTTTCAAAGGAAATGCTTCGGGACCACGGGATACTCAGTGAAGAGCATCAGGAGGCACCACAAGGCATAGGGGCTGGGACTGGCAGTAGGATGCCTTGCGGTGGACAGCCGAGCTCGATCCTTATAAAAGCTTTTTAACTGCAGCAGCTTTAGTGGACGCTACTGGAGCTGGAATTACGTGGCTACTGGCATGAGACTTGCCCTCCAATAGATCCTTGTAAATGGATTTAAAGTGTATTCATTCAAATTAGAGAGACAATTTAAATTAAAAAGCTTAGAGCTGCCTCCACCACAGGGGGGCTCGCTCGACCCACCAGCGGACAGGCACCAGTATTGGGAGAGGGGGGCTGGCCGTCAGGGTCCACCACGGCTCTGGCACAAACCCGGCGACACGGAGGTGGCACGGGCAGGAACCGACTGGCCGTGTCGGCTTCTCACTTTTTGGATTTTAGAAGGGCATGACATGCCTATATCTGTGTCTCCCCCTCCTTTTACTCCTCCACCTCTTTTCTTTTCGCATGACTATATGTACTTGTCACTTTTCCATGTGTTAGTTATGTCTTCTGAGCAGTTTGTCAGCTTCTGGACACCTTTGAAGGTGTTTTCTATGTGTTTCTATGTGTTTTTGTTTGCCTGCCATTGGTTTTAACGGTGTTCGAAGGTGTTCGACGAACAGTTCGACGAACAGTTCGGCGAACACACGGGTGTTCGACGAACCGAACCGAACTCGAACACTACGGGGGTGGCTCAACACTACTCAACACTAATAATAATGCATCAGAAAAATATAACACATTGGTACAGATAGGAAAATTAGGATATATCAATGATTTTCTATAATTGTCAAAATTATTATCACTGGTAAACCACCATTGTAAAAATCATACATTTTAAGAACTTATAGCTGCATTTGTAAATTGTAAATTCTGTGCAAAATATTACCAATAGTAACCAATTTTTTGATAGGTTTAAATTGTCAAATTCAAAAACTGTTCATGTTTCATTCCCAGACAGATAATTCTTGAAATAGGTGTGCCAAGTCATTCATTGAGAGATTCATTTCATATCAAAGTTTCAATTTTGCATGTTATGGGGTATATTTAATCGTTTTATTTTAAATGCCATTTTTTGTTTCCTACAGGATCAACATTGTAGGAGAATAGGTTGACTAATGTCTTTTTTTACCTTTAGTTGCCATATTACTCTTATCCTTAGCATCAGATTTAAAAATGTTGCAAATTAACACTTTTTATAAAAAGGTTTATTTTTAAATTCCATATGTTCTTTTTAACAGCACATATTTATAACGTATAATATTGCTAATTCAAGCGTTGGGCTATGATTTTCTAATTTCCTTTTCTCTGGTTTTAATAACATAGCAAAGTAGATTTACAATGTCTACAAATCCTATCAGTTTAAATGAGCCAACCTAGTAAAATCTTAATGTACTGTAAACATTCTGATAAATTAGTATAAAAGAACAATCTATCCCATGAATTTGTGTTGTCACTGGAGATACTGTATTTCATTTCTCCCAGTTTGGTAGATATGACTTTAAAATGACTACTAAATCTCAAAACACTTATTTGAACAGACTGAGATAAGACATGTTTTATTAAGAGCCCTTCCAGTCTGCATGGAAATCAGATGTGTGCAGCTCAGTGGATCACAGTAAGCGACAAGAAGCAGCAGCCAGCGTGAGTTGCCATGTGAACTGAGACCACATTGAAGGCTTTGAGATTCAACATAATAAAACACAAGTAGGAAATAAAAAAATGAGGTTGATCCGCTGTCTTCCAGAAAGAAAGCTTTTTCAAAACAGGTCAGATTGACAGAGAACTGCTGATTTACACTAATTTCCACTCTAGCCTTCTGCTCTAGCTAAATGATTAAAGCTAGGTTACAGCAGTAGAGAAAAGTGATGATTTAAAATCTATTTTTCTTGTCTCTCAGCCTATTAGGAATACATGTGCTATTTTGTTCTCCTCTGGAAGGGTTTAAGTTAACATAATCTAGATATAAACATACAAAATATGTTTTAACCCCTTTAGGGCAAAGCTATTTTTTTTCTTTTCGTTTTTTCAGTGTCATATTCCATGAAGCATAGTATTTTTACTTTTTCATAAAAGTAGCTGTATGAGTAGGAATGAGAGGACCCGTGGAAGTTCAGGTTCTGTAACCCGACCCGAACTTTTGTCCAAAATTCTGTTCGGGGACCAGAACTGCACCCAGACTTGAACCCGAACCCCATTGTAAACAATGGAGACCTGAAGTTTGGATGTGGGAAAAAAAAAATTCTCTCTCTCTTTCTCTCTCACATTGCAATGAAATTCTGGGAAAAGTTTGATTTCGGCGTTTAGCACCAGACAATAACTGTCCTGTACGAATGTCGAACTATTAAGTTCGGGTCCACTCATCTCTATGTACGTGGGCTTGTTTTTTTTTCAATATAAGTTGTTTTTTCTAGCGGCAGGATTTTGGAATACATATAGTGTATTACCAAACTTATAATAACTCTACATTGTGACAAATAGAAAAAAAACAGCAGTTCTGTTTTTTGATGTGTAAAATTTTCAGGTATTCACATCCTGAACAAAAAAATGTTATCTTTATTCTGTGTGTCATTACTACAATGGCAATTCCAAATTTCTATAGTTTTATTTCTGTTTTACTACTTTTGTCTAATAAATACACTGAACAAAAATCATTGGTTTTAATGTCGCCATATTTTGAGAGCTAAAAGTTTAACGATTTTCTGTCAATAGAGTTGTATGATGAAGATGTAGTTTTCAGTGGAATCATCTTCTGATACATATACAGTTATATGAAAACGTTTGGGCGCCCCTATTAATCGTAAGCTTATTGTTTTATAAAAATTGGTGTTTTTGCAACAGCTATTTCAGTTTGATATATGTAATAACTGTTGGACACAGTAATGTTTCTGCCTTGAAATTAGGTTTATTGTACTAACAGAAAATGTGCAATCTGCATTCAAACAAAATTTGACAGGTGCATAAGTATGGGCACCTCACCAGAAAAGTGACATTAATATTTAGTAGATCCTCCTTTTGCAAAAATAACAGCCTCTAGTCGCTTCCTGTAGCTTTAAATGAGTTCCTGGATCCTGGATGAAGGTATTTTTGACCATTCTTCTTTACAAAACAATTCCAGTTCAGTTAAGTTTGATGGTCGCCGAGCATGGACAGCCCTCTTCAAATGATCCCACAGATGTTCAATGATATTTAGGTCTGGGGACTAGGATGGCCATTCCAGAACATTGTAATTGTTCCTCTGCATGAATGCCTGAGTAGATTTGGAGCGGTGTTTTGGATCATTGTTTTGCTGAAAGATCCATCCCCTGCGTAACTTCAACTTTATCACTGATTCTTGAACATTATTGTCAAGAATCTGCTGATACTGAGTGGAATCCATTCGTCCCTCAACTTTAACAAGATTCCCGGTGCCGGCATTGGCCACACAGCCCCCAAGCATGATGGAACCTCCACCAAATTTTATTGAGGGTAGCAAGTGTTTTTCTTGGAATGCTGTGTTTTTTTGATGCCATGCATAACGCCTTTTTGTATGACCAAACAACTCAATCTTGGTTTCATCAGTCCAAAGGCCTTCTTCCAAAAAGAAATTGGCTTCTCCAAATGTGCTTTTGCATACCTCAGCCGACTCTGTTTGTGGCGTGCTTGCAGAAGCGGCTTCTTTCGCATCACTCTCCCATACAGCTTCTCCTTGTGCAAAGTACGTTGTATAGTTGACCGATGCACAGTGACACCATCTGCAGCAAGTTGATGCTGCAGCTCTCTGGAGGTCGTCTGAGGACTGTCCTTGACTGATCTCACCATTCTTCTTCTCTGCCTTTCTGATGTTTTTCTTGGCCTGCCACTTCTGGCCTTAACAAGAACTGTCCCTGTGTTCTTCCATTTCCTTACTATGTTCCTCACAGTGGAAACTGACAGGTTAAATCTCTGAGACAGCTTTTTGTATCCTTCCCCTGAACAACTATGTTGAATAATCTTTGTTTTCAGATCATTTGACAGTTGTTTTGAGGAGCCCATGATGCCACTCTTCAGAGGAGATTCAAACAGGAGAACAACTTGCAAGTGGCCAATTTAAGTAGCTTTTCTCATGATTGCATACACCTGGCTATGAAGTTCAAAGCTCAATGAGGTTACAAAATCAAAAAAAGTGCTTTAGTAAGTCAGTAAAAAGTAGGTAGGAGTATTTAAAACAAGAAAATGATAAGGGTGCCCATACTTATGCACCTGTCAAATTTTGTTTGAATGCAGATTGCACATTTTCTGTTAGTACAATAAACCTAATTTCAAGGCAGAAACATTACTGTGTCCAACAGTTATTACATATATCAAACTGAAATAGCTGTTGCAAAAACACCAATTTTTATAAAACATTAAGCTTAAGATTAATAGGGGTGCCCAAACTGTTTCATATAACTGTAGCTTTTTCAGCACATTTTATTTCACTTTTTTAGAGGTGAAATGTACAAAAAAACAGCAATTCTGGCATTTTTTTAAAACAATTTTTACTATTCAGTTTAATTGGCATATTATCATTATTCTGAAGGTCAAAATGATAATGACAATACCCAATTTATATATATTTTTTTTCAAAATTATTTTTGAGGGTTCACCATATGCTGAAAACTATCAATTTTAAATTTATCCTTGGACAGAGTTGTGTGTGGACTTATTTTGCTGTAGTTTTCACTAGTGACCATTTGGGGTACTGTACATACAACTTAATGAGCACTTTTTATTTCTCTTTATTCTGTTTTTTTTTTCTTTTACTATTTTTTTTCTTTCTGCCTGCACTGTACAGGAAAAACAATTAAATAATTTTATACTATGTGTTTGATTGACCTCATGCCATCGCTCTCAAAGGCTATGATGGTGCAGAGTAAGACAGCAATAAAGGCTGGAATGGAGGTCTCTTCAGCAATGAGTAAAGCTTTTGTCTTGGATGCAATGTTAGCCAGAGATTACTCTAGAGACCACATGGGTAACGTCACGATAAGGTCTTCATGAGTGAAAAAGTGTCCCAAGAGCTGTTTTTCAACATGACAATGCCTGGCCGCATGTTGTTTTTGTCCTACTGTGAGCAGCCTGTGTAACCTAAATTTGTTACCGTGATATGCAGCATCTCCTGACTTGTTTTCCATTGAGCATATCTGGGACTTCATTAGATGGCAAATGAGGGGAAGCTGCCCGCCATGGATCTTGATGATTGCGAGCCTAAATGCATTCAGCGTGGCAGAACTTTCCTCAGACAACCATTAATTACCTAATCTGTGGCATGCTAAGCCATGTAAGTGTGTGTATTTCTGTATGTGACACTGTTAATTAACACTGAATAAAGCAAGATGTTTTAAAAATTTAGTTTCCATTTTTTATCATTTGCATACCATTAACATGTCTATCATTTTTGTTATTTTCATATTTCATTGACTTTTCCTTCTAGGTCTTGCAATTTCAATGCTGAGAGATTGATTAGAGCTTCTCAAAATTATCACTTTTATTGCCTTCTTAAATTTAGACGCACAGATCATCTAAGAAAACCACCTGCGGTGTCAAGGCATTGTCTTTATTGGACCCTTAGAGGTGTCCTATGGTATCTGGCTTCAACATATTAGTAGTAGAGTTAGTGTGAATTTATTCACATTTCCCATCCCAAATGCCACGAACTGGTCTGTGGCCGCTGGATGGGAAAGGAAGTGTGTGGCTCTTCTTTTGATTAGCTAGCCTGGCACTATCTCACATGTAGTCATGTCTCAATGATGATTTGGCCTCATACTATCACTCCCTCTACATAGTGTACACCTCCTCCAAAGTAATAGTGTTTAGAATCTTTAGCACCAATATGGAGCACTTACCTTTCAGGCCGTCTTCACCACCTCTGGGATGCTGCAATGACATCAGCAGCTTGTTCACATTGTTGCATATAAGGGTAGGGAGCTAGAAAGCTCTCATGATGACATCACCATGTTGAATGCAGTTTAATAAAAATATATACTGTACTCACCCAGTAAAATATTGGGTAGTGCCTTTGGTGGTCCCATACCTCTGACTACCCTCCGTCCTGGCCCTGGCTTCTGTGATTAATAGCAACAATGACATCTCTGAAGTTTGACAAGGCCGGGTTCCATTTGTCAGCCTTTCAGTGTCCGTGTGGTGTTGTTGCGGATTGCCAATAGTATGCTATTTCAGCTGGAAGCCTATCAATGGCCCACAAGTAAGCTATTCATACAAACATATTAGGCTGTGTAAAGTCAGAGTCCTAGCTCTTGTTCATTTCTCATTGATTAACATCCTTGTGGAAGCTTGACATCAACACTAGGTGTACTGAAAGGGGAATTGTAATTTAAGGGAGAAGTGGGCTTGCAAGGACAGCAGTGCTCTGCATGGCTCCAGGCTCCAGCACTACCCCTATGACACTTGGTAAGCATACACAGAATATTTGGAATACTATTTACAAGTCAGGCAGCATCATGTTATCATTTTAGTCATTAAACATCTGATGACAAATTCCCTTTATATAATAAAGTTCTAGATGCCTGCAGCTAACACTAGTGGAATTTTCTTCATACTAAAAAATAAATAGATATTAAATTCAATAAAGCTACCTTAGGTGATAGCTGAAAGCAATCTTAATTGCATGTTTATGCATTGGATTCAGAGCTTTCTCACCAATCTATATAAGAAAAAATGTAACCCTTACCACTATGATGATATATTGTGAAATAAATAACATCATGTACAGTATACAGTATAATACAGCATATAGTATATATTTTAATAAAACTGAATAGAACAGTGAAGTTAAATAACAGAATAGAAGCTGCTTAGCTAGTAGGGCATTTAAATACTTCTAGTAGCATCATTATGGTTGCTGGTGTAAATGATGTTGGAGGAGTTGGTGGAGGTAGTGTTTTTTTTTTTAGCAAAAATAAGATCCTCCCTCAAGTTTATTGCTACTTTTGATTTATCAAACAGTCTGTTTGCTTCGGACAGTGGCAGAAGAATCGTGGGTGACACAGTAGGTAGTACAAAGGAATGACAACAATCTGAAAAATGAATACAGTGTATTTTTTAATAGCTCACCCTGGAAACGTAACTTTTAAAGGGAATATGTCAGCAGGTTTTTTTATGTGTAATATTAGAGCAGCATGATAGGAGTAGAGACCCTGATTCCAGCAATGTGTCACTAACTAAACTTTTATATTTTGCTTCAATAAAATCAGTGTTTTTATCAACAGGAGATTATCACTACAGGACTAGGCGTCTTGCGCCTCTTGGTCCACCTACGCTCCCACCACAGATTAGCAGCTGTCTGTCAATATGCATTGTACACATAAAGCTACCAAACAGAGGTGTGTGGGCAGGATTATACATAGTTCAGAATTCTGAGCTGCGCTATATCTGCATCAGCAAAAACTATGATTCAATCAACACTGCTGCACTCAGAAAACTAAGTAATATATTGCTGAAATCAGAGTCTCTGTCCCTCCATTTTGATACTGTCAGTTTACATAACAGAAAAACTTCTGTCAGATTCCATTTAAAGTAAAACAAAACTCCATTAATAAACGATATGCAGACATGACCAAAAGTGTATGCACACTTTAAATTGTTTTATAAAATGAAGTATTTCTCCCAGAAAATTATTGCAATTACACGTTTTGTTATATACATGTTTATTTCATTTGTATGTATTGGAACAAGACATAAAAACAGTGTAAAAAAAGCAAATTGGACATCATTTCACAGAAAATCCCAAAAATGAGCCAGACAAAATTATTTGCACCTTTCCAAAAATTGTGGGTAAACAACTTTGTTTCAAGCATGTGATGCTCGTTCGAACTCACCTGTGTCGAGTAACAGATGTGGGCATTATCAAAATCACACCAAAAGCCAGATAAAAAAGGGAGACGTTGATTCAACCTTTGCATTGTGTGTCTGTGTGTGCCACACTAAGCATGGAGAATAGAGAGAGAAGAGAACTGTCTGAGGACTTGAGAACCAAAATTGTTGAAAAATATCAACAATCTCAAGGTTACAAATCCATCTGCAGAGATCTTGTCCATGGTGTGCAACATAATCAAGACGTTTACAACCCATGGCACTGTAGCTCCCTAGACATGGACAGCAAATCTTCCTGGACGTGGAAAACAAAGAAAAATTAATCAAAGGTTGCAACGCAGGATAATCCGGATGGTGGATAAGCAACCCCAATTATGTTCCAAAGAAATTCAAGGCGTCCTGCAGGCTCAGGGTGCATCAGTGTCAGTGTGAACTATACGTCAACATTTAAATTAAATAAAATGGCAGGAGAGCCAGGAGGACCCCACTGCTGAAACAGAGACACAGAGACATAAAAAAGGTAGACTGCAGTTTGCCTAAATGTACGTGAATAAGACAAAATCATTCTGAGAAAGCATCTTGCGGAGACTAAAATAGAGCTTTTTAGTAAAGCTCATCATTCTACTGTTCAAGAAGCACCCACAAATGGATGGAAGCAAAGTGTTTGAGAGTTTTGAAGTGGCCAGCAATGAGTCCGGATCTAAATTCCTTTGAACACTTGTGGAGAGATCTTAAAATTTTAAAGTTTTTATATTTTGAGATCTTAAAATTGCTGTTGCGAAAAGACACCCTTCAAATATGAGAGACCTTGAGCAGTTTGCAAAAGAAGAGTGATCCAAAATTCCAGTTGTGAGGTGTAAGAAGCTTGTTGATGATTATATGAAGTGAATGATTGCAGTTATTTGTTCCAAAGGGTGTGCAACCAAATATTAAGTTGAGGATGCCAAGAATTTTCACCTCCCCTTTTTTGGGGTTTTGCATGAAATGATGTCCAATTTGCCTTTTTTTCTCTGTCTTTTTGTGTTGTTCGAATACACATAAAGGAAATAGACATGTGTATAACAAAATATGTGTAATTGCAATAAATTTTTGGGAGAAATACTTAATTTTCTGAAACAATTTCAAGAGTGCCAACTAGTGATGAGCGAGCACTAAAATGTTATAGTACTCATTACTTGGGTCGAGTAAATCGTAGTGCTTTGGTGCTTGACCTGAGTAACGAGTACAATGTAAGTCAATGGGAAAATGGAGCATTTTTTCGGTGCCCCCACCCTTCCCCCCGGAGGTCTGGTGGGATCTGAAAATTGATCAAATTGATAAAAAAGAGTACTGAAATGGCATGGGAACAGCATGGGGAAGACCCCTGGAAGCATCTCTGACTCCCAGGTCACTGCTGTGAATAATGTTGTCAGAGTATTACACCACTTTTACAGACTGACAATAAAATATACAACAGAGAAGCTAAAATGGATTTCCCTGGAAAAAAATGTTAAGAAACATTCCTTCCAGGGTAATGACTTGTATATAAATATGTAAATAAATAACAAAAAACAAAAATGCTTCTCCACACCTTGAGCTATGTTCACACGTAGTGTTTTTGCATCGCATTGCTTTCAACGATGAAAAACACATTCACCAGTAAATGTAATTTAAACATTTTACTACCTTATCTGGCCAATGGTGTGTGAGACATGATCAGACACATCCTGTTTCATTTGTGAAGGAGGGACTCTGAAAGTCACAAAGCCTATTTTTACAGGGCCATCAGGCGGCCCTTACTATTGTTATAGGGCCAGCAGTTGGTCCTCACTATTGTTAGTGGACCATCAGCCAGCTATGTTTTTCTTAGCCGTATATTGCTACTGCAATATACCGCATCCATCTGAGGTGGTCATATTTTCTCTTTCATATATATTCTGTAAAGTTTGAAATTTGGATGTCCAGAAGGCGGCCCTCATAGTTTATGGATGTCCAGCAGGCGCCCTCACAATTTATGGATGTCCAGCAGGCGACCCTCACAATTTATGGATGTCCAGAAGGCGGCTTCCACTAATTTTAGAGGGTCAGCAAGCATCTTGGAGACAGATGAGACCAAGATAGAGCATTTCGGTAAAGCACATTATTCAACTGTTTACTTTAAATGGAATGAGGCCTTCAAATAAAAGAACAGAGTACTTGCAGTCAAATATGGTGGCGGTTTAAAGATATCTAGGGGCTGTTTTCCTGCCTCTGGCACTGGGTGCCTTAACTGTGTGCAAGGCATCATGAAATGTGAAGATTTCCAAAGGATTTTGGATTGCAATGTAGTGCCCAGTGTCATGCCCAATGTAGTGCCCAAGCTGGATTTCCATCCTAGGTCATGGATCTTCCAGCAGAGCAATAACCCCAAGCATACTTCAAGAAGCACCAAGAAATGGACTGTAGAGCACTTCAAAAGCACTGTAGAGTTCTGAAGTGGTAATTCCAGCTCCATTAGCTACCTCCCACCACTACCTCTTACATACAGAAGCTGTAGAGAAACTGCGAATGACACATTAAATCATTAAACTTTGTTAACTTTGATTAATTTCTGTCAAATTTTGAAAAATTTCTGCCAACTTCGATGAATTTCTGTCAACTATGATAAATTTCTGTCAACTTTGATTAATTTCTGAGTACAGATCACCGTAAAAATTATGAATCGGTCAATGAGTGTATGGAAAAAAATCATTCTAGCTATGGACTATGGAAGAGATGTATGCGTCCAGAATGAACAGTCATTTCCAACAGATGTTACCACCTAGCACCTGTCGCTACTGTAAATGCAGCTGTGATACATTGGTATCAATAGGAAATAGAAAATAATTTTTTTTTTCAGCAGTATGGAGTTTAAGGCGATAATCCCTGTCTGGATGAGTGTAATATGCTATCCATAGTGTGATAGCTCACCCATACACGAATTTCAGTTAAGAAAGGTAATATTATTATAATATAAAATACATTTTAACCTTCCCTGAAAGTTTTTTTTGGTACGTGGCAGCACCAAACTGTGAATGAACGCAAGCAACCATGCCTGCTTTGATGAATTTCTAATTACAGAACACTGTTAAAAATTATGAATCAGTCAATGAGTGCATGGAAAAAAACAATCAAGTTATGCACTGTGGAAGATATGTATGTGACCAGAATAAACTCTCATTTCCTGCTGATGATACTTAGCACCTGCCCCTATTCTAAATGCAGCAGTATCCATAGGGAATATAATTTTTTTTGTTTGCTTGCAACAGCAAGAGTATAAGGCAATAATCCATGTCTGGATGCATGTAATACGCTATCCATAGCGTGATAGCTCATCCGTACACAAATTGCAGATAAGAGTGGTAATATTGTAGAATAAAAAATATATTTTAACTGATCCCGAAGGGTTTTGTTTGGTACATGGCAGCACCAAACTTTGGAGAAATGCAAGCAACCCTGCCTGCTTTGGTGAATTTTTGAGTGTACATTGTATTAAAAAACATGAATCTGTCAATGATTCTTGGAAAAAAGCAATCAAGTTATAGACAGTGTAAGAGATGTATGCGACCAGAAGGAACACTCATTTTCAGCTGATGATACCTAGCACCTGTCCCTATTGCAAAAGCAGCTAATAGTGGTATCAATTGGGAATGGAATAGTTTTTTTAGCAGCAGCGGCACACAGTATAAGGAAATAATCCCTGACTGGATCTGTCTAATATGCTATCCATACTGCAATAACTCATCCATACTCGAATTTCAGAAAAGAGAGGCTATATTGTAGAATAAAAAATAGATTTTAACCAGCTCCAAAAAGTTGTTTTGGTATGTGGCAGCACCAAACTGAGGAGGAATGCAAGCAACTCTGCCTGCTTTGATGAATTTCTGAGTGCAGATTGTATTAGTGCGGACTATATTAAAAAACATGAATCTGTCAATGATTTTTTGAAAAAAGCAATCAAGTTATGGACTGTAGAAGAGATGTGTGAGACCAGAATGAACACTCATTTCCTGCTGATGACACCTAGCATCTGTCCCTATTCTAAATGCAGCTAACAACGGTATCAATAGGGAATAGAATTTTTTTTTGCTTGCTTGCAGCAGCAAGAGTATAAGGCAATAACCCTGTCTGGATACATGTAATTTGCTGTCCATAGTGCGATAACTTGCCCATACACAACTCACAGATAAGAGAGGTAACATTGTAAAATAAAAATAGATCTTAACTGGCATCAAAGATTTTTTTGGGTACGTTGCAGCACCAAACTATGGAGGAACGCAAGCAACCCTGCCTGCTTTTATGAATTTCTGAGTGCAGATTGTATTAATGTGGACTATATTAAAAAACATGAATCTGTCAATGATTTTTGGAAAAAAAAACAATCAAGTTATGGACTGTGGAAGAGATGTGTGAGACCAGAATGAACATTCATTTCCTGCTGATGACACCTAACATCTGTGCCTATTCTAAATGCAGTTAACAGCGGTATCAATAGGCAATAGAATTTTTTTTGTTTGCTTGCAGCAGCGAGAGTATAAGGCAATAATCCCTGTCTGGATGCGTGTAATATGCTATCCATAGTGCAATAACTTACCAGTATACAACTTGCAGATCAGATAGGTAATATTGTGGAATAAAAAATAGATATTAACTGGTCCCAAAGGTTTTTTTCGGGTATGTTGCAGGACCAAACTATGGAGGAACGCAAGCAACCCTGCTTGCTTTGATGAATTTATGACTACAGGTCTTCGTAAAAATTATGAATCGGTCAATGAGTGTATGGAAAAAAAACAATGTAGTTATGGACTGTGGAAGAGATGTATGCTACCAGAATGAACATAATTTCCAGCAGATGTTACCACCTTGCACCTGTCTCTATTCTAAATGTAGTTAACAGCAGGATTAATAGGAAATAGAAAAGATTTTGTTTTATTTGGTTGTAGTAGCAAGGAGTATAAGGCAATAATCCCTGTCTGGATGCATGTAATACGCTATCCATGGTGCGATAGCTCACCCATATATGAATTGCAGAAAAGAGGTAATATTGTAGAATATAGAATCTATTTGAATCAGCCTTAGCATTATTAAGGAGTGGGTCTCCAATGCTGTTATTGCGTATGCAGTAAGTGCAAGAGCTGCCAAAAATTAGGACACATTCCAATACCAATTTGAAGAGACGTAGTGAAGGGCCTCAGAAAAATGTTATTAAAAATTATTAAGGGGTGGGTCTTCTATACTGTTATTGCGTATGCAGTAAGTCCAAGGGCTGCCAAAATTAGAACGCACTTCAATACTACTTTGAAGAGACGTAGTGAAGAACCTCAGAAAAATTGCATTAAAAAATATTAAGGAGTGGGTCTCCTATACTGTTATTGCATATGCAGTAAGTTCAAGGGCTGCCAAAAATTAGGACACACTCTAATACCCCTTTGAAGAGACGTAGTGGAGGGCCTCAGTCAAATTTTTTTTGCCCATGATTAAGGAGTGCATCTCCTAGCATAGTAATGTCCATGCACATCCAGTGGTGTGAGAAGTCTGGCCCAATCCAGCCCTTGTTCATTTAACACGCGGATGCGCCTAACAGTTATAACACCCCCGGCGGCACTAAAAACCCGCTCTGACAAAATGCTAGAGGCAGGGCAAGCCAGGACCTCTAAATGCGTAAAGAGGGCACGGGTAATGTCCTGGGACATGTGTTTGTGTAAGGCGGGGACAGCACACCGGGAGAAATAGTGGCGGCTGGGGACCGAGTACTGGGGGAAAGCCGCCGCCGCCATGAGGTTGCAGAAATCTTCCTTCTCCACAAGCCTAAAAGGTAACAATTCCAGCGCAAGCAATCTTGAAATGTGGCTGCTTAGTATTGTGGCCTGTAGGTGGGTGGCTGCGTATTTGCGCTTGTGTTCCAAGGACTGGGGTAGGGACAACTGAACTCTGCGCTGGGACAAGGATGTGGACGCTGACGGTGGTGGTGCAAGTGTGCAATGACAGGTGCAGTGTGGGAGGCATCTTCATCTGCATTATGGACAGGGGATGATTGGCGGGTACGCATAATAGCGGAACAGGCAGTGGTGTCATCAGTAGACACTGTTTCTGGCACTTGGCTCAAATAGTCAGATGCTTTGCTGTCATGTGCCTGAGCATGCTGGTGGTGGTCAGGCTGGTAGTTTTGCTGCCCCTGCTGATCCTGGCATGGCAGATGTTGCAAATGGCCTTTTTTGAGTTAACTGTACAGTCTTTAAAAAAGTGCCAAACTCGGAAAGACCTAACATTTGGAGTGGCAACTTCCCTCGTGTTGGTGTTTTGGGGAACAGTTGCCCACCTTGTTTCTGTGTCCACACCACTACTTCTTCCTGCCTATTGTGGCTCCCTTCCCCTCTGCACTGCTGTCCCCGCTATGCATGTCACCTTCCCAGGTTGGGTCAGTGACTTCATCATCCACCACCTCGTCTTCTACGTACACACCCTGGTCCTCCTCCTGACTTTCTGGTAATTGTGTCTCATCATCATCCTCCTCTTGCGACAGTAATTGCACTTTCCCACTGTTGACTTCTTGTGACTGTGGCTGCTCAAATATTTGGGCATTGCTACATACAATCTCCTCATGCCCCATTTGAAGCGGACAGAGCGAGAGGCCAGAATCTATAAATGAAAATGTGAACAGCTGTTCGGAGTGTCCAAGTGTGGGATCACTTGTCTCGGCATGGTGAGAAGAGGGAGGATCAGGATGAGGAATATGTAGTCCAGACTCATGGCTACTGAGACTGGTGCATGTGGAAGACATGGTGGTGGTGGTAAACGCACTGGAAGCATTATCTGCTATCCAACCAACAACCTTTTCACATTGGTCTGGCTTCAAGAGTGGTGTTTGCGGCCCCTTAGAAAGTGGGACTGGAAGGTAGGTCAATATGATGTGGGTGCTTGTTGTGCTCCCTCAGCAGGCAGTTTCATCTTGCCCATGGAATCGGACTCTGCGTGCACCATCAGCATCATGTCCACTTCCCTGTCCCTCACCACTCGCCTTGCCATTTTAAATGGAGTATAATATTTTGCCACTTGCAAAAAATGTCAGGATTCTTACCGCAGTAATATTTGATCACGTCTGATGACCAATTTTTTATGCAGTGGCGGTATAGCGATGCTACTGGTCAGCGACCAAGTGTGAATATGTTTTGAACACACAACTGGCACATTTTAATTGGAGTATAATATTTTGCAGCTTGCAAAAAATGTCAGGATTATTACCACAGTAATATTCGATCACGTCTGATGACCATGTTTTTATGCAATGGTGGTATAGCGATGCAATTGGTCAGCAACCAAGTCTGGATATGATTTTAATACATAACTGCCACATTTTAAATAGAGTATAATAATTGTCAGCTTCCACAAAAAATTCTGGATTATTACAGAAATAATATTTGACCACCTAAGATGATGGACAAATTTCTCTGCATGCACAATACAGCAATGTAATTTAAGTCAACCGAATCTGGCTGTATGCTGTTATCAAGCAAATGGAGCTGTAAAAATGGTGTTATATTGCTTTTCACCAAAATTATCAGGATTAAGAGCAAAAAGAATATTAGCCCTGATATCTAGTGCTATTGATATGAGTTCCAGCAGCAGAAAGAACGTACACTGGACTCTATTTTGTCTCCACAAACTCTGCCTAACTAGTGCTTTCATCAGTATTAATATTCATCAGAATGAGCCCTTACAAGGATTGTTAGTGTAGATGAAATTAAAAATAGTGGTGTGGAATCCCTGTTTAAAATAAGTGCCAATTCTCTCCCTTGCTCAGCTGCAGCTCTCCCTATTCTGCCTGTTTGACAGGTAGACTGTGAGGAGTAGAGATGAGGGAACATGTTCGAAAAACATTCACCAATTTCAAATTTGGCACGAATGTTGCACATTCGGATTCGTGATTGGTCATCCAAGAGTTTTTACTTAAAATCTGCAAAATTTGGTAGATGTCCGGCAAATGATTGTGTTTCTACTACAGTATATTTATCACTTTGGCTAGGATAGTGGTGCTGTATGGTGAGCGGGGAAACGTGTTTGATGAGGGGAGGGGGTGAGGAGAGGTCAGAGGAGCGGCGTGTTGGTAATCTAATTTTTTCTATCCTTTACTTTCCTTTCCTTTACTTCCTTTACTTAATGTGTGCAGATTGCGGCAAGCCAATCAGGGCGCAGGAACCATATAGAAGCATATATTCTATTTTATACAGGCCTTATCCACAGTAAAATATAAAATTTCTTCTGATACTAAGGTGATACAGCAGGCCACATCTCAGCTTGATTTTTTTGGAGCTAATATTCTATTGTATATAGGCCTCATCCACAGTAAAAAATCTAATTTCTTCTGTTACTAAGGTAATACAGCAGGCCATGTCTCAGTTTGAAATTTTTTTGAGCATATATTCTATTTTATACAGGTCTCATCCACTGTAAAAAATGTAATTAGTCTGCTGTCCATCGCCTTAAGTGTACCATCGCTTAAGGGTGAGAAATATGAATTATACCTGAATTTAATATGATGCATACAGACTGTACCTTGTCATCTGCCACCATCGCACTCTAATCAGCTTCTCTGTTTATCCATTCCTCCTACAGGTACGTGACCCAACTTTCCCAACCTGATTTACCTCTGCTCCTACATACACATGGTACATGACCAAACTTCCCATCCTGATTTCTCCCTACCTCTGCTCCTACATACACATAGTACGTGACCTAACTTTCCCATCCTGATTTCTTCCTACCTCTGCTCCTACATACACATGGTACGTGGCCCAACTTTCCCATTCTGATTTCTCCCTACCTCTGCTCCTACATACACATGGTATGTTTTTCAACTAACAACTGCTACCCCCACTCTTATTTATGACCCTGTTTATTTGGCCCTTGAATATCCTGCATCTGGCTTTGCCTTAATCAGCTGATCAAGATGAGCACAGACTGCTCCCCTCTGGTTCACACCTGAATGCATTCTGTAGCAAATATATTGTGAGCTACTTATCTGCAATGACTTTAGTCTGAAGTCTATCGCCTTAAGTGTATCATCGCTTAAGTGTGAGAAATTTGAATTATACCTGACTGAATTTAATATGATGCATACAAACTGTACCTTGTCATCTGCCACCATCGCACTCAAATCAGCTGCTCTGTTTATCCATTCCCCCTAAAGGTACGTGACCAAACTTTCCCATCCTAATTTCTCCCTACCTCTGCTCCTACATTTACATGGTATGTGACTCAACTTTCCCATCCTGATTTCTCTCTACCCCTGCTCCTACATATACATGGTATGCGACCCAACTTTCCCTCCTGATTTCTCCCTACCTCTGCTCCAACATACACATGGTATGTTTTTCAACTAACAACTGCTACCCCCACTCTTATTTATGACCCAGTTTACTTGGCCCTTGAATATCCTGCATCTGGCTTTGCCTTAATCAGTTGATCAAGATGAGCACAGACCACTCCCCTCTGGTTCACACCTGAATGCATTCTGTAGCAAATATTTTGTGAGCTACTTATCTGCAATGACTTTAGTCCCCAGTCCATCGCCTTAAGTGTATCATCGCTTAAGTTTGAGAAATATGAATTATACCTGAATTGAATCCGAAGGGAACTGAAGGTAACTGGATACTTAGTCACAGTAAGCAATGTTTGTGTTTGTTTTCACTCTCACCCCCTTAATCCATCACTTTTTACAACAACCCCTAATCCCTACACCTAGTAGGCGACCCTTCATCTCTCCCTCAATCCTCCCCATTCATCTCACCTCCTCCTCAGAACTATTCCTCAACATTCAATCCTGTGTCTCCAAACACAGACAGCCACCTTAAGTTTGAGAAATATGAATTATACTTGAATTGAATCTGAAGGGAACTGAAGGTAACTGGATACTTAGTCACAGTAAGCAATGTTTGTGTTTGTTTTCACTCTCACCCCCTTAATCCATCACTTTTTACAACACCCCCTAATCCCTACACCTAGTAGGCAACCCTTCATCTCTCCCTCAATCCTCCCCATTCATCTCACCTCCTCCTCAGAACTATTCCTCAACATTCAATCCTGTGTCTCCAAACACAGACAGCCACCTTAAGTTTGAGAAATATGAATTATACTTGAATTGAATCTGAAGGGAACTGAAGGTAACTGGATACTTAGTCACAGTAAGCAATGTTTGTGTTTGTTTTCACTCTCACCCCCTTAATCCATCACTTTTTACAACAACCCCTAATCCCTACACCTAGTAGGCAACCCTTCATCTCTCCCTCAATCCTCCCCATTCATCTCTCCTCCTCCTCAGAACTATTCCTCAACATTCAATCCTGTGTCACCAAACAAAGACAGCCACCTCATGCTCTCTCCTGCTCCTGACGCGCCCCCTGGGCCGTGGGGTACTCGTTGCCGGGCCGGTTTTTGCTAGGGGCGATGTCACACTGGCGGTGACCCGGTCCATGACCCAGGGCGGTCAATCAAAAAGGGAATACTTACAGGGGATTTATACTTTTATATATAGTTCACGACGCCACCTGTGGTATGCGGCTATATGGAGCCGCCGCTGTGGAGCAGGTCCTCTGGAGCTGGTGTAAATGCAGCAGAGTGGGTTTAGCTCTCCACAGGTAGAGCTTAGCTCCAGGGCCATGCTGAGTTATTATGGATGTTGCTGTGTAGTGCAGGGGTGATGGCGCAGTAGTAATTCACGGAGACAGTGGGGTGCAGTCTTCAGAGTTTACTCACAGTTGTTGCATTCCAAGTTACCGGTACTGGTGTAGCTTCCCAGGTTGCGCTGCGTTCACCAGGCAAGGGGTTCAGCAATCCCTCAGTTAGTTCCACTTAACGGTACCTCTTTCTGTGTGCCTTTCTCAGTTGTCTTCCTGCGCTGGCTCTCACCCTCCTGCCCTGCGCCTCACAATCAGTGTCCCAAGCCGGTAGCCTCGGGTCTTGTCGGGCGACCTGCAGTCCCATGGACCCTCTGTGGCCACCTTTTCGGCAATGTAATTGTGGCTGCGGCAACTGCACCCTAAAAGTACAGAAGCCTCAGGTTCCTAGCTGAGCCTTGTAGTTCTCCACTAGTTTAAGGGCCAGTCCCCTCTCTGCGACCTGATCCCTCCACGTTCCTGCAGATTCGGGCGTACGGGTGGCCTCCAGCACTGCCCGTACCCCTAGGATCCCCTCGTTCCTCCTGGAGCCTTCTCTCCTGCTCCTCTCTACTTCTCCTCTGACTGAGCCTACTTTCCCAAGATGGCTTCTCTATTTATATCACTTCCTTTCCTGTGCTCCCCTGAACTACGTCCTCCACCCACAACCACTACATAGTTCCACCCTTGAGCTAGGGACCAGGGACTGTGCTCTCCCTTAGGAGCAATATCGCCCTGCCCCCACTGAAGTGGAATGTGTTGAATGCAGGTGTTAGGGTCCCGGGCAGCACTGTATCCTTACCTGAGAGTGAGATACCACACCTCTGGGTGAGATGCAGTACCTCTGTGGCGACTGAACCCGCAGGAGCGCCACACTCCTACCTACTAACACTTTCTTCTCCTCCTCACTGCTGATGATATCTCCCAAATCCTGGCCCTCCTCACCACATCCCCACAGTCACTTCCACCTCCTGACCACGATCTATCACAAACTCTCGAAACCCTTCTAACCTTATACACATTCTCCCTGCTCCCGCTTCCTCAGTTCCTCTGACAGGCGCTCTATGGAATGCTCACTCCATTTGCAACAAACTTTCCTACATCCATGATCTTTTTATCACTAGCAAACTTTCCTCCTCAGTATCACCGAAACCTGGCTCACCCCCTCTGCAACAGCCTCTCCAGTTACACTTTCGTATGGTGGATTCCACCTTTCCCACACCCTCCGCCCCAATGGCAAGCATGGTGGAAGAGTAGGTTTTCTTCTGTCTGATAACTGCTCCTTCACCCAAATCCCACTGCCACTCTCCTTTCCACTGACATCCCCACTATCATCATTGGTGACTTCAACATTCTCATTGACACTTTCCTCTCAGCTGCCTCTAAGCTTATATCCCTCACTTATTCCTTCGGCCTTATTCAATAGTCTTCCGCAGCCACTAACAAAGATGGCCACACTCTGGACCTCATCTTCACCTGTCTCTTTTACCTATCTAACCTCTCTAACTCACCTCTCTCTCCTCTCCAGGGTCACAATCCCCACTCCACAAATGTGCACACCCTCGCAGAAATCTTAAACACCTTGACCTACACTCACTCTCTGAATCCCTTCTCCCTGTTACAGACATTAGTTCCTTACATGATGCAGATGTTGCTGCCGCTTTATACAACACCAAAACAGCTGCAACTCTCAATTCGGTCTATTCAACACCTTCAATTCTCTCCTCCGTCCCCCAGCACCTCCTCCCTCTCCTCTCATCTCAGCCAAAGACTTTGCCTCATTCTTCCATCAGAAGATTGACACCATCAGGCAAAACTTTTGCCTAAAGCCCTTGCAGCCCTTCCTCACATCTACTCAATCCTCCTCCTCCAATACCAGCTTCTCCACCATTATGGAAGATCAACTTTCCTCTTTACTCTGCAAGTCACACCTGACCACCTGTGAACATGACCCAATCCCGTCGCACCTCATCCCCAACCTTACCACTATCTTCATTCCAACCCTAACCCACATTTTCAACCTGTCACTAACAACTGGTGTCTTTACCTCGTGCTTCAAACATACCACGATCACACCCATCCTCAGAAAGCCCTCCCTTGACCCATCCTCTCTGACTAGCTATCACCCCATATCACTTTTCCCCTATGCCTCAAAACTATCATGGATCTCCTCATACCTAACAGACAGTACATTCAGTGTCTCCCAGTCACACACCACCTCCTCATCTTGCCCCTATCTGTCGGTGTCCCCCAAAGTTCAGTTCTAGGGCCCCTGCTCTTCTCCATCTACACCTTCGGCCTCATGGAATCTCACAGCTTTCAGTATCACCTCTATGCTGATGACACACAGATCTACCTCTCTGGACCCGATATCTCGTCCCTACTAACTGAAATCCCACAATGTCTGTCCGCTAGTTCATCTTTCTTCTCTGCTAGATTTCTAAAACTTAACATGGATAAAACAGAATTCATCATATTTCCACTATCTCATTCAATTCCTCCCATCTGACCTATCTATCAACGTCAATGGCTGTCCACTCTCCCCAGTCCCGCAAGCTCACTGCCTTGGGATAACCCTGGACTCTAATCCCTCCTTCAAACCACATATCCAAGCCCTTTCCAGTTTCTGCTGACTCCAAGTCAAAAATATCTCTTGGATCCGCAAATTCCTCAACCACGAATCTGCTAAAACACTAGTGCAAGCCCTCATCATCTCCCACCTTGACTACTGCAACCTCGTGCTCTGTGGCCTCCCTACCAACACTCTCACACCCCTCCAATCTATCCTAAACTCTACTGCCTGACTAATCCCCCCCCTGACCTGTCCCCCCTCTATTCCCCGGCCTCTCCTCTCTGTCAATCCCTTCACTGGCTCCCCATTGCTCAGAGACTCCAGTTCAAAACCCTAACCATGCCATACAAAGCGATCTACAATCTGTCTCCCTCATACATCTGTGACCTATTCTCCCGGTACTTATCTGCACTCAACCTCCGATCCTCACAAGATCTCCTTCACTACTCCCCTCTTATCTCCTCTTCCCACAATTGCATATAAGATTTCTCCCGTGCATCCCCCCTACTCTGGAACTCTCTACTCCAACGTATCAGACTCTCACCTACCGTGGAAACCTTCAAAAGGAACCGGAAGACCAACCTCTTCCGACAAACCTACAACCAGCAGTAACCCTTGCTCCACCTTGCCACTCCACGACCAGCTCTATCCTCACTTACTGCATCCTCACCCATCCCTTGCAGATTGTGAGCCCTCGCGGGCAGGGTCCTCACTCCTCCTGTACCAGTCGCCGTCATGTTTTGTTCAAGATTATTGTAATTGTTTTTGCTATTTATACCCATTTTTCCCATGTAAAGCGCCATGGAATAAATGGCGCTATAATAATTTCTTCTGTAACTAAGGTGATACAGCAGGCCACATCTCAGTTTGAAAGTTTTTGGAGTATATATTCTATTGTATACAGGCCTTATCCACAGTAAAAAATCTAAATTCTTCTGTTACTAAGGTGATACAGAAGGCCACATCTCAGCTTGAAATTTTTTGGAGCATATATTCTATTGTATACAGGCCTCATCCACTGTAAAAAATCTCATTTCTTTTGTTACTAAGGTGATACTGCAGACTATATCTCAGTTTAAAATTTTATGGAGCATATATTCTATGTATACAGGCCTCATCCACAGTAAGAAAACTACCGTAATTTCTTCTGTTACTGAACTGATATTGCTCTCCATACCGGAGTATGCATGATAAAATCAAATTGGTTTTCTTACTACTGCGCTACCTAAAGCAGGCTACATTTCATCTTTTAATTCCTTGGTGCTGATGTTGTTCTCTATACAGGGGTGCACATGATAAAATTGAAATTGGTTGTCTTACTACCATGCTACATAAAGCAGGCTACATTTCATCTTTTATTTTTTTTTTGCTGATATTGTTCTCCATACAGGGACACACATGATAAAATCTAAATTTGTCGTGTTACTACCGTGCTACATAAAGCAGGCTACGTTTCATCTTTTAATTTTTTGGTACTGATATTGTTCTCCATACAGGGATTGACAAGATAAAATCACATTGTTTTCTGTTACTACCGGGCTACAGAAACTAGCCACATTTCAGCTTTTAATTATTTTATGCTAGTATTGTGCTACGGCAAGGAGTCAACATTTCAGAATCTTAATTGGTTGTGTTAATTGCATGGTCCTTAAACCATGCCACATTTCAGCATTGGACAGGGCTTGGAGCAACATTTCTAGCTTAAACTTTGATCAGTAACTGGTGGATGAGTGACAGGTGTAGCCCTGGTGCTCTGAGAGCTCTTACAAATTCAAGCAACACACATGAAGGAGACCCAACTTCGAGATCAAACATTTCCAATAATTATGGTCAGATACCACTAAAGTGGCATCAATTTCTATTTATTTATTTTACTCACTTTTATAGCGCCAGTAATTCCACAGTGCTTTACAGACATTTACAGACATTAGTGGCACTGTCCCCATTGGGGCTCACAATCTAAATTTCCTATCAGTATGTCTTTGGAGTGTGGGAAGAAAAATGTGTACCCAGAGGAAACCCTCGCAAACATGGGGAGAACATACAAACTCCTTGCAGATGTTGTCCTTGGTGGGGTTGGATTGTAGGACCCCAGCGATGAAAGAATGGTAATGTTTTTGCGTCAAAGATTCAACGTTCTCGGGGTTGGAAGTATATAACTGCGATGCACACTGTGTGCCTCACTGCTGCAAGATTGTCTTCAAGCATGTTTTTATTACTCTAGCATGGGCATGTCCCTTTCCAGGGGGTGAGCATCTGGAAAAAATTTACTCTTGTACCGTGGATCGAACAGAGTGACAACCCAGTAGTCAGCACTATTTCTAATCCTAACAATACAGGCAACAATCATGTTGCAGATATTGCTGCAAGAAGGTTATCATGGGTTAGTCTCTTTCATGAGGTCCAAGTCCATAGTGTGTTGGTGATTGGATAATACTCAAGTTTGCTCCCTCCATCCCCTCCTGGCAACTATGGACAATAGAGAGGTGATCATTATCCTCTTCATCTCCTAACTGTTGCACGTCAATCACCTCTTCCTCGTCGTCTTCCTCCATTTGTTCCTTGGCTCCTACAACTTCCCTAACAATTTGTCTGGTACCATGAGCACCCCCCTAATTCACCCTCCCATGGCAACCGCCTTTGTGATGACAGACCTGAACTTAGAGATATTGTTAGCCCTTCTGCATCCTCCTCTGCTTTCACCTCTTCCTCTGGGACCATCACCTCCTCCTGCAGACTATTCAAAGTGTGCTCCAGCATGTAGGTGAATAGTGATGCTAATGACAGCATAGTCAGCGCTAACCATCTTAGTAGCCATTTTAAAATGTGCAGAAGGGTGCAGACGTCCTTCATCTGTGTCCACTCCACAGGTGTGATTTGCACCACATCCGTACTGCATTTGCCCATGTGTTACAAACTTACCTGGGTTGGAATAGTGATATTGCAACCACTAGGGGCAGCACCGGTAGGTAGCATAGTCAGGGAAGCCAGGAATTGGTACACAGGAAAGCAGTATAATCTTGAAGGGTTTAGCAGGTAACGACGTCAGGGAAGCCATGAATTGGTACACAGAAAAGCAGTATAATCTTGAAGGGTTTAGAAAGTAGCGTAGTCAGAGAAGCCAGGAATTGGAACACAGGAAAGCAGTATAATCTTTGTATGAAGCATCAGGTGAAGGGAGAGCTTGGCTAGAGGCTGGGAGCTTAATAATCTCACAAGGAAGGAGGTGCCAGGCCAGGTTTAAATAGGGTGTTCAATCAGGATGAAGCCAATCAGGAACAACATAGGGTGGAGGAGCTCAGGAACAATATTGGTACTAGAATCTAAGTTAGGCAGAAACTGTCCAGCGAGCTGAATAGCTCAGTGGGAATAGCTGCCGCCTGATGCACAAAAGCTGCTGGGTTTAAATCCTAACAGATGCCCATACTTTTACATGCCACTGTACATATATGTAAATATATTGAATAATACTTTAAAGGGGTTGTTCTCTTTCTGTGAATAAATATCACTGGCTACAGGTTATAATAAAGATGCAAACTGCGCTGTACTCACCTTTCCCTGGTCCACTGGTGAGTCTACTCAGATGCTCCCGATGTCTGGCATTGGATGTGGTGCTGATGTTACGTCGACAGCATTGCAGCCAATCAGTGAGCTTAGTGTAGATGGAACCACCTCCAGAGCTGTTGAGCGCACTGATTGGCTTCAACGGTGTCAACTTGATGTCAGCGCTTCTATAAGAGAGCATCAGCAAAGACTCAAAACTCAAAGCATCATGAGTACATTGAGGTTTGTTTCTTATAATAACCTGGAGCTTGGAAAATTTTTATACTGAAAGGGAACAGCCCCTTTAACTGTATGACCATTTTATGTGTGGGAGGAATATCTGAGATTTCTAGTTACATATGAAACTGCAGGACCTTTTGTACAACAGAATTCGAATAGTTTGTAGAGAATTTGTGTAGTTCATTCTGCAGGTTCATCAGTTTATAGTATAGCGCTGAAGAACATTGACTCTTCTGAAAAATCTCTTGTGTTCGTACATTTTGGCCATTAGAAAAAACATCTCTATATAAGGTGACAGCTCAACACACACTTTAAAGTAAAATGTGTTTTCTGATAAAGTGATAATGTGTCAGTTTGATGTAGAGTGAGCATGTTCAAGGACAATTCAAGTAACAATATAAGAGAAGTAAAGTCAAACAATGCCAATCTCCGAGCCTTCAGAGTTGTCATAGTGACAACACTATCCAGGTCTATAGCTTAGCTTTTATAAAAGCAATCAAAATAAGACAAAGAACAATTCAGGAATATAAAGCAGTAAACACTAGTTGGCTTTTGCGCTGCATTGATTTTTGCATTTTTGGACATATGTAAAATTAATCTCAAGGGTTAGCTCTTAAATATATACCTAGTGTCTTAAAAGCATTTAGTGTGTCTACATCAATTAGTACTGATGTACTATTATGTAACACAGTCACAGAGAATTCCATTTAAAGTATGTCAAACATAGCATATTGTAGTAAGATTTTGTGAATATGACACTGAAGCACAGAACCTGCAGAAAGTTGATGATCTCAAATAGAGAAATAGAAATAGTTTTTCTGGACAATGTATCCAAAAATCATGGACAGTAACCATTTTTTTTCACAAACACAAACCAAAATAAATCATTAAAATTGTAACTTTTAGTCTTCATAATCAGAAATTTTACTTTTAGTTCACAGCGCAGAAGAGTTTTATGAACACATTAGCAGCATTCACTGTGGACTGTAAATTATTATTTATTTTAAAGCACCAATAGGCCCTTAAGGACATGCCTGTTTTAGGCCTTTAAGACAAAGCAATTTGTTTTCATTTTTTTCATTGTCGTCTTCAAGGAGCAATAGTGTTTTTCTTTTTCTTTCAACATAGGTGTATATTTTTCTAGGATGAGTTGTATTTATCGGTGGCAGCATTTTGGGGTACTTTTATTAACTCTTTATGGGGAGAAATAGAAAAAAAAATAATGCAGTTCTGCTGTTATTTTTGGATGTTTTAAATTTTCTGCTATTCATATTCTGAACAAATAAAGTGGTAAATTTATTCTGTGGTGTATCATGATAATGGCAATATAATTTTTATTGTTTCATTTATGTTTTACTACTTTTGTACAATAAATAAACTGAAAAAAGGTCAATGATTTTTGTGTTGCAATATTCTGAGAGCCATACGTTTCATAATTTTCGGTCAATGGAGCTGTATGATGCTAAGATGATAAGATATAGTGATGCTATTTTCAGGTACATATAACTTTTTGATTACTCTTTATTACACTTTTTGGAGGTGGAATGTACAAAAGAAAAACAATTCAACATTTTTTTAATCACTGTTCATTATTCAGTTTGTCAGGTATAACAGCTGGAGAGCTGGTACCAATTTGTCAAACATCAATGTCAGTGAACAACACTGACCTCCGCTGCCTCAAATTATCAGGACAATTATGCAATTGATTGACGAGTGATGAACGAGGCCACCACCGTTTCCACTATTAGGCCAGTTATTGGCCAACTCACAGTAAGCGTATAGTATATACACATATACATATCCAATTTCAACACATGGAATATATAAACATACCCTGGTATGGTCACTGCCAAATTTCACAATAGCAAAAGGAACTATCTGACACCACGAATTGTTTATATAGGCCGATTGGATGCCTGTTACTGATAGCCTATTGCTTCAGGGGTGCGGTTTACAGAGCAAGAAGAACAAAGCTATTAAATTTTATATATTTAATCCGAAATGAAGGCAGTGTTTATAAAAATATACAAAGATGTTGCAAAAAGGACAAAACAATACAGTATGAACAACTAAATAAAATAAAAAGGATAAACAGAAGAAATGTGCTAAACCTGACTCTGGCTTTTATGAAGAGGAGCTATTCATTTTTTGGAATCTGACAGAACTATAGTGATCTGTATCTCCCATGACTGACAAAGAGTTATTATATTATAGTTTGACATTTGCTTTTATTAACACAAGTTATGCTCACATTCCTCCCCTCCGGTGACTCATAACAGGGCTGGTCATGTCATGTGGCTCAGACTTTAAGAATTTATCGGATTCCCAAACTTCAAGATATCTTCGCCCCTGGGGGTCCCAGGCTGGCGATATTACTGTTATGTTTCCTATCATGATTTTATCTATCCATAGTGTGGAAACATGGCATGGATAGCCTCATCTATCTGCTGGTATCTAATTTTTAAGTGTTACAATTACTGCCCAGTGACGTAAGACAATGCGTTACGTTCGCCACTTCATCATAAAAAAACAATATTCATAACTTGCAAGCAGAACAAAGCAACTTAATCTATTTTTCCTGACAGTTCTGTGACACAGGCAAGCTAGAGCCTTAAATCTGTCACCATGCCCCATTCTTCTGAAAGTTCAGGAATGGAATATCTTTGATCTATTAGATCACAACTTTAATTACCTGTTTGTAGAAGAGGGGTTAGAGGGTCATAGCAGCAGTTAAGGATCATATAAAGGTTAATAGAATTCTGGCCTTGCTTCAGTATTCACTATAATAATGCTTTACTACTCTTGCACACAAAATCATGCTATTTTTTTTTCTTTCTACTTTTCTTACTCTGACTGTGGAGGGTGTACCCTCATGATTGCTACACATGATTTGATTAATTAGTTAGCACATGACAAGATGTGGTTTTGGTGTTTTTTAATGTGGTTGTGACACCTCGGTATTCATGCTCTATGACTAAGGGCGCAGTAGGCGCCATAAACGCATGAGAGCGGTTCCTGTACCACATAATCCTTGTATGGATTTTTAAAGATATGTATTTGGAAGAAAGCTTGAAGATTTTTTATTATTGGATGTGTCTGTACATCTGTTTTTTTGCATCATGTATATAAATATCTATATAGATATATATCTATATATATAAATATATCTATATAGACTTATACAGTACAGACCAAAAGTTTGGACACACCTTCTCATTTAAAGATTTTTCTGTATTTTCATGACTATGAAAATTGTACATTCACACTGAAGGCATCAAAACTATGAATTAACACATGTGGAATTATATACTTAACAAAAAAGTGTGAAACAACTGAAAATATGTCTTATATTCTAGGTTCTTCAAAGTAGAAACCTTTTGCTTTGATGACTGCTTTGCACACTCTTGGCATTCTCTTGATGAGCTTCAAGAGGTAGTCACCGGAAATGGTTTTCACTTCACAGGTGTGCCCTGTCAGGTTTAATAAGTGGGATTTCTTGCCTTATAAATGGGGTTGGGACCATCAGTTGTGTTGTGCAGAAGTCTGGTGGATACACAGCTGATAGTCCTACTGAATAAACTGTTAGAATTTGTATTATGGCAAGAAAAAAGCAGCTAAGTAAAGAAAAATGAGTGGCCATCATTACTTTAAGAAATGAAGGTCAGTCAGTCTGAAAAATTGGGAAAACTTTGAAAGTGTCCCCAAGTGCAGTTGCAAAAACCATCAAGCGCTACAAAGAAACTGGCTCACATGAGAACCGCCCCAGGAAAGGAAGACCAAGAGTTACCTCTGCTTCTGAGGATAAGTTTATCTGAGTCACTAGCCTCAGAAATTGCAGGTTAGCAGTAGAGATGAGCGGTGTTCGACTAGAACTGTTCGCCAATCTCAAATTCGAGCTGTTTTGGGCGGTGTTCGAGTTGTTCGACGAACCCGAACGATTTGCAAAAAATTCGGCTGTTCGAGGTTATGTTCGATAACTGTTCGTGCACCAAAAGCGTGTCCTGCATGTCTGGCGCTATTTAGAGCACCAATCATGCAGGGATTGTCTGCCACTCACTGTAATGCCACAGCCATGGTGGTTGTGGCATTACAGTGATTGCCCAAATCGATGGGAACAGTGCCAACAGTGAAACATGAAAAGCCGGCAATTCAGCAGCGGCATACACCTGTACCCGACAATTTAGAACCGAAAGAATAGAGCTTCACACATAGATTAGATAGATATAAACATGTCAGCCACATATATACGAAGTACAGTGACAGTGTTGCTTACTGTACTTGTCATTTAGCGTAAAGGATTTATCAAAAAAAATAATAGTGTTTTCATGCACCGTCTCTTTAAAAAAGCCGGCCGGCAATTCAGCAGCGGTACCCGACAATTTATAACAGACAGAATAGAGCTTCACACATAGATTAGATAGATAGAAACATGTCAGTCACATATATATGAAGTACAGTGATAGTGTTGGTTACTGTACTTGTCATTTAGTATTAAAATAAAGGATTTATTATTAAAAAAATTGGCGTGGGGTTCCCCTTAATTTTAGGCTCTAGCGGAGGTTAAGCAGACGGCTGGGGCAGATGTTTGAAGCCTGGGAAGGGGGTAATACCCACGGAGCTTCCCAGGCTACTAATATCAGCCCCCAGCTGAATACATAGCCTTTACTAGCTATTAAAATGGGGGACACCCCAAAAAAAATGACGTGGGGTCCCCCCTAATTTAATAGCTAGCAAAGGCTAGGCAGACAGCTGGGGGCTGATATTAATAGCCCAGGAAGGGAGCCATGAATATTGGCCTCCTCCCAGGCTAGAAACACCAGCCGTCAGCCGCCCCAGAAATGGCGCATTCATAGGATGCGCCAATTCTGGCACTTATCCTCGCTCTTCCACGCTGCCCTGGTGCGGTGGCAGGGGGTAATAGGGTTGGGGTTGATGTCAGCTTATAATGCCAGCTGACATCAAGCCCAGGTTAGTAATGGAGAGGCGTCTATAAGACACCCCCATTACTAACCCCATAGTCAAAGTTAAAAAAAACACAAACACCCAGAATAAAGTCCTTTAATTGAAATAAAGACACAATCCTTTATTGTTCTAAATTAAACCATACTTACCGTCACGCCCATTCCAGCTGAAGCCAACGATCTCCTGCAATAAAAGAAAAATAATAAAGCAACCTCATCCTTACCTTTCCATGGTTCCCACGACAGCTTCAGCTCTGCTATATCGAGATGACAGGCTGGACCGCAGCAGAACGCTGCCATCCAGCCTCTCATCCCGCAGACACTGAGAAGCGCAGGCTTGCTTGCGCTGCTCAGCGTCTCTCTGTGACGACATCCAGATGAGCCGAGTTCATGTCCAATGAACTCGGCTCACCTCATGCACGTCACTGACAGCGTGGGAAAATTCTCACGCTGAAGCGGTGAGTGCAGGAGAATTCTCCCACGCTGTCAGTGACGTGCATAAGGTGAGCTCATGTCCAATAAACTCAGCTCACCTCCTGCACGTCACTGACAGCGTGGGAGAATTCTCCTGCACTCAGCGCTTCAGCGTGAGAATTCTCCCACGCTGAAGCGCTGAGTGCAGGAGAATTTTCCCACGCTGTCAGTGACGTGCATAAGGTGAGCTCATGTCCAATGAACTCAGCTCACCTCCTGCACGTCACTGACAGCGTGGGAGAATTCTCCTGCACTCAGCGCTTCAGTGTGAGAATTCTCCCACGCTGAAGCGCTGAGTGCAGGAGAATTTTCCCACGCTGTCAGTGACGTGCATGAGGTGAGCCGAGTTCATTGGACATTAACTCGGCTCATCTGGATGCCCTCACAGAGAGACACTGTGGAGCGCAAGCAAGCCTGCGCTTCTCAGTGTCTGCGGGATGAGAGGCTGGATGGCAGCGTTCTGCTGCGGTCCAGCCTGTCATCTCGATGTAGCAGAGCTGAAGCTGTCATGGGAACCATGGAAAGGTAAGGATGATGTTGCTTTATTATTTTTCTTTTATTTCAGGAGATCGTTGGCTTCAGCTGGAATGGGCGTGATGGTAAGTATGGTTTAATTTAGAACAATAAAGAATTGTGTGTTTATTTCAATTAAAGGACTTTTTTCTGGGTGTTGTGTTTTTTTTAAATACTTTACTAGAAATTCATGGTGGTCATGTCTAATATTGGCGTGACCCCATGAATTTCGGGCTTAGGGCCAGCTGATAATGCCAAGCTGGCCCTAACCCCTTTATTACCCAGTGAGCCACCGCACCAGGGCCCTGGATGAGTTGGGTACAGTGCCAGAAGATGGCGCTTCTATGAACGCGCCATTTTCCGGGGTGGCTGCGGACTGCAATTTGCAGCGGGGGTGGCCCAGAAAGCTTGGGCCTCCCTGCGCTGCGGATTCCAGCCCCCAGCTGCCTAGTTGTACCTGGCTGGACACAAAAACAGGGCGAAGCCCCACGTCAATTTTCTTTAAATTATTTCATGAAATAATTAAGAAAAAAAGGGCTTCCCTATATTGTTGTGTCCGGCCAGGTACAAATAGGCAGCTGGTGGTTGGGGGCAGCCCGTTCCTGCCTGCTGTACCTGGCTGGACACAAATAAAGTGCGAAGCCCCACGTCAATTTTTTTTAAATTATTTCATGAATTTCCTGAAATAATTTAAAAAAATTGAAGTGGGGCTTCGCACTATATTTGTGTCCAGCCAGGTACAGCAGGCAGGAACGGGCTGCCCCCATCCACCAGCTGCCTATTTGTACCTGGCCGGACACAACAATATAGGGAAGCCCTTTTTTTCTTTATTATTTCATGAATTTCATGAAATAATTAAAAAAAATTGAAGTGGGGCTTCGCACTATATTTGTGTCCAGCCAGGTACAGCAGGCAGGAACGGGCTGCCCCCAACCACCAGCTGCCTATTTGTACCTGGCCGGACACAACAATATAGGGAAGGCCTTTTTTTCTTAATTATTTCATGAATTTCATGAAATAATTTAAAAAAAAGTACGTGGGGCTTCGCCCTATTTTTGTGTCCAGCCAGGTACAACTAGGCAGCTGGGGGCTGGAATCTGCAGCGCAGGGAGGCCCAAGCTTTCTGGGCCCCCCCCCGCTACAAATTGCAGTCCGCAGCCGCCCCGGAAAATGGCGCGTTCATAGAAGCGCCATCTTCTGGCGCTGTACCCAACTCATCCAGGGCCCTGGTGCGGTGGCTCACTGGGTAATAAAGGGGTTAGGGCCAGCTTGGTATTATCAGCTGGCCCCAAGCCCAAAATTCATTGGGTCACGCCAGTATTAGACATGACCGCCATGAATTTCTAGTAAAGTATTTAAAAAAAACACAACACCCAGAATAAAGTCCTTTAATTGAAATAAAGACACAATTCTTTATTGTTCTAAATTAAACCATACTTACCATCACACCCATTCCAGCTGAAGCCAACGATCTCCTTTTTTAAAGAGACAGTGCATGAAAACACTAATATTTTTTTTAATAAATCCTTTAAACTAAATGACAAGTGCAGTAACCAACACTGTCACTGTGCTTCTTATATGTGTGACTGACATGTTTCTATCTATCTAATCTATGTGTGATGCTCTATTCCTTCTTGTCTAAATTGTCGGGTACCGGTGTATGCCGCTGCTGAATTTGCCGGCCAGCTTTTTTAAAGAGAGTGTCTTCTGAGCAGTTTGTCAGCTTTTGGACACCTTTGCAGGTGTTTTCTATGTGTTTCTATGTGTTTTTGTTTGCCTGCCATTGGTTTTAACGGTGTTCGACGGTGTTCTAAGGTGTTCGACGAACAGTTCGACGAACAGTTCCTCGAACATCCCGGTGTTCGACGAACCGAACCGAACCCGAACACTATGGGGGTGGCTCAACACTAGTTAGCAGCAGCTCAGATTAGAGACCAGGTCAATGCCACACAGAGTTCTAGCAGCAGACACATCTCTTCAACAACTGTTAAGAGGAGACTTTGTGCAGCAGGCCTTCATGGTAAAATAGCTGCTAGGAAACCACTGCTAAGGACAGTTTACAAGCAGAAGAGACTTGTTTGGGCTAAAGAACACAAGAAATGGACATTAGACCAGTGGAAATGTGTGCTTTGGTCTGATGAGTCCAAATTTGAGATCCTGAGTTCTAACCGCCGTGTCTTTGTGCGACGCAGAAAAGGTGAACGGATGGACTCACATGCCTGGTTCCCACCATGAAGCATGGAGGAGGAGGTGTGATGGTGTGGGGGTGCTTTGCTGGTGACACTGTTGGGGATTTATTCAAAAGGCATACTGAACCAGCATGGCTACCACAGCATCTTCAGCGGCATGCTATTCCATCCGGTTTGCGTTTAGTTGGACCGTCATTTATTTTTCAACAGGACAATGACCCCAAACACACCTCCAGGCTGTGTAAGGGCTATTTGACCAAGAAGGAGAGTGATGGGGTGCTATGCCAGATGATATGGCCTCCATGGTCACCAGACCTGAACCCAATCGAGATGTTTTGGGGTGAGCTGGACCGCAGAGTGAAGGCAAAAGGGGCAACAAGTGCTAAGCATCTCTGGGAACTCCTTCAAGATTTTTGGAAGACCATTTCCGGTGACTACCTCTTGAAGCTCATCAAGAGAATGCCAAGAGTGTGCAAAGCAGTAATCAATGCAAAAGGTGGCTACTTTGAAGAACCTAGAATATAAGACATATTTTCAGTTGTTTCACACTTTTTTGCTAAGTATATAATTCCACATGTGTTAATTCATAGTTTTGATGCCTTCAGTGTGAATGTACAATTTTCATAGTCACGAAAATACAGAAAAATCTTTAAATGAGAAGGTGTGTCCAAACTTTTGGTCTGTACTGTATATATGTGCAGTGGGAAAAAAAGTATTTAGTCAGCCACCAATTGTGCAAGTTCTCCTACTTAAAAAGATGAGAGAGGCCTGTAATTGACATCATAGGTAGACCTCAACCATGAGAGACAAAATGAGAAAACAAATCCTGAAAATCACATTGTCTGATTTGGGAAGAATTTTGTTTCAAATTTTGGTGGAAAATAAGTATTTGGCCAATTACAAAAGTTCATCTCAATACTTTGTTATATATCCTTTGTTGGCAATGACAGAGGTCAAATTTTTTCTGTAAGTCTTCACAAGGTTGGCACACACTGTTGCTGGTATGTTGGCCCATTACTCTATGCAAATCTCCTCTAGAGCAGTGATGTTTTGGGGCTGTCGCTGGGCAACACTGACTTTCAACTCCCTCCAAAGGTTTTTTATAGGGTTTAGATATGGAGACTGGCTTGGCCACTCCAGGACCTTGAACTGCTTCGTAACAAATGCATTCACCGTGAAATGTCACCTTAACATTTTACAACCTTATCTGGCCATGTGGTGTGTGAAACATCATCAGACACATCCGGTTTAACTTATGAAGGAGGGATTGTGAAAGTCACAAACACTATTTTTACAGCCTTACTATTCTTAAAGGGCCAACAGTCGGCTCTGCTTTGTTGTTGCAGTGATTGCAAGGGCTGCCAAAAATTGGGACGCAACCCGATACCCCTTTGAAGAGACATAGAGGAGGGTATCAGTAAAAAAAATGTTCCCATTATAAAGGAGTGAGTCTCCTATAGTGGTAATGGCCATGCTGTTACTGCAAAGGCTGCCAAAATTTAGGAAAAACCCCACTAAGAATTTAAAGACACATAGAGCAGGGCTACAGTAACAAGTACGACATATTCCAATTAGAAAGGAGAGGGTCTGCTATATAGTTATAGGGTATGCAGTGAGTCCAACGGCTGACCAATTTTAGGGAAAACCCCACTAAGAATTTAAAGACACAAAGAGCAGGGCCACAGTAACAAGTACAACATGTTCCTATTAGAAAGGAGAGGGTCTGCTATACAGTTATAGGGTATGCAGTGAGTTTAACAGCTGACCAATTTTAGGAAAAACCCCACTAAGAATTTAAAAACACATAGAGCAGGGCCACAGTAACAAGTACAACATGTTCCCATGAGAAAAGAGAGTGTCTGCTATACAGTTATAAGGTATGCAGTGAGTCCAATGGCTCACCAAATTTAGGAAAAACTCCACTAACAATTTAAAGACACATAGAGCAGGGCCACAGTAATGACAAATTCCTATTAGAAAGGAGAGGGTCTCCCATAGTGTTAGCCTATGCAGTGAATGCAAGGGCTGCCAAAATTTGGGAGGCACTCCAATGCCCCTTGGAAGAGACTTAGAGGGCCTCATAAAAAAATGTTCCCATTAGAAAGGAGCGGGTCTCCTATACTTGTATTGCCCATGCACTAAGTGTATGGGCTGGCAAACATTTAGCCCTGGGGGGTATACATGAACATACTGTATACATTATTTTTTTTTACGGGCATCATAAACACCCTTTAAAAAAATTACGTGGGTGTTGCATCACGGACCACGGTCACCCTGGTGATATGGTGGCGGAGGATGAGGATGAGGAGAAAGAGGAGGACAAGAGCAAATAGCCAAAATCAGGAAGCATATACCCATGTGTGGGTGTGAAGAGTTGCATGGGAATACACCTCCCAAAAAAAGACAATGGATTTGAGTTTATGTTACGCTGCTATCATTTGGTGGTGTTGAGAAGTCTGGCCCAATCCAGCCCTTGTTCATTTTTATAAGAGTCAGCCTGTCAGCATTTTCAGTTGACAGGCGGATGCACTTATCAGTTATAATTCCACCAGCGGCACTAAAAACCAGCTCTGATAAAACGCTAGCGGCAGGGCAGCCCAGGACCTCCAAGGCGTAGAGAGCCAGTTCATTCCATGTATCCAGGTTGGATACCCAATAATTATAAGGCACAGAGGAATCACAGAGGATGTTGGTACGGTTTGCAAGGTACTCTCTCAGCATCTTCCCAAACTTTGCACTTCTTGTACCCCGCACATCAGGGCCTGTGCGATGGGAGGGTCTGAGAAAACTGTCCCAGAACTTTGACAGTGTTCTCCCTGCCTCTGCTGGATTGCATTTGTGTCTCTCTTGCCTGTACTCCTTGGTTGTCCTACAAACTGTGACCTCTGCCACCAGCGTTTTCAGATAGGAATTTTTTTAACAGTTCCGAAACACGGGCCTTCTGGTGCTGCCCAAGTTTTGTAGACCTGTCCGTCTCAGGAATAAGAGATATAAAGTTCTCCTTGTAGCGTTAGTCTAGAAGTGTCACCAACCAGTAATGACTGTCACCCAAAATTTTGAGAACGCGAGGGTCATGGGAAAGGCAGCATAACATTAACTCAGCTATGCGTGCCAGACTTCTAACAGGCAAGACTTCCTTGTCCTCACCAAGAGGATGACTGACCATGCTCTCCTCCACCTCCTACTCTCTGTCCTCAGGCCATCCACGCTAAACAGACGGTTTGACAGTTGTGCAGGTAGTACCGTCTATAGCGCATGAAACTAGCTCCTGTTCTTCCTGCTCCTCCTTCTCTTCCTCATTATGACCCAATCCACGTTGGGATGAGATGAAGCTGGGCTGTGTGTAATCACCCTGTGTGGTTCCTTGCTCCATCTCATCGTGCTCTGCCTGCAATGCATCCTCTTTGATTGTGAGCAGAGAGAGTTTCAGAAGACAGAGAAGCGGGATGGTGACGCTAATTACGGCGTCATTGCCGCACACCATCTTTGTGGAGTCCTTAAAGTTTTGGAGGATGGTACATATGTGTGACATCCATGTCCACTCCTGAGGTTTTATGTGTGGAGTCTGAACTGAATACTGATGGTCTTGATGCTGGTACTCAACAGCTGCCCTCTTCTGCTCAGAAATCCTTCCCAACATCTGCAGTGTAGAGTTCCAACGCATTAGGACATCACATACCAGTCTGTGAGCCGGAAGATGCAAACGCTGCTGAAACACGGCAAGGTTGGTGGAAGCTGTAGGTGACTTTCTAAAATTGGCACACAGGTGCGTACTTTAACAAGCAGATCCGACAGCTCTGGGTAGGATTTGAGAAACCGCTGAACCACGAGGTTAAGCACATGGGCCAGGTATGGTACGTGTGTGAGTTCACCTCGCTTCAGAACCGCCACCAGGTTCCAGCCATTATCATACATGACCATGCCTGGCTGTAGGTTCAGCGGGGTGAGCCACAGATCTGCCTGCTCTTTCAGAGCTGTCCACAACTCTTCAGCATTGTGCGGTTTTTCACCTAAGCATATTAGCTTCAGCACAGCCTGTTGCCGCATGGCCGAGGCAGTGCTGCAGTTCTTTCAACTTGTGACTGATGTGGTCATTTCAGAGATGGAGGCTGAAGAGGAGGAGGAGGCTGAGGAGGATGAGGTGCAGGAGCTGTAGACGGTGGGGGCAACACTGCTTGACCTAGGGCCCGCAATCCTTGGCGTCGGGAGGACGTGTTCCATCCCAAGGCCCGACTGAGTCCCGGCTTCCATGTACCATCCCTGCCCACAAGCACTTGTCCACGTGTCCGTGGTTAGGTGGACTTTCCCAGTAACTGCGTTGTTGAGGGCACGGCTAATGTTTTGGGACACGTGCTTGTGTAATGCGGGGATGGCACACAGCAGAAGAAATAGTGGCGACTGGGGACCGAGTACCGAGATACGGCCGCCGGCATCAGGTTACAGAATGCTTCCGTCTCCACGAGCCTAAAAGGCAACATTTTGAGCGCAAGCAGTCGTGAAATGTGGGAATTTAGTAGTGTGGCCAGTGGGGCGTTGGCTGCGTATTTGCGCTTGCGTTCCAAGGACTGGTGTATGGACAACTGAACGCTGCGCTAGGACAAAGATGTGGATGTGCTTCCTGATGTTGCTACTTGAGAGTGTGCAATGACAGGTGCAGGGCAGGAGTCATCTTCGCATGCACCATGGACAGGGGATTGGCTTGCATGCACAACAGCGGAAGAAGAAATGGTGCCACCCACAGACACTGTTCCTGGACCTTGGGGTTCGGCCAACAAAATCGGGTGCTTTGCTGCCATGTGCCTGATTATGCTGGTGGTGGTCATGTTGGTCGTTTTTCCACCCCTGCTGATGCTGGCCTGGCAGGTGTGGCAAATGGCCTTTTTGGGGTTATTGGCAGAGTCTTTAAAAAACAACCAGACTCGGGAAGACCTAGCAGTGGTACTGGCAACTTCCTTTGTGTTGGTGTTACGGGGAATGGTTGCCTGCCTTCTTTCTGCGGCCACCACACTGCTTCTTCCTGCCTGTTGCGGTGCTATGCCTCCCACCCCCTGTGTGCTGCTGTCCTCGCTCTGCATGTCCTCCTGCCAGATTGGGTCAGTTAGTATATCATCCACCAACTCATCTTCCACTTTCGCACTCTGGTCCTCCTCCTGACTTTCTGGTAATTGTGTCTCATCATCGTCCACCTCTTGTGACACTTTCCCACCGTCGGCTTCGTGTGACCATGGCTGCTCAAATATTTGGGCATCGCTACACGCGATCTCCTCTTGCCCTGCTTCAAGTGGACCAGGCGAAAGGCCAGAATCTATAAATGAAAAAGTGAACAGCTCTTCGGAGTGTCCAAGTGTGGGATGAGTTGTCTCTGGGCACTCGGCATGGTGGGAGGAAGGAGGTTCAGGGTGAGGAATATGCGGTCCAGACTCACAGCTACTGAGACTTGACCGTGTAGAAGACAAGGTGGTGGTGGTGGCTAAGTGACTGGAAGCATTATCTGCTAGCCAACCAATTACCTTTTCACACTTTTCTGCGTTCAATAGTGGTGTTCGGAGGTCCCATATTAATTGGGACAGGAAGGTCGAGCGAGAAGATGTGGGTGTTTGCTGTGGCACAATTTCAGCTTGCCCACAGCCTCGGCCTCGGCCTCTGCGTGCACCATCATCACCATCACATCCAGTTCCCCATCCCTTGCCACGCGCCTTGCAAATTTTAAATGAGGACAATATCTTCCACGCTCACTACAAATGACTGAATTTGGAGCAAACTTATATGTGATCCGTGTGACGGACAAAAAAACAGTTTTAAATTCCTGGCCTATAGGTAACTATTTTGAACAGCAAACTGGTGTCAATTGCTTCACTGACACACTGAAATTTTTTTTAATGGAGGCCAGAAATGGCAGTATTTTCTGAAAACGTATATGAGATCCGTATGACGGAGAAAACACAGTTTTAAACACCTGGCCTGTAGGTAACTATTTTGAATAGCAATCTGGTGTCAATTGCTTCACTGACACACTAAAATTTTTTTTCATGGAGGTCAGAAATGGCAGTATTTTCTGAAAGCGTATATGTGATCCGTGTAACAGAGAAAACAGAGTTTTAAATACCTGGCCTGTAGGTAACTATTTTGAACTGCAAACCGGTGTCAAAAACTTTGCTGACTCACTGAAACAAATTTTTAATGGAGCCAGAAATGGCAGTATTTTCTGAAAATGTATATGTGATCCGTGTGACGGAGAAAACACAGTTTTAAACACCTGGCCTGTAGGTTACTATTTTGAACAGCAAACTGGTGTCAAAAACTTTGCTGACACACTGAAAAAAAAATTTAATGGAGGTTAGAAATGGCAGTATTTTCTGGAAATGTATATGTGATCCGTGTGACGGAGAAAACACTGTTTTAAACACCAGGCCTGTACGTAAATCTTTTGAACAGCAAACTGGTGTCAAAAACTTTGCTGACATGCTGAAAAAAAAAATTTAATGGGGGTCAGAAATGGCAGTATTTTCTGAAAATGTATATGTGATCCGTGTGACTGAGAATACGCAGTTTTAAATACCTGGCCTGTAGGTAACTATTTTGAACAGCCATCTGGTGTCAATTGCTTCACTGACACACTGAAATTTTTTTTTATGGAGGGCAGAAATGGTAGTATTTTCTGAAAACATATATGCGATCCGTGTGATGGAGAAAATACAGTTTTAAATACCTGGTCTGTAGGTAACTATTTTGAACAGCAAACTGGTGTCAATTGCCTCACTGACACCCTGAAATTTTTTTTAATGGAGGCCAGAAATGGCAGTATTTTCAGCGCAATTATATGTGATCCGTGTGACGGACAAACCACAGTTTTAAATAGCTGCATTTTTAGTGCTGTAATATGGAAAGGACCTGGCTGTATTCTGCAGTGCCAACAAGCAAATGGTGCAGAAAAACTGTGTTCTCTGGATTGCTTTTTAATGAAATAATGAGGATAAAGATCCAAAAAAAAATTATTCATGGCCCCTGAGACCTGGGCCTATTCCTAGAAATATCTAACAGCAGCAGTAGACAGAACTAGAATGGAGCCTCTTGTGCTATATGCACTGTAGTCTGCTATATACCCTGCCTGCTATATACCCTGCCTGCCTGCCTATATACACTGCCTGCCTGATATCTCTGCAGATGGATTAGTCCTCAGAAGGACTGTTTGTTGAGATGAATATGAGTCTCTAATATAGTTTGGTACACCTACACTAATTAGAAACAAGCAAATCTCTCCCTAGCTCAGCAGCACCTCTCCCTACACTGTCTGATTCTGGAGTGACTGTGACGAGTATGGCGTTGCCAGGTCTGATGCAGACCTGATGACGCTGTGCCAACATGGTTACGGCATTACAGTGAGTGGCAGGCAATCCCTGCATGTTCATTGGCGCTCTAAAGAGCGCCAAACATGCAGGGAGGAGACCTGAGCTCCCGCCGAGCAACCCCGGAAATACTCGGTGAGCGCGAGCAGTGAGAGCAGTGAGAGCAGTGAGCAGTGAGATGCTCGGGTGAGTACCGAGCAGTAGCAAACATGCTCGCTCATCACTAGTGAATAGGTTTGAACCTGCAACTGCAATAATTTAAATGGAGTGTAACATTTGACACGCTGGATTATTAGGGCAATCATATGGGATAAAGTCTGATGGCCACGGTTTCAGGCAGTCACCTAGTAGTAAGATATTTGTTAGCGACCAAGTGTCAATTGGTTCAACAAAACACAGGTGGCTGACTTTAAATGGAGTGGGATATTTGGCACGCTCCACAAAATTTCTGTATTATTACGGCAGTCATAAGAATTACATCTGATCATTGAAAAAAGTTTCTCTGCTTCCACAATAGAGTAATGTGAATAAAATTTAAAAAATCTGGCTGTATTTTGCGAACAAGCTAATGGAGCAGTAAAATGGTGTACACTGACACACTGCTACAAGCTGTAAATGGAGGACAATATTTTCCACATTCAATATTTTCCACCTTCACTACAAATGGCTGGATTTGTAACACAGTTATATGTTATACGTCTGATGGACACTCACGGTTTTAAATAGTGGCTCTGTAGTTTCCTATTTGTCACATCGACCATGTGTGAATAGCTTCACTGACACACAGCTACATATTCTAAATGGAGGACAGAAATGGCTGGATTTGTGCCGTTTTTATATGTGATATGTCTGACGGACAAACACGGTTTTAAATAGCAGCCCTATAGTTTACTATTCTTCACAGCGACCACGTGTGATCAGCTTCACTGACACACTGATGCAAAACTCTAAATGGAGGACAATATTTTCCACGTTCACTACAAATTTGTGGATTTTTATCGCTTTAATATGGGATCACATCTGATGATGGAAAAGATCTGGCTGTATTCTTCAGTGCTTACAAGCAAATGCAGCACTAAAATGGTATTCTCTGGACTGCATTTAAGCAAATAATCAGGATTACAATTAAAAAAAAATTAGCCCTGGCCCCTGATATCTGGGGCTATGTCTACAGAGATCTGTAACAGCAGCAGCAGACAGAACGTGAATTGTACCCTCACGTACTGTATACACTGCCACAAACCCTGCCTGCCTAACTCCTGCTTTCACCTACACCACGGAATATATGCAGCTGGATTAGTCCTCAGAAGGACTGTTAGTTCAGATTGATATAAATCTTGCTGTAGAATACCTATAGCTAACTATTATTACACTGCCAATTTTGTCCCTAGCTCAGCAGCATCTCTCCCTACTCTGCCTGTTTCGGGGTTAGACTGTGATGAGCATAGGGCCACCAGGTCTTCTACAGACATGATGATGCTATGCGGCTAGCCAATCACTGTAAAGCCACAACCAACATGGCTATGGCATTACAGTGCGTGGCAGGCAATCTTGACATGTTCATTGGTTCCCTAAAGAGTGCCAAACATGCAGGGCGGGGACTAGAGCTCCCGCCCGAGCAACCCGGAAATACTTGACGAGTGCCGAACATGTCGAGCACAGTGATGCTTGGGCGAGTACTGAGTAGTGGCGAGCAGGCTCGCTCAGCGCTAGTTTTAAAGAGTTTTGAAGTGTTTTGGGATATACCTTTTTTCCTGCAGCATTTTTTGCAGCCTTTAGATTAGACACTGCATAGTTTGCAGTGGATTTAATCAGGAATTACTTTAAAAAAGTGACATGCATTTCTTTTTTGACCTGTCATTTTTCAAAGCCTAAGTGGAAAAAAAATGCTCAAAACAATGACAATATGAACAGCTAAGTGGTTGTACAATAACAATTATGAGTCTTTCAAGTGTTTCTTAAGTGATTCTTGAGACAATTTTTTGAGAACGGACCAGCTTAAAAAAAAAAAGCAAAACTAAAAAAAGTCCATGTGCACATAGCTTTAGAGGTTACCTCAGTTAAAGAACAAAGTTTTATTTGTCTAATTTTTAAGATGGAGATATAATTTGGCTGCATTTTGTAATAGGGTTAATGAAACTATTTTCTGCCTTTTTGTAGAAAATAGAGGCTGAAATGTAAAGAGCACCGATCCTAGGCTGTTGCCTCGAAACCCCAGCCCTCTCCCCAACCTCCTCTGATTGGTGCGATTGGCGATTACATTGATCACACTAATCAGATCGCCGATCGTGAGATGACCGGGCGGTCACAGGGCGGTGACCGGCTTGTGACCTGCCTGTCACCTCCCTGTGACCCCCTGTAGTGTATATCCAGGCCCCAGCCAGCTCTTATTGGAGTGATAGATGATGACACCAATCGCTCCTTTCAGAGTGCCTGACCGGGAGGTGACCAGGTGGTGACCGGCCTGTGACCTGCCTGTCACCACCCTATCACCCCCCTGTGAGCGCCCTGCAGCTCCTCACACTTGGTGAGGATTTGTACACAGCGGTCACACTTGTGATCGCAGAAGTCTTTGTGACACCACAAGACCATCTCTTACCTGCTCCAGTCGCTGCTCCTGCTTAGCCTGCTGTTGCTCCGGTATCCTGCTGTGGCTCCCATCGCTGATCGCCTGCTCTGGACTCCTGCTGCTGCTGGGCTCCTGCTGGTAAGTTGCTCCCGCTGCTGATCCTGCTACAGAGCCTGCTCCTGGTGCTGATCCTGCTCGAGAGCCTGAAAGAAGAACAGAGAAATCCATCTCTGATCTCCCCTCATGCACCCCCAAACACCCTCTCCCCCCTCCTCCCTCTTCTTACCCCCTCCACCACCTTTTTACCCCCCTTCCTACCCACCAGTCTCTGATCTCCCCTTATTCACCCCGAATTCCCCTCTCCCCCCTCCTCCCTCCATAATTCACAGATCTGCACTCGTGCTCGCTGTTTGCACCACCTATGGTTTTTCCATTTTTTTTCAGAAAGAAAAAGTTCACACCAAGCACACTGACACACACACACACACTCTAAATAAAGTACTGACACACACGCACCACATACATAACAAAAAATGTCCCACTCATCCCAAACTCACTGTTCAGATGAGGAGGCATATGCTTTTCTTGCCTCCGACACTGACTGCGAGGGAGAGTATGCCACATATCTTTATTTTTTCGACTACTCGTCATCTTCCTCCTTCTCCTCCTCTTACTCCTCCTCTTCCTCCTCAGGTGCTGCTGGACCGCCACGCAGTTGCCCCAGGAGAGAAGATGAACCAGCGACCCCCACTACTAACCCCTTATGGACCTCGCCCCCGAAAATTATGAGCCATTGATTATTGATTTCGTGGCGGAATCAGGAATCAAGTTTGACACCACCGGCCTTACAGAAGTAGACATTTTCAAAGTCTTTTTCTCTGAGTATTTTGTAAACCTCATGGTGGGCCAAACTAATTTGTACACTTATCAATTTTTGGAACAAAACCTCTCTTCATCATTTTCTAACTGGTGTCCTATAGACGCAGCAGAAATGATGAAGTTTTGGGGCCTGGTCCTTCATATGGGGATCCTGAAGAAGCCAGAAATTCTGCAATACTGGAGTGGTGACGTTTTATATAACACTCCAGTGTCCGGCATGGCTATGATCCGGACACATTTTGAGGCCATCCACAAGTTCTTGCATTACAACGATAATGCAAGGTGTCCTGCACGCGATGACCCGAACTTTGATCATCTTTCAAAGTTCGTCCGGTCATCGAGCACTTCAACAACAAGTTTGCTGAAGTGTACGTGCCTCAAAGGGACATCTGAGTGGATGAGTCCTTAATCGCTTTTAAGGGGTGGGTTGGATTCTGGCAGTACCTGCCCAGTAAAAGGGCCAGGTGCGGAATCAAGCCTTATAAACTTTGTGAGAGTACCTCAGGGTAGATTAACAAGTTTAGAGTTTATGAAGGGAAGGACTCCCGGATTGAACCCCCTGAATGTCTCCCTGTTCTGGGACTGAGTGAGAAAATTGTGTGGGATTTGGTGCACCCACTGCTGGATAAAGGTTATCACCTCTACGTGGATAACTTTTATACAAGTATCCCGCTCTTCAAGTCCCTCTCTGCGCGAGGTACCGCAGCCTGCGGTACGGTCCGCAAAAATCAGAGAGGCCTCCCAAAGACGCTAATTGGGCAGCTGCTCAGAAGGGGTGAAAGCAGAGCCAATGTAGAGACCACCTGCTGGTGATCAAGTACAAGGACAAGAGGGATGTCCTTTTCTTGACTAACATACATGGTGATGGCAGCACCCTCATCACTAGTGTTGAGCCACCCCCGTAGTGTTCGAGTTCAGATCGGTTCGTCGAACACCCGTATGTTCGCCGAACTGTTCGTCGAACTGTTCGTCGAACACCGTCGAACACCGTTAAAACCAATGGCAGGCAAACAAAAACACATAGAAACACATAGAAAACACCTTCAAAGGTGTCTAAAAGCTGACAAACTGCTCAGAAGACACAACTAACCCATGGAAAAGTGACAAGTACATATAGTCATGCGAAAAGAAAAGAGGTGGAGGAGTAAAAGGATAGGAAGACACAGATATAGGCATGTCATGCCCTTCTAAAACCAAAAAAGTGCGAAGCCGACACGGCCAGGCCGTTCCTGCCCGTGCGACCTCCGTGTCGCCGGGTTTGTGCCAGAGCCGCGGTGGACCCTGACGGCCAGCCCCCCTCTCCCAATACTGGTGCCTGTCCGCTGATGGGTCGAGCGAGCCCCCCTGCGGTGGAGGCAGGTCTAATCTTTTTAATTTAAATTGTCTATCTAATTTGAATGAGTACACTTTAAATCCTTTTACAAGGATCTATTGAAGGGCAAGTCTCATGCCAGCAGCCGCGGTAATTCCAGCTCCAGTAGCGTTCACTAAAGCTGCTGCAGTTAAAAAGCTTTTATAAGGATCGAGCTTGGCGGTCCACCGCAAGGTGTCCTATCGCCTGTCCCAGCCCCTGTGCCTTGGGGTGCCTCCCCGATGCTCTTCACTGAGTGTCCCAGGGGCCCGAAAGATTTCCTTTGAAAAAATTAAGTGTCCAAACTACAGGTGGTGTAGCTTGCTTAACAGCTGGGATAATCCGCTGACTAGTAGACACTGATCCTAGGCACAAAGTATTTCCTGGGCTATATGCAGTTAAAAATTTGTAATTAGATACTCTCATTGGATGCTGAGAAAGCTTTCCATAGAGTCTCCTGGCACGCCATATATTATTCTCTTAAAAAGCTTGGGGTAGGGGTCTAGGGGACCCTTTTATAGCCAAAATCAAGGCCCTGTATTGCAATACGTCACCTAGGCTGAAGATAAATGTAACATTTTTATCACCTTTCATAATCACCAATGGAACAAGGCAGGGATGTCCTCTGTCCCCTCTCTTATACATCCTAGTGACGGAGCACCTGCTCTCATCAATTCGCCATAACCCCAATATTAGGTGGATTGAGGTGGGAGGCACCGAGTACAAGTGCTCTGCATTTGTTGATGATGTCCTGGTATATATCACTCAATCACATATATCCATCCCTGCTGTTATGGCTGAAATAGATCACTTTGTTACATGGTCAAATTTTAAAATCAATGCAGTGAAGTCTGAGGCCCTTGATGTCTCCCTCCCCAAATCCATGCAGGATTCCATCCAGTCCAACTTTCCCTTTGCCTGGGCCTCACAGGGTATCAAATACTTAGGAATTCGTATTCATAGAGACCTCTCCTGTCTATGTTATCTTAATTTTGGGCCCTTTATTGAACAACTCTATACAGACCACAGTTGGCAAGTTAGAACTGTAAGATTCACTACGTGAACCACTGGTGTTTTGTGGAAAAGCACATGTGCACTGTGTTCCAAATTATTATGCAAAAAGTGTTTAGGAGTGATAAGGTAAGAATTTTTTTGTTTGTCAGTTAAGCTCATTGATGGTGATGTGTGTCAGGGCTCTTTATATCACTGTAAGCAGTTGCAGACACCTGTGCTAATTAGTTTGGAAGGTGTGTCCAATGAAAGGCAAGACTACTTAAGAAGGCTGTCCCACATTATTAAGCAGCCTACATTTTCTGCCAAAATGGGAAAGAAAAAGTATGTGTCGGCTGCTGAGAAGCAACAAATTGTGGAGTGTTTAGGTCAAGGCATGACTACAAGCAACATTGCCAAGACACTTCATCGTGATCATCGCACAATCAAGAAGTATGTAGCTGATTCACAGTACACACGTGTGTGTGCTGATAAGGGAAAATTGAGGACTCTTTCCTACAGGCAATTACGTCAGGTTAAAAGAGCAGCGGCAAAAAAGCCTTGTCATAGCAGCAGACAAGTTTTTGAAGCTGCTGGTGCCTCCAACGTCCCCCGAACAACAAGATGCAGGGTCCTTCAGAGGTTTGCAGCTGTGCGTAAGCCATCCTGTCGACCTCCTCTATCCACTGTACACAAGCAGAAATGGCTCCAGTGGGCCAAACAATACATGAAGACTGACTTCAAAACTGTTTTGTTCACCGATGAGTGCCGTGCAACGCTCGATGGTCCAGATGGATGGAGTGGAGGATGGCTGGTTGATGGACACACCATGCAAACATGGCTACGGCGCCAATAAGGAGGAGGTGGAGTAATGTTTTGGGCTGGAATCATGGGGAGAGAGATTGTCGGCCCCTTTAGGATCCCTGAAGGGCTAAAGATGAACTCCATAATGTATGTGGAGTTTCTCAAACAGCACTTCCTGCCATGGTTCAAGAAGAAGAAGCGAGTATTCCGCAGCAAGATCATGTTCATGCATGATAATGCACCGTCTCATGCTGCACATAACACATCTACATCTCTGGTTGATATGGGCATAAAAGGGGACAAACTTATGGTGTGACCCCCATGCTCCCCTGACCTCAACCCCATTGAGAACCTCTGGAACATCATCAAAAGGAGTGTATATGATGGCAGGAGGCAGTTCACATCTAAGCAACAGCTCTGGGAGGGTATTCTGTCCTCATGCAAAACAATTGAAGCAGAAACCATCCAAAACCTGACAAATTCAATGGACGAGAGAGTTCAGAAGCTCCTTTCGAACAACGGGTCCTATGTGCAAATGTAACATCAACTAGAATAAAGTTTTGAGTTGAAAACTGTTTGATTTCAGTTTCTAATAACCTCCTAATGCTTATAATTACAAAAATGGCCATTTTTTTGTTCTTTATTAGTGTTGAGCGAGCACTAAAATGCTTGGGTGCTCGAAGCTCGGGCCGAGCTCGCCGTGATACTCGGGTGCTCAACCCAAGCAACGAGCCCAATGTTAGTCTATGGGAGACTCGAGCATTTTTGCAGTGGCACCCCCGGCAGTCCTTTAAAAGCCTAACAAGTGCCCAAAACGATAGTGACAGTGCTCAAATGATATGGGGACAGCATGGGGATCGCCCCAGGAAGCATTTCTGACCCCCAGGTCACTGCTGTCAACAACGTGGTCAGAGGTATTAAGCCACTTTTACAGGCTCACAATAAAACGTTCAAAAACGAAAGTGAAACTTTTTTCCTGTGAAATATGTTAAGGAACATCCTTTCCAGGGTAAAGACTTGTATATAAGTTAAAATAAATGACCAAAAACAAAAATACTCCTCCGCACCTTCGGCTATGTTCACAAGTAGCATTTTTTATGCGTTTTTCCACTTTTGTATTGCTTTCAACTATGACAAATGCATTCACCGTGAAATGTCATTTTAACATTTTACAACCTTATCTGGCCATGTGCTGTGTGACACATGCATAAAGTGCTGAAAAGACAAGGGAACAGCATGGGGAAGACCCCTGGAAGCATCTCTGACTCCCAGGTCACTGTCTAAAAGTGTGCCCATCATAAGTGATCCTTACCGCATCAGAAGATGCAGACTTGCAACTATCCCCATGCAAGTTCTAGTTCCAGGGCAGTGTTCAATTGTACCTTCCCCATTCCTTGCAATACAAGCTCAAGTATGCAGCCTGCCACCCACCCACCCCCAGGCTGCAATACCATACTGCTTGCTTGCTTGAACTTGAAATTGGGCCTTTTAGGCATGTGGAGGCGGAATCTGGCCACCACGTCATGGCTGTGTTGGCGGCCTGGAATCCACACTCAGTCCCCAACCGCCTGGCGGCCGGGTGTCCATACTCGGTCCCCAGCCGCCCCGCGGCCGGGTGTCCACACACGGTCCCCAGCCGCCTGGGGGCAGCCGGGTGTCCATAAATGGTCCCCAGCCGCCCCTATTTCTCCTTGGAACATCCCCCCACACACTTTTCTTAGCCCGGCCTGCTTTAGGCAGCATTGGACGAGCCCACCAGACAAACAGACTCCTCCAGTGGGCCCTGACTTCTCCATCGGTGGAGTTGAGAGTGCCAAGGTGAGGAGCATGATGATGATGACAGAAGTTAGCATCTGCTATGTTTTCTTTTAATGCAAGTGTAAGTGTGCAGCCTGCCACCCACCCACCCCCAGACTGAAATTCCATACTGCTAGCTTGCACTTGAAATTGGGCCTTTTAGTTTGGAGGAGGCCGAAGCTGGCCACTACCTCATGGCTGCTTCGGCAGCGAGGTATCCATACTCAGTCCCCAGCCGCCCATATTTATACTGGTGTGCCTTATACATAAGATTAAGCGATTATACCAAAACATTACCTGTGCCCTCCCCAGTGCATTTAGTGGGAAGGAGAGCCTATTCTGCTGTAGTGTGTGCATGCCAAACCCCTGTTCATGGTACATTCGAAGATGCCTCCCACCTTGCACCTGTCGTTGCAGACTTGCAACTATCCCCATTCAATTCCTTGTCCCAGGGCAGTGTTCAATTGTACCTCTCCCATTCCTTGCAATGCAAGCGCAAGTATGCAGCCTGCCACCTACCCACCCCAGGCTGCAATACCATACTGCTTGCTTTTTTGCACTTTAAATTGGGCCTTTAAGGCATGTGGAGGCGGAATCTGGCCACCGCACCATGGCTGTGTCGGCGGCCTGGTATCCATACTCAGTCCCCAGCCGCCTGGTGGCCGGGTTTCCCCGCTTGCCCCCTAGCCTCCAGGGGGTGGCCGGGTGTCCATACTCGGTCCCCAGCCACCCCTATTTGTCCCGGTAACCTTTCCCACACTTTTCTTAGCCTGGCCTGCTTTAGGGCAGCATTGGCCGAGCCCACCGGACTATCAGACTCCTCCGGTGGGCCCTGGCTTCTCCATCAGGGGAGTTGAGAGTGCCAAGGTGAGGAGCATGATGAGGATGATAGAAGTTAGCATCTGCTTTGTTTTGTTGTAATGCAAGCGAATGTATGTAGTAGTGGCTAGGCCTGAGGTGGTCAGCGTTTTCTCCGAGGATTGCTGGATGTTTTCCTGCTACTATCCAAGTTCTATAACTCCCGTTAAAACAAAGCTTCAGGTGATAAATGATGGATGAGGTAGTGGCAAAGGAGAAAGAGCAGGAGGAACAGGGACCATTCACATCAATATCAGGCCAGTCAACCAGATATGTCTTGTAGGATATGTTTCTGTAACAAAAGGAGCTGTTCGGCTACACAGTTATAGGGCATACAGTGAGTGCAATGCCTACCAAAAATTTAGAGCCACTCCAATGCCCCTTGGAAATGACATGGAGGTCAGAGGGCGTTAACTAAAGCTTTTTTTCCATTAATAGCAACTGGGTCTCCCGTGCACTGTTGGCCTAAGCAGTGAATGGAAGGCTTTCCAAAAATTATGAGGAACTGCAATGCCCCTTACAAGAGCCATGTGTGGCACCCCAGGGGTCTGGTCACCACAGTAATAGAGATATTACGTCGGAGAGCAAGTGGGAGGTTTCCTGGTCAGGATCCCTTAAACATGAAACATCCTCCTGCCCCAATCCTGCTAGGGGAGAATTCTGCCCTTATAAACTGGATCTGGGGCGGGGTTGAGTAAGTCAGAGAACAGAGAACAGTCAGAGTGAGAGCAAAGGAAAGTAACAGCAAGGAGCTCTGTAGGAGCTAAAGACGAGGGGCTGGAAGCTGAGCAGAGCTCGCCCTGGCAGAAGACAATAGGAACCGGACACAGGAGTCCGAAGCTGTGAGGACTTATATATCCAGCAGCAGAAACCAGCCGGCAGGGGATTTCAGGTACTCTGGCCATAGAAGCCCAGAGGCTCAGTCACAAGCAAGGGACCAGCACCGCCGTCGTGGAGCGGAGGCTAACAGAAGGCCCCAAGTCACCAGCCGTACGGGTGAGCACTACACGGTACACTCAGGGACGTGAGCTACTTCTACCCACTTACAGCAATGTAGCCAGGAAGAGTGCAGACAGACGGGGAGGCCTTCAACTCCACCAGGCCAGGGGAACTCCTGCTTGCTCACAGACTGACCAGGCCTCTTATGCTAGCCAGTACTCCTGGGAGGGTCTACCTTATAATCATCAGTAAAGACCCTGAACTGCACTGCAAAGACTCTGAGTCATTCCTGCTGCCCTCGTGCACCATCACCCCCATCATCCACACTCACTGCCCTGAGGCTATACTCCTCCCGAGGGGAGTTATCCCATTCTATGCTGCGCACACAACACCAGCCTCAGCGGTCTGCCTCGCAGCGGTGGTACTCCCTGACCGCAATCCACGGGTGGCGCAGTCGGACAATTAACCTCAAAACCTAAGAAAGACTGCCACTGGTTTGACCAGCCTGAGCCACGGGACCGGGTCACCGCCACGGAGACTACAGACCCCAGAGACCCGGCACCGGGTATCCCACACACGTGTACACACGACCCAGGGGGAGCATCACATGCAGTACAGCATATTACAAACATAAGTCCCATTATTGGGGAGTGGGTGTCCCATGGTATTTGCTTATGCTTTCCAAGCAAAAGCTGCCAAAAATTAGGACGGAGCAACTTGCAATGCCCCTTACAAGAGCCATGCAGTATAGCATATTACAAACATAAGTCCCATTATTGGGGAGTGGGTGTCCCATAGTATTTGCTTATGCCTTCCAAGCAAAAGCTGCCAAAAATTAGGATGGAGCAACTTGCAATGCCCCTTACAAGAGCCATGCAGTACAGCATATTACAAACATAAGTCCCATTATTAGGGAGAGGGTGTCCCACAGTATTTGCTTATGCCTTGCAAGCAAAAGCTGCCAAAAATAAGGACGGAGGAACTTGCAATGCTGGCACCCTGGTAGTATAGAGGAAGCGTATACCCATGTGTGGGTGTGAAGCGGTGCATGTGAATACACCTCCCGAAATAACACAGTGGATTTGACTTTATGTTACACTGCTGTCATTTGGTGGTGATGAGAAGTCTGACCCAATCCAGCTCTTGTTCATTTTGATAAGGGTCAGCTTGTCAGCATTGTCAGTTGACAGGCGAGTGCGCTTATCAGTTATAATTCCCCCAGCGGCACAAAAAACACGCTCCGATAACACGCTAGCGGCAGGGCAGGCCAGGACCTCCAAGGCGTACAGAGCGAATTCATTCCAAGTGTCCAGCTTGGATACCCAATAATTAAAAGGCACAGAGGAATCACGGAGGACGCTGGTACGATCAGCAAGGTACTCCCTCACCATCTTTTGAAACTTTCCACTCCTTGTGAGAGTAACCCGTGCCTCAGGGCCTGTAAGCTGGGCGGGTGTCAGAAAACTGTCCCAGAACGTTGACAGTGTTCCCCTGCCTCTGCTGGATTGGAGTTGCATCTCTCTCGCCTGTACGCCTTGGTTGGGCAATGAACTGTGACCTCTGCCGCTAGCGTGTTCAGATGGGAATTTTTTAAAGAGTTCTGCAGCAAGGGCCTTCTGGTATTGCCCCATTTTTGTAGACCTCTCCACCTCAGGAATAAGAGAGTGAAAGTTCTCCTTGTAGCGGGGGTCTACAAGTGTCAACAACCAGTAATGAATGTCACTCAACATTTTGACAATGCGAGGGTCACGGTTAGGGAAGCGTAACATAAAGTCAGCCATACGTGCCAGACTGGTTAGATTTCTGTGTCCTCACCAAGATGACGACTGACTATGCTCTCCTCCTCCTCCTCCTCTTCCTCCTCCCCCCTGTCCTCAGGCCACCCACGCTGAACCTACCGTATGACACTTGTACAGGTACTACCGTCTACAACGCATGATAGCAGCTCCTGTTCTTCCTCCTCCTCCACCTCCTCTCCCTCATTGTCCCCCAATGCACATTGGGATAAGATGAGGCTGGGCTGTGTGTAATCGCCCGCTACGGCTTCTTGATCCATCTCTTCATACTCTGGCTGCAATGCCTCCTCTTTAATTCTCTGCAGAGAGCGTTGCAAAAGACAAACAAGTGGGATGCTGACACTAATGATGGCGTCATCGCCACTCACCATCTTGGTAGCCTCCTCAAAGTTTGTCAGGATGGTACATATGTCAGACATCCAGGTCCACTCCTGAGGTCTTATGTGTGGAGTCTGACCTGAATATCGACGGCCTTGTTGCAGCTGGTACTCCACAACTGCTCTCTTCTGCTCACAAATCCTTTGCAACATGTGGAGGGTAGAGTTCCAACGTGTGGGGACATCACACACCAGTCGGTGTGCCGGAAGCTGCAAACGCTGCTGCAACACAGCAAGGGCGGCGGAAGCTGTAGCCGACTTGCGAAAATGAGCTGACAGGCGGCATACTTTCACGAGCAGATCTGGCAACTCGGGGTACGATTTAAGAAACCACTGAACCACGAGGTTAATCACATGAGCCAGGCATGGTACGTGTGTGATCTCATCTCGCCTCAGAGCCGCCACCAGGTTACGGCCATTGTCACACACGACCATGCCGGGATGTAGGTTCAGCGGTCTCAGCCACAGATCTGCCTGCTCTTTCACAGCTGTCCACAACTCACAAGCAGTGTGAGGTTTATCACCTAAGCTTATGAGTTTCAGCACTGATGTGGTGATATCTGAGATGGAGGCTGAACATGAGGAGGAGGAGGAGGAGGAGGAGGATGAGCAGGAGCTGTACACTGTGGGGGCAACTCTGACTGACATAGGGCCCGCAATTCTCGGTGTGGGGAGGATGTGTTCCGTCCCAAGGTCCGACTGGGTCCCGGCTTCCACTATGTTTACCCAGTGTGCCATCAGAGAGATGTACCGTCCCTGGCCACAAGCACTTGTCCACGTGTCCGTTGTCAGGTAGACTCTCCCAGTAACTGCGTTGTTGAGGGCACGGCAGATGCTTTGGGACACGTGCTTGTGTAGTGCGAGGATGGCACACCGGGCAAAATAGTGTCGGCTGGGGACCGAGTACCGAGGGACGTCCACCGCCATAAGATTGCGGAAGGATTCTGTCTCCACCAGCCTAAGAGGCAGCATTTCCAATGCAAGCAGTCGTGAAATGTGCGAATTTAGGACTGTGGCCTGTGGGGCGTTAGCTGCGAATTTCCGCTTTCGTTCAAAGGTCTGGGATATGGAAAATTGAACGCTGCGGTGGAACGTGGACGTGGACGTTGATGCTGTTTCTTGAGAAACTGCCATAACAAGTGAAGACAGAGAGGAGGGGGCATCTTTACATGCAGTATGGACAGGGGATTGCCTTGCACACACAACAGGGGGTTCTATTGCACGCACAACAGTGGAAGAAGCAGTGGTGACACCCGCTGACACTGGTTGTGGACCCTGGGTTTCGCCCCACAAAGTCGGGTGCTTTGCTGCCATGTGCCTGATCATGCTGGTGGTGGTCAGGCTGGTAGTTTTGTCACCCCTGCTGATGCTGGCATGGCAGGTGGAACATATGGCCTTTTTGGGGTTATCAGCAGAGTCTTTAAAAAAATTCCAGACTCTGGAAGACCTACCGCTTGTACTGGCAACGTCCCTCGTGTTGGTGTTACTGGGAACGGTTGCCTGCCTTCTGTCTGCGGCCACCACACTGCTTCTTCCTGCCTGTTGGGGTACTCTGCCTCCCTCCCCCTATGTGCTGCTGGCCTCACTCTGCATGTCCTCCTTCCACGTTGGGTCAGTTACTAGATCATCCACCACCTCCTCCTCTTCCACTTGAGCACCACGATCCTCCTCCTCACTTTCTAGCAATTGTGTCTCGTCATCGTCCACCTCTTGTGACAGATTGCCAACGTCGACTTCCTGTGGCCGTGGCTGTTCAAATATTTGGGCATCGCAACATGGGATCTCCTCTTCCACCACTTCAAGCGTATCAGGCGAGGGGCCCAAATATGGAAATGGACCAGTGAACAGCTCTTCAGAGTGTCCAAGTGTGGGATCACTTGCTGTCTGATGACACTCGGCATGGTGGGAGGAAGGAGCATCAGGGTGAGGAGGAGTATGCGGTCGAGACTCACGGCTACTAAGAGTTGACCGTGTGGAAGACAGACCGGAGGTGGTGGTGCCCAGGTAACTGGAAGTATTATCTGCTATCCAATTAATAACCTGTTCACACTGATCAGTTCTCAATACTGGTGTTGTTCTGTGCTTCCCTAGTAATTTGGTCAAGAAGTGGGAGCCACTACTGTTTTTCTCTACGGAAAAAACTACCAAAAGCTGAATAATAGATATTTTTTACCGTGGGATGGCAAAACCACAGTTATTGTTTCCTGGGGTTTACCACACTTTTTTAAATAGAGATATTTGCGACTGAACAGTGAGCGACACACTCAAACTGCATTTTTTTTAGATACCAAAGGCCCAAAACTGGATAGTACAGCGATTTGACCCATGGAACTGCGAAACCACACTGGGATGTCGGGCCTACACAAGACTATTTTCAACAGATATATTTTTGTGTCACAACAGTCAGGAGACACTACTGTTTTTCTTTACGGAAAAAACTACCAAAAGCTGAATAATAGAGATTTTTTTCCGTGGGATGGCAAAACCACAGTTATTGTTTACTGGGGTATACCACACTTTTTTAAATAGAGATATTTGTGGCTGAACAGTGAGCGACACACTCAAACTGTTTTTTTTTTAGTTACAAATGGCCCAAAATGGATAATACAGAGGTTTGAACCGTGGAAGTGAAAAACAACACTTCTGTTTCTCTAGCCTACACCAGACTATTTTCAACAGTTATATTTGTGTCTGAAAAATCAGAGACACGCTTTTTTTGGTGGGGGGGGACACACCAAAAGGTTAATAAGACGGGTATTTGTACAGTGTGAAGGAGGAAAAAAAAAGGAGGATTTAGATGAAAAAAAAAGGATTTTTCCTGGCCCCCGACACCTGGTGCTAAGTCCAGCAATTTCAGCAACAGGAGCACACAGGACTGTAATGCAGCGTTTGCTGGTATAACCACTGTGTCTCCTATACAACCTGCCTGCCTGGTATCTGGGATGGATATTAGTCCTGAAAAGGACTGTTTGTTTGTTCTTGCAGCCTTTACAGACTCTACACTAACTATTTCGCAGTTTATATCTCTCCCTAAATCAGCAGCGCTGTCCCTACACTGTCTAATCCGGAGCGACTGTGTCCAAGATGGCGGCGCCCCATTTTAAATACTCGAGGTGACGCTGTGCGGCCAGCCAATCACTGTAATGCCCACAACCAACATGGCTGCAGCATTACAGTGACTGTCTGGCAATCCCTGCATGTTCATTGGCTCTGTAAAGAGCGCCAAACATGCAGGGCTGAGACCCGAGCTCCCGCCCGAGTAACTCGGAAATGCTCGGTGCTCGCCGAACATCCCGAGTAGCGTGATGCTCGGGCGAGTACCGAGCCGTGTCGAGCATGTTCGCTCAACACTATTCTTTATTAAAATGAAAAGGTTGATCGAAGAGTGTGGGGGATCTAAGAGTGTGGCAACCCAGTAGTCAGGATTATTTTGAATTCTGACAATCTGAGGGTCATGTTGCAGGTAGTGCAGCAAGAAGGCACTCATGTGTCTTGCGCATCTAGGAGCCCCAAAATTATTTTCCGGGCTAGATGCAGCTAACAATTATTATTAATTTGAAAGCTGGTGGAGCTTAGTATAGATGGCCTAATAGAATCAGTACTGCAAACTGCTACAAAGCCCAAATTATTTTCCAGCCAAGATACAGATAAACATGATTAGTAATTTTAAATCTGGTGGAGTTTAGTATAGATGGCCTAATAGAATCAGTACTGCACACTGCTACAAGGCCCAAATTATTTTCCAGCCAAGATACAGATAAACATGATTAGTAATTTTAAATCTCTTGGAGTTTAGTATAGATGGCCTAATAGAATCAGTACTGCACACTGCTACAAGGCCCAAATTATTTTCCAGCCAAGATACAGATAAACATGATTAGTAATTTGAAAGCTTAAAACGGTTGGTGAGGTGATTTTAACAAATCATCAAGCTTTTACTCTCCCCAGGATGACACAGGGGTAGAAAAGTCGTTTCGGATCCATGATTTGTTCATCTTTATGAACGTGAGTCTGTCTACATTATCAGTGGAGAGCCGCGTGCGCTTATCTGTCAGCACACCACCAGCAGCGCTGAACACACGTTCAGACAGAACGCTGGCTGCGGGGCATGACAAGATCTCCAAGGCGTAAGTGGCGAGCTCCGGCAATTTATCCAGATGGGAAGCCCAAAAAGAGCAAGGGTCCAGTGACACAGTCATGGCTTCAATGTTTACTTGGAGATACTCCTGTACCATCATCTCTAGGCGTTGACTATGTGTCAGACTTCTTGTCTCCTGTGGCATTGCAAAGGATGGGCTAAAAAAGTGGTGAAATGATTCCGCAAAATTGATGTTACCAGCAGATACTGTGTTTCTGTTCCGTTTTGAGTGCTGAACACTTGACGGTCCCACAGTTGGCAAGTTGGAACTGTGAGATTTACTACATGCACCACTAGTGTTTTGTGGAAAAGCACATGTAAGATTCTGCAACAGTCTCTACTGATACTCCTGCATGCGTGCATCTCTTTCTATGGCAGGAATAATTTCTGCAAATTTACTTTTGTACCGGGGATCTAACAGTGTGGCAAACCAGTAGTCAGGATTATTTCTAATTCTCACAATTCGAGGGTCATGTTGCAGGTAGTGCAGCAAGAAGGCACTCATGTGTCTTGCGCATCCAGGAGCACCAAGTCCCTGTTGTATTGGTGGTGAGGTAACAATCATGCTTCCTTCCTCTGCCCTCTCCCCCCCAACCTCGAACACACAGAAATGTGATCAACCTCTCCCTCATCTGATGAGTCTTCCATCAGTTCGTCCTCCACTTCTTCCTAGGCTCCTGCACCTTCCTCACTAGTTTGGCTGCTACCATGCACCCTGGTAAAACCATCTCCCCCACCCTCACATGCCTGCCGCCTTGGTGCTGCCGATCGTCTGGACCTTGCAGATGTAAGCCCTTCCGCATACAACTCCTCCTCCTCTACTTCCTCCACCTCCTCTTGTGCCACCACTTGACTCCGAATTCTGTTTAACATGTGCTCCAGCATGTAAATCACCGGAATAGTCATGCTGATAATGGCATCGTAAGCACTAAATATCTTCGTCGCCATTTCAAAACTGTGCAGAAGGGTGCATAGGTCCCTGATCTGAGACCACTTCTCCAGCGTGATTTGCCCCACCTCTGGATCTCGTTGGCCAAGGCTATACGTCAAAACGTATTGCACCAGGGCTTGTCGGTGCTGCCACAGTCGCTGCAACATGTGCAGAGTTGAATTCCACTGGGTAGGCACATCGCATTTTAGCCGGTGAAGTGGCAGGCCCAACGACTTCTGCAGAGATGTAAGTCACTGAGCTGCGGGATGCGAATGGCGGAAGTGAGCACACAGCGACCGTGCCCTCTGCAGAAGGCCATCTAGTCCGGGATACTGGGCTAAAAATTGCTGGACAACCAGGTTCAACACGTGAGCCATACAAGGCACGTGTGTGACATTGCCCCGGCGAAGGGCCGCACCCAGGTTTGCAGCATTGTCGCACATGGCCTTCCCTGGTTTCAGGTCCAGTGGAGATAACCATTCATGAAACTGGTTCTCCAGAGCTGACCACAACTACTCTGCTGTGTGACTCACATTTCCCAGACATTTCGAAGTAAAAACTGCCTGATGACGTTGAGCCCTGCTGCCAGCATAGTAAGGAGGTGTGCAGGATCCCTTCTGCGCAGTTAGAAAGGTTGTGGCATGACCAGACAGACTTTGAGTGCAGGTGGAGGACCCAGAAGAGGTTGAGGAGGCAGAAGCAGTGGAGGAACTTCGAGATAAAGAGGATTGACGCACAACTCGTGGGGATGGCAAGACTTGGACAGCAGCCCCTTGTCCTGCTGTCACCATAGTTACCCAGTGCCCAGTCAGCGACATGTAATGCCCCTGTCCATGCCTACTTGTCCAAGTGTCTGTGGTGAAATGCACCCTGTTACACACAGAGTTTCTCAAAGAAGCGGTGATGTTGTGTGCGACATGCTGGTGGAGTGCAGGCACACCTTTCTTTGAGAAGTAGTGCCGACTGGGCATCTGGTACTGGGGCACTGCGACGGACATAAGGTCTCGAAAATCCTCTGTGTCCACCAGACGGAAAGGCAGCATTTCTGTAGCCAAGAGCTTGCAGATGGTGAAATTCAACCTCTTAGCTTTCTCATGGCTAGGAGGAAATGGTCTTTTACTTGTCCACATCTGAGGGACCGAGGGCTGGCTGTTGTGCTTAGACGGGGTTGAGAAGGGTGTCCCCGGAAAACTGCCGGTCCGTGAGGAAGATGCAGGCGGACATGTTAGGTTGCCTTGATCCAAAGGTGGTGCTATCGATGTCGGACAGCGCTGAACACCAGCTGGTGTTTCCACCTCCAAAGAAAATGATGACCTGCCAATCACGCTGGCTGTTGCGGGTAAAGAGGTGGCAGGTCTGCGTCCCAAAACAGGTGTGACTGCTGAACCCCAGTCACAGAGGATGAAGACGCCACGGATGCACAAGATGTGGCAGACGGTGGTTGGCCCGGCCGGCTAGGCCTCATTGTAGCACAGTGAGCTTCCTGTTAGAACCTTGCTGTTAGGTTTTTTTTCCTTTGCTGGTCACATGACCTTGTTGGCCTATTTAATCCTGCTCCGCCCTTCTGGCTTTGCTGGACTTCATTGTATATCTACTTTCTAGCTAGCCTGTGCTCTGTATCTAACTCTGTTAGTTTGCTTGGTCTACGGACCTCTATGTTCTATCCATTTTGTTTGTTCGTCTGTCTGCTACTATTTCTGTTAGGAGGTGTCCCATATTCCTCCCAGTCCTTAGTACTTGTAGGGATTCCCTCCTCACATCTATAGGTCTCCGTACAGACTAGATTAGGACTTTAGCAGGTCTGATCGCAGGATCAGGTTCCCTGTTACATCGTAGGGATTCAGCTGAGTCTTATAGTAGGGACAGATCTCCTCTCTTTCCTTAGCTTTGGTAGCAGAACATAACAGTAAGTCCAGCCTGCAAATTCTCTAAGGAAAGATTTTTTTTTTTTTTTTTTTTTTTTTTTTTTGTTCCATCATGGTGTCGGTTCAGGATTTGGCTAAACACCTGCAGGGACTCTCTCTGGAAGTGGCCGAGCTCCGTCAGCACGTGAGTAACTGTCCTGGAGCATATTTCTTGGAGCCTAAGGTATGTTTACCGGATTTATTTTTTGGTGAACATCGAGAATTTTTTTCATTTAAAAATGCTTGCTTATTGTATTTTCGTTTGAGACCCAAGTCCTCTGGGGATGAATCCCAGCGCGTAGGGTTCATAATGTCACTTTTGCGCAAAGAGCCTCAGGAGTGGGCCTTTTCTTTGCAACCTAGTGATACATGCTTCAGATCAGTGGATAGTTTTTTTTCTGCTTTAGGACTATTATATGATGATCCTGACCGTGTGGCATCAGCTGAGACTGAGTTGAGACGTTTAAAACAAGGATCAGGTAATGTCGAAAAATATTGTACTCATTTTCGTCGTTGGTCCACTCAAACAGGGTGGAACGATTCTGCTCTGAAAAGTCTATTTCTTGCTGGGCTCAGTGAAAGGGTTAAAGACCTGCTAATTGCTTATCCTACACCTGAGGATTTGCAACAGGCTATGCAATTAGCTATACGGGTGGATAGAAGACTGCGTGCTAGGGTTAATGAGAGCAAATCCTCTGCTATGTCAGTTTCTGGTTATGATAATGTGTGTACTAACAGTGGTGAACCGATGGAGATTGGATCGGTGGCACCTCGCTCTCAAGAAAAAGACCGTCGTTTTTCAGAAGGCTTGTGTTTCTATTGCGGAAAATCTGGTCATTTGATTAAAGGCTGTGAGCTTCGTATGAAGAAAGAAAAAAAAATGGTCAGTCACGCCCGTATTGCCTGTTTAAATTCCAAGGGTATATTTTTAGCTGCTTCCACGATTGCTCAGGAAAAATTAATGGAATTTCGGGTGTTTGTTGATTGCGGGTCTACACTGAATGTAATTGATGGGGGATTCGTGGAAAAACTCAATTTAAAACCTGAACCTTTATCATCCCCCATTGCTGTGGTTTCTGTGGATGGCTCCCCTTTGAAGAATATTACTCTCAAGGTCAGTGAATTTCCTCTCACTATTAATGGTGTTCACCATGAGAAATTGGATTTGGTAGTGTTGAATAACTTGCCTTCTCCAGTAATATTGGGTTTGCCCTGGTTAAAATTTCACAATCCTGTACTGGATTGGTCTACCAGTGAAATTAAATCCTGGAGCCATAAATGTTATGACAAGTGTTGTAACGGGCGTATTGCAGCTTTGGATAGGGGAGAATTGCCTGTTCCTATTCAGGATTTTTGGAGAGTTTTTTCTGAGAAGGAATCGCAGGTTTTACCTCCCCATAGAGACTATGATTGTTCTATTGAATTTGTCCCTGGAGCGACTCTTCCTAAAAGTCGTTTATTTAACCTTACCATTCCTGAGAGGAAGGCTTTGGAGGAATACATACAGACAAGTTTGGCCACCGGTCACATTAGGCCCTCTAAGTCTCCTGTGGCGGTTGGATTTTTTTTTGTAAAAAAAAAGGACGGCGGTTTACGTCCTTGTCTGGATTTTCGTGAGATTAACAAAATTACGGTACGCAATCCTTACCCACTGCCATTGATTCCTGATCTGTTTAACCAGTTATTGGGGGCCAAGTGGTTCTCTAAAATTGACCTTAAGGGGGCATACAATCTGTTGCGCATGAAGGAGGGTGATGAATGGAAGACTGCTTTTAACACTCCTGTGGGTCATTTTGAGAATCTGGTTATGCCTTTTGGTCTTACTAATGCTCCTGCATTTTTTCAGAATCTGATTAATGACATCCTTAGACCTTTGATCAGTAAAAATGTGGTTGTGTATTTGGATGACATTTTGATTTATTCGCCAGATCTGGAGTCTCATTGGCGGAGCGTGCGTGAGGTATTACAGTTATTAATGGACAATTCGCTTTTTGCTAAGCTGGAGAAATGTGAGTTCGCTGTGCAGAGAATTAGTTTTTTGGGCTACATTATCTCCAGCAAAGGTTTTGAGATGGATCCGGTTAAGGTTCAGGCTGTGCAGGAATGGCCTAGGCCTATTGGTTTGAAATCGATACAGAGGTTTTTGGGTTTCGCCAATTACTACAGAAAATTCATAAAAAATTTTTCTAGTATTGTCAAACCTCTGACTGATCTCACCAGGAAAGGTGCTGATGCGGTTCAGTGGTCTTCTGAGGCCATTGAAGCTTTTGTGTATCTCAAGGAGAGGTTCACCTCTGCTCCCATCCTTATGCAGCCTGATGTTACTAGGCCGTTTTTGGTTGAGGTTGATGCTTCCTCTGTGGGGGTTGGCGCAGTATTGTCTCAGGATAACGGGGATGGATTACATCCCTGTGCCTTTTTTTCAAAAAATTTTTCGGAGACTGAACTGAATTACGATATTGGTAATCGGGAATTATTGGCTATTAAACTCGCATTTGAACACTGGCGCCACTTCTTGGAAGGTGCGGAATTTCCCGTTCAGGTTCTTACGGATCATAAAAATCTGATATATCTTGATGCTGCCAAGCGCCTGAATGCCCGTCAGGCTAGGTGGGCACTGTTTTTCTCGCGGTTTAATTTCTCCGTTACTTACATCCCTGGTACTAAGAATGTTAAGGCGGATGCCTTGTCTCGCAGTTTTTCTCCCATAGTCGGTGCTGAGAAAGAGGAAAACATTTTACAAGAAGGTGTTGTGATAGCTGCTTTAGACTCCGTTTTGGAAGATGAGATTCTTAAAGCACAGGAGAATGCCCCATCTAACACTCCTCATGGGAGGTTGTTTGTGCCTGGGACCTTTAGGAGAGATTTGTTTGTTGAGTGTCACGAATCTCGGTTGGCAGGTCATCCCGGAATCTCTGAGACCAAGAGACTGGTGGGTCGCAGTTTTTGGTGGCCTGGATGGCAGAAGGAAGTCATTAAGTGGGTGCGCCAATGTACTATATGTGCTAGATCTAAGTCCTCACATACTCCTGCTGCGGGGTTGCTTTGTCCTTTGGAGGTCCCCAGTGCTCCTTGGACACATTTGGCTATGGACTTTATAACTGACCTTCCCTCCTCTGAGGGTTTTACTGTCATCTGGGTGGTCGTGGACCGTTTTAGCAAGATGTGTCACTTGGTTCCCTTCGTCAAACTGCCCTGCGCTAAAACTCTCGCTAAGGCCTTTGTCAAGGAAATTGTCAGACTTCATGGCGTTCCTACTGACATTGTTTCTGATAGGGGTCCTCAGTTCGTGGCTCGTTTTTGGCGTGCCTTTTGTGACAGGTTGGGAATTCATTTGTCGTTTTCGTCCGGATATCATCCTGAATCTAATGGCCAGACAGAAAGGAAAAACCAGGATGTTGAGCAGTTCTTGCGTTGTTTTGTGGCAGACAATCAAGAGGGGTGGTCTGAGTTTCTGCCACTTGCCGAATTTGCTCTGAACAATCATACATCTTCTTCTGCTGGTTGTTCGCCTTTTTTTTGTTGTTCTGGGAGACATCCGTCGTTTGGGTCATTCTCCAAGTTGGGATCTGCCGTGCCTGAGGAGGAGAATTTTTCCGGTGATTTGGAAAGAGTTTGGACGGATGTGCGTGGTAATCTTCAGGAGGCCAACAGAAAATCTAAAGACTACTTTGATAGGAAACGACAGGAGGTTTTGTTCGCTGTTGGTGACATGGTTTGGTTGTCCTCTAGGAATCTGCGGTTGAGGATTCCTTCTAAGAAATTGGGTCCCAAGTTTGTAGGGCCCTTTAAGGTGCTTCAGGTTGTCAACCAATCTGCTGTTAGGTTGGAGGTTCCTACCTCCTGGAGAATTAATCCGGTCTTTCATGTCTCTCTGTTAAAAAAAGCTGTTGTGTCGGATGGTGACGCCTCTGCCTCTGTTCCTCCGGTGGTGGAGGACGGGGAATATGAAATTTCTCGCATCCTTGACTCTAGACGGTATAGAGGTAGTTTGCAGTATCTTGTGGCCTGGAAAGGTTTCGGACCCGAGGATAACTCTTGGGTGAGGTCAGATGATGTTTCCGCGTCCAGACTTATCAGAGCGTTTCACAGGAGATTTCCTGATAAGCCTGGTCCTAGGGGATCCGGAGGATCCTATTAGAAGGGGGGGTACTGTTAGAACCTTGCTGTTAGGTTTTTTTTCCTTTGCTGGTCACATGACCTTGTTGGCCTATTTAATCCTGCTCCGCCCTTCTGGCTTTGCTGGACTTCATTGTATATCTACTTTCTAGCTAGCCTGTGCTCTGTATCTAACTCTGTTAGTTTGCTTGGTCTACGGACCTCTATGTTCTATCCATTTTGTTTGTTCGTCTGTCTGCTACTATTTCTGTTAGGAGGTGTCCCATATTCCTCCCAGTCCTTAGTACTTGTAGGGATTCCCTCCTCACATCTATAGGTCTCCGTACAGACTAGATTAGGACTTTAGCAGGTCTGATCGCAGGATCAGGTTCCCTGTTACATCGTAGGGATTCAGCTGAGTCTTATAGTAGGGACAGATCTCCTCTCTTTCCTTAGCTTTGGTAGCAGAACATAACACTTCCCACTGCAACTTATGCTTCATATCCATGTGCCGGATCATGCATGAAGTACTCAAACTATGTATTTTTTGGCCTCTACTTAGCTTTTGCTGACAAATGTTACAGATAACACGAGTTGGGTCATCTTTATCGATCTGAAAAAATGCCCAGGCTATGCAAGGTTTAGCACCCATGCGACCTGAAGAGCCACCACGACTTGTGGTCAGAGGCAGAGTTGTGTTTGAGGATGAAGTTGTTGACGTGCTTCCAGTACTATGTCTCTGTCCAGGAAAGCGCAACCTGACCTCGTCGTCACTAGCATCCTCCTCCACCTCCTCTGCTGACCTCATCTCTTGGCTGACTGTGGGTTGAGAGTAAGTGGGATCTCCAACCTCGTCATCATCACCCTGTGTGTTACCACACCCGTCGTCCTCAGAGCCAACCTCTTCCTGCCCTGACAAAAAACTAAAGTTGTCGCTCCAATCAGGTATTTGAGTCTCATCATCGTCTTCCTCGTTGTCTCCACCAACAGGAGTTACAGTTTGGGAACTTGGGTCGACATTAAGGTCAGAACCTTCTGTGTCTGGTCCTGGATCCGACTCATAAATATTCTGGGCATCAGTGCAGATCATTTCCTCATCTGGATTCACAGAAGCTCTGGAGCCGACCTCTGATTCCCAGGCTATAGTATGAGTAAACAGCTCTGCAGACTCAACCATCTGTTCTACCCCATACTCAGACGGCCAGCTGGAGACTTGGGAGCTGTGAGGAAGCAAGTGCGATTGGGGTGACACCACTGAGGACTGGAGTATTTGTGATGTTGAAGTTGAGGTGGAGGAGAGCCCACTTAAAGGAGCACTTGATATCCGTTGAAGCACCTGCTGTTTTTGTGCCTCATCTGGAATTTGTAGCGATTGGCGTGGCCATAAGAAAGGGATCTTATCACATTGTCCGCTAAAAGAAGTAGACATCTTAGTTTGGCTGGAAGATGGTCTTTCTTCTGCAGATGTTACTGTTGCTTTAACACCTACCACACGGACACAACCATTTTTTCCCTTCCCAACACGCCTATTCCCCTTTCCACCAGCAGCAGGCCTTTCTCTACTCATTTTGGTGGTTAACTAATTCACAACTCTGGAGTTGTTTGCACAAAAAACAATGGATTGGAACAGAGCAGAGCTGAGTGGCCAAACTGTGGTATTAGCCCAAAAGTATTGGCTGGGTTAGATGCAGATACAAATTAATTTGAATTTGCAACCTGGTGGAGGTTAGTATAGATGGACTAATAGAACAAGACCCACACACTGCTACAAGCCGAAATATTTTTTCAGAGCTAGATGCAGAAAAAAATTATTTTGAATTTGCAACCTGGTGGAGGTTAGTATACATGGACTAATGGAACAAGTCCCACACACTGCTACAAGCCGAAGCCCAAATATTTTTTCAGAGCTAGAAGCAGATAAAAATTATATTGAATTTGCAACCTGGTGGAGGTTAGTATAGATGGACTAATAGAACAAGTCCCACACACTGCTACATGTCGAAATATTTTTTCAGTGCTAGATGCAGAAAAAAATTATATTGAATTTGCAACCTGGTGGAGATTAGTCTAGATGGACTAATAGAACAAGTCCCACACACTGCTACAAGCCAAAATATTTTTTCAGAGCTAGATGCAGATAAAAATTATTTTGAATTTGCATCCTGGAGGAGGTTAGTATAGAAGGACTAATAGAACAAGTCCCACACACTGCTACAAGCCAAAGCCCAAATATTTTTTCAGAGCTAGATGCAGATAAAAATTATATTGAATTTGCAACCTGGTGGAGATTAGTATAGATGGACTAATAGAACAAGTCCCACACACTGCTACAAGCCGAAATAATTTTTCAGAGCTAGATGCAGATAAAAATTATATTGAATTTGCAACTTGGTGGAGGTTAGTATAGATGGACTAATAGAACAAGTCCCACACACTGCTACAAGCCGAAATATTTTTTCAGAGCTAGATGCAGAAAAAAATTATATTGAATTTGCAACCTGGTGGACGTTAGTATAGATGGACTAATAGAACAAGTCCCACACACTGCTACAAGCCGAAATATTTTTTCAGAGCTAGATGCAGATAAAAATTATTTTGAATTTTGCATCATGGTGGAGGTTAGTATAGATGGACTAATAGAACAAGTCCCACACACTGCTCCAAGCCGAAGCCCAAATATTTTTTCAGAGCTAGGTGCAGATAAAAATGATATTGAATTTGCAACCTGGTGGAGGTTAGTATAGATGGACTAATAGAACAAGTCCCACACACTGCTACAAGTCAAAATATTTTTTCAGAGCTAGATGCAGATAAAAATTATATTAAATTTGCAACCTGGTGGAGGTTAGTATAGATGGACTAATAGAACAAGTCCCACACACTGCTTCATGCCGAAATATTTTTTCAGTGCTAAATGCAGAAAAAAATTATATTGAATTTGCAACCTGGTGGAGGTTAGTATAGATGGACTAATAGAACAAGTCCCACACACTGCTACAAGCCGAAATATTTTTTCAGAGCTAGATGCAGATAAAAATTATTTTGAATTTGCATCCTGGAGGAGGTTAGTATAGAAGGACTAATAGAACAAGTCCCACACACTGCTACAAGCCGAAGCCGAAATATATTTTCAGAGCTAGATGCAGATAAAAATTATATTGAATTTGCAACCTGGTGGAGGTTAGTATAGATGGACTAATAGAACAAGTCCCAACACACTGCTGCAAGCCGAAATATTTTTTCAGAGCTAGATGCAGAAAAAAATTATATTGAATTTGCAACCTGGTGGACGTTAGTATAGATGGACTAATAGAACAAGTCCCACACACTGCTACAATCCGAAATATTTTTTCAGAGCTAGATGCAGATAAAAATTATTTTGAATTTGCATCCTGGTGGAGGTTAGTATAGATGGACTAATAGAACAAGTCCCACACACTGCTACAAGCAGAAGCCCAAATATTTTTTCAGAGCTAGATGCAGAAAAAAATTATATTGAATTTGCAACCTGGTGGAGGTTATTATAGATGGACTAATAGAGCAAGTCCCACACACTGCTACAAGCCGAAATATTTTTTCAGAGCTAGATGCAGATAAAAATTATTTTGAATTTGCATCCTGGTGGAAGTTAATTTGGATGGACTAATAGAACAAGTCCCACACACTGCTCCAAGCCGAAGCCCAAATATTTTTTCAGAGCTAGATGCAGATAAAAATTGTATTGAATTTGCAACCTGGTGGAGGTTAGTATAGATGGACTAATAGAACAAGTCCCACACACTGCTACAAGCCGAAATATTTTTTCAGAGCTAGATGCAGAAAAAAATTATTTTGAATTTGCAACCTGGTGAAGGTTAGTATAGATGGACTAATAGAACAAGTCCCACACACTGCTACAAGCCGAAGCCCAAATATTTTTTCAGAGCTAGATGCAGATAAAAATTATATTGAATTTGCAATCTGGTGGAGGTTAGTATAGATGGACTAATAGAACAAGTCCCACACACTGCTACAAGCCGAAATATTTTTTCAGAGCTAGATGCAGAAAAAAATTATATTGAATTTGCAACCATTCAAAAAATTGCATCTAGAAAATCGTTTTTGTGGAAAAAAGTGATTTTTTTTCATGCCTCTACGTTATAAACTTTTGCGAAACACTTGGGTGATCAAAGTGCTCATTACACATCTAAATAAGTTCCTTAAGGGGTCTAGTTTCCAAAATGGGGTCACTTGTGGGTGGTTTCCACTGTTTAGACACATCAGGGGTTCTCCAAATGTAACATGACGTCAGATGTAAATTCCAGCGAGTTTTGCCTTGAAAACGTCATTGTGATCCTTCCATTCCGAGCCCTGCCGTGTGCCCAAACAATGGCTTTTCCCCACATATGAGGTATCAGCATACTCAGGAGAAATTGCACAACAACTTTTGGAGTCCAATTTCTCCTGTTACCCTTGCAGAAATAAAAAAATTGCATCTAGAAAATTGTTTTTCTGGAAAAAAAAGTGATTTTTTTTTTCACGCCTCTACGTTATAAACTTTTGCGAAACACTTGGGGGTTCAAAGTGCTCACCGCACATCTAAATAAGTTCCTTAAGGGGTATAGTTTCCAAAATGTTGTCACTTGTGGGGGGTTTCCACTGTTTAGGCACATTAGGGGCTTTCCAAATGAGACATGGCGTCTGCTGTATATTCCAGTGAGTTTTGCCTTGAAAACGTCAAAGGGTGCTCCTTCCCTTCCGAACCCTGCTGTGCGCTATACATGTTTGATATCTGCATACTTTTACTGACCTGGGGAATTATACTGCCAGGTCAGTTTTACCATATAGTGAACATGGTAAATTAAAAACCCCCAAAACAATTGAGGAGTTGCAGTTTTTTGCAATTTCAGCGCACTTGGAATTTTTTTTCCTGCTTTCCAGTGCATCACATGATAAAATGCATGGTGCCATTCAAAAGTATAACTCTTCCAGCAAAAAAACAACATCATGTTTACAAATTGAGATTCTGATTTGGCTTTTATCCTAGTCCCCTTCCTCTGTGAAGAGGTAATTGCATATTTAATTTCCCGGAGGAGCATTGGAAGGCTTAAAAGTCTCCTCACATTGGCATGTCAGGCTTGGCATGTCACTCTCCACAAGGAAAAATGTTACCCCTTAGATACCGGTCAGACGCCTCTCACCTAGCCAAACTAGATCTCACACTTTGCAGACTTAGCACCCCAAAACACCATGTCTGCAAATTGAGATTTTGGTTTGGCTTTTATCCTAAGTCACGTGGCAAGGCTTATTAAAGAGTCAATATTGACTTTTAGGATTGCTACTTCCAGTAGGTGGCACTAGAGTTCTAGTCCTCTTCCTCACTGAATAAGCAATTTACAGATAATGACCATATAACGCAGGCTCCAAATATAATGTTACCAGATGAAATAACTAGTTTTAGAACTTTTTTTTTTCTTTTCCGCTACAGGATCTGTAGGAATACAGGATTATGTAAATATACTAAAAGGAACTAGGAAGGAAAATGCAGAAAACCAACCCTTCCACATCTGTACAGAAAAGCTAAAAGAAAATTGTGTATCTTTCTATAACTAGTAGTGGTATTTGGCTGAGACTTTCATGTTTAGAACATTTGAAAACTTAGGCTTTCTTCACACTGGTATCATTGTTTCATTTGTTCTATGATAGATATGACAGATCTAATATCTGTTTCAAGTATAGGAGAGAGTCTGACCAGTTGGGGTAGCAAATTACAGTCAAAGGAATGCACAGGAGATAGATGTTTCAAGAGCAGACAAAAGGAGAGCAATGAAGGAGGCCTTGTGAAGAACAAAGATTAAGTGTGGAAAATGTATACAGTGTAGCCTTTTTGTATGCATAAATGCATGCAAGAACTGAAAACATACCGTTATTTTTTGATTGTGCTGGAAAAATATAATCCATAACAATGACATACTATACATAAAGTTGATGGATTCATACAGCAAAATAAAAAAAGTCCCCTGTTGATAATGGTTGTCATCAGTTTAGCATTTTTTTCTCACTTCTGCAATACTAAAAGGAAGAAATATACACAAGTATATTGTAAACATACATCTAAAGTATTTTAAATAGCTTAAAATGCAGATATCTTAACTATTGACATATAATTAGCTTAAAATCAAGACAAATTTTAAACTACAACTAAATGTATTGAAAGAGACCTCACAGTCATTAGACATAAAACAAACAAGACAACAAGCCTTCAAAGATATAGATATATTTAAACATGATCAACACAACCTATGTAAACAACTACATATCAAAATATTATCTTTCATGAAAACATTCAAAACCAGAAAAGAAATAGCACAAGAAATGATTAATGTAAGCTTATTGGGGCATTTTCAAAATGGTAACAGGAGAAAATGGACAAAGTAATATGTTGTGCAATTTCTCCTGAGTTCACCGATCTCCCATATGTGGTAGAAAACTGCTTGAGCACCTTTTGACTTTCGGAAAATTGGCGTGAATAGACAGCGGATGTTATGTCACATTTGCAGAGCCCCTGATGTGCTTAAATAGTGAAAAAAAAAACAAAAGTGACCCAATTTTAGAAACTACACCCCTCAAAGAACTTATCTCTAGATCTGATGAGCACCTTGTACCTACAAGGCGCTTCACAGAATTTTATAACGTTGAATAGTAAAAATGAAAAAGTTAATTTTTCCCACAAAAATGTTGCTTCAGCCCCAAATATTTAATTTTCACAAGGGTATCAGGAGAAAGCGGGCCATACATTTTGTTTAACAATTTCTTCTAAGTACACCAATACCATATATGCGGTATAAAACTACTGTTTTAGGCGCATGGCAGGTCATGGAAATTGCTCCATTTGACTATTGGAGCGCAAAATTTGCTGGAATAAATGAGGGACGACATGTCACGTTTGCAGAGCCACTGATGTGCTTAAACAGTGGAAACCCCCCTCAAGTGACCCCAGTTTGGAAAATACACTCCTCAAGAAACTTATCTAGAGATGTGGTGAGCACCTTGAACCCACAGGGTGCCTCACAGAATTTTAGAACTTTGAGTTGTGAAAATGAGAAATACATTTTGCTTTAGTCCACATTTTTGCTTTTCACAAGGGTAACAGGAGAAAATGGACCCCAAAATCTGTTGTGCGATTTCTATTGAGCACGCTGTTATCTCATTGGTGGTAGAAAACTGCAGTTTGGGCACACCGTGTTGCTTGGAGGGGAAGGATACCCAATTGAATTATTGAGCGCAATTTTAGCTGGAAAAGATTGCGGATACCATGCCACATTTCAAGAGCCCCTGACATGCTAAAACAGCAGAAACCTCCACAAGTGACCCCATTTTGGAAACTACACCTCTCAAGGAATTCATCTAGGGGTGTAATGAGCATTTTTTTCCACTAAAATGTTGCTTTGGCCCCAAGTTTTCAATTTTGATAATGGTTAATAAAAGAAAATGGACCATTCAATTTGTTATACAATTTCTCCTGAGTATGCCAATACCCTATATGTGGTAGAAAACTACTTTTGAGTGCAAAGCTCAGAAGGGAAGGAGCGCCATATTGGAGTTCAGATTTTCCTGGAATGGTTTGAGTGTGCCACAGTGGCACATTGGCAGAGCCCCTGAGGTGCCAGAACAGCGGAACCACCCATAAATGATCCCATTTTACAAACTACACCCCTCAATGAATTCATCTAGGGGTGCAGTGAGCATATTGATACCACATGTGACGCACAGAATTTTATACCATTGGGTGAAGAAAGAATAATTACATTATTACCACTAAAATATTTTAGCTCCAAGTTTTTAATATTTATAAGGGCTAATAGCAAAAAATGGACTGCATAGTTTATTGTGCTTTTTCACCAGAGTACACCAATACATGCATGTGATTAAGAGCTACTTTTTAGGCAAAGTGGAAAGGCCACAAGTGAAAGATCGCCATATTGTAGTGCAGATTTTGCTGCTATGCTTTGTGGGTGTCATGACCCACTGGAAGAGCCCCTGAGATGCCACAACAGCAAAAGAACTCATAAGTGATCCTATTTTACAAACTACACCTCTCAATGAATTCATCTAAGGATGCAGTGATCATATTAACACCACAATTGTGTCACAGAATTTTAAATAATTGGGCAGTGAAGAAAAATAATTATATTTTTACCCCCCAAATATAGTTTTAGCCCCAGATTTTACATTTACACATGGGATAAAAATGCGTAAAATGGCACCAAAATTTGTCATACAATTTCTGCTGTACATGGCAATACCCATATGTAGCTGTACAGTACTGCTCAGCCTACATGGTGAGACTAGGGAGGGAAAAAGTGCTATTTGACTCATGGAGAACAAATTTTCCTAGAATAGTTTGTGGACTCCATATAGAGAGCCCTAAAGTTCCAGAAGAGCAGAAGTATAGGTACGTCAAAAGTCGTGAAAGGGTTAAGCTCTGGGATCTTGTCAGAACCCAGAGCATAATAAGTGCAATGTGTAAAAAATAAAAGACAAAAACATAATGCCCACCTCAACACTCAATTCTCCTGGCACCTTTGGTGGTTCCAGTGTCTTAGACCTGTCCGTCCTTTTCTCAGGGCATCCTATTTCCGCAGTCAAGCTCCATCGTCTTCACTCTAGAGCAGAATTTCAGCCAGGTCTCAGAGCGCAGACTGTTGATGATGTCACAACGTTACGATGTGCTGTGATGTTCAAGGCCTGGTGTCTTCTCTGTAGAACATGACTTCCAGCCGTGATCAGGCCTCAGAGGTCACTGTGCATCGTGGTCACAATCATAAGTCCTGTTCTAGAGTGAAGAAGTTGGCTTGTGACTGATGTTTTTTTTTATTACACCAATGTTGAAGCATTCTTGTTAATATTCATGGAGCCTCATAGTTTTGTGATTTCTTCATCACTTGCTTACTAACATTACTGACAGTAGTTATGCTAATAGTGAATGCAAGCTAAAAAAGTTCACTCTGAATGTTGGTAACGTAATTACTGAAATATCTAGTGATGTTTTTGTATGTCATATAATAAGAGGCAATAAAGAAAGATAAAGTGGTGCACGCCACTTTATTCTTTTCCATTACTTGTATTTAGTAAAGTTCAAAAAGTACCTACTGTATCACCAGTCTGTGGCTGTCCTTTATATTTAAGAAAAGAGCGAACTGTCTAAGACTGGTGATTTTTTTGTTCAACACTTATTAACAAAAGTGTCTAGAAGGGTCCCTAATGCCCCCTAAAGAACCAACTATCTAGCAACAGTGAAACTTGAATATCCAGATTATGTGATCATGGTATACTTAGAGGAATCCCACAACCCTCGGTGACCCTCCTTGCTATGATAGTATAAGATATTTGGTTTTATCTTTGCTTTAACCCAGTGCTGCTGAGTCATTTACAATGCAATTACCAAATGGTAACTCCTTGATTGATGTTACTGTTTGGAAAAAATTAACAGAGTAGCCCCAGACTGGTAATAGGTACTTTCTAAATAGGATGTCCACCACTCAGACAACTCCTTCTAAAATTCTGTTTATTCACATTATTCAGCCTGTACTCACCAACAGTGCTGGTGTTGTTTCAGCAATGTCAGTGCAAAGTCACTTGGGGCTCGGGTGACATTGTTATGCCACATGAGCCCTTCAACCAAATAACAGCTGCTAATGGGCAGCTTCATTCTAACGTTTTTGTGGATAAAGCTGTCATCTGGAAGAAGTGAGAGCTGCTGCTATCTCACCTACTCTGGATATCAGTTACATCAGAAACAAAGTGAGAATGAATAGGCTCATTGGCAGCCGCTGATGTGACATAACAACTTTGTGCTAGCCCCGAGAGACCTGGAATAGTGTTGGTATTGGATGCTAGTACTAGAGATGAGCGAACCTTTAAAGGTTCGATTAATTTCAGATCGACGAACTTTCCAATGTTCGCCAAATGGTTCGTTGAATGGTTTGTCGAACATATCCGAATCCCATTAGATTCAATGGGAGGCAAGACCAAACGTATACACAACAACCTCAAAGGGACCCAAAAGCTGTCAAAACATCTCAAATTAGAGGCTAACACCACGAAAAGTACCACCAATTGACCCACAGTACACATTATATAATGGCACAGCAACAGTCAGCCATGGGCCATGCATGAGGTGTCAGGGTCTGGGCCAGCATTTACAGTTTTGAATTTAACTTCAAATTAAGTCGAGGTGGGTGAGAGATCTGTGTGGGCCTGCTTTGCTGGGAGCCCTGATACCACATTCAACAGCTCAAGCTACTTTTCATAGATGACTATTGGTACAAAAATTAAAGGACAGTAACACAGGTAGTTGAATGAAAGTAAGTGGAGGCCTGACGGTCTCGGAGCCCTACTGCTACAAGCAACACACATGAAGGAGACCCAACCACGAGTCTCCACATTTCCAAAAATTAGGGACAGACACCACCAAAGTGGCATCAATTTCACTACAGTAGAAATAGAATAATGGGGCATTGACACCCCTTCCACTACAACTAACCCACCAGATGGACACCCAATCAGGAGTCTCCTCAGTTCCAAAAATTAGAGCAGACACCAGCAAAGTGGCATCAATTTCACCAGAGTAAAAATATTATAATGGGGGATTGACACTCCTTCCACTCTATGAAATACCAGATGGAGACCCAACCAGAAGCCTCCACATATAAAAAAAGGGGCATACACCACAAAAGTGGCATCAATTTCACTACAGTAAAAATAGTATAATGTTGACCGACATCTCTTCCACAACAGCCAACCCACCAGATGGAGACCCAATCAGGAGTCTCTACATTTTCAAAAATTAAGAGCAGACACCAGCAAAGTGCCATCAATTTCACCAGAGTAGAACTAGTATAATGGGACACTGACACTGCTTCCACTACAGCCAACCCACCAGATGGAGACCCAATCAGGAGTCTCCACCTTTCCAATAATTAAGGGTAGACACCACCAAAATGGAATTGATCTCACCAGAGTAGAACTAGGATAATGGGGCATTGACAGCCTTTCCACTATAGGCAACCCACCAGATGGAGACCCATTCTGGAGTCTCCACATTTCCAAATATTAGCGGCAGGCGCCAGCAAAGTGGCATCAATTTCACCAGAGTAGAACTAGTATAATGGGGCACTGACACCACTTCCACTACAGCCAACTCATCAGATGGAGACCCAACCAGGAGTATCCACACTTCAACTATAGGCAACCCACCAGATAGAGACCCAAACAGGAGTCTCCACATTTCCAAATATTAGCGGCAGATGCCTGTAAAGTGGCATCAATTTCACCAGACTAGAACTAGTATAATGGGGCACTGACACCACTTCCACTACAGCCAACTCATCAGATGGAGACCCAACCAGGAGTCTCCACATTTTCAAAAATTAGGGGGAAGACAACAGCAAAGTGGCATCAATTTCACCAGAGTAGAACTAGTAAAATGGGGCACTGGCACACCTTCCACTACAGCCAACCCACCAGATGGAGACCCAATCAGGAGTCTCCACATTTCCAAATATTAGTGTCAGACACCAGCAAAGTGGCATCAATTTCACCAGAGTAGAATTAGTATAATGGGACACTTACACCCCTTCCACTACAGCCAACCAAGCAGATGGAGACCCAATCAGGAGCCTCCACATTTCCAAAAATTATTGTTAACATCAGAAGCAGTATCAACAGCAGGCACAGGAGTCATGACAAAGATATCACAGACTGCAATAACACAAAATCAATTCAGCACACTAAAAACTACACCATTGCCTAGTCTGCACAGTCTACGATTGGGGTGCAAAAGTCTTTGGAGATCCATGACTTGTTCTTCTTTCTGAAAGTTAGGTAGTCTAGACTTTCAGGAGACAGCCAGATGCGCTTATTAGTCAGGAGTCAGGACACCACCAGCAGCACTGAAGATAAGTTCTGAAAGAACGCTGGCAGACAGGCATGATAAAATCTCCAAGGCGTGACAAGCGAGTTCAGACCACTCTTCAGTTTTTGAAGACAAAAATGTAAAAACATCTAAACCCTCCCTAATAGTATTGATATTGAGCTCGAGATACTCCTGCACCATCCTCTCCAGTCGTTTACCACGTGTCAGGCTTGTACTCTAGTGTGCTGGTGCACGAACTGGTCTAAAAAATGTGTGAAACGACTCACAGAAATTGCTTTTGACACACTGCTGCAGCTAATGTTTTTGCATTGACGAATTGACGTTCTTGGGGTTGGAAGTCTAGAGCTGCAATGCACACTGCGTGCCTCACTGCTGTCTTGGTGAAACATCTGTACTGTATTGGCCCAGACTATACAACACGAGACACTGCATCAGGGCTCGTTGCTGTTGCCACAGCGGCTGCAACGTGTGCAGAGTGAAATTCCACCGTGTCGGCACATCACATATCAACCAGTTAACCGGTATGGCCAAAGACCTCTGTATTGATGCAAGTCATTGACCTGCGTGATGTGAATGGCAGAAGTGAGCATACAGCGACCGTGCTTTCTGCAGCAGCATATCGAGGCTGGAATAGTGGCAGACAAATTGCTGTACCATTCTCCCATTTTTCACCCTGAAAGTCATCCTCCTCCTCATCCTGCCCTGACAGCACAGTACAGTCCGCAGGCGCCTAAGGTATCTGAATCTCATCAGGATCAACTTCCCCCCCAAGGTTTAACGTCTGGTGATGAGGGTCAGGATTCTGCTCGGACCCTACTTCGTCCTGCCTCGGATCCTAAAGAAAAAATTTTGGGCATCAGCCCATTCTTGATTCTGTGAATCTTTGGAGCAGACTACTGATGCCCATGGTATATAATGTGTGAACAACTCTGCAGACTCGCTCATCTGTGGTTCCCTTCAGTCAATTGGGCAGTTGGAGAGTTGTGACGCAGGGGGAAACAAAGGTATTTTTTGTGCCACCTCTGAGGACTGTACGGTGTGATGTTGAGGTGGAGGAAGAGGAGGAGAGGCCACTTTATGTAGCATTTGCCAACCACTGGAGCACATGCTCTTTCTGGCACTGTGTGGCTGCCAAAGAAAGGGAGTGGAGTAACCGGTCCAGTAACAGAAGTTGACAGTTGTCTTTGGATAGAACATGACGATGTTGGTTCGGTAGAGCTTTCACTAACATTACCACCTAACCCTCTTACACGTTGAACACCAAGCCTATTTACCCTTCCACCACAACCTCGCTTTTTCCTGCTAATGTTGGATGTATCCTTCCCCTCTTTTAACCAGCTGTTTACCAAACCTGTCCCCAGATCTGTGAGTCACCTGTCAGTAAATTACCAATCAGTATTTATTTGCTCAGATAGTGTTGCTGGAGCACGCTATTGGTAGAGCTTTCACTAACATTACCTCCTAACCCTCTTACACGTTGAACACCAAGCCTATTTACCCTTCCACCACAACCTCGCTTTTTCCTGCTAATGTTGGATGTATCCTTCCCCTCTTTTAACCAGCTGTTTACCAAACCTGTCCCCAGATCTGTGAGTCACCTGTCAGTAAATTACCAATCAGTATTTATTTGCTCAGATAGTGTTGCTGGAGCACGCTATTGGCAACCAAAAATTACAAACTGAGATGAGGCCTGCTGTATGTATCATGATAGTAACAGAAGAAATTAGATTTTTAACTGTGGAAGATCCCTGGACACAGCAGAATCTCTGTGCAAAAAAATTACAAGCTGAAATGTGGCCTGCTGTATGTATCATGGTAGTAACAGAAGAAAGGTGATTTTTGCTGTGGAAGAGTCCTTTATTCAACAGAATCTCAAAGCAAAAAAATTACAAGCTGAGATGTGGCGTGCTTTATGTAGCATGGTAGTAACAGAAGAAATTAGATTTTTTTCACTGTGGAGCTCTGGATACAGTTGAATCTCAGTGCAAAAGAATTACAAGCCCAGATGTGGCCTGCTTTATGTATCATGGTAGTTACAGAAAAAAATAGAGTTTTAAAGGTGTACTCATGCATGGAGCACAATAGAAGCAGTGCACAACAGAATTCTTATCTGAAATGTGGCCTGCTGTCTCTGTCTGGACCACACTAATAGCAAAAATGATTGATCTGATGTAAGGTCGATTTCACAGCCACATAGGATCCTATCTATCTAAATTACCTTACAAGCATCTGCCTAGCTAACTATCTCAGTCTCTCAGTATTCAGTAACAGCAGCATGAGCAGCCTCTCTGTGCTGTTACACTGACAAAATGGTGCTAAAACAACATGTCTGCTCTTCATATAGAGAGGGATATGTGACTTCAGCAGCCAATGACAGAAGCCCTTGTCTGAACGTTGTGGGTGGTTCCTGAACCCTGATTGGCTTGCCAGAATCTCCACACATTAAGTTAAGGAAAAAAAAATAAGATTAACAGCCTGATGCTACTCTGAACTCTCTCCAACCCCTCCCCTCATCAAACACGACCTCCCCCCCGCTCATCATACAGCACCACTATCCTAGCCAAAGTCCTAAAAAATACAGTAGTGGAAAAGTGGAAATACGATCATTTACCGCACTTTTGCCGAATTTGGACGATTTTGAGTAAAAACGCTCGGGTGTCCAATCACAAATCCGAAAAATGCAATGTTTGTGCCAAATTTGAAAAAAAAAGGAATGTTTTCCGAACATGTTCGCTCATCTCTAGTGAGAACAGCCTGTTTTTTTTTACATGGAGGAATATAGTAATTGAGAAGTGGTTGTTCGAGTAGTGGACAACCCTTTTAACTAGGTAGCCTAGGCCCTTTGAATGTCTCGAGCATACGCATTAAAATATGCTACCCTGTTTACATGTCGCATAATATCACGGCAGATTCATACAACAAAATGTAATTTGCATGACAAATTCTAAAAAATCAGAGCGGAGATTCATAGTAATAACTTTATTGTATTATTGAGCTCAGCACGTAGCTCTCAACACGACCATCTAGCTTCATCCCTTTACTTTGCTCTAGCTACTGTGAATACAGACAGACACAAGGAAGCAAAGCAATCAATCCTATCAATGTCTGGCAGTGTCTGGTGAGGAAGCAGAGAGAGTGCTGGACTCATAACTCCATTATGAGCCAACTATATTCTTTTTATAGCAACTATCATTTAACTAACACAATATTTAATTGTGCTGCTTCATGTATTAGCTCATTGGACTTATGATGTTATACTGCTTATAACTAGGCAACATTTTTTGATGACCAATGAAGTAAAAATTGTAACCTGCATCCCTTAATGCGATTTATAAAAATAGATTTTAGTTTATAAGTTTATTAAAATGTCTATCCACCCCTGACATTTTTTAAAACCATACAGAATGCTGTAACAAAAAATAAAAATAAAGCATACTCATTTTTCCATGCCGAACCTCGGGAGCTTTGGAAGAGGTAAAGTGAGGAAACTTTATTTTGCTATGTAACAGCATTCTTGATTATTTAAAAAAAAAAACAAGGGTGGAAAATTCCTTTAAACAAACACCTCATAACAGCAAATAACATTTACATATGTAGTATCCAAATAATAATACTATGAATTTAACATATTAGCTATGGTGATCGGTAAACAATGTTGAATAAATATATAGTGTAGATATTTTGGTGTTTTACAACCAGCATACAGTATTGAATAAACCTTTTAAAAAAAACATCCAAGATGGTTCACTGAGCTTGATTTATGCAATTAAAAATCAATATCGATCTAAACAGCACATTTTGTTATCTTTGTAGCGCTGTCTACAGGGGAAAGCAATGGCACTCTGTAAGGAAATTCTAGCATTGAGTCTATTGTGCTCAGAGCTATGTCTTGGTAACTTCTGATTAATACATCTTCAACTTCAGGTTTTTCATGACAGTTTCAATTATGCCCAACAGTATAAAGTCTCACTTTTGTCCTTTAAATTATTGCAACTTATGCTACAGTGAGGAAAATAAGTATTTGATACACTGCCAATTTTGCAAGTTTTCCCACCTACAAAGAATGGAGAGGTCTGTAATTTTTATCGTAGCTACACTTCAATTGTGAGAGACAGAATCTTAAAATGAAAAACCAGAAAATCACATTGTATGATTTTTACATAATTAAATTGCATTTTATTGCATGAAATAAGTATTTGATGACCTACTAACCAGCAAGAATTCTGGCTCCCACAGACCTGTTAGTTTTCTTTAAGAAGTCCTCCTACTCTGCACTCATTACCTGCATTAATTGCACCCGTTTGAACCCGTTACCTGTAGAAAAGACACCTGTCCACACATTCAATCAATCACACTCCAACCTCTCCACCATGGCCAAGACCAAGGAGCTATCTAAGGACACCAGGGACAAAATTGTAGACCTGCACAAGGCTGGGATGGGCAACAGGACAATAGGCAAGCAGTTGATGAGAAGGCAAAAACTATTGGCACAATTATTAGAAAATGGAAGAAACACGAGATGACTGTCAATCTTCCTCAGTCTGGGGCTCCATGCATGATCTCGCCTTGTGAGGTAAGAATGATTCTGTGAAAGGTCAGGTATCAGCCCAGAACTACATGGGAGGACCTGGTCAATGATTAGAGATGAGCGGTGTTCGACTCGAACTGTTCGCCAATCTCAAATTCGAGCTGTTTTCAGCGGTGTTCGAGCCGTTCGGCGAACATGAACGATTTGAAAAAAATCCGGCTGTTCGAGGTTATGCTCGATAACTGTTCGTGCACCAAAATCATAACTGGATTTTTTCACAGTAATGCTGACAATCAATGTTAATACGCAGTTTGAGTGTACAGCGGGGTGGGGGGAGGGGCAGGGGATGGAACTCTGCATAAATAATGAAGATCTCCATTTTTTTTTCTCTTTCCCGCATTTACAGTGGGGAGGTGCAATCTGTCAGCCTATCAGCAGCGCACAAACGGAGCGAACTGCTTTTTTTCACACAAGCAAGGGCATGTGTCATTGGCTGTGTATGTCACATGTCCTTGCCCTATAAGACCCAGCCATTTTCCCCATCGCCACCATTTTCTCACTGCTGCAGCTGCGTGTTAGACGGCACCGCGGTTGCTGTGTGCGCTATACTTTGAGTGTTAATTTCAAGAAAATTTTCTCAGAAATATGCAGATAGTTTGGGAGTAGGGAATAGTTGTGATTGCAGTCCTTTTGAGGACTAGGTTACAGCATTTCCTACGACTTTTAGAAGGCAGGTCTGTGCTCTTAAATAGACAGCTTGGGAATAGGGACTAGTTGTAATTGCAGTTCTTTTGAGTACTAGGTTACAGCATTTCCTAGGACTTTTTGCCAGGCAGGTCTGTGCCAGTGCTGTGCAAGTGTTTTTCACAGCATTTGGCTAAATCTAGCTAAGCAAATCCTTTTTGGCCTCTTGCAGTGTGTGTTAGTCAGTGGAGTAGCGTATCTGTGTTGCAAGCTAGACCACCTGTGTATAGAATACAATTTTTTTTACTGCACCTAGCCAAGTAAAACCTTTTGGGCATAGCATCATTCTATTAGGCCATCTATACTAAGTTCCACCAGCTTGCAAATTACTAATAATTTTTATCTGCGTCTAGCTCGGAAAATAATTTTGGGCTTGTAGCAGTGTGTGGGACTTATTCTATTAGTCCATCTATACTAAGCTCCACCAGCTTGCAAATTACAAATAATTTTTTTCTGCATCTAGCTCGGAAAATAATTTTGGGCTTGTAGCAGTGTGTGGGACTTATTCTATTAGTCCATCTATACTAAGCTCCACCAGCTTGCAAATTACAAATAATTTTTAGCTACATCTAGCTCGGAAAATAATTTTTGGCATAGTAGTAGTGTGTGGTACTCTTTCTATTAGGCCATCTATACTAAGCTCCACCAGCTTTCAAATTACTAATAATTTTTAGCTGCATCTTGCCTGGAAAATAATTTTGGGCATAGTAGCGGTGTGTGGTACTCATTGTATTAGGCCATCTATACCAAGGTCCACCAGCTTTGAAATTAATAATAATTTTTAGCTGCATCTTGCCTGGAAAATAATTTTGGGCATAGTAGCAGTGTGTGGTACTCATTGTATTAGGCCATCTATACCAAGCTCCACCAGCTTTGAAATTAATAATAATATTTAGCTGCATCTTGCCTGGAAAATAATTTTGGGCATAGTAGTAGTGTGTGGTACTCATTGTATTTGGCCATCTATACCAAGCTCCACCAGCTTTGAAATTAATAATAATTTTAAGCTGTATCTTGCCTGTAAAATAATTTTGGGCATATTAGCAGTGTGTGGTACTCATTCTATTAGGCCATCTATACTAAGCTCCACCAGCTTTTAAATTACTAATAATTTTTAGCTGCATCTTGCCTGGAAAATAATTTTGGGCATAGTAGCAGTGTGTGGTACTCATTGTATTAGGCCATCTATACCAAGCTCCACCAGCTTTGAAATTAATAATAATTTTTAGCTGCATCTTGCCTGGAAAATAATTTTGGGCATATTAGCAGTGTGTGGTACTCATTCTATTAGGCCATATATACTAAGCTCCATCAGCTTTCAAATTACTAATAATTTTTAGCTGCATCTTGCCTTGAATATAATTTTGGGCATAGTAGTAGTGTGTGGTACTCATTGTATTTGGCCATCTATACCAAGCTCCACCAGCTTTGAAATTAATAATAATTTTAAGCTGTATCTTGCCTGTAAAATAATTTTGGGCATATTAGCAGTGTGTGGTACTCATTGTATTAGGCCATCTATACCAAGCTCCACCAGCTTTGAAATTAATAATAATTTTTAGCTGCATCTTGCATGTAAAATAATTTTGGGCATATTAGCAGTGTGTGGTACTCATTCTATTAGGCCATCTACACTAAGCTCCACCAGCTTTCAAATTACTAATAATTTTTAGCTGCATCTTGCCTGGAAAATAATTTTGGGCATAGTAGCAGTGTGAGGTACTCATTGTATTAGGCCATCTATACAAAGCTCCACCAGCTTTGAAATTAATAATAATTTTTAGCTGCCTCTAGCCCGGAAAATAATTTTTCTTCCCAATAGTGGTAGCAATAGAAATATGGGGCGCGAGCCTGGCTAACAAAAATATACGCTTCATAACAAAAAACACCAGCCTAGCGCACTGCATTAATAAGATGGCATCATCGTCTCTCCCAGTGCTAGGCCCACTACACCGGCTAGCATTCCTGTGCCTAATACACAATGTATGGGTCCGCGCTAGCCACGATGCTGAGGGGTCTAAAGCTGCTGCTAACGCTTTATCACAATTCAATTGGCAGATTTTCACAGAGCCCCTCCTCAACGCCCACCCATCAGGCAACAGTTGCCCACCCTCCCTATGGGATCTAGTGGTGAATAGTTGATGCCATTAATCAGAGCGTCAGTTGCCCCGTCGACGTGGCAAGCATACGGTAAGGCATGGGAAGAGTGGACATGACTAGTAGCAGGCAGACGGGTTGACCAATGTGAACAAGCCAGATTACAAGTCACCATAGAATTTCTCCACCAGTTAATGATGAGGGACATATCAGGGGCGTCAGCGCAGCGGTGTGTGACCGGAGTAGCATTTCACTTCCAACTACTGAATTGGGGAGATGTGACAAAGAGATTCATCATCAGACAATCCATAAAAGGGTGGAAAAGGGGTCAGCCAAGTAAGGAGTGTAGACGTCCCGTCCCGTGTCACTAAAACTGATTTCTCTCACATCATATCCCTAACACCATTAACATGACACTCACAATTTGAAGCAACACTACTGTCTACTGCATTTGCGATCGCCTTCTTCGGGGCGCTATGCATAAGTGAATTAGTCCCTCAATCCAAAATTACCACCAGTGGAGGCTTATTGCACCAGGACGTAGTCATAGCCAATAATGCAATACGTCTACGCATACACCAATCGAAAACGGTTCCAGCGGGCAGGGGCACTTGGGTACGTCTACAGCCCACAAATGGCACACTGAGTCGGGTAACAATAGTAAAAACATATATAACCATCAGATCACAAAGTAATTCTTCCTATCACACATTGATGGAATGCCATTATCAAGATACCAGTTCCAAGCTATATTTAATAAACGCATAACATCGGCAGGGAACCACCCCAAAGATTATGGGACACACTCATTCCACATAGGCGCGGCCACGGAAGCAGCAAGAGCAGGACTGTCAGAAACGGAAGTTCAGAGGATAGGGAGATGGCGATCCAGGTGTTTGGCGAAATACATAAGACCGGACTTGTTATCCTAACGTGGTTTGTTTCTTTTACAGGTGATGCTAAGCCAACAGTGTGGGTGATAGGCCACTCATATATATATTGGGCAGAAAAAAGGGCGAAAGTCCGCCCAGGCGGGAGGAAATTAGAGTTTCATAACACATATTTCCACTGGAGAGGTATTAGAGGCCTGCTATGGCCACAGGTACTAATGGAGGTAATCAAGGTAGGGAGAGAGGCAAGAAGTCCGGTCATTTTAGTTATACAGGCCGGGGGAAACGACCTAGGTCATCACAAGAGCGCATAACTAATGGCAATAATGAAACTAGACACTGAGCACTTCAGAGAATTTTTCACAAAACTAACTATAGTATGGTCATAGATTGTGCCGATAGCGGTATGGCAAGGTGCGCGAGACATCACGGCCATCAAATGGACAAGGCAGGTAATAAATATTCGGATGGCAAAATTTAGAAGAGACAGAGCCGGTGTAGTGATACGGCACCGACAACTGGAAGGAGATAAAGCAGGCCTCATACAGCCCGACGGTGTTCACTTAATGGATATTGGACTGGACATATTCCTGTCAGGACTCCAGGACGGAGTGGAACAAGCGTTAAGAGTGATGGATGGGGGTCAGAGTCCTGCATACGAGTATGCAGGATCCTCCGTGGCCTGGAAATAGAAAGGACATGTTGGAGAGTTACACTTGTTGGCCAACTTGCCGGAGTGGAGACCCAGGGAATGCTGCAACAAGCTGAATTATTTTAGAAATAAAATGCCTTTCTAATGGAATGAGTATAAAGAGTTAATAAAGCTGTGACCGATCCTCACCCATCCAGTTGTAAGAGTTACATTATTGTATTGTCAAGGAAAGGGGGGCGGTAGGGGGGCTGAGCATCTGGGTTTGGTTGGGGGTCCCCACAGTCTGCCTAGGCTAGATGCATTTAAAAATTCTTATTAGATACACAGGCGGGGCAGCTTGCTTCGCAGCTGGGCTACTACGCCCAAAGTATTGCCTAGGCTAGATGCAGTTAAAAATTCTACGCTGACTAGCAGACACTGAAGCTTTGGAGCAGACCTCTGAGTAAACAGCTCTTCAGACTCAACCATCTGTGTTACCCCAAGCCATAGTGTATGTAGTTTCTTACAGTTAAAAGGGGGGAGCGACACAACCCACCTGGAATTGACGATGCCAACGTCACGTAAAACACAGCAAGGGGACTCCAAAAAGAGTCTCCATTTTTTCCAAACTTGTGGCACAGACACCACTTAAGTGGCATCAATTGCCCCAGAGTTGCTTAAAACGGATGGTGAGGTGATTTTACCAAATCCTCAAGCTTTTAGCCTCCCCAGTATGACACAGGGGTAGAAAAGTCCTTGCGGATCCATGATTTGTTCATCTTTATGAACGTGAGTCTGTCTACATTCTCAGTGGACAGCCGCGTGCGCTCATCTGTCAGCACACCACCAGCAGCGCTGAACACACATTCAGAGAGAACGCTGGCTGCAGGGCATGACAAGATCTCCAAGGCGTGAGTGACGAGCTCCGGACATTTTTCCAGATTGGAATCCCAAAATGAGCAAGGGTACAGTGACACAGTCATGGCTTCGATGTTCACTTGGAGATACTCCTGTACCATCCTTTCTAGGTGTTGACTATGTGTTAGACTTCTTGTCTCCTGTGGCCTTGCAAAGGATGGTCTAAAAAAGTGGTGAAATGATTCCACAAAATAGCTGTTACCAGAAGATACTGTGTTACTGTTACAGTTTGAGTGATGAAGACTCGACAGTCCCACGCTTTGTAAGTTAGAACTGTGAGAGTCACTACGTGCACCACTGGTGTTTTGTGAAAAAGCACATGTAAGATTCTGCAACAGCCTCTGCTGATTAGAGATGAGCGTTGTTCTACTCGAACTGTTCACCAATCTCAAATTCGAGCTGTTTTGGGCGGTGTTCGAGCCGTTCGGCGAACACGAACAATTTGAGAAAAATTCGGCTGTTCGAGGTTATGTTCGATAACTGTTCGTGCACCAAAATCATAACTGGATTTTTTCTCAGTAATGATGAAAATTAATGTTAATACGCAGTTTGAGTGTACAGCGGGGTGGGGGGAGGGGCAGGGGATGGATCTCTGCAGGAACAATGAAGATCTCCATTTTTTTTTCTCTTTCCCGCATTTGCAGTGGGGAGGTGCAATCTGTCAGCCTATCAGCAGCGCACACACGGAGCGAAGTGCTTTTTTTCACACAAGCAAGGGCATGTGTGATTGGCAGTGTATGTCACATGTCCTTGCCCTATAAGACCAAGCCATTTTCCCCGTCGCCACCATTTTCTCACTGCTGCAGCTGCGTGTTAGACGGCACCGCTGTTGCTGTGTGCGCTATACCTTGTTAATTTCAAGCCAATTTTCGCACAAATTTACAGATAGCTTGGGAGTAGGGAATAGTTGTGATTGCAGTCCTTTTAAGGACTAGGTTACAGCATTTCCTACGACTTTTATCAGGGAGGTCTGTGCTCTTAAATAGATAGGTTGTGGGAGTAAAGACTAATTGTAATTGGAGTCCTTTTCAGGACTAGGTTACATGAGTTCCTATCAGTTTTTGCCAGGCAGGTCTGTGCCAGTGCTGTGCAAGTTTTTTTCACAGCATTTGGCTGAATCTAGCAAAGCTAATCCTTTTTGGCCTATTGCAGAGTGTGTTAGTCAGTGGAGTAGCCTATCTGTGTTGCAAGATATAACACCTGTGTATAGAATACCAATTTTTTTACTGCACCTAGTGAAGTAAAATCTTTTGGGCATAGCATCATTCTATTAGTCCATCTATACTGACCTCCATCAGGTTGCAAACTGAATATAATTTTTTTCTGCATCTAGCTCTGAAAAAATATTTGGGCTTCTAGCAGTGTGTGGGACTTGGTCTATTAGTCCATCTATACTGACCTCCATCAGGTTGCAAATTAAAAATATTTTTTTTCTTCATTTAGCTCTGAAAAAATATTTGGGCTTCTAGCAGTGTGTGGGACTTGTTCTATTAGTCCTTCTATACTGACCTCCAGCAGGTTGCAAATTGAATATAATTTTTTTCTGCATCTAGCTCTGAAAAAATAGTTGGGCTTCTAGCGGTGTGTGGGACTTGGTCTATTAGTCCATCTATACTGACCTCCATCAGGTTGCAAATTAAAAATAATTTTTTTCTGCATCTAGCTCTGAAAAAATATTTGGGCTTCTAGCAGTGTGTGGGACTTGGTCTATTAGTCCATCTATACTGACCTCCATCAGGTTGCAAATTAAAAATAATTTTTTTCTGCATCTAGCTCTGAAAAAATATTTGGGCTTCTAGCAGTGTGTGGGACTTGGTCTATTAGTCCATCTATACTGACCTCCATCAGGTTGCAAATTAAAAATAATTTTTTTCTGCATCTAGCTCTGAAAAAATATTTGGGCTTCTAGCAGTGTGTGGGACTTGGTCTATTAGTCCATCTATACTGACCTCCATCAGGTTGCAAATTAAAAATAATTTTTTTCTGCATCTAGCTCTGAAAAAATATTTGGGCTTCTAGCAGTGTGTGGGACTTGGTCTATTAGTCCATCTATACTGACCTCCGTCAGGTTGCAAATTAAAAATAATTTTTTTCTGCATCTAGCTCTGAAAAAATATTTGGGCTTCTAGCAGTGTGTGGGACTTGGTCTATTAGTCCATCTATACTGACCTCCATCAGGTTGCAAATTAAAAATAATTTTTTTCTGCATCTAGCTCTGAAAAAATATTTGGGCTTCTAGCGGTGTGTGGGACTTGGTCTATTAGTCCATCTATACTGACCTCCATCAGGTTGCAAATTAAAAATAATTTTTTTCTGCATCTAGCTCTGAAAAAATATTTGGGCTTCTAGCAGTGTGTGGGACTTGGTCTATTAGTCCATCTATACTGACCTCCATCAGGTTGCAAATTAAAAATAATTTTTTTCTTCATTTAGCTCTGAAAAAATATTTGGGCTTCTAGCAGTGTGTGGGACTTGTTCTATTAGTCCTTCTATACTGACCTCCAGCAGGTTGCAAATTGAATATAATTTTTTTCTGCATCTAGCTCTGAAAAAATAGTTGGGCTTCTAGCGGTGTGTGGGACTTGGTCTATTAGTCCATCTATACTGACCTCCATCAGGTTGCAAATTAAAAATAATTTTTTTCTGCATCTAGCTCTGAAAAAATATTTGGGCTTCTAGCAGTGTGTGGGACTTGGTCTATTAGTCCATCTATACTGACCTCCATCAGGTTGCAAATTAAAAATAATTTTTATCTGCATCTACAGTACCTCTGAAAAAATATTTGGGCTTCTAGCAGTGTGTGGGACTATTTGTATTAGTCCATCTATACTGACCTCCATCAGGTTGCAAATTCAAAATAATTTTTTTCTGCATCTAACCCAGCCAATAGTTTTGGCCTAATACCACAGTTTCGCCACTCAGCTCTGCTCGGTTACCATCCATTGTTTTTTTGTGCAAACAACTCCAGAGTTGTGAATTAGTTAACCACCAAAATGAGTGGAAAAAGGCCTGCTGCTGGTGGAAAGGGGAATAGGCGTGTTGGGAAGGGGAAAAAAGGTTGTGTCCGTGGGGTAGGTGTTAAAGCAACAGTAACATCTGCAGAAGAAAGACCATCTTCCAGCCAAACTAAAATGTCTACTTCTTTTAGCGGACAATGTGATAAGATCCCTTTCTTACGGCCACGCCAATCGCTACAAATTCCAGATGAGGCACAAAAACAGCAGGTGCTTCAATGGATATCAAGTGCTCCTTTAAGTGGGCTCTCCTCCACATCAACTTCAACATCACAAATACTCCAGTCCTCAAAGGTGTCACCCAAATCGCACTTGCTTCCTCACAGCTCCCAAATCTCCAGCTGCCCGTCTGAGTATGAGGTAGAACAGATGGTTGAGTCTGCAGAGCTGTTTACTCATACTATAGCCTGGGAATCAGAGGTCGACTCCAGCGCTTCTGTGAATCCAGACGAGGAAATGATCTGCACTGATGCCCAGAATCTTTATGAGTCGGATCCAGGACCAGACGCAGAAGGTTCTGACCATAATGTAGACCCTCATTCCCAAACTGTAACTCCTGTTGGTGGAGACAATGAGGAAGACGATGATAAGACTCAAATACCTGATTGGAGCGACAACTTTAGTTTTTTGTCAGGGCAGGAACAGGTTGGCTCTGAGGACGACGGGTGTGATAACGCACAGGGTGATGATGATGAGGTCGGAGATCCCACTTACTGTCAACCCACAGTCAGCCAAGAGATGAGGTCAGCAGAGGAGGTGGAGGAAGATGCTAGTGACGACGAGGTCAGGTTGCGCCTTCCTGGACAGAGACGTAGTACTGGAAGCACGTCAACAACTGCATCCTCAAACACAACTCTGCCTCTCACCACAAGTCGTGGTGGCTCTTCAGGTCGCATGGGTGCTAAGCCTTGCATAGCCTGGGCATTTTTTCAGATCGATAAAGATGACCCAACTCGTGTTATCTGTAACATTTGTCAGCAAAAGCTAAGTAGAGGCCAAAAAATACATAGTTTGAGTACTTCATGCATGAACCGGCACATGGACATGAAGCATAAGTTGCAGTGGGAAGCTCAGTGTGCTACAATGCGGCCTAGCCGGCCGGGCCAATCACCGTCTGCCATATCTTGTGCATCCGCGGCCTCTTCATCCTCTGTGACTGGGGGGACAGCAGTCACACCTGTTTTGGGGCGCAGACCTGCCACCTCTTTACCCGCAACAGCCAGCGTGATTGGCAGGTCATCATTTTCTTTGGAGGTGGTAACACCAGCTGGTGTTGAGCGCTGTCCGACATCGATAGCACCACCTTTGGATCAAGGCAACCTAACATGTCCGCCTGCATCTTCCTCACAGACCGGCAGTTTGCCGGGGACACCCTTATCAACCCCGTCTAAGCACAATAGCCAGCCCTCGGTCCCTCAGATGTGGACAAGTAAAAGACCATTTCCTCCTAGCCATGAGAAAGCTAAGAGGTTGAATTTCACCATCTGCAAGCTCTTGGCTACAGAAATGCTGCCTTTCCGCCTGGTGGACACAGAGGATTTTCGAGACCTTATGTCCGTCGCAGTGCCCCAGTACCAGATGCCCAGTCGGCACTACTTCTCAAAGAAAGGTGTGCCTGCGCTCCACCAGCATGTCGCACACAACATCACCGCTTCTTTGAGAAACTCTGTGTGTGACAGGGTGCATTTCACCACAGACACTTGGACGAGTAGGCATGGACAGGGGCGTTACATGTCGCTGACTGGGCACTGGGTAACTATGGTGACAGCAGGACAAGGGGCTGCTGTCCAAGTCTTGCCATCCCCACGAGTTGTGCGTCAATCCTCTTTATGTCAAAGTTCCTCCACTGCTTCTGCCTCCTCAACCTCCTCTCGGTCTTCCACCTGCACCCAAAGCCTGTCTGGTCATGCCACAAGCTTTCTAACTGCGCAGAAGGGATCCTGCACACCTCCTTACTATGCTGGCAGTAGGGCTCAACGTCATCAGGCGGTTTTTACATTGAAATGTCTGGGAAATGTGAGTCACACAGCTGAGGAGTTGTGGTCAGCTCTGGAGAACCAATTTCATGAATGGTTGTCTCCACTGGACCTGAAACCAGGGAAGGCCGTGTGCGACAATGCTGCAAACCTGGGTGCGGCCCTTCGCCGGGGCAATGTCACACACGTGCCTTGTATGGCTCACGTGTTGAACCTGGTTGTCCAGCAATTTTTAGCCCACTATCCCAGACTAGATGGCCTTCTGCAGAGGGCACGGTCGCTGTGTGCTCACTTCCGCCGTTCGCATCCCGCAGCTCAGCGACTTACATCTCTACAGAAGTCGTTGGGCCTGCCACTTCACCGGCTAAAATGCGATGTGCCTACCCGGTGGAATTCAACTCTGCACATGTTGCAGCGACTGTGGCAGCACCGACAAGCCCTGGTGCAATACGTTCTGACGTATAGCCTGGGCCAACGAGATTCAGAGGTGGGGCAAATCACGCTGGAGGAGTGGTCTCAGATCAGGGACCTATGCACCCTTCTGCACAGTTTTGAAATGGCGACGAAGATGTTTAGTGCTGACGATGCCATTATCAGCATGACTATTCCGGTGATTTACATGCTGGAGCACATGTTAAACAGAATTCGGAGTCAGGTGGTGGCACAAGAGGAGGTGGAGGAAGTAGAGGAGGAGGAGTTGTATGCGGAAGGGCTAACATCTGCAAGGTCCAGACGGTCGGCAGCACCAAGGCGGCAGGCATGTGAGGGTGGGGGAGATGGTTTTACCAGGGCGCATGGTAGCAGCCAAACTAGTGAGGAAGGTGCAGGAGCCCAGGAAGAAGTGGAGGACGAACTGATGGAAGACTCATCAGATGAGGGAGACCTTGATCACATTTCTGTTGTGCGAGGTTGGGGGGAGAGGACAGAGGAAGGAAGCATGATTGTTACCTCGCCACCAACACAACAGGGACTTGGTGCTCCTGGATGCGCAACACACATGAGTGCCTTCTTGCTGCACTACCTGCAACATGACCCTCGAATTGTGAGAATTAGAAATAATCCTGACTACTGGGTTGCCACACTGTTAGATCCCCGGTACAAAAGTAAATTTGCAGAAATTATTCCTGCCATAGAAAGGGATGCACGCATGCAGGAGTATCAGCAGAGACTGTTGCAGAATCTTACATGTGCTTTTCCACAAAATACCAGTGGTGCACGTAGTGAATCTCACAGTTCCAACTTGCCAACCGTGGGACCGTCAAGTGTTCAGCACTCAAACCGTAACAGAACCACAGTATCTGCTGGTAACATCAATTTTGCGGAATCATTTCACCACTTTTTTAGCCCATCCTTTGCAAGGCCACAGGAGACAAGAAGTCTGACACATAGTCAACGCCTAGAGACGATGGTACAGGAGTATCTCCAAGTAAACATTGAAGCCACGACTGTGTCACTGGACCCTTGCTCTTTTTGGGCTTCCAATCTGGATAAATGGCCAGAGCTAGCCACTTACGCCTTGGAGATCTTGTCATGCCCCGCAGCCAGCGTTCTGTCTGAACGTGTGTTCAGCGCTGCTGGTGGTGTGCTGACAGATAAGCGCACGCGGCTCTCCACTGATAATGTAGACAGACTCACGTTCATAAAGATGAACAAATCATGGATCCGAAACGACTTTTCTACCCCTGTGTCATCCTGGGGAGAGTAAAAGCTTAATGATTGGTTAAAATCACCCTACCAACCGTTTTAAGCTTTCAAATTACTAATCATGTTTATCTGTATCTTGACTGGAAAATAATTTGGGCTTTGTAGCAGTGTGCAGCACTGATCCTATTAGGCCATCTATACTAAAGCTTCACCAGATTTAAAATTAAAAATAATTTTTAGCTGCATCTAGCCCGGAAAATAATTTTGGGGCTCCGAGATGCGCAAGGCACATAAGTGCCTTCTTGCTGCACTACCTGCAGCATGACCCTCATATTGTCAGAATTCGAAGTAATCATGACTACTGGGTTGCCACACTCTTAGATCCCCCAAACTTTTCGATCAACCTTTTCATTTTAATAAAGACCAAAAAAATGGTCATTTTTGAAATTATAAGCATTAGCAGGTTGTTAGAAACTGAAATCAAACAGTTTTCAACTCAAAACTTTATTCTAGGTGATGTTACATTTTCACATAGGACCCCTTGTTCGAAAGGAGCTTCTGAACTCTCTCGTCCATTGAATTTGTCAGGTTTTGGATGGTTTCTGCTTCAATTGTTTTGCATGAGGACAGAATACCCTCCCAGAGCTGTTGCTTAGATGTGAACTGCCTCCCGCCATCATAGACACTCCTTTTAATGATGCTCCAAAGGTTCTGAATGGGGTAGAGGTCAGGGGAGCATGGGGGTCACACCATAAGTTTGTCCCCTTTTATGCCCATATCAGCCAGAGATGCAGATGTTTTATGTGCAGCATGAGATGGTGCATTATCATGCAGAAAAATGATCTTGCTGTGAAATACACGGTTCTTCTTCTTGAACCATGGCAGGAAGTGCTGTTTGAGAAAATCCACATACATTATGGAGTTCATCTTTAGCGCCTTCAGGGATCCTAAAGGGGCCGACAATCTCTCTCCCCATGATTCCAGCCCAAAACATTACTCCACCTCCTCCTTGTTGGCGCTGTAGCCGTATTTGCGTGGGGTGTCCATCAACCAAAACAGTTTTGAAATAAGTCTTCATGTAATGTTTGGCCCACTGGAGCCGTTTCTGCTTGTGTGAAGTGGATAGAGGAGGTCGACAGGATGGCGCATGCACAGCTGCAAACCTCTGAAGGACCCTGCATCTTGTTGTTCGGGGGACGTTGGAGGCACAAGCAGCTTCAAAAACTTGTCTGCTGCTATGACAAGGCTTTTTTGCCGCTGCTCTTTCAACCTGACGTAATTGCCTGTAGGAAAGAGTCCTCAATTTTCCCTTATCAGCACGCACACGTGTGTACTGTGAATCAGCTACATACTTCTTGATTGCCAAGACACTTCATCCTGATCATCGCACAATGTTGATTGTAGTCATGCCTTGACCTAAACACTCCACAATTTGTTGCTTCTCAGCAGCCGACACATCCTTTTTCTTTCCCATTTTGGCAGAAAATGTAGGCTGCTTAATAATGTGAGAGAGCCTTCTTAAGTAGTCTTGCCTTTCATTGGACACACCTGCCAAACTAATTAGCACAGGTGTCTGCAATTGCTTACAGTGATATAAAGAGCCCTGACACACATCACCATCAATGAGTTTAACTGACAAACAAACAAATTCTTCCCTTATCACTCCTAAACACTTTTTGTATAATAATTTGGAACGCAGTGTACATGTGCTTTTCCACAAAACACCAGTGGTTCACGTAGTGAATCTTACAGTTCTAACTTGCCAACCGTGGTCTGTATGGAGTTGTTCAATAAAGGGCCCAAAATTAAGATAACATAGATGGGAGAGGTCTCTATGAATAGGAATTCCTAAGTATTTGATACCCTGTGAGGGCCAGGCAAAGGGAAAGTTGGACTGGATGGAATCCTATATGGATTTGGGGAGGGAGACATCGAGGGCCTCAGACTTCGCTGCATTGATTTTAAAATTTTACCATGTAACAAAGTGATCTATTTCAGCCATAACAGCATGGATGGATATATGTGATTGAGTGATATATACTAGGACATCATCAGCAAATAGAGAGCACTTGTACTCGGTGCCTCCCACCTCAATCCACCTAATATTGGGGTTATGGCGAATTGATGAGAGCAGGTGCTCCGTCACTAGGATGTATAAGAGAGGGGACAGAGGACATCACTGCCTTGTCCCATTGGTGATTGTGAAAGGTGATGAAAATGTTCTGACGCACCCCCTGGGCCTTGGGACACCCGGAGCCGGACCCTTTTTGGTGGATGCTGGTGGTTGTAGTCTTCGTGGCGGCGACCCAGTTCCGTGGCTCAGGGCGGTCAAACCAGTGGCGGAACTATTTATGTGGTTTTCATGTTTAAATGTCCGACTACGCCACCCGTGGATTGCGGTCAGAGTGAACCGCCGCTACAGGGCAGACCACTGAGGCTGGTGTTGTGGGTGCAGCAGAGCGTAGCATAACTCCCCATGGGAGGAGTATAGCCTCAGGGCAGTGTATGCGGAGGATGGGGGTGATGGTGCAGGGCAGCAGCAGTAATGACACGGAGTCAGTGATGCAGTTCAGGGCCTTTACTCACAGTTCTTATTATCCAGACCACGTCTGCAGGTAACGGCTGCCCACGTCGTACTGTGCTCACCAGGTGAGGGGCTCAGACAACTCCCAGATAACTTTGGAGCACTTCACAGGACCCCATTTGTGTGTCCTTTGTCTGGCCTTTCTTACCAACACTTCTGTCCGGCTGCCTCGGGCCTCCTCTTGGTAAACTTGGCGCCAGTTTCCCTGACCCTATGTGGTGCCTTCCTAGCGGGTGTAGCGAGGGGCTGCGCCACATAAAATGTCAGAGCCTCCGGTTTCTAGCTGAGGGTCGTTTCCTGCCTCCACTAGTTCGGGGACCGGTCTCCCCCTTTGGCCTGACCCCTCCACGCAGGTGGATTCGGGTGTGCGGTGGCGACTCGCCCGTCCGCACCCCTGGGATCCCTTCATTCCTCGTTCCTGGAGCCTTCTCCGCTCCTCTTCCTTCCTTCTCCCTCTTCCAGGCCTGGGCCTCTGTTACTAGGCCCGCCTCCGGAGCAGAGCTCATGCAGAGCCCCTGCTCCCTGCCACTTCTGCTCAGACTTCTCTGCACTGAACTAAGATGGTGCCCACCTTTTATACTCCCTTCTCAATGCACCCAGGAACTGCTTCCTCCCTGCTCCTGCACTACAGGGTTCCCCTTCCTCAGTGTTCCCTTCCCCCACTCCAGCCAGGGACAGGGACTGTCGTGCCCATCTCAGGGGCATATTGGTCGCCCTGCCCCACGGCAATGTGGTGTAATACATGCAGGTGTCGGGTCCTGATCCACACTCCATCCTTACCTGAGAGTGAGATATCACACCTCTGGGTGAGGTGCAATACGTCTGTAGCAACCGAGCCCTCAGGGTGCTACAGTTCCATTTATCTTCAGCCTAGGTGACGTATTGCGATACAGGGCCGTGATTTTGGCTATAAAAGGGTCCCCTAGACCCCTACCCCAAGCTTTTTAAGAGAATCATATATGGCGTGCCAGGAGACTCTATGGAATGCTTTCTCAGCATCCAACGAGAGTATCTAATTACAAATTTTTAACTGCATCTAGCCCAGGAAATACTTTGTGCCTAGTAGCAGTATCTGCTAGTGAGCGGATTATCCCGGCTGTTAAGCAAGCTGCACCACCTGTAGTTTAGACACTTAATTTTTTCAAAGGAAATGCTTCGGGACCATGGGATACTTAGTGAAGAGCATCAGGAGGCACCCCAAGGCATAGGGGCTGGGACTGGCAGTAGGATGCCTTGCGGTGGACAGCCGAGCTCGATCCTTATAAAAGCTTTTTATCTGCAGCAGCTTTAGTGGACGCTACTGGAGCTGGAATTACCGCGGCTGCTGGCATGAGACTTGCCCTCCAATAGATCCTTGTAAATGGATTTAAAGTGTATTCATTCAAATTAGAGAGACAATTTAAATTAAAAAGCTTAGAGCTGCCTCCACCACAGGGGGGCTCGCTCGACCCAGCAGCGGACAGGCACCAGTATTGGGAGAGGGGGGCTGGCCGTCAGGGTTCACCGCGGCTCTGGCACAAACCCGGCGACACGGAGGTGGCACGGGCAGGAGCGGACTGGCCGTGTCGGCTTCTCACTTTTTGGATTTTAGAAGGGCATGACATGCCTATATCTGTGTCTCCCCCTCCTTTTACTCCTCCACCTCTTTTATTTTCGCATGACTATATGTACTTGTCACTTTTCCATGTGTTAGTTATGTCTTCTGAGCAGTTTGTCAGCTTTTGGACACCTTTGAAGGTGTTTTCTATGTGTTTCTATGTGTTTTTGTTTGCCTGCCATTGGTTTTAACGGTGTTCGAAGGTGTTCGACGAACAGTTCGACGAACAGTTCGGCGAACACACGGGTGTTCGACGAACCGAACCGAACTCGAACACTACGGGGGTGGCTCAACACTACTGCTGATACTCCTGCATGCGTGAATCCCTTTCTATGGCAGGAATTATTTCGGCAAATTTACTTTTGTACCGGGGATCTAAGAGTGTGGCAACCCAGTAGTCGGGATTACCTTGAATTCTGACAATCCAAGGGTCATGTTGCAGGTAGTGCAGCAAGAAGGCACTCATGTGTCTTGCGCATCCATGAGGACCAAGTCCTTGTTGTGTTGGTAGCGAGGTAAGAATCATGCTTCCTTCCTCTGCCCTCTCCCCCCAACCTCACACAACAGAAATGTGATCAAGGTCTCCCTCATCTGATGAGTCTTACATGCCATCGCCAGTTCGTCCTCCACTTCTTCCTCGGCTCCTGCACCTTCCTCAACAGTTTGGCTGCTACCATGCGCCCTGGTTAATCCCTCTCCCCCACCCTCCCATGCCTGCCGCCTTGGTGCTGCCGACCGTCTGGACCTTGGAGATGTTATCCCTTCCGCATATGACTCCTCCTCTACGTCCTCCACCTCCTCTTGTCCCATCACCTGACTCTGAATTCTGTTTAATGTGTGCTCCAGCATGTAAATCACAGGAATAGTCATGCTGATAATGGCATCGTCAGCACTAAACATCTTCGTCACCATTTCAAAACTGTGCAAAAGGGTGTGTGGAGCCCCTGAGGGTTCAGTCACCACAGAGGTACTGCATCTCACCCAGAGGTGTTGTATCTCACCCTCAGGTAAGGAAGGAGTATGGCTCGGGACCCTAACACTTGCATCCAACACATACCCGCAGTGGGGGTAGGGCGAGATTGCTCCTAAGGGAGAGCACAGTCCCAGGTCCCTAGCTGGCGGGAGGGTTCTATGTAGTGGGTGTGGGTGGAGAAAGCAGATTAGGGGAGCACATGACAGGGAGAGTATAAATAGGAAGCCATCTTAGAAAGAGCAAGCCAGTCAGAGGAGGAGAAGTGACAGGAGCAGAGGCTCTGCATGAGCTCTGCTCCGGAGGCGGACCTAGCCTGGGAGGCCCAGGACTGAAGTAGAGAAGAGAGGAGTGGGAGCAGGAAGGCTCCAGGAACCGAAGGGACCCTAGGTTTATGGGATGTGCAGAAGGCCACCCGTACGCCCGCTGCTACCAGGAGGTAGAGGGGTCAGGCCAGATAAGGGGAACCGGTCCCTCAACTAGTGGAGAAACAGCAAGGCTCAACTAGAAACTGGAGGGTGCAGCATTTCATGTACTGCAGGCCAAAGTCCACACCAGTCTCACTAAGAAGGTAGCCACATAGGACCCAGGGGACGGAACACACGTCGCCCGTTAAGGCCCGAGGATACCGGATAGTAGTGTCACTGGGTGTGAGGTGCAGGGAGAAGGCCAGAGAAAGGACAAACAGAAGGTGGTCCTGCTAAGTACTCCGGAGCTATCTGGGGGTGGACTGAGCCCCTCACTGAGTACGCACAGCACGACGGGGGAGATTGCTCTGGTACTTGTAATCTGGACTGCAACAACTGTGAGTAAAGATCTTGGGACTGCATCATACGGACTCTGTGTTCATTACTGACTCCCTGCACTACAACCACCATGATCCACCCACACTGCCCTGAAGCTACACTCTTCCAGTGGGGAATAATAATACCATTGCTGCAAAACCACCAGCTTCAGAGGACTGTTCCGCAGCAGCGGCCGGCTCCTTTGGCCGCACTCCACAGGTGGCATAGTTGAGCATTATAAAACCCATATATACAAATTACCCTTGGATTGACCGCCCTGGGTCACGGACCGGGTCACCGCCACAGTGACTACAACCCCGAGCGTCTACTGGCCTGGCTTCGGGTACCTCATGGCCCAGGAGGCACGTCAACTTAATAGGTCCCTGATCTGAGACCACTCCTGCAGCGTGATTTGCCCCACCTCTGGATCTCGTTGGCCCAGGCTATACGTCAGAACGTATTGCACCAGGGCTTGTCGGTGCTGCCACAGTCGCTGCAACATGTGCAGAGTTGAATTCCACTGTGTCGGCACATCGCATTTCAGCCGGTGAACTGGCAGGCCCAACGACTTCTGTAGAGATGTAAGTCGTTGAGCTGCGGGATGCGAACAGCGGAAGTGAGCACACAGCAACGGTGCCCTCTGCAGAAGGCCATCTAGTCCGGGATAGTGGGCTAAAAATTGCTGGACAACCAGGTTCAACACGTGAGCCATACAAGGCACAAGTGTGACATTGCCCCGGTGAAGGGCCGCACCCAGGTTTGCAGCATTGTCGCACACGACCTTCCCTGATTGCAGGTCCAGTGGAGACAGCCATTCATGAAACTGGGTTTCCAGAGCTGACCACAACTCCTCAGCTGTGTGACTCACATTTCCCAGACATTTCAAAGTAAACACCGCCTGATGCCGTTGAGCCCTGCTGCCAGCATAGTAAGGAGGTGTGCAGGATTCCTTCTGCACAGTTAGAAAGCGGGTGGCATTACCAGACAGACTTTGGGTGCAGGTGGAGGACCGAGAGGAGGTTGAGGAGGCAGAAGCAGTGGAGGAACTTCTAGATAAAGAGGATTGATGTACAACTCGTGGGGACGGCAAGACTTGGACAGCAGCCCCTTGTCCTGCTGTCACCATAGTTACCCAGTGCCCAGTCAGTGACATGTAACGCCCCTGTCCATGCCTACTCGTCCAAGTGTCTGTGGTGAAATGCACCCTGTGACACACAGAGTTTCTCAAAGAAGCGGTGATGTTGTGTGCGACATGCTGGTGTAGCGCAGGCACACCTTTCTTTGAGAAGTAGTGCCGACTGGGCATCTGGTACAGGGGCACTGCGACAGACATAAGGTCTCGAAAATCCTCTGTGTCCACCAGGTGGAAAGGCAGCACTTCTGTAGCCAACAGCTTGCAGATGGTGAAATTCAACCTCTTAGCTTTGTCATGGCTAGGAGGAAATGGTCTTTTACTTGTCCACATCTGAGGGACCGAGGGCTGGCTGTTGTGCTTAGACGGGGTTGAGTAGGGAGTCCCCGGCAAACTGCCGGTCTGTGAGGAAGATGCAGGCAGAAAACTTAGGTTGCCTTGATCCAAAGGTGGTGCTCTTGATGTCGGAGAGCGCTCAACACCAGCTGGTGTTTCCACTTCCAAATGAAATGATGACCTGCCAATCACACTGGCTGTTGCGGGTAAAGATGTGGCAGGTCTGCGTCCAAAAACATGTGTGACTGCTGTCTCCCCAGTCACAGAGGATGAAGAGGCCGCGGATGCACAAGATGGGGCAGACGGTGGTTGGCCCCGCCCGCTAGGCCGCATTGTAGCACAGTGAGCTTCCCACTGCAACTTATGCTTCATATCCATGTGACGGTTCATGCATGAAGTACTCAAACTATGGATTTTTTGGCCTCTACTTAGCTTTTCGTGACAAATATTACAGATAACACGAATTGGGTCATCCTTATCGATCTGAAAAAATGCCCAGGCTATGCAAGGCTTAGAGTTCATGCGACCTGAAGAGCCACTACGACTTGTGGTCAGAGGCAGAGTTGTGGTTGAGGATGCAGTTGGTGACGTGCTTCCAGTACTCCGTCTCTGTCTAGGAAGGCGCAACCTAACCTCGTCGTCAATAGCATCTGTGATGCCCAGCTGCGCTTGGTATCACAGATCCTAGAAGAGTGCATTGATGGAATCCTCCACAAGAGGCCCCCATAAACATTCACACATCTCCACCTTACACCTCAGACCAGCAGAGGGAGCCCGTTAGGGATATAAATAGGGAAGGTGGAGCTAGGCAGTTCAGTTCCTCTGATGAGTTCCTGCAGTAGAGAAGCCTAAGAGATGTCAGTCTGCAGTGGAGCTCAGTCTTGTCTAGAGAACTCAGTTAATAGTTCAGCAGTGGAGCACGAGGCTCCTGCTAGCTAGATTCAGGGAGCCCAGTTAGAGCTTAAGGTGTGCCGGCGCCATAAGATTGGTGAAGCGCGGCAAGCTGCCGTTAGTGTGTATAGCCTAGCGAGGGCACGAGTAGGCCGAAGGCGAGTGGAGAGTTAGTATATAGGGGGCAGAGGAGCTTAACCAGCTCACCCCGAAGCATTTACCGGACACCAGATCCGAGCTTACCGGGATCTCTATGACCCAGTAAGGCATAACCGGAATCCCTGGAGAACTACAAGTCCCAGGATCGCTAAGGAGCTGATACATAACAGAGCCAGGAGACGCTTAGGCCCTGCATACTGGGAGCGTGAACTCCAAGACAAGGCCCTACCACAAGGTCAGCCAGCGCAGGACAGAGACAAAGTTAGGCCTAGCTCCAGGCAGGTCAGAAACTTACTACGCAGAGGCAAGAAACAAGAGGCCCTACACCCGCTCATTGGGGAGCATCCTGATATGCACCCTTCACCCTACAGTGCTCCGGGATGTGGCTGAATTTCCATCAGCAAAAGGTACTGAAGTGACTACCGTGTCCGTTCCCATTCTTGCTCTGACCCAGCTGGGTCTCGCCTGTCCTGCATTCCCCCTGCATACGCTGCCCTGAGGCCTAGCTCCATCTGTGGGGAGCTATATCATCGAGCTGCCTTATCACCGGCCTCAGTGGACTGCTACAGCGCTGGTGCTTCTCACCAGATACCACAGGTGGCGTCACAAACTCTTATAAAATTAACAATTATCCACACTTTTAAAGAGTGACCCCAGGGTATGGGCCCAGGAGCCGACCACTGCGACATCCCCAAGGCCAGGCAAAGGCCCGGGTACCGAGTCATCCCCATCCCCTGGGCTAGTCACATCTTCCTCCACCTCCTCTGCTGACCTCATCGACTGGCTGACTGTGGGTTGACAGTAAGTGGGATCTCCAACCTCGTCATCATCACCCTGTGTGTTCTCACACCCATCGTCCTCAGAGCCAACCTCTTCCTGCCCTGACCGAAAAGTCAAGTTGTCGCTCCAATCACGTATTTGAGTCTCATCATCGTCTCCACCAACAGGAGTTACAGTTTGGGAACGAGGGTCTACATTATGCTCAGAACCTTCTTCATCTGGTCCTGGATCCGACTCATAAAGATTCTGGGCATCAGTGCAGATCATTTCCTCGTCTGGATTAACAGAAGCTCTGGAGCAGACCTCCGTTTCCCAGGCTATAGTTTGAGTAAACAGCTGTGCAGACTCAACCATCTGTGTTACCCCATACTCAGATGGACAGCTGGAGACTTGGGAGCTGTGAGGAAGCAAGTGCGATTGGGGTGACACCTCTGAGGACTGGAGTATTTGTGATGTTGAAATTGAGGTGGAGGAGAGCCCACTTGAAGGAGCACTTTATATCCGCTGAAGCACCTGCTGTTTTTGTGCCTCATCTGGAATTTGTAGCGATGGGTGTGTCCGCAAGAAAGGGATCATATCACATTGTCCACGAAAAGAAGTAGACATCATAGTTTGGCTGGAAGATGGTCTTTCTTCTGCAGATGTTACTCCCCCCCCCCCACCGCGGGGTGCTCGACCCACCAGCGGACAGGCACCAGTTTTGGGAGAGGGAGGCTGGCCGTCAGGGTCCACCGCAGCTCTGACACAAACCCGGCAACACGGAGGTCGCACGGGCAGGAACGGACTGGCCGTGTCGGCTTCGCACTCCAGCGTAGTCCCTCTGCCCGCTCGTGCCCGTAACCTCAAAGGGATGCGCAAGCGGCTTTTCTTCCCAGGGCTGTTCCCCGCCCAGCAGGAACATGGGGGAGCTCAGGTCGGCCTTCCACTGTACTCCCTTACCTCCCTCGCCCTCTTTCCTTCTTCCGTTCTCCATCTAACCCCTCGGCTCTGTGGTGTCCGCTCTCCCTCCAGCTCTCTCCTTCTCACAGGTGGACTACCGCGTGTATTCACACTGTGGCGAATCTTTTGGGCCCAGGCATAAGAAGTTGTCGAGGTAATGGATAATATGTGCCCCCTTAGAAACGTCCATTACAACCCATTCGAGGAAGCAACTAAATGCCTCAAATAGTGGGCAGGATCTGGACCACCCCATGGGCAAACAGTGATCTATATAGTATGCTCCTTCCCAGAAGCAGCCCAATATGTGGACACTATTCGGAGGTACAGGTAGTAAGTAACCGGAATGCTGCATCAATGTCTGTTTTGGCCATTAGGGTGACCCTTTCCAACTTCTTGATCCACCTGATTGCCTTGTCAAAGGATGTACAGAATATACTACTGTACTTGGTCCCGCGTCGATGTTGTCATTTACGGACCTGCCCCTTGGATATGACAAATGGTGGATTAGCCCGAATGTATTGGGTTCCGTTTTTGGCACAACTCACAACGGGGATACCACTACGTCTTGTAAGGAAAGTGTTCTGAATGGAACCGCCATTCTACCTAAAGATATTTCTTTTTTTTATTTTCTTGTCACGACGTCTGGGTGTTGGTAGGCTGATTTTAGATTTTTACTCCAGCCTTTCTTGATTTTAGAAGGGCATGACATGCCTATATCTGTGTCTCCCCCTCCTTTTACTCTGCCACCTTTTTTCTTTTCGCATGACTATATGTACTTGTCACTTTTCCATGTGTTAGTTGTGTCTTCTGAGCAGTTTTTCACCTTTTGGACACCTTTGAAGTGTTTCCTATGTGTTTCTATGTGTTTTTATTTGCCTGCCAGTGGTTTTAACGGTGTTCGAAGGAGTTCGACGAACAGTTCGATGAATAGTTTGGCGAACATACGAGTGTTCGACGAACCGAACCGAACTCGAACACTACGGGAGTGGCTCAACACTATCAATGATCTGAAAAGAGCTGGGACCACAGTCTCAAACATTACCATTAGTAACACACTACGCCGCCATGGATTAAAATCCTGCAGGGCACGCAAGGTCCCCCTGTTCAAGCCAGAATATATCCAGGCCCCTTTGAAGATTGCCAATAACCATCTGGATGATCCAAAGGAGGCATGGGAGAAGGTCATATAGTCAAATGGGACCAAAACAGAACTTTTTGGCATAAACTCCACTCGCCATGTTTGGAATAGGAAGAAGGATGAGTACAACCCCAAGAACACCATCCCAACTGTGATGCAGGGTGGGGGAGACATCATACTTTGGGGGTGGTTTTCTTCAAAGGGGACAGGATGACTGCACCGTATTAAAAAAAAAGGATGAATGGGGTCATGTACCGCAAGATTTTGGCCAACCTCCTTCCCACAGTAAGAGCACTGAAGATGGGTTGTGGCTGGGTCTTATAGCATGACAATGACCCGAAACACACAGCGAGGGCAACTAAGGAGTCGCTCTGTAAGAATCATTTCAAGGTCCTGGAATGGCCTAGCCAGTCTCCAAACCTGAACCAAAAAGAAAATCTTTGGAGGGAGCTGAAGCTCAATGTTGCCCAGCGACAGGCTGAAACCTGAGAGATCTGGAGAAGATCTGTGTAGAGGAGTGGGCCAAAATCCTTGCTTCAGTGTGTGCAAACTTTGTCAAGAAATACAGGAAATTTCTGACCTCTGTAATTGCAAACAAAGGTTTCTGTACCAAATATTAAGTTGTGTTTTTTATTGTATCAAATACTTATTTAATGCAATAAAATGCAAATTAATTATGTAAAAATCATAAAAAGTGATTTTCTAGATTTTTTTTAAGATTCTGTCTCTCACAGTTGAAGTGTACCTATGAGAAAGATTACAGACCTCTCCATTCTCTGTAGGTGGGAAAACTTGCAAAATCGGCAGTGTACTCAAATACTTATTTTCCTGACTGTATTTGATAAAATAATGACTTGCTTTGTGTTATTAATGTCCCAGCCTATGATAGATGGAGTGTGTTCTAAGGTGCCACGATAGTAACAGAAATATTTTGTTTAATGGTGTCGTTGATTAATAAAGATTAGTGATGAGTAAGCACTAAAATGCGCGAGTGATCGGTATTCAAATCGAGCAGGCTCAGACGGGCTAGACTTGAGTACCGAGTATAATGGAAGTCAATGGGAAACTCAAGCATTTTTCCAGAAGACCCTAACAGGAGGGCTGAGGGGCAGGAAAATTGCCGAAATGGATGGAAATGGCACTTAAATGTAATGGGAATAGCATGGCTAAGACCGCTGGAAGCATCTCTGACTCCAAAGTTGCTACTGGGAACAATGTTGTCAGAGTATTACTCCACTGACAGAAAAACATACAAAACTGAATATAAAATGGATTTTACAAGAAAAAATGTTTCCCGTATAATGACTTGCATATAAGGCAAAATTAAAAAGAGAAAATAAAAACGATATACAGTTTGTGTCCTGAGGAATGAGTCTGGAATGACTTTGAAATGCGTTGCCTAAACAGCCTGAAATAAAAAATCCTGTACTATACTTCCATTTGGAGCTTCATTGCATACCAGCAATGCAGATAAACCACAATTGGTTCCATTTTTTCCTCTTTGCTGGTCAGAAGACATGTGGATCTGCAGCAGCTGCTTTCATGCATATTCATGGTTGTGTATCACACAACCTTATCAGGTTAACATATCACTTATTTGCATAATTGTTATTCTCAGATAAGACCCTATTTGAACTTTTTGCTCCTAGTTTCTATTATACCTATATAATAGTAAGTGACACAAAATCATACCCTCAACACACCTGTCAGTACAAAGCTAATGTGTCGGACCCCGTTAACTCATGTTGCAACCAGCAATAGACAGTGAAGTAACAGAAGCTATTGGAGGCAAACAGCACAACATTTTTAATGTAACCCAGTTACAAAGATAAACTTTAGCTTCAATTGCATGCATTTAAGGAAAAAAAAATGTTCTCAAAGGTGAACAACCCCTTTAAACTCTATAGTAGAGAAAGAGAGGATTTCGCTGACCATAAGAGCTTACACTCTATAGAATAGAAAGACTTACCCAGTGACTCTGAAGATGGAAAATGGCCCTGCCATACAAAATGCGCTCCATTACGAACCGTTTATCTGTGATGGTGCAGATTCAGGCCCGCTAAAAAAGGTATGATAATCCGTAAGATGTCATATCTGCAGGGCATTAAGGGCAGTCCTGCGCGTCCACACAGAAAGAGGTTTGCCTGCTCTCTGATGCTTCATCAGTTTAGGAAATGGTTCTAAGCAACTTTTTTCTTGCAAAACATGAACAAATATCAAAATGTTCCAATTCGCGTGAAACACGAAATTTCAAGAAATTTGACTCAAACTCGATCCTCTGGGGATCAATCTGCTAATCTCTAGATTTGGCACTTATGATTGGTTATTAGACTAATGAAACAGTTGAAAAACCTTATCAATTTTTAATTTTTATTAATATATTCAGTGCTCATCAAAAATGCTTGGCCACAGGTAGATCTATTTTTTCTTATTTTATTGTGTGGCAAGAATGAATCATTATCGCCACACAATAAAAGAAGAAAAAATAGATCTATCTGTGGCCAAGCATTTTTGTTTACCTGATTACAACATCACAGACATGAAATTATTGGTATTAAAAGGTAACTTCAAATCTCAGAGAGACAGAAAGGTTTGGGAATATAAACTGATGTTGACCTTTGACACCTTCAGAGCAGAAATGAATGTGTCGCATGGATTTATGTCATTCTACATCAATTAAGGAATATGGTCCTCAGCACTTTGGGGTCATCATAATAGTCCTTATCTATGAACCAATCCAATATTTACAGCCAGAACTGTTTATCTTTCTCCCACAGTAATTGCTCTGCTTAACGTTATCTGTCTCATCTATTGCAATATTTCTGTGTCCTAATGTGTATAAATATGTGACTCTTCAGATTTTGGGTTATACCAGCCTGATGAAGAGGCCTGAGTAGCCTCGAAAGCTTGCAATCTGTTACCATCTTTTCAGTTAGCCATTAAAAGGTATCAACCACTGAGGACTCTCAAATCTAAATATGCTGTTCTTCAGAAATTCGACAGTTACCTTAAATGTGTGCTTTGGATTATTTGCATGTTGGAAAAGTGCACATCTACAAGGACACGGAGTGATGGTAGCATCTTTTCTTTCGATATAGAGCAGTACATATGTGAATTTATGACACCATCAATGAAATATAGCTCCACAAAACCAGCAGAACTTATGCAGTCCCATATAAGGGCATTGCCACCACCATGTTTCTCTGTTGTCACCTGTTACAAATTGTGGTTCTGTGCTCCCACCTGGTAATGGAGCAGGTCCGGTACTATGCTACTCTGGTCACAAGCACTGCCATTGTCCTAACCCTGGAGGCATAGTTACCACGCGTTCAGGGAAACTGTTCCAATCTTGTGGAGCATCAAGTTCTGGTGTTGAGGGATGTGTGAGGAGTGGACGTGGGATGCCATGTCCCTCACTGATTTCCCTACCTGGGGAAGACGGGCTGTCTTCCCCGGTTGCCAAGCAACGCAGGCTGCTTCTTTGTTTGGCAATAAGCAATGGTGGGATTTTGTCCAGTCTGCTGTTGCAGCTAGCAGGGAGTGGCTGTCTGGGGATGATTGGGAAGTAATCAATACCTGATCATTAGGCAGGCTATATAATCCTGCTCCCTGCTCAGTTCTTTGCTGTTTATTGAAGTTCCCTATGTGCTTGGTGGTGAGTGGTGCAGCATTAGGTTTTGCTATCTTAGCAGTGTTTTTCATTTTCTCTTTTGGTTATACTTGCTGGGGTTCTTGCAGAGGTACTCACATGGTCCTCGACTAGGCACCAGACGCGTAACCAGATCTGGCGACAGTTGATCTGGGAAGGGCTCTACCAAAGTTCCCCTTCCATTTACTGGGATATGGGTGAAGAGTATTCCCAGCCCTCAAGGGCTCGCCAGCTGGGCAGCTTGTGCCAAGTGTGTCTGTGGCTTTGCCTTTAATGGTTTGATGCCAGTCCTGCTGGTCCCTCTGTGAAGCGCATAACAGTACCATGTATTTTTTTTGTACTCCACACAAAGCGATACAGTTTTTAAGTCATCAGTTCCAAAAACATTCTTATCTTGGTCTCATCATTCCAGCATATAAAGTCTCAGTAGTCTGCATATGCTTCACCATGAGCCTTGGCAAATTATAGGTGGACTTTTTTGTGCATGGACTTTAGGAGGCAACACCCATGCATGCCACTCACCTGCAGTGTTACAAGAAACACTCACCCCAGTTTGGCTTTCTCCTTCTTTAGCTAACTGCAGTGAACTTGCATGTTAATTTTTTTTCAATCCTTCTCACCAGAAGATGCACATGTTTAGGTGCTATCTTCCGTGGTTGGCCTAGACGTCTCTGTGAGATGGCTGTAGTTCCATCTCTGTTAAATGTTTGTGTCACTCTTGCTACAGTACTTTGATTGTTAAGTAAAGTTTTGCTGATCCCATAGCTTTCATATTTATTGTGTAAATAAATCATTTTCTTTCTCAGGTCTTGTGACATTTCTCTTCTATGTGGTGCCATTTCTGACAGCAAGAAATGGGAAGGGGTTTTCTTTGTTAAGTAATGCCCTTTTATAGTCAACTGTGTGCTTTACACCTGTTTAATGAATAATTAGACTTATCTGTGGTTGAATTCTTGTTAATTAGAATAATTAGAATTTTGTAGTCTAAACTTTAGCTTTGTTCCTAAGACTTTCATACAGGTGAACTCATTTCTTATGGTTTTGAATGAATTTGTTAGGAAAGTTACTTTTTTGGCTGTGCAAGATAAGAAATCTTGTTTGCAATAAATGGCTCACATTTCTGTGCATATTTTGTAGTATGGTATCCCAGAGAAAATATTGATTCTAAAAGGAAACTTAAGGTTTTCTGACTAATCTATTGGGATGTATTAATTTATACTGAGAACCCTTTATGTATATTTTTTTGCTTATCCCTTCCTTGACCAAAAATGCAATGTAACCCTAAAATTTTACATATACGTACACACAGGGAAAGAAGCATGTGACAACAGCATGGTCGTGAAATTTATGTATCATGGCTCAGTTTTGGTATTTGATCCGGTGATATGTTCCTTTATGATCCGTTCTTCTGCCTGTTGAGCTATGTCTATTTTCCTTCTTTGTTCAAATGGTGATTGTTCTTTTGTCCTTATTCACCCTTCTTGGTTTGCTCTTTTCTAGGTGTTTTCCATTTTCCTATTTTTGTTTGCCCTATCACATTTTGGGTGGGGCTTTATAATCTCTTCTTTGCACTTCCTTGCTAGGTATATTTTCTGGTGGATGTACATTTAGAAGTTCCAGCTCTTTATCTTAAGGATTTACCTTGCAGGGTAAACTCCAGTTGAATTCTTGCAGTAAGTTGATTTGCTTTCCCTACTAGCACCTTTTATTTTTATCACTGTTAGGTTCTTGGGAAGTCTTACTTGTTTGTTTTATTGTTGGTACTCTTTAACCTTCACTTGTGGCACCCCAGGGGGTCTGGTTGCCACAGTGGTAGAAATACCATGTCTGAGAGCGAGCATGGGTTTTCCTGGTCAGGAGCACTATTGCATGCAACGCCTCCTACCCCAGTTCAGGGAGGGGAGGAACCTGCCCTTTATAAACTGGATCTGGGGCAGGGTTAGCAGAGCAGAGTCGAGTCGAGTTCTAGTCCAGAGGAAGGGACAGACGAGCAGCAAGGAGCTCTGTAGGAGACAGGAGCTGAAGGCCAGGGACTGGAGCTAGCAGAGCTCGTCCTGGCCGAAGACGCAGAGAACCGGACACCGGAGTCCAAGGCTGTGAGGATATCCACATCCAGCAGCAGAAACCACCTGGCAGGGGATTTCATGTCCTCTGGCCATAGAAAGCCCGGAGGCTCAGTCACACGCAAGGGACCGGCACCGCCATCGAGGAGCGGAAGGTACCAAAGGCCCCAAGTCACCAGCCATACGGGTGAGCACCACACGGTACACTCAGGGACGTGGGCTACTACATGACTACAGCAGGGTAGCCAGGAAGAGTGCAGTCAGACGGGAAGGCCTACACCTCCACCTGGCCAGGGGGACTCTTGTTCGCTCACAGACTGACCAGGCCTCTAATGTTAGCCAGTACTCCCGGCAGGGCCTTCTTCATTACCAACAGTAAAGACCCTGAACTGCACTGCATGGACTCTGAGTCATTTCTGCTGTGCCCATGCACCACAACCCTCACCATCTACACACGCTGCCCTGAGGCTATACTCCTCCCATGGGGAGTTATACTACACTCTGCTGCACACACAACATCAGCCTCAGCCGTCTGCCCCGCAGCGGCGGTTCTCAGTGACCGCAATCCACGGGTGGCGTAGTCGGACATTTCAACATTAAAGACCAAGTAAACAGATCCGCCACTGGTTTGACCACCCTGAGCCACGGGACCGGGTCACCGCCATGGAGACTACAACCCCTGACATTACACATAGACCCGGCTCCTGGTATTCCCTCACACACGGCCCAGGGGGCGTGTCAACTTTGGCGTAGTCGGCAGGATTTCGTGCCCGCAACCACTGGGTACTGCGTGCCTGAAGAAAGACTGTGATAGTTACCGTGGTGAAGTTTCCCGCCATCCGCAGCCATTTTCCCGCCATCCGCAGCCATTTTCCCGCCATTGGGCGCCCTTTTTGGGATGCCGCGTGGGAAGAAGAGGGGCGTGGACGCCAAAGGCGCGCGAGAGCTGAAGCCCCGCCTTACATACTGATGCTGCGCAAGGTCCTGGAAGGAGCCCAGTGGACGCCGACGTCACCAGCACGCGACGTAAGGTCCTCGACCCCGATGATCGCCTGCGGAGCCGCGGCCTATGGAGAAGAAGCAACGGAAGGTAGGCCACGGTTAACTAGGGGGGAGGAAGACACCAGGAATCGAGGGAGCTCCCACCGCCAGCGCGGCTGCTGCCGCAGTGATGCCGTTCACGATGCCGCATATCCCCGGAGCGGCATGGTTACCCCAGTACTCAGGGGAATCGCATACCCTGAGCGACTTTAAAGAAAGACTGAATAGCCTATTCAAAGTTTACCCCCTGTCCGAGGAACAAAAAGTGAGCATCCTGATAGGTCAGTTAATCGGAGCAGCCCAAAGAGAAGTGAAGTCCTGGTCAGCCAGGGAAAAGGGGACTGTAAAGGAAATATTGGCCCATCTAAAGGACACTTTTGATACCCGCACCGCAGCAGAGATAAAGCTAAAATTTTATGGATGCAAACAGCGGGCACAAGACAGTATACGGGTCTATGCTTTGAATTTGCAAGAGGCCCTGAGAGCCATTAAGCAGGCAGACCCTGACAGCATGCAGAATGAGGATAAGCTGTTGACTGAACAGTTCATTGAGGGTCTGCAGTCCAGCGCCCACCGAACCCAGTTGCGTGTAATGGCCTTGCAGAACCCTGATTTGGACTTTGCGCAGTTAAAAGACAGGGCTATCCGGGTGCTCCGAGAACCGCCACCAGGTGGCGCTGTAACCCACAGACGCCCTGCTATCACCTATCACCAGGAGGCGGCGCCCTTGTCTGCAGAACCTGTGGGAGCTGATGCACAGGCTTTGGACAAAGCCCCGGCTGCAGACCTGCACCATCAGGTCTAAGAGCTGACCAAAAGCAAGAGCTGACCAAAAGCATTGTCCCGCTAACCAGAACTGTGCAGTCTTTACAGGTGTCCCCCCCAGGAAAGATCCAGCTGGCTTCCAGTCCAGAGGACGTCCCTTGGCGCCGACAGAGGAGGATCCCATCGTCCAGAGGAAGGCCCAGCGACCGCTACGACCAGGACGGACAACCCATCTGCCGCCGCTGCAACCAACCAGGACATATGGCAAGGTACTGTCATTTAAACGGGCCCAACCTGCGGCAGAGGGCCTACCCCCAGGCATAAGACCATCAGGCCCATCGAGCTGGCATGATAAGTACGTAGGGGGACGACCGGTCTTGCCTGTGGTGCTGGATGGCATTCCTATGAGTGCACTACTGGACACCGGGTCACAGGTTACCACCATCCCCTATGTGCTTTTTAAGCAGTACTGGAATGACTCAGATATTACCCGCTACCCAGATAACGATTTGAGCATCATCGCCAGCAATGGTCAGCCCGTACCGCAGGTGGGATTCAAGGAGGTAACCATCAAAATTGTTAAAGTTGAACTGCCAGCGCAAGGACTGATTATTGTGGACATTGACCGTCGTGAAAGCCACCCTAAGATAACCTTGGGTACTAATGTTATTGAAAATTGTCTTGCAGAGATAATTGTCATATTACAGCAGGTTGCGGTGAATGCCAGCTCCAGCCAGCAGTGTGTCCTACAAAAAGAGATCAGAGCCCTTATGAAAAGGCAACAGGTAGAACTGTCTGGTGGTGAGATTGGTAGTGTTAGGATGAGTCACCCGTTCCCTATCGCCATGCCCCCAAAAAGTGAGATGATGATCTGGTGCCGGACTGCAATCGGGTTAAGAGGAAGGGTAGAATCCGTCTACTCAGACAGTAGGCCCACCATTTTGACAGCACCGGGGGTGGTCGATGTACGCCATGGGAGGGTACCCGTCCGCATCCTAAACATTGGGGAAAGAGAAGTATACTTGCCCCGGTATGCCACTCTAGCCAAATTGTTCACCGCTAACCAAAACTCTGTAAAGGCCGTGGAACCCTTGCATCCATCTCAACCAGAGGAGGGTAATGGCTCCAAGAAACAAATGGAGGACTGGTGTCAGAAGTTGCATGTGGGCACCGACTCCACTCCCTCACACCAAAAACAGGGAGTCTACCGGGTGGTGCAGGAGTACGAAAGAGTCTTTAACAAACACCCGCTAGACTTTGGGCAAGTAAAGGGGGTAGAACACCACATCCCCACAGGAGACCATCCACCCATAAAGGAAAGATACCTACCTGTACCCCCTGCACACTATCAGAATGCCAAGGGAATGTTGCGAGAAATGAAGGAGGCTGGGGTAATCAGTAGTGTTGAGCCACCCCCGTAGTGTTCGAGTTCGGTTCGGTTCGTCGAACACCCGTGTGTTCGCCGAACTGTTCGTCGAACTGTTCGTCGAACACCTTCGAACACCGTTAAAACCAATGGCAGGCAAACAAAAACACATAGAAACACATAGAAAACACCTTCAAAGGTGTCCAAAAGCTGACAAACTGCTCAGAAGACATAACTAACACATGGAAAAGTGACAAGTACATATAGTCATGCGAAAATAAAAGAGGTGGAGGAGTAAAAGGAGGGGGAGACACAGATATAGGCATGTCATGCCCTTCTAAAATCCAAAAAGTGAGAAGCCGACACGGCCAGTCCGCTCCTACCCGTGCCACCTCCGTGTCGCCGGGTTTGTGCCAGAGCCGCGGTGAACCCTGACGGCCAGCCCCCCTCTCCCAATACTGGTGCCTGTCCGCTGGTGGGTCGAGCGAGCCCCCCTGTGGTGGAGGCAGCTCTAAGCTTTTTAATTTAAATTGTCTCTCTAATTTGAATGAATACACTTTAAATCCATTTACAAGGATCTATTGGAGGGCAAGTCTCATGCCAGCAGCCGCGGTAATTCCAGCTCCAGTAGCGTCCACTAAAGCTGCTGCAGTTAAAAAGCTTTTATAAGGATCGAGCTCGGCTGTCCACCGCAAGGCATCCTACTGCCAGTCCCAGCCCCTATGCCTTGGGGTGCCTCCTGATGCTCTTCACTAAGTATCCCATGGTCTCAAAGCATTTCCTTTGAAAAAATTAAGTGTCTAAACTACAGGTGGTGCAGCTTGCTTAACAGCCGGGATAATCCGCTCACTAGCAGACACTGCTACTAGGCACAAAGTATTTCCTGGGCTAGATGCAGTTAAAAATTTGTAATTAGATACTCTCGTTGGATGCTGAGAAAGCATTCCATAGAGTCTCCTGGCACGCCATATATGATTCTCTTAAAAAGCTTGGGGTAGGGGTCTAGGGGACCCTTTTATAGCCAAAATCACGGCCCTGTATCGCAATACGTCACCTAGGCTGAAGATAAATGGAACTGTAGCACCCTGAGGGCTCGGTTGCTACAGACGTATTGCACCTCACCCAGAGGTGTGATATCTCACTCTCAGGTAAGGATGGAGTGTGGATCAGGACCCGACACCTGCATGCATTACACCACATTGCCGTGGGGCAGGGCGACCAATATGCCCCTGAGATGGGCACGACAGTCCCTGTCCCTGGCTGGAGTGGGGTGAGGGAACACTGAGGAAGGGGAACCCTGTAGTGCAGGAGCAGGGAGGAAGCAGTTCCTGGGTGCATTGAGAAGGGAGTATAAAAGGTGGGCACCATCTTAGTTCAGTGCAGAGAAGTCTGAGCAGAAGTGGCAGGGAGCAGGGGCTCTGCATGAGCTCTGCTCCGGAGGCGGGCCTAGTAACAGAGGCCCAGGCCTGGAAGAGGGAGAAGGAAGGAAGAGGAGCGGAGAAGGCTCCAGGAACGAGGAATGAAGGGATCCCAGGGGTGCGGACGGGCGAGTCGCCACCGCACGCCCGAATCCACCTGCGTGGAGGGGTCAGGCCAAAGGGGGAGACCGGTCCCCGAACTAGTGGAGGCAGGAAACGACCCTCAGCTAGAAACCGGAGGCTCTGACATTTTATGTGGCGCAGCCCCTCGCTACACCCGCTAGGAAGGCACCACATAGGGTCAGGGAAACTGGCGCCAAGTTTACCAAGAGGAGGCCCGAGGCAGCCGGACAGAAGTGTTGGTAAGAAAGGCCAGACAAAGGACACACAAAGGGGGTCCTGTGAAGTGCTCCAAAGTTATCTGGGAGTTGTCTGAGCCCCTCACCTGGTGAGCACAGTACGACGTGGGCAGCCGTTACCTGCAGACGTGGTCTGGATAATAAGAACTGTGAGTAAAGGCCCTGAACTGCATCACTGACTCCGTGTCGTTACTGCTGCTGCCCTGCACCATCACCCCCATCCTCCGCATACACTGCCCTGAGGCTATACTCCTCCCGTGGGGAGTTATGCTACGCTCTGCTGCACCCACAACACCAGCCTCAGTGGTCTGCCCTGTAGCGGCGGTTCACTCTGACCGCAATCCACGGGTGGCGTAGTCGGACATTTAAACATGAAAACCACATAAATAGTTCCGCCACTGGTTTGACCGCCCTGAGCCACGGAACTGGGTCGCCGCCACGAAGACTACAACCACCAGCATCCACCAAAAAGGGTCCGGCTCCGGGTGTCCCAAGGCCCAGGGGGTGCGTCAGAACATTTTCATCACCTTTCACAATCACCAATGGGACAAGGCAGTGATGTCCTCTGTCCACTCTCTTATACATCCTAGTGACGGAGCACCTGCTCTCATCAATTCGCCATAACCCCAATATTAGGTGGATTGAGGTGGGAGGCACCGAGTACAAGTGCTCTCTATTTGCTGATGATGTTCTAGTATATATCACTCAATCACATATATCCATCCATGCTGTTATGGCTGAAATAGATCACTTTGTTACATGGTAAAATTTTAAAATCAATGCAGCGAAGTCTGAGGCCCTCGATGTCTCCCTCCCCAAATCCATATAGGATTCCATCCAGTCCAACTTTCCCTTTGCCTGGCCCTCACAGGGTATCAAATACTTAGGAATTCCTATTCATAGAGACCTCTCCCATCTATGTTATCTTAATTTTGGGCCCTTTATTGAACAACTCCATACAGACCACGGTTGGCAAGTTAGAACTGTAAGATTCACTACGTGAACCACTGGTGTTTTGTGGAAAAGCACATGTACACTGCGTTCCAAATTATTATACAAAAAGTGTTTAGGAGTGATAAGGGAAGAATTTGTTTGTTTGTCAGTTAAACTCATTGATGGTGATGTGTGTCAGGGCTCTTTATATCACTGTAAGCAATTGCAGACACCTGTGCTAATTAGTTTGGCAGGTGTGTCCAATGAAAGGCAAGACTACTTAAGAAGGCTCTCTCACATTATTAAGCAGCCTACATTTTCTGCCAAAATGGGAAAGAAAAAGGATGTGTCGGCTGCTGAGAAGCAACAAATTGTGGAGTGTTTAGGTCAAGGCATGACTACAATCAACATTGTGCGATGATCAGGATGAAGTGTCTTGGCAATCAAGAAGTATGTAGCTGATTCACAGTACACACGTGTGCGTGCTGATAAGGGCAAATTGAGGACTCTTTCCTACAGGCAATTACGTCAGGTTGAAAGAGCAGCGGCAAAAAAGCCTTGTCATAGCAGCAGACAAGTTTTTGAAGCTGCTTGTGCCTCCAACGTCCCCCGAACAACAAGATGCAGGGTCCTTCAGAGGTTTGCAGCTGTGCATGCGCCATCCTGTCGACCTCCTCTATCCACTTCACACAAGCAGAAACGGCTCCAGTGGGCCAAACATTACATGAAGACTGATTTCAAAACTGTTTTGTTCACGGATTAGTGCCGTGCAGCGCTCGATGGTCCAGATGGATGGAGTGGAGGATGGCTGGTTGATGGACACCCCACGCAAACACGGCTACAGCGCCAACAAGGAGGAGGTGGAGTAATGTTTTGGGCTGGAATCATGGGGAGAGAGATTGTCGGCCCCTTTAGGATCCCTGAAGGCGCTAAAGATGAACTCCATAATGTATGTGGATTTTCTCAAACAGCACTTCCTGCCATGGTTCAAGAAGAAGAACCGTGTATTTCACAGCAAGATCATTTTTCTGCATGATAATGCAACATCTCATGCTGCACATAAAACATCTGCATCTCTGGTTGATATGGGCATAAAAGGGGACAAACTTATGGTGTGACCCCCATGCTCCCCTGACCTCTACCCCATTCAGAACCTTTGGAGCATCATTAAAAAGAGTGTCTATGATGGCGGGAGGCAGTTCACATCTAAGCAACAGCTCTGGGAGGGTATTCTGTCCTCATGCAAAACAATTGAAGCAGAAACCATCCAAAACCTGACAAATTCAATGGACGAGAGAGTTCAGAAGCTCCTTTCGAACAAGGGGTCCTATGTGAAAATGTAACATCACCTAGAATAAAGTTTTGAGTTGAAAACTGTTTGATTTCAGTTTCTAACAACCTGCTAATGCTTATAATTTCAAAAATGACCATTTTTTTGGTCTTTATTAAAATGAAAAGGTTGATCGAAAAGTTTGGGGGATCTAAGAGTGTGGCAACCCAGTAGTCATGATTACTTCGAATTCTGACAATATGAGGGTCATGCTGCAGGTAGTGCAGCAAGAAGGCACTTATGTGCCTTGCGCATCTCGGAGCCCCAAAATTATTTTCCGGGCTAGATGCAGCTAAAAATTATTTTTAATTTTAAATCTGGTGAAGCTTTAGTATAGATGGCCTAATAGGATCAGTGCTGCACACTGCTACAAAGCCCAAATTATTTTCCAGTCAAGATACAGATAAACATGATTAGTAATTTGAAAGCTTAAAACGGTTGGTAGGGTGATTTTAACCAATCATCAAGCTTTTACTCTCCCCAGGATGACACAGGGGTAGAAAAGTCGTTTCGGATCCATGATTTGTTCATCTTTATGAACGTGAGTCTGTCTACATTATCAGTGGAGAGCCGCGTGCGCTTATCTGTCAGCACACCACCAGCAGCGCTGAACACACGTTCAGACAGAACGCTGGCTGCGGGGCATGACAAGATCTCCAAGGCGTAAGTGGCTAGCTCCGGCCATTTATCCAGATTGGAAGCCCAAAAAGAGCAAGGGTCCAGTGACACAGTCGTGGCTTCAATGTTTACTTGGAGATACTCCTGTACCATCGTCTCTAGGCGTTGACTATGTGTCAGACTTCTTGTCTCCTGTGGCCTTGCAAAGGATGGGCTAAAAAAGTGGTGAAATGATTCCGCAAAATTGATGTTACCAGCAGATACTGTGGTTCTGTTACGGTTTGAGTGCTGAACACTTGACGGTCCCACGGTTGGCAAGTTGGAACTGTGAGATTCACTACGTGCACCACTGGTATTTTGTGGAAAAGCACATGTAAGATTCTGCAACAGTCTCTGCTGATACTCCTGCATGCGTGCATCCCTTTCTATGGCAGGAATAATTTCTGCAAATTTACTTTTGTACCGGGGATCTAACAGTGTGGCAACCCAGTAGTCAGGATTATTTCTAATTCTCACAATTCGAGGGTCATGTTGCAGGTAGTGCAGCAAGAAGGCACTCATGTGTGTTGCGCATCCAGGAGCACCAAGTCCCTGTTGTGTTGGTGGCGAGGTAACAATCATGCTTCCTTCCTCTGTCCTCTCCCCCCAACCTCGCACAACAGAAATGTGATCAAGGTCTCCCTCATCTGATGAGTCTTCCATCAGTCCGTCCTCCACTTCTTCCTGGGCTCCTGCACCTTCCTCACTAGTTTGGCTGCTACCATGCGCCCTGGTAAAACCATCTCCCCCACCCTCACATGCCTGCCGCCTTGGTGCTGCCGACCGTCTGGACCTTGCAGATGTTAGCCCTTCCGCATACAACTCCTCCTCCTCTACTTCCTCCACCTCCTCTTGTGCCACCACCTGACTCCGAATTCTGTTTAACATGTGATCCAGCATGTAAATCACCGGAATAGTCATGCTGATAATGGCATCGTCAGCACTAAACATCTTCGTCGCCATTTCAAAACTGTGCAGAAGGGTGCATAGGTCCCTGATCTGAGACCACTCCTCCAGCGTGATTTGCCCCACCTCTGAATCTCGTTGGCCCAGGCTATACGTCAGAACATATTGCACCAGGGCTTGTCGGTGCTGCCACAGTCGCTGCAACATGTGCAGAGTTGAATTCCACCGGGTAGGCACATCGCATTTTAGCCGGTGAAGTGGCAGGCCCAACGACTTCTGTAGAGATGTAAGTCGCTGAGCTGCGGGATGCGAACGGCCGAAGTGAGCACACAGCGACCGTGCCCTCTGCAGAAGGCCATCTAGTCTGGGATAGTGGGCTAAAAATTGCTGGACAACCAGGTTCAACACGTGAGCCATACAAGGCACGTGTGTGACATTGCCCCGGCGAAGGGCCGCACCCAGGTTTGCAGCATTGTCGCACACGGCCTTCCCTGGTTTCAGGTCCAGTGGAGACAACCATTCATGAAATTGGTTCTCCAGAGCTGACCACAACTCCTCAGCTGTGTGACTCACATTTCCCAGACATTTCAATGTAAAAACCGCCTGATGACGTTGAGCCCTACTGCCAGCATAGTAAGGAGGTGTGCAGGATCCGTTCTGCGCAGTTAGAAAGCTTGTGGCATGACCAGACAGGCTTTGGGTGCAGGTGGAAGACCGAGAGGAGGTTGAGGAGGCAGAAGCAGTGGAGGAACTTTGACATAAAGAGGATTGACGCACAACTCATGGGGACGGCAAGACTTGGACAGCAGCCCCTTGTCCTGCTGTCACCATAGTTACCCAGTGCCCAGTCAGCGACATGTAACGCCCCTGTCCATGCCTACTCGTCCAAGTGTCTGTGGTGAAATGCACCCTGTCACACACAGAGTTTCTCAAAGAAGCGGTGATGTTGTGTGCGACATGCTGGTGGAGCGCAGGCACACCTTTCTTTGAGAAGTAGTGCCGACTGGGCATCTGGTACTGGGGCACTGCGACGGACATAAGGTCTCGAAAATCCTCTGTGTCCACCAGGCGGAAAGGCAGCATTTCTGTAGCCAAGAGCTTGCAGATGGTGAAGTTCAACCTCTTAGCTTTCTCATGGCTAGGAGGAAATGGTCTTTTACTTGTCCACATCTGAGGGACCGAGGGCTGGCTATTGTGCTTAGACGGGGTTGATAAGGGTGTCCCCGGCAAACTGCCGGTCTGTGAGGAAGATGCAGGCGGACATGTTAGGTTGCCTTGATCCAAAGGTGGTGCTATCGATGTCGGACAGCGCTCAACACCAGCTGGTGTTACCACCTCCAAAGAAAATGATGACCTGCCAATCACGCTGGCTGTTGCGGGTAAAGAGGTGGCAGGTCTGCGCCCCAAAACAGGTGTGACTGCTGTCCCCCCAGTCACAGAGGATGAAGAGGCCGCGGATGCACAAGATATGGCAGACGGTGATTGGCCCGGCCGGCTAGGCCGCATTGTAGCACACTGAGCTTCCCACTGCAACTTATGCTTCATGTCCATGTGCCGGTTCATGCATGAAGTACTCAAACTATGTATTTTTTGGCCTCTACTTAGCTTTTGCTGACAAATGTAACAGATAACACGAGTTGGGTCATCTTTATCGATCTGAAAAAATGCCCAGGCTATGCAAGGCTTAGCACCCATGCGACCTGAAGAGCCACCACGACTTGTGGTGAGAGGCAGAGTTGTGTTTGAGGATGCAGTTGTTGACGTGCTTCCAGTACTACGTCTCTGTCCAGGAAGGCGCTACCTGACCTCGTCGTCACTAGCATCTTCCTCCACCTCTTCTGCTGACCTCATCTCTTGGCTGACTGTGGGTTGACAGTAAGTGGGATCTCCGACCTCATCATCATCACCCTGTGCGTTATCACACCCGTCGTCCTCAGAGCCAACCTGTTCCTGCCCTGACAAAAAACTAAAGTTGTCGCTCCAATCAGGTATTTGAGTCTTATCATCGTCTTCCTCATTGTCTCCACCAACAGGAGTTACAGTTTGGGAATGACGGTCTACATTATGGTCAGAACCTTCTGCGTCTGGTCCTGGATCCGACTCATAAAGATTCTGGGCATCAGTGCAGATCATTTCCTCGTCTGGATTCACAGAAGCGCTGGAGTCGACCTCTGATTCCCAGGCTATAGTATGAGTAAACAGCTCTGCAGACTCAACCATCTGTTCTACCTCATACTCAGACGGGCAGCTGGAGATTTGGGAGCTGTGAGGAAGCAAGTGCGATTTGGGTGACACCTTTGAGGACTGGAGTATTTGTGATGTTGAAGTTGATGTGGAGGAGAGCCCACTTAAAGGAGCACTTGATATCCGTTGAAGCACCTGCTGTTTTTGTGCCTCATCTGGAATTTGTAGCGATTGGCGTGGCCGTAAGAAAGGGATCTTATCACATTGTCCGCTAAAAGAAGTAGACATTTTAGTTTGGCTGGAAGATGGTCTTTCTTCTGCAGATGTTACTGTTGCTTTAACACCTACCCCACGGACACAACCTTTTTTCCCCTTCCCAACACGCCTATTCCCCTTTCCACCAGCAGCAGGCCTTTTTCCACTCATTTTGGTGGTTAACCAATTCACAACTCTGGAGTTGTTTGCACAAAAAAACAATGGATGGTGACCGAGCAGAGCTGAGTGGCCAAACTGTGGTATTAGGCCAAAACTATTGGCTGGGTTAGATGCAGAAAAAAATTATTTTGAATTTGCAACCTGATGAAGGTCAGTATAGATGGACTAATACAAATAGTCCCACACACTGCTAGAAGCCCAAATATTTTTTCAGAGGTACTGTAGATGCAGATAAAAATTATTTTTAATTTGCAACCTGATGGAGGTCAGTATAGATGGACTAATAGACCAAGTCCCACACACTGCTAGAAGCCCAAATATTTTTTCAGAGCTAGATGCAGAAAAAAATTATTTTTAATTTGCAACCTGATGGAGGTCAGTATAGATGGACTAATAGACCAAGTCCCACACACCGCTAGAAGCCCAACTATTTTTTCAGAGCTAGATGCAGAAAAAAATTATATTCAATTTGCAACCTGCTGGAGGTCAGTATAGAAGGACTAATAGAACAAGTCCCACACACTGCTAGAAGCCCAAATATTTTTTCAGATCTAAATGAAGAAAAAAATTATTTTTAATTTGCAACCTGATGGAGGTCAGTATAGATGGACTAATAGACCAAGTCCCACACACCGCTAGAAGCCCAAATATTTTTTCAGAGCTAGATGCAGAAAAAAATTATTTTTAATTTGCAACCTGATGGAGGTCAGTATAGATGGACTAATAGACCAAGTCCCACACACCGCTAGAAGCCCAAATATTTTTTCAGAGCTAGATGCAGAAAAAAATTATTTTTAATTTGCAACCTGATGGAGGTCAGTATAGATGGACTAATAGACCAAGTCCCACACACTGCTAGAAGCCCAAATATTTTTTCAGAGCTAGATGCAGAAAAAAAATATTTTTAATTTGCAACCTGATGGAGGTCAGTATAGATGGACTAATAGACCAAGTCCCACACACCGCTAGAAGCCCAAATATTTTTCAGAGCTAGATGCAGAAAAAAATTATTTTTAATTTGCAACCTGATGGAGGTCAGTATAGATGGACTAATAGACCAAGTCCCACACACTGCTAGAAGCCCAAATATTTTTTCAGAGCTAGATGCAGAAAAAAATTATTTTTAATTTGCAACCTGATGGAGGTCAGTATAGATGGACTAATAGACCAAGTCCCACACACCGCTAGAAGCCCAACTATTTTTTCAGAGCTAGATGCAGAAAAAAATTATATTCAATTTGCAACCTGCTGGAGGTCAGTATAGAAGGACTAATAGAACAAGTCCCACACACTGCTAGAAGCCCAAATATTTTTTCAGAGCTAAATGAAGAAAAAAATTATTTTTAATTTGCAACCTGATGGAGGTCAGTATAGATGGACTAATAGACCAAGTCCCACACACTGCTAGAAGCCCAAATATTTTTTCAGAGCTAGATGCAGAAAAAATTATTTTCAATTTGCAACCTGATGGAGGTCAGTATAGATGGACTAATAGACCAAGTCCCACACACTGCTAGAAGCCCAAATATTTTTTCAGAGCTAGATGCAGAAAAAAATTATTTTTAATTTGCAACCTGATGGAGGTCAGTATAGATGGACTAATAGACCAAGTCCCACACACTGCTAGAAGCCCAAATATTTTTTCAGAGCTAGATGCAGAAAAAAAATATTTTTAATTTGCAACCTGATGGAGGTCAGTATAGATGGACTAATAGACCAAGTCCCACACACCGCTAGAGGCCCAACTATTTTTTCAGAGCTAGATGCAGAAAAAAATTATATTCAATTTGCAACCTGCTGGAGGTCAGTATAGAAGGACTAATAGAACAAGTCCCACACACTGCTAGAAGCCCAAATATTTTTTCAGAGCTAAATGAAGAAAAAAATTATTTTTAATTTGCAACCTGATGGAGGTCAGTATAGATGGACTAATAGACCAAGTCCCACACACTGCTAGAAGCCCAAATATTTTTTCAGAGCTAGATGCAGAAAAAAATTATATTCAGTTTGCAACCTGATGGAGGTCAGTATAGATGGACTAATAGAATGATGCTATGCCCAAAAGATTTTACTTCACTAGGTGCAGTAAAAAAATTGGTATTCTATACACAGGTGTTATATCTTGCAACACAGATAGGCTACTCCACTGACTAACACACTCTGCAATAGGCCAAAAAGGATTAGCTTTGCTAGATTCAGCCAAATGCTGTGAAAAAAACTTGCACAGCACTGGCACAGACCTGCCTGGCAAAAACTGATAGGAACTCATGTAACCTAGTCCTGAAAAGGACTCCAATTACAATTAGTCTTTACTCCCACAACCTATCTATTTAAGAGCACAGACCTCCCTGATAAAAGTCGTAGGAAATGCTGTAACCTAGTCCTTAAAAGGACTGCAATCACAACTATTCCCTACTCCCAAGCTATCTGTATATTTGTGCAAAAATTGGCTTGAAATTAACAAGGTATAGCGCACACAGCAACAGCGGTGCCGTCTAACACGCAGCTGCAGCAGTGAGAAAATGGTGGCGACGGGAAAAATGGCTTGGTCTTATAGGGCAAGGACATGTGACATACACTGCCAATGACACATGCCCTTGCTTGTGTGAAAAAAAGCACTTCGCTCCGTGTGTGCGCTGCTGATAGGCTGACAGATTGCACCTCCCCACTGCAAATGCGGGAAAGAGAAAAAAAAATGGAGATCTTCATTGTTCCTGCAGAGATCCATCCCCTGCCCCTCCCCCCACCCCGCTGTACACTCAAACTGCGTATTAACATTAATTTTCATCATTACTGAGAAAAAATCCAGTTATGATTTTGGTGCACGAACAGTTATCGAACATAACCTCGAACAGCCGAATTTTTCTCAAATTGTTCGTGTTCGCCGAACGGCTCGAACACCGCCCAAAACAGCTCGAATTTGAGATTGGCGAACAGTTCGAGTAGAACAACGCTCATCTCTAGTAATCAGGGACAGCTGTAGCCCATGGGCAGCTCCACTAGTTCTTGTGAAAAAGAAAGATGACACCATGAGAATGTGTGTAGATTACAGAAAGGTCAACAGTATCACACACAAAGGTGCGTACCCGTTACCTAGGATAGAGGAATCTTTAGCTGCATTAAAGTCTGCTAACTTCTTCTCCACTTTGGATCTTACTAGCGGGTACTGGCAGGTTCCTGTAGCAGAGGCAGACAAGGAGAAGACCGCGTTCACCACCCCGATGGGTCTCAGCGAATTCAACTGTATGCCGTTCGGGCTCTGAAATGCACCAGGAACCTTCCAGCGGTTGATGGAGTGCTGCCTGGGGCACAGGAATTTCGATACGGTCCTGCTATACCTGGACGATCTCATCGTGTATTCCAAAACATATGAGGACCATCTGAAACACCTGGCAGAGGTGTTTGATGCCCTGGCAGGCTACGGCCTAAAGGTGAAACCCTCCAAGTGTCATCTACTGAAACCGAAGGTATAGTACCTGGGACACGTGGTGAGTGCTGACGGAGTAGCTCCAGACCATGATAAGATCACAGTGATTAAGGACTTGCCAAGACCCTCCAGCATAAAGGAAGTGCGGCAGTTCCTCGCGTTGGTAGGCTACTACCGAAGATTCATCCCCAGGTTCACAATAATGGCTGCCCCTATGCAAGACCTCCTGTTAGGTCAGTCAAAGACCAAGAATCAGAAGCCGCCTTTCAGGTGGGACAAGGTGGAAGAGTAGTCTTTCCGCCAGCTGAAGATGGCCCTCACGGGGGATGAGATCCTGGCTTACCCTGATTACGGCCAGCATTTCATCCTCCACACGGACGCCAGTAACGTGGGGCTGGGAGCAGTACTATCCCAGATCCAGCAGGGCAGAGAGCGGGTAATTGCTTACGCCAGCCGAAAACTACGGCCCACAGAGAGAAACCCTGAGAATTATAGCTCCTTCAAGATAGAGTTCCTGGCAGTGATGTGGGCAGTGAAGGAACGTTTCAAACATTACCTTGCCTCTGCCAAGTTCACTGTGTACATGGACAACAACCCGTTGACACACCTGGACACTGCAAGACTTGGTGCCCTGGAGCAAAGATGGATGGCCCGGCTGTCCAACTATGAGTTCACCATCAAATACCGGGCGGGATGCACAAATGCCAACGCAGACGCCCTGTCCAGGATGCCGAACTTGCCGGACGGAGGGGAAGATCCAGAAGAACTGGAAGTGATTGAACTCCTTGCGTTCCACCGACATGGGATTACCCAGTGTTCCCACTGTGTAAGGGATAAGCACTCTGCCACGTTCAATCCCTTACCCCACTATAGCTGGGTGGAGACGCAAGACAGTGACCCAGCCATCCGCTTGGTAAAAGAGATGCTGACACAGACTGATGCGCGCCTTGACCCAGATGCTCCGGAAGAGACCAAACAGCTGTGGAAGGAGAAGAGTAAACTGTTTCTCTACAAGGGGAAGCTGTGCCGGAGAATTGTCAACTCCCGGACACATGAGCTGATCTGGCAGGAAGTGGTCCCAAGACGAGACGCGGCTATGGTCCTGGAGGCATACCACGACGGAGCAGGGCACTTTGGATGGAAGAAGTTGGAGTTCCTGTTGCGTGAACGGTTCTTCTGGGTAGGCATGAGAGGGGCCATTGAGAGATGGTGCAGAGACTGCGGCCCGTGCAACCTGAGAAGAAAGGACCGTGCCAGCCAGAAGACTCCCCTGCAGCCCATCATCACTAAGCAGCCACTAGAACTGGTAGCCCTGGACCATGTGAAGCTGGCTCCAAGTAGATCCGGGTACGTCTATGCCCTCACCATCGTAGACCACTACTCCCGGTTCCTGGTGGTGGTTCCTGTCAAGGACTTAACAGCTCAGACAGCGGCTAGAGCCTTCCAGCAGCACTTCTGCTGTCCACACGGGGATGCGGAGCAAGTGTTGACTGACCAAGGTCCAGCCTTCGAAGCGGAGGTCTTCCTGGAGTTCTGCAACCTGTATGGCTGCAAGAAGATAAGGACAATGCCCTATCACCCCCAAACCAACGGATTGTGCGAGAAGATGAACTAGGTGGTGATAGACTTGCTGAAAACGTTGCCCCTGGAAGAACGCAGTCTGTGGCCTGAAAAACTGCCTGATCTGGTGGACTTGTATAACCACATCCCAGTAAATTCCACCAACTGCATCCCGGCTTACCTAATGAGAGCAAGACCTGGTAAGCTGCCTATTGACCTGGATATGGGAGTACTGACACCTGAGGACACCTCGTCAGAGGCAGACTGGGATACAGAACGGCAGCAGCAGTACCGGAAAGTGCAGGAGAGTGTTGAGAGAAGTCTGTCTCAAACAAGAGAAAGGCAAGAGAGGACTTACAACCAGCATGCTCCCACTGTTCCCCTGGCACCTGGAGAGCAGGTCTTGAAGAGGAAGAGGCGGCTCCATAAGTTGGATGACCAGTGGGAGAAAGACCCGTACACAGTACTGCCCTCAAGTCATGAAAATCTGAAAGTATGCATTATCAGTAAGGATGGAGGAGAGACCACAGCCACTGTCTTCAGAGATCACCTGAAGAAGTGTCCCGAGCAGCTGCAAAGCACTGATGAAGACCAAGATAGCCCTCAACCCGCAGAGGAAAGGGAAGAAATGGTCAGTACAGTACTCGGAGAATTTCCCCGGTCCTGGACACAAATTAAAAACGCTATTGTGGTACCCGTCCTTACCTTTCTCCAGCCAGCCCCTCAAGGGCCTACAGAAGAGCAAGTAGTGTTGGGAGAGCAACCGGCCCCGGAGGCAGAAGATTCCATACCAGCAGCCCAGTGGAATCAACCCTCTGCTAGTAGTGAGCCTGCCGTGCCCGTGGTAAGCCAGAGAGTACACAGAAAGCTGCCCAACCCGTAACATCTCCAAACACCTGTAGTACAGACACTAGTGAGCCTACTACACAAGGGGTGGAAACAGGGGACCCAGAAAGAACACCACCAGATAGTGTGTTACGTATGTCCACCAGGAGCACTAGAAGTCAAAAGCCCACTCACTGGAGAATCTAAAAAAAAAAAAATGATATATACCTGTATATTGCAAATGTTGAAATGTTTTATGTTTGTTGCATGAATAATAATTATGTTTCTCAAGTTACCCGACAGGATTTATGGACTGACAGGTTATGGACAATGAATAACCGGAGCTGTACTTTGTAAATAGTTGCACCTGTTAAGTGCCCCTTTTGTGCCAGACCACAGAACAAAAATCCGTGGAGGTGGCTGAAGACGTGGTCCAACGCCGGATCATCGATGCCCTGTAGCCACCCCAGGGCCTACGTGGAGGGTTTGGGACGGGTCCCTCAAAATACATCTTGGGTGACATGGACACCTGGTTATGGAAGAGCCGTGACCTATAAAGACTGAACTCCTTGTACATATGTTGATGTGTTATTGCTTATACCCTGTTATGTATGTTTTCATAAAATGTGTTTAGTCCCGGAGTACTAGAATTTAACAGGGGGAAATGTGGCACCCCAGGGGGTGTGGTTGCCACAGTGGTAGAAATGCCATGTCTGAGAGCGAGCATGGGTTTTCCTGGTCGGGAGCACTATTGCATGCAACGCCTCCTGCCCCAGTCCAGGGAGGGGAGGAACCTGCCCTTTATAAACTGGATCTGGGGCGGGGTTAGCAGAGCAGAGTCGAGTCGAGTTCTAGTCCAGAGGAAGGGACAGAGGAGCAGCAAGGAGCTCTGTAGGAGACAGGAGCTGAAGGCCAGGGACTGGAGCTAGCAGAACTCGTCCTGGCCGAAGACGCAGAGAACCGGACACCAGAGTCCGAGGCTGTGAGGATATCCACATCCAGCAGCAGAAACCACCTGGCAGGGGATTTCAGGTCCTCTGGCCAAAGAAAGCCTGGAGGCTCAGTCACACGCAAGGGACCGGCACCGCCATCAAGGAGCGGAAGGTACCAAAGGCCCCAAGTCACCAGCCATACAGGTGAGCACCACACGGTACACTCAGGGACGTGGGCTACTACATGACTACAGCAGGGTAGCCAGGAAGAGTGCAGTCAGATGGGAAGGCCTACACCTCCACCTGGCCAGGGGGACTCTTGTTCGCTCACAGACTGACCAGGCCTCTAATGTTAACCAGTACTCCCGCCAGGGCCTTCTTCATTACCAACAGTAAAGACCCTGAACTGCACTGCACGGACTCTGAGTCATTTCTGCTGCGCCCATGCACCACAACCCTCACCATCTACACATGCTGCCCTGAGGCTATACTCCTCCCGTGGGGAGTTATACTACCCTCTGCTGCGCACACAACATCAGCCTCAGCGGTCTGCCCCGCAGCGGTGGTTCTCAGTGACCGCAATCCACGGGTGGCGTAGTCGGACATTTCAACATTAAAAACCAAGTAAACAGATCCGCCACTGGTTTGACCACCCTGAGCCACGGGACCGGGTTGCCGCCACGGAGACTACAACCCCTCACATTACACAGAGACCCGGCTCCGGGTATTCCCCCACACACGGCCCAGGGGGCGCGTCACACTCTTCACTTTTTTTTAATGTGTTTTAATTTCTCACCTTGAGTTCTCGCATCTCTTCTCACACTTTCCCTGCATTAATGTTAATATGTAGCTTCTGGTTCCTCAGGAGGTACTTGAAACCCCTCAACAGGTTTTTAGGGAGCCAGGTCCGAGGTGGTGTATTTTAGCTGTGCATCTAGGGTCTTTCTAGTCTGTACAGAAACCAGTAGGGTTTAGGTGTGGCATTTCCCTGGTGTAACTGTGAACACGTTCATAATAGTATGGCTGCTAATTTGATCTATTAAAACAGGTATTCAAAAATTAATATGTCTTTTTTTTAAATATTTTTTAAAAAATGACAACCCCAGATCTTTATCAAAAAGGACGGGACAATTACGACAAGGAAGTGTGCAAAAATGTATCTTTTTTACAACACACACTCTTTGTGAGGTAGACAACTGCATTTAAATTTCCGGAATATGGAAATTTTTCTTTAGTCTTTTTAAAAATAAATAGAAAAAAAAATTATAGCTTGTCTGTCTCACGACACTATTTCTGACACAGAAGACTTGGATTCAGGACTTTTCTTATTTAATAAAAATTAGAGCAGAGGAGTATTAAGCTGCCTTCCTAATTATTTGCAGTGTGTGAACAATAAAAAACCTGCTGTTATTATGGTGCTGTCACTGCACTATTTCACAGATCAATCAATTGACAGTAACAAGGACTATGCAGGTCCAGCACCTTCCTATCATGTGAATATTTGGATTATTAACAGACTGAGTCTACCACTTCCATTTTCAAAGTGCTTCAGGACTGTTGCAGACTACCACATTCAGATTTAGAAAGACCTATAAGAAGCAAAATGAACAAAAACCCTGCTGTAAATAAATAAAAAGCTAGTATATTTAAATAAAATAGGGTTCTTAGTATTTAAATGCACTTGTTTTTTATTTATTTACAGCAGAGTTTTTGTTCATTTTGCTTCTTGTAGGTTTTTCTGATTCATGGCTATTGTGAAACATGCATTTATGTGCTGCATGTATACCAACTTAAACCAAGCTCAAATTTTGTGTTTTTTTCACATTCAGATTTAAGCATTTTCCATATCAACAGTAAGTGTAATAAAATGTGCTCTCTGACCTCCCATCACTAGGATTTCAAATCCTAAAATGTCTGCTGCTTGCCCTGTCTTCATTTTCCATAGTCACTATGATATTACTCCCTGATTTGCTCCGTTATAATATGCGATGTGACATTTGTAAGGCTTTATGAGGAAGACCATGCTGTGGTGCCAGGCATTTTTTTTGCAATCTTCATGAATCCAATCACAAATTGCTTGAATTTACCGCGACTTGCAAATTTCAGGAAATTCAACTCAAAATCGATTTTCAGCTGATCTATCTGATCACTCTTCATTAATATATACAAATATATACAGTATGTACATATATTGTAAGATGGCTGCAGGACAGGTCCTTGAGGGGAGAAATATATCATCGAAGTTGTTAGCCTCAATGATGTAAGCACGACAAAGCAGGCTCCAGCACATATAGTGCCGGGAGAGTTAATAGGACATGTCATGGACAGGGTTAGTGAGCAGTCAGAGAGATGAATGGGACTTGCTGCTCACTTACTCCACCTCGGTGTGTGGTATGGTGGATATAAGGAAGTCCAGCTGTATCATTATTACATAGTGAGTGGAGGTAAGAAGGCCTCCTGTGTGATGTCTCTAGACTAAGTTAGTATACTGCATGCTATTCAGCCTGAGTGTCCTAGACTATCACTAAAGTGCCACTATTTGTACTGTTTACTTTGTTTTGCCTCCACTGAAAGGCCGTTTATTTGCTTTGCTTGTGGCATGATTTATGGAGTCTTAATAAACCAGCCTGGACATTTTACTTAAACCGCTTCCCGTGCCTACCTCAGACTCAACCAAGTGAGTAGAAACTTTAGTATATTTATATATACACTATATATAAATATATTGTGTACATATATATATATATATATATATATATATATATATATATATATACAGTACAGACCAAAAGTTTGGACACACCTTCTCATTTAAAGATTTTTCTGTATTTTCAAGACTTTGAAAATTGTGCATTCACACTGAAGCCATCAAAACTATGAATTAACACATGTGTAATTATATACTTAACAAAAAAGTGTGAAACAACTGAAAATATGTCTTATATTCTAGGTTCTTCAAAGTAGCCACCTTTTGCTTTGATGACTGCTTTGCACACTCTTGACATTTTCTTGATGAGCTTCAAGAGGTAGTCACCGGAAATGGTTTTCACCTCACAGGTGTGCCCTGTCAGGTTTAATAAGTGGGATTTCTTGCCTTATAAATGGGGTTGGGACAATCAGTTGTGTTGTGCAGAAGTCAGGTGGATACACAGCTGATAGCCCTACTGAATAGACTGTTAGAATTTGTATTATGGCAAGAAAAAAGCAGCTAAGTAAAGAAAAACCAGTGGCCATCATTACTATAAGAAATGAAGGTCAGTCAGTGCGAAAAATTGGGAAAACTTTGAAAGTGTCCCCAAGTGCAGTTGCAAAAACCATCAAGCGCTACAAAGAAACTGGCTCACATGAGGACCGCCCCAGGAAACGAAAACCAAGAGTCACCTCTGCTTCTGAGGATAAGTTTATCCGAGTCACCAGCCTCAGAAATCGCAGGTTAACAGCAGCTGAGATTAGAGACCAGGTCAATGCTACACAGAGTTCTAGCAGCAGACATATCTCTATAACAACTGTTAAGAGGAGACTTTGTGCAGCAGGCCTTCATGGTAAAATAGCTGCTAGGAAACCACTGCTAAGGACAGGCAACAAGCAGTTGAGACTTGTTTGGGCTAAAGAACACAAGGAATGGACATTAGACCAGTGGAAATCTGTGCTTTGGTCTGATGAGTCCAAATTTGAGATCTTTGGTTCCAACCACCGTGTCTTTGTGCGACTCAGAAAAGGTGAACGGATGGACTCTACATGCCTGGTTCCCTCCGTGAAGCATGGAGGAGGAGGTGTGATGGTGTGGGGGTGCTTTGCTGGTGACAATGTTGGGGATTTATTCAAAATTGAAGGCATACTGAACCAGCATGGCTACCACAGCATCTTGCAGCGGCATGCTATTCCATCCGGTTGGCGTTTAGTTGGACCATCATTTATTTTTCTACAGGATAATGACCCCAAACACACCTCCAGGCTGTGTAAGGGTGTAAGGGCTATTTGACCAAGAAAGAGAGTGATGGGGTGCCTTCACAGTCACCAGACCTGAACCCAATCAAGATGGTTTGGGGTGAGCTGGACCGCAGAGTGAAGGCAAAAGGGCCAACAAGTGCTATGCATCTCTGGGAACTCCTTCAAGATTGTTGGAAGACCATTTCCGGTGACTACCTCTTGAAGCTCATCATGAGAATGCCAAGAGTGTGAAAAGCAGTCATCAAAGCAAAAGGTGGCTACTTTGAAGAACCTAGAATATAAGACATATTTTCAGTTGTTTCACACTTTTTTGTTAAGTATATAATTCCTCATGTGTTAATTCATAGTTTTGATGCCTTCAGTGTGAATGTACAATTTTCATTGTCATGAAAATACAGAAAAATCTTTAAATAAGAAGGTGTGTCCAAACTTTTGGTCTGTACTGTATATATATATATATATACACTGCTCAAAAAAATAAAGGGAACACTTAAACAACAGAATATAACTTAAAGTAAATCAAACTTCTGTGAAATCAAACTGTTCACTTAGGAAGCAACACTGATTGACAATCAATTTCACATGCTGTTGTGCAAATGGAATAGACAATAGATGGAAATTATTTGAAATTATCAAGACACCCTCAATAAATGAGTGGTTCTGCAGGTGGGGAGCACAGACCACATCTCAGTACCAATGCTTTCTGGCTGATGTTTTGGTCACTTTTGAATGTTGGTTGTGCTTTCACACTTGTAGCAGCATGAGAGGGGCTCTACACTCACAGAAGTTGCTCAGGTAGTGCAGCTCATCCAGGATGGCACATCAATGCGAGTTGTGGCAAGAAGGTTTGCTGTGTCTGTCAGCTTTGTGTCCAGAGGCTGGAGGCACTACCAGCAGAAAGGCCAGTACACCAGGAGACGTGGAGGAGGCCATAGGAGGGCAACAACCCAGCAGCAGGACCGCTACCTCCGCCTTTGTGCAAGGAGGAACAGGAGGAGCACTCCAAGAGCCCTGTAAAATGACCTCCAGCAGGCCACAAATGTGCATGTGTCTGCACAAACGGTTAGAAACCGACTCCATAAGGGTGGTATGAGGGCCCGACGTCTACAGGTGGGGGTTGTGCTCACAGCCCAACACCGTGCAGGACGCTTTGCATTTGCCACAGAACACCAGGATTGGCAAAGTCGCCACTGGCGCCCTGTGCTCTTCACAGATGAAAGCAGGTTCACACTGAGCACATGTGACAGACGTGACAGAGTCTGGAGACGCCGTGGAGAGTGATCTGCTGCCTGCAACATCCTTCAGCATGACCGGTTTGGCAGTGGGTCAGTAATGGTGTGTGGTGGCATTTCTTTGGAGGGCCGCACAGCCCTCCATGTGCTCGCCAGAGGTAGCCTGACTGCCATTAGGTACCGAGATGAGATCCTCAGACCCCTTGTGAGACCATATGCTGGTGCGGTTGGCACAGGGTTCCTCATAATGCAGGACAATGCCAGACCTTATGTGGCTGGAGTGTGTCAGCAGTTCCAGCAAGATGAAGGCATTGAAGCTATGGACTGGCCCGCCCGTTCCCCAGACCTGAATGTGATTGAGCACATCTGAGACATCATGTGACTCGCCCAGGGGGATGGGGATTACTCGGTTACACGGGCCTTTAGCCTGCCTTGGGGATGTCGCGGTGATCGGCTCCCCGGGCCCGTACCCTGGGGTCTCTCTTTAAAAGCGTTGATAGTTGTTTATTTTATAAAAGTTCGTGACGCCACCTGTGGCTTCTGGTGAGATTCACCAGCTCTGCGCAGACCTCTGAGGCCGATGACAAGGCAGCTCGATGGTATAGCTCCCCACAGGTGGAGCTAGGCCTCAGGGCAGTGTAAGGAAAGGGGAATGCAGGACAGGCAAGACCCAGCCGGGTCAGAGCAAGAACAGGGACAGACACGATAGTCACTTCAGTACCATTTACTGATGGAAAGTCAGGCACGTCCCGGTGCACTGTAGGGTGAAGGGTGCAAGTCAGGATCCTCCCCAATGAGCGTGTGTAGGGCCTCCTGTTACTTGTCTCTGCGTAGTAAGTTTCTGACCTGCCTGGAGCTAGGCCTAACTTTGTCTCTGTCCTGCGCTGGCTGACCTTGTGATAGGGCCTTTCCTTGGAGTACACGCTCCTCAGCTTGCGGGGCCTATGTGTCTCCTGGCTTTGTTATGTATCAGCACTTTAGCGATCCTGGGACTTGTAGTTCTCCAGGGATTCCGGTTATGCCTTACTGGGTCATAGAGATCCCGGTAAGCTTCGGACCCGGTGTCCGGTAAATTCTTCGGGGTGAGCCAGTTAAACTCCTCTGCCCCCTATGTACTAACTCTCCACTCACCTTCGGCCTACTCGGGCCCTCACTAGGCTATACACACTAACGGAAGCTTGCCGCACTTCACCGATCTTATGGCGCCGGCACACCTAAAGCTCACTATTCTGAGCTACAACATAACTGAGCTCAACTCTGCATTCAGACCTGTACTTGCTGAACTCTCCAGAGGAACTGCTGAATCACTGAGCTCCACTGCAGACTGACCTTTCTTTGGCTCATCTTCTGCAGGAACTAAACTGCCTGGCTCCACCTTCCCTATTTATCTCCCTAACGGGCTCCCTCTGCTGGTCTGAGGTGGAAGGTGGAGATGTGTGTATGTTTATGGGGGCCTCTTGTGGAGGAATCCATCAATGCACTCTTCTAGGATCTGTGATACCAAGCGCAGCTGGGCGTCACATTCCCCCCTAGCAAAGCTCAGCACTCCCGGGCTGAAGTACATTTTATAAAACAATAATAAGAAACATGAACAATCTTCCCTTTATGGGAGGCACCAATCTTAAACTTTACTTAACAAAACATAAACAGATACAAAGTGTCCTCAACCTTCAAGTCTCTTATGGTGAGGTTCCCAGACAGGATGTCCATCTCACAGGGTAGAGTACTTGGTGGTTTGAGGGACCTGTCCCAAACCCTCAATGTAGGCCCTGGGGTGGCTGCAGGACATGAAGATCCTGAGTTGGACCTCTAATAGAGCCACTCCCGACTGGTTTTCCTTCTGAGGTCAATAAAAAGGGGCCCTCCAGGGAGCGCAATTATATACAAAAACAGTTTTTGGGCTGCACATAGTCCTCAGCCACGCAGTTCTTAGGTAAACAATAAAGGATGTCATTAGGTAAAACACAAAGTGATATACATATGCATGAAAATACACAGTTAATACTGTAAATTACAATTTTAATACCCCAGGGCTAACTATCTATATTTTCAGAAATTTTGACTACTTACTGAGTGTACCTAACAGGGGGTTTGCCTCTCGTGCTACGTGTTGATCTGCGTAGCTCGGTGGTCTGTGAGGTATCAGAGTCTGTATTTTTAGTTACCCTACCAGTTCTACATGTGACCAAGTGGTAAAACTGCCTTAACCTCTCTCTTGGACTGGCAAGTTCACCATTGGGTGGGCCCTCTTGCTCTGCTCCTACCGGGGATCCTTCATCCGGGGATACTTCTTGAGCTGGCTCTTCTGCAGCACTTACAGGTTCAACTTGCTGTGGTGGGTTTTCTGGCTGTTCGTAGAATTGGAGTATTGGAATGATTACTGCACCTCCTATTTGAGGCCAATCTGCCGGGAAATCTCCTAGGTCAGTGTGTATCACTGCTTCTTCAGGTTCTTCCGGGATTGTGAGAGGCACTTCTTCCTGGGGTTTCAATAAATCTGGACACAACTTTAGGTGGTCCCTGGACATTGTTGCAGTCGTCCTTCCTCCATCTCGACTGATTATGCAGGTCTTCTTGTTATCAAATCTTGACGGTAACACAGTGTATGGTTCTCTCTCCCACTGGTCATAAAGTTTGTGATTTCTTCTTTTCCTTTTCAATACTGTTTCACCAGGTGTGAAGGGTTCTGCGGGCGCGTTTTTATTGTAGTGCGCCTCCTGTTTTTCTTTCACCCGAGTGAGACTGTCCTCGACACAGGCTTGTACTCTTCTGCACTGCTCTTGTCTTGTCGTGTCCCAGTCCTCAGTGGTCATATCAGCTTCAGGCTCAACAACACCAAACTCCAGATCCATGGGCAGCTTTCCTGGCCTTGCCCGCATGAGGTATGCCGGAGTGCAATTGGTGGAACTTACTGGTATATGATTGTACAGATCCACTAGGTCAGGTAGTAGGTCTGGCCACTGATTTCTCTCCTCAAGTGGTATGGTCTTTAGCAGGTCGATGATAATGTTGTTTATCTTTTCGCAGAGACCGTTGGTTTGTGGGTGGTACGGTGTAGTTCTTATCTTTTTACAACAGTACAAATGGCAGAACTCCTTGAACAACTCAGCCTCAAAGGCCGGGCCTTGGTCCGTCAGCACCTGCTCAGGATAACCATGGGGTCTACAGAAATACGCTTGGAACGTCTTTGCTGCTGCCTCTGCCGTCAGGTCTTTGACGGGGGCGACCACCAGGAAACGTGAGTAGTGATCCACCATGGTCAAAGCATAAAAGTATCCTGAACTGCTGGGGGACAACTTGACATGGTCCAGGGCCACGATCTCCAGAGGTCGAGTCATCTTGATGGGTTGCAGGGGTGCCTTTTGGCTGCTGTAGTCTTTTCTTCTTAGGCCACAGGGTCCACAGTCCCGGCACCACCTCTCAATGGAGCTGCGCATTCCTACCCAGTAGAATCGACACTTCAGCAGGGTCTCTTGCTTTTTCCAGCCAAAGTGCCCCGCCTGATCGTGGTAAGTTTCTAATACCATCTGGATATCTGTCTTCGGGACCACTATCTGCCATACCATCTCATGGGTTTTTGGATTAACGTACCTCTGGCACAGCTTCTCACGGTAGATAAACAGCCGGCTTCTCTCGTTCCACAGCTGCTTTGCTTGCAGAGACGCTTCCTTCTCCAGGGAGGCACCCTCTTGGGTTATCAGCTCCTTGATGTGGCTGACAACCAGGTCGCTGTCCTGGGTCTCCTTCCAGCTGTGGTGAGGCAGGGGGTTTAACGTCTTTTCATGCTGCCTCCTGGAGGCTCGTTGCTCGTGGATCATCCCATTCCAGTGAAAGGCAGGTAGCTCTATCTCTTCCAGGTCATCCACTTCTTCTTCAGTCTCTGACTGGTGAGGCATCCTGGACAGGGCATCGGCATTGGCGTTCTTGCGGCCTGCCCGGTATTTAATTGTAAATTGGTAACTTGACAGCCGAGCCATCCATTGTTGTTCCAGTGCCCCGAGCTTAGCTGTTTCAAGATGGGTCAAGGGGTTGTTATCAGTGAAGGCAGTGAACTTGCTTGAGGCCAGGTAGTGCTTGAACCTTTCAGTGATGGCCCAGGCCAAGGCCAGGAACTCCAACTTGAAGCTGCTATAGTTCTCTGGGTTCCTCTCAGTCGGGCGGAGCTTCTTGCTTGCGTATGCGACCACTTTCTCTTTGCCATTCTGCTTCTGACTTAAGACAGCGCCCAGTCCTTTGTTGCTGGCATCTGTATACAGCAGGAACGGTTGGCTGTAGTCAGGGTAGGCTAGGATCTCATCACCTGTCAGGATCTCCTTCATCTCCTGAAACGACTCGGCTTGCTCCTTACCCCAGTGGAACAGGGGATTTCTGCCTTTGGGGACTGCCCTACCAGGAGGTCTTTCAGAGGAGCTGCTTTCTTGGTGTAGTCTTTTACAAACCTCAGGTAGTATCCTACTAGTCCCAAAAACTGACGCACCTCCTTGAGGTTCTTCGGCTCCGGCCACTTCTGGATGGCTGTGACCTTCTCCGGGTCTGGTGCTACCTCTTCCGGACTGACAATGTGCCCCAGGTACTGCACCTTTCTCTTGAGCAGGTGGCGCTTTGAGGGCTTCAACTTCATCTCATATTGGGACAGTGACTCAAATACCTCTGCCAGGTGTTTCAAGTGGTCCTCGTATGTTCTGGAGTACACTATTACATTGTCCAGGTAAAGTAACACAGTCTCGAAGTTGCGGTGTCCCAGGCAGCACTCCATCAACCTCTGGAACGTTCCGGGGGCATTGCAGAGTCCAAACAGCATACTGTTGAACTCGCAGAGTCCCATCGGGGTGGTGAAGGCCGTTTTCTCCCGATCCTCCTCAGCCACAGCTACTTGCCAGTACCCACTAGTGAGGTCAAGGGTGGAAAAGTAATTTGCAGACTTTAAGGCAGCTAGGGACTTCTCTATGCATAGTAAAGGGTATACATCTTTATGTGTAATGCGATTTACTTGACGGTAATCTGCACACATTCTCATGCTCCCGTCCTTTTTCCTAACTAGCACTAGGGGAACTGCCCAGGGACTACAACTATCCCTTATTACTCCCACCTTTCTCATGTCCTGAAACATTTCCTTTGCCTTCTGGTAGTGAGCCGGTGGTATAGGCCTGTAATGTTCTTTGATTGGGGAATGGTCACCTGTGGGGATATGGTGTTGAACCCCCTTAACCCTCCCGAAGTCAAGTGGATGTTTACTGAACACCTGCGAGTATTCTTGAACCACCTGGTGTACACCCTGTTTTTGATGGACAAGAGTGGTGTCTGTCCCAACATGGAGCTGTTGACACCAATCCTCCACCTTGGTTTGTCGGGTCATTATCCTCCTCTTCATCTGGTTAGGTTAAGGACTCTGCCTTGTGAATGCAGTTGTTATTTACAGCATGTAATTTGGCAACAATTGCATAACGGGGCAATCTGACCTCATCTTCCCCACAATTGAGAAGACGGACGGGCACCCTCCCATTACGTACATCTACAACTCCCCTGGCAGTTAAGAGCGTGGGTCTGTGCTCGGAGCAAAGGGGTTCTACTACCGCCTGATAGCTCTGCCCTCTAAGACCTATGGCAGCTCTACACCAGATGAGCATTTCACTTATTGGGGAGATGACAATGGGTATTGGGTCCATCACCCGCACGTTACCGATTTCACCTTCTGTTAACCTTACTTGCTGTTGGCGCAAGAACACAACTTCTCCCAAACAGTTACCAACAATGTTAGTGCCAAGAACCATATACGGATTGGTGTCATCAGGATTAGTCTCTACTACAATTAGCCCCTGGTCCTTCAGCTCCACTCTCCCCACCTTTACAGTCACATTCTTAACCCCGATTAGGTTAAGGGGGAGTCCATTTGAGGCATATACAGAAAGATTTGGAGCCGGCAGACGTAAATCATCCATGGACCAGAACCTCTTGTAGAGGACATCAGGCATGATGGTTACCTGAGATCCTGTGTTCAGCAGAGCATGCGTCGGGATCCCGTCCAGTACAATGGACAGGAACGGTCTTCCTCCGACGAACCTGTTATACCAGTCTGATGGGCCTGGTGAGTTTACTCCTGGGTGTCGGCCCTCGGCCCCAGGGTTTTCTCGTTTAAAGGACAATTCTGGGCGATGTGTCCGATCTTGCGGCAGCGGTAGCAGGTAGGGTCCTTCTGTGGACGGCGCTGGTCACTGGTCCTCGGCGAGGGTGGTGTTGGCCTCCTCCTCCTTCTCATCCAGGGGACATCCTCAGGGCTATCGGCTAACAGGATTTTCCCTCCTTCCTCGGGCTCCGTCCGCAGCTGCAGGGCATTCAGCACAGTGGTCAGGGTTTTGCTCAACTGACGCACTTCAGAGCGCAGACTGTCCAGTTCTCTAGGGGACGTTGCTGGAACCTTAGCTTCAGCAGCCACTGGGAAAAAGGTGGGTGTAGCAGGTACTGGGGTAGCCCCACCCTGGTAACATTGGATGGCATTTGTCTCCAGGGGCTGCAGTCCTTTTATAGCCATGTCCTTGAGATTATCAAAAGTGGCATCTGGATGATCCAGGGACCACCAACGCACAGTCCTGCTCTCCTCTGGAGACCTCAGTCCCCGGACAAACTGTTCCGTCAGCATTTTTTTTTCGTTTTCGATGCTGGTCGGACTAGCCTGTTTCAGAGCCCGCAGGGCCCCTTGTAGATCCCAGGCGTAGTCCCGAATATTGTCCTCCGGTTGTTGGGAACAGTTGTAGAACCTCATCCGGAGGTCCGCCTCAGTAAGATCCTCAAAGACAGTCTCTAGCTTTTGAAATATTGCGGACACTGACTCCTGGTCTGCGGCCGACAATGTTTCCACTTCCCATTCCGCAGCACCAGTCAGTTGTCCCAATACAACAGTAGCTCTTTGCTTGCCTGTCATCGAGTACATGTCTAAGATACCGTATATCTTCCACTTGAATCCACACAGGGTATCTGGTTTGCCCTTGTACTGGGGGAACCACTTTGCTCCAGGAATGTACGGTAAAGTCATAGGAATGACAGGTGTTACAGGCGCTGCTGGTGGAGCAGCCGCTATGGCCTGCTCATCGTCAGGTGCGGGTTGAACATCAGGGTTTACTACCTGCGCTCCGGCGATCTGCTGTTCCTCAGACATCCTGGCGCCCCCCTAGCTAACCGTGGCCCACCTTCTATTCTTTCTTCTGGTAGGCGACAGGTCCGCAGGTGACGGTTGTCTTCAGGAACTTGCGTCGCTTATGTCCTACGTCAGAGCGTTCAGCGACGCTCCTTACAGGACCTGGCGCTTCTTGGTTTGACGTCGAGGTGTGGGGCATGTCCGGGGCTTCGTGCTCTTTTACAGGTACGCCCCTCAGTTTCCCGTGGTTACGCCCTTCTTCTCGCTCGGCGGCCCAACAATGGCGGCAGTTTTCACCACAATCAAATATACAATTCACTTCAATAAAGGCGCACAGTACCCGGTGGCAACGGGTATATCACTCCTTCGTTGCAGCGGGCACGTGATCCTGTTCGTGATGCCAGGAAGAGTTGACTCGCCCAGGGGGATGGGGATTACTCGGTTACCCTGCCTTGGGGATGTCGCGGTGGTCGGCTCCCGGGCCCGTACCCTGGGGTCTCTCTTTAAAAGCGTTGATAGTTGTTTATTTTATAAAAGTTCATGACGCCACCTGTGGCTTCTGGTGAGATTCACCAGCGCTGCGCAGACCACTCAGGCCGATGACAAGGCAGCTCGATGGTATAGCTCCCCACAGGTGGAGCTAGGCCTCAGGGCAGCGTAAGGAAAGGGGAATGCAGGACAGGCGAGACCCAGCCAGGTCAGAGCAAGAACAGGGACAGACACGATAGTCACTTCAGTACCTTTTACTGGTGGAAAGTCAGGCACGTCCCGGAGCACTGTAGGGTGAAGGGTACATGTCAGGATCCTCCCCAATGAGCGGGTGTAGGGCCTCCTGTTACTTGTCTCTGCATAGTAAGTTTCTGACCTGCCTGGAGCTAGGCCTAACTTTGTCTCTGTCCTGCGCTGGCTGACCTTGTGGTAGGGCCTTTCCTTGGAGCACACGCTCCTCAGCTTGCGGGACCTATGTGTCTCCTGGCTCTGTTACGTATCAGCACTTTAGCGATCCTGGGACTTGTAGTTCTCCAGGGATTCCGGTTATGCCTTACTGGGTCATAGAGATCCCGGTAAGCTTCGAACCCGGTGTCCGGTAAATTCTTCGGGGTGAGCCAGTTAAGCTCCTCTGCCCCCTATGTACTAACTCTCCACTCGCCTTCGGCCTACTCGGGCCCTCACTAGGCTAAACACACTAATGGCAGCTTGCCGCGCTTCACCGATCTTATGCCACCGGCACATCTAAAGCTCACTATTCTGAGCTACAACTTAACTGAGCTCAACTCTGCATTCAGACCTGTACTTGCTGAACTCTCCAGAGGAACTGCTGAATCACTGAGCTCCACTGCAGACTGACCTCTCTTTGGCTCATCTTCTGCAGGAACTAAACTGCCTGGCTCCACCTTCCCTATTTATCTCCCTAACGGGATCCCTCTGCTGGTCTGAGGTGGAAGGTGGAGATGTGTGAATGTTTATGGGGGCCTCTTGTGGAGGAATCCATCAATGCACTCTTCTAGGATCTGTGATACCAAGCGCAGCTAGGCGTCACACATGTCTCGCTCCATCCACCAACGTCACGTTGCACCACAGACTGTCCAGGAGTTGGCGGATGCTTTAGTCCAGGTCTGGGAGGAGATCCCACAGGAGACCATCCGCAACCTCATCAGGAGCATTCCCAGGCATTGTAGGGAGGTCATACAGGCACGTGGAGGCCACACACAATACTGAGCCTCATTTTGACTTGTTTTAAGGACATTACATCAAAGTTGGATCAGCCTGTAGTGTGTTTTTCCACTTTAATTTTGGGGGTGACTCCAAATCCAGGCCTCCATTGGTTAATAAATTTGATTTCCATTGATGATTTTTGTGTGATTTTGTTGTCAGCACATTCAACTTTGTACAGAACAAAGTATTCAATGAGAATATTTCATTCATTCAGATCTAGGATGTGTTATTTGAGTGTTCCCTTTATTTTTTTGAGCAGTGTATATACTGTATATATATTTGTATATACGTATACAAGTTTATATATGCAAGCTGGTGAAGAATGTGTTGTTCAGCTAAACAAGCATCCCACTCAGGTCAAGGAGGTCAAAGTGGGGAGCATCATGAGCATTTGTTTCGAGGCTAACTATATATTGTTCAGGGTGACATGAAGCAGCAGCAGAACAAATCCGTACTATACTATACCAATGTGTGATATCATAGCTGCAGTGCAGGGCATAGAAGAAGGGAAGTATGGGTACAGGAAATGTAATCTTCATGCACTATAGTATCCTATATCACAAAGGTCGTAAAGTAACACCTTTAATTAAGAATCACTGCACTGAACTGGCCAACGGCTTGAAATGGAATTAAATACAGAACATATGGGCCTTTCTAAATGTAAAATCTAAGGCATGCAATGTCTGTATGATTGAACTAATTAAATCCTTGAAAATGGTTAAGGGTCATTCAGAAATATTAATTTTCAATACCAGTTTTATAAGAAGATGTTTCTCATGTAAAACATTTTGTACACATTGCATGTTATTTGATATGATTGATATGCCTGTTATTTTATTATTTAATATGCCTGAATTCAGTTGTGTGAACAAACAATAATAAAAATGCTGAATATTGAAAAATAAATTATTTCATTGATCCAACACTTAAATATGGAAAGCCAAGTTATATAATTTGAATTGTGATTTCACACTTTCCACATTGGGCTCAAGGCAGTTATTGATATCTACAGAATTCACAACATTTTATTATTTTTAGATATTAGCAAGCATTATAAAATCATTATAAAAATATAATAAAGATGTGCATATAATAATTCTATTTAAAGCACCACTTCAGCATTTTTTTTAATTGCACTGGTGGAGTGGTGCTTTAAATGTAAGTCCCTTGTTCCCTGTCATATACTCACCTTCCGCCTCCTTCAACGATTTCCCCACCACTCCAGTCTGTCTCCTGTGAAAAGTGACCTGCCAGCGCTCTCCAGTGTATGCTGGAGTGCATCTGAGGTCACTTTTCAATATAAGTCTATGAGAGTCTCGTTCTGGCTCTCATAGACTTGTACTGAGAGCTTGTGAACTGAGCTTCTGACTTCCGGCTGTCAAAACCCACACTCACAAAATGGCTACGCGGGACCGAAGAGGTGCTGAAAACTGGAGGGTGAGTATATGACCGAGGGCAGGGAACTTCTACTTAAAGAGCCACTGCAGCACTGAAAAAAAACTCACTGTAGTGGTGCTTTAAGTTAAAAAAACAATCGGAGATCACCATAATGCGTGAACGGTTGACTAATGCTCTATTACAATTCCACAAGAGTATCCAATAAAGTGTCTGCACGACTTAAGATTTTGTCTGAATCCTTTAAAGCAGATTTGACACTATAACTAGTATACACCTTTTCTGTCCACTGCTGTGATAATTAATTATGTTATAAAAAGAATATATAGAAACCGTTTTCGAAAAATCAATATAATAATTGCACAATGCAAAATTGGGTTTAAGAAAATGTTTTCAATTCCAATGACTGATTCTTGTGTTTTCTTATGCCCTAATTTAAAAAAAAAACACTTCTATTTTTAACCATCACATATAGATTTTGCACAAAATGCGCATGAAATTACGTACAAGCGTGATGACTAAGAATATTTTTTTATTGTAGCCAAAAATGTGCACAATATTATATATAAAAATTTATTGAACATTCAATCTGCAACAAAAAGCATGGGTACTTCTTATATCCTCCTTGCTGCCCAAGGAGCAAAGAGAAAACTTTCAGATCACCACATATTGACCATCTTTGATCCTCATAGTTAAGTTTCTTGAGAATAAAGTCTAAATTCTCAAAGCTTTACTTCAAATGCTCAGAATGCCCTGCAGGCACCAAAATATACTTGCTGCCATTGTGCAGTAGCACAGCTTTCAGACTTTTTTTTGCACGAATCAACAAAGAGTCTCCACTTGCTCACATCGTACACTATGTTACTTATTTCTCTCAGCCCAGGAACATCACTGTGATACACTACAGCACAGTCTTGAGAAAAGTATGGAACAAATTACTTTTCTCTACTTCTGTACCATGAAAAACAGGTACAATGAGCTAGCAGTTTATTTTCCTTTAGTCTAGAGCCTAAAAGTTCTGCAAAATGTTTAGAAAGGTCCAAGTCCCTGACTAAATCATTTAATACGAGCTGTGAAAAAAGCTGTGGCTCATTGGGACTAGCATGAAATTTTCATCAGAATCCTGCTCTTCATGTTTTGAATCTTCTGAATCAGGAGTATCTTCACGTTTCTGTGTAGAGACTGGTATTCCTGGACCGTGAGGCACAGGGTGAATCGCTGATGGGAGGTCCTTCTTATTTTTAAGGTTGAATCCCTCCATGTTGCACGTATAAAAGTAGCAGGCATCACTATGATTTGCGATTCCCCCCAGATCATAGGCAAGGCAAAACAAAAGCTCTATTTTTTCCCTTTAGACCACTGTTGTATTTCTCTACACAAACAAGACACACTGCATGTGGGGCCCACAACTTGTCCTGATCACCTAGTTTTACACCAAAGTACACATAATACACTTTTCTAACAAAGTCCCTAATGTTCCTTCATTGTTTCTTCACTACAAAACAACCGAAAATGTAGTAAAAGTTGTTGGGTGAATTACTACACCCCATGTAGCCATTACGATCAATTTGTTAGAAACAGAAGCTTAATGCAACACAACCACTAAATACTGAAAGGAATCGTGGTATGCACACCACCACACTCTTATGAACTCTGTCTAATAGAAACTCTGCCTTCGCTCCCCATAGCAACCAATCACAGTGCAGCTTTCATTTCTTATACTGCTGAAGTAAAAGGAATGCTGTGCTATGATTGGATTGTATGGACACCACCACACTCTTTGAAGCTGGGTTAAGAAAATCTTCTCTGCCCACAGCAGACAATCGTAGCACAGCGTCCATTAATTTCTAACAAATGACACCAAAATCATCCACCAAAGGTCGCACAAAGGGATCAAAGTATGGTGCAAAAAAAAGCCTACGGAGTCCGTATTTGTGAACGAACTGTACATGATGGATTTTTTTTCGATATTTTTACTTCAGTTCAGCGATCGAAAGTATATAAAAGTCACCTCTTACTTTTCAAACAGTTTTACCCTTGCCCACCTGTGTTATTAGATATTTGTGGGTATCAATAATCAGATTTATTTAGTTTAAGGTGGGTAGCATAGCAATAAAAATTATTTAAACATGCAGCAGTAAACAGTCTGTCATTTTTTTATGTACACTATTTTTAATTTGTAGGTGACATTTTGCTCATACAGTAAAATCAAATTCAATCTGCTATTTATTTGTGGATCATAGTTCTGTAATATTAAAAACTGATTTATTAATCCATAATGAAGAACAACAGATGACATTTCTAGTTCATTGATCTGTGCACTTAAAAAACTAAGACAACTATTATTTTATTCTCATTTTAGTGGCGACAGTCAGACTGAATTATAATTACGTTTTCGTTTTTTTTGTACTATTCCATTATATTTAATATGCACAGACTGTGACAGCATGTTTCATCTTCTCTAACTTGAATGATGCTGCTTTAATTGCTTGGTCTTCTAATGAATTTAAATAACGTCTCTATATATAGTAAAAATGTGAAAGACTTCTGTTGAGTTGGTGCTGTCTATATCTGTATTAGTATTAGATCTCATTAATAAGTGTGAAAGATTTCATGATGATTACCATACACCATTAGAAAGGAGGGCTAATGCACATGATGATAACGTGCCTTATAGTACCTTCAGAGACATACAATTTCATGTAGTGGTATACTTACAAACTTTTTTTGAATTAGGATTTGGTATAAATCTTACAATATTACAGAGGTATCCTTGCTTATGAGCTTTGCTTCCATGGAAGAGTATCACTATAATACAGTGCCATATTGAGACATTATATGGTAACATATGTCATACTAGTACAGAATGGCAGAAACTCCACATATCAATATATAAGTGTGGCGCCCAGCTGCGCTTGGTACCACAGATCCTAGAAGGGTGCATTAATGGAATCCTCCACAAGAGGCCCCCATAAACATTCACACATCTCCACCTTCCACCTCAGACCAGCAGAGGGAGCCCGTTAGGGATATAAATAGGGAAGGTAGAGCTAGGCAGTTCAGTTCCTCTGGAGAGTTCAGCAAGTACAGATCTGAATACAGAGTTGAGCTCAGTTAGTCTGGAGTGCACAGAGAGTGAAAAGCTGTGTGTGCGGAGAAGCATGTGGGTTGCTGTGTAGGCAAGCTAGGCCTCCAGCGGTCCTGAAGCCCAGTCTAGACTCAGGAGCTCAAGTAAGTGAGCCCAAGGTGTGCCGACGCCTGTAAGAGCGGTGAAGAGCGGCAAGCTGCCGTTAGTGTGAGTAGCCTAGTGAGGGCCCGAGCATGGCCAAAGGCGAGTGGAAAGTGAGTAGCAGTGGGGGCAGAGGAGCTTACCCAGCTCACCCCGAAACATATACCGGACACCGGGTCCGAGCTTACCAGGATCTCTACGACCCAGTAAGGTATAACCGAAATCCCTGGAGAACTACAGGTCCAAGGTTCACCAGAGAGCTGATACATAACAGAGCCAGGAGACACATAGGCCCCGTAAACTGGGAGCGTGCACTCCAAGAGAAGGCCCTACCATAACGTCAGCCGGTGCAGGACAGAGATAAAGTTAGTCCTAGCTTCAGGCAGGTCAGAAACTTACTACGCAGAGGCAAGAAACAGGAGGCCCTACACCCACTCATTGGGGAGGATCCTGATATGCACTCTTCACCCTACAGTGCTCCGGGATGTGCCTGAACTGCCACCTGTAAAAGGTACTGAAGTGACTACCGTGTCCGTCCCCGTTCTTGCTCTGACCCGGCTGGGTCTCGCCTGTCCTGCATCCCCCTCTCCGTACGCTGCCCTGCGGCCTAGCTCTACATGTGGGGAGCTATACCATCGAGCTACCTTATCACCGGCCTCAGTGGACTGCCGCAGCGCTGGTGATTCTCACCAGAAACCACAGGTGGCGTCACGAACTTTCATAGAGTTAACAAATAATCCCCCTTTTAAAAGCTGACCCCAGGGTATGGGCCCAGGAGCTGACCACCGCTACATCCTTAAGGCCAGGCAAAGGCCCGGGTACCGAGTCGTCCCCATCCCCCTGGGCGTGTCATAGGCACTGTACAAGTTGCACTGCGATATGCATGAAGCCTTAAAGGGAACCTGTCAGATGATTCACAATACCCAAACTAAGGGCAGCATGAATCAGAGAAAGGCTCTGTTATTGCATATATGTATGTTTCACTCTGCCATGAACATCAGCACAGGGTTCACACGGATGAGCAGCTACATGCAAGCTTTATAACACTAAACACAATGAAAAGAGTCAGATGGAGTTAGGCAAAGCATGCGACCACTAGATTTTGGAGCAGTGATAACATGTTCTGTGGAGTGACAAATCATGCTTCACTATCTGTCAATCTGACTGACAAGTCTGGGTTTGGTGAAGAACATTACCCGCTTGATTGCATTGTGTCCACTGTAAAATTTGGTGGAGGAGGGATAATGCTCTGGGATGGTTCTTCATTGGTTGGCCTAAGATCCCTAGTCCTGTGAAATGAAATCTTAATGGCTTCAGCATACTAAAAGTTTTGGACAACTGTACACTTATAGTTCATAGAGAAAAGATCCTGTGCACTACTTTCTCAGACCTGTGCTTTCTTGGAGCAAGTTTTCACTATACTGTTGCCAAATCCAAGAAAACATTTCCAATGCACAAGGTATATTCCTCAAGAAAATGTCTTTATTTTATAAACATGCTACGTTAAGGCCATATACTGCTTCCAATTTTGTGGGAGCAGTTTGGGGAAGGTTCTTCTCTGTTCCAGCATGACGGGACTCCAGTGTACAGAGCACTGTTAATTTAGTCAATGTTGGGTGGGTTTGGTGTTGAAGGACTTCACTGGCAAATACAGAGCCCTGACCTTAATCTCCATCAAACACACTTGGGATGAACTGGATCAGAGATTTTGAGCCAGCCCGCTCATTCAACAACATTGTCTGACCTCACGTCCTGAATGAAAGGGCAAATCTGGACAAAAAAGGGTAAACATTTCCACAGACAAACGCAAAAAGCTTATAGAAAGCCTATCTAGAAAATAGGAAGCCATTATAGCTGCAATGGATAAATGATTAAAAAAAAGGGGAGGTGGTGATAAAAGAGCTGCTGAGCGTGACAGACAGGCAAGTAATATCTTCATATGAATTTATTTAAAAAATATGGGATGCGCTTTTTAACATCAGACAGATGTCTTCCTCAGGCCAGGCATGTATGTTAGCAGTAAATAATCTGGTCCTTTTTTGCTGTGTTAATTTTTAGGGAAATTTTAATTCCCTTTTCTGTGGCTTTGCTTTCATTTTACTTATATCGCACCATTAATTCCACAGCTCTTTATAGACATTATTATCACAGTCCCTATTGGTGCTCACAATCTAAATTCCCTATCTGTATGTCTTTGGAGTGTGAGAGTTAACTGGAGTACAAGGAAAAAACCCACAGAAACATGGGTAGAATATACAAACTCCTTGCAAATGTAGTCCTTGGTGGGATTTGAACCCAGGACCCCAGCACTGCGAGGCTACAGTGCTAACCACTGATCCACCATGGGCTGTCACACAAACTGAGTTGTACAACATTTCATTACTTGCGTCACTGAAATAGCACAAAATAGAGAAAAGTCGAGCTAACTAACTACCCATTCACTTCAACTGAAGTGTGAATCTAACATGATTGTCTATATTGTGACACATGCAAAAAGTTATAACATCTACAGTGTTTTTAACTGCAAATTTATAGACTATCACAGATATTCTAGTACTGGACTGCATATGATTTTATTATTTAAGACAAACTGAAAAAAAACAGGTGTCTATTAGGAGTTTATTTTTAGCATGAAAGAACTTCCAATTGGTTCTCAATTGCAGACACTATTATTCACTAGCTCGAGGAAGCATCATCATTTTAATAATATTAGAGGTAATGCATGCATCCTGTGCATTTGCTACTCCAAACTTGTGGAAACATAATTAAATGTGTCAATCATTTATATATTCCTTTACTCTAAGAATTGTTACTGTGTTCTTTATATAAAGAATCATTATTCCTTTGATTCTAATAACCAGGTATCATGTAACATTGCTTGATTATTACTTTACTAAGATCATAGGGATTTAAATTGTTGAATCAAAATATGCAACCTTCTAGTTAAGTCCCAGGATCATTTAAAAAAGTTGTATTCAGATATATCCCTGCGTGACTGGATTCTTAGTTGTGGCATGACTACGTTCAAGTGTCAACTAGGAGAATATAATCATACTTAGTGATTTTTAGAGTGAATAATAGTCAAGTAATTCAATGAAATAAATTTTTCTTGACAAAATAAAAATGGATATTTCAGCATTTTCAAAATATATGCTTTGGGCTACATATTTTATTTTTCAGTTTTAGGTGAATGTATGCTCTTAAGTTGGTAATACATATTTGCTTCATCTTCGCTGATTAAACTGATCTTTAGCAAAGCATGCATGCTGTTTTAATATGGAAAGGGAGACAAACTGCAATAAAACACTTCTGACAGTTTATTATGACTAACAACATGTACAACGAGTACAACAAAAATGCAGGTATGTTTAAATCCGAAATGCCTGATATTTATGTACTCTAACATTTTCCATCATAGGAAAGTCTATATATCCCTGAATGTAGACTGCGTGATCGGCCGATATTGATCATATATGTATGGCCAGCTCAAGAGAAGTAATCAATATTTAAGTTAAAAAGATTGTTATGCTGGTAAAAATCTTTTATGAAAAGAGCCAGAATGGATTAAAAGAATAAAAAGAGTCATACTCAAAGCACTGATTACCCAAGGCTTCCTTTTCTCCACTACCCTCCTCAACTCTGCACCGCTCACCTCAGTGGTTATGGCAAAGTATTATTGAGGTGAGTATAAATTTTTAATTTCATTTATTCTTAAGGAATTTAAAGCATAAAAAAATTCCAAGTTTTCAAGTATAGTGGATCTTAAAAGAATTTAACGCCGGGAAAACCCCTATAAACCCTTCACGACATTTGACATACCTACACGCCATGGTCAGATAAGGGTTCCCGACTGATAATGTATAGATACGTCATGGCGATCATGTGTAAAGCAAATTGGAAAAACTGGAAAGACGAAAAAAGCATATAGGGTCTTTTCTGGTAAAAAGGTGGTGTGAATTGTTAAAGGTACGCTCACCTGATAGGTTTGTGCCAGTCACAACTCCTACAGAGGAATATGAGGGCTGCTGCAGGACCACCAAGATGATCTGTTGCAGTAAATGTGGAATACAGTGGTTTCAAAATTCGAGCTACCCAATAGTACAAATATGTGATCACACACACGAAGATGAAGAATGAATTTGGTTTATTATGTCAACGCGTTTCAAGGTTTTCAAACCTCTTCATCAGGACCAAACCACAATGATGTATGGCTATCATGTGTGGCACAGGAGCTGTGCTAGCGCGATTTACACCGGGAGCTTGGCTTACGTGAAAGCCGAGCCCTGGCTGTCACAGCCCGAAGAGATGACCACACCACCCCCGGCTGTTTATCCCCCTAAAGGCTGCGATTGATATCGATAGCCACATTTAGGAGGCTAGGAGAGAGAGGGGGCTCCCTCTCCCTTCTAAGTTGTGCCCCCTCGGCATTATTGCGAGAGTCCCCAATGGTATTCATGGCTACGTGAGGTCGTCATGATGACCTCCAGGTCTGCCAGCGATGGTGGCCTTCTTAGAACATGCCAAGAAAATGGTCCAATAGGCTTCTGTCAGTGTAATACTGTCATGTATAATCCATTGCAATCAGAGTAATGAAAATTAAAGTCCCATAAAGGGACTTAGTAAAAAAGTTATAAAAAAGTAAAAAAAAATGTTAATTTTTTTTTTAAAAAATCACAAAATAAAAAAAACATTATACCCATAAATATGTATATATATTTTTTTTAAAAAAAGAGTACACATATTTGGTATCACAGCATCCGGATCTATAAAACTTTCTCACTTATCCCCTTCAGTGAACACCATAAAAGAAAAAAAAAAACTTGACAAAAAACTGTGCTTTATCATCATATTGCCAAACAAACAGATGTGGAATAAAATGCAAACAAAAAGTCAAATGTGAATAAAAATAGTATAGTTGAAAAGTCCATCTTGTGCCACAAAAACCAAGTTGCCATACAATTCCATCAACAGAGCAATAAAAAATCTCTCAGAATGCAGTGATGCAAAAACAATTCTTTTTTCTATACAATAGTTTTTTGGTATAAAAGCGGCAAAACATTGAAAAAATTATATAAATGTGGTATCGTTATAATTGTACTGACCCGAAGAATAAAGCTGTCTTTATCGCTTTTACCACACTGTGAACGGCATAAAAAAAAAAAATTCTGAATTGCTGATTTTTGATCATTCTGCCTCCCAAAAATTGGAATAGGAAGCAATAAAAAAATGTTATGTCCCCAAAAATGGTACCAATAAAAATGTCAACTCATCCCACAAAAAACTAGCCCTCACATGATTCTATCAGCAGAAATATGCTCTCAAAATATGACAATGCAAAAAAAGGATATTTTAGTGTGTGTTAGTAGCTGAAGGCCAGGACCTTCAAGTTGGTGTTTTCAGAAATACTGCCAGTGCCACAAGCACCACTAGAAAGACAGTGGGAGCTTGGGGACATAAATAAGGGGCTTAGAAATTGGTACAGGAAGGAAGGGTTTGGGTTCAGGGAGAACTGGGCCGACTTCTCTGTCGGCTACAGGTTCTACGGTAGGGACGGGCTGCACCTCAATGGGGAGGGTGCAACTGTGCTTGGGGAAAAATAGCCAGAGAGATGGAGGAGCTTTTAAACTAGGATATGGGGGGGAGGGAGGGTAGTTGTGCTAAAAAGGGGATAGATAGAGTAGCCAGAGAAAGCGAGACAATAGTGGTTAATGAGCATCTATGGGGGGCTGGGATATGCAACAAAAGTAGGTAGGTGAGTAGGAGTAATAAATGTGCTAATAGAAATAGATGTCTGCTGGCAAATGTAAGAAGTCTTGCAAACAAAATGAATGAACTGGAGACTATTATGTCGGTCACAGAATATGATGCAGTAAGCATTATGGAAACCTGGCTGGATGAAAGCCATGACTGGGTTACAAACGTAGAGGGTTACGCTACATTTAGAAAGGAAAGGAAAGCCAAAAAAGGTGGAGGGTGTGTATTTTCATTAAATCCAACTTAAGACCTGTGCTCAATGACGACATTGAGGGGAGCATTGACAAAGTAGAGTCAGTATGGGTAAATGTACATGGGAATGGCCTTAATGGAAAGCTGCTAATTGGAGTTTGTTACAAGCCACCTAATATAGAGGAACAGATAGAGGATGAAATGTTGCAACAAATTAAAAAGGCAGAAAATAGTAGTAGGGTCCTTATTATGGGGGATTTAACTCTCCAGATAGTTAATGGGACATAGAATCTTCTGGTTGTGCTAAAAGCTATAAATTCTTATCTGCAATTCAAGACAATTACCTCTCTCAGCTGGTAGATGAACCAACCAGGAGAGGTAATCTGCTGGATCTGATGTTGCCAAATAGACCAGATACAATTTTAGATCTACAGGTCCGGGAGGATTTGGGAAGCAGCGACCACAATATGGTAAGTTTCAATGTAATTTTCAATAAAACATTTCGGAAAGCTGATTTCAACAAATTAAGGGAAGAGCCTAATAGTGTAGACTGAGACTATGTCATGGTAATTTGGAATACCGAATGTAAATGGGGCATGTTTAAGGAAATACTACTAGTATATTCTAGAAAATGTATACCCTCTGGTAATAAAATCTCCAGGAATAAAAAGAATCCATTATGGATAAATAAGTACAGAGTACAAAGTTTAATAAGACAAAAACAAAAGGCATTCAAAATCTTCCATGCCAAGAATACAGAAATAGCATTTCAGAAGTATAAAGACCTAAAGAAGAAATGTAAAAAAGAAATCAAGCCAGCAAAGTTATCTACAGAGCAACAAATCGCCAGGGACATTAATATACAGTACAGACCAAAAGTTTGGACACACCTCATTTAAAGATTTTTCTGTATTTTCATGACTATGAAAATTGTACATTCACACTGAAGACATCCAAACTATGAATTAACACATGTGGAATTATATACTTAACAAAAAAGTGTGAAACAACTGAAAATATGTCTTATATTCTAGGTTCTTCATAGTAGCCACCTTTTGCTTTGATGACTGCTTGCACACTCTTGGCATTCTCTTGATGAGCTTCAAGAGGTAGTCACCGGAAATGGTTTTCACTTCACAGGTGTGCCCTGTCAGGTTTAATAAGTGGGATTTCTTGCCTTATAAATGGAGTTGGGACCATCAGTTGTGTTGTGCAGAAGTCAGGTGGATACACAGCTGATAGTCCTACTGAATAGACTGTTAGAATTTGTATTATGGCAAGAAAAAAGAAGCTAAGTAAAGAAAAACGAGTGGCCATCATTACTTTAAGAAATGAAGGTCAGTCAGTCCGAAAAATTGGGAAAACTTTGAAAGTGTCCCCAAGTGCAGTTGCAAAAACCATCAAGCGCTACAAAGAAACTGGCTCACATGAGGACCGCCCCAGGAAAGGTAGACCAAGAGTCACCTCTGCTTCTGTGGATATGTTTATCCAAGTCACCAGCCTCATAAATCGCAGGTTAACAGCAGCTCAGATTAGAGACCAGGTCAATGCCACACAGAGTTCTAGCAGCAGACACATCTCTACAACAACTGTTAAGAGACTTTGTGCAGCAGGCCTCCATGGTAAAATAGCTGCTAGGAAACCACTGCTAAGGACAGGCAACAAGCAGAAGAGACTTGTTTGGGCTAAAGAACACAAGGAATGGACATTAGACCAGTGTAAATCTGTGCTTTGGTCTGATGAGTCCAAATTTGAGATCTTTGGTTCCAACCACCGTGTCTTTGTGCGACGCAGAAAAGGTGAACGGATGGACTCTACATGCCTGGTTCCCACCGTGAAGCATGGAGGAGGAGGTGTGATGGTGTGGGGGTGCTTAGCTGGTGACACTGTGGGGGATTTATTCAAAATTGAAGGCATACTGAACCAGCATGGCTACCACAGCATCTTACAGCGGCATGCTATTCCATCCAGTTTGCGTTTAGTTGGACCATCATTTATTTTTTAACAGGACAATGACCCCAAACACACGTCCAGGCTGTGTAAGGGCTATTTGACCAAGAATGAGAGTGATGGGGTGCTACGCCAGATGACTTGGCCTCTACAGTCACCAGACCTTAACCCAATCGAGATGGTTTGGGGTGAGCTGGGCCGCAGAGTGAAGGCAAAAGGGCCAACAAGTGCTAAGACCATTTCCGGTGACTACCTCTTGAAGCTCATCAAGAGAATGCCAAGAGTGTGCAAAGCAGTCATCAAAGCAAAAGGTGGCTACTTTGAAGAACCTAGAATATAAGACATATTTTCAGTTGTTTCACACTTTTTTGTTAAATATATAATTCCACATGTGTTAATTAGTGTTGAGCATTCCGATACTGTAATATCGGGTATCGGCCGATATTCGCGGTGTCGGAATTCCGATACTTAATTCCGATACTTTTACAATATCGGATACCGGAATCGGAAGTTCCCATAATGCCTGCGCTCTGTAGTGTCTGTGAAGGATGACAAGTTGGATGGCAGCGCGATCCAGCCTGTCATCAGAATGCCATCCCAGCGGGGGAGAATTCTCCTGATTGTTTAAAAGCCAGCGGGCGGTATAAAGCCGCCGGCTTTTAAACAATCACACAGCCCCATACTGCTTCCCCGCAGCCTCCCACCCCGATCCTCCGCTCCCCTCGCCACCTCCCATCCCGATCGTAAGTTAGGACCGGGCGGGGAGCGCAGCTCCAAGGAGCGGGGAGTGAAGGACCCGGGCGGGGAAGCCGGCAGTGAAAAGACTTCACCGCCGGCTTTCCCGTTCTGTGCTGCGCTTTCCCGCCGGTTATTTCAAATGAACAGCTGAGGTATCAGGTGATGCCGATCAGCTGTTCATTTGAAGTCGCCGCGTTGCCCTCAGAGGGTTCATGTGAGTTCATGCATGACTGCATGAACTCACATGAACTTTCCCACGGCCGCACAGGTCAGCCTCACCTCCCAGACCCGTCATGATTAGTGTGTGTGCGGGGTGTGTGTGCGGGGTGTGTGTGCGGGGTGTGTGCGCGATGTTTGTGCGGGTGTGCGCGGTGTCTGTGCAATGTGTGCGGGGTGTGTGTGCGGGGTGTGTGTGCGGGGTGTCTGTGCGATGTGTGCGGGTGTGTGCGGTGTGTGTGCGTGCAGGCAGACATAGGCCGATGTGACACTGCTACTCCCATCGGCCTATGTCTGTCCCCCGTCCACTCCTGCCAGCAGGATCAGCTCGATGGGAGCAGTAGTTCCCATCAGACTGATCCTGCTATTTAAATTGCCCTACTGTGTCCCCAATAAATGTTAAATACATGTCATTGGTGGCCAGTGGTTACCTACAATAAATTAGTTCATACATTACCTGTCCCCGCCGATCGCCACCTAAAATAAAGTAAAAAATAAAAAACTACACCTATACTCACCAAGACACCTAATTCCCCGAAGCCATCGATCTCCTGTAATAAAATATAAAATAATAAACCACAACCTTATCCTTACCCCTCCGTAGTAGTCCACGAGTGTCCCACGAAGATCTCCAGTTCAGAGCAGCCACATAGAATGTGACCGCTCTGAACCGCTGCCGCCGCTAGAATGACAGCATAAGCGGGTTCACCGGAGTTCAGGCAGCGCTGCTCCGGTTAGCTGCTTTACGGCCCTGCTGTATAGTGAGAAATTCCCACGGTACAGCAGTGCCGTAAAGGAGGTCTCCGGAGCTGCGCTGACTGAATGCACTCCGGTGACCTCAGTCAGTGGCTCCCGCTGCCGGGAGCGGACGTGTTCCCGGCAGCGTGAGCTTACAGCAGCCATGCACAGCTGTCACCATCTCCAGATGTGACAGCTGTGCATGGGAGATCAGCGCAGGAACGTGGACAGGTAACTATTATTTTTAGTAAACTAAGAATTAAATAAAATTGTGTGTTTTATTTCAAATAAATTATTTTTTTCTGGGTGTAGTGTGTGTTTTTTCTTTTTAACACTTTGTAGGTTAGTAATGGGGGTGTCTTATAGACGCCCATCATTACTAACCTGGGCTTCATGGCAGCTGGCGCTGACATGAACCCCACCACTATTACCCCCTGCCACCGCACCAGGGCAGCGTGGAAGAGCGAGGCTAAGTGCCAGAGTTGGCGCATCCTATGGATGCGCTATTTCTGGGGCGGCTGACGACTGGTGTTTCTAGCCTGGGAGGGGGCCAATATTCATGGCACCCTTCCTGGGCTATTAATATCAGCCCCCAGCTGTCTGCCTAGCCTTTGCTAGCTATTAAAATAGGGGGGACCCCACGTCATTTTTTTGGGGGGGTCCCCCATTTTAATAGCTAGTAAAGGCTAGGTATTCAGCTGGGGGCTGATATTAGTAGCCTGGGAAGCTCCGTGGGTTTTACCCCCTTCCCAGGCTTCAAACATCTGCCCCAGCCGTCTGCTTAACCTCCGCTAGAGACTAAAATTATGGGGGATCCCACGCCATTTTTTTTTTAAATAAATCCATTATTTTAACACTAAATGACATTTGAGGAGTTAATAAAGATGCAGTCCCTAAATTATTATTTATTTTTTAATTAATTTTTCCCAAAACTTTTGACGTGGGCTTCGCCATATTTTTGTATGCCAGCCAGGTACAGCATCCAGCTTCTATGAACGCGCCATTTTCCGGGGCGGCTGCGGACTGCAATTTTCAGCGGGGGGCAGAAAGCTTGGGCCTCCCTGCGCTGCAGATTCCATCCCCCAGCTGCCTAGTTGTACCTGGCTGGACACAAAAATAGGGAGAAGCTCCACGTTTTTTTTTTTTTAATTATTTCATGAAATTCATGGAATAATTAAGAAAAAAAGGGCTTCCCTATATTGTTGTGTCCAACCAGGTACAAATAGGCAGCTGGTGGTTGGGGGCAGCCCGTTCCTGCCTGCTGTACCTGGCTGGACCCAAATATAGTGCAAAGCCCCACGTCAATTTTTTTTAAATTATTTAAGGAAATTCATGAAATAATTAAAAAAAAATTATGTGGGGCTTCGCCCTATATTTGTGTCCAGTCAGGTACAGCAGGCAGGAACGGGCTGCCCCCAACCACCAGCTGCCTATTTGTACCTAGCCGGACACAACAATATAGGGAAGCCCTTTTTTTCTTAATTATTCCATGAATTTCATGAAATAATTAAAAAAAAAAATACGTGGGGCTTCGCCCTATTTTTGTGTCCAGCCAGGTACAACAAGGCAGCTGGGGGCTGGAATCCACAGCGCAGGGAGGCCCAAGCTTTCTGGGCCTCACCCGCTGCAAATTGCAGTCCGCAGCCGCCCCGGAAAATGGCGCGTTCATAGAAGCGCCATCTTCTGGCGCTGTACCCAACTCATCCAGGGCCCTGGTGCGGTGGCTCACTGGGTAATAAAGGGGTTAAGGCCAGCTTGGCATTATCAGCTGGCCCTAAGCCCGAAATTCATGGGGTCACGCCAATATTAGACATGACCACCATGAATTTCTAGTAAAGTATTTAAAAAAAACACAAACACCCAGAAAAAAGTCCTTTAATTGAAATAAAGACACAATTCTTTATTGTTCTAAATTAAACCATACTTACAGTAACGCCCATTCCAGCTGAAGCCAACGATCTCCTGCAATAAAAGTAAAATAATAAAGCAACCTCATCCTTACCTTTCCATGGTTCCCAGGACAGCTTCAGCTCTGCTACATCGAGATGACAGGCTGGACCGCAGCAGAACGCTGCCATCCAGCCTGTCATCCCGCAGACACTGAGAAGCGCAGGCTTGCTTGCGCTCCTCAGTGTCTCGCTGTGACGGCATCCAGATGAGCGGAGGTCATGTCCAATGAACTCAGCTCACCTCATGCACGTCACTGACAGCGTGGGAAAATTCTCCTGCACTCAGCGCTTCAGCGTGAGAATTTTCCCACGCTGTCAGTGACGTGCATGAGGTGCGCCGAGTTCATTGGACATGACCTCACCTCATGCACGTCACTGACAGCGTGGGAAAATTCTCACGCTGAAGCGCTGAGTGCAGGAGAATTCTCCCACGCTGTCAGTGACGTACATGAGGTGAGCCGAGTTCATTGTCGGCTCATCTGGATGCCGTCACAGCCAGACACTGAGGAGTGGAAGTATGCCTGCGCTTCTCAGTGTCTGCGGGATGACAGGCTGGATGGCAGCGTTCTGCTGCGGTCCAGCCTGTCATCTCGATGTAGCAGAGCTGGAGCCGTCGTGGGAGCCATGGAAAGGTAAGGATGAGGTTGGTTTATTATTTTTCTTTTATTGCAGGAGATCGTTGGCTTCAGCTGGAATGGGCGTGATGGTAAGTATGGTTTAATTTAGAACAATAAAGAATTGTGTGTTTATTTCAATTAAAGGACTTTTTTCTGGGTGTTTGTGTTTTTTTTAAATACTTTACTAGAAATTCATGGTGGTCATGTCTAATATTGGCGTGACCCCATGAATTTCGGGCTTAGGGCCAGCTGATAATGCCAAGCTGGCCTTAACCCCTTTATTACCCAGTGAGCCACCGCACCAGGGCCCTGGATGAGTTGGGTACAGCGCCAGAAGATGGCACTTCTATGAACGCGCCATTTTCCGGGGCGGCTGCGGACTGCAATTTGCAGCGGGTGGGGCCCAGAAAGCTTGGGCCTCCCTGCGCTGCAGATTCCAGCCCCCAGCTGCCTAGTTGTACCTGGCTGGACACAAAAATAGGGCGAAGCTCCACGTTTTTTTTTTTAAATTCATGAAATTCATGGAATAATTAAGAAAAAAAGGGCTTCCCTATATTGTTGTGTCCGGCTAGGTACAAATAGGCAGCTGGTGGTTGGGGGCAGCCCGTTCCTGCCTGCTGTACCTGACTGGACACAAATATAGGGCGAAGCCCCACATCAATTTTTTTTAATTATTTCATGAATTTCCTGAAATGATTTAAAAAAAATTGACGTGGGGCTTCGCACTATATTTGTGTCCAGCCAGGTACAGCAGGCAGGAACGGGCTGCCCCCAACCACCAGCTGCCTATTTGTACCTGGTTGGACACAACAATATAGGGAAGCCCTTTTTTTCTTAATTATTTCATGAATTTCATGAAAGAATTAAAAAAAAAAAATACTTGAAGCTTCTCCCTATTTTTGTGTCCAGCCAGGTACAACTAGGCAGCTGGGGGATGGAATCTGCAGCGCAGGGAGGCCCAAGCTTTCTGCCCCCCCCCCCCGCTGAAAATTGCAGTCCGCAGCCACCCCGGAAAATGGCGCGTTCATAGAAGCTGGATGCTGTACCTGGCTGGCATACAAAAATATGGCGAAGCCCACGTCAAAAATTTTGGGAAAAATTAATTAAAAAATAAATAATAATTTAGGGACTGCATCTTTATTAACTCCTCAAATGTCATTTAGTGTTAAAATAAAGGATTTATTTTAAAAAAAATTGACGTGGGGCTTCGCCCTATATTTGTGTCCAGCCAGGTACAGCAGGCAGGAACAGGCTGCCCCCAACCACCAGCTGCCTATTTGTACCTGGCCGGACACAACAATATAGGGAAGCCCTTTTTTAAAAAAATTATTTCATGAAATAATTTAAAAAAAATTGACGTGGGGCTTCGCACTATATTTGTGTCCAGCCAGGTACAGCAGGCAGGATTGGGCTGCCCCCAACCACCAGCTGCCTATTTGTACCTGGTTGGACACAACAATATAGGGAAGCCCTTTTTTTCTTAATTATTCCATGAATTTCATGAAATAATTTAAAAAAAAAATGCGTGGGGCTTCGCCCTATTTTTGTGCCCAGCCAGATACAACTAGGCAGCTGGGGGCTGGAATCCGCAGCGGAGGGAGGCCCAAGCTTTCTGGACCACCCCCGCTGCAAATTGCAGTCCGCAGCCGCCCCAGAAAATGGCGCGTTCATAGAAGCGCCATCTTCTGGCGCTGTACCCAACTCATCCAGGGCCCTGGTGCGGTGGCTCACTGGGTAATAAAGGGGTTAAGGCCAGCTTGGCATTATCAGCTGGCCCTAAGCCCGAAATTCATGGGGTCACGCCAATATTAGACATGACCACCATGAATTTCTAGTAAAGCATTTAAAAAAACACAACACCCAGAAAAAAGTCCTTTAATTGAAATAAACACACAATTCTTTATTGTTCTAAATTAAACCATACTTACCATCACGCCCATTCCAGCTGAAGCCAACGATCTCCTGCAATAAAAGTAAAATAATAAAGCAACATCATCCTTACCTTTCCATGGCTCCCACGACAGCTTCAGCTCTGCTACATCGAGATGACAGGCTGGACCGCAGCAGAACGCTGCCATCCATCCTGTCATCCCGCAGACACTGAGAAGCGCAGGCATACTTCCACTCCTCAGTGTCTGGCTGTGACGGCATCCAGATGAGCCGAGGTCATGTCCAATGAACTCAGCTCACCTCATGTACGTCACTGACAGCGTGGGAAAATTCTCCTGCACTCAGCACTTCAGCGTGAGAATTTTCCCATGCTGTCAGTGACGTGCATGAGGTGAGCTGAGTTCATTGGACATGAACTCGGCTCATCTGGATGACGTCACAGAGAGACACTGAGGAGCGCAAGCATGCCTGCGCTTCTCAGTGTCTGCGGGATGACAGGCTGGATGGCAGCGTTCTGCTGCGGTCCAGCCTGTCATCTCGATGTAGCAGAGCTGAAGCTGTCGTAGGAACCATGGAAAGGTAAGGATGAGGTTGCTTTATTATTTTACTTTTATTGCAGGAGATCGTTGGCTTCAGCTGGAATGGGCGTGATGGTAAGTATGGTTTAATTTAGAACAATAAAGGATTGTGTCTTTATTTCAATTAAAGGACTTTATTCTGGGTGTTTGTGTTTTTCTTTAACTTTGACTATGGGGTTAGTAATGGGGGTGTCTTATAGACGCCTCTCCATTACTAACCTGGGCTTGATGTCAGCTGGCATTATAAGCTGACATCAACCCCAACCCTATTACCCCCTGCCACCGCACCAGGGCAGCGTGGAAGAGCGAGGCTAAGTGCCAGAATTGGCGCATCCTATGGATGCGCCATTTCTGGGGCGGCTGACGGCTGGTGTTTCTAGCCTGGGAGGGGGCCAATATTCATGGCACCCTTCCTGGGCTATTAATATCAGCCCCCAGCTGTCTGCCTAGCCTGTGCTAGCTATTAAATTAGGGGGGACCCCACGTTATTTTTTTTGGGGGGTTCCCCCATTTTAATAGCTAGTAAAGGCTAGGTATTCAGCTGGGGGCTGATATTAGTAGCCTGGGAAGCTCCTTGGGTATTACCCCCTTCCCAGGCTTCAAACATTTGCCCCAGCTGTCTGCTTAACCTCCGCTAGAGCCTAAAATTAAGGGGAACCCCACGCCAATTTTTTTTTAAATAAATCCTTTATTTTAACACTAAATGACAAGTACAGTAATCAACACTATCACTGTACTTCATATATATGTGACTGACATGTTTCTATCTATCTAATCTATGTGTGATTCTCTATTCTTTCTATTCTAAATTGTCGGGTACAGATGCTGAATTGCCGGCCGGCTTTCTTAAAGAGACGGTGCATGAAAACACTATTATTTTTTTAAATAAATCCTTTACACTAAATGACAAGTACAGTAAGCAACACTGTCACTGTACTTCTTATATATGTGGCTGACATGTTTCTATCTATCTAATCTATGTGTGAAGCTCTATTCTGTCTGTTATAAATTGTCGGGTACCGCTGCTGAATTGCCGGCCGGCTATTTTAAAGAGACGGTGCACGAAAACACTAATATTTTTTTTAATAAATCCTTTACACTAAATGACAAGTACAGTAATCAACACTGTCACTGTACTTCATATATATGTGACTGACATGTTTCTATCTATCTAATCTATGTGTGATGCTCTATTCTTTCTGTTGTAAATTGTCGGGTACCGGTGAATGCCGCTGCTGAATTGCCGGCTTTTCATGTCATTCTACATTATTCTTAGTTGTTTTACTTCATGTAGAATTAACCTACAAGGAAAGAAAGGGTTTATTTTCATTCCGATATTTGTGTCCCATTGACTTGCATTGGTTTCCGGTATCGGAATCGGCGATATCCGATACTTTTTGGGTATCGGCCCGATCCAATCCGATACGATATTTCCTGATATCGGAAGGTATCGCTCAACACTAGTGTTAATTCATAATTTTGATGCCTTCAGTGTGAATGTACAATTTTCATAGTCATGAAAATACAGAAAAAGCTTTAAATGAGGTGTGTCCAAACTTTTGGTCTGTACTGTAAATCCCCAATTTTTTTTATAAATACATCAATGCCAAAAATAAAGAAACAGATGGTATTGGCCCCTTAAAAGCTGATAATAACAAGATAATTATGGAGAACAAAGAAAAGGCTGATATATTAAACAGGCACTTTTCATCTATGTTCACCAATGAACTGTCTGTTCCAGGGATCTTTCAACAAGGCAAAAATTAAAGTTCACCACCTGATATAACTAGTTGAACACAAAAAGAAGTAAGCCTGAGTACAAGCAAATTAAACATTGACAAATCCCCTGGCCCAGATGTTATTCATACTGAGAAAATTGAGCTCAGTAATTGACAGACCGTTGTATATCAAATTCTTAGACTCTCTTATAACAGGGGTAGTGCCAGAGGATTGGAGGATAGCTGATGTGGTACCGATATTTAAGAAAGGTATGAAGGTGGATCCAGATAACTACTGGCCAGTAAGTCAGTAGTGTGCAAAATTTTTGAGGGCATTAGATGAGATGACCTGCATAGTTATATCGCAGAGAATAATATAATAAATGATAATCAGCATGGATTCATGAAAAATAGGTTGTGTCTAACCAACATGTTGGGGTTCTATGAGGAGGTAAGAACAAATCTGGATGTTGGAAATGCGGCTGATGTGATTTATCTGAACTTTGCAAAGGCATTTGATACTATACCACATAACAGCCTTATACTGAAGCTACAAAAGCAAGGACTTGGGGGAACTATATGCAGATGGGTAAGGAATTGGCTGAAAGACAGGAAACAAAGAGTCGTCAATTGTACGTTCTCTAAATGGGATATAGTCAGCAGTGGGGTGCTGCTGGGATATGTGCTATGACCAATTCTTTTAAACCTCTTTATTAACGACCTAGTGGATGGGATTGAGAGTAAAGTGTCAGTCTTTGCTGATGACACAAAACTATGTAGGATATTAAAATCTGATCTTGACATTACAATATTGCAAAATGATCTGGATAAGATGTCTGAATGGGCATGCACTTGGTAAATGAGGTTTAATATAGATAAATGTAGAGTAATGCACCTAGGACGAAGTAATCCTATTGCTGCATATACAATAAATGGGAGTATACTTGGGGCTACAGAAAAGGAGAAGGACTTGGATATTCTGGTTACAAGTAGACTGAGCAGCAGTACCCAATGTCAAGCAGTGGCCGCAAAAGCAAACAAGATTTTAGGATGTATGAAATGAGAGATAAAATCCTGCAATCCCAATGTACTGTTACCCCTTTATAAATCAATCTTCATCTCCGGAAGAGACGTATGCTTTATGCGTTCCATGGGCTGGAGTGCATTGTGCTTCGTGAAACCATGTGGGTAACTTAGCGTTCCCTTTTTTGAATATACAAATGATGATTACAAGTAAACCGAGACATCTGCGCACATGGCAATGGAGGTATGTGTTGTTTGAGGGAACATTGTTACATGTGTCACTATTGGTCCTTATACAAATGGGGGAGGAGGGCAATACAGGTATTTAAAGGTCACTTGTTTGGTGAACCTAGGCTGTTATCATGTGCTTGTGGAGCTGTATCAAGGAGGGCTCATTTCTTTATCACTCAGAAATCATCTCTTGAAAGACCATTGTATGCTTATCAGCCTCCTGAGGAACTTAGCTTTGGGGAAATGCGTCGAGGCAGTTCTACTTTTTATGACATCAACATGAAATATCTTTGGGGCATTATCATGTAAGATAAGTTACCTTTATCTTGTTAAAATGTATTTATTTCTTGTCTGGTGTTTGTATCATAATGTTAATTAGGGCCAGAGATGGAGAGCCACCGAGGAGCGAATGAACCACATCGTCAACTCTAACTAGGGTGCCAACCTCCACTGGTATTAGGAGCAAGTTTTTGAGGATAAATAATAGGGTCAATCTAGCCCTCCTCGTTTGCTTATAATCTGTGTGAATCATTTCAGATATTAATCAGTATGATAATGCCTCTGTGTTCTATGATTTTATTTATGCACATTGTCACTTTATTTGTTGTATGCACTTTAATCACGTACTAGTTAGTACCCCCATTGGATGGCTTATATAGCGGTACATTGTGCATCCCTATATAATGAGATATAATTAATTATTTAAGAGTGTTCATCTCTCTTGTAGAGAGAATTGTTTTTTGTCATCAGGTGTATAATTATATGTATAAAAACTATTTTTGAGTCATCAGTATACTAGGGATGTACTAATACATTTTTTTGCACTAGAGGTGGTTCTATAGTCCCGCTTGTGTTTATATATCTATTTAATAAAAATTTAATTTTAGGGTCTATATTAAACTTTAATCCCGAATTTGTTTATAAAATTCCTTGCTATATACCTCTTTATAAATCACTGGTGAGGCCACATCTAGAAATGGAATCCAGTTTTGGGCATCACATTTTAAAAAAGGATATTCAAAGGCGGGCAACTAGATTGTTAGAAGGGATGCAAGACCACTCATATGATGAGAGGTTGAAAAAGTTGGGCTTGTTTAACTTAGAAAAAAGATACATGTACAAATATATGTGTGGTCAGTACAAAGTACTGGCACATGACTTATTCCTTCGAAAGATCATACTAAGGACCAGAGGGCACTAATTACGGGTGGAAGAAAGGCGATTCCGGCAGCTAAATAGGACAGGGTTCTTTACATTTTGAGCAGTCAAACTGTGGGATGCCCTACCAAAAGAGGTAGTAATGGCAGATACTATAACAGCTTTTAAAAACGGGCTGGATGATTTCCTTGATACCCATAGCACTGAACTAGGTATTTATTCAACCTATGTAACTATGTAACATAAAAAAAATTATATAAATCTGGTATCGCTGTAATCACACCGGCCCGAAGAAGAAAATCATCTAATCTCTTATACTACATGAGGAACGGCGTGAATAGTAAACCCAATTCTTGAGTTGCTGTTGATTTGTTTATTCTGCCTCCCAAAGATCGCAGTAAGGCTTGGTTCACATTTATCCTGCGCTCTGCGCTAAGCACTTACATTGATATATCTGTGTAAATCTCTGAAATACGTGATTCAGACAAAACCCTATAATGAGGCAGTTGGAGACACTGTGGATTCTGTCTGATCTATGATCTGGTGATGTCTGTCTTTTTAAGAGTGCATAAAAGTGTGATAAGGCCACAGTTTTTTGCACTTCTGAAAAGAAGGACACCGCTGAACAGAGGCCAGACGGAGTCCAGAGTAACTCAACTGCCTCATTATAGTGATTAGATCTGTTGTGGGTGTCTTCTGAAACAAGTCATTTGGAGATTTAGATAGAAACTCTGATGCAATCGCTCAGCGCAGAGCACAGGATAAATGTGATCCAAAATGTTATGTTAAAATGTTCCCAATTAAAGCTTTAGCTCAATCCACAAAAAAAATCAAATACCCACTCAAGTCCATCATCGATCAATGGAAATATAGGGGGCTTCCACATTACTGGTAACACAAAGCCTCTGGAAAAGCAAAATGGCTCCTCAACCCCAAAAGAAATCAGCAAATTTTGCGCTCCCAAATCCAAGTGTCTCCCTCCCTTCAGTGTGCCTAAACCACAGTTAGCGCCTACATGTTTGACATTTCTGTAGCAACGAGAGCCTGCTTAATTTACAGATGCATGTCCCCAGAAGCACAAGATGAACATAATGTGCTGGTCACTACAGCATAATAAGCACTTAAACGCATAGGCACTACAATGGCAGATTTGCAATTTTCACTCAGCAACATCCACTGCTGTTTGCTTCTGGAAAACACATATGCTGTCAAAATCGTCACTATATCTGTAGATAAATTCCCAGAGGGGTGTAATCTCCAAAAAGGGGTCACTTGAGGGGGAATTATGCTCGGCTCTCACTTAGAGACTCTATATATGGAGTTCACAAACTATTCTAGGAAAATTTGTGCTTTGAACTGGGCCTAAAAAGTAGTTTAATTTTCTCCTATTATTCTTTTGAAAATTAATAATTTGGGGCCAGAGCAACATTTTAATGGAAAAAATGGTAATTTTCCAATTACTCAGATCAATGTTATACAATTCGGCGAATCGCCTGACAGTTAAAAATGCACACTACACCCCTAGATGAATTCCTCAAGAGGTGTAGTTTCCAAAATGGTGTCACATGTGGGGGTTTCTGCTGTTTTGGCATGACAGGGGCTCTTCAAAAGTGGCATGGCATCTGCAATCTCTTCCAGCCAAAATTGCACTCCAGAATTCAATTGGCCCTCTTTACCTTCTGAGCCCTGCCATGTGCGCATACACTAGTTTTTCAACACATATGGAGTGTCACTGTACTCAGGAGAAAATGCACAACAAACTGTATGGTCCATTTACTTCTGCTTACCTTGTGAAAATTAAATATTTGGGGCTGAAGCAACATTTTTGTTGGAAAAATTTATTTTTTCATTTTAACAGTACAGTGTTATAAAATTTTTGGAAGCACCTGTGCTCACCAGCCCTCTAAATAAATTCTTTGAGGGTATGTAGTTTCCAAAATTGGGCGACTTGTGGAGAGTTTCCACTGTTTAGGTACATTAAGGGCTCTGCAAATACAACATGGTGTCCGCTATCTATTACAGTTAATTTTGCACTCCAAAAGTAAAATGGTGCTCTTTTCCTTTCCAGCTCTGCCGTGCGCCCAAACAGTAGTTTTCCACCACATATGGGATATCGGTGTACTGAGGAGAAATTGCACAACAAATTCTATGGTCCATTTTGCCCTGTTACCCTTTGTCAAAATGAAAACTTTGGAGCAAAAACAACATTTTTGTGGGAAAAACTTATTTTTTCATTTTCACAGCACAATGTTATAAAATTATGTGAAGCACCTGTGGGTTTAAAGTGCTCATCACACCTCTGAATAAATTCCTTGAGGGGTTTAGCTTCCAAAATGGGGTCACGTGTGGCGGGGTTTAATTGTTTAGACACATCAGGGGCTCTCCAAACACGATATGGCGTCCACTATCTATTCAAGACAGTTTTGAGTTCCAAAAGTTTACCACCACATATAGGGTATCAGCGTACTTAGGAGAAATTGAACAACAAATTTTATAGTCCATGCATTTTGTGAAAATGCAAAAATCTAGGGCCAAAACAACATTTTGTGGGGAAAAATGTGATTTTTTATTTTCACGGCTCAACGTTATAAAATTCTGTTAAGCACCTGTGGGTTCAAGCTCACCACAACTCTAGATAAGTTTCTTGAGGGGTGTAGTTTAAAAAATAGGGGGGTTACTTGTGGGGGGTTTCCATTGCTTAGTCACATCAGGGCCTCTGCAAACTCTACATGGCATCCGATATTTATTCTAGCCAATTTTGCACTCCAAAAGCCAAATGGTGCTCTTTCCCATCCGAGCTCTGCTGTGGGCCAAAACAGTAGTTTTTCACCACATATGGTAAATCGGCGTACTGAGGAGAAATTGTACGACAAATTGTTTGGTCCATTTTCTCCTGTTATTCTTGTGAAAATGCTAAATTTGGGGCTAATGTAACATTTTTATGGGAAAAAGTAAAATATTTTTTTTCATCCAAATTGTTTTAATTCCTGTGAAGCACCTTAACGGTTAATTAACCTCTTGAAGGTGATTTTGAGCACTTTGAGGGTTGCAGTTTTTAAAATGGTGCGACTTTTGGGTGTTTTCTATATAGGTCATTCAAAGTCACTTGAAATGTGATATGGCCCCTATAAATATTAGTTTTGTTAATTTTGTCGGAAAAAAATAGAAATTGCTGATAGAACAACCTTGGGATTTTCCGTTTTTGCGTTTTCGTTTTTTGTTCTCCTTGTTACCAGAGCAATAGCGATTTTAGTTTTCGGTTAATATGGCCATGTGAGGGCTTATTTTTTGCGGGACAAGTTGTACTTTTGAACACCATCACTGGTTTTACCATATCGTGTACTGGAAAATGGGAAAAAAATTCCAAGTACCGTGAATTTGCAAAAAAAATGCAATTCCACAGTTGTTTTTTGGGGGTTTTATTTCACCACGTTCACTGAATGCTAAAACTGACCTGCCATTATTATTCTTCAGGTCATTACAAGTTCGTAGACACCAAACATGTACAGGCTCTTTTTTATTTAAGTGGTGAAAAAAAAATCCAAAGTTTGCTAAAAAAAAAAAAAAATGGCGCCATTTTCTGAAACCCGTAGTGTCTCCAATTTTTGGGATCTGGGGCCGGGTGAGGGCTTATTTTTTGAGTGCTGAGCTGACGTTTTTATTGATACCATTTTGGGATAGATACAATGTTTTTACGCCTGTTATTGCATTTCATTGCAATGTTGTGGCGACCAAAAAAATGTAATTCTGGCGTTTAGAATTTTTTTCTCGTCACGCCATTTACCGATCGGATTAATTATTTTTTTATTTTGATAGATCGGGCGATTCTGAAAGCGGTGATACCAAATATGTGTATGTGTTTTTTTTTTCATTATTATTTTATTTTGAATGGGGCAAAAGGGGGTGATTTAAACATTTATATATTTTTTATTTTTTTAATATTTTTAAAAACATTCATTTTTTACTTTTTGCATGCTTCTATATTCTCCATGGGAGACTAGAAGCAGCACTTGCCTGATCGGCTCTGCTGCATATAGGGGACAAGCAGATCCCCTGTATGAAGCAGAAATGCTCACTTACTATGAGCGCCGACCACTGGCTGGCGCTCATAGCAATCAGGACATGACAACCACAGGGGTCTGCAGACCCCGGGTTGTCATGCCAACCCATCGGTGACCCGCGATCACGTAACGGGGTCACCGATGGGCGGGGCTAACGACACTCTTCCCGGAAGCGTGAGTTGAATGCCACTGTTAGAGATTGACAGTGTCATTTAACTAGTTAACAGGCTCAGCACTAGAGCCCGCACTGAACCGGTGGTGCTAGCCTGTGCTGTACTAATACGGCAAAGGCTAGAAAGGGGTTAAGAGCCTGGATACTGTATGAAAAGTGATGCTCAACTTCTCTTCAGAACTCCCTATAGGTGTTTTGGTTGGATTCAGAACAGGAGATATACTTGGCCACTGAATTACTTTCACCCTGTTCTTCTTCAGAGATGCAACAGATGTGTGTTTTGGATCATTGTGATGTTGGTAAAGTGCACATCTATTAAAGGCATGGAGTTATGGTAGCTTCTCTTTCAATATAGAGCAGTACATCTGTGAATTCATGATACCAGACACCAGCAGTACTCAGGCAGCCCCACATAAGGACAATGCCACCACCACGTTTCACTGTAGGCACCAGGCAATTAGAAAATGAACATAGTAAAATTCATTTTTCCTGCAGTGAAGATGCTACCATCACTCCATCCTTGGTTGGCGTGCAATTTTTCTAAAACTGTTTAAGGACTCTCATATGTTAATATACAGTATGTGTTGAAACTAGTCTTTGCAGTTTAAAAGAGAAGACTCCCTGGCCCATATGGTCCTTATAAGTCCACCATAGGGACTCAATGTAAAGAAATGTATACTGTATGAAATTGGATCATCATGGCTACTGTCATAATGAAAGTATAATATGTAGTTCAATTACTTTTGATTTACTACAGAACATCCCCCTTAATTTGCAGCGTGGCAAAGCAGGAACAGATAGGGCTTCCCCTTGGTGATAAACACTGATTACATCTCCAGTTCTTATTCTGAATACAGATTTAAGGAAAATAAGTTTGCAGTTATTAATAGGTGACCCTGCACACTTATTTAGATTCAAATAATCTTCAAGCAACAAAGAAATTGGGACAGCACTATTTTCTGCATTCAAGAGTTTCTTTGTCATCTTTCTAAACTTGCTCAAATGCCATGGTAACAAATGTTAAGTCACCTCACCTGCTGCCATAGGATGAGATCTTTTCTACCTATTTTGTTTTTGGAGACTGAAATAGATTTGAAACTTATCTAAAGAAAAGTTATATAGACTAAAGATTTACCAAATTGGCTGCATTGATAATGTGAAGATCTGAGATTGTGGATTTTAATAATCACCTAGGCAGGTTAACAATGCAACAATATTTTATTTATCACATCCATGGTAATACAGCAATTCCAGGTAAATGTCCAAAATACAATTGTCTCAGTCCACAAGATACCCTTCCTGGGATGGTAGTTCCACTGCCTTTGTGTCAGTATAGTCTGTAGTCACAGTCCGCGATCCTCCAGACAACAGGTAACACGATGGAAGCACAGGTATCCAGTATCAGCAATCATTTGAGAATGTTTAAATCCAAACGACAGATCCCACAACTAGCACATTTATCCAGCCCAGTCAGTAACTGATCTCCAACATTCCATATGCCATGCATCCATCCAGGTCCTCATTCTCAATCCTGTCCCTTTGATGTCATTCCACACAACTCCCCACTAAACATGTGGATCCTTTTTTCCTTCACTGGGATCAGCCCCCTGAATAGGCAGAACTGCTCTCCCCCTCCCTCCCAAAGCTAAGAGTGCATTAGTGGAGGTATCTATTTCAGGTCAAACCCATCACCTGGGTCTGCATGTGAGATGGCTCCCCCGGATCTTCTTTCAACACTCACACAATGGGCCTAGATGCCGTTTGAACAATGGTTAGAGACTCCTGAGATACTAATGAGATTACTGGAATGCTGGACACTTTACAAGTAAAATTAGTGTACATAAATTGACGAACAAGCAGAACATTAATAAAACACAGCAAGCAAATCTCTATTAAAACACAATAATAATATCGACAGAAACGGAGCTCTGTGATGGAAAAGTCTCATAGTCTTTAGTAACAGCTCCTCACAGGTAATATAACACATTTTAAGACTGGGTAATCTATTATTGACAAATCATAATTTCATATGCCAGTCTTGATCAAAAGTCCACAGGATTAAGATGAGACATGTGTTTTAATAAATTTAACACATAATTGGGATGCCAACCAATTTAGCAAATTATTACAAATCTGTTAGCCTTCTGTTAACCATGCCCTTTCTGCTAAGCCCCACCCATTTTTTTGGAAAATTTTCAACAAAAAAACTAGCAGTACTCATCCATATTTTTCATTATCATATTCTGTCTCATTCTTCTTTATTGGTAGTACATGAGTGTCCACTTTGCTAGCAAAAAGGTGGAACTAAATCATTTAATAAAGTTTAATTTAGCATTAGTGTGGTGTATCTGGTTGTCAAATTGGACTAGTAAAGCAAGTGGGCAAAAAAAATGTTCATGAAATGCACACTTAGTAACCTCGGCAGTCACTGTTAAATGCATGTGGCGCGCCCCTGGGCCTGTGTCGCGCTGCGTTGCGCACGCGGGAGCTTACCCGGATCTCTTGAGGGTTGTAGTCTCGTGGCGGTGACCCGGTCCGTGCCCAGGGAGTCAAACTGAGCGGCGATGTAACAGCGGTAGATGCAGGACGACTACGCCACCCGTTGAATGCAGCTATGGAGCTGCCGCTGCAGGACAGTCCGCTGAGGCCGGTGGATGGATGGTGCAGCGAAGATGGTATAACCCCCAACGGGAGGGGTATGGCCTCAGGGCAGCAGATGTGGATGATGGGGGTAGCAGGAACCACTCAGAGACGGTGCGGTGTAATTCAGGGTCTTTACTGGTAACAACGATAGACCCTCCCGGAGTACTTGCTAGTGAACGGGGCCTGGTCAGTCCTTGAGCAGATGGGATCTCCCCTGGCCAGGCGGAGTTGTAGGCCTCCCAAACTGACTGTACTCTTCTGGCTACCTTGCTAGAAGCGGATATAAGTAGCCCACGTCCCTGAGTGTACCGTGTGGTGCTCACCCGTATGGCCGGTGACTCGGGGCCTTCTAATGGCTTCCGCTCCACGATGGCGGTGCTGGTCCCACGCGTGTGACCGTGCCTTCGGGTTTCTGGGCCTGAGGACCTGAAATCCTCTGCCGGTCGGCTTCTGCTGCTGGGTAAGAGTTAGTCCCCACAGCCTCGGACGCCGGGTCCGGTAAGAAAGCTTCTCAGTCAGGGCGAGCTCTGCAGCTGCCAGCCCCTGACTCGTAGTAATATTGCTCCCACTGAGCTTCTGCTGTTTCTTCCTATGCTACTTCTCTGTCTCTACTCTCCTTGACTGACTAACCCTGCCTCAGCCCAGGGTTTTTACAGGGGAAGTCCTTCCCCTCCCAAGACTGGGCAGGAGGTGTGGCATGCACAGGATCCCTGACCAAAGGACCTCCCACCTGCTCTCAGACATAACATTACATTACTGTGGAAAACCAGACCCCTGGGGTGCCACATATGGGTTTTGTGGAATTTTCTTTTGTATTAAAAAAAACAACAATTATTTCCACCTTTACAAAAAATGATTGCACAAGCAGTGCAAAAACTCAGTACAGTCTCTGACACTGATTTCAATATTTTTTTCTGTAAAAAATATTGCGCTGACTTGCACAACTCCATAAATTGAAGATGTTAGATATAATACAAAGCCAGCATCGGCTTGTAACAGCAGCGATCGGTGTTAGCCCCAATCACTGCTGCTTAACTACACTGCTCAAAAAAATGAAGGGAACACTTAAACAACAGAATATAACTCCAAGTAAATCAAACTTCTGTGAAATCAAACTGTCCACTTAGGAAGCACCACTGATTGACAATCAATTTCACTTGCAGTTGTGCAAATGGAATAGACAATAGATGGAAATTGTTGGCAATTATCAAAGCACCCTCAATAAAGGAGTGTTTCTGCAGGTGGGGACCACAGACCACATCTCAGTACCAATGCTTTCTGGCTGATGTTTTGGGAACTTTTGAATGTTGGTTGTGCTTTCACACTCGTGGTAGCATGAGATTGACTCTACAACCCACAGACGTTGCTCAGGTAGTGCAGCTCATCCAGGATGGCACATCAATGCGAGCTGTGGCAAGAAGGTTTGCTGTGTCTGTCAGCGTAGTGTCCAGAGGCTGGAGGTGCTACCAGGAGAAAGGCCAGTACACCAGGAGATGTGGAGGGGACCGTAGGAGGGCAACAACCCAGAAGCAGGACCGCTACCTCCACCTTTGTGCAAGGAGGAACAGGAGGAGCAGTGCCAGAGCCCTGTAAAATGACCTCCAGCAGGCCACAAATGTGCATGTGTCTGCACAAACAGTTAGAAACCGACTCCATGAGGGTGGTATGAGGGCCCGACGTCCACAGATGGGGGTTGTGCTCACAGCCCAACACCGTGCAGGACGCTTTGCATTTGCCACAGAACACTAGGATTGGCAAAGTCGCCACTGGCGCCCTGTGCTCGTCACAGATGAAAGCAGGTTCACACTGAGCACATGTGAAAGATGTGACAGAGTCTGGAGACACCATGGAGAGCGATTTGCTGCCTGCAACATCCTTCAGCATGACCGGTTTGGCAGTGGGTCAGTAATGGTGTGTGGTGGCATTTCTTTGGATGGCCACACAGCACTCCATGTGCTAGCAAGAGGGAGCCTGACTGCCATTAGGTACTGAGATGAGATCCTCAGACCCCTTGTGACATCATATGCTAGTGCGGTTGGCTCCTAATGCAGGACAATGCCAGACCTCATGTGGCTGGGGTGTGTCAGCAGTTCCTGCAAGATGAAGGCATTGAAGCTATGGATTGGCCCGCCCGTTTCCCAGACCTGAATCCGATTGAGCACATCTGGGACATCATGTCTTGCTCCATCCACCAACGTCACGGTGCACCACAGACTGTCCAGGAGTTGGCGGATGCTTTAGTCCAGGTCTGGGAAGAGATCCCACAAGAGACCATCCGCAACCTCATCAGGAGCATGCCCAGGCATTGTAGTGAGGTCATACAGGCACGTGGAGGCCACACATAATAGTGAGCCTCATTTGACTTGTTTTAAGGACATTACATCAAAGTTGGATCAGCCTGTAGTGTGTTTTTCCACTTTAATTTTGGGGGTGACTCCAAATCCAGGCCTCCATTGGTTAATAAATTTGATTTCCATTGATGATTTTTGTGTGATTTTGTTGTCAGCACATTTACACTAACTTTGTACAGAACAAAGTATTCAATGAGAATATTTCATTCATTGAGATCTAGGATGTGTTATTTGAGTGTTCCCTTTATTATTTTGAGCAGTGTATATAAATGCCATTGTCACTGTCTAAACCCCCAAACCAAAAAAATTAGCCAGTTCCAAAGGGATTAAGAAAGAAGATATGAAAAATGTGTACGTCAAATGCTGCAGGACAAATGCTGCAGAACAAATGCCAGTATACTACATTACCGATCAAAGAGATTGATTCTGGTACTGCTGCTGGCACCTCTGCTAAATCGCTCTGCCCGAATCAATTGAATCTCTATATTATGTGCAGACTACTACACTTATCTTCTTCAGTGCTGCAGCTGTACAACACATTACAGTCTGGAGTATTTGACAAATGTTTTAGGGCTTTTTCTATTGCTGAGCTCTGATGCCATCTCTCTATTCTGAATTACCCTAAAATGGCTGCTGCATTCCTTGCCTCAGACTTTATACATGCTTTGATAGTCCCTATTGATTGTCTGTGCTATGCCATGTGATATAATAGCTGCATGGCATTACGTGGAAGCCAAGGTGCCTGAGAATATGTGAGTCATCTGTGGCTGATGGAATCTTCTGCAATGGAGGCAGGGTTTTTCTTTAGGTATTTTTTGTCAATTTGCACAAATCTAATCGCAAATTATTCAAATTTTCTTGGACCTGCAAATTTCATGAACTTTGACACAGACTCAATTTGCATCAACAAATCAATTAACTTATGTTTATCAATAATATTATTTTTTGATGTAATTCTATTATTTTTATTTTTTTCAATTTGTATTGCATAGATTGCTAGTTTACTTTTACTGCATGAGTAAATAAATCTGGACTTTAATGTATCATGAAAAATTATTTATATAAATATATTTTTAAATATGAAACTTGCAACATATAGCAGTTTTACAACAAATACAGCATGCACAAATAATATTTTTTGATATTACAGTATCCATCCACTCTGAATAACAAAGCCTTTCACACCGATTCTTTGATGCATCTGTGATTCTACCTCCTGGCTTGATAGCCTGAAAGCACATTTCTGGGGCTTTGATCTGAGTTGCAGTTTCCAGTGGAGAGAAATGAATGTTACCACTGCTCTTCCTCAAATAATTTTAGCATTTTCGTGAAATTGTGTGGAAATATACCTTTAAACTAAGCAAAAAAAATCTTTGTTTTTGAAATAGTTTATATTTTGAGGAAAGGGATATTTGTTCTGTCTCTATAATACAGTTACAATTAATGAGGTCCCTGGAATTACTGAGTTCCTGGGAGAGTATGTAACAGAATTAATAAGAACACAATCAATATTGATGATAAGGTCTATGTCTTCACCAATAATAGAAGTATAAAGATATCCTATTGTACAGGAGCTCATTGATTCATCAAAGGAATTGTACTGCAGGATTTGCATTTGCCTATGCTTTTTGCTCTTTTTGTGATCTGTGCCAGTTTCAGTAAGTGGTTTATTATATATAAAGAATACAATTAATAAAAATAGTTATCCAGGACTAGTTTTGTTTTTGTACTACGGGTCTGAGAACTTACAGGTAAGTTATTGCTAACTGCCTGCCTGTTGTGCCCGGCGCTGATCTCTGCTGGAACAAAGCAGTCACAGACCTTTCCTGCCAGCATCTCAGTGGCTTCTGCTGATATCACATCAACAGAACAGTGACTTCTCTTCGGCTCTGTTGATGGGACGTGACTGCTGACATCATGATGATTGGCAGTCGACTTCCTGCTGTCTAATTGCAGGGGAGCCAACTGTCAATCAGCATGATGTTGGCTGTCACGACCTTGTCAACAGAGCAGCCCGGAAGAAAAAGGGATGCTCTGATGATGTGGAGCAGGTGAATCACTGGCAGGAGTGATTGGTGACCTCTCTGAGATGGCACAGGGTAGAACAGGCAGGTAGCAACTACCTGTTAGTTTTTAGGACCATAACCTGCCTGTTAGTTTTTAGGACCATAGTATGAAAAATAAAATAGTGCTGGACAAGCCCTTTAAATACAGCAATATGCATTAGATAGGTGTCATCTATAATGCATATGAATGGGAAATATACTGTACAGCTGTACCTACTGTTTCGTAAGACACTGTTGACAACCTGTGTGTGGCAGTATGGTGCCTCACCACGTTATTATGTATATATTACACCAGAAGTGGATTTGTTCTGTGCTGCTGGAATGTCAAAGACAGAATCTGAGGGCCACAGATAGATAAACGTGGTTTACTGTCAATGCGTTTCAAAGTCAAACCAATTCCTTCTTCAAGACAACCACATGTCAACAATGTGTTGACAATAAACCACTTTCATCTATCCTTAGTCTCTGGATTCTGTCTTTGATGTTCCAGCAGCACAAAACAAATCCACTTCTCCTGGTATAATTTATATATACAGTACAGACCAAAAGTTGGACACACCTTCTCATTTAAAGATTTTTCTGTATTTTCATGACTTTGAAAATTGTGCATTCTCATTGATGAGCTTCAAGAGGTAGCCACCGGAAATGGTTTTCACTTCACAGGTGTGCTCTGTCAGGTTTAATAAGTGGGATTTCTTGCCTTATAAATGGGGTTGGGACCATCAGTTGTGTTGTGCAGAAGTCCGGTGGATACACAGCTGATAGTCCTACTGAATAGACTGTTAGAATTTGTATTATGGCAAGAAAAAAGCAGCTAAGTAAAGAAAAACGAGTGGCCATCATTACTTTAAGAAATGAAGGTCAGTCAGTCCGAAAAATTGGGCAAACTTTGAAAGTGTCCACAGGTGCAGTTGCAAAAACCATCGAACGCTACAAAGAAGCCCCAGGAAAGGAAGACCAAGAGTCACCTCTGCTTCTGAGGATAAGTTTATCCGAGTCAACAGCCTCAGAAATCGCAGGTTAACTGCAGCTCATATTAGAGACCAGGTCAATGCCACACAGTTAACAACTGTTAAGAGGAGACTTTGTGCAGCAGGCCTTCATGGTAAAATTGCTGCTAGGAAACCACTGCTAAGGACAAGCAACAAGCAGAAGAGACTTGTTTGGGCTAAAGAACACAAGGAATGGACATTAGACCAGTAGAAATCTGTGCTTTGGTCTGACGAATCCAAATTTGAGATCTTTGGTTCCAACCACCGTGTCTTTGTGCGACGCAGAAAAGGTGAACAGATGGACTCTACATGCCTGGTTCCCACTGTGAAGCATGGAGGAGGAGGTGTGATGGTGTGGGGGTGCTTTGCTGGTGACACTGTTGGGGATTTATTCTAAATTGAAGGCATACTAAACCAGCATGGCTACCACAGCATCTTGCAGCGGCATGCTATTCCATCCAGTTTGCGTTTAGTTGGACCATCATTTATTTTTCAACAGGACAATGACACCAAACACACCTCCAGGCTGTGTAAGGGCAATTTGACCAAGACGGAGAGTGATGGGGTGCTACGCCAGATGACCTGGCCTCCACAGTCACCAGACCTGAACCCAATCGAGATGGTTTGGGTGAGCTGGACCACAGAGTGAAGGCAAAAGGGCCAACAAGTGCTAAGTATCTCTGGGAACTCCTTCAAGATTGTTGGAAGACCATTTCCGGTGACTACCTCTTGAAGCTCATCAAGAGAATGCCAAGAGTGTGCAAAGCAGTCATCAAAGCAAAAGGTGGCTACTTTGAAGAACCTAGAATATAAGACATATTTTCAGTTGTTTCACACTTTTTTGTTAAGTATATAATTCCACATGTGTTAATTCATAGTTTTGATGCCTTCAATGTGAATGTACAATTTTCATAGTCATGAAAATACAGAAAAATCTTTAAATGAGAAGGTGTGTCCAAACTTTTGGTCTGTACTGTATATATTTAACTCTCATGGATGCTGCATAGGCTGCTGTTATCTTCACACTATTAGTGGTTAAGCAATCCATATGTTTACCCACTTTGCATAACCTGGATAAGACCCTATTTGATCTTTATGTTTCTCTCTAGCCACATTATTATGTAGTCATTTTCCCAACACAAAACCAGATATACAGTGGGTATGGAAAGTATGTAGACCCCTTTAAATTTTTCACTCTTTGTTTCATTGCAGCCATTTGGTAAATTCTAAAAAGTTCATTTTTTTCTCATTAAATTACACTTTGCACCCCATCTTGACTGAAAAAAAAAACAGAAATGTAGAAATTTTAGCAAATTTATTGAAAAAAAAACTGAAATATCACATGGTCATAAGTATTCAGACCCTTTGCTCAGTATTGAGTAGAAGCACCCTTTTGAGCTAGTACAGCCATGAGTCTTCTTGGGAATGATGGAACAAGTTTTTCACACCTGGATTTGGGGATCCTCTGCCATTCTTCCTTGCAGATCTTCTCCAGTTCCACCAGGTTGGATGGTGAACATTGGTGGACAGCCATTTTCCGGTCTCTCCAGAGATGCTCAATTGGGTTTAGGTCAGGGATCTGGCTGGGCCAGTCCAGAATGGTAACAGAGTTGTTCTGAAGCCACTCCTTTGTTATTTTAGCTGTGTTCTTAGGGTCATTGTCTTGTTGGAAGATGAACCTTTGGCCAAGTCTGAGGTCCAGAGCACTCTGGAAGAGGTTTTCATCCAGGATATCTCTGTTCTTGGCCGCATTCATGCTTCCTTCAATTGCAACCAGTCATCCTGTCCCTGCAGCTGAAAAACACCCCTATAGCATGATGCTGCCACCACCATGTTTCACTGTTGGGATTGTATTGGGCAGGTGATGAGCAGTGCCTGGTTTTCTCCACACATACCGCATAGAATTATCACCAAAATGTTCTATCTTCATCTCATCAGACCAGAGAATCTTATTACTCATAGTCTGAGAGTCCTTCATGTGTTTTTGAGCAAACTCTATGCGGGATTTCATATGTCTTGCACTGAGGAGAGGCTTCCGTCAGGCCACTCTGCCATAAAGACCTGACTGGTGGAGGGCCACAGTGATAGTTGACTTTGTGGAACTTTCTCCCATCTCCCTACTGCATCGCTGGAGCTCAGCCACAGTGATCTTGGAGTTCTTCTTTACCTCTCTCACCAAGGCTCTTCTCCCACGATTGCTCAGTTTGGCTCTATGGCCAGGTCTAGGAAGACTTCTGGTGGTGCCAAACTTCTTCCATTTAAGGATTATAGAGGCCACTGTGCTCTTAGGAACCTTGAGTACTGCAGAAATTATTTTATAACCTTGGCCAGATCTGTGCCTTGCCACAATTCTGTCTCTGAGCTCCTTGGGCAGTTCCTTTGAGCTCATGATTCTCATTTGGTCTGACATGCACTGTGAGCTGTGAGGTCTTATATAGACAGGTGTGTGCCTTTCCAAATCAAGTCCTATCAGTTTAATTAAACACAGCTGGACTCCAATGAAGGAGTAGAACCATCTCAAGGAGGATCACAAGGAAATGGACAGCATGTGACTTAAATATGAGTGTCTGAGCAAAGGGTCTGAATACTTTTGACCATGTGATATTTCAGCTTTTCTTTTTTAATAAATTTGCAAAACGTTCTACATTTCTGTTTTTTTCAGTCAAGATGGGGTGCAGAGTGTACTTGAATGAGAAAAAATGAACTTTTTAGAATTTACCAAATGGCTGCAATGAAGCAAAGAGTGAAACATTTAAAGGGGTCTGAATACTTTCCATAGCCACTGTAGGTTTATAAAATTCAGATGTTACTTAGAACTGTAGTTAGTCAATTGTGTTTATGAGCAAATAGGAATGTTATTTGCTATATGTTAATTATTTTTCTAAAATTCCTTTACTAAACAAAGATACTAACCAAGCAATATAGGGCTCTAATGTGACGTCAACATAGCCTATAGATTCAATTGGTCATATGTTATGGCACTGTACAACTTGTTCATAGCCATAATAAACTTGCGTGCCCAAGTCCTAAAACAAAGATTTACATTCATTTAAATGACTCCCTCCTTTCCATTAGAATGTGTTACCATCACTTCTCCATTTTATACTTAATAAGATGAAGGATAGAAATGGCTAAAAACAAATATTATATTTGTTAATTATTGTCTAAAAGTTAAAACTGTAAACCATTTTCATTTTTGCTAAAAGAAAAACAAAACCTATAAATTCAACATACCAGGGTTCAGTGAAATATCACACAATGTTTTACCACATGATCAATGTAAATACATAGAATTGTATTATATTTTAATTATTATACTATAATAAAGCCTTATTTAAAAAAAAACAAAACTATAACATAAAATTGCTGAGGATAAGGCATGGATCCCAAATTGTAGTGAAAAAGAGAAACGCTATAAAATCCTGTACAATATGTCCTCATTATAAAAGCAGTTTAATGCCAACATACTAAAAGGAAGACCAATCATACGCACATCATTCTTTAGTTTCTCATACAGAAATAGTATCAGACAAAATTACAAAAATATCGTGCTCATTCTATAAATAATTTGAGTATTACTAGAGAAACTAAAAATATCACTGCTGAAAACCAAGTATATATGATGCCTGACTCTGGGTGTCATCAAACTAACGTCATACTATATTTCACATTTGCAAGTGTTGTTATTCAGCCGTATTAGTAATTCTGTGCTAAATTAGGATACTCAAGTGTTAAGATAGTGTATAAAAACATAGAAACCAGAACACACTCAATTTAGTAACATTGTTGTACTCCTAAATTATCTATCTATCTATCTATCTATCTATCTATCTATCTATCTATCTTATCACTAAAACCTCTTGCATACAAAAACTCAAAAAATGGGGGCATCACTCAAAAGTCAGATGCTGAAAAAATGGATTTTGATTAGCCCATGCAATATTTCAGCTCAAAATGGAAGTCTTCCTCAAGCGCTTGAAAAAGGCTCTGTCATTTTGAGCCGAAATGTCCCCTGGGCTGATTAAAATCCTGTTTTCCATCATCTAATCTTGGAGTGCTGATCCAATTTTTGGAGTTTTTGTACGCAAGAGATTTTGATGATAGCAAAATCGTGCTGACAGGTTCCCTTTAAGTTAAATAAACTACTGGCAGTGTCATGTTAGGCTTGCTGCACTGATTAATATGATACCAGAAGTGAAGAAATCCATCTTGTGGTTCTTGTGTAGTCAGTGTTTGCAGTTTTAAGTTAATGAGACTCTCGTGCTATGGGGTGGGACTGTAGGCAGAGTCTTTCCTTGGTCCTCTAGGCCAGATCAGCAAGATAACACCTGCCCACAGGCCCACCCTGAAGCACAAGTATGTTCCTCATCATGCAGACAGCCAGACAAAGAGACAGATAGGGACTGGACTGTGGGCAGGTCTTATCTTGCACAAGAGGGATTTCTTCACCTAAGGTATCATATCAATCAGTGCAGCAACCCCAACATGACACTGCCTGTAGTTTACTTAGCCAAACCTGCTTACAGGTTTGCTTTAAGGGGCTATAAAAATGTGTCCTATTATAAATAACCCCCTCCCCCTAAAACTCAACTCTTATTAAACTGTATACATATAAACAGGGCTGCCACCAGGAATTTCAGGGCCCCATACTGGCAACATTTTCAGGCCCCCTTGAGACTATGCCCAGGCTCCACCCCAGCTCCTCCTCCATCCCTGGAACCTTCTACTGTCCTACTGCCCACTCTTGGAAAAACTCCACTTCTGCACCACATCCTCACCAATCACACATTACCAGTTCCCAGATCACACCAGATCACACACATAGTCATCACCTTTTGTTTTGGCCAAAAGATTTTTAAAGCCGCCCCACAATAAGGTAGACTCTTCTGGCCGGGCCCTACTCTAACCTATTAAAAATTTTGTAAAATATCCAATACTCTTTTTAGGTATATTTTTCTTTTTCTTTAAGGGAATGTGTTATGTACATTTTTTTAAAATGACCAATAATACCACATACAAGGATCAAATACCACCATACCATGATCAGTCCACATATTACCACCACATAGAGACCGAATAATACCACATACAAGGACAAAAGCTGCCACACCATGACCAGACCACATATTACCACCACATTGTCGCTGAATAATACCACATAAAAGGGACGAATACCGCCACACCATGACTGGACCACTTATTACCACCACATAGTGACCGAATACTACAATACTGATCATTAATAAAAAAACACAATACTAATATTACCATAAGTGCCATTATACACGGGAGCTCTGTACATGGTATACAATGTATAATGTAAATGTACAGGTAATATAGTGATGACCAGTGACATTATACACAGGAGCTCTGTATATAGTGTCAGTGTACAGGTAATACAGTGATCACCGATGACATTATACACAGGAGCTCTGTATATAGTGTACAGGTAATACAGTGATCACCAGTGATGATATACACAGGAACTCTGTATATAGTGTCAGTGAACAAGTAATACAGTGATCACCAGCGACATTATACGCAGGAGCTCTGTATATAGTATATAGTGTATAATGTCAGTGTACAGATAACACACTGACTCACTGGTGTTGTCTCTAGGTGAAGTCCTTCATCTTTGTTTTTCTCCTTAATCCAGCACAGACCGCCATCACTTCTTCCAGCCATGACTCGTCTCCGCATAAAATAACACACAGTTATCTAGAGCACATTCCCCAACTTCTACATTACACAGCTGAATACAGACGTGCACCAACCATTAATATATAATTAGCCATTATGCAACCCACCATTCCAAATATAAACTGTAATCTACCACTGTGCCCCCACTAACTGTAAATGGCCACTTCCCCACCTAATAAATATATAAATTAATTAGAACCTGTACTCTTTCCCCCAATTTATAACCAGTCACACTCTGTCATCCTTAACGCGCCCTACTCTGTATCTCCTGCTCCCCCGATTCATTATATTTACATGCACCCTCTGCCTCAATTCATTATGTCATGTCTGTGCTCTCCCCATCCCCCCTCCTCCGCACAGCCCCTCCACATGGCCCCCTGCCTCTCCACACAGCCCCTCCACAGCACCCTCCTACTCCGCACAACCCCTCCACATCAACCCCCTCCTCTGCACAGCCCCTCCACATCACCCCCTCTCCTCTGCACAGCCCCTCCACATCACCCTCCTCCTCCGCACAGCCCCTCCACATCACTTTCCCTCCTCCGCACAGTCCATCCACATCACCCCCCTCCTCCACACAACCCCTCCTCATCACCCCCACTCCTCCGCACAGCCCCTCATCACCTTTTCCATGCTGCCCCACTCAAGTAACAAACCCTTTTACTGTGAAAGTCATCCCAATACGCAGCCCCATATAAGTAGCAGCGGCGATTTCCCTGCGAAAGCCCCCAACATGCTCCCTTCCCTGTGAAAGCCGCCCAACATGCCTCTTCCCTGTGAAAGCCCCCAACATACCCGTTCCATGTGAAATCCCTCCAAAATTCCCCCTTCCCTGTGAAAGTCCCCCAACATGCTCCCTTCCCTGTGAAAGCCACCCAACATGCCCCTTCCCTGTGAAAGCCCCCCAACATACCCGTTCCATGTGAAATCCCTCCAAAATTCCCCCTTCCCTGTGAAAGTCCCCCAACATGCCCCTTCCCAGTGAAAGCCCCCCAACATGCCCCCTTCCCCGTGCATGCAGGTTCAGAATGACATGCAATCTGAAGTAGTCACATGATGCACTTTTTATGCCCCCAAAACACAATCTTAGACACAGTTAGTTCTATATGGAAAAAAATTAAATGATTTCCATCTCCATCTTCCATCTCTAGCTCCAGTATGCCGCAGCTCAGCACACTCAGGATCGCGTGTACACAGCTTAGTCACCGGCAGCTGCAGCACAATGCTGCCCTCTGATATCCGATCTGACCTGAACTGAGTAGGCTCCACCACTTCTGGTGATGTCATTCCCTCAAAAAATCAACTCCGATCTAATTGCTACTGTGAGGGAGCTGCTGGAGCTGTGCGGATGCAGTTTGCGAATCTCCGGTATGCACAGTACTCTCACAGACACCGGTGCAGAATACACATAGAGAGTAGTGATGAGCGAGTATGTTCTGTTAACCCTTTCGCCAAGTATGCTCGGGCCAAGCTCCGTGTAGTTACAGCTGCTCGGTGTTATGTTTGAATCACTCCTGTGTGCATGATTTGCAACTGTTGACAGCTTTAGTACATGTGAGGAATGTCTATTTCTTACACATTCCTCACATGTAATAAAGCTGTCAAACAGTTGCAAATCATGCACACGGGAGTGATTCAAACATATCACCGAGCAGCTGTAACTACTCGGTGATCGGCCCGAGCATACTCGCCGAAAGGGTTAACAGAACATACTCGCTCATCACTAATAGAGAGTCTTTTTGGAAAACTGTGCAAATGCAAAACCTAATACTGTCCCTCACTACACCAGTGTCCTGTTCCTATGCTAAGCAGAGCAGAAATAAAAATGAATAATCTTTAACCAGGAGGAAGAGGTCCAAGTTGAGAAGGAGATGGAGTAGATGGAAAAGGTGGATGTGGCAGTGTAGCTGGAAGAGGCAAGGGAGGAGTAATTCAACACAGTTTTTGTTGTTTTTTTGTATTTTTTTAATGGAAATGACTGAAAACAACCTAGAATTAAAAAAAAAAACACCTAAAAATAGCAATCTAGAACAAGGAGGCGTAGGTTCAAGTGGAGGAGGAGGTGGTCGTGAAGGTGTAGGTGGAAGAGTCAAGGGAGGAGTAATCCAGGGAGGGGAAGGGGTTTTTTTTGTTTTTTTTTAGGGAACTGACTTAAAAGAAGATAGAATTAACAAAAAACCTAATAAGCTAATACCGGGGGTGGAGGTCCAACTAGATGAGGAGGTGGAAGAAGCAGAGGTGGATCTGGCGGTGTGGGTGGAAGAGGCAGAGGAGGAGGTAGCCAACACAGCTTATTCATTTTTTTATTTGAGGAGGCATCCAAATGAAACAAATGGCAAATAGAGTCGAACACTGGCTGGGTGCGGCTGGTATAGTTGTCATGTCAGGCAAAGGTATGGACAAGCCCTGTGGGATCTATGCCTGGTTCATTTTAATGAATGTTAGCTTCCCTACATTGGCTGCGGACAGGCAGATGCACCTGTCTATGATCACACCTTCTGCCATGCTAAACACACGTTCTGACATGACACTTGCTGCAGGGCAAGCCAGCACCTCAAGCAAGAGCAAGCTCAAATCATGTGTCCAATTTGGAGACCCAGAAGTTAAATGGGGAAGACCCACCAGTTAGCATGTGGAGTCATGTGGACACGTACTCTTCAACCATGTTGCTGTACGCTGCCTCCTGCTAATACGTACAGTATCAGATGGTGGTGCCGGATGTTATAGCATGCTCATAATGCTCATAAAGTTTTTCCACATTTCGCCCATGAAAACCCTGCCTTCTGAGGTGGTGGCGGTGCCCCAGCTGCAATGGCGACTTCATCCACCGCCTCTGCCTCGTTATTCCACTGAGCTCCCTCTGTCAGGTGGGAAAGCTGGCAGCAGTTTCTCTACCAGTGTGTGCTTGTATACACATTTTGAAATCCCATTCCAATGATGGAAGTAATGATGGTACGTTGTCCTTGTTAGAGATGAGTGAATCTCCCAAGTAGAGATGAGCGGTGTTCGACTAGAACTGTTCGCCAATCTCAAATTCGAGCTGTTTTGGGCGGTGTTCGAGTTGTTCGACGAACCCGAACGATTTGCAAAAAATTCGGCTGTTCGAGGTTATGTTCGATAACTGTTCGTACACCAAAAGCGTGTCCTGCATGTCTGGTGCTATTTAGAGCACCAATCATGCAGGGATTGTCTGCCACTCACTGTAATGCCACAGCCATGGTGGTTGTGGCATTACAGTGATTGCCCAAATCGATGGGAACAGTGCTCACAGTGAAACATGAAAAGCCGGCAATTCAGCAGCGGCATACACCGGTACCCGACAATTTAGAACAGAAAGAATAGAGCTTCACACATAGATTAGATAGATATAAACATGTCAGTCACATATATATGAAGTACTGTGACAGTGTTGCTTACTGTACTTGTCATTTAGTGTAAAGGATTTATTAAAAAAAATAATAGTGTTTTCATGCACCGTCTCTTTAAAAAAGCCGGCGGCAATTCAGCATCTGTACCCGACAATTTACAACAGAAAGAAAAGAGCTTCACACATAGATTAGATAGATAGAAACATGTCAGTCACATATATATGAAGTACAGTGACAGTGTTGGTTACTGTACTTGTCATTTACTGCAAAGGATTTATTAAAAAAAATAATAGTGTTTTCATGCACCGTCTCTTTAAAAAAGCCGGCCGGCAATTCAGCATCTGTACCCGACAATTTAGAATAGAAGGAATAGAGAATCACACATAGATTAGATAGATAGAAACATGTCAGCCACATATATACGAAGTACAGTGACAGTGTTGCTTACTGTACTTGTCATTTAGTGTAAAGGATTTATTAAAAAATATAATAGTGTTTTCATGCACCGTCTCTTTAAAAAAGCCGGCCGGCAATTCAGCATCTGTACCCGACAATTTATAACAGACAGAATAGAGCTTCACACATAGATTAGATAGATAGAAACATGTCAGTCACATATATATGAAGTACAGTGACAGTGTTGGTTACTGTACTTGTCATTTAGTATTAAAATAAAGGATTTATTATTAAAAAAAATTGGCGTGGGGTTCCCCGTAATTTTAGTCTCTAGCGGAGGTTAAGCAGACAGCTGGGGCAGATGTTTGAAGCCTGGGAAGGGGGTAATACTGAAAAAAAAATTGATGTGGGGCTTCGCCCTATATTTGTGTCCAGTCAGGTACAGCAGGCAGGAACGGGCTGCTCCCAACCACCAGCTGCCTATTTGTACCTAGCCGGACACAACAATATAGGGAAGCCCTTTTTTTCTTAATTATTCCATGAATTTCATGAATTTAAAAAAAAAATACGTGGAGCTTCGCCCTATTTTTGTGTCCAGCCAGGTACAACTAGGCAGCTGGGGGCTGGAATCTGCAGCGCAGGGAGGCCCAAGCTTTCTGGGCCCCACCCGCTGCAAATTGCAGTCCACAGCCGCCCCGGAAAATGGCGCGTTCATAGAAGCGCCATCTTCTGGCGCTGTACCCAACTCATCCAGGGCCCTGGTGCGGTGGCTCACTGGGTAATAAAGGGGTTAAGGCCAGCTTGGCATTATCAGCTGGCCCTAAGCCCGAAATTCATGGGGTCACGCCAATATTAGACATGACCACCATGAATTTCTAGTAAAGTATTTAAAAAAAACACAAACACCCAGAATAAAGTCCTTTAATTGAAATAAACACACAATTCTTTATTGTTCTAAATTAAACCATACTTACCATCACGCCCATTCCAGCTGAAGCCAACGATCTCCTGCAATAAAAGTAAAATAATAAAGCAACATCATCCTTACCTTTCCATGGCTCCCACGACAGCTTCAGCTCTGCTACATCGAGATGACAGGCTGGACCGCAGCAGAACGCTGCCATCCAGCCTGTCATCCCGCAGACACTGAGAAGCGCAGGCATGCTTGCGCTACTCAGTGTCTGGCTGTGACGGCATCCAGATGAGCCGAGGTCATGTCCAATGAACTCGGCTCACCTCAAGCACGTCACTGACAGCGTGGGAAAATTCTCACGCTGAAGCGCTGAGTGCAGGAGAATTTTCCCACGCTGTCAGTGACGTACATGAGGTGAGCCGAGTTCATTGTCGGCTCATCTGGATGCCGTCACAGTCAGACACTGAGGAGCGCAAGCATGCCTGCGCTTCTCAGTGTGTGCGGCATGGCAAGCTGGATGGCAGCGTTCTGCTGCGGTCCAGCCTGTCATCTCGATGTAGCAGAGCTGGAGCTGTCCTGGGAACCATGGAAAGGTAAGGATGAGGTTGCTTTATTATTTTTCTTTTATTGCAGGAGATCGTTGGCTTCAGCTGGAATGGGCGTGATGGTAAGTATGGTTTAATTTAGAACAATAAAGAATTGTGTCTTTATTTCAATTAAAGGACTTTATTCTGGGTGTTTGTGCTTTTTTTTTAACTTTGACTATGAGGTTAGTAATGGGGGTGTCTTATAGACGCCTCTCCATTACTAACCTGGGCTTGATGTCAGCTGGCATTATAAGCTGACATCAACCCCAACCCTATTACCCCCTGCCACCGCACCAGGGCAGCGTGGAAGAGCGAGGCTAAGTGCCAGAATTGGCGCATCCTATGGATGCGCCATTTCTGGGGTGGCTGAGGGCTGGTGTTTCTAGCCTGGGAGGGGGCCAATATTCATGGCTCCCTTCCTGGGCTATTAATATCAGCCCCCAGCTGTCTGCCTAGCCTTTGCTAGCTATTAAATTAGGGGGGACCCCACGTCATTTTTTTGGGGGGGTCCTCCATTTTAATAGCTAGTAAAGGCTAGGTATTCAGCTCGGGGCTGATATTAGTAGCCTGGGAAGCTCCGTGGGTATTACCCCCTTCCCAGGCTTCAAACATCTGCCCCAGCTGTCTGCTTAACCTCCGCTAGAGACTAAAATTACCGGGAACCCCACGCCAATTTTTTTTAATAATAAATCCTTTATTTTAATACTAAATGACAAGTACAGTAACCAACACTGTCACTGTACTTATTATATATGTGACTGACATGTTTCTATCTATCTAATCTATGTGTGAAGCTCTAATCCTTCTATTCTAAATTGTCGGGTACAGATGCTGAATTGCCAGCCGGCTTTTTTAAAGAGACGGTGCATGAAAACACTATTATTTTTTTTAATAAATTCTTTGCAGTAAATGACAAGTACAGTAAGCAACACTGTCACAGTACTTCATATATATGTGACTGACATGTTTCTATCTATCTAATCTATGTGTGAAGCTCTATTCTGTCTGTTATAAATTGTCGGGTACCGCTGCTGAATTGCCGGCCGGCTTTTTTAAAGAGACGGTGCACGAAAACACTATTATATTTTTTAATAAATCCTTTACACTAAATGACAAGTACAGTAAGCAGCACTGTCACTGTACTTCATATATATGTGACTGACATGTTTCTATCTATCTAATCTATGTGTGATGCTCTATTCCTTCATGTCTAAATTGTCGGGTACCGGTGTATGCCGCTGCTGAATTGCCGGCCGGCTTTTTTAAAGAAAGCGTCTTCTGAGCAGTTTGTCAGCTTTTGGACACCTTTGAAGGTGTTTTCTATGTGTTCCTATGTGTTTTTGTTTGCCTGCCATTGGTTTTAACGGTGTTCGACGGTGTTCTAAGGTGTTCGACGAACAGTTCGACGAACAGTTCCTCGAACATCCCGGTGTTCGACGAACCGAACCGAACCCGAACACTACGGGGGTGGCTCAACACTACTCCCAAGGTTCAATTCATTTCAGATCGGTGAACCTTGCGATGTTCTCCGAACAATTCGTCAAATGTTCATCGAACATATCTGAATCCCAATGATTCAATGGGAGACAAAACCAAATGCATACACAGCACCTTCAAAAGACCCCAAAAGCTACCAAAACAGCTTGAATTAGGGGCAGACACCATGAGAACTGTCATCAATTGACCCACAGTACAAATTTTATAATGGCACAGCAGCAGGCAGCCATGGGCCATCCATGAGGTATCTGTGTCTGAGTCAGCAATTACAGCTTTGAATTACTTCAAATTAAGATGAGGTGGGTGAGGGATAGAAAACCAACCATGAGTCTCCACATTTCAAAAAATTAGAGGCATACACCACCAAAATGGCATCAATTTCACCAGTGTAGAACTAGTATAACGGGGCACTGACACCTCTTCCACTACAGCCAACACAGCAGATGGAGACCAAATCAGGAGTCTCCACATTTCCAAATATTATTGTTAACATCAGCAGCAACAGCAGGCACAGAAGCCACGACAAACAGACTGCAATAACGCAAGATCAATGCAGCACACTAAAAACAACACCATCACCTATTCTGCACAGTCTGCGATTTGGGATTGGGGTGAAAAAGTCCTTGGAGATCCATAACTTGTTCATCTTTATGAAAGTTAGGCAGTCTACACCTACAGGGGACAGCTAGATGCACTTAGCCATCAGAACACCACCAACAGTGCTAAAGATACGTTCTGAGAGAACGCTGGCTGCTTTGCATGATAAAACCTACAGGCAAGCTCAGGCCACTCTTCCATTTTTGAAGACCAAAATGTAAAAGGGTCAAAAGTCTCCCTGATGGCATTGATATTGAGCTCAAGATACTCCTGCACCATCCTCTCCAGTCGTTCACCATGTGTCAGACTTGTACTCTGTTGAGCTGGTGGAGCTGGTCTAAAAAATGTATGAAAGGACTCATAGAAATTGCTTCTACCACTTACACTGCCGCTGCTGCTAATGTTTTTGCATTGAAGAATTAACGTTCCAGAGGTTGGAAGTCTAGAGCTGCGATGCACACTGTGTGCCTCACTGCTGTCTTGGAGAAAACCTCTCTTAAGGTTGTGTAAAAGCGAGTTTTGATAAACCAGCATGTGTGGGTCCCATTTCAGGGAGGGAAGCATCTGGCAAAATGTACTCATGTAAAGTGGATATAACAGAGTGGTAACCTAGTAGTCAGCACTATTTCAAATCATAACTATACAAGGATCATGTTGCAGATAGTGCAGCAAGAAGGCGCTCATGTGTCGGGCTCTTCCATGCATTCCAAGCCCATGATGGGTTGGTGGCTGGATAACACTGATGCTTGTTTCCTCCATTCCCTCCCGCCAACCACGGACAACAGAAAGGGAATCATTATCCTTTTCATCTCCTGACAGTTGCTCGCCCATCACCTCTTCCTCCTAGTCCCCCTCCATTTGTTCCTCGGCTCCTTCACCTTCACTAACAGTTTGTCTGGTAACACGAGCCCCCCTCGATTGCTGTAAAATACCCTGCCTTGGCACCAGCCTGTGTGATGACAGTGTGGTACTTAGAGACATTGCTATCCCTTCCACATCCTCCTCTGCTTCCTCCTCTTCCTCTGGTACCACCACCTCCTCCCGCAGGCTATTCAAAGTCTGCTCCAGCATGTAGATAACCGGAATAGTGATGCTGATGATGGCATTGTCAGTGCTAACAATCTTAGTAGCCATTTAAAAACTCTGCAGAAGGGTGCAGAGATTCTAAATCTGTACCCACTTCACAAACGTGATATGCACCTCGTCTGTACTGTGTTGGCCAAGGCCATTTGACATTAGATACTGAATCAGGTCCCGTCGCTGCTACCACAGTCGCTGCAACATGTGCAGTGTGAAATTCCTCCATGTCGGCACATTGCATATCAACCGGTAAACTGGCATGGACAAAAACCTCTGTATCGATGCAAGTTGATGACTCACGGGGTGCGAACGGCAGAAATGAGCATACAGCGACCATGCTTTCTGCAGCAGCGCATCCAGGCTGGGATAGTGGCAGAGATATTACTGTACCACCTGGATGAGGAAGTGAGCTATGCAAGGAACATGTGTGAGTTTGCCCCGGCATAGGGCCGCTACCAGGTTTGCACCTTTATCTGTTATGATCTGCAACATGAACTAAGGAAAGATAGGGGAAAGCTGTCCCTACAGTAAGACTAAGCTGAATCCCTACGATGTAGCAGGCTGCCTGTTCCTAGCGAACAGACCCGCCTTAGTCCTCGGCTAGTCTGAACGAATACCTATAGCATTAAGGGAGGGGTACCTAAAATAACTAAGGACTGGGACAAAAATGGGATACCTTCTAAATAGAGAAGTTGCTGCAGAACACAAAAAGACAAACTGACAAAAGGTACTAGAGGTTCCTGTAGGACCAAGCAAACTGACAGAGAAAGGCACCGAAGCACCAGGCTAGAGAAACAGTCAAACACTGAAGTCCAGCACAGCCAGAAGGGCGGAGCTGGAATATAAAGGCAGATGGTCATGTGACCGCAAAACACAAGATGGAAAAAACAAACAGGAGGGTTCTAACAGTACCCCCTCTTTTATGAGGATCCTCCGGATCCTCCAGGCCCAGGCCTATCTGGAAACCTCTTGTGGAAAGCTTTAACAAGCCTAGGAGCAGAGACATCATCCGTCCTTACCAAGGAGTTGTCTTCGGGACCGAAACCCTTCCAGGAGACAAGATACTGTAATCTCCCTCTATGCCATCTAGAATTCAAGATACGAGAAATTTCATATTCGCCGTCTTCCACCACAGGAGGAACAATGACATTGGCGTCCCTATCAGATACATCAGCCTTTTTCAACAAGGAAACATGAAACACAGGATTAATCTTCCAGGAAGTAGGGACATCCAACCTAACAGCAGATGGGTTAACAACCTGAAGCACTTTAAATGGACCCACAAACTTAGGACCCAGTTTTTTAGAGGGAATCCTCAACCACAGGTTCTTCGAGGACAACCAAACCATGTCACCCACAGTAAACAAAACCTCCTTACGTTTCCTGTCAAAATACTTCTTGGACTTCTTGTTAGCCTCTTGAAGGTTGCAACGTACATTAGTCCAAACTCTCTCCAAATCACCGGAAAAATTCTCCTCCTCCGGCTCCGCCAACCCAAATTTGGAGAACGAACCAAAAGTCGGATGTCTCCCAGTACAACAAAAAAAAGGTGAACACCCAGCAGAGGAGGATGTATGATTGTTAAGAGCAAATTCTGCGAGAGGCAGAAACTCAGACCACACCTCTTAATTGTCCGCCACAAAGCAACGCAAAAACTGTTCAACATCCTGGTTCTTTCTTTCAGTCTATCCATTAGACTCAGGATGATAACCAGACGAAAATGACAAATGGACTCCCAACCTGTCACAAAAAGCACGCCAAAAGCGAGCCACAAACTGAGGTCCTCTATCAGAAACAATATCCGTGGGAACGCCATGGAGCTTGACAATCTCCTTAACAAATGCCCTAGCGAGTGTCTTGGTGCATGGCAACTTAATGAATGGAAACAAATGACACATCTTACTAAAACGGTCTACGACCACCCAGATGACAGTAAAACCCTCGGACACAGGAAGATCAGCAATAAAATCCATTGTGAGATGTGACCAAGGCGCACTAGGAACCTCCAGAGGGCAAAGCAACCCCGCAGCAGGAGTATGTGAAGCCTTTGACCTAGCACACACCATACACTGACGCACCCCCTTGATGACTTCCTTCTGCCATCCAGGCCACCAAAAACTGCGACTGATAAGTCTCTTAGTCTCCGAAATTCCTGGATGACCTGCCAACCAAGACTCATAACACTCCACAAACAAATCTCTCCTAAAGGCTCTAGGCACGAACAACCTCCCATGGGGAGTGCTAGATAGAGCATCATCTTGAGCTTTCAGAATCCCATTCTCCAAAACGGAGTCCAATGCCGCCACCACAACTCCTTTCTGTAAAATGATCTCCTCCTCCTCGGCACTGACTGTAGGAGAGAAGCTGCGAGATAAAGCATTGGCTTTAACATTCTTAGTACCAGGGATAGAGGTAACAGAAAAATGAAACCGAGAAAAAAAAAGTGCCCACCCAGCTTGACGGGCATTCAAGTGCTTGGCAGCATCCAGATAGATCAAATTCTTATGATCTGTGAAAACCTGAATAGGAAATCTAGCGCCTTCAAAAAAATGATGCCAATGTTCAAACGCGAGTTTAATAGCCAGCAACTCCTGATTTCCAACATCATAATTCAGCTCGGTTTCCGAATTTTTTTTTTTGAACAGAACACCCTTGTTCTCCTGAGACAAAACTGCTCCGACCCCCACCGATGAAGCATCGACCTCAACCAAAAAAGGCTTGGTCTCATCAGGCTGCATAAGGATAGGGGCAGAACTGAACCTCTCTTTGAGATACTCAAACGCTTCAATGGCCTCAGTAGTTCACTGGGCCGTATTTGCACCTTTCCTGGTGAGATCGAATAGAGGTTTAACAATTACAGAAAAATTCTTAATGAATTTCCTGTAATAATTGGCAAAACCCAAAAATCTCTGTATAGATTTCAAACCAATAGACCTAGGCCATTCCTTCACAGCCTGAACCTTCACAGGGTCCATCTCAAAGCCCTCGCTGGAGACAATGTAGCCCAAAAGGCTAATTTTCTGCACAGCGAACTCACATTTCTCCAACTTAGCAAAGAGTGAATTATCACTCAATAACTGCAAAACTTCACGTACACTCTGCCAATGGGACTCTAGATCTGGTGAGTAAATCAAAATGTCATCCAAATACACAACCACTTTCTTACCAATCAAAGGTCTCAGGATGTCATTAATAAGGTTCTGAAAAAATGCAGATGCATTGGTAAGACCAAAAGGCATCACCAGATTCTCAAAATGACCTACCGGAGTGTTAAAAGCAGTTTTCCATTCATCACCCTCCTTCACTCGTAACAAATTGTATGCCCCCAAGAGATCAATTTTAGAGAACCACTTGGCCCCCACTAACTGGTTAAACAAGTTAGGAATTAACGGCAATGGGTAGGAATTGCGTACGGTAAAATAATTAATTTCACGAAAATCCAGACATGGACGCAAACTCCCGTCCTTTGTTTTAACAAAGAAAATTCCAACTGCCACAGGCGACTTAGAAGGTCTAATGTGACTAGCAGCCAGGCTAGTCTGTATGTATTCCTCCAAGGCCTTTCTTTCAGGGATAGTCAGATTAAACAAGCGACTCTTGGGAAGAGTAGCTCCCGGAACAAACTCAATGGCGCAATCATAATCCCTATGAGGAGGTAAAACTTGCTACTACTCCTCCGAAAAAACCCTCCAAAAATCCTGAATAGGTACAGATAATTCCCCTTTTTCCACAGCCACATGCGACCATTACAACATTTATCATAGCACTTCGGACTCCAAGCTTTAAGCACATTAGTAGACCAGTCCAGTAAAGGATTGTGCAGTTTTAACCAAGGCAATCCCTGAACAATCGGAGAGGGTAAATTATCTAAAATAACCAAGTCCAAAATTTCTTGGTGAACTCCATTGATAGTGAGGGGAAATGCAGCAACCTTGTGAGTAATACATTTCAAGGGAGTGTTATCAATTGCAATCACAGAAATAGGTGATGACAAAGGTTTGGATTTCAATTTAAGGTTTTCCAAAAACCCTTATCAATCACATTAAGTGTTGAACCACAATCCACAAATACCTGAAATTCAATCAAATCTCCCTGCAAAGTAGTACTCCCAGAAAGAAATACTCCTGCAGAGCGTAAACAAGCTATACGGGCGTAACTGACCTTTTTTTATTCTTTACTTAAACGCCGCTCACAATACTTAATCAAATGTTCAGCTTTACCACAATAAAGACACAATCCCTCAGCGAACCTCCGGTCTCTTTCCTGAGAGTGGAGTGACATCGCCCCAACCTCCATCGGTTCTCCACCGTCTGAGCAGATTTTCTGGGAACTAGGAACTGACATTACAGGAGTCTTTACCTCATTCAGCCTGCACCTCAGCCTCCTGTCCACACGAACAGCTAATTGCATGGCATCCTGCAGAGTCTCAGGTGCAGGGAATGCAATTAGCAGATCCTTAACCCTTTCACTCAGACCAGCAAGAAATAAACATTTCAGTGCTGGATCATTCCATTTAACTTCTGAAGCCCATCTCCTGAAGTGTGTGCAATAATTTTCAACATCACCTGACCCCTGATTCAAGCACCTGAGTTCTGCTTCAGCAGATGAGATTCGATCAGGATCGTCATATAATAGCCCCATAGCAGAAAAAAAAATTTCCACAGACCTTAAACACGGATCATTAGGTTGGAGAGAAAAGGCCCACCCCTGTGGTTCATTGTGCAAAAGGGACATAATAAAACCAATGCGCTGTGATTCATTCCCAGAGGACCTTGGTCTCAAACGAAAATATAACAAACAAGCATTTTTAATGGAAAAAAAATCTTGCTGTTTACCATAAAAAACATCAGGCAGTCCTACCTTGGATTCGACAAAATGCGCTCCAGAACAGCTACTCATGTGTTGCTGAAGTTCCAGATTTTCACCTCCAGAGACAATCTCTGCAGGTGTTGAGCCAAATCCTGGACGGAAACCATACTGATCCCCGAATTTCTTTCCTTTTAGTTTTTTGGGCTGGACTTACTGTTATGATCTGCAACATGAACTAAGGAAAGAGAGGGGAAAGCTGTCCCTACAGTAAGACTAAGCTGAATCCCTACAATGTAGCGGGCTGCCTGTTCCTAGCGAACAGCCCGCCTTAGTCCTCGGCTAGTCTGAATGAAGACCTATAGCATTAAGGGAGGGGTCCCTAAAATAACTAAGGACTGGGACAAAAATGGGACACCTCTTAAACAGAGAAGTTGTTGCAGAACACAAAAAGACAACTGACAAAAGGTACTAGAGGTCCCAGAAGGACCAAGCGAACTGACAGAGAAAGGCACCGAAGCACCAGGCTAGAGAAACAGTCAAACACTGAAGTCCAGCACAGCCAGAAGGGCGGAGCTGAAATATAAAGGCAGATGGTCACGTGACCGCAAAACGCAAGATGGAAAAAACAAACAGGAGGGATCTAACATTATCGCCTGTTCGTCCTGTGCCCGCAACAAGGTTCCAAGACATCTTCCTGCCGGCCGTCTCCTGCCTCTTCCCATACCTGCTGCCCCGTGGCTACACATTGCTATAGAATTTATTATGGATCTCCCTGTTTCTGGCGGTTGTACGGTCATTTGGGTGGTCACTGACTGCTTTTCTAAAATGGCTCACTTTATCCCTCTTCCTGGTCTCCCGTTTGCATCTGTGCTGGCTAAGGACTTCATCCATAACATCTTTCGTCTCCACGGCCTACCCCTCCACATTGTGTCTGATCGAGGGGTCTAGTTCACTTTGCGCTTCTGGAGAGCTATGTGTAAGCTGCTGGATGTCACCCTGGATTTCTCCTCTGCTTATCATCCACAGTCCAATGGCCAAGTGGAGAGTATCAACCATATCCTTACCAGCTATCTCCGGCACTTTGTCAACGATCACCAAACCGATTGGGTGGAGCTCCTACCTTGGGCCGAGTTCTCCTACAACAACCATGAGAGCGAATCTTCTTGCAAGTCCCCGTTCTTTGTGGTCTACGGTCATCATCCCCGGATTCCGTTTCCCGTTTCCGCTTCTGTGGACAACCCGGCCGCGGAGTCTCTGGTCAGTGAATTTTCCACTATTTGGGAGGACACTAGATTCGCACTTCTTCAATCCTCCGAGCGGATGAAGAAGCATGCTGATAAGAGACGTCTGGATCCACCTCAATTCCGTCCGGGAGACAAGGTTTGGCTCTCCTCCAAACATGTTTGTCTCAAAATAGCCTCCTATAAGTTGGGCCCATGGTTCATCGGCCCATTTGAAGTCCTCAAGCAAATCAACCCAGTAGCCTACAAGTTAAAACTCCCAGCCACCTTACAGATTCCCAACTCCTTCCACGTATCTCTCCTCAAACAGTGCTTAATTATTTTTCCAACAATCCAGGTACCTCCCCAGCTCCGGTCTCCGCTGAGGACGTTTATGAGGTAGAGAACATTCTGGCCACCAAGAGGGTAAGAGGAAAGACCTTTTTTCGGGTGAATTGGAAGGAGTTTGGCCCAGAGGAGAGAACTTGGGAACCCAGGGAGAACATCCACACCCCGCTTCTCCTTAAAGAATCTCTTGCTGGCCTGAAAAAGAGGGGGCGTAAAGGGGGGGCTACTGTAGCATCGGCGTCTCTGACTCCTGCCCGGCAGAGACGCCGTCCCCCTTACCGCCGCGGTCCTGCTCCGGCGTCTTCTGGCCTCCCTGCAGCTGCTGCACGCAGCTTCCCTGGCCCTGTACTTAGGGCGCGCACTCCCACCCTCCTAAAGGGTCCACGCGCGCCGTCCTAAGAAGTCCCCGGCCAATGGCAGGAGGACTTCCCCTATAAAATGCACCTCCTCCAATATGGAGGTGCCCGAGCAAGGTTGTTGCTCTGTATGCTAAACTCTGCTTCAGCCCACAGGTCTCGCTGCCTGTCTGACTACCAGTCTAGTACGTCTGACTATCAGTCCAGTCTGCCAGCCTGATTACCAGTCCAGCCCGACTGTCTGCTTACAGCCCAGTCCGCTAGTCTGTCTATGGGCTTGGCCAGTCCGCTTATCCGGAGCTTCCACCTGCTACCTGTCTCTGCCTGCCAAGGACACTCTCCTGCCCGACGGTCTGCCTCCGGTCAAACCCGCCAGTCTGTCTATGGGCTAGGCTAGCCTGCCTACTTGGAGAACTTGCCTGTTACCTGGAGGCTCCTTCCTGCACCTGCCGTGCATACCTGACAGCCTACCTAGAGGCTCCCGCCAGTCACTTGCCGTGACTACCTGACAGCCTACCTAGAGGCTCCTGCCCATCACTTGCCATGACCACCTGACAGCCTACTTAGAGGCTCCTGCTGCACCTGCCGTGTATACCTGACAGCCTACCTAGAGGCTCCCGCCCGTCACTTGCCATGACCACCTGACAGCCTACCAAGAGGCTCCTGCCCGTCACTTGCCATGACCACCTGACAGCCTACCTAGAGGCTCCTGCCTGCACTTGCCGTGTATACCTGACAGCTTACCTAGAGGCTCCTGCCTGTCACTTGCCGTGACCACCAGACAGCCTACCTAGAGGCTCCTGCCTGCACCTGCCGTGTATACCTGACAGCCTACCTAGAGGCTCCTGCTAGTTTCCTGCTGTGTCTGCCTGCCCGTCTGCCCGGATCTCACGTCAGCCTGCCTGCCGTGCTCATCTGCTTTACCGGTCAGTCTCTGCCTTCTGACCCGTGGGAGTCACCTGCTCTCATACAAGTTCAGTCCCCAGAGTAGCACCTGGTCCCTCTGCTCGGTCCTTCCCTGGTCACGGAGTCGATTGAGCCGCCGTACGGCCTTGGTCGGTCCGAGTTGATACCTAGTTACGTCCCTCTGGTCCCTCCTTGCACCGCAGCACAGAGGTTCCACCACCCGGATCCGTAAGACTATGCACGGCCCCATAGTATAACGTTCATGTGCGAAAGCCCTATAAATGTAGATAGTACAATAATAATGTTTTCTTCCTAAATATCCATTTCAATAGGTACAAAATTGAAATGCTTGTCCTTATCAATAAAAAAAACTAACAAACAAAAAATAAGTATTTGAATTTACCGGTTCAATTCCTTGATATTATAGTAGGGCTGCAGCCAGGGGTCTTTCACAGATTTTACACTTAGTCCCTGGAGCTTTAGGTAACACCTTCTATAAAATGCTATTTATTATTCCCTTAATCCCCATGCACTTTTGCAAGCTCAGGGATGGATCTGAAGTAGACTTGCCATACCGGTCCAGTCTACTGTACCCCACACTTATTTTCTTTTAAATCAGCTTTCAGCTAAATTGTTTTACCATGTGCTTAGACTGTCACTTTAGAATACGGAAATTAAGTACTACAAGGAACTCATCTCCTGTGGAACAGGATTGCCTATAATAATGGAACAGAAAAGTGTGAATAGAAAAGCAATTGTTTTGCAATGTACTTGTAGAAAAAGCCATCTGGTCCCGGAGATGTGCAAGATTTCTTTTGTTTCTTGCTGTTAGTACGAGCCAGGGAATGGTTTTAAAAGGTATTTAAATCTATATCAAAAATCTTTTTCCAGAGTATGTTTGAAAAAATATAATTTGCTTCCCAAAGAAACATTTTACATATCAAGCCTTAATGATCAATATATTACTGTTTTGAAGTATGCACATTGTAAAACAATGGCTAAGTCCAATAGAAGTATGGGCAATTACTGCTTAAACAAAGCAATCTGACATCAGAATGACAGATTACATATTTATGTAAAAGTTGTATCATTCGGAAATAATTACAAGGTAAGAATATATTCATGCTGGGTTTGCATTTTTTACAGTCAATAGCTGACAGATGCAATTGTACAGCTACATTTGTCTTGTAAGACTATTTTGCTGGCTTATCCATCAAACACGGAGAACAAATCCAATGTTAATAGAGTTAAATCCAAATAGACTATTAAATTACATTCATTTTACACAGGTATGGATATCAGTAAGAGGAAATTTGGGGATTGACAGAGATGAATTTGGTGATCCCCTTAGATATTCAATCAACAAGTCTGCTTAAAATTAGAAAACATTTCCACTGGAAACCATCATGGAGTGGAGAAGTGGAGGAGGCCTACAAAATAGTTGGTGTCCCAGTTGATAGAGTGCTCAAAGAGTTCATACTATGAATTGTGGGAAAACTAATCTTACCTCAAATCTTGGCATCCAAATACAAATATATGTTACATCGCATGCATATATATTTGAGACCAAATGAACATGAAATAAATACATAAGGCTTATAGAGGTTGGCTACCTTTGGGAACATTTTTTCAGTTAAATGCATGTATTTTGGGCTAAAAAAAATATTTTTACAATTTGGTTTTGTTACAAATTTTGCATCACTTTACCTTTACAGGATCTTTGTTTCCCTGTGAATTCAATCTTAACGTAGTCTGTGGTTCAAATCAGCTGAGATGAGCTCAGAAAAAGACATATAGAGTTAGACTTTGCTGTTAGACTGTCAGAATACTCTCAGTGTCGAATTCTCAGCTAGAGAGGTTGACCACTTTCTCTTGGTGTGGCTTTCCTAACATTCACTTGTAAAGCGCCATGGAATGAATGGCGCTATAATAATAAATAATAATAATAATATTGACCATCACTTCTGTCCACTCAATGGCTGCTGGTGGAGGAGCCTGTGACCACACCAATCCATCAGCCTCCTCCAATTGTAAAGCACCTCACATATTAAAACTGCTATTTTATTGAAGGAGGCTAATGGTCTTATTTGGTCACATGCTCCTCCACCAGCAGCACGTTTTGGCCACACAGGCTGCATACAATAGCACAAACCAGATGTGTTCTGGTGCTTTTGTGTTGAGAAATAGCTCCTGGGACACTTTGGAGAAATGGTTGTACCACTGATTCGAGGACCAAATCAATGCAACCCAGAGCTGTTAGTGTACCTAGAATGAAGACTAGAGGGGTTCAGGTACCACACACTATACAACTCCATACTATAATCATAGGTATAGGATGGGTATATATTGTTCCTTCATGAAGTTCTCTTGTCCACGTGATCTCCAGACCAATCTCCAGCTATCATTGCATTCATGACAAAATGGGAACTAAAAAAGATAGGTCTGCATTCCAGCCTCCATTGTCATCTTGCTCAGCACTATGACTGTCTTTGAGAGAGGTGGCTTGTGGTCAATGAAACCCCTGGCTCATAGCCCAATGTCATGCAAGCAACTTCTGATCTTTTGTGTAGACACTTTTTGATGCTGTAGGCTTGGTATGTGACGTACAATTTCATTCTTGCATTACAGAGTGGATCAATCATTGAATCAGTGGTGCGTCTATTTATCCAAATTGTCCCAAAATAAGTTTTTCAGTGTGACAATGCCAGGCCACATGTAGTTCATGCTACTGTGAGCAGCATGCATGGCCTAAATGTGCTACCATTGTCTGCAGTGTATCCGGACTTGTCTTACATTAAGCACATCTGGGATGTCATTAGTCAATTGTAAAGGGAGCTGTCAGAAGAGTATATTGATGATTTTGCGTGCCCAAGTGCATTCTGTGTGGCAGAACATTCCTAATGCAATCATTAATAACATAGCTGATAACATGTCAAGACACGTACAGTACAGACCAAAAGTTTGGACACACCTTCTCATTTAAAGATTTTTCTGTATTTTCATAACTATGAAAATTGTACATTCACACTGAAGGCATCAAAACTATGAATTAACACACGTGGAATTATATACTTTACAAAAAAGTGTAAAACAAGTGAAAATATGTCTTATATTCTAGGTTCTTCAAAGTAGCCACATTTTGCTTTGATGACTGCTTTGCACACTCTTGGCATTCTCTTGATGAGCTTCAAGAGGTAGTCATCGGAAATGGTCTTCCAACAATCTTGAAGGAGTTCCCAGAGATGCTTAGCACTTGTTCGGCCTTTTGCCTTCACTCTGCGGTCCAGCTCACCCCAAACCATCTCGATTGGGTTCAGGTCTGGTGACTGTGGAGGCCAGGTCATCTGGCGTAGCACCCCATCACTCTCCCTCTTGGTCAAATAGCCCTTACACAGCCTGGAGGTGTGTTTGGGGTCATTGTCCTGTTGAAAAATAAATGATGGTCCAACTAAACGCAAAACGGATAGAATAACATGCCGTTGCAAGATGCTGTGGTAGCCATGCTGGTTCAGTATGCCTTCAATTTTGAATAAATCCCCAACAGTGTCACCAGCAAAGCAGCCCCACACCATCACACCTCCTTCTCCATGCTTCACGGTGGGAAACAGGCATGTAGAGTCCATCCGTTCACCTTTTCTGCGTCGCACAAAGACACGGTGGTTGGAACCAAAGATCTCAAATTTGGGCTCATCAGACCAAAGCACAGATTTCCACTGGTCTAATGTCCATTCCTTGTGTTCTTTAGCCCAAACAAGTCTCTTCTGCTTGTTGCCCGTCCTTAGCAGTGGATTTCTAGCAGCTATTTTACCATGAAGGCCTGCTGCACAAAGTCTCCTCCTAACTAGAGATGAGCGGTGTTTGAATCGAACTGTTCGCCAATCTCAAATTCGAGCTGTTTTGGGCGGTGTTCGAGCTGTTCGACGAACCCGAACGATTTGAAAAAAATCCGGCTGTTCGAGGTTATGTTCGATAACTGTTCGTGCACCAAAATCGTAACTGGATTTTTTCACAGTAATGCTGATAATCAATGTTAATACACAGTTTGAGTGTACAGCGGGGTGGGGGAGGGGCACGGGATGGATCTCTGCAGAAATAATGAAGATCTCCATTTTTTTTTCTCTTTCCCGCATTTACAGTGAGGAGGTGCAGTCTGTCAGCCTATCAGCAGCGCACACACGGAGCGAAGTGCTTTTTTCACACAAACAAGGGCATGTGTCATTGGCTGTGTATGTCACATGTCCTTGCCCTATAAGACCCAGCCATTTTCCCCGTCGCCACCATTTTCTCACTGCTGCAGCTGAGTGTTAGACGGCACCGCTGCTACTGTGTGCGCGCTATGCAGTATAACTGTGTGAATTGCAAGCGAATTTTATCTGAAATAGACAGATAGCTTGGGAGTAGGGACTAGTTCTAATTGCAGCCCTTTTGAGGGCTAGGTTACAGCATTTCCTATGACTTTTAGCAGGCAGGTGTGTGCTCTTAAATAGACAGATAGGTTGTGAGTAGTGACTAGTTGTAATTGCAGCCCTTTTGAGGGCTAGGTTACATCAGTTCCTATCACCTTTTTCCAGGCAGGTCTGTTTTAGTGCTGTGCTAGTGTTTTTCACAGCATTTGGCTAAATCTAGCTAAGCAAATCCTTTTGGGACTCTTGCAGTGTGTGTTAGTCAGTGGAGTAGCGTATCTGTGATGCAAGCTACACCACCTGTGTATGTTATACAAATTTTTTACTGCACCTAGCCAAGTAAAACCTTTTGGGCATATTAGCAGTGTGTGTTAGTCAGTGGAGTAGCATATATGTGTTGCAAGCTACACCACCTGTGTATGTAATACTAATTTTTTACTGCACCTAGCCAAGTAAAACTTTTTTTGGGCATATTAGCAGTGTGTGGTACTCATTCTATTAGGCCATCAATACTAAGCTCCACCAGCTTTCAAATTACTAATAATTTTTAGCTGCATCTTAAATGTAAAATAATTTTGGGCATATTAGCAGTGTGTGGTACTCATTCTATTAGGCCATCTATACTAAGCTCCACCAGCTGTCAAATTACTAATAATTTTTAGCTGCATCTTGCCTGTAAAATAATTTTGGGCATATTAGCAGTGTGTGGTACTCATTCTATTAGGCCGTCTATACTAAGCTCCACCAGCTCTCAAATTACTAATAATTTTTAGCTGCATCTTGCCTGTAAAATAATTTTGGGCATATTAGCAGTGTGTGGTACTCATTCTATTAGGCCATCTATACTTAGCTCCACCAGCTTTCAAATTACTGATCATTTTTAGCTGCATTTGCCTGTAAAATAATTTTGGGCATATTAGCAGTGTGTGGTACTCATTCTATTAGGCCATCTATACTAAGCTCCATCAGCTTTCAAATTACTAATAATTTTTAGCTGCATCTTGCCTGTAAAATAATTTTGGGCATAGTAGCAGTGTGTGGTACTTATTGTATAAGGCCATCTATACCAAGCTCCACCAGCTTTGAAATTAATAATAATTTTTATCTGCATCTTGCCTGGAAAATAATTTTCGGCATAGTAGCAGTGTGTGGTACACATTCTATTAGGCCATCTATACTAAGCTCCACCAGCTTTCAAATTACTAATAATTTTTAGCTGCATTTTGCCTGTAAAATAATTTTTGGCATAGTAGCAGTGTGTGGTACTTATTCTATTAGGCCATCTATACTAAGCTCCACCAGCTTTCAAATTACTAATAATTTTTAGCTGCATCTTGCCTGTAAAATAATTTTGGGCATATTAGCAGTGTGTGGTACTCATTCTATTAGGCCATCTGTACTAAGCTCCACTAGCTTTCAAATTACTAATAATTTTTAGCTGCATCTTGCCTGTAAAATAATTTTGAGCATATTAGCAGTGTGTGTTACTCATTCTATTAGGCCATCTATACTAAGCTCCACCAGCTTTCAAATTACTAATAATTTTTAGCTGCATCTTGCCTGTAAAATAATTTTGGGCATATTAGCAGTGTGTGGTACTCATTCTATTAGGCCATCTATACTAAGCTCCACCAGCTTTCAAATTACTAATAATTTTTAGCTGGATCTTGCCTGTAAAATAATTTTGGGCATATTAGCAGTGTTTGGTTCTCATTCTATTAGGCCATCTATACTAAGCTCCACCAGCTTTCAAGTGACTAATAATTTTTAGCAGCATCTTGCCTGTAAAACAATTTTGCGCATAGTAGCAGTGCGTTGTACTCATTCTATTAGGCCATCTATACTAAGCTCCACCAGAATTAAAATTACTAATAATTTTTAGCTGCATCTTGCCTGTAAAATAATTTTGGGCCTGTAGCAGTGTGTGGTACTCATTCTATTAGGCCATCTATACTAAGCTCCACCAGCTTTCAAATTACTAATAATTTTTAGCTGCATCTTGCCTGTAAATTAATTTTGGGCATATTAACAGTGTATGGTACTCATTCTATTAGGCCATATATACTAAGCTCCAACAGGTTTCAAATTACTAATAATTTTAGCTGCATCTTGACTGTAAAATAATTTTTGGGCATATTAGCAGTGTGTGGTACTCATTCTATTAGGCCATCTATACTAAGCTCCACAAGCTTTCAAATTACTAATAATTTTTAGCTGCATCTTGCCTGTAAAATAATTTTGGGCATAACAACAGTGTGTGGTACTCATTCTATTAGGCCATCTATACTAAGCTCCATCAGCTTTCAAATTACTAATAATTTTTAGCTGCATCTTGCCTGTAAAATAATTTTGGGCATAGTAGCAGTGTGTGGTACTTATTGTATAAGGCCATCTATACCAAGCTCCACCAGCTTTGAAATTAATAATAATTCTTAGCTGCATCCAGCCTGGAAAATAATTTTGGGCATAGTAGCAGTGTGTGGTACTCATTGTATTAGGCCATCTATTCCAAGCTCCACCAGCTTTGAAATTAATAATAATTTTTATCTGCATCTTGCCTGGAAAATAATTTTGGGCATAGTAGCAGTGTGTGGTACTCATTCTATTAGGCCATCTATACTAAGCTCCACCAGCTTTCAAATTACTAATAATTTTTAGCTGCATTTTGCCTGTAAAATAATTTTGGGCATAGTAGCAGTGTGTGGTACTCATTCTATTAGGCCATCTATACTAAGCTCCACCAACTTTCAAATTACTACTAATTTTTAGCTGCATCATGCCTGGAAAATAATTTTGGGACTGTAACAGTGTGTGGTACTCATTCTATTAGGCCATCTATACTAAGCTCCACCAGCTTTCAAATTACTAATAATTTTTAGCTGCATCTTGCCTGTAAAATAATTTTGGGCATATTAGCAGTGTGTGGTACTCATTCTATTAGGCCATCTGTACTAAGCTCCACCAGCTTTCAAATTACTAATAATTTTTAGCTGCATCTTGCCTGTAAAATAATTTTGAGCATATTAACAGTGTGTGTTACTCATTCTATTAGACCATCTATACTAAGCTCCACCAGCTTTCAAATTACTAATAATTTTTAGCTGCATCTTGCCTGTAAAATAATTTTGGGCATATTAGCAGTGTGTGGTACTCATTCTATTAGGCCATCTATACTAAGCTCCACCAGCTTTCAAATTACTAATAATTTTTAGCTGGATCTTGCCTGTAAAATAATTTTGGTCATATTAGCAGTGTTAGGTTCTCATTCTATTAGGCCATCTATACTAAGCTCCACCAGCTTTCAAGTGACTAATAATTTTTAGCAGCATCTTGCCTGTAAAACAATTTTGCGCATAGTAGCAGTGCGTTGTACTCATTCTATTAGGCCATCTATACTAAGCTCCACCAGCTTTAAAATTACTAATAATTTTTAGCTGCATCTTGCCTGTAAAATAATTTTGGGCCTGTAGCAGTGTGTGGTACTCATTCTATTAGGCCATCTATACTAAGCTCCACCAGCTTTCAAATTACTAATAATTTTTAGCTGCATCTTGCCTGTAAATTAATTTTGGGCATATTAACAGTGTATGGTACTCATTCTATTAGGCCATATATACTAAGCTAAACCAGGTTTCAAATTACTAATAATTTTAGCTGCATCTTGACTGTAAAATAATTTTGGGCATATTAGCAGTGTGTGGTACTCATTCTATTAGGCCATCTATACTAAGCTCCACGAGCTTTCAAATTACTAATAATTTTTAGCTGCATCTTGCCTGTAAAATAATTTTGGGCATAATAGCAGTGTGTGGTACTCATTCTATTAGGCCATCTATAGTAAGCTCCACCAGATTTCAAATTACTAATAATTTTTAGCTGCATCTTGCCTGTAAAATAATTTTGGGCATAGTAGCAGTGTGTGGTACTTATTGTATAAGGCAATCTATAACAAGCTCCACCTGCTTTGAAATTAATAATAATTCTTAGCTGCATCTAGCCCGGAAAATAATTTTGGGCATAGTAGCAATGTGTGGTACTCATTCTATTAGGCCATCTATACCAAGCTCCACCAGCTTTGAAATTAATAATAATTTTTAGCTGCATCTTGCCTGTAAAATAATTTTGGACATAGTAGCAGTGTGTAGTACTCATTCTATAAGGCCATCTATACTAAGCTCCACCAGCTTTCAAATTACTAATAATTTTTAGCTGCATTTTGCCTGTAAAATAATTTTGGGCATAGTAGCAGTGTGTGGTACTCATTCTATTAGGCCATCTATACTAAGCTCCACCAGCTTTCAAATTACTAATAATTTTTAGCTGCATCATGCCTGGAAAATAATTTTGGGCCTGTAGCAGTGTGTGGTAATCATTCTATTAGGCCATCTATACTAAGCTCCACCAGCTTTCAAATTACTAATAATTTTTAGCTGCATCTTGCCTGTAAAATAATTTTGGGCATATTAGCAGTGTGTGGTACTCATTCTATTAGGCCATCTATACTAAGCTCCACCAGCTTTCAAATTACTAATAATTTTTAGCTGCATCTTGCCTGTAAAATAATTTTGAGCATATTAGCAGTGTGTGTTACTCATTCTATTAGGCCATCTATACTAAGCTCCACCAGCTTTCAAATTACTAATAATTTTTAGCTGCATCTTACCTGTAAAATAATTTTGGGCATAGTAGCAGGGTGTGGTACTCATTCTATTAGGCCATCTATACTAAGCTTCACCAGCTTTCTAATTACTAATAATTTTTAGCTGCATCTTGCCTGTAAAATAATTTTGGGCATATTAGCAGTGTGTGGTACTCATTCTATTAGGCAATCTATACTAAGCTCCACCAGCTTTCAAATTACTAATAATTTTTAGCTGGATCTTGCCTGTAAAATAATTTTGGGCATATTAGCAGTGTTTGGTACTCATTCTATTAGGCCATCTATACTAAGCTCCACCAGCTTTCAAGTGACTAACAATTTTTAGCTGCATCTTGCCTGTAAAACAATTTTGCGCATAGTAGCAGTGCGTTGTACTCATTCTATTAGGCCATCTATACTAAGCTCCACAAGCTTTAAAATTACTAATAATTTTTAGCTGCATCTTGCCTGTAAAATAATTTTGGGCCTGTAGCAGTGTGTGGTACTCATTCTATTAGGCCATCTATACTAAGCTCCACCAGCTTTCAAATTACTAATAATTTTTAGCTGCATCTTGCCTGTAAATTAATTTTGGGCATATTAGCAGTGTATGGTACTCATTCTATTAGGCCATATATACTAAGCTCCACCAGCTTTCAAATTACTAATAATTTTAGCTGCATCTTGACTGTAAAATAATTTTGGGCATATTAGCAGTGTGTGGTACTCATTCTATTAGGCCATCTATACTAAGCTCCACCAGCTTTTAAATTACTAATAATTTTTAGCTGCATCTTGCCTGTAAAATAATTTTGGGCATAGTAGCAGTGTGTGGTACATATTGTATAAGGCCATCTATACCAAGCTCCACCTGCTTTGAAATTAATAATAATTCTTAGCTTCATCTAGCCCAGAAAATAATTTTGGGCATAGTAGCAGTGTGTGGTACTCATTGTATTATGCCATCTATACCAAGCTCCACCAGCTTTGAAATTAATAATAATTTTTAGCTGCATCTTGCCTGGAAAATAATTTTGGGCATAGTAGCAGTGTGTGGTACTCATTCTATTAGGCCATCTATACTAAGCTCCACCAGCTTTCAAATTACTAATAATTTTTAGCTGCATCATGCCTGGAAAATAATTTTGGGCCTGTAGCAGTGTGTGGTACTCATTCTATTAGGCCATCTATACTAAGCTCCACCAGCTTTCAAATTACTAATAATTTTAGCTGCATCTTGACTGTAAAATAATTTTGGGCATATTAGCAGTGTGTGGTACTCATTCTATTAGGCCATCTATACTAAGCTCCACCAGCTTTCAAATTACTAATAATTTTTAGCTGCATCTTGCCTGTAAAATAATTTTGGGCATAGTAGCAGGGTGTGGTACTCATTCTAGTAGGCCATCTATACTAAGCTCCACCAGCTTTCAAATTACTAATAATTTTTAGCTGCATCTTGCCTGTAAAATAATTTTGGGTATATTAGCAGTGTGTGGTACTCATTCTATTAGACCATCTATGCTAAGCTCCACCAGCTTTCAAATTACTAATAATTTTTAGCTGGATCTTGCCTGTAAAATAATTTTGGGCATATTAGCAGTGTTTGGTACTCATTCTATTAGGCCATCTATACTAAGCTCCACCAGCTTTCAAGTGACTAATAATTTTTAGCTGCATCTTGCCTGTAAAACAATTTTGCGCATAGTAGCAGTGCGTTGTACTCATTCTATTAGGCCATCTATACTAAGCTCCACCAGCTTTAAAATTACTAATAATTTTTAGCTGCATCTTGCCTGTAAAATAATTTTGGGCCTGTAGCAGTGTGTGGTACTCATTCTATTAGGCCATCTATACTAAGCTCCACCAGCTTTCAAATTACTAATAATTTTTAGCTGCATCTTGCCTGTAAATTAATTTTGGGCATATTAGCAGTGTATGGTACTCATTCTATTAGGCCATATATACTAAGCTCCACCAGCTTTCAAATTACTAATAATTTTAGCTGCATCTTGACTGTAAAATAATTTTGGGCGTATTAGCAGTGTGGGGTACTCATTCTATTAGGCCATCTATACTAAGCTCCACAAGCTTTCAAATTACTAATAATTTTTAGCTGCACCTTGCCTGTAAAATAATTTTGGGCATATTAGCAGCGTGTGGTACTCAATCTATTAGGCCATCTATACTAAGCTCCACCAGTTTTCAAATTACTAATAATTTTTAGCTGCATCTTGCCTGTAAATTAATTTTGGGCATATTAGCAGTGTATGGTACTCATTCTATTAGGCCATATATACTAAGCTCCACCAGCTTTCAAATTACTAATAATTTTAGCTGCATCTTGACTGTAAAATAATTTTGGGCATATTAGCAGTGTGGGGTACTCATTCTATTAGGCCATCTATACCAAGCTCCACCAGCTTTGAAATTAATAATAATTTTTAGCTGCTTCTAGCCAGGAAAATAATTTTGGGCATAGTAGCAGTGTGTGGTACTCATTGTATTTGGCCATCTATACCAAGCTCCACCAGCTTTGAAATTAATAATAATTTTTAGCTGCATCTAGCCCGGAAAATAATTTTTCTTCCCAATAGTAGTAGCAATAGAAATATGGGGCGCGCGCCTGGCTAACAAAAATATACGCTTCATAACAAAAAACACCAGCCTAGCGCACTGCATTAATAAGATGGCATCATTGTCTCTCCCAGTGCTAGGCCTACTACGCCGGCTAGCATTGCTGTGCCTAAAACACAATGTATGGGTCCATGCTAGCCACGATGCTGAGGGGTCTAACGCTGCTGCTAAAGGTTTATCACAATTCAATTGGCAGATTTTCACTGAGCTCCTCCCCAACGCCCACCCATCGGGCAACAGTTGCCCACCCTCCTTATGGGATCTAGTGGCGAATAGTTGATGCCATTAATCAGAGCGTCAGTTGCCCCGTCAACGTGGCAAGCATACGGTAAGGCATGGGAAGAGTGAACTAGTAGCAGGCAGATGGGTTGACCAATGTGAACAAGCCAGATTACAAGACACCATAGAATTTCTCCACCAGCTAATGATGAGGGGCATATCAGGGGCGTCAGCGCAGCGGTGTCTGACCGGAGTAGCATTTCACTTCCAACTACTGAATTGGGGAGATGTGACAAAGAGATTCATCATCAGACAATCCATAAAAGGGTGGAAAAGGGGTCAGCCAAGTCAGGAGTATAGACGTCCCGTGCCGTGTCACTAAAACGGTACACTGAGTTGCTTAACAATAGTAAAAACATATATAACCATCAGATCACAAAGTAATTTCTTCCCATCACACATTGATGGAATGCCATTATCAAGATACCAGTTCCAAGCTATAATTAATAAATGCCTATCATCGGCAGGGAACCACCCCAAAGATTACGGGACACATTCATTTCACATAGGCGCGGCCATGGAAGCAGCAAGAGCAGGACTGTCAGAAACCGAAGTTCAGAGGATAGGGAGATGGTGATCCACGTGTTTGGCAAGATAAATAAGACCGGACTTGTTATCCTAACGTGGTTTGTTTCTTTTACAGGTGACGTTAAGCCAACAGTGTGGGTGATAGGCCACTCGTATATATATTGGGCAGAGAAAAGGGAGAAAGTCCGCCCAGGCGGGAGGAAATTAGAGTTTCATAACACATATTTCACCTGGAGAGGTATTAGAGGCCTGCTATGGCCACAGGTACTAATGGAGGTAATCAAGGTAGGGAGAGAGGCAAGAGGTCTGGTCATCTTAGTTATACAGGCCGGGGGAAATGACCTAGGTCATCACAAGAGTGCATAACTAATGGAAATAATGAAACTAGACACTGAGCGCTTCAGAGAATTTTTCACAAAACTAACTATAGTATGGTCAGAGATTGTGCCGATAGCGGTATGGCAAGGTGCGCGAGACATCACAGCCATCGAACGGACAAGGCGGGTAATAAATATTCGGATGGCAAAATTTAGAAGAGACAGAGGCGGTGTAGTGATACGACACCGACAACTGGAAGGAGATAAAGCAGGCCTCATACGGCCCGACGGTGTTCACTTAATGGATATTGGATTAGACATATTCCTGTCAGGACTCCAGGACGGAGTGGAACAAGCTTTAAGAGTGATGGATGGGGGTCAGAGTCCTGCATACGAGTACGCAGGATCCTCCGTGGCCTGGAAATAGATAGGACATGTTGGAGAGTTACACTTGTTGGCCAACTTGCCTGTGTGGAGACACAGGGCATGCTGCAACAAGCTGAATTATTTTAGAAATAAAATGCCTTTCTAATGGAATGAGTATAAAGAGTTAATAAAGCTGTAACCGATCCTCACCCATCCAGTTGTAAGAGTTACATTATTGTATTGTCAAGGAAAGGGGGGCGGTAGGGGGGCTGAGCGTCTGGGTTTGGTTGGGGGTCCCCACAGTCTGCCTAGGCTAGATGCAGTTAAAAATTCTTATTAGATACACAGGCAGTGTAGCTTGCTTCAGAGCTGGGCTACTACGCTTACTAGCAGACACTGAAGCTTTGGAGCAGACCTCTGAGTAAACAGCTCTTCAGACTCAACCATCTGTGTTACCCCAAGCCATAGTGTATGTAGTTTCTTACGGTTAAAAGGGGGGGGAGCGACACAACCCACCTGGAATTGACGATGCCAACGTCATGTAAAACACAGCAAGGGGACTCCAAAAAGAGTCTCCATTTTTCCCAAAAATTGTGGCACAGACACCACTTAAGTGGCATCAATTGCCCCAGAGCTGCTTAAAACAGTTGGTGAGGTGATTTTACCAAATCCTCAAGCTATTAGTCTCCCCAGGATGACACAGGGGTAGAAAAGTCCTTGCGGATCCATGATTTGTTCATCTTTATGAACGTGAGTCTGTCTACATTCTCAGTGGACAGCCGCGTGCGCTTTTCTGTCAGCACACCACCTGCAGCGCTGAACACACGTTCTGAGAGAACGCTGGCTGCAGGGCATGACAAGATCTCCAAGGCGTGAGTGGCGAGCTCTGGACATTTTTCCAGATTAGAAGCCCAAAATGAGCAAGGGTCCAGTGACACAGTCATGGCTTTGATTTTCACTTGGAGATACTCCTGTACCATCCTCTCTAGGCGTTGACTATGTGTCAGACTTCTTGTCTCCTGTGGCCTTGCAAAGGATGATCTAACAAAGTGGTGAAACGATTCCACAAAATTGCTGTTACCAGCAGATACTGTGTTACTGTTACGGTTTGAGTGATGAAGACTCGACAGTCCCACGGTTGGCAAGTTAGAACTGTGAGATTCACTACCTGCAAAACTGGTGTTTTGTGGAAAAGTACATGTAAGATTCTGCAACAGCCTCTGCTGATACTCCTGCATGCGTGAATCCCTTTCTATGGCACTAATTATTTTGGCAAATTTACTTTTGTACCGGTGATCTAAGAGTGTGGCAACCCAGTAGTCAGGATTACTTTGAATTCTGACAATCCGATGGTCATGTTGCAGGTAGTGCAGCAAGAAGGTACTCATGTGTCTTGCGCATCCAGGAGGACCAAGTCCTTGTTGTGTTGGTAGCGAGGTAAGAATCATGCTTCCTTCCTCTGCCCTCTCCCCCCAACCTCGCACAAGAGAAATGTGATCAAGGTCTCCCTCATCTGATGAGTCTTCCATGCCCATTGCCAGTTCGTCCTCCACTTCTTCCTCGGCTCCTGCACCTTCCTCAACAGTTTGGCTGTTACCATGCGCCCTGGTTAATCCCTCTCCCCCACCCTTCCATGCCTGCCGCCTTGGTGCTGCCGACCGTCTGGACCTTGGAGATGTTATCCCTTCCGCATACGACTCCTCCTCTACTTCCTCCACCTCCTCTTGTCCCACCACCTGACTCCGAATTCTGTTTAACGTGTGCTCCAGCATGTTATTCAGCGGAATAGTCATGCTGATAATGGCATCGTCAGCACTAAACATCTTTGTCGCCATTTCAAAACTGTGCAGAAGGGTGCATAGGGCCCTGATCTGAGACCACTCCTGCAGCGTGATTTGCCCCACCTCTGGATCTCGTTGGCCCAGTCTATACGTCAGAACGTATTGCACCAGGGCTTGTCGGTGCTGCCACTGTCGCTGCAACATGTGCAGAGTTGAATTCCACCGTGTCGGCACATCGAATTTCTGCCAGTGAACTGGCAGGCCCAACGACTTCTGTAGAGATGTAAGTCGGTGAGCTGCGGGATGCGAACGTCGGAAGTGAGCACACAGCGACCGTGCCCTCTGTAGAAAGCCATCTAGTCCGGGATAGTGGGATAAAAATTACTGGACAACCAGGTTCAACACATGAGCCATACAAGGCACATGTGTGACATTGCCCCGGCGAAGGGCCGCACCCAGGTTTGCAGCATTGTCGCACACGGCCTTCCCTGGTTGCAGGTCCAGTGGAGACAACCATTCATGAAACTGGGTCTCCAGAGCTGACCACAACTCCTCAGCTGTGTGACTCACATTTCCCAGACATTTCAAAGCAAACACCGCCTGATGCCGTTGAGCCCTTCTGCCAGCATAGTAAGGAGGTGTGCAGGATTCCTTCTGCGCAGTTAGAAAGCAGGAGGCATTACCAGACAGACTTTGGGTGCAGGTGGAGGACCGAGAGGAGGTTGAGGAGGCAGAAGCAGTGGAGGAACTTCTAGATAAAGAGGATTGACGCACAACTCGCTGGGACTGCAAGACTTGGACAGCAGCCCCTTGTCCTGCTGTCACCATAGTTACCCAGTGTCCAGTCAGCGACATGTAACGCCCCTGTCCATGCCAACTCGTCCAAGTGTCTGTGGTGAAATGCACCCTGTCACACACAGAGTTTCTCAAAGAAGCGGTGATGTTGCGTGCGACATGCTGGTGGAGCGCAGGCACACCTTTCTTTGAGAAGTAGTGCCGACTGGGCATCTGGTACTGGGGCACTGCGACGGACATAAGGTCTCGAAAATCCTCTATGTCCACCAGTCGGAAATGCACCATTTCTGTAGCCAACAGCTTGCAGATGGGGAAATTCAACCTCTTAGCTTTGTCATGGCTAGGAGGAAATGGTCTTTTACTTGTCCACATCTGAGGGACCGAGGGCTGGCTGTTGTGCTTAGACGGGGTTGAGTAGGGTGTCCCCGGCAAACTGCCGGTCTGTGAGGAAGATGCAGGCGGAAAAGTTAGGTTGCCTTGATCCAAAGGTGGTGCTCTCTATGTCGGACAGCGCTCAACAGCAGCTGGTGTTTCCACTTCCACATGAAATGATGACCTGCCAATCATACTGGCTGTTGCGGGTAAAGAGGTGGCAGGTCTGCGTCCAAAAACATGTGTGACTGCTGTCCCCCCAGTCACAGAGGATGAAGAGGCCGCGGATGCACAAGATGGGGCAGACGGTGGTTTGCCTGGCCCGCTAGGCCACATTGTAGCACAGTGAGCTTCCCACTGCTACTTATGCTCCATATCCATGTGACGGTTCATGCATGAAGTACTCAAACTATGGATTTTTTGGCCTCTACTTAGCTTTTGGTGACAAATATTACAGATAACACGAGTTGGGTCATCCTTATCGATCTGAAAAAATTCCCAGGCTATGCAAGGCTTAGAGCCCATGCGACCTGAAGAGCCACCACGTCTTGTGGTCAGAGGCAGAGATGTGGTTGAGGATGCAGTTGTTGACGTGCTGCCAGTACTCCGTCTCTGTCCAGGAAGGCGCAATCTAACCTCGTCATCAATAGCATCCTCCTCCACCTCCTCTGCTGACCTCATCGACTGGCTGACTGTGGGTTGACAGTAAGTGGGATCTCCAACTTCGTCATCATCACCCTGTGTGTTCTCACACCCGTCGTCCTCAGACTCAACCTCTTCCTGCCCTGACCGAAAACTCAAGTTGTTGCTCCAATCAGGTATTTGAGTCTCATCATCGTCTTCATCATTGTCTCCACCAACAGGAGTTACAGTTTGGGAATGAGGGTCTACATTATGCTCAGAACCTTCTTCATCTGGTCCTGGATCCGACTCATAAAGATTCTGGGCATCAGTGCAGATCATTTCCTCGTCTGGATTAACACAAGCTCTGGAGCAGACCTCTGTTTCCCAGGCTATAGTATGAGTAAACAGCTGTGCAGACTCAACCATCTGTGTTACCCCATACTCAGACGGGCAGCTTGAGACTTGGGAGCTGTGAGGAAGCAAGTGCGATTGGGGTGACACCTCTGAGGACTCGAGTATTTGTGATGTTGAAGTTGAGGTGGAGGAGAGCCCACTTGAAGGAGCACTTGATATCCGTTGAAGCACCTGCTGTTTTTGTGCCTCATCTGGAATTTGTAGCGATGGGCATGTCCGTAAGAAAGGGATCGTATCACATTGTCCACGAAAAGAAGTAGACATCTTAGTTTGGCAGGAAGATGGTCTTTCTTCTGCAGATGTTACTCCCCCCCCACCGCAGGGGGGCTCGACCCACCAGCGGACAGGCACCAGTATTGGGAGAGGGGGGCTGGCCGTCATGGTCCACCGCGGCTCTGGCACAAACCCGGCGACACGGAGGTCGCATGGGCAGGAACGGACTGGCCGTGTCGGCTTCGCATTCCAGCGTAGTCCCTCTGCCCGCTCGCGCCCGTAACCTCAAAGGGATGCGCAAGCGGCTTTTCTGCCCAGGGCTGTTCCCTGCCCAGCAGGAACGTGGGGGAGCTCCCTGTACTCCCTTACCTCCCTCGCCCTCTTTCTTCTTCCGTTCTCCATCTAACCCCTCAGCTCTGTGGTGTCTGCTCTCCCTCCAGCTCTCTCCTTCTCACAGGTGGACTACCGCGTGTATTCACACTGTGGCGAATCTTTTGGGCCCAGGCATAAGAAGTTGTCGAGGTAATGGATAATATGTGCCCCCTTAGAAACGTCCATTACAACCCATTCGAGGAAGCAACTAAACGTCTCAAATAGTGAGCAGCATCTGGACCACCCCATGGGCAAACAGTGATCTATATAGTATGCTACTTCCCAGAAGCAACCCAATAGGTGGACACTATTCGGAGGCACAGGTAGTAAGTAGAGATGAGCGTTGTTCTACTCGAACTGTTCGCCAATCTCAAATTCGAGCTGTTCTGGGCGGTCTTCGAGCCGGTCGGCGAACACGAACAATTTGAGAAAAATTCGGCTGTTCGAGGTTATGTTCGATAACTGTTCGTGCACCAAAATCATAACTGGATTTTTTCTCAGTAATGATGAAAATTAATGTTAATACGCAGTTTGAGTGTACAGCGGGGCGGGGGGAGGGGCAGGGGATGGATCTCTGCAGGAACAATGAAGATCTCCATTTTTTTTTCTCTTTCCCGCATTTGCAGTGGGGAGGTGCAATCTGTCAGCCTATCAGCAGCGCACACACGGAGCGAAGTGCTTTTTTTCACACAAGCAAGGGCATGTGTGATTGGCAGTGTATGTCACATGTCCTTGCCCTATAAGACCAAGCCATTTTCCCCGTCGCCACCATTTTCTCACTGCTGCAGCTGCGTGTTAGACGGCACCGCTGTTGCTGTGTGCGCTATACCTTGTTAATTTCAAGCCAATTTTCGCACAAATATACAGATAGCTTGGGAGTAGGGAATAGTTGTGATTGCAGTCCTTTTAAGGACTAGGTTACAGCATTTCCTACGACTTTTATCAGGCAGGTCTGTGCTCTTAAATAGATAGATTGTGGGAGTAAAGACTAATTGTAATTGGAGTCCTTTTCAGGACTAGGTTACATCAGTTCCTATCAGTTTTTGCCAGGCAGGTCTGTGCCAGTGCTGTGCAAGTTTTTTTCACAGCATTTGGCTGAATCTAGCAAAGCTAATCCTTTTTGGCCTATTGCAGAGTGTGTTAGTCAGTGGAGTAGCCTATCTGTGTTGCAAGATATACCACCTGTGTATAGAATACCAATTTTTTTACTGCACCTAGTGAAGTAAAATCTTTTGGGCATAGCATCATTCTATTAGTCCATCTATACTGACCTCCATCAGGTTGCAAACTGAATATAATTTTTTTCTGCATCTAGCTCTGAAAAAATATTTGGGCTTCTAGCAGTGTGTGGGACTTGGTCTATTAGTCCATCTATACTGACCTCCATCAGGTTGCAAATTAAAAATAATTTTTTTCTTCATTTAGCTCTGAAAAAATATTTGGGCTTCTAGCAGTGTGTGGGACTTGTTCTATTAGTCCTTCTATACTGACCTCCAGCAGGTTGCAAATTGAATATAATTTTTTCTGCATCTAGCTCTGAAAAAATATATGGGCTTCTAGCGGTGTGTGGGACTTGGTCTATTAGTCCATCTATACTGACCTCCATCAGGTTGCAAATTAAAAATATTTTTTTTCTGCATCTAGCTCTGAAAAAATATTTGGGCTTCTAGCAGTGTGTGGGACTTGGTCTATTAGTCCATCTATACTGACCTCCATCAGGTTGCAAATTAAAAATAATTTTTTTCTTCATTTATCTCTGAAAAAATATTTGGGCTTCTAGCAGCGTGTGGGACTTGTTCTATTAGTCCATCTATACTGACCTCCATCAGGTTGCAAATTAAAAATAATTTTTTTCTGCATCTAGCTCTGAAAAAATATTTGGGCTTCTAGCAGTGTGTGGGACTTGGTCTATTAGTCCATCTATACTGACCTCCAGCAGGTTGCAAATTAAAAATAATTTTTTTCTGCATCTAGCTCTGAAAAAATATTTGGGCTTCTAGCAGTGTGTGGGACTTGGTCTATTAGTCCATCTATACTGACCTCCATCAGGTTGCAAATTGAATAAAAAAATTTTCTGCATCTAGCTCTGAAAAAATATTTGGGCTTCTAGCGGTGTGTGGGACTTGGTCTATTAGTCCATCTATACTGACCTCCATCAGGTTGCAAATTAAAAATAATTTTTTTCTGCATCTAGCTCTGAAAAAATATTTGGGCTTCTAGCAGTGTGTGGGACTTGGTCTATTAGTCCATCTATACTGACCTCCATCAGGTTGCAAATTAAAAATAATTTTTTTCTTCATTTAGCTCTGAAAAAATATTTGGGCTTCTAGCAGTGTGTGGGACTTGTTCTATTAGTCCTTCTATACTGACGTCCAGCAGGTTGCAAATTGAATATAATTTTTTTCTGCATCTAGCTCTGAAAAAATATTTGGGCTTCTAGCGGTGTGTGGGACTTGGTCTATTAGTCCATCTATACTGACCTCCATCAGGTTGCAAATTAAAAATAATTTTTTTCTGCATCTAGCTCTGAAAAAATATTTGGGCTTCTAGCGGTGTGTGGGACTTGGTCTATTAGTCCATCTATACTGACCTCCATCAGGTTGCAAATTAAAAATAATTTTTTTCTGCATCTAGCTCTGAAAAAATATTTGGGCTTCTAGCAGTGTGTGGGACTTGGTCTATTAGTCCATCTATACTGACCTCCATCAGGTTGCAAATTGAATAAAAAAATTTTCTGCATCTAGCTCTGAAAAAATATTTGGGCTTCTAGCGGTGTGTGGGACTTGGTCTATTAGTCCATCTATACTGACCTCCATCAGGTTGCAAATTAAAAATAATTTTTTTCTGCATCTAACCCAGCCAATAGTTTTGGCCTAATACCACAGTTTGGCCACTCAGCTCTGCTCGGTTACCATTCATTGTTTTTTTGTGCAAACAACTCCAGAGTTGTGAATTAGTTAACCACCAAAATGAGTGGAAAAAGGCCTGCTGCTGGTGGAAAGGGGAATAGGCGTGTTGGGAAGGGGAAAAAAGGTTGTGTCCGTGGGGTAGGTGCAGAAGAAAGACCATCTTCCAGCCAAACTAAAATGTCTACTTCTTTTAGCGGACAATGTGATAAGATCCCTTTCTTACGGCCACGCCAATCGCTACAAATTCCAGATGAGGCACAAAAACAGCAGGTGCTTCAACGGATATCAAGTGCTCCTTTAAGTGGGCTCTCCTCCACATCAACTTCAACATCACAAATACTCCAGTCCTCAAAGGTGTCACCCAAATCGCACTTGCTTCCTCACAGCTCCCAAATCTCCAGCTGCCCGTCTGAGTATGAGGTAGAACAGATGGTTGAGTCTGCAGAGCTGTTTACTCATACTATAGCCTGGGAATCAGAGGTCGACTCCAGCGCTTCTGTGAATCCAGACGAGGAAATGATCTGCACTGATGCCCAGAATCTTTATGAGTCGGATCCAGGACCAGACGCAGAAGGTTCTGACCATAATGTAGACCCTCATTCCCAAACTGTAACTCCTGTTGGTGGAGACAATGAGGAAGACGATGATAAGACTCAAATACATGATTGGAGCGACAACTTTAGTTTTTTGTCAGGGCAGGAACAGGTTGGCTCTGAGGACGACGGGTGTGATAACGCACAGGGTGATGATGATGAGGTCGGAGATCCCACTTACTGTCAACCCACAGTCAGCCAAGAGATGAGGTCAGCAGAGGAAGTGGAGGAAGATGCTAGTGACGACGAGGTCAGGTTGCGTCTTCCTGGACAGAGACGTAGTACTGGAAGCACGTCAACAACTGCATCCTCAAACACAACTCTGCCTCTCACCACAAGTCGTGGTGGCTCTTCAGGTCGCATGGGTGCTAAGCCTTGCATAGCCTGGGCATTTTTTCAGATCGATAAAGATGACCCAACTCGTGTTATCTGTAACATTTGTCAGCAAAAGCTAAGTAGAGGCCAAAAAATACATAGTTTGAGTACTTCATGCATGAACCGGCACATGGACATGAAGCATAAGTTGCAGTGGGAAGCTCAGTGTGCTACAATGCGGTCTAGCCGGCCGGGCCAACCACCGTCTGCCATATCTTGTGCATCCGCGGCCTCTTCATCCTCTGTGACTGGGGGGACAGCAGTCACACCTGTTTTGGGGCGCAGACCTGCCACCTCTTTACCCGCAACAGCCAGCGTGATTGGCAGGTCATCATTTTCTTTGGAGGTGGTAACACCAGCTGGTCTTGAGCGCTGTCCGACATCGATAGCACCACCTTTGGATCAAGGCAACCTAACATGTCCGCCTGCATCTTCCTCACAGACCGGCAGTTTGCCGGGGACACCCTTATCAACCCCGTCTAAGCACAATAGCCAGCCCTCGGTCCCTCAGATGTGGACAAGTAAAAGACCATTTCCTCCTAGCCATGAGAAAGCTAAGAGGTTGAATTTCACCATCTGCAAGCTCTTGGCTACAGAAATGCTGCCTTTCCGCCTGGTGGACACAGAGGATTTTCGAGACCTTATGTCCGTCGCAGTGCCCCAGTACCAGATGCCCAGTCGGCACTACTTCTCAAAGAAAGGTGTGCCTGCGCTCCACCAGCATGTCGCACATAACATCACCGCTTCTTTGAGAAACTCTGTGTGTGACAGGGTGCATTTCACCACAGACACTTGGACGAGTAGGCATGGACAGGGGCGTTACATGTCGCTGACTGGGCACTGGGTAACTATGGTGACAGCAGGACAAGGGGCTGCTGTCCAAGTCTTGCCGTCCCCACGAGTTGTGCGTCAATCCTCTTTATGTCATTTTTCCTCCACTGCTTCTGCCTCCTCAACCTCCTCTCGGTCTTCCACCTGCACCCAAAGCCTGTCTGGTCATGCCACAAGCTTTCTAACTGCGCAGAAGGGATCCTGCACACCTCCTTACTATGCTGGCAGTAGGGCTCAACGTCATCAGGCGGTTTTTACATTGAAATGTCTGGGAAATGTGAGTCACACAGCTGAGGAGTTGTGGTCAGCTCTGGAGAACCAATTTCATGAATGGTTGTCTCCACTGGACCTGAAACCAGGGAAGGCCGTGTGCGACAATGCTGCAAACCTGGGTGCGGCCCTTCGCCAGGGCAATGTCACACACGTGCCTTGTATGGCTCACGTGTTGAACCTGGTTGTCCAGCAATTTTTAGCCCACTATCCCAGACTAGATGGCCTTCTGCAGAGGGCACGGTCGCTGTGTGCTCACTTCCGCCGTTCGCATCCCGCAGCTCAGCGACTTACATCTCTACAGAAGTCGTTGGGCCTGCCACTTCACCGGCTAAAATGCGATGTGCCTACCCGGTGGAATTCAACTCTGCACATGTTGCAGCGACTGTGGCAGCACCGACAAGCCCTGGTGCAATACGTTCTGACGTATAGCCTGGGCCAACGAGATTCAGAGGTGGGGCAAATCACGCTGGAGGAGTGGTCTCAGATCAGGGACCTATGCACCCTTCTGCACAGTTTTGAAATGGCGACGAAGATGTTTAGTGCTGACGATGCCATTATCAGCATGACTATTCCGGTGATTTACATGCTGGAGCACATGTTAAACAGAATTCGGAGTCAGGTGGTGGCACAAGAGGAGGTGGAGGAAGTAGAGGAGGAGGAGTTGTATGCGGAAGGGCTAACATCTGCAAGGTCCAGACGGTCGGCAGCACCAGGGCGGCAGGCATGTGAGGGTGGGGGAGATGATTTTACCAGGGCGCATGGTAGCAGCCAAACTAGTGAGGAAGGTGCAGGAGCCCAGGAAGAAGTGGAGGACGAACTGATGGAAGACTCATCAGATGAGGGAGACCTTGATCACATTTCTGTTGTGCGAGGTTGGGGGGAGAGGACAGAGGAAGTAAGCATGATTGTTACCTCGCCACCAACACAACAGGGACTTGGTGCTCCTGGATGCGCAACACACATGAGTGCCTTCTTGCTGCACTACCTGCAACATGACCCTCGAATTGTGAGAATTAGAAATAATCCTGGCTACTGGGTTGCCACACTGTTAGATCCCCGGTACAAAAGTAAATTTGCAGAAATTATTCCTGCCATAGAAAGGGATGCACGCATGCAGGAGTATCAGCAGAGACTGTTGCAGAATCTTACATGTGCTTTTCCACAAAATACCAGTGGTGCACGTAGTGAATCTCACAGTTCCAACTTGCCAACCGTGGGACCGTCAAGTGTTCAGCACTCAAACCGTAACAGAACCACAGTATCTGCTGGTAACATCAATTTTGCGGAATCATTTCACCACTTTTTTAGCCCATCCTTTGCAAGGCCACAGGAGACAAGAAGTCTGACACATAGTCAACGCCTAGAGACGATGGTACAGGAGTATCTCCAAGTAAACATTGAAGCCACGACTGTGTCACTGGACCCTTGCTCTTTTTGGGCTTCCAATCTGGATAAATGGCCGGAGCTAGCCACTTACGCCTTGGAGATCTTGTCATGCCCCGCAGCCAGCGTTCTGTCTGAACGTGTGTTCAGTGCTGCTGGTGGTGTGCTGACAGATAAGCGCACGCGGCTCTCCACTGATAATGTAGACAGACTCACGTTCATAAAGATGAACAAATCATGGATCCGAAACGACTTTTCTACCCCTGTGTCATCCTGGGGAGAGTAAAAGCTTGATGATTTGTTAAAATCACCCTACCAACCATTTTAAGCTTTCAAATTACTAATCATGTTTATCTGTATCTTGACTGGAAAATAATTTGGGCTTTGTAGCAGTGTGCAGCACTGATCCTATTAGGCCATCTATAATAAGCTTCACCAGATTTAAAATTAAAAATAATTTTTAGCTGCATCTAGCCCGGAAAATAATTTTGGGGCTCCTAGATGCGCAAGACACATAAGTGCCTTCTTGCTGCACTACCTGCAGCATGACCCTCATATTGTCAGAATTCGAAGTAATCATGACTACTGGGTTGCCACACTCTTAGATCCCCCAAACTTTTCGATCAACCTTTTCATTTTAATAAAGACCAAAAAAATGGTCATTTTTGAAATTATAAGCATTAGCAGGTTGTTAGAAACTGAAATCAAACAGTTTTCAACTCAAAACTTTATTCTAGGTGATGTTACATTTTCACATAGGACCCCTTGTTCGAAAGGGGCTTCTGAACTCTCTCGTCCATTGAATTTGTCAGGTTTTGGATGGTTTCTGCTTCAATTGTTTTGCATGAGGACAGAATACCCTCCCAGAGCTGTTGCTTAGATGTGAACTGCCTCCCGCCATCATAGACACTCCTTTTAATGATGCTCCAAAGGTTCTGAATGGGGTAGAGGTCAGGGGAGCATGGGGGTCACACCATAAGTTTGTCCCCTTTTATGCCCATATCAGCCAGAGATGCAGATGTTTTATGTGCAGCATGAGATGGTGCATTATCATGCAGAAAAATGATCTTGCTGTGAAATACACGGTTCTTCTTCTTGAACCATGGCAGGAAGTGCTGTTTGAGAAAATCCACATACATTATGGAGTTCATCTTTAGCGCCTTCAGGGATCCTAAAGGGGCCGACAATCTCTCTCCCCATGATTCCAGCCCAAAACATTAATCCACCTCCTCCTTGTTGGCGCTGTAGCCGTGTTTGCGTGGGGTGTCCATCAACCAGCCATCCTCCACTCCATTCATCTGGACCATCGAGCGCTGCACGGCACTCATCCGTGAACAAAACAGTTTTGAAATCAGTCTTCATGTAATGTTTGGCCCACTGGAGCCGTTTCTGCTTGTGTGAAGTGGATAGAGGAGGTCGACAGGATGGCGTATGCACAGCTGCAAACCTCTGAAGGACCCTGCATCTTGTTGTTCGGGGGACGTTGGAGGCACAAGCAGCTTCAAAAACTTGTCTGCTGCTATGACAAGGCTTTTTTGCCGCTGCTCTTTCAACCTGACGTAATTGCCTGTAGGAAAGAGTCCTCAATTTGCCCTTATCAGCACGCACACGTGTGTACTGTGAATCAGCTACATACTTCTTGATTGCCAAGACACTTCATCCTGATCATCGCACAATGTTGATTGTAGTCATGCCTTGACCTAAACACTCCACAATTTGTTGCTTCTCAGCAGCCGACACATCCTTTTTCTTTCCCATTTTGGCAGAAAATGTAGGCTGCTTAATAATGTGAGAGAGCCTTCTTAAGTAGTCTTGCCTTTCATTGGACACACCTGCCAAACTAATTAGCACAGGTGTCTGCAATTGCTTACAGTGATATAAAGAGCCCTGACACACATCACCATCAATGAGTTTAACTGACAAACAAACAAATTCTTCCCTTATCACTCCTAAACACTTTTTGCATAATAATTTGGAACGCGGTGTACATGTGCTTTTCCACAAAACACCAGTGGTTCACGTAGTGAATCTTACAGTTCTAACTTGCCAACCGTGGTCTGTATGGAATTGTTCAATAAAGGGCCCAAAATTAAGATAACATAGATGGGAGAGGTCTCTATGAATAGGAATTCCTAAGTATTTGATACCCTGTGAGGGCCAGGCAAAGGGAAAGTTGGACTGGATGGAATCCTATATGGATTTAGGGAGGGAGACATCGAGGGCCTCAGACTTCGCTGCATTGATTTTAAAATTTTACCATGTAACAAAGTGATCTATTTCAGCCATAACAGCAGGGATGGATATATGTGATTGAGTGATATATACTAGGACATCATCAGCAAATAGAGAGCACTTGTACTCGGTGCCTCCCACCTCAATCCACCTAATATTGGGGTTATGGCGAATTGATGAGAGCAGGTGCTCCGTCACTAGGATGTATAAGAGAGGGGACAGAGGACATCCCTGCCTTGTCCCATTGGTGATTGTGAAAGGTGATGAAAATGTTCTGACGCACCCCCTGGGCCTTGGGACACCCGGAGCCGGACCCTTTTTGGTGGATGCTGGTGGTTGTAGTCTTCGTGGCGGCGATCCGGTTCCGTGGCTCAGGGCGGTCAAACCAGTGGCGGAACTATTTATGTGGTTTTGATGTTTAAATGTCCGACTACGCCACCCGTGGATTGCGGTCAGAGTGAACCGCCGCTACAGGGCAGACCGCTAAGGCTGGTGTTGTGGGTGCAGCAGAGCGTAGCATAACTCCCCACGGGAGGAGTATAGCCTCAGGGCAGTGTATGCGGAGGATGGGGGTGATGGTGCAGGGCAGCAGCAGTAACGACACGGAGTCAGTGATGCAGTTCAGGGCCTTTACTCACAGTTCTTATTATCCAGACCACGTCTGCAGGTAACGGCTGCCCACGTCGTACTGTGCTCACCAGGTGAGGGGCTCAGACAACTCCCAGATAACTTTGGAGCGCTTCACAGGACCCCCTTTGTGTGTCCTTTGTCTGGCCTTTCTTACCAACACTTCTGTCCGGCTGCCTCGGGCCTCCTCTTGGTAAACTTGGCGCCAGTTTCCCTGACCCTATGTGGTGCCTTCCTAGCGGGTGGAGCAAGGGGCTGCGCCACATAAAATGTCAGAGCCTCCGGTTTCTAGCTGAGGGTCGTTTCCTGCCTCCACTAGTTCGGGGACCGGTCTCCCCCTTTGGCCTGACCCCTCCACGCAGGTGGATTCGGGCGTGCGGTGGCGACTCGCCTGTCCGCACCCCTGGGATCCCTTCATTCCTCGTTCCTGGAGCCTTCTCCGCTCCTCTTCCTTCCTTCTCCCTCTTGCAGGCCTGGGCCTCTGTTACTAGGCCCGCCTCCGGAGCAGAGCTCATGCAGAGCCCCTGCTCCCTGCCACTTCTGCTCAGACTTCTCTGCACTGAACTAAGATGGTGCCCACCTTTTATACTCCCTTCTCAATGCACCCAGGAACTGCTTCCTCCCTGCTCCTGCACTGCAGGGTTCCCCTTCCTCAGTGTTCCCTCCCCCCACTCCAGCCAGGGACAGGGACTGTCGTGCCCATCTCAGGGGCATATTGGTCGCCCTGCCCCACGGCAATGTGGTGTAATGCATGCAGGTGTCGGGTCCTGATCCACACTCCATCCTTATCTGAGAGTGAGATATCACACCTCTGGGTGAGGTGCAATACGTCTGTAGCAACCGAGCCCTCGGTGCTACAGTTCCATTTATCTTCAGCCTAGGTGACGTATTGTGATACAGGGCCGTGATTTTGGCTATAAAAGGGTCCCCTAGACCCCTACCCCAAGCTTTTTAAGAGAATCATATATGGCGTGCCAGGAGACTCTATGGAATGCTTTCTCAGCATCCAACGAGAGTATCTACTTACAAATTTTTAACTGCATCTAGCCCAGGAAATACTTTGTGCCTAGTAGCAGTGTCTGCTAGTCAGCGGATTATCCCGGCTGTTAAGCAAGCTACACCACCTGTAGTTTGGACACTTAATTTTTTCAAAGGAAATGCTTCGGGACCACGGGATACTTAGTGAAGAGCATCAGGAGGCACCCCAAGGCATCGGGGCTGGGACTGGCACTAGGATGCCTTGCGGTGGACAGCCGAGCTCGATCCTTATAAAAGCTTTTTAACTGCAGCAGCTTTAGTGGACGCTACTGGAGCTGGAATTACGCGGCTGCTGGCATGAGACTTGCCCTCCAATAGATCCTTGTAAATGGATTTAAAGTGTATTCATTCAAATTAGAGGGACAATTTAAATTAAAAAGCTTAGAGCTGCCTCCACCACAGGGGGGCTCTCTCGACCCACCAGCGGACAGGCACCAGTATTGGGAGAGGGGGGCTGGCCGTCAGGGTTCACCGTGGCTCTGGCACAAACCCGGCGACACGGAGGTGGCACGGGCAGGAGCGGACTGGCCGTCTCGGCTTCTCACTTTTTTGATTTTAGAAGGGCATGACATGCCTATATCTGTGTCTCCCCCTCCTTTTACTCCTCCACCTCTTTTCTTTTCGCATGACTATATGTACTTGTCACTTTTCCATGTGTTAGTTGTGTCTTCTGAGCAGTTTGTCAGCTTTTGGACACCTATGTGTTTCTATGTGTTTTTGTTTGCCTGCCATTGGTTTTAACGGTGTTCGAAGGTGTTCGACGAACAGTTCGACGAACAGTTCGGCGAACACACGGGTGTTCGACGAACCGAACCGAACTCGAACACTACGGGGGTGGCTCAACACTAGTAGTAAGTAACCGGAACGCCGCATCAATGTCTGTTTTGTCCATTAGGGTGACCCTTCCCAACTTCTTGATCCGCCTGATTGCCTTGTCAAAGGATGTACAGTATATACTACTGTACTTGGTTCCGCGTCGATGTTGTCGTTTACTGACCTGCCCCTTGGATATGACAAATGGTGGATTAGTCCGAAGGTATTGGGTTCTGTTTTTGGCTGATTTTAGATTTTTACTCCAGCCTTTCTTGATTTTAGAAGGGCATGACATGCCTATATCTGTGTCTCCCCCTCCTTTTACTCCTCCACCTCTTTTCTTTTCGCATGACTATATGTACTTGTCACTTTTCCATGTGTTAGTTGTGTCTTCTGAGCAGTTTGTCAGCTTTTGGACACCTTTGAAGGTGTTTTCTATGTGTTTCTATGTGTTTTTGTTTGCCTGCCATTGGTTTTAACGGTGTTCGACGAACAATAGGGGCGACACAATAGGTGAAAAGTGCTTGTTATTTCAGGTCTGGCAATTATAATAAATAGGGATTTTCATATAAAGCTGTATAATCCGATCATCAGCCAGTATGTTTAAGTGCAATACTCAAGTACAGAGTGCAGTTATCTTGTGCATGCAGGGTGTGGAGACAGATGAAGAGTAGGGCACAGATTCTGAATAATATTTAGAAGGAGGGAACAGGGGAAAGTTAATTTACTGAGTAGCTAAGGTGGTAGGCTTGTTTAAAGAGAGGGCGCACAAACAATCTACAGGGGATGGGTGAGGATACAGTAGGTCAGGGTACAGCTAATCCTGCAGCAGTATGCTGGAGCGAGAGTTACCGCAGATTGTAAGCTTGTCACAAGAAGTGGGTCTCCAGCTTCCTTTTTAAGGTTTGCACGGTAGGCGAGAGTCTGATGTGGTGAGGTACAGAGTTACAAAGTAGCGGAGATGCACGGGACAAATCTTGTATGCGATTGTGACAAGAAGAGATAAGAGGGAAGTAGATAAGGAGATCTTGGAAGGATGGGAGGTTGCATGCAGGTAACTAGTACAGTACAGGGAGACTAGGTCACACATATATGGAGGAGACAGATTTTCGATGGCTTGGTATGCCAAAGGTAGGCTTTTAAACTGGAGTCTCTGGGCAACAGGGAGCCAGCGCAGGGATTAACAGAGGGCAGAAGGCTGGGAATAATGGGTTGACAGGTGGATTAATCGGTCAGCACAGTTTAGGATAGATTGGAGGGGTGCGAGAGTGGTAGAAGGGAGGCCACAGAGCATGAGCTTGCTACAATGGTTGAGAAATGTACGGATCCCCAAGATACTTTGGAGTTGGAGTCAGCAGCTACTGGAAAGGGCTTGGATCTGACATTTGAGGGACAGATCAGAGTCAAGTTTGCAGGACTGGAGAGAGTGGGCAGCCATTCACTTTGATGGATAGGTCAGATGGGGTGGAGTGAATGAGATGGTGGAAAGATGATGCATTCTGTTTTATCCATGTTAATTTTTACAAATTTAGCAGAGAAGAGAGATGAAATACAGTACACATTGTGAGATTCTGGTTAGTAAGGAGGTGATATCAGGTCCAGAGAGGTAGATCTGTGTGTCATCAGCATAGAGGTGATACTGAAAGCCGTGAGACCATGAGCTGTCCCAGGCTGAAGGTGTAGATGGAAAAATGCCTGGGTCCTACAACTGAACCTTAGGGGACACCGACACATTGGGGGTAAGATGAGGAGGTCGTGTGTGAGTGGGAGACACTGAATGTCCTGTCGGTTAGGTATGAAAAGATCCAAGACAGAGCCAAGTCTGTGATGCCAGGAGATGAGAGTCTGTTGTAAGAGGGTATGGTCTACTGTGTCGAAGGCAGATGACAGGTCTAGGAGGAGGAAGACAGAGTAGTCTGGCTTGGATTTGGCAGTTAGTAGGTCATTGGTGTCTTCAGTCAGGGCAGTTTCAGAGGAATGGTGAGGTCGAAAGCCTGATTTGTAAGTGGTCAAAGAGGGAGAAGGAGGAGAGGTGGGAGGACTGTTCAAAACAGATATTTTGTTCCAGTAGTTTGGAGGCATAGGGAAAAAGTGACATGGGGTGATAAACATAGGATGGGTCAAGGGAGGGCTTTTGGAGGATGGGTGTGATTGAGGTATGTTTGAATCATGAGGGGAAGATGCCAGTTGTTAGTGACAAGTAGAAAAGGAGGGTTAAGCTTGGGATGAAGACTGTGGTATGGTTTGGAATGAGGTGGGATGGTGTTAAGTCAAGTTCACAGGTGGTGAGATGTGATTTAGAAAGTAAAGATGATCTTCCATGATGGCGGAGAAGCTGGTTTTGGAGAAGGAGAGTTGAGTCGTTATGAGAGAAAAGGGGCTGTTGGGACTTTAAGCAAAATCTTTTCCCTATGTTGTCAATCTTCTGCTTGAAGAATGAGGCTTAATCTTCAGTTGAGATGAGAGGAGATGAGAGGGAGGGGGAGCTGGTTGACAGAGGAGGGACTTGAAAGTACTGAATAACTGTTTAGGGTTGTGACACACGTATGATTTGATAGATGAGAAGTAGGTTTGTTTTGCTGCAGTGAGCAATTGTGCAGCATTTTTAAAACTTCTGTTACTGGATTCCACTCTCTTTCTTTGGCAGTCGCACAGCGGTACACCTTATAGATGAGGGGCAGAAAGAACATGTGCTCCAGTAGATGACAAGCGCTGCATCAAGTGGCCTCTGCTCCTCTTGGTCCACTTTAACATCACACACAGTACAGTCCTCAGAGGTAGCACCCCAATTACCCTTGTTTTCTCCCACATCACAACTCTCCAACCAGCCAACTGACTATGGGGAAGCACAGATGGGTGAGCCTGCAGAGCTGCTCACACATTCTATTCCGGGGCATCTGAAGTCTGGTCCAAAGCTTCACAGACTCAAGAGGGGGAAAGCATGTGTAGCGATGCCCCAATTTTTTTCCAGTCGATTACGGGCATGGATGAAGTAGGGTCCGAGAACAATCCAAACCCTCATCACAAGACGTTAACCCCTGGGGGTGGGCATGGATGGGTTGGAGAAATAAATAAATACACGCCAGGACATGGAGAACTAAACTAATATGCAACAGGGGTTGGAGAACTAAACTACTAAACAGCTAAGGTTGGAGAATGAAACAAATACACACCAGAACATGGAGAACTAAACTAATAGAAAACAGGGTTTTGAGAACTAAACTAATAAAACAACAGGGGTTGGAAAACGAACCTACTAATTAGCTAGGGTTGGAGAACTAAACCACTACACACTAGGGGATGGAGAACTAAACCTCTAGACACCAATGTGCCACCACACAGCAAGTGTTGGAATCTCCAAGGCTTGCGGGACAAACCTCTGTATCTAGCACTTCCTCCAGTGCTTCTGCATCCTCCACCTCCTCTAGGGCCTCCACCTGCTCCCTCAATCTCTGCCTTACTGAGGCACATGTTCCAACAGTGCATAAAGAATCCCCCCCACCTCTGTACTGCGCAGCCAGGTGTCACTGCAATCAGGCAGTGTTAAAATGAATATGCCTTGGAGATCGCAGTCATACAGCTGAAGAGTCGTGGACAGCTCTCCAGGTCGAGTTTGAGCAATGGCTGTCTCCACTGAACCTGGAGCAAGGGAAGGCCATGTGCGATAACGGTGCTAACCCGGTGGCGGCCCTATGCCGGGACAACCTCAGACATGTGTCTTGCATGGCTCGCATCCTCAACCTGATGGTACAGCAAATTCTCCACCACTATCCCGGCCTGGATGCGGTGCTGCAGAAACCATGGTCTCTGCGTGCTCACATAAAACTATAAAAATTAGCAGGATTTTTAGTGTAAAAGCCAGACTACTAGACAACGAGGAAACTCCTTCATGATGACAGAGGCCACCATCTCCTCAGCTTGCTGGTACTTTTCTGTGAGAATGAGCTTGTCTCCAACCTGCCAGGAATATCCAGTGAATGGCACGCCACGGTTTGGTATTACCACCCAGTACCAGAAGCAAAGCCATCCACAATTTCCGTACCTCAGGAATTTTATTTGGTAGACTGGCTGAGCAAACATTAGTTTCTCATAAAGGAGCTGAAGACACTGAGTGGCAGTAGGTGCAAGTTTCTCCAGCATGACCTGTTTGTTATTGTTATATATCAGAGCGAGAACATAACTGGGCTTTGCCAAAGTGTCATATTGCATTTTAAGTCTTATAGACCCTGCACTTGCGGCCTTACATTCTACAGGATGGTGGGGAAGGAGAAACTAGGTCGTGGAGTTGCATTAGCTCCGGTGGAGTTGAGGTGAGGTGGCAGCGAGGCAATGGCAGGCTGTAGGCTGTCTTGAAGAGATGGGTTTTCAGGTTGTGTCTGAAGGATCCGAATGTGGTGGCTAATCGGACGTGTTGAGGCAAAGAATTCCAGAGGATGGAGGATATTTGGTAGAAGTATTGGTGGTGATTGGGTGAGGAACAAATAAGTGCAGAAAGAAGGAGGTCTTGGGAGGACCGGAGAATTTGGAAGGGGATATATCGGGAGATTAGTTTTGAGATGTACGGAGAAGAAAGGTTATGGATGGCTTTGTACGTCAGTGTTAATTGTTTGAACTGGATACGCTGGGCAATTGGGAGCCAGTGAAGGGATCTTATAGATTGTAATCTTATGGATTGCTGGAGCCAGTCCACAGTAAAAAAAAAAGCTGCCATAGAGTGTCCGGAAACCTTCCCACACACTTTTCTTAACCAGGGATGCTTCTCGGCAGGGTTGACGAGCCCAGCAGAGAATCGAAGAATCCTCCTGTGGGCCCTGGTGTCTCAATCAGGAGAGTTCATAGCGCAAAACTTTCAGGTTGTGATGATGATGAGGCCATCCATCTCCTTAGTTTTCTGTTACTTGGAATGCAAGGGCAAGTATGCAACCAGCCACCCACCCACTGGCCGCAATACTAAACTGCCACATTTCTGGACAGCAGCTTGCACTTGAAATGTTGCCTTTTAGTCCTGTGGAGGTGGAAGCTTTTCACAACCACATGGCAGCGGCGGCCGGGTCTCCATACTCGGTCCCCCGCCACCACTACTTCTCTCAGTGTCGTCCTCGCCTTCCACAAGCACGGGTCCCAGAACATTACAAGTACCCTCCCCAGTGCACTTACTGGGAAGGACCGCCTAACCAGAAACACGTGGACAAGTGAATGTGGCCAGGGATGGTACGGAGCCAGTCCACATTAAAAGGCAGCCATAGAGTGTCCGGGAACCTTCCCCCCCCACTTTTCTTAGCCAGGCATGCTTCTCGACAGTGTTGGACGGGCCCGCCAAAGAACCGGAGACTCCTCCGGTGGGCCCTGGCTTCTCCATCAGGAGAGTTCATAGTGCAAACTTTGCAGCTGCTATGGGGCTCTTTCTTTCAGTGTGTCAGTGAAGCAATTCACACCAGTTCGCTGTTCAAACTTCTTACCTACAGGCCAGGTATTTAAAACTGTGTTTTCTCAGTCACACGGATCACATATACGTTGTCAGAAAATACTGCCATTTCTGGCCTCCATTAAAAATGTCCTTTAGTGTGTCAGTGAAGCAATTCACACCAGTCTGCTGTTCAAGCTACTTACCTACATGTCAGGTATTCAAAACTCTGTTTTCTCCGTCACGCGGATCACATATATGTTGTCAGAAAATACTGCCATTTCTGGCCTCCATTAAAAATTTCTTTCAGTGTGTCAGTGAAGCAATTCACACCAGTTTGCTGTTCAAACTAGTTACCTACAGGGCAGGTATTTAAAACTCTGTTTTCTCCGTCACACGGATCACATATAAGTTCGCTCCAAACTCAGTCATTTGTAGTGAGCGTGGAAGATACTGTCCTCCATTTAAAATGGTCAAGGCACGTGGCAAGGAACGGGGAACTGGACGTGATGGTGATGGTGCATGCAGAGGCCGAGGATAAGGCTGTGGGCAAACTGAAATTGTGCCACAACAAACACCCACATCTTCTCACCTGACCATCCTGTCCCAATTCCTAGGGGACCACAGCACACCACTATTGAACCAAGAGCAGTGTCAAAAGGTTGTTGGTTGGATAGCGGATAATGCTTCCAGTCACTTAGCCACCACCACCACCACCACCCTGTCTTCCACATGGTCAAATCTCTGTAGCCATGAGTCTGGACCGCATATTCCTCACCCTGATCCTCCTTCCTCCCACCATGCCGAGTGCCCGTAGACAACTGATCCCAATCTTGGACACTCTGAAGAGCTGTTCACTGTTACATTTATAGATTCGGGAATCTCGCCCGGTCAACTTGATGCGGGGCAAGAGGAGATCGCGTGTAGCTATGCCCAAATATTTGAGCAGCCACGGTCACACGAAGGCAACGGTGGGAAAGTGTCACAAGAGGTGGACGATGATGAGACACAATTGCCAGAAAGTCAGGAGGAGGACCAGTGTGCGGAAGTGGAAGACGAGGTGGTGGATGATATAGTAACTGACCCAACCAGGCAGGAGGACATGCAGAGTGAGGACAGCAGCACACAGGGGGAGGAAGGCAGAGCACCCCAACAGGCAGGAAGAAGCAGTGTTGTGGCCGCAGGCAACCATTCCCCGTAACACGAACACGAAGGAAGTTGCCAGTACAACTGTTAGGTTTTCCCGAGTCTAGTTGTTTTTTAAAGGCTCTGCCAATAACCCCAAAAAGGCCATTTGCACCACCTGCCTGGCCAGCATCAGCAGGGGTGGCAAAACGACCAGCCTGACCACCACCAGCATGATAAGGCACATGGCAGCAAAGCACCCGACTTTGTGGGCCGAACCCCAGGGTACAGGAACAGTGTCTGCAGGTGGCACCATTGCTTCTTCCGCTGTTGTGCATGCAAGCCAATCCCCTGTCCATGGTGCATGCGAAGATACCCCCTGCCCTGCACCTGTCGCTGCGCACTCTCAAGTAGCAGAATCAGGAATCACGTCCATGTCCTTGTCCAAGCGCAGAATTCAGTTGTCCATACCCCAGTCCTTGGAACGCAAGCACAAATATGCAACCAATGCCCTACAGGCCACACTACTAAATTCTCACATTTCACGACTGCTTGCACTCGAAATGTTGCCTTTTAGGCTTGTGGAGACAGAAGCATTCCGCAACCTGCTGGGGGCAGCCTTCCCTCGGTACTCAGCCCCCAGCCGCCACTATTTCTCCCGGTGTGCTGTTCCCGCATTAAACAAGCACGTGTCCCAAAACATTAGCCGTGCCCTCAACAACGCAGTTACCGGGAAACCACCTAACCACGGACACGTGGAAAAGTGCTTGTGGGCAGGGATGGTACTTCTCGCTGATGGCACACTGGGTTAACATAGTGGAAGCCGGGACCCAGTCGGACCTTGGGACGGAACACGTCCTCCCGACGCCAAGGATTGCGGGCCCTAGGTCAATCTAGGTTGCCCTCATGGTCTACAGCTCCTTCACCTCATCCTCCTCAGCCTCCTCCTCCTCTTCAGCCTCTATCTCCGAAATGACTACATCAGTCACAAGCTGGAAGCACCCTTGCACTGCCTCGGCCAAGCGGCAACAGGCTGCGCTGAAGCTATTATGCTTAGGTGACAAACCGCACAATGCTGAAGAGTTGTGGACAGCTCTGAAAGAGCAGGCAGATCTGTGGCTCACACCGCTAAACCTACAGCCAGGCATGGTCGTGTGTGACAATGGCCGGAACCTGGTGGCGGTTCTGAGGCGAGGCAAGATCACATACGTACCATGCCTGGCCCATGTGCTTAACCTCGTCGTTCAGCGGTTTCTCAAATCCTACCCGGAGCTGCCGGATCTGCTTGATAGAAAGTCAGCTACAGCTTCCGCCGCCCGTGCCGTGTTTCAGCAGCGTTTGCTGCTTCCAGCTCACAGACTGGTGTGTGATGTCCCCACGCGTTGGAACTCTACACTGTAGATGTTGGGAAGGATTTGTGAGCAGAAGAGGGCAGTTGTTGAGTACCAGCAACAACAAGGCCGTTGGAATTCAGTTCAGATTCCACACATTAGACCTCAGGAATGGACATGGATGTCACACATATGTACCATCCTCCAAAACTTTGAGGACTCCACCAAGATGGTGAGCGGCGATGACGCCATATTTAGCATCACCATCCCGCTTCTCTGTCTTCTGAAACGCTCTCTGCTCACAATCAAAGAGGATGCATTGCAGGCGGAGCACGATCAGATGGAGCAAGGAACCATACAGGGTGATTACACACAGCCAAGCCTCATCTCACCCCAACGTGGATTGGGTGACAATGAGGAAGAGGAGGAGGAGGAAGAACAGGAGCTAGTTTCATGCACTATAGACGGTACTACCTGCACAGCTGTCCTACCGTCTGTTCAGCATGGACGGCCAGAGGACAGAGAGGAGGAGGAGGAGGAGGAGGAGAGCATGGTCAGTCATCCTCTTGGTGAGGACACGGAAGTCTTAAATGTTAGTAGTCTGGCACGCATGGCTGAGTTTATGTTACGCTGCCTTTCCCATGACCCTCACGTTCTCAAAATTTTGGGTGACAGTCATTACTGGTTGGTGACACTTCTAGACACACGCTACAAGTAGAACTTTATATCTCTTATTCCTGAGGAGGACAGGTCTACAAAAATGGGGCAGTACCAGAAGGCCTTTGTTGTGGAACTATTAAAAAATTCCCATCTGAAAACGCTGGCGGCAGAGGGCACACTTCGTTGGACAACCAAGGAGTACAGGCGAGAGAGACACAACTTCAATCCAGCAGAGGCAGGGGAACACTGTAAAAGTTCTGGGAGAGTTTTCTCAGACCCTCCCATCACACAGGCCCTGAGGCGCAGGGTACTCTCACAAGGAGTGCAAAGTTTTGGAAGATGCTGAGGGAGTACCGCACCAATGTCCTCCGTGATTCCTTTGTGCCTTATAATTATTGGGTATCCAAGCTGGATATGTGGAATGAACTGGCTCTCTATGCCTTAAGGTCCTGGCCTGCCCTGCCGCCAGCGTTTTATCAGAGTGGGTTTTTAGTGCCGCTGGTGGAATTATAACTGATAAGAGCATCCGCCTGTCAACTGAAAATGCTGACAGGCTGACTCTTATAAAAATGAACAAGGGCTAGATTGGGCCAGACTTCTCAACACCACTGAATGATAGCAGTGTAACATAAACTCAAATCCAGTGTCTTTTTTTGGGAGGTGTATTCCCATGCACCTTTTCACACCCACACATGGGTATATGCTTCCTGATTTTGGCTATTTGCTCTTGTCCTCCTCCTTCTCATCCTCCACCACCATATCACCAGGGTGACCGTGGTCCGTGATGCAACACCCACATAATTTTTTTAAAGGGTGTTTATGATGCCCGTAAAAAAATTTTTTATACAGTATGTTCATGTATACCCCCCAGGGGTAAATGTTTGTCAGCCCAAACACTTGTGCATGGGCATTACAAGTATAGGAGGCCGGCTCCTTTTTAGTGGAAACATTTTTTTATGAGTCCCTCCTGTACGTCTCTTCCAAGGGGCATTGAAGTGCCTCCAAATTTTTGGCAGCCCTTGCATTCACTGCATAGGCCAACACTATGGGAGACTCTCTCCTTTCTAATGGGAATTTCTCATTACTGTGGCCCTGCTCTATGTCTCTTTAAATTGTTAGTGGGGTTTTTCCTAAATTTGGTCAGCCGTTGGACTCACTGCATACCCTATAACTGTATAGCAGACTCTCTCCTTTCTAATGGGAATTTGTCATTACTGTGGCCCTGCTCTATGTGTCTTTAAATTCTTAGTGGGGCTTTTCCCAAAATTATTCAGCCGTTGGACTCACTGCATACCCTGTAACTGTATAGCAAACTCTCTCCTTTCTACTGGGAATTTGTCATTACTGTGGCCCTGCTCTATGTGTCTTTAAATTCTTAGTGGGGGTTTTTCCTAAAATTGGTCAGCCGTTGGACTCACTGCAAACCCTATAAATGTATAGCACACTCTTTCCTTTCTAATGGGAATTTGTCGTTACTGTGGCCCTGCTGTATGTGTCTTTAAATTCTTAGTGGGGTTTTTCCTAAAATTGGTCAGCCATTGGACTCACTGCGTACCCTATAACTGTATAGAAGACTCTCTCCTTTCTACTGGGAATTTGTCATTACTGTGGCCCTGCTCTATGTGTCTTTAAATTGTTAGTGGGGGTTTTTCCTAAAATTGGTCAGCAGTTGGACTCACTGCATACCCTATAACTGTATAGCAGACCCTCTCCTTTCTAATGGGAACATGTCGTACTTGTTACTGTGGCCCTGCTCTATGTGTCTTTAAATTCTTAGTGGGGTTTTTCCTAAAATTGGTCAGCCATTGGTCTCACTGCGTACCCTATAACTGTATAGAAGACTCTCTCCTTTCTACTGGGAATTTGTCGTTACTGTGGCCCTGCTCTATGTGTCTTTAAATTGTTAGTGGGGGTTTTTCCTAAAATTGGTCAGCAGTTGGACTCACTGCATACCCTATAACTGTATAGCAGACTCTCTCCTTTCTACTGGGAATTTGTTGATACTGTGGCCCTGCTATATGTGTCTTTAAATTCTTTGGTGGGTTTTTCCTAAAATTCGTCAGCCGTTGGACTCACTGCATACCCTATAACTGTATAGCAGACCCTCTCCTTTCTAATGGGAACATGTCGTACTTGTTACTGTGGCCCTGCTCTATGTGTCTTTAAATTCTTAGTGGGGTTTTTCCTAAAATTGGTCAGCCATTGGACTCACTGCATACCCTATAACTGTATAGAAGACTCTCTCCTTTCTACTGGGAATTTGTCAATACTGTCGCCCTGCTCTATGTGTCTTTAAATTGTTAGTGGGGGTTTTTCCTAAAATTGGTCAGCAGTTGGACTCACTGCATGCCCTATAACTGTATAGCAGACTCTCTCCTTTCTACTGGGAATTTGTTGTTACTGTGGCCCTGCTATATGTGTCTTTAAATTCTTAGTGGGGTTTTTCCTAAAATTGGTCAGCCGTTGGACTCACTGCATACCCTATAACTTTATAGCAGACCCCCTCCTTTCTAATGGGAATATGACGTACTTGTTACTGTGGCCCTGCTCTATGTGTCTTTAAATTCTTAGTGGGGGTTTTTCCTAAAATTGGTCAGCCGTTGGACTCACTGCATACCCTATAACTGTATAGCAGACTCTCTCCTTTCTAATGGGAATTTGTCATTACTGTGGCCCTGCTCTATGTGTCTTTAAATTCTTAGTGGGGTTTTTCCCAAATTTTGGCAGCCCTTGCAGTCACAGCATGGGCATTACCATTATAGGAGACCCGCTCCCTTATAATGGGAACTATTTTTTTTACTGAGACCCTCCTCTATGTCTCTTCAAAGGGGTATTGGGTTGAGTCAAAATTTTTGGTAGCCCTTGCAGTCACTGGATATGCAATAACAGTATAGGAGACCCACTTGTTAATAATGGGAACAACAAAGCATAGCCGGCTGATGGCTCTATAACAATAGCGAGGGCAGACTGCTGGCCTTTTAAGAATAGTAAGGGCCATCTGATGGCCCTATAAAAATAGGCTTTATGACTTTCAGAGTCCCTCCATCATAAATAAAACGGGATGTATCTGATGATGTGTCACACACCACATTGCCAGATAAGGTTGTAAAATGTTAAAATGACATTTCCCGGTGAATGCATTTGTCTTAAAAAATAACGTAAAAGTGTGGCTAAGAAAAGTGTGGGGGAAGGTTCCCGGACACTCTATGGCTGCTTTTTTAATGTGGATCAAACATGCTTATGCATGTTATTTCTTAAGCCGCATTGCAGATCAGGCCATTGTCCAACTCTGTATTCATGAAATTAAATGCACAAAGAAAGATGTTGTGTGTCAAAGCACCACCGACAAGTGCGAGTTGATGTTGGACGGGCTGCCATTGCTTCTGCAACAAGCTGCATTAGAGGACTTCCTGGGAGAAATGACACCCAGGGTAGATATGGTTTCCCTCTATGCCAGTCCTTTCACCGAGCTAAATACAACTCTCAGCAAAAAAAGCTGTGGACTGGCTCCGTACCGTCCTTGGCCACATTCACCTGTCCATGTGTTTGTGGTTAAGCGGTCCTTCACAGTAAGTGCACTGGGGACGGCACGGGTAATGTTGTGGGACCCGTGCTTGTGGAAGGCGAAGACGACACTGGGAGAAACAGTGGCGGCTGGGGACCGAGTATGGACACTCGGCCGCCACTGGCATGAGGTTATAAAAAGCTTCTGCCTCCACAAGCCTAAAATGCCACATTTCAAGAGCAAGCAGCTGTCAAAAATTTGGCAGTATAGTTTTGCAGCCTGGCCTGTGGGTGGGTGGCTGGCTGCATACTTGCACTTGTATTCCAAGGAATGGGGTAGGGTCAACTGAATCCTGCACTGGGACAAGGACGTAGACGGTGATTGTTGCAAGTCTGCAACCACAGATGCATGGGGGAGGCATGCGCCAAGGATCACTTATGATGGGCACACTTTTATTCAGTAACCTGGGAGTCATAAATGCTTCCAGGCGTCTTCCCCATGCTGTTCCCATGTCTTTTCAGCACTGTATGCATGTGTCTGATAATGTGTCACACACCACATGGCCAGATAAGGTTGTAAAATGTTAAAATGACATTTCCCAGCGAATGCATTTGTCTTCGTTGAAAGCAATGCAAAAGTGCAAAAACACATCAAAAACGTTACGATTGAACATAGCCCAAGGTGTGGAGGACTATTTTTGGTTTTGGTTATTTATTTTGCCTTATATACAAGTCATTAGCCTGGAAAGGATGTTCCTTAATATATTTCCCAGGAAAATCCATTTTGTTTTTGTTTTTGTATGTTTTATTGTGAGTCCGTAAAAGTGGCGTAATACTCTGACAACGTTGTTGACAGCAGTGACCTGGGAGTCAGAAATGCTTCCAGGGGTCTTTCCCATGCTGTTCCTATGTCGTTTGAGCACTGTTCCCATCGATTTGGGCAATTTTTAGGCCCTCTGCAGACCGCCAGGGGGAGCAACCTGAAAAATGCTCAGTTTCCCATAGACTTACATTGGGCTCGTTGCTCGGGTCGAGCACCAGAGTATTACAATTTGCTCGTCGCGAGCAACGAGTACTCGAGCATTTTAGTGCTCGCTCATCACTAATGGAGACCCAATCAGGATTCTCCAGATTTCCAAAAATTAGTGGCAGATACCAGCAAAGTGGCATCAATTTCACCAGAGTAGAAGTAGTATAATGGGGACCGACACCGCTTCCACTACAGACAACCCAATAGATGGAGACCCAATCAGGATTCCCCACATTTCCAAAAATTATTGGCAGACACCAGCAAAGTGACATCATTTTCACTACAGTAGAATTTGTAGAATTAGGAACGACACTGTCACGGGTGTATCAGAGGTGACAGACAGTCGCCCTGCAGTTGGTTGCAGGAGATCTCTACGTTTGGCATTACAGACATCTTCTTATGTGAGAGGCTGTCTCTAGGATCTAGTGGCTACCTCCCTGACCTGGGTGTATATATGCCTGATGTTTCTGAGAGGGAGGTGCTTGCTATATTAATTTCTACTTGTGAATGCTTAGCAAAAGCATTGTTTCATTCTCTCTGGAGCTTGAGGTCGAGTTTGCATTTGTCTGGTGTCGTCTAAAGCTAGGCATTTTCCCCCTGTTTGTCTACACTTGTTGTCTATAGAATATAGTGGAGATTGACTAGTACTCATCTCCTCCCATCCCTAGCCCTAGCCATATGCCAGGGAAAGACAGGGCGAGGCAGGCATGCGGAGATTGCTGAAGAGGCAATATAGGGACGGTAGTTGAGACAGGGTGACAATAGACCAGACTAGGAGGTCTCCACTTCCCCCTTTCCCTAGTGTCTGGGCTCCCTTTCCCTCTTCCCTCTGTGTTGCACTAAGTCTTTCCCACACCTGGCGTGACAGACACGTCTTTCCCTGAAGACAACACAGTAGATGGAGACTCAATCAGAAGTGTTTACATTTTCCTAAATTAGGGCATAACACCACCAAATTTCATCAGAGTAGAAGTAGTTTAATGGAGACAGAAAGCTCTTCTACTACAGCTAAACCCAATAGATGGAGACCCAATCAAGATTCCCCACATTTCCAAAAATTAGTGGCAGACACCAGCAAAGTTGCATCAATTTCACCAGAGTATAAGTAGTTTAATGGAGACAGAAACCTCTTCCACTACAGCCAACCCAATAGATGGAGGCACAATCAGGAGTGTTCACATTTAAAAAAATGAGGGCCTAAAACCATCAAAGTGGCATCAATTTCACTAGAGTTTAAGTAGTAAAATGGGGACCGACACCTCTTCTACTACAGCCAACCCAATAGATGGAGACCCAATCACGATTCTGCACATTTCCAAAAATTAGTGTCAGACACCAGCAAAGTGGCATCAATTTCACTAGAGTTTAAGAAGTATAATGGGGACAGACACCGCTTCTACTACAGCCAACCCAATAGATGAAGACTCAATCACGATTCTCCACATTTCCAAAAATTAGTGGCAGACATCAGCAAAGTGGCATTAATTTCACTTCAGTAGAAATTGTAGAATTAGGAACCAAAACCTCTTCCACTACAACCAACCCAGGAAATGGAGACTTAATCAGGAGTGGACCATCCTCACCAGTCGTTCACCACGTGTCAGACTTGTACTCTGTTGTGCAGGTGCACGAGCTGGTTTAAAAAATGTGTGAAAGGACTCACAGAAATTGCTTTTGCCACTTACACTACTGCTGCTGCTAATATTTTGGCGTTGACGAATTGACGTGCCGGAGGTTGGAAGTGTACAGCTGCGATTAACTCTGTGTGCCTCACTGCTGGCTTGGGGAAAACCTTTCAAAAGGTTGTGTAAAATCGTGTTTCGACACTCCAGCATTCGTGCATCCCTTTCCAGGGCAGGAAGGATCTGGCAAAATTTACTCTTATAACGTGGATCTAACAGAGTGGCAACCCAGTTGTCAGCATTATTTTGAATCATAACTATACTGGGATCATGTTGCAGATAGTGAAGCAAGAACACACTCATATGTCAGCCTCTTTCTTAAGGTTCAAGCCCATGCTGTGTTGGTGGCTAGGTAATTCTGATGCTTGCTTCCTCCTTCCCCACCCACCAAACACGAACAGAGAGGGGATGATTATCTTTTTATGTTCTGACTGTTGCTCGTCCATCACCTCTTCCTCTTCCATTTGTTCCTCGCCTTCACTAACACCTTCACTAATTGTTTTTCTGGTATCACCAACCCACCTCGATTGCAGTGAGCCACCCTCCCTTGGCACGCTGAGATGTCCCCTAGTGTATGACGCTGGTAACAGAAGAAAGTATTTTTTAGTGTGGATGAGGCCTGTATAACATACGAGATATTCTTCAAACTGAGATATCCCCTGCTGTATAACGTTAGGAATCGAAGAAAGTATTTTTTGACTGTGGATGAGGCCTGTATAACACAGAATATATGCTCCAAGATATTTCAAACTCAGATCTAGCCTGCTGTATCACAGTAGTCACAGTAAAAAATAGATTTATTTACTCTGCATAAGCTCTGCATACAGCTGAATTTCACCGCCAATAAAATAGTATGTGGCTTTTAGCAACATGTATCACGTTTGTGACACCAAAAAATCTTTTGTGGACTCTGACTACCAACAGAAAAAATATTTTTTTTTACTCTGAAAACAGCTGAAGTTCACCACCACTAACGTAGTAGCTGACATGCAGCAGAGTGTATGATGTTTGCCACACAAAAAAAATCTTTGGTGGACTGTGGCTAGCAACAGAAAAAAGTCTATTTTTTTACTCTGAAAACACCTGAAGTTCACCGCCACTAACATAGTAGCTGTCATATAGCAGACTATATGAGGTTTGCCACACAAAAAAATCTTTGGTAGACTCTGCTTAGCAAGACAAAAAATATTTTTTTTTACTTTGAAAACAGCTGAGGTTCACCGCCACTAAGAAAGTAGATGACTTTTAGCAGACTATATCATGTTTGCCACACAAAAAAATCTTTGGTGGCTGACACCCGATACTATGTGCAGGGAGCGGTCCCGCACAGCTCCCAGCACATTAACCCCCGCAATGCTGCGATCGAAGTTGATCGCAGCATTGCGGTGGCAAGGGGAGGTGATTGGTATACTCACCTCCTCTTCCAGCCTCCAGCGCTGTCTGCCGCGGCTTCCCGGGTGTTGCCATGATGACCCGATGTCGTCATGACAACATCCAGGTCACCAGACAGCAGTAAGATTGTTTGGACATGCGCAGTGCATCTCCAAACTATCTTCTCCCTGTCCAGCGCTGACTGCCTGCATGGCACAGGGATGGTGCTGCATTCCTGTGCCATGCAGGCTATCAGAATAAAAAAAGTGAAAGTCCCATAGTGGGACAAAGTAAAAGAGTAAAAAAATATTGTAAAAATATATAAAAAAAATAAAAAAAATAATCCACTAAAAATAAAAATATAATGTACCCATCAATAAATATTATTAAGAAAAAAAAACAAAAAAAACAATAAAAGTACACATATTTGGTATAGCCGCGTCCGTAACGACCTGGCCTATAAAACTGTTCCACTAGTTAACCCCTTCAGTGAACACGGTAAAAAATAAAAATAAAAAACAAAGCAAAAAACAATGCTTTATCATCATACCGCCAAACAAAAAATGGAATAACACGCGATCAAAAAGAAGAATATAAATAAAAATGGTATCACTGAAAATGTCATCTCGTCCCGCAAAAAACAAGCTGCCATACAGCTCCATCATCCAAAAAATCAAAAAGTTACAGCTCTCAGAATAAAGCAATGCACAAAAATTTTTTTTTTCTATAAAATAGCTTTTATTGTGTAAAAGCGCCAAAACATAAAAAACTATATAAATGTGGTACCGCTGTAAACGTACTGACCCAAAGAATAAAGCTACCTTATCAATTTTACCACACGCAGAGCAGAATAAAAAAATGTAAAAAATTTAAAAAAACACAATTTCTGAATTGTTGGTTTTTGTTTATTCTGCCTCCCAAAAGCTGGAATAGAAAGCGATCAAAAAATGTCACATGCCTGAAAAAATGGCACCAATAAAAACGTCAACTCATCCCGCAAAAAACAAGCCATCACATGACTCTGTCGGCCAAAATATGGCGATGCAAAAACTAGATTTTTCAAAATATGTGTCTTTTAGTGTGTGACAGCTGTCAATCATAAAAACCCGATATGATTCTGGTATCGCTGTAATCGCACCGACCCGAAGAATAAAGTAATCTCATCACTTATACTGCACGAGGAACGGCGTAAAAAATAAACTCTAGGGCTGGGGTTGGGGTTGTGCTAATGTTAGGGTTGGGGTTTTCAAAAGTAAAAAAAAAAAAAGATGGCGATATGGCAGCTAGTGTTGAACGCAAGAGCTCGCTACTTGAGTTTGCATCGGGTGCTCGGGTATGCATTGAGTATCGTGGATGCTCGAGTCTCCGCCCCATATGCTTCACGGCCAAAAAAAACTCGCGGGGATTGCCTGCCATGCACGAGCGATCCCCGCATGTTTTTTTTGGGGTGTCTAATAACCGTGAAACATGCGGGCGGGGACTCGAGCATTTCACTTGAGCACCCATGATACATGGTGCATACCTGAGTACCCGATGCAAACTCAAGTAGCGAGCACTTGCGCTCAAGAGTAATGACAACTTATTCAATATGATGACCTAATGTTATCAAATTCTGTGTCGTACCTCTGGGTTCAAAATGTTCACTATACCCCTTACTAAAATCCTTGAGGGGTATAGTTTCCAAAATGGGGTCACTTGTGGGGGAGCTTCACTGTTTAGGCACATCAGGGGCTCTCCAAACGCGAGATGGTGACTGCTAACAAATTGAATGGAAAATTGGCTCAAATTGTTAGCAGACACCATGTTGCATTTGGAGAGCCCCTGTGTGCCTAAACATTGGAGCTCCCCCACAAGTGACCCCATTTTGGAAACTAGACCCCCCAAGGCACCTATCTAGATGCATAGTGAGCACTTGGAACCCCCCAGGTGCTTCACAAATTGATTCTTAAAAATGAAAATGTGTTTTTTGGGGGGTCTAGCTTCCAAAATGGGGTCACTTGTGGGGGAGCTCCAATGTTTAGGCACACAGGGGCTCTCCAAACACAACATGGTGTCCGCTAACAATTTGAGCCAATTTTCCATTCAATTTGTTAGTGGACACCATGTTGTGAATTGATTCATAAAAATGAAAAAGTGGAAAAAAAAAAACCTTTTTCATTTTTACAAATCAATTTGTGAAGCACCTAGGGGTTCCAAGTTCTCACTATGCATCTAGATAGGTGCCTTGGGGGGTCTAGTTTCCAAAATTGGGTCACTTGTGGGGGGTTTACACTGTTTAGGCACATCAGGGGCTCTCCAAACGCAACATGGCTTCCGCTAATTATTCAAGCAAATTTTGCAATCAAAAAGTCAAATGGCGCTCCTTCCCTTCCGAGCCCTGCCGTGCGCCCAAACAGTGTTTTTTCCCCACATATGGGGTATCAGCGTGCCCAGGGGAAATTTCACAACAAATTTTGGGGTCCATTTTTTCTTGTTACCCCTGCGAAAATAAAAAAAATTGGATCTAAAGTAACATTTTTGTGAAAAAAGTTAAATGTTCATTTTTTTCTTCCACATTCCAAAAATTCCTGTGAAGCACCTGAAGGGTTAATAAAGTTCTTGAATGTGGTTTTGTGGCACCTTGAGGGGTGCAGTTTTTAGAATGGTGTCACTTTTGGATATTTTCTGTCATAAAGACCTCTCAAAGTGACTTCAAATGTGATGTGGTCCCTAAAAAAATGGTTTTGTAAATTTTGTTGGAAAAATGAGAAATCGCTGGTCAACTTTTAACCCTTATAGCTCCCTAACAAAAAAAAATTTTGGTTCCAAAATTGTGCTGATGTAAAGTAGACATGTGGGAAATGTTATTTATTAACTCTTTTGTGTGACATATCTCTCTGATTTAAGGGCATAAAAATTCAAATTTTGAAAATTGCAAAATTTTCAAAATTTTTGCCAAATTTCCATTTTTTTCACAAATAAACGCAAGTGATATCGAAGAAATTTTACCACCATCATGAAGTACAATATGTCACGAAAAAACATTCTCAGGATCAGGGGGATCCGTTGAAGCATTGCAGAGTAATTACCTCATAAAGTGACAGTGGTCAGAATTGTAAAAATTGGCCTGGTCATTAACGTGCAAACCACCCTCGGGGGTAAAGGGGTTAATTGCACAAAAAGAAAAAAAAAAAGGGCTGCAAGGTCAATTGAACAGGTACACAGCACAGGACTTATCTACACTACCTGACTTCCACAAAAGCGCCCATCTATCTAGCTAATATCTCTCATTACACGGGACACAGCACACTGAGCAGCATCTATCTCCTTCAGTGACATGCATAAAATGCTGTGGTGGGATGGCTTTTATACTATTTTTGATCACAAACAGTATTACTAAGAACCCTATGTTATTTAAATGCACTTTTGCTTTTTATTTTTTTACAGCAGGGTTTTTATTCATTTTTGCTTCTTGTATTTTTTTCTGAATTATAGCCAGTTTAAACGTGTTTTTATGTGCTGCATGTATAGCAACTTAAACCAAGCTCAGTTTTTTGTGTTTTTTCTTTGTATCTTTGCATTCTGTGCAAGCCAGGGTGTGGCCTCCCTTCCTTGTGCTGGAAATCACATTTATATAGCTTCCCTGAGCTGGTGTCCACAGTTCGGGACACAGTCCGTTGTCTGCCCTTGTTCACACACTGAGGTCAACTTTGACACATGGATAGGTTTTAAATATTAGACAGAGTAGGACCATCCTGAATATGGGGTCACAGTGCCATGGTGGGATGGCTTTTATACTATTTTTGATCAAAAACAGTGTTACTAGGAATCCTATGTTATTTAAATGCACTTTTGCTTTTTATTTTTTACAGCAGGATTTTTGTTCACTTTTGCTTCTTGTAGGTTTTATCTATAAGGACACTTCCTAAAACCGTGGTCATCAGATATCATCGGATATTACTGCAGTAATATTCGTCACATTTTTTGGAGCATGTCAAATATTACATTCCAGTTAAAATGGGCAAGGCGCGTGGTATGGGATTGGGAAGTGGGCGTGATGCTGATGGTGCACGCTGAGCCTGAGGCCATGGGCAAGATGAAACTGTGCCTGACGAGGGACCACAACAAACATTCACATCGAACTACCTTCATTTCCCAATTTCTAGGGGGCCGAGGAACACCACTCTTGAAGCCAGAGCAGTGTGAAAAGGTTGTTGGTTGGATACCAGATAATGCTTCCAGTCAGTTTGCCACCATCACCACTCTGTTTTCCACATGCTACAGTCTCAGCAGCCGTGAGTCTGGACCACATATTCCTCACCCTGATCCTCATTCCTCCCACCATGCTGAGTGCCCGGAGACAAGTGATCTCACACTTGGACACTCCGAAATGCTGTTCACTTTCCCATTTATAGATTCGGGCCTCTTGCCCGGCCCCCTTCAAGAGGGGCAAGAGGAGATCGCATATAGTGATGCCTAAATATTTGAGCAGCTACGATCACACGAAGGAGACGGGGAGAGTGCAATTACTGTTGCAAGAGGTGGATGATAATGATGAGACACAATTGCCAGAAAGACAGGAGGAAGCCCAGGGTATGTACGTGGAAGATGAGGTGGTAGACGATGAAGTCACTGACCCAACCTGGCAAGGTAACATGCAGAGCAAGGACAGCAGCACAGAGAGTGAGGGAGGTGTAGCACCAGAACAGGCAGGAACAAGCAGTGGGGTGGCCACAGACACAAGGTGGGCAACTGTTTCCTGAAACACTAACATGAGGGAAGTTGCCAGTCCAACTCTTAGGTCTTCCAGAGTCAGGTTCTTTTTTAAAGACTATCAAGATAACCCCAAAAAAGGCCATTTGCAACATCTGCCATGCCAGCATCAGCAGGGGCAGTAAAACTACCAGCCTGACCATCACCAGCATGCTCAGGCACATGACAGCAAAGCACCCCACTAGGTGGGCTGAATGCCTGGGTTCACAATCAGTGTCTGTGGGAGACACCACTGCCTGTTTTGCTGTTGTGCGTGCACGCCAATCCCCTGTCCATGGCACAGGCGAAGATGTCTCCCCTGTCTTTGCACTCTCGCAACCACCACCATCAGCAACCATGTCCACGTCCTTGTCCCAGCTCAGCGTTCAGTTGTCTCTGCCCAATTCCTTTGAACACAAGTGCAAATACGTAGCCAACCACCCACAGTCCTCAGCGCTAAACTGCCACATTTCTAGACTGCTTGCACTTGAAATGTTGCCTTTTAGGCTTGAGGAGAAAGAATCTTTCCACACCCTCATGGCAGCGGCCATCCCTCGGTACTAAATCCCCAGCTGCCACTATTTCTCCTGGTATACCGTCCCTTGCCTTACACAAGCACGTGTCCCAGAATATTACCCATGCCCTCAACAACGCACTTACTGGGAAGGTCCACCTAACCACGGACACATGGACAAATGTTTGTAGCCCGGGACGGTACATCTCACTGATGGCACACTAGGTTAATATAGTGGAAGCCGGGACCCAGTCGAACCCTGGGACGGAATAAATCCTCCCGACACCAAGGATTGCGTGCCGTGGGTCGATCAGGGTTGCCCCGATATTCTGCAGCTCCTGCAACTCCTCCTCTTCAGCCTCCATCTCCGAAATGACCACAATAGTCAGAAGCTGGAAGCACTGCAGCACTGCCTCGTCCAAGCGGCAACAGGCTGTGCTGAAGCTAATATTCTTAGGTGACAAACTGCACACCGCTGAAGAGTTGTGGACAGCTCTGAAAGAGCAGGCAGATGCCTGGCCCATGTGCTCAACCTAGTGGTTTAGCAGTTTCTCAAAACCTACTCAGATCTGCCTGAGCTGCTTGTCAAAGTACGCCATGTGTCTGCCTATTTCAGAAAGTCAGCTTCAGCTTCCGCTGCCCTCTCTGTGTTTCAGCAGTGTTTGCAGGTTCTAGCTCACTGACTGTAGTGCGATGTCAACACGCGTTGGAGCTCAACCTTGCATATGTTGGGAAAGATTTGTGAGCAGCAGAGGGCAGTTGTTGAGTACCAGCTTCAACACTCCCGTTGGTATTCAGGTCAGTCTGCACACATAAGAGCTGATGAGTGGGCATGAATGTTTGACATCTGTGCCGTCCTCCAAAACCTTGAGGACTCCACCAAGATGGTGAGCAGCGATGATGCCATAATTAGCATCACCATCCCGCTTTTCTGTCTATTTAAACGCTTGCTGCTCACAATTAAAGAGGAAGCATTGCAAGTGGAGCACGATGAGATGGAGCGAGGAATTAACCAGGGAGATGCCACACAGCCCAGCCTCATCTCATCTCAATGTGGATTGGGTGATAATGAGGAGGAGGAGGAAGAGAAGGAGAAGGAGGAACGGGAGCTGGTTTCCTGCGCTATAGATAGTATTACCCACACAACATTCATACCGTCTATTCAGAGTGGATGGCCTGAGGAGTGGGAGAACGAGGAGGAGGACCAGGAGGAGGATGAGCAGGAGAGAATGGACAGTTGTCTTCTTTGTCAGGACAGGAAAGTCTTGGCTGTTGGCAGTCTGGCACACATGGCTGAGTTTATGTTCTGCTGCCTTTCCCGTGACCCTCACGTTGTACGCATTTTGGACGACAGTAATTACTGGTTGGTCACACTTCTAAATGCACGCTACAAGGAGAACTTTCCATCTCTCCTTCCTGTGGCAGAGAGGTCTAATAAAATGTTGCAGTACCAGAAGGCCCTTGTTGAGGAATTATTTAAAAAATTCCCATCTGAAAACACTGGCGGCAGAGGTCACAGTTCATTGGACAACCAAAGAGTACAGATGAGGGAGACACAAATACGATGCAACAGAGGCAGGGGAACACTGTCAAAAGGTGTGGGACCGTTTTATCAGACCCTCCCAGTGCCCAGACCCTGATGCGCAGGGTACTCTGGCAAGGAGGGAAAAGTTTTGGGAGATGCTGAAGGAGTACCTTGCTGATCGTACCAATGTCCTCCATGAATCCTCTATGCCTTATAACTATTGGATATCCAAGCTGAACACGTGACATAAATTGGCTCTCTATGCCTTGGAGGTCCTGGCCGGCCCTGCCGTTAGCGTTTTGTCAGAGCAGGTTTTTAGTGCCGCCGGGGGCATTATGACTAATAGGCGCATCCGCCTGCCAACTGATAATGCAGGCTGTCTCTTATCAAAATGAACAAGGACTTGATTGGGCCAGACTTCTCAACACCACCGAATGATAGCAGCGGGACATAAAGGCAAATCCAGTGGTTTTTTTGGGGCATATTCCCATGCACCTCTTCTCACCCAGACATGGTTATATGCTTCCAGATTTTGTCTATTTTCTGTTGTCCTCCTCCTTCTCCTTCTCATCCTCCATCACCATATCACCAGGGGGAATGTGATGCAACACCCACATAATTTTTTTAAGGGTGTTGTTTATGATGCCCGTAGGAAATGTTTTAGAGGCCTACCTCTAACATTCTGTATTTTATACAGTATGTTCATGTATACCCCCCAGGGGTAAATGTTTTTCAGCCCATGCACCTAGTGCATGGGCATCACTAGTATAGGAGACCCATTCCTTAACAATTTTTTTTTCATGAGGACTTCCTCTACGTCTCTTCAAAGGGTTATTGGAGTGCATCCTAATTTTTGGCAGCTCTTGAACTTCCTGCATACGCAATAACAGTATAGGAGACCCACTCCTTTAAAATGGGACCATATTTTTATGAAAGCCCCCCTCAACGTCTCTTCAAAGGGATACTGGAACGCGTCCTAATTTTTGGAAGCTCTTGAACTTGCTGCATATGCGATAACAGTATAGGAGACCCGCTCCTTTATAATGGGAAACATTTTTTTAATGAAGCCCTCCTCTACATCTCTTCAAAGGGGTATTAGAGTGCGTCTTAATTTTTGGTAGCTCTTGCAGTCACTGCATATGCAATAACCGTATAGGAGACCCACTCCTTAATAATGGGAGCAAGAAAGCATGGCCCATTAACAATAGTGAGGGACAACTGCTGGCCCTTTAACAATAGTAAGGCCACCTGATGGCCTTGTAAAAATATTCTTTGTGACTTTCACAGTCCCTCCTCCATAAATGAAACAGGATGTGTCTGATCATGTGTCACACACCACATGACCAGATAAGGTAGTAAAATGTTAAAATTCCATTTACCGGTGAATGTATTTTTCACCTTTGAAAGCAATCCAACCATGCAGAAACGCTTCAAAAACGCTACGTGTCAACATAGGCCAAGGTATAGAGGAGCATTTTTGTTTTTTTTGTTATTTATTTTGCCTTATATACAAGTCATTACCCTGGTGAGTCCGTAAAAGTAGCGTAATACTCTGACAACATTGTTCATAGTAGTGACCTGGGAGTCAGAGATGCTTTTAGGGGTCTTCCCCATGCTGCTCCCATATAATTTTAGCACTGTTCCCATCGACTTGGCCAATTTTTAGGCCCCCTCCAGACCTCCGGGGGGGGGGGTGCTGGAAAAATGCTTGAGTTTCTAACTGACTTACATTGGGCTCGTTGCTTGGGTAGAGCACCCAAGCATTACGATTTGCTTGACCTGAGCAATGAGCACCCGAGAATTTTAGTGCTAGCTCATCACTAGTCTTGATTAGTGTTGAGCCACCCCCGTAGTGTTCGAGTTCGGTTCGTCGAACACCCGTTTGTTCGCCGAACTGTTCGTCGAACTGTTCGTCGAACACCTTCGAACACCGTTAAAACCAATGGCAGGCAAACAAAAACACATAGAAACACATAGAAAACACCTTCAAAGGTGTCCAAAAGCTGACAAACTGCGCAGAAGACACAACTAACACATGGAAAAGTGACAAGTACATATAGTCATGCGAAAAGAAAAGAGGTGGAGGAGTAAAAGGAGGGGGAGACACAGATATAGGCATGTCATGCCCTTCTAAAATCCAAAAAGTGAGAAGCCAACACGTTCAGTCTGCTCCTGCCCGTGCCACCTCTGCGTCGCCGGGTTTGTGCCAGAGCCGCGGTGAACCCTGACGGCCAGCCCCCCTCTCCCAATACTGGTGCCTGTCCGCTGGTGGGTCGAGCGAGCCCCCCTGTGGTGGAGGCAGCTCTAAGCTTTTTAATTTAAATTGTCTCTCTAATTTGAATGAATACACTTTAAATCCATTTACAAGGATCTATTGGAGGGCAAGTCTCATGCCAGCAGCCGCGTAATTCCAGCTCCAGTAGCGTCCACTAAAGCTGCTGCAGTTAAAAAGATTTTATAAGGATCGAGCTCGGCTGTCCACCGCAAGGCATCCTACTGCCAGTCCCAGCCCCTATGCCTTGGGGTGCCTCCTGATGCTCTTCACTGAGTATCCCGTGGTCCCGAAGCATTTCCTTTGAAAAAATTAAGTGTCCAAACTACAGGTGGTGTAGCTTGCTTAACAGCCGGGATAATCTGCTGACTAGCAGACACTGCTACTAGGCACAAAGTATTTCCTGGGCTAGATGCAGTTAAAAATTTGTAATTAGATACTCTCGTTGGATGCTGAGAAAGCATTCCATAGAGTCTCCTGGCACGCCATATATGATTCTCTTAAAAAGCTTGGGGTAGGGGTCTAGGGGACCCTTTTATAGCCCAAATCACGGCCCTGTATTGCAATACGTCACCTAGGCTGAAGATAAATGGAACTGTAGCACCCTGAGGGCTCGGTTGCTACAGAGGTATTGCACCTCACCCAGAGATGTGATATCTCACTCTCAGGTAAGGATGTAGTGTGGATCAGGACCCGACACCTGCATGCATTACACCACATTGCCGTGGGGCAGGGCGACCAATATGCCCCTGAGATGGGCACGACAGTCCCTGTCCCTGGCTGGAGTGGGGGGAGGGAACACTGAGGAAGGGGAACCCTGTAGTGCAGGAGCAGGGAGGAAGCAGTTCCTGGGTGCATTGAGAAGGGAGTATAAAAGGTGGGCACCATCTTAGTTCAGTGCAGAGAAGTCTGAGCAGAAGTGGCAGGGAGCAGGGGCTCTGCATGAGCTCTGCTCCGGAGGCGGGCCTAGTAACAGAGGCCCAGGCCTGGAAGAGGGAGAAGGAAGGAAGAGGAGCGGAGAAGGCTCCAGGAATGAGGAACGAAGGGATCCCAGGGGTGCGGACGGGTGAGTCGCCACCGCACGCCCGAATCCACCTGCGTGGAGGGGTCAGGCCAAAGGGGGAGACCGGTCCCCGAAACTAGTGGAGGCAGGAAATGACCCTCAGCTAGAAACAGGAGGCTGTGACATTTTATGTGGCGCAGCCCCTCGCTACACCCGCTAGGAAGGCACCACATAGGGTCAGGGAAACTGGCGCCAAGTTTACCAAGAGGAGGCCCGAGGCAGCCGGACAGAAGTGTTGGTAAGAAAGGCCAGACAAAGGACACACAAAGGGGGTCCTGTGAAGTGCTCCAAAGTTATCTGGGAGTTGTCTGAGCCCCTCACCTGGTGAGCACAGTACGACGTGGGCAGCCGTTACCTGCAGACATGGTCTGGATAATAAGAACTGTGAGTAAAGGCCCTGGACTGCATCACTGACTCCGTGTCGTTACTGCTGCTGCCCTGCACCATCACCCCCATCCTCCGCATACACTGCCCTGAGGCTATACACCTCCCGTGGGGAGTTATGCTACGCTCTGCTGCACCCACAACACCAGCCTCAGCGGTCTGCCCTGGAGCGGCGGTTCACTCTGACCGCAATCCACGGGTGGCGTAGTCGGACATTTAAACATCAAAACCACATAAATAGTTCCGCCACTGGTTTGACCGCCCTGAGCCACGGAACCGGGTCGCCGCCACGGAGACTACAACCACCAGCATCCACCAAAAAGGGTCCGGCTCCGGGTGTCCCAAGGCCCAGGGGGCGCGTCAGAACATTTTCATCACCTTTCACAATCACCAATGGGACAAGGCAGGGATGTTCTCTGTCCCCTCTCTTATACATCCTAGTGACGGAGCACCTGCTCTCATCAATTCGCCATAACCCCAATATTAGGTGGATTGAGGTGGGAGGCACCGAGTACAAGTGCTCTCTATTTGCTGATGATGTCCTAGTATATATCACTCAATCACATATATCCATCCATGCTGTTATGGCTGAAATAGATCACTTTGTTACATGGTCAAATTTTAAAATCAATGCAGCGAAGTCTGAGGCCCTCGATGTCTCCCTCCCCAAATCCATATAGGATTCCATCCAGTCCAACTTTCCCTTTGCCTGGCCCTCACAGGGTATCAAATACTTAGGAATTCCTATTCATAGAGACCTCTCCCATCTATGTTATCTTAATTTTGGGCCCTTTATTGAACAACTCCATACAGACCACGGTTGGCAAGTTAGAACTGTAAGATTCACTACGTGAACCACTGGTGTTTTGTGGAAAAGCACATGTACACTGTGTTCCAAATTATTATGCAAAAAGTGTTTAGGAGTGATAAGGGAAGAATTTGTTTGTTTGTCAGTTAAACTCATTGATGGTGATGTGTGTCAGGGCTCTTTATATCACTGTAAGCAATTGCAGACACCTGTGCTAATTAGTTTGGCAGGTGTGTCCAATGAAAGGCAAGACTACTTAAGAAGGCTGTCTCACATTATTAAGCAGCCTACATTTTCTGACAAAATGGGAAAGAAAAAGGATGTGTCGGCTGCTGAGAAGCAACAAATTGTGGAGTGTTTAGGTCAAGGCATGACTACAATCAACATTGTGCGATGATCAGGATGAAGTGTCTTGGCAATCAAGAAGTATGTAGCTGATTCACAGTACACACGTGTGCGTGCTGATAAGGGCAAATTGAGGACTCTTTCCTACAGGCAATTACGTCAGGTTGAAAGAGCAGCGGCAAAAAAGCCTTGTCATAGCAGCAGACAAGTTTTTGAAGCTGCTGGTGCCTCCAACGTCCCCTGAACAACAAGATGCAGGGTCCTTCAGAGGTTTGCAGCTGTGCATACGCCATCCTGTCGACCTCCTCTATCCACTTCACACAAGCAGAAATGGCTCCAGTGGGCCAAACATTACATGAAGACTGATTTCAAAACTGTTTTGTTCACGGATGAGTGCCGTGCAGCGCTCGATGGTCCAGATGGATGGAGTGGAGGATGGCTGGTTGATGGACACCCCACGCAAACACGGCTACAGCGCCAACAAGGAGGAGGTGGAGTAATGTTTTGGGCTGGAATCATGGGGAGAGAGATTGTCGGCCCCTTTAGGATCCCTGAAGGCGCTAAAGATGAACTCCATAATGTATGTGGATTTTCTCAAACAGCACTTCCTGCCATGGTTCAAGAAGAAGAACCGTGTATTTCACAGCAAGATCATTTTTTTGCATGATAATGCACCATCTCATGCTGCACATAAAACATCTGCATCTCTGGCTGATATGGGCATAAAAGGGGACAAACTTATGGTGTGACCCCCATGCTCCCCTGACCTCTACCCCATTCAGAACCTTTGGAGCATCATTAAAAGGAGTGTCTATGATGGCGGGAGGCAGTTCACATCTAAGCAACAGCTCTGGGAGGGTATTCTGTCCTCATGCAAAACAATTGAAGCAGAAACCATCCAAAACCTGACAAATTCAATGGACGAGAGAGTTCAGAAGCTCCTTTCGAACAAGGGGTCCTATGTGAAAATGTAACATCACCTAGAATAAAGTTTTGAGTTGAAAACTGTTTGATTTAAGTTTCTAACAACCTGCTAATGCTTATAATTTCAAAAATGACCATTTTTTTGGTCTTTATTAAAATGAAAAGGTTGATCGAAAAGTTTGGGGGATCTAAGAGTGTGGCAACCCAGTAGTCATGATTACTTCGAATTCTGACAATATGAGGGTCATGCTGCAAGTAGTGCAGCAAGAAGGCACTTATGTGTCTTGCGCATCTCGGAGCCCAAAGCCCAAAGCCCAAATTATTTTCCAGCCAAGATACAGATAAACATGATTAGTAATTTGAAAGCTTAAAACGGTTGGTAGGGTGATTTTAACCAATCATCAAGCTTTTACTCTCCCCAGGATGACACAGGGGAAGAAAAGTCATTTCGGATCCATGATTTGTTCATCTTTATGAACGTGAGTCTGTCTACATTATCAGTGGAGAGCCGCGTGCGCTTATCTGTCAGCACACCACCAGCAGCGCTGAACACACGTTCAGACAGAACGCTGGCTGCGGGGCATGACAAGATCTCCAAGGCGTAAGTGGCTAGCTCCGGCCATTTATCCAGATTGGAAGCCCAAAAAGAGCAAGGGTCCAGTGACCCAGTCATGGCTTCAATGTTTACTTGGAGATACTCCTGTACCATCGTCTCTAGGCGTTGACTATGTGTCAGACTTCTTGTCTCCTGAGGCCTTGCAAAGGATGGGCTAAAAAAGTGGTGAAATGATTCCGCAAAATTGATGTTACCAGCAGATACTGTGGTTCTGTTACGGTTTGAGTGCTGAACACTTGACGGTCCCACGGTTGGCAAGTTGGAACTGTGAGATTCACTACGTGCACCACTGGTATTTTGTGGAAAAGCACATGTAAGATTCTGCAACAGTCTCTGCTGATACTCCTGCATGCGTGCATCCCTTTCTATGGCAGGAATAATTTCTGCAAATTTACTTTTGTACCGGGGATCTAACAGTGTGGCAACCCAGTAGTCAGGATTATTTCTAATTCTCACAATTCGAGGGTCATGTTGCAGGTAGTGCAGCAAGAAGGCACTCATGTGTGTTGCGCATCCAGGAGCACCAAGTCCCTGTTGTGTTGGTGGCGAGGTAACAATCATGCTTCCTTCCTCTGTCCTCTCCCCCCAACCTCGCACAACAGAAATGTGATCAAGGTCTCCCCCATCTGATGAGTCGTCCATCAGTTCGTCCTCCACTTCTTCCTGGGCTCCTGCACCTTCCTCACTAGTTTGGCTGCTACCATGCGCCCTGGTAAAACCATCTCCCCCACCCTCACATGCCTGCCGCCTTGGTGCTGCCGACCGTCTGGACCTTGCAGATGTTAGCCCTTCCGCATACAACTCCTCCTCCTCTACTTCCTCCACCTCCTCTTGTGCCACCACCTGACTCCGAATTCTGTTTAACATGTGCTCCAGCATGTAAATCACCGGAATAGTCATGCTGATAATGGCATCGTCAGCACTAAACATCTTCGTCGCCATTTCAAAACTGTGCAGAAGGGTGCATAGGTCCCTGATCTGAGACCACTCCTCCAGCGTGATTTGCCCCACCTCTGGATCTCGTTGGCCCAGGCTATATGTCAGAACGTATTGCACCAGGGCTTGTCGGTGCTGCCACAGTCGCTGCAACATGTGCAGAGTTGAATTCCACCGGGTAGGCACATCGCATTTTAGCCGGTGAAGTGGCAGGCCCAACGACTTCTGTAGAGATGTAAGTCGCTGAGCTGCGGGATGCGAACGGCGGTAGTGAGCACACAGCGACCGTGCCCTCTGCAGAAGGCCATCTAGTCTGGGATAGTGGGCTAAAAATTGCTGGACAACCAGGTTCAACACGTGAGTCATACAAGGCACGTGTGTGACATTGCCCCGGCGAAGGGCCGCACCCAGGTTTGCAGCATTGTCGCACACGGCCTTCCCTGGTTTCAGGTCCAGTGGAGACAACCATTCATGAAATTGATACTCCAGAGCTGACCACAACTCCTCAGCTGTGTGACTCACATTTCCCAGACATTTCAATGTAAAAACCGCCTGATGACGTTGAGCCCTACTGCCAGCATAGTAAGGAGGTGTGCAGGATCCCTTCTGCACAGTTAGAAAGCTTGTGGCATGACCAGACAAGCTTTGGGTGCAGGTGGAAGACCGAGAGGAGGTTGAGGAGGCAGAAGCAGTGGAGGAACTTTGACATAAAGAGGATTGACGCACAACTCGTAGGGACGGCAAGACTTGGACAGCAGCCCCTTGTCCTGTTGTCACCATAGTTACCCAGTGCCCAGTCAGCGACATGTAACGCCCCTGTCCATGCCTACTCATCCAAGTGTCTGTGGTGAAATGCACCCTGTCACACACAGAGTTTCTCAAAGAAGCGGTGATGTTGTGTGCGACATGCTGGTGGAGCGCAGGCACACCTTTCTTTGAGAAGTAGTGCCGACTGGGCATCTGGTTCTGGGGCACTGCGACGGACATAAGGTCTCGAAAATCCTCTGTGTCCACCAGGCGGAAAGGCAGCATTTCTGTAGCCAAGAGCTTGCAGATGGTGAAATTCAACCTCTTAGCTTTCTCATGGCTAGGAGGAAATGGTCTTTTACTTGTCCACATCTGAGGGACCGAGGGCTGGCTATTGTGCTTAGACGGGGTTGATAAGGGTGTCCCCGGCAAACTGCCGGTCTGTGAGGAAGATGCAGGCGGACATGTTAGGTTGCCTTGATCCAAAGGTGGTGCTATTGATGTCGGACAGCGCTCAACACCAGCTGGTGTTACAACCTCCAAAGAAAATGATGACCTGCCAATCACGCTGGCTGTTGCGGGTAAAGAGGTGGCAGGTCTGCGCCCCAAAACAGGTGTGACTGCTGTCCCCCCAGTCACAGAGGATGAAGAGGCCGCGGATGCACAAGATATGGCAGACGGTGGTTGGCCCGGCCGGATAGGCCGCATTGTAGCACACTGAGCTTCCCACTGCAACTTATGCTTCATGTCCATGTGCCGGTTCATGCATGAAGTACTCAAACTATGTATTTTTTGGCCTCTACTTAGCTTTTGCTGACAAATGTTACAGATAGCACGAGTTGGGTCATCTTTATCGATCTGAAAAAATGCCCAGGCTATGCAAGGCTTAGCACCCATGCGACCTGAAGAGCCACCACGACTTGTGGTGAGAGGCAGAGTTGTGTTTGAGGATGCAGTTGTTGACGTGCTTCCAGTACTACGTCTCTGTCCAGGAAGGCGCAACCTGACCTCGTCGTCACTAGCATCTTCCTCCACCTCCTCTGCTGACCTCATCTCTTGGCTGACTGTGGGTTGACAGTAAGTGGGATCTCCAACCTCATCATCATCACCCTGTGCGTTATCACACCCGTCATCCTCAGAGCCAACCTGTTCCTGCCCTGACAAAAAACTAAAGTTGTCGCTCCAATCAGGTATTTGAGTCTTATCATCGTCTTCCTCATTGTCTCCACCAACAGGAGTTACAGTTTGGGAATGAGGGTCTACATTATGGTCAGAACCTTCTGCGTCTGGTCCTGGATACGACTCATAAAGATTCTGGGCATCAGTGCAGATCATTTCCTCGTCTGGATTCACAGAAGCGCTGGAGTCGACCTCTGATTCCCAGGCTATAGTATGAGTAAACAGCTCTGCAGACTCAACCATCTGTTCTACCTCATACTCAGACGGGCAGCTGGAGATTTGGGAGCTGTGAGGAAGCAAGTGCGATTGGGGTGACACCTTTGAGGACTGGAGTATTTGTGATGTTGAAGTTGATGTGGAGGAGAGCCCACTTAAAGGAGCACTTGATATCCGTTGAAGCACCTGCTGTTTTTGTGCCTCATCTGGAATTTGTAGCGATTGGCGTGGCCGTAAGAAAGGGATCTTATCACATTGTCCGCTAAAAGAAGTAGACATTTTAGTTTGGCTGGAAGATGGTCTTTCTTCTGCAGATGTTACTGTTGCTTTACCACCTACCCCACGGACACAACCTTTTTTCCCCTTCCCAACACGCCTATTCCCCTTTCCACCAGCAGCAGGCCTTTTTCCACTCATTTTGGTGGTTAACTAATTCACAACTCTGGAGTTGTTTGCACAAAAAAACAATGGATGGGAACCGAGCAGAGCTGAGTGGCCAAACTGTGGTATTAGGCCAAAACTATTGGCTGGGTTAGATGCAGAAAAAAATTATATTCAATTTGCAACCTGATGGAGGTCAGTATAGATGGACTAATAGAACAAGTCCCACACACAGCTAGAAGCCCAAATATTTTTTCAGAGGTAGATGCAGGAAAATTTTTTATTCAGTTTGCAACCTGATGGAGGTCTGTATAGATGGATTAATAGAACAAGTCCCACACACAGCTACAAGCCCAATATTTTTTCAGAGGTAGATGCAGAAAAAAAATATATTCAGTTTGCAACCTGATGGAGGTCAGTATAGATGGACTAATAGAGAAAGTTCCACACACTGCTAGAAGGCCAAATATTTTTTCAGAGCTAGATGCAGACAAAGAATTATTTTGAATTTGCAACCTGATGGAGGTCAGTATAGGTGGACTAATAGAACAAGCCCCACACACTGCTAGAAGGCCAAATATTTTTTCAGAGCTAGATGCAGAAAAAAATTATATTCAGTTTGCAACCTGATGGAGGTCTGTATAGATGGATTAATAGAACAAGTCCCACACACAGCTAGAAGCCCAAATATTTTTTCAGAGGTAGATGCAGATAAAAATTATTTTTAATTTGCAACCTGATGGAGGTCAGTATACATGGACTAATAGAGAAAGTCCCACACACTGCTAGAAGGCCAAATATTTTTTCAGAGCTAGATGCAGATAAAAATTATTTTTAATTTGCAACCTGATGGAGGTCAGTATAGATGGACTAATAGAGAAAGTCCCACACACTGCTAGAAGGCCAAATATTTTTTCAGAGCTAGATGCAGATAAAAATTATATTCAATTTGCAACCTGATGGAGGTCAGTATAGATGGACTAATAGAACAAGTCCCACACACAGCTAGAAGCCCAAATATTTTTTCAAAGGTACTGTAGATGCAAATAAAAATTATTTTTAATTTGCAACCTGATGGAGGTCAGTATAGATGGACTAATACAACAAGTCCCACACACAGCTAGAAGCCCAATATTTTTTCAGAGGTAGATGCAGAAAAAAATATATTCAGTTTGCAACCTCATGGAGGTCAGTATAGATGGAGTAATAGAACAAGTCCCACACACAGCTAGTGGCCCAAATATTTTTTCAGAGGTAGATGCAGATAAAAATTATTTTTAATTTGCAACCTGATGGAGGTCAGTATAGATGGACTAATAGAGAAAGTCCCACACACTGCTAGAAGGCCAAATATTTTTTCAGAGCTAGATGCAGATAAAAATTATATTCAATTTGCAACCTGATGGAGGTCAGTATAGATGGACTAATAGAACAAGTCCCACACACAGCTAGAAGCCCAAATATTTTTTCAGAGGTACTGTAGATGCAGATAAAAATTATTTTTAATTTGCAACCTGATGGAGGTCAGTATAGATGGACTAATAGAGAAAGTCCCACACACTGTTAGAAGGCCAAATATTTTTTCAGAGCTAGATGCAGATAAAAATTATTTTTAATTTGCAACCTGATGGAGGTCAGTATAGATGGACTAATAGAACAAGTCCCACACACAGCTAGAAGCCCAAATATTTTTTCAGAGGTACTGTAGATGCAGATAAAAATTATTTTTAATTTGCAACCTGATGGAGGTCAGTATAGATGGACTAATAGAGAAAGTCGCACACACTGCTAGAAGGCCAAATATTTTTTTAGAGGTAGATGCAGAAAAAAAATATATTCAGTTTGCAACCTGATGGAGGTCAGTATAGATGGACTAATAGAGAAAGTCCCACACACTGCTAGAAGGCCACATATTTTTTCAGAGGTAGATGCAGAAAAAAATATATTCAGTTTGCAACCTGATGGAGGTCTGTATAGATGGATTAATAGAACAAGTCCCACACACAGCTAGAAGCCCAATATTTTTTCAGAGGTAGATGCAGAAAAAAATATATTCAGTTTGCAACCTGATGGAGGTCAGTATAGATGGACTAATACAACAAGTCCCACACACAGCTAGAAGCCCAATATTTTTTCAGAGGTAGATGCAGAAAAAAATATATTCAGTTTGCAACCTGATGGAGGTCTGTATAGATGGATTAATAGAACAAGTCACACACACAGCTAGAAGCCCAATATTTTTTCAGAGGTAGATGCAGAAAAAAATATATTCAGTTTGCAACCTGATGGAGGTCAGTATAGATGGACTAATACAACAAGTCCCACACACAGCTAGAAGCCCAATATTTTTTCAGAGGTAGATGCAGAAAAAAATATATTCAGTTTGCAACCTGATGGAGGTCTGTATAGATGGATTAATAGAACAAGTCCCACACACAGCTAGAAGCCCAATATTTTTTCAGAGGTAGATGCAGAAAAAAATATATTCAGTTTGCAACCTGATGGAGGTCAGTATAGATGGACTAATAGAGAAAGTCCCACACACTGCTAGAAGGCCAAATATTTTTTCAGAGCTAGATGCAGATAAAAATTATTTTTAATTTGCAACCTGATGGAGGTCAGTATAGATGGACTAATAGAGAAAGTCCCACACACTACTAGAAGGCCAAATATTTTTTCAGAGGTACTGTAGATGCAGATAAAAATTATTTTTAATTTGCAACCTGATGGAGGTCAGTATAGATGGACTAATACAACAAGTCCCACACACAGCTAGAAGCCCAATATTTTTTCAGAGGTAGATGCAGAAAAAAATATATTCAGTTTGCAACCTGATGGAGGTCAGTATAGATGGAGTAATAGAACAAGTCCCACACACAGCTAGAAGCCCAAATATTTTTTCAGGGCTAGATGCAGATAAAAATTATTTTTAATTTGCAACCTGATGGAGGTCAGTGTAGATGGACTAATAGAGAAAGTCCCACACACTGCTAGAAGGCCAAATATTTTTTCAGAGCTAGATGCAGATAAAAATTATATTCAATTTGCAACCTGATGGAGGTCAGTATAGATGGACTAATAGAGAAAGTCCCACACACTGCTAGAAGGCCAAATATTTTTTCAGAGCTAGATGCAGATAAAAATTATATTCAATTTGCAACCTGATGGAGGTCAGTATAGATGGACTAATAGAACAAGTCCCACACACAGCTAGAAGCGCAAATATTTTTTCAGAGGTACTGTAGATGCAGATAAAAATTATTTTTAATTTGCAACCTGATGGAGGTCAGTATAGATGGACTAATAGAGAAAGTCCCACACACTGCTAGAAGGCCAAATATTTTTTCAGAGGTAGATGCAGAAAAAAAATATATTCAGTTTGCAACCTGATGGAGGTCAGTATAGATGGACTAATAGAGAAAGTCCCACACACTGCTAGAAGGCCAAATATTTTTTCAGAGCTAGATGCAGACAAAAAATTATTTTGAATTTGCAACGTGATGGAGGTCAGTATAGGTGCACTAATAGAACAAGTCCCACACACTGCTAGAAGGCCAAATATTTTTTCAGAGGTAGATGCAGAAAAAAAATATATTCAGTTTGCAACCTGATGGAGGTCAGTATAGATGGACTAATACAGAAAGTCCCACACACTGCTAGAAGGCCACATATTTTTTCAGAGGTAGATGCAGAAAAAAATATATTCAGTTTGCAACCTGATGGAGGTCTGTATAGATGGATTAATAGAACAAGTCCCACACACAGCTAGAAGCCCAATATTTTTTCAGAGGTAGATGCAGAAAAAAATATATTCAGTTTGCAACCTGATGGAGGTCAGTATAGATGGACTAATACAACAAGTCCCACACACAGCTAGAAGCCCAATATTTTTTCAGAGGTAGATGCAGAAAAAAATATATTCAGTTTGCAACCTGATGGAGGTCTGTATAGATGGATTAATAGAACAAGTCCCACACACAGCTAGAAGCCCAATATTTTTTCAGAGGTAGATGCAGAAAAAAAAATATTCAGTTTGCAACCTGATGGAGGTCAGTATAGATGGACTAATACAACAAGTCCCACACACAGCTAGAAGCCCAATATTTTTTCAGAGGTAGATGCAGAAAAAAATATATTCAGTTTGCAACCTGATGGAGGTCTGTATAGATGGATTAATAGAACAAGTCCCACACACAGCTAGAAGCCCAATATTTTTTTAGAGGTAGATGCAGAAAAAAATATATTCAGTTTGCAACCTGATGGAGGTCAGTATAGATGGACTAATACAACAAGTCCCACACACAGCTAGAAGCCCAATATTTTTTCAGAGCTAGATGCAGAAAAAAATTATATTCAATTTGCAACCTGATGGAGGTCAGTATAGATGGACTAATAGAATGATGCTATGCCCAAAAGATTTTACTTCACTAGGTGCAGTAAAAAAATTGGTATTCTATACACAGGTGGTATATCTTGCAACACAGATAGGCTACTCCACTGACTAACACACTCTGCAATAGGCCAAAAAGGATTAGCTTTGCTAGATTCAGCCAAATGCTGTGAAAAAAACTTGCACAGCACTGGCACAGACCTGCCTGGCAAAAACTGATAGGAACTGATGTAACCTAGTCCTGAAAAGGACTCCAATTACAATTAGTCTTTACTCCCACAATCTATCTATTTAAGAGCACAGTCCTGCCTGATAAAAGTCGTAGGAAATGCTGTAACCTAGTCCTTAAAAGGACTGCAATCACAACTATTCCCTACTCCCAAGCTATCTGTAGATTTGTGCGAAAATTGGCTTGAAATTAACAAGGTATAGCGCACACAGCAATAGCGGTGCCGTCTAACACGCAGCTGCAGCAGTGAGAAAATGGTGGCGACGGGGAAAATGGCTTGGTCTTATAGGGCAAGGACATGTGACATACACTGCCAATGACACATGCCCTTGCTTGTGTGAAAAAAAGCACTTCGCTCCGTGTGTGCGCTGCTGATAGGCTGACAGATTGCACCTCCTCACTGTAAATGCGGGAAAGAGAAAAAAAAAATGGAGATCTTCATTGTTCCTGCAGAGATCCATCCCCTGCCCCTCCCCCCACCCCGCTGTACACTCAAACTGCGTATTAACATTAATTTTCATCATTACTGAGAAAAAATCCAGTTATGATTTTGGTGCACGAACAGTTATCGAACATAACCTCGAACAGCCGAATTTTTCTCAAATTGTTCGTGTTCGCCGAACGGCTCGAACACCGCCCAAAACAGCTCGAATTTGAGATTGGCGAACAGTTCGAGTAGAACAACGCTCATCTCTAGTTTTGATGAAGATGTCTGAAAACCTTGAAACGCGTTGAGAAAATAAACCGCATTCATGCTTCACCTCCGTGTGTGATCATATATTTGAACCATTGGGCAGTGCGGATTTTGCCGTATTCCACATTCACTATAACATATCTCCTTGGTGGTCCTACAGCAGCCTTTATATGCCTCTATAGTAGTTGTGACTGTCACAACCCTATCAGGTGAGCGTACCTTTAACATTTTACACCACTTGGTTATCAGATAAGACCCTATTTGCGTTTTTTGTTTTTCTTGTTTGTTTTACAAAGACTAGATGAGAGAGGTGTTACACTAATATTCAGGGCTTTATGGTTATAGGTTGTACAGAAGACAGATGTGTAGTTCGATTCTAAAATCATGGATTACTTTTCTCTCACTGAATTATCAGTAGAGATGAGCGGTGTTCGACTCGAGCTGTTCGCCAATCTAAAATTCGAGCTGTTTTGGGCGGTGTTCGAGCCGCTCGGCGAACACGAACGATTTGAAAAAAATTTGGCTGTTCGAGGTTATGTTCGATAACTGTTCGTGCACCAAAATCATAACTGGATTTTTTCTCAGTAATGCTGAAAATTAATGTTAATACGCAGTTTGAGTGTACAGCGGGGCGGGGGGAGGGGCAGGGGATGGATCTCTGCAGGAATAAAGAAGATCTCCCTTTTTTTTCTCTTTCCCTCATTTACAGTGGGGAGGTGCAGTCTTTCAGCCTATCAGCAGCGCACACACAGAGCGAAGTGCTTTTTTTCACACAAGCAAGGGCATGTGTCATTGGCAGAGTATGTCACATGTCCTTGCCCTATAAGACCCAGCCATTTTTCCCGTCGCCACCATTTTCTCACTGCTGCAGCTATGTGTTAGACGGCACCGCTGTTGCTGTGTGCGCTATACCTTGTTAATTTCAAGCCAATTTTCGCACAAATCTACAGATAGCTTGGGAGTAGGGAAGAGTTGTGATTGCAGTCCTTTTAAGGACTAGGTTACATCATTTCATATGACTTTTATCAGGCAGGTCTGTGCTCTTAAATAGATAGGTTGGGAGTAAAGACTAATTGTAATTGAAGTCCTTTTCAGGGCTAGGTTACATCAGTTCCTATCACTTTTTGCCAGGCAGGTCTGTGCCAGTGCTGTGCAAGTTTTTTTCACAGCATTTGGCTAAATCTAGCAAAGCAAATCCTTTTTGGCCTATTGCAGAGTGTGTTAGTCAGTGGAGTAGCGTATCTGTGTTGCAAGCTACACCACCTGTGTATAGAATACACATTTTTTTACTGCACCTAGTGAAGTAAAACCTTTTGGGCAAAGCATCATTCTATTAGTCCATCTATACTAACCTCAACCAGGTTGCAAATTCAATTTAATTTTTTTCTGCATCGAGCTCTGAAAAAATATTTAGGCTTCTAGCAGTGTGTGGGACTTATTCTATTAGTCCATCTATACTGACCTCCATCAGGTTGCAAATTCAATATAATTTTTTTCTGCATCTAACTCTGAAAAAATATTTAGGCTTCTAGCAGTGTGTGGGACTTGTTCTATTAGTCCATCTATACTGACCTCCATCAGGTTTCAAATTCAATATAATTTTTTTCTGCATCTAGCTCTGAAAAAATATTTTAGCTTCTAGCAGTGTGTGGGACTTGTTCTATTAGTCCATCTATACTGACCTCCATCAGGTTGCAAATTCAATATAATTTTTTTCTGTATCTAGCTCTGAAAAAATATTTCGGCTTCTAGCAGTGTGTGGGACTTGTTCTATTAGTCCATCTATACTGACCTCCATCAGGTTGCAAATTCAATATAATTTTTTTCTGCATCGAGCTCTGAAAAAATATTTCAGCTTCTAGCAGTGTGTGGGACTTGTTCTATTAGTCCATCTATACTGACCTCCATCAGGTTGCAAATTCAATATAATTTTTTTCTGCATCTAGCTCTGAAAAAATATTTTAGTTTCTAGCAGTGTGTGGGACTCGTTCTATTAGTCCATCCATACAGACCTCCATCAGGTTGCAAATTCAATATAATTTTTTTCTGCATCTAGCTCTGAAAAAATATTTCAGCTTCAAGCAGTGTGTGGTACTTGTTCTATTAGTCCATCTATACTGACCTACATCAGGTTGCAAATTCAATATAATTTTTTTCTGCATCGAGCTCTGAAAAAATATTTCGGCTTCTAGCAGTGTGTGGGACTTGTTCTATAAGTCCATCTATACTGACCTCCATCAGGTTGCAAATTCAATATAATTTTTTTCTGCATCTAGCTCTGAAAAAATACTTCGTCTTCTAGCAGTGTGTGGGAATTGTTCTATTAGTCCATCTATACTGACCTCCATCAGGTTGCAAATTCAATATAATTTTTTTCTGCATCGAGCTCTGAAAAAATATTTCAGCTTCTAGCAGTGTGTGGGACTTGTTCTATTAGTCCATCTATACTGACCTCCATCAGGTTGAAAATTCAATATCATTTTTTTCTGCATCGAGCTCTGAAAAAATATTTCAGCTTCTAGCAGTGTGTGGGACTTGTTCTATTAGTCCATCTATACTGACCTCCATCAGGTTGCAAATTCAATATAATTTTTTTCTGCATCGAGCTCTGAAAAAATATTTTAGCTTCTAGCAGTGTGTGGGACTTGTTCTATTAGTCCATCCATACAGACCTCCATCAGGTTGCAAATTCAATATAATTTTTTTCTGCATCTAGCTCTGAAAAAATATTTCGGCTTCAAGCAGTGTGTGGTACTTGTTCTATTAGTCCATCTATACTGACCTACACCAGGTTGCAAATTCAATATAATTTTTTTCTGCATCTAGCTCTGAAAAAATATTTCGGCTTCTAGCAGTGTGTGGGACTTGTTCTATTAGTCCATCTATACTGACCTCCATCAGGTTGCAAATTCAATATAATTTTTTTCTGCATCTAGCTCTGAAAAAATATTTTAGCTTCTAGCAGTGTGTGGGACTTGATCTATTAGTCCATCCATACAGACCTCCATCAGGTTGCAAATTGAATATAATTTTTTTCTGCATCTAGCTCTGAAAAAAAATTTCAGCTTCAAGCAGTGTGTGGTACTTGTTCTATTAGTCCATCTATACTGACCTACATCAGGTTGCAAATTCAATATAATTTTTTTCTGCATCGAGCTCTGAAAAAATATTTCGGCTTCTAGCAGTGTGTGGGACTTGTTCTATAAGTCCATCTATACTGACCTCCATCAGGTTGCAAATTCAATATAATTTTTTTCTGCATCTAGCTCTGAAAAAATACTTCGTCTTCTAGCAATGTGTGGGAATTGTTCTATTAGTCCATCTATACTGACCTCCATCAGGTTGCAAATTCAATATAATTTTTTTCTGCATCGAGCTCTGAAAAAATATTTCAGCTTCTAGCAGTGTTTGGGACTTGTTCTATTAGTCCAGCTATACTGACCTCCATCAGGTTGAAAATTCAATATCATTTTTTTCTGCATCGAGCTCTGAAAAAATATTTCAGCTTCTAGCAGTGTGTGGGACTTGTTCTATTAGTCCATCTATACTGACCTCCATCAGGTTGCAAATTCAATATAATTTTTTTCTGCATCTAACTCTGAAAAAATATTTAGGCTTCTAGCAGTGTGTGGGACTTGTTCTATTAGTCCATCTATACTGACCTCCATCAGGTTTCAAATTCAATATAATTTTTTTCTGCATCTATCTCTGAAAAAATATTTTAGCTTCTAGCAGTGTGTGGGACTTGTTCTATTAGTCCATCTATACTGACCTCCATCAGGTTGCAAATTCAATATAATTTTTTTCTGTATCTAGCTCTGAAAAAATATTTTAGCTTCTAGCAGTGTGTGGGACTTGTTCTATTAGTCCATCTATACTGACCTCCATCAGGTTGCAAATTCAATATAATTTTTTTCTGCATCGAGCTCTGAAAAAATATTTCCGCTTCTAGCAGTGTGTGGGACTTGTTCTATTAGTCCATCTATACTGACATCCATCAGGTTGAAAACTCAATATCATTTTTTTCTGCATCGAGCTGTGAAAAAATATTTCAGCTTCTAGCAGTGTGTGGGACTTGTTCTATTAGTCCATCTATACTGACCTCCATCAGGTTGCAAATTCAATATAATTTTTTTCTGCATCTAGCTCTGAAAAAATATTTTAGCTTCTAGCAGTGTGTGGGACTTGTTCTATTAGTAGATCCATACAGACGTCCATCAGGTTGCAAATTCATTATAATTTTTCTCTGCATCGAGCTCTGAAAAAATATTTCAGCTTCTAGTAGTGTGTGGGACTTGTTCTATTCGTCCATCTATACTGACCTCCGTCAGGTTGCAAATTCAATATAATTTTTCTCTGCATCGAGCTCTGAAAAAATATTTCCGCTTCTAGCAGTGTGTGGGACTTGTTCTATTAGTCCATCTATACTGACCTACATCAGGTTGCAAATTCAATATAATTTTTTTCTGCATCGAGCTCTGAAAAAATATTTCAGCTTCTAGCAGTGTGTGGGACTTGTTCTATTAGTCCATCTATACTGACCTCCATCAGGTTGCAAATTCAATATAATTTTTTTCTGCATCGAGCTCTGAAAAAATATTTCGGCTTCTAGCAGCATGTGGGACTTGTTCTATAAGTCCATCTATACTGACCTCCATCAGGTTGCAAATTCAATATAATTTTTTTCTGCATCTAGCTCTGAAAAAATATTTTAGCTTCTAGCAGTGTGTGGTACTTGTTCTATTAGTCCATCCATACAGACCTCCATCAGGTTGCAAATTCAATATAATTTTTTTCTGCATCTAGCTCTGAAAAAATATTTTGGCTTCAAGCAGTGTGTGGTACTTGTTCTATTAGTCCATCTATACTGACCTACATCAGGTTGCAAATTCAATATAATTTTTTTCTGCATCTAGCTCTGAAAAAATATTTCGGCTTCTAGCAGTGTGTGGGACTTGTTCTATAAGTCCATCTATACTGACCTCCATCAGGTTGCAAATTCAATATAATTTTTTTCTGCATCGAGCTCTGAAAAAATATTTCCGCTTCTAGCAGTGTGTGGGACTTGTTCTATTAGTCCATTTATACTGACCTCCATCAGGTTGAAAATTCAATATCATTTTTTTTTGCATCGAGCTCTGAAAAAATATTTCAGCTTCTAGCAGTGTGTGGGACTTGTTCTATTAGTCCATCTATACTGACCTCCATCAGGTTGCAAATTCAATATAATTTTTTTCTGCCTCTAGCTCTGAAAAAATATTTTAGCTTCTAGCAGTGTGTGGGACTTGTTCTATTAGTCCATCCATACAGACCTCCATCAGGTTGCAAATTCAATATAATTTTTTTCTGCATCTAGCTCTGAAAAAATTTTTTGGCTTCAAGCAGTGTGTGGTACTTGTTCTATTAGTCCATCTATACTGACCTACATCAGGTTGCAAATTCAATATAATTTTTTTCTGCATCTAGCTCTGAAAAAATATTTCGGCTTCTAGCGGTGTGTGGGACTTGTTCTATAAGTCCATCTATACTGACCTCCATCAGGTTGCAAATTCAATATAATTTTTTTCTGCATCTAGCTCTGAAAAAATACTTCGGCTTCTAGCAGTGTGTGGGAATTGTTCTATTAGTCCATCTATACTGACCTCCATCAGGTTACAAATTCAATATAATTTTTTTCTGCATCGAGATCTGAAAAAATATTTCAGCTTCTTGCAGTGTGTGGGACTTGTTCTATTAGTCAATCTATACTGACCTCCATCAGGTTGCAAATTCAATATTATTTTTTTCTGCATCGAGCTCTGAAAAATATTTCAGCTTCTAGCAGTGTGTGGGACTTGTTCTATTAGTCCATCTATACTGACCTACATCAGGTTGCAAATTCAATATTATTTTTTTCTGCATCGAGCTCTGAAAAAATATTTCAGCTTCTAGCAGTGTGTGGGACTTGTTCTATTAGTCCATCTATACTGACCTCCATCAGGTTGCAAATTCAATATAATTTTTTTCTGCATCGAGCTCTGAAAAAATATTTCCGCTTCTAGCAGCGTGTGGGACTTGTTCTATAAGTCCATCTATACTGACCTCCATCAGGTTGCAAATTCAATATAATTTTTTTCTGCATCTAGCTCTGAAAAAATATTTCAGCTTCTAGCAGTGTGTGGGACTTGTTCTATTAGTCCATCTATACTGACCTACATCAGGTTGCAAATTCAATATAATTTTTTTCTGCATCGAGCTCTGAAAAAATATTTCAGCTTCTAGCAGTGTGTGGGACTTGTTCTATTAGTCCATCTATACTGACCTCCATCAGGTTGCAAATTCAATATAATTTTTTTCTGCATCGAGCTCTGAAAAAATATTTCGGCTTCTAGCAGCATGTGGGACTTGTTCTATAAGTCCATCTATACTGACCTCCATCAGGTTGCAAATTCAATGTAATTTTTTTCTGCATCTAGCTCTGAAAAAATATTTTAGCTTCTAGCAGTGTGTGGTACTTGTTCTATTAGTCCATCCATACAGACCTCCATCAGGTTGCAAATTCAATAAATTTTTTTTCTGCATCTAGCTCTGAAAAAATATTTTGGCTTCAAGCAGTGTGTGGTACTTGTTCTATTAGTCCATCTATACTGACCTACATCAGGTTGCAAATTCAATATAATTTTTTTCTGCATCTAGCTCTGAAAAAATATTTCGGCTTCTAGCAGTGTGTGGGACTTGTTCCATAAGTCCATCTATACTGACCTCCATCAGGTTGCAAATTCAATATAATTTTTTTCTGCATCGAGCTCTGAAAAAATATTTCCGCTTCTAGCAGTGTGTGGGACTTGTTCTATTAGTCCATCTATACTGACCTCCATCAGGTTGAAAATTCAATATCATTTTTTTCTGCATCGAGCTCTGAAAAAATATTTCAGCTTCTAGCAGTGTGTGGGACTTGTTCTATTAGTCCATCTATACTGACCTCCATCAGGTTGCAAATTCAATATAATTTTTTTCTACATCTAGCTCTGAAAAAATATTTCGGCTTCTAGCAGTGTGTGGGACTTGTTCTATAAGTCCATCTATACTGACCTCCATCAGGTTGCAAATTCAATATAATTTTTTTCTGCATCGAGCTCTGAAAAAATATTTCCGCTTCTAGCAGTGTGTGGGACTTGTTCTATTAGTCCATCTATACTGACCTCCATCAGGTTGAAAATTCAATATCATTTTTTTCTGCATCGAGCTCTGAAAAAATATTTCAGCTTCTAGCAGTGTGTGGGACTTGTTCTATTAGTCCATCTATACTGACCTCCATCAGGTTGCAAATTCAATATAATTTTTTTCTGCATCTAGCTCTGAAAAAATATTTTAGCTTCTAGCAGTGTGTGGGACTTGTTCTATTAGTAGATCCATGCAGACGTCCATCAGGTATCAAATTCAATATAATTTTTCTCTGCATCGAGCTCTGAAAAAATATTTCAGCTTCTAGTAGTGTGTGGGACTTGTTCTATTCGTCCATCTATACTGACCTCCGTCAGGTTGCAAATTCAATATAATTTTTTTCTGCATCGAGCTCTGAAAAAATATTTTGGCTTCTTGCAGTGTGTGGGACTTGTTCTATAAGTCCATCTATACTGACCTCCATCAGATTGCAAATTCAATATAATTTTTTTCTGCATCTAGCTCTGAAAAAATACTTCGGCTTCTAGCAGTGTGTGGGAATTGTTCTATTAGTCCATCTATACTGACCTCCATCAGGTTGCAAATTCAATATAATTTTTATCTGCATCGAGCTCTGAAAAAATATTTCAGCTTCTAGCAGTGTGTGGGACTTGTTCTATTAGTCCATCTATACTGACCTCCATCAGGTTGCAAATTCAATATAATTTTTTTCTGCATCTAGCTCTGAAAAAATATTTTAGCTTCTAGCAGTGTGTGGGACTTGTTCTATTAGTCCATCCATACAGACCTCCATCAGGTTGCAAATTCAATATAATTTTTTTCTGCATCTAGCTCTGAAAAAATATTTCGGCTTCAAGCAGTGTGTGGTACTTGTTCTATTAGTCCATCTATACTGACCTACATCAGGTTGCAAATTCAATATAATTTTTTTCTGCATTTAGCTCTGAAAAAATATTTCGGCTTCTAGCAGTGTGTGGGACTTGTTCTTTTAGTCCATGCACACTGACATCCATCAGGTTGCAAATTCAATATAATTTTTTTCTGCATCGAGCTCTGTAAAAATATTTCAGCTTCTAGCAGTGTGTGGGACTTGTTCTATTAGTCCATCTATACTGACCTCCATCAGGTTGAAAATTCAATATAATTTTTTTCTGCATCGAGCTCTGAAAAAATATTTCAGTTTCTAGCAGTGTGTGGGACTTGTTCTATTCGTCCATCTATAATGACCTCCATCAGGTTGCAAATTCAATATAATTTTTTTCTGCATCTAGCTTTGAAAAAATATTTCGGCTTCTAGCAGTGTGTGGGACTTGTTCTATTTGTCCATCTATACTGACCTCCATCAGGTTGCAAATTCAATATAATTTTTTTCTCCATCTAGCTCTGAAAAAATATTTCAGCTTCTAGCAGTGTGTGGGACTTGTTCTATTAGTCCATTCATACTGACATCCATCAGGTTGCAAATTCAATATAATTTTTTTCTGCATCGAGCTCTGAAAAAATATTTCAGTTTCTAGCAGTGTGTGGGACTTATTCTATTAGTCCATCTATACTGACCTCCATCAGGTTGCAAATTCAATATAATTTTTTTCTGCATCGAGCTCTGAAAAAATATTTCAGTTTCTAGCAGTGTGTGTGACTTGTTCTATTAGTCCATCTATACTGACCTCCATCAGGTTGCAAATTCAGTATAATTTTTTTCTGCATCGAGCTCTGAAAAAATATTTCAGCTTCTAGCAGTGTGTGGGACTTGTTCTATTCATCCATCTATAATGACCTCCATCAGGTTGCAAATTCAATATAATTTTTTTCTGCATCTAGCTTTGAAAAAATATTTCGGCTTCTAGCAGTGTGTGGGACTTGTTCTATTTGTCCATCTATACTGACCTCCATCAGGTTGCAAATTCAATATAATTTTTTTCTGCATCGAGCTCTGAAAAAATATTTCAGCTTCTAGCAGTGGGAGGGACTTGTTCTATTAGTCCATCTATACTGACCTCCATCAGGTTGCAAATTCAATATAATTTTTTTCTGCATCGAGCTCTGAAAAAATATTTCAGCTTCTAGCAGTGTGTGGGACTTGTTCTATTAGTCCATCTATACTGACCTCCATCAGGTTGCAAATTCAATATAATTTTTTTCTGCATCGAGCTCTGAAAAAATATTTCAGTTTCTAGCAGTGTGTGGGACTTGTTCTATTCGTCCATTTATAATGACCTCCATCAGGTTGCAAATTCAATATAATTTTTTTCTGCATCTAGCTTTGAAAAAATATTTCGGCTTCTAGCAGTGTGTGGGACTTGTTCTATTTGTCCATCTATACTGACCTCCATCAGGTTGCAAATTCAATATAATTTTTTTCTCCATCTAGCTCTGAAAAAATATTTCAGCTTCTAGCAGTGTGTGGGACTTGTTCTCTTCGTCCATTCATACTGACATCCATCAGGTTGCAAATTCAATATAATTTTTTTCTGCATCGAGCTCTGAAAAAATATTTCAGCTTCTAGCAGTGTGTGGGACTTGTTCTATTCGTCCATCTATACTGACCTCCATCAGGTTGCAAATTCAACATAATTTTTTTCTGCATCGAGCTCTGAAAAAATATTTCAGCTTCTAGCAGTGTGTGGGACTTGTTCTATTAGTCCATCTATACTGACCTCCATCAGGTTGCAAATTCAATATAATTTTTTTCTGCATCGAGCTCTGAAAAAATATTTCAGCTTCTAGCAGTGTGTGGGACTTGTTTTACTCGTCCATCTATACTGACCTCCATCAGGTTGCAAATTCAATATAATTTTTTTCTGCATCTAGCTCTGAAAAAATATTTCAGCTTCTAGCAGTGGGAGGGACTTGTTCTATCAGTCCATCTATACTGACCTCCATCAGGCTGCAAATTCAATATAATTTTTTTCTGCATCGAGCTCTGAAAAAATATTTCAGTTTCTAGCAGTGTGTGGGACTTGTTCTATTAGTCCATCTATACTGACCTCCAGCAGCTTGCAAATTGAATATAATTTTTTTCTGCATTTAGCTCTGAAAAAATATTTCGGCTTCTAGCAGTGTGTGGGACTTGTTCTTTTAGTCCATGCACACTGACATCCATCAGGTTGCAAATTCAATATAATTTTTTTCTGCATCGAGCTCTGTAAAAATATTTCAGCTTCTAGCAGTGTGTGGGACTTGTTCTATTAGTCCATCTATACTGACCTCCATCAGGTTGCAAATTCAATATAATTTTTTTCTGCATCTAGCTCTGAAAAAATATTTCGGCTTCTAGCAGAGTGTGGGACTTGTTCTATTAGTCCATCTATACTGACCTCCATCAGGTTGCAAATTCAATATAATTTTTTTCTGCATCTAGCTTTGAAAAAATATTTCGGCTTCTAGCAGTGTGTGGGACTTGTTCTATTAGTCCATCTATACTGACCTCCATCAGGTTGAAAATTCAATATAATTTTTTACTGCATCGAGCTCTGAAAAAATATTTCGGCTTCTAGCAGTGTGTGGGACTTGTTCTATTAGTCCATCTATACTGACCTCCAGCAGGTTGCAAATTCAATATTATTTTTTTCTGCATCGAGCTCTGAAAAAATATTTCACCTTCTAGCAGTGTGTGGGACTTGTTCTATTAGTCCATCTATACTGACCTCCATCAGGTTGCAAAGTCAACATAATTTTTTTCTGCATCGAGCTCTGAAAAAATATTTCAGCTTCTAGCAGTGTGTGGGACTTGTTCTATTAGTCCATCTATACTGACCTCCATCAGGTTGCAAATTCAATATAATTTTTTTCTGCATCGAGCTCTGAAAAAATATTTCAGCTTCTAGCAGTGTGTGGGACTTGTTCTATTCGTCCATCTATACTGACCTCCATCAGGTTGCAAATTCAATATAATTTTTTTCTGCATCTAGCTCTGAAAAAATATTTCAGCTTCTAGCAGTGGGAGGGACTTGTTCTATCAGTCCATCTATACTGACCTCCATCAGGCTGCAAATTCAATATAATTTTTTTCTGCATCGAGCTCTGAAAAAATATTTCAGTTTCTAGCAGTGTGTGGGACTTGTTCTATTAGTCCATCTATACTGACCTCCATCAGGTTGAAAATTCAATATAATTTTTTACTGCATCGAGCTCTGAAAAAATATTTCGGCTTCTAGCAGTATGTGGGACTTGTTCTATTAGTCCATCTATACTGACCTCCAGCAGGTTGCAAATTCAATACAATTTTTTTCTGCATCTAGCTCTAAAAAAATATTTTGGCTTCTAGCAGTGTGTGGGACTTGTTCTATTAGTCCATCTATACTGACCTCCATCAGATTGCAAATTCAATATAACTTTTTTCTGCTCTAGCTCTGAAAAAATATTTCGGCATCTAGCAGTGTGTGGGAATTGTTCTATTAGTCCATCTATACTGACTTCCATCAGGTTGCAAATTCAATATAATTTTTTTCTGCATCTAGCTCTGAAAAAATATTTCGGCTTCTAGCAGAGTGTGGGACTTGTTCTATTAGTCCATCTATACTGACCTCCATCAGGTTGCAAATTCAATATAATTTTTTTCTGCATCTAGCTTTGAAAAAATATTTCGGCTTCTAGCAGTGTGTGGGACTTGTTCTATTAGTCCATCTATACTGACCTCCATCAGGTTGAAAATTCAATATAATTTTTTACTGCATCGAGCTCTGAAAAAATATTTCGGCTTCTAGCAGTGTGTGGGACTTGTTCTATTAGTCCATCTATACTGACCTCCAGCAGGTTGCAAATTCAATATTATTTTTTTCTGCATCGAGCTCTGAAAAAATATTTCACCTTCTAGCAGTGTGTGGGACTTGTTGTATTAGTCCATCTATACTGACCTCCATCAGGTTGCAAATTCAATATAATTTTTTTCTGCAGCGAGCTCTGAAAAAATATTTCAGCTTCTAGCAGTGTGTGGGACTTGTTCTATTCGTCCATCTATACTGACCTCCATCAGGTTGCAAATTCAATATAATTTTTTTCTGCATCTAGCTCTGAAAAAATATTTCAGCTTCTAGCAGTGTGTGGGACTTGTTCTATTAGTCCATCTATACTCACCTCCATCAGGTTGCAAATTCAATATAATTTTTTTCTGCATCTAGCTCTGAAAAAATATTTTAGCTTCTAGCAGCGTGTGGGACTTGTTCTATTAGTCCATCCATACAGACCTCTATCAGGTTGCAATTTCAATATAATTTTTTTCTGCATCTAGCTCTGAAAAAATATTTCGGCTTCAAGCAGTGTGTGGTACTTGTTCTATTAGTCCATCCATACAGACCTCCATCAGGTTGCAAATTGAATATAATTTTTTTCTGCAGCGAGCTCTGAAAAAATATTTCAGCTTCTAGCAGTGTGTGAGACTTGTTCTATTCGTCCATCTATACTGACCTCCATCAGGTTGCAAATTCAATATAATTTTTTTCTGCATCTAGCTCTGAAAAAATATTTCAGCTTCTAGCAGTGTGTGGGACTTGTTCTATTAGTCCATCTATACTCACCTCCATCAGGTTGCAAATTCAATATAATTTTTTTCTGCATCTAGCTCTGAAAAAATATTTTAGCTTCTAGCAGCGTGTGGGACTTGTTCTATTAGTCCATCCATACAGACCTCTATCAGGTTGCAATTTCAATATAATTTTTTTCTGCATCTAGCTCTGAAAAAATATTTCGGCTTCAAGCAGTGTGTGGTACTTGTTCTATTAGTCCATCTATACTGACCTACATCAGGTTGCAAATTCAATATAATTTTTTTCTGGATCTAGCTCTGAAAAATATTTCGGCTTCTAGCAGTGTGTGGGACTTGTTCTATTAGTCCATCTATACTGACCTCCAGCAGGTTGCAAATTCAATATAATTTTTTTCTGCATCTAGCTCTGAAAAAATTCTTCGGCTTCTAGCAGTGTTTGGGAATTGTTCTATTAGTCCATCTATACTGACCTACATCAGGTTGCAAATTCAATATAATTTTTTTCTGCATCGAGCTCTGAAAAAATATTTCCGCTTCTAGCAGTGTGTGGGACTTGTTCTATTAGTCCATCTATACTGACCTCCATCAGGTTGAAAATTCAATATCATTTTTTTCTGCATCGAGCTCTGAAAAAATATTTCAGCTTCTAGCAGTGTGTGGGACTTGTTCTATTAGTCCATCTATACTGACCTCCATCAGGTTGCAAATTCAATATAATTTTTTTCTGCATCTAGCTCTGAAAAAATATTTTAGCTTCTAGCAGTGTGTGGGACTTGTTCTATTAGTCCATCCATACAGACGTCCATCAGGTTGCAAATTCAATATAATTTTTCTCTGCATCGAGCTCTGAAAAAATATTTCAGCTACTAGTAGTGTGTGGGACTTGTTCTATTCGTCCATCTATTCTGACCTCCGTCAGGTTGCAAATTCAATATAATTTTTTTCTCCATCGAGCTCTGAAAAAATATTTCGGCTTCTTGCAGTGTGTGGGACTTGTTCTATAAGTCTATCTATACTGACCTCCATCAGATTGCAAATTCAATATAATTTTTTTCTGCATCTAGCTCTGAAAAAATACTTCGGCTTCTAGCAGTGTGTGGGAATTGTTCTATTAGTCCATCTATACTGACCTCCATCAGGTTGCAAATTCAATATAATTTTTTTCTGCATCGAGCTCTGAAAAAATATTTCAGCTTCTAGCAGTGTGTGGGACTTGTTCTATTAGTCTATCTATACTGACCTCCATCAGGTGGAAAATTCAATATCATATTTTTCTGCATCGAGCTCTGAAAAAATATTTCAGCTTCTAGCAGTGTGTGGGACTTGTTCTATTAGTCCATCTATACTGACCTCCATCAGGTTGCAAATTCAATATAATTTTTTTCTGCATCTAGCTCTGAAAAAATATTTTAGCTTCTAGCAGTGTGTGGGACTTGTTCTATTAGTCCATCCATACAGACCTCCATCAGGTTGCAAATTCAATATAATTATTTTCTGCATCTAGCTCTATAAAAATATTTTGGCTTCAAGCAGTGTGTGGTACTTGTTCTATTAGTCCATCTATACTGACCTACATCAGGTTGCAAATTCAATATAATTTTTTTCTGCATTTAGCTCTGAAAAAATATTTCGGCTTCTAGCAGTGTGTGGGACTTGTTCTATTAGTCCATGCACACTGACATCCATCAGGTTGCAAATTCAATATAATTTTTTTCTGCATCGAGCTCTGTAAAAATATTTCAGCTTCTAGCAGTGTGTGGGACTTGTTCTATTAGTCCATCTATACTGACCTCCATCAGGTTGCAAATTCAATATAATTTTTTTCTGCATCTAGCTCTGAAAAAATATTTCAGCTTCTAGCAGTGGGAGGGACTTGATCTATCAGTCCATCTATACTGACCTCCATCAGGTTGAAAATTCAATATAATTTTTTTCTGCATCGAGCTCTGAAAAAATATTTCAGCTTCTAGCAGTGTGTGGGACTTGTTCTATTAGTCCATCTATACTGACCTCCATCAGGTTGAAAATTCAATATAATTTTTTACTGCATCGAGCTCTGAAAAAATATTTCGGCATCTAGCAGTGTGTGGGAATTGTTCTATTAGTCCATCTATACTGACTTCCATCAGGTTGCAAATTCAATATAATTTTTTTCTGCATCTAGCTCTGAAAAAATATTTCGGCTTCTAGCAGAGTGTGGGACTTGTTCTATTAGTCCATCTATACTGACCTCCATCAGGTTGCAAATTCAATATAATTTTTTTCTGCATCTAGCTTTGAAAAAATATTTTGGCTTCTAGCAGTATGTGGGACTTGTTCTATTAGTCCATCTATACTGACCTCCATCAGGTTGAAAATTCAATATAATTTTTTACTGCATCGAGCTCTGAAAAAATATTTCGGCTTCTAGCAGTGTGTGGGACTTGTTCTATTAGTCCATCTATACTGACCTCCAGCAGGTTGCAAATTCAATATTATTTTTCTCTGCATCGAGCTCTGAAAAAATATTTCAGCTTCTAGCAGTGTGTGGGATTTGTTGTATTAGTCCATCTATACTGACGTCCATCAGGTTGCAAATTCAATATAATTTGTTTCTGCATCGAGCTCTGAAAAAATATTTCAGCTTCTAGCAGTGTGTGGGACTTGTTCTATTCGTCCATCTATACTGACCTCCATCAGGTTGCAAATTCAATATAATTTTTTTCTGCATCTAGCTCTGAAAAAATATTTCAGCTTCTAGCAGTGTGTGGGACTTGTTCTATTAGTCCATCTATACTCACTTCCATCAGGTTGCAAATTCAATATAATTTTTTTCTGCATCTAGCTCTGAAAAAATATTTAGGCTTCTAGCAGTGTGTGGGACTTATTCTATTAGTCCATCTATACTGACCTCCATCAGGTTGCAAAATCAATATAATTTTTTTCTGCATCTAACTCTGAAAAAATATTTAGGCTTCTAGCAGTGTGTGGGACTTGTTCTTTTAGTCCATCTATACTGACCTCCATCAGGTTTCAAATTCAATATAATTTTTTTCTGCATCTAGCTCTGAAAAAATATTTTAGCTTGTAGCAGTGTGTGGGACTTGTTCTATTAGTCCATCTATACTGACCTCCATCAGGTTGCAAATTCAATATAATTTTTTTCTGTATCTAGCTCTGAAAAAATATTTCGGCTTCTAGCAGTGTGTGGGACTTGTTCTATTAGTCCATCTATACTGACCTCCATCAGGTTGCAAATTCAATATAATTTTTTTCTGCATCGAGCTCTGAAAAAATATTTCAGCTTCTAGCAGTGTGTGGGACTTGTTCTATTAGTCCATCTATACTGACCTCCATCAGGTTGCAAATTCAATATAATTTTTTTCTGCATCGAGCTCTGAAAAAATATTTCAGCTTCTAGCAGTGTGTGGGACTTGTTCTATTAGTCCATCTATTCTGACCTCCATCAGGTTGCAAATTCAATATAATTTTTTTCTGCATCTAGCTCTGAAAAAATATTTTAGCTTCTAGCAGTGTGTGGGACTTGTTCTATTAGTCCATCCATACAGACCTCCATCAGGTTGCAAATTCAATATAATTTTTTTCTGCATCTAGCTCTGAAAAAATATTTCAGCTTCAAGCATTGTGTGGTACTTGTTCTATTAGTCCATCTATACTGACCTACATCAGGTTGCAAATTCAATATAATTTTTTTCTGCATCGAGCTCTGAAAAAATATTTCGGCTTCTAGCAGTGTGTGGGACTTGTTCTATAAGTCCATCTATACTGCCCTCCATCAGGTTGCAAATTCAATATAATTTTTTTCTGCATCTAGCTCTGAAAAAATACTTCGTCTTCTAGCAGTGTGTGGGAATTGTTCTATTAGTCCATCTATACTGACCTCCATCAGGTTGCAAATTCAATATAATTTTTTTCTGCATCGAGCTCTGAAAAAATATTTCAGCTTCTAGCAGTGTGTGGGATTTGTTCTATTAGTCCATCTATACTGACCTCCATCAGGTTGAAAATTCAATATCATTTTTTTCTGCATCGAGCTCTGAAAAAATATTTCAGCTTCTAGCAGTGTGTGGGACTTGTTCTATTAGTCCATCTATACTGACCTCCATCAGGTTGCAAATTCAATATAATTTTTTTCTGCATCTAGCTCTGAAAAAATATTTTAGCTTCTAGCAGTGTGTGGGACTTGTTCTATTAGTCCATCCATACAGACCTCCATCAGGTTGCAAATTCAATATAATTTTTTTCTGCATCGAGCTCTGAAAAAATATTTCAGCTTCTAGCAGTGTGTGGGACTTGTTCTATTAGTCAATCTATACTGACCTCCATCAGGTTGCAAATTCAATATTATTTTTTTCTGTATCGAACTCTGAAAAATATTTCAGCTTCTAGCAGTGTGTGGGACTTGTTCTATTAGTCCATCTATACTGACCTCCATCAGGTTGCAAATTCAATATAATTTTTTTCTGTATCGAGCTCTGAAAATATATTTCAGCTTCTAGTAGTGTGTGGGACTTGTTCTATTCGTCCATCTATACTGACCTCCATCAGGTTGCAAATTCAATATAATTTTTTTCTGCATCGAGCTCTGAAAAAATATTTCGGCTTCTAGCAGTGTGTGGGACTTGTTCTATAAGTCAATCTATACTGACCTCCATCAGGTTGCAAATTCAATATAATTTTTTTCTGCATCTAGCTCTGAAAAAATACTTCGGCTTCTAGCAGTGTGTGGGAATTGTTCTATTAGTCCATCTATACTGACCTCCATCAGGTTGCAAATTCAATATAATTTTTTTCTGCATCGAGCTCTGAAAAAATATTTCAGCTTCTAGCAGTGTGTGGGACTTGTTCTATTAGTCCATCTATACTGACCTCCATCAGGTTGAAAATTCAATATCATTTTTTTCTGCATCGAGCTCTGAAAAAATATTTCAGCTTCTAGCAGTGTGTGGGACTTGTTCTATTAGTCCATCTATACTGACCTCCATCAGGTTGCAAATTCAATATAATTTTTTTCTGCATCTAGCTCTGAAAAAATATTTTAGCTTCTAGCAGTGTGTGGGACTTGTTCTATTAGTCCATCCATACAGACCTCCATCAGGTTGCAAATTCAATATAATTTTTTTCTGCATCTAGCTCTGAAAAAATTTTTTGGCTTCAAGCAGTGTGTGGTACTTGTTCTATTAGTCCATCTATACTGACCTACATCAGGTTGCAAATTCAATATAATTTTTTTCTGCATCTAGCTCTGAAAAAATATTTCGGCTTCTAGCGGTGTGTGGGACTGGTTCTATAAGTCCATCTATACTGACCTCCATCAGGTTGCAAATTCAATATAATTTTTTTCTGCATCTAGCTCTGAAAAAATACTTCGGCTTCTAGCAGTGTGTGGGAATTGTTCTATTAGTTAATCTATACTGACCTCCATCAGGTTACAAATTCAATATAATTTTTTTCTGCATCGAGCTCTGAAAAAATATTTCAGCTTCTAGCAGTGTGTGGGACTTGTTCTATTTGTCCATCTATACTGACCTCCATCAGGTTGAAAATTCAATATCATTTTTTTCTGCATCGAGCTCTGAAAAAATATTTCAGCTTCTAGCAGTGTGTGGGACTTGTTCTATTAGTCCATCTATACTGACCTCCATCAGGTTGCAAATTCAATATAATTTTTTTCTGCATCTAGCTCTGAAAAAATATTTTAGCTTCTAGCAGTGTGTGGGACTTGTTCTATTAGTCCATCCATACAGACCTCCATCAGGTTGCAAATTCAATATAATTTTTTTCTGCATCTAGCTCTGAAAAAATTTTTTGGCTTCAAGCAGTGTGTGGTACTTGTTCTATTAGTCCATCTATACTGACCTACATCAGGTTGCAAATTCAATATAATTTTTTTCTGCATCTAGCTCTGAAAAAATATTTCGGCTTCTAGCGGTGTGTGGGACTTGTTCTATAAGTCCATCTATACTGACCTCCATCAGGTTGCAAATTCAATATAATTTTTTTCTGCATCTAGCTCTGAAAAAATACTTCGGCTTCTAGCAGTGTGTGGGAATTGTTCTATTAGTTAATCTATACTGACCTCCATCAGGTTACAAATTCAATATAATTTTTTTCTGCATCGAGATCTGAAAAAATATTTCAGCTTCTAGCAGTGTGTGGACTTGTTCTATTAGTCAATCTATACTGACCTCCATCAGGTTGCAAATTCAATATTATTTTTTTCTGCATCGAGCTCTGAAAAATATTTCAGCTTCTAGCAGTGTGTGGGACTTGTTCTATTAGTCCATCTATACTGACCTACATCAGGTTGCAAATTCAATATAATTTTTTTCTGCATCGAGCTCTGAAAAAATATTTCAGCTTCTAGCAGTGTGTGGGACTTGTTCTATTAGTCCATCTATACTGACCTCCATCAGGTTGCAAATTCAATATAATTTTTTTCTGCATCGAGCTCTGAAAAAATATTTCGGCTTCTAGCAGCGTGTGGGACTTGTTCTATAAGTCCATCTATACTGACCTCCATCATGTTGCAAATTCAATATAATTTTTTTCTGCATCTAGCTCTGAAAAAATATTTTAGCTTCTAGCAGTGTGTGGGACTTGTTCTATTAGTCCATCCATACAGACCTCCATCAGGTTGCAAATTCAATATAATTTTTTTCTGCATCTAGCTCTGAAAAAATATTTTGGCTTCAAGCAGTGTGTGGTACTTGTTCTATTAGTCCATCTATACTGACCTACATCAGGTTGCAAATTCAATATAATTTTTTTCTGCATCTAGCTCTGAAAAAATATTTCGGCTTCTAGCAGTGTGTGGGACTTGTTCTATAAGTCCATCTATACTGACCTCCATCAGGTTGCAAATTCAATATAATTTTTTTCTGCATCTAGCTCTGAAAAAATACTTCGGCTTCCAGCAGTGGGTGGGTATTGTTCTATTAGTCCATCTATACTGACCTCCATCAGGTTGCAAATTCAATATAATTTTTTTCTGCATCGAGCTCTGAAAAAATATTTCCGCTTCTAGCAGTGTGTGGGACTTGTTCTATTAGTCCATCTATACTGACCTCCATCAGGTTGAAAATTCAATATCATTTTTTTCTGCATCGAGCTCTGAAAAAATATTTCAGCTTCTAGCAGTGTGTGGGACTTGTTCTATTAGTCCATCTATACTGACCTCCATCAGGTTGCAAATTCAATATAATTTTTTTCTGCATCTAGCTCTGAAAAAATATTTTAGCTTCTAGCAGTGTGTGGGACTTGTTCTATTAGTAGATCCATACAGACGTCCATCAGGTTGCAAATTCAATATAATTTTTCTCTGCATCGAGCTCTGAAAAAATATTTCAGCTTCTAGTAGTGTGTGGGACTTGTTCTATTCGTCCATCTATACTGACCTCCATCAGGTTGCAAATTCAATATAATTTTTCTCTGCATCGAGCTCTGAAAAAATATTTCAGCTTCTAGCAGTGTGTGGGACTTGTTCTATTAGTCCATCTATACTGACCTACATCAGGTTGCAAATTCAATATAATTTTTTTCTGCATCGACCTCTGAAAAAATATTTCAGCTTCTAGCAGTGTGTAGGACTTGTTCTATTAGTCCATCTATACTGACCTACATCAGGTTGCAAATTCAATATAATTTTTTTCTGCATCTAGCTCTGAAAAAATATTTCGGCTTCTAGCGGTGTGTGGGACTTGTTCTATAAGTCCATCTATACTGACCTCCATCAGGTTGCAAATTCAATATAATTTTTTTCTGCATCTAGCTCTGAAAAAATACTTCGGCTTCTAGCAGTGTGTGGGAATTGTTCTATTAGTTAATCTATACTGACCTCCATCAGGTTACAAATTCAATATAATTTTTTTCTGCATCGAGATCTGAAAAAATATTTCAGCTTCTAGCAGTGTGTGGACTTGTTCTATTAGTCAATCTATACTGACCTCCATCAGGTTGCAAATTCAATATTATTTTTTTCTGCATCGAGCTCTGAAAAATATTTCAGCTTCTAGCAGTGTGTGGGACTTGTTCTATTAGTCCATCTATACTGACCTACATCAGGTTGCAAATTCAATATAATTTTTTTCTGCATCGAGCTCTGAAAAAATATTTCAGCTTCTAGCAGTGTGTGGGACTTGTTCTATTAGTCCATCTATACTGACCTCCATCAGGTTGCAAATTCAATATAATTTTTTTCTGCATCGAGCTCTGAAAAAATATTTCGGCTTCTAGCAGCGTGTGGGACTTGTTCTATAAGTCCATCTATACTGACCTCCATCAGGTTGCAAATTCAATATAATTTTTTTCTGCATCTAGCTCTGAAAAAATATTTTAGCTTCTAGCAGTGTGTGGGACTTGTTCTATTAGTCCATCCATACAGACCTCCATCAGGTTGCAAATTCAATATAATTTTTTTCTGCATCTAGCTCTGAAAAAATATTTTGGCTTCAAGCAGTGTGTGGTACTTGTTCTATTAGTACATCTATACTGACCTACATCAGGTTGCAAATTCAATATAATTTTTTTCTGCATCTAGCTCTGAAAAAATATTTCGGCTTCTAGCAGTGTGTGGGACTTGTTCTATAAGTCCATCTATACTGACCTCCATCAGGTTGCAAATTCAATATAATTTTTTTCTGCATCTAGCTCTGAAAAAATACTTCGGCTTCCAGCAGTGGGTGGGAATTGTTCTATTAGTCCATCTATACTGACCTCCATCAGGTTGCAAATTCAATATAATTTTTTTCTGCATCGAGCTCTGAAAAAATATTTCCGCTTCTAGCAGTGTGTGGGACTTGTTCTATTAGTCCATCTATACTGACCTCCATCAGGTTGAAAATTCAATATCATTTTTTTCTGCATCGAGCTCTGAAAAAATATTTCAGCTTCTAGCAGTGTGTGGGACTTGTTCTATTAGTCCATCTATACTGACCTCCATCAGGTTGCAAATTCAATATAATTTTTTTCTGCATCTAGCTCTGAAAAAATATTTTAGCTTCTAGCAGTGTGTGGGACTTGTTCTATTAGTAGATCCATACAGACGTCCATCAGGTTGCAAATTCAATATAATTTTTCTCTGCATCGAGCTCTGAAAAAATATTTCAGCTTCTAGTAGTGTGTGGGACTTGTTCTATTCGTCCATCTATACTGACCTCCATCAGGTTGCAAATTCAATATAATTTTTCTCTGCATCGAGCTCTGAAAAAATATTTCAGCTTCTAGCAGTGTGTGGGACTTGTTCTATTAGTCCATCTATACTGACCTCCATCAGGTTGCAAATTCAATATAATTTTTTTCTGCATCTAGCTCTGAAAAAATATTTTAGCTTCTAGCAGTGTGTGGGACTTGTTCTATTAGTAGATCCATACAGACGTCCATCAGGTTGCAAATTCAATATAATTTTTCTCTGCATCGAGCTCTGAAAAAATATTTCAGCTTCTAGTAGTGTGTGGGACTTGTTCTATTCGTCCATCTATACTGACCTCCATCAGGTTGCAAATTCAATATAATTTTTCTCTGCATCGAGCTCTGAAAAAATATTTCAGCTTCTAGCAGTGTGTGGGACTTGTTCTATTAGTCCATCTATACTGACCTACATCAGGTTGCAAATTCAATATAATTTTTTTCTGCATCGAGCTCTGAAAAAATATTTCAGCTTCTAGCAGTGTGTGGGACTTGTTCTATTAGTCCATCTATACTGACCTACATCAGGTTGCAAATTCAATATAATTTTTTTCTGCATCGACCTCTGAAAAAATATTTCAGCTTCTAGCAGTGTGTGGGACTTGTTCTATTAGTCCATCCATACTGACCTCCATCAGGTTGCAAATTCAATATAATTTTTTTCTGCATCGAGCTCTGAAAAAATATTTCGGCTTCTAGCAGCGTGTGGGACTTTTTCTATAAGTCCATCTATACTGACCTCCATCAGGTTGCAAATTCAATATAATTTTTTTCTGCATCTAGCTCTGAAAAAATATTTTAGCTTCTAGCAGTGTGTGGGACTTGTTCTATTAGTCCATCCATACAGACCTCCATCAGGTTGCAAATTCAATATAATTTTTTTCTGCATCTAGCTCTGAAAAAATATTTTGGCTTCAAGCAGTGTGTGGTACTTGTTCTATTAGTCCATCTATACTGACCTACATCAGGTTGCAAATTCAATATAATTTTTTTCTGCATGTAGCTCTGAAAAAATATTTCGGCTTCTAGCAGTGTGTGGGACTTGTTCTATAAGTCCATCTATACTGACCTCCATCAGGTTGCAAATTCAATATAATTTTTTTCTGAATCTAGCTCTGAAAAAATACTTCGGCTTCTAGCAGTGTGTGGGAATTGTTCTATTAGTCCATCTATACTGACCTCCATCAGGTTGCAAATTCAATAAATTTTTTTCTGCATCGAGCTCTGAAAAAATATTTCCGCTTCTAGCAGTGTGTGGGACTTGTTCTATTAGTCCATCTATACTGACCTCCATCAGGTTGCAAATTCAATATAATTTTTTTCTGCATCTAGCTCTGAAAAAATATTTTAGCTTCTAGCAGTGTGTGGGACTTGTTCTATTAGTAGATCCATACAGACGTCCATCAGGTTGCAAATTCAATATAATTTTTCTCTGCATCGAGCTCTGAAAAAATATTTCAGCTTCTAGTAGTGTGTGGGACTTGTTCTATTCGTCCATCTATACTGACCTCCGTCAGGTTGCAAATTCAATATAATTTTTTTCTGCATCGAGCTCTGAAAAAATACTTCGGCTTCTAGCAGTGTGTGGGAATTGTTCTATTAGTCCATCTATACTGATCTCCATCAGGTTGCAAATTCAATATAATTTTTTTCTGCATCGAGCTCTGAAAAAATATTTCAGCTTCTAGCAGTGTGTGGGACTTGTTCTATTAGTCTATCTATACTGACCTCCATCAGGTGGAAAATTAAATATAATTTTTTTCTGCATCGAGCTCTGAAAAAATATTTCAGCTTCTAGCAGTGTGTGGGACTTGTTCTATTAGTCCATCTATACTGACCTCCATCAGGTTGCAAATTCAATATAATTTTTTTCTGCATCTAGCTCTGAAAAAATATTTTAGCTTCCAGCAGTGTGTGGGACTTGTTCTATTGGTCCATCCATACAGACCTCCATCAGGTTGCAAATTCAATATAATTTTTTTCTGCATCTAGCTCTGAAAAAATATTTCGGCTTCAAGCAGTGTGTGGTACTTGTTCTATTCGTCCATCTATACTGACCTACATCAGGTTGCAAATTCAAAATAATTTTTTTCTGCATCGAGATCTGAAAAAATATTTCAGCTTCTAGCAGTGTGTGGACTTGTTCTATTAGTCAATCTATACTGACCTCCATCAGGTTGCAAATTCAATATTATTTTTTTCTGCATCGAGCTCTGAAAAATATTTCAGCTTCTAGCAGTGTGTGGGACTTGTTCTATTAGTCCATCTATACTGACCTACATCAGGTTGCAAATTCAATATAATTTTTTTCTGCATCGAGCTCTGAAAAAATATTTCAGCTTCTAGCAGTGTGTGGGACTTGTTCTATTAGTCCATCTATACTGACCTCCATCAGGTTGCAAATTCAATATAATTTTTTTCTGCATCGAGCTCTGAAAAAATATTTCGGCTTCTAGCAGCGTGTGGGACTTGTTCTATAAGTCCATCTATACTGACCTCCATCAGGTTGCAAATTCAATATAATTTTTTTCTGCATCTAGCTCTGAAAAAATATTTTAGCTTCTAGCAGTGTGTGGGACTTGTTCTATTAGTCCATCCATACAGACCTCCATCAGGTTGCAAATTCAATATAATTTTTTTCTGCATCTAGCTCTGAAAAAATATTTTGGCTTCAAGCAGTGTGTGGTACTTGTTCTATTAGTACATCTATACTGACCTACATCAGGTTGCAAATTCAATATAATTTTTTTCTGCATCTAGCTCTGAAAAAATATTTCGGCTTCTAGCAGTGTGTGGGACTTGTTCTATAAGTCCATCTATACTGACCTCCATCAGGTTGCAAATTCAATATAATTTTTTTCTGCATCTAGCTCTGAAAAAATACTTCGGCTTCCAGCAGTGGGTGGGAATTGTTCTATTAGTCCATCTATACTGACCTCCATCAGGTTGCAAATTCAATATAATTTTTTTCTGCATCGAGCTCTGAAAAAATATTTCCGCTTCTAGCAGTGTGTGGGACTTGTTCTATTAGTCCATCTATACTGACCTCCATCAGGTTGAAAATTCAATATCATTTTTTTCTGCATCGAGCTCTGAAAAAATATTTCAGCTTCTAGCAGTGTGTGGGACTTGTTCTATTAGTCCATCTATACTGACCTCCATCAGGTTGCAAATTCAATATAATTTTTTTCTGCATCTAGCTCTGAAAAAATATTTTAGCTTCTAGCAGTGTGTGGGACTTGTTCTATTAGTAGATCCATACAGACGTCCATCAGGTTGCAAATTCAATATAATTTTTCTCTGCATCGAGCTCTGAAAAAATATTTCAGCTTCTAGTAGTGTGTGGGACTTGTACTATTCGTCCATCTATACTGACCTCCATCAGGTTGCAAATTCAATATAATTTTTCTCTGCATCGAGCTCTGAAAAAATATTTCAGCTTCTAGCAGTGTGTGGGACTTGTTCTATTAGTCCATCTATACTGACCTCCATCAGGTTGCAAATTCAATATAATTTTTTTCTGCATCTAGCTCTGAAAAAATATTTTAGCTTCTAGCAGTGTGTGGGACTTGTTCTATTAGTAGATCCATACAGACGTCCATCAGGTTGCAAATTCAATATAATTTTTCTCTGCATCGAGCTCTGAAAAAATATTTCAGCTTCTAGTAGTGTGTGGGACTTGTTCTATTCGTCCATCTATACTGACCTCCGTCAGGTTGCAAATTCAATATAATTTTTTTCTGCATCGAGCTCTGAAAAAATACTTCGGCTTCTAGCAGTGTGTGGGAATTGTTCTATTAGTCCATCTATACTGACCTCCATCAGGTTGCAAATTCAATATAATTTTTTTCTGCATCGAGCTCTGAAAAAATATTTCAGCTTCTAGCAGTGTGTGGGACTTGTTCTATTAGTCTATCTATACTGACCTCCATCAGGTGGAAAATTAAATATAATTTTTTTCTGCATCGAGCTCTGAAAAAATATTTCAGCTTCTAGCAGTGTGTGGGACTTGTTCTATTAGTCCATCTATACTGACCTCCATCAGGTTGCAAATTCAATATAATTTTTTTCTGCATCTAGCTCTGAAAAAATATTTTAGCTTCCAGCAGTGTGTGGGACTTGTTCTATTAGTCCATCCATACAGACCTCCATCAGGTTGCAAATTCAATATAATTTTTTTCTGCATCTAGCTCTGAAAAAATATTTCGGCTTCAAGCAGTGTGTGGTACTTGTTCTATTCGTCCATCTATACTGACCTACATCAGGTTGCAAATTCAAAATAATTTTTTTCTGCATCGAGATCTGAAAAAATATTTCAGCTTCTAGCAGTGTGTGGACTTGTTCTATTAGTCAATCTATACTGACCTCCATCAGGTTGCAAATTCAATATTATTTTTTTCTGCATCGAGCTCTGAAAAATATTTCAGCTTCTAGCAGTGTGTGGGACTTGTTCTATTAGTCCATCTATACTGACCTACATCAGGTTGCAAATTCAATATAATTTTTTTCTGCATCGAGCTCTGAAAAAATATTTCAGCTTCTAGCAGTGTGTGGGACTTGTTCTATTAGTCCATCTATACTGACCTCCATCAGGTTGCAAATTCAATATAATTTTTTTCTGCATCGAGCTCTGAAAAAATATTTCGGCTTCTAGCAGCGTGTGGGACTTGTTCTATAAGTCCATCTATACTGACCTCCATCAGGTTGCAAATTCAATATAATTTTTTTCTGCATCTAGCTCTGAAAAAATATTTTAGCTTCTAGCAGTGTGTGGGACTTGTTCTATTAGTCCATCCATACAGACCTCCATCAGGTTGCAAATTCAATATAATTTTTTTCTGCATCTAGCTCTGAAAAAATATTTTGGCTTCAAGCAGTGTGTGGTACTTGTTCTATTAGTACATCTATACTGACCTACATCAGGTTGCAAATTCAATATAATTTTTTTCTGCATCTAGCTCTGAAAAAATATTTCGGCTTCTAGCAGTGTGTGGGACTTGTTCTATAAGTCCATCTATACTGACCTCCATCAGGTTGCAAATTCAATATAATTTTTTTCTGCATCTAGCTCTGAAAAAATACTTCGGCTTCCAGCAGTGGGTGGGAATTGTTCTATTAGTCCATCTATACTGACCTCCATCAGGTTGCAAATTCAATATAATTTTTTTCTGCATCGAGCTCTGAAAAAATATTTCCGCTTCTAGCAGTGTGTGGGACTTGTTCTATTAGTCCATCTATACTGACCTCCATCAGGTTGAAAATTCAATATCATTTTTTTCTGCATCGAGCTCTGAAAAAATATTTCAGCTTCTAGCAGTGTGTGGGACTTGTTCTATTAGTCCATCTATACTGACCTCCATCAGGTTGCAAATTCAATATAATTTTTTTCTGCATCTAGCTCTGAAAAAATATTTTAGCTTCTAGCAGTGTGTGGGACTTGTTCTATTAGTAGATCCATACAGACGTCCATCAGGTTGCAAATTCAATATAATTTTTCTCTGCATCGAGCTCTGAAAAAATATTTCAGCTTCTAGTAGTGTGTGGGACTTGTACTATTCGTCCATCTATACTGACCTCCATCAGGTTGCAAATTCAATATAATTTTTCTCTGCATCGAGCTCTGAAAAAATATTTCAGCTTCTAGCAGTGTGTGGGACTTGTTCTATTAGTCCATCTATACTGACCTCCATCAGGTTGCAAATTCAATATAATTTTTTTCTGCATCTAGCTCTGAAAAAATATTTTAGCTTCTAGCAGTGTGTGGGACTTGTTCTATTAGTAGATCCATACAGACGTCCATCAGGTTGCAAATTCAATATAATTTTTCTCTGCATCGAGCTCTGAAAAAATATTTCAGCTTCTAGTAGTGTGTGGGACTTGTTCTATTCGTCCATCTATACTGACCTCCATCAGGTTGCAAATTCAATATAATTTTTCTCTGCATCGAGCTCTGAAAAAATATTTCAGCTTCTAGCAGTGTGTGGGACTTGTTCTATTAGTCCATCTATACTGACCTACATCAGGTTGCAAATTCAATATAATTTTTTTCTGCATCGACCTCTGAAAAAATATTTCAGCTTCTAGCAGTGTGTGGGACTTGTTCTATTAGTCCATCTATACTGACCTCCATCAGGTTGCAAATTCAATATAATTTTTTTCTGCATCGAGCTCTGAAAAAATATTTCGGCTTCTAGCAGCGTGTGGGACTTTTTCTATAAGTCCATCTATACTGACCTCCATCAGGTTGCAAATTCAATATAATTTTTTTCTGCATCTAGCTCTGAAAAAATATTTTAGCTTCTAGCAGTGTGTGGGACTTTTTCTATTAGTCCATCCATACAGACCTCCATCAGGTTGCAAATTCAATATAATTTTTTTCTGCATCTAGCTCTGAAAAAATATTTTGGCTTCAAGCAGTGTGTGGTACTTGTTCTATTAGTCCATCTATACTGACCTACATCAGGTTGCAAATTCAATATAATTTTTTTCTGCATGTAGCTCTGAAAAAATATTTCGGCTTCTAGCAGTGTGTGGGACTTGTTCTATAAGTCCATCTATACTGACCTCCATCAGGTTGCAAATTCAATATAATTTTTTTCTGAATCTAGCTCTGAAAAAATACTTCGGCTTCTAGCAGTGTGTGGGAATTGTTCTATTAGTCCATCTATACTGACCTCCATCAGGTTGCAAATTCAATAAATTTTTTTCTGCATCGAGCTCTGAAAAAATATTTCCGCTTCTAGCAGTGTGTGGGACTTGTTCTATTAGTCCATCTATACTGACCTCCATCAGGTTGCAAATTCAATATAATTTTTTTCTGCATCTAGCTCTGAAAAAATATTTTAGCTTCTAGCAGTGTGTGGGACTTGTTCTATTAGTCCATCTATACTGACCTCCATCAGGTTGAAAATTCAATATCATTTTTTTCTGCATCGAGCTCTGAAAAAATATTTCAGCTTCTAGCAGTGTGTGGGACTTGTTCTATTAGTCCATCTATACTGACCTCCATCAGGTTGCAAATTCAATATAATTTTTTTCTGCATCTAGCTCTGAAAAAATATTTTAGCTTCTAGCAGTGTGTGGGACTTGTTCTATTAGTAGATCCATACAGACGTCCATCAGGTTGCAAATTCAATATAATTTTTCTCTGCATCGAGCTCTGAAAAAATATTTCAGCTTCTAGTAGTGTGTGGGACTTGTACTATTCGTCCATCTATACTGACCTCCATCAGGTTGCAAATTCAATATAATTTTTCTCTGCATCGAGCTCTGAAAAAATATTTCAGCTTCTAGCAGTGTGTGGGACTTGTTCTATTAGTCCATCTATACTGACCTCCATCAGGTTGCAAATTCAATATAATTTTTTTCTGCATCTAGCTCTGAAAAAATATTTTAGCTTCTAGCAGTGTGTGGGACTTGTTCTATTAGTAGATCCATACAGACGTCCATCAGGTTGCAAATTCAATATAATTTTTCTCTGCATCGAGCTCTGAAAAAATATTTCAGCTTCTAGTAGTGTGTGGGACTTGTTCTATTCGTCCATCTATACTGACCTCCATCAGGTTGCAAATTCAATATAATTTTTCTCTGCATCGAGCTCTGAAAAAATATTTCAGCTTCTAGGAGTGTGTGGGACTTGTTCTATTAGTCCATCTATACTGACCTACATCAGGTTGCAAATTCAATATAATTTTTTTCTGCATCGACCTCTGAAAAAATATTTCAGCTTCTAGCAGTGTGTGGGACTTGTTCTATTAGTCCATCTATACTGACCTCCATCAGGTTGCAAATTCAATATAATTTTTTTCTGCATCGAGCTCTGAAAAAATATTTCGGCTTCTAGCAGCGTGTGGGACTTTTTCTATAAGTCCATCTATACTGACCTCCATCAGGTTGCAAATTCAATATAATTTTTTTCTGCATCTAGCTCTGAAAAAATATTTTAGCTTCTAGCAGTGTGTGGGACTTGTTCTATTAGTCCATCCATACAGACCTCCATCAGGTTGCAAATTCAATATAATTTTTTTCTGCATCTAGCTCTGAAAAAATATTTTGGCTTCAAGCAGTGTGTGGTACTTGTTCTATTAGTCCATCTATACTGACCTACATCAGGTTGCAAATTCAATATAATTTTTTTCTGCATGTAGCTCTGAAAAAATATTTCGGCTTCTAGCAGTGTGTGGGACTTGTTCTATAAGTCCATCTATACTGACCTCCATCAGGTTGCAAATTCAATATAATTTTTTTCTGAATCTAGCTCTGAAAAAATACTTCGGCTTCTAGCAGTGTGTGGGAATTGTTCTATTAGTCCATCTATACTGACCTCCATCAGGTTGCAAATTCAATAAATTTTTTTCTGCATCGAGCTCTGAAAAAATATTTCCGCTTCTAGCAGTGTGTGGGACTTGTTCTATTAGTCCATCTATACTGACCTCCATCAGGTTGCAAATTCAATATAATTTTTTTCTGCATCTAGCTCTGAAAAAATATTTTAGCTTCTAGCAGTGTGTGGGACTTGTTCTATTAGTAGATCCATACAGACGTCCATCAGGTTGCAAATTCAATATAATTTTTCTCTGCATCGAGCTCTGAAAAAATATTTCAGCTTCTAGTAGTGTGTGGGACTTGTACTATTCGTCCATCTATACTGACCTCCATCAGGTTGCAAATTCAATATAATTTTTCTCTGCATCGAGCTCTGAAAAAATATTTCAGCTTCTAGCAGTGTGTGGGACTTGTTCTATTAGTCCATCTATACTGACCTCCATCAGGTTGCAAATTCAATATAATTTTTTTCTGCATCTAGCTCTGAAAAAATATTTTAGCTTCTAGCAGTGTGTGGGACTTGTTCTATTAGTAGATCCATACAGACGTCCATCAGGTTGCAAATTCAATATAATTTTTCTCTGCATCGAGCTCTGAAAAAATATTTCAGCTTCTAGTAGTGTGTGGGACTTGTTCTATTCGTCCATCTATACTGACCTCCGTCAGGTTGCAAATTCAATATAATTTTTTTCTGCATCGAGCTCTGAAAAAATACTTCGGCTTCTAGCAGTGTGTGGGAATTGTTCTATTAGTCCATCTATACTGACCTCCATCAGGTTGCAAATTCAATATAATTTTTTTCTGCATCGAGCTCTGAAAAAATATTTCAGCTTCTAGCAGTGTGTGGGACTTGTTCTATTAGTCTATCTATACTGACCTCCATCAGGTGGAAAATTAAATATAATTTTTTTCTGCATCGAGCTCTGAAAAAATATTTCAGCTTCTAGCAGTGTGTGGGACTTGTTCTATTAGTCCATCTATACTGACCTCCATCAGGTTGCAAATTCAATATAATTTTTTTCTGCATCTAGCTCTGAAAAAATATTTTAGCTTCCAGCAGTGTGTGGGACTTGTTCTATTAGTCCATCCATACAGACCTCCATCAGGTTGCAAATTCAATATAATTTTTTTCTGCATCTAGCTCTGAAAAAATATTTCGGCTTCAAGCAGTGTGTGGTACTTGTTCTATTCGTCCATCTATACTGACCTACATCAGGTTGCAAATTCAAAATAATTTTTTTCTGCATCGAGATCTGAAAAAATATTTCAGCTTCTAGCAGTGTGTGGACTTGTTCTATTAGTCAATCTATACTGACCTCCATCAGGTTGCAAATTCAATATTATTTTTTTCCGCATCGAGCTCTGAAAAATATTTCAGCTTCTAGCAGTGTGTGGGACTTGTTCTATTAGTCCATCTATACTGACCTACATCAGGTTGCAAATTCAATATAATTTTTTTCTGCATCGAGCTCTGAAAAAATATTTCAGCTTCTAGCAGTGTGTGGGACTTGTTCTATTAGTCCATCTATACTGACCTCCATCAGGTTGCAAATTCAATATAATTTTTTTCTGCATCGAGCTCTGAAAAAATATTTCGGCTTCTAGCAGCGTGTGGGACTTGTTCTATAAGTCCATCTATACTGACCTCCATCAGGTTGCAAATTCAATATAATTTTTTTCTGCATCTAGCTCTGAAAAAATATTTTAGCTTCTAGCAGTGTGTGGGACTTGTTCTATTAGTCCATCCATACAGACCTCCATCAGGTTGCAAATTCAATATAATTTTTTTCTGCATCTAGCTCTGAAAAAATATTTTGGCTTCAAGCAGTGTGTGGTACTTGTTCTATTAGTACATCTATACTGACCTACATCAGGTTGCAAATTCAATATAATTTTTTTCTGCATCTAGCTCTGAAAAAATATTTCGGCTTCTAGCAGTGTGTGGGACTTGTTCTATAAGTCCATCTATACTGACCTCCATCAGGTTGCAAATTCAATATAATTTTTTTCTGCATCTAGCTCTGAAAAAATACTTCGGCTTCCAGCAGTGGGTGGGAATTGTTCTATTAGTCCATCTATACTGACCTCCATCAGGTTGCAAATTCAATATAATTTTTTTCTGCATCGAGCTCTGAAAAAATATTTCCGCTTCTAGCAGTGTGTGGGACTTGTTCTATTAGTCCATCTATACTGACCTCCATCAGGTTGAAAATTCAATATCATTTTTTTCTGCATCGAGCTCTGAAAAAATATTTCAGCTTCTAGCAGTGTGTGGGACTTGTTCTATTAGTCCATCTATACTGACCTCCATCAGGTTGCAAATTCAATATAATTTTTTTCTGCATCTAGCTCTGAAAAAATATTTTAGCTTCTAGCAGTGTGTGGGACTTGTTCTATTAGTAGATCCATACAGACGTCCATCAGGTTGCAAATTCAATATAATTTTTCTCTGCATCGAGCTCTGAAAAAATATTTCAGCTTCTAGTAGTGTGTGGGACTTGTACTATTCGTCCATCTATACTGACCTCCATCAGGTTGCAAATTCAATATAATTTTTCTCTGCATCGAGCTCTGAAAAAATATTTCAGCTTCTAGCAGTGTGTGGGACTTGTTCTATTAGTCCATCTATACTGACCTCCATCAGGTTGCAAATTCAATATAATTTTTTTCTGCATCTAGCTCTGAAAAAATATTTTAGCTTCTAGCAGTGTGTGGGACTTGTTCTATTAGTAGATCCATACAGACGTCCATCAGGTTGCAAATTCAATATAATTTTTCTCTGCATCGAGCTCTGAAAAAATATTTCAGCTTCTAGTAGTGTGTGGGACTTGTTCTATTCGTCCATCTATACTGACCTCCATCAGGTTGCAAATTCAATATAATTTTTCTCTGCATCGAGCTCTGAAAAAATATTTCAGCTTCTAGCAGTGTGTGGGACTTGTTCTATTAGTCCATCTATACTGACCTACATCAGGTTGCAAATTCAATATAATTTTTTTCTGCATCGACCTCTGAAAAAATATTTCAGCTTCTAGCAGTGTGTGGGACTTGTTCTATTAGTCCATCTATACTGACCTCCATCAGGTTGCAAATTCAATATAATTTTTTTCTGCATCGAGCTCTGAAAAAATATTTCGGCTTCTAGCAGCGTGTGGGACTTTTTCTATAAGTCCATCTATACTGACCTCCATCAGGTTGCAAATTCAATATAATTTTTTTCTGCATCTAGCTCTGAAAAAATATTTTAGCTTCTAGCAGTGTGTGGGACTTTTTCTATTAGTCCATCCATACAGACCTCCATCAGGTTGCAAATTCAATATAATTTTTTTCTGCATCTAGCTCTGAAAAAATATTTTGGCTTCAAGCAGTGTGTGGTACTTGTTCTATTAGTCCATCTATACTGACCTACATCAGGTTGCAAATTCAATATAATTTTTTTCTGCATGTAGCTCTGAAAAAATATTTCGGCTTCTAGCAGTGTGTGGGACTTGTTCTATAAGTCCATCTATACTGACCTCCATCAGGTTGCAAATTCAATATAATTTTTTTCTGAATCTAGCTCTGAAAAAATACTTCGGCTTCTAGCAGTGTGTGGGAATTGTTCTATTAGTCCATCTATACTGACCTCCATCAGGTTGCAAATTCAATAAATTTTTTTCTGCATCGAGCTCTGAAAAAATATTTCCGCTTCTAGCAGTGTGTGGGACTTGTTCTATTAGTCCATCTATACTGACCTCCATCAGGTTGCAAATTCAATATAATTTTTTTCTGCATCTAGCTCTGAAAAAATATTTTAGCTTCTAGCAGTGTGTGGGACTTGTTCTATTAGTCCATCTATACTGACCTCCATCAGGTTGAAAATTCAATATCATTTTTTTCTGCATCGAGCTCTGAAAAAATATTTCAGCTTCTAGCAGTGTGTGGGACTTGTTCTATTAGTCCATCTATACTGACCTCCATCAGGTTGCAAATTCAATATAATTTTTTTCTGCATCTAGCTCTGAAAAAATATTTTAGCTTCTAGCAGTGTGTGGGACTTGTTCTATTAGTAGATCCATACAGACGTCCATCAGGTTGCAAATTCAATATAATTTTTCTCTGCATCGAGCTCTGAAAAAATATTTCAGCTTCTAGTAGTGTGTGGGACTTGTACTATTCGTCCATCTATACTGACCTCCATCAGGTTGCAAATTCAATATAATTTTTCTCTGCATCGAGCTCTGAAAAAATATTTCAGCTTCTAGCAGTGTGTGGGACTTGTTCTATTAGTCCATCTATACTGACCTCCATCAGGTTGCAAATTCAATATAATTTTTTTCTGCATCTAGCTCTGAAAAAATATTTTAGCTTCTAGCAGTGTGTGGGACTTGTTCTATTAGTAGATCCATACAGACGTCCATCAGGTTGCAAATTCAATATAATTTTTCTCTGCATCGAGCTCTGAAAAAATATTTCAGCTTCTAGTAGTGTGTGGGACTTGTTCTATTCGTCCATCTATACTGACCTCCATCAGGTTGCAAATTCAATATAATTTTTCTCTGCATCGAGCTCTGAAAAAATATTTCAGCTTCTAGGAGTGTGTGGGACTTGTTCTATTAGTCCATCTATACTGACCTACATCAGGTTGCAAATTCAATATAATTTTTTTCTGCATCGACCTCTGAAAAAATATTTCAGCTTCTAGCAGTGTGTGGGACTTGTTCTATTAGTCCATCTATACTGACCTCCATCAGGTTGCAAATTCAATATAATTTTTTTCTGCATCGAGCTCTGAAAAAATATTTCGGCTTCTAGCAGCGTGTGGGACTTTTTCTATAAGTCCATCTATACTGACCTCCATCAGGTTGCAAATTCAATATAATTTTTTTCTGCATCTAGCTCTGAAAAAATATTTTAGCTTCTAGCAGTGTGTGGGACTTGTTCTATTAGTCCATCCATACAGACCTCCATCAGGTTGCAAATTCAATATAATTTTTTTCTGCATCTAGCTCTGAAAAAATATTTTGGCTTCAAGCAGTGTGTGGTACTTGTTCTATTAGTCCATCTATACTGACCTACATCAGGTTGCAAATTCAATATAATTTTTTTCTGCATGTAGCTCTGAAAAAATATTTCGGCTTCTAGCAGTGTGTGGGACTTGTTCTATAAGTCCATCTATACTGACCTCCATCAGGTTGCAAATTCAATATAATTTTTTTCTGAATCTAGCTCTGAAAAAATACTTCGGCTTCTAGCAGTGTGTGGGAATTGTTCTATTAGTCCATCTATACTGACCTCCATCTGGTTGCAAATTCAATAAATTTTTTTCTGCATCGAGCTCTGAAAAAATATTTCCGCTTCTAGCAGTGTGTGGGACTTGTTCTATTAGTCCATCTATACTGACCTCCATCAGGTTGCAAATTCAATATAATTTTTTTCTGCATCTAGCTCTGAAAAAATATTTTAGCTTCTAGCAGTGTGTGGGACTTGTTCTATTAGTAGATCCATACAGACGTCCATCAGGTTGCAAATTCAATATAATTTTTCTCTGCATCGAGCTCTGAAAAAATATTTCAGCTTCTAGTAGTGTGTGGGACTTGTTCTATTCGTCCATCTATACTGACCTCCGTCAGGTTGCAAATTCAATATAATTTTTTTCTGCATCGAGCTCTGAAAAAATACTTCGGCTTCTAGCAGTGTGTGGGAATTGTTCTATTAGTCCATCCATACTGACCTCCATCAGGTTGCAAATTCAATATAATTTTTTTCTGCATCGAGCTCTGAAAAAATATTTCAGCTTCTAGCAGTGTGTGGGACTTGTTCTATTAGTCTATCTATACTGACCTCCATCAGGTGGAAAATTAAATATAATTTTTTTCTGCATCGAGCTCTGAAAAAATATTTCAGCTTCTAGCAGTGTGTGGGACTTGTTCTATTAGTCCATCTATACTGACCTCCATCAGGTTGCAAATTCAATATAATTTTTTTCTGCATCTAGCTCTGAAAAAATATTTTAGCTTCCAGCAGTGTGTGGGACTTGTTCTATTAGTCCATCCATACAGACCTCCATCAGGTTGCAAATTCAATATAATTTTTTTCTGCATCTAGCTCTGAAAAAATATTTCGGATTCAAGCAGTGTGTGGTACTTGTTCTATTCGTCCATCTATACTGACCTACATCAGGTTGCAAATTCAAAATAATTTTTTTCTGCATTTAGCTCTGAAAAAATATTTCGGTTTCTAGCAGTGTGTGGGACTTGTTCTTTTAGTCCATGCACACTGACATCCATCAGGTTGCAAATTCAATATAATTTTTTTCTGCATCGAGCTCTGTAAAAATATTTCAGCTTCTAGCAGTGTGTGGGACTTGTTCTATTAGTCCATCTATACTGACCTCCATCAGGTTGAAAATTCAATATAATTTTTTTCTGCATCTAGCTCTGAAAAAATATTTCGGATTCAAGCAGTGTGTGGTACTTGTTCTATTCGTCCATCTATACTGACCTACATCAGGTTGCAAATTCAAAATAATTTTTTTCTGCATTTAGCTCTGAAAAAATATTTCGGTTTCTAGCAGTGTGTGGGACTTGTTCTTTTAGTCCATGCACACTGACATCCATCAGGTTGCAAATTCAATATAATTTTTTTCTGCATCGAGCTCTGTAAAAATATTTCAGCTTCTAGCAGTGTGTGGGACTTGTTCTATTAGTCCATCTATACTGACCTCCATCAGGTTGAAAATTCAATATAATTTTTTTCTGCATCGAGCTCTGAAAAAATATTTCAGTTTCTAGCAGTGTGTGGGACTTGTTCTATTTGTCCATCTATAATGACCTCCATCAGGTTGCAAATTCAATATAATTTTTTTCTGCATCTAGCTTTGAAAAAATATTTCGGCTTCTAGCAGTGTGTGGGACTTGTTCTATTTGTCCATCTATACTGACCTCCATCAGGTTGCAAATTCAATATAATTTTTTTCTCCATCTAGCTCTGAAAAAATATTTCAGCTTCTAGCAGTGTGTGGGACTTGTTCTATTAGTCCATTCATACTGACATCCATCAGGTTGCAAATTCAATATAATTTTTTTCTGCATCGAGCTCTGAAAAAATATTTCAGCTTCTAGCAGTGTGTGGGACTTGTTCTATTAGTCCATCTATACTGACCTCCATCAGGTTGCAAATTCAATATAATTTTTTTCTGCATCGAGCTCTGAAAAAATATTTCAGCTTCTAGCAGTGTGTGGGACTTGTTCTATTAGTCCATCTATACTGACCTCCATCAGGATGCAAATTCAATATAATTTTTTTCTGCATCGAGCTCTGAAAAAATATTTCAGCTTCTAGCAGTGTGTGGGACTTGTTCGATTCATCCATCTATAATGACCTCCATCAGGTTGCAAATTCAATATAATTTTTTTCTGCATCTAGCTTTGAAAAAATATTTCGGCTTCTAGCAGTGTGTGGGACTTGTTCTATTTGTCCATCTATACTGACCTCCATCAGGTTGCAAATTCAATATAATTTTTTTCTGCATCGAGCTCTGAAAAAATATTTCAGCTTCTAGCAGTGGGAGGGACTTGTTCTATTAGTCCATCTATACTGACCTCCATCAGGTTGCAAATTCAATATAATTTTTTTTTGCATCGAGCTCTGAAAAAATATTTCAGCTTCTAGCAGTGTGTGGGACTTGTTCTATTAGTCCATCTATACTGACCTCCATCAGGTTGCAAATTCAATATAATTTTTTTCTGCATCGAGCTCTGAAAAAATATTTCAGTTTCTAGCAGTGTGTGGGACTTGTTCTATTCGTCCATTTATAATGACCTCCATCAGGTTGCAAATTCAATATAATTTTTTTCTGCATCTAGCTTTGAAAAAATATTTCGGCTTCTAGCAGTGTGTGGGACTTGTTCTATTTGTCCATCTATACTGACCTCCATCAGGTTGCAAATTCAATATAATTTTTTTCTCCATCTAGCTCTGAAAAAATATTTCAGCTTCTAGCAGTGTGTGGGACTTGTTCTATTAGTCCATTCATACTGACATCCATCAGGTTGCAAATTCAATATAATTTTTTTCTGCATCGAGCTCTGAAAAAATATTTCAGCTTCTAGCAGTGTGTGGGACTTGTTCTATTAGTCCATCTATACTGACCTCCATCAGGTTGCAAATTCAATATAATTTTTTTCTGCATCGAGCTCTGAAAAAATATTTCAGCTTCTAGCAGTGTGTGGGACTTGTTCTATTAGTCCATCTATACTGACCTCCATCAGGTTGCAAATTCAACATAATTTTTTTCTGCATCGAGCTCTGAAAAAATATTTCAGCTTCTAGCAGTGTGTGGGACTTGTTCTATTAGTCCATCTATACTGACCTCCATCAGGTTGCAAATTCAATATAATTTTTTTCTGCATCGAGCTCTGAAAAAATATTTCAGCTTCTAGCAGTGTGTGGGACTTGTTCTATTCGTCCATCTATACTGACCTCCATCAGGTTGCAAATTCAATATAATTTTTTTCTGCATCTAGCTCTGAAAAAATATTTCAGCTTCTAGCAGTGGGAGCGACTTGTTCTATCAGTCCATCTATACTGACCTCCATCAGGCTGCAAATTCAATATAATTTTTTTCTGCATCGAGCTCTGAAAAAATATTTCAGTTTCTAGCAGTGTGTGGGACTTGTTCTATTAGTCCATCTATACTGACCTCCATCAGGTTGAAAATTCAATATAATTTTTTACTGCATCGAGCTCTGAAAAAATATTTCGGCTTCTAGCAGTATGTGGGACTTGTTCTATTAGTCCATCTATACTGACCTCCAGCAGGTTGCAAATTCAATACAATTTTTTTCTGCATCTAGCTCTAAAAAAATATTTTGGCTTCTAGCAGTGTGTGGGACTTGTTCTATTAGTCCATCTATACTGACTTCCATCAGATTGCAAATTCAATATAACTTTTTTCTGCATCTAGCTCTAAAAAAATATTTCGGCATCTAGCAGTGTGTGGGAATTGTTCTATTAGTCCATCTATACTGACTTCCATCAGGTTGCAAATTCAATATAATTTTTTTCTGCATCTAGCTCCGAAAAAATATTTTGGCTTCTAGCAGAGTGTGGGACTTGTTCTATTAGTCCATCTATACTGACCTCCATCAGGTTGCAAATTCAATATAATTTTTTTCTGCATCTAGCTTTGAAAAAATATTTCGGCTTCTAGCAGTGTGTGGGACTTGTTCTATTAGTCCATCTATACTGACCTCCATCAGGTTGAAAATTCAATATAATTTTTTACTGCATCGAGCTCTGAAAAAATATTTCGGCTTCTAGCAGTGTGTGGGACTTGTTCTATTAGTCCATCTATACTGACCTCCAGCAGGTTGCAAATTCAATATTATTTTTTTCTGCATCGAGCTCTGAAAAAAAATTTCACCTTCTAGCAGTGTGTGGGACTTGTTGTATTAGTCCATCTATACTGACCTCCATCAGGTTGCAAATTCAATATAATTTTTTTCTGCATCGAGCTCTGAAAAAATATTTCAGCTTCTAGCAGCGTGTGGGACTTGTTCTATTAGTCCATCCATACAGACCTCTATCAGGTTGCAAATTCAATATAATTTTTTTCTGCATCTAGCTCTGAAAAAATATTTCGGCTTCAAGCAGTGTGTGGTACTTGTTCTATTAGTCCATCTATACTGACCTACATCAGGTTGCAAATTCAATATAATTTTTTTCTGGATCTAGCTCTGAAACATATTTCGTCTTCTAGCAGTGTGTGGGACTTGTTCTATTAGTCCATCTATACTGACATCCATCAGGATGCAAATTCAATATCCTTTTTTGCTGCATCGAGCTCTGAAAAAATATTTTAGCTTCTAGCAGTGTGTGGGACTTGTTCTATTAGTCCATCTATACTGACCTCCATCAGGTTGCAAATTCAATATAATTTTTTTCTGCATCTAGCTCTGAAAAAATACTTCGGCTTCTAGCAGTGTTTGGGAATTGTTCTATTAGTCCATCTATACTGACCTCCATCAGGTTGCAAATTCAATATAATTTTTTTCTGCATCGAGCTCTGAAAAAATATTTCCGCTTCTAGCAGTGTGTGGGACTTGTTCTATTAGTCCATCTATACTGACCTCCATCAGGTTGAAAATTCAATATCATTTTTTTCTGCATCGAGCTCTGAAAAAATATTTCAGCTTCTAGCAGTGTGTGGGACTTGTTCTATTAGTCCATCTATACTGACCTCCATCAGGCTGCAAATTCAATATAATTTTTTTCTGCATCTAGCTCTGAAAAAATATTTTAGCTTCTAGCAGTGTGTGGGACTTGTTCTATTAGTCCATCCATACAGACGTCCATCAGGTTGCAAATTCAATATAATTTTTCTCTGCATCGAGCTCTGAAAAAATATTTCAGCTTCTAGTAGTGTGTGGGACTTGTTCTATTCGTCCATCTATACTGACCTCCGTCAGGTTGCAAATTCAATATAATTTTTTTCTCCATCGAGCTCTGAAAAAATATTTCGGCTTCTTGCAGTGTGTGGGACTTGTTCTATAAGTCCATCTATACTGACCTCCATCAGATTGCAAATTCAATATAATTTTTTTCTGCATCTAGCTCTGAAAAAATACTTCGGCTTCTAGCAGTGTGTGGGAATTGTTCTATTAGTCCATCTATACTGACCTCCATCAGGTTGCAAATTCAATATAATTTTTTTCTGCATCGAGCTCTGAAAAAATATTTCAGCTTCTAGCAGTGTGTGGGACTTGTTCTATTAGTCTATCTATACTGACCTCCATCAGGTGGAAAATTCAATATCATTTTTTTCTGCATCGAGCTCTGAAAAAATATTTCAGCTTCTAGCAGTGTGTGGGACTTGTTCTATTAGTCCATCTATACTGACCTCCATCAGGTTGCAAATTCAATATAATTTTTTTCTGCATCTAGCTCTGAAAAAATATTTTAGCTTCTAGCAGTGTGTGGGACTTGTTCTATTAGTCTATCCATACAGACCTCCATCAGGTTGCAAATTCAATATAATTATTTTCTGCATCTAGCTCTATAAAAATATTTCGGCTTCAAGCAGTGTGTTGTACTTGTTCTATTAGTCCATCTATACTGACCTACATCAGGTTGCAAATTCAATATAATTTTTTCTGCATTTAGCTCTGAAAAAATATTTCGGCTTCTAGCAGTGTGTGGGACTTGTTCTATTAGTCCATGCACACTGACATCCATCAGGTTGCAAATTCAATATAATTTTTTTCTGCATCGAGCTCTGTAAAAATATTTCAGCTTCTAGCAGTGTGTGGGACTTGTTCTATTAGTCCATCTATACTGACCTCCATCAGGTTGCAAATTCAATATAATTTTTTTCTGCATCGAGCTCTGAAAAAATATTTCAGCTTCTAGCAGTGTGTGGGACTTGTTCTATTAGTCCATCTATACTGACCTCCATCAGGTTGCAAATTCAATATAATTTTTTTCTGCATCGAGCTCTGAAAAAATATTTCAGTTTCTAGCAGTGTGTGGGACTTGTTCTATTCGTCCATCTATAATGACCTCCATCAGGTTGCAAATTCAATATAATTTTTTTCTGCATCTAGCTTTGAAAAAATATTTCGGCTTCTAGCAGTGTGTGGGACGTGTTCTATTTGTCAATCTATACTGACCTCCATCAGGTTGCAAATTCAATATAATTTTTTTCTCCATCTAGCTCTGAAAAAATATTTCAGCTTCTAGCAGTGTGTAAGACTTGTTCTACTAGTCCATTCATACTGACATCCATCAGGTTGCAAATTCAATATAATTTTTTTCTGCATCGAGCTCTGAAAAAATATTTCAGCTTCTAGCAGTGTGTGGGACTTGTTCTATTAGTCCATCTATACTGACCTCCATCAGGTTGCAAATTCAATATAATTTTTTTCTGCATCGAGCTCTGAAAAAATATTTCAGCTTCTAGCAGTGTGTGGGACTTGTTCTATTAGACCATCTATACTGACCTCCATCAGGTTGCAAATTCAATATAATTTTTTTCTGCATCTAGCTTTGAAAAAATATTTCGGCTTCTAGCAGTGTGTGGGACTTGTTCTATTTGTCCATCTATACTGACCTCCATCAGGTTGCAAATTCAATATAATTTTTTTCTGCATCGAGCTCTGAAAAAATATTTCAGCTTCTAGCAGTGTGTGGGACTTGTTCTATTAGTCCATCTATACTGACCTCCATCAGGTTGAAAATTCAATATAATTTTTTACTGCATCGAGCTCTGAAAAAATATTTCGGCTTCTAGCAGTATGTGAGACTTGTTCTATTAGTCCATCTATACTGACCTCCAGCAGGTTGCAAATTCAATACAATTTTTTTCTTCATCTAGCTCTAAAAAAATATTTTGGCTTCTAGCCGTGTGTGGGACATGTTCTATTAGTCCATCTATACTGACCTCCATCAGATTGCAAATTCAATATAACTTTTTTCTGCTCTAGCTCTGAAAAAATATTTCGGCATCTAGCAGTGTGTGGGAATTGTTCTATTAGTCCATCTATACTGACTTCCATCAGCTTGCAAATTCAATATAATTTTTTTCTGCATCTAGCTCTGAAAAAATATTTCGGCTTCTAGCAGAGTGTGGGACTTGTTCTATTAGTCCATCTATACTGACCTCCATCAGGTTGCAAATTCAATATAATTTTTTTCTGCATCTAGCTTTGAAAAAATATTTTGGCTTCTAGCAGTGTGTGGGACTTGTTCTATTAGTCCATCTATACTGACCTCTATCAGGTTGAAAATTCAATATAATTTTTTACTGCATCGAGCTCTGAAAAAATATTTCGGCTTCTAGCAGTGTGTGGGACTTGTTCTATTAGTCCATCTATACTGACCTCCAGCAGGTTGCAAATTCAATATTATTTTTTTCTGCATCGAGCTCTGAAAAAATATTTCAGCTTCTAGCAGTGTGTGGGATTTGTTGTATTAGTCCATCTATACTGACCTCCATCAGGTTGCAAATTCAATATAATTTTTTTCTGCATCGAGCTCTGAAAAAATATTTCAGCTTCTAGCAGTGTGTGGGACTTGTTCTATTCGTCCATCTATACTGACCTCCATCAGGTTGCAAATTCAATATAATTTTTTTCTGCATCTAGCTCTGAAAAAATATTTCAGCTTCTAGCAGTGTGTGGGACTTGTTCTATTAGTCTATCCATACAGACCTCCATCAGGTTGCAAATTCAATATCATTTTTTTCTGCATCTAGCTCTGAAAAAATATTTCGGCTTCAAGCAGTGTGTGGTACTTGTTCTATTAGTCCATCTACACTGACCTACATCAGTTGCAAATTCAATATAATTTTTTTCTGCATCTAGCTCTGAAAAATATTTCGGCTTCTAGTAGTGTGTGGGACTTGTTCTATTAGTCCATCCATACTGACATCCGTCAGGATGCAAATTCAATATCGTTTTTTGCTGCATCGAGCTCTGAAAAAATATTTCAGCTTCTAGCAGTGTGTGGGACTTGTTCTATTAGTCCATCTATACTGACCTCCATCAGGTTGCAAATTCAATATAATTTTTTTCTGCATCGAGCTCTGAAAAAATATTTCAGCTTCTAGCAGTGTGTGGGACTTGTTCTATTAGTCCATCTATACTGACCTCCATCAGTTTGGAAATTCAATATAATTTTTTTCTGCATCTAGCTCTGAAAAAATATTTCGGCTTCTAGCATTGTGTGGGACTTGTTCTATTAGTCCATCTATACTGACCTCCATCAGGTTGCAAATTCAATATAATTTTTTTCTGCATCGAGCTCTGAAAAAATATTTCAGCTTCTAGCAGTGTGTGGGACTTGTTCTATTCGTCCATCTATACTGACCTCCATCAGGTTGCAAATTCAATATAATTTTTTTCTGCATCTAGATTTGAAAAAATATTTTGGCTTCTAGCAGTGTGTGGGACTTGTTCTATTAGTCCATCTATACTGACCTCCATCAGGTTGCAAATTGAATATAATTTTTTTCTGCATCGAGCTCTGAAAAAATATTTCAGCTTCTAGCAGTGTGTGGGACTTGTTCTATTAATCAATCTATACTGACCTCCATCAGGTTGCAAATTCAATATAATTTTTTTCTGCATCTAGCTCTAAAAAAATATTTTGGCTTCTAGCAGTGTGTGGGACTTGTTCTATTAGTCCATCTATACTGACCTCCATCAGGTTGCAAATTCAATATAATTTTTTTCTGCATCGAGCTCTGAAAAAATATTTCAGCTTCTAGCAGTGTGTGGGACTTGTTCTATTAGTCCATCTATACTGACCTCCATAAGATTGCAAATTCAATATAACTTTTTCCTGCATCTAGCTCTGAAAAAATATTTCGGCATCTAGCAGTGTGTGGGAATTGTTCTATTAGTCCATCTATACTGACTTCCATCAGGTTGCAAATTCAATATAAGTTTTTTTTGCATCTAGCTCTGAAAAAATATTTCGGCTTCTAGCAGAGTGTGGGACTTGTTCTATTATTCCATCTATACTGACCTCCATTTGGTTGCAGATTCAATATAATTTTTTTCTGCATCTAGCTTTGAAAAAATATTTCGGCTTCTAGCAGTGTGTGGGACTTGTTCTATTAGTCCATCTATACTGACCTCCATCAGGTTGCAAATTCAATATAATTTTTTTCTGCATCTAGCTCTGAAAAAATATTTCAGCTTCTAGCAGAGGGTGGGACTTGTTCTATTAGTCCATCTATTCTGACCTCCATCAGGTTGCAAATTCAATATAATTTTTTTCTGCATCGAGCTCTGAAAAAATATTTCAGCCTCTAGCAGTGTGTGGGACTTGTTGTATTATTCCATCTGTACTGACCTCCATCAGGTTGAAAATTCAATATAATTTTTTACTGCATCGAGCTCTTAAAAAAATATTTTGGCTTCTAGCAGTGTGTGGGACTTATTCTATTAGTCAATCTATACTGACCTCCAGCAGGTTGCAAATTCAATATAATTTTTATCTGCATCTAGCTCTAAAAAAATATTTTGGCTTCTAGCAGTGTGTGGGACTTGTTCTATTAGTCCATCTATGCTGACCTCCATCAGGTTGCAAATTCAATATAATTTTTTTCTGCATCGAGCTCTGAAAAAATATTTCAGCTTCTAGCAGTGTGTGGGACTTGTTCTATTAGTCCATCTATACTGACCTCCATCAGATTGCAAATTCAATATAACTTTTTTCTGCATCTAGCTCTGAAAAAATATTTTGGCATCTAGCAGTGTGTGGGAATTGTTCTATTAGTCCATATATACTGACTTCCATCAGGTTGCAAATTCAATATAATTTTTTTCTGCATCTAGCTCTGAAAAAATATTTCGGCTTCTAGCAGAGTGTGGGACTTGATCTATTAGTCCATCTATACTGACCTCCATCAGGTTGCAAATTCAATATAATTTTTTTCAGCATCGAGCTCTGAAAAAATATTTCAGCTCCTAGCAGTGTGTGGGACTCGTTCTATTAGTCCATCTATACTGACCTCCATCAGGTTGCAAATTCAATATAATTTTTTTCTGCATCGAGCTCTGAAAAAATATTTCAGCTTCTAGCAGTGTGTGGGACTTGTTCTATTAGTCCATCTATACTGACCTCCATCAGGTTGGAAATTCAATATAATTTTTTTCTGCATCTAGCTCTGAAAAAATATTTCGGCTTCTAGTAGTGTGTGGGACTTGTTCTATTAGTCCATCTATACTGACCTCCATCAGGTTGCAAAATCAATATAAAGTTTTTCTGCATCGAGCTCTGAAAAAATATTTCAGCTTCTAGCAGTGTGTGGGACTTGTTCTATTAGTCCATCTATACTGACCTCCATCAGGTTGAAAATTCAATATAACTTTTTTCTGCATCTAGCTCTGAAAAAATATTTCGGCTTCTAGCAGTGTGTGGGACTTGTTCTATAAGTCCATCTATACTGACTTCCTTCAGGTTGCAAATTCAATATAATTTTTTTCTGCATCTAGCTCTGAAAAAATATTTTGGCTTCTACCAGAGTGTGGGACTTGTTCTATTAGTCCACCTATACTGACTTCCATCAGATTGCAAATTCAATATAATTTTTTTCTGCATCTAGCTGTGAAAAAATATTTTGGCTTCCAGCAGTGTGTGGGACTTGTTCTATTAGTCCATCTATACTGACCTCCATCAGGATGCAAATTCAATATAATTTTTTCTGCATCAAGCTCTGAAAAAATATTTCAGCTTCTAGCAGTGGGTGGTACTTGTTCTATTAGTCCATCTATACTGACCTCCATCAGGTTGCAAATTCAATATAATTTTTTTCTGCATCGAGCTCTGAAAAAATATTTCAGCTTCTAGCAGTGTGTGGGATTTGTTCTATTAGTCCATCTATACTGACCTCCATCAGGTTGAAAATTCAATATAATTTTTTACTGCATCGAGCTCTGAAAAAATATTTCGGCTTCTAGCAGTGTGTGGGACTTGTTCTATTAGTCCATCTATACTGACCTCCAGCAGGTTGCAAATTCAATATAATTTTTTTCTGCATCTAGCTCTAAAAAAATATTTTGGCTTCTAGCAGTGTGTGGGACTTGTTCTATTAGTCCATCTATACTGACCTCTATCAGGTTGCAAATTCAATATAATTTTTTTCTGCATCGAGCTCTGAAAAAATATTTCAGCTTCTAGCAGTTTGTGGGACTTGTTCTATTAGTCCATCTATACTGACCTCCATCAGATTGCAAATTCAATATAACTTATTTCTGCATCTAGCTCTGAAAAAATATTTCGGCATCTAGCAGTGTGTGGGAATTGTTCTATTAGTCCATCTATACTGACTTCCATCAGGTTGCAAATTCAATATAATTTTTTTCTGCATCTAGCTCTGAAAAAATATTTCGACTTCTAGCATAGTGTGGGACTTGTTCTATTAGTCCATCTATACTGACCTCCATCAGGATGCAAATTCAATATAATTTTTTTCAGCATCGAGCTCTGAAAAATTATTTCAGCTCCTAGCAGTGTGTGGGACTTGTTCTATTAGTCCATCTATACTGACCTCCATCAGGTTGCAAATTCAATATAATATTTTTCAGCATCGAGCTCTGAAAAAATATTTCAGCTTCTAGCAGTGTTTGAGACTTGTACTATTAGTCCATCTGTACTGACCTCCATCAGTTTGCAAATTCAATATAATTTTTTTCTGCATCGAGCTCTGAAAAAATATTTCAGCTTCTAGCAGTGTGTGGGACATGTTCTATTCATACATCTATACTGACCTCCATCAGGTTGCAAATTCAATATAATTTTTTTCTGCATCTAGCTCTGCAAAAATATTTCGGCTTCTAGCAGTATGTAGGAATTGTTCTATTAGTCCATCTATACTGACCTCCATCAGGTTGCAAATTCAATATAATTTTTTTCTGCATCTAGCTCTGAAAACATTTTGGCTTCTAGCAGTGTGTGGGACATGTTCTATTAGTCCATCTATACTGACCTCCATCAGGTTGCAAATTCAATATAATTTTTTTCTGCATCGAGGTCTGAAAAAATATTTCAGCTTCTAGCAGTGTGTGGGACTTGTTCTATTAATCCATCCATACAGACCTCCATCAGTTTGCAAATTCAACATAATTTTTTTCTGCATCTAGCTCTGAAAAAATATTTCGGCTTCTAGCAGTGTGTGGTACTTGTTCTATTAGTCCATCTATACTGACCTCCATCAGGATGCAAATTCAATATAATTTTTTTCAGCATCGAGCTGTGAAAAATTATTTCAGCTCCTAGCAGTGTGTGGGACTTGTTCTATTAGTCCATCTATACTGACCTCCATCAGGTTGCAAATTCAATATAATATTTTTCAGCATCGAGCTCGGAAAAAATGTTTCAGCTTCTAGCAGTGTGTGAGACTTGTTCTATTAGTCCATCTATACTGACCTCCATCAGTTTGCAAATTCAATATAATTTTTTTCTGCATCGAGCTCTGAAAAAATATTTCAGCTTCTAGCAGTGTGTGGGACATGTTCTATTCATACATCTATACTGACCTCCATCAGCTTGCAAATTCAATATAATTTTTTTCTGCATCTAGCTCTGAAAAAATATTTCGGCTTCTAGCAGTGTGTAGGAATTGTTCTATTAGTCCATCTATACTGACCTCCATCAGGTTGCAAATACAATATAATTTTTTTCTGCATCTAGCTCTGAAAACATTTTGGCTTCTAGCAGTGTGTGGGACTTGTTCTATTAGTCCATCTATACTGACCTCCATCAGGTTGCAAATTCAATATAATTTTTTTCTGCATCGAGGTCTGAAAAAATATTTCAGTTTCTAGCAGTGTGTGGGACTTGTTCTATTAATCCATCCATACAGACCTCCATCAGGTTGCAAATTCAATATAATTTTTTTCTACATCGAGCTCTGAAAAAATATTTCAGCTTCTAGCAGTGTGTGGGACTTCTTCTATTAGTCCATTTATACTGACCTCCATCAGGTTGCAAATTCAATATAATCTTTTTATGCATCGAACTCTGAAAAAATATTTCAGATTCTAGCAGTGTGTGGGACTTGTTCTATTAGTCCATCTATACTGACCTCCATCAGATTGCAAATTCAATATAATTTTTTTCTTCATCTAGCTCTGGAAAAATATTTCAGCTTCTAGCAGTTTGTGGGACTTGTTCTATTAGTCCATCTATACTGACCTCCATCAGGTTGCAAATTCAATATAATTTTTTTCTGCATCTAGCTCTGAAAAAATATTTTAGCTTCTAGCAGTGTGTGGGACTTGTTCTATTAGTCCATCCATACAGACCTCCATCAGGTTGCAAATTCAATATAATTTTTTTCTGCATCTAGCTCTGAAAAAATATTTTGGCTTCAAGCAGTGTGTGGTACTTGTTCTATTAGTCCATCTATACTGACCTACATCAGGTTGCAAATTCAATATAATTTTTTTCTGCATCTAGCTCTGAAAAAATATTTTGGCTTTTAGCTGTGTGTGGAACTTGTTCTATTAGTCCATCCATACTGACATCCATCAGGCTGCAAATTCAATATCATTTTTTTCTGCATTGAGCTCTGAAAAAATATTTCAGCTTCTAGCAGTGTGTGGGACTTGTTCTATTAGTTTATCTATACTGACCTCCATCAGGTTGCAAAATCAATATAAATTTTTTCTGCATCGAGCTCTGAAAAAATATTTCAGCTTCTAGCAGTGTGTGGGACTTGTTCTATTAGTCCATCTATACTGACCTCCATCAGGTTGCAAATTCAATATAACTTTTTTTCTGCATCTAGCTCTGAAAAAATATTTCGGCTTCTAGCAGTGTGTGGGACTTGTTCTATTAGTCCATCTATACTGACTTCCATCAGGTTGCAAATTCAATATAATTTTTTTCTGCATCTAGCTTTAAAAAAATATTTCGGCTTCTAGCAGAGTGTGGGACTTGTTCTATTAGTTCATCTATACTGACCTCCATCAGGTTGCAAATTCAATATAATTTTTTTCTGCATCTAGCTTTGAAAAAATATTTTGGCTTCTAGCAGTGTGTGGGACTTGTTCTATTAGTCCATCTATACTGACCTCCATCAGGTTGCAAATTCAATATAATTTTTTTCTGCATCGAGCTCTGAAAAAATATTTCAGCTTCTAGCAGTGTGTGGGACTTGTTCTATTAGTCCATCTATACTGACCTCCATCAGATTGCAAATTCAATATAACTTTTTTCTGCATCTAGCTCTGAAAAAATATTTCAGCTTCTAGCAGTGTGTGGGACTTGTTCTATTAGTCCATCTATACTGACCTCCATCAGGTTGCAAATTCAATATAATTTTTTTCTGCATCGAGCTCTGATAAAATATTTCAGCTTCTAGTAGTGTGTTGGACTTGTTCTATTAGTCCTTCTATACTGACCTCCATCAGGTTGGAAATTCAATATGAATTTTTTTCTGCATCTAGCTCTGAAAAAATATTTCGGCTTCTAGCAGTGTGTGGTACTTGTTCTATTAGTCCATCTATACTGACCTCCATCAGGTTGCAAAATCAATATAAATTTTTTCTGCATCGAGCTCTGAAAAAATATTTCAGCTTATAGCAGTGTGTGGGACTGGTTCTATTAGTCCATCTATACTGACCTCCATCAGGTTGCAAATTCAATAGAACTTTTTTTCTGCATCTAGCTCTGAAAAAATATTTCGGCTTCTAGCAGTGTGTGGGACTTGTTCTATTAGTCCATTTATACTGACTTCCATCAGGTTGCAAATTCAATATAATTTTTTTCTGCATCTAGCTTTAAAAAAATATTTCGGCTTCTAGCAGAGTGTGGGACTTGTTCTATTAGTTCATCTATACTGACCTCCATCAGGTTGCAAATTCAATATAATTTTTTTCTGCATCTAGCTTTGAAAAAATATTTTGGCTTCTAGCAGTGTGTGGGACTTGTTCTATTAGTCCATCTATACTGACCTCCATCAGGTTGCAAATTCAATATAATTTTTTTCTGCATCGAGCTCTGAAAAAATATTTCAGCTTCTAGCAGTGTGTGGGACTTGTTCTATTAGTCCATCTATACTGACCTCCATCAGCTTGCAAATTCAATATAATTTTTTTCTGCATCTAGCTCTGAAAAACATTTTGTCTTCTAGCAGTGTGTGGGACTTGTTCTATTAGTCCATCTATACTGACCTCCATCAGGTTGCAAATTCAATATAATTTTTTTCTGCATCGAGCTCTTAAAAAATATTTCAGCTTCTAGCAGTGTGTGGGACTTGTTCTATTAATCCATCCATACTGACCTCCATCAGGTTGCAAATTCAATATAATTTTTTTCTGCATCTAGCTCTGAATTTTTTTTTCGGCTTCTAGCAGTGTGTGGGACTTGTTCTATAAGTCCATCTATACTGACCTCCATCAGGTTGCAAATTCAATATAATTTTTTTCTGCATCGAGCTCTGAAAAAATATTTCAGCTTCTAGCAGTGTGTGGGACTTGTTCTATTAGTCTATCTATACTGACCTCCATCAGGTTGCAAAGTCAATCTATTTTTTTTCTGCATCGAGCTCTGAAAAAAAATGTCGGCTTCTATCAGTGTGTGGGACTTGTTCTATTTGTCCATCTATAGTGACTAGAGATGAGTGTTGTTCTACTCGAACTGTTCGCCAATCTCAAATTCGAGCTGTTTTGGGCGGTGTTCGAGCCGTTCGGCGAACACGAACAATTTGAGAAAAATTCGGCTGTTCGAGGTTATGTTCGATAACTGTTCATGCACCAAAATCATAACTGGATTTTTTCTCAGTAATGATGAAAATTAATGTTAATATGCAGTGTGAGTGTACAGCGGGGTGGGGGGAGGGGCAGGGGATGGATCTCTGCAGGAACAATGAATATCTCCATTTTTTTTTCTCTTTCCCGCATTTACAGTGGGGAGGTGCAATCTGTCAGCCTATCAGCAGCGCACACACGGAGCGAAGTGCTTTTTTTCACACAAGCAAGGGCATGTGTCATTGGCAGTGTATGTCACATGTCCTTTCCCTATAAGACCAAGCCATTTTCCCCGTCGCCACCATTTTCTCACTGCTGCAGCTGCCTGTTAGACGGCACCGCTGTTGCTGTGTGCGCTATACCTTGTTAATTTCAAGCCAATTTTCGCACAAATCTACAGATAGCTTGGGAGTAGGGAATAGTTGTGATTGCAGTCCTTTTAAGGACTAGGTTACAGCATTTCCTATGACTTTTATCAGGCAGGTCTGTGCTCTTAAATAGATAGGTTGTGGGAGTAAAGACTAATTGTAATTGGAGTCCTTTTCAGGACTAGGTTACATCAGTTCCTATCAGTTTTTGCCAGGCAGGTCTGTGCCAGTGCTGTGCAAGTTTTTTTCACAGCATTTGGCTGAATCTAGCAAAGCTAATCCTTTTTGGCCTATTGCAGAGTGTGTTAGTCAGTGGAGTAGCCTATCTGTGTTGCAAGATATACCACATGTGTATAGAATACCAATTTTTTTACTGCACCTAGTGAAGTAAAATCTTTTGGGCATAGCATCATTCTAATAGTCCATCTATACTGACCTCCATCAGGTTGCAAATTGAATATAATTTTTTTCTGCATCTAGCTCTGAAAAAATATTGGGCTTCTAGCTGTGTGTGGGACTTGTTGTATTAGTCCATCTATACTGACCTCCATCAGGTTGCAAACTGAATATATTTTTTTCTGCATCTACCTCTGAAAAAATATTGGGCTTCTAGCTGTGTGTGGGACTTGTTCTATTAATCCATCTATACAGACCTCCATCAGGTTGCAAACTGAGTATATTTTTTTCTGCATCTACCTCTGAAAAAATATTGGGCTTCTAGCTGTGTGTGGGACTTGTTGTATTAGTCCATCTATACTGACCTCCATCAGGTTGCAAATTAAAAATAATTTTTTTCTGCATCTACAGTACCTCTGAAAAAATATTTGTGCTTCTAGCTGTGTGTGGGACTTGTTCTATTAGTCCATCTATACTGACCTCCATCAGGTTGCAAATTGAATATAATTTTTATCTGCATCTAGCTCTGAAAAAATATTTGGCCTTCTAGCAGTGTGTGGGACTTTCTCTATTAGTCCTTCTATACTGACCTCCATCAGGTTGCAAATTAAAAATAATTTTTATCTGCATCTACCTCTGAAAAAATATTTGGGCTTCTAGCTGTGTGTGGGACTTGTTCTATTAATCCATCTATACGGACCTCCATCAGGTTGCAAACTGAATATATTTTTTTCTGAATCTACCTCTGAAAAAATATTGGGCTTCTAGCAGTGTGTGGGACTTGTTCTATTAGTCCATCTATACTGACCTCCATCAGGTTGCAAATTGAATATAATTTTTATCTGCATCTAGCTCTGAAAAAATATTTGGCCTTCTAGCAGTGTGTGGGACTTTCTCTATTAGTTCATCTATACTGACCTCCATCAGGTTGCAAATTAAAAATAATTTTTATGTGCATCTACCTCTGAAAAAATATTTGGGCTTCTAGCTGTGTGTGGGACTTGTTCTATTAGTCCATCTATACTGACCTCCATCAGGTTGCAAATTGAATATAATTTTTATCTGCATCTACCTCTGAAAAAATATTTGGGCTTCTAGCTGTGTGTGGGACTTGTTCTATTAGTCGATCTATACTGACCTCCTTCAGGTTGCAAATTGAATATAATTTTTATCTGCATCTAGCTCTGAAAAAATATTTGGCCTTCTAGCAGTGTGTGGGACTTTCTCTATTAGTCCATCTATACTGACCTCCATCAGGTTGCAAATTGAATATAATTTTTATCTGCATCTAGCTCTGAAAAAATATTTGGCCTTCTAGCAGTGTGTGGGACTTTCTCTATTAGTCCATCTATACTGACCTCCATCAGGTTGCAAATTAAAAATAATTTTTATCTGCATCTACCTCTGAAAAAATATTTGGGCTTCTAGCAGTGTGTGGGACTCATTGTATTAGTCCATCTATACCAAGCTCCACCAGCTTTGAAATTAATAATAATTTTTAGCTGCATCTAGCCCTGAAAATAATTTTTCCCAATAGTGGTAGCAATAGAAATATGGGGCGCGCGCCTGGCTAGCAAAAATATACGCTTCATAACACAAAACACCAGCCTAGCGCACTGCATTAATAAGATGGCATCATCGTCTCTCCCAGTGCTAGGCCTACTACGCAGGCTTGTATTCCTGTGCCTAAAACACAATGTATGGGTCCGCGCTAGCCACTATGCTGAGGGGTATAAAGCTGCTGCTAACGCTTTATAACAATTCAATTGGCAGATTTTCACAGAGCTCTTCCACAACGCCCACCCATCGGGCAACAGTTGACCACCCTCCCTATGGGATCTAGTGGCGAATAGTTGATGCCATTAATCAGAGCGTCAGTTGCCCCGTCAACGTGGCAAGCATACGGTAAGGCATGGGAAGAGTGGACACGACTAGTAGCAGGCAGACGGGTTGACCAATGTGAACAAGCCAGATCACAAGTCACCATAGAATTTCTCCACCAGCTAATGATGAGGGGCATATCAGGGGCGTCAGCGCAGCGGTGTCTGACCGGAGTAGCATTTCACTTCCAACTACTGAATTGGGGAGATGTGACAAAGATTCATCATCAGACAATCCATAAAAGGGTGGAAAAGGGGTCAGCCAAGTCAGGAATGTAGATGTCCCGTCCCGTGTCACTAAAACTGATTTCTCACATCTTATCCCTAACACCATTAACATGACACTCACAATTTGAAGCAACACTAATGTCTACTGCATTTGTGATCGCCTTCTTCGGGGCGCTATGTATAAGCGAATTAGTCCCTCAATCCAAAATTACCACCAGTGGATGCTTATTACACCAGGAAGTAGTCATAGCCAATAATGCAATACGTGTACGCATACACCAATCGAAAACGGTTCCAGCGTGCAGGGGTACTTGGGTACTTCTACAACCCACAAACGGTACACTGAGTCGGGTAACAATAGTAAAAACATATCTAACCATCAGATCACAAAGTAATTTCTTCGTATCACACATTGATGGAACGCCATTATCAAGATACCTGTTCCAAGCTATATTTAATAAATGCATAACATCAGCAGGGAACCACCCCAAAGATTACGGGACACACTCATTCCGCATAGGTGCGGCCACGGAAGCAGCAAGAGCAGGACTGTCAGAAACGGAAGTTCAGAGGATAGGGAGATAGCGATCCACGTGTTTGGCGAGATACATAAGACCGGACTTGTTATCCTAACGTGGTTTGTTTCTTTTACAGGTGACGCTAAGCCAACAGTGTGAGTGATAGGCCACTCGTATATATATTGGGCACAAAAAAGGGCGAAAGTCCGCCCAGGCGGGAGGAAATTAGAGTTTCATAACACATATTTCAACTGGAGAGGTATTAGAGGCCTGCTATGGCCACAGGTACTAATGGAGGTAATCAAGGTAGGGAGAGAGGCAAGAGGTCCGGTCATCTTAGTTATACAGGCCGGGGGAAACAACCTAGGTCATCACAAGAGCGCATAACTAATGGCAATAATGAAACTAGACACTGAGCGCTTCAGAGAATTTTTCACAAAATTAGCTATAGTATGGTCAGAGATTGTGCCGATAGCGGTATGGCAAGGTGCGCGAGACATCACGGACATCGAATGGACAAGGCGGGTAATAAATATTCGGATGGCAAAATTTAGAAGAGACAGAGGCGGTGTAATGATACGACACCGACAACTGGAAGGAGATAAAGCAGGCCTCATACGGCCCGACGGTGTTCACTTAATAGATATTGGACTGGACATATTACTGTCAGGACTCCAGGACGGAGTGGAACAAGCGTTAAGAGTGATGGGTGGGGGTCAGAGTCCTGCATACGAGTACGCTGGATCCTCCGTGGCCTGGAAATAGAAAGGACATGTTGGAGAGTTACACTTGTTGGCCAACTTGCCGGAGTGGGGACCCAGGGCATGCTGCAACAAGCTGAATTATTTTAGAAATAAAATGCCTTTCTAATGGAATGAGTATAAAGAGTTAATAAAGCTGTGACCGATCCTCACCCATCCAGTTGTAAGAGTTACATTATTGGGTTGTCCATGAAAGGGGGGCGGTAGGGGGGCTGAGCATCTGGGTTTGTTTGGGGGTCCCCACAGTCTGCCTAGGCTAGATTAATTTAAAAATTCTTATTAGATACACAGGCGGTGCAGCTTGCTTCGCAGCTGGGCTACTACGCCCAAAGTATTGCCTAGGCTAGATGCAGTTAAAAATTCTACGCTGACTAGCAGACACTGAAGATTTGGAGCAGACCTCTGAGTAAACAGCTCTTCAGACTCAACCATCTGTGTTACCCCAAGCCATAGTGTATGTAGTTTCTTACAGTTAAAAGGGGGGGGTGCGACCCAACCCACCTGGAATTGACGATGCCAACGTCACGTAAGACACAGCAAGGGGACTCCCAAAATTGTGGCACAGACACCACTTAACCCTAGAACGCATACCTGTGGCCTTGCAGGCCCGCCCAGTTAATTGTTTTCTATTTTCTGCAAGATTGCTTTAGTTAGAATTTTGAAACTCTAGGTATTCTTCATGTATATAGTTGTTTGTCATTTGAGTTTGAGTTATTCCATGTTATTTGCACACGGGCCTAAAGGGCCCCAGGTATGTGAAAGTGTAGATTTTTATGGTCATGCGTTCTAGGGTTAAGTGGCATCAATTGCCCCACTGTTGCTTAAAACGGTTGGTGAGGTGATTTTACCAAATCCCCAAGCTTTTAGTCTCCCAAGGATGACACAGGGGTAGAAATGTCCTTGCGAATCCATGATTTGATCATCTTTATGAACGTGAGTCTGTCTACATTCTCAGTGGACAGCCGCGTGCACTTATCTGTCAGCACACCACCAGCAGCGCTGAACACACGTTCAGAGAGAACGCTGGCTGCATGGCATGACAAGATCTCCAAGGCGTGAGTGGCAAGCTCCGGCGATTTTTCAAGATTGGAATACCAAAATGAGCAAGGGTCCAGTGACACAGTCATGGCTTCGATGTTCACTTGGAGATTCTCCTGTACCATCCTCTCTAGGCATTGACTATGTGTCAGACTTCTTGTCTCCTGTGGCCTTGCAAAGGATGGTCTAAAAAAGTGGTGAAACGATCCCACAAAATTGCTGTTACCAGCAGATACTGTGTTACTGTTACTGTTTGAGTGATGAAGACTCGACAGTCCCACCGTTGGCAAGTTAGAACTGTGAGATTCACTACGTGCACCACTGGTGTTTTGTGGAAAAGCACATGTAAGATTCTGCAACAGATACTCCTGCATTCGTCAATACATTTTTATGGCAGGAATTATTTCGGCAAATATACTTTTGTACCGGGGATCTAAGAGTGTGGCAACCCAGTAGTCGGGATTACTTCGAATTCTGACAATCCGGGGGTCATGTTGCAGGTAGTGAAGCAAGAAGGCACTCATGTGTCTTGCGCATCCAGAAGGACCAAGTCCTTGTTGTGTTGGTAGCGAGGTAAGAATCATGCTTCCTTCCTCTGCCCTCTCCCTCCAACCTCGCACAACAGAAATGTGATCAAGGTCTCCCTCATCTGATGAGTCTTCCATGCCCATTGCCAGTTCGTCCTCCACTTCTTCCTCGGCTCCTGCACCTTCCTCAACAGTTTGGCTGCTACCATGCGCCCTGGTTAATCCCTCTCCCCCACCCTCCCATGCCTGCCGCCTTGGTGCTGCCAACCGTCTGGACCTTGGAGATGTTATCCCTTCCGCATACGACTCCTCCTCTACTTCCTCCACCTCCACTTGTCCCACCACCTGACTCCGAATTCTGTTTAACATGTGCTCCAGCATGTAAATCACCGTAATAGTCATGCTGATAATGGCATCGTCAGCACTAAACATCTTTGTCGCCATTTCAAGACTGTGCAGAAGGGTGCATAGGTCCCTGATCTGAGACCACTCCTCCAGCGTGATTTGCCCCACCTCTGGATCTCGTTGGCCCAGGCTATACGTCAGAACGTATTGCACCAGGGCTTGTCGGTGCTGCCACAGTCGCTGCAACATGTGCAGAGTTGAATTCCGCCGTGTCGGCACATCGCATTTCAGCCGGTGAACTGGCAGGCCCAACGACTTCTGTAGAGATGTAAGTCGTTGAACTGCGGGATGCGAACGGCGGAAGTGAGCACACAGCGACCGTGCACTCTGCAGAAGGCCATCTAGTCCGGGATAGTGGGCTAAAAATTGCTGGACAACCAGGTTCAACACGTGAGCCATACAAGGCACGTGTGTGACATTGCCCCGGCGAAGTGCCGCACCCAGGTTTGCAGCATTGTCGCACATGGCCTTCCCTGGTTGCAGGTCCAGTGGAGACAACCTTTCATGAAACTGGGTCTCCAGAGCTGACCAAAACTCCTCAGCTGTGTGACTCACATTTCCCAGACATTTCAAAGTAAACACTGATGCGTTGAGCCCTGCTGCCAGCATAGTAAGGAAGTGTGCAGGATTCCTTCTGCGCAGTTAGAAAGCAGGTGGCATTACCAGACAGGCTTTGGGTGCAGGTGGAGGACCGAGAGGAGGTTGAGGAGGCAGAAGCAGTGGAGGAAGTTCGAGATAAAGAGGATTAACACACAACTCGTGGGGACGGTAAGACTTGGACAGCAGCCCCTTGTCCTGCTGTCACCATAGTTACCCAGTGCCCAGTCAGCGACATGTAACGCCCCTGTCCATGCCTTCTCGTCCAAGTGTCTGTGGTGAAGTGCACCCTGTCACACACAGAGTTTCTCAAAGAAGCGGTGATGTTGTGTGCGACATGCTAGTGGAGCGCAGGCACACCTTTCTTTGGGAAGTAGTGCCGACTGGGCATCTGGTACTGGGGCACTGTGACGGACATAAGGTATTGAAAATCCTCTGTGTCCTCCAGGTGGAAAGGCAGCATTTCTGTAGCCAACAGCTTGCAGATGGTGAAATTCAACCTCTTAGCTTTCTCATGGCTAGGAGGAAATGGTCTTTTACTTTTCCACATCTGAGGGACCGAGGGCTGGCTGTTGTGCTTAGACGGTGTTGAGTAGGGTGTCCCCGGCAACTGCCGGTCTGTGAGGAAGATGCAGGCGGACATGTTAGGTTGCCTTGATCCAAAGGTGGTGCTCTCGATGTCGGAGAGCGCTCAACACTAGCAGGTGTTTCCACTTCCCAATGAACTGATGACCTGCCAATCACACTGGCTGTTGCGGGTAAAGAGGTGGCAGGTCTGCGTCCAAAAACATGTGTGACTGCTGTCCCCCCAGTCACAGAGGATGAAGAGGCTGCGGATGCGCAAGATGGGGCAGACGGTGGTTGGCCCAGCCGGCTAGGCCGCATTGTAGCACAGTGAGCTTCCCACTGCAACTTATGCTTCATATCCATGTGACGGTACATGCATGAAGTACTCAAACTATGTATTTTTTGGCCTCTACTTAGCTTTTGCTGACAAATATTATAGATAACACGAGTTGGGTCATCCTTATCGATCTGAATAAATGCCCAGGCTATGCAAGGCTTAGAGCCCATGTGACCTGAAGAGCCACTACGACTTGTGGTCAGAGGCAGAGTTGTGGTTGAGGATGCAGTTGTTGACGTGCTTCCAGTACTCCGTCTCTGTTCAGGAAGGCGCAACCTAACCTCGTCGTCAATAGCATCTGTGATGCCCCGCTGCGCTTGGTATCACAGATCCTACAAGAGTGCATTGATGGAATCCTCCACAAGAGGCCCCCATAAACATTCACACATCTCCACCTTCCACCTCAGACCAGCAGAGGGAGCCCATTAGGGATATAAATAGGGAAGGTGGAGCTAGGCAGTTCAGTTCCTCTGAAGAGTTCCTGCAGTAAAGAAACCTAAGAGAGGTCGGTCTGCAGTGGAGCTCAGTCTAGTCTAGAGAACGCAGTTAATAGTTCAGCAGTGGAGCACAAGGCTCCTGCTTGCTAGATTCAGGGAGCCCAGATAGAGCTTAAGGTGTGCCGGTGCCGTAAGATCAGTGAAGCCTGGCAAGCTGCCGTTAGTGTGTATAGCCTAGTGAGGGCACGAGTGGGCCGAAGGCGAGTGGCGAGTTAGTACATAAGGGGCAGAGGAGCTTAACCAGCTCACCCCGAAGCATTTACCGGACACAGGATCCGAGCTTACCGGTATCTCTATGACCCAGTAAGGCATAACCGGAATCCCTGGAGAACTACAAGTCCCAGGATCGCTAAGGTGCTGATATGTAACAGAGCCAGGAGACGCTTAGGCCCCGCATACTGGGAGCGTGAACTCCAAGAGAAGGCCCTACCACAAGGTCAGCCAGCGCAGGACAGAGACAAAGTTAGGCCTAGCTCCAGGCAGGTCAGAAACTTACTACGCAGAGGCAAGAAACAGGAGGCCCTACACCCGCTCATTGGGGAGGATCCTGATATGCACCCTTCACCCTACAGTGCTCCGGGATGTGCCTGAATTTCCACCAGTAAAAGGTACTGAAGTGACTACCGTGTCCGTTCCCGTTCTTGCTCTGACCCAGCTGGGTCTCGCCTGTCCTGCATTCCCCCTGCATACGCTGCCCTGAGACCTAGCTCCACCTGTGGGGAGCTATACCATCGAGCTGCCTTATCACCGGCCTCAGTGGACTGCTGCAGCGCTGGTGCTTGTCACCAGATACCACAGGTGGCGTCATGAACTCTTATAAAATTAACAATTATCCACCCTTTTAAAGAGAGACCTCAGGGTACGGGCCAGGGAGCCGACCACCGCGACATCCCCAAGGCCAGGCAAATGCCCGGGTACCGAGTCATCCCCATCCCCAGGGCTAGACACATCCTCCTCCACCTCCTCTGCTGACCTCATCGACTGTCTGACTGTGGGTTGACAGTAAGTGGGATCTCCAACCTCGTCATCATCACCCTGTGTGTTATCACACCCGTCGCCCTCAGAGCCAACCTCTTCCTGCCCTGACCGAAAAGTCAAGTTGTCGCTCCAATCAGATATTTGAGTCTCATCATCGTCTTCATCATTGTCTCCACCAACAGGAGTTACAGTTTGGGAACAAGGGTCTACATTATGCTCAGAACCTTCTTCATCTGGTCCTGGATCCAACTTATAAAGATTCTGGGCATCGGATCAGATCATTTCCTCATCTGGATTAACAGAAGCTCTGGAGTAGTGTTGAGCCACCCCCGTAGTGTTCGAGTTCGGTTCGTCGAACACCCGTGTGTTCGCCGAACTGTTCGTCGAACTGTTCGTCGAACACCTTCGAACACCGTTAAAACCAATGGCAGGCAAACAAAAACACATAGAAACACATAGAAAACACCTTCAAAGGTGTCCAAAAGCTGACAAACTGCTCAGAAGACACAACTAACACATGGAAAAGTGACAAGTACATATAGTCATGCGAAAAGAAAAGAGGTGGAGGAGTAAAAGGAGGGGGAGACACAGATATAGGCATGTCATGCCCTTCTAAAATCCAAAAAGTGAGAAGCCGAGACGGCCAGTCCGCTCCTGCCCGTGCCACCTCCGTGTCGCCGGGTTTGTGCCAGAGCCGCGGTGAACCCTGACGGCCAGCCCCCCTCTCCCAATACTGGTGCCTGTCCGCTGGTGGGTCGAGAGAGCCCCCCTGTGGTGGAGGCAGCTCTAAGCTTTTTAATTTAAATTGTCCCTCTAATTTGAATGAATACACTTTAAATCCATTTACAAGGATCTATTGGAGGGCAAGTCTCATGCCAGCAGCCGCGTAATTCCAGCTCCAGTAGCGTCCACTAAAGCTGCTGCAGTTAAAAAGCTTTTATAAGGATCGAGCTCGGCTGTCCACCGCAAGGCTTCCTAGTGCCAGTCCCAGCCCCTATGCCTTGGGGTGCCTCCTGATGCTCTTCACTGAGTATCCCGTGGTCCCGAAGCATTTCCTTTGAAAAAATTAAGTGTCCAAACTACAGGTGGTGTAGCTTGCTTAACAGCCGGGATAATCCGCTGACTAGCAGACCCTGCTACTAGGCACAAAGTATTTCCTGGGCTAGATGCAGTTAAAAATTTGTAAGTAGATACTCTCGTTGGATGCTGAGAAAGCATTCCATAGAGTCTCCTGGCACGCCATATATGATTCTCTTAAAAAGCTTGGGGTAGGGGTCTAGGGGACCCTTTTATAGCCAAAATCACGGCCCTGTATCACAATACGTCACCTAGGCTGAAGATAAATGGAACTGTAGCACCGAGGGCTCGGTTGCTACAGACGTATTGCACCTCACCCAGAGGTGTGATATCTCACTCTCAGATAAGGATGGAGTGTGGATCAGGACCCGACACCTGCATGCATTACACCACATTGCCGTGGGGCAGGGCGACCAATATGCCCCTGAGATGGGCACGACAGTCCCTGTCCCTGGCTGGAGTGGGGGGAGGGAACACTGAGGAAGGGGAACCCTGCAGTGCAGGAGCAGGGAGGAAGCAGTTCCTGGGTGCATTGAGAAGGGAGTATAAAAGGTGGGCACCATCTTAGTTCAGTGCAGAGAAGTCTGAGCAGAAGTGGCAGGGAGCAGGGGCTCTGCATGAGCTCTGCTCCGGAGGCGGGCCTAGTAACAGAGGCCCAGGCCTGCAAGAGGGAGAAGGAAGGAAGAGGAGCGGAGAAGGCTCCAGGAACGAGGAATGAAGGGATCCCAGGGGTGCGGACGGGCGAGTCGCCACCGCACGCCCGAATCCACCTGCGTGGAGGGGTCAGGCCAAAGGGGGAGACCGGTCCCCGAACTAGTGGAGGCAGGAAACGACCCTCAGCTAGAAACCGGAGGCTCTGACATTTTATGTGGCGCAGCCCCTTGCTCCACCCGCTAGGAAGGCACCACATAGGGTCAGGGAAACTGGCGCCAAGTTTACCAAGAGGAGGCCCGAGGCAGCCGGACAGAAGTGTTGGTAAGAAAGGCCAGACAAAGGACACACAAAGTGGGTCCTGTGAAGCGCTCCAAAGTTATCTGGGAGTTGTCTGAGCCCCTCACCTGGTGAGCACAGTACGACGTGGGCAGCCGTTACCTGCAGACGTGGTCTGGATAATAAGAACTGTGAGTAAAGGCCCTGAACTGCATCACTGACTCCGTGTCGTTACTGCTGCTGCCCTGCACCATCACCCCCATCCTCCGCATACACTGCCCTGAGGCTATACTCCTCCCGTGGGGAGTTATGCTACGCTCTGCTGCACCCACAACACCAGCCTTAGCGGTCTGCCCTGTAGCGGCGGTTCACTCTGACCGCAATCCACGGGTGGCGTAGTCGGACATTTAAACATCAAAACCACATAAATAGTTCCGTCCACTGGTTTGACCGCCCTGAGCCACGGAACCGGATCGCCGCCACGAAGACTACAACCACCAGCATCCACCAAAAAGGGTCCGGCTCCGGGTGTCCCAAGGCCCAGGGGGTGCGTCAGAACATTTTCATCACCTTTCACAATCACCAATGGGACAAGGCAGGGATGTCCTCTGTCCCCTCTCTTATACATCCTAGTGACGGAGCACCTGCTCTCATCAATTCGCCATAACCCCAATATTAGGTGGATTGAGGTGGGAGGCACCGAGTACAAGTGCTCTCTATTTGCTGATGATGTCCTAGTATATATCACTCAATCACATATATCCATCCCTGCTGTTATGGCTGAAATAGATCACTTTGTTACATGGTGAAATTTTAAAATCAATGCAGCGAAGTCTGAGGCCCTCGATGTCTCCCTCCCTAAATCCATATAGGATTCCATCCAGTCCAACTTTCCCTTTGCCTGGCCCTCACAGGGTATCAAATACTTAGGAATTCCTATTCATAGAGACCTCTCCCATCTATGTTATCTTAATTTTGGGCCCTTTATTGAACAATTCCATACAGACCACGGTTGGCAAGTTAGAACTGTAAGATTCACTACGTGAACCACTGGTGTTTTGTGGAAAAGCACATGTACACCGCGTTCCAAATTATTATGCAAAAAGTGTTTAGGAGTGATAAGGGAAGAATTTGTTTGTTTGTCAGTTAAACTCATTGATGGTGATGTGTGTCAGGGCTCTTTATATCACTGTAAGCAATTGCAGACACCTGTGCTAATTAGTTTGGCAGGTGTGTCCAATGAAAGGCAAGACTACTTAAGAAGGCTCTCTCACATTATTAAGCAGCCTACATTTTCTGCCAAAATGGGAAAGAAAAAGGATGTGTCGGCTGCTGAGAAGCAACAAATTGTGGAGTGTTTAGGTCAAGGCATGACTACAATCAACATTGTGCGATGATCAGGATGAAGTGTCTTGGCAATCAAGAAGTATGTAGCTGATTCACAGTACACACGTGTGCGTGCTGATAAGGGCAAATTGAGGACTCTTTCCTACAGGCAATTACGTCAGGTTGAAAGAGCAGCGGCAAAAAAGCCTTGTCATAGCAGCAGACAAGTTTTTGAAGCTGCTTGTGCCTCCAACGTCCCCCGAACAACAAGATGCAGGGTCCTTCATAGGTTTGCAGCTGTGCATACGCCATCCTGTCGACCTCCTCTATCCACTTCACACAAGCAGAAACGGCTCCAGTGGGCCAAACATTACATGAAGACTGATTTCAAAACTGTTTTGTTCACGGATGAGTGCCGTGCAGCGCTCGATGGTCCAGATGAATGGAGTGGAGGATGGCTGGTTGATGGACACCCCACGCAAACACGGCTACAGCGCCAACAAGGAGGAGGTGGAGTAATGTTTTGGGCTGGAATCATGGGGAGAGAGATTGTCGGCCCCTTTAGGATCCCTGAAGGCGCTAAAGATGAACTCCATAATGTATGTGGATTTTCTCAAACAGCACTTCCTGCCATGGTTCAAGAAGAAGAACCGTGTATTTCACAGCAAGATCATTTTTCTGCATGATAATGCACCATCTCATGCTGCACATAAAACATCTGCATCTCTGGCTGATATGGGCATAAAAGGGGACAAACTTATGGTGTGACCCCCATGCTCCCCTGACCTCTACCCCATTCAGAACCTTTGGAGCATCATTAAAAGGAGTGTCTATGATGGCGGGAGGCAGTTCACATCTAAGCAACAGCTCTGGGAGGGTATTCTGTCCTCATGCAAAACAATTGAAGCAGAAACCATCCAAAACCTGACAAATTGAATGGACGAGAGAGTTCAGAAGCTCCTTTCGAACAAGGGGTCCTATGTGAAAATGTAACATCACCTAGAATAAAGTTTTGAGTTGAAAACTGTTTGATTTCAGTTTCTAACAACCTGCTAATGCTTATAATTTCAAAAATGACCATTTTTTTGGTCTTTATTAAAATGAAAAGGTTGATCGAAAAGTTTGGGGGATCTAAGAGTGTGGCAACCCAGTAGTCATGATTACTTCGAATTCTGACAATATGAGGGTCATGCTGCAGGTAGTGCAGCAAGAAGGCACTTATGTGTCTTGCGCATCTCGGAGCCCCAAAATTATTTTCCGGGCTAGATGCAGCTAAAAATTATTTTTAATTTTAAATCTGGTGAAGCTTATTATAGATGGCCTAATAGGATCAGTGCTGCACACTGCTACAAAGCCCAAATTATTTTCCAGTCAAGATACAGATAAACATGATTAGTAATTTGAAAGCTTAAAACGGTTGGTAGGGTGATTTTAACCAATCATCAAGCTTTTACTCTCCCCAGGATGACACAGGGGTAGAAAAGTCGTTTCGGATCCATGATTTGTTCATCTTTATGAACGTGAGTCTGTCTACATTATCAGTGGAGAGCGCGTGCGCTTATCTGTCAGCACACCACCAGCAGCGCTGAACACACGTTCAGACAGAACGCTGGCTGCGGGGCATGACAAGATCTCCAAGGCGTAAGTGGCTAGCTCCGGCCATTTATCCAGATTGGAAGCCCAAAAGAGCAAGGGTCCAGTGACACAGTCGTGGCTTCAATGTTTACTTGGAGATACTCCTGTACCATCGTCTCTAGGCGTTGACTATGTGTCAGACTTCTTGTCTCCTGTGGCCTTGCAAAGGATGGGCTAAAAAAGTGGTGAAATGATTCCGCAAAATTGATGTTACCAGCAGATACTGTGGTTCTGTTACAGTTTGAGTGCTGAACACTTGACGGTCCCACGGTTGGCAAGTTGGAACTGTGAGATTCACTACGTGCACCACTGGTATTTTGTGGAAAAGCACATGTAAGATTCTGCAACAGTCTCTGCTGATACTCCTGGATGCGTGCATCCCTTTCTATGGCAGGAATAATTTCTGCAAATTTACTTTTGTACCGGGGATCTAACAGTGTGGCAACCCAGTAGTCAGGATTATTTCTAATTCTCACAATTCGAGGGTCATGTTGCAGGTAGTGCAGCAAGAAGGCACTCATGTGTGTTGCGCATCCAGGAGCACCAAGTCCCTGTTGTGTTGGTGGCGAGGTAACAATCATGCTTCCTTCCTCTGTCCTCTCCCCCCAACCTCGCACAACAGAAATGTGATCAAGGTCTCCCTCATCTGATGAGTCTTCCATCAGTTCGTCCTCCACTTCTTCCTGGGCTCCTGCACCTTCCTCACTAGTTTGGCTGCTACCATGCGCCCTGGTAAAATCATCTCCCCCACCCTCACATGCCTGCCGCCTTGGTGCTGCCGACCGTCTGGACCTTGCAGATGTTAGCCCTTCCGCATACAACTCCTCCTCCTCTACTTCCTCCACCTCCTCTTGTGCCACCACCTGACTCCGAATTCTGTTTAACATGTGCTCCAGCATGTATATCACCGGAATAGTCATGCTGATAATGGCATCGTCAGCACTAAACATCTTCGTCGCCATTTCAAAACTGTGCAGAAGGGTGCATAGGTCCCTGATCTGAGACCACTCCTCCAGCGTGATTTGCCCCACCTCTGAATCTCGTTGGCCCAGGCTATACGTCAGAACGTATTGCACCAGGGCTTGTCGGTGCTGCCACAGTCGCTGCAACATGTGCAGAGTTGAATTCCACCGGGTAGGCACATCGCATTTTAGCCGGTGAAGTGGCAGGCCCAACGACTTCTGTAGAGATGTAAGTCGCTGAGCTGCGGGATGCGAACGGCGGAAGTGAGCACACAGCGACCGTGCCCTCTGCAGAAGGCCATCTAGTCTGGGATAGTGGGCTAAAAATTGCTGGACAACCAGGTTCAACACGTGAGCCATACAAGGCACGTGTGTGACATTGCCCCGGCGAAGGGCCGCACCCAGGTTTGCAGCATTGTCGCACACGGCCTTCCCTGGTTTCAGGTCCAGTGGAGACAACCATTCATGAAATTGATTCTCCAGAGCTGACCACAACTCCTCAGCTGTGTGACTCACATTTCCCAGACATTTCAATATAAAAACCGCCTGATGACGTTGAGCCCTACTGCCAGCATAGTAAGGAGGTGTGCAGGATCCCTTCTGCGCAGTTAGAAAGCTTGTGGCATGACCAGACAGGCTTTGGGTGCAGGTGGAAGACCGAGAGGAGGTTGAGGAGGCAGAAGCAGTGGAGGAACTTTGACATAAAGAGGATTGATGCACAACTCGTGGGGACGGCAAGACTTGGACAGCAGCCCCTTGTCCTGCTGTCACCATAGTTACCCAGTGCCCAGTCAGCGACATGTAACGCCCCTGTCCATGCCTACTCGTCCAAGTGTCTGTGGTGAAATGCACCCTGTCACACACAGAGTTTCTCAAAGAAGCGGTGATGTTGTGTGCGACATGCTGGTGGAGCGCAGGCACACCTTTCTTTGAGAAGTAGTGCCGACTGGGCATCTGGTACTGGGGCACTGCGACGGACATAAGGTCTCGAAAATCCTCTGTGTCCACCAGGCGGAAAGGCAGCATTTCTGTAGCCAAGAGCTTGCAGATGGTGAAATTCAACCTCTTAGCTTTCTCATGGCTAGGAGGAAATGGTCTTTTACTTGTCCACATCTGAGGGACCGAGGGCTGGCTATTGTGCTTAGACGGGGTTGATAAGGGTGTCCCCGGCAAACTGCCGGTCTGTGAGGAAGATGCAGGCGGACATGTTAGGTTGCCTTGATCCAAAGGTGGTGCTATCGATGTCGGACAGCGCTCAAGACCAGCTGGTGTTACCACCTCCAAAGAAAATGATGACCTGCCAATCACGCTGGCTGTTGCGGGTAAAGAGGTGGCAGGTCTGCGCCCCAAAACAGGTGTGACTGCTGTCCCCCCAGTCACAGAGGATGAAGAGGCCGCGGATGCACAAGATATGGCAGACGGTGGTTGGCCCGGCCGGCTAGGCCGCATTGTAGCACACTGAGCTTCCCACTGCAACTTATGCTTCATGTCCATGTGCCGGTTCATGCATGAAGTACTCAAACTATGTATTTTTTGGCCTCTACTTAGCTTTTGCTGACAAATGTTACAGATAACACGAGTTGGGTCATCTTTATCGATCTGAAAAAATGCCCAGGCTATGCAAGGTTTAGCACCCATGCGACCTGAAGAGCCACCACGACTTGTGGTGAGAGGCAGAGTTGTGTTTGAGGATGCAGTTGTTGACGTGCTTCCAGTACTACGTCTCTGTCCAGGAATGCGCAACCTGACCTCGTCGTCACTAGCATCTTCCTCCACCTCCTCTGCTGACCTCATCTCTTGGCTGACTGTGGGTTGACAGTAAGTGGGATCTCCGACCTCATCATCATCACCCTGTGCGTTATCACACCCGTCGTCCTCAGAGCCAACCTGTTCCTGCCCTGACAAAAAACTAAAGTTGTCGCTCCAATCAGGTATTTGAGTCTTATCATCGTCTTCCTCATTGTCTCCACCAACAGGAGTTACAGTTTGGGAATGAGGGTCTACATTATGGTCAGAACCTTCTGCGTCTGGTCCTGGATCCGACTCATAAAGATTCTGGGCATCAGTGCAGATCATTTCCTCGTCTGGATTCACAGAAGCGCTGGAGTCGACCTCTGATTCCCAGGCTATAGTATGAGTAAACAGCTCTGCAGACTCAACCATCTGTTCTACCTCATACTCAGACGGGCAGCTGGAGATTTGGGAGCTGTGAGGAAGCAAGTGCGATTTGGGTGACACCTTTGAGGACTGGAGTATTTGTGATGTTGAAGTTGATGTGGAGGAGAGCCCACTTAAAGGAGCACTTGATATCCGTTGAAGCACCTGCTGTTTTTGTGCCTCATCTGGAATTTGTAGCGATTGGCGTGGCCGTAAGAAAGGGATCTTATCACATTGTCCGCTAAAAGAAGTAGACATTTTAGTTTGGCTGGAAGATGGTCTTTCTTCTGCACCTACCCCACGGACACAACCTTTTTTCCCCTTCCCAACACGCCTATTCCCCTTTCCACCAGCAGCAGGCCTTTTTCCACTCATTTTGGTGGTTAACTAATTCACAACTTTGGAGTTGTTTGCACAAAAAAACAATGGATGGTAACCGAGCAGAGCTGAGAGGCCAAACTGTGGTATTAGGCCAAAACTATTGGCTGGGTTAGATGCAGAAAAAAATTATTTTTAATTTGCAACCTGATGGAGGTCAGTATAGATGGACTAATAGACCAAGTCCCACACACCGCTAGAAGCCCAAATATTTTTTCAGAGCTAGATGCAGAAATTTTTTTTATTCAATTTGCAACCTGATGGAGGTCAGTATAGAAGGACTAATAGACCAAGTCCCACACACTGCTAGAAGCCCAAATATTTTTTCAGAGCTAGATGCAGAAATAAATTATTTTTAATTTGCAACCTGATGGAGGTCAGTATAGATGGACTAATAGACCAAGTCCCACACACCGCTAGAAGCCCAAATATTTTTTCAGAGCTAGATGCAGAAAAAAATTATATTCAATTTGCAACCTGCTGGAGGTCAGTATAGAAGGACTAATAGAACAAGTCCCACACACTGCTAGAAGCCCAAATATTTTTTCAGAGCTAAATGAAGAAAAAAATTATTTTTAATTTGCAACCTGATGGAGGTCAGTATAGATGGACTAATAGACCAAGTCCCACACACTGCTAGAAGCCCAAATATTTTTTCAGAGCTAGATGCAGAAAAAAATTATTTTTAATTTGCAACCTGATGGAGGTCAGTATAGATGGACTAATAGACCAAGTCCCACACACCGCTAGAAGCCCAAATGTTTTTTCAGAGCTAGATGCAGAAATTTTTTTTATTCAATTTGCAACCTGATGGAGGTCAGTATAGATGGACTAATAGACCAAGTCCCACACACTGCTAGAAGCCCAAATATTTTTTCAGAGCTAGATGCAGAAAAAAATTACTTTTAATTTGCAACCTGATGGAGGTCAGTATAGATGGACTAATAGACCAAGTCCCACACACTGCTAGAAGCCCAAATATTTTTTCAGAGCTAGATGCAGAAAAAAATTATTTTTAATTTGCAACCTGATGGAGGTCAGTATAGATGGACTAATAGACCAAGTCCCACACACCGCTAGAAGCCCAAATATTTTTTCAGAGCTAGATGCAGAAAAAAATTATATTCAATTTGCAACCTGCTGGAGGTCAGTATAGAAGGACTAATAGAACAAGTCCCACACACTGCTAGAAGCCCAAATATTTTTTCAGAGCTAAATGAAGAAAAAAATTATTTTTAATTTGCAACCTGATGGAGGTCAGTATAGATGGACTAATAGACCAAGTCCCACACACTGCTAGAAGCCCAAATATTTTTTCAGAGCTAGATGCAGAAAAAAATTATTTTTAATTTGCAACCTGATGGAGGTCAGTATAGATGGACTAATAGACCAAGTCCCACACACCGCTAGAAGCCCAAATATTTTTTCAGAGCTAGATGCAGAAAATGTTTTTATTCAATTTGCAACCTGATGGAGGTCAGTATAGATGGACTAATAGACCAAGTCCCACACACTGCTAGAAGCCCAAATATTTTTTCAGAGCTAGATGCAGAAAAAAATTATTTTTAATTTGCAACCTGATGGAGGTCAGTATAGATGGACTAATAGACCAAGTCCCACACACTGCTAGAAGCCCAAATATTTTTTCAGAGCTAGATGCAGAAAAAAATTATTTTTAATTTGCAACCTGATGGAGGTCAGTATAGATGGACTAATAGAACAAGTCCCACACGCTGCTAGAAGCCCAAATATTTTTTCAGAGATAAATGAAGAAAAAAATTATTTTTAATTTGCAACCTGATGGAGGTCAGTATAGATGGACTAATAGACCAAGTCCCACACACTGCTAGAAGCCCAAATATTTTTTCAGAGCTAGATGCAGAAAAAAATTATTTTTAATTTGCAACCTGATGGAGGTCAGTATAGATGGACTAATAGACCAAGTCCCACACACCGCTAGAAGCCCAAATATTTTTTCAGAGCTAGATGCAGAAAAAAATTATATTCAATTTGCAACCTGCTGGAGGTCAGAATAGAAGGACTAATAGAACAAGTCCCACACACTGCTAGAAACCCAAATATTTTTTCAGAGCTAAATGAAGAAAAAAATTATTTTTAATTTGCAACCTGATGGAGGTCAGTATAGATGGACTAATAGACCAAGTCCCACACACTGCTAGAAGCCCAAATATTTTTTCAGAGCTAGATGCAGAAAAAAATTATATTCAGTTTGCAACCTGATGGAGGTCAGTATAGATGGACTAATAGAATGATGCTATGCCCAAAAGATTTTACTTCACTAGGTGCAGTAAAAAAATTGGTATTCTATACACAGGTGGTATATCTTGCAACACAGATAGGCTACTCCACTGACTAACACACTCTGCAATAGGCCAAAAAGGATTAGCTTTGCTAGATTCAGCCAAATGCTGTGAAAAAAACTTGCACAGCACTGGCACAGACCTGCCTGGCAAAAACTGATAGGAACTGATGTAACCTAGTCCTGAAAAGGACTCCAATTACAATTAGTCTTTACTCCCACAATCTATCTATTTAAGAGCGCAGACCTGCTTGATAAAAGTCGTAGGAAATGCTGTAACCTAGTCCTTAAAAGGACTGCAATCACAACTATTCCCTACTCCCAAGCTATCTGTATATTTGTGCGAAAATTGGCTTGAAATTAACAAGGTATAGCGCACACAGCAACAGCGGTGCCGTCTAACACGCAGCTGCAGCAGTGAGAAAATGGTGGCGACGGGGAAAATGGCTTGGTCTTATAGGGCAAGGACATGTGACATACACTGCCAATCACACATGCCCTTGCTTGTGTGAAAAAAAGCACTTCGCTCCGTGTGTGCGCTGCTGATAGGCTGACAGATTGCACCTTCCCACTGCAAATGCGGGAAAGAGAAAAAAAAATGGAGATCTTCATTGTTCCTGCAGAGATCCATCCCCTGCCCCTCCCCCCGCCCCGCTGTACACTCAAACTGCGTATTAACATTAATTTTCATCATTACTGAGAAAAAATCCAGTTATGATTTTGGTGCACGAACAGTTATCGAACATAACCTCGAACAGCCGAATTTTTCTCAAATTGTTCGTGTTCGCCGACCGGCTCGAACACCGCCCAAAACAGCTCGAATTTGAGATTGGCGAACAGTTCGAGTAGAACAACGCTCATCTCTACTCTGGAGCAGACCTCCGTTTCCCATGCTATAGTATGAGTAAACAGCTGGGCAGACTCAGCCATCTGTGTTACCCCATAATCAGACGGGCAGCTGGAGACTTGGGAGCTGTGAGGAAGCAAGTGCTATTGGGGTGACACCTCTGAGGACTGGAGTATTTGTGATGTTGAAATTGAGGTGATGGAGAGCCCACTTGAAGGAGCACTTGATATCCGTTGAAGCACCTGCTGTTTTTGTGCCTCATCTAGAATTTGTAGCGATGGGCGTGTCCGTAAGAATGGGATCGTATCACATTGTCCACGAAAAGAAGTCGACATCTTAGTTTGGCTGGAAGATGGTCTTTCTTCTGCAGATGTTACTCCCCACCCCACCGTGGGGGGCCTCGACCCACCGGCGGACAGGCACCAGTATTGGGATAGGGGGGCTGGCCGTCAGGGTCCACCGCGGCTCTGGCACAAACCCGGCGACACAGAGGTGGCACAGGCAGGAACGGACTGGCCGTGTCGGCTTCTCACTTTTTGGATTTTAGAAGGGCATGACATGCCTATATCTGTGTCTCCCCCTCCTTTTACTCCTCCACCTCTTTTCTTTTCGCATGACTATATGTACTTGTCACTTTTCCATGTGTTAGTTGTGTCTTCTGAGCAGTTTGTCAGCTTTTGGACACCTTTGAAGGTGTTTTCTATGTGTTTCTATGTGTTTTTGTTTGCCTGCCATTGGTTTTAACGGTGTTCGAAGGTGTTCGACGAACAGTTCGACGAACAGTTCGGCGAACACACGGGTGTTCGACGAACCGAACCGAACTCGAACACTACGGGGGTGGCTCAACACTAATACTGACCTCCATCAGGTTGCAAATTCAATATAATTTTTTTCTACATCGAGCTCTTAAAAAATATTTCAGCTTTTAGCAGTGTGTGGGACTTGTTCTATTAGTCCATTTATACTGACCTCCATCAGGTTGCAAATTCAATATAATCTTTTTATGCATCGAGCTCTGAAAAAATATTTCAGATTGTAGCAGTGTGTGGGACTTGTTCTATTAGTCCATCTATACTGACCTCCATCAGGTTGAAAATTCAATATAATTTTTTTCTGCATCTAGCTCTGGAAAAATATTTCAGCTTCTAGCAGTGGGTGGGACTTGTTCTATTAATCCATCTATACTGACCTACATCAGGTTGCAAATTCAATATAATTTTTTTCTGCATCTAGCTCGGAAAAAATATTTCGGCCTCTAGCAGTGTGTGGGACTTGTTCTATTAGTCCATCCATACTGACATCCATCAGGTTGCAAATTCAATATAATTTTTTTCTGCATCGAGCTCTGAAAAAATATTTCAGCTTCTAGCAGTGTGTGGGACTTGTTCTATTAGTCCATCTATACTGACCTCCATCAGGTTGCAAATTCAATATAATTTTTTTCTGCATCTAGCTCTGAAAAAATATTTCGGCTTCAAGCAGTGTGTGGTACTTGTTCTATTAGTCCATCTATACTGACCTACATCAGGTTGCAAATTCAATATAATTTTTTTCTGCATCTAGCTCTGAAAAAATATTTCGGCTTCTAGCAGTGTGTGGGACTTGTTCTATTAGTCCATCCATACTGACATCCATCAGGTTGCAAATTCAATATAATTTTTTTCCGCATCCAGCTCTGAAAAAATATTTCAGCTTCTGGCAGTGTGTGGGACTTGTTCTATTTGTCCATCTATACTGACCTCCATCAGGATGCAAATTCAATTTAATTTTTTTCTGCATCGAGCTCTGAAAAAATATTTCAGCTTCTATCAGTGTGTGGGACTTGTTCTATTAGTCCATCTATACTGACCTCCATCAGGTTGGAAATTCAATATAATTTTTTTCTGCATCTAGCTCTGAAAAAATATTTCGGCTTCTAGCAGTGTGTGGGACTTGTTCTATTAGTTCATCTATACTGACCTCCATCAGGTTGCAAATTCAATATAATTTTTTTCTGCATCTAGCTTTGAAAAAATATTTCGGCTTCTAGCAGTGTGTGGGACTTGTTCTATTAGTCCATCTATACTGACCTCCATCAGGTTGCAAATTCAATATAATTTTTTTCTGCATCGAGCTCTGAAAAAATATTTCAGCTTCTAGCAGTGTGTGGGACTTGTTATATTAGTCCATCTATACTGACCTCCATCAGGTTGAAAATTCAATATAATTTTTTACTGCATCTAGCTCTGAAAAAATATTTTGGCTTCTAGCAGTGTGTGGGACTTGTTCTATTAGTCCATCTATACTGACCTCCAGCAGGTTGCAAATTCAATATAATTTTTTTCTGCATCTAGCTCTAAAAATATATTTTGGTTTCTAGCAGTTTGTGGGACTTGTTCTATTACTCCATCTATACTGACCTCCATCAGGTTGCAAATTCAATATAATTTTTTTCTGCATCGAGCTCTGAAAAAATATTTCAGATTCTAGCAGTGTGTGGGACTTGTTCTATTAGTCCATCTATACTGACCTCCATCAGATTGCAAATTCAATATAACTTTTTTCTGCATCTAGCTCTGAAAAAATATTTCGGCATCTAGAAGTGTGTGGGAATTGTAATATTAGTCCATCTATACTGACCTCCATCAGGTTGCAAATTTAATATAATTTTTTTCTACATCTAGCTCTGAAAAAATATTTTGGCTTTTAGCAGAGTGTGGGACTTGTTCTATTAGTCCATCTATACTGACCTCCATCAGGTTGCAAATTCAATATAATTTTTTTCAGCATCGAACTCTGAAAAAATATGTCGGCTTCTAGCAGTGTGTGGGACTTGTTCTATTAGTCCATCTATACTGACCTCCATCAGGTTGCAAATTCAATATAATTTCTTTCTACATCGAGCTCTGAAAAAATATTTCAGCTTCTAGCAGTGTGTGGGACTTGTTCTATTAGTCCATCCATACAGACCTCCATCAGGTTGCAAATTCAATATCATTTTTTTCTGCATCTAGCTCTGAAAAAATATTTCGGCTTCTAGCAGTGTGTGGTACTTGTTCTATTAGTCCATCTATACTGACCTCCATCAGGTTGCAAATTCAATAGAATTTTTTTCTACATCGAGCTCTGAAAAAATATTTCAGCTTCTAGCAGTGTGTGCGACTTGTTCTATTAATCCATCCATACAGACCTCCATCAGGTTGCAAATTCAATATCATTTTTTTCTGCATCTAGCTCTGAAAAAATATTTCGGCTTCTAGCAGTGTGTGGGACTTGTTCTATTAGTCCATCTATACTGACCTCCATCAGATTGCAAATTCAATATAACTTTTTTCTGCATCTAGCTCTGAAAAAATATTTCGGCATCTAGCAGTGTGTGGGAATTGTTCTATTAGTCCATCTATACTGACCTCCATCAGGTTGCAAATTCAATATAATTTTTTTCTGCATCTAGCTCTGAAAAAATATTTCAGCTTCTAGCAGAGTATGGGACTTGTTCTATTAGTCCATCTATACTGACCTCCATCAGTTTGCAAATTCAATATATTTTTTTTCTGCATCTAGCTTTGAAAAAATATTTCGGCTTCAAGCAGTGTGTGGGACTTGTTCTATTAGTCCATCTATACTGACCTCCATCAGGTTGCAAATTCAATATAATTTTTTTCTGCATCTAGCTCTGAAAAAATATTTCAGCTTCTAGCAGTGGGTGGGACTTGTTCTATTAGTCCATCTATACTGACCTCCATCAGGTTGCAAATTCAATATAATTTTTTTCTGCATCGAGCTCTGAAAAAATATTTCAGCTTCTAGCAGTGTGTGGGACTTGTTCTATTAGTCCATCTATACTGACCTCCATCAGGTTGAAAATTCAATATAATTTTTTACTGCATCGAGCTCTGAAAAAATATTTCGGCTTCTAGCAGTGTGTGGGACTTGTTCTATTAGTCCATCTATACTGACCTCCAGCAGGTTGCAAATTCAATATAATTTTTTTCTTCATCTAGTTCTAAAAAAATATTTTGGCTTCTAGCAGTGTGTGGGACTTGTTCTATTAGTCCATCTATACTGACCTCCATCAGGTTGCAAATTCAATATAATTTTTTTCTACATCGAGCTCTGAAAAAATATTTCAGCTTCTAGCAGTTTGTGGGACTTGCTCTATTAGTCGATCTATACTGACCTCCATCAGATTGCAAAGTCAATATAACCTTTTTCTGCATCTAGCTCTGGAAAAATATTTCGGCATCTAGCAGTGTGTTGGAATTTTTCTATTAGTCCATCTATACTGACTTCCATCAGGTTGCAAATTCAATATAATTTTTTTCTGCATCTAGCTCTGAAAAAATATTTCGGCTTCTAGCAGAGTGTGGGACTTGTTCTATTAGTCCATCTATACTGACCTCCATCAGGTTGCAAATTCAATATAATTTTTTTCACCATCGAGCTCTGAAAAAATATTTCAGCTCCTAGCAGTTTGTGGGACTTGTTCTATTAGTCCATCTATACTGACCTCCATCAGGTTGCAAATTCAATATAATATTTTTCACCATCGAGCTCTGAAAAAATATTTCAGCTTCTAGCAGTGTGTGTGACTTGTTCTATTAGTCCATCCATACTGACCTCCATCAGTTTGCAAATTCAACATAATTTTTTTCTGCATCGAGCTCTGAAAAAATATTTCAGCTTCTAGCAGTGTGTGGGACTTGTTCTATTAGTCCATCTATACTGACCTCCATTAGGTTGCAAATTCAATATAATTTTTTTCTGCATCTAGCTCGGAAAAACATTTTGGCTTCTAGCAGTGTGTGGGACTTGTTCTATTAGTCCATCTATACTGACCTCCATCAGGTTGCAAATTCAATATAATTTTTTTCTGCATCGAGCTCTGAAAAAATATTTCAGCTTCTAGCAGTGTGTGAGACTTGTTCTATTAGTCCATCCATACAGACCTCCATCAGGTTGCAAATTCAATATAATTTTTTTCTGCATCTAGCTCTGAAAAAATATTTCGGCTTCTAGCAGTGTGTGGTACTTGTTCTATTAGTCCATCTATACTGACCTCCATCAGGTTGCAAATTCAATATAATTTTTTTCTGCATCTAGCTCTGAAAAAATATTTCAGCTTTTAGCAGTGTGTGGGACTTGTTCTATTAGTCCATCTATACTTTCCTCCATCAGGTTGCAAATTCAATATCATTTTTTTCTGCATCGAGCTCTGAAAAAATATTTCAGCTTCTACCAGTGTGTGTGACTTATTCTATTAGTCCATCTATACTGACCTCCATCAGGTTGCAAATTCAATATAATTTTTTTCTGCATCTAGCTCTGAAAAAATATTTTAGCTTTTAGCAGTGTATGGGACTTGTTCTATTAGTCCATCCATACAGACCTCCATCAGGTTACAAATTCAATATAATTTTTTCTGCATCTAGCTCTGAAAAAATATTTCGGCTTCAAGCAGTGTGTGGTACTTGTTCTATTAGTCCATCTATACTGACCTACATCAGGTTGCAAATTCAATATAATTTTTTTCTGCATCGAGCTCTGAAAAAATATTTTGGCTTCTAGCTGTGTGTGGGACTTGATCTATTAGTCCATCTATACTGACCTCCATCAGGTTGCAAATTCAATATAATTTTTTTCTGCATCGAGCTCTGAAAAAATATTTCAGCTTCTAGCAGTGTGTGGGACTTGTTCTATTAGTCGATCTATACTGACCGCCATCAGGTTGAAAATTCAATATAATTTTTTTCTGCATCGAGCTCTGAAAAAATATTTCAGCTTCTAGCAGTGTGTGGGTCTTATTCTATTAGTCCATCTATACTGACCTCCATCAGGTTGCAAATTCAATATAATTTTTTTCTGCATCTAGCTCTGAAAAAATATTTTAGCTTTTAGCAGTGTGTGGGACTTGTTCTATTAGTCCATCCATACAGACCTCCATCAGGTTACAAATTCAATATAATTTTTTCTGCATCTAGCTCTGAAAAAATATTTCGGCTTCAAGCAGTGTGTGGTACTTGTTCTATTAGTCCATCTATACTGACCTACATCAGGTTGCAAATTCAATATAATTTTTTTCTGCATCGAGCTCTGAAAAAATATTTTGGCTTCTAGCTGTGTGTGGGACTTGATCTATTAGTCCATCTATACTGACCTCCATCAGGTTGCAAATTCAATATAATTTTTTTCTGCATCGAGCTCTGAAAAAATATTTCAGCTTCTAGCAGTGTGTGGGACTTGTTCTATTAGTCGATCTATACTGACCTCCATCAGGTTGAAAATTCAATATAATTTTTTTCTGCATCGAGCTCTGAAAAAATATTTCAGCTTCTAGCAGTGTGTGGGACTTATTCTATTAGTCCATCTATACTGACCTCCATCAGGTTGCAAATTCAATATAATTTTTTTCTGCATCTAGCTCTGAAAAAATATTTTAGCTTTTAGCAGTGTGTGGGACTTGTTCTATTAGTCCATCCATACAGACCTCCATCAGGTTACAAATTCAATATAATTTTTTCTGCATCTAGCTCTGAAAAAATATTTCGGCTTCAAGCAGTGTGTGGTACTTGTTCTATTAGTCCATCTATACTGACCTACATCAGGTTGCAAATTCAATATAATTTTTTTCTGCATCTAGCTCTGAAAAAATATTTCGGCTTCTAGCAGTTTGTGGGACTTGTTCTATTAGTCTATCCATACTGACATCCATCAGGTTGCAAATTCAATATAATTTTTTTCTGCATCGAGCTCCGAAAAAATATTTCAGCTTCTAGCAGTGTGTGGGACTTGTTCTATTAGTCCATCCATACAGACCTCCATCAGGTTGCAAATTCAATATAATTTTTTTCTGCATCTAGCTCTGAAAAAATATTTCGGCTTCTAGCAGTGTGTGGTACTTGTTCTATTAGTCCATCTATACTGACCTCCATCAGGTTGCAAATTCAATATATTTTTTTTCTGCATCGAGCTCTGAAAAAATATTTCAGCTTCTAGCAGTGTGTGGGACTTGTTCTATTAGTCCATCTATACTGACCTCCATCAGGTTGAAAATTCAATATCATTTTTTTCTGCATCGAGTTCTGAAAAAATATTTCAGCTTCTAGCAGTGTGTGGGACTTATTCTATTAGTCCATCTATACTGACCTCCATCAGGTTGCAAATTCAATATAATTTTTTTCTGCATCTAGCTCTGAAAATATATTTTAGCTTCTAGCAGTGTGTGGGACTTGTTCTATTAGTCCATCCATACAGACCTCCATCAGGTTACAAATTCAATATAATTTTTTCTGCATCTAGCTCTGAAAAAATATTTCAGCTTCAAGCAGTGTGTGGTACTTGTTCTATTAGTCCATCTATACTGACCTACATCAGGTTGCAAATTCAATATAATTTTTTTCTGCATCTAGCTCTGAAAAAATATTTTAGCTTTTAGCAGTGTGTGGGACTTGTTCTATTAGTCCATCCATACAGACCTCCATCAGGTTACAAATTCAATATAATTTTTTCTGCATCTAGCTCTGAAAAAATATTTCGGCTTCAAGCAGTGTGTGGTACTTGTTCTATTAGTCCATCTATACTGACCTACATCAGGTTGCAAATTCAATATAATTTTTTTCTGCATCTAGCTCTGAAAAAATATTTCGGCTTCTAGCAGTTTGTGGGACTTGTTCTATTAGTCTATCCATACTGACATCCATCAGGTTGCAAATTCAATATAATTTTTTTCTGCATCGAGCTCCGAAAAAATATTTCAGCTTCTAGCAGTGTGTGGGACTTGTTCTATTAGTCCATCCATACAGACCTCCATCAGGTTGCAAATTCAATATAATTTTTTTCTGCATCTAGCTCTGAAAAAATATTTCGGCTTCTAGCAGTGTGTGGTACTTGTTCTATTAGTCCATCTATACTGACCTCCATCAGGTTGCAAATTCAATATATTTTTTTTCTGCATCGAGCTCTGAAAAAATATTTCAGCTTCTAGCAGTGTGTGGGACTTGTTCTATTAGTCCATCTATACTGACCTCCATCAGGTTGAAAATTCAATATCATTTTTTTCTGCATCGAGTTCTGAAAAAATATTTCAGCTTCTAGCAGTGTGTGGGACTTATTCTATTAGTCCATCTATACTGACCTCCATCAGGTTGCAAATTCAATATAATTTTTTTCTGCATCTAGCTCTGAAAATATATTTTAGCTTCTAGCAGTGTGTGGGACTTGTTCTATTAGTCCATCCATACAGACCTCCATCAGGTTACAAATTCAATATAATTTTTTCTGCATCTAGCTCTGAAAAAATATTTCAGCTTCAAGCAGTGTGTGGTACTTGTTCTATTAGTCCATCTATACTGACCTACATCAGGTTGCAAATTCAATATAATTTTTTTCTGCATCTAGCTCTGAAAAAATGTTTCAGCTTCTAGCAGTGTGTGGGACTTGTTCTATTAGTCCATCCATATTGACATCCATCAGTTTGCAAATTCAATATAATTTTTTTCTGCATCGAGCTCTGAAAAAATATTTCAGCTTCTAGCAGTGTGTGGGACTTGTTCTATTAGTCCATCTATGCTGACCTCCATCAGGTTGCAAATTCAATATAATTTTTTTCTGCATCTAGCTCTGAAAAAATATTTCGGCTTCTAGCAGTGTGTGGTACTTGTTCTATTAGTCCATCTATACTGACCTCCATCAGGTTGCAAATTCAATATAATTTTTTTCTGCATCGAGCTCTGAAAAAATATTTCAGCTTCTAGCAGTGTGTGGGACTTGTTCTATTAGTCCATCTATACTGACCTCCATCAGATTGCAAATTCAATATAACTTTTTTCTGCATCTAGCTCTGAAAAAATATTTCGGCATCTAGCAGTGTGTGGGAATTGATCTATTAGTCCATCTATACTGACTTCCATCAGGTTGCAAATTCAATATAATTTTTTTTTGCATCTAGCTCTGAAACAATATTTCGGCTTCTAGCAGAGTGTGGGACTTGTTCTATTAGTCCATCTATACTGACCTCCATTAGGTTGCAAATTCAATATAATTTTTTTCTGCATCTAGCTTTGAAAAAATATTTCGGCTTCTAGCAGTGTGTGGGACTTGTTCTATTAGTCCATCTATACTGACCTCCATCAGGTTGCAAACTCAATATAATTTTTTTCTGCATCGAGCTCTGAAAAAATATTTCAGCTTCTAGCAGTGTGTGGGACTTGTTCTATTAGTCCATCTATACTGACCTCCATCAGGTTGAAAATTCAATATAATTTTTTTCTGCATCGAGCTCTGAAAAAATATTTCAGCTTCTATCAGTGTGTGGGACTTATTCTATTAGTCCATCTATACTGACCTCCATCAGGTTGCAAATTCAATATAATTTTTTTCTGCATCTACAGTTATATGAAAAAGTTTGGGCACCCCTATTAATCTTAAGCTTAATGTTTTATAAAAATTGGTGTTTTTGCAACAGCTATTTCAGTTTGATATATGTAATAACTGTTGGACACAGTAATGTTTCTGCCTTGAAATGAGGTTTATTGGACTAACAGAAAATGTGCAATCTGCATTCAAACAAAATTTGACAGGTGCATAAGTATGGGCACCTCACCAGAAAAGTGACATTAATATTTAGTAGATCCTCCTTTTGCAAAAATAACAGCCTCTAGTCGCTTCCTGTAGCTTTTAATGATTTCCTGGATCCTGGATGAAGGTATTTTTGACCATTCCTCTTTCCAAAACAATTCCAGTTCAGTTAAGTTTGATGGTCGCCGAGCATGGACAGCCCTCTTCAAATGATCCCACAGATGTTCAATGATATTCAGGTCTGGGGACTGGGATGGCCATTCCAGAACATTGTAATTGTTCCTCTGCATGAATGCCTGAGTAGATTTGGAGCGGTGTTTTGGATCATTGTCTTGCTGAAAGATCCATCCCCTGCGTAACTTCAACTTTATCACTGATTCTTGAACATTATTGTGAAGAATCTGCTGATACTGAGTGGAATTCATGCGTTCCTCAACTGTAACAAGATTCCCGGTGCCGGCATTGGCCACACAGCCCCAAAGCATGATGGAACCTCCACCAAATTTTACTGTGGGTAGCAAGTGTTTTTCTTGGAATGCTGTGTTTTTTTGCCTCCATGCATAAAGCCTTTTTGTATGACCAAACAACTCCATCTTGGTTTCATCAGTCCACAGGACCTTCTTCCAAAAAGAAATTGGCTTCTCCAAATGTGCTTTTGCATACCTCAGCCGACTCTGTTTGTGGCGTGCTTGCAGAAACGGCTTCTTTCGCATCACTCTCCCATACAGCTTTTCCTTGTGCAAAGTGCGTTGTATAGTTGACCGATGCACAGTGACACCATCTGCAGCAAATTGATGCTGCAGCTCTCTGGAGGTGGTCTGAGGATTGTCCTTGACTGATCTCACCATTCTTCTTCTCTGCCTTTCTGATGCTTTTCTTGGCCTGCCACTTCTGGCCTTAACAAGAACTGTCCCTGTGTTCTTCCATTTCCTTACTATGTTCCTCACAGTGGAAACTGACATGTTAAATCTCTGAGACAGCTTTTTGTATCCTTCCCCTGAACAACAAATCTTTGTTTTCAGATCATTTGACAGTTCTTTTGAGGAGCCCATGATGCCACTCTTCAGAGGAGATTCAAACAGGAGAACAACTTGCAAGTGGCCACTTTAAGTAGCTTTTCTCATGATTGCATACACCTGGCTATGAAGTTCAAAGCTCAATGAGGTTACAAAACCAAAAAAAGTGCTTTAGTAAGTCAGTAAAAAGTAGGTAAGAGTATTTAAAACAAGAAAATGATAAGGGTGCCCATACTTATGCACCTGTAAAATTTTGTTTGAATGCAGATTGCACATTTTCTGTTAGTACAATAAACCTCATTTCAAGGCAGAAACATTACTGTGTCCAACAGTTATTACATATATCAAACTGAAATAGCTGTTGCAACAACACCAATTTTTATAAAACATTAAGCTTAAGATTAATAGGGGTGCCCAAAATTTTCATATAACTGTAGCTCTGAAAAAATATTTTAGCTTTTAGCAGTGTGTGGGACTTGTTCTATTAGTCCATCCATACAGACCTCCATCAGGTTACAAATTCAATATAATTTTTTCTGCATCTAGCTCTGAAAAAATATTTCGGCTTCAAGCAGTGTGTGGTACTTGTTCTATTAGTCCATCTATACTGACCTACATCAGGTTGCAAATTCAATATAATTTTTTTCTGCATCTACAGTTATATGAAAAAGTTTGGGCACCCCTATTAATCTTAAGCTTAATGTTTTATAAAAATTGGTGTTTTTGCAACAGCTATTTCAGTTTGATATATGTAATAACTGTTGGACACAGTAATGTTTCTGCCTTGAAATGAGGTTTATTGGACTAACAGAAAATGTGCAATCTGCATTCAAACAAAATTTGACAGGTGCATAAGTATGGGCACCTCACCAGAAAAGTGACATTAATATTTAGTAGATCCTCCTTTTGCAAAAATAACAGCCTCTAGTCGCTTCCTGTAGCTTTTAATGATTTCCTGGATCCTGGATGAAGGTATTTTTGACCATTCCTCTTTCCAAAACAATTCCAGTTCAGTTAAGTTTGATGGTCGCCGAGCATGGACAGCCCTCTTCAAATGATCCCACAGATGTTCAATGATATTCAGGTCTGGGGACTGGGATGGCCATTCCAGAACATTGTAATTGTTCCTCTGCATGAATGCCTGAGTAGATTTGGAGCGGTGTTTTGGATCATTGTCTTGCTGAAAGATCCATCCCCTGCGTAACTTCAACTTTATCACTGATTCTTGAACATTATTGTGAAGAATCTGCTGATACTGAGTGGAATTCATGCGTTCCTCAACTGTAACAAGATTCCCAGTGCCGGCATTGGCCACACAGCCCCAAAGCATGATGGAACCTCCACCAAATTTTACTGTGGGTAGCAAGTGTTTTTCTTGGAATGCTGTGTTTTTTTGCCTCCATGCATAAAGCCTTTTTGTATGACCAAACAACTCCATCTTGGTTTCATCAGTCCACAGGACCTTCTTCCAAAAAGAAATTGGCTTCTCCAAATGTGCTTTTGCATACCTCAGCCGACTCTGTTTGTGGCGTGCTTGCAGAAACGGCTTCTTTCGCATCACTCTCCCATACAGCTTTTCCTTGTGCAAAGTGCGTTGTATAGTTGACCGATGCACAGTGACACCATCTGCAGCAAATTGATGCTGCAGCTCTCTGGAGGTGGTCTGAGGATTGTCCTTGACTGATCTCACCATTCTTCTTCTCTGCCTTTCTGATGCTTTTCTTGGCCTGCCACTTCTGGCCTTAACAAGAACTGTCCCTGTGTTCTTCCATTTCCTTACTATGTTCCTCACAGTGGAAACTGACAGGTTAAATCTCTGAGACAGCTTTTTGTATCCTTCCCCTGAACAACAAATCTTTGTTTTCAGATCATTTGACAGTTCTTTTGAGGAGCCCATGATGCCACTCTTCAGAGGAGATTCAAACAGGAGAACAACTTGCAAGTGGCCACTTTAAGTAGCTTTTCTCATGATTGCATACACCTGGCTATGAAGTTCAAAGCTCAATGAGGTTACAAAACCAAAAAAAGTGCTTTAGTAAGTCAGTAAAAAGTAGGTAAGAGTATTTAAAACAAGAAAATGATAAGGGTGCCCATACTTATGCACCTGTAAAATTTTGTTTGAATGCAGATTGCACATTTTCTGTTAGTACAATAAACCTCATTTCAAGGCAGAAACATTACTGTGTCCAACAGTTATTACATATATCAAACTGAAATAGCTGTTGCAACAACACCAATTTTTATAAAACATTAAGCTTAAGATTAATAGGGGTGCCCAAAATTTTCATATAACTGTAGCTCTGAAAAAATATTTTAGCTTTTAGCAGTGTGTGGGACTTGTTCTATTAGTCCATCCATACAGACCTCCATCAGGTTACAAATTCAATATAATTTTTTCTGCATCTAGCTCTGAAAAAATATTTCGGCTTCAAGCAGTGTGTGGTACTTGTTCTATTAGTCCATCTATACTGACCTACATCAGGTTGCAAATTCAATATAATTTTTTTCTGCATCTAGCTCTGAAAAAATATTTCGGCTTCTAGCAGTGTGTGGTACTTGTTCTATTAGTCCATCTATACTGACCTCCATCAGGTTGCAAATTCAATATAATTTTTTTCTGCATCGAGCTCTGAAAAAATATTTCAGCTTCTAGCAGTGTGTGGGACTTGTTCTATTAGTCCATCTATACTGACCTCCATCAGGTTGAAAATTCAATATCATTTTTTTCTGCATCGAGCTCTGAAAAAATATTTCAGCTTCTAGCAGTGTGTGGGACTTATTCTATTAGTCCATCTATACTGAACTCCATCAGGTTGCAAATTTAATATAATTTTTTTCTGCATCTAGCTCTGAAAAAATATTTTAGCTTCTAGCAGTGTGTGGGACTTGTTCTATTAGTCCATCCATACAGACCTCCATCAGGTTACAAATTCAATATAATTTTTTCTGCATCTAGCTCTGAAAAAATATTTCGGCTTCAAGCAGTGTGTGGTACTTGTTCTATTAGTTCATTTATACTGACCTACATCAGGTTGCAAATTCAACATAATTTTTTTCTGCATCTAGCTCTGAAAAAATATTTCAGCTTCTAGCAGTGTGTGGGACTTGTTCTATTAGTCCATCCATACTGACATCCATCAGGTTGCAAATACAATATAATTTTTTTCTGCATCGAGCTCTGAAAAAATATTTCAGCTTCTAGCAGTGTGTGGGACTTGTTCTATTTGTCCATCTATGCTGACCTCCATCAGGTTGCAAATTCAATATAATTTTTTTCTGCATCTAGCTCTGAAAAAATATTTCGGCTTCTAGCAGTGTGTGGTACTTGTTCTATTAGTCCATCTATACTGACCTCCATCAGGTTGCAAATTCAATATAATTTTTTTCTGCATCGAGCTCTGAAAAAATATTTCAGCTTCTAGCATTGTGTGGGACTTGTTCTATTAGTCCATCTATACTGACCTCCATCAGATTGCAAATTCAATATAACTTTTTTCTGTATCTAGCTCTGAAAAAATATTTCGGCATCTAGCAGTGTGTGGGAATTGTTCTATTAGTCCATCTATACTGACTTCTATCAGGTTGCAAATTCAATATAATTTTTTTTTGCATCTAGCTCTGAAACAATATTTCGGCTTCTAGCAGAGTGTGGGACTTGTTCTATTAGTCCATCTATACTGACCTCCATTAGGTTGCAAATTCAATATAATTTTTTTCTGCATCGAGCTCTAAAAAAATATTTCGGCTTCTAGCAGTGTGTGGGACTTGTTCTATTAGTCAATCTATACTGACCTCCAGCAGGTTGCAAATTCAATATAATTTTTTTCTACATCTAGCTCTAAAAAATATTTTGGCTTCTAGCAGTGTGTGGGACTTGTTTTATTAGTCCATCTATACTGACCTCCATCAGGTTGCAAATTCAATATAATTTTTTTCTGCATCGAGCTCTGAAAAAATATTTCAGCTTCTAGCAGTGTGTGGGACTTGTTCTATTAGTCCATCTATACTGACCTCCATCAGATTGCAAATTCAATATAACTTTTTTCTGCATCTAGCTCTGAAAAAATATTTCGGCATCTAGCAGTGTGTGGGAATTGTTCTATTAGTCCATATATACTGACTTCCATCAGGTTGCAAATTCAATATAATTTTTTTCTGCATCTAGCTCTGAAAAAATATTTCGGCTTCTAGCAGAGTGTGGGACTTGATCTATTAGTCCATCTATACTGACCTCCATCAGGTTGCAATTTCAATATAATTTTTTTCAGCATCGAGCTCTGAAAAAATATTTCAGCTCCTAGCAGTGTGTGGGACTTGCTCTATTAGTCCATCTATACTGACCTCCATCAGTTTGCAAATTCAATATAATTTTTTTCTGCATCGAGCTCTGAAAAAACATATCAGCTTCAAGCAGTGTGTGGGACTTGTTCTATTTATCCATCTATACTGACCTCCATCAGGTTGCAAATTCATTATAATTTTTTTCTGCTTCGAGCTCTGAAAAAATATTTCAGCTTCTAGCAGTGTGTGGGACTTTCTCTATTAGTCCATCTATACTGACCTCCATCAGGTTGCAAATTAAATATAATTTTTTTCTGCACCTAGCTCTGAAAAAAATATTTCAGCTTCTAGCAGTGTGTGGGACTTTTCTATTAGTCCATCCAAACAGACCTCCATCAGGTTGCAAATTTAATATAATTTTTTTCTGCATCTAGCACTGAAAAAATATTTCGGCTTCTAGCAGTGTGTGGTACTTGTTCTAATAGTCCATCTATACTGACGTCCATTAGGTTGCAAATTCAATATAATTTTTTTCTGCATCGAGCTCTGAAAAAATATTTCGGCTTCTAGCAGTGTGTGGGACTTGTTCTATTAATCCATCCATACAGACCTCCATCAGGTTGCAAATTCAATATCATTTTTTTCTGCATCTAGCTCTGAAAAAATATTTCGTCTTCTAGCAGTGTGTGGTACTTGTTCTATTAGTCCATCCATACAGACCTCCATCAGGTTGCAAATTCAATATAATTTTTTTCTGCATCTAGCTCTGAAAAAATATTTCGGCTTCTAGCAGTGTGTGGGACTTGTTCTGTTAGTCCATCTATACTGACCTCCATCAGGTTGCAAATTCAATATAATTTTTTTCTGCATCTAGCTCTGAAAATTTTTTCGGCTTCTAGCAGTGTGTGGGACTTGTTCTATTAGTCCATCTATACTGACCTCCATCAGGTTGCAAATTCAATATAATTTTTTTCTGCATCTAGCTCTGAAAAAATATTTTGGCTTCTAGCAGTGTGTGGGACTTGTTCTATTATTCCATCTATACTGACCTCCATCAGGTTGCAAATTCAATATAATTTTTTTCTGCATCTAGCTCTGAAAAAATATTTCGGCTTCTAGCAGTGTGTGGGACTTGTTCTATTAGTCCATCTATACTGACCTCCATCAGGTTGCAAATTCAATATAATTTTTTTCTGCATCGAGCTCTGAAAAAATATTTCAGCTTCTAGCAGTGTGTCGGACTTGTTCTATTAGTCCATCTATACTGACCTCCATCAGGTTGCAAATTCATTATAATTTTTTTCTGCATCGAGCTCTGAAAAAATATTTCAGCTTCTAGCAGTGTGTGGGACTTTCTCTATTAGTCCATCTATACTGACCTCCATCAGGTTGCAAATTCAATAAAAAAATTTTCTACACCTAGCTCTGAAAAAATATTTCAGCTTCTAGCAGTGTGTGGGACTTTTCTATTAGTCCATCCAAACAGACCTCCATCAGGTTGCAAATTTAATATAATTTTTTTCTGCATCTAGCTCTGAAAAAATATTTCGTCTTCTAGCAGTGTGTGGTACTTGTTCTATTAGTCCATCGATACAGACCTCCATCAGGTTGCAAATTCAATATAATTTTTTTCTGCATCTAGCTCTGAAAAAATATTTCGGCTTCTAGCAGTGTGTGGGACTTGTTCTATTAGTCCATCTATACTGACCTCCATCAGGTTGCAAATTCAATATAATTTTTTTCTGCATCTAGCTCTGAAAATATTTTCGGCTTCTAGCAGTGTGTGGGACTTGTTCTATTAGTCCATCTATACTGACCTCCATCAGGTTGCAAATTCAATATAATTTTTTTCTGCATCTAGCTCTGAAAAAATATTTTGGCTTCTAGCAGTGTGTGGGACTTGTTCTATTATTCCATCTATACTGACCTCCATCAGGTTGCAAATTCAATATAATTTTTTTCTGCATCTAGCTCTGAAAAAATATTTCGGCTTCTAGCAGTGTGTGGGACTTGTTCTATTAGTCCATCTATACTGACCTCCATCAGGTTGCAAATTCAATATAATTTTTTTCTGCATCGAGCTCTGAAAAAATATTTCAGCTTCTAGCAGTGTGTCGGACTTGTTCTATTAGTCCATCTATACTGACCTCCATCAGGTTGCAAATTCAATATAATTTTTTTCTCCATCAAGCTCTGAAAAAATATTTTAGCTTCTAGCAGTGTGTGGGACTTGCTCTATTAGTCTATCTATACTGACCTCCATCAGGTTGCAAATTCAATATAATTTTTTTCTGCATCTAGCTCTGAAAAAATATTTCAGCTTCTAGCAGTGTGTGGGACTTATTCTATTAGTCCATCTATACTGACCTCCATCAGGTTGCAAATTCAATATAATTTTTTTCTGCATCTAGCTCTGAAAAAATATTTTAGCTTTTAGCAGTGTGTGGGACTTGTTCTATTATTCCATCCATACAGACCTCCATCAGGTTACAAATTCAATATAATTTTTTATGCATCTAGCTCTGAAAAAATATTTCGGCTTCAAGCAGTGTGTGGTACTTGTTCTATTAGTCCATCTATACTGACCTAGATCAGGTTGCAAATTCAATATAATTTTTTTCTGCATCTAGCTCTGAAAAAATATTTCGGCTTCTAGCAGTGTGTGGGACTTGTTCTATTAGTCCATCCATACTGACATCCATCAGGTTGCAAATTCAATATAATTTTTTTCTGCATCGAGCTCCGAAAAAATATTTCAGCTTCTAGCAGTGTGTGGGACCTGTTCTATTAGTCCATTTATACTGACCTCCATCAGGTTGCAAATTCAATATAATTTTTCTCTGCATCGAGCTCTGAAAAAATATTTCACTTTCTAGCAGTGTGTGGGACTTGTTCTATTAGTCCATCTATACTGACCTCCATCAGGTTGAAAATTCAATATCATTTTTTTCTGCATCGAGCTCTGAAAAAATATTTCAGCTTCTAGCAGTGTGTGGGACTTGTTCTATTAGTCCATCTATGCTGACCTCCATCAGGTTGCAAATTCAATATAATTTTTTTCTGCATCTAGCTCTGAAAAAATATTTCGGCTTCTAGCAGTGTGTGGTACTTGTTCTATTAGTCCATCTATACTGACCTCCATCAGGTTGCAAATTCAATATAATTTTTTTCTGCATCGAGCTCTGAAAAAATATTTCAGCTTCTAGCAGTGTGTGGGACTTGTTCTATTAGTCCATCTATACTGACCTCCATCAGATTGCAAATTCAATATAACTTTTTTCTGCATCTAGCTCTGAAAAAATATTTTAGCTTCTAGCAGTGGGTGGGACTTTTTCTATTAGTCCATCTATACTGACCTCCATCAGGTTGCAAATTCAATATCATTTTTTTCTGCATCTAGCTCTGAAAAAATATTTTAGCTTCTAGCAGTGGGTGGGACTTGTTCTATTAGTCCATCTATTCTGACCTCCATCAGGTTGCAAATTCAATATAATTTTTTTCTGCATCGAGCTCTGAAAAAATATTTCAGCTTCTAGCAGTGTGTGGGACTTGTTCTATTAGTCCATCTGTACTGACCTCCATCAGGTTGAAAATTCAATATAATTTTTTACTGCATCGAGGTCTGAAAAAATTTTTCAGCTTCTAGCAGTGTGTGGGACTTGTTCTATTAGTCCATCTATACTGACCTCCATAAGGTTGCAAATTCAATATAATTTTTTTCTGCATCTAGCTTTGAAAAAATATTTCAGCTTCTACAAGTGTGTGGGACTTGTTCTATTAGTCCATCTATACTGACCTCCATCAGGTTTCAAATTCAATATAATTTTTTTCTGCATCTAGCTCTGAAAAAATATTTCAGCTTCTAGCAGTGGGTGGGACTTGTTCTATTAGTCCATCTATTCTGACCTCCATCAGGTTGCAAATTCATTATAATTTTTTTCTGCATCGAGCTCTGAAAAAATATTTCAGCTTCTAGCAGTGTGTGGGACTTGTTCTATTAGTCCATCTTTACTGACCTCCATCAGGTTGAATATTCAATATAATTTTTTACTGCATCGAGCTCTTAAAAAAATATTTCGGCTTCTAGCAGTGTGTGGGACTAGTTCTATTAGTCAATCTATACTGACCTCCAGCAGGTTGCAAATTCAATATAACTTTTTTCTGCATCTAGCTCTGAAAAAATATTTCGGCATCTAACAGTGTGTGGGAATTGTTCTATTAATCCATATACACTGACTTCCATCAGGTTGCAAATTCAATATAATTTTTTTCTGCATCTAGCTCTGAAAAAATATTTCGGCTTCTAGCAGAGTGTGGGACTTGATCTATTAGTCCATCTATACTGACCTCCATCAGGTTGCAAATTCAATATAATTTTTTTCAGGATCGAGCTCTGAAAAAATATTTCAGCTCCTAGCAGTGTGTGGGACTCGTTCTATTAGTCCATCTATACTGAACTCTATCAGGTTGCAAATTCAATATAATATTTTTCAGCATCGAGCTCTGAAAAAATATTTCAGCTTCTAGCAGTGTGTGGGACTTATTCTATTAGTCCATCTATACTGACCTTCATCAGGTTGAAAATTCAATATAATTTTTTTCTGCATCTAGCTCTGAAAAAATATTTTAGCTTTTAGCAGTGTGTGGGACTTGTTCTATTAGTCCATCCATACAGACCTCCATCAGGTTACAAATTCAATATAAATTTTTCTGCATCTAGCTCTGAAAAAATATTTCGGCTTCAAGCAGTGTGTGGTACTTGTTCTATTAGTCCATCTATACTGACCTAGATCAGGTTGCAAATTCAATATAATTTTTTTCTGCATCTAGCTCTGAAAAAATATTTCGGCTTCTAGCAGTGTGTGGGACTTGTTCTATTAGTCCATCCATACTGACATCCATCAGGTTGCAAATTCAATATAATTTTTTTCTGCATCGAGCTCTGAAAAAATATTTCAGCTTCTAGCAGTGTGTGGGACCTGTTCTATTAGTCCATCCATACAGACCTCCATCAGGTTGCAAATTCAATATAATTTTTTTCTGCATCTAGCTCTGAAAAAATATTTCGGCTTCTAGCAGTGTGTGGTACTTGTTCTATTAGTCCATTTATACTGACCTCCATCAGGTTGCAAATTCAATATAATTTTTTTCTGCATCGAGCTCTGAAAAAATATTTCACTTTCTAGCAGTGTGTGGGAGTTGTTCTATTAGTCCATCTATACTGACCTCCTTCAGGTTGAAAATTCAATATCATTTTTTTCTGCATCGAGCTCTGAAAAAATATTTCAGCTTCTAGCAGTGTGTGGGACTTGTTCTATTAGTCCATCTATGCTGACCTCCATCAGGTTGCAAATTCAATATAATTTTTTTCTGCATCTAGCTCTGAAAAAATATTTCGGCTTCTAGCAGTTTGTGGTACTTGTTCTATTAGTCCATCTATACTGACCTCCATCAGGTTGCAAATTCAATATAATATTTTTCTGCATCGAGCTCTGAAAAAATATTTCAGCTTCTAGCAGTGTGTGGGACTTGTTCTATTAGTCCATCTATACTGACCTCCATCAGATTGCAAATTCAATATAACTTTTTTCTGCATCTAGCTCTGAAAAAATATTTCGGCATCTAGCAGTGTGTGGGAATTGTTCTATTAGTCCATCTATACTGACTTCCATCAGGTTGCAAATTCAATATAATTTTTTTTTGCATCTAGCTCTGAAACAATGTTTCGGCTTCTAGCAGATTATGGGACTTGTTCTATTAGTCCATCTATACTGACCTCCATTAGGTTGCAAATTCAATATAATTTTTTTCTGCATCTAGCTTTGAAAAAATATTTCGGCTTCTAGCAGTGTGTGGGACTTGTTCTATTAGTCCATCTATACTGACCTCCATCAGGTTGCAATTTCAATATAATTTTTTTCTGCATCTAGCTCTGAAAAAATATTTTAGCTTCTAGCAGTGGGTGGGACTTGTTCTATTAGTCCATCTATACTGACCTCCATCAGGTTGCAAATTCAATATAATTTTTTTCTGCATCTAGCTCTGAAAAAATATTTTAGCTTCTAGCAGTGGGTGGGACTTGTTCTATTAGTCCATGTATTCTGACCTCCATCAGGTTGCAAATTCAATATAATTTTTTTCTGCATCGAGCTCTGAAAAAATATTTCAGCTTCTAGCAGTGTGTGGGACTTGTTCTATTAGTCCATCTGTACTGACCTCCATCAGGTTGAAAATTCAATATAATTTTTTACTGCATCGAGCTCTGAAAAAATTTTTCAGCTTCTAGCAGTGTGTGGGACTTGTTCTATTAGTCCATCTTTACTGACCTCCATCAGGTTGAAAATTCAATATAATTTTTTTCTGCATCTAGCTTTGAAAAAATATTTCGGCTTCTAGCAGTGTGTGGGACTTGTTCTATTAGTCCATCTATACTGACCTCCATCAGGTTTCAAATTCAATATAATTTTTTTCTGCATCTAGCTCTGAAAAAATATTTCAGCTTCTAGCAGTGGGTGGGACTTGTTCTATTGGTCCATCTATTCTGACCTCCATCAGGTTGCAAATTCATTATAATTTTTTTCTGCATCGAGCTCTGAAAAAATATTTCAGCTTCTAGCAGTGTGTGGGACTTGTTCTATTAGTCCATCTTTACTGACCTCCATCAGGTTGAAAATTCAATATAATTTTTCACTGCATCGAGTTCTTAAAAAAATATTTCGGCTTCTAGCAGTGTGTGGGACTAGTTCTATTAGTCAATCTATACTGACCTCCAGCAGGTTGCAAATTCAATATAATTTTTTTCTGCATCTAGCTCTAAAAAAATATTTTGGCTTCTAGCAGTGTGTGGGACTTGTTCTATTAGTCCATCTATACTGACCTCCATCAGATTGCAAATTCAATATAACTTTTTTCTGCATCTAGCTCTGAAAAAATATTTCGGCATCTAACAGTGTGTGAGAATTGTTCTATTAATACATATACACTGACTTCCATCAGGTTGCAAATTCAATATAATTTTTTTCTGCATCTAGCTCTGAAAAATTATTTCGGCTTCTAGCAGAGTGTGGGACTTGATCTATTAGTCCATCTATACTAACCTCCATCAGGTTGCAAATTCAATATAATTTTTTTCAGGATCGAGCTCTGAAAAAATATTTCAGCTCCTAGCAGTGTGTGGGACTCGTTCTATTAGTCCATCTATACTGAACTCTATCAGGTTGCAAATTCAATATAATATTTTTCAGCATCGAGCTCTGAAAAAATATTTCAGCTTCTAGCAGTGTGTGGGACTTATTCTATTAGTCCATCTATACTGACCTCCATCAGGTTGCAAATTCAATATAATTTTTTTCTGCATCTAGCTCTGAAAAAATATTTTAGCTTTTAACAGTGTGTGGGACTTGTTCTATTAGTCCATCCATACAGACCTCCATCAGGTTACAAATTCAATATAATTTTTTCTGCATCTAGCTCTGAAAAAATATTTCGGCTTCAAGCAGTGTGTGGTACTTGTTCTATTAGTCCATCTATACTGACCTAGATCAGGTTGCAAATTCAATATAAGTTTTTTCTGCATCTAGCTCTGAAAAAATATTTCGGCTTCTAGCAGTGTGTGGGACTTGTTCTATTAGTCCATCCATACTGACATCCATCAGGTTGCAAATTCAATATAATTTTTTTCTGCATCGAGCTCTGAAAAAATATTTCAGCTTCTAGCAGTGTGTGGGACCTGTTCTATTAGTCCATCCATACAGACCTCCATCAGGTTGCAAATTCAATATAATTTTTTTCTGCATCTAGCTCTGAAAAAATATTTCGGCTTCTAGCAGTGTGTGGTACTTGTTCTATTAGTCCATTTATACTGACCTCCATCAGGTTGCAAATTCAATATAATTTTTTTCTGCATCGAGCTCTGAAAAAATATTTCACCTTCTAGCAGTGTGTGGGACTTGTTCTATTAGTCCATCTATACTGACCTCCATCAGGTTGAAAATTCAATATCATTTTTTTCTGCATCGAGCTCTGAAAAAATATTTCACCTTCTAGCAGTGTGGGACTTGTTCTATTAGTCCATCTGTACTGACCTCCATCAGGTTGAAAATTCATTATAATTTTTTACTGCATCGAGCTCTTAAAAAAATATTTTGGCTTCTAGCAGTGTGTGGGACTAGTTCTATTAGTCAATCTATACTGACCTCCAGCAGGTTGCAAATTCAATATAATTTTTTCTGCATCTAGCTCTAAAAAAATATTTTGGCTTCTAGCAGTGTGTGGGACTTGTTCTATTAGTCCATCTATACTGACCTCCATCAGATTGCAAATTCAATATAACTTTTTTCTGCATCTAGCTCTGAAAAAATATTTCGGCATCTAACAGTGTGTGGGAATTGTTCTATTAATCCATATACACTGACTTCCATCAGGTTGCAAATTCAATATAATTTTTTTCTGCATCTAGCTCTGAAAAAATATTTCGGCTTCTAGCAGAGTGTGGGACTTGATCTATTAGTCCATCTATACTGACCTCCATCAGTTTGCAAATTCAATATAATTTTTTTCAGCATCGAGCTCTGAAAAAATATTTCAGCTCCTAGCAGTGTGTGGGACTTGTTCTATTCATCCATCTATACTGACCTCCATCAGGTTGCAAATTCATTATAATTTTTTTCTGCATCGAGCTCTGAAAAAATATTTCAGCTTCTAGCAGTGTGTGAGACTTGCTCTATTAGTCCATCTATACTGACCTCCATCAGGTTGCAAATTCAATATAATTTTTTTCTGCATCGAGCTCTGAAAAAATATATCAGCTTCAAGCAGTGTGTGGGACTTGTTCTATTCATCCATCTATACTGACCTCCATCAGGTTGCAAATTCATTATAATTTTTTTCTGCATCGAGCTCTGAAAAAATATTTCAGCTTCTAGCAGTGTGTGGGACTTGTTCTGTTAGTCCATCTATACTGACCTCCATCAGGTTGCAAATTCAATATAATTTTTTTCTGCATCTAGCTCTGAAAAAATATTTTAGCTTCTAGCAGTGTGTGGGACTTGTTCTATTAGTCCATCTATACTGACCTCCATCAGGTTGCAATTTCAATATAATTTTTTTCTGCATCTAGCTCTGAAAAAATATTTTAGCTTCTAGCAGTGTGTGGGACTTGTTCTATTAGTCCATCTATACTTACCTCCATCAGGTTGCAAATTCAATATAATTTTTTACTGCATCTAGCTCTGAAAAAATATTTCGGCTTCTAGCAGTGTGTGAGACTTGTTCTATTAGTCCATCTATACTGACCTCCATCAGGTTGCACATTCAATATAATTTTTTTCTGCATCGAGATCTGAAAAAATATTTCAGCTTCTAGCAGTGTGTGGGACTTGTTCTATTAGTCAATCTATACTGACCTCCATCAGGTTGCAAATTCAATATAATTTTTTTCTGCATCGAGCTCTGAAAAAATATTTCAGCTTCTAGCAGTGTGTGGGACTTTTTCTATTAGTCCATCTATACTGACCTCCATCAGGTTGCAAATTCAATATAATTTTTTTCTGCATCGAGCTCTGAAAAAATATTTCAGCTTCTAGCAGTGTGTGGGACTTGTTCTATTCGTCCATCTATACTGACCTCCATCAGGTTGCAAATTCAATATATATTTTTTCTGCATCTAGCTCTGAAAAAATATTTCAGCTTCTAGCAGTGTGTGGGACTTGTTCTATTAGTCCATCTATACTCACCTCCATCAGGTTGCAAATTCAATATAATTTTTTTCTGCATCTAGCTCTGAAAAAATATTTTAGCTTCTAGCAGTGCGTGGGACTTGTTCTATTAGTCCAACCATACAGACCTCCATCAGGTTGAAATTCAATATAATTTTTTTCTGCATCTAGCTCTGAAAAAATATTTCGACTTCAAGCAGTGTGTGGTACTTGTTCTATTAGTCCATCTATACTGACCTACATCAGGTTGCAAATTCAATATAATTTTTTTCTGCATCTAGCTCTGAAAAAATATTTCAGCTTCTAGCAGTGTGTGGGACTTGTTCTATTAGTCCATCAATACAGACCTCCATCAGGTTGCAAATTCAATATAATTTTTTTCTGCATCGAGCTCTGAAAAAATATTTCAGCTTCTAGCAGTGTGTGGGACTTGTTCTATTAGTCCATCTATACTGACCTCCATCAGGTTGGAAATTCAATATAATTTTTTTCTGCATCTAGCTCTGAAAAAATATTTCGGCTTCTAGCAGTGTGTGGAACTTGTTCTATTAGTCCATCTATACTGACCTCCATCAGGTTGCAAAATCAATATAAAGTTTTTCTGCATCGAGCTCTGAAAAAATATTTCAGCTTCTAGCAGTGTGTGGGACTTGTTCTATTAGTCCATCTATACTGACCTCCATCAGGTTGCAAATTCAATATAACTTTTTTCTGCATCTAGCTCTGAAAAAATATTTCGGCTTCTAGCATTGTGTGGGACTTGTTCTATTAGTCCATCTATACTGACTTCCTTCAGGTTGCAAATTCAATATAGTTTTTTTCTGCATCTAGCTCTGAAAAAATATTTTGGCTTCTACCAGAGTGTGGGACTTGTTCTATTAGTCCACCTATACTGACTTCCATCAGGTTGCAAATTCAATATAATTTTTTTCTGCATCTAGCTTTGAAAAAATATTTCGGCTTCTAGCAGTGTGTGGGACTTGTTCTATTAGTCCATCTATACTGACCTCCGTCAGGTTGCAAATTCAATATAATTTTTTACTGCATCGAGCTCTGAAAAAATATTTCGGCTTCTAGCAGTGTGTGGGACTTGCTCTATTAGTCCATCTATACTGACCTCCAGCAGGTTGCAAATTCAATATAATTTTTTTCTGCATCTAGCTCTAAAAAAATATTTTGGCTTCTAGCAGTGTGTGGGACTTGTTCTGTTAGTCCATCTATACTGACCTCCATCAGGTTGCAAATTCAATATAATTTTTTTCTGCATCGAGCTCTGAAAAAATATTTCAGCTTGTAGCAGTGTGTGGGACTTGTTATATTAGTCCATCTATACTGACCTCCATCACATTGCAAATTCAATATAACTTTTTTCTGCATCTAGCTCTGAAAAAATATTTTGGCTTCTAGCAGAGTGTGGGACTTGTTCTATTAGTCCATCTATACTGACCTCCATCAGGTTGCAAATTCAATATAATTTTTTTCAGCATCGAGCTCTGAAAAATTATTTCAGCTCCTAGCAGTGTGTGGGACTTGTTCTATTAGTCCATCTATACTGACCTCCATCAGGTTGCAAATTCAATATAATATTTTTCTGCATCGAGCTCTGAAAAAATATTTCAGCTTCTAGCAGTGTGTGGGTCTTGTTCTATTAATCCATCCATACAGACCTCCATCAGGTTGCAAATTCAACATAATTTTTTTCTGCATCTAGCTCTGAAAAAATATTTCGGCTTCTAGCAGTGTGTGGTACTTGTTCTATTAGCCCTTCTATACTGACCTCCATCAGGTTGCAAATTCAATATAATTTTTTTCTGCATCTAGCTCTGAAATTTTTTTTCGGCTTCTAGCAGTGTGTGGGACTTGTTCTATTAGCCCATCTATACTGACCTCCATCAGGTTGCAAATACAATATAATTTTTTTCTGCATCGAGCTCTGAAAAAATATTTCAGCTTCTAGCAGTGTGTGGGACTTGTTCTATTAGTCCATTTATACTGAACTCCATCAGTTTGCAAATTCAATATAATCTTTTTAGGCATCGAGCTCTGAAAAAATATTTCAGATTCTAGCAGTGTGTGTGACTTGTTCTATTAGTCCATCTATACTGACCTCCATCAGGTTGCAAATTCAATATAATTTTTTTCTGCATCTAGCTCTGGAAAAATATTTCAGCTTCTAGCAGTGTGTGGGACTTGTTCTATTAGTCCATCTATACTGACCTCCATCAGGTTGCAAATTCAATATAATTTTTTTCTGCATCTAGCTCTGAAAAAATATTTTAGCTTCTAGCAGTGTGTGGGACTTGTTCTATTAGTCCATCCATACAGACCTCCATCAGGTTGCAAAATCAATATAAATTTTTTCTGCAACAAGCTCTGAAAAAATATTTCGGCTTCTAGCAGTGTGTGGAACTTGTTCTATTAGTCCATCTATATTGACTTCCATCAGGTTGCAAATTCAATATCATTTTTTTCTGCATCTAGCTCTGAAAAAATATTTCGGCTTCTAGCAGAGTGTGGGACTTGTTCTATTAGTTCATCTATAGTGACCTCCATCAGGTTGCAAATTCAATATAATTTTTTTCTGCATCTAGCTTTGAAAAAATATTTCGGCTTCTAGCAGTGTGTGGGACTTTTTCTATTAGTCCATCTATACTGACCTCCATCAGGTTGCAAATTCAATATAATTTTTTTCTGCATCTATCTCTGAAAAAATTTTTCAGCTTCTAGCAGTGGGTGGGGCTTGTTCTATTAGTTCATCTATACTGACCTCCATCAGGTTGCAAATTCAATATAATTTTTTTCTGCATCGAGCTCTGAAAAAATATTTCAGCTTCTAGCAGTGTGAGGGACTTGTTCTATTAGTCCATCTATACTGAGCTCCATCAGGTTGAAAATTCAATATAATTTTTTACTGCATCGAGCTCTGAAAAAATATTTCGGCTTCTAGCAGTGTGTGGGACTTGTTCTATTAGTCCATCTATACTGACCTCCAGCAGGTTGCAAAATCAATATAAATTTTTTCTGCATCTAGCTCTGAAAAAATATTTCGGCTTCTAGCAGTGTGTGGGACTTGTTCTATTAGTCCATCTATACTGACTTCCATCAGGTTGCAAATTCAATATCAATTTTTTTTGCATCTAGGTCTGAAAAAATATTTCGGCTTCTAGCAGAGTGTGGGACTTGTTCTATTAGTTCATCTATACTGACCTCCATCAGGTTGCAAATTCAATATAATTTTTTTCTGCATCTAGCTTTGAAAAAATATTTCGGCTTCTAGCAGTGTGTGGGACTTGTTCTATTAGTCCATCTATACTGACCTCCATCAGGTTGCAAATACAATATAATTTTTTTCTGCATCTATCACTGAAAAAATATTTCAGCTTCTAGCAGTGTGTGGGACTTGTTCTATTAGTTCATCTATACTGACCTCCATCAGGTTGCAAATTCAATATAATTTTTTTCTGCATCGAGCTCTGAAAAAATATTTCAGCTTCTAGCAGTTTGTGGGACTTGTTCTATTAGTCCATCTATACTGACCTCCATCAGGTTGAAAATTCAATATAATTTTTTACTGCATCGAGCTCTGAAAAAATATTTCGGCTTCTAGCAGTGTGTGGGACTTGTTCTATTAGTCCATCTATACTGACCTCCAGCAGGTTGCAAATTCAATATAATTTTTTTCTGCATCTAGCTCTAAAAAAGTATTTTGGCTTCTAGCAGTTTGTGGGACTTGTTCTATTACTCCATCTATACTGACCTCCATCAGATTGCAAATTCAATATAACTTTTTTCTGCATCTAGCTCTGAAAAAATATTTCGGCATCTAGAAGTGTGTGGGAATTGTACTATTAGTCCATCTATACTGACTTCCATCAGGTTGCAAATTTAATATAATTTTTTTCTGCATCTAGCTCTGAAAAAATATTTCGGCTTTTAGCAGAGTGTGGGACTTGTTCTATTAGTCCATCTATACTGACCTCCATCAGGTTGCAAATTCAATATAATTTTTTTCAGCATCGAATTCTGAAAAAATATTTCAGCTCCTAGCAGGGTGTGGGACTTGTTCTATTAGTCCATCTATACTGACCTCCATCAGGTTGCAAATTCAATATAATATTTTCCAGCATCGAGCTCTGAAAAAATATTTCAGCTTCTAGCAGTGTGTGAGACTTGTTCTATTAGTCCATCTATACTGACCTCCATCAGTTTGCAAATTCAATATAATTTTTTTCTGCATCGAGCTCTGAAAAAATATTTCAGCTTCTAGCAGTGTGTGGGACTTGTTCTATTCGTCCATCTATACTGACCTCCATCAGGTTGCAAATTCAATATAATCTTTTTCTGCATCTAGCTCTGAAAAAATATTTCGGCTTCTAGCAGTGTGTGGGAATTGTTCTATTAGTCTATCTATACTGACCTCCATCAGGTTGCAAATTCAATATAATTTTTTTCTGCATCTAGCTCTGAAAAACATTTTGGCTTTTAGCAGTGTGTGGGACTTGTTCTATTAGTCCATCTATACTGACCTCCATCAGGTTGCAAATTCAATATAATTTTTTTCTGCATCGAGCTCTGAAAAAATATTTCAGCTTCTAGCAGTGTGTGGGACTTGTTCTATTAATCCATCCATACAGACCTCCATCAGGTTGCAAATTCAATATAATTTTTTTCTGCATCTAGCTCTGAAAAAATATTTCGGCTTCTAGCAGTGTGTGGTACTTGTTCTATTAGTCCACCTATACTGACCTCCATCAGGTTGCAAATTCAATATAATTTTTTTCTGCATCTAGCTCTGAAATTTTTTTTCGGCTTCTAGCAGTGTGTGGGACTTGTTTTATTAGTCCATCTATACTGACCTCCATCAGGTTGCAAATTCAATATAATTTTTTTCTGCATCGAGCTCTGAAAAAATATTTCAGCTTCTAGCAGTGTGTGGGACTTGTTCTATTAGTCTATCTATACTGATCTCCATCAGGTTGCAAAGTCAATATAATTTTTTTCTGCATCTAGCTCTGAAAAAATATTTCGGCTTCTAGCAGTGTGTGGGACTTCTTCCATTAGTCCATCTATACTGACCTCCATCAGGTTGCAAATTCAATATAATTTTTTTCTACATCGAGCTCTGAAAAAATATTTCAGCTTCTAGCAGTGTGTGGGACTTGTTCTATTAGTCCATTTATACTGACCTCCATCATGTTGCAAATTCAATATAATCTTTTTATGCATCGAGCTCTGAAAAAATATTTCAGATTCTAGCAGTGTGTGGGACTTGTTCCATTAGTCCATCTATACTGACCTCCATCAAGTTGCAAATTCAATATAATTTTTTTCTGCATCTAGCTCTGGAAAAATATTTCAGCTTCTAGCAATTTGTGGGACTTGTTCTATTAGTCCATCTATACTGACCTCCATCAGGTTGCAAATTCAATATAATTTTTTTCTGCATCTAGCTCTGAAAAAATATTTTAGCTTCTAGCAGTGTGTGGGACTTGTTCTATTAGTCCTTCCATACAGACCTCCATCAGGTTGCAAATTCAATATAATTTTTTTCGGCATCTAGCTCTGAAAAAAATATTGTGGCTTCAAGCAGTGTGTGGTACTTGTTCTATTAGTCCATGTATACTGACCTCCATCAGGTTGCAAATTCAATAAAAGTTTTTTTCTGCATCTAGCTTTGAAAAAATATTTTGGCTTCTAGCAGTGTGTGGGACTTGTTCTATTAGTCTATCTATACTGACCTCCATCAGGTTGCAAATTCAATATAATTTTTTTTCTGCATCGAGCTCTGAAAAAATATTTCAGCTTCTAGCAGTGTGTGGGACTTGTTGTATTAGTCCATCTATGCTGACCTCCATCAGTTTGAAAATTCAATATAATTTTTTACTGCATCGAGCTGTGAAAAAATGTTTCGGCTTCTAGCAGTGTGTGGGACTTGTTCTATTAGTCCATCTATACTGACCTCCAGCAGGTTGCAAATTCAATATAATTTTTTTCTGCATCTAGCTCTAAAAAAATATTTTGGCTTCTAGCAGTTTGTGCGACTTGTTCTATTAGTGCATCTATACTGACCTCCATCAGGTTGCAAATTCAATATAATTTTTTTCTGCATCGAGCTCTGAAAAAATATTTCAGCTTCTAGCAGTGTGTGGGACTTGTTCTATTAGTCCATCTATACTGACCTCCATCAGATTGCAAATTCAATATAACTTTTTTCTGCATCTAGCTCTGAAAAAATATTTTGGCATCTAGCAGTGTGTGGGAATTGTTCTATTATTCCATCTATACTGACTTCCATCAGGTTGCAAATTTAATATAATTTTTTTCTTCATCTAGCTCTGAAAAAATATTTCGGCTTCTAGCAGAGTGTGGGACTTGTTCTATTAGTCCATCTATACTGACCTCCATCAGGTTGCAATTTCAATATAATTTTTTTCAGCATCGAGCTCTGAAAAAATATTTCAGCTCCTAGCAGTGTGTGGGACTTGTTCTATTAGTCCATCTATACTGACCTCCATCAGGTTGCAAATTCAATATAATATTTTTCAGCATCGAGCTCTGAAAAAATATTTCAGCTTCTACCAGTGTGTGAGACTTGTTCTATTTGTCCATCTATACTGACCTCCATCAGTTTGCAAATTCAATATAATTTTTTTCTGCATCGAGCTCTGAAAAAATGTTTCAGCTTCTAGCAGTGTGTGGGACTTGTTCTATTCATCCATCTATACTGACCTCCATCAGGTTGCAAATTCAATATAATCTTTTTCTGCATCTAGCTCTGAAAAAATATTTCGGCTTCTAGCAGTGTGTGGGAATTGTTCTATTAGTCCATCTATACTGACCTCCATCAGGTTGCAAATTCAATATAATTTTTTTCTGCATCGAGCTCTGAAAAAATATTTCAGCTTCTAGCAGTGTGTGGGACTTGTTCTATTAATCCATCCATACAGACCTCCATCAGGTTGCAAATTCAATAGCATTTTTTTCTGCATCTAGCTCTGAAAAAATATTTCGGCTTCTAACAGTATGTGGTACTTGTTCTATTAGTCCATCTATACTGACCTCCATCAGACTGCAAATTCAATATAACTTTTTTCTGCATCTAGCTCTGAAAAAATATTTTGGCATCTAGCAGTGTGTGGGAATTGTTCTATTATTCCATCTATACTGAATTCCATCAGGTTGCAAATTTAATATAATTTTTTTCTTCATCTAGCTCTGAAAAAATATTTCAGATTCTAGCAGAGTGTGGGACTTGTTCTATTAGTCCATCTATACTGACCTCCATCAGGTTGCAAATTCAATATAATTTTTTTCAGCATCGAGCTCTGAAAAAATATTTCAGCTCCTAGCAGTGTGTGGGACATGTTCTATTAGTCCATCTATACTGACCTCCATCAGGTTGCAAATTCAATATAATATTTTTCAGCATCGAGCTCTGAAAAAATATTTCAGCTTCTAGCAGTGTGTGAGACTTGTTCTATTTGTCCATCTATACTGACCTCCATCAGTTTGCAAATTCAATATAATTTTTTTCTGCATCGAGCTCTGAAAAAATGTTTCAGCTTCTACAAGTGTGTGGGACTTGTTCTATTCATCCATCTATACTGACCTCCATCAGGTTGCAAATTCAATATAATCTTTTTCTGCATCTAGCTCTGAAAAAATATTTCGGCTTCTAGCAGTGTGTGGGAATTGTTCTATTAGTCCATCTATACTGACCTCCATCAGGTTGCAAATTCAATATAATTTTTTACTGCATCTAGCTCTGAAAAACATTTTGGCTTCTAGCAGTGTGTGGGACTTGTTCTATTAGTCCATCTATACTGACCTCCATCAGGTTGCAAATTCAATATAATTTTTTTCTGCATCGAGCTCTGAAAAAATATTTCAGCTTCTAGCAGTGTGTGGGACTTGTTCTACTAATCCATCCATACAGACCTCCATCAGGTTGCAAATTCAATATCATTTTTTTCTGCATCTAGCTCTGAAAAAATATTTCGGCTTCTAGCAGTGTGTGGTACTTGTTCAATTACTCCATCTATACTGACCTCCATCAGGTTGTAAATTCAATATAATTTTTTTCTGCATCTAGCTTTGAAATTTTTTTCGGCTTCTAGCAGTGTGGGGGACTTGTTCTATTAGTCCATCTATACTGACCTCCATCAGGTTGCAAATTCAATATAATTTTTTTCTGCATCTAGCTCTGAAAAAATATTTTAGCTTCTAGCAGCGAGTGGGACTTGTTCTATTAGTCCATCCATACAGACCTCCATCAGGTTGCAAATTCAATATAATTTTTTTCTGCATCTAGCTCTGAAAAAATATTTTGGCTTCAAGCAGTGTGTGGTACTTGTTCTATTAGTCCATCTATACTGACCTACATCAGGTTGCAAATTCAATATAATTTTTTTCTGCATCTAGCTATGAAAAAATATTTCGGCTTCTAGCAGTGTGTGGAACTTGTTCTATTAGTCCATCCATACTGACATCCATCAGGTTGCAAATTCAATAGCATTTTTTTCTGCATCTAGCTCTGAAAAAATATTTCGGCTTTTAACAGTATATGGTACTTGTTCTATTAGTCAATCTATACTGACCTCCATCAGTTTGCAAATTCAATATAATTTTTTTCTACATCGAGCTCTGAAAAAATATTTCAGCTTCTAGCAGTGTGTGGGACTTGTTCTATTCATCCATCTATACTGACCTCCATCAGGTTGCAAATTCAATATAATTTTTTTCTACATCGAACTCTGAAAAAATATTTCAGCTTCTAGCAGTGTGTGGGACTTGTTCTATTAGTCCATTTATACTGACCTCCATCAGGTTGCAAATTCAATATAATCTTTTTATGCATCGAGCTCTGAAAAAATATTTTAGCTTCTAGCAGTGTGTGGGACTTGTTCTATTAGTCCATCCATACAGACCTCGATCAGGTTGCAAATTCAATATAATTTTTTTCTGCATCTAGCTCTGAAAAAATATTTCGGCTTCAAGCAGTGTGTGGTACTTGTTCTATTAGTCCATCTATACTGACCTCCATCAGGTTGGAAATTCAGTATAATTTTTTTCTGCATCTAGCTCTGAAAAAATATTTCGGCTTCTAGCAGTGTGTGGGACTTGTTCTATTAGTCCATCTATACTGACCTCCATCAGGTTGCAAAATCAATATAAATTTTTTCTGCATCTAGCTCTGAAAAAATATTTCGGCTTCTAGCAGTGTGTGGGACTTGTTCTATTAGTCCATCTATACTGACTTCCATCAGGTTGCAAATTCAATATAATTTTTTTCTGCATCTAGCATTTAAAATTTTTTTCGGCTTCTAGCAGTGGGTGGGAATTGTTCTATTAGTGCATCTATACTGACCTCCATCAGGTTGCAAATTCAATATAATTTCTTTCTGCATCTAGCTCTGAAAAACATTTTGTCTTCTAGCAGTGTGTGGGACTTGTTCTATTAGTCCATTATACTGACCTCCATCAGGTTGCAAATTCAATATAATTTTTTTCTGCATCGAGCTCTGAAAAAATATTTCAGCTTCTAGCAGTTTGTGGGACTTGTTCTATTAATCCATCCATACTGACCTCCATCAGGTTGCAAATTCAATATCATTTTTTTCTGCATCTAGCTCTGAAAAAATATTTTGGCTTCTAGCAGTGTGTGGTACTTGTTCTATTAGTCCATCTATACTGACCTCCATCAGGTTGCAAATTCAATATAATTTTTTTCTGCATCTAGTTCTGAATTTTTTTTTCGGCTTCTAGCAGTGTGTGGGACTTGTTCTATTAGTCCATCTATACTGACCTCCATCAGGTTGCAAATTCAATATAATTTTTTTCTACATCGAACTCTGAAAAAATATTTCAGCTTCTAGCAGTGTGTGGGACTTGTTCTATTAGTCCATTTATACTGACCTCCATCAGGTTGCAAATTCAATATAATCTTTTTATGCATCGAGCTCTGAAAAAATATTTTAGCTTCTAGCAGTGTGTGGGACTTGTTCTATTAGTCCATCCATACAGACCTCGATCAGGTTGCAAATTCAATATAATTTTTTTCTGCATCTAGCACTGAAAAAATATTTCGGCTTCTAGCAGTGTGTGGGACTTGTTCTATTAGTCCATCTATACTGACCTCCATCAGGTTGCAAAATCAATATAAATTTTTTCTGCATCTAGCTCTGAAAAAATATTTCGGCTTCTAGCAGTGTGTGGGACTTGTTCTATTAGTCCATCTATACTGACTTCCATCAGGTTGCAAATTCAATATCATTTTTTTCTGCGTCTACCTCTGAAAAAATATTTCGGCTTCTAGCAGAGTGTGGGACTTGTTCTATTAGTTCATCTATACTGACCTCCATCAGGTTGCAAATTCAATATAATTTTTTTCTGCATCTAGCTTTGAAAAAACATTTCGGCTTCTAGCAGTGTGTGGGACTTGTTCTATTAGTCCATCTATACTGACCTCCATCAGGTTGCAAATTCAATATAATTTTTTTCTGCATCTATCCCTGAAAAAATATTTCAGCTTCTAGCAGTGGGTGGGACTTGTTCTATTAGTTCATCTATACTGACCTCCAGCAGGTTGCAAATTCAATATAATTTTTTTCTGCATCTATCTCTGAAAAAATATTTCAGCTTCTAGCAGTGTGTGTGACTTGTTCTATTAGTCCATCTATACTGACCTCCAGCAGGTTGCAAATTCAACATAATTTTTTTCTGCATCCAGATCTAAAAAAATATTTTGGCTTCTAGCAGTTTGTGGGACTTGTTCTATTAGTCCATCTATACTGACCTCCATCAGGTTGCAAATTCAATATAATTTTTTTCTGCACCGAGCTCTGAAAAAATATTTCAGCTTCTCGCAGTGTGTGGGACTTGTTCTATTAGTACATCTATACTGACCTCCATCAGTTTGCAAATTCAATATAATTTTTTTCTGCATCGAGCTCTGAAAAAATATTTCGGCTTCTAGCAGTGTGTGGGACTTGTTCTATTAGTCCATCTATACTGACCTCCAGCAGGTTGCAAATTCAATATAATTTTTTTCTGCATCTACCTCTAAAAAAATATTTTGGCTTCTAGCAGTTTGTGGGACTTGTTCTATTACTCCATCTATACTGACCTCCATCAGGTTGCAAATTCGATATAATTTTTTCTGCATCGAGCTCTGAAAAAATATTTCAGCTTCTAGCAGTGTGTGGGACTTATTCTATTAGTCCATCCATACTGACCTCCATCAGGTTGCAAATTCAATATCATTTTTTTCTGCATCTAGCTCTGAAAAAATATTTTGGCTTCTAGCAGTGTGTGGTACTTGTTCTATTAGTCCATCTATACTGACCTCCATCAGGTTGCAAATTCAATATAATTTTTTTCTGCATCTAGCTCTGAATTTTTTTTTCGGCTTCTAGCAGTGTGTGGGACTTGTTCTATTAGTACATCTATACTGACCTCTATCAGGTTGCAAATTCAATATAATTTTTTTCTACATCGAACTCTGAAAAAATATTTCAGCTTCTAGCAGTGTGTGGGACTTGTTCTCTTAGTCCATTTATACTGACCTCCATCAGGTTGCAAATTCAATATAATCTTTTTATTCATCGAGCTCTGAAAAAATATTTTAGCTTCTAGCAGTGAGTGGGACTTGTTCTATTAGTCCATCCATACAGACCTCGATCAGGTTGCAAATTCAATATAATTTTTTTCTGCATCTAGCTCTGAAAAAATATTTCGGCTTCAAGCAGTGTGTGGTACTTGTTCTATTAGTCCATCTATACTGACCTACATCAGGTTGCAAATTCAATATAATTTTTTTCTGCATCTAGCTCTGAAAAAATATTTCGGCTTCTAGCTGTGTGTGGGACTTGTTCTATTAGTCCATCCATACTGACATCCATCAGGTTGCAAATTCAATATAATTTTTTTCTGCATCGAGCTCTGAAAAAATATTTCAGCTTCTAGCAGTGTGTGGGAGTTGTTCTATTAGTCCATCTATACTGACCTCCATCAGGTTGCAAATTCAATATAATTTTTTTCTGCATCTAGCTCTGAAAAAATATTTCGGCTTCAAGCAGTGTGTGGTACTTGTTCTATTAGTCCATCTATACTGACCTACATCAGGTTGTAAATTCAATATAATTTTTTTCTGCATCTGGCTCTGAAAAAATATTTCGGCTTCTAGCAGTGTGTGGGACTTGTTCTATTAGTCCATCCATACTGACATCCATCAGGTTGCAAATTCAATATAATTTTTTTCCGCATCGAGCTCTGAAAAAATATTTCAGCTTCTAGCAGTGTGTGGGACTTGTTATATTAGTCCATCTATACTGACCTCCATCAGGATGCAAATTCAATACAATTTTTTTCTGCATCGAGCTCTGAAAAAATATTTCAGCTTCTAGCAGTGTGTGGGACTTGTTCTATTAGTCCATCTATACTGACCTCCATCAGGTTGGAAATTCAGTATAATTTTTTTCTGCATCTAGCTCTGAAAAAATATTTCGGCTTCTAGCAGTGTGTGGGACTTGTTCTATTAGTCCATCTATACTGACTTCCATCAGGTTGCAAATTCAATATCATTTTTTTCTGCGTCTAGCTCTGAAAAAATATTTCGGCTTCTAGCAGAGTGTGGGACTTGTTCTATTAGTTCATCTATACTGACCTCCATCAGGTTGCAAATTCAATATAATTTTTTTCTGCATCTAGCTTTGAAAAAACATTTCAGCTTCTAGCAGTGTGTGGGACTTATTCTATTAGTCCATTTATACTGACCTCCATCAGGTTGCAAATTCAATATAATCTTTTTATGCATCGAGCTCTGAAAAAATATTTCAGCTTCTAGCAGTGTGTGGGACTTGTTCTATTAGTCCATTTATACTGACCTCCATCAGGTTGCAAATTCAATATAATCTTTTTATGCATCGAGCTCTGAAAAAATATTTCAGCTTCTAGCAGTGTGTGAGACTTGTTCTATTAGTCCATCTATACTGACCTCCATCAGTTTGCAAATTCAATATAATTTTTATCTGCATCGAGCTCTGAAAAAATATTTCAGCTTCTAGCAGTGTGTGGGACTTGTTCTACTCATCCACCTATACTGACCTCCATCAGGTTGCAAATTCAAAATAATTTTTTACTGCATCTAGCTCTGAAAAAATATTTCGGCTTCTAGCAGTGTGTGGGAATTGTTCTATTAGTCCATCTATACTGACCTCCATCAGGTTGTAAATTAAATATAATTTTTTTCTGCATCGAACTCCGAAAAAATATTTCAGCTTCTAGCAGTGTGTGGGACTTGTTCTATTAATCCATCCATACAGGCCTCCAACAGGTTGCAAATTCAATATCATTTTTTTTGCATCTAGCTCTGAAAAAATAATTCGGCTTCTAGCAGTGTGTGGTACTTGTTCTATTAGTCCATCTATACTGACCTCCATCAGGTTGCAAATTCAATATAATTTTTTTCTGCATCTAGCTCTGAATTTTTTTTTCAGCTTCTAGCAGTGTGTGGGACTTGTTCTATTAGTCCATCTATACTGACCTCCATCAGGTTGCAAATTCAATATAATTTTTTTCTGCATCGAACTCCGAAAAAATATTTCAGCTTCTAGCAGTGTGTGGGACTTGTTCTATTAATCCATCCATACAGGCCTCCAACAGGTTGCAAATTCAATATCATTTTTTTCTGCATCTAGCTCTTGAAAAATATTTCGGTTTCTAGCAGTGTGTGGTACTTGTTCTATTAGTCCATCTATACTGACCTCCATCAGGTTGCAACTTCAATATAATTTTTTTATGCATCTAGCTCTGAAATTTTTTTTCAGCTTCTAGCAGTGTGTGGGACTTGTTCTATTAGTCCATCTATACTGACCTCCATCAGGTTGCAAATTCAATAAAAATTTTTTCTGCATCGAGCTCTGAAAAAATATTTCAGCTTCTAGCATTGTGTGGGACTTGTTCTATTAGTCTATCTATACTGACCTCCATCAGGTTGCAAAGTCAATATAATTTTTTTCTGCATCGAGCTCTGAAAAAATATTTCGGCTTCTAGCAGTGTGTGGGACTTGTTCTATTAGTCCATCTATACTGACCTCCATCAGGTTGCAAATTCAATATAATTTTTTTCTACATCGAGCTCTGAAAAAATATTTCAGCTTCTAGCAGTGTGTGGGACTTATTCTATTAGTCCATTTATACTGACCTCCATCAGGTTGCAAATTCAATATAATCTTTTTATGCATCGAGCTCTGAAAAAATATTTCAGCTTCTAGCAGTGTGTGGGACTTGTTCTATTAGTCCATTTATACTGACCTCCATCAGGTTGCAAATTCAATATAATCTTTTTATGCATCGAGCTCTGAAAAAATATTTCAGATTCTAGCAGTGTGTGGGACTTGTTCTATTAGTCCATCTATACTGACCTCCATCAGGTTGCAAATTCAATATAATTTTTTTCTGCATCTAGCTCTGAAAAAATATTTCAGCTTCTAGCAGTTTGTGGGACTTGTTCTATTAGTCCATCCATACAGACCTCTATCAGGTTGCAAATTCAATATAATTTTTTTCTGCATCTAGCTCTGAAAAAATATTTCGGCTTCTAGCAGTGTGTGGTGCTTGTTCTATTAGTCCATCTATACTGACCTCCATCAGGTTGCAAATTCAATATATTTTTTTTCTGCATCTAGCTCTGAAAAAATATTTCGGCTTCTAGCAGTGTGTGGGACTTGTTCTATTAGCCCATCTATACTGACCTCCATCAGGTTGCAAATTCAATATAATTTTTTTCTGCATCTAGCTCTGAAAAAATATTTCGGCTTGTAGCAGTGTGTGGGACTTGTTCTATTAGTTCATCTATACTGACTTCCATCAGGTTGCAAATTCAATATAATTTTTTTCTGCATCGAACTCCGAAAAAATATTTCAGCTTCTAGCAGTGTGTGGGACTTGTTCTATTAGTCCATCTATGCTGACCTCCATCAGGTTGCAAATTCAGTATAATTTTTTTCTGCATCAAGCTCTGAAAAAGTATTTCAGCTTCTAGCAGTGTGTGGGACTTATTCTACTCATCCATCTATACTGACCTCCATCAGTTTGCAAATTCAATATAATTTTTTTCTGCATCTAGCTCTGAAAAAATATTTTAGCTTCTAGCAGTGTGTGGGAATTGTTCTATTAGTCCATCTATACTGACCTCCATCAGGTTGCAAATTCAATATAATTTTTTTCTGCATCGAGCTCTGAAAAAATATTTCAGCTTCTAGCAGTGTGTGGGACTTGTTTTACTCGTCCATCTATACTGACCTCCATCAGGTTGCAAATTCAATATAATTTTTTTCTGCATCTAGCTCTGAAAAAATATTTCAGCTTCTAGCAGTGGGAGGGACTTGTTCTATCAGTCCATCTATACTGACCTCCATCAGGCTGCAAATTCAATATAATTTTTTTCTGCATCGAACTCCGAGAAAATATTTCAGCTTCTAGCAGTGTGTGGGACTTGTTCTATTAGTCCATCCATACAGACCTCCATCAGGTTGCAAATTCAATATAATTTTTTTCTACATCTAGCTCTGAAAAAATATTTCGGCTTCTAGCAGTGTGTGGGAATTGTTCTATTAGTCCATCTATACTGACCTCCATCAGGTTGCAAATTCAATATCATTTTTTTCTGCATCTAGCTCTGAAAAAATATTTCAGCTTCTAGCAGTGTGTGGGACTTGTTCTATTAGTCCATCCATACAGACCTCCATCAGGTTGCAAATTCAATATAATTTTTTTCTGCATCTAGCTCTGAAAAAATATTTCGGCTTCTAGCAGTGTGTGGTACTTGTTCTATTAGTCCATCTATACTGACCTCCATCAGGTTGCAAATTCAATATAATGTTTTTCTGCATCGAGCTCTGAAAAAATATTTCAGCTTCTAGCAGTGTGTGGGACTTGTTCTATTAATCCATCCATACAGACCTCCATCAGGTTGCAAATTCAATATCATTTTTTTCTGCATCTAGCTCTGAAAAAATGTTTCATCTTCTAGCAGTGTGTGGTACTTGTTCTATTAGTCCATCTATACTGACCTCCATCAGGTTGCAAATTCAATATAATTTTTTTCTGCAACGAGCTCTGAAAAAATATTTCAGCTTCTAGCAGTGTGTGGGACTTATTCTATTAGTCCATTTATACTGACCTCCATCAGGTTGCAAATTCAATATAATATTTTTATGCATCGAGCTCTGAAAAAATATTTCAGCTTCTAGCAGTGTGTGGGACTTGTTCTATTACTCCATTTATACTGACCTCCATCAGGTTGCAAATTCAATATAATTTTTTTCTGCATCTAGCTCTGAAAAAATATTTCAGATTCTAGCAGTGTGTGGGACTTGTTCTATTAGTCCATCTATACTGACCTCCATCAGGTTGCAAATTCAATATAATTTTTTTCTGCATCTAGCTCTGAAAAAATATTTCAGCTTCTAGCAGTGTGTGGGACTTGTTCTATTAGTCCATCCATACAGACCTCCATCAGGTTGCAAATTCAATATAATTTTTTTCTGCATCTAGCTCTGAAAAAATATTTCGGCTTCTAGCAGTGTGTGGTGCTTGTTCTATTAGTCCATCTATACTGACCTCCATCAGGTTGCAAATTCAATATATTTTTTTTCTGCATCTAGCTCTGAAAAAATATTTCGGCTTCTAGCAGTGTGTGGGAATTGTTCTATTAGTCCATCTATACTGACCTCCATCAGGTTGCAAATTCAATATAATTTTTTTCTGCATTGAACTCTGAAAAAATATTTCAGCTTCTAGCAGTGTGTGGGACTTGTTCTATTAGTCCATCCATACAGACCTCCATCAGGTTGCAAATTCAATATAATTTTTTTCTACATCTAGCTCTGAAAAAATATTTCGGCTTCTAGCAGTGTGTGGGAATTGTTCTATTAGTCCATCTATACTGACCTCCATCAGGTTGCAAATTCAATATAATTTTTTTCTGCATCTAGCTCTGAAAAAATATTTCAGCTTCTAGCAGTGTGTGGGACTTGTTCTATTAGTCCATCCATACAGACCTCCATCAGGTTGCAAATTCAATATAATTTTTTTCTGCATCTAGCTCTGAAAAAATATTTCGGCTTCTAGCAGTGTGTGGTACTTGTTCTATTAGTCCATCTATACTGACCTCCATCAGGTTGCAAATTCAATATAATGTTTTTCTGCATCGAGCTCTGAAAAAATATTTCAGCTTCTAGCAGTGTGTGGGACTTTTTCTATTAATCCATCCATACAGACCTCCATCAGGTTGCAAATTCAATATAATTTTTTTCTGCATCTAGCTCTGAAAAAATATTTAGTCTTCTAGCAGTGTGTGGTACTTGTTCTATTAGTCCATTTATACTGACCTCCATCAGGTTGCAAATTCAATATAATTTTTTTCTGCATCCAGCTCTGAAAAAATATTTCGGCTTCAAGCAGTGTGTGGGACTTTTTCTATTAGTCCATCTATACTGACCTCCATCAGGTTGCAAATTCAATATAATTTTTTTCTGCATCGAACTCCGAAAAAATATTTCAGCTTCTAGCAGTGTGTGGGACTTGTTCTATTAATCCATCCATACAGGCCTCCAACAGGTTGCAAATTCAATATCATTTTTTTCTGCATCTAGCTCTGAAAAAATATTTCGGCTTCTAGCAGTGTGTGATACTTGTTCTATTAGTCCATCTATACTGACCTCCATCAGGTTGCAAATTCAATATAATTTTTTTCTGCATCTAGCTCTGAATTTTTTTTTCAGCTTCTAGCAGTGTGTGGGATTGTTCTATTAGTCCATCTATACTGACCTCCATCAGGTTGCAAATTCAGTATAATTTTTTTCTGCATCGAACTCCGAAAAATTATTTCAGCTTCTAGCAGTGTGTGGGACTTGTTCTATTAATCCATCCATACAGGCCTCCAACAGTTTGCAAATTCAATATCATTTTTTTCTGCATCTAGATCTGAAAAAATATTTCGGCTTCTAGCAGTGTGTGGTACTTGTTCTATTAGTCCATCTATAATGACCTCCATCAGGTTGCAAATTCAATATAATTTTTTTCTGCATCTAGCTCTGAAAAAATATTTCGGCTTCTAGCAGTGTGTGGGACTTGTTCTATTAGTTCATCTATACTGACCTCCATCAGGTTGCAAATTCAATATAATTTTTTACTGCATCGAACTCCGAAAAAATATTTAAGCTTCTAGCAGTGTGTGGGACTTGTTCTATTAATCCATCCATACAGGCCTCCAACAGGTTGCAAATTCAATATCATTTTTTCTGCATCTAGCTCTGAAAAAATATTTCGGCTTCTAGCAGTGTGTGGTACTTGTTCTATTAGTCCATCTATACTGACCTCCATCAGGTTGCAAATTCAATATAATTTTTTTCTGCATCTAGCTCTGAATTTTTTTTTCAGCTTCTAGCAGTGTGTGGGACTTGTTCTATTAGTCCATCTATACTGACCGCCATCAGGTTGCAAATTCAATATAATTTTTTTCTGCATCGAACTCCAAAAAAATATTTCAGCTTCTAGCTGTGTGTGGGACTTGTTCTATTAATCCATCCATACAGGCCTCCAACAGGTTGCATATTCAATATCATTTTTTTCTGCATCTAGATCTGAAAAAATATTTCGGCTTCTAGCAGTGTGTGGTACTTGTTCTATTAGTCCATCTATAATGACCTCCATCAGGTTGCAAATTCAATATAATTTTTTTCTGCATCTAGCTCTGAATTTTTTTTTCAGCTTCTAGCAGTGTGTGGGACTTGTTCTATTAGTCCATCTATACTGACCTCCATCAGGTTGCAAATTCAATATAATTTTTTCCTGCATCGAGCTCTGAAAAAATATTTCAGGTTCTAGCAGTGTGTGGGACTTGTTCTATTAGTCTATCTATACTGACCTCCATCAGGTTGCAAAGTCAATATAATTTTTTTCTGCATCGAGCTCTGAAAAAATATTTCGGCTTCTAGCAGTGTGTGGGACTTGTTCTATTAGTCCATCTATACTGACCTCCATCAGGTTGCAAATTCAATATAATTTTATTCTACATCGAGCTCTGAAAAAATATTTCAGCTTCTAGCAGTGTGTGGGACTTGTTCTATTAGTCCATTTATACTGACCTCCATCAGGTTGCAAATTCAATATAATCTTTTTATGCATCGAGCTCTGAAAAAATATTTCAGCTTCTAGCAGTGTGTGGGACTTGTTCTATTAGTCCATTTATACTGACCTCCATCAGGTTGCAAATTCAATATAATCTTTTTATGCATCGAGCTCTGAAAAAATATTTCAGATTCTAGCAGTGTGTGGGACTTGTTCTCTTAGTCCATCTATACTGACCTCCATCAGGTTGCAAATTCAATATAATTTTTTTCTGCATCTAGCTCTGAAAAAATATTTCGGCTTCTAGCAGTGTGTGGGACTTTTTCTATTAGTCCATCTATACTGACCTCCATCAGGTTGCAAATTCAATATAATTTTTTTCTGCATCTAGCTCTGAAAAAATATTTCGGCATCTAGCAGTGTGTTGGACTTGTTCTATTAATCCATCCATACAGGCCTCCATCAGGTTGCAAATTCAATATCACTTTTTTCTGCATCTAGCTCTGAAAAAATATTTCGGCTTCTAGCAGTGTGTGGTACTTGTTCTATTAGTCAATCTATACTGACCTCCATCAGGTTGCAAATTCAATATAATTTTTTTCTGCATCTAGCTCTGAAATTTTTTTTGGCTTCTAGCAGTGTGTGGGACATGTTCTATTAGTCCATCTATACTGACCTCCATCAGGTTGCAAATTCAATATAATTTTTTTCTGCATTGAGCTCTGAAAAATTATTTCAGCTTCTAGCAGTGTGTGGGACTTGTTCTATTAGTCTATCTATACTGACCTCCATTAGGTTGCAAAGTCAATATAATTTTTTTCTGCATCGAGCTCTGAAAAAATATTTCGGCTTCTAGCAGTATGTGGGACTTGTTCTATTAGTCCATCTATACTGACCTCCATCAGCTTGCAAATTCAATATAATTTTTTTCTACATCGAGCTCTGAAAAAATATTTCAACTTCTAGCAGTGTGTGGGACTTGTTCTATTAGTCCATTTATACTGACCTCCATCAGGTTGCAAATTCAATATAATTTTTTTCTGCATCTAGCTCTGAAAAAATATTTTGGCTTCTAGCAGTGTGTGGGACTTCTTCTATTAATCCATCCATACAGACCTCCATCAGGTTGCAAATTCAATATAATTTTTTTCTACATCTAGCTCTGAAAAAATATTTCAGCTTCTAGCAGTGTGTGGGACTTGTTCTATTAATCCATTCATACAGACCTCCATCAGGTTGCAAATTCAATATCATTTTTTCCTGCATCTAGCTCTGAAAAAATATTTCGTCTTCTAGCAGTGTGTGGTACTTGTTCTATTAGTCCATCTATACTGACCTCCATCAGGTTGCAAATTCAATATAATTTTTTTCTGCATTTAGCTCTGAAAAAATATTTCAGCTTCTAGCAGTGTGTGGGACTTGTTCTATTAGTCTATCTATACTGACCTCTATCAGGTTGCAAAGTCAATATAATTTTTTTCTGCATCGAGCTCTGAAAAAATATTTCGGCCTCTAGCATTGTGTGGGACTTGTTCTATTAGTCCATCTATACTGACCTCCATCAGGTTGCAAATTCAATATAATTTTTTTCCACATCGAGCTCTGAAAAAATATATCAGCTTCTAGCAGTGTGTGGGACTTGTTCTATTAGTCCATTTATACTGACCTCCATCAGGTTCCAAATTCAATATAATCTGTTTATGCATCGAGCTCTGAAAAAATATTTCAGATTCTAGCAGTGTGTGGGACTTTTTCTATTAGTCCATCTATACTGACCTCCATCAGGTTGCAAATTCAATATAATTTTTTTCCGCTTCTAGCTCTGAAAAAATATTTCAGCTTCTAGCAGTGTGTGGGACTTGTTCTATTTGTCCATCCATACAGACCTCCATCAGGTTGCAAATTCAATATAATTTTTTTCTTCATCTAGCTCTGAAAAAATATTTCATCTTCTAGCAGTGTGTGGTACTTGTTCTATTAGTCCATCTATACTGACCTCCATCAGCTTGCAAATTCAATATAATTTTTTTCTGCATCGAGCTCTGAAAAAATATATCAACTTCTAGCAGTGTGTGGGACTTGTTCTATTAATCCATCCATACAGACCTACATCAGGTTGCAAATTCAATATTATTTTTTTCTGCATTCAGCTCTGAAAAAATATTTCGTCTTCTAGCAGTGTGTGGTACTTGTTCTATTAGTCCATCTATACTGACCTCCATCAGGTTGCAAATTCAATATAATTTTTTTCTGCATCTAGCTCTGAAAAAATATTTCGGCTTCTAGCAGTGTGTGGGACTTGTTCTATTAGTCCATCTATACTGACCTCCATCAGGTTGCAAATTCAATATAATTTTTTTCTGCATCTAGTTCTGAAAAAATATTTTGGCTTCTAGCAGTATGTGGGACTTGTTCTATTAGTCCATCTATACTGACCTCCATCAGGTTGCAAATTCAATATAATTTTTTTCTGCATCTAGCTCTGAAATTTTTTTTCAGCTTCTAGCAGTGTGTGGGACTTGTTCTATTAGTCCATCTATACTGACTTCCATCAGGTTGCAAATTCAATATAATTTTTTTCTGCATCGAGCTCTGAAAAAATATTTCAGCTTCTAGCAGTGTGTGGGACTTGTTCTATTAGTCTATCTATACTGACCTCCATCAGGTTGCAAAGTCAATATAATTTTTTTCTGCATCGAGCTCTGAAAAAATATTTCGGCTTCTAGCAGTGTGTGGGACTTGTTCTATTAGTCCATCTATACTGACCTCCATCAGGTTGCAAATTCAATATAATTTTTTTCTACATCGAGCTCTGAAAAAATATTTCAGCTTCTAGCAGTGTGTGGGACTTGTTCTATTAGTCCATTTATACTGACCTCCATCAGGTTGAAAATTCAATATAATCTTTTTATGCATCGAGCTCTGAAAAAATATTTCAGCTTCTAGCAGTGTGTGGGACTTGTTCTATTAGTCCATTTATACTGACCTCCATCAGGTTGCAAATTCAATATAATCTTTTTATGCATCGAGCTCTGAAAAAATATTTCAGATTCTAGCAGTGTGTGGGACTTGTTCTATTAGTCCATCTATACTTACCTCCATCAGGTTGCAAATTCAATATAATTTTTTTCTGCATCTAGCTCTGAAAAAATATTTCAGCTTCTAGCAGTGTGTGGGACTTGTTCTATTAGTCCATCCATACAGACCTCCATCAGGTTGCAAATTCAATACAATTTTTTTCTGCATCTAGCTCTGAAAAAATATTTCGGCTTCTAGCAGTGTGTGGTGCTTGTTCTATTAGTCCATCTATACTGACCTCCATCAGGTTGCAAATTCAATATAATTTTTTTCTGCATCTAGCTCTGAAAAAATATTTCGGCTTCTAGCAGTGTGTGGGACTTTTCCTATTAGTCCATCTATACTGACCTCCATCAGGTTGCAAATTCAATATAATTTTTTTCTGCATCTAGCTCTGAAAAAATATTTCGGCTTCTAGCAGTGTGTGGTGCTTGTTCTATTAGTCCATCTATACTGACCTCCATCAGGTTGCAAATTCAATATAATTTTTTTCTGCATCTAGCTCTGAAAAAATATTTCGGCTTCTAGCAGTGTGTGGGACTTTTTCTATTAGTCCATCTATACTGACCTCCATCAGGTTGCAAATTCAATATAATTTTTTTCTGCATCTAGCTCTGAAAAAATATTTCGGCTTCTAGCAGTGTGTGGGACTTGTTCTATTAGTTCATCTATACTGACCTCCATCAGGTTGCAAATTCAATATAATTTTTAACTGCATCGAACTCCGAAAAAATATTTCAGCTTCTAGCAGTGTGTGGGACTTGTTCTATTAATCCATCCATACAGGCCTCCAACAGGTTGCAAATTCAATATCATTTTTTTCTGCATCTAGCTCTGAAAAAATATTTCGGCTTCTAGCAGTGTGTGGTACTTGTTCTATTAGTCCATATATACTGACCTCCATCAGGTTGCAAATTCAATATAATTTTTTTCTGCATCTAGCTCTGAAAAAATATTTCGGTTTCTAGCAGTGTGTGGGACTTGTTCTATTAGTCCATCTTTGCTGACCTCCATCAGGTTTCAAATTCAATATAATTTTTTTCTGCATCTAGCTCTGAAAAAATATTTTGGCTTCTAGCAGTTTGTGGGACTTTTTCTATTAGTCCATCTATACTGACCTCCATCAGGTTGCAAATTCAATATAATTTTTTTCTGCATCTAGCTCTGAAAAAATATTTCGGCATCTAGCAGTGTGTTGGACTTGTTCTATTAATCCATCCATACAGGCCTCCATCAGGTTGCAAATTCAATATCACTTTTTTCTGCATCTAGCTCTGAAAAAATATTTCGGCTTCTAGCAGTGTGTGGTACTTGTTCTATTAGTCAATCTATACTGACCTCCATCAGGTTGCAAATTCAATATAATTTTTTTCTGCATCTAGCTCTGAAATTTTTTTTGGCTTCTAGCAGTGTGTGGGACATGTTCTATTAGTCCATCTATACTGACCTCCATCAGGTTGCAAATTCAATATAATTTTTTTCTGCATTGAGCTCTGAAAAATTATTTCAGCTTCTAGCAGTGTGTGGGACTTGTTCTATTAGTCTATCTATACTGACCTCCATTAGGTTGCAAAGTCAATATAATTTTTTTCTGCATCGAGCTCTGAAAAAATATTTCGGCTTCTAGCAGTATGTGGGACTTGTTCTATTAGTCCATCTATACTGACCTCCATCAGCTTGCAAATTCAATATAATTTTTTTCTACATCGAGCTCTGAAAAAATATTTCAACTTCTAGCAGTGTGTGGGACTTGTTCTATTAGTCCATTTATACTGACCTCCATCAGGTTGCAAATTCAATATAATTTTTTTCTGCATCTAGCTCTGAAAAAATATTTTGGCTTCTAGCAGTGTGTGGGACTTCTTCTATTAATCCATCCATACAGACCTCCATCAGGTTGCAAATTCAATATAATTTTTTTCTACATCTAGCTCTGAAAAAATATTTCAGCTTCTAGCAGTGTGTGGGACTTGTTCTATTAATCCATTCATACAGACCTCCATCAGGTTGCAAATTCAATATCATTTTTTTCTGCATCTAGCTCTGAAAAAATATTTCGTCTTCTAGCAGTGTGTGGTACTTGTTCTATTAGTCCATCTATACTGACCTCCATCAGGTTGCAAATTCAATATAATTTTTTTCTGCATCGAGCTCTGAAAAAATATTTCAGCTTCTAGCAGTGTGTGGGATTTGTTCTATTAGTCTATCTATACTGACCTCTATCAGGTTGCAAAGTCAATATAATTTTTTTCTGCATCGAGCTCTGAAAAAATATTTCGGCCTCTAGCATTGTGTGGGACTTGTTCTATTAGTCCATCTATACTGACCTCCATCAGGTTGCAAATTCAATATAATTTTTTTCCACATCGAGCTCTGAAAAAATATATCAGCTTCTAGCAGTGTGTGGGACTTGTTCTATTAGTCCATTTATACTGACCTCCATCAGGTTCCAAATTCAATATAATCTGTTTATGCATCGAGCTCTGAAAAAATATTTCAGATTCTAGCAGTGTGTGGGACTTTTTCTATTAGTCCATCTATACTGACCTCCATCAGGTTGCAAATTCAATATAATTTTTTTCTGCTTCTAGCTCTGAAAAAATATTTCAGCTTCTAGCAGTGTGTGGGACTTGTTCTATTTGTCCATCCATACAGACCTCCATCAGGTTGCAAATTCAATATAATTTTTTTCTTCATCTAGCTCTGAAAAAATATTTCATCTTCTAGCAGTGTGTGGTACTTGTTCTATTAGTCCATCTATACTGACCTCCATCAGCTTGCAAATTCAATATAATTTTTTTCTGCATCGAGCTCTGAAAAAATATATCAGCTTCTAGCAGTGTGTGGGACTTGTTCTATTAGTCCATTTATACTGACCTCCATCAGGTTCCAAATTCAATATAATCTGTTTATGCATCGAGCTCTGAAAAAATATTTCAGATTCTAGCAGTGTGTGGGACTTTTTCTATTAGTCCATCTATACTGACCTCCATCAGGTTGCAAATTCAATATAATTTTTTTCTGCTTCTAGCTCTGAAAAAATATTTCAGCTTCTAGCAGTGTGTGGGACTTGTTCTATTTGTCCATCCATACAGACCTCCATCAGGTTGCAAATTCAATATAATTTTTTTCTTCATCTAGCTCTGAAAAAATATTTCATCTTCTAGCAGTGTGTGGTACTTGTTCTATTAGTCCATCTATACTGACCTCCATCAGCTTGCAAATTCAATATAATTTTTTTCTGCATCGAGCTCTGAAAAAATATATCAGCTTCTAGCAGTGTGTGGGACTTGTTCTATTAATCCATCCATACAGACCTACATCAGGTTGCAAATTCAATATTATTTTTTTCTGCATTCAGCTCTGAAAAAATATTTCGTCTTCTAGCAGTGTGTGGTACTTGTTCTATTAGTCCATCTATACTGACCTCCATCAGGTTGCAAATTCAATATAATTTTTTTCTCCATCTAGCTCTGAAAAAATATTTCGGCTTCTAGCAGTGTGTGGGACTTGTTCTATTAGTCCATCTATACTGACCTCCATCAGGTTGCAAATTCAATATAATTTTTTTCTGCATCTAGTTCTGAAAAAATATTTTGGCTTCTAGCAGTATGTGGGACTTGTTCTACTAGTCCATCTATACTGACCTCCATCAGGTTGCAAATTCAATATAATTTTTTTCTGCATCTAGCTCTGAAATTTTTTTTCAGCTTCTAGCAGTGTGTGGGACTTGTTCTATTAGTCCATCTATACTGACTTCCATCAGGTTGCAAATTCAATATAATTTTTTTCTGCATCGAGCTCTGAAAAAATATTTCAGCTTCTAGCAGTGTGTGGGACTTGTTCTATTAGTCTATCTATACTGACCTCCATCAGGTTGCAAAGTCAATATAATTTTTTTCTGCATCGAGCTCTGAAAAAATATTTCGGCTTCTAGCAGTGTGTGGGACTTGTTCTATTAGTCCATCTATACTGACCTCCATCAGGTTGCAAATTCAATATAATTTTTTTCTACATCGAGCTCTGAAAAAATATTTCAGCTTCTAGCAGTGTGTGGGACTTGTTCTATTAGTCCATTTATACTGACCTCCATCAGGTTGCAAATTCAATATAATCTTTTTATGCATCGAGCTCTGAAAAAATATTTCAGCTTCTAGCAGTGTGTGGGACTTGTTCTATTAGTCCATTTATACTGACCTCCATCAGGTTGCAAATTCAATATAATCTTTTTATGCATCGAGCTCTGAAAAAATATTTCAGATTCTAGCAGTGTGTGGGACTTGTTCTATTAGTCCATCTATACTGACCTCCATCAGGTTGCAAATTCAATATAATTTTTTTCTGCATCTAGCTCTGAAAAAATATTTCAGCTTCTAGCAGTGTGTGGGACTTGTTCTATTAGTCCATCCATACAGACCTCCATCAGGTTGCAAATTCAATATAATTTTTTTCTGCATCTAGCTCTGAAAAAATATTTCGGCTTCTAGCAGTGTGTGGTGCTTGTTCTATTAGTCCATCTATACTGACCTCCATCAGGTTGCAAATTCAATATAATTTTTTTCTGCATCTAGCTCTGAAAAAATATTTCGGCTTCTAGCAGTGTGTGGGACTTTTTCTATTAGTCCATCTATACTGACCTCCATCAGGTTGCAAATTCAATATAATTTTTTTCTGCATCTAGCTCTGAAAAAATATTTCGGCTTCTAGCAGTGTGTGGTGCTTGTTCTATTAGTCCATCTATACTGACCTCCATCAGGTTGCAAATTCAATATAATTTTTTTCTGCATCTAGCTCTGAAAAAATATTTCGGCTTCTAGCAGTGTGTGGGACTTTTTCTATTAGTCCATCTATACTGACCTCCATCAGGTTGCAAATTCAATATAATTTTTTTCTGCATCTAGCTCTGAAAAAATATTTCGGCTTCTAGCAGTGTGTGGGACTTTTTCTATTAGTCCATCTATACTGACCTCCATCAGGTTGCAAATTCAATATAATTTTTTACTGCATCGAACTCCGAAAAAATATTTCAGCTTCTAGCAGTGTGTGGGACTTGTTCTATTAATCCATCCATACAGGCCTCCAACAGGTTGCAAATTCAATATCATTTTTTTCTGCATCTAGCTCTGAAAAAATATTTCGGCTTCTAGCAGTGTGTGGTACTTGTTCCATTAGTCCATATATACTGACCTACATCAGGTTGCAAATTCAATATAATTTTTTTCTGCATCTAGCTCTGAATTTTTTTTCAGCTTCTAGCAGTGTGTGGGACTTGTTCTATTAGTCCATCTATACTGACCTCCATCAGGTTGCAAATTCAGTATAATTTTTTTCTGCATCGAACTCCGAAAAATTATTTCAGCTTCTAGCAGTGTGTGGGACTTGTTCTATTAATCCATCTATGCTGACCTCCATCAGGTTTCAAATTCAATATAATTTTTTTCTGCATCTAGCTCTGAAAAAATATTTTGGCTTCTAGCAGTGTGTGGGACTTGTTCTATTAGTCCATCTATACTGACCTCCATCAGGTTGCAAATTCAATATAATTTTTTTCTGCATCTAGCTCTGAAAAAATATTTCGGCATCTAGCAGTGTGTGGGACTTGTTCTATTAATCCATCCATACAGGCCTCCATCAGGTTGCAAATTCAATATCACTTTTTTCTGCATCTAGCTCTGAAAAAATATTTCGGCTTCTAGCAGTGTGTGGTACTTGTTCTATTAGTCAATCTATACTGACCTCCATCAGGTTGCAAATTCAATATAATTTTTTTCTGCATCTAGCTCTGAAATTTTTTTTGGCTTCTAGCAGTGTGTGGGACATGTTCTATTAGTCCATCTATACTGACCTCCATCAGGTTGCAAATTCAATATAATTTTTTTCTGCATTGATCTCTGAAAAATTATTTCAGCTTCTAGCAGTGTGTGGGACTTGTTCTATTAGTCTATCTATACTGACCTCCATTAGGTTGCAAAGTCAATATAATTTTTTTCTGCATCGAGCTCTGAAAAAATATTTCGGCTTCTAGCAGTGTGTAGGACTTGTTCTATTAGTCCATCTATACTGACCTCCATCAGCTTGCAAATTCAATATAATTTTTTTCTACATCGAGCTCTGAAAAAATATTTCAACTTCTAGCAGTGTGTGGGACTTGTTCTATTAGTCCATCCATACTGACATCCATCAGGTTGCAAATTCAATATAATTTTTTTCTGCATCGAGCTCTGAAAAAATATTTCAGCTTCTAGCAGTGTGTGGGACTTGTTCTATTAGTCCATCTATACTGACCTCCATCAGGTTGCAAAATCAATATAAATTTTTTCTGCATCGAGCTCTGAAAAAATATTTCAGCTTCTAGCAGTGTGTGGGACTTGTTCTATTAGTCCATCTATACAGACCTCCTTCAGGTTGCAAATTCAATATAACTTTTTTCTGCATCGAGCTCTGAAAAAATATTTCAGCTTCTAGTAGTGTGTGGGGCTTGTTGTATTCGTCCATCTATACTGACCTCCATCAGGTTGCAAATTCAATATAATTTTTCTCTGCATCTTGCTTTGAAAAAATATTTCGGCTTCTAGCAGTGTGTGGGACTTGTTCTATTAGTCCATCTATACTGACCTCCATCAGGTTGCAAATTCAATATAATTTTTTTCTGCATCTAGCTCTGAAAAAATATTTCAGCTTCTAGCAGTGAGTGGGACTTGTTCTATTAGTCCATCTATACTGACCTCCATCAGGTTGCAAATTCAATATAATTTTTTTCTTCATCTAGCTCTGAAATGTTTTTTCGGCTTCTAGCAGTGTGTGGGACTTGTTCTATTAGTCCATCTATACTGACCTCCATCAGGTTGCAAATTCAATATAATTTTTTTCTGCATCGAGCTCTGAAAAAATATTTCAGCTTCTAGCAGTGTGTGGGACTTGTTCTATTAGTCTATCTATACTGACCTCCATCAGGTTGCAAAGTCAATATAATTTTTTTCTGCATCGAGCTCTGAAAAAATATTTCGGCTTCTAGCAGTGTGTGGTACTTGTTCTATTAGTCCATCTATACTGACCTCCATCAGGCTGCAAATTCAATATAATTTTTTTCCACATCGAGCTTTGAAAAAATATATCAGCTTCTAGCAGTGTGTGGGACTTGTTCTATTAGTCTATTTATACTGAACTCCATCAGGTTGCAAATTCAATATAATCTTTTTATGCATCGAGCTCTGAAAAAATATTTCAGATTCTAGCAGTGTGTGGGACTTTTTCTATTAGTCCTTCTATACTGATCTCCATCAGGTTGCAAATTCAATATAATTTTTTTCTGCATCTAGCTCTGAAAAAATATTTCAGCTTCTAGCAGTGTGTGGGACTTGTTCTATTAGTCCATCCATACAGACCTCCATCAGGTTACAAATTCAATATAATTTTTTCTGCATCTAGCTCTGAAAAAATATTTCGGCTTCAAGCAGTGTGTGGTACTTTTTCTATTAGTCCATCTATACTGACCTCCATCAGGTTGAGAATTCAATATAATTTTTTTCTGCATCTAGCTCTGAAAAAATATTTCGGCATCTAGCAGTGTGTGGGACTTGTTCTATTCGTCCATCTATACTGACCTCCATCAGGTTGCAAATTCAATGTAATATTTTTCAGCATCGAGCTCTGAAAAAATATTTCAGCTTCTAGCAGTGTGTGAGACTTGTTCTATTAGTCCATCTATACTGACCTCCATCAGTTTGCAAATTCAATATAATTTTTTTCTGCATCGAGCTCTGTAAAAATATTTCAGCTTCTAGCAGTGTGTGGGACTTGTTCTATTCATCCATCTATACTGACCTCCATCAGGTTGCAAATTCAATATAATTTTTTACTGCATCTAGCTCTGAAAAAATATTTCGGCTTCTAGCAGTGTGTGGGAATTGTTCTATTAGTCCATCTATACTGACCTCCATCAGGTTGCAAATTCAATATAATTTTTTTCTGCATCGAACTCTGAAAAAATATTTCAGCTTCTAGCAGTGTGTGGGACTTGTTCTATTAATCCATCCATACAGGCCTCCATCAGGTTGCAAATTCAATATCACTTTTTTCTGCATCTAGCTCTGAAAAAATATTTCGGCTTCTAGCAGTGTGTGGTACTTGTTCTATTTGTCAATCTATACTGACCTCTATCAGGTTGCAAATTCAATATAATTTTTTTCTGCATCTAGCTCTGAAATTTTTTTTGGCTTCTAGCAGTGTGTGGGACATGTTCTATTAGTCCATCTATACTGACCTCCATCAGGTTGCAAATTCAATATAATTTTTTTCTGCATTGAGCTCTGAAAAATTATTTCAGCTTCTAGCAGTGTGTGGGACTTGTTCTATTAGTCTATCTATACTGACCTCCATTAGGTTGCAAAGTCAATATAATTTTTTTCTGCATCGAGCTCTGAAAAAATATTTCGGCTTCTAGCAGTATGTGGGACTTTTTCTATTAGGCCATCTATACTGACCTCCATCAGCTTGCAAATTCAATATAATTTTTTTCTACATCGAGCTCTGAAAAAATATTTCAACTTCTAGCAGTGTGTGGAACTTGTTCTATTAGTCCATTTATACTGTCCTCCATCAGGTTGCAAATTCAATATAATCTTTTTATGCATCGAGCTCTGAAAAAATATTTCAGCTTCTAGCAGTGTGTGGGACTTGTTCTATTAGTCCATCTATACTGACCTCCATCAGGTTGCAAAATCAATATAATTTTTTTCTGCATCGAGCTCTGAAAAAATATTTCAGCTTCTAGCAGTGTGTGGGACTTGTTCTATTAGTCCATCTATACAGACCTCCTTCAGGTTGCAAATTCAATATAACTTTTTTCTGCATCGAGCTCTGAAAAAATATTTCAGCTTCTAGTAGTGTGTGGGGCTTGTTGTATTCGTCCATCTATACTGACCTCCATCAGGTTGCAAATTCAATATAATTTTTTTCTGCATCTTGCTTTGAAAAAATATTTCGGCTTCTAGCAGTGTGTGGGACTTGTTCTATTAGTCCATCTATACTGACCTCCATCAGGTTGCAAATTCAATATAATTTTTTTCTGCATCTAGCTCTGAAAAAATATTTCAGCTTCTAGCAGTGAGTGGGACTTGTTCTATTAGTCCATCTATACTGACCTCCATCAGGTTGCAAATTCAATATAATTTTTTTCTTCATCTAGCTCTGAAATGTTTTTTCGGCTTCTAGCAGTGTGTGGGACTTGTTCTATTAGTCCATCTATACTGACCTCCATCAGGTTGCAAATTCAATATAATTTTTTTCTGCATCGAGCTCTGAAAAAATATTTCAGCTTCTAGCAGTGTGTGGGACTTGTTCTATTAGTCTATCTATACTGACCTCCATCAGGTTGCAAAGTCAATATAATTTTTTTCTGCATCGAGCTCTGAAAAAATATTTCGGCTTCTAGCAGTGTGTGGTACTTGTTCTATTAGTCCATCTATACTGACCTCCATCAGGCTGCAAATTCAATATAATTTTTTTCCACATCGAGCTTTGAAAAAATATATCAGCTTCTAGCAGTGTGTGGGACTTGTTCTATTAGTCTATTTATACTGAACTCCATCAGGTTGCAAATTCAATATAATCTTTTTATGCATCGAGCTCTGAAAAAATATTTCAGATTCTAGCAGTGTGTGGGACTTTTTCTATTAGTCCTTCTATACTGATCTCCATCAGGTTGCAAATTCAATATAATTTTTTTCTGCATCTAGCTCTGAAAAAATATTTCAGCTTCTAGCAGTGTGTGGGACTTGTTCTATTAGTCCATCCATACAGACCTCCATCAGGTTACAAATTCAATATAATTTTTTCTGCATCTAGCTCTGAAAAAATATTTCGGCTTCAAGCAGTGTGTGGTACTTTTTCTATTAGTCCATCTATACTGACCTCCATCAGGTTGAGAATTCAATATAATTTTTTTCTGCATCTAGCTCTGAAAAAATATTTCGGCATCTAGCAGTGTGTGGGACTTGTTCTATTAGTCCATCTATACTGACCTCCATCAGGTTGCAAATTCAATGTAATATTTTTCAGCATCGAGCTCTGAAAAAATATTTCAGCTTCTAGCAGTGTGTGAGACTTGTTCTATTAGTCCATCTATACTGACCTCCATCAGTTTGCAAATTCAATATAATTTTTTTCTGCATCGAGCTCTGTAAAAATATTTCAGCTTCTAGCAGTGTGTGGGACTTGTTCTATTCATCCATCTATACTGACCTCCATCAGGTTGCAAATTCAATATAATTTTTTACTGCATCTAGCTCTGAAAAAATATTTCGGCTTCTAGCAGTGTGTGGGAATTGTTCTATTAGTCCATCTATACTGACCTCCATCAGGTTGCAAATTCAATATAATTTTTTTCTGCATCGAACTCTGAAAAAATATTTCAGCTTCTAGCAGTGTGTGGGACTTGTTCTATTAATCCATCCATACAGGCCTCCATCAGGTTGCAAATTCAATATCACTTTTTTCTGCATCTAGCTCTGAAAAAATATTTCGGCTTCTAGCAGTGTGTGGTACTTGTTCTATTTGTCAATCTATACTGACCTCTATCAGGTTGCAAATTCAATATAATTTTTTTCTGCATCTAGCTCTGAAATTTTTTTTGGCTTCTAGCAGTGTGTGGGACATGTTCTATTAGTCCATCTATACTGACCTCCATCAGGTTGCAAATTCAATATAATTTTTTTCTGCATTGAGCTCTGAAAAATTATTTCAGCTTCTAGCAGTGTGTGGGACTTGTTCTATTAGTCTATCTATACTGACCTCCATTAGGTTGCAAAGTCAATATAATTTTTTTCTGCATCGAGCTCTGAAAAAATATTTCGGCTTCTAGCAGTATGTGGGACTTTTTCTATTAGGCCATCTATACTGACCTCCATCAGCTTGCAAATTCAATATAATTTTTTTCTACATCGAGCTCTGAAAAAATATTTCAACTTCTAGCAGTGTGTGGAACTTGTTCTATTAGTCCATTTATACTGTCCTCCATCAGGTTGCAAATTCAATATAATCTTTTTATGCATCGAGCTCTGAAAAAATATTTCAGATTCTAGCAGTGTGTGGTACTTGTTCTATTAATCCATCCATACAGACCTCCATCAGGTTGCAAATTCAATATAATTTTTTTCTACATCTAGCTCTGAAAAAATATTTCGGCTTCAAGCAGTGTGTGGTACTTGTTCTATTAGTCCATCTATACTGACCTACATTAGGTTGCAAATACAATATAATTTTTTTCTGCATCTAGCTCTGAAAAAATATTTCGGCTTCTAGCAGTGTGTGCGACTTGTTCTATTAGTCCATCCATACTGACATCCATCAGGTTGCAAATTCAATATAATTTTTTTCTGCATCTAGCTCTGAAAAAATATTTCAGCTTCTAGCTGTGTGTGGGACTTGTTCTATTAGTCCATCTATACTGACCTCCATCAGGTTGCAAAATCAATATAAATTTTTTCTGCATCGAGCTCTGAAAAAATATTTCAGCTTCTAGCAGTGTGTGGGACTTGTTCTATTAGTACATCTATACAGACCTCCTTCAGGTTGCAAATTCAATATAACTTTTTCTGCATCGAGCTCTGAAAAAATATTTCAGCTTCTAGTAGTGTGTGGGGCTTGTTGTATTCGTCCATCTATACTGACCTCCATCAGGTTGCAAATTCAATATAATTTTTTTCTGCATTTTGCTTTGAAAAAATATTTCGGCTTCTAGCAGTGTGTGGGACTTTTTCTATTAGTCCATCTATACTGACCTCCATCAGGTTGCAAATTCAATATCATTTTTTTCTGCATCTAGCTCTGAAAAAATATTTCAGCTTCTAGCAGTGGGTGGGACTTGTTCTATTAGTCCATCTATACTGACCTCCATCAGGTTGCAAATTCAATATAATTTTTTTCTGCATCGAGCTCTGAAAAAATATTTCAGCTTCTAGCAGTGTGTGGGACTTGTTCTATTAGTCCATCCATACTGACCTCCATCAGGTTGAAAATTCAATATAATTTTTTACTGCATCGAGCTCTGAAAAAATATTTCGGCTTCTAGCAAAGTGTGGAAGTTGTTCTGTTAGTCCATCTATACTGACCTCCATCAGATTGCAAATTCAATATAATTTTTTTCTGCTTCTAGCTTTAAAAAAATATTTTATCTTCTAGCAGTGGGTGGGACTTGTTCTATTAGTCCATCTATACTGACCTCCATCAGGTTGCAAATTCAATCTAATTTTTTACTGCATCTAGCTCTGAAATTTTTTTTCGGCTTCTAGCATTGTGTGGTACTTGTTCTATTAGTCCATCTATACTGATCTCCATCAGGTTGCAAATTCAATATAATTTTTTTCTGCATCTAGCTCTGAAATTTTTTTTGGCTTCTAGAGGTGTGTGGGACATGTTCTATTAGTCCATCAATACTGACCTCCATCAGGTTGCAAATTCAATATAATTTTTTTCTGCATTGAGCTCTGAAAAAATATTTCAGCTTCTAGCAGTGTGTGGGACTTGTTCTATTAGTCTATCTATACTGACCTCCATTAGGTTGCAAAGTCAATATAATTTTTTTCTGCATCGAGCTCTGAATAAATATTTCGGCTTCTAGCAGTATGGGTGACTTGTTCTATTAGTCCACCTATACTGACCTCCATCAGGCTGCAAATTCAATATAATTTTTTTCCACATCGAGCTCTGAAAAAATATATCAGCTTCTAGCAGTGTGTGGGACTTGTTCTATTAGTCCAGTTATACTGACATCCATCAGGTTGCAAATTCAATATAATTTTTTTCTGCATCGAGCTCTGTAAAAATATTTCAGCTTCTAGCAGTGTGTGGGATTTGTTCTATTCATCCATCTATACTGACCTCCATCAGGTTGCAAATTCAATATAATTTTTTACTGCATATAGCTCTGAAAAAATATTTCGGCTTCTAGCAGTGTGTGGGAATTGTTCTATTAGTCCATCTATACTGACCTCCATCAGGTTGCAAATTCAATATAATTTTTTTCTGCATCGAACTCTGAAAAAATATTTCAACTTCTAGCAGTGTGTGGGACTTGTTCTATTAATCCAACCATACAGGCCTCCATCAGGTTGCAAATTCAATATCACTTTTTTCTGCATCTAGCTCTGAAAAAATATTTTGGCTTCTAGCAGTGTGTGGTACATGTTCTGTTAGTCAATCTATACTGACCTCCATCAGGTTGCAAATTCAATATAATTTTTTTCTCCATCTAGCTCTGAAATTTTTTTTGGCTTCTAGCAGTGTGTGGGACATGTTCTATTAGTCCATCTATACTGACCTCCATCAGGTTGCAAATTCAATATAATTTTTTCTGCATTGAGCTCTGAAAAAATATTTCAGCTTCTAGCAGTGTGTGGGACTTGTTCTATTAGTCTATCTATACTGACCTCCATTAGGTTGCAAAGTCAATATAATTTTTTTCTGCATCGAGCTCTGAAAAAATATTTCGGCTTCTAGCAGCATGTGGGACTTGTTCTATTAGTCCATCTATACTGACCTCCATCAGCTTGCAAATTCAATATAATTTTTTTCTACATCGAGCTCTGAAAAAATATTTCAGCTTCTAGCAGTGTGTGGGACTTGTTCTATTAGTCCATTTATACTGACCTCCATCAGGTTGCAAATTCAATATAATCTTTTTATGTATCGAGCTCTGAAAAAATATTTCAGATTCTAGCAGTGTGTGGGACTTGTTCTATTAATCCATCCATACAGACCTCCATCAGGTTGCAAATTCAATATAATTTTTTTCTGAATCTAGCTCTGAAAAAATATTTCGGCTTCAAAAAGTGTGTGGTACTTGTTCTATTAGTCCATCTATACTGACCTACATCAGGTTGCAAATTCAATATAATTTTTTTCTGCATCTAGCTCTGAAAAAATATTTCGGCTTCTAGCAGTGTGTGGGACTTGTTCTATTAGTCCATCCATACTGACATCCATCAGGTTGTAAATTCAATATAATTTTTTTCTGCATCGAGCTCTGAAAAAATATTTCAGCTTCTAGCAGTGTGTGGGACTTGTTCTATTAGTCCATCTATACAGACCTCCATCAGGTTGCAAATTCAATATAACTTTTTTCTGCATCGAGCTCTGAAAAAATATTTCAGCTTCTAGCAGTGTGTGAGACTTGTTCTATTAGTCCATCCATACTGACCTCCATCAGTTTGCAAATTCAATATAATTTTTTTCTGCATCGAACTCTGTAAAAATATTTCAGCTTCTAGCAGTGTGTGGGACTTGTTCTATTCATCCATCTATACTGACCTCCATCAGGTTGCAAATTCAATATAATTTTTTACTGCCTCTAGCTCTGAAATTTTTTTTCGGCTTCTAGCAGTGTGTGGTACTTGTTCTATTAGTCCATCTATACTGATCTCCATCAGGTTGCAAATTCAATATAATTTTTTTCTGCATCTAGCTCTGAAATTTTTTTTGGCTTCTAGCAGTGTGTGGGACATGTTCTACTAGTCCATCTATACTGACCTCCATCAGGTTGCAAATTCAATATAATTTTTTTCTGCATCGAGCTCTGAAAAAATATTTCAGCTTCTAGCAGTGTGTGGGACTTGTTCTATTAGTCTATCTATACTGACTTCCATCAGGTTGCAAAGTCAATATAATTTTTTTCTGCATCGAGCTCTGAGAAAATATTTCGGCTTCTAGCAGTGTGTGGGACTTGTTCTATTAGTCCATCTATACTGACCTCCATCAGCTTGCAAATTCAATATAATTTTTTTCTACATCGAGCTCTGAAAAAATATTTCAGCTTCTAGCAGTGTGTGGGACTTGTTCTATTAGTCCATTTATACTGACCTCCATCAGGTTGCAAATTCAATATAATTTTTTTCTGCATCTAGCTCTGAAAAAATATTTCGGCTTCAAGCAGTGTGTGGTACTTGTTCTATTAGTCCATCTATACTGACCTACATCAGGTTGCAAATTCAATATAATTTTTTTCTGCATCTAGCTCTGATAAAATATTTCGGCTTCTAGCAGTGTGTGGGACTTGTTCTATTAGTCCATCCATACTGACATCCATCAGGTTGCAAATTCAATATAATTTTTTTCTGCATCTAGCTCTGAAAAAATATTTCAGCTTCTAGCAGTGTGTGGGACTTGTTCTATTAGTCCATCTATACTGACCTCCATCAGGTTGCAAAATCAATATAAATTTTTTCTGCATCAAGCTCTGAAAAAATATTTCAGCTTCTAGCAGTGTGTGGGACTTGTTCTATTGGTCTATCTATACAGACGTCCATCAGGTTGCAAATTCAATATAATTTTTTTCAGCATCGAGCTCTGAAAAAATATTTCAGCTTCTAGCAGAGTGTGGGACTTGTTCTATTAGTCCATCTATACTGACCTCCATCAGGTTGCTAATTCAATATAATTTTTTTCTGCATCGAGCTCTGAAAAAATATTTCAGCTTCTAGTAGTGTGTGGGGCTTGTTGTATTAGTCCACCTATACTGACCTCCATCAGGCTGCAAATTCAATATAATTTTTTTCCACATCGAGCTCTGAAAAAATATATCAGCTTCTAGCAGTGTGTGGGACTTGTTTTATTAGTCCAGTTATACTGACCTCCATCAGGTTGCAAATTCAATATAATTTTTTTCTGCATCGAGCTCTGTAAAAATATTTCAGCTTCTAGCAGTGTGTGGGACTTGTTCTATTCATCCATCTATACTGACCTCCATCAGGTTGCAAATTCAATATAATTTTTTACTGCATATAGCTCTGAAAAAATATTTCGGCTTCTAGCAGTGTGTGGGAATTGTTCTATTAGTCCATCTATACTGACCTCCATCAGGTTGCAAATTCAATATAATTTTTTTCTGCATCGAACTCTGAAAAAATATTTCAGCTTCTAGCAGTGTGTGGGACTTGTTCTATTAATCCAACCATACAGGCCTCCATCAGGTTGCAAATTCAATATCACTTTTTTCTGCATCTAGCTCTGAAAAAATATTTTGGCTTCTAGCAGTGTGTGGTACTTGTTCTATTAGTCAATCTATACTGACCTCCATCAGGTTGCAAATTCAATATAATTTTTTTCTCCATCTAGCTCTGAAATTTTTTTTGGCTTCTAGCAGTGTGTGGGACATGTTCTATTAGTCCATCTATACTGACCTCCATCAGGTTGCAAATTCAATATAATTTTTTCTGCATTGAGCTCTGAAAAAATATTTCAGCTTCTAGCAGTGTGTGGGACTTGTTCTATTAGTCTATCTATACTGACCTCCATTAGGTTGCAAAGTCAATATAATTTTTTTCTGCATCGAGCTCTGAAAAAATATTTCGGCTTCTAGCAGCATGTGGGACTTGTTCTATTAGTCCATCTATACTGACCTCCATCAGCTTGCAAATTCAATATAATTTTTTTCTACATCGAGCTCTGAAAAAATATTTCAGCTTCTAGCAGTGTGTGGGACTTGTTCTATTAGTCCATTTATACTGACCTCCATCAGGTTGCAAATTCAATATAATCTTTTTATGTATCGAGCTCTGAAAAAATATTTCAGATTCTAGCAGTGTGTGGGACTTGTTCTATTAATCCATCCATACAGACCTCCATCAGGTTGCAAATTCAATATAATTTTTTTCTGCATCTAGCTCTGAAAAAATATTTCGGCTTCAAGCAGTGTGTGGTACTTGTTCTATTAGTCCATCTATACTTACCTACATCAGGTTGCAAATTCAATATAATTTTTTTCTGCATCTAGCTCTGAAAAAATATTTCGGCTTCTAGCAGTGTGTGGGACTTGTTCTATTAGTCCATCCATACTGACATCCATCAGGTTGCAAATTCAATATAATTTTTTTCTGCATCGAGCTCTGAAAAAATATTTCAGCTTCTAGCAGTGTGTGGGACTTGTTCTATTAGTCCATCTATACAGACCTCCATCAGGTTGCAAATTCAATATAACTTTTTTCTGCATCGAGCTCTGAAAAAATATTTCAGCTTCTAGCAGTGTGTGAGACTTGTTCTATTAGACCATCCATACTGACCTCCATCAGTTTGCAAATTCAATATAATTTTTTTCTGCATCGAGCTCTGTAAAAATATTTCAGCTTCTAGCAGTGTGTGGGACTTGTTCTATTCATCCATCTATACTGACCTCCATCAGGTTGCAAATTCAATATAATTTTTTACTGCATCTAGCTCTGAAATTTTTTTCCGGCTTCTAGCAGTGTGTGGTACTTGTTCTATTAGTCCATCTATACTGATCTCCATCAGGTTGCAAATTCAATATAATTTTTTTCTGCATCTAGCTCTGAAATTTTTTTTGGCTTCTAGCAGTGTGTGGGACATGTTCTATTAGTCCATCAATACTGACCTCCATCAGGTTGCAAATTCAATATAATTTTTTTCTGCATTGAGCTCTGAAAAATTATTTCAGCTTCTAGCAGTGTGTGGGACTTGTTCTATTAGTCCATCTATACAGACCTCCATCAGGTTGCAAATTCAATATAACTTTTTTCTGCATCGAGCTCTGAAAAAATATTTCAGCTTCTAGCAGTGTGTGAGACTTGTTCTATTAGTCCATCCATACTGACCTCCATCAGTTTGCAAATTCAATATAATTTTTTTCTGCATCGAACTCTGTAAAAATATTTCAGCTTCTAGCAGTGTGTGGGACTTGTTCTATTCATCCATCTATACTGACCTCCATCAGGTTGCAAATTCAATATAATTTTTTACTGCCTCTAGCTCTGAAATTTTTTTTCGGCTTCTAGCAGTGTGTGGTACTTGTTCTATTAGTCCATCTATACTGATCTCCATCAGGTTGCAAATTCAATATAATTTTTTTCTGCATCTAGCTCTGAAATTTTTTTTGGCTTCTAGCAGTGTGTGGGACATGTTCTACTAGTCCATCTATACTGACCTCCATCAGGTTGCAAATTCAATATAATTTTTTTCTGCATCGAGCTCTGAAAAAATATTTCAGCTTCTAGCAGTGTGTGGGACTTGTTCTATTAGTCTATCTATACTGACTTCCATCAGGTTGCAAAGTCAATATAATTTTTTTCTGCATCGAGCTCTGAGAAAATATTTCGGCTTCTAGCAGTGTGTGGGACTTGTTCTATTAGTCCATCTATACTGACCTCCATCAGCTTGCAAATTCAATATAATTTTTTTCTACATCGAGCTCTGAAAAAATATTTCATCTTCTAGCAGTGTGTGGGACTTGTTCTATTAGTCCATTTATACTGACCTCCATCAGGTTGCAAATTCAATATAATTTTTTTCTGCGTCTAGCTCTGAAAAAATATTTCGGCTTCAAGCAGTGTGTGGTACTTGTTCTATTAGTCCATCTATACTGACCTACATCAGGTTGCAAATTCAATATAATTTTTTTCTGCATCTAGCTCTGATAAAATATTTCGGCTTCTAGCAGTGTGTGGGACTTGTTCTATTAGTCCATCCATACTGACATCCATCAGGTTGCAAATTCAATATAATTTTTTTCTGCATCTAGCTCTGAAAAAATATTTCAGCTTCTAGCAGTGTGTGGGACTTGTTCTATTAGTCCATCTATACTGACCTCCATCAGGTTGCAAAATCAATATAAATTTTTTCTGCATCAAGCTCTGAAAAAATATTTCAGCTTCTAGCAGTGTGTGGGACTTGTTCTATTGGTCTATCTATACAGACGTCCATCAGGTTGCAAATTCAATATAACTTTTTTCTGCATCTAGCTCTGAAAAAATATTTCGGCTTCTAGCAGTGTGTGGGACTTGTTCTATTAGTCCATCTATACTGACTTCCATCAGGTTGCAAATTCAATATAATTTTTTTCAGCATCGAGCTCTGAAAAAATATTTCCGCTTCTAGCAGAGTGTGGGACTTGTTCCATTAGTCCATCTATACTGACCTCCATCAGGTTCCTAATTCAATATAATTTTTTTCTGCATCGAGCTCTGAAAAAATATTTCAGCTTCTAGTAGTGTGTGGGGCTTGTTCTATTCGTCCATCTATACTGACCTCCATCAGGTTGCAAATTTAATATAATTTTTTTCTGCATCTTGCTTTGAAAAAATATTTCGGCTTCTAGCAGTGTGTGGGACTTGTTCTATTAGTCCATCTATACTGACCTCCATCAGGTTGCAAATTCAATATAATTTTTTTCAGCATCGAGCTCTGAAAAAATATTTCAGCTTCTAGCAGTGTGTGGGACTTGTTCTATTAGTCCATCTATACTGACCTCCATCAGGTTGCAAATTCAATATAATTTTTTTCTGCATCGAGTTCTGAAAAAATATTTCAGCTTCTAGTAGTGTGTGGGGCTTGTTCTATTCGTCCATCTATACTGACCTCCATCAGGTTGCAAATTCAATATAATTTTTTTCTGCATCTTGCTTTGAAAAAATATTTCGGCTTCTAGCAGTGTGTGGGACTTGTTCTATTAGTCCATCTATACTGACCTCCATCAGGTTGCAAATTCAATATAATTTTTTTCTGCATCTAGCTCTGAAAAAATATTTCAGCTTCTAGCAGTGGGTGGGACTTGTTATATTAGTCCATCTATACTGATCTCCATCAGGTTGCAAATTCAATATAATTTTTTTCTGCATCGAGCTCTGAAAAAATATTTCAGCTTCTAGCAGTGTGTGGGACTTGTTCTATTGGTCCATCTATACTGACCTTCATCAGGTTGAAAATTCAATATAATTTTTTACTGCATCGAGCTCTGAAAAAATATTTTGGCTTCTAGCAGTGTGTGGGACTTGTTCTATTAGTCCATCTATACTGACCCCCAGCAGGTTGCAAATTCAATATAATTTTTTTCTGCATCTAGCTCTAAAAAAATATTTTGGCTTTCAGCAGTGTGTGGGACTTGTTCTATTAGTCCATCTATACTGACCTCCATCAGGTTGCAAATTTAATATAATTTTTTTCGGCATCAAGCTCTGAAAAAATATTTCAGCTTCTAGCAGTGTGTGGGACTTGTTCTATTAGTCCATCTATACTGACCGACATCAGATTGCAAATTCAATATAATTTTTTTCGGCATCGAGCTCTGAAAAAATATTTCAGCTTCTAGCAGTGTGTGGGACTTGTTCTATTAGTCCATCTATACTGATCTCCATCAGGTTGCAAATTCAATATAATTTTTTTCTGCATCTAGCTTTGAAAAAATATTTCGGCTACTAGCAGTGTGTGGGACTTGTTCTGTTAGTCCATCTATACTGACCTCCATCAGGTTGCAAATTCAGTATAATTTTTTTCTGCATCGAGCGCTGAAAAAATATTTCAGCTTCTAGCAGTGTGTGGGACTTGTTCTATTAGTGCTTCTATACTGACCTCCATCAGATTGCAAATTCAATATAACTTTTTTCTGCATCTAGCTCTGAAAAAATATTTCGGCATCTAGCAGTGTGTGGGAATTGTTCTATTAGTCCATCTATACTGACTTCCAGCAGGTTGCAAATTCAATATAATTTTTTTCTGCATCTAGCTCTGAAAAAATATTTCGGCTTCTAGCAGTGCGTGGTACTTGTTCTATTAGTCCATCTATACTGACCTCCATCAGGTTGCAAATTCAATATAATTTTTTTCTTCATCTAGCTCTGAAATTTTTTTTCGGCTTCTAGCAGTGTGTGGGACTTGTTCTATTAGTCCTTCTATACTGACCTCCATCAGGTTGCAAATTCAATGTAATATTTTTCAGCATCGAGCTCTGAAAAAATATTTCAGCTTCTAGCAGTGTGTGAGACTTGTTCTATTAGTCCATCTATACTGACCTCCATCAGTTTGCAAATTCAATATAATTTTTTTCTGCATCGAGCTCTGTAAAAATATTTCAGCTTCTAGCAGTGTGTGGGACTTGTTCTATTCATCCATCTATACTGACCTCCATCAGGTTGCAAATTCAATATAATTTTTTACTGCATCTAGCTCTGAAAAAATATTTCGGCTTCTAGCAGTGTGTGGGAATTGTTCTATTAGTCCATCTATACTGACCTCCATCAGGTTGCAAATTCAATATAATTTTTTTCTGCATCGAACTCTGAAAAAATATTTCAGCTTCTAGCAGTGTGTGGGACTTGTTCTATTAATCCATCCATACAGGCCTCCATCAGGTTGCAAATTCAATATCACTTTTTTCTGCATCTAGCTCTGAAAAAATATTTCGGCTTCTAGCAGTGTGTGGTACTTGTTCTATTTGTCAATCTATACTGACCTCTATCAGGTTGCAAATTCAATATAATTTTTTTCTGCATCTAGCTCTGAAATTTTTTTTGGCTTCTAGCAGTGTGTGGGACATGTTCTATTAGTCCATCTATACTGACCTCCATCAGGTTGCAAATTCAATATAATTTTTTTCTGCATTGAGCTCTGAAAAATTATTTCAGCTTCTAGCAGTGTGTGGGACTTGTTCTATTAGTCTATCTATACTGACCTCCATTAGGTTGCAAAGTCAATATAATTTTTTTCTGCATCGAGCTCTGAAAAAATATTTCGGCTTCTAGCAGTATGTGGGACTTTTTCTATTAGGCCATCTATACTGACCTCCATCAGCTTGCAAATTCAATATAATTTTTTTCTACATCGAGCTCTGAAAAAATATTTCAACTTCTAGCAGTGTGTGGAACTTGTTCTATTAGTCCATTTATACTGTCCTCCATCAGGTTGCAAATTCAATATAATCTTTTTATGCATCGAGCTCTGAAAAAATATTTCAGCTTCTAGCAGTGTGTGGGACTTGTTCTATTAGTCCATCTATACTGACCTCCATCAGGTTGCAAAATCAATATAATTTTTTTCTGCATCGAGCTCTGAAAAAATATTTCAGCTTCTAGCAGTGTGTGGGACTTGTTCTATTAGTCCATCTATACAGACCTCCTTCAGGTTGCAAATTCAATATAACTTTTTTCTGCATCGAGCTCTGAAAAAATATTTCAGCTTCTAGTAGTGTGTGGGGCTTGTTGTATTCGTCCATCTATACTGACCTCCATCAGGTTGCAAATTCAATATAATTTTTTTCTGCATCTTGCTTTGAAAAAATATTTCGGCTTCTAGCAGTGTGTGGGACTTGTTCTATTAGTCCATCTATACTGACCTCCATCAGGTTGCAAATTCAATATAATTTTTTTCTGCATCTAGCTCTGAAAAAATATTTCAGCTTCTAGCAGTGAGTGGGACTTGTTCTATTAGTCCATCTATACTGACCTCCATCAGGTTGCAAATTCAATATAATTTTTTTCTTCATCTAGCTCTGAAATGTTTTTTCGGCTTCTAGCAGTGTGTGGGACTTGTTCTATTAGTCCATCTATACTGACCTCCATCAGGTTGCAAATTCAATATAATTTTTTTCTGCATCGAGCTCTGAAAAAATATTTCAGCTTCTAGCAGTGTGTGGGACTTGTTCTATTAGTCTATCTATACTGACCTCCATCAGGTTGCAAAGTCAATATAATTTTTTTCTGCATCGAGCTCTGAAAAAATATTTCGGCTTCTAGCAGTGTGTGGTACTTGTTCTATTAGTCCATCTATACTGACCTCCATCAGGCTGCAAATTCAATATAATTTTTTTCCACATCGAGCTTTGAAAAAATATATCAGCTTCTAGCAGTGTGTGGGACTTGTTCTATTAGTCTATTTATACTGAACTCCATCAGGTTGCAAATTCAATATAATCTTTTTATGCATCGAGCTCTGAAAAAATATTTCAGATTCTAGCAGTGTGTGGGACTTTTTCTATTAGTCCTTCTATACTGATCTCCATCAGGTTGCAAATTCAATATAATTTTTTTCTGCATCTAGCTCTGAAAAAATATTTCAGCTTCTAGCAGTGTGTGGGACTTGTTCTATTAGTCCATCCATACAGACCTCCATCAGGTTACAAATTCAATATAATTTTTTCTGCATCTAGCTCTGAAAAAATATTTCGGCTTCAAGCAGTGTGTGGTACTTTTTCTATTAGTCCATCTATACTGACCTCCATCAGGTTGAGAATTCAATATAATTTTTTTCTGCATCTAGCTCTGAAAAAATATTTCGGCATCTAGCAGTGTGTGGGACTTGTTCTATTAGTCCATCTATACTGACCTCCATCAGGTTGCAAATTCAATGTAATATTTTTCAGCATCGAGCTCTGAAAAAATATTTCAGCTTCTAGCAGTGTGTGAGACTTGTTCTATTAGTCCATCTATACTGACCTCCATCAGTTTGCAAATTCAATATAATTTTTTTCTGCATCGAGCTCTGTAAAAATATTTCAGCTTCTAGCAGTGTGTGGGACTTGTTCTATTCATCCATCTATACTGACCTCCATCAGGTTGCAAATTCAATATAATTTTTTACTGCATCTAGCTCTGAAAAAATATTTCGGCTTCTAGCAGTGTGTGGGAATTGTTCTATTAGTCCATCTATACTGACCTCCATCAGGTTGCAAATTCAATATAATTTTTTTCTGCATCGAACTCTGAAAAAATATTTCAGCTTCTAGCAGTGTGTGGGACTTGTTCTATTAATCCATCCATACAGGCCTCCATCAGGTTGCAAATTCAATATCACTTTTTTCTGCATCTAGCTCTGAAAAAATATTTCGGCTTCTAGCAGTGTGTGGTACTTGTTCTATTTGTCAATCTATACTGACCTCTATCAGGTTGCAAATTCAATATAATTTTTTTCTGCATCTAGCTCTGAAATTTTTTTTGGCTTCTAGCAGTGTGTGGGACATGTTCTATTAGTCCATCTATACTGACCTCCATCAGGTTGCAAATTCAATATAATTTTTTTCTGCATTGAGCTCTGAAAAATTATTTCAGCTTCTAGCAGTGTGTGGGACTTGTTCTATTAGTCTATCTATACTGACCTCCATTAGGTTGCAAAGTCAATATAATTTTTTTCTGCATCGAGCTCTGAAAAAATATTTCGGCTTCTAGCAGTATGTGGGACTTTTTCTATTAGGCCATCTATACTGACCTCCATCAGCTTGCAAATTCAATATAATTTTTTTCTACATCGAGCTCTGAAAAAATATTTCAACTTCTAGCAGTGTGTGGAACTTGTTCTATTAGTCCATTTATACTGTCCTCCATCAGGTTGCAAATTCAATATAATCTTTTTATGCATCGAGCTCTGAAAAAATATTTCAGATTCTAGCAGTGTGTGGTACTTGTTCTATTAATCCATCCATACAGACCTCCATCAGGTTGCAAATTCAATATAATTTTTTTCTACATCTAGCTCTGAAAAAATATTTCGGCTTCAAGCAGTGTGTGGTACTTGTTCTATTAGTCCATCTATACTGACCTACATTAGGTTGCAAATACAATATAATTTTTTTCTGCATCTAGCTCTGAAAAAATATTTCGGCTTCTAGCAGTGTGTGCGACTTGTTCTATTAGTCCATCCATACTGACATCCATCAGGTTGCAAATTCAATATAATTTTTTTCTGCATCTAGCTCTGAAAAAATATTTCAGCTTCTAGCTGTGTGTGGGACTTGTTCTATTAGTCCATCTATACTGACCTCCATCAGGTTGCAAAATCAATATAAATTTTTTCTGCATCGAGCTCTGAAAAAATATTTCAGCTTCTAGCAGTGTGTGGGACTTGTTCTATTAGTACATCTATACAGACCTCCTTCAGGTTGCAAATTCAATATAACTTTTTCTGCATCGAGCTCTGAAAAAATATTTCAGCTTCTAGTAGTGTGTGGGGCTTGTTGTATTCGTCCATCTATACTGACCTCCATCAGGTTGCAAATTCAATATAATTTTTTTCTGCATTTTGCTTTGAAAAAATATTTCGGCTTCTAGCAGTGTGTGGGACTTTTTCTATTAGTCCATCTATACTGACCTCCATCAGGTTGCAAATTCAATATCATTTTTTTCTGCATCTAGCTCTGAAAAAATATTTCAGCTTCTAGCAGTGGGTGGGACTTGTTCTATTAGTCCATCTATACTGACCTCCATCAGGTTGCAAATTCAATATAATTTTTTTCTGCATCGAGCTCTGAAAAAATATTTCAGCTTCTAGCAGTGTGTGGGACTTGTTCTATTAGTCCATCCATACTGACCTCCATCAGGTTGAAAATTCAATATAATTTTTTACTGCATCGAGCTCTGAAAAAATATTTCGGCTTCTAGCAAAGTGTGGAAGTTGTTCTGTTAGTCCATCTATACTGACCTCCATCAGATTGCAAATTCAATATAATTTTTTTCTGCTTCTAGCTTTAAAAAAATATTTTATCTTCTAGCAGTGGGTGGGACTTGTTCTATTAGTCCATCTATACTGACCTCCATCAGGTTGCAAATTCAATCTAATTTTTTACTGCATCTAGCTCTGAAATTTTTTTTCGGCTTCTAGCATTGTGTGGTACTTGTTCTATTAGTCCATCTATACTGATCTCCATCAGGTTGCAAATTCAATATAATTTTTTTCTGCATCTAGCTCTGAAATTTTTTTTGGCTTCTAGAGGTGTGTGGGACATGTTCTATTAGTCCATCAATACTGACCTCCATCAGGTTGCAAATTCAATATAATTTTTTTCTGCATTGAGCTCTGAAAAAATATTTCAGCTTCTAGCAGTGTGTGGGACTTGTTCTATTAGTCTATCTATACTGACCTCCATTAGGTTGCAAAGTCAATATAATTTTTTTCTGCATCGAGCTCTGAATAAATATTTCGGCTTCTAGCAGTATGGGTGACTTGTTCTATTAGTCCACCTATACTGACCTCCATCAGGCTGCAAATTCAATATAATTTTTTTCCACATCGAGCTCTGAAAAAATATATCAGCTTCTAGCAGTGTGTGGGACTTGTTCTATTAGTCCAGTTATACTGACATCCATCAGGTTGCAAATTCAATATAATTTTTTTCTGCATCGAGCTCTGTAAAAATATTTCAGCTTCTAGCAGTGTGTGGGACTTGTTCTATTCATCCATCTATACTGACCTCCATCAGGTTGCAAATTCAATATAATTTTTTACTGCATATAGCTCTGAAAAAATATTTCGGCTTCTAGCAGTGTGTGGGAATTGTTCTATTAGTCCATCTATACTGACCTCCATCAGGTTGCAAATTCAATATAATTTTTTTCTGCATCGAACTCTGAAAAAATATTTCAACTTCTAGCAGTGTGTGGGACTTGTTCTATTAATCCAACCATACAGGCCTCCATCAGGTTGCAAATTCAATATCACTTTTTTCTGCATCTAGCTCTGAAAAAATATTTTGGCTTCTAGCAGTGTGTGGTACATGTTCTGTTAGTCAATCTATACTGACCTCCATCAGGTTGCAAATTCAATATAATTTTTTTCTCCATCTAGCTCTGAAATTTTTTTTGGCTTCTAGCAGTGTGTGGGACATGTTCTATTAGTCCATCTATACTGACCTCCATCAGGTTGCAAATTCAATATAATTTTTTCTGCATTGAGCTCTGAAAAAATATTTCAGCTTCTAGCAGTGTGTGGGACTTGTTCTATTAGTCTATCTATACTGACCTCCATTAGGTTGCAAAGTCAATATAATTTTTTTCTGCATCGAGCTCTGAAAAAATATTTCGGCTTCTAGCAGCATGTGGGACTTGTTCTATTAGTCCATCTATACTGACCTCCATCAGCTTGCAAATTCAATATAATTTTTTTCTACATCGAGCTCTGAAAAAATATTTCAGCTTCTAGCAGTGTGTGGGACTTGTTCTATTAGTCCATTTATACTGACCTCCATCAGGTTGCAAATTCAATATAATCTTTTTATGTATCGAGCTCTGAAAAAATATTTCAGATTCTAGCAGTGTGTGGGACTTGTTCTATTAATCCATCCATACAGACCTCCATCAGGTTGCAAATTCAATATAATTTTTTTCTGAATCTAGCTCTGAAAAAATATTTCGGCTTCAAAAAGTGTGTGGTACTTGTTCTATTAGTCCATCTATACTGACCTACATCAGGTTGCAAATTCAATATAATTTTTTTCTGCATCTAGCTCTGAAAAAATATTTCGGCTTCTAGCAGTGTGTGGGACTTGTTCTATTAGTCCATCCATACTGACATCCATCAGGTTGTAAATTCAATATAATTTTTTTCTGCATCGAGCTCTGAAAAAATATTTCAGCTTCTAGCAGTGTGTGGGACTTGTTCTATTAGTCCATCTATACAGACCTCCATCAGGTTGCAAATTCAATATAACTTTTTTCTGCATCGAGCTCTGAAAAAATATTTCAGCTTCTAGCAGTGTGTGAGACTTGTTCTATTAGTCCATCCATACTGACCTCCATCAGTTTGCAAATTCAATATAATTTTTTTCTGCATCGAACTCTGTAAAAATATTTCAGCTTCTAGCAGTGTGTGGGACTTGTTCTATTCATCCATCTATACTGACCTCCATCAGGTTGCAAATTCAATATAATTTTTTACTGCCTCTAGCTCTGAAATTTTTTTTCGGCTTCTAGCAGTGTGTGGTACTTGTTCTATTAGTCCATCTATACTGATCTCCATCAGGTTGCAAATTCAATATAATTTTTTTCTGCATCTAGCTCTGAAATTTTTTTTGGCTTCTAGCAGTGTGTGGGACATGTTCTACTAGTCCATCTATACTGACCTCCATCAGGTTGCAAATTCAATATAATTTTTTTCTGCATCGAGCTCTGAAAAAATATTTCAGCTTCTAGCAGTGTGTGGGACTTGTTCTATTAGTCTATCTATACTGACTTCCATCAGGTTGCAAAGTCAATATAATTTTTTTCTGCATCGAGCTCTGAGAAAATATTTCGGCTTCTAGCAGTGTGTGGGACTTGTTCTATTAGTCCATCTATACTGACCTCCATCAGCTTGCAAATTCAATATAATTTTTTTCTACATCGAGCTCTGAAAAAATATTTCAGCTTCTAGCAGTGTGTGGGACTTGTTCTATTAGTCCATTTATACTGACCTCCATCAGGTTGCAAATTCAATATAATTTTTTTCTGCATCTAGCTCTGAAAAAATATTTCGGCTTCAAGCAGTGTGTGGTACTTGTTCTATTAGTCCATCTATACTGACCTACATCAGGTTGCAAATTCAATATAATTTTTTTCTGCATCTAGCTCTGATAAAATATTTCGGCTTCTAGCAGTGTGTGGGACTTGTTCTATTAGTCCATCCATACTGACATCCATCAGGTTGCAAATTCAATATAATTTTTTTCTGCATCTAGCTCTGAAAAAATATTTCAGCTTCTAGCAGTGTGTGGGACTTGTTCTATTAGTCCATCTATACTGACCTCCATCAGGTTGCAAAATCAATATAAATTTTTTCTGCATCAAGCTCTGAAAAAATATTTCAGCTTCTAGCAGTGTGTGGGACTTGTTCTATTGGTCTATCTATACAGACGTCCATCAGGTTGCAAATTCAATATAACTTTTTTCTGCATCTAGCTCTGAAAAAATATTTCGGCTTCTAGCAGTGTGTGGGACTTGTTCTATTAGTCCATCTATACTGACTTCCATCAGGTTGCAAATTCAATATAATTTTTTTCAGCATCGAGCTCTGAAAAAATATTTCAGCTTCTAGCAGAGTGTGGGACTTGTTCTATTAGTCCATCTATACTGACCTCCATCAGGTTGCTAATTCAATATAATTTTTTTCTGCATCGAGCTCTGAAAAAATATTTCAGCTTCTAGTAGTGTGTGGGGCTTGTTGTATTAGTCCACCTATACTGACCTCCATCAGGCTGCAAATTCAATATAATTTTTTTCCACATCGAGCTCTGAAAAAATATATCAGCTTCTAGCAGTGTGTGGGACTTGTTTTATTAGTCCAGTTATACTGACCTCCATCAGGTTGCAAATTCAATATAATTTTTTTCTGCATCGAGCTCTGTAAAAATATTTCAGCTTCTAGCAGTGTGTGGGACTTGTTCTATTCATCCATCTATACTGACCTCCATCAGGTTGCAAATTCAATATAATTTTTTACTGCATATAGCTCTGAAAAAATATTTCGGCTTCTAGCAGTGTGTGGGAATTGTTCTATTAGTCCATCTATACTGACCTCCATCAGGTTGCAAATTCAATATAATTTTTTTCTGCATCGAACTCTGAAAAAATATTTCAGCTTCTAGCAGTGTGTGGGACTTGTTCTATTAATCCAACCATACAGGCCTCCATCAGGTTGCAAATTCAATATCACTTTTTTCTGCATCTAGCTCTGAAAAAATATTTTGGCTTCTAGCAGTGTGTGGTACTTGTTCTATTAGTCAATCTATACTGACCTCCATCAGGTTGCAAATTCAATATAATTTTTTTCTCCATCTAGCTCTGAAATTTTTTTTGGCTTCTAGCAGTGTGTGGGACATGTTCTATTAGTCCATCTATACTGACCTCCATCAGGTTGCAAATTCAATATAATTTTTTCTGCATTGAGCTCTGAAAAAATATTTCAGCTTCTAGCAGTGTGTGGGACTTGTTCTATTAGTCTATCTATACTGACCTCCATTAGGTTGCAAAGTCAATATAATTTTTTTCTGCATCGAGCTCTGAAAAAATATTTCGGCTTCTAGCAGCATGTGGGACTTGTTCTATTAGTCCATCTATACTGACCTCCATCAGCTTGCAAATTCAATATAATTTTTTTCTACATCGAGCTCTGAAAAAATATTTCAGCTTCTAGCAGTGTGTGGGACTTGTTCTATTAGTCCATTTATACTGACCTCCATCAGGTTGCAAATTCAATATAATCTTTTTATGTATCGAGCTCTGAAAAAATATTTCAGATTCTAGCAGTGTGTGGGACTTGTTCTATTAATCCATCCATACAGACCTCCATCAGGTTGCAAATTCAATATAATTTTTTTCTGCATCTAGCTCTGAAAAAATATTTCGGCTTCAAGCAGTGTGTGGTACTTGTTCTATTAGTCCATCTATACTTACCTACATCAGGTTGCAAATTCAATATAATTTTTTTCTGCATCTAGCTCTGAAAAAATATTTCGGCTTCTAGCAGTGTGTGGGACTTGTTCTATTAGTCCATCCATACTGACATCCATCAGGTTGCAAATTCAATATAATTTTTTTCTGCATCGAGCTCTGAAAAAATATTTCAGCTTCTAGCAGTGTGTGGGACTTGTTCTATTAGTCCATCTATACAGACCTCCATCAGGTTGCAAATTCAATATAACTTTTTTCTGCATCGAGCTCTGAAAAAATATTTCAGCTTCTAGCAGTGTGTGAGACTTGTTCTATTAGACCATCCATACTGACCTCCATCAGTTTGCAAATTCAATATAATTTTTTTCTGCATCGAGCTCTGTAAAAATATTTCAGCTTCTAGCAGTGTGTGGGACTTGTTCTATTCATCCATCTATACTGACCTCCATCAGGTTGCAAATTCAATATAATTTTTTACTGCATCTAGCTCTGAAATTTTTTTCCGGCTTCTAGCAGTGTGTGGTACTTGTTCTATTAGTCCATCTATACTGATCTCCATCAGGTTGCAAATTCAATATAATTTTTTTCTGCATCTAGCTCTGAAATTTTTTTTGGCTTCTAGCAGTGTGTGGGACATGTTCTATTAGTCCATCAATACTGACCTCCATCAGGTTGCAAATTCAATATAATTTTTTTCTGCATTGAGCTCTGAAAAATTATTTCAGCTTCTAGCAGTGTGTGGGACTTGTTCTATTAGTCCATCTATACAGACCTCCATCAGGTTGCAAATTCAATATAACTTTTTTCTGCATCGAGCTCTGAAAAAATATTTCAGCTTCTAGCAGTGTGTGAGACTTGTTCTATTAGTCCATCCATACTGACCTCCATCAGTTTGCAAATTCAATATAATTTTTTTCTGCATCGAACTCTGTAAAAATATTTCAGCTTCTAGCAGTGTGTGGGACTTGTTCTATTCATCCATCTATACTGACCTCCATCAGGTTGCAAATTCAATATAATTTTTTACTGCCTCTAGCTCTGAAATTTTTTTTCGGCTTCTAGCAGTGTGTGGTACTTGTTCTATTAGTCCATCTATACTGATCTCCATCAGGTTGCAAATTCAATATAATTTTTTTCTGCATCTAGCTCTGAAATTTTTTTTGGCTTCTAGCAGTGTGTGGGACATGTTCTACTAGTCCATCTATACTGACCTCCATCAGGTTGCAAATTCAATATAATTTTTTTCTGCATCGAGCTCTGAAAAAATATTTCAGCTTCTAGCAGTGTGTGGGACTTGTTCTATTAGTCTATCTATACTGACTTCCATCAGGTTGCAAAGTCAATATAATTTTTTTCTGCATCGAGCTCTGAGAAAATATTTCGGCTTCTAGCAGTGTGTGGGACTTGTTCTATTAGTCCATCTATACTGACCTCCATCAGCTTGCAAATTCAATATAATTTTTTTCTACATCGAGCTCTGAAAAAATATTTCATCTTCTAGCAGTGTGTGGGACTTGTTCTATTAGTCCATTTATACTGACCTCCATCAGGTTGCAAATTCAATATAATTTTTTTCTGCGTCTAGCTCTGAAAAAATATTTCGGCTTCAAGCAGTGTGTGGTACTTGTTCTATTAGTCCATCTATACTGACCTACATCAGGTTGCAAATTCAATATAATTTTTTTCTGCATCTAGCTCTGATAAAATATTTTGGCTTCTAGCAGTGTGTGGGACTTGTTCTATTAGTCCATCCATACTGACATCCATCAGGTTGCAAATTCAATATAATTTTTTTCTGCATCTAGCTCTGAAAAAATATTTCAGCTTCTAGCAGTGTGTGGGACTTGTTCTATTAGTCCATCTATACTGACCTCCATCAGGTTGCAAAATCAATATAAATTTTTTCTGCATCAAGCTCTGAAAAAATATTTCAGCTTCTAGCAGTGTGTGGGACTTGTTCTATTGGTCTATCTATACAGACGTCCATCAGGTTGCAAATTCAATATAACTTTTTTCTGCATCTAGCTCTGAAAAAATATTTCGGCTTCTAGCAGTGTGTGGGACTTGTTCTATTAGTCCATCTATACTGACTTCCATCAGGTTGCAAATTCAATATAATTTTTTTCAGCATCGAGCTCTGAAAAAATATTTCCGCTTCTAGCAGAGTGTGGGACTTGTTCCATTAGTCCATCTATACTGACCTCCATCAGGTTCCTAATTCAATATAATTTTTTTCTGCATCGAGCTCTGAAAAAATATTTCAGCTTCTAGTAGTGTGTGGGGCTTGTTCTATTCGTCCATCTATACTGACCTCCATCAGGTTGCAAATTTAATATAATTTTTTTCTGCATCTTGCTTTGAAAAAATATTTCGGCTTCTAGCAGTGTGTGGGACTTGTTCTATTAGTCCATCTATACTGACCTCCATCAGGTTGCAAATTCAATATAATTTTTTTCAGCATCGAGCTCTGAAAAAATATTTCAGCTTCTAGCAGTGTGTGGGACTTGTTCTATTAGTCCATCTATACTGACCTCCATCAGGTTGCAAATTCAATATAATTTTTTTCTGCATCGAGTTCTGAAAAAATATTTCAGCTTCTAGTAGTGTGTGGGGCTTGTTCTATTCGTCCATCTATACTGACCTCCATCAGGTTGCAAATTCAATATAATTTTTTTCTGCATCTTGCTTTGAAAAAATATTTCGGCTTCTAGCAGTGTGTGGGACTTGTTCTATTAGTCCATCTATACTGACCTCCATCAGGTTGCAAATTCAATATAATTTTTTTCTGCATCTAGCTCTGAAAAAATATTTCAGCTTCTAGCAGTGGGTGGGACTTGTTATATTAGTCCATCTATACTGATCTCCATCAGGTTGCAAATTCAATATAATTTTTTTCTGCATCGAGCTCTGAAAAAATATTTCAGCTTCTAACAGTGTGTGGGACTTGTTCTATTGGTCCATCTATACTGACCTTCATCAGGTTGAAAATTCAATATAATTTTTTACTGCATCGAGCTCTGAAAAAATATTTTGGCTTCTAGCAGTGTGTGGGACTTGTTCTATTAGTCCATCTATACTGACCCCCAGCAGGTTGCAAATTCAATATAATTTTTTTCTGCATCTAGCTCTAAAAAAATATTTTGGCTTTCAGCAGTGTGTGGGACTTGTTCTATTAGTCCATCTATACTGACCTCCATCAGGTTGCAAATTTAATATAATTTTTTTCGGCATCAAGCTCTGAAAAAATATTTCAGCTTCTAGCAGTGTGTGGGACTTGTTCTATTAGTCCATCTATACTGACCGACATCAGATTGCAAATTCAATATAATTTTTTTCGGCATCGAGCTCTGAAAAAATATTTCAGCTTCTAGCAGTGTGTGGGACTTGTTCTATTAGTCCATCTATACTGATCTCCATCAGGTTGCAAATTCAATATAATTTTTTTCTGCATCTAGCTTTGAAAAAATATTTCGGCTACTAGCAGTGTGTGGGACTTGTTCTATTAGTCCATCTATACTGACCTCCATCAGGTTGCAAATTCAATATAATTTTTTTCTGCATCTAGCTCTGAAAAAATATTTTGGCTTCTAGCAGAGTGTGGGACTTGTTCTGTTAGTCCATCTATACTGACCTCCATCAGGTTGCAAATTCAGTATAATTTTTTTCTGCATCGAGCGCTGAAAAAATATTTCAGCTTCTAGCAGTGTGTGGGACTTGTTCTATTAGTGCTTCTATACTGACCTCCATCAGATTGCAAATTCAATATAACTTTTTTCTGCATCTAGCTCTGAAAAAATATTTCGGCATCTAGCAGTGTGTGGGAATTGTTCTATTAGTCCATCTATACTGACTTCCAGCAGGTTGCAAATTCAATATAATTTTTTTCTGCATCTAGCTCTGAAAAAATATTTCGGCTTCTAGCAGTGCGTGGTACTTGTTCTATTAGTCCATCTATACTGACCTCCATCAGGTTGCAAATTCAATATAATTTTTTTCTTCATCTAGCTCTGAAATTTTTTTTCGGCTTCTAGCAGTGTGTGGGACTTGTTCTATTAGTCCTTCTATACTGACCTCCATCAGGTAGCAAATTCAATATAATTTTTTTCTGCATCGAGCTCTGAAAAAATATTTCAGCTTCTAGCAGTGTGTGGGACTTGTTCTATTAGTCCATTTATACTGACGTCCATCAGGTTGCAAATTCAATATAATCTTTTTATTCATCGAGCTCTGAAAAAATATTTCGGCTTCTAGCAGTGTTTGGGACTTGTTCTATTAGTCCATCTATACTGACTTCCGTCAGGTTGCAAATTCAATATAATTTTTTTCTGCATCTAGCTCTGAAAAAATATTTCGGCTTCTAGCATTGTGTGGGACTTGTTCTATTAGTCCATCTATACTGACCTCTATCAGGTTGCAAATTCAATAAAAAAAATTTCAGCATCGAGCTGTGAAAAAATATTTCAGCTTCTAGCAGTGTGTGGGACTTGTTCTATTAGTCCATCTATACTGACCTCTATCAGGTTGCAAATTCAATATAATTTTTTTCATCATCGAGCTCTGAAAAAATATTTCAGCTTCTAGCAGTGTGTTGGACTTGTTCCATTAGTCCATCTATACTGACCTCGATCAGGTTGAAAATTCAATATTTTTTTTTTACTGCATTGAGCTCTGAAAAAATATTTTGGCTTCTAGCAGTGTGTGGGACTTGTTCTATTAGTCCATCTATACTGACCTCCAGCAGGCTGCAAATTCAATATAATTTTTTTCTGCATCGAGCTCTGAAAAAATATTTCAGCTTCTATCAGTGTGTTGGACTTGTTCTATTAGTCCATCTATACTGACTTACATCAGGTTGAAAATTCAATATAATTTTTTACTGCATCGAGCTCTGATAAAATATTTCGGCTTCTAGCAGTGTGTGGGACTTGTTCTATTAGTCCATCTATACTGACCTCCATCAGGTTGCAAATTCAATATAATTTTTTTCTGCATCTAGCTCTAAAAAAATATTTTAGCTTTCAGCAGTTTGTGGGACGTGTTCTATTAGTCCATCTATACTGACCTCCATCAGGTTGCAAATTCAATATAATTTTTTTCTGCATCTAGCTCTGAAAAAATATTTTGGCTTCTAGCAGTGGGTGGGACTTGTTCTATTAGTCCATCTATACTGACCTCCATCAGGTTGCAAATTCAATATAATTTTTTTCTGCATCGAGCTCTGAAAAAATATTTTAGCTTCTAGCAGTGTGTGGGACTTGTTCTATTAGTCCATCTATACTGACCTCCATCAGGTTGAAAATTCAATATAATTTTTTACTGCATCGAGCTCTGAAAAATTATTTCGGCTTCTAGCAGTGTGTGGGACTTGTTCTATTAGTCCATCTATACTAACCTCCAGCAGGTTGCAAAGTCAATATAATTTTTTTCTGCATCTAGCTCTAAAAAAATATTTTGGCTTCTAGCAGTGTGTGGGACTTGTTCTATTAGTCCATCTATACTGACCTCCATCAGGTTGCAAATTCAATATAATTTTTTTCTGCATCGAGCTCTGAAAAAATATTTCAGCTTCTAGCAGTGTGTGGGACTTGTTCTATTAGTCCATATATACTGACCTCCATCAGATTGCAAATTCAATATAACTTTTTTTTGCATCTAGCTCTGAAAAAATATTTCGGCATCTAGCAGTGTGTGGGAATTGTTCTATTAGTCCATCTATACTGACTTCCATCAGGTTGCAAATTCAATATAATTTTTTTCTGTATCTAGCTCTGAAAAAATATTTTGGCTTCTAGCAGTGTGTGGTACTTGTTCTATTAGTCCATCTATACTGACCTCCATCAGGGTGCAAATTCAATATAATTTTTTTCTTCATCTAGCTCTGAAACTTTTTTTCGGCTTCTAGCAGTGTGTGGGACTTGTTCTATTAGTCCATCTATACTGACCTCCATCAGGTTGCAAATTCAATATAATTTTTTTCTGCATCGAGCTCTGAAAAAATATTTCAGCTTCTAGCAGTGTGTGGGACTTGTTCTATTAGTCTATCTATACTGACCTCCATCAGGTTGCAAAGTCAATATAATTTTTATCTGCATCGAGCTATGAAAAAATATTTCAGCTTCTAGCAGTGTGTGGGACTTGTTCTATTAGTCCATTTACACTGACGTCCATCAGGTTGCAAATTCAATATAATCTTTTTATGCATCGAGCTCTGAAAAAATATTTCAGATTCTAGCAGTGTTTGGGACTTGTTCTATTAGTCCATCTGTACTGACCTCCATCAGGTTGCAAATTCAATATAATTTTTTTCTGCATCTAGTTCTGAAAAAATATTTCCGCTTCTAGCAGTGTGTGAGACTTTTTCTATTAGTCCATCCATACAGACCTCCATCAGGTTGCAAATTCAATATAATTTTTTTCTGCATCTAGCTCTGAAAAAATATTTCGGCTTCTAGCAGTGTGTGGTACTTGTTCTATTAGTCCATCCATACTGACCTCCATCAGGTTCCAAATTCAATATAACTTTTTCTGCATCTAGCTCTGAAAAAATATTTCGGCTAATAGCAGTGTGTGGGACTTGTTCTATTAGTCCATCTATACTGACTTCCGTCAGGATGCAAATTCAATATAATTTTTTTCTGCATCTAGCTCTGAAAAAATATTTCGGCTTCTAGCAGTGTGTGGGACTTGTTCTATTAGTCCATCTATACTGACCTCCATCAGGTTGCAAATTCAATAAAAAAATTTTCAGCATCGAGCTGTGAAAAAATATGTCAGCTTCTAGCAGTGTGTGGGACTTGTTCTATTAGTCCATCTATACTGACCTCCATCAGGTTGCAAATTCAATATAATTTTTTTCTGCATCGAGCTCTGAAAAAATATTTCAGCTTCTAGCAGTGTGTTGGACTTGTTCCATTAGTCCATCTATACTGACCTCCATCAGGTTGCAAAGTCAATATAATTTTTTTCTGCATCTGGCTCTGAAAAAATATTTCGGCATCTAGCAGTGTGTGGGAATTGTTCTATTGGTACATCTATACTGACCACCATCAGGTTGCAAATTCAATATAATTTTTTTCTGCATCGAGCTCTGAAAAAATATTTCAGCTTCTAGTAGTGTGTGGGGCTTGTTCTATTCGTCCATCTATACTGACCTCCATCAGATTGCAAATTCAATATAAATTTTTTCTGCATCTAGCTTTGAAAAAATATTTCGGCTTCTAGCAGTGTGTGGGACTTGTTCTATTAGTCCATCTATACTGACCTCCATCAGGTTGCAAATTCAATATAATTTTATTCTGCATCTAGCTCTGAAAAAATATTTCAGCTTCTAGCAGTGGGTGGGACTTGTTCTATTAGTCCATCTATACTGACCTCCATCAGGTTGAAAATTCAATATAATTTTTTACTGCATCGAGCTCTGAAAAAATATTTCGGCTTCTAGCAGTGTGTGGGACTTGTTCTATTAGTCCATCTATACTTACCTCCAGCAGGTTGCAAATTCAATATAATTTTTTTCTGCATCTAGCTCTAAAAAATATTTTGGCTTCTAGCAGTGTGTGGGACTTGTTCTATTAGTCCATCTATACTGACCTCCATCAGGTTGCAAATTCAATATAATTTTTTTTGGCATCGAGCTCGGAAAAAATATTTTAGCTTCTAGCAGAGTGTGGGACTTGTTCTGTTAGTCTGTCTATACTGACCTCCATCAGGTTGCAAATATAATATAATTTTTTTCTGCATCTAGCTTTGAAAAAACATTTTGGCTTCTAGCAGTGTGTGGGACTTGTTCTATTAGTCCATCTATACTGACCTCCATCAGGTTGCAAATTCAATATATTTTTTTTCTGCATCTAGCTCTGAAAAAATATTTTGGCTTCTAGCAGTGTGTGGGACTTGTTCTATTAGTCCATCTATACTGACATCCATCAGGTTGAAAATTCAATATAATTTTTTACTGCATAGAGCTCTGAAAAAATATTTCGGCTTCTAGCAGTGTGTGGGACTTGTTCTATTAGTCCATCTATACTGACCTCCAGCAGGTTGCAAAGTCAATATAATTTTTTTCTGCATCTAGCTCTAAAAAAATATTTTGGCTACTAGCAGTGTGTGGGACTTGTTCTATTAGTCCATCTATACTGACCTCCATCAGGTTGCAAATTCAATCTAATTTTTTTCTGCATCGAGCTCTGAAAAAATATTTCAGCTACTAGCAGTGTGTGGGACTTGTTCTTTTAGTCCATCTATACTGACCTCCATCAGATTGCAAATTCAATATAACTTTTTTCTGCATCTAGCTCTGAAAAAATATTTCGGCATCTAGCAGTGTGTGGGAATTGTTCTATTAGTCCATCTATACTGACTTCCATCAGGTTGCAAATTCAATATAATTTTTTTCTGCATCTAGCTCTGAAAAAATATTTCGGCTTCTAGCAGAGTGTGGGACTTGTTCTATTAGTCCATCTATACTGACCTCCATCAGGTTGCAAATTCAATATAATTTTTTTCAGCATCGAACTCTGAATAAATATTTCAGCTTCTAGCAGTGGGTGGGACTTGTTCTATTAGTCCATCTATACTGACCTCCATGAGGTTGCAAATTCAATATAATTTTTTTCTGCATCGAGCTCTGAAAAAATATTTCGGCTTCTAGCAGTGTGTGGGACTTGTTCTATTATTCCATCTATACTGACCTCCATCAGGTTGCAAATTCAATATAATTTTTTTCTGCATCTAGCTCTAAAAAAATATTTTGGCTTCTAGCACTGTGTGGGACTTGTTCTATTATTCCATCTATACTGACCTCCATCAGGTTGCAAATTCAATATAATTATTTTCGGCATTGAGCTCTGAAAAAATATTTCAGCTTCTAGCAGTGTGTGGGACTTGTTCTATTAGTCCATCTATACTGACCTCCATCAGATTGCAAATTCAATATAACTTTTTTCTGCATCTAGCCCTGAAAAAATATTTCGGCATTTAGCAGTGTGTGGGAATTGCTCTATTAGTCCACCTATACTGACTTCCATCAGGTTGCAAATTCAATATAATTTTTTTCTGCATCTAGCTCGGAAAAAATATTTCAGCTTCTAGCAGAGTGTGGGACTTGTTCTGTTAGTCCATCTATACTGACCTCCATCAGGTTGCAAATTCAATATAATTTTTTTCTGCATCTAGCTTTGAAAAAATATTTCGGCTTCTAGCAGTGTGTGGGACTTGTTCTATTAGTCCATCTATACTGACATCCATCAGGTTGCAAATTCAATATAATTTTTTTCTGCATCTAGCTCTGAAAAAATATTTTGGCTTCTAGCAGAGGGTGGGACTTGTTCTATTAGTCCATCTATACTGACCTCCATCAGGTTGCAAATTCAATATCATTTTTTTCTGCATCGAGCTCTGAAAAAATATTTCAGCTTCTAGCAGTGTGTGGGACTTGTTCTATTAGTCCATCTATACTGACCTCCATCAGGTTGAAAATTCAATATCATTTTTTACTGCATTGAGCTCTGAAAAAATATTTCGGCTTCTAGCAGTGTGTGGGACTTGTTCTATTAGACCATCTATACTGACCTCCAGGAGGTTGCAAAGTCAATATAATTTTTTTCTGCATCTAGCTCTAAAAGAATATTTTGGCTTCTAGCAGTGTGTGGGACTTGTTCTATTAGTGCATAAATACTGACCTCCATCAGGTTGCAAATTCAATATCATTTTTTTCGGCATCGAGCTCTGAAAAAATATTTCAGCTTCTAGCAGTGTGTGGGACTTGTTCTATTAGTCCATCTTTACTGACCTCCATCAGATTGCAAATTCAATATAATTTTTTCTGCATCTAGCTCTGAAAAAATATTTCGGCATCTAGCAGTGTGTGGGACTTGTTCTATTAGTCCATCTATACTGACCTCCAGCAGGTTGCAAAGTCAATATAATTTTTTTCTGCATCTAGCTCTAAAAAAATATTTCGGCTTCTAGCAGTGTGTGGGACTTGTTCTATTAGTCCATCTATACTGACCTCCATCAGGTTGCAAATTCAATATAATTTTTTTCTGCATCGAGCTCTGAAAAAATATTTCAGCTACTAGCAGTGTGTGGGACTTGTTCTTTTAGTCCATCTATACTGACCTCCATCAGATTGCAAATTCAATATAACTTTTTTCTGCATCTAGCTCTGAAAAAATATTTCGGCATCTAGCAGTGTGTGGGAATTGTTCTATTAGTCCATCTATACTGACTTCCATCAGGTTGCAAATTCAATATAATTTTTTTCTGCATCTAGCTCTGAAAAAATATTTCAGCTCCGAGCAGTGTATGGGACTTGTTCTATTAGTCCATCTATACTGACCTCCATCAGGTTGCAAATTCAATATAATATTTTTCAGCATCGAGCTCTGAAAAAATATTTCAGCTTCTAGCAGTGGGTGGGACTTGTTCTATTAGTCCATCTATACTGACCTCCATCAGGTTGCAAATTCAATATAATTTTTTTCTGCATCGAGCTCTGAAAAAATATTTCAGCTTCTAGCAGTGTGTGGGACGTGTTCTTTTAGTCCATCTATACTGACCTCCATCAGGTTGAAAATTCAATATAATTTTTTACTGCATCGAGCTCTGAAAAAATATTTCGGCTTTTAGCAGTGTGTGGGAATTGTTCTATTAGTCCATCTATACTGACTTCCATCAGGTTGCAAATTCAATATAATTTTTTTCTGCATCTAGCTCGGAAAAAATATTTCAGCTTCTAGCAGAGTGTTGGACTTGTTCTGTTAGTCCATCTATACTGACCTCCATCAGGTTGCAAATTCAATATAATTTTTTTCTGCATCTAGCTTTGAAAAAATATTTCGGCTTCTAGCGGTGTGTGGGACTTGTTCTATTAGTCCATCTATACTGACATCCATCAGGTTGCAAATTCAATATAATTTTTTTCTGCATCTAGCTCTTAAAAAATATTTTGGCTTCTAGCAGAGGGTGGGACTTGTTCTATTAGTCCATCTATACTGACCTCCATCAGGTTGCAAATTCAATATCATTTTTTTCTGCATCGAGCTCTGAAAAAATATTTCAGCTTCTAGCAGTGTGTGGGACTTGTTCTATTAGTCCATCTATACTGACCTCCATCAGGTTGAAAATTCAATATCATTTTTTACTGCATCGAGCTCTGAAAAAATATTTCGGCTTCTAGCAGTGTGTGGGACTTGTTCTATTAGTCCATCTATACTGACCTCCAGCAGGTTGCAAAGTCAATATAATTTTTTTCTGCATCTAGCTCTAAAAGAATATTTTGGCTTCTAGCAGTGTGTGGGACTTGTTCTATTAGTCCACCTATACTGACCTCCATCAGGTTGCAAATTCAATATAATTTTTTTCGGCATCGAGCTCTGAAAAAATATTTCAGCTTCTAGCAGTGTGTGGGACTTGTTCTATTACACCATCTATACTGACCTCCATCAGATTGCAAATTCAATATAATTTTTTCTGCATCTAGCTCTGAAAAAATATTTCGGCATCTAGCAGTGTGTGGGAGTTGTTCTATTAGTCCATCTTTACTGACCTCCATCAGGTTGCAAATTCAATAAAAAAATTTTCTGCATCTAGCTCTGAAAAACATTTTGGTTTCTAGCAGTGTGTGGGACTTGTTCTATTAGTCCATCTATACTGACCTCCATCAGGTTGAAAATTCAATATAATTTTTTTATGCATCGAGCTCTGAAAAAATATTTCAGCTTCTAGCATTGTGTGGGACTTGTTCTATTAATCCATCCATACAGACCTCCATCAGGTTGCAAATTCAATATCATTTTTTTCTGCATCTAGCTCTGAAAAAATATTTCGTCTTCTAGCAGTGTGTGGTACTTGTTCTATTAGTCCATCTATACTGACCTCCATCTGGTTGCAAATTCAATATAATTTTTTTCTGCATCTAGCACTGAATTTTTTTTTCGGCTTCTAGCAGTGTGTGGGACTTGTTCTATTAGTACATCTATACTGACCTCCATCAGGTTGCAAATTCAATTTAATTTTTTTCTGCATCTAGCTCTGAAAAACATTTTGGCTTCTAGCAGTGTGTGGGACTTGTTCTATTAGTCCATCTATACTGACCTCCATCAGGTTGCAAATTCAATATTATTTTTTTCTGCATCGAGCTCTGAAAAAATATTTCAGCTTCTAGCAGTGTGTGGGACTTGTTCTATTAATCCATCCATACAGACCTCCATCAGGTTGCAAATTCAATATCATTTTTTTCTGCATCTAGCTCTGAAAAAATATTTAGGCTTCTAGCAGTGTGTGGTACTTGTTCTATTAGTCCATCTACACTGACCTCCAACAGGTTGCAAATTCAATATAATTTTTTTCTGCATCGAGCTCTGAAAAAATATTTCAGCTTCTAGCAGTGTGTGGGACTTGTTCTATTAGTCCATCTATACTGACCTCCATCAGGTTGCAAATTCAATATAATTTTTTCTGCATCTTGCTCTGAAAAAATATTTCGGCTTCTAGCAGTGTGTGGGACTTGTTCTATTAGTCCATCTATACTGACCTCCATCAGGTTGCAAATTCAATATAATTTTTTTCTGCATCGAGCCCTGAAAAAATATTTCAGCTTCTAGCAGTGTGTGGGACTTGTTCTGTTAGTCCATCTATACTGACCTCCATCAGGTTGAAAATTCAATATAATTTTTTTCAGCATCGAGCTCTGAAAAAATATTTCAGCTCCTAGCAGTGAGTGGGACTTGTTCTATTAGTCCATCTATACTGACCTCCATCAGGTTGCAAATTCAATATAATATTTTTCAGCATCGAGCTCTGAAAAAATATTTCAGCTTCTAGCAGTGTGTGAGACTTGTTCTATTAGTCCATCTATACTGACCTCCATCAGTTTGCAAATTCAATATAATTTTTTTCTGCATCGAGCTCTGAAAAAATATTTAAACTTCTAGCAGTGTGTGGAACTTGATCTATTCATCCATCTATACTGACCTCCATCAGGTTGCAAATTCAATATAATTTTTTTCTGCATCTAGCTCTGAAAAAATATTTCAGCTTCTAGCAGTGTGTGGGAATTGTTCTATTAGTCCATCTTTACTGACGTCCATCAGGTTGCAAATTCAATATAATTTTTTTCTGCATCTAGCTCTGAAAAACATTTTGGCTTCTAGCAGTGTGTGGGACTTGTTCTATTAGTCCATCTCTACTGACCTCCATCAGGTTGCAAATTCAATATAATTTTTTTCTGCATCGAGCTTTGAAAAAATATTTCAGCTTCTAGCATTGTGTGGGACTTGTTCTATTAATCCATCCATACAGACCTCCATCAGGTTGCAAATTCAATATCATTTTTTTCTGCATCTAGCTCTGAAAAAATATTTCGGCTTCTAGCAGTGTGTGGTACTTGTTCTATTAGTCCATCTATACTGACCTCCATCAGGTTGCAAATTCAATATAATTTTTTTCTGCATCGAGCTCTGAAAAATATTTTGGCTTCTAGCAGTGTGTGGGACTTGTTCTATTAGTCCATCTATACTGCCCTCCATCAGGTTGCAAATTCAATATAATTTTTTTCTGCATCGAGCTCTGAAAAAATATTTCAGCTTCTAGCAGTGTGTGGGACTTGTTCTATTAGTCCATCCATACAGACCTCCATCAGGTTGCAAATTCAATATAATTTTTTTCTGCACCTAGCTCTGAAAAAATATTTTGGCTTCTAGCAGTGTGTGGTACTTGTTCTATTAGTCCATCCATACTGACCTACATCAGGTTGCAAATTCAATATAATTTTTTTCTGCATCTAGCTCTGAAAAAATATTTTGGCTTCTAGCAGTGTGTGGGACTTGTTATATTAGTCCATCTATACTGACCTCCATCAGTTTGCAAATTCAATATAATTTTTTTCTGCATCTAGCTTTGAAAAAATATTTCGGATTCTAGCAGTGTGTGGGACTTGTACTATTAGTCCATCCATACTGACCTCCATCAGGTTGCAAATTCAATATAATTTTTTTCTGCATCGAGCTCTGAAAAAATATTTCAGCTTCTTGCTGTGTGTAGGACTTGATATATTCGTCCATCTATACTGACCTCCATCAGGTTGCAAATTCAATATAATTTTTTTCTGCATCTAGCTCTGAAAAAATATTTCAGCTTCTAGCAGTGTGTGGGACTTGTTCTATTAGTCCATCTATACTGACCTCCATCAGGTGTCAAATTCAATATAATTTTTTCTGCATCTAGCTCTGAAAAAATATTTCGGCTTCTAGCCGTGTGTGGGACTTGTTCTATTAGTCCATCTATACTGACCTCCATCAGGTTGCAAATTCAATATAATTTTTTTCAGCATCGAGCTCTGAAAAAATATTTCACCTTCTAGCAGTGTGTGTGACTTGTTCTATTAGTCCATCTATACTGACATCGATCAGATTGCAAATTCAATATAATTTTTTTCAGCATCGTGCTCTGAAAAAATATTTCAGCTTCTAGCAGTGTGTGTGACTTGTTCTATTAGTCCATATATACTGACCTCCATCAGGTTGCAAATTCAATATAATTTTTTTCTGCATCGAGCTCTGAAAAAATATTTCAGCTTCTAGCAGTGTGTGGGACTTGTTCTATTAGTCCATCTATACTGACCTCCATCAGTTTGCAAATTCAATATAATTTTTTCTGCATCTTGCTCTGAAAAAATATTTCAGCTTCTAGCAGTGTGTGGGACTTGTTCTATTAGTCCATCTATACTGACCCCCAGCAGGTTGCAAATTCAATATAATTTTTTTCAGCATCGAGCTCTGAAAAAATATTTCAGCTTCTAGCAGTCTGTGGGACTTGTTCTATTAGTCCATCTATACTGACATCCATGAGATTGTAAATTCAATATAATTTTTTTCAGCATCGAGCTCTGAAAAAATATTTCAGCTTCTAGCAGTGTGTGGGACTTGTTCTATTAGTCCATCTATACTGACCTCCATCAGGTTGCAAATTCAATATAATTTTTTTCTGCATCGAGCTCTGAAAAAATATTTCAGCTTCTAGCAGTGTGTGGGACTTGTTCTATTCGTCCATCTATACTGACCTCCATCAGGTTGCAAATTCAAAATAAATATTTTCTGCATCTAGCTCTGAAAAAATATTTCGGCTTCTAGCAGTGTGTGGGACTTGTTCTATTAGTCCATCTATACTGACCTCCATCAGGTTGCAAATTCAACATAATTTTTTTCTGCATCTAGCTCTGAAAAAATATTTCAGCTTCTAGCAGTGTGTGGGACTTGTTCTATTAGTCCATCTATACCGACCTTCATCAGGTTGCAAATTGAATATAATTTTTTTCTGCATCGAGCTCTGAAAAAATATTTCAGCTTCTAGCAGTGTGTGGGACTTGTTCTATTAGTCCATCGATACTGACATCGATCAGATTGCAAATTCAATATAATTTTTTCTGCATCTTGCTCTGAAAAAATATTTCGGCTTCTAGCAGTGTGTGGGACTTTTTCTATTAGTCCATCTATACTGACCTCCATTAGGTTGCAAATTCAATATAATTTTTTTCAGCATCGAGCTCTGAAAAAATATTTCAGCTTCTAGCAGTGTGTGGGACTTGTTCTATTAGTCCATCTATACTGACATCCATGAGATGGTAAATTCAATATAATTTTTTTCAGCATCGAGCTCTGAAAAAATATTTCGGTTTCTAGCAGTGTGTGCGACTTGTTCTATTAGTCCAACTATACTGACTTCTATCAGGTTGCAAATTCAATATAATTTTTTTCTGCATCTAGCTCTGATAAAATATTTCGGCTTCTAGCAGAGTGTGTGACTTGTTCTATTAGTCCATCTATACTGACCTCCATCAGGTTGCAAATTCAATATAATTTTTTTCAGCATCGAGCTTTGAAATAATATTTCAGCTTCTAGCAGTGTGTGGGACTTGTTCTATTAGTCCATCTATACTGACCTCCATCAGGTTGCAAATTCAATATAATTTTTTTCAGCATCGAGCTCTGAAAAAATATTTCAGCTTCTAGCAGTGTGTAAGACTTGTTCTATTAGTCCATCTATACTGACCTCCATCACGTTGCAAATTCAATATAATTTTTTTCTGCATCGAGCTCTGAAAAAATATTTCAGCTTCTAGTAGTGTGTGGGACTTGTTCTATTCGTCCATCTATACTGACCTCCATCAGGTTGCAAATTCAATATAAATTTTTCTGCATCTAGCTCTGAAAAAATATATAGGCTTCTAGCAGTGTGTGGGACTTGTTCTATTAGTCCATCTATACTGACCTCCATCAGGTTGCAAATTCAATATAATTTTTTTCTGCATCTAGCTCTGAAAAAATATTTTGGCTTTTAGCAGTGTGTGGGACTTGTTCTATTAGTCCATCTATACTGACCTCCATCAGGTTGCAAATTCAATATAATTTTTTTCTGCATCGAGCTCTGAAAAAATATTTCAGCTTCTAGCAGTGTGTGGGACTTGTTCTATTAATCCATACATACAGAGCTCCATCAGATTGCAAATTCAATATCATTTTTTTCTGCATCTAGCTCTGAAAAAATATTTCGGCTTCTAGCAGTGTGTGGTACTGGTTCTATTAGTCCATCTATACTGACCTCCATCAGGTTGCAAATTTAATATAATTTTTTTCTGCATCTAGCTCTGAAATTTTTTTTCGGCTTCTAGCAGTGTGTGGGACTTGTTCTATTAGTATATCTATACTGACCTCCATCAGGTTGCAAATTCAATATAATTTTTTTCTGCATCGAGCTCTGAAAAAATATTTCAGCTTCTAGCAGTGTGTGGGACTTGTTCTATTAGTATATCTATACTGACCTCCATCAGGTTGCAAATTCAATATAATTTTTTTCTGCATCGAGCTCTGAAAAAATATTTCGGCTTCTAGCAATGTGTGGGACTTGTTCTATTAGTCCATCTATACTGACCTGCATCAGGTTGCAAATTCAATATAATTTTTTTCTGCATCAAGCTCTGAAAAAATATTTCAGCTTCTAGCAGTGTGTGGGACTTGTTCTATTAGTCCATCTATACTGACCTCCATCAGGTTGCAAATTTAATATAATTTTTTTCTGCATCTAGCTTTGAAAAAATATTTCGGCTTCTAGCAGTGTGTTGGACTTGTTCTATTAGTCCATCTTTACTGACCTCCATCAGGTTGCAAATTTAATATATTTTTTTCTGCATCTAGCTCTGAAAAAATATTTCAGCTTCTAGCAGTGGGTGGGACTTGTTCTATTAGTCCATCTATACTGACCTCCATCAGGTTGCAAATTCAATATAATTTTTTTTTGCATCGAGCTCTGAAAAAAAATTTCAACTTCTAGCAGTGTGTGGGACTTGTTCTATTAGTCCATCTATACTGACCTCCATCAGGTTGAAAATTCAATATAATTTTTTACTGCATCGAGCTCTGAAAAAATATTTCGGCTTCTAGCAGTGTGTGGGAATTGTTCTATTAGTCCATCTATACTGACCTCCATCAGGTTGCAAATTCAATATAATTTTTTTCTGCATCTAGCTCTGAAAAACATTTTTGCTTCTAGCAGTGTGTGGGACTTGTTCTATTAGTCCATCTATACTAACCTCCATCAGGTTGCAAATTCAATATAATTTTTTTCTGCATCTGGCTCTGAAAAAATATTTTGGCTTTTAGCAGTGTGTGGGACTTGTTCTATTAGTCCATCTATACTGACCTCCATCATGTTGCAAATTCAATATAATTTTTTCTGCATCGAGCTCTGAAAAAATATTTCAGCTTCTAGCAGTGTGTGGGACTTGTTCTATTAATCCATCCATACAGAGCTCCATCAGATTGCAAATTCAATATCATTTTTTTCTGCATCTAGCTCTGAAAAAATATTTCGGCTTCTAGCAGTGTGCGGTACTTGTTCTATTAGTCCATCTATACTGACCTCCATCAGGTTGCAAATTTAATATAATTTTTTTCTGCATCTAGCTCTGAAATTTTTTTTCGGCTTCTAGCAGTGTGTGCGACTTGTTCTATTAGTCCATCTATACTGACCTCCATCAGGTTGCAAATTCAATATAATTTTTTTCTGCATCGAGCTCTGAAAAAATATTTCAGCTTCTAGCAGTGTGTGGGACTTGTTCTATTAGTATATCTATACTGACCTCCATCAGGTTGCAAATTCAATATCATTTTTTTCTGCATCGAGCTCTGAAAAAATATTTCGGCTTCTAGCAATGTGTGGGACTTGTTCTATTAGTCCATCTATACTGACCTGCATCAGGTTGCAAATTCAATATAATTTTTTTCTGCATCAAGCTCTGAAAAAATATTTCAGCTTCTAGCAGTGTGTGGGACTTGTTCTATTAGTCCATCTATACTGACCTCCATCAGGTTGCAAATTTAATATAATTTTTTTCTGCATCTAGCTTTGAAAAAATATTTCGGCTTCTAGCAGTGTGTTGGACTTGTTCTATTAGTCCATCTTTACTGACCTCCATCAGGTTGCAAATTTAATATATTTTTTTCTGCATCTAGCTCTGAAAAAATATTTCAGCTTCTAGCAGTGGGTGGGACTTGTTCTATTAGTCCATCTATACTGACCTCCATCAGGTTGCAAATTCAATATAATTTTTTTTTGCATCGAGCTCTGAAAAAAAATTTCAACTTCTAGCAGTGTGTGGGACTTGTTCTATTAGTCCATCTATACTGACCTCCATCAGGTTGAAAATTCAATATAATTTTTTACTGCATCGAGCTCTAAAAAAATATTTCGGCTTCTAGCAGTGTGTGGGAATTGTTCTATTAGTCCATCTATACTGACCTCCATCAGGTTGCAAATTCAATATAATTTTTTTCTGCATCTAGCTCTGAAAAACATTTTTGCTTCTAGCAGTGTGTGGGACTTGTTCTATTAGTCCATCTATACTAACCTCCATCAGGTTGCAAATTCAATATAATTTTTTTCTGCATCTGGCTCTGAAAAAATATTTTGGCTTTTAGCAGTGTGTGGGACTTGTTCTATTAGTCCATCTATACTGACCTCCATCATGTTGCAAATTCAATATAATTTTTTCTGCATCGAGCTCTGAAAAAATATTTCAGCTTCTAGCAGTGTGTGGGACTTGTTCTATTAATCCATCCATACAGAGCTCCATCAGATTGCAAATTCAATATCATTTTTTTCTGCATCTAGCTCTGAAAAATTATTTCGGCTTCTAGCAGTGTGCGGTACTTGTTCTATTAGTCCATCTATACTGACCTCCATCAGGTTGCAAATTTAATATAATTTTTTTCTGCATCTAGCTCTGAAATTTTTTTTCGGCTTCTAGCAGTGTGTGCGACTTGTTCTATTAGTCCATCTATACTGACCTCCATCAGGTTGCAAATTCAATATAATTTTTTTCTGCATCGAGCTCTGAAAAAATATTTCAGCTTCTAGCAGTGTGTGGGACTTGTTCTATTAGTATATCTATACTGACCTCCATCAGGTTGCAAATTCAATATCATTTTTTTCTGCATCGAGCTCTGAAAAAATATTTCGGCTTCTAGCAATGTGTGGGACTTGTTCTATTAGTCCATCTATACTGACCTGCATCAGGTTGCAAATTCAATATAATTTTTTTCTGCATCAAGCTCTGAAAAAATATTTCAGCTTCTAGCAGTGTGTGGGACTTGTTCTATTAGTCCATCTATACTGACCTCCATCAGGTTGCAAATTTAATATAATTTTTTTCTGCATCTAGCTTTGAAAAAATATTTCGGCTTCTAGCAGTGTGTTGGACTTGTTCTATTAGTCCATCTTTACTGACCTCCATCAGGTTGCAAATTTAATATATTTTTTTCTGCATCTAGCTCTGAAAAAATATTTCAGCTTCTAGCAGTGGGTGGGACTTGTTCTATTAGTCCATCTATACTGACCTCCATCAGGTTGCAAATTCAATATAATTTTTTTTTGCATCGAGCTCTGTTTAAAAAATTTCAACTTCTAGCAGTGTGTGGGACTTGTTCTATTAGTCCATCTATACTGACCTCCATCAGGTTGAAAATTCAATATAATTTTTTACTGCATCGAGCTCTGAAAAAATATTTCGGCTTCTAGCAGTGTGTGGGAATTGTTCTATTAGTCCATCTATACTGACCTCCATCAGGTTGCAAATTCAGTATAATTTTTTTCTGCATCGAGCTCTGAAAAACATTTTTGCTTCTAGCAGTGTGTGGGACTTGTTCTATTAGTCCATCTATACTGACCTCCATCAGGTTGCAAATTCAATATAATTTTTTTCAGCATCGAGCTCTGAAAAAATATTTCAGCTTCTAGCAGTGTGTAAGACTTCTTCTATTAGTCCATCTATACTGACCTCCATCAGGTTGCAAATTCAATATAATTTTTTTCTGCATCGAGCTCTGAAAAAATATTTCAGCTTCTAGCAGTGTGTGGGACTTGTTCTATTCGTCCATCTATACTGACCTCCATCAGGTTGCAAATTCAATATAAATTTTTCTGCATCTAGCTCTGAAAAAATATTTCGGCTTCTAGCAGTGTGTGGGACTTGTTCTATTAGTCCATCTATACTGACCTCCATCAGGTTGCAAATTCAATATAATTTTTTTCTGCATCTAGCTCTGAAAAAATATTTTGGCTTTTAGCAGTGTGTGGGACTTGTTCTATTAGTCCATCTATACTGACCTCCATCAGGTTGCAAATTCAATATAATTTTTTTCTGCATCGAGCTCTGAAAAAATATTTCAGCTTCTAGCAGTGTGTGGGACTTGTTCTATTAATCCATCCATACAGAGCTCCATCAGATTGCAAATTCAATATCATTTTTTTCTGCATCTAGCTCTGAAAAAATATTTCGGCTTCTAGCAGTGTGTGGTAATTGTTCTATTAGTCCATCTATACTGACCTCCATCAGGTTGCAAATTTAATATAATTTTTTTCTGCATCCAGCTCTGAAATTTTTTTTCGGCTTCTAGCAGTGTGTGGGACTTGTTCTATTAGTCCGTCTATACTGACCTCCATCAGGTTGCAAATTCAATATAATTTTTTTCTGCATCGAGCTCTGAAAAAATATTTCAGCTTCTAGCAGTGTGTGGGACTTGTTCTATTAGTCTATTTATACTGACCTCCATCAGGTTGCAAATTCAATATAATTTTTTTCTGCATCGAGCTCTGAAAAAATATTTCGGCTTCTAGCAATGTGTGGGACTTGTTCTATTAGTCCATCTATACTGACCTCCATCAGGTTGCAAATTCAAAATAATTTTTTTCTGCATCAAGCTCTGAAAAAATATTTCAGCTTCTAGCAGTGTGTCTGACTTGTTCTATTAGTCCATCTATACTGACCTCCATCAGGTTGCAAATTCAATATAATTTTTTTCTGCATCTAGCTTTGAAAAAATATTTTGGCTTCTAGCAGTGTGTTGGACTTGTTCTATTAGTCCATCTATACTGACCTCCATCAGGTTGCAAATTCAATATAATTTTTTTCTGCATCTAGCTCTGAAAAAATATTTCAGCTTCTAGCAGTGGGTGGGACTTGTTCTATTAGTCCATCTATACTGACATCCATGAGATGGTAAATTCAATATAATTTTTTTCAGCATCGAGCTCTGAAAAAATATTTCAGCTTCTAGCAGTGTGTAAGACTTCTTCTATTAGTCCATCTATACTGACCTCCATCAGGTTGCAAATTCAATATAATTTTTTTCTGCATCGAGCTCTGAAAAAATATTTCAGCTTCTAGCAGTGTGTGGGACTTGTTCTATTCGTCCATCTATACTGACCTCCATCAGGTTGCAAATTCAATATAAATTTTTCTGCATCTAGCTCTGAAAAAATATTTCGGCTTCTAGCAGTGTGTGGGACTTCTTCTATTAGTCCATCTATACTGACCTCCATCAGGTTGCAAATTCAATATAATATTTTTCTGCATCTAGCTCTGAAAAAATATTTTGGCTTTTAGCAGTGTGTGGGACTTGTTCTATTAGTCCATCTATACTGACCTCCATCAGGTTGCAAATTCAATATAATTTTTTTCTGCATCGAGCTCTGAAAAAATATTTCAGCTTCTAGCAGTGTGTGGGACTTGTTCTATTAATCCATCCATACAGAGCTCCATCAGATTGCAAATTCAATATCATTTTTTTCTGCATCTAGCTCTGAAAAAATATTTCGGCTTCTAGCAGTGTGTGGTAATTGTTCTATTAGTCCATCTATACTGACCTCCATCAGGTTGCAAATTTAATATAATTTTTTTCTGCATCCAGCTCTGAAATTTTTTTTCGGCTTCTAGCAGTGTGTGGGACTTGTTCTATTAGTCCGTCTATACTGACCTCCATCAGGTTGCAAATTCAATATAATTTTTTTCTGCATCGAGCTCTGAAAAAATATTTCAGCTTCTAGCAGTGTGTGGGACTTGTTCTATTAGTCTATTTATACTGACCTCCATCAGGTTGCAAATTCAATATAATTTTTTTCTGCATCGAGCTCTGAAAAAATATTTCGGCTTCTAGCAATGTGTGGGACTTGTTCTATTAGTCCATCTATACTGACCTCCATCAGGTTGCAAATTCAAAATAATTTTTTTCTGCATCAAGCTCTGAAAAAATATTTCAGCTTCTAGCAGTGTGTCTGACTTGTTCTATTAGTCCATCTATACTGACCTCCATCAGGTTGCAAATTCAATATAATTTTTTTCTGCATCTAGCTTTGAAAAAATATTTTGGCTTCTAGCAGTGTGTTGGACTTGTTCTATTAGTCCATCTATACTGACCTCCATCAGGTTGCAAATTCAATATAATTTTTTTCTGCATCTAGCTCTGAAAAAATATTTCAGCTTCTAGCAGTGGGTGGGACTTGTTCTATTAGTCCATCTATACTGACATCCATGAGATGGTAAATTCAATATAATTTTTTTCAGCATCGAGCTCTGAAAAAATATTTCAGCTTCTAGCAGTGTGTAAGACTTCTTCTATTAGTCCATCTATACTGACCTCCATCAGGTTGCAAATTCAATATAATTTTTTTCTGCATCGAGCTCTGAAAAAATATTTCAGCTTCTAGCAGTGTGTGGGACTTGTTCTATTCGTCCATCTATACTGACCTCCATCAGGTTGCAAATTCAATATAAATTTTTCTGCATCTAGCTCTGAAAAAATATTTCGGCTTCTAGCAGTGTGTGGGACTTCTTCTATTAGTCCATCTATACTGACCTCCATCAGGTTGCAAATTCAATATAATATTTTTCTGCATCTAGCTCTGAAAAAATATTTTGGCTTTTAGCAGTGTGTGGGACTTGTTCTATTAGTCCATCTATACTGACCTCCATCAGGTTGCAAATTCAATATAATTTTTTTCTGCATCGAGCTCTGAAAAAATATTTCAGCTTCTAGCAGTGTGTGGGACTTGTTCTATTAATCCATCCATACAGAGCTCCATCAGATTGCAAATTCAATATCATTTTTTTCTGCATCGAGCTCTGAAAAAATATTTCGGCTTCTAGCAGTGTGTGGTAATTGTTCTATTAGTCCATCTATACTGACCTCCATCAGGTTGCAAATTTAATATAATTTTTTTCTGCATCCAGCTCTGAAATTTTTTTTCGGCTTCTAGCAGTGTGTGGGACTTGTTCTATTAGTCCGTCTCTACTGACCTCCATCAGGTTGCAAATTCAATATAATTTTTTTCTGCATCGAGCTCTGAAAAAATATTTCAGCTTCTAGCAGTGGGTGGGACTTGTTCTATTAGTCCATCTATACTGACCTCCATCAGGTTGCAAATTCAATATAATTTTTTTCTGCATCGAGCTCTGAAAAAAAATTTCATCTTCTAGCAGTGTGTGGGACTTGTTCTATTAGTCTATCTATACTGACCTCCATCAGGTTGCAAATTCAATATAATTTTTTTCTGCATCGAGCTCTGAAAAAGTATTTCAGCTTCTAGCAGTGTGTGGGACTTGTTCTATTAGTCTATCTATACTGACCTCCATCAGGTTGCAAATTCAATATAATTTTTTTCTGCATCGAGCTCTGAAAAAATATTTCGGCTTCTAGCAGTGTGTGGGACTTGTTCTATTAGTCCATCTATACTGACCTCCATCAGGTTGCAAATTCAATATAATTTTTTTCTGCATCGAGCTCTGAAAAAATATTTCAGCTTCTAGCAGTGTGTCAGACTTGTTCTATTATTCCATCTATACTGACCTCCATCAGGTTGCAAATTCAATATAATTTTTTTCTGAATCGAGCTCTGAAAAAATATTTCGGCTTCTAGCAGTGTGTGGGACTTGTTCTATTAATCCATCTATACTGACCTCCATCAGGTTGAAAATTCAATATAATTTTTTACTGCATCGAGCTCTGAAAAAATATTTCGGCTTCTAGCAATGTGTGGGACTTGTTCTATTAGTCCATCTGTACTGACCTCCAGCAGGTTGCAAATTCAATATAATTTTTTTCTGCATCTAGCTGTAAAAAAATATTTTGGCTTCTAGCAGTGTGTGGGACTTGTTCTATTAGTCCATCTATACTGACCTCCATCAGGTTGCAAATTCAATATAATTTTTTTCTGCATCGAGCTCTGAAAAAATATTTCAGCTTCTAGCAGTGTGTGGGACTTGTTCTATTAATCCATCCATACAGAGCTCCATCAGATTGCAAATTCAATATCATTTTTTTCTACATCTAGCTCTGAAAAAATATTTCGGCTTCTAGCAGTGTGTGGTACTTGTTCTATTAGTCCATCTATACTGACCTCCATCAGGTTGCAAATTTAATATAATTTTTTTCTGCATCTAGCTCTGAAATTTTTTTTCGGCTTCTAGCAGTGTGTGGGACTTGTTCTATTAGTCCATCTATACTGACCTCCATCAGGTTGCAAATTCAATATAATTTTTTTCTGCATCGAGCTCTGAAAAAATATTTCAGCTTCTAGCAGTGTGTGGGACTTGTTCTATTAGTATATCTATACTGACCTCCATCAGGTTGCAAATTCAATATAATTTTTTTCTGCATCGAGCTCTGAAAAAATATTTCGGCTTCTAGCAATGTGTGGGACTTGTTCTATTAGTCCATCTATACTGACCTGCATCAGGTTGCAAATTCAATATAATTTTTTTCTGCATCAAGCTCTGAAAAAATATTTCAGCTTCTAGCAGTGTGTGGGACTTGTTCTATTAGTCCATCTATACTGACCTCCATCAGGTTGCAAATTTAATATAATTTTTTTCTGCATCTAGCTTTGAAAAAATATTTCGGCTTCTAGCAGTGTGTTGGACTTGTTCTATTAGTCCATCTTTACTGACCTCCATCAGGTTGCAAATTTAATACATTTTTTTCTGCATCTAGCTCTGAAAAAATATTTCAGCTTCTAGCAGTGGGTGGGACTTGTTCTATTAGTCCATCTATACTGACCTCCATCAGGTTGCAAATTCAATATAATTTTTTTTTGCATCGAGCTCTGAAAAAAAATTTCAACTTCTAGCAGTGTGTGGGACTTGTTCTATTAGTCCATCTATACTGACCTCCATCAGGTTGAAAATTCAATATAATTTTTTACTGCATCGAGCTCTGAAAAAATATTTCGGCTTCTAGCAGTGTGTGGGAATTGTTCTATTAGTCCATCTATACTGACCTCCATCAGGTTGCAAATTCAATATAATTTTTTTCTTCATCTAGCTCTGAAAAACATTTTTGCTTCTAGCAGTGTGTGGGACTTGTTCTATTAGTCCATCTATACTGACCTCCATCAGGTTGCAAATTCAATATAATTTTTTTCTGCATCTGGCTCTGAAAAAATATTTTGGCTTTTAGCAGTGTGTGGGACTTGTTCTATTAGTCCATCTATACTGACCTCCATCATGTTGCAAATTCAATATAATTTTTTCTGCATCGAGCTATGAAAAAATATTTCAGCTTCTAGCAGTGTGTGGGACTTGTTCTATTAATCCATCCATACAGAGCTCCATCAGATTGCATATTCAATATCATTTTTTTCTGCATCTAGCTCTGAAAAAATATTTCGGCTTCTAGCAGTGTGTGGTACTTGTTCTATTAGTCCATCTATACTGACCTCCATCAGGTTGCAAATTTAATATAATTGTTTTCTGCATCTAGCTCTGAAATTTTTTTTCGGCTTCTAGCAGTGTGTGCGACTTGTTCTATTAGTCCATCTATACTGACCTCCATCAGGTTGCAAATTCAATATAATTTTTTTCTGCATCGAGCTCTGAAAAAATATTTCAGCTTCTAGCAGTGTGTGGGACTTGTTCTATTAGTATATCTATACTGACCTCCATCAGGTTGCAAATTCAATATAATTTTTTTCTGCATCGAGCTCTGAAAAAATATTTCGGCTTCTAGCAATGTGTGGGACTTGTTCTATTAGTCCATCTATACTGACCTGCATCAGGTTGCAAATTCAATATAATTTTTTTCTGCATCAAGCTCTGAAAAAATATTTCAGCTTCTAGCAGTGTGTGGGACTTGTTCTATTAGTCCATCTATACTGACCTCCATCAGGTTGCAAATTTAATATAATTTTTTTCTGCATCTAGCTTTGAAAAAATATTTCGGCTTCTAGCAGTGTGTTGGACTTGTTCTATTAGTCCATCTTTACTGACCTCCATCAGGTTGCAAATTTAATATATTTTTTTCTGCATCTAGCTCTGAAAAAATATTTCAGCTTCTAGCAGTGGGTGGGACTTGTTCTATTAGTCCATCTATACTGACCTCCATCAGGTTGCAAATTCAATATAATTTTTTTTTGCATCGAGCTCTGAAAAAAAATTTCAACTTCTAGCAGTGTGTGGGACTTGTTCTATTAGTCCATCTATACTGACCTCCATCAGGTTGCAAATTCAATATAATTTTTTTCAGCATCGAGCTCTGAAAAAATATTTCAGCTTCTAGCAGTGTGTAAGACTTCTTCTATTAGTCCATCTATACTGACCTCCATCAGGTTGCAAATTCAATATAATTTTTTTCTGCATCGAGCTCTGAAAAAATATTTCAGCTTCTAGCAGTGTGTGGGACTTGTTCTATTCGTCCATCTATACTGACCTCCATCAGGTTGCAAATTCAATATAAATTTTTCTGCATCTAGCTCTGAAAAAATATTTCGGCTTCTAGCAGTGTGTGATAATTGTTCTATTAGTCCATCTATACTGACCTCCATCAGGTTGCAAATTTAATATAATTTTTTTCTGCATCCAGCTCTGAAATTTTTTTTCGGCTTCTAGCAGTGTGTGGGACTTTTTCTATTAGTCCGTTTATACTGACCTCCATCAGGTTGCAAATTCAATATAATTTTTTTCTGCATCGAGCTCTGAAAAAATATTTCAGCTTCTAGCAGTGTGTGGGACTTGTTCTATTAGTCTATTTATACTGACCTCCATCAGGTTGCAAATTCAATATAATTTTTTTCTGCATCGAGCTCTGAAAAAATATTTCGGCTTCTAGCAATGTGTGGGACTTGTTCTATTAGTCCATCTATACTGACCTCCATCAGGTTGCAAATTCAAAATAATTTTTTTCTGCATCAAGCTCTGAAAAAATATTTCAGCTTCTAGCAGTGTGTCTGACTTGTTCTATTAGTCCATCTATACTGACCTCCATCAGGTTGCAAATTCAATATAATTTTTTTCTGCATCTAGCTTTGAAAAAATATTTTGGCTTCTAGCAGTGTGTTGGACTTGTTCTATTAGTCCATCTATACTGACCTCCATCAGGTTGCAAATTCAAAATAATTTTTTTCTGCATCAAGCTCTGAAAAAATATTTCAGCTTCTAGCAGTGTGTCTGACTTGTTCTATTAGTCCATCTATACTGACCTCCATCAGGTTGCAAATTCAATATAATTTTTTTCTGCATCTAGCTTTGAAAAAATATTTTGGCTTCTAGCAGTGTGTGGGACTTGTTCTATTAGTCTATCTATACTGACCTCCATCAGGTTGCAAATTCAATATAATTTTTTTCTGCATCGAGCTCTGAAAAAGTATTTCAGCTTCTAGCAGTGTGTGGGACTTGTTCTATTAGTCTATCTATACTGACCTCCATCAGGTTGCAAATTCAATATAATTTTTTTCTGCATCGAGCTCTGAAAAAATATTTCGGCTTCTAGCAGTGTGTGGGACTTGTTCTATTAGTCCATCTATACTGACCTCCATCAGGTTGCAAATTCAATATAATTTTTTTCTGCATCGAGCTCTGAAAAAATATTTCAGCTTCTAGCAGTGTGTGGGACTTGTTCTATTATTCCATCTATACTGACCTCCATCAGGTTGCAAATTCAATATAATTTTTTTCTGAATCGAGCTCTGAAAAAATATTTCGGCTTCTAGCAGTGTGTGGGACTTGTTCTATTAGTCCATCTATACTGACCTCCATCAGGTTGAAAATTCAATATAATTTTTTACTGCATCGAGCTCTGAAAAAATATTTCGGCTTCTAGCAATGTGTGGGACTTGTTCTATTAGTCCATCTGTACTGATCTCCAGCAGGTTGCAAATTCAATATAATTTTTTTCTGCATCTAGCTGTAAAAAAATATTTTGGCTTCTAGCAGTGTGTGGGACTTGTTCTATTAGTCCATCTATACTGACCTCCATCAGGTTGCAAATTCAATATAATTTTTTTCTGCATCGAACTCTGAAAAATAATTCATCTTCGAGCAGTGTGTGGGACTTGTTCTATTAGTCCATCTATACTGACCTCCATGAGATTGCAAATTCAATATAACTTTTTTCTGCATCTAGCTCTGAAAAAATATTTCGGCATCTAGCAATGTGTGGGAATTGTTCTATTAGTCCATCTATACTGACTTCCATCAGGATGCAAATTCAATATAATTTTTTTCCGCATCTAGCTCTGAAAAATTTTTTCGGCTTCTAGCAGAGTGTGGGACTTGTTCTATTAGTCCATCAATACTGACCTCCATCAGGTTGCAAATTCAATATAATTTTTTTCTGCATCTAGCTTTGAAAAAATATTTCGGCTTCTAGCAGTGTGTTGGACTTGTTCTATTCGTCCATCTATACTGACCTCCATCAGGTTGCAAATTCAATATAATTTTTTTCTGCATCTAGCTCTGAAAAAATATTTCAGCTTCTAGCAGTGGGTGGGACTTGTTCTATTAGTCCATCTATACTGGCCTCCAGCAGGTTGCAAATTCAATATAATTTTTTTCTGCATCTAGCTCTAAAAAAATATTTTGGCTTCTAGCAGTGTGTGGGACTTGTTCTATTAGTCCATCTATACTGACCTCCATCAGGTTGCAAATTCAATGTAATTTTTTTCTGCATCGAGCTCTGAAAAAATATTTCAGCTTCTAGCAGTGTGTGGGAATTGTTCTGTTAGTCCATCTATACTGACTTCCATCAGGTTGCAAATTCAATATAATTTTTTTCTGCATCTAGCTCTGAAAAAATATTTTGGCTTCTAGCAGTGTGTGGGACTTGTTCTATTAGTCCATCTATACTGACCTCCATCAGGTTGCAAATTCAATGTAATTTTTTTCTGCATCGAGCTCTGAAAAAATATTTCAGCTTCTGCCAGTGTGTGGGACTTGTTCTATTAGTCCATCAATACTGACCTCCATCAGCTTGCAAATTCAGTATAATATTTTTCAGCACTGAGCTCTGAAAAAATATTTCAGCTTCTAGCAGTGTGTGAGACTTGTTCTATTAGTCCATCTATACTGACCTCCATCAGTTTGCAAATTCAATATAATTTTTTTCTGCATCGAGCTCTGAAAAAATATTTCAGCTTCTAGCAGTGTGTGGGACTTGTTCTATTCATCCATCTATACTGACCTTCATCAGGATGCAAATTCAATATAATTTTTTTCTGCATCTAGCTCTGAAAAAATATTTTGGCTTCTAGCAGTGTGTGGGAATTGTTCTATTAGTCCATCTATACTGACCTCCATCAGGTTGCAAATTCAATATAATTTTTTTCTGCATCTAGCTCTGAAAAACATTTTGGCTTCTAGCAGTGTGTGGGACTTGTTCTAATAGTCCATCTATACTGACCTCCATCAGGTTGCAAATTCAATATAATTTTTTTCTGCATCTAGCTCTGAAAAAATATTTCAGCTTCTAGCAGTGTGTGGGACTTGTTCTATTAATCCATCCATACAGACCTCCATCAGGTTGCAAATTCAATATAATTTTTTTCTGCATCTAGCTCTGAAATTTTTTTTCGGCTTCTAGCAGTATGTTGGACTTGTTCTATTAGTCCATCTATACTGACCTCCATCAGGTTGCAAATTCAATATAATTTTTTTCTGCATCGAGCTCTGAAAAAATATTTCAGCTTCTAGCAGTGTGTGGGACTTGTTCTATTAGTCTATCTATACTGACCTCCATCAGGTTGCAAAGTCAATATAATTTTTTTCTGCATCGAGCTCTGAAAAAATATTTCGGCTTCTAGCAGTGTGTGGGACTTGTTCTATTAGTCCATCTATACTGACCTCCATCAGGTTGCAAATTCAATATAATTTTTTTCTGCATCGAGCTCTGAAAAAATATTTCAGCTTCTAGCAGTGTGTGGGACTTGTTCTATTAGTCCATTTATACTGACCTCCATCAGGTTGCAAATTCAATATAATCTTTTTATGCATCAAGCTCTGAAAAAATATTTCATATTCTTGCAGTGTGTGGGACTTGTTCTATTAGTCCATCTATACTGACCTCCATCAGGTTGCAAATTCAATATAATTTTTTTCTGCATCGAGCTCTGAAAAAATATTTCAGCTTCTAGCAGTGTGTGGGACTTGTTCTATTAATCCATCCATACAGACCTCCATCAGGTTGCAAATTCAATATAATTTTTTTCTGCATCTAGCTCTGAAATTTTTTTTCTGCTTCTAGCAGTATGTTGGACTTGTTCTATTAGTCCATCTATACTGACCTCCATCAGGTTGCAAATTCAATATAATTTTTTTCTGCATCGAGCTCTGAAAAAATATTTCAGCTTCTAGCAGTGTGTGGGACTTGTTCTATTAGTCTATCTATACTGACCTCCATCAGGTTGCAAAGTCAATATAATTTTTTTCTGCATCGAGCTCTGAAAAAATATTTCAGCTTCTAGCAGTGTTTGGGACTTGTTCTATTCGTCCATCTATACTGACCTCCATCAGGTTGCAAATTCAATATAATTTTTTTCTGCATCGAGCTCTGAAAAAATATTTCAGCTTCTAGCAGTGTGTGGGACTTGTTCTATTAGTCCATTTATACTGACCTCCATCAGGTTGCAAATTCAATATAATCTTTTTATGCATCAAGCTCTGAAAAAATATTTCATATTCTAGCAGTGTGTGGGACTTGTTCTATTAGTCCATCTATACTGACCTCCATCAGGTTGCAAATTCAATATAATTTTTTTCTGCATCGAGCTCTGAAAAAATATTTCAGCTTCTAGCAGTGTGTGGGACTTATTCTATTAATCCATCCATACAGACCTCCATCAGGTTGCAAATTCAATATAATTTTTTTCTGCATCTAGCTCTGAAATTTTTTTTCTGCTTATAGCAGTATGTTGGACTTGTTCTATTAGTCCATCTATACTGACCTCCATCAGGTTGCAAATTCAATATAATTTTTTTCTGCATCGAGCTCTGAAAAAATATTTCAGCTTCTAGCAGTGTGTGGGACTTGTTCTATTAGTCTATCTATACTGACCTCCATCAGGTTGCAAAGTCAATATAATTTTTTTCTGCATCGAGCTCTGAAAAAATATTTCAGCTTCTAGCAGTGTTTGGGACTTGTTCTATTCGTCCATCTATACTGACCTCCATCAGGTTGCAAATTCAATATAATTTTTTTCTGCATCGAGCTATGAAAAAATATTTCAGCTTCTAGCAGTGTGTGGGACTTGTTCTATTAATCCATCCATACAGAGCTCCATCAGATTGCAAATTCAATATCATTTTTTTCTGCATCTAGCTCTGAAAAAATATTTCGGCTTCTAGCAGTGTATGGTACTTGTTCTATTAGTCTATCTATACTGACCTCCATCAGGTTGCAAATTTAATATAATTTTTTTCTGCATCTAGCTCTGAAATTTTTTTTCGGCTTCTAGCAGTGTTTGGGACTTGTTCTATTAGTCCATCTATACTGACCTCCATCAGGTTGCAAATTCAATATAATTTTTTTCTACATCGAACTCTGAAAAATAATTCAGCTTCTATCAGTGTGTGGGACTTGTTCTATTAGTCCATCTATACTGACCTCCATGAGATTGCAAATTCAATATAACTTTTTTCTGCATCTAGCTCTGAAAAAATATTTCGGCATCTAGCAATGTGTGGGAATTGTTCTATTATTCCATCTATACTGACTTCCATCAGGTTGCAAATTCAATATAATTTTTTTCTGCATCTAGCTCTGAAAAATTTTTTCGGCTTCTAGCAGAGTGTGGGACTTGTTCTATTAGTCCATCTATACTGACCTCCATCAGGTTGCAAATTCATTATAATTTTTTTCTGCATCTAGCTTTGAAAAAATATTTCGGCTTCTAGCAGTGTGTTGGACTTGTTCTATTAGTCCATCTATACTGACCTACATCAGGTTGCAAATTCAATATAATTTTTTTCTGCATCTAGCTCTGAAAAAATATTTCAGCTTCTAGCAGTGGGTGGGACTTGTTCTATTAGTCCATCCATACTGACCTCCATCAGGTTGCAAATTCAATATAATTTTTTTCTGCATCGAGCTCTGAAAAAAATTTCAGCTTCTAGCAGTGTCTGGGACTTAGATATTAGTCCATCTATACTGACCTCCATCAGGTTGAAAATTGAATATAATTTTTTACTGCATCGAGCTCTGAAAAAATATTTCGGCTTCTAGCAGTGTGTGGGACTTGTTCTATTAGTCCATCTATACTGACCTCCAGCAGGTTGCAAATTCAATATAATTTTTTTCTGCATCGAGCTCTGAAAAAATATTTCAGCTTCTAGCAGTGTGTGGGACTTGTTCTATTAGTCCATCTATACTGACCTCCATCAGATTGCAAATTCAATATAACTTTTTTCTGCATCTAGCTCTGAAAAAATATTTCAGCATCTAGCAGTGTGTGGGAATTGTTCTATTAGTCCATCTATACTGACCTCCATCAGGTTGCAAATTCAATATAATTTTTTTCTGCATCGAGCTCTGAAAAAATATTTCAGCTTCTAGCAGTGTGTGGGACTTGTTCTATTAGTCTATCTATACTGACCTCCATCAGGTTGCAAAGTCAATATAATTTTTTTCTGCATCGAGCTCTGAAAAAATATTTCGGCTTCTAGCAGTGTGTGGGACTTGTTCTATTAGTCCATCTATACTGACCTCCATCAGGTTGCAAATTCAATATAATTTTTTTCTGCATCGAGCTCTGAAAAAATATTTCAGCTTCTAGCAGTGTGTGGGACTTGTTCTATTAGTCCATTTATACTGACCTCCATCAGGTTGCAAATTCAATATAATCTTTTTATGCATCAAGCTCTGAAAAAATATTTCATATTCTAGCAGTGTGTGGGACTTGTTCTATTAGTCCATCTATACTGACCTCCATCAGGTTGCAAATTCAATATAATTTTTTTCTGCATCGAGCTCTGAAAAAATATTTCAGCTTCTAGCAGTGTGTGGGACTTGTTCTATTAATCCATCCATACAGACCTCCATCAGGTTGCAAATTCAATATAATTTTTTTCTGCATCTAGCTCTGAAATTTTTTTTCTGCTTCTAGCAGTATGTTGGACTTGTTCTATTAGTCCATCTATACTGACCTCCATCAGGTTGCAAATTCAATATAATTTTTTTCTGCATCGAGCTCTGAAAAAATATTTCAGCTTCTAGCAGTGTGTGGGACTTGTTCTATTAGTCTATCTATACTGACCTCCATCAGGTTGCAAAGTCAATATAATTTTTTTCTGCATCGAGCTCTGAAAAAATATTTCAGCTTCTAGCAGTGTTTGGGACTTGTTCTATTCGTCCATCTATACTGACCTCCATCAGGTTGCAAATTCAATATAATTTTTTTCTGCATCGAGCTCTGAAAAAATATTTCAGCTTCTAGCAGTGTGTGGGACTTGTTCTATTAGTCCATTTATACTGACCTCCATCAGGTTGCAAATTCAATATAATCTTTTTATGCATCAAGCTCTGAAAAAATATTTCATATTCTAGCAGTGTGTGGGACTTGTTCTATTAGTCCATCTATACTGACCTCCATCAGGTTGCAAATTCAATATAATTTTTTTCTGCATCGAGCTCTGAAAAAATATTTCAGCTTCTAGCAGTGTGTGGGACTTGTTCTATTAATCCATCCATACAGACCTCCATCAGGTTGCAAATTCAATATAATTTTTTTCTGCATCTAGCTCTGAAATTTTTTTTCTGCTTCTAGCAGTATGTTGGACTTGTTCTATTAGTCCATCTATACTGACCTCCATCAGGTTGCAAATTCAATATAATTTTTTTCTGCATCGAGCTCTGAAAAAATATTTCAGCTTCTAGCAGTGTGTGGGACTTGTTCTATTAGTCTATCTACTGACCTCCATCAGGTTGCAAAGTAAATATAATTTTTTTCTGCATCGAGCTCAGAAAAAATATTTCAGCTTCTAGCAGTGTTTGGGACTTGTTCTATTCGTCCATCTATACTGACCTCCATCAGGTTGCAAATTCAATATAATTTTTTTCTGCATCGAGCTCTGAAAAAATATTTCAGCTTCTAGCAGTGTGTGGGACTTGTTCTATTAATCCATCCATACAGAGCTCCATCAGATTGCAAATTCAATATCATTTTTTTCTGCATCTAGCTCTGAAAAAATATTTCGGCTTCTAGCAGTGTATGGTACTTGTTCTATTAGTCTATCTATACTGACCTCCATCAGGTTGCAAATTTAATATAATTTTTTTCTGCATCTAGCTCTGAAATTTTTTTTCGGCTTCTAGCAGTGTTTGGGACTTGTTCTATTAGTCCATCTATACTGACCTCCATCAGGTTGCAAATTCAATATAATTTTTTTCTACATCGAACTCTGAAAAATAATTCAGCTTCTATCAGTGTGTGGGACTTGTTCTATTAGTCCATCTATACTGACCTCCATGAGATTGCAAATTCAATATAACTTTTTTCTGCATCTAGCTCTGAAAAAATATTTCGGCATCTAGCAATGTGTGGGAATTGTTCTATTAGTCCATCTATACTGACTTCCATCAGGTTGCAAATTCAATATAATTTTTTTCTGCATCTAGCTCTGAAAAATTTTTTCGGCTTCTAGCAGAGTGTGGGACTTGTTCTATTAGTCCATCTATACTGACCTCCATCAGGTTGCAAATTCATTATAATTTTTTTCTGCATCTAGCTTTGAAAAAATATTTCGGCTTCTAGCAGTGTGTTGGACTTGTTCTATTAGTCCATCTATACTGACCTACATCAGGTTGCAAATTCAATATAATTTTTTTCTGCATCTAGCTCTGAAAAAATATTTCAGCTTCTAGCAGTGGGTGGGACTTGTTCTATTAGTCCATCCATACTGACCTCCATCAGGTTGCAAATTCAATATAATTTTTTTCTGCATCGAGCTCTGAAAAAAATTTCAGCTTCTAGCAGTGTCTGGGACTTAGATATTAGTCCATCTATACTGACCTCCATCAGGTTGAAAATTGAATATAATTTTTTACTGCATCGAGCTCTGAAAAAATATTTCGGCTTCTAGCAGTGTGTGGGACTTGTTCTATTAGTCCATCTATACTGACCTCCAGCAGGTTGCAAATTCAATATAATTTTTTTCTGCATCGAGCTCTGAAAAAATATTTCAGCTTCTAGCAGTGTGTGGGACTTGTTCTATTAGTCCATCTATACTGACCTCCATCAGATTGCAAATTCAATATAACTTTTTTCTGCATCTAGCTCTGAAAAAATATTTCAGCATCTAGCAGTGTGTGGGAATTGTTCTATTAGTCCATCTATACTGACCTCCATCAGGTTGCAAATTCAATATAATTTTTTTCTGCATCGAGCTCTGAAAAAATATTTCAGCTTCTAGCAGTGTGTGGGACTTGTTCTATTAGTCTATCTATACTGACCTCCATCAGGTTGCAAAGTCAATATAATTTTTTTCTGCATCGAGCTCTGAAAAAATATTTCGGCTTCTAGCAGTGTGTGGGACTTGTTCTATTAGTCCATCTATACTGACCTCCATCAGGTTGCAAATTCAATATAATTTTTTTCTGCATCGAGCTCTGAAAAAATATTTCAGCTTCTAGCAGTGTGTGGGACTTGTTCTATTAGTCCATTTATACTGACCTCCATCAGGTTGCAAATTCAATATAATCTTTTTATGCATCAAGCTCTGAAAAAATATTTCAGATTCTAGCAGTGTGTGGGACTTGCTCTATTAGTCCATCTATACTGACCTCCATCAGGTTGCAAATTCAATATAATTTTTTTCTGCATCGAGATCTGAAAAAATATTTCAGCTTCTAGCAGTGTGTGGGACTTGTTCTATTAATCCATCCATACAGACCTCCATCAGGTTGCAAATTCAATATCATTTTTTTCTGCATCTAGCTCTGAAAAAATATTTCGGCTTCTAGCAGTGTGTGGTACTTGTGCTATTAGTCCATCTATACTGACCTCCATCAGATTGCAAATTCAATATAATTTTTTTCTGCATCTAGCTCTGAAATTTTTTTTCGGCTTCTAGCAGTGTGTGGGACTTGTTCTATTAGTCCATCTATACTGACCTCCATCAGGTTGCAAATTCAATATAATTTTTTTCTGCATCGAGCTCTGAAAAAATATTTCAGCTTCTAGCAGTGTGTGGGACTTGTTCTATTCGTCCATCTATACTGACCTCCATCAGGTTGCAAATTCAATATAAATTTTTCTGCATCTAGCTCTGAAAAAATATTTTGGCTTCTAGCAGTGTGTGGGACTTGTTCTATTAGTCCATCTATACTGACCTCCATCAGGTTGCAAATTCAATATAATTTTTTTCTGCATCTAGCTCTGAAAAAATATTTTGGCTTTTAGCAGTGTGTGGGACTTGTTCTATTAGTCTATCTATACTGACCTCCATCAGGTTGCAAATTAAATATAATTTTTTTCTGCATCGAGCTCTGAAAAAATATTTCAGCTTCTAGCAATGTGTGGGACTTGTTCTATTTGTCCATATATACTGACCTCCATCAGGTTGCAAATTCAAAATAAGTTTTTTCTGCATCAAGCTCTGAAAAAATATTTCAGCTTCTAGCAGTGTGTCGGACTTGTTCTATTAGTCCATCTATACTGACCTCCATCAGTTTGCAAATTCAATATAATTTTTTTCTGCATCTAGCTTTGAAAAAATATTTCGGCTTCTAGCAGTGTGTTGGACTTGTTCTATTAGTCCATCTATACTGACCTCCATCAGGTTGCAAATTCAAAATCATTTTTTTCTGCATCTAGCTCTGAAAAAATATTTCAGCTTCTAGCAGTGGGTGGGACTTGTTCTATTAGTCCATCTATACTGACCTCCATCAGGTTGCAAATTCAATATAATTTTTTTCTGCATCGAGCTCTGAAAAAAAATTTCAGCTTCTAGCAGTGTGTGGGACTTGTTCTATTAGTCCATCTATACTGACCTCCATCAGGTTGAAAATTCAATATAATTTTTTACTGCATCGAGCTCTGAAAAAATATTTCGGCTTCTAGCAGTGTGTGGGAATTATTCTATTAGTCCATCTATACTGACCTCCATCAGGTTGCAAATTCAATATAATTTTTTTCTGCATCTAGCTCTGAAAAACATTTGGCTTCTAGCAGTGTGTGGGACTTGTTCTATTAGTCCATCTATACTGACCTCCATCAGGTTGCAAATTCAATATAATTTTTTTCTGCATCGAGCTCTGAAAAAATATTTCAGCTTCTAGCAGTGTGTGGGACTTGTTCTATTAGTCTATCTATACTGACCTCCATCAGGTTGCAAATTCAATATAATTTTGTTCTGCATCGAGCTCTGAAAAAATATTTCAGCTTCTAGCAGTGTGTGGGACTTGTTCTATTAGTCTATCTATACTGACCTCCATCAGGTTGCAAATTCAATATAATTTTTTTCTGCATCGAGCTCTGAAAAAATATTTCGGCTTCTAGCAGTGTGTGGGACTTGTTCTATTAGTCCATCTATACTGACCTCCATCAGGTTGCAAATTCAATATAATTTTTTTCTGCATCGAGCTCTGAAAAAATATTTCAGCTTCTAGCAGTGTGTCGGACTTGTTCTATTAGTCCATCTATACTGACCTCCATCAGGTTGCAAATTCAATATAATTTCTTTCTAAATCGAGCTCTGAAAAAATATTTCGGCTTCTAGCAGTGTGTGGGACTTTTTCTATTAGTCCATCTATACTGACCTCCATCAGGTTGAAAATTCAATATAATTTTTTACTGCATCGAGCTCTGAAAAAATATTTCGGCTTCTAGCAATGTGTGGGACTTGTTCTATTAGTCCATCTATACTGACCTCCAGCAGGTTGCAAATTCAATATAATTTTTTTCTGCATCTAGCTGTAAAAAAATATTTTGGCTTCTAGCAGTGTGTGGGACTTGTTCTATTAGTCCATCTATACTGACCTCCTTCAGGTTGCAAATTCAATATAATTTTTTTCTGCATCGAACTCTGAAAAATAATTCAGCTTCTAGCAGTGTGTGGGACTTGTTCTATTAGTCCATCTATACTTACCTCCATGAGATTGCAAATTCAATATAACTTTTTTCTGCATCTAGCTCTGAAAAAATATTTCGGCATCTAGCAATGTGTGGGAATTGTTCTATTAGTCCATCTATACTGACTTCCATCAGGTTGCAAATTCAATATAATTTTTTTCTGCATCTAGCTCTGAAAAATTTTTTCGGCTTCTAGCCGAGTGTGGGACTTGTTCTATTAGTCCATCTATACTGACCTCCATCAGGTTGCAAATTCAATATCATTTTTTTCTGCATCTAGCTTTGAAAAAATATTTCGGCTTTTAGCAGTGTGTTGGACTTGTTCTATTAGTCCATCTATACTGACCTCCATCAGGTTGCAAATTCAATATAATTTTTTTCTGCATCTAGCTCTGAAAAAATATTTCAGCTTCTAGCAGTGGGTGGGACTTGTTCTATTAGTCCATCTATACTGACCTCCATCAGGTTGCAAATTCAATATAATTATTTTCTGCATCGAGCTCTGAAAAAAAATTTCAGCTTCTAGCAGTGTGTGGGATTTGTTCTATTAGTGCATCTATACTGACCTCCATCAGGTTGAAAATTCAATATAATTTTTTACTGCATCGAGCTCTGAAAAAATATTTCGGCTTCTAGCAGTGTGTGGGACTTGTTCTATTAGTCCATCTATACTGACCTCCAGCAGGTTGCAAATTCAATATAAATTTTTTCTGCATCTAGCTCTAAAAAAATATTTTGGCTTCTAGCAGTGTGTGGGACTTGTTCTATTAGTCCATCTATACTGACCTCCATTAGGTTGCAAATTCAATGTAATTTTTTTCTGCATCGAGCTCTGAAAAAATATTTCAGCTTCTAGCAGTGTGTGGGACTTGTTCTATTAGTCCATCTATACTGACCTCCATCAGATTGCAAATTCAATATAATTATTTTCAGCATCGAGCTCCGAAAAAATATTTCAGCTTCTAGCAGTGTGTGAGACTTGTTCTATTAGTCCATCTATACTGACCTCCATCAGTTTGCAAATTCAATATAATTTTTTTCTGCATCGAGCTCTGAAAAAATATTTCAGCTTCTAGCAGTGTGTCGGACTTGTTCTATTCATCCATCTATACTGACCTTCATCAGGTTGCAAATTCAATATAATTTATTTCTGCATCTAGCTCTGAAAAAATATTTTGGCTTCTAGCAGTGTGAGGAATTGTTCTATTAGTCCATCTACACTGACCTCCATCAGGTTGCAAATTCAATATAATTTTTTTCTGCATCTAGCTCTGAAAAACATTTTGGCTTCTAGCAGTGTGTGGGACTTGTTCTATTAGTCCATCTATACTGACCTCCATCAGTTTGCAAATTCAATATAATTTTTTTCTGCATCTAGCTTTGAAAAAATATTTCGGCTTCTAGCAGTGTGTTGGACTTGTTCTATTAGTCCATCTATACTGACCTCCACCAGGTTGCAAATTCAATATCATTTTTTTCTGCATCTAGCTCTGAAAAAATATTTCAGCTTCTAGCAGTGGGTGGGACTTGTTCTATTAGTCCATCTATACTGACCTCCATCAGGTTGCAAATTAAATATAATTTTTTTCTGCATCGAGCTCTGAAAAAATATTTCAGCTTCTAGCAATGTGTGGGACTTGTTCTATTAGTCCATATATACTGACCTCCATCAGGTTGCAAATTCAAAATAAGTTTTTTCTGCATCAAGCTCTGAAAAAATATTTCAGCTTCTAGCAGTGTGTCGGACTTGTTCTATTAGTCCATCTATACTGACCTCCATCAGTTTGCAAATTCAATATAATTTTTTTCTGCATCTAGCTTTGAAAAAATATTTCGGCTTCTAGCAGTGTGTTGGACTTGTTCTATTAGTCCATCTATACTGACCTCCATCAGGTTGCAAATTCAATATCATTTTTTTCTGCATCTAGCTCTGAAAAAATATTTCAGCTTGTAGCAGTGGGTGGGACTTGTTCTATTAGTCCATCTATACTGACCTCCATCAGGTTGCAAATTCAATATAATTTTTTTCTGCATCGAGCTCTGAAAAAAAATTTCAGCTTCTAGCAGTGTGTGGGACTTGTTCTATTAGTCCATCTATACTGACCTCCATCAGGTTGAAAATTCAATATAATTTTTTACTGCATCGAGCTCTGAAAAAATATTTCGGCTTCTAGCAGTGTGTGGGAATTATTCTATTAGTCCATCTATACTGACCTCCATCAGGTTGCAAATTCAATATAATTTTTTTCTGCATCTAGCTCTGAAAAACATTTGGCTTCTAGCAGTGTGTGGGACTTGTTCTATTAGTCCATCTATACTGACCTCCATCAGGTTGCAAATTCAATATAATTTTTTTCTGCATCGAGCTCTGAAAAAATATTTCAGCTTCTAGCAGTGTGTGGGACTTGTTCTATTAGTCTATCTATACTGACCTCCATCAGGTTGCAAATTCAATATAATTTTGTTCTGCATCGAGCTCTGAAAAAATATTTCAGCTTCTAGCAGTGTGTGGGACTTGTTCTATTAGTCTATCTATACTGACCTCCATCAGGTTGCAAATTCAATATAATTTTTTTCTGCATCGAGCTCTGAAAAAATATTTCGGCTTCTAGCAGTGTGTGGGACTTGTTCTATTAGTCCATCTATACTGACCTCCATCAGGTTGCAAATTCAATATAATTTTTTTCTGCATCGAGCTCTGAAAAAATATTTCAGCTTCTAGCAGTGTGTCGGACTTGTTCTATTAGTCCATCTATACTGACCTCCATCAGGTTGCAAATTCAATATAATTTTTTTCTAAATCGAGCTCTGAAAAAATATTTCGGCTTCTAGCAGTGTGTGGGACTTTTTCTATTAGTCCATCTATACTGACCTCCATCAGGTTGAAAATTCAATATAATTTTTTTCTGCATCTAGCTCTGAAAAACATTTCGGCTTCTAGCAGTGTGTGGGACTTGTTCTATTAGTCCATCTATACTGACCTCCATCAGTTTGCAAATTCAATATAATTTTTTTCTGCATCTAGCTTTGAAAAAATATTTCGGCTTCTAGCAGTGTGTTGGACTTGTTCTATTAGTCCATCTATACTGACCTCCATCAGGTTGCAAATTCAATATCATTTTTTTCTGCATCTAGCTCTGAAAAAATATTTCAGCTTCTAGCAGTGGGTGGGACTTGTTCTATTAGTCCATCTATACTGACCTCCATCAGGTTGCAAATTAAATATAATTTTTTTCTGCATCGAGCTCTGAAAAAATATTTCAGCTTCTAGCAATGTGTGGGACTTGTTCTATTAGTCCATATATACTGACCTCCATCAGGTTGCAAATTCAAAATAAGTTTTTTCTGCATCAAGCTCTGAAAAAATATTTCAGCTTCTAGCAGTGTGTCGGACTTGTTCTATTAGTCCATCTATACTGACCTCCATCAGTTTGCAAATTCAATATAATTTTTTTCTGCATCTAGCTTTGAAAAAATATTTCGGCTTCTAGCAGTGTGTTGGACTTGTTCTATTAGTCCATCTATACTGACCTCCATCAGGTTGCAAATTCAATATCATTTTTTTCTGCATCTAGCTCTGAAAAAATATTTCAGCTTCTAGCAGTGGGTGGGACTTGTTCTATTAGTCCATCTATACTGACCTCCATCAGGTTGCAAATTCAATATAATTTTTTTCTGCATCGAGCTCTGAAAAAAAATTTCAGCTTCTAGCAGTGTGTGGGACTTGTTCTATTAGTCCATCTATACTGACCTCCATCAGGTTGAAAATTCAATATAATTTTTTACTGCATCGAGCTCTGAAAAAATATTTCGGCTTCTAGCAGTGTGTGGGAATTATTCTATTAGTCCATCTATACTGACCTCCATCAGGTTGCAAATTCAATATAATTTTTTTCTGCATCTAGCTCTGAAAAACATTTGGCTTCTAGCAGTGTGTGGGACTTGTTCTATTAGTCCATCTATACTGACCTCCATCAGGTTGCAAATTCAATATAATTTTTTTCTGCATCGAGCTCTGAAAAAATATTTCAGCTTCTAGCAGTGTGTGGGACTTGTTCTATTAGTCTATCTATACTGACCTCCATCAGGTTGCAAATTCAATATAATTTTGTTCTGCATCGAGCTCTGAAAAAATATTTCAGCTTCTAGCAGTGTGTGGGACTTGTTCTATTAGTCTATCTATACTGACCTCCATCAGGTTGCAAATTCAATATAATTTTTTTCTGCATCGAGCTCTGAAAAAATATTTCGGCTTCTAGCAGTGTGTGGGACTTGTTCTATTAGTCCATCTATACTGACCTCCATCAGGTTGCAAATTCAATATAATTTTTTTCTGCATCGAGCTCTGAAAAAATATTTCAGCTTCTAGCAGTGTGTCGGACTTGTTCTATTAGTCCATCTATACTGACCTCCATCAGGTTGCAAATTCAATATAATTTTTTTCTAAATCGAGCTCTGAAAAAATATTTCGGCTTCTAGCAGTGTGTGGGACTTTTTCTATTAGTCCATCTATACTGACCTCCATCAGGTTGAAAATTCAATATAATTTTTTACTGCATCGAGCTCTGAAAAAATATTTCGGCTTCTAGCAATGTGTGGGACTTGTTCTATTAGTCCATCTATACTGACCTCCAGCAGGTTGCAAATTCAATATAATTTTTTTCTGCATCTAGCTGTAAAAAAATATTTTGGCTTCTAGCAGTGTGTGGGACTTGTTCTATTAGTCCATCTATACTGACCTCCTTCAGGTTGCAAATTCAATATAATTTTTTTCTGCATCGAACTCTGAAAAATAATTCAGCTTCTAGCAGTGTGTGGGACTTGTTCTATTAGTCCATCTATACTTACCTCCATGAGATTGCAAATTCAATATAACTTTTTTCTGCATCTAGCTCTGAAAAAATATTTCGGCATCTAGCAATGTGTGGGAATTGTTCTATTAGTCCATCTATACTGACTTCCATCAGGTTGCAAATTCAATATAATTTTTTTCTGCATCTAGCTCTGAAAAAATTTTTCGGCTTCTAGCCGAGTGTGGGACTTGTTCTATTAGTCCATCTATACTGACCTCCATCAGGTTGCAAATTCAATATCATTTTTTTCTGCATCTAGCTTTGAAAAAATATTTCGGCTTTTAGCAGTGTGTTGGACTTGTTCTATTAGTCCATCTATACTGACCTCCATCAGGTTGCAAATTCAATATAATTTTTTTCTGCATCTAGCTCTGAAAAAATATTTCAGCTTCTAGCAGTGGGTGGGACTTGTTCTATTAGTCCATCTATACTGACCTCCATCAGGTTGCAAATTCAATATAATTTTTTTCTGCATCGAGCTCTGAAAAAAAATTTCAGCTTCTAGCAGTGTGTGGGACTTGTTCTATTAGTGCATCTATACTGACCTCCATCAGGTTGAAAATTCAATATAATTTTTTACTGCATCGAGCTCTGAAAAAATATTTCGGCTTCTAGCAGTGTGTGGGACTTGTTCTATTAGTCCATCTATACTGACCTCCAGCAGGTTGCAAATTCAATATAATTTTTTTCTGCATCTAGCTCTAAAAAAATATTTTGGCTTCTAGCAGTGTGTGGGACTTGTTCTATTAGTCCATCTATACTGACCTCCATTAGGTTGCAAATTCAATGTAATTTTTTTCTGCATCGAGCTCTGAAAAAATATTTCAGCTTCTAGCAGTGTGTGGGACTTGTTCTATTAGTCCATCTATACTGACCTCCATCAGATTGCAAATTCAATATAATTTTTTTCAGCATCGAGCTCCGAAAAAATATTTCAGCTTCTAGCAGTGTGTGAGACTTGTTCTATTAGTCCATCTATACTGACCTCCATCAGTTTGCAAATTCAATATAATTTTTTTCTGCATCGAGCTCTGAAAAAATATTTCAGCTTCTAGCAGTGTGTCGGACTTGTTCTATTCATCCATCTATACTGACCTTCATCAGGTTGCAAATTCAATATAATTTATTTCTGCATCTAGCTCTGAAAAAATATTTTGGCTTCTAGCAGTGTGAGGGACTTGTTCTATTAGTCTATCTATACTGACCTCCATTAGGTTGCAAATTCAATATAATTTTTTTCTGCATCGAGCACTGAAAAAATATTTCAGCTTCTAGCAGTGTGTGGGACTTGTTCTATTAGTCCATCTATACTGACCTCCATCAGATTGCAAATTCAATATAATTTTTTTCAGCATCGAGCTCCGAAAAAATATTTCAGCTTCTAGCAGTGTGTGAGACTTGTTCTATTAGTCCATCTATACTGACCTCCATCAGTTTGCAAATTCAATATAATTTTTTTCTGCATCGAGCTCTGAAAAAATATTTCAGCTTCTAGCAGTGTGTCGGACTTGTTCTATTCATCCATCTATACTGACCTTCATCAGGTTGCAAATTCAATATAATTTATTTCTGCATCAAGCTCTGAAAAAATATTTTGGCTTCTAGCAGTGTGAGGAATTGTTCTATTAGTCCATCTACACTGACCTCCATCAGGTTGCAAATTCAATATAATTTTTTTCTGCATCTAGCTCTGAAAAACATTTTGGCTTCTAGCAGTGTGTGGGACTTGTTCTATTAGTCCATCTATACTGACCTCCATCAGTTTGCAAATTCAATATAATTTTTTTCTGCATCTAGCTTTGAAAAAATATTTCGGCTTCTAGCAGTGTGTTGGACTTGTTCTATTAGTCCATCTATACTGACCTCCATCAGGTTGCAAATTCAATATCATTTTTTTCTGCATCTAGCTCTGAAAAAATATTTCAGCTTCTAGCAGTGGGTGGGACTTGTTCTATTAGTCCATCTATACTGACCTCCATCAGGTTGCAAATTAAATATAATTTTTTTCTGCATCGAGCTCTGAAAAAATATTTCAGCTTCTAGCAATGTGTGGGACTTGTTCTATTAGTCCATATATACTGACCTCCATCAGGTTGCATATTCAAAATAAGTTTTTTCTGCATCAAGCTCTGAAAAAATATTTCAGCTTCTAGCAGTGTGTCGGACTTGTTCTATTAGTCCATCTATACTGACCTCCATCAGTTTGCAAATTCAATATAATTTTTTTCTGCATCTAGCTTTGAAAAAATATTTCGGCTTCTAGCAGTGTGTTGGACTTGTTCTATTAGTCCATCTATACTGACCTCCATCAGGTTGCAAATTCAATATCATTTTTTTCTGCATCTAGCTCTGAAAAAATATTTCAGCTTCTAGCAGTGGGTGGGACTTGTTCTATTAGTCCATCTATACTGACCTCCATCAGGTTGCAAATTCAATATAATTTTTTTCTGCATCGAGCTCTGAAAAAAAATTTCAGCTTCTAGCAGTGTGTGGGACTTGTTCTATTAGTCCATCTATACTGACCTCCATCAGGTTGAAAATTCAATATAATTTTTTACTGCATCGAGCTCTGAAAAAATATTTCGGCTTCTAGCAGTGTGTGGGAATTATTCTATTAGTCCATCTATACTGACCTCCATCAGGTTGCAAATTCAATATAATTTTTTTCTGCATCTAGCTCTGAAAAACATTTGGCTTCTAGCAGTGTGTGGGACTTGTTCTATTAGTCCATCTATACTGACCTCCATCAGGTTGCAAATTCAATATAATTTTTTTCTGCATCGAGCTCTGAAAAAATATTTCAGCTTCTAGCAGTGTGTGGGACTTGTTCTATTAGTCTATCTATACTGACCTCCATCAGGTTGCAAATTCAATATAATTTTGTTCTGCATCGAGCTCTGAAAAAATATTTCAGCTTCTAGCAGTGTGTGGGACTTGTTCTATTAGTCTATCTATACTGACCTCCATCAGGTTGCAAATTCAATATAATTTTTTTCTGCATCGAGCTCTGAAAAAATATTTCGGCTTCTAGCAGTGTGTGGGACTTGTTCTATTAGTCCATCTATACTGACCTCCATCAGGTTGCAAATTCAATATAATTTTTTTCTGCATCGAGCTCTGAAAAAATATTTCAGCTTCTAGCAGTGTGTCGGACTTGTTCTATTAGTCCATCTATACTGACCTCCATCAGGTTGCAAATTCAATATAATTTTTTTCTAAATCGAGCTCTGAAAAAATATTTCGGCTTCTAGCAGTGTGTGGGACTTTTTCTATTAGTCCATCTATACTGACCTCCATCAGGTTGAAAATTCAATATAATTTTTTACTGCATCGAGCTCTGAAAAAATATTTCGGCTTCTAGCAATGTGTGGGACTTGTTCTATTAGTCCATCTATACTGACCTCCAGCAGGTTGCAAATTCAATATAATTTTTTTCTGCATCTAGCTGTAAAAAAATATTTTGGCTTCTAGCAGTGTGTGGGACTTGTTCTATTAGTCCATCTATACTGACCTCCTTCAGGTTGCAAATTCAATATAATTTTTTTCTGCATCGAACTCTGAAAAATAATTCAGCTTCTAGCAGTGTGTGGGACTTGTTCTATTAGTCCATCTATACTTACCTCCATGAGATTGCAAATTCAATATAACTTTTTTCTGCATCTAGCTCTGAAAAAATATTTCGGCATCTAGCAATGTGTGGGAATTGTTCTATTAGTCCATCTATACTGACTTCCATCAGGTTGCAAATTCAATATAATTTTTTTCTGCATCTAGCTCTGAAAAATTTTTTCGGCTTCTAGCCGAGTGTGGGACTTGTTCTATTAGTCCATCTATACTGACCTCCATCAGGTTGCAAATTCAATATAATTTTTTTCTGCATCTAGCTTTGAAAAAATATTTCGGCTTTTAGCAGTGTGTTGGACTTGTTCTATTAGTCCATCTATACTGACCTCCATCAGGTTGCAAATTCAATATAATTTTTTTCTGCATCTAGCTCTGAAAAAATATTTCAGCTTCTAGCAGTGGGTGGGACTTGTTCTATTAGTCCATCTATACTGACCTCCATCAGGTTGCAAATTCAATATAATTTTTTTCTGCATCGAGCTCTGAAAAAAAATTTCAGCTTCTAGCAGTGTGTGGGACTTGTTCTATTAGTGCATCTATACTGACCTCCATCAGGTTGAAAATTCAATATAATTTTTTACTGCATCGAGCTCTGAAAAAATATTTCGGCTTCTAGCAGTGTGTGGGACTTGTTCTATTAGTCCATCTATACTGACCTCCATTAGGTTGCAAATTCAATATAATTTTTTTCTGCATCGAGCTCTGAAAAAATATTTCAGCTTCTAGCAGTGTGTGGGACTTGTTCTATTAGTCCATCTATACTGACCTCCATCAGATTGCAAATTCAATATAATTTTTTTCAGCATCGAGCTCCGAAAAAATATTTCAGCTTCTAGCAGTGTGTGAGACTTGTTCTATTAGTCCATCTATACTGACCTCCATCAGTTTGCAAATTCAATATAATTTTTTTCTGCATCGAGCTCTGAAAAAATATTTCAGCTTCTAGCAGTGTGTCGGACTTGTTCTATTCATCCATCTATACTGACCTTCATCAGGTTGCAAATTCAATATAATTTATTTCTGCATCTAGCTCTGAAAAAATATTTTGGCTTCTAGCAGTGTGAGGAATTGTTCTATTAGTCCATCTACACTGACCTCCATCAGGTTGCAAATTCAATATAATTTTTTTCTGCATCTAGCTCTGAAAAACATTTTGGCTTCTAGCAGTGTGTGGGACTTGTTCTATTAGTCCATCTATACTGACCTCCATCAGTTTGCAAATTCAATATAATTTTTTTCTGCATCTAGCTTTGAAAAAATATTTCGGCTTCTAGCAGTGTGTTGGACTTGTTCTATTAGTCCATCTATACTGACCTCCATCAGGTTGCAAATTCAATATCATTTTTTTCTGCATCTAGCTCTGAAAAAATATTTCAGCTTCTAGCAGTGGGTGGGACTTGTTCTATTAGTCCATCTATACTGACCTCCATCAGGTTGCAAATTCAATATAATTTTTTTCTGCATCGAGCTCTGAAAAAAAATTTCAGCTTCTAGCACTGTGTGGGACTTGTTCTATTAGTCCATCTATACTGACCTCCATCAGGTTGAAAATTCAATATAATTTTTTTCTGCATCGAGCTCTGAAAAAATATTTCGGCTTCTAGCAGTGTGTGGGAATTATTCTATTAGTCCATCTATACTGACCTCCATCAGGTTGCAAATTCAATATAATTTTTTTCTGCATCTAGCTCTGAAAAACATTTGGCTTCTAGCAGTGTGTGGGACTTGTTCTATTAGTCCATCTATACTGACCTCCATCAGGTTGCAAATTCAATATAATTTTTTTCTGCATCGAGCTCTGAAAAAATATTTCAGCTTCTAGCAGTGTGTGGGACTTGTTCTATTAGTCTATCTATACTGACCTCCATCAGGTTGCAAATTCAATATAATTTTGTTCTGCATCGAGCTCTGAAAAAATATTTCAGCTTCTAGCAGTGTGTGGGACTTGTTCTATTAGTCTATCTATACTGACCTCCATCAGGTTGCAAATTCAATATAATTTTTTTCTGCATCGAGCTCTGAAAAAATATTTCGGCTTCTAGCAGTGTGTGGGACTTGTTCTATTAGTCCATCTATACTGACCTCCATCAGGTTGCAAATTCAATATAATTTTTTTCTGCATCGAGCTCTGAAAAAATATTTCAGCTTCTAGCAGTGTGTCGGACTTGTTCTATTAGTCCATCTATACTGACCTCCATCAGGTTGCAAATTCAATATAATTTTTTTCTAAATCGAGCTCTGAAAAAATATTTCGGCTTCTAGCAGTGTGTGGGACTTTTTCTATTAGTCCACCTATACTGACCTCCATCAGGTTGAAAATTCAATATAATTTTTTACTGCATCGAGCTCTGAAAAAATATTTCGGCTTCTAGCAGTGTGTGGTACTTGTTCTATTAGTCCATCTATACTGACCTCCATCAGGTTGCAAATTCAATATAATTTTTTTCTGCATCTAGCTCTGAAAGTTTTTTTCGGCTTCTAGCAGTATGTTGGACTTGTTCTATTAGTCCATGTATACTGACCTCCATCAGGTTGCAAATTCAATATAATTTTTTTCTGCATCGAGCTCTGAAAAAATATTTCAGCTTCTAGCAGTGTGTGGGACTTGTTCTATTAGTCTATCTATACTGACATCCATCAGGTTGCAAAGTCAATATAATTTTTTTCTGCATCGAGCTCTGAAAAAATATTTCAGCTTCTAGCAGTGTGTGGGACTTGTTCTATTATTCCATCTATACTGACCTCCATCAGGTTGCAAATTCAATATAATTTTTTTCTGCATCGAGCTCTGAAAAAATATTTCAGCTTCTAGCAGTGTGTGGGACTTGTTCTATTAGTCCATTTATACTGACCTCCATCAGGTTGCAAATTCAATATAATCTTTTTATGCATCAATCTCTGAAAAAATATTTCAGATTCTAGCAGTGTGTGGGACTTGTTCTATTAGTCCATCTATACTGACCTCAATCAGGTTGCAAATTCAATATAATTTTTTTCTGCATCGAGCTCTGAAAAAATATGTCAGCTTCTAGCAGTGTGTGGGACTTGTTCTATTAATCCATCCATACAGACCTCCATCAGGTTGCAAATTCAATATCATTTTCTTCTGCATGTAGCTCTGAAAAAATATTTCGGCTTCTAGCAGTGTGTGGTACTTGTGCTATTAGTCCATGTATACTGACCTCCATCAGGTTGCAAATTCAATATAATTTTTTTCTGCATCTAGCTCTGAAATTTTTTTTCGGCTTCTAGCAGTGTGTGGGACTTGTTCTATTAGTCCATCTATACTGACCTCCATCAGGTTGCAAATTCAATATAATTTTTTTCTGCATCGAGCTCTGAAAAAATATTTCAGCTTCTAGCAGTGTGTGGGACTTGTTCTATTAGTCCATCTATACTGACCTCCATCAGGTTGAAAATTCAATATAATTTTTTACTGCATTGAGCTCTGAAAAAATATTTCGGCTTCTAGCAGTGTGTGGGACTTGTTCAATTAGTCCATCTATACTGACCTCCAGCAGGTTGCAAATTCAATATAATTTTTTTCTGCATCTAGCTCTAAAAAAATATTTTGGCTTCTAGCAGTGTGTGGGACTTGTTCTATTAGTCCATCTATACTGACCTCCATTAGGTTGCAAATTCAATGTAATTTTTTTCTGCATCGAGCTCTGAAAAAATATTTCAGCTTCTAGCAGTGTGTGGGACTTGTTCTATTAGTCCATCTATACTGACCTCCATCAGATTGCAAATTCAATATAATTTTTTTCAGCATCGAGCTCCGAAAAAATATTTCAGCTTCTAGCAGTGTGTGAGACTTGTTCTATTAGTCCATCTATACTGACCTCCATCAGTTTGCAAATTCAATATAATATTTTTCTGCATCGAGCTCTGAAAAAATATTTCAGCTTCTAGCAGTGTGTGGGACTTGTTCTATTCATCCATCTATACTGACCTTCATCAGGTTGCAAATTCAATATAATTTATTTCTGCATCTAGCTCTGAAAAAATATTTTGGCTTCTAGCAGTGTGAGGAATTGTTCTATTAGTCCATCTATACTGACCTCCATCAGGTTGCAAATTCAATATAATTTTTTTCTGCATCTAGCTCTGAAAAACATTTTGGCTTCTAGCAGTGTGTGGGACTTGTTCTATTAGTCCATCTATACTGACCTCCATCAGGTTGCAAATTCAATATAATTTTTTTCTGCATCGAGCTCTGAAAAAATATTTCAGCTTCTAGCAGTGTGTGGGACTTGTTCTATTAATCCATCCATACAGACCTCCATCAGGTTGCAAATTCAATATAATTTTTTTCTGCATCGAGCTCTGAAAAAATATTTCGGCTTCTAGCAGTGTGTGGTACTTGTTCTATTAGTCCATCTATACTGACCTCCATCAGGTTGCAAATTCAATATAATTTTTTTCTGCATCCTGCTCTGAAAGTTTTTTTCGGCTTCTAGCAGTATGTTGGACTTGTTCTATTAGTCCATGTATACTGACCTCCATCAGGTTGCAAATTCAATATAATTTTTTTCTGCATCGAGCTCTGAAAAAATATTTCGGCTTCTAGCAGTGTGTGGGACTTGTTCTATTAGTCCATCTATACTGACCTCCATCAGGTTGCAAATTCAATATAATTTTTTTCTGCATCGAGCTCTGAAAAAATATTTCAGCTTCTAGCAGTGTGTGGGACTTGTTCTATTAGTCCATTTATACTGACCTCCATCAGGTTGCAAATTCAATATAATCTTTTTATGCATCAATCTCTGAAAAAATATTTCAGATTCTAGCAGTGTGTGGGACTTGTTCTATTAGTCCATCTATACTGACCTCCATCAGGTTGCAAATTCAATATAATTTTTTTCTGCATCGAGCTCTGAAAAAATATTTCAGCTTCTAGCAGTGTGTGGGACTTGTTCTATTAATCCATCCATAGAGACCTCCATCAGGTTGCAAATTCAATATCATTTTTTTCTGCATCTAGCTCTGAAAAAATATTTCGGCTTCTAGCAGTGTGTGGTACTTGTGCTATTAGTCCATCTATACTGACCTCCATCAGGTTGCAAATTCAATATAATTTTTTTCTGCATCTAGCTCTGAAATTTTTTTTCGGCTTCTAGCAGTGTGTGGGACTTGTTCTATTAGTCCATCTATACTGACCTCCATCAGGTTGCAAATTCAATATAATTTTTTTCTGCATCGAGCTCTGAAAAAATATTTCAGCTTCTAGCAGTGTGTGGGACTTGTTCTATTAGTCTATCTATACTGACCTCCATCAGGTTGCAAAGTCAATATAATTTTTTTCTGCATCGAGCTCTGAAAAATTATTTCGGCTTCTAGCAGTGTGTGGGACTTGTTCTATTAGTCCATCTATACTGACCTCCATCAGGTTGCAAATTCAATATAATTTTTTTCTGCATCGAGCTCTGAAAAAATATTTCAGCTTCTAGCAGTGTGTGGGACTTGTTCTATTAGTCCATTTATACTGACCTCCATCAGGTTGCAAATTCAATATAATCTTTTTATGCATCAAGCTCTGAAAAAATATTTCAGATTCTAGCAGTGTGTGGGACTTTTTCTATTTGTCCATCTATACTGACCTCCATCAGGTTGCAAATTCAATATAATTTTTTTCTGCATCTAGCTCTGAAAAAATATTTTGGCTTCTAGCAGTGTGTGGGACTTGTTCTATTAGTCCATCTATACTGACCTCCATCAGGTTGCAAATTCAATATCATTTTTTTCTGCATATAGCTCTGAAAAAATATTTCGGCTTCTAGCAGTGTGTGGTACTTGTGCTATTAGTCCATCTATACTGACCTCCATTAGGTTGCAAATTCAATATAATTTTTTTCTGCATCGAGCTCTGAAAAAATATTTCAGCTTCTAGCAGTGTGTGGGACTTGTTCTATTAGTCCATCTATACTGACCTCCATCAGGTTGAAAATTCAATATAATTTTTTACTGCATTGAGCTCTGAAAAAATATTTCGGGTTCTAGCAGTGTGTGGGACTTGTTCTATTAGTCCATCTATACTGACCTCCAGCAGGTTGCAAATTCAATATAATTTTTTTCTGCATCTAGCTCTAAAAAAATATTTTGGCTTCTAGCAGTGTGTGGGACTTGTTCTATTAGTCCATCTATACTGACCTCCATTAGGTTGCAAATTCAATGTAATTTTTTTCTGCATCGAGCTCTGAAAAAATATTTCAGCTTCTAGCAGTGTGTGGGACTTGTTCTATTAGTCCATCTATACTGACCTCCATCAGATTGCAAATTCAATATAATTTTTTTCTGCATCGAGCTCTGAAAAAATATTTCAGCTTCTAGCAGTGTGTGGGACTTGTTCTATTAGTCCATTTATACTGACCTCCATCAGGTTGCAAATTCAATATAATCTTTTTATGCATCAATCTCTGAATAAATATTTCAGATTCTAGCAGTGTGTGGGACTTGTTCTATTAGTCCATCTATACTGACCTCCATCAGGTTGCAAATTCAATATAATTTTTTTCTGCATCGAGCTCTGAAAAAATATTTCAGCTTCTAGCAGTGTGTGGGACTTGTTCTATTAATCCATCCATACAGACCTCCATCAGGTTGCAAATTCAATATCATTTTCTTCTGCATGTAGCTCTGAAAAAATATTTCGGCTTCTAGCAGTGTGTGGTACTTGTGCTATTAGTCCATCTATACTGACCTCCATCAGGTTGCAAATTCAATATAATTTTTTTCTGCATCTAGCTCTGAAATTTTTTTTCGGCTTCTAGCAGTGTGTGGGACTTGTTCTATTAGTCCATCTATACTGACCTCCATCAGGTTGCAAATTCAATATAATTTTTTTCTGCATCGAGCTCTGAAAAAATATTTCAGCTTCTAGCAATGTGTGGGACTTGTTCTATTAGTCCATCTATACTGACCTCCATCAGGTTGAAAATTCAATATAATTTTTTACTGCATTGAGCTCTGAAAAAATATTTCGGCTTCTAGCAGTGTGTGGGACTTGTTCTATTAGTCCATCTATACTGACCTCCAGCAGGTTGCAAATTCAATATAATTTTTTTCTGCATCTAGCTCTAAAAAAATATTTTGGCTTCTAGCAGTGTGTGGGACTTGTTCTATTAGTCCATCTATACTGACCTCCATTAGGTTGCAAATTCAATGTAATTTTTTTCTGCATCGAGCTCTGAAAAAATATTTCAGCTTCTAGCAGTGTGTGGGACTTGTTCTATTAGTCCATCTATACTGACCTCCATCAGATTGCAAATTCAATATAATTTTTTTCAGCATCGAGCTCCGAAAAAATATTTCAGCTTCTAGCAGTGTGTGAGACTTGTTCTATTAGTCCATCTATACTGACCTCCATCAGTTTGCAAATTCAATATAATTTTTTTCTGCATCGAGCTCTGAAAAAATATTTCAGCTTCTAGCAGTGTGTGGGACTTGTTCTATTCATCCATCTATACTGACCTTCATCAGGTTGCAAATTCAATATAATTTATTTCTGCATCTAGCTCTGAAAAAATATTTTGGCTTCTAGCAGTGTGAGGAATTGTTCTATTAGTCCATCTATACTGACCTCCATCAGGTTGCAAATTCAATATAATTTTTTTCTGCATCTAGCTCTGAAAAACATTTTGGCTTCTAGCAGTGTGTGGGACTTGTTCTATTAGTCCATCTATACTGACCTCCATCAGGTTGCAAATTCAATATAATTTTTTTCTGCATCGAGCTCTGAAAAAATATTTCAGCTTCTAGCAGTGTGTGGGACTTGTTCTATTAATCCATCCATACAGACCTCCATCAGGTTGCAAATTCAATATAATTTTTTTCTGCATCGAGCTCTGAAAAAATATTTCGGCTTCTAGCAGTGTGTGGTACTTGTTCTATTAGTCCATCTATACTGACCTCCATCAGGTTGCAAATTCAATATAATTTTTTTCTGCATCTAGCTCTGAAAGTTTTTTTCGGCTTCTAGCAGTATGTTGGACTTGTTCTATTAGTCCATGTATACTGACCTCCATCAGGTTGCAAATTCAATATAATTTTTTTCTGCATCGAGCTCTGAAAGTTTTTTTCGGCTTCTAGCAGTATGTTGGACTTGTTCTATTAGTCCATGTATACTGACCTCCATCAGGTTGCAAATTCAATATAATTTTTTTCTGCATCGAGCTCTGAAAAAATATTTCGGCTTCTAGCAGTGTGTGGGACTTGTTCTATTAGTCCATCTATACTGACCTCCATCAGGTTGCAAATTCAATATAATTTTTTTCTGCATCGAGCTCTGAAAAAATATTTCAGCTTCTAGCAGTGTGTGGGACTTGTTCTATTAGTCCATTTATACTGACCTCCATCAGGTTGCAAATTCAATATAATCTTTTTATGCATCAATCTCTGAAAAAATATTTCAGATTCTAGCAGTGTGTGGGACTTGTTCTATTAGTCCATCTATACTGACCTCCATCAGGTTGCAAATTCAATATAATTTTTTTCTGCATCGAGCTCTGAAAAAATATTTCAGCTTCTAGCAGTGTGTGGGACTTGTTCTATTAATCCATCCATAGAGACCTCCATCAGGTTGCAAATTCAATATCATTTTTTTCTGCATCTAGCTCTGAAAAAATATTTCGGCTTCTAGCAGTGTGTGGTACTTGTGCTATTAGTCCATCTATACTGACCTCCATCAGGTTGCAAATTCAATATAATTTTTTTCTGCATCTAGCTCTGAAATTTTTTTTCGGCTTCTAGCAGTGTGTGGGACTTGTTCTATTAGTCCATCTATACTGACCTCCATCAGGTTGCAAATTCAATATAATTTTTTTCTGCATCGAGCTCTGAAAAAATATTTCAGCTTCTAGCAGTGTGTGGGACTTGTTCTATTAGTCTATCTATACTGACCTCCATCAGGTTGCAAAGTCAATATAATTTTTTTCTGCATCGAGCTCTGAAAAATTATTTCGGCTTCTAGCAGTGTGTGGGACTTGTTCTATTAGTCCATCTATACTGACCTCCATCAGGTTGCAAATTCAATATAATTTTTTTCTGCATCGAGCTCTGAAAAAATATTTCAGCTTCTAGCAGTGTGTGGGACTTGTTCTATTAGTCCATTTATACTGACCTCCATCAGGTTGCAAATTCAATATAATCTTTTTATGCATCAAGCTCTGAAAAAATATTTCAGATTCTAGCAGTGTGTGGGACTTTTTCTATTTGTCCATCTATACTGACCTCCATCAGGTTGCAAATTCAATATAATTTTTTTCTGCATCTAGCTCTGAAAAAATATTTTGGCTTCTAGCAGTGTGTGGGACTTGTTCTATTAGTCCATCTATACTGACCTCCATCAGGTTGCAAATTCAATATCATTTTTTTCTGCATATAGCTCTGAAAAAATATTTCGGCTTCTAGCAGTGTGTGGTACTTGTGCTATTAGTCCATCTATACTGACCTCCATTAGGTTGCAAATTCAATATAATTTTTTTCTGCATCGAGCTCTGAAAAAATATTTCAGCTTCTAGCAGTGTGTGGGACTTGTTCTATTAGTCCATCTATACTGACCTCCATCAGGTTGAAAATTCAATATAATTTTTTACTGCATTGAGCTCTGAAAAAATATTTCGGCTTCTAGCAGTGTGTGGGACTTGTTCTATTAGTCCATCTATACTGACCTCCAGCAGGTTGCAAATTCAATATAATTTTTTTCTGCATCTAGCTCTAAAAAAATATTTTGGCTTCTAGCAGTGTGTGGGACTTGTTCTATTAGTCCATCTATACTGACCTCCATTAGGTTGCAAATTCAATGTAATTTTTTTCTGCATCGAGCTCTGAAAAAATATTTCAGCTTCTAGCAGTGTGTGGGACTTGTTCTATTAGTCCATCTATACTGACCTCCATCAGATTGCAAATTCAATATAATTTTTTTCAGCATTGAGCTCCGAAAAAATATTTCAGCTTCTAGCAGTGTGTGAGACTTGTTCTATTAGTCCATCTATACTGACCTCCATCAGTTTGCAAATTCAATATCATTTTTTTCTGCATCTAGCTCTGAAAAAATATTTCGGCTTCTAGCAGTGTGTGGTACTTGTGCTATTAGTCCATCTATACTGACCTCCATCAGGTTGCAAATTCAATATAATTTTTTTCTGCATCTAGCTCTGAAATTTTTTTTCGGCTTCTAGCAGTGTGTGGGACTTGTTCTATTAGTCCATCTATACTGACCTCCATCAGGTTGCAAATTCAATATAATTTTTTTCTGCATCGAGCTCTGAAAAAATATTTCAGCTTCTAGCAGTGTGTGGGACTTGTTCTATTAGTCTATCTATACTGACCTCCATCAGGTTGCAAAGTCAATATAATTTTTTTCTGCATCGAGCTCTGAAAAATTATTTCGGCTTCTAGCAGTGTGTGGGACTTGTTCTATTAGTCCATCTATACTGACCTCCATCAGGTTGCAAATTCAATATAATTTTTTTCTGCATCGAGCTCTGAAAAAATATTTCAGCTTCTAGCAGTGTGTGGGACTTGTTCTATTAGTCCATTTATACTGACCTCCATCAGGTTGCAAATTCAATATAATCTTTTTATGCATCAAGCTCTGAAAAAATATTTCAGATTCTAGCAGTGTGTGGGACTTTTTCTATTTGTCCATCTATACTGACCTCCATCAGGTTGCAAATTCAATATAATTTTTTTCTGCATCTAGCTCTGAAAAAATATTTTGGCTTCTAGCAGTGTGTGGGACTTGTTCTATTAGTCCATCTATACTGACCTCCATCAGGTTGCAAATTCAATATCATTTTTTTCTGCATATAGCTCTGAAAAAATATTTCGGCTTCTAGCAGTGTGTGGTACTTGTGCTATTAGTCCATCTATACTGACCTCCATTAGGTTGCAAATTCAATATAATTTTTTTCTGCATCGAGCTCTGAAAAAATATTTCAGCTTCTAGCAGTGTGTGGGACTTGTTCTATTAGTCCATCTATACTGACCTCCATCAGGTTGAAAATTCAATATAATTTTTTACTGCATTGAGCTCTGAAAAAATATTTCGGCTTCTAGCAGTGTGTGGGACTTGTTCTATTAGTCCATCTATACTGACCTCCAGCAGGTTGCAAATTCAATATAATTTTTTTCTGCATCTAGCTCTAAAAAAATATTTTGGCTTCTAGCAGTGTGTGGGACTTGTTCTATTAGTCCATCTATACTGACCTCCATTAGGTTGCAAATTCAATGTAATTTTTTTCTGCATCGAGCTCTGAAAAAATATTTCAGCTTCTAGCAGTGTGTGGGACTTGTTCTATTAGTCCATCTATACTGACCTCCATCAGATTGCAAATTCAATATAATTTTTTTCAGCATTGAGCTCCGAAAAAATATTTCAGCTTCTAGCAGTGTGTGAGACTTGTTCTATTAGTCCATCTATACTGACCTCCATCAGTTTGCAAATTCAATATAATTTTTTTCTGCATCGAGCTCTGAAAAAATATTTCAGCTTCTAGCAGTGTGTGGGACTTGTTCTATTCATCCATCTATACTGACCTTCATCAGGTTGCAAATTCAATATAATTTATTTCTGCATCTAGCTCTGAAAAAATATTTTGGCTTCTAGCAGTGTGAGGAATTGTTCTATTAGTCCATCTATACTGACCTCCATCAGGTTGCAAATTCAATATAATTTTTTTCTGCATCTAGCTCTGAAAAACATTTTGGCTTCTAGCAGTGTGTGGGACTTGTTCTATTAGTCCATCTATACTGACCTCCATCAGGTTGCAAATTCAATATTATTTTTTTCTGCATCGAGCTCTGAAAAAATATTTCAGCTTCTAGCAGTGTGTGGGACTTGTTCTATTAATCCATCCATACAGACCTCCATCAGGTTGCAAATTCAATATAATTTTTTTCTGCATCGAGCTCTGAAAAAATATTTCGGCTTCTAGCAGTGTGTGGTACTTGTTTTATTAGTCCATCTATACTGACCTCCATCAGGTTGCAAATTCAATATAATTTTTTTCTGCATCTAGCTCTGAAAGTTTTTTTCGGCTTCTAGCAGTATGTTGGACTTGTTCTATTAGTCCATGTATACTGACCTCCATCAGGTTGCAAATTCAATATAATTTTTTTCTGCATCGAGCTCTGAAAAAATATTTCAGCTTCTAGCAGTGTGTGGGACTTGTTCTATTAGTCTATCTATACTGACATCCATCAGGTTGCAAAGTCAATATAATTTTTTTCTGCATCGAGCTCTGAAAAAATATTTCGGCTTCTAGCAGTGTGTGGGATTTGTTCTATTAGTCCATCTATACTGACCTCCATCAGGTTGCAAATTCAATATAATTTTTTTCTGCATCGAGCTCTGAAAAAATATTTCAGCTTCTAGCAGTGTGTGGGACTTGTTCTATTAGTCCATTTATACTGACCTCCATCAGGTTGCAAATTCAATATAATCTTTTTATGCATCAATCTCTGAAAAAATATTTCAGATTCTAGCAGTGTGTGGGACTTGTTCTATTAGTCCATCTATAGTGACCTCCATCAGGTTGCAAATTCAATATAATTTTTTTCTGCATCGAGCTCTGAAAAAATATTTCAGCTTCTAGCAGTGTGTGGGACTTGTTCTATTAATCCATCCATACAGACCTCCATCAGGTTGCAAATTCAATATCATTTTTTTCTGCATCTAGCTCTGAAAAAATATTTCGGCTTCTAGCAGTGTGTGGTACTTGTGCTATTAGTCCATCTATACTGACCTCCATCAGGTTGCAAATTCAATATAATTTTTTTCTGCATATAGCTCTGAAATTTTTTTTCGGCTTCTAGCAGTGTGTGGGACTTGTTCTATTAGTCCATCTATACTGACTTCCATCAGGTTGCAAATTCAATATAATTTTTTTCTGCATCGAGCTCTGAAAAAATATTTCAGCTTCTAGCAGTGTGTGGGACTTGTTCTATTAGTCTATCTATACTGACCTCCATCAGGTTGCAAAGTCAATATAATTTTTTTCTGCATCGAGCTCTGAAAAATTATTTCGGCTTCTAGCAGTGTGTGGGACTTGTTCTATTAGTCCATCTATACTGACCTCCATCAGGTTGCAAATTCAACATAATTTTTTTCTGCATCGAGCTCTGAAAAAATATTTCAGCTTCTAGCAGTGTGTGGGACTTGTTCTATTAGTCCATTTATACTGACCTCCATCAGGTTGCAAATTCAATATAATCTTTTTATGCATCAAGCTCTGAAAAAATATTTCAGATTCTAGCAGTGTGTGGGACTTTTTCTATTTGTCCATCTATACTGACCTCCTTCAGGTTGCAAATTCAATATAATTTTTTTCTGCATCTAGCTCTGAAAAAATATTTTGGCTTCTAGCAGTGTGTGGGACTAGTTCTATTAGTCCATCTATACTGACCTCCATCAGGTTGCAAATTCAATATCATTTTTTTCTGCATATAGCTCTGAAAAAATATTTCGGCTTCTAGCAGTGTGTGGTACTTGTGCTATTAGTCCATCTATACTGACCTCCATTAGGTTGCAAATTCAATATAATTTTTTTCTGCATCGAGCTCTGAAAAAATATTTCAGCTTCTAGCAGTGTGTGGGACTTGTTCTATTAGTCTATCTATACTGACATCCATCAGGTTGCAAAGTCAATATAATTTTTTTCTGCATCGAGCTCTGAAAAAATATTTCGGCTTCTAGCAGTGTGTGGGACTTGTTCTATTAGTCCATCTATACTGACCTCCATCAGGTTGCAAATTCAATATAATTTTTTTCTGCATCGAGCTCTGAAAAAATATTTCAGCTTCTAGCAGTGTGTGGGACTTGTTCTATTAGTCCATTTATACTGACCTCCATCAGGTTGCAAATTCAATATAATCTTTTTATGCATCAATCTCTGAAAAAATATTTCAGATTCTAGCAGTGTGTGGGACTTGTTCTATTAGTCCATCTATACTGACCTCCATCAGGTTGCAAATTCAATATAATTTTTTTCTGCATCGAGCTCTGAAAAAATATTTCAGCTTCTAGCAGTGTGTGGGACTTGTTCTATTAATCCATCCATACAGACCTCCATCAGGTTGCAAATTCAATATCATGTTTTTCTGCATCTAGCTCTGAAAAAATATTTCGGCTTCTAGCAGTGTGTGGTACTTGTGCTATTAGTCCATCTATACTGACCTCCATCAGGTTGCAAATTCAATATAATTTTTTTCTGCATCTAGCTCTGAAATTTTTTTTCGGCTTCTAGCAGTGTGTGGGACTTGTTCTATTAGTCCATCTATACTGACCTCCATCAGGTTGCAAATTCAATATAATTTTTTTCCGCATCGAGCTCTGAAAAAATATTTCAGCTTCTAGCAGTGCGTGGGACTTGTTCTATTAGTCTATCTATGCTGACCTCCATCAGGTTGCAAAGTCAATATAATTTTTTTCTGCATAGAGCTCTGAAAAAATATTTCGGCTTCTAGCAGTGTGTGGGACTTGTTCTATTAGTCCATCTATACTGACCTCCATCAGGTTGCAAATTCAATATAATTTTTTTCTGCATCGAGCTCTGAAAAAATATTTCAGCTTCTAGCAGTGTGTGGGACTTGTTCTATTAGTCCATTTATACTGACCTCCATCAGGTTGCAAATTCAATATAATCTTTTTATGCATCAAGCTCTGAAAAAATATTTCAGAATCTAGCAGTGTGTGGGACTTGTTCTATTTGTCCATCTATACTGACCTCCATCAGGTTGCAAATTCAATATAATTTTTTTCTGCATCTAGCTCTGAAAAAATATTTTGGCTTCTAGCAGTGTGTGGGACTTGTTCTATTAGTCCATCTATACTGACCTCCATCCGGTTGCAAATTCAATATCATTTTTTTCTGCATATAGCTCTGAAAAAATATTTCGGCTTCTAGCAGTGTGTGGTACTTGTGCTATTAGTCCATCTATACTGACCTCCATCAGGTTGCAAATTCAATATAATTTTTTTCTGCATCTAGCTCTGAAATTTTTTTTTATCTTCTAGCAGTGTGTGGGACTTGTTCTATTAGTCCATCTATACTGACCTCCATCAGGTTGCAAATTCAATATAATTTTTTTCTGCATCGAGCTCTGAAAAAATTTTTCGGCTTCTAGCAGTGTGTGGGACTTGTTCTATTAGTCCATCTATACTGACCTCCATCAGGTTGCAAATTCAATATAATTTTTTTCTGCATCAAGCTCTGAAAAAATATTTCAGCTTCTAGCAGTGTGTGGTACTTGTTCTATTAGTCCATTTATACTGACCTCCATCAGGTTGCAAATTCAATATAATCTTTTTATGCATCAAGCTCTGAAAAAATATTTCAGATTCTAGCAGTGTGTGGGACTTGTTCTATTTGTCCATCTATACTGGCCTCCATCAGGTTGCAAATTCAATATAATTTTTTTCTGTATCTAGCTCTGAAAAAAGATTTCAGCTTCTAGCAGTGTGTGGGACTTGTTCTATTAGTCCATCCATACAGACCTCCATCAGGTTGCAAATTCAATATAATTTTTTTCTGCATCTAGCTCTGAAAAAATATTTCGGCTTCTAGCAGTGTGTGGGACTTGTTCTATTAGTCCATCTATACTGACCTCCATCAGGTTGCAAATTCAATGTAATTTTTTTCTGCATCTAGCTCTGAAACAATATTTCGGCTTCTAGCAGTTTGTGGGACTTGTTCTATTAGTCCATCTATACTGACCTCCATCAGGTTGCAAATTCAATATAATTTTTTTCTACATCTAGCTCTGAAAAAATATTTTGGCTTCTAGCAGTGTGTGGGACTTGTTCTATTAGTCCATCTATACTGACCTCCATCAGGTTGCAAATTCAATATAACTTTTTTCTGCATCTAGCTCTGAAAAAATATTTCGGCTTCTAGCAGTGTGTGGGACTTGTTCTATTACTTCATCTATACTGACCTCCATCAGGTTGCAAATTCAATATAATTTTTTTCTGCATCGAGCTCTGAAAAAATATTTCAGCTTCTAACAGTGTGTGGGACTTGTTCTATTAGTCCATCTATACTGACCTCCATCAGGTTGCAAATTCAATATAATTTTTTTCTGCATCGAGCTCTGAAAAAATATTTCAGCTTCTAGCTGTGTGTGGGGCTTGTTCTATTCGTCCATCTATACTGACCTCCATCAGGTTGCAAATTCAATATAATTTTTTTCTGCATCGAGCTCTGAAAAAATATTTCAGCTTCTAGCAGTGTGTGGGACTTGTTCTATTAATCCATCCATACAGACCTCCATCAGGTTGCAAATTCAATATCATTTTCTTCTGCATGTAGCTCTGAAAAAATATTTCGGCTTCTAGCAGTGTGTGGTACTTGTGCTATTAGTCCATCTATACTGACCTCCATCAGGTTGCAAATTCAATATAATTTTTTTCTGCATCTAGCTCTGAAATTTTTTTTCGGCTTCTAGCAGTGTGTGGGACTTGTTCTATTAGTCCATCTATACTGACCTCCATCAGGTTGCAAATTCAATATAATTTTTTTCTGCATCGAGCTCTGAAAAAATATTTCAGCTTCTAGCAGTCTGTGGGACTTGTTCTATTAGTCCATCTATACTGACCTCCATCAGGTTGAAAATTCAATATAATTTTTTACTGCATTGAGCTCTGAAAAAATATTTCGGCTTCTAGCAGTGTGTGGGACTTGTTCTATTAGTCCATCTATACTGACCTCCAGCAGGTTGCAAATTCAATATAATTTTTTTCTGCATCTAGCTCTAAAAAAATATTTTGGCTTCTAGCAGTGTGTGGGACTTGTTCTATTAGTCCATCTATACTGACCTCCATTAGGTTGCAAATTCAATGTAATTTTTTTCTGCATCGAGCTCTGAAAAAATATTTCAGCTTCTAGCAGTGTGTGGGACTTGTTCTATTAGTCCATCTATACTGACCTCCATCAGATTGCAAATTCAATATAATTTTTTTCAGCATCGAGCTCCGAAAAAATATTTCAGCTTCTAGCAGTGTGTGAGACTTGTTCTATTAGTCCATCTATACTGACCTCCATCAGTTTGCAAATTCAATATAATTTTTTTCTGCATCGAGCTCTGAAAAAATATTTCAGCTTCTAGCAGTGTGTGGGACTTGTTCTATTCATCCATCTATACTGACCTTCATCAGGTTGCAAATTCAATATAATTTATTTCTGCATCTAGCTCTGAAAAAATATTTTGGCTTCTAGCAGTGTGAGGAATTGTTCTATCAGTCCATCTATACTGACCTCCATCAGGTTGCAAATTCAATATAATTTTTTTCTGCATCTAGCTCTGAAAAACATTTTGGCTTCTAGCAGTGTGTGGGACTTGTTCTATTAGTCCATCTATACTGACCTCCATCAGGTTGCAAATTCAATATAATTTTTTTCTGCATCGAGCTCTGAAAAAATATTTCAGCTTCTAGCAGTGTGTGGGACTTGTTCTATTAATCCATCCATACAGACCTCCATCAGGTTGCAAATTCAATATAATTTTTTTCTGCATCGAGCTCTGAAAAAATATTTCCGCTTCTAGCAGTGTGTGGTACTTGTTCTATTAGTCCATCTATACTGACCTCCATCAGGTTGCAAATTCAATATAATTTTTTTCTGCATCTAGCTCTGAAAGTTTTTTTCGGCTTCTAGCAGTATGTTGGACTTGTTCTATTAGTCCATGTATACTGACCTCCATCAGGTTGCAAATTCAATATAATTTTTTTCTGCATCGAGCTCTGAAAGTTTTTTTCGGCTTCTAGCAGTATGTTGGACTTGTTCTATTAGTCCATGTATACTGACCTCCATCAGGTTGCAAATTCAATATAATTTTTTTCTGCATCGAGCTCTGAAAAAATATTTCGGCTTCTAGCAGTGTGTGGGACTTGTTCTATTAGTCCATCTATACTGACCTCCATCAGGTTGCAAATTCAATATAATTTTTTTCTGCATCGAGCTCTGAAAAAATATTTCAGCTTCTAGCAGTGTGTGGGACTTGTTCTATTAGTCCATTTATACTGACCTCCATCAGGTTGCAAATTCAATATAATCTTTTTATGCATCAATCTCTGAAAAAATATTTCGATTCTAGCAGTGTGTGGGACTTGTTCTATTAGTCCATCTATACTGACCTCCATCAGGTTGCAAATTCAATATAAATTTTTTCTGCATCGAGCTCTGAAAAAATATTTCAGCTTCTAGCAGTGTGTGGGACTTGTTCTATTAATCCATCCATAGAGACCTCCATCAGGTTGCAAATTCAATATCATTTTTTTCTGCATCTAGCTCTGAAAAAATATTTCGGCTTCTAGCAGTGTGTGGTACTTGTGCTATTAGTCCATCTATACTGACCTCCATCAGGTTGCAAATTCAATATAATTTTTTTCTGCATCTAGCTCTGAAATTTTTTTTCGGCTTCTAGCAGTGTGTGGGACTTGTTCTATTAGTCCATCTATACTGACCTCCATCAGGTTGCAAATTCAATATAATTTTTTTCTGCATCGAGCTCTGAAAAAATATTTCAGCTTCTAGCAGTGTGTGGGACTTGTTCTATTAGTCTATCTATACTGACCTCCATCAGGTTGCAAAGTCAATATAATTTTTTTCTGCATCGAGCTCTGAAAAATTATTTCGGCTTCTAGCAGTGTGTGGGACTTGTTCTATTAGTCCATCTATACTGACCTCCATCAGGTTGCAAATTCAATATAATTTTTTTCTGCATCGAGCTCTGAAAAAATATTTCAGCTTCTAGCAGTGTGTGGGACTTGTTCTATTAGTCCATTTATACTGACCTCCATCAGGTTGCAAATTCAATATAATCTTTTTATGCATCAAGCTCTGAAAAAATATTTCAGATTCTAGCAGTGTGTGGGACTTTTTCTATTTGTCCATCTATACTGACCTCCATCAGGTTGCAAATTCAATATAATTTTTTTCTGCATCTAGCTCTGAAAAAATATTTTGGCTTCTAGCAGTGTGTGGGACTTGTTCTATTAGTCCATCTATACTGACCTCCATCAGGTTGAAAATTCAATATAATTTTTTACTGCATTGAGCTCTGAAAAAATATTTCGGCTTCTAGCAGTGTGTGGGACTTGTTCTATTAGTCCATCTATACTGACCTCCAGCAGGTTGCAAATTCAATATAATTTTTTTCTGCATCTAGCTCTAAAAAAATATTTTGGCTTCTAGCAGTGTGTGGGACTTGTTCTATTAGTCCATCTATACTGACCTCCATTAGGTTGCAAATTCAATGTAATTTTTTTCTGCATCGAGCTCTGAAAAAATATTTCAGCTTCTAGCAGTGTGTGGGACTTGTTCTATTAGTCCATCTATACTGACCTCCATCAGATTGCAAATTCAATATAATTTTTTTCAGCATTGAGCTCCGAAAAAATATTTCAGCTTCTAGCAGTGTGTGAGACTTGTTCTATTAGTCCATCTATACTGACCTCCATCAGTTTGCAAATTCAATATAATTTTTTTCTGCATCGAGCTCTGAAAAAATATTTCAGCTTCTAGCAGTGTGTGGGACTTGTTCTATTCATCCATCTATACTGACCTTCATCAGGTTGCAAATTCAATATAATTTATTTCTGCATCTAGCTCTGAAAAAATATTTTGGCTTCTAGCAGTGTGAGGAATTGTTCTATTAGTCCATCTATACTGACCTCCATCAGGTTGCAAATTCAATATAATTTTTTTCTGCATCTAGCTCTGAAAAACATTTTGGCTTCTAGCAGTGTGTGGGACTTGTTCTATTAGTCCATCTATACTGACCTCCATCAGGTTGCAAATTCAATATAATTTTTTTCTGCATCGAGCTCTGAAAAAATATTTCAGCTTCTAGCAGTGTGTGGGACTTGTTCTATTAATCCATCCATACAGACCTCCATCAGGTTGCAAATTCAATATAATTTTTTTCTGCATCGAGCTCTGAAAAAATATTTCGGCTTCTAGCAGTGTGTGGTACTTGTTCTATTAGTCCATCTATACTGACCTCCATCAGGTTGCAAATTCAATATAATTTTTTTCTGCATCTAGCTCTGAAAGTTTTTTTCGGCTTCTAGCAGTATGTTGGACTTGTTCTATTAGTCCATGTATACTGACCTCCATCAGGTTGCAAATTCAATATAATTTTTTTCTGCATCGAGCTCTGAAAAAATATTTCAGCTTCTAGCAGTGTGTGGGACTTGTTCTATTAGTCCATCTATACTGACCTCCATCAGGTTGCAAATTCAATATAATTTTTTTCTGCATCGAGCTCTGAAAAAATATTTCAGCTTCTAGCAGTGTGTGGGACTTGTTCTATTAATCCATCCATAGAGACCTCCATCAGGTTGCAAATTCAATATCATTTTTTTCTGCATCTAGCTCTGAAAAAATATTTCGGCTTCTAGCAGTGTGTGGTACTTGTGCTATTAGTCCATCTATACTGACCTCCATCAGGTTGCAAATTCAATATAATTTTTTTCTGCATCTAGCTCTGAAATTTTTTTTCGGCTTCTAGCAGTGTGTGGGACTTGTTCTATTAGTCCATCTATACTGACCTCCATCAGGTTGCAAATTCAATATAATTTTTTTCTGCATCGAGCTCTGAAAAAATATTTCAGCTTCTAGCAGTGTGTGGGACTTGTTCTATTAGTCTATCTATACTGACCTCCATCAGGTTGCAAAGTCAATATAATTTTTTTCTGCATCGAGCTCTGAAAAATTATTTCGGCTTCTAGCAGTGTGTGGGACTTGTTCTATTAGTCCATCTATACTGACCTCCATCAGGTTGCAAATTCAATATAATTTTTTTCTGCATCGAGCTCTGAAAAAATATTTCAGCTTCTAGCAGTGTGTGGGACTTGTTCTATTAGTCCATTTATACTGACCTCCATCAGGTTGCAAATTCAATATAATCTTTTTATGCATCAAGCTCTGAAAAAATATTTCAGATTCTAGCAGTGTGTGGGACTTTTTCTATTTGTCCATCTATACTGACCTCCATCAGGTTGCAAATTCAATATAATTTTTTTCTGCATCTAGCTCTGAAAAAATATTTTGGCTTCTAGCAGTGTGTGGGACTTGTTCTATTAGTCCATCTATACTGACCTCCATCAGGTTGCAAATTCAATATCATTTTTTTCTGCATATAGCTCTGAAAAAATATTTCGGCTTCTAGCAGTGTGTGGTACTTGTGCTATTAGTCCATCTATACTGACCTCCATTAGGTTGCAAATTCAATATAATTTTTTTCTGCATCGAGCTCTGAAAAAATATTTCAGCTTCTAGCAGTGTGTGGGACTTGTTCTATTAGTCCATCTATACTGACCTCCAGCAGGTTGCAAATTCAATATAATTTTTTTCTGCATCTAGCTCTAAAAAAATATTTTGGCTTCTAGCAGTGTGTGGGACTTGTTCTATTAGTCCATCTATACTGACCTCCATTAGGTTGCAAATTCAATGTAATTTTTTTCTGCATCGAGCTCTGAAAAAATATTTCAGCTTCTAGCAGTGTGTGGGACTTGTTCTATTAGTCCATCTATACTGACCTCCATCAGATTGCAAATTCAATATAATTTTTTTCAGCATTGAGCTCCGAAAAAATATTTCAGCTTCTAGCAGTGTGTGAGACTTGTTCTATTAGTCCATCTATACTGACCTCCATCAGTTTGCAAATTCAATATAATTTTTTTCTGCATCGAGCTCTGAAAAAATATTTCAGCTTCTAGCAGTGTGTGGGACTTGTTCCATTCATCCATCTATACTGACCTTCATCAGGTTGCAAATTCAATATAATTTATTTCTGCATCTAGCTCTGAAAAAATATTTTGGCTTCTAGCAGTGTGAGGAATTGTTCTATTAGTCCATCTATACTGACCTCCATCAGGTTGCAAATTCAATATAATTTTTTTCTGCATCTAGCTCTGAAAAACATTTTGGCTTCTAGCAGTGTGTGGGACTTGTTCTATTAGTCCATCTATACTGACCTCCATCAGGTTGCAAATTCAATATAATTTTTTTCTGCATCGAGCTCTGAAAAAATATTTCAGCTTCTAGCAGTGTGTGGGACTTGTTCTATTAATCCATCCATACAGACCTCCATCAGGTTGCAAATTCAATATAATTTTTTTCTGCATCGAGCTCTGAAAAAATATTTCGGCTTCTAGCAGTGTGTGGTACTTGTTCTATTAGTCCATCTATACTGACCTCCATCAGGTTGCAAATTCAATATAATTTTTTTCTGCATCTAGCTCTGAAAGGTTTTTTCGGCTTCTAGCAGTATGTTGGACTTGTTCTATTAGTCCATGTATACTGACCTCCATCAGGTTGCAAATTCAATATAATTTTTTTCTGCATCGAGCTCTGAAAAAATATTTCAGCTTCTAGCAGTGTGTGGGACTTGTTCTATTAGTCCATCTATACTGACCTCCATCAGGTTGCAAATTCAATATAATTTTTTTCTGCATCGAGCTCTGAAAAAATATTTCAGCTTCTAGCAGTGTGTGGGACTTGTTCTATTAATCCATCCATAGAGACCTCCATCAGGTTGCAAATTCAATATCATTTTTTTCTGCATCTAGCTCTGAAAAAATATTTCGGCTTCTAGCAGTGTGTGGTACTTGTGCTATTAGTCCATCTATACTGACCTCCATCAGGTTGCAAATTCAATATAATTTTTTTCTGCATCTAGCTCTGAAATTTTTTTTCGGCTTCTAGCAGTGTGTGGGACTTGTTCTATTAGTCCATCTATACTGACCTCCATCAGGTTGCAAATTCAATATAATTTTTTTCTGCATCGAGCTCTGAAAAAATATTTCAGCTTCTAGCAGTGTGTGGGACTTGTTCTATTAGTCTATCTATACTGACCTCCATCAGGTTGCAAAGTCAATATAATTTTTTTCTGCATCGAGCTCTGAAAAATTATTTCGGCTTCTAGCAGTGTGTGGGACTTGTTCTATTAGTCCATCTATACTGACCTCCATCAGGTTGCAAATTCAATATAATTTTTTTCTGCATCGAGCTCTGAAAAAATATTTCAGCTTCTAGCAGTGTGTGGGACTTGTTCTATTAGTCCATTTATACTGACCTCCATCAGGTTGCAAATTCAATATAATCTTTTTATGCATCAAGCTCTGAAAAAATATTTCAGATTCTAGCAGTGTGTGGGACTTTTTCTATTTGTCCATCTATACTGACCTCCATCAGGTTGCAAATTCAATATAATTTTTTTCTGCATCTAGCTCTGAAAAAATATTTTGGCTTCTAGCAGTGTGTGGGACTTGTTCTATTAGTCCATCTATACTGACCTCCATCAGGTTGCAAATTCAATATCATTTTTTTCTGCATATAGCTCTGAAAAAATATTTCGGCTTCTAGCAGTGTGTGGTACTTGTGCTATTAGTCCATCTATACTGACCTCCATTAGGTTGCAAATTCAATATAATTTTTTTCTGCATCGAGCTCTGAAAAAATATTTCAGCTTCTAGCAGTGTGTGGGACTTGTTCTATTAGTCCATCTATACTGACCTCCATCAGGTTGAAAATTCAATATAATTTTTTACTGCATTGAGCTCTGAAAAAATATTTCGGCTTCTAGCAGTGTGTGGGACTTGTTCTATTAGTCCATCTATACTGACCTCCAGCAGGTTGCAAATTCAATATAATTTTTTTCTGCATCTAGCTCTAAAAAAATATTTTGGCTTCTAGCAGTGTGTGGGACTTGTTCTTTTAGTCCATCTATACTGAACTCCATTAGGTTGCAAATTCAATGTAATTTTTTTCTGCATCGAGCTCTGAAAAAATATTTCAGCTTCTAGCAGTGTGTGGGACTTGTTCTATTAGTCCATCTATACTGACCTCCATCAGATTGCAAATTCAATATAATTTTTTTCAGCATTGAGCTCCGAAAAAATATTTCAGCTTCTAGCAGTGTGTGAGACTTGTTCTATTAGTCCATCTATACTGACCTCCATCAGTTTGCAAATTCAATATAATTTTTTTCTGCATCGAGCTCTGAAAAAATATTTCAGCTTCTAGCAGTGTGTGGGACTTGTTCTATTCATCCATCTATACTGACCTTCATCAGGTTGCAAATTCAATATAATTTATTTCTGCATCTAGCTCTGAAAAAATATTTTGGCTTCTAGCAGTGTGAGGAATTGTTCTATTAGTCCATCTATACTGACCTCCATCAGGTTGCAAATTCAATATAATTTTTTTCTGCATCTAGCTTTGAAAAACATTTTGGCTTCTAGCAGTGTGTGGGACTTGTTCTATTAGTCCATCTATACTGACCTCCATCAGGTTGCAAATTCAATATAATTTTTTTCTGCATCGAGCTCTGAAAAAATATTTCAGCTTCTAGCAGTGTGTGGGACTTGTTCTATTAATCCATCCATACAGACCTCCATCAGGTTGCAAAGTCAATATAATTTTTTTCTGCATCGAGCTCTGAAAAAATATTTCGGCTTCTAGCAGTGTGTGGTACTTGTTCTATTAGTCCATCTATACTGACCTCCATCAGGTTGCAAATTCAATATAATTTTTTTCTGCATCTAGCTCTGAAAGTTTTTTTCGGCTTCTAGCAGTATGTTGGACTTGTTCTATTAGTCCATGTATACTGACCTCCATCAGGTTGCAAATTCAATATAATTTTTTTCTGCATCGAGCTCTGAAAAAATATTTCAGCTTCTAGCAGTGTGTGGGACTTGTTCTATTAGTCTATCTATACTGACATCCATCAGGTTGCAAAGTCAATATAATTTTTTTCTGCATCGAGCTCTGAAAAAATATTTCGTCTTCTAGCAGTGTGTGGGATTTGTTCTATTAGTCCATCTATACTGACCTCCATCAGGTTGCAAATTCAATATAATTTTTTTCTGCATCGAGCTCTGAAAAAATATTTCAGCTTCTAGCAGTGTGTGGGACTTGTTCTATTAGTCCATTTATACTGACCTCCATCAGGTTGCAAATTCAATATAATCTTTTTATGCATCAATCTCTGAAAAAATATTTCAGATTCTAGCAGTGTGTGGGACTTGTTCTATTAGTCCATCTATACTGACCTCCATCAGGTTGCAAATTCAATATAATTTTTTTCTGCATCGAGCTCTGAAAAATATTTCAGCTTCTAGCAGTGTGTGGGACTTGTTCTATTAATCCATCCATACAGACCTCCATCAGGTTGCAAATTCAATATCATTTTTTTCTGCATCTAGCTCTGAAAAAATATTTCGGCTTCTAGCAGTGTGTGGTACTTGTGCTATTAGTCCATCTATACTGACCTCCATCAGGTTGCAAATTCAATATAATTTTTTTCTGCATCTAGCTCTGAAATTTTTTTTCGGCTTCTAGCAGTGTGTGGGACTTGTTCTATTAGTCCATCTATACTGACTTCCATCAGGTTGCAAATTCAATATAATTTTTTTCTGCATCCAGCTCTGAAAAAATATTTCGGCTTCTAGCAGTGTTTGGGACTTGTTCTATTAGTCCATCCATACTGACCTCCATCAGGTTGCAAATTCAATATAATTTTTTTCTGCATCGAGCTCTGAAAAAATATTTCAGCTTCTAGCTGTGTGTAGGACTTGTTATATTAATTCGTCTATACTGACCTCCATCTGGTTGCAAATTCAATATAATCTTTTTCTACATCGAGCTCTGAAAAAATATTTCAGCTTCTAGCAGTGTGTGGGACTTGTTCTATTAGTCCATCTATACTGACCTCCATCAGGTTGCAAATTCAATATAATTATTTTCTGCATCTAGCTCTGAAAAAATATTTTGGCTTCTAGCAGTGTGTGGGACTTGTTCTATTAGTCCATCTATACTTACCTCCATCAGGTTGCAAATTCAATATAACTTTTTTCTGCATCTAGCTCTGAAAAAATATTTCGACTTATAGCAGTGTGTGGGATTTGTTCTATTAGTCCATCTATACAGACATCCATCAGATTGCAAATTCAATATAATTTTTTTCAGCATCGTGCTCTGAAAAAATAATTCAGCTTCTAGCAGTGTGTGGGACTTGTTCTATTAGTCCATCTATACTGACCTCCATCAGGTTGCAAATTCAATATAATTTTTTTCTGCATCGAGCTCTGAAAAAATATTTCACCTGCTAGCAGTGTGTGGGACTTGTTCTATTAGTCCATCTATACTGACATCCATCAGATTGCAAATTCAATATAATTTTTTTCAGCATCGTGCTCTGAAAAAATAATTCAGCTTCTAGCAGTGTGTGGGACTTGTTCTATTAGTCCATTTATACTGACCTCCATCAGGTTGCAAATTCAATATAATTTTTTTCTGCATCTAGCTTTGAAAAAATATTTTGGCTTCTAGCAGTGTGTGGGACTTGTTCTATTAGTCCATCTATACTGACCTCCATCAGGTTGCAAATTCAATATAATTTTTTTCTGCATCGAGCTCTGAAAAAATATTTCAGCTTCTAGCAGTGTGTGGGGCTTGTTCTATTCGTCCACCTATACTGACCTCCATCAGGTTGCAAATTCAATATAATTTTTTTCTGCATCTAGCTTTGAAAAAATATTTCGGCTTCTAGCAGTGTGTGGGACTTGTTCTATTAGTCCATCTATACTGACCTCCATCAGGTTGCAAATTCAATATAATTTTTTTCTGCATCGAGCTCTGAAAAAATATTTCGTCTTCTAGCAGTGTGTGGGACTTGTTCTATTAGTCCATCTAAACTGACCTCCAGCAGGTTGCAAATTCAATATAATTTTTTTCTGCATCTAGCTCTAAAAAAATATTTTGGCTTCTAGCAGTGTGTGGGACTTGTTTTATTAGTCCATCTACACTGACCTCCATCAGGGTGCAAATTCAATATAATTTTTTTCTGCATCGAGCTCTGAAAAAATATTTCAGCTTCTAGCAGTGTGTGGGACTTGCTCTATTAGTCCATCTATACTGACCTCCATCAGGTTGCAAATTCAATATAATTTTTTTCTGCATCTAGCTCTGAATTTTTTTTTCGGCTTCTAGCAGTGTGTGGGACTTGTTCTCTTAGTCCATCTATACTGACCTCCATCAGGTTGCAAATTCAATATAATTTTTTTCTGCATCGAGCTCTGAAAAAATATTTCAGCTTCTAGCAGTGTGTGGGACTTGTTCTATTAGTCTATCTATACAGACCTCCATCAGGTTGCAAAGTCAATATAATTTTTTTCTGCATCGAGCTCTGAAAAAATATTTTGGCTTCTAGCAGTGTGTGGGACTTGTCTATTAGTCCATCTATACTGACCTCCATCAGGTTGCAAATTCAATATAATTTTTTTCTGCATCGAGCTCTGAAAAAATATTTCAGCTTCTAGCAGTGTGTGGGGCTTGTTCTATTCGTCCACCTATACTGACCTCCATCAGGTTGCAAATTCAATATAATTTTTTTCTGCATCTAGCTTTGAAAAAATATTTCGGCTTCTAGCAGTGTGTGGGACTTGTTCTATTAGTCCATCTATACTGACCTCCATCAGGTTGCAAATTCAATATAATTTTCTTCTGCATCGAGCTCTGAAAAAATATTTCGTCTTCTAGCAGTGTGTGGGACTTGTTCTATTAGTCCATCTAAACTGACCTCCAGCAGGTTGCAAATTCAATATAATTTTTTTCTGCATCTAGCTCTAAAAAAATATTTTGGCTTCTAGCAGTGTGTGGGACTTGTTTTATTAGTCCATCTACACTGACCTCCATCAGGGTGCAAATTCAATATAATTTTTTTCTGCATCGAGCTCTGAAAAAATATTTCAGCTTCTAGCAGTGTGTGGGACTTGCTCTATTAGTCCATCTATACTGACCTCCATCAGGTTGCAAATTCAATATAATTTTTTTCTGCATCTAGCTCTGAATTTTTTTTTCGGCTTCTAGCAGTGTGTGGGACTTGTTCTCTTAGTCCATCTATACTGACCTCCATCAGGTTGCAAATTCAATATGATTTTTTTCTGCATCGAGCTCTGAAAAAATATTTCAGCTTCTAGCAGTGTGTGGGACTTGTTCTATTAGTCTATCTATACAGACCTCCATCAGGTTGCAAAGTCAATATAATTTTTTTCTGCATCGAGCTCTGAAAAAATATTTTGGCTTCTAGCAGTGTGTGGGACTTGTCTATTAGTCCATCTATACTGACCTCCATCAGGTTGCAAATTCAATATAATTTTTTTCTGCATCTAGCTCTGAAAGTTTTTTTCGGCTTCTAGCAGTATGTTGGACTTGTTCTATTAGTCCATGTATACTGACCTCCATCAGGTTGCAAATTCAATATAATTTTTTTCTGCATCGAGCTCTGAAAAAATATTTCAGCTTCTAGCAGTGTGTGGGACTTGTTCTATTAGTCTATCTATACTGACATCCATCAGGTTGCAAAGTCAATATAATTTTTTTCTGCATCGAGCTCTGAAAAAATATTTCGTCTTCTAGCAGTGTGTGGGATTTGTTCTATTAGTCCATCTATACTGACCTCCATCAGGTTGCAAATTCAATATAATTTTTTTCTGCATCGAGCTCTGAAAAAATATTTCAGCTTCTAGCAGTGTGTGGGACTTGTTCTATTAGTCCATTTATACTGACCTCCATCAGGTTGCAAATTCAATATAATCTTTTTATGCATCAATCTCTGAAAAAATATTTCAGATTCTAGCAGTGTGTGGGACTTGTTCTATTAGTCCATCTATACTGACCTCCATCAGGTTGCAAATTCAATATAATTTTTTTCTGCATCGAGCTCTGAAAAATATTTCAGCTTCTAGCAGTGTGTGGGACTTGTTCTATTAATCCATCCATACAGACCTCCATCAGGTTGCAAATTCAATATCATTTTTTTCTGCATCTAGCTCTGAAAAAATATTTCGGCTTCTAGCAGTGTGTGGTACTTGTGCTATTAGTCCATCTATACTGACCTCCATCAGGTTGCAAATTCAATATAATTTTTTTCTGCATCTAGCTCTGAAATTTTTTTTCGGCTTCTAGCAGTGTGTGGGACTTGTTCTATTAGTCCATCTATACTGACTTCCATCAGGTTGCAAATTCAATATAATTTTTTTCTGCATCCAGCTCTGAAAAAATATTTCGGCTTCTAGCAGTGTTTGGGACTTGTTCTATTAGTCCATCCATACTGACCTCCATCAGGTTGCAAATTCAATATAATTTTTTTCTGCATCGAGCTCTGAAAAAATATTTCAGCTTCTAGCTGTGTGTAGGACTTGTTATATTAATTCGTCTATACTGACCTCCATCTGGTTGCAAATTCAATATAATCTTTTTCTACATCGAGCTCTGAAAAAATATTTCAGCTTCTAGCAGTGTGTGGGACTTGTTCTATTAGTCCATCTATACTGACCTCCATCAGGTTGCAAATTCAATATAATTATTTTCTGCATCTAGCTCTGAAAAAATATTTTGGCTTCTAGCAGTGTGTGGGACTTGTTCTATTAGTCCATCTATACTTACCTCCATCAGGTTGCAAATTCAATATAACTTTTTTCTGCATCTAGCTCTGAAAAAATATTTCGACTTATAGCAGTGTGTGGGATTTGTTCTATTAGTCCATCTATACAGACATCCATCAGATTGCAAATTCAATATAATTTTTTTCAGCATCGTGCTCTGAAAAAATAATTCAGCTTCTAGCAGTGTGTGGGACTTGTTCTATTAGTCCATCTATACTGACCTCCATCAGGTTGCAAATTCAATATAATTTTTTTCTGCATCGAGCTCTGAAAAAATATTTCACCTGCTAGCAGTGTGTGGGACTTGTTCTATTAGTCCATCTATACTGACATCCATCAGATTGCAAATTCAATATAATTTTTTTCAGCATCGTGCTCTGAAAAAATAATTCAGCTTCTAGCAGTGTGTGGGACTTGTTCTATTAGTCCATTTATACTGACCTCCATCAGGTTGCAAATTCAATATAATTTTTTTCTGCATCTAGCTTTGAAAAAATATTTTGGCTTCTAGCAGTGTGTGGGACTTGTTCTATTAGTCCATCTATACTGACCTCCATCAGGTTGCAAATTCAATATAATTTTTTTCTGCATCGAGCTCTGAAAAAATATTTCAGCTTCTAGCAGTGTGTGGGGCTTGTTCTATTCGTCCACCTATACTGACCTCCATCAGGTTGCAAATTCAATATAATTTTTTTCTGCATCTAGCTTTGAAAAAATATTTCGGCTTCTAGCAGTGTGTGGGACTTGTTCTATTAGTCCATCTATACTGACCTCCATCAGGTTGCAAATTCAATATAATTTTTTTCTGCATCGAGCTCTGAAAAAATATTTCGTCTTCTAGCAGTGTGTGGGACTTGTTCTATTAGTCCATCTAAACTGACCTCCAGCAGGTTGCAAATTCAATATAATTTTTTTCTGCATCTAGCTCTAAAAAAATATTTTGGCTTCTAGCAGTGTGTGGGACTTGTTTTATTAGTCCATCTACACTGACCTCCATCAGGGTGCAAATTCAATATAATTTTTTTCTGCATCGAGCTCTGAAAAAATATTTCAGCTTCTAGCAGTGTGTGGGACTTGCTCTATTAGTCCATCTATACTGACCTCCATCAGGTTGCAAATTCAATATAATTTTTTTCTGCATCTAGCTCTGAATTTTTTTTTCGGCTTCTAGCAGTGTGTGGGACTTGTTCTCTTAGTCCATCTATACTGACCTCCATCAGGTTGCAAATTCAATATAATTTTTTTCTGCATCGAGCTCTGAAAAAATATTTCAGCTTCTAGCAGTGTGTGGGACTTGTTCTATTAGTCTATCTATACAGACCTCCATCAGGTTGCAAAGTCAATATAATTTTTTTCTGCATCGAGCTCTGAAAAAATATTTTGGCTTCTAGCAGTGTGTGGGACTTGTCTATTAGTCCATCTATACTGACCTCCATCAGGTTGCAAATTCAATATAATTTTTTTCTGCATCGAGCTCTGAAAAAATATTTCAGCTTCTAGCAGTGTGTGGGACTTGTTCTATTAGTCCATTTATACTGACCTCCATCAGATTGCAAATTCAATATAATCTTTTTATGCATCGAGCTCTGAAAAAATATTTCAGATTCTAGCAGTGTGTGGGACTTGTTCTATTAGTCCATCTATACTGACCTCCATCAGGTTGCAAATTCAATATATAATTTTTTTCTGCATCTAGTTCTGAAAAAATATTTCAGCTTCTAGCAGTGTGTGGGACTTGTTGTATTAGTCCATCCATACAGACCTCCATCAGGTTGCAAAATCAATATAATTTTTTTCTGCATCCAGCTCTGAAAAAATATTTCGGCTTCTAGCAGTGTTTGGGACTTGTTCTATTAGTCCATCCATACTGACCTCCATCAGGTTGCAAATTCAATATAATTTTTTTCTGCATCGAGCTCTGAAAAAATATTTCAGCTTCTAGCTGTGTGTAGGACTTGTTATATTAATTCGTCTATACTGACCTCTATCTGGTTGCAAATTCAATATAATCTTTTTCTACATCGAGCTCTGAAAAAATATTTCAGCTTCTAGCAGTGTGTGGGACTTGTTCTATTAGTCCATCTATACTTACCTCCATCAGGTTGCAAATTCAGTATAACTTTTCTCTGTATCTAGCTCTGAAAAAATATTTCGACTTATAGCAGTGTGTGGGACTTGTTCTATTAGTCCATCTATACTGACCTCCATCAGGTTGCAAATTCAATATAATTTTTTCTGCATCTTGCTCTGAAAAAATATTTCGGCTTCTAGCAGTGTGTGGGACTTGTTCTATTAGTCCATCTATACTGACCTCCATCAGGTTGCAAATTCAATATAATTTTTTTCAGCATCGAGCTCTGAAAAAATATTTCACCTTCTAGCAGTGTGTGGGACTTGTTCTATTAGTCCATCTATACTGACCTCCATCAGGTTGCAAATTCAATATAATTTTTTTCTGCATCGAGCTCTGAAAAATTTTTTCAGCTTCTAGCAGTGTGTGGTACTTGTTCTATTAGTCCATCTATACTGACTTACATCAGGTTGCAAATTCAATATAATTTTTTTCTGCATCTAGTTCTGAAAAATATTTCTGCTTCTAGCAGTGTGTGGGACTTGTTCTATTAGTCCATCCATACTGACATCCATCAGGTTGCAAATTCAATATAATTTTTTTCTGCATCGAGCTCTGAAAAAATATTTCAGATTCTAGCAGTGTGTGGGACTTGTTCTATTAGTCCATCTATACTGACCTCTATCAGGTTGCAAATTCAATATAATTTTTTTCAGCATCGAGCTCTGAAAAAATATTTCACCTTCTAGCAGTGTGTGGGATTTGTTCTATTAGTCCATCTATACAGACATCCATCAGATTGCAAATTCAATATAATTTTTTTCAGCATCGTGCTCTGAAAAAATAATTCAGCTTCTAGCAGTGTGTGGGACTTGTTCTATTAGTCCATCTATACTGACCTCCATCAGGTTGCAAATTCAATATAATTTTTTTCTGCATCGAGCTCTGAAAAAATATTTCACCTTCTAGCAGTGTGTGGGACTTGTTCTATTAGTCCATCTATACTGACCTCCATCAGGTTGCAAATTCAATATAATTTTTTTCTGCATCGAGCTCTGAAAAAATATTTCGTCTTCTAGCAGTGTGTGGGACTTGTTCTATTAGTCCATCTAAACTGACCTCCAGCAGGTTGCAAATTCAATATAATTTTTTTCTGCATCTAGCTCTAAAAAAATATTTTGGCTTCTAGCAGTGTGTGGGACTTGTTTTATTAGTCCATCTACACTGACCTCCATCAGGGTGCAAATTCAATATAATTTTTTTCTGCATCGAGCTCTGAAAAAATATTTCAGCTTCTAGCAGTGTGTGGGACTTGCTCTATTAGTCCATCTATACTGACCTCCATCAGGTTGCAAATTCAATATAATTTTTTTCTGCATCTAGCTCTGAATTTTTTTTTCGGCTTCTAGCAGTGTGTGGGACTTGTTCTCTTAGTCCATCTATACTGACCTCCATCAGGTTGCAAATTCAATATAATTTTTTTCTGCATCGAGCTCTGAAAAAATATTTCAGCTTCTAGCAGTGTGTGGGACTTGTTCTATTAGTCTATCTATACAGACCTCCATCAGGTTGCAAAGTCAATATAATTTTTTTCTGCATCGAGCTCTGAAAAAATATTTTGGCTTCTAGCAGTGTGTGGGACTTGTCTATTAGTCCATCTATACTGACCTCCATCAGGTTGCAAATTCAATATAATTTTTTTCTGCATCGAGCTCTGAAAAAATATTTCAGCTTCTAGCAGTGTGTGGGACTTGTTCTATTAGTCCATTTATACTGACCTCCATCAGATTGCAAATTCAATATAATCTTTTTATGCATCGAGCTCTGAAAAAATATTTCAGATTCTAGCAGTGTGTGGGACTTGTTCTATTAGTCCATCTATACTGACCTCCATCAGGTTGCAAATTCAATATATAATTTTTTTCTGCATCTAGTTCTGAAAAAATATTTCAGCTTCTAGCAGTGTGTGGGACTTGTTGTATTAGTCCATCCATACAGACCTCCATCAGGTTGCAAAATCAATATAATTTTTTTCTGCATCCAGCTCTGAAAAAATATTTCGGCTTCTAGCAGTGTTTGGGACTTGTTCTATTAGTCCATCCATACTGACCTCCATCAGGTTGCAAATTCAATATAATTTTTTTCTGCATCGAGCTCTGAAAAAATATTTCAGCTTCTAGCTGTGTGTAGGACTTGTTATATTAATTCGTCTATACTGACCTCTATCTGGTTGCAAATTCAATATAATCTTTTTCTACATCGAGCTCTGAAAAAATATTTCAGCTTCTAGCAGTGTGTGGGACTTGTTCTATTAGTCCATCTATACTTACCTCCATCAGGTTGCAAATTCAGTATAACTTTTCTCTGTATCTAGCTCTGAAAAAATATTTCGACTTATAGCAGTGTGTGGGACTTGTTCTATTAGTCCATCTATACTGACCTCCATCAGGTTGCAAATTCAATATAATTTTTTCTGCATCTTGCTCTGAAAAAATATTTCGGCTTCTAGCAGTGTGTGGGACTTGTTCTATTAGTCCATCTATACTGACCTCCATCAGGTTGCAAATTCAATATAATTTTTTTCAGCATCGAGCTCTGAAAAAATATTTCACCTTCTAGCAGTGTGTGGGACTTGTTCTATTAGTCCATCTATACTGACCTCCATCAGGTTGCAAATTCAATATAATTTTTTTCTGCATCGAGCTCTGAAAAATTTTTTCAGCTTCTAGCAGTGTGTGGTACTTGTTCTATTAGTCCATCTATACTGACTTACATCAGGTTGCAAATTCAATATAATTTTTTTCTGCATCTAGTTCTGAAAAATATTTCTGCTTCTAGCAGTGTGTGGGACTTGTTCTATTAGTCCATCCATACTGACATCCATCAGGTTGCAAATTCAATATAATTTTTTTCTGCATCGAGCTCTGAAAAAATATTTCAGATTCTAGCAGTGTGTGGGACTTGTTCTATTAGTCCATCTATACTGACCTCTATCAGGTTGCAAATTCAATATAATTTTTTTCAGCATCGAGCTCTGAAAAAATATTTCACCTTCTAGCAGTGTGTGGGATTTGTTCTATTAGTCCATCTATACAGACATCCATCAGATTGCAAATTCAATATAATTTTTTTCAGCATCGTGCTCTGAAAAAATAATTCAGCTTCTAGCAGTGTGTGGGACTTGTTCTATTAGTCCATCTATACTGACCTCCATCAGGTTGCAAATTCAATATAATTTTTTTCTGCATCGAGCTCTGAAAAAATATTTCACCTTCTAGCAGTGTGTGGGACTTGTTCTATTAGTCCATCTATACTGACATCCATCAGATTGCAAATTCAATATAATTTTTTTCAGCATCGTGCACTGAAAAAATAATTCAGCTTCTAGCAGTGTGTGGGACTTGTTCTATTAGTCCATTAATACTGACCTCCATCAGGTTGCAAATTCAATATAATTTTTTTCTGCATCTAGCTTTGAAAAAATATTTTGGCTTCTAGCAGTGTGTGGGACTTGTTCTATTAGTCCATCTATACTGACCTCCATCAGGTTGCAAATTCAATATAATTTTTTTCTGCATCGAGCTCTGAAAAAATATTTCAGCTTCTAGCAGTGTGTGGGGCTTGTTCTATGCGTCCATCTATACTGACCTCCATCAGGTTGCAAATTCAATATAATTTTTTTCTGCATCTAGCTTTGAAAAAATATTTCGGCTTCTAGCAGTGTGTGGGACTTGTTCTATTAGTCCATCTATACTGACCTCCATCAGGTTGCAAATTCAATATAATTTTTTTCTGCATCTAGCTCTGAAAAAATATTTCAGCTTCTAGCAGTGGGTGGGACTTGTTCTATTAGTCCATCTATACTGACCTCCATCAGGTTGCAAATTCAATATAATTTTTTTTCTGCATCGAGCTCTGAAAAAATATTTCGTCTTCTAGCAGTGTGTGGGACTTGTTCTATTAGTCCATCTATACTGACCTCCAGCAGGTTGCAAATTCAATATAATTTTTTTCTGCATCTAGCTCTAAAAAAATATTTTGGCTTCTAGCAGTGTGTGGGACTTGTTTTATTAGTCCATCTACACTGACCTCCATCAGGTTGCAAATTCAATATAATTTTTTTCTGCATCGAGCTCTGAAAAAATATTTCAGCTTCTAGCAGTGTGTGGGAATTGTTCTATTAGTCCATCTATACTGACCTCCATCAGGTTGCAAATTCAATATAATTTTTTTCTGCATCTAGCTCTGAATTTTTTTTTCGGCTTCTAGCAGTGTGTTGGACTTGTTCTCTTAGTCCATCTATACTGACCTCCATCAGGTTGCAAATTCAATATAATTTTTTTCTGCATCGAGCTCTGAAAAAATATTTCAGCTTCTAGCAGTGTGTGGGACTTGTTCTATTAGTCTATCTATACAGACCTCCATCAGGTTGCAAAGTCAATATAATTTTTTTCTGCATCGAGCTCTGAAAAAATATTTTGGCTTCTAGCAGTGTGTGGGACTTGTTCTATTAGTCCATCTATACTGACCTCCATCAGGTTGCAAATTCAATTAAATTTTTTTCTGCATCGAGCTCTGAAAAAATATTTCAGCTTCTAGCAGTGTGTGGGACTTGTTCTATTAGTCCATTTATACTGACCTCCATCAGATTGCAAATTCAATATAATCTTTTTATGCATCGAGCTCTGAAAAAATATTTCAGATTCTAGCAGTGTGTGGGACTTGTTGTATTAGTCCATCCATACAGACCTCCATCAGGTTGCAAAATCAATATAATTTTTTTCTGCATCCAGCTCTGAAAAAATATTTCGGCTTCTAGCAGTGTTTGGGACTTGTTCTATTAGTCCATCCATACTGACCTCCATCAGGTTACAAATTCAATATAATTTTTTTCTGCATCGAGCTCTGAAAAAATATTTCAGCTTCTAGCTGTGTGTAGGACTTGTTATATTAATTCGTCTATACTGACCTCCATCTGGTTGCAAATTCAATATAATCTTTTTCTACATCGAGCTCTGAAAAAATATTTCAGCTTCTAGCAGTGTGTGGGACTTGTTCTATTAGTCCATCTATACTTACCTCCATCAGGTTGCAAATTCAATATAACTTTTTTCTGTATCTAGCTCTGAAAAAATATTTCGACTTATAGCAGTGTGTGGGACTTGTTCTATTAGTCCATCTATACTGACCTCCATCAGGTTGCAAATTCAATATAATTTTTTCTGCATCTTGCTCTGAAAAAATATTTCGGCTTCTAGCAGTGTGTGGGACTTGTTCTATTAGTCCATCTATACTGACCTCCATCAGGTTGCAAATTCAATATAATTTTTTTCAGCATCGAGCTCTGAAAAAATATTTCACCTTCTAGCAGTGTGTGGGACTTGTTCTATTAGTCCATCTATACTGACCTCCATCTGGTTGCAAATTCAATATAATTTTTTTCTGCATCGAGCTCTGAAAAAATATTTCAGCTTCTAGCAGTGTGTGGGACTTGTTCTATTAGTTCATCTATACTTACCTCCATCAGGTTGCAAATTCAATATAACTTTTTTCTGTATCTAGCTCTGAAAAAATATTTCGACTTATAGCAGTGTGTGGGACTTTTTCTATTAGTCCATCTATACTGACCTCCATCAGGTTGCAAATTCAATATAATTTTTTCTGCATCTTGCTCTGAAAAAATATTTCGGCTTCTAGCAGTGTGTGGGACTTGTTCTATTAGTCTATCTATACTGACCTCCATCAGGTTGCAAATTCAATATAATTTTTTTCAGCATCGAGCTCTGAAAAAATATTTCACCTTCTAGCAGTGTGTGGGACTTGTTCTATTAGTCCATCTATACTGACCTCCATCTGGTTGCAAATTCAATATAATTTTTTTCTGCATCGAGCTCTGAAAAATTTTTTCAGCTTCTAGCAGTGTGTGGTACTTGTTCTATTAGTCCATCTATACTGACCTACATCAGGTTGCAAATTCAATATAATTTTTTTCTGCATCTAGCTCTGAAAAATATTTCGGCTTCTAGCAGTGTGTGGGACTTGTTCTATTAGTCCATCCATACTGACATCCATCAGGTTGCAAATTCAATATAATTTTTTTCTGCATCGAGCTCTGAAAAAATATTTCAGATTCTAGCAGTGTGTGGGACTTGTTCTATTAGTCCATCTATACTGACCTCCATCAGGTTGCAAATTCAATATAATTTTTTTCTGCATCGAGCTCTGAAAAAATATTTCAGCTTCTAGCAGTGTGTGGGACTTGTTCTATTAGTTCACCTATACTGACCTCCATCAGGTTGCAAATTCAATATAATTTTTTTCTGCATCTAGCTCTGAAATTTTTTTTCGGCTTCTAGCAGTGTGTGAGACTTGTTCTATTAGTCCATCTATACTGACCTCCATCAGGTTGCAAATTCAATATAATTTTTTTCTGCATCGAGCTCTGAAAAAATATTTCAGCTTCTAGCAGTGTGTGGGACTTGTTCTATTAGTCTATCTATACTGACCTCCATCAGGTTGGAAAGTCAATATAATTTTTTTCTGCATCGAGCTCTGAAAAAATATTTTCGCTTCTAGCAGTGTGTGGGACTTGTTCTATTAGTCCATCTATACTGACCTCCATCAGGTTGCAAATTCAATATAATCTTTTTATGCATCGAGCTCTGAAAAAATATTTCAGATTCTAGCAGTGTGTGGGACTTGTCCTATTAGTCCATCTATACTGACCTCCATCAGGTTGCAAATTCAATATAATTTTTTTCTGCATCTAGTTCTGAAAAAATATTTCAGCTTCTAGCAGTGTGTGGGACATGTTGTATTAGTCCATCCATACAGACCTCCATCAGGTTGCAAATTCAATATAATTTATTTCTGCGTCTAGCTCTTAAAAAATATTTCGGCTTCTAGCAGTGTGTGGGACTTGTCCTATTAGTCCATCTATACTGACCTCCATCAGGTTGCAAATTCAATATAATTTTTTTCTGCATCTAGCTCTGAAAAAATATTTCGGCTTCTAGCAATGTGTGGGACTTGTTCTATTAGTCCATCCATACTGACATCCATCAGGTTGCAAATTCAATATCATTTTTTTCTGCATCGAGCTCTGAAAAAATATTTCAGCTTCTAGCAGTGTGTGGGACTTGTTCTATTAGTCCATCTATACTGACCTTCATCAGGTTGCAAATTCAATATAACTTTTTTCTGCATCTAGCTCTGAAAAAATATTTCGGCTTCTAGCAGTGTGTGGGACTTGTTCTATTAGTCCATCTATACTGACCTCCAGCAGGTTGTAAATTCAATATAATTTTTTTCTGCATCTAGCTCTAAAAAAATATTTTGGCTTCTAGCAGTGTGTGGGACTTGTTCTATTAGTCCATCTATACTGACCTCCATCAGGTTGCAAATTCAATATAATTTTTTTCTGCATCGAGCTCTGAAAAAATATTTCAGCTTCTAGCAGTGTGTGGGACTTGTTCTATTAGTCCATCTATACTGACCTCCATCAAATTGCAAATTCAATATAACTTTTTTCTGCATCTAGCTCTGAAAAAATATTTCGGCATCTAGCAGTGTGTGGGAATTGTTCTATTAGTCCATCTATACTGACTTCCATCAGGTTGCAAATTCAATATAATTTTTTTCTGCATCTACCTCTGAAAAAATATTTTGGCTTCTAGCAGAGTGTGGGACTTGTTCTTTTAGTCCATCTATACTGACCTCCATCAGGTTGCAAATTCAATATAATTTTTTTCTGCATCTAGCTTTGAAAAAATATCTCAGCTTCTAGCAGTGTGTGGGACTTGTTCTATTAGTCCATCTATACTGACCTCCATCAGGTTGCAAATTCAATATAATTTTTTTCTGCATCTAGTTCTGAAAAAATATTTTGGCTTCTAGCAGTGGGTGGGATTTGTTCTATTAGTCCATCTATACTGACCTCCATCATGTTGCAAATTCAATATAATTTTTTACTGCATCGAGCTCTGAAAAAATATTTCGGCTTCTAGCAGTGTGTGGGACTTGTTCTATTAGTCCATCTATACTGACCTCCATCAGGTTGAAAATTCAATATAATTTTTTACTGCATCGAGCTCTGAAAAAATATTTCGGCTTCTAGCAGTGTGTGGGACTTTTTCTATTAGTCCATCTATACTGACTTCCAGCAGGTTGCAAATTCAATATAATTTTTTTCTGCATCTAGCTCTAAAAAAATATTTTGGCTTCTAGCAGTGTGTGGGACTTGTTCTATTAGTCCATCTATACTGACCTCCATCAGGTTGCAAATTCAATATAATTTTTTTCTGCATCAAGCTCTGAAAAAAATATATCAGCTTCTAGCAGTGTGTGGGACTTGATCTATTAGTCCATCTATACTGACCTCCATCAGATTGCAAATTCAATATAACTTTTTTCTGCATCTAGCTCTGAAAAAATATTTCGGCATCTAGCAGTGTGTGGGAATTGTTCTATTAGTCCATTTATACTGACTTCCATCAGGTTGCAAATTCAATATCATTTTTTTCTGCATCTAGCTCTGAAAAAATATTTCGGCTTCTAGCAGAGTGTGGGACTTGTTCTATTAGTCCATATATACTGACCTCCATCAGGTTGCAAATTCAATATAATCTTTTTCAGCATTGAGCTCTGAAAAAATATTTCAGCTCCTAGTAGTGTGTGGGACTTGTTCTATTAGTCCATCTTTACAGACCTCCATCAGGTTGCAAATTCAATATATTTTGAAGCATCGAGCTCAGGAAAAATATTTCAGCTTCTAGCAGTGTGTGAGACTTGTTCTATTAGTCCATCTATACTGACCTCCATCAGGTTGCAATTTCAGTATAATTTTTTTCTGCATCTAGATCTGAAAAAATATTTCGGCTTCTAGCAGTGTGTCGGAATTGTTCTATTAGTCCATCTATGCTGACCTCCATCAGGTTGCAATTTCAATATAATTTTTTTCTGCATCTAGCTCTGAAAAACATTTTGGCTTCTAGCAGTGTGTGGGACTTGTTCTATTAGTCCATCCATACTGACCTCCATCAGGTTGCAAATTCAATATAATTTTTGTCTGCATCTAGCTCTGAAAAAATATTTCAGCTTCTAGCAGTGGGTGGGACTTGTTCTATTAGTCCATCTATATTGACCTCCATCAAGTTGCAAATTCAATATAATTTTTTTCTGCATCGAGCTCTGAAAAAATATTTCAGCTTCTAGCAGTGTGTGGGACTTGTTCTATTAGTCCATCTATGCTGACCTCCATCAGGTTGAAAATTCAATAGAATTTTTTACTGCATCGAGATCTGAAAAAATATTTCGGCTTCTAGCAGTGTGTGGGACTTGTTCTATTAGTCCATCTATACTGACCTCCAGCAGGTTGCAAATTCAATATAATTTTTTTCTGCATCGAGCTCTGAAAAAATATTTTGGCTTCTAGCAGTGTGTGGGACTTGTTCTATTAGTCCATTTATACTGTCCTCCATCAGAATGCAAATTCAATGTAATCTTTTTATGCATCGAGCTCTGAAAAAATACTTCAGATTCTAGCAGTGTGTGGGACTTGTTCTATTAGTCCATCTATACTGACCTCCATCAGGTTGCAAATTCAATATAATTTTTTCTGCATCTAGTTCTGAAAAAATATTTCACCTTCTAGCAGTGTGTGGGACTTGTTGTATTAGTCCATCCATACAGACCTCCATCAGGTTGCAAATTCAATATAATTTTTTTCTGCATCTAGCTCTGAAAAAATATTTCGGCTTCTAGCAGTGTGTGGGACTTGTTCTATTAGTCCATCCATACTGACCTCCATCAGGTTGCAAATTCAATATAATTTTTTTCTGCATCGAGCTCTGAAAAAATATTTCAGCTTCTAGCTGTGTGTAGGACTTGTTATATTAGTTCGTCTATACTGACCTCCATCTGGTTGCAAATTCAATATAATTTTTTTCTACATCGAGCTCTGAAAAAATATTTCATCTTCTAGCAGTGTGTGGGACTTGTTCTATTAGTCCATCTATACTGACCTCCATCAGGTTGCAAATTCAATATAATTTTTTTCAGCATCGAGCTCTGAAAAAATATTTCACCTTCTAGCAGTGTGTGGGACTTGTTCTATTAGTCCATCTATACTGACCTCCATCAGGTTGCAAATTCAATATAATTTTTTTCTGCATCGAGCTCTGAAAATTTTTTTCAGCTTCTAGCAGTGTGTGGTACTTGTTCTATTAGTCCATCTATACTGACCTACATCAGGTTGCAAATTCAATATAATTTTTTTCTGCATCTAGCTCTGAAAAAATATTTCGGCTTCTAGCAGTGTGTGGGACTTGTTCTATTAGTCCATCCATACTGACATCCATCAGGTTGCAAATTCAATATAATTTTTTTCTGCATCGAGCTCTGAAAAAATATTTCAGCTTCTAGCAGTGTGTGGGACTTGTTCTATTAGTCCATCTATACTGACCTCCATCAGGTTGCAAATTCAATATAATTTTTTTCTGCATCGAGCTCTGAAAAAATATTTCAGCTTCTAGCAGTTTGTGGGACTTGTTCTATTAGTACATCTATACTGACCTCCATCAGGTTGCAAATTCAATATAATTTTTTTCTGCATCTAGCTCTGAAAAAATATTTTGGCTTCTAGCAGTGTGTGGTACTTGTTCTATTAGTCCATCTATACTGACCTCCATCAGGTTGCAAATTCAATACAATTTTTTTCTGCATCTAGCTCAGAAATTTTTTTTCGGCTTCTAGCAGTGTGTGGGACTTGTTCTATTAGTCCATTTATACTGACCTCCATCAGGTTGCAAATTCAATATAATTTTTTTCTGCATCGAGCTCTGAAAAAATATTTCAGCTTCTAGCAGTGTGTGGGACTTGTTCTATTAGTCTATCTATACTGACCTCCATCAGGTTGGAAAGTCAATATAATTTTTTTCTGCATCGAGCTCTGAAAAAATATTTTCGCTTCTAGCAGTGTGTGGGACTTGTTCTATTAGTCCATTTATACTGACCTCCATCAGGTTGCAAATTCAATATAATCTTTTTATGCATCGAGCTCTGAAAAAATATTTCAGATTCTAGCAGTGTGTGGGACTTGTTCTATTAGTCCATCTATACTGACCTCCATCAGGTTGCAAATTCAATATAATTTTTTTCTGCATCTAGCTCTGAAAAAATATTTCGGCTTCTAGCAATGTGTGGGACTTGTTCTATTAGTCCATCCATACTGACATCCATCAGGTTGCACATTCAATATAATTTTTTTCTGCATCGAGCTCTGAAATAATATTTCAGCTTCTAGCAGTGTGTGGGACTTGTTCTATTAGTCCATCTATACTGACCTCCATCAGGTTGCAAATTCAATATAATTTTTTTCTGCATCGAGCTCTGAAAAAAATATTTCAGCTTCTAGCAGTGTGTGGGACTTGTTCTATTAGTCCATCTATACTGACCTCCATCAGGTTGCAAATTCAATATAATTTTTTTCTGCATCTAGCTCTGAAAAAATATTTCGGCTTCTAGCAGTGTGTGGGACTTGTTCTATTAGTCCATCTATACTGACCTCCATCAGGTTGCAAAATCAATATAATTTTTTTCTGCATCGAGCTCTGAAAAAATATTTCAGCTTCTAGCAGTGTGTGGGACTTGTTCTATTAGTCCATCTATACTGACCTCCATCAGGTTGCTAATTCAATATAACTTTTTTCTGCATCTAGCTCTGAAAAAATATTTCGGCTTCTAGCAGTGTTTGGGACTTGTTCTATTAGTCCATCTATACTGACCTCCAGCAGGTTGCAAATTCAATATAATTTTTTTCTGCATCAAGCTATAAAAAAATATTTTGGCTTCTAGCAGTGTGTGGGACTTGTTCTATTAGTCCATCTATACTGACCTCCATCAGGTTGCAAATTCAATATAATTTTTTTCTGCATCGAGCTCTGAAAAAATATTTCAGCTTCTAGCAGTGTGTGGGACTTGTTCTATTAGTCCATCTATACTGACCTCCATCAAATTGCAAATTCAATATAACTTTTTTCTGCATCTAGCTCTGAAAAAATATTTCGGCATCTAGCAGTGTGTGGGAATTGTTCTATTAGTCCATCTATACTGACTTCCATCAGGTTGCAAATTCAATATAATTTTTTTCTGCATCTAGCTCTGAAAAAATATTTTGGCTTCTAGCAGAGTGTGGGACTTGTTCTGTTAGTCCATCTATACTGACCTCCTTCAGGTTGCAAATTCAATATAATTTTTTTCTGCATCTAGCTTTGAAAAAATATTTCAGCTTCTAGCAGTGTGTGGGATTTGTTCTATTAGTCCATCTATACTGACCTCCATCAGGTTGCAAATTCAATATAATTTTTTTCTGCATCTAGCTCTGAAAAAATATTTTGGCTTCTAGCAGTGGGTGGGATTTGTTCTATTAGTCCATCTATACTGACCTCCATCATGTTGCAAATTCAATATAACTTTTTTCTGCATCTAGCTCTGAAAAAATATTTCGGCATCTAGCAGTGTGTGGGAATTGTTCTATTAGTCCATCTATACTGACTTCCTTCAGGTTGCAAATTCAATATCATTTTTTTCTGCATCTAGCTCTGAATAAATATTTCGGCTTCTAGCAGAGTGTGGGACTTGTTCTATTAGTCCATCTATACTGACCTCCATCAGGTTGCAAATTCAATATAATTTTTTTCTGCATCTAGCTCTGAAAAAATATTTCGGCTTCTAGCAGTGTGTGGGAATTGTTCTATTAGTCCATCTATACTGACCTCCATCAGGTTGCAAATTCAATATAATTTTTTTCTGCATCTAGCTCTGAAAAAATATTTCAGCTTCTAGCAGGGGGTGGGACTTGTTCTATTAGTCCATCTATACTGACCTCCATCAGGTTGCAAATTCAATATAATTTTTTTCTGCATCGAGCTCTGAAAAAATATTTCAGCTTCTAGCAGTGTGTGGGACTTGTTCTATTAGTCCATCTATGCTGACCTCCATCAGATTGAAAATTCAATATAATTTTTTACTGCATCGAGCTCTTAAAAAATATTTCGACTTCTAGCAGTGTGTGGGACTTGTTCTATTAGTCCATCTATACTGACCTCCAGCAGGTTGCAAATTCAATATAATTTTTTTCTGCATCTAGCTCTAAAAAAATATTTTGGCTTCTAGCAGTGTGTGGGACTTGTTCTATTAGTCCATCTATACTGACCTCCATCAGGTTGCAAATTCAATATAATTTTTTTCTGCATCGAGCTCTGAAAAAATATTTCATCTTCTAGCAGTGTGTGGGACTTGTTCTATTAGTCCATCTATACTGACCTTCATCAAATTGCAAATTCAATATAACTTTTTTCTGCATCTAGCTCTGAAAAAATATTTCGGCATCTAGCAGTGTGTTGGAATTGTTCTATTAGTCCATCTATACTGACTTCCATCAGGTTGCAAATTCAATATAATTTTTTTCTGCATCGAGCTCTGAAAAAATATTTCGGCTTATAGCAGAGTGTGGGACTTGTTCTATTAGTCCATCTATACTGACCTCCATCAGGTTGCTAATTCAATATAACTTTTTTCTGCATCTAGCTCTGAAAAAATATTTCGGCATCTAGCAGTGTGTTGGAATTGTTCTATTAGTCCATCTATACTGACCTCCATCAGGTTGCAAAATCAATATAAATTTTTTCTGCATCGAGCTCTGAAAAAATATTTCAGCTTCTAGCAGTGTGTGGGACTTGTTCTATTAGTCCATCTATACTGACCTCCATCAGGTTGCTAATTCAATATAACTTTTTTCTGCATCTAGCTCTGAAAAAATATTTCGGCTTCTAGCAGTGTTTGGGACTTGTTCTATTAGTCCATCTATACTGACCTCCAGCAGGTTGCAAATTCAATATAATTTTTTTCTGCATCAAGCTATAAAAAAATATTTTGGCTTCTAGCAGTGTGTGGGACTTGTTCTATTAGTCCATCTATACTGACCTCCATCAGGTTGCAAATTCAATATAATTTTTTTCTGCATCGAGCTCTGAAAAAATATTTCAGCTTCTAGCAGTGTGTGGGACTTGTTCTATTAGTCCATCTATACTGACCTCCATCAAATTGCAAATTCAATATAACTTTTTTCTGCATCTAGCTCTGAAAAAATATTTCGGCATCTAGCAGTGTGTGGGAATTGTTCTATTAGTCCATCTATACTGACTTCCATCAGGTTGCAAATTCAATATAATTTTTTTCTGCATCTAGCTCTGAAAAAATATTTTGGCTTCTAGCAGAGTGTGGGACTTGTTCTGTTAGTCCATCTATACTGACCTCCATCAGGTTGCAAATTCAATATAATTTTTTTCTGCATCTAGCTTTGAAAAAATATTTCAGCTTCTAGCAGTGTGTGGGACTTGTTCTATTAGTCCATCTATACTGACCTCCATCAGGTTGCAAATTCAATATAATTTTTTTCTGCATCTAGCTCTGAAAAAATATTTTGGCTTCTAGCAGTGGGTGGGATTTGTTCTATTAGTCCATCTATACTGACCTCCATCATGTTGCAAATTCAATATAACTTTTTTCTGCATCTAGCTCTGAAAAAATATTTCGGCATCTAGCAGTGTGTGGGAATTGTTCTATTAGTCCATCTATACTGACTTCCTTCAGGTTGCAAATTCAATATCATTTTTTTCTGCATCTAGCTCTGAATAAATATTTTGGCTTCTAGCAGAGTGTGGGACTTGTTCTATTAGTCCATCTATACTGACCTCCATCAGGTTGCAAATTCAATATAATTTTTTTCTGCATCTAGCTCTGAAAAAATATTTCGGCTTCTAGCAGTGTGTGGGAATTGTTCTATTAGTCCATCTATACTGACCTCCATCAGGTTGCAAATTCAATAAAATTTTTTTCTGCATCTAGCTCTGAAAAACATTTTGGCTTCTAGCAGTGTGTGGCACTTGTTCTATTAGTCCATCTATACTGACCTCCATCAGGTTGCAAATTCAATATAATTTTTTTCTGCATCTAGCTCTGAAAAAATATTTCAGCTTCTAGCAGGGGGTGGGACTTGTTCTATTAGTCCATCTATACTGACCTCCATCAGGTTGCAAATTCAATATAATTTTTTTCTGCATCGAGCTCTGAAAAAATATTTCAGCTTCTAGCAGTGTGTGGGACTTGTTCTATTAGTCCATCTATACTGACCTCCATCAGGTTGCAAATTCAATATAACTTTTTTCTGCATCTAGCTCTGAAAAAATATTTCGGCATCTAGCAGTGTGTGGGAATTGTTCTATTAGTCCATCTATACTGACTTCCATCAGGTTGCAAATTCAATATAATTTTTTTCTGCATCTAGCTCTGAAAAAATATTTCGGCTTCTAGCAGAGTGTAGGACTTGCTCTGTTAGTCCATCTATACTGACCTCCATCAGGTTGCAAATTCAATATAATTTTTTTCTGCATCTAGCTTTGAAAAAATATTTCAGCTTCTAGCAGTGTGTGGGACTTTTTCTATTAGTCCATCTATACTGACCTCCATCAGGTTGCAAATTCAATATAATTTTTTTCTGCATCTAGCTCTGAAAAAATATTTTGGCTTCTAGCAGTGGGTGGGATTTGTTCTATTAGTCCATCTATACTGACCTCCATCAGGTTGCAAATTCTATGTAATTTTTTTCTGCATCGAGCTCTGAAAAAATATTTCAGCTCTAGCAGTGTGTGGGACTTGTTCTATTAGTCCATCTATACTGACCTCCATCAGGTTGAAAATTCAATATAATTTTTTACTGCATCGAGCTCTGAAAAAATATTTCGGCTTCTAGCAGTGTGTGGGACTTGTTCTATTAGTCCATCTATACTGACCTCCAGCAGGTTGCAAATTCAATATAATTTTTTTCTGCATCTAGCTCTAAAAGAATATTTTGGCTTCTAGCAGTGTGTGAGACTTGTTCTATTAGTCCATCTATACTGACCTCCATCAGGTTGCAAATTCAATATAATTTTTTTCTGCATCAAGCTCTGAAAAAAATATTTCAGCTTCTAGCACTGTGTGGGACTTGTTCTATTAGTCCATCTATACTGACCTCCATCAGATTGCAAATTCAATATAACTTTTTTCTGCATCTAGCTCTGAAAAAATATTTCGGCATCTAGCAGTGTGTGGGAATTGTTCTATTAGTCCATCTATACTGACTTCCATCAGGTTGCAAATTCAATATCATTTTTTTCTGCATCTAGCTCTGAAAAAATATTTCGGCTTCTAGCAGAGTGTGGGACTTGTTCTATTAGTCCATCTATACTGACCTCCATCAGGTTGCAAATTCAATATAATCTTTTTCAGCATCGAGCTCTGAAAAAATATTTCAGCTCCTAGCAGTGTGTGGGATTTTTTCTATTAGTCCATCTTTACTGACCTCCATCAGGTTGCAAATTCAATATATTTTTCAGCATCGAGCTCTGAAAAAATATTTCAGCTTCTAGCAGTGTGTGAGACTTGTTCTATTAGTCCATCTATACTGACCTCCATCAGTTTGCAAATTCAATATAATTTTTTTCTGCATCGAGCTCTGAAAAAATATTTCAGCTTCTAGCAGTGTGGGACTTGTTCTATTCATCCATCTATACTGACCTCCATCAGGTTGCAAATTCAATATAATTTTTTTCTGCATCTAGCTCTGAAAAACATTTTGGCTTCTAGCAGTGTGTGGGACTTGTTCTATTAGTCCATCTATACTGAGCTCCATCAGGTTGCAAATTCAATATAATTTTTTTCTGCATCTAGCTCTGAAAAAATATTTTGGCTTCTAGCAGTGTGTGGACTTGTTCTATTAGTTAATCCATACTGACCTCCATCAGGTTGCAAATTGAATATAATTTTTTTCTGCATCGAGCTCTGAAAAAATATTTCAGCTTCTAGCTGTGTGTAGGACTTGTTATATTAGTCCATCTATACTGACCTCCATCAGGTTGCAAATTCAATATAATTTTTTTCAGCATCGAGCTCTGAAAATATATTTCAGCTTCTAGCAGTGTGTGGGACTTGTTCTATTAGTCCATCTCTACTGACCTCCATCAGGTTGAAAATTCAATATAATATTTTTCTGCATCGAGCTATTAAAAAATATTTCGGCTGCTAGCAGTGTGTGGGACTTGTGCTATTAGTCCATCTATACTGACCTCCGTCAGATTGCAAATTCAATATAATTTTTTTCTGTATCTAGCTCTGAAAAAATATTTTGGCTTCTAGCAGTGTGTGGGACTTGTTCTATTAGTCCATCTATACTGACCTCCATCAGGTTGCAAATTCAATATATTTTTTTTCTGCTTCGAGCTCTGAAAAAATATTTCAGCTTCTAGCAGTGTGTGGGACTTGTTCTATTAGTCCATCTATACTGACCTCCATCAGATTGCAAATTCAATATAATTTTTTTCTGCATCTAGCTCTGAAAAAATATTTTGGCTTCTAGCAGTGGGTGGGATTTGTTCTATTAGTCCATCTATACTGACCTCCATCAGGTTGCAAATTCAATATAATTTTTTTCTGCATCGAGCTCTGAAAAAATATTTCAGCTCTAGCAGTGTGTGGGACTTGTTCTATTAGTCCATCTATACTGACCTCCATCAGGTTGAAAATTCAATATAATTTTTTACTGCATCGAGCTCTGAAAAAATATTTCGGCTTCTAGCAGTGTGTGGGACTTGTTCTATTAGTCCATCTATACTGACCCCCAGCAGGTTGAAAATTCAATATAATTTTTTTCTGCATCTAGCTCTAAAAGAATATTTTGGCTTCTAGCAGTGTGTGGGACTTGTTCTATTAGTCCATCTATACTGACCTCCATCAGGTTGCAAATTCAATATAATTTTTTTCTGCATCAAGCTCTGAAAAAAATATTTCAGCTTCTAGCACTGTGTGGGACTTGTTCTATTAGTCCATCTATACTGACCTCCATCAGATTGCAAATTCAATATAACTTTTTTCTGCATCTAGCTCTGAAAAAATATTTCGGCATCTAGCAGTGTGTGGGAATTGTTCTATTAGTCCATCTATACTGACTTCCATCAGGTTGCAAATTCAATATCATTTTTTTCTGCATCTAGCTCTGAAAAAATATTTCCGCTTCTAGCAGAGTGTGGGACTTGTTCTATTAGTCCATCTATACTGACCTCCATCAGGTTGCAAATTCAATATAATCTTTTTCAGCATCTAGCTCTGAAAAAATATTTCAGCTTCTAGCAGTGTGTGGGATTTGTTCTATTAGTCCATCTATGCTGACCTCCATCAGGTTGAAAATTCAATATAATTTTTTACTGCATCGAGCTCTTAAAAAATATTTCGACTTCTAGCAGTGTGTGGGACTTGTTCTATTAGTCCATCTATACTGACCTCCATCAGGTTGCAAATTCAATATAATTTTTTTCTGCATCGAGCTCTGAAAAAATATTTCAGCTTCTAGCAGTGTGTGGGACTTGTTCTATTCGTACATCTATACTGACCTCCATCAGGTTGCAAATTCAATATAATTTTTTCTGCATCTAGCTCTGAAAAAATATTTCAGCTTCTAGCAGTGTGTGGGACTTGTTCTATTAGTCCATCTATACTGACCTCCATCAGGTTGCAAATTCAATATAATTTTTTTCTGCATCTAGCGCTGAAAAAATATTTCAGCTTCTAGCAGTGTGTGGAACTTGTTCTATTAGTCCATCTATACTGACCTTCATCAGGTTGCAAATTCAATATAATTTTTTTCTGCATCGAGCTCTGAAAAAATATTTCAGCTTCTATCAGTGTGTGGGACTTGTTCTATTAGTCCATCTATACTGGCCTCCATCAGGTTGAAAATTCAATATAATATTTTTCTGCATCGAGCTCTTAAAAAATATTTTGGCTGCTAGCAGTGTGTGGGACTTGTTCTATTAGTCCATCTATACTGACCTCCATCAGGTTGCAAATTCAATATAATTTTTTTCTGCATCTAGCTCTGAAAAAATATTTTGGCTTCTTGCAGTGGGTGGGATTTGTTCTATTAGTCCATCTATACTGACCTCCATCATGTTGCAAATTCAATATAATTTTTTTCTGCATCGAGCTCTGAAAAAATATTTCAGCTTCTAGCAGTGTGTGGGACTTGTTCTATTAGTCCATCTATACTGACCTCCATCAGGTTGAAAATTCAATATAATTTTTTTCAGCATCGAGCTCTGAAAAAATATTTCAGCTTCTAGCAGTGTGCTGGAGTTATTCTATTAGTCCATCTATACTGACATCCATCAGATTGCAAATTCAATATAATTTTTTTCAGCATCGAGCTCTGAAAAAATATTTCAGCTTCTAGCAGTGTGTGGGACTTGTTCTATTAGTCCATATATACTGACCTCCATCAGGTTGCAAATTCAATATAATTTTAATCTGCATCGAGCTCTGAAAAAATATTTCAGCTTCTAGCAGTGTGTGGGACTTTTTCTATTCGTACATCTATACTGACCTCCATCAGGTTGCAAATTCAATATAATTTTTTCTGCATCTAGCTCTGAAAAAATATTTCGGCTTCTAGCAGTGTGTGGGACTTGTTCTATAAGTCCATCTATACTGACCTCCATCAGGTTGCAAATTCAATATAATTTTTTTCTGCATCTAGCTCTGAAAAAATATTTCAGCTTCTAGCAGTGTGTGGGACTTGTTCTATTAGTCCATCTATACTGACCTTCATCAGGTTGCAAATTCAATATAATCTTTTTCAGCATCGAGCTCTGAAAAAATAATTCAGCTCCTAGCAGTGTGTGGGACTTGTTCTATTTGTCCATCTTTACTGACCTCCATCAGGTTGCAAATTCAATATATTTTTCAGCATCGAGCTCTGAAAAAATATTTCAGCTTCTAGCAGTGTGTGAGACTTGTTCTATTAGTCCATCTATACTGACCTCCATCAGGTTGCAAATTCAATATAATTTTTTTCTGCATCTAGCTCTGAAAAAATATTTCGGCTTCTAGCAGTGTGTGGGAATTGTTCTATTAGTCCATCTATACTGACCTCCATCAGGTTGCAAATTTAATAAAAAAAATTTCTGCATCTAGCTCTGAAAAACCTTTTGGCTTCTAGCAGTGTGTGGGACTTGTTCTATTAGTCCATCTATACTGACATCCATCAGGTTGCAAATTCAATATAATTTTTTTCTGCATCGAGCTCTGAAAAAATATTTCGGCTTTTAGCAGTGTGTGGGAATTGTTCTATTAGTCCATTTATACTGACCTCCATCAGGTTGCAAATTCAATATCATTTTTTTCTGCATCTAGCTCTGAAAAAATATTTCGGCTTCTAGCAGAGTGTGAGACTTGTTCTATTAGTCCATGTATACTGACCTCCATCAGGTTGCAAATTCAATATAATCTTTTTTAGCATCGAGCTCTGAAAAAATATTTCAGCTCCTAGCAGTGTGTGGGACTTGTTCTATTAGTCCATCTTTACTGACCTCCATCAGGTTGCAAATTCAATATATTTTTCAGCATCGAGCTCTGAAAAAATATTTCAGCTTCTAGCAGTGTGTGAGACTTGTTCTATTAGTCCATCTATACTGACCTCCATCAGGTTGCAAATTCAATATAATTTTTTTCTGCATCTAGCTCTGAAAAAATATTTCGGCTTCTAGCAGTGTGTGGGAATTGTTCTATTAGTCCATCTATACTGACCTCCATCAGGTTGCAAATTTAATATAATTTTTTTCTGCATCTAGCTCTGAAAAACCTTTTGGCTTCTAGCAGTGTGTGGGACTTGTTCTATTAGTCCATCTATACTGACCTCCATCAGGTTGCAAATTCTATGTAATTTTTTTCTGCATCGAGCTCTGAAAAAATATTTCAGCTCTAGCAGTGTGTGGGACTTGTTCTATTAGTCCATCTATACTGACCTCCATCAGGTTGAAAATTCAATATAATTTTTTACTGCATCGAGCTCTGAAAAAATATTTCGGCTTCTAGCAGTGTGTGGGACTTGTTCTATTAGTCCATCTATACTGACCTCCAGCAGGTTGCAAATTCAATATAATTTTTTTCTGCATCTAGCTCTAAAAGAATATTTTGGCTTCTAGCAGTGTGTGAGACTTGTTCTATTAGTCCATCTATACTGACCTCCATCAGGTTGCAAATTCAATATAATTTTTTTCTGCATCAAGCTCTGAAAAAAATATTTCAGCTTCTAGCACTGTGTGGGACTTGTTCTATTAGTCCATCTATACTGACCTCCATCAGATTGCAAATTCAATATAACTTTTTTCTGCATCTAGCTCTGAAAAAATATTTCGGCATCTAGCAGTGTGTGGGAATTGTTCTATTAGTCCATCTATACTGACTTCCATCAGGTTGCAAATTCAATATCATTTTTTTCTGCATCTAGCTCTGAAAAAATATTTCGGCTTCTAGCAGAGTGTGGGACTTGTTCTATTAGTCCATCTATACTGACCTCCATCAGGTTGCAAATTCAATATAATCTTTTTCAGCATCGAGCTCTGAAAAAATATTTCAGCTCCTAGCAGTGTGTGGGATTTTTTCTATTAGTCCATCTTTACTGACCTCCATCAGGTTGCAAATTCAATATATTTTTCAGCATCGAGCTCTGAAAAAATATTTCAGCTTCTAGCAGTGTGTGAGACTTGTTCTATTAGTCCATCTATACTGACCTCCATCAGTTTGCAAATTCAATATAATTTTTTTCTGCATCGAGCTCTGAAAAAATATTTCAGCTTCTAGCAGTGTGGGACTTGTTCTATTCATCCATCTATACTGACCTCCATCAGGTTGCAAATTCAATATAATTTTTTTCTGCATCTAGCTCTGAAAAACATTTTGGCTTCTAGCAGTGTGTGGGACTTGTTCTATTAGTCCATCTATACTGAGCTCCATCAGGTTGCAAATTCAATATAATTTTTTTCTGCATCTAGCTCTGAAAAAATATTTTGGCTTCTAGCAGTGTGTGGACTTGTTCTATTAGTTAATCCATACTGACCTCCATCAGGTTGCAAATTGAATATAATTTTTTTCTGCATCGAGCTCTGAAAAAATATTTCAGCTTCTAGCTGTGTGTAGGACTTGTTATATTAGTCCATCTATACTGACCTCCATCAGGTTGCAAATTCAATATAATTTTTTTCAGCATCGAGCTCTGAAAATATATTTCAGCTTCTAGCAGTGTGTGGGACTTGTTCTATTAGTCCATCTCTACTGACCTCCATCAGGTTGAAAATTCAATATAATATTTTTCTGCATCGAGCTATTAAAAAATATTTCGGCTGCTAGCAGTGTGTGGGACTTGTGCTATTAGTCCATCTATACTGACCTCCGTCAGATTGCAAATTCAATATAATTTTTTTCTGTATCTAGCTCTGAAAAAATATTTTGGCTTCTAGCAGTGTGTGGGACTTGTTCTATTAGTCCATCTATACTGACCTCCATCAGGTTGCAAATTCAATATATTTTTTTTCTGCTTCGAGCTCTGAAAAAATATTTCAGCTTCTAGCAGTGTGTGGGACTTGTTCTATTAGTCCATCTATACTGACCTCCATCAGATTGCAAATTCAATATAATTTTTTTCTGCATCTAGCTCTGAAAAAATATTTTGGCTTCTAGCAGTGGGTGGGATTTGTTCTATTAGTCCATCTATACTGACCTCCATCAGGTTGCAAATTCAATATAATTTTTTTCTGCATCGAGCTCTGAAAAAATATTTCAGCTCTAGCAGTGTGTGGGACTTGTTCTATTAGTCCATCTATACTGACCTCCATCAGGTTGAAAATTCAATATAATTTTTTACTGCATCGAGCTCTGAAAAAATATTTCGGCTTCTAGCAGTGTGTGGGACTTGTTCTATTAGTCCATCTATACTGACCCCCAGCAGGTTGAAAATTCAATATAATTTTTTTCTGCATCTAGCTCTAAAAGAATATTTTGGCTTCTAGCAGTGTGTGGGACTTGTTCTATTAGTCCATCTATACTGACCTCCATCAGGTTGCAAATTCAATATAATTTTTTTCTGCATCAAGCTCTGAAAAAAATATTTCAGCTTCTAGCACTGTGTGGGACTTGTTCTATTAGTCCATCTATACTGACCTCCATCAGATTGCAAATTCAATATAACTTTTTTCTGCATCTAGCTCTGAAAAAATATTTCGGCATCTAGCAGTGTGTGGGAATTGTTCTATTAGTCCATCTATACTGACTTCCATCAGGTTGCAAATTCAATATCATTTTTTTCTGCATCTAGCTCTGAAAAAATATTTCCGCTTCTAGCAGAGTGTGGGACTTGTTCTATTAGTCCATCTATACTGACCTCCATCAGGTTGCAAATTCAATATAATCTTTTTCAGCATCTAGCTCTGAAAAAATATTTCAGCTTCTAGCAGTGTGTGGGATTTGTTCTATTAGTCCATCTATGCTGACCTCCATCAGGTTGAAAATTCAATATAATTTTTTACTGCATCGAGCTCTTAAAAAATATTTCGACTTCTAGCAGTGTGTGGGACTTGTTCTATTAGTCCATCTATACTGACCTCCATCAGGTTGCAAATTCAATATAATTTTTTTCTGCATCGAGCTCTGAAAAAATATTTCAGCTTCTAGCAGTGTGTGGGACTTGTTCTATTCGTACATCTATACTGACCTCCATCAGGTTGCAAATTCAATATAATTTTTTCTGCATCTAGCTCTGAAAAAATATTTCAGCTTCTAGCAGTGTGTGGGACTTGTTCTATTAGTCCATCTATACTGACCTCCATCAGGTTGCAAATTCAATATAATTTTTTTCTGCATCTAGCGCTGAAAAAATATTTCAGCTTCTAGCAGTGTGTGGAACTTGTTCTATTAGTCCATCTATACTGACCTTCATCAGGTTGCAAATTCAATATAATTTTTTTCTGCATCGAGCTCTGAAAAAATATTTCAGCTTCTATCAGTGTGTGGGACTTGTTCTATTAGTCCATCTATACTGGCCTCCATCAGGTTGAAAATTCAATATAATATTTTTCTGCATCGAGCTCTTAAAAAATATTTTGGCTGCTAGCAGTGTGTGGGACTTGTTCTATTAGTCCATCTATACTGACCTCCATCAGGTTGCAAATTCAATATAATTTTTTTCTGCATCTAGCTCTGAAAAAATATTTTGGCTTCTTGCAGTGGGTGGGATTTGTTCTATTAGTCCATCTATACTGACCTCCATCATGTTGCAAATTCAATATAATTTTTTTCTGCATCGAGCTCTGAAAAAATATTTCAGCTTCTAGCAGTGTGTGGGACTTGTTCTATTAGTCCATCTATACTGACCTCCATCAGGTTGAAAATTCAATATAATTTTTTTCAGCATCGAGCTCTGAAAAAATATTTCAGCTTCTAGCAGTGTGCTGGAGTTATTCTATTAGTCCATCTATACTGACATCCATCAGATTGCAAATTCAATATAATTTTTTTCAGCATCGAGCTCTGAAAAAATATTTCAGCTTCTAGCAGTGTGTGGGACTTGTTCTATTAGTCCATATATACTGACCTCCATCAGGTTGCAAATTCAATATAATTTTAATCTGCATCGAGCTCTGAAAAAATATTTCAGCTTCTAGCAGTGTGTGGGACTTTTTCTATTCGTACATCTATACTGACCTCCATCAGGTTGCAAATTCAATATAATTTTTTCTGCATCTAGCTCTGAAAAAATATTTCGGCTTCTAGCAGTGTGTGGGACTTGTTCTATAAGTCCATCTATACTGACCTCCATCAGGTTGCAAATTCAATATAATTTTTTTCTGCATCTAGCTCTGAAAAAATATTTCAGCTTCTAGCAGTGTGTGGGACTTGTTCTATTAGTCCATCTATACTGACCTTCATCAGGTTGCAAATTCAATATAATCTTTTTCAGCATCGAGCTCTGAAAAAATAATTCAGCTCCTAGCAGTGTGTGGGACTTGTTCTATTTGTCCATCTTTACTGACCTCCATCAGGTTGCAAATTCAATATATTTTTCAGCATCGAGCTCTGAAAAAATATTTCAGCTTCTAGCAGTGTGTGAGACTTGTTCTATTAGTCCATCTATACTGACCTCCATCAGGTTGCAAATTCAATATAATTTTTTTCTGCATCTAGCTCTGAAAAAATATTTCGGCTTCTAGCAGTGTGTGGGAATTGTTCTATTAGTCCATCTATACTGACCTCCATCAGGTTGCAAATTTAATAAAAAAAATTTCTGCATCTAGCTCTGAAAAACCTTTTGGCTTCTAGCAGTGTGTGGGACTTGTTCTATTAGTCCATCTATACTGACATCCATCAGGTTGCAAATTCAATATAATTTTTTTCTGCATCGAGCTCTGAAAAAATATTTCGGCTTTTAGCAGTGTGTGGGAATTGTTCTATTAGTCCATTTATACTGACCTCCATCAGGTTGCAAATTCAATATCATTTTTTTCTGCATCTAGCTCTGAAAAAATATTTCGGCTTCTAGCAGAGTGTGAGACTTGTTCTATTAGTCCATGTATACTGACCTCCATCAGGTTGCAAATTCAATATAATCTTTTTTAGCATCGAGCTCTGAAAAAATATTTCAGCTCCTAGCAGTGTGTGGGACTTGTTCTATTAGTCCATCTTTACTGACCTCCATCAGGTTGCAAATTCAATATATTTTTCAGCATCGAGCTCTGAAAAAATATTTCAGCTTCTAGCAGTGTGTGAGACTTGTTCTATTAGTCCATCTATACTGACCTCCATCAGGTTGCAAATTCAATATAATTTTTTTCTGCATCTAGCTCTGAAAAAATATTTCGGCTTCTAGCAGTGTGTGGGAATTGTTCTATTAGTCCATCTATACTGACCTCCATCAGGTTGCAAATTTAATATAATTTTTTTCTGCATCTAGCTCTGAAAAACCTTTTGGCTTCTAGCAGTGTGTGGGACTTGTTCTATTAGTCCATCTATACTGACCTCCATCAAATTGCAAATTCAATATAACTTTTTTCTGCATCTAGCTCTGAAAAAATATTTCGGCATCTAGCAGTGTGTGGGAATAGTTCTATTAGTCCATCTATACTGACTTCCATCAGGTTGGAAATTCAATATAATTTTTTTCTGCATCTAGCTCTGAAAAAATATTTCGGCTTCTAGCAGAGTGTGGGACTTGCTCTGTTAGTCCATCTATACTGACCTCCATCAAGTTACAAATTCAATATAATTTTTTTCTGCATCTAGCTTTGAAAAAAGATTTCAGCTTCTAGCAGTGTGTGGGACTTGTTCTATTAGTCCATCTATACTGACCTCCATCAGGTTGCAAATTCAATATAATTTTTTTCTGCATCTAGCTCTGAAAAAATATTTCGTCATCTAGCAGTGTGTGGGAATTGTTCTATTAGCCCATCTATACTGACTTCCATCAGGTTGCAAATTCAATATCATTTTTTTCTGCATCGAGCTCTGAAAAAATATTTTGGCTTCTAGCAGTGTGTGGGACTTGTTCTATTAGTCCATCTATACTGACCTCCATCAGATTGCAAATTCAATATAATCTTTTTCAGCATCGAGCTCTGAAAAAATATTTCGGCTCCTAGCAGTGTGTGGGACTTGTTCTATTAGTCCATCTTTACTGACCTCCATCAGGTTGGAAATTCAATATATTTTTCAGCATCGAGCTCTGAAAAAATATTTCAGCTTCTAGCAGTGTGTGAGACTTGTTCTATTAGTCCATCTATACTGACCTCCATCAGTTTGCAAATTCAATATAATTTTTTTCTGCATCGAGCTCTGAAAAAATATTTCAGCTTCTAGCAGTGTGGGACTTGTTCTATTCATCCATCTATACTGACCTCCATCAGGTTGCAAATTCAATATAATTTTTTTCTGCATCTAGCTCTGAAAAACATTTTGGCTTTTAGCAGTGTGTGGGACTTGTTCTATTAGTCCATCTATACTGACCTCCATCAGGTTGCAAATTCAATATAATTTTTTTCTGCATCTAGCTCTGAAAAAATATTTCGGCTTCTAGCAGTGTGTGGGACTTGTTCTATTAGTTCATCCATACTGACCTCCATCAGGTTGCAAATTCAATATAATTTTTTTCTGCATCGAGCTCTGAAAAAATATTTCAGCTTCTAGCTGTGTGTAGGACTTGTTATATTAGTCCATCTATACTGACCTCCATCAGGTTGCAAATTCAGTATAATTTTTTTCAGCATCGAGCTCTGAAAAAATATTTCAGCTTCTAGCAGTGTGTGAGACTTGTTCTATTAGTTCTTCTATACTGACCTCCATCAGGTTGCAAATTCAATATAATTTTTTTCTGCATCTAGCTCTGAAAAAATATTTCAGCTTCTAGCAGTGTGTGGGACTTGTTCTATTAGTCCATCTATACTGACCTTCATCAGGTTGCAAATTCAATATAATCTTTTTCAGCATCGAGCTCTGAAAAAATATTTCAGCTCCTAGCAGTGTGTGGGACTTGTTCTATTTGTCCATCTTTACTGACCTCCATCAGGTTGCAAATTCAATATATTTTTCAGCATCGAGCTCTGAAAAAATATTTCAGCTTCTAGCAGTGTGTGAGACTTGTTCTATTTGTCCATCTATACTGACCTCCATCAGGTTGCAAATTCAATATAATTTTTTTCTGCATCTAGCTCTGAGAAACCTTTTGGCTTCTAGCAGTGTGTGGGACTTGTTCTATTAGTCCATCTATACTGACCTCCATCAGGTTGCAAATTCAATATAATTTTTTTCTGCATCGAGCTCTGAAAAAATATTTCGGCTTCTAGCAGTGTGTGGGAATTGTTCTATTAGTCCATTTATACTGACTTCCATCAGGTTGCAAATTCAATATCATTTTTTTCTGCATCTAGCTCTGAAAAAATATTTCGGCTTCTAGCAGAGTGTGAGACTTGTTCTATTAGTCCATCTATACTGACCTCCATCAGGTTGCAAATTCAATATAATCTTTTTCAGCATCGAGCTCTGAAAAAATATTTCAGCTCCTAGCAGTGTGTAGGACTTGTTATATTAGTCCATCTATACTGACCTCCATCAGGTTGCAAATTCAGTATAATTTTTTTCAGCATCGAGCTCTGAAAAAATATTTCAGCTTCTAGCAGTGTGTGAGACTTGTTCTATTAGTTCTTCTATACTGACCTCCATCAGGTTGCAAATTCAATATAATTTTTTTCTGCATCTAGCTCTGAAAAAATATTTCTGCTTCTAGCAGTGTGTGGGAATTGTTCTATTAGTCCATCTATACTGACCTCCATCAGGTTGCAAATTCAATATAATTTTTTTCTGCATCTAGCTCTGAAAAACATTTTGGCTTCTAGCAGTGTGTGGGACTTGTTCTATTAGTCCATCTATACTGACCTCCATCAGGTTGCAAATTCAATATAATTTTTTTCTGCATCTAGCTCTGAAAAAATATTTCAGCTTCTAGCAGTGGGTGGGACTTGTTCTATTAGTCCATCTATACTGACCTCCATCAGGTTGCAAATTCAATATAATTTTTTTCTGCATCGAGCTCTGAAAAAATATTTCAGCTTCTAGCAGTGTGTGAGACTTGTTCTATTAGTCCATCTATGCTGACCTCCATCAGGCTGAAAATTCAATATAATTTTTTACTGCATCGAGCTCTGAAAAAATGTTTCGGCTTCTAGCAGTGTGTGGGACTTGTTCTATTAGTCCATCTATACTGACCTCCAGCAGGTTGCAAATTCAATATAATTTTTTTCTGCATCTAGCTCTAAAAAAATATTTTGGCTTCTAGCAGTGTGTGGGACTTGTTCTATTAGTCCATCTATACTGACCTCCATCAGGTTGCAAATTCAATATATTTTTCAGCATCGAGCTCTGAAAAAATATTTCAGCTTCTAGCAGTGTGTGAGACTTGTTCTATTAGTCCATCTATACTGACCTCCATCAGTTTGCAAATTCAATATAATTTTTTTCTGCATCGAGCTCTGAAAAAATATTTCAGCTTCTAGCAGTGTGGGACTTGTTCTATTCATCCATCTATACTGACCTCCATCAGGTTGCAAATTCAATATAATTTTTTTCTGCATCTAGCTCTGAAAAACATTTTGGCTTTTAGCAGTGTGTGGGACTTGTTCTATTAGTCCATCTATACTGACCTCCATCAGGTTGCAAATTCAATATAATTTTTTTCTGCATCTAGCTCTGAAAAAATATTTCGGCTTCTAGCAGTGTGTGGGACTTGTTCTATTAGTTCATCCATACTGACCTCCATCAGGTTGCAAATTCAATATAATTTTTTTCTGCATCGAGCTCTGAAAAAATATTTCAGCTTCTAGCTGTGTGTAGGACTTGTTATATTAGTCCATCTATACTGACCTCCATCAGGTTGCAAATTCAGTATAATTTTTTTCAGCATCGAGCTCTGAAAAAATATTTCAGCTTCTAGCAGTGTGTGAGACTTGTTCTATTAGTTCTTCTATACTGACCTCCATCAGGTTGCAAATTCAATATAATTTTTTTCTGCATCTAGCTCTGAAAAAATATTTCAGCTTCTAGCAGTGTGTGGGACTTGTTCTATTAGTCCATCTATACTGACCTTCATCAGGTTGCAAATTCAATATAATCTTTTTCAGCATCGAGCTCTGAAAAAATATTTCAGCTCCTAGCAGTGTGTGGGACTTGTTCTATTTGTCCATCTTTACTGACCTCCATCAGGTTGCAAATTCAATATATTTTTCAGCATCGAGCTCTGAAAAAATATTTCAGCTTCTAGCAGTGTGTGAGACTTGTTCTATTAGTCCATCTATACTGACCTCCATCAGGTTGAAATTCAATATAATTTTTTTCTGCATCTAGCTCTGAGAAACCTTTTGGCTTCTAGCAGTGTGTGGGACTTGTTCTATTAGTCCATCTATACTGACCTCCATCAGGTTGCAAATTCAATATAATTTTTTTCTGCATCGAGCTCTGAAAAAATATTTCGGCTTCTAGCAGTGTGTGGGAATTGTTCTATTAGTCCATTTATACTGACTTCCATCAGGTTGCAAATTCAATATCATTTTTTTCTGCATCTAGCTCTGAAAAAATATTTCGGCTTCTAGCAGAGTGTGAGACTTGTTCTATTAGTCCATCTATACTGACCTCCATCAGGTTGCAAATTCAATATAATCTTTTTCAGCATCGAGCTCTGAAAAAATATTTCAGCTCCTAGCAGTGTGTAGGACTTGTTATATTAGTCCATCTATACTGACCTCCATCAGGTTGCAAATTCAGTATAATTTTTTTCAGCATCGAGCTCTGAAAAAATATTTCAGCTTCTAGCAGTGTGTGAGACTTGTTCTATTAGTTCTTCTATACTGACCTCCATCAGGTTGCAAATTCAATATAATTTTTTTCTGCATCTAGCTCTGAAAAAATATTTCTGCTTCTAGCAGTGTGTGGGAATTGTTCTATTAGTCCATCTATACTGACCTCCATCAGGTTGCAAATTCAATATAATTTTTTTCTGCATCTAGCTCTGAAAAACATTTTGGCTTCTAGCAGTGTGTGGGACTTGTTCTATTAGTCCATCTATACTGACCTCCATCAGGTTGCAAATTCAATATAATTTTTTTCTGCATCTAGCTCTGAAAAAATATTTCAGCTTCTAGCAGTGGGTGGGACTTGTTCTATTAGTCCATCTATACTGACCTCCATCAGGTTGCAAATTCAATATAATTTTTTTCTGCATCGAGCTCTGAAAAAATATTTCAGCTTCTAGCAGTGTGTGAGACTTGTTCTATTAGTCCATCTATGCTGACCTCCATCAGGCTGAAAATTCAATATAATTTTTTACTGCATCGAGCTCTGAAAAAATATTTCGGCTTCTAGCAGTGTGTGGGACTTGTTCTATTAGTCCATCTATACTGACCTCCAGCAGGTTGCAAATTCAATATAATTTTTTTCTGCATCTAGCTCTAAAAAAATATTTTGGCTTCTAGCAGTGTGTGGGACTTGTTCTATTAGTCCATCTATACTGACCTCCATCAGGTTGCAAATTCAATATATTTTTCAGCATCGAGCTCTGAAAAAATATTTCAGCTTCTAGCAGTGTGTGAGACTTGTTCTATTAGTCCATCTATACTGACCTCCATCAGTTTGCAAATTCAATATAATTTTTTTCTGCATCGAGCTCTGAAAAAATATTTCAGCTTCTAGCAGTGTGGGACTTGTTCTATTCATCCATCTATACTGACCTCCATCAGGTTGCAAATTCAATATAATTTTTTTCTGCATCTAGCTCTGAAAAACATTTTGGCTTTTAGCAGTGTGTGGGACTTGTTCTATTAGTCCATCTATACTGACCTCCATCAGGTTGCAAATTCAATATAATTTTTTTCTGCATCTAGCTCTGAAAAAATATTTCGGCTTCTAGCAGTGTGTGGGACTTGTTCTATTAGTTCATCCATACTGACCTCCATCAGGTTGCAAATTCAATATAATTTTTTTCTGCATCGAGCTCTGAAAAAATATTTCAGCTTCTAGCTGTGTGTAGGACTTGTTATATTAGTCCATCTATACTGACCTCCATCAGGTTGCAAATTCAGTATAATTTTTTTCAGCATCGAGCTCTGAAAAAATATTTCAGCTTCTAGCAGTGTGTGAGACTTGTTCTATTAGTTCTTCTATACTGACCTCCATCAGGTTGCAAATTCAATATAATTTTTTTCTGCATCTAGCTCTGAAAAAATATTTCAGCTTCTAGCAGTGTGTGGGACTTGTTCTATTAGTCCATCTATACTGACCTTCATCAGGTTGCAAATTCAATATAATCTTTTTCAGCATCGAGCTCTGAAAAAATATTTCAGCTCCTAGCAGTGTGTGGGACTTGTTCTATTTGTCCATCTTTACTGACCTCCATCAGGTTGCAAATTCAATATATTTTTCAGCATCGAGCTCTGAAAAAATATTTCAGCTTCTAGCAGTGTGTGAGACTTGTTCTATTAGTCCATCTATACTGACCTCCATCAGGTTGAAATTCAATATAATTTTTTTCTGCATCTAGCTCTGAGAAACCTTTTGGCTTCTAGCAGTGTGTGGGACTTGTTCTATTAGTCCATCTATACTGACCTCCATCAGGTTGCAAATTCAATATAATTTTTTTCTGCATCGAGCTCTGAAAAAATATTTCGGCTTCTAGCAGTGTGTGGGAATTGTTCTATTAGTCCATTTATACTGACTTCCATCAGGTTGCAAATTCAATATCATTTTTTTCTGCATCTAGCTCTGAAAAAATATTTCGGCTTCTAGCAGAGTGTGAGACTTGTTCTATTAGTCCATCTATACTGACCTCCATCAGGTTGCAAATTCAATATAATCTTTTTCAGCATCGAGCTCTGAAAAAATATTTCAGCTCCTAGCAGTGTGTAGGACTTGTTATATTAGTCCATCTATACTGACCTCCATCAGGTTGCAAATTCAGTATAATTTTTTTCAGCATCGAGCTCTGAAAAAATATTTCAGCTTCTAGCAGTGTGTGAGACTTGTTCTATTAGTTCTTCTATACTGACCTCCATCAGGTTGCAAATTCAATATAATTTTTTTCTGCATCTAGCTCTGAAAAAATATTTCTGCTTCTAGCAGTGTGTGGGAATTGTTCTATTAGTCCATCTATACTGACCTCCATCAGGTTGCAAATTCAATATAATTTTTTTCTGCATCTAGCTCTGAAAAACATTTTGGCTTCTAGCAGTGTGTGGGACTTGTTCTATTAGTCCATCTATACTGACCTCCATCAGGTTGCAAATTCAATATAATTTTTTTCTGCATCTAGCTCTGAAAAAATATTTCAGCTTCTAGCAGTGGGTGGGACTTGTTCTATTAGTCCATCTATACTGACCTCCATCAGATTGCAAATTCAATATAATTTTTTTCTGCATCGAGCTCTGAAAAAATATTTCAGCTTCTAGCAGTGTGTGAGACTTGTTCTATTAGTCCATCTATGCTGACCTCCATCAGGCTGAAAATTCAATATAATTTTTTACTGCATCGAGCTCTGAAAAAATATTTCGGCTTCTAGCAGTGTGTGGGACTTGTTCTATTAGTCCATCTATACTGACCTCCAGCAGGTTGCAAATTCAATATAATTTTTTTCTGCATCTAGCTCTAAAAAAATATTTTGGCTTCTAGCAGTGTGTGGGACTTGTTCTATTAGTCCATCTATACTGACCTCCATCAGGTTGCAAATTCAATATATTTTTCAGCATCGAGCTCTGAAAAAATATTTCAGCTTCTAGCAGTGTGTGAGACTTGTTCTACTAGTCCATCCATACTGACCTCCATCAGTTTGCAAATTCAATATAATTTTTTTCTGCATCGAGCTCTGAAAAAATATTTCAGCTTCTAGCAGTGTGGGACTTGTTCTATTCATCCATCTATACTGACCTCCATCAGGTTGCAAATTCAATATAATTTTTTTCTGCATCTAGCTCTGAAAAACATTTTGGCTTCTAGCAGTGTGTGGGACTTGTTCTATTAGTCCATCTATACTGACCTCCATCAGGTTGCAAATTCAATATAATTTTTTTCTGCATCTAACTCTGAAAAAATATTTCGGCTTCTAGCAGTGTGTGGGATTTGTTCTATTAGTTCATCCATACTGACCTCCATCAGGTTGCAAATTCAATATAATTTTTTTCTGCATCGAGCTCTGAAAAAATATTTCATCTTCTAGCTGTGTGTAGGACTTGTTATATTAGTCCATCTATACTGACCTCCATCAGGTTGCAAATTCAATATAATTTTTTTCAGCATCGAGCTCTGAAAAAATATTTCAGCTTCTAGCAGTGTGTGGGACTTGTTCTATTAGTCCATCTATACTGACCTCCATCAAGTTGAAAATTCAATATAATAGTTTTCTGCATCTAGCTCTTAAAAAATATTTCAGCTGCTAGCAGTGGGTGGGACTTGTTCTATTAGTCCATCTATACTGACCTCCATCAGGTTGCAAATTCAATATAATTTTTTTCTGTATCTAGCTCTGAAAAAATATTTCGGCTTCTAGCAGTGTGTGGGAATTGTTCTATTAGTCCATTTATACTGACTTCCATCAGGTTGCAAATTCAATATCATTTTTTTCTGCATCTAGCTCTGAAAAAATATTTCGGCTTCTAGCAGAGTGTGAGACTTGTTCTATTAGTCCATCTATACTGACCTCCATCAGGTTGCAAATTCAATATAATCTTTTTCAGCATCGAGCTCTGAAAAAATATTTCAGCTCCTAGCAGTGTGTAGGACTTGTTATATTAGTCCATCTATACTGACCTCCATCAGGTTGCAAATTCAGTATAATTTTTTTCAGCATCGAGCTCTGAAAAAATATTTCAGCTTCTAGCAGTGTGTGAGACTTGTTCTATTAGTTCTTCTATACTGACCTCCATCAGGTTGCAAATTCAATATAATTTTTTTCTGCATCTAGCTCTGAAAAAATATTTCTGCTTCTAGCAGTGTGTGGGAATTGTTCTATTAGTCCATCTATACTGACCTCCATCAGGTTGCAAATTCAATATAATTTTTTACTGCATCTAGCTCTGAAAAACATTTTGGCTTCTAGCAGTGTGTGGGACTTGTTCTATTAGTCCATCTATACTGACCTCCATCAGGTTGCAAATTCAATATAATTTTTTTCTGCATCTAGCTCTGAAAAAATATTTCAGCTTCTAGCAGTGGGTGGGACTTGTTCTATTAGTCCATCTATACTGACCTCCATCAGGTTGCAAATTCAATATAATTTTTTTCTGCATCGAGCTCTGAAAAAATATTTCAGCTTCTAGCAGTGTGTGAGACTTGTTCTATTAGTCCATCTATGCTGACCTCCATCAGGCTGAAAATTCAATATAATTTTTTACTGCATCGAGCTCTGAAAAAATATTTCGGCTTCTAGCAGTGTGTGGGACTTGTTCTATTAGTCCATCTATACTGACCTCCAGCAGGTTGCAAATTCAATATAATTTTTTTCTGCATCTAGCTCTAAAAAAATATTTTGGCTTCTAGCAGTGTGTGGGACTTGTTCTATTAGTCCATCTATACTGACCTCCATCAGGTTGCAAATTCAATATATTTTTCAGCATCGAGCTCTGAAAAAATATTTCAGCTTCTAGCAGTGTGTGAGACTTGTTCTACTAGTCCATCCATACTGACCTCCATCAGTTTGCAAATTCAATATAATTTTTTTCTGCATCGAGCTCTGAAAAAATATTTCAGCTTCTAGCAGTGTGGGACTTGTTCTATTCATCCATCTATACTGACCTCCATCAGGTTGCAAATTCAATATAATTTTTTTCTGCATCTAGCTCTGAAAAACATTTTGGCTTCTAGCAGTGTGTGGGACTTGTTCTATTAGTCCATCTATACTGACCTCCATCAGGTTGCAAATTCAATATAATTTTTTTCTGCATCTAGCTCTGAAAAAATATTTCGGCTTCTAGCAGTGTGTGGGATTTGTTATATTAGTCCATCTATACTGACCTCCATCAGGTTGCAAATTCAATATAATTTTTTTCAGCATCGAGCTCTGAAAAAATATTTCAGCTTCTAGCAGTGTGTGGGACTTGTTCTATTAGTCCATCTATACTGACCTCCATCAAGTTGAAAATTCAATATAATAGTTTTCTGCATCTAGCTCTTAAAAAATATTTCAGCTGCTAGCAGTGGGTGGGACTTGTTCTATTAGTCCATCTATACTGACCTCCATCAGGTTGCAAATTCAATAAAAATTTTTTCTGTATCTAGCTCTGAAAAAATATTTTGGCTTCTAGCAGTGTGTGGGACTTGTTCTATTAGTCCATCTATACTGACCTCCATCAGGTTGCAAATTCAATATAATTTTTTTCTGCATCAAGCTCTGAAAAAAATATTTCAGCTTCTAGCAGTGTGTGGGACTTGTTCTATTAGTCAATCTATACTGACCTCCATCAGATTGCAAATTCAATATAACTTTTTTCTGCATCTAGCTCTGAAAAAATATTTTGGCATCTAGCAGTGTGTGGGAATTGTTCTATTAGTCCATCTATACTGACTTCCATCAGGTTGCAAATTCAATATCATTTTTTTCTGCATCTAGCTCTGAAAAAATATTTTGGCTTCTAGCAGAGTGTGGGACTTGTTCTATTAGTCCATCTATACTGACCTCCATCAGGTTTCAAATTCAATATAATCTTTTTCAGCATCGAGCTCTGAAAAAATATTTCAGCTCCTAGCAGTGTGTGGGACTTGTTCTATTAGTCCATCTTTACTGACCTCCATCAGGTTGCAAATTCAATATATTTTTCAGCATCGAGCTCTGAAAAAATATTTCAGCTTCTAGCAGTGTGTGAGACTTGTTCTATTAGTCCAACTATACTGACCTCCATCAGTTTGCAAATTCAATATAAATTTTTTCTGCATCGAGCTCTGAAAAAATATTTCAGCTTCTAGCAGTGTGGGACTTGTTCTATTCATCCATCTATACTGACCTCCATCAGGTTGCAAATTCAATATAATTTTTTTCTGCATCTAGCTCTGAAAAAATATTTCAGCATCTAGCAGTTTGTGAGACTTGTTCTATTAGTTCTTCTATACTGACCTCCATCAGGTTGCAAATTCAATATAATTTTTTTCTGCATCTAGCTCTGAAAAAATATTTCGGCTTCTAGCAGTGTGTGGGAATTGTTCTATTAGTCCATCTATACTGACCTCCATCAGGTTGCAAATTCAATATAATTTTTTTCTGCATCTAGCTCTGAAAAACATTTTGGCTTCTAGCAGTGTGTGGGACTTGTTCTATTAGTCCATCTATACTGACCTTCATCAGGTTGCAAATTCAATATAATTTTTTTCTGCATCGAGCTCTGAAAAAATATTTCAGCTTCTAGCAGTGTGTGGGACTTGTTCTATTAGTCCATCTATACTGACCTCCATCAAATTGCAAATTCAATATAACTTTTTTCTGCATCTAGCTCTGAAAAAATATTTCGGCATCTAGCAGTGTGTGGGAATTGTTCTATTAGTCCATCTATACTGACTTCCATCAGGTTGCAAATTCAATATAATTTTTTTCTGCATCTAGCTCTGAAAAAATATTTCGGCTTCTAGCAGAGTGTGGGACTTGCTCTGTTAGTCCATCTATTCTGACCTCCATCAAGTTGCAAATTCAATATAATTTTTTTCTGCATCTAGCTTTGAAAAAATATTTCAGCTTCTAGCAGTGTGTGGGACTTGTTCTATTAGTACATCTATACTGACCTCCATCAGGTTGCAAATTCAATATAATTTTTTTCTGCATCTAGCTCTGAAAAAATATTTTGGCTTCTAGCAGTGGGTGGGATTTGTTCTATTAGTCCATCTATACTGACCTCCATCAGGTTGAAAATTCAATATAATTTTTTACTGCATCGAGCTCTGAAAAAATATTTCGGCTTCTAGCAGTGTGTGGGACTTGTTCTATAAGTCCATCTATACTGACCTCCAGCAGGTTGCAAATTCAATATAATTTTTTTCTGCATCTAGCTCTAAAAAAATATTTTGGCTTCTAGCAGTGTGTGGGACTTGTTCTATTAATCCATCTATACTGACCTCCATCAGGTTGCAAATTCAATATAATTTTTTTCTGCATCAAGCTCTGAAAAAAATATTTCAGCTTCTAGCAGTGTGTGGGACTTGTTCTATTAGTCCATCTATACTGACCTCCATCAGATTGCAAATTCAATATAATTTTTTTCTGCATCTAGCTCTGAAAAAATATTTCAGCATCTAGCAGTGTGTGGGAATTGTTCTATTAGTCCATCTATACTGACTTCCATCAGGTTGCAAATTCAATATCATTTTTTTCTGCTTCGAGCTCTGAAAAAATATTTCAGCTTCTAGCAGTGTGTGAGACTTGTTCTATTAGTCCATCTTTACTGACCTCCATCAGTTTGCAAATTCAATATAATTTTTTCTGCATCTAGCTCTGAAAAAATATTTCGGCTTCTAGCAGTGTGTGGGACTTGTTCTATTAGTCCATATATACTGACCTCCATCAGTTTGAAAATTCAATATAATTTTTTTCAGCATCGAGCTCTGAAAAAATATTTCAGCTTCTAGCAGTGTGTGGGACTTGTTCTATTAGTCCATCTATACTGACATCCATCAGATTGCAAATTCAATATAATTTTTTTCAGCATCCAGCTCTGAAAAAATATTTCAGCTTCTAGCAGTGAGTGGGACTTGTTCTATTAGTCGATCTATACTGACCTCCATCAGGTTGCAAATTCAATATAATTTTTTCTGCATCTAGCTCTGAAAAAATATTTTGGCTTCTAGCAGTGTGTGGGACTTGTTCTATTAGTCCATATATACTAACCTCCATCAGTTTGAAAATTCAATATAATTTTTTTCAGCATCGAGTTCTGAAAAAATATTTCAGCTTCTAGCAGTGTGTGGGACTTGTTCTATTAGTCCATCTATACTGACATCCATCAGATTGCAAATTCAATATAATTTTTTTCAGCATCGAGCTCTGAAAAAATATTTCAGCTTCTAGCAGTGTGTGGGACTTGTTCTATTAGTCGATCTATACTGACCTCCATCAGGTTGCAAATTCAATATAATTTTTTTCTGCATCGAGCTCTGAAAAAATATTTCAGCTTCTAGCAGTGTGTGGGACTTGTTCTATTTGTACATCTATACTGACCTCCATCAGGTTGCAAATTCAATATAATTTTTTCTGCATCTAGCTCTGAAAAAATATTTCGGCTTCTAGCAGTGTGTGGGACTTGTTTTATTAGTCCATCTATACTGACCTCCATCAGATTGCAAATTCAATATAATTTTTTTCTGCATCTAGCTCTGAAAAAATATTTCAGCTTCTAGCAGTGTGTGGGACTTGTTCTATTAGTCAATCTATACTGACCTTCATCAGGTTGAAAATTCAATATAATTTTTTTATGCATCGAGCTCTGAAAAAATATTTCAGCTTCTAGCATTGTGTGGGACTTGTTCTATTAGTCCATCTATACTGACCTCCATCAGTTTGCAAATTCAACATAATTTTTTCTGCATCTAGCTCTGAAAAAATATTTCGGCTTCTATCAGTGTGTGGGACTTGTTCTATTAGTCCATCTATACTGACATCCATCAGATTGCAAATTCAATATAATTTTTTTCAGCATCGAGCTCTGAAAAAATATTTCAGCTTCTAGCAGTGTGTGGGACTTGTTCTATTATTCCATCTATACTGACCTCCATCAGGTTGCAAATTCAATATAATTTTTTCTGCATCTAGCTCTGAAAAAATATTTCAGCTTCTAGCAGTGTGTGGGACTTGTTCTATTAGTCCATCTATACTGACCTCCATCAGGTTGCAAATTCAATATAATTTTTTTCTGCACCTAGCTCTCAAAAAATATTTCAGCTTCTAGCAGTTTGTGGGACTTGTTCTATTAGTCCATCTATACTGACCTTCATCAGTTTGCAAATTCAATATAATTTTTTTCTGCATCGAGCTCTGAAAAAATATTTCAGCTACTAGCAATGTGTGGGACTTGTTCTATTAGTCCATCTATACTGACCTCCATCAGGTTGAAAATTCAACATAATTTTTTTCAGCATCGAGCTCTGAAAAAATATTTCACCTTCTAGCAGTGTGTGAGACTTGTTCTCTTAGTCCATCTATACTGACATCCATCAGATTGCAAATTCAATATAATTTTTTCAGCATCATGCTCTGAAAAAATAATTCAGCTTCTAGCAGTGTGTGGGACTTGTTCTATTAGTCCATCTATACTGACCTCCATCAGGTTGCAAATTCAATATAATTTTTTTCTGCATCTAGCTCTGAAAAAATATTTTGGCTTCTAGCAGTGTGTGGGACTTGTTCTATTAGTCCATATATACTGACCTCCATCAGGTTGAAAATTCAATATAATTTTTTTCAGCATCGAGCTCTGAAAAAATATTTCAGCTTCTAGCAGTTTGTGGGACTTGTTCTATTAGTCCATCTATACTGACATCCATCAGATTGCAAATTCAATATAATTTTTTTCAGCATTGAGCTCTGAAAAAATATTTCAGCTTCTAGCAGTGTGGGGGACTTGTTCTATTAGTCCATCTATACTGACCTCCATCAGGTTGCAAATTCAATATAATTTTTTTCTGCATCGAGCTCTGAAAAAATATTTCAGCTTCTAGCAGTGTGTGGGACTTGTTCTATTCGTACATCTATACTGACCTCCATCAGGTTGCAAATTCAATATAATTTTTTCTGCATTGAGCTCTGAAAAAATATTTCGGCTTCTAGCAGTGTGTGGGACTTGTTCTGTTAGTCCATCTATACTGACCTCCATCAGGTTGCAAATTCAATATCATTTTTTTCTGCATCTAGCTCTGAAAAAATATTTCAGCTTCTAGCAGTGTGTGGGACTTGTTCTATTAGTCCATCTATACTGACCTTCATCAGGTTGCAAATTCAATATAATTTTTTTCTGCATCGAGCTCTGAAAAAATATTTCAGCTTCTAGCAGTGTGTGGGACTTGTTCTATTAGTCCATCTATACTGACCTCCATCAGATTACAAATTCAATATAACTTGTTTCTGCATCTAGCTCTGAAAAAATATTTCGGCTTCTAGCAGTGTGTGGGACATGTTCTATTAGTTCATCTATACTGACCTCCATCAGGTTGCAAATTCAATATAATTTTTTTCTGCACCTAGCTCTCAAAAAATATTTCAGCTTCTAGCAGTGTGTGGGACTTGTTCTATTAGTCCATCTATACTGACCTTCATCAGTTTGCAAATTCAATATAATTTTTTTCTGCATCGAGCTCTGAAAAAATATTTCAGCTACTAGCAATGTGTGGGACTTGTTCTATTAGTCCATCTATACTGACCTCCATCAGGTTGAAAATTCAACATAATTTTTTTCAGCATCGAGCTCTGAAAAAATATTTCACCTTCTAGCAGTGTGTGAGACTTGTTCTCTTAGTCCATCTATACTGACATCCATCAGATTGCAAATTCAATATAATTTTTTCAGCATCATGCTCTGAAAAAATAATTCAGCTTCTAGCAGTGTGTGGGACTTGTTCTATTAGTCCATCTATACTGACCTCCATCAGGTTGCAAATTCAATATAATTTTTTTCTGCATCTAGCTCTGAAAAAATATTTTGGCTTCTAGCAATGTGTGGGACTTGTTCTATTAGTCCATATATACTGACCTCCATCAGGTTGAAAATTCAATATAATTTTTTTCAGCATCGAGCTCTGAAAAAATATTTCAGCTTCTAGCAGTGTGTGGGACTTTTTCTATTAGTCCATCTATACTGACATCCATCAGATTGCAAATTCAATATAATTTTTTTCAGCATTGAGCTCTGAAAAAATATTTCAGCTTCTAGCAGTGTGGGGGACTTGTTCTATTAGTCCATCTATACTGACCTCCATCAGGTTGCAAATTCAATATAATTTTTTTCTGCATCGAGCTCTGAAAAAATATTTCAGCTTCTAGCAGTGTGTGGGACTTGTTCTATTCGTACATCTATACTGACCTCCATCAGGTTGCAAATTCAATATAATTTTTTCTGCATTGAGCTCTGAAAAAATATTTCGGCTTCTAGCAGTGTGTGGGACTTGTTCTGTTAGTCCATCTATACTGACCTCCATCAGGTTGCAAATTCAATATCATTTTTTTCTGCATCTAGCTCTGAAAAAATATTTCAGCTTCTAGCAGTGTGTGGGACTTGTTCTATTAGTCCATCTATACTGACCTTCATCAGGTTGCAAATTCAATATAATTTTTTTCTGCATCGAGCTCTGAAAAAATATTTCAGCTTCTAGCAGTGTGTGGGACTTGTTCTATTAGTCCATCTATACTGACCTCCATCAGATTACAAATTCAATATAACTTGTTTCTGCATCTAGCTCTGAAAAAATATTTCGGCTTCTAGCAGTGTGTGGGACATGTTCTATTAGTTCATCTATACTGACATCCATCAGGTTGCAAATTCAATATAATTTTTTTCTGCATCTAGCTCTGAAAAAATATTTCGGCTTCTAGCAGTGTGTGGGACTTGTTTTATTATTCCATCTATTCTGACCTCCATCAGGTTGCAAATTCAATATAATTTTTTTCAGCATCGAGCTCTGAAAAAATATTTCAGCTTCTAGCAGTGTGTGGGACTTGTTCTATTAGTCCATCTATACTGACATCCATCAGATTGCAAATTCAATATAATTTTTTTCAGCATCGAGCTCTGAAAAAATATTTCAGCTTCTAGCAGTGTGTGGGACTTGTTCTATTAGTCCATCTATACTGACCTCCATCAGGTTGCAAATTCAATATAATTTTTTTCTGCATCTAGCTCTGAAAAAAATTTTCGGCTTCTAGCAGTGTGTGGGACTTGTTCTATTAGTCCATCTATACTGACCTCCATCAGGTTGCAAATTCAATATAATTCTTTTCTGCATCGAGCTCTGAAAAAATATTTCAGCTTCTAGCAGTGTGTGGGACTTGTTCTATTAGTCCATCTATACTGACCTCCATCAGATTACAAATTCAATATAACTTGTTTCTGCATCTAGCTCTGAAAAAATATTTCGGCTTCTAGCAGTGTGTGGGACTTGTTTTATTAGTCCATCTATACTGACCTCCATCAGGTTGCAAATTCAATATAATTTTTTTCAGCATCGAGCTCTGAAAAAATATTTCAGCTTCTAGCAGTGTGTGGGACTTGTTCTATTAGTCCATCTATACTGACATCCATCAGATTGCAAATTCAATATAATTTTTTTCAGCATCGAGCTCTGAAAAAATATTTCAGCTTCTAGCAGTGTGTGGGACTTGTTGTATTAGTCCATCTATACTGATCTCCATCAGGTTGCAAATTCAATATAATTTTTTTCCGCATCGAGCTCTGAAAAAATATTTCACCTTCTAGCAGTGTGTGGGACTTCTTCTATTAGTCCATCTATACTGACCTCCATCAGGTTGCAAATTCAATATAATTTTTTTCCGCATCGAGCTCTGAAAAAATATTTCACCTTCTAGCAAAGTGTGGGACTTGTTCTATTAGTCCATCTATACTGACCTCCATCAGGTTGAAAATTCAATATAATATTTTTCTGCATTGAGCTCTTAAAAAATATTTTGGCTGCTAGCAGTGTGTGGGACTTGTTCTATTAGTCCATCTATACTGACCTCCATCAGGTTGCAAGTTCAATATAATTTTTTTCTGCATCTAGCTCTGAAAAAATATTTTGGCTTCTAGCAGTGTGTGGGGCTTGTTCTATTAGTCCATCTATACTGACCTCCATCAGGTTGCAAATTCAATATAATTTTTTTCTGCTTCGAGCTCTGAAAAAATATTTCAGCTTCTAGCAGTGTGTGGGACTTTTTCTATTAGTCCATCTATACTGACCTCCATCAGATTGCAAATTCAATATAACTTGTTTCTGCATCTAGCTCTGAAAAAATATTTCGGCTTCTAGCAGTTTGTGGGATTTGTTCTATTAGTCCATCTATACTGACTTCCATCAGGTTGCAAATTCAATATAATTTTTTTCTGCATCTAGCTCTGAAAAAATATTTCGTCTTCTAGCAGAGTGTGGGACTTGTTCTATTAGTCCATCTGTACTGACCTCCATCAGGTTGCAAAATCAATACAATTTTTTTCAGCATCGAGCTCTGAAAAAATATTTCAGCTTCTAGCAGTGTGTGAGACTTGTTCTATTAGTCCATCTATACTGACCTCCATCAGGTTGCAAATTCAATATAATTTTTGTCTGCATCGAGCTCTGAAAAAATATTTCAGCTTCTAGCAGTGTGTGGGACTTGTTCTATTCGTCTATCTATACTGACCTCCATCAGGTTGCAAATTCAATATAATTTTTTTCTGCATCTAGCTCTGAAAAAAATTTTCGGCTTCTAGCAGTGTGTGGGACTTGTTCTATTAGTCCATCTATACTGACCTCCATCAGGTTGCAAATTCAATATAATTCTTTTCTGCATCGAGCTCTGAAAAAATATTTCAGCTTCTAGCAGTGTGTGGGACTTGTTCTATTAGTCCATCTATACTGACCTCCATCAGATTACAAATTCAATATAACTTGTTTCTGCATCTAGCTCTGAAAAAATATTTCGGCTTCTAGCAGTGTGTGGGACTTGTTTTATTAGTCCATCTATACTGACCTCCATCAGGTTGCAAATTCAATATAATTTTTTTCAGCATCGAGCTCTGAAAAAATATTTCAGCTTCTAGCAGTGTGTGGGACTTGTTCTATTAGTCCATCTATACTGACATCCATCAGATTGCAAATTCAATATAATTTTTTTCAGCATCGAGCTCTGAAAAAATATTTCAGCTTCTAGCAGTGTGTGGGACTTGTTGTATTAGTCCATCTATACTGATCTCCATCAGGTTGCAAATTCAATATAATTTTTTTCCGCATCGAGCTCTGAAAAAATATTTCACCTTCTAGCAGTGTGTGGGACTTCTTCTATTAGTCCATCTATACTGACCTCCATCAGGTTGAAAATTCAATATAATATTTTTCTGCATTGAGCTCTTAAAAAATATTTCGGCTGCTAGCAGTGTGTGGGACTTGTTCTATTAGTCCATCTATACTGACCTCCATCAGGTTGCAAGTTCAATATAATTTTTTTCTGCATCTAGCTCTGAAAAAATATTTTGGCTTCTAGCAGTGTGTGGGGCTTGTTCTATTAGTCCATCTATACTGACCTCCATCAGGTTGCAAATTCAATATAATTTTTTTCTGCTTCGAGCTCTGAAAAAATATTTCAGCTTCTAGCAGTGTGTGGGACTTTTTCTATTAGTCCATCTATACTGACCTCCATCAGATTGCAAATTCAATATAACTTGTTTCTGCATCTAGCTCTGAAAAAATATTTTGGCTTCTAGCAGATTGTGCGATTTGTTCTATTAGTCCATCTATACTGACTTCCATCAGGTTGCAAATTCAATATAATTTTTTTCAGCATCTAGCTCTGAAAAAATATTTCGTCTTCTAGCAGAGTGTGGGACTTGTTCTATTAGTCCATGTGTACTGTCCTCCATCAGGTTGCAAATTCAATATAATTTTTTCTGCTTTGAGCTCTGAAAAAATATTTCGGCTTCTAGCAGTGTGTGGGACTTGTTCTATTAGTCCATCTATACTGACCTCCATCAGGTTGCAAATTCAATATAATTTTTTTCTGCATCTAGCTCTGAAAAAATATTTCAGCTTCTAGCAGTGTGTGGGACTTGTTCTATTAGTCCATCTATACTGACCTTCATCAGGTTGCAAATTCAATATAATTTTTTTCTGCATCGAGCTCTGAAAAAATATTTCAGCTTCTAGCAGTGTGTGGGACTTGTTCTATTAGTCCATCTATACTGACCTCCATCAGATTACAAATTCAATATAACTTGTTTCTGCATCTAGCTCTGAAAAAATATTTCGGCTTCTAGCAGTGTGTGGGACTTGTTCTATTAGTTCATCTATACTGACATCCATCAGGTTGCAAATTCAATATAATTTTTTTCTGCATCTAGCTCTTTAAAAATATTTCGGCTTCTAGCAGAGTGTGGGACTTGTTCTATTAGTCCATCTATACTGACCTCCATCAGGTTGCAAATTCAATATAATTTTTTTCAGCATCAAGCTCTGAAAAAATATTTCAGCTTCTAGCAGTGTGTGGGACTTGTTCTATTAGTCCATCTATACTGACCTCCATCAGGTTGCAAATTCAATATAATTTTTTTCAGCATCGAGCTCTGAAAAAATATTTCAGCTACTAGCAGTGTGTGAGACTTGTTCTATTAGTCCATCTATACTGACATCCATCAGATTGCAAATTCAATATAATTTTTTTCAGCATCGAGCTCTGAAAAAATATTTCAGCTTCTAGCAGTGTGTGGGACTTGTTCTATTAGTCCATCTATACTGACCTCCATCAGGTTGCAAATTCAATATCATTTTTTTCTGCATCTAGCTCTGAAAAAATATTTCAGCTTCTAGCAGTGTGTGGGACTTGTTCTATTAGTCCATCTATACTGACCTTCATCAGGTTGCAAATTCAATATAATTTTTTTCTGCATCGAGCTCTGAAAAAATATTTCAGCTTCTAGCAGTGTGTGGGACTTGTTCTATTAGTCCATCTATACTGACCTCCATCAGATTACAAATTCAATATAACTTGTTTCTGCATCTAGCTCTGAAAAAATATTTCGGCTTCTAGCAGTGTGTGGGACATGTTCTATTAGTTCATCTATACTGACATCCATCAGGTTGCAAATTCAATATAATTTTTTTCTGCATCTAGCTCTGAAAAAATATTTCGGCTTCTAGCAGTGTGTGGGACTTGTTTTATTATTCCATCTATTCTGACCTCCATCAGGTTGCAAATTCAATATAATTTTTTTCAGCATCGAGCTCTGAAAAAATATTTCAGCTTCTAGCAGTGTGTGGGACTTGTTCTATTAGTCCATCTATACTGACATCCATCAGATTGCAAATTCAATATAATTTTTTTCAGCATCGAGCTCTGAAAAAATATTTCAGCTTCTAGCAGTGTGTGGGACTTGTTCTATTAGTCCATCTATACTGACCTCCATCAGGTTGCAAATTCAATATAATTTTTTTCTGCATCTAGCTCTGAAAAAAATTTTCGGCTTCTAGCAGTGTGTGGGACTTGTTCTATTAGTCCATCTATACTGACCTCCATCAGGTTGCAAATTCAATATAATTCTTTTCTGCATCGAGCTCTGAAAAAATATTTCAGCTTCTAGCAGTGTGTGGGACTTGTTCTATTAGTCCATCTATACTGACCTCCATCAGATTACAAATTCAATATAACTTGTTTCTGCATCTAGCTCTGAAAAAATATTTCGGCTTCTAGCAGTGTGTGGGACTTGTTTTATTAGTCCATCTATACTGACCTCCATCAGGTTGCAAATTCAATATAATTTTTTTCAGCATCGAGCTCTGAAAAAATATTTCAGCTTCTAGCAGTGTGTGGGACTTGTTCTATTAGTCCATCTATACTGACATCCATCAGATTGCAAATTCAATATAATTTTTTTCAGCATCGAGCTCTGAAAAAATATTTCAGCTTCTAGCAGTGTGTGGGACTTGTTGTATTAGTCCATCTATACTGATCTCCATCAGGTTGCAAATTCAATATAATTTTTTTCCGCATCGAGCTCTGAAAAAATATTTCACCTTCTAGCAGTGTGTGGGACTTCTTCTATTAGTCCATCTATACTGACCTCCATCAGGTTGCAAATTCAATATAATTTTTTTCCGCATCGAGCTCTGAAAAAATATTTCACCTTCTAGCAAAGTGTGGGACTTGTTCTATTAGTCCATCTATACTGACCTCCATCAGGTTGAAAATTCAATATAATATTTTTCTGCATTGAGCTCTTAAAAAATATTTCGGCTGCTAGCAGTGTGTGGGACTTGTTCTATTAGTCCATCTATACTGACCTCCATCAGGTTGCAAGTTCAATATAATTTTTTTCTGCATCTAGCTCTGAAAAAATATTTTGGCTTCTAGCAGTGTGTGGGGCTTGTTCTATTAGTCCATCTATACTGACCTCCATCAGGTTGCAAATTCAATATAATTTTTTTCTGCTTCGAGCTCTGAAAAAATATTTCAGCTTCTAGCAGTGTGTGGGACTTTTTCTATTAGTCCATCTATACTGACCTCCATCAGATTGCAAATTCAATATAACTTGTTTCTGCATCTAGCTCTGAAAAAATATTTCGGCTTCTAGCAGTTTGTGGGATTTGTTCTATTAGTCCATCTATACTGACTTCCATCAGGTTGCAAATTCAATATAATTTTTTTCTGCATCTAGCTCTGAAAAAATATTTCGTCTTCTAGCAGAGTGTGGGACTTGTTCTATTAGTCCATCTGTACTGACCTCCATCAGGTTGCAAAATCAATACAATTTTTTTCAGCATCGAGCTCTGAAAAAATATTTCAGCTTCTAGCAGTGTGTGAGACTTGTTCTATTAGTCCATCTATACTGACCTCCATCAGGTTGCAAATTCAATATAATTTTTGTCTGCATCGAGCTCTGAAAAAATATTTCAGCTTCTAGCAGTGTGTGGGACTTGTTCTATTCGTCTATCTATACTGACCTCCATCAGGTTGCAAATTCAATATAATTTTTTTCTGCATCTAGCTCTGAAAAAAATTTTCGGCTTCTAGCAGTGTGTGGGACTTGTTCTATTAGTCCATCCATACTGACCTCCATCAGGTTGCAAATTCAATATAATTCTTTTCTGCATCGAGCTCTGAAAAAATATTTCAGCTTCTAGCAGTGTGTGGGACTTGTTCTATTAGTCCATCTATACTGACCTCCATCAGATTACAAATTCAATATAACTTGTTTCTGCATCTAGCTCTGAAAAAATATTTCGGCTTCTAGCAGTGTGTGGGACTTGTTTTATTAGTCCATCTATACTGACCTCCATCAGGTTGCAAATTCAATATAATTTTTTTCAGCATCGAGCTCTGAAAAAATATTTCAGCTTCTAGCAGTGTGTGGGACTTGTTCTATTAGTCCATCTATACTGACATCCATCAGATTGCAAATTCAATATAATTTTTTTCAGCATCGAGCTCTGAAAAAATATTTCAGCTTCTAGCAGTGTGTGGGACTTGTTGTATTAGTCCATCTATACTGATCTCCATCAGGTTGCAAATTCAATATAATTTTTTTCCGCATCGAGCTCTGAAAAAATATTTCACCTTCTAGCAGTGTGTGGGACTTCTTCTATTAGTCCATCTATACTGACCTCCATCAGGTTGAAAATTCAATATAATATTTTTCTGCATTGAGCTCTTAAAAAATATTTCGGCTGCTAGCAGTGTGTGGGACTTGTTCTATTAGTCCATCTATACTGACCTCCATCAGGTTGCAAGTTCAATATAATTTTTTTCTGCATCTAGCTCTGAAAAAATATTTTGGCTTCTAGCAGTGTGTGGGGCTTGTTCTATTAGTCCATCTATACTGACCTCCATCAGGTTGCAAATTCAATATAATTTTTTTCTGCTTCGAGCTCTGAAAAAATATTTCAGCTTCTAGCAGTGTGTGGGACTTTTTCTATTAGTCCATCTATACTGACCTCCATCAGATTGCAAATTCAATATAACTTGTTTCTGCATCTAGCTCTGAAAAAATATTTTGGCTTCTAGCAGATTGTGCGATTTGTTCTATTAGTCCATCTATACTGACTTCCATCAGGTTGCAAATTCAATATAATTTTTTTCAGCATCTAGCTCTGAAAAAATATTTCGTCTTCTAGCAGAGTGTGGGACTTGTTCTATTAGTCCATGTGTACTGTCCTCCATCAGGTTGCAAATTCAATATAATTTTTTCTGCTTTGAGCTCTGAAAAAATATTTCGGCTTCTAGCAGTGTGTGGGACTTGTTCTATTAGTCCATCTATACTGACCTCCATCAGGTTGCAAATTCAATATAATTTTTTTCTGCATCTAGCTCTGAAAAAATATTTCAGCTTCTAGCAGTGTGTGGGACTTGTTCTATTAGTCCATCTATACTGACCTTCATCAGGTTGCAAATTCAATATAATTTTTTTCTGCATCGAGCTCTGAAAAAATATTTCAGCTTCTAGCAGTGTGTGGGACTTGTTCTATTAGTCCATCTATACTGACCTCCATCAGATTACAAATTCAATATAACTTGTTTCTGCATCTAGCTCTGAAAAAATATTTCGGCTTCTAGCAGTGTGTGGGACTTGTTCTATTAGTTCATCTATACTGACATCCATCAGGTTGCAAATTCAATATAATTTTTTTCTGCATCTAGCTCTGAAAAAATATTTCGGCTTCTAGCAGAGTGTGGGACTTGTTCTATTAGTCCATCTATACTGACCTCCATCAGGTTGCAAATTCAATATAATTTTTTTCAGCATCAAGCTCTGAAAAAATATTTCAGCTTCTAGCAGTGTGTGGGACTTGTTCTATTAGTCCATCTATACTGACCTCCATCAGGTTGCAAATTCAATATAATTTTTTTCAGCATCGAGCTCTGAAAAAATATTTCAGCTACTAGCAGTGTGTGAGACTTGTTCTATTAGTCCATCTATACTGACCTCCATCAGGTTGCAAATTCAATATAATTATTTTCGGCATCGAGCTCTGAAAAAATATTTCAGCATCTAGCAGTGTGTGGGACTTGTTCTATTAGTCCATCTATACTGACCTCCATCAGGTTGCAAATTCAATATAATTTTTTTCAGCATCGAGCTCTGAAAAAATATTTCAGCTTCTAGCAGTGTGTGGGACTTGTTCTATTAGTCCATCTATACTGACATCCATCAGATTGCAAATTCAATATAATTTTTTTCAGCATCGAGCTCTGAAAAAATATTTCAGCTTCTAGCAGTGTGTGGGACTTGTTCTATTAGTCCATCTATACTGACCTCCATCAGGTTGCAAATTCAATATAACTTTTTTCCGCATCGAGCTCTGAAAAAATATTTCAACTTCTAGCAGTGTTTGGGACTTGTTCTATTAGTCCATCTATACTGACCTCCATCAGGTTGAAAATTCAATATAATATTTTTCTGCATTGAGCTCTTAAAAAATATTTCGGCTGCTAGCAATGTGTGGGACTTGTTCTATTAGTCCATCTATACTGACCTCCATCAGGTTGCAAGTTCAATATAATTTTTTTCTGCATCTAGCTCTGAAAAAATATTTTGGCTTCTAGCAGTGTGTGGGGCTTGTTCTATTAGTCCATCTATACTGACCTCCATCAGGTTGCAAAATCAATATAATTTTTTTCAGCATCGAGCTCTGAAAAAATATTTCAGCTTCTAGCAGTGTGTGAGACTTGTTCTATTAGTCCATCTATACTGACCTCCATCAGGTTGCAAATTCAATATAATTTTTGTCTGCATCGAGCTCTGAAAAAATATTTCAGCTTCTAGCAGTGTGTGGGACTTGTTCTATTAATCCATCCATACAGAGCTCCATCAGGTTGCAAATTCAATATAATTTTTTTTCTGCATCTAGCTCTGAAAAAATATTTCGGCTTCTAGCAGTGTGTGGGACTTGTTCTATTAGTCCATCTATACTGACCTCCATCAGGTTGCAAATTCAATATCATTTTTTTCTGCATCTAGCTCTGAAAAAATATTTCGGCTTCTAGCAGTGTGTGGGACTTGTTCTATTAATCCATCCATACAGAGCTCCATCAGATTCCAAATTCAATATCATTTTTTTCTGCATCTAGCTATGAAAAAATATTTCGGCTTCTAGCAGTATGTGGTACTTGTTCTATTAGTCCATCTATACTGACCTCCATCAGGTTGCAAATTCAATATAATTTTTTTCTGCATCGAGCTCTGAAAAAATATTTCAGCTTCTAGCACTGTGTGGGACTTGTTCTATTAGTCTATCTATACTGACCTCCATCAGGTTGCAAATTCAATATAATTTTTTTCTGCATCGAGCTCTGAAAAAATATTTCGGCTTCTAGCAGTGTGTGGGACTTGTTCTATTAGTCCATCTATACTGACCTTCATCAGGTTGCAAATTCAATATAATTTTTTTCTGCATCGAGCTCTGAAAAAATATTTCAGCCTCTAGCAGTGTGTCAGACTTGTTCTATTAGTCCATATATACTGACCTCCATCAGGTTGCAAATTCAATATAATTTTTTTCTGCATCAAGCTCTGAAAAAATATTTCAGCTTCTAGCAGTGTGTGGGACTTGTTCTATTAGTCCATCTATACTGACCTCCATCAGGTTGCAAATTCAATATAATTTTTTTCTGCATCTAGCTCTGAAAAAATATTTCAGCTTCTAGCAGTGTGTGGTACTTGTTCTATTAGTCCATCCATACAGACCTCCATCAGGTTGCAAATTCAATATAATTTTTTTCTGCATCGAGCTCTGAAAAAATATTTCGGCTTCTAGCAGTGTGTGGTACTTGTTCTATTAGTCCATCTATACTGGCTTCCATCAGGATGCAAATTCAATATAATTTTTTTCTGCATCGAGCTCTGAAGAAATATGTCAGCTTCTAGCAGTGTGTGGTACTTGTTCTATTCGTCCATCTGTACTGACCTCCATCAGGTTGCAAATTCAACATAATTTTTTTCTGCATCTAGCTCTTAAAAAATATTTCGGCTTCTAGCAGTGTGTGGGACTTGTTCTATTAGGCCATCTATACTGACCTCCATCAGGTTGCAAATTCAATATAATTTTTTTCTGCATCGAGCTCTGAAAAAATATTTCAGCTTCTAGCAGTGTGTGGGACATGTTCTATTAGTCCATCCATACAGACCTCCATCAGGTTGCAAATTCAATATAATTTTTTTCTGCATCTAGCTCTGAAAAAATATTTCGGCTTCTAGCAGTGTGTGGTACTTGTTCTATTAGTCCATCTATACTGACCTTCATCAGGTTGCAAATTCAATATAATTTTTTTCTGCATCGAGCTCTGAAAAAATATTTCAGCCTCTAGCAGTGTGTCAGACTTGTTCTATTAGTCCATATATACTGACCTCCATCAGGTTGCAAATTCAATATAATTTTTTTCTGCATCAAGCTCTGAAAAAATATTTCAGCTTCTAGCAGTGTGTGGGACTTGTTCTATTAGTCCATCTATACTGACCTCCATCAGGTTGCAAATTCAATATAATTTTTTTCTGCATCTAGCTCTGAAAAAATATTTCAGCTTCTAGCAGTGTGTGGTACTTGTTCTATTAGTCCATCCATACAGACCTCCATCAGGTTGCAAATTCAATATAATTTTTTTCTGCATCGAGCTCTGAAAAAATATTTCGGCTTCTAGCAGTGTGTGGTACTTGTTCTATTAGTCTATCTATACTGGCTTCCATCAGGATGCAAATTCAATATAATTTTTTTCTGCATCGAGCTCTGAAGAAATATGTCAGCTTCTAGCAGTGTGTGGTACTTGTTCTATTCGTCCATCTGTACTGACCTCCATCAGGTTGCAAATTCAACATAATTTTTTTCTGCATCTAGCTCTTAAAAAATATTTCGGCTTCTAGCAGTGTGTGGGACTTGTTCTATTAGGCCATCTATACTGACCTCCATCAGGTTGCAAATTCAATATAATTTTTTTCTGCATCGAGCTCTGAAAAAATATTTCAGCTTCTAGCAGTGTGTGGGACATGTTCTATTAGTCCATCCATACAGACCTCCATCAGGTTGCAAATTCAATATAATTTTTTTCTGCATCTAGCTCTGAAAAAATATTTCGGCTTCTAGCAGTGTGTGGTACTTGTTCTATTAGTCCATCTATACTGACCTTCATCAGGTTGCAAATTCAATATAATTTTTTTCTGCATCGAGCTCTGAAAAAATATTTCAGCCTCTAGCAGTGTGTCAGACTTGTTCTATTAGTCCATATATACTGACCTCCATCAGGTTGCAAATTCAATATAATTTTTTTCTGCATCAAGCTCTGAAAAAATATTTCAGCTTCTAGCAGTGTGTGGGACTTGTTCTATTAGTCCATCTATACTGACCTCCATCAGGTTGCAAATTCAATATAATTTTTTTCTGCATCTAGCTCTGAAAAAATATTTCAGCTTCTAGCAGTGTGTGGTACTTGTTCTATTAGTCCATCCATACAGACCTCCATCAGGTTGCAAATTCAATATAATTTTTTTCTGCATCGAGCTCTGAAAAAATATTTCGGCTTCTAGCAGTGTGTGGTACTTGTTCTATTAGTCTATCTATACTGGCTTCCATCAGGATGCAAATTCAATATAATTTTTTTCTGCATCGAGCTCTGAAGAAATATGTCAGCTTCTAGCAGTGTGTGGTACTTGTTCTATTCGTCCATCTGTACTGACCTCCATCAGGTTGCAAATTCAACATAATTTTTTTCTGCATCTAGCTCTTAAAAAATATTTCGGCTTCTAGCAGTGTGTGGGACTTGTTCTATTAGGCCATCTATACTGACCTCCATCAGGTTGCAAATTCAATATAATTTTTTTCTGCATCGAGCTCTGAAAAAATATTTCAGCTTCTAGCAGTGTGTGGGACATGTTCTATTAGTCCATCCATACAGACCTCCATCAGGTTGCAAATTCAATATAATTTTTTTCTGCATCTAGCTCTGAAAAAATATTTCGGCTTCTAGCAGTGTGTGGTACTTGTTCTATTAGTCCATCTATACTGAACTCCATCAGGTTGCAACTTCAATATAATTTTTTCTGCATCTAGCTCTGAAAATTTTTTTCGGCTTCTAGCAGTGCGTGTGACTTGTTCTATTAGTCCATCCATACTGACCTCCATCGGGTTGCAAATTCAATATAATTTTTTTCTGCATCGAGCTCTGAATAAATATTTCGGCTTCTAGCAGTGTGTGGGACTTGTTCTATTAGTCCATCTATACTGACCTCCATCAGGTTGCAAATTCAATATAATTTTTTTCTGCATCTAGCTCTGAAAAAATATTTCGGCTTTTAGCAGCGTGTGGGACTTGTTCTATTAGTCCATCTATACTGACCTCCATCAGGTTGCAAATTCAATATAATTTTTTTCTGCATCTAGCTCTGAAAAAATATTTTGGGTTCTAGCAGTGTGTGGGACTTGTTCTATTAGTCCATCTATACTGACCTCCATCAGGTTGCAAATTCAATATAATTTTTTTCTGCATCGAGCTCTGAAAAAATATTTCAGCTTCTAGCAGTGTGTGGGACTTGTTCTATTAGTCCATCTATACTGACCTCCATCAGGTTGCAAATTCAATATAATTTTTTTCTGCATCTAGCTCTGAAAAAATATTTCAGCTTCTAGCAGTGTGTGGGACTTGTTCTATTAGTCCATCCATACAGACCTCCATCAGGTTGCAAATTCAATATAATTTTTTTCTGCATCTAGCTCTGAAAAAATATTTCGGCTTCTAGCATTGTGTGGTACTTGTTCTATTAGTCCATCTATACTGACCTCCATAAGGTTGCAAATTCAATATAATTTTTTTCTCCATCAACCTCTGAAAAAATATTTCAGCTTCTAGCAGTGTGTGGGACTTGTTCTATTAGTCCATCTATACTGACCTCCATCAGGTTGCAAATTCAATATAATTTTTTTCTGCATCTAGCTCTGAAAAAATATTTCGGCTTCTAGCAGTGTGTGGGACTTTTTCTATTAGTCCATCTATACTGACCTTCATCAGGTTGCAAATTCAATATAATTTTTTTCTGCATTGAGCTCTGAAAAAATATTTCAACTTCTAGCAGTGTGTGGGACTTTTTCTATCAGTCCATCTATACTGACTTCCATCAGGTTGCAAATTCAATATAATTTTTTTCTGCATCTAGCTCTGAAAAAATATTTAGGCTTCTAGCAGTGTGTGGGACTTGTTCTATTAGTCCATCTATACTGACCTCCATCAGGTTGCAAATTCAATATTATTTTTTTCTGCATCTAGCTCTGAAAAAATATTTCAGCTTCTAGCAGTGTGTGGGACTTGTTCTATTAGTCCATCTATACTAACCTCCATCAGATTGCAAATTCAATATAATTTTTTTCTGCATCTAGCTCTGAAAAAATATTTAGGCTTCTAGTAGTGTGTGGGACTTGTTCTATTAGTCCATCAATACTAACCTCCATCAGGTTGCAAATTCAATATAATTTTTTTCTGCATCTAGCTCTAAAAAAATATTTCAGCTTCTAGCAGTGTGTGGGACTTGTTCTATTGGTCCATCTATACTAACCTCCATCAGGTTGCAAATTCAATATAATTTTTTTCTACATCTAGCTTTGAAAAAATATTTAGGCTTCTAGCAGTGTGTGGGATTTGTTCTATTAGTCCATCTATACTGACCTCCATCAGGTTGCAAATTCAATATAATTTTTTTCTGCATCTAGCTCTGAAAAAATATTTCGGCTTGTAGCAGTGTGTGGTACTCATTGTATTAGGCCATCTATACCAAGCTCCACCAGCTTTGAAATTAATAATAATTTTTAGCTGCATCTAGCCCTGAAAATAATTTTTCTTCCCAATAGTGGTAGCAATAGAAATATGGGGCGCGCGCCTGGCTAACAAAAATATACGCTTTATAACAAAAAACAACAGCCTATCGCAGTGCATTAATAAGATGGCATCATCGTCTCTCCCAGTGCTAGGCCTACTTCGCCGGCTAGCATTCCTGTGCCTAAAACACAATGTATGGGTCCGCGCTAGCCACGATGCTGAGGGGTCTAAAGCTGCTGCTAACGCTTTATCACAATTTAATTGACAGATTTTCACAGAGCTCTTCCCCAACGCCCACCCATCGGGCAACAGTTGCCCACCCTCCCTATGGGATCTAGTGGCGAATAGTTGATGCCATTAATCAGAGCGTCAGTTGCCCCGTCGATGTGGCAAGCATACGGTAAGGCATGGGAAGAGTAGACTCGACTACTAGCAGGCAGACGGGTTGACCAATATGAACAAGCCAGATCACAAGTCACCATAGAATTTCTCCACCAGCTAATGATGAGGGGCATATCAGGGGCGTCAGCACAGCATTGTCTGACCGGAGTAGCATTTCACTTCTAACTACTGAATTGGGGAGATGTGACAAAGATTCATCATCAGACAATCCATAAAAGGGTGGAAAAGGGGTCAACCAAGTCAGGAGTGTAGCCGTCCCGTCCCGTTTCACTAAAACTGATTTCTCACATCATATCCCTAACACCATTAACATGACACTCACAATTTGAAGCAACACTACTGTCTACTGCATTTGCGATCGCCTTCGTCGGGGCGCTATGCATAAGCGAATTAGTGCCTCAATCCAAAATTACCACCAGTGGAGGCTTATTACACCAGGACGTAGTCATAGCCAATAATGCAATACGTCTATGCATACGCCAATCGAAAACGGTTCCAGCGGGCAGGGGCACTTGGGTACTTCTACAACCCACAAACGGTACACTGAGTCGGGTAACAATAGTAAAAACATATATAACTATCAGATCACAAATTAATTTCTTCCTATCACATATTGATGGAACGCCATTATCAAGATACTAGTTCCAAGCTATATTTAATAAATGCATAACATCGGCAGGGAACCACCCCAAAGATTACGGGACACACTCATTCCGCATAGGTGCGGCCACGGAAGCAGCAAGAGCAGGACTGTCAGAAACGGAAGTTCAGAGGATAGGTAGATGGCGATCCACGTGTTTGGCGAGATACATAAGACCGGACTTTTTATTCTAACGTGGTTTGTTTCTTTTACAGGTGACGCTAAGCCAGCAGTGTGGGTGATAGGCCACTCGTATATATATTGGGCAGAAAAAAGGGCAAAATCTGCCCAGGCGGGAGGAAATTAGAGTTTCATAACACATATTTCAACTGGAGAGGTATTAGAGGCCTGCAATGGCCACAGGTACTAATGGAGGTAATCAAGGTAGGGAGAGAGGCAAGAGGTCTGGTCATCTTAGTTATACAGGCCGGGGGAAACAACCTAGGTCATCACAAGAGCGCATAACTAATGGCAATAATGAAACTAGACACTGAGCGCTTCAGAGAATTTTTCACAAAACTAACTATAGTATGGTCAGAGATTGTGCCGATAGCGGTATGGCAAGGTGCGCGAGACATCACGGCCATCGAACGGACAAGGCGGGTAATAAATATTCGGAAGGCAAAATTTAGAAGAGACAGAGGCGGTGTAGTGATACGACACCGACAACTGGAAGGAGATAAAGCAGGCCTCATACGGCCCGACGGTGTTCACTTAATGGATATTGGACTGGACATATTCCTGTCAGGACTCCAGGATGGAGTGGAACAAGCGTTAAGAGTGATGGGTGGGGGTCAGAGTCCTGCATACGAGTACGCAGGATCCTCCGTGGCCTGGAAATAGAAAGGACATGTTGGAGAGTTACACTTGTTGGCCAACTTGCCGGAGTAGAGACCCAGGGCATGCTGCAACAAGCTGAATTATTTTAGAAATAAAATGTCTTTCTAATGGAATGAGTATAAAGAGTTAATAAAGCTGTGACCGATCCTCACCCATCCAGTTGTAAGAGTTACATTATTGCATTGTCAAGGAAAGGGGTGCGGTAGGGTGGCTGAGCGTCTGGGTTTGGTTGGGGGTCCCCACAGTTTGCCTAGGCTAGAAGCATTTAAAAATTCTTATTAGATACACAGGCTGTGCAGCTTGCTTCGCAGCTGGGCTACTACGCCCAAAGTATTGCCTAGGCTAGATGCAGTTAAAAATTCTACGCTGACTTGCAGACACTGAAGCTTTGAAGCAGACCTCTGAGTAAACAGCTCTTCAGACTCAACCATCTGTGTTACCCCAAGCCATAGTGTATGTAGTTTCTTACAGTTAAAAGGGGGGGGAGCGTCCCAACCCACCTGAAATTGACGATGCCAAAGTCACGTAAGACACAGCAAGGGGACTCCAAAAAGAGTCTCCATTGTTTCCCAAAATTGTGGCACAGACACCACTTAACCCAAGAATGCATACCTGTGGCCTCGCAGGCCCGCCCTGTTAATTGTTTTCTATTTTCTGCAAGATTACTTTAGTTAGAATTTTGAAACTCTAGGTATTCTTCATGTATATAGTTGTTTGTCATTTGAGTTTGAGTTATTCCATGTTATTTGCACACGGGCCTAAAAGGCCCCAGGAATGTGAAAGTGTAGATTTTTATGGTCTTGCGTTCTAGGGTTAAGTGGCATCAATTGCCCTACAGTTGCTTAAAATGGTTGGTGAGGTGATTTTACCAAATCCTCAAGCTTTTAGTCTCCCCAGGATGACACAGGGGTAGAAAAGTCCATGCAATTCCATGATTTGTTCATCTTTATGAACGTGAGTGTGTCTATATTCTCAGTGGACAGCCGCGTGCGCTTATCTGTCAGCACACCACCAGCAGCGCTGAACACACGTTCAGAGAGAACGCTGGCTGCAGGGCGTGAGTGGCGAGCTCCGGCCATTTTTCCAGATTGGAATCCCAAAATGAGGAAGGGTCCAGTGACACAGTCATGGCTTCAATGTTCACTTGGAGATACTCCTGTAGTACCATCCTCTCTAGGCGTTGACTATGTGTTAGACTTCTTGTCTCCAGTGGCCTTGCAAAGGATGGTCTAAAAATGTGGTGAAATGATTCCACAAAATTGCTGTTACCAGCAGATACTGTGTTACTGTTACGGTTTGAGTGATGAAGACTCGACAGTCACATGGTTTGCAAGTTAGAACTGTGAGATTCACTAAGTGCACCACTGGTGTTTTGTGGAAAAGCACATGTAAGATTCTGCAACAGCATCTGCTGATACTCCTGCATGCGTGAATCCCTTTCTATGGCAGGAATTATTTTGGCAAATTTACTTTTGTACCGGTGATCTAAGAGTGTGGCAACCCAGTAGTCGGGATTACTTCGAATTCTGACAATCCAAGGGTCATGTTGCAGGTAGTGCAGCAAGAAGGCACTCATGTGTCTTGCGCATCCAGGAGGACCAAGTCCTTGTTGTGTTGGTAGCGAGGTAAGAATCATACTTCCTTCCTCTGCCCTCTCCCCCCAACCTCGCACAACAGAAATGTGATCAAGTTCTCCCTCATCTGATGAATCTTACATGCCCATCGCCAGTTCGTCCTCCACTTCTTCCTCGGCTCCTGCACCTTCCTCAACAGTTTGGCTGCTACCATGCGCCCTGGTTAATCCCTCTCCCCCACCCTCCCATGCCTGCCGCCTTGGTGCTGCCGACCGTCTGGACCTTGGAGATGTTATCCCTTCCGCATACGACTCCTCCTTTACTTCCTCCACCTCCTCTTGTCCCACCACCTGACTCTGAATTCTGCTTAACGTGTGCTCCACCATGTAAATCACCAGAATAGTCATGCTGATAATGGCATCGTCGTCAGCACTAAACATCTTCGTCGCCATTTCAAAACTGTGCAGAAGGGTGTGTGGCGCCACTGAGGGTTCAGTCGCCACAGAGTTACTGCATCTCACCTAGAGGTGTGGTATCTCACCCTCAGGTAAGGAAGGAGTATGGCTCGGGATCCTAACATCTGCATCCAACACATACCCACAGTGGGGGTAGGGCGAGATTGCTCCTAAGGGAGAACACAGTCCCAGGTCCCTAGCTGGCGGGAGGGTCCTATGTAGTGGGTGCTTAGGGGAGCAGCTTATGGGAGCACATGATAGAGAGTATAAATAGGAAGCCATCTTATAAAGAGCAAGCCAGTCAGAGGAGGAGAAGTGACAGGAGCAGAGGCTCTGCATGAGCTCTGCTCCGGAGGCGGGCCTAGCCTGGGAGGCCCAGGACTGAAGTAGAGAAGAGAGGAGTGGGAGCAGGAAGGCTCCAGGAACCGAAGGGACCCTAGGGGTACGGGCCCTGCAGAAGGCCACCCGTACGCCCGCTGCTACCAGGAGGTAGAGGGGTCAGGCCAGATAAGGGGAACCGGTCCCTCAACTAGCGGAGAAACAGCAAGGCTCAACTAGAAACCGGAGGCTGCAGCATTTCATGTACTGCAGGCCAAAGTCCACACCAGTCTCACTAAGAAGGTAGCCACATAGGACCCAGGGGACGGAACACACGTCGCCCGTCAAGGCCCGAGGATACCGGATAGAAGTGTCACTGGGTGTGAGGTGCAGGGAGAAGGCCAGAGAAAGGACACAAAGAAGGGGGTCCTGCTAAGTACTCTGGAGCTACCTGGGGGTGGACGGAGCCCCTCACAGAGTATGCACAGCACGACGCGGTAGATTGCTCTGCTACCTGTAATCTGGACTGCAACAACTGTGAGTAAAGATCTTGAGACTGCATCACACGGACTCTGTGTTCATTACTGACTCCCTGCACTACAACCACCATCATCCACCCACACTGCCCTGAAGCTACACTCTTCCTGTGGGGAGTAATAATACCATTGCTGCAAAACCCCCAGCTTCAGAGGACTTTTCCGCAGTGGCGGCCCCTTTGGCCGCACTCCACAGGTGGCGTAGTCGGACATTATAAAACCCATATATACAAATTACCCTTGGATTGACCGCCCTGGGTCATGGACCGAGTCACCGCCACAGTGACTACAACCCCCAGCGTCTACCGGCCAGGCTCCGTGTACACCACGGCCCAGGGGGCGCATCAACTTCATAGGTCCCTGATCTGAGACCACTCCTGCAGCGTGATTTGCCCCACCTCTGGATCTCGTTGGCCCAGGCTATACATCAGAACGTATTGCACCAGGGCTTGTCGATGCTGCCACAGTCGCTGCAACATGTGCAGAGTTGAATTCCACCATGTTGGCACATCGCATTTCAGCCGGTGAACTGGCAGGCCCAACGACTTCTGTAGAGATGTAAGTCGTTGAGCTGCGGGATGCGAACAGCGGAAGTGAGCACACAGCGACCGTGCCCTCTACAGAAGGCCATCTAGTCTGGGATAGTGGGCTAAAAATTGCTGGACAACCAGGTTCAACACGTGAGCCATACAAGGCACGTGTGTGACATTGCCCGGGCGAAGGGCCGCAGCCAGGTTTACAGCATTGTCACACACGGCCTTCCCTGGATGCAGGTCCAGTGGAGACAACCATTCATGAAACTGGGTCTCCAGAGCTGACCACAACTCCTCAGCTGTGTGACTCACATTTCCCAGACATTTCAAAGTAAACACTGATGCCGTTGAGGCCTGCTGCCAGCATAGTAAGGAGGTGTGCAGGATTCCTTCTGTGCAGTTAGAAAGCAGGTGGCATTACCAGACAGGCTTTGGGTGCAGGTGGACGACCGAGAGGAGGTTGAGGAGGCAGAAGCAGTGGAGGAACTTCGAGATAAAGAGAATTGATGCACAACTCGTGGGGACGGTAAGACTTGGACAGCAGCCCCTTGCCCTGCTGTCACCATAGTTACCCAGTGCCCAGTCAGCGACATGTAACGCCCCTGTCCATGCCTACTCGTCCAAGTGTCTGTGGTGAAATGCACCCTGTCACACACAGAGTTTCTCAAAGAAGCGGTGATGTTGTGTGCGACATGCTGGTGGAGCGCAGGCACACCTTTCTTTGAGAAGTAGTGCCGAATGGGTATCTGGTACTGGGGCACTGCGACGGACATAAGGTATTGAAAATCCTCTGTGTCCACCAGGCGGAAAGGCAGCATTTCTGTAGCCAACAGCTTGCAGATGGTGAAATTCAACCTCTTAGCTTTGTCATGGCTAGGAGGAAATGGTCTCTTACTTGTCCACATCTGAGGGACCGAGGGCTGGCTGTTGTGCTTAGACGGGGTTGGGTAGGGTGTCCCCGGCAAACTGCTGGTCTGTGAGGAAGATGCAGGCGGACATGATAGGTTGCCTTGATCCAAAGGTGGTGCTCTCGATGTCAGAGAGCGCTCAACACCAGCAGGTGTTTCCACTTCCAAATGAACTGACGACCTGCCAATCAAACTTGCTGTTGCAGATAAAGAGGTGGCAGGTTTGCGTCCAAAAACATGTGTGACTGCTGTTTCCCCAGTCACAGAGGATGAAGAGGCCGCGGATGCACAAGATGGGGCAGACGGTGGTTGGCCCGGCCCGCTAGGCCGCATTGTAGCAAGGGTGAGCTTACCACTGCAACTTATGCTTCATATCCATGTGACGGTTCATGCATGAAGTACTCAAACTATGGATTTTTTGGCCTCTACTTAGCTTTTGGTGACAAATATTACAGATGACACGAGTTGGGTCATCCTTATTGATCTGAAAAAATGCCCAGGCTATGCAAGGCTTAGAGCCCATGCGACCTGAAGAGCCACCACGACTTGTGGTCAGAGGCAGAGTTGTGGTTGAGGATGCAGTTGTTGACGTGCTTCCAGTACTCCGTCTCTGTCCAGGAAGGCGCAACCTAACCTCGTCATCAATAGCATCTGTGATGCCCCGCTGCGCTTGGTATCACAGATCCTAGAAGAGTGCATTGATGGAATCCTCCACAAGAGGCCCCCATAAACATTCACACATCTCCACCTTCCACCTCAGACCAGCAGAGGGAGCCCGTTAGGGATATAAATAGGGAAGGTGGAGCTAGGCAGTTCAGTTCCTCTGAAGAGTTCCTGCAGTATAGAAGCCTAAGAGAGGTCCGTCTGCAGTGGAGCTCAGTCTAGTCTAGAGAACTCAGTTAATAGTTCAGCAGTGGAGCACGAGGCTCCTGCTAGCTAGATTCAGGGAGCCCAGTTACAGCTTAAGGTGTGCCAGCGCCATAAGATCGGTGAAGCACGGCAAGCTGCCGTTAGTGTGTATAGCCAAGTGAGGGCCCGAGTAGGCTAAAGGCGAGTGGCGAGTTAGTACATAAGGGGCAGAGGAGCTTATCCAGCTCACCCCGAAGCAATTACCGGACACCGGATCCGAGCTTACCGTGAACTCTATGACCCAGTAAGGCATAACCGGAATCCCTGGAGAACTACAAGTCCCAGGATCGCTAAGGTGCTGATACGTAACAGAGCCAGGAGACGCTTAGGCCCCGCATACTGGGAGCGTGAACTCCAAGACAAGGCCCTACCATAAGGTCAGCCAGCGCAGGACAGAGACAAAGTTAGGCCTAGCTCCAGGCAGGTCATAAACTTACTACGCAGAGGCAAGAAAGAGGAGGCCCTACACCCGCTCATTGGGGAGGATCCTGATATGCACCCTACACCCTACAGTGCTCCGGTATGTGCCTGAATTTCCACCAGTAAAAGGTACTGAAGTGACTACGTGTCCGTTCCCGTTCTTGCTCTGACCCAGCTGGGTCTCGCCTGTCCTGCATTCCCCCTGCATACGCTTTTCTGAGGCTTAGCTCCACCTGTGGGGAGCTATACCATCGAGCTGCCTTATCACCGGCCTCAGTGGACTGCTGCAGCGCTGGTGCTTCTCACCAGATACCACAGGTGGCATCACGAACTCTTATAAAATTAACAATTATCCACCCTTTTAAAGAGTGACCCCAGGGTACGGGCCCGGGAGCCGACCACCGCGACATCCCCAAGGCCAGGCAAAGGCCCGGGTACCGAGTCATCCCCATCCCCTGGGCTAGTCACATCCTCTTCCACCTCCTCTGCTGACCTCATCGACTGGCTGACTGTGGGTTGACAGTAAGTGGCATCTCCAACCTCGTCATCATCACCTTGTGTGTTCTCACACCCGTCGTCCTCAGAGCCAACCTCTTCCTGCCCTGACCGAAAAGTCAAGTTGTCGCTCCAATCAGGTATTTGAGTCTCATCATCGTCTTCATCATTGTCTCCACCAACAGGAGTTACAGTTTGGGAACGAGGGTCTACATTATGCTCAGAACCTTCTTCTTCTGGTCCTGGATCCGACTTATAAAGATTCTGGGCATCAGTGCAGATCATTTCCTCGTCTGGATTAACAGAAGCTCTGGAGCAGACCTCCGTTTCCCAGGCTATAGTATGAGTAAACAGCTGTGCAGACTCAACCATCTGTGTTACCCCATACTCAGACGGGCAGCTGGAGACCTGGGAGCTGTGAGGAAGCAAGTGCGATTGGGGTGACACCTCTGAGGACTGGAGTATTTGTGATGTTGAAGTTGAGGTGGAGAAGAGCCCACTTGAAGGAGCACTTGATATCCATTGAAGCACCTGCTGTTTTTGTGGCTCCTCTGGAATTTGTAGTGATGGGCGTGTCCGTAAGAATGGGATCATATCACATTGTCCACGAAAAGAAGTAGACATCTTAGTTTGGCTGGAAGATGGTCTTTCTTCTGCAGATGCTACTCCCCCCCCACCGCAGGGGGGCTCGACCCACCAGAGGACAGGCACGAGTATTGGGAGAGGGGGGCTGGCCGTCAGGGTCCACCGCGGCTCTGGCACAAACCCGGCGACACGGAGGTCGCACGGGCAGGAACGGACTGGCCATGTCGGCTTCGCACTTTTTTGGTTTTAGAAGGGCATGACATGCCTATATCTGTGTCTCCCCCTCCTTTTACTCCTCCACCTCTTTTCTTTTCGCATGACTATATGTACTTGTCACTTTTCCATGTGTTAGTTGTGTCTTCTGAGCAGTTTGTCAGCTTTTGGACACCTTTGAAGGTGTTTTCTATGTGTTTCTATGTGTTTTTGTTTGCCTGCCATTGGTTTTAACGGTGTTCGAAGGTGTTCGACGAACAGTTCGACGAACAGTTCGGCGAACATATGGGTTTTTTAATAAAATGCATTGTATCACTAACACAAAATATTTACAAAAATAACTTTTTTTTCCCTCAACTAGGATGTTTATATTGTTTATAATGTCATGCTACCTATAGCATTGCACAATATACTGTATATTTTTTCACCACAAGCAAGTGGTATATTACCATAAGAACATTCAAATGGAATAATTTATTTTAACATTGTTTGCAGTAAAATAGTGCATTGCCGATTTGTTCCCATGTGAATACTGTAGGTTTTATTGATTTAAGTCTCATCCTCTTCAGTTCCCATAACAGCATAACTCTCCTTTCAGAAAGTGAATAAAATAGCGTTTGCAACTAGATAGATACACGTCAACACTGTTTGCAGTTGTATCCAGTTTTGGCATAAAAATGAAATTCAGCATAAAAATAAATATATATTTGCCCTAATGGATTTTGAGCATTTTTTTTGCTTTGCCCATTGAAATTCAGGCATGCATAACTTTTTTTTATTTGCACTGTATGCAGACGTTTACTATCAAATTAGACCCATTATTGTAAAGATTATTTTACTTTATTGTAAAAGTTGTTTTGAGGATATCAAATATATCTATATTATTTTTGTCTTACACTACATTTCTTACAGAAAGTCAAACATTATAATATGTCTGGGCAGGTCCCAATATAACTCTGCCAAGACGTTTTAGAACACCCTCACATAGTCAGAAACTTCATGGAGATTATGCAGCTACTATAGTAAGGAGACAACTATCTGACACGCAGCCTTGAGTCAGTTTCTTCTCCAGAACCTCATTCCTCCATTATTCCTAAGGGTATAGTAATTCCGATGGTGTCCTCAGAATTGGAGGCTGAGATTCGCCAAGTCCAGTCGTCGGCTCCTTCCGCTACTCCTGGATCTAAATTATTTGTGCCCGTGTATCTAAGATTATGTTTGTTGCAAGAGTTTCATGACTCTATCTTGAGTGGTCACCCCGGGGTCACTGCTACTCTGAAGGATAGATGTAGAAACCTTTGGTGGCCATCCATGCTTAGTGACATTAAAAGTTTTGTATCCGCTTGTGAGGTTTGCGCATGCGATAAAGTTTGTAATAACCAGCCAGCCGGGTAATTGGTTCCTTTGCCTATTCCAGAAAGACCGTTAACTCATTTTTCCATGGATTTCATAACTGATCTGCCTTTGTCTTGTGGGAAAACCGTTATTTGGGTGGTGATTGACCGATTCAGTAAACAAGCTAATTTTGTTCCGTTATCAGAGTTACCCAATGCTGAGATGCTTTCCCGGTTATTTATCAATCATGTGGTAAGATTGCATGGCATTCCCTTGAACATTGTATCCGATAGGGGGGTGCAATTTGTCTTCAAATTCTGGAGAGCGTTTTGTAAAAGATTAGGGATTGCCCTATCATTTTCCTCTGCTTACCATCCTGAAACTAATAGTCAGACACAGAGGTCCAATTAGTCATTGGAGCAAATTCTTAGATGCTTCATTGTGGCTCAGCAGGAGGACTGGTCCTCATTCTTACCTCTTGGCTTTAACAGTCGGGTTAGCCAGTCAGCTGGAACCTTGCCTTTTTTTTGCAATTATGGTCTTCATCCTCATTTTGGTGAATTCTCAAAAATGAGTTCTGGTTGTCCAGGAGCAGAGGCTGTCAAACAGAAACTTGGGGATGTCTGGAGGGAGGTTCAAAAGAATATTGGGGTAGCCCAGCATCGCCAGAAACTGAAGGCTGATAGGAAACGTTCAGCGGGCCCCATATTCAAAATTGGTGATAAGGTACGGCTTTCCTTCAAAAATATTAAATTGAAAGTGCCATCAGCAAAGTTGGGTCTTAAGTTTATTGGTCCATATGAGATTTTGGAGGTAGTTAACCCAGTGGCCTTCAGATTAAAACTCCCTCCGCATTCCAAATGTATTCCATAAATCTCTGCTAAAAGAGTTTGTCCATTCCGTTTTGTCTCCTCCATCTCCACCTCCACCAGTTTCCATCAATTACAGTTTGGAGTTTGAAGTACAAAAGGTTGTTGATTCTCGGAAAGTCCGTAATTCCCTCCAATACCTCATTCATTGGGAGGTTGCGGACCAGAGGAGAGATCCTGGGTCCCTGTTCAAGAAGTTAACGCCGATTGTCTAGTCAGGGCCTTCCATCGGAGGTTTCCTGGGAAACCAGGGGGTCCGGTGCCCCCCCCATTGAAGAGGGGGTACTGTCACTATTCCTGCATTCTGTGAGGGATTGATATGCTGTCCTATTGAACTGGTTCTTGCTTTGTTTTGTTGGACCACTTGGCTGTCCAATCCTGTGAGTTGCAAGTTGGGCTCTCGGTGCTTTGACAACTCAGCTGTCCAATCTTTGTCTGAGATTTGCAAGGCAGTCTCCAGGTGTTCCATGTTCTGGAGATTGCCCAAGCTATTTAACTTAGCTGACTGCCCCTGTTCCCTGCCAGATGTAGTTTATGCTTCCTGGTGAGTGTTTGCCTCATTCTGTTGTTGTGTGTTCTGATCTTCTCCTGCCTGAATACGGCTCTCTTGGTATTGACTTCGGAACGTCTGACTATCCTATGCTCTGTGAGTTAGTGACTAGCATCACAGTTTGTCAAGGGACCACAAATTCGCTGCATCTAATTGTCAGAGCCATTATGCAATTGACTGTCGAGGGATGGGCGAGGCTGCCTCCACTACTAGGCCAGTGATTGGGGAACTTAGTGAACGTATGGTATATACACCTCTGATTCCAACGCATGTATATACATATATACCCACAACAGAATGGTCACTGCCAGCTAAATAATAACAAAAAGAGGAACCACTACTAGCTGCCACCACCAATTGTTTATACCGGACACCCGTTACATGCAGCATATGGTTTTCAAGTGTGCAAGAGGAACAGAGCTATTAAACTTTATATATTTAATCCAGAAAGGTAGGCGGTGTTTCTAAAAAATATACAAAGATGATACAATGGGAAACAAGCAATACAATATATACAATTACATGAAATAAAAAGGAATAACGAAACAAAATGACTAAACCTGATGTCATGGAAGTGGTTCAGAGCGGAGGGAACTACTCCGATTGGGAAAATGGAACAATCTCACAGCAAACTATGTCATCCAGAATGAACAAAGACAGAGACCCAAACTTTCATTTTTATTAGCTCAAAGTTACGGCCACATACCTCCCCTTGGTGAGCCCATGTGGGGGCTGGTTGTGGGAGGTACTAGGCCCTTTAGAATTTTATTAGATCCCCAACTTACAGGATATCTTGCCGAGCCTAGTGGCACCTGCCCTTTATAACCCCTGATCATGTCATACTGCCAGTCAATCACTGTAATACCAATATCAAGATGGCTACGGCATTACAGTAAATCGCATGCAATCCCCGCATGCTTATTGGCTGTGCAACAGGTGCCAAACATGCGGGGCCGGGATATAAGTTTGAAATCGAGCACTGGTCAATGCTCGCCGAGTAATGAGTACTTTTGAGCATCCAGAAACTCGAGTGATATCCGAGTATCACCGAACACGTTTGCTTATCCCTAGTCAGTAGCTGCAGTATCTGGCAGGTAACTGCAGCTCAAACCTGACTTCACCATCAGGAGTTCCAGTAAAAAACAGGTAGCCACTTAGCTACGTCCATCGCAGGTAAGTTTGGCCCCATGGCACAGTGGGTCCACCAACCACATGCGCAACCAGCGAAAGTGACAGTAATGACCTAAAATAATGTTATGTCTCATGTAAATACAGGGAAGATTATCTTGAAAACTTATTTCAAAGTACTGTTACTATTTAAGGCAAGAGGCTTTGCAATATACTGGCCATTCTTACTCCTAAGGGCTAGTAGTGCTGGGAAATTGCCAATTACACTAAGCACTAGCATTGCAACTGCACTCAACTATCTAAATCCAGCTTCCTCCTCCATTCACTTTCTTCTTGTACATAATAATTTAAAGTTAAATCATGGCTACCAATGTTATTTAAGAAATGTTACGTTTGATGTTTATTAGGCTGAAAACAAGAAAACATCTCCTATGTGCATGTTGAAATGAAGGTTAATCATGCCATTAATCCGCAGTCTCTTCCTACAACAGTGCTATTTATTAGTTCGTCTGCAAGGTGAAATGGAAGTACTTCTGAGTTGATGCACAGTGCTATTGACTACATGCTACCTTCATTCTCATTACAGACAAAAAAGGATGTTCTCTAAAGAAAGCTTTTTTTCTATCAGTGCATAATGTTCCCTGCTGCTCAGCTGAGACTGTGAGGAGTGGAGCCTAATGAAGCAAGGTGAGGAGGTGAACCTGGCTAATGAGGGCTAGCCTCTGTATTGAGAGATTACTTAGAAATTGCAGAAAATATCGTATGAGCACATTGTTTCCGAAGGTCAAATGCTCCACTCTCTGGATATCATTGTCGAAGTTTTCTTTATGCTCTTCTAACAATTACAGTGTATTTTATCTGATCTTTGTGATAAAACAACATTTACTATGCAACAAACAGACTATTTCTGCATTAAATATGCACTTATTATACCTTCAAATATATGTGGCATTATGAACAAGGTAGCTACAGTTTTTTACAGGTACCAATGTTTCTAGCAAGAAAAGATGTCAAGGCCAATTCCTTCTTAAAATACTTGTTCTCAGAATGAGCATTTATTAAATAGCTTAGGAAAAGTGTACCTCTTAATTGACATGTATATGAAATTCTTCACAATAATTCATTGCAGTATCTAGAGTACTTGTACTACTTTTGCTGCTTAAATTTAGCAAGTAATACCGAATGGTAATGACAAGTAATACAGCAAGTTCTTGATCCAGTCAAAAAGAATGGAATAAACTCCCATTCTACAGATTTCTAACGTAATATGGTAAAATATCAGTGGTCATATCCTCCCAACTCCACTGATTTATGTGATGCCAGTTTTGCTGTCTTTATGACAGCAGATGCAAAACAGTTTTAGTCCAATTCCTGTATTACAATTTGTCCACAATTTTTGGACAAATTCACATATTTTTCATTTCATTGACAATGATATTTGATAAAATCATGGAGGACTTTAACATACATATTGATGATCCCCTCTCCCCATCTGCAATTCATTTTCTTTCTCTAACCTCCTCCTTCAGCATTTCACAGCTTACTAACTCTACTATACATGAAGACGGGAATACATTGGACCTGATCTTCTCCTGGCTCTGCTCAGTGCATGATTTTACTCACTTCCTTCTTTCATTCTCTGTAAATAACTGCCACCCCGCTCAGAACACCCCCATTTACAACATTTCTAGAAATATACATGCCATTAACACCCAGAATCTTATGAAGAATTTGCAGTCATCATTAGCTTCGATCTCCTCCCTCTCATGTCCTGACTCAGCTCTGAAACATTATAATGAAACATTGCAAAGTGCCATGGATGAAGCTATGCCTCCTACACATTGAACAACTTGACACAGACGACCACCACCCTAACACATGCTGCAAACACATCTTCCACCACAGCAGTGCTCCAGGTGTGCTGAACGTCTGTGGAAAAAAATCCCTTTTTGCCAAAGATTTCATTCATTATAAGTTCATGCTTAAAACATGCAACTCTGCCCTTCACCCCTCCAAACCAGCCTACTTCACCGCCTTCATCACCTCAGTATCCAATAATCCTAAAAGACTCCTTAACACTTTTCATTTCCTCTTCAGTACAAGAGGGCAGACTCCAGCCAACAACCTCAGTGCTGGTGGTCTGGCCAACTATTTCAAAGAAAAAATTGACCATATTCAATAGGAAATTTTCTCCCAATCCCCTAATATCATACTTTCTATTCCCTCCTGCACTTCATGTAGTTCACTTTCCGTCTTGGAACCAGTCATGGAAGAAGTCTAACTCTACTATTTCCATCACTGATCCTATTCCCTCACATCTCCTTCAGCCCCTTATCCCTAATGTGACTACTCATCTAACTAAAATATTTAGCCTTTTTTCTCTCATATAGTATCTTTGCTTCCTCTTGCAAACATGGCAGAATACATTCATTACTTAAAAAAACATCCCTTGACCAGAACTGCATTGCTAACTACAAACCTGTCTCTAATCTCCCCTCCATCTCTAAATTTCTGGAAAGTTTGGCCCACAATCAACTAATCTGCTATCTCTCAGATTCTTCTTGACCATTTACAATCTGGTCTCCACTCCTTACACGCTAATGAAACTGACCTTACAAAGTCTCTAATGATCTAATAACAGCTAAATTTAATGGCCACTACTCCCTGCTAATTCTCCTGGATCTCTCTACAGCATTCAACACTGTAGATCACCAGCTCGCTATTCTCCTTTCTATCAGTCTCAAAGATATCGCTCTCTCCTGGTTCTCCTCCTACCTCTATGACTGCTCCTTCACTGTATCTTTTGCTGGCTCCTCTTCCTCTCCTCTTCCCATTACTGTCAGGGTTCTTCAGGGTTCAATCCTAGTTCTCCTCTTCTCTCTATCCACTGCATCTATTGGACAAACCATCAGTAGGTTTTGTTTTCAGTACCATCTGTATGCTGATGGCACCCAATTATACATACACTGTGTGCAGAATTATTAGGCAAGTTGTATTTTAGAGGATTATTTTTATTATTGATCAACAACTATGTTCTCAATCAACCCAAAAGACTCATAAATATCCAAGCTTAATATTTTTGAAAGTTGTAGTGTTTTTTTTTTAGATTTGGTTATCTTAGGAGGATATCTGTTTGTGCAGGTAACTATTACTGTGCAGAATTATTAGGCAACTTAATAAAATCCAAATATAATCCCATCTCACTTGTTTATTTTCACCATGTAAACCAATACCAGTGCACAAAATTTAGAAATAAACATTTCTGACATGCAAAAACAAAAACCCCAAAAATTAGTGATCAATATAGCCACCTTTCTTTATGATGACACTCAACAGCCTTCCATCCATAGATTCTGTCAGTTGCTTGATCTGTTTTCGATCAACATTGCGTGCAGAAGCCACCACAGCCTCCCAGACACTGTTCCGATAGGTGTACTGTTTTCCCTCCCTGTAGATCTCACATTTTATGATGGACCACAGGTTCTCTATGGGGTTCAGAGCAGGTGAACAAGGGGGCCATGTCATTATTTTTTCTTCTTTTAGACCTTTACTGGCCCGCCACGCTGTGGAGTAGTTGGATGCATGTGATGGTGCATTGTCCTGCATGAAAATCATGTTTTTCTTGAACGATACTGACTTCTTCCTGTACCACTGCTTGAAGAAGTTGTCTTCCAGAAACTGGCAGTAAGTCGGGGAGTTGAGCTTCACTCCATCCTCAACCCGAAAAGGTCCCAAAAGTTCATCTTTGATGATACCAGCCCATACCAGTACCCCACCTCCACCTTGCTGGCATCTGAGTCGGAGTGGAACTCTCTGCCCTTTACTGATCCAGCCTCTGGCCCATCCATCTGGCCCATCAAGAGTCACTCTCATTTCATCAGTCCATAAAACCTTTGAAAAATCAGTCTTAAGATATTTCTTGGCCCATTCTTGACGGTTTATCTTATGTTTCTTGTTCAAAGGTGGTCGTTTTTCAGCCTTCCTTACTTTGGCCATGTCCCTGAGTATCGCACACCTTGTGCTTTTTGATACTCAAGTAACGTAGCAGCTCTGAAATATGGAAAAACTGGTGGCGAATGGCATCTTGGCAGCTTCACACTTGATTTTCCTCAATTCATGGGCAGTTATTTTGCGCCTTTTTTGGCCAACACACTTCTTGTGACCCTGTTGGCTATTTGCCATGAAACACTTGATTGTTCAGTGATCACGCTTCAAAAGTTTGGAAATTTCAAGGCAGCTGCATCCCTCTGCAAGACATCTCACAATTTTGGACTTTTCAGAGCCTGTCAAATCTCTCTTCTGACCCATTTTGCCAAAGGAAAGGAAGTTGCCTAATAATTAAGCACACCTTATATAGGGTGTTGATGTCATTAGTCAACACCCCTCCTCATTACAGAGATGCACATCACCAGATTTACTTAATTAGTAGTTGGCTCTCAAGCCTATGCAGCTTGGAGTAGGACAACATGTATAAAAAGTATCATGTGATCAAAATACTCATTTGCTTAATAATTCTGCACACAGTGTATCATATAATAATAATAATAATATTTATTTATATAGTGCCAACATAGTTCGCAGCACTTTACAATTCAGAGATTCATATACAACAGTCATAAGTAACATAGTTAAAGATAATACAATAATTAAAGCAAAAATAACAATGATGAACCTACTCGTAAGAGCTTACAATCTACAATGATATGCAATCATCTCCTGACATCACCTCTGCATTATTACAAAATACCAGTGATTGTCTGTCCGTTGTCTCTAACATCATGTTCTCCCTCTATCTAAAACTGAATCTGTCAAAAACTGAACTCGTTGTGTTTCCTCCTTCTACTAACCTTCCTAAACCCAATATTGTCATTTCTGTGTGTGGTTCTACCATAACTCCCTAACAGCACACCCGCTGTCTTGTCATGTCATGTTATGTCTCAAAAACATCTCTAGAATTCGACCTTTTCTTACCTTTGACTGTGCAAAAACTCTTACTGTTTCTCTTATTCATTCTCATCTGGAGTAATGCAACTCTCTACTAATCAGTCACCCACTTACTAAATTATACCTTCACCAATCCATCCTGAATGCAGCAGCCAGGATCATATTTCCCTCCAACCGCTACACTGAAACCTCCACCCTGTGCCAGTCATTGCATCCACTACAGAGTCCAATAAAATGTATCACTCTCACTCATAAAGCTCTCCACAGTTCTGCAATACCCTACATATCCTCCCTAATCTCTGTCTATCACTCTACCTGTGACCTCCGTTGCATTTATGACCTAAGACTAAATTCCTAAATAATCTGAACCTTTCACTCCCGTCTCTGCTCAAGACTGCTCACATGCTGCGCCAATTCTCTGGAATGCACTACCTTGGTCAATTCGATCAATTTCCAATATCCACAGTTTTAAGAGTGCCCTATAAAAACACATTTCTTTAGACTGGCCTCACCTCACTTATCTAACTTTTCCCGTTTTGCTCTTCAAACATTTTTCTTCCAAATCTGATCCTTTGTAGCATCTGTTTACCCACCCTCCTTTCACTTAATAGCACTTTGTGGCTGAAAACATCACAGAAAAGAAACATGCCTTACCAACACCAAGTCAGATTACCAAAGCACAAGAAGGATGCAGCAAACCCCATGATGAAGTCGACTGACTTGGTGTTGGTAAGGCCTGTTTCTTTTCTGTGATGTTTTTTTAATTCATGTCCTTTTTAGAGTTGAACCACCCCCGTAGTGTTCGGGTTCGGTTCGGTTAGTCGAACACCGGTGTGTTCACCGAACTGTTCGTCGAACACCGTCGAACACCGTTAAAACCAATGGCAGGCAAACAAAAACACATAGAAACACATAGAAAACGCCTTCAAAGGTGTCCAAAAGCTGACAAACTGCTCAGAAGACACAACTAACACATGGAAAAGTGACAAGTTCATATAGTCATGCGAAAAGAAAAGAGGTGGAGGAGTAAAAGGAGGGGGAGACACAGATATAGGCATGTCATGCCCTTCTAAAATTAAGAAAGGCTGGAGTAAAAATCTAAAATCAGCCTACCAACACCCAGACGTCGCGACTAGTGTTGAGCCACCCCCGTAGTGTTCGAGTTCGGTTCGGTTCGTCGAACACCCCCATCCTCCGCATACACTGCCCTGAGGCTATACTCCTCCCGTGGGGAGTTATGCTACGCTCTGCTGCACCCACAACACCAGCCTTAGCGGTCTGCCCTGTAGCGGCGGTTCACTCTGACCGCAATCCACGGGTGGCGTAGTCGGACATTTAAACATCAAAACCACATAAATAGTTCCGCCACTGGTTTGACCGCCCTGAGCCACGGAACCGGATCGCCGCCACGAAGACTACAACCACCAGCATCCACCAAAAAGGGTCCGGCTCCGGGTGTCCCAAGGCCCAGGGGGTGCGTCAGAACATTTTCATCACCTTTCACAATCACCAATGGGACAAGGCAGGGATGTCCTCTGTCCCCTCTCTTATACATCCTAGTGACGGAGCACCTGCTCTCATCAATTCGCCATAACCCCAATATTAGGTGGATTGAGGTGGGAGGCACCGAGTACAAGTGCTCTCTATTTGCTGATGATGTCCTAGTATATATCACTCAATCACATATATCCATCCCTGCTGTTATGGCTGAAATAGATCACTTTGTTACATGGTAAAATTTTAAAATCAATGCAGCGAAGTCTGAGGCCCTCAATGTCTCCCTCCCTAAATCCATATAGGATTCCATCCAGTCCAACTTTCCCTTTGCCTGGCCCTCACAGGGTATCAAAAACTTAGGAATTCCTATTCATAGAGACCTCTCCCATCTATGTTATCTTAATTTTGGGCCCTTTATTGAACAATTCCATACAGACCACGGTTGGCAAGTTAGAACTGTAAGATTCACTACGTGAACCACTGGTGTTTTGTGGAAAAGCACATGTACACCGCGTTCCAAATTATTATGCAAAAAGTGTTTAGGAGTGATAAGGGAAGAATTTGTTTGTTTGTCAGTTAAACTCATTGATGGTGATGTGTGTCAGGGCTCTTTATATCACTGTAAGCAATTGCAGACACCTGTGCTAATTAGTTTGGCAGGTGTGTCCAATGAAAGGCAAGACTACTTAAGAAGGCTCTCTCACATTATTAAGCAGCCTACATTTTCTGCCAAAATGGGAAAGAAAAAGGATGTGTCGGCTGCTGAGAAGCAACAAATTGTGGAGTGTTTAGGTCAAGGCATGACTACAATCAACATTGTGCGATGATCAGGATGAAGTGTCTTGGCAATCAAGAAGTATGTAGCTGATTCACAGTACACACGTGTGCGTGCTGATAAGGGCAAATTGAGGACTCTTTCCTACAGGCAATTACGTCAGGTTGAAAGAGCAGCGGCAAAAAAGCCTTGTCATAGCAGCAGACAAGTTTTTGAAGCTGCTTGTGCCTCCAACGTCCCCCGAACAACAAGATGCAGGGTCCTTCAGAGGTTTGCAGCTGTGCATACGCCATCCTGTCGACCTCCTCTATCCACTTCACACAAGCAGAAACGGCTCCAGTGGGCCAAACATTACATGAAGACTGATTTCAAAACTGTTTTGTTCACGGATGAGTGCCGTGCAGCGCTCGATGGTCCAGATGAATGGAGTGGAGGATGGCTGGTTGGTGGACACCCCACGCAAACACGGCTACAGCGCCAACAAGGAGGAGGTGGAGTAATGTTTTGGGCTGGAATCATGGGGAGAGAGATTGTCGGCCCCTTTAGGATCCCTGAAGGCGCTAAAGATGAACTCCATAATGTATGTGGATTTTCTCAAACAGCACTTCCTGCCATGGTTCAAGAAGAAGAACCGTGTATTTCACAGCAAGATCATTTTTCTGCATGATAATGCACCATCTCATGCTGCACATAAAACATCTGCATCTCTGGCTGATATGGGCATAAAAGGGGACAAACTTATGGTGTGACCCCCATGCTCCCCTGACCTCTACCCCATTCAGAACCTTTGGAGCATCATTAAAAGGAGTGTCTATGATGGCGGGAGGCAGTTCACATCTAAGCAACAGCTCTGGGAGGGTATTCTGTCCTCATGCAAAACAATTGAAGCAGAAACCATCCAAAACCTGACAAATTCAATGGACGAGAGAGTTCAGAAGCTCCTTTCGAACAAGGGGTCCTATGTGAAAATGTAACATCACCTAGAATAAAGTTTTGAGTTGAAAACTGTTTGATTTCAGTTTCTAACAACCTGCTAATGCTTGTAATTTCAAAAATGACCATTTTTTTGGTCTTTATTAAAATGAAAAGGTTGATCGAAAAGTTTGGGGGATCTAAGAGTGTGGCAACCCAGTAATCATGATTACTTCGAATTCTGACAATATGAGGTTCATGCTGCAGGTAGTGCAGCAAGAAGGCACTTATGTGTCTTGCGCATCTCGGAGCCCCAAAATTATTTTCCGGGCTAGATGCAGCTAAAAATTATTTTTAATTTTAAATCTGGTGAAGCTTATTATAGATGGCCTAATAGGATCAGTGCTGCACACTGCTACAAAGCCCAAATTATTTTCCAGTCAAGATACAGATAAACATGATTAGTAATTTGAAAGCTTAAAACGGTTGGTAGGGTGATTTTAACCAATCATCAAGCTTTTACTCTCCCCAGGATGACACAGGGGTAGAAAAGTCGTTTCGGATCCATGATTTGTTCATCTTTATGAACGTGAGTCTGTCTACATTATCAGTGGAGAGCCGCGTGCGCTTATCTGTCAGCACACCACCAGCAGCGCTGAACACACGTTCAGACAGAACGCTGGCTGCGGGGCATGACAAGATCTCCAAGGTGTAAGTGGCTAGCTCCGGCCATTTATCCAGATTGGAAGCCCAAAAAGAGCAAGGGTCCAGTGACACAGTCGTGGCTTCAATGTTTACTTGGAGATACTCCTGTACCATCGTCTCTAGGCGTTGACTATGTGTCAGACTTCTTGTCTCCTGTGGCCTTGCAAAGGATGGGCTCCTGCACCTTCCTCACTAGTTTGGCTGCTACCATGCGCCCTGGTAAAATCATCTCCCCCACCCTCACATGCCTGCCGCCTTGGTGCTGCCGACCGTCTGGACCTTGCAGATGTTAGCCCTTCCGCATACAACTCCTCCTCCTCTACTTCCTCCACCTCCTCTTGTGCCACCACCTGACTCCGAATTCTGTTTAACATGTGCTCCAGCATGTAAATCACCGGAATAGTCATGCTGATAATGGCATCGTCAGCACTAAACATCTTCGTCGCCATTTCAAAACTGTGCAGAAGGGTGCATAGGTCCCTGATCTGAGACCACTCCTCCAGCGTGATTTGCCCCACCTCTGAATCTCGTTGGCCCAGGCTATACGTCAGAACGTATTGCACCAGGGCTTGTCGGTGCTGCCACAGTCGCTGCAACATGTGCAGAGTTGAATTCCACCGGGTAGGCACATCGCATTTTAGCCGGTGAAGTGGCAGGCCCAACGACTTCTGTAGAGATGTAAGTCGCTGAGCTGCGGGATGCGAACGGCGGAAGTGAGCACACAGCGACCGTGCCCTCTGCAGAAGGCCATCTAGTCTGGGATAGTGGGCTAGAAATTGCTGGACAACCAGGTTCAACACGTGAGCCATACAAGGCACGTGTGTGACATTGCCCCGGCGAAGGGCCGCACCCAGGTTTGCAGCATTGTCACACACGGCCTTCCCTGGTTTCAGGTCCAGTGGAGACAACCATTCATGAAATTGGTTCTCCAGAGCTGACCACAACTCCTCAGCTGTGTGACTCACATTTCCCAGACATTTCAATGTAAAAACCGCCTGATGACGTTGAGCCCTACTGCCAGCATAGTAAGGAGGTGTGCAGGATCCCTTCTGCGCAGTTAGAAAGCTTGTGGCATGACCAGACAGGCTTTGGGTGCAGGTGGAAGACCGAGAGGAGGTTGAGGAGGCAGAAGCAGTGGAGGAACTTTGACATAAAGAGGATTGACGCACAACTCGTGGGGACGGCAAGACTTGGACAGCAGCCCCTTGTCCTGCTGTCACCATAGTTACCCAGTGCCCAGTCAGCGACATGTAACGCCCCTGTCCATGCCTACTCGTCCAAGTGTCTGTGGTGAAATGCACCCTGTCACACACAGAGTTTCTCAACGAAACGGTGATGTTGTGTGCGACATGCTGGTGGAGCGCAGGCACACCTTTCTTTGAGAAGTAGTGCCGACTGGGCATCTGGTACTGGGGCACTGCGACGGACATAAGGTCTCGAAAATCCTCTGTGTCCACCAGGCGGAAAGGCAGCATTTCTGTAGCCAAGAGCTTGCAGATGGTGAAATTCAACCTCTTAGCTTTCTCATGGCTAGGAGGAAATGGTCTTTTACTTGTCCACATCTGAGGGACCGAGGGCTGGCTATTGTGCTTAGACGGGGTTGATAAGGGTGTCCCCGGCAAACTGCCGGTCTGTGAGGAAGATGCAGGCGGACATGTTAGGTTGCCTTGATCCAAAGGTGGTGCTATCGATGTCGGACAGCGCTCAAGACCAGCTGGTGTTACCACCTCCAAAGAAAATGATGACCTGCCAATCACGCTGGCTGTTGCGGGTAAAGAGGTGGCAGGTCTGCGCCCCAAAACAGGTGTGACTGCTGTCCCCCCAGTCACAGAGGATGAAGAGGCCGCGGATGCACAAGATATGGCAGACGGTGGTTGGCCCGGCCGGCTAGGCCGCATTGTAGCACACTGAGCTTCCCACTGCAACTTATGCTTCATGTCCATGTGCCGGTTCATGCATGAAGTACTCAAACTATGTATTTTTTGGCCTCTACTTAGCTTTTGCTGACAAATGTTACAGATAACACGAGTTGGGTCATCTTTATCGATCTGAAAAAATGCCCAGGCTATGCAAGGCTTAGCACCCATGCGACCTGAAGAGCCACCACGACTTGTGGTGAGAGGCAGAGTTGTGTTTGAGGATGCAGTTGTTGACGTGCTTCCAGTACTACGTCTCTGTCCAGGAAGGCGCAACCTGACCTCGTCGTCACTAGCATCTTTCTCCACCTCCTCTGCTGACCTCATCTCTTGGCTGACTGTGGGTTGACAGTAAGTGGGATCTCCGACCTCATCATCATCACCCTGTGCGTTATCACACCCGTCGTCCTCAGAGCCAACCTGTTCCTGCCCTGACAAAAAACTAAAGTTGTCGCTCCAATCAGGTATTTGAGTCTTATCATCGTCTTCCTCATTGTCTCCACCAACAGGAGTTACAGTTTGGGAATGAGGGTCTACATTATGGTCAGAACCTTCTGCGTCTGGTCCTGGATCCGACTCATAAAGATTCTGGGCATCAGTGCAGATCATTTCCTCGTCTGGATTCACAGAAGCGCTGGAGTCGACCTCTGATTCCCAGGCTATAGTATGAGTAAACAGCTCTGCAGACTCAACCATCTGTTCTACCTCATACTCAGACGGGCAGCTGGAGATTTGGGAGCTGTGAGGAAGCAAGTGCGATTTGGGTGACACCTTTGAGGACTGGAGTATTTGTGATGTTGAAGTTGATGTGGAGGAGAGCCCACTTAAAGGAGCACTTGATATCCGTTGAAGCACCTGCTGTTTTTGTGCCTCATCAGGAATTTGTAGCGATTGGCGTGGCCGTAAGAAAGTGATCTTATCACATTGTCCGCTAAAAGAAGTAGACATTTTAGTTTGGCTGGAAGATGGTCTTTCTTCTGCACCTACCCCACGGACACAACCTTTTTTCCCCTTCCCAACACACCTATTCCCCTTTCCACCAGCAGCAGGCCTTTTTCCACTCATTTTGGTGGTTAACTAATTCACAACTCTGGAGTTGTTTGCACAAAAAAACAATGGATGGTAACCGAGCAGAGCTGAGTGGCCAAACTGTGGTATTAGGCCAAAACTATTGGCTGGGTTAGATGCAGAAAAAAATTATTTTTAATTTGCAACCTGATGGAGGTCAGTATAGATGGACTAATAGACCAAGTCCCACACACCGCTAGAAGCCCAAATATTTTTTCAGAGCTAGATGCAGAAAATTTTTTTATTCAATTTGCAACCTGATGGAGGTCAGTATAGATGGACTAATAGACCAAGTCCCACACACTGCTAGAAGCCCAAATATTTTTTCAGAGCTAGATGCAGAAAAAAATTATTTTTAATTTGCAACCTGATGGAGGTCAGTATAGATGGACTAATAGACCAAGTCCCACACACTGCTAGAAGCCCAAATATTTTTTCAGAGCTAGATGCAGAAAAAAAATATTTTTAATTTGCAACCTGATGGAGGTCAGTATAGATGGACTAATAGACCAAGTCCCACACACCGCTAGAAGCCCAAATATTTTTTCAGAGCTAGATGCAGAAAAAAATTATATTCAATTTGCAACCTGCTGGAGGTCAGTATAGAAGGACTAATAGAACAAGTCCCACACACTGCTAGAAGCCCAAATATTTTTTCAGAGCTAAATGAAGAAAAAAATTATTTTTAATTTGCAACCTGATGGAGGTCAGTATAGATGGACTAATAGACCAAGTCCCACACACTGCTAGAAGCCCAAATATTTTTTCAGAGCTAGATGCAGAAAAAAATTATTTTTAATTTGCAACCTGATGGAGGTCAGTATAGATGGACTAATAGACCAAGTCCCACACACCGCTAGAAGCCCAAATATTTTTTCAGAGCTAGATGCAGAAAATTTTTTTATTCAATTTGCAACCTGATGGAGGTCAGTATAGATGGACTAATAGACCAAGTCCCACACACTGCTAGAAGCCCAAATATTTTTTCAGAGCTAGATGCAGAAAAAAATTATTTTTAATTTGCAACCTGATGGAGGTCAGTATAGATGGACTAATAGACCAAGTCCCACACACTGCTAGAAGCCCAAATATTTTTTCAGAGCTAGATGCAGAAAAAAATTATATTCAGTTTGCAACCTGATGGAGGTCAGTATAGATGGACTAATAGAATGATGCTATGCCCAAAAGATTTTACTTCACTAGGTGCAGTAAAAAAATTGGTATTCTATACACAGGTGGTATATCTTGCAACACAGATAGGCTACTCCACTGACTAACACACTCTGCAATAGGCCAAAAAGGATTAGCTTTGCTAGATTCAGCCAAATGCTGTGAAAAAAACTTGCACAGCACTGGCACAGACCTGCCTGGCAAAAACTGATAGGAACTGATGTAACCTAGTCCTGAAAAGGACTCCAATTACAATTAGTCTTTACTCTCACAATCTATCTATTTAAGAGCACAGACCTGCTTGATAAAAGTCGTAGGAAATGCTGTAACCTAGTCCTTAAAAGGACTGCAATCACAACTATTCCCTACTCCCAAGCTATCTGTATATTTGTGCGAAAATTGGCTTGAAATTAACAAGGTATAGCGCACACAGCAACAGCGGTGCCGTCTAACACGCAGCTGCAGCAGTGAGAAAATGGTGGCGACGGGGAAAATGGCTTGGTCTTATAGGGCAAGGACATGTGACATACACTGCCAATCACACATGCCCTTGCTTGTGTGAAAAAAAGCACTTCGCTCCGTGTGTGCGCTGCTGATAGGCTGACAGATTGCACCTCCCCACTGCAAATGCGGGAAAGAGAAAAAAAAATGGAGATCTTCATTGTTCCTGCAGAGATCCATCCCCTGCCCCTCCCCCCGCCCCGCTGTACACTCAAACTGCGTATTAACATTAATTTTCATCATTACTGAGAAAAAATCCAGTTATGATTTTGGTGCACGAACAGTTATCGAACATAACCTCGAACAGCCGAATTTTTCTCAAATTGTTCGTGTTCGCCGACCGGCTCGAACACCGCCCAAAACAGCTCGAATTTGAGATTGGCGAACAGTTCGAGTAGAACAACGCTCATCTCTAGTCGCGACAAGAAAATTATAAAAAGAAATATCTTTAGGTAGAATGGCGGTTCCATTCAGAACACTTTCCTTACAAGACGTAGTGGTATCCCCATTGTGAGTTGCGCCAAAAACGGAACCCAATATATTCGGACTAATCCACCATTTGTCATATCCAAGGGGCAGGTAAGTAAACGACAACATCGACGGGGAACCAAGTACAGTAGTATATACGGTACATCCTTTGACAAGGCAATCAGGCGGATCAAGAAGTTGGGAAGGGTCACCCTAATGGCCAAAACAGACATTGATGCGGCGTTCCGGTTACTTACTACCTGTGCCTCCGAATAGTGTCCACCTATTGGGCTGCTTCTGGGAAGGATCACACTATATAGATCGCTGTTTGCCCATGGGGTGGTCCAGATCCTGCTCACTATTTGAGGCATTTAGTTGCTTCCTCGAATGGGTTGTAATGGACGTTTCTAAGGGGGCACATATTATCCATTACCTCGACAACTTCTTATGCCTGGGCCCAAAAGATTCGCCACAGTGTGAATACACGCGGTAGTCCACCTGTGAGAAGGAGAGAGCTGGAGGGAGAGCGGACACCACAGAGCCGAGGGGTTAGATGGAGAACGGAAGAAGGAAAGAGGGCGAGGGAGGTAAGGGAGTACAGTGGAAGGCCGACCTGAGCTCCCCCACGTTCCTGCTGGGCAGGGAACAGCCCTGGGAAGAAAAGCCGCTTGCACATCCCTTTGAGGTTACGGGCGCGAGTGGGCAGAGGGACTACGCTGGAGTGCGAAGCTGACACGGACAGTCCGTTCCTGCCCATGCGACCTCCGTGTCGCCGGGTTTGTGCCAGAGCCGCGGTGGACCCTGACGGCCAGCCCCCCCCTCCCAATACTGGTGCCTGTCCGCTGGTGGGTCGAGCCCCCCCGCGGTGGAGGGGGGAGAAACATCTGCAGAAGAAAGACCATCTTCCAGCCAAATTAAGTTGTCTACTTCTTTTCGTGGACAATGTGATACGATCCCTTTCTTAAGGACACGTCCATAGATACAAATTCCAGATGAGGCACAAAAAGAGCAGGTGCTTCAACGGATATCAAGTGCTCCTTCAAGTGGGCTCTCCTCCACCTCAACTTCAACATCACAAATACTCCAGTCCTCAGAGGTGTCACCCCAATCGCACATGCTTCCACACAGCTCCCAAGTCTCCAGCTGCCCGTCTGAGTATGGGGTAATACAGATGGTTGAGTCTGCACAGCTGTTTACTCATACTATAGCCTGGGAAACGGAGGTCTGCTCCAGAGCTTCTGTTAATCCAGACGAGGAAATGATCTGCACTGATGCCCAGAATCTTTATAAGTCGGATCCAGGACCAGATGAAGAAGGTTCTGAGCATAATGTAGACCCTCGTTCCCAAACTGTAACTCCTGTTGGTGGAGACAATGATGAAGACGATGATGAGACTCAAATACCTGATTGGAGCGACAACTTGACTTTTCGGTCAGGGCAGGAAGAGGTTGGCTCTGAGGACGATGGGTGTGAGAACACACAGGGTAATGATGACGAGGTTGGAGATCCCACTTACTGTCAACCCACAGTCAGCCAGTCGATGAGGTCAGCAGAGGAGGTGGAGGAGGATGCTATTGACGACGAGGTTAGGTTGCGCCTTCCTGGACAGAGACGGAGTACTGGAAGCACGTCAACAACTGCATCCTCAACCACAACTCTGCCTCTGACCACAAGTCGTGGTGGCTCTTCAGGTCACATGGGCTCTAAGCCTTGCATAGCCTGGGCATTTTTTCAGATCGATAAGGATGACCCAACTCGTGTTATCTGTAATATTTGTCACCAAAAGCTAAGTAGAGGCCAAAAAACCCATAGTTTGAGTACTTCATGCATGAACTGTCACATGGATATGAAGCATAAGTTGCAGTGGGAAGCTCACTGTGCTACAATGCGGCCTAGCGGGCCGGGCCAACCACCATCTGCCCCATCTTGTGCATCCGCGGCCTCTTCATCCTCTGTGACTGGGGGTACAGCAGTCACACATGTTTTTGGATGCAGACCTGCCACCTCTTTACCCGCAACAGCCAGTGTGATTGGCAGGTCATCATTTCATTTGGAAGTGGAAACACCAACTGGTGTTGAGCGCACTCCGACATCGAGAGCCCCACCTTTGGATCAAGGCAACCTAACTTTTCCACCTGCATCTTCCTCACAGACTGGCAGTTTGCTGGGGACACTCTTCTCAACCCTGTCTAAGCACAATAGCCAGCACTCGGTCCCTCAGGTGTGGACAAGTAAAAGACAATTTCCTCCTAGCCATGACAAAGCTAAGAGGCTGAATTTCACCATCTGCAAGCTGTTGGCTACAGAAATGCTGCCTTTCTGCCTAGTAGACACAGAGGATTTTCGAGACCTTATGTCCGTCGCAGTGCCCCAGTACCAGATGCCCAGTCGGCACTACCTCTCAAAGAAAGGTGTGCCTGCGCTACACCAGCATGTCACATACAACATCACCGCTTCTTTGAGAAACTCTGTGTGTGACAGGGTGCATTTCACCACAGACACTTGGACGAGTAGGCATGGACAGGGGCGTAACATGTCGCAGACAGGGCACTGGGTAATTATGGTGACAGCAGGACAAGGGGCTGCTGTCCAAGTCTTGCCGTTCCACGAGTTGTGCGTCAATCCTCTTTATCTAAAAGTTCCTCCACTGCTTCTGCCTCCTCAACCTCCTCTCGGTCCTCCACCTGCACTCAAAGCCTGTCTGGTAATGCCACCCGCTTTCTAACTGCGCAGAAGGAATCCTGCACACCTCCTTACTGTGCTGGCAGCAGGGCTCAACGGCATCAGGCGGTGTTTACTTTGAAATGTCTGGGAAATGTGAGTCACACAGCTGAGGAGTTGTGGTCAGCTCTGGAGCCCCAGTTTCATGAATGGTTGTCTCCACTGGACCTGCAACCAGGGAAGGCCATGTGCGACAATGCTGCAAACCTGGGTGCGGCCCTTCGCCGGGGCAATGTCACACTTGTGCCTTGTATGGCTCACATGTTGAACCTGGTTGTCCAGCAATTTTTAGCCCATTATCCCGGACTAGATGGCCTTCTGCAGAGGGCACGGTCGCTGTGTGCTCACTTCCGCCATTCGCATCCCGCAGCTCAACGACTTACATCTCTACAGAAGTCGTTGGGCCTGCCAGTTCACCGGCTAAAATGCGATGTGCCGACACGGTGGAATTCAACTCTGCACATGTTGCAGCGACTGTGGCAGCACCGACAAGCCCTGGTGCAATACGTTCTGACTTATAGCCTGGGCCAACGAGATCCAGAGGTGGGGCAAATTACGCTGCAGGAGTGGTCTCAGATCAGGGACCTATGCACCCATCTGCACAGTTTTGAAATGGCGACGAAGATGTTTAGTGCTGACGATGCCATTATCAGCATGACTATTCCGGTGAGTTACATGCTGGAGCACACGTTAAACAGAATTCGGAGTCAGGTGGTGGGACAAGAGGAGGTGGAGGAAGTAGAGGAGGAGTCGCATGCGGAAGGGATAACATCTCCAAGGTCCAGACGGTCGGCTGCACCAAGGCGGCAGGCATGGGAGGGTGGGGGAGAGGGATTAACCAGGGTGCATGGTAGCAGCCAAACTGTTGAGGAAGGTGCAGGAGCTGAAGAGGAAGTGGAGGACGAACTGGCGATGGGCATGGAAGACTCATCAGATGAGGGAGACCATGATCACATTTCTGTTGTGTGAGGTTGGGGGGAGAGGGCAGAGGAAGGAAGCTCGATTCTTACCTCGCTACCAACACAACAAGTACTTGGTCCTCCTGGATGCGCAAGACACATGAGTGCCTTCTTGCTGCACTACCTGCAACATGACCCTCGGATTGTCAGAATTCGAAGTAATCCCGACTGCTAGTGGGTTGCCACATTCTTAGATCCCCGGTACAAAAGTAAATTTGCCAAAATAATTCCTGCCATAGAAAGGCATTCAAGCATGCAGGATTATCAGCAGAGACTGTAGCAGAATCTTACATGTGCTTTTCCACAAAACACCAGTGGTGCACGTAGTGAATCTCACAGTTCTAACTTGCCAACCATGGGACTGTTGAGTCTTCATCACTCAAACCGTAACAGTAACACAGTATCTGCTGGTAACAGCAATTTTGTGGAATCGTTTCACCACTTTTTTAGACCATCCTTTGCAAGGCCACAGGAGACAAGAAGTCTGACACATAGTCAACGCCTAGAGAGGATGGTACAGGAGTATCTCCAAGTGAACATCGACGCCATGACTGTGTCACTGGACCCTTGCTCATTTTGGGCTTCTAATCTGGAAAAATGTCCGGAGCTCGCCACTCACGCCTTGGAGATCTTGTCATGCCCTGCAGCCAGCGTTTTCTCTGAATATGTGTTCAGCGCTGATGGTGGTGTGCTGACAGATAAGCGCATGCGGCTGTCCACTGAGAATGTAGACAGACTCACGTTCATAAAGACGAACAAATCATGGATCCGCAAGGACTTTTCTACCCCTGTGTCATCCTGGGGAGACTAAAAGCTTGAGGATTTGGTAAAATCACCTCACCAACCGTTTTAAGCAACTCTGGGGCAATTCATGCTCTGAAGCAAGCTACACCACCTGTGTATCTAATAAGAATTTTTAACTTCATCTAGCCTAGGCAGACTGTGGGGACCCCCAACCAAACTCAGACTCTCTGCCCCCCTACCGCCCCCCTTTCCTTTACAATACAATAATGTAATTCTTACAACTGGATGGGTGAGGATCGGTCACAGCTTTATTAACTCTTTATACTCATTCCATTAGAAAGGCATTTTATTTCTAAAATAATTCAGCTTGTTGCAGCATGCCCTGTGTCTCCACACCGGCAAGTTGGCCAACAAGTGTAACTCTCCAACATGTCCTTTCTATTTCCAGGCCACGGAAGATCCTGCGTACTCGTATGCAGGACTCTGACTCCATCACTCTTAACGCTTGTTCCACTCCGTCCTGGAGTCCTGACAGGAATATGTCCAGTCCAGTATCAATTAAGTGAACACCGTCGGGCCGTATGAGGCCTGCTTTATCTCCTTCCAGTTGTCGGTGTCGTATCACTACACCGCCTCTGTCTCTTCTAAATTTTGCCATCTGAATATTTATTACCCGCCTTGTCCGTTCGATGGCCGTGATGTCTCGCGCACCTTGCCATACCGCTATCGGCACAATCTCTGACCATACTATAGTTAGTTTTGTGAAAAATTCTCTGTAGCGCTCAGTGTCTAGTTTCATTATTGCCATTAGTTATGCGCTCTTGTGATGACCTAGGTTGTTTCCCCCGGCCTGTATAACTAAGATGACTGGACCTCTTGCCTCTCTCCCTACATTGATTACATCCATTAGTACCTGTGGCCATTGCAGGCCTCTAATACCTCTCAAGTTGAAATATGTGTTATGAAACTCTAATTTCCTCCCGCCTGGGCGGACTTTCGCCCTTTTTTCTGCCCAATATATATACAGTACAAGTGTCCTATCACCCACACTGTTGGCTTAGCGTCAACTGTAAAAGAAACAAACCACGTTAGGATAACAAGTCCGGTCTTATGCACCTCGCCAAACACGTGGATCGCCATCTCCCTATCCTCTGAACTTCCGTTTCTGACAGTCCTGCTCTTGCTGCTTCCGTGGCCGCGCCTATGCAGAATGAGTGTGTCCCGTAATCTTTGGGGTGGTTCCCTGCCGATGTTAGGCAGTTATTAAATATAGCTTGGAACTGGTATCTTGATAATGGCGTTCCATCAATGTGTGATAGGAAGAAATTACTTTGTGATCTGATGGTTTTATATGTTTTTACTATTGTTACCCGACTCAGTGTACCGTTTGTGGGTTGTAGAAGTACCCAAGTGCCCCTGCCCGCTGAAAGCGTTTTCGATTTGCATATGCGTAGACGTTTTGCATTATTAGCTATGACTACATCATGGTGTAATAAGCCTCCACTGGTGGTAATTTTGGATTGAGGGACTAATTCGCTTATGCATAGCGCCCCGAAGAAGGCGATCGCAAATGCAGTAGACAGTAGTGTTGCTTCAAATTGTGAGTGTCATGTTAATGGTGTTAGGGATATGATGTGAGAAATCAGTTTTAGTGTCACGGATCGGGACATCTACACTCCTGACTTGGCTGACCCCTTTTCCACCCTTTTATGGATTGTCTGATGATGAATCTCTTTGTCACATCTCCCCAATTCAGTAGTTGGAAGTGAAATGCTACTCCGGTCAGACACCGCTGCGCTGACACCCCTGATATGCCCCTCATCATTAGCTGGTGGAGAAATTCTATGGTGACTTGTAATCTGGCTTGTTCACATTGGTCAACCCGTCTGCCTGCTACTAGTCATGTCCACTGTTCCCATGCCTTACCGTATGCTTGCCACGTCGATGGGGCAACTGACGCTCTGATTAATGGCATCAACTATTCGCCACTAGATCCCATAGGGAGGGTGGGCAACTGTTGCCGGATGGGTGGGCATTGGGGAGGAGCTCTGTGAAAATCTGCCAATTGAGTTGTGATAAAGCGTTAGCAGCAGCGTTAGACCCCTCAGCATCGTGGCTAGTGCGGACCCATACATTGTGTTTTAGGCACAGGAATGCTAGCCGGCGTAGTAGGCCTAGCACTGGGAGAGACGATGATGCCATCTTATTAATGCAGTGCGCTAGGCTGGTGTTTTTTGTTATGAAGCGTATATTTTTGTTAGCCAGGCGCGCGCCCCATATTTCTATTGCTACCACTATTGGGAAGAGTTCCAGGAGTGTCTGTTTTTTTGGCAGCATTTGTTCTGCCCAATACAGAGGCCATAAGCTTGGGCACCATTGGTTATTTAGTATCGCTGCATATCCATACAGATGGGCTACTCCAATGAGTAACAGACACTGCTACAGGCCCAAAATGTTTTACTTGGCTAGATGCAGTAAAAAATTGTTATTACATACAAAGGTGGTGTAGCTTGGTACAGATGGGCTACTACAATGAGTAACAGACACTGCTACAGGCCCAAAAGTATTTACTGGGCTAGATGCAGTAAAAAATTGTTATTAAATACAAAGGTGGTGTAGCTTGGTACAGATGGGCTACTACAATGAGCAACAGACACTGCTACAGGCCCAAAAGTATTTACTGGGCTAGATGCAGTAAAAAATTGTTATTAAATACAAAGGTGGTGTAGCTTGGTACAGATGGGCTACTCCACTGACTACCAGACACTGCTACTATGCCCAAAAGGTTTTACTTGGCTAGATGCAGTAAAAAATTGTTATTAAATACAAAGGTGGTGTAGCTTGGTACAGATGGGCTACTACAATGAGTAACAGACACTGCTACCAGCCCAAAAGTATTTACTGGGCTAGATGCAGTAAAAAATTGTTATTAAATAGAAAGGTGGTGTAGCTTGGTTCAGATGGGCTACTCCACTGACTACCAGACACTACTACTATGCCCAAAAGGCTTTACTTGGCTAGATGCAGTAAAAAATTGTTATTAAATACAAAGGTGGTGTAGCTTGGTACAGATGGGCTACTACAATGAGTAACAGACACTGCTACAGGCCCAAAAGTATTTACTGGGCTAGATGCAGTTAAAAATTGTTATTAAATACAAAGGTGGTGTGGCTTGGTACAGATGGGCTACTACAATGCATAACAGACACTGCTATAGGCCCATAAGGATTTACTGGGCTAGATGCAGTAAAAAATTGTTATTAAATACAAAGGTGGTGTAGCTTGGTACAGATGGGCTACTACAATGAGTAACAGACACTGCTACAGGCAAAAAAGTATATACTGGGCTAGGTGCAGTAAAAAATTGGTATTAGATACACAGGTGGTGTAGCTTGCAATACAGATAGGCTACTCCACTGACTAACACACACTGGTAGAGGCCCAAAATGATAGGCTTTGCTAGATTTAGCCAAATGCTGTGAAAAACACTTGCACAGCACTGGCACAGACCTGCCTGGCAAAAAGTGCTAGGAACTGCTGTAACCTAGCCCTCAAAAGGGCTGCAATTCCAACTAGTCCATACTCCCTAAACCTATCTGTCTAATTAAGAGCAAATTTGCTTGCAATTCACACAGTTGCAAAGTATAGCGCCCACAGCAGCAGCGGTGCCGTCTAACACTCAGCTGCAGCAGTGAGAAAATGGTGGCGACGGGGAAAATGGCTGGGTCTTATAGTGCAAGGACATGTGACATACACAGCCAATGACACATGCCTTTGCTTGCGTGAAAAAAAAGCACTTCGCTGCGTGTATGCGCTGCTGATAGGCTGACAGACTGCACCTCCCCACTGTAAATGCGGGAAAGAAAAGAAAAAATGGAGATCGGCATTATTTCTGCAGGGATCCTTCCCCTGCCCCTCCCCCCGCCCCGCTGTACACTCAAACTGTGTATTAACATTGATTAACAGTATTACCCTGAAAAAATCCAGTTACGATTTTGGTGCACGAACAGTTATCGAACATAACCTCGAACAGCCGGATTTTTTGCAAATCGTTTGGGTTCGTCGAACGGCTCGAACACCGCCCAAAACAGCTCGAATTTGAGATTGGCAAACAGTTCGAGTCGAACACCGCTCATCTCTAGTCCTTTTCTGTGAGGCATTTTTAATTTTAGAGTAGGGACTCACAAGTATGAGGACCCTTGACTTGGGTTGCGAGCTTGCGTATTTTGGCCAAAATATCGACCAATACCTCATGTAATGTATTTATCTTATACATTATTTTTCATCTTTTTATTGCACATTTTTTGCAGGATGCAGCCAGGCCCTTTAGTGTTGGTTGGGTGAACTGGGGTGTCTGTCTTGTGGGGTGTACGTATATAGTGCTGAACAGCCCGCTTGATTTAAAATTATGGGTGTCATTAATAGGCTGAAAGCCAGACACTGTGCATCACACCTCTCTGTGTGACTGGCGTCCTATGCAAGCCCCATCCATGTGCATTTGTAATACTACACAATTACTCACATATCTGCCAATTCATGGAGGGGGGGGTGGCTGTCGCATCAGTATTTTGTACCTGTGCTTGCCCCCGCCTTTATCATGGGGGTCTGCTGCATCCTGATTGTGCTTTGGTAATCTGACTTGGTGTTGGTAAGGCCTGTTTGTTTTCTTTAATGTTTTTGGAATTCATGTCCTTTTCTGTGAGGCACTTTGTGGCTGGATGAATACCAGTTCGCGCAGTGTTATTTGAATACCCTATTTATTATACTGATGGCTTGATGATACAATACTAGCATTTGTTAACATTTACCTTTTGTACCTTCCCTATTTTCTCATAGATTGTAAGCCTGTGAGCAGATACCTCTTGGTATCTGTTGAATTATCTGTTACTCTGCAATGTTACTATTGTCTGTACATGTCCCTTCTGAATTGTAAAGTGCTGCGTAAAATGTTGGTGCTATAGAAATCCATTTTTATTATTATTATTATTATTATTATAGTATAAACATGCACATATTATAGTGTATTTCTCTGGATGAGAGGTGGACATACTATTGGTGCAACCTATGCAACGGGGACCCTAGGGTAAATAGGCCAACTATCACCTCCAAAGCAGGTGGAATTGTGAATTAGGATGAGTTATTGGACTGCAAAGGATCCATATATTGTTCTTACACAAGGGCCCTCTTCTTTCTCTGTCCGCACCTGCATAGGGTCTATATAATTAATTCAATGTTATGATTTCTAAACATCTTGGAGGGATAAACAATACATAATGTATATGCTACATTTTGATTTTAGTTTCAGTCCATCATTATTTAACTTTTCCATACTAGCATCTATAGTAATTATAATATGTAGATGTGGCTCGATCGAGTATCCTACTGCTCGAGAAGTTCGGCACTTGATCGAGTATCCGGGTACTCAGGCGCCATGCTCGATTCCCTGCTCTCCATGTTTGGCACCTGATTTTCAGTTACTAAACATGTGATAATTGCCTGGCAATCACAGTAATGCCGTTACCATGTTAGCTACTGACATTACTGTGATTCACCGGCCACATAGCACCATCGGGTCTATATAAAACCCAGTGCTGCCATGTTCCTCGCATTGTACCTGAAACTAGTGTAGGGAGAGCTGCAAGAGAAGGGACAGTGTGCTGGACAATGTTTATCTACCTGATCTCAAACCAACAACCTTTTTAAGGGCTAATTCAGAAACATTCTATTCTATAACGCTGCTGTTAGCTGCATTTTAGGGAGGATTACCGTATTTTTCGGACCATAAGACACACTTTTTTTCCCCAAAATTTGGAAGGAAAATGGGGGATGCGTCTTATGGTCCGAACCTTACTTTACCGGTGGTGGTGGAGCGGGGATCGCTGGGTCCTCCGGCAGCGGCAAAGGTGACATGCGGCTGGCGCCTGGGTCTGTACCTGTGCTGGAGTAGCTGGTGAGGCGGAGGAGCTGGGACCTGTGCTGGGCTGTGAATGGCGTCCGGCAGTACGGCAGAGGAGCGTGTGCGCCGACCGGGAGCTTCGGCGGCCATTTTCCTGTAGATCACGGCCTCAGGAAGATGGCCGCGGCCACCGGAAGCCGCACACACTCCTCTGCCTCAATGCCGGATGCTGTTTACAGCCCGGCACAGGTCCCGGCTCCTCCGCCTCACCGCCGGACGCTGCTCACAGCCCGGCACAGGCCCCGGCTCCTCTACCTCATTGCCAGACGCCACTTACAGCCAGGTGGCAGACCCCAGCAGGAGACAGGCCCCAGACTTCAGACAGGCCCCAGCAGGTGACAGGCCCCAGTCAGACACCGACCCCGCAGCATTTCATCTCTCCTGCTGCTGCCACCGAGTTCCTGAGGCAGGGAACAGAGGGACCTGCAATGCTGCTGCACCACCACTGCAACTCACAGCTGCTGGAGCAACAGCTTCATGTATCCAGGGTCTGCAGCATTCCTCCACTTCCGCCAGGCCGGTTTCTTGAAGGACCCTGCCTCCTGTGATCCCCGCTCCACCACCCCCCAGGTAAGATACCGTACCTATTCAGACTATAAGACGGACCCCCATCTTATAAAATTTTTTTTTTCCTATTTTCCACCCCAAAATTTGGGGTGCGTCTTATGGTCCGGTGGTTCTTATAGTCTGAAAAATACGGTAGCTGCTGTAGAAGGAAGAGTGTATTAGGGGCACTTATAGCAGGTTTGATTGCATAACAGTCCTTGGTGTTGCTATTTTTCACTAACAGCCCTTTTCAGGGCAAATTCAAATTGATTGTATTCTGTAATAATATCGCTCATATTTGAAAAGAATTTAGGGTGAGCTAGCAGAGCAGAGCTTACCGTATTACAGACATTTCAGCAGGTTTGATTGCGTTCCAGACTTTGTTGCTGACACGTACAAGAAAAATCCTTTCAGGGACAATTCAAATAACTTAATACAGATATTTTTGCACGACTGATTGTGTTACAGACTGTGTTGCTGCCATGTATAAGAAATAATCCTTTTAAGGACAATTTAAATATATTCTATTCTCTTGTAATACTGCTCATATCTGAAAATAATTTGGGGTTCAGTGGCGGAGTAGGGATTGGCATATTACAGACATTTTTGCACGTTTGATTGCATTACACTTTGTTGCTGCCACGTACAAGAAAAAGTCCTTTCAGGGACAATGAAAATAGATTCTATTCTTTAATACTGCTGCTCATATCTGAAAATCATTTAGAGTTAGCTGGGATTAGCGTATTACAGACATTTCGGCAAAGTTGATTGTGTTACAGAGCTGGTTGCTGCCACATGCAAGAAAAAATCCTTTCTGGGACTATTAAAATAGATTATTTTCTGTAATAATAACGTTATTAGCTGCGTAGATAATTTAAAATGTGCAAGGCGTGTGATAAAGGATGAGGAAGTGGACATGCCGGTGATGGTGCACGCAGTGGCCGTGGCTATGGTCCAGTTGAAACTGTGCCTGCTGCAGGAGCTCATCCACGAGACCTAGCTTCCTATCCCAATTTTAAGGGGGACATGGGACACCACTGTTAAAGCCCGAACATTGCGAGAAGGTTGTGGGGCGGATAGCAGATAATGATTCCAAACCTTTTTCCCAGTGCCACCCTGTCTTCCACATTGTATAGTCTCACTAGCCCACAGTCTGGACCACATAATCCTCCTTCCTCCTACCAAGGAGATTCCCAGGAGATAAGTAATCCCATGCTTGGACACTCCAAGAAGCTCTTTACCTTTCCATTTCTGGCTTCATCAGGCCTCTCACAGTGCAAGTTTCACAAGGGACAGGAGGAGATTGTGTGCAGTGATGCCCAAATATATGAGCAGCCACGGTCAGAAGTAGCTGATGGTAATAAACAGCAATTGCTGTCTCAAGAGGTGGATGATGAGACACAGTTGCGTACAAGTCATGTTTTGACAACAAGTCAGGAGAAGAACCAGAGTGAAAAAAACATACAACGTGCAGTTCTCCTCATGGTTTGGGAGGTTTCCTCTTTTCTTTTGTGACAGAACAGAAGAAACCCCCACAAGTCACCCCATATTAGAAACTTCACTGCTTAAGGGATGTCACAATGCTATTGTATGACAACTCGAAACCAAGGGCACCTACTCTGTCTCTAACACTAGTGGCCCTATCTATCCCTGTTCCCCAGGTTAATTCAGATGGCAAAAATGCTGGGGCCACATACCTTGCTGTTCTCCTGAATCAGCCATTATCTGTCCCCTTCCCCACCCAGGGAAGTGGGGAGGAATAGTGTATGTAAATACACCAACCAGACAAACAAGGAAGGATGCACAGGGATCAAATAAAATCCCAAACACACAAAATATGCACTCAAGGACAACAGAGGGAAACAATGAAGGGATGAGGAAGGTAAACAAAAATAAAGGAGGATGGGACTATGCACACAACCAAAACACCAAGCAACAGTCACAGAACATTTCTCCTGAAACGCCTGAACCGAACACTGAATCCTCCACTCCTTACCAGGCAGTACAAGACTTAACACTGGCAATACAGATTGCCAGAGCAGAGACTATATAGGAGAGGGAAGTGGCTGATACTGCTCAGCGAAGAAGGAAGCTACAGAGACTTAAAGCTGAGCAGATTAACTCCTGCACTGCTGAAAGAGACTAGCACCATTTAATAAGAGGGAGAAGTGATTCTACTCAATGCAGGAGTACGTAAACTCAGACGCTGCGGTCTTCTGGCTCCTCTCTCTCATGGTAAACCTGTGACAAGGGATTTATCTAGGGGTGTAGTGAGTATTTTGAACTTATTGGTGCCTCACAGAATTTGATAACATTGGAACGTGGAAATGTAACATTTTAGAGGGAAAATTTTAATTTTTTTATTTGTTGAAAATTTGTCACTTACACAAGTGTTAATAGGTGAAACTGGACCCCACAATTTATTACGCAATTGCTCCTGAATGTGGAGATGCCCCATATGCCATCAGAAATGACTGTTTGGCCACACGTCATTGCTGAAAGATGGAGCGCTATTTGGCTTTTGGAGCACAGAATTTTCTAGAATAGTTTGCGGGTGACATTTGTGGAGCCCCTGAGGTGCCAGAACAGCAGAAAACCCCAAACGTGATCCCATTGTAGAACTTTCACCTCTGAATGAATTAATTGATAGCTGCAACAACTAGTTTGTAACATCCATGCCAGGCTTTTTTTTTTGGAGAGTTGCAAATATGCCAGTTTAGTGCCAATACATTGTACCACCATATAGTATAGAACCCCATATATTGTAGCATATTATTGTCTAATTGTTGGATGAAATTATATAAATACTTACCTGTTGAATTAATTAAAATACAATTCAGGCATCTATATGATTCCAGGTTATACTTTCTGTGAGAAGGTTCTTAAACAGTGCTATATTATAATATGCTGTGCTTCTTTTTTCCCAGTTTATAACCATCAATATAACAAAGAGAAACCTTAGGAGGAGGAGTATGCACTGTAGGCTCACATGCAGAGGGCTGTCCTGTAGATTTCCCTCCTATATGACTTTTACATTTATACAAAAAGTCTCAGGAGGGATATTACTATGAGAGTCACATAAACAAAAATGAACATATTAAATAAGGAGATTGAAAATGATAGATCTGTGCAAAACTGTGGGTGTAGAAAAAAAATGCTGTTATGCTTTGAAAAATAGTTTATTTTTATTAATTAACAAAATGCAAAATCATCAATTCTTAGGTAAGTGAGCATACAATTTGGAAATAAGATGAGTGTGCGACAAGGAAAGTGGAGAACACATGTAAACATGGTAAAATAAAGCATTGTGATAAATATGTTTAAAGGACATAACAATGATTGTTTAAATGCACACAATGTTACATAAAATAAGAAAATGTTGCCAATGAACTTTGAAGAATAAATAAATGTGAAAAATTAGAAAAAATAAAAATATATGTACATATGCTGGATTCACATCTAAGGAATCTTATTGCCCACCGCTGCTTTAGAGCAGCGGTGGGCAATATATTTTTGCAAGAGATTGTGACTGTTGTAGAGGGCCGAACCAACCAGACAAACTTAATTCTAGTTATTATTATTGATTTATATTTTATTTTTATCACTTAATATTGAGCAGAACTAAGTATATTGACTAGCTGCTACTGCTAATACATGTTACAATAGGGCTTATTATAACATGTATGCTGTAGCAGAGAAACAAAAACATATAATTTACAAGTTTTTATAAAGTTTATATAAAACAGTAAGTCATACTGTTCCTGTTTTTCAGTCATTGTACCTTGATCAACAGCTCCTATCACAATATGATGCCCTCACAGTTCCAAGACACAATATGATGTCCTGACATAGTATGATGTCACCACACATCCCTCAAACAGTAAGATGTCCCCACAAAACCCTCGAAACAGTATGAGGTCCCCACACAGCCTCACTACCCAGTATTATGTCTCCATACAGCCACCTATATAGAATATCCACTCACAGCCCCTTTACACAGTATAATATCTCCACACAGGCCCCATACACAGTATTTTGTCCCCACACAGCCTCTTTAGGCCCCGTTCACACATCCGTTTTTTTTGGTCCTTATGCGGTCTGTTTTTTAAGGACTGCAAATACAGACACACACACACCCATTGTATTCAATGGTGGTGTGCACATGTCAACCCGCAGACATGTCCTTTTTTCTTCCGGCATCACAGAGGAAATACGTGGTGTATATGTGCACACTGATAACACATGGATGACATCCGTGTGACATCTGCGAGGCATGTACCCGAATGAAAAGCTCCGGAGGCTGGGAAATGCAGTACAGTTAGCACTTTTCCCAGGCGCCAGGTGCTGACTACAACTTACATCATCCTCTCCTGGTCTCTCTGCAATCAGTGAGACCAGGCAGCACTAATGATAGCTGTAGTCAGCACGTTAAATAAATAATAGGGTCCTCCCTATATTTTAAAATCAGCGCTGATAAAGCAGACAGCTGCCAGCTTTTATTATCAGGCTGGGACAGGCCATGGTTACTGGCCCGTCTCCTGCCCAAAAATACACAGATTGCCCTGGTATGGTGGCAATCGGGGAGATATATGGGTTTGATGACAGCTGTGATTTGTCAAAAATCACAGTTGCCATCAAGCCCATGGTTTAGCAATAGAGAGGGGTCAGTCAGAAGCCCCCATTACTAACCCTGTAAGTAAAAATAATTAAACACATAAACAGAGAAACATTGACACAGATCACGGACCTCACTGGTACTGTTTTTTCCAGTAGCGGAATCACCAGGATGTGTTAACGGGGTCTTACATAGTATTATGTCTCACACACAGCTCCATGCAGAATGAATTCCCCACATGGCACCCATACAGAATGATGCTCCCTCACAGCCCCTACCTAAGATAGTATTATGTCCCCACGCAGCCTATGTACACAGTATTATGATCCCACACAGTCCTCCATGCAGAATGATGTCCCCACACAGCCCACTTGCACAGTATTATGTTCCCACACAGCTTCCCACTCAGAATGATGTCCCCACACAGCCTTCTTTCACAGTATTTTGTCCACACACAGCCATCCACAGAGAATGAGGTCCCCATACAGCCTAATTACACAGTATTATGTTCCTAGACTGTCCTCCATACAGAATGATGTCCCCACACAGCCCACTTGCAAAGTATTATGTCTCCACACAGCCCCCCAGTCACCCACTCAGATTCATGTCACCATATAGCCCCCTATACACAAGGATGTCCCCACACAGCTCTTTTACACAGTATTATGTTCCCCCTTTCTCAGTAGAATAATGTGAATAAAAAAACTACGCACCTCACCCCGTTCCTCCACTGCTTCGGTCTGCGCTGTGTATTGAGGTAGTGCTGGCACCATGTAGGTACATGATCACACCTGCTGCTCTCTCTGATGCACAGGCTCAATGATGGAAGAGGGAACAGATGGCTCCCTGTTCTATAAATGTATTCATCGGGATCTGCATCCTGAGGATACAGATACCAGTAAAACTGAGACACTGAGCAGAGAGCAGCCACTTGGTGTGGAACACCACTTCATAAAGCCCTTTGGCTGCATTGGTCCGCGGGCCACACCAAAAGGCCAAACGGCCACATGTGGCCTGCGGGCTGCACTTTGGCCAAGTCTGCTTTAGTGTACTAGAGTATGTCATAGATATCAAGAATGCTATGCACATTATACCTTTGGATCTAGATGCCATTATGATTAAGCTAGCCCCTCGCCATTTCAAAAACCTTCATCCCTGGAAGTGGCAACAATTAAAGGATTCTAATTGGGCCATGTGGAAGTAACGTCATGAGAAGGCTTGTCCAAATTGAGTGTAAAAAGAATAAGCATGCTGCACCACTTAGCTCCATATGGTCTAAATGAACAATATATTTTCACAAGTTTAATGTAAATATTTAGTTTTAGTTTCCTACATACTTAGCTTGTCTATCATTCTTCCTGTGTGAGATTCATTGCATTTTGTGACTCAGTTAATCTTTATAAACTATGTCTGGTTTTGGAGTTCTGTCTTGGCTAATGTTTGAGGAAAGGACTGCAATGCTCCTTTGCAATCTGTGGATTGAAGACTTTTTTCTTCCATATTTTTTTGCACATTTACAGGTGCTTCTCACAAAATTAGAATATTATCAAAAAGTTAATTTATTTCAGTTCTTCAATACAAAAAGTGAAACTCATTTATTATATAGAGTCATTACAAACAGAGTGATCAATTTCAAGTGTTTATTTCTGCTAATGTTGATGATTATGGATTACAGCCAATGAAAATACAAAAGTCATTATCTCAGTAAATTAGAATAATTAACAAAAAACACCTGCAAAGGTTTCCTACGCATTTATAAAAGGTCCCTTAGTCTGTTTCAGTAGGCTCCACAATCATGGGGAAGACTGCTGACTTGACAGATGTCCAGAAGGCAGTCATTGACACACTCCACAAGGAAAGTAAGCCACAAAAGGTCATTGCTAAAGAAGCTGGCTGTTCACAGAGTACTGTATCCCAGCATATTAATGGAAAGTTGAGTGGAAGGAACAAGTGTGGTAGGAAAAGGTGCACAAGCAACCGGGATAACCGCAGCCTTGATAGGATTGTTAAGAAAAGGCCATTCAAAAATTTGGGGGAGATTCACAAGGAGTGGACTTCTGCTGGAGTCATTGCTTCAAGAGCCACTACACACAGATGTATCTAGGACATGGGCTACAAGTGTCGCATTCCTTGTGTCAAGCCACTCATGACCAATAGACAATGCCAGAAGCGTCTTACCTGGACCAAGGAGAAAAAGACCTTGACTGTTGCTCAGTGGACCAAGGTGTTGTTTTCAAATGAAAGTAAATTTTGTATTTCATTTGGAAATCAAGGTCCCAGAGGAAGAGTGGAGAGGCACACAATCCAAGCTGCTTGAGGTCTAGTGTGAAGTTTCCACAATCAGTGATGGTTTGGGGAGCCATGTCATCTCCTGGTGTAGGTCCACTGTGTTTTATCAAGACCAAAGTCAGCGCAGCCGTCTACCAGGAAATTTTAGAGAACTCCATGCTTCCCTCTGCTGACAAGCTTTTTGGAGATGGAAATTTCATTCTCCAGCAGGACTTGGCACTGCCAAAAGTACCAATACCTGGTTTAAAAACAACAGTATCACTGTGCTTGATTGGCCAGCAAACTCACCTGACCTTAATCCCATAGAGAATCTATTATAGAGAATCTATCAGGTACTGTCAAGAGGAAGATGAGAGACACCAGACACAACAATGCAGACGAGCTGAAGGCTGCTATCAAAGCAATCTGGGCTTCCATAACACCTCAGAAGTGCCACAGGCTGATCACCTCCATGTCACGCCGCATTGATGCAGTAAAAAGAAGCCCCGACCAAGTATTGAGTGCATTTACTGAACATACATTTCAGTAAGCCAACATTTTGGATTTTAAAATCATTTTTCAAGCTGTTGTTATGAAGGATTCTAATTTACTGACTTTTGTGTTTTCATTGGCTGTAAGCCATAATCATCAACATTAACAGAAATAAACACTTGAAATAGATCACTCTGCTTGTAATGACTCTATATATGAGTTTCACTTTTTGTATTGAAGAACTGAAATTAACTTTTTGATGATATTCTAATTTTGTGAGATGCATCTGTATTTCATAATTTCTACCATCTATTTCTTATTTATTTTATACTTGCTTCTATTTTCACTTTTTTAAAATTGTATATTCATCATAGTGCATTGCCCACACTTTTATATGTTATGAGAAATTCATTCATACATCAGTCTGATGTAATTATTTAATTTTAATATATTTATCACAGTGCTTTATTCATTAGTGTATTTCTACCATGTTTACAAATGTGCTACACTTTACTTCTCACACACTTATCATCTTTACCTTATGTTTTATTTCCATCCTTCGGAATTTTCTGGCATATTCATTCTTCTAATATATCTGTGTTTGTGCCATGCGTTGACTTGCCATGCATGCTGCTCAGGGTGGGACTTGCAACACTGCTGACATTGCTGATCTGAGCACAATTAGGCATTCTGGTGGGTAACCACGACCACATCATAGTTCTGCTTCCTGTTGGTGATTAAGGTACAATGCCTTTTGTGTTTCAACTGTATCTGCCTCCTGATACACTCTTATTGTAGGGTCCTTTTTTTTGCTTTAATGTACAAGTGAACTTGTGTACCTATAAACCGAGCATTTTATTGGGTTTGTGTTTAATTCTTATAGGGAATTTATTTGATTTACACATTCTTTGTGCAATTATCTATTTTAATCCCCAATATTTAATTAACTTTGAGCATCTTTTCTCAAGTTGTGGATATAATTTTATATCTTAATACTACTTCTAAATTATCTGAATTGCATATCATTTCTTCAATGTCTTCAGGTCATCCATCATTTTCCAGTATTTCCTTATTCAATTATCCACTTCCTTAATGCCGTTATTTAATTTATATAACTGTTTATCAAATGTTCATTCAGTTACAGACCAGTGTCCTCAATCCTTTATTTGACTCATGTATTCCTGTCCCCAGGTCACATCATAATCTCCATTTCTTTTTTACATTTACACTGCCTTTTTCTAAAGTCTTCATTTTCCTTCTTTTTAATTTCTCTACTATTTTTGTCCTATTCTGATCATATGTCATTAATTTCTGTGGAAATTTGTTTATCTTAAGTTTGTGTATCTTTTTCCAAAAGACATATTGCAATTTCCAAATACCAAACACTATTTTATAAGTTTATTTGTTCTCACAGTAACCTTATCTCCAGTCATTTAGAATTTTCAAATACATACTTTCTTGATGAGTTATTTTCATGTAGAAGGGCAGCAGACGTTCCTAATATTCAACTTATTAGTCCTCATTTATCACAACTGTCTAACACTTAGATTGTATTTGTTGCCTTTTGTCACCAATCACCTCCTTTGTGAGTCTTATAGATGTTTCAAAAAATAGTTTCATTGTTTTAAGGTTGAAAGAAGACACAAGACCGTCAACTTACAACTTAACATATTGACAAAGTGTATTTTATTTCCAGCATCACTCAAATAGTCAAAGACCTGACAACTTAGCTGATATTCGACCTCTGCAGTTTTGTAGTTTACAAACTTCTCTATGGAATTTTCCTCTCAATTGGAGAAGCTCATAAAGGTCTTAGACTAGTTAAAAAATGGGAATGTTATACATTCAGAGCATTTAAACATTCTAATTTCCGATCAAGCCAGTTACATGGCAGTTTATTGATTAAAGGTAGCTATGAACCATGCAATTCTTAAAGGGAATCTCTCACCAGGTTTTAGTTACCTCATCTGAAATCAGCTTAATGTAGGAAAAGAGACCTTGATTCCAATGATGTGCCTCTTTGTTTACTGTGTGCAGCAGTTGTGACACAATCACAGTTTTCTGATGTAGCATCAAGCAGAGGTCAGAAAGTTAACCCCGCCCACACCACTGCTTTCAGCTTGCGTTGCCTATTGACAGTAAGCTGCTTATCAGAGTAGGAGGCATGGTCGAACCAGTGCTCACATGTACTGTGGTCCTGGTAGTGATAATATCCTGGTGAAAAAACATTAATTGTACGTTAACAACAGCACATTGCATAATAAGTGATACATCGCTGAAATCCGTGTCTCAGCCCCTACCTCATGCTGCCCTCAGATTACATATGAAAACCCTGCTCACTGATTCCCTTTAAGAGATCTACCTCTTTAAAAGATGATGGTTAGATGATGCATAATAACATCCTGTCAGTCAGGATTAGTTTTTAATATAGTCCAACATTTACATAAAATATTACTAACATTGTAATTGTCAGGGATATTTATTTTTGTTCTTAAATTCCCCCTTTCCTTATTCTGTATAGTTAGGTCCTAGAAAGACATCGAACTACCATCACTTTCAAGCAAACCGTCCGTGACCCAACGTTGTTTACATTCAAACCAGCCACAATTTCGACAAATAGCTCTGTACCGGCACTACATAGGCATGACCGGCACTATATATCATATACACATCACACCCAGATCACAATCTTGGGCAATCCACAGACTTTATTTCTGAAGAAAAAACTGTTTTCATAACAATGATGATGAGCGGGCATTAAAATTTGGAATGAAACAGTATATACAGATATAGACATTCTTAAAATGTCTGAGATATCACAAGATATCCTGGCGCAGGAGAGTGAGATTTGAAACCTAACTTAATACAACAGCGCTATTAAATTTGTATTGTTAACTTCTGCAACATGATATCTTTTTTGTGTGTTTAACAATGGCTACATCTGTAGTTTTGACACAGGATGACTTTTTCCAGGTGTAGGACAGCAATCATATCATATCAGCTATCATATTGTGTCACTCTTATCATTAAGGTTTGGTGCTGATGAAGAAGTTTGGAGACCTTAAAACGCGTTTGCACAATAAACCGCATTCATGCTTAATCCTCGTATGTGACTACACCTTTTGAACTTTGGGCAGCGCGGACTCTGAACCACCGTAGTCCTCAGTTTTTGCATGACATCTGTAGTTTTGACATAGGATGACTTTTCCCAGGTGTAGGACAGCAATCATATCATATCATATCATATCAGCTATCATATTGTGTCACTCTGGTTTTAAGAAAATATTCAATCACAAATACAACCCACTTTTGAGGGATACTACTTCATCCACTTTTTCGCATTAGGATGTGAATATGCATCCTTGGAAGGGTACATATGTGTGAAGGGGGCTCAGGAGGTGATGCTAACTACATTACATCGCCGGAATCTGTCTCTAACAGCCGGGTTTAGAGCCCAGCTCTGGCCGTTGCAGTTAAACATTTAAATGATTTACAGTGTAAACTGCAATAATGTGGTTTTGTAGTATATAGTATAAGTGATAGGTTTGGTATTTGCATGCAAATTATATTGTATCAACTCTACAAAAAGATATAGCTGTTACAAAATGTCCCAGACTTCTACACAGACACTAGCATTTTGTGTTACTGAAACAATTGCTGCCACTAGGTTTCACATGTTAATGTATTATTTATGAGCTTCAGATTGGTATCTTCTTACTATTTATTGCTTTGTAGGGTAAAAGTAGAATTGAAAATTATATATTGAGCTAGTGTTTTTAAAGTGATTTGATAAATATTAAATAGATAGATAAATATTATTTTACATAAGGAAAATGCTATAGACTTCACCTAATAGATTGAAATACTTAGCAAAAATTACATCAGGTCAGGTTTCAGTTTAAGCTGTAGAATGATTTTACAGGTTTGAGTATTTCTGCATCCATCCAGGCAGCTACAACTAGTTTGCATAGGATACCTTAGTACTGTATGCTTACCCTGGCTTATCAAGCTTTACCAGGAATAAAAGTAATTTCATAATAAATTCCAGAAAAATAGCTCATGAATGGCATCCAGAAAGTCATATATTTTTATATTATGTGCAGGGTTAAAAAAAGAACTAAAAAGCTGGTGAAAACAGTAAAGCTTGATAATAATATAATATAAAAAGGTTAAAAAGAAATTGTACTTTCAACAAATTTTGCATAAATCAATAGTACAGGAGAGCGGAAGAATATTTGTAATATATCTTATCAGACAAATCAGCTTCCTACCAAACTTATTAGCCACTCCTTCCAATCCCTCCTGCCTCCTCAACTTGTCATCCACTGTGAAAAATCTTCTCCAATTCATCTTGATCAGACAAGACAGACTGCACATGTCATGTGCCACAGGCTATTATACTCTATGGAGCATGGGAGGGAGAGGAATAGAGATGAGCGAACCTCTCAAGGTTCGATTAGTTTCAGATTGGCAATCTTCCCGTTGCTTGCCGAACAGTTCGCCAAACAGTTCGTCTAATATATCCAAATCCCATTGCATTCAATAAGAAACAAAACCAAACACATACACAACACCTTCAAAGAGGCCCACAAGCTGCCAAAACAGCTAAAATTGAGGGCACACACCAGGATAAGTGACATCAATTGACCCGCAGTACAAATAGTATAATTATTATTATTTATTATTATAGTGCCATTTATTCCATGGCAGTTTACATGTGAAGAGTTGTCACCGACTGGTAAAGGAGGAAAGAGGACACTGCCCTCGAGGGCTCACAAACAATCTACAAGGGGTGGGTGAGGATACAGTAGGTAAGGGTACAGCTGGTCGTCCAGCGGTATAATGGAGAAAGGGTTACTGCAGGTTGTATGCTTGTACGAAGATGTGGGTCTTCAGGTTCCTTTTGAAGGTTTCCACGGTAGGCGAGAGTTTGAGGTGTTGGGGTAGAGAGTTCCAGAGTAGGGGAGATGCATGGGACAAATCTTGTATGCAATTGTGGGAAGAGGAGATAAGAGGGAAGTAGAGAAGGAGATCTTGTGAAGATCGGAGGTTGCGTGTAGGTAAGTACCGGGAGACTAGGTCACAGATGCATGGAGGAGACAGGTTTTGGTTGGCTTTTTATGCCAAAATTAGGGTTTTCAACTGGAGTATCTGGGCAACAGGGAGCCAGTGCAGAGATTGAAGCCTGGGTAATAGCCGGGTGACAGGTGGATTAGTCAGCCAGCAGAGCTTAGGATAGATTGGAGGAGTGTGAGAATGCTAGAAGGGAGGCCACAGAGCAGGAGGTTGCAGTAGTCAAGGTGGGAGATGATGAGGGTGTGCACTAGTGTTTTTGCAGATTCATGGTTGAGAAATGTGCAGCTCTTGGAGATATTTTGGAGTTGGAGTCAACAGGCAGTGGAAAGGGCTTGAATCCCATGTTTGAAGGAGAGATCAGAATCAAGCTTGCGGGACTGGGGAGAGCGGCCCGCCATTAACATTGATAGATAGGTCAGTTGGACGGGTTGAAAGAGATGGTGGAAATATGATGAATTCGGTGATACTGATGAGACTCAGATACCTGAGGTGCACGTGGACGGTACTGTGCTTTCAGGGCAGGAAGAGGAGCAGGGTGACTCGCAGGGTGAGGAGTGGAACAGATAGGATGATGAGGTTGTGCATTCCACTTGGTGTGAACCCAGAGGCATGAAGCTGAGTAGCTCAGAAGAGGAGGTGGAGAAGGAAGATGAGGAGGTTACGTTGTGGCTTCCAGCAAAGACACTGGGTGATGCAACCATGACAAGCACTGCATCCACATGCAACTATGAGAAGCACTGCATCCACAGCCACAATTGCGGTTGTGGCCAGCAGCGGTCGCCGGTCTGCAGTTCACAGGGGCGGCAAAGGTTGCCAGGGTCTTTTTGTAGATCACAAAGAATGACACAAATCACGTTATCTGCCACCTTTTTTAAAAATGACTAAGTAAAGTCAAAAATTGCAATAATTTGACTACTACATGCATGAACTGGCACATGCCCGATCAACATGTGTTAGACTGGGAATCTCAGTGCGCTGAAATGCAGACTAGCGGACCTCGCCAACCACCGGCCGCCCCGTCAACTGCAACTGCTTCTTCTTTCTCCTCCATCACTGTGGCAAGTGTTCTGACACAGGTCGCAGAACCTCCACTTGTTTGCCCGCTACAGTTGGGATGAATGAGCTGTTACGGAAGTGGACATGTCTGCTGTTTTTGTCTGATCTGAGACACTGAGCACACCCCATCTTTCTCAATTCACCTTAACATCTCCACCTGCACCTCTCCCACAGTCCAGCAGTTTGTCATGTTCACCCTAGTCCACCCTCTCACAGCACAGCAGCCAGCCCTCAGTCCCGCAGTTGTGGTCACGTAAAAGATTGTTTCCTCCTACACATGCAAAAGCAAAGACCTTGACCTTCACCACCTTCAATCTGTTGACCATGAAAATGCTACCTTTCCACCTTGTAGATACAGATGATTTCTGAAAGCTGATGGCCGCAGTCCCCCCAGTACCAGTTGCCCAGTTGCCATTACTTCTCTAAGAAAGATGTGCCTGCGCTAGACCAGCATGTTGCAGACAACATCACCATTCCTTGAAAAAAATGTATGTTTGACACCCGGACAAGCAAGCATGGCCAGGGGCATTACATCTCGCTGACTGGGCACTAGGTGACTCTTGTGGCTATGGGGGCAGGCGGGCAAGGGGCTTCTTCACAAGTCTTGGAATCCCGAATGCATGCAGGGAACTTGGAGAAGGTGAACTGAACCAATACCCACCAGAAGATGGAGAACTAAACTACTAGACAACAGGGGTTGGAGAACGAAACTACTAAACAGCTAGGGTTGGAGAACTAAACCACTACACACCAGAAGATGGAGAACTAAACTAATAGACAACAGGGGTTGGAGAACTAAACTACTAAACAGCTAGAGTTTGAGAACTAAGCCATAACACACCTGAAGATGGAGAACTAAACTAATAGACAAAAGGGGTTGGAGAATTAAAATATTAAACACCGAGAGTTGGAGAACTAAACCACTACACACCAGGAGATGGAGAACTATACCACTAGACACCAAGTCTTAGAATGCCCAAGGGTGATGGGACAAACCTCTGTATCTAACACTTCCTCCACTGCTTTTGCCTCCTCCACCTCCTCTAGGGCCTCCACCAGCACCCTTAACTCCTGTCTTAATGAGACACGCGTTCCAACAGTGCAGAGAGAGTCCTCCCCATGTCTGTACAGCGCAGTCAGGGCTCACTGCAATCAGGCAGTGTTAAAATTAATATGCCTTGGAGATTGCAGTCATACAGCTCAAGAGTTGTGGACAGCTATCCTGGCCGAGTGTGAGCAATGGCAGTCTCCACTGAACCTGGAGCCAGGGAAGGTCGTGTGCGATAATGGTGCAATCCTGGTGTCGGCCCTATGCCAGGGCAACTTCACAAATGTGCCTTGCATGACTCACATCCTCAACCTGGTGGTACAGCAATTTCTCCACCACTATCCCAGCCTGTATTCGCTGCTGCATAAACCACGATCACTGTGTGCTCAGTTCGGCCATTCACAACCCGTCGGTCATCGACTTGCATTGCTATAGAGATCTTTCAGCCTACTGGTTAACCAATTGATATGCGATGTGCCAACATGTTGTAATTCAAATCTGCACATGTTGCTGTGACTGTGGCAGAGCCCTGATGCAGTATGTAGTTTTGCATTTCCTGGGCCAACACAGTATGGACGTGGTGCAAATCACACAGATGAAGGACTTCTGCACATTTTCGAAATGGCTACTAAGATGGTCAGCACTGATGATTCCATCATAAGCATCACTATTCTGGTCATCTATATGCTGGAGCACACTTTGAATAATCAGCGGGAGGAGGTGGTAGTCCCGGTGAAGAGGAGGAGGATTAAGCAGAGGAGGATGCGGAAGGATAACAATATCTCTAAGTTCCGGACTGTCATCGCACAGGTGGTTGCCATGGGATGGTGGATTACAGTGATCAAGGAGGGCTCATGGTACCAGACAAACTGGTAGTGAAAGTGCAGGAGTCAAGGAACAAATGGAGGAGAACGAGGAGGAAGAGGAGGAAGAGGTGATGGGTGCGCAACAGTTAGGAGATGAAGAGGATAATGATCCCCTCTTTGTTGTCCATGGGAAGGGATGGACGAAGCAAGGTTGAGTGTTGTCCCGCCACCAACACACTATGGACTTGGAACTCATGGAAGAGACCGACCCATGAGCGCCTTCATGCTGCACTATCTGCAACATGATTGTTGCCCATATTGTTAGGATTAGAAATAGTGCTGACTACTGGGTTGACACTCTGTTCGATCCACGGTACAAGAGTAAATTTTGCCAGATCAAAACATGCTTGAAGACAATCTTGAGAGTGGTTTTTCCCAAGACAGCAGTGAGGCACACAGTGTGCAACGCAGTTATAGACTTCCAACCATGGGAGCGTCAAGTTGTCAACGCAAAAACATTAGCTGCAGCAATTTAAATGGCAGAAGCAATTTCTGTGAGTCACTTCACACATTTTGTAGACCAGCCCGTAAACCAGCAGTGTAGTGTAGACCACCTAACTTTCATCAAGATGAACAAGTCATAGATCTCCAATGACTTTTGCACCCTAGTCGCAGACTGGGCAGACAAGGTGATGGTGTAGTTTTTAGTGTGCTGCATTGATCTTGCGTTATTGCAGTCTGTGACACCTTTGTCGTGGCTTCTGTGCCTGCTGTTGCTACTGCTACTGATGTTACCAACAATTTTTTTAAATGTGGAGACTCCAAATTGGGTCTGCATGTGGTGTGTTTTCTGTAGCGGAAGGGGTGTCAGAGACCCATTATACTATTTCTACTCTGGGGAAATTGACAATGTCTGCAAAGCGCTGTGGAATTAATGGCGCTATATAAGTGAGTAAAATAAAAAATAAATAAAAATTGATGCCACTTTAGTGGTATGTGCCCATAATTCTTGGAAATGTTTGGTCTCCAAGTTGGATCTGCTTCATATATGTTGCATGAATGTGGCAGAGCTCTCAGAGCACCAGGCCCACACCTGTCACTCATCCACCTGTTACTGATCAAAGTTTAAGCTAGAAATGCTGCTCCAAGCCTTGCCCAATGCTGAAATGTGGCAGGACCAGGCCAGGCTTTTATCACAACCAATTTAGATTCTGAAATTTGGACTTCTGGATGGAGTACAATATTAACACAAAATATTTATGTGCTGAAATGTGGCCTGGTTTCTGGACCGCTTTATTAGCACAAATAATTTAAATTGTGAAATGTTGACTCCTGGCTGGAGCACAATACTATTACAAAATAATAAAAAAATTAAAAGCTGAAATGTGGCATTGTTTCTGTAGCACAGTAGCACCAGAAAAAAAAAATAGATTTTCTAATGTGGAGCCCTGGTTAGAGCAGAATCGCAGCACAAAACAATTACAAGCCCAGATGTGGCCTTGTTTATGTAGCACGGAAGTAACAGAAAAAAATTTTAGATTTTCTACTGTGGAGCCCTGGATACAGCAGAATCACGGGCCACAACAATTACAAGCTCAGATATAGCCTTGTTTATGTAGCATGGTAGTAACAGAAAAAAAATAGATTTTCTAATGTGGAGCCCTGCCTGGATACAGCAGAATCTAAGCGCAAAACAATTACAAGATCAGATGTGGCCAGGATAATGCAGCATGGCAATAGCAGCAAAAATTTAGATTTTATAATGTGAACCTCTGGATGGAGCAGAATATCAGCAGCAAAGAATTTAAATCTAAAGTGGCCTGCTTTATGTAGCATGGTAGTAAGACAACAAAGTTAGATTTTATCATGTGAATCACTGTATGGAGAACAATATTAGCACTAAAGAATTTGAAGCTAAATCTAAAATGCGGCCTTCTTTATATAGCACGGCAGTAAGGAAACAAAGTTAGATTTTATCATGTGAGCCCCTGTATGGAGAAAAATATCATCACCGAAAAATTACAAGCGGAGATGTGGTGTGCTTTATGTATCACTTTAGTTGCAGAAGAAATTACAGTGGGTACGGAAAGTATTCAGAGCCCTTTAAATTTTTCACTCTTTGTTTCATTGCAGCCATTTGGTAAATTCTAAAAAGTTAATTTTATTTTCTCATTAAAGTACACTTTGCACCACATCTTGACTGAAAAAAAAACATAAATGTAGAAAAATTTGCAAATTTATTAAAAAAGAAAAAACTGAAATATCACATGGTCATAAGTATTCAGACCCTTTGCTCAGACACTCATATTTAAGTCAAATGCTGTCCATTTCCTTGTGATCCTCCTTGGGATGGTTCTACTCCTTCATTGGAGTCCAGCTGTCTTTAATAAAACTGATAGGACTTGATTTAGAAAGGCACACACCTGTCTATATTAGACCTCACAGCTCACAGTGCATATCAGACCAAATGAGAATCATGAGCTCAAAGAAACTGCCCAAGGAGCTCAGAGACAGAATTGTGGCAAGGCACAGATCTGGCTCCAGAGATGCAGTAGGGAGATGGGAGAAACTTTCACAAAGTCAACTATCACTGCAACCCTCCACCAGTCGGGCCTTTATGGCAAATTGGCCCGACGGAAGCCACTCAGTGCAAGACATATGAAAGCCCGCATAGAGTTTGTTCAAAAACACATGAAGGACTCCCAGACTATGAGAAATAAGATTCTATGGTCTGATGAGATGAAGATAGAACTTTTTGGTGATAATTCTAAGCGGTATGTGTGGAGAAAACCGGGCACTGCTCATCACCTACCCAATATAATCCCAACAATAAAACATGGTGGTGGCAGCATCATGCTATGGGGGTGTTTTTCAGCTGCAGGGAAAGGACGACTGCTTGCAATTGAAGGAAACATGAATGTGGCCAAGTACAGAGATCCTGGATGAAAACCTCTTCCAGAGTGCTCTGGACCTCAGACTTAGCCGAAGGTTCACCTTCCAACAATACATTGAACCTAAGCACACAGCTAAAAAAGGAGAGGCTTCAGAACAACTCTGTGACCATTCTTGACTGGAGCAGCCAGAGCCCTGACCTAAACCCAATTGAGCATCTCTGAAGAGACCTGAAAATGGCTGTCCACCAACGTTCACCATCCAACCTGACGGAACTGGAGAGGATCTGCAAGGAAAAATGGCAGAGAATCCCCAAATCCACGTGTGAAAAACTTGTTGCATCATTCCCAAGAAGACTCATGGCTGTACTAGCTCAAAAGGATGCTTCTACTCAATACTGAGCAAAGGATCTGAATACTAATGACATGTGATATTTCAGTTTTTCCTTTTTAATAAATTTGCAAAAATTTCTACATTTTTGTTTTTTTCAGTCAAGATGGGGTGCAGAGTGTACTTTAATGAGAAAAATATTAACTTTTTAGAATTTACCAAATGGCTGCAATGAAACAAAGAGTGAAAGATTTAAAGGGGTCTGAATACTTTCCGTACCCACTGTAGATTTTTTTATTGTGGGCGAGCTCTGGATTCAGCTGAATTTCACCTCCAAAAAATGAAAAGCTGAGATGTGGCCTGCTGTATCACGCTAGTAACAGAAGAAATTCGATTTTTTACTGTGCATTTGGCCTGGATACTGCAGAATATATGCAACAGAAAATTCCAAGCTGAGATGTGATCTGCTGTATCACATTAGTAACAGAAGAAATTTGATTTTTTTACTGTGGATGAGGCCTGGATACAGCTAAATTTCACCGCCAGAAAATTACCAGCTGAGATGTGGCCTCCTGTATCAAGTTAGTAACAGAAGAAATTAAATTTGTTTTACTGTGGACGATCTCTGGATGCAGCTGAATTTCACAGACAAAAAATTACAAGCTGACATGTGGCCTGCTGTATCACATTAGTTACAGAACAAATTAGATTTGTTTTACTGTGGACGAGCCCTGTATACAATAGAATATATGTGACAGAAAATTCCAAGCTGAGATGTGGCCTGCTGTATCACATTAGTAACAGAAGAAATTAGATTTGTATTACTGTGGACGAGATCTGGATACAGCTAAATTTCACCGCCAGAAAATTACAAGCTGAGATGTGGCGTGGTTTATGAATAACATATCATAGTTTTTTAAGGTTGAAGGAAGACTACGTCCATCTAGTTCAACCCATAGCCTAACATGTTGATCCAGAGGAAGGCAAAAAAAAAACCATGTGATAAACGCTAAGCTCCACATTGGGGAAAAAAATTCCTTCCTGACTCCATACGGCAATCAAACTAGTTCCCTGGATCAACGCTCTATCAAGGAATCTAGTATATACAACCTGTAATATTATACTTTTCAAGAAAGGCATCCATGCCCTTCTTAAATTTTAGTAGTGAATCACTCATTACAACATCATGCGGCAGAGAGTTTCATTGTCTCACTGCTCTTACAGTAAAGAATCCACCTCTGTGATTATGATTAAACCTTCTTTCCTCCAGACATAGAAGATGCCCCCTTGTCCCCGTCTCATGCCTCAGAGTAAAAAGATCAGTAGAAAGGTCTTTGTACTGTCCCCTCATATACTTGTACATAGTAATAAGATCACCCCTAAGCCTTCGTTTTTCCAAGCTAAATAACCCCAAGTGTAATAATCTGTCTTGGTATTGCAGACTCCCCAGTCCTCTAATAACCTTGGTCGCTCTTCTCTGCACCCGCTCTAGTTCAGCTATGTCTTTCTTATACACCGGAGACCAGAACTGTACACAGTATTCTAAGTGTGGTCGCACTAGTGACTCGTATAGAGGTAAAATTATGTTCTCCTCATGAGCATCTATGCCTCTTTTAATGCATCCCATTACTTTATTTGCCTTTGCAGCAGCTGCCTGACACTGGCCACCAAATGTGAGCTTGTCGTCCACCAATACACCCAGGTCTTTTTCAGTTACAGTTTTGCCCAGTGTTTTACAATTAAGCATATAATTATACATTTTATTTCATCTGCCCAAGTGCATTACCTTACATTTATCCACATTAAAGCTCATTTGCCATTTATCAGCCAAGTTTCTAGTTTACATAGATCCTCCTGTAATATAAAATGGTCCTCCTCTGTATTGATTACCTTAAAGAGTTTACTGTCATCTGCAAATATTGAAATACTACTCTGTATGCCCCCTACAAGGTCATTAATAAATATGTTAAAAAGAAGCGGGCCCAATACTGACCCCTGTGGTACCCCACTGCTAACTGTGACCCAGTCTGAGTGCGTTCCATTAATAACCACCCTTTGTTTCCTATCATTGAGCCAGTTCTTAACCCACATACATATATTTTCCCCTATCCCCATTGTTCTCATTTTATGTATCAACCTTTTGTGTGGAACCGTATCAAAAGCTTTTGAAAAGTCCATATACACAACACCCACTGCATTTCCTTGGTCCAGTCTGGAACTTACCTCCTCATAAAAGCTGATCAGATTAGTTTGACAGGAACGGTCCCTCGTAAGCCAATGTTGATATTGGGTCATGAGGTTATTCTTCTTCAGATACTCTAGTATAGCATCTCTTAGGAAACCCTTCAGGATTTTACCCACAGTAGAGGTTAAGCTTACTGGCCTATAGTTTCCAAGTTTGTTTTTTGTCCCCTTTTTTGAATATTGGCACCACATTTGCTATACGCCAGTCTTGTGGTACAGACCCTGTTATTATGGAATCTTTAAAGATTAAAAATAATGGTCTATCTATGACGTTACTTAATTCCTGCAGTACTCACAGGTGTATCCCATCCGGCCTGGGGATTTGTCAACTTTAGTGATTTTTAGACACCGCCGTACTTCCTGCTGTGTTAAGCAAGTGACATTTAATGGAGAATTTTTGTTATCACTGATCATGTTTTCTGTCATTCGATTTTCTTGTGTAAATACTGTTGAAAAAAAATCATTTAGCATATTGGCTTTTTCCTCATCCTCCTCCACCATTTCCCCCAGACTATGTTTAAGGGGGCCAACACTATCATTTTTTAGTTTTTTACTATTTATGTAGTTAAAGAATATTTTGGGATTATTTTTACTTTCTCTGGCACTGAGTCTCTGTCTCAGTCTTTTGCTGCCTTGATTTGGTTTTTACCGAATTGATTTAATTTTCTGTATTTTTTTAATGCCTCATCACTACCTACTTGCTTTAGTTCTCTAAATGCTTTCTTTTTGTCACTTATTGCGCCCCTTACAACACAGCTCTACTTAGCCATAGTGGATTCCTCCTATTTCTAGCATGTTTATTCCCATAGGGTATATATTGTGCACAGGTCCTATTCAGGATGCTAATAAATGTCTCCCATTTACTTTGTGTAGTTTTATGTCTCAGGATATCATCCCAGTTTATTGCACTAAGATCATCTCTCAACCTTTGGAAATTTGCCTTCTTGAAGTTTAGTGTCCTTGTAACCCCTCTACTACACATCTTATTAAACGATACATGAAAACTTATTATTTTGTGATCACTATTACCCAAGTGACCCCCAACTCTTATATTTGATATGCGGTCTGGCCTGTTTGTTAATATTAGGTCTAGCAGTGCCCCCCTTCTTCTTGGGTCCTGAACCAGTTGTGAAAGGTAATTGTCTCTCATAGTTATCAAAAACCTATTACCTTTGCTTGAATTACAGGTTTCTGTTCCCCAATGTATTTCAGGGTAGTTGAAGTCCCCCATAATAATGACTTCTTGAGTCGCTGCTTCATCTATTTGCTTTATGAGATTATTCTACGCTGCTTCCATTATTTTTGGAGACTTATAACAAACCCCTATCAGTAATTTATTATTTTTTTCCCCCTCCCCTTATCTCCACCCACAAGGACTCTACATTTTCATTAGATTCACATATATTGTCACACAAGATGGGTTTTAAGGATGATTAAAGGAGGATCACGGTAGTATAAGAAGAAATTTAATTTTTTACTGTGGATGAGGCCTGGATACTGCAGAATATATGCACCACAAGATTACAAACTGAGATGTGGCCTGCTATATCACGTTCGTAACAGAAGAAATTCAATTTTTTTGCTGCGGACGACCTCTGGATAGAGCTGAATTTGACCGCCAGAAAATTAAAAGCTGAGATGTGACGTGCTTTAGATATCAGCATAGTAATAGTGTTACGCTCGTGCCCGGACTGACTGCCGTGAGCGTGATAGTGATCCCACTGTACCATGAACCGAGGAGTGCCTGTAGGGGCGTAACTAAGTATCAACCCGGTCCGACCAAGGTCGCACGGCGGCTCAGTCGACTCCGTGAACCAGGGAGGAAGCGAGCAGAGGGACCTGGTGCTTCTCCAGGTCAGACCCCGGTCACAGCTGTTGACCCATACCGGGGAATGCAGGAACAGGCAGGTTAGCTGGTATGCAGACAGGTGGGTACTGGCAGGCACGGCTGGTATGACGGCAGGTGGGTACTTAGCAGGCACGGCTGGTATGTAGGCAGGTGGGTACTGGCAGGCATGGCTGGTATGCAGACAGGCGGGTGCTGACAGGCACGGCTGGAATGCAGACAGGCAGATACTGGCAGGTATGAACGCAGGCTGGATAGGGACCAGTACAGACTGGGATACAGGAACAGAGCCGCAGGTGTGGTGGACTAGCAGAGCAAAACCACAGGAGCGGTGAACAATCAGAGTGGCGCAAAACCGCAGGTGCAGTGAACAAGCAGAGCGGAGCAAAATCGCAGGTGCGGTGATCAAGCAGAGCGGAGCAAAACCGCAGGTGCGGAGAACAAGCAGAGCAGAGCAGAACCGCAGGTGCGGTAAACTAGCGAAGCAGAGCGGAACCGCCGGAGCGGTGAACAAGCAGAGCAGAACAGAACTGCAGGTGCGGTAAACAAGCGGAACAGAGCGGAACCGCCGGAGCGGTGAACAAGCAGAACAGAACCGCAGGTGCGGTAAACAGGCGGAGCAGAGCGGAACCGCCGGAGCGGTGAACAAGCAGAGCACAGTGGAACCGCAGGTGCGGTAAACAAGCAGAGCAGAGCGGAACCGCCGGAGCGGTGAACAAGCAGAACAGAACCGCAGGTGCGGTAAACAGGCAGAGCAGAGCGGAACCGCCGGAGCGGTGAACCAGCAGAGCACAGTGGAACCGCAGGTGCGGTAAACAAGCGGAGCAGAGCGGAGCAGAGCGGAACCGCCGGAGCGGTGAACAAGCAGAGCAGAACAGAGCAGATTGTGAAGGCAGACAGGACAGGGCTCTGTTCACATGGAACAGACTGGAAAATACAGGAAGATGGTTAGAACACAGGAGGTAGATACGGAGGCAGGGAAAGGGGAGGGGAGCACCAGATACACAAGGTACTTACAATGAAGTAGCGAGGGGACACAAAACTCACAAACAGAAGTACAGAGACAATGAGTTGGAGTTAGGTGCAGGTTCAGACACTGCAGGCAAAGGGAAGGTACAGACATAGAGAGAAACAAGTAACGGGCTAGGACACTGTTCAGACAGGAACTGAACTGGGAACAAGATACAGGAATAAGCCTGGGAACTCAGCCCCCCGGGTGGCGGAAACAGACAAGAAGTCAGAGATACAGGTAGCGGCCCTAGATACTCGGCCCCCAGGGTGGCGGAAACAGACTAGAAGTCACAGGTAAAGGAAAAGGCCCTGGGTACTCAGCCCCCAGGGTGGCAGACAGACAAGAGTCAGGACAGGACCTGGCACCTCAGTTTGCAAAAGACAAACTGAGTGAAAGTGTTGCTCAGGCCACTCCTACTGGGTGAAGGGGGTTTAAGTATCCAGTGACTCACAGCAATAGGCTGGGAATGCATTAGGACTGTGCACACAGTAGCTATAAGAAACAAGCAGAAAGCCGCGCCGACGCCCTAAGCAATCAGACAAGAGACATGGACAGAGCAGGTACTGGAGCAAAGAGTGCAGCATGGACTGACAGGTAAGATTGCGGTCTTGCATGGTGGGAGGTGGTGCACCATGCAAGCATGCCGCCAGAGATGTTACAAATAGAAGAATTAAGTTTTTTTTTTACTGTAAACTAGGCCTGTTTACAGCAGAAAAAATGTGCCGAAAAATTACAAACTGACATGTGGCCTGCTGTATCACATTAGTAACAGAAGAAATTTGATTTTTTACTGTGGATGAGGCCTGCGTACAGCAGAATATATGTGTCAAAAGTTTACAACCTGAGATGAGGCCTGCTGTATCACGTTAGTAACAGAAGAAATTTGATTTTTTTTACTGTGGATGAGGCCTGGATTCTGCAGAATATATGTGACAAGAAATTCCAAGCTGAGATGTGGCCTGCTGTATCACGTTTGTAATAGAAAAAAATTAGATTTGCATTACTGTGGATAAGATCTGGATACAGCTGAATTTCTCCGCCAGAAAATTACAAGCTGAGATGTAACGTGCTTTATGATTTACGGTAGCAACAGAAGAAATTAGATTTTTTACTGTGGATGAGGCCTGGATACTGCAGAATAAATGTACCAAAAAATTCCAAGCTGAGATGTGGCCTGTTGTATCACGTTAGTAACAGAAGAAATATTTTTTTTTTACTGTGAACGAGCTCTGAATACAGCTGAATTTCACCTCCTGAAAATTACAAGCGGAGATGTGGGCTGCTGTATCACATTAGTAACTGAAGAAATTAGATTTTTTTACTGTGGATGAGGCCTGGATACTTCAGAATATATGCACCACAAGATTACAAGCTGAGATGTGATGTGGTCTGCTGTATCACATTAGTAACAAAAGTAATTAGATTTTTTGCTGTGCATGAACTCTGGATACAGCTGAATTTCACTGCCAGAAAATTACAAGCTGAGATGTAACATGCTTTATGTATCACGTAAGTAACAGAAGAAATTTGATTTTTTTTACTGTTGATAAGGCCTGTATACAGCAGAATAAATACGCCAAAAAATTACAAGCTGACATGTGGCCTGCTGAATCACATTAGTAACAGAAGAAATTAGAATTTTTACTGTGGATGAGGCCTGGATACTGCAGAATATATGGGACAAAAAATTCCAAGCTGAGATGTGGTGTGCTTTATATATCACAGTAGTAACAGAAGAAATTAGATTTTTTAATGTGGACGAGGCCTGTATACAGGAGAATATATTCGGCGAAAAATTACAAGCGGAGATGTGGCGTGCTTCATGTATTAGCATTCTAACAGAAAAAATTAGATTTTTTTACTGTAAACAAGGCCTGTATACAGCAGAATAAATGCACCAAAAAATTACAAGCTGAGATGTGGCCTACTGTATCACATTAATAACAGAAGAAATTAGATTTTTACTGTAAACAAGGACTGTATACAGCAGAATAAATGCACCAAAAAATTAAAAGCTGAAATGTGGCCTGCTGCATCACGTTAGTTGCAGAAAAAAATAATTTTTTTTTTACTGTGGACGAGCTCTGGATACAGCTGAATTTCATCGCCAAAAAATTACAAGCTGAAATGTGGTCTGCTGCATGTAGCACGGTAGTAACAGAAAAAATCTGAGTTTCAAAGGTGTACTCCTGCATGCAGCACAATATCAGCAGTGGACAACAGAGTTCTATGCTGAAATGTAGCTTGCTGTCTGTCTGGACCACAATAGCAAAAATGATTGATCTGCTGGAAGGTCTATTTCACAGCCACACAGGATCCTATCTATCTAAACTATCTGATTTAGAAGCAACCGCCTAGCTAACTATCTCAAATCTCTCAGTATCCAGGACCAGCATCAGGAACATCCTCTCTGTGCTGTTATACAAAATGGCACTAAAACAACATGTCCACTCTTTATATGGAGAGGGACATGTGACTTCAGCAGCCAATGACAGAAGTCCTTGTGTTTGGACGTTGTGGATGGTTCCTGCACCCTGATTGGCTTGCGGGGATTTGCATACATTAAGTTAAGAAAAAAAAATATTAACAGCTCGCACGCTACTCTGAACTCTCCCACCCCTTCCCCTCATCAAACACGTCCCTCCTGCTCATCATACAGCACCACTACCCTAACCAGAGTCCTAATAAATACAGTAATGGAAACACGATCATTTCCCGCACTTTTGCCAAATTAGGACGATTTTCAGTAAAAATGCTCAGGTGTCCGATCACTAATCCGAATATGCAATTTTCGTGCCAAATTTGAAAAAAAAAAAAAAAAATTTTCCAACAAGTGAGGAGCAGGGAGAGGAAACAGAAGGATACTGAAACATTGTGCAGAGCTCTGCAACAAGTGTTTTAACCTAACATCAGTACTTGACTCAGATCAAGAGAGCTCAGCACTGCTAGATAATTTCTTTCATGCTGCTGCAGCTTTTCTCTACAGTGGTGGCCAAAAGTATTGGCACCCCTGCACTTCTGTCTGATAATATTCAGTTTCTTCCTGAAAATGATTGCAATCACAAATTCTTTGGTATTATTATCTTCATTTAATTTGCTTGCAAGGAAAAAACACAAAAGAGAATGAAGCAAAAATCAAATCATTGATCATTTCACACAAAACTCCAAAAATGGGCCAGACAAAAGTATTGGCACCCTCAGCCTAATACTTGGTTGCACAACCTTTAGCCAAAATAACTGCGAACAATCGCTTCCGGTAACCATCAATGAGTTTCTTACAATGCTCTGCTGGAATTGTAGACCATTCTTCTTTGCAAACTGCTCCAGGTCCCTGATATTTGAAGGGTGCCTTCTCCAAACTGCCATTTTGAGATCTCTCCACAGGTGTTCTATGGGATTCAGGTCTGGACTCATTGCTGGCCACCTTAGAAGTCTCCAGTGCTTTCTCTCAAACCATTTTATAGTGCTTTTGGAAGTGTGTTTTGGGTCATTGTCCTGCTGGAAGACCCATGACCTCTGAGGGAGACCCAGCTTTCTCACACTGGGCCCTACATTATGCTGCAAAATTTGTTGGTAGTCTTCAGACTTCAAAATGCCATGCACATGGTCAAGCAGTCCAGTGCCAGAGGCAGCAAAGCAACCCCAAAACATCAGGGAACCTCCACCATGTTTGACTGTAGGGACCGTGTTCTTTTCTTTGAATGCCTCTTTTTTTTTCCTGTACACTCTATGTTAATGCTTTTTCCCCAAAAGCTCTACTTTTGTCTCATCTGACCAGAGAACATTCTTCCAAAACGTTTTAGGCTTTCTCAGGTAAGTTTTGGCAAACTCTAGCCTGGCTTTTTTATGTCTCGGGGTAAGAAGTGGGGTCTTCCTGGGTATCCTACCATACAGTCCCTTTTCATTCAGACGCCGACGGATAGTACGGGTTGACACTGTTGTACCCTCGGACTGCAGGGCAGCTTGAACTTGTTTGGATGTTAGTTGAGGTTCTTTATCCACCATCTGCACAATCTTGCGTTGAAATCTCTCATCAATTTTTCTTTTCCGTCCACATCTAGGGAGGTTAGCCACAGTGCCATGGGCTTTAAACTTCTTGATGACACTGCGCACGGAAGACACAGGAACATTCAGGTCTTTGGAGATGGACTTGTAGCCTTGAGATTGCTCATGCTTCCTCACAATTTGGTTTCTCAAGTCCTCAGACAGTTCTTTGGTCTTCTTTCTTTTCTCCATGCTCAATGTGGTACACACAAGGACAGAGGACAGAGGTTGAGTCAACTTTAATCCATGTTAACTGGCTGCAAGTGTGATTTAGTCATTGCCAACACCTGTTAGGTGCCACAGGTAAGTTACAGGTGCTGTTAATTACACAAATTAGAGAAGCATCACATGATTTTTCAAACAGTGTCAATACTTTTGTCCACCCCCTTTTTTAGGTTTGGTGTGGAATTATATCCAATTTGGCTTTAGGACAATTCTTTTTGTGTTTTTTCATTGAAGACAAATTAAATGAAGATAATAATACCAAAGAATTTGTGATTGCAATCATTTTCAGGAAGAAACTGAGTATTATCTGACAGAATTGCAGGGGTGCCAATACTTTTGGCCACCACTGTATAGGTAAAAAAATTAATGAAGAGCAGGAATCACTCTGAGTGCTGTTCTTGGTACGGTAGACATGCCATACCCAGCACGGCCATTTTGATGATAACTAAAAATGAATATTACAATATTATAGGTCCATAATTAGTAAAACACACGCCTCCAGTTGACAAATATTATGGGAAAAAAATCCTTCCTGACTCTAAATATGATATATTACATATTATTTTATCTCGCAGAGGAGACGACTGGTGGGGTGAGAACACTCGGCGTGAGGATGTTTCTCATCGCTGTCACTGAGGTTCATTGCACTCTCACTTCTCATGAACCAAAGTGTGTACAGTCCAAATCACAGTACAGGCGATCACCTCTTTTAGAAGTTACAACTTCCAAACACTGATGTGTGACTTAGGCCTAAGGCAGTTAGGAAGACATATATATCATCCATAGAATACTTGCATTTTTTACTCAGTTCAAATGTCACCTGTGTATGAAAATATCCAGACAGTCTTTCATCATCAGTTAAATTTATGAATCTTAATGATTAACATCATAAATTTAAAGCAAGGATAAAATATTAGTGATAATATCACTATTAGTTACTCGCCCAAACATCACAGTGCTCAAGATGCTCATTACTCAGCGAGTATTTTTTGAATGTTCGAGAGGGAGCTCGAGTCCCCTCCCCCCCATGTTTGGTGCTTATTAGGCAGCCAATTAACATGCAAGGATTGCCGGACAGTCACTGTAATGCAGTAGCCATGTTGGCTGTGGCATTACAGTGATTGGCTGGCCGTATAGCGTCATCGTGTCTATATAAGACCTGGTACCCTATGCTCGTCACAGTCTACCCCATCAAACAGGCAGAGTAGTGACAAGTGCTGCTGAGCAAGGAAGAGAATTGGCGCTTATTTTAGGAAGAGATTACACATCACTATTATTAATTTCATCTACAATAACAGTCATTGTAAGGGCTCATTCTGATGAATATTAATATTGATGTTAGCAGTAGTTAGGCAGAGTTTATGGAGAGCTAGTATAGTACGAAATAGGGGCCATTGCATGTTCTTTCTGCTGCTGGAACTCATATCAATAGCCTTAGATATCAGGGCTAATAATATTCTTTTTGCTCTTAATCCTGATATTTTTTGTGAAAAGCAATATATTACACCATTTATACTGCTCCATTTTCTTGTTAACAGCATACAGCCTGATTTGGTTGATTTTGAATAGCACTGCTGTACAGTGCAAGCAGAGAAACTTGTCCATCATCTCAGGTGATCAAATATCACTGCGGTAATAATCGTGAATTTTTTGGAAAGCTGCCAAATATTATACTCCATTTAAAGCGTGCCAGTTGTGCTTTCAAAACATATCTACACTTGACCGTTGACCAATAGCATCGCTATAGTGGCAATGCATAAAAACTTGGTCATCACAGGTGATCAAATATTACTGCGATAATAATCCTGTCATTTTTTGGAACCTGCCAAATATTATACTCTATTTAAAGTGTGCCAGTTGTGCATTCAACAAGGTAACTAGAAGGAATATAGAGCGCACATAAGATCTTATCCGAGGAATATTCGGGAAAGATAATTCAAATTCACTCACCTATTAGGGTTGTGTAAGACACAACCACTGTACTTAGCATTGGCGGCTGCTGCAAACCCCGAAGCAATGATCCTTTGTTTGGTGAAGAGAATGAGGCATCAGACTGCGCTACTTGCCAGTCAGAATAATGTACCAGGGAAATCCAAATCGATATAATGATGAAATAGACTTTATTTCTGCGCGTTTCGTGGTGATCACACCACTTCCTCAGGACAGTCTATACACATACAGGGTCTGTTATTTATAGCGAAAGAATGCACATGGAGACGCCTCCCTTCAAAAAAATCACCACACCAAAAAAAAAAAATAATAATAATAATAATGGATAAAAGAAGCTCCAAAGCTCTTAGACTAGTTTAAAAGAAGGAATATGCAATATTATGAGAAATTGCAGTTAGGTGGTCCCTATAAAAATCACATAGCAATTGATGGGTCAAAACGAATACAAAAAACGGGGGTTAGAAAAAAGGAAGCAAAGACAAACCACAATGAAGGGATGAAACCCCTTCATAGAAAGAGCGGATGTTTGTCAGTAACATTCATCATTACAAAATACAGAGAAAAAGGAGGTGGGTTGTACACAGGAACAAAGCAGAATCCATAGATATATCTCAATTAATTGAACAAATCAGTTGTTTTGTTTAATCCTTGTGGATTTATAGTGTTCAACTTATGAATCCAGAAGATCTCTTTCCTGTTAAGAGTCTGGACTCGGTTGGAGGTCTCATGGGGGACATGGTCAATAGGGATCACCCTAAAGGAGATCCTTTTATTGTGATATATTGCATAATGCCTAGAAAGGCCATGTTGTAAAAATAGAAACATTTTCTAACAGTTGTTAATCCACCGATCAGAAGGTGACGGTGGGAAACTGCAATTACTGTCTCAAGAGGTGGATGATGATAAGACACAATTGCCAGAAAGTCAAGAGGAGGACCAGAATGTGTACGTGCAAGACGAAGTGGTGGACAATGAAGTCACTGACCCAACCTGGAAAGGTGACATACATAGCAAGGACAGAAGTGCAGAAGGAGGGAGTCATAGCACTACAACTGGCAGGAAGAAGCAGCCTCATGGCGGCGGCTGTTCTTCAGTACTCGGTCCCCAGTCACAATCATTTCTCCCGGTGTGCCATCTCCGCCTTACACAAGCACGTGTCCCAGAACATTACCCCTTCCCTCACCAATGCAGTTACTGCGAAGGTCCACCTAACAACGGACATGTGGACAAATGCTTGTGGGCAGGGACGGTACATTTCACTGACGGCACACTGGATGAATATTGTGGAAGCCGGGACTCAGTCGGCCTGTGAGACGGAAAACGTGCTATTGACGCCACAGGATTGCCCCCACCTTCTACAGTAGCTCCTGCACCACCTCCTCCTCTACTTCAGCCTCCATCTCCGAAATGACCATATCAGTCGCATGTGGAAGTACAGCATTAGTGCCTCGGCCAAGCGACAACAGACTCTGCTTAAGCTAATCTGCTTAGGTGAAAAACCGCTGCAGAGTTGTTGAAATCTGTAACAGAGAAGGCAGAGCTGTGGCTCTCACCCCTGAACCTACAACCAGGCATGGTCGTGTGTAACAATGGCCGGAACCTGGTGGCGGCTCTGAAGCTTGGCAACCTCGCACACGTATCATGCCTGGCCCATGTACTTCTAAAAACTTACCCTGATCTGCCTGAGCTACTTGTGAAAGTACGCCGTATGTGTGCCCACTTCTGAAAGTCAGCTATAGTTTCCGCTGCCCTGGCAGTTCTTCAGCAGTGTTTGCAGCTTCCAGCTCGTATGCGATGTCAATATTGCATACATTGCTAAGGATTTGTCAGCAGCAAAGGGCAGTTGTTGAGTACCCACTTCAACACACTCGTCGGTATTCCAGTCAGCCTCCGCACATAAGAGCTGATGAGTGGGCATGGATATCTGTGTGGTTCTCCAAAACTTTGAGGACTACACCAAGATGGTGAGCGGAGATGACGCCATAATTAGCCTCACCGTTCCGCTTCTCTGTCTACTGAAACACTCGCTGCTCACAATTAAAGAGGAGGAGGCATTGCAGGCAGAGCACGATAAAATGGAGCAAGATACTATACAGGGTAATGCAACACTGCCCAGCCTCATATCATCTCAATGAGGATTGGGTGATAATAAGGAGGAGGATGAACAGGAGCTTTTTTTTGCGCTACAGATGGTACTACCCACACCACATTTATCCCATCTGTTCAGCGTGGATGGCCTGAAGAGGGAGGAGGAGAGGTAGAATGAGGAGGAGGACCAGGAGGAGGAGAGCATGGACAGTCATCCTTTGGTGGGGACTAGTGATGAGCGAATTTTGTTCGAGATCCAGTCTCCAAACTTAAGTTCGACACGAATGTGGCACATTAGGGTTCATGATCAGAAAGGTAAGCAAAATTTGTTAAATTTGGGAAAATCGATAACGTTCGGCGAATTTCCGTGGTTACGTGATTGCGGGGCAACTACAGCGTTTTTTACAGTTTTGCTAGCATAGTGCTTGTATATGAAGAGGGGGGAGACGTGGCAGATGAGTGTGGGGGGGGGCAGATGATAGCTCAGAACAGATGAGCGGCGCGCTGCTTTTTTTTTTTTAACTGTGGGCGGTAACTTTAAGTCAGGAAAGTGCGGCTAGCTAATCAGAGCGCAGGAAGCATCAACAGTTTCCCAGACACAAGGGCTTCTGCAATTGGCTGCTGAAATCACATGTCCTCTCCATATAAAAAGCGTCCATGTTCCCTCAATACCATTTTATGCATGTCACTGAACTTTTTTTTGGATTTTGTGCGATTACTGAGATTCTGACAGAAAGAGCAGGGCCTATGGCATAGAACAGTGTTGCGCACCGGTTGTACTGTCTGTGCTCCATGCAGACCTTCAATCCAGGGCCGGCTCCAGGTTTTTCTGGACCCCGGGCGAAAGAGTCTCAGTGGGCCCCTTTAACACAAACCACGATTCATGATGCAGAGATACGGCGGAGAAATATATATATACAGTGGTGGCCAAAAGTATTGGCACCCCTGCAATTCTGTCAGATAATACTCAGTTTCTTCCTGAAAATGATTGCAATCACAAATTCTTTGGTATTATTATCTTCATTTAATTTGTCTTCAATGAAAAAAACACAAAAAGAATTGTCCTAAAGCCAAATTGGATACAATTCCACACCAAACCTAAAAAGGGGGTGGACAAAAGTATTGGCACTGTTTGAAAAATCATATGATGCTTCTATAATTCGTGTAATTAACAGCACCTGTAACTTACCTGTGGCACCTAACAGGTGTTGGCAATAACTAAATCACACTTGCAGCCAGTTAACATGGATTAAAGTTGACTCAACCTCTGTCCTGTGTCATTGTGTGTACCCCATTGAGCATGAAGAAAAGAAAGAAGACCAAAGAACTGTCTGAGGACTTGAGAAACCAAATTGTGAGGAAGCATGAGCAATCTCAAGGCTACAAGTCCATCTCCAAAGACCTGAATGTTCCTGTGTCTTCCGTGCACAGTGTCATCAAGAAGTTTAAAGCCCACGGCACTGTGGCTAACCTCCCTAGATGTGGACGGAAAAGAAAAATTGACGAGAGATTTCAACGCAAGATTGTGCGGATGGTGGATAAAGAACCTCGACTAACATCCAAACAAGTTCAAGCTGCCCTGCAGTCCAAGGGTACAACAGTGTCAACCCGTACTATCCATCGGCGTCTGAATGAAAAGGGACTGTATGGTAGGATACCCAGGAAGACCCCACTTCTTACGCCGAGACATAAAAAAGCCAGGCAGGAGTTTGCTAAAACTTACCTGAGATAGCCTAAAACGTTTTGGAAGAATGTTCTCTGGTCAGATGAGACAAAAGTAGAGCTTTTTGGGAAAAAGCATCAACATAGAGTGTACAGGAAAAAAAAAAGGCATTCAAAGAAAAGAACACGGTCCCTACAGTCAAACATGGCGGAGGTTCCCTGATGTTTTGGGGTTGCTTTGCTGCCTCTGGCACTGGACTGCTTGACCGTGTGCATGGCATTATGAAGTCTGAAGACTACCAACAAATTTTGCAGCATAATGTAGGGCCCAGTGTGAGAAAGTTGGGTGTCCCTCAGAGGTCATGGGTCTTTCAGCAGGACAATGACCCAAAACACACTTCCAAAAGCACTATAAAATGGTTTGAGAGAAAGCACTGGAGACTTCTAAGGTGGCCAGCAATGAGTTCAGACCAGAATCCCATAGAACACCTGTGGAGAGATCTCAAAATGGCAGTTTGGAGAAGGCACCCTTCAAATATCAGGGACCTGGAGCAGTTTGCCAAAGAAGAATGGTCTACAATTCCAGCAGAGCATTGTAAGAAACTCATTGATGGTTACTGCAAGCGGTTGTTCGCAGTTTTTTTGGCTGAAGGTTGTGCAACCAAGTATTAGGCTGAGGGTGCCAATACTTTTATCTGGCCCATTTTTGGAGTTTTGTGTGAAATGATCAATGATTTGATTTTTGCTTCATTCTCTTTTGTGTTTTTTAATTGAAGAATTAAATGAAGATAATAATACCAAATAATTTGTGATTGCAATCATTTTCAGGAAGAAACTGAGTATTATCTGACAGAATTGCAGGGGTGCCAATACTTTTGGCCACCACTGTATATATAGTACAATGCAAAGATTTCACTTCTTACATTACATGAGTGATATCTATTGTAAATTCCACAATAGCTCAGAAACCGGTGAATCGCTCCACACGGAATACTGGCCCCCATATAAGGCTCCATACGGAATACTGGCCCCCATATATTGCCCCATACGGAATACTAGCCCCCCTATAAGGCCCCATACGGAATACTGGCCCCCATATAAGGCCCCATACGGAATACTGGCCCCCATATAAGGCCCCATACGGAATACTGGCCCCCATATAAGGCCCCATACGGAACACTGGCCCCCATATAAGGCTACATGCGGAACACTGACCCCCATATAAGGCTCCATGCGAAATACTGGCCCCCACATAAGGCTCCATACGGAATACTGGCCCCCATATAAGGCTCCATATGGATTACTGGCCCCCATATAAGCTCCATACGGAATACTGGCCCCCATATAAGGCTCCATACGGAATACTGGCCCCCATATAAGGCTCCATACGGAATACTGGCCCCCATATAAGGCTCCATACGGAATACTGGCCCCCATATAAGGCCCCATATGGAATACTGGCCCCCATATAAGGCTCCATACGGAATACTGGCCCCCATATAAGGCCCCATACGGAATACTGGCCCCCATATAAGGCTCCATACGGAATACTGGCCTCCATATAAGGCTCCATACGGAATACTGGCCCCCATATAAGGCTCCATACAGAATACTGGCCCCCATATAACGCTCCATGCAGGATACTGGTCCCCTTATAAAGCTCCATACAGGATACTGGCCCCCATATAACGCTCCATACAGCATACTGGTCCCCTTATAAAACTCCATACAGGATACTGGCCCCCATATAACGCTCCATACAGGATACCGGTCCCCTTATAACGCTCCATACAGGATACCGGTCCCCTTATAACGCTCCATACAGGATACTGGCCCCCATATAATGCTGCATGCAGGCTGTTACCCCCCACATAATGCCCCATACAGGCTGTCCCCCCCCTTATAATGCTTCATGCAGGCTGTTACCCCCCACATAATGCCCCATACAGGCTGTCCCCCCCTTATAATGCTCCATGCAGGCTGTTACCCCCCACATAATGCCCCATACAGCCCCCCCCCCTTTATAATGCCCCATGCAGGCTGTTCCCCACCTTATAATGCCCCATGCAGGATGCCCGCCCCCCTTCTCTTTATACTGCCCCATGCCTCCATACATTAAAAAAAAAAATCAAATACTCACCTCCCTTCTCCTCACCTGCTACCTGCTACCTGCTGCCCACTGCCCGCTGCCCGCTGCCCGTTGCTCGGGTCCGAACTCCAGCATTGTCGGCGTCTTCCCGCTCTGCGCTCCCTGTGACGGCTCAGGGGAGGGTGCGGTGTAAAGACGTCACCGCGCCCTCTGACCTGAGATGTCACAGGGAGCGCAGAGCAGGAAGACAGCTGATCTGCGGAGGCACGGGGAGAGGTAAGTATCCGGCTGCCGGGGCCCTGAGCAAGCGGCAGAGAAGGGCGGGCGCTGACACCGCTCTCCTCCGCCCATAGCCCAGCATGGTGCGCGACCGCCAGTGGGCCCCTCTGCTTGCTCAGGGCCCCGGCATTTGCCCGGGTGCGCCAGGTGCTGACGCCGGCCCTGCTTCAATCTATTTTTGCACTTGTTAATGTGATAAAGCAAGCAAGCCCTTGTAGGCCACTTTTTGATTTTGTGGGGTTGAAATTCGGCTATCTGCAGAGCTTGTCAGTGCAGAGCTTCTGAGTGCAGAGCACAAAAAACTATTTTTTTCATTTCCTAATGTGATAGTGCAAGCTGTGTTAGCCCAGTTTGTCATTTTTTTGATGGGTGAAATTCAGCTGTTTGCTGTTTTCAGAGTAAAAAAAAAAAGATTTTTTTTCTGCAGCTAGACACTGTCCACCAAAGATTTTTTTGTGTCGCAGACGTGTTACACTCTGCTATAAGACACCTAGTGCTTTTAGTGGCGGTGAACTTCAGCTGTTTTCAGAGTAAAAAAATATATTTTTTCTGTTGCTAGCCACAGTCCACCAAAGATCTTTTTGTGTCGCAGACGTGTTACACTCAGCTAATAAGCCACCTATTGCTTTTAGTGGTGGTAAACCTCACCTGTTTTCAGAGTAAAAAAAAAAAATTTTCTGTCGCTAGCCACAGTCCAGCAAAGATTTTTTTCGTGTCGCAGACGTGTTACACTATTCTATAAGCCACCTAGTCCTTTCGTGGCAGTGAAATTCAGCTGTATGCAGAGCTTATGCACAAATCTATTATTCACTGTGACTAACGTGATACAGCAAGTTGAAATATCTTGGAGCATATATTTATGTTATACAGGCCTCATCCACAGTCAAGAAATACTTTCTTCAATTCCTAACGTTATATAGCAGGGGATATCTCAGCTTGAATTAGTTTGGAGAATATCTCGTATGTTATACAGGCCTGATCCACACTAAAGAAATACTTTCTTCTGTTACTAACGTCATACACTAGGGTACATCTCAGGGTGACAAGGGAGGGTGGTTTACTGCAATTGAGGGGGATTGGCAATACCAGAAAAACTGTTAATGAAGGTGTTAGTGAAGGTGTTAGTGAATGGCGAGGAACAAATGGAAGAGGAAGAGGCGATGGGTGAGCAACAGTTAGAACATGAAGAGGATAATCATCCCCTCTCTGTTTGTGTTTGGCGGGAGGGGACGGAGGAAACAAGCATCAGAATTACCTAGCCACCAACACAGCATGGGCTTGAACCTCAGGAAAGAGGCCGACATATGAGTGCGTTCTTGCTGCACTATCTGCAACATGATCCCCGTATAATTATGATTCAAAATAGTGCTGACGACTGGATTGCCACTCTGTTAGATCCACGTTATAAGAGTAAATTTTGCCAGATGCTTCCTGCCCTGGAAAGGGACCCACGAATGCTGGAGTATTGAAACACGCTTTTACACAACCTTAAGATAGGTTTTCCCCAAGCCAGCAGTGAGGTACACAGAGTTCATCGCAGCTCTACACTTCCAACCTACGGCACGTCAATTCGTCAACACCAAAATATTAGCAGCAGCAGTAGTATAAGTGGCAGAAGCAATTTCAGTGAGTCCTTTCTCACATTTTTTAGACCAGCTGGTGCACCTGCACAACAGAGTACAAGTCTACTGGGTTGGCTTTAGGGGAAGACGTGTCGTTCCTAATTCTACAATTTCTAATGTACTGAAATTGATGCCACTTTGCTGATGTCTGCCACTAATTTTTGGAAATATAGAGAATCCTGATTGGGTCCCTCTCCATCTATTGAGTTTGGCTGTAGTGGGAGAGGTTTCTATCTCCATTAAACTACTTCTACTCTAGTTAAATTGATGCCACTTTGCTCGTGTTAAGCCCTAATTTAGGAAAATGTGAATACTCCTGGTTAGGTCTCTATCTCCTGGGTTGGTCGTAGTGGAAGAGGTTTTGGTCTCCATCTATTTGTATAGTGTAGTGAAATTAATTATTTGGTGCAGATATTGTTCTTCACAAAGGGGTACACAAACATGATTAACTCAAAATTGGTTTTCAATAAACAACCATCAGCCGCCCCATCAAACGCATCTGCTGCTTCTTCTGCCTCCTCTGTTACTGTGCCAAGTATTGTCATGCAGGTCTCCGACCGCAGAACCTACGGTTGTATACTCGCTCCAGTCAGGCTGAGTGAGAGCCCGTCAGCTGTTACAGAAGCTGACATGCCTGCTGTGTTTGTTTCACTGAGCACACCACATGTTTCTCAATCCACCGTAACATCTCCGCCTGCACTTCACTCACGGTCTAGCAGTTTGTCTGTTTCACCGTACTCTGCCCTCTCTCAGTACTGCAGCCAGCCCTCAGTCCCGCAGTTGTGGTCACGTAAAAGATTGTTTCCTCCTACACATGACAAAACTAAGAGGTTGAACGCCAGCATCTCCAATCTGTAGGCTATGGAAATGGTGGTCTTAGGCCCTAATTTTTTCTAAATGTGAACAGTTCTGCTTGTGTCTCCATCTGCTGGGTTGGCTGTAGTGGAAGCGGTGTCGATCCCCATTATACTACTTAAACTCTAGTGAAATTAATGCCACTTTGCTGGTGTCTGCCAATAATTTTTGGAAATGTGGCTAATCATGACTGGGTCTCCATCTATTGGGTTTGGCTGTAATGGAAAAGGTTTCTATCTCCATTAAACTTCTTCTACTCTGGTGAAATTGATGCCACTTTGGTGATGTTAGGCCCTAATTTAGGGTACAGTGTCCATTTTAGGACATGATCAGATATCAAAATAAAACATCAGAATGATGTCAGTTTGAGGCTAAATACCCTGTCTGACAAGTGATCCTAACAAGTGATTTTGATAAGTGACTTTTACAACTGTAATAATAATAAAAAAATATTCACTGTTCGCTGATGTTACTTGAACCCAAAACTCTACGTCTAGAAGCTATAAACTCAGTTGTGAAAAGCTAAGTGTTCTATTTGGCTATATGATTTTCAGTGCAAACCTTGTCTGAAGCTGATTGGGACTTTCAGAAATACTTGTCAGAATCACTTGTCAGACAGGGTATTTAGCCTCAAACTGACATCATTCTGATGTTTGACTTTGATATCTGATCATGTCCTAAAATGGACACTGTATTAGGGAAATGTAAACACGTCTCCATCTACTGCGTTGGCTTTAGGGGAAGACGTGTCGTTCCTAATTCTACAATTTCTACTGTACTGAAATTGATGCCACTTTGCTGGTGTCTGCCACTAATTTTTGGAAATGTGGAGAATCCTGATTGGGTCTCCATCTATTGGGTTTAGCTGTAGTGGAAGAGTTGTAGGTTTCCATTATACTAGTTCTACTCTAGTGAAATAATTCTTTGGTGCAGATATTTTTGTCACAGGGGTACACACTGGTATATAAAGCAGGATATATTTCATCTTTTAATTTTTCGGTGCTGATATTTTCTCCATACAGGGGTACACATTAGTAATGAGAGAGCACTAAATGTGCTCAACTTAGTGGTTCAGCGGTTTCTCAAAACCTACCCAGACCTGCCAGAGCTGCTTGTGAAAGTACACGTGTGTGCCCATTTCAAAAAGTCAGCTATAGCTTTCGCCACCCTGGCAGTGCTTCAGCAGTATATGCAGCTTCCAACTCAGTGACTGTTGTGCGATGTCACCACATGTTGGAAATCAATGCTGCAGATGTTGGGAAGGATTTGTGAGCAGCAGACGGCAGTTGATGAGTACCAGCTTTAACATGGCCATCGGCATGCTTCCCCGTAGTCAGCTGGCCAGTTGGAGAGTTGTGACGTGGGTGAAAACAAGGGTAATTGGGGTGGCGCCTCTGAGGACTGTATTGTGTGTGATATTAACGTGGAGGAAGAGGAGCAGAGGCTACTTGATGCAGCGCTTGTCATCTACTGGAGAACCTGTTCTCCCTGCCCCTCATCTATAAGGTGTACCACTGTGCGACTGCCAAAGAAAGGGAGTGGAGTCCAGTAACAGAAGTTTTCAAAATGCTGCACAATTGCTCACTGCAGCAAAACAAACCTGCTTTTCATCTCTCATATCATATGTGTCTCACAACCCTAAACAGCTATTCAGTAATTTCAAGTCCCTCCTCTGTCCACCTGCTCCCCCTCACTCTCCTCTCATCTCAGCTGAAGACTTAGCCTCATTCTTCAAGCAGAAAATTGACAACATAGGGCAAAGCTTTTGCTTAAAGTCCCAACAGCCCCTTCTCTCTCATAACAACTCAACTCTTCTCCCCCGAAACCAGCTTCTCCACCATCATGGAAGATCATCTTTACTCTCTAAATCACAGCTCACCACCTGTGAACTTGACCTAATACCATCCCACCTCATTCCAAACCGTACCACAGTCTTCATCCCAAGCCTAACCCTCCTCTTCTACCTGTCACTAACAACTGGCATCTTCCCCTCATGATTCAAACATACCTCGATCACACCCATCCTCCAAAAGCCCTCTCTTGACCCATCCTATGTTTAGCTATCGCCCCATCTTACTTCTCCCCTATGCCTCCAAACTACTGGATCAACACGTCTATTTTGAACTGTCTTCCCACCACTCCTCCTGCTCCCTCTTTGACTGCTTACAATCTGGCTTCTGATCTCACCATTCCAATGAAACTGCCCTGACTAAAGTCACCAATGACCTACTAACTGCCAAATCCAAGCCAGACTACTCTGTCTTTCTCCTCCTAGACCTGTCATCTGCCTTCGACACAGTAAACCATGCCCTCTTACTACAGACTCTCATCTCTTGGCATCACAGACTTGGCCCTGTCTTGGATCTTTTCATACCTAACCAACAGGACATTCAGTGACTCCAACTCACACATCACCTCCTCATCTCACCCCCTATGTGTCGGTGTCCCCTAAGATTCAGTTGTAGGACCCAGGCTCTTCTCCATCTACACCTTTGGCCTGGGACAGCTCACGGTCTCACGGCTTTCAGTATCACCTCTATGCTGATGACACACAGATCTACCTCTCTAGACCTGATATCACCTACTTACTAACCAGAATCCCACAATGTGTGTTATGTATTTCATCTTTCTTCTCTGCTAGATTTGTAAAAATTAACTTGGATAAAACAGAATGCATCATATTTCCACCATTTCATTCACCCCCCCAACTGACCTGTCCATCAAAGTGAATGGCTACTCACTCTCCCCAGTCCTGCAAGCTTGACTCTGATCTGTCCTTCAAACATCAGATCCAAGCCCTTTCCACTTGCTGCTGACTTCAACTCCAAAGTATCTCGGGGATTTGCACATTCCTCAACCATGAATGTAGAAAAACACGAGTGCACGCCCTCATCCTCTCCCGCCTCGATTACTACAAGCTCCTGCTCTGGGGCCTCCTTTCTACCACTCTCTCACCCCTCCAATCTATTCTAAACTGTGCTGGTCAATTAATCCACCTGTCACTCCGCTATTCCCCAGCTTCTCCCCTTTGTCAATCCCTGTGCTGGCTCCCTGTTGCCCAGAGACTCCAGTTGAAAAGCTTAACTTTGGCATACCAAGCCATCGAAAACCTGTCTGCTCCATACATGTGTGACCTAGTCTCCCTGTAGTAGTTACCTGCATGCAACTTCCAATCCTTCCAAGATCTCCTTCCCTCTTATCTCTTCTTGTACATACAAGATTTGTCCCGTGCATCTCCGCTACTGTGTAACTCTGTACCCCAACACATCAGACTGTCGCCTACCGTACAAACCTTGAAAACAGTACTGAAGACCCACTTCTTGTGACAAGCGTGCAATCTGTGGCAACCCTTGCTTCAGCATACCGCTGCACAACTAACTGTACCCTGACCTACCGTATCCTCACCCATCTCTTGTAGATTGTTTGTGGGCAGGGTCCTCTCTCCTCTTGTACCAGTCGGTGACCCCTTTTGACATGTAAAGCACCAAGGAATAAATTTTTCTGTAATAGCAATAATAATTATAGTACTTGTACTCTGGGTCAATTGATGCCACTGTCCAGGTGTCTACCCCTAATTTGATGTGTTTTGGTAGCTTTTGGACCTGTTTTAAGGTGTTGTGTATGCGCATATATATATATGCGCCTTCACTGACCTGCCTCCTATTTTACATAATGCATCTAGTAGTGCGGGGCTAAGTAAAATAGGAGGCAGGTTAGTGAAGGCACAGTGAGCTGTCATAAGAGCATACAGATGAATATGTAAGCAGAGCACCAAATGGAGCCCCCCCACAAGCCGCCCCGAAGCACGAGCATATCATTATCTCTAAACTGAAAGTAAAGATTACACAAGAACCACAGGACCGATTTCATCAACCAAGGTATCATTTTGATCAGTGTAATGTCATCCACCTGACAGTGTATGTAGTTTACTGAGCACAATCCTGCAGACAGGTGCACTTTAATTTTTAATAGAATTTTTCTGCATCCCTTCACTAGGCTTATTCAAAGTGGTATTGGAGTGCATCCTAATTTTTGGCAGCCCTAGCACTTACTGCATACACTTAAACAGTATAGGGGAACCACTCCTTAATAATTTTTAATACAATTTTTCTGAGGCCCTTCACTACGTCTCTGCAAAGTGGTATTGGAGTGCATCCTAATTTTTGGCAGCCCTTGCACTTACTGCATATGCATTAAAAATATAGGAGACCCACTCCTTAATAATGGGAAGGCCAATTCAAATTGATTCTATATTCTACAATATTACCTATTATCTGCAATTTGTGTACAGGTGATCTATCGCACTATGGATAGCATATTATATGTATCCAGACAGATTATTGCCTTATACTCCTTGCTGCTGCAAGCAAACCAAAAAAAATTCTATTCCTTATATATACCGCTGTTAGCTGCATTTAGAATAGGGACAGGTGCTAGGTATTATCAGCTGGAAATGAGTGTTCATTGTCATCGTATACATCTCTTCCACAGTGCATAACTTGATTGATATTTTCCATGCACTCATTGACCAATTCTTAATTTTTAACAGTGATCTGTAAAAATACATGAAAGCAGGCAGGAATGCATGCGTTCCTTCACAGTTTGATGCTGCCACGCCCAAAAAAAGCTCTTCGGGGCCGGTTAAAATCAATTTTATATTCTACAATATTACCTCTCATTTGCAATTCGTGTACGAGTGAGCTATAGCACTAGGGATAGTGTATTACAGGCATCTAATCAGTGATTATTGCCTTATACTACATGCTGCTGGACATCTAAGTTTCAAACTTTACAAAATATATACAGTACAGACCAAAAGTTTGGACACACCTTCTCATTTAAAGATTTTTCTGTATTTTCATGACTTTAAAAATTGTACATTCACACTGAAGGCATCAAAACTATGAATTAACACATGTGGAATTATATACTTAACAAAAAAGTGTGAAACAACTGAAAATATGCCTTATATTCTAGGTTCTTTAAAGTAGCCACCTTTTGCTTTGATGACTGCTTTGCACACTCTTGGCATTCTCTTGATGAGCTTCAAGAGGTAGTCACCGGAAATGGTTTTCACTTCACAGGTGTGCCCTGTCAGGTTTAATAAGTTGGATTTCTTGCCTTATAAATGGGGTTGGGACCATCAGTTGTGTTGTACAGAAGTCTGGTGGATACACAGCTGATAGTCCTACTGAATAGACTGTTAGAATTTGTATTATGGCAAGAAAAAAGCAGCTAATTAAAGAAAAACGAGTGGCTATCATTACTTTAAGAAATGAAGGTCAGTAAACTCGAAAAATTGGGAAAACTTTGAAAGTGTCCCCAAGTGCAGTTGCAAAAAACATCAAGTGCTACAAAGAAACTGGCTCACATGAGGACCGCCCCAGGAAAGGAAGACCAAGAGTCACCTCTGCTTCTGAGGATAAGTTTATCCCAGTCACCAGCCTCAGAAATCGCAGGTGAACAGCAGCTCAGATTAGAGACCAGGTCAGTGCCACACAGAGTTCTAGCAGCAGACACATCTCTACAACAACTGTTAAGAGGATATTTTGTGCAGCAGGCCTTCATGATAAAATAGCTGCTAGGAAACCACTGCTAAGGAGAGGAAACAAGCAGAAGAGAGTTGTTTGGGCTAACGAACACAAGGAATGGACATTAGACCAGTGGAAATCTGTGCTTTGGTCTGATGAGTCCAAATTTGAGATCTTTGGCTGAAACCACCTTGTCTTTGTGCGACGCAGAAAAGGTGATCGGATGGACTCTACATGCCTGGTTCCCACCGTGAAGCATGGAGGAGGAGGTGTGATGGTGTGGGGGTGCTTTGCTGGTGACACTGTTGGGGATTTATTCAAAATTGAAGGCATACTAAACCAGCATGGCTACCACAGCATCTTGCAGCGGCATGCTATTCCATCCGGTTTGCGTTTAGTTGGACCATCATTTATTTTTCAACATGACAATGACCTCAAACACACCTCCACGCTGTGTAAGGGCTATTTGACCAAGAAGTAGAGTGATGGGCTGCTACGCCAGATGACCTGGCCTCGACAGTCACCAGAACTGAACCCAATCGAGATGGTTTGGGGTGAGCTGGACAGCAGAGCGAAGGCAAAAGGGCCAACAAGTGCTAAGCATCTATGGGAACTCCTTCAAGATTGTTGGAAGACCATTTCCAGTGACTACCTCTTGAAGATCATCAAAAGAATGCCAAGAGTGTGCAAACCAGTCATCAAAGCAAAAGGTGGCTACTTTGAAGAACCTAGAATATAAGACATATTTTCAGTTGTTTCACACTTTTTTGTTAACTATATAATTCCAAATGTGTTAATCCATAGTTTTGATGCCTTCAGTGTGAATGTACAATTTTCATAGTCATGAAAATACAGAAAAATCTTTAAATGGGAAGGTGTGTCCAAACTTTTGGTCTGTACTGTACGAAAAAGAAAATCTGACCACCTCAGATGGATACGTTATATTGCAGAAGCAATATATGGCCATGCAAAGAATAGCCGCCTGCTGGCCCTCCAAGTTTCAACTTTTACAGTAACAATATGAAAAAGAAAATTTGTCCACCTCAGATGGATAAATTATATTGCAGTAGAAATATACGGCAAAGCAAAGCATAGCCGTCTGCTGGCCCTCTAACAATAGTATGTGCCACCTGATGGCCCTCTACAAATAGTGAGGGCCGCTTGATGGCCCTGTGAAACTAGGATTGTAACTTTCAGAGTCCCTTCTTCATAAATGAAACAGGATATGTCTGATCATGTCTCCCACAACACATGTCCATTTAAGGTAGTAAAATGTTAAAATTACATTTACTGGTGAAAGTACACTACCATTCAAAAGTTTGGGGTCATTTAGAAATTTCATTCTTTTTGAAAGAAAAGCACTTTTTTTTCAATGAAGCTAACATTAAATGAATCAGAAATACACACTATACATTGTTAATGTGGTAAATGACTATTCTAGCTGCAAACGTCTTGTTTTTATTTCAATATCTACATAGGTATACAGAGGCCCATTTCCAGCAACCACCACTCCAGTGTTTTAATGGTACGTTGTGTTTGCTAACTGTGTAAGAAGGCTAATGGATGTTTAGAAAACCTTAGAAAACACGTGCACAAGTATGTTAGCCCAGCTGAAAACGGTTTGGCTGATTTGAGAAGCTATAAAATTGACCTTCCTTTGAGCTAGTTGAGAATCTGGAGCATTACATTTGTTTGTTCTATGAAACTCTGAAAATGGCCAGAAAAAGAGAACTTTCATGTGAAACTCGACAGTCTATTCTTGTTCTTAGAAATGAAGGCTATTCCATGTGAGAAATTGCCAAGAAACTGAAGGTTTCCTACAGCGGTGTGTACTACTCCCTTCAGAGGAGAGCACAACCAGGCTCTAACCAGAGTAGAAAGAGAAGTGGGAGGCCCCGCTGCACAACTGAGCAACAAGACAAGTACATTAGAATATCTAGTTTGAGAAATTGACGCCTCACAGCTCCTCAACTGGCAGCTTCATTAAATAGTAACGCCAGTGTCAACGTCTACAGTAAAGAGGCGACTCCGGGATGCTGACCTTCAGGGCAAAGTGGCAAAGAAAAAGCCATATCTGAGACTGGCTAATAAAAGGAAAAGATTAATATGGGCAAAAGAACACAGACATTGGATAGAGAAAGATTGGGAAAAAGTTTTATGGACAGACGAATCACAGTTTGAGGTGTTTGAATCACACAGAAGAACATTTGTGAGACTCAGAACAACTGAAAAGATGCTGGAAGAGTGCCTGATGCCTTCTGTCAAGCATGGTGGAGGTAATGTGATGGTCTGGGGTTGCTTTGGTGCTGGTAAAATGGGAGATTTGTACAAGGTAAATAGGATATTGAATAAGGAAGGCTATCATTCCATTTTGCAACGCCATGCCATACCCTGTGGACAGCGCTTGATAGGAGCCAATTTCATCTTACAACAGGATAATGACCCAAAGCACACCTCCAAATATGCATGAACTATTTAAGGAAGAAGCAGGCAGCTGATATTCCATCTGTAATGGAGTGGCCAGCGCAGTCACCAGAACTCAACCCCATTGAGCTGTTGTGGGAGCAGCTTGACAGTATGGTAGGCAAAAAGTGCCCATCAAGCCAATCCAACTTGTGGGAGGGGCTTCAGGAAGCATGGGGTGAAATTTCTCAAGATTACCTCAGCAAATTAACAGCTAGAATTCCAAAGGTCTACAATGCTGTAATTGCTGCAAAGGGAGCATTCTTTGACGAAAGCAAAGTTTGATGGAGAAAATTTTTCTTTCAAATAAAAATAATTATTTCTAACCTTGTCAATGTCTGGACTATATTCTCTATTCATTTTGCAACTCACTTGATAAATAAAAGTATGAGTTTTAATGGAAAACACAAAATTGTCTGGGTGACCCCAAACTTTTGAACGGTAGTGTATATTTCACCGTTGAAAAATGCTGCCAAAATACTACGTGTGAACATAGCCCAAGGTGTGGAGGAGCATTTTATTTTCTTTTATTTTGCCTTATATAAAAATTAATTATCCAAGAAAGAATGTTTCTTAACATTTTTTCAAGGAAAATCCATTTTATCATCATTTTTGTATGTTTTATTGTCAGTCCGTAAAAGTGGCATAATATTCTGACAACATTGTTCACAGCAGTGACCTGGAATTCAGAGATGCTACCTGGGGTCTTCCCCATGCTGTTCCCATGCCATTTCAGTGCTGTTTCCATCAATTTTACCAATTTTTAGACCCCCTCCAGACCTCCGGGGAGCCTCTGGAAAAATGCTCGAGTTTCCCATTGACTTCCATTATACTCGTTACTCGGGTCAAGCACCCGAGCATTACGATTTGCGTGACCCAAGTAACGAGTACCTGAGCATTTTAGTGCTCGCTCATCATTATAAAATATATTTATACTGCAGTGAAAAAAAATCTGTAGACAGGATGAACATTGCAAAAGAGATGTCAATGTAAAATTCAGGTAAAAGCAAATTTTTGGCTAAATATGTTAGCTTGGACCGAACAAAACCAGCACTCATTAGTGATGGACAAGACTTAAAAAGCGTTTTATATGGGGGGAAATGGTACACTAGAGATTTGTGCTCTACATTTGTTTTGCTACAAATACCTTAGAAATGTATCCTATTGTACAGACACCACATACTTTCTCAGTAACATTACGTACCAAAAAATGTATTGCTCTTGATTGTAAGAAATGTATCTAAAGATCATGTCACTGAACATAGATAAATTTTATGCGTACTTGGGGAATTTTATATCAATGATTACAAGTACATCTTTTGAATAAAATCTGCATTTTGCTCTAAATTGATTAACTAATCCCTTGGATAAAAAAAATGCTTACAACTATATATCTTTTAAAATTAAAGATGAGATTGCACATGTGCATTTAGTTCCATTAAGAGAAGAGTTGTATAATTTTCAAAAATATATTATTTATTTCGCATTGGCTAGAATTTGCTCTTTTCTTGGAGGTTCCACTTATAAGCTACTACTCAATAATTTACATGCTCATCCATCCAGATAAAAAAATGGTGGCAGTTAAACAGTGGGGCTACAATATCAGAGGTAACACGACAATGTGGTCTTAAAAAAAGCATTCTAGTCCAATAGAACAAACATCTCAGGGATTGTCGCCTGTCGCTAGTATGCCCTGGTGGTGGGATAAAATAAGGGGGGGAGATAAGCGCACAAACAGTGATACTGAAAGGTACAGATGAGAAGGAAGTTATGTAGTTGCTCACCTGAAAGAGTTGGATTGTCACAACTCCAATAATTGCCCATGAATATTACAGCTGCTGCAGTCCTGTCTGTAAATTAAGGCAAACCGTCTTTTGCATATCGATTATTAGAAAAAGAAGATTGATGTTTCAGAGAAGACAGCACTACTTTATGAAGGAAACCGTTCCAGAATAGAATAAAATTTCAAAGTTTGTTTTTTTGGCAGAGGAGACAAAAAAGGAAAGATTCAATCATAAACCCAGAATCGTCACACTTTGGTAATATCTTGTCATTTTTAGTTTATTTAATTTCTATTTTCTGTATTGCTTTTATGTACATATTTACAATATAATTATTTTGTTATTAGTTTTACTATTTATTTTTATATATATATTTTTTCTTTTTTTACTTCTCAGAAACATTAACTAGCCTATCTTTATCACGTTATACAATTCATAATTCATGTAATATTATTGAATACTATTCATATATCTTGATAATCTATGATAATGTTAAAAATGTTAAAAATCTTAATTGATCCTTATATGCACATCACCCATTAAAGTGTAGCAGTATTCATGTATGCAATATTTTGTCCTCCATTTATTACAAACATAATTAAGGCAATATATTTCTATACAGTATATTAATTCTAGAAATCAGGGAGCAATCCCCCTGACAAGGAGACATACAGTTTTTCAGTTTGATAGCAGGTGCTTGACCCATGGAGCCTTAAACCGGGCATGCGTATATAGCTGTCGCCATCTACAGTACATGCAGTTATCTGTTGTGTTTAATTATCAATTCAATGTTTTGTTCCTAACAGGCAGTCATGACTCATGACACAAGAAAGACAATAAGGATTTGAAATTCAAATTCATACGGGTGACAGTGTACTTCACAGCTCACACTCTTCCACATAGGTGGATTATAATGAGGGCAATCTGGGCTACCGCCCGGAGCCCGAGACTCCGGGGGGCCCATGAATTGCCCCCATTATAATTCACAATCCCATGCGTTAAGTCACTGCTGCGGGCCCACGGCCGCAGGCGGCTTGAATCATGCTGAGCCCGCCTTGCCGCATGAGCGGACCCAGCATACACAGCGCGGGCGGGCGCCGTCTATTTAACAGTTATGCCCACTTACGTCAAGAAACAGGCTCTCCTAGCCGGCCACCGCGGCCACATGTTGTCTACATCGGGCGCAGATGCTGGGCCCACTCTGCCTCATGACAACAGGCAGTGCGGGAATGGCCCCGGGTACTATCTGGAGCACAGCGTCGGGTGTACAGGAGCGAGGTGAGTATGTGTTGTGTTTATATTTTTAATTTTATATATATATAGTACAGACCAAAAGTTTGGACACATCTTCTCATTTTAATTTTTTTCTGCATTTTCATGACTATGAAAATTGTACATTCACACTGAAGGCATCTAAACTATGAATTAACACATGTGGAATTATATACTTAACAAAAAAGTGTGAAACAACTGAAAATATGTGTTATATATTGGGTTCTTCAAAGTAGCCACCTTTTGCTTTGTTGACTGCTTTGCACACTCTTGGCATTCTCTTCATGAGCTTCAAGAGTTATAACCAGCTATGGAGGTTCATACTGTATATAACCAGCTATGGAGGCTCATACTGTATATAACCAGCTATGGCAGTCTCATACTGTATATAACCATCTATGGAGGCTCATACTGTATATAACCCGCTATGGCGGGCTCATACTGTATATAACCAGCTATGGAGGCTCATACTGTATATAACCAGCTATGGGGGCTCATACTGTATACAACCAGCTATGGGGGCTCATGCCGTATATAACCAGCTATGGAGGCTCACACTGTATGTAACCAGCTATGGGGGGCTCACACTGTATGTAAACAGCTAAGGGAGCTCACACTGTATATAACCAGCTATGGGGGGGCTCATACTGTATATAACCAGCTATGGCGGGCTAATACTGTATAAAACCAGCTATGGGGGCTCATACAGTATATAACCAGCTATGGTGGGCTCTTACTGTATATAACCAGCTATGGGGGCTCATGCTGTATATAGCCAGCTATGGAGGCTCACACTGTATGCAACCAGCTACGGGGGGCTCGCACTGTATGTAACCACCTATGGGAGGCTCACACTGTATATAACCAGCTATGGGGGGGCTCATACTGTATATAACCAGCTATGGAGGCTCATACTGTATATAACCAGCTATGGGGGCTCATACTGTATATAACCAGCTATGGCGGTTCATACTGTATATAACCAGCTATGGAGGCTCATACTGTCTATAACCAGCTATGGGGGCTCACGCTGTATCTAACCAGCTATGGAGGCTCACACTGTATGTAACCAGCTAGGGGGGGCTCACACTATATATAACCAGCTATGGGAGGCTCACACTGTATGCAACCAGCTATGTCAGGCTCATAATGTATATAACCAGCTATGGTGGGCTCATACTGTATGTCACCAGCTATGGAGGCTCATACAGTATATAACCAGCTATGGGGGGCTCATACTGTATATAACCAGCTATGGCGGGCTCATACTATATATAACCAGCTTTGGGGGGGGGGGCTCATACTGTATATAACCAGCTATGGAGGCTCAAGCTGTATGTAACCAGCTATGGGGGGCTCATACTGTATATAACCAGCTATGGCGGGCTCATACTATATATAACCAGCTATGGGGGGCTCATACTGTATATAACCAGCTGTGGAGGCTCATGCTGTATGTAACCAGCTATGACGGGCTCACACTGTATATAACCAGCTATGGAGGCTCATACTGTATACAACCAGCTATGGGGGCTCATACTGTATATAACCAGCTATGGCGGGCTCATACTATATATATCCAGCTATGGGGGGCTCATACTGTATATAACCAGCTATGGGGGCTCATAATGTATATAACCAGCTATGGAGGCTTATACTGTATATAACCAGCTATGGGGGCTCATGCTGTATATAGCCAGCTATGGAGGCTCACACTGTATGCAACCAGCTACGGGGGGCTCGCACTGTATGTAACCACCTATGGGAGGCTCACACTGTATATAACCAGCTATGGGGGGGCTCATACTGTATATAACCAGCTATGGAGGCTCATACTGTATATAACCAGCTATGGGGGCTCATACTGTATATAACCAGCTATGGCGGTTCATACTGTATATAACCAGCTATGGAGGCTCATACTGTCTATAACCAGCTATGGGGGCTCACGCTGTATCTAACCAGCTATGGAGGCTCACACTGTATGTAACCAGCTAGGGGGGGCTCACACTATATATAACCAGCTATGGGAGGCTCACACTGTATGCAACCAGCTATGTCAGGCTCATAATGTATATAACCAGCTATGGTGGGCTCATACTGTATGTCACCAGCTATGGAGGCTCATACAGTATATAACCAGCTATGGGGGGCTCATACTGTATATAACCAGCTATGGCGGGCTCATACTATATATAACCAGCTTTGGGGGGGGGGGGCTCATACTGTATATAACCAGCTATGGAGGCTCAAGCTGTATGTAACCAGCTATGGGGGGCTCATACTGTATATAACCAGCTATGGCGGGCTCATACTATATATAACCAGCTATGGGGGGCTCATACTGTATATAACCAGCTGTGGAGGCTCATGCTGTATGTAACCAGCTATGACGGGCTCACACTGTATATAACCAGCTATGGAGGCTCATACTGTATACAACCAGCTATGGGGGCTCATACTGTATATAACCAGCTATGGCGGGCTCATACTATATATATCCAGCTATGGGGGGCTCATACTGTATATAACCAGCTATGGGGGCTCATACTGTATATAACCAGCTATGGCAGGCTCATACTGTCAATATCCAGCTATGGCGGGCTGATACTGTATATAACCAGCTATGGAGGCTCATACTGTATATAACAAGCTATGGCGGTCTCACACTGTATATAACCAGCTATGGAGGCTCATACTGTATATAACCAGCTATGGGGGCTCATACTGTATATAACCAGCTATGGGGGCTCATACTGTATATAACTAGCTATGGGGGGCTCATACTGTATATAACCAGCTATGGGGGCTCATACTGTATATAACCAGCTATGGGGGCTCACACTGTATGTAACCAGCTATGGGGGGGCCCATACTGTATGTAACCAGCTATGGGGGCTCATACTGTATATAACCAGCTATGGCGGGCTCATACTGTATATTACTAGCTATGGGGGCTCATACTGTATATAACCAGCTATAGCTCATACTTTATATAACCAGCTATAGGGGGGCTCATACTGTATATAACCAGCTATGGGGGCTCACACTGTATGTAACCAGCTATGGGGGGCTCACACTGTATATCACCAGCTATGGCGGTCTCATACTGTATTTAACCAGCTATGAGGGCTCATTCTGTAAATAACCAGTTATGGGGGCTCATACTGTATATAACCAGCTATCGGGGGCTCACATTGTATATAACCAGCTATGGGGGCTCATACTGTATATATTCAGCTATGGGGGGCTCATACTGTGTATAACCAGCTATGGGGCTCATACTGTATATAACCAACTATGGGTGCTCATACTGTATATAACCAGCTATGAGGGGTCATACTGTATATAACCAGCTATGGGGGCTCATACTGTATATAACCTGCTATGGGGGGCTCATACTATATATAACCAGCTATGGGGGCTCATACTGTATATAACCAGCTATGGGGGGCTCATACTGTATATAACCAGCTATGAGGGGTTCATACTGTATATAGAGGAATGTCAGCATACTTAATATTGCTCAATATTAAGTTATACAATTAATGTAAACAAATAGTTATAATTAATATGTTAATATTAATATTGAGCACAATGAATTTCAGCCTATTGGTGTGGCCTCCACAACAGTCACAGTCTCTCATGTGGCCCCTTGGGAAAATTGATCTCCCACTCCTGCTCTATTTTGTATAATGCTATGTTACGTATAGCTCTGTAGATTAAGGAAAAATTTGCGCTATCTGCTTTTTTTCCCATCTACAGTTATGCACCAAACCACCTGTGTGTTGCTCACATGATCTATCACATGATTTATCAAAGGGGATCATGTGACATGTCACGTGACACATCAGGTACCCGGTGGGGGGTATAGGAGGGGCCGCCTTCTAAACTGCCCGGGGCCCTGGCTACTCTTAATCCACCCCTGCTCTTCCATATTGGCTCCGGACAGTTTTAGAACCGATCGGGGCTAATTAACCCCTTAAACACTGCTGTCAATCGCGACAGTGGTATCTAAGTGGTTAAAAGGGGGTTAATAGACCCCCTACAGTTTTATTGACCCCCTGCAATCATAATCATTGCCACGATTGTTACCATTGTATGCTGAGGTCACTTGATGACCTCAGTGTATGGTGGCCTATGAGAGCCAGCTATAAGCTGGGTCTTACAGGCTGTCAGTGATTCACTAACAGGTCTCTGACACTGCAGTTCATGAGCACTGCAGTGCTTGAGACCAGCAATCAAAATAAAAAGTATTCATGTCCCACAGTGGGACTAAGTGAAAAAGTGAACAAAGTTACATAAAATGTGTAATAAATAAGAAAACACCAAAGAAAGCGTACAAAAATAACGAAAACCCATCCCACCATAAAAAATGCACCCTTTGTGATAAAACAAAAATAAACAAAAGTACACATAATTAGTATTGCTGAGTTCAGAACGACCTAATTTATAAAACTGTCATGTTATTTACTCTGCACGGGGAAAACCAAAAAATAATTAAATAAAAAGCGCACCAAAATTTTCACTTTTTCATCATTCCTGGCACACAAAAAAATGTAATAAAATGCAATTAAAAATTCATATGTAAAAAAAAATTGGCATAAATAAAAATGCCAAATCGTGCTACAAAAAAAGCAAGCCCCAATATGGCTCATTTGGCAAAATAATAAAAAAGTTACAGCTCTCAGTATATGGCAATGCTAAAACAAATTCATTTTTGTAAAACATTGTTTTTAGATTGTAAAAGCAGTAAAGCATAAAAAAAACCTATACAATTCTAGTATTGCTGTAATCATACTGACCCGACAAAAAAATCGGTCTTATTACATTTATTGTGCAGTGAACGGCGCAAAAAAAAAAGATAAAAGCAATAACTGAATTGCTGTTTTTTGGTCATTCTCTGTTTGAAAAATCTGAATAAAAAGTGATTAAAAAACGCTTGCTCCAAAACGATATAAAAAAAATATCCAACTCACCATGTAAAACATAAGCCCTCATACAGTTCTGTTCACCCAAAAAAAAAGTTATGACTCTCAGAATATAGTGACGAAATAACATTTTTTTTTTAAAAAAAGCATAAAAAATATATAAATCTGGTATAGCTGTAATCGCACCGACCTGAAGGTGAACTATTATTGTATTGTTATTTGCTCATTCTGCCTCCCAAAAATCAGAACAAGGCTCAGCTCACATTTATCCTGCGCTCTACACTGAGCGCTTACAAGGGGGTTTCTGTGTAAATTCACAAAACTACGATTTAGACAAAACTCCCGACGGAACCACTCACTTACAAGGCAGATTTAGTCACTTTGGCCTTCGTCTGGTCTCTGTTCTGGTGGTTTCCCATGATTTTAGGTGTCTTTTTAGCACACAAGACGACCACTGTTCTTTGAACACCTAAACAGATGGATACCACCAGAACAGACAGTAAACGGAGTCCAAAGTGTCTCCGTCTGCCTCATTATAGTAGCATTTTTGTAGGATTTACACTGAAACCCCAATGTAAGTGCTCAGCGTATTGAATCAGGTCCCCATGATGTTAATCCATTCCTATTTTCCACATGCCGCGATCCATAGTGGCATTTAAAAGAGAGTGACAGCCGGTGCTGCAGTGATCGGGACCCTCACGTACCTGAACAATGGGATCCCGGTGCCGAACGCTGGCTGTGACCCCTGACCTCATCGAGACCTGATTGGCTGGCATGACGCTGACATCATCGAGACCTCAACCAATCAGAGCGATCACTGGGGAAGTTTGTTGTAGCAACAAACTTTCCCGGGGGATCTGCCTGATAAATACACTGTTTCTCCTCAGATCTCTTGTCAGTGAGAGATCAGAGGAGAAATGGTGTGACAAGCGCTGCTGTCAAGAGCTGTGTCAGTCAGCGATCTTGCCACTGTGTGAAATAGTAAAAAAAAAAAAAAAAAAGAAAGTTAGAGTTAGGCTAATTAGAGTTAGGCTAAAGTTAGGGTTAGGGTTAGCTCAGGGTTAGAGTTAGCCCAGGGTTAGTGTTAGGGTTAGCCTAGGGTTAGTGTTAGGGTTAGGGTTAGCCTAGGGTTAGGGTTAGTCTAGGGTTAGGGTTAGCCTAGGGTTAGGGTTAGCCTTAGGGTTAGGGTTAGTCCAGATTTAGGGTTAGGATTAGCCTTAGTCAGTCTCGTCAGTTAGTCTCGTCAAAAAATATAAAAACAAATAAAATGGCCCGTCAGACTGGTATCGCAAGGGAGGCGTATGCCCTGTTATGTTCTGACAGTGACGACAGTGCAATGTCAGATGGAGATGTGGATTTTGAGGACTTTAGTAGCGGCGACAGTGAGAGCTCAGAAATGAGCAGTGATTCTGGTCCATCCTCAAGCCCAAGGACCAGTACAACAATAGGGGCAAATAGTGCTACTGGAGAAACGTCTCCTAATCAGGGAACACTGCCCAGTACAAGCGCTGTCCCTGATACTAGTGAATTGGCGCATGCCAGTGTACAAGGGGCTTCGTTCCTTGATATAGCATTTCCCAGATGGGAGGCTTCGGATTCGGCTACTCCATTCAGCCCTGATTAAAACGCCATTCCTGGTATAAATGTGGAGGTGGAAGATTTTGGACCAATTCATTTTTTTAATTTGTTTTTTACATACAGCTTGCTAGAGCATATTGTCGTGCAAACAAATTTATATGCGTCCCAATTCATCAGCCAGAATCCCCGATCCTATTATGCTAGGGCAAATTTTTGGACACCAACTAATGTCCCGGAAATAAAAAATTTTTTAGGACTTACATTTGCCATGGGGCTTGTTAATAAACCGAGAATTCGATCCTACTGGTTCAACCGCCCTGTTCAAGCCACCCCTATGTTTTCAGTCATTCTTCCTAGGACCCGTTATGAAATGCTCATGAGGTTTTGTCATTTTATCGACAATAGTCAATGCCTGCCCAGAAATACCCCAGAACATGACAGATTATATAAAATCAGACCCATCATTGAAGATTTGTCAGAAAAATTCTTAAGGCTCTCACCCCAACGCAAAACATTTCTATAGATGAGTCCCTTGTAAAATTCAAAGGAAGACTGCATCTCAAGCAATTTATCCCATCTAAGAGGACAAGGTTCGGAATAAAGCTCTATAAAATGTGCGAAAGTTCAGCCGGATACTCATCCGCTTTTCTCATATATGAGGGGAAAGATAGCCTACTAGACCCACCAGGATGCCCTACTTATCTGGGGACATCTGATCTGGAAAAATTGTTTGGGAGCTGATAAGTCTATTTTTACAAAAACGCTAAAATCTGTATGTGGACAATTATTACACCAGTATACCCCTATTTAAAAGTCTGGTTGAACACAACATCAGAGCTTGTGGGACCATTCATAAAAACAGTCAGGGGTTTCCACAAACATTGGTCAACCAAAAGTTCCAAAAGGGGCAGTCAGGGGCTGTATGCAATGGAGAGCTGCTTGCCCTCAAGTATAGGGATAAGGAGGATATTTTTGTCCTCAGCTCGATCCACACAGATGCCACAAGGGCCACTGTAGAACTAGGATCCACTACTCAAAATGAAAAAACCTGTGTCAGTCATTGACTGCAACAAACACATGGGGGGTGTGGACCTTGCAGACCAGGTTCTACAGCCATACCATGTATCAAGAAAGTCCTATACCTGGTATAAAAAGTTAGTTATTTATTTGTTTCAGGTGGTCACATACAATTCTTGTGTTATACAAAAAAGCAGGAAATTCAGATACTTTTCTTGATTATCAAGAAAAGGTAATTGAAAATCTTGTTTTTGAAAGTGTTAGCAACACTCATCCATTAGAATCTGAGGATGTGAAGACTCACTGAGCGTCATTTTATTGCACTTATTCCAGCAACAGAAACAAGATGAACCCCCAGAAAAGATGTTGTGAATGTACTAAGAGAGGAATGAGGCGTGATACTCGCTACTATTGCCCACAATGCCCATCATTGCCAGCCTTATGCGTCACTGACTGCTTTAAAATCTTCCACACAGAACCACGTTTTTAAACTGTAAAAATGTATCCCATTTTGTCATTCAATCATTTGGTTTATTTAGTGAATGACACATTCGAGTAGAGCTCACTTAACTCAGGAGTGGAAGGGGGGGTTCTCCAGAATCTAAACCTTCCACTGCGTGCTTGTTTCTAGAAATCATCCATGGAGTTAAAAGGGTCACTAAACCCATAGATGAATTCGTAGAGGGGTGTCATTTCCAAAACGGGGTCACTTCAGGGGGATTCTGCATTTCTGGCACTTAGCAGCTCTGAAAAGTGTCAGAATGGCAGAATCCTCCCTGAAATGACCCCATTTTGGAAATGACACCCCTCTGGGAATTCATCTATGGGTGTAGTGATCATTTCACTATCTACCTATTTTCCCACCACTAGATAAATTCATACAGAGGAGTAGATTGTAATATGTGGTCACTTTTGGGGGGGGGGGGGTCTGCTGTTCTGGCACCTCAGGGGCTCTGACAATGTGACATGTCACCCAGAAACCATTCCAGCAAAATCTGCTCTCCAATATGGCGCCCCTTCTCTTCTGAGATTTGCACTGTGGCTAAAATGCAGTTTCCAACCACATATGGGGTATCGGTGTGCTCAGGAGAAATTGCACAACAAATATTGGGGTCCATTTTTTCTTGCTGCCCTTGTGAAAATTAAAAATGTAAGGCTAAAATAGTAGTTTTGTGGTAAAAATGTGTTTTTTTTATTTTCACACCTCAACATTATGAAATTCTGTAAAGCCCCTGGGGCTTCAAGGTGCTCACCACACATCTAGATAAGTTCCTGGAGGGGTTTAGTTTCCAAAAGGTGGTCACTTGTTGTTGGTTTCCACTGTTTAGGCACCTCAGGGGCTCTCAAAATGCAGCATGGCATCCTCTATCGATTCCGGCTAATTTTGCATTCCAAAAGTCAAATGGTGCTCCTTACCTTCCGAGCCATGCCGTGCACCCAAACAGTGGTTTTGCACTACATATGGGGTATCAGCGTGCTCAGGAGAAATTGCAAAACACATTTTGGTGCCCATTTTTTCTTGCTGCCCTTGTGAAAATTAAAAATTTGAGGCTAAAATAGCAGTTTTGTAGTAAAAGTTTGTTTTCTTATTTTCACACCTCAACATTATAAAATTCTGTGAAGCCCCTGGGGGTTCAAAGTGTACACCATACATCTAGATAAGTTACTTGAGGGGTCTAGTTTCCAAAATGGGGTCACTTGTTGGGGGTTTCCACTGTTTAGGCACCTCAGGGGCTCTCCAAATGCAACATGGCGTCCGCTATCGATTCCAGCCAATTTTGCATTCCAAAAGTCAAATGGCGCTCCTTAACTTCCGAGCCATGCCGTGTGCCCAAACAGTTGTTTTGCACCACATATGAGGCATCAGCGTTCTCAGTAGAAATTTCACAACACATTTTGGGGTCTATTTTTTCCTGTTAGCCTTGTGAAAATAAAAATATATGGGGTCTAAGGTAAATTTTTGTGAAAAAAAGTTAAATGTTAATTTTTTCCTTCCATGTTGTTTCAGTTCCTGTGAAGCACTTGAAGGGTTAATAAACTTCATGAATGTGGTTTTGAGCACCTTGAGAGGTGCAGTTTTTATAATGGTGTCACTTTTGGGTATTTTCTGTCATATACACCCCTCAAAATCATTTCAAATGTGATGTGGTCCCTAAAAAAATGGTTTTGTAAATTTTGTTGGAAAAATGAGAAATCGCTGGTCAACTTATAACCCTTATACATTCCTAGCAAAAAAAAATGTTGGTTCCAAAATTGAACTGATGTAAAGTAGACATGTGGGAAGTGTTATTTATTAACTATTTTGTGTGACATATCTCTCTGATTTAAGGTCATGAAAATTGCAAAATTTCCAATTTTTTGCACAAATTAACGCAAGTAATATCAAAGAAATTTTACCACTATCATGAAGTACAATATGTCATGAAAAAACAATCACTGAATCAGAAATTTGGCCCGGTCATGAAAGTGAAAACAGGCTCTGGTGTGAATGGGTTAAGAGGGGAGTTGAGAAGGAGATCTTGTGAGGATTGGAAGTTGCATACAGGTAAAAGCCGGGAGTCTAGGTCACAGATATATGGAGGAGACAGGTTTTGGGTGGCTTTGTATGCAAAAGTTAGGGTTTTGAACTGGAGTCTCTGCGCAACGGGAGCCAGTGCAGGGATTGACAGAGGAGAGAAGCTTGGGTATAACGGGGTGACAGGTGGATTAGCCAGCCAGCAGAGTTTAGGATTAATTGGAGGGGTGCGAGAGTGTTAGAAGGGATGCCACAGAGTGGGAGCTTGCAGTAGTTGAGGCAGGAGATGATGAGGGCATGCACTAGTGTATTTGCAGATTCATGGTTGAGGAATGTGCGGATCCGGGAGATATTTTGAAGTTGAAGTAGGCAGCAAGTGGAAAGGACTTGGACCTCAGGTTTGAAGGAGAGATCAGAGTCAAGCATGCAAGAGAGAGTAGGCAGCCATTGACTTTGATGAATGAGTCAGTTGGGGGGGTTGAATGAGATGGTGGAAAGATGATGACTTTGGTTTTATCCATGTTAAGTTTTTGAAATCTAGCAGAGAAGAAAGATGACATAGAGGACAGACATTGTGGGATTCTGGTAAGGAGGTGATATCAGGTCCAGAGCGGTAGATCTGTGTGTCATCAGCATAGAGGTAAAATTGAAAGCCATGAGACTCTATGAGCTGTCCCAGGACAAAGGTGTTGATGGAGAAGAGCAGGGGTCCTACAGTAGAACTGAACCTTGGAGGATACCGACAGATAGAGGGTGAGGTGAGGAGGTGGAGTATGAGTGGGAGACACTGAATGTCCGGTCTGTTAGGTATGAGGAGATCCAAAAGAGGGCCAAGTCTGTGATGCCAGGAGGTAGTCTGTAGTAAAAGGCTATGGCCACTTTATTGAAAGCAGATGACAGGTCCTCCAGGAGGAGGACAAAGTAGTGTTGCTTGGATTTGGTGGTTAGTAGGTCGCTGGTGACTTTAGTGAGGGCAGTTTCAGTGGAATGGTATGGTCGGAAGCAAGATTACAAGAGGTCAAAGAGGGAGCAGGTGGAGAGGTAGAAGGACAGAAGGACAGTTCAAAATGGACATGTTGTTCCAGTAATTTTGAGGCTTATGGGAGAAGTGATATCAGGTGATAGCTAGACAAAGAGGATGGGTCAAGAGAGGGCTTCATGAGGTTGGGTGTGATTGAGGTATGTTTGAAGCATGAGGGGAAGACACCTGTTGTTAGTGACAGGTTGAAAAGGTGGGTTAGAATGAAGACTGTGGTAAGGTTTGGAATGAGGTGGGATGGGATTGGGGCAAGTTCACAGGTGGTAAGATGTGATTTGGAGAGTAAAGAGGAAAGTTGATCTTCCGTGATGATGGTTGTGGAGGAGAAGAGTTGAGTAGTTATGAGATGGGTGTGTGGAGACTTTAGGAAAAAGCTTTGCCTTATGTTGTCGACCTTCTGCTTGAAGAATAAGGCAAAGTCTACAGCTGAGATGAGTGGAGAGGAAGGGGAACTGGGGGATGGAGGAAAGAATTGAAAGTACTGAACAGCTGTTTAGGGATGTGAGACAGGGATGATATGAGAGATGAGAAGTAGGTTTGTTTTTCTGCAGTTAGTAATTGTGCAGCATTTTGACAAATTCTGTTACTGGACAGGCTACTCGACTCCCTCGCTTTGGCAGCAGCACAGCGGTACGCCTTGTAGATGAGGGCCAGGAAGAGCAAGTGCTCCAGTGGATGGCAAGGTTACATCAAGTGGCCTCTCCTCCTCTTCCTCCACCTTAACATCACACACAGTACAGTCCTCAGACGTGGAACCCCAATTACCCTTGTTTCCACCTGCGTAACAACTCTCCAACATGACTGAGAGGAACCACAGATGGACGAGTCTGCAGAGCTGTTCAGATATTATATTCCATGGACCTCAGAGGTGTGCTCCAAAGATTCACTGACTCAAGAGAAAGAAAGCATTTGCACAGATGGCCAAAATTTTTTTCAGTTAGATTCAGGGCCGGACGAAGTAGGGTCCAAACAGAATCCAGACCCTCCTCACCAGACGTTAACCCCCAGGTGTGCAGGTGATCCTGATGAGACTCAGATAAATGAGGTGCACGTGGACTATAGTGTGCTGTCAGGGCAGGAAGACGAGGAGGGTGACTCTCAGGGCGTGGAGTGGGAGAACAGAGAGGATGATGATGAGGTTGTAGATCCCACTTGATGTCATCCCAGAGTCATGCAGCTGAGTTGCTCACCAGAGGAGGTGGAGGAAGAAGACAAGGAGGTTACGTAGTGGCTTCCCGCACAGACACGGATTTATGCAACCATGATAAGCACTTTACCTCAGCGACAACTATGGCTGTGGCCAGAGCGGTCGTGGGTCTGCAGTTTGCAGGGGCGGCAAGGGTTGCCTAGTCTGGGCCTTTTTTGAGACGGCAACTCACGTTATCTGCCAACTTTGCAAAAAATGACTCAGTAGAGGCAAAAAAGCCAATAAATTTACTAGGACCTGAATTAACTGGCACATGCGCAATCAACATGTGTTAGTCTGGGAATCTCACTGCGCTAAAATACGGACTAGCGGCCTTGCCAACCAACGACTGCTCTATCAACCACATATACTGCATCTTCCTCCTCTGTCACTGTGGCAAGTGTTTTCACACACAACCTCCACTTGTTTACCCGGTACAGTCGGGATGAGTGAGAGCCCATCAGCTGTTGCGAAAGTGGACATGCCTACTGTTTTTGACTGATCTCAGACACTGAGCTCATCACATCATCCTCAATCCACCATAACATCTCCATTAACATCTCCGCCTGCAACTCTCTCACAGTCCAGCAGTTTGTTGTGTTCACCCTACTCCACCCTCTCTCAGTACAGGAGCCAGCCCTCGGTCCCACAGTTTTGGTCACATAAAATATTGTTTACTCCTACACATGCCAAAGCAAAGAGCTTGAACTTCACCATCTCCAATCTGTTGGCAACGGAAATGCTTCTTTTCTGCCTGATGGATACAGACAATTTCTGAAAGCTGATGGCTGTGGCAGTACCTCAGAACCAGTTGCCCAGTCGCCATTACTTCTGTAAGAAAGATGTGCCTGCACTACACCATCATATTGCAGACATCACCCGCTCCTTGAAAAAGCTATGTCTGAAATTGCTTTTTTTATATTTTACTCACTTATATAGTGCCATTAATTCCACAGCACTTTACAGACATTTACAGACATTATTGACACTGTCCCCATTAGGGTTCACAATCTAAATTTCCTATCATTATGTCTTTGGAGTGTGGGAGGAAAACAGAGTACCCGGAGGAAACCCACACAGACACTACCAGCTCTACCCTCACTTACTATATCCTCACCCATCCCTTGTAGATTGTGAGCCCTCGTGGGCAGGGTCCTGTCTCTTCCTGTGACTCATTTTTGTTCAAGATTATTGTACTTGTTGATTGCTGTGCATACCCCTTTTTACATGTAAAGCGCTATGGAATAAATGGTGCTACAATAATAAATAATAATAATTATACTGTTTGTACTCTGAGTCAATTGATGCCACTTTTCCTTGTATCTGCCCCTAATTTGAGCTATTTTGTCAGCTGTTGGGCCCCTTTGAAGGTGTTGTCTATGCGTTTGGTTTTGCCTCCCATTGAATCCAATGGGATTTGGATATGTTTGACGAACCGTTCTTCTAACTGCTCATCTCTAGTCATCCGCACCGGTGTTAGCAGAGAATAGTTTTTATGCTTACAGCAGACTCATGGTTAACTGTAGGGCATCAATGAAGAAATTACATATTGCAGAGGAGATTACAGACTTTTGTAACTTAGTTGTTTTAACTAAACTAATATTAGCAGAGAAAAGCTTTTTATACTTGCAGCAGGCAAATAGTTAACCACAGGTGTGAGCTAAGAAGTAAATGCAGATACTTGATAAAGATGCAGGAGTTTGCTGAAGAAATTATTAGCTAGCTCAGTGGAGTAAAGAGTGAGAAAAACTCCTAATTATGGTAACTCAATGCCATGCTTACTTCTTTAAAAGACCTTAGTTGATTACATCAAAGGAGGTGTTGACTTGCACAAAGAAAACTGGCCATAGGAGATATAATCAAGAACTGGTGCCTGACCAAAGCATGTGAATAACAACAAGGCAGGTGTCACAACAGAGGGCGTCTGTAACCTAATGAATGTCAGCAGTCGATACTCAGTAACTGTAAGTAGGCTTCAGGAGTGTGCAAGAGAAGGCAGTGCGCTATTCTAGTGTATTGCTGTCAATAAAGAGAACATTCAGCGTTGAAAGTCAGCGTGCTGGGCTGTAACAGAATTAATACAGAGACTATGAAAAATGAATAAGGTACTGATGAGTCTGACAGCATTTTATGTGAAGTGTCATTAGTGCAAGCCCACTGTTGGTATTACTGCCAATCATATACCTCTGTTTAATCTTGTGAGAATATCTGAAACCATCAAGCATGTTAACCTTTAATAGATTCTGTAACTATCCAACATGTTGCTTCTTTACGAGTAAAGTTATTTTGAATTGTCTCCTATCTACGTTTGTATCCCTTCTACCATCCTTGAGTGAGGACACAAGCCTCATTCTATCAACAAAAGTGACAGCATCCTGTACATTTTGAAAATGACACACCACTGGAAAAGCACATCTTACAAACTGAAAAGTGTTCATGATAGTTCTGAACATATTAAAGTTTTATCCAACATAAGAAATCCAACAGCTCACCACACGTGTAGTGGCTTCATCCAGGGTGCTCGGCAGCTTTATTAAAGCGTGTCAATGTAATCAAGTAAGAGAAAAGCCGTCACTTAGCTATGAATAAGGAAGTTTTCTTCTGAAACACGTCTGCTGTTTGAGGACCTCTGTTCAGTGGTTTTAGCATGTATAGAATAAATTTACAATATCATAACATCTCCATTAACACAGTTTTGTTTTGTCAGGATGGCTTTTCTATTACTTGATTATATTATAGATATTTATTACGGTATATATTATTATATATAGTATTATATATTATATCATGCAGCAAATATTATTTTATAACTGGCATAACAAATATACCCAAAAGCAACCTTACATTCTATTTTCTATTATTAAACATGTCTAGTGGTTTGAAACTTAGAATTCTTCCAACAAATATTAAGCCACTAATGGAGCCATCAATCCTTTTTTTATATCTTAGTATTAAAAGCGATGTCTAAAACTTTAATACTGATAAACTATCCTTAGGATAAGTAATTGATATAAAATCGGTTATTGTCTGACACCCGACGCTAAAACTTATCAGCTGTTATTGGCTCCGGTGGTGGCCAGATGTTAACAGTGTGTGGCGCAAAGCTGTACACTCTTTAGTGGCCGCAGCCAAGAACTGCATCTAAGCTCTTGTCCAATTAAATATTCTTGGTATAGGTCATCAATATCAGATTAGCAGGGGTCTGTAAACCCTTTTGAACAGGTTATACTGTTGTGAGGGATATGTGCCAGCTGGCAATCTTTGAAACTTGGATTCACAATACACTTTATAATAAGAGAATTACAGAAGCGATGGTATGATCTAGATATATTGAAAATAAATATAAACATCAGTGATATCATTTCCATTTAACTCTCATTCGTACACTTGTGATATCACAGAAGCCGAAAGCTGTTTCCATGACACAAACACACAATTGATGTTATAGCACCTAAATTAGAATATCATCAAAAAGTTAATTTATTTCAGTTCTTCAAAACATTTTTCAAGATGTTGTTATAAAGTATTCCAATTTACTGAGATAATTACTTTTGTGGTTTCATTGGCTGTAAGCCATAATCTTCATCATTAACAGAAATAAACACTTGAAATAGAGCACTCTGTTTGTAATGACTCTATATAATATATGAGTTTCACTTTTTGTATTGAAGAACTGAAATAAATTTACTTTTTAATGATATTCTAATTTAGTGAGATGCACCAATATATAGGTCCCAAATCATACAAACACTTAAAAATCTATATACAATTTATTTGATAAATGTTAAAAAGGGGGGAAATTGAGCAGAGGTTAGTCAAAGGGATGGGTGGGCAGGGTATTGACCCTAATTATGGTCTAATGGTCTCCCTGCCTTACTGCGGAGGCTGGCACCCTACGGGGAATGAAGTAGCATCCCCGCTCGACATTTGCTCACCCTCACTGACACTAGTAAACCCTGCAAAGGAATAGCACCACCGTGAAAAAACAGCAAGCACACAAATAGACACATATGAGGGTCATGAAATGGACTTCTTGATAAGTAATGCACATATATCTAATTAGATGGATAAAGTCATGGGTGTAAGAAAGCCACCAAAAAAGGAGGGGGGAGGGGAGAGATATTGCTATATACACGGATAAGTGATCGTGAATACTCTGGACACTGACCCTAATTCAGAGCCTAGTGGTTTCCCTACCTAGCCACGGAGGTTGGCATCCTAACAGTCGATATAGTGCCCCCACTCGACGTCAGCTAGCCCTCAGTGACCCAGGCAAGAACCTACACGCGAGTGACCCCACAGATATTCAAAATGTAACATACAGATAAATGTGGCAAAAAAGTAACTCAAATAAGAAGTCCAAACCAGTCCCAAAAGTAAAAATGTACATATACTAATGTCAGAAGACTCTCAATGTGTCCTTATAGGTATAACCAATAGGTATAGTGAAAGTGGTTTGGTGACCAGTAGAGATGAGCGTTGTTCTACTCGAACTGTTCGCCAATCTCAAATTCGAGCTGTTTTGGGCGGTGTTCGAGCCGGTCGGCGAACACGAACAATTTGAGAAAAATTCGGCTGTTCGAGGTTATGTTCGATAACTGTTCGTGCACCAAAATCATAACTGGATTTTTTCTCAGTAATGATGAAAATTAATGTTAATACGCAGTTTGAGTGTACAGCGGGGCGGGGGGAGGGGCAGGGGATGGATCTCTGCAGGAACAATGAAGATCTCCATTTTTTTTTCTCTTTCCCGCATTTGCAGTGGGGAGGTGCAATCTGTCAGCCTATCAGCAGCGCACACACGGAGCGAAGTGCTTTTTTTCACACAAGCAAGGGCATGTGTGATTGGCAGTGTATGTCACATGTCCTTGCCCTATAAGACCAAGCCATTTTCCCCGTCGCCACCATTTTCTCACTGCTGCAGCTGCGTGTTAGACGGCACCGCTGTTGCTGTGTGCGCTATACCTTGTTAATTTCAAGCCAATTTTCACACAAATATACAGATAGCTTGGGAGTAGGGAATAGTTGTGATTGCAGTCCTTTTAAGGACTAGGTTACAGCATTTCCTACGACTTTTATCAGGCAGGTCTGTGCTCTTAAATAGATAGATTGTGGGAGTAAAGACTAATTGTAATTGGAGTCCTTTTCAGGACTAGATTACATCAGTTCCTATCAGTTTTTGCCAGGCAGGTCTGTGCCAGTGCTGTGCAAGTTTTTTTCACAGCATTTGGCTGAATCTAGCAAAGCTAATCCTTTTTGGCCTATTGCAGAGTGTGTTAGTCAGTGGAGTAGCCTATCTGTGTTGCAAGATATACCACCTGTGTATAGAATACCATTTTTTTTACTGCACCTAGTGAAGTAAAATCTTTTGGGCATAGCATCATTCTATTAGTCCATCTATACTGACCTCCATCAGGTTGCAAACTGAATATAATTTTTTTCTGCATCTAGCTCTGAAAAAATATTTGGGCTTCTAGCAGTGTGTGGGACTTGGTCTATTAGTCCATCTATACTGACCTCCATCAGGTTGCAAATTAAAAATAATTTTTTTCTTCATTTAGCTCTGAAAAAATATTTGGGCTTCTAGCAGTGTGTGGGACTTGTTCTATTAGTCCTTCTATACTGACCTCCAGCAGGTTGCAAATTGAATATAATTTTTTTCTGCATCTAGCTCTGAAAAAATATTTGGGCTTCTAGCGGTGTGTGGGACTTGGTCTATTAGTCCATCTATACTGACCTCCATCAGGTTGCAAATTAAAAATAATTTTTTTCTGCATCTAGCTCTGAAAAAATATTTGGGCTTCTAGCAGTGTGTGGGACTTGGTCTATTAGTCCATCTATACTGACCTCCATCAGGTTGCAAATTAAAAATAATTTTTTTCTTCATTTATCTCTGAAAAAATATTTGGGCTTCTAGCAGCGTGTGGGACTTGTTCTATTAGTCCATCTATACTGACCTCCATCAGGTTGCAAATTAAAAATAATTTTTTCTGCATCTAGCTCTGAAAAAATATTTGGGCTTCTAGCAGTGTGTGGGACTTGGTCTATTAGTCCATCTATATTGACCTCCATCAGGTTGCAAATTAAAAATAATTTTTTTCTGCATCTAGCTCTGAAAAAATATTTGGGCTTCTAGCAGGGTGTGTGACTTGGTCTATTAGTCCATCTATACTGACCTCCATCAGGTTGCAAATTGAATAAAAAAAATTTCTGCATCTAGCTCTGAAAAAATATTTGGGCTTCTAGCGGTGTGTGGGACTTGGTCTATTAGTCCATCTATACTGACCTCCATCAGGTTGCAAATTAAAAATAATTTTTTTCTGCATCTAGCTCTGAAAAAATATTTGGGCTTCTAGCAGTGTGTGGGACTTGGTCTATTAGTCCATCTATACTGACCTCCATCAGGTTGCAAATTAAAAATAATTTTTTTCTTCATTTAGCTCTGAAAAAATATTTGGGCTTCTAGCAGTGTGTGGGACTTGTTCTATTAGTCCTTCTATACTGACGTCCAGCAGGTTGCAAATTGAATATAATTTTTTTCTGCATCTAGCTCTGAAAAAATATTTGGGCTTCTAGCGGTGTGTGGGACTTGGTCTATTAGTCCATCTATACTGACCTCCATCAGGTTGCAAATTAAAAATAATTTTTTTCTGCATCTAGCTCTGAAAAAATATTTGGGCTTCTAGCAGTGTGTGGGACTTGGTCTATTAGTCCATCTATACTGACCTCCATCAGGTTGCAAACTGAATAAAAAAATTTTCTGCATCTAGCTCTGAAAAAATATTTGGGCTTCTAGCGGTGTGTGGGACTTGGTCTATTAGTCCATCTATACTGACCTCCATCAGGTTGCAAATTAAAAATAATTTTTTTCTGCATCTAACCCAGCCAATAGTTTTGGCCTAATACCACAGTTTGGCCACTCAGCTCTGCTCGGTTACCATCCATTGTTTTTTTGTGCAAACAACTCCAGAGTTGTGAATTAGTTAACCACCAAAATGAGTGGAAAAAGGCCTGCTGCTGGTGGAAAGGGGAATAGGCGTGTTGGGAAGGGGAAAAAAGGTTGTGTCCGTGGGGTAGGTGCAGAAGAAAGACCATCTTCCAGCCAAACTAAAATGTCTACTTCTTTTAGCGGACAATGTGATAAGATCCCTTTCTTACGGCCACGCCAATCGCTACAAATTCCAGATGAGGCACAAAAACAGCAGGTGCTTCAACGGATATCAAGTGCTCCTTTAAGTGGGCTCTCCTCCACATCAACTTCAACATCACAAATACTCCAGTCCTCAAAGGTGTCACCCAAATCGCACTTGCTTCCTCACAGCTCCCAAATCTCCAGCTGCCCGTCTGAGTATGAGGTAGAACAGATGGTTGAGTCTGCAGAGCTGTTTACTCATACTATAGCCTGGGAATCAGAGGTCGACTCCAGCGCTTCTGTGAATCCAGACGAGGAAATGATCTGCACTGATGCCCAGAATCTTTATGAGTCGGATCCAGGACCAGACGCAGAAGGTTCTGACCATAATGTAGACCCTCATTCCCAAACTGTAACTCCTGTTGGTGGAGACAATGAGGAAGACGATGATAAGACTCAAATACCTGATTGGAGCGACAACTTTAGTTTTTTGTCAGGGCAGGAACAGGTTGGCTCTGAGGACGACGGGTGTGATAACGCACAGGGTGATGATGATGAGGTCGGAGATCCCACTTACTGTCAACCCACAGTCAGCCAAGAGATGAGGTCAGCAGAGGAGGTGGAGGAAGATGCTAGTGACGACGAGGTCAGGTTGCGCCTTCCTGGACAGAGACGTAGTACTGGAAGCACGTCAACAACTGCAAACACACAACTCTGCCTCTCACCACAAGTCGTGGTGGCTCTTCAAGTCGCATGGGTGCTAAGCCTTGCATAGCCTGGGCATTTTTTCAGATCGATAAAGATGACCCAACTCGTGTTATCTGTAACATTTGTCAGCAAAAGCTAAGTAGAGGCCAAAAAATACATAGTTTGAGTACTTCATGCATGAACCGGCACATGGACATGAAGCATAAGTTGCAGTGGGAAGCTCAGTGTGCTACAATGCGGTCTAGCCGGCCGGGCCAACCACCGTCTGCCATATCTTGTGCATCCGCGGCCTCTTCATCCTCTGTGACTGGGGGGACAGCAGTCACAACTGTTTTGGGGCGCAGACCTGCCACCTCTTTACCCGCAACAGCCAGCGTGATGGCAGGTCATCATTTTCTTTGGAGGTGGTAACACCAGCTGGTCTTGAGCGCTGTCCGACATCGATAGCACCACCTTTGGATCAAGGCAACCTAACATGTCCGCCTGCATCTTCCTCACAGACCGGCAGTTTGCCGGGGACACCCTTATCAACCCCGTCTAAGCACAATAGCCAGCCCTCGGTCCCTCAGATGTGGACAAGTAAAAGACCATTTCTTCCTAGCCATGAGAAAGCTAAGAGGTTGAATTTCACCATCTGCAAGCTCTTGGCTACAGAAATGCTGCCTTTCCGCCTGGTGGACACAGAGGATTTTCGAGACCTTATGTCCGTCGCAGTGCCCCAGTACCAGATGCCCAGTCGGCACTACTTCTCAAAGAAAGGTGTGCCTGCGCTCCACCAGCATGTCGCACACAACATCACCGCTTCTTTGAGAAACTCTGTGTGTGACAGGGTGCATTTCACCACAGACACTTGGACGAGTAGGCATGGACAGGGGCGTTACATGTCGCTGACTGGGCACTGGGTAACTATGGTGACAGCAGGACAAGGGGCTGCTGTCCAAGTCTTGCCGTCCCCACGAGTTGTGCGTCAATCCTCTTTATGTCATTTTTCCTCCACTGCTTCTGCCTCCTCAACCTCCTCTCGGTCTTCCACCTGCACCCAAAGCCTGTCTGGTCATGCCACAAGCTTTCTAACTGCGCAGAAGGGATCCTGCACACCTCCTTACTATGCTGGCAGTAGGGCTCAACGTCATCAGGCGGTTTTTACATTGAAATGTCTGGGAAATGTGAGTCACACAGCTGAGGAGTTGTGGTCAGCTCTGGAGAACCAATTTCATGAATGGTTGTCTCCACTGGACCTGAAACCAGGGAAGGCCGTGTGCGACAATGCTGCAAACCTGGGTGCGGCCCTTCGCCGGGGCAATGTCACACACGTGCCTTGTATGGCTCACGTGTTGAACCTGGTTGTCCAGCAATTTTTAGCCCACTATCCCAGACTAGATGGCCTTCTGCAGAGGGCACGGTCGCTGTGTGCTCACTTCCGCCGTTCGCATCCCGCAGCTCAGCGACTTACATCTCTACAGAAGTCGTTGGGCCTGCCACTTCACCGGCTAAAATGCGATGTGCCTACCCGGTGGAATTCAACTCTGCACATGTTGCAGCGACTGTGGCAGCACCGACAAGCCCTGGTGCAATACGTTCTGACGTATAGCCTGGGCCAACGAGATTCAGAGGTGGGGCAAATCACGCTGGAGGAGTGGTCTCAGGTCAGGGACCTATGCACCCTTCTGCACAGTTTTGAAATGGCGACGAAGATGTTTAGTGCTGACGATGCCATTATCAGCATGACTATTCCGGTGATTTACATGCTGGAGCACATGTTAAACAGAATTCGGAGTCAGGTGGTGGCACAAGAGGAGGTGGAGGAAGTAGAGGAGGAGGAGTTGTATGCGGAAGGGCTAACATCTGCAAGGTCCAGACGGTCGGCAGCACCAGGGCGGCAGGCATGTGAGGGTGGGGGAGATGATTTTACCAGGGCGCATGGTAGCAGCCAAACTAGTGAGGAAGGTGCAGGAGCCCAGGAAGAAGTGGAGGACGAACTGATGGAAGACTCGTCAGATGAGGGAGACCTTGATCACATTTCTGTTGTGCGAGGTTGGGGGGAGAGGACAGAGGAAGGAAGCATGATTGTTACCTCGCCACCAACACAACAGGGACTTGGTGCTCCTGGATGCGCAACACACATGAGTGCCTTCTTGCTGCACTACCTGCAACATGACCCTCGAATTGTGAGAATTAGAAATAATCCTGACTACTGGGTTGCCACACTGTTAGATCCCCGGTACAAAAGTAAATTTGCAGAAATTATTCCTGCCATAGAAAGGGATGCACGCATGCAGGAGTATCAGCAGAGACTGTTGCAGAATCTTACATGTGCTTTTCCACAAAATACCAGTGGTGCACGTAGTGAATCTCACAGTTCCAACTTGCCAACCGTGGGACCGTCAAGTGTTCAGCACTCAAACCGTAACAGAACCACAGTATCTGCTGGTAACATCAATTTTGCGGAATCATTTCACCACTTTTTTAGCCCATCCTTTGCAAGGCCACAGGAGACAAGAAGTCTGACACATAGTCAACGCCTAGAGACGATGGTACAGGAGTATCTCCAAGTAAACATTGAAGCCACGACTGTGTCACTGGACCCTTGCTCTTTTTGGGCTTCCAATCTGGATAAATGGCCGGAGCTAGCCACTTACGCCTTGGAGATCTTGTCATGCCCCGCAGCCAGCGTTCTGTCTGAACGTGTGTTCAGCGCTGCTGGTGGTGTGCTGACAGATAAGCGCACGCGGCTCTCCACTGATAATGTAGACAGACTCACGTTCATAAAGATGAACAAATCATGGATCCGAAACGACTTTTCTACCCCTGTGTCATCCTGGGGAGAGTAAAAGCTTGATGATTGGTTAAAATCACCCTACCAACCGTTTTAAGCTTTCAAATTACTAATCATGTTTATCTGTATCTTGACTGGAAAATAATTTGGGCTTTGTAGCAGTGTGCAGCACTGATCCTATTAGGCCATCTATAATAAGCTTCACCAGATTTAAAATTAAAAATAATTTTTAGCTGCATCTAGCCCGGAAAATAATTTTGGGGCTCCGAGATGCGCAAGACATATAAGTGCCTTCTTGCTGCACTACCTGCAGCATGACCCTCATATTGTCAGAATTCGAAGTAATCATGACTACTGGGTTGCCACACTCTTAGATCCCCCAAACTTTTCGATCAACCTTTTCATTTTAATAAAGACCAAAAAAATGGTCATTTTTGAAATTATAAGCATTAGCAGGTTGTTAGAAACTGAAATCAAACAGTTTTCAACTCAAAACTTTATTCTAGGTGATGTTACATTTTCACATAGGACCCCTTGTTCGAAAGGAGCTTCTGAACTCTCTCGTCCATTGAATTTGTCAGGTTTTGGATGGTTTCTGCTTCAATTGTTTTGCATGAGGACAGAATACCCTCCCAGAGCTGTTGCTTAGATGTGAACTGCCTCCCGCCATCATAGACACTCCTTTTAATGATGCTCCAAAGGTTCTGAATGGGGTAGAGGTCAGGGGAGCATGGGGGTCACACCATAAGTTTGTCCCCTTTTATGCCCATATCAGCCAGAGATGCAGATGTTTTATGTGCAGCATGAGATGGTGCATTATCATGCAGAAAAATGATCTTGCTGTGAAATACACGGTTCTTCTTCTTGAACCATGGCAGGAAGTGCTGTTTGAGAAAATCCACATACATTATGGAGTTCATCTTTAGCGCCTTCAGGGATCCTAAAGGGGCCGACAATCTCTCTCCCCATGATTCCAGCCCAAAACATTACTCCACCTCCTCCTTGTTGGCGCTGTAGCCGTGTTTGCGTGGGGTGTCCATCAACGAGCCATCCTCCACTCCATTCATCTGGACCATCGAGCGCTGCACGGCACTCATCCGTGAACAAAACAGTTTTGAAATCAGTCTTCATGTAATGTTTGGCCCACTGGAGCCGTTTCTGCTTGTGTGAAGTGGATAGAGGAGGTCGACAGGATGGCGTATGCACAGCTGCAAACCTCTGAAGGACCCTGCATCTTGTTGTTCGGGGGACGTTGGAGGCACAAGCAGCTTCAAAAACTTGTCTGCTGCTATGACAAGGCTTTTTTGCCGCTGCTCTTTCAACCTGACGTAATTGCCTGTAGGAAAGAGTCCTCAATTTGCCCTTATCAGCACGCACACGTGTGTACTGTGAATCAGCTACATACTTCTTGATTGCCAAGACACTTCATCCTGATCATCGCACAATGTTGATTGTAGTCATGCCTTGACCTAAACACTCCACAATTTGTTGCTTCTCAGCAGCCGACACATCCTTTTTCTTTCCCATTTTGGCAGAAAATGTAGGCTGCTTAATAATGTGAGAGAGCCTTCTTAAGTAGTCTTGCCTTTCATTGGACACACCTGCCAAACTAATTAGCACAGGTGTCTGCAATTGCTTACAGTGATATAAAGAGCCCTGACACACATCACCATCAATGAGTTTAACTGACAAACAAACAAATTCTTCCCTTATCACTCCTAAACACTTTTTGCATAATAATTTGGAACGCGGTGTACATGTGCTTTTCCACAAAACACCAGTGGTTCACGTAGTGAATCTTACAGTTCTAACTTGCCAACCGTGGTCTGTATGGAATTGTTCAATAAAGGGCCCAAAATTAAGATAACATAGATGGGAGAGGTCTCTATGAATAGGAATTCCTAAGTATTTGATACCCTGTGAGGGCCAGGCAAAGGGAAAGTTGGACTGGATGGAATCCTATATGGATTTAGGGAGGGAGACATCGAGGGCCTCAGACTTCGCTGCATTGATTTTAAAATTTTACCATGTAACAAAGTGATCTATTTCAGCCATAACAGCAGGGATGGATATATGTGATTGAGTGATATATACTAGGACATCATCAGCAAATAGACAGCACTTGTACTCGGTGCCTCCCACCTCAATCCACCTAATATTGGGGTTATGGCGAATTGATGAGAGCAGGTGCTCCGTCACTAGGATGTATAAGAGAGGGGACAGAGGACATCCCTGCCTTGTCCCATTGGTGATTGTGAAAGGTGATGAAAATGTTCTGACGCACCCCCTGGGCCTTGGGACACCCGGAGCCGGACCCTTTTTGGTGGATGCTGGTGGTTGTAGTCTTCGTGGCGGCGATCCGGTTCCGTGGCTCAGGGCGGTCAAACCAGTGGCGGAACTATTTATGTGGTTTTGATGTTTAAATGTCCGACTACGCCACCCGTGGATTGCGGTCAGAGTGAACCACCGCTACAGGGCAGACCGCTAAGGCTGGTGTTGTGGGTGCAGCAGAGCGTAGCATAACTCCCCACGGGAGGAGTATAGCCTCAGGGCAGTGTATGCGGAGGATGGGGGTGATGGTGCAGGGCAGCAGCAGTAACGACACGGAGTCAGTGATGCAGTTCAGGGCCTTTACTCACAGTTCTTATTATCCAGACCACGTCTGCAGGTAACGGCTGCCCACGTCGTACTGTGCTCACCAGGTGAGGGGCTCAGACAACTCCCAGATAACTTTGGAGCGCTTCACAGGACCCCCTTTGTGTGTCCTTTGTCTGGCCTTTCTTACCAACACTTCTGTCCGGCTGCCTCGGGCCTCCTCTTGGTAAACTTGGCGCCAGTTTCCCTGACCCTATGTGGTGCCTTCCTAGCGGGTGGAGCAAGGGGCTGCGCCACATAAAATGTCAGAGCCTCCGGTTTCTAGCTGAGGGTCGTTTCCTGCCTCCACTAGTTCGGGGACCGGTCTCCCCCTTTGGCCTGACCCCTCCACGCAGGTGGATTCGGGCGTGCGGTGGCGACTCGCCCGTCCGCACCCCTGGGATCCCTTCATTCCTCGTTCCTGGAGCCTTCTCCGCTCCTCTTCCTTCCTTCTCCCTCTTGCAGGCCTGGGCCTCTGTTACTAGGCCTGCCTCCGGAGCAGAGCTCATGCAGAGCCCCTGCTCCCTGCCACTTCTGCTCAGACTTCTCTGCACTGAACTAAGATGGTGCCCACCTTTTATACTCCCTTCTCAATGCACTCAGGAACTGCTTCCTCCCTGCTCCTGCACTGCAGGGTTCCCCTTCCTCAGTGTTCCCTCCCCCCACTCCAGCCAGGGACAGGGACTGTCGTGCCCATCTCAGGGGCATATTGGTCGCCCTGCCCCACGGCAATGTGGTGTAATGCATGCAGGTGTCGGGTCCTGATCCACACTCCATCCTTATCTGAGAGTGAGATATCACACCTCTGGGTGAGGTGCAATACGTCTGTAGCAACCGAGCCCTCGGTGCTACAGTTCCATTTATCTTCAGCCTAGGTGACGTATTGTGATACAGGGCCGTGATTTTGGCTATAAAAGGGTCCCCTAGACCCCTACCCCAAGCTTTTTAAGAGAATCATATATGGCGTGCCAGGAGACTCTATGGAATGCTTTCTCAGCATCCAACGAGAGTATCTACTTACAAATTTTTAACTGCATCTAGCCCAGGAAATACTTTGTGCCTAGTAGCAGTGTCTGCTAGTCAGCGGATTATCCCGGCTGTTAAGCAAGCTACACCACCTGTAGTTTGGACACTTAATTTTTTCAAAGGAAATGCTTCGGGACCACGGGATACTTAGTGAAGAGCATCAGGAGGCACCCCAAGGCATAGGGGCTGGGACTGGCACTAGGATGCCTTGCGGTGGACAGCCGAGCTCGATCCTTATAAAAGCTTTTTAACTGCAGCAGCTTTAGTGGACGCTACTGGAGCTGGAATTACGCGGCTGCTGGCATGAGACTTGCCCTCCAATAGATCCTTGTAAATGGATTTAAAGTGTATTCATTCAAATTAGAGGGACAATTTAAATTAAAAAGCTTAGAGCTGCCTCCACCACAGGGGGGCTCTCTCGACCCACCAGCGGACAGGCACCAGTATTGGGAGAGGGGGGCTGGCCGTCAGGGTTCACCGCGGCTCTGGCACAAACCCGGCGACACGGAGGTGGCACGGGCAGGAGCGGACTGGCCGTCTCGGCTTCTCACTTTTTGGATTTTAGAAGGGCATGACATGCCTATATCTGTGTCTCCCCCTCCTTTTACTCCTCCACCTCTTTTCTTTTCGCATGACTATATGTACTTGTCACTTTTCCATGTGTTAGTTGTGTCTTCTGAGCAGTTTGTCAGCTTTTGGACACCTTTGAAGGTGTTTTCTATGTGTTTCTATGTGTTTTTGTTTGCCTGCCATTGGTTTTAACGGTGTTCGAAGGTGTTCGACGAACAGTTCGACGAACAGTTCGGCGAACACACGGGTGTTCGACGAACCGAACCGAACTCGAACACTACGGGGGTGGCTCAACACTAGTGACCAGATCAAAATAATGTTAAGGATCCCTAAAAAAGTATAGCACCTATAGGGGTATATTGCACAATCCCTATGGCCTTGAAACACCCCAGAATAAACTTAAAACATCTTGCCCATTATTCTGAAGGTATTAGAGGAAATATACCTTTACACGGACTATGTCCATATTATCATGCTGTATAGTTCCTCGATAACACGTATAATCCTATTGCACATGCCCAATGGCCTCAAGAAGGTAGATATAGTAAATGTATCCTGCAATGCAGACGAATCAGACCTGGATAATCAGGTTAGTACAGAGGTGCTCTTATCCAACAGACTTATATGCCCAAGGAAATATATATGTATTCAGGGAGTTAGAAAAACAAGCTCATGATCAGACCACCACATTGGTCATACATAGACACAGGAACATCTTAAAGAATGATGGCCCAAAATAAGGCATAAAAATAAATGTCTACAAAGTACTTATCCTCATTAGTGTTCTCATTTTCATCCCTACGTGTTTCCCCCTTCTAATGATAGGGGTTCATCAGGGGATCCATAGGCGGATTATAATGAGGGCAATCTGGGCTATCGCCCGATGCCCGGGTCTCAGGGGCTCCTATAGCCATATTGCCCTCATTATAATGTTTTGTGCCCCTTCCAAATGACAATGTAGCAGACGCGAACATGCAGCACACTCTGCGTGGCCACGTCTGCTTTACTCACATCACACAGAGCCCCTGGTGTTCCCAGCTGTCTTCTCCTGCAGCTCAGGACCTATGCGGTGCTCGGTGCTGGCTCCGCCTCTCTGCTGATCTTGTGCTGCCTTTCAATGCTTCCCATTCCCGCCTGCTGGCAACTCCTGCTGATGGTAAGATGCAAACAGCATCCTGTGCTGTGAGAGAGGGAATTGGGCATGTTACCCTGGGAGCTGCAGGGCATGTTACCCTGGGAGCTGCAGGGCATGTTACCCTGGGGGCTGCAGGACATGTTACCCTGAGGGCTGCAAGGCATGTTACCCTGGGGGCTGCAGGGCATGTTACCCTGGGGGCTGCAGGGCATGTTACCCTGGTGGCTGCAGGGCATGTTACCTTGGGGGCTGCAGGGCATTTTACCCTGGGGCTACAGGGTATTTTACCCTGGGGGCTGTAGGGCAATTTCCCCTAGGGGCTGTAGGGTATGTTATCTTGGGGGCTGCTAGTGGCTGCATAGTATATTATTCTGGGGACTACAGATTAATGTTATCCTGTGGGGTTCGGGGCTGCAGGGAGCTATGTGCGAGCTCATACTGTATATAGAAGGCTATATGGGGATTCATACTGTATATAGGGAGCTATGTGCGGGCTTCATACTGTATATAATGAGCTATTTGTGGGCTCCATACTGTATATAGGGAGCTAGGCAGAGGTGTATCTAGGCTTTCTGGCACCCGGGGCAAGAATTCAGTTTGGCATATAAGATTTCCACACTTAGTCATGTGCACACTTAGTCATGTGCCGACAAGCTGCTCTCTCTAATTCTCTCAATGTTCAGTAAAAACTGAGAGAAGCAGTAAGAGAAGCTCGTTGCCACATGACCGTAAGTATGAAAATCGCATATGAGTGAAGTGACCATGTGATGCAAGCAGAGCTGAATCCTGACAGTGAGTATATTACACACTGTTAGGATTGGCTACCGGGCTTCATTTTATAATTAAAGGGCTTTTCCAGGTTTGAGATTAAAGTCTGCAGTCAGTATGTGACTGTAGGCCTCTGAATTCTCACAGCGCATGCACTGCAGACTTTTAGGATTCTCCCTTGCACAAGTATGAGATTTGTATCCTTCTGGCCACATTCCAACTAGATGTGTCCAGCTTTGCTCAATTCATTGTCATTGAGTGAGGTCACGCATGTCTAGACGGCACGTGATCACATGTGTGCAAATCGCTGGCACCAGAGAATCCTGACAGTGTGCAGTGCACACTGTGAGAATTCAGAAGTCTACAGTCACATAGAATGACTGCAGACTCATCACAATCTTGGACAACCCCTTTAATGCTCCTAACAAATAAAAACTTGAGAATCAGTCAGTGTCACAAAAAACATTTACATCCAGGTACCGTATAGATGACGTTGTCTCTGGAGTCGTACTCTTTCTTTTCTTCTTCATCTTGTCCAGACTCCATGATGAAATGTTCTCATCCACAGCTCCGTCTCCGCAGACTTCCATCTTCTCTGGTCTTCTGGAGGACATTTCAACACGATGCCCTTAAAGATAGCAGTGTCAATATAATGATCCTAAATAAAAATATCTGCCCTACACTGAGCCCCTGTATAAATAATTGACGCTCACTATATTCCCTGCACAAAATATGACCCCCACACGGTCCCTCTTATGGTACATGCTTTCCACACTGCCCTATCCTTTCCATACTGGCCCCCTCTTCACAGTGTCCTCTCACACTGTATTCCCCCTATAGAGCCCAGTTTCTGTACTATGGTCCCTCGTCTCACTCCCTTCCTTGGCTTACTGTCCCCTCCTAGCTGTGCCCTTGCACTGTCCCCCCATACTACACCCCCAGCACTACTCAGTCTCTATTCTGTGCCCACTCACACTTTTCTCCCCCTATTATTTCCCCCTCCACTCCTCCTCCTCATACTGTCTTCTCTCACATCCCCCCTGATAACCATACTGTCTCCTCACATATTTACTTCCTCACACATACCCCCAATTCCCAATACTGTGTCTGCACACATCACATCACCCTCGCTCCCCATACTGTGTCTGTATACATTCCCCTGCTTCGCTCCCCATATTGCGTACTCACCCATTCTCCCCATTCTATGTCCGCACCAATCATCCACACACAAAATCTCTCCCACCCCTCTCCCCACACTAAATCTCCCCCCAGCCATACAATAAATCTCCCCCTCACTAAATCTCCCCCTGGCCATGCAATAAATCTATCCCCCAGCCATACAATAAATTACCCCCCATAGCAAATCACCCCCCATAATAAATCACCCCCCAGCCATACCATAAATCACCCCCATAGTAAATCTCCCCCCAGCAATACAAAAAATCTCCCCTGGCAACATCATAAATCACACCCCTTAGTAAATCTCCACCAGCAAAACAATAAATCACCCCCCAGCCATACCATAAATTACCCCCACAATGAATCTACTCCTCCGTTACATTTTCGGTGTCTTCAGCTCTGGAGCACAGAGCACTTTCCACCAATGTGCGTCTCTGCAGCGCCGGTGAGTGACGTCAGCAGTGTGATCACATGACCTGATCACGATGTTGGTGTTGCTCTGACTTGGAGGTCAGAGCATCAATTGTACTCGCGTCTGAGAGACGCGAGTACAATTGATCACTGGAAGCCGACACGCTGCAGCTTCTCTGATCCGGGTGTCAGATTGACACTCAGCTCAGAGAATGGCCGACTCTCAGTCCGGGAGGGGCGGGAATTCTGCTGCCGCCAGGGGAGACACCTCGGACCGCCACATTAGACGGCCCAACTGTGCCCCTCTGCCGGCTGCACCCGGGGCACATGCCCCAGCTGTCCCTCCCTAGATACGCCTATGGAGCTATGAGCGAGCTCATACTGTATATAGGGAGCTATGTGCATGCTCATACTGTATATAGGAGGCTATATGGGGGCTCATATTATATATTGGGGGTATGTGAGCACTCGGATTGTATGTAGGAGCCGTGTGGGGGCTCATATTGTATGTGCGGGGCTATGTGTTGGGCTCATACTGTATATAGGAGGCTATGTGGGGGTTCATACTCTATATAGGGGGACTTTGTGGTGTCATATTGTATGTAGGGGGTTGTGTGTGGATTCACACTGTATAAAAGGAGTTATGTGGGGGCTCATACTGTATCTATGGGGCTATGTGAGGGCTCTTACTGTATCTAGGTAGCTATGTAAGGGCTCATACTGTATATTGAGGCAATATGAGGGCTCATACTATATGTACAGGGCTATGTGGGGGCTCATACTGTATATAGGAGGCTGTGTCGGGCTCATATTGTATTTGGGGGCATATTGCTTGGGTCTGTGTGCTGTTATTCATTGCAGTACGGCTTATGTTCCCCTTTTCTTGTCCTGATTGAAGAAATTCCCTGATGAACCCTTGAATGACCAAAAGAGGGGGAAAACGCATCGGAAGAAGATTCCATTAAGGTAAGTACACAACTGTTCTGGCCATATAGGGTCTATACATATATAGGATAGTCCATGTTCATAGAAACATTACTATGAGGTATATGGATTTTTTGTGGTGTTAATTGCACTGCTACTTGACCGGCCTTTTATGATCAGAAGGGTTATTCTTTGTTTCACAAGGACATCATATACAGTTAGGTCCATATATATTTGGACAGAGACAACATTTTTCTAATTTTGGTTCTAGACATTACCACAATGAATTTTAAACAAAACAATTCAGATGCAGTTGAAGTTCAGACTTTCAGCTTTCATTTGAGGGTATCCACATTAAAATTGGATGAAGGGTTTAGGAGTTTCAGCTCCTTAACATGTGCCACCCTGTTTCTAAAGGGACCAAAAATAATTGGACAATTTACTCCAAGGCTATTTCATGGACAGGTGTGGGCAATCCCTTTGTTATGTCATTCTCAATTAAGGAGATAAAAGGCCTCGAGTTGATTTGAGGTGTGGTGCTTGCATTTGGAAGGTTTTGCTGTGAAGTAAACATGTGGTCAAAGGAGCTCTCCATGCAGGTGAAACAAGCCATCCTTAAGCTGCAAAAACAGAAAAAACCCATCCGAGAAATTGCTACAATATTAGGAGTGGCAAAATCTACAGTTTGGTACATCCTGAGAAAGAAAGAAAGCACAGGTGAACTCATCAATGCAAAAAGACCTGGGCGCCCACGGAAGACGACAGTGGTGGATGATCGCAGAATAATCTCCATGGTGAAGAGAAACCCCTTCACAACAGCCAACCAAGTGAACAACAGTCTCCAGGAGGTAGGCGTATCAATATCCAAATCTACCATAAAGAGAAGACTGCATGAAAGTAAATACAGAGGGTTCACTGAACGGTGCAAGCCACTCATAAGCATCAAGAATAAAAAGGCTAGACTGGACTTTGCTAAAAAACATCTAAAAAAGCCAGCACAGTTCTGGAAAAAATTCTTTGGACAGATGAAACCAAGATCAACATCTACCAGAATGATGGAAAGAGAAAAGTATGGCGAAGGTGTGGTACAGCTCATGATCCAAAGCATACCACATCATCTCTAAAACACGGCAGAGGCAGTGTGATGGCTTGGGCATGCATGGCTGCAAGTGGCACTGGGTCACTAGTGTTTATTGATGATGTGACACAGGACAGAAGCAGCTGAATGAATTCTGATGTATTCGGAGCCATACTGTGTGCTCAGATCCAGCCAAATGCAGCCAAACTGATTGGTCGTCGTTTCATACTACAGATGGACAATGACCCAAAACATAAAGCCAAAGCAACCCAGGAGTTTATTAAAGCAAAGAAGTGGAATATTCTTGAATGGCCAAGTCAGTGACCTGATCTCAACCCAATTGAGCATGCATTTCACTAGTTAAAGACTAAACTTCAGACAGAAAGGCCCACAAACAAGCATCAACTGAAAACCACCGCAGTGAAGGCCTGGCAGAGCATCAAAAAGGAGGAAACACAGCATCTGTTGATGTCCATGAGTTCAAGACTTCAGGCAGTCATTGCCAACAAAGGGTTTTCAACCAAGTACTAGAAATGAACATCTTATTTACAATTATTTAATCTGTCCAATTAATTTTGTCCCTTTAAAAACAGGGTGGCACATGTTAAGGAGCTGAAACACCTAAACCCTTCATCCAATTTTAATGTGGATACTAGTGTTGAGCCACCCCCGTAGTGTTCGAGTTCGGTTCGGTTCGTCGAACACCCGTGTGTTCGCCGAACTGTTCGTCGAACTGTTCGTCGAACACCTTCGAACACCGTTAAAACCAATGGCAGGCAAACAAAAACACATAGAAACACATAGAAAACACCTTCAAAGGTGTCCAAAAGCTGACAAACTGCTCAGAAGACATAACTAACACATGGAAAAGTGACAAGTACATATAGTCATGCGAAAATAAAAGAGGTGGAGGAGTAAAAGGAGGGGGAGACACAGATATAGGCATGTCATGCCCTTCTAAAATCCAAAAAGTGAGAAGCCGACATGGCCAGTCCGCTCCTGCCCGTGCCACCTCCGTGTCGCCGGGTTTGTGCCAGAGCCGCGGTGAACCCTGACGGCCAGCCCCCCTCTCCCAATACTGGTGCCTGTCCGCTGGTGGGTCGAGCGAGCCCCCCTGTGGTGGAGGCAGCTCTAAGCTTTTTAATTTAAATTGTCTCTCTAATTTGAATGAATACACTTTAAATCCATTTACAAGGATCTATTGGAGGGCAAGTCTCATGCCAGCAGCCGCGGTAATTCCAGCTCCAGTAGCGTCCACTAAAGCTGCTGCAGTTAAAAAGCTTTTATAAGGATCGAGCTCGGCTGTCCACCGCAAGGCATCCTACTGCCAGTCCCAGCCCCTATGCCTTGGGGTGCCTCCTGATGCTCTTCACTAAGTATCCCATGGTCCCGAAGCATTTCCTTTGAAAAAATTAAGTGTCTAAACTACAGGTGGTGCAGCTTGCTTAACAGCCGGGATAATCCGCTGACTAGCAGACACTGCTACTAGGCACAAAGTATTTCCTGGGCTAGATGCAGTTAAAAATTTGTAATTAGATACTCTCGTTGGATGCTGAGAAAGCATTCCATAGAGTCTCCTGGCACGCCATATATGATTCTCTTAAAAAGCTTGGGGTAGGGGTCTAGGGGACCCTTTTATAGCCAAAATCACGGCCCTGTATCGCAATACGTCACCTAGGCTGAAGATAAATGGAACTGTAGCACCCTGAGGGCTCGGTTGCTACAGACGTATTGCACCTCACCCAGAGGTGTGATATCTCACTCTCAGGTAAGGATGGAGTGTGGATCAGGACCCGACACCTGCATGCATTACACCACATTGCCGTGGGGCAGGGCGACCAATATGCCCCTGAAATGGGCACGACAGTCCCTGTCCCTGGCTGGAGTGGGGGGAGGGAACACTGAGGAAGGGGAACCCTGTAGTGTAGGAGCAGGGAGGAAGCAGTTCCTGGGTGCATTGAGAAGGGAGTATAAAAGGTGGGCACCATCTTAGTTCAGTGCAGAGAAGTCTGAGCAGAAGTGGCAGGGAGCAGGGGCTCTGCATGAGCTCTGCTCCGGAGGCGGGCCTAGTAACAGAGGCCCAGGCCTGGAAGAGGGAGAAGGAAGGAAGAGGAGCGGAGAAGGCTCCAGGAACGAGGAATGAAGGGATCCCAGGGGTGCGGACGGGCGAGTCGCCACCGCACGCCCGAATCCACCTGCGTGGAGGGGTCAGGCCAAAGGGGGAGACCGGTCCCCGAACTAGTGGAGGCAGGAAACGACCCTCAGCTAGAAACCGGAGGCTCTGACATTTTATGTGGCGCAGCCCCTCGCTACACCCGCTAGGAAGGCACCACATAGGATCAGGGAAACTGGCGCCAAGTTTACCAAGAGGAGGCCCGAGGCAGCCGGACAGAAGTGTTGGTAAGAAAGGCCAGACAAAGGACACACAAAGGGGGTCCTGTGAAGTGCTCCAAAGTTATCTGGGAGTTGTCTGAGCCCCTCACCTGGTGAGCACAGTACGACGTGGGCAGCCGTTACCTGCAGACGTGGTCTGGATAATTAATAAGAACTGTGAGTAAAGGCCCTGAACTGCATCACTGACTCCGTGTCATTACTGCTGCTGCCCTGCACCATCACCCCCATCCTCCGCATACACTGCCCTGAGGCTATACTCCTCCCGTGGGGAGTTATGCTACGCTCTGCTGCACCCACAACACCAGCCTCACTCTGACTGCAATCCACGGGTGGCGTAGTCGGACATTTAAACATCAAAACCACATAAATAGTTCCGCCACTGGTTTGATCGCCCTGAGCCACGGAACCGGGTCGCCGCCACGAAGACTACAACCACCAGCATCCACCAAAAAGGGTCCGGCTCCGGGTGTCCCAAGGCCCAGGGGGTGCGTCAGAACATTTTCATCACCTTTCACAATCACCAATGGGACAAGGCAGTGATGTCCTCTGTCCGCTCTCTTATACATCCTAGTGACGGAGCACCTGCTCTCATCAATTCGCCATAACCCCAATATTAGGTGGATTGAGGTGGGAGGCACCGAGTACAAGTGCTCTCTATTTGCTGATGATGTCCTAGTATATATCACTCAATCACATATATCCATCCATGCTGTTATGGCTGAAATAGATCACTTTGTTACATGGTAAAATTTTAAAATCAATGCAGCGAAGTCTGAGGCCCTCGATGTCTCCCTCCCCAAATCCATATAGGATTCCATCCAGTCCAACTTTCCCTTTGCCTGGCCCTCACAGGGTATCAAATACTTAGGAATTCCTATTCATAGAGACCTCTCCCATCTATGTTATCTTAATTTTGGGCCCTTTATTGAACAACTCCATACAGACCACGGTTGGCAAGTTAGAACTGTAAGATTCACTACGTGAACCACTGGTGTTTTGTGGAAAAGCAAATGTACACTGCGTTCCAAATTATTATGCAAAAAGTGTTTAGGAGTGATAAGGGAAGAATTTGTTTGTTTGTCAGTTAAACTCATTGATGGTGATGTGTGTCAGGGCTCTTTATATCACTGTAAGCAATTGCAGACACCTGTGCTAATTAGTTTGGCAGGTGTGTCCAATGAAAGGCAAGACTACTTAAGAAGACTCTCTCACATTATTAAGCAGCCTACATTTTCTGCCAAAATGGGAAAGAAAAAGGATGTGTCGGCTGCTGAGAAGCAACAAATTGTAGAGTGTTTAGGTCAAGGCATGACTACAATCAACATTGTGCGATGATCAGGATGAAGTGTCTTGGCAATCAAGAAGTATGTAGCTGATTCACAGTACACACGTGTGCGTGCTGATAAGGGCAAATTGAGGACTCTTTCCTACAGGCAATTACGTCAGGTTGAAAGAGCAGCGGCAAAAAAGCCTTGTCATAGCAGCAGACAAGTTTTTGAAGCTGCTTGTGCCTCCAACGTCCCCCGAACAACAAGATGCAGGGTCCTTTAGAGGTTTGCAGCTGTGCATGCGCCATCCTGTCGACCTCCTCTATCCACTTCACACAAGCAGAAACGGCTCCAGTGGGCCAAACATTACATGAAGACTGATTTCAAAACTGTTTTGTTCACGGATGAGTGCCGTGCAGCGCTCGATGGTCCAGATGGATGGAGTGGAGGATGGCTGGTTGATGGACACCCCACGCAAACACGGCTACAGCGCCAACAAGGAGGAGGTGGAGTAATGTTTTGGGCTGGAATCATGGGGAGAGAGATTGTCGGTCCCTTTAGGATCCCTGAAGGCGCTAAAGTTGAACTCCATAATGTATGTGGATTTTCTCAAACAGCACTTCCTGCCATGGTTCAAGAAGAAGAACCGTGTATTTCACAGCAAGATCATTTTTCTGCATGATAATGCACCATCTCATGCTGCACATAAAACATCTGCATCTCTGGCTGATATGGGCATAAAAGGGGACAAACTTATGGTGTGACCCCCATGCTCCCCTGACCTCTACCCCATTCAGAACCTTTGGAGCATCATTAAAAGGAGTGTCTATGATGGCGGGAGGCAGTTCACATCTAAGCAACAGCTCTGGGAGGGTATTGTGTCCTCATGCAAAACAATTGAAGCAGAAACCATCCAAAACCTGACAAATTCAATGGACGAGAGAGTTCAGAAGCTCCTTTCGAACAAGGGGTCCTATGTGAAAATGTAACATCACCTAGAATAAAGTTTTGAGTTGAAAACTGTTTGATTTCAGTTTCTAACAACCTGCTAATGCTTATAATTTCAAAAATGACCATTTTTTTGGTCTTTATTAAAATGAAAAGGTTGATCGAAAAGTTTGGGGGATCTAAGAGTGTGGCAACCCAGTAGTCATGATTACTTCGAATTCTGACAATATGAGGGTCATGCTGCAGGTAGTGCAGCAAGAAGGCACTTATGTGCCTTGCGCATCTCGGAGCCCCAAAATTATTTTCCGGGCTAGATGCAGCTAAAAATTATTTTTAATTTAAAATCTGGTGAAGCTTTAGTATAGATGGCCTAATAGGATCAGTGCTGCACACTGCTACAAAGCCCAAATTATTTTCCAGTCAAGATACAGATAAACATGATTAGTAATTTGAAAGCTTAAAACGGTTGGTAGGGTGATTTTAACCAATCATCAAGCTTTTACTCTCCCCAGGATGACACAGGGGTAGAAAAGTCGTTTCGGATCCATGATTTGTTCATCTTTATGAACGTGAGTCTGTCTACATTATCAGTGGAGAGCCGCGTGCGCTTATCTGTCAGCACACCACCAGCAGCGCTGAACACACGTTCAGACAGAACGCTGGCTGCGGGGCATGACAAGATCTCCAAGGTGTAAGTGGCTTGCTCCGGCCATTTATCCAGATTGGAAGCCCAAAAAGAGCAAGGGTCCAGTGACACAGTCGTGGCTTCAATGTTTACTTGGAGATACTCCTGTACCATCGTCTCTAGGCGTTGACTATGTGTCAGACTTCTTGTCTCCTGTGGCCTTGCAAAGGATGGGCTAAAAAAGTGGTGAAATGATTCCGCAAAATTGATGTTACCAGCAGATACTGTGGTTCTGTTACGGTTTGAGTGCTGAACACTTGACGGTCCCACGGTTGGCAAGTTGGAACTGTGAGATTCACTACGTGCACCACTGGTATTTTGTGGAAAAGCACATGTAAGATTCTGCAACAGTCTCTGCTGATACTCCTGCATGCGTGCATCCCTTTCTATGGCAGGAATAATTTCTGCAAATTTACTTTTGTACCGGGGATCTAACAGTGTGGCAACCCAGTAGTCAGGATTATTTCTAATTCTCACAATTCGAGGGTCATATTGCAGGTAGTGCAGCAAGAAGGCACTCATGTGTGTTGCGCATCCAGGAGCACCAAGTCCCTATTGTGTTGGTGGCGAGGTAACAATCATGCTTCCTTCCTCTGTCCTCTCCCCCCAACCTCGCACAACAGAAATGTGATCAAGGTCTCCCTCATCTGATGAGTCTTCCATCAGTTCGTCCTCCACTTCTTCCTGGGCTCCTGCACCTTCCTCACTAGTTTGGCTGCTACCATGCGCCCTGGTAAAACCATCTCCCCCACCCTCACATGCCTGCCGCCTTGGTGCTGCCGACCGTCTGGACCTTGCAGATGTTAGCCCTTCCGCATACAACTCCTCCTCTTCTACTTCCTCCACCTCCTCTTGTGCCACCACCTGACTCCGAATTCTGTTTAACATGTGCTCCAGCATGTAAATCACCGGAATAGTCATGCTGATAATGGCATCGTCAGCACTAAACATCTTCGTCGCCATTTCAAAACTGTGCAGAAGGGTGCATAGGTCCCTGATCTGAGACCACTCCTCCAGCGTGATTTGCCCCACCTCTGAATCTCGTTGGCCCAGGCTATACGTCAGAACGTATTGCACCAGGGCTTGTCGGTGCTGCCACAGTCGCTGCAACATGTGCAGAGTTGAATTCCACCGGGTAGGCACATCGCATTTTAGCCGGTGAAGTGGCAGGCCCAACGACTTCTGTAGAGATGAAAGTCGCTGAGCTGCGGGATGCGAACGGCGGAAGTGAGCACACAGCGACCGTGCCCTCTGCAGAAGGCCATCTAGTCTGGGATAGTGGGCTAAAAATTGCTGGACAACCAGGTTCAACACGTGAGCCATACAAGGCACGTGTGTGACATTGCCCCGGCGAAGGGCCGCACCCAGGTTTGCAGCATTGTCTCACACGGCCTTCCCTGGTTTCAGGTCCAGTGGAGACAACCATTCATGAAATTGGTTCTCCAGAGCTGACCACAACTCCTCAGCTGTGTGACTCACATTTCCCAGACATTTCAATGTAAAAACCGCCTGATGACGTTGAGCCCTACTGCCAGCATAGTAAGGAGGTGTGCAGGATCCCTTCTGCGCAGTTAGAAAGCTTGTGGCATGACCAGACAGGCTTTGGGTGCAGGTGGAAGTCCGAGAGGAGGTTGAGGAGGCAGAAGCAGTGGAGGAACTTTGACATAAAGAGGATTGACGCACAACTCGTGGGGACGGCAAGACTTGGACAGCAGCCCCTTGTCCTGCTGTCACCATAGTTACCCAGTGCCCAGTCAGCGACATGTAACGCCCCTGTCCATGCCTACTCGTCCAAGTGTCTGTGGTGAAATGCACCCTGTCACACACAGAGTTTCTCAAAGAAGCGGTGATGTTATGTGCGACATGCTGGTGGAGCGCAGGCACACCTTTCTTTGAGAAGTAGTGCCGACTGGGCATCTGGTACTGGGGCACTGCGACGGACATAAGGTCTCGAAAATCCTCTGTGTCCACCAGGCGGAAAGGCAGCATTTCTGTAGCCAAGAGCTTGCAGATGGTGAAATTCAACCTCTTAGCTTTCTCATGGCTAGGAGGAAATGGTCTTTTACTTGTCCACATCTGAGGGACCGAGGGCTGGCTATTGTGCTTAGACGGGGTTGATAAGGGTGTCCCCGGCAAACTGCCGGTCTGTGAGGAAGATGCAGGCGGACATGTTAGGTTGCCTTGATCCAAAGGTGGTGCTATCGATGTCGGACAGCGCTCAACACCAGCTGGTGTTACCACCTCCAAAGAAAATGATGACCTGCCAATCACGCTGGCTGTTGCGGGTAAAGAGGTGGCAGGTCTGCGCCCCAAAACAGGTGTGACTGCTGTCCCCCCAGTCACAGAGGATGAAGAGGCCGCGGATGCACAAGATATGGCAGACGGTGGTTGGCCCGGCCGGCTAGACCGCATTGTAGCACACTGAGCTTCCCACTGCAACTTATGCTTCATGTCCATGTGCCGGTTCATGCATGAAGTACTCAAACTATGAATTTTTTGGCCTCTACTTAGCTTTTGCTGACAAATGTTACAGATAACACGAGTTGGGTCATCTTTATCGATCTGAAAAAATGCCCAGGCTATGCAAGGCTTAGCACCCATGCGACCTGAAGAGCCACCACGACTTGTGGTGAGAGGCAGAGTTGTGTTTGAGGATGCAGTTGTTGACGTGCTTCCAGTACTACGTCTCTGTCCAGGAAGGCGCAACCTGACCTCGTCGTCACTAGCATCTTCCTCCACCTCCTCTGCTGACCTCATCTCTTGGCTGACTGTGGGTTGACAGTAAGTGGGATCTCCGACCTCATCATCATCACCCTGTGCGTTATCACACCCGTCGTCCTCAGAGCCAACCTGTTCCTGCCCTGACAAAAAACTAAAGTTGTCGCTCCAATCAGGTATTTGAGTCTTATCATCGTCTTCCTCATTGTCTCCACCAACAGGAGTTACAGTTTGGGAATGAGGGTCTACATTATGGTCAGAACCTTCTGCGTCTGGTCCTGGATCCGACTCATAAAGATTCTGGGCATCAGTGCAGATCATTTCCTCGTCTGGATTCACAGAAGCGCTGGAGTCGACCTCTGATTCCCAGGCTATAGTATGAGTAAACAGCTCTGCAGACTCAACCATCTGTTCTACCTCATACTCAGACGGGCAGCTGGAGATTTGGGAGCTGTGAGGAAGCAAGTGCGATTTGGGTGACACCTTTGAGGACTGGAGTATTTGTGATGTTGAAGTTGATGTGGAGGAGAGCCCACTTAAAGGAGCACTTGATATCCGTTGAAGCACCTGCTGTTTTTGTGCCTCATCTGGAATTTGTAGCGATTGGCGTGGCCGTAAGAAAGGGATCTTATCACATTGTCCGCTAAAAGAAGTAGACATTTTAGTTTGGCTGGAAGATGGTCTTTCTTCTGCAGATGTTACTGTTGCTTTAACACCTACCCCACGGACACAACCTTTTTTCCCCTTCCCAACACGCCTATTCCCCTTTCCACCAGCAGCAGGCCTTTTTCCACTCATTTTGGTGGTTAACTAATTCACAACTCTGGAGTAGTTTGCACAAAAAAACAATGGATGGTAACCGAGCAGAGGTGAGTGGCCAAACTGTGGTATTAGGCCAAAACTATTGGCTGGGATAGATGCAGAAAAAAATTATTTTGAATTTGCAACCTGATGGAGGTCAGTATAGATGGATTAATAGAACAAGACCCACACACAGCTAGAAGCCCAATATTTTTTCAGAGGTAGATGCAGGAAAAAAATATATTCAGTTTGCAACCTGATGGAGGTCAGTATAGATGGACTAATACAACAAGTCCCACACACAGCTAGAAGCCCAAATATTTTTTCAGAGGTACTGTAGATGCAGATAAAAATTAGTTTTAATTTGCAACCTGATGGAGGTCAGTATAGATGGACTAATAGAGAAAGTCCGACACACTACTAGAAGGCCAAATATTTTTTCAGAGCTAGATGCAGAAAAAAATTATATTCAGTTTGCAACCTGATGGAGGTCAGTATAGATGGATTAATAGAACAAGACCCACACACAGCTAGAAGCCCAATATTTTTTCAGAGGTAGATGCAGGAAAAAAATATATTCAGTTTGCAACCTGATGGAGGTCAGTATAGATGGACTAATACAACAAGTCCCACACACAGCTAGAAGCCCAAATATTTTTTCAGAGGTACTGTAGATGCAGATAAAAATTAGTTTTAATTTGCAACCTGATGGAGGTCAGTATAGATGGACTAATAGAGAAAGTCCGACACACTACTAGACGGCCAAATATTTTTTCAGAGGTAGATGCAGAAAAAAATATATTCAGTTTGCAACCTGATGGAGGTCAGTATAGATGGACTAATAGAGAATGTCCGACACACTACTAGAAGGCCAAATATTTTTTCAGAGCTAGATGCAGAAAAAAATTATATTCAGTTTGCAACCTGATGGAGGTCAGTATAGATGGATTAATAGAACAAGACCCACACACAGCTAGAAGCCCAATATTTTTTCAGAGGTAGATGCAGAAAAAAATATATTCAGTTTGCAACCTGATGGAGGTCAGTATAGATGGACTAATACAACAAGTCCCACACACAGCTAGAAGCCCAATATTTTTTCAGAGGTAGATGCAGAAAAAAATATATTCAGTTTGCAACCTGATGGAGGTCAGTATAGATGGACTAATACAACAAGTCCCACACACAGCTAGAAGCCCAAATATTTTTTCAGAGGTACTGTAGATGCAGATAAAAATTAGTTTTAATTTGCAACCTGATGGAGGTCAGTATAGATGGACTAATAGAGAAAGTCCGACACACTACTAGAAGGCCAAATATTTTTTCAGAGCTAGATGCAGAAAAAAATTATATTCAGTTTGCAACCTGATGGAGGTCAGTATAGATGGATTAATAGAACAAGACCCACACACAGCTAGAAGCCCAATATTTTTTCAGAGGTAGATGCAGAAAAAAATATATTCAGTTTGCAACCTGATGGAGGTCAGTATAGATGGACTAATACAACAAGTCCCACACACAGCTAGAAGCCCAATATTTTTTCAGAGGTAGATGCAGAAAAAAATATATTCAGTTTGCAACCTGATGGAGGTAAGTATAGATGGACTAATACAACAAGTCCCACACACAGCTAGAAGCCCAAATATTTTTTCAGAGGTACTGTAGATGCAGATAAAAATTTGTTTTAATTTGCAACCTGATGGAGGTCAGTATAGATGGACTAATAGAGAGAGTCCGACACACTACTAGAAGGCCAAATATTTTTTCAGAGCTAGATGCAGAAAAAAATTATATTCAGTTTGCAACCTGATGGAGGTCAGTATAGATGGACTAATAGAGAAAGTCCGACACACTACTAGAAGGCCAAATATTTTTTCAGAGCTAGATGCAGAAAAAAATTATATTCAGTTTGCAACCTGATGGAGGTCAGTATAGATGGATTAATAGAACAAGACCCACACACAGGTAGAAGCCCAATATTTTTTCAGAGGTAGATGCAGGAAAAAATATATTCAGTTTGCAACCTGATGGAGGTCAGTATAGATGGACTAATACAACAAGTCCCACACACAGGTAGAAGCCCAAATATTTTTTCAGAGGTACTGTAGATGCAGATAAAAATTAGTTTTAATTTGCAACCTGATGGAGGTCAGTATAGATGGACTAATAGAATGATTCTATGCCCAAAAGATTTTACTTCACTAGGTGCAGTAAAAAAATTGGTATTCTATACACAGGTGGTATATCTTGCAACACAGATAGGCTACTCCACTGACTAACACACTCTGCAATAGGCCAAAAAGGATTAGCTTTGCTAGATTCAGCCAAATGCTGTGAAAAAAACTTGCACAGCACTGGCACAGACCTGCCTGGCAAAAACTGATAGGAACTGATGTAACCTAGTCCTGAAAAGGACTCCAATTACAATTAGTCTTTACTCCCACAACCTATCTATTTAAGAGCACAGACCTCCCTGGTAAAAGTCGTAGGAAATGCTGTAACCTAGTCCTTAAAAGGACTGCAATCACAACTATTCCCTACTCCCAAGCTATCTGTATATTTGTGCGAAAATTGGCTTGAAATTAACAAGGTATAGCGCACACAGCAACAGCGGTGCCGTCTAACACGCAGCTGCAGCAGTGAGAAAATGGTGGCGACGGGGAAAATGGCTTGGTCTTATAGGGCAAGGACATGTGACATACACTACCAATGACACATGCCCTTGCTTGTGTGAAAAAAAGCACTTCGCTCCGTGTGTGCGCTGCTGATAGGCTGACATATTGCACCTCCCCACTGCAAATGCGGGAAAGAGAAAAAAAAATGGAGATCTTCATTGTTCCTGCAGAGATCCATCCCCTGCCCCTCCCCCCACCCCGCTGTACACTCAAACTGCGTATTAACATTAATTTTCATCATTACTGAGAAAAAATCCAGTTATGATTTTGGTGCACGAACAGTTATAGAACATAACCTCGAACAGCCGAATTTTTCTCAAATTGTTCGTGTTCGCCGAACGGCTCGAACACCGCCCAAAACAGCTCGAATTTGAGATTGGCGAACAGTTCGAGTAGAACAGCGCTCATCTCTAGTGGATACCCTCAAATGAAAGCTGAAAGTCTGAACTTCAACTGCATCTGAATTGTTTTGTTTAAAATTCATTGTGGTAATGTCTAGAACCAAAATTAGAAAAATGTTGTCTCTGTCCAAATATATATGGACCTAACTGTATGTTTCTTCTTGGACTTTGTTAGGGTTTTTTCTGGTCATATTGTTGAAAAATAATAAGGGGATATATATTTATACCCCCGAGCCCACTAGTATCTATATTGTGAGTATAGAGGAGCTGGGGTGCCATACCATTAAAAACTTAGGGTGCCAATCTCTACTGGCAGGAAGGGAATTGTGAAGGGAAAAACTAGTCCACAACTCCCCCCATTTCTGCTCTTTTTTTATATCAGTGTTTTGATGTGCAAATGTGTGTGTATGTATGTCTTTTAGTGATGAGCGAGCGTGTTCGGATAACATGCTATCCCTGCATGCCTGGATATTATCCGAGTATCTTGTCGTGCTTGCATAATATGTTCGAATCCTTACAATTTCAAGTTTTGCTGTTAGACAGCCGCAACACATGCGGGGATTGCCTGTTTGTTAGACAGCTGCAAAACATGAGAAGATTGCCTAACAGCCACAAAACATGCAGCCGCAGGGACTCGAACATATTATACAAGCATGACAAGATACTCGGATAACACCCGAGCATGCAGGAATAACACGTTATCCGAGCACGTTCACTCATCACTAATGTCTTTATGTATTGAGCTTTTTAAGTAATTAAAGAAATAATTTTTTAGGATTTTTTTTGTTATGGTTTACATGTACAGTATAAGGGCCCTGTAGGTTGATTGCTTTGGTTGTTGGGGTCTAGGTGAGGGCTCATATTTTATATACGGGGATGTTAGCATACTTAATTCTGCTCAATATTAAGTGATACTATTAATGTAAAAAATAATTATAATTAATATGTTAATATTGAGCAGAATTAATTTCAGCCTATTGAGTCAGCCTCCACAATAGTCATGATCTATCATGTAGACCAGGGTTCCCCAACTCCAGTCCTCAAGGCCCACCAACAGGTCATGTTTTCAGGATTTCCTTAGTATTACACAGGTGATAATTGCATCACCTGCACAGGCAATAATTCCATCACCTGTGCAATACTAAGGAAATCCTGAAAACATGACCTGTTGGTGGGCCTTGAGGACTGGAGTTGGGGAACCCTGATGTAGACCATTGTGAAAATTAATTGCCCACCCCTGCTCTATTATGTATAGCGCTATGTTATGTATAATTCTGTACATAAGGGAAAAGTGTGCTACGCGCACCACTATCTCTTTGAGGGGGGGGGGCACGCCTTCTAAACTGCCCGAGGCCCTGGCTACTCTTAATACACCCCTGAGGGGATCCATACAAGTGGAGGAGGTTTCATAAATGGGCACTCTTCTCAATGGAGGTGATGGTGCGCTGGTCTGGAACACACTCAGCATTCAACATTTATATTACCCAGGAGGCTCACCATTTCCAGGTTAATGCCCACCCCCTAAGTATAGTTTGGCATTAAAACCCGGCCCTTTATCATCCATGAAATCTACACGTGGTGCAGATACAATATAGTACATACTTCCATCCTGATGATCATCATGGGGCCAATCGCCGGAACACCAATCCAGACATACTGGAGCACAAATGCGCTCCACATCCTGGTCACATGACCATAACACCGCCGGTCATGTGACCGGAAGTACACACAGCACAATAAAATCTCCTGTGCTCCACACAGGAGCGTAAGTGGGGGTCATGCTACTGGAAATGTGCAGAAGTCTTCCCTGGACAACACTAAACACCGCAACATGTTACAGCACCTTACCTATCAAAAACAAAGTTGTGATGTCCCAGCAGCTTGTTTGCCTAAATTCCACTGGCAATTTCATGATAATTTACCAGATTAGACCATTTTTTTAAATTTAGTAATGGAAAATTCCTAAGTGTTGTACGAAGATTGTCATTTTTCACATTAGTCATTGCCCTTTTTTGGGCACAAGATTTAAATTCCAAATTAACTTATTATTTAATTTTGGGCATGCCAGAAAAATGGCAGTAGAAGAAGGAAACTCAAAAAAATAGGGATACTATACAAACTCTGTGTAAATTTTGCCCTGAGTTAATTTTGAACTCAGAACCACGGTGCTAATTACTGACAATCATGCTCTCAAGTGTGATTTTACAGCAATTACCTGGCTTGTGGTGTCACAGATGCCTACCAGTCTGAAACACTGTAAATTCCTTCACTTCATATACTGAACAAATGCATATAGACATATGGACCCTACAAAAGAGAAGATATATACATAAATATATTTAGGACCTATGATTGAGTATGCAATTGTATACAGTGTGTTGAGCCTTTACATTCATCACGTATATAGGGAGATTTTCCAATGTGCACTCTTAATAAAAAGGGGAAATGAGATGAACAAATCAGGGCGGGTGCCTAGGGCGGCAGGCTGTGGGGGGCGGCGCCATCATGAAGGAAATTTTTTTTTTTTAAACCCCCTTCCCTGTCCCCAGGCCAAGTAGCAAAACCAGTATTTTTTTAAGGAAGGAAGGGGAATTTTGATATGTGAGCGCACATCAGCTCCCTGCAACGAAAAAGTGGACTATTAATAGCCCATGTGGAGTTGCGATGTTTCAATTACAAATAACCTTTCTCAAGCCACTCCACATGGGTTACTAAAAGTCCACTTTTCTTTGCATAATTTGGAGTCCTGAATGCTTTTCATTTTTTATTCATCCTACAGCTGGACAATTGTTTGGAAGGCTTTGCACCCACCTTTTGATCTTATTGTGCTGTTCCATTTTTTTCTATAGATACATAGATGATACATGGAGAGATAGACATTAGATAGATAGTAGATAAAAATAATGGAAGCAACACTTCCTGACTCCTTTTGTTTTTTTTATCTGTATCTATGGTCTATAAACCAGTAGTAGATCCAGAGGTTTGCACCAGAATCTGGTGGCCTTAGTGCTGCTTTACTTTTTCTGGATAGACAGTAGATACTGTAATAGGACACTGGAGGGGGGAGGGGAGTACAGTATTCGGGGCAGTGAGGATAAGGAGAAAAGCAAAGTCCATAACAAAGAAGAGTTCATAAGTGCTCTTGAGGAGGAGACAAGATCCAAATCCAGGGCCCTTCACCTCACTAGAAGACAAGACTATGTCTGCTTCCTTGTATTGCCGGCCCCCACACTGCCATACAGCCAAGTCTACAGTGCCGCAGGGGGATAGCTGACTGCTGTGTCTCAGGAGACAGGAGGAAACAGTAACTGTTGGAGAAGCTGATTGGTCAGTTGTGCTGCACTCCTGATCTCCTCTCCCTCTGCTGATTGGCATGGCAGTGGAAACAGGGAGGCAGAGCTGCAGGGAGTCGGAGCTACAGAGGTATGTAGTTATAAATACCACCTGTTGGGGAAGCCCTTAGTGTGTGACTGTGTGCAGCTGGCTAGACATTCGGGGCAGAATGCTTATGATGGTAGTGCCTAGTGACGCCCCTGCCTGCTGTTCTGTAGACAGCAGGCTTAGTGCCACCTGCTGTCTACAGAACAGAGGCAGTAGTGCAGGGAGATTGTGTCTCCCTTCTCTACCACAGAGGTTAACTATATAGGCGTGCTAATATAGTTTATAGAAAAGGTAGCTCCTGGTGGGCCCCTCAGATCGCGGAGCCTGGGTAAACCGCCCCATCTGCTCCCCCAGTACCAAAGTTCCTGGGCAGCTTATCTCCAGAAGAACAATGTGATCCGCAGTCCAAAATCAGACATGCAGAAATTGACATCTTCCATGATGCACTGATCTCTTGGGGGCCAGTGGCAGTGGCCTGAGGTGAAGGTTGCAGACAAGGAAGCATGAGAGACTATTATATTTATGCACAGGATTTTGTTTACTGTTGTTTTGAAAGATGAGCAAACTTAACGGACAGTAGGTACAGTGCTACTTGATATTTCTCACTTATGACATTGCAAGAGCTTTTGACTTGATGGTTAAACACGCCGGCACAATACATGGTTTATTCAGTATGATTTTACAGTGAAATTACATTTCTTTCTTTCTACTTCCAGCAATATGGATTCAGCAGCTACTTCCTCAGATGCTCCTATAAGGTAAGACTAGAATTCTTTTCCTAAATCTTCCATACTTGGTTTGCACCTATCAGTCCATCACCGGTACAAGACAACACTCTCAGCCAACAGCAGTCTCAGGACACCTCGCAGATCTGCTCCATCGCTGCTCCCTCTGTGGCTTCTCCTCACTTCCCACTGAGCTGTACTCACTTTCTCCTGGATCAGTACTTCTGCCATTTTTGAATCTCTCTGTTTCTCCAGGACTTGCTGTCACTGACACAAACTGTACTTCAGTTATTGGCACTCTGGTTCTCCAAGCCTTTACAACCCTCTAAATAACCCCACAGATTAAGAACTAGCTATTAACTCTTCTCTGTCCAGATGCCTATTATCCCTTAGGGTATTTTCACATTGCGTTCGTGGGTCCCGTCGGGGCATACGTTCGAAATCCCATGGGGTCCGGACGTATGCACTGGTGGGGCCATAGACTGTAATGGTGACAGCAGAGCGAATGTGCACTCTGATGTGCACCATTTTCGGGAGCGTACGCATAGAGGAGGAAGAGATTTAGCATGTAGTTGACTATGTCTGGGTGTCCCCTTCTTGTAGGCGTACACTCCCAAAAATTGTGCACGTCAGAGCACACGATCACTCTGCCATCACCATTACAGTCTATGGCCCCGCCGGTGCATACGTTCGGACCCCATTTTGCAAGGGTTTTGGACGTATGCCCCGATGGGAACAAAGAGCGCAATATGAAAGCACCTTTAAATTCACATGAAAAGGTACTACAATTTAAAGAAAACATCATACGCTACATTAATATGCTGTGAATACATCAGAGTTACTGTATATAGCATAAAAGAACATAGTATGAGATCAACACCAGCAGATCTTCAGGGAGTGTCAACTATCTTCCACTCCTTTACACAACCTCTACTGATCCTGAGAATGAAGGATCAACAGCGCTACTGTTCTGCTCTGAGCGCAGTTTTGTAGGTAAAATAGTGCAGGAGATGCAACACTGCAGTTCCTTCATTCTCAGGATCAGCGTAGATCCCAGAGGTCAGAGGACGGTAAAGTTATGTCAAATATTTGTTATAAGGTAGGAAAACTCTTTAACCCTCCGTCACATACAATATCGGTTCTAACGAGTTCACATACAATGTGACTGTCAGGCGCAGGCTAGAAAAATACCTATAATATCTAATGTTTGCAATTTCAGTGCTCTAAAAGTGATCAGTGACCTTCATAGGGATGTAATAAAAGAGACTACACATAATCAGGTGCAAAAAAAACCCATTTACTTAACATAAAACTAATAACTCTGAAATACAAACATTTCAAAACTCCCGCCAAATAGTCCCCAGTTCGACTCTGTCAAAAAACTCTACAAAGAAAATTTATGGAAACAAACTTAATTTTAAGGTACCTTAAGTACTATTAAACACATATTCAATCAGAATTAGATCCTGAAGTTTCCCCAGAAAAATTACACTTGCAGAGCAAAGAGCAAGAATTACACATCATTTTTGCATGTGTCAGGCAGATTGCATTATGATATTTGTGACATTCATAATAAGAAAGCCTTCTGATTCCGCTTTCCATGGTGCAGGTGGTGCATCTCCTTCTTTTGGGAGGTGGTGCAGGTGGTGAATTTTCACTATCATCCTCTGGGCGGAATCTTTTGAGCTGAACTTGAAGGCGAGAGGGGATACCGATTGTTTTCATACTTCTCCTGCGTAGCTCTCCAAGCACTAGTTCATGGGCCAATTTTTCAGATAGAATCGTCTACGGAGTGGTTCAAGCTTGTTTTCAAGGTAAATGACTTGTGAATTTATACCACCCAAATTCAACATAGCAAAAAATATGACCATTGGCCAACGTTTGGCATTTCTGCTGACGTTGAAAGTTGAGCACATCTGATCAGCTGTATCAAGACCCCCTTTGGTAGCATTATAAAATGTAATTATCTCCGGGGTTTTTTGTGCCTCAGTCCCAGGATCGATGGCATCATGATCATGAAGTGTTGATAGAAGAAGTACAATTTTTTTTTGTTTGTGGTACATAGGAAACCAAAACCTTTCCATTATGGAATGCAAACATACTGCTGTACTGTTGTCTCCCTTTCACACTTACAAACTGTGTAGGCAATTATTTTTTATTTTTTCTTACAGTTCCGACATATGAAAGCTTCTGCATTTTCAGATAATCAATCAAATCACAATTTGAAAACCAATTGTCAGCTGATATATTATGACACGATCCAAATAAGGGCTCGGCCAGTCTTTTTACAACATCACTGGGTTTGTTGCTGACACAGTAAGGACCTTCTGGTTGTTTTCCTGCATAAACTTCCAGGTTGTAAGTGTAGGTCTTACTGGCATCAACAAGGGCATACATTTTTATTCCATATTTGTTAGGCTTTGATGGAATATATTGACGAAAGGCACATTTACCACGAAAACCAGGGAGCATTTCGTCAATAGTGAGATTCTCCCCAGGGCAATAGCTTTTTTTACAGTTTTCAACAAATTTTTGGAACATATCACGAATTGGAGCAAGTCGGTCATGTGTTTTACGTTCGGTTCGGGTAGTTCTGTCGTCAAACCGAAAGCAACGAATTAGAAGCTTGAATCTGTTTATGGACATAACTAGGCCAAATTTTTCAACTCCATGCCCATCTTTACTCCAAAGTTCCTCCAAACTTTGTCTATTTGCCCTATAAGCTCCTGCAAGGTATAATAATCCAAAAAAAGCACGCAGTTCTATTTCATCTGTGGCCTTGATGGTTCTGTTGCAGATGAGCTTGCCCTTTATAATGTCAATATATTGGTTGGTATATGTGACAATAGAGTCCAGAATGTCATCTGTGAATAAACTATTCCAGCATTCAACTGCAGTTTTTGCATTACTTGCAGTTCCTATAACTGCAGGAAGGTGAGTAATAATGTTTTGAGGTTCCCTACGTTTTTTCTGGAGTGGCTTCTTGTTCCATTGTTTTTTTTTATCTTTTCCCATATAATAAGATTCTACATCTTCATCCTCATCACTGTCACCATCTTGCTCTGTTTCAGAATCCACTTCACATACTTCCACCTCATCATGAGAATCAATCTCACTTTCCTCTCCTAAATCCTCATTCAGTGTGGGGTCTGCATCATCTAACAGCATGTTTGTTACTTCCTCAACATCAAGGTTTTTTGATAAATTGTACATTTTCCTCTCCATTTCAGCAGATAATCTGAAGCAAGAGAAGGAATATGTGTTAGGGAACTACTGTATATGCCTGAGCAGCACACTTTCTTTTTTAATCTGCCTTATTTCTATGAAATATCCTCACACTTTGTGCTATACATGCATAAAACAAGCTAAATAAACAATTGTGATGAATAAAAACATAAAATACCAACCTTATTGAGTGTGACGTGTTCACATACAATGAGCCTAAGAGATTAGCGCAGTTATATCTGTACTCCTGAAGCTCTGCAATCCAACTGTGGTATGAGGTTTCACAGAGCTGCTAGAGACAGGAGACTACCTGGAGGGAGGGGATTTCCTCACAATCTGGTGAGAAGGAGAATTGAAAGTAAAAGAGATGTGCCTGTCAGGCCTATTGTATGTGACGGAGAGTTAAAAGTATTACTCCACATTAGCTATCAGTAATGTATTTTCAGTGAAAACATTAAAATACTTACCGGTCGCTGTCTTCTGTTGCTTGCAGCGCTACGCTGGTCCCTCTCCTGCGTAAGGGTGTATACACTGTGTTCCAAATTATTATGCAAATAATATTTTCTCAGATTTTCCCAAATTACCTATATGAATTGCAGTCATTGTAATTTTCCAGTAAAATAACTATTAGAGTACAATTGAAAGGTTTTTGTACAAACTGCCTATGATAACAGTATATTTTTAAAAAAATAAAAAACTCAAACTGCACTCAAAATGCATGTTCCAAATTATTATGCACAGCAGAGTTTTCAACCTTTTCATTTTAATAAAGAACAAAAAAATTGTCATTTTTGAAATTATAAGCATTAGCAGGTTATTACAAACTGAAATCAAACAGTTTTCAACTCAAAACTTTATTCTAGGTGATGTTACATTTGCACATAGGACCCCTTGTTCGAAAGGAGATTCTGAACTCTCTCGTCCATTGAATTTGTCAGGTTTTGGATGGTTTCTGCTTTAATTGTTTTGCATGAGGACAGAATACCCTCCCAGAGCTGTTGCTTAGATGTGAACTGCCTCCCGCCATCATAGACACTCCTTTTGATGATGCTCCAGAGGTTCTCAATGGGGTTGAGGTCAGGGGAGCATGGGTGCCACACCATAAGTTTGTCCCCTTTTATGCCCATAGCAGCCAGAGATGCAGATGTGTTATGTGCAGCATGAGACGGGGCATTATCATGCATGAAATTATTTCGATGGTCCAGATGGATGGAGTGGAGGATGGCTGGTTGATGGACACCCCATGCAAACACGGCTACAGAGCTAACAAGGAGGAGGTGGAATAATGTTTTGGCTGGAATCATGGGGAGAGAGATTGTCGGCCCTTTTAGGATCCCTGAAGGGGTAAAGATGAACTCCATAATGTATGTTGAGTTTCTCAAACAGCACTTCCTTCCATGGTTCAAGAAGAAGAACCGTGCACTCCGTAGCAAGATCATTTTCATGCATGATAATGCCTCGTCTCATGCTGCACTAACACATCTGCATCTCTGGCTGCTATGGGCATAAGAGGGGACAAACTTAATGTGTGGCACCCATGCTCCCCTGACCTCAACCCCATTTAGAACCTCTGGAGCATCATCAAAAGGAGTGTCTATGATGGCGGGAGGCAGTTCACATCTAAGCAACAGCTCTGGGAGGGTATTCTGTCCTCATGCAAAACAATTGAAGCAGAAACCATCCAAAACCTGACAAATTCAAAGGACGAGAGAGTTCAGAAGCTCCTTTCAAACAAGGGGTCCTATGTGCAAATGTAACATCACCTAGAATAAAGTTTTGAGTTGAAAACTGTTTGATTTCAGTTTGTAATAACCTGCTAATGCTTATAATTTCAAAAATGTCATTTTTTTTATTCTTTATTAAAATGAAAAGGTTGAAAACTCTGCTGTGCATAATAATTTGGAACATGCATTTTGAGTGCAGTTTGAGCTTTTTATTTTTTTAAAAATATACTGTGATCATAGGCAGTTTGTACAAAAACCTTTCAATTGTACTCTAATAGTTATTTAACTGGAAAATTACAATGACTGCAATTCATATAGGTAATTTGGGAAAATTTGAGAAAATATTATTTGCATAATAATTTGGAACACAGTGTAGAGATATGTGTGTTGGTGATGACTGTGAGTGGAGGCCACACCTGTAACAATGACATCAGTGACATCTGACCACTAGATGTCAGTGACACTCACTGTTGATCTAAATTTTATTAAGTGTTAGCAAAACAATACTTGAATAATTTTATGAATGCTGCAATGCAAATAATAGACAAACTGTGCAGTGAAAATGCAATTTTGCTGCTTGAGTTATAAAATACTTTCATTGCATCATTGCTCTGCCACTCAAGCTGAGGATGGATAAAGTTTGTTTGGTGGAGAGGGGTTGGGATGCCAGGGAGACGGAGCTGGGACGTGATGCACGTGGTCTGGGAGCTGCTGGTTAGTGTTGAGCCACCCCTGTAGTGTTCGAATTCGGTTCGGTTCGTCGAACACCCGTATGTTCGCCGAACTGTTCGTCGAACTGTTCGTCGAACACCTTCGAACACCGTTAAAACCAATGGTGGGCAAGCAAAACACATAGAAACACATAGAAAACACCTTCAAAGGTGTCCAAAAGCTGACAAACTGCTCAGAAGACACAACTAACACACGGAAAAGTGACAAGAACATATAGTCATGCGAAAAGAAAAGAGGTGGAGGAGTAAAAGGAGGGGGAGACACAGATATAGGCATGTCATGCCCTTCTAAAACTAAAAAAGTGCGAAGCCGACATGGCCAGTCCGTTCCTGCCCGTGCGACCTCCGTGTCACCGGGTTTGTGCCAGAGCCGCGGTGGACCCTGACGGCCAGCCCCCCTCTCCCAATACTGGTGCCTGTCCGCTGGTGGGTCGAGCCTCCCCGCGGATAGTGGGGGAGTAACATCTGCAGAAGAAAGACCATCTTCCAGCCAAACTAAGATGTCTACTTCTTTTCGTGGACAATGTGATACGATCCCTTTCTTACGGACACGCCCATCGCTACAAATTCCAGATGAGGCACAAAAACAGCAGGTGCTTCAACAGATATCAAGTGCTCTTTCAAGTGGGCTCTCCTCCACCTCAACTTCAACATCACAAATACTCCAGTCCTCAGAGGTGTCACCCCAATCGCACTTGCTTCCTCACAGCTCCCAAGTCTCCAGCTGCCCGTCTGAGTATGGGGTAACACAGATGGTTGAGTCTGCACAGCTGTTTACTCATACTATAGCCTGGGAAACGGAGGTCTGCTCCAGAGCTTCTGTTAATCCAGACGAGGAAATGATCTGCACTGATGCCCAGAATCTTTATAAGTCGGATCCAGGACCAGATGAAGAAGGTTCTGAGCATAATGTAGACCCTCGTTCCCAAACTGTAACTCCTGTTGGTGGAGACAATGAAGAAGACGATGATGAGACTCAAATACCTGATTGGAGCGACAACTTGACATTTCGGTCAGGGCAGGAAGAGGTTGGCTCTGAGGACGACGGGTGTGAGAACACACAGGGTGATGATGACGAGGTTGGAGATCCCACTTACTGTCAACCCACAGTCAGCCAGTCGATGAGGTCAGCAGAGGAGGTGGAGGAGGATGTGACTAGCCCAGGGGATGGGGATGACTCGGTACCCGGGCCTTTGCCTGGCCTTGGGGATGTCGCGGTGGTCGGCTCCCGGGCCCGTACCCTGGGGTCACTCTTTAAAAGGGTGTATAATTAATTTTATAAGAGTTCGTGACGCCACCTGTGGTATCTGGTGAGAAGCACCAGCGCTGCAGCAGTCCACTGACGCCGGTGATAAGGCAGCTTGAAGGTATAGCTCCCCACAGGTGGAGCTAGGCCTCAGAAAAGCATATGCAGGGGGAATGCAGGACAGGCAAGACCCAGCTGGGTCAGAGCAAGAATGGGAACGGACATGGTAGTCACTTCAGTACCTTTTACTGGTGGAAATTCAGGCACATCCCGGAGCACTGTAGGGTGAAGGGTGCATATCAGGATCCTCCCCAATGAGCGTGTGTAGGGCCTCCTGTTTCTTGCCTCTGCGTAGTAAGTTTCTGACCTGCCTGGAGCTAGGCCTAACTTTGTCTCTGTCCAGCGCTGGCTGACCTTGTGGTAGGGCCTTGTCTTGGAGTTCATGCTCCCAGAAAGCGGGGTCTAAGCATCTCCTGGCTCTGTTACGTATCATCACCTTAGTGATCCTGGGACTTGTAGTTCTCCAGAGATTCTGGTTATGCCTTACCGGGTCATAGAGATCCCGGTAAGCTCGGATCCGGTGTCCGGTAAATGCTTCGGGGTGAGCTGGTTAAGCTCCTCTGCCCCTTATGTACTAACTCGCCACTCGCCTTTGGCCTACTCGGGCCCTCACTAGGCTATACACACTAATGGCAGCTTGCCGTGCTTCACCGATCTTATGACACCGGCACACCTTAAGCTCTAACTGGGCTCCCTGAATCTAGCTAGCAGGAGCCTTGTGCTCCACTGCTGAACTATTAACTGAGTTCTGTAGACTAGACTGAGCTCCACTGCAGACTGACCTCTCTTAGGCTTCTCTACTGCAGGAACTCTTCAGAGGAACTGAACTGCCTAGCTCCACCTTCCCTATTTATATCCCTAACGGGCTCCTCTGCTGGTCTGAGGTGGAAGGTGGAGATGTGTGAATATTTATGGGGGCCTCTTGAGGAGGATTCCATCAATGCACTCTTCTAGGATCTGTGATACCAAGCGCAGTGGGGCGTCACAGATGCTATTGACGACGAGGTTAGGTTGCGCCTTCCTGGACAGAGACGGAGTACTGGAAGCACGTCAACAACTGCATCCTCAACCACAACTCTGCCTCTGACCACAAGTCGTAGTGGCTCTTCAGGTCGCATGGGCTCTAAGCCTTGCATAGCCTGGGCATTTTTTCAGATCAATAAGGATGACCCAACTCGTGTTATCTGTAATATTTGTCACCAAAAGCTAAGTAGAGGCCAAAAAATCCATAGTTTGAGTACTTCATGCATGAACCGTCACATGGATATGAAGCATAAGTTGCAATGGGAAGCTCACCCTTGCTACAATGCGGCCTAGCGGGCCGGGCCAACCACCGTCTGCCCCATCTTGTGCATCCGCGGCCTCTTCATCCTCTGTGACTGGGGGGACAGCAGTCACACATGTTTTTGGACGCAGACCTGCCACCTCTTTACCCGCAACAGCCAGTTTGATTGGCAGGTCGTCAGTTCATTTGGAAGTGGAAACATCTGCTGGTGTTGAGCGCTCTCTGACATCGAGGGCACCACCTTTGGATCAAGGCAACCTATCATGTCCGCCTGCATCTTCCTCACAGACCGGCAGTTTGCCGGGGACACCCTACTCAACCCCTTCTAAGCACAACAGCCAGCCCTCGGTCCCTCAGTTGTGGATAAGTAAAAGACCATTTCCTCCTAGCTAAGAGGTTGAATTTCACCATCTGCAAGCTCTTGGCTACAGAAATGCTGCCTTTCCGCCTGGTGGACACAGAGGATTTTCGATACCTTATGTCCATCGCAGTGCCCCAGTACCAGATGCCCATTCGGCACTACTTCTCAAAGAAAGGTGTGCCTGAGCTCCACCAGAATGTCGCACACAACATCACCGCTTCTTTGAGAAACTCTGTGTGTGACAGGGTGCATTTCACCACAGACACTTGGACGAGTAGGCATGGACAGGGGTGTTACATGTCGCTGACTGGGCACTGGGTAACTATGGTGACAGCAGGACAAGGGGCTGCTGTCCAAGTCTTACCGTCCCCACGAGTTGTGCGTCAATCCTCTTTATCTCGAAGTTCCTCCACTGCTTCTGCCTCCTCAACCTCCTCTCGGTCCTCCACCTGCACCCAAAGCCTGTCTGGTAATGCTACCTGCTTTCTAACTGCACAGAAGGAATCCTGCACACCTCGTTACTATGCTGGCAGCAGGGCTCAACGGCATCAGTGTTTACTTTGAAATGTCTGGGAAATGTGAGACACACAGCTGAGGAGTTGTGGTCAGCTCTGGAGACCCAGTTTCATGAATGGTTGTCTCCACTGGAACTGCAACCAGGGAAGGCCGTGTGCGACAATGCTGCAAACCTCGGTGCGGCCCTTCGCCAGGGCAATGTCACACATGTGCCTTGCATGGCTCACGTGTTGAACCTGGTTGTCCAGCAATTTTTAGCCCACTATCCCGGAATAGATGGCCTTCTACAGAGGGCACTGTCGCTGTGTGCTCACTTTCGCCGTTCGCATCCCGTAGCTCAACGACTTACATCTCTACAGAAGTCGTTGGGCCTGCCAGTTCACCGGCTGAAATGCGATGTGCCGACACGGTGGAAATCAACTCTGCACATGTTGCAGCGACTGTGGCAGCACCGACAAGCCCTGGTGCAATACATTCTGACGTATAGCCTGGGCCAACGAGATCCAGAGGTGGGGCAAATCACGCTGCAGGAGTGGTCTCAGATCAGGGACCTATGAAGTTGACGCGCCCCCTGGACCGTGGGGTACCCAGAGCCGAGCTGGTAGACGCTGGGGGTTGTAGTCACTGTGGCGGTGACCCTGTCCGTGACCCAGGGCAGTCAATCCAAGGGTAATTTGTGAATATGGGTTTTATAATGTCCGACTACGCCACCTGTGGAGTGCGGCCAAAGGGGCCGCCGCTGCGGAACAGTCCTCTGCAGCTGGTGGTTTTGCAGCAATGGTATTATTACTCCCCACAGGAAGAGTGTAGCTTCAGGGCAGTGTGGGTGGATGATGGTGGTTGTAGTGCAGGGAGTCAGTAATGAACACAGAGTCCGTGTGATGCAGTCTCAAGATCTTTACTCACAGTTGTTGCAGTCCAGATTACAGGTACCAGAGCAATCTACCACGTCGTGCTGTGCGTACTCAGTGAGGGGCTCAGTCCACCCCCAGATAGCTCCGGAGTACTTAGCAGGACCCCCTTCTTTGTGTCCTTTCTCTGGACTTCTCCCTGCACCTCACACCCAGTGACACTTCTATCCGGTATCCTCGGGCCTTGGCGGGCGACGTATGTTCCGTCCCCTGGGTCCTATGTGGCTACCTTCTTAGTGAGACTGGTGTGGACTTTGGCCTGCAGTACATGAAATGCTGCAGCCTCCGGTTTCTAGTTGAGCCTTGCTGTTTCTCCGCTAGTTGAGGGACCGGTTCCCCTTATCTGGCCTGACCCCTGTACCTCCTCGTAGCAGCGGGCGTACGGGTGGCCTTCTGCAAGGCCCGTACCCCTAGGGTCCCTTCGGTTCCTGGAGCCTTCCTGCTCCCACTCCTCTCTTCGCTCCTTCAGTCCTGGGCCTCCCAGGCTAGGCCCGCCTCCGGAGCAGAGCTCATGCAGAGCCTCTGCTCCTGTCACTTCTCCTCCTCTGACTGGCTTGCTCTTTCTAAGATGTCTTCCTATTTATACTCTCCCTGTCATGTGCTCCCCTAAGCTGCTCCCCTAAGCACCCACTACATAGGACCCTCCCGCCAGCTAGGGACCTGGGACTGTGCTCTCCCTTAGGAGCAATCTCGCCCTACCCCCACTGAGGGTATGTGTTGGATGCAGGTGTTAGGGTAACGACCCATACGCCTTTCTTACCTGAGGGTGAGATACCACACCTCTGGGTGAGATGCAGTAACTCTGTGGCGACTGAACCCTCAGGGGCGCCACACACACTTCTGCACAGTTTTGAAATGGCGACGACAATGTTTAGTGCTGACGACGATGCCATTATCAGCATGACTATTTTGGTGATTTACATGCTGGAGCACACATTAAATAGAATTCAGAGTCAGGTGGTGGGACAAGAGGAGGTGGAGTAAGTAGAGGAGGAGTCTTATGCGGAAGGGATAACATCTCCAAGGTCCAGACGGTCGGCAGCACCAAGGCGGCAGGCATGGGAGGGTGGGGGAGAGGGATTAACCAGGGCGCATGGTAGCAGCCAAACTGTTGAGGAAGGTGCAGGAGCCGAGGAAGAAGTAGAGGACGAACTGGCGATGGGCATGGAAGACTCATCAGGTTGGGGGAGAGGGCAGAGGAAGGAAGCATGATTCTTACCTCACTACCAACACAACAAGGACTTGGTCCTCCTGGATGCGCAACACACAAGAGTGCCTTCTTGCTGCACTACCTGCAACATGACCCTCAGATTGTCAGAATTCGAAGTAATTCCGACTACTGGGTTGCCACACTCTTAGATCCCCGGTACAAAAGTAAATTTGCCGATATAATTCCTGCCATAGAAAGGGATTCACACATGCAGGAGTATCTGCAGACACTGTTGCAGAATCTTACATGTGCTTTTCCACAAAACACCAGTGGTGCACGTAGTGAATCTCACAGTTCTAACTTGCCAACCGTGGGACTGTCGAGTCTTCATCACTCAAACCGTAACAGTAACACAGTATCTGCTGGTAACAGCAATTTTGTAGAATCGTTTCACCAATTTTTTAGACCATGCTTTGCAAGACCACAGGAGACATGAAGTCTGACACATAGTCAACGCCTAGAGAGGATGGTACAGGAGTATCTCCAAGTGAACATCGAAGCCATGACTGTGTCACTGGACCCTTGCTTATTTTGGGATTCCAATCTGGAAATATGGCCGTAGCTCACCACTCACGCCTTGGAGATCTTGTCATGCCCTGCAGCCAGCGTTCTCTCTGAACGTGTGTTCAGCGCTGCTGGTGGTGTGCTGACAGATAAGTGCACGTGGCTGTCCACTGATAATGTAGACAGACTCACGTTCATAAAGATGAACAAATCATGGATTCGCAAGGACTTTTCTACCCCTGTGTCATCCTGGGGAGACTAAAAACTTGAGGATTTGGTAAAATCACCTCACCAACATTTTAAGCAACTGTGGGGCAATTGATGCCACTTAACCCTAGAACGCATGACCATAAAAATCTACACTTTCACATACCTGGGGCCTTTTAGGCCTGTGTGCAAATATCATGGAATAACTCAAACTCATAGAATCATAGAATCATAGAATCATAGAATGGTAGAGTTGGAAGGGACCTCCTGGGTCATCTGGTCCAACCCCCTGCTCAAAGCAGGATTCACTAGATCATCTCAGACAGATGTCTGTCCAGCCTCTGTTTGAAGACGTCCATTGAAGGGGAACTCACCACCTCTCGTGGCAGCCTGTTCCACTCATTAATCACCCTAACTGTCAAAAAGTTTTTTCTAATATCTAATCTGTGTCTCCTCCCATTTAGTTTCATCCCATTGCTTCTAGTCTTTCCTTGTGCAAATGAGAATAAAGATGATCCTTCTACAATGTGACAGCCCTTGACATATTTGTAGACAGCTATTAAGTCTCCTCTAAGTCTTCTTTTTTGCAAGCTAAACATTCCCAAATCCTGCAACCGTTCCTCATAGGACATGGTTTGCAGACCAGTCACCATTCTGGTCGCTCTTCTCTGAACTTGCTCCAGTTTGTCTATGTCTTTTTTAAAATGTGGTGCCCAAAACTGTACACAGTATTCCAGATGAGGTCTGACCAAAGAGGAGTAAAGACCGATAATGACTTCACGTGATCTAGACTGTATGCTTCTGTTAATACATCCCAGAATTGTATTTGCCTTTTTTGCTGCTGCATCACACTGTTGACTCATCTTCAGTCTATGATCTATTAGTATACCTAAGTCTTTTTCACATGTACTGTTGCTTAGCTCTATTCCTCCCATTCTGTATATGCTTTTTTCATTTTTATTGCCCAGATGTAGTACTTTGCATTTTTCCCTGTTAAAAACCATTCTGTTGGTTGCTGCCCACTGCTCCAGTTTATTTAGGTCTTTTTGAATCCTCTCTCTCTCTTCTCTAGTATTAGCTATCCCTCCTAGCTTTGTGTCATCAGCAAATTTAATCAGTTTACCCTCAATTCCTTCATCTAAATCATTGATAAAGATGTTGAACAATACAGGTCCCAGGACGGAGCCCTGTGGTACCCCACTTGAGACATTCATCCAGCTGGATGTGAAGCCATTTACAACCACCCTTTGAGTCCGATCACTAAGCCAGTTATGAATCCACCTAACAGTTGCCTGGTCCATTGCATACTTGGTCATTTTTTCAATAAGGATGGTGTGAGATACTTTGTCAAATGCTTTGCTGAAGTCAAGATATACTATATCTACAGCATTTCCCTGATCCACCCAGTCAGTGATTCTGTCATAGAAGGAAATTAAGTTAGTCTGACATGACTTGTTAGTTACAAACCCATGCTGACTCTGGTTAATCACTTCATTCTTATCCATGTACTTACATACATGTTGTTTAATAATTTGTTCAAAGATCTTTCCTGGTATAGAAGTCAGACTCACCGGCCTATAGTTCCCTGGGTCCACCTTCTTCCCCTTTTTGAAGATAGGAACAACATTTGCTCTTCTCCAGTCTTCTGGGACTTCTCCTGTTCTCCAAGAATTTTCAAAGATTATGGAGAGTGGTTCTAAAATTTCTTCTACGATCTCCTTCAGTACTCTGGGGTGTAATTCATCTTGACCTGGAGACTTGAACTCATTTATGTTAGCTAAATATTCCCTCACAATCTTTCTGTTTACAGATAACTTGGATTCCTCTATTCCTTTAAAAGGACAGTGAAGATCAGTTGATGTTACATTTTCTTTCTGAGAGAAAACAGATGCAAAATAGGAATTAAAAAGTTCGGCCTTCTCAAAATCCTCTCTTACCATTTCTCCATTTTCATCCTGTAAAAATCCTATAGCATCTTTGACTTTTCTTTTACTTTTGACATACCCCCAAAATCCTTTTTTATTGCTTTTGACATCTCTTGCAAGCCTTAATTCATTGTCAGCTTTAGCTAACCTGATACGTGCCCTGCAGGATCTGCAGACTGCATTATAATCTTCTTTAGATATGCCTCCCTCTTTCCATTTAATAAACATTTCTTTCTTTCTTTTTAGCATGTGTTTAAGTTCTGTGTTCATCCATCCTGGTTTCCTTAAATGCTTCCCATTCTTCCTACTTTTCGGGATTGTTAACGATTGTGCTTTGAGAATCTCATTTTTAAAAATTTCCCATCCTTCCTGGACATTTTTGTCCTTAAGGACATCCAGCCATTGGATCCCTCCTATTCTCTTTCTGAGTCTCTTAAAATCTGCCTTTCTAAAATCTAACCTTGAAGTTTGAGTCTTCACATGTCTTCCTCCTCTAGTTATCCAAAATTCTATAATAGCATGATCGCTGCCTCCTAGGGTCCCAGCCACCTTTACCTCCTCAACCATTTCCTCCCTGTTTATAAGGATTAGATCCAAAGTAGCAGATCCCCTCAAATGACAAACAACTATATACATGAATAATACCCAGAGTTTCAAAATTCGAACTAAAGTAATCTTGCAGAAAATAGAAAACAATTAACAGGGCGGGCCTGCGAGGCCCCAGGTATGCGTTCTAGGGTTAAGTGGTGTCTGTGCCACAATTTTGGGAAAAAACGGAGACTCTTTTTGGAGTCCCCTTGCTGTGTCTTACGTGACGTTGGCATCATCAATTCCAGGTGGGTTTGGTCGCCCCCCCCCCCCCTTTTAACTGTAAGAAACTACATGCACTATGGCTTGGGGTAGCACAGATGGTTGAGTCTGAAGAGCTGTTTACTCAGAGGTCTGCTCCAAAGCTTCAGTGTCTGCTAGTCAGCGTAGAATTTTTAACTGCATCTAGCCTAGGCAATACTTTGGGCGTAGTAGCCCAGCTGCGAAGCTAGCTGCACCGCCTGTGTATCTAATAAGAATTTTTAAATGCATTTAGCCTAGGCAGACTGTAAGGACCCCCAACCAAACCCAGACTCTGAGCCCCCCTACCGCCCCCCTTTCCTTGACAATACAATAATGAAACTCTTACAACTAGATGGGTGAGGATCGGTCACAGCTTTATTAACCCTTTATACTCATTCCATTAGAAAGGCATTTTATTTCTAAAATAATTCAGCTTGTTGCAGCATGCCCTGGGTCTCCACTCCGGCAAGTTGGCCAACAAGTGTAACTCTCCAACATGTCCTTTCTATTTCCAGGCCGCGGAGGATCCTGCATACTAGTATGCAGGACTCTGACCCCCACTCATCACTCTTAACGCTTGTTCCACTCCGTCCTGGAGTCCTGACAGGAATATGTCCAGTCCAATATCCATTAAGTGAACACCGTCGTGCCGTATGAGGCCTGCTTTATCTCCTTCTAGTTGTCTGTGTCGTACCACTACGCCGCCTCTGTCTCTTCTAAATTTTGCCATCCGAATCTTTATTACCTTGTCCGTTTGATGGCCGTGATTGTCTCGCGCACCTTGCCATACCGCTATCAGCACAATCTCTGACCATACTATAGTTAGTTTTGTGAAAAATTCTCTGAAGCGCTCAGTGTCTAGTTTCATTACTGCCATTAGTTATGCGCTCTTGTGATGACCTAGGTTGTTTCCCCCGGCCTGTATAACTAAGATGACCAGACCTCTTGCTTCTCTCCCTACCTTGATAACCTCCATTAGTACCTGTGGCCATAGCAGGCCTCTAATACCTCTCCAGTTGAAATATGTGTTATGAAACTCTAATTTCCTCCCGCCTGGGCGGACTTTCGCCCTTTTTTCTGCCCAATATATATACCAGTGGCCTATCACCCACACTGTTGGCTTAGCGTCACCTGTAAAAGAAACAAACCACGTTAGGATAACAAGTCCGGTCTTATGTATCTCGCCAAACACGTGGATCGCCATCTCCCTATCCGTTTCTGACAGTCCTGCTCTTGCTGCTTCCGTGGCCGTGCCTATGCGGAATGAGTGTGTCTCGTAATCTTTGGGGTGGTTCCCTGCCGATGTTATGCATTTATTAAATATAGCTTGGAACTGGTATTTTGATAATGGCGTTCCATCAATGTGTGATAGAAAGAAATTACTTTGTGATCTGATGGTTATATATATTTTTACTATTGTTACCCGACTCAGTGTACCGTTTGTGGGTTGTAGAAGTACCCAAGTGCCCCTGCCCGCTGGAACCGTTTTCGATTGGTGTATGCATAGACGTATTGCATTATTGGCTATGACTACGTCCTGGTGTAATAAGCCTCCACTGGTGGTAATTTTGGATTGAGGGACTAATTCGCTTATGCATAGCACCCCGAAGAAGGCGATCGCAAATGCAGTAGACAGTAGTGTTGCTTCAAATTGTGGGTGTCATGTTAATGGTGTTAGGGATATGATGTGAGAAATCAGTTTTAGTGACATGGGACGGGACGTCTACACTCCTGACTTGGCTGACCCCTTTTCCACCCTTTTATGGATTGTCTGATGATGAATCTTTGTCACATCTCCCCAATTCAGTAGTTGGAAGTGAAATGCTCCTCCGGTCAGACACCGCTGCGCTGACGCCCCTGATATGCCCCTCATCATTAGCTGGTGGAGAAATTCTATGGTGACTTGTGATCTGGCTTGTTCACATTGGTCAACCCGTCTGCCTGCTACTAGTCATGTCCACTCTTCCCATGCCTTACCGTAAGCTTGCCACGTCGACGGGGCAACTGACGCTCTGATTAATGGCATCAACTATTCGCCACTAGATCACATAGGGAGGGTGGGCAACTGTTGCCCGATGGGTGGGCGTTGGGGAAGAGCTCTGCGAAAATCTGCCAATTGAACTGTGATAAAGCGATAGCAGCAGCTTTAGACCCCTCAGCGTCGTGGCTAGCGCGGACCCATACATTGTGTTTTAGGCACAGGAATGCTAGCTGGCGTAGTAGGCCTAGCACTGGGAGAGACGATGATGCCATCTTATTAATGCAGTGCGCTAGGCTGGTGTTTTTTGTTATGAAGCGTATATTTTTGTTAGCCAGGCGCGCGCCCCATATTTCTATTGCTACCACTATTGGGAAGAAAAATTATTTTCAGGGCTAGATGCAGCTAAAAATTATTATTAATTTCAAAGCTGGTGGAGCTTGGTATAGATGGCCTAATACAATGAGTACCACACACTGCTACAAGCCAAACTTTTTTTCAGAGCTAGATGCAGAAAAAAATTATATTGAATTTGCAACCTGGTGGAGGTTAGTAGAGATGGACTAATAGAACAAGTCTCACACACTGCTACAAGCCGAAATATTTTTTCAGAGCTAGATGCAGAAAAAAATTATATTGAATTTGCAACCTGGTGGAGGTTAGTATAGATGGACTAATAGAACAAGTCCCACACACTGCTACAAGCCGAAGCCCAAATATTTTTTCAGAGCTAGATGCAGAAAAAAATTATATTGAATTTGCAACCTGATGGAGGTTAGTATAGATGGACTAATAGAACAAGTCCCACACACTTCTAGAAGCCTAAATATTTTTTCAGAGCTAGATGCAGAAAAAAATTATATTGAATTTGCAACCGGATGGAGGTCAGTATAGGTGGACTAATAGAACAAGTCCCACACACTGCTAGAAGCGGAAATATTTTTTCAGAGCTAGATGCAGAAAAAAATTATATTGAATTTGCAACCTGATGGAGGTTAGTATAGATGCACTAATAGAACAAGTCCCACACACTGCTAGAAGCCTAAATATTTTTTTCAGAGCTAGATGCAGAAAAAAATTATATTGAATTTGCAACCTGATGGAGGTCAGTATAGATGGACTAATAGAACAAGTCCCACACACTGCTAGAAGCCTAAATATTTTTTCAGAGCTAGATGCAGAAAAATTATATTGAAATTGCAACCTGATGGAGGTTAGTATAGATGGACTAATAGAACAAGTCCCACACACTGCCAGAAGCCTAAATATTTTTTCAGAGCTAGATGCAGAAAAAAATTATTTTGAATTTGCAACCTGATGGAGGTCAGTATAGATGGACTAATAGAACAAGTCCCACACACTGCTAGAAGCTGAAATATTTTTTCAGAGCTAGATGCAGAAAAAAATTATATTGAATTTGCAACCTGATGGAGGTTAGTATAGATGGACTAATAGAACAAGTCCCACACACTGCTAGAAGCCTAAATATTTTTTCAGAGCTAGATGCAGAAAAATTATATTGAATTTGCAACCTGATGGAGGTTAGTATAGATGGACTAATAGAACAAGTCCCACACACTGCCAGAAGCCTAAATATTTTTTCAGAGCTAGATGCAGAAAAAAATTATTTTGAATTTGCAACCTGATGGAGGTCAGTATAGATGGACTAATAGAACAAGTCCCACACACTGCTAGAAGCTGAAATATTTTTTCAGAGCTAGATGTAGAAAAAAATTATATTGAATTTGCAACCTGATGGAGGTTAGTATAGATGGACTAATAGAACAAGCCCCACACACTGCTAGAAGCCTAAATATTTTTTTAGAGCTAGATGCAGAAAAAAAATATATTGAATTTGCAACCTGATGGAGGTCAGTATAGATGGACTAATTGAACAAGTCCCACACACTGCTAGAAGCTGAAATATTTTTTCAGAGCTAGATGCAGAAAAAAAATTATATTGAATTTGCAACCTGATGGAGGTTAGTATAGATGGACTAATAGAACATGTCCCACACACTGCTAGAAGCCTAAATATTTTTTCAGAGCTAGATGCAGAAAAAAATTATATTGAATTTGCAACCTGATGGAGGTCAGTATAGATGGACTAATAGAACAAGTCCCACACACTGCTAGAAGCCTAAATATTTTTTCAGAGCTCAATGCAGGAAAAAATTATATTGAATTTGCAACCTGATGGAGGTTAGTATAGATGGACTAATAGAACGATGCTATGCTCAAAAGGTTTTACTTCACTAGGTGCAGTGAAAAAATTGTATTCTATACACAGGTGGTGTAGCTTGCAACACAGATAGGCTACTCCACTGACTAACACACACTGCAAGAGGACAAAAAGGATTAGCTTTGCTAGATTTAGCCAAATGCTGTGAAAAAAACTTGCACAACACTGGCACAGACCTGCCTTGCAAAAAGTGATAGGAACTGATGTAACCTAGCCCTGAAAAGTACTGCAATTACAATTAGTCTTTACTACCAACCTATCTATTTAAGAGCAGAGACCAGCCTGATAAAAGTCGTAGGAAATGATGTAACCTAGTCCTTAAAAGGACTGCAATCACAACTCTACCCTACTCCCAAGTTATCTGTAGATTTGTGCAAAAATTGGCTTGAAATTAACAAAGTATAGCGCACACAGCAACAGAGGTCCCGTCTAACACGCAGCTGCAGCAGTGAGAAAATGGTGGCGATGGGGAAAATGGCTGGGTCTTATAGGGCAAGGACATGAGACATACACTGCCAATGACACATGCCCTTGCTTGTGTGAAAAAAAGCAGTTCGCTCCGTGTGTGCGCTGCTGATAGGCTGACAGATTGCACCTCCCCATTGTAAATGCGGGAAAGAGAAAAAAAATGGAGATCTTCATTATTTCTGCAGAGATCCATCCCCTGCCCCCCCCCCGCCCCGCTGTACACTCAAACTGTGTATTAACATTCATTTTCAGCATTACTGAGAAAAAATCCAGTTATGATTTTGGTGCACGAACAGTTATCGAACATAACCTCGAAGAGTCTAATTTTTTTCAAATCGTTCGTGTTCGCCGAACGGCTCGAACACCGCCCAAAACAGCTCGAATTTGAGATTGGCGAACAGTTCGAGTCAAACACCGCTCATCTCTACTCCTGGTGGATGAGAAAAAAAGGAAGGTAGGCGCAGCGGTTTCATGCTCCTGTGATTGGTGACGTCTGGGACAATAATCTTCTGTTTCTGTTCAATGAAAAGCGTGGGGAAGTGCAACAATGGGATAACATTAAAAAGAGCCGGCCATCTTGTGAAGTGTGACATGGCGCCCGTGAAGGGTAAAGCACCCTATGTTTTAAACAAGGATAAGGTACCTCATCTTCTTCTTCTTATTTTAAATTCTCCCTGACCAGTCCAACGAGTTAGTTAGGGTCTGCTAGGTGCTGAGACCAATCTAAATGACTAGTCTCTATGGGACGGTGTCAGTGAGGCACGAACTGTGTTCATCTTGTCAACGACTGTTGATAGCGCGGTGCGAAGTTCAGAAAGGCCACAGTCCGTGGTGAACCTCCCAAGTCACCCACATGTCTGGATTGAATTTCCCGCAGAGCATGCTAATCAAATTAATTTGCTATCATCTGTGTTCTTGTAAATGGGAATTGAAAATGGTTGTTTATCTTATATGTTATTCTTGTTAGTTTAATTTGGGTTGCAATACGCCTAGCTGTACAGCTAAGTTTGGTCATTTTGGGATCCTCGAAAGTTTATTGATTGGGAATAGTATTTAGATTGTGAACCACGAGAAAAGATACATATTACGGCTTCCCCTTAGGAACTAGCCCTGTTTAAGTCCGGACACATTTAGGGGAGAGGGGTGGCATTATTGGCCCAAGGGAAGACATCCCCTTACTGGGACCAGGGATATGTGTCTATTCTCCTGGTAAGAAAAATAAAACACAATTCTTTTTGTACGAGTTGTTGGATTCAAAATTTTAGTGTTTATTTTATTCACTTTTCTTCTCCATACAAACAGGGGCGAGTTTTGTTACAATAAATCTTGTTATTGTTTTACCACCATTTTTTTTTCTTTTGAAGCTCATCTGTTCTGTCAGTGGCATCACTGTATCAAAACGGAATCTTACCCCCGCCGTTAGTAGTCAGGGCCTTTTACACCTGCATCAAGTGACCGCAGCCCTTTCTTGCTGGCTCACACAGTGGACCATTGTTTTCTTACTTAATGTAAGTGTATGAGAGCCTCACTTTGAATCCCATAGATTACATTAAGAAAGTGACTTCTGGTCCCCACAGAAATGTTGCGTGAGCCGACTGGTCACAGCTGTGCTCACATGATGTAGAAGAGGACGGCTGCAGCACTGGAAATGACTAAAGACAGCAAATGGTAAGAATTTTAATGTATACACTGAATGTACATTATTGATATATAATGGATGGAGAAGTAAAAAGAAATGCTGTAGCTGTACTTTAACTGTAGCTTAGTTAGTTTTAACGAACTAAAAAGACCCGTCACCAGGTCAAGGTTTTGCTGTTATTTTTTCCTAGAGTATTTAATTTTTTTTTAAGCCATCATGTGATTCCAGTGTTACACCTCAAAGAATCTGTGAGATCTGTATGGTGGACTTATAGATAGATAGATAGATAGATAGATAGATAGATAGATAGATAGATAGATAGATAGATAGATAAATAGATATTGTTGCTCAGGGGAGAAGCAGGAATAAAACAAGAGCTAAAACTGGTGACAGGTTCTCTTTATTATTAAATCACTATCTTTGCATACCTGTGAATAAACCTGTAAATCCTACTGAAGGTACCAATATCATGAAGAACTGGGCTTACATGAATGATGGGTCACAGGAATCCCCAGGTGCTACACTCATTTTCCCAAGTTTATTGAACGTGCTCTGATCATAAATTTCTCATGTGTATGGCCAGCTTAAGCCCCAGAAGGTATGATCCAATATACTTTAAAAATAACAAACATCCTTTTTCACCCAAGGTGGTGATCACACTGAATCTGTATGGGAGTTACAGAAACAGTTGAGCAGGCAAACACCTCTCTAAGTCCTTGTCCTCTTGTGGCAGCTAGTAAACGCCACATCAGATGAGACAAAGTTTAAAGGGCTTGTCCACCACTCGACAAGCCTTATGAATCCACCCTAGTTTGCTTAATGAAATAAGAAAAGAATACTTCCCATTCTGGAGTAGGTGTGGGTTCTACACCTACTGTATCTGACCTTTATGGCATAAGCTACGGGAAAAATGTCTAAAAGTAGAATACCATTTTAAAGTGAAACTTTAGAATCCAAGTAAGTTTTATATAAAAATATCATTGTTTGGTTAATTACAAGTTATTATGATATGACTACTAGTTTGTGAAACTGCCTAATTCCAATCACTTGCTTGCAATGCAGCAATATATTGAAGAATGGTTCATAAAAATATTAGTAGATTAGGAAAATATTTGGGTAATCCTAAAGAGATGTGCCCTCTGTCAGTTTTGTGGTGAACTGCACAGCCAGCCTGCGTCAGTTTTCTGGGAACCTAATAGCTGGGGTCGTTTTTATTGCAGCTTCACATGTCCACTGTAATCGGAATGTTACTGTTATGACACAGTGTGGGGTTTTTAATGTAGAACTGAGTAAACAGATGTGATCAATTATAGGACATGACAAACTTCCGACCTAATTCTGTTTCAGAGAAACTAGGTGATCAATGTCATGAAGGGGCAAATTGGAAAAGAATCAGTATCACCGGATGGAGAATTAACATCTCCCTATAAGAGCTCCTTTTGGAGATTGGACTTTTGAAACTGATTTTGTGAAGATGTATTATATTCCTGAAACCTGTAGGCACAATATTGCTAGATACTACAGCTCTTTTAGCCACAATTCTGTTGCAAAAAAGAGCTATAGTATCCACTCATCTTCTGACTACAGGTTTCAGGAATATAATACATCTTCATAGAAATATCAATTAAAAAAAGCATACACTGTGTAACAGGTGTAAGGTACTACTGTAACAAAAACACAATATCAACACATATAAGGAAGGACCCAAAATCACACACTAAACATACTGGTCTCTGGCATGATGAGCTCTGAGAGGTCGGTGTGTCTGGGGAACTATGTGTATAGGTCATACCCTAGTCATGATGAGCTCTGAGAGGTCAGAGTGTTTGGGGAACTATGTGTATAGGTCATACCCTAGTCATGATCAGCTCTGAGAGGTCGGAGTGTTTGGGGAACTATGTGTATAGGTCATACCCTAGTCATGATCAGCTCTGAGAGGTCGGAGTGTTTGGGGAACTATGTGTATAGATCATACCCTAGTCATAATCAGCTCTGAAAGGTTGATGTGTATGGGGAACTATGGGTGTAGGTCATACCCTTGTCATGATCAGCTGTGAGAGGTCAGTGTGTATGTGGAGCTATGTGTATAGGTCATACCCTAGTCATGATCAGCTCTGAGAGGTCGGTGTTTATGGGTAACTATGTGTATAGGTCATACCCTAGTCATGATTAGCTCTGAGAAGTCAGTGTGTATGGGGAAATATGTGTATAGGTCATACCCTAGTCATGATCAGTTCTGAGATGTCAGTGTGTATGGGGAACTATGTGTATAGGTCATACGTTAGTCATGATCAGCACTGAGAGGTCGGTGTGTCTGGGGAACTATGTGTATAGGTCATACCCTAGTCATGATGAGCTCTGAGAGGTCGGAGTGTTTGGGGAACTACGTGTATAGGTTATACCCTAGTCATGATGAGCTCTGAGAGGTCGGAGTGTTTTGGGAACTATGTGTATAGGTTATACCCTAGTCATGATGAGCTCTGAGAGACCGGTATGTCTGAGGAACTATGTGGATAGGTCATACCCTAGTCATGATCAGCTCTGAGAGGTCAGTGTGTATGAGGAACTATGTATATAGGTCATACCCTAGTCATGATCAGCTCTGAAAGGTTGGTGTGTATGAGGAACTATGTATATAGGTCATACCATGTCATGATCAGCTCTGAAAGGTTGGTGTGTATGGGGAAATATGTGTATAGGTCATACCCTAGTCAAGATCAGCTCTGAGAGGTCAGTGTGTATGGGGAACTATGTGTATAGGTCATATCCTAGTCATGCACAGCTCTGAGAGGTCAGTGTGTATGGGGAACTATGTGTATAGGTCATACCGTTGTCATGATCAGATCTGAGAGGTTGGATTGTTTGGGGAACGACTGTTATGATCTGCAACATGAACTAAGGAAAGATAGGGGAAAGCTGTCCCTACAGTAAGACTAAGCTGAATCCCTACGATGTAGCGGGCTGCCTGTTCCTAGCGAACAGACCCGCCTTAGTCCTCGGCTAGTCTGAAAGAAGACCTATAGCATTAAGGGTCCCTAAAAAGAACTAAGGTCTGGGACAAAAATAGGACACCTCCTAAACAGAGAAGTTGTTGCAGAAAACAAAAAGACAAACTGACAAAAAGTACTAGAGGTCCCCGAAGGACCAAGCGAACTGACAAAGAAAGGCACCAAAGCACCAGGCTAGAGAAACAGTCAAACACTGAAGTCCAGCACAGCCAGAAGGGCGGAGCTGGAATATAAAGGCAGATGGTCACGTGACCGCAAAACAATAGATGGAAAAAACAAACAGGAGGGTTCTAACAACTACGTGTATAGGTTATACCCTAGTCATGATCAGCTCTGAGAGGTCGGAGTGTTTGGGGAACTATGTGTATAGGTCATACCCTAGTTATGATCAGCTCTGAGAGGTCAGTGTGTATGGGGAACTATGTGTATAGATCATACCCTAGTCATAATCAGCTCTGAAAGGTTGGTGTGTATGGGGAACTATGGGTATAGGTCATATCCTTGTCATGATCACCTTTGAGAGGTCGGTGTGTATGGGGAACTATGTGTATAGGTCATACCCTAGTCATGATCAGCTCTGAGAGGTCAGTGTGTATGGGGAAATATGTGTATAGGCCATACCCTAGTCATGATCAGCTCTGAGAGGTCACTGTGTATGGGGAACTATGTGTATGGGTCATACCCTAGTCATGATCAGATCTGGGAGGTCAGTGTGTATGGGGAACTATGTGTATAGGTCATACCTTAGTCATGATCAGCACTGAGAGGTCAGAGTGTTTCGGGAACTACGTGTATAGGTTATACCCTAGTCATGATGAGCTCTGAGAGGTCGGAGTATTTTGGGGAACTATGTGTATAGGTTATACCCTAGCCATGATGAGCTCTAAGAGATCGGTATGTCTGAGGTACTATGTGTATATGTCATACCCTAGACATGATCAGCTGTGAGAGGTCAGTGTGTATGGGGAGCTATGGGTATAGGTCATACCCTTGTCATGATCAGCTCTGAGAGGTCAGTGTGTATGGGGAACTATGTGTATAGGTCATACCCTTGTTATGATCAGCTCTGAGAGGTCGGTGTGTATGGGGAACTATGTGTATAGGTCATATCCTAGTCATGATCAGCTGTGAGAGGTCACTGTGTATAGGGAACTATGTGTATAGGTTATACCCTAGTCATGATCAGCTCTGAGATGTCGATGTGTATGGGGAACTATGTATATAGGTCATACCCTAGTCATGATCAGCTCTGAGAAGTCCGTGTGTATGGGGAACTATGTGTATAGGTCATACCCTAGTCATGATCAGCTCTGAGAGGTCAGTGTGTATGGGGAACTATGTGTATAGGTCATGTCCTAGTCATGCTCAGCTCTGAGAGGTCAGTGTGTATGAGGAAATATGTGTATAGGTCATACCCTAGTCATGATCAGCTCTGAGGGGTCACTATGTATGGGGAACTATGTGTATAGGTCATTCCCTAGTCATGATCAGCTCTGAGAGGTCAGTGTGTATGGGGAACTATGTGTATAGGTCATACTCTACTATCCCTATGAAATGTTCTGTCAGCTCATGTGTGATGAGGACTGGAGGAGGAGATGCTTACTTTAGCATGCACTAGTAGATCACTGCCAGTGATGGGTGGGATGTGTGGGAGTAATGAGAACACTTGTGCACTGCATCCTATAGAAGGCAATAAATGAAGCGTAGTGCCTAGAAGAATGACTATCCCTCCTGTAAGTATACATGGCCTTATATTCCCATCTATGGTCCTTGCGACCCTTAGTCTTCTTGGTTGGCTTGTATCTGATGGAATTATGTACAGGGTAAATAGAAAAGAGCACTCCTGCAAAGAAGGGCATGACAACTTCAGGGTGTGGGAGCTGATAATTGGAGGCTGCTTTGGGATGGGTGTTACTGTTGTGTAGTGCTGTGACTGTACAGGCTCCTCTTCTCCCATGCCTCACACATCTCCTAGAGTAGTTGGTATTGCAGTCTGCGCTAGGGATTGTTCCGGTGCCAGGACTAAAACAGATTAACACGTGATGAAGAGCAGCTTGATAAATGGGACCTGAGAGCACTGGGACCAAAAGGAAAAACACAAAGCAGAGGAGAGGAGCTGGGAGTGAAGGAGGGAGCTGGCTGAGCAGAGGGGAGCAAATCAGCTGCAAGCAAACAGCAGACAAGCACAAAGACAAGTGTCAGTGACACAGGCGACTCTCTTTTTTACAGGGTGGCAGAACATGAATGCCAGTAAGTACCAGGCAATCCCACATAGCAGGGTGTGTGACTTGAGCTGAACAAGATCTCCAGTACAGATACATGAAGTGGATAACGACGCCTTATCTTTTCCCCAGAGCTGTGGGCATCTTTTGCTTTCAGCCAGTGAGGTGTGAGCAGGCAGTGTTTGTGCATACCCGGCTATAACTAAGGTCTGTGCCCGGGGCACTGCTCTGTGGCATTAGCTTCCAGTGCTCCCTCTGGGGGGCAGCAGTTCAGCACCACATTAGTGGACAGCGCAAAAGCACAAGCATAGTGCCTGCAAGTAGATCAGAGCCCTGCTGGAAGGAGAGCTGGATCCTGAACCGAGGGACAGGAGCTTCATACATGGAGAAAGGCTCCAGACACTGACATGTGAACAGGGGTAAGAGCTGCTCTACCATTCATCTAGCCATCTATCACATCCATATCCATGTGCTGCTGTTTGGACTATGGTTTATCTCAGATTGCTGTTGTATGATTATCTTTTAGGAAGCATGTTACAAATTAGAAACTTTTATCCTAGATAGATTTTCATTAAAATTCTATTCAGCTGGATGGAAATAACAAGCAGAATGCCACCAGCAGCAGAAGAGCTGGATGAAAATCAGCCCATTAATATTAGATTAAAAAGATATTCCCTCACATTCCTTTTATCTGGGAATGATTTCACCCCATGTGTTTCTTCTATATGTATATATATATACACATATATACACACATATATATATATATATATATATATATACACACACAGATACACACAAATATAAATATATATGTGCATGTATATACATACACATATTAGTAGATTATAAATATATATATATGCATATATATATATATATATATATATATATATATATATATATATATATACACACACACACACACACACACATATTGGTAAGGATTCTGTTATGTAATCTTATGCGCCTAATATAAATATGTATCATTCTAAACAATCAAAAGAGTACATTTATTTATTTGGGTTTGATATATTTTGTATATCTAGAACCTAAGCCACGATATCAGATATTATTAGGTAGATTTTGGACTTCTTTTTCCAGAAAAAAAACCAACAGTTTGGGTTATCCAAGATATCTTGCATTATTAATATGACACATAATGAAGGAGTCAAGGACAAGACAAGCAGAGAGAACTGCAGACATCACTTGAGTACAATTATTACTGTCATATGTGGATTACAAGGGAAAAGGTAAAGGTTCCTGTTACATTTAAGGCTATAATTTACTATGATATATTTAATACTAATCCCTAATATGCATAGAGCTCAGTGATCAAGTTTGAAGCAATCTTATAACACATTCACAAGAGTTTGGCATGTTTTCCTCCTGACAGATTGGAATATTGTAGATTTAGCTGAAATGTCTCGATTGGGCATCTGTTAGTAACTGGTGAATGGGAGGTTTCAGAAAGGAGTCTTGCTTCTACTGTGAAGTCTGTGGAGTTCATCCTATTCTATTCACACCTCTAGAAGCTGAGAACTGACATTAATGTTTGATCAAGGCTGTGGGGCTGGATTCTAGAAGGGATAGGGGTTTAAGAGGATTTAAGAGCCACATACTTTGAAACTAAAAGACAAGGAGAATTCTCGAATTCACCTTTAGAAATATATAGATATATATACTTTTATGGTTTTTAGGTATTTATGTTTTCACGGGAACCTTTACACTCATTGGATTCTAAGTAATTGCCATAATTTAGAGATATCTATAGAGGTATATAATGACCTGCATTGCTGGGTTTTCTAAACTATGCTCTTTGACATGATATATTATTTGAGGGTTGATCACTATGAAGCCATGCTATTAATACCATCAGTAACACTTGGTTCTGAAATGTTAAAGTTAAACATACAAATTCAGTATATATGTTATGTAAAGTAGAACCTTGCTTTGCCCTGCTGTTATTACATATACAGTAGTATGTGTATTGCTTGACATTGGAAACATTATTAAGTTTTGTATTTGTGTAATAACCACATTTTTGTCCTTTTTTTATTTATTTTTTATTTCTTTTACATACAATTTGTGTTCAATTATTATAAACTGATCTGTTTGGTTAAAATATAATCCATATCCTCTGAGGGTTTAAATGCTTCCTTAGAAAAAATGGCATAAGCCTTTGCTTTACCTTGGTTAACTACTGTTTGGAATATAAATGATAAGCTAATGATAATGTTATAGTGAGCTATGGTATTTTACGCTGCATGACAATAAATGGCATCTGATGAGGCTAAAATCTATCACGATATAGTCAATTCACATAGTTATTCATATAACATAGCTTTCAATTTGTATATATATTTTGTTGGTGTTGATGGTACATAGACTCATACTGTTAATTCACTGTTTTCCTATACTGTCATCCAGCTTAATACATAATAGATTGAATTAATTCCATGCCTTTACCACCTTGTATATATTGCTATGTAATATATATCTGATATAAAATACATTCTTCGCCCCCTTGTAAATCCTGTATACGGTAGCTGTGTTGATCATCTTTAGCAGAGTATGCTTTTGATGTTCCTGTGTGATGAATGTGATAATTAGTTTTTTGCATAACATGTAAATACATGGTGCAGCTGTTGTGATCTAGTTGGACACATATTGACGAAGATGCTCTTCATTATCTACTGTTAAGAGAAATGTTAGTTTTTGGGAAGGGGAGTTGACACAGTGCTTGTCTCATTTAAGATCATTACTTGGTTCTCTATTTTACGATTATTTCAAGTGCAACCTTTGCCATATGTGCCTTAGAGTCTATGTTATCTATATGGTCACTGGAGTATAAATCTACTCCAGAATAAGCTGCCAATAAATTTACACTTCAATGTATATTAGATTTTTTAACATGAATTGCGAGATACTCTGTGTATGTGGTTTTTCCAAACTTGCCTAACCATCACCATACAATAAAACTAGTTGCTATGTGTCCTATATCAATACTGATGTGTAAAATTGCTGAATAGCCCCAATATTGCAATACCAGATATACAAATAGTTATTAGATATCAATTGCTTTCTTTACATATATCAAATTAACAGCAAATGGAAAACCCTTTGTAGTAAATAAAAAGAAAACTGAAGGATAAATTTATAAATAAGTCAGTATTTCATGATTAAAAAATAAGAGTATAAGAGTCTATGGGACTATTCCTTTGCCAAATGCAAAAAGTTGTTTAAAGTGGTAAATTGTTTTATATGGAAATGAAGCTCAACTTAGTTTATGTGATATTAATTTCACATATTGGGTCCTAAAATGTCTTATTTAAAAGATATGTTGAGTGTTTGTGCTACTTCCTATGAAATGTAGGATTTTTAAAATGTTACTATAGTGTAGATTATTAGGAACCTGTATTTATTTGGATGTTCTTTGCTCTAAAAAAGGGTTTATGCAGTTATGTGCCAGTAGACAATAAATTAGACCCATCTACTTACTCGTGATGGTAGGAATAGCTGCAGTAGTATATAGTGGACTCCCCATAACATAGGCTTTCCAGGACATAGGTTGGATAATAAACATGTAGTTACTAAAAACTAACTAGTCATTCAAATTGAAAATTCAATTTGCAAATAAACAGAACCATTACATCAATACTGTCAAATATTTTCTGATACATATTGTATGTGGGAGTGTTATTACCTTTACCTTTTACTTCCCAGAGAGTGTTGCCTGTACTATAAGAGTCCCTTTGCCATCCGGTACCTCCACAAGGAAAAACAGTACCATACCCCCTGCCTGACCTATTAAGTTCTACAACTTTAACTTACTAGAACTGCATGGTAACTACAAAAAGGCAAAATAAACCATTTACTTTTGTGAGTTTTTTCCTAAATCATTATTAAATGATAGTTTTATAATGACTCTCTGGGGCAAGATAATGCATTTGGTTTACAGCCATCGCTATGTAAAATTAGAGACAATACTTTGTGATTTAATACCTTTCTAAGCAACATCTGTTTTTTTTACCTGTTATTCTAGGAGAGTCCACAATATCTTATGGTCAAGATAAAATAATCCATGAGGTTTCCATATCATTCGTAACCATTTATATTTATCCTGTAGCTCCAACACTTTTTATGGTGCTTTCCAAATAGTAAATCCAAAAGACGAATCAGGGAAAGCAAAGTACATATTGAATGACAGACATTGCGGGCAATGTTAACTACTATTTTGTTAGACGAGGAGGCACAAGGTTTGAAGGCCTCTCTCTTTAGTACTCTAATCTAATCATTGCAATAAAAAGTCTCCCTTTATATAGAGGAGTTTGTCGAACCTATGAATATGTTCTTTTTTTTATTCAGGAGCATTTATACTTTGTATAGTATAGTTCCTTCTATCTTACCTATCAGTCATAGCTTTCCTAATTTCTTGATCACTATAATTTTACATATTGTTTTGAAACTGCCAGAAGAAGAAGCAGTAATAGTCCCTGTGGATTTTGCCATGACAATGCCTATGGGAAGAGTGAATAATACACATAGTGGGTGTGAGAGATTATCTTGCTGTTAGAAGAAATACAATAATGAGTATGACATGAATTTTTAATTATCAATATTTTTGTTTACAAATACCAATTTTGCTACTTTGTTTGTTGCGACTTACAAGGAGATTATGATCACACGATGATATAGATTATAAGTCAATAAAATCAAGATGCTAAAGAATGATGTTTTATGGACTTGTGTTATAAAAAAAACTGATAGGTAAATAGATACAACTATTATCGTATCAACCTATACTAATATATATGTATATATGCAAGTTTAGTAGTCATAGTAATACAAACACCTAGAGCTCACACGCAGGAAACAAGGGATTATGTGTCTGCTTAATAATTACTGCACCCTGCATCAGGGGAGCGAGCATTGGATGCTCTATGTATGTTTGTATGTATGTGACAATATATTGCTTTTGAAACCTGAAATCATTGTAACGCAATATCAACAGTCATTTGATCCAACAATTCGACTTCAGTCATATATTATGGCGAGTAAACAATATCTCTTTTATGAGCATATTTTTACTTAAAGAACATATTTGCGAATCAATAAGCAAAACAGATATTCCTATATATAGATCATTTACAGTAATGTAATTGGGCACATCAACAATAAAGGCATTTAACTACAGGTATCATGGATCTTCCCTGACTGATGATCATTTTCAAGATGTATGCTAAAGACATTAGTGATTTATAGGGGACATTTTCTCTATGGATTTCTGGTTTTATAAGTGGCATGTGTTCTCAGTTAACTGGTGCCTTACATACCAATCAGGCATTTAATTGAGCTATTAACATAGCATATAATAATCCATCATAGCCCTTATCACATTTTTTGCCATTATCAGAAACTATTTAGCTTTTTCTATATTAACGTCATTCTTTATAATTCCTATGTCTGCATATGGAAACTGCAAAATAGAAATAATAAGGTCTGGTTATAATATACAATATATGAGTATAATCAATGTTTTTCTTGAAAATATTTTTTTCTATCAATTTTTTTTTAAAATATATGTTTTGTTAGTATTAGAACATTAGAATACTTTATTTTCACAGATGAGTAACAGCTTTGGAAGTATAATAGAACTTGAAATACTTCTAGTAAAAGAGCAATGTAACCAATAACATTAAAAGCAATAGCCTAATATTTAAAGGTCACATTGTACCATGAAAACATGTGGGACCCATGAAGGTGTTTTGTGGTATCTACACCCAAGATATTAGCTGCACATCCTTCTTGTTAGTTGTAAAATGTGGCCTCCATGGATTGGATGCACGTTAATGAGCTATGAGTTCTCTTGACCTTGTTGCTGGTTCACTGGCTGTCCTTCCTTGTACCACTATGATAAGTGCTAAATAGAGTTGATCAAAAAGTTTCAAATTTGAATATGTCAACTTCGCCAAATCTTCCCAAAAAATTTGATTCTCAATACTGCAAAAGCTCTAGTTGCCCTGAGAATAGGTGTAGAACACTAGAAGGTCTCCTAGGATTGTATTGGACCCATTTTGAGCTCTTTAATGCAAACTACTTTATTAAACCTGTGTCAGCAGGTTTTTGCTATGTAGTCTGAAGACAACAGAACATAGAGGCTGAGACACAGAGTTCAATGATGTGTTGTTTATTACCCAGTGTGGTGGTGTTTACTTATAGCGTAGCTTTTATCATCCTTGTGATTAGTATTGCCTGGACTACACTAGTCTGACCATGCCTCCTCCCCTGTGATAAACAGCTCACTGTCTATAGAGTATGTACTCAGAGAGCCTGGTGTGGGCGGGGTTAGCTTTCTCAGCTCTGCTGCATTCTACATCTAAAAGCTCTGATTGTGTCAGAACTGCTGCACACAGTAAACTACATGGTTGGAATCAGGGTCTCTTTTCCTACATTATTCTGCTCTTAGATTATATAGCAAAAACTTGATGACAGACTCCCTTTAATCAAATTGACCCTAACCTATCTGCATAGGAGAACACAGATGGTAACTGGTGGTAAATAACTGAATTCAGGCAGCATGCATGTGTCTAATATTATTATACTACATCAAAGAAGTGTGTTAAAGGAAAGGATTTTTTTAACAGCCACACTTTGTGAGATAACCAGTTGCATTTAAATTTCTGGATTCTGGAAATTTAAAAAAAAAAAAAAATTATATATATATATATATATATATATATATATATATATATATATATATACAGTACAGACCAAAAGTTTGGACACACCTTCTCATTTAAAGATTTTTCTGTATTTTCATGACTTTGAAAATTGTACATTCACACTGAAGGCATCAAAACTATGAATTAACATATGTGGAATTATATACTTAACAAAAAAATGTGAAACAACTGAAAATATGTCTTATATTCTAGGTTCTTCAAAGTAGCCACCTTTTGCTTGGATGACTGCTTTGCACACTCTTGGCATTCTCTTGAAGCTTCAAGAGGTAGTCAACCAGAAATGGTCTTCCAACCATCTTGAAGGAGTTCCCAGAGATGCTTAGCACCTGTTGGCCCTTTTGCCTTCACTCTGCGGTCCAGCTCACCCCAAACCATCTCGATTGGGTTCAGGCCTGGTGACTGTGGAGGCCAGGTCATCTGGCGTAGCACCCCATCACTCTCCTTCTTGGTCAAATAGCCGTTACACAGCCTGGAGGTGTGTTTGGGGTCATTGTCCTGTTGAAAAATAAATGATGGTCCAACTAAACGCAAACCGGATGGAATAGCATGCCGCTGCAAGATGCTGTGATAGCCATGCTGGTTCAGTATGCCTTCAATTTTGAATAAATCCCCAACAGTGTCACCAGCAAAGCACTCCCACACCATCACACCTCCTCCTCCATGCTTCCCGGTGGGAACCAGGCATGTAGAGTCCATCCGTTCACCTTTTCTGCGTCGCACAATGACACGGTGGTTGGAACCAAAGATCTCAAATTTGGACTCATCAGACCAAAGCACAGATTTCCACTGGTCTAATGTCCATTCCTTCTGTTCTTTAACCCAAACAAGTCTCTTCTGCTTGTTGCCTGTCCTTAGCAGTGGTTTCTTATCAGATATTTTACCATGAAGGCCTGCTGCACAAAGTCTCCTCTTAACAGTTGTTGTAGAGATGTGTCTGCTGCTAGAACTCTGTGTGGCAGTGACCTGGTCTCTAATCTGAGCTGCTGTTAACCTGCGATTTCTGAGGCTGGTGACTCAGATAAACTTATCCTCAGAAGCAGCGGTGACTCTTGGTCTTCCTTTCCTGGGGCGGTCCTCATGTGAGCCAGTTTCTTTGTAGCGCTTGATGGTTTTTGCAACTGCACTTGGGGACACTTTCAAAGTTTGCCCAATTTTTCAGACTGACTGACCTTCATTTCTTAAAGTAATGATGGCCACTCGTTTTTCTTTACTTAGCTGCTTTTTTCTTGCCATAATACAAATTCTAACAGTCTATTCAGTAGGACTATCAGCTGTGTATCCACCTGACTTCTGCACAACACAACTGATGGTCCCAACCCCATTTATAAGGCAAGAAATCCCACTTATTAAACCTGACAGGGCACACCTGTGAAGTGAAAACCATTTCCGGTAACTACCTCTTGAAGCTCATCAAGAGAATGCCAAGAGTGTGCAAAGCAGTCATTAAAGCAAAAGGTGGCTACTTTGAAGAACCCAGAATATAAGACATATTTTCAGTTGTTTCACACTTTTTTGTTAAGCATATAATTCCACATGTGTTAATTCATAGTTTTGATGCCTTCAATGTGAATGTACACTTTTCAAAGTCATGAAAATACAGAAAAATCTTTAAATGAGAAGGTGTGTCCAAACTTTTGGTCTGTACTGTATATATATATATATATATATATATATATATATATATATATATATATATATATATGGCTTCCCTACCTGTGACACACAAGCCTAGGTTTCAAGACTAATCTTTAGTAGTGAAATTAGGGGACAGTGTATTAAACTGTCTACCTGGTTTGCAATTGCAGTGTGTGAAGATTGAAAAAATACTGCTATTAAGGTGCTGAGCTGTGATTTTACTGCAATGTATCTCAAATCAATAAATTCACAGTCATGCTAATTATGCAGATACAGTATCTCTATAACACTGGGAATCTTTGGGTTAGTATTCACAGATTAACAATCACTCACATATTCCATGTGCTTCAACACTAATGCAGTAGTACAACACAATCTAATTTGGCCCTTTTTTAGCCCTTATGTGGAATTAGTTGTGCGCACTGACCTCCTATCTTTACATTGTAAAAGCATAAAATGGTGCTGGTGACTGGCTCTCATCTTTTATACTGGCTGCGATAGTCTGCCCTGATTGGCTGCCCTAGACTATGTGATATGATAGCTGATGGGCATTATGGGGAAGCCAGCCTGGCAACGTTAGACTTCTTTAGCCAGCCCAGTGACTCTTCAGCAACGTGTGGCACATTTTTTTGTGGATGATATGTGCAAATCGGAACTGTTCAAGTTTGTGGGAATCTGCAAGTTTCAGGAAATTTGACTCAAAATTGATTCTCTATGGATTGCTTTGATAATTTCTGGTACTAACCACTACACAACAGGATCGCCCCACATGACCTGCCATTTTAAAACATTTTCTGACCTAGTTATCTAGCCATCCCAATTTATCCCTTGTCAAAAAAACACAGATCTTTATGTTTTCCTACTTTTCTCCTTCAATATATCAAGAACAAACAGTCCATTTGCTGCCTAATAAATCCCACCTCTTAACAGATGGAAATTTAACTAGATAATCAATGCGATACATCTGTCATTGGTTATAGACATATAGAATGTTTGTCTATTTTCCTTACTTAATTCAAGGAAGTAGCACCACAATCTCTAGTGGGTGCTAGATCCTTTAAGGGTAACCAGTAAAGATTAACAGATTTATTAGAGTAGATTTGAATTCTACTGGATTATATATAAAATCAGCATTTTTGATAATATGAATTTTTGTAAATTTGCTGGTTGTGGATTCACCAAATTGGTGGCTGGTTGGCCGCCACTTTGCTGAACAACAGATGGCTGGCAAAAGATTAAAAAACTATACTTACCTCACTGCTCACTTGTCTTACCCCTCCGCTGCTTTGTCAGGTTCTTCTTTCCCTTATCACAAGCAAGCCGTATTTCTTGGCCTTTTCACTCCAGAGCATAATAAGGGATATTCAATTCACAGAAAATATCTTTACTGAAAATCAAATTTTCTGGGAAAATTTGCATGATTTGTTGAATTTGAATTTTGGCAGATCCTCGTATCATTAATACCCATCTTATTAATCTCTACAAAAATATCCAAAGCAAAGATGAGGCAGCACATCCAATTGGTGAAAAAGATTAAAGCATACTGTATTCACCTATTCAAACTAAGTTTCTACTCTCCCTATGAAGCCTTTTCACCAATTGTATGTTGCGGCCTCAACTGTTTTTTCATAACATATGTTTTCTGGATATTGTGTGCAAAAGGTTAGGCAGGTGTGAACAAAATGCAGCAAAGTAAGAATGCTTTCAAAAATAGAAATGCTAATAGTTTATTTTTATCAATTAAAAAAATGCAAAGTGAATAAACAGAAGAGAAATCTAACCATAGATCTTCTGTGGATGTGGATTTGCGGAAATTTTTCTTTCTCTTCATGTAATCCCAAAACAGTCTTGATAATATTGAGATATGGCTCCTTTTTCTTCTTTACACTGGAGATATTTTTTAATGACATTGGATGTATGCTTGGGGTCAATATTCTGTTGCTGAATAAATTTGGAGCCAATAAGATGCCTTCCTGGTGGTATTGCATGATGGATAAGTATCTACCTGTATTTCTCAGCATTTAGGACACCATTAGTCATGACCAAATTGCTAACTCCATTCGCTGAAACGCAGCTCAAAGTTTGCAAGGGACCTCCACCATGCTTCACTGCTGCCTGCAAACACAATATTGTACTTCTCTCCAGCCCTCTGCAATATTGTACTGCTCTCCAACTACCTTCTGTTACGGCCAAATATTTCAAAATTTGACCCATCAGGTCAGAGAACCTGCTGACATTTTTAGGTACCCAGTTTTTGTGTTTTCATGCATAGTTGAGTCACTTGGCCTTGTTTCTATATCAAAGGTATGCTTTTTTGGCCACAATTCTCCCATGGAGACCACTTCTGGCAAGAGTTCTCTGAACAATAGATGGATGTAACTTTGTCCCACTAATTGCTTGGTACTTATGGACATATTTTGACTTCCAAGGAAAGTAAGCATAGTATGTCTTTCTCTTTCTGCACTAAGTTTTCATGGCCGACCACTCCATCTATGGTCCACAACAATGCTCTTTTCCTGGTATTCTGCATCTTATTATCTCAAATTTCATTCTGCAACAGCACAATAAACCAAAACATACAGGTAATGTCATTAAGAACTGTCTTTAGATTAAAGAAGAACAAGGTGTCCTGGAAGTGATGATGTGGTCCTCAAAGAGCCCTGATCTGAACATCATTGAGCCTGTCTTGGATTTCATGGAGTGACAGAAGGATTTGCACAAGCCTACATACATATCCACATATCTGTGGTTTTCCAAGATGTTTGAAACACTCTCCCTGCCAAGTTCCTTCAAAACGTATCTGCAAGTGTACCCAGAAGAATTGATGCTTTGATGCTGGTTTGAAGGCAAATATTGATTTGATTCATAATTCTTTGTTATTCATTCACTTTGCTTTGTTAATTGATAAAATAGACTATTAAAACTTCTATTTTTAAAAGCATTCTTACCTATAGGTATATATATATATACCCACGTGGTCAAAATTATTGGTACCCCTCGTTTAATGAAAGAAAAACTCACAATGGTCAGACAAATAACTTGAATCTGACAAAAGTAATAATAAATTAAAAATCTATTAAAATGAGCAAATGAAAATCAGACATTGATTTTCAACCCTACTTCGACAGAATTTTTAAAAAAAATTAAACTCGTGAAATAGGCCTGGAAATAAATAATGGTACCCCTGAAAATAATGTGACGAAAGGGACATGTTAAATCAAGTTGTGTCCACTAATTAGCATCACAGGTGTCTACAATCTTGTAACCAGTCAGTGGGCCTGTATATAGGGCTACAGATACTCACTGTGCTGCTTGGTGACATGGTATGTACCACACTCAGCATGGACCAGAGGAAGCAAAGGAAAGAGTTGTTTCAGGAGATTAGAAAAAAATTATAGACAAGCATGTTAAAGGTAAAGGTTATAAGACCATCTCCAAGCGGCTTGATGTTCCTGTGACTACAGTTGCACATATTATTCAGAAATTTAAGATCCATGGGACTGTAGCAAACCTCCCTGGACGTGGCCGAAGGAGGAAAATTGATGACAAATCAAAGAGACGGATAATACAAAGGGTAACAAAAGAGCCTAGGATAACTTCTAAAGAGATTAAAGGTGAACTTCAAGCTCAAGGAACATCAGTGTCAGATCGCACCATCCGTCGTTGTTTGATCTAAAGTGGACCTCATGGGAGACGACCAAGGAGAACACCATTGTTGAAAAAAAATCATAAAAAAACTAGACTGGAATCTGCCAAACTACATGTTGACAAGTCACAAAGCTTCTGGGAGAATGACCTATGGACAGATGAGACAAAAATGGAAGTTTTTGGCAAGGCACATCAGCTCTATGTTCACAGATGGAAAAATGAAGCATATCAAGAAAAGAACACTGTCCCTACTGTGAAACATGGAGGAGGCTCTGTTATGTTCTGGGGCTGCTTTACTGCATCCGGCACAGGGTGTCTTGAATCTGTGCAGAGTACAATGACATCTCAAGACTATCAAGGGATTCTAGAGAGAGATGTGCTGCCCAGTGTCAGAAAGCTTGGTTTCAGTCGCAGGTCATGGGTCTTGCAACAGGATAATGACCCAAAACACACAGCTAAAAACACCCAAGAATGGCTAAAACATTGGACTATTCTGAAGTGGCCTTCTATGAGCCCTGACCTAAATCCTATTGAGCATCTTTGGAAAGAGCTGAAACATGCCGTCTGGAAAAGGCAACCTTCAAACACGAGACAACTGGAGCAGTTTGCTCATGAGGAGTGGGCCAAAATACCTGTCGAGAGGTGCAGAAGTCTCATTGATAGTTACAGGAATCGTTTGATTGCAGTGATTGCCTCAAAAGGTTGTTCAACAAAATATTAAGTTAAGAGTACCATTATTTCTGTTCAGGCCTATTTCATGAGTTTAATTTTTTTTTTAATTCTGTGGAAGCAGGGTGGAAAAGCAAGGTCTGACTTTCATTTGTTCATTTTCAAAGATTTTTAATTTATTATTACTTTTGTCAGATTCAAGTTATTTCTGTGACCATTGTGGGTTTTTCTTTCATTAATCGACGGGTACCAACAATTTTGACCATGTGTGTAAACCTTTGAACAATGCTGTATGTATCTATCTATAGATAGCTATATATCTACAGTATAATATATATATATATATGTATATATTGATATATACAGTACTTTGCAAAAGTTTAAATATTTGATATATACAGTTTATACCGTAACAACAGAATATAACTACAAGTAAATCAAACTTCTGTGAAATCCAACTGTCCACTTAGGAAGCAACACTGATTGACAATCAATTTCACATGCTGTTGTGCAAATGGAATATACAATAGATGGAAATTATTGGCAATTATCAAGACACACTCAATAAAGGAGTGGTTCTGCAGGTGGGGACCACAGACCACATCTCAGTACCAATGCTTTCTGGCTGATGTTTTGGTCACTTTTGAATGTTGGTTGTGCTTTCACACTCGTGGTAGCATGAGACGGACTCTACAACCCACAGAAGTTTCTCAGGTAGTGCAGCTCATCCAGGATGGCACATCATTGTGAGCTGTGGCAAGAAGGTTTGCTGTGTCTGTCAGCGTAGTGTCCAGAGGCTGGAGGCGCTACCAGGAGACAGGTCAGTACACCAGGAGACGTGGAGGGGGTCGTAGGAGGGCAACAACCCAGCAGCAGGACCGCTACCTCCGCCTTTGTGCAAGGAGGAACAGGAGGAGCACTGCCAGAGTCCTGCAAAATGACCTCCAGCAGGCCACAAATGTGCATGTATCTGCACAAACGGTTAGAAACAGACTCCATGAGGGTGGTATGAGGGCCCGACATCCACAGATGGGGGTTGTGCTCACAGCCCAACACCGTGCAGGATGCTTGGCATTTGCCACAGAACACCAGGATCGGCAAAGTCGCCACTGTGCTCTTCACAGATGAAAGCAGGTTCACACTGAGCACATGTGACAGATGTGACAGAGTCTGGAGACGTCGTGGAGAGCGATCTGCTGCCTGCAACATCCTTCAGCATGACTGGTTTGGCAGTGGGTCAGTAATGGTGTGGGGTGGCATTTCTTTGGAGGGCCACACAGCCCTCCATGTGCTCGCCAGAGGTAGCCTGACTGCCATTAGGTACCGAGATGAGATCCTCAGACCCCTTGTCAGACCATATGCTGATGCAGTTGGCCCTGGGTTCCTCCTAATGCAGTACAATGCCAGATCTCATGTGGCTGAAGTGTGTCCGCAGTTCCTGCAAGATGAAGGCATTGAAGCTATGGACTGGCCCGCTCGTTCCCCATACCTGAATCCGATTGAGCACATCTGGGACATCATGTCTCGCTCCATCCACCAACGTCACGTTGCACCACAGACTGTCCAGTAGTTGGCGGATGCTTTAGTCCAGATCTGGGAGGAGATCCCACAGGAGACCATCCGCAACCTCATCAGGAGCTTGCCCGGGAGTTGTAGGGAGGTCATACAGGCACGTGGAGGCCATACACAATACTGAGCCTCATTTTGACTTGTTTTAAGGACATTACATCAAAGTTGGATCAGCCTGTGGTGTGTTTTTCCACTTTAATTTTGGGGGTGACTCCAAATCCAGGCCTCCATTGGTTAATAAATTTGATTTCCATTGATGATTTTTGTGTGATTTTGTTGTCAGCACATTCAACTTTGTACAGAACGAAGTATTCAATGATAATATTTTATTCATTCAGATCTAGGATGTGTTATTTGAGTGTTCCCTTTATTTTTTTGAGCAGTGTATATATATATATATATATATATATATATATATATATATATATATATATACACAGTTGTGCTTAAAAGTTTACAAGTTTACATACCCCGGCAGAATTTTTGCTTTCTTGGCCTTGTTTCAGAGAATATGAATGATAACAAAAAAACTTTTTCTCCACTCATGGTTATTGATTGGGTGAAGCCATTTATTCTCAACCTACTGTGTTTTCTCTTTTTAAATCTTAATGTCATCCAAAAACATCCAAATGACCCTGATTAAAAGTTCACATACCCTGGTGATTTTGGCCTGATAGCATGCACAGAATTTGACACAAATGGGTTTGAATGGCTACTAAAGGTAACATCCTCACCTGTGACCTGTTTTCTTGTAATCAGTGTGTGCATAAAAGCTGAGTGAGTTTCTGGGATCCAGACAGACTCTTGCATCTTTAATCCAGCCACTGACGTTTCTAGATTGTAAGTCATAGGGAAAGCAAAAGAATTGTCGACGGATCTACGGGAAAAGGTAGTTGAACTATATAACACAGGAAAGGGATACAAAAAGATATCCAAGGAATTGATAATGCCAGTCAGCAGCAATCAAGCTGTGATTAACAATAGGAAAATCAGGGGCTCTGTAAAAACCAAACAACGGTCAAGTAGACCATCAAAAATTTCGGACACAACTGTCAGGAAAATTGTTTGGGATGCAAAGAAAAAACCCCAAATAACATCAGCTGAAATTCAGAACTCTCTGAAAACTATCAGTGTGGCTGTTTCGAGATGCAAAATAAGGAGGCACTTGAAGAAAAATGGGCTGCATGGTCGAGTCGCCAGAAGAAAGTCATTACTGCGCAAATGCCACAAAGTATCTTGCCTACAATACGCCAAACAGCACAGAGACAAGCCTCAAAACTTCTGGAACAAGGTAATTTGGAGTGATGAGACCAAAATTGAACTTTTTTCCACAACCATAAACGTTACATTTGGAGAGAGGTCAACAAGGCCTATGATAAAAGGAACACCATTCCTACAGTAAAGCATGGAGGTGGATCACTGATGTTTTTGGGATGTGTGAGCTACAAAGTCACAGGAAACTTGATAAAAGTTGAAGGAAAGATGAATGCAGCACATTATCATCAATTACTGGAGGCAAATTTGCACACATCAGCCCGGAAGCTGCGCATTGCACGTACTTGGACGTTCGAACATGACAACGATCCAAAACACAAGGCCAATTCGACCTGTCATTGGCTACAGCAGAATAAATTAAAGGTTCTGGAGTGGCCATCTCAGTCTCCTGACCTCAATGTCATTGAGACACTCTGGGGAGATCTCAAGCGCGCAGTTCATGCTAGACAGCCCAGGAATTTACAAGAACTGGAGGCTTTTTGCCAAGAAGAATGGGCAGCTTTACCATCTGAGAAAATAAAGAACCTCATCCACAACTACCACAAAAGACTTCAAGCTGTCATTGATGTTAAAGGGGGCAATACATGGTATTAAGAACTGGGGTATGTGAACTTTTGATTAGGGTCATTTGGATGTTTTTAGTTGTCATTAAGATTTAACAAGAGAAAACACAGTAGTTTGACAATAAATGGCTTCACCCAAACAATAACCATGAGTGGAGAAAAAGTTTTTCTGTTATCATTCATATTTCCTGAAACAAGGCCAAGAAAGCAAAAATTCTTCCGGGGTATGTAAACTTTTGAGCACAACTGTAATAGAAATTGGAAAAGCACATCACAAAAAGGTATAATATGGGTGCAAGGCCTCCCATACAAAACATCCGATTTTTGTAAAAATGTATATAAAAATAGAAAAAGTAGGCAGCACTCCAATATTTACCAAAAGCAAGAGGACTTTATTTAGCCTAAATGGCGTGGCGACGTTTCAGTTCAAGTGAACCTTTCACAAGCTTGTATTTGCTCTTCACCTTCATACATTTTCTCTTTCAATTACTTACTATCATTGTCTAAAACAACACTTGGCAGGCAGTCAGACTACTGTTAACAATTTGAGAAAAAAATATACTTTATATGCATTAGTTGCTAATATATAAATATAAATATATATATATATATATATATATATATATATAGTAAGGCAGCGCTCGTCATCATACTGGGGGTAACTGGCTTCGCTGCGTCAATCAATGCACACATGCAATGTCTTTACGTTTTTCACACAGTGTTGCAGTTTATTATGGCACTTCATAAACCGCTGTTCACACACAGTTCATCTTAGTCCGCCACCGGCAGGTTTACACACATAAACAATTCATGAGCCAAGTGGCACACCGGCCCACTTGCTCCAGGGTACAGCTTACGGCAAGGTAATAAAGTAGCAATGTTCATATCACAATGTCCATATAGCACCGGGTATTACCTTTGCCGGGTATAGCTGTCTCAGTCCGTTACTCTGCCACCACTGTGGCTCTGCGGCTTCCCAGGTAGGGGTCTCCAGCCGTCGTTCCCTCAAAGGCCACTGACATCCACACAGGATCCAGGCTCTGCCTTCCAGGACTCTTACTCAAGCCGGCTCTCCCTCAAAGGCCACTGACATCCGCACAGGATCCAGGCTCGACCTTTCAGGTACCAGGCTTCACTTCAAAGCCGCTGCCTTCCAAGGCCACTAGCATCCGCACAGGATCTAGTCTTTGCCTTCAGGCTGCCAGGCTTCACGGTATCACGGTATCCCACACACATGGGGATCAGGCCTCACGCCTCTCACACCGAACACACCTGTTTCAAATTAAGCAGGTTTATATATGCTGTGCACAGACAGCCACATACCGACAGGACCTTGCTGATGTCACAGTCATGTGATCAGTCAGCTGTGTGTATAGGTCCTGTGTGCTGTCCCAGTCATGTATACAGAGCTTTACTGTGCATGCAGGACCTGGGTGATGTCACAGTCATGTGACCAGTCAGATAAAGGGGAAGGTACATGGTCCGGTAAGCACATCCTGGACCATTTACAGTAATGCTAGCAACCTGCTGCATTACAATATATATGTATATATATATACAGTACAGACCAAAAGTTTGGACACAACTTCTCATTTAAAGATTTTTCTGTTTTTTCATGACTATGAAAATTGTACATTCACACTGAAGGCATCAAAACTATGAATTAACACATGTGGAATTATATACTTAACAAAAAAGTGTGAAACAGCTGAAAATATGTCTTATATTCTTGGTTCTTCAAAGTAGCCACCTTTTGCTTTGATGACGGCTATGCACACTCTTGGCATTCTCTTGATGAGCTTCAAGAGGTAGTCACTGGAAATGGTTTTCACTTCACAGTTGTGCCCTGTCAGGTTTAATAAGTGGGATTTCTTGCCTTATATATGGGGTTGGGACCATCAGTTGTGTTGTGCAAAAGTCTGGTGGATACACAGCTGATAGTCCTACTGAATAGACTGTTAGAATTTGTATTATGGCAAGAAAAAATCAGCTAAGTAAAGAAAAACGAGTGGCCATCGTTACTTTAAGAAATGAAGGTCAGTCAGTGCGAAAAATTGGGAAAATTTTGAAAGTGTCCCCAAGTGCAGTTGCAAAAACGATCTAGCGCTACAAAGAAACTGACTCACATGAGGACTGCCCCAGGAAAGGAAGACCAAGAGTCACCTCTGCTTCTGAGGATAAGTTTATCCAAGTCACCAGCCTCAGAAATCGCAGGCTAACAGCAGCTCAGATTAGTGACCAGGTCAGTGCCACACAGAGTTCTAGCAGCAGACACATCTCTTCAACAACTGTTAAGAGGAGACTTTATGCAGCAGGCCTTCATGGTAAAATAGCTGCAAGGAAACCACTGCTAAGGACAGGCAACAAGCAGAAGAGACTTGTTTGGGCTAAAGAACACAAGGAATGGACATTAGACCAGTGGAAATCTGTGCTTTGGTCTGATGAGTCCAAATTTGAGATCTTTGGTTCCAACCACCGTGTCTTTGTGCGACGCAGAAAAGGTGAACGGATGGACTCTACATGCCTGGTTCCCACCGTGAAGCATGGAGGAGGAGGTGTGATGGTGTGGGGGTTCTTTGCTGGTGACACTGTTGGGGATTTGTTCAAAATTGAAGGCATACTGAACCAGCATGGTTACCACAGCATCTTGCAGCGGCATGCTATTCCATCCGTTTTGCGTTTAGTTGGACCATCATTTATTTTTCAACAGGACAATGACCCCAAACACACCTCCAGGTTGTGTAAGGGCTATTTGGTTTTTACTTGAACATAGACATGATCGCTAAAGAAATTACTCTATAGCCTGTAAAATGGCTGAAGACTTCTGCAACAGTATGTCTCAACTTACAGTAGGAATTAGTAGGAATTACAGGTTTATTGACAAAACTGCTTTTCTTATTGAAAAAAGATAAATATTCAAGAACTCTATATAAGTGTTATATTTTGAGTCAAGGTGCTTTATAAGCATTCTGTCAGACTGTGGTCTACACTGAAATGAATGGAAGTGTTTCTATTATGAGTATCCAGTATACATGTGACTTGTGAATTTCTTGTTCAGCATAAAAGTGTATTCAAGTGAGTGTATTAATCCAAGTAGCAAAGAAGACAAATGAGGAGTAGCATCATAGGCTAAATTATTTAAAGGAGGAGAGTGATAAGAAAGCAGACAACTATTTGTGTACTGTATACTTGTGTTCAGGTGTGGTGATTGAGATACCAAGCATAGCTCTCCATATGCTCCAAAATGCCTAAAGTTGCAACTTAATTTAGAAAATAAGTTACATTTCATGCAGACTTCCAAAAATAAAATGTTAGAAAGGTTGTCTGATCACTAAGGGTTCGAGACCTGGCAAATGCACCAATGAGCTGTTCCCCGTGCCAGCAGTGTCCGGAACTGCTCAGTTACAGACTTTTGCAGCACAACTCCGTCAACTCTATAGGGTCCACGGTCGGGTACTGTAGATCTGTCACCTATTCAAATCAGGGGGTGGATCTGCAGTACCCGGCCATGGCCACTATTCTATCAATTGAACTTCGCTGTGCAGCTCTGTAATTGAGCAATTTCCGCTGCTGTTGACTCTAATAACAGCTGATCGGCAGGGGCACCAAATGTTGCACCCCCACAGAGCAGAAATAGATGAGCTTTCCTAGGACAACCTAGTAGTGGACAACCTCTTTAAGATTCAATTTGAGTTAGAACATGCTGGCACTAGAGTGTCTTAATACAAAATGATACACAAAAGATATTGTAATCATTAATAAAAAAAATATATTGCAATTCATGTTACATGCCACAACAAATTTATTTTCGGTCTAAACACACGTTCCACTATAACCACTATATTCCACTATAACAGCAGAAATAATAAATCATAATAAACCATAAAGACTGTGATCACAGAACAATAATTCCCTCCTTGTAAATATACTCACATTGCAGTTCACCCACACACCAACATTTAAACAGAGTTAGATAAGCAAACTAGGGTCATATAGAAGATTGTCCCCATTTGGCATTAATTTAGTTCCTACAGTGCCAAATATTAGAGTTTGTAGAGTCCAGCTACATGATACCCACACAGTAGCCACATTATCCTGTCCACATGTGAGAGGGTGGAAGAGAGGTAAGGAAGATGCAGGAACAAAATGAAGATAAGGCAGAGAGACACATACAGACTGTGCTGTTACTTTCTGCTAAGTGTTTTATGTCCCTTCAGTGCTGTATTTCTGGATTCACATTTTTACTGCTCAATACTCCTATTTGATGTCTTCCATGTTGCTGCTGAATATACACTACATGGAGATAGAAGAGCAGGAATTTCTCATGTCTCGTTTTGTGTTGTATGGGAGACTTCATCGCAGCTATTCTCCACACACTAGCTCAGAGACAATTTTATATTAGAGATAGAGTGGAAAATGGTGAGAAATACAGTTTGTAGGTCATATACAGTAATGGATGGATTTTTAATATTACAAAGCCCAAAATATTAATATAAATAGATCGGATAGTATTTAGAGTAAAAGTAAATTATATCTAATGCATAATGCATATATCTATTTTAAAATAAGAGAGAGTTAAAAAGTGATCAGCTGCCTTGGCTGTAGTAAAGGTCTCATCCCAAAATTGTACCCATAGTTTGAGTTGACAGGTATATACAAGGAATATGTACTTATTTCATGAGCGTCAATTGCAGAAAAAATAAATAAATTGAAACAAATTTAATCAATAACCATAACTCATATTAAAAGGCATTTGTCAGTAGGATCAACCCTTCTAAACTGTCTATATGGGCATGTAGGTCATGTGAAGTTGAATAAGGTGATACCTTGATATGTGAAATCTGATATCTTATTCTAGAGCAGGGGTGGGGAATTAATTTTCCAGAGGGGCCACATGAGAGACTGTGACTGTTTTGGAGGGCCGAACCAGTAGGCTGAAATTAATTCTGCTCAATATTAATATTAACATATTAATTATTATTACTTTATATTAATATTAATTGTATCACTTAATATTGAGCAGAATTAAGTATGCAGACATCACCCTATATACCGTAAGAGCCTCCACACAGCCTCCCCATGTCCAGCAGGAGACCCCCATAGCCTCCCCATGTCCAGCAGTAGACCCCCATAGCCTCCCCGTATCCAGCAGGAGACCCCCATAGCCTCCCCATGTCCAGCAGGAGACCCCTATAGCCTCTCTGTGTGCAGCAGGAGACCCCTATAGCCTCCCCATGTGCAGCAGGAGCCCCCCATAACCTCCACATGTCCAGCAGGAGACCCCCATAGCCTCCCCATGTCCTGCAACAGACCCCCATAGCCTCCCCATGTCCAGTAACAGACCCTCATAGCCTCCCCATGTCCTGCAACTGACCCCCATAGCCTCCCCATGTCCAGCAGGGGACCCCCATAGCCTCCCCATGTCCTGCAACTGACCCCCATAGCCTCCCCATGTCCAGGAACTGACCCCCATAGCCTCCCCATGTACTGCAACTGACCCCCAAAGCCTCCCCATGTCCTGCAACTAGCCCCAACAGCCTCCCCATGTCCTGCAACTGACCCCCATAGCCTCCCCATGTCCAGGAACTGACCCCCATAGCCTCCCCATGTACTGCAACTGACCCCATAACCTCCCCATGTCCAGCAACTGACCCCATAACCTCCACATGTCCTGCAACTTACCCCCATAGCCTCCCCATGTCCAGCAGGGGACCCCCATAGCCTCCCCATGTCCTGCAACTCACCCCCATAGCCTCCCCATGTCCAGCAGGGGACCTCCATAGCCTTCCCATGTCCTGCAACTGACCCCCATAGCCTCCCCATGTCCAGGAACTGACCCCCATAGCCTCCCCATGTACTGCAACTGACCCCCAAAGCCTCCCCATGTCCTGCAACTAGCCCCAACAGCCTCCCCATGTTCTGCAACTGACCCCCATAGCCTCCCCATGTCCAGGAACTGACTCCCATAGCCTCCCCATGTACTGCAACTGACCCCCAAAGCCTCCCCATGTCCTGCAGCAGACCCCTATAGCCTCCCCGTGTCCTGCAACAGACCCCCATAGCCTCCCCATGTCCAGCAACTGACCCCCATAGCCTCCTCATGTCCTGCAACTGACCCCAATAGCCTCCCCATGTCCTGCAACAGAACCCCATAGCCTGCCCATGTCCTGCAACTCACCCCCAAAGCCTTCCATGTCCTGAAACTGACCCCCAAAGCCTCCCCATGTCGAGCAACTGACCCCCATATCCTCCTCATATCCTGTAACTGACACCAATAGCCTCCCCATGTCCTGCAACTGACCCCCAAAGCCTCCCCATGTCCTGCAGCAGACCCCTATAGCCTCCCCGTGTCCTGCAACAGACCCCCATAGCCTCCCCATGTCCAGCAACTGACCCCCATAGCCTCCTCATGTCCTGCAACTGACCCCAATAGCCTCCCCATGTCCTGCAACAGAACCCCATAGCCTCCCCATGTCCTGCAACTCACCCCCATAGCCTCCCCATGTCCAGCAGGGGACCCCCATAGCCTCCCCATGTCCTGCAACGGACCACCAAAGCCTTCCATGTCCTGAAACTGACCCCCATAGCCTCCCCATGTCCAGCAACTGACCCTCATATCCTCCTCATATCCTGTAACTGACACCAATAGCCTCCCCATGTCCTGCAACAGAACCCCATAGCCTCCCCATGTCCTGCATCTGACCCCCATAGCCTCCCCATGTCCTGCAACTGACCCCCATAGCCTCCCCATGTCCAGGAACTGACCCCCATAGCCTCCCCATGTACTGCAACTGACCCCCAAAGCCTCCCCATGTCCTGCAGCAGACCCCTATAGCCTCCCCGTGTCCTGCAACAGACCCCCATAGCCTCCCCATGTCCAGCAACTGACCCCCATAGCCTCCTCATGTCCTGCAACTGACCCCAATAGCCTCCCCATGTCCTGCAACAGAACCCCATAGCCTCCCCATGTCCTGCAACTCACCCCCAAAGCCTTCCATGTCCTGAAACTGACCCCCATAGCCTCCCCATGTCGAGCAACTGACCCCCATATCCTCATATCCTGTAACTGACACCAATAGCCTCCACATGTCCTGCAACTGACCCCCAAAGCCTCCCCATGTCCTGCAGCAGACCCCTATAGCCTCCCCGTGTCCTGCAACAGACCCCCATAGCCTCCCCATGTCCAGCAACTGACCCCCATAGCCTCCTCATGTGCTGCAACTGACCCCAATAGCCTCCCCATGTCCTGCAACAGAACCCCATAGCCTCCCCATGTCCTGCAACTCACCCCCATAGCATCCCCATGTCCAGCAGGGGACCCCCATAGCCTCCCCATGTCCTGCAACAGACCCCCAAAGCCTTCTATGTCCTGAAACTGACCCCCATAGCCTCCCCATGTCCAGCAACTGACCCCCATATCCTCCTCATATCCTGTAACTGACACCAATAGCCTCCCCGTGTCCTGCAACAGAACCCCATAGCCTCCCGATGTCCTGCATCTGACCCCCATAGCCTCCCCATGTCCTGCAACTGACCCCCCATAGCCTCCCCATGTTCTGCAACTGACCCCATAGCCTCCCCATGTCAAGGATCTGACCCCCATAGCCAACCCATGTACTGCAGCTGCCCCCTATAGCCTCCCCATGTCCAGCAACTGACCCCATAACCTCCACATGTCCTGCAACTTACCCCAAAGCCTCCCATGTCCTGCAACAGACCCCCATCGCCTACCATGTCCAGTAACTGACCCCATAGCCTCCTCATGTCCTGCAACTGACCCCAATAGCTTCCCCATGTCCTGCAACAGAATCCCATAGCCCCCCATGTCCTGCAACTGACCCCCATAGCCTCCCCATGTCCTGCAACTGACCCCCATAGCCTCCCCATGGCCTGCAACTGACCCACATAGCCTCCCCATGTCTTGCAACTGACCCCCATAGCCTCCCCATGTCCAGGAACTGACCACCATAGCCTTCCCATGTCCTGCAACTGACCCCCATAGCCTCCCCATGTCCTGCAACTGACCCCATAGCCTCCCCATGTCCTGCAACTTACCCCCAAAGCCTCCCATGTCCTGCAACAGACCCCCATAGCCTACCCATGTCCGGAAACTGACTTCCATAGCCTCCCCATGTCCAGCAACTGACCCCCATAGCCTCCTCATGTCCTGCAACTGACCCCAATAGCCTCCCCATGTGCTGCAACTGACTCCCATAGCCTCCTCATGTCCTACAACTGACCTCCATAGCCTCCCCATGTCCAGGAACTGACCCCCATAGCCTCCTCATGTCCTGCAACTGACCCCAATAGCCTCCCCATGTGCTGCAACTGACCCCCATAGCCTCCTCATGTCCTACAACTGACCCCCAAAGCCTCCCCATGTCCAGGAACTGACCCCCATAGCCTCCTCATGTCCTGCAACTGACCCCCATAGCCTCTCCATGTCCAGCAACTGACCCCATAGCCTCCCCATGTCCAGCAACTGACCCCCATAGCCATGAAAAAAAAAACACCTCACTCCCGTTCCTGTTGCCATTGCCCCGGCACTGTGACTTTTCTCCTGTCTCCGGTGCACAGCTCAGCTGAGCTGATGCGATGACATGAAGTCATTGCGTCAGCTGTCTCACTCGCTGATTGGTGGAAGAAGAAGCCGGGGATGCCATCTTCCACCAATGCAATCACCGCTGTCTGCATCCTGAGAATGCTCATAGCGGTGACAGTGGGCGGCAGTGACGGACAGGAGGGGGAGGTTAAGGTGCGGCCAATGGGCCACTGTTTTCAGCCCACGGCTGTCTCGGTCAGCGGGCCGGACAGGGACAGTCACAGGGCTGGATGTGGCCCACGAGCCGCACTTTGCTCCGGCCTGTTGTAGAGAAATCTAGATTTTTCTTAATATGTAAATGACCTTTTTAAGATCCATGGGCCGGACATAGATCTCCCTGAGAATCTGCGTCTAGAGCTTATTTTAAATGAGAGGGGAGTTTACCAGTGGGAGACATGTAGATCAGGAAAGCAGACAACCAGTCATTACATGTCTCACACTAGCAATGCCCTCTTTCATTTAAAATAAATGGAATAAGACATCGGATTATAGACATCAGGGTATCATTTTATTCAACCTTCACGCCCTTATAGAAGGCTTGAGAGGGTTGATCCTACTGACAGATGCCCTTTAATAGGATGAAGCATGAGAATAACTGAAGCCATAGTATCCATATAATGGATGGAACTTGTGTTATACCGTACCTCATGTACACACACACATAGCAGCATATTCTGAAAAGTAACTGGAAATTATAGGTACCTTTTAACAATCTGGTTTTAATAAACCTCTTGTTCCCAACTCTCTGTGAAATGCTCAGTTCCACTTCTCTTCAGTCATTGCTGATTTTTTAAAAGATAATTTGACTTGGAAAGAACAAAAAAAAACACAAAAAATCCAAGTGTCGACTTTCCAGTCATATTTAAACCCGTGTAATACTGCTAGTTATCTACAATAACGTCACGGTATTGCCAGTCACAGTTAGCGGCTCTATAACATTACTGCCATGTGTGTACAAAGACGTGGCAGAATAGCTTTCAACTATGGACTGAGACTCTGACTAAGCTCTGTAGACTGTGTGCGTCAATACTAGTGAAAATATATTTGCCATGCATCAATAAATAGACTATTCTGGACATGTAGAAAAAGAAGATATATTATTGAAAAAAATAAATGAATATGTAATTATGGGAGTAGAAGAAAAAATAAAGGACCCAAATGTATTTCTATGGTCAGTAAGCAGGTCTGAGTACAGATGTAATGAGTATGACATTATTACACAGAGGCTTAATCTAAGAAGTAAAAGACCAATTTTTAACTATAATTACAATAATGTATGGTATTGGAGTAATGGTTGCATTGCAAATAATAATAGAAGGAAACAGCACAAAAATCTCAGTCTGGAGTATATAATATTCCAGGAATAGAGAAGATATGTCAGAGGAATTAAGTAAAAGTCTGTGTTATTCAAGAGAACAGGAGAGATTTCATGGAAACTGCAGTATTGTTGGTTGTGTTTTCTAGTGAGGTTTTTCAAAGAGATACAAGTGGGGGCCTTGCATTGATTTACAAAGAACCAAGGAGTAGTAAAAGATAAAGTAGAATACATTTCAGTAAAAAGTAAAAAACCTAAGAATACTAAAGAGAAAGGAAATATTTATAGAAAAGAAATCAAGGAGAATGAGTTATTAGTATTGACTCTTTGACTTGTCAATGATGAGCTTTGTGAGATTGACTTAGTGAAAGTTAAATCATAACAACCAATGAATATGACTTACCCAATGACTTATAAGAATGGAAAGAGAAGAAGACATATTTGAAGACAGATTGAACCACTCGGTTTTGAGAATTTGAATAAACAGGGTGTTCTTTAATGTGAACCTGACAGTTGATACATGATGCTGCCCAAACCGTGGTCTGATTTCAGACGTATGTATGTTTGACTCTCAGATGCTGCCGAGTTTCAGGGAAAAACATACTGTAAAAGTCATTGAGGACCAAGCAGCGTTGAAGACTAATTGGACAGGAGGGTCCCCAGTGGCTTCTTCCCTCACGCTGGCCCAGATTGACAGGTCTCTGCTTATACGCTCTGTAAGGTTTACTTTAAAGAAAAGTGATAATTATAATTAATGCTCTAAAAAGAGAAGAGGGACATTTTGTAAAATAGAAGAACTAACAAAATGTATTAGCAACTCAACAACTGTGATCAGTGACTACAGTCTTGTGCATTGTTGAATGTTTTTTTGAAAGCTTCTTTTTATTACAGTGGCTTTCAAAATGATTCACGATCATTGGTATTTTTCATGTTTTACTACCTCACAACCTGTAATTTCTCTGTTTTTTGAGGGTTTGCATCAGTTCATGTAAAGAACATTCCTACAACTGTGAGCATTTGGTTTTCTTTTTATTGTGAATCAAACAACAAATAAGGCAAAATAACTCAAAACTTCAGTGTGCCTAATTATTCACCCCCTTTAAAGTCAGTACCTTGTAGAGCCTTCTTTTATGGCCATTACAGCTGCAAGTCGCTTTGCATAAGTCTTTATGAGCTTTCCATATCTTGCCACTGGGATTTTTGCCCATTCCTCAAGGCTGAAGTGTTCCAGCTCCTTCAAGTGAGATGGTTTCGTCTGGTGAACAGCAATCTTCAAGTCTGACCACAGATACTCAATTGGATTAAGTTCTGGACTTTTACTAGGCAACACCAAACCATTTACACATTTCCCTTTAAACCACTCGAGTGTTGCTTTAGCAGTATGCTTTGGGTCATTGTCTTGATGGAAGGTGAACCTCCGTTCCAGTCTCAAATCACTGACAGACTGAAACAGGTTTTACTCAAGAATATCCCTGTATTTTTCACCATCCTCCCCATCAACTCTGACCTTTTTCCCTGCCCATGCTGCCAGAAAACATCCCTACAGCATCATGCTTCCACCACCATATTTCACTGTGGGGATTGTGTTTTTGGGGCTATGATCTGTGTTGGTTTGGCGCCAGACATAGCGTTTACCTTGGTGGCCAAAAGATTCAATTTTGGTCTTATCTGACCACAGCACCTTCCTCCATACATTTGGGGAGTCTCCCTCGTGTCTATTGCCAAACTCAAAACAAGCCTTACAATTTTTGTGTGTAAGTTAAGGCTTTTTTCTGCCCACCCTTCCATAAAGGCCACCTCTATGGAGTGTATGGCATATTGTGTTCATATGGACAGATACTCTAGTCTCTGCTTGAAAACTCTGTTAGTGTCAGGGTTACCTTAGGCCTCTGTGCTGCCTCTCTGATTAATGCCCTCCTTGCATGGGCTTAGAGTTTTGGTGGACGTCCCTCTCTTGGCAGGTTTGTTGTGGTACCATTTTCTTTCCATTTGATGATAATGGATTTGATGGTGCTCTGGGGGATCATCAGAGATTGGGATATTTTTTTAAAACACAACCCTGACTTGTTCTTCTGAACAACTTTGTCCCTGACTTGTTTGGAGATCTCCCTGGTCTTCATGGTGATGTTTGGTAAGTGGTGCCTCTTGCTTAATGGCTTGCAGCTTCTCTGGCCTTTCAGAAAAGTGTGAATATACTGACAGACCATGTGACACATGTTGCACACAGGTGGACCTCCTTTCACTAAGCATGTGACTCATGAAGGTAATTGCTAGCAACAGAAATTTTTAGGGGCTTCATAGCAAAAGGAGTGAAATACATATGCACATGACAATTTTTAGTTATTTGATTCCATAAATTAAATTTATGCCCATATTTTTATCACTTTACTTCACCAACTTAGACTATTTAGTGCTCTTGCATCACACACAAGTCGATTACAAAATTATTTAAACATAGGTTGTAATTAGTGATGAGCGAGTATGTTCGGTTAACCCTATGGCGAGTATGCTCGGGCGAGTACCGAGTATCTTCAGTGTGCTCGGTGATATGTTTAAATCACTCTCGTGTACATGATTTGTGACTGTTTGACAGCTTTAATACATGTGAGGAATGCTTGCACGCGGGAGTGATTCAAACATACTGAGCACGCTGACGATACTCGGTACTCGCCCGAGCATACTCGCCGAAAGGGTTAACCGAACATACTCGCTCATCACTAGTTGCAATGTAACAAAATCGGTAAAAATCCATAGGGGGTGAATACTTTCGCAAGCCACTGTACATATTCTGATGACTGCTGTTCCTCCCCAACGTTTGCACAATAGCTCTAGTTATTCTGATTAGTTTCCAGATATAAGGACAAGCTCACCAGGAATTCAGGGCATGCAAGGACTGAATGTTTATAAAATGCAATCAAATATCCTACCATTTTTGTCTATATCCTCCTATATAAATGTATGTGCCTCCATATTTGCAGTCTACACATAAACATTGTGTTGTCTGATTCTTCAGTCATATTTCCTTTAATCTATCCCTTGTATTATACTACAAAATATACAGTACAGACCAAAAGTTTGGACACACCTTCTCATTTAAAGATTTTTCTGTATTTTCATGACTATGAAAATTGTACATTCACACTGAAGGCATCAAAACTATGAATTAACGCATGTGGAATTATATACTTAACAAAAAAGTGTGAAACAACTGAAAATATGTCTTATATTCTAGGTTCTTCAAAGTAGCCACCTTTTGCTTTGATGACTGCTTTGCACACTCTTGGTATTCTCTTGATGAGCTTCAAGAGGTAGTCACCGGAAATGGTTTTCACTTCACAGGTGTGCCCTGTCAGGTTTAATAAGTGGGATTTCTTGCCTTATAAATGGGGTTGGGACCATCAGTTGTGTTGTGCAGAAGTCTGGTGGATACACAGCTGATAGTCCTACTGAATAGACTGTTAGAATTTGTATTATGGCAAGAAAAAAGCAGCTAAGTAAAGAAAAATGAGTGGCCATCATTACTTTAAGAAATGAAGGTCAGTCAGTCCGAAAAATTGGGAAAACTTTGAAAGTGTCCCCAAGTGCAGATGCAAAAACCATCAAGCACTACAAAGAAACTGGCTCACATGAGGACCGCCCCAGGAAAGGAAGACCAAGAGTCACCTCTGCTTCTGAGGATAAGTTTATCCGAGTCACCAGCCTCACAAATCGCAGGTTAACAGCAGCTCAGATTAGAGACCAGGTCAATGCCACACAGAGTTCTAGCAGCAGACACATCTCTTCAATAACTGTTAAGAGGAGACTTTGTGCAGCAGGCCTTCATGGTAAAATAGCTGCTAGGAAACCACTGCTAAGGACAGGCAACAAGCAGAAGAGACTTGTTTGGGCTAAAGAACACAAGGAAGGGACATTAGACCAGTGGAAATTTGTGCTTTGGTCTGATGAGTCCAAATTTGAGGTCTTTGGTTCCAACCACCGTGTCTTTGTGCGACGCAGAAAAGGTGAACGGATGGACTCTACATGCCTGGTTCCCACCGTGAAGCATGGAGGAGGAGGTGTGATGGTGTGGGGATGCTTTGCTGGTGACACTGTTGGGGATTTATTCAAAATTGAAGGCATACAGAACCAGCATGGCTACCACAGCATCTTGCAGCGGCATGCTATTCCATCCGGTTTGCGCTTAGTTGGACCATCATTTATTTTTCAACAGGACAATGATCCCAAACACATCTCCAGGCTGTGTAAGGGCTATTTGACCAAGAGGGAGAGTGATGTGGTGCGACGCCAGATGACCTGGCCTCCACAGTCACCAGACCTGAACCCAATCAAGATGGTTTGGGGTGAGCTGGACCGCAGAGTGAAGGCAAAAGGGCCAACAAGTGCTAAGCATCTCTAGGAACTCCTTCAAGATTGTTGGAAGACCATTTCCGGTGACTACCTCTTGAAACTCATCAAGAGAATCTCAAGAGTGTGCAAAGCAGTCATCAAAGCAAAAGGTGGCTACTTTGAAGAACCTAGAATATAAGACATATTTTCAGTTGTTTCACACTTTTTTGTTAAGTATATAATTCCACATGTGTTAATTCATAGTTTTGATGCCTTCAGTGTGAATGTACAATTTTCATAGTCATGAAAATACAGAAAAATCTTCAAATGAGAAGGTGTGTCCAAACTTTTGGTCTGTACTGTATATTAGTAAGAAGTGAAGAGAGGATGGAAGGGAATATTACTATGGAGATTTTGACTACTGCGTACAATGGGGAAAATAAGTATTTGATACACTGACGATTTTGCAAGTTTTCCCACCTACAAAGAATGGAGAGGTCTGTAATTTTTATCGTATGTACACTTCAACTGTGAGAGACAAAATCTAAAAAAAAATCCAGAAAAGCACATTTGCATTTGATTGCTTGAAATAAGTATTTGATACAATAGAAAAACAGAACTTAATATTTGGTACAGAAACCTTTGTTTGCAATTACAGAGGTCAGAGACGTTTCCTGTGGTTCTTGACCAAGTTTGCACACACTGCAGCAGGGATTTTGGCCCACTCCTCTATACAGATCTTTTCCAGATCTTTCAGGTTTCCCAGCTGTCTCTGGGCAACAATGAGTTTCAGCTCCCTCCAAAGATTTTCTGTTGGGTCTGGAGACTGACCAAGCCACTCCAGGACCTAGAAATGCTTCTTATGGAGCCACTCCTTAGTTGCCCTGGCTGTGTGTTTTAGGGCATTGTCATGCTGGAAGACCCAGTCATGACCCATCTTCAATGCTCTTACTGAGGGAAGGAGGTTGTTGTTCAAAATCTCGCGATACATGACCCCATTCATCCTCCCTTCAATATGATGCAGTCATCCTTTCTCCTTTGCAGAAAAGCATGATGTTTCCCCCACCATGCTTCACGGTTGGGACGGTGTTCTTGGGGTTGTACTCATCCTTCTTCTTCCTCCAAACACGGCGAGTGGAGTTGATACCAAAAGTTCTATTTTGGTCTCATCTCACCACATGACCTCCCATGCCTCCTCTGCATCATCCGGATTTTCATTGGCAAGCTTCAAATGGGCCTGGCCTGTGCTGGCATGGGCAGGGGGACCTTGCGTGCCCTGCAGGATTTTAATCCATGACGGCTTAGTGTGATACGGTAATATTTGAGACTGTGGTCCCAGCTCTCTTCAGGTCATTGATCAGGTCCTCCCGTGTAGTTCTGGGCTGATTCCTGACCTTTCTCAGAATCATTCTTACCTAACGAGGTGAGCTCTTGCATGGAGCCCCATACCAATGAAGAGTGACAGTCATCTTGTGTTTCTTCCGTTTTCTAATAATTTCACCAACAGTTGTTGACTTCTCAACAAGCTGCTTATATATTGTCCTGTAGCCCATCCCAGCCTTGTGCTGGTCTAAAATATGTCCTGGTATCCTTAGACAGCTCTTTGGTCTTGGCAATGGTGGAGAGGTTGGAGTGTGATTGATTGAGTATGTGAGCAAGTGTCTTTTATACAGGTAATGAGTTCAAACAGGTGCATTTAATACAGGTAATGAGTGTAGAGTAGGAGGGCTTCTTAAAGAAAAACTATGAGCGCCAGAATTCTTGCTGGTTGGTAGGTGATCAAATATTTATTTCATGCAATAAAATGCAATTTAGTTATTTAAAAATCATACAATGTGATTTTCTGGATTTTTTTTTAGATTCTGTCTCTCACAGTTGAAATGTACCTACGATGAAAATTACAGACCTCTCCATGTTTTGTAAGTGGGAAAACTTGCAAAATCGGCATTCTATCAAATACTTATTTTCCCCACTGTAGATGCTGTAAACACATAAGATAATTTGGATGGGTGCACTGAAGATCCGCCTTACATAAAATTATGCGTTACACACCAGCCTTTCTTATTTAATAAAAATGGTGCTTTCAGGGATGTGAAAAATATTATGTTAGGCAGTGATTGCCATAAAATAGCAAAACATCTATTACCTTGGAATCCTGTCATTCCAGTGTTGCTGCTCTGGTTTTCCTCACCTGTCTCAGTTAATGTCTCTGCAATTGACATAAAGTGTATGTTTGTATATTGGCGTTTTTATGCACTTGCATATTAATTTCATACTTAAGGTGTGCTGGCCCTTTTATTTTTTATATCTCTGCAATTGTCATGTGCTGTCTACACACATGACCACTGTAGCCAACTATTGGCTGTTGAGATAGATGGTTTGAAACCTCAGAGGCTAGTTATTGGCTAAAGTGATGATATGTGTAGATGGCATATGACATTTGTAGAACTGTAAGGGGTGCACTGGCAGATACATGTAACAGCACCCTAAAACATCAGTGAAAACAGAGCTCTCAAGTGTGTGTATAGTGTTTGCTTGTAACTGTCCCGTAGGCTGCTGTAAACCTCTGAATGGTACATATTTTGGAAAACCTTGGTTACAGAATGAAAATAATGACTATGGGCTTAAAAAATAAAACTTCCTTTACTAATAACAATGAGTATTGATCTTAACATTCACAGTTCTAGGTATTTACAGATTCTATTTGCAACAGATGTATCTCCATTCTGTTTGCAGGTGGCAACACATTACATAACAATTGCCGTTTGGCTTCACAGTATAGCACATCTGGTCCCAGGGACGGCTCCAGGTTATTGTTTGTTCCTGAGTGAAAGAGTCTCAGAGAGACCCTTTAACACATACCACAATTCATGATAAACAGATATGGCAGAGAAATATAGCTATAGTACAATCACACCCCCAGGGTCTAGCCTGCGGCCTCATTCTTCACATATTGCAGTCCCCCATGACCCAACCTGCCCCCTTATCCTTAACATATATCTACCCCCCAGGGTGTAGCCTGCCCCCTCTTTCACATATATCACCCCCACTTCATCCTTTAGCTTACAGTCAGAAAAGTTGGGCACACTGGAAGAAGAAATTATAAACACCATGAGCCCAGGACGTCGCCGAGCTACTGCCTGAGCTGAGGCGTAAGGGGATCCTCCATGCTACTTCCTTGTTGAAATCTCACAGCATGGCCCACCCCCCGATGCTGCTGTATGTCCATAAGGAGGAAGTGATGGGTGGCAGCAGCAGGATGAGTCTTCCCCCAAGAGCAGGACCGGACCCAGCGAAAAATGGATTCCGGCGCGTAGCGACTTGCAAGTGACGCGGATGGTGTCCCCAACGGCGAGTGGGCTCCCTGTTTGTCCAGGGTCCTTGCACTTGCCTGGGTGTGCTGGGTGGTGAAGCCAGCCCTCCAATCTTTCTCTCACTATGTCTTCAATATGGCTTCATCATAGTCCCGCAGGGCCCCTGTGCTAGTCCAGCATTTCTTCACTATCTCCTTAAACACGGCAAACACTTGGTTCCCAGTCCCACTTTACCAAAGGTGCTACTTCCAATCCACAGTAGCAATTGGACTCTTCTTTTCTTAACTGAACCAATCCCTTCTCTCATTCTCTGTTCTAGGGAATACTGGATTTTCTCTCCTTTTCTCTCTTTGTGCTGTAACATCTCCGAAGCTCCAATTTTTCCTTTACAAATTTTGCCACTTTAAAATCCAATTGCTTCTCTCTTCCTATTACAGATGTCTCTCTCACACACACTAAGACCTATGCTGAAATTCTCAACTATACTCCCCCCTATATTAACTAAACTCCTTCTCGTTTCTTTCTGCATCTTAATTAGCTATTAACTCCTTCTTAGCTAGTGTGTTATACATATAGGTACCATATGCAGACCATAACAGGCAAATAAATCCATGCACTGCGATTAGTTAAAGGGAAGACATATACTGTAATACAATTCTGTATTTAAAACAATTTTATACTTCTAATCCTTTGAGGGTGCTGGTTCATCTGCCGCTCTTTTACAAAAGTAAGCAAAGTTTAGCCGGAGCAGTAGACTGGTAGTGCTTGAGTGACAGTGCATTCATTAAGAATGTATTGCATTTAGTTTTTTATTTATAACATTTACTGCCTTTGGAACACCCAAGGCAACACTACAACAAAAGAATGTTGCTAAATAGTTTCAGAAAACCATAGAATTTGTTGTCATTGAAATCTCATTGCATTTTAGAATTGTTTTTTTCCCACCCTTTTTCTCAATCTTTAAGTTTAATTCTATCACAGAATGCAGCAACATCTCATCTATCTACTTAGCTGTAATATTTAGCATGAAATACGGTTTGTGTAAGCAGCAGCATACATATGATTGACATTGCCTTTTTTTTAGTTTAATAAAATATTTACAAGACTGAACCAATACCAAGAAAGAAGATTTGAACAGAAATCAAGAGGAGGCACTTTGTGGTCACCCGCAGTACACAGCTTGTGCTCTTTGGATGCCCTTCAGATGCTGTTAAAGCTTCTGACTTTCTACAATCCTAAATGTGCTGAGGGATTTGAATATATCGGCTGCAGAAGAAAGTGAGATTTAAGTATAAATGAAATCCTTTCTATCCAGTCACATATCAACTGATCAAATTACAAATAATATTTTTCCTAATTATTTTATTGCAATTTGTTCTATGGATTGAAGTGCATTATAAGTGGTCAGCAAGTAATCTATGTTTATATACCAGGCATGACTATTTTGGCAAACTTAAATTAGTCACAAGCTTAGCTCCAAACCTATGAACCTACTCAACATTTGTGGCTTAGCTTTTAAGAACCTTTCTTATACTGTGGGGAAAATAAGTATTTGATACACTGAATAGATAGACAGAATCTAAAAATAAAAACCTGAATATCACATTGTATGATTTTTAAATAATTAAATTGCATTTTATTGCATGAAGTAAGTATTTGATCAACTACCAACCATCAAGAATTATGGTTCCCACAGACCTTTTAGTTTTTCTTTAAGAAGCCCATCTACTCTGCACTCATTACCTGTATAAAAGACACCTGTCCACACACTCAGTCAATCACACTCCAACCTCTCCACCATGGCCAAGACCAAATAGCTGTCTAAAGACACCAGGGACAAATTTGTAGACCTGCACAAGGTTTGGATGGGCTACAGGACAATAGGCAAGCACCTTGTTGAGAAGTCAACAACTGTTGGCGCAATTATTAGAAAATGGAAGAAACACAAGATGACTGTCAATCTTCCTCGGTCTGGGGCTCCATGGAACATCTCTCTTCGTGGGATAAGGATGATTCTGAGAAAGGTCAGGAATCTGCCCAGAACTACATGGGAGGACCTGATGAATGACCTAAAGAGAGCTCGGACCACAGTCTAAAACCATTAGTAGCACACTACGCTGTCATGGATTAAAATCCTGCAAAGCACAAGTACCCCCCGCTCACGCCAGCACATGTCCAGGCCTTTTTAAAGTTCGCCAATGACCATCTGGATGATCCATAGGAGACAAGGAAGAAGGTCATGTGGTCAGATGAGACCAAAATAGAACTCACCGTGTTTGAAGGAAGAAGAAGTATGAGTAGTACAACCCCAATAAAAGTGTCCCATCATGAAGCATGGTGCGGGAAACATCATACTTTTGGGGTGCTTTCCTGCAAAGAGGACAGGGCGACTGCATCGTATTTAAGGGAAGATGGATGAGGTCATGTATCATGAGACTTTGTCCAACAACCTCCTTTCCTCAGTAAGAGCATTGAATATGGGTCTTGGATGGGTCTTGCAGCATGACAATGACCCAAAACACACAGCCAGGGCAACTAAGGAGTGGTTCCATAATAAGCATTTCAATATCCTGGAGTGGCCTAGCTAGTCTCCAGACCTGAACTTTGGAGGGAGCTGAAACTCAATGCTGCCCAGCAACAGTCCCGAAACCTGAAAGATCTGGAGAAGATATGTATGGAGGAGTGGGCCAAAATCTCTGCTGCAGTATGTGCACACCTGACCTTTGTAATTTCAAACAAAGGTTTCTGTACCAAATATTAAGTTCTATTTTTCTATTGTATCATATACTTATTTCATGCTATAAAGTGCAAATTAATTATGTTAAAATCATACAATGTGATTTTCTGGATTTTTTTTAGATTCTGTCTCTCACAGTTGAAGTGTACCTACGATAAAAATTACAGACCTCTCCATTCTTTGTAGGTGGGAAAACTGGCAAAATCGGCAGTGTATTAGATACTTATTTTCCATACTGTATAGTAAAGCACAAATTAATGGCTATGCAAGTTTTGGACAACTTTTCAAATTGTGATTGTCCTGGACCCCCATAATTCACTGCTCTCACGATAAGAATTACAGTGTGAATGCTCATATCAAACATTTACATAAAGCTGCATTCACATCTATGTGACTAGATTTTATTATTATTTATTTCTTTTTAGAGCACCATTGATTCCATGGTGCTGTAGATGTGAAAAGGGTTTACATACAAAATACAAGTATAAATTACAATGAACAAACTAACATTGACGGTTTGAAACAGAGTGGGAGAGGGTCCTGCCCATGCGAGCTTACAGTCTACAGGATAATGGGGAAAAAGACTGTAGATTGGTGGTTTGCAGCAGCTCCGAAGGTGGTCAGGTGGCTGCGGTGTCATTTTAGACTGTAAGCTTTCATGAAGAGATGAGTTTTCAAGTTTCATCTGAAAGTTCCAAATGTGGTGGATAATCGAACTTGTTAGGTCACGTAATTCCAGACGATGGGGAATACTCAGGAGAAGTCTTGGATGTGATTGGGTGAGGATTGTATGAGTGTGGAACAGAGAACAAGGTCTTGGGAGGACAGGAGCAGAGATTATGTGTGGGAAATTATCGGGAGATTAGTTCAGAGATATATGGAGGAGACAGATTTTGGACGGCTTGGTAGATCAATGTTTGTAGTTTGAATTGGATACGTGGGGGAATTGAGAGCCAATGAAGGGATTTTCAGAGGAGTAGCAAGGAGAGAGGTGGAGTTAAGGCTGAACTGGTGAGGTGTAAGAGTGTTAGCAGAGAGGCTAGGAGGATATTGCAGTAGTCGAAGTGGGAGATGATCAGGGCATTCACTAACATTTTAGTAAATTCAGGAAAGGACGGATTCTGGGAATATTTTTGAGCTGGAGGCGACAGGAAGTGGCAAGAGCTTGAATGTGTGATTTGATGGACAAGACAGAGTCAAGTGTTACTGTGAGGCAGCAGACTGCCGGTACAGGGGAAAGTGTGATGTCATTTATTGTGATAGATAGATTGGGTAGGGGAATTAGGTGAAATGGAGGAAAGATGTTGAGTTTGATGAGTTGATCGGAGAGCACAAGGAACCATTGAGTTGAATGGATTGATTCACACATCTGTGAAAATCACAGATCTGAGTGTAAGGTTACATTCCCACGATGAGCTGTTGGTGATTTTTTGATGATGTAGATTTTCTGAACCATTTCTGCACACATTAAGAAAGATAGGTTACTTGCATTTTTTTTTGAAAATCTGCAACATCAAAAGCTCACCAATAGCTCATCATGGCAACATAGCCTAAGATCGGTAATACTCAGAGCATGTGTTATTCTGACTTGCCTTTTCTGATCAGACTCAGTCATACAAGGTACTGGATATCCATAAAAAATTGGAAGACTTTCGATTTGCTGCTGCTTTGCTTTCATGTCCAACAGATCTATGGCTTAATGATAATAAGTAAAAACATGACCTTCCAGAAGTCTTTTTATTGGCTTGGCGGCAAGCATGCCTCTTCAGTGAATAAAAAAAGGAAAATAAAAAATTGGAAGCAACTAGGATGCAGCTAGAATGACACCTGAGAAAAAAATCAGTCTGTTTCTTTCAGAGGACTCTCACAGGGGTGTGTGAATATAGCCTTAAACTTATCAAAACTACAGAGAGATAACTACCTACGTAATAACCAACAAAAATGAACTAGTTATTGTTAATCAGCTTAACATTCCCAATTGTTTTCTAAACAAGATAACTGCTGATAGAAATACACTTGTTGTTTATGAAATTATTGCATAACTGGTGCAACATCATTCATTCATTTTGTTGAAGATCATATTTTGGATGTTATATTCTACAACAATTAATGATATATTTAATGCAAAAAACTATTTTATAGCAAATGTGAACAGAACCAGGATGGATATTATTATTGCATATTGTTTTATGAGTACATTTACATACAAAGTAACTGCATATATGCTATGTATGTGTCATACCAATATTTTATTATATAAAAACCGTACCAAATGTTTATGACATAATTTGAAGCGAGCTTTTATGAGATCACAAAAAATTTATATTCTAAATGTGTGCTTTTAGCTGTGAAGGAGAACACTAACTGTGAATTTAACGCCTGAGCAATCTTAGTAATAATGAATAAACAAGCATAACACGGCATATGTAGTCAGAAACATTGTTTTTTTAGAAAAGCACAATGCTTAATGATAAAGATGTCTTCTTACAAGACAGCAGCATCGTAAATTGTCACTTTACTCTAGGGTTGGGATTATTTAGGGGTTTACTAGGAAATCCCCAAAATGACATAGGTACCCCATCAAATTAAGCTTGCAGCAAAGCTTGTGCATACTATGTAGATTGGTACCTCTTATGCTCATATCTGAGGGAGTATGTGTCATGGAGGTACACCATACAGGTTCTATATGTCATATTAAAGTGGGAAAGCCAATGCATGTTTTTCTTCATGAATAGTATGCACCCACTGTATATAATGCTCCTTGTATTCATTAAGTAGGACTCAGAGAATTGTTAGTATTAGTATAGGGATATAGTGGCATTACTGAGAAGGTTCCCAATAGAATGTTTGAAAAGGGACACACTCTCTTCTATGTATCTGCCTCTGTTATCAACTCTACAAATGAAAGAAAAAATTGTTCAAAAATGGTTAATGGCTGCAAGGGCATAGATTCCAAGTTGGAATGCTACAGTAACCTATTCTACATGTCAGCATTACTATAAATACACAAAAGAGTAGCCTATATCGGATCCATTTCTATGACAAGAAAACAAAACTCCTGATTCAATATGCAGACAAAAGACTGGGTGCCACCCCATTGAACAAAGGAAGCATGATGTTTTCAATAAAAACAAGTTTTATTAAAAAAATAATTAAAACATGATCACATGTAAATAAACAAACATGGTAGCTAAACTATAACTGATGGGTAATACAAAGTATGAGCAATAGTGAATTATATACAGTGCATTGTGAAAGTATTTGGCCCCCTTGAACTTTTCTACCTTTTGCCACATTTCTGGCTTCAAACATAAAGATATAAAATTCTATTTTTGGGGGGGAAGAATCAACAACAAGTGAGACACAATCGTGAACTGGAACAAAATTTATTGGATATTTTAAACTGAAAAGTGGGGCGTGCAATATTATTCGGCCCCTTTACTTTCAGTGCAGCAAACTCCAGAAGTTCAGTGAGGATCTCTGAATGATCCAATGTTGTCCTAAATGACTGGTAATGATAAATAGAATCCACCTGTGTGTAATCAAGTCTCCATATAAATGCACCTGCTCTGTGATAGTCTCAGGGTTCTGTTTCAAGTGCAGAGAGCATCATGAAGACCAAGGAACACACCAGGCAGGTCCGAGATACTGTTGTGGCGAAGTTTAAAGCCGGATTTGGATACAAAAAGATTTCCCAAGTTTTAAAGGAGCACTGTGCAAGCAATCATATTGAAATGGAAGGAGTATCAGACCACAGCAAATCTACCAAGACCCGGCCGTTCCTCTAAACTTTCATCTCTAACAAGGAGAAGACTGATCAGAGATGCAGTCAAAAGGCCCATGATCACTCTGGATGAACTGCAGAGATCTACAGCTGAAGTGGGAGAGTCTGTCCATAGGACAACAATCAGTCGTAGACTGCACAAATCTGGCCTTTATGGAAGAGTGGCAAGAAGAAAGCCATTTCTCAAAGATGTCCATAAAAAATCTCGTTTGAAGTTTGCCACAAGCCACCTGGGAGACACACCAAACATGTGGAATAAGGTGCTCTGGTCAGATGAAACCAAAATCGAACTTTTTGGCCACAATGCAAAACGATATGTTTGGCATAAAAGCAACACAACTCAACACCCTCAAAACACCATCCCCACTGTCATAAATGGTGGTGGCAGAATCATGGTTTGAGCCTTCTTTTCTTCAGCAGGGACAGGGAAGATGGTAAAAATTGATGGGAAGATGGACGGAGCCAAATACTGGACCATTCTGGAAGAAAACCTGTTGGAGTCTGCAAAAGACCTGAGACTGGGATGGAGATTTATCTTCCAACCAGACAAATGATCCCAAACATAAAGCAAAATCTACAATGAAATGGTTAAAAAACAAATCTACAATGAAAAACAAAAAAAGGGCTTTCGGTAAACTTAAACAAGAAGGCAGCGAGGAAGCGCTAATATCTTATAGGGAAAAAAACAAAATCTGTAAGAAACAAATAAGAATAGCAAAAGAGGAGACAGAGAGACTAATTGCCAAGGAAAGTAAAACGAATCCCAAACTGTTCTTCAACTATATAAACAGTAAAAGGATTAAAACTGATGGAGTTCGCCCATTGAAGAATAACCTGGGTAAAATCATAGAGGGCGATGAGGGTAAAGCAAACCTACTCAATAGCTTCTTCTCCACTGTTTTCACAAAAGAAAACAATTTATCGGAGGAAATGCAGAGTGATAAAGTAAACCCTCCGCTAAATATCACCCACCTAACCCAGGAGGAAGTTCAGAAGCCCCTAAATAATATCAAAATAGACAAGTCACCAGGCCCGGATGGCATACACCCCCGGGTACTAAAAGAATTAAGTAATGTGATAGACAGACCGCTGTATCTTATATTCAAGCACTCTTTATGGACAGGGACTGTCCCACTAGACTGGCGCCAAGCAAATGTGGTACCAATAATCAAAAAGGGGTCTAAAAGTGACCCTAGGAACTATAGACCAGTCAGCTTAACGTCTGTTGTGGGTAAATTGTTTGAAGGATTTCTTAGAGATGCTATTGTAGAATATCTTAATGATAATAACTGTCTAACTCCATATCAACATGGATTCATGAGGGATCGTTCCTGCCAAACAAACCTGATCGCCTTCTACGAGGAGGTGAGCTCACAGCTGGACCGGGGAGAGTCAGTGGATGTTGTATACCTTGACTTCTCCAAAGCGTTTGATACCGTGCCACACAAAAGGTTGGTATATAAAATGAGAATGCTTGGTCTGGGGGATAATGTGTGCAAGTGGGTAAATAGCTGGCTGAGTGATAGAAAGCAGAGGGTGGTTATCAATGGAGTAAGCTCAGGGTGTGTCAGGGTTACTAGCGGGGTGCCTCAAGGGTCTGTCTTGGGCCCTATATTATTTAATATATTTATTAATGATCTAGTGGAAGGGTTGCATAGTAAAATAGCAATATTTGCAGATGATACTAAACTTTGTAAAGTAGTTAATACACATGAGGATAGGGCACAGCTACAGGAGGATTTAGATAAATTGGGGAGTTTGGCCAAAAAGTGGCAAATGGGGTTCAATGCCGATAAATGTAAGGTCATGCACATGGGAAAGAAAAACAGCAGTCACCCATACATATTAAATGGGAAACCGTTGGGGAAATCTGACATGGAGAAGGACCTGGGCGTCTTGGTTAAAAGCAAATTAAATTGGAGTGCCCAGTGTCAGGCAGCAGCTGCGAAGGCAAATAGAGTCATGGCATGCATCAGAAGAGGAATAGGGGCATATGATGAGAACATTGTTCTTCCTCTGTATAAAGCGCTGGTAAGGCCGCACTTAGAATATTGTGCACAGTTCTGGTCTCCGGTGCTCAGGAAAGACATATTGGAGCTAAAGAGGGTACAAAGGAGGGCGACTAAGGTAATAAAGGGAATGGAGGGACTAGAATACCCAGAGAGGTTGTCAAAATTAGGCCTATTTATGTTGGAAAAGAGAAGGCTTAGGCGAGACCTCATAAACATGTATAAATACATCAGGGGGCAGTACAGAGATCTCTCCCATGACCAGTTTATACCAAGGATGGTGACAAAGACGAGGGGGCACACTATGCGTCTGGAGGAAAGGAGGTTCCTGCACCAGCATAGAAGGGGATTCTTTACGGTCAGAGCCGTGAGACTCTGGAACTCTCTGGGAGAGGAAGTGGTGATGTCCAACTCACTTAATGAGTTCAAGAGAGGCCTGGACGCCTTTCTTGAGAACAATAAAATTACATCTTATGCTTAGTTAATTAATCCAGGGATTTAATCTGACTGCCAGATTGGTGTCGGGAAGTGAATTTTTCGTCAATGATGTAAATTGGCCTATACCGCATGGTTTTTATTTGCCTTCCCCTGGATCAACGCTGCGGAATAGCTGCAGTGCACAAGAAATAGGCTGAACTGGATGGACGCTTGTCTTTTTTCGGCCTTATAAACTATGTAACTATGTAACTATGTAAACGTATCCAGGTGTTAGAATGGCCAAGTCAAAGTCCAGACCTGAATCCAATCGAGAATCTGTGGAAAGAACTGAAAACTGCTGTTCACATGTGTCCTCCATCCAACCTCAATGAGCTCGAGCTGTTTTGCAAGGAAGAATGGGCAAGAACTTCAGCCTCTCGATGTGCAAAACTGATAGAGACATACCCCAAGCGACTTGCAGCTGTAATCGCAGCAAAAGGTGGCGCTACAAAGCATTAACTCAAGGGGGCCGAATAATATTGCACGCCCCACTTTTCAGTTTTTAATTTGTTAAAAAAGTTTAAAATATCCAATAAATTTCGTTCCACTTCACGATTGTGTCCCACTTGTTGTTGATTCTTCCCCCAAAAAATAGAATCTTTATGTTTGAAGCCAGAAATGTGGCAAAAGGTAGAAAAGTTCAAGGGGGCCAAATACTTTCACAATGCACTGTATGGATATATATCAGAACAGGCAAAAAAATATATATACAGCCAATATTTATAAATACAGCAAGGTAAGTAACCCTTTATAGTAATCCCTATCTCTGCATGTACAACCGGGTCATGTAATTCTCACTCAAACAACTGCCCATGTGAGCTAGCCTAAGACATGAGAACCATGCACCTGAAAGTGCAAAATGCATGCAGATAGCACGTGCAAGGGAAAAAGAACCTCAGTGCCTGTAAAGACCTGATATGACATGACATAGCCAAACTAATACATACCCAGCTCAAGTAAACCATCCATGAACAACGCCTTATGACATGTGACATACAGTTATGTCATATGTCATGTCCCTGCCATTGATGTGAGCATCTGATTTATTCAGCCATCACCTGCTTCTAACAGCCGTGTTGGAACAGAGCGGAGCAATTTCTCTTGCGGGTACGCTGAGTTTTCTGTACAGATTTTTTCCTTAGTCTCGCATTAGATGCAGACAATCCACAAGTAAAAACCAAACATGCGTTTTCAGTGTGTTTCCATGGCGTAAATGCACTAAAAAATGCAATGAGAAATCGCAAGTAACCTAATTTACATAATAGGAGCAGAAATGGTGCATCAAAAACTCACCAAAGGCTCATTGTGGGAATGTAGCCTAAAAAATTGTGTTTTAGCACCAAGAACAAGAGAAGTATGTTACATTTACAGAGTAACTCACTATTTCGGTAGATTATGATGAAAGCAAACAATATTATCACTGTAAAAAGAATAAAGTTGCAATATGGCTTTGCAGTATAAGGCATAACTAACTCATATTTTTCAGATATACTGAGCGTAGTTCTAAGATTATCTTCTGTTGAGTTGTGAAAAACAGAAGAGAATAACTTTGGCTTTCTCTTTTCTCTTGAAAACATCTAACATTAATTGGAGCTGCTTAAGTGTTTCTTCCCATTGAGAAAAAAAATGAAAAAAGGTTACAAGATCTGTAATGATGTAATGTGTTAAATTGGGAGGAGAGCTGATCTTTTCCTGAAAGGAAATTCAGTAAAGTAATAATTGAATTGCTTTCCTGTTTTAGCATTAGTATAATATGACAAGATTTATATACAGTATAATTTGGAAGGAGAAAAGGATTGCGTGGTGCTCTATTTTTCCATTTCTGTCCCCCCCTTTCTGACTTCTTATGAAATTTTATTTATAGATCATGTGGAACAAAGTCCTTCAATTCTCAGCATATTCAGCAATGTCCATTTGTGCAGGGTATATATCAGACAGTAATTACCTTTCTTCCCCATCTTGCTGGTATCAGCAAAAATTATTTTTTCACCAATGGATAAAGTTAGCCAATGATAAAGGTAGCAATATCTAAATAATATGTATAATAGCTGTAATACACTGTATCGTTTATATATTCATAAGCAAAGTCCAATGAACTCTGGAGAGATTTGTATAGAAACGTATACATGACAAAATGCTGCATGCTCAGTCAGGAATTTTATGACTTTAAGGATGTACCAAGGCAAATTAGTCCCTATAGGTTTGTACCATAGAGCTGTAGGCACTTTGTGTGCCACCATATGGTGTCTTAAAACAGTTCTATTAGGGAGATATTCTGCTCCAATAGCAGTGTTTCTAGAGTAGAATAACCATGTAATATGGATTTTTAGGAAACAAATTTTTTTTATGTTGGATTCATAAAAAAGTCTTACAACGAAGACACTATGTATGGAATTTGGGGCATACAGATGTAACATATGGCCTTGTAGGCTATGGATTATGAGCAGTCTATAACAGCCATAATGCGGTACTGAGCTTGAGGCCGTTAGGACTTATAATAGATCATTTAGTACACTGTATAAATGTACAGCCAATGTTGCTTACGGAAGAATTGCTATCACTCCTGCTAAGTCCTGGAATCGATGAACGTTCTTCACTCTGTTCTTTTTATTACAGATACAAGCCATTTCCTGTCTTAATATCTAATGGTTTGTGGTTTATTATGGCTGCCATTGTCAATAATGAGACAGGGGTTTTGAATTTGATATTTTAACCTATTGTGATATTTTGAGAGATTTAAGAAAAGGGTACTTCGATCTTGACTTCCATTCCCTGCACATGTATAACCTGTTTTAATTAATATTTCACTACTTGTTCGTTGAATCATCTAGTAGCATCTTGAATAGATACGCTGGGGATAGAGAAGATGTCAGTAATGAAACATACTGTTTAGTAAGGTATGAAATCAAGTGAAAAATGAAAAACATGATATAATGGTATATGAAAACTGGTAATAGTAATAACATATGGCAGAACACATTTTAAGTGAAATGCTAGATACAGGTGAAAAGGTCTAACCATAAAAATACTATTACGGTATATTATATCTTGCCCTAGGGCCTTATGTATCACAATTAGCTCTCCCTGGGTGCAACCTATTAATTAGTATATAATTAGTATATTTATGAATTGATTTGTGACAGTTTTGTGGCATAAAAAAGTTGCAAATGATAATGCTTGCCTTATTTGTGCAATACTTTGCAGCTATTCTCACCTCTATACAGAATTGGGTTGAGTATGGCCAAACATTTAAAGCACCACTCCAGCATTTTTTTTTATTGTAGCATTGGATTAGTGCTACTGATTAAAGTTCCCTGTCCCTAGTCTTGTATTTACCAGCCGTCGTCTTCATCTGTTCCTGGCACCCCTCCAGTCGGTCTTCAGCTGTTTGTGACCTGCTGGATCACTCTCAGGTGTTTGCAACTCAATGTAAGTCTATGAGAGTGAGAACGAGGCCAGAATGAGACTCTCATAGACTTACATCGAGAGCTTGTGACCATTAACTCTGACTTTGGGTCAGTCAGAAGTAGAGATGAGCGGTGTTCGACTAGAACTGTTCGCCAATCTCAAATTCGAGCTGTTTTGGGCGGTGTTCGAGTTGTTCGACGAACCCGAACGATTTGCAAAAAATTTGGCTGTTCGAGGTTATGTTCGATAACTGTTCGTGCACCAAAAGCGTGTCCTGCATGTCTGGCGCTATTTAGAGCACCAATCATGCAGGGATTGTCTGCCACTCACTGTAATGTCACAGCCATGGTGGTTGTGGCATTAGAGTGATTGCCCAAATCGATGGGAACTGTGCTCACAGTGAAACATGAAAAGCCGGCAATTCAGCAGCGGCATACACCGGTACCCGACAATTTAGAACTGAAAGAATAGAGTTTCACACATAGATTAGATAGATAGAAACATGTCAGTCACATATATAAGAAGTACAGTGACAGTGTTGATTACTGTACTTGTCATTTAGTGTAAAGGATTTATAAAAAAAAATATTAGTGTTTTCATGCACTGTCTCTTTAAAAAAGCCGGCCGGCAATTTAGCAGCGGTACCCGACAATTTAGAATGGAAGGAATAGAGAATCAGACATAAATTAGATAGATAGAAACATGTCAGTCACATATATAAGAAGTACAGTGACAGTGTTGATTACTGTACTTGCCATTTAGTGTAAAGGATTTATTAAAAAAAATATTAGTGTTTTCATGCACCGTCTCTTTAAAAAAGCCGGCCGGCAATTCAGCAGCGGTACCCGACAATTTAGAATGGAAGGAATAGAGCATCACACATAGATTAGATAGATAGAAACATGTCAGTCACATATATATGAAGTACAGTGACAGTGTTGATTACTGTACTTGTCATTTAGTGTTAAAATAAAGGATTTATTTAAAAAAAAATTAGCGTGGGGTTCCCCTTAATTTTAGGCTCTAGCGGAGGTTAAGCAGACGGCTGGGGCAGATGTTTGAAGCCTGGGAAGGGGGTAATACCCATGGAGCTTCCCAGGCTACTAATATCAGCCCCCAGCTGAATGCCTAGCCTTTACTAGCTATTAAAATGGGGGACCCCCCAAAAAATTGACGTGGGGTCCCCCCTATTTTAATAGCTAGCAAAGGCTAGGCAGACAGCTGGGGGCTGATATTAATAGCCCAGGAAGGGTGCCATGAATATTGGCCCCCTCCCAGGCTAGAAACACCAGCCGTCAGCCGCCCCAGAAATGGCACATCCATAGGATGCGCCAATTCTGGCACTTAGCCTCGCTCTTCCCACTGCCCTGTAGCGGTGGCAGTGGGGTAATAGGGCTGGGGTTGATGTCAGCTTATAATGCCAGCTGACATCAAGCCCAGGTTAGTAATGGAGAGGCGTCTATAAGACACCCCCATTACTAACCCCATAGTCAAAGTTAAAAAAAAACACAAACACCCAGAATAAAGTCCTTTAATTGAAATAAAGACACAATTCTTTATTGTTCTAAATTAAACCATACTTACCGTCACGCCCATTCCAGCTGAAGCCAACGATCCCCTGCAATAAAAGAAAAATAATAAAGCAACATCATCCTTACCTTTCCATGGTTCCCACGACAGCTTCAGCTCTGCTACATCGAGATGACAGGCTGGACCGCAGCAGAACGCTGCCATCCAGCCTGTCATCCCGCGGACACTGAGAAGCGCAGGCATGCTTGCGCTCCTCAGCGTCTCTCTGTGACGGCATCCAGATGAGCCGAGGTCATGTCCAATGAACTCGGCTCACCTCATGCACGTCACTGACAGCGTGGGAAAATTCTCACGCTGAAGCGCTGAGTGCAGGAGAATTCTCCCACGCTGTCAGTGACGTGCATAAAGTGAGCTCAAGTCCAATGAACTCAGCTCACCTCATGCACGTCACTGACAGCGTGGGAAAATTCTCCTGCACTCAGCGCTTCAGCGTGAGAATTCTCCCACGCTGAAGCGCTGAGTGCAGGAGAATTTTCCCACGCTGTCAGTGACGTGCATGAGGTGAGCCGAGTTCATTGGACATTAACTCGGCTCATCTGGATGCCCTCACAGAGAGACACTGTGGAGCGCAAGCATGCCTGCGCTTCTCAGTGTCTGCGGGATGACAGGCTGGATGGCAGCGTTCTGCAGGTCCAGCCTGTCATCTCAATGTAGCAGAGCTGGAGCCGTCCTGGGAACCATGGAAAGGTAAGGATGATGTTGCTTTATTATTTTTCTTTTATTTCAGGAGATCGTTGGCTTCAGCTGGAATGGGCGTGACGGTAAGTATGGTTTAATTTAGAACAATAAAGAATTGTGTGTTTATTTCAATTAAAGGACTTTTTTCTGGGTGTTGTGTTTTTTTTAAATACTTTACTAGAAATTCATGGTGGTCATGTCTAATATTGGCGTGACCCCATGAATTTCGGGCTTAGGGCCAGCTGATAATGCCAAGCTGGCCCTAACCCCTTTATTACCCAGTGAGCCAACGCATCAGGGCCCTGGATGAGTTGGTTACAGCGCCAGAAGATGGCGCTTCTATGAACGCGCCATTTTCCGGGGTGGCTGCGGACTGCAAATTGCAGCGGGGGTGGCCCAGAAAGCTTGGGCCTCCCTGCGCTGCGGATTCCAGCCCCCAGCTGCCTAGTTGTACCTGGCTGGACTCAAAAACAGGGCGAAGCCCCACGTCAATTTTCTTTAAATTATTTCATGAAATAATTAAGAAAAAAAGGGCTTCCCTATATTGTTGTGTCCGGCCAGGTACAAATAGGCAGCTGGTGGTTGGGGGCAGCCCGTTCCTGCCTGCTGCACCTGACTGGACACAAATATAGTGCGAAGCCCCACGTCAATTTTTTTTAAATTATTTCATGAATTTCCTGAAATAATTTAAAAAAATTGAAGTGGGGCTTCGCACTATATTTGTGTCCAGCCAGGTACAGCAGGCAGGAACGGGCTGCCCCCAACCACCAGCTGCCTATTTGTACCTGGCCGGACACAACAATATAGGGAAGGCCTTTTTTTCTTAATTATTTCATGAATTTCATGAAATAAAAAAAAAAATTGAAGTGGGGCTTCGCACTATATTTGTGTCCAGCCAGGTACAGCAGGCAGGAATGGGCTGCCCCCAACCACCAGCTGCCTATTTGTACCTGGCCGGACACAACAATATAGGGAAGGCCTTTTTTTCTTAATTATTTCATGAATTTCATGAAATAATAAAAAAAAATTGAAGTGGGGCTTCGCACTATATTTGTGTCCAGCCAGGTACAGCAGGCAGGAACGGGCTGCCCCCAACCACCAGCTGCCTATTTGTACCTGGCCGGACACAACAATATAGGGAAGGCCTTTTTTTCTTAATTATTTCATGAATTTCATGAAATAATTAAAAAAAAAATACGTGGGGCTTCGCCCTAGTTTTGTGTCCAGCCAGGTACAACTAGGCAGCTGGGGGCTGGAATCTGCAGCGCAGGGAGGCCAAAGCTTTCTGGCCCCCCCCGCTGCAAATTGCAGTCCGCAGCCACCCCGGAAAATGGCGCGTTCATAGAAGCGCCATCTTCTGGCGCTGTACCCAACTCATCCAGGGCCCTGGTGCGGTGGCTCACTGGGTAATAAAGGGGTTAGGGACAGCTTGGTATTATCAGCTGGCCCTAAGCCCAAAATTCATGGGGTCACGCCAGTATTAGACATGACCGCCATGAATTTCTAGTAAAGTATTTAAAAAAAACACAAACCCAGAATAAAGTCCTTTAATTGAAATAAACACACAATTCTTTATTGTTCTAAATTAAACCATACTTACCATCACACCCATTCCAGCTGAAGCCAACGATCTCCTGCAATAAAAGAAAAATAATAAAGCAACATCATCCTTACCTTTCCATGGTTCCCAGGACAGCTCCAGCTCTGCTACATCGAGATGACAGGCTGGACCGCAGCAGAACGCTGCCATCCAGCCTGTCATCCCACAGACACTGAGAAGCGCAGGCATGCTTGCGCTCCTCAGTGTCTCGCTGTGACGGCATAAAGATGAGCCGAGGTCATGTCCAATGAACTCAGCTCACCTCATGCACGTCACTGACAGCGTGGGAAAATTCTCACGCTGAAATGCTGAGTGCAGGAGAATTCTCCCACGCTGTAAGTGACGTGCATGAGGTGAGCAGAGATCATTGGACATGAACTCACCTCATGCACGTCACTGACAGCGCTTCAGCGTGAGAATTTTCCCACGCTGTCAGTGACGTGCATGAGGTGAGTTCATGTCCAATGATCTCTGCTCACCTCATGCACGTCACTGACAGCGTGGGAGAATTCTCCTGCACTCAGCGCTTCAGCGTGAGAATTCTCCCACGCTGAAGCGCTGAGTGTAGGAGAATTTTCCCACGCTGTCAGTGACGTGCATGAGGTGCGCCGAGTACATTGGACATGACCTCGGCTCATCTGGATGCCGTCACAGCGAGACACTGAGGAGCGCAAGCATGCCTGCGCTTCTCAGTGTCCGCGGGATGACAGGCTGGATGGCAGCTTTCTCCTGCGGTCCACCTGTCATCTCGATGTAGCAGAGCTGGAGCTGTCCTGGGAACCATCGAAAGGTAAGGATGATGTTGGTTTATTATTTTATTTTTATTACAGGAGATCGTTGGCTTCAGCTGGAATGGGCGTGATGGTAAGTATGGTTTAATTTAGAACAATAAAGAATTGTGTGTTTATTTCAATTAAAGGACTTTATTCTGGGTGTTTGTGTTTTTTTTAACTTTTACTATGGGGTTAGTAATGGGGGTGTCTTATAGACGCCTCTCCATTACTAACCTGGGCTTGATGTCAGCAGGCGTTATAAGCTGACATCAACCCCAACCCTATTACCCCACTGCCACCACTACAGGGCAGTGGGAAGAGCGAGGCTAAGTGCCAGAATTGGCGCATCCTATGGATGCGCCATTTCTGGGGCGGCTGACGGCTGGTGTTTCTAGCCTGGGAGGGGGCCAATATTCATGGCACCCTTCCTGAGCTATTAATATCAGCCCCCAGCTGTCTGCCTAGCCTTTGCTAGCTATTAACATAGGGGGGACCCCACGTCATTTTTTTGGGGGGGGTCCCCCATTTTAATAGCTAGTAAAGGCGAAGTATTCAGCTGGGGGCTGATATTAGTACCCTGGGAAGCTCCGTGGGTATTACCCCCTTCCCAGGCTTCAAACCTCTGCCCCAGCCGTCTGCTTAACCTCCGCTAGAGCCTAAAATTACGGGGAACCCCACGCCAATTTTTATTTTAATAAATCCTTTATTTTAACACTAAATGACAAGTACAGTAACCAACACTGTCGCTGTACTTATTATAAATGTGACTGAGATGTTTCTATCTATCTAATCTATGTGTGAAGCTCTATTCTTTCTGTTCTAAATTGTCGGGTACAGATGCTGAATTGCCGGCCGGCTTTTTTAAAGAGACGGTGCATGAAAACACTATTATTTTTTTTACTAAATCCTTTACACTAAATGACAAGTGCAGTAACCAACACTGTCGCTGTACTTATTATAAATGTGACTGACATGTTTCTATCTATCTAATCTATGTGTGAAGCTCTATTCTTTCTGTTCTAAATTGTCGGGTACCGCTGCTGAATTGCCGGCCGGCTTTTTTAAAGAGACGGTGCATGAAAACACTAATATTTTTTTTACTAAATCCTTTACACTAAATGACAAGTGCAGTAACCAACACTGTCACTGTACTTCTTATATATGTGACTGACATGTTTCTATCTATCTAATCTATGTGTGATGCTCTATTCCTTCTTGTCTAAATTGTCGGGTACCGGTGTATGCCGCTGCTGAATTTGCCGGCCGGCTTTTTTAAAGAGAGTGTCTTCTGAGCAGTTTGTCAGCTTTTGGACACCTTTGCAGGTGTTTTCTATGTGTTTCTATGTGTTTTTGTTTGCCTGCCATTAGTTTTAACGGTGTTCGACGGTGTTCTAAGGTGTTCGACGAACAGTTCGACGAACAGTTCCTCGAACATCCCGGTGTTCAACGAACCGAACCCGAACACTATGGGGGTGGCTCAACACTAGTCAGAAGTTGCATTCGCAAGATGGTGGCGTGGGACCAGAGTTGCACCGTGAACAGCTGAAGATGGCAGCTGGTGAGTATAAGACTAGGCTCAGGGAACTTACATTAGTAGCACCACTCTAGCTCTGAAATAAAAAAAAAATGCTGGAGTGGTGCTTTTAAGCCTGCTCAGTGATCGTATATTTTGTTTTCTCTTTATCATATCCTAGGATGTTCTAAATCCAAACTGAAGAAATGGGCCAGCATACCTGTTGGTATAAGTGCAATGTGGAGGTGCACGTTCACTATGTGGCCAGTAACAGACAAAATCTAGAATATAAACAAATAAGTAAGTAAGTAAATAGTAATAGTACATGTAAATAATAAAGTGTACTTGGTTAACACTATTTTGATCAAAAAAGCATATAAGTCATCCCATCAGGATGGTTCTATCTCTAGTATTTTACTTCTCTATGTGCCAGCAGGCCTCAATAGATGGGGGCAGAGCAGGACCCAGTCCTGACTATTTTCACCTGTGTGTGGAAAGTTATATATACAAGATGCAGAGCCTAAAAAGGGGGGAGCATGCCCCTATATGTACAGGATACAAGAAACTAAAGCAAAGCCAAAGAAATGGGCCAGCACGCATGTTGGTATAATTGTAATGTGTAGGTGCACAATCACACTATGGCCATTAACAGACAAAATCTAGGATAAAAAGAATGAGCAAATACCTTGCATTAAGTAAATAAGTAGGGCAGTAAACAGTAATAGTACATGTAAATAATTTGGTTGACACTATTTTGATTAAAAAGCGTAAAAGCCATCCCACCCCAGCAAGGTGTACCCAATCAGGATGGTCCGATCTCAAGTATTTCACCTCTCTATGTGCCAGCAGGTCTCAATAGACAGGGGCAGACCCCACTGTATGATGTGCTAAGTGTTTTAAGATAATTGTGGCTCGTAAAAAAATTGGTAATGTTTAAAAATAAAAACGAGTGTGAGTAACACAGCTCTGCTGAAAAAGAAGAATGAACCAATGGTATCCTTTTAAAGTATTAATTAATACATTGACAAAAAAACTGGGCTATGAGTTTCAGCTTTGGACGAGTGCCTTCCTCAGGGAGCTCTGTATGATCAAATATCAGAGATTTGTATACAAGGTGAAACAGGAAAAGGAAAATATATTGAACCTATGGGTCAAAGGTCACAATATCAGAAAGGATGAGCTGCTGCTGATTCTTCCGTATCCAAGGTATTGTGCCTAGTAGTAGCACTTTTCATATAGGCAGGCATCCTACCTCTAGCAATTTGTCCATGTATGAAGTGCACAATTTTTTGTTATGGTTCTGCATTATGTAGCACCCTGTGTTTTTCTATTTCTCTTTCAGTGACTAGTAATACATTTGCTGCATTTTACTCCATCTAGTTCCTGTTTATGACTGATATATGAATCATAAATATTCCTATATTGTATTTTTTTCCAACACAGTAAATAAAAGAAGATTATTTTCTGTAACATAGTCACATTGCCCCGCCACATGGGGTCCTAGGTGTTTCAGGAGCTCTTTGCTATGATGGAATGCTGGGCATATTACAACAGGCCATAACACAGCATTTACATTCTGCAGCTATTGTAGACCTGCTGAGCATCATTCATCTCCCTTCTTCCATTAAAACAATTGTATTTTATTGCAGCGTTATCTAGGGACAGCTAACTGCAGATGCCAAATCTTGTCTTATCTTTATCATGTTCACGATCTCTTTTAGAAGCTTCAAATAAATTACAGGACTGGCAAAGCAATTCCATCTGACTCGATTTCTATTCTACGGGAAGGGACATATAGGAATAGGAATTCATAGCAGAAATGTTTAGTGATATTCACACACAATTGCAAAATGATGTATTGGGAACTTGCACATTTATGGGTCAAGATGTGGGTCCTGTTTGAGGGTATTAGGTCCATTTCACTTTGCCATTTTAATAATAGTGCTGAAACAATTGATTAAAAAAGAAGACCTTTACATATAGATTGATGTGCCCATAAATACGTCAAAAAATTATTCTTTTGACACACATTTGGTCAGAATTAGTGATGAGCGAGCATGCTCAGGTGTTTTCTGAGTATCTTCAGCATGCTCAGGTGTTATGTTTCAGTCACTACAATGCTCATGATTTGCGACTGTTTGACAGCTTTAATACATTGAGGAATGCCTGTTTCATAGGCATTCCTCACATGTATTAAAGCTGTCAAACAGTCGCAAATCATGCACACAAATTGACTAAAACATAACACCCGAGCACGCTGAAGATGCTGGGCAAGCACCCGAGCATTCTCACCGAAAGGGTCAACAGAACATACTCGCTCATCACTAGTCAGTATACATTAGGATTACACAGTGCCAACTAAATTGATCAGCACAGCAGGATACGAACCCTTTTGCTGGCAAAACAACTCTGATCCATTAAGGCTATGTGCCCACGTAGCGTTTTTGTAGCGTTCTTGCGGCCGCGAAAACGGCGCGAAAATGCTTGTAAAACAGTCTGCCATGCAAAGCAATGTGAATTCGGATGTGCTGTGCACATGATGCGTTAATTTGCGCGCCGAATTTGCATTGGTTTGCAAAACACAGCATGACCATTTCTACCGCGATTACGCTGCAGCGTAATCGCGGTGCGTGTGGTACCTGGGATGAAGAGGAGACTACAACTCCTCTTCATCCGGGCTACCACGTGGTGAAAAAAAGAAATAAAAAAGTTAAAAATAAACAAAACCTCTCCGGCGGCCCCCGGTCTCCTCCGGTCTGCTCCTGGCCACGTCTTCTCTCTTCAGCGTCCCGCAGTGTACTGTCAGGACCTGCGGTGACGTCATTTAGTGACCTGATGGTCACGCGACCGCTGACGTCGGCGGTCAGGTGATGGTCGCGTGACCATCACCTGACTGACGTCACCGCAGGTCCTGACAGTACACTGCGGGACGCTTAAGAGAGGTGAATATACAGGTTTTTTTTTTAAAGTTTTAATTCTTTTTTTTTTACTATAGATGCTGCATTTAAAGCATCTAAGTTGTTCACACATTATAAATCCATGCCGGTTGCATGGATTTATATTGTGTGATCAACTTGTCAAGCACTTTTCCATGTGATGCTCAAAATCGCTAGGAAAACTGCTTGAAAAAACGCATGCAAAAACGCATGTAAAAATGCTTCTCTCTGGCAGAAAAAACGCATGTAAATCTGCATGCGTTTTTTCTGCCAGAGAGAGGCAAAAACGCTCTGCATCAAATCTGCTACGTGGGCACATAGCCTGAGGCATGGACTTTTGAAGATCTCTGCAGGCGTTTTGTGGACCTTCACAGGTCAAGTTTTCCAGCACATTTTAAAGATGCTTTATCCACATGTTGTAAAAGAAAACATGATTAATCAAATCCGATTATTTTGTCCATTTCTCTATGGTCTAGTTCTCATTTGCCTAATGTTGCTGAACACAGGTAACCGTGGGTATTCCGACAAGTCTGTGGCTGCACAGCACTATAAAAGTAGTACAAGATGCATTGCATTTTCTGAAACTTTTTTTTATCATAATTAGTTTTTAGTGTTGAGCGAGTATGTTCTGTCCGAGTATGCTCGGGCCGAGCTCCGAGTATTTACAGCTGCTCGGTGATATGGTTGAATCGCTCCCGTGTGCATGATTTGCGACTGTTTGACAGCTTTATTACATGTAAGGAATGTCTATTTCTTACACATTCCTCACATGTAATAAAACTGTCAAACAGTTGCAAATCATGCACATGGGAGCGATCTAACCTTATCACCGAGCAGCTGTAAATACTCGGAGCTCAGCCCGAGCATACTCTTGGAAAGGGTTAATAGAACATACTCGCTCAACACTATTAGTTTTACATTTTATTTGTGTAGCATTAGCTTTGCTATGGGATTGGACCAGACTAGATTAACTGTTACACCTCATGTGCATTATTAAACTTTGGTTTTTTTGTATTCTGTAGCTGTGCAACCAAGGTTCACCCAAAGCTTTACTTCATTGAGCCACTTTTGGGCATACTGGGAAGAGCTCACAATACCTGACATTTTAGATTTGCTTTAACCTAGTGTCATCACAATTTGGCACATGACAAAGTTGCTCAAATCTTTACTTTTTGCCCATTTTTCCTGCTTCCAACACATCAATTTCAAGAACTGTTTGTTTCATGCTTAATATGTGGTGAGCCACGAGGGAGGTGCCAAATGTTGCAGGGGGGCCAGCTGGTGCATGTAATTCCATTGGCAGCAGATTTTAATGTCACGGTAGCTGAAGTGGGCTGCTGGACCCCTAAACGCTTCCCCCATGTCCACAACAAATGTCAATAGTGTGAGTTACGGAGATGGTATAAGTCCTCCTGGAGGTACTCCTGTAAAGGTGGTGCAGGTGTTGGAGCGCCCTTGATGTTCATGCATATACAAGCAACCAGACACATGTGAAGTTGCAAACATAACATTTTACTGGTGGAGGTAACATGGTATAGTCTCTCTTAAAGGCACACTGGCTGTAGTTCACAGTATAGGATACACTGAGTATTTTGAATATAAAAGGAGGTTTCCTCTCCTTGTGAAGCAAGCAGGTTTAGGGCCTCTCAAGGCGTCTGGAGTACAGTTCTCTTCACTTGCTATTGGAGAAGTTGTTATAAGAAAGCACTGTCAAAGTAATATGATGATGGAGGGACCTTCATGGGTTTGCTCCCTGTAGCGACATGCTAGTAGTTTGGAGTTACTCACGGTTTTAGCGCTACCATTCCCTTCTGCAGGGGGTAGGGTGGACAAAGTTTGTGGTGTGGAGGTCATATTGCACTGTTTCCATCTGGAAGCGCATAGAAAAACCATTATGCAGGAGAGCACTTTTTCAGCCTTATTTCTCCTGACTGCATATAGCTTCACTCTTTGTGAAGACAACTATATAAAGAATGATGCCTCCTCAGCGTGGACTGGAATAGATTTTGGGAGTAGTGGAGTTTCCTTCTTCTCCCTTGATTAGACGAAATAGGACTGAACTGGTTTGTACCAGCTCACAGGAAGTGTGTCAGCACAGAGCGGGGAGACTGAATACCTAATTTTCAAACGCATACATTAACCAATAGATGGCAGCAAAATACAAAGCATAATTCACATTTTTCAGTCCTCAGTATATGCACATTACAACACTTAATGTACTGTATTATGTACAGTACAGACCAAAAGTTTGGACACACCTTTTCATTTAAAGATTTTTCTGTATTTTCATGACTTTGAAAATTGTACATTGACACTGAAGGCATCAAAACTATGAATTAACACATGTGGAATTATATACTTAACAAAAAAGTGTGAAACAACTGAAAATATGTCTTATATTCTAGGTTCTTCAAAGTAGCCACCTTTTGCTTTGATGACTGCTTTGCACACTCTTGGCATTCTCTTGATGAACTTCAAGAGGTAGTCACCGGAAATGGTTTTCACTTCACAGGTGTGCCTTGTCAGGTTTAATAAGTGTGATTTCTTGCCTTATAAATGGGGTTGGGACCATCAGTTGTGTTGTGCAGAAGTCAGGTGGATAAACAGCTGATAGTCCTACTGAATAGACTGTTAGAATTTGTATTATGGAAGAAAAAAGCAGCTAAGTAAAGAAAAATGAGTGGCCATCATTACTTTAAGAAATGAAGGTCAGTCAGTCCGAAAAATTGGGCAAACTTTGAATGTGTCCTCAAGTGCAGTTGCAAAACCATCAAGCGCTACAAAGAAACTGGCTCACATGAGGAACGCCCCAGGAAAGGAAGACCAAGAGTCACCTCTGCTTCTGAGGATAAGTTTATCTGAGTCACCAGCCTCAGAAATTGCAGGTTAATAGCAGCTCAGATTAGAGACCAGGTCAGTGCCACACAGAGTTCTAGCAGCAGACACATCTCTACAACAACTGTTAAGAGGAGACTTTGTGCAGCAGGCCTTCATGGTAAAATAGCTGCTAGGAAAGCACTGCTAAGGATAGACAACAAGCAGAAGAGACTTGTTTGGGCTAAAGAACACAAGGAATGGACATTAGACCAGTAGAAATCTGTGCTTTGGTCTCATGAGTCCAAATTTGAGATCTTTGGTTCCAACTATCATGTCTTTGTGCGACGCAGAAAAGGTGAACGGATGGATTCTACATGCCTGGTTCCCACCATGAAGCATGGAGGAGGAGGTGTGATGATGTGGGGGTGTTTGCTGTGACACTGTTGGGGATTTATTCAAAATTGAAGGCATACTGAACCAGCATGGCTACCACAGCATCTTACAGTGGCATGCTATTTCATCCGGTTTGCGTTTAGTTGGACCATCATTTATTTTTCAACAGGACAATGACCCCAAACACACCTCCAGGCTGTGAAAGGGCTATTTGACCAAGAAGGAGAGTGATGGGGTGCTACACCAGATGACCTGGCCTCCACAGTCACCAGACCTGAACCCAATCGAGATGGTTTGGGGTGAGCTGTACCGCAGAGTGAAGGCAAAAGGGCCAACAAGTGCTAAGCATCTCTGGGAACTCCTTCAGGATTGTTGGAAGACCATTTCCAGTGACTACCTCTTGAAGCTCATCAAGAGAATGCCAAGAGTGTGCAAAGCAGTCATCAAAGCAAAAAGGTGGCTACTTTGAAGAACCTAGAATATAAGACATATTTTCAGTTGTTTCACACTTTTTTGTTAAGTATATAATTCCACATGTGTTAATTCATAGTTTTGATGCCTTCAGTGTGAATGTACAATTTTCAAAGTCATGAAAATACAGAAAAATCTTAAAATGAGAAGGTGTGTCCAAACTTTTGGTCTGTACTGTATCTCCTAACTCACAGTGCCCAAAGCAATTCTGGCACACTGAAACAGATCTACTACCACACAACGACCGTCTCACTCAGCAGTAGTAGAATGGGTACCTTAATACCACAATATATCTCTCCTCTGTGGCATTGCCAGACAATGATCTGTGTTATTCATTTAATCAGTCAGTGATTTTACTACTATGGCTGATAAGAATATACATATCAATACACATATTTATATCATGTACATGTGGATAGTCTTGACCATGGGAGTTCCCATCTGATACTGAGGAATAGTAATCATCACCATTTGTATTGGTACTATCATTATTGTCAAGCGCCTAACATTTTGTTAGTTGTACCTAATTTGCCAAAATTTGATATATTAAATTCATTAGGTCAAGTCTAGCTAACAATGAAGGCGTTATCAGATATTTACTGAACCTACAGAAATATATTAAGAAGTAGCTTCCGCAGCAATTCTTTTATAAAGTGTCCTTTAGCAGATGGATAATTCTAATAATACATGAGCACAGAGCTTCAGAGATTTTTCCAATATTCTACCAATATTCAGCAAATACGTCAGACACAAGACACAACACAGTAGTAACACTGCCAATTACAGGGAAATATATAATATAAAGTCCTCGGAAAAAGATTTAGTAAGAAGTAGAAATATTGTTGAAAAGCAAGAATGCTTTAAAAATAGAAGTGTTAACAGTTTATTTTATCAGATAACTAATTGGAAAGTGAAGCTCAATATTTGCCTACAAGAGTACCTAGAAGAATTAATGCTGTTTTGAAGGCAAAATGGAGTAACACCAGTTTTTGAAGGAACTTAGCAGTGAGATTATTCCAAACATCTTGGAAACCTAAATACAGATTTGTGAATGTAGACTTGCACAAATCCTTCTGTCTCTTCATGTAATCCCAAACAGACTCAATGATGTTGCGATTAGGGCTCTGTGTGGGGCCATATTATCACTTCCTGGACTCCTTGTTCTTTCCACTGAAGAGAAGTTCTTAATGTTATTGGTTGTATGTGTGGGTTTTTTATCCTAATGCAGAATACATTAGGAGCCAATCAGATGATTTATGGTATTGCATGATGGCCTGGTATCTGTATGTATTTCTCAGCATTGAAGATACTATTGATCCTCATCAAATTCCTACATTTGCTGAAAAGCAGCCACAAACTTGCAAAGAAGCCCTACGTTTCACTATTGCAGACAGTCAGTATTGTACCACTCTCCAGCTCTTCAGTGAACAATCTGCCTTGTTTTACAGCATAATATTTAAAACTTTGCCTATCAGTCCAGACCACCTGCTACCATTTTTCTGCACCTCATCTTCTATATTTTCTTGCATAGTTGTGTCACCTGGCCTTGTTTCCCTCTCAAAGGTATCGTGTTTGGCTGCAGTTTTTCCATTAAGACAACTCCTGGACAGACTTTTTTGAATAGCAGTTTGTTGTTTCAGGGTCCAACTATTTTGTGTCAGTACTGAGCTGATAGCATGGCTGGGCATCCTTGAAAAGAAGTAGGCATGGTGTATCTGTAAGGGTGTGTCAGGGACTGTCATATAACTTCCCCTGAAGACATTTGTGAATATTAATATACAGCTGTATTGTATGGTATAATGTAAAATGCATAGAGTGTTATAGGTACTGATGCTGCTGTGTGGGTACTGTATTGGTAATGCTTAAGGTAACCTGGTACACTCAGCTCAGGGGTAGGGACGAATAGAATATAGTTTAGCGTTTAGTTAATAATAGATGGAACAATAGGGCAGCTGTAGGCATTATTAGTGTACAGTATAGGAACAGAATGGGACACAGTTAAATATTTGGGACTAGCCCAGCATGATCTGCGTGCACTGTTATCAGAGTTGCCCATTTCTTGTTGTTCAAAAAGAGTTTGATTAGCACATTTTTAATCTCCAGTCTGTTATGAAGCTTTGCCTAACCAATGGAGGCCTGGATTTGGAGTCACCCCCTAAATTAAAGTGGAAAAACACACTACAGGCTGATCCAACTTTGATGTAATGTCCTTAAAACAAGTCAAAATGAGGCTCAGTATTGTGTGTGGCCTCCACATGCCTTTATGGCCTCCCTACAATGCCTGGGCATGCTCCTGATGAGGTTGCGGATGGTCTCCTGTGGGATCTCCTCCCAGACCTGTACTAAAGCATCCACCAACTCCTGGACAGTCTGTTGTGCAATGTGACAGTGGATGGAGCGAGACATGATGTCCCAGATGTGCTCAATCGGATTCAGGTCTGGGGAACGGACGGGCCAGTCCATAGCTTCAATGCCTTCATCTTGCAGGAAATGCTGACACACTCCAGCCACATGAGGTCTGGTATTGTCCGGCATTAGGAGGAACCCAGGGCCAAGCGCACCAGCATATGGTCTCAAAAGGGGTCTGAGGTTCTAATCTCGGTACCTAATGGCAGTCAGGCTACCTCTGGCGAGCACATGGAGGGCTGTGCGGCCCTCCAAAGAAATGCCACCCCACACCATTACTGACCCACTGCCAAACCAGTCATGCTGAAGGATGTTGCAGGCAGCAGATCGTTCTCCACAGCGTCTCCAGACTTTGTCACGTCTGTCACATGTGCTCAGTGTGAACCTGCTTTCATCTGTGAAGAGCACGGGGTGCCAGTGGCGACTTTGCCAATCCTGGTGTTCTGTGGCAAATGCCAAGCGTCCTGCACGGTGTTGGGTTGTTAGCACAACCCCCATCTGTGGACGTCGAGCCCTCATACCACCCTCATGGAGTCGGTTTCTAACTCTTTGTGCAGACACATGCACATTTGTGGCCTGCTGGAGGTCATTTTGCCGGGCTCTGGCAGTGCTCCTCCTGTTCCTCCTTGTACAAAGGCAGAGGTAGCGGTCCTGCTGCTGGCTGCTGCTGCCCCCTCCACGTCTCCTGGTGTACTGGCCTGTCTCCTGGTAGCGCCTCCAGCCTCTGGACACTCTGCTGACAGACACAGCAAACCTTCTTGCCACAGCTCGCATTGATGTGCCACCCTGGATGAGCTGCATTACCTGAGCAACTTCTGTGGGTAGTAGAGTCCGTCTCATGCTACCACGAGTGTGAACGCACAACCAACATTCAAAAGTGACCAAAACTTCAGCCAGAAAGCATTGGTACTGAGATATGGTCTGTGGTCCCCACCTGCAGAACCACTCCTTTATTGAGGGTGTCTTGATAATTGCCAATAATTTCCATCTATTGTATATTCCATTTGCACAACAGCATGTGAAATTGATTGTCAGTCAGTGTTGCTTCCTAAGTGGACAGTTTGATTTGACAGAAGTTTGATTTACTTGGAATTATATTTTGTTGTTTAAGTGTTCCCTTTATTTTTTTGAGCAGTGTATATATCCTAGACAACTCATTTAATGTTTACCTTGTTTTCTCACAGATTTTGTTTATATCCCAGGAGCGATGACTAGCCCTGGTGTATAACTTGACAGCCTATCACTAACTGCCATGGTGACATTTCCATCTAATTGCTGCTAGGATATGGCATTATTTTTGATTAGCAGGAGTCCAACTGCAATGACCCCAACAGTCCTGAAAAAATGGGTCATAGAACTATCCAATAACTGCTGCACTTTCATTGACTTGGATGGAGCTAAGTTGCATTCTTACATAGCAGTGCAGGGGAAATTTCAATGAACGTCTGTCCCTTCATTTTTGTTAGAACTCTCCTGTTAGTTTTTTTTTAGTTTGCTGGTCACATGACCATTTTTGCCTATTTAATCTGGCTCCGCCCTCCTGGCCTTGCTGGACTTCATTGTATTTACTACTCTTGAGCTAGCTTGGTGCTCTGTTGCCGTTCTCTGTTAGTTTTGCTAGGTCTTCTGACCTCTATGCTTTTTGTTGTGTGTTTGTCTTTGACTGCTACTATTTCTGCTAGGAGGTGTCCAACTTATCCCAGTCCCCAGTTCTTGTAGGGATCCCTCCCTCACATCTATAGGTCTTCGCACAGACTAGCCGAGGACTTTAGCGGGTCTGATCGCAGGATCAGGTTCCCCGTTACATCGTAGGGATCTACTTTAGTTCTATTGTAGGGACAGATCTCCTGTCTTTCCTTACTCCCTGTAGCAGATCATAACAGTAAGTCCAGCCCTAAAATAAAAAAAAAAATTCTCTAAGGAAAGACCTCCAGTTTTCCATCATGGTCTCGGTTCAAGATTTGGCTCAACGCTTGCAGGGACTCTCTCTGGAGGTGGCCAAGCTCCAACAACACGTGAGTAGCTGTTCTGGAGCACATTTTGTGGAACCAAAGGTACATCTGCCTGATTTATTTTTTGGCGAACAACAAGATTTTTTTTCTTTTAAAAATGCTTGTTTATTGTATTTTCGTTTGAGACCCGGATCCTCTGGTGATGAATCACAGCACATAGGGTTCATAATGTCACTTTTGCGCAAAGATCCTCAGGGATGGGCCTTCTCTCTCCAACCTAGTGATCCGTGCTTTAGATCAGTGGATAGTTTTTTTTCTGCTTTGGGTTTGTTGTACGATGATCCTGATCGTGTCTCATCTGCTGAGTCTGAATTGAGACGTTTGAGGCAGGGATCAGGTAATGTGGAAAAATATTGTTATCACTTCCGTCGGTGGTCTGCCCAGGTGGGGTGGAACGATTCAGCTTTGAAAAGCTTGTTTCTTGCAGGGCTAGGTGAAAGGGTTAAGGATTTACTGATTGCTTATCCCACACCTGGAAACCTGCAGGAGGCAATGCAATTAGCTATACGGGTGGACAGGAGACTGCGTGCAAGGGTTAATGAGAGCAAATACTCTGCTATGTCAGCTCCGAGTCCTGAGAGGGTCTGTGCTGACAATGGAGAGCCGATGGAGATTGGGGCGATGGCACCCCGCTCTCAGGAAAAAGACCGCAGGCTTTCTGAAGGCTTGTGCTTCTATTGCGGAAATTCTGGTCATTTTATTAAGAACTGTGTGCTTCGTATGAAGAAAGAAAAAAAAAATGGTCAGTCATGCATGTATTGCCTGTTTAAATTCTAAGGGAGTATTCCTATCTGCCACTACTGCTGCTCAGGATGAATTAATTGAATTTCGGGTATTTGTGGATTGTGGTTCTACTCTGAATGTGATTGATGGGGGATTCTTGGAAAAACTTAGATTAGAACCTAAAACTTTGTCATCCCCTATTGCTGTGGTTTCTGTTGATGGCTCTCCCTTGAAGAGTGTTACTCATAAGGTCTGTGAATTTCCCCTCACTATTAATGGTATTCATCAAGAGAATTTGGTGGTATTGGATAATTTGCCTTCTCCAGTAATATTGGGGTTACCCTGGTTAAAATTGCACAATCCTGTACTGGATTGGTCTACCAATGAAATTAAGTCCTGGAGCCCTAAGTGTTATGACAAGTGTTGTAACGGACGTATTGCTGCGGTGGAAAAAGGGGAATTAACTGTACCTATTCAGGATTTTTGGAGAGTTTTTTCTGAGGAGGAGTCACAAATTTTGCCTCCCCATAGAGACTATGATTGTACCATTGAATTTGTCCCTGGAGCGACTCTTCCTAAAAGTCATTTATTTAATCTTACTATTCCTGAGAGAAAGGCTTTGGAGGAATACATACAGACAAGCTTGGCCGCCGGTCACATTAGGCCTTCCAAGTCTCCTGTGGCTGTTGGATTTTTTTTTGTAAAAAAAAAAGATGGCGGTTTACGTCCTTGTCTGGACTTTCGTGAGATTAATAAAATTACTGTACGCAATCCTTACCCACTGCCATTGATTCCTGATTTATTTAACCAGTTAGTGGGGGCCAAGTGGTTCTCTAAAATTGATCTCCGGGGGGCATACAATTTGTTGCGCATGAAGGAGGGTGATGAATGGAAGACTGCTTTTAACACTCCTGTGGGTCATTTTGAGAATCTGGTGATGCCTTTTGGTCTTACCAATGCTCCAGCATTTTTTCAGAATCTTATTAATGACATCCTTAGACCTTTAATCGGCAAAAATGTGATTGTGTATTTGGATGACATTCTGATTTATTCGCCTGATCTGGAGTCTCATTGGCGAAGCGTACGTGAGGTATTACAGTTATTAATGGACAATTCGCTTTTTGCTAAGCTGGAGAAATGTGAGTTCGCTGTACAGAGAATTAGTTTTTTGGGCTACATTATCTCCAGTGAAGGTTTTGAGATGGACCCGGTTAAAGTTCAAGCTGTGCAGGAATGGCCTAGGCCTATTGGTTGGAAATCGATACAGAGGTTTTTGGGTATCGCCAATTATTACGGAAAATTCTTAAAACAATTTTCAATTATTGTCAAACCGCTAACCGATCTCACCAGGAAAGGTGCTAATGCGGTTCAGTGGACTTCTGAGGCCATTGAAGCTTTTGTGTTTCTAAAGGAGAGGTTCATCTCTGCTCCCATCCTTATGCAGTCTGATGTGATTAAGCCGTTTTTGGTTGAGGTTGATGCTTCTTCGGTGGGGGTCGGTGCGGTGTTGTCTCAGGAAAACAAGGATGGAGTACATCCCTGTGCCTTTTTTTCAAAAAAATTTTCTGAGACTGAACTTAATTACGATATTGGTAATCGGGAATTGCTGGCGATTAAACTCGCATTTGAACACTGGCGTCACCTCTTGGAAGGTGCTGAATTTCCCGTTCAGGTTTTCACTGATCATAAAAATCTGATCTATCTTGATGCTGCCAAGCGCTTGAATGCCCGTCAGGCTAGGTGGGCACTTTTTTTCTCTCGGTTTAATTTTTCCCTTACTTACATCCCGGGTACCAAGAATGTTAAAGCGGATGCTTTGTCTCGCAGCTTTTCTCCCATGGTCGGTGTTGAGGAGGAAGAGGAGAGCATTTTACAAGAAGGTGTTGTGATTGCTGCTTTGGACTCCGTTTTGGAGGATGAGATTCTTAAAGCTCAGGAGAATGCCCCATCTAACACTCCCCATGGGAGGCTGTTTGTGCCTAGGACCTTTAGGAGAGATTTGTTTGTTGAGTGTCATGAGTCTCGGTTGGCAGGTCATCCAGAAATTTCTGAGACCAAGAGACTTGTGAGTCGCAGTTTTTGGTGGCCTGGATGGCAGAAGGAAGTCACTAAGTGGGTGCGCCAATGTACTGTGTGTGCTAGATCCAAGTCTTCGCATGCTCCTGCTGCGGGGTTGCTTTGCCCTCTGGAGGTTCCTAGTGCACCTTGGACACATCTGGCTATGGACTTTATTACTGACCTTCCCCCCTCTGAAGGTTTCACGGTCATCTGGGTGGTCGTGGACCGTTTTAGCAAGATGTGTCACTTGGTTCCCTTCATCAAACTGCCTTGCGCTAAGACACTCGCTAAGGCCTTTGTCAAGGAAATTGTCAGACTACATGGTGTTCCTACTGACATTGTTTCTGATAGGGGACCTCAGTTCGTGGCTCGTTTTTGGCGTGCCTTTTGTGACAGGTTGGGAGTTCATTTGCCGTTTTCATCCGGATATCATCCTGAGTCTAATGGCCAGACAGAAAGGAAGAACCAGGATGTTGAGCAGTTCTTGCGTTGTTTTGTGGCAGACAATCAAGAGGGGTGGTCTGAGTTTCTGCCACTTGCTGAATTTGCTCTTAACAACCATACATCCTCTTCTGCTGGGTGTTCGCCTTTTTTTGTTGTTCTGGGAGACATCCGTCTTTTGGGTCATTCTCCAAATTGGTTTCGGCTGTGCCTGAGGAGGAGAGTTTTTCCGGTGATTTGGAGAGAGTTTGGACGGATGTGCGTGGTAATCTTCAGGAGGCTAACAAAAAATCTAAGAGGTACTTTGATAGGACACAGCAAGAGGTTTTGTTTGCTGTTGGTGACATGGTTTGGTTGTCCTCTAAGAATCTGCGATTGAGGATTCCTTCTAAAAGTTCATAGGGCCCTTTAAGGTGCTTCAGATAGTTAACCAATCTGCTGTTAGGTTGGAGGTTCCTACATCCTGGAAGATTAACCCGGTGTTTCATGTTTCTCTGTTGAAAAAAGCTGATGTGTCGGATGGTGACGCCTCTGCCACTGTTCCTCCGGTGGTGGAGGACGGGGAATATGAAATTTCCCGCATCCTAAATTCTAGACGGTATAGAGGGAGTTTGCAGTATCTCGTCGCTTGGAAGGGTTTCGGACCTGAGGATAACTCATGGGTGAGTGCGGATGATGTTTCTGCTTCCAGACTTGTCAGAGCGTTTCACAGGAGGTTTCCTGGTAAGCCTGGGCCTAGGGGATCCAGAGGATCCTCTTAGAAGAGGGGGTACTGTTAGAACTCTCCTGTTAGGTTTTTTTTAGTTTGCTGGTCACATGACCATTTTTGCCTATTTAATCCGGCTCTGCCCTCCTGGCCTTGCTGGACTTCATTGTATTTACTACTCTTGAGCTAGCTTGGTGCTCTGTTGCCATTCTCTGTTAGTTTTGCTAGGTCTTCTGACCTCTATGCTTTTTGTTGTGTGTTTGTCTTTGACTGCTACTATTTCTGCTAGGAGGTGTCCAACTTATCCCAGTCCCTAGTTCTTGTAGGGATCCCTCCCTCACATCTATAGGTCTTCGTACAGACTAGCCGAGGACTTTAGCGGGTCTGATCGCAGGATCAGGTTCCCCGTTACATCGTAGGGATCTAGTTTAGTTCTATTGTAGGGACAGATCTCCTGTCTTTCCTTAGTCCCTGTAGCAGATCATAACAATTTTCAGTTTCCAGGTTCCAGAGGTTTGACCACCACTACCAGAATTTTATGGTAAATCCTAAAGATAAGCCATACCAGTTATAGCTAGAACCAACATTTTAAAACCTTACTGACTAACTACCTTTTTTGATTACTTTAAATTTTTATCTTATTCCAATGGCAATATTTTTTTTCCCTTTCAGATGTGAGACTTTGATTTTTTTGTATATCTAGTAATTTTAAGAGTGACACCATTCACTTCACCAAATAATGTTCTGAAAAATTGGGATATTTTTTAATCAATGGAAGTATGAGAGTTTATTTTTTGTGGACTGAGCTGTCATTTTTTTGACCAATTTGAGGCTCCTATGACTTTTTGATACAAGTGTTTTGTAGAAATGATTAAATTGATTCATTGCAAATTAAAATAGTCGATTTCTATGAACTTCGCAGGTCCCGGTAAATTCATGCATTATTAGTGCTAATCGCTAAAAAAATGCCCGGTGCCTTTTTACACATTGCTGACGATTTCATAAGCCTCAGAATGCTAACATGAGCTAAGGCGCAACTGCATGGGCTTTCTCATGAATGCCTTGCAGCTATTACATCACATGGTACAATGCAGCTAATCAGGAGGAACTATCATAGCCTTAACCAAAGTCTAAGAAAGGAATGCAGCAGTCATTTTAGGGTGATTTTAGGATAGTGAGAGAATGTCAGATCTCACAGCTCAAAAATAGAGATAGGAAGATCAAGCCCTTAAACATTAGACAAGTATTCCAGCCAGTAATGTATTGTAAAACTGCAGCAGTGAAGAAGATGAGAATGGTAGTACAGATGAGATGGGAAAATAGAGATTGGAGATGTGCCAGCATCTGTGCAAGACTCATTGTGGTTGAACAGTGATATATTGTAGCTGGAATTTGTGATGCTGCATTTGCATTACAATTAGATATTATTTTCTCAATTTTAAAATGTTCTCAATTTTAATGCACTAGAAAGCAGAAGCAAAAGAGCGCAATTGTTTTATGCAGAAAAATAAATCTGAAATCAGAATCAGATGATGTGCTTGTTTATCACAAGCGATTGAATGAGTTTCTGCATTTATTCTGAAATGATTTTTGGGAAGAATAATTGTTTTTTTTAAGATACAAAATTCCTTAAAATTCAAACATTTAATTGTGACTGACTAACTCGCAAAGTGAGTGTGTCGCAAACAATTTTACATCCATACACGCTACACCAATACCCTGCTGCAGGTGCTACCTTTTTTGTTGTATACCTACCCAGCATTTATTTTCTCATTCTTGAGAAGTGGGTTGAATTTTTTTTTTGTATTTACTTCATTTTGTTTTTAAGATATAGACATTTAGGTTTGCATGTTTATTTTTGCACTTTTTTGCAATTTGAGAACTGTACATGGCACTCATATACTGTGACCTTTCTGTATGTGTAACTAGCATTTCTTATTACATTCTCTTTGGCAATAGTTGAATAATTAGGGTTGAAATGATTGTCAAAGGTTAATTATTGTTTTGTACAAACTGTAAAATGTAGCAATGGATGAGGTAGTGTAAAAGAAAAAAAAAATACCACGGTTAAGAATATAGGAACCAACAGCAGAAGCACCACCACCACTGGCACCAGGTGACGGGCTTAAAGTACTACCAAGCACAGGTCACAATTTTATAATTTTAAAAAACTTGAAAAGTTTGGCAGTGCACTTTGTTTTTAAATGGACTGTTAGTAACTTTCATTTCTACTCTGGTTATCATCTATTTCTATGGTGAGTTCACTTTGACATTACAAAGGCTGTGTTTGAGCTAAAAGGATTGGATAAAGTTCACGGAGACCTCAGAGTGCTACATCTTTTCAATGTTTTTTGGAGTGCCTCTGATTTGTGGAAAATGTATTCTCCATGAATCAAATTTATTAGAAAAATTTTCTAAACTTAGCGATTTTGAATTTCTAAAGATTCGGTAATCTCTAGTTTTTTTATTTTCTTTTTCTCTACAGAGCTTACCTTTTGCATTAAAAAAATTATTATTCACTTCACATGCACATCCCCCCAAAATAATTTTACTAGAAATGAGGAGGACACAAAGACGCACAGAATACTTGAGTAACAGAAGGCAAAGATTTTTTTCTTAATTTTGTCTTTTTTGTCCAGATATCAACCCTCAATCCTTAATTCACCCCATGTGCTGCTCCAAAATGTTGATTTTACTAGAAGTAAAGACTAAAGAAGATGTAGATAAATACTTGAAAACTTGATTCACAGTAAACAAAGAATTTTGTTTTAAAAAAAAAACCACCTCATATTCACCATCAATGATGGTATTATTAATTCCTTTACCCCAAAAGCCTGTTTTCATCTTTCATGACCAGGCCAAATTTTACAACTCTGATCACTGTCACTATGTGAAGTAATAACTCTGTAACGTTTCAACATATCCCACTTAGTCTGAGACTGTTTTCTCATGACATATTGTACTTTATGATAGTGGTAACATTTGTTTGATATTTTTTGCATTTATATGTGAAAAAAACACAATTTTGGCAAAAATGTGGCAATTTTCAAAAATGCAGCAATTTTCAAACTTTTAATTTTTGTGCCCTTAAATCAGAGAGTTATGCCATTCAAAATAGTTCATATATAACATTTCCCTGATGTCTACTTTACATCAGCGCAGTGTTTTAAACATATTTTTTTTTAGGAAGTTATAAGGGTTAAAATTCACCAGTGCTTTCTCATTTTTCCACCAAAATTTACAAAACCATTTTTTAGGGATCACATCACATTTGAAGTGACTTTGAGGGTTCTATATGACTGAAAATACTCAAAAGTGACGCCATTCTAAAAACTGCACCCCTCAAGGTGCTCAAAGCCACATTCAAGAAGTTTATTAACCCTTTAGGTGCTTCACATCAATTTTTGGAATGTGGAAGAAAAAATTGAACATTTAACTTTTTTTCACAAATATGTTACTTTAGACACAATTGGTTTTATTTTCGCAAGTGTAACAGGAAAAAATAGATAAAAAAATTAGTTGTGCAATTTCTTATGAGCATGTTGATACACCATATTTGAGGGAAAACTACTGTTTGGGTGCATGGAAGGGTGTAACATTCCTGGTGGCGTGCTTGAATGGTGCACCATCTCCCACCATGCAAGACCGCAATCTTACCTGTCAGTCCATGCTGCACTCTTTGTTTCAGTTCCTGCTGTGTCCATGTCTCTTGTCTGATTGCTTAGGGCGTCGGCGCGGATTTCTGCTTGTTTCTTATAGCAACTGTGCGCACAGTCCTAATGAGTCCCCAGCCTATTGCTGTGAGTCACTGGATACTTAAACCCCCTCCACCCAGTAGGAGGTGCCTGAGCAAAACCTTCACTCAGTTTGTCTTTGCAACTGAGTTGACAGGTCCTGTCCTGTATCTAGTCTGTTCTGCCACCCTGGGGGCTGAGTACCCAGGGCCGCTACCTGTACCTGTGACTTCTAGTCAGTTTCTGCCACCCTGGTGGCTGAGTTCCCAGGCTTGTTTCTGTATCTTGTTCCTGGTTCAGGTCCTGTCTGAACAGTGTCCTAGTCCGTTACTTGTTTGTCTCTATGTCTGTATCTTCCCTTTTTCCTGCAGTATCTGAACCTGCACCTAACTCCAATTTTTTGTCTCTGTACTTCTGTTTGTGAGTTTTGTGTCCACTCGCTACTTCATTGTAAGTACCTTGTGTGTATCTGGTTCTGCTCGTTCTGTTTCCCTGCCTCTGTATCTAACTCCTGTGTTCCAGCTATCTTCTTGTGTTCTCAGTCTGTTCCATGTGAACAGAGCCCTGTCCTGTCTACCGCATCTGAGGGTTTTGCTTTGCTCTGCTTGCTCACCGCACCTGCGGTTTTGCACTGCTTTGCTTGTTCACCGCATCTGCGGGTTTTGCTCTGCTTTGCTTGTCTACCGCACCTGCGGGTTTTGCTCTGCTTTGCTTGTTTACCGCATCTGCGGTTTTGCTCTGCTTTGCTTGTTCACCGCATCTGTGGGTTTTGCTCCGCTCTGCTTGTCTACCGCACCTGCGGCTCCGTTCCTGTATCCCAGTCTGTACTGGTCCCTATCCTGCCTGTGTTTCTACCTGCCAGTACCCGCCTCTCTGTATGTTAGCCGTGCCTGTGCCCACCTGTCTGCATGCCAGCCGTGCCTGCCAGTGCCCACCTGTCTGCATACCAGCTGTACTTGTCTGCATACCAGCCGTATTTTCCAGTGCCCAACTTGTCTACATGCCAGTCTAACCTGCCTGTTCCTGCATTCCCCGGTGTGGGTCAACAGCTGTGACCGGGGTCTGACCTGGAGTAACACCTGGTCCCTCTGCTCGGTTCCTCCCTGGTTCACGGAGTCGACTGAGCCGCCGTGTGACCTTGGTCGGATCGGGTTGATACTTAGTTGCGCCCCTCCAGGCACTCCTCGGTTCATGGTACAGTGGGATCACTAATCACACTCACGCCAGTCAGTCCGGGCGCGAGCGTAACACAGGGCTTGTAAGGGAAGGAGTGCTATTTGACTTTTTGAATGTAAAATTTGCTGTAATAATTAGCGGACTCCATGTCGCATTTGTAGACTCCCTGATGTGCCTAAACAGTGAAAACTACCCACAATTAACACCATTTTGGAAACTAGACCACTCAGGGAACTTTTCTATATGTGTTGTGAGCACCTTGAACTCCCAGGTGCTTAAAATAAGTTTATAACATTGAGCCGTGAAAATAAAAATATCACATTTTTACAACAAAAATTCCAATTTGTTGTGCAATTTCTCCTTAGTATGCCGATACCCAATATGTGGAGGAAAACTACTGTTTGTGCAAACAGCAGGGCTTGGACAGGAAGGAGCTCCTTTTGACCTTTTGAATGCAAAATTTTGCTGGAATAATTAGCTGACACCATGGAGAGCCCCTGATGTGCCTAAATAGTAGAAACCCACCACAAATGACACCATTTAGGAAACTAGACCCCTCAGGGAACTTATCTAGATGTGTGGTGAGCACCTTGAACTCCCCCCCAAACTTCATAGAAGTTTATATCATTGAACAGTGAATATAGAAATTTCACATTTTTCCCACAAGAACGTTCTTTTAGTAGCAATTTTTTTTATTTTCACACTGGTAACAGAAGAAAATGGAACCTAAAATTTGTTGTGCAATTTCTCCTGAGTACGCTGATACCCCATATGTGGGGTTAAACTACTGTTTGGGCACACAGCAGAGCACAGAAAAGGAAGGTTGGTTTGGAATGCAGACTTTGATGGAATGGTCTGCGGATGTCATGTCGCGTTTGGAGAGCCCCTGATGTGCCTAAATAGTGGAAAACAAAGTGACCATTTTGGAAACTAGACCGCTCAAGGAATTTATCAAGTTGTGTGGTGAGCACCTTGAACCCACAGGTGCTTCACAGAACGTTAATCTGTGAAAATGAAAAAAATATATTTTTCCCACAAAAATGTTGTTTTAGCTCCCAATTTTTTTATTTTCACAATGATAGCAGGAGAAAATGGACCCCAAAATTTGTTGTGCATTTTCTCCTGAGTACGGCAATACCCCGTATGTGGTCGAAAGCTACTTTTGAGGAACAGGGGAATGTTCAGAAGGGATGGAGCAAAATCTTGGTGTTCAGATTTTGATGGACTGGATTGACGGTGCTATGTCACATTGACAGAGCCCCTAAGGTGCCAGAAGAGCAGAACCCCCATAAAAGACCATATTTTACAAACTACACTGCTCAATGAATTCATATAGGTGTGTAGTCAGCATATTGACACATGTGCATTACAGAGTTTTATACCATTGGGTGAAAAGAATAATTACATTTTTACCACCAAAGGTTTATTTTAGCCCCTGATGTTACATTTTCACACTGTGAAATGGGTTCAATATGGCACCAAAATGTATCCCACATTTTCTGTTGAATATTGAAATACCCCATATATGGCAGTACAGTACTGCTCAGCTACACGGCGAGACTCGCAAGGGATGGAGCACTATTTGCCTCCTGTAGTGCAGATTTTCATAGAATACTTTGCGGATTCCATATATAGAGCCCCTAAGTGCTAGAAGAGCAGAATCTCCCTTAAAATGAACCCACTTTGGAAATTATGCCCCTCTGGGAATTTCTCTACTGGTATGGTGAGGATTTTAACTACATGGGTGTTTTCAAGCTGCCGTTGTAGTGTAGTATGTTGTAATCCCCAGTATGTTATAGTGACCAGTACATTGTAGTGATCAGTACATTGTAGTGACCAGTATGTTGGCCCAGCTCATGCTTCTGGAGACATGCACCTCTAAACTAGGTGGGATCTCATCGCTACAGAAATGCCAAACATGTGGACACTAAATGTGGTTTAGGCACACTGGGGCTCAAAATTTCTTTTGGGGGCAAGGAGCCATTTCGCTTTTCCAGAGCCTTTGTGCTACTAGTAATGTGGAAGCCCTTATATTTCCATTGACAGACGACGGATCTGAGTTGGAGCTTTTTTGTGTATTAATTTGAAGCTTTTGCTAGTAACATTTTACGTAAAATTTTGGATCACATTTATCTGGTGCTTTATGCTGAGCACTTATATCAGGGTTTCCATTTAAATCTCCAAGTGATGAGATTGAGATGAAACCCCCAAGGGATCCATTCACTATAATGAGGCAGCAGAGTTACTCTGGACTGCGTCTGGCCTCTGTTCAGCGGTGTTCTTTTTTTCAGAGGTGTACAAAACTATGGCTGACTGCACTTTTTTGCACACCTAATAAAAAGACAGATATCGCTGAATCAAAGTCAATTTCTGCAACGGGCCACTGTATTCTCTGGCTGTTGCAATCTTTTGCAAAGTGGGAAGTTGTGCAGAGCATTTTTCTTTTTGCAATGTGGGCGAAAATGCTAATTGTTTGAATTTTTTGAACCTGCTAGGTTCTTGACATTTGACTCGAATGCAATTTCCAGCAGATCATTCTATCATATAATAATCACTATTATTTCCTTTATATTTGTAGCATTGTTGTACAGTAGACAACTTGAAGTATAATAGAACTCCGGAATACAAATTAACAACATGATTCATATTCACAGCATAAAATAGCTAATTATGTAACACCATATTCTCTATGATCTCACCACTATGAAATTTATATATAGCAGATAGCTATAAGCATAAATTAAAGGATGCAGACTTTATAATCAATAAAATAGAATGTTATTTGTTAGAGATTAGTGACCAACAGCCAATTTAATCGCACACTGCACTGACAGACTTTTAAAACTTTAAAAAAATTAAAAAATGCAAAAATTATCTCTCTTTTGTGATCAGGCAGACTGTAGTCTCGCTGTGTTTAAGTCCAGAACTATCAAAATTTCCTGAACATGGGCTTACTGAAAAGGCACTGGCCTGATCATGCATTTTATGTATAATTAAAGCAAGGGCCAGGACTTGATGACAGCATTCATTCTTGTGACACTGTCCTGACAACTTTGCAAGTGGTTTTCAATGGTGTCCATAAAATGGGAAACAGAGTCAGGGTTTTATTCCGGGCTTGATTACTCTCTTCAACCATGTGAGGGAGTCAGTGTGGAAATTTAAATAACAATGCAGCCTATTTTATGTTTTCAGTTATTGGCAGGGCAATAGAATGATGGTAATCAGGAAGTGCTGACTTTTTTACAACCTTTTTTTTTTGCAGGATTTTTTTCCATTCTTTATTCTTTAATAGGGACCCAATCCCATTGTCCTACCAGTGGTAATTCACTCCAGTCAATGCCGAGAAGATACTCATTTGAACGAAATGGAAGCCCTGAATATTTGTTTAAAATAATCTAATACTTTTTTGAAGTATAGAAATCAGTTGATGAGAGTTATGATGGTAACAATGACAACAACCAGGCACTTCTTATTGTTAGAATTGGTATGATGCACATGTCAGAACAGTTGTTTGTGACATCTACATTTTGTGAGGTAGACAGCCACAATTGGACTTTTAAATTCTCTTTTGTATTTTTTAAACTCAATTATTACCCCTTTCCAAAAAAATACTGATCAAGAAATGTAAAAAAAAAGTGAAAAAAAAAAAACAGTAGCGGCAACTGGCCACAGTATAGTGTGGCATGTACAGATATCAAATTTTACAAATAAATTAGTGTGCAAAAAAACAGTTTGTGACACACACACTTTATGAGATAGACAGTCGTAGGTAAATATCTAGAATTTTTTAAATTCTCATTTGCATTTTGTAAGCACAATTACTCCCCCTCTTCCCAAAATGTAATAAACAAGAAAGTCTGGGTACATGGGAAACGAAACAGTGCAGCAGACAAGAGTATCCTCAGTACCAGAAGAGTAGTTACATGACCACAACTCCAGTGACGTAGGACACACTCCCACAAGGTCAGCCAAACCAGGCTCAGACCTCATCACCATGGAGTCCGAATACAATAACAAATGGATGTAATAAGAGTCTAAATAAGGAAAGAGGGGAGAAAAGGGAACAAAGGGATGGAAAAGGGAAAACCGAGGTAGAAAACAAAAGACAGAGGAAAAGACATAAGGAAAAAGAAGGAGATGGAAAATGAGGAAGACAAACATCAGAGCAAATATAATGCTCAAAAATGTAAAGCAATTTCCATGCTCAATATATTGCAATAAATCATCCATATTTCATATAAATAAATTGTCTTCCTTCATTTCCTGTTCTCCAAAGTCTTCCTCTTGAAAGAAGTAATCTACTAAAAGAAAAAACACAAAAATATGACTAAAAAACATACACTGACAATATATCCAGGTCAGAGATCATGACCGACAATTATGTAAATTGAACTTGATATTCAAACCTCTAGGTTGAAAACTTTCCAACTCGTATATACATTTCAGCTCTTTTTCCTTTAGGAGTTTAAGTCTGTCACTACCCCTCCTCTGTATAGGTACGCTATCTATAACTCTAAACCTCAATTGATTAACCGAGTGCCTGTTGTCAATAAAAATGTTTTGGCACCGGTAAATCAATGAGACCAGTCCTAGTAGTACTCTTATGCTTGGAGATAAGAGTTTGAGTCTCCATTGCCGTCTTACCCACATAGATTGAACCACAGGGACAAGAAATTAAGTACACAAACTTGAAGAACATGTGTATCTCTATTGAATCAAGTGGCGTCTCCCAGTATGGGGATGATAAAAAGAATTCCCTTTAATCATATTTCCACAACAAGCAGATCCTAAACAAGGAAAATTCCCAAGTCTAGGTGTGCTAAGTGTGGTTTGTGTCGACTTGTTAATATACCAAAATCAGACTTCAAATCTTCAAATTTAAATCAGACTTCATGCTTCAAATTTAGATCCCGTTTGTATGACAGAAGTGGTTGAGATGTGGAATGGAGGTCCATCTTCTTCAGTGATGAGTCTCGCCTTTGTCTTAGACACAATGAGAACAATTTGAAAACCACATAAGCATTACCATGAAGAGGCCTTCATAAGGGAATTCACACCAGTACTACTCCTCCATCATCATCTTTTGGGTGTAAAGAGTGTGAAGAAAAATACAGAACAAAACAATACAGAACAATGTACATTGCATATTCACTGCTGCTGATTACTGGAGTTTCAAACGTTTTACTTTCATTAGAAGTTGATCTACGATGTCCAGGAGTGCCAGAAGTTTACAATGAACAGTATCACATCACACCAAAATTTTGGTGTAAAAAAATTGGTCTGAAGTGAACCAGTTAAGTGATGGCATCAAGTTAGACAAAGTGTCTAAAGATGCTCCAAATTTCTCCTGTAGTGTAAAAAACCACACATCTAGCCTCGATCTATACTGTCTTTTATTATTTGAGACAATAATAAGCCCTTAACAATGAACATCATACATGAGGCAGCTCCTGAGTTCGCTGCTTTTCTGTCAGTTGATGGCTGTGTTATTCACCCATCATTTGCCATTAACTGCCGAGGATAAAGCAGAGCTCTACCCACCGCTGTTAACCTGTTGAATGCCTCAATTATTCTCAGACAGTGGCATTTATGGGGCACAGCCCAGGGGCCGCGCTGTTCTGACCGCCCATCACCTCTCCCCCGGATGTGATCGCAGGGCACCAATGGGTTACCATGATAGCCGAGAGCATATTGAAGACACCCGAGACTGTCATGACGATGCTCCTGTCTACATAGAAGACCGTGGTTTGTGCTACAGCAGTGCTGTGGTATTGCTGTATTATATACAGTAAAGACCAAAAGTTTGGACACACCTTCTCGTTTAAAGATTTTTCTGTATTTTCATGACTATGAAAATTGTACATTCACACTGAAGGCATCAAAACTATGAATTAACACATGTGGAATTATATACTTAACAAAAAAGTGTGAAACAACTGAAAATATGTCTTATATTCTAGGTTCTTCAAAGTAGCCACCTTTTGCTTTGATGACTGCTTTGCACACTCTTGGCATTCTCTTGATGAGCTTCAAGAGGTAGTCACCGGAAATGGTGTTCCAACAATCTTGAAGGAGTTCCCAGAGATGCTTAGCACTTGTTGGCCCTTTTGCCTTCACTCTGCGGTCCAGCTCACCGCAAACCATCTAGATTGGGTTCAGGTCTGGTGACTGTGGAGGCCAGGTCATCTGGCGTAGCACCCCATCACTCTCCCTCTTGGTCAAATTGCCCTTAAACAGCCTGGAGGTATGTTTCGGGTCATTGTCCTGTTGAAAAATAATGGTCCAACTAAACGCAAACCTGATGGAATAGCATGCCGCTGCAAGATGCTATGGTAGCCATGCTGGTTCAGTATGCCTTCAATTTTGAATAAATCCCCACAGTGTCACCAGCAAAGCATCCCCTCACCATCACGCCTCCTCCTCCATGCTTCACGGTGGGAACCAGGTATGTAGAGTCCACCTATTCACCTTTTCTACGTCGCACAAAGACACGGTGGTTGGAACCAAAGATCTCAAATTTGGACTCATCAGACCAAAGCACAGATTTCCACTGGTCTAATGTCCATTCCTTGTGTTCTTTAGCCCAAACAAGTCTCTTCTGCTTGTTGCCTGTCCTTAGCAGTGGTTTCCTAGCAGCTATTCTACCATGAAGGCCTAGAAAGGATATACCACAGAAACGCCCGCATTATAGTGTCAATCACAAAATGCTAGTATGCAGACATGGGAATGGAGCTAAAAAGGGCATCGCAATAGAACATAGAAAAATTAGAGAAGAAAACTGAGCGACAACAGAGCCCCAAATAAGCATAGAATTTTTTTTTTGTTAAGTACATATATAATAAAGTTACATAAATACCATAGAGCTTAAAGGCACAAAGTGCCACATGTGTGAATAAAAGAACAGGACACCATAAACCCCTCAATAACCCTGTATGGTTAACAATTTAGAGATGTATAGTAATGACATCAAGAACACATATATCAAAGTGTCATCGTCAAAAGGGACAATTCCCAAGTACCTGATTATATGTAGTTAACAGAATAGACCATAGCTAACTATAAGCATATAGTAAAAAATAATTAGTGTTCAATAGGGTAGAATTATTTTGGGACTACAGGAAAAAGTCAAAGGGCAGTAAGCCGATAGATAGGGAGAGCATATAGATAACCAATAGTTACCCAAGTAACAGGTACCGATGATATCTCCAAGAGGGAAAAGGGGGGAGTTGGTGTCACCCCTACGCGCGTTTCGGCAGGCCTTCATCAGGGGGCATGGGGGAAAACAGCACTGGGGCCTCTTAAATAGCCAGTCTAATGAATATCAGATGGTGCACAGCTGCTGGGGTGTGTGTGTACCCGAGGACCTGAATGACGCTTCTCGAGTCATAGTAGGCGGGGCGAGCCGCGGCGTCAACATCATGTGACGCCCACGTGATGGTCAGCTGACCGGCACGCAGGTCCTCTCATAGAGATGCAGAGAGCCGCAGCACGCATCGCCTACATGACGCGGAAGCGTTCGTGGTCGCCAGGCAACCCAGCAAGAGATAGGTAATTATATAGGATAGCTAAATAGCAGAGCCTATACTTAATAAACAGCAGATAGAACCTAAACGTTCTGAGCAAGGTGGATGTAAATGGACCAAAACTAATAGATAAGTAGAGATATGAGACTATATTGATGACCATGCAGCATAGCAATGAATATGCAAATATAATAAAAAACAGAATAGTAAGCCCAAAAGTGGGCCAGCAATATATAATAGCTAATACATTGTCACTAAATTAATAAAAGTAGTAAAATATTGTAATCAGGCATTCATAGATACTGTAACAATCACATAGGTATATAGTATCAAGAGCCAATATAAAGATATCATTAGCCAGACAAGATTAGCATAAAATTGGGACCAAATAGCCCGCAAAATTACAAAAAGTTGATTTGCATAGCAACAATACTATAGATTAAATAGTGAAAACAACATGACCATAGTATACAGAATCACAACAGGCTAACATAAAGAATAAGTAGCCACATGAAGAACATTTTTTTAAACACAGCTGTCATTAATCACTGAAAGATGAATCCGCCAAAGGGAGCATGACCATAGAAGCGGCAGGTATGAAATATGCACCGGATAGAGAGGCTAGAATGAAGACCATAGTGTGTTGACCACGTAAATGGGTGGAATAAAAATAACTAAAGCATGAATAAAAATGTGAAACAAATTAGCAACACATAACACATAAATTGCGACACAAATGTATTTACGGAAGGATAACCACAACCAGGAAACAATCATAGAAAAGGAGCAAGACTAAGAGACTCGTTCAAGCCCTTTGGATGGACCGTGTCTGATAGCCATATCCAACGGGCCTCCATTTGGGCCAAACGTTGGCTCATTTTACCGCCACGAATAGCGGAGGGGAGTAGATCTATACCCCGAACTCTCAACCCAGAATTATCACAATTGTGATGGAGTTTAAAGTGACGGGGAATGGTCCTGAACGTGGAAACATCCGTGTGGCCTGCCGCAGACTGAATGCCCAGAACATGCTCACGAACTCGAATTTTAAATTTGCGGGAAGTAAGTCCCACATAAATAAGGCCACAAGGACAGGTGGCAAAATAAATCACATATCTCGACATACAGTTAATGGACTTACGTATATCATATGTCTTGGTACGAGATGAGTTGAAAAATTGGGTGGCATGTTCAATGTTAGAACAGGCAATGCAGCGGCCACACGGCCTGCATCCAGGCGCAGGACCAGACCCGTCAATGAATGCCCTCCCCCGAGTGGGTTGATAATGGCTATGGACCAAAAAGTCCCGAAGATTTTTTGACCTCCTAATAGTAATATTGGGAGAAGGGGGTATAAATCTAGAAATAATAGGATCAGTTTGAAGAATGGGCCAAGCCTTGGTAAGACAAGAACGCATACGGGCAAATTAAGAATGATATTGTGTGATAAATCTCGCATGATTCTGCTTATTAGTATTAGCTCTATTTTTATAGAGTAAATCGGATCGTTCAGAATGTAGTGCCCGATTGAACGCCCTTTTGACAGAACGCCCACTATAGCCTCTCTCGAGAAACCGTGTCTTAAGGTCATTAGATTGTTTAATGAATTCCCGATCATCAGAACAGATTCTACGTAATCTGAGAAACTGACCCATAGGTACTGAACGAATCATGTACCTGGGGTGTGCCGAAGAGGCATGTAGTAGGCAATTGGTGGCCGTGGTTTTTCTAAAAATACTTGTCTGAAGGAATTCACGTTCATCTTTTTGAATAGTTACATCCAAGAACGTAATTTTATTCTTGTCGTATTGAAATGTAATGTAAATATTAAGATCATTTAGATTAAGAGACTGCATGAAGAGTACCATGAAGGCCTGCTGCACAAAGTCTCCTCTTAACAGTTGTTGAAGAGATGTGTATGCTGCTAGAACTCTGTGTGGCATTGACCTGGTCTCTAATCTGAGCTGCTGTTAACGTGCGATTTCTGAGGCTGGTGACTTGGATAAACTTATCCTCAGAAGAAGAGATGACTCTTGGTCTTCCTTTCCTGGGGCGTTCCTCATGTGAGCCAGTTTCTTTGTAGCGCTGGATGGTTTTTGCAACTGCACTTGGGAACACGTTCAAAGTTTGCCCAATTTTTTGGACTGACTGACCTTCATTTCTTAAAGTAATGATGGCCACTCGTTTATCTTTACTTAGCTGCTTTTTTCTTGCCATAATACAAATTCTAACAATCTATTCAGTAGGACTATCAGCTGTGTATCCACCAGACTTCTGCACAACACAACTGATGATCCCAACCCATTTTATAAGGCAAGAAATCCCACTTATTAAACCTGACAGGGCACACCTGTGAAGTGAAAATCATTTCCGGTGACTAGCTCTTGAAGCTCATCAAGAGAACGCCAAGAGTGTGCAAAGCAGTCATCAAAGCACAAGGTGGCTACTTTGAAGAACCTAGAATATAAGACAAACTTTTAGTAGTATCACACGTGTTAATTCATAGTTTTGATGCCTTCAGTGTGAATGTACAAGTTTCATAGTCATGAAAATATAGAAAAATCTTTAAATGAGAAGGTGTGTCCAAACTTTTGATCTGTACTGTATATAGTATAAGCGATCAGATAATCATAGGTTTATGTGCCCCAAGGGGACTGCACAAAACAATAAAAAGTCTAAAAAATGTTTTAAAAAATATAAAAAAAAAAAAAAATCAAATAAGCCTCTTTTCCCCATTTAAAATAAAGATTTAAAAAAATAAAACGTACACATATTTTGTAGTGTCACATCCATAAAAGTCTGATCTATAAAAATATAAAACCCTGATTTGTAAAAACTATAAGGAGAGATAAAATCAAAACACCAGAATTACAGGTTTTTAGATGCAACAGCTCGACAAAAAATTACAATAAGAAGTGATCAAAACATTGTATATACACCAAAATGGTCGCCCTACAAAAAACAAGCACTCAAACAGCTACATCGACTAAAAACATGAAAAAAATTCTTTATGAATTTCTGATTTTGTTTCATCACTAAAAGAAAAACCTATACAAATTTGGTATTGCCATAATCGTTCTGACTTGGAAAGTCATATTTCCAGGTAATTTTTCTGATCAATGAATGGCATAAAAAAATTCAAAATGTAGAATTGCATTTTTTTCGCGATTTCACACCATATGGAATTTGTTTCTCTGTTTGTACAACTCCTTCCACAAAAAAATATCCCTCATATGGCTATGTGAACTAAAAAATAAGAAAAAATAGCTCTTGAAAAAAGTAGATGCATAAATTAATGGCTAAGGCTATGTTCTTATAGCATTTTAGGGTCCTTTTTTTGGCTTCTTTAGAACTTACGTCTGAAGCCCTGGAAAACGGGATTTGGATGTTAATGTTCGGTTTGGGCCATTGATTGTAATGATATAGAGTTAGTCACATTACTCCCTCTACATCATAACAATTAACGGCCCTGTGAACACAAACATCCGAATCCCATTTTCCAGGGCTTCAGAGGAAAGCCACAATGGAGCCACTGACAGAAGTCAAAAATGCTACTGGACATAGCCTAAAGAGCATTAGAATGTGACAGCTTAGTATTATCATTTCAGAGTCAACTGATTAGTTTTATTTCTCTATTAAAAACTCGTTTTTTTCTCTTTCCATTTTCCTACATATTCAAAGATTTATGCCTCATCTCTAGTTTAGCCAAATTTATGCAGTTTAGGTATAAAACTGGACAAAAAAGAAAGCTAAATCTTGCTTGCTCATACTGAGAACATTTTCCATTCGTAGTGCTCAACAGATTTTAGCAGAATAGCAGGAAAATCAATGAAATCTACAAGTACTCACTCGCTACATTTATAAACAGTGATTTGTGAATGTAACTGCACAAGGGTTGGCTTTAATATTAAGTTTGTCATAGGATTAAGAGGACACTATAACTGTCGTGTCTTTCAGTAGTACATTAAGTGTTTTTATTACATTGTTTTATGTGTGTATAAGAATTGTTCATGTGCAACAACAAAGGAATCAATGTGACTTCTAAGATGTAGAAAATGAAGGAATTCTTGATCTTATATATCTTTGAGACTCTAGTGAAATTGAGAGCAACAAAGGAAGAAAAGATTGTTTTTTTCTAGGATATGTGGTGCATTTAATAAACTTGGCTACATCTCTTCCACTGAAGGAGATAATTTTGTCTTTAGTTGACAACAATTTTGTTCATTACCAGAGTCACTGTTTTTTGCATTACCTATATAACTTAAAACATAATAATTAACATATAAAACACGTACGTGAAAAATTGGTATGGGTGTCATCACTGTTTTCCATCAGTGTGTCATCAGTATTTTTCCGATATGGACAAAGAAAGAATGAAATGACTCCTATACTTTGCAATGTTAAACATATACTGCACATGGATGGCATATATAAAAAAATGGACATGTCTTCATGTTTTTCACACAGACATGTGAAAACAAGAACATGTGAAGATTACCATAGGTTATAATGGGTACGTGAGGTAGCCTTGAAAAAATGGATGCCACATGCACCGGAAATACATACATGTGAAGGGGACATAAGAAACACATAGCTAAAGGGAATCTGTTACCAGATTTTTGCTACTTAATTTGAGAGCAGCATTATGTAGGGGCAGAGGCCATAATTCAGCAATGTATTATATTCTCCAAATTTCCTACTTATTTTTTTTTATTTCAGCCATTTTAGAGATGAACAAGTATGCCAAATTTTGATTTGCCAGATTTACTCTAATCAAGCCAGGAAATGGAATTTGATCGAGGGGTTAAAAAATAAAAAAATATTGTACATTTTTAATCCCCACCTGTCCTGGCACCGCAGCTCTCTACCCAGTCATCTGTCGGCTTGCTTCCTCCCTCTGGTTCCAGCCTTCTCTTCTGTCTTCAGTCTTCCTCATTCTGAATGTATGCCAGCATAGGACCAAGTGGGGAACTGTGGCGCCAGGACAAGTCAGTCAAAATCTGGCAAATCAGAATTTATTGTAAAATCCAAAGGGAATTTGATTGTCCTCTAATCTATTTGCTTATCTCTTAGCCATGTAGTTAAAAAACTGACAAAAATAATTGCAACTTTCATGTTCTGAAGCTGATCAAATTTATACTATACTGTATAAGATCACACATTTTTGTCACTGACTGCAAGCACGGAAACATTAACAGCTTCCCGACTGCCCACTGTACATAAACGTCAGCGCTGCCTGGGCTCTGTGCAGCGCCGACATTTATAAACGGTCAGTGGTCCTGCAAGCGCTGCGGGTGCAGTGCAGAGCGACAGCTCTGACAGGGGACATCATCGCGACCTAATTGGATCAGGTCCCAATGATGTTAACCCTTTGCTATCTTCTAGATGACGCGATCTATAGCGATTGCGGCATTTAGAAGATAGTGAGAGGAGAGGGGGTCATCCACTTACCTCTCCGACGGCCCCCTGATGTCTGAGAGGACCTGCTGTTGTCATGGCAGCCGGGGGTCACATGACCGCCTCCGGGTCTGCCATGTACGGTGTCCTGCTAGACTCAGCCTGCAGCTGAAGTCTAGCAGGAGACAATGACAGTGTAAAACTGTCAGCAGAGCTCTCATGCAATGCAATACATGTCTATTGCATTGCATGAGAACTGTGATTAAAAAAATAAAAATTAATGTCCCATGCAGGGACTAAGTAAAAATGTAAAAAAAGTCCAAAAAATGTTTTCAAACTGTTAAAAAAAATCACAAAATAAATAAAAATAAATAAATAAAATATTAAACCAATAAATCCGTATATTTATGCAAAAACAAAAAAAAGGACACATATTTGGCTATCGCCGCGTCCAAAACAACCTGATCTATAAAACTGTCACACTAATTAACTCCTTCTGTGCACACCGTAAAAAAAAAAAAAAAAAAAAACGGAGCAAAAAACTATACTTTTTCATCATATCGCCAAACAAAAAGTGGAATAAAATGTGATCAAAAAGCAAAATGGAAATAAAAATGGTACCGCTGAAAACATCATCTTGTTCCGCAAAAAAAAGACACCATACAGCTCCATCAGCCGAAAAATAAAAAAGTTATAGCTCTCACAATAAAGCGATGTAAAAAAATATTTTTTCTATAAAATAGTTTTGTGTAAAAGCGCCAAAACATAAAAAAATATATATACGGTAAGTGTAGTATCGCTGTAAACGTACTGACCCAAAGAATATCACTTTTACCATACGCAGAATGGCATAAAAAAACCCTCAAAAAACAATTCCTAAATTGTTGGTTTTTGTTCATTTTACCTTCCAAAAAACAGAATAGAAAGCGATCAAAAAATGTCACGCACCCAAAAATGGTACCAATAAAAATGTCAACTCATCCAGCAAAAAACAAGCCCTCGCATGACTCTGTCGGCCAAATATTGAAAAATTTTAGCTGTCAAAATATGGCGATGCGAAAACTAAATTTTGCAAAAAAAAGCGTCTTTTAGTGTGTGACAGCTGTCAATCTTAAAAACCCGATATAAATCTGGTATCGCTGTAATCGCACCGACCCGAAGAATAAAGTAATCTAATCAGTTATACCACATGAGGAACGGCGTAAAAATTAAATAAAACCAATTCTTCACCTGCTACTGATTTGATTATTATGTCTCCCAAAGATCGCAGTAAGGCTCTGCTCACATTTATCCTGTGCTCTGCGCTGAGCACTTGCACAAGAGTTTCCATGAAAATCTCTGAAATACGTGATTCAGACGGAACCCATGATGGAAGATTCCCTGTAATGAGGCAGATACAGGCACTGTGGATGCCGTCTGGCCTGTGATCCCACGGTGTCAGTTTTTTTGCGCGTGCATAAAAGTGCAGTTGGCCACAATTTTGTGCACTTCTGAAAAAAAGGACACCGCTACACAGAGGCCAGACGGAGTCCAGAGTCTGTCTCATTATAGTGAATGGATCCCGCAGGGGTTTCATCTGAATTACATCACTTGGAAATTTAGATGGAAACCCCGATGTAAGTGCTCAGCCTAGAGCGCCGGATAAATGTTATGTAAAATGTTCCCAATAAAAGCTTCAACTCAGTCCTCAAAAAAAAGCTAGTCCCCACTCAGGTCCGTTATCTGTTAAAAATATAAGGGACTTCCAAGTTACTGGTAGCAGAAAGGCTCTGGAAAAGTGAAATGGCCCTTGCCCCCCAAAAGAAATTCAGAAAATGTTGTGCTCCCAAATCCAAATGCCTCCCTCCCTTCTGAGCCCCACAATGTGCCTAAACTTCATTTAGGGTCCACATGTTTGGCATTCCTGTAGCGATGTGAGCTTGCCTAATTTACAGGTGCATGTCTCCAGAAGCACAAGCTGGGCACAATGTACTGGTCACTACAACGTACTGGTCACTTCAAAGGCAGTTTGAAATTTTCACTCAGCAAAATCCACTGCTGCTTGTTTCTGGAAAAGACCCATGGAGTTAAAATCATCACTACACCTGTAAGTAAATTCCCAAAGGGGTATAATTTCCAAAATGGGGTCACTTTAGGGGGGATTCTGCTTTTTTAGCACTTAGGGGCTGTGTATATGGAGTCCGCAAACTATTCTACAATAATTTGTTCTCCAATTGTCAAATAGCGCTCCGTCCCTCCCAGATCTCGCTGTATGGCTAAGCGGTATGGTACAGCCACATATGGGGTATTGCCACGTTTAGAAGAAATTGTTTGACACATTTCGGCACCATTTTAACCCATTGCCCTATGTGAAAATGTAAAATCTGAGGGTAAAACATTTTTTGGTGGTAAAAATATAATTATGTTTTCTTCACTGCCCAATGGTATAAATTTAAAAATTAAAAATACTCACTACTTCTCTAGATGAATTCCTTGAGAGGTGTAGTTTACAAAATGGGGTCAGTTGTGGGGGTTTCTGCTGTTTCGGCATGTCAGTGACTCTTCAAATGTGACATGGTGTCTGCAACCTATTCCAGCCAACATAGCGCTCCTTTCTCTTCCGAACCCTGCCGTACACCAAAGCAGTGGTTTTCGGTGTACTCAGGATAAATTGCACAACAAATTTCATGGTGCAATTTCTCCTGTTACCCTTATGATAATGCAAAATTAGGGGATGAAAAACATTTTTTGTGAGAAAAATGTGAAAATGTTATTTTTACTGCTCAATTTTATAAACTTCTGTGAAGCACCTGGGGGTGCAAGGTGCTCACCACACATCAAGATAAATTCCATAAGGGGTCTAGTCTCCAAAATGATGTCACTTGTGGGTGGTTTCCACTGTTTAGGCACATCAGGGGCTCCCCAAATGGGACATGGCGTCCGCTAATTATTCAAACAAATTTTACATTCAAAAAGTCAAATGGCGCTCCTTCCCTTCCGAACCCTGCAGTGCGCCCAAACAGTGGTTTTCCCCCACATATGGGGTATTGGCATACTCAGGGGAAATTGCACAGCAAATTTCATGGTGCAATTTCTCCTGTTACCCTTATGATAATGCAAAATTAAGGGATGAAAAATGTTTTTGTGGGAAAAATGTGAAAATTTTATTTTTACAGCTCAATATTATAAACTCCCCAAATGCAACATGGCGTCCGCTAATTATTCAAAAAATTTTACATTCAAAAAGTCAAATGGCGCTCCTTCCCTTCCGAACCCTGCAGTGCGCCCAAACAGTGGTTTTCCCCCACATGTGGGGTATTGCCATACTCAGGAGAAATTGCACAGCAAATTTCATGGTGCAATTTCTCCTGTTACCCTTATGATAATGCAAAATGAAGGGATGAAACACGTTTTTGTGGGAAAAATGTGAAAATTTTATTTTTACAGCTCAATATTATAAACTCCCCAAATGTGACATGGCGTCCGCTAATTATTCAAACAAATTTTACATTCAAAAAGTGAAATGGCGCTCCTTCCCTTCCGAACCCTGGAGTGCGCACAAACAGTGGTTTTCCCTCACATATGGGGTATCAGCGTGCTCAGGAGAAATTTCACTACAAATTGTGTAGTCCATTTTTCCTGTTACCCTTGTGAAAATAAAAAAATTGTGTCTAAAGTAACATTTTTGTGAAAAAAGTTAAATGTTCATTGTTTTCTTCCACATTCCAAAAATTCCCGTGAAGCAACTGAAGGGTTTATAAACTTCTTGAATGTGGTTTTGAGCACCTTGAGGGGTGCAGTTTTTAGAATGGTGTCACTTTTGCATATTTTCTGTCATAAAGGCCCTTCAAAGTCACTTCAAATAAGATGTGGTCCCTAAAAAAATGTTTTTGTAAATTTTGTTGGAAAAATGAGAAATCGCTGGTCAACTTTTAACCCTTAGAACTTCCTAACAAAAAAAATGTTGGTTCCAAAATTATGCTGATGTAAAGTAGACATGTGGGAAATGTTATTTATTAACTATGTTGTGTGACATATCTCTCTGATTTAAAGGCATGAAAATTCAAAGTTTGAAAATTGCTAAGTTTTCAAAATTTTGCCAAATTTCCGATTTTTTCACAAATAAACGCAAGTGATATTGAAGAAATTTTACCACTATCATGAAGTACAATATGTCACGAAAAAATATTCTCAGAATCAGGGGAATCCGTTGAAGCGTTCCAGAGTAATTATTTCATAAAATGACTGTGGTCAGAATTGAAAAAAATAGTGGTTAAACTAATGCAAAACACAGTAAACTTGCAATATGCTGTATGTGTACAAGTTTAACAGAGAAAAGTATTTATGGTCCCTTTCCAAAAACTCAATATATTTTACTGAATAAACAACATTATTTCTGAAAGTACTTCAGATGATTTAATTCTATTTTAGTTACAGGAATCTCTAATCATAGTATCTGGATATATCCCGGCTGACATAATGAGACACCCAGTTGAGAAAATAATCACAGCAGCATGTAGCCAGAGAACTTTATACCACAACAGTGAAGCCTAAAACACATTTCTAAATGAGAAAATAATAATAATGTAAAAAACAGTATATAGTATTCCAATGCATCAGCCCACATGGGCTGATGCATTGTAATACAACTCCCACATGGGCTGACACTGCGGTCTAGGTCGCCACACTGCACACATCGACGGTCCATGTCCTGGAAAAAGGATACAGGGAAATAGTCGCACTCCACGGGATTTATTACTACCATTCAGACCTACCCATGTACAGTTATATGAAAAAGTTTGGGCACCCCTATTAATCTTAAGCTTAATGTTTTATAAAAATTGGTGTTTTTGCAACAGCTATTTCAGTTTGATATATGTAATAACTGTTGGACACAGTAATGTTTCTGCCTTGAAATGAGGTTTCTTGTACTAACAGAAAATGTGCAATCTGCATTCAAACAAAATTTGACAGATGCATAAGTATGTGCACCTCACCAGAAAAGTGACATTAATATTTAGTAGATCCTCCTTTTGCAAAAATAACAGCCTCTAGTCGCTTCCTGTAGCATTTAATGATTTCCTGGATCCTGGATGAAGGTATTTTTGACCATTCCTCTTTACAAAACAATTCCAGTTCAGTTAAGTTTGATGGTCGCCGAGCATGGACAGCCTTCTTCAAATGATCCCACAGATGTTCAATGATATTCAGGTCTGGAGACTGGGATGGCCATTCCAGAACATTGTAATTGTTCCTCTGCATGAATGCCTGAGTAGATTTGGAGCGGTGTTTTGGATCATTGTCTTACTGAAAGATCCATCCCCTGCTTAACTTCAACTTTGTCACTGATTCTTGAACATTATTGTCAAGAATCTGCTGATACTGAGTGGAATCCATGCATCCCTCAACTTTAACAAGATTCACGGTGCCAGCATTGGCCATACAGCCCCAAAGCATGATGGAACCTCCACCAAATTTTACTGTGGGTAGCAAGTGTTTTTCTTGGAATGCTGTGTTTTTTTGACGCCATGCATAACGCCTTTTGTATGACCAAACAACTCAATCTTGGTTTCATCAGTCCACAGGACCTTCTTCCAAAAAGAAATTGGCTTCTCCAAATGTGCTTTTGCATACCTCAGCCGACTCTGTTTGTGGCGTGCTTGCAGAAACGGTTTCTTTCACATCACTCTCCCATACAGCTTCTCCTTGTGCAAAGTGAGTTGTATAGTTGACCGATGCACAGTGACACCATCTGCAGCAAGTTGATGCTGCAGCTCTCTGGAGGTGGTCTGAGGATTGTGCTTGACTGATCTCACCATTCTTCTTCTCTGCCTTTCTGATGTTTTTCTTGGCCTGCCACTTCTGGCCTTAACACGAACTGTCCCTTTGTTCTTCCATTTCCTTACTATGTTCCTCACAGTGGAAACTGACAGGTTAAATCTCTGAGACAGCTTTTTGTATCCTTCCCCTGAACAACTATGTTGAATAATCTTTGTTTTCAGATCATTTGACAGTTGTTTTGAGGAGCCCATGATGCCACTCTTCAGAGGAGATTCAAACAGGAGAACAACTTGCAAGTGGCCAATTTAAGTAGCTTTTCTCATGATTGCATACACCTGGCTATGAAGTTCAAAGCTCAATGAGGTTACAAAACCAAAAAAAGTGCTTTAGTAAGTCAGTAAAAAGTAGGTAGGAGTATTTAAAACAAGAAAATGATAAGGGTGCCCATACTTATGCACCTGTCAAATTTTGTTTGAATGCAGATTGCACATTTTCTGTTAGTACAATAAACCTCATTTCAAGGCAGAAACATTACTGTGTCCAACAGTTATTACATATGTCAAACTGAAATAGCTGTTGCAAAAACACCAATTTTTATAAAACATTAAGCTTAAGATTAATAGGGGTGCCCAAACTTTTTCATATAACTGTATATACCCCTGTGCTTAAGAATACATGGGCTGCTTTTTGAATTGTGTCGGTCAGCCGAAACCTTAATTCTACATACATGTGTACATATATCAATAATATATAAATATATAAAGACCGAAACGTCAAAAAATATTATATACACTATATTTTCTTTCATTAAGATCTCTAAAAAGAGTGCCGGATTCTGCTATTTTTTTCAGTTCAGAAGTATGTTATCCAACTCTTGCCGGCATGTCTGCAGCACTGGTTTTCAAGTTGTTCAGACTCAGAGCCTCACAATAAGTATCTTAGTTAATTACCTTTGTTGTATGCCAGCATTAAGTTACCTATATGTGAATCCTGTGGATTACAAATGTTGTCCCAGTATCTAAGGTTAGATTACTTTCCACTTATTTACATAACAGGAAGTAGAAAGAAAACTCAAGAAAGTGAAAAGACAACTGGGTTAGTAGCTGATTGAAGATGAGCAAATTAATTTGAATGATTCTCTTTGAATTTTTTTAAATTCATATGATTCAAAATAATTTTTTTTTTTGTAATTTGCTCATTGCTGAACTGTGGAGATCTGGCAAAAAGTAAAAACATATGAAAAAACCAATAGCTCAAACTGTTGAGCTGCCCTCGCTACTCACTGGTCACCATCGGGTCCTCCGTGCATCTTTTTGCATCCCTGGTGTATTGCATTTACAATCTCTTCACTCCTGTCCGGACTTTCAGGTGCAACCAGGCTTTGGACGTCCCTGTGCGTCTTAAGGTCGAAACATACCATGTATTGTCATGACATCAGCGATATCTGAGGCCTAGTCATGCCCCAAAATCTCAGCCTAAAGTGAAGTAAATTGTTGGTTTTTGTTTATTCTGCCTCCCAAAAATCGGAATAGAAAGTGTTCAAAATGTCATGTGCCCGAAAATTTTACCAATAAAAACGTCAACTTGTCCTGCAAAAAATAAGCCCTTACATGACACAGTTAGCTGAAATATTGAAAAATGATAACTCTCAAAATATGACGATGCAAAAACTAGCCTTTGCAAAAAAGGCGTTTTTAGTGTGTGACAGCTGCAAAACCTAAAACCCCCATATATATGTGGTATTGCTGTAATCGCATCGACCTGAAGAATAAAGTCGTCTAATTATTATAACGCATGAGGAGTGGCATAAAAAGTAAATAAAACCATTTCTTCATCTGCTGCTGATTTGTTCATTTTGCCTCCCAAAGATCGCAGTATGGCTCGGCTCACATTTATCTTGCGCTCTGCACTAAGCACTTACATTGGCTTTCCATGCAAATCTCTGAAATATGTGATTCAGAAGGAACCCTTGGTAAAAGATTCCCTGAGGTAGATGGAGGCACCGTGGATGCCGTCTGGCCTGTGAATCCACGGTGTCCATCTTTTTATTAGGCATGCATAAAAGTGTCGTCAGCCACAGTTTGTGAATCTCTGAAAAAAAGGACACCACTAAACAGAGGCCAGATGGAGTCCAGAGTACTCTGCTGCCTCATTATAGTGAATGGATCCCTCGGGAGTTTCATCTGAATTACGTCACTCGGAGATTTAAATGGAAACCCAACATCAGTGCTCAGCGTAGATCACAGGATAAATGGGAACATTTTACATAACATTTTGAATCACAATAAAAGCTTCAATTCAATCCACAAAAAAAGCAAGTCCCCACTCAGGTCCGTCATCTGTTAACGGAAATATAGGGGGATCCATATTACTAATAGCACAAAGGCTCTGGAAAAGCAAAATGGCCCTTGCCCCTAAAAGAAATTCAGCAAATTCTGTGCTCCCAAATACAAATGCCCACCTCCCTTTTGAGCCCCACAGTGTGCCTAAATCGCAATTAGCGTCCACATATTTGGCATTTTTGTAGTGATAAGAGCCCACCTAATTTATGGGTGCAGGTCTCCAGAAGCACGAGCTGGGCATAACATACTGGTCACTACAACGGAAGTTTTCAATTTTTGCTCAGCATCATCCACTGCTTCTTGTTTCTGGAAAACACCCATGTAGTTAAAATCCTCACCACACCTGTAGATAAATTCCCAAAGTGGTATAATTTCCAAAATGGGGTTACTTGAGGGGGAATTCTGCTTTCTAGCACTTAGGATCTCTGTGTATGGAGTCTACATACTATTCTAGGAAAATCTGCACTCAAGGAGGCAAATAACGCTCTGTCTCTCCCAAGTCTCGTCATGTGGCTAAGCAGTACTGTACAGCCACACATGGGGTATTTCTGCATTCTGAAAAAATTGTGTGACAAATTTTGGTGCCATTTTTACCAATTTCCCAGTGTGAGAATGTTAAATATGGGGCTAAAACAAAACTTTGGTGGTAAAAATATAATTATTCTTTCTTCAACGCCCAATGGTGTAAAATTCTGTGATGCACATGTGGTGTCAACATGCTCACTGCACCTCTAGATGAATTCATTGAGAGGTATAGTTTGTAAAATGGGGTCTGGGTTCTGCTGTTCTGGCACCTTAGGGGCTCTGCCAATGTGACATGGCACCGTCAAACTAGCCCAGCAAAACATGAACTCCAATATGGCGCTTCTTCCCTTCTAAGCTTTGACCTGTGCCTCAAAAGTAGTTTTTGACCACATATGGGGTATCAGCGTATTCAGGAGCAATTGCACAACTTTTGGTGTCCAATTTTTCCTGTTACCCCTGTGAAAATAAAAATATTTGATTAAAAGATCATTTTTTGTGGAAAAAAGGTGATTTTATATTTTTATGGCTCTACGTTATAAACTTTTGTGAAACACTTGGGGGTTCAAAGTGCTCACCACACATCTAGATAAGTTCCTTAAGTGGTCTAGTTTCCAAAATAGGGTCACTTGTGGGGGTTTTCCACTGTTTAGGCACATCAGGCTTTCTCCAAATGTGACATGGCGTCTGCTCTCAATTCCAGCGAGTTTTGCATCGAAAAAGTCAAATGGTGTTCCTTCCCTTCCACGCCCTGTCATGTGCCCAAACAATGGTTTTTCCCCACATATGTGGTATCATCATACACAGGTGAAATCGCACAGCAACTTTTAGGGTCCAATTTCTTCCGTTACCCTGGATTAAGTAAGATCAGGAATAGGATAAAGAGAAGAATGGACTAAGATACAGGTGGGTATCAAAAATATATATAGTTTATTTAAATGCAGATCAGTTGTTAAAATCCGTTTAAAAATAGGTCATAAAAGAGCTGCTTGTTCACTTTTAGCGAGACTTAGCCTGTGGGGGGTTCCTGTGGGGGAATCCAAAAAGGATAAATTAGAGATCGGGTAAGGATATAGTATGAGTGTTCTAGATTGGGTGCACAATTGGGTAGGAAGTACCTGTTATTATTATTTATTATTATAGTGCCATTTATTCCTTGGCGCTTTTACGTGTGAAAAAGGGGTATCCATAGCTAAAACAATTACAATAATCTTGAACAAAATGTGATGGCGACTGGTACAGGAGGAGCGAGGACCCTGCCCACGAAGACTCACAATCTACAAGGGATGGGTGAGGATACATAAAGTGAGGGTAGGGCTGGTTGTGGAGCAGTATGGTGGGTCTAGCTTCCAAAATGGGGTCACTTGGGGGGGATTTCCACTGTTTAGGCACATCAGGGGCTCTCCAGTTGCGTCCGCTCTCAATTCCAGCAAGTTTTGCATTGAAAAAGTCAAATGGTGTTCCTTCCCTTCCACGCCCTGCCATGCACCCAAACAATGGTTTTCCCCCACATATGGGGTATCAGCGTACTCAGGAGAAATTGCACAACAACTTTTGGAGTCCAATTTCTCCTGTTACCCTTGTGAAAGTAAAAAAATTGGGGCTAAAATATAATTTTTATGTAAAAAAGTGATTTTTTTTATTTTCACGGCTCTACGTTATAGACTTTTGTAAAACACTTGGGGGTTCAAAGTGCTCACCACACATCGAGATAAGTTCCTTAAGGGGTCTAGTTTTCAAAATGGTGTCACCCCCACATATGGTGTATCGGTGTGCTCAGGAGAAATTGCACAACACATTTTGGGATCCATTTTATCCTGTTACCCTTGCGAAAATAAAAAAAATTGGGTCTAAAGTTAAATTTTTGTGAAAGAAAGTTAAATGTTCATTGTTTTCTTCCACATTCCAAAAATTCCTGTGAAGCACCTGAAGGGTTAATAAACTTTTTGAATGTGGTTTTTAGCACCTCGAGGGGTGCAGTTTTTAGAAAGGTGTCGCTTTTGGGTATTTTCTGTCATAAAGGTCCCTCAAAGTCACTTCAAATGTGATGTGGTCCCTAAAAAAATTGTTTTGTAAATTTTATTGGAAAAATTAGAAATCACTGGTCAAATTTTAACTTTTTTAACTTCCTAACAAAGGAAAATGTTGGTTCCAAAATCATGCTGATGTAAAGTAGACATGTGGTAAATGTTATTTATTAACTATTTTGTGTGACATTTTCTACAGTCATATTAAATAAATTTTACTACTATCATGAAGTACAATATGTCACGAAAAAACAATCTCAGAATCAGTGGGATCTGTTGAAGCATTCCATAGTTATTATTTCATAAAGTGACATTGGTCAGAATTGTAAAAATTGGCCTCGTCATTAACATGCAAACAGCCTTCAGGGGTAAAGGGATTAAGCAATGTTACTATTACAGTGATTTCCAAAACAATACCCATTACAAATGCAAATCAGTTGTTACATCTTGTGTAGCTGGCATACTGGTGTAGTGACTACAGAGAGAAAATTAAGTTTTATTTTCACTATTATGGTGCAGTCAGAGAGCCTTTTAACATGGAGGATGATCGCATTGCAATGCCCGTTGGCCATTGGCTCTCCTGATTTGAGCGTGACAGCTGCATAGAAATACATGCTATCAAGCTTGGGTCAGGAGAGCAGACGGCCACTCCGAGTATTGCAATGCGATCGTCATCCATGTTATACAGCTGTCTAACTGTGCTTTTAAGGTAGGTTCACATGAGCATGTAAAAAATTGTTTAGAGTTTCATCCAGAAAAGTGGGATGATTTTTTCCTCACATGTGCAGTTCATATGCAATGTGTTTTTTACAGCAGTAGTTATAAATCATTTACACGACCATCTACAGTTTCCTATGCTACAAAATTACAGTGTACAGTATCTGTAAAAATCAGATGCTGTCCTATAGCTCCTTATGGCATCCATTTTTTTTTGCCCATCCATAGACTTGGATGGGTGAGTGTCATCTGATTTACAGTAGAAACTAGTGCATTTTGCGAGTTCTTTCACATGCAGATTTTGTCAGTGAAAAAATTCGCTCATCTGCACTACCCCATTGACTAACATTGGTTCGAGTGTTGTGCGTTTTTTCTACAGACAGCACTCAGACTTAAAATACGGTTGCATGAACGAGCCCTCGTTGTCACCGCTCACTGCATAGAGAGCATGTTGTAATCACTTCCTTACACTTTGATTGCCAGCCTTCTCTATACACATGCACTGCACACACTTCACAGAGCAGGCTGTCAATCAAAGTGGAGGAGAGTGATTACAGACAAGCTCACTGTGTAGTGAGCGGTGAGAGTAATCTCTCCCCTGCACTAACCTGGTGACTTGGACTTGAAGCTAGCAGTAATGGGGAGAATAAAATCAGTGAGCCAGTTAAACAGGGTTTAAACACTATGTACTGACTGCAAAAATGCTGTTCACTTGGGAGTGACCTGAGGTATCACAGGAACCATTTCTATTGAAAGTCCAGCTGGTTTATTTCATCCCTTATAAACCACATCACAGGAAAAATTAAATACAGCCCTTGTCCGGCAGAAAGTAAAACATAAAGTAACAAGTCCATACAATAGTGCAGGGTAGCCCACCTGGCTTAGAGTCCAGCTTCTTAGTCCTTTAGCAAAGGCACTCAATCCAGGAGATCTGAACACCTCCATATACAAAGACATGTATGAGACAAACAGGTCTCAATTTACAAAGTGAACCACACCCATGAGTGGAGATATGGTGAGCAGCCATCTCTCCCAACTCTTCAGCTGCTCACAATCAAACTATCATGACCAATTAACCTCTTTTAGTTCTATATGTGCTAAATAGTGTTGAGCGAGTATGTTCTATTAACCCTTTCGCCGAGTATGCTCGGGCCGAGCTCCGAGTATTTACAGCTGCTTGGTGATATGTTTGAATCGCTCCCGTATGCATGATTTGCGACTGTTTGACAGTTTTAATACATGTAAGGAATGTCTATTTCTTACACATTCCTCACATGCAATAAAGCTGTCAAACAGTTGCAAATCATGCACATGGGAGCGATTCAAACATATCACCGAGCAGCTGTAACTTCTCGGAGCTCGGCCCGAGCATACTTGGAACAGAGCATACTCGCTCAACACTAGTGCTAAAGCATTTCTCCAGGTTTATCCCCCATCCACTAGGTGTCCTACAGCCACCTTTCTTTGCATATTAACCGTATATAGTTGCAGGTAAATAGTGGTTCTTTACATGTCAGGTTACCTTTAACTCTAAATATCAGTTAAAAGGGGCAGAGGGATTGATTCATTTTTTTCTCCACAGTATGGGCTTTTGAAGTTTGCAAATTTCCCCTTCAGTCAATGGGGCATTAACAGAGTTTCAGGGATACATGGGAGGATAGGGGCAACGTTTGCTACATACAATACTCTGGTGCTACTACATGTCCTAGGACAACACAGCTCCCAGGATGATGTTCTCTTCTTGCATGCTACAGTTTTCTTCCTCCCACGATGCTTTAAGGACAAGAAATGATGAGAGTGTGGAGTTGTCAGCATGACAAAATAAGATCAGCAAGTTCTGGCCTTCTCTTTTGGTTTCTTTTTCCTGTATGATGCTACCTTCTTATGATTTGACAGTGTCATAGAGGGGAAAAAGTAAACACCCCCAGGGGAAAAAGTTAACACCCCCTTGTTTGATGGGCAAATTTGCATATAAATATATGAATTTCAAAAGTCCATATCTCTGCAATGCTGTGGAGAAGAAAAAAAAGTTTATCAGTCCCGCTACACTGTTTTATTGATATATATAGTTTAAATTTAAAAAATATCATGATCCTTATGTTTTACTCTCCTCCCTGTCTTCACAGCTGTTACAGAATTATGACTCCAAGTGAGCCTAGAAATTAGAGTGCAAATTTATTCACATGTCCCATTATATTGGATACAATAGTTTTCTGTGGCTGCTGAATGGGAGAGGGAGTACTCCCTCTTACCTGGTGTCGTCTGCAGCTCTTCTTTTGAATAGCCGGGCTTGTGCGACATCACATGTGCATAATGCCACAGTGATGATGTTGCACAAGATTGGCTAATCAAAAGAAGATGCATTTGCAGCACCAGGTAAGAGGCTATACTCCCACTCCCATCCAGAGACCAAAAATAACTGCAATAGGCTATGGGAAGGGCCAGGGAAATTGATTTGCACCAACTCTATTAGAAAGTCAACCGCTGTCTGGGCATACCGGGAGTCAACATTTTTGCAACAGCAAACATCTTTTTGCAACACAGACATTATCCTTTTTACTTCAGAATGAAGTCTCACTTTTTTGCAATCATTAAAGCAATGAGAGAACACAATTAATGTAGGGAGAAAAAAAAAATACCTCTCTGCTCACTTGTCCCGCGATTGTAGTACTCCATCTGATCCTCTGTGCAGCTCCCTCCGACACCAACTTTGGCTCTTATGGCTTTTTAACGCAGTGTCGGAGCATCCAGTGTCCAGGCCTCTAACTTCATGATGTGTATCGGAAGCTCCGGCACTGAGTGAAGATGCAAAAAATGCTGAAGATGATGTTGCACACAGTGCTAGAGGGAGCTGAGTGGAGGAGCAAAAGTAAGCGTTGCACCAGGGACACAAATGAGCAATGATGTAGATTTATTTCAACCCTCTTTCCATCTCTATAAATCAGTGGCCATATGACATTTTGATGATGAATTTAGAGGAAGCATATCATGAAAAAATGGGAATGGGGTGAATCTGTATTTTTTTGGTAAAATTCAAAACTTACTCAATTCAACTCAAATCATTTTGATCATTTAAAAATGTATATTAATAAGTAGCATATGCTTTTTATTTGTAAAGCTAAGTTCATACATCTGTGTTTGAAAAGCGCCCAGATGCAACACTGATGGCACGTGTTCTGTCTGTTTGAATTGTGCAACCTATCAGTCAATAAAATTGGTGAGTCTGTTTCGCAAATGGGACCAAACTTGGACATAGATCAGTTTTTTACTTTCAGCCTGCAAAAAAACAAAAAAACAAAAAGGTGAAGTAGACTATAATGTGTTGGTTTGCTATCTGTTAAAATAATCAATGGTATACATATATAAAAATTATATGTGGCTAATTCATAATGGAAGTACATTTTAATGTTGGATTAGCACATACAGTTTTTTTGTTATTTCAACCAAAACCAAGAATGGATAATAAAAGAAGAATAAGTATATTTTAAGGCTTTATATTTAAACATAAATGTCCTACACACAGCAAAGCTGAAATATTGATCATATTAATTATATTAGTTTTTACTTTTTTTGGTCCAATTTGTATGTTTTAGCTTTTTATATATTTAACGTAATATCTAAATGACAATTCAAATTTTTCATGCAGAATCATAGATAAACTGAATAATTAAAACTAATATTTTAATTATTACATAAAAATATTGCAGCATTAGTTTCCAGATTACTTGTAACCCAGCATTTAAGTGGGTTTCTACTCACATGAAGACATTCTGTCTGACCCCATAAAGAGCAGGACTAGTGGGTGAGTGTTTGATGCCGTAAGGCTTATTCAGATGTCAGTATTGTCTACGTATTAGAAAGACAGGCCAATTATTTAGATCAAACTTTGATTTTTTATTTTATTTATTTAATTTACTCATTTATATAGAGCCATTAATTCCACAGCGCTTTACATATATTATTGGCACTGTCCCCATTGGGGCTCACAATCTAATTCCCTATCAGTATGTCTTTGGAGTGTGGGAGGAAACCAGAGAACCCGGAAGAAACCCACACAAACACGGGGAGAACATATAAACTCCTTGCAGATGTTGTCCTTGGTGGGATTTGTACCCAGGACCCCAGAGCTGCATGGCTGCAGTGCTAACCACTGAGCCACCGTGCTACCCTTGATAACATACAAGTGTGGTCTGATTGTTAAGGACTGTCAGAAAGGAAAAGGTGGAGAAACTTTTTTTTTCTCCACTTTTGAGAAAAACTAATGACACTCGGACCAGACTCTGCTCAAAGGCTAAACATAATGGTTCCGTTTTTCTTGTAAGTGGAAAATACTGACATCTGAATGAGCCCTACACTCCCCTAACCGGCCTCTCCATTCAGAATACCTGGTCACTGACAACCCTCTGATAAGAAGAATTGCTGGATTAAGAGTTTTCTGTCTCAGTGTGTTTCACATGCTGTTTACTCATTACAGGCACATCAGGAGACACTTTTATATTCACATTAGTCTCTGGATTCAGGGGCGGACCTACCGCCCGTGCAGCCAGTTCATTGAACGGGGGCCCCGAGGGAGAGGGGGCCCCTCCAGCCTCCAGCAGGGCCGCCATCAGGGCATGACTGCCCTGACTCCAGCATGGGGCCCGGGCTGTCGGGGCCCCCTCGGAGCCCCGTTGGGGCCCCCGTCTTGTGTGTCTCCTCATGGGGCCCCCCCGCAGGACCCCCCGCCGTCACATGACCGGAGATGTCCCTGCGCTCAGCATGGGCCCCCGGCCCCATGCTGAGCGCAGGGACATCTCCGGTCATGTGACGGCGCCGGCACAATACTTACCCCTCCCCGTGCCTCCGCAGTGTCTTCCGCGTCCTCTGACTGTGACATCTCAGGTCAGAGGGCGCGGTGATATGCTTACAGCGCGCGATCTCTCCTGAGCTGTCACAGCGGGAAGACGCGGGCGACGCTGTGGAGTCCGGATCAGCATCAGGTAAGAAGTGAGGTGAGTATTTGATTTTTTTTTTATGTATGGGGGCATGGGGCATTATATGGTGGGGTGAGAGTGGGTGTGACGTCCTGCATGGGGCATTATATGGGGGGGTGACATACCGCATGGGGCATTATATGGTGGGGGGAGAGTGGGTGTGACGTCCTGCATGGGGCATTATATGGGGGGGGTGACATACCGCATGAGGCATTATATGGGGGGGTGTGACATACCGCATGGGGCATTATATGGTTGGGGGAGAGTGTGTGTGACGTCCTGCATGGGGCATTATATGGGGGGGTGACATACCACATGGGGCATTATATGGTGGGGGGAGAGTGGGTGAGACGTCCTGCATGGGGCATTATATGGGGGGGTGACATACCGCATGGGGCATTATATGGGGTGTGTGTGACATACTGCATGGGGCATTATATGGGGTGTGTGTGACATACTGCATGGGGCATTATATGGGGCTGTGTGACATACCGCATGGGGCATTATATGGTGGGGGGAGAGTGGGTGTGACGTCCTGCATGGGGCATTATATGGGGGGGTGACATACCGCATGGGGCATTATATGGTGGGGGGAGAGTGGGTGTGACGTCCTGCATGGGGCATTATATGGGGGGGGTGACATACCGCATGAGGCATTATATGGGGGGGTGTGACATACCGCATGGGGCATTATATGGTTGGGGGAGAGTGTGTGTGACGTCCTGCATGGGGCATTATATGGGGGGGTGACATACCACATGGGGCATTATATGGTGGGGGGAGAGTGGGTGAGACGTCCTGCATGGGGCATTATATGGGGGGGTGAAATACCGCATGGGGCATTATATGGGGTGTGTGTGACATACTGCATGGGGCATTATATGGGGCTGTGTGACATACCGCATGGGGCATTATATGGTGGGGGGAGAGTGGGTGTGATGTCCTGCATGGGACATTATATGGGGGGGTGACATACCGCATGGGGCATTATATTTTGGGGGGAGAGTGGGTGTGACGTCTTGCATGGGGCATTATATGGGGGGGTGAAATACCGCATGGGGCATTATATGGGGTGTGTGTGACATACTGCATGGGGCATTATATGGGGGTGTGACTTACCGCCTGGGGCATTTTATGGTGGGGGGAGAGTGGGCGTGACATCCTGCATGGGGCATTATAAGAGGGGGAGGGGGGAATTGACATCCTGCATGGGGCATTATAAGAGGGGAAGGGGGGAAGTAACATCCTGCATGGGGTATTATGAGAGGGGGAGGGTGAATTGACATCCTGCATGGGGCATTATAAGGAGGGTGGGTGTGTGACATACTGCATGGGGCATTATAAGGAGGGGGGGTGACCTCCTGCATGGGGCATTATAAGGGAGGGGGTGGTCTGACATACTGCATGGGGCATTGAAAAGGGGGGAAGTGACATCCTGCAAGGGGCATTATATGGGGGGGGGGTGACATCCTGCATGGGGCATTATAAGAGGGGAAGGGGGAAGTGACATACTGCATGGGGCATTATATGGGGGGGGTGACATCCTGCATGGGGCATTATAAGAGGGAGAGGGGGGAATTGACATCCTGCATGGGGCATTATAAGAGGGGAAGTAACATCCTGCATGGGGTATTATAAGAGGGGGAGGGTGAATTGACATCCTGCATGGGGCATTATAAGGAGGGTGGGTGTGTGACATACTGCATGGGACATTATAAGGAGGGGGGGTGACCTCCTGCATGGGGCATTATAAGGGAGGGGGTGGTCTGACATACTGCATGGGGCATTGAAAAGGGGGGAAGTGACATCCTGCAAGGGGCATTATATGGGGGGGTGACATCCTGCATGGGGCATTTTATGGGGGGTAGAGGTGACATCCTGCATAGGGCATTAAAAGGGGGTGTCATCCTGCATGGGGCATTATATGGGGGGAACAGCCAGCATGGAGCGTTACATGGGGGCCAATATTCTGTATGGAGTGTTATATGGGGGACAGTATCCTGTATGGAGCGTTATATGGGGACCAGTATCCTGTATGGAGCATTATATGGGGACCAGTATCCTGTACGGAGCATTATAAGGGGGTCAGTATCCTGTATAGAGCATTATATGGTGCCCATAATACTATATGGAGGACTATACTGTCCGGTCTGCACTGTGATCTGTGAGGATTCACCGGTTTCTGAGCTATTGTAGAATTTACAATAGATATCGCTCGTGTAATGGGGCATTATAAGGGGGGAACAGCCTGCATGGAGCATTATATGGGAGCCAATATTCTGTATGGAGCGTTATATGGGGGTCAGTATTCTGTATGGAGCGTTATATGGGGGACAGTATTCTGTATGGAGCGTTATATGGGGGCCAGTATTCTGTATGCAGTGTTATATGGGGACCAGTATCCTGTATGGAGTATTATATGGGGACCAGTATCCTGTATGCAGCATTATATGGGGACCAGTATCCTGTATGGAGCATTATAAGGGGGTCAGTATCCTGTATGGAGCATTATATGGTGCCCAAAATACTGTATAGAGGACTATACTGTCCGGTCTGCACTGTGCGCTGTGAGGATTCGCCGGTTTCTGAGCTATTGTAGAATTTACAATAGATATCGCTCGTGTAATTGGGCATTATAAGGGGGGAACAGCCTGCATGCAGCGTTATATGGGAGCCAATATTCTGTATGGAGCGTTATATGGGGGTCAGTATTCTGTATGGAGCGTTATGTGGGGGACAGTATTCTGTATGGAGCGTTATATGGGGGCCAGTATTCTGTATGGAGCGTTATATGGGGGCCAGTATTCTGTATGGAGCGTTATATGGGGGCCAGTATTATGTATGGAGCGTTATATGGGGGCCAGTATTCTGTATGGAGCGTTATATGGGGGTCAGTATTCTGTATGGAGCATTTTATGGGGGTCAGTATCCTGTATGGAGCGTTATATGGGGGCCGGTATTCTGTATGCAGTGTTATATGGGGACCAGTATCCTGTATGGAGTATTATATGGGGACCAGTATCCTGTATGCAGCATTATATGGGGACCAGTATCCTGTATGGAGCATTATAAGGGGGTCAGTATCCTGTATGGAGCATTATATGGTGCCCAAAATACTGTATAGAGGACTATACTGTCCGGTCTGCACTGTGCGCTGTGAGGATTCGCCGGTTTCTGAGCTATTGTAGAATTTACAATAGATATCGCTCGTGTAATTGGGCATTATAAGGGGGGAACAGCCTGCATGGAGCGTTATATGGGAGCCAATATTCTGTATGGAGCGTTATATGGGGGTCAGTATTCTGTATGGAGCGTTATGTGGGGGACAGTATTCTGTATGGAGCGTTATATGGGGGCCAGTATTCTGTATGGAGCGTTATATGGGGGCCAGTATTCTGTATGGAGCGTTATATGGGGGCCAGTATCATGTATGGAGCGTTATATGGGGGCCAGTATTCTGTATGGAGCGTTATATGGGGGTCAGTATTCTGTATGGAGCATTTTATGGGGGTCAGTATCTTGTATGGAGCATTATATGGGGGCCAGTATCCTGTATGGAGCATTATATGGAGACCAGTATCCTGTATGGAGCATTATAAGGGGGTCAGTATCCTGTATGAAGCATGATATGGTGCCCATAATACTGTATGGAGGACTATACTATCCGGTCTGCACTGTGCACTGTGAGGATTCGCCGGTTTCTGAGCTATTGTAGAATTTACAATAGATATCGCTCATGTCATGTAGTAAGTGAAATCCTTGGCCTTGTACTATATATATATATATATTTCTCTGTGGTATCTGTGCATCATAAATCATGGTATGTGTTAAAGGGGCCCACTGAAACTCTGCCTCTCAGGGCCCACAAAAACCTGGAGCCATCCCTGGGGGTAAGTATAACAAGTCTTATTTTTTTTAAATACAATTAATTAACTAGGAGTGGGGGGAATCAGAGATGCACGGGGGGATGAGAGATGCACGGGGGGGGCCCTTCATGCCCCCTATAAAGGGCAGGGGGGGCCCCCAAAAAATTCTTGCACAGGGGCCCACTACAGTCTGTGTCCGCCCCTGCCTGGATTCATACAGTGATTGACCCCGCCAACTACAATGAGTGCCATAGACTCATCATGACTTGCTTTCTATCTTTTTTTTTTTACCTTGAACAATAATATATTTTAAAAGACAATTTTCAAAGAGATTCAATGGGTCTAATCCATTGCTGTCCAAATACTGATGTGTTGCTTTCTTATAAGTGTGGATGTGGTATCTGTCCCATGTGTGCTTATATATTTCTACATGGTTCTTTTTACATGCATCTGGTCAGTATATCTATCCCTCAATACAGTATGTCTATAAGGCCGGGGTCACACGACTGTATACTCTCTCTGTGAGAGAATTGGATCGATTATGTTAACAACACTGCTCAAACTCTGCTCCTTGTTTGATCAGTGTGTCAGCTTAGTGTGATCCTATTCTTTTGGATGGGGAAATCTGAACACAGGTGTGGAGAAGATGGAGAACTTAATTTCTCCATTGTCTGAGTCAGTGGATGCTGGGCTGCACTCAGATGACATCCGAGTGCAGTCCGATGTTTTACACGCACCCATAGACTTGTATGAATGCGTGTCATTCGATTACTGGATCCACTTGCAGCATGTTGCGATTTTGTTCCCATGCCGAATTGGAGGCATGAATTGGCGTGAGAAAAAAAATGCAGAACGGCACTGCCTCATAGTATTACATTGGGCCGAGTCCTATCTGATAAAACATTGGTAATACTCGTCCAATGTATACTCTCATGTGAGCAAGCCTTAATTTTTTATGGCTAAATAAAATCCATAAATCAACACCAGCCAAAAAAATAGTTGTTTAAAAAAGTCAAATAAAGATGTGTCCATCCTTAACTTTTCTTGAAGTGTGCTCAGCTATATAATTTGTCATGATACCAATTTACTGCAATCTCATGCCATCCAGCAAATGTATACATTTAAAATGGAAGCCTATGGATGACAGATGGCTGAGGAAAGGCTGGCAGATGCTATTTGCAGGAGGCATCTGTTATAGCAATCTAGTTGGATATACATTTTATTTCATATTTAACTTCTCATATCATACATCTTAAAGGGAACCTGTCACGTCAGATAACACTATTAACCTACGGATAAGGGGCTAATCTGCAGGTTAATAGTGTTAGGAAGGTGCCCGGCTGCTGTACTGAAAGTGCTGGCTTTCAGTTATACAGGCCTAGAGTGGCTTCAGTCAGTGCCCATTGCTAGCACGCCTCGGCGCTTTGACTGATAGCTGGCTCTGCACTGACGCTCTGTTAAGCCTGCAACCAGTCAAAGTGATGGTGGTGTGCTTACGGCCGCAGCTCACTGTGCTGTGAGTGGTGACTGTAGCCACACCGGCACACCTGTATGACTGAAAGCCGGCGGCTCCCAGGAGCAATAAAGTTCATTATCTCCGTGATTCAGTACACTGGCTGGGTACCTTTCTATCAATCTGCAGATTAATGTTATTTTCAGGTTCAGGTGTTATCCGACGTTACAGGTTCTCTTTAAGATATGTTGGGTTTGGAGAGCAGTTAAGGAAGGACACATCTGTATGTGTGTGTGTTCCTACCACTTGACATTACTATGACAGTCTATGAAGGTTGGCCCCCTGATGAAGTCAACAGCCACATTTGAGGACTTGCATAATATTAGTTTTACCACCTCGCAGCAGTACAGAGCCTTCACAATGCATGTGAAAACAAACATTTTTAATTACGATTGAGAATAATAGAATCATTTATATATTTTATATATACACTCATGGCCAAAAGTGTTGGCACCCTTGAAATTGTTCCGGAAAATGAAGCATTTCTCCCAGAAAATTATTGCAATTACCCATGTTTTGTTATACACATGTTTTTTCCGTTGTGTGTATTGGAACAACACAAAAAAACAGAGAAAAAAAAAGGAAAATTGGACATAATTTTCACACAAAACTACAAAAATGAGCCAGACAAAACTGTTGCCACCCTCAACTTATTATTTGGCTGCACATCCTTTGGAATAAATAACTGCAATAAATCGCTTCTTATAACCATTAACAAGCTTCTTACACCTCTCAGCTGGAATTTTGGACCACTCATCTTTTGCAAATCCAGGTCTCTCATATTTGAAGGGTGCCTTCTCCAAACAGCACTTTTAAGATCTCTCTACAGGTTTTCAATAGGATTTAGATCTAGACTAGTGATGAGCGAGCATGCTCGCCACTGCCCGGTACTCGCCGGAGCATCTCAGTACTCGAGATGCTCGGAGCTCTCCGAGTACTTGCGCGATGCTCGGGCGGGAGCTCGGGTCCCCGTCCTGCATGTTTGGCGCTATTTAGAGCACCAATCATGCAGGAATTGTCTGCCACTCACTGTAATGTAAATAAAACATAAAAATCACTGCACACGTAGAGAGGTATGGTATGCTTTAGGTGAAACTTTATTTGAAGGGTGATGCTTGAGGCAACTAGTCGCCTCAAGCATCACCCTTCAAATAAAGTTTCACCTAAAGCATACCATACCTCTCTACGTGTGCAGTGATTTTTATGTTTTATTACTGACGGAACCACTGGCTCCCTTCACTGACGGCTGGTGTTTCTAACCTGGGAGGGGGCCAATATTCATGGCACCCTTCCTGGGCTATTAATTTCAGCCCCCAGCTGTCTGCCTAGCCTTTGCTAGCTATTAAAATAGGGGGGACCCCACGTCATTTTTTTTTGGGTCCCCCATTTTAATAGCTAGTAAAGGCTAGGTATTCAGCTGGGGGCTGATATTAGTAGCCTGGGAAGCTCCGTGGGTATTACCCCCTTCCCAGGCTTCAAACATCTGCCCCAGCAGTCTGCTTAACCTCCTCTAGAGACTAAAATTACGGGGAACCCCACGCCAATTTTATTTTTAATAAATCCTTTATTTTAACACTAAATGACAAGTACAGTAACCAACACTATCACTGTACTTATTATATATGTGACTGACATGTTTCTATCTATCTAATCTATGTGTGATGCTCTATTCTTTCTGTTCTAAATTGTCGGGTACCGGTGTATGCCGCTGCTGAATTGCTGGCCGGCTTTTTTAAAGAGACGGGTGCATGAAAATCGGAGGGCACTAGTGTGTTCCAAGTCCCCTGCTATGTTTTTCATGCACTCTCCTATATACCTTGCCTGCCTGTCTGCCTATATATTCTGCCTGCCTGATGTTTAATTGAGCACTGTTCCCATCGATTTGGGCAATTTTTGACCTTCTGCAGACCGCCGGGGGGGACAGCCAGAAAAATGCTCGTGTTTCCCATAGACTTACATTAGGCTCATTGTTCTGGTCGAGCACCCAAGTATTTCAATGTGCCCGACCCGAGCTTCGAGCACCCGAGCATTTTAGTGCTCGTTCATCAATAATCTGGACTCATTGCTGCCACTACAGGACTCTCCAACACTTTGCTTTCTTCCATTTCTGGGTGTTTCTTGAAGTATGCTTGGGGTCATTGTCATGCTGGTAGACCCATGTCCTAGGACACAAACCCTGCTTTCTGACACTGGGCATTACATTGTGACCCAAAATACTTTGGTAATCTTAAGATTTCATGATGCCTTGCACACAATCAAGGCATCCAGTGCCAGAGGCAGCAAAACAACCCCAAAACATCTTTGAACTTCCACCATATCTGACTTTATATATTTAAGTTTGAAAATAATATATGGGCCCATAAAATTGCTCTGAAAGGTTGTGAAATGGTAATATAACAGCTATGCATATACTTCAAAGTAATAATAATAATAATAATAAAAAAGTAATGTTAGAGGGCTTTTATCATGATAATAAATCTATTCTGGGCACACATACAAAAATGCATATTTTTTCTGTTGCAGTCTTACTTGTATAGACTGATCCTTTGTCTGCATATTGCTGTTAATGATAGTTTATGCAGTAGCAGTGTTCTCCAGCTCTGGTCGAGCATGCGCAAACCTTTCCTGTAGTAAATGAATTATGTGTCTGGAGACTGGGAAGCGCACATCAAGCATTTTGAATAGAGCACAGAGTGCATATCAGCCTGCTCATATGAGGGAGACAGACAGGGTTGTTATATACAGCTGTCTGTACTATCTCCGAGAACATACAGTGAACACTTCTTCCGTGACTGATGGCTTGTACTGCGCGTTGTTCTATAAAGACATCTGGGTGCGCGGTACAACTCATCAGTCACTCACAGATTTGTGCAGATTTGCCTTCTGTGCAGTTTTACGAGCGCTACTCAAAATTGGTTATGATGTCTACATCCCGGTGTCAGCACACATAACCCATTTACTAAAAAAAACATTTGCGCATGCTCAACCAGTCTAAGAGATAAACTCTATCATTAGCAGTAGGAAGACAAGTGATCAGGCTATATAAAAAGCATACAATAGAAAAATTAAGCATTTTTTTTAAATGAATTGCATTTGAAAAGTTTGTCTTTCCAAAAATTTTTTTTGCACAGAATGGATTTATTATCGCAGAAAAAAATCCCTTTAACTTTTTGTATATTCTCCTGAAGTTTTCCTTTCTTGGATTTATACAATGTCCCTCTCAGGATCACAGTGATCAATTTCTTGATAGGGCGGTCTGCAAGGAGTCATGTTGTATTTTTTTTTTGTCACATTTCTCCAATATCTCATCCTTGTTAGCACTTAATGAGGTACACAGCATTGCTGGAGGAGCATGTTGTGATGTTGGAAGTCCCAGTTATATGTGTGACACTTGACAACTGATTAATGCCGCTGTCAAATCTTGTTAAAGGTTTTTAGTTTTCCTCTCGTTGTCCTTACAACTGGAAGGAAATTTTCTTTCAATTGATTAGTGTTATAATACTTTACTGGTCGTAATATAAGGCCATCAAGTTCAACCTATTATTCCACACGGAAATCAAAACAACCCTTATAAAATACTTACTAATTGCCTCATATTAGGTAAAAAAAAATACCTTCCCAATTCTAAAGTATGATTTAAGGTATCAGCTTTACTTTTCTAGCAATAACTTGTGGTATTATTACTTTCACAAAATGCATCAAGGTCTCTTTTAAATTCTTTCAATGAATTAGCAAATTTATCTGAGAGTCCCATAGTCTCACTGCTCTTACAGGAAAGAATCCCCATTTATATTTTATATACAGTCCTAGGTGTAAACACATCATTCCTATATATTCATTGAGTTAGGTCTCATTTAGATATTAGGGATTTTTATCATATGCCAAAAATGGTCAAAGTTTCATCAAAGTTCTTGAACAGAGTGTCATCAGAATTTGGTCACTTTTTACCATCAGTTTGGTCTGAGTTTTATCAATTTTTCTTAAATGAGAAAAAAGGTTTCTCAACCTTCTCATATCATACAGTCCATGAAAAACGATCCAGGTGCTGTCCAATTTTTTCAAAGACTCTTTGAATTACATTGGTAATTTTTGTCTGAGAATTGGATCAAGATCGCCGGACATGTCTCCATGATTTTTTGCGGACCATGCGGATATGCGAACAGCTCAATGGACTATAATAGATATGCAATCTTTCTATGAAAAACATGGATAGAAGTTGAATGAGAAAAACTGATGTGTAAATCAGCCTACATTAGGTCACTCCTAAGCCATTATTTTTAATACCATAACTTAACCACTTAATACCAGGACATTTACCACCGGTCCTGGTCTGGCACATTATTGTTTTTCTTCATACATGCGTTTTAAAGAGAATATAAATGAAATATGTGTCTGTTTTTCTTTTTTATAACCACAGAGTACCACTGAAACACATTTTAAAATTTCTAACAATTATTTTTATTTATCGGAAACAGCATTTTATGGGGATGGGGCTAGTAACAGCTATTATGATTGTCAGTGACTTTTTAATTCATTTATTAATTTATGTATTTATTTTTCATTTATTTAATATATTGTTGGCTCCCTGTAAGGTCATAAAAGACCCTTTGAGGGAGCATTTCAACTAATTTTAAATACTTTTTTTCTGATTTGCCCAGTAACTGATTTGCAATCCCCAGTTGCAGTGGAAATTCTGCTTCCAGGCTGCATAACAGAACTGACTGGGTCTCCTAGGACCCAGCAGCTCGTGCTCCATCCTTACACCCAGCAATCACATGGTTCTGGATCTGGAGAAGGAAGAGCTGTTAGTGTTTCCTATTATTGTATACATAGCACTTTATAATGGCTATGTATGTATACAGGGATCAAGAAGGCAGAGGTGGTAACACACCATCTCTGCCTTCTTTATGAGGAGTCCAGCTGTGTCTGACAGCTTGCTCCCTACTCCTTTGCTTGAAATATCTTGTGCATCTGCTGTTTTATACAGTGACATTTTAGAACATCACTGCATAGTAAAATGTGGACAGCCCGGACTTTCATATCCTATGAATGATCCATATGAAATTAATAAAGGATTAGAGTCTGAATGCTGAGACATCCTCACTGATGGCATTGAAGTGAATGTGACCGTTTTGTTTAACCTGCGGAGCATTCGGTGATGAATGGCACTGTGTGGGAAAAAAAGGCAAGATGGCAGCTTCAATATTGTGGCGGTTATTGCATACTTTTGATCAACAGAGCTCTCAATTTTGCTGATCACATGGTTTTACAATGACCTAGTAATACTGTATGTAATACAGAAACCCCTTTAACTATCTAGATGGTCATTATGGCAAAATGAAAATAGCCCCATGCAAATTATATCTTCTGCTTTTCTGATCTGCAAAGTGTTAAAAATAAAAATTATTATTATATGCTTCAATAAGGTCCAACCCTTAATGATCATATGAATACCATTTCTTTAGACTTCAGTGTTTCTTTCTTCCAGGGTCTTCAGACTTATTGATGCAGTGTTTCTCTGACTGTAACTATCCATCTTCCTACTGGTCATCCTACTCCTCATTTCCCTTCCAAACGTCAGCCCTTAATAGCGCATCTGATATTTCTCGTCTGCAATACATAACAACCAGCTGAACCACAAGGGAAGGATAAGATTATGCAAACGATTCATAGCCTTGAGCTGGCATCTTCCTGTTATTGTATTTTGTTACCTCTCTCATTTCAGAATCCTATGCGTTTATAGAGGTTTTAGATGGCATATGCATAATAATATTTCTCTACTGCCAAGCTAAATATTGCAGCAATTCTTAATACCTGTACAGTACTCAGTGTTTTAGTCGGGGGAATCTAATTAGAAACCATATTAGAAAACCATCTCAGTTTGATTCCTTTTCTTGTTGGGTTAATATAATTCAGTGATGTTATGTATGGCAATATATTCACATCAACACACATTTTATTCAAATGTGATATGCATGTTTCTTTAAATCAAAGAAGCAAAATGAAGCTTGATTTATACATGGAGAAAGGGAGCATTTAATTGCATTTCTTTAAGGGGAGAATTTGATGCATCCTAACGGGACCGCACATTGTCATACTAAGTATAAGGCCTCATGCACATGACCATATTTTCCGTCAGAGTGGATGGCGAGAAAACATTGTATCGCACTCTGACCAGTGTTATTCTACGGAGCCATGCACATGGCTGATTTTTTTCCTCGGATACAGCTAGTCCAGTGAAAAAAATGCAGCATGCCAGAGTTTGATCTGATGCTTGGATCGCACGCGGCCGTGCAAGTCAATGAGTCTGTGGAAAAGTTCAGACTGCACTTGAATGACATCTGAGTCCATGAACTGACAGAATGGAGAAGATGTAGCCATTTTTTTCTCTATCTTCTCCTAATCCAAGAGAATCAAATCACACTATGATCACACTCTGATCAAACTCTGATCAGAGTGTGGTTTGCATAATCGACCCAATTCTCTTGGATGAGAGAATATACTCTGGTGTGACCCTAGCCTTATACAGGTCTATGTTGTGGACCCATAATGCGGGTTGAGTATCTTCTTACAGATCTACACATAGCCTGGACATAGAGATACAGGGGTGGAATGTGAAGTTAATTTTTTACATACCCCCACTTGCCATGACTCATTTACAATATTGATGTCTTCTTATCTAGCAAAGGCGACTTTGGACCTCATCAAGGAAGGGGGTCTCCCTCTATAACAATGCACTGGATTACAAAAAATTTTATAGATTTATATTTTTAACGGTTTTGTACTCTGATGTTTTTCATTGTTTTATCATCTAGTGGTATGGTGCCCCAGTTATTGTGTCAACCCTTAAAAGGGTTGTCCACTATTATGTCTACCCCTTCTCACTCTGAATGTTTGTCAGCTGCAGCACTCCCTCTTGATTACTTATATGTTTGAAGGCAGGGACAGTGACGCCAGTGCTGATTGGGCGCATGGCTCAAGTGACATTGCAACCTCACGTGAGCCCCAGGAACGTGAGTGCTGATACCACTGAAACTGCGCTGGCACGAGAGTTGAGTATAACTGTTTTTATTTTAACAGGGGCAAACCTTCAGAATGAGAAGGGGTTGTCCAAGTAGTGGACAACCCCTTTAAAGCATCATTCCTGCATTTTTTTTATTACAGCACTGGAGTGGTGCAACTAATCATTGTTTCCTTACCTCAGTTTTATACTTGCCAGTTGACATCTTCAGCTCTTCTTGGCGTCTCTCCAGTCCCGCCATCTTGTGACTGCAACTTCTGACTAACAGAAATAATGGTCACAAGCTCTCAACGCAAGTCTATGAGATCCTCATTCTGTCCTCATTCTGGCACTCATAGACTTACATTAATGGGGTTGTCCGGTCGAAACTGATAAGTTTGTTGTCAATCTGTGTGACTGCAGACTTATGAATCCCCCAATACAAGTTTATGGCGCGAGGCCACGGCCACTTGTCGTGGGTATGTATAACTCATACATACCCTCCGTTACCAGGTCTGAAACTGGTGAATGCTGCAGTGCACAGTGCGTGCTCTGGGGGGACTCATAAATCTGCAGTCACACAGAGTGACTGTAGACTTATCTGTTTTGATCTGACAACCCCTTTAAGTTGTAACTTCCAGATTCCAGCAAACACTTGAGCGAATCGGCAAATCACAAACTGCTGGAGACCGTCTGGAACGATAAAAGATGATGATGATGGCTGGTAAGTATGAACCTAGGTGCAGAGAACTTAGATTAGTAGCACCACTCCAACGTTGCAATAAAAAAAATGCTGGAGTGGTGTTTTAAAGCAGTCTTAAAGGGTTAATTATGACTCTCTTTGTTCCGGACACTTGGTCCAGACCATGAATAAGACCTTCGTTCTTAGTGTCCTTGAAAAACTTTACTTCTGTCCACCCTTGATGAAAGGAAGCTTCATGTAAGCAGTAAAAGCAGTGACAAAAATGAAAGTACAAAGCGGCCCCTACCTGACATCATAGTAAAAGAGATCAAAATCTTTTACCCATGACTATTGTGAAGTCCTTTGATTGATTTAAATAATATTAGCAATTTATTAATAATTATTTCTATATCTTAAATTTAAAAACATTACAGCAAAGTAAATCTAAGCATGTTACATTAAGGGTTCGCTCAGACTTGCGTATAAAAAAATCGGTTCTATTCTCATCCAGAAGACTGTGACAATTATTTCTCACTTGTCGTCTGTGTGCTGTCCATTTGCAATCCGTTTTCTTACTCAGCAGCTATTAATCTTCTCCAGGAACATTTACAGTTTCCTATGCTACAGAACTGCAATGTGTCTGTAATAATCGGATGTCATACTGATTGTCCATATGGCAGGCGATTTGTTTCTCTCCTTTTTTTGGAGTTAAATCTCAGCATGCTGTGTTTTTTTTCTTATGCCAAATACAGCTCAGAAAAAATACGCAGATCGGCACAGCATTGTGTGAGTGCAATCCGATTTTTTATTGGATTGCACTCGTCCGATTTATACGCAAGTATATTGCTGAGAAGCAAGTTCCCACCCTTCAAGCCTTATACTTAGAGTGTGTGATACAAGGAACACATCCGAATGAGGAAACAAAGACTTGTTCGATTATTAAAGCAGTATGTAGGCTTACATGTGATGTGCTAACACTGGAAGTACAAGAACCTCCCTCAAAGGATTTTTCAAATCTGCTATGAAAGCCATAAAATCCTTACAGTCCTCCTGGGGATACTTGCCCTTTTTGAAGATTCATGAGTCTTGCAATGGTGATTTTTATGATTAGATCCAGTTTGGAGGTTTTAAGTAATTTTATGCAAATATAAATGTTTAGTCTTTAGAAGAACTTGCATCATATTAAAGTATTGCTATTTTAATGCCAAAATTATACAAGTGAGTAAACAAATGATTTACAGTAGTATGATAATAGTACATTACACAATAGGACAATGGTGTTGAGTTTTTTATTTTTACCAAGGAAGGTGCAGGGCAGGCAGCATATATGTGTTGAATAGTTATTGAATATCTGCATTCTGTGACATCACTACCCATGTGTTCGAACATTAATATACTTTATGTCCGTAGACACTAGCTTCTATTACCCAGCGATAGAAGAAAAACGCTTCATACTCTTTTGTGTTGCACCCTGTAAATAGCACCTACACGTATTTCTGGTTAGTGCTGTTTTGATAAATAGGGAAATTCTGCAATTACATTCACTGTCCACTCATAGATTGCAAGAATCATTGTATCTACTTTGAATAAGAGCCACAACACTACATTTCTTGAAGATTTGATTGTTTGCAATTTTTGTCTTTACCACTTAAGTTAACGGAAAAAAATTGTAACAAATCCATCATCAATTTGCAACAGAATTGACATGCCCATCTGGGAGGATGAACAAGATCTTCAAGAACCAGAGCAGCACTCACTATCCATAAGGTAGGAAATTAAATAGCCACAGCCCAACAGAGACTCCTAAAAGTAACCCTCTCCTGCAGTCAGTATGTATCCTACCTGAATGGTTGTATATCTTCCAATTTGTGTGTAAACATATAGTATAGGATACTATAATCAGTTATGCAAATGACCTTGTCAGGGAGGAATAGGACTAGAACACTAGTGCTACCTACTGGAAGTAGAACTCTTAAAAAAGTTAATATCGACCTTTAACAAGCCTTGCCACATGACTTGAGATAAAAGCCAAACCAGAATCTTAATTTGCAGACACATGTACAGGTGCTTCTCAAAAAATTAGAATATCATCAAAAAGTTAATTTATTTCAGTTCTTCAATACAAAAAGTGAAACTCATATATTATATAGAGTCATTACAAACTGAGTGATCTATTTTCAAATGTTTATTTCTGTTAATGTTGATGATTATGGCTTACAGCCAATGAAAACACAAAAGTCATTATCCCAGTAAATTAGAATAACTTTACACCTGCAAAGGCTTCCTACCCATTTAAAAAGGTCCCTTAGTCTGTTTCAGTAGGCACCACAATGATGGGGAAGACTACTGATTTGACAGATGTCCAAAAGGCAGTCATTGACACACTCCACAAGGAGGGTAAGCCACAAATGTTCATTGCTAAAGAAGCTGGCTATTCACAGAGTGCTGTATCCAAGCATATTAATGGAAAATTGAGTAGAAGAAAAAAGTGTGGTAGAAAAAGGTGCACAAGCAACCGGGATAACCTCAGCCTTGAAAGAATTGTTAAGAAAAGGCCATTTAAAAATTTGGGGGAGATTGACAAGGAGTGGACGGCTGCTGGAGTCATTGCTTCAAGAGCCACCACACACAGACGTATCAGGGACACGGGCTACAAGTGTCGAATTCCTTGCGTCAAGCCACTCATAACCAATAGACAACACCAGAAGCGACTTATCTGGTCCAAGGAGAAAAAGACCTGGACTGTTTCTCAGTGGTCCAAGGTGTTGCTTTCAGATGAAAGTAAATGTTGCATTTCATTTGGAAATCAAGGTCCCAGAGTCTGGAGGAAGAGTGGAGAGGCCACAATCAAAGCTGCTTGAGGTCTAGTGTGAAGTTTCCACAATCAGAGATGATTTGGGGAACCATGTCATCTGCTGGTGTAGGTCCACTGTGTTTTATCAAGACCAAAGTCAGAGCAGCCATCTACCAGGAAATTTTAGAGCACCTCATGCTTCCCTATGCCGACAAGCTTTTTGGAGATGGAAATTTCATTCTCCATCAGGACTTGGCACCTATCCACACTACCAAAAGTAACAATACCTGGTTTAAAAACAACAGTATCACTGTGCTTGATTGCACAGCAAACTCGCCTGACCTTAACCCCATAGAGAATCTATGGGGTATTGTCAAGAGGAAGATGAGAAACACCAGACCCAACAATGCAGACGAGCTGAAGGCTGCTATCAAAGCAACCTGGGCTTCCATAACACCTTAGCAGTGCCACAGGCTGATAGCCTCCATGCCACACCACATTGATGCAGTAATTGATGCAAAAGGAGCCCCGACCAAGTATTGAGTGCATTTACTGAACATATATTTCAGTAGGCCAACATTTCGGATTTTAAAAACATTTTTCAAGCTGTTGTTATAAAGTATTCTAATTTACTGAGATAATGACTTTTGTGATTTCATTGACTGTAAGCCATAATCATCAACATTAACAGAAATAAACACTTGAAATAGATCACTCTGTTTGTAATGACTCTATATAATATATGAGTTTCACTTTTTGTATTGAAGAACTGAAATAAATACATTTTTTGATGATATTCTAATCTTGTGAGAAGCACCTGTATCTGGTGAGATCTGAGAACTGATTTGGGGGTACTCTTCCACTCTTGTGGAGAGTGATATGCCTGACATGCCAGGGTAAGGAGACTTATAAGCCATGCAAGAAAGTGAGTGTGGAAAAGTAAGTACAATGGCAAAATATCTGCAGTTGGAACTTCTCACTTCAACAACTTATGACTTGCAACTCAGGAACACACAGAATAGTAATTACAAGAGGTGAACCAGTGGCGTAACCGAAAGTACTTTGGCACCATTATAAAATATGTAGTAGGAAACCAATGATGTTTGAATGACTTACCTTTGTATTTTTTAGCTTGGTGATTGACAATGCTACTTATCAGAAAGTTCAGGAGTAGAAGAGAAAGGCAGTTGTGCTTTGATAACATAGCTGTTTAAAAAAATATAAACCCTATATTAAACTGTAATTGCTATCGTTATAGCCCGATTTGAATATCTTATTATTACAAACACTGAATTACAAATTGAAAAAATATAGAAGCAGATTTGATCTCTCCTGTTTAGTGATGGACGAATTCCTGACTGTTCTGGTTCAGAGGATTCAGAACAGTTTATTAAAAGTTCTGTTCTGGTACCCCAACCCGAACACAGACCCCATTCACATTAATGGGTGACCCGAACATCGGGTATTTGCATGGCAGCACTGCAAACACTGCTTCTGATCGCAAACGCTGCCAGATGACAGTGTGAGCCCACAGCTGTGACCGGAGGTAAAAAGTTTACCTCTGGTCACAGGCGTAGGCAGATGGGACTGCTACACCCATCAGCCTATGCCCACCGTCACAAATAACAGAGAGTGCAGGCATGGCTAATGGGAGTATTCATCTGCTGGTGCCTGAAAAAAAAATGGCGTGGGTTCCCCTGTATTTTTGATAACCAGCCAGGCAAAACTGACAGCTGCAGGTGGGAATCCTCAGCTGTCAGCTTTAGCAAGGCTGGTTATCAAGAATAGAGGGGTCCCATGCCGTTGTTTTAATTATTTAATGAAATTATTTAAAAAAATGTCTTGGGGTCCCCCCATTTTTATCAACCAACCAAGCTAAACAGACAGCTGGGGGCTGGTATTCTCAAGCTGGTAAGGGCCATGGATATTGGCTCCCCCCAGCCTAAAAATAGCAACCCACAGCCACCACAGAAAAGGTATATCTATTAGATGTGCCAATTCTGGCAGAGGATAGCGTGGCAAACACCCAATGTTTGGGCCCTTATTCTCATCCTATCATCTGACAGCGTGGGAACTGCAGTGCTCTGACTGGTTGTATTAATATTACCGCCTATCAGAGGCAGTGTTTGCCATGCTGTCATTCAGATGACAGCGTAGCAAACACCCAATGTTCGGGCCCTTATTCACATCTTATCACCTGACAGCATGGGAACTGCAGAACTCTGACTGGTGTTATTAATCTTACCACCAATCAGAGCCGCCGGGGAACACCCAGTGTTTGGTGTTCGAGGTGCCAAAGCCGAACAGTAACATGGACTTCCTGGTGAAGTCTGTGTTTGGGGTCCGTGCCCGAACAGTGGGTGTTTGGTACGGATCCCGAACTTTACTGTTCGGGTTCGCCCATCTCTAATACTGTTCCATAATACGATTTCATTTTACAATAGTGTAAGGGGCAGGACCTTACTTTAACACTTTGTATTGAGACTGAAGGGCTGAATTCCCTTTTCTGCATAATAAAAATCAACATTGGGGTCTATTTTGTGTCTGAATTACTGTGGAATCTACAATTTAGGTTTTCATTTTGATTTTAATAAATATTCCTACACATCCAATGTGTTCTATTTGCATTTTACCACCAGACTTATCTACTCTGTTAGGTATTGTTCATGCTCTAGTCTATTTGCACTTCTTTTTAAGGCTGTGTGCCCACGATGCATTTTTTAAGCGTTTCCGCAGCGGCAAAAACGCTGCAGAAACGCTTTAAAAATGCATGGTAGAAGGCCTGCCATGTTCCCCAATGATAATCCGCATGTGCTATGCACATTCTGAGGAAATTTCCGCTGCGGATTATCATTGCGAAAAAAAAAGCAGCACTACCAATTATTTTGCGGAAGTGCTGCGTTTTCACCGCCATTGACTTGCATTAGATCACATGGATTACGCTTCACTGTATATGTAGATGCGCATTCCATGCGTTCTAATGTGCGGATGGTACCCAGGTCTAGAGGAGAAGAGACTCTCCTCCGGACCTGGGTACCATAGAAAACTGTTAAAAAAAGAATAAAATAAAAAATAAATATATACTTACCTTCTGGCGGCCCGCGGTGCGCTCCTCCTCGCATGCCGGCACTTCGCGATGGAATGAAGGACCTGCGCTGACGTCATAGTCATGTAACGGGTCACGCGACGCTGACGTCGGCAGGTCCTTCAGTGTACCGCTGCCAGCAAGCGAGAATGGAGGCAAAGCAGGACACCGGGGGCCATCAGAGGGTAAGTATATATGTATATATTTATTTTTTTATTTTTTGACATTCTCTCGGGTCACACTATATAAATCCATGCCATTTGCATGGATTTATATAGTGTGACCAAGTTGACAAGCACTTTCCAAGTGATGCTAAAATCGCTTGGGAAGCGCTTGTCAACCCGCATGCGGAAATGCAAGTGAAGAACGCTTCACATCCGCATGTCCCTGGCAGGAAAAATGCATGTACAATCCGCATGTACAATCCGCATGCGTTTTTTTCTGCCAGGGAGATGCAGAAACGCTCAGGAAAAAATCCTGAGCATTTCTGCATCGTGGGCACATAGCCTAAATGCTGTATCCACTCATTTCAAATAAAAAAAACAGATACACACCTCCACACAGGCATGATTCCAGCAATTTGATCCAAGGGAAGTGTGAGCACTACAGCCTACTAGCCATTGATTGGCTGCAGCACTTACGTGGCATAAAAATGCTGACACAGTCAGAGCTGACTTTGCTAGAATGGTGTGGGAGATGAATGGGGCAGGACAGCTTTTACAAAGTGGTTGTCCAAATACTGGACAATGTCTTTAAAGCAGAAGTGGTTTGATCATTAATTACTTTATTATTTGCTAGCTCTGTCTTTGAATAACACAATGCCCTGTAATATTAGGCTCTTGTGTTAAAATAATGTGATGTTAGATTGTTCAATGGAAATTTTATTTTGAAAGTGATGAAAATGCTACAATGGTAGTAAGTGTTACTTCTGAGAATAATACATTTATTATCACATGCAAGCTGTGATTGAATTACATATTACCATTGTTTTATTTACACTATAGAACTTGAGGATAAAATTTAAATTATCGAAAATTCTCTCAATATTTTCTTTGCTTAATGCATACAATACACATTCTGACCTCATATCTCTCCAAAAAAGCCCATTTGTATCAAACATAAGGGAAAATTTGTAAGATTTGGTTACTTACAGATATCCAGCCACACATTGCATTGACCTAAAAGTGGATGTCCACAATTTAACACTAGGCAATGTACAGCTAACATGTATAACATAAAATATATATAATTATTTATTTAGGTCCAGAAATATTTGGACAGTGTCTGAATTTTTGTGATTTAGGCTCTGCATGCAACTATTTTGGATTTAACATGAACAACTGAGATGCAATTGAAGTATAGACTGTCCAGCTTAATTAAAGGGGTTGAACAAAAATACCCTGTGAAATGTTTAGGAATTTCAAAATTTTTTCTACAAAGTCTCCTCATTTCAGGGGCTCAAAAGTAATTAGACAAATTAACTTTACCTTAAATAAAATATTCATTTTTAATACTTTGTAGAGAATCTTTTGGAGGCATTGACTGCCAGAATCTGGAAGTCATGGACGTCACTAAATGCTGGGGTTCCTTCTTTGTGATGCTTTGCCGTGCCTTTACTGCAGATGACTTCAATTTTTGCTTGTTTGTGTGTCTTTCTGCCTTAATTTTTTACTTAAGCATGTGAAATGCATGCACGATAGGGTTGAGATCTGGTTATTGACTGAGCTATTGAAAAACATTCCACTTCTTTGCCTTAAAAAATACTCCTGCTTTGCTTTCACAGTATGTTTTGGGTCATTGTGAATCTGTACTCTGAAGCGCCGTCCAAGCAACCTTGATAAATTTGGATAATTCTGAGCAGAAAATATAGCCCTGTACATTTCAGAATTCATCCGACTGCTTCTTTCTGCAGTCACATCATCAATAAAAACTAGTGACCCAGTGTCATTGGAAACAATGCATGTCCATGCCATCACACTGCCTCCACCAGGTTTTACAGAGGATATGGTATGCTTTTGATCATGAGCCATTGCAAGCCTTCTCCATACTGTCTTCTTCCCATCATTCTAGTACAGGTTGATCTTAGTTTCATCTGTCCAAAAAATACTTTTCAAGAGCTGAGCTGGCTTTAGATTTTTTTGGCAGTCTAATCTGGCCTTTCTAATTTTAAAGCTAAATTAATGGTTTTCACCCTGGGTTTAACACTCTGTATTTGCTCTCATGAAGTCTTCTCTTTATAGTAGCCTTAGATACAGAAACATCCACTTCCTGAAGAGTGTTCTTCACTTGGGTGGATATTGTGAAGGGATTTCACTTCAACATTGAAAGGATTCTGGGATCATCCATCACTGTTGTTTTTCGTGGACATCCAGGCCTTTTTGAGTTCCCAAGCTCGCCAGTGAACTCTTTTTTTGCAGAATGTACTAAACTGCTGATTTGGCCACTCCTAATATTTCTGCTACTTTTCTGATGGATTTCTTCTTTATTCAGCCTAGTGATGGTCGATTTTTCTTCCATTGATAGCTCCTTTGACCGTATGTTGTGAGTTCACAGCAATAGCTTCCACATGCAAATTTCAGACCTTTTACCTTCTTAATTGACGAGGGATTAACAAGGGAATAGCCCATATAGCCCCAACAGCTTTTGAAATAATTGTCCAATTACTTTTGGTCCCTTTAAAAAGAGGCAGCTAAATATTAAAGAACTGTAATTCCTAAACCCTTACTTCAATTAGGATGTGAATAAGCTCAAATTAAAACTCAGAGTCTGCACTTTAAGCCCATATTGATTATATAACTGTACCTTGAATATCTTTTGGTGAACAGCTAAAATGGCAAAACTTATGCTCGAACATATACAGCCATGGCGAAAGTGTTGGCACACTTGAAATTTCTCCCAGAAAATTATAGCAATTACACATTTTTGTTAAACACATGTTTATGTTGTGTTTTTGGAACACCACAAAAAAACAGCGAAAAAAAGGCAAATTGGACATAATTTTCCACAATACTCTGAAAAAGGACTGGACAAAATTGTTGGCACCCTGAACTTAATATTTGTTTTTGCACACCCTTTGGAATAAATAACTGTATTCAATCACTTCTTACACCTCTCAACTGAAATTAAGGACCACTCTTCTTTTGCAAACTACTCTGGGTCTCTCATATTTGAAGGGTGCCCAACAGCAATTTCAATATCTCACCACAGGTGTTAAATGGGATTTAGATCCAGACGCATTGCTGGCCACTTTAGAACTCTCCAGCACTTTGTTTCAATCTAATTCTGGGTGCTTCCTGAAGTATGTTCGGGGTCATTGTCTTGCTGGAAGACCCATGACCTAGGAGTCAAACCAATATTTTTGATGCTGTGGCCCAGAATCGTTTGGCAATCTTCAGATTTCATAATGTCTTGCACACAGTCAAGGCACTCAGTGCCAGAGGCAGCAAAACAGCCTCAAAACATCTTTGAACCTCCACAATATTTGACAGTAGGTACTGTGTTATTTTCTTTGTAGACCTCATTCTGTTTTTGGTAAACAGTAGAATGATGTGCTAAACCAAAAAGCTTTATCTTGGTCTTATCTGTCCACAAGACGCTTTCCCAGAAGGAGTTTGACGTTATCAAGTACATTTTGGCAAACTGCAGTCTAGCTTTCTTATGTCTCTGTGTCAGCAGTGGGGTCCTCCTGGGTCTTCAGCCATAGTGTTTAATTTCATTCAAGTTTCGATGGTTTGCGCTGACACTGATGCACTCTGAACCTGCAGGACGGCTTAAAATTTCTTTATCTAAGAATTACTGTTTCTCCTTGCGGAGAGCGACATGTTAAGCATGTCAAGGTGAGGAGACTTTTCAAGCTGCAATGCTCCTCTGGGAAATATGCAAATTGTCTCTTCAGAGAGGAAGAGAACTAGAACTATAGTGCTACCTATTGGAAGTAGCAATCCTAAAAGTCAATATTGACCCTTTAACGAGCCTTGTCACATGACTTAGGATAAAAGCCAAGACCAGAAACTCAGTTTGCAGACACTGTGTTTCGGGGTACTGCCCCTCGTCAGTGAGTTCTGGTTTGGCTGTGTGAGAGGCGTCAGACCGGTATCGAAGAAGTAACGTTTCTCCTTACGGAGAGCGACATGCTAAGCACGTCAAGGTGAGGAGGATTTTCAAGCCACAATGCTCTTCTGGGAAATATGCAAATTGTCTCTTCAGAGAGGAAGAGAACTAGAACTCTAGTGCCACCTATTGGAAGTAGCAATCCTAAAAGTCAATATTGACCCTTTAACGAGCCTTGTCACATGACTTCGGATAAAAGCCAAGACCAGAAACTCAATTTGCAGACACTGTGTTTCTTTTTTTTTTCTTTAAAACCATTCAAGTTAGTTATAAACAACTCAATATAAACTAATCAACTTAAACGTCGTTGTTTCAAACTCTCATCATCATGGTTCATATTTATTCCAGTATAACAAACCAAAAACACAGAAAAGACATCCTAAATTCTCTAGGAAAAAAAGAACCTTTAACTAACCATCAATAAAACTCACTGATATTTGATCAGGTGCTGCCATTTTTTAAACTTCCAAATGCCCTCTGCATCAGAACCACCATCGCCTTTGCTGTCTAATTTATAAATCAAGAATAACCTAGAAAGGATCAGACTGACACACTTATTTGCAGATAGATGCTTCTCTTTGAAAAGTCCAAAATTCCTCACATCCCACAAACTCTGCATCACACATGCCATAATTAGCCATAATACTCTATTTTTCACATGCCTACACGCACCAAATCCAAACATCGCAACACACCAATCAATAAAACTCACACCCGCTAACTCTTTACACAAACCACCTACACTCTTCCGCACACTGTATGCATAATCACAGTCCCACAACATAGTATGCCACACAGTTTCACATCCACATCCTTCTCTCGGACCCACATCCTTCTCTCGGACACACATCCGTTCTGGTTAGACCTCTTCTCTTCTGAGCCTGTCTCACAGGCAAAATATTGTGCAAGGACATCCATACAATATCCCTTTGTCTATTAGACATCCCATGCGTTCCCAAGCTCTTCCATGCAACCGAAACTTCATTCCCTCTCAACCCCACAATATTACTCTCCACCTCATTCTTACATATTATTTCCATCACATTCTTAGCCATTCTAAAATCATTCATTGGCACACTAAGTAAATCATGCTTCCTCACAAACTTTTCAATCACCTCATACCAGACCGGACACTTGAAAGCAACAGGCACTCTAGCATCCCTCTTTCTCCAACATAATCCATATGACATCCAACCAGCTGAATAACTTGCCTTATACGCTCCCTTATTCTCTTTACTCAACAACATAACTACCGTTTTGATATACTGAAGCCCCAGAAAAATCTCAATGTTTGGAAAGGCCATGCTACAATGGTGACAAGCCTTGAAAAGAGTTTCTCTATTAAGTTTCTCCATTTTACTGCTTTAGAAAAAAGTAAAAACTAACTTCTCCACTCTTTTGATTTTTCCATAAGACGGTGGAAAAACTGTTGCAATAAAAAGCAAAATCGGAAGAATCACCGCTTTCATGATCAAAATCTTACCACTCAGGGTCAAGTCTCTCAGATGCCAAAAATGTAACTTATGTTCTATGCGTAATCCACACTCCTCCCAGCTCGCCTTACCTTCCAAATCCTTATTAAATAATACTCCCAGCACTTTGATAGCACCCTCCTCACACTTTACCCTCTCCATTTTAACCCTGTCAACCCCAAAACATTTAAAACTACATTTTTTCCAATTCACTCTAAAGCCAGATGCACCACAGAAAAAATCTAAAAGCAACTTAACCCTACTCATAGACGCAACACTTTCACTCACATACACAGTGTCATCCATATATCCAAGAACTTTCACATGCTTCTTACCACTCCTAGGTGCCAATAATCCTTTTTTGTCTTGCTTCCACCTTTTTCTTTTCATATATTCAGTCTAGTCTTCTCTGTGATTGGTATTTTCTTGATTGTTTTCATGTGTTTTGTGTATCCGTGATTATATGTTAGTATACTTAAGTCCAGTTCAGAATGTTCTTTTTCATAGGCAGTGTTCAAGAGTTTTTTTTTACTCGAAACGCATATGGCATTTTTTATACACACCACCCCATAATATATGATTTGTCGTCTGAAATGTCAATTTTTTGCTTTTTCTACAAATTTTTAAAAGTATTTGCCAATAAAGATTGTTGAATTTTAATCAATTGCCCGGTGTGTTGAGCTGGATCCATCTTCACTTCCTCATTGACCAATAATCCTCGCACCATTTTATCACGTCTCACCAAGCACAACAAAGGTTCAATCACACATACAAACAAGACAGGGGACATGGGACACCCCTGCCTTACACCAGACATAATATTCACTTTCTCATTCAACCATCCATTAACAAGAAACTCACTTGACACATGATCATACAAAGACATCCCCTTCACAATTTTTTTTTAGGAAATCCCATTTTCTCCAGAACTTTAAACCAAAACACATGTGAGACCCTATCAAACACTTTCTCAAAATCAATTGCAAGAACCATACACTTCTATTTCCTCACCATGCAGTCTCTTATCAAATCCCTTAATAGTAACAAGTTATCACTCATACTCCTTCCAGGCACAGCACACACTTGATCCTCACCCACAACACTACCAATCACTTCACGCATACGATTCACCAACAATTTGCAGTCGATTTTGTTATCTGAATTCAACAACGTTATAGGTCTCCAATTCTCTGAACATTTTCTCTTACTTTTCTTGTACACCAGCATAACCACATCCTCCTCAGTCAAATCAGCGCCCAGAAAATCCCATGCTTTCACATAGAATTCTACCGGCAATCCATCTTTACCCGGTGTCTTATTCTTTTTAGCACTCTTCATCATGTTTTCCACTTCATCCATAATCACATCATCATTCAAAATATCTCATTCATCACTATCCAACTTATTCTCTAACCTCAGCACGTCTGAAACAATACCAGAATCAATCAATTTTTTATCATATAACTTGCTATAGAACCTATTCACCTCCTTTATCACATTTTCACCTGGCACACACAAACCGTTCCTTTTCACAACTTTATCCATATCAACATTACTCCCATTCATTTTCTTAAAAAAGAACCTCGTGCACTTTTCCTCTTTCTCAAAATGTTCTATTTTGGTACGATAAATGATTTCTTTCCCTTTTTCATTCATAACTAGTGTTGAGCATTCCGATACTGAAATATCGGGTATCGACCGATATTCACAATATCGGAGTTCCGATACTGAGTTCCGATACTTTTAGAATATCGAATACCGGAATCGGAAGTTCCCATAATGCCTGCACTCTGCAGTGTCTCTGAAGGATGACAAGCTGGATGGCAGCGCTCAGCTTACTGTACTTGTCATTTAGTGTTAAAGGATTCATTAAAAAAAATAATAGTGTTTTCATGCACCGTCTCTTTAAAAAAGCCGGCCGGTAATTCAGCATCTGTACCCGACAATTTAGAACAGAAAGAATAGAGCATCACACATAGATTAGATACATAGAAACATGTCAGTCACATATATAAGAAGTACAGTGATAGTGTTGGTTAATGTACTTGTCATTTAGTGTTAAAATAAAGGATTTATTAAAAAAAAAATTGGCGTGGGGTTCGCCGTAATTTTAGTCTCTAGCGGAGGTTAAGCAGACAGCTGGGGCAGATGTTTGAAGCCTGGGAAGGGGGTAATACCAACGGAGCTTCCCAGACAACTAATATCAGCCCCCAGCTGAATACCTAGCCTTTACTAGCTATTAAAATGGGGGACCCCCAAAAAAATGATGTGGGGTCCCCCGTATTTTAATAGCTAGCAATGGCTAGGCAGACAGCTGGGGGCTGATATTAATAGCCCAGGAAGGGTGCCATGAATATTGGCCCCCTCCCAGGCTAGAAACACCAGCCGTCAGCCGCCTCAGAAATGGCGCATCCATAGGATGCGCCAATTCTGGCACTTAGCCTCGCTCTTCCCACTGCCCTGTAGCGGTGGCAGTGGGGTAATAGGGCTGGGGTTGATGTTAGCTTATAATGCCAGCTGACATCAAGCCCAGGTTAGTAATGGAGAGGCGTCTATAAGACACCCCCATTACTAACCCCATAGTCAAAGTTAAAAAAAAACACAAACACCCAGAATAAAGTCCTTTAATTGAAATAAACACAATTCTTTATTGTTCTAAATTAAACCATACTTACCATCACGCCCATTCCAGCTGAAGCCAACGATCTCCTGCAATAAAAGTAAAATAATAAACCAACATCATTCTTACCTTTCCATGGTTCCCAGGACGGCGTGTTTCAACACTATTCATAACACGCTTTAATTCACTCTTTGTCTCAACCAGAAGATCAGACACATCCATCCCACTAGCTCCACACTTTCTTAACCAGTCTATCTGCCTGTTTAAATCATTAAATCTGCTCTGATAAATAGCAGCTTTTTTATAGCCCCATTCCCACCCAGTCCCACCATTCAAGCACACATGCAAAATTCCTCTTACATACTCTCCACTCTTTATATTCTATTTTTAATTCATTCATCACATCCTAATCTTCTAACAATCTTACATTCAACTTCCATATCCCACCCCCATACACATCATCAGTTACACTAAACACACCTCTCAAACACTCATGATCAGAAAAAGGTACAACATTTTGTTCAAAATTCATACACAACATATTTTTGGAAAACAAAATTTGATCTATTCTGGATACAATACCACCCCTATCAGCATGGTATGTTGGCGGTGGTGAGATGCCAAATTCAAGAACAGCAGCATCTAGAAGGGAGAAATCAGAAATAAGATGGGAAAACTTTTTACCAGTTATGTAACAATTCCCTTCTGTGATGCTATTAAAGTCCCCAACTAAAACTGTAGGCATTTTGCCCGGAAGAAACAAACTTAATTTTACCAAAAGAGCCAGCCGCTCCTTTTTTTTGTCCTTTCCTGATGGACAGTACAGATTAATAATTCTAACCCGCCTCCCCCTATAGCTAACATATGCAATTATACATCTACCCACCTCTACTACCGTGTAGCTATCAAAACTAATCTCCCTGTTACCCATTAATATCCCTACATCATCATTCCTATTAACACATGAGCCGGACCATACATGCTGTCCGTAAGGCCAGTTTTTATCACTTGGAGAGTTCACAATCTGCATTTCTGAAGACAGATCTATTTTGCCTGACATTCAGGGACGCAAAGCCCCAACCAGCCTGGGGAGCCATAACATGATGGTATTATATACATGAAGACAAACAGGCCACTTCCTCTTCAACCGTTTTCGTCTTCCATCTGGAACTGCAACTCCTCTAATCTGTTTACGTCTGCGGGAATGCCTAAAAAAATCACTGGTGTCAGGAGAGAAGACATTCTGAGGGTAGCTACGTTCACTCACTGGACTTAAAACATCTTCACCCGTGTCTGCCCAATCAGTTCAGGGCTTCTTACAGGAAGTTCCAGGCTCTTTGACCTCCACAACTGGCCAACTCCTACTCAGTGGCTATCCAAGATACACTGGGGGACTTACCAAGAGAACCTTCCAACTCCCCCTCCCCACAGACATCAGAATGATGAGGGAGTTAACACTCAACTTCAGCAAGTTCCAAACTCGGCACCTCTGGGCTGGGAGACTCCATTTTGGGCAAGGCCTCCTCATGTGCATCCATGATTTCAGGTTCATCATTAAGATCCAGGCCTGTAACCTGTGAAATGTCAACAACAGCAGCAAGGGGCGCAGCCGCCCCACCTGAGGCCTCAGCATAAGACCTAGGACTGGTCCTGGCCTTACAGTCCCGATACTTATGGTCCTCCTCACTACAAGCATTGCACATAACAGGATTTGTGCAGTCTCTTGTCATATGGCCAGAACCATTGCAATTCCTGCAAGTTGGCATCTCCCCACAACTATCCTGGGTATGCCTGAAATTCTTACACCTCCAGCAGTATATCAGGGCATCTTGGAAAAAACAAAAAACACTATTCTTCCCAATTGAAAAATTAAGAGGGGGGGTAATGGATGCCTCCGGGGCATTGGGGGTCTATCCCAAATCTCTCAAAAAATTTGTACTTCCCGGTCCAAAGCCCTTCTCCATTCAGGACCCTGTGGGAGTACTAAACATAAATGCAATGTCTCTTTAAAAATAAAGTAATGTCATCCAGGCAAACAAAAGGGTTGTGCATAAAAATTACAAGTGGGACACCCCCCTTAGAGTAAAGCACAGTAAATGTAAGACCTTCCAGCAAAGGATTTGCAACTCCATTTGTCAGGGCAGTAAACAAATTCCGGCAAGCAGCCATAGAAGATAGTACCAGCACATACCTGCCTTCTCTCCTGAACTCCTGCAGGCATATTATCTCAGACTTGTGAATCTTCAGGATGTTATAAAATACCATGTTGACCAAATATCCCAATGAAAAATGCAACTTCTTAACTTCAGCAATTTCAATCCTGAATCCATTTTTGACCCAGCTATCACCGGTCCCAGAGAATTGAAGCTTGACTCCCATTATCCACAGCTTCCAGAATCTCCCTCCCGATACCTCCTGGCTATCTCCCAAAAGCAGCGACTGGCTTAAGCCACCGAAATGGCGATGCCGGAAGACCAAGAGACAGCACTCAAGGTGTTCAGAAGACTTTGTACCTCATCAGTGCAAAGCGTGAGTTCTGGTTTGACTGGATGAGAGGCGTCAGACCGGTATCTAAGAAGTAACGTTTCTCCTTGCGTAGAGCGACATGCTTAGCACGTCAAGGTGAGGAGATTTTTCAAGCCGCAATGCTCCTCTGGGAAATATGCAAATCGTCTCTCGTTCTCTTCCTGTCTGAAGAGACAATTTGTAAAATTTCTTTGGAACTTTATTGGGGCTTCATATCTACCATCTGGACTATCCTGCATTGCAACCTTTCATTAATTTTTCTCTGCCGTCCATGTCAAGGGAGATTAGCTACAGTGCCATGGGTTGTAAACTTCTTGCTTATGCTAGGCACCATAGACAAAAGACTATCCAGATCTCTGTAGATGGACTTGTAAACTTCAGATCATTGATATTTTTCAAAAATTTTGGTTTTCAAATCCTCAGACAGTTTTCTTCTCTTTCTGTTCTCCATACTTAGTGTGGCACACACAGACACACAATGCATAGATTGAGTCAACTTCTTCCCTTTTTTTCTAGTTTCCAGGGTGATTTTCATATTGCCCATACCTGCTACTTGCCACAGGTGAGTTTGAACGAGCATTACATGCTTGAAACAGAATTGTTTACCTTCAATTTTGTCAAGGTGACAACAATTTTGTTCTGCCCTTTTTTGGAGTTTAGTGTAAAATTATGTCCAATTTGCCTTTTTTTTGCTGTTTTTTGTGTTGTTCCAATACGCAAAAAGGAAATAAACATGTGTATAACAAAACATGTGGAATTGCAATATTTTTCTGGGAGAAATATGTCATTTTCTGGAACAATTTCAATGGTGCCAACTGTATATATGCAAGAACAAACAAACACAGTTTTTAAAAAAAGCAGTTAGGTGAAAGCATGTACCTTCTTTTTACAAGACCCAGCTGTCAGATTTTGTTAGGTAGTCTAGGTAGTCTTAAGCAACACCATATTAACATAAGATACATGTTAGCAGCTTGTCACTTTTTACAGTATGATCCCATCCAAATATTTTACCAACAATCACATTTTTTATCTTTAAACTTCTAAAACAGTCTATATGATGTGAAAAATAAGTAAATAAATCAACATATTTGATGGTAAGAATTTCCAAAATATGAGGTAATTTTAAAAGTAAATTAATAGGAAATAAAAACAAATATGTAACATACCAGTTATAAATGTAAACTTCCTTTACATATACTTAATTTAATCATGTATCTGGGTGGCTGAGTCTCTCTGTTCCATACTTTTAAGAGTTAAAGAGGTTGTCCACTGTGGCACCCGGCTATCACAGGTACCACAGGACCCAAAAGGGTGCATGGATGGACTTCTCCACAAGAGGCCCTCATTACATACAAACACCTCCACCCTTTCACCTCATACCACCAGAGGGAGCACGTTACTGATATATATATGGAGGGTGGAGCCAGGCAGTTCAGTCAGTCAGAAGTTCAGTTAGTCTGAGGAGAGCATGCTGACGCTGAGAGTAGCGAAGACACAGCATGTCTGCTGCAGTATTGAGGGCCCCGAGTGTGGCCGGAGGCAAAGAGGAGAGGAGAGAGGAGTTGAGGGGGCAGAGGAGCATCATAGGCTCACCCCGAGTATACAAACCGGACACCGGGTCCGCGCCTACAGGGTCCCTATATACCCAGTAGGGATCACCGGCATACCAGGAGGACTACCAGTCCCTGGCCGACCTGAAGCTAAACCCATTACAGGACCAGGAACCACGAAGGCCCCGGCACCCAGGGATAGTGGTTGCCAGTGGAAGGTCCTACTACCAAGCGACAGGTGAAGAGAGCAACACGACACAGAAGCTAGGTCCAGTTGCAGGCTGGCTAGGAGCTTAGAGAGAGGGAGACACGGACCAGGAGGCCCTATACCCGCTCACTGGGGAGAAGTCCTGAAGTGAACCCTTCCTACCGTGTACCCTGGACCGTACCTGACATCCGCACCAGTAAAGGTATTGAAGCGAATCCCCTGTCTCTGTCAGTTACTCCTGCTGCGCCATCCCGACTGCACTACAAGCCCCAGCATCACCACCCACCGTCAAACTCTACACTGCCCTGAGGCCCGCTCCACCTGTGGGGAGCTGTTCCATCCTAGCTGCCTATCAACTGCCTCAGAGGTCTGCAGCAGTGCTGGTACAAATGACCAGAAACCACAGGTGGCGTCACGATCAAACTACAAATCCCATATAAACTATCCCCTTTTTGTTGACCGCCCTGGGCCACGGACCGGGCCAGCCACTGTGACATATTCCCCCCCAGCATCCATAGGCCCAGACACCGAGTATCCCACTGCCCTGGGGGCGCGTCATCCACTACTCAGATAACCCCTTCCCAATCACTATGTTTCCTCCAAGTAAAATAATAACAGTTAAACATTCCTTTGGTGCCGATGTCATTTCAACGGTGTTGACACTGGCTCTTCCAGGACTCGTGTGTTTTCATGTCACGTGATCCCTGCATCCAATCAGTGGCTGCTTCACTCTCTCCTCCTTCGGACATATCAGACATCCGGAGGAAGTCAGAGAGTAGCCAGAGAACTGACTTTCTCTGCATGTCAGTTAAATCCGGAGGAGGGAAGAGTGAAACGACCGCTGATTGGCCTAAGGAATCCTGACTTAAAAATGTCACGTGAGCCCTTTTAATTCCAGTGGCGACACCGATGTAGTGGCGACTACACCAGAGATGAGTATAGCTGTTATTATTTTACTTAGGTGAAACCACTTTAAATAGAACCTTCCACCTTAAACAATAATTTTTCATTTAAAATAAATATTGCTGTAAAAAAGGGCCAATGGACTAATAAATATATATATATATATATTTTTTTTTTCTTTACGGCATTACAGAAACATGGGCCTTTGAAGGCTACATGAAAATTTCCTATTCAGCCAAAGGGACGTTAACTGAGATTCTTTTTGAGGAGTTCACTTTTTCGCTGAGAAAGGAGAACTTGAGTTTTCAAGCATAATGCCAGTAACGTTCTGTCACATATAGCAGGTATTTTTACAGAGAGCTGTATGTAGCAGCTGCTGCTCACACAATGCTCGCACACTGTAGCTCTTCTCCTCTACCAATACTGTAATCACAGTACTGCACAGCACTTCTCTCCTGGTGCTATAATGACAAATAAGGAGTGAGAAGTTGTTAGCGTGACCAGGTATCAATACCTGTAGGAGTTCCATCGCACTGTATGTGACAAATTCCCCTCAAATGATGCTCACATGCTGTAGCTCTCCTCCTCTCCTTGCATTGTAATGACATTACCTTACAGTGCAGCTCTCCTCCTCTTCCGGTGATGTAATGACAGCATGTGACTGGAGTGAGGAGTTTTCAGCATATGCAAGTGAGAAAAGATCATTCTGAAAAAGTCTCTCCTAACCTTCTCTACTGGTGTTTCCTTTTTTTCCAAGCATGATGCTGCCATCATATGATTCGGTAATGTCATACAGGGGAAAAAGCAAGCGCCCTTAGTGAAGAATCGGTGTTAACTCCCCTTAGTTGATTTGTACAATTTGCATATAAACTAAAAAAAGATGTTTCTGCCATACTGTAGAAAAAAAACCATTAATCAGCCCCTCTACCCATTTATACTGGTATATAATATAAAAAATATTGTGAAAGGTCCTCTTTATGTGTTAAGTATTATCTCATTCTCTGACTTGCTCAATTAGCATCTATTGGGGGCAAAGCAGACCCTCCACTGTTGATAATCTTGGAGAACTTTCTTATTGCTCCCACCTCCTCCAAGACACTACCATGGTCTCTCAGTTTCACAATTTTACAACGTGGTCCCTCCACAAGGGTAACATGCTACGTGATCGAAATTGAAATACAGATTTTTATCTGAACCGCAAATGCTATTATCTCTATTAGCAAATGTTTTTCACAATTTTCTTTAACTTAAGGTGCTGACAGGCTTCATCTGGTGGAAGTATGTTAGACTTAGTATCCTTAATGACATTATAGTTTAAAATAAACTCATTGCTGAGCCTTATTTTACCACCTTTGAAATTGTTTAGAGCTCACCAAATGTTCTACTTTTTATACAATTCCAGCCTGGATTGAGAAACAGTAGGATTGCGGTATAATATAGACTGTGGACAGACATCGAGAGAAGGTTTTCATTTAATTTTCTATCCACATTGAGTTTTTTCTCCTTGTATTCCTGCATTGGTAAGTGTTCACACTGGACATTTCTCTTTTTTGTTTTTATGTTTTGTCCTATGGAGCAGCTTAGCCCTTTTTGCAAGTATGATAGTATACACTGCAAAGCAATGAAAATTGCACAACCACACACAATACAATACCAATGTAAGAAGTAAATACTAAAGTAGTTGTATGTCTTAAGGAAAGTATACTAAATATATAGCATTAAATTGATTGTCCGATCTAAAGCTGCAGTAAAGTTTGCAGACACAGTCACCAGAGAAAACAAGGATTCTATCAAAACTGTACCAAACGGTCCAGTAAATGACACACATCACTAAAATCAGGCTTTCTGACATTAAATTGTGCTGCTCTCAGATTACATAGCAACAACCTGCTGACAGATTACCTTTAAAACCACTTTAAAAAAATCATATTTTCTCTTTTTCTTCAATACACCCCTTCCTTCCTTCCTCTCTCTCTTTTCCTTGTTATTATGTTGTGATGTACCTAAAGAGGATGTCTGGTCTAAAAATACATGTCTGCAGTAACTCTATGTGACTGCAGACTTGTGAATCCTCACATTGCGCGCACTGCATGCTGAGAGGATTCTTCGGTATCAGCGGTCATTCAACTCATTGTAAATTGTCCTCTGCTCAAATAATTATTAAATCTGCCTATTATTAGAATTGTGAAATGTGCAAATTCTATGTTTAATAAAATATTTTCTAAAATAATAAAACGGCATATGCTCAAGCTTTTTGATATACTTTATTATGTTACAATCTTGGAGAGCAGAATAAAGGCTGATGAGACCATCTACATCAATAGATGTTAATGCACACATCCTATTCACTGAGAGCAGTCTGTACAGTCAAACCTGCTCAGTATGTTAACCAATATTGCAAAACATCCCCATATAATAGAATCTTGATAATACCGTTGATGTAAATCAACATTTTCACAAGTACATTTAGATATATCTATTTTCTTGGTAATTGTCTTTAGTTTAAATAACTTACTATATTAGAATTTTAACATTTTGCAATGAATATGTAAAAATTGCTGGATTGCATCATTATTGGAGATGTCTGAATTGTGCTAAGGACAGGAATAATATTTTCTGTCCTCGAACTTGCTGTCCATTCAGTAATCTCACTGGGGGATACATTGTTGAGAGCTATTCCCAGTCTTTGACTGAAATTTTAGAACATTAGTAATAATGCATATGCAATGAATTTCATATTGTTATTATTTTACACTCAAGTCTTTGTACTATACACAATTTCATAGACATGACTGCATTTAGTTAATTTCTTATTCAAAGAAAATTACATAATTAAGAAAAAGGTCATGTACAAATTTGCAATTATTTTTTTTATTGTTCATTTGCTTCCTAAACACAAAATTAAGAAACTTTTGAAATAATCTTTATATTATTTTGCTACTGCAGAGGGTCTGTAAGTCTTAATCCATCAGAATGCACTTATCTTTAATGTCTCTCTGTCTACTCTTCCCTCTTCCCTTCTCTTGGGGTTAGAGATAGAAGCAGGGTGTAAGTATGTGTTATACACAGTAGATAATAGTGTAGAGGAGTGCTCCCCAACCTTTCTTACCTTGAGAGCCACCTTCAACTCTGAGAAATAGTCATGAGCCGCATACAGTGCCCCCATTACTGGTATGATAACAAAACTTACCCACAGAAAGCATACCAAGACTATGTACCCAGATCCATTGTATGTGGTATGCTTGCATCCAAGGTTTCACACTTTACCCCCATTTGGTATTCCTCCATCAAACAAACTCACAACACTATTCAATCAAGCTTCAATCACCATTCTAATTGGCATCATCCTACCTCCAGCTTGCCATATTTATCCCCTCTGCCTGTATATGTGCATCAATATCAGAATTTTGCATCACCATCTGGAGACTTGCTCTTAGCAACTTACTAGACCTCGTGCTAAGGCATCAAGCTGACAGACATGAGCCACACATCATGGACCCACGAGCCACATGTGGCTCCCGAGTTACATGTTGGGGATTCCCTGGTGTAGAGGATGGGAGCATTCATGCTCCAAAGTCCCCCATATACATTAGATGGCTGTCGGCTGAATGATGGTTCAACTGATTGTCTGGCCGGCAGCTATTTTGGGTTTTTTCTCTCATACACAGTGGCACTCATTTGGCTGTTGTCATTATCAGCAGATTTGGCCGACATTAGCCTAATGTGTCTAGGCACCTAAGGAAGCAGGGAGAAAAGAGGCTGTAGACAAGAAGGAAAGCACATGAAAGAGACAATAGTGCAGAAAAGAAATTTTGCTGACATATGAGAGCCAGTGAAGCACCATGAGAGAACAGCGCCATGGCGCATAGAACTCACATTCGCAATGTATTACAGGGAAGGAGACAGCCTCAAGAGAAATCTAAAAATAAGAGTACACTACATATCAGGGAGTCTGAAAATCAATGATGGAATAAAAAATGAAGATTGAAACTTTTAAACTAAAAGTAACCATTATTATGAAAAACTCTCTTATTTTCTTACAAAAGTGCCTGTAGCCTTTATCCCTTGAACGACTGGGTTGATTTCCATTTTTGCATTTTTGTTTATTCCCCCCCTTCTTCCCAGAGCCATAACTCTTTTAATGTTTTATCCACATAAACGTATGAAGACTAGTTTTTTTTGTTGGATGAATTGTATTTTTTTAATGACACCATTCAATTTACTACATAGTGTACAGGAAAGCAGGAAAAAAAATTCCAAGGGGCGAGAAATTGCAAACAAAAAAATGCAATTCTGATCTTTTTTGGGAATTGTTTTCATGGTGTAAATTCTATGGTATAAATGACCTCAAATTTTTAGTGGAATTGCAGTGAATATAAAAACACAATTATGGCGTTCTTGAATTTTTTTTGTTTATGGTGTTTACCAATTGGGTTAATTCTTTTTATATTTTGATAGATCTGACTTTTCTGAATGCAGCGATATCACATATCTGTATTTTTTATCTTTTCTTTTAAAGAGCTAAAAGGGAGGTGATTTGAAATTTTATGTTTTTATATTTTTTTCATATTTTTTAAAACTTTTTTTTTACTTTTCACTTTTCTTAATAGTCCCTTTAGGGGACTTGAAGCTGCACTCATCTGATCGCTTGTGCTATCTTCAGCGATACAACACAATCACTGTATATAGCAGAAATCATGGTCTCCTTTGAAGTTTGGCCACAGGAAGGATTTCAAAGGAACTCCAAAATTACAAGCAGGGAGGCCTTCAGGAGACACGTCCCCATGCTGGCGCTTTTTAAATGCCGCTGTGGGCTAGAGGCAGATCCTGGCTGTAAAAAAGAGCCACGACCTACCAGTGTTTAGGGTGGGCTCACCCCTTTATCATGTATGGCCCATGTTGAAAAGGGGTTAAAGAAGATCTGTCATCAGATTTCACAATAAAAACTGCACAAATTATTAAATTGATCTTTTAGCCCTGATTAGTCGGCTACTCTTTTTTTTTCTTTTTAAATCCATGTGACTAGAACTGTATAATACAGTTTAAAAGTTTACCCATCTATTAAAATGGACTCATAAGAAGTTAATTTTAATTTCAGATGGAAAAACGTTCAAATACAGCCATTCTAACATAGATTTTCAAAGTAAATATGCTAGCTTCATCAGATCTGATTTTTATTTAATAATTTGCTTTGTGGAGACACATCTGCTTTAATAGGTCTATTTTGATTATTATAAGTTACGATTTTATATTTTGGCTAACTACATTTTTTTCAGCCAGATCGACAATACTGTCTGTAATACTGTGCTAAACAAGTTCAGACTAGACAAATAGAGGACCTGAGTCTGACATAATAATGTGCCTCTAAAACACCAAGCCTCAAAGTTTATTCTAAACTGACTTTAAAGCTATTAGAATATATTTTTTATAGGTTGGTAAATCTGTTAATATGTCCTATATGCAATAAACACAATCAACCTTAAAGGGGTCTTCTGAAGTTTTTCAATTGTTTTCATTTGTTAAACAGCATAAAAATAAGCAAGTTTGCATTTGATCTGCTTTTTTTATCTGCTGTCATGCAATGAATGCTTTAATCTTTTATAGTGTAGAGCTGGTTTCAATAAAGGTTAGCCTCCAGACCCTGGCTGAAAGTGTGCAGTAATTACATTTCAGGTTAACTCATAACATCCCAGTGAACAAAAATTTTGCTTTGGTTCCATTTTCTGAGACATGTAACTTTTAGTTTTATGTCAATGGCACTTTGTGAAAGCTTGTTTTTTTCTGTGGTATGTTTTCACTTTTATTAGTACTATTTTAGTACTATTTTGGGAAACATGCAAATTTGTAATTATTTTGTATACTACTTTTTCTGTGATGTGACATGACCAAAAATGCCAATGTAGGTATGTTATTTTTTTTTCTTTATTTGCTGTATGGGGTGCTTAATTAGTAGCTTTCACTTATTTTTTTTAGTTTTAGTCTTCAAGGGTAGTGCTGAGCGAATTTGTTCGGCATTTCAAATTCGGGTTCGTGTTCGGGGTCCCGGTTTGTTTGCGCAATAAAATCGGCTCTGCCCATGAACATCCCTGATTTGCCACGCTGTCAAGCAGATGTTATCTGAATCACCCCATGATCGCAATGTATCATATAAATAAACAGCATCTTTGATAGTGGCATCTGAACTGTTAAACAGCAATGAGAAGAGTTGATTCCTGTCACTACTGCTAGTATTTGGTGCTAGCCCTATAACACAGCTGGCACATCTGCAACTAACATCAGGCGTTTTGGTATGCGTTCGTCAGGAAGGGGTTGAGATGCAAATAAAAGCTTGGATATTGTATGTACAGTTGAAGCATGGCCCATTTGCTTTCTCATGGAACCCCAGCCTAACATTGGGAATGGTCTTATTGTCTCATTTATACACTGCACACAATAAACTTAAGTATCAATCAGAAATTAAAACCTCTGATGCAAAACAACAGTCATTTTAGGCTGGTATAAAATCTATTCAGGGTCTGAATGAGCCGTCAAGTGCAATTGATACAATCTTTATCCATGTGTTATGTGTCAGCGATGTAACAAGGATAACATTAAATTTTATATCATATTAACATTTGATAACAATGGTTAGTGCTAGTGATGAGCGAGCATGCGCGTTACTCGAGATTTACGAGCATGCTCGGGTGTTTTCCGCTTATCTTCAGCGTGCTCGAATGTTATGTTTGAGTCACTCCGTGTGCACGATTTGCGACTGTTTGCCAGCTTTAATACATGTGTGGAATGCCTAACAAACAAGCATTCCTCACATGAATGTTATGTTTGAGTTACAAATCATGCGACTCAAACATAACATTTGAGCACACCGCAAATACTCGGCGCGCACCCGAGCATGCTCGTTGAAAGGGTTATCAGAACACGCTCGCTCATCACTAGTTAGTGCCATTTAAACTGTTTCGTCTTTTTGAGCAAGTTATAGTGTGTAGTTTTTGTTGTTGTGCCAAATTTTGCACCAGATGCCAATAATCCTATTATACTGGGTCAACCATTGTGCCATTTTCCTGGTATTAGTCATGGACAATGAAACAAAATATAAGCATTTATACCATTGCATAAGGATTAGAGGAAACTGAAAACTCCATTAGATTTTGTCTGGCTAACTTCCAGTTAGGAATTAGAAGCAGCCGCTGTAAAGATCGATATTTATAAAACCTCATTATAAGACAGCAAGGGTATGGTTACAGAATACCAGTCGCCACCTGCAGATCTGCTGACAATATTGCTTCCTATATGCAGAGGGATAATAGTTGCAATATATAACAGTATCATGGGTATAATTGTAAAAACTGACACGTGAATATATCACTTGTATATTATAGAGCTTTTTCGATTCACAGCTCACTCGGTGCGTCTTTATGACAATAATTGTGCCTTCCTCTGGTTCAGCTGTTTTAAATAGAAATTGAAATGTGGTTTTGCTGCAAAACAAAATTTGATAAATGGTTTGTGGGCTAATGGGACAGAGAAAGAAGGCATGCAAGTTTATGAATATTTTAACAGTGGAGGATTTGGATCTCTTGAATAATTACTGAGCCCTACTGTGTGGTACCTATGGTTTTATATTTGTAATGTACAGTAAGTACAATACTCATTTTCGGAAAAAGAATACGGCAAGAGGATACAATTGTAGATAACTCATACATTAAGGTTATTGCCTTTGCTCATCTCACTCATAGTTATACTAGAGAGAGCATATAAGAACAAGCTCTATGCAAGTCTGATACGAAAACGAGAGAGAGCATTGAGTAAGAAGCATTGTAAAGAAACACTATGGAGAAAATGCATTGTACAAATCTGATTGTGCAGACTCCAGGCATGCATGCTTATACGCTCAGCACTCCTCCAAAGCAGATGATATTTCATAGCTTTTGTATAAACCTTACTGAACATCAAATACTTGGACATATTTTATGCATCTCGTAGGACACGGCGTGCAGAACCTTTCAGGCAAGATATAATTTTAAGTATATCACAAACTGGCATAGCATGCAGGTTGGCCAGAACAGAAAGTGTCTCTCGCTCTGACAGTCCCAGCTTATCCATGCTTTACATGGATGGCTATTTATTTTAATGGCACACATGTAATATCACATTTTCCCAGCAGCACCTGAAAAAATGGTTGCCAAGGTCTACATACCCTTTACAGATCAGTGCTTTTATTTCAAAATAATTGCTTTGTACTATGGGGTACTTGTATTACTTTTCTGTGACAGATTGCACTCCTGACTTCCTCTTAAGCCTTTGGAGAAGACATAAACTGGAATATAAATAATGTGTGTGTTCCTTAAACAGTCATTGCTTGTGCTACCTGCCGGCAAAGAGTCAGGGCTGTAAGACAGAAAATGCCAATAAGAATAAGCTTTTTATGCAGTTCCCACGTTAGTGTGATTTCATGTATTTTCTATGTATTCAAACACCTCCAGTAATATGCAAATATCAGCTTCTACCAATAATATTAGGGCTTGATCACACGTTACATTTTTGCCGCATTTTTGCTGTGTTTTTTCAGTGCGTTTTTGTTGTGGGAAAAAAACTTATTTTTTTACACTTTCTGAAATGTCATGCACATGCTGCTAATTTGAACCTTCAAAACTTTTTTTGTTTGTTTTTTTCAAATCTGTAGAATGTCATTTCTTTCAGCATTTTTGCAGCGTTTTTCCTCAAAACCAAAGAAATGAGCCGGAGCATAAGAAGTTATATGTGCAATGTGTAAGAGCACGTTCACACTGTGGCCATTTAGCAGACCAAACCCAAGATAAAAACAAAATGAGCATATACCCTGTAGTAAATAAGTGAATTGTAAAATGACATGTAATAACAGGGTACCTAGTTAACAGTATTTTGATCAAAAAAGCGTAAAAGCCATCCCACCGTGACAAGGTATACCCAATCAGGACAGTCCTGTATTCTAGTATTAAAATCTCACCTAGTGTTAGCCAACCTCAATATAGATGGGGACAGAGCAGGATCAAAGCCCGACTGTTCAGACACCTGAGAATAGGACGCTATATAGATTTTGAGATAGATATTTCATCTTGTCATGGGCAAGCCATGAGGCTTGGTTGTCGAATGATCTGGAATCAGATACCAAGAGAGCTCGTCATAAACAAAGAGGTAAGACAAAGATGTAGTCAGGTCACTATCTGAGGACAGGATTCCAGGAAGATAGCGGATCAAGACAGAAGGGCTAGGCAAACAAATGGTCAGAAGCAAGGTCAAAGGTTGGGTAACAAGAGATATGAGACTGAGCACAGGAAAAAAGGCACACAGACACCATCGAGCATAAGCGACAACTGGCAGTAATTGGAGGCAGAGAGCTAGCTACTTAGCCAGGTAATCACTCTGAACATGAGACAAATGGGGAAAACCCCGCAAGCCCTGGCAACTGGACTGTCACTCAACACACTGACAGTTCTGCATGCTCTGGCCTCCGATTGGATGGCTGAGCTGTCCATCACCATACTGACAGCTCAACACGCCCCTGTCACTCGCTGCGTCCAGACACATCTATGGGAAGAATCATGACACATAACTTCTTATTGGCAGGTGTCTGCACAGTAGGGCCTGTATCCTGCTCTGCCCCTATCTATATCGAGGTTGGCTGACACTATCTGGGGTTTTAATACTAGAAGATAGGACCATCCTGATTGGGTACAACTTTTCGCGGTGGGGTGGCTTTTACGCTTTTTAAAATCAAAATAGCGTTAACTAAGTACCCTATATTATTTACATGTACTATTACTATTTAATTATCTGCTTACTATAGGGTATATGCTCATTTTTTTTATCTTGGGGGTTTTTTTTGCAGCATTTTTCTTGCCAACACTGTGTTTTTTACAGTTGAAAAATCTGCTGCAAATACTAAATGTGTACACATAGCCTTACATTTCAAACAAAACAGGTTTTATGTAAAAGTTAATAATTCTTTAGAATCTGGAAGAGAAGCACAAAACAAATTTTGCTTTTATTACAGCTTTTGTTTCTTTCTGAAGGCTGGCTTTTCAGAAATAATTGAAAATATACAGTCATTTTGTTTTATAAGTGCTTCTCAATCTTTGTATTATTGTTGTTGATGTCATTATTTCATTGTAGACTTCACAAACCTGCACTGATTTTCCACTATGTTTGACTAAGGGCTCATTTAGAAGAGTGTATAATAGTTCAGTGTGTTGTCCATATGCAAGACCAGGCAGCATATGGATTTTGCTATATGCAACCTGCGCTAGGGGTGCCAGGTGTGGAGACATCTAGTCAGTTTCAGTTGACTTTCCAATACGCCACTCTTCTCAAGGAGAGCAACTTTGCTGTCATTAAGCCTAAGGGCTTATTCACGCCTCAGTATTTTGTCAGTATTTTGCATCAGTATTTGTAAGACAAAGCCAGGAGTGGAACTTACAGAGAAAAACTATAATTGAAAGATTGACTTCTCTTCTGTGTTTTGGAGACACTCCTGGTTTTGGCATATAAAAACTGAAGAAATCAAAACTGCTCATGTGTGAATAAAACCTAACACTAATTTGATGCCAGAGACAAATCGTTTCCAAGGCACCAGAGAGATAGTTCTATTCCTTTATTCTTCCAAAACGCATCATAAAAGCAACGTTTTGGCCAGCAAGCGGCCTTTTTCAAGCATAAACAAAATGGCAGATGAAGACACTCCTGGTTTTGGCATATAAATACTGATGAAATGCTGATCAAAACTACTCATGTGTGAATAAAGCCTAAGACTGATTTGATGCCACACAGCCAAGCAGTAATAAGGTTGCTTTTTCTCTATGTGCTTGGCTCAAGTAATTATTGGCCAATTGTATGAGCTGTCCTTAAGGTGCAGAGGGAGATGGATGACTTCCGTTGCATGCCCAAGTGCCCCAAACTATTTGAAGGCATAACTTGTCAACTCCAGAACTGCACAAAGTATGAAGGAGGTCCTCAGTTAGTAGGAAGCTAAAATAGTGTGAGAGGGGGGTCCTCATTCAGTTAGGGGCTAACACAGTGGGGAAGATTGGCCCACCCACCAACTAGTAAATGGGCCTTCCTTTTTAATGGACTTTAGGCTACACTAGCAGCGCACGCTTTACAGTAAAGTAATATTTGAGCATATTTTTCCCTTTCAATATTTTTTTATGCTGACAGAATGCGCTTGTTAAAAATATTGAATCTGCTGTTAATGTCCCTCCCCACCTCCCCTCTTTCATGTATAGCGCTGTGACGCTGATGCCAGTCCCATGATTGTATATCTGCTTAGTGGTGATGTTAATACAGCAACACACGTGTCTTCGTATACAATCAGTGAGCTGAGCGGCTTGTGCCGACTACATCAACAGGGTCACTGAGCTCAGGAGATGCCTGTAGCTTCATGTGCACTGTTGAACTGACAGACACTGCTGCAACTGGTAGATATTCACTAAAGCAGCGGCCGATATAATTATTTATTCTACTATAGGGGAGAGTGATAATTACTGAAAGGGTAGAATGTGCTTATATTTACGGGTCATTTTACTGCAAGGCATTGCTAAGATTATACCCAATGGGAGGCTTCATTTTATATTTATACTCCAGGGGACATCAGTATACTGCAAAATGTATATATGATTAGACCCTGTGGAGGAAAAGGATTTACTGCAAGGGGTCAGCATGCTTACACATACATAAATATATTTGTAAATGCTTGCCTATATGTCTGTAAGATGTGCTGCCTGTTGAGTGTCGCTATGTATGTTTGCATCAGTGTGCATAAGTAAAAATGTACATGTATTTTTAAATATTCTCAAATAGGATATATTTACTAAGTCTGTAACATAAATTGGGACGTGGGCATTGAAGGAAATAGCACCTATGCGAGCCATACATGTCAAATAGGCTGTATTGCCATGGCAAATTATTGATTTTCTCAGGTATTTTCTTGCAGCATGCTCTGGGAGTAGCTTTTTTACAAAGTCTATTCTGTAGATTTCACTACATGGAAAAAAACACCAAATAAGGAAGGAATCCTAAATCAATTTTCTAAGATATAAAAAAAAAGTATATGTCTAAGGAAAATTGAGTAAAAATTCAATTATAGGCACTAAAGGGCAGTTTTGCACAGGGCATCATTCAGCGTAAGTCCAGCCTTGAATATTGACAACACACTGACCAATGTGGTAGTTCACATAAACGTTTTACACATGAACCGATGGCATGCATGTAAATGTAATGTATTACTTTGATCCATATTTTGCATCAAACTCACTCATTATAAGTCAATGGATGCGCAAATTTGGATCATATACCATCCGGGTTAATGTCTGTAAGAGTATATAGTACTTATATCTAGTAACAAAAAATTGATGACCTATCCTTAGGAGAGGTCGTCGGTATCGGATTGGTGCGGAACACTCCCATTAATGGTCATTTAATCTGTAAATGACTGAAACTAAAGACTGGTCTGATAATATGCTGATCAGACATGATATCTACTTTCTACTGCTGTCTACTAGTTTTAATACAGTATGGATGAAATCGAATATTATTTCCATGTATTAGACAAAGTCTCACCACTGTAACTAACACAAATCAACGGTAATTTGATCTTCTTTTAGTATATACGTTATTATCATAGAAGATGTTTGAACAGGTATTTTAAATCTACCGTCATTTCACATGTGGATGACTATCTAGTACCTGACATGTCTACCTATAGACCTAAACTGTCCTCACCAAGAAAGCATGGTGTAAGAGGATTCCTGTATCAGCAAGTAAATGCATTTTTGTGTAATGAAAACAATTACAATTTTCTAATATACTTTCTGCATTATTGCCACAGCTTTCAAGATCTCTGCTTGCTGTCACTCAATAGGAACTTTTATTGTTTACTTTTTGTGCGCAGTCAGACTATCTCATCCAGTGGCTCTCTCGACCCAGGCGTGACAGCTTCATATTTTTCTATGCATATATTTCTATCTTACCCTTAGAGTATAAAGACCTAGCCTGGTCATGTGATGGATGCAAAAAAATATATACTCCAGCTTAATGTCTTCGTCTCTACTAAGATAGGACATAATCTAGTAGGCCTGTGATATCTGCTTTAACAGGATTAACCCACAAATACCATTTATCACCTAATCACAGGATAGATGGTATGATAGTTTAGGGGCCAGCTGTAGGGACCTCTACAGTCTTAATAACATATGCCCTATGTGAATGGAGTGGAAGTTGTGCTTGTGTGACCACTGTTCCATTCGCAGTCTGTCTATTAGAGTGGTCGTGCCATCAGTCCCATGGACCCATATAAGTTAAGTGGCGGTTACTCATAAGAACTACCACACCATTCACACACGGAACCCCTGTTCTTGAATTGATGAAGAATGCATCAGTCAGACTCCAGTGATTATAAGTCTACACCTAATGGTGGATAGGCAATAAGTGTTATGTGTGGAATGATCCCTTTACTTAAGGCTTAATGAAATACAGTTTATCGTTATCCCCAGTTCTATGATTACTTACCATATTTTTCTGTTGTTCACTACAGGTGGTGATCATCCACTTCATTCTTTCCTCTGGAAGAATTTTTATTTAAGTCCGAGGTAATGAAGTCTATCTTGGATGGCCTGGCGGACACTACATTTAGAACAATTACCACTGACCTTCTCTATATGGGAGCAAATGAAGTTCAGTATGAAGATACAAAGAGCGATATTTCAAAGCTGGGTTATTTCCCACAGAAAATGGCTTTATCCTCCTTTCAAGAGAAAATAATTGATGGGCAAAGTACTCAACATCTGGATGTATTTAATGGAACTGATATTTTCAACAATACTATAACTTCTTTTAAAGACCGTGAAGACAATGTACAGTGCGGGAACAACTTCATGGACATGGAATGCTTTATGATTCTTACCCCCAGTCAGCAGCTAGTTATTGCTGCCCTTTCCATTACCTTGGGTACATTTACTGTCCTGGAGAACATGCTTGTGCTGTGTGTCATCTTGCACTCGCGTAGTTTGAGATGCAGACCCTCTTATCATTTTATTGGCAGCTTGGCAGTGGCCGATCTTCTAGGCAGTGTCATTTTTGTCTACAGTTTTGTTGATTTTCATGTTTTTCATCGGATAGACAGTCCTAATGTTTTTCTGTTCAAACTAGGGGGCGTCACGGCTTCATTTACAGCCTCAGTTGGCAGTCTGTTCCTTACTGCAATAGACAGGTACATCTCAATACACAGGCCTTTGTCTTATAAAAGAATAGTCACCAGGACAAAAGCTGTCATTGCATTCTGTATGATGTGGACCATAGCTATAGTCATAGCTGTTCTTCCTCTGTTAGGATGGAATTGCAAAAAGCTCAAATCTGTATGCTCTGATATTTTCCCCCTTATCGATGAAACATATCTAATGTTTTGGATCGGGGTAACCAGTGTTCTTCTGTTGTTTATAGTGTATGCATATATGTATATATTATGGAAAGCACACAACCATGCTGTGAGAATGCTGCAACGTGGCACTCAAAAAAGCATCATAGTTCACACATCAGAAGATGGCAAGGTGCACATCACTAGACCAGACCAGACTCGTATGGACATTAGGTTAGCCAAGACACTGGTACTAATACTAGTTGTGTTAATAATTTGTTGGGGTCCTCTTCTTGCTATTATGGTTTATGATGTTTTTGGGAAAATGAACAAGACAGTAAAGACAGTGTTTGCCTTCTGCAGCATGCTTTGCTTGCTCAATTCAACTGTGAATCCCATCATCTATGCCCTTCGAAGCAAAGACTTGAGAAATGCATTTTGTAGCATGTTCCCTTCATGTGAAGGGACTGCGCAGCCTCTTGATAACAGCATGGAGTCAGACTGTCAGAATAGACATGCTAATAACAGTAATGTCCACAGAGCGGCAGAAAGCTGCATTAAAAGCACCGTTAAGATTGCCAAAGTGACCATGTCTGTGTCCACGGATACAACTGCAGAAGCAGTATAAGACAGTCATAATGTCAAAACTCAATCCAGGAAAAAGCTTGCCCCCTTTAACACTGCTAAAATGCAGAGGAATATATCTAGTAGCATGTCTTCTATCTATAAAAACTGAAATAATGGGACATAACGTCAATTGACAGTAACGTCAATGCCACTTACAATTAATTCTCTTACTCCCCTTAGTTTAGAAAAACAAGAGCACTAATTTTATTATACAAAACTATTTTTTAATTATATAGTTTGATAGTTTGATTTATTTTGAAAACGAAGTGAACTGAACAATTCAGATATAGATTTACATTTTTTAAAGCATTGTTTTGTAGTCTTTGAATATCTGTGTTGTCCTTCTGGACCTTTTACTTATGTATTGTACTTGTCAAAAGGAAAAGAAAACAATACTGGGAGACTTTTTTTTTTAATACCTCACATTACTTGTACAAAAATTTACCCTGAAATAAAAGGAGTTAGAGGTAATCTTCTAGTTTGATCATCATAAGAAAAAAAATGGATATGATGTACTATACTTGCACAATACATGGTAACCTTAGTATGCATTTGGGCTTTTTATGGAATATAGAATGCTGTTTGACATTGAGCATCAGTATAAAGCTAATTAGAGGGGGAGTGGGACTATAACGGATATACAGTTAAATAACTTCCCATTGACAGGCACGGACAATGAAGGCCAATGAGTTTGTGCAAAGAAACACACTGTACAATGGTATTGTGAATATTAATGTACTTTTCCTAGAAATAGGTTAGCATCGGTAATATACTGTACTGATATCCGTCATGTCCTACATGTACAGGATATCTCATGTAATCTATTCAAAAACTACAACCTTGTAGTAGGTTTGTTCTAATGTCACAACTAATTGTATTTTGTATGTATAAGTCAATGTAACGTGCATGTCTCTTTGTAAATAATGAAATAGGTCATCGTATTAACAAATGACCGCTACTATGACTACGTATAACTTATAGCTCTTGTTGCACTATTTGCACATGAATTCAGTTTCTAAGATTGAGTTCTTATGAGGATTCAATAGGACTAAGAATTACTTTGTAATTCCTGTATTAGTTATTGAGACCTCTGAACAATAGTTTGCGAAAGAACTGCTTTTTTTCTTGTCTGAAAATAAATAGCACATTAATATTCCCCAAAGTAAAAGGTAATATGTGAAGTTTTTCCACTCACATTAGAATTTATGTGCAACCTGTATATTGTCAATTTATTAGAAACGCCAATCGTTGGAAAGTAATAGCATTAAAACATGAATCCTTGATTAGATTTTCCATTGGCTAATACATGGATCGTTAGCTGCACTTTAATACAATGGTACATATAGTTTCTTGATACCGTTGATACAATACAAGCACTATATTAAAATCCCTATTTTTATATCTTTGCATAAATTCCAAAACATTTGCACATTTTCCCCATTGCAAGAAATCACAGCCAACCTGTTGTTATGTTCAATTGGTCACACTGAACTTCCCAGTAGGTCACATTTGACTGTTCATGGGTATATGATATTATTAATGTTCAGCTTAGTGAGATAACCTAATTATAATATGATAATGCAAACTAATTATTATTATTATTTTTAGAGCACCATCGATTCCATGGTGCTGTACACGAGAAGGGGTTACATACAAATATAAGTTACAGTAAACAAACTAAGAAAGGAGAGGTTCCTGCCCTTGTGGGCTTACAGTCTATAGGATAATGGAGAAGGAGACAGTAAGTTGGGGGTTTACAGCAGCTCCGGTGGTTGTGAAGTGGCACCTAGGTCATTGGAAGCTGGAAACTTTCTTGAAGAGATGGGTTTTTAAGTTCCATCTGAAAGTGGTAGATAATCGGACGTATTGAGGCACAGAATTCCAGAGGATAGGGGAGAATTCCAGAGGATAGGGGATACTTGGGAGATGTTTTGGAGGCCATTGAGTGAGGAACATAAACGTGTGGAGGAGAGAAGATACATCATGTACCCATTTATTTATTAAAAATATTTGACATGTGGAGTAATTATAATCATAAATCTCCAGAATATAAAGTTATAATGTAATAAAAAATAATTTTTACAGTTGGGTTTCATTAAAAATGTTGCACTGCTTGGTTTTAAAGGCCTTTTGTTTCCCTTATCGATCAACTTTGATGTGGTCTCTCTGGCCATAAATCAGCTTAAGAGAAGCTGAGAAAACGATAAAGTAAGACAATTACAAACTCGCTGTCAAACTGTCATGGAAGGCTGCCTGATGGATTCTCAGTTAATGAAATCTGCAACCAGCAATAGACAGGAAAACACAGAGGCTATAGAAAGCAAACGGTGCAACATTTTTAAAAGAAACCCAATTGCAGAATTGCAATTGACCTAATACAGCCTTCTCAGGTACAGTTTTGGTATTTCCCATAGAGTATGCTGCTATAGAGTCCAGTATATGGCACTATTTTGACATACGGCCAAGAGCCCAAATCTCTGTTGGAGGTGATTGAGTGGGGGTAATTGTCATAAATGTAGTTCAAAATATATTTTGAGTAAGAAATAAATCATAAACCACTCTTACAATCTTACTTTATTTCTACATAATTGTATGTGATGGTATGAGATTAAGGGTGGACTTCTTTCATCTATTCACCTGGGGAACTAATCAACAATATTGCATATATATTTTATTAATTCATTTATATATAAAATACTTATTTCCAAAGGGGCAATTCTAGATATCTTAAATGATTATAACTATTAAGTGCTAAATGTATTTCTAAAATTTTATATTTCCCTGCAAAAAAAGTCCAATAACAAAAACATCTTTCATGAAATCTTCTTGCATATTTAGATTTACATTTGCAAATTTATGCAATTGTTGTGCTGTGGAGGATTTTTATTTTTTTTTCTTAATTTTATCTATGGTGATATTTTACACTAACGAAAACTGAAACAGATTGAGCTTCATAGCTTCAATGAGATTACAGGTACATGTGATTTTTTTTTCATTATTGCACTGATGAAAGTATCAAATGACACAAATATAGGTAAAATTTGCCATAAAGAATTTTATTATATTATTTATATGCTTATTAAATCATTTATTTGGTGTACATAGCATAGCAGAATAGTGCATTGTTAAATTATTACAGTCACATAATTTTATTCTGTATTTTAGTTATTTAATTCTCCTTTTGAAAAACAAAACCTTAATTGTGATGTATTTATAATATTTCAACATACTTTTCGGTAGAATGGCCCCTTTTTATTTGAGTAATAGATATCACTTAGACTGGAAATCCTTTATTTGTCTAGAAGAAAAAAATAATTCTACTTTTCTAACTCTCAGTGGCATAAAGATAGTGTGACTAATAACATTGGCTCATTGAGGGCAAATATTTTGCCTATAGTTTAAATAATTTTTTTGGCCAAGTGCAGCTGGGAAAGATGAGAATTAAAGAGGCGACATATACTGTACTTTAGACATGTCTTCACCAGCAACTCTGAAAGCAGAACTGCTTACAAATAAGTAAAAAGGAAGCTACATCCTTATAGACTTTAATATAGAGTCTGCTTAGATCACACTGTCTGCATAATGCCTAACCAGGGCCTGCAACACACATTAACATTGGCATGATATTGGCATGATGAGCCACACATTGTAAGAGCTATCGCCCTGATTCATCAAATCAATTATACCAGAATTCTCACGTAAATCACCTTGAAAAGTTGTAAAAATGTTGCAATTTTTGGAGTTTTTTCACACCAGTTTGGCCCAATTCTACCAAAATGGGGCAGGATCAGGGTGTGATGCCACTGCCCATCTAATGTATGAGCTGTAGTGTAGCTTACATCAGAAATCTTAGTCCAGTTACTGTAACTAGAACAAGATTTGGGGTGAGGCGCATAGGAGTGCATGCCACATTTCAGAATAGCTTGATTTAATAGAAGGCATGCACCTATTAATGAATCAGGTACCTATGACTCCAGCATACCCCCTCATCAAGATCGGCGTTAGCAGCGCTGGTATTGATGAATCAAAGCCTATATGCACTTACTTTATCGAGACCAAGTCTCTCCAGGCAGGGTTGCCATTATGGAAGTACATGTAGTACTATTGTTAAGGACCTTAACAAATCAAACCAAACAGACATTCGGCTATCATCTACTGTCCACCAATGATAGTACGAATACCATTATGACAAAATTGAGCCCCTATATTATAAAAATACTATGAGCTCCAGTTACGTTTTGTTTGTACCTTTGCCAGGGATGCACAAATTTTACTGTATAACTAACACAAAGTACAGTAATTAAATTATGACTGTTCCACCCCCACATAGAGGATCACAAATAAAAAGATTTCCTGACACTGAAATGTCCCACAACTAACCTATAACAAACATCAAGAAGAATCAACTGAAACAGACAATGATTAAAAGGGTTGCCCGGTATTTCTTTACAAATATGTTGAGGGACATGATTTTGTGTCAGTTACTAATATATATTGGGTCGTTTGTGACCTATCCAGCTCCTTCTGTGAACGATGGGACTAGCATCCGAATGAAAGCCACTTCCAGGTTCTGAATGGCTCTCACTGGGGATAAAATAAAGATGTTCAACTGCTGATATGATTGTAAAACCCCCCAATTAAGTTGAAACCAAGCCCACCCATAAATTTCATTGAATGGCTGCAGGTGGGCATGGTTTTGATTGCATCGGACATTAGTGATTTTACTTGATGGGTGAACACACACTTAATAGAGATCCATTTTAGATCCAAATGATCCGGATCACCCAAAAAATCTGGATTGTCCATCAGTAATATGTAAGTATTAAACTTATTAAAGGATCGCCCACTTTGTGAATCATCGATCACTTGTTAGTGTTACCTTCCTAACAGACTGTGCAGCACTTCTGTTCTCAAAATGGCTGCTTATAGAGGAGCATGTGATTAGACCTGTCCATCAACCTCCTCCAATCAAAAAATAGCTTTCTCATAAGCAGTGTTTTTCAATTGGAGGAGGCTGGTGGATAGAGCTGGTCACATACCCATCTATAAGCAGTTATTTTGAGTACAGGAGCACTGTGCAGTCTATAAAAAAGGCAGCACAAATAAGTGAGTAATTCAGAACCAGAGATCATTGCAGAACCTCAAGTCATGGGCGCACCTATAAAAGGTGCAGGGATTGTGATCGTACCTGGGACCTGGAGACTAGGAAGCCCCAAAAGTCCCTTTGCCCCATATGGAAAGACTTTTGCAATTAAAGACCTGTGTTAATTGAGAACTCCATTGGAGATTTTACATTGGGGCTCACAAGCTTCAAATTACGCTACTGCCTGTAATACTCATATGTTAGCAAGTGCCACAAAAAAAAATTGTTGCCAGTACATTTTGTTAAATTATAAAGCTGACAACCACTTTAAATAAAATTATTATTTTTTTATTAATGCTCACCTTATGGTCCCACAGTACCACACGTATCAGCACATAAGAAACATAAAACTATATGCACTTTTAATTCCAGACTGTTAGCCATCAATGCTGACCTGCCATCAGCATGGGCACCAACCTGATCTTTACAGATATAACAAGCTCAAATGTTGTCTCTGGCCTTAACATATCCATGTGTGTGTTCCACATAGAGCTCATTAAAAAAAACATTGTAATCTGAAGGACTCCCTAATGAATGCTAGCAATGAAAAATTTGGTAGAGCAGCATTAAATGAAAATCCTCTTGTAATGAGGTAACTTCTCTATCCATTTTCTTATAGTTTTCTCAATATACTGTATGTTTTTTCAATTATCTACACAGTTGTTATTTCCGTATAAGTGTTATTTGCTCTTTTACTTAAACATCTGACCTTCCCTGTATTTCCACAGAATGAGAAATACTAATGTGCACAATTTTACCACCTTTACTAGCTTACTAGTGAGCAACGTATTAACCATCTATAGTCATTTAGCCAGGTGTATCGTAAGGCCTATTTACATAATTCACAGAACTGCACGTATGATTGCCCCCACAATCTCTAGACCTTTACTGACTATGCATTTTTCCATCACTTCTTGAAGTAATGTTATTGCTTATCTTTTATCTCACATATATACTGGGTTGCATTAGAGATATGCATGTTGCAAGTTCAAAATTAGTTGAGATATAAAGTATGCCATGTGATTTAAGGTTAAAAACGTATTAAAAAAATTAATAAAACATCTTGCCCACGTGGGCATTGACAATGGTATATGTAATTATCCACTAGGTGTACAGCAAATTAATAAGTTTAAGGAATAGAGCTTTTTTGAAACTGTTTTCTTGTACATGCAACAAAACTTTTACAGGTTGTTTTCTATAACTACGATTTAAATAAATCATGGGACAATGGGGCTGTCTGGCACTTTACCTAGTGCTGGATCTTGTGACAAATTGTATCGTGTGATATATATTGACATCTGTTCATGATTCATTTCCATGCTAAATCCTTTTTGGGGGCTAAGCTAGTGTTATGCTAAAAACCAGCTGCAGTACCTAACTTAATGTAGTAGTGTTCGGTGTGGACTCTGTATGGTGTTTTTAAAGAATCATTTTCTCAAATATTGTTTTCATTTTATATACTGGGCCTTATTCAACATCCTTCCCACCTTAGTTATGACTGTTTGAAATTATTCAGTGTTAACGTATGATTGACATTACTTTTCCTAAAAGGTGTACTCATTTTTAGATAAAGGATTAAAAGTCTATACAAATTCATTAACATTAAATTCATTAACAATCAGCAAACGCCAAACTTAGAACAACTTCTAAAATGTATTCTTAGAAAAAACGTCCCTATGTCTGCAAAAAATGCTAAATATTAGCTCATTTAAATATATACTGCTAAATGAACAGCTCATTCATTGTCCGATGTGTGGGAATCCCAAAACTATTTATAGATAACCATGGAAATATTCTTCAAATATCATAGTAGTACACTAGACTTTACTATAGTACTATAGAGCATATTCATCAAAAAAGTAAGTCTACTAAGGTTGTGACACTTAAAATTGTTAATGTTTTCCACCTCCAAAAATATTAGAACCTTGCTCAATGTCTTAGTGTTTTTTAGCTTGTAATAAGATTGCTCTCAGTGGGAAGAACAAGATAATCTTGTAGTTATGATACATTTTAATGGCTAACAAAAATAAAATAAATGATGTTACAAGGCAAGCTTTCCCTTCCTCAGGCATGATATGGTAAGGCATATGAAGAAACACAAATATATGCACACACAAATAAGAAAGAAAAAAAAAGAAGGAAAAAAAAAGGGGGAAATAAAAAATAAAAAATGGAAAAGCAGATACATGGCATAATAAATTGACAATTAAATAAACAAACAAACTGAGCTTAGAGAGGGAGTCCTTAATTGGATTAGATTAGTGGTGTGAAAGTTTTATGGTCCCGATATCCATGTAAGATCAGAGGCCTGGTGCTCTCACTGTCTCTGGAGAAGATTCCTCAGATTTTGTAGTGAGACATAAATCTTCCTGACAGATTTATTCCTGTGTGGAGTGTGCCAAAGACCCTAATCAGTTTATATTCCCAGACCCTTCAATGTTTTTGTGATTTAAAGTTGCCTTTTAATATGACAACTTTCATATTGTTAATGTTGTGTCCTAGACCACAGAAATGTTTGGCCACCATTACCTGGGTTTTTTTCATCTGTAATGGAATGGCGATGAGACCTCATCCTTGCTCTCAATTTCTGTCCTGTTTCTCCCACATAGAGACCCCCAACAGGCATATAGTGCACATTGGAAGAGGAACATGTGAATGTCTCGGGAATCTTATATTCCTGCTGTGTGCCGGGAATCTGTATCCTGTCTTTGGTCTCTACATAGGTGCAGGTTTTGCAGCTCTTCACATTGCAAGGAAAAGTTCCTCTTGGTGTATCTGAGGGCATTGAACTTCAGATCATGATGTTTCTTAAATTTTGAGGTTGCCTGTAGCACAGCAAGGGAGGGTCTTTGAATATTGTTTTTAGCCAGTCATCCTTGTGTAGGATATGGTGAATATTTTAGCAGTTTTTCTCAGTACCTCAAGCTGTGGGTTGTAGGTCACCACCAGAGGTACACGATTATTTTCCTCTTAGCTGGTAAGTTGATGTAGATGAATGGAGTCAAAATTAGCTACAAATTTATTATTGCCATGAGCCTATATTTTTGGGCTAAAATTATTAGTTTAACATAAACCAATCAAGAGTTTGATTAACTAATAGAAAAGTTTCACATTTTTAGCAAGATTTGCCAAAAATGACAAGTTAAGTACCATTGTTATAAACATGGTACATTTCTAGACTGTCTGTATTGTTTTTTAGACAGCTTTAATAAATGTGCCCCATTATTTTTCAAACTTGACAATACATGGAAAACTTTTGAAGTGTATAACCTGACCATGATTAAAGAAATTATGGCCTTTGGCTGATATCATCTGCTAGCATGGATGTATTATTGCCTCAATGGATAGGTCACATTTCTTATGTCTATATTGTTAATATTGAAATTAGTTAAGAATTGACAAAATTTGACTACATCTAGAATATTATTTTAACTAAACAATTTCTGTTTTAAAACAAAAATTGATAAATAAACTAATATGAAATAGAGATGTAAATCAAACCTTCTTGTCATCTGAGGGACATTACCCTTGATGATTAGGTTTATTGACATACATCATGGTTATAAGTATGCGACTTGCAAAATCTAAGTAGTCTATAGTTGTTATTCTGTAAGAATGAGTACACCTTTCTAACACATCTCACTATATCCAGGTATCCATAAATCATTATCATCTTTTCCTATCTGTCTGTGAAGTGTAATAGTTATGGTCGTGTCTACTCAAGTGTTGATTGTCCATACAAAATAAATGATCATACAATGTATAAATTTATATTTGAAAAATAAAAAGAATTGTATATTTGTATCATACAGAGATTATCTTGTTGTTGCAATTGCTGTAAATGTTTTCTTACACCGGCCTTTTGATAAACTTGTTAGGATGGTTTAAGGTGGACAGACAAGTCATCTGCTCTCACAAGACTGAATGTATGTAAATATGATAGATATACAAGTATATTGACTGATCCAGATGACAATGAAGCTCATTGCAAACACAATTTCCAGATTAGGGTTGGACATGATAAGCATTGTTACAGTCTTCTGAATTTTGTTGTATCCTGTACATCTGCTAAAATGCTCAGAAAACAAAGCCTGTTATTCAGTCAATAGAAATAGACATTAAAATAGCCCAACTTCTATTTCCACAGCTACAGTAAGTACATTGAGTGGGGTTCATTGAAGGTGAAGAGACAATATCAGCTCTCAGTCCTAGCTAAGTCTTATTCGTATTCACAAAGACAGGACTGTGCTGCAATGGCTTACTTCACTCTTCATATTTATGGAGATTATTTAATATTGTCTGTGGTTCGAACATTAAACTTCCTTTGAGAAGAATATTGTGTAATTTGATGTTTGTTCAGCTGGTAACACCCTGTGTAACTGCTACAATATCTTTTGTTCAGTAACCTGTTTCAACCGATGTACACGAGTATTAGTATAAATGTCTTTTAAAGTATTTTCATTCTCTGTAGAAAGTGTATTTCTGTACCAATTCCAATGTAAAACTGCCATACCATATTTTATTTATACTCTACTGTAATTAAACTTATTTCAAGAAACATAATAGTGTGTTATATTTTGAATTTCGATCAATTGCATTAAACTTGTTCCCTACTCTGGTTATCATGTTTTATAGAAACACCAGATATACTATGAAGATGGAGGGTGAATGATGTTAATGCTGGTGTTAATTATTTAATTTCTGTTACACTTCTGGTGCTAAAATACTCCATGTGCAATGATGGTCATAACTTGGTTCTTTTTACACTTGGGATCATTCTTTAACCCCTTCACCCAGTCCATTTTCCATTTTTGTGCTTTCGCTTTTTGCTCCCCTTCTTCCTAGAGCCATAACTTTTTTATTTTGGTCAATATGGCCATCAAAGGGATTATTTGTTGCAGGACAAGTTGTAGTTTTGAATGACACCATTGGTTATACTATATCAATATATTGGAAAATGGGGAAAAAATTCCAAGTGCAGTGAAATTGCAAAAAGAGATGCAATTCCACAGTTGTTTTTTTTTTACCATGTTCACTAAATTCTAAAACTAACCTGCCATTATGATCCAAGTCATTATGAGTTTGTAGATACCAAACATGTTTAGATTCTTTTTTATTTAACTGGTAAATAAAAAATCTAAAGTTTGTAAAAAAAAAAAAAGTCGCCATTATCCGAGACTCCATTTTTTGGGATGTGGGGCTGGGTGAGGGCTTATTTTTTGCACGCCTAGCTGATGTTTTTATTGATACCATTTTAGGGTAGCTACAATGTTTTGGTCACCCATTATTGCATAGTATTGCAATAAAAATATGGAAATAGTCAGCTCACCCACATCAAAAGTTCTACACACAGAAGTCAGCAGTGCCGCAGGAGAAAAATCCAAAAACGAGAGATAACCAAGCATCCCAAACTTCTTAAAAAAAATTATTTTAATGAAGAATCATATAAAAATGAAAGTGAACAACTTTCAAGAGAAAAATGCTACAGACAAGCACTGTAGCACTTCTTAGTGCTTATTCACATTTGTCTCTTGAAAGTTGTTCAGTTTCATTTTAATATGATTCTTCATTAAACTATATTTTTTTAAGACGTTTGGAATGCTGAATTATCTCTCTCTTTCGGATTTTATTTCAATGTTGCGGCGACCAAAAAACGTAATTCTGGCGTTTTTTTTTCTCATTACGCCATTTACCGATTGGATTAATTCTTTTTATATATTGTAAGACAGCGGTGTTCACACCGTGCAGTAACTGAGGCAGTGACCCAAGCAAGTCCAACATAAACAGCTTTTATTCAGCAGACTCACGGGTAAACAAAAAAGTCCTCCAATTCGCAGCCAGGTTAACACAAGTCCATAACAACGGTTGCTGGGGGTAACGGCCCCGCCCGCCGTTCAGAGCCTGACAGGTGCAGACCTTCCCCAGGCATGGGTTCAGCTACTCACAGGTCCGCAGAGCTTTCCTGTTATGCTCCTAGCAGGTCCCAACACTGAACAACACTAATCCTTAATGCAGGGTTTTTAAAGGACCTGTGGCAAGAGCCACTGGAAAACCCGGGTTGGAGGGAGGAGGCCGCCCCACTGCCTTCCTGTAGCCTCCTCCAAGAAATGAAGGCCCTGCCGGGTTTTACTTAATCTGCCTTAGACAGATAGCCTGACCAGGTCAATGCTCACCTTTGTTCCTCCATTGCAGCCGCAGCTGTGTCTGTGACTGCAATGCACTCCAATGGGTTTAATAGGTTTCTGTACACATTCTGGGGGATATATACCGTCCCTCGTATACGATCCCGGTCACAGCCTCACATATTCCCCCCCTCTGTTCAAACTTGTGGGGTTGAACATTTGTCACCATACAGGGTGCCCGGGACAGGGCATCCACATTTGCCTGCGACTTCTCAGGGCGATGTTCTACAGAGAAACTGAAATTTTGCAATGACAGGAATCACCTGGTGACTCGTGCATTCCTCTCCTTGGCGTTCCTCATCCATACCAAGGGTGAGTGGTCCGTCACCAAGCGGAACTGACGCCCGAGTAATTAATAACATAGCGATTCCAAGGCCCACTTAATAGCCAAACACTCCTTCTCTACCACGCTATAGTTTTTCTCTGCCGGGATAAGCTTTCTACTCAAGTAGGTGATCGGGTGCTCTTCACCATTCACTTTTTGTGACAATACCGCCCCGAGGCCTACCTCCGAGGCATCTGTCTGTACAATAAGGTTTCCTTGAAGTTGGGGCTGATGAGGACCGGCTGTCCACACAGGGCCAACTTCATGAACTGAAAGGCTTCTTCTGCCTGAGGATTCCACCGAACCATTACCGATATTTTTCCTTTCAAGATATCAGTCAGGGCCAACGTTCTCCCAGCAAAATTAGGTATAAACCGGCGGTAATACCCAAGGATGCCATGGAACGCCCTCATCTGTTTTGTACTTAACTGTTTAGGCCATCTTTTAATGGCCTCAACTTTATTGATTTGGGGCTTGATATATGATCGGCCAATCACATACCCCAAATATCGGGCTTCCTCTAGCCCTATCGCACATTTTTTGGGGTTTGCTGTTAACCCTGTGGCTTTGAGAGAATCCAGCACTGCTTGTACCTGGGATAGGTTCTCATGCCTGTCGGTGCTAAAGATGATAATATCATCTAGATTCGCAGACACGTACTCCTGATGAGGCTTGAGCACCATGTCCATTAGCCTCTGAAATGTAGCCAGGGCCCCATGTAACCCAAAAGGTAAGACGACATAGTGATATAGACCCTCCGGAGTTATGAAGGCGGTCTTTTCCTTCGCCGATTCCGTGATAGGTACCTGCTAGTAACCCTTGGTGAGATTGAGCGTGGTAAAGTACTGGGTCTGCCCTAGTCTCTCAATCAGCTCATCCACCCTGGGCATTGGATAAAGGACAAACTTCGACACTTCGATCCGTCTGGTTTCGGGATCAGTACAATGGGGCTAGCCCACTCACCCAGTGATTCCTCCATGACGCATAACTGGAGCATTTGTTTTACTTCAGCCGAGATGGCTTGCCTCCGGGCTTCGGGTACCCTGTACGGTCTCATTCATACCTTTACCCCAGGTTCAGTGACAATGTCATGTTGGAGAACCGTAGTCCTACCCCGTAGCTCTGAGAACATGTCGGTATTCTGCTGCATCAGCGAGCGAGCCTCCCATCGCTGCTGTTTAGTGAGAGCATCACTTATCCTGACCTCTCCCCCGGACACATCCCGGGCTGAAGCTAGAGAACTCTCTGGCGGCATGTCCGGAGTGATGTCTGTAGCTAAATACTCTCGGTCTTTCCAAGGTTTTAGCAGGTTTACATGATAAAGCTGCTCAGGTTTCCTCCTTCCGGGCTGATACACCCAGTAATTTACCTCCCCGACCTTTTCTCGAACTTCATATGGCCCTTGCCACTTGGCCATGAGCTTACTCTCAGCTGTGGGTACCAGTACTAACACCCGATCACCTTTCTTAAAAGAAATGACAGTGGCTTTTTTATTATATGTACGCCTCTGTGCTGCCTGGGCATATAACAGATGTTCTTTCACGATGGGCATGACCGCCGCAATCCGGTCCTGCATGCTAGCCAAGTGTTCAATTATACTCCTATGTGGAGTCGGCTCTTGTTCCCACGTCTCTTTGGCTATGTCCAACAGACCCCTAGGGTGTCTGCCATACAATAACTCAAAGGGAGAGAAGCCAGGGGTACCTCACGGATGGCAAACATCAAATAGGGTAGCAACATGTCCCAATCCCTTCCGTCCTTAGAAACCACCATTTTTTAACATGGACTTGAGGGTTTTATTGAACCGTTCTACTAGCCTGTCGGTTTGAGGGTGGTACACCGAGGTGCACAATTGTTTTATTTTTAGCAGTTTGCACAGTTCCCTTGCCACCTTGGACATAAAAGGGGTCCCTTGATCCATCAGGATCTCCTTAGATAGTCTAAGGCGACAGAACATGGCAAACATCTCAGTTTCGCCGAGGTGTGGCATAGCGGTATAGCCTCTGGGTACCGGGTGGCATAGTCGACGACCACCAGTATATGTTGGTGGCCACGAGTGGATTTTACAATGGGCCCTACCAAGTCCATTGAAATCCGCTCAAAAGGTACCTCTATCACTGGCAGAGGTACCAATGAGCTACGGAAACTTGCGGTGGGTGTGGTCAACTGACATTCGGGGCAGGATTCGCAGTACTTTTGGACCTCCGCGTAAATCCATGGCCAAAAGAACCGCTGCAAGATACGCTCTTGCGCCTTTTTAACCCCTAAGTGTCCACCCAGCAGGTGTGTGTTTCCAACTCCAGAACCGCCCGACGGTACGACTGAGGTACCACTAACTGTTCCCCGAACTCATCCCTGATTTTATCTACTCTATAAAGCAACTCACCGTTGACCACCATGCGAGGAAACACAGTATCTGCACCGAGCTGTTGAGCTACGCCATTTACCTCTAGCACCCTTTCCCACGCCTGAGTCAGGGTGGGTTCCTGTAGCTGAGCTGTCCCAAACGTGCCCCGAGACACTTCCAGCTCGGGGATCGATGGGGTTTCCATGACCACTCCTGCCAGCACCTCTACGGGAAACCTATCGGGGTCGCACTCTGTCCCTAGGTTGGACACCCCTAGGTACCCCTGACTCATGTTCTTCGGGTATAGCGTCCGTAATAAATGTTGGGAGAGTGTTTTTTGTTTTTCCACAGAGTCCAGAACAGGGGCAAGTCTCTTCCCAACACAGTCCCATAGGGAAGAGTTTTTACCACCCCCACCACATGTTTCATGTCGCCACATGGCGTGGACAAAACTACCTCCGCGGTCGGGTACTCTCGGAGGACCCCATGGATACACACAACCCCGACTATCTGTCCACTGGGGTTGTCTCCTGTCACCAGCAACCTATGTACCAAGGTCACTAGGCTCCCCGAATCCAGGAGGGCCTCCGTGGGGTACCCATTAACCAGTACCTGGCACAGTTGGGGTTCACTGTCCGGGGGGGTCGGCACTCGCAGTGCAGATGGTCTGGGCATACATGGAGACCCGGCGGTTATACCCGCAGTCCCTGGGCTCAGTAGTTAGGGGGCAGTTAACAACCACATGTCCCGGCCCCTGACACCGCCCGCACCTGAGGGTGGAGGCACGGTTAGTTCTTGTGACAGTTTGGGAGGGAACCGGTCTCCCACCACTCTCACTCCGGGGAACCCCTTCTGCACGGGTACGGTGCTGACTGTCCTTTGCAGAGGGACGCGACCTCTTTCCCGGTTCCTGGGTTGGAAGGGTTCAGCGTGACAGCCACGGGGGGGCAGAGTCCCGTATAAATTCCTGAGTGGCCTAGTAGCACTCAATCAGGCTGACCATCTGGTCGAGGGTGCCGGGGTCCCCTTGCCCCACCCAACATTGGATAGCAGCCGGCAGAGTCCTCACCAGCCGGTCAACCACCACCCTCTCCACCATCTGGGCTGGAGTCAAAGTCTCAGGCTGGAGCCACCTCTTTACCAGCTGCAGAATGTCATAAGCCTGAGACCGGGCGGGTCGGGTCTCCACATAGGCCCATGAAAATACACGCTGAGCCCTCATGTATGTATTGAACCCCAGTCGGGCAAGGATCTCACCTTTGAGCCTCTGGTAGTCCTGGGCGTCCTCCGGACTGAGGTTGAAGTAGGCCTTCTGGTCATCGCCGACCAAAAACGGAGCCACCACTTCGGCCCACTGGTAGGCTGGTAGGTTTTCCCGCTCTGCTGTGCGTTCATAGACGGACAGGAAGGTTTCCACGTCATCCTCCGGTCCCATCTTCCTCAATGCTGAGCGAACCTTGTCCCGGGCCTCTCGACGTTCCAGGACTGGTGCCATTGGCGTCTCCCGCAGGGCTGTGAGCTGCTGCACGATCAGCTCATTGGTGTGCTGCTGCTGCTTGAGCTGCTCCTGCTTGAACTGCTCCTGCTGCTGCCCGCTGCGTGAGGACCAATTGCCTTAACAGCTCCTCCATTTTGTCCACGGGGTTGGGCTGAAAGGTGGCGGGCCAGATTGTGGTCATGCAGATGCCGCTGGGGTATGCCTCAGTCACAATGCCCGCCTTCTCCACCAAGCTGTAAGGCGGTGGTGTTCACACCGTGCAGTAAGTGAGTCAGTGACCCAAGCAAGTCCAACATAAACAGCTTTTATTCAGTAGACTCAGGGGTAAACAGAAAAGTCCTCCAGTTCGCAGCCGGGTTAACACAAGTCCATAACAATGGTTGCCGGGGGTAACGACCACGCCGGCCGTTCAGAGCATGATGGGTGCAGAGCCTCCCCAGGCGTGGGTTCAGCTAATCACAGGTCCGCAGAGCTTTCCTGCTATGCTCCTAGCAGGTCCCAACACTGAACAACACTAATCCTTAATGCAGGGTTTTTAAAGGACCTGTGGCAAGAGCCACTGGAAAACCCGGGTTGGAGGGAGGAGGCCACCCGACTGCCTTCCTGTAGCCTCCTCCAAGAAGTCAAGGCCCTGCTGGGTTTTACTGAATCTGCCTTAGCCAGATAGCCTGACCAGGTCAATGCTCACCTTCGTTCCTGCATTGCAGCCGCAGCTGTGACTGTGATTGCAATGAACTCCAATGTGTTTAATAGGTCTCTGTACACATTCTGGGGGATATATACCGTCCCTCGTATACGATCCCGGTCACTGCCTCACATATTCCCCCCCTCTGTTCAAACTTGTGGGGTTGAACATTTGTCACCATACAGGGTGACCGGGATAGGGCATCCGCGTTTGCCTGCGACTTCCCTCGTATACGATTCCGGTCACTGCCTCACAATATTGATATTGTGGTTCTGAATGGGGTGATACCAAATATATGTATATTTGCTTTTTTTTATTGTTTTAGTTTGAATGAGGTGAAAGGGGGGTGATTTAAACTTTATATTTTTTTTATTTTTTTATTTATTTTTAAAAACTTCTTTTTTTACATTTTACCTGCTTCAATAGTCTCCATGGGAGACTAGAAGCTGTGATCATCTGGTCGGGTGTGTGTAGCTGAAATGCTCAGTTGCTATGAGCGCCGTCCACTGGGCGGTGCTCATAGAATCCTGGTAATGATAACAGCAGTAGCCTCCTGCAGACCCCGGGTTGTCATGCCAACCCATTGGCGATCTACCGATGAGCAGAAGTAGTGATGTCCTTCCGCCGCGGCCATGTTAAATGCTGCTGTCAAAGATTCACAGCGGCATTTAACATGTTAACAGCCACGGGTGGATCGCAATTCCATCCGCGGCTGTTAGGGGCACATGACAGCTGATCAGATCAGCTGTCATGCCCCGGAAAGGTGCGGGCTCATCGCCGGAGCCCGCGCCATAGGGAAAGGGACGTAATATGCCATACATGTACGGCACATATCGTGGAGCCGGCACTGAGATCCCTGCTGCCAGCAAAACCTACAAAAGACAAAAATATATCTCATACCCTACCATCATTATATATAAATGTAAAGCAAAGTTGCATAATAAATATAGGGTACTTAGTGAACTATTTTTGATCAAAAAAAGTATACAAGCCGTCCCACCAGCGGCAAGGTGACCCTAAATTGGGACGGTACCTATACTGCCTATATTAAAAACCTTACTGTATATCAAAGTTGAAGTAATGCATATAAAAGGGTAGACAAATAGGACCGGGTCCCAACTCCAGACCACCTAGGCCCGTGGTAAGCTACATATATACTAATCAGCTCAACAAAGGGGATGCCACACCCTTAAATTGCACAGAATGCAAACAAGACAAAAAACCAAGCAATGTGAACTGAGGTCTAAGATGGTAGACATGCAAGAAATAGGAGCATGTTCACACTAGCAAAAAGAAGCAAAACCTACAAAAGACAAAAATATATCTCATACCCTACCATCATTATATATAAATGTAAAGCAAAGTTGCATAATAAATATAGGGTACTTAGTGAACTATTTTTGATCAAAAAAAGTATACAAGCCGTCCCACCAGCAGCAAGGTGACCCTAAATTGGGACGGTACCTATACTGCCTATATTAAAAACCTTACTGTATATCAAAGTTGAAGTAATGCATATAAAAGGGTAGACAAATAGGATGAAATTACCTTTATTCCCACCCCCCCTTCCAAACATAGGAGTGGCACGGGAAATGTTTCAGTCACAGTTATGTGCAAAGAGAGTGATGGCTGTCACCATGTAACCATGATGTGTATACAGCCATAGAGAAGACAGAGACTGTAATAAAAAATTGACTTCTATACAGGAAGTACAAATACGGTGGCATGTAAAATTTGAACACCCTTGCTCAAAATTACTGTTATTGTGAACAGTTAAGCAAGTTGAAGATGAAACGATCTCTAAAGGCCTAAAGTTAAAGATGACACATTTCCTTTGTATGTTAGGCAAAAAAATATATATATATACAAATATATATTGTCATATATTTTTTTCATTTTAAAAATTACAAAAAGGAAAATGGGCCAATGCAAAATTTTTGGCACTCTTGGAGATTTTTGTGCTCAGATAACTTTAACCAAGGTTTCAGACCTTAATTAGTCTGTTAGTTTTATATCTTGTTCACTATCATAGTTAGGAAAGGTCAGGTGATGCAAATTTCCCAGCTTTATGAAAACCCAGCCTCCTCTAACTTTGTGCCAAAAAACAGCAGCCATGGGTTCTACTAAGCAGCTGCCTAGCACTCTGAAAATGAAAATGGTGGGCGCCAACAAAGCAGATGAAGTCTATAAGAGGATAGCCAAGTGTTTTCAAGTTGCCCTTTCCTCAGTTCGAAATGTAATTAATAAATAACAGTTATCAAGAACAGTGGAGGTCAAGATAAGTATCAAGTAAAATTTCAATGAGAGCTGCTCGTAGGATTGCTAGAGAGTCAAATCATAACCACCGCTTAACTGCAAAAGACCTTCAGAAAGATTTAGCAGAGTTGTGGTACATTGTTCTACTGTTCAGAGACACCTGCACAAATATGGCCTTCATGGAAAAATCATCAGAAGAAAACCGCTCCTGCATCCTCACCATAAAATTCAGCAACAGAAGTGTACAAAAGAACATCTAAACAAGCCTGATGCATTTTGGAATCAAGTCCTGAGGTTAAAATAGAACTCTTTGGCCACAATGATCAAAGGTATGTGGGGAAAAAAGGGCACAAAATTTCAGGAAAAGAACATCTTGCCAAGAATTAAACATGAAGGTTTATCATTCATGCTTTGTGTTTCAGCCAATGGCACAGGGAACATTTCACGGTTAGAGGAAAGAATGGATTAAATGATATTTCAAGAAATTATTGATGCAAACATAACACCATCTGTAAAAAAAGCTGAAGTTGAAAAGAGGATGGCTTCTATAAATGGATAATGATTCTAAACACACGTCAATATCCACAATAGACTACCTCAAAAGGCGCAAGCTGAATGTTTTACAATGGCACTCACAGTCCCTTGATCTGAACATCATTGAAAATCTGTTGCTATATCTCAAAATAGCAGTGCATGCAAGACGACCCAGGAATCTCACAGAACTTGAAGAATTTTTCAAGGAAGAATGGATGAAGATCCCAAAAACAAGAACTGCAACACACTTGGCTGGCTACAAATAGTGTTTACAACCTGATACTTTCAAAAGGGGATTCTTCTAGGTACTAGCCATGCAGGCTGTCCAAACTTTTGCATCAGCCCATTTTTATTTTTGTAATTTTTAAAATGTAAAAGAGGAAAATATTTTTTTTTTTACTAAAATACAAAGGAAATGTGTCACCTTTAACTCTTTAATTTTAGGCCTTTTAGAGATAATTTCATCTTCAACTTGCTTAACTGTTCCCAATAACAGTCATTTTGACCAACGGTGCCCAAACTTTTACATGCCACTGTATGTTTGTCTGCCATCTCCCCACTCCCGCAGCTGCGTGTCTTCATGCAGGTGCTCTACTATGCAATGATGTTTGACAATGTTATTGCAGATTAAAACATGGACTGCCTGGATGCTGACAGACAATGGGTGATCCAGAAGAAGTTAAGAAAACATATGAAATTAGCCTAAGTTTTCTATAGGAGTCCAGCTAAATAGCGTACAGATTATAGGTTAATCAGAATACCTGGAGGAAATGAACAGATGGAGAGAACATACAAAGAACAATTGGCTTGATTAGAGCCCAGCACTACAAGTCATCAAGTTTAATCATGTGCAAAGGTTAAGCTTTCATGTATCATTAAGCCAGTTTTTTTTATTCCCAACCCAAAAATGAGTCATCCCAGTGATTATGAGATTTTTTTTCATGATATATTGTATTTCTTGTTCATGGTAAATTTAGGTCAACATGATTTACCTTTATTCATGAAAATTTAGAAAAAAATCACAATTTTTGAAATTGTAAATTTTATCCACTTGAGGGGAATCTGCCACTACATTTTGGCCATATAATCTGAGAGCAGCATAATAGCATAATGTAGAGGCGGAAACCCTGATTTAAGCAATGTTTCCATTCCTAGATTTCTTAATATAATTGCAATAAAATCACTGTTTTAACAGAAGGAGATTATGACTAGACAACTAGTAAACCTGCTGGCATGCAGTCTTCAATATTCATGAACTCTCTATAATCCTGCCACCACCACTAATTGGTAGCTTTCTGCCTATGTACAGTCTACGGGCAAAATTTAAATTTGTCTTTCTGCATGAATATTCACAGAAAATTCAATTTGAAGATATTCTCCACAAATTTAATGTCCCTTAGTATGCTCTGGGGTCTGGTGAGATAATAAACGTAAGATGTATAAAAGAGGATAAATCCTCATACTCACTTTACCGCTCTCCAATGTGGCCACACTTCACTATCACCTGTCACCTGTGAGCTGTAACCTTGCAAGTTCCTGCGTAAAACTGTCCTGAAGGTCATGATAGCCAGAAGTCCCTACTGGCGGGATTTCAGCACTGGCGGCAACAGTAAGAAGATGCAGTAAGACGTTGCAACTGGATGGGTGATGATGAGGCATGGAGGGGCCAGATGGTGAGCGGTAAAATGAGTATATAGATTTTTTTTATTTTTTAAATATGGCTACTTATGGTGCTGAAGCATTTGAGTAGAATTTTGAGTATATTTAAATTCCATTTGAATGTAATTGCTATGCAAATTGAGTTTCTGGTTCTGGGTTATATCCTAAGTCTTTGAAAATCTGTTGCTATATCTCAAAATAGCAGTACATGCAAGACGACCCAGGAATCTCACAGAACTTGAAGAATTTTTCAAGGAAGAATGGATGAAGATCCCAAAAACAAGAACTGAAACACACTTGGCTGGCTACAAATAGTGTTTACAAGCTGATACTTTCAAAAGGGGATTCTTCTAGGTACTAGCCATGCAGGCTGTCCAAACTTTTAACAATAAAGCTTGTTAAAGGATCACTATTGACTTTTATGATTGCTACTTCCTGTAGGTGGCACTAGAGTTCTGGTACTCTTCCTCTCTGAAGAGACAATTTGCATATATTAGTAGGAAAACAATATAGTGTGAGAATTAGGCCATGCTCACACTATCAGTATTTGGTCAATATTTTACATCAGTATTTGTAAGCCAAATCAGGATTAGAGCAATCAGAGTAAAAGTATAACAGAAAGACATCACCACTTCTGCAATTTTTGCAGTCTCCTGGTTTTGGCTTGAAAATACTGATGTAAAATACTGACCAAATACTGAACGTGTGAACGTGGCCTAACTAAAGTAATTTTCCATAAAAATTCTGAAACTACTTAAGTTTAGTGTTGAGCCACACCCCCTAGTGTTCGAGTTCGGTTTGGTTCGTCGAACACCCGTATGTTCGTCGAACTGTTCGTCTAACTGTTCGTTGAACACCTTCGAACACCGTTAAAACCAATGGCAGGCAAACAAAATCACACGGAAACACATAGAAAACACATAGAAAACACTTCAAAGGTGTCCAAAAGCTGACAAACTGCTCAGAAGACACAAATAACACATGGAAAAGTGACAAGTACATATAGTCATGCGAAAAGAAAAGAGGTGGAGGAGTAAAAGGAGGGGGAGACACAGATATAGGCATGTCATGCCCTTCTAAAACCAAAAAAGTGCAAAGCCGACACGCACAGTCCGTTCCTGCCCGTGCGACCTCCGTGTCGCCGGGTTTGTGCCAGAGCCGCGGTGGACCCTGACGGCCAGCCCCACTCTCCCAATACTGGTGCCTGTCCACTGGTGGGTCGAGCGAGCCCCCCTGCGGTGGAGGCAGGTCTAATCTTTTTAATTTAAATTGTCTCTCTAATTTGAATGAGGACACTTTAAATCCTTTTACAAGGATCTATTGAAGGGCAAGTCTCATGCCAGCAGCCGCGGTAATTCCAGCTCCAGTAGCGTCCACTAAAGCTGCTGCAGTTAAAAAGCTTTTATAAGGATCGAGCTTGGCGGTCCATCGCAAGGCGTCCTACTGCCAGTCCCAGCCCCTGTGCCTTGGGGTGCCTCCCCGATGCTCTTCACTGAGTGTCCCGGGGGCCCGAACCATTTCCTTTGAAAAAATTAAGTGTCCAAACTACAGGTGGTGTAGCTTGCTTAACAGCTGTGATAATCCGCAGAAGAGAAGACACTGCTACTAGGCACAAAGTATTTCCTGGGCTAGATGCAGTTAAAAATGTGTAATTAGATACTCTCGTTGGATGCTGAGAAAGCATTCCATAGAGTTTCCTGGCACGCCATATATAATTCTCTTAAAAGCTTGGGGTAGGGGTCTAGGGGACCCTTTTATAGGCAAAATCATGGCCCTGTATCGCAATACGTCACCTAGGCTGAAGATAAATGGAACATTTTCATCACCTTTCATAATCACCAATGGGACAAGGCAGGGATGTCCTCTGTCTCCTCTCTTATACATCCTAGTGACGGAGCACCTGCTCTCATCAATTCGCCATAACCCCAATATTAGGTGAATTGAGGTAGGAGGCACTGAGTACAAGTGCTCTGCATTTGCTGATGATGTCCTAGTATATATCACTCAATCACATGTATCCGTCCCTGCTGTTTTGGCTGAAATAGATCACTCTGTTACATGGTCAAATTTTAAAATCAATGCAGCGAAGTCTGAGGCCCTCGATGTTTCCCTCCCCAAATCCATACAGGATTCCATCCAGTCCAAGTTTCCCTTTGCCTGGCCCTCACAGGGTATCAAATACTTAGGAATTCCTATTCATAGAGACCTCTCCCGTCTATGTTATCTTAATTTTAGGCCCTTTATTGAACAACTCCATACAGACCACGGTTGGCAAGTTAGAACTGTAAGATTCACTACGTGAACCACTGGTGTTTTGTGGAAAAGCACATGTACACTGTGTTCCAAATTATTATGCAAAAAGTGATTAGGAGTGATAAGGTAAGAATTTTTTTGTTTGTCAGTTAAACTCATTGATGGTGATGTGTGTCAGGGCTCTTTATATCACTGTAAGCAATAGCAGACACCTGTGCTAATAAGTTTGGCAGGTGTGTCCAATGAAAGGCAAGACTATTTAAGAAGGCTGTCCCACATTATTAGGCAGCCTACATTTTCTGCCAAAATGGGAAAGAAAAAGGATGTGTCGGCTGCTGACAAGCAACAAATTGTGGAGTGTTTAGGTCAAGGCATGACTACAATCAACATTGCCAAGACACTTCATCCTGATCATCGCACAATCAAGAAGTATGTAGCTGATTCACAGTACACACGTGTGCGTGCTGATAATGGAAAATTGAGAACTCTTTCCTACAGGCAATTACGTCAGGTTAATTCGAGGGTCATGTTGCAGGTAGTGCAGCAAGAAGGCATTCCTGTGTCTTGCGCATCCAGGAGCACCAAGTCCCTTTTGTGTTGGTGGCGAGGTAACAATCATGCTTCCTTCCTCTCCCCTCTCCCCCCAACCTCGAACAACAGAAATGTGATCTCCCTCATCTGATGAGTCTTCCATCAGTTCATCCTCCACTTTTTCCTGGGCTCCTGCACCTTCCTCACTAGTTTGGCTGCTACCATGCGCCCTGGTAAAACCAGCTCCCCCACCCTCACATGCCTGCCGCCTTGGTGCTGCCGACCGTCTGGACCTTGCAGATGTTAGCCCTTCCGCATACAACTCCTCCTCCTCTACTTCCTCCACCTCCTCTTGTGCCACCACCTGACTCCGAATTCTGTTTAACATGTGCTCCAGCATGTAAATCACCGGAATAGTCATGCTGATAATGGCATCGTCAGCACTAAACATCTTCGTCGCCATTTCAAAACTGTGCAGAAGGGTGCATAGGTCCCTGATCTGAGACCACTCCTCCAGCGTGATTTGCCCCACCTCTGGATCTCGTTGGCCCAGGCTATACATCAGAACGTATTGCACCAGGGCTTGTCGGTGCTGCCACAGTCGCTGCAACATGTGCAGAGTTGAATTCCACCAGGTAGGCACATCGCATTTTAGCCGGTGAATTGGCAGGCCCAACGACTTCTGTAGAGATTTAAGTCGCTGAGCTGCGGGATGCGAACGGCGGAAGTGAGCACACAGCGACCGTGCCCTCTGCAGAAGGCCATCTAGTTCGGGATAGTGGGCTAAAAATTGCTGGAGAACCAGGTTCAACACTTGAGCCATACAAGGCACGTGTGTGACATTGCCGCGGCGAAGGGCCGCACCCAGGTTTGCAGCATTGTGGCACACGGCCTTGCCTGGTTTCAGGTCCAGTGGAGACAACCATTCATGAAACTGGTTCTCCAGAGCTGACCACAACTCCTCAGCTGTGTGACTCACATTTCCCAGACATTTCAAAGTAAAAACCGCCTGATGACGTTGAGCCCTGCTGCCAGCATAGTAAGGAGGTGTGCAGGATCCCTTCTGCGCAGTTAGAAAGTTTGTGGCATGACCAGACAGGTTTGGGTGCAGGTGGAGGACCGAGAGGAGGTTGAGGAGGCAGAAGCAGTGGAGGAATTTCGAGATAAAGAGGATTGACGCACAACTCGTGGGGACGGCAAGACTTGGACAGCAACCCCTTTTCCTGCTGTCACCATAGTTACCCAGTGCCCAGTAAGCGACATGTAACGCCCCTGTCCATGCCTACTCGTCCAAGTGTCTGTGGTGAAATGCACCCTGTCACATACAGAGTTTCTCAAAGAAGCGGTGATGTTGTGTGCGACATGCTGGTGGAGCGCAGGCACACCTTTCTTTGAGAAGTAGTGCCGACTGGGCATCTGGTACTGGGGCACTGCGAAACACATAAGGTCTCGAAAATCCTCTGTGTCCACCAGGCGGAAAGGCAGCATTTCTGTAGGCAAGAGCTTGCAGATGGTGAAATTCAACCTCTTAGCTTTCTCATGGCTAGGAGGAAATGGTCTTTTGCTTGTCGACATCTGATGGACCGCGTGCTGGCTGTTGTGCTTAGACGGGGTTGAGAAGGGTGTACCCGGCAAACTGCCGGTCTGTGAGGAAGATGCAGGCGGACATGTTAGGCTGCCTTGATCCAAAAGTGGTGCTATCGATGTCGGACAGTGCTGAACACCAGCTGGTGTTTCCACCTCCAAAGAAAATGATGACCTGCCAATCACGCTGGCTGTTGCGGGTAAAGAGGTGGCAGGTCTGAGTCCCAAAACAGGTGTGAGTGATGTCCCCCCAGTCATAGAAGATGAAGAGGCCGCGGATGCACAAGATGTGGCAGACGGTGGTTTTCCCGGCTGGCTAGGCCACATTGTAGCACAGTGAGCTTCCCACTGCAACTTATGCTTCATATCCATGTGCCGGTTCATGCATGAAGTACTCAAACTATGTATTTTTTGGCCTCTACTTAGCTTTAGCTGACAGATGTTACAGATAACATGAGTTGGGTCATCCTTATCGATCTGAAAAAAGGCCCAGGCTATGCAAGGCTTAGCACCCATGCGACCTGAAGAGCCACCACGACTTGTGGTCAGAGGCAGAGTTGTGTTTGAGGATGCAGTTGTTGACGTGCTTCCAGTACTACATCTCTGTCCAGGAAGGCGCAACGTGACCTCGTCATCACTAGAATCCTCCTCCACCTCCTCTGCTGACTTCATCGACTGGCTGACTGTGGGTTGACAGTAAGTGGGATCTCCAACCTCGTCATCATCACCCTGTGTGTTATCACACCCGTCGTCCTCAGAGCCAACCTCTTCCTGCCCTGACAAAAAACTAAAGTTGTCGCTCCAATCAGGTATTTGAGTCTCATCATCGTCTTCCTCATTGTCTCCACCAACAGGAGTTACAGTTTGGGAACGAGGGTCTACATTATGGTCAGAACCTTCTGCGTCTGGTCCTGGATCTGACTCATAAAGATTCTGGGCATCAGTGCAGATCATTTCCTCATCTGGATTCACAGAAGCTCTGGAGCCGACCTCTGATTCCCAAGCTATAGTATGAGTAAACAGCTCTGCAGACTCAACCATCTGTTCTACCCCATACTCAGACGGGCAGCTGGAGACTTGGGAGCTGTGAGGAAGCAAGTGCGATTGGGGTGACACCTCTGAGGACTGGAGTATTTGTGATGTTGAAGTTGAGGTGGAGGAGAGCCCACTTAAAGGAGCACTTGATATCCGTTGAAGCACCTGCTGTTTTTGTGCCTCATCTGGAATTTGTAGCGATGGGCGTGGCCGTAAGAAAGGGATCTTATCACATTGTCCGCTAAAAGAAGTAGACATCTTAGTTTGGCTGGAAGATGGTCGTTCTTCTGCAGATGTTACTGTTGCTTTAACACCTACCCCACGGACACAACCTTTGTTTCCCTTCCCAACATGCCTCTTCCCCTTTCCACCAGCAGCAGGCCTTTTTCCACTCATTTTGGTAGTTAACTAAATGACAACTCTGGAGTTGTTTGCACAAAAAACAATGGATGGGAACCGAGCAGAGCTGAGTGGCCAAACTGTGGTATTAGCCCAAAAGTATTGGCTGGGTTAGATGCAGTAAAACAATTTTATTATATACACAGGTGGTGGAGGTTGGTATAGCCCAAATATTTTTTCAGAGCTAGATGCAGATAAAAATTATTTTGAATTTGCAACCTGGTGGAGGTTAGAATAGATGGACTAATACAACAAGTCCCACACATTGCTACAAGCCCAAGCCCAAATATTTTTTCAGAGCTAAATGCAGATAAAAATGATTTTGAATTTGCAACCTGGTGGACGTTAGTATAGATGGACTAATAGAACAAGTCCCACACATTGCTACAAGCCGAAGCTCAAATATTTTTTCAGAGCTAGATGCAGATAAAAATTATTTTGAATTTGCAACCTGGTGGAGGTTAGTATAGATGGACTAATTGAACAAGTCCCACACACTGCTACAAGCCCAAGCCCAAATATTTTTTCAGAGCTAGATGCATAAAAAATTTATTTTGAATTTGCAACCTGGTGGAGGTTAGTATAGATGGACTAATAGAACAAGTCCCGCACACTGCTACAAGCCCAAGCCCAAATATTTTTTCAGAGCTAGATGCAGATAAAAATTATATTGAATTTGCAACCTGGTGGAGGTTAGTATAGATGCACTAATAGAACAAGTCCCACACACTGCTACAAGCCCAAGCCCAATTTTTTTTTCAGAGCTAGATGCAGATAAAAATTATTTTGAATTTGCAACCTGGTGGAGGTTAGTATAGATGAACTAATAGAATAAATCCCACACACTGCTACAAGCCCAAGCCCAAATATTTTTTCAGAGCTAGATGCAGATAAAAATTATTTTGAATTTGCAACCTGGTGGACGTTGGTATAGATGGACTAATAGAACAAGTCGCACACACTGCTACAAGCCCAAGCCCAAATATTTTTTCAGAGCTAGATGCAGATAAAAATTATTTTGAATTTGCAACCTGGTGGAGGTTAGTATAGATGGACTAATAGAACAAGTCCCACACACTGCTACAAGCCCAAGCCCAAATATTTTTTCAGAGCTAGATGCAGATAAAAATTATTTTGAATTTGCAACCTGGTGGAGGTTAGTATAGATGGACTAATAGAACAAGTCCCACACACTGCTACAAGCCCAAGCCCAAATATTTTTTCAGAGCTAGATGCAGATAAAAATTATTTTGAAATTGCAAGCTGGTGGAGGTTAGTATAGATGGACTTATAGAATGATGCTATGCCCAAAAGGTTTTACTTGGCTAGGTTCAGTAAAAAAAATTGTATTCTATACACAGGTGGTGTAGCTTGCAACACAGATAGGCTACTCCACTGACTAACACACACTGCAAGAGGCCAAAAAGGATTTGCTTAGCTAGATTTAGCGAAATGCTGTGAAAAAAACTTGCACAGCACTGGCTCAGACCTGCCTGGCAAATAGTGATAGGAACTGATGTAACCTAGCCCTCAAAAGGACTGCAATTACAATTATTCTTTACTCCCAATCTATCTATTTAAGAGCACAGACCTGCCTGATATAAGTGATAGAAACTGATGTAACCTAGCCCTCAAAAGGCTGCAATTACAATTAGTCTTTACTCCCAACCTATCTATTTAAGAGCACAGACCTGCCTGATAAAAGTCGTAGGAAATTATGTAACCTAGTCCTCAAAAAGACTGCAATCACAACTATTCCCTACTCCCAACCTATCTGTAGATTTGTGCGAAAATTGGCTTGAAATTAACAAAGTATAGCGCACACAGCAACAGCGGTGCCGTCTAACACGCAGTTGCAGCAGTGAGAAAATGGTGGCTACGTGGAAAATGGCTGGGTCTTATAGGGCAAGGACATGTGACATACACTGCCAATGACACATACCCTTGCTTGTGTGAAAATAAGCAGTTCGCTCCGTGTGTGCGCTGCTGATAGGCTGACAGATTGCACCTCCCCACTGTAAATGCGGGAAAGAGAAAAAAAAATGGAGATCTTCATTATTTATGCAGAGATCCATCCCCTGCCCCTCCTCCCGCACTGCTGGGGCTGCGTATTAACATTAATTTTCAGCATTACTGAGAAAAAATCCAGTTATGATTTTGGTGCACGAACAGTTATCGAACATAACCTCGAACAACCGAATTTTTTTCAAATTGTTCATGTTCGCAGAACGGCTCGAACACCACCCAAAACAGCTCGAATTTGAGATTGGCGGACAGTTCGAGTCGAACACCGCTCATCTCTACTTAAGTTATACTAATCTGATATCAGTTAGAACAATTGCAGAACTCCCCCAATGCCCGCAACTGATGCTAACCATGATTCTATGTGTAATTAAAAAAATTGTATTATATTCTGATTACTAAAGATGAGCGGATCGATTCGGGGCCAGTCGATCTTCAGTTGAACTTCCTGAAATTCGCTGTTTCATGCAAATTTGAACATTTTGAGTTTCCATTCGCAATTCACAAAAAAAATTGACCTTCATCATTTCCCACACTACTGAAGCATCAGAGAGCAGGAAAACATATTTTTACATTGTCGTATGGGCTTCCCCAAAATGCCCTGTCTTTATGATATCTTATGGATTTTCAAACCTTGTACAATGGTGTTCAGTACCTGAGTCATTTGAAATCAGTGGTTCCAATAGAGCACAGTTTGTACAGCGGAGTCATTTTCCATCTCCAGAGTCATGGGGTAAGGCCACATTCACAAGTTCAGTAATTAGTTAATATTTTACATCAGTATTTGTCAGGTGTTTAACAATCAGAAGAAAAGTATAATAAAACCACTTACACCACTTTTGTATTTTTCACCCACACCTGGTTTTGGCTTACAAATACTGATGTAAAATACTGACCAAATACTGAGCATGTGAATGTGGCCTAAGTCTCTCTTTCTCCTGTAGAGTGTAAGTTCCATGGTTAATGGGTTTCTCTCTCTCACTTGCCTGTAAAGTGTAAGCTCTTATTATCAGTGTTGACTCTCATTTCCTCCGGATGTATGTGATTTGTCCAAAGGTGGGGAGAGTGAAGCGGTTGCTGATTGGTCGAGGGATCATAAACAATTGGTCACAGCAGGGTAATGTAACAATGTCACGCGAGCTCCGGGAGACCAAGAGCTAACACTACTGGAAAGGCGCCAATACCGGAGGTAAATATATATTTTATTATTTTACTGGGAGCGCAAACATACAAATTGAGAAGGGGTTGTCCGAATAGTGGATAGCTCCTTTAATACTGTCCTGTGTTAGTTTTATATCACACTAGTAATGCCCCACCTCCCCTCTTTCATGTAAAATAATTTCTGGAGGCAGATTCTCATGCAGATCAGTGTTTAACCCTTAGATCTTAACAGTTCATTTATATGTAGGAAAAATGTGGCTTTCTCTGGAAAAAAAACATCAGATCACAGATATCAATGTATAATTTTATTCAGCTTCCTATGACCTGCATGCCCATATAGATGGCTTAGAGGGTTGATCCTACTGACAGATTCCCTTTAAGGCAGGGGACAGGAAAAATTCAGAATCGAATGCTCCAGTCAGCAGTAACAGCAGCAGCTCTGCAGTCAGTAATGCTAGAAGTAAAAAAAAGAGTGCATGCAGTAAAGAAGGAGAAAAGGAGAGGTGCGGAGGACCAGACAGCAGGTTGCATGGATGTGAGAAAGGTGAGCGTTGAGATATTATTTTTTTTTGTTGTTTAACAGTTTGCCTGGCTCTCTATGGTTCAGAAAACTGTTGGTTGCCATTGGCCACCATTTTGCTGAATTACAAAATGTCCAGTCTGAAAAATATACATTTTTGTAAAATACTCTAATTCAATTCCATTAAAAAAATGTTTACTCATTTCTATAGGTAAGTAGATTTCCCTTGTTGCTTAAGTGGTTCTCATCATGTTAATTATTATGATAATTATGAATTTAAGACAATAGAAAGAAAATGTCAGCCATTGCATAGACAAGGTCACTGCCACACTCAATTGAGCTGATAATTAGTTTTACTGTTGTGCTTTATGTGACAAAAAGTTCATGAAGTAAGAAAAAGGTGGAAGTAAGTCAAAGTCAAAATTCAGGTTGGCACGAAGAGAATTGAAGGATATGCACCGCATTATGCTCTTCTGTTTGAGAAATCATCATCGGAATTTACAAATTTTAAAATTCTAAATACGTATATTTAATTTTCTGTATATATACATTTTTAAGGATTGTCTTAAAAATAATTCATATAATAAAGATTAATGAAACAAGAGTCCAATCTGAAAACAATGAGAGAAACACATTTACAGCCTATAGAACTGACTGGAGATGAGATGACTGATTCATGGAGAATCGAGTTTGAAAAATTTGTAGTTTCTCGTGAATTCAAACATTTTGAGATTTGATTCTTAGTTTGAAAAAACAAAAAAACCTTGTCATGCACTATTTCCCGCACTGCTTAAGCATCAGAGAGCAGGCAAACGTAATTTTGCATTGCTGTGTGGGCCTTCCCATAATCCCCTGCAGCTATGACATCTTACGGATTATCATACCTTCCACAGTGGTGGTCAGTACCTGGGCCATCACAGATCAGTGGCTACAAGTGGAGCACGGTTTGTACAGCAAATTTCAACAGATTTGCTCATCTGTAGAATTAACACATAAGAATTCCTCTACATCATAGATATCAAACACTCTTTCAGTTTATCAGTTTTTAACTCCAGTGTTTTTGGGTGGTTAAACATTTTTCCTCCAGAAAAATTTACTATTTCATGGTGGGTGTTCAAATAAATGGCCACACTTGAATGGATAGGACCACCAATACTGCTATTTGCAACATCTCTCTGCACTTTCTGTTATGCATAGAGAGAGATTCCAACCTGGGTTTAACGCTATTCCAACCATGTGACTTAATTATCAGCCGTAATGCATGAATTTCAATAGAAAAGGTAGTTCTTTATAGGAACAAGGAACAAACTATTTTCCAAATACAATATTAATTATTTGGTCATTCTCTATTTTCTCTGTAATCAGCTCCTTGAAGCATTCTTTGTTTGAAGCTGATTTTCTAGTGTCACATCTTCCTTGACAAGTCTTGCAAAACTTCTTTCTACAGCACCATCTGCATTTCAGTCTGCCCAAAACTGTGTGCTGCAAACTTGAATTTGTGATTGAGAACTGGCGTTAACAAGTCAAAAACACCTACACTAAATCTGCATGTGAGGAGAGAGCGGGAAGAGAATGATGCTGGTGTAAGCTACATTAAGAACGCAGCATATTTCCATAAATTTTAGTGTCATAGTAAAGAGGTCTGGTTGTGCAAAGTTAGGAAATATAAATCTGTGATCAATGTGCCAGTATTGTATAATAAAAATAGCATCACATATCCTTGCATCACAAATTAAATAAAATAGCAGCCAGTGAATCCATTTTTGCCATAAATTCATAACTTTGCACTTCATAACTGAGCTGTTGATATATACGAAAAAATTTTTTGTGTTACTAGAAAGCATCCTTTAAAATTTGCCACTTTGTATAATCTTTCACAGTTTAACACAAAACGTTAATTGGAAACTGGAACAAGCTAAAAAAAAAAAAAGCTGCAAGTCTGGAAAAGCAAGAAAGCTGCAGTGAAATCTACAACAAATTGTTTATTTTCTATGGATTGACTAAAATGAAAAAAATAAATTAGTATGCTCACCGTCATGGCACTACTTTAACCCCTTAAGGACCGAGCCACGATGTAGTTTAATGACCAGGTCTCATTTTTTAAATCTGATCAGTGTCACTTTATGAGATAACAACTCTGGAGCGCTTTAATGGATCCCAGTGATTCTGAAAAGGTTTTTTTATGGCATATTGTACTTCATGATAGTGGAAAAACTTGTTCAATATGACTTGCGTTTATTTGTGAAAATATCACAAATTTGGCAAAAATTTCACAATTTTCAAACATTTAAATATTTTGCCCTTAACCAGCAAGTTATGTCACACAAATTAGTTAATATATAACATTTACCACATGTCTAGTTTACATCAGTACAATTTTTAAAACATAATTTTTTTTTTCTAGGATTTGGAAGTTAGAAGGGTTAAAAGTTGAAAAGCAATTTCTCATTTTTCCAACAAAATTTACAAAATCATTTTTTTAATGACCACATCACACTTGAAGTGACTTTGGGGGGCCTATATAACAGAAAATATCCCAAAATTACACCATTCTAAAAACTGCCCCTCTCAAAGTCGTCAAAACCACATTTAAGAAGTTTATTAACCCTTCAGGTGCTTCACAGGAATAAATGCAATGTGGAAGGAAAAAATGAACATTTTACTTTTTTTTGCAAAAATTTTACTTTAGCCCCAATTTTTTAATTTTAACAAGGGAAACAGGAGAAATTGAACCTCAAAATTTGTTGTGCAATTTCTCCTGAGTACATCGAAACCTCATACAGTACAGACCAAAAGTTTGGACACACCTTCTCATTTAAAGATTTTTCTGTATTTTCATCACTATGAAAATTGTACATTCACACTGAAGGCATCAAAACTATGAATTAACACATGTAGAATTATATACTTAACAAAAAAGTGTGAAACAACTGAAAATATGTCTTATATTCTAGGCTCTTCAAAGTAGCCACCTTTTGTTTTGATGACTGCTTTGCACACTCTTGGCATTCTCTTGATGAGCTTCAAAAGGTAGTCACTGGAAATGGTCTTCCAACAATCTTGAAGGAGTTCCAGAGATGCTTAGCACTTGTTGGCCCTTTTGACTTCACTCTACGGTCCAGCTCACCCCAAACCATCTCGATTGGGTTCAGGTCTGGTGACTGTGGAGGCCAGGTCATCTGGCGTAGCACCCCATCACTCTCCTTCTTGGTCAAATAGCCCTTACACAGCCTGAAGGTGTGTTTGGGGTCATTGTCCTGTTGAAAAATAAATGATGGTCCAACTAAACGCAAACCGGATGGAATAGCATGCCGCTGCAAGATGCTGTGGTAGCCGTGCTGGTTCAGTATGCCTTCAATTTTGAATAAATCACCCCCACACCATCACACCTCCTCCTCCATGCTTCCCGATGGGAACCAGGCATGTAGAGTCCATCCGTCCACCTTTTCTGCATCGCACAAAGACACGGTGGTTGGAACCAAAGATCTCAAATTTGGACTTATCAGACCAAAGCACAGATATCCACAAGTCTAATGTCCATTCCTTTTGTTCTTTAGCCCAAACAAGTCTCTTCTGCTTGTTGCCTATCCATAGCAGTGGTTTCCTTGCAGCTATTTTACCATGAAGGCTTGCTGCAGAAAGTCTCCTCTTAACAGTTGTTGAAGAGATGTGTCTGCTGCTAGAACTCTGTGTGGCATTGACCTGGTCTATAATCTCAGCTGCTGTTAACCTGCGATTTCTGAGGCTGGTGACTCGGATAAGCTTATCCTCAGAAGCAGAGGTGACTCTTGGTCTTCCTTTCCTGGGGCGGTCCTCATGTATGCCAGTTTCTTTGCAGCGGTTGATGGTTTTTGCAACTGCACTTGGGGAAACTTTCAAAGTTTTCCCAATTTTTCGGACTAACTAACCTTCATTTTTTAAAGTAATGATGGCCACTAGTTTTTATTTACTTAGCTGCTTTTTTCTTGCCATAATACAATTTCTAACAGTCTATTCAGTAGGACTATCAGCTGTGTATCTACCAGACTTCTACACAACACAACTGATGGTCCCAACCCCATTTATAAGGCAAGAAATTCAACTTATTAAACCTGACAGGGCACACCTGTGAAGTGAAAACCATTTCTGGTGACTACCTCTTGAAGCTCATCAAGAGAATGCCAAGAGTGTGCAAAGCAGTCATCAAAGCAAAAGGTGGCTACTTTGAAGAACCTAGAATATAAGACATATTTTCAGTTGTTTCACACTTTTTTGTTTAGTATATAATTCCACATGTGTTAATTCATAGTTTTATGCCTTCAGTGTGAATGTACAATTTTCAAAGTCATGAAAATACAGAAAAAACTTTAAATGAGAAGGTGTGTCCAAACTTTTGGTCTGTACTGTATGTGGGGGAAATCTACTGTTTGTGCGCTTGGCAGAACTCAGAAGGGACAAAGCACTGTTTGGCTTTTTGACATAAAAATGGCTGCAATTGAGAGCGAATACCATGTCGCATTTGGAGAGCCACTGATATGCCTAAACATTGTAAACCACCCACAAATGACCCCATTGTGGAAACTAAACTCCTCATGGAATGTATCTAGATGTGTGTTGAGCACCTTGAACCCCCAAAAATTTATAGCGTAGAGCCATGAAAATAAAAAAAATCAAATTTTTTCCCCAAAAATGTTTTTTTAGCCCCAATTTTTTTATTTTCACAAGGGTAACAGGAGAAAATGCACAGTTCTTCTAAGTGAGCTAGTACCCCATATGAGGTTGAAAAGTACTTTTGAGGCACAGTGCAAAGCTCAGAAGGGAAGAAGCGCCATATTGCAGTTCAGAGTTTGCTGGAATGGTTTGAGGGAACCTTGTCACATTGGCAGAGCCTCTGACATGCCAGAACAGGAGAATCACCGATAAGAGACCCCATTTTACAAACTACAACTCCCAATAAATTCATCTAGGGATGCAGTGATCATGTTGACACCACACGTGCCTTACAGAAATTTATACCATTGGGCGGTGAAGAAAGAATAATTAAATTTTTACCACTAAAATGTACTTTTAACCCCAAATTTTTAATTTTTATAATTGCTAATAGGAAAAAATGGACCACAGTTTGTTGTGCAGTTTCTCCTGATTGAGCCAATGTCCTATATGTAATCCAGAACTACTTTTCAGGCACAGTACAAAACTTAGAAGGAAAGGTGCATGATATAATTATATTATATTATAGTGCAGATTTACTGTTATGGTTTGTGGGCACAATGACCCACTGGGAGAGCCCCTGAGGTGCCAGAACAGCAGAACCCCGCATAAGTGACCCCATTTTACAAACTAGACCTCTCAAGGAATTCATGTAAGGATGCAGTGATCATGTTGATACTACATGTGTGTCACAGAATTTAATACTATTGGGCAATGAAAAATTAATTAAATTTTTACCACAAAAATTTTGTTTTAGCCCCTAATTTGAATTTTCACACGGGAAGATGGGTAAAAATGGCACTAAAATTTGTCACACAATTACTGATGAAAGTGGCAATAACCCATGTATGGCTGTACAGTACAGCTTACAGACGGCGAGACTCAGGAGGTATGCTATTTGCCTCCTGGTGCGCAGATTTTCCTACAAGAGTTTGCAGACTCCATATACAGAGCCCCTAAGTGCTAGAAGTACAGAATACCCCCCTCAAGTGACCCCATTTTGGAAATTATACCCCTGCCAAACACATGTATGCTAAATGTCCTTAACAATCACCCCTACCAAAGCCATGGAGGTTGGCACCATAGAGTCACGACAATGACGCCCCTGGTCATCATCGGCTCTCTCTAGTATTCCCTTACCTATCTAACAACAGGAAAAATACATATATACCTTAAACAATCATGAGACTAAATCAAACAGACAGATTAAACAATATAAAGGTCTGGAACCCAAGACCTAATTAGCAATTGTCATGACTCCAGGGTGCCAACCTCAGCTGCTTAGATAGGGGTCATAATTTAGGGAAAACCCCACCTCTTTATATTTTCTTCACATAGAATCATATTATGGTATATATAGAAATGACAACCATCCTTTTGATTTAATTCCCTGTTTGGGAACGGGACTTGTGTTTTAGACTCACTGATTTATGTATTGTGTGTTCATTAAGGGTATTTTTAATGCGCATCAAATAAATAGTGTTTTTATGGGGAATTTTAGTATGGTAATTAGTCTCTGATGTCCTCTTTATAGATCATTACTGTAAGATATTTATTTTTCTTATATAAAAATGTGTATATATTAGTGTAACATATATATTTTTTTATTATTATTTTGTCATTTTTTTTTTAATATTTTAACTTTTTTTTTAACTTCTTTACTCAGTTCCTCAATGTGACTTTCACTTTTTATACTTTGATCGCAGGTATAATGCATTGCAATGCACCAGCTTTGGTCTAAGAAGCTTTCCATAGCTCGGTGACCTGTGGGTCATCATGATGTTCCCAGGCCACTATGGGAGCAATCAGGACCCCACAATGGCGCCTATCTGAAGGGAGAGGGTAGCTCTCTCCATTTGCCGGCCTCCTAAATGTTGCAATCATTCTAAATAGCAGCATTTAGGGGGTTAAACAGCCAGGAGCGATGTTGACACTGTCCCTGGCTGCTAGTGCAAGAGCTCGGTCACTAGCAGCGCCGAGCTCCTGCTGTGATTGGGTGGGAGGTGATTGGCTAACCGATCACAGCACCCTCAGTGCAAGGACTGATTGCATTGTCCCCGCACCTCTTCACATGCCACTCAGCTGTCAGTGACAGCTGTTGGAAAGAACTGTCACTGTGTGTTTACACACAGTGTCATTTTGAAGTCATGGCAGACATACCTTGTCATGATGTGAGAACTGACACCCATTCATGATGTGCTATGTCCATCATTGAGCATTAAGGGATTAATAATAGTAAACCAGACACAAAATGAGAGACATCTGCGCTAAAAGCCTTCAAAGGAGGACAGGCTATCAGAGAAAAAAAAAAGCTGCAAACAGGTATGTTGCACACCCTGTCAAATGTGTGCAAACTTAAATAAGATACACTCAAGAAACCGTAAATAGGTACATGCCTTTGCTCTGGTATGTCCTTCCCAGGAACACGTAGGACCCACAACAAGTGTGCTAAATTGCAAAAAGACTTTATGTATAGATCAACAGCACAATAGTAAAAAAATAAACCAGTTGCATGTTACTTGTGAGAAAAAACACCAAATTGGTGTAAGAAATCACAAGAGAAAAAAAACAGTCCAAGCAAACATTAAGAAACAGGAGAATGTGGAGTATCAATGGTTCAGAATGAGTACATTCTGTTTATTAATCAAGAGCACATTAGGTATATATGTATATGAACACCAATAAAAACAATAAAAAACAAAAAAAGGCTGTATATGTGCACTGTACACTGAATAGCAAGCTTTGGGGTTAGTGACAAACCAGGCTACAAATAGGTGAATTATAAAAATTTAAGTATGGAGATCTGCCTATTTTGCCCACCGTTGCCATCATAGCATAGGTGCCAATTTCTGTCAAGTTACACATTAAAAAACTCAACAAACATAGTGAAAAACACTACACACTAACAAAGTAGGTAATTGCCCTATTCGCCGATATGCAGTCCAGCAAAGTTCTTAGTTGCATCCACTTGAAAGAAGAGCCGCACTCGGCGGGTGTGCGGAGGTCCTTGGCGAAATAAAGAAGCAAGTAGAGCTGCAATATAGCGAACAGGCAGTCCCAGCCCGAGGCTTGCCTGAATGCAAAAAAAGGTAATGCGGCCACAGGTACAGCAGCATGTGATGTCACACAGTCAATGGAAGCCGGTATAATACGCCAGTTCTAGTCCTTATGCATTTCGGAAAACTCGGTTTCCTTCGTCAGAGGAGAGACTGCATATTGACATAAATATTTTAGCAATTTTGCACACTTGTTGTGGATCCGACATGTTCCTGGGAAGGACATACCAATGCAAAGGTATATACCCATTTTTGGTTTCTTGAGTGTATCTTGGTTAATAATAGTAGGCTGATCCACAGGCAGTGTCTGTTTCCTGGCCTCCAGCTATGAAGTATTGTTACATGTTGCAGCTGCAACTGTGATTGGCTGAGACTTCATTGCATGAAGCCGGGTGTACAGAAACCAGTAGGGGACCTGGCTACTGTTATCACAGGAGTATATTGGGGTAAGTAGAGTGTTCATTTTTTTTATTTTACTCCTTTGGCTTTTTTTTTCATTTTAAACTCATATACAAAATAACTTAAAGGCCACGGCACCACTATCAGTATTTGGTCAGTATTCGGTCAGTATTTTTTCTCAGGAGTGGGAGACAAAATCAGGGATGGGTGATAAATGCAGAATTAGTGCACTTGTTCTATTATACCTTTTCTCTGATTGTTCCTCACCTGGTTTTGGCTCCCAACCCTGAGAAAAAATACTGACCGAATACCGACGAAATACTAATAGCGGAGCTGTGGCCAAAGGTTTTTTTCAAGTTCAAGCTTCAGGAGTGCACCTCACTACAGCCTCCTGGTTACCTACTTGCTGGAAGCCAAGTGCTCCTAATTTATTGACAGGTTGAATGATTGAATGCTGGTCCGAGTTATTCACTCTCTAATGCAAACAAAGGCAGCTTCAGTTATGTAGCATCTGAGGAGCACAGAGGCTGTGAATCCAATCAGCTTCAGAATAGTGCTTACTAGCTATATAGCAGAGCTTGCAAACACCATGCTCCTTTCCAAGAAAACCAGTAACTGCTGATAGACTACAAACAATCAGTAGATTTGGTTTTCAGTACCATCTCTATGCTGATGACACCCAATTATGCTTCGTCTCCTGACCTCACCCCTGAATCATTACAAGACAGTAGCGATTGTTTTTCTGCAGTCTTGAACATTATGCTCTCCTTCTATCTGGAACTGAACCTGTCAAAAACTGAATTTCTTGTGTTTTCTCCCTCCACTAACCTACCTATGCCCAATATTGCCATGTCCGTGTGTGACTCCACCACTACTCCCCAGCAACAAGCCCGCTGTCTCCGGGTCATACTTGATTCAGATCTTTCCTTCTCTCGCCAGATCCAATCACTCACCCACTCATCTACACCTCAAAAACATTTCTAGAATTTGACCTTTTCTTAGTTTTGACTCTGCAAAAACTCTTACTGTCGCTCTGATTCATTCTCGTCTGTACTACTGCAATTCTCTACTAATCAGTCTCCCTCTTACTAAACTCTCCCCTCTTCAATCTGTCCTGAATGTGGCAGCCAGGATCATATTCTTCGCCAACCGCTACACCGATGCCTCCACCCTCTGCCAGTCGTTGCACTGGTTACCCATCCGCTACAGAATTCAATATAAACTCATCACCCTCACCCACAAAGCGCTCCATCCTTCAGCACCCCTCTACATCTCCTCCCTTGTCTCAGTCTACCACCCTACCTGTGCCCTCCATTCTGCTAATGACCTAAGATTAATATCCTCAATAATCCGAACCTCTCACTCCCGTCTCCAAAACTTCTGACGTGCTGCCCCAATTCATTGAAACGCACTACCCAGGACTCTTCGTTTAGCCCCCAATACCCACAGTTTTAAGGGTGCCCTACAAAAAGCATTTCTTTAGCGTGGCCTATCGCCCTACCTCACTTATCTAACTATCCCTTTTTTTTCCCCCATACAATACCTCCTTCCAAATCAGAATCCTCATATCATCTGTTCACACACTCTCATGTACTTAACCGCTTTGCGACGGCCCACTGTAGATAAACGTCGGCGCTTGCTGGGCTCTGTGCAGCGCCGACGTTTAAAAACGGTGGGCGGTCTCGCAGCGCTCAGGACCCCCAGGGTCCTGCAAGCGCTGCGTTTGCGGTGCAGAGCGATAGCTCTGACAGGGGACATCATCGGGACCTGATCCAATCAGGTCCCAATGATGTTAACCCTTCGCTATGTTCTATATGCCGCGATCTATAGTGATCGCGGCATATAGAAGATAGACAGAGGAGAGGGGGTCATCTTACTTACCTCTCCGAAGACCCCTGATACCTTCCAGGACCTGACGTTGCTATGGCAGCTGGAGGTCACATGACCGCCTCCAGCTCTGCCATATATGGTGTCCTGCCTGGCTCAGCCTGCAGCTGAAGCCTGGCAGGAGACTCTGACTGTGAAACAGTCAGCGAAGATCTCATGTAATGTAATACATGTCTATTACATTACATGAGATCAGTGATCAGAAAAATAAAAATTAATGTCCCATACAGGGACTAAGTAAAAATGTAAAAAAAAAAGTAAAAAAAAAAGTTTTTAAACTGTTAAAAAAAAATCACAAAATAAATAAAAATAAATAAATAAAATATTAAACCAATAAATCCGTATATTTATGCAAAAACAAAAAAAGTACACATATTTGGTATCACCGCCTCCGAAACAACCCGATCTATAAAACTGTCAAACTAATTAACTCCTTCTGTGCACACCGTAATAAAAATAAACAAAAAAATGGAGCAAAAAAATATGCTTTTTCATCATATCGCCAAACAAAAAGTGGAAAAAAATGCGATCAAAAAGCAAAATGGAAATAAAAATGGTACCGCTGAAAACGTCATCTTTTTCTGCAAAAAAAAGTTGCCATACAGCGCCATCAGCCAAAAAATAAAAAAGTTATAGCGCTCAGAATAAAGCAATGCAAAAAAAATATTTTTTCTATAAAATTGTTTTATTGTGTAAAAGCGCCAAAACATAAAAAAATATACAGTAAGTGTAGTATCGCTGTAAACGTACTGACCCGAAGAATAACACTGCCTGATCACTTTTACCACACGCAGAACGACATAAAAAAAACCCTCAAAAAACAATTCCTGAATTGTTGGTTTTTGTTAATTTTACCTCCCAAAAAACGGAATAGAAAGTGATCAAAAAATGTCACGTACACAAAAATGGTACCAATAAAAATATCAACTCGTCCTGCAAAAAACAAGCCATCACATGACTCTGTCGGCCGAAATATGGAAAAATTATAGCTCTCAAAATATGGCAATGCAAAAACTAGATTCTGCAAAAAAAAGCGTCTCTTAGTGTGTGACAGCTGTCAGTCATAAAAACCCGATATAAATCTGGTATCTAAGTAATCGCACCGACCCGAAGAATAAAGTAATCTCATCACTTATACTGCACGAGGAACGGCATAAAAAATAAATAAAACCAATTCTTCACCTGCTACTGATTTGTTTATTAGGTCTCCCAAAGATCGCAGTAAGGCTCTGCTCACATTTATCCAGCGCTCTGTGCTAAGCGCTTACACCAGAGTTTCCGTGTAAATCTCTGAAATATGTGATTCAGCCGGAACCCATGTCGGAAGATTCCCTGTAATGAGGCAGATATAGGCCACTGTGGATGCCGTCTGGCCTGTGATCCCACGGTGTCATTTGTTTTAGGCGTGCATAAAAGTGCGGTTGGCCACAGTTTTGTGCACTTCTGAAAAAAAGGACACCGCTAAACAGAGGCCAGACGGAGTCCAGAGTAACTCTGCTGCCTCATTACAGTGAATGGATCCCGCAGGGGTTTCATCTGAATTACATCACTTGGAAATTTAGATGGAAACCCCGATGTAAGTGCTCAGCCTAGAGCGCCTGATAAATGTTACGTAAAATGATCTCAATAAAAGCTTCAACTCAGTCCTCAAAAAAGCTAGTCCCCACTCAGGTCCGTGATCTGTTAAAAATATAAGGGACTTCCAAGTTACTGGTAGCAGAAAGGCTCTGGAAAAGCGAAATGGCCCTTGCCCCCCAAAAGAAATTCAGAAAATTTTGTGCTCCCAAATCCAAATGCCTATTCTACAATAATTTGTTCTCCAATAGTCAAATAGCGCTCCGTCCCCCCCCAGATCTCGCCGTATGGCTGAGCGGTACGATACAGCCACATATGGGGTATTGACACTTTTAGAAGAAATTGTGTGACACATTTCGGCACCATTTTTACCCATTGCCCTATGTGAAAATGTAAAATCTGAGGGTAAAACATTTTTTTGTGGTAAAAATATAATTATGATTTTTTCACTGCCCAATGGTATAAATGTAAAAATAAAAAAATACTCACTACTTCCCTAGATGAATTCCTTGAGAGGTATAGTTTACAAAATGGGGTCACTTGTGGGGGTTTCTGCTGTTTCGGCATGTCAGCGACTCTTCAAATGTGACATGGTGTCTGCAACCTATCCCAGCCAACATAGCCTCCTTTCTCTTCCGAACCCTGCCGTACACCAAAGCAGTGGTTTTCCCCCACATATGGGGTATCGGCGTGTTCAGGAGAAATTGCACAACAAATTTCATGGTGCAATTTATCCTATTACCCTTATGATAATGCAAAAGTAAGGGATGAAAAACGTTTTTGTGGGAAAAATGTGAAAATTTTATTTTTACAGCTCAATATTATAAACTTCTGTGAAGCACCTTGGGGTTCAAGGTGCTCACCACACATCTACATAAGTTCCCTAAGGGGTCTAGTTTCCAAAATGGTGTCACTTGTGGGGGGTTTCCACTGTTTAGGAACATCAGGGGCTCTCCAAACGCAACATGGCGTCTGCTAATTATTCAGACATATTTTACATTCAAAAAGTCTAATGGCGCTCCTTGCCTTCCAAACCCTGCAGTGCGCCCAAATAGTGGTTTTCCCTCACATATGGGGTATCAGCGCGCTCAAGAGAAATTGCACAAAAAAATTTTGGGGTCCATTTTTTCCTGTTACCCCTGTGAAAATAAAAAAAATTGGGTCTAAATTAACATTTTTGTGAAAAAAGTTAAATGTTAATTTTTTTCTTTCACATTTCAAAAATTCCTGTGAAGCAACTGAAGGGTTAATAAAATTCTTGAATGTGGTTTTGAGCACCTTGAGGGGTGCACTTTTTATAATGGTGTCACTTTTTGGCATTTTCTGTCATAAAGACCCCTCAAAGTCACTTCAAATATGATGTGGTCCCTGAAAAAATGTTTTTGTAAATTTTGTTGGAAAAATGAGAAATCGCTGGTCAACTTTTAACCCTTATAGCTCCCTAACAAAAAAAAATTTTGGTTCCAAAATTGTGCTGATGTAAATTAGACATGTGGAAAATGTTATTTATTAACTATTTTGTGTGACATATCTCTCTGATTTAAGGGCAGGAAAATTCAAAGTTTGAAAATTGCAAAATTTTCAAAATTTTCACCAAATTTCCAATTTTTTCACAAATAAACGCAAGTGATATCGAAGAAATTTTACCACTATCATGAAGTACAATATGTCACGAAAAAACAGTCTCAGAATCAGGGGGATCCGTTGAAGCGTTCCAGAGTAATTACTTCATAAAGTGACAGTGGTCAGAATTGAAAAAATTGGCCCTGTCACGAAGGCAAAAACAGGCTCTGGTGCGAAGTGGTTAATAGACTTCTGTGTCTGTACTTGTTCACATACTGGTTGGTGACTGGTTCATTTAGCATTATGTGACTACCCTATTTATTACATTGATGGTTGACCGTACAATACAAGCAATTGTTACCATCCACCTTTCGTGTCTCCCCTATTTCCTCATAGATTGTAAGCTTGGGAGCAGGGTCCTCACCTCTCCTGGTATCTGTTGATTTATGTGATTATTGTTATTCTGTAATGTCTTTTATTGTCTGTACAAGTCCTCTCTAAAATGTAACGTGCTGTGGAATATGTTGGTGCTATAGAAATAAAAATTATTATTATTATTATAAAGATCATTTGAATGCCAGGAAATTAGCCCCAAACTATACAATTAAAAATCCTCCGTTCTTGAGAATGTAGAGGATTTTTTTAAATAAAAGGCAAAATGCAAAATTGCTTGCTTTTACAAGCATTTTACAATTGTACCCATTTAAGACAATGTCAAAAACCCTTAATGTATTCAGAATGAGAATCTATAACAATACCAAGCACATGAAATGCAGATATTTCATAATCAATATTTACTGTTATAATAATAAAGATGAGAATTATTATTCACTAATTATTTTAGGCATGTATGACAATGAGAACATATATCAGGCTGGTGATTTCTGAAATTCACAGTTAAAATACTTAAAATACTTAAAGCAAATTTCATTGGGTTGTCCTATGTGTTAGGATATGTTCTAAGAATTTTGTAATCATGCAATGGAACTTGGTGATAAAAACAAAATATATGGGCCCCCGAATCATCAAACAAAATTTTGGTATAAAGCTGAAATGGCACAAAAATTTTAACAACTTTTGGCATTTTTATACCATTCCTAGCCAACACTGCTTACATTTTGAAAAGTGGGCATTTTCTGCCACAAATTGAGCATTGTGCCATGCACTGACAGTCTTTTTCATTCCTGCTGATCATTATCATGCCGGTTGTCCTAGGGAAGAAAACAGTGTCTGGCAGAAACAAAAACTGACAGTCTTCTTCATCCACATCTTGCTGTGCATACATTGCCCAAAGGAATGATGGATCTTGCACTCAATGTCAGGTGGGAGAGGCAGGTCACGGAAAGAAGAGTGACCTGTCAATCACTGACAGGAGACTGGACTGAGAAAGGGGAAGATAGGCAGCAGAACTCTTAGTATACAGTCCATGTTCAGTGAATATAGAATTTTCCTGCACTAAAATAGGAGATGATAGTTGGTGCTGAAAAAAAAAACTGTCTATCCAAGAGATTTTGCAGTAGAATGCCTGTGCCTCCCTCTAGCTCCTTCCTCCTCCTCCTCCCCTAGAATTTTATGAGCAGTAACTGCCATCCCCATCTCAGTAATGGGATAATCTGTCTTCAATGAATACAGATTTTATCACTGAACAGAGTTTGTGAATAATCAGACCTTGAGGCGAAAGCAGCAGATTTGTCTCATAAGAAAAGTTACATATTTCTTATTTTAATGTGTATTATTGATTTCTGAAATAAAAATTAAAACAGTTACTCTTTAAATGATTGTGTTAAGTATTGAGTTAACATTAGTAAAGTAAAATATCGCTTTACTGTCATTACAATTGGCTGATAATGTTTATGTAAAAGGAACTGATACCAGACATGTTGGCTACTTCATTATTAATAATGATTCAGAATTTACCATCCTTGACTCTTTATTGACCTGATCAAATGTTGGAGATAAAATACATAAAAACTGATAGCAATGGCAAGTCGATTACCAACATTCTCGCAAAGATAAATATAGTATGTGGAAATAATACATTTACTATCCCATTTGAAATGCTACAGTAACACAGAGGATGACATAACATACTGTATGTAACCAGATGTGTAAAAAGCAGCTTCTAATTGTCAATTAGACTACAAGTAACGAACTGACGTTATAAATGTCATAGATATAGTCCATAATTACTGGTGGATTGAAACAGAATTGTTTATTTTATATATATATATATATATATATATATATATATATATATATATATATATATATATACAGTACAGACCAAAAGTTTGGACACACCTTCTCATTTAAAGATTTTTCTGTATTTTCATGACTATGAAAATTGTACATTCACACTGAAGGCATCAAAACTATGAATTAACACATGTGGAATTATATACTTAACAAAAAAGTGTTAAACAACTGAAAATATGTCTTATATTCTAGGCTCTTCAAAGTAGCCACCTCTTGCTTTGATGACTGCTTTGCACACTCTTGGCATTCTCTTGATGAGCTTCAAGAGGTAGTCACCGGAAATGGTCTTCCAACAATCTTGAAGGAGTTCCCAGAGATGCTTAGCACTTGTTGGCCCTTTTACCTTCACTCTGCGGTTCAGCTCAGCCCAAACCATCTCGATTGGGTTCAGGTCTGGTGACTGTGGAGGCCAGGTCATCTGGCGTAGCACCCCATCACTCTCCTTCTTGGTCAAATAGCCCTTACACAGCCTGGAGGTGTGTTTGGGGTCATTGTCCTGATGAAAAATAGATGATGGTCCAACTAAACGCAAACAGGATGGAATAGAATGCCACTGCAAGATGCTGTGGTAGCCATGCTGGTTCAATATGCCTTCAATTTTAAATAAATCACCAACAGTGTCATCAGCTAAGCACCCCCACACCATCACACCTCCTCCTCCATGCTTCATGGTGGGAACCAGGCATGTAGAGTCCATCTGTTCACCTTTTCTGCGTCGCACAAAGACACGGTGGTTGGAACCAAAGATCTCAAATTTGGACTCATCAGACCAAAGCACAGATTTCCACTGGTCTAATGTTCATTCCTTGTGTTCTTTAGCCCAAACAAGTCTCTTCTGCTTGTTGCCTGTCCTTAGCAGTGGTTTCCTAGCAGCTATTTTACCATGAAGGCCAGCTGCACAAAGTCTCCTCTTAACAGTTGTTGTAGAGATGTGTCTGCTGCTAGAACTCTGTGTGGCATTGACCTGGTCTCTAATCTGAGCTGCTGTTAACCTGCGATTTCTGAGGCTGGTGACTCAGATAAACTTATAGTCAGAAGCAGAGGTGACTCTTGATCTTCCTTTCCTGGGGCGGTCTTCATGTGAGCCAGTTTCTTTGTAGCGCGTGATGGTTTTTGCAACTGCACTTGGGGACACTTTCAAAGTTTTCCCAATTTTTCGGACTGACTTACCTTCATTTCTTAAAGCAATGATGGCCACTCGTTTTTCTTTACTTAGCTGCTTTTTTCTTGCCATAATACAAATTCTAACAGTCTATTCAGTAGGACTATCAGCTGTGTATCCACCAGACTTCTGCACAACACAACTGATGGTCCCAAACCCATTTATAAGGCAAGAAATCCCACTTATTAAACCTGACAGGTCACACCTGTGAAGTGAAAACCATTTCCGGTGACTACCTCTTGAAGCTCATCAAGAGAATGCCAAGAGTGTGCAAAGCAGTCATCAAAGCAAAAGGTGGCTACTTTGAAGAACCTAGAATATAAGACATATTTTTAGTTGTTTAACACTTTTTTGTTAAGTATATAATTCCACATGTGTTAATGCACAGTTTTGATGCCTTCAGTGTGAATTTACAATTTTCATAGTCATGAAAATACAGAAAAATCTTTAAATGAGAAGGTGTGTCCAAACTTTTGGTCTGTACTGTATATATATATATATATATATATATATATATACAGTGCCGGCAAAAAAAAATCTTTACAAGTTCAATGAAACCACAAAATCTTAATATTCAAGTGGATTCAAGTGTTTTATTGTGAATATTTTATTACAATTAGTATTTTGTCATGTCACCCTTACATTTTATCACCATCTGCAGTCGTTTAGGCATGGATTCAGCAAGGCTGGCTAAGTATGTGGAGTCCATGTTTACCGACAGTGTCTTCAGCACCTCCTTTAGATTGTTGATGTTGCTGGGTCGTGTCTCTTGAACCTTGTTTTTCATTAAATTCCAGGCATTTTCTATGGGGTTAAGGTCAGGGGAATTACCTGGCCACTCTAAAATGTTAATGTTATGGTCACTGAGAAACTTTATCACGGCCTTGGCTTTATGGACAGGGGCTCCATCATGCATAAAGTAATCACACTGATGTATGACCCAAAAAGTAAGCATGTGTTCTTCCAAAACAGTAATATAATTGCTTGCTTCATAGTTACAATCTTGGGAAGGAAGTACAAACCTGCCCTGCCAATGCTTCCACTGAATGCACCCCACATCATCACACTGTCAGGGTGTTTAACAGTCTTAACTGTATATTTTGGGTCATACCATGACACGGTACTCGGACGACGCACAACCTTTGAGCCTCCCCTGACCAGCCTGAAAGTGCTCTCATCACTAAACATCACTTTCTTCCACTCTTCAGATGTCCAATCTTGATATTTCTCACAAAAGGCAAGCCGTTTCTTCTTCATTGCTGCTGTGAGCAGGGGCTTCTTTGCGGCACAGCAACTTGGTAGACCCAGGTCCTTCTGCAGACGGTGACGAATTGTCCTAGTTGTGATGTTCTGGAGGAGCATAGGGTACTTTTTTTTTATTTCAACGGCAGTTATAGAAGGATGTGACATCACTTCACGCTCCAGAAGCTTATCAGTCCTTGGTGAACTCTTCTTAGGTGCCCCAGAGCCTGACATCCTCTGCGGTACCATCCCAGGAGGCAATGATGCCGTCGACCGCTTCAGTTGATAAATTGCTTCTCTTGACACTCCCAGATCTCTAACTACAGCAATCACTGAATCCCCCTTCTCGAGCAGAGTCAAGGCACGGGATTTCTCTTCCATTTTAAGCTTCTTTCAACCCATTGTGGGAGATAATAAAAAACTGAGGAAGATAATAAAAGACTGCCTAATAGCAAAACTGGCTGAGCTGCACATAACAACCAATCAGAGTGCAGCTTTCGCTTGACCAGAGAAGTGAAAACTGAGCGTTGATTGGTTGATATTTGCAACAAAGCCAGCTTTAATATTAGACAGTTTTTTATTATCTTCCCCATTGTGTACACTTTTAAAAAGTGAAATTATGATGTGGATTTTATATGTAAAGTTTTTTTTTGCTGCGCAAGTGTAAAGATTTTTTTTGCCGGCACTGTATATATATATATATATATATATATATATATATATATACATACATACATACACACCCACACATATATATGTATACACACCGCGTGCAGAATTATTAGGCAAATGCGTATTTTGATCATTTTGATACTTTTTATACATGTTGTCCAACTCCAAGCTGCATAGGCTTGAGAGACAACTACCAATTAAGTAAATCTGGTAATGTGCATCTCTGTAATGAGGAGGGGTGTTATATAGGGTGTTGATGTCATTAGACAAGGTGTGCTTAATTATTAGGCAACTTCCTTTCCTTTGGCAAAATGGGTCAGAAGAGAGATTTGACGGGCTCTGAAAAGTCCAAAATTGTGAGATGTCTTGCAGAGGGAAGCAGCAGTCTTGAAATTTCCAAACTTTTGAAGCGTGATCACCGAACAATCAAGCATTTCATTGCAAATAGCCAACAGGGTCGCAAGAAGCGTGTTGGCCAAAAAAATGCGCAAAATAACTGCCCATGAATTGAGGAAAATAAAGCATGAAGCTGCCAAGATGCCATTCGCCACCAGTTTTGCCATTTTTCAGAGCTGCAACGTTACTGGAGTATCAAAAATCACAAGGTGTGCGATACTCAGGGACATGGCCAAGGTAAGGAAGGCTGAAAAACGACCACCTTTGAACAAGAAGCATAAGATGAAACGTCAAGAATGGGTCACAAAATATCTTAAGACTGATTTTTCAAAGGTTTTATGGACTGATGAAATGAGAGTGACTCCTGATGGGCCAGATGGATGGGCCAGTGGCTGGATCAGTAAAGGGCAGAGAGCTCCACTCCGACTCAGACGCCAGCAAGGTGGAGGTGGGGTACTAGTATGGGCTGGTATCATCAAAGATGAACTTGTGGGACCTTTTCGGGTTGAGGATGGAGTGAAGTTCAACTCGCAGACCTACTGCCAGTTTCTGGAAGACAACTTCTTCAAGCAGTGGTACAGGAAGAAGTCGGTATCGTTCAAGAAAAACATGATTTTCATGCAGGAGAATGCTCCATCACATGCATCCAACTACTCCACAGCGTGGCTGGCCAGTAAAGGTCTAATAGAAGAAAAAATAATGACATGGCCCCCTTGTTCACCTGATCTGAGCCCCATAGAGAACCTGTGGTCCATCATAAAATGTGAGATCTACAGGGAGCGGAAACAGTACACCTCTCGGAACAGTGTCTGGGAGGCTGTGGTGACTGCTGCACGCAATGGTGATCAAGCAACTGACAGCATCTATGGATGGAAGGCTGTTGAGTGTCATCATAAAGAAAGGTGGCTATATTGATCACTAATTTTTTTGGTTTTTGTTTTTGCATGTCAAAAATGTTTATTTCTAAATTTTGTGCACTGATATTGGTTTACCTAGTAAAAATAAACAAGTGAGATGGGATTATATTTGGTTTTTATTAAGTTGCCTAATAATTCTGCACAGTAATAGTTGCCTGCACAAACAGATATCCTCCAAAGATAGCCAAATCTAAAAAAAGCCCACTCCAACTTCCAAAAATATTAAGCTTGGATATTTATGAGTCTTTTCGGTTGATTGAGAACATAGTTGTTGATCAATAATAAAAATAATCCTCTAAAATACAACTTGCCTAATAATTCTGCACACAGTGTATATATATTTAAAACAATAAATAAAACATTTAAAAAAAGTAAAAAATATAAAAGACATTGCAAGGAGGGAAAGAAGGTGGAAGAAAAAAAGAATATCTTCTCCTGTTGATGTTTTTCCCTTATTTTTTCTACTTTTTTCCATTTTCCTCTTTTTCTTCCTCCCCTGCCCCCATGGTTCCAAATAGAGAGCTCGAGGACATATAGGCAGTGTCATTACTAAGATCTAAAAGGAAAATATTAAAATCTGAAAGGAAAAAAGGATAAAATACATAGAGATATTACAAATACAGAACAAATCTTATTTTTTCATTTAGCACATCAGGGGATATTGTTCCCACTGCAATGATCACTATCAATACCACTGATCTTGAAAAATCAGGGGTCTAAGAGATGAAATATCTTAAAATGTTTAGGTATGGTCTTTAGCAAAGAAATGTCCTCCACCTCTCTTCCGCAACAATGTCCCTAACATATTCCCTTGTTCAAATACCTAGCTCTTGTGATGTGAGACCCACGAATATCTTGGAGCACAGACATGTGACTTAATACACAACATATGAAGTACTGCATGAAATATACAGTGGTGGCCAAAAGTATTGGCACCCCTGCAATTCTGTCAGATAATACTCAGTTTCTTCCTGAAAATGATTGCAATCATAAATTCTTTGGTATTATTATCTTCATTTAATTTGTCTTCAATGAAAAAAACACAAAAAGAATTGTCCTAAAGCCAAATTGGATACAATTCCACACCAAACCTAAAAAAGGGGGTGGACAAAAGTATTGGCACTGTTTGAAAAATCATGTGATGCTTCTATAATTCGTGTAATTAACAGCACCTGTAACTTACCTGTGGCACCTAACAGGTGTTGGCAATAACTAAATCACACTTGCAGCCAGTTAACATGGATTAAAGTTGACTCAACCTCTGTCCTGTGTCATTGTGTGTACCCCATTGAGCATGGAGAAAAGAAAGAAGACCAAAGAACTGTCTGAGGACTTGAGAAACCAAATTGTGAGGAAGCATGAGCAATCTCAAGGCTACAAGTCCATCTCCAAAGACCTGAATGTTCCTATGTCTTCCGTGCACAGTGTCATCAAGAAGTTTAAAGCCCATGGCACTGTGGCTAACCTCCCTAGATGTGGACGGAAAAGAAAAATTGACGAGAGATTTCAACGCACGATTGTGCGGATGGTGGATAAAGAACCTCGACTAACATCCAAACAAGTTCAAGCTGCCCTGCAGTCCAAGGGTACAACAGTGTCAACCCGTACTATCCATCGGCGTCTGAATGAAAAGGGACTGTATGGTAGGATACCCAGGAAGACCCCACTTCTTACGCCGAGACATAAAAAAAACAGGCAGGAGTTTGCTAAAACTTACCTGAGAAAGCCTAAAACGTTTTGGAAGAATGTTCTCTGGTCAGATGAGACAAAAGTAGAGCTTTTTGGGAAAAAGCATCAACATAGAGTGTACAGGAAAAAAAAGGCATTCAAAGAAAAGAACACGGTCCCTACAGTCAAGCATGGCGGAGGTTCCCTGATGTTTTGGGGTTGCTTTGCTGCCTCTGGCACTGGACTGCTTGACCGTGTGCATGGCATTATGAAGTCTGAAGACTACCAACAAATTTTGCAGCATAATGTAGGGCCCAGTGTGAGAAAGTTGGGTGTCCCTCAGAGGTCATGGGTCTTCCAGCAGGACAATGACCCAAAACACACTTCCAAAAGCACTATAAAATGGTTTGAGAGAAAGCACTGGAGACTTCTAAGGTGGCCAGCAATGAGTTCAGACCAGAATCCCATAGAACACCTGTGGAGAGATCTCAAAATGGCAGTTTGGAGAAGGCACCCTTCAAATATCAGGGACCTGGAGCAGTTTGCCAAAGAAGAATGGTCTACAATTCCAGCAGAGCATTGTAAGAAACTCATTGATGGTTACCGGAAGCGGTTGTTCGCAGTTTTTTTGGCTGAAGGTTGTGCAACCAAGTATTAGGCTGAGGGTGCCAATACTTTTATCTGGCCCATTTTTGGAGTTTTGTGTGAAATGATCAATGATTTGATTTTTGCTTCATTCTCTTTTGTGTTTTTTCATTGAAGAATTAAATGAAGATAATAATACCAAATAATTTGTGATTGCAATCATTTTCAGGAAGAAACTGAGTATTATCTGACAGAATTGCAGAGGTGCCAATACTTTTGGCCACCACTGTAGTTGGTGATAGCAAATTCCCTGATCCCATCAGCCGATGGGTTATGGGCCATCAGCTGATGAAAAGGAGGTTGCTCTCACTATGTTGTTACAAGCCAGGGAATTCCCACACAGATAGCATCCCCATTTTTGTCTCCTACATCCCCAAAAATGTTTGGATTTAGCCACATTGTGGCTTCTATTCAAATGATTCTTGCTCCTTCTTGCCATCATATCCACTCACAATTTAAAGCGGAAATGGACATTGTTTTGTAATCATCTATCTTGTTTGTTTTTTTTAAAGAACTAAGAAGTTTATCACATGGTATTGCTATGTCTCTACCATACCCATTTTAACGGCTATACCCTCTATCCAAGAATCTATGCTTAATCTCTGACCTGTTCTTCAAATCTCTCATTAATCAAGCAAGTATGTCTCACCCTCAAATATTGAATTGCTTTAATCGCAGATGCATATATGCTGAAGAGGAATGCAATAGGGAATTCACAGAAATCTCCTTATGGTAGATGTCAGTTTGAATTTGACCATCATCCTCAACCAAAATTTCAGTAGTAATGCCACCTGTTTTTTATGACATTTAAGGGTGTGCTTAATGTTAAAAGGGTTGTTATTCAGCCTACGCATAAAAGAGCCAAGTTCTATCTCAAAGCCTTGCCAGACCACAAGCAAATCATCGATATAATGGAACCAGCACTGCACATGGTCAGCGGCACATACCCCTACACAACGGAAAGATTTCCCATTTTGAGGAGTAAGTAAAAAGTCGGGATCTTGGGGAACTTGACAGTCAAACCATCTAACATCTTCTTGGGAATAATATGCAACTCAAAGACCCAAAGCAATATCTGCTGATGTTGTTGCGAGAAGAATTAAAGGGATTATTGGGAAGGGCCAAGTAGTTCTCTTTATTCTTGAATTGTTTAAAGGCTTCTTTCTCATATATATCCATTGCCCAAACAAAATTACCTCTCTTGTCAGCCATTTGAAAAACAACATCATTTCATGATTTGAGCTCCTTGAGGGCTTTCCTCTGTGCAGGCATAAAATTATCCCCCCTTACTCCATGTAAGATCTTTTTAAAATCATTCATCACTAATTTAGTAAAGATGTCAATCTGTGGGCACACTGACAATGGAGGGAAAAAATATTTATATTTTTTCTTTATTTCACTGTGACTTTTTATGTTTCATTATATTGTCGTATTGTATTTAATTATCATTATTATCCATATTTCACTAATGATACTGTATTATGACATTACTTTCATTGTTTCACCATTTACTACTAAAGCTGATCATAATTGCACCTTGCACTTAGCACTTTTTCTCACTAGATGTCACTCTAATTGTATCGCAATGATACTATGCAAAATGATACTATGCAAAATAGCATGCGCACTAAACCCTGCATCGTTGCATAATGTAAAGGACTCTTAACACTGCCAGCACGCATCACTGACGTCATGAAGTTGCACTGGAAGTGAGTGCCAGAACAAAGTGCACCTGTGGTGTGTGAATGGCATCGCATGTGCCACCTGATTGACCCATATGTGAGCAATATTGGACATACAAGGGACACAGAAGAGGTTAGCAGACACACTCCCCTTGAGAAAGCACTTGTGTGAAATGCGCTTTGAGGCACTCGTGGTGATCCTTATACTACATTATGGGTAAACAGTAACATTTTATTATCCATACAAGTATAGTTTTGGTTTTTCCTACTTGGGTCAATATTAGATTATTTATATGAATGGCAGCCATCTTTAGTATGTTATAGAAGTGCATATTAATCCTGTTTACTAGGATTTACCATTCCTCTTTACTTGATTCTTTTTCTTTGAACCTTGTGTTTGTAAAGTATATTTATAAATGCTTTCAATTTTGCTCAATAAAATGTACTTTATATTTTATGTGTAAGTGGTATATTGAATATCTTGGTTTTCATATATTGGTACTTACTACTTTGCTGGCATGCCCAGTGTTGCAATCTGAAAAAAAAATAAAAATTTTGATGCAATTTTCAAAAATATATGGTAGTTTAATAAAAAAAAGAATACAAATGGTTGCAATGTGTGAACAGCATCTTAATACACTGATCATTATTCACAATTCAAACTATGCTATAATCAGAAAAGACCAAATAGATACTTGAACCAACATTTTCTCTAATATCCCCACTTTCAAAACATTTAAAAAAAAAAAAAAAGAGAGACGTGGTAAATCATCTGCTGCCATTCCCAGTCCTGCGATGTAGACTCACATGGAGCAAAAGGCAGAAATTAAATGAAGCTGCTTTCCTTTATTGCAGATGACCTTGAGGAAGCATGGGCCCACTTCTCCCAGCTGAAGTCTTCTTTCTTGTATACACAGCATTGCCCTGGAATCAAGGTGATTCTGATGAAGCTGAGCAGTAGTTTGGAACCACTGCTCCACCAGAATTCTTTCATCCCTATCTTAAACCCATATTAGATTATTATTATAATAACTGGAGCAGTATGAACTTAACAGTGATACAGTTCAAGGATAGTTATACTTTAATGGGTAATGGAGACACTTCTCAGGAGCTCACTTACAACTATATGTTCAATATTTTGCATGAAATAAATGTTAAAGATTTACAGATGAGCAAAAATGTTTAAATTAATATTCACTAGCCCCATCCAATTTTTTTTTAATTAATTTGTTGCAAATTAGTTTGCAGTGAATCCCAAATACTACAATTGTTATGAAAATACTTTTATAACACTCTGAGGTCTCCTATGACTTTATTTAAACCATTTCAAACTCTTTACTTCCAAGCAAAAAAAGGCTCATTCAGATGTCCATTTTTTCATATGAGTGCCATGGTATTTGTTTTTTATAGATAACACTCAAACCTATGATAGTCTATTTTTTCCTCAGACATAGCCATTCGCTATGGCAATTAGAGGCCTAACAATGGTATTTGCCATATTTCCTAATGTATCAGATACCGCAAGAATATGTATTTTTAACCCGTTAGTGGAGGAGCTAATTTTGACCTTAATGACCAGGCATATTATAAGGTAATAACTCTGGAACGCTTCAACGTAACATGGTAATTATGAGATTGTTTTTCCGTGAAATATTGTACTTCATGATAGTGGTAAAATTTGTTCAATATGACTTGCGTTTATTTGAGAAAATATTGCAATTTGGGCAAAAATTTTGAACAAAAAAATAAAAACTCAAATTTCAAAATTTCAATCTTTATATTTTTAAACCAGTTAGACAGGTTAAAAGTTTTGCAGCAATTTCTCATTTTTTCAAGGGGTAACATTTCTCCTTGTGGAGAGTGACATAACGGCTCTGGCATGCTAAGATAAGGAGGCTTATTCATTGTGCAATGCTCCTCTGGGAAATTTAATATGCAAATTGCCTCTTCAGAGAGGAAGAGGTCTTGAACTCTATAGCGCCACCTATTAGAAGCAGCAATCCTACAAGTCACTCTCGTAGGACCCTTTAACGAGTCTTGCAATATGACTTAGGATAAAAGCCAAATCAGAATCTCAATTTGCAAACACGGTGTTTCGGGCTATTGGCCCTCATCAGTGAAAATAGAAACAGAGATGAGGGGATAAGGCCCCTTAGCTGCCGTCATTTTTATGTGTACTGGCAGTTGTTAAGGGGTTAAACATTAAAAATTGTATCAATAAAAACTACATCTCATTATATAAAAAGCAAGCCCTCAAACAGCTCTGTAAACAGAAAAATTTAAAAGCTGGGGCTCTTACAATTTGACAAACAAAAAAAGTGATTTTTCTAGTGAAAACAATTGTAAAATATAAAAAAGATGTAAGTTGGGTTTCACCGGAGTTGTATTGAACTGCATAATAAAGTAAACATTTCAATTAAACTACGTGGTAAACTCATTAAAAATAAAATCTAACAACACTTTGAGATTTAATGTTTTGGTTCATACTTAATTAACTTGTAAGTTCAAATTATTATAGTAAAAAGTATTGCTCGACTCGCAAAAAACAAGGCCTCATACAGCTCTATTTACAGAATAACAAGAATATTGCAGGTATCAGAATAGGGTGACCAAAAAAAACCAAAAGTTGTTTCTTTGCAAAAGTAGGAAAAGATAAGAAGCTGTATATTTTGGTATTGCTGTGATCGTATCAACCCACAGAATAAAGATAACATGACAATTATACCCAAAGGTGAATCATATTTGGAAAAAATATATACACAAAATAAAGAGTTGTTGTTTTGTTTATTTTGCCTCCCAGAAATAAAAAGTGAATGAACAAAAAGTCCAATGCACCATAAAATGGTAATATTGAAAACTACAGTTAGTCTCGCACAAAAAATGCCCTTGTACAGCTCCACTGATGGATAATAGTAAAACTTATGGCTTGCAAAATAATGTGACAAAATGCAAAAAAATTTTTTTGGTGTATTAACCCCTTTACCCCCAAAGGCTGTTTGCATGTTAATGACCAGGCCAATTTTTACAATTCTGACCACTGTCACTTTATGAGGTAATAACTCTGGAATGCTTCAACGGATTCCACTGATTATGAATTTTTTTTTTGTGACATATTGTACTTGATGATAGTGGTAAAATTGGTTCAATATGACCTGTGTTTTCGCACAAAATAGTTAATAAATAACATTTCCCACATATCTACTTTACATTAGCACAATTTTGGAACCAAATTTTTTTTGTTAGGAAGTTATAAGGGTTAAAAGTTGACCAGCAATTTCTCATTTTTCCAGCAAAATTTCCAAAACCATTTTTTTTAGGGACCACATCACATTTGAAGTCACTTTGAGGGGTCTATATGACAGAAAATACCCCAAAGTGACACCATTCTAAAAACTGCACCCCTTATGGTGCTCAAAACCGCATTCAAGAAGTTTATTAACCCTTCATGTGCTTCACAGCAATTAATCGAATAAGAAAGGAAAAAATGAACATTTAACTTTTTTCACTGAAATTTTAATTTAAACCCAAATTTTTTTATTTTTCAAAGGTAACAGGAGAAATTGGACCACAAAAGTTGTTGTGCAATTACTCCTGAGTAAGCTTATGCCCTATATATGGGGGGAAATCACTGTTTGGGTGTACAGCAGGGCTTAGAAGGGAAAGAGCCCTGTATGTCTTTTTCATCGCAAAATTCACTGAAATTAAGAGCGGACGTAATGTTGCGTTTGGAGAGCCCCTGATGTGACTAAACAGTGGAAATCCCCCACAAGTGACCCCATTTTGGAAACCAGACCCCTTAAGGAACTTATCTAGATGTGTGGTGAGCACTTTGAAGCCCCAAGTGTTTCACAAAAGTTAATAAACTAGAGCCGTGAAAAAAACACTTTTTTTCCACAAAAATGAACTTTTATCCACAATTTTTTATTTTAAAAAGAGTAACAGGAGAAATTGGACTAGAGATGAGCGTTGTTCTACTCGAACTGTTCGCCAATCTCAAATTCGAGCTGTTTTGGGCGGTGTTCGAGCCGTTCGGCAAACACGAACAATTTGAGAAAAATTCGGCTGTTCGAGGTTATGTTCGATAACTGTTCGTGCACCAAAATCATAACTGGATTTTTTCTCAGTAATGATGAAAATTAATGTTAATACGCAGTTTGAGTGTACAGCGGGGTGGGGGGAGGGGCAGGGGATGGATCTCTGCAGGAACAATGAAGATCTCCATTTTTTTTTTCTCTTTGCCGCATTTACAGTGGGGAGGTGCAATCTGTCAGCCTATCAGCAGCGCACACACGGAGCGAAGTGCTTTTTTTCACACAAGCAAGGGCATGTGTCATTGGCAGTGTATGTCACATGTCCTTGCCCTATAAGACCAAGCCATTTTCCCCGTCGCCACCATTTTCTCACTGCTGCAGCTGCGTGTTAGACGGCACCGCTGTTGCTGTGTGCGCTATACCTTGTTAATTTTAAGCCAATTTTCGCACAAATCTACAGATAGCTTGGGAGTAGGGAATAGTTGTGATTGCAGTCCTTTTAAGGACTAGGTTACAGCATTTCCTAGGACTTTTATCAGGCAGGTCTGTGCTCTTAAATAGATAGATTGTGGGAGTAAAGACTAATTGTAATTGGAGTCCTTTTCAGGACTAGGTTACATCAGTTCCTATCAGTTTTTGCCAGGCAGGTCTGTGCCAGTGCTGTGCAAGTTTTTTTCACAGCATTTGGCTGAATCTAGCAAAGCTAATCCTTTTTGGCCTATTGCAGAGTGTGTTAGTCAGTGGAGTAGCCTATCTGTGTTGCAAGATATACCACCTGTGTATAGAATACCAATTTTTTTACTGCACCTAGTGAAGTAAAATCTTTTGGGCATAGCATCATTCTATTAGTCCATCTATACTGACCTCCATCAGGTTGCAAATTGAATATAATTTTTTTCTGCATCTAGCTCTGAAAAAATATTGGGCTTCTAGCTGTGTGTGGGACTTGTTGTATTAGTCCATCTATACTGACCTCTATCAGGTTGCAAACTGCATATATTTTTTTCTTCATCTACCTCTGAAAAAATATTGGGCTTCTAGCTGTGTGTGGGACTTGTTCTATTAATCCATCTATACAGACCTCCATCAGGTTGCAAACTGAATATATTTTTTTCTGCATCTACCTCTGAAAAAATATTGGGCTTCTAGCTGTGTGTGGGACTTGTTGTATTAGTCCATCTATACTGACCTCCATCAGGTTGCAAACTGAATATATTTTTTTCTGCATCTACCTCTGAAAAAATATTGGGCTTCTAGCTGTGTGTGGGACTTGTTCTATTAATCCATCTATACAGACCTCCATCAGGTTGCAAACTGAATATATTTTTTCTGCATCTACCTCTGAAAAAATATTGGGCTTCTAGCTGTGTGTGGGACTTGTTCTATTAATCCATCTATACCGACGTCCATCAGGTTGCAAACTGAATATATTTTTTTCTGCATCTACCTCTGAAAAAATATTGGGCTTCTAACTGTGTGTGGGACTTGTTGTATTAGTCCATCTATACTGACCTCCATCAGGTTGCAAACTGAATATATTTTTTTCTGCATCTACCTCTGAAAAAATATTGGGCTTCTAGCTGTGTGTGGGACTTGTTCTATTAATCCATCTATACAGACCTCCATCAGGTTGCAAACTGAATATATTTTTTTCTGCATCTACCTCTGAAAAAATATTGGGCTTCTAGCTGTGTGTGGGACTTGTTGTATTAGTCCATCTATACTGACCTCCATCAGGTTGCAAACTGAATATATTTTTTTCTGCATCTACCTCTGAAAAAATATTGGGCTTCTAGCTGTGTGTGGGACTTGTTCTATTAATCCATCTATACAGACCTCCATCAGGTTGCAAACTGAATATATTTTTTTCTGCATCTAGCTCTGAAAAAATATTTGGCCTTCTAGCAGTGTGTGGGACTTTCTCTATTAGTCCATCTATACTGACCTCCATCAGGTTGCAAATTGAATATAATTTTTTTCTGCATCTAACCCAGCCAATAGTTTTGGCCTAATACCACAGTTTGGCCACTCAGCTCTGCTCGGTTCCCATCCATTGTTTTTTTGTGCAAACAACTCCAGAGTTGTTAATTAGTTAACCACCAAAATGAGTGGAAAAAGGCCTGCTGCTGGTGGAAAGGGGAATAGGCGTGTTGGGAAGGGGAAAAAAGGTTGTGTCCGTGGGGTAGGTGCTAAAGCAACTGTAACATCTGCAGAAGAAAGACCATCTTCCAGCCAAACTAAAATGTCTACTTCTTTTAGCGGACAATGTGATAAGATCCCTTTCTTACGGCCACGCCAATCACTACAAATTCCAGATGAGGCACAAAAACAGCAGGTGCTTCAACGGATATCAAGTGCTCCTTTAAGTGGGCTCTCCTCCACATCAACTTCAACATCACAAATACTCCAGTCCTCAAAGGTGTCACCCCAATCGCACTTGCTTCCTCACAGCTCCCAAATCTCCAGCTGCCCGTCTGAGTATGAGGTAGAACAGATGGTTGAGTCTGCAGAGCTGTTTACTCATACTATAGCCTGGGAATCAGAGGTCGACTCCAGCACTTCTGTGAATCCAGACGAGGAAATGATCTGCACTGATGCCCAGAATCTTTATGAGTCGGATCCAGGACCAGACGCAGAAGGTTCTGACCATAATGTAGACCCTCATTCCCAAACTGTAACTCCTGTTGGTGGAGACAATGAGGAAGACGATGATAAGACTCAAATACCTGATTGGAGCGACAACTTTAGTTTTTTGTCAGGGCAGGAACAGGTTGGCTCTGAGGACGACGGGTGTGATAACGCACAGGGTGATGATGATGAGGTTGGAGATCCCACTTACTGTCAACCCACAGTCAGCCAAGAGATGAGGTCAGCAGAGGAGGTGGAGGAAGATGCTAGTGACGACGAGGTCAGGTTGCGCCTTCCTGGATAGAGACGTAGTACTGGAAGCACGTCAACAACTGCATCCTCAAACACAACTCTGCCTCTCACCACAAGTCGTGGTGGCTCTTCAGGTCACATGGGTGCTAAGCCTTGCATAGCCTGGGCATTTTTTCAGATCGATAAAGATGACCCAACTCGTGTTATCTGTAACATTTGTCAGCAAAAGCTAAGTAGAGGCCAAAAAATACATAGTTTGAGTACTTCATGCATGAACCGGCACATGGACATGAAGCATAAGTTGCAGTGGGAAGCTCAGTGTGCTACAATGCGGCCTAGCCGGCCGGGACAACCACCGTCTGCCATATCTTGTGCATCCGCGGCCTCTTCATCCTCTGTGACTGGGGGGACAGCAGTCACACCTGTTTTGGGGCGCAGACCTGCCACCTCTTTACCCGCAACAGCCAGCGTGATTGGCAGGTCATCAATTTCTTTGGAGGTGGTAACACCAGCTGGTGTTGAGCGCTGTCCGACATCGATAGCACCACCTTTGGATCAAGGCAACCTAACATGTCCGCCTGCATCTTCCTCACAGACCGGCAGTTTGCCGGGGACACCCTTATCAACCCCGTCTAAGCACATTAGCCAGCCCTCGGTCCCTCAGATGTGGACAAGTAAAAGACCATTTCCTCCTAGCCATGAGAAAGCTAAGAGGTTGAATTTCACCATCTGCAAGTTCTTGGCTACAGAAATGCTGCCTTTCCGCCTGGTGGACACAGAGGATTTTCGAGACCTTATGTCCGTCGCAGTGCCCCAGTACCAGATGCCCAGTCGGCACTACTTCTCAAAGAAAGGTGTGCCTGCGCTCCACCAGCATGTCGCACACAACATCACCGCTTCTTTGAGAAACTCTGTGTGTGACAGGGTGCATTTCACCACAGACACTTGGACGAGTAGGCATGGACAGGGGCATTACATGTCGCTGACTGGGCACTGGGTAACTATGGTGACAGCAGGACAAGGGGCTGCTGTCCAAGTCTTGCCGTCCCCACGACTTGTGCGTCAATCCTCTTTATGTCAAAGTTCCTCCACTGCTTCTGCCTCCTCAACCTCCTCTCGGTCTTCCACCTGCACCCAAAGCCTGTCTGGTCATGCCACAAGCTTTCTAACTGCGCAGAAGGGATCCTGCACACCTCCTTACTATGCTGGCAGTAGGGCTCAACGTCATCAGGCGGTTTTTACATTGAAATGTCTGGGAAATGTGAGTCACACAGCTGAGGAGTTGTGGTCAGCTCTGGAGAACCAATTTCATGAATGGTTGTCTCCACTGGACCTGAAACCAGGGAAGGCCGTGTGCGACAATGCTGCAAACCTGGGTGCGGCCCTTCGCCGGGGCAATGTCACACACGTGCCTTGTATGGCTCACGTGTTGAACCTGGTTGTCCAGCAATTTTTAGCCCACTATCCCAGACTAGATGGCCTTCTGCAGAGGGCACGGTCGCTGTGTGCTCACTTTCGCCGTTCGCATCCCGCAGCTCAGCGACTTACATCTCTACAGAAGTCGTTGGGCCTGCCACTTCACCGGCTAAAATGCGATGTGCCTACCCGGTGGAATTCAACTCTGCACATGTTGCAGCGACTGTGGCAGCACCGACAAGCCCTGGTGCAATACGTTCTGACGTATAGCCTGGGCCAACGAGATCCAGAGGTGGGGCAAATCACGCTGGAGGAGTGGTCTCAGATCAGGGACCTATGCACCCTTCTGCACAGTTTTGAAATGGCGACGAAGATGTTTAGTGCTGACGATGCCATTATCAGCATGACTATTCCGGTGATTTACATGCTGGAGCACATGTTAAACAGAATTCGGAGTCAGGTGGTGGCACAAGAGGAGGTGGAGGAAGTAGAGGAGGAGGAGTTGTATGCGGAAGGGCTAACATCTGCAAGGTCCAGACGGTCGGCAGCACCAAGGCGGCAGGCATGTGATGGTGGGGGAGATGGTTTTACCAGGGCGCATGGTAGCAGCCAAACTAGTGAGGAAGGTGCAGGAGCCCAGGAAGAAGTGGAGGACGAATTGATGGAAGACTCATCAGATGAGGGAGACCTTGATCACATTTCTGTTGTGCGAGGTTGGGGGGAGAGGACAGAGGAAGGAAGCATGATTGTTACCTCGCCACCAACACAACAGGGACTTGGTGCTCCTGGATGCGCAACACACATGAGTGCCTTCTTGCTGCACTACCTGCAACATGACCCTCGAATTGTGAGAATTAGAAATAATCCTGACTACTGGGTTGCCACACTGTTAGATCCCCGGTACAAAAGTAAATTTGCAGAAATTATTCCTGCCATAGAAAGGGATGCACGCATGCAGGAGTATCAGCAGAGACTGTTGCAGAATCTTACATGTGCTTTTCCACAAAATACCAGTGGTGCACGTAGTGAATCTCACAGTTCCAACTTGCCAACCGTGGGACCGTCAAGTGTTCAGCACTCAAACCGTAACAGAACCACAGTATCTGCTGGTAACATCAATTTTGCGGAATCATTTCACCACTTTTTTAGCCCATCCTTTGCAAGGCCACAGGAGACAAGAAGTCTGACACATAGTCAACGCCTAGAGACGATGGTACAGGAGTATCTCCAAGTAAACATTGAAGCCACGACTGTGTCACTGGACCCTTGCTCTTTTTGGGCTTCAAATCTGGATAAATGGCCGGAGCTAGCCACTTACGCCTTGGAGATCTTGTCATGCCCCGCAGCCAGCGTTCTGTCTGAACGTGTGTTCAGCGCTGCTGGTGGTGTGCTGACAGATAAGTGCACGCGGCTCTCCACTGATAATGTAGACAGACTCACGTTCATAAAGATGAACAAATCATGGATCCGAAACGACTTTTCTACCCCTGTGTCATCCTGGGGAGAGTAAAAGCTTGATGATTGGTTAAAATCACCCTACCAACCGTTTAAGCTTTCAAATTACTAATCATGTTTATCTGTATCTTGGCTGGAAAATAATTTGGGCTTTGTAGCAGTGTGCAGCACTGATTCTATTAGGCCATCTATAATAAGCTCCACCAGATTTAAAATTACTAATCATGTTTATCTGTATCTTGACTGGAAAATAATTTGGGCTTTGTAGCAGTGTGCAGCACTGATCCTATTAGGCCATCTATACTAAAGCTTCACCAGATTTAAAATTAATAATAATTTTTAGCTGCATCTAGCCCGGAAAATAATTTTGGGGCTCCGAGATGCGCAAGACACATAAGTGCCTTCTTGCTGCACTACCTGCAGCATGACCCTCATATTGTCAGAATTCGAAGTAATCATGACTACTGGGTTGCCACACTCTTAGATCCCCCAAACTTTTCGATCAACCTTTTCATTTTAATAAAGACCAAAAAAATGGTCATTTTTGAAATTACAAGCATTAGCAGGTTGTTAGAAACTGAAATCAAACAGTTTTCAACTCAAAACTTTATTCTAGGTGATGTTACATTTTCACATAGGACCCCTTGTTCGAAAGGAGCTTCTGAACTCTCTCGTCCATTGAATTTGTCAGGTTTTGGATGGTTTCTGCTTCAATTGTTTTGCATGAGGACAGAATACCCTCCCAGAGCTGTTGCTTAGATGTGAACTGCCTCCCGCCATCATAGACACTCCTTTTAATGATGCTCCAAAGGTTCTGAATGGGGTAGAGGTCAGGGGAGCATGGGGGTCACACCATAAGTTTGTCCCCTTTTATGCCCATATCAGCCAGAGATGCAGATGTTTTATGTGCAGCATGAGATGGTGCATTATCATGCAGAAAAATGATCTTGCTGTGAAATACACGGTTCTTCTTCTTGAACCATGGCAGGAAGTGCTGTTTGAGAAAATCCACATACATTATGGAGTTCATCTTTAGCGCCTTCAGGGATCCTAAAGGGGCCGACAATCTCTCTCCCCATGATTCCAGCCCAAAACATTACTCCACCTCCTCCTTGTTGGCGCTGTAGCCGTGTTTGCGTGGGGTGTCCATCAACCAGCCATCCTCCACTCCATCCATCTGGACCATCGAGCGCTGCACGGCACTCATCCGTGAACAAAACAGTTTTGAAATCAGTCTTCATGTAATGTTTGGCCCACTGGAGCCGTTTCTGCTTGTGTGAAGTGGATAGAGGAGGTCGACAGGATGGCGTATGCACAGCTGCAAACCTCTGAAGGACCCTGCATCTTGTTGTTCGGGGGACGTTGGAGGCACAAGCAGCTTCAAAAACTTGTCTGCTGCTATGACAAGGCTTTTTTGCCGCTGCTCTTTCAACCTGACGTAATTGCCTGTAGGAAAGAGTCCTCAATTTGCCCTTATCAGCACGCACACGTGTGTACTGTGAATCAGCTACATACTTCTTGATTGCCAAGACACTTCATCCTGATCATCGCACAATGTTGATTGTAGTCATGCCTTGACCTAAACACTCCACAATTTGTTGCTTCTCAGCAGCCGACACATCCTTTTTCTTTCCCATTTTGGCAGAAAATGTAGGCTGCTTAATAATGTGAGAGAGCCTTCTTAAGTAGTCTTGCCTTTCATTGGACACACCTGCCAAACTAATTAGCACAGGTGTCTGCAATTGCTTACAGTGATATAAAGAGCCCTGACACACATCACCATCAATGAGTTTAACTGACAAACAAACAAATTCTTCCCTTATCACTCCTAAACACTTTTTGCATAATAATTTGGAACACAGTGTACATGTGCTTTTCCACAAAACACCAGTGGTTCACGTAGTGAATCTTACAGTTCTAACTTGCCAACCGTGGTCTGTATGGAGTTGTTCAATAAAGGGCCCAAAATTAAGATAACATAGATGGGAGAGGTCTCTATGAATAGGAATTCCTAAGTATTTGATACCCTGTGAGGGCCAGGCAAAGGGAAAGTTGGACTGGATGGAATCCTATATGGATTTGGGGAGGGAGACATCGAGGGCCTCAGACTTCGCTGCATTGATTTTAAAATTTGACCATGTAACAAAGTGATCTATTTCAGCCATAACAGCATGGATGGATATATGTGATTGAGTGATATATACTAGGACATCATCAGCAAATAGAGAGCACTTGTACTCGGTGCCTCCCACCTCAATCCTTCTAATATTGGGGTTATGGCGAATTGATGAGAGCAGGTGCTCCGTCACTAGGATGTATAAGAGAGGGGACAGAGAACATCCCTGCCTTGTCCCATTGGTGATTGTGAAAGGTGATGAAAATGTTCTGACGCGCCCCCTGGGCCTTGGGACACCCGGAGCCGGACCCTTTTTGGTGGATGCAGGTGGTTGTAGTCTCCGTGGCGGCAACCCGGTTCCGTGGCTCAGGGCGGTCAAACCAGTGGCGGAACTATTTATGTGGTTTTGATGTTTAAATGTCCGACTACGCCACCCGTTAATTGCGGTCAGAGTGAACCGCCGCTCCAGGGCAGACCGCTGAGGCTGGTGTTGTGGGTGCAGCAGAGCGTAGCATAACTCCCCACGGAAGGAGTATAGCCTCAGGGCAGTGTATGCGGAGGATGGGGGTGATGGTGCAGGGCAGCAGCAGTAATGACACGGAGTCAGTGATGCAGTCCAGGGCCTTTACTCACAGTTCTTATTATCCAGACCACGTCTGCAGGTAACGGCTGCCCACGTCGTACTGTGTTCTTCAGGTGAGGGGCTCAGACAACTCTCAGATAACTTTGGAGTGCTTCACAGGACCCCCTTTGTGTGTCCTTTGTCTGGCCTTTCTTACCAACCCTTCTGTCCAGCTGCCTCGGGCCTCCTCTTGGTAAACTTGGCGCCAGTTTCCCTGACCCTATGTGGTGCCTTCCTAGCGGGTGTAGCGAGGGGCTGCGCCACATAAAATGTCACAGCCTCCTGTTTCTAGCTGAGGGTCGTTTCCTGCCTCCACTAGTTTCGGGGACCGGTCTCCCCGTTTGGCCTGACCCCTCCACGCAGGTGGATTCGGGCGTGCAGTGGCGACTCGCCCGTCCGCACCCCTGATATCCCTTCATTCCTCGTTCCTGGAGCCTTCTCCGCTCCTCTTCCTTCCTTCTCCCTCTTCCAGGCCTGGGCCTCTGTTACTAGGCCCGCCTCCGGAGCAGAGCTCATGCAGAGCCCCTGCTCCCTGCCACTTCTGCTCAGACTTCTCTGCACTGAACTAAGATGGTGCCCACCTTTTATACTCCCTTCTCAATGCACCCAGGAACTGCTTCCTCCCTGCTCCTGCACTACAGGGTTCCCCTTCCTCAGTGTTCCCTCCCCCCACTCCAGCCAGGGACAGGGACTGTCGTGCCCATCTCAGGGGCATATTGGTCGCCCTGCCCCACGGCAATGTGGTGTAATGCATGCAGGTGTCGGGTCCTGATCCACACTACATCCTTACCTGAGAGTGAGATATCACACCTCTGGGTTAGGTGCAATACCTCTGTAGCAACCGAGCCCTCAGGGTGCTACAGTTCCATTCATCTTCAGCCTAGGTGACGTATTGCGATACAGGGCCGTGATTTTGGCTATAAAAGGGTCCCCTAGACCCCTACCCCAAGCTTTTTAAGAGAATCATATATGGCGTGCCAGGAGACTCTATGGAATGCTTTCTCAGCATCCAACGAGAGTATCTAATTACAAATTTTTAACTGCATCTAGCCCAGGAAATACTTTGTGCCTAGTAGCAGGGTCTGCTAGTCAGTGGATTATCCCAGCTGTTAAGCAAGCTACACCACCTGTAATTTGGACACTTCATTTTTTCAAAGGAAATGCTTCGGGACCACGGGATACTCAGTGAAGAGCATCAGGAGGCACCCCAAGGCATAGGGGCTCGGACTGGCAGTAGGATGCCTTGCGGTGGACAGCCGAGCTCGATCCTTATAAAAGCTTTTTAACTGCAGCAGCTTTAGTGGACGCTACTGGAGCTGGAATTACGCGGCTGCTGGCATGAGACTTGCCCTCCAATAGATCCTTGTAAATGGATTTAAAGTGTATTTATTCAAATTAGAGAGACAATTTAAATTAAAAAGCTTAGAGCTGCCTCCACCACAGGGGGGCTCGCTCGACCCACCAGCGGACAGGCACCAGTATTGGGAGAGGGGGGCTGGCCGTCAGGGTTCACCGCGGCTCTGGCACAAACCCGGCGACACGGAGGTGGCACGGGCAGAAGCGGACTGAACGTGTCGGCTTCTCACTTTTTGGATTTTAGAAGGGCATGACATGCCTATATCTGTGTCTCCCCCTCCTTTTACTCCTCCACCTCTTTTCTTTTCGCATGACTATATGTACTTGTCACTTTTCCATGTGTTAGTTGTGTCTTCTGAGCAGTTTGTCAGCTTTTGGACACCTTTGAAGGTGTTTTCTATGTGTTTCTATGTGTTTTTGTTTGCCTGCCATTGGTTTTAACGGTGTTCGAAGGTGTTCGACGAACAGTTCGACGAACAGTTCGGCGAACACACGGGTGTTCGACGAACCGAACCGAACTCGAACACTACGGGGGTGGCTCAACACTAAATTGGACCTCAAAAGTTGTTGTGCAGTGTTAGGGACGTCAGAGAGACGACACCGGGGAGATCACACAATATCTCACCATTGCAGTCACTCTGTCCGGATTTCGTCAGGGATTCGCGAGCACATGAACCCGACTACTCACTATGGAGCTATTAGCAAGCGAGCAGAAAGTGTATGGCATCACACCTCTGGATTCCAACGCATGGAATTTGTGTATACGCCCTGTACGGTTACTGTCAGCTTCACGATAGCCCACTTATTATTATTCGCTGCCACCACCGACCCTCTTTGAAACATAACACAGGACGGGTCGGAAACCTGCGTTCTGGTAGCGTATATGGCTTCAGAGGAGGGAATGATTACAGGACAAAAGAAACAGAACTTTTAAATTTTATATTTAATCCAAAAGGGAGGCAATGTTTAGGAAAAATATACAAGATTTTGGAAAAGGGGACAATTACAGTACAGAATATGCAGTTACACAAGATAAGCAGGATTAAAGTGGAAACTTACTATACAGTTCGCAGGGATGACTCAGTATAGGTGGAGGGGAGGCACTCCAGATTTGACCATTCTCGAACGCGACCCTTTGCTATAATAAATATATACTCCCGGAAATGAGTATGGATCAATCTTCAGTTGGATCTTTTATGCCGAAGAGGGGACCTGCTCACACACCCCATGTGCTGACATCACGTGGGCTGGGCTCCATCCTTCATGTTTCTATTAAAAACTCTAACTTCTTTGATAACTCTTCACTGGTTGATCATAGAGGCCCGAAAGTGATACCACTTTTTCTATTATGAATTTACCTTTACGTAGAGACTACACATGGTATAGTTGCGGTCTGCTATCTTGTTACTTTTGCGCCACAGCCCCCGGGAGGGTCTTACAGTGACAGGAAAATATTCATATTGTTCCCTAGCTGACACTGTCACTAAAAATATAGGTCCCATTATTATCACAAATATGGAACTTACAATATTCAGTATTTTGTATCAGCTCCGGCCATCTGCGAGACCTTTCTTAGATTCCCTTTGATGTCCTGGGAATAGAACTTCCTCAGCTACATGTAAATTGTTGCAAGACTGTGTCTAATAATCCCCTGCCTCGGCCAGGGGGAAATACACTCGCATTTAAGTGGGTTGGTAGCATCTCTCTTGTGCCAGCATTTATTTACAAGCCCCTTCTGCTGTGGGTGATAATTTGCAGAGAGATCGCTCTTTAGATTGTCAGCTCTTCTCTTGTGACAAATTCTATAGGGGAGGGGTGAGAGGGGATTCAGGGAGAAATTATTTTTTTTTTCTCAATATCTCCATGACAAGCAGTTTTTCTAGAGTATGCTGATACCCCATATGTGGGGGAAAACCATTGTTTGGGCACACATCAGGGCTCAGAAGGGAAGGAGTGACATTTTGAAATGCAGACTTTCATGGAATGGTGCCTCTAATATACCTAAATACTTGAAATGCCCAACAAGTGCCTCCTGAATTTATCTAGATGTGTGGTGAGCACCTTGAACCACCAGATGCTTCACAGAAAATAACGTGAAAATAAAAAAAAAAACATTTTTTCCACAAAAATGTTATTTTAGCCCCCAAAAAATTATTTTCACAAGGATAACAGGAGAAAGTGGACCTCAAAATCTGTTGTGCAATTTCTTCTGAGTATGCTGATATTCCATATGTGGGAGAAAACTACTGTTTGGATACATGTCAGGGCTCGGAAGAGAAAGAGTGACGTTTTGGAATGCACACTTTGATTGAATGGTCTGTTGGCGCCTTATCGCGTTTGCAGAGCCCCTGATGTGCCTAAACAGTGGAAATGTCCAACACGTGCCCCCTTTTTGGAACTGATCTACAGTTTCCTGTATGGTATAGTGTAGTGGCTTACGTGAGTAGTGTAGTGTTCATCAGGTTGTCATACCTCAGTTGTGTACTGTTCGTCAGGTTGTCATGCGTCAATTGCGTAAGTCAGAAATGAATTTAGTAGTCCATGGATGTGTGGTACATTCTGAAGCATTCTTTCATACACAAGCCAGGTTTGTCGGGGGTTGATGTCGCATTGATAAATGGTGTCCTTGCGTATTCCCCTTTTGTAACACACTCTGTACTTCTTTTGTGACTTACCTTTTTTCCACTTTGAGGGATCTCCCCCGGGAAATGCTGGCCAGGTGCAATACGAGCACCTTCAGTTCTGGAAGTAATAGAGCCCTCTCCTCCAACCCTACCAAATATCAGGACCTTGATTACTACCTGCTGGAACTGAAGGTACAACAGAGGTCTGACCCGCACATCATGATAGCAGGAAAGTGTTGTGCATTGCCATCTGTACGATGTGCATGGCCAGCTTCTTGTACCACACCTTGGTCTTTCGCAATGCACTGTATGGCTGAAGGACTTGATTAGAGAGATCAACTCCCCCATGTACTTTTTGTACCCCAGAACACAGTCTGGTTTGGTGACCTGTGTAGAGGAACCTCATACAGCAGTTGGGGTACTGCCATCACCAAGTATGGTGGTCAAGAAAAGGACATCCCTCTTGTCCTTGTACTTGACCACCAGCAGGTGGTCGCTACATTGGGCTCTGCTGTCACCCCTTTTGAGCATCTGCCCAATTAGCGTCTTCGGGAGGCCTTTGATTTTTGCAGACAGAACCGCAGGCTGTAGTAACTCGCGCAGAGAGGGACTTGAAGAGTGGGATGCTGGTATAAAAATTATCCACATAGAGGTGATAACTTTGATCCAGCAGTGGGTGCACCAAATCCCACACAATTTTCCCACTCACTCTGAGGATAAGGGGGCATTCAGGGGGTTCAATCCAGGAGTCCATCCCTTCATAAACTCAAAAACTTGTGGGTGTATCCTGAGGTACTCTCACAGTTTATAGAGCTTAATTCTGTACCTGGCCCTCTTACTTGGTAGCTACTGCTGGAATTTAAGTCTCCCCTTAAAATGAATTAGGGACTCATCCATGCAGATGTCCATTTGGGGCACGTACAGTTCAGCAAACTTGTTGTTGAAGTGCTCGATGACCAGCCTAACTTTGAAAAGACGATCAAATTTGGGTTCATCTCATGCAAGACACCATGCATTATCGTTGTAATGCAAGAATTTGTGGATGGCCTCAAAATCTGTCCGGGTTATGATCATTTGGACCACTGGAGTGTTATATAAAGCGTCAACACTCCAATATTGCCGAGCTTCTGGCTTCTTCAGTATCCCCATGTGAAGGACCAGGCCCCAAAACTTCATAAATTCTACTGCGTCTACAGGAGTCCAGTTAGAAAATGATAAGTGGTTTTGTGCCAAAAAATTGTTGAGCATACAAATTAGTTTGGCCCATCATGAGGTTTACAAACTCCTCAGACTTTGAAAATGTCTATTTCTGTGAGGCCGGTGGCTCAAACTTGATTCCTGATGGCGCCACAAAATCAGGAATCAGTGGCTCACAGTTTTCGGGGAGCGAGGTCCATACGGGATCAGTAATGGGGGGCGCTGGTTTGTCTTTCGGGGCGTCTTCGTGGTGGTTCAATGTCACCTGAGGAGGAAGATAAGGAGGGCGAGAAGTGAGAAAAGTAAAGAGAGGTGGGATCCTCTCCCTCACTGTCAGTGTCGGTCGCAAGGAAATCGTACGCCTCCTCCACTGAATAGTGGCTTGGGACAAGCGGGACAACATTTTTTTTTTTAATGTATGTGGTGTTTGTGTCAGTACTTTATTCAATTGTGTGTGTGTAAGAATGCTTAGTGTAAACTTTTTTTTTAAGAAAAAGATAAAAAAAAGCAACTACCGGTGCAAAGAGGGGGAGGAAAAAAAGTCAGTGAAAAAAAAAAAAGTAAAACAGTGAGCACGTGTGCGGACCAGTGATCTGCGTCACTGATCAACGCTCGGGGGCTGCTGGATGTGCACATGGAGGTGATGCAAAGGGGGAGGAAAAAAAATGTAAAACGGTGGGCACGAGTGTGGATCAGTGATCTGCGTCACTAATCAACGCTCGGCAGCTGCAGGCCGCACGAATAAAAAAAGCTGCCAAAAATCAAGTGATCAATTCCTTATCGGCGATCAAGTACTGATCAGTGCTCGGTGGCAGAAAGGTGGGGTGCGGAGGGGGGTAAAAAGAGAGGTGAGGAAGGGAGGATAGGGGAATTGGGGTGGATGAGGAGAGATCAGGCAGGGATCAAGGATTAAAAAATCCACTTACAGTTGTCTTCTGTTTTCTTTCTTCTGTCACAGCAGGAACAGCGATTGTGGTGTCACAGACTTCTGTGGCACCACAAAGACCAGCAAACGATCGGACAGTGTCACTGCCCTGTACAAAAAAAAGTCATTGAAAAAAAAAGTATAAAACAACGAGCGGTGATTTGCGTCACCGATCACTGCTCGGCTGCTGCTGGATGTGCGCACGGAGGTGGTGGGGAGGGAAGGGGAGGGAGAAAAAAAAGTGTAAAACAGTGGGCACAAGTGCGGATCAATGATCTGCCTCACTGATCAAAACTCGGCAGCTGCAGGACGCACAAATAAAAAAAGCTGCCAAAAGTAAAGCGATCAAGTACTGATCCGCGATTAAGTAATGATCAGCACTCAGTGGCAGAAAGGTGGGGTGCAGAGGGGGTAAAAAGAGGGGTGGGGAAGGGAGGAGAGGGGGATTGAGTTGGATAAGGATAGATCAGGAAGGGAATCAGGGATTAAAAAATCTACTTACAGTTGTTTTCTGTCTTCTTTCTTCTGTCGCAGCAGGAGCAGCGATTATGGTATCACACAGCACAGCACACGATCAGACAGCGTCATCATCCTGTACAAAAAAAAGTCAGTGAAAAAAAAGTATAACACAACGAGCAGTGATTTGCGTCACCGATCAACGCTCGGCGGCTCCTAGATGTGCGCATGGAGGTGGTGCAAAGGGGGGTGGGTTGATAAATTGACAGGGACAAAAAAAAGTCCTGGACAACAGCGATCATGGGCGTTGATCAGTCATTTGCGTCACTGACCAGCTCTCGGCCGCTGCAGGACGCACGAAAAAAACCTGACAAAAATCGAGCACCAGCATCAGCCTACGATCGGTTCTCTTACAGCACTGATCCTAGGCTGGACATCAGTGTTTCAGGCAATCTGATTGCCTGAAACACTGAGAAATGCTGTGATTGGCTATTCAGAATTGAACAGCCAATCACAGCCATCGTAGTTGCGCAAGGGAGCCGTGAACCCCTGGGGGAACAACGCCTGAGGTAAGATGGCGCCGGAATTTTAATGTGATCATTTGAATCGCGGTGTGGCATTAAATGTGAGACGCAATAATACATACCTGGTCATTAAGGCCCAGGGAACAGGGACATATTACGCCTCCCGTCAGAAAGGGGATAATTGTACAAATGTAATAAAAAATAATTAAAACCATAAAAATGTGGCTTTATCATAATTGTGCTAACCAACATAAGGAAATTATTAGTAAAGATGAGCGGATCAATCTGAGGAGGATACAGTTAGAATTGAATTTCCTGAAATTTTCACGCAATTTTCACATTTTGGAATTTAATTCCCAAAAAAGACCCTTGCCATGCACCATTTCTTACACTGCTGAAGCAACCAAGAGCAGACTAATCTCATTTTACATTGCCGCATGGGCCTCCCCATAATGCCCTGCGGCTATGACATCTAGCGGATTACCATACCTTGCACAGTAGTGATGCATACTTGGGCCATCTGAGATCACTGGTTCCCTCTACTTTGTACAGTAGAGTTGTTTTCAATATCTAGAGTCATTGGGTAAGTCTTTCTCTCCTGTAGAGTGTAAGCTCTTATGGTCAACCGGGTCCTCTCTCTCCTCACTCCCACATGTCTTTTTGGAACAATTACAAGCTTTACAGTACTGATATTCATGCAAATTTCTTCGCCACAAATCAAATTTTGGGGGAAAATTCACTTGACATACAATCGTGACCAAAAGTTGAGGCTGACACAAAATTTAGGTTTTAAAAAGTTTGCTAGATTTTTCAATCACGTTTCTATGCTTTTATGTCCTTGAATGTAAATAATCAACTTTATTAAAAATCTCAATAACAATAACTCAATAACAAGTTATTGAAATAACTCTGACAACCGAAAATTAGTTAAAATATTTTTTTATTTTTAATAAATTCACAAAAAGAGGGCTTTGCAGTACATTATTCAATAATCACTATTAGTGTTGAGCCACCCCCGTAGTGTTCGAGTGCGGTTCGGTTCGTCGAACACCTTCGAACACCATTAAAACCAATGGCAGGCAAACTAAAACACATAGAAACACATAGAAAACACCTTCAAAGGTGACCAAAAGCTGGCAAACTGCTCAGAAGACACAACTAACACATGGAAAAGTGACAAGTACATATAGTCATGCGAAAAGAAAAGAGGTGGAGGAGTAAAAGGAGGGGGAGACACAGATATAGGCATGTCATGCCCTTCTAAAACCAAAAAAGTGCGAAGGCAACACGGACAGTCCGTTCCTGCCCGTGCGACCTCCATGTCGCCGGGTTTGTGCCAGAGCCGCGGTGGACCCTGACGGCCAGCCCCCCTCTCCCAATACTGGTGCCTGTCCGCTGGTGGGTCGAGTGAGCCCCCCTGCGGTGGAGGCAGGTTTAATATTTTTAATTTAAATTGTCTCTCTAATTTGAATGAGAACACTTTAAATCCTTTTACAAGGATCTATTGAAGGGCAAGTCTCATGCCAGCAGCCGCGGTAATTCCAGCTCCAGTAGCGTCCACTAAGGCTGCTGCAGTTAAAAAGCTTTTATAAGGATCGAGCTTGGCGGTCCACCGCAAGGCGTCCTATCGCCAGTCCCAGCCCCTGTGCCTTGGGGGCCTCCCCGATTCTCTTCACTGAGTGTCCCGGGGGCCCGAACCATTTCCTTTGAAAAAATTAAGTGTCCAAACTACAGGTGGTGTAGCTTGCTTAACAGCTGGGATAATCCGCTGACTAGCAGACACTGCTACTAGGCGCAAAGTATTTCCTGGGCTAGATGCAGTTAAAAATTTGTAATTAGATACTCTCGTTGGATGCTGAGAAAGCATTCCATAGAGTCTCCTGGCACGCCATATATTATTCTCTTAAAAAGCTTGGGGTAGGGGTCTAGGGGACCCTTTTATAGCCAAAATCACGGCCCTGTATTGCAATACGTCACCTAGGCTGAAGATAAATGGAACATTTTCATCACCTTTCATAATCACCAATGGAACAAGGCAGGGATGTCCTCTGTCCCCTCTCTTATACATCCTAGTGACGGAGCACCTGCTCTCATCAATTTACCATAACCCCAATATTAGGTGGATTGAGGTGGGAGGCACCGAGTACAAGTGCTCTGCATTTGCTGATGATGTCCTAGTATATATCACTCAATCACATATATCCATCCCTGCTGTTATGGCTGAAATAGATCACTTTGTTACATGGTCAAATTTTTAAATCAATGCAGCGAAGTCTGAGGCCCTCGATGTCTCCCTCCCCAAATCCATACAGGATTCCATCCAGTCCAACTTTCCCTTTGCCTGGCCCTCACAGGGTATCAAATACTTAGGAATTCGTATTCATAGAGACCTCTCCCATCTGTTATCTTAATTTTGGGCCCTTTATTGAACAACTCCATACAGACCACGGTTGGCAAGTTAGAACTGTAAGATTCAATACGTGAACCACTGGTGTTTTGTGGAAAAGCACATGTACACTGTGTTCCAAATTATTATGCAAAAAGTGTTTAGGAGTGATAAGGTAAGAATTTTTTTGTTTGTCAGTTAAACTCATTGATGGTGATGTGTGTCAGGGCTCTTTATATCACTGTAAGCAATTGCAGACACCTGTGCTAATTAGTTTGCCAGGTGTGTCCAATGAAAGGCAAGACTACTTAAGAAGGCTGTCCCACATTATTAAGCAGCCTACATTTTCTGCCAAAATGGAAAAGAAAAAGGATGTGTCGGCAACAAATTGTGGAGTGTTTAGGTCAAGGCATGATTACAATCAACATTGTCAAGACACTTCATCCTGATCATCGCACAATCAAGAAGTATGTAGCTGATTCACAGTACACACGTGTGCGTTCTGATAAGGGAAAATTGAGGACTCTTTCCTACAGGCAATTACGTCAGGTTAAAAGAGCAGCGGCAAAATAGCCTTGTCATAGCAGCAGACAAGCTTTTGAAGCTGCTGGTGCCTCCAACATCCCGCGAACAACAAGATGCAGGGTCTTTCAGAGGTTTGCAGCTGTGCATAAGCCATCCTGTCGACCTCCTCTATCCACTGTACGCAAGCAGAAACGGCTCCAGTGGGCCAAACAATACATGAAGACTGACTTCAAAACTGTTTTGTTTACCGATAAGTGTCGTGCAATGCTCGATGGTCCAGATGGATGGAGTGGGGGATGGCTGGTTGATGGACACCCCATGCAAACACGGCTACGGCGCCAACAAGGAGGAGGTGGAGTAATGTTTTGGGCTGGAATCATGGGGAGAGAGATTGTCGGCCCCTTTAGGATCCCTGAAGGGGTAAAGATTAGTGTTGAGTGAGCACTAAAATGCTCGGGTGCTCGAAGCTCGGGCCGAGCTCGCCGTGATACTCGGGTGCTCGACCCGAGCAACGAGCCCAATGTAAGTCTATGGGAGACTCGAGCATTTTTGCGGTGGCACCCCCGGCAGTCTTTTAAAAGCCTAACAAGTGCCCAAAACGATAGTGACATTGCTCAAATGACATGGGGACAGCATGGGGATCGCCCCAGGAAGCATTTCTGACCCCCAGGTCACTGCTGTCAACAACTTGGTCAGAGGTATTAAGCCACTTTTACGGGCTCACAATAAAACGTTCAAAAACGAAAGTGAAACTTTTTTCCTGTGAAATATGTTAAGGATATTGTTGATCGATACCTTCCTATATCAGGAAATATCGTATCGGATTGGATCGGACCGATACCAACAAGTATCGGATATCGCCTATTCCGATACCGGAAACCAATGCAAGTCAATGGGACACAAATATCGGAATGAAAATAAACCCTTTCTTTCCTTGTAGGTTAATTCTACATAAAGTAAAACTACTAAGAATAATGTAGAATGTATTACGCGAAAAGCCGGCAATTCATCAGCGGCATACACTGGTACCCGACAATTTACAACAGAAAGAATAGAGCTTCACACATAGATTAGATAGAAACATGTCCATCACATATATATGAAGTACAGTGACAGTGTTGCTTACTGTACTTGTCATTTAGTGTAAAGGATTTATTTAAAAAAATAATTGTGTTTTCATGCACTGTCTCTTTAAAAAAGCCGGCCGGCAATTCAGCAGCGGTACCCGACAATTTATAACAGACAGAATAGAGCTTCACACATAGATTAGATAGATAGAAACATGTCAGTCACATATATATGAAGTACAGTGACAGTGTTGCTTACTGTACTTGTCATTTAGTGTAAAGGATTTATTTAAAAATATAATAGTGTTTTCATGCAGCGTCTCTTTAAAAAAGCCAGCCGGCAATTCAGCATCTGTACCCGACAATTTAGAATAGAAGGAATAGAGAATCATACATAGATTAGATAGATAGAAACATGTCAGTCACATATATATGAAGTACATTGACTGTGTTGATTACTGTACTTGTCATTTAGTGTTAAAATAAAGGATTTATTTAAAAAAAAATTGGCGTGGGGTTCCCCTTAATTTTAGTCTCCAGCGGAGGTTAAGCAGACGGCTGAGGCAGATGTTTGAAGCCTGGGAAGGGGGTAATAACCACGGAGCTTCCCAGGCTACTAATATCAGCCCCCAGCTGAATACCTAGCCTTTACTAGCTATTAAAATGGGGGACCCCCTCAAAAAAATGACGTGGGGTCCCCCCTAATTTAATAGCTAGCAAAGGCTAGGCAGACAGCTGGGGGCTGATATTAATAGCCCACGAAGGGTGCCATGAATATTGGCCCCCTCCCAGGCTAGAAACACCAGCCGTCAGCCGCCCCAGAAATGGCACATCCATAGGATGCGCCAATTCTGGCACTTAGCCTCGCTCTTCCCACTGCCCTGTAGCGGTGGCAGTGGGGTAATAGGGCTGGGGTTGATGTCAGCTTATAATGCCAGCTGACATCAAGCCCAGGTTAGTAATGGAGAGGCATCTATAAGACACCCCCATTACTAACCCCATAGTCAAAGTTAAAAAAAAAACACAAACACCCAGAATAAAGTCCTTTAATTGAAATAAACACACAATTCTTTATTGTTCTAAATTTAAACTCTACTTACCATCACGCTCATTCCAGCTGAAGCCAATGATCTCCTGCAATAAAAGAAAAATAATAAAGCAACCTCATCCTTACCTTTCCATGGTTCCCAGGACAGCTTCAGCTCTGCTACATCGAGATGACAGGCTGGACCGCAGCAGAACGCTGCCATCCAGCCTGTCATCCCGCAGACACTGAGATGTGCAGGCATGCTTGCGCTCCTCAGTGTCTCTCTGTGACGGCATCCAGATGAGCCGAGTTCATGTCCAATGAACTCAGCTCACCTCATGCACGTCACTGACAGCGTGGGAGAATTCTCCTGCACTCAGCGCTTCAGCGTGAGAATTTTCCCATGCTGTCAGTGACGTGCATGAGGTGAGCTGAGTTCATTGGACATGACCTCACCTCATTCACGTCACTGACAGCGTGGGAAAATTCTCATGCTGAAGCGCTGAGTGCAGGAGAATTTTCCCACGCTGTCAGTGACGTGCATGAGGTGAGCCGAGTTCATTGGACATGACCTCGGCTCATCTTTATGCCGTCACAGAGAGACACTGAGGAGCGCAAGCATGCCTGCGTTTCTCAGTGTCTGCGGGATGACAGGCTGGATGGCAGCGTTCTGCTGCAGTCCAGCCTGTCATCTCGATGTAGCAGAGCTGAAGCTGTCGTGGGAACCATGGAAAGGTAAGAATGAGGTTGCTTTATTATTTTTCTTTTATTGCAGGAGATTGTTGGCTTCAGCTGGAATGGGCGTGATGGTAAGTATAGTTTAATTTAGAACAATAAAGAATTGTGTGTTTATTTCAATTAAAGGACTTTTTTCTGGGCGTTGTGTTTTTTTATAAATACTTTACTAGAAATTCATGGTGGTCATGTCTAATATTGGCATGACCCCATGAATTTCGGGCTTAGGGCCAGCTGATAATGCCAAGCTGGCCTTAACCCCTTTATTACCCAGTGAGCCACCGCACCAGGGCCCTGGATGAGTTGTGTACAGCGCCAGAAGGTGGCGCTTCTATGAACACACCATTTTCCGGGGTGACTGCGGACTGCAATTTGCAGCAGGTGGGGCCCAGAAAGCTTGGGCCTCCCTGCGCTGCGGATTCCAGCCCCCAGCTGCCTAGTTGTACCTGGCTGGACACAAAAATAGGGCGAAGCCCCACGTATTTTTTTTTTTAATTATTTCATGAAATTCATGAAATAATTAAGAAAAAAAGGGCTTCCCTATATTGTTGTGTCCAACCAGGTACAAATAGGCAGCTGGTGGTTTGGGGCAGCCCGTTCCTGCCTGCTGTACCTGGCTGGACACAAATATAGTGCGAAGCCCTACGTCAATTTTTTTAAAATTATTTCCTGAAATAATTTTTTAAAAAAAGGGCTTCCCTATATTGTTGTGTCCGGCCAGGTACAAATAGGCAGCTGGTGGTTGGGCGCAGCCCGTTCCTGCCTGCTGTACCTAGCTGGACACAAATATAGGGCGAAGCCCCACATCAATTTTTTTTTAATTATTTCATGAATTTCCTGAAATAATTAAAAAAAAATTGACGTGGGGCTTCGCACTATATTTGTGTCCAGCCAGGTACAGCAGGCAGGAACGGGCTGCGCCCAACCACCAGCTGCCTATTTGTACCTGGCCGGACACAACAATATAGGGAAGCCCTTTTTTTCTTTATTATTTCATGAATTTCATGAAATAATTTAAAAAAAAAATACGTGGGGCTTCTCCCTATTTGTGTGTCCAGCCAGGTACAACTAGGCAGCTGGGGGATGGAATCTGCAGCGCAGGGACGCCCAAGCTTTCTGCCCCCCCCCCCCGGTGCAAATTGCAGTCCGCAGCCACCCCGGAAAATGGCGCGTTCATAGAAGCTGGATGCTGTACCTGGCTGGCATACAAAAGTATGGCAAAGCCCACGTCAAAATTTTCGGGAAAAATTAATTAAAAAATAAATAATAATTTAGGGACTGCATCTTTATTAACTCCTCAAATGTCATTTAGTGTTAAAATAAAGGATTTATTTAAAAAAAAATTGGCATGGGATCCCCCATAATTTTAGGTTCTAGCGGAGGTTAAGCAGATGGCTAGGGCAGATGTTTGAAGCCTGGGAAGTGGGTAATACCCACGGAGCTTCCCACACTACTAATATCAGCCCCCAGCTGAATACCTAGCCTTTACTAGCTATTAAAATGGGGGACCCCCCCAAAAAAATGACGTGGGGTACCCCCTATTTAATAGCTAGCAAAGGCTAGGCAGACAGCTGGGGGCTGATATTAATAGCCCAGGAAGGGTGCCATGAATATTGGCCCCCTCCCAGGCTAGAAACACCAGCCGTCAGCCGCCCCAGAAATGGCGCATCCATAGGATGCGCCAACTCTGGCACTTAGCCTCGCTCTTCCACGCTGCCCTGGTGCAGTGGCAGGGGGTAATAGGGTTGGGGTTCATGTCAGCGCCAGCTGCCATGAAGCCCAGGTTAGTAATGATGGGCATCTATTAGACACCCCCATTACTAACCTACAAAGTGTTAAAAAGAAAAAACACACTACACCTAGAAAAAAATAATTTATTTGAAATAAAACACACAATTTTATTTAATTCTTAGTTTACTAAAAAAAAATAGTTACCTGTCCACGTTCCTGCGCTGATCTCCCATGCACAGCTGTCACATCTGGAGATGGTGACAGCTGTGCATGGCTGCTGTAAGCTCACACTGCCGGGAACACGTCCGCTCCCGGCAGCGGGAGCCACTGACTGAGGTCCCCGGAGTGCATTCAGGCAGCGCAGCTCCGGAGACCTCCTTTACGGCACTGCTGTACCGTGGGAATTTCTCACGATACAGCAGGGCCATAAAGGAGCTAACCGGAGCAGCGTTGCCTGAACTCCGGCGAACCCGCTTATGCAATGACGGGGCTGCTTTACGGCCCCATCATTCTAGCGGCGGCAGCGGTTCAGAGCGGTCACATTCTATGTGGCTGCTCTAAACTGGAGATCATCGTGGGACACTCGTGGACTACTACGGAGGGGTAAGGATAAGATTGTGGTTTATTATTTTATATTTTATTACAGGAGATCGATGGCTTCGGGGAATTAGGTGTCTAGGTGAGTATAGGTGTAGTTTTTTATTTTTTACTTTATTTTAGGTGGCGATCGGCGGGGACAGGTAATGTATGAACTAATTTATTGTAGGCAACCACTGGCCACCAATGACATGTATTTAAAATTTATTGGGGACACAGTAGGGCAATTTAAATAGCAGGATCAGGCTGATGGGAACTACTGCTCCCATCGAGCTGATCCTGCTGGCACGAGTGGACGGGGGACAGACATAGGCCGATGGGAGTAGAAGTGTCACATCGGCCTATGTCTGCCTGCATGCACACACCCGCAGACATCGCACAGACACCGCACACACTCGCAGACATCGCACAGACACCGCTCACACCCGCAGACATCGCACAGACACCGCACACACTCGCAGACATCGCACAGACACCGCAGACATCGCACAGACACCGCGCACACCCGCACACACCCGCACACATCGCACAGACACCACACACACCCGCAGACATCGCACAGACACCCCGCACACACTCGCAGACAAACGCACAGACACCCCGCACACACTCGCAGACACACGCACAGACACCCACACACACCAATCATGACGGGCTGATCGTCTGGGAGGTGAGGCTGACCTGTGCGGCCGTGGGAAAGTTCATGTGAGTTCATGCAATGCAGTCAAGCATGAACTCACGTGAACCCTCTGAGGGCACCGCGGCTACTTCAAATGAACAGCTGATCAGCATCATCTGATACCTCAGCTGTTCATTTGAAATAACCGGCGGGAAAGCGCAGCACAGAACGGGAAAGCCGGCGGTGAAGTCTTTTCACTGCCGGCTTCCCCGCCCGGGTCCTTCGCTCCCCGCTCCTTGGTGCTGCGCTCCCCGCCCGGTCCTAACTTACGATCGGGATGGGAGGTGGCGAGGGGAGCGGAGGATCGGGGTGGGAGGCTGCGGGGAAGCAGTATGGGGCTGTGTGATTATTTAAAGCCGGCGGCTTTTTACCGCCCGCCGGCTTTTAAACGATCAGGAGAATTCTCCCACGCTGGGATGGCATTCTGATGACAGGCTGGATCTCAGCTGAGCGCTGCCATCCAGCTTGTCATACTTCAGAGACACTGCAGAGCGCAGGCATTATGGGAACTTCCGATTCCGGTATTCGATATTGTAAAAGTATCGGAATTAAGTATCGGAATTCCGATACCGCGAATATCGGCCGATACCCGATATTTCAGTATCGGAATGCTCAACACTAGTTAAGGAACAACCTTTCCAGGGAAAAGACTTGTGTATAAGTTAAAATAAATGACCAAAAACAAAAATACTCCTCCACACCTTCGGCTATGTTCACAAGTAGCATTTTTTATGCGTTTTTGCACTTTTTGTATTGCTTTCAACTATGACAAATGCATTCACCGTGAAATGTCATTTTAACATTTTACAACCTTATCTGGCCATGTGCTGTGTGACACATGCATAAAGTGCTGAAAAGACAAGGGAACAGCATGGGGAAGACCCCTGGAAGCATCTCTGACTCCCAGGTCACTGTCTAAAAGTGTGCCCATCATAAGTGATCCTTACCGCATCAGAAGATGCAGACTTGCAACTATCCCCATGCAAGTTCTAGTCCCAGGGCAGTGTTCAATTGTACCTCTCCCATTCCTTGCAATACAAGCTCAAGTATGCTGCCTGCCACCCACCCACCCCCAGGCTGCAACACCATACTGCTTGCTTGCTTGCACTTTAAATTGGGCCTTTTAGGCATGTGGAGGCGGAATCTGGCCACCACGCCATGGCTGTGTCGGCGGCCTGGTATCCATACTCAGTCCCCAGCCGCCTGGTGGCCGGGTGACCCCGCTTGCTCCCCAGCCTCCAGGGGGTGGCCGGGTGTCCATACTCGGTCCCCAGCCACCCCTACTTGTCCCGGTAACCTTTCCCACACTTTTCTTAGCCTGGCCTTCTTTAGGGCAGCATTGGCCGAGCCCACCGGACTATCAGACTCCTCCGGTGGGCCCTGGCTTCTCCATCAGGGGAGTTGAGAGTGCCAAGGTGAGGAGCATGATGAGGATGATAGAAGTTAGCATCTGCTTTGTTTTGTTGTAATGCAAGCGCATGTATGTAGTAGCGGCTAGGCCTGAGGTGGTCAGCGTTTTGGCGCATATCCTACCTCCTCCGAGGATTGCTGGATGTTTTCCTGCTACTATCCAAGTTCTATGACTCCTGTTAAAACAAAGCTTCAGGTGATAAATGATGGATGAGGTAGTGGCAAAGGAGAAAGAGCAGGAGGAACAGGGACTATTCACATCAATATCAGGCCAGTCAACCAGATATGTCTTGTAGGATATGTTTCTGTAACAAAAGGAGCGGTTCGGCTACACAGTTATAGGGCATACAGTGAGTGCAATGCCTACCAAAAATTTCGAGCCACTCCAATGCCCCTTGGAAATGACATGGAGGTCAGAGGGCGTTAACTAAACCTTTTTTTCCATTTATAGCAACTGGGTCTCCCGTGCACTGTTGGCCTAAGCAGTGAATGGAAGGCTTTCCAAAAATTATGAGGAACTGCAATGCCCCTTACAAGAGCCATGTGTGGCACCCCAGGGGTCTGGTCACCACAGTAATAGAGATATTACGTCGGAGAGCAAGTGGGAGGTTTCCTGGTCAGGATCCCTTAAACATGCAACATCCTCCTGCCCCAATCCTGGGAGGGGAGAATTCTGCCCTTATAAACTTGATCTGGGGCAGGGTTGAGTGAGTCAGAGAACAGTCGGAGTCAGAGTGAGAGCAAGGGAAAGTAACAGCAAGGAGCTCTGTAGGAGCTAGGAGCTAAAGACCAGGGGCTGGAAGCTGAGCAGAGCTCGCCCTGGCAGAAGACAATAGGAACCGGACACAGGAGTCCGAAGCTGTGAGGACTTATATATCCAGCAGCAGAAACCAGCCGGCAGGGGATTTCAGGTCCTCTGGCCATAGAAGCCCGGAGGCTCTGTCACAAGCAAGGGACCAGCACCGCCGTCGTGGAGCAGAGGCTAACAGAAGGCCCCAAGTCACCAGCCATGCGGGTGAGCACTACACGGTACACTCAGGGATGTGGGCTACTTCTACCCACTTACAGTAAGGTAGCCAGGAAGAGTGCAGACAGACGGGGAGGCCTACAACTCCACCTGGCCATGGGAACTCCTGCTTGCTCACAGACTGACCAGGCCTCTTATGCTAGCCAGCACTCCCGGGAGGGTCTACCTTATAATCATCAGTAAAGACCCTGAACTGCACTGCAAAGACTCTGAGTCATTCCTGCTGCGCTCGTGCACCATCACCCCCATCATCCACACTTACTGCCCTGAGGCTATACTCCTCCCGAGGGGAGTAATCCCATTCTATGCTGCGCACACAACACCAGCCTCAGCGGTCTGCCTCGCAGCGGTGGTACTCCCTGACCGCAATCCACGGGTGGCGCAGTCGGACAATTAACCTCAAAACCTAAGAAAGACTGCCACTGGTTTGACCAGCCTGAGCCACGGGACCGGCTCACCGCCACGGAGACTTCAGACCCCAGAGACCCAGCACCGGGTATCCCACACACGTGTACACACGGCCCAGGGGGCGCGTCACATGCAGTACAGCATATTACAAACATAAGTCTCATTATTGGGGAATGGGTGTCCCATGGTATTTGCTTATGCTTTCCAAGCAAAAGTTGGCAATGGTACTCACAAGCCAAGGTTTCAAGAAAAAATGCACACCAGGAGTAGGGACTCGCAAAACCGTGAGGACCCTTGACGATGGGTTGCGAGCTTACGTATTTTGGCCAAAATATCAACTAATACCTCATATGATATTTTTTGCACTTTTTTTATCTGCTAGGGCACGGCCAGGCCCAGTAATGGTGACCTTGTGAGTGGGGGCTTCACAACTCTGCGATGCACGGATAGGGTGCCGGGCATCCCGCCTAGTCGAATAGTAGGGGCGTGTAATAGGATGCTGGCTAGGCACGGTGCAGCGAGTGTGTGAATTGCACCCTACTGCAAGTTTCATCTGTGTGCAGTTTTAGTGCTGGGCAGTCGCCCCTCCAGTGAGAGTGGGTGAAGGCGATTGTTCATTAGCATTCTGCACCTGTGTTACCTCCTTCTAACAAAAGGGGGCCGGCCGTGTCCTGGTGTGCATTTTTTCTTGAAACCTTGGCTGGTGAGTACCATTGCCTTTTGCTATTTTCTAAAAATTCTGTCTATTGTTCTGGCTATGCTGTCTGTTTTTAATATTAGAGTAGGGACTCGCAAAACCGTGAGGACCCTTGACGATGGGTTGCGAGCTTACGTATTTTGGCCAAAATATCAACTAATACCTCATATGATATTTTTTGCACTTTTTTTATCTGCTAGGGCACGGCCAGGCCCAGTAATGGTGACCTTGTGAGTGGGGGCTTCACAACTCTGCGATGCACGGATAGGGTGCCGGGCATCCCGCCTAGTCGAATAGTAGGGGCGTATAATAGGATGCTGGCTAGGCACGGTGCCGCGAGTGTGTGAATTGCACCCTACTGCAAGTTTCATCTGTGTGCAGTTTTAGTGCTGGGCAGTCGCCCCTCCAGTGAGAGTGGGTGAAGGCGATTGTTCATTAGCATTCTGCACCTGTGTTACCTCCTTCTAACAAAAGGGGGCCGGCCGTGTCCTGGTGTGCATTTTTTCTTGAAACCTTGGCTGGTGAGTACCATTGCCTTTTGCTATTTTCTAAAAATTCTGTCTATTGTTCTGGCTATGCTGTCTGTTTTTAATATTAGAGTAGGGACTCGCAAAACCGTGAGGACCCTTGACGATGGGTTGCGAGCTTACGTATTTTGGCCAAAATATCAACTAATACCTCATATGATATTTTTTGCACTTTTTTTATCTGCTAGGGCACGGCCAGGCCCAGTAATGGTGACCTTGTGAGTGGGGGCTTCACAACTCTGCGATGCACGGATAGGGTGCCGGGCATCCCGCCTAGTCGAATAGTAGGGGCGTATAATAGGATGCTGGCTAGGCACGGTGCCGCGAGTGTGTGAATTGCACCCTACTGCAAGTTTCATCTGTGTGCAGTTTTAGTGCTGGGCAGTCGCCCCTCCAGTGAGAGTGGGTGAGGGCGATTGTTCATTAGCATTCTGCAACTGTGTTACCTCCTTCTAACAAAAGGGGGCCGGCCGTGTCCTGGTGTGCATTTTTTCTTGAAACCTTGGCTGGTGAGTACCATTGCCTTTTGCTATTTTCTAAAAATTCTGTCTATTGTTCTGGCTATGCTGTCTGTTTTTAATATTAGAGTAGGGACTCGCAAAACCGTGAGGACCCTTGACGATGGGTTGCGAGCTTACGTATTTTGGCCAAAATATCAACTAATACCTCATATGATATTTTTTGCACTTTTTTTATCTGCTAGGGCACGGCCAGGCCCAGTAATGGTGACCTTGTGAGTGGGGGCTTCACAACTCTGCGATGCACGGATAGGGTGCCGGGCATCCCGCCTAGTCGAATAGTAGGGGCGTATAATAGGATGCTGGCTAGGCACGGTGCCGCGAGTGTGTGAATTGCACCCTACTGCAAGTTTCATCTGTGTGCAGTTTTAGTGCTGGGCAGTCGCCCCTCCAGTGAGAGTGGGTGAGGGCGATTGTTCATTAGCATTCTGCAACTGTGTTACCTCCTTCTAACAAAAGGGGGCCGGCCGTGTCCTGGTGTGCATTTTTTCTTGAAACCTTGGCTGGTGAGTACCATTGCCTTTTGCTATTTTCTAAAAATTCTGTCTATTGTTCTGGCTATGCTGTCTGTTTTTAATATTAGAGTAGGGACTCGCAAAACCGTGAGGACCCTTGACGATGGGTTGCGAGCTTACGTATTTTGGCCAAAATATCAACTAATACCTCATATGATAATTTTTGCACTTTTTTTATCTGCTAGGGCACGGCCAGGCCCAGTAATGGTGACCTTGTGAGTGGGGGCTTCACAACTCTGCGATGCACGGATAGGGTGCCGGGCATCCCGCCTAGTCGAATAGTAGGGGCGTATAATAGGATGCTGGCTAGGCACGGTGCCGCGAGTGTGTGAATTGCACCCTACTGCAAGTTTCATCTGTGTGCAGTTTTAGTGCTGGGCAGTCGCCCCTCCAGTGAGAGTGGGTGAGGGCGATTGTTCATTAGCATTCTGCACCTGTGTTACCTCCTTCTAACAAAAGGGGGCCGGCCGTGTCCTGGTGTGCATTTTTTCTTGAAACCTTGGCTGGTGAGTACCATTGCCTTTTGCTATTTTCTAAAAATTCTGTCTATTGTTCTGGCTATGCTGTCTGTTTCCAAGCAAAAGTTGCCAAAAATTAGGACGGAGCAACTTGCAATGCCCCTTACAAGAGCCATGCAGTACAGCATATTACAAACATAAGTCGCATTATTGGGGAGTGGGTGTCCCATAGTATTTGCTTATGCTTTCCAAGCAAAAGCTGCCAAAAATTAGGACGGAGCAACTTGCAATGCCCCTTACAAGAGCCATGCAGTACAGCATATTACAAACATAAGTCCCATTATTAGGGAGTGGGTGTCCCATAGTATTTGCTTATGCTTTCCCAGCAAAAGCTGCCAAAAATTAGGACGGAGCAACTTGCAATGCCCCTTACAAGAGCCATGCAGTACAGCATATTACAAACATAAGTCCCATTATTGGGGAGTGGGTGTCCCATAGTATTTGCTTATGCTTTCCCAGCAAAAGCTGCCAAAAATTAGGACGGAGCAACTTGCAATGCCCCTTACAAGAGCCATGCAGTACAGCATATTACAAACATAAGTCCCATTATTGGGGAGTGGGTGTCCCATGGTATTTGCTTATGCTTTCCAAGCAAAAGCTGCCAAAAATTAGGACGGAGCAACTTGCAATGCCCTTTACAAGAGCCATGCAGTACAGCATATTACAAACATAAGTCCCATTATTGGGGAGTGGGTGTCCCATAGTATTTGCTTATGCTTTCCAAGCAAAAGCTGCCAAAAATTAGGACGGAGCAACTTGCAATGCCCCTTACAAGAGCCATGCAGTACAGCATATTACAAACATAAGTCCCATTATTGGGGAGTGGGTGTCCCATAGTATTTGCTTATGCCTTGCAAGCAAAAGCTGCCAAAAATAAGGACGGAGGAACTTGCAATGCTGGCACCCTGGTGGTATAGTGGTGGTGGAGGCTGAGGATAAGGAGTAGAAGATTAAACAGCCGAAACAAGGAAGCGTATACCCATGTGTGGGTGTGAAATAACACAGTGGATTTGACTTTATGTTACTCTGCTGTCATTTGGTGGTGATGAGAAGTCTGGCCCAATCCAGCCCTTGTTCATTTTGATAAGGCTCAGCTTGTCAACATTGTCAGTTGACAGGCGAGTGCGCTTATCAGTTATAATTCCCCCAGCGGCACTAAAAACACGCTCCGATAACACGCTAGCGGAAGGGCAGGCCAAGACCTCCAAGGCGTACAGAGCGAGTTCATTCCAAGTGTCCAGCTTGGATACCCAATATTTAAAAGGCACAGAGGAATGACGGAGGACGCTGGTATGATCGGCAAGGTACTCCCTCACCATCTTTTGAAACTTTCCACTCCTTGTGAGAGTACCCCGCTCCTCAGGGCCTGTAAGCTGGGCGGGTGTCAGAAAACTGTCCCAGAACGTTGACAGTGTTCCCCTACCTCTGCTGGATTGGAGTTGCATCTCTCTCGCCTGTACGCCTTGATTGGGCAACGAACTGTGACCTCTGCCGCTAGCGTGTTCAGATGGGAATTTTTTTAAGAGTTCTGCAGCAAGGGCCTTCTGGTATTGCCCCATTTTTGTAGACCTCTCCACCTCAGGAAAAAGAGAGTGAAAGTTTTCCTTGTAGCGGGGGTCTACAAGTGTCACCTACCAGTAATAACTGTCACCCAACATTTTGACAACGCGAGGGTCACGGTTAAGGCAGCGTAACATAAAGTCAGCCATGCGTGCCAGACTGGTAACGGGCAAGATTTCCGTGTCCTCACCAAGATGACGACTGACCATGCTCTCCTCCTCCTCCTCCTCTTCCTCCTCTCCCCTGTCCTCAGTCCACCCACGCTGAACTGATGGTATGACACTTGTACAGGTACTACCGTCTACAACGCATGATAGCAGCTCCTGTTCTTCCTCCTCCTCCTCCTCTCCCTCATTGTCCCCCAATGCACATTGGGATGAGATGAGGCTGGGCTGTGTGTAATCGCCCGCTACGGCTTCTTGATCCATCTCATCATACTCTGGCTGCAATGCCTCCTCTTTAATTCTCTGCAGAGAGCGTTGCAAAAGACAGACAAGTGGGATGCTGACACTAATGATGGCGTCATCGCCACTCACCATCTTGGTGGCCTCCTCAAAGTTTGTCAGGATGGTACATATGTCAGACATCCAGGTCCACTCCTGAGGTCTTATGTGTGAAGTCTGACCTGAATATCGACGGCCTTGTTGCAGCTGGTACTCCACAACTGCTCTCTTCTGCTCACAAATCCTTTGCAACATGTGGAGGGTAGAGTTCCAACATGTGGGGACATCACACACCAGTCGGTGTGCCGGAAGCTGCAAACGCTGCTGCAACACAGCAAGGGCGGCGGAAGCTGTAGCCGATTTGCGAAAATGAGCTGACAGGCGGCGTACTTTCACGAGCAGATCTGGCAACTCGGGGTACGATTTAAGAAACCGCTGAACCACGAGGTTAAGCACATGAGCCAGGCATGGTACGTGTGTGATCTCACCTCGCCTCAGAGCCGCCACCTGGTTACGGCCATTGTCACACACGACCATGCCGGGATGTAGGTTCAGCGGTCTCAGCCACAGATCTGCCTGCTCTTTCACAGCTGTCCACAACTCACAAGCAGTGTGAGGTTTATCACCTAAGCTTATGAGTTTCAGCACAGCCTGTTGCCGCTTGGCAGAGGCAGTACTGCAATGCTTCCAGCTTGTAACTGATGTGGCGATATCTGAGATGGAGGCTGAACATGAGGAGAAGGAGGAGGAGGAGGATGCGCAGGAGCTGTACACTGTGGGGGCAACTCTGACTGACATAGGGCCCGCAATCCTCGGTGTGGGGAGGATGTGTTCCGTCCCAAGGTCCGACTGGGTCCCGGCTTCCACTATGTTTACCCAGTGTGCCGTCAGAGAGATGTACCGTCCCTGGCCACAAGCACTTGTCCACGAGTCCGTTGTCAGGTGGACTCTCCCAGTAACTGCGTTGTTGAGGGCACGGCAGATGCTTTGGGACACGTGCTTGTGTAGTGCGGGGATGGCACACCGGGCAAAATAGTGTCGGCTGGGGACCGAGTACCGAGGGACGGCCACCGCCATAAGATTGCGGAAGGATTCCGTCTCCACCAGCCTTAAAGGCAGCATTTCCAATGCAAGCAGTCGTGAAATGTGCGAATTTAGGACTGTGGCCTGTGGGGCGTTAGCTGCGAATTTCCGCTTTCGTTCAAAGGTCTGGGATATGGACAATTGAACGCTGCGGTGGGACGTGGACGTGGACGTTGATGCTGTTTCTTGGGAAACTGCCATAACAAGTGAAGACTGAGAGGAGGGGGCATCTTTACATGCAGTATGGATAGGGGATTGCCTTGCACACACAACAGGGGGTTCTATTGCACGCACAACAGTGGAAGAAGCAGTGGTGACACTCGCTGACACTGGTCGCGGACCCTGGGTTTCGACCCACAAAGTCGGGTGCTTTGCTGCCATGTGCCTGATCATTCTGGTGGTGATCAGGCTGGTAGTTTTGTCACCCCTGCTGATGCTGGCATGGCAGGTGGAACATATGGCCTTTTTGGGGTTATCAGCAGAGTCTTTAAAAAAATTCCAGACTCTGGAAGACCTACCGCTTGTACTGGCAGCGTCCCTCGTGTTGGTGTTACGGGGAACGGTTGCCTGCCTTCTGTCTGCGGCCATCACACTGCATCTTCCTGCCTGTTGGGGTACTCTGCCTCCCTCCCCCTGTGTGCTGCTGGCCTCACTCTGCATGTCCTGCTTCCACGTTGGGTCAGTTACTAGATCATCCACCACCTCCTCCTCTTCCACTTGCGCACCACGATCCTCCTCCTCACTTCCTGGCAATTGTGTCTCGTCATCGTCCACCTCTTGTGACAGATTGCCAATGTCGACTTCCTGTGGCCGTGGCTGTTCAAATATTTGGGCATCGCAACATGGGATCTCCTCTTCCACCACTTCAAGCGTATCAGGCGAGGGGCCCAAATATGGAAATGGACCAGTGAACAGCTCTTCAGAGTATCCAAGTGTGGGATCACTTGCTGTCTGACGACACTCGGCATAGTGGGAGGAAGGAGCATCAGGGTGAGGAGGAGTATGCGGTCGAGACTCACGGCTACTAAGAGTTGACCGTGTGGAAGACAGACCGGAGGTGGTGGTGCCCAGGCAACTGGAAGTATTGTCTGCTATCCAATTAATAACCTGTTCACACTGATCAGTTCTCAATACTGGTGTTGTTCTGTGCTTCCCTAGTAATTCGGTCAAGAAGTGGGAGCGAGAAGATGTGGCTGTTGGTTGTGGCACATTTTCACCTTGGCCACGGCCCCGTCCTCTGCGCGAACCATCACCAGAACGTCCACTTCCACGTCCCTTGCCACGCGCCTTGCCCATTGTAAATGAAGTAAAATAGCTTACACTTGCACTATCAATGGAAAAAGGGTAATAAAGAGTAGATTAGAACCGTGGAAGAGGAAAACCACAGTTATTGTTTACTGGGGTATACCACACTTTTTAAATAGAGATATTTGCGGCTGAACAGTGAGCGACACACTCAAACTGCTTTTTTTTTAGATACCAAAGGCCCAAAACTGGATAGCACAGCGATTTGACCCGTGGAACTGCAAAACCACACTGGGATGTCGGGCCTACACAAGACTATTTTCAACAGATATATTTTTGTGTCACAACAGTCAGGAGACACTACTGTTTTTCTTTACGGAAAAAACTACCAAAACCTGAATAATAGAGATTTTTTACCGTGGAACAGCAAAACCACAGTAATAATTTACTGGTGTATACCAGGCTTTTTAAAATATATATATATTTGCGGCTGAACAGTGAGCGACACACTCAAACTGGTTTTTTTAGATACAAATGGCCCAAAAGTGGATAATACAGAGGTTTGTACCGTGGAACTGCAAAACCACACTTGTATTTCTCGGGCCTACACCAGACTATTTTCAACAGATATATTTGTGTCTGAAAAATCAGGGAGACACTATGTTTTTTTTTTTTACAGCAAAAAATTCAAAAAGCAGGATAATAGAGATTTTTTACCGTGGAACAGCAAAAGCACACTTCTGTCTCTCAGGCCTACACCAGACTATTTTCAACAGATATATTTGTGTCTGAAAAATCAGGGAGACACTATTATTATTTTTATACAGCAAAAAATGCCAAAAACAGGATAATAGAGATGTTTTACCGTGGAACATCAAAACCACAGTAATAATTTACTGGTGTATACCAGGCTTTTTAAAATATATATATATTTGCGGCTGAACAGTGAGCGACACACTCAAACTGTTTTTTTTAGATACAAATGGCCCAAAAGTGGATAATACAGAGGTTTGTACCGTGGAACTGCAAAACCACACTTGTATTTCTTGGGCCTACACCAGACTATTTTCAACAGATATATTTGTGTCTGAAAAATCAGGGAGACACTTATTATTTTTATACAGCAAAAAATGCCAAAAACAGGATAATAGAGATGTTTTACCGTGGAACATCAAAACCACAGTAATAATTTACTGGTGTATACCAGGCTTTTTAAAATATATATATATTTGCGGCTGAACAGTGAGCGACACACTCAAACTGTTTTTTTTAGATACAAATGGCCCATAGAACTGCAAAACCACACTTCTATTTCTCTGGCCTACACCAGATTATTTTCAACAGATATATTTGTGTCTGAATAATCAGAGGCACACTTTTTTTTTGGGGGGGGGGCACCAAAAGGTTAATAAGATGGGTATTTGTACATTGTGAAGGAGGAAAAAAAAAGAGGATTTAGATAAAAAAAAGGATTTTTCCTGGCCCCCGGGACCTGGAGCTAAGTCCAGCAATTTCAGCAACAGGAGCAGGACAGAGGACTGTAATGCAGCGTTTGCTGGTATAACCACTGCGTCTCCTATACAGCCTGCCTGCCTGCCTGAAATACCTGGGATGGATATTAGTCCTGAGAAGGACTGTTTGTTTGATCTGGCAGCCTTTACAGACCCTACACTAACTATTTTGCAGGATATATCTGTCTACACTGTCTGATCCGGAGCGACTGTGTCCAAGAAGGCGGCGACCGGTTTTAAATACTCGAGGTGACGCTGTGCGGCCAGCCAATCACTGTAATGCCCACAAACAACATGGCTGCGGCATTACAGTGACTGGGTGGCAATCCCTGCATGTTCATTGGCTCTGTAAAGAGCGCCAAACATGCAGGGCGGAGACCCGAGCTCCCGCCCGAGTAACCCGGAAATGCTCGGTGCTCGCCGAACATCCCGAGTAGCGTGATGCTCGGGCGAGTACCGAGCAGTGTCGAGCATGTTCGCTCAACACTAGTAAAGATGAACTCCATAATGTATGTGGAGTTTCTCAAACAGCACTTCCTGCCATGGTTCAAGAAGAAGAACCGTGTATTCTGCAGCAAGATCATTTTCATGCATGATTATACACCGTCTCATGCTGAACATAACACATCTGCATCTCTGGCTGATATGGGCATAAAAGGGGACAAACTTATGGTGTGACCCCCATGCTCCCCTGACCTCAACCCCATTGAGAACGTCTGGAGCATCATCAAAAGGAGAGTCTATGATGGCGGGAGGCAGTTCACATCTAAGCAACAGCTCTGGGAGGGTATTATGTCCTCATGCAAAACAATTGAAGCAGAAACCATCCAAAACCTGACAAATTCAATGGACGAGAGAGTTCAGAAGCTCCTTTTGAACAAGGGGTCCTATGTGCAAATGTAACATCACCTAGAATAAAGTTTTGAGTTGAAAACTGTTTGATTTCAGTTTCTAATAACCTGCTAATGCTTATAATTTCAAAAATGACAAATGTTTTGTTCTTTATTAAAATGAAAAGGTTGATCGAAGAGTGTGGGAGATCTAAGAGTGTGGCAACCCAGTAGTCAGGATTATTTCGAATTCTGACAATCTGAGGGTCATGTTGCAGGTAGTGCAGCAAGAAGGCACTCATGTGTCTTGCGCATCTAGGAGCCCCAAAATTATTTTCCGGGCTAGATGCAGCTAAAAATTATTATTAATTTGAAAGCTGGTGGAGCTTAGTATAGATGGCCTAATAGAATCAGTACTGCACACTGCTACAAGGCCCAAATTATTTTCCAGCCAAGATACAGATAAACATGATTAGTAATTTTAAATCTGGTGGAGTTTAGTATAGATGGCCTAATAGAATCAGCACTGCAAACTGCTACAAGGCCCAAATTATTTTCCAGCCAAGATACAGATAAACATGATTAGTAATTTGAAAGCTTAAAATGGTTGGTGAGGTGATTTTAAAAAATCATCAAGCTTTTATTCTCCCCAGGATGACACAGGGGTAGAAAAGTTGTTTCGGATCCATGATTTGTTCATCTTTATGAACGTGAGTCTGTCTGCATTATCAGTGGAGAGCAGCGTGCGCTTATCTGTCAGCACACCACCAGCAGCACTGAACACACGTTCAGACAGAACGCTGGCTGCGGGGCATGACAAGATCTCCAAGGGTTAAGTGGCGAGCTCCGGCCATTTATCCAGATTGGAAGCCCAAAAAAGAAAAAGGGTACAGTGACACAGTCATGGCTTCAATGTTTACTTGGAGATACTCCTGTACCATCGTCTCTAGGCGTTGACTATGTGTCAGACTTCTTGTCTCCTGTGGCCTTGCAAAGGATGGGCTAAAAAAGTGGTGAAATGATTCCGCAAAATTGATGTTACCAGCAGATACTGTGTTTCTGTTACGTTTTGAGTGCTGAACACTCGATGGTCCCACGGTTGGCAAGTTGGAACTGTGAGATTCACTACGTGCACCACTAGTGTTTTGTGGGAAAAGCACATGTAAGATTCTGCAACAGTCTCTGCTGATACTCCTGCATGCGTGCATCTCTTTCTATGGCAGGAATAATTTCTGCAAATTTACTTTTGTACCGGGGATCTAACAGTGTGGCAACCTAGTAGTCAGGATTATTTCTAATTCTCACAATTCGAGGGTCATGTTGCAGGTAGTGCAGCAAGAAGGCACTCATGTGTCTTGCGCATCCAGGAGCACCAAGTCCCTGTTGTGTTGGTGGCGAGGTAACAATCATGCTTTCTTCCTCTGCCCTCTCCCCCCAACCTCGCACAACAGAAATGTGATCAAGGTCTCCCTCATTTGATGAGTCTTCCATCAGTTCGTCCTCCACTTCTTCCTGGGCTCCTGCACCTTCCTCTGTAGTTTGGCTGCTACCATGCGCCCTGGTAAACCCATCTCCCCCACCCTCACATGCCTGCCGCCTTGGTGCTGCCGACCGTCTGGACCTTGCAGATGTTAGCCCTTCCGCATACAACTCCTCCTCCTCTACTTCCTCCACCTCCTTTTGTGCCACCACCTGACTCCGAATTCTTTTTAACATGTGCTCCAGCATGTAAATCACCGGAATAGTCATGCTGATAATGGCATCGTCAGCACTAAACATCTTCTTCGCCATTTCAAAACTGTGCAGAAGGGTGCATAGGTCCATGATCTGAGACCACTCCTCCAGCGTTATTTGCCCCACCTCTGGATCTCGTTGGCCCAGGCTATACGTCAGAACGTATTGCACCAGGGCTTGTCGGTGCTGCCACAGTCGCTGCAACATGTGCAGAGTTGAATTCCACCAGGTAGGCACATCGCATTTTAGCCGGTGAAGTGGCAGGCCCAACGACTTCTGTAGAGATGTAAGTCGCTGAGCTGCGGAATGCGAATGGCGGAAGTGAGCACACAGCGACCGTGCCCTCTGCAGAAGGCCATCTTTTCTGGGATAGTGGGCTAAAAATTGCAGGAGAACCAGGTTCAACACGTGAGCCATACAAGGCACGTGTGTGACATTGCCCCGGCGAAGGGCCGCACTAAGGTTTGCAGCATTGTCGCACACGGCCTTCCCTAGTTTCAGGTCCAGTGGAGACAACCATTCAAGAAACTGGTTCTCCAGAGCTGACCACAACTCCTCAGCTGTGTGACTCACATTTCCCAGACATTTCAAATTAAAAACCACCTGATGACGTTGAGCCCTGCTGCCAGCATAGTAAGGAGGTGTGCAGGATCCCTTCTGCGCAGTTAGAAAGCTTGTGGCATGACCAGACAGGCTTTGGGTGCAGGTGGAGGACCGAGAGGAGGTTGAGGAGGCAGAAGCAGTGGAGGAACATCGAGATAAAGAGGATTGACGCACGACTCGTGGGGACGGCAAGACTTGGACAGCAGCCCCTTGTCCTGCTGTCACCATAGCTACCCAGTGCCCAGTCAGCGCCATGTAACACCCCTGTCCATGCCTACTCGTCCAAGTGTCTGTGGTGAAATGCACCCTGTCACACACAGAATTTCTCAAAGAAGCGGTGACGTTGTGTACGACATGCTGGTGGAGCGCAGGCACACCTTTCCTTGAGAAGTAGTGCCGACTGGGCATCAGGTACTGGGGCACTGCGACGGACATAAGGTCTCAAAAATCCTCTGTGTCCACCAGGCGGAAAGGCAGCATTTCTGTAGCCAAGAGCTTGCAGATGGTGAAATTCAACCTCTTAGCTTTCTCATGGCTAGGAGGAAATGGTCTTTTACTTGTCCACATCTGAGGGACCGAGGGCTGGCTGTTGTGCTTAGACGGGGTTGAGAAGGGTGTCCCCGGCAAACTGCCGGTCTGTGAGGAAGATGCAGGCGGACATGTTAGGTTGCCTTGATCCAAAGGTGGTGCTATCGATGTCGGACAGCGCTGAACATCAGCTGGTGTTTCCACCTCCAAAGAAAATGATGACCTGCCAATCACGCTGGCTGTTGCGGGTAAAGAGGTGGCAGGTCTTCGTCCCAAAACAGGTGTGACTGCTGTCCCCCCAGTCACAGAGGATGAAGAGGCCGCGGATGCACAAGATGTGGCAGATGGTGGTTGGCCCGGCCAGCTAGGCCGCATTGTAGCACAGTGAGCTTCCCACTGCAACTTTTGCTTCATATCCATGTGCCGGTTCATGCATGAAGTACTCAAACTATGTATTTTTTGGCCTCTACCTTTTGCTGACAAATGTTACAGATAACACGAGTTGGTTCATCTGAATCGATCTGAAAAAATGCCCAGGCTATGCAAGGCTTAGCACCCATGCGACCTGAAGAGCCACCACGACTTGTGGTCAGAGGCAGAGTTGTGTTTGAGGATGCAGTTGTAGACGTGCTTCCAGTACTACGTCTCTGTCCAGGAAGGCGCAACCTGACCTCATCGTCACTAGCACCCTCCTCCAACTCCTCTGCTGACCTCGTCGACTGGCTGACTGTGAGTTGACAGTAAGTGGGATCTCCAACCTCGTCATCATCACCCTGTGTGTTATCACACCCGTCGTCCTCTGAGCCAACCTCTTCCTGCCCTGACAAAAAACTAAAGTTGTCGCTCCAATAAGGTATTTGAGTCTCATCATCGTCTTCCTCATTGTCTCCACCAACAGGAGTTACAGTTTGGGAACTTGGGTCTACATTATGGTCAGAACATTCTGCGTCTGGTCCTGGATCCGACTCATAAAGATTCTGGGCATCAGTGCAGATCATTTCCTCGTCTGGATTCACAGAAGCGCTGGAGTCGACCTCTGATTCCAAGGCTATAGTATGAGTAAACAGCTCTGCAGACTCAACCATCTGTTCTACCCCATACTCAGACGGGCAGCTGGAGACTTGGGAGCTGTGAGGAAGCAAGTGCGATTGGGGTGACACCTCTGAAGACTGGAGTATTTGTGATTTTGAAGTTTAGGTGGAGGAGAGCCCACTTAAAGGAGCACTTGATATCAGTTGAAGCACCTGCTGTTTTTGTGCCTCATCTGGAATTTGTAGCGATTGGTGTGGCCGTAAGAAAGGGATCTTATCACATTGTCTGCTAAAAGAAGTAGACATCTTAGTTTGGCTGGAAGATGGTCTTTCTTCTGCAGATGTTACTGTTGCTTTAACACCTACCCCACGGACACAACCTTTTTTTCCCTTCCGAACATGCCTATTCCCCTTTACACCAGCAGCAGGCCTTTTTCCACTCATTTTGGTGGTTAACTTATTCACAACTCTGGAGTTGTTTGCACAAAAAACAATGGATGGGAACCGAGCAGAGCTGAGTGGCCAAACTGTGGTATTAGCCCAGAAGTATTGGCTGCGTTAGATGCAGATAAAATTTATTTTGAATTTGCAACCTGGTGGAGGTTAGTATAGATGGACTAATAGACCAAGTCCCACACACTGTTACAAGCCGAAATATTTTTTCAGAGCTAGATGTAGATAAAAATTATTTTGAATTTGCAACCTGGTGGAGGTTAGTAGAGATGGACTAATAGAACAAGTCCCACACACTGCTACAAGCCAAAATATTTTTTCAGAGCTAGATGCAGATAAAATTTATATTGAATTTGCAACCTGGTGGAGGTTAGTATAGAAGGACTAATAGAACAAGACCCACACACTGCTACAAGCCGAAATATTTTTTCAGAGCTAGATGCAGCTAAAAATTATTTTGAATTTGCAACCTGGTGGAGGTTAGTATAGAAGGACTAATAGAACAAGTCCCACACACTGCTACAAGCCGAAATATTTTTTCAGAGCTAGATGCAGATGAAAATTATTTTGAATTTGCAACCAGGTGGAGGTTAGTATAGATGGACTAATAGAACAAGTCCCACACACTGCTACAAGCTGAAATATTTTTTCAGAGCTAGATGCAGAAAAAAACAATATTGAATTTGCAACCTGGTGGAGGTTATTATAGATGGACTAATAGAACAAGTCCCACACACTGCTACAAGCTGAAACATTTTTTCAGAGCTTGATGCAGAGAAAAATTATTTTTAAATTTGCAACCTGGTGGAGGTTAGTATAGAAGGACTAATAGAACAAGTCCCACACTCTGCTACAAGCCGAAATAATTTTTCAGAGCTAGATGCAGAAAAAAAATTAGATTGAATTTGCAACCAGGTGGAGGTTAGTATAGATGGACTAATAGAACAAGTCCCACACACTGCTACAAGCCGAAATTTTTTTTCAGAGCTAGATGCAGAAAAAAATTATTTTGAATTTGCAACCTGGTGGAGGTTAGTATAGATGGACTAATAGAACAATTCCCACACACTAATACAAGCCGAAATATTTTTTCAGAGCTAGATGCAGATAAAAATTATTTTGAATTTGCCACCTGGTGGAGGTTAGTATAGATGGACTAATAGAACAAGTCCCACACACTGCTACAAGCCAAATTATTTTTTCAGAGCTGGATGCAGAAAAAAATTATATTGAATTTGCAACCTGGTGGAGGTTAGTACAGATGGACTAAAAGAACAAGTCCCACACACAGCTACAAACCGAAATTTTTTTTTCAGAGCTTGATCCAGAAAAAATTTATATTGAATTTGCAACCTGGTGGAGGTTAGTATAGATGGACTATTAGAACAAGTGACACACACTGCTACAAGCTGAAATATTTTTTCAGAGCTAGATGCAGAAAAAAATTATATTGAATTTGCAACCTGGTGGAGGTTAGTATAGATGGACTAATAGAACAAGTCCCACACACTGCTACAAGCCGAAATATTTTTTCAGAGCTAGATGCAGAAAAAAAAAATATTGAATTTGCAACCTGGTGGAGGTTATTATAGATGGACTAATAGAACAAGTCGCACACACTGCTACAAGCCGAAATATTTTTTCAGAGCTAGATGCAGATAAAAATTATTTTCAATTTGCAACCTGGGGAGGTTGGTATAGATGGACTAATAGAACAAGTCGCACACACTGCTACAAGCCGAAATATTTATTCAGAGCTAGATGCAGAAAAAAATGATATTGAATTTGCAACCTGGTGGAGGTTAGTATAGATGGACTAATAGACCAAGTCCCACACACTGCTACAAGCCGAAATATTTTTTCAGAGCTAGATGCAGATAAAAATTATTTTGAATTTGCAACCTGGTGGAGGTTAGTACAGATGGACTAATAGAACAAGTCCCACACACTGCTACAAGCCGAAAACATTTTTCAGAGCTAGATGCAGATAAAAATTATATTGAATTTGCAACCTGGTGGAGGTTAGTATAGAAGCACTAATAGAACAAGACCCACACACTGCTACAAGCCGAAATATTTTTTCAGAGCTAGATGCAGCTAAAAATTATTTTGAATTTGCAACCTGGTGGAGGTTAGTATAGATGGACTAATAGAACAAGTCCCACACACTGCTACAGCCGAAATATTTTTTCAGAGCTATATGCAGAAAAAAATTAAATTGAATTTGCAACCTGGTGGAGGTTTGTATAGATGGACTATTAGAACAAGTCCCACACACTACTACAAGCTGAAATATTTTTTCAGAGCTAGATGCTGAAAAAAATTATAATGAATTTGCAACCAGGTGGAGGTTAGTATAGATGGACTAATAGAACAAGTCCCACACACTGCTACAAGCCGAAATATTTTTTCAGAGCTAGATGCAGAAAAAATTATATTGAATTTGCAACCTGGTGGAGGTTAGTATGGATGGACTAATAGAACAAGTCCCACACACTGCTACAAGCCGAAATATTTTTTCAGAGCTAGATGCAGAAAAAAAATTATTTTGAAATTTGCAACCTGGTGGAGGTTAGTATAGATGGACTAATAGAACAAGTCCCACACTCTGCTACATGCCGAAATAATTTTTCAGAGCTAGATGCAGAAAAAAAATTATATTGAATTTGCAACCAGGTGGAGGTTAGTATAGATTGACTAATAGAACAAGTCCCACACACTGCTACAAGCCGAAGTATTTTTTCAGAGCTAGATGCAGAAAAAAATTATATTGAATTTGCAACATGGTGGAGGTTAGTATAGATGGACTAATAGAACAAGTTCCACACACTGCTACAAGCCGAAATATTTTTTCAGAGCTAGATGCAGATAAAAATTATTTTGAATTTGCAACCTGGTGGAGGTTAGTATAGATGGACTAATAGAACAAGTCCCACACACTGCTACAAGCCGAAATATTTTTTCAGAGCTAGATGCAGATAAAAATTATTTTGAATTTGCAACCTGGTGGAGGTTAGTATAGATGGACGAATAGAACAAGTGACACACACTGATACAAGCTGAAATATTTTTTCAGAGCTAGATGCAGACAAAAATTATATTGAATTTGCAACCTGGTGGAGGTTAGTATAGATGGACTAATAGAACAAGTCCCACACACTGCTACAAGCCGAAATATTTTTTCAGAGCTAGATGCAGAAAAAAAAAATATTGAATTTGCAACCTGGTGGAGGTTATTATAGATGGACTAATAGAACAAGTCGCACACACTGCTACAAGCCGAAATATTTTTTCAGAGCTAGATGCAGATAAAAATTATTTTCAATTTGCAACCTGGGGAGGTTGGTATAGATGGACTAATAGAACAAGTCGCACACACTGCTACAAGCCGAAATATTTATTCAGAGCTAGATGCAGAAAAAAATGATATTGAATTTGCAACCTGGTGGAGGTTAGTATAGATGGACTAATAGACCAAGTCCCACACACTGCTACAAGCCGAAATATTTTTTCAGAGCTAGATGCAGATAAAAATTATTTTGAATTTGCAACCTGGTGGAGGTTAGTACAGATGGACTAATAGAACAAGTCCCACACACTGCTACAAGCCGAAAACATTTTTCAGAGCTAGATGCAGATAAAAATTATATTGAATTTGCAACCTGGTGGAGGTTAGTATAGAAGCACTAATAGAACAAGACCCACACACTGCTACAAGCCGAAATATTTTTTCAGAGCTAGATGCAGCTAAAAATTATTTTGAATTTGCAACCTGGTGGAGGTTAGTATAGATGGACTAATAGAACAAGTCCCACACACTGCTACAGCCGAAATATTTTTTCAGAGCTATATGCAGAAAAAAATTAAATTGAATTTGCAACCTGGTGGAGGTTTGTATAGATGGACTATTAGAACAAGTCCCACACACTACTACAAGCTGAAATATTTTTTCAGAGCTAGATGCTGAAAAAAATTATATTGAATTTGCAACCAGGTGGAGGTTAGTATAGATGGACTAATAGAACAAGTCCCACACACTGCTACAAGCCGAAATATTTTTTCAGAGCTAGATGCAGAAAAAATTATATTGAATTTGCAACCTGGTGGAGGTTAGTATGGATGGACTAATAGAACAAGTCCCACACACTGCTACAAGCCGAAATATTTTTTCAGAGCTAGATGCAGAAAAAAAATTATTTTGAAATTTGCAACCTGGTGGAGGTTAGTATAGATGGACTAATAGAACAAGTCCCACACTCTGCTACATGCCGAAATAATTTTTCAGAGCTAGATGCAGAAAAAAAATTATATTGAATTTGCAACCAGGTGGAGGTTAGTATAGATTGACTAATAGAACAAGTCCCACACACTGCTACAAGCCGAAGTATTTTTTCAGAGCTAGATGCAGAAAAAAATTATATTGAATTTGCAACATGGTGGAGGTTAGTATAGATGGACTAATAGAACAAGTTCCACACACTGCTACAAGCCGAAATATTTTTTCAGAGCTAGATGCAGATAAAAATTATTTTGAATTTGCAACCTGGTGGAGGTTAGTATAGATGGACTAATAGAACAAGTCCCACACACTGCTACAAGCCGAAATATTTTTTCAGAGCTAGATGCAGATAAAAATTATTTTGAATTTGCAACCTGGTGGAGGTTAGTATAGATGGACGAATAGAACAAGTGACACACACTGATACAAGCTGAAATATTTTTTCAGAGCTAGATGCAGACAAAAATTATATTGAATTTGCAACCTGGTGGAGGTTAGTATAGATGGACTAATAGAACAAGTCCCACACACTGCTACAAGCCGAAATATTTTTTCAGAGCTAGATGCAGAAAAAAATAATCTTGAATTTGCAACCTGGTGGAGGTTATTATAGATGGACTAATAGAACAAGTCCCACACACTGCTAGAAGCCGAAATATTTTTTCAGAGCTAGATGCAGATAAAAATTATTTTGAAATTTGCAACCTAGTGGAGGTTAGTATAGATGGACTAATAGAACAAGTCCCACACACTGCTACAAGCCGAAATATTTATTCAGAGCTAGATGCTGAAAAAAATTATATTCAATTTGCAACCTGGTGGAGGTTAGTATAAATGGACGAATAGAAAAAGTCCCACACACAGCTACAAGCCGAAATATTTTTTCAGAGCTAGATGCAGAAAAAAATAATATTGAATTTGCAACCTGGTGGAGGTTAGTATAGATGGACTAATAGAACAAGTCCCACACACTGCTACAAGCCAAAATATTTTTTCAGAGCTAGATGCAGATAAAAATTATTTTGAACTTGCCACCTGGTGGAGGTTAGTATAGATGGACTAATAGAACAAGTCCCACACACTGCTACAAGCCGAAATATTTTTTCAGAGCTAGATGCAGATAAAAATTATTTTGAATTTGCAACCTGGGGAGGTTGGTATAGATGGACTAATAGAACAAGTCGCACACACTGCTACAGCCGAAATATTTTTTCAGAGCTATATGCAGAAAAAAATTAAATTGAATTTGCAACCTGGTGGAGGTTTGTATAGATGGACTAATAGAACAAGTCCCACACACTACTACAAGCCGAAATATTTTTTCAGAGCTAGATGCTGATAAAAATTATTTTGAATTTGCCACCTGGGGGAGGTTAGTATAGATGGACTAATAGAACAAGTCCCACACACTGCTACAAGCTGAAATATTTTTTCAGAGCTAGATGCTGAAAAAAATTATATTGAATTTGCAACCAGGTGGAGGTTAGTATAGATGGACTAATAGAACAAGTCCCACACACTGCTACAAGCCGAAATATTTTTTCAGAGCTAGATGCAGAAAAAATTATATTGAATTTGCAACCTGGTGGAGGTTAGTATGGATGGACTAATAGAACAAGTCCCACACACTGCTACAAGCCGAAATATTTTTTCAGAGCTAGATGCAGAAAAAAAATTATTTTGAAATTTGCAACCTGGTGGAGGTTAGTATAGATGGACTAATAGAACAAGTCCCACACTCTGATACATGCCGAAATAATTTTTCAGAGCTAGATGCAGAAAAAAAATTATATTGAATTTGCAACCAGGTGGAGGTTAGTATAGATTGACTAATAGAACAAGTCCCACACACTGCTACAAGCCGAAGTATTTTTTCAGAGCTAGATGCAGAAAAAAATTATATTGAATTTGCAACTTGGTGGAGGTTAGTATAGATGGACTAATAGAACAAGTTCCACACACTGCTACAAGCCGAAATATTTTTTCAGAGCTAGATGCAGATAAAAATTATTTTGAATTTGCAACCTGGTGGAGGTTAGTATAGATGGACTAATAGAACAAGTCCCACACACTGCTACAAGCCGAAATATTTTTTCAGAGCTAGATGCAGATAAAAATTATTTTGAATTTGCAACCTGGTGGAGGTTAGTATAGATGGACGAATAGAACAAGTGACACACACTGATACAAGCTGAAATATTTTTTCAGAGCTAGATGCAGACAAAAATTATATTGAATTTGCAACCTGGTGGAGGTTAGTATAGATGGACTAATAGAACAAGTCCCACACACTGCTACAAGCCGAAATATTTTTTCAGAGCTAGATGCAGAAAAAAATAATCTTGAATTTGCAACCTGGTGGAGGTTATTATAGATGGACTAATAGAACAAGTCCCACACACAGCTACAAGCCGAAATATTTTTTCAGAGCTAGATGCAGATAAAAATTATTTTGAAATTTGCAACCTAGTGGAGGTTAGTATAGATGGACTAATAGAACAAGTCCCACACACTGCTACAAGCCGAAATATTTATTCAGAGCTAGATGCTGAAAAAAATTATATTCAATTTGCAACCTGGTGGAGGTTAGTATAAATGGACGAATAGAAAAAGTCCCACACACAGCTACAAGCCGAAATATTTTTTCAGAGCTAGATGCAGAAAAAAATAATATTGAATTTGCAACCTGGTGGAGGTTAGTATAGATGGACTAATAGAACAAGTCCCACACACTGCTACAAGCCAAAATATTTTTTCAGAGCTAGATGCAGATAAAAATTATTTTGAACTTGCCACCTGGTGGAGGTTAGTATAGATGGACTAATAGAACAAGTCCCACACACTGCTACAAGCCGAAATATTTTTTCAGAGCTAGATGCAGATAAAAATTATTTTGAATTTGCAACCTGGGGAGGTTGGTATAGATGGACTAATAGAACAAGTCGCACACACTGCTACAAGCCGAAATATTTTTTCAGAGCTAGATGCAGAAAAAAATGGTATTGAATTTGCAACCTGGTGGAGGTTAGTATAGATGGACTAATAGACCAAGTCCCACACACTGCTACAAGCCGAAATATTTTTTCAGAGCTAGATGCAGATAAAAATTATTTTGAATTTGCAACCTGGTGGAGGTTAGTAGAGATGGACTAATAGAACAAGTCCCACACACTGCTACAAGCCGAAATATTTTTTCAGATCTAGATGCAGATAAAAATTATATTGAATTTGCAACCTGGTGGAGGTTAGTATAGAAGGACTAATAGAATAAGACCCACACACTGCTACAAGCCGAAATATTTTTTCAGAGCTAGATGCAGCTAAAAATTATTTTGAATTTGCAACCTGGTGGAGGTTAGTATAGATGGACTAATAGAACAAGTCCCACACACTGCTACAAGCCGAAATATTGTTTCAGAGCTAGATGCAGATGAAAATTATTTTGAATTTGCAACCTGGTGGAGGTTAGTATAGATGGACTAATAGAACAAGTCCCACACACTGCTACAGCCGAAATATTTTTTCAGAGCTATATGCAGAAAAAAATTAAATTGAATTTGCAACCTGGTGGAGGTTTGTATAGATGGACTAATAGAACAAGTCCCACACACTGCTACAAGCTGAAATATTTTTTCAGAGCTAGATGCTGAAAAAAATTATATTGAATTTGCAACCTGGTGGAGGTTAGTATAGATGGACTAATAGAACAAGTCCCACACACTGCTACAAGCCGAAAAAAAAATTTCAGATCTAGATGCAGAAAAAAATTATATTGCATTTGCAACCTGGTGGAGGTTAGTATAGATGGACTAATAGAACAAGTCCCACACACTGCTACAAGCCAAAATATTTTTTCAGAGCTAGATGTAGAAAAAAATTATATTGAATTTGCAACCTGGTGGAGGTTAGTATAGATGGACTAATAGAACAAGTCCCACACACTGCTACAAGCCGAAAAAAAGTTTTCAGAGCTAGATGCAGAAAAAAATTATATTGAATTTGCAACCTGGTGGAGGTTAGTATAGATGGACTAATAGAACAAGTCCCACACACTGCTACAAGCCAAAATATATTTTCAGAGCTAGATGCAGATAAAAATTATATTGAATTTGCAACCTGGTGGAGGTTAGTATAGAAGCACTAAAAGAACAAGACCCACACACTGCTACAAGCCGAAATATTTTTTCAGAGCTAGATGCAGCTAAAAATTATATTGAATTTGCAACCTGGTGGAGGTTAGTATAGATGGACTAATAGAACAAGTCCCACACACTGCTACAGCCGAAATATTTTTTCAGAGCTATATGCAGAAAAAAATTAAATTGAATTTGCAACCTGGTGGAGGTTTGTATAGATGGACTAATAGAACAAGTCCCACACACTACTACAAGCCGAAATATTTTTTCAGAGCTAGATGCTGATAAAAATTATTTTGAATTTGCCACCTGGGGGAGGTTCGTATAGATGGACTAATAGAACAAGTCCCACACACTGCTACAAGCTGAAATATTTTTTCAGAGCTAGATGCTGAAAAAAATTATATTGAATTTGCAACCAGGTGGAGGTTAGTATAGATGGACTAATAGAACAAGTCCCACACACTGCTACAAGCCGAAATATTTTTTCAGAGCTAGATGCAGAAAAAATTATATTGAATTTGCAACCTGGTGGAGGTTAGTATAGATGGACTAATAGAACAAGTCCCACACACTGCTACAAGCCGAAATATTTTTTCAGAGCTAGATGCAGAAAAAAAATTATTTTGAAATTTGCAACCTGGTGGAGGTTAGTATAGATGGACTAATAGAACAAGTCCCACACTCTGCTACATGCCGAAATAATTTTTCAGAGCTAGATGCAGAAAAAAAATTATATTGAATTTGCAACCAGGTGGAGGTTAGTATAGATTGACTAATAGAACAAGTCCCACACACTGCTACAAGCCGAAGTATTTTTTCAGAGCTAGAAGCAGAAAAAAATTATATTGAATTTGCAACTTGGTGGAGGTTAGTATAGATGGACTAATAGAACAAGTTCCACACACTGCTACAAGCCGAAATATTTTTTCAGAGCTAGATGCAGATAAAAATTATTTTGAATTTGCAACCTGGTGGAGGTTAGTATAGATGGACTAATAGAACAAGTCCCACACACTGCTACAAGCCGAAATATTTTTTCAGAGCTAGATGCAGATAAAAATTATTTTGAATTTGCAACCTGGTGGAGGTTAGTATAGATGGACAAATAGAACAAGTGACACACACTGATACAAGCTGAAATATTTTTTCAGAGCTAGATGCAGACAAAAATTATTTTGAATTTGCAACCTGGTGGAGGTTAGTATAGATGGACTAATAGAACAAGTCCCACACACTGCTACAAGCCGAAATATTTTTTCAGAGCTAGATGCAGAAAAAAATAATCTTGAATTTGCAACCTGGTGGAGGTTATTATAGATGGACTAATAGAACAAGTCCCACACACTGCTAGAAGCCGAAATATTTTTTCAGAGCTAGATGCAGATAAAAATTATTTTGAAATTTGCAACCTAGTGGAGGTTAGTATAGATGGACTAATAGAACAAGTCCCACACACTGCTACAAGCCGAAATATTTATTCAGAGCTAGATGCTGAAAAAAATTATATTCAATTTGCAACCTGGTGGAGGTTAGTATAAATGGACGAATAGAAAAAGTCCCACACACAGCTACAAGCCGAAATATTTTTTCAGAGCTAGATGCAGAAAAAAATAATATTGAATTTGCAACCTGGTGGAGGTTAGTATAGATGGACTAATAGAACAAGTCCCACACACTGCTACAAGCCAAAATATTTTTTCAGAGCTAGATGCAGATAAAAATTATTTTGAACTTGCCACCTGGTGGAGGTTAGTATAGATGGACTAATAGAACAAGTCCCACACACTGCTACAAGCCGAAATATTTTTTCAGAGCTAGATGCAGATAAAAATTATTTTGAATTTGCAACCTGGGGAGGTTGGTATAGATGGACTAATAGAACAAGTCGCACACACTGCTACAAGCCGAAATATTTTTTCAGAGCTAGATGCAGAAAAAAATGGTATTGAATTTGCAACCTGGAGGAGGTTAGTATAGATGGACTAATAGACCAAGTCCCACACACTGCTACAAGCCGAAATATTTTTTCAGAGCTAGATGCAGATAAAAATTATTTTGAATTTGCAACCTGGTGGAGGTTAGTAGAGATGGACTAATAGAACAAGTCCCACACACTGCTACAAGCCGAAATATTTTTTCAGATCTAGATGGAGATAAAAATTATATTGAATTTGCAACCTGGTGGAGGTTAGTATAGAAGGACTAATAGAATAAGACCCACACACTGCTACAAGCCAAAATATTTTTTCAGAGCTAGATGCAGCTAAAAATTATTTTGAATTTGCAACCTGGTGGAGGTTAGTATAGATGGACTAATATAACAAGTCCCACACACTGCTACAAGCCGAAATATTGTTTCAGAGCTAGATGCAGATGAAAATTATTTTGAATTTGCAACCTGGTGGAGGTTAGTATAGATGGACTAATAGAACAAGTCCCACACACTGCTACAGCCGAAATATTTTTTCAGAGCTATATGCAGAAAAAAATTAAATTGAATTTGCAACCTGGTGGAGGTTTGTATAGATGGACTAATAGAACAAGTCCCACACACTGCTACAAGCTGAAATATTTTTTCAGAGCTAGATACTGAAAAAAATTATATTGAATTTGCAACCTGGTGGAGGTTAGTATAGATGGACTAATAGAACAAGTCCCACACACTGCTACAAGCCGAAAAAAAAATTTCAGATCTAGATGCAGAAAAAAATTATATTGCATTTGCAACCTGGTGGAGGTTAGTATAGATGGACTAATAGAACAAGTCCCACACACTGCTACAAGCCAAAATATTTTTTCAGAGCTAGATGTAGAAAAAAATTATATTGAATTTGCAACCTGGTGGAGGTTAGTATAGATGGACTTATAGAACAAGTCCCACACACTGCTACAAGCCGAAAAAAAATTTTCAGAGCTAGATGCAGAAAAAAATTATATTGAATTTGCAACCTGGTGGAGGTTAGTATAGATGGATTAATAGAACAAGTCCCACACACTGCTACAAGCCAAAATATATTTTCAGAGCTAGATGCAGATAAAAATTATATTGAATTTGCAACCTGGTGGAGGTTAGTATAGAAGCACTAATAGAACAAGACCCACACACTGCTACAAGCCGAAATATTTTTTCAGAGCTAGATGCAGCTAAAAATTATTTTGAATTTGCAACCTGGTGGAGGTTAGTATAGATGGACTAATAGAACAAGTCCCACACACTGCTACAGCCAAAATATTTTTTCAGAGCTATATGCAGAAAAAAATTAAATTGAATTTGCAACCTGGTGGAGGTTTGTATAGATGGACTAATAGAACAAGTCCCACACACTACTACAAGCTGAAATATTTTTTCAGAGCTAGATGCTGATAAAAATTATTTTGAATTTGCCACCTGGGGGAGGTTAGTATAGATGGACTAATAGAACAAGTCCCACACACTGCTACAAGCTGAAATATTTTTTCAGAGCTAGATGCTGAAAAAAATTATATTGAATTTGCAACCAGGTGGAGGTTAGTATAGATGGACTAATAGAACAAGTCCCACACACTGCTACAAGCCGAAATATTTTTTCAGAGCTAGATGCATAAAAAATTATATTGAATTTGCAACCTGGTGGAGGTTAGTATAGATGGACTAATAGAACAAGTCCCACACACTGCTACAAGCCGAAATATTTTTTCAGAGCTAGATGCAGAAAAAAAATTATTTTGAAATTTGCAACCTGGTGGAGGTTAGTATAGATGGACTAATAGAACAAGTCCCACACTCTGCTACATGCCGAAATAATTTTTCAGAGCTAGATGCAGAAAAAAAATTATATTGAATTTGCAACCAGGTGGAGGTTAGTATAGATTGACTAATAGAACAAGTCCCACACACTGCTACAAGCCGAAGTATTTTTTCAGAGCTAGATGCAGAAAAAAATTATATTGAATTTGCAACTTGGTGGAGGTTAGTATAGATGGACTAATAGAACAGGTTCCACACACTGCTACAAGCCGAAATATTTTTTCAGAGCTAGATGCAGATAAAAATTATTTTGAATTTGCAACCTGGTGGAGGTTAGTATAGATGGACTAATAGAACAAGTCCCACACACTGCTACAAGCCGAAATATTTTTTCAGAGCTAGATGCAGATAAAAATTATTTTGAATTTGCAACCTGGTGGAGGTTAGTATAGATGGACGAATAGAACAAGTGACACACACTGATACAAGCTGAAATATTTTTTCAGAGCTAGATGCAGACAAAAATTATATTGAATTTGCAACCTGGTGGAGGTTAGTATAGATGGACTAATAGATCAAGTCCCACACACTGCTACAAGCCGAAATATTTTTTCAGAGCTAGATGCAGAAAAAAATAATCTTGAATTTGCAACCTGGTGGAGGTTATTATAGATGGACTAATAGAACAAGTCCCACACACTGCTAGAAGCCGAAATATTTTTTCAGAGCTAGATGCAGATAAAAATTATTTTGAAATTTGCAACCTAGTGGAGGTTAGTATAGATGGACTAATAGAACAAGTCCCACACACTGCTACAAGCCGAAATATTTATTCAGAGCTAGATGCTGAAAAAAATTATATTCAATTTGCAACCTGGTGGAGGTTAGTATAAATGGACGAATAGAAAAAGTCCCACACACAGCTACAAGCCGAAATATTTTTTCAGAGCTAGATGCAGAAAAAAATAATATTGAATTTGCAACCTGGTGGAGGTTAGTATAGATGGACTAATAGAACAAGTCCCACACACTGCTACAAGCCAAAATATTTTTTCAGAGCTAGATGCAGATAAAAATTATTTTGAACTTGCCACCTGGTGGAGGTTAGTATAGATGGACTAATAGAACAAGTCCCACACACTGCTACAAGCCGAAATATTTTTTCAGAGCTAGATGCAGATAAAAATTATTTTGAATTTGCAACCTGGGGAGGTTGGTATAGATGGACTAATAGAACAAGTCGCACACACTGCTACAAGCCGAAATATTTTTTCAGAGCTAGATGCAGAAAAAAATGGTACTGAATTTGCAACCTGGTGGAGGTTAGTATAGATGGACTAATAGACCAAGTCCTACACACTGCTACAAGCCGAAATATTTTTTCAGAGCTAGATGCAGATAAAAATTATTTTGAATTTGCAACCTGGTGGAGGTTAGTAGAGATGGACTAATAGAACAAGTCCCACACACTGCTACAAGCCGAAATATTTTTTCAGATCTAGATGCAGATAAAAATTATATTGAATTTGCAACCTGGTGGAGGTTAGTATAGAAGGACTAATAGAATAAGACCCACACACTGCTACAAGCCGAAATATTTTTTCAGAGCTAGATGCAGCTAAAAATTATTTTGAATTTGCAACCTGGTGGAGGTTAGTATAGATGGACTAATAGAACAAGTCCCACACACTGCTACAAGCCGAAATATTGTTTCAGAGCTAGATGCAGATGAAAATTATTTTGAATTTGCAACCAGGTGGAGGTTAGTATAGATGGACTAATAGAACAAGTCCCACACACTGCTACAAGCCAAAATATTTTTTCAGAGCTAGATGCAGAAAAAAAATAAATTGAATTTGCAACCTGGTGGAGGTTTGTATAGATGGACTAATAGAAAAAGTCCCACACACTACTACAAGCCAAAATATTTTTTCAGAGCTAGATGCTGATAAAAATTATTTTGAATTTGCCACCTGGGGGAGTTTAGTATAGATGGACTAATAGAACAAGTCCCACACACTGCTACAAGCTGAAATATTTTTTCAGAGCTAGATGCTGAAAAAAATTATATTGAATTTGCAACCTGGTGGAGGTTAGTATAGATGGACTAATAGAACAAGTCCCACACACTGCTACAAGCCGAAAAAAAAATTTCAGATCTAGATGCAGAAAAAAATTATATTGCATTTGCAACCTGGTGGAGGTTAGTATAGATGGACTAATAGAACAAGTCCCACACACTGCTACAAGCCAAAATATTTTTTCAGAGCTAGATGTAGAAAAAAATTATATTGAATTTGCAACCTGGTGGAGGTTAGTATAGATGGACTTATAGAACAAGTCCCACACACTGCTACAAGCCGAAAAAAAATTTTCAGAGCTAGATGCAGAAAAAAATTATATTGAATTTGCAACCTGGTGGAGGTTAGTATAGATGGACTAATAGAACAAGTCCCACACACTGCTACAAGCCAAAATATATTTTCAGAGCTAGAAGCAGATAAAAATTATTTTGTATTTGCAACCTGGTGGAGGTTAGTATAGATGGACTAATAGAACAAGTCCCACACACTGCTACAAGCTGAAATATTTTTTCAGAGCTAGATGCTGAAAAAAATTATATTGAATTTGCAACCAAGTGGAGGTTAGTATAGATGGACTAATAGAACAAGTCCCACACACTGCTGCAAGCCGAAATATTTTTTCAGAGCTAGATGCAGAAAAAATTATATTGAATTTGCAACCTGGTGGAGGTTAGTATAAATGGACTAATAGAACAAGTCCCACACACTGCTACAAGCCGAAATATTTTTTCAGAGCTAGATGCAGAAAAAATTATATTGAATTTGCAACCTGGTGGAGGTTAGTATAGATGGACTAATAGAACAAGTCCCACACACTGCTACAAGCCGATATTTTTTTTTCAGAGCTAGATGCAGAAAAAAATTATATTGAATTTGCAACCTGGTGGAGGTTAGTATAGATGGACTAATAGAACAAGTTCCACACACTGCTACAAGCCGAAATATTTTTTCAGAGCTAGATGCAGATAAAAATTATTTCGAATTTGCAATCTGGTGGAGGTTAGTATAGATCGACTAATAGAACAAGTCCCACACACTACTACAAGCCGAAATATTTTTTTAGAGCTAGATGCAGATAAAAATTATTTTGAATTTGCCACCTGGTGGAGGTTAGTATAGATGGACTAATAGAACAAGTCCCACACAATGCTACAAGCCTAATTATTTTTTCAGAGCTAGATGCAGAAAAAAATTACATTGAATTTGCAACCTGGTGGAGGTTAGTATAGATGGACTAATAGAACAAGTCCCACACACTGCTACAAGCCGAAATATTTTTTCAGAGCTAGATGCAGATAAAAATTATTTGGAATTTGCAACCTGGTGGAGGTTAGTATAGATGGACTAATAGAACAAGTGACACACACTGCTACAAGCTGAAATATTTTTTCAGAGCTAGATGCAGAAAAAAATTATATTGAATTTGCAACCTGGTGGAGGTTAGTATAGATGGACTAATAGAACAAGTCCCACACACTACTACAAGCCGTAATATTTTTTCAGAGCTAGATGCAGAAAAAAATATTATTGAATTTGCAACCTGGTGGAGGTTATTATAGATGGACTAATAGAACAAGTCCCACACACTGCTAGAAGCCGAAATATTTTTCCAGAGCTAGATGCAGATAAAAATTATTTTGAAATTTGCAACCTGGTGGAGGTTAGTATAGATGGACTAATAGAACAAGTCCCACACACTGATACAAGCCGAAATATTTTTTCAGAGCTAGATGCTGAAAAAAATTATATTAAATTTGCAACCTGGTGGAGGTTAGTATAGATGGACTAATAGAACAAGTCCCACACACAGCTACAAGCCGAAATATATTTCAGAGCTAGATGCAGAAAAAAATAATATTGAATTTGCAACCTGGTGGAGGTTAGTATAGATGGACTAATAGAACAAGTCCCACACACTGCTACAAGCCAAAATATTTTTTCAGAGCTAGATGCAGATAAAAATTATTTTGAACTTGCCACCTGGTGGAGGTTAGTATAGATGGACTAATAGAACAAGTCCCACACACTGCTACAAGCCAAAATGTTTTTTAAGAGCTAGATGCAGATGAAAATTATTTTGAATTTGCAACCAGGTGGAGGTTAGTATAGATGGACTAATAGAACAAGTCCTACACACTGCTACAAGCCAAAATATTTTTTCAGAGCTAGATGAAGAAAAAAATTAAATTGAATTTGCAACCTGGTGGAGGTTTGTATAGATGGACTAATAGAACAAGTCCCACACACTACTACAAGCCGAAATATTTTTTCAGAGCTAGATGCAGATAAAAATTATTTTGAATTTGCCACCTGGTGGAGGTTAGTATAGATGGACTAATAGAACAAGTCCCACACACTGCTACAAGCCGAAATATTTCTTCAGAGCTAGATGCAGAAAAAATAATATTGAATTTGCAACCTGGTGAAGGTTAGTATAGATGGACTAATAGAACAAGTCCCACACACTGCTACAAGCCGAAAAAAAAATTTCAGAGCTAGATGCAAAAAAAAATTATATTGAATTTGCAACCTGGTGGAGGTTAGTATAGATTGACTAATAGAACAAGTCCCACACACTGCTACAAGCCAAAATATTTTTTCAGATCTAGATGCAGATGAAAATTATTTTGAATTTGCAACCTGGTGAAGGTTAGTATAGATGGACTAATAGAACAAGTCCCACACACTACTACAAGCCGAAATATTTTTTCAGAGCTAGATGCAGAAAAAATAATATTAAATTTGCAACCTGGTGGAGGTTAGTATAGATGGACTAATAGAACAAGTCCCACACACTGCTACAAGCCGAAAAAAAATTTTCAGAGCTAGATGCAGAAAAAAATTATATTGAATTTGCAACCTGGTGGAGGTTAGTATAGATGGACTAATAGAACAAGTCCCACACAATGCTACAAGCCAAAATATTTTTTCAGAGCTAGAAGCAGATAAAAATTATTTTGTATTTGCAACCTGGTGGAGGTTAGTATAGATGGACTAATAGAACAAGTCCCACACACTGCTACAAGCTGAAATATTTTTTCAGAGCTAGATGCTGAATAAAATTATATTGAATTTGCAACCAGGTGGAGGTTAGTATAGATGGACTAATAGAACAAGTCCCACACACTGCTACAAGCCGAAATATTTTTTCAGAGCTAGATGCAGAAAAAATTATATTGAATTTGCAACCTGGTGGAGATTAGTATAGATGGACTAATAGAACAAGTCCCACACACTGTTACAAGCCGAAATATTTTTTCAGAGCTAGATGCAGAAAAAATTATATTGAATTTGCAACCTGGTGGAGGTTAGTATAGATGGACTAATAGAACAAGTCCCACACACTGCTACAAGCCGAAATATTTTTTCAGAGCTAGATGCAGATAAAAATTATTTCGAATTTGCAACCTGGTGGAGGTTAGTATAGATGGACTAATAGAACAAGTCCCACACACTACTACAAGCCGAAATATTTTTTCAGAGCTAGATGCAGATAAAAATTATTTTGATTTTGCCACCTGGTGGAGGTTAGTATAGATGGACTAATAAAACCAGTCCCACACACTGCTACAAGCCAAATTATTTTTTCAGAGCTAGATGCAGAAAAAAATTACATTAAATTTGCAACCTGGTGGAGGTTAGTATAGATGGAATAATAGAACAAGTGACACACACTGCTACAAGGTGAAATATTTTTTCAGTGCTAGATGCAGAAAAAAATTATATTGAATTTGCAACCTGGTGGAGGTTAGTATAGATGGACTAATAGAACAAGTCCCAAACACTACTACAAGCCGAAATATTTTTTCAGAGCTAGATGTAGAAAAAAATAATATTGAATTTGCAACCTGGTGGAGGTTATTATAGATGGACTAATAGAACAAGTCCCACACACTGCTAGAAGCCGAAATATTTTTTCAGAGCTAGATGCAGATAAAAATTATTTTGAAATTTGCAACCTGGTGGAGGTTAGTATAGATGGACTAATAGAACAAGTCCCACACACTGCTACAAGCCGAAATATTTTTTCAGAGCTAGATGCTGAAAAAAATTATATTCAATTTGCAACCTGGTGTAGGTTATTATAGATGGACTAATAGAACAAGTCCCACACACAGCTACAAGCCAAAATATTTTTTCAGAGCTAGATGCAGAAAAAAATAATATTGAATTTGCAACCTGGTGGAGGTTAGTATAGATGGACTAATAGAACAAGTCCCACACACTGCTACAAGCCAAAATATTTTTTCAGAGCTAGATGCAGATAAAAATTATTTTGAACTTGCCACCTGGTGGAGGTTAGTATAGATGGACTAATAGAACAAGTCCCACACACTGCTACAAGCCAAAATATTTTTTCAGAGCTAGATGCAGATAAAAATTATTTTCAATTTGCAACCTGGGGAGGTTGGTATAGATGGACTAATAGAACAAGTCGCACACACTGCTATAAGCCGAAATATTTTTTCAGAGCTAGATGCAGATAAAAATTATATTGAATTTGCAACCTGGTGGAGGTTAGTATAGAAGGACTAATAGAACAAGACCCACACACTGCTACAAGCTGAAATATTTTTTCAGAGCTAGCTGCAGATAAAAATTATTTTGAATTTGTAATCTGGTGGAGGTTAGTATAGATGGACTAATAGAAAAAGTCCCACACACTGCTACTAGCTGAAATATTTTTTCAGTGCTAGATGCAGAAAAAAATTATATTGAATTTGCAACCTGGTGGAGGTTAGAATAGATGGACTAATAGAACAAGTCCTACACACTGCTACAAGCCAAACTATTTTTTCAGAGCTACATGCAGATAAAAATTATTTTGAATTTGCAACCTGGTGGAGGTTAGTATAGATGGACTAATAGAACAAGTCCCACACACTTCTACAAGCCGAAATATTTTTTCAGAGCTAGATGCAGATAAAAACTATTTTGAATTTTCAAACTGGTGGAGGTTAGTATAGATGGAGTAACAGAACAAGTCCCACACACTGCTACAAGTCGAAATATTTTTTCAGAGCTAGATGCAGAAAAAAATTATATTGAATTTGCAACCTGGAGGAGGTTAGTATAGATGGTCTAATAGAACAAGTCCCACACACTGCTACAAGCCGAAATATTTTTTCAGAGCTAGATGCAGATGAAAACTATTTTGAATTTGTAAAATGGTGGAGGTTAGTATAGATGGAGTAACAGAACAAGTCCCACACACTTCTACAAGCATAAAATATTTTTTCAGAGCTAGATGTAGAAAAAAATTATTTTGAATTTGCAACCTGGTGGAGGTTAGTATAGATGGACTAATAGAACAAGTCCCACAGACTGCTACAAGCCAAAGTATTTTTTCAGAGCTACATGCAGATAAAAATTATTTTGAATTTGCAACCTGGTGGAGTTTATTATAGATTGACTAATAGAACAAGTCCCACACACTGTTACAAGCCGAAAAATTTTTTCAGAGCTAGGTGCAGATAAAAATTATTTTGAATTTGCAACCTGGTGGAGGTTAGTATAGATGGACTAATAGAACAAGTCCCACACACTGCTACAAGCCGAAATATTTTTTCAGAGCTAGATGCAGATAAAAATTATTTTGAATTTGCAACCTGGTGGAGGTTAGTATAGATGGACTAATAGAACAAGTCCCACACACTGCTAGAAGCCGAAATATTTTTTCAGAGCTAGATGTAGAAAAAAATTATATTGAATTTGCAACCTGGTGGAGGTTAGTATAGATGGACTAATAGAACAAGTCCCACACAATGCTACAAGCCAAAATATTTTTTCAGAGCTACATGCAGATAAAAATGATTTTGAATGTGCAACCTGGTGGAGGTTAGTATAGATGGATTAATAGAACAAGTCCCACACACTGCTACATGCCGAAATATTTTTTCAGAGCTAGATGCAGAAAAAAATTATATTGAATTTGCAACCTGGTGGAGGTTAGTATAGATGGACCAATAGAACAAGTCCCACACACTGCTACAAGCCAAAATATTTTTTCAGAGCTAGCTGCAGATAAAAATTATTTTGAATTTGCAACCTGGTGGAGGTTGGTAGAGATGGACTAATAGAACAAGTCCCAGACACTGCTACAAGCCAAAATATTTCTTCAGAGCTACATGCAGATAAAAATTATTTTGAATTTGCAACCTGGTAGAGTTTAGTATAGATGGACTAATAGAACAAGTCCCACACTCTGCTACAATCCGAAATATTTTTTCAGAGCTAGATGCAGATAAAAATTATTTTGAATTTGCAACCTGGTGGAGTTAGTATAGATGGACTAATAGAACAAGTCCCACACACTGCTACAAGCCGAAATATTTTTTCAGAGCTAGATGTAGAAAAAAATTATATTGAATTTGCAACCTGGTGGAGGTTAGTATACATGGACTAATAGAACAAGTCCCACAAACTGCTAGAAGCCAAAATATTTTTTCAGATCTACATGCAGATAAAAATTATTTTGAATTTGCAACCTGGTGGAGGTTAGTATAGATGGACTAATAGAACAAGTCCTACACACTGCTACAAGCCGAAATATTTTTTCAGAGCTAGATGTAGAAAAAAATTATATTGAATTTGCAACCTGGTGGAGGTTAGTATACATGGACTAATAGAACAAGTCCCACACACTGCTACAAGCCAAAATATTTTTTTCAGAGCTACATGCAGATAAAAATTATTTTGAATATGCAACCTGGTGGAGGTTAGTATAGATGGACTAATAGAACAAGTCCCACACACTGCTACAAGCCGAAATATTTTTCAGAGCTAGATGCAGAAAAAAATTATATTGAATTTGCAACCTGGTGGAGGTTAGTATATATGGACTAACAGAACAAGTCCCACACACTACTACAAGCCGAAATATTTTTTCAAAGCTAGATGCAGATAAAAACTTTTTTGAATTTGCAATCTGGTGGAACTTAGTATACATGGACTAATAGAACAAGTCCCACACACTGCTACAAGCCGAAATATTTTTTCAGAGCTAGATGCAGAAAAAAATTATATTGAATTTGCAACCTGGTGGAGGTTAGTATAGATGGACTAATAGAACAAGTCCCACACACTGCTACACGCCGAAATATTTTTTCAGAACTAGATGCAGATAAAAACTATTTTGAATTTGCAACCTGGTGGAGGTTAGCATAGATGGACTAATAGAACAATTCCCACACACTGCTACAGGCCATAATATTTTTTCAGATCTAGATGCAGATAAAAATTATTTTGAATTTGCAACCTGGTGGAGGTTAGTGTAGATGGACTAATAGAACAAGTCCCACACTCTGCTACAAGCCGAAATATTTTTTCAGAGCAAGCTGCAGATAAAAATTATATTGAATTTGCAACCAGGTGGAGGTTAGTATAGATGGACTAATAGAACAAGTCCCACACACTGCTACAAGCCAAAATATTTTTTCAGAGCAACATGCAGATAAAAATTATTTTGAATTTGCAACCTGGTGGAGGTTAGTATAGATGGACTAATACAACACGTCCCACACACTGCTCCAAGCCGAAATATTTTTTCAGAGCTAGATGCAGATAAAAATTATTTTGAATTTGCAACCTGGTGGAGGTTAGTATAGATGGACTAATAGAACAAGTCCCACACACTGCTACAAGCCGAAATATTTTTTCAGAGCTATATGCAGATAAAAATTATTTTGAATTTGCAACCTGGTGGAGGTTAGTATAGATGGACTTATAGAAAAAGTCCCACACACTGCTACAAGCCGAAATATTTTTTCAGAGCTAGAAGCAGAAACAAATTATTTTGAATTTGCAACCTGGTGGAGGTTAGTATAGATGGACTAATAGAACAAGCCCCACACACTGCTACAAGCCGAAATATTTTTTCAGAGCTAGATGAAGAAAAAAATTATTTTGAATTTGCAACCTGGTGGAGGTTAGTATAGATGGACTTATAGAAAAAGTCCCACTCACTGCTACAAGCCGAAATATTTTTTCAGAGCTAGATGCAGAAACAAATTATTTTGAATTTGCAACCTGGTGGAGGTTAGTATAGATGGACTAACAGAACAAGTCCCACATACTGCTACAAGCCGAAATATTTTTTCAGAGCTAGATGCAGAAAAAAATTATATTGAATTTGCAACCTGGTGGAGGTTAGTATAGATGGACTAATAGAACAAGTCCCACACACTGCTACAAGCCGAAAAAAAATTTCAGAGCTAGATGCAGATAAAAATTATTTTGAATTTGCAACCTGACAGAGGTTAGTATAGATGGACTAATAGAACAAGTCCCACACACTGCTACAAGCCAAAATACTTTTTCAGAGCTAGATGCATAAAAAAATTATATTGAATTTGCAACCTGTTGGAGGTTAGTATAGATGCGCTAAAAGAACAAGTCCCACACACTACTACAAGCCAAAATATTTTTTCAGAGCTACATGCAGATAAAAATTATTTTGAATTTGCAACCTTGTGGAGGTTAGTATAGATGGACTAATAGAACAAGTCCCACACACTGCTACAAGCCAAAATATTTTTCAGAGCTAGATGCAGAAAAAAATTATATTGAATTTGCAACTTGGTGGAGGTTAGTATAGATGGACAAATAGGACAAGTTCCACACACTGCTACAAGCCGAAATATTTTTTCAGAGCTAGATGCAGATAAAAACTATTTTGAATTTGCAACCTGGTGGAGGTTAGTATAAATGGACTAATAGAACAAGTACCACACACTGCTACAAGTCCAAATATTTTTTCAGAGCTAGATACAAATAAAAATTATTTTGAATTTTCAACCTGGTGGAGGTTAGTATAGATGGACTAATTGAACAAGTCCCACACACTGCTACAAGCCGAAATATTTTTTCAGAGCTAGATGGCGATAAAAATTATTTTGAATTTGCCACCTGGTGGAGGTTAGTATAGATGGACTAATAGAACATGTCCCACACATTGCTACAAGCCGAAATATTTTTTCAGAGCTAGATGCAGAAAAAAATTATATTGAATTTGCAACCTGGTGGAGATTAGTATAGATGGACTAATAGAACAAGCCCACACACTGCTACAAGCCAAAATATTTTTTCAGAGCTAGATGCAGATAAAAACTATTTTGAATTTGCCACCTGGTGGAGGTTAGTATAGATGGACTAATAGAACAAGTCCCACACACTGCTACAAGCCGAAATATTTTTTCAGAGCTAGATGCAGATAAAAACTATTTTGAATTTGCCACCTGGTGGAGGTTAGTGTAGATGGACTAATAGAACAAGTCCCACACACTGCTACAAGCCGAAATATTTTTTCAGAGCTAGATGCAGATAAAAATTATTTTGAATTTGCAACCTTGTGGAGGTTAGTATAGATGGACTAATAGAACAAGTCCCACACACTGCTACACGCCGAAATATTTTTTCAGAACTAGATGCAGATAAAAACTATTTTGAATTTGCAACCTGGTGGAGGTTAGCATAGATGGACTAATAGAACAATTCCCACACACTGCTACAGGCCGAAATATTTTTTCAGATCTAGATGCAGATAAAAATTATTTTGAATTTGCAACCTGGTGGAGGTTAGTGTAGATGGACTAATAGAACAAGTCCCACACTCTGCTACAAGCCGAAATATTTTTTCAGAGCAAGCTGCAGATAAAAATTATATTGAATTTGCAACCAGGTGGAGGTTAGTATAGATGGACTAATAGAACAAGTCCCACACACTGCTACAAGCCAAAATATTTTTTCAGAGCAACATGCAGATAAAAATTATTTTGAATTTGCAACCTGGTGGAGGTTAGTATAGATGGACTAATACAACACGTCCCACACACTGCTCCAAGCCGAAATATTTTTTCAGAGCTAGATGCAGATAAAAATTATTTTGAATTTGCAACCTGGTGGAGGTTAGTATAGATGGACTAATAGAACAAGTCCCACACACTGCTACAAGCCGAAATATTTTTTCAGAGCTATATGCAGATAAAAATTATTTTGAATTTGCAACCTGGTGGAGGTTAGTATAGATGGACTTATAGAAAAAGTCCCACACACTGCTACAAGCCGAAATATTTTTTCAGAGCTAGAAGCAGAAACAAATTATTTTGAATTTGCAACCTGGTGGAGGTTAGTATAGATGGACTAATAGAACAAGCCCCACACACTGCTACAAGCCGAAATATTTTTTCAGAGCTAGATGAAGAAAAAAATTATTTTGAATTTGCAACCTGGTGGAGGTTAGTATAGATGGACTTATAGAAAAAGTCCCACTCACTGCTACAAGCCGAAATATTTTTTCAGAGCTAGATGCAGAAACAAATTATTTTGAATTTGCAACCTGGTGGAGGTTAGTATAGATGGACTAACAGAACAAGTCCCACATACTGCTACAAGCCGAAATATTTTTTCAGAGCTAGATGCAGAAAAAAATTATATTGAATTTGCAACCTGGTGGAGGTTAGTATAGATGGACTAATAGAACAAGTCCCACACACTGCTACAAGCCGAAAAAAAATTTCAGAGCTAGATGCAGATAAAAATTATTTTGAATTTGCAACCTGACAGAGGTTAGTATAGATGGACTAATAGAACAAGTCCCACACACTGCTACAAGCCAAAATACTTTTTCAGAGCTAGATGCATAAAAAAATTATATTGAATTTGCAACCTGTTGGAGGTTAGTATAGATGCGCTAAAAGAACAAGTCCCACACACTACTACAAGCCAAAATATTTTTTCAGAGCTACATGCAGATAAAAATTATTTTGAATTTGCAACCTTGTGGAGGTTAGTATAGATGGACTAATAGAACAAGTCCCACACACTGCTACAAGCCAAAATATTTTTCAGAGCTAGATGCAGAAAAAAATTATATTGAATTTGCAACTTGGTGGAGGTTAGTATAGATGGACAAATAGGACAAGTTCCACACACTGCTACAAGCCGAAATATTTTTTCAGAGCTAGATGCAGATAAAAACTATTTTGAATTTGCAACCTGGTGGAGGTTAGTATAAATGGACTAATAGAACAAGTACCACACACTGCTACAAGTCCAAATATTTTTTCAGAGCTAGATACAAATAAAAATTATTTTGAATTTTCAACCTGGTGGAGGTTAGTATAGATGGACTAATTGAACAAGTCCCACACACTGCTACAAGCCGAAATATTTTTTCAGAGCTAGATGGCGATAAAAATTATTTTGAATTTGCCACCTGGTGGAGGTTAGTATAGATGGACTAATAGAACATGTCCCACACATTGCTACAAGCCGAAATATTTTTTCAGAGCTAGATGCAGAAAAAAATTATATTGAATTTGCAACCTGGTGGAGATTAGTATAGATGGACTAATAGAACAAGCCCACACACTGCTACAAGCCAAAATATTTTTTCAGAGCTAGATGCAGATAAAAACTATTTTGAATTTGCCACCTGGTGGAGGTTAGTATAGATGGACTAATAGAACAAGTCCCACACACTGCTACAAGCCGAAATATTTTTTCAGAGCTAGATGCAGATAAAAACTATTTTGAATTTGCCACCTGGTGGAGGTTAGTGTAGATGGACTAATAGAACAAGTCCCACACACTGCTACAAGCCGAAATATTTTTTCAGAGCTAGATGCAGATAAAAATTATTTTGAATTTGCAACCTTGTGGAGGTTAGTATAGATGGACTAATAGAACAAGTCCCACACACTGCTACAAGCCGAAATATTTTTTCAGAGCTAGCTGCAGATAAAAATTATTTTGAATTTACCATCTGGTGGAGGTTAGTATAGATGGACTAATAGAACAAGTCCCACACACTGCTACAAGCCAAAATATTTTTTCAGAGCTAGATGCAGATAAAAATTATTTTGAAATTGCAACCTGGTGGAGGTTAGTATAGATGGACTAATAGAACAAGTCCCATATAATGCTACAAGCCGAAATATTTTTTCAGAGCTAGATGTAGAAAAAAATTATATTGAATTTTCAACCTAGTGGAGGTTAGTATACATGGACTAATAGAACAAGTCCCACACACTGCTACAAGCCAAAATATTTTGTCAGAGCTCCATGCGGATAAAAATTATTTTGAATGTGCAACCTGGTGGAGGTTAGTATAGATGGACTAATAGAACAAGTCCCACACACTGCTGTAAGCTAAAATATTTTTTCAGATCTAGATGCAGAAAAAAATTATATTGAATTTGCAACCTGGTGGAGGCTAGTATAGATGGACTAATAGAACAAGTCCCACACACTGCTACAAGCCAAAATATTTTTTCAGAGCTAGCTGCAGATAAAAATTATTTTGAATTTGCAACCTGGTGGAGGTTAGTATAGATGGACTAATAGAAAAAGTCCCACACACTGCTACTAGCCGAAATATTTTTTCAGCGCTAGATGTAGATAAAAATTATATTGAAATTGCAACCTGGTGGAGGTTAGAATAGATGGACTAATAGAACAAGACCCACACACTGCTACAAGCCAAAATATTTTTTCAGAGCTACATGCAGAAAAAAAAATATTTTGAAACTGCATCCTGGTGGAGGTTAGTTTAGCAGGACTAATAGAACAAGTCCCACACACTGCTACAAGCCGAAATATTTTTTCAGAGCTAGATACAGATAAAAACTATTTTGAATTTGCAACCTGGTGGACGTTAGTATAGATGGACTAATAGAACAAGACCCACAAACTGTTAGAAGTCGAAATATTTTTTCAGAGCTAGATGCAGAAAAAAATTATATTGAATTTGCAACCTGGAGGAGGTTAGTATAGATGGTCTAATAGAACAAGTCCCACACACTGCTACAAGCCAAAATATTTTTTCAGAGCTAGATGCAGATAAAAACTATTTTGAATTTGCAACCTGGTGGAGGTTAGTATAGATAGACTAACAGAACAAGTCCCACGCACTGCTACAAGCCAAAATATTTTTTCAGAGCTAGATGCAGATAAAAATTGTTTTGAGTTTGCAACCTGGTGGAGGTTAGTATAGATGGACTAATAGAACAAGTCCCACACACTGCTACAAGCCGAAATATTTTTTCAGAGCTAGCTGGAGATAAAAATTATTTTGAATTTGCAACCTGGTGCAGGTTAGTATAGATGGACTAATAGAACAAGTCCCACACTGCTAAAAGCCAAAATATTTTTTCAGAGCTACATGCAGATAAAACTTATTTTGAATCTGCAACCTGGTGGAGTTTAGTATAGATGGACTAATAGAACAAGTCCCACACACTGCTACAAGCCAAAATATTTTTTCAGAGCTAGATGCAGATAAAAATTATTTTGAATTTGCATCCTGGTGGAGGTTAGTATAGATGGACTAATAGAACAAGTCCCACACACTGCTACAAGCCGAAATATTTTTCAGAGCTAGATGTAGAAAAAAATTATATTGAATTTGCAACCTGGTGGAGGTTAGTATACATGGACTAATAGAACAAGTCCCACACACTGCTACAAGCCAAAATATTTTTTCAGAGCTACATGCAGATAAAAATTATTTTGAATTTGCAACCTGGTGGAGGTTAGTATAGATGGACTAATAGAACAAGTCCCACACACTGCTACAAGCCGAAATATTTTTTCAGAGCTAGATGCAGATAAAAACTATTTTGAATTTGCAACCTGGTGGAGGTTAGTATAGATGGACTAACAGAACAAGTCCCACGCACTGCTACAAGCCAAAATATTTTTTCAGAGCTAGATGCAGATAAAGATTATTTTGAGTTTGCAACCTGGTGGAGGTTAGTATAGATGGACTAATAGAACAAGACCCACACACTGCTACAAGCCGAAATATTTTTTCAGAGCTAGCTGGAGATAAAAATTATTTTGAATTTGCAACCTGGTGCAGGTTAGTATACATGGACTAATAGAACAAGTCCCACACACTGCTACAAGCCAAAATATTTTTTCAGAGCTACATGCAGATAAAAATTATTTTGAATCTGCAACCTGGTGGAGGTTAGTATAGATGGACTAATAGAACAAGACCCACACACTGCTACAAGCCGAAATATTTTTTCAGAGCTAGCTGGAGATAAAAATTATTTTGAATTTCAACCTGGTGCAGGTTAGTATAGATGGACTAATAGAACAAGTCCCACACACTGCTACAAGCCAAAATATTTTTTCAGAGCTACATGCAGATAAAAATTATTTTGAATCTGCAACCTGGTGGAGTTTAGTATAGATGGACTAATAGAACAAGTCCCACACACTAGAGATGAGCGTTGTTCTACTCGAACTGTTCGCCAATCTCAAATTCGAGCTGTTTTGGGCGGTGTTCGAGTCGGTCGGCGAACACGAACAATTTGAGAAAAATTCGGCTGTTCGAGGTTATGTTCGATAACTGTTCGTGCACCAAAATCATAACTGGATTTTTTCTCAGTAATGATGAAAATTAATGTTAATACGCAGTTTGAGTGCACAGCGGGGCGGGGGGAGGGGCAGGGGATGGATCTCTGCAGGAACAATGAAGATCTCCATTTTTTTTTCTCTTTCCCGCATTTGCAGTGGGGAGGTGCAATCTGTCAGCCTATCAGCAGCGCACACACGGAGCGAAGTGCTTTTTTTCACACAAGCAAGGGCATGTGTGATTGGCAGTGTATGTCACATGTCCTTGCCCTATAAGACCAAGCCATTTTCCCCGTCGCCACCATTTTCTCACTGCTGCAGCTGCGTGTTAGACGGCACCGCTGTTGCTGTGTGTGCTATACCTTGTTAATTTCAAGCCAATTTTCGCACAAATATACAGATAGCTTGGGAGTAGGGAATAGTTGTGATTGCAGTCCTTTTAAGGACTAGGTTACAGCATTTCCTACGACTTTTATCAGGGAGGTCTGTGCTCTTAAATAGATAGGTTGTGGGAGTAAAGACTAATTGTAATTGGAGTCCTTTTCAGGACTAGGTTACATGAGTTCCTATCAGTTTTTGCCAGGCAGGTCTGTGCCAGTGCTGTGCAAGTTTTTTTCACAGCATTTGGCTGAATCTAGCAAAGCTAATCCTTTTTGGCCTATTGCAGAGTGTGTTAGTCAGTGGAGTAGCCTATTTGTGTTGCAAGATATAACACCTGTGTATAGAATACCAATTTTTTTACTGCACCTAGTGAAGTAAAATCTTTTGGGCATAGCATCATTCTATTAGTCCATCTATACTGACCTCCATCAGGTTGCAAACTGAATATAATTTTTTTCTGCATCTAGCTCTGAAAAAATATTTGGGCTTCTAGCGGTGTGTGGGACTTGGTCTATTAGTCCATCTATACTGACCTCCATCAGGTTGCAAATTAAAAATATTTTTTTTCTGCATCTAGCTCTGAAAAAATATTTGGGCTTCTAGCAGTGTGTGGGACTTGGTCTATTAGTCCATCTATACTGACCTACATCAGGTTGCAAATTAAAAATAATTTTTTTCTGCATCTAGCTCTGAAAAAATATTTGGGCTTCTAGCGGTGTGTGGGACTTGGTCTATTAGTCCATCTATACTGACCTCCATCAGGTTGCAAATTAAAAATAATTTTTTTCTGCATCTAGCTCTGAAAAAATATTTGGGCTTCTAGCAGTGTGTGGGACTTGGTCTATTAGTCCATCTATACTGACCTACATCAGGTTGCAAATTAAAAATAATTCTTTTCTGCATCTAGCTCTGAAAAAATATTTGGGCTTCTAGCAGTGTGTGGGACTTGGTCTATTAGTCCATCTATACTGACCTCCATCAGGTTGCAAATTAAAAATAATTTTTTTCTTCATTTATCTCTGAAAAAATATTTGGGCTTCTAGCAGCGTGTGGGACTTGTTCTATTAGTCCAGCTATACTGACCTCCATCAGGTTGCAAATTAAAAATAATTTTTTTCTGCATCTAGCTCTGAAAAAATATTTGGGCTTCTAGCAGTGTGTGGGACTTGGTCTATTAGTCCATCTATACTGACCTCCATCAGGTTGCAAATTAAAAATAATTTTTTTCTGCATCTAGCTCTGAAAAAATATTTGGGCTTCTAGCAGTGTGTGGGACTTGGTCTATTAGTCCATCTATACTGACCTCCATCAGGTTGCAAATTGAATAAAAAAATTTTCTGCATCTAGCTCTGAAAAAATATTTGGGCTTCTAGCGGTGTGTGGGACTTGGTCTATTAGTCCATCTATACTGACCTCCATCAGGTTGCAAATTAAAAATAATTTTTTTCTGCATCTAACCCAGCCAATAGTTTTGGCCTAATACCACAGTTTGGCCACTCAGCTCTGCTCGGTTACCATCCATTGTTTTTTTGTGCAAACAACTCCAGAGTTGTGAATTAGTTAACCACCAAAATGAGTGGAAAAAGGCCTGCTGCTGGTGGAAAGGGGAATAGGCGTGTTGGGAAGGGGAAAAAAGGTTGTGTCCGTGGGGTAGGTGCAGAAGAAAGACCATCTTCCAGCCAAACTAAAATGTCTACTTCTTTTACCGGACAATGTGATAAGATCCCTTTCTTACGGCCACGCCAATCGCTACAAATTCCAGATGAGGCACAAAAACAGCAGGTGCTTCAACGGATATCAAGTGCTCCTTTAAGTGGGCTCTCCTCCACATCAACTTCAACATCACAAATACTCCAGTCCTCAAAGGTGTCACCCAAATCGCACTTGCTTCCTCACAGCTCCCAAATCTCCAGCTGCCCGTCTGAGTGTGAGGTAGAACAGATGGTTGAGTCTGCAGAGCTGTTTACTCATACTATAGCCTGGGAATCAGAGGTCGACTCCAGCGCTTCTGTGAATCCAGACGAGGAAATGATCTGCACTGATGCCCAGAATCTTTATGAGTCGGATCCAGGACCAGACGCAGAAGGTTCTGACCATAATGTAGACCCTCATTCCCAAACTGTAACTCCTGTTGGTGGAGACAATGAGGAAGATGATGATAAGACTCAAATACCTGATTGGAGCGACAACTTTAGTTTTTTGTCAGGGCAGGAACAGGTTGGCTCTGAGGACGACGGGTGTGATAACGCACAGGGTGATGATGATGAGGTCGGAGATCCCACTTACTGTCAACCCACAGTCAGCCAAGAGATGAGGTCAGCAGAGGAGGTGGAGGAAGATGCTAGTGACGACGAGGTCAGGTTGCGCCTTCCTGGACAGAGACGTAGTACTGGAAGCACGTCAACAACTGCATCCTCAAACACAACTCTGCCTCTCACCACAAGTCGTGGTGGCTCTTCAGGTCGCATGGGTGCTAAGCCTTGCATAGCCTGGGCATTTTTTCAGATCGATAAAGATGACCCAACTCGTGTTATCTGTAACATTTGTCAGCAAAAGCTAAGTAGAGGCCAAAAAATACATAGTTTGAGTACTTCATGCATGAACCGGCACATGGACATGAAGCATAAGTTGCAGTGGGAAGCTCAGTGTGCTACAATGCGGCCTAGCCGGCCGGGCCAATCACCGTCTGCCATATCTTGTGCATCCGCGGCCTCTTCATCCTCTGTGACTGGGGGGACAGCAGTCACACCTGTTTTGGGGCGCAGACCTGCCACCTCTTTACCCGCAACAGCCAGCGTGATTGGCAGGTCATCATTTTCTTTGGAGGTGGTAACACCAGCTGGTGTTGAGCGCTGTCCGACATCGATAGCACCACCTTTGGATCAAGGCAACCTAACATGTCCGCCTGCATCTTCCTCACAGACCGGCAGTTTGCCAGGGACACCCTTATCAACCCCGTCTAAGCACAATAGCCAGCCCTCGGTCCCTCAGATGTGGACAAGTAAAAGACCATTTCCTCCTAGCCATGAGAAAGCTAAGAGGTTGAATTTCACCATCTGCAAGCTCTTGGCTACAGAAATGCTGCCTTTCCGCCTGGTGGACACAGAGGATTTTCGAGACCTTATGTCCGTCGCAGTGCCCCAGTACCAGATGCCCAGTCGGCATACTTCTCAAAGAAAGGTGTGCCTGCGCTCCACCAGCATGTCGCACACAACATCACCGCTTCTTTGAGAAACTCTGTGTGTGACAGGGTGCATTTCACCACAGACACTTGGACGAGTAGGCATGGACAGGGGCGTTACATGTCGCTGACTGGGCACTGGGTAACTATGGTGACAGCAGGACAAGGGGCTGCTGTCCAAGTCTTGCCGTCCCCACGAGTTGTGCGTCAATCCTCTTTATGTCAAAGTTCCTCCACTGCTTCTGCCTCCTCAACCTCCTCTCGGTCTTCCACCTGCACCCAAAGCCTGTCTGGTCATGCCACAAGCTTTCTAACTGCGCAGAAGGGATCCTGCACACCTCCTTACTATGCTGGCAGCAGGGCTCAACGTCATCAGGCGGTTTTTACATTGAAATGTCTGGGAAATGTGAGTCACACAGCTGAGGAGTTGTGGTCAGCTCTGGAGAACCAATTTCATGAATGGTTGTCTCCACTGGACCTGAAACCAGGGAAGGCCGTGTGCGACAATGCTGCAAACCTGGTTGCGGCCCTTCGCCGGGGCAATGTCACACACGTGCCTTGTATGGCTCACGTGTTGAACCTGGTTGTCCAGCAATTTTTAGCCCACTATCCCAGACTAGATGGCCTTCTGCAGAGGGCACGGTCGCTGTGTGCTCACTTCCGCCGTTCGCATCCCGCAGCTCAGCGACTTACATCTCTACAGAAGTCGTTGGGCCTGCCACTTCACCGGCTAAAATGCGATGTGCCTACCCGGTGGAATTCAACTCTGCACATGTTGCAGCGACTGTGGCAGCACCGACAAGCCCTGGTGCAATACGTTCTGACGTATAGCCTGGGCCAACGAGATTCAGAGGTGGGGCAAATCACGCTGGAGGAGTGGTCTCAGATCAGGGACCTATGCACCCTTCTGCACAGTTTTGAAATGGCGACGAAGATGTTTAGTGCTGACGATGCCATTATCAGCATGACTATTCCGGTGATTTACATGCTGGAGCACATGTTAAACAGAATTTGGAGTCAGGTGGTGGCACAAGAGGAGGTGGAGGAAGTAGAGGAGGAGGAGTTGTATGCGGAAGGGCTAACATCTGCAAGGTCCAGACGGTCGGCAGCACCAAGGCGTCAGGCATGTGAGGGTGGGGGAGATGGTTTTACCAGGGCGCATGGTAGCAGCCAAACTAGTGAGGAAGGTGCAGGAGCCCAGGAAGAAGTGGAGGACGAACTGATGGAAGACTCATCAGATGAGGGAGACCTTGATCACATTTCTGTTGTGCGAGGTTGGGGGGAGAGGACAGAGGAAGGAAGCATGATTGTTACCTCGCCACCAACACAACAGGGACTTGGTGCTCCTGGATGCGCAACACACATGAGTGCCTTCTTGCTGCACTACCTGCAACATGACCCTCGAATTGTGAGAATTAGAAATAATCCTGACTACTGGGTTGCCACACTGTTAGATCCCCGGTACAAAAGTAAATTTGCAGAAATTATTCCTGCCATAGAAAGGGATGCACGCATGCAGGAGTATCAGCAGAGACTGTTGCAGAATCTTACATGTGCTTTTCCACAAAATATCAGTGGTGCACGTAGTGAATCTCACAGTTCCAAATTGCCAACCGTGGGACCGTCAAGTGTTCTGCACTCAAACCGTAACAGAACCACAGTATCTGCTGGTAACATCAATTTTGCGGAATCATTTCACCACTTTTTTAGCCCATCCTTTGCAAGGCCACAGGAGACAAGAAGTCTGACACATAGTCAACGCCTAGAGACGATGGTACAGGAGTATCTCCAAGTAAACATTGAAGCCACGACTGTGTCACTGGACCCTTGCTCTTTTTGGGCTTCCAATCTGGATAAATGGCCGGAGCTAACCACTTACGCCTTGGAGATCTTGTCATGCCCCGCAGCCAGCGTTCTGTCTGAACGTGTGTTCAGCGCTGCTGGTGGTGTGCTGACAGATAAGCGCACGCGGCTCTCCACTGATAATGTAGACAGACTCACGTTCATAAAGATGAACAAATCATGGATCCGAAACGACTTTTCTACCCCTGTGTCATCCTGGGGAGAGTAAAAGCTTGATGATTGGTTAAAATCACCCTACCAACCGTTTAAGCTTTCAAATTACTAATCATGTTTATCTGTATCTTGACTGGAAAATAATTTGGGCTTTGTAGCAGTGTGCAGCACTGATCCTATTAGGCCATCTATACTAAAGCTTCACCAGATTTAAAATTAAAAATAATTTTTAGCTGCATCTAGCCCGGAAAATAATTTTGGGGCTCCGAGATGCGCAAGGCACATAAGTGCCTTCTTGCTGCACTACCTGCAGCATGACCCTCATATTGTCAGAATTCGAAGTAATCATGACTACTGGGTTGTCACACTCTTAGATCCCCCAAACTTTTCGATCAACCTTTTCATTTTAATAAAGACCAAAAAAATGGTCATTTTTGAAATTATAAGCATTAGCAGGTTGTTAGAAACTGAAATCAAACAGTTTTCAACTCAAAACTTTATTCTAGGTGATGTTACATTTTCACATAGGACCCCTTGTTCGAAAGGAGCTTCTGAACTCTCTCGTCCATTGAATTTGTCAGGTTTTGGATGGTTTCTGCTTCAATTGTTTTGCATGAGGACAGAATACCCTCCCAGAGCTGTTGCTTAGATGTGAACTGCCTCCCGCCATCATAGACACTCCTTTTAATGATGCTCCAAAGGTTCTGAATGGGGTAGAGGTCAGGGGAGCATGGGGGTCACACCATAAGTTTGTCCCCTTTTATGCCCATATCAGCCAGAGATGCAGATGTTTTATGTGCAGCATGAGATGGTGCATTATCATGCAGAAAAATGATCTTGCTGTGAAATACACGGTTCTTCTTCTTGAACCATGGCAGGAAGTGCTGTTTGAGAAAATCCACATACATTATGGAGTTCATCTTTAGCGCCTTCAGGGATCCTAAAGGGGCCGACAATCTCTCTCCCCATGATTCCAGCCCAAAACATTACTCCACCTCCTCCTTGTTGGCGCTGTAGCCGTGTTTGCGTGGGGTGTCCATCAACCAGCCATCCTCCACTCCATCCATCTGGACCATCGAGCGCTGCACGGCACTCATCCGTGAACAAAACAGTTTTGAAATCAGTCTTCATGTAATGTTTGGCCAACTGGAGCCGTTTCTGCTTGTGTGAAGTGGATAGAGGAGGTCGACAGGATGGCGCATGCACAGCTGCAAACCTCTGAAGGACCCTGCATCTTGTTGTTCGGGGGACGTTGGAGGCACAAGCAGCTTCAAAAACTTGTCTGCTGCTATGACAAGGCTTTTTTGCCGCTGCTCTTTCAACCTGACGTAATTGCCTGTAGGAAAGAGTCCTCAATTTGCCCTTATCAGCACGCACACGTGTGTACTGTGAATCAGCTACATACTTCTTGATTGCCAGGACACTTCATCCTGATCATCGCACAATGTTGATTGTAGTCATGCCTTGACCTAAACACTCCACAATTTGTTGCTTCTCAGCAGCCGACACATCCTTTTTCTTTCCCATTTTGGCAGAAAATGTAGGCTGCTTAATAATGTGAGAGAGCCTTCTTAAGTAGTCTTGCCTTTCATTGGACACACCTGCCAAACTAATTAGCACAGGTGTCTGCAATTGCTTACAGTGATATAAAGAGCCCTGACACACATCACCATCAATGAGTTTAACTGACAAACAAACAAATTCTTCCCTTATCACTCCTAAACACTTTTTGTATAATAATTTGGAACGCAGTGTACATGTGCTTTTCCACAAAACACCAGTGGTTCACGTAGTGAATCTTACAGTTCTAACTTGCCAACCGTGGTCTGTATGGAGTTGTTCAATAAAGGGCCCAAAATTAAGATAACATAGATGGGAGAGGTCTCTATGAATAGGAATTCCTAAGTATTTGATACCCTGTGAGGGCCAGGCAAAGGGAAAGTTGGACTGGATGGAATCCTATATGGATTTGGGGAGGGAGACATCGAGGGCCTCAGACTTCGCTGCATTGATTTTAAAATTTTACCATGTAACAAAGTGATCTATTTCAGCCATAACAGCATGGATGGATATATGTGATTGAGTGATATATACTAGGACATCATCAGCAAATAGAGAGCACTTGTACTCGGTGCCTCCCACCTCAATCCACCTAATATTGGGGTTATGGCGAATTGATGAGAGCAGGTGCTCCGTCACTAGGATGTATAAGAGAGGGGACAGAGGACATCACTGCCTTGTCCCATTGGTGATTGTGAAAGGTGATGAAAATGTTCTGACGCACCCCCTGGGCCTTGGGACACCCGGAGCCGGACCCTTTTTGGTGGATGCTGGTGGTTGTAGTCTTCGTGGCGGCGACCCAGTTCCGTGGCTCAGGGCGGTGAAACCAGTGGCGGAACTATTTATGTGGTTTTCATGTTTAAATGTCCGACTACGCCACCCGTGGATTGCGGTCAGAGTGAACCGCCGCTACAGGGCAGACCACTGAGGCTGGTGTTGTGGGTGCAGCAGAACGTAGCATAACTCCCCACGGGAGGAGTATAGCCTCAGGGCAGTGTATGCGGAGGATGGGGGTGATGGTGCAGGGCAGCAGCAGTAACGACACGGAGTCAGTGATGCAGTTCAGGGCCTTTACTCACAGTTCTTATTATCCAGACCACGTCTGCAGGTAACGGCTGCCCACGTCGTACTGTGCTCACCAGGTGAGGGGCTCAGACAACTCCCAGATAACTTTGGAGCACTTCACAGGACCCCCTTTGTGTGTCCTTTGTCTGGCCTTTCTTACCAACACTTCTGTCCGGCTGCCTCGGGCCTCCTCTTGGTAAACTTGGCGCCAGTTTCCCTGACCCTATGTGGTGCCTTCCTAGCGGGTGTAGCGAGGGGCTGCGCCACATAAAATGTCAGAGCCTCCGGTTTCTAGCTGAGGGTCGTTTCCTGCCTCCACTAGTTCGGGGACCGGTCTCCCCCTTTGGCCTGACCCCTCCACGCAGGTGGATTCGGGCGTGCGGTGGCGACTCGCCCGTCCGCACCCCTGGGATCCCTTCATTCCTCGCTCCTGGAGCCTTCTCCGCTCCTCTTCCTTCCTTCTCCCTCTTCCAGGCCTGGGCCTCTGTTACTAGGCCCGCCTCCGGAGCAGAGCTCATGCAGAGCCCCTGCTCCCTGCCACTTCTGCTCAGACTTCTCTGCACTGAACTAAGATGGTGCCCACCTTTTATAGTCCCTTCTCAATGCACCCAGGAACTGCTTCCTCCCTGCTCCTGCACTACAGGGTTCCCCTTCCTCAGTGTTCCCTCACCCCACTCCAGCCAGGGACAGGGACTGTCGTGCCCATCTCAGGGGCATATTGGTCGCCCTGCCCCACGGCAATGTGGTGTAATGCATGCAGGTGTCGGGTCCTGATCCACACTCCATCCTTACCTGAGAGTGAGATATCACACCTCTGGGTGAGGTGCAATACGTCTTTAGCAACCGAGCCCTCAGGGTGCTAAAGTTCCATTTATCTTCAGCCTAGGTGACGTATTGCGATACAGGGCCGTGATTTTGGCTATAAAAGGGTCCCCTAGACCCCTACCCCAAGCTTTTTAAGAGAATCATATATGGCGTGCCAGGAGACTCTATGGAATGCTTTCTCAGCATCCAACGAGAGTATCTAATTACAAATTTTTAACTGCATCTAGCCCAGGAAATACTTTGTGCCTAGTAGCAGTGTCTGCTAGTAAGCGGATTATCCCGGCTGTTAAGCAAGCTGCACCACCTGTAGTTTAGACACTTAATTTTTTCAAAGGAAATGCTTCGGGACCATGGGATACTTAGTGAAGAGCATCAGGAGGCACCCCAAGGCATAGGGGCTGGGACTGGCAGTAGGATGCCTTGCGGTGGACAGCCGAGCTCGATCCTTATAAAAGCTTTTTAACTGCAGCAGCTTTAGTGGACGCTACTGGAGCTGGAATTACCGCGGCTGCTGGCATGAGACTTGCCCTCCAATAGATCCTTGTAAATGGATTTAAAGTGTATTCATTCAAATTAGAGAGACAATTTAAATTAAAAAGCTTAGAGCTGCCTCCACCACAGGGGGGCTCGCTCGACCCACCAGCGGACAGGCACCAGTATTGGGAGAGGGGGCTGGCCGTCAGGGTTCACCGCGGCTCTGGCACAATCCCGGCGACACGGAGGTGGCACGGGCAGGAGCGGACTGGCCGTGTCGGCTTCTCACTTTTTGGATTTTAGAAGGGCATGACATGCCTATATCTGTGTCTCCCCCTCCTTTTACTCCTCCACCTCTTTTATTTTCGCATGACTATATGTACTTGTCACTTTTCCATGTGTTAGTTATGTCTTCTGAGCAGTTTGTCAGCTTTTGGACACCTTTGAAGGTGTTTTCTATGTGTTTCTATGTGTTTTTGTTTGCCTGCCATTGGTTTTAACGGTGTTCGAAGGTGTTCGACGAACAGTTCGACGAACAGTTCGGCGAACACACGGGTGTTCGACGAACCGAACCGAACTCGAACACTACGGGGGTGGCTCAACACTACCACACACTGCTACAAGCCAAAATATTTTTTCAGAGCTAGATGCAGATAAAAATTATTTTGAATTTGCATCCTGGTGGAGGTTAGTATAGATGGCCTAATAGAACAAGTCCCACACACTCCTACAAGCCGAAATATTTTTCAGAGCTAGATGTAGAAAAAAATTATATTGAATTTGCAACCTGGTGGAGGTTAGTATACATGGACTAATAGTACAAGTCCCACACACTGCTACAAGCCAAAATATTTTTTCAGAGCTACATGCAGATAAAAATTATTTTGAATGTGCAACCTGGTGCAGGTTAGTATAGATGGACTAATAGAACAAGTCCCACACACTGCTACAAGCCGAAATATTTTTTCAGAGCTAGAAGCAGAAAAAAATTATATTGAATTTGCAACCTGGTAGAGGTTAGTATAGATGGACTTATAGAACAAGTCCCACACACTGCTACAAGCCAAAATATTTTTTCAGAGCTACATGCAGATAAAAATTATTTTGAATTTGCAACCTGGTGGAGGTTAGTATAGATGGACTAATAGAACAAGTCCCACACACTGCTACAAGCCGAAATATTTTTTCAGAGCTAGATGCAGATAAAAAATAATTTGAATTTGCAACCTGGTGGAGGTTAGCATAGATGGATTAATAGAACAAGTCCCACACACGGCAACAAGCCGAAATATTTTTCCAGAGCTAGATGCAGAAAAAAATTATATTGAATATGCAACCTGGTGGAGATTAGTATAGATGGACTAATAGAACAAGTCCCACACACTGCTACTAGCCGAAATATTTTTTCAGAGCTACATGCAGATAAAAACTATTTTGAATTTGCCACCTGGTGGAGGTTAGTATAGATGGACTAATAGAACAAGTCCCACACACTGCTACAAGCCGAAATATTTTTTCAGAGCTACATGCAGATAAAAACTATTTTGAATTTGCCACCTGGTGGAGGTTAGTGTAGATGGACCAATAGAACAAGTCCCACACAATGCTACCAGCCGAAATATTTTTTCAGAGCTAGATGCAGATAAAAATTATATTGAATTTGCAACCTTGTGGAGGTTAGTATAGATAGACTAATAGAACAAGTCCCACACACAGCTACAAGCCGAAATATTTTTTCAGAGCTAGCTGCAGATAAAAATTATTTTGAATTTACCACCTGGTGGAGGTTAGTATAGATGGACTAATAGAACAAGTCCCACACACTGCTACAAGCCAAAATATTTTTTCAGAGCTAGATGCAGATAAAAATTATTTTGAAATTGCAACCTGGTGGAGGTTAGTATAGATGGACTAATAGAACAAGTCCCACACACTGCTACAAGTCGAAATATTTTTTCAGAGCTAGATGTAGAAAAAAATTATATTGAATTTGCAACCTGGTGGAGGTTAGTATAGATGGACAAATAGAACAAGTCCCACACACTGCTACAAGCCAAAATATTTTGTCAGAGCTACATGCGGATAAAAATTATTTTGAATGTGCAACCTGGTGGAGGTTAGTATAGATGGACTAATAGAACAAGTCCCACACACTGCTGCAAGCCAAAATATTTTTTCAGAGCTAGATGCAGAAAAAAATTATATTGAATTTGCAACCTGGTGGAGGTTAGTATAGATGGACTAATAGAACAAGTCCCACACACTGCTACAAGCCAAAATATTTTTTCAGAGCTAGCTGCAGATAAAAATTATTTTGAATTTGCAACCTGGTGGAGGTTAGTATAGATGGACTAATAGAAAAAGTCCCACACACTGCTACTAGCCGAAATATTTTTTCAGCGCTAGATGCAGAAAAAAATTATATTGAATTTGCAACCTGGTGGAGGTTAGAATAGATGGACTAATAGAACAAGTCCTACACACTGCTACAAGCCAAAATATTTTTTCAGAGCTACATGCAGATAAAAATTATTTTGAATTTGCAACCTGGTGGAGGTTAGTATAGAAGGACTAATAGAACAAGTCCCACACACTGCTACAAGCCGAAATATTTTTTCAGAGCTAGATGCAGATAAAAACTATTTTGAATTTGCAACCTGGTGGAGGTTAGTATAGATGGACTAATAGAACAAGACCCACACACTGCTACAAGTCGAAATATTTTTTCAGAGCTAGATGCAGAAAAAAATTATATTCAATTTGCAACCTGGAGGAGGTTAGTATAGATGGTCTAATAGAACAAGTCCCACACACTGCTACAAGCCGAAATATTTTTTCAGAGCTAGATGCAGATAAAAACTATTTTGAATTTGCAACCTGGTGGAGGTTAGTATAGATGGACTAACAGAACAAGTCCCACGCACTGCTACAAGCCAAAATATTTTTTCAGAGCTAGATGCAGATAAAAATTATTTTGAGTTTGCAACCTGGTGGAGGTTAGTATAGATGGACTAATAGAACAAGTCGAACACACTGCTACCAGCCGAAATATTTTTTCAGAGCTAGCTGGAGATAAAAATTATTTTGAATTTGCAACCTGGTGGAGGTTAGTATAGATGGACTAATAGAACAAGTCCCACACACTGCTACAAGCCAAAATATTTTTTCAGAGCTACATGCAGATAAAAACTATTTTGAATTTGCAACCTGGTGGAGGTTAGTATACATGGACTAATAGAACAAGTCCCACACACTGCTACAAGCCAAAATATTTTTTCAGAGCTACATGCAGATAAAAATTATTTTGAATGTGCAACCTGGTGGAGGTTAGCATAGATGGACTAATAGAACAAGTCCCACACACGGCTACAAGCCGAAATATTTTTTCAGAGCTAGATGCAGAAAAAAATTATATTGAATTTGCAACTTGGTGGAGATTAGTATAGATGGACTAATAGAACAAGTCCCACACACTGCTACTAGCCGAAATATTTTTTCAGAGCTAGATGCAGATAAAAACTATTTTGAATTTGCCACCTGGTGGAGGTTAGTATAGATGGACTAATAGAACAAGTCCCACACACTGCTACAAGCCGAAATATTTTTTCAGAGCTACATGCAGATAAAAACTATTTTGAATTTGCCACCTGGTGGAGGTTAGTGTAGATGGACCAATAGAACAAGTCCCACACAATGCTACAAGCCGAAATATTTTTTCAGAGCTAGATGCAGATAAAAATTATTTTGAATTTGCAACCTTGTGGAGGTTAGTATAGATAGACTAATAGAACAAGTCCCACACACTGCTACAAGCCGAAATATTTTTTCAGAGCTAGCTACAGATAAAAATTATTTTGAATTTACCACCTGGTGGAGGTTAGCATAGATGGACTAATAGAACAAGTCCCACACACTGCTACAAGCCAAAATATTTTTTCAGAGCTAGATGCAGATAAAAATTATTTTGAAATTGCAACCTGGTGGAGGTTAGTATAGATGGACTAATAGAACAAGTCCCACACACTGCTACAAGTCGAAATATTTTTTCAGAGCTAGATGTAGAAAAAAATTCTGTTGAATTTGCAACCTGGTGGAGGTTAGTATAGATGGACAAATAGAACAAGTCCCACACACTGCTACAAGCCAAAATATTTTGTCAGAGCTACATGCGGATAAAAATTATTTTGAATGTGCAACCTGGTGGAGGTTAGTATAGATGGACTAATAGAACAAGTCCCACACACTGCTACAAGCCAAAATATTTTTTCAGAGCTAGATGCAGAAAAAAATTATATTGAATTTGCAACCTGGTGGAGGTTAGTATAGATGGACTAATAGAACAAGTCCCACACACTGCTACAAGCCAAAATATTTTTTCAGAGCTAGCTGCAGATAAAAATTATTTTGAATTTGCAACCTGGTGGAGGTTAGTATAGATGGACTAATAGAAAAAGTCCCACACACTGCTACTAGCCGAAATATTTTTTCAGCGCTAGATGCAGAAAAAAATTATATTGAATTTGCAACCTGGTGGAGGTTAGAATAGATGGACTAATAGAACAAGTCCTACACACTGCTACAAGCCAAAATATTTTTTCAGAGCTACATGCAGATAAAAATTATTTTGAATTTGCAACCTGGTGGAGGTTAGTATAGAAGGACTAATAGAACAAGTCCCACACACTGCTACAAGCCGAAATATTTTTTCAGAGCTAGATGCAGATAAATACTATTTTGAATTTGCAACCTGGTGGAGGTTAATATAGATGGACTAATAGAACAAGACCCACACACTGCTACAAGTCGAAATATTTTTTCAGAGCTAGATGCAGAAATAAATTATATTGAATTTGCAACCTGGAGGAGGTTAGTATAGATGGTCTAATAGAACAAGTCCCACACACTGCTACAAGCCGAAATATTTTTTCAGAGTTAGATGAAGATAAAAACTATTTTGAATTTGCAACCTGGTGGAGGTTAGTATAGATGGACTAACAGAACAAATCCCACGCACTGCTACAAGCCAAAATATTTTTTCAGAGCTAGATGCAGATAAAAATTATTTTGAGTTTGCAACCTGGTGGAGGTTAGTATAGATGGACTAATAGAACAAGTCGCACACACTGCTACCAGCCGAAATATTTTTTCAGAGCTAGCTGGAGATAAAAATTATTTTGAATTTGCAACCTGGTGGAGGTTAGTATAGATGGACTAATAGAACAACTCCCACACACTGCTACAAGCCAAAATATTTTTTCAGAGCTACATGCAGATAAAAACTATTTTGAATTTGCAACCTGGTGGAGGTTAGTATACATGGACTAATAGAACAAGTCCCACACACTGCTACAAGCCAAAATATTTTTTCAGAGCTACATGCAGATAAAAATTATTTTGAATGTGCAACCTGGTGGAGGTTAGCATAGATGGACTAATAGAACAAGTCCCACACACTACTACAAGCCGAAATATTTTTTCAGAGCTAGATGCAGAAAAAAATTATATTGAATTTGCAACCTGGTGGAGGTTAGTATAGATGGACTAATAGAACAAGTCCCACACACTGCTACAAGCCAAAATATTTTTTCAGAGCTACATGCAGATAAAATTTATTTTGAATATGCAACCTGGTGGAGGTTAGTATAGATGGAATAATAGAACAAGTCCCACACACTGCTACAAGCCGAAATATTTTTTCAGAGCTTGATGCAGATAAAAACTTTTTAGAATTTGCAACCTGGTAGAGGTTAGTATAGATGGACTAATAGAACAAGTCCCACACACTGCGACAAGCCGGAATATTTTTTCAGAGCTAGATGCAGAAAAAAATTATATTGAATTTGCAACCTGGTGGAGGTTAGTGAAGATGGACTAATAGAACAAGTCCCACACATTGCTACAAGCCGAAATATTTTTTCAGAACTAGATGCAGATAAAAACTATTTTGAGTTTGCAACCTGGTGGAGGCTAGTATAGATGGACTAATAGAACAAGTCCCACACACTGCTACAAGCCGAAATATTTTTTCAGATCGAGATGCAGATAAAAATTATTTTGAATTTGCAACCTGGTGGAGGTTAGTGTAGATGGACTAATAGAACAAGTCCCACACACTGCTACAAGTCGAAATATTTTTTCAGAGCAAGATGCAGTTAAAAATTATTTTGAATTTGCAACCTGGTGGAGGTTAGTATAGATAGACTTATAGAAAAAGGCCCACACACTGCTACAAGCTGAAATATTTTTTCAGAGCTAGATGCAGAAACAAATTATTTTGAATTTGCAACCTGGTGGAGGTTAGTATAGATGGACTAATAGAACAAGTCCCACACACTGCTACAAGCCGAAATATTTTTTCAGAGCTAGATGCAGAAAAAAATTATATTGAATTTGCAACCTGGTGGAGGTTAGTATAGATGGACTAATAGAACAAGTCCCACACACTGCTACAAGCCGCAAAAATTTTTCAGAGCTAGATGCAGATAAAAATTATTTTGAATTTGCAACCCGATAGAGGTTAGTATAGATGGACTAATAGAACAAGTCCCACACACTGCTACAAGCCAAAATACTTTTTCAGAGTTAGATGTAGAAAAAAATTATATTGAATTTGCAACCTGGTGGAGGTTAGTATAGATGGACTAAAAGAACAAGTTCCACACACTGCTACAAGCCAAAATATTTTTTCAGAGCTACATGCAGATAAAAATTATTTTGAATTTGCAACCTGGTGGAGGTTAGAATAGATGTACTAATAGAACAAGTCCCACACACTGGTACAAGCTGAAATATTTTTTCAGAGCTACATGCAGATAAAAATTATTTTGAATTTGCAACCTGGTGGAGGTTAGTATAGATGGAATCATAGAACAAGTCACACACACTGATACAAGCCGAAATATTTTTTCAGAGCTAGATGCAGAAAAAAATTATATTGAATTTGCAAACTGGTGGAGGTTAGTATAGATGGACTCATAGAACAAGTCCCACACACTGCTACAAGCCAAATTATTTTTTCAGAGCTACATGCAGATAAAAATTATTTTGAATTTGCAACCTTGTGGAGGTTAGCATAGATGGACTAATAGAACAAGTCCCACACACTGCTACAAGCCGAAATATTTTTTCAGAGCTAGATGCAGAAAAAAATTATTTTGAATTTGCCACCTGGTGGAGGTTAGTATAGATGGACTAATAGAACAAGTCCCACACACTGCTACAAGCCAAAATATTTTCAGAGCTAGATGCAGAAAAAAATTATATTGAATTTGCAACCTGGTGGAGGTTAGTATAGATGGACAAATAGGACAAGTTCCACACACTGCTACAAGCCTAAATATTTTTTCAGAGCTAGATGCAGATAAAAACTATTTTGAATTTGCAACCTGGTGGAGGTTAGTATAAATGGACTAATAGAAGAAGTCCCACACACTCCTACAAGCCAAAATATTTTTTCAGAGCTAGATACAAATAGAAATTATTTTGAATTTTCAACTTGGTGGAGGTTAGTATAGATGGACTAATAGAACAAGTCCCACACACTGTTACAAGCCGAAATATTTTTTCAGAGCTAGATGCCAATAAAAATTATTTTGAATTTGCAACCTGGTGGAGGTTAGTATAGTTGGACTAATAGAACAAGTTTCACACACTGTTACAAGACATAAATCCTTTTTCAGAGCTAGATGCAGAAAAAAATTATATTGAATTTGCAACCTGGTGGAGGTTAGTATAGATGGACTAAAAGAACAAGTTCCACACACTGCTACAAGCCAAAATATTTTTTCAGAGCTACATGCAGATAAAAATTATTTTGAATTTGCAACCTGGTGGAGGTTAGTATAGATGGACTAATAGAACAAGTCACACACACTGCTACAAGCCGAAATATTTTTTCAGAGCTAGATGCAGAAAAAAATTATATTGAATTTGCAACCTGGTGGAGGTTAGTATAGATGGACAAATAGGACAAGTTCTACACACTGCTACAAGCCGAAATATTTTTTCAGAGGTAGATGCAGATAAAAACTATTTTGAATTTGCAACCTGGTGGAGGTTAATATAAAGGGACTAATAGAAGAAGTCCCACACACTGCTACAAGCCAAAATATTTTTTCAGAGCTAGATAGAAATAAAAATTATTTTGAATTTGCAGCCTGGTGGAGGTTAGTATAGATGGACTAATAGAACAAGTCCCACACACTGCTACAAGCCGAAATATTTTTTCAAAGCTAGATGCAGATAAAAACTATTATGAATTTGCCACCTGCTGGAGGTTAGTGTAGATGGACTAATAGAACAAGTCCCACACACTGCTACAAGCCGAAATATTTTTTCAGAGCTAGATGCAGATAAAAATTATTTTGAATTTGCAACCTTGTGGAGGTTAGAATAGATGGACTAATAGAACAAGTCCCACACACTGCTACAAGCCGAAATATTTTTTCAGAGCTAGCTGCCGATAAAAATTATTTTGAATTTGCCACCTGGTGGAGGTTAGTATAGATGGACTAATAGAACAAGTCCCACACACTGCTACAAGCCGAAATATTTTTTCAGAGCTAGCTGCAGATAAAAATTATTTTGAACTTGCAACCTGGTGGAGGTTAGTATAGATGGACTAATAGAACAAGTCCCACACACTGCTACAAGCCGAAATATTTTTTCAGAGCTAGATGAAGAAAAAAATTATATTGAATTTGCAACCTGGTGGAGGTTAGTATAGATGGACTAATAGAAAAAGTCCCACACACTGCTACAAGCCAAAATATTTTTTCAGAGCTACATGCAGATAAAAATTATTTTGAATGTGCAACCTGGTGGAGGTTAGTATAGATGGACAAATAGAACAAGTCCCACACACTGCTACAAGTCGAAATATTTTTTCAGAGCTAGATGCAGAAAAAAATTATATTGAATTTGCAACCTGGTGGAGGTTAGTATAGATGGACTAATAGAACAAGTCCCACACACTGCTACAAGCCAAAATATTTTTTCAGAGCTAGCTGCAAATAAAAATTAATTTGAATTTGCAACCTGGTGGAGGTTAGTATACATAGACTAATAGAAAAAGTCCCACACACTGCTACTAGCCGAAATATTTTTTCAACGCTAGATGCAGAAAAAAATTATATTGAATTTGCAACCTGGTGGAGGTTAGAATAGATGGACTAATAGAACAAGTCCTACAAACTGCTACAAGCCAAAATATTTTTTCAGAGCTACGTGCAGATAAAAATTATTTTGAATTTGCAACCTGGTGGAGGTTAGTATAGAAGGATTAATAGAACAAGTCCCACACACTGCTACAAGCCGAAATATTTTTTCAGAGCTAGATGCAGATAAAAACTATTTTGAATTTGCAAACTGGTGGAGGTTAGTATAGATGGACTAATAGAACAAGACCCACACACTGCTACAAGTTGAAATATTTTTTCAGAGCTAGATGCAGAAAAAAATTATATTGAATTTGCAACCTGGAGGAGGATAGTATAGATGGTCTAATAGAACAAGTCCCACACACTGCTACAAGCCGAAAAAATTTTTCAGAGCTAGATGCAGATAAAAACTATTTTGAATTTGCAACCTGGTGGAGGTTAGTATAGATGGACTAACAGAACATGTCCTACACACTTCTACAAGCCAAAATATTTTTTCAGAGCTAGATGCAGATAAAAATCATTTTGAGTTTGCAACCTGGTGGAGGTTAGTATAGCAGGACTAATAGAACAAGTCCCACACACTGCTACAAGCCGAAATATTTTTTCAGAGCTAGCTGGAGAAAAAAATTATTTTGAATTTGCAACCTGGTGGAGGTTAGTATAGATGGACTAATAGAACAAGTCCCACACACTGCTACAAGCCGAAATATTTTTTCAGAGCTAGATACAGATAAAAACTATTTTGAATTTGCAACCTGGTGGAGGTTAGTATAGATGGACTAATAGAACAAGACCCACACACTGCTACAAGTCGAAATATTTTTTCAGAGCTAGATGCAGAAAAAAATTATATTGAATTTGCAACCTGGAGGAGGTTAGTATAGATGGTCTAATAGAACAAGTCCCACACACTGCTACAAGCCAAAATATTTTTTCAGAGCTAGATGCAGATAAAAATTATTTTGAATTTGCAACCTGGTGGAGGTTAGTATAGATGGACTAACAGAACAAGTCCCACACACTGCTTCAAGCCAAAATATTTTTTCAGAGCTAGATGCAGATAAAAATTATTTTGAGTTTGCAACCTGGTGGAGGTTAGTATAGATGGACTAATAGAACAAGTCCCACACACTGCTACAAGCCGAAATATTTTTTCAGAGCTAGCTGAAGATAAAAATTATTTTGAATTTGCAACCTGGTGGAGTTTAGTATAGATGGACTAATAGAACAAGTCCCACACACTGCTACAAGCCAAAATATTTTTTCAGAGCTACATGCAGATAAAAATTATTTTGAATTTGCAACCTGGTGGAGTTTAGTATAGATGGACTAATAGAACAAGTCCCACACACTGCTACAAGCTGAAATATTTTTTCAGAGCTAAATGCAGATAAAAATTATTTTGAATTTGCCACCTGGTGGAGGTTAGTATAGATGGACTAATAGAACAAGTCCCACACACTGCTACAAACCAAAATATTTTTTCAGAGCTAGATGCAGATAAAAATTATTTTGAATTTGCAACCTGGTGGAGGTTAGTATAGATGGACTAATAGAACAAGTCCCACACACTGCTACAAGCCGAAATATTTTTTCAGAGCTAGATGTAGAAAAAAATTATATTGAATTTGCAACCTGGTGGAGGTTAGTATACATGGACTAATAGAACAAGTCCCACACACTGCTACAAGCCAAAATATTTTTTCAGAGCTACATGCAGATAAAAATTATTTTGAATTTGCAACCTGGTGGAGGTTAGTATAGATGGAATAATAGAACAAGTCCCAAACACTGCTACAAGCCGAAATATTTTTTCAGAGTTAGATGCAGATAAAAACTTTTTTGAATTTGCAACCTGGAGGAGGTTAGTACAGATGGACTAATAGAACAAGTCCCACACACTGCTACAAGCTGAAATATTTTTTCAGAGCTAAATGCAGATAAAAATTATTTTGAATTTGCCACCTGGTGGAGGTTAGTATAGATGGACTAATAGAACAAGTCCCACACACTGCTACAAGCCAATATATTTTTTCAGAGCTAGATGCAGATAAAAATTATTTTGAATTTGCAACCTGGTGGAGGTTAGTATAGATGGACTAATAGAACAAGTCCCACACACTGCTACAAGCCGAAATATTTTTTCAGAGCTAGATGTAGAAAAAAATTATATTGAATTTGCAACCTGGTGGAGGTTAGTATACATGGACTAATAGAACAAGTCCCACACACTGCTACAAGCCAAAATATTTTTTCAGAGCTACATGCAGATAAAAATTATTTTGAATTTGCAACCTGGTGGAGGTTAGTATAGATGGAATAATAGAACAAGTCCCAAACACTGCTACAAGCCGAAATATTTTTTCAGAGCTAGATGCAGATAAAAACTTTTTTGAATTTGCAACCTGGAGGAGGTTAGTACAGATGGACTAATAGAACAAGTCGCACACACTGCTACAAGCTGAAATATTTTTTCAGAGCTAAATGCAGATAAAAATTATTTTGAATTTCCCACCTGGTGGAGGTTAGTATAGATGGACTAATAGAACAAGTCCCACACACTGCTACAAGCCAATATATTTTTTCAGAGCTAGATGCAGATAAAAATTATTTTGAATTTGCAACCTGGTGGAGGTTAGTATAGATGGACTAATAGAACAAGTCCCACACACTGCTACAAGCCGAAATATTTTTTCAGAGCTAGATGTAGAAAAAAATTATATTGAATTTGCAACCTGGTGGAGGTTAGTATACATGGACTAATAGAACAAGTCCCACACACTGCTACAAGCCAAAATATTTTTTCAGAGCTACATGCAGATAAAAATTATTTTGAATTTGCAACCTGGTGGAGGTTAGTATAGATGGAATAATAGAACAAGTCCCAAACACTGCTACAAGCCAAAATATTTTTTCAGAGCTAGATGCAGATAAAAACTTTTTTGAATTTGCAACCTGGAGGAGGTTAGTACAGATGGACTAATAGAACAAGTCCCACACACTGCTACAAGCCGAAATATTTTTTCAGAGCTAGATGCAGATAAAAATTATTTTGAATTTGCAACCTGGTGGAGGTTAGTTTAGATGGACTAATAGAACAAGTCCCACACACTGCTACAAGCCAAAATATTTTTTCAGAGCTACATGAAGGTAAAAATTATTTTGAATTTGCAACCTGGTGGAGGTTAGTATAGATGGACTAATATAACAAGTCCCACACACTGCTACAAACCGAAAAAAATTTTCAGAGCTAGATGTAGATAAAAATTATTTTGAATTTGCAACCTGATAGAGGTTAGTATAGATGGACTAATAGAACAAGTCCCACACACTCCTACAAGCCAAAATACTTTTTCAGAGCTAGATGCAGAAAAAAAATTATATTGAATTTGCAACCTGGTGGAGGTTAGTATAGATAGACTAAAAGAACAAGTCCCACACACAGCTACAAGCCAAAATATTTTTTCAGAGCTACATGCAGATAAAAATAATTTTGAATTTGCAACCTAGTGGAGGTTAGTATAGATAGACTAATAGAACAAGTCCCACACACTGGTACAAACCGAAATATTTTTTCAGACCTAGATGCAGAAAAAAATTATATTGAATTTGCAACCTGGTGGAGGTTAGTATAGATGGACTCATAGAACAAGTCCCACACACTGCTACAAGCCAAAATATTTTTCAGAGCTACATGCAGATAAAAATTATTTTGAATTTGCAACCTTATGGAGGTTAGTATAGATGGACTAATAGAACAAGTCCCACACACTGCTACAAGCCAAAATATTTTTTCAGAGCTAGATGCAGATAAAAATTATTTTGAATTTGCAACCTGGTGGAGGTTAGTATAGATGGAATAATAGAACAAGTCCCAAACACTGCTACAAGCCGAAATATTTTTTCAGAGCTAGATGCAGATAAAAACTTTTTTGAATTTGCAACCTGGAGGAGGTTAGTACAGATGGACTAATAGAACAAGTCCCACACACTGCTACAAGCCGAAATATTTTTTCAGAGCTAGATGCAGATAAAAATTATTTTGAATTTGCAACCTGGTGGAGGTTAGTATAGATGGACTAATAGAACAAGTCCCACACACTGCTACAAGCCAAAATATTTTTTCAGAGCTACATGCAGATAAAAATTATTTTGAATTTGCAACCTGGTGGAGGTTAGTATAGATGGACTAATATAACAAGTCCCACACACTGCTACAAGCCGAAATATTTTTTCAGAGCTAGATGCAGATAAAAATTATTTTGAATTTGCAACCTGGAGGAGGTTAGTATAGATGGACTTATAGAAAAAGTCCCACACACTGCTACAATCCCAAATATTTTTTCAGAGCTAGATGCAGAAACAAATTATTTTGAATTTGCAACCTCGTGGAGGTTAGTATAGATGGACTAATAGAACAAGTCCCACACACTGCTACAAGCCAAAATATTTTTTAAGAGCTAGATGCAGAAAAAAATTATATTGAATTTGCAACCTGGTGGAGGTAAGTATAGATGGACTAATAGAACAAGTCCCACACACTGCTACAAACCGAAAAAAATTTTCAGAGCTAGATGTAGATAAAAATTATTTTGAATTTGCAACCTGATAGAGGTTAGTATAGATGGACTAAAAGAACAAGTCCCACACACTCCTACAAGCCAAAATACTTTTTCAGAGCTAGATGCAGAAAAAAAATTATATTGAATTTGCAACCTGGTGGAGGTTAGTATAGATAGACTAAAAGAACAAGTCCCACACACTGCTACAAGCCAAAATATTTTTTCAGAGCTACATGCAGATAAAAATAATTTTGAATTTGCAACCTAGTGGAGGTTAGCATAGATAGACTAATAGAACAAGTCCCACACACTGGTACAAACCGAAATATTTTTTCAGACCTAGATGCAGAAAAAAATTATATTGAATTTGCAACCTGGTGGAGGTTAGTATAGATGGACTCATAGAACAAGTCCCACACACTGCTACAAGCCAAAATATTTTTCAGAGCTACATGCAGATAAAAATTATTTTGAATTTGCAACCTTATGGAGGTTAGTATAGATGGACTAATAGAACAAGACCCACACACTGCTACAAGCCGAAATATTTTTTCAGAGCTAGATGCAGATAAAAATTATTTTGAATTTGCCACCTGGTGGAGGTTAGTATAGATGGACTAATAGAACAAGTCCCACACACTGCTACAAGCCAAAATATTTTTCAGAGCTAGATGCAGAAAAAAATTATATTGAATTTGCAACCTGGTGGAGGTTAGTATAGATGGACAAATAGGACAAGTTCCACACACTGCTACAAGCCGAAATATTTTTTCAGAGCTAGATGCAGATAAAAACTATATTGAATTTGCAACCTGGTGGAGGTTAGTATAAATGGACTAATAGAACAAGTCCCACACACTGCTACAAGCCCAAATATTTTTTCAGAGCTACATACAAATAAAAATTATTTTGAATTTGCAACCTGGTGGAGGTTAGTATAGATGGACTAATAGAACAAGTCCCACACACTGCTACAAGCCCAAATATTTTTTCAGAGCTAGATGCAGATAAAAATTATTTTGAATTTGCAACCTGGTGGAGGTTAGTATAGATGGACTAATAGAACAAGTCCCACACACTGCTACAAGCCGAAATATTTTTTCAGAGTTAGAAGTAGAAAAAAATTATATTGAATTTGCAACCTGGTGGAGGTTAGTATAGATGGACTAATAGAACAAGTCCCACACACTGCTACAAGCCAAAATATTTTTTCAGAGCTACATGCAGATAAAAATTATTTTGAATTTGCAACCTGGTGGAGGTTAGTATAGATGGACTTATAGAACAAGTCCCACACACTGCTACAAGCCAAAATATTTTTTTCAGAGCTAGATGCAGAAAAAAATTATATTGAATTTGCAACCTGGTGGAGGTTAGTATAGATGGACTAATAGAACAAGTCCCACACACTGCTACAAGCCAAAATATTTTTTCAGAGCTAGAAGCAGATAAAAATTATTTTGTATTTGCAACCTGGTGGAGATTAGTATAGATGGACTAATAGAACAAGTCCCACACACTGCTACAAGCTGAAATATTTTTTCAGAGCTAGATGCTGAAAAAAATTATATTGAATTTGCAACCAGGTGGAGGTTAGTATAGATGGACTAATAGAACAAGTCCCACACACTGCTACAAGCCGAAATATTTTTTCAGAGCTAGATGCAGAAAAAGTTATATTGAATTTGCAACCTGGTGGAGCTTAGTATATATGGACTAATAGAACAAGTCCCACACACTGCTACAAGCCGAAATATTTTTTCAGAGCTAGATGCAGAAAAAAACAATATTGAATTTGCAACCTGGTGGAGGTTATTATAGATGGACTAATAGAACAAGTCCCACACACTGCTACAAGCCGAAATATTTTTTCAGAGCTAGATGCAGATAAAAATTATTTTGAAATTTGCAACCTGGTGGAGGTTAGTATAGATGGACTAATAGAACAAGTCCCACACTCTGCTACAAGCCGAAATAATTTTTCAGAGCTAGATGCAGAAAAAAATTATATTGAATTTGCAACCTGGTGGAGGTTAGTATAGATGGACTAATAGAACAAGTTCCACACACTGCTACAAGCCGAAATATTTTTTCAGAGCTAGATGCAGATAAAAATTATTTCGAATTTGCAACCTGGTGGAGGTTAGTATAGATGGACTAATAGAACAAGTCCCACACACTGCTACAAGGGAAATTATTTTTTCAGAGCTAGATGCAGAAAAAAATTATATTGAATTTGCAACCTGGTGGAGGTTAGTATAGATGGACTAATAGAACAAGTCCCACACACTGCTACAAGCCAAAATATTTTTTCAGAGCTAGATGCAGATAAAAATTATTTTGAACTTGCCACCTGGTGGAGGTTAGTATAGATGGACTAATAGAACAAGTCCCACACACTGCTACAAGCCGAAATATTTTTTCAGAGCTAGATGCAGATAAAAATTATTTTGAACTTGCCACCTGGTGGAGGTTAGTATAGATGGACTAATAGAACAAGTCCCACACACTGCTACAAGCCGAAATATTTTTTCAGAGCTAGATGCAGATAAAAATTATTTTGAATTTGCAACCTGGTGGAGGTTAGTATAGATGGACTTATAGAAAAAGTCCCACACACTGCTACAAGCCGAAATATTTTTTCAGAGCTAGAAGCAGAAACAAATTATTTTGAATTTGCAACCTGGTGGAGGTTAGTATAGATGGACTAATAGAACAAGTCCCACACACTGCTACAAGCCGAAATATATTTTCAGAGCTAGATGCAGTAAAAAATTATATTGAATTTGCAACCTGGTGGAGGTTAGTATAGATGGACTTATAGAAAAAGTCCCACACACTGCTACAAGCCGAAATATTTTTTCAGAGCTAGATGCAGAAACAAATTATTTTGAATTTGCAACCTGGTGGAGGTTAGTATAGATGGACTAATAGAAAAAGTCCCACACACTGCTACAAGCCGAAATATTTTTTCAGAGCTAGATGCAGAAAAAAATTATATTGAATTTGCAACCTGGTGGAGGTTAGTATAGATGGACTAATAGAACAAGTCCCACACACTGCTACAAGCCGAAATATTTTTTCAGAGCTTGATGCAGATAAAAATTATTTTGAATTTGCAACCTCTTGGAGGTTAGTATAGGTGGACTAATAGAACAAGTCCCACACACTGCTTCAAGCCAAAATATTTTTTCAGAGCTACATGCAGAAAAAAATTATTTTGAATTTGCAACCTGGTGGAGGTTAGTATAGATGGAATAATAGAACAAGTCCCAAACACTGCTACAAGCCGAAATATTTTTTCAGAGCTAGATGCAGATAAAAACTTTTTTGAATTTGCAACCTGGTGGAGGTTAGTATGGATGGACTAATAGAACAAGTCCCACACACTGCTACAAGCCGAAATATTTTTTCAGAGCTAGATGCAGAAAAAAATTATATTGAATTTGCAACCTGGTGGAGGTTAGTATAGATGGACTGATAGAACAAGTCCCACACACTGCTACAAGCCAAAATATTTTTTCAGAACTAGATGCAGATAAAAACTATTTTGAATTTGCAACCTGGTGGAGGTTAGTATAGATCGACTAATAGAACAAGTCCCACACACTGCTACAAGCCGAAATATTTTTTCAGAGCTAGATGCAGATAAAAATTTTTTTGAATTTGCAACCTGGTGGAGGTTAGTGTAGATTGACTAATAGAACAAGTCCCACACACTGCTAAAAGCCGAAATATTTTTTCAGAGCTAGCTGCAGATAAAAATTATTTTGAATTTGCAACCTGGTGGAGGTTAGTATAGATGGACTAATAGAACAAGTCCCACACACTGCTACAAGCCAAAATATTTTATCAGAGCTACATGCAGATAAAAATTATTTTGAATTTGCAACCTGGTGGAGGTTAGTATAGATGGACTTATAGAACAAGTCCCACACACTGCTACAAGCCGAAATTTTTTTTTCAGAGCTAGATGCAGAAAAAAATTATATTGAATTTGCAACCTGGTGGAGGTTAGTATAGATGGACTAATAGAACAAGTCCCACACACTGCTACAAGCCAAAATATTTTTTCAGAGCTAGAAGCAGATAAAAATTATTTTGTATTTGCAACCTGGTGGAGATTAGTATAGATGGACTAATAGAACAAGTCCCACACACTGCTACAAGCTGAAATATTTTTTCAGAGCTAGATGCTGAAAAAAATTATGTTGAATTTGCAACCAGGTGGAGGTTAGTATAGATGGACTAATACAACAAGTCCCAAACACTGCTACAAGCCAAAATATATTTTCAGAGCTAGATGCAGAAAAAATTATCTTGAATTTGCAACCTGGTGGAGGTTAGTATAGATGGACTAATAGAACAAGTCCCACACACAGCTACAAGCCGAAATATTTTTTCAGAGCTAGATGCAGAAAAAAATAATATTGAATTTGCAACCTGGTGGAGGTTAGTATAGATGGACTAATAGAACAAGTCCCACACACTGCTACAAGCCCAAATATTTTTTCAGAGCTAGATGCAGAAACAAATTATTTTGAATTTGCAACCTCGGGGAGGTTAGTATAGATGGACTAATAGAACAAGTCCCACACACTGCTACAAGCCAAAATATTTTTTAAGAGCTAGATGCAGAAAAAAATTATATTGAATTTGCAACCTGGTGGAGGTAAGTATAGATGGACTAATAGAACAAGTCCCACACACTGCTACAAACCGAAAAAAATTTTCAGAGCTAGATGTAGATAAAAATTATTTTGAATTTGCAACCTGATAGAGGTTAGTATAGATGGACTAAAAGAACAAGTCCCACACACTCCTACAAGCCAAAATACTTTTTCAGAGCTAGATGCAGAAAAAAAATTATATTGAATTTGCAACCTGGTGGAGGTTAGTATAGATAGACTAAAAGAACAAGTCCCACACACTGCTACAAGCCAAAATATTTTTTCAGAGCTACATGCAGATAAAAATAATTTTGAATTTGCAACCTAGTGGAGGTTAGCATAGATAGACTAATAGAACAAGTCCCACACACTGGTACAAACCGAAATATTTTTTCAGACCTAGATGCAGAAAAAAATTATATTGAATTTGCAACCTGGTGGAGGTTAGTATAGATGGACTCATAGAACAAGTCCCACACACTGCTACAAGCCAAAATATTTTTCAGAGCTACATGCAGATAAAAATTATTTTGAATTTGCAACCTTATGGAGGTTAGTATAGATGGACTAATAGAACAAGACCCACACACTGCTACAAGCCGAAATATTTTTTCAGAGCTAGATGCAGATAAAAATTATTTTGAATTTGCCACCTGGTGGAGGTTAGTATAGATGGACTAATAGAACAAGTCCCACACACTGCTACAAGCCAAAATATTTTTCAGAGCTAGATGCAGAAAAAAATTATATTGAATTTGCAACCTGGTGGAGGTTAGTATAGATGGACAAATAGGACAAGTTCCACACACTGCTACAAGCCGAAATATTTTTTCAGAGCTAGATGCAGATAAAAACTATATTGAATTTGCAACCTGGTGGAGGTTAGTATAAATGGACTAATAGAACAAGTCCCACACACTGCTACAAGCCCAAATATTTTTTCAGAGCTACATACAAATAAAAATTATTTTGAATTTGCAACCTGGTGGAGGTTAGTATAGATGGACTAATAGAACAAGTCCCACACACTGCTACAAGCCCAAATATTTTTTCAGAGCTAGATGCAGATAAAAATTATTTTGAATTTGCAACCTGGTGGAGGTTAGTATAGATGGACTAATAGAACAAGTCCCACACACTGCTACAAGCCGAAATATTTTTTCAGAGTTAGAAGTAGAAAAAAATTATATTGAATTTGCAACCTGGTGGAGGTTAGTATAGATGGACTAATAGAACAAGTCCCACACACTGCTACAAGCCAAAATATTTTTTCAGAGCTACATGCAGATAAAAATTATTTTGAATTTGCAACCTGGTGGAGGTTAGTATAGATGGACTTATAGAACAAGTCCCACACACTGCTACAAGCCAAAATATTTTTTACAGAGCTAGATGCAGAAAAAAATTATATTGAATTTGCAACCTGGTGGAGGTTAGTATAGATGGACTAATAGAACAAGTCCCACACACTGCTACAAGCCAAAATATTTTTTCAGAGCTAGAAGCAGATAAAAATTATTTTGTATTTGCAACCTGGTGGAGATTAGTATAGATGGACTAATAGAACAAGTCCCACACACTGCTACAAGCTGAAATATTTTTTCAGAGCTAGATGCTGAAAAAAATTATATTGAATTTGCAACCAGGTGGAGGTTAGTATAGATGGACTAATAGAACAAGTCCCACACACTGCTACAAGCCGAAATATTTTTTCAGAGCTAGATGCAGAAAAAGTTATATTGAATTTGCAACCTGGTGGAGCTTAGTATATATGGACTAATAGAACAAGTCCCACAAACTGCTACAAGCCGAAATATTTTTTCAGAGCTAGATGCAGAAAAAAACAATATTGAATTTGCAACCTGGTGGAGGTTATTATAGATGGACTAATAGAACAAGTCCCACACACTGCTACAAGCCGAAATATTTTGTCAGAGCTAGATGCAGATAAAAATTATTTTGAAATTTGCAACCTGGTGGAGGTTAGTATAGATGGACTAATAGAACAAGTCCCACACTCTGCTACAAGCCGAAATAATTTTTCAGAGCTAGATGCAGAAAAAAATTATATTGAATTTGCAACCTGGTGGAGGTTAGTATAGATGGACTAATAGAACAAGTTCCACACACTGCTACAAGCCGAAATATTTTTTCAGAGCTAGATGCAGATAAAAATTATTTCGAATTTGCAACCTGGTGGAGGTTAGTATAGATGGACTAATAGAACAAGTCCCACACACTGCTACAAGGGAAATTATTTTTTCAGAGCTAGATGCAGAAAAAAATTATATTGAATTTGCAACCTGGTGGAGGTTAGTATAGATGGACTAATAGAACAAGTCCCACACACTGCTACAAGCCAAAATATTTTTTCAGAGCTAGATGCAGATAAAAATTATTTTGAACTTGCCACCTGGTGGAGGTTAGTATAGATGGACTAATAGAACAAGTCCCACACACTGCTACAAGCCGAAATATTTTTTCAGAGCTAGATGCAGATAAAAATTATATTGAATTTGCAACCTGGTGGAGGTTAGTATAGATGGACTTATAGAAAAAGTCCCACACACTGCTACAAGCCGAAATATTTTTTCAGAGCTAGATGCAGAAACAAATTATTTTGAATTTGCAACCTGGTGGAGGTTAGTATAGATGGACTAATAGAAAAAGTCCCACACACTGCTACAAGCCGAAATATTTTTTCAGAGCTAGATGCAGAAAAAAATTATATTGAATTTGCAACCTGGTGGAGGTTAGTATAGATGGACTAATAGAACAAGTCCCACACACTGCTACAAGCCGAAATATTTTTTCAGAGCTTGATGCAGATAAAAATTATTTTGAATTTGCAACCTCTTGGAGGTTAGTATAGGTGGACTAATAGAACAAGTCCCACACACTGCTTCAAGCCAAAATATTTTTTCAGAGCTACATGCAGAAAAAAATTATTTTGAATTTGCAACCTGGTGGAGGTTAGTATAGATGGAATAATAGAACAAGTCCCAAACACTGCTACAAGCCGAAATATTTTTTCAGAGCTAGATGCAGATAAAAACTTTTTTGAATTTGCAACCTGGTGGAGGTTAGTATGGATGGACTAATAGAACAAGTCCCACACACTGCTACAAGCCGAAATATTTTTTCAGAGCTAGATGCAGAAAAAAATTATATTGAATTTGCAACCTGGTGGAGGTTAGTATAGATGGACTGATAGAACAAGTCCCACACACTGCTACAAGCCAAAATATTTTTTCAGAACTAGATGCAGATAAAAACTATTTTGAATTTGCAACCTGGTGGAGGTTAGTATAGATCGACTAATAGAACAAGTCCCACACACTGCTACAAGCCGAAATATTTTTTCAGAGCTAGATGCAGATAAAAATTTTTTTGAATTTGCAACCTGGTGGAGGTTAGTGTAGATTGACTAATAGAACAAGTCCCACACACTGCTAAAAGCCGAAATATTTTTTCAGAGCTAGCTGCAGATAAAAATTATTTTGAATTTGCAACCTGGTGGAGGTTAGTATAGATGGACTAATAGAACAAGTCCCACACACTGCTACAAGCCAAAATATTTTATCAGAGCTACATGCAGATAAAAATTATTTTGAATTTGCAACCTGGTGGAGGTTAGTATAGATGGACTTATAGAACAAGTCCCACACACTGCTACAAGCCGAAATTTTTTTTTCAGAGCTAGATGCAGAAAAAAATTATATTGAATTTGCAACCTGGTGGAGGTTAGTATAGATGGACTAATAGAACAAGTCCCACACACTGCTACAAGCCAAAATATTTTTTCAGAGCTAGAAGCAGATAAAAATTATTTTGTATTTGCAACCTGGTGGAGATTAGTATAGATGGACTAATAGAACAAGTCCCACACACTGCTACAAGCTGAAATATTTTTTCAGAGCTAGATGCTGAAAAAAATTATGTTGAATTTGCAACCAGGTGGAGGTTAGTATAGATGGACTAATAGAACAAGTCCCAAACACTGCTACAAGCCAAAATATTTTTTCAGAGCTAGATGCAGAAAAAATTATCTTGAATTTGCAACCTGGTGGAGGTTAGTATAGATGGACTAATAGAACAAGTCCCACACACAGCTACAAGCCGAAATATTTTTTCAGAGCTAGATGCAGAAAAAAATAATATTGAATTTGCAACCTGGTGGAGGTTAGTATAGATGGACTAATATAACAAGTCCCACACACTGCTACAAGCCAAAATATTTTTTCAGAGCTAGATGCAGATAAAAATTATTTTGAACTTGCCACCTGGTGGAGGTTAGTATAGATGGACTAATAGAACAAGTCCCACACACTGCTACAAGCCGAAATATTTTTTCAGAGCTAGATGCAGATAAAATTATTTTCAATTTGCAACCTGGGGAGGTTGGTATAGATGGACTAATAGAACAAGTCGCACACACTGCTACAAGCCAAAATATTTTTTCAGAGCTAGATGCAGAAAAAAATGATATTGAATTTGCAACCTGGTGGAGGTTAGAATAGATGGACTAATAGAACAAGTCCCACACACTGCTACAAGCCGAAATATTTTTTCAGAGCTAGCTGCAGATAAAAATTATTTTGAATTTGTAATCTGGTGGAGGTTAGTATAGATGGACTATTGGAAAAGTCCCACACACTGCTACTAGCCGAAATATTTTTTCAGAGCTAGATGCAGATAAAAACTATTTTGAATTTTCAAACTGGTGGAGGTTAGTATAGATGGAGTAATAGAACAAGTCCCACACACTGCTACAAGTCAAAATATTTTTTCAGAGCTAGATGCAGAAAAAAATTATATTGAATTTGCAACCTGGAGGAGGTTAGTATAGATGGTCTAATAGAACAAGTCCCACACACTGCTACAAGCCGAAATATTTTTTCAGAGCTAGATGCAGACGAAAACTATTTTGAATTTGCAAAATGGTGGAGGTTAGTATAGATGGACTAACAGAACAAGTCCCACACACTTCTACAAGCCAAAATATTTTTTCAGAGCTAGATGTAGAAAAAAATTATTTTGAATTTGCAACCTGGTGGAGGTTAGTATAGATGGACTAATAGAACAATTCCCACACACTGCTACAAGCCAAAGTATTTTTTCAGAGCTACATGCAGATAAAATTTATTTTGAATTTGCAACCTGGTGGAGTTTAGTATAGATTGACTAATAGAACAAGTCCCACACACTGTTACAAGCCGAAATATTTTTTCAGAGCTAGGTGCAGATAAAAATTATTTTGAATTTGCAACCTGGTGGAGGTTAGTATAGATGGACTAATAGAAAAAGTCCCACACACTGCTACATGCCGAAATATTTTTTCAGAGCTAGATGCAGATAAAAATTATTTTGAATTTGCAACCTGGTGGAGGTTAGTATAGATGGACTAATAGAACAAGTCCCACACACTGCTACAAGCCAAAATATTTTTTCAGAGCTAGATGTAGAAAAAAATTATATTGAATTTGCAACCTGGTGGAGGTTAGTATAGATGGACTAATAGAACAAGTCCCACACACTGCTACAAGCCAAAATATTTTTTCAGAGCTACATGCAGATAAAAATTATTTTGAATGTGCAACCTGGTGGAGGTTAGTATAGATCGACTAATAGAACAAGTCCCACACACTGCAACAAGCCGAAATATTTTTTCAAAGCTAGATGCAGAAAAAAATTATATTGAATTTGCAACCTGGTGGAGGTTAGTATAGATGGACTAATAGAACAAGCCACACACACTGCTACAAGCCAAAATATTTTTTCAGAGCAAGCTGCAGATAAAAATTATTTTCAATTTGCAACCTGGTGGAGGTTAGTAGAGATGGACTAATAGAAAAAGTCCCACACACTGCTACTAGCCGAAATATTTTTTCAGCACTAGATGCAGAAAAAAATTATATTGAATTTGCAACCGGGTGGAGGTTAGAATAGGTGGACTAATAGAACAAGTTCTACACACTGCTACAATCCAAAATATTTTTTCAGAGCTACATGCAAATAAAAATTATTTTGAATTTGCAACCTGGTGGAGGTTAGTATAGAAGGACTAATAGAACAAGTCCCACACACTGCTACAAGCCAAAATATTTTTTCAGAGCTAGATGCAGATAAAAACTATTTTGAATTTGCAACCTGGTGGAGGTTAGTATAGATGGACTAATAGAACAAGACCCACACACTACTACAAGTTGAAATATTTTTTCAGAGCTAGATGCAGAAAAAAATTATATTGAATTTGCAACCTGGAGGAGGTTAGTATAGATGGTCTAATAGAACAAGTCCCACACACTGCTACAAGCCAAAATATTTTTTCAGAGCTAGATGCAGATAAAAACTCTTTTGAATTTACAACCTGGTGGAGGTTAGTATAGATGGACTAACAGAACAAGTCCCACACACTGCTTCAAGCCAAAATATTTTTTCAGAGCTAGATGCAGATAAAAATTATTTTGAGTTTGCAACCTGGTGGAGGTTAGTATATATGGACTAATAGAACAAGTCTCGCACACTGCTACAAGCCGAAATATTTTTTCAGAGCTAGCTGGAGATAAAAATTAGTTTGAATTTGCAACCAGGTGGAGGTTAGTATAAATGGACTAATAGAACAAGTCCCAGACACTGCTACAAGCCAAAATATTTTTTCAGAGCTAGATATAGAAAAAAATTATATTGAATTTACAACCTGGTGGAGGTTAGTATAGATGGACTCATAGAACAAGTCCCACACACTGCTACAAGCCAAAATATTTTTTCAGAGCTACATGCAGATAAAAATTATTTTGAATTTGCAACCTTGTGGAGGTTAGTATAGATGGACTAATAGAACAAGTCCCACACACTGCTACAAGCCAAAATATTTTTCAGAGCTAGATGCAGAAAAAAATTATATTGAATTTGGAACTTGGTGGAGGTTAGTATAGATCGACAAATAGGACAAGTTCCACACACTGCTACAAGTCGAAATATTTTTTCGGAGCTAGATGCAGATAAAAACTATTTTGAATTTGCAACCTGGTGGAGGTTAGTATAAATGGACTAATAGAACAAGTCCCACACACTGCTACAAGTCCAAATATTTTTTCAGAGCTAGATACAAATAAAAATTATTTTGAATTTTCAACCTGGTGGAGGTTAGTATAGATGGACTAATTGAACAAGTCCCACACACTGCTACAAGCCGAAATATTTTTTCAGAGCTAGATGGCGATAAAAATTATTTTGAATTTGCCACCTGGTGGAGGTTAGTATAGATGGACTAATAGAACATGTCCCACACACTGCTACAAGCCGAAATATTTTTTCAGAGCTAGATGCAGAAAAAAATGATATTGAATTTGCAACCTGGTGGAGATTAGTATAGATGGACTAATAGAACAAACCCACACACTGCTACAAGCCGAAATATTTTTTCAGAGCTAGATGCATATAAAAACTATTTTGAATTTGCCACCTGGTGGAGGTTAGTATAGATGGACTAATAGAACAAGTCCCACACACTGCTACAAGCCGAAATATTTTTTCAGAGCTAGATGTAGATAAAAACTATTTTGAATTTACCACCTGGTGGAGGTTAGTGTAGATGGACTAATAGAACAAGTCCCACACACTGCTACAAGCCGAAATATTTTTTCAGAGCTAGTTGCAGATAAAAATTATTTTGAATTTGCAACCTTGTGGAGGTTAGTATAGATGGACTAATAGAACAAGTCCCACACACTGCTACAAGCCGAAATATTTTTTCAGAGCTAGCTGCAGATAAAAATTATTTTGAATTTACCACCTGGTAGAGGTTAGTATAGATGGACTAATAGAACAAGTCCCACACACTGCCTCAAGCCAAAATATTTTTTCAGAGCTAGATGCAGATAAAAATTATTTTGAAATTGCAACCTGGTGGAGGTTAGTATAGGTGGACTAATAGAACAAGTCCCATACACTGCTACAAGCCGAAATATTTTTTCAGAGCTAGATGTAGAAAAAAATTATACTGAATGTGCAACCTAGTGGAGGTTAGTATAGATGGACTAATAGAACAAGTCCCACACACTTCTACAAGCCAAAATATTTTGTCAGAGCTCCATGCGGATAAAAATTATTTTGAATGTGCAACCTGGTAGAGGTTAGTATAGATGGACTAATAGAACAAGTCCCACACACTGCTGTAAGCTAAAATATTTTTTCAGAGCTAGATGCAGAAAAAAATTATATTGAATTTGCAACCTGGTGGAGGTTAGTATAGATGGACTAATAGAACAAGTCCCACACACTGCTACAAGCCAAAATATTTTTTCAGAGCTAGCTGCAGATAAAAATTATTTTGAATTTGCAACCTGGTGGAGGTTAGTATAGATGGACTAATAGAAAAAGTCCCACACACTGCTACTAGCCGAAATATTTTTTCAGCGTTAGATGCAGATAAAAATTATATTGAATTTGCAACCTGGTGGAGGTTAGAATAGATGGACTAATAGAACAAGTCCTACACACTGCTACAAGCCAAAATATTTTTTCAGAGCTACATGCAGAAAAAAAATTATTTTGAAATTGCATCCTGGTGGAGGTTAGTATAGGAGGACTAATAGAACAAGTCCCACACACTGCTACAAGCCGAAATATTTTTTCAGAGCTAGATACAGATAAAAACTATTTTGAATTTGCAACCTGGTGGAGGTTAGTATACATGAACTAATAGAACAATACCCACACACTGCTACAAGTCGAAATATTTTTTCAGAGCTAGATGCAGAAAAAAATTATATTGAATTTGCAACCTGGAGGAGGTTAGTATAGATGGTCTAATAGAACAAGTCCCACACACTGCTACAAGCCAAAATATTTTTTCAGAGCTAGATGCAGATAAAAACTATTTTGAATTTGCAACCTGGTGGAGGTTAGTATAGATGGACTAATAGAACAAGTCCCACACACTGCTACAAGCCGAAATATTTTTTCAGAGCTAGAAGCAGAAAAAAATTATATTGAATTTGCAACCTGGTAGAGCTTAGTATAGTTGGACTAATAGAACAAGTCCCACACACTGCTACAAGCCAAAATATTTTTTCAGAGCTACAGGCAGATAAAAATTATTTTGAATTTGCAACCTGGTGGAGGTTAGTATAGATGGACTAATAGAACAAGTCCCACACACTGCTACAAGCCGAAATATTTTTCAGAGCTAGATGCAGATAAAAACTTTTTTGAAATTGCAACCTGGTGGAGGTTAGTATAGATGGACTAATAGAACAAGTCCCACACACTGCTACAAGCCGAAATATTTTTTCAGAGCTAGATGCAGAAAAAAATTATATTGAATTTGCAACCTGGTGGAGGTTAGTATAGATGGACTAATAGAACAAGTCCCACACACTGCTACAAGCCGAAATATTTTTTCAGAACTAGATGCAGATAAAAACTATTTTGAATTTTCAACCTGGTGGAGGTTAGTATACATGGACTAATAGAACAAGTGCCACACACTGCTACAAGCCGAAATATTTTTTCAGAGCTAGATACAGAAAAAAATTATACTGAATTTGCAACCTGTTGGAGGTTAGTATAGATGGACTAATAGAACATGTCCCACACACTGCTACAAGCCGAAAAAAAAATTCAGAGCTAGATGCAGATAAAAATTATTTTGAATTTGCAACCTGACAGAGGTTAGTATAGATAGACTAATAGAACAAGTCCCACACACTGCTACAAGCCAAAATACTTTTTCAGAGCTAGATGCAGAAAAAATATATATTGAATTTGCAACCTGTTGGAGGTTAGTATAGATGCGCTAAAAGAACAAGTCCCACACACTGCTACAAGCCAAAATATTTTTTCAGAGCTACATGCAGATAAAAATTATTTTGAATTTGCAACCTGGTGGAGGTTAGTATAGATAGACTAATAGAACAAGTCCCACACACTGATACAAGCTGAAATATTTTTTCAGAGCTAGATGCAGATAAAAATTATTTTGAATTTGCAACCTGGTGGAGGTTAGTATAGATGGACTAATAGAACAAGTCACACACACTGCTACAAGCCAAAATATTTTTTCAGAGCTAGATATAGAAAAAAATTATATTGAATTTACAACCTGGTGGAGGTTAGTATAGATGGACTCATAGAACAAGTCCCACACACTGCTACAAGCCGAAATATTTTTTCAGAGCTAGATACAGATAAAAACTATTTTGAATTTGCAACCTGGTGGAGGTTAGTATACATGAACTAATAGAACAATACCCACACACTGCTACAAGTCGAAATATTTTTTCAGAGCTAGATGCAGAAAAAAATTATATTGAATTTGCAACCTGGAGGAGGTTAGTATAGATGGTCTAATAGAACAAGTCCCACACACTGCTACAAGCCAAAATATTTTTTCAGAGCTAGATGCAGATAAAAACTATTTTGAATTTGCAACCTGGTGGAGGTTAGTATAGATGGACTAATAGAACAAGTCCCACACACTGCTACAAGCCGAAATATTTTTTCAGAGCTAGAAGCAGAAAAAAATTATATTGAATTTGCAACCTGGTAGAGCTTAGTATAGTTGGACTAATAGAACAAGTCCCACACACTGCTACAAGCCAAAATATTTTTTCAGAGCTACAGGCAGATAAAAATTATTTTGAATTTGCAACCTGGTGGAGGTTAGTATAGATGGACTAATAGAACAAGTCCCACACACTGCTACAAGCCGAAATATTTTTCAGAGCTAGATGCAGATAAAAACTTTTTTGAAATTGCAACCTGGTGGAGGTTAGTATAGATGGACTAATAGAACAAGTCCCACACACTGCTACAAGCCGAAATATTTTTTCAGAGCTAGATGCAGAAAAAAATTATATTGAATTTGCAACCTGGTGGAGGTTAGTATAGATGGACTAATAGAACAAGTCCCACACACTGCTACAAGCCGAAATATTTTTTCAGAACTAGATGCAGATAAAAACTATTTTGAATTTTCAACCTGGTGGAGGTTAGTATACATGGACTAATAGAACAAGTGCCACACACTGCTACAAGCCGAAATATTTTTTCAGAGCTAGATACAGAAAAAAATTATACTGAATTTGCAACCTGTTGGAGGTTAGTATAGATGGACTAATAGAACATGTCCCACACACTGCTACAAGCCGAAAAAAAAATTCAGAGCTAGATGCAGATAAAAATTATTTTGAATTTGCAACCTGACAGAGGTTAGTATAGATAGACTAATAGAACAAGTCCCACACACTGCTACAAGCCAAAATACTTTTTCAGAGCTAGATGCAGAAAAAATATATATTGAATTTGCAACCTGTTGGAGGTTAGTATAGATGCGCTAAAAGAACAAGTCCCACACACTGCTACAAGCCAAAATATTTTTTCAGAGCTACATGCAGATAAAAATTATTTTGAATTTGCAACCTGGTGGAGGTTAGTATAGATAGACTAATAGAACAAGTCCCACACACTGATACAAGCTGAAATATTTTTTCAGAGCTAGATGCAGATAAAAATTATTTTGAATTTGCAACCTGGTGGAGGTTAGTATAGATGGACTAATAGAACAAGTCACACACACTGCTACAAGCCAAAATATTTTTTCAGAGCTAGATATAGAAAAAAATTATATTGAATTTACAACCTGGTGGAGGTTAGTATAGATGGACTCATAGAACAAGTCCCACACACTGCTACAAGCCAAAATATTTTTTCAGAGCTACATGCAGATAAAAATTATTTTGAATTTGCAACCTTGTGGAGGTTAGTATAGATGGACTAATAGAACAAGTCCCACACACTGCTACAAGCCAAAATATTTTTCAGAGCTAGATGCAGAAAAAAATTATATTGAATTTGGAACTTGGTGGAGTTTAGTATAGATGGACAAATAGGACAAGTTCCACACACTGCTACAAGCCGAAATATTTTTTCAGAGCTAGATGCAGATAAAAACTATTTTGAATTTGCAACCTGGTGGAGGTTAGTATAAATGGACTAATAGAACAAGTCCCACACACTGCTACAAGTCCAAATATTTTTTCAGAGCTAGATACAAATAAAAATTATTTTGAATTTTCAACCTGGTGGAGGTTAGTATAGATGGACTAATTGAACAAGTCCCACACACTGCTACAAGCCGAAATATTTTTTCAGAGCTAGATGGCGATAAAAATTATTTTGAATTTGCCACCTGGTGGAGGTTAGTATAGATGGACTAATAGAACATGTCCCACACACTGCTACAAGCCGAAATATTTTTTCAGAGCTAGATGCAGAAAAAAATTATATTGAATTTGCAACCTGGTGGAGATTAGTATAGATGGACTAATAGAACAAACCCACACACTGCTACAAGCCGAAATATTTTTTCAGAGCTAGATGCATATAAAAACTATTTTGAATTTGCCACCTGGTGGAGGTTAGTATAGATGGACTAATAGAACAAGTCCCACACACTGCTACAAGCCGAAATATTTTTTCAGAGCTAGATGCAGATAAAAACTATTTTGAATTTACCACCTGGTGGAGGTTAGTGTAGATGGACTAATAGAACAAGTCCCACACACTGCTACAAGCCGAAATATTTTTTCAGAGCTAGTTGCAGATAAAAATTATTTTGAATTTGCAACCTTGTGGAGGTTAGTATAGATGGACTAATAGAACAAGTCCCACACACTGCTACAAGCCGAAATATTTTTTCAGAGCTAGCTGCAGATAAAAATTATTTTGAATTTACCACCTGGTAGAGGTTAGTATAGATGGACTAATAGAACAAGTCCCACACACTGCCTCAAGCCAAAATATTTTTTCAGAGCTAGATGCAGATAAAAATTATTTTGAAATTGCAACCTGGTGGAGGTTAGTATAGATGGACTAATAGAACAAGTCCCATACACTGCTACAAGCCGAAATATTTTTTCAGAGCTAGATGTAGAAAAAAATTATACTGAATTTGCAACCTAGTGGAGGTTAGTATAGATGGACTAATAGAAAAAGTCCCACACACTTCTACAAGCCAAAATATTTTGTCAGAGCTCCATGCGGATAAAAATTATTTTGAATGTGCAACCTGGTGGAGGTTAGTATAGATGGACTAATAGAACAAGTCCCACACACTGCTGTAAGCTAAAATATTTTTTCAGAGCTAGATGCAGAAAAAAATTATATTGAATTTGCAACCTGGTGGAGGTTAGAATAGATGGACTAATAGAACAAGTCCTACACACTTCTACAAGCCAAAATATTTTTTCAGAGCTACATGCAGAAAAAAAATTATTTTGAAATTGCATCCTGGTGGAGGTTAGTATAGGAGGACTAATAGATCAAGTCCCACACACTGCTACAAGCCGAAATATTTTTTCAGAGCTAGATACAGATAAAAATTATTTTGAATGTGCAACCTGGTGCAGGTTAGTATAGATGGACTAATAGAACAAGTCCCCCACACTGCTACAAGCCGAAATATTTTTTCAGAGCTAGCAGCAGAAAAAAATTATATTGAATTTGCAACCTGGTAGAGCTTAGTATAGATGTACTAATAGAACAAGTCCACACACTGCTACAAGCCAAAATATTTTTTCAGAGCTACATGCAGATAAAAATTATTTTGAATTTGCAACCTGGTGGAGGTTAGTATAGATGGAATAATAGAACAAGTCCCACACACTGCTACAAGCCGAAATATTTTTTCAGAGCTTGATGCAGATAAAAATTATTTTGAATTTGCAACCTCTTGGAGGTTAGTATAGGTGGACTAATAGAACAAGTCCCACACACTGCTACAAGCCGAAATATTTTTTCAGAGCTAGATGCAGATAAAAACTTTTTTGAATTTGCAACCTGGTAGAGGTTAGTATAGATGGACTAATAGAACAAGTCCCACACACTGCTACAAGCCGGAATATTTTTTCAGAGCTAGATGCAGAAAAAAATTATATTGAATTTGCAACCTAGTGGAGGTTAGTGTAGATGGACTAATAGAACAAGTCCCACACATTGCTACAAGCCGAAATATTTTTTCAGAACTAGATGCAGATAAAAACTATTTTGAGTTTGCAACCTGGTGGAGGCTAGTACAGATGGACTAATAGAACAAGTCCCACACACTGCTACAAGCCGAAATATTTTTTCAGATCTAGATGCAGATAAAAATTATTTTGAATTTGCAACCTGGTGGAGGTTAGTGAAGATGGACTAATAGAACAAGTCCCACACACTGCTACAAGCCAAAATATTTTTTCAGAGCTAGCTGCAGATAAAAATTATTTTGAATTTGCAACCAGGTGGAGGTTAGTATAGATGGACTAATAGAACAAGTCCCACACACTGCTACAAGCCAAAATATTTTTTCAGAGCTACATGCAGATAAAAATTATTTTTAATTTGCAACCTGTTGGAGGTTAGTATAGATGGACTAATAGAACAAGTCCCACACACTGCTACAAGCCGGAATATTTTTTCAGAGCTAGATGCAGAAAAAAATTATATTGAATTTGCAACCTGGTGGAGGTTAGTATAGATGGACTAATAGAACAAGTCCCACACACTGCTACAAGCCGAAAAAAATTTTCAGAGCTAGATGCAGATAAAAATTATTTTGAATTTTCAACCCGATAGAGGTTAGTATAGATGGACTAATAGAACAAGTCCCACACACTGCTACAAGCCAAAATACTTTTTCAGAGCTAGATGCAGAAAAAAATTATATTGAATTTGCAACCTGGTGGAGGTTAGTATAGATGGACTAATAGAACAAGTCCCACACACTGCTACAAGTCGAAATATTTTTTCAGAACTAGATGCAGATAAAAACTATTTTGAGTTTGCAACCTGGTGGAGGCTAGTATAGATGGACTAATAGAACAAGTCCCACACACTGCTACAAGCCGAAATATTTTTTCAGATCTAGATGCAGATAAAAATTATTTTGAATTTGCAACCTGGTGGAGGTTAGTGTAGATGGACTAATAGAACAAGTCCCACACACTGCTACAAGCCAAAATATTTTTTCATAGCTAGCTGCAGATAAAAATTATTTTGAATTTGCAACAAGGTGGAGGTTAGTATAGATGGACTAATATAACAAGTCCCACACACTGCTACAAGCCAAAATATTTTTTCAGAGCAACATGCAGATAAAAATTAATTTGAATTTGCAACCTGGTGGAGGTTAGTATAGATGGACTAATAGAACAAGTCCCACACACTGCTACAAGCCGGAATATTTTTTCAGAGCTAGATGCAGAAAAAAATTATATTGAATTTGCAACCTGGTGGAGGTTAGTATAGATGGAATAATAGAACAAGTCCCACACACTGCTACAAGCCGAAATATTTTTTCAGAGCTTGATGCAGATAAAAATTATTTTGAATTTGCAACCTCTTGGAGGTTAGTATAGGTGGACTAATAGAACAAGTCCCACACACTGCTACAAGCCGAAATATTTTTTCAGAGCTAGATGCAGATAAAAACTTTTTTGAATTTGCAACCTGGTAGAGGTTAGTATAGATGGACTAATAGAACAAGTCCCACACACTGCTACAAGTCGAAAAAAATTTTCAGAGCTAGATGCAGATAAAAATTATTTTGAATTTGCAAACCGATAGAGGTTAGTATAGATGGACTAGTAGAAAAAGTCCCACACACTGCTACAAGCCAAAATACTTTTTCAGAGCTAGATGCAGAAAAAAATTATATTGAATTTGCAACCTGGTGGAGGTTAGTATAGATGGACTAATAGAACAAGTCCCACACACTGCTACAAGCCAAAATATTTTTTCAGAACTAGCTGCAGATAAAAATTATTTTGAATTTGCAACCAGGTGGAGGTTAGTATAGATGGACTAATAGAACAAGTCCCACACACTGCTACAAGCCAAAATATTTTTTCAGAGCAACATGCAGATAAAAATTATTTTGAATTTGCAACCTGGTGGAGGTTAGTATAGATGGACTAATAGAACAAGTCCCACACACTGCTACAAGCCGGAATATTTTTTCAGAGCTAGATGCAGAAAAAAATTATATTGAATTTGCAACCTGGTGGAGGTTAGTATAGATGGACTTATAGAAAAAGGCCCACACACTGCTACAAGCTGAAATATTTTTTCAGAGCTAGATGCAGAAACAAATTATTTTGAATTTGCAACCTGGTGGAGGTTAGTATAGATGGACTAATAGAACAAGTCCCACACACTGCTACAAGCCGAAATATTTTTTCAGAGCTAGATGCAGAAAAAAATTATATTGAATTTGCAACCTGGTGGAGGTTAGTATACATGGACTAATAGAACAAGTCCCACACACTGCTACAAGCCAAAATACTTTTTCAGAGCTAGATGCAGAAAAAAATTATATTGAATTTGCAACCTGGTGGAGGTTAGTATAGATGGACTAAAAGAACAAGTTCCACACACTGTTACAAGCCAAAATATTTTTTCAGAGCTACATGCAGATAAAAATTATTTTGAATTTGCAACCTGGTGGAGGTTAGAATAGATAGACTAATAGAACAAGTCCCACACACTGGTACAAGCTGAAATATTTTTTCACAGCTAGATGCAGATAAAAATTATTTTGAATTTGCAACCTGGTGGAGGTTAGTATAGATGGACTAATAGAACAAGTCACACACACTGCTACAAGCCAAAATATTTTTTCAGAGCTAGATGCAGATAAAAATTTTTTTGAATTTGCATCCTGGTGGAGGTTAGTATAGATGGACTAATAGAACAAGTCCCACACACTGCTACAAGCCGAAATATTTTTTCAGAGCTAGATGGCGATAAAAATTATTTTGAATTTGCCACCTGGTGGAGGTTAGTATAGATGGACTAATAGAACATGTCCCACACACTGCTACAAGCCGAAATATTTTTTCAGAGCTAGATGCAGAAAAAAATTATATTGAATTTGCAACCTGGTGGAGATTAGTATAGATGGACTAATAGAACAAACCCACACACTGCTACAAGCCGAAATATTTTTTCAGAGCTAGATGCATATAAAAACTATTTTGAATTTACCACCTGGTGGAGGTTAGTATAGATGGACTAATAGAACAAGTCCCACACACTGCTACAAGCCGAAATATTTTTTCAGAGCTAGATGCAGATAAAAACTATTTTGAATTTACCACCTGGTGGAGGTTAGTGTAGATGGACTAATAGAACAAGTCCCACACACTGCTACAAGCCGAAATATTTTTTCAGAGCTAGTTGCAGATAAAAATTATTTTGAATTTGCAACCTTGTGGAGGTTAGTATAGATGGACTAATAGAACAAGTCCCACACACTGCTACAAGCCGAAATATTTTTTCAGAGCTAGCTGCAGATAAAAATTATTTTGAATTTACCACCTGGTAGAGGTTAGTATAGATGGACTAATAGAACAAGTCCCACACACTGCCTCAAGCCAAAATATTTTTTCAGAGCTAGATGCAGATAAAAATTATTTTGAAATTGCAACCTGGTGGAGGTTAGTATAGATGGACTAATAGAACAAGTCCCATACACTGCTACAAGCCGAAATATTTTTTCAGAGCTAGATGTAGAAAAAAATTATACTGAATTTGCAACCTAGTGGAGGTTAGTATAGATGGACTAATAGAAAAAGTCCCACACACTTCTACAAGCCAAAATATTTTGTCAGAGCTCCATGCGGATAAAAATTATTTTGAATGTGCAACCTGGTGGAGGTTAGTATAGATGGACTAATAGAACAAGTCCCACACACTGCTGTAAGCTAAAATATTTTTTCAGAGCTAGATGCAGAAAAAAATTATATTGAATTTGCAATCTGGTGGAGGTTAGAATAGATGGACTAATAGAACAAGTCCTACACACTTCTACAAGCCAAAATATTTTTTCAGAGCTACATGCAGAAAAAAAATTATTTTGAAATTGCATCCTGGTGGAGGTTAGTATAGGAGGACTAATAGATCAAGTCCCACACACTGCTACAAGCCGAAATATTTTTTCAGAGCTAGATACAGATAAAAATTATTTTGAATGTGCAACCTGGTGCAGGTTAGTATAGATGGACTAATAGAACAAGTCCCCCACACTGCTACAAGCCGAAATATTTTTTCAGAGCTAGCAGCAGAAAAAAATTATATTGAATTTGCAACCTGGTAGAGCTTAGTATAGATGGACTAATAGAACAAGTCCCACACACTGCTACAAGCCAAAATATTTTTTCAGAGCTACATGCAGATAAAAATTATTTTGAATTTGCAACCTGGTGGAGGTTAGTAGAGATGGAATAATAGAACAAGTCCCACACACTGCTACAAGCCGAAATATTTTTTCAGAGCTTGATGCAGATAAAAATTATTTTGAATTTGCAACCTCTTGGAGGTTAGTATAGGTGGACTGATAGAACAAGTTCCACACACTGCTACAAGCCGAAATATTTTTTCAGAGCTAGATGCAGATAAAAACTTTTTTGAATTTGCAACCTGGTAGAGGTTAGTATAGATGGACTAATAGAACAAGTCCCACACACTGCTACAAGCCGGAATATTTTTTCAGAGCTAGATGCAGAAAAAAATTATATTGAATTTGCAACCTAGTGGAGGTTAGTGTAGATGGACTAATAGAACAAGTCCCACACATTGCTACAAGCCGAAATATTTTTTCAGAACTAGATGCAGATAAAAACTATTTTGAGTTTGCAACCTGGTGGAGGCTAGTATAGATGGACTAATAGAACAAGTCCCACACACTGCTACAAGCCGAAATATTTTTTCAGATCTAGATGCAGATAAAAATTATTTTGAATTTGCAACCTGGTGGAGGTTAGTGAAGATGGACTAATAGAACAAGTCCCACACACTGCTACAAGCCAAAATATTTTTTCAGAGCTAGCTGCAGATAAAAATTATTTTGAATTTGCAACCAGGTGGAGGTTAGTATAGATGGACTAATAGAACAAGTCCCACACACTGCTACAAGCCGGAATATTTTTTCAGAGCTAGATGCAGAAAAAAATTATATTGAATTTGCAACCTGGTGGAGGTTAGTATAGATGGACTAATAGAACAAGTCCCACACACTGCTACAAGCCGAAAAAAATTTTCAGAGCTAGATGCAGATAAAAATTATTTTGAATTTTCAACCCGATAGAGGTTAGTATAGATGGACTAATAGAACAAGTCCCACACACTGCTACAAGCCAAAATACTTTTTCAGAGCTAGATGCAGAAAAAAATTATATTGAATTTGCAACCTGGTGGAGGTTAGTATAGATGGACTAATAGAACAAGTCCCACACACTGCTACAAGTCGAAATATTTTTTCAGAACTAGATGCAGATAAAAACTATTTTGAGTTTGCAACCTGGTGGAGGCTAGTATAGATGGACTAATAGAACAAGTCCCACACACTGCTACAAGCCGAAATATTTTTTCAGATCTAGATGCAGATAAAAATTATTTTGAATTTGCAACCTGGTGGAGGTTAGTGTAGATGGACTAATAGAACAAGTCCCACACACTGCTACAAGCCAAAATATTTTTTCATAGCTAGCTGCAGATAAAAATTATTTTGAATTTGCAACAAGGTGGAGGTTAGTATAGATGGACTAATAGAACAAGTCCCACACACTGCTACAAGCCAAAATATTTTTTCAGAGCAACATGCAGATAAAAATTAATTTGAATTTGCAACCTGGTGGAGGTTAGTATAGATGGACTAATAGAACAAGTCCCACACACTGCTACAAGCCGGAATATTTTTTCAGAGCTAGATGCAGAAAAAAATTATATTGAATTTGCAACCTGGTGGAGGTTAGTATAGATGGAATAATAGAACAAGTCCCACACACTGCTACAAGCCGGAATATTTTTTCAGAGCTAGATGCAGAAAAAAATTATATTGAATTTGCAACCTGGTGGAGGTTAGTATAGATGGAATAATAGAACAAGTCCCACACACTGCTACAAGCCGAAATATTTTTTCAGAGCTTGATGCAGATAAAAATTATTTTGAATTTGCAACCTCTTGGAGGTTAGTATAGGTGGACTAATAGAACAAGTCCCACACACTGCTACAAGCCGAAATATTTTTTCAGAGCTAGATGCAGATAAAAACTTTTTTGAATTTGCAACCTGGTAGAGGTTAGTATAGATGGACTAATAGAACAAGTCCCACACACTGCTACAAGTCGAAAAAAATTTTCAGAGCTAGATGCAGATAAAAATTATTTTGAATTTGCAAACCGATAGAGGTTAGTATAGATGGACTAGTAGAACAAGTCCCACACACTGCTACAAGCCAAAATACTTTTTCAGAGCTAGATGCAGAAAAAAATTATATTGAATTTGCAACCTGGTGGAGGTTAGTATAGATGGACTAATAGAACAAGTCCCACACACTGCTACAAGCCAAAATATTTTTTCAGAGCTAGCTGCAGATAAAAATTATTTTGAATTTGCAACCAGGTGGAGGTTAGTATAGATGGACTAATAGAACAAGTCCCACACACTGCTACAAGCCAAAATATTTTTTCAGAGCAACATGCAGATAAAAATTATTTTGAATTTGCAACCTGGTGGAGGTTAGTATAGATGGACTAATAGAACAAGTCCCACACACTGCTACAAGCCGGAATATTTTTTCAGAGCTAGATGCAGAAAAAAATTATATTGAATTTGCAACCTGGTGGAGGTTAGTATAGATGGACTTATAGAAAAAGGCCCACACACTGCTACAAGCTGAAATATTTTTTCAGAGCTAGATGCAGAAACAAATTATTTTGAATTTGCAACCTGGTGGAGGTTAGTATAGATGGACTAATAGAACAAGTCCCACACACTGCTACAAGCCGAAATATTTTTTCAGAGCTAGATGCAGAAAAAAATTATATTGAATTTGCAACCTGGTGGAGGTTAGTATACATGGACTAATAGAACAAGTCCCACACACTGCTACAAGCCAAAATACTTTTTCAGAGCTAGATGCAGAAAAAAATTATATTGAATTTGCAACCTGGTGGAGGTTAGTATAGATGGACTAAAAGAACAAGTTCCACACACTGTTACAAGCCAAAATATTTTTTCAGAGCTACATGCAGATAAAAATTATTTTGAATTTGCAACCTGGTGGAGGTTAGAATAGATAGACTAATAGAACAAGTCCCACACACTGGTACAAGCTGAAATATTTTTTCACAGCTAGATTCAGATAAAAATTATTTTGAATTTGCAACCTGGTGGAGGTTAGTATAGATGGACTAATAGAACAAGTCACACACACTGCTACAAGCCAAAATATTTTTTCAGAGCTAGATGCAGATAAAAATTATTTTGAATTTGCATCCTGGTGGAGGTTAGTATAGATGGACTAATAGAACAAGTCCCACACACTGCTACAAGCCGAAATATTTTTCAGAGCTAGATGTAGAAAAAAATTATATTGAATTTGCAACCTGGTGGAGGTTAGTATACATGGACTAATAGAACAAGTCCCACACACTGCTACAAGCCAAAATATTTTTTCAGAGCTACATGCAGATAAAAATTATTTTGAATGTGCAACCTGGTGCAGGTTAGTATAGATGGACTAATAGAACAAGTCCCCCACACTGCTACAAGCCGAAATATTTTTTCAGAGCTAGAAGCAGAAAAAAATTATATTGAATTTGCAACCTGGTAGAGCTTAGTATAGATGGACTAAAAGAACAAGTCCCACACACTGCTACAAGCCAAAATATTTTTTCAGAGCTACAGGCAGATAAAAATTATTTTGAATTTGCAACCTGGTGGAGGTTAGTATAGATGGACTAATAGAACAAGTCCCACACACTGCTACAAGCCGAAATATTTTTTCAGAGCTAGATGCAGATAAAAAATAATTTGAATTTGCAACCTGGTGGAGGTTAGTGTAGATGGACTAATAGAACAAGTCCCACACACTGCTACAAGCCAAAATATTTTTTCATAGCTAGCTGCAGATAAAAATTATTTTGAATTTGCAACCAGGTGGAGGTTAGTATAGATGGACTAATAGAACAAGTCCCACACACTGCTACAAGCCAAAATATTTTTTCAGAGCAACATGCAGATAAAAATTATTTTGAATTGCAACCTGGTGGAGGTTAGTATAGATGGACTAATAGAACAAGTCCCACACACTGCTACAAGCCGGAATATTTTTTCAGAGCTAGATGCAGAAAAAAATTATATTGAATTTGCAACCTGGTGGAGGTTAGTATAGATGGAATAATAGAACAAGTCCCACACACTGCTACAAGCCGAAATATTTTTTCAGAGCTTGATGCAGATAAAAATTATTTTGAATTTGCAACCTCTTGGAGGTTAGTATAGGTGGACTAATAGAACAAGTCCCACACACTGCTACAAGCCGAAATATTTTTTCAGAGCTAGATGCAGATAAAAACTTTTTTGAATTTGCAACCTGGTAGAGGTTAGTATAGATGGACTAATAGAACAAGTCCCACACACTGCTACAAGTCGAAAAAAATTTTCAGAGCTAGATGCAGATAAAAATTATTTTGAATTTGCAAACCGATAGAGGTTAGTATAGATGGACTAATAGAACAAGTCCCACACACTGCTACAAGCCAAAATACTTTTTCAGAGCTAGATGCAGAAAAAAATTATATTGAATTTGCAACCTGGTGGAGGTTAGTATAGATGGACTAATAGAACAAGTCCCACACACTGCTACAAGCCAAAATATTTTTTCAAAGCAACATGCAGATAAAAATTATTTTGAATTTGCAACCTGGTGGAGGTTAGTATAGATGGACTAATAGAACAAGTCCCACACACTGCTACAAGCCGGAATATTTTTTCAGAGCTAGATGCAGAAAAAAATTATATTGAATTTGCAACCTGGTGGAGGTTAGTATAGATGGACTTATAGAAAAAGGCCCACACACTGCTACAAGCTGAAATATTTTTTCAGAGCTAGATGCAGAAACAAATTATTTTGAATTTGCAACCTGGTGGAGGTTAGTATAGATGGACTAATAGAACAAGTCCCACACACTGCTACAAGCCGAAATATTTTTTCAGAGCTAGATGCAGAAAAAAATTATATTGAATTTGCAACCTGGTGGATGTTAGTATACATGGACTAATAGAACAAGTCCCACACACTGCTACAAGCCAAAATACTTTTTCAGAGCTAGATGCAGAAAAAAATTATATTGAATTTGCAACCTGGTGGAGGTTAGTATAGATGGACTAAAAGAACAAGTTCCACACACTGTTACAAGCCAAAATATTTTTTCAGAGCTACATGCAGATAAAAATTAGTTTGAATTTGCAACCTGGTGGAGGTTAGAATAGATAGACTAATAGAACAAGTCCCACACACTGGTACAAGCCAAAATATTTTTTCAGAGCTAGATGCAGATAAAAATTATTTTGAATTTGCATCCTGGTGGAGGTTAGTATAGATGGACTAATAGAACAAGTCCCACACACTGCTACAAGCCGAAATATTTTTCAGAGCTAGATGTAGAAAAAAATTATATTGAATTTGCAACCTGGTGGAGGTTAGTATACATGGACTAATAGAACAAGTCCCACACACTGCTACAAGCCAAAATATTTTTTCAGAGCTACATGCAGATAAAAATTATTTTGAATGTGCAACCTGGTGCAGGTTAGTATAGATGGACTAATAGAACAAGTCCCCCACACTGCTACAAGCCGAAATATTTTTTCAGAGCTAGAAGCAGAAAAAAATTATATTGAATTTCAACCTGGTAGAGCTTAGTATAGATGGACTAATAGAACAAGTCCCACACACTGCTACAAGCCAAAATATTTTTTCAGAGCTACAGGCAGATAAAAATTATTTTGAATTTGCAACCTGGTGGAGGTTAGTATAGATGGACTAATAGAACAAGTCCCACACACTGCTACAAGCCGAAATATTTTTTCAGAGCTAGATGCAGATAAAAAATAATTTGAATTTGCAACCTGGTGGAGGTTAGTATAGATGGACTAATAGAACAAGTCCCACACACTGCTACAAGCCGAAATATTTTTTCAGAGCTAGATGCAGATAAAAACTTTTTTGAAATTGCAACCTGGTGGAGGTTAGTATAGATGGACTAATAGAACAAGTCCCACACACTGCTACAAGCCGAAATATTTTTTCAGAGCTAGATGCAGAAAAAAATTATATTGAATTTGCAACCTGGTGGAGGTTAGTATAGATGGACTAATAGAACAAGTCCCACACACTGCTACAAGCCGAAATATTTTTTCAGAACTAGATGCAGATAAAAACTATTTTGAATTTGCAACCTGGTGGAGGTTAGTATACATGGACTAATAGAACAAGTGCCACACACTGCTACAAGCTGAAATATTTTTTCAGAGCTAGATACAGAAAAAAATTATACTGAATTTGCAACCTGGTGGAGGTTAGTATAGATGGACTAATAGAACAAGTCCCACACACTGCTACAAGCCGAAAAAAAATTTCAGAGCTAGATGCAGATAAAAATTATTTTGAATTTGCAACCTGACAGAGGTTAGTATAGATAGACTAATAGAACAAGTCCCACACACTGCTACAAGCCAAAATACTTTTTCAGAGCTAGATGCAGAAAAAATATATATTGAATTTGCAACCTGTTGGAGGTTAGTATAGATGCGCTAAAAGAACAAGTCCCACACACTGCTACAAGCCAAAATATTTTTTCAGAGCTACATGCAGATAAAAATTATATTGAATTTGCAACCTGGTGGAGGTTAGTATAGATAGACTAATAGAACAAGTCCCACACACTGGTACAAGCTGAAATATTTTTTCAGAGCTAGATGCAGATAAAAATTATTTTGAATTTGCAACCTGGTGGAGGTTAGTATAGATGGACTAATAGAACAAGTCACACACACTGCTACAAACCAAAATATTTTTTCAGAGCTAGATATAGAAAAAAATTATATTGAATTTACAACCTGGTGGAGGTTAGTATAGATGGACTCATAGAACAAGTCCCACACACTGCTACAAGCCAAAATATTTTTTCAGAGCTACATGCAGATAAAAATTATTTTGAATTTGCAACCTTGTGGAGGTTAGTATAGATGGACTAATAGAACAAGTCCCACACACTGCTAAAAGCCAAAATATTTTTCAGAGCTAGATGCAGAAACAAATTATTTTGAATTTGCAACCTGGTGGAGGTTAGTATAGATGGACTAATAGAACAAGTCCCACACACTGCTACAAGCCAAAATATTTTTTCAGAGCTAGATGCAGAAAAAAATTATATTGAATTTGCAACCTGGTGGAGGTTAGTATACATGGACTAATAGAACAAGTCCCACACACTGCTACAAGCCAAAATACTTTTTCAGAGCTAGATGCAGAAAAAAATTATATTGAATTTGCAACCTGGTGGAGGTTAGTATAGATGGACTAAAAGAACAAGTTCTACACACTGTTACAAGCCAAAATATTTTTTCAGAGCTACATGCAGATAAAAATTATTTTGAATTTGCAACCTGGTGGAGGTTAGAATAGATAGACTAATAGAACAAGTCCCACACACTGGTACAAGCTGAAATATTTTTTCAGAGCTAGATGCAGATAAAAATTATTTTGAATTTGCAACCTGGTGGAGGTTAGTATAGATGGACTAATAGAACAAGTCACACACACTGCTACAAACCAAAATATTTTTTCAGAGCTAGATATAGAAAAAAATTATATTGAATTTACAACCTGGTGGAGGTTAGTATAGATGGACTCATAGAACAAGTCCCACACACTGCTACAAGCCAAAATATTTTTTCAGAGCTACATGCAGATAAAAATTATTTTGAATTTGCAACCTTGTGGAGGTTAGTATAGATGGACTAATAGAACAAGTCCCACACACTGCTACAAGCCAAAATATTTTTCAGAGCTAGATGGAGAAAAAAATTATATTGAATTTGGAACTTGGTGGAGGTTAGTATAGATGGACAAATAGGACAAGTTCCACACACTGCTACAAGCCGAAATATTTTTTCAGAGCTAGATGCAGATAAAAACTATTTTGAATTTTCAACCTGGTGGAGGTTAGTATAGATGGACTAATTGAACAAGTCCCACACACTGCTACAAGCCGAAATATTTTTTCAGAGCTAGATGCAGAAAAAAATTATATTGAATTTGCAACCTGGTGGAGATTAGTATAGATGGACTAATAGAACAAACCCACACACTGCTACAAGCCGAAATATTTTTTCAGAGCTAGATGCATATAAAAACTATTTTGAAATTGCAACCTGGTGGAGTTAGTATAGATGGACTAATAGAACAAGTCCCATACACTGCTACAAGCCGAAATATTTTTTCAGAGCTAGATGTAGAAAAAAATTATACTGAATTTGCAACCTAGTGGAGGTTAGTATAGATGGACTAATAGAACAAGTCCCACACACTTCTACAAGCCAAAATATTTTGTCAGAGCTCCATGCGGATAAAAATTATTTTGAATGTGCAACCTGGTGGAGGTTAGTATAGATGGACTAATAGAACAAGTCCCACACACTGCTGTAAGCTAAAATATTTTTTCAGAGCTAGATGCAGAAAAAAATTATATTGAATTTGCAACCTGGTGGAGGTTAGTATAGATGGACTAATAGAACAAGTCCCACACACTGCTACAAGCCAAAATATTTTTTCAGAGCTAGCTGCAGATAAAAATTATTTTGAATTTGCAACCTGGTGGAGGTTAGTATAGATGGACTAATAGAAAAAGTCCCACACACTGCTACTAGCCGAAATATTTTTTCAGCGCTAGATGCAGATAAAAATTATATTGAATTTGCAACCTGGTGGAGGTTAGAATAGATGAACTAATAGAACAAGTCCTACACACTGCTACAAGCCAAAATATTTTTTCAGAGCTACATGCAGAAAAAAAATTATTTTGAAATTGCATCCTGGTGGAGGTTAGTATAGGAGGACTAATAGAACAAGTCCCACACACTGCTACAAGCCAAAATATTTTTTCAGAGCTAGATACAGATAAAAATTATTTTGAATGTGCAACCTGGTGCAGGTTAGTATAGATGGACTAATAGAACAAGTCCCCCACACTGCTACAAGCCGAAATATTTTTTCAGAGATAGCAGCAGATAAAAATTATATTGAATTTGCAACCTGGTAGAGCTTAGTATAGATGGACTAATAGAACAAGTCCCACACACTGCTACAAGCCAAAATATTTTTTCAGAGGTAGCTGCAGATAAAAATTATTTTGAATTTGCAACCAGGTGGAGGTTAGTATAGATGGACTAATAGAACAAGTCCCACACACTGCTACAAGCCAAAATATTTTTTCAGAGCTACATGCAGATAAAAATTATTTTTAATTTGCAACCTGGTGGAGGTTAGTATAGATGGACTAATAGAACAAGTCCCACACACTGCTACAAGCCGGAATATTTTTTCAGAGCTAGATGCAGAAAAAAATTATATTGAATTTGCAACCTGGTGGAGGTTAGTATAGATGGACTAATAGAACAAGTCCCACACACTGCTACAAGCAGAAAAAAAAATTTCAGAGCTAGATGCAGATAAAAATTATTTTGAATTTGCAACGTCTTGGAGGTTAGTATAGGTGGACTAATAGGACAAGTCCCACACACTGCTACAAGCCGAAATATTTTTTCAGAGCTAGATGCAGATAAAAACTTTTTTGAATTTGCAACCTGATAGAGGTTAGTATAGATGGACTAATAGAACAAGTCCCACACACTGCTACAAGTCGAAAAAAATTTTCAGAGCTAGATGCACATAAAAATTATTTTGAATTTGCAATCCGATAGAGGTTAGTATAGATGGACTAATAGAACAAGTCCCACACACTGCTACAAGCCAAAATACTTTTTCAGAGCTAGATGCAGAAAAAAATTATATTGAATTTGCAACCTGGTGGAGGTTAGTATAGATGGACTAATAGAACAAGTCCCACACACTGCTACAAGCCAAAATATTTTTTCAGAGCTAGCTGCAGATAAAAATTATTTTGAATTTGCAACCAGGTGGAGGTTAGTATAAATGGACTAATAGAACAAGTCCCACACACTGCTACAAGCCAAAATATTTTTTCAGAGCAACATGCAGATAAAAATTATTTTGAATTTGCAACCTGGTGGAGGTTAGTATAGATGGACTAATAGAACAAGTCCCACACAATGCTACAAGCCGGAATATTTTTTCAGAGCTAGATGCAGAAAAAAATTATATTGAATTTGCAACCTGGTGGAGGTTAGTATAGATGGACTAATAGAACAAGTCCCACACACTGCTACAAGTCGAAAAATATTTTCAGAGCTAGTTGCAGATAAAAATTATTTTGAATTTGCAACCCGATAGAGGTTAGTATAGATGGACTAATAGAACAAGTCCCACACAGTGCTACAAGCCAAAATACTTTTTCAGAGCTAGATGCAGAAAAAAATTATATTGAATTTGCAACCTGGTGGAGGTTAGTATAGATGGACTAATAGAACAAGTCCCACACACTGCTACAAGTCGAAATATTTTTTCAGAGCTAGATGCAGTTAAAAATTATTTTGAATTTGCAACCTGGTGGAGGTTAGTATAGATGGACTTATAGAAAAAGGCCCACACACTGCTACAAGCTGAAATATTTTTTCAGAGCTAGATGCAGAAACAAATTATTTTGAATTTGCAACCTGGTGGAGGTTAGTATAGATGGACTAATAGAACAAGTCCCACACACTGCTACAAGCCGAAATATTTTTTCAGAGCTAGATGCAGAAAAAAATTATATTGAATTTGCAACCTGGTGGAGGTTAGTATAGATGGACTAATAGAACAAGTCCCACACACCTCTACAAGCCGAAAAAAATTTTCAGAGCTAGATGCAGATAAAAATTATTTTGAATTTGCAACCCGATAGAGGTTAGTATAGAAGGACTAATAGAACAAGTCCCACACACTGCTACAAGCCAAAATACTTTTTCAGAGCTAGATGCAGAAAAAAATTATATTGAATTTGCAACCTGGTGGAGGTTAGTATAGATGGACTAAAAGAACAAGTTCCACACACTGTTACAAGCCAAAATATTTTTTCAGAGCTACATGCAGATAAAAATTATTTTGAATTTGCAACCTGGTGGAGGTTAGAATAGATAGACTAATAGAACAAGTCCCACACACTGGTACAAGCTGAAATATTTTTTCAGAGCTAGATGCAGATAAAAATTTTTTGAATTTGCAACCTGGTGGAGGTTAGTATAGATGGACTAATAGAACAAGTCACACACACTGCTACAAGCCGAAATATTTTTTCAGAGCTAGATGCAGAAAAAAATTATATTGAATTTGCAACCTGGTGGAGGTTAGTATAGATGGACTAATAGAACAAGTCCCACACACTGCTACAAGCCGAAAAAAAATTTCAGAGCTAGATGCAGATAAAAATTATTTTGAATTTGCAACCTGATGGAGGTTAGTATAGATGGACAAATAGGACAAGTTCCACACACTGCTACAAGCCGAAATATTTTTTCAGAGCTAGATGCCGATAAAAACTATTTTGAATTTGCAACCTGGTGGAGGTTAGTATAAATGGACTAATAGAAGAAGTCCCACACACTGCTACAAGCCAAAATATTTTTTCAGAGCTAGATACAAATAAAAATTATTTTGAATTTGCAACCTGGTGGAGGTTAGTATAGATGGACTAAAAGAACAAGTCCCACACACTGCTACAAGCCGAAATATTTTTTCAGATCTAGATGCCGATAAAAATTATTTTGAATTTGCCACCTGGTGGAGGTTAGTATAGGTGGACTAATAGAACATGTCACACACACTGCTACAAGCTGAAATATTTTTTCAGAGCTAGATGCAGAAAAAAATTATATTGAATTTGCAACCTGGTGGAGATTAGTATAGATGGACTAATAGAACAAGTCCCACACACTGCTACAAGCCGAAATATTTTTTCAGAGCTAGATGCAGCTAAAAACTATTTTGAATTTGCCACATGGTGGAGGTTAGTATAGATGGACTAATTGAACAAGTCCCACACACTGCTACAAGCCGAAATATTTTTTCAGAGCTAGATGCAGATAAAAATTATTTTGAATTTGAAACCTTGTGGAGGTTAGTATAGATGGACAAATAGAACAAGTCCCACACAGTGCTAAAAGCCGAAATATTTTTTCAGAGCTAGCTGCAGATAAAAATTATTTTGAATTTGCCACCTGGTGGAGGTTAGTATAGATGGACTAATAGAACAAGTCCCACACACTGCTACAAGCCGAAACATTTTTTCAGAGCTAGCTGCAGATAAAAATTATTTTGAACTTGGAACCTGATGGAGGTTAGTATAGATGGACTAATAGAACAAGTCCCACAAACTGCTACAAGCCGAAATATTTTTTCAGAGCTAGATGAAGAAAAAAATTATATTGAATTTGCAACCTGGTGGAGGTTAGTATAGATGGACTAATAGAACAAGTCCCACACACTGCTACAAGCCAAAATATTTTTTCAGAGCTACATGCAGATAAAAATTATTTTGAATGTGCAACCTGGTGGAGGTTAGTATAGATGGACTAATAGAACAAGTCCCACACACTGCTACAAGTCGAAATATTTTTTCAGAGCTAGATGCAGAAAAAAATTATATTGAATTTGCAACCTGGTGGAGGTTAGTATAGATGGACTAATAGAAAAAGTCCCACACACTGCTACTAGCCGAAATATTTTTTCAGCGCTAGATGCAGAAAAAAATTATATTGAATTTGCAACCTGGTGGAGGTTAGAATAGATGGACTAATAGAACAAGTCCTACACACTGCTACAAGCCAAAATATTTTTCAGAGCTACTTGCAGATAAAAATTATTTTGAATTTGCAACCTGGTGGAGGTTAGTATAGAAGATTAATAGAACAAGTTCCACACACTGCTACAAGCCGAAATATTTTTTCAGAGCTAGATGCAGATAAAAAATATTTTGAATTTGCAAACTGGTGGAGGTTAGTATAGATGGACTAATAGAACAAGACCCACACACTTCTACAAGTTGAAATATTTTTTCAGAGCTAGATGCAGAAAAAAATTATATTGAATTTGCAACCTGGAGGAGGTTAGTATAGATGGTCTAATAGAACAAGTCCCACACACTGCTACAAGCCGAAATATTTTTTCAGAGCTAGATGCAGATAAAAACTATTTTGAATTTGCAACCTGGTGGAGGTTAGTATAGATGGACAAACAGAACAAGTCCCACACACTGCTACAAGCCAAAATATTTTTTCAGAGCTAGATGCAGATAAAAATCATTTTGAGTTTGCAACCTGGTGGAGGTTAGTATAGCTGGACTAATAGAACAAGTCCCACACACTGCTACAAGCCAAAATATTTTTTCAGAGCTACATGTAGATAAAAATTATTTTGAATTTGCAACCTGGTGGAGTTTAGTATAGATGGTCTAATAGAACAAGACCCACACACTGCTACAAGCCGAAATATTTTTTCAGAGCTCAATGCAGATAAAAATTATTTTGAATTTGCCACCTGGTGGAGGTTAGTATAGATGGACTAATAGAGCAAGTCCCACACACTGCTACAAGCCAAAATATTTTTTCAGAGCTAGATGCAGATAAAAACTATTTTCAATTTGCAACCTGGTGGAGGTTAGTATAGATGGACTAATAGAACAAGTCCCACACAGTGCTACAAGCCGAAATATTTTTTCAGAGCTAGATGTAGAAAAAAATTATTTTGAATTTGCAACCTGGTGGAGGTTAGTATACATGGACTAATAGAACAAGTCCCACACACTGCTACAAGCCAAAATATTTTTTCAGAGCTACATGCAGATAAAAATTATTTTGAATTTGCAACCTGGTGGAGGTTAGTATAGATGGAAAAATAGAACAAGTCCCACACACTGCTACAAGCCGAAATATTTTTTCAGAGCTAGATGCAGATAAAAATTATTTTGAATTTGCAACCTGGTGGAGGTTAGTATAGATGGACTTATAGAACAAGTCAAAAACACGGCTACAAGCCGAAATATTTTTTCAGAGCTAGATGCAGAAAAAAATTATATTGAATTTGCAGCCTGGTGGAGGTTAGTATAGATGGACTAATAGAACAAGTCCCACACACTGCTACAAGCCAAAATATTTTTTCAGAACTAGATGCAGATAAAAACTATTTTGAATTTGCAACCTGGTGGAGGTTAGTATAGATGGAGTAATAGAAAAAGTCCCACACACTGCTACAAGCCGAAATATTTTTTCAGAGCTAGATGCAGATAAAAAATTTTTTGAATTTGCAACCTGGTGGAGGTTAGTGTAGATGGACTAATAGAACAAGTCCCACACACTGCTACAAGCCGAAATATTTTTTCAGAGCTACATGCAGATAAAAATTATTTTGAATTTGCAACCTGGTGGAGGTTAGTATAGATGGAGTAATAGAACAAGTCCCACACACTGCTAGAAGCCGAAATATTTTTTCAGAGCTAGATGCAGATAAAAATTATTTTGAATTTGCAACCTGGTGGAGGTTAGTATAGATGGACTAATAGAACAAGTCCCACACACTGCTACAAGCCGAAATATTTTTTCAGAGCTAGATGCAGAAACAAATTATTTTGAATTTGTAACCTCGTGGAGGTTAGTATAGATGGACTAATAGAACAAGTCCCACACACTGCTGCAAGCCGAAATATTTTTTCAGAGCTAGATGCAGAAAAAAATTATATTGAATTTGCAACCTGGTGGAGGTTAGTATAGATGGACTAATAGAACAAGTCCCACACACTGCTACAAGCCGAAAAAAATTTTCAGAGCTAGATGCAGATAAAAATTATTTTGAATTTGCAACCCGATAGAGGTTAGTATAGATGGACTAATAGAACAAGTCCCACACACTGCTACAAGCCCAAATATTTTTTCAGAGCTAGATACAAATAAAAATTATTTTGAATTTGCAACCTGGTGGAGGTTAGTATAGATGGACTAATAGAACAAGTCCCACACACTGCTACAAGCCGAAATATTTTTTCAGAGCTAGATGCCGATAAAAATTATTTTGAATTTGCAACCTGGTGGAGGTTAGTATAGATGGACTAATAGAACAAGTCCCACACACTGCTACAAGCCGAAATATTTTTTCAGAGCTAGATGCAGATAAAAATTATTTTGAATTTGCAACCTGGTGGAGGTTAGAATAGATAGACTAATAGAACAAGTCCCACACACTAGTACAAGCTGAAATATTTTTTCAGAGCTAGATGCAGATAAAAATTATTTTGAATTTGCAACCTGGTGGAGGTTAGTATAGATGGACTAATACAACAAGTCACACACACTGCTACAAGCCAAAATATTTTTTCAGAGCTAGATGCAGAAAAAAATTATATTGAATTTGCAACCTGATGGAGGTTAGTATAGATGGACAAATAGGACAAGTTCCACACACTGCTACAAGCCGAAATATTTTTTCAGAGCTAGATACTGATAAAAACTATTTAGAATTTGCAACCTGGTGGAGGTTAGTATAAATGGACTAATAGAAGAAGTCCCGCACACTGCTACAAGCCAAAATATTTTTTCAGAGCTAGATACAAATAAAAATTATTTTGAATTTGCAACCTGGTGGAGGTTAGTACAGATGGACTAAAAGAACAAGTCCCACACACTGCTACAAGCCGAAATATTTTTTCAGAGCTAGATGCCGATAAAAATTATTTTGAATTTGCCACCTGGTGGAGGTTAGTATAGGTGGACTAATAGAACATGTCCCACACACTGCTACAAGCTGAAATATTTTATCAGAGCTAGATGCAGAAAAAAATTATATTGAATTTGCAACCTGGTGGAGATTAGTATAGATGGACTAATAGAACAAGTCCCACACACTGCTACAAGCCGAAATATTTTTTCAAAGCTAGATGCAGCTAAAAACTATTTTGAATTTGCCACCTGGTGGAGGTTAGTATAGATGGACTAATAGAACAAGTCCCACACACTGCTACAAGCCGAAATATTTTTTCAGAGCTAGATGCAGATAAAAACTATTTTGAATTTGCCACCTGCTGGAGGTTAGTGTAGATGGACTAATAGAACAAGTCCCACACACTGCTACAAGCCGAAATATTTTTTCAGAGCTAGATGCAGATAAAAATTATTTTGAATTTGCAACCTTGTGGAGGTTAGTATAGATGGACTAATAGAACAAGTCCCACACAGTGCTAAAAGCCGAAATATTTTTTCAGAGCTAGCTGCAGATAAAAATTATTTTGAATTTGCCACCTGGTGGAGGTTTTTAGAGATGGACTAATAGAACAAGTCCCACACACTGCTACAAGCCGAAACATTTTTTCAGATCTAGCTGCAGATAAAAATTATTTTGAACTTGCAACCTGGTGGAGGTTAGTATAGATGGACTAATAGAACAAGTCCCACACACTGCTACAAGCCGATATATTTTTTCAGAGCTAGATGAAGAAAAAAATTATATTGAATTTGCAACCTGGTGGAGGTTAGTATAGATGGACTAATAGAACAAGTCCCACACACTGCTACAAGCCAAAATATTTTTTCAGAGGTACATGCAGATAAAAATTATTTTGAATGTGCAACCTGGTGGAGGTTAGTATAGATGGACTAATAGAACAAGTCCCACACACTGCTACAAGTCGAAATATTTTTTCAGAGCTAGATGCAGAAAAAAATTATATTGAATTTGCAACCTGGTGGAGGTTAGTATAGATGGACTAATAGAAAAAGTCCCACACACTGCTACTAGCCGAAATATTTTTTCAGCGCTAGATGCAGAAAAAAATTATATTGAATTTGCAACCTGGTGGAGGTTAGAATAGATGGACTAATAGAACAAGTCCTACACACTGCTACAAGCCAAAATATTTTTTCAGAGCTACGTGCAGATAAAAATTATTTTGAATTTGCAACCTGGTGGAGGTTAGTATAGAAAGATAAATAGAACAAGTCCCACACACTGCTACAAGCCGAAATATTTTTTCAGAGCTAGATGCAGATAAAAACTATTTTGAATTTGCAAACTGGTGGAGGTTAGTATAGATGGACAAATAGAACAAGACCCACACACTTCTACAAGTTGAAATATTTTTTCAGAGCTAGATGCAGAAAAAAATTATATTGAATTTGCAACCTGGAGGAGGTTAGTATAGATGGTCTAATAGAACAAGTCCCACACACTGCTACAAGCCGAAATATTTTTTCAGAGCTAGATGCAGATAAAAACTATTTTGAATTTGCAACCTGGTGGAGGTTAGTATAGATGGACTAACAGAACAAGTCCCACACACTGCTACAAGCCAAAATATTTTTTCAGAGCTAGATGCAGATAAAAATCATTTTGAGTTTGCAACCTGGTGGAGGTTAGTATAGCTGGACTAATAGAACAAGTCCCACACACTGCTACAAGCCGAAATATTTTTTCAGAGCTAGCTGGAGATAAAAATTATTTTGAATTTGCAACCTGGTGGAGGTTAGTATAGATGGACTAATAGAACAAGTCCCACACACTGCTACAAGCCAAAATATTTTTTCAGAGCTACATGTAGATAAAAATTATTTTGAATTTGCAACCTGGTGGAGTTTAGTATAGATGGACTAATAGAACAAGACCCACACACTGCTACAAGCCGAAATATTTTTTCAGAGCTCAATGCAGATAAAAATTATTTTGAATTTTCCACCTGGTGGAGGTTAGTATAGATGGACTAATAGATCAAGTCCCACACACTGCTACAAGCCAAAATATTTTTTCAGAGCTAGATGCAGATAAAAATTATTTTGAATTTGCAACCTGGTGGAGGTTAGTATAGATGGACTAATAGAACAAGTCCCACACACTGCTACAAGCCGAAATATTTTTTCAGAGCTAGATGCCGATAAAAATTATTTTGAATTTGCAACCTGGTGGAGGTTAGTATAGATGGACTAATAGAACAAGTCCCACACACTGCTACAAGCCGAAATATTTTTTCAGAGCTAGATGCAGATAAAAATTATTTTGAATTTGCAACCTGGTGGAGGTTAGAATAGATAGACTAATAGAACAAGTCCCACACACTAGTACAAGCTGAAATATTTTTTCAGAGCTAGATGCAGATAAAAATTATTTTGAATTTGCAACCTGGTGGAGGTTAGTATAGATGGACTAATACAACAAGTCACACACACTGCTACAAGCCAAAATATTTTTTCAGAGCTAGATGCAGAAAAAAATTATATTGAATTTGCAACCTGATGGAGGTTAGTATAGATGGACAAATAGGACAAGTTCCACACACTGCTACAAGCCGAAATATTTTTTCAGAGCTAGATACAGATAAAAACTATTTAGAATTTGCAACCTGGTGGAGGTTAGTATAAATGGACTAATAGAAGAAGTCCCGCACACTGCTACAAGCCAAAATATTTTTTCAGAGCTAGATACAAATAAAAATTATTTTGAATTTGCAACCTGGTGGAGGTTAGTATAGATGGACTAAAAGAACAAGTCCCACACACTGCTACAAGCCGAAATATTTTTTCAGAGCTAGATGCCGATAAAAATTATTTTGAATTTGCCACCTGGTGGAGGTTAGTATAGGTGGACTAATAGAACATGTCCCACACACTGCTACAAGCTGAAATATTTTTTCAGAGCTAGATGCAGAAAAAAATTATATTGAATTTGCAACCTGGTGGAGATTAGTATAGATGGACTAATAGAACAAGTCCCACACACTGCTACAAGCCGAAATATTTTTTCAAAGCTAGATGCAGCTAAAAACTATTTTGAATTTGCCACCTGGTGGAGGTTAGTATAGATGGACTAATAGAACAAGTCCCACACACTGCTACAAGCCGAAATATTTTTTCAGAGCTAGATGCAGATAAAAACTATTTTGAATTTGCCACCTGCTGGAGGTTAGTGTAGATGGACTAATAGAACAAGTCCCACACACTGCTACAAGCCGAAATATTTTTTCAGAGCTAGATGCAGATAAAAATTATTTTGAATTTGCAACCTTGTGGAGGTTAGTATAGATGGACTAATAGAACAAGTCCCACACAGTGCTAAAAGCCGAAATATTTTTTCAGAGCTAGCTGCAGATAAAAATTATTTTGAATTTGCCACCTGGTGGAGGTTAGTAGAGATGGACTAATAGAACAAGTCCCACACACTGCTACAAGCCGAAACATTTTTTCAGATCTAGCTGCAGATAAAAATTATTTTGAACTTGCAACCTGGTGGAGGTTAGTATAGATGGACTAATAGAACAAGTCCCACACACTGCTACAAGCCGATATATTTTTTCAGAGCTAGATGAAGAAAAAAATTATATTGAATTTGCAACCTGGTGGAGGTTAGTATAGATGGACTAATAGAACAAGTCCCACACACTGCTACAAGCCAAAATATTTTTTCAGAGGTACATGCAGATAAAAATTATTTTGAATGTGCAACCTGGTGGAGGTTAGTATAGATGGACTAATAGAACAAGTCCCACACACTGCTACAAGTCGAAATATTTTTTCAGAGCTAGATGCAGAAAAAAATTATATTGAATTTGCAACCTGGTGGAGGTTAGTATAGATGGACTAATAGAAAAAGTCCCACACACTGCTACTAGCCGAAATATTTTTTCAGCGCTAGATGCAGAAAAAAATTATATTGAATTTGCAACCTGGTGGAGGTTAGAATAGATGGACTAATAGAACAAGTCCTACACACTGCTACAAGCCAAAATATTTTTTCAGAGCTACGTGCAGATAAAAATTATTTTGAATTTGCAACCTGGTGGAGGTTAGTATAGAAAGATTAATAGAACAAGTCCCACACACTGCTACAAGCCGAAATATTTTTTCAGAGCTAGATGCAGATAAAAACTATTTTGAATTTGCAAACTGGTGGAGGTTAGTATAGATGGACAAATAGAACAAGACCCACACACTTCTACAAGTTGAAATATTTTTTCAGAGCTAGATGCAGAAAAAAATTATATTGAATTTGCAACCTGGAGGAGGTTAGTATAGATGGTCTAATAGAACAAGTCCCACACACTGCTACAAGCCGAAATATTTTTTCAGAGCTAGATGCAGATAAAAACTATTTTGAATTTGCAACCTGGTGGAGGTTAGTATAGATGGACTAACAGAACAAGTCCCACACACTGCTACAAGCCAAAATATTTTTTCAGAGCTAGATGCAGATAAAAATCATTTTGAGTTTGCAACCTGGTGGAGGTTAGTATAGCTGGACTAATAGAACAAGTCCCACACACTGCTACAAGCCGAAATATTTTTTCAGAGCTAGCTGGAGATAAAAATTATTTTGAATTTGCAACCTGGTGGAGGTTAGTATAGATGGACTAATAGAACAAGTCCCACACACTGCTACAAGCCAAAATATTTTTTCAGAGCTACATGTAGATAAAAATTATTTTGAATTTGCAACCTGGTGGAGTTTAGTATAGATGGACTAATAGAACAAGACCCACACACTGCTACAAGCCAAAATATTTTTTCAGAGCTCAATGCAGATAAAAATTATTTTGAATTTTCCACCTGGTGGAGGTTAGTATAGATGGACTAATAGATCAAGTCCCACACACTGCTACAAGCCAAAATATTTTTTCAGAGCTAGATGCAGATAAAAATTATTTTGAATTTGCAACCTGGTGGAGGTTAGTATAGATGGACTAATAGAACAAGTCCCACACACTGCTACAAGCCGAAATATTTTTTCAGAGCTAGATGTAGAAAAAAATTATTTTGAATTTGCAACCTGGTGGAGGTTAGTATACATGGACTAATAGAACAAGTCCCACACACTGCTACAAGCCGAAATATTTTTTCAGAGCTAGATGCAGATAAAAATTATTTTGAATTTGCAACCTGGTGGAGGTTAGTATAGATGGACTAATAGAACAAGTCCCACACACTGCTACAAGCCCAAATATTTTTTCAGAGCTAGATGCAGAAACAAATTATTTTGAATTTGTAACCTCGTGGAGGTTAGTATACATGGACTAATAGAACAAGTCCCACACACTGCTGCAAGCCGAAATATTTTTTCAGAGCTAGATGCAGAAAAAAATTATATTGAATTTGCAACCTGGTGGAGGTTAGTATAGATGGACTAATAGAACAAGTCCCACACACTGCTACAAGCCGAAAAAAATTTTCAGAGCTAGATGCAGATAAAAATTATTTTGAATTTGCAACCTGATAGAGGTTAGTATAGATGGACTAATAGAACAAGTCCCACACACTGCTACAAGCCCAAATATTTTTTCAGAGCTAGACACAAATAAAAATTATTTTGAATTTGCAACCTGGTGGAGGTTAGTATAGATGGACTAATAGAACAAGTCCCACACACTGCTACAAGCCGAAATATTTTTTCAGAGCTAGATGCCGATAAAAATTATTTTGAATTTGCCACCTGGTGGAGGTTAGTATAGATGGACTAATAGAACATGTCCCACACACTGCTACAAGCTGAAATATTTTTTCAGAGCTAGATGCAGAAAAAAATTATATTGAATTTGCAACCTGGTGGAGATTAGTATAGATGGACTAATAGAACAAGTCCCACACACTGCTACAAGCCGAAATATTTTTTCAGAGCTAGATGCAGATAAAAACTATTTTGAATTTGCCACCTGGTGGAGGTTAGTATAGATGGACTAATAGAACAAGTCCCACACACTGCTACAAGCCGAAATATTTTTTCAGAGCTGGATGCAGATAAAAACTATTTTGAATTTGCCACCTGCTGGAGGTTAGTGTAGATGGACTAATAGAACAAGTCCCACACACTGCTACAAGCCAAAATATTTTTTCAGAGCTAGATGCAGATAAAAATTATTTTGAATTTGCAACCTTGTGGAGGTTAGTATAGATGGACTAATAGAACAAGTCCCACACACTGCTAAAAGTCGAAATATTTTTTCAGAGCTAGATGCAGAAAAAAATTATATTGAATTTGCAACCTGGTGGAGGTTAGTATAGATGGACTAATAGAAAAAGTCCCACACACTGCTACTAGCCGAAATATTTTTTCAGCGCTAGATGCAGAAAAAAATTATATTGAATTTGCAACCTGGTGGAGGTTAGAATAGATGGACTAATAGAACAAGTCCTACACACTGCTACAAGCCAAAATATTTTTTCAGAGCTACGTGCAGATAAAAATTATTTTGAATTTGCAACCTGGTGGAGGTTAGTATAGAAAGATTAATAGAACAAGTCCCACACACTGCTACAAGCCGAAATATTTTTTCAGAGCTAGATGCAGATAAAAACTATTTTGAATTTGCAAACTGGTGGAGGTTAGTATAGATGGACAAATAGAACAAGACCCACACACTTCTACAAGTTGAAATATTTTTTCAGAGCTAGATGCAGAAAAAAATTATATTGAATTTGCAACCTGGAGGAGGTTAGTATAGATGGTCTAATAGAACAAGTCCCACACACTGCTACAAGCCGAAATATTTTTTCAGAGCTAGATGCCGATAAAAATTATTTTGAATTTGCCACCTGGTGGAGGTTAGTATAGATGGACTAATAGAACATGTCCCACACACTGCTACAAGCTGAAATATTTTTTCAGAGCTAGATGCAGAAAAAAATTATATTGAATTTGCAACCTGGTGGAGATTAGTATAGATGGACTAATAGAACAAGTCCCACACACTGCTACAAGCCGAAATATTTTTTCAGAGCTAGATGCAGATAAAAACTATTTTGAATTTGCCACCTGGTGGAGGTTAGTATAGATGGACTAATAGAACAAGTCCCACACACTGCTACAAGCCGAAATATTTTTTCAGAGCTGGATGCAGATAAAAACTATTTTGAATTTGCCACCTGCTGGAGGTTAGTGTAGATGGACTAATAGAACAAGTCCCACACACTGCTACAAGCCAAAATATTTTTTCAGAGCTAGATGCAGATAAAAATTATTTTGAATTTGCAACCTTGTGGAGGTTAGTATAGATGGACTAATAGAACAAGTCCCACACACTGCTAAAAGTCGAAATATTTTTTCAGAGCTAGATGCAGAAAAAAATTATATTGAATTTGCAACCTGGTGGAGGTTAGTATAGATGGACTAATAGAAAAAGTCCCACACACTGCTACTAGCCGAAATATTTTTTCAGCGCTAGATGCAGAAAAAAATTATATTGAATTTGCAACCTGGTGGAGGTTAGAATAGATGGACTAATAGAACAAGTCCTACACACTGCTACAAGCCAAAATATTTTTTCAGAGCTACGTGCAGATAAAAATTATTTTGAATTTGCAACCTGGTGGAGGTTAGTATAGAAAGATTAATAGAACAAGTCCCACACACTGCTACAAGCCGAAATATTTTTTCAGAGCTAGATGCAGATAAAAACTATTTTGAATTTGCAAACTGGTGGAGGTTAGTATAGATGGACAAATAGAACAAGACCCACACACTTCTACAAGTTGAAATATTTTTTCAGAGCTAGATGCAGAAAAAAATTATATTGAATTTGCAACCTGGAGGAGGTTAGTATAGATGGTCTAATAGAACAAGTCCCACACACTGCTACAAGCCGAAATATTTTTTCAGAGCTAGATGCAGATAAAAACTATTTTGAATTTGCAACCTGGTGGAGGTTAGTATAGATGGACTAACAGAACAAGTCCCACACACTGCTACAAGCCGAAATATTTTTTCAGAGCTAGCTGGAGATAAAAATTATTTTGAATTTGCAACCTGGTGGAGGTTAGTATAGATGGACTAATAGAACAAGCCCCACACACTGCTACAAGCCAAAATATTTTTTCAGAGCTACATGTAGATAAAAATTATTTTGAATTTGCAACCTGGTGGAGTTTAGTATAGATGGACTAATAGAACAAGACCCACACACTGCTACAAGCCGAAATATTTTTTCAGAGCTCAATGCAGATAAAAATTATTTTGAATTTTCCACCTGGTGGAGGTTAGTATAGATGGACTAATAGATCAAGTCCCACACACTGCTACAAGGCAAAATATTTTTTCAGAGCTAGATGCAGATAAAAATTATTTTGAATTTGCAACCTGGTGGAGGTTAGTATAGATGGACTAATAGAACAAGTCCCACACACTGCTACAAGCCGAAATATTTTTTCAGAGCTAGATGTAGAAAAAAATTATTTTGAATTTGCAACCTGGTGGAGGTTAGTATACATGGACTAATAGAACAAGTCCCACACACTGCTACAAGCCAAAATATTTTTTCAGAGCTACATGCAGATAAAAATTATTTTGAATTTGCAACCTGGTGGAGGTTAGTATAGATGGACTAATAGAACAAGTCCCACACACTGCTACAAGCCGAAATATTTTTTCAGAGCTAGATGCAGATAAAAATTTTTTGAATTTGCAACCTGGTGGAGGTTAGTGTAGATGGACTAATAGAACAAGTCCCACACACTGCTACAAGCCGAAATATTTTTTCAGAGCTACATGCAGATAAAAATTATTTTGAATTTGCAACCTGGTGGAGGTTAGTATAGATGGACTAATAGAACAAGTCCCACACACTGCTACAAGCCGAAATATTTTTTCAGAGCTAGATGCAGATAAAAATTATTTTGAATTTGCAACCTGGTGGAGGTTAGTATAGATGGACTAATAGAACAAGTCCCACACACTGCTACAAGCCCAAACATTTTTTCAGAGCTAGATGCAGAAACAAATTATTTTGAATTTGTAACCTCGTGGAGGTTAGTATAGATGGACTAATAGAACAAGTCCCACAAACTGCTACAAGCCGAAATATTTTTTCAGAGCTAGATGCCGATAAAAATTATTTTGAATTTGCCACCTGGTGGAGGTTAGTATAGATGGACTAATAGAACATGTCCCACACACTGCTACAAGCTGAAATATTTTTTCAGAGCTAGATGCAGAAAAAAATTATATTGAATTTGCAACCTGGTGTAGATTAGTATAGATGGACTAATAGAACAAGTCCCACACACTGCTACAAGCCGAAATATTTTTTCAGAGCTAGATGCAGATAAAAACTATTTTGAATTTGCCACCTGGTGGAGGTTAGTATAGATGGACTAATAGAACAAGTCCAACACACTGCTACAAGCCGAAATATTTTTTCAGAGCTGGATGCAGATAAAAACTATTTTGAATTTGCCACCTGCTGGAGGTTAGTGTAGATGGACTAATAGAACAAGTCCCACACACTGCTACAAGCCAAAATATTTTTTCAGAGCTAGATGCAGATAAAAATTATTTTGAATTTGCAACCTGGTGGAGGTTAGTATAGATGGACTAATAGAACAAGTCCCACACACTGCTACAAGCCGAAATATTTTTTCAGAGCTAGATGTAGAAAAAAATTATATTGAATTTGCAACCTGGTGGAGGTTAGTATAGATGTACTAATAGAACAAGTCCCACACACTGCTACAAGCCAAAATATTTTTTCAGAGCTAGATGCAGATAAAAATTATTTTGAATTTGCAACCTGGTGGAGGTTAGTATAGATTGACTAATACAACAAGTCCCACATACTGCTACAAGCCGAAATATTTTTTCAGAGCTAGATGTAGAAAAAAATTATATTGAATTTGCAACCTGGTGGAGGTTAGTATAGATGGACTAATAGAACAAGTCCCACACACTGCTACAAGCCGAAATATTTTTTCAGAGCTAGATGTAGAAAAAAATTATTTTGAATTTGCAACCTGGTGGAGGTTAGTATACATGGACTAATAGAACAAGTCCCACACACTGCTACAAGCCAAAATATTTTTTCAGAGCTACATGCAGATAAAAATTATTTTGAATTTGCAACCTGGTGGAGGTTAGTATAAATGGACTAATAGAACAAGTCCCACACACTGCTACAAGCCGAAATATTTTTCAGAGCTAGATGCAGATAAAAATTTTTTGAATTTGCAACCTGGTGGAGGTTAGTGTAGATGGACTAATAGAACAAGTCCCACACACTGCTACAAGCCGAAATATTTTTTCAGAGCTACATGCAGATAAAAATTATTTTGAATTTGCAACCTGGTGGAGGTTAGTATAGATGGACTAATAGAACAAGTCCCACACACTGGTACAAGCCGAAATATTTTTTCAGAGCTAGATGCAGATAAAAATTATTTTGAATTTGCAACCTGGTGGAGGTTAGTATAGATGGACTAATAGAACAAGTCCCACACACTGCTACAAGCCCAAATATTTTTTCAGAGCTAGATGCAGAAACAAATTATTTTGAATTTGTAACCTCGTGGAGGCTAGTATAGATGGACTAATAGAACAAGTCCCACACACTGCTGCAAGCCAAAATATTTTTTCAGAGCTAGATGCAGAAAAAAATTATATTGAATTTGCAACCTGGTGGAGGTTAGTATAGATGGACTAATAGAACAAGTACCACACACTGCTACAAGCCGAAAAAAATTTTCAGAGCTAGATGCAGATAAAAATTATTTTGAATTTGCAACCTGATAGAGGTTAGTATAGATGGACTAATAGAACAAGTCCCACACACTGCTACAAGCCCAAATATTTTTTCAGAGCTAGATACAAATAAAAATTATTTTGAATTTGCAACCTGGTGGAGGTTAGTATAGATGGACTAATAGAACAAGTCCCACACACTGCTACAAGCCGAAATATTTTTTCAGAGCTAGATGCCGATAAAAATTATTTTGAATTTGCCACCTGGTGGAGGTTAGTATAGATGGACTAATAGAACATGTCCCACACACTGCTACAAGCTGAAATATTTTTTCAGAGCTAGATGCAGAAAAAAATTATATTGAATTTGCAACCTGGTGGAGATTAGTATAGATGGACTAATAGAACAAGTCCCACACACTGCTACAAGCCGAAATATTTTTTCAGAGCTAGATGCAGATAAAAACTATTTTGAATTTGCCACCTGGTGGAGGTTAGTATAGATGGACTAATAGAACAAGTCCAACACACTGCTACAAGCCGAAATATTTTTTGAGAGCTGGATGCAGATAAAAACTATTTTGAATTTGCCACCTGCTGGAGGTTAGTGTAGATGGACTAATAGAACAAGTCCCACACACTGCTACAAGCCAAAATATTTTTTCAGAGCTAGATGCAGATAAAAATTATTTTGAATTTGCAACCTGGTGGAGGTTAGTATAGATGGACTAATAGAACAAGTCCCACACACTGCTACAAGCCGAAATATTTTTTCAGAGCTAGATGTAGAAAAAAATTATATTGAATTTGCAACCTGGTGGAGGTTAGTATAGATGTACTAATAGAACAAGTCCCACACACTGCTACAAGCCGAAATATTTTTTCAGAGCTAGATGTAGAAAAAAATTATTTTGAATTTGCAACCTGGTGGAGGTTAGTATACATGGACTCATAGAACAAGTACCACACACTGCTACAAGCCAAAAAAAATTTTCAGAGCTAGATGCAGATAAAAATTATTTTGAATTTGCAACCTGATAGAGGTTAGTATAGATGGACTAATAGAACAAGTCCCACACACTGCTACAAGCCCAAATATTTTTTCAGAGCTAGATACAAATAAAAATTATTTTGAATTTGCAACCTGGTGGAGGTTAGTATAGATGGACTAATAGAACAAGTCCCACACACTGCTACAAGCCGAAATATTTTTTCAGAGCTAGATGCCGATAAAAATTATTTTGAATTTGCCACCTGGTGGAGGTTAGTATAGATGGACTAATAGAACATGTCCCACACACTGCTACAAGCTGAAATATTTTTTCAGAGCTAGATGCAGAAAAAAATTATATTGAATTTGCAACCTGGTGGAGATTAGTATAGATGGACTAATAGAACAAGTCCCACACACTGCTACAAGCCGAAATATTTTTTCAGAGCTAGATGCAGATAAAAACTATTTTGAATTTGCCACCTGGTGGAGGTTAGTATAGATGGACTAATAGAACAAGTCCAACACACTGCTACAAGCCGAAATATTTTTTCAGAGCTGGATGCAGATAAAAACTATTTTGAATTTGCCACCTGCTGGAGGTTAGTGTAGATGGACTAATAGAACAAGTCCCACACACTGCTACAAGCCAAAATATTTTTTCAGAGCTAGATGCAGATAAAAATTATTTTGAATTTGCAACCTGGTGGAGGTTAGTATAGATTGACTAATACAACAAGTCCCACATACTGCTACAAGCCGAAATATTTTTTCAGAGCTAGATGTAGAAAAAAATTATATTGAATTTGCAACCTGGTGGAGGTTAGTATAGATGGACTAATAGAACAAGTCCCACACACTGCTACAAGCCGAAATATTTTTTCAGAGCTAGATGCAGAAACAAATTATTTTGAATTTGCAACCTCGTGGAGGTTAGTATAGATGGACTAATAGAACAAGTCCGACACACTGCTACAAGCTGAAATATTTTTTCAGAGCTAGATGCAGAAAAAAATTATATTGAATTTGAAACCTGGTGGAGATTAGTATAGATGGACTAATAGAACAAGTCCCACACACTGATACAAGCCGAAAAAAATTTTCAGAGCTAGATGCAGATAAAAATTATTTTGAATTTGCAACCTGATAGAGGTTAGTATAGATGGACTAATAGAACAAGTCCGACACACTGCTACATGCCCAAATATTTTTTCAGAGCTAGATACAAATAAAAATTATTTTGAATTTGCAACCTGGTGGAGGTTAGTATAGATGGACTAATAGAACAAGTCCCACACACTGCTACAAGCCGAAATATTTTTTCAGAGCTAGCTGGAGATAAAAGTTATTTTGAATTTGCAACCTGGTGGAGGTTAGTATAGATGGACTAATAGAACAAGTCCCACACACTGCTACAAGCCAAAATATTTTTTCAGAGCTACATGCAGATAAAAATTATTTTGAATTTGCAACCTGGTGGAGTTTAGTATAGATGGACTAATAGAACAAGTCCCACACACTGCTACAAGCTGAAATATTTTTTCAGAGCTAAATGCAAATAAAAATTATTTTGAATTTGCCACCTGGTGGAGGTTAGTATAGATGGACTAATAGAACAAGTCCCACACACTGCTACAAGCCAATATATTTTTTCAGAGCTAGCTGCAGATAAAAATTATTTTGAATTTGCAACCTGGTGGAGGTTAGTGTAGATGGACTAATAGAACAAGTCCCACACACTGCTACAAGCCGAAATATTTTTTCAGAGCTAGATGTAGAAAAAAATTATATTGAATTTGCAACCTGGTGGAGGTTAGTATACATGGACTAATAGAACAAGTCCCACACACTGCTACAAGCCAAAATATTTTTTCAGAGCTACATGCAGATAAAAATTATTTTGAATTTGCAACCTGGTGGAGGTTAGTATAGATGGAATAATAGAACAAGTCCCAAACACTGCTACAAGCCGAAATATTTTTTCAGAGCTAGATGCAGATAAAAACTTTTTTGAATTTGCAACCTGGTGGAGGTTAGTATAGATGGACTAATAGAACAAGTCCCACACACTGGTACAAGCCGAAATATTTTTTCAGAGCTAGATGCAGAAAAAAATTATATTGAATTTGCAACTTGGTGGAGGTTAGTATAGATGGACTAATAGAACAAGTCCCACACACTGCTACAAGCCAAAATATTTTTTCAGAACTAGATGCAGTTAAAAACTATTTTGAATTTGCAACCTGGTGGAGGTTAGTATAGATGGACTAATAGAACAAGTCCCACACACTGCTACAAGCCGAAATATTTTTTCAGAGCTAGATGCAGATAAAAAATTTTTTGAATTTGCAACCTGGTGGAGGTTAGTGTAGATTGACTAATAGAACAAGTCCCACACACTGCTACAAGCCGAAATATTTTTTCAGAGCTAGCTGCAGATAAAAATTATTTTGAATTTGCAACCTGGTGGAGGTTAGTATAGATGGACTAATAGAACAAGTCCCACACACTGCTACAAGCCAAAATATTTTTTCAGAGCTACATGCAGATAAAAATTATTTTGAATTTGCAACCTGGTGGAGGTTAGTATAGATGGACTAATAGAACAAGTCCCACACACTGCTACAAGCCGAAATATTTTTTCAGAGCTAGATGCAGATAAAAATTATTTTGAATTTGCAACCTGGAGGAGGTTAGTATAGATGGACTTATAGAAAAAGTCCCACACACTGCTACAAGCCCAAATATTTTTTCAGAGCTAGATGCAGAAACAAATTATTTTGAATTTGCAACCTCGTGGAGGTTAGTATAGATGGACTAATAGAACAAGTCCCACACACTGCTACAAGCCAAAATATTTTTTCAGAGCTAGATGCAGAAAAAAATTATATTGAATTTGCAACCTGGTGGAGGTTTGTATAGATGGACTAATAGAACAAGTCCCACACACTGCTACAAGCCGAAAAAAATTTTCAGAGCTAGATGCAGATAAAAATTATTTTGAATTTGCAACCTGATAGAGGTTAGTATAGATGGACTAATAGAACAAGTCCCCCACACTGCTACAAGCCAAAATACTTTTTCAGAGCTAGATGCAGAAAAAAAATTAAATTGAATTTGCAACCTGGTGGAGTTTAGTATAGATGGACTAAAAGAACAAATCCCACACACTGCTACAAGCCAAAATATTTTTTCAGAGCTACATGCAGATAAAAATTATTTTGAATTTGCAACCTGGTGGAGGTTAGTATAGATGGAATAATAGAACAAGTCCCACACACTGCTACAAGCCAAAATATTTTTCAGAGCTACATGCAGATAAAAATTATTTTGAATTTGCAACCTGGTGGAGGTTAGTATAGATGGAATAATAGAACAAGTCCCAAACACTGCTACAAGCCGAAATATTTTTTCAGAGCTAGATGCACATAAAAACTTTTTTGAATTTGCAACCTGGTGGAGGTTAGTATAGATGGACTAATAGAACAAGTCCCACACACTGCTACAAGCCAAAATATTTTTTCAGAACTAGATGCAGATAAAAACTATTTTTAATTTGCAACCTGGTGGAGGTTAGTATAGATGGACTAATAGAACAAGTCCCACACACTGCTACAAGCCGAAATATTTTTTCAGAGCTAGATGCAGATAAAAAATTTTTTGAATTTGCAACCTGGTGGAGGTTAGTGTAGATGGACTAATAGAACAAGTCCCACACACTGCTACAAGCCGAAATATTTTTTCAGAGCTAGCTGCAGATAAAAAATATTTTGAATTTGCAACCTGGTGGAGGTTAGTATAGATGAACTAATAGAACAAGTCCCACACACTGCTACAAGCCAAAATATTTTTTCAGAGCTACATGCAGATAAAAATTATTTTGAATTTGCAACCTGGTGGAGGTTAGTATAGATGGACTAATAGAACAAGTCCCACACACTGCTACAAGCCGAAATATTTTTCAGAGCTAGATGCAGATAAAAATTATTTTGAATTTGCAACCTGGAGGAGGTTAGTATAGATGGACTTATAGAAAAAGTACCACACACTGCTACAAGCCCAAATATTTTTTCAGAGCTAGATGCAGAAACAAATTATTTTGAGTTTGCAACCTGGTGGAGGTTAGTATAGATGGACTAATAGAACAAGTCCCACACACTGCTACAAGCCAAAATATTTTTTCAGAGCTAGATGCAGAAAAAAATTATATTGAATTTGCAACCTGGTGGAGGTTAGTATAGATGGACTAATAGAACAAGTCCCACACACTGCTACAAGCCGAAAAAAAATTTCAGAGCTAGATGCAGATAAAAATTATTTTGAATTTGCAACCTGATAGAGGTTAGTATAGATGTACTAATAGAACAAGTCCAACACATTCCTACAAGCCAAAATACTTTTTCAGAGCTAGATGCAGAAAAAAAATTATATTGAATTTGCAACCTGGTGGAGGTTAGTATAGATGGACTAAAAGAACAAGTCCCACACACTGCTACAAGCCAAAATATTTTTTCAGAGCTACATGCAGATAAAAATAATTTTGAATTTGCAACCTAGTGGAGGTTAGTATAGATAGACTAATAGAACAAGTCCCACACAATTGTACAAGCCGAAATATTTTTTCAGAGCTAGATGCAGAAAAAAATTATATTGAATTTGCAACCTGGTGGAGGTTAGTATAGATGGACTAATAGAACAAGTCCCACACACTGCTACAAGCCAAAATATTTTTCAGAGCTAGATGCAGAAAAAAATTATATTGAATTTGCAACCTGGTGGAGGTTAGTATAGATGGACAAATAGGACAAGTTCCACACACTGCTACAAGCCGAAATATTTTTTCAGAGCTAGATGCAGATAAAAACTATTTTGAATTTGCAACGTGGTGGAGGTTAGTATAAATGGACTAATAGAACAAGTCCCACACACTGCTACAAGCCCAAAAATTTTTTCAGAGCTACATACAAATAAAAGTTATTTTGAATTTGCAACCTGGTGGAGGTTAGTATAAATGGACTAATAGAACAAGTCCCACACACTGCTACAAGCCAAAATATTTTTTCAGAGCTAGATGCAGATAAAAACTATTTTGAATTTGCCACCTGGTGGAGGTTAGTATACATGGAATAATAGAACAAGTCCCACACACTGCTACAAGCCGAAATATTTTTTCAGAGCTAGATGCAGATAAAAACTTTTTTGAATTTGCAACCTGGTGGAGGTTAGTGTAGATGGACTAATAGAACAAGTCCCACACACTGCTACAAGCCGAAATATTTTTTCAGAGCTAGCTGCAGATAAAAATTATTTTGAATTTGCAACCTGGTGGAGGTTAGTATAGATGGACTAATAGAACAAGTCCCACACACTGCTACAAGCCGAAACATTTTTTCAGAGCTACATGCAGATAAAAATTATTTAGAATTTGCAACCTGGAGGAGGTTAGTATAGATGGACTTATAGAAAAAGTCGCACACACTGCTATAAGCCGAAATATTTTTTCAGAGCTAGAGGCAGAAACAAATTATTTTGAATTTCCAACCTCGTGGAGGTTAGTATAGATGGACTAATAGAGCAAGTCCCACACACTGCTGCAAGCCAACATATTTTTTCAGAGCTAGATGCAGAAAAAAATTATATTGAATTTGCAACCTGGTGGAGGTTAGTATAGATGGACTAATAGAACAAGTCCCACACACTGCTACAAGAAAAAATATTTTTTCAGAGCTAGATGCAGATAAAAATTATTTTGAATTTTCCACCTGGTGGAGGTTTGTATAGATGGACTAATAGAACAAGTCCCACACACTGCTACAAGACAAAAAATTTTTTCAGAGCTAGATGCAGATAAAAATTATTTTGAATTTGCAACCTGATAGAGGTTAGTATAGATGGACTAATAGAACAAGTCCCCCACACTGCTACAAGCCAAAATACTTTTTCAGAGCTAGATGCAGAAAAAAAATTAAATTGAATTTGCAACCTGGTGGAGTTTAGTATAGATGGACTAAAAGAACAAGTCCCACACACTGCTACAAGCCAAAATATTTTTTCAGAGCTACATGCAGATAAAAATAATTTTGAATTTGCAACCTAGGGGAGGTTAGTATAGATAGACTAATAGAACCAGTCCCACACACTGGTACAAGCCGAAATATTTTTTCAGACCTAGATGCAGAAAAAAATTATATTGAATTTGAAACCTGGTGGAGGTTAGTATAGATGGACTCATAGAACAAGTCCCACACACTGCTACAATCCAAAATATTTTTCAGAGCTACATGCAGATAAAAATTATTTTGAATTTGCAACCTGGTGGAGGTTAGTATAGATGGAATAATAGAACAAGTCCCAAACACTGCTACAAGCCGAAATATTTTTTCAGAGCTAGATGCACATAAAAACTTTTTTGAATTTGCAACCTGGTGGAGGTTAGTATAGATGGACTAATAGAACAAGTCCCACACACTGCTACAAGCCAAAATATTTTTTCAGAACTAGATGCAGATAAAAACTATATTTAATTTGCAACCTGGTGGAGGTTAGTATAGATGGACTAATAGAACAAGTACCACACACTGCTACAAGCCGAAATATTTTTTCAGAGCTAGATGCAGATAAAATTTTTTTTGAATTTGCAACCTGGTGGAGGTTAGTGTAGATGGACTAATAGAACAAGTCCCACACACTGCTACAAGCCGAAATATTTTTTCAGAGCTAGCTGCAGATAAAAAATATTTTGAATTTGCAACCTGGTGGAGGTTAGTATAGATGGACTAATAGAACAAGTCCCACACACTGCTACAAGCCAAAATATTTTTTCAGAGCTACATGCAGATAAAAATTATTTTGAATTTGCAACCTGGTGGAGGTTAGTATAGATGGACTAATAGAACAAGTCCCACACACTGCTACAAGCCGAAATATTTTTTCAGAGCTAGATGCAGATAAAAATTATTTTGAATTTGCAACCTGGAGGAGGTTAGTATAGATGGACTTATAGAAAAAGTACCACACACTGCTACAAGCCCAAATATTTTTTCAGAGCTAGATGCAGAAACAAATTATTTTGAATTTGCAACCTCGTGGAGGTTAGTATAGATGGACTAATAGAACAAGTCCCACACACTGCTACAAGCCAAAATATTTTTTCAGAGCTAGATGCAGAAAAAAATTATATTGAATTTGCAACCTGGTGGAGGTTAGTATAGATGGACTAATAGAACAAGTCCCACACACTGCTACAAGCCGAAAAAAAATTTCAGAGCTAGATACAGATAAAAATTATTTTGAATTTGCAACCTGATAGAGGTTAGTATAGATGTACTAATAGAACAAGTCCCACACATTCCTACAAGCCAAAATACTTTTTCAGAGCTAGATGCAGAAAAAAAATTATATTGAATTTGCAACCTGGTGGAGGTTAGTATAGATGGACTAAAAGAACAAGTCCCACACACTGCTACAAGCCAAAATATTTTTTCAGAGCTACATGCAGATAAAAATAATTTTGAATTTGCAACCTAGTGGAGGTTAGTATAGATGGACTAATAGAACAAGTCCCACACACTGGTACAAGCCGAAATATTTTTTCAGAGCTAGATGCAGAAAAAAATTATATTGAATTTGCAACCTGGTGGAGGTTAGTATAGATGGACTCATAGAACAAAACCCACACACTGCTACAAGGCAAAATATTTTTCAGAGCTACATGCAGATAAAAATTATTTTGAATTTGCAACCTTATGGAGGTTAGTATAAATGGACTAATAGAACAAGTTCCACACACTGCTACAAGCCGAAATATTTTTTCAGAGCTAGATGCAGATAAAAATGATTTTGAATTTGCCACCTGGTGGAGGTTAGTATAGATGGACTAATAGAACAAGTCCCACACACTGCTACAAGCCAAAATATTTTTTCAGAGCTAGATGCAGAAAAAAATTATATTGAATTTGCAACCTGGTGGAGGTTAGTATAGATGGACAAATAGGACAAGTTCCACACACTGCTACAAGCCGAAATATTTTTTCAGAGCTAGATGCAGATAAAAACTATTTTGAATTTGCAACCTGGTGGAGGTTAGTATAAATGGACTAATAGAACAAGTCCCACACACTGCTACAAGCCCAAAAATTTTTTCAGAGCTACATACAAAGAAAAAGTATTTTGAATTTGCAACCTGGTGGATGTTAGTATAAATGGACTAATAGAACAAGTCCCACACACTGCTACAAGCCAAAATATTTTTTCAGAGCTAGATGCAGATAAAAACTATTTTGAATTTGCCACCTGGTGGAGGTTAGTATAGATGGAATAATAGAACAAGTCCCACACACTGCTACAAGCCGAAATATTTTTTCAGAGCTAGATGCAGATAAAAACTTTTTTGAATTTGCAACCTGGTGGAGGTTAGTGTAGATGGACTAATAGAACAAGTCCCACACACTGCTACAAGCCGAAATATTTTTTCGGAGCTAGCTGCAGATAAAAATTATTTTGAATTTGCAACCTGGTGGAGGATAGTATAGATGGACTAATAGAACAAGTCCCACACACTGCTACAAGCCGAAATATTTTTTCAGAGCTACATGCAGATAAAAATTATTTAGAATTTGCAACCTGGAGGAGGTTAGTATAGATGGACTTATAGAAAAAGTCGCACACACTGCTACAAGCCCAAATATTTTTTCAGAGCTAGAGGCAGAAACAAATTATTTTGAATTTCCAACCTCGTGGAGGTTGGTATAGATGGACTAATAGAACAAGTCCCACACACTGCTACAAGCCAACATATTTTTTCAGAGCTAGATGCAGAAAAAAATTATATTGAATTTGCAACCTGGTGGAGGTTAGTATAGATGGACTAATAGAACAAGTCCCACACACTGCTACAAGCCAAAATATTTTTTCAGAGCTAGATGCAGATAAAAATTATTTTGAATTTTCCACCTGGTGGAGGTTTGTATAGATGGACTAATAGAACAAGTCCCACACACTGCTACAAGACAAAAATTTTTTTCAGAGCTAGATGCAGAAAAAAATTATATTGAATTTGCAACCTGGTGGAGGTTAGTATAGATGGACTTATAGAACAAGTCCCACACACTGCTACAAGCCAAAATATTTTTTCAGAGCTAGATGCAGATAAAGATTATTTTGAATTTGCAACCTGGAGGAGGTTAGTATAGATGGACTTATAGAAAAAGTACCACACACTGCTACAAGCCCAAATATGTTTTCAGAGCTAGATGCAGAAACAAATTATTTTGAATTTGCAACCTCGTGGAGGTTAGTATAGATGGACTAATAGAACAAGTCCCACACACTGCTACAAGCCAAAATATTTTTTCAGAGCTAGATGCAGAAAAAAATTATATTGAATTTGCAACCTGGTGGAGGTTAGTATAGATGGACTAATAGAACAAGTCCCACACACTGCTACAAGCCGAAAAAAAATTTCAGAGCTAGATGCAGATAAAAATTATTTTGAATTTGCAACCTGATAGAGGTTAGTATAGATGTACTAATAGAACAAGTCCCACACATTCCTACAAGCCAAAATACTTTTTCAGAGCTAGATGCAGAAAAAAAATTATATTGAATTTGCAACCTGGTGGAGGTTAGTATAGATGGACTAAAAGAACAAGTCCCACACACTGCTACAAGCCAAAATATTTTTTCAGAGCTACATGCAGGTAAAAATAATTTTGAATTTGCAACCTAGTGGAGGTTAGTATAGATGGACTAATAGAACAAGTCCCACACACTGGTACAAGCCGAAATATTTTTTCAGAGCTAGATGCAGAAAAAAATTATATTGAATTTGCAACCTGGTGGAGGTTAGTATAGATGGACTCATAGAACAAAACCCACACACTGCTACAAGCCAAAATATTTTTCAGAGCTACATGCAGATAAAAATTATTTTGAATTTGCAACCTTATGGAGGTTAGTATAGATGGACTAATAGAACAAGTTCCACACACTGCTACAAGCCGAAATATTTTTTCAGAGCTAGATGCAGATAAAAATGATTTTGAATTTGCCACCTGGTGGAGGTTAGTATAGATGGAGTAATAGAACAAGTCCCACACACTGCTACAAGCCAAAATATTTTTTCAGAGCTAGATGCAGAAAAAAATTATATTGAATTTGCAACCTGGTGGAGGTTAGTATAGATGGACAAATAGGACAAGTTCCACACACTGCTACAAGCCGAAATATTTTTTCAGAGCTAGATGCAGATAAAAACTATTTTGAACTTGCAACCTGGTGGAGGTTAGTATAAATGGACTAATAGAACAAGTCCCACACACTGCTACAAGCCCAAAAATTTTTTCAGAGCTACATACAAATAAAAAGTATTTTGAATTTGCAACCTGGTGGAGGTTAGTATAAATGGACTAATAGAACAAGTCCCACACACTGCTACAAGCCAAAATATTTTTTCAGAGCTAGATGCAGATAAAAACTATTTTGAATTTGCCACCTGGTGGAGGTTAGTATAGATGGAATAATAGAACAAGTCCCACACACTGCTACAAGCCGAAATATTTTTTCAGAGCTAGATGCAGATAAAAACTTTTTTGAATTTGCAACCTGGTGGAGGTTAGTGTAGATGGACTAATAGAACAAGTCCCACACACTGCTACAAGCCGAAATATTTTTTCAGAGCTAGCTGCAGATAAAAATTATTTTGAATTTGCAACCTGGTGGAGGATAGTATAGATGGACTAATAGAACAAGTCCCACACACTGCTACAAGCCGAAATATTTTTTCAGAGCTACATGCAGATAAAAATTATTTAGAATTTGCAACCTGGAGGAGGTTAGTATAGATGGACTTATAGAAAAAGTCGCACACACTGCTACAAGCCCAAATATTTTTTCAGAGCTAGAGGCAGAAACAAATTATTTTGAATTTCCAACCTCGTGGAGGTTAGTATAGATGGACTAATAGAACAAGTCCCACACACTGCTACAAGCCAACATATTTTTTCAGAGCTAGATGCAGAAAAAAATTATATTGAATTTGCAACCTGGTGGAGGTTAGTATAGATGGACTAATAGAACAAGTCCCACACACTGCTACAAGCCAAAATATTTTTTCAGAGCTAGATGCAGATAAAAATTATTTTGAATTTTCCACCTGGTGGAGGTTTGTATAGATGGACTAATAGAACAAGTCCCACACACTGCTACAAGACAAAAATTTTTTTCAGAGCTAGATGCAGAAAAAAATTATATTGAATTTGCAACCTGGTGGAGGTTAGTATAGATGGACTTATAGAACAAGTCCCACACACTGCTACAAGCCAAAATATTTTTTCAGAGCTAGATGCAGATAAAGATTATTTTGAATTTGCAACCTGGTGGAGGTTAGTTTAGATGGACTAATAGAACAAGTCCCACACACTGCTAGAAGCCTAAATATTTTTTCAGAGCTAGAAGCAGAAAAAAATTATATTGAATTTGCAACCTCGTGGAGGTTAGTATAGCTGGACTAATAGAACAAGTCCCAAACACTGCTACAAGCCGAAATATTTTTTTAGAGCTAGATGCCGATAAAAATTATTTTGAATTTGCATCCTGGTGGAGGTTAGTATAGATGGACTAATAGAACAAGTCCCACACACTGATACAAGCCAAAATATTTTTTCAGAGCTAGATGCAGAAAAAAATTATATTGAATTTGCAACCTGGTGGAGGTTAGTATAGATGGACTAATAGAACAAGTCCCACACTCTTCTACAAGCCAAAATATTTTTTCAGAGCTAGATGCAGATAAAAACTATTTTGAATTTGCCACCTGGTGGAGGTTAGTATAGATGGACTAATAGAACAAGTCCCACACACTGCTACAAGCCAAAATATTTTTTCAGAGCTAGATGCAGATAAAAACTATTTTGAATTTTCCACCCGCTGGAGGTTTGTATAGATGGACTAATAGAACAAGTCCCACACACTGCTACAAGCCAAAATATTTTTTCACAGCTAGATGCAGAAAAAAATTATATTGAATTTGCAACCTGGTGGAGGTTAGTATAGATGGACTAATAGAACAAGTCCCACACACTGCTACAAGCCAAAATATTATTTCAGAGCTAGATGCAGATAAAGATTATTTTGAATTTGCAACCTGGTGGAGGTTAGTTTAGATTGACTAATAGAACAAGTCCCACATACTGCTAGAAGCCGAAATATTTTTTCAGAGCTAGAAGCAGAAAAAAATTATATTGAATTTGCAACCTGGTGGCGGTTAGTATAGATGGACTAATAGAACAAGTCCCAAACACTGCTACAAGCCGAAATATTTTTTCAGAGCTAGCTGCAGATAAAAATTATTTTGAATTTGCAACCTGGTGGAGGTTAGTATAGATGGACTAATAGAACAAGTCCCACACCCTGCTACAAGCCGAAATATTTTTTCAGAGCTAGATGCAGAAAAAAATTATATTGAATTTGCAACCTGGTGGAGGTTAGTATAGATGGACTAATAGAACAAGTCCCACACACTGCTACAAGCCGAAATATTTTTTCAGAGCTAGATGCAGATAAAAATTATTTTTAATTTTCCACCTGGTGGAGGTTTGTATAGATGGACTAATAGAACAAGTCCCACACACTGCTACAAGCCAAAAAATGTTTTCAGAGCTAGATGCAGAAAAAAATTATATTGAATTTGCAACCTCGTGGAGGTTAGTATAGATGGACTAATAGAACAAGTCCCAAACACTGCTACAAGCCGAAATATTTTTTCAGAGCTAGATGCCGATAAAAATTATTTTGAATTTGCATCCTGGTGGAGGTTAGTATAGATGGACTAATAGAACATGTCCCACACACTGATACAAGCCAAAATATGTTTTCAGAGCTAGATGCAGAAAAAAATTATATTGAATTTGCAACCTGGTGGAGGTTAGTATAGATGGACTAATAGAACAATTCCCACACTCTTCTACAAGCCAAAATATTTTTTTAGAGCTAGATGCAGATAAAAACTATTTTGAATTTTCCACCTGGTTGAGGTTTGTATAGATGGACTAATAGAACTAGTCCCACACACTGCTACAAGCCAAAATATTTTTTCAGAGCTAGATGCAGAAAAAAATTAGATTGAATTTGCAACCTGTTGGAGGTTAGTATAGATGGACTAATAGAACAAGTCCCACACTCTTCTGCAAGCCAAATTATTTTTTTAGAGCTAGATGCAGATAAAACTATTTTGAATTTGCAACCTGGTGGAGGTTAGTATAGATGGACTAATAGAACAAGTCCCACACCCTGCTACAAGCCAAAATATTTTTTCAGAGCTAGATGCAGAAAAAAATTATATTGAATTTGCAACCTGGTGGAGGTTAGTATTGATGGACTAATAGAACAAGTCCCACACACTGCTACAAGCCAAAATATTTTTTCAGAGCTAGATCCAGATAAAGATTATTTTGAATTTGCAACCTGGTGGAAGTTAGTTTAGATGGACTAATAGAACAAGTCCCACACACTGCTAGAAGCCGAAATATTTTTTCAGAGCTAGAAGCATAAAAAAATTATATTGAATTTGCAACCTCGTGGAGGTTAGTATAGATGGACTAATAGAACAAGTCCCAAACACTGGTACAAGCCGAAATATTTTTTCAGAGCTACATGCCGATAAAAATTATTTTGAATTTGCATCCTGGTGGAGGTTAGTATAGATGGACTAATAGAACAAGTCCCACACACTGATACAAGCCAAAATATTTTTTCAGAGCTAGATGCAGAAAAAAATTATATTGAATTTGCAACCTGGTGGAGGTTATTATAGATGGACTAATAGAACAAATCCCACACACTTCTACATGCCAAAATATTTTTTTAGAGCTAGATGCAGATAAAAACTATTTTGAATTTGCAACCTGGTGGAGGTTAGTGTAGATGGACTAATAGAACAAGTCCCACACACTGCTACAAGCCGAAATATTTTTTCGGAGCTAGCTGCAGATAAAAATTATTTTGAATTTGCAACCTGGTGGAGGATAGTATAGATGGACTAATAGAACAAGTCCCACACACTGCTACAAGCCGAAATATTTTTTCAGAGCTACATGCAGATAAAAATTATTTAGAATTTGCAACCTGGAGGAGGTTAGTATAGATGGACTTATAGAAAAAGTCGCACACACTGCTACAAGCCCAAATATTTTTTCAGAGCTAGAGGCAGAAACAAATTATTTTGAATTTCCAACCTCGTGGAGGTTGGTATAGATGGACTAATAGAACAAGTCCCACACACTGCTACAAGCCAACATATTTTTTCAGAGCTAGATGCAGAAAAAAATTATATTGAATTTGCAACCTGGTGGAGGTTAGTATAGATGGACTAATAGAACAAGTCCCACACACTGCTACAAGCCAAAATATTTTTTCAGAGCTAGATGCAGATAAAAATTATTTTGAATTTTCCACCTGGTGGAGGTTTGTATAGATGGACTAATAGAACAAGTCCCACACACTGCTACAAGACAAAAATTTTTTTCAGAGCTAGATGCAGAAAAAAATTATATTGAATTTGCAACCTGGTGGAGGTTAGTATAGATGGACTTATAGAACAAGTCCCACACACTGCTACAAGCCAAAATATTTTTTCAGAGCTAGATGCAGATAAAGATTATTTTGAATTTGCAACCTGGAGGAGGTTAGTATAGATGGACTTATAGAAAAAGTACCACACACTGCTACAAGCCCAAATATGTTTTCAGAGCTAGATGCAGAAACAAATTATTTTGAATTTGCAACCTCGTGGAGGTTAGTATAGATGGACTAATAGAACAAGTCCCACACACTGCTACAAGCCAAAATATTTTTTCAGAGCTAGATGCAGAAAAAAATTATATTGAATTTGCAACCTGGTGGAGGTTAGTATAGATGGACTAATAGAACAAGTCCCACACACTGCTACAAGCCGAAAAAAAATTTCAGAGCTAGATGCAGATAAAAATTATTTTGAATTTGCAACCTGATAGAGGTTAGTATAGATGTACTAATAGAACAAGTCCCACACATTCCTACAAGCCAAAATACTTTTTCAGAGCTAGATGCAGAAAAAAAATTATATTGAATTTGCAACCTGGTGGAGGTTAGTATAGATGGACTAAAAGAACAAGTCCCACACACTGCTACAAGCCAAAATATTTTTTCAGAGCTACATGCAGGTAAAAATAATTTTGAATTTGCAACCTAGTGGAGGTTAGTATAGATGGACTAATAGAACAAGTCCCACACACTGGTACAAGCCGAAATATTTTTTCAGAGCTAGATGCAGAAAAAAATTATATTGAATTTGCAACCTGGTGGAGGTTAGTATAGATGGACTCATAGAACAAAACCCACACACTGCTACAAGCCAAAATATTTTTCAGAGCTACATGCAGATAAAAATTATTTTGAATTTGCAACCTTATGGAGGTTAGTATAGATGGACTAATAGAACAAGTTCCACACACTGCTACAAGCCGAAATATTTTTTCAGAGCTAGATGCAGATAAAAATGATTTTGAATTTGCCACCTGGTGGAGGTTAGTATAGATGGAGTAATAGAACAAGTCCCACACACTGCTACAAGCCAAAATATTTTTTCAGAGCTAGATGCAGAAAAAAATTATATTGAATTTGCAACCTGGTGGAGGTTAGTATAGATGGACAAATAGGACAAGTTCCACACACTGCTACAAGCCGAAATATTTTTTCAGAGCTAGATGCAGATAAAAACTATTTTGAACTTGCAACCTGGTGGAGGTTAGTATAAATGGACTAATAGAACAAGTTCCACACACTGCTACAAGCCCAAAAATTTTTTCAGAGCTACATACAAATAAAAAGTATTTTGAATTTGCAACCTGGTGGAGGTTAGTATAAATGGACTAATAGAACAAGTCCCACACACTGCTACAAGCCAAAATATTTTTTCAGAGCTAGATGCAGATAAAAACTATTTTGAATTTGCCACCTGGTGGAGGTTAGTATAGATGGAATAATAGAACAAGTCCCACACACTGCTACAAGCCGAAATATTTTTTCGGAGCTAGCTGCAGATAAAAATTATTTTGAATTTGCAACCTGGTGGAGGATAGTATAGATGGACTAATAGAACAAGTCCCACACACTGCTACAAGCCGAAATATTTTTTCAGAGCTACATGCAGATAAAAATTATTTAGAATTTGCAACCTGGAGGAGGTTAGTATAGATGGACTTATAGAAAAAGTCGCACACACTGCTACAAGCCCAAATATTTTTTCAGAGCTAGAGGCAGAAACAAATTATTTTGAATTTCCAACCTCGTGGAGGTTGGTATAGATGGACTAATAGAACAAGTCCCACACACTGCTACAAGCCAACATATTTTTTCAGAGCTAGATGCAGAAAAAAATTATATTGAATTTGCAACCTGGTGGAGGTTAGTATAGATGGACTAATAGAACAAGTCCCACACACTGCTACAAGCCAAAATATTTTTTCAGAGCTAGATGCAGATAAAAATTATTTTGAATTTTCCACCTGGTGGAGGTTTGTATAGATGGACTAATAGAACAAGTCCCACACACTGCTACAAGACAAAAATTTTTTTCAGAGCTAGATGCAGAAAAAAATTATATTGAATTTGCAACCTGGTGGAGGTTAGTATAGATGGACTTATAGAACAAGTCCCACACACTGCTACAAGCCAAAATATTTTTTCAGAGCTAGATGCAGATAAAGATTATTTTGAATTTGCAACCTGGAGGAGGTTAGTATAGATGGACTTATAGAAAAAGTACCACACACTGCTACAAGCCCAAATATGTTTTCAGAGCTAGATGCAGAAACAAATTATTTTGAATTTGCAACCTCGTGGAGGTTAGTATAGATGGACTAATAGAACAAGTCCCACACACTGCTACAAGCCAAAATATTTTTTCAGAGCTAGATGCAGAAAAAAATTATATTGAATTTGCAACCTGGTGGAGGTTAGTATAGATGGACTAATAGAACAAGTCCCACACACTGCTACAAGCCGAAAAAAAATTTCAGAGCTAGATGCAGATAAAAATTATTTTGAATTTGCAACCTGATAGAGGTTAGTATAGATGTACTAATAGAACAAGTCCCACACATTCCTACAAGCCAAAATACTTTTTCAGAGCTAGATGCAGAAAAAAAATTATATTGAATTTGCAACCTGGTGGAGGTTAGTATAGATGGACTAAAAGAACAAGTCCCACACACTGCTACAAGCCAAAATATTTTTTCAGAGCTACATGCAGGTAAAAATAATTTTGAATTTGCAACCTAGTGGAGGTTAGTATAGATGGACTAATAGAACAAGTCCCACACACTGGTACAAGCCGAAATATTTTTTCAGAGCTAGATGCAGAAAAAAATTATATTGAATTTGCAACCTGGTGGAGGTTAGTATAGATGGACTCATAGAACAAAACCCACACACTGCTACAAGCCAAAATATTTTTCAGAGCTACATGCAGATAAAAATTATTTTGAATTTGCAACCTTATGGAGGTTAGTATAGATGGACTAATAGAACAAGTTCCACACACTGCTACAAGCCGAAATATTTTTTCAGAGCTAGATGCAGATAAAAATGATTTTGAATTTGCCACCTGGTGGAGGTTAGTATAGATGGAGTAATAGAACAAGTCCCACACACTGCTACAAGCCAAAATATTTTTTCAGAGCTAGATGCAGAAAAAAATTATATTGAATTTGCAACCTGGTGGAGGTTAGTATAGATGGACAAATAGGACAAGTTCCACACACTGCTACAAGCCGAAATATTTTTTCAGAGCTAGATGCAGATAAAAACTATTTTGAACTTGCAACCTGGTGGAGGTTAGTATAAATGGACTAATAGAACAAGTCCCACACACTGCTACAAGCCCAAAAATTTTTTCAGAGCTACATACAAATAAAAAGTATTTTGAATTTGCAACCTGGTGGAGGTTAGTATAAATGGACTAATAGAACAAGTCCCACACACTGCTACAAGCCAAAATATTTTTTCAGAGCTAGATGCAGATAAAAACTATTTTGAATTTGCCACCTGGTGGAGGTTAGTATAGATGGAATAATAGAACAAGTCCCACACACTGCTACAAGCCGAAATATTTTTTCAGAGCTAGATGCAGATAAAAACTTTTTTGAATTTGCAACCTGGTGGAGGTTAGTGTAGATGGACTAATAGAACAAGTCCCACACACTGCTACAAGCCGAAATATTTTTTCAGAGCTAGCTGCAGATAAAAATTATTTTGAATTTGCAACCTGGTGGAGGATAGTATAGATGGACTAATAGAACAAGTCCCACACACTGCTACAAGCCGAAATATTTTTTCAGAGCTACATGCAGATAAAAATTATTTAGAATTTGCAACCTGGAGGAGGTTAGTATAGATGGACTTATAGAAAAAGTCGCACACACTGCTACAAGCCCAAATATTTTTTCAGAGCTAGAGGCAGAAACAAATTATTTTGAATTTCCAACCTCGTGGAGGTTAGTATAGATGGACTAATAGAACAAGTCCCACACACTGCTACAAGCCAACATATTTTTTCAGAGCTAGATGCAGAAAAAAATTATATTGAATTTGCAACCTGGTGGAGGTTAGTATAGATGGACTAATAGAACAAGTCCCACACACTGCTACAAGCCAAAATATTTTTTCAGAGCTAGATGCAGATAAAAATTATTTTGAATTTTCCACCTGGTGGAGGTTTGTATAGATGGACTAATAGAACAAGTCCCACACACTGCTACAAGACAAAAATTTTTTTCAGAGCTAGATGCAGAAAAAAATTATATTGAATTTGCAACCTGGTGGAGGTTAGTATAGATGGACTTATAGAACAAGTCCCACACACTGCTACAAGCCAAAATATTTTTTCAGAGCTAGATGCAGATAAAGATTATTTTGAATTTGCAACCTGGTGGAGGTTAGTTTAGATGGACTAATAGAACAAGTCCCACACACTGCTAGAAGCCTAAATATTTTTTCAGAGCTAGAAGCAGAAAAAAATTATATTGAATTTGCAACCTCGTGGAGGTTAGTATAGCTGGACTAATAGAACAAGTCCCAAACACTGCTACAAGCCGAAATATTTTTTTAGAGCTAGATGCCGATAAAAATTATTTTGAATTTGCATCCTGGTGGAGGTTAGTATAGATGGACTAATAGAACAAGTCCCACACACTGATACAAGCCAAAATATTTTTTCAGAGCTAGATGCAGAAAAAAATTATATTGAATTTGCAACCTGGTGGAGGTTAGTATAGATGGACTAATAGAACAAGTCCCACACTCTTCTACAAGCCAAAATATTTTTTCAGAGCTAGATGCAGATAAAAACTATTTTGAATTTGCCACCTGGTGGAGGTTAGTATAGATGGACTAATAGAACAAGTCCCACACACTGCTACAAGCCAAAATATTTTTTCAGAGCTAGATGCAGATAAAAACTATTTTGAATTTTCCACCCGCTGGAGGTTTGTATAGATGGACTAATAGAACAAGTCCCACACACTGCTACAAGCCAAAATATTTTTTCACAGCTAGATGCAGAAAAAAATTATATTGAATTTGCAACCTGGTGGAGGTTAGTATAGATGGACTAATAGAACAAGTCCCACACACTGCTACAAGCCAAAATATTATTTCAGAGCTAGATGCAGATAAAGATTATTTTGAATTTGCAACCTGGTGGAGGTTAGTTTAGATTGACTAATAGAACAAGTCCCACATACTGCTAGAAGCCGAAATATTTTTTCAGAGCTAGAAGCAGAAAAAAATTATATTGAATTTGCAACCTGGTGGCGGTTAGTATAGATGGACTAATAGAACAAGTCCCAAACACTGCTACAAGCCGAAATATTTTTTCAGAGCTAGCTGCAGATAAAAATTATTTTGAATTTGCAACCTGGTGGAGGTTAGTATAGATGGACTAATAGAACAAGTCCCACACCCTGCTACAAGCCGAAATATTTTTTCAGAGCTAGATGCAGAAAAAAATTATATTGAATTTGCAACCTGGTGGAGGTTAGTATAGATGGACTAATAGAACAAGTCCCACACACTGCTACAAGCCGAAATATTTTTTCAGAGCTAGATGCAGATAAAAATTATTTTTAATTTTCCACCTGGTGGAGGTTTGTATAGATGGACTAATAGAACAAGTCCCACACACTGCTACAAGCCAAAAAATGTTTTCAGAGCTAGATGCAGAAAAAAATTATATTGAATTTGCAACCTCGTGGAGGTTAGTATAGATGGACTAATAGAACAAGTCCCAAACACTGCTACAAGCCGAAATATTTTTTCAGAGCTAGATGCCGATAAAAATTATTTTGAATTTGCATCCTGGTGGAGGTTAGTATAGATGGACTAATAGAACATGTCCCACACACTGATACAAGCCAAAATATGTTTTCAGAGCTAGATGCAGAAAAAAATTATATTGAATTTGCAACCTGGTGGAGGTTAGTATAGATGGACTAATAGAACAATTCCCACACTCTTCTACAAGCCAAAATATTTTTTTAGAGCTAGATGCAGATAAAAACTATTTTGAATTTTCCACCTGGTTGAGGTTTGTATAGATGGACTAATAGAACTAGTCCCACACACTGCTACAAGCCAAAATATTTTTTCAGAGCTAGATGCAGAAAAAAATTAGATTGAATTTGCAACCTGTTGGAGGTTAGTATAGATGGACTAATAGAACAAGTCCCACACTCTTCTGCAAGCCAAATTATTTTTTTAGAGCTAGATGCAGATAAAACTATTTTGAATTTGCAACCTGGTGGAGGTTAGTATAGATGGACTAATAGAACAAGTCCCACACCCTGCTACAAGCCAAAATATTTTTTCAGAGCTAGATGCAGAAAAAAATTATATTGAATTTGCAACCTGGTGGAGGTTAGTATTGATGGACTAATAGAACAAGTCCCACACACTGCTACAAGCCAAAATATTTTTTCAGAGCTAGATCCAGATAAAGATTATTTTGAATTTGCAACCTGGTGGAAGTTAGTTTAGATGGACTAATAGAACAAGTCCCACACACTGCTAGAAGCCGAAATATTTTTTCAGAGCTAGAAGCATAAAAAAATTATATTGAATTTGCAACCTCGTGGAGGTTAGTATAGATGGACTAATAGAACAAGTCCCAAACACTGGTACAAGCCGAAATATTTTTTCAGAGCTACATGCCGATAAAAATTATTTTGAATTTGCATCCTGGTGGAGGTTAGTATAGATGGACTAATAGAACAAGTCCCACACACTGATACAAGCCAAAATATTTTTTCAGAGCTAGATGCAGAAAAAAATTATATTGAATTTGCAACCTGGTGGAGGTTATTATAGATGGACTAATAGAACAAATCCCACACACTTCTACATGCCAAAATATTTTTTTAGAGCTAGATGCAGATAAAAACTATTTTGAATTTGCAACCTGGTGGAGGTTAGTATAGATGGACTAATAGAACAAGTCCCACACATTGCTACAAGCCGAAATATTTTTTCAGAGCTTGATGCAGATAAAAATTATTTTGAATTTTCCACCTGGTGGAGGTTTGTATAGATGGACTAATAGAACAAGTCCCACACACTGCTACAAGCCAAAATATTTTTTCAGAGCTAGATGCAGATAAAAACTATTTTGAATTTTCCACCCGCTGGAGGTTTGTATAGATGGACTAATAGAACAAGTCCCACACACTGCTACAAGCCAAAATATTTTTTCACAGCTAGATGCAGAAAAAAATTATATTGAATTTGCAAACTGGTGGAGGTTAGTATAGATGGACTAATAGAACAAGTCCCACACACTGCTACAAGCCAAAATATTATTTCAGAGCTAGATGCAGATAAAGATTATTTTGAATTTGCAACCTGGTGGAGGTTAGTTTAGATTGACTAATAGAACAAGTCCCACACTAGAAGCCGAAATATTTTTTCAGAGCTAGAAGCAGAAAAAAATTATATTGAATTTGCAACCTGGTGGCGGTTAGTATAGATGGACTAATAGAACAAGTCCCACACACTGCTACAAGCCGAAATATTTTTTCAGAGCTAGCTGCAGATAAAAATTATTTTGAATTTGCAACCTGGTGGAGGTTAGTATAGATGGACTAATAGAACAAGTCCCACACCCTGCTACAAGCCGAAATATTTTTTCAGAGCTAGATGCAGAAAAAAATTATATTGAATTTGCAACCTGGTGGAGGTTAGTTTAGATGGACTAATAGAACAAGTCCCACACACTGCTACAAGCCGAAATATTTTTTCAGAGCTAGATGCAGATAAAAATTATTTTTAATTTTCCACCTGGTGGAGGTTTGTATAGATGGACTAATAGAACAAATCCCACACACTGCTACAAGCCAAAAATTTTTTTCAGAGCTAGATGCAGAAAAAAATTATATTGAATTTGCAACCTGGTGGAGGTTAGTTTAGATGGACTAATAGAACAAGTCCCACACACTGCTACAAGCCGAAATATTTTTTCAGAGCTAGAAGCAGAAAAAAATTATATTGAATTTGCAACCTCGTGGAGGTTAGTATAGATGGACTAATAGAACAAGTCCCAAACACTGCTACAAGCCGAAATATTTTTTCAGAGCTAGATGCCGATAAAAATTATTTTGAATTTGCATCCTGGTGGAGGTTTGTATAGATGGACTAATAGAACATGTCCCACACACTGATACAAGCCAAAATATGTTTTCAGAGCTAGATGCAGAAAAAAATTATATTGAATTTGCAACCTGGTGGAGGTTAGTATAGATGGACTAATAGAACAATTCCCACACTCTTCTACAAGCCAAAATATTTTTTTAGAGCTAGATGCAGATAAAAACTATTTTGAATTTTCCACCTGGTTGAGGTTTGTATAGATGGACTAATAGAACTAGTCCCACATACTGCTACAAGCCAAAATATTTTTTCAGAGCTAGATGCAGAAAAAAATTAGATTGAATTTGCAACCTGGTGGAGGTTAGTATAGATGGACTAATAGAACAAGTCCCACACTCTTCTGCAAGCCAAAATATTTTTTTAGAGCTAGATGCAGATAAAACTATTTTGAATTTGCAACCTGGTGGAGGTTAGTATAGATGGACTAATAGAACAAGTCCCACACCCTGCTACAAGCCAAAATATTTTTTCAGAGCTAGATGCAGAAAAAAATTATATTGAATTTGCAACCTGGTGGAGGTTAGTATTGATGGACTAATAGAACAAGTCCCACACACTGCTACAAGCCAAAATATTTTTTCAGAGCTAGATCCAGATAAAGATTATTTTGAATTTGCAACCTGGTGGAAGTTAGTTTAGATGGACTAATAGAACAAGTCCCACACACTGCTAGAAGCCGAAATATTTTTTCAGAGCTAGAAGCATAAAAAAATTATATAGAATTTGCAACCTCGTGGAGGTTAGTATAGATGGACTAATAGAACAAGTCCCAAACACTGGTACAAGCCGAAATATTTTTTCAGAGCTACATGCCGATAAAAATTATTTTGAATTTGCATCCTGGTGGAGGTTAGTATAGATGGACTAATAGAACAAGTCCCACACACTGATACAAGCCAAAATATTTTTTCAGAGCTAGATGCAGAAAAAAATTATATTGAATTTGCAACCTGGTGGAGGTTATTATAGATGGACTAATAGAACAAATCCCACACACTTCTACATGCCAAAATATTTTTTTAGAGCTAGATGCAGATAAAAACTATTTTGAATTTGCAACCTGGTGAAGGTTAGTATAGATGGACTAATAGAACAAGTCCCACACATTGCTACAAGCCGAAATATTTTTTCAGAGCTTGATGCAGATAAAAATTATTTTGAATTTTCCACCTGGTGGAGGTTTGTATAGATGGACTAATAGAACAAGTCCCACACACTGCTACAAGCCAAAATATTTTTTCAGAGCTAGATGCAGAAAAAAATTATATTGAATTTGCAACCTGGTGGAGGTTAGTATAGATGGACTAATAGAACAAGTCCCACACACTGCTACAAGCCGAAATATTTTTTCAGAGCTAGATGCAGATAAAAATTATTTTGAATTTGCAACCTGGTGGAGGTTAGTATAGATGGACTAATAGAACAAGTCTGACACCCTGCTACAAGCCAAAATATTTTTTCAGAGCTAGATGCAGAAAAAAATGATATTGAATTTGCAACCTGGTGGAGGTTAGTATACATGGACTAATAGAACTAGTCCCACACACTGCTACAAGCTGAAATATTTTTTCAGAGCTAGATGCAGATAAAAATTATTTTGAATTTTCCACCTGGTGGAGGTTTGTATAGATAGACTAATAGAACAAGTCCCACACACTGCTACAAGCCAAAATATTTTTTCAGAGCTAGATGCAGAAAAAAAATTATATTGAATTTGCAACCTGGTGGAGGTTAGTATAGATGGACTAATAGAACAAGTCCCACACACTGCTACAAGCCAAAATATTTTTTCAGAGCTAGATGCAGATAAAGATTATTTTGAATTTGCAATCTGGTGGAGGTTAGTTTAGATGGACTAATAGAACAAGTCCCACACACTGCTAGAAGCCGAAATATTTTTTCAGAGCTAGAAGCAGAAAAAAATTATATTGAATTTGGAACCTTGTGGAGGTTAGTATAGATGGACTAATAGAACAAGTCCCAAACACTGCTACAAGCCGAAATATTTTTTCAGAGCTAGATGCAGATAAAAATTATTTTGAATTTTCCACCTGGTGGAGGTTTGTATAGATGGACTAATAGAACAAGTCCCACACACTCGTACAAGCCAAAATATTTTTTCAGAGCTAGATGCAGAAAAAAATTATATTTAATTTGCAACCTGGTGGAGGTTAGTATAGATGGACTAATAGAACAAGTCCCACACACTGCTACAAGCCGAAATATTTTTTCAGAGCTAGATGCAGATAAAAATTATTTTGAATTTGCAACCTCGTGGAGGTTAGTATAGATGGACTAATAGAACAAGTCCCACACCCTGCTACAAGCCAAAATATTTTTTCAGAGCTAGACGCAGAAAAAAATTATATTGAATTTGCAACCTGGTGGAGGTTAGTATAGATGGACTGATAGAACAAGTCCCACACACTGCTACAAGCCGAAATATTTTTTCATAGCTAGATGCAGATAAAAATTATTTTGAATTTTCCACCTGGTGGAGGTTTGTATAGATGGACTAATAGAACAAGTCCCACACACTGCTACAAGCCAAAATATTTTTTCAGAGCTAGATGCAGAAAAAAATTATATTGAATTTGCAACCTGGTGGAGGTTAGTATAGATGGACTAATAGAACAAGTCCCACACACTGCTACAAGCCAAAATATTTTTTCAGAGCTAGATGCAGATAAAGATTATTTTGAATTTGCAACCTGGTGGAGGTTAGTTTAGATGGACTAATAGAACAAGTCCCACACACTGCTAGAAGCCAAAATATTTTTTCAGAGCTAGAAGTAGAAAAAAATTATATTGAATTTGCAACCTCGTGGAGGTTAGTATAGATGGACTAATAGAACAAGTCCCAAACACTGCTACAAGCCGAAATATTTTTTCAGAGCTAGATGCAGATAAAAAATATTTTGAATTTGCATCCTGGTGGTGGTTAGTATAGATGGATTAGTAGAACAAGTCCCACACACTGATACAAGCCAAAATATTTTTTCAGAGCTAGATGCAGAAAAAAATTATATTGAATTTGCAACCTGGTGGAGGTTAGTATAGATGGACTAATAGAACAATTCCCACACTCTTCTACATGCCAAAATATTTTTTTAGAGCTAGATGCAGATAAAAAATATTTTGAATTTGCAACCTGGTGGAGGTTAATTTAGATGGACTAATAGAACAAGTCCCACACACTGCTAGAAGCCGAAATATTTTTTCAGAGCTAGAAGCAGAAAAAAATTATATTGAGTTTGCAACGTCGTGGAGGTTAGTATAGATGGACGAATAGAACAAGTCCCAAACACTGCAACAAGCCGAAATATTTTTTCAGAGCTAGATGCCGATAAAAATTATTTTGAATTTGCATCCTGGTGGAGGTTAGTATAGATGGACTAATAGAACAAGTCCCACACACTGATACAAGCCAAAATATTTTTTCAGAGCTAGATGCAGAAAAAAATTATATTGAATTTGCAACCTGGTGGAGGTTAGTATAGATGGACTAATAGAACAATTCCCACACTCTTCTACATGCCAAAATATTTTTTTAGAGCTAGATGCAGATAAAAAATATTTTGAATTTGCAACCTGGTGGAGGTTAGTATAGATGGACTAATAGAACAAGTCCCACACAGTGCTACAAGCCAAAATATTTTTTCAGAGCTAGATGCAGATAAAAATTATTTTGAATTTTCCACCTGGTGGAGGTTTGTATAGATGGACTAATAGAAGAAGTCCCACACACTGCTACAAGCCAAAATATTTTTTCAGAGCTAGATGCAGAAAAAAATTATATTGAATTCGCAAACTGGTGGAGGTTAGTATAGATGGACTTATAGAACTAGTCCCACACACTGCTACAAGCAAAAATATTTTTTCAGAGCTAGATGCAGATAAAGATTATTTTGAATTTGCAACCTGGTGGAGGTTAGTTTAGATGGACTAATAGAACAAGTCCCACACACTGCTAGAAGCCGAAATATTTTTTCAGAGCTAGAAGCAGAAAAAAATTATATTGAATTTGCAACCTCGTGGAGGTTAGTATAGATGGACGAATAGAACAAGTCCCAAACACTGCAACAAGCCGAAATATTTTTTCAGAGCTAGATGCCGATATAAATTATTTTGAATTTGCATCCTGGTGGAGGTTAGTATAGATGGACTAATAGAACAAGTCCCACACACTGATACAAGCCAAAATATTTTTTCAGAGCTAGATGCAGAAAAAAATTATATTGAATTTGCAACCTGGTGGAGGTTAGTATAGATGGACTAATAGAACAAGTCCCACACTCTTCTACAAGCCAAAATATTTTTTTAGAGCTAGATGCAGATAAAAACTATTTTGAATTTGCAACCTGGTGGAGGTTAGTATAGATGGACTAATAGAACAAGTCCCACACACTGCTACAAGCCAAAATATTTTTTCAGAGGTAGATGCAGAAAAAAATTATATTGAATTTGCAACCTGATGGAGGTTAGTATAGATGGACTAATAGAACAAGTCCCACACACTGCTACAAGCCGAAATATTTTTTCAGAGCTACCTGCAGATAAAAATTATTTTGAATTTGCAACCTGGTGGAGGTTAGTATAGATGGACTATTAGAACAAGTCCCACACACTGCTACAAGCCGAAATATTTTTTCAGAGCTACATGCAGATAAAAATTATTTTTAATTTGCAACCTGGTGGAGGTTAGTATAGATGGACTATTAGAACAAGTCCCAAACTCTTCTACAAGCCAAAATATTTTTTTAGAGCTAGATGCAGATAAAAACTATTTTGAATTTTCCACCAGGTGGAAGTTTGTTTAGATGGACTAATAGAACAAGTCCCACACACTGCTAAAAGCCAAAATATTTTTTCAGAGCTAGATGCAGAAAAAAATTATATTGAATTTGCAACCTGGTGGAGGTTAGTATAGATGGACTAATAGAACAAGTCCCACACACTGCTACAAGCCAAAATATTTTTTCAGAGGTAGAAGAAGAAAAAAATTATATTGAATTTGCAACCTCGTGGAGGTTAGTATAGATTGACTCATAGAACAAGTCCCAAACACTGCTACAAGCCGAAATATTTTTTCAGAGCTAGATGCCGATAAAAATTATTTTGAATTTGCATCCTGGTGGAGGTTAGTATAGATGGATTAGTAGAACAAGTCCCACACACTGATACAAGCCAAAATATTTTTTCAGAGCTAGATGCAGAAAAAAATTATATTGAATTTGCAACCTGGTGGAGGTTAGTATAGATGGACTAATAGAACAAGTCCCACACTCTTCTACAAGCCAAAATATTTTTTTAGAGCTAGATGCAGATAAAAACTATTTTGAATTTGCAACCTGGTGGAGGTTAGTATAGATGGACTAATAGAACAAGTCCCACACACTGCTACAAGCCAAAATATTTTTTCAGAGGTAGATACAGAAAAAAATTATATTGAATTTGCAACCTGATGGAGGTTAGTATAGATGGACTAATAGAACAAGTCCCACACACTGCTACAAGCCGAAATATTTTTTCAGAGCTACCTGCAGATAAAAATTATTTTGAATTTGCAACCTGGTGGAGGTTAGTATAGATGGACTATTAGAACAAGTCCCACACACTGCTACAAGCCGAAATATTTTTTCAGAGCTACATGCAGATAAAAATTATTTTGAATTTGCAACCTGGTGGAGGTTAGTATAGATGGACTATTAGAACAAGTCCCACACTCTTCTACAAGCCAAAATATTTTTTTAGAGCTAGATGCAGATAAAAACTATTTTGAATTTTCCACCTGGTGGAGGTTTGTTTAGATGGACTAATAGAACAAGTCCCACACACTGCTAAAAGCCAAAATATTTTTTCAGAGCTAGATGCAGAAAAAAATTATATTGAATTTGCAACCTGGTGGAGGTTAGTATAGATGGACTAATAGAACAAGTCCCACACACTGCTACAAGCCAAATTATTTTTTCAGAGGTAGAAGCAGAAAAAAATTATATTGAATTTGCAACCTCGTGGAGGTTAGTATAGATTGACTCATAGAACAAGTCCCAAACACTGCTACAAGCCGAAATATTTTTTCAGAGCTAGATGACGATAAAAATTATTTTGAATTTGCATCCTGGTGGAGGTTTTTATTATAGATGGACTAATAGAACAAGTCCCACACACTGATACAAGCCAAAATATTTTTTCAGAGCTAGATGAAGAAAAAAATTATATTGAATTTGCAACCTGGTGGAGGTTAGTATAGATGGACTAATAGAACAAGTCCCACACTCCTCTACAAGCCAAAATATTTTTTTAGAGCTAGATGCAGATAAAAACTATTTTGAATTTGCAACCTGGTGGAGGTTAGTATAGATGGACTAATAGAACAAGTCCCACACACTGCTACAAGCCAAAATATTTTTTCAGAGGTAGATGCAGAAAAAAATTATATTGAATTTGCAACCTGATGGAGGTTAATATAGATCGACTAATAGAACAAGTCCCACACACTGCTACAAGCCGAAATATTTTTTCAGAGCTACATGCAGATAAAAATTATTTTGAATTTGCAACCTGGTGGAGGTTAGTATAGATGGACTATTAGAACAAGTCCCACACACTGCTACAAGCCAAAATATTTTTTCAGAGCCAGACGCAGATAAAAATTATTTTGAATTTGCAACCTGGTGGAGGTTAGTATAGATGGACTAATAGAACAAGTCCCACACACTGCTACAAGCTGAAATATTTTTTCAGAGCTAGATGCAGATAAAAATTATTTTGAATTTGCAACCTGGTGGAGGTTAGTATAGATGGACTAATAGAATGATGCTATGTCCAAAAGGTTTTACTACACTAGGTGCAGTAAAAAAAATTGTATTCTATACACAGGTGGTGTAGCTTGCAACACAGATAGGCTACTCCACTGACTAACACACACTGCAAGAGGCCAAAAAGGATTTGCTTTGCTGGATTTAGCCAAATGCTGTGAAAAAAACTTGACAGCACTGGCACAGACCTGCCTGGCAAAAATTGATAAGAACTGATATAACCTAGAACTGAAAAGGACTGCAATTACAATTAGTCTTTACTCGCAACCTATCTATTTAAGAGCACAGACCTGCCTGATAAAAGTGATAGGAACTGATGTAACCTAGCCCTCTAAAGGACTGCAATTACAATTAGTCTTTACTTCCAACCTATCTATTTAAGAGCACAGACTTGCCTGATAAAAGTCGTAGGAAATGATGTAATCTAGTCCTTAAAAGGACTGCAATCACAACTATTCCCTACTCCCAAACTATCTGTAGATTTGTGCGAAAATTGGCTTGAAATTAACAAAGTATAGCGCACACAGCAACAGCGGTGCCGTCTAACACGCAGCTGCAGCAGTGAGAAAATGGTGGCGACGGGGAAAATGGCTGGGTCTTATAGGGCAAGGACATGTGACATACACTGCCAATGACACATGCCCTTGCTTGTGTGAAAAAAAGCAGTTCGCTCCGTGTGTGCGCTGCTGATAGGCTGACAGACTGCACCTCCCCATTGTAAATGCGGGAAAGAGAAAAAAAAAATGGAGATCTTCATTATTTATGCAGAGATCCATCCCCTGCCCCTCCCCCCACCCCGCTGTACACTCAAACTGCGTATTAACATTAATTTTCAGCATTACTGAGAAAAAATCCAGTTATGATTTTGGTGCACGAACAGTTATCGAATATAACCTCGAACAGCCGAATTCTTTTCAAATTGTTCATGTTCGCCGAACGGCTCGAACACCGCTCAAAACAGCTCGAACTTAAGATTGGCGAACAGTTCAAGTCGAACACCGCTCAACTCTAATCACTATCACCATCTTGTATGCCAGCTTACCACATCTACGGTGGGAAAGAAACATGTACAGTCAGATGGGGTTTACGTATCAAGACTCCCTTTATTCTTTGCTATGACATCTGGAAGTAGATTAAAAAAATGAAAATACAAATTGTAAATTAACATTCACATAAATAACCTTCTATCCCTGAAACATATGGGATGAAGAGTGGGCAGCTCAGCCAAAACAAGTGCTGGGTGGCAGTTTGAGGAGCGAGATGTTCCTGTTATTGCACACAGCTAATGCACCGAGCGCAGCTAGCTGTGACAATTGTTAGCGCAGCAAAGTCCGGGTAAATCAAATGACTGCTTGTATCTTTTCTTACTCAAACCACACAATCAGATGGTGCCTGCATTATGTTCAAAACCAATTTTTTTTTAAAGGTAATTCATTGGACTCAAGGATATGAGTGCACACATAGATTCTTCCTATCCATAAAATGTAGCAAATGGAAAAAATGCATTGATATGCTATAAAAAATGTTTTACTGTATGCAATTTCATTTAGTTACAATTTCAATAGCCATTTCATATTTTGTATATTACTATATACAGATCAAATGTTTTTAATCCTTGTTTGACAATTGTAAACATTTTCTTTTGGGACAAATGCCTCCAATATAAGATCCAGACTCCAAGACATGTAGCAAACACAGGAGTAGCCAGTTCCAAATGCACTGACTTAGGGTACGTGTCCACGATCAGGAAATGCTGCGGGTTTGACGCTACGTGTTTATGCAACGCCAAACCTGCAGCGTCCAGATGTTACAGCATAGTGGAGGGGATTTCTAGAAATTCCATGTCCACTATGCGTCTGGGGATCACCCGCGGAAACTGACATTCTTTGTTTCTTTCAGGACCACAGCATGTCAATTTCTCTTGCAGGTCCGCATGTGGACTTTCCCCATAGATTTGCATCAATGAGGAAAGTCCGCATGTGAAAAAAAAAATTGCGGACGCTCATTTGCATAATGAGGGCGGAAGTGGTGCGGCTGTTCTGCAGCATCAAGGTCGCAGTGGCTCCTGATCGTGGGCACATACTCTTAGGCTACATTTCGGGAAAATGATCTCTTTCTCAAGTATGTAAGTTAGAACATTACGCAGGTTTAAATGGTTAATCATTATCAAACATATTTACATACATAGAACAGCTAGGATTACAAATGTGCACCACAAAACCCAGTAAACATAAAAACAATTGGTGTAATACATTCTGTAGAGACACAATTAATGATGTTATCAACTTAGGAATTGAAATATTCATAGTAAACAAAAGGTTCTCATTGCAGGAAATGTTTACCATTACATCTGAATAGCCAGTCACCTTAAAAAAAACAAAAAACTTCCAAAATTAACCATCAAATGTCAGACATAACTTGTCTCATTTCAAAAAAGTGTTAAGCAACATGAGTTTTGCCTTTTTATTATCATTCTTTGATATTTATTTAAAATCTTCCAGAGGGAAAAAAAAATCCAAAAGTTTAAAGAACATTTTTTTTTTTCATAAACCTTTTGCATATTAATGTGCTCTAATAAATTGTCCCTTAGTGTTCCCTTTAAAAGTTTGAGGAGCATGAAAACTGTCAAATCTCAGGATATTATTACGATCGGTTGGTTTAGAAAGTAAAGTGGTGCATACACTATAATCTAGAAACCAGTTCATCTAAATAGTGAATAGCATTTGGATCTTTTTCAAGAGAAAATTGAATCAACTCCTGACAAGAATTAAGAAAATTCATGAATAGAGAATTCACTCTTAGATCCACCCCCAAAAAAATCATTATCAAAATAACGTGTCCATAATAAAATCTGTTACCTCCAATCTGAATGTACAAAATTGTCTTCGAACATTGACATAAAAATGTTAGCATAACTAGGGGCTACTGGTGACCCCATTGAAGAGCCCTGCAATTGAAGAAAAAAACTCATCCTCAAACCGAAAATAATTTTTAGTGAAAATGACATCAAGGAGGGAAAGAATAAAATAATCATAGAGTTTCTTTATTGATGCATGTTTGCAAAGCTTATTGTGAATGATTGACATTCCCTCAACATATGGATATTAGAATAGAGGCTCTTTATGTCTAGAGTGCATAAAAATGTAACATTTGAAAGATCAAACTATTATGGCACCTATATACCCTTGTCAAATGGGTGTATAACTAGCGACATACAAACTCATTGCATATGTTGTCCTGGGTGAGATTTGAGCCCTGGACCCCAGTGCTACAAGGCTACAGTGCAAACCCATGAGTTACTGTGTTGCCCCATGCATGTAATTTCAAAAATTGATGTGGCAGGATAGCTGACAGCTATTCTGTAAAGCAAATTTTAAAAGATGTCAAACTCAGCTTGCTATACTGTAGCTGTATACAGTATTACTTACACAAACTAAATATGGCAAGCTGAATACTAAGATCATGGGGCTGATTCATTAAGGTGTTTATCATAGAATCTTGGCATAAAACACCCTAATTTTATCAATTAAAATATTTTAACTCTTCATGTTTTCATCCCAGCCCTGGCTTACCACACCAATATGGAGGAAGCATGGGTGGGATGGAGCGTGGCTAAGCCTGCCCATCAAATTCATGAAAAGTTATGCCACTTTTTTATGGTAACTTACTCCAGAAGTATAGTCTAGAGTATATTTCTGCTGGAGGCGTATGGCACTAGTAAGATGCACCTAATTTATTAAGTGGAGTGCGCCTGTTAATGCATTAGGCACTTTTTACTCCAGTGGTGCTGTTCATTAAAACTGGCATGCACAACTAAGTCTTTTGATTTAGGGAGCTTTAGTATACAAATATTTGTAAGTTCTTACAGTATTTATTGGTGCTGGAGCCGAGGGGTGAATGACAAGTATGAAGGACATATTTAAGTATAAACACTTCAGTTATTCCATGTACTGTATATTATTCAGCTCAGTAAGAGAAGGTCTTTGATATATTAAATAGCTGCTTTACTTGGCTGCCATAGTAGATAAGTGTTTTAGAAGTGTAAAAATAAATAAGTGGATGGATTTTCTCAATGTTGTGAAGAAAAAAATCAGTAGTATGTAGATATGGATTGTATGAGCTGAGAAAATAAAAAAGATGAGCGAATTATAACACCTACATTTAAGGATTAAAATGAAGCAGGCAATTTAATGGATTAACATACATTCATTAGGAATTATTTAGCATATTAATATGGATATTTTGCACATGCTAATCTTAATATGGACATGGAGATTATTTGGAAATTAGCAATACTTTGATGTCATAAATATATCCTAGAATAATTATGTTTATTTTGTAGTAAGTAATTTACTGTTGTCTCCTCAAAAAAAACAGCAAACTGCACATCTTTATAGCTTTATTGTTCAGAACACAAAATAATTCTAATAATACACAAGTTAGAAAACAGGTGATTGGGCACCTGTGGCCAAATGCTCCACTTGTGGTCATTCCCCCTCCTTTGGCCATTGTGTCCATATGGTATCACTGTCACAATGTAACAATATGTGATGAACTGTGGCATACCAACAATAGCGGCAGACCATGCGACTGCTATGGGTCCTGTGAGTCGGGGGGGCCCAGTTCCAGCACCAGCACTGAGCCCCCTAGCCCATCATCACACTTTCAACTGTATGTGCATCTTGGATGTGGGTACATTTGAAACCAATGATGGAAGAGGGAGCCATCCACTTCTTCCTCCATCATTCTCCCTGTGTGTCTGATGTCTTAGTGCAGCGGGCATAATAATATCATTACATCGCCCCCACTGTGCCAAGTAGTGCAGAGGATCATGCAACATGCATTAGAGACCAGAGCAGTGGGGGAATGGGGCAAGGTATTTTTTTTCTAATCAATCAGTACTTTGCGTGGGCCATTATACTATTTTGAGGGCAATGTGGGGGTCATCATACTATTTGGAGTGCTATTTAATGGCCATCATACAATTCGGAGGGCTATTTGTGGGCCATTATAATGTGTTGGGTCCATTATACTGTGTGGATAGTTGTGCATGGGTCACTATACTATGTGAAGGGTTTAGCAGTTGCCATTATACTGTTTTCAGGGCTATATGGTGAGCCATTATACTGTTTAGAGGGTTAGTGGGGGCTATTATAATGTGTACAGGCCATTATATAGAGTGTAGCATTTTGTGGGGGCCATGATACTGTTTGGAGGGCTGTGTGTGGGGCCATAATACTGTTTAGAGGGCTGTGTGGAGGCACTATTGTTGCAGGCCATTATACAGTGTAGAGAGTTTGTGGTAGTCATTATACAGTGTGGAGGGTTTTGTTGGGGTCAGTATACTGTTTAAAGGGCTGTGTGGGGGCCATTATGCTTTTTAGAGGGCTGTGTGGGGGCCATTATACTGTTTGGAGGGCTAGTGGGGGCCACTATAATATGTGATGACCATCATACTGTTTAGAAGGCTGCGTGGGGGCCATCATTGTGTGGAAGGCTCTGTTGGGGCCATCATACTGTGTATGGGGGATTATGAGAGCCATCATACTGTGTTGCGGTCATTGTGGGGGTTTCATACACTGTGGAAGATGGTGGTTTTGTAGGGTCATCACACTGTGTGTGGAGGATAATGTGGAGGAATTCACTGTGGGAATGTACAGGTGCATCTCACTAAATTAGAATATCATCAAAAAGTTAATTTATTTCAGTTCTTCAATACAAAAAGTGAAACTCCTATATTGTATAGATTCATTACAAGCAGAGTGTTCTATTTCAATGTTTATTTATGTCAATGTTGCTGATTATGGCTTACAGCCAATGAAAACACCTGAAAAGGCTTGCTAAGCGTTTTAAAAGGCCCCTTTGTCTGTTTCAGTAGGCTCCACAATCACGGGGGAGACTGCTGACTTGACAGATGTCCAGAAGGCAGTCATTGACACACTCCACAAGGTCCCACAGTTCCAATTTTCATTTGGAAATCAGGATGGTTTGGGGAGCTTTGTCATAGGCTGGTGTAGGTCCACTGTGTTTTATCAAGACCAAAGTCAGCGCAGCCATCTACCAGGAAATTTGAGAGCACTTCATGCTTCCCTCTGCCGACAAGCTTTTTGGAGATGGAAATTTCATTCTCCAGCAGGACTTGGCACCTGTCCACACTGCCAAAAGTACCAATACCTGGTTTAAAAACAATAGTATCACTGTGCTTGATAGGCCAGCAAACTCGCCTGACCTTAACCCCATAGAGAATCTATAGGGTATTGTCAAGAGGAAGATGAGAGACACCAGACCCAACAATGCAGACGAGATGAAGGCTGCTATCAAAGCAACCTTTGCTTCCATAACACCTCAGCAGTGCCACAGGCTGATCGCCTCCATTCCACGCCGCATTGTTGTAGTAATTGATGCAAAAGGAGCCCCGACCAAGTATTGAGTGCATTTACTGAACATGCATTTCATTAGACCAACATTTCGGATTTTAAAAACATTTTTCAAGCTGTTGCTATAAAGTATCCTAATTTACTGAGATAATGACTTTTGCGTTTTCATTGGCTGTAAGCCATAATCATCAACATTAACAGAAATAAACACTTGAAAATAGATCACTCTGTTTGTAATGACTCTATGTAACATATGAGTTTCATTTTTTGTATTGAAGAACTGAAATAAATTAACTTTTTGATGATATTCTAATTTAGTGAGATGCAGCTGTATTACTGTGTTTGGGGGCACAATTGTTGGCTTCCTACTTTATGGGTCTATGAGAGGGATATCTAAGTGAGTCACAACACGTAGAGGCTTCAATAAGAGCAAAATTACTCTGTAAGGGCTGCAAAGTTATGAGATATGCTGTTCTGTGACCCCGCTGAATATTATATATTTATTTTTTTTGGGCGGGCCCAATTAGGACTTCTGCTAGGGGGCCCCATGAATTCTATGTACGCCTCTGGTGATGGATCATTGCAGAAATTTCTGTGGATGAACTATCATGTATATGAATGGTGTGACTTTTCAGTAACTTTCACTCTGCAACTGTGTTGCTGCTTTGACTTACACCTCAACAAAGTGGGGGAGATTTACTAAGCGAAATGCGCCATAATTCTGAGGCATTTTTAGCCAAAAACTGAAACTGGCTGTACAGAGGGGGCCTCTTTGTTAACGGAAGTGCATCAGATTGTTGCAATGACAAATATCATCTAATCCATCATGTCAAATATGCTGTAGCTGATGCTGCTACTTGTTGTAGCCCTAACTTTGGCACATAGGTGAAGGAGAGTTGTGTCTGCGGGCATCACAAAGAGGTCTACTGCTCACTTGAGCAACTGGTCTAATAACTGACACGGAAGTCCATGAGGTCAGGGCTCAGGATATCTGCTGGAGAAAGAACACAGTCCAGATACAACTGAACCTGGTTGCTCACGTGGTACATTTCTGTTTGCTCATGTGCATCAGCAGAGGTGTAATGATTGCAGTTGCAGAAGACAGACTTCCAGCTTAAGTGTACTGCAGTGCAGTTTCCAATCTGGCTTACTGTGCTACAGTAAATACCGCCAGTCAATCAGAGGCTGGTATATGATGTTGGCGTGCTAGGCATTGGCATTGCATGGCAATGACTTCATGTGTCACCAAAGCAGGCAGGCCGATGTCTGCTGTCAGCTACAGAAGAGGATACTGGACATTGAGGGAGCAGAGCAAGTTGAGTAGAATATTTAGTTTTGTTATTTTTTTTTTCTATGGAGAGGCAGAATGGCAGAGATACAGTATATACCACGAAGGGGCCCAGTATAGGGGCATACAGTGGGTGAAATATTGAACATGCCACCAATTTTCTAAGTAAATATATTTTAAAAATGCTATTGACATGAAATTCTCATCAGATGTCATTAACAACCCATCCAATCAATACAGGCAAATGAATCAAACCATAGATGTGCATAAATTACCACATTTTTCGGACTATAAGACGCACCGGACCATAAGACGCACCCCAAATTTTGGGGTGGAAAATGGGAAAAAAATATTTTTTATAAGATGGGGGGTCCATCTTATATTCTGAATTTAAGGTATCTTACCTGGCTGGCAGCGGCGGTGGAGCAGGGTCACAGGAGGCATGGTGTCAGGAGGCATGGTCTCTTCTTCAGAAAACCAGCAGCGGCAGAAGTGGGGCAATGCTGAGGGCCCTAGGTGAGAGGAGGGGGTATCCCAGCGGTTCGATGCTGTGGGCCCGGTGTTGGCAGTAAGGCAGAGCAGAGTGTGTTGCTTGGAGCAGGTTCCCCTACTCAGGAAGCTGGTGGCAGCAGAAGTGTGGCGATGCTGCTGGCCCAGTGTTGGCGATGAGCAGAGCAGTGTGCACCACTGCTTTCCCGGTGGCTATTTTCCTAAAGCCAAGGGCCGCATACAGATTGGGATCTTGGCCCAGCTAAGATCTTAATCTGCGCATGCACCGCCTCCGGTGGCCATTTTCCTGAAGCCATGGACTTCAGGGAAATGGCCGCCACCGGTGGCCGCAATCGGTGGCGAGTGCACAGATTGGGAATCTGCACACGTGCCACTTCTGGCGGCCCATGGCTCAGGAAAATGGCAGCTGGGAAAGCATTGATGCGCTCCGTTCTGCTCACCGCCAACACCGGGCTCGCAGCATTGCCATACTTCTGCCGCTGTGGAAGGGACCTTGCTCCACCACTGCCGCAACCCCTTGGTAAGCCTGCACATTCTGACTATAAAAAAATACAGGTTATGTGTAATAATGAGAATCGACACAGGGAAAAAGTATTGAACACATGAAGAAAGAGAGGTGCAAAAAGCCATGGAAAGTCATGAGACCAGCTGAAATCTATCAGTACTTTAGAAAGCAATCATGCCACTTAGTGTAAAATAATATCAGCTGGTTCAACTGATGGCCTATAGAAGGTGTCTCATTACCAAGGGGCCACACAGAATCATCTCATGACGGGTAAAACTAGTGAGCTGTTTCAAGACGTTTGCAAACTTATTGTTGCAAAACATATTGATGGCATTGGTTACAGAAGAATTTCTAAATTACGGAAGGTTCCAGTGAGCATTGTTAGACTATAATCCAGAAGTGGTAAAACCATAATTTCATCATAAACCGGCCATGACCAGGTGCACCCCACAAGATTTGAAACAGAGGAGTGGAAAGAATTGCCTGAAGAGTTGTCCAAGAGCCATGGACCACCTGTAAAGAGCTACAGAAAGACCTGCAATAAACCGGTACAATTGTTTCAAAGAAAACCATAAGTACTCAACCTCCATTGCCTGTATGAATGCTCACCATGCAAGACACTGTTGCTGAACAAAAAGCATATTCAAACACGTTTAAAGTTTTCTCAACAACATTTTGACAAGCCTGTGAAATACTGGGAGAATATAGTCTGGTCAGATAAGACCAAACATGAACTCTTTGGATGCCATAATACACACCATGTTTGGAGGCCAAAAGGCACTGCATATCACTCCTAAAACACCATACCAACAGTGAAGTTTGGAGGTGGAAACATCACGGTTTGAGGCTTCTTTTCAGCATATGGCACTAACAATCTTTATATAATTAAAGGAAAGATGAATGGACAAATGTACCCAGACATTCTTGATAAAAATCTGCTGCCATCTACTGCCATCTACCAGGATGTTGAAGATGAAACAAGCGTGGACATTTCAGCAAGACAATTATATCAAGCACACAGCCAAGGACACTTTCAATTGTTTTCAGAGAAAGAAAATAAAGCTGCTTTATGGCCAAGCCAAGTATCTGAGCTGAATACAATAGAAAATATGGAAGAAACTAAAGCTCAGAGTTCATAGAAGGAACATGGAACATTTAAGATTTGAAGAGTTTTTGTATGGAAGAATGGACCAAAATGACACTAGAGCAATGTATGACACTAGTTTGTCCATACAGGAGGTGTCTTGAAGCTGTCATCACCAACAAAGGCTTATATATGAAGCATTAATTAATTACATTTCAGTAAGCGTGTTCAATACTTTTTCCCTGTGTCATTTTTCAGTATCAAATACAACTTATGGACATCTAAGGTTTTACTTCTTTGTCCATACAGGAGGTGTCTTGAAGCTGTCATCACCAACAAAGGCTTACATATGAAGCATTAATTAATTACATTTCAGTAAGCGTGTTCAATATTTTTTCCCTGTGTCATTTTTCAGTATCAAACACAACTTATGGACATCTATGGTTTTACTTCTTTGCCTCTGTGGATTGAATGGGTTGTCATGTTAAGAACACCTTTAGATACAGTACAGACCAAAAGTTTCGACACATCTTCTCATTTAAAGATTTTTCTGTATTTTCATGACTATGAAAATTGTACATTCACACTGAAGGCATCAAAACTATGAATTAACACATGTGGAATTATATACTTAACAAAAAAGTGTGAAACAACTGAAAATATGTCTTATATTCTAGGTTCTTCAAAGTAGCGACCTTTTGCTTTGATGACTGCTTTCCACACTCTTGGTATTCTCTTGATGAGCTTCAAGAGGTAGTCACCGGAAATGGTCTTCCAACAATTTGAAGGAGTTCCCAGAGATGCTTAGCACTTGTTGGCCCTTTTGCCTTCACTCTGCGGTCCAGCTCACCCCAAACCATCTCGATTGGGTTCAGGTCTGGTGACTGTGGAGGCCAGGTCACCTGGCGCAGCACCCCATCACTCTCCCTCTTGGTCAAATAGCCCTTACACAGCCTGGAGATGTGTTTGGGGTCATTGTCCTGTTGAAAAATAAATGATGGTCCAACTAAACGCAAACCGGATGGAATAGCATGCCGCTGCAAGATGCTGTGGTAGCCATGCTGGTTCAGTATGCCTTCAATTTTGAATAAATACTCAACAGTGTCACCAGCAAAGCAACCCCACACCATCACACCTCCTCCTCCCCCATGTTTCACGGTGGGAACCAGGCATGTAGAGTCCATCCGTTCACCTTTTCTGCATCGCACAAAGACACGGTGGTTGGAACCAAAGATCTCAAATTTGGACTCATCAGACCAAAGCACAGATTTCCACTGGTCTAATGTCCATTTCTTGTGTTCTTTAGCCCAAACAAGTCTCTTCTGCTTGTTGCCTGTCCTTAGCAGTGGTTTCCTAGCAGCTATTTTACCCTGAAGGCCTGCTGCACAAAGTCTCCTCCTAACAGTTGTTAAAGAGATGTGTCTGCTGCTAGAACTCTGTGTGTCATTGACCTGGTCTCTAATCTGAGCTGCTGTTAACCTGCGATTGCTGAGGCTGGTAACTCAGATAAACTTATCCTCAGAAGCAGAGGTGACTCTTGGCCTTCCTTTCCTGGGGCGGTCCTCATGTGAGCCAGTTTCTTTGTAGCGCTTAATGGTTTTTGCAACTGCACTTGGGGACACGTTAAAAGTTTTCCCAATTTTTCGGACTGACTGACCTTCATTTCTAAAAGTAATGATGGCCATTCGTTTTTCTTTACTTAGCTGCTTTTTTCTTGCCATAATACAAATTCTAACAGTCGATTCAGTAGGACTATCAGCTGTGTATCCACCAGACTTCTGCACAACACAACTGATGGTCCCAACCCCATTTATAAGGCAAGAAATCCCACTTATTAAACCTGACAGGGCACACCTGTGAAGAGAAAACCATTTCCGGTGACTACCTCTTGAAGCTCATCAAGAGAATGCCAAGAGTGTGCAAAGCAGTCATCAAAGCAAAAGGTGGCTACTTTGAAGAACTTAGAATATAAGACATATTTTTACTTGTTTCACACTTTTTTGTTAAGTATATAATTCCACATGTGTTAATTCATAGTTTTGATGCCTTCAGTGTGAATGTACAATTTTCATAGTCATGAAAATACAGAAAAATCTTTAAATGAGAAGGTGCATCCACACTTTTGGTCTGTACTGTATATGTACTTAGGATATTAGCCAAATCAGACTCTCAATCTTATTTTTAAGTCATATTGTATGACTCGTTAAAGGGTCAATTGTGACTTGTAGGATTGCAGATGAATGAGGCACCTTCAGGTACCTTGAAATTGTACCCAAGGATGAGCCAGACTTGTGCAAGTCCACAATTCTCTTCCTGATAACTTACATAGTAACATAGTAATATAGTTTTTAAGGTTGAAGGAAGACTAAGTCCATGTAGTTCAACCCATAGCCTAACATGTTGATCCAGAGGAAGACAAAAAAACCCATGTGGCAAACACTAAGCTCCACATTGGGGAAAAAAATTGCTTCCCGACTCCATACGACAATCAGACTAGTTCCCTGGATTAACGCCCTATCAAGGAATCTAGTATATATATAACCTGTAATATTATACATTTCAAGAAAGGCATCCATGCCCTTCTTAAATTTTAGTAGTGAATCACTCATTACAACATCATGCGGGAGCAGTTCCATAGTCTCACTGCTCTTACAGTAAAGAATCCGCGTCTGTGATTATGATTAAACCTTCTTTCCTCCAGACATAGAAGATGCCCCCTTGTCCTCGTCTCTGGCCTCAGAGTAAAAAGATCAGTAGGAAGGTCTTTGTACTGTCCCCTCATATACTTGTACATAGTAATAAGATCACCGCTAAGCCTTCTATTTTCCACAGTAAATAACCCCAAGTGTAATAACCTGTCTTGGTATTGCCGACCCCCCAGTCCTCTAATAACCTTGGTCGCTCTTCTCTGCACCCTCTCTAGTTCAGCTATGTCTTTCTTATACACCGGAAACCAAAACTGTACACAGTATTCTAAGTGTGGTCGCACTAATGACTTGTATAGAGGTAAAATTAAGTTCTCCTCATGAGCATCTATGCCTCTTTTAATGCATCCCATTATTTTATTTGCCTTTGCAGCAGCTGCCTGACACTGGCCACTAAACGTGAGCTTGTCGTCCACCAATACACCCAGGTCTTTTTCAGTTACAGTTTTGCCCAGTGTTTTACAATTAAGCATATAATTATACATTTTATTTCCTCTGCCCAAGTGCATTACCTTACATTTATCCCCATTAAAGCTCATTTGCCATTTATCAGCCCAAGCTTCTAGTTTACATAGATCCTCCTGTAATATAAAATTGTCCTCCTCTGTATTGATTACCCTGCAGAGTTTAGTGTCATCTGCAAATATTGAAATATTACTCAGTATGACCCCTACAAGGTCATTAATAAATATGTTAAAAAGAAGGGGACCCAATACTGACCCCTGTGGTACCCCACTGTTAACTGAGACCCAGTCTGAGTGTTTTCCATTAATAACCACCCTTTGTTTCCTATCACTGAGCCAATTCTTAACCCACATACATATATTTTCCCCTATCCCCATTGTTCTCATTTTATGTATCAACCTTTTGTGTGGAACCGTATTAAAAGCTTTTGAAAAGTCCATATACACAACATCCACTGCATTTCCTTGGTCCAGTCCAGAACTTGCCTCCTCATAAAAACTGATCAGATTAGTTTGATAGGAACGGTCCCTCGTAAACTCATGTTGATATTGGGTCATGAGGTTATTCTTCTTCAGATGCTATATTATAGCATCTCTTAGGAAACCCTCCCGGATTTTACCCATAGTAGAGGTTAAGCTTACTGGCCTATAATTTCCAAGTTCAATTTTTGCCCCCTTTTTGAATATTGGCACCACATTTGCTATACGCCAGTCGTGTGGTACAGACCCTGTTATTATGGAATCTTTAAAGATTAAAAATAATGGTCTATCTATGACGTTACTTAATTCCTGCAGTACTCGTGGGTGTATCCCATCCAGACCCGGGGATTTGTCAACTTTAGTGATTTTTAGATTCCGCCGTACTTCCTGCTGGGTTAAGCAAGTGACATTTAATGGAGAATTTTTGTTATCACTAATCATGTTTTCTGTCATGCGATTTTCTTGTGTAAATACGGTTGAAAAAAAATCATTTAGCATATTGGCTTTTGCCTCATCCTCATCCACCATTTCACCCAGACTATTTTTAAGGGGGCCAACACTATCATTTTTTAGTTTTTTACTATTTATGTAGTTAAAGAATATTTTGGGGTTATTTTACTTTCTCTGGCAATGATTCTCTCTGCCTCAATCTTTGCTGCCTTGATTTGTTTTTTACATAATTTATTTAATTTTCTATATTTATTTAATGCCTCATCACTACCTACTTGCTTAAGTTCTCTAAATGCTTTCTTTTTGTCACTTATTGCGCCCATTACAGCTCTATTTAGCCATAGTGGTTTCCTCCTATTTCTAGCATGTTTATTCTCAAAGGGTATATATTGTGCACAGGTCCTATTCAGGATGTTAATAAATGTCTCACATTTGCTTTGCGTAGCTTTATGTCTCAGGATATCGTCCCAGTTTATTGCACTAAGATCATCTCTCAACCGTTGGAAATTTGCCTTCCTGAAGTTTAGAGTCCTTGTAACCCCTCTACTACACATCTTATTAAAGGTTACATGAAAACGTATTATTTTGTGATCACTATTACCCAAGTGACCCCCAACTCGTATATTTGATATGCGGTCTGGCCTATTGGTTAATATTAGGTCTAGCAGTGCCCCCCTTCTTGTTGGGTCCTGAACTAGTTGTGAAAGGTAATTGTCTCTCATAGTTGTCAAAAACCTATTACCTTTGCTTGAACTACATGCTTCTGTCCCCCAATGTATTTCAGGGTAGTTGAAGTCTCCCATAATAATGACTTCTCCTTGAGTCGCTGCTTCATCTATTTGTTTTACGAGGATATTCTCCACTACTTCCATTATTTTTGGAGACTTATAACAAACCCCTATCAGTAATTTATTATTTTTTCCCCCTCCCCTTATCTCCACCCACAGGGACTCTACATTTTCATTAGATTCACATATATCCTCCCGCAAGACAGGTTTTAAGGAAGATTTTACATATAAACACCCCCCCCCTCGCTTGTTTGTACGGTCATTTCTGAACAGACTATAGCCCTGTAAATTAACTGCCCAGTCATGGCTCTCATCCAGCCACATCTCAGATATCCCTACCATGTCATAATTATTTTCCAACAAAATTAATTCTAATTCCTCCATTTTGTTGATGAGGCTTCTGGCATTAGTGTACATGCATTTTATGTATCTCTCTGTACCTCTATTCCTTCTTACTTTATTGACTGTTCTAACCCCACCCCCAATTTCTTTATTTGTGCCCAGGTCACTATATGCACTATCTTCCCCACCTATAAAATGAGTACCCTCCCCCCCAATCCCTAGTTTAAACACTCCTCCAACTTTCTAGCCATTTTCTCCCCCAGCACAGCTGCACCCTCCCCATTGAGGTGCAGCCGGTCCCTAGCGTAGCCAACTGAGAAGTCGGCCCAGTTCCCCAGGACCCCAAATCCCTCCTTCCTACACCAGTTCTTGAACCACTTATTTATCTCCCTAATCTCCTGTTGCCTCCCTGGCATGGCACGTGGTACTGGTAGTATTTCAGAGAATACCACCTTGTAGGTCCTTGCTTTCAGCTTGCAGCCTAATTCCCTGAAATCATCTTTAAGGACCTTCCACCTACCTCTAACTTTGTCATTTTTGCCAATGTGCACCATGACCGCTGGGTCCTCACCAGCCCCTCCCAGTAATCTGTCAACCCGATCAGCGATGTGCCGGACTCGAGCGCCAGGTAGGCAGCACACTGTTCGACGATCCCTGTCTTTGTGACAGATTGCCCTATCTGTTCCCCTAATAATTGAGTCCCCCACTACCAGCACCTGCCTGGCCTGCCCTGCTCTCCTATTTCCCTCTTTACTGGAGCTGACACTCCTCCGACTTTCAGGGGACATGCCTTGCTGCAGCAATGCTACCCCTGTACCGTCACTCCCCTCATCTGCCAACTTTGCAAACTTATTGGGGTGTGCCAGATCAGGACTAGCCTCCCTGGCACTCTTCCCTCTACCCCCCCTTCGAACTGTCACCCAACTAGCGGCCTCACTGTTCTGCAGCTCCCAACAACCACCCTCACCCACAACTACCCCAGTGAGCTGCTGCTCAGTGAGCAGCAGACTCCTTTCCATATTGGCAATGGATCTCAGTGTTGCCAGCTGCTCATTTAGATCCAGTACCTGGGCTTCCAAACGCACAATGTGCACACATCTCGCGCAGCAGTAAGCAACCCCGACCGGCTGTTCAAGGAATGCATACATGTGGCAAGATGTACACTGGATAGCATTGTCAATAATGGAGCTCATTTCCTAATGGGGATTGCAATAGACAGAATGTTAAGTAAAAAGAAAAGTAAAGAATTAATAAAATACAGACAGCAATTCAGTCAAAAGTCCTCCCTTCCAAACTCCCTGAATCCAAAGTCACTGAAAAACAAGTCACACACTCACTTTCGTTCGCACTTACGCTCCAGTCACAGTCAGCTTGTTCACACTCGCAAACTAAGAGATTTAAAGCGGTTTTTTTTTCCCCCTTTTCCAGCAATGCACCCTACAGCTCAATGCACTTCCAAACGACTGGATGCCCAACCAGCTGCCCCTTATAAACCCTTAATTATGACCCCTGCCCCTTAATTAACCCTTTGTGAGTATAGCTACACCTCAGGATTTTAGTGCAATGTAGTTAACCCTTAAATACACAGGTAGTAAATTAAGAAACTGTAAAACTGTAGTGAGAAAATTAGTTTTATTGAGCTTTTTAAAACCTAACAGGTAGAAAAGCACTCAGCAGTTCACAATGCAGCAACTCACCGCAATTCACACAGGTATTTTCTGCAGGATTTCCAAATACTTCTTCACTGAAAAACAAGTCACACACTTACTTTCGTTTGCACTTACGCTCCGGTCACACTCAGCTCGGTCACACTCGCAAACTAAGAGCTTTAAAGAGTTTTTTTTTTTTTCCCCTTTTCCAGCAATGCACCCTACAGCTCAATGCACTTCCAAAGGGAACTTGGCTGATTTCTTTAGACTTTCCCATGATGCCACACAAAGAAGCAATGTGTTTCAGGTATGCATTAAAGTACATCTACAGGTGTGTCTCTCATTAACTCAGATGTTGCCAAAAAGCCTATCAGAGCTTCCAAACACAAGACATCATCATATGGGAAGTCCTGAATTGTTTAAAGGCATAGTAATTTTAGTGTATGTAAACTTTTGAATTTGCAGTAAGTAATAAAAATGCCTTAAAACATTCTCTCTCTCTCATTATTCTGGAATTTGGCAAATATTAAAAATTATGGTAATCCTAATTGATCTAAAATGGGAAAGGTTTATTCTGATTTCATGTCAGATATTGAGAAAATCATGAATATGTGTCTTTTTATATAGTGTATGTAAACTTCTGGTTTCAACTGTATATGCGGAGTCTGACCAGAATACCAATGTGCGTGTTGGAGCTGGTCCTCAACAACTGGCCTCAGCTGCTCACAAAGCCTTGCCAACATATACAACGTTGAGTTCCAACGTTTGGTGACATCGCACACCAGTCAGTGAGTTGGAAGCTGCTAAAACACTGCCAGTGCAGCGGATGCTGTAGCTGAAGCTGACTTTCAGAAATGGGCACACACGCAGCGTACTTTCACAAGCAGCTCTGGCAGGTAAGGGTAGGTTTTGAGAAACCGCTGAACCACTAAGTTGAGCACATGGGCCAAGCACGGTATGTGTGTGAGCTTGAAAAGAGTCACAGCCGCCACCAGGTTACGCCCATTATCACACACGACCATGCCTGGTTGGAGGTTCAGTGGAAAAAAACACAGATCTGTTAGGTCTGTTATTCCTTTAAGGAACTCTGCCGCGGTGTGCAGTTTGTCTTCTAGTCAAATTAGCTTCAGCAGAGTCTGTTGCCGCTTCACTGAGGCAATGCTGCAGAGCTTCCAGCTGATGTGGATGACGTGCTCTGAGATAGCACATCGGAGATGAAGGAAGAGGAGGAGCAGGAGGGCATGCAGAAACTGGTGTAGGAGGTGGGGGAATCCCTAATAGAAGTAAAGCCAGCAATCCTCGGTTTTGGGAGCACATGTGCTGTGCCAGTGAGGTACTCGGCCCCAGCCTCCACAATGTTCTCCCAGTGTGCTGTCAGGAAAATGTAGCATCCCTAGCCACAAGCACTTGTCCACGTGTCTGTCAGTAAGTGGACAATGCCAGTAACTGTGCTGGTACAAGGCAGGGACGTCACACCCGCATCCCCGCCAAACCCTAGAAAAATTTTAACAGCTTTTAATCAGTTTTACAGATAACAGAAATGCTCACAGTCCACGTTACACTGTATGGCTGAGAAATGGAAGCCAGGAAAATGTTTAAATGATTTTTGGGAGTGTTATAACACAAAAAAGGACATCAAAGCACGTAATACTTGATGGATCAAAATATATTCAATTTTTGCCCCACCCCCCAAAAAAATGGTGCAGCTATATATTTGCCAATGGACTGCACAGACCTAATCCCTGTCTACAGACTGTATTATGTCACTCTCCCTGCTTCAGCAACTCTCTCTCCCTCCCTACACTTAATGCAGAATGTTTGTGATACAAACAGCAAAGCACAGGATTAGCCCTGACAAGGGCTGTTAGTATTATGGTTCTGCTTCAGCACCAGTTTCAATTGTTATACTGTGCACACACATCTGTAGAAGCACTCTTTCCCTCCAATGCGAAATGTCACAGAGCTGTGCAATGGTGTCAGTGTGCCGAGCCGGGCGTCGCCTGCTCTTTTATAATCTCTGATGATGTCAGATGGCCAGCCAATCACATTAATGCCGCTACCAAGATGGCAACGACATTACAGTGACACACAGGCAATCCCCACATGCTCATTGACTGTGTAACAGGTGCCAAAAATGCAGGGCGGGGATTCGAGTTTGCAGTGTCGGACTGGGGTGTCTGGGGCCCACAGGAGGAATTGATCCTCGGGGACCACCCTACAGCTATATGCAAATACCTGATAGCCGATATCCCCATTATAGTGGAGCGTCTGCTGTAAATCACAGGCAAGCCCGTCACATCTACTGTGCACATGCTCTAACTGGGATGTACAATTACAGTAATTTGCAGTAAAGGGGTTCTTTGGTTAAAACAAGTTATCACCGATCCAAGGGCTCCACAGGATAGGTGCTTACTGAACGTTTGGGTCCGAACATTGGAAACCGCACCGATCGGAAGAATGGGGAAGTTTTATCCCTGTCAGGTAACTTATCCCCATTTTAAAATGCAGCGGCAGGTGGGACGTCTGACCGCATCTCCATTCATTCTCTTTGGTGTTTCAGAAAAAAAACAAGAACAGCAACTGAGGGAATGAATGGATCAGTGGTCAAGTCGCACATGAGCTCCAGTCTAATGGGGATAAAAGCTCCACATTCTACCAATCGGTGTGGGTCCAATTAGTCAGACCCCCACTAATCAATAATGTATCACTTATCCTGTGGAGAGGTGATTACTTGTTTTCCCAGGAGAACCCCTGTAAGTGCATCTTGTTCCAAGTATTTAATCACTAATGGAAATTTAGAATCTTCTCCTAATTAATATAAGAGAGAACAAATGACCGCCATACACAACACAATCCACTGTACCAACACAAATAGTACCACATACAAGGGAGAAATACTACCACACCATGACTGGACTACATATTACCACCACATAGTGACCGAATAATACTACATACAAGGGAGAAATACCACCACACCATGACCAGACCACATATTACCACTCCATAGTGACTGAATAATACTACAAACAAGGGAGAAATACCACCACACAGTGACCAGACCAGATATTAACAGCATATTGCGTTCAAATAATTCCCCATAATTTCTCTCAGCCACCTCCATAATTGCTCCCTCCCACCCCCATCATTGCTCTCCCCCACCTTCTGAATCGGGGACATAACGTTTTGATACTACACATCTTAATAATGTTGAGTGCAGTTGTGCAAACAAGGAAATATTAATTGACAGCATGACCATATTCTCCAGTGCTCAAATGTTGGATACTACCCAGCTTAACAGTGTTGTATGCAGTTGTCAAAAAAAGTCCTCTTAATGGACAGCATGAGGATATTCTGTACAGAGCTCAGTCTGCATACAAGCTTTTGTCAGGATCATGTGTGTGGGGTTGAATACAATGTCCTGATACTAGCCAATGTCAGGAGTTTCACAGAGGCAGCACACTGAAAGTGAAATGGACTGAGACCTTCTTGTAAACATTTTGGAGTCCGGTGTAAGGACTGTAGGGTCTGATTTTTTGTATGATATTAGGTCTAATAATTAAGTTAACGTTCATCACTTTCACTAAATGGTCATCGCCACTGTATTCTCTTTAAGCATCTCTAATCGCTATACTGGCTCTAACGGGGGTCCCACTAGGCCACAAGTCCTAGATATATGAGTCAGTTGGTACACAGTATGCTCGTCACATTGGTCGTCTTCATTTTCTGAAGCATGGCCCCAACCCACGCTCTGTGCTGTACATCTGTGCTGGAAGTAATAGCCCACAGGAACAGTCCTGCAGCTACAGCCGCATTGTCTTATAAGCCTAGTTCGGCTTTGGTCACAGTCTTCTACTGGCGCACGTCACAGTCTTCCTCTTAGCTCAGATCACAGATTTTCCTATTAGCTCAGGTCACAGATCTTTCTCTCAGCTCAGGTCACCGATCTTCCTCTTAACTCAGGCCTTCTCCAGGATCTGACTACTCTGGGACCCTTCTGTGGCAAAGGAGGATATAAACCGACTTCATGGCCTGGTACAGACTCTGGCACCTACCGCCTGGCCAGGGCTTTTATATTTAGTGACTGTGACTAGTGATGAGCGAGCACTAAAATGCTCGGGTACTCATTGCTCGGGTAAAGCAAATTAGAATACTCAGGTGCTTGACCCGAGCAACGAGTCCAATGTAAGTCTATGGGAAACTCGAGCATTTTTCAGGCGGCTCCCCCTGGCGGTCTGCAGAGGCCTAAAAATTGCTCAAATCGATGGGAACAGTGCTCAAATGATATGGGAACAGCATGGGGAAGACCCCTGGAAGCATTTCTGACTCCCAGGTCACTGCTGTCAACAATGTTGTCAGAGGTATTACGCCACTTTTACGGACTCACAATAAAATATACAAGAACGAATCCACAATGGATTTTCCTGGAAAATATGTTAAGGAACATCCTTTCCAGGGTAATGACTTGTGTATAAGGCAAAATAAATAGCCAATACCAAAAATACTCCTCCACAGCTTGGGCTATGTTCACACGTAGCGTTTTTGATGCGTTTTTGCACTTTTGCATTGCTTTCAACCAAGACAAATGCATTCACTGGGAAATGTCATTTTAACATTTTACAACCTTATCTGGCCATGTGGTGTGTGACACATCATCAGACACATGCATACAGTGCTGAAAATACATGGGAACAGCATGGAAAAGACCCCTGGAAGCATCTCTAACTCCCAGGTCACTGCCTAAAAGTGTGCCCATCATAAGTGATCCTTGGCACATGCGAAGATGCCTCCCACCATGCACCTGTCATTGCAGACTTGCAACAATCACCGTCCACGTCCTTGTCCCAGTGCAGCGTTCAGTTGTCCCTACCCCATTCCTTGGAATGCAAGCGCAAATATGCAGCCAGACACCCACCCACCCACAGGCCAGACTGCAATACTATACTGTCAAATTTTTGACAGCTGCTTGCACTTGAAATGTGGCCTTTAAGGCTCGTGGAGGCGGAAGCTGTCCACAATCTTATGGCGGCGGCAACCGGGTATCCATACTCGGTCCCCAGCCACCACTATTTGTCCGGGTGTCGTCTCTGCATTCCACAAGCACGGGTGCCACAACATTACCCATGCCCTCCCCAGTGAACTTACTGGGAAGGACCGCCTACCCACAAACACGTGGTCAAGTACTGGTCAAGTGAATGTGGCCAGGGACGGTACAGAGCCAGTCAACAGCTTTTTTTGCTGAGAGTTGTATTTCACCACAGCCATATTCTTTAGCTTGGTGAAAGGACTTGGGAAACCATATCTACTACAGCTGTCATTTCTCCCAGGAAGTCCTCTAATACAGTTTGTTGCAGAAGCAATGGCAGCCTGTCCAACATCAGCTCGCACTTGTCGGTGGTGCTTTGACACACAAACATCTTTCTTTGCGCATTTAATTTCATGACTACAGAGTTGGGCAATGGCCTGATCTGCAATGCGGTTTGAGAAATAACACGCATAAGCATTAGTGTTGAGCAACCCCCGTAGTGTTCAGGTTCGGTTCCGTTCGTTGAACACCGGGATGTTCGTGGAACTGTTCGTCGAACACCTTAGAACACTGTCGAACACCGTCGAACACCATTAAAACCAATGGCAGGCAAACAAAAACACATAGAAAACACCTTCAAAAGTGTCCAAAAGCTGACAAACTGCTCAGAAGACACTCTCTTTAAAAAAGCCGGCCTGCAATTCAGCATCGGTACCCGACAATTTAGAACAGAAAGAATAGAGCATCACACATAGATTAGATAGATAGAAACATGTCAGTCACATATATAATAAGTACAGTGATAGTGTTGATTACTGTACTTGTCATTTAGTGTTAAAATAAAGGATTTATTAAAAAAAAATTGGCATGGGGTTCCCTTAATTTTAGTGTCTAGCGGACGTTAAGCAGATGGCTGGGGTAGATGTTTGAAGCCTGGGAAGGGGGTAATACCCACGGAGCTTCCCAGTCTACTAATATCAGCCCCCAGCTGAATACCTAGCCTTTACTAGCTATTAAAATGGGGACCCCCAAAAAAAATTACTTATGGTCCCCCTTATTTTAATAGCTAGCAAAGGCTAGGCAGACAGCTGGGGGCTGATATTAATTGCCCAGGAAGGGTGCCATGAATATTGGCACCCTCCCAGGCTAGAAACACCAGCCGTCAGCCGCCCCATAAATGGAGCATCCATAGTGTCTGGTTGTGACGGCATCCAGATGAGCCAAGTTCATGTCCACTGACTGGAGAATTCTCTCATGCTCACCGCATGCGCAGGAGAATTCTCCCACGCTGTCAGTGACGTGCATGAGGTGAGCTGAGTTTATTGGACATGAACTCGGCTCATCTGGATGCCGTCACAACCAGACACTGAGGAGCGCAAGCATGCCTGCGCTTCTCAGTGTCTGCGGCATGGCAAGCTGGATGGCAGCTTTTGGCTGCGATCCAGCCTGTCATATGTATGTAGCAGAGCTGGAGCCGTCCTTGGAACCATGGAAAGGTAAGGACGAGGTTGGTTTATTATTTTACTTTTATTGCACGAGATCGTTGGCTTCAGCTGGAATGGGCGATACGGTAAGTATGGTTTAATTTAGAACATTAAAGAATTATGTGTTTATTTCATTTAAAAGACTTTATTCTGGGTGTTTGTGTTTTTTTTTTAACTTTGACTATGGGGTTAGTAATAAGGGTGTCTTATAGACGCCTCTCCATTACTAACCTGGGCTTCATGTCAGCTGGCATTATAAGCTGACATCAACCCCAGCCCTATTACCCCACTGCCATCGCTACAGGGCAGTGGGAAGAGCGAGGCTAAATGCCAGAATTGGCGCATCCTATGGATGTGCCATTTCTGGGGCGGCTGACGGCTGGTGTTTCTAGCCTGGGAGGGGGCCAATATTCATGGCACCCTTCCTGGGCTATTAATATCAGCCCCCAGCTGTCTGCCTAGCCTTTGCTAGCTATTAAAATAGGGGGGACCCCACATCATTTTTTTGGGGGTCCCCCATTTTAATAGCTAGAAAAGGCTAGGTATTCAGCTGGGGGCTGATATTAGTAGCCTGGGAAGCTCCGTGGGTATTACCCCCTTCCCAGGCTTCAAACATCTGCCCCAGCCTTCTGCTTACCCTCCGCTAGAGACTAAAATTACGGGGAACCCCACGCCAATTTTTTTGTAATAAATCCTTTAACACTAAATGGCAAGTACAGTAACCAACACTGTCACTGTACTTATTATATATGTGACTAACATGTTTCTATCTATCTAATCTATGTGTGATGCTCTATTCTTTCTGTTCTAAATTGTCGGGTACCGGTGTATGCCGCTGCTGAATTGCCGGCTTTTCATGTTTCACTGTGAGCATTCTTCACATCGATTTGGGCAACCAATGTAATGCCACAACCACCAAGGCTGTGGCATTACAGTGAGTGGCAGACAAGCCCTGCATGATGTAAAAAAATCCAGTTACGCTTTTGGTGCACGAACAGTTATCGAACATAACCTCGAACAGCCGAATTGTTTGCAAATCGTTCGCGTTCGTCGAACTACTCGAACACCGCCTAAAACAGCTCGAATTTGAGATTGGCGAACAGTTCTAGTTGAACACCGCTCATCTCTAATAAGTACGTTCGATCCACATTAAAAAAGCAGCCATAGAGTGTCCGGGAACCTTTCCCCACACTTTTCTTAGCCAGGGCAGCTTCTCGGCAGGGTTGGACGGGCCCACCAGAAAACCGGAGACTCCTCCAGTGGGCCCTGACTTCTCCTTCAGGAGAGTTCATAGTGCCGAGGTGAGGTCATGATGATGATACAGACCACCATCTGCTTAGTTTTCTGTTATATGGAATGCAAGTGCAAGTTTGCAGCCAGCCAATCACTCACAGGCTGCAATACTAAACTGCCAGATTTCTGGGCAGCTGCTTGCAGTTGAAATATGGCCTATTAGGCTCATGGAGGTGGAAGCTTTTCACAACCTCATGCCGGCAGCAGCCGGGTGTCCATACTCGGTCCCCAGCCGCCACTATTTCTCCTGGTATCGTCTCCGCCTTCAACAAGCACCAGTCCCCCTCCCCAGTGAGCTTACTGGGAAGGACAGTCTACCCACAAACATGTGGTCAAGTGAATGTGGCCAGGGATGGTATGGAGTCAGTCCACAGCTTTTTTTGCTGAGTTGTATTTCACCACAGCCATATTCTTTAGCTTTGTGAAAAGACATGGGAAACCATCTACTCCAGCTGTCATTTCTCCCAGGAAGTCCTCTAAAGTTGCTTTCACTTGAAATGTGGCTTTTTAGGCTTGTAGAGGCGGAAGCTTTGCACAACCTCATGCCGGCTTCGGCCGGGTGTCCATACTCGGTCCCCAGCCGCCACTATTTTTCCCGGTGTTGTCTCCATCTTCTACAAGCGCGGGTCCCTGAACATTACTGCTGGTACTTTTCTGTGGGAATATGCTTGCCTCCTACCAGCCTGGAATATTTCCAGTAAACTATGGTACGACGCCATGGTATTAGCACTGCCCCCAGTACCAGTAGTGAAGCCATCTCCAATTTCCTTCTCAGGAATTTTATTTGGTAGACTGAGTGACTGCCCAAATGCATTAGTTTCTCACAAAGGAGCTGAAGATAGAGTGGCAGTAGCTGCAAGTTTCTCCAGCCTGTTAGATATCAGAGAGTGAATGGCAGCACATTGGATCAGTGGTTAGCACTGAAGCCTTGCAGCGCTGGGATCCTGGGTTCACATCACAGCAAGGACAACAACTGCATGGATTTTTTATGTTCTCCCCGTGTTTGCGTGGGTTTCCACCTCAGTAAAAAAGCAGCCATAGAGTATCCGGGAACCTTCCCACACACTTTTCTTAGCCAGGACTGCTTCTCGGCAGGGTTGGAGGGTCCCACTATCGAATCCTCTGGTGTGCCCTGGCTTCTACATCAGGAGAGTTCATGATAGCGCAAAATTTACAGCTGCTATGGGGCTCCAGAGTGGGGGAGAAAGGAGAGCCCTCATAATCAAATCCTCTGGTGGGCCCAATGTTTTTCAATCTGAAACAGCTTCTCAGTGGGAGTTGTATTTCACCACAGCCATATTCTTTAGCTCGGTGAAAGGACTGACATAGAGGGAGACCATATCTACCCCGGCTGTCATTTCTCCGTCATCAAGTTCCACCCATTGACACACACGACCATGCCTGGTTGTATGTTCAGCGGTGAGAGCCACAGAGCAGGCTGCTGTGTTACAGCTTTCAACAACTCTGCAGTGCTGGGCGGTTTGTCACTAGTGTTGAGCCACCCCCGTAGTGTTCGAGTTCGGTTCGGTTCGTCGAACACCCGTATGTTCGCCGAACACCTTCGAACACCGTTAAAACTAATGGCAGGCAAACAAAAAGACATAGAAACACATAGAAAACACCTTCAAAGGTGTCCAAAAGCTGACAAACTGCTCAGAAGACACAACTAACACATGGAAAAGTGACAAGTACATGTAGTCATGTGAAAAGAAAAGAGGTGGAGGAGTAAAAGGAGGGGGAGACACAGATATAGGCATGTCATGCCCTTCTAAAACCAAAAAGTGCAAAGCCGACACGGCCAGTCCGTTCCTGCCCGTGCGACCTCCGTGTCGCCGGGTTTGTGCCAGAGCCGCGGTGGACCCTGACGGCCAGCCCCACTCTCCCAATAATGGTGCCTGTCCGCTGGTGGGTCGAGCGAGCCCCCCTGTGGTGGAGGCAGGTCTAATCTTTTTAATTTAAATTGTCTCTCTAATTTGAATGAGTACACTTGAAATCCTTTTACAAGGATCTATTGGAGGGCAAGTCTCATGCCAGCAGCCACGTAATTCCAGCTCCAGTAGCATCCACTAAAATTGCTGCAGTTAAGAATCTTTTATAAGGATCGAGCTTGGCGGTCCACCGCAAGGCATCCTTCCGCCAGTCCCAGCCCCTGTGCCTTGGGGTGCCTCCTCGATGCTCTTCACTGAGTGTCCCGGGGGCCCGAACCATTTCCTTTGAAAAAATTAAGTGTTCAAACTACAGGTGGTGTAGCTTGCTTAACAGCTGGGATAATCCGCTGACTAGCAGACACTGCTACTAAGAACAAAGTATTTCCTGGGCTAGATACAGTTAAAAATTTGTAATTAGATACTCTCGTTGGATGCTGAGAAAGCATTCCATAGAGTCTCCTGGCACGCCATATATTATTCTATTAAAAAGCTTGGGGTAGGGGTCTAGGGGACCCTTTTATAGGCAAAATCACGGCCCTGTATCGCAATACGTCACCTAGGCTGAAGATACATGGAACATTTTCATCACCTTTCATAATCACCAATGGGACAAGGCAGGGATGTCCTCTGTCCCCTCTCTTATACATCCTAGTGACGGAGCACCTGCTCTCATCAATTCGCCATAACCCCAATATTAGGTGGATTGAGGTGGGAGGCACCGAGTACAAGTGCTCTGCATTTGCTGATGATGTCCTAGTATATATCACTCAATCACATATATCCATTCCTGCTGTTATGGCTGAAATAGATCACTTTGTTACATGGTCAAATTTTAAAATCAATGCAGCGAAGTCTGAGGCCCTCGATGTCTCCCTCCCCAAATCCATACAGGATTCCATCCAGTCCAACTTTCCCTTTGCCTGGCCCTCACAGGGTATCAAATACTTAGGAATTCTTATTCATAGAGACCTCTCCCATCTATGTTATCATAATTTTGGCCCCTTTATTGAACAACTCCATACAGACCACAGTTGGAAAGTTAGAACTGTAAGATTCACTACGTGAACAACTGGTGTTTTGTGGAAAAGCACATGCACACTGTGTTCCAAATTATTATGCAAAAAGTGTTTAGGAGTGATAAGGTAAGAATTTTTTTGTTTGTCAGTTAAACTCATTGATGGTGATGTGTGTCAGGGCTCTTTATATCACTGTAAGCAATTGCAGACACCTGTGCTAATTAGTTAGGCAGGTGTGTCCAATGAAAGGCAAGACTACTTAAGAAGGCTGTCCCACATTATTAAGCAGCCTACATTTTCTGCCAAAATGGGAAAGAAAAAGGATGTGTTGGCTGCTGAGAAGCAACAAATTGTGGAGTGTTTAGGTCAAGGCATGACTACAATCAACATTGCCAAGACACTTCATCCAGATCATCGCACAATCATGAAGTATGTAGCTGATTCACAGTACACACGTGTGCGTGCTGATAAGGGAAAATTGAGGACTCTTTCCTACAGGCAATTACGTCAGGTTTAAAGAGCAGCGGCAAAAAGCCTTGTCATAGCAGCAGACAAGTTTTTGAAGCTGCTGGTGCCTCCAACGTCCCCCAAACAACAAGATGCAGGGTCCTTCAGAGGTTTACAGCTGTGCGTAAGCCATCCTGTCGACCTCCTCTATCCACTGCACACAAGCAGAAATGGCTCCAGTGGGCCAAACAATACAAGAAGACTGACTTCAAAACTGTTTTGTTCTCCGATGAGTGCCGTGCAATGCTCGATGGTCCAGATGGATGGAGTGGAGGATGGCTGGTTGATGGACAACCCATGCAAACACGGCTATGGCGCCAACAAGGAGGAGGTGGAGTAATGTTTTGGGCTGGAATCATGGGGAGAGAGATTGTCGGCCCCTCTAGGATCCCTGAAGGGGTAAAGATGAACTCCATAATGTATGTGGAGTTTCTCAAACAGCACTTCCTGCCATGGTTCAAGAAGAAGAACCGTGTATTCCGCAGAAAAATCATTTTCATGCATGATAATGCACCGTCTCATGCTGCACATAACACATCTGCATCTCTGGCTGATATGGGCATAAAAGGGGACAAACTTATGGTGTGACCCCCATGCTCCCCTGACCTCAACCCCATTGAGAACCTCTGGAGCATCATCAAAAGGAGTGTCTATGATGGCGGGAGGCAGTTCACATCTAAGCAACAGCTCTGGGAGGGTATTCTGTCCTCATGCAAAACAATTGAAGCAGAAACCATCCAAAACCTGACAAATTCAATGGACGAGAGAGTTCAGAAGCTCCTTTCGAACAAGGGGTCCTATGTGCAAATGTAACATCACCTAGAATAAAGTTTTGAGTTGAAAACTGTTTGATTTCAGTTTCTAATAACCTGCTAATGCTTATAATTTCAAAAATGACCATTTTTTTGTCCTTCATTAAAATGAAAAGGTTGATTGAAGAGTGTAGGGGATCTAAGAGTGTGGCAACCCAGTAGTCAGGATTATTTCGAGTTCTGACAATCTGAAGGTCATGTTGCAGGTAGTGCAGCAAGAAGGCACTCATGAGTCTTGCGCATCTTTGAGCCCAAAAATTATTTTCCGGGCTAGATGCAGCTAAAAATTATTATTAATTTGAAAGCTGGTGGAGTTTAGTATAGATGGCCTAATAGAATCAGTACTGCAAACTGCTACAAGGCCCAAATTACTTTCCAGCCAAGATACAGATAAACATGATTAGTAATTTGAAAGCTTAAAACGGTTGGTGAGGTGATTTTAACAAATCATCAAGCTTTTACTCACCCCAGGATGACACAGGGGTAGAAAAGTCATTTCGGATCCATGATTTGCTCATCTTTATGAACGTGAGTCTGTCTACATTATCAGTGGAGAGCCACGTGCGCTTATCTGTCAGCACACAACCAGCAGTGCTGAACACACGTTCAGACAGAATTCTGGCTGCGGGGCATGACAAGATCTCCAAGGCGTAAGTGGCGAGCTCCGGCCATTTATCCAGATTGCAAGCCCAAAAAGAGCTAGGGTCTAGTGACACAGTCATGGCTTCAATGTTTACTTGGAGATACTCCTGTACCATCATCTCTAGGCGTTGACTATGTGTCAGACTTCTTGTCTCCTGTGGCCATGCAAAGGATGAGCTAAATAAGTGGTGAAATGATTCCGCAAAATTGATATTACCAGCAGATACTGTGTTTCTGTTACGTTTTGAGTGCTGAACACTCGACGGTCCCACGGTTGGCAAGTTGGAACTGTAAGATTCACTACGTGCACCACTAGTGTTTTGTGGAAAAGCACATTTAAGATTCTGCAACAGTCTCTGCTGATACTCCTGCATGCGTGCTTCTCTTTCTATGGCAGGAATAATTTCTGCAAATTTACTTTTGTACCAGGGATCTAACAGTGTGTCAACCCAGTAGTCAGGATTATTTCTAATTCTCACAATTCGAGGGTCATGTTGCAGGTAGTGCAGCAAGAAGGCATTCATGTGTCTTGCGCATCCAGGAGAACCAAGTCCCTGTTGTGTTGGTGGCGAGGTAACAATCATGCTTCCTTCCTCTGCCCTCTCCCCCCAACCTCGCACAACAGAAATGTGATCAAGGTCTCCCTCATCTGATGAGTCTTCCATCAGTTCGTCCTCCACTTCTTCCTGGGCTCCTGCACCTTCCTCACTAGTTTGGCTGCTACCATGCGCCCTGGTAAAACCATCTCCCCCACCCTCAAATGTCTGGCGCCTTGGTGCTGCCGACCGTCTGGACCTTGCAGATGTTAGCCCTTCCGCATACAACTCCTCCTCCTCTACTTCCTCCACCTCCTCTTGTGCCACCACCTGACTCCGAATTCTTTTTAACATGTGCTCCAGCATGTAAATCACCGGAATAGTCATGCTGATAATGGCATCGTCAGCACTAAACATCTTCGTCGCCATTTCAAAACTCTGCAGAAGGGTGCATAAGTCCCTGATCTGAGACCATTCCTCCAGCGTGATTTGCCCCACCTCTGGATCTCATTGGCCCAGGCTATATGTCAGAACGTATTGCACCAGGGCTTGTCGGTGCTGCCACAGTCGCTGCAACATGTGCAGAGTTGAATTCCACCGGGTAGGCACATCGCATTTTAGCCGGTGAAGTGGCAGGCCCAACGACTTCTGTAGAGATGTAAGTCGCTGAGCTGCGGGATGCGAACGGCGAAGTGAGCACACAGAGACCGTGCCTTCTGCAGAAGGCCATCTAGTCCGGGAGAGTGGGCTAAAAATTGCTGGACAACCAGGTTCAACACGTGAGCCATACAAGGCACGTGTGTGACATTGCCCCGGCGAAGGGCCGAACCAAGGTTTGCAGCGTTGTCGCACACGGCCTTCCCTGGTTTCAGGTCCAGTGGAGACAACCATTCATGAAACTGGTTCTCCAGAGCTGACTGTCACACACAGAGTTTCTCAAAGAAGCGGTGATGTTGTGCGCGACATGCTGGTGGAGCGCAAGCACACCTTTCTTTGAGAAGTAGTGCCGACTGGGCATCTTGTACTGGGGCACTGCGACGGACGTAAGGTCTCGAAAATCCTCTGTGTCCACCAGGCGGAAAGGCAGCATTTCTGTAGCCAAGAGCTTGCAGATGGTGAAATTCAACCTCTTAGCTTTCTCATGGCTAGGAGGAAATGGTCTTTTACTTGTCAACATCTGAGGGACCGAGGGCTGGCTGTTGTGCTTAGACGGGGTTGAGAAGGGTGTCCCTGGCTAACTGCCGGTCTGTGAGGAAGATGCAGGCGGACATGTTAGGTTGCCTTGATCCAAAGGTGGCACTATCGATGTTGGACAGCGCTGAACACCAGCTGGTGTTTCCACCTCCAAAGAAAATGATGACCTGCCAATCACGCTGGCAGTTGCGGGTAAAGAGGTGGCAGGTCTGCGTCCCAAAACAGGTGTGACTGCTGTCCCCCCAGTCGCAGAGGATGATGAGGCCGCGGATGCCCAAGATGTGGCAGACGGTGGTTGGCCCGGCCGGCTAGGCCGCATTGTAACACAGTGAGCTTCCCACTGCAACTTATGCTTCATATCCATGTGCCGGTTCATGCATGAAGTACTCAAACTATGTATTTTTTGTCCTCTACTTAGCTTTTGCTGACAAATGTTACAGATAACACGAGTTGGGTCATCCTTATGAATCTGAAAAAATGCCCAGGCTATGCAAGGCTTAGCAACCATGCGACCTGAAGAGACACCATGACTTGTGGTCAGAGGCAGAGTTGTGTTTGAGGATGCAGTTGTTGACGTGCTTCCAGTACTATGTCTCTGTCCAGGAAGGCGCAACCTGACCTCGTCGTCACTAGCATTCTCCTCCATCTCCTCTGCTGAACTCATTGACTGGCTGACTGTGGGTTGACAGTAAGTGGGATCTCCAATCTCGTCATCATCACCCTGTGTGTTATCACACCCGTCGTCCTCAGAGCCAACCTCTTCCTGCCCTGACAAAAAACTCAAGTTGTCGCTCCAATCAGGTATTTGAGTCTCATCATCGTCTTCCTCATTGTCTCCACCAACAGGAGTTACAGTTTGGGAACGAGGGTCTACATTATGGTCAGAAACTTCTGCGTCTGATCCTGGATCAGACTCATAGATTCTGGGCATCAGTGCAGATCATTTCCTCGTCTGGATTCACAGAAGCTCTGGAGCAGACCTCTGATTCCCAGGCTATAGTATGAGTAAACAGCTCTGCAGACTCAACCATCTGTTCTACCCCATACTCAGACGGGCAGCTGGAGACTTGGGAGCTGTGAGGAAGCAAGTGCGATTGGGGTGACACCTCTGAGGATTGGAGTATTTGTGATGTTGAAGTTGAGGCAGAGGAGAGCCCACTTGAAGGAGCACTTGATATCCATTGAAGCACCTGCTGTTTTTGTGCCTCATCTGGAATTTGTAGCGACTGGCGTGGCCGTAAGAAAGGGATCTTATCACATTGTCCGCTAAAAGAAATAGACATCTTAGCTTGGCTGGATTATGGGCTTTCTTCTGCAGATGTTACTGTTGCTTTAACACCTACCCCACGGACACAACCTTTTTTTCCCTTCGCAACACTCCTCTTCCCCTTTCCACCAGCAGCAGGCCTTTTTCCACTCATTTTGGTGGTTAACTAATTGACAACTCTGGAGTTGTTTGCGCAAAAAACAATGGATGGGAGCTGAGCAGAGCTGAGTGGCCAAATTGTGGCATTAGCCCAAAAGTATTGGCTGGGTTAGATGCAGATAAAAATTATTTTGAATTTGCAACCTGGTGGAGGTTAGTATAGATGGACTAATAGAACAAGTCCCACACACTGCTACAAGCCCAAGCCCAAATATTTTTTCAGAGCTAGATGCAGATAAAAATTATTTTGAATTTGCAACCTGGTGGAGGTTAGTATAGATGGACTAATAGAACAAGTCCCACACACAGCTACAAGCCCAAATATTTTTTCAGAGCTAGATGCAGATAAATATTATTTTGAATTTGCAACCTGGTGGAGGTTAGTATAGATGGACTAATAGACCAAGTCCCACACACTGCTACAAGCCCAAGCCCAAATATTTTTTCAGAGTTAGATGCAGATAAAAATTATTTTGAATTTGCAACCTGGTGGAGGTTAGTATAGATGGACTAATAGAACAAGTCCCACACACTGCTACAAGCCCAAGCCCAAATATTTTTTCAGAGCTAGATGCAGATAAAAATTATTTTTGAATTTGCAACCTGGTGGAGGTTAGTATAGATGGACTAATAGAACAAGTCGCACACACTGCTACAAGCCGAGGCCCAAATATTTTTTCAGAGCTAGATGCAGATAAAAATTATTTTGAATTTGCAACCTGGTGGAGGTTAGTATAGATGGACTAATAGAACAAGTCGCACACACTGCTACAAGCCGAAGCCCAAATATTTTTTCAGAGCTAGATGCAGATAAAAATTATTTTGAATTTGCAACCTGGTGGAGGTTAGTATAGATGGACTAATAGAACAAGTCCCACACACTGTTACAAGCCCAAGCCCAAATATTTTTTCAGAGCTAGATGCAGATAAAAATTATTTTGAATTTGCAACCTGGTGGAGGTTAGTATAGATGGACTAATAGAATGATGCTATGCCCAAAAGGTTTTACTTGGCTAGGTGCAGTAAAAAAATTTGTATTCTATACACAGGTGGTGTAGCTTGTAACACAGATAGGCTACTCCACTGACTAACACACACTGCAAGAGGCCAAAAAGGATTTGCTTAGCTAGACTTAGCCAAGTGCTGAGAAAAAAACTTGCACAGCACTGGCACAGACCTGCCTGGCAAAAAGTGATAGGAACTGATGTAACCTAGCCCTCAAAAGGATTGCAATTACAATTAGTCTTTACTCCCATTCTATCTATTTAAGAGCACAGACCTGCCTCATAAAAGTGATAGGAACTGATGTAACCTAGTCCTCAAAAGGACTTCAATCACAACTATTCCCTACTCCCAAGCTATCTGTAGATTTGTGCAAAAATTGGCTTGAAATTAACACTGAAATTATAGCTCACACAGCAACAGCGGTGCCGTCTAACACGCAGCTGCAGCAGTGAGAAAATGGTGGCGACGGGGAAAATGGCTGGGTCTTATAGGGCAAGGACATGTGACATACACTGCCAATGACACATGCCCTTGCTTGTGTGAAAAAAGCAGTTCGCTCCGTGTGTGCGCTGCTGATAGGCTGACAGATTGCACCTCCCCACTGTAAATGAGGGAAAGAGAAAAAAAATGGAGATCTTCATTATTTCTGCAGAGATCCATCCCCTGCCCCTCCCCTCGCCCCGCTGTACACTCAAACTGCGTATTAACATTAATTTTCAGCATTACTGAGAAAAAATCCAGTTATGATTTTGGTGCACGAACAGTTATCGAACATAACCTCGAACAGCCGAATTTTTTTCAAATTGTTCGTGTTCGCCGAACGGCTCGAACACCGCACAAACAGCTAGAATTTGAGATTGGCGAACAGTTCGAGTCGAACACCGCTCATCTCTAATTGTCACCTAAGCATTAGGCATGTTTTCTTCAGCACAGCCTGTTGCCACTTGGCCAAGGCAGTGCTGCAGTGCTTTCAGATTGTGACTGATGTGGTCATTTCGGAGATGGAGGAGGAGGTGCAGGAGCTGAACAATATGATTACATTGAGGTTACATTGGTGACTCTGTTTTTGATACTAAAGAAAGATCCTATTGTTTTGTTTTTCGTTATTTTTTAAGACAAATGCATTCACCGGGAAATGTCATTTTAACATTTTACAACCTTATCTGGCAATGTGGTGTGTGACACATCATCAGACACATTCTGTTTCATTTATGATGGAAGGACTCTAAATGTCACAAAGCCTATATTTATAGGGCCATCAGGCGGCCCTTACTATTATTAAAAGGCCAGCAGTCGGCCCTCACTATTGTTAGAGAGTCATCAGCCGGCTAAGCTTTGTTTTTACCATTATTAACAGGAGGGTCTCCTATACTGTTATTGTGTATGCAGTGACTGCAAGGGTGGCCAAAAATTCGGATGCTACCCAATACCCCTTTGAAGAGACGTAGAGGAGGGTCTCAGTAAAAAAATGTTCCCATTATAAAAGGAGAGGGTCTCCTATAGTGCTAATGCCCATGCTGTGACTGCAAGGGCTGCCAAATTGGGGAAAAACCCCAATAAGAATTTAAAGACACATAGAGTAGGGCCACAGTAACGACAAATTCCCATTAGAAAGGAGAGAGTCTGCTATACAGTTATAGGGTATGCAGTGAGTCCAACGGCTGACCAAATTTAGGAAAAACCACACTAAGAATTTAAAGACACATAGAGCAGGTACACAGTAATGACAAATTCCCATTAGAGGGTCTCCCAGAATGTTTGCCTATGCAGTGAATGCAAGGGCTGCCAAAAATTGGGAGGCACTCCAATGCCCCTTGGAAAAGACTTAGAGGGCCTCACAAAAAAATGTTCCCATTAGAAAGGAGCGGATCTCCTATACTTGTAATGCCCATGCACTAAGTGTATGGGCTGACAAACATTTACCACTGGGGGGCATACATGAACATACTGTATACATTTTTTTTACGGGCATCATAAACACCCTTTAAAAAAATTATGTGGGTGTTGCATCACGGACCACGGTCACCCTGATGATATGGTGGTGGAGGATGAGGAGAAGGAGGAGGACAACAGCAAATGGCCAAAATCAGGAAGCGTATACCCATGTGTGGGTGTGAAAAGGTGCATGGGAATACACCTCCCAAAAAAAGACACTGGATTTGAGTTTGTGTTACGCTGCTATCATTCGGTGGTGTTGAGAAGTCTGGCCCAATCCAGCCCTTGTTCATTTTTATAAGAGTCAGCATGTCAGCATTTTCAGTTGACAGGTGGATGCGCTTATCAGTTATAATTCCACCAGCGGCACTAAAAACCCGCTTTGATAAAACGCTGGCAGCAGGACAGGCCAGGACCTCCAAGGCGTAGAGAGCCAGTTCATTCCACGTATCCACCTTGGATACCCAATAATTATAAGGCACAGAGGAATCACGGAGGATGTTGGTACGGTTGGCAAGGTACTCCCTCAGCATCTTCACAAACTTTGCACTCCTTGTGAGAGTATCCCACGCCTCAGGGCCTGTGCGATGGGAGAGGCTGAGAAAATTCTCCCAGAACTTTGACAGTGTTCCCCTGCCTCTGCTGGATTGGAGTTGTGTCTCTCTCGCCTGTAGTCCTTGGTTGTCCAACGAATTATGACCTCTGCCGCCAGCATTTTCAGATGAGAATTTTTTTAATAGTTCCGCAACAAGGGCCTTCTGGTACCGCCCCATTTTTGTAGACCTGTCTGTCTCAGGAATAAGAGATATAAAGTTCTCCTTGTAGCGTGGGTCTAGAAGTGTCACCAACCAGTAATGACTGTCACCCAAAATTTTGAGAACATGAGGGTCATGGGAAAGGCAGCGTAACAAACTCAGCCACGTGTGCCAGACTACTAACAGGCAAGACTTCCATGTCCTCACCAAGAAGACGACGGACCATGCTCTCCTCCTCCTCCTCTCTGTCCTCGGGCCATCCACGCTGAACAGATGGTATGACAGTTGTGCAGGTAGTATCGTCTATAGCGCATGAAACAAGCTCCTGTTCTTCCTCCTCCTACTCCTCTTCTTCCTCATTGTCACCCAATCCACGTTGGGATGAAATGAGGCTGGGCTGTGTGTAATAACCCTGTATGGTTCCTTGCTCCATCTCATCGTGCTCCTCCTGCAATGCATCCTCTTTGATTGTGAGCAGAGAGCGTTTCAGAAGACAAAAGCGGATGGTGATGCTATTTATGGCGTCATCGCCGCTCACCATCTTGGTGGAGTCCTCAAAGTTTTGGAGGATAGTACATATGTCTGAAATCCAGGTCCACTCCTGAGGTTTTATGTGTGGAGTCTGACCTGAATACCGATGGCCTTGTTGATGCTGGTAGTCAACAACTGTCCTTTTCTGCTCAAAAATCCTTCCCAACATCTGCAATGTAGAGGTCCAACGCGTGGGGACATCACATACCAGTCTGTGAGCCGGAAGCGGCAAATGCTGCTGAAGCACGGCAAGGATGGCGGAAGCTGTAGCCAACTTTCTAAAATGGGAACACAGGCAGAGTACTTTGACAAGCAGATTCAGCAGCTCTAGGTAGGATTTGAGAAACCGCTGAACCACAAGGTCAAGCACATGGGCCAGGCATGGTACGTGTGTGAGCTCCCATCGCCTCAGAGCCGCCATCAGGTTCCGGCCATTGTCACACACGGCCATGTCTGGTTGTAGGTTCAGTGGTGTGAGCCACAGATATGTCTGCTCTTTCAGAGCTGTCCACAACTCTTCAGCATTGTGCGGTTTGTCACCTAAGCATATTAGCTTCATCACAGCCTGTTGCTGCTTGGCTGAGGCAGTGCTGCAGTGCATCCTGCTTGTGATTATGTGGTCATTTCGGAGATGGAGTCTGAAGAGGAGGAGGAGGCTGAGGAGGAGGAGGTGCAGGAGTTGTAGACTGTGGGGGCAACCCTGCTTGACCTAGGGCCTGTGATCTTTGGCGTCGGGAGGACATGTTCAGTCCCAAGGTTCAACTGGGTTCCAGCTTCCAATATGTTAACCCAGTGTGCCGTCAGCGAGATGTACCGTCCCTGCCCACAAGCACTTGTCCACGTGTCCGTGGTTAGGTGGACTTTCCCAGTAACTGCGTTGTTGAAGGCACGTCTAATGTTTTGGGAAACGTGCTTGTGTAATGCGGGAATGGCACACCGGGAGAAATAGTGGCGGTTGGGGACCGAGTATCGAGGGACGGCCGGCGCCATCAGGTTGCGAAATGCTTCCGTCTCCATGAGCCTAGAAGGCAGCATTTTTAGCGCAAGCAGTCCCGAAATGTGGAAATTTAGTATTGTGGCCGGTGGTGCATTGGCTGCGTATTTGTGCTTGCGCTCCAAGGACTGGGGTATGGACAACTGAGCGCTGCACTGGGACAAGCACGTGGACGTGCTTCCTGATGCTGCTACTTGAGAGTGTGCAATGACAGGTGCAGGGCAGGAGGCATCTTCGCTTGCACCATGGACAGGGGATTGGCTTGCATGCACAACAGCGGAAGAAGCAGTGGTGCCAACTCTGGGGTTTGGCCCACAAAGTCGGATGCTTTGCTGCCATGTGACTGATTATGCTGATGGTGGTCAGGCTGGTCGTTTTGCCACCCCTGCTGATGCTGGCGTAGCAGGTGGTGCAATTCGCCTTTTAGGGGTTATCGGCAGAGTCTTTAAAAAACAACCAGACTCGGGAAGACCTAACAGTTGTACTAGCAACTTCCTTTGTGTTGCTGTTACGGGGAATGGTTGCTTGCCTTCTTTCTGCAGCCACCACACTGCTTTTTCTTGCCTGTTGGGGTGCTCTGCCTCCCTCCCCCTGTGTGCTGCTGTCCTTGCTCTGCATGTCCTCCTGCCAGGTTGGGTCAGTTACTGTATCATCCACCACCTCGTCTTCCACTTCCTCACCCTGGTCCTCCTCCTGACTTTCTGGCAATTGTGTGTCATTATCGTCCAATTCTTATGACACTTTCCCACCGTCGCCTTCGTGTGACCGTGGCTGCTCAAATACTTTGGCACCGCTACATGCGATCTCCTCTTGCCCCGCTTCAAGTGGACCAGGTGAGAGGCCCGAATCTTTAAATGGAAAAGTAAACAGCTCTTCAGAGTGTCCAAGTGTGGAATCAGTTGTTTCCAGGCACTCGGCATGGTGGGAGAAAGGAGGTCCAGGGTGTGGAATATGCGGTCCAGACTCACAGCTACTGAGACTTGACTGTGTGGAAGACAAGGTGGAGGTGGTGGTGGCTAATTGACTGGAAGCATTATCTGCTATCCAACCAATAACCTTTTCACAATGCTCTGTGTTCAGTAGTGGTGTTCTGCAGTCCCCTATTAACTGGGACAGGAAGGTCGAGTGAGAAGATGTGGGTGTTTGTTGTGGCACAATTTCAGCTTGCCCATGGCCTTGGCATGAACCATCACCATCACGTCCAGTTCCCTGTCCCTTGCCACGTGCCTTGCCCATTTTAAATGGAGGACAATATCTACCACGCTCACTACAAATGACTGAATTTGGAGCGAACTTATATGTGATCCGTGTGACGGACAAACCACAGTTTTAATTACCTGGCCTGTAGGTAACTATTTTGAACAGCAAACTGGTGTCAATTGCTTCACTGAAACACTGAAAAAAAAATTTAAAGGAGGCCAGAAATGGCAGTATTTTCTGAAAACGTATATGTGATCCGTGTGACGGAGAAAACACAGTTACCTACAGGCCAGCTATTTAAACCTGTGTTTTCTCCGTCACACGGATCACATATACGTTTTCAGAAAATACTGCCATTTCTGGCCTCCATTAAATTTTTTTTTCAGTGTTTCAGTGAAGCAATTGACACCAGTTTGTTGTTCAAAATAGTTACCTACAGGCCAGCTATTTAAACCTATTTTGAACAGCAAACCGGTGTCAATTGTAGAGTTGAGCCACCCCCGTAGTGTTCGGGTTCAGTTCGGTTCGTCGAACACAGGTATGTTCGCCGAACTGTTCATCAAACATCATTAAAACCAATGGCAGGCAAACAAAAACACATAGAAAACACCTTCAAAGGTGTCCAAAAGCTGACAAACTGCTCAGAAGACACAACTAACACATGGAAAAGTGACAAGTACATATAGTCATGCGAAAAGAAAAGAGGTGGAGGAGTAAAAGGAGGAGACACAGATATAGGCATGTCATGCCCTTCTAAAATCAAGAAAGGCTGGAGTAAAAATCTAAAATCAGCCTACCAACACCCAGACGTCGTGACAAGAAAATTAAAAAAAGAAACATGTTTAGGTAGAATGGCGGTTCCATTCAGAACACTTTCCTTACAAGACGTAGTGGTATCCCTGTTGGGAGTCGTGCCAAAAACGGAACCCAATACATTCGGACTAATCCACCATTTGTCATATCCAAGGGGCAGGTCAGTAAACGACAACATCGACGCAGAACCAAGTACAGTAGTATATACTGTACATCCTTTGACAAGGCAATCAGGCGAGTCAAGAAGTTAGGAAGGGACACCCTAATGGCCAAAATAGACATTGATGTGGTGTTCCGGTTACTTACTACCTGTGCCTCTGAATAGTGTCTGCCTATTGGGCTGCTTCTGGGAAGGAGCATACTATATAGATCGCTGTTTGCCCATGGGGTGGTCCAGATCCTGCTCACTATTTGAGGCGTTTAGTTGCTTCCTCGAATGGGTCGTCATGGACGTTTCTAAGGGGGCATATATTTTCCATTAGCTCGACGACTTCTTATTCCTGGGCCCAAAAGATTCGCCACAGTCTGAATACACGCGGTAGTCCACCTGTGAGAAGGAGAGAGCTGGAGGGAGAGCGGACACCACAGAGCCGAGGGGTTATATAGAGAACGGAAGAAGGAAAGAGGGCAAGGGAGGTAAGGGAGTACGGTGGAAGGCCGACCTGAGCTCCCCCACATTCCTCCTGCTGGGCGGGGAACAGCTCTGGGAAGAAAAGCCGCTTGCGCATCCCTTTGAGGTTACGGGCGCGAGTGGGCAGAGGGACTACGCTGGAGTGCGAAGCAGACACGGCCAAGCTGTCCCTGCCCGTGCAACCTCTGTGTCACTGGGTTTGTGACAGAGCGACGGTGGGCCCTGATGGCCAACTCCCCTCTCCCAATGCTGGTGCCTGTCCACTGGTGGGTCGAGACCCCCTGCGGTGGAGGCAGGTCTAAGCTCTGTAATTTGAATGAGTACACTTTAAATCCTTTTACAAGGATCTATTGGAGGGCAAGTCTTGTTAGAACTCTCCTGTTAGTTTTTTTTTAGTTTGCTGGTCACATGACCATTTTTGCCAATTTAATCGGGCTCTGCCCTCCTGGCCTTGCTGGACTTCATTGTATTTACTACTCTTGAGCTAGCTTGGTGTTCTGTTGCCGTTCTCTGTTAGTGTTGCTAGGTCTTCTGACCTCTATGCTTTTTGTTGTGTGTTTGTCTTTGACTGCTACTATTTCTGTTAGGAGGTGTCCAACTTATCCCAGTCCCTAGTTCTTGTAGGGATCCCTCCCTCACATCTATAGGTCTTCGTACAGACTAGCCGAGGACTTTAGCGGGTCTGATAGCAGGATCAGGTTCCCCGTTACATCGTAGGGATCTAGTTTAGCTCTATTGTAGGGACAGATCTCCTTTCTTTCCTTAGTTCCTGTAGCAGATCATAACAAGTCTGGTGCCAGCAGCCGCGGTAATTCCAGCGCCAGTAGTGTCCACTAAAGCTGCTGCATTTAAAATGTTTTTTTAAGGATCGAGCTTGGCGGTCTGCCGCAAGGCGTGCTACCGCCAGTCCCAGCCCCTTTGCCTTGGGGTGCCTCCCCGATGCTCTTCACTGAGTGTCCCGGGGGCCCGAAGCGTTTCCTTTGAAAAAATTAAAAGTGTCCAAACCACAGGTGGTGTAGCTTGCTTAACAGCTGGGCTACTCTGCTGACTAGCAGACACTGCTACCAGGCCCAAAGTATTGCCTGGGCTACATGCAGTTAAAATTTTTTATTAGATACAAAGGCGGTGTAACTTGCTTCAGATGGGCTACTCCGCTGACTATGAGACACTGCTACTATCACAAAATGATTGGCTGGGTTAGATGCAGTAAAAAATTATTAGATACACAGGCGGTGTAGCTTGCTTCACAGCTGGGCTACTACGCTGACTAGCAGACACTGAAGCTATGGAGCAGACCTCTGATTCCCAGGCTATAGTATGAGTAAACAGCTCTGCAGACTCAAACATCTGTGTTACCCCATACTCAGATGGGCAGCTGTAGACTTGGGAGCTGTGAGGAAGCAAGTGCGATTGGGGTGACACCTCTGAGGCCTGGAGTATTTGTGATGTTGAAGTTGAGGTGGAGGAGAGCCCACTTGAAGGAGCACTTGATATCCGTTGAAGCACCTGCTGTTTTTGTGCCTCATCTGGAATTCGTAGTGATGGGCGTGTCCGTAATAAAGGGATCTTATCACATTGTCCACGAAAAGAAGTAGACATCTTAGTTTGGCTGGAAGATGGTCTTTCTTCTGCAGATGTTACTGTTGCTATAACACCTACCCCACAGACACAACCTTTTTTTTCCTTTCCAACACGCCTTTTCGCCTTTCCACCAACAGCAGGCCTTTTGCCACTCATTTTGGTGGTTAATTAATTGGCCACTCTGTAGTTGTTTGCACAAAAAATGATGGATGGAAACCGAGCAGAGCTGAGTGGCCAAACTGTGGTACTAGCCCAAAAGGATTGGCTGGGTTAGATGCAGTAAAACAATTTTATTAGATACACAGGCGGTGTAGCTTGCTTCACAGGTGGGCTACTCCGCTGACTACGAGACACTGCTACTATGTCCAAAAGGATTTACTGGGCTAGATGCAGTAAAAATTGTTATTAGATACACAGGTTGTGTAGCTTGGTTCAGATGGGCAACTACAATGAGTAATAGACACTGCTACAGGCCCAAAAGGATTTACTGGGCTAGATGCAGTAAAAAATTGTTATTAAATACACAGGTGGTTTAGCTTGGTTCAGATGGGCTACTACAATGAGTAACAGACACTGTTACACGCCCAAAAGGATTTACTGGGCTAAATGTAGTAAAAAATTGTTATTAAATACACAGGTGGTGTAGCTTGGTTCAGATAGGCTACTCCAATGACTAACAGACACTGCTACAGGCCCAAAAGGATTGGCTTAGCTAGATTTAGCCAAATGCTGTGAAAAACACTTGCACAGCACTGGCACAGACCTGCCTCGCAAAAAGTGCTAGGAACTGCTGTAACCTAGCCCTCAAAAGGGCTGCAATTACAACTAGTCCCTACTCCCTAAACCTATCTCTCTATTTAACAGCAAATTCGCTCCCAATTCACACAATTATACTGTACAGTGCCCACAGCAGCAGAGGTGCCATTCAACACTCAGCTGCAGCAATGAGAAAATGGTGGCGACGGGGAAAATGGCTGGGTCTTATAGGGCAAGGACATGTGACATACACAGCCAATTACACATGCCCTTGCTTGTGTAAAAAAAAAACACTTCGCTGCGTGTGTGCATGGCTGATAGGCTGACAGACTGCACCGTCCCACTGTAAATGCGGGAAAGAAAAGAAAAATGGAGATCGGCATTATTTGTGCAGAGATCCATCCCCTGCCCCTTCCCCCGCCCACTCTACACTGAAACTGTCTATTAACATTGATTAACAGTATTACTGTAAAAAAATCCAGTTACGCTTTTGGTGCACGAACAGTTATCGAACATAACCTCGAACAGCCGAATTTTTTGCAAATCGTTCGGATTCGTCGAACGACTCGAACACCGCCCAAAACAGCTCGAATTTGAGATTGGCGAACAGTTTGAGTCGAGCACATCTCTAGTCAATTGCTTCACTGACACACTGAAAAAATTTTAATGGAGGCCAGAAATGGCAGTATTTTCTGAAAATGTATATGTGATTTGTGTGACAGAGAAAACACAGTTTTAAATACCTGGCCTGTAAGTAACTATTTTGAATAGCAAACTGGTGTCAATTGCTTCACTGACACACTGAATTTTTTTTAATGGAGGCCAGAAATTTTCAGCGCAATTATATGTTATCCGTGTGACGGACAAACCACAGTTTTAAATAACTGGATTTTTAGCGCTGTAATATGTAAAGTACCTGGCTGTATTCTGCAGTGCCAATAAGCAAATGGCAAAGAACAACGGTGCTCTCTGGATTGCTTTTTAAGCTAATAATGAGAATTAAGTTCCAAAAAATACTCCTGGCCCCTGAGACCTGGGCCTATTTCTAGAAATATCTAACAGCAGCAGACAAAACTGGAATGAAGCCTCTTGTGCTATGTGCACTGCAGTCTGCTATATACCCTGCCTGCCTGCCTATATACACTGAAACAGAAAAAAATGTCCGGCACTTCCAAAACAAGAAATAGGTGTGAACAGGTGCTTACTAGGAGCAGCTACCTCCATATACAATTAACAAACAAAGCAGCACACTGTAATGCTAAGTATGCGAACATGAAATATATGAAATTTGAATAGCATTACTGCTGTAGAAAAATAGAAATAAATGAAAAATCTTAGCGCATAAATTGGCCAATTCATGAGTGCCTGGTAGCCACGGTAAGGCGTTTCTCAAAAATACCAGGACCCTATCAATGTGAACTCCTCTTTAAGTGACTGTTTGTTAATTGTTAAATGCCTATATAAACTGCCTGCCTGATATCTCTGCAGATGAATTAGTCCTCAGAAGGACTGTTTGTTGAGATGGATATGTGTCTCTAATATAGTTTGGTACACCTACACTAACTAGAAACAAGCAAATCTCTCACTAGCTCAGCAACTCTCCCTATACTCTCTGATTCCGGAGTGACTGTGACGAGCATGGCGGCGCCAGGTCTGATATAGAACTGATGACGCTGTGCAGCCAGCCAATCACTATAATGCCAAACCAACATGGCTACGGCATTGCAGTGAGTGGCAGGCAATCCCTGCATGTTCATTGGCTCTATAAAGAGCGCCAAACATGCAGGGAGGAGACCCAAGTTCCCGCCGATCAACCCCGGAATACTCGGCGAGCACCAAGCATCTCGAGCAGTGAGATGCTCAGGCGAGCACAGAGCAGTAGCGAGCATGCTCGCTCATCACTAGTTCCTAACTGTCACATAAAAAAAAAACACAAGTACAGGCAATTGTGACATCAACTCATGTACTGGATACAACTAAGGCTTCTTTTACATGCCTTTTTGCCCACGTTTGTTGGTCCCATTACAACTAAGGCTTCTTTTACATGCCTTTTTGCCCACGTTTGTTGGTCCCATTAGCAAAAGAGGATACATGCATATGACGTCGCCATTGACTAATGGCGTCAACAGAGTCAACATGTGCTATGATGGGCATTGTTTTCAGGCGTATACACCTACTGGAGGTGGACACCCAGGCGTAGTAGATTGTGTCTGAGGCTGCGTGCCCACGAAGCATTTTCCATGCGTTTATGCTGCAGAATTTCCGCAGCGTAAACGCTTGGGAAATGCTTGGCAATCCGCCCCCCATGGTCCCCAAAGACAAACCCCAATTTCAATGCCCATGCTGCGGATTTATGCTGCGCTCAAAAATCCGCATGTCCATTAATTTTGCGGACACGCCATTGACTTGCATTGGACTGCGTGACATCCGCATCACTACATGTGGATAAGCGGATATCACACGGTTCAATGTGCGGATGGTACCCAGGTCTGGAGGAGAGGAGATTTTCTTCCAGACCTGGGTACCATAGAAACTGTAAAAAAAAAAGAATTTAAAATAAAAAATAAAGCTTATACTCACCTTCCGATGTCCTCCCGGTGTTGTGTCTGCTCCGTCCGGTCTCTTGCATTGCTCGCGGTGTTGTGAAGGACCTGCCATGACATCATTGAGTCATGTGACCTGACACATGACTGAATGACGTCACCGCAGGTCCTTCACAACAGCGCGAGCAATGCAAGAGACCGGACGCAGCGGAGATAACACCGGGAGGACACCGGAAGGTGAGTATAAGCTTTATTTTTTATTTTTTTACCATTCTTATTCTTTATTTTTAACTAACTTTTCACACTACTATAAATCCATGCCGGTTGCATGGATTTATATAGTGTGAACAAGTTGTCAAGCACTTTTCCAAGTGATGCTAAAATCGCTTGGAAAAGCACTTGATAACCCGCATGCAGAAATGCATGCAAAAGTGCTTGACAAACGCTTCTACCTGGCGGGAAAAATGCATGTAAAAACAGCATACGTTTTTTGTGCCAAGGAGAAGCGTAAAAAATATGCAGCATTTCTGCATCGTGGGCACATAGCCTGAGTGTCCACATTCAGTAGGTGTATATGACCGAAAATGATTCACGACACAACACACCTTAATCTCTGTCGGTACCATTATAGTCAATTACCCCAATGGCGCATGCGTCCAAATCTCATTTTGTGGCGACGAATTCAGATGCCAGACCCAACAACACAAGTGAACAGGTGCAAAAACACAATGTGAAAGTAGCATTAGCCAGGCTTGGTTAAAAGAGAGGAGGCACTGGAGCAAAGTAAGGGTATGTGCTCAACCCGCAGCGGCCAGATGTTACAGCATAGTGGATGGGATTTCTAGAAATCCCATGTTCACTATGCGTGCATCTGAAGCTGCGGATCACCCGGGGACACTGACATGCGGCGCGTCTTTCAGGGACGCAGCATGTCAATTTCTCTTGCGGAGTTGCTAGTCTCCGCAACAGAAATTTGACCACTAAAATTGAATTGAATGCGGTAAATCCTCATGGTTCAGTGAACCCATGCGGATTTACAAGCGTTCAATAGAACGTAGCGTTTTGCAGCAAAAATATGCTGCATCCAAAGAGCTGCTATGTCCGGATAGTGGGCAATGCTAATGCTACATTCACTCACATCGCATCTCAATTGAGCACTGCATTGAGGTTTCCATTAGAACCCACGAAAAGCAGGATTCCAACAGAAACCACAACAAACAGAGCCATTTACTATTAGGAAACCGACAGAGTCACTTTGAACATTAGCCTCCATCCTGGCAATGTTAATTTTTTTTAACAGACAAGTACAAAAACATGGCCTGCTACATTTTTGTGCTCTTCAGAAAAAGAAGAATGCTGCTGGGACAGAGATCAGACAATGTTCAAAGTGATTCCATCAGCCGGAAAATAGTGAATGGATCCATTAGAGCTCTGAAGGTTTCTGACTGAATTGAGTTTTTTGGAGGTTCTGATGAAAACCTTGATGCTGTGTTCCATAAAGCATTGAATAATTGTGAACCTAGACTAATTTGGGGATTTTTAAACATAGTATGCCTATGGAATATTGAAATTAAAAATGGAATGACCCACTAATATATGGTTTTGTCTTGTAATCTTAGTAATGTGTTAATCTAAAATAAAATAGTCTATCCAGTACATCATGATCGGTAACATATACCATTCGGTCATTTTTATAAAATGCCTTACTGTACATTATGCAATTTAGATTTCCATTTAAACTTTTATTTAGAAATGCTGAAATATGAGCATACATATTAAAGTATCTGCATGCTGGATTTTTACTAACAACAATACCTCCAAAGAATCAAATTCCCTATTAAAATGATATAAACAAATTGAATAAAATCATGGCAGCCCTCCAGTTATTCTGGAGATGTTCTCACTATACATTCCTCAATAATTATCAGGAAGTGAGAGGCAGCTTGTGGCTGTCTTAACTGTTTTTATCTTAACAGCCAGAGGAGGTATAGACATCTGCTGTTGTTGTTTCATCATATCAGATAATTAGTGAAAAGAGGGAAAACTTAAAGTTGTGCTACCTTTGACACTATCACTTGTTTCATCCAGTAGTAGTTACTTTAGAAGTAATTTACCCAACATGGAAGAGCTGCTGATGCCGTGAAATGCAAAATCAGCTTAAAATAGCTCACAATTGGAGATGTTTGATAACGACAACATAGTATTGCTTGTATGCCTGAAACATAAAATTATATAAAGCAACTATATTATTGTATTACTTGTATGGAACAAAGGTGTATAAATACACACACACACACACACACACACACACACATACACATATGAGCACACACACGTACAGTGGGTACGGAAAGTATTCAGACCCCTTTAAATTTTTCACTCTTTGTTTCATTGCAGCCATTTGGTAAATTCTAAAAAGTTCATTTTTTTCTCATTAAAGTACACTCTGCACCCCATCTTGACTGAAAAAAAAAGAAATGTAGAAATTTTTGCAAATTTATTAAAAAAGAAAAACTGAAATATTACATGGTCATAAGTATTCAGACCCTTTGCTCAGACAGTCATATGTAAGTCACATGCCGTCCATTTCCTTGTGATCCTCCTTGAGATGGTTCTACTCCTTCATTGGAGTCCAGCTGTGTTTAATTAAACTGATAGGACTTGATTTGGAAAGGCACACACCTGTCTATATAAGACCTCACAGCTCACAGTGCATGTCAGACCAAATGAGAATCATGAGCTCAAAGGAACTGCCCAAAGAGCTCAGAGACAGAATTGTGGCAAGGCACAGATCTGGCAAAGGTTATCAAAGAATTTCTGCATTACTCAAGGTTCCTAAGAGCACAGTGGCCTCCATAATCCTTAAATGGAAGAAGTTTGGGACCACTAGAAGTCTTCCTAGACCTTGTCGTCCAGCCAAACTGAGCAATCGTTGGAGAAGAGCCTTGGTGAGAGAGGTAAAGAAGAACCCCAAGATCACTGTGGCTGAGCTCCAGAGATGCAGTAGGGAGATGAGAGAAAGTTCCACAAAGTCAACTATCACTGCAGCCCTCCACCAGTGGAGCCTTTATGGCAGAGTGGCCTGACGGAAGCCACTCCTCAGTGCAAGACATATGCAAGCCCACATAGAGTTTGATCAAGAACACATAAAGGACTCCCAGACTATGAGAAATAAGATTCTCTGGTCTGATTAGATGAAGATAGAACTTTTTGGTGATAATTCTAAGCGGTATATGTGGAGAAAACCAGTCACTGCTCATCACCTGCCCAATACAATCCCAACAGTGAAACATGGTGGTGGCAGCATCATGCTATGGGGGTGTTTTCAGCTGCAGGGACAGAACGACTGGTTGCAATTGAAGGAAACATGATTGCGGCCAAATACAGAGATATCCTGGATGAAAACCTCTTCCAGAGTGCTCTGGACCTCAGACTTGGCCGAAGGTTCACCTTTCAACTAGACAATGACCCTAAGCACACATCTAAAATAACAAAGGAGTGGCTTCAGAACAACTCTGTGACCATTCTTGACTTGCCCAGCCACAGCCCTGACCTAAATCCAATTGAGCATCTCTGGAGAGATCTGAAAATGGTTGTCCACCAACGTTCACCATCCAACCTAAAGGAACTGGAGAGGATCTGCAAGGAAGAATGGCAGAGGATCCCCAAATCCAGGTGAGAAAAACTTGTTGCATCATTCCCAAGAAGACTCATGGCTGTACTAGCTCAAAAGGGTGCGTCTACTCAATACTGAGCAAAGGGTCTGAATACTTATGACCATGTAATATTTCAGTTTTTCTTTTTTTAATAAATTTGCAAAAATTTCTAAATTTTTGTTTTTTTTCAGTCAAGATGGGGTGCAGAGTGTACTTTAATGAGAAAAAAATGAACTTTTTAGAATTTACCAAATGGCTGCAATGAAACAAAGAGTGAAAAATGTAAAGGGGTCTGAATACTTTCCGTACCCACTGTATATATATATATAAATATTTGTTTGTGGCTATCTCTATATCTAAAAAATATATATATTGTGTGTGTATTTACACCTACAGTATGTATTGTAGCAAAGCCAGGTAGGACTGGGTTAAATCGTAGAACTGTAGGTCTTGAATAGATTCCCCTGACTAGCTTTGACTAAGAACCAGGGCATGTGTTCACTTTGGAGCTCTCAGTCTGCTGGGGACGTTGAACTGAGTGGAGTGTGTTGAAACTGGTGAGTGATCAGCCAAAATGTGAGCTGTAGCTGGAACAGAACCAAGCCAGAGTCTCTCTCTGAATGGAGACAGCACGGGGCAGCTAGGAAAGCAGAGCAGTCTGTGTGTTGGAGATGCAGAGTAATGTGCAGAAGTTGCTGGAGCTCAGGTTGAACATGATACCGAGAGCTCTACTTTATGTAAAGTTTGCTCTGGGAGAACGAACTTTATATATGTCACATTATTGTATCTGGGAGACAGAAAAGATCCTGGTGTTGGCAGTCTCAGCCAGAAGCTAAGAGGGAGAGGACTGTAATCGGGTGAGCCTGCATTGACATATATGTGCCTGCTTAATGAACTGTTTATTTGCGGTTATACCTTTGTGCCCAGAAGATATTGCTTTGTTCTTGTAGTTTTATTAGTGATGAGCAAATGTGCTCAGTAATACTCGGATATCACTCGAGTACCTGGGTGCTGGGATATGTTTGTCACTCGCCGAGCATTGTCTGGTGCTCGGATTTAATGCTCAAATCCCCACCCTGCATGTTTGATGCCTGTTACACAACCAATAAACATGCGGGGATTGCCTGCCAGTCACTGTAATGTTGTAGCCATCTTGGTAGTGGCATTACTGTGATTGGCTGGCTGCATTACCCATCAGAGCATGCCACCATGCTCAGCACACTGACGCCATTGCACAGCTCAGGCATAGTTCTGATTGGAGGGAGGGAGTAGTTGTCCAGGCCTGTGTGCACAGTTTCAGGAACCAGAATCCTCTAGTGGACATAGTGTTGCTGAACCATCATAAAAAAGTCCTTCTAAGGGCTAACCTTGTGCTTTGCGATTTCTATGCTATATATACTGCATTTAGCCTAGTGACAGCTGCTGGAGCAGGGAATGTGGCTGAATACAGCCTCTAGGCAGGGCTTAGGGCTTAGCAATCCGTTGCTAAATACATAGCTACTATAGGTGTCCAAATTTTGGTGAAAAAATGTACTGTACACACAGTTTAACCTGCATTGTGTTAAATTACAGTGGTTTTAAGCTAAAAAAACAAACTTCAAACAAATTTATTATACTGAATTTGTCATCCATAAATTTTAACGTCCTTTGTTTTAAATTGCGGTGGTATTAACTAAAAACGCTTTTTAAAAAATTTACTGTATTGAATTTGTCATCCAAACAGTTTACCATGCTTTGTGTTAAATTACGATGGTATTAGGCTATGTTCACACTAGGCATTTGTTCAGTGTTTTTTTTCTGCAGCAAAACCTGATCTCTTGGCAGGAGAGAAATTCACGTCACTAATTTAATTAAACTGTCCTAATCCAAACTGCCATCTCCGGTGACCAAGATAAGATCACAAAATAACTGAGTTTCACATACTGCTGTACTTGCTTTTTTTCACTAAAAACGCAGCAAAACCTAATATCTATGTTCACACTATGCGTTTTTTCAGCGTTTTTTCACCACCCATTACTTTCAATGAGTGAAAAATGCAGAAAAAACGCTGAAAGAAGTGACATGCTCTGTTGTGCAACGAAACATGCAAAGCAAAAAATACTGATGACACAAAAACCAATGTGAGTGCATGAGATTTATGAAATCTCATAGACATTGCTGGTACTGTAAAACGCAGCTGAAAATTTGCATTAAAAATGCATAAAAACCCTGAAAAAATGCCAAATGTGAACAGAGCCTTAAAAGTTAAAAAAAAAACATAGCATTTTTTTTAATGTATTGAATTTGTCATCCATACCATTTAACGTGCCTTTTGTTTAAGGTGGTTTTTAGTGTTGAGCGAGCATGCTCGACACTGCTCGGTACTGGTCCGAGCATCTCACTACTCGGGATGTTCGGCGAGCACCGAGCATTTCCGGGTTACTCAGGTGGGAGCTCGGGTCTCTGCCCTGCATATTTGGTGCTCTTTACAGAGCCAATGAACATGCAGGGATTGCCAGCCAGTCACTGTAATGCCGCAGCCATGTTGGTTGTGGGCATTACAGTGATTGGCTGGCCGCACAGCGTCAACTCGAGTATTTAAAACCGGGCGCCGCCATCTTGGACACAGTCGCTCTGGATCAGACGGTGTAGGGAGAGTGCTGCTGAGTTAGGGAGAGATTTATACTGCGAAGTAGGTAGTGTAGGGTCTCTAAAGCCTGCAAAATCAAACAAACAGTCCTTCTCAGGACTAATATCATCCCAGATATCAGGCAGGCAGGCAAGCTGTATAGGAGACGCAGTGGTTATACCAACAAACACTGCATTACAGTCCTGTGTGCTGCTTTTCAAATTGCTAGACTTAGCCCCAGGTCTCAGGGGTCAGGAAAAATCCTTTTTTTTCATCTAAATACTCTTTTTTTTTTCCTCAGTCAGACTCTACAAATACGCATCTTTTGGTATCCCCCCCCCACCAAAAAAAAAAAATTGAGTGTGTATGTGAGTGTTCAGACACAAATATATCTGTTTAAAAGATTCTGGTGTAGGCCAGATACCTAGAACTGTGGTTTTCCTCTTTCATGGTTCAAATCTCCTTTTTATTACCCTTTTGCATAGATAGTGCGAGTGTAAGCTATTTTACTTCACTTACAATGGGCAAGGCGCGTGGCAAGAGACGTGGAACTGGACGTTCTAGTGATGGTGCGTGCAGAGGATGGGGCCGTGGCCGAGGTGAAAATGTGCCACAACCAACAGCCACATCTTCTCGTTCCCAGTTTTTGACAGAATTACTAGGGAAGCACACAACAGAACCACTATTGCAAACTGATCAGTGTGAACAGGTTATTAATTGGATAGCAGATAATACTTCCAGTCACCTGGGCACCACCACCTTTGGTCTGTCTTCCACACGGTCGAGTGTTAGTAGCCGTGAGTCTCGACTGCATATTCCTCCTCACCCTGATGCTCCTTCCTCCCACCATGCTGCCCAGTGTCGTCAGATAGCAACTGATCCCACAGTTGGACACTCCGCAGAGCTGTTCACTGGTCCATTTCCATATTTGGGCCCTTCGCCTGCTCCGCTTGAAGTGGTGGAAGAGGAGATCCCATGTAGCGATGGCCAAATATTTGAACAGCCACAGCCACAGGAAGGCGACGCTGGCAATTTGTCACAAGAGGTGGATAATGACGAGACACAATTGCCACGGAGTGAGGAGGAGGACCATGGTGCGGAAGTGGAAGAGGAGGAGGTGGTGGGTGATCTAATAACTGACCCAACGTAGCAGGAGGACACGCAGAGCGAGGCCAGCAGCACACAGGGGGAGGGAGGCAGAGTACCCCAACAGGCAGGAAGAAGCAGTGTGGTGGCCGCAGACAGAAGGCGGGCAACCGTTCCCCGTAACACCAACACGAGGGACGTTGCCAGTACAACCCGTAGGTCTTCCAGAGTCTGGAATTTTTTTAAAGACTGCTGATAACCCCAAAAAGGCCATTTGTACCACCTGACAGGCCAGCATCAGCAGGGGTGACAAAACTACTAGCCTGACCACCACCAGCATGATCAGGCACATGTCAGCAAAGCACATGACTTTGTGGGGCGTACCCCACGGTCCACGACCAGTGTCAGCAGTTGTCACCCCTGCTTCTTCGGCTGTTGTGCGTGTGATAGAAAACCCTGTTGTGGGTGCAAGGCAATCCCCTATCCATACTGCATGCAAAGATTCCCCCTCCTCTCAGTCTTCACTTGTTATGGCAGTTTCTCAAGAAACAGCATCAAAGTCCACGTCCACGTCCCACCGCAGGATTCAATTTTCCATATCCCAGACCTTTGAACGAAAGTGGAAATTCGCAGCCAACGACCCACAGGCCACAGTCCTAAATTCGCACATTTCACGACTACTTGCATTGGAAAAGCTGCCTTTTAGGTTGGTGGAGATGGAATACTTCCGCAACCTTATGGCGGTGGCCGTCCCTTGGTGCTCGGTCCCCAGCCGACAATATTGTGCCCGGTGTGCCATCCCCACACTACACAAGCATGTGTCCCAAAACATCTGCTGTGCCCTCAACAACACAGTTACTGGGAGAGTCCACCTGACAATGGACACGTGGACAAGTGTTTGTGGCCAGGGATGGTACATCTCCCTGACGGCACACTGGGTAAACATAGTGGAAACCGGGACCCAGTTGGACCTTGGGACGGAACACATCCTCCCCACACCGAGGATTGCGGGCCCTATGTCAGTAAGAGTTGCCCCCACAGTGTACAGTTCCTTCACAACATCCTCCTCCTCATGTTCAGCCTCCATCTCAGATATCACCACATCAGTTACAAGCTGGAAGCACTGCAGTACTGCCTCAGCCAAGCGGCAACAGGCTGTTCTGAAACTCACAACCTTAGGTGATAAACCTCACACTGCTTGTGAGTTGGGGACAGTTGTGAAAGAGCATTCAGATCTGTGGCTGAGACCTCTGAATCTACATCCAGGCATGGTCGTGTGTGACAATGGCAGTAACCTGGTGGCGGCTCTGAGGCGAGGCGAGATCACATACGTACCATGCCTGGCTCAAGTGCTTAACCTCGTGGTTCAGCCTTTTCTTAAATCATACGAAGAGTTGCCAGATCTGCTCGTCAAAGTACGCCGCCTGTCAGCTCATTTTCGGAAGTCGGCTACAGCTTCCGCTGCCCTTGCTGTGTTGCAGCAGCGTTTGCAGCTTCCGACACACCGACTGGTGTGTGATGTCCCCACACGTTGGAACTCTACCCTCCACATGTTGCAAAGGATTTGTGAGCAGAAGAGAGCAGTTGTGGAGTACCAGCTGCAACAAGGCCATCGATATGCAGGTCAGACTTCACACATAAGACCTCAAGAGTGGACCTGGATGTCTGACATATGTACCATCCTGACAAACTTTGAGGAGTCCACTAAGATGGTGAGTGGCGATGACGCCATCATTAGCATCAGCATCCCACTTGTCTGTCTTTTGCAACGCTCTCTGCAGAGAATTAAAGAGGAGGCATTGCAGATAGAGTATGATGAGATGGATCAAGAAGCTGTATTGGGTGATTACACACAGCCCTGCCTCATTTCATCCCAACGTGCATTGGGGGACAATGAGGGAGAGGAGGAGGAGGAGGAAGAACAGGAGCTGGTATCATGCGCTGTAGACTGTAGTACCTGTATAACTGTCATACCGTCGGTTCAGCGTGGGTTGCCTGCGGACAGGGGGGAGGAGAAGGAGGAGGAGGAGACCATGGTCAGTCGTCATCTTGGTGAGGACATGGAAGTCTTGCCCGTTACCAGTATGGCACGCATGGCTGACTTTATGATACGCTGCCTTAACCGTGACCCTCGCGTTGTCAAAATGTTGGGTGACAGTCATTTCTGGTTGGTGACACTTTTAGACCCCTGCTACAAGGAGAACTTTCACTCTCTTATTCCTCAGGTGGAGAGGTCTACAAAAATGGGGCAGTACCAGAAGGCCCTTGCTGCAGAACTGTTAAAAATATTCCCATCTGAACACGCTAGCGGCAGAGGTCACAGTTCGTTGCCCAACCAAGGCGTACAGGCGAGAGAGACGCAACTCCAATCCAGCAGAGGCAGGGGAACACTGTCAACATTCTGGGACAATTTTCTGAGACCCGCCCAGCTTACAGGCCCTGAGGCGCGGGGTACTCTCACAAGGAGTGGAAAGTTTCAAAATATGGTGAGGGAGTTCCTTGCCGACTGTACCAGGGTCCTCCGCGATTCCTTTGTGCCTTTTAATTATTGAGTATCCAAGCTGGACACTTGGAATGAACTCGCTCTGTACGCCTTGGAGGTCCTGGCCTGCCCTGCCGCTAGCGTGTCATCAGAGCATGTTTTTAGTGCCGCTTGGGGAATTATAACAGATAAGCACACTTGCCTGTCAAATGACAATGCTGACAAGCTGACCCTTATCAAAATGAAGATGGGCTGGATTGGGCCAGACTTCTCATCACCACTAGTGTTGAGCCACCCCCGTAGTGTTCGAGTTCGGTTCGGTTCGTCGAACACCCGTGTGTTCGCCGAACTGTTCGTCGAACTGTTCGTCGAACACCTTCGAATACCGTTAAAACCAATGGCAGGCAAACAAAAACACATAGAAACACATAGAAAACACCTTCAAAGGTGTCCAAAAGCTGACAAACTGCTCAGAAGACATAACTAACACATGGAAAAGTGACAAGTACATATAGTCATGCGAAAATAAAAGAGGTGGAGGAGTAAAAGGAGGGGGAGACACAGATATAGGCATGTCATGCCCTTCTAAAATCCAAAAAGTGAGAAGCCGACACGGCCAGTCCGCTCCTGCCCGTGCCACCTCCGTGTCGCCGGGTTTGTGCCAGAGCCGCGGTGAACCCTGATGGCCAGCCCCCCTCTCCCAATACTGGTGCCTGTCCGCTGGTGGGTCGAGCGAGCCCCCTTGTGGTGGAGGCAGCTCTAAGCTTTTTAATTTAAATTGTCTCTCTAATTTGAATGAATACACTTTAAATCCATTTACAAGGATCTATTGGAGGGCAAGTCTCATGCCAGCAGCCGCGTAATTCCAGCTCCAGTAGCGTCCACTAAAGCTGCTGCAGTTAAAAAGCTTTTATAAGGATCGAGCTCGGCTGTCCACCGCAAGGCATCCTACTGCCAGTCCCAGCCCCTATGCCTTGGGGTGCCTCCTGATGCTCTTCACTGAGTATCCCATGGTCCCGAAGCATTTCCTTTGAAAAAATTAAGTGTCTAAACTACAGGTGGTGTAGCTTGCTTAACAGCCGGGAAAATCCGCTGACTAGCAGACACTGCTACTAGGCACAAAGTATTTCCTGGGCTAGATGCAGTTAAAAATTTGTAATTAGATACTCTCGTTGGATGCTGAGAAAGCATTCCATAGAGTCTCCTGGCACGCCATATATGATTCTCTTAAAAAGCTTGGGGTAGGGGTCTAGGGGACCCTTTTATAGCCAAAATCACGGCCCTGTATCACAATACGTCACCTAGGCTGAAGATAAATGGAACTGTAGCACCCTGAGGGCTCGGTTGCTACAGAGGTATTGCACCTCACCCAGAGGTGTGATATCTCACTCTCAGGTAAGGATGGAGTGTGGATCAGGACCCGACACCTGCATGCATTACACCACATTGCCGTGGGGCAGGGCGACCAATATGCCTCTGAGATGGGCACGACAGTCCCTGTCCCTGGCTGGAGTGGGGGGAGGGAACACTGAGGAAGGGGAACCCTGTAATGCAGGAGCAGGGAGGAAGCAGTTCCTGGGTGCATTGAGAAGGGAGTATAAAAGGTGGGCACCATCTTAGTTCAGTGCAGAGAAGTCTGAGCAGAAGTGGCAGGGAGCAGGGGCTCTGCATGAGCTCTGCTCTGGAGGCGGGCCTAGTAACAGAGGCCCAGGCCTGGAAGAGGGAGAAGGAAGGAAGAGGAGCGGAGAAGGCTCCAGGAACGAGGAATGAAGGGATCCCAGGGGTGCGGACGGGCGAGTCGCCACCGCACGCCCGAATCCACCTGCGTGGAGGGGTCAGGCCAAAGGGGGAGACCGGTCCCCGAAACTAGTGGAGGCAGGAAACGACCCTCAGCTAGAAACCGGAGGCTGTGACATTTTATGTGGCGCAGCCCCTCGCTACACCCGCTAGGAAGGCACCACATAGGGTCAGGGAAACTGGCGCCAAGTTTACCAAGAGGAGGCCCGAGGCAGCCGGACAGAAGGGTTGGTAAGAAAGGCCAGACAAAGGACACACAAAGGGGGTCCTGTGAAGCGCTCCAAAGTTATCTGGGAGTTGTCTGAGCCCCTCACCTGGTGAGCACAGTACGACGTGGGCAGCCGTTACCTGCAGACGTGGTCTGGATAATAAGAACTGTGAGTAAAGGCCCTGGACTGCATCACTGACTCCGTGTCGTTACTGCTGCTGCCCTGCACCATCACCCCAATCCTCCGCATACACTGCCCTGAGGCTATACTCCTCCCGTGGGGAGTTTTGCTACGCTCTGCTGCACCCACAACACCAGCCTCAGCGGTCTGCCCTGCAGCGGCGGTTCACTCTGACCGCAATCCACGGGTGGCGTAGTCGGACATTTAAACATCAAAACCACATAAATAGTTCCGTCACTGGTTTGACCACCCTGAGCCACGGAACCGGGTCGCCGCCACGAAGACTACAACCACCAGCATCCACCAAAAAGGGTCCGGCTCCGGGTGTCCCAAGGCCCAGGGGGTGCATCAGAACATTTTCATCACCTTTCACAATCACCAATGGGACAAGGCAGGGATGTCCTCTGTCCCCTCTCTTATACATCCTAGTGACGGAGCACCTGCTCTCATCAATTCGCCATAACCCCAATTTTAGGTGGATTGAGGTGGGAGGCACCGAGTACAAGTGCTCTCTATTTGCTGATGATGTCCTAGTATATATCACTCAATCACATATATCCATCCATGCTGTTATGGCTGAAATAGATCACTTTGTTACATGGTCAAATTTTAAAATCAATGCAGCGAAGTCTGAGGCCCTCGATGTCTCCCTCCCCAAATCCATATAGGATTCCATCCAGTCCAACTTTCCCTTTGCCTGGCCCTCACAGGGTATCAAATACTTAGGAATTCCTATTCATAGAGACCTCTCCCATCTATGTTATCTTAATTTTGGGCCCTTTATTGAACAACTCCATACAGACCACGGTTGGCAAGTTAGAACTGTAAGATTCACTACGTGAACCACTGGTGTTTTGTGGAAAAGCACATGTACACTGCGTTCCAAATTATTATGCATAAAGTGTTTAGGAGTGATAAGGGAAGAATTTGTTTGTTTGTCAGTTAAACTCATTGATGGTGATGTGTGTCAGGGCTCTTTATATCACTGTAAGCAATTGCAGACACCTGTGCTAATTAGTTTGGCAGGTGTGTCCAATGAAAGGCAAGACTACTTAAGAAGGCTGTCTCACATTATTAAGCAGCCTACATTTTCTGCCAAAATGGGAAAGAAAAAGGATGTGTCGGCTGCTGAGAAGCAACAAATTGTGGAGTGTTTAGGTCAAGGCATGACTACAATCAACATTGTGCGATGATCAGGATGAAGTGTCTTGGCAATCAAGAAGTATGTAGCTGATTCACAGTACACACGTGTGCGTGCTGATAAGGGCAAATTGAGGACTCTTTCCTACAGGCAATTACGTCAGGTTGAAAGAGCAGCGGCAAAAAAGCCTTGTCATAGAGGCAGACAAGTTTTTGAAGCTGCTTGAGCCTCCACCGTCCCCCGAACAACAAAATGCAGGGTCCTTCAGAGGTTTGCAGCTGTGCATACGCCATCCTGTTGACCTCCTCTATCCACTTCACACAAGCAGAAACGGCTCCAGTGGGCCAAACATTACATGAAGACTGATTTCACAACTGTTTTGTTCACGGATGAGTGCCGTGCAGCGCTCGATGGTCCAGATGGATGGAGTGGAGGATGGCTGGTTGATGGACACCCCACGCAAACACGGCTACAGCGCCAACAAGGAGGAGGTGGAGTAATGTTTTGGGCTGGAATCATGGGGAGAGAGATTGTCGGCCCCTTTAGGATCCCTGAAGGTGCTAAAGATGAACTCCATAATGTATGTGGATTTTCTCAAACAGCATTTCCTGCCATGGTTCAAGAAGAAGAACCGTGTATTTCACAGCAAGATCATTTTTCTACATGATAATGCACCATCTCATGCAGCACATAAAACATCTGCATCTCTGGCTGATATGGGCATAAAAGGGGACAAACTTATGGTGTGACCCCCATGCTCCCCTGACCTCTACCCCATTCAGAACCTTTGGAGCATCATTAAAAGGAGTGTCTATGATGGCGGGAGGCAGTTCACATCTAAGCAACAGCTCTGGGAGGGTATTCTGTCCTCATGCAAAACAATTGAAGCAGAAACCATCCAAAACCTGACAAATTCAATGGACGAGAGAGTTCAGAAGCTCCTTTCGAACAAGGGGTCCTATGTGAAAATGTAACATCACCTAGAATAAAGTTTTGAGTTGAAAACTGTTTGATTTCAGTTTCTAACAACCTGCTAATGCGTATAATTTCAAAAATGACCATTTTTTTGGTCTTTATTAAAATGAAAAAGTTGATCGAAAAGTTTGGGGGATCTAAGAGTGTGGCAACCCAGTAGTCATGATTACTTCGAATTCTGACAATATGAGGGTCATGCTGCAGGTAGTGCAGCAAGAAGGCACTTATGTGTCTTGCGCATCTCGGAGCCCCAAAATTATTTTCCGGGCTAGATGCAGCTAAAAATTATTATTAATTTTAAATCTGGTGAAGCTTTAGTATAGATGGCCTAATAGGATCAGTGCTGCACACTGCTACAAAGCCCAAATTATTTTCCAGCCAAGATACAGATAAACATGATTAGTAGTTTGAAAGCTTAAAACGGTTGGTAGGGTGATTTTAACCAATCATCAAGCTTTTACTCTCCCCGGGATGACACAGGGGTAGAAAAGTCATTTCGGATCCATGATTTGTTCATCTTTATGAACGTGAGTCTGTCTACATTATCAGTGGAGAGCCGCGTGCGCTTATCTGTCAGCACACCACCAGCAGCGCTGAACACACGTCAGAACACCACAGACAGAACGCTGGCTGCGGGGCATGACAAGATCTCCAAGGCGTAAGTGGCTAGCTCCGGCCATTTATCCAGATTGGAAGCCCAAAAAGAGCAAGGGTCCAGTGACACAGTCGTGGCTTCAATGTTTACTTGGAGATACTCCTGTACCATCGTCTCTAGGCGTTGACTATGTGTCAGACTTCTTGTCTCCTGTGGCCTTGCAAAGGATGGGCTAAAAAAGTGGTGAAATGATTCCGCAAAATTGATGTTACCAGCAGATACTGTGGTTCTGTTACGGTTTGAGTGCTGAACACTTAACGGTCCCACGGTTGGCAAGTTGGAACTGTGAGATTCACTACGTGCACCACTGGTATTTTGTGGAAAAGCACATGTAAGATTCTGCAACAGTCTCTGCTGATACTCCTGCATGCGTGCATCCCTTTCTATGGCAGGAATAATTTCTGCAAATTTACTTTTGTACCGGGGATCTAACAGTGTGGCAACCCAGTAGTCAGGATTATTTCTAATTCTCACAATTCGAGGGTCATGTTGCAGGTAGTGCAGCAAGAAGGCACTCATGTGTGTTGGGCATCCAGGAGCACCAAGTCCCTGTTGTGTTGGTGGTGAGGTAACAATCATGATTCCTTCCTCTGTCCTCTCCCCCCAACCTCGCACAACAGAAATGTGATCAAGGTCTCCCTCATCTGATGAGTCTTCCATCAGTTCGTCCTCCACTTCTTCCTGGGCTCCTGCACCTTCCTCACTAGTTTGGCTGCTACCATGCGCCCTGGTAAAACCATCTCCCCCACCCTCACATGCCTGCCGCCTTGGTGCTGCCGACCGTCTGGACCTTGCAGATGTTAGCCCTTCCGCATACAACTCCTCCTCCTCTACTTCCTCCACCTCCTCTTGTGCCACCACCTGACTCCGAATTCTGTTTAACATGTGCTCCAGCATGTAAATCACCGGAATAGTCATGCTGATAATGGCATCGTCAGCACTAAACATCTTCGTCGCCATTTCAAAACTGTGCAGAAGGGTGCATAGGTCCCTGATCTGAGACCACTCCTCCAGCGTGATTTGCCCCACCTCTGAATCTCGTTGGCCCAGGCTATACGTCAGAACGTATTGCACCAGGGCTTGTCGGTGCTGCCACAGTCGCTGCAACATGTGCAGAGTTGAATTCCACCGGGTAGGCACATCGCATTTTAGCCAGTGAAGTGGCAGGCCCAACGACTTCTGTAGAGATGTAAGTCGCTGAGCTGCGGGATGCGAACGGCGGAAGTGAGCACACAGCGACTGTGCCCTCTGCAGAAGGCCATCTAGTCTGGGATAGTGGGCTAAAAATTGCTGGACAACCAGGTTCAACACGTGAGCCATACAAGACACGTGTGTGACATTGCCCCGGCGAAGGGCCGCACCCAGGTTTGCAGCATTGTCGCACACGGCCTTCCCTGGTTTCAGGTCCAGTGGAGACAACCATTCATGAAATTGGTTCTCCAGAGCTGACCACAACTCCTCAGCTGTGTGACTCACATTTCCCAGACATTTCAATGTAAAAACCGCCTGATGACGTTGAGCCCTACTGCCAGCATAGTAAGGAGGTGTGCAGGATCCCTTCTGCGCAGTTAGAAAGCTTGTGGCATGACCAGACAGGCTTTGGGTGCAGGTGGAAGACAGAGAGGAGGTTGAGGAGGCAGAAGCAGTGGAGGAACTTTGACATAAAGAGGATTGACGCACAACTCGTGGGGACGGCAAGACTTGGACAGCAGCCCCTTGTCCTGCTGTCACCATAGTTACCCAGTGCCCAGTCAGCGACATGTAACGCCCCTGTCCATGCCTACTCGTCCAAGTGTCTGTGGTGAAATGCACCCTGTCACACACAGAGTTTCTCAAAGAAGCGATGATGTTGTGTGCGACATGCTGGTGGAGCGCAGGCACACCTTTCTTTGAGAAGTAGTGCCGACTGGGCATCTGGTACTGGGGCACTGCGACGGACATAAGGTTTCGAAAATCCTCTGTGTCCACCAGGCGGAAAGGCAGCATTTCTGTAGCCAAGAGCTTGCAGATGGTGAAATTCAACCTCTTAGCTTTCTCATGGCTACGAGGAAATGGTCTTTTACTTGTCCACATCTGAGGGACCGAGGGCTGGCTATTGTGCTTAGACAGGGTTGATAAGGGTGTCCTCGGCAAACTGCCGGTCTGTAAGGAAGATGCAGGCGGACATGTTAGGTTGCCTTGATCCAAAGGTGGTGCTATCGATGTCGGACAGCGCTCAACACCAGCTGGTGTTACCACCTCCAAAGAAAATGATGACCTGCCAATCACGCTGGCTGTTGCGGGTAAAGAGGTGGCAGGTCTGCGCCCCAAAACAGGTGTGACTGCTGTCCCCCCAGTCACAGAGGATGAAGAGGCCGCGGATGCACAAGATATGGCAGACGGTGGTTGGCCCGGCCGGCTAGGCCGCATTGTAGCACACTGAGCTTCCCACTGCAACTTATGCTTCATGTCCATGTGCCGGTTCATGCATGAAGTACTCAAACTATGTATTTTTTGGCCTCTACTTAGCTTTTGCTGACAAATGTTACAGATAACACGAGTTGGGTCATCTTTATCGATCTGAAAAAATGCCCAGGCTATGCAAGCCTTAGCACCCATGCGACCTGAAGAGCCACCACGACTTGTGGTGAGAGGCAGAGTTGTGTTTGAGGATGCAGTTGTTGACGTGCTTCCAGTACAACGTCTCTGTCCAGGAAGGCGCAACCTGACCTCGTCGTCACTAGCATCTTCCTCCACCTCCTCTGCTGACCTCATCTCTTGGTTGACTGTGGGTTGACAGTAAGTGGGATCTCCAACCTCATCATCATCACCCTGTGCGTTATCACACCCGTCGTCCTCAGAGCCAACCTGTTCCTGCCCTGACAAAAAACTAAAGTTGTCGCTCCAATCAGGTATTTGAGTCTTATCATCGTCTTCCTCATTGTCTCCACCAACAGGAGTTACAGTTTGGGAATGAGGGTCTACATTATGGTCAGAACCTTCTGCGTCTGATCCTGGATCCGACTCATAAAGATTCTGGGCATCAGTGCAGATCATTTCCTCGTCTGGATTCACAGAAGCGCTGGAGTCGACCTCTGATTCCCAGGCTATAGTATGAGTAAACAGCTCTGCAGACTCAACCATCTGTTCTACCTCATACTCAGACGGGCAGCTGGAGATTTGGGAGCTGTGAGGAAGCAAGTGCGATTGGGGTGACACCTTTGAGGACTGGAGTATTTGTGATGTTGAAGTTGATGTGGAGGAGAGCCCACTTAAAGGAGCACTTGATATCCGTTGAAGCACCTGCTGCTTTTGTGCCTCATCTGGAATTTGTAGCGATTGTCGTGGCTGTAAGAAAGGGATCTTATCACATTGTCCGCTAAAAGAAGTAGACATTTTAGTTTGGCTGGAAGATGGTCTTTCTTCTGCAGATGTTACTGTTGCTTTAACACCTACCCCACGGACACAACCTTTTTTCCCCTTCCCAACACGCCTATTCCCCTTTCCACCAGCAGCAGGCCTTTTTCCACTCATTTTGGTTGTTAACTAATTCACAACTCTGGAGTTGTTTGCACAAAAAAACAATGGATGGGAACCGAGCAGAGCTGAGTGGCCAAACTGTGGTATTAGGCCAAAACTATTGGCTGGGTTAGATGCAGAAAAAAATTATATTCAATTTGCAACCTGATGGAGGTCTGTATAGATGGATTAATAGAACAAGTCCCACACACAGCTAGAAGCCCAATATTTTTTCAGAGGTAGATGCAGAAAAAAATATATTCAGTTTGCAACCTGATGGAGGTCAGTATAGATGGACTAATACAACAAGTCCCACACACAGCTAGAAGCCCAATATTTTTTCAGAGGTACATGCAGAAAAAAATATATTCAGTTTGCAACCTGATGGAGGTCTGTATAGATGGATTAATAGAACAAGTCCCACACATAGCTAGAAGCCCAATATTTTTTCAGAGGTAGATGCAGAAAAAAATATATTCAGTTTGCAACCTGATGGAGGTCTGTATAGATGGATTAATAGAACAAGTCCCACACACAGCTAGAAGCCCAATATTTTTTCAGAGGTAGATGCAGAAAAAAATATATTCAGTTTGCAACCTGATGGAGGTCAGTATAGATGGACTAATACAACAAGTCCCACACACAGCTAGAAGCCCAATATTTTTTCAGAGGTAGATGCAGAAAAAAATATATTCAGTTTGCAACCTGATGGAGGTCAGTACAGATGGACTAATACAACAAGTCCCACACACAGCTAGAAGCCCAATATTTTTTCAGAGGTAGATGCAGAAAAAAATATATTCAGTTTGCAACCTGATGGAGGTCTGTATAGATGGATTAATAGAACAAGTCCCACACACAGCTAGAAGCCCAATATTTTTTCAGAGGTAGATGCAGAAAAAAATATATTCAGTTTGCAACCTGATGGAGGTCTGTATAGATGGATTAATAGAACAAGTCCCACACACAGCTAGAAGCCCAATATTTTTTCAGAGGTAGATGCAGAAAAAAATATATTCAGTTTGCAACCTGATGGAGGTCAGTATAGATGGACTAATACAACAAGTCCCACACACAGCTAGAAGCCCAATATGTTTTCAGAGGTAGATGCAGAAAAAAATATATTCAGTTTGCAACCTGATGGAGGTCAGTATAGATGGACTAATACAACAAGTCCCACACACAGCTAGAAGCCCAATATTTTTTCAGAGGTAGATGCAGAAAAAAATATATTCAGTTTGCAACCTGATGGAGGTCTGTATAGATGGATTAGTAGAACAAGTCCCACACACAGCTAGAAGCCCAATATTTTTTCAGAGGTAGATGCAGAAAAAAATATATTCAGTTTGCAACCTGATGCAGGTCAGTATAGATGGACTAATACAACAAGTCCCACACACAGCTAGAAGCCCAATATTTTTTCAGAGGTAGATGCAGAAAAAAATATATTCAGTTTGCAACCTGATGGAGGTCAGTATAGATGGACTAATACAACAAGTCCCACACACAGCTAGAAGCCCAATATTTTTCAGAGGTAGATGCAGAAAAAAATATATTCAGTTTGCAACCTGATGGAGGTCTGTATAGATGGATTAATAGAACAAGTCCCACACACAGCTAGAAGCCCAATATTTTTTCAGAGGTAGATGCAGAAAAAAATATATTCAGTTTGCAACCTGATGGAGGTCTGTATAGATGGATTAATAGAACAAGTCCCACACACAGCTAGAAGCCCAATATTTTTTCAGAGGTAGATGCAGAAAAAAATATATTCAGTTTGCAAGCTGATGGAGGTCTGTATAGATGGATTAATAGAACAAGTCCCACACACAGCTAGAAGCCCAATATTTTTTCAGAGGTAGATGCAGAAAAAAACATATTCAGTTTGCAACCTGATGGAGGTCTGTATAGATGGATTAATAGAACAAGCCCCACACACAGCTAGAAGCCCAATATTTTTTCAGAGGTAGATGCAGAAAAAAATATATTCAGTTTGCAACCTGATGGAGGTCTGTATAGATGGATTAATAGAACAAGTCCCACACACAGCTAGAAGCCCAATATTTTTTCAGAGGTAGATGCAGAAAAAAATATATTCAGTTTGCAACCTGATGGAGGTCAGTATAGATGGACTAATACAACAAGTCCCACACACAGCTAGAAGCCCAATATTTTTTCAGAGGTAGATGCAGAAAAAAATATATTCAGTTTGCAACCTGATGGAGGTCAGTATAGATGGACTAATACAACAAGTCCCACACACAGCTAGAAGCCCAATATTTTTTCAGAGGTAGATGCAGAAAAAAATATATTCAGTTTGCAACCTGATGAAGGTCTGTATAGATGGATTAATAGAACAAGTCCCACACACAGCTAGAAGCCCAATATTTTTTCAGAGGTAGATGCAGAAAAAAATATATTCAGTTTGCAACCTGATGGAGGTCTGTATAGATGGATTAATAGAACAAGTCCCACACACAGCTAGAAGCCCAATATTTTTTCAGAGGTAGATGCAGAAAAAAATATATTCAGTTTGCAACCTGATGGAGGTCTGTATAGATGGATTAATAGAACAAGTCCCACACACAGCTAGAAGCCCAATATTTTTTCAGAGGTAGATGCAGAAAAAAATATATTCAGTTTGCAACCTGATGGAGGTCTGTATAGATGGATTAATAGAACAAGTTCCACACACAGCTAGAAGCCCAATATTTTTTCAGAGGTAGATGCAGAAAAAAATATATTCAGTTTGCAACCTGATGGAGGTCTGTATAGATGGATTAATAGAACAAGTCCCACACACAGCTAGAAGCCCAATATTTTTTCAGAGCTAGATGCAGAAAAAAATTATATTCAATTTGCAACCTGATGGAGGTCAGTATAGATGGACTAATAGAATGATGCTATGCCCAAAAGATTTTACTTCACTAGGTGCAGTAAAAAAATTGGTATTCTATACACAGGTGGTATATCTTGCAACACAGATAGGCTACTCCACTGACTAACACACTCTGCAATTGGCCAAAAAGGATTAGCTTTGCTAGATTCAGCCAAATGCTGTGAAAAAAACTTGCACAGCACTGGCACAGACCTGCCTGGCAAAAACTGATAGGAACTGATGTAACCTAGTCCTGAAAAGGACTCCAATTACAATTAGTCTTTACTCCCACAATCTATCTATTTAAGAGCACAGACCTGCCTGATAAAAGTCATAGGAAATGCTGTAACCTAGTCTTTAAAAGGACTGCAATCACAACTATTCCCTACTCCCAAGCTATCTGTAGATTTGTGCGTAAATTGGCTTGAAATTAACAAGGTATAGTGCACACAGCAACAGCGGTGCCGTCTAACACGCAGCTGCAGCAGTGAGAAAATGGTGGCGACGGGGAAAATGGCTTGGTCTTATAGGGCAAGGACATGTGACATACACTGCCAATGACACATGCCCTTGCTTGTGTGAAAAAAAGCACTTCGCTCCGTGTGTGCGCTGCTGATAGGCTGACAGATTGCACCTCCCCACTGCAAATGCGGGAAAGAGAAAAAAAATGGAGATCTTCATTGTTCCTGCAGAGATCCATCCCCTGCCCCTCCCCCCACCCCGCTGTACACTCAAACTGCGTATTAACATTAATTTTCATCATTACTGAGAAAAAATCCAGTTATGATTTTGGTGCACGAACAGTTATCGAACATAACCTCGAACAGCCGAATTTTTCTCAAATTGTTCGTGTTCGCCGAACGGCTCGAACACCGCCCAAAACAGCTCGAATTTGAGATTGGCGAACAGTTCGAGTAGAACAACGCTCATCTCTAATCACCACCAAATGACAGCAGAGTAACATAAAGTCAAATCCACTGTGCTATTTTGGGAGGTGTATTCCCATGCACCGCTTCACACCCATATATGGGTATACGCTTCCTCATTTCGGCTGTTTTTTGCTCTTCTCCTTATCCTCAGCCTCCACCACCACTATACCACCAAGGTGACCGTAGTCCATGTTGCCAGCATTGCAAGTTCCTCCGTCCTAATTTTTGGCAGCTTTCGCTTGGAAGGCATAGGCAATGACTATGGGAGACCCACTCCCCAATAATGGGAATAATGTTTTTACCATGCTGTACTGCATGGCTCTTGTAAGGGGCATTAAAACCGTTTTATTAAGCTACTGTGACCTCCATGTCTCTTCCAAGGGGCACTAAAACCGTCTTGTTAAACCACTCTGACCTCCATGTCTCTTCTAAGGGGCATTAAAATCATCTTGTTAAACCACTCTGACCTCCACGTCTCTTCCAAGGGGCATTAAAACGGTCTTGTTAAACCACTCTGAACTCCACGTCTCTTCCAAGGGGCATTAAAACCGTCTTGTTAAACCACTCTGAACTCCACAGCTCTTCCAAGGGGCATTGAAATGTTGTTTTTAATTACCTCTAACCTCCTCGTCTCCTCCAACGGGCATTGCATTTCCTCCTAATTTTATTCAGCTTTTGCTTTTCAATGCATAGGCGAACACTAAGGGAGACCCACTCCCCAATAATGCGTAGAAAGTTTTTAGTAAACTGTAATCCACGTCTGTTTCAAGGGCCATTGCAGTTCCTCATAATTTTTGGAAAGCCTTCCATTCACTGCTTAGGCCAACAGTGTACAGGAGACCCAGTTGCTATAAATGGAAAAAACAGTTTAGTTAAGGCCCTCTGACCTCCATGTCACTTCCAAGGGGCATTAGAGTGCCTCGAAATTTTTGGTAGGCATTGCACTCACTGTATGCGCTATAACTGTGTAGCCGAACCGCTCCTTTTGGTACAGAAACATATCCTACAAGACATGTGTGGTTGACTGGCCTGATATTGATGTGAATGGTCCCTGTTCCTCCTGCTCTTTCTCCTTTGCCACCACCTCATCCATCATTCATCACCTGAAGCTTTGTTTTAATGGGAGTCATAGAACTGGGATAGTAGCAGAAAAACATCCAGCAATCCTCTGAGGAGGTAGAATATGCGCCAAAATGCTAACCACCTCAGGCCTAGCCGCTACTACATACATGCACCTGCATTCCAAGAAAACAAAGCAGATGCTAACTTCTATCATCATCATCATGCTCCTCACCTTGGCACTCTCAACTCCCCTGATGGAGAAGCTAGGGCCCACCGGAGGAGTGTGATTCTCTGGTGGGCTCGTCCAATGCTGTCCTAAAGCAGGCCGGGCTAAGAAAAGTGTGTGGGGGGAAGTTGACAAGAGAAATAGGGGCGGCTGGGGACCGTTTATGGACACCCGTCTGCCCCCAGGCGGCTGGGGACAGTGTGTGGACACCCGGCTGCGGGGCGGCTGGGGACCGAGTATGGACACCCGGCCGCCCCCTGGCAGCTGGGGACCGAGTGTGGACACCCGGCCGCCGGGTGGCTGGGGACTGAGTGTGGACACCCGGCCGCCAACGCAGCCATGACATGGTGGCCAGATTCCACCTCCACATGCCTAAAAGGCCCAATTTCAAGTGCAAGTAAGCAGTATGGTATTGCAGCCTTGGGGTGGGTGGGTGGCAGGCTGCATACTTGCGCTTGCATTGCAAGGAATGGGGGAGGTACAATTGAACACTCCTCTGGGAGAAGGACTTGCACGGGGATAGTTGCTAGTCTGCATCTTCTGATGCGGCAAGGATCACTTCTGATGGGCACACTTTTAGGCAGTGACCTGGGAGTCAGAGATGCTTCCAAGGGTCTTCCCCATGCTGTTCCCATGTCTTTTCAGCACTGTATGCATGTGTCACACAGCACATGGCCAGATAAGGTTGTAAAATGTTAAAATTACATTTCCCGGTGAATGCATTTGTCACGGTTGAAAGCAATACAAAAGTGGAAAAACGCATAAAAAATGCTACTTGTGAACATAGCCCAAGGTGTGGAGGAGTATTTTTTTGGGGGGTTATTTATTTTACCTTATACACAAGTCATTACCCTGGAAAGGAACTTCCTTAACATATTTCACAGGAAAGCAGTTTCAGTTTCGTTTTTGAACGTTTTGTTGTGAGCCCTTAAAAGTGGCTTAATACCTCTGACCACGTTGTTGACAGCAGTGACCTGGGGGTCAGAAATGCTTCCTGAGATGATCCCCATGCTGTCCCCATGTCATTTGAGCACTGTCACTATCGTTTTGGGCACTTTTTAGGCTTTCTACAGACTGCCGGGGGTGCTGCCGCAAAAATGCTCGGGTCTCCCATAGACTAGCATTGGGCTCGTTGCTCGGGTCGAGCACCCGAGTATCACGGAGAGCTCGGCCCGAGCTTCGAGCACCCGAGCATTTTAGTGCTCGCTCAAAACTAATACTTAATAGTATTACACAATCAACAAACCTTCTGTTCAGCAGCAGACTACTATTCCCTACACACAGTAATGGCAGCATGAGATTGTGAAGACATTTAGTACTATGCACTTTATTTAATCACATTGTAATACTGTCTTCCCATATAGTGACCTATTAATAGAATAATTATATGACATATAGTTATCAGACTCTATTATCAAATAGATGTATTTTGTGGATTGTGATTTTCTCCCCTCCGTGGTGAGGTTCCTCCCTTGTTTTCTTGATATTTTCATTGTATTTAATTCTATCAATAAAGCTTTGTATTTTTACGATATTTTGTAGCTAGAGTCTCTTATTCCCTGGCCTGTGTCTATGACCGATAGGGATCTTGGAGTATTACTAATGTTAAAAAGTGTCTAGCAGTAATTGATTATTATTTGGACTCATGATATTAATAATTTATATCATGTCAGAAGAAAGAGAAATCATTTTAACAACGGGAATACCTTTTTTTTTCTTGATCGCCGTTATTCATTGAATAACAGCGATCACATAATCCGGCCCTGATCATGTTCTCCAGGGTCTCAGCTACCCCCGATAGCTTAAATCGCGGAGATTTTTGGATTCTGGGGGGCGCTATTCACTTATTCCCAATTGCTGTTTTAAAATGACAATGAGGGAATAAGGTCCCTTAGTGGCCTCTGTTTTAATGCGTATCGGCGGTCATTAAGGGGTTAATGTCAAGAAGCCCTTCAAAAAAATTTACTGTATTAAATTTGTCATCCTTACAGTTTAACGTGCTTTGTGTTAAGTTACAGTGGTATTAACCCTGGATCAGGTGCATCTCTGGTACTCCCAAGGTCAGCGCAGTGCGCCTGACAGGCACAGGTTAGAAAACCACCTATAATATCTAATTATCTCAATTTATGGCCTCTAAAAGTAACCAGTGACATTAATAGGGATGCATTAAAAGACAACGCAAAATCAGATGCAAAAAAAAAAATGTAATAACCATAAACGTAATAAAACAAATAGTACCCAACTTTCACAACTACCGCCAAATAGCCTCCAGTTTTAAAGGACATTACTAAACATTAAAATTAGGAAAATAAACTTAATTGTAAGAAAGTTAGATGCTACTGGAGTCATATTCACTCAGATTCAGACGTTAAAAGTTCAGCAGAAAAAACACATTGGCAGAGAGAAAAGCAAGGTTGGCAAATCATATTATCATATCATATCTTAGATTATTATTGTGTGTCCGGGCGCAATGTGCCTGAGAGGCCATTTATAAGAAAAACCCTCTTATTTGTAAGAAAATACTACTTATTTCTATGAAATATCGGCAAACTTTGCATTATTCATTCATAAAATGAGCAAAAATCAACAATTGTGATGAAAAACAAAAAACAGAAAGTACCCAATGAGCCTTAGAGGACACGGATGTCACACCTGCTCTCCACAAGGATGGCGCTAAAACTGAGTGTTGGGGGTTTCAAGCAGCACCTAAAGATAGGAAAGTATTGGGAGGGGCGGGATCCTCTGCCACCTTGGAGAGGAGGGGGAAACAAAAATGTGTGAGCTGTGCCTGTCAGGCTTATTGAAACTGACGCATGTTTAAACTCCAATAAAAACCTTGTGCTAGTCCCCGCCTTTATTATGGGGGTCTGCTGCATCATACTGTGCTTTGGTAATCTGACCTGGTGTTGGTAGGGCCTGTTTCTTTTCTGCAATGTTTTTTGAATTCATGTCCTTTTCTGTGAGCCACATTCTGAGGCACAATCATCAGGCACTTCAAAATCCTTGTCCCAGCACAGCGTTCAGCTGTCCCTATCCCTGGCTTTGGAATGTAAAAGAAAGTTCCCAGCCAACCACTCAGAGGCCCAAAAGGTAAACAGGCACATTTCCAGGCTGCTTGCAGTGAAAATGTTGCTGTTTAGGTTTGTGGACATGGAGTATTTACACTGACTCTTGGCGGCAGCTGTCCCTTGGTACTTGGTCCCCAGACGCCACTTTTTATACCTGTGTGGCATCCGTGCTTTGTACCAGCATGAATCCAGGAACATCACCCATGCCCTTACCAACACAGTTACTGGGATTGTCCACTTAACGACCGACACGTGGACAAGTGCTTGTGGCCAGGGATGCTACATTTTCCTGATGGCACACTGGGTGAACCTTGTGGAGGCCGGGGCCGAGTCACACCCTGGCACGGCACATGTGTTACCGACGCCAAGGATTGCTGGCCCTACTTCTATCAGGGTTTCCTTCACCTTCTACACCAGTTCCTGCATCTCTCCATCTCCGATTTTTTATCTTAGAGCACGTCATCCATATCAACCAGAAGCTGGAAGATCTGCTGCCGCACTGCCTCAGCAAAGAGGCAACAGACTCTGCTGAAGCTAATTTGTCTAGAAGTCAAACTGTACACAGCTGCAGAGTAGTTAAAAACAATAACAGACCAGACAGATCTGTGACTCTCACGGCTGAAACTTCAACCAGGCATGGTCATGTGTGATAATGGCCGTAGACTGGTGGCGACTGAAGTTTGTCAAGCTCACACATGTACCATGCTTGTCCTAAGTGCTCAACAACACTGAGTGCAGAGAGTTTATTAGTGTAGGAATACCACAACTTCACCATCTTAATAAACCTATAAAGAGAAGGAAGTTAAAGCCATTCAAATACAAAAACAATATTCTTTATTGATCAAAGACAAAAATTCATAAAATGCTAAAATCAAGGGGAAACAAATCAGAAAGACTACAACCACTGGCAATACCTATCTTTTCCAGAAGAGGAAGCCTAAGCTCTATGATTCATACACTTTTTAACCCAATGGTACATGATGTTCAAAACATGTCAACTAATTTAGTTAGAATATGTTTATCGGTGTGTGTACACCCTCTTCTAAACTCAAATAAAGTACAATGTGACTTAAAGTGCATAATATTTAAGCAGACAAAAAAAAATCCTGCTCAAGCCAACACCAAGTCCTGCTAGACACAAATAAAATGCAGTCAGTACAACAATAATGGATGAAACTTCATAGAGTGTCTCAAAGTTAATAAAATATAAAGGATGGGCTTGACATAGTGCATAGAGGTACTAAGCAGAGTGCAGAGTATACATCATGAAAGTTAAGAGATGATTGCAAAGTGCAAGGAATAGAAGATATAACCTGGCGATGTAGTGTAGCCCCCGACGCGCGCTTCGTGAAAAAGATTCCTCCAGGAAGAAGCTTCTCTGCGAAATGTTCGTCGAATGGAGAGGTCCGTAATTTTTTCTGCAGGTACACTTCAACTGTGATAGAATCTAAAAATAAAAACAGAAAATCACATTGTATGATTTTTAAATAATTAAATTGCATTTTATTGCATGAAATAAATATTTGATCACAAACCAACCAAAAAGAATTCAGGTTCTCACAGACCTGTTAGTTTTTCTTTAAAAATCCCTCCTACTCTGAACTCATTACTTGTATTAATTGCACCTGTTGGAACTCATTACTTGTAAAAAAGACACTTGTCCACACACAATCAATCACACTCCAACCTCTCCACTATAGTCAAGACCAAAGAGCTGTCATAGGACACCAGGGAAAAAATTGTAGACCTGCACAAGGCTGGGATAGGGCTACAGGACAATAGGCAAGCAGCTTGGTGTGAAGGCAACAACTGTGTGCATAATTATTAGAAAATGGAAGAAACATAAGATGACTTTCAATCTTCCTTGGTTTGGGGCTCCAGGCAAGATCTCGCCCCATGGGGTAAGGATAATTCTGAGAAAAGTCAGGAATCAGCCCAGAACTACAAGGGAGGACCTTATCAATGCACTGAACAGAGTGGAGACCGTTAGTAACACACAATGCCGTCATGAATTAAAATCCTGCAGGGCTTGCAAGGTCCCACCTGCTCATGCCAGCACATGTTCAGGCCTGTTTGAAGTTCACCAATGACCATCTGTATGAGCCAGAGGAGGCATGGGAGAAGGTCATGTGGTCAGATGAGATCAAAATAGAACTTTTGGTATCAACTCCACTCGCTGTTTTTGGAGGAAGAAGAAGAATGAGGACACCATCCCAACCATGAAGCATGGTGGGGAAACATCTTACTTTGGGGGTACTTTTCTACAAAGGGAACAGGACGACTGCACCGTATTAAAAGGAGGATGGATGGGGTCATGCATCGCAAGATTTTAGAAAATCAACCTCTTTCTCTCATTAAGAGCATTGAAGATGGGTCGTGGCTCGGTCATCCAGCATGACAATGACCCGAAACACACAGCCAGGGCAACTAAGGAGTGGCTCTGTCAGAAACATTTCAAGGAAAAGTGGGCCAAAGTCCCTGCTGCTGTGTGTGCAAACTTGGTCAAAAACTACAGGAAACATCTGACTATTGCAATTTGTAATTGCAAACAAAGGTTTCTCTACCAAATATTAAGCTTTTCTATTGTATCAAATACTTATTTCATGCAATAAAATGCAAATTAATTATGTGAAAATCATACAATGTGATTTTCTGGATTTTTTTTTAGATTCTGTTTCTCACAATCGAAGTATAAATCCGATAAAAATTACAGACCTCTCCATTCTTTGTAGGTGGGAAAACCTGCAAAATCAAATACAGTGTATCAAATACTTAATTTCCCCTCTGTAGGCTGGACGTGATATCCAGATGGATGAACATCTTGCCAGTTAACAGTTCCCAAGATATTTCCAACCATGCAGCACATTAAGATGCACAAAATGCATTATCTGTCCTGTGTCTCTAAATGAATTTGGCACATCTTATTCCTACACGCCATTAACCCCTTTACCCCCGAAGTCTGTTTGACCAGGCCAATTTTTACAATTCTGACCAGTGTCACTTTATGAAGTAATAACTCTGGAATTCTTCAACGGATTCCCCTGATTCTGAGACTTTATTTTTGTGACATATTGTACTTCATGATAGTGGTAACATTTATTTGATATGACTGGAGTTTATTTGTGAAAAAAAAAAAAATCGGAAATTTGACGAACATTTTGAAAATTTCACAACTTTAAATTTTCATGCCCTTAAATTAGAGAGATTTGTCACACAAAATAGTTAATAAATAACATTTCCCACGTCTACTTTACATCAGTTACATTTTTGGACCAAATTTTTTTTTTTTGTTAGGAAGTATAAGGGTTAAAAGTTGACCAGCAATTTCTAATCTTTCCAACAAAATTTTCCCAAACCATATTTTTAGGGACCACATCACATTTGAATTGACTTTGAGGGGCCTTTATGACAGAAAATACCCAAAAGTGACACCATTCTAAAAACTTCATCCCTGAAGGTACTCAAAACCATATTAAAGAAGCTTATTTACCCTTCAGGCGCCTCACAGGAATTTTTGGAACGTGGAAGAAAACAATGAACATTTAACTTTGTTTCACAAAAACTTTACTTTTACTTTAATTTTACCCATATTTTTTTATTTTCACAAGGGTACATACTTGCGCTTGCATTGCATGAGTACGCCGATACCCCATTTGTGTGAGAAAACCCCTGTTTGGGCGCACGGCAGGGCTCGGAAGGAAAGGAGCGCCATTTGACTTTTTGAGTGTAAAATTTGCTTGAATAATTTGCGGATGCCATGTCGTGTTTGAAAAGCCCCTGATGTGCCTAAATAGTAGAAACCCACCACATGTGACCCCATTTTGGAAACTAGACTCCTTAAGGATCTTATCGAGATGTGAAGTGTTTACTTTGAACCCCCAAGTGTTTCAGAAAAGTTTATAATGTAGAGCCATGAAAATAAAAATCACTTTTTTTTCCACAAAAATGATCTTTTAGCCCCAATTTTTTTTATTTTTGCAAGAGTAACAGGAGAAAAGTTGCTCTACAATTTCTCCTGAGTATGATGATACCCCACATGTGGGGGGAAACCATTGTTTGGGTGTATGGCAGGGCTCGGAAGGGAAGGGGCACCGTTTGACTTTTTCAGCGCAAAAAAGTGAGCAGCACGCTATGCCCAGCTCGTGCTTCTGGAGACATGCACCCATAAATTAGGCAGGCTGTCATCACTACAGAAATGTCGAACATGTGGACGCTAACTGCGGTTCAGGCACACTGTGGGGCGCAAAAGGGACGTGGGCATTTGTATTTGGGAACACAGAATTTGCTGAATTTCTTTTGGGGGACAAGGGCCATTTCGCTTTTCCAGAGCCTTTGTGCTGCAAGTAACGTGGAAGCCCCTTATATTTCTGTTAACAGATGATGGACCTGAGTGGGGACTTGATTTTTTTGTGGATTGAGTCAAAGCCTTTATTGTGATGCAAAATTTTAAGTAAAATGTTCCCATTTATCCTGTGCTCTACGCTGAGCACTGATATTGGGGTATCCATTTAAATCTCCAAGTGACGTAATTCAGATGAAACCCCCGAGGGATCCATTCACTATAATGAGGCAGCAGAGTTAGGCCTCTTTCACACGTCAGTGTGTCCGGTACGTGTGGTGACAGATTCCAAATGAACCGGAGACACATACACACGCAGATACATTCAAATGAATGGGTCTGTGCACATGTCAGTGTGTTTCCACGGACCGTGTGTCTGTAGTCAAAACACATTGTCATGTCCTTATTAGTGATGAGCGAGCATGCTCGTCACTATTCGGTACTCGCTCAAGCAACTCAGTGCTCGAGATGCTTGGTGCTCAGCGAGTACTTTTGGAATGCTAGGACGGGAGCTCCAATCCCCACCCCACATGTTTAGCGCTGTTTAGACAGCGAATTAACATGTGGGGATTGCCTGCCAGTCACTGTAAGGCCGCAGTCATGTTGGTTGTGACATTACAGTGATTGGCTGGCTGCATAGCATCTTCGGATCTATATAAGACCCGGGACCCTATGCTCGTCACAGTCTACTGGTCAAACGGGCAGAGTAGGGAGAGGTGCCGCTGAGTGAGGGAGATAATTCACTGTTGTTTTAGTGAGGTATTCCACACCATTAAAAATATAAACTAACAGTCCTTCTAAGGACTAATTCTGATGCATATTAATCCTGGTGATAGCAGTAGTTAGGCAGGCAGAGTTTGTGGAGAGCGCATACAACAGAAAAGGGTCCATTGCACATTCTTTCTGCTTCTGTTACTCATATCCTTAGCCCTAGATATCAGGATTAATAATCATTTTGCTCTTAATGCTGATTATTTTGTTGAAAAGCAATATAATACACAATTTTTACTGCTCCATTTGCTTGTTAGCAGCATACAGCCAGATTTGGTTGATTTTAATAGCATTGCTGTATGGTGGAAGCAGAGAAACTTGTCCATCATCAGACGTGATCCTATATTACTGTGGTAATAACCCTGACATTTTTGGGAACGTGGCAAACATTCTACCCCATTTAAAGTCTGACCAATACCATATCTATTAGGTCACTGCTTAAAACCATGATCATCAGACGTGATCCTATATTACTGTGGCAATAACCCTGACATTTTTGGGAACTTGACAAATATTATACTCCATTTAAAAGAGGCAAGGCGCATGGCAAGGGATGGGGAAGTGGACATGATGATGGTGTACGCAGAGGCCGAACCTTGGGCAAGCTGAAATTGTGCCTGCTGAGAGAGCACAACAAGCACCCATATCATGTCGCCTTACCTTCCTGCCCCACTTTCTAGGGGGTCACGGTCTACCACTCCTGAAGCCACATCAGTCTGAAAAGGTTGTTGGTTTCAGAGCAGATAATGCTTCCAGTCAGTTTGCCACCACCACCACCCTGTCTTCCACATGGTCCAGTCTCAATAGCCGTGGGTCTGGACCACATAATCCTCATCCTAATCCTCCTTCCTCCCTCCATGTCGAGTGCCCAGAGAAAACTAGCCAACACTGTTCAGCCAGAGACAGCGTAGGGGCAATTTAACTCATTAACATATTGCCTGTTGGCAAATAGAACCCCCCAACTAAAGCTCTATAAAACTTAACTTTTAATAATTAAATCCTTATTATAGTAGTAATTTATATTAAAATTCCAATATAGGCACAGGTAGTGAGGACTATCAGGATTATTCAATTGGCATAACTGTGTATCCAATAGTTATCCTATCTATTTCCATTATCTTATACTTGTGGCCACGGACCACTTATTGCACTATTCCCTACCTGTCCTATTGTAAACTAAAATTATAGCCTCCCCTTGACCCAGAGAAAACTGATCCCACATTTGGACACTCAGAAGAGCTGTTCACTTTTCCATTTATAGATTCAGGCCTCTCACCCAGCCAGCTTCAAGCAGGGTAAGAGGAGAACGCGTGTAATGATGCCCAAGTATTTGAGCAGATACGGCTACCCGAAGGCGACGGTGGGACACAGGGGGAGTGAGCCGTCACACCACAACAGGCAGGAACAAGCAGTGGGGTGGCCACAGACACAAGGCAGGCAACTGTTCCTCTGAACACCAACACGAGGGAAGTTGCCAGTCCAACTGTTAGGTCTTCCCGAATCTCATCTCTTTTTTAAAGACTGTCTAGTTAACCCCACAAAGGCCATTAGCAACATATGCCATGCCAGTATCAGCAGGGGCAGCAAAACTACCAGCCTGACCACCACCAGCATGCTCAGGCACATGACAGCAAAGCACTCGACAAGTTGGGCCAAAAGCTAGGGTCCAGAAACAGTGTGTGCAGTTGACATCACTGCCTGTTCCATTGTTGTGCATGCACACCATTCCCCTGTCCATAACACAGGCACAGATGCCTCCCCCCCTGCACCTGTTGTGGCACACTTGCACCACCAACAGTCCACAATACTAAACTGCCACATTTCTGGACTGCATGCACTGGAAAGATTGCCTTTTAGGCTCATAAAGACAGAAACTTTCTGCAACCTCATGGCGGTGGCTGTCCCTCAGTACTCAGTCCCCAACCACCACTATCTCTCCCGGTGTGCCGTCACCACCTTACACAAGCACGTGTCCCAGATCATTAGCTGTGTCCTCACCAAATGCAGTTACTGGGAAGGTCCCCCTAACCACGGACACATGGACAAGTGCTTGTGGCCGGGGGCGATAAATTTTAGTGACGGCTCACTGGGTTAATATTGTGGAAGACGGGACCCAGTCGGACCCTGGGACGGAACACATTCTCCTGACGCAGAGGATTGCGGGCCCTAGGTCAATCAGGGTTGCCCCCACATTCTACAGCTCCTGCACCTCCTCCTCTTCAGCCTCCATCTCTGAAATGACCACATCAGTCGGAAGCTTGAAGTACTGCCTCGGCCAAGCGGCAACATGCTGTGCTGAAGCTAATATGCTTAGGTGACAAACCGCACACCACTGCAGAGTTGTTTAACGTTGTAACAGAGCAGACAGATCTGTAGCTGTCACCGCTGAACCTCCAGCCAGGCATGGTCATGTGTGACAATGGCTGGAATCTGGTGGTGGCTCTGAGGCTTGGCAACCTCGCACACATACCATGCCTGGCCTATGTGCTCAACCAAGTGGTTCAGCGGTTTCTCAAAACCTACCAGGATCTGCCTGAGCTGCTTGTGAAAGTAAGCTGCGTGTGTGCCCATTTGAGAAAGTCAGCTACAGCCTCCATTGCTCTCACTGAGCTTCAGCAGCGTTTGCAGCTTCCAGCTCACATACTGGTCACCGCGTGTTGGAACTCAACTTTGCATATGTTGGGAAGGATTTGTGAGCAGCAGAGGGCAGTTGTTGAGTACCAGCTTCAACACGCCCGTTGGTATTCAGGTCAGCCTCCGCACATAAGAGCTGATGAGTGGGCATGTATGTCTGACATCTGTGCCGTCCTCCAAAACTTTGAGGAATTGTCACCATCCCACTTCTGTCTACTGAAAAGCTTGCTGCTTACAATTAAAGAGGAGGCATTGCAGGCGGAGCAAGAAACTATACAGTGTGATGCTACAAAGCCCAGCCTCATCTCATCTCAACACGGATTGGGTGATAGTAATGAGAAAGAGAAGGAGGAGGAACAGGAGATGGTTTCCTGCACTAGAGACAACATTCATGCTGTCTGTTCAGTGTGGATGGCCTGAGAAGATGGAGAACGAGGAAGAGGACCAGGAGGAGGATGAGGAGGAGGAGAGCATGTCCAGTCATCCTTTTAGCCATGACAGGGAAGTTTTGGCTGTTGGCAGTCTGGCGCACATGGCTGACTTTATTTTCCGCTTCCTTTCCCGTGGCCCTCACGTTGTACGCATTTTGGCCAGTACTAATTACTGGTTGGTCACATTTCTAGACCCATGCTGCAAGGAGAACTTTATCTCTCCTTCCAGTGGCAGAGAGGTCTGATAAAATGTTGCAGTACCGGAAAGCCCTTGTTGAAGAATTTTTAAAAAAATTTCCATCTGAAAACGCTGGCTGCAGAGGTCACAGTTTATTGGACAACCAATGAGTACAGGCGAGGGAGACACAAATTCGATGCAGCAGAGGCTGGGGAACACTGTAAGAAGTCTGGGACTGTTTTCTCAGTCCCTCCCAGCACCCAGGCCCTGATGTGCGGGGTACTCTAACAAGGAGGGAAAAGTTTTGGAAGATGCTGAAGGAGTACCTTGCTGATTGTACCAGCATCCTCCGTGATTCTTCTGTGCCTTATAACTATTGTGTATCCAAGCTGGACATGTGGCATGAACTGTCTCTCTATGCCTTGGAGGTCCTGGCCTGCCCTACCGCTAGCGTTTTATTAGAGTGTGTTTTTAGTGCCGCCGGGGGTATTATAACTGATAGGCACATTCGCCTGTCAACTGAAAATGCTTACAAGCTGACTCTATCAAAATTAACAAGGGCTGGATTGGGCAAGACTTCTCAACTCCGCCAGATGATAGCAGCGGAACGTAAAGTCAAATTCAGCGTTTTTTTTTTTGGGGGGGGATATTCCCATGCACCTATTTACACCCAGACATGGGTATACTCTTCATGATTTTGTCTATTTTATGTCACTCTCCTCCTTCTCCTTTTCCTCATCCTCCACCACCATATCACCAGGGCGACCATCATGCAACACCCACATAATTTTTTTTAAGGGTATTTACGATGCCCGTAGGAAATATTTTTAAAGGCCTACCTCTAACATTCCATATGTTATACTGTATGTTCATGTATACAGTATGTTCATGTATACCCCCCAGGGGTAAATGTTTTTCAGCCCATGCACTTAGTGCATGGCCAATGCCAGTATAGGAAACCCACTCCTTAATAATGAAATTTTTTTTTTAATGAGGCCTTCTTCCATGTCTCTTCAAGGGGGTATTAGAATGCGTTCTAAGTTTTGACAGACCTTGCAGTCACTACATATGCATCAACAGTATACGAGACCCACTCCATTATAATGGGAACATTTTTTTTTAATGATCCACTCCTCTATGTCTCTTCAAAGGTGGGCATTGAGTTTGCGTCCAAATTTTTTGCAGCCCTTGCAGTCACTGCATGCGCATCATTAGTATAGGAGACCCACTCCTTTCTAATGGGAATTTTTTTCTTAATGAGGCCCTCCTAAAAGTCTCTTCAAAGGAGTACTGGAGTGTGTCTGAATTTTTGCCAGCTCTTTCAGTCACTGCATACGCAATACCAGTATAGGAGACCCACTCCTTAATAATGGAAAATAACGTTTTAACTGAGGCCCACCACTACATCTCTTCAAATTGGTATTGGAGTGCATCCTAATATTTGGCAGCCCTTGAACTTGCTGCATACGCAATAATAGTATAGGAGACCCACTCCTTAATAAGATTAAAAAAATAGCATTAAGGACCTTTACTACGTCTATTCAAAGTGGTATTGGAGTGTGTCCTAATTTTTAGCAGCCCTTGAACTTGCTGCATATGCAAAACCAGTATAAGAGACCCACTCCTATGCTGTATGTTACAGTATCAGATGGCCCTTGTTGAAGAATTATTTAAAAAAATCCTATCTGAGAACGCTGGTGGCAGAGGTCGCAGCTTGTTGGACAAACAAGGAGTACAGGTGAGAGAAAAACAAATATGATGCAGCAGAGGCAGGGGAATGCTGTCAAAGGTCTGGGACAGTTTTCTAACATCCTTTCAGTGCCCAGGCCCTGATGCGTGAGTTACTCTAACAAGGAGGGAAAAGTTTTGGAGGATGCTAAAGTAGTACCTTGGTGATCGTACCAGCTCCCTCTGTGATTCCTCTGTGCCTTACAAATCTTGGGTATCCAAGCTGGACACATGGAATGAACTGTTTATCCATGCCTTGGAGGTCCTGGCTGCTAGTGTTTTGTCAGAGATGGTTTTTAGTGCCACTGGGGGTATTATAACATAAACGCAACAACAGTATAGGAGACCCACTCCTTAATAATGGGAAGGCCTATTCAAATTGATTTTATATTCTACAATATTACCTTTCTTATCTGAAATTCGTTTATGGGTGAGCTATTGCAGTATGAATAGCATATTACACCGATCCAGCCAGGTATTATTGCCTTACACTGCTGCTGCTGGAAAATAAAATTAAATCTATTATATTCCCTATTGTTACCGCTGTTAGCTGCATTTACAGTAGGGACAGGTGCAAGGTATCATCAGCTGAAGATGAGTGTTGTTCATTGTCGAACACATCTGTTCCACAGTGCATTACTTGATTGATATTTTCCATGCATTCGTTGACCGATTCATATTTTTTAACGGTGATCTTTAATCATAAATTTATGAAAGCAGGCAGGGTTGCTTGCGTCCCTTCAGTTTGCTGCTGCCACGCCCGAAAACTGCCGGTTAAAATTTATTTTTATTGTACAATATTACCTCTTATCTGCGATTCGTGTATGGGTGACATAGCAGTAGGGATAGCATCTTACAGGCATGTATTCAGGGATTATTGTATTATGCTCCGTGCTGAAAAAAAAAAACTATTCTCTATTGATAACACTGTTAGCTGCATTTAAAATAAGGTCAGGTGCTAGATGGTATTATCAGCTGGAAATGAGTGTTCATTCTAGATGTGTCTGATCATGTCTCACACACCACATGGCCAAATAAGGTAGTAAAAAGTTAAAATTACATTTACTAGTGAATGTATTTTTCACCTTTGAAAGAAATGCAAAAGTGAATAAACGAATCAAGAACACTACGTGTGAACATAGCCCAAGCTGTGGAGGAGCATTTTTCTTTTTGGTTATTTATTTTGCCTTATATATAAGTCATTACCCTGGAAAGAATGTTTCTTACATTTTTTCAGGAAAATCCATTTTTGCTTCATTTTTGTATGTTTTATAGTGAGTCTGTAAAAGTGGCGTAATATTCTGACAACATTGTTCACAGCAGCGACCTGGAATTCAGAGATGCTTCCAAGGGTCTTCCTCATGCTGTTCCCATGTCATTTGAGCACTGTTTATATCGATTTGAATAAATTTTAGGCCCCCTCCAGACCTCCGGAAGGGCCGCCGGAAAAATGCTCGAGTTTCCCATTGACTTACATTGGGCTCGTTACTCGGGTCAGGCACCCACGCATTACGACTTGTTTGACCCGAGCAATGAGCACTTGAGCAATTTTAGTGCTCGCTCATCACTAGTCTTTATTTTTTGCACTGCACAGGCAGCAAAAAGTCCAACACTGATGACACACAGATGACATCCGTGTGTCATCAGTGTGACACATACCGGCGCCTGGGGATCAGCATACAGTTAGTGCTGTTCCCAAGCACTGGGTGCTGATCGCTGCCCTCATCATTGTCCCCTGATTGCGCTGTGATCAGCGCGATCAAGGGAGAATGATGAGAATAGTATTCTGCTCCCACTGTATCTTTGTGTAAAAATAAAAGAATCCTTATACTCACCTGTCCAAAGATGTCCCCTGCTATAATCCGCCTGACTGATCATGCAAAGGAGCTGGGGAGAATGACTCGCTCCAGCAAGTGGGCCCTTGCTCTGTGCTGAGCTCAGTGAGTAACAGGACACCTCTCCCTGAGTTAATCTCCAGGGCCTGCTCGATGGAGTGAGTCATTCTCCCTGGCTTCTCAGTGTGAGAGGTCAGATGGGTTACAGCGGGGGACAGCTTCAGACAGGTGAGTATAAGGATTTTTTATTTTATACCTATTTTTACACCAGAACACAGATGGCTCAAAATGCTGCGCTCAATATTGTCCCTTGCTCGCACTGAGCACAGTGCCAGCAGGAGACAATGATGAGGTCAGCATTCAGCACCTGGTGCTTGGGAACAGAGCTAACTGTCCTGCTGATTTCCAGGCATCGGTATGTGTGCTCCTGATGTGACACACTGTTGCCACACTGGTGCACATGGACACTGATATCTCCGGTCCTTTTTTTTCCAGTACCGGAAATATCAGGACATGTGAAACCGGCCTTACTCTGGACTCCGTCTAGCCTCTGTTTAGCTGTGTCCTTTTTTTCAGAGGTTCACAACACTGTGGCAGACGGCACTTTTATGCACGTCTAATAAAAAGATGGACACTGTGGGATCACAGGCCAGATGGCGTCCACGGTGCCTCCATCTGCCTCATTACAGGGAATCTTCCACCGGGGGTTCCATCTGAATCACTTATTTCAGAGATTTGCACAGAAACCCCGAAGAAAGCGCTCAGCACAAAGCGCAGGATAAGTGTGAGCCGAGCCATACTGCGATCTTTGGGAGGCAGACTGAACAAATCAGTAGCAGGTGAACAGTTGGCTTTATTAATTTTCTATGCCGTTCCTCGTGTGGTATAAGTGATTAGACTACTTTATTCTAGTGTGCTTACAGCGATACCATATTTATATTGGGTTTTTATGTGTGGCAACTGTCACACACTGAAAAAACTTTTTTTTTTGCAAAGACTAGTTTTTACATCGCCATATTTTGAAAGCTATAATTTTTCCATATTTCAGCTGACAGTCATGTAAGGGCTTGTTTTTTTGTGGGACAAGTTGATGTTTCTATTGGTACAATTTTTGGGCACGTGAAATTTTTTGATCGCTTTCTTTTCCAATTTTTGGGAGGCAGAATAAACAAAAAACAACAATTCAGGAATTGTTTTTTGGTTGTTTTTTTTAAATCGTTCCGGGAATTGTGTTAAAATTGATAAGGCAGCTTTATTCTTCTGGTCAGTACATTTACAGCGATACTACATTTGTATAGTTTTTTTTATGATTTGGCGCTTTTACACAATAAAAACTATTTTATAGAAAAAAAAAATTACATCGCTTTATTCTGAGAACTATAACTTTATTTTTCGACTGATGGAGCTTTATGGGGGCTTGTTTTTTGAGGGACAAGATGACGTTTTCAGCTTCTGGCACTGAGTGCCGGGTGTCAGCTGACACCCGGCGGCGATCACGCCCGCACAGTCTCTATGCGGGCGTGATCGTAGAGACGTAATAATATGTACCTGGTTATTAAGGCCCAGGGCACAGGGACATATTAATATGGCTCTCGTCAGAAAAGGGTTAATTAAGACTAGCATATGAGTCGTTAGTCATAACCCCTTAAGGACCCCGATATTTTCCACTTTTGCATTTTCGTTTTTTTGCTCCCCTTGTTCCCAGAGCCATAGCGTTTTTATCTTTTGGTCAATATGGCCGTGTGAGGGCTTATTTTTATTTTTTGTGGGACAAGTTGTACTTTTGAACGACATTACTGGTTTTACCATATCGTGTAGGGGAAAACAGAAAAAAAATTCCAAGTGCGGTGAAATTTCAAAAACATTGCAATACCACAGATGTTTTTTTTTTTTTTTTACCACGTTCACTGAATGCTAAAACTGACCTTCCATTATTATTCTCCACATCATTATGAGTTCATAGATTCCAAACATGTATATGCTCTTTTTTATTTAAGTGGTGAAAAAAAATCCAAAGTTTGCTAAAAAAAAAAAAAATGTCATGTGAATGTAGCAGAGCTGGAGCCGTCATGGGAACCATGGAAAGGTAAGGATGAGATTGCTTTATTATTTTACTTTTATTGCAGAAGACATTGGCTTCAGCTGGAATGGACGTGATGGTAAGTATGGTTTAATTTAGAACATTAAAGAATTGTGTGTTTATTTCAATTAAAGGACTTTATTCTGGGTGTTTGTGTTTTTTTTTAACTTTGACTATGGGGTTAGTAATGGGGGTGTCTTATAGACGCCTCTCCATTACTAACCTGGGCTTGATGTCAGCTGGCATTATAAGCTGACATCAACCTCAGCCTTATTACCCCACTGCCACCGCTACAGGGCAGTGGGAAGAGCGAGGCTAAGTGCCAGAATTGGCGCATCCTATGGATGTGCCATTTCTGGGGCGGCTGATGGCTAATGTTTCTAGCCTGGGAGGGGGCCAATATCATGGCACCCTTCCTGGGCTATTAATATCAGCCCCCAGCTGTCTGCCTAGCCTTTGCTAGCTATTAAAATAGGGGGGACCCCACGTCATTTTTTTTGGGGTCCCCCATTTTAATAGCTAGTAAAGACTAGGTATTCAGCTGGGGGCTGATATTAGTAGCCTGGGAAGCTCTGTGGGTATTACCCCCTTCCCAGGCTTCAAACATCTGCCCAAGCCATCTGCTTAACCTCCGCTAGAGACTAAAATTACGGGGAACCCCACGCCATTTTTTTTTTTTTTTTAATAAATCCTTTATTTTAACACTAAATGACAAGTACTGTAATCAACACTATCACTGTACTTGTTATATATGTGACTGACATGTTTCTATGTATCTAATCTATGTGTGATGCTCTATTCTTTCTATTCTAAATGGTCGGGTACAGATGCTGAATTGCCTGCCGGCTTTTTTAAAGAGACGGTGCATGAAAACACTATTATTTTTTTTAATAAATCCTTTAACACTAAATGACAAGTACAGTAACCAACACTGTCACTGTAATTCTTATATATGTGACTGACATGTTTCTATCTATCTAATCTATATGAGATGCTCTATTCTTTCTGTTCTAAATTGTCGGGTACCGGTGTATGCCGCTGATGAATTGCCGGCTGGCTTTTTTAAAGAGAGTGTCTTCTGAGCAGTTTGTAAGATTTTGGACACCTTTGAAGGTGTTTTCTATGTGTTTCTATGTGTTTTTGTTTGCCTGCCATTGGTTTTAACGGTGTTCGACGAACAGTTCCACGAGCATCCTGGTGTTCGACGAGCCGAACCCGAACACTTCCTGGGTGGCTCAACACTATTAAAGTAGCTTTCACTGAACCATCGTGGTCTTCTGTTTTTCCTTCCTCAGGTGAGATATTGTATGTGGGCTGTCTGGGGTTGTGTGTCTGGCTTGCTTTTTAGTCCAGTTTGGCTGTGATTTGCACGACAGGGAGAACATAATTGAAAAATAACCGGCCTACAATGTGGACTAATGCAAGTGCCATTGTGGACGGGGTCTTCTATTTAGCAAGTGGAATCATAACCCCAAAATACATTTAGTTAGCCAAAGTATTATGGTACTTTGTACAAAAATAAAGGAGCCTTAGATAGATACATGTAAATTGTTTCTAGATTCACAGATTCACCAGCCCATAGAATTAATTTTCAGAAGAAACCTGTATACAACAGTAAATTATTCCAATGTAATCAAATCATAAATGAATTTGCAACACAGAAAAACATGAGAAAATAGCTTTTTGGTGATACAAGTTTGCTCCTTCCAAGAGGAAAAACAGCCATCTCACTAGAGCCGTAGTTACCTTAAGGCTAAAGCCACACTATCAGTATTTGGTCAGTATTTTTCCTCAGTATTTGTAAGTCAAAACCAGGTGAGGAACAATCAGAAAAAAGGTATAATAGAAACAAGTCACCAATTCTGCATTTATCATCCACTCCTGGTTTTGGCTTACAAATACTGAGGAAAAGTACTGACCAAATACTGATAGTGGGGCCGTAACATAAAAATCAACGTCTCACCATTTAAAGGTTTACAACATGACCATGTATATTATGATTATTATTATTATTAATAATTTATATAGCGCCATTGATTCCATGGCGCTGTACATAAGGAGGGGTTACATACCAAATACAGATATCACTTACAGTAAACAAACTAATAATGAGAGAACGGTACGGAGGGAAGAGGACCCTGCCCTTGCAGGCTTACATTCTACAGGTATATCAAACAATCCAGACACCCATCTGCCGACAGCTGTTTTAGGATACTGTAGAGGTGCCTGCCCATCCTTCCTGTCTCTGTTTCTGTCACTTGGTAGCGCTGCACTCTTATTGCAACAATATTGGGAGAGAAGTTCTGTGTCCTCTGGGATTTGTAGATCCATCCAGGCTGAAAGTTTTGGAATTAACTTCTGTCAGTGATGGTTCCCTGCAGTGTAGCCTGGTGGAGCTGCAAGTTATTTAAGCTCACTCTTTCTGTCTCGGATAGTAAGGAAACATGAGGCCATGCCACCGCCCAGCGTTTGTAGATGCAAGTTTGATAGGAAAAGGCCCAGCTTCCAAATCCAATAGGAAATAATATTGTGATTCTCCTATCAACCCAATAAAAAATTAAGGGGGAAACCTCCATGAAACCTATGCGTTTTGAACTCCAAACTTTCTTAGGCATGGTATACAAATACATAAAGTGAGCTGCAATTTATATATTCAACCGCCCCATAATATAGGCGTGTTGATAATTTTACATGCCTTACTTTCCAAGGTAAAGAAATGATAGGACTTGGGAAACACTGATTAAAAATAAGTAATATTGAACAATTGGGATTATAATAACAAAAGTAAAAAGAAAAAAATATAAGTAGGTTATGCATTATTACACACTACTGGACAACTCCTTATTAATGGAAAAGGGGGAGGTGACGGAAAAAAATTAAAATGATTTTCACCTCTTGGACCTGCGCTGCTCCTCCATACTCAACTCTGAATCCCGGTTTTTATCATCATCCAGCAGGGGCATAATTTGAACAGTGTAGCCGATCAATGGCCAACTGATTAGCTGCAACATTAACTTTTTGTCCTAGCAAGTCCTTGAAATACATATTTTTTAAATTACTCAAAAATACATTTATACGTAACTCATACAGATGTTTGTGATATCATAAATGTATTTCTATTAATAACTTAAAAATATTGGTAAAAAATAAAAAGGAGAGATTGGCATGGCACTGCTACAAATATACATTTTTTAACCTGCTAGCAATTGCCTATGATTCACAACATGGTATGTTTGGCTTAAAGCTCAGACAGATCTATCCAGTATTGCCAATTTTGTATACATCACTCTCTATGGTTGTGCAAAGTAGTGATTTCCAATTCATACTGGAACTATACCAAAACATGAGATTCGACATCTGTCCAATTTAGACCCAGTGTAGATTTCCATCACTGTATACCATCTGGCTGCAATAAAGACATGTAATGCAGGAAGTCTAGGAATTATATCTGCAGCCAGGTTTAACAATGCTAGTACAGGATATGGAAAATACATTCTTATGTGATAAACTGAAACGCTTTTTAGAAAAAAAAAAGAACATGTCCTATTGGATGTAAGAGAGTGCCTTATATCCCATACCCCGCACTGTCTCCAACCTAGAAAAAGGCTTTTGGGTACATATAATGATTTTAAGAAGTAATATGCTCATCTATACTATCCAAATGATCCACACATCTTAATAAACAAATTACAATATATTAAATTTGCACAGTGTGTTAATTAAAAAGATCTTTCCTAGCTCTTTTTTCACAATCTACCATATATGATGACTTCTTTACTACATACGATTCAATAAGTGGTTTATATGAAGCCAGGTATCTCTTAATCGTAAATTATTGTAATTGAAGATATTGTTAATAAATAGTTATATTCAAAAATGGAGTCTAGGTATAAATGTTTAAGTTGTAATTTTTTAAAAAAATCATTGGATGGGATTTCATATGTAAGGATCCAGAATTCAAATGTTTTCATTATGTTCCCATCCAATAGGTCAACAAACTCTTCTAGTTTCAAATTGGGCCATAATGAAATATTAATATCATATATCCAAGCTCCAACATGTTTATATAACAGCATGATATTGGATATTAAAAAATAATCCTAAATGACCTTACATCTAAAATGTTCTCGGCTGAAGATATAGGATATCACATGTATCTTGTAACCTTGTCATAATCAAACATTACATTAATTACATAGTAATGATGATGGCCAAATCGCTGAGCACATGTAGTGTGTATAGATGTAATAAGACTCGTATGCCACAATGTTCATATAACTGAATACATTATTTGTAGCAGTAGAATGAAATAAAGGAAACAAGGTTCACAAAGTGAAATGTCACGGGTAGTGATGAGCGAGCATACTCGCAAGTACTCAATACTCGCTCGACCATCTTAGTACTCGAGATGCTCGGAGCTGGCCGAGTACTTGCGAGATGCTCGGGCAGATGATCAGGTCCTCTCCCTGCATGTTTGGCGCTCTTTACAGAGCCAATGAACATGCAGGGATTGCCTGCCACTCACTGGAATGCTGCAGCCATGTTGGTTGTGGCATTACAGTGATTGGCTGGCCGTACAGCGTCATCAGGTCTATATCAGACCTGGCGCCGCTGTGCTTGTCAGTCTACTTCACAATCAGACGATGTAGGGAGAGCTGCTGCTGAGCTAGGGAAAGATTCGCTTGTTTATTAGGTAGTGTAGGTAGAACAGAAGCATATTGCACATATCCATCTCAACAAACAGTCCTTCTGAGGACTAATCCATCTGCAGAGATATCAGGCAGGCAGTGTATATAGGCAGGCAGGCAGTGTATATAGCAGACTGCAGGGCACATAGCACAAGAGGCTCCATTCCAGTTTTGTCTGCTGCTGCTGTTAGACATTTCTAGACATAGGCCTAGGTTTCAGGGGCCAGGGATATTTTTTTTTATCTTAATCCTCATTAGTTGCTTAAAAAAGCAATCCAGAGAACACAGTTTTTCTGCACCAATTGCTTGTTGGCAGTGCAGAATACAGCCAGGTCTTTTCCCTATTACAGCGCTAAAAATCCAGCTATTTAAAACTGTGGTTTCTCCGTCACACGGATCACATATACGTTTTCAGAAAATACTGCCATTTCTGACCTCCATTAAAAATTTGCTTCAGTGTGTCATCAAAGTTTTTGACACCGGTTTGCTGTTCAAAATAGTTACAAACAGGTCAGGTATTTAAAACTGTGGTTTCTCTGTCACACGGAACACATCAGTGCTCTTAAAATTCTGCCATTTCTGGCCTCCATTTAAATTTTGTTGCAGTGTGTTAGCGAAGTTTCTGACACCAGTTCACTCTTAAAAATAGTTACCTACAGGCCAGTTATTTAAAACTGTGGTTTGTCCATCACATGGATCACATAATAGTTCCCTCCAAATTCAGACATTTGTAGTGAGCGTGGAAAATATTGTCCTCCATTTAAAATGGGCAAGGCGCGTGGCAAGGGAAGAAGAACTGGACGTGATGGTGATGGTGCATGCAGAAGCCGAGGCCGGGGCCGTGGGCAAGCTGAAATTGTGCCACAACAAACACCCACATCTTCTCTCCCGACCTTCCTGTCCCAATTCCTAGGGGACAGCAGCACACTACTATTGAACCCAGAGCAGTGTCAAAAGGTTGTTTGTCGGATAGCGGATAATGCTCCCAGTCACTTTGCCACCACCACCACCACCCTGTCTTTCACACGGTCAACTCTCAGTAGCTGTGAGTCTGGAATGCATATTCCTCACCCTGATCCTCCTTCCTCCCACCATGCTGAGTGCCCGGAGACAACTGATCCTACACTTGGACACTCTGAAGAGCTGTTCACTTTTCCATTTATAGATTCAGGCACTCACCCGGTCCACTTGAAGCGGGGCAAGAGAAGATCACATGTAGCGATGCACAAATATTTGAGCAGCCACGGTCACATGAAGGCAACTGTGGGAAAGTGTCACAAGAGGTGGACGATGATGAGACACAATTGCCAGAAAGTCAAGAGGAGGATCAGGGTGCGGAAGTGAAAGACGAGGTGGTGGATGACATAGTAACTGACCCAACCTGGCAGGAGGACATGCAGAGTGAGGACAGCAGCACACAGGAAGTGGGAGGCAGAGCACCCCAACAGGCAGGAAGAAGCAGTGTGGTGGCCGCAGAAAGAAAGTAGGCAACTGTTCCCTGTAACACCAACACGAAGGAAGTTGCCAGTACAACTGTTAGGTCTTCCCGAGTCTGGTTGTTTTTTAAAGACTCTGCCGATAACCCCAAAAAGGCCATTTGCACCACCTGCCAGGCCAGCATCAGCAGGGGTGGCAAAACTACCAGCCTGACCACCACCAGCATGATCAGGCACATGGCAGCAAAGCACCTGACTTTGTGGGCCGAACCCCAGGGTCCAGGAACAGTGTCTGCAGGTGGCACCATTGCTTCTTCCATTGTGGTGCATGCAAGCCATTCCCCTGTCCATGGTCCATGCGAAGATGCCTCCTGCCCTGTACCTGTCATTGCACACTCTCAAGTAGCAGCATCAGGAAGCAAGTCCACATCCTTGTCCCAGCGCAGCATTCAGTTCTCCATACCCATGTGACGCGCCCCCTGGGCCATATTCTTTAGGGGAATACCCGGAGCCGGATCAGATGGGGGTTGTAGTCTCCGAGTGGCTGTGACCCGGTCCGTGCCCAGGGTGTCAAGCTCAGAGTATGTGGCAGTCCTACAGATGTTATAAAGTTCTTTATGTCGACTACGCCACCCGTTGTATTGCGGTCACTACGGCCGCCGCTGCAGCAGGGTCCGCTGAGGCTGATGGTGTTGGTGCAGCTTTTGATAGTATAACCCCCAACGGGTGGGGTATAGCCTCAGGGGGTCAGGTGCAGAGGATGGGGGTTGTGGTGGTGCAGCATAGATGGTAATTAAAGACAGAGTCGGGTTGTGCAGTTTAGGGTATTTACTTACTGCTGATGTTCCGGTCACTCCAGCTTCAAGTGACCACCCGAGCCGTGCTGCCTCCACCAGGTCCTGGATTCAGCCAACCCCCAAGCAAGTCCGGAGCGTGACCCTGAGCCCTCCTTCTTGTCCTTTCTTCTGGCCGTCCCCACCAGGGATCCACCTAGGTCCAGCTCCCTCGGGCCTTCTGTTGGGAGACCCTTGGCCTTGGGTTCCCTGACCCTACATGTGGTTTGCCTTCAGGGTAGATGTGGTGGGTGGCCGTGGCAGATCCTGCCCACGGCCTCCGGTCTCTGGCTGAGGTGTGCTTAAGCCCCCACCAGTTTGGGATCCGGTACCCTATTGCCAACTCTTCACCCGCTGATGGACTTTGGGTTCTCAGAGTCCTTTTCTTTCACCCCCTCTGGGTCTTTCTTGCTTTCTCCTCTCTCTCACTCTGGGGCTGCTCTGCTCTCTGCTCTCTTCCTCTCCTCTGGCTTCTCTGCAAAGACTGGCTGACTGACTGACCCTGATCTTAGATGGTGCCCACCTTAAATACTCCCTCTATGTGTGAGCTCAGGTGACCAGCACCCAATGAGCTCCTATCTTTACCCAGGCTGCTCCCCCTATCTGCCCTACACTACTGGGATGTACCACCCCCCTCCCACTCCAGCCAGGAACAGACTCGGTCGTACCTGCACATTTCTAAGTGGGAGTACCGTTGGTCTGTTCCTCGGAAATGGGATGTGTGTAGTGCATGCAGCTTTCTGAGCTCAGTTCCACACTCCATCCTTACCCGGGAGTGGAATATCACACCTCTGGGTTGAGGTGCAATACCCCTGTAGCAGCCGAATCCTCAGGGTGCTACATTCCCCCCTGGTAAATCACAGCACGTCCTCGGGCTGCAAGATATAAGACATCATCCAAACATACAATTTTTTTTTTCATAAACAACATAATAAAACATATAAAACATATATATTAGCAGCATCATAAAACTTTTCATATTAACATTCTTTCTTCTGGTTCCTCCTCCAGACACTGTGCAACGTGTGCCCGGGAAAAGTGCGACAGTTCCTTAGAAAAATGGTTTTCCTATAAAACCGGTAGGGGGCGCTTTAGGAAGCGCAACTATATACAAAAGGGGTAGTGGCCGCTCTCAGTCCTCGGTCAGTGGGATTAAGGGAAATACGGGTAACAGTTCAATTCGCTGGTCCCAACGGGGACTACATTAGCAACAGTTCACTGTGCCCCGACGGGCAACTATATACAGCCTGTACTCTGCTGTACTTAACGACGACGTCCTCCTGCTCTTTCTTTGTGGTTACCTTTAGCTTCAGACCCGTCCGGGTCCTCTTGCTCTTCCTCACACCGCAGCTCCTCCTCTGTCAGGCGATGCACATGGAGGGCGTAGGGTCCTTTGGCACACTTGTGCTGGGTGAAGGTGACCTCGTCCCCGATGTAAAGGTCACGACCTCTGTGTCCCTCCGGTAGGTGGGACTCAACGTCTCTCCTGGTCACGAAGACGTCGCCTGGGGTGCGGTGGTCTCGGATGAAGCCCCACCCATGCTGCATGTTAAACTTGATCACAGTCCCGGTGGTGCGGGGATTATGCGCTGCACGGGGGTCTCTCCTGGCCCGGCTCTTCTGCTCCGCGCTCCTTATCTGGGCTTGTTGTTCCCGGACCCGCCTCTCTCTCCGCTCCCTCTCAAAGACCTCGAGCTGCTGGCGGCAGCACTCTGCACGCTCCGCTGCGGCTGCCCGAGTCTCTTGAGTGAACCCCATGAGATCTTCTCCGGTGGGGTCCCACTCAAACTGCGCTTCTGCTAGCGGGGGCGAGATCCTCTTAACGGGCTTTGGAGCCGGGATCAGGGGTTCACACATGGGCCTTGCCCTCTTTTGGAGCTCTTGTTCGTAGTACTCCCTGGGCCAGACAAAGGGCTGCCCGTCCGGCCATGTGTGTTGGGCGAACAGATCTTCTCCCAGATGCGGCACTTTAGGTTTTATGGGCGCGGTGGTGGTGGCGGCGCCCGGGTTGCCCAGGCCTTGCGGCCAGGCCTGGGGCACCTGGAAAGTGAAGGGCACCGTAAGGATGGCGGCGCCCTGGGCTACTTGGCCCTGCGACCAGGCCGGTGGCTCCGCGGAGGTAGGGGGCGCTGTTAGTATTGCGGCGACCGGGGGTACTAGGCCTTGCGACCAGGCTGGTGGTACTTCCTGCTTGGTCACGCTCGGGGTCGAGGCGTGTGACGTCACAGGGGTCGCGGCTGCGGCTTCCGGTTGAGGCCTAGTCTGTGGCGGTGACGTTGCGGTTACGGGCACGGCAGGGGGTACTTCGGGCTCTGCGACGGGGAGATGGGGCAGGCACGCGGTTTCCCGGCTTGGGGTAGAGACGTCCCCTTTACCTGCCTCCCTTCGTTCGGCTCCCTTCTCGGCGCCGTCTCCGGCCTTCAGTCCTCCTGCGCCATCCTCAGAGGCGGTCTGTCTCCTCGTCTTGGGTGGCGTGCTCCGCTGACGGGTCTCGGTCTGCTGGGCCATCTCACGGCTCCACTCCGCCAACGTCTCTCGCTGCACCCGGGCCATCCTCCTTGCGAGGCCCTCCAGAGCGGTCTGCGCACACTCCCGATCTCGGGGGAGCTGTGCCAGGACCTCCACTAAGCCTAGTGGGGTCGTTGCTTCTAGCAGGCTCCTGACCAACGGGTCGGTGCTGCTCTGCTCTCCTTCTGTTGTTTCCAGCAGGCTCCTGGCCAGCGGGCCGGCGCTGCTCTGCTCTTCTCCCATCTCCGGGTAAGCTCTTTCTGGACTCTGCTCCAGGCTTCTTGTCTCCGGGTGCGCTCTCTCCAGACTGCCCCAAGCGACACCCATCTTTGCTCTCTTCTTCTCAGTCCTCCCACTTCGAGGGCGGTCCCGGGGCCACTTGGTGATTGTCAGCTCCAGGGGCAGTTCTTTAACGCTGACAGACACCTCTAGCATCACAGTCTCTGTTGGTGGGGGCGGTTTCCACTTTTGGCGCCATTTTCGGTCCTGGCCCTCGATGGGAGGTGGCCTCTTGCCACCCTCTGGCACGCCCATAATGGCGTCCGCTCTTCCAAGGCGGGAAACCTTTGGAAATGGCGGGAATCGTCTCCCAGTGGCGGGAAACTCTGCAGATGGCGGGAAAAAGCTGTTAATGGCGGACAACCGGCGGGAATCGATCTGTGATGGAGTCCGATGGCGGGGACCCTCCGGAACCGGCAGGAGACTTCTTTTTGAGGTAAACTTGTTCTTTTCTTCAGGCACGCAGTACCCGGGTGTTGCGGGCACGTGATCCTGCCGACTACGCCAAAGTTGACGCGCCCCCTGGGCCATATTCTTTAGGGGAATACCCGGAGCCGGATCAGATGGGGGTTGTAGTCTCCGAGTGGCTGTGACCCGGTCCGTGCCCAGGGTGTCAAGCTCAGAGTATGTGGCAGTCCTACAGATGTTATAAAGTTCTTTATGTCGACTACGCCACCCGTTGTATTGCGGTCACCACGGCCGCCGCTGCAGCAGGGTCCGCTGAGGCTGATGGTGTTGGTGCAGCTTTTGATAGTATAACCCCCAACGGGTGGGGTATAGCCTCAGGGGGTCAGGTGCAGAGGATGGGGGTTGTGGTGGTGCAGCATAGATGGTAATTAAAGACAGAGTCGGGTTGTGCAGTTTAGGGTATTTACTTACTGCTGATGTTCCGGTCACTCCAGCTTCAAGTGACCACCCGAGCCGTGCTGCCTCCACCAGGTCCTGGATTCAGCCAACCCCCAAGCAAGTCCGGAGCGTGACCCTGAGCCCTCCTTCTTGTCCTTTCTTCTGGCCGTCCCCACCAGGGATCCACCTAGGTCCAGCTCCCTCGGGCCTTCTGTTGGGAGACCCTTGGCCTTGGGTTCCCTGACCCTACATGTGGTTTGCCTTCAGGGTAGATGTGGTGGGTGGCCGTGGCAGATCCTGCCCACGGCCTCCGGTCTCTGGCTGAGGTGTGCTTAAGCCCCCACCAGTTTGGGATCCGGTACCCTATTGCCAACTCTTCACCCGCTGATGGACTTTGGGTTCTCAGAGTCCTTTTCTTTCACCCCCTCTGGGTCTTTCTTGCTTTCTCCTCTCTCTCACTCTGGGGCTGCTCTGCTCTCTGCTCTCTTCCTCTCCTCTGGCTTCTCTGCAAAGACTGGCTGACTGACTGACCCTGATCTTAGATGGTGCCCACCTTAAATACTCCCTCTATGTGTGAGCTCAGGTGACCAGCACCCAATGAGCTCCTATCTTTACCCAGGCTGCTCCCCCTATCTGCCCCTACACTACTGGGATGTACCACCCCCCTCCCACTCCAGCCAGGAACAGACTCGGTCGTACCTGCACATTTCTAAGTGGGAGTACCGTTGGTCTGTTCCTCGGAAATGGGATGTGTGTAGTGCATGCAGCTTTCTGAGCTCAGTTCCACACTCCATCCTTACCCGGGAGTGGAATATCACACCTCTGGGTTGAGGTGCAATACCCCTGTAGCAGCCGAATCCTCAGGGTGCTACACATGTCCTTGGAACGCAAGCGCAAATACACAGCCAATGCTCCACAGGCCACACTACTAAATTCCCAAAATTCGCCATTGCTTACGCTCGAAATGTTACCTTTTAGGCTCGTGGAGACGGAAGCATTCCGCAACCTGATGGCATCGGCTGTACCTCAGCACTCTGTCCCCAGACGCCACTATTTCTTCCCGTGTGCCATCCCCGCATTGCACAAGCACGTGTCCCAAAACATTAGCCGTGCCCTCAACAATGCAGTTACCAGGAAAGTCCACCTAACCACAGACACGTGGACAAGTGCTTGTAGACAGGGATGGTACATCTCGCTGATGGCACACTGGGTTAACATAGTGGAATTCGTGACCCAGTCGGCCCATGGGAAGGAACACGTCCTCCCGACGCCGAGGATTGTGGGCCCTAGGTCAATCAGGGTTGCCCCCACAGTCTACAGCTCCTGCACCTCATCCTCCTCAGCCTCCCCCTCTTCAGCCTCCATCTCCGAAATGACCACATCAGTCACAAGCTGGAAGCACTGCCTCAGCCAAGCAGCAACAGGCTGTGCTGAAGTTAATATGCTTAGGTGACAATCCTCACAACGCTGAAAAGTTGTGGACAGCTCTGAAAGAGCAGGCAGATCTGTGGCTCATGCCACTGAACCTACAGCCATGTGCTTAACTTCGTGGTACAGCGGTTTCTCAAATCCTACCTGGAGCTGCCAGATCTGCTGGTTAAAGTACGCCGCCTGTGTGCCCATTTTAGAAAGTCACGTACAGATTCTGCCGCCCTTCCTTTGTTTCAGCAGCGTTTGCAGCTTCCAGCTCACAGACTGGTGTGTGATGTCCCCATGTGTTGAAACTCTACACTGCAGATGTTAAGGATTTGTGAGCAGAAGAGGGCAGTTGTTGAGTACCAGCATCAACAAGGGCGTCGGTATTCAGTTCAGACTCCACACATAAGACCTCAGGAGTGGACATGGATGTCAGACATATGTACCATCCTCCAAAACTTTGAGGACTACACCAAGATGGTGAGCGGCAATGACGCCATAATTAGCATCACCATCCTGCCTCTCTGTCTTCTGAAACGCTCTCTTCTCACAATCAAAGAGGAAGCATTGCAGGTGGAGCAAGGAACCATACAGGGTGATTACACACAGCCCAGCCTCATATCATTCCAATGTGGATTGGGTGACAAAGAGGAAGAGGAGGAGGAGGAAGAACAGGAGATAGTACCGTCTATAGCGCAGTAAACTACCTGCACAACTGTCATACCGTCTGTTCAGCATGGATGGCCTGAGGACAGAGAGGAGGAGTAGGAGAGCATGGTCAGTCGTCCTCTTGGTGAGGACACGGAAGTCTTACCTGTTAGTAGTCTGGCACGCATGGCTGGGTTTATGTTATGCTGCCTTTCCCAAGACCCTTGCGTTCTCAAAATTTTGGGTGACAGTCATTACCGGTTGGTGACACTTCTAGACCCATGCTACAAGGAGAACTTTATATCTCTTATTCCTGAGGCAGACAGGTCTACAAAAATGGGGCAGTACCAGAATGCCCTTGTTGCGGAACTATTAAAAATTTCCCATCTGAAAATGTGGGCGGCAGAGGTCGCCGTTCGTTGGACAACTAAGGAGTACAGGCGAGAGAGACACAACTCCAATCCAGAAGAGGCAGGGAAACACTGTCAAAGTTCTGGAAGAATTTTCTCAGCCTCTCCCATCGCACAAGCCCTGAGGCCCAGGGTACTCTCACAAGGAGTGCAAAGTTTGGGAAGATGCTGAGGGAGTACCTTGCTGACTGTACCAATGTCGTCCGTGATTCTTCTGTGCCTTATAATTATTGGATATCCAAGCTGGATAAGAGGAATAAACTGGCTCTCTACGTCTTCGAGGTCCTGGCCTGCGCTGCCCCTTGTGTTTTAGTAGAGCGGGTTTTTCGTGCCGCTGGCGGAATTATAACTGATAAGCGCATCCGCCTGTCAACTGAAAATGCTGACAGGCTGACTGTTATAAAAATGAACAAGGGCTGGATTGGGCCAGACTTCTCAGCACCACCGAATGATAGCAGCATAACATAAACTCAAATCCAGTGTCTTTTTTTGGAAGGTGTATTCCCATGCACATTTTCACACCCACACATGGGTATACGCTTCCTGATTTTGGCTATTTGCTCCCGTCCTCCTCCTTCTCCTCATCCTCATCCACCATATCACCAGGGTGACCGTGGTCTGTGATGCAACACCCACATAATTTTTTTACAGGGTTTTTATAATTTATACAATTTTTCTGGTATACCCCCCAGGGGTAAATGTTTGTCAGCCCATACATTTAGTGCATGGGCATTACAAGTATAGGAGAACCGCTCCTTTCTAATGGGAACATTTTTTAATGAGGCCCTCCTCCACGTCTCTTCAAAGGTGCATTGTAGTGCCTCCCAATTTTTGGCAGCCCTTGCATTCACTGCATAGGCCAACACTATGGGAGACCCATTTACTAATAATGTGAACATTTTTTCATGAGGCCTTCTACGTCTCTTCCAATGGGCATTGGAGTGCCTCACAATTTTTGGCAGCCCTTGCATTCACTGCATAGGAAAACACAATGGGAGACCCACTTCCTAATAATGGGAACATTATTTTCAGGAGGCCCTCTGACCTCCACGTCTCTTCCAAGGGGCATTGGAGTGTCTCCCAATTTTTGGCAGCCCTTGCATTCACTGCATAGGCTATCACTTCCTAATAATGGGAACATTGCTTTCAGGAGACCCTCCTCTAAGTCTCTTCAAAGGAGTGTTGGGGTGCGTCCAAATTTTGGGCAGCCCTACCACTCACTGCATACAAGATAACAGTATAGGAGACCCACTATTTAGTAATGGGAACAACAAAGCATAGCCGGCTGATGGCTCTCTAAGAATAGTAAGGGCCGCCTGATGACCCTATAAAAATAGGCTTTCAGAGTCCCTCCTTCATAAATGAAACAGGATGTGTCTGATCATGTCTCACACTACACATGGCCAGATAAGGTTGTAAATTGTTAAAATTACATTTCCCTGTGAATGCATTTGTCACAGTTGAAAGCAATACAAAACTGCAAAAACGCATCAAAAATGCTACGCGTGAACATAGCCTATGGTGTGGAGGAGTATTTTTGTTTTTGGTTGTTATTTATTTTGCCTTATATACAAGTCAATACCCTGGAAAGGATGTTCCTTAACATATTTCCCAGGAAAATCTATTTTGGTTTCGTTTTTGTATGTTTTATTGTGAGTCCGTAAAAGTGGCGTAATACCTCTGACAACATCGTTGGCAGCAGTGACCTGGGAGTCAGAAATGCTTCCAAGGGTCTTCCCCATGCTGTTCCCATGCAATTTGAATACTGTTCCCATTGATTTGAGCAATTCTTAGGCCCTCTGCAGACTGCCGGGGGGGGGCTCCTGAAAAATGCTCGAGTTTCTCATAGACTTACATTGGGCTCATTGCTCGGGTCGAGCACCCAAGTATTCCAATGTGCTCGACCCGAGCATCGAGCACCCAAGCATTTTAGTGCTCGCCCATCACTAGTCACTGGCATTGAATGTGATGGCTAAATCACACTTATCATACATGTAGAGTTTCTGTAAATATATATGCAGCAAGTTGTCATAATCTTGTGGCCTATATCACAAAATTATATCCTCATATCAGCCCCAGAGACATCATCCTATATAGATGTGCAGCGGTCATGTAGTAACAGTCATAAGAAGGGAACTAATGTATATTACCTAAGGTGATCCATGGAATAAGTGCGGCGCACATCCCAATGCGTGATTGGGACTGAGGGTTCTTCATCAGCACTATAATATACAGTGTTTTTTGTAGTTTCATACAGTATATGTTTTGGATGATTCAATTCTACACTGTGTGTAGTATATAGTATATTTCCTATATTATCTTCTAGTGCATGCATGGTTTTCCTAGGTGGTCCTTATGTATGTAATTGGTTTTTATATATTTGCAATTTTTTTATGTTTGAGTGCGGGCACTCTGTATTTAGTGTCACTTCACCATTCGTCCAACAAAGGTTTTTTATCTTACTCAACACTTTTTGCTTTGATTTCTTTGGACCCCATGTTCAGTTTCTTTCATCTTTGTTGTTCGTCTGCCATTTACCTGTCCACTATAGCAAACATATACTCTTAAGGGTTTACTCTATTTATTTAGGTTTCTACGATTTCTTATGTTTTGCTATACTTAGTGAGTGTTGTTTCTATATATTACATAGTACCTGGCATAAATACTATATTAGCTTCAAGCCACATATTTTCTGTTATCAATATTACACCCGTGCAAGCACTGCAGCCATTGTAACTTGTTTAAGAATCCTAGAATGTTTTTTAGGCAAATAAAAGTAAAAATTCTTTTTTGTGACCTAGCAAAGGTCAATGTAAGGCCTAATAAAGTTGAAGTTATAGGACAAAAATCAAGTACTGTTCAAGGCAATAATAACCTGGTTCAGATTTATCCCACCTGTTGAAAATATTCCCACAATATCTAAGTCATAAAGAATGTTTTTTATACTTAAAGCTAAGAGTAAAAATTAACTGTGACTACTCAATCAAGATTCACTGTCAGAATAGCTTACAGATATGTACCATATGTACAGGACGGAAAAATCTAGCAATTTTACTGTAATCTAGATCATGACACAAACCTATCTTTATCAAGATCAACCTTATACTGTGATACTCCACTAAACTTCTTCAATGGAATGAATAATCAGAGTTGGTGTTTAACGAATAACAGTCATTTTAATTTTTATTTCCTAAATCAATAGTACACCTGAAAACCAACTTTATCATTTATCTTATCAGAGAAAGTTACTTCTTTCTCCTTCTAGATTGATAATTCATTCTCAATTTACGTGTAAGATCTGTAAAATCTGTGTGCATTGAAGACAGATTTTCCTATTAATGAAATGACAGTTGGTGTTTTTAAAATTCTATGGAAGGAGGAGCTTGTGGCAGAAATAGACATTATGCTGAATATTATCCTGAAACAACAATTACCATTCCCCTTAGAACTTTATGGGTACTGAAGACTGATTTTACTAATGAAGTGAGAATATTGAGCACTAATGACCAGTTCAGAAGGAAAAAGTTGCATATTTCATTTCCTATTTATTTATTAAAAATAAAATTAAATGACGGTTATACTTTAAATACAGTTTTTATGTTGTACATATTTAAAATTTTTGATCAATATACAGTGAGGAAAATAAGTATTTGATATGCTGCCGATTTTGCCACTGCTGATTTGAAGTTATATTTTGGTCTCATCTGACCACATGAACTTCTTCCATGCCTCATCTTGATCATCCAGATGGTCATTCGTGAGCTTCAAATGGGCATGACGTAGTGTGTTACTAATGATAATATTTGAGACTGTGGACCCAGCTCTCTTGAGGTCACTGACCAGGTCCTCCCGTGTAGTTCTGGGCTGATTCCTCAATTTTCTCTGAATCATCCTTACTAGTGTTGAGCGAGCATGCTCGACACTGCTTGGCACTCGCCCGAGCATCTCACTACTCGGGATGTATGGCGAACACCGAGCATTTCCAGGTTACTCGGGGGGGGGAGCTCAGCTCTCCGCCCTGCATGTTTGGCGCTCTTTACAAGGCCAATGAACATGCAGGGATTGCCAGTCATTCACTGTAATGCCGCAGCCATGTTGGTTGTGGGCATTTCAGTGATTGTCTGGCCCCACAGCATCACCTCAAGTATTTAAAACCGGGCGCCGCCATCTTGGACACAGTCGCTCCGGATCAGACGGTGTAGGGAGAGTGCTGCTGAGCTAGGGAGAGATTTATACTGTGAAATAGGTAGTGTAGGGTCTCTAAAGCCTGCCAAATCAAACAAACAGTCCTTCTCAGGACTAATATCCATCCCAGATATCAGGCAGGCTGTATAGGAGACGCAGCGGTTATACCAACAAACTCTGCATTACAGTACTGTGTGCTGCTTTTCAAATTGCTAGACTTAGCCCCAGGTCTCAGGGGCCAGGAAAAAATCCTTTTTTTTCATCTAAATCCTCTTTTTTTTTTTTTCCCCTCAGTCAGACAGTACAAATACCTGTCTTATTAACCTTCTGGTATCCCCCCCCCAAAAAAAAAAAAAAAATGAGTGTGTCTGTGAGTGTTCAGGCACAAATATATCTGTTTAAAAGAGTCTGGTGTAGGCCAGATAACTAGAACTGTGGTTTTGCAGTTCCACAGTTCAAATCTCTGTATTATCCACTTTTTTGCCTTTTTTCCATTAAAAAAACAGTTTGAGTGTCTCGCAGACTGTTCAGACACAAATATATCTATCTGTTTAAAAGATTCTAGTGTAGGTCAGATAACTAGAACTGTGGTTTTCCTCTTCCACGGTTCAAATCTCCTTTTTATTACACGTTTGCCATTGATAGTGCGAGTGTAAGCTATTTTACTTACTTTACAATGGGCAAGGCGCGTAGCAAGGGGCGCGGAACTGGACGTTCTGGTGATGGTGCGTGCAGAGGACGGGGCCATGGCCAAGGTGAAAATGTGCCACAACCAACAGCCACATCTTCTCACTCCCAGTTCTTGACCGAATTACTAGGGAAGCACACAACAGCACCACTATTGTGAACTGATCAGTGTGAACAGGTTATTAATTGGATAGCAGATAATTCTTCCAGTTACCTGGGCACCACCACCTCTGGTCTGTCTTCCACACGGTCAAGTGTTAGTAGCCGTGAGTCTCGACTGCATACTCCTCCTCACCCTGATGCTCTTCCCTCCCACCATGCCGAGTGTCGTCAGACAGAAACTGATCCCACAGTGGGACACTCTGAAGAGCTGTTCACTGGTCCATTTCCATATTTGTGCCCCTCACCTGCTCTGCTTGAAGTGGTGGAAGAGGAGATCCCATGTAGCAATGGCCAAATATTTGAACAGCCACGGCCACAGGAATGCAACGCTGGCAATTTGTCACAAGAGGTGGATGATGATGAGACAATTGCCACGAAGTGAGGAGGAGGATCGTAGTGCGGAAGTGGAAGAGGAGGAGGTGGTGGATGATCTAGTAACTGAACCAACGTGGTAGGAGGACATGCAGAGCGAGGCCAGCAGCACACAGGGGGAGGGAGGCAGAGTACCCCAACAGGCAGGAAGAAGCAGTGTGGTGGCCACAGACAGAAGGCGGGCAACCGTTCCCCGTAACAGAAACATGAGGGACGTTGCCAGTACAACCTGTAGGTCTTCCAGAGTCTGGAATTTTTTTAAAGACTCTGCTGATAACCCCAAAAAGGCCATTTGTACCACTTACCAGGCCAGCATCAGCAGGGGTGACAAAAGTACTTACCTGACCACCACCAGCATGATCAGGCACATGGCAGCAAAGCACCCCACTTTGTGGGGCGAACCCCAGGGTCCACGACCAGTGTCAGCGGGTGTCACCACTGCTTCTTCCACTGTTGTGCGTGTAAAAGAACCCCCTGTTGTGCGTGCAAGGCAATCCCCTATCCATACTGCATGCAAACTTATGGCAGTTTCTCAAGAAACAGCATCAACCTCCACGTCCCACCGCACTGTGCAATTGTCCATATCTCAGACCTTTGAACGAAAGCGCAAATTCGCAGCAAACGCCCCACAGGCCACAGTCCTAAATTCTCACATTTCACGACTGCTTGAGTTGGAAATGCTGCCTTTTAGGCTGGTGGAGTCGGAATCCTTCCGCAACCTTATGGCGGTGGCCGTCCCTTGGTGCTCAGTCCCCAGCCGACACTATTTTGCCCGGTGTGCCATCCCAGCACTACACAAGCACGTGTCCCAAAACATCTGCCATGCCGTCAACAACGCAGTTACTGGGAGAGTCTACCTGACAACGGACATGTGGACAAGTGCTTGTGGCCAGGGACGGTACATTTCCCTGATGGCACACTGGGTAAATATAGTGGAAGCCAGGACCCAGTCGGACCTTGGGACAGAACACATCCTCCCCACACCGAGGATTGCAGGCCCTATGTCAGTCAGAGTTGCCCCCACAGTGTAGAGCTCCTGCGCATCCTCCTCCTCCTCATGTTCAGCCTCCATCTCAGATATCACCACATCAGTTACAAGCTGGAAGCACTGCAGTACTGTCTCAGCCAATTGGCAACAGGCTGTGCTGAAACTCATAAGCTTAGGTGATAAACCTCACACTGCCTGTGAGTTGTGGACAGCTGTGAAAGAGCAGGCAGATCTGTGGCTGAGACCGCTGAACCTACATCCAGGCATGGTCGTGTGTGACAATGGCCGTAACCTGGTGGCGGCTCTGAGGTGAGGCGAGATCACACACGTACTATGCCTGGCTCAAGTGCTTAACCTCGTGGTTCAGCGTTTTTTTTAAATCGTACCACGAGTTGCCAGATCTGCTCATCAAAGTACGCTGCCTGTCAGCTACAGCTTCCGCCATCCATGCTGTGTTGCAGCGGCGTTTGCAGCTTCCGGCACACCGACTGGTGTGTGATGTCCCCACACGTTGGAACTCTACCCTCCACATGTTGCAAAGGATTTATGAGCAGAAGACAGCAGTTGTGGAGTACCAGCTGCAACAAGGCCGTCGAAATTCAGGTCAGACTCCAGACATAAGACCTCAGGAGTGGACCTGGATGTCTGACATATGTACCATCCTGACAAACTTTGAGGAGTCCACCAAGATGGTGAGTGGCGATGACGCCATCATTAGCGTCAGCATCCCACTTGTCTGTCTTTTGTAAAGAGAAGGCATTGCAGCCAGAGTATGATGAGATGGATCAAGAAGCTGTAGCGGGCAATTACACACAGCCCAGCCTCATCTCATCCCAACGTGCATTGGGGGACAATGAGGGAGAGGAGGAGGAGGAGGAGAAAGAACAGGAGCTGGTATCATGCGCTGTAGACGGTAGTACCTGTACAACTGTCATACCGTCGGTTCAGCGTGGGTAGCCTGAGGATAAGGGGCGGAGGAGGAGATCATGGTCAGTCATCATCTTGGTGAGGACAGGGAAATCTTGCCCGTTACCAGTCTGGCACGCATGGCTGACTTTATGTTACGCTGCCTTAACAGTGACCCTCACGTTGTCAAAATGTTGGGTGACAGTCATTACTGGTTGGTGACACTTTTAGACCCCCGCTACAAGGAGAACTATCACTCTCTTATTCCTGAGGTGGAGAGGTCTACAAAAATGGGGCAGTACCAGAAGGCCCTTGCTGCAGAACTGTTAAAAGAGTTCCCATCTGAACACGCTAGCGGCAGAGGTCACAGTTCGTTGACCAACCAAGGCGTACAAGCGAGAGAGAGGCAACTCGAATCCAACAGAGGCAGGGGACCACTGTCAACATTCTGGGACAGTTTTCTGAGACCCGCCTAGCTTACAGGCCCTGAGGCGCGGGGTACTCTCACAAGGAGTGGAAAGTTTCAAAAGATGGTGAGGGAGTACCTTGCCGACCGTACCAGCATCCTCCGTGATTCCTCTGTGCCTTTTAACTATTGAGTATCCAAGCTGGACACTTGGAATGAACTGGCTCCGTACGCCTTGGAGGTCCTGGCCTGCCCTACCGCTAGCGTGTTATCGGAGCGTGTTTTTAGTGTGGCCGGGGGAATTATAATTGATAAGCTCACTCGCCTGTCAACTGACAATGCTGACAAGCTGACCCTTATCAAAATGAAAAAGGGCTGGATTGAGCCAGACTTCTCATCACCACCAAATGACAGCAGAGTAACATAAAGTCAAATCCACTGTGTTATTTCGGGAGGTGTATTCTCATGCACAGCTTCACACCCACACATGGGTATACGCTTCCTCATTTCTGTTGTTTAGTGCTCTTCTCCTTATCCTCAGCCTCCACCACCACTATACCACCAGGGTGACCGTGGTCCGTGTTGCCAGCATTGCAAGTTCCTCCGTCCTAATTTTTGTCAGCTTTTGCTTGGAAGGCACAGGCAAAGACTATGGGAGACCCACTCCCCAATAATGGGAATAATGTTTTTAATATGCTGTACTGCATGGATCTTGTAAGGGGCATTAAAATCTTGTTAAGCTACTGTGACCTCCACGTCTTTTCCAAGGGGCATTAAAATTGTCTGGTTAAGCTACTCTGACCTACATGTCTCTTCCAAGGGTCATTAAAACCGTCTTGTTAAACAACTCTGAACTCCACGTCTCTTCCAAGGGGCATTAAAACCGTCTTGTTAAGCTACTGTGACCTCCACGTCTCTTCCACGTGGCATTAAAATCATCTTGTTAAGCAGCTGTGACCTCCACGTCTCTTCCAAAGGTCATTGATATTGTCTTTTTATTCCACTGTAACCTCCACCACTCTTGCAAGGGGCATTGATATTGACTTTTTATTCCACTGCAACCTCTACCACTATTCCAAGGGGCATTGATATTGTCTTTTTATTACACTGGGACCTCCATAGCTCTTCCAAGGGGCATTGAAATGTTGTTTTTAATTACTTCTAACCTCCACATCTCCTCCAACGGGCATAGCATTTCCTCCTAATTTTATTCAGCTTCTGCTTTTCAATGCATAGGCGAACACTAATGGAGACCCACTCCCCAATAATGGGTAGAAGGTTTTTAGTATGCTGTAATCCATGTCTGTTTCAAGGGGCATTGCAGTTCCTCATAATTATTGGAAAGCTTTCCATTCACTGCTTAGGCCAACAGTGTACAGGAGACCCAGTTGCTATAAATGGAAAAAACGGTTTAGTTAAGGCCCTCTGACCTCCATGTCAATTCCAAGGGGCATTGGAGTGCCTCAAAATTTTTGGTAGGTATTGCACTCACTGTTTGCCCTATAACTGTGTAGCCGAACTGCTCCTTTTGGTACAGAAACATATCCTACAAGACATGTGTGGTTGACTGGCCTGATATTGAAGTGAATGGTCCCTGTTCCTCCTGCTCTTTCTCCTTTGCCACCACCTCATCCATCATTCATCACCTTAAGCTTTGTTTTATCGGGAGTCATAGAACGTGGATAGTAGCAGGAAAACATCCAGCAATCCTCGGAGGAGGTAGGATATGCGCCAAAATGCTGACCACCTCAGGCCTAGCCGCTACTACATACATGCGCTTACATTCCAAGGAACAGAAAGCTAAGGAGATGGATGGCCTCATGATCATGAATAATTTACTTGTTGTGTAGGAGGCTGACCACTGCTGCTGTCTACCTTCTGAACTTTGTTTTGAAGCCTGATTGACCCAGGACCCGCAATCCTCTTTGTCTGGAGGACGTGTTGCATCCCAGTGTCCATCTGTGTCCTGGCTTCCACAATATTAACCCAGTGTGAAGGCGTCAGTGAGATGGTCCATCCCTGGCCACATTTACTTGTCCTCGTGTTTGTGGTTAGGCTGTCCTTCCCACTAAATGCACTGGGGAGGGCACAGGTAATATTTTGGTATGCGCGATTGTGTATAAGGTGCACCGGGACAAATAGGAACCGCTGGGGACTGTTTATGGACACCTGGCCACCCCCAGGCGGCTGGGGACCTTGTGTGGGCACCCGGCCTCTGAGCGGCTGGGGACCGAGTATGGACACCCGGCCGCCCCCTGGCAGCTGGGGACCAAGCGTGGACACCCGGCGCCGAGCGGCTGGGGACTGAGTATGGATACCAGGCCTCTGATGCAGCCATGACGTGGTGGCCAGATTCCGCCTCCACATGCCTAAAATGCCCAATTTCAAGTGCAAGCAATCAGTATGGTATTGCAGCCTGGAGGTGGGTGGGTGGCAGGCTGCATACTTGCGCTTGCATTGCAAGGAATGGGAAAGGTTCAATTGAACACTGCCCTGGGACAAGGACTTGCACGGGGATAGTTGCAAGTCTGCATCTTCTGATGCGGCAAGGATCACTTCTGATGGGCACACTTTTAGGCAGTGACCTGGGTGTTAGAGATGCTTCCAGGGGTCTTCCCAATGCTGTTCCCATGTCTTTTCAGCACTGTATGCATGTGTCACACAGCACATAGCCAGATAAGGTTGTAAAATGTTAAAATGACATTTCCCGGTGAATGCATTTGTCACGGTTGAAAGCAATGCAGAATTGCAAAAATGAAAAAAAAATGCTACTTGTGAACATAGCCCAAGGTGTGGAGGAGTATTTTTGTTTTTGGTTATTTATATTACCTTATACACAAGTCTTTACCCTGGAAAGGATGTTCCTTAACATATTTTACAGGAAAGCACTTTCAGTTTAGTTTTTGAATGTTTTATTGTGATCCCGTAAAAGTGGCTTAATACCTCTGACCACGTTGTTGACAGCAGTGACCTGGGGGTCAGAAATGCTTCCTGAGATGATCCCCATGCTGTCCCCATGTCATTTGAGCACTGTCACTATCGTTTTGGGCACTTTTTAGGCTTTCTACAGACTGCCGGGGGTGCTGCCACAAAAATGCTCGGGTCTCCCGTAGACTAACATTGGGCTCGTTGCTTGGGTCGAGCACCCGAGTATCACGGTGAGCTCGGCCCGAACTTCGAGCACCCGAGCATTTTAGTGCTTGCTCAACACTAATCCTTACCCCACGAGGCGAGATCTTGCATAGAGCTGCAGACTGAGGAAGATTGACAGCCATCTTGTGTTTCTTCCATTTTCTAATAATTGCACCTTCTCACCTAGCGGCTTGCCAATTGTCCTGTAGCCCATCCCAGCGTTGTGCAGGTCTACAATTTTGTCCCTGGTGTCTTTAGACAGCTCTTTAGTCTTGACCATGGTGGAGAGGTTGGAGTGTTATTGATTGAGTATGTGGAAAGGTGTCTTTTATACAGTTAACGAGTACAAACAGGTGCAATTAATACAAGTAATGAGTGCAGAGTAGGAGGGCTTCTTAAAGAAAACTAACAGAATTCTTGCTGGTTGGTAGGTGATCAAATACTTATTTCATGCAATAAAAGCCAGTTTAATTATTTAAAAATCATCATACAATGTGATTTTCTGTTTTTTATTTTTAGATTCTGTCTCACAGTTGAAGTGTATCTACAGTAAAAATTACAAACCTCTCCATTCTTTGTAGGTGGGGAAACTTGCAAAATCGGCAGTGTATCAAATATTTGTTTTCTCCACTGTATATATTTATAAAAAAATCTTGCACTTTTCACTCTAACCACTAAGCTGGCCAGTAAGCTTAATATCAGGCTCATAAGTCCTGTGCAAATCACTTTTCAGCAGTCATCATAATAGCAGGCATGATAACAATGACAGATACCTCCTCTATAAATAGTAGATAACACAGGACCCAACATTCACACTAAAAGATGCTCATATCTCATGTCTCCCTTGTCCCTACACAATAAGCTGTTCACAAATCACAAAGCATGCACAAACACTCTTCTATTGACTTCAGGAGTCAGAGCCTGTCTGTTACTGTCTATGATTAATGTTGTCGCAGTAGGTTTATCTTTAAATGCAGTTAACAAAAGGTAAAGCAAGATGTACAGAAAATAAAAAAAAATATATACAGTAAAATATATAAAAAACAGAAAATAAAAAACACAGATTAGAACAAAAAAGTGTTTTTCGGTATTAAGAGAAAAAAGTTTTGGAATGTTTTGCAATAAGCATGTAAGATGGTCAAAAACAGGCTGACCACACTCTTACAAGAGACTGCATGCGTGTAATTGGCTGTCTCCATATTTCTTTTGGAAGTTGACCACACCACATGCGCCTGCCATATCACACATCATCAGCTCCTCATATAGATGTCCTTAAAAAAGACCATTGTACTGGTCGCAACATTAAAAATTCATCTGTTTTCACTAATGCCGGTTCCTAATAAATACAATTATGTTTGAAAAAGCATCAAGTCTTCAACTTTTTCTGTATTGAGGCTACCCCTTGTACAGTCACAGGCATGGGAGACTAATATGCTCATAGAAAAAGAGAGAAGCAAGCCAACTGCGATTGAAAGGATGGGTGAAGAAGCCAAAGATCTGTACCTATGAGGAGTGTAAAGGCTCAGTCACACTTAGCGACCCTACAGCGATCCCGACAACGATATGACCTGTCAGGGATCGTTGCTGCGTCGCTATGTGATCACTGGTGAGCTGTCAAACAGGCAGGCTCACCAGCGATCAGGGGAGCAGTGATATCGTGGAAAGAATCCTTCCACGATGTCCTGCTCCTGGTTACCAGCCTGCTGAAGCATGAGCAGGCTGGTAACCATGATAAACAGCGGGTTACTAGGGGCACACGCGCACCTAGTAACCCGCTGTTTATCATGGTTACCACTCTGCTACGGTGAGCTGGAGGTTACCGCTCACCGTAGCAGAGTGGTAACCATGATAAACAGCGGGTTACAAAGTGCGCGTGTGCCCCTAGTAACCCGCTGTTTATCATGGTTACCAGCCTGATCGCTGGTCCCGCTGGTCACACACCGCGATGTGTTCTGACCAGCGGGAGGGCAAAGACCAAAAAATGGTCCAGGACATTTTGCAGCAATCAGCGACCTCACAGCAGGGGCCAGATCGCTGCAAAGTGTCACCATAGCGACATCGCTGGTGAGGTCGCTGTTGCGTCACCAAAACCGTGACTCAGCAGCGATCTCGCTAGCGATCTCGCTATGTGAGACGGGGGCTTTAGAGTGTAGGAGTGTTCTGTTTCACAAGAGGAGTGTCATCAAGCGAGGAAGGAAAGCCTCAGAGTAAGCAAAGTGTGAGATCTCCTAGGCTGATTTAAAGGAGAAAAAGTTCTATGACTGTGGGCCTTCTCAGTAAAGTATTAAATGTGAGTAATGCAGATGAGTGTATCGATACAAGGAGGATCAAGTTTGAATCAAATTTCCTGAAATTTGCAGTTTCACGCAAAATTGGAACATTTTGAGATTTGAACTACAGTTCAATTTCCCAATTTTTGTTTTCTATCTTTAGAGTCACTGGGTAAATCTCTCTATCCTGTTGAGTGTAAGCTATTATGGTTAGCAGGTTCCTTAGTCTCTCTTGACTGCAGAGTATAAGTTCTTATAGTCAGCAGAGTCCTCTCTCACTATCCCTCATTTAAAATGTAACCTCTTATGGTCATCAGGGTTCTCTCTCTCTCTGCTCCAACCTGTATATTTTATGAGTAATTTCAAGCTTTTCATCATTAAGATTCGTGCAAATTTATTCGCTTCAAATTAAATTTTTGGGGACATTTTTGCAAAGTCGGCGAATTTAAATTCTAAAAGATTTGCTGACCTCTAGTGAGTAGTGCTAACCAGAAAATAGGGCAGTAATCCCATGGCAGTTTCATGCTCTCGCAAAACTGCTTAATTACTTTAGCGCCCCCTATATAATAAACCTAATCTATACTTACCTCCAACCCTCCCCTCCGATGCTGGAGCCCCTATTCCCAGTGGGTAATGTGACATCATTGTGTCCTTGTGTCAGGGATCACTGAAGCCAATAAGCCTGACTAGTAGGGATCAGCTCCTTCAACAACTGAAACAGCTAGATGGAATCTAAATATACAAACTGCTCCTCGGCTCAATATAGAACATTGCATAGTGTATTTACAGAATTTATCAATACCATAATGTAAATTTTACTGTCTCTTCCTTTTTTTGCAATAAGACCTCACTAATACCTGTAGTGATTAAAATATGTAGAGAATATACATATCACATACTGTCATAATGTACTTACTGTGCTTTTTTCCAGATCATAGACCATTATATGGGCTAGTAAATCATTAGCATTTACTGAGTGTTACTAAATAGCCATAATAAATAACACAAACCAATGGTATCAACCAAGAAACAAGTCAATATATTCAATTAGAGGAAAAAAGAACTTTGGAAAATAATTCAAATATGACCAACTAGTATTTGAAACATACCGTTTGCATAAGAGAAATGACCATAAGGACGTAATTCACACTCAACATTTTCTTTAACTATATTAGAGATCCCAATAATTTATTAACAAATCATCCTCACTAATCGGCAATAGAATTACTCTGACACTGATCATATATAATAGGGCATAGTTTCTCTTAAATGTAGAATAAAAATGCTTAGATTGGATATTTCCAGTAAGCTAAAGGCATTCATCAGATAAATTATCCATTTTGAGTAGACACACTGCTGCCATATCAGGCAGTGACACAGTCCATTACATCAAGTGATCATGGGGACAAGGACCATTTTTTCAGGCATTTTGGAGATTTTGGATATGCCTTTGAGCTTGGCTGGTAGAGGTAAATACTCTGTTGTTATCAGATTCTGATGTGCATTGACATTTACAGCATGGAAAATGTTGGAAAATGAAAGAAATCTGTGTCAGTTCAAAAGATGTCACAAATTACACTACACCAAGGAAATTGAAATGCTTTTCCACACTAACCTAATGTGCTGTGACATATACTGCGGAAATGGTGAAAAATGAAGCGTATCAGCATCAATTGAAAATAAGCCATAGATTAGACTGATATCAGGTTGCAAGGTCTGTCAAATGTTGAAATATTCAACTACGACATAACATATAATAAGTCAGTGTTGAATTTTCACCTTAAAAATATTGTATTGTTAAAAAAAAATTTCTGGTTAGATGGCATTGCCTTCTAGAGACAGTTTATAGGAGAAAAGAGGGTATAAGTAGTAGGAGATAAATTACTAAATTTTGCCTCTTAAAGGTCATGAGTTTTTTCATGTTTAGTTGTAATTTCCAATGCCATAATTCTGAGGTACATATCGCATTTTACTTTATATTAACTCTCACTGGCGAGATGGATTAAAATATATATTTTTCAATTTTATTCAATATTTTAAACCATCTGGCATGGATATGTACCTTTTGTCCTGCAAATTAGTAGAATAAAAGCACAGGTAGCACTGCTGTAGCAAGGCATGTCCTCTGAAAGCCGGAGGAGTGTCAGCTCCAGTAAGGGGGGAAATAGGAGAGCAGGGCAGGCTAGGCAGGTGCTGGTAGTGTTGGACTCAATTATTAGGGGAACAGATAGGGCAATCTGTGACAAAGACAGGGATCATTGAACAGTGTGCTGCCTACCGGGCGCTCGAGTCCGGCACATCACTGATCGGGTTGACATATTACTGGGAAGGGCTGGTGAGAACCCAGCGGTCATGGTGCCCATTGGCACAAATGACAAAGTTAGAGGTAGGTGGAAGGTCCTTAAAGATGATTTCAGGGAATTAGGCTGCAAGCTTAAAGCAAGGACCTCTAAGGTGGTATTCGTTGAAATACTACGTGTATCATGTGCCACGCCAGAGAGGCAACGGGAGATTAGGGAGATAAATAAGTTTCTCAGGAACTGGTGTAGGAAGGAGGGGTTTGGTTCCAGGAGAACTGGGCCGACTTCTCAGTTGGCTACAGATTCTACACTAGGGATGGGCTGCACCTCAATGGGGAGGGTGCAGCTGTGCTGGGGGAGAAAATGGCATGAGGGTTGGAGGAGTGTTTAAACTAGGGATTGGTGGGGGAGGGTACTCATTTTATAGGTGGGGAAGATAGTGCAGATCGTAACCTGGGCACAAATAAAGAAATTGGGGGTGGGGTTAGAACAGTCAATATAGTAAGAAGAAATAGAGGTGCAGAGAAATGCATAAAATGCATGTACACTAATGCCAGAAGCCTCACCAACAAAATGGAGGAATTAGAATTAATTTTGCTGGAAAATAATTATGACATGGTGGGGATATCTGAGCCATGACTGGGCAGTTAATTTACAGGGCTATAGTCTGTTCAGAAATGACCGTACAAACAACCGAGGGAGGGGTGTGTGTTTATATGTAAAATCATCCTTAAAACCCATCTTGTGTGAGAATATATGTGAATCTAATGAAAGTGTAGAGTCCCTGTGGGTGGAGATAAGGAGAGGGGGAAAAAATAATAAATTACTGATAGGGGTTTGTTATTAGTCTCCAAAATTAATGGAAACTGCAGAGAATATCTTCATGAAACAAATATATGAAGCAGCGACTCAAGGAGAAGTCATTATTATGGGGCACTTCAACTACCCTGAAATACATTGGTGAGCAGAAACCTGTAGTTCAAGCAAAGGTAATAGATTTTGACAATTATGAGAGACAATTACCTTTCACAACTGGTTCAGGACCGAACAAGAAGGGGGGCACTGCTAGACCTAATATTAACCAACAGGCCAGACCGCATATCAAATATACGAGTTGGGGGTCACTTGGGTAATAGTGATCACAAAATAATAAGCTTTCATGTATCCTTTAATAAAATATCTAGTAGAGGGGTTATAAGGACTAGAGATGAGCGTTGTTCTACTCGAACTGTTCGCCAATCTCAAATTCGAGCTGTTTTGGGCGGTGTTCGAGCCGTTCGGGGAACACGAACAATTTGAGAAAAATTCGGCTGTTCGAGGTTATGTTCGATAACTGTTCGTGCACCAAAATCATAACTGGATTTTTTCTCAGTAATGATGAAAATTAATGTTAATACGCAGTTTGAGTGTACAGCGGGGTGGGGGGAGGGGCAGGGGATGGATCTCTGCAGGAACAATGAAGATCTCCATTTTTTTTCTCTTTCCCGCATTTGCAGTGGGGAGGTGCAATCTGTCAGCCTATCAGCAGCGCACACACGGAGCGAAGTGATTTTTTTCACACAAGCAAGGGCATGTGTCATTGGCAGTGTATGTCACATGTCCTTGCCCTATAAGACCAAGCCATTTTCCCCGTCGCCACCATTTTCTCACTGCTGCAGCTGTGTGTTAGACGGCACCGCTGTTGCTGTGTGCGCTATACCTTGTTAATTTCAAGCCAATTTTCGCACAAATATACAGATAGCTTGGGAGTAGGGAATAGTTGTGATTGCAGTCCTTTTAAGGACTAGGTTACAGCATTTCCTACGACTTTTATCAGGGAGGTCTGTGCTCTTAAATAGATAGGTTGTGGGAGTAAAGACTAATTGTAATTGGAGTCCTTTTCAGGACTAGGTTACATGAGTTCCTATCAGTTTTTGCCAGGCAGGTCTGTGCCAGTGCTGTGCAAGTTTTTTTCACAGCATTTGGCTGAATCTAGCAAAGCTAATCCTTTTTGGCCTATTGTAGAGTGTGTTAGTCAGTGGAGTAGCCTATCTGTGTTGCAAGATATAACACCTGTGTATAGAATACCAATTTTTTTACTGCACCTAGTGAAGTAAAATCTTTTGGGCATAGCATCATTCTATTAGTCCATCTATACTGACCTCCATCAGGTTGCAAACTGAATATAATTTTTTTCTGCATCTAGCTCTGAAAAAATATTTGGGCTTCTAGCAGTGTGTGGGACTTGGTATATTAGTCCATCTATACTGACCTCCATCAGGTTGCAAATTAAAAATAATTTTTTTCTTCATTTAGCTCTGAAAAAATATTTGGGCTTCTAGCAGTGTGTGGGACTTGTTCTATTAGTCCTTCTATACTGACCTCCAGCAGGTTGCAAATTGAATATAATTTTTTTCTGCATCTAGCTCTGAAAAAATAGTTGGGCTTCTAGCGGTGTGTGGGACTTGGTCTATTAGTCCATCTATACTGACCTCCATCAGGTTGCAAATTAAAAATAATTTTTTTCTGCATCTAGCTCTGAAAAAATATTTGGGCTTCTAGCAGTGTGTGGGACTTGGTCTATTAGTCCATCTATACTGACCTCCATCAGGTTGCAAATTAAAAATAATTTTTTTTCTGCATCTAGCTCTGAAAAAATATTTGGGCTTCTAGCAGTGTGTGGGACTTGGTCTATTAGTCCATCTATACTGACCTCCATCAGGTTGCAAATTAAAAATAATTTTTTTCTTCATTTAGCTCTGAAAAAATATTTGGACTTCTAGCAGTGTGTGGGACTTGTTCTATTAGTCCTTCTATACTGACCTCCAGCAGGTTGCAAATTAAAAATAATTTTTTTCTGCATCTAGCTCTGAAAAAATATTTGGGCTTCTAGCAGTGTGTGGGACTTGGTCTATTAGTCCATCTATACTGACCTCCATCAGGTTGCAAATTAAAAATAATTTTTTTCTTCATTTAGCTCTGAAAAAATATTTGGACTTCTAGCAGTGTGTGGGACTTGTTCTATTAGTCCTTCTATACTGACCTCCAGCAGGTTGCAAATTGAATATAATTTTTTTCTGCATCTAGCTCTGAAAAAATAGTTGGGCTTCTAGCGGTGTGTGGGACTTGGTCTATTAGTCCATCTATACTGACCTCCATCAGGTTGCAAATTAAAAATAATTTTTTTCTGCATCTAGCTCTGAAAAAATATTTGGGCTTCTAGCAGTGTGTGGGACTTGGTCTATTAGTCCATCTATACTGACCTCCATCAGGTTGCAAATTAAAAATAATTTTTTTCTGCATCTAGCTCTGAAAAAATATTTGGGCTTCTAGCGGTGTGTGGGACTTGGTCTATTAGTCCATCTATACTGACCTCCATCAGGTTGCAAATTAAAAATAATTTTTTTCTGCATCTAGCTCTGAAAAAATATTTGGGCTTCTAGCAGTGTGTGGGACTTGGTCTATTAGTCCATCTATACTGACCTCCATCAGGTTGCAAATTAAAAATAATTTTTTTCTTCATTTAGCTCTGAAAAAATATTTGGGCTTCTAGCAGTGTGTGGGACTTGTTCTTTTAGTCCTTCTATACTGACCTCCAGCAGGTTGCAAATTGAATATAATTTTTTTCTGCATCTAGCTCTGAAAAAATAGTTGGGCTTCTAGCAGTGTGTGGGACTTGGTCTATTAGTCCATCTATACTGACCTCCATCAGGTTGCAAATTAAAAATAATTTTTATCTGCATCTACAGTACCACTGAAAAAATATTTGGGCTTCTAGCAGTGTGTGGGACTATTTTTATTAGTCCATCTATACTGACCTCCATCAGGTTGCAAATTCAAAATAATTTTTTTCTGCATCTAACCCAGCCAATAGTTTTGGCCTAATACCACAGTTTGGCCACTCAGCTCTGCTCGGTTACCATCCATTGTTTTTTTGTGCAAACAACTCCAGAGTTGTGAATTAGTTAACCACCAAAATGAGTGGAAAAAGGCCTGCTGCTGGTGGAAAGGGGAATAGGCGTGTTGGGAAGGGGAAAAAAGGTTGTGTCCGTGGGGTAGGTGTTAAAGCAACAGTAACATCTGCAGAAGAAAGACCATCTTCCAGCCAAACTAAAATGTCTACTTCTTTTAGCGGACAATGTGATAAGATCCCTTTCTTACGGCCACGCCAATCGCTACAAATTCCAGATGAGGCACAAAAACAGCAGGTGCTTCAACGGATATCAAGTGCTCCTTTAAGTGGGCTCTCCTCCACATCAACTTCAACATCACAAATACTCCAGTCCTCAAAGGTGTCACCCAAATCGCACTTGCTTCCTCACAGCTCCCAAATCTCCAGCTGCCCGTCTGAGTATGAGGTAGAACAGATGGTTGAGTCTGCAGAGCTGTTTACTCATACTATAGCCTGGGAATCAGAGGTCGACTCCAGCGCTTCTGTGAATCCAGACGAGGAAATGATCTGCACTGATGCCCAGAATCTTTATGAGTCAGATCCAGGACCAGACGCAGAAGGTTCTGACCATAATGTAGACCCTCATTCCCAAACTGTAACTCCTGTTGGTGGAGACAATGAGGAAGACGATGATAAGACTCAAATACCTGATTGGAGCGACAACTTTAGTTTTTTGTCAGGGCAGGAACAGGTTGGCTCTGAGGACGACGGGTGTGATAACGCACAGGGTGATGATGATGAGGTCGGAGATCCCACTTACTGTCAACCCACAGTCAGCCAAGAGATGAGGTCAGCAGAGGAGGTGGAGGAAGATGCTAGTGACGACGAGGTCAGGTTGCGCCTTCCTGGACAGAGACGTAGTACTGGAAGCACGTCAACAACTGCATCCTCAAACACAACTCTGCCTCTCACCACAAGTCGTGGTGGCTCTTCAGGTCGCATGGGTGCTAAGCCTTGCATAGCCTGGGCATTTTTTCAGATCGATAAAGATGACCCAACTCGTGTTATCTGTAACATTTGTCAGCAAAAGCTAAGTAGAGGCCAAAAAATACATAGTTTGAGTACTTCATGCATGAACCGGCACATGGACATGAAGCATAAGTTGCAGTGGGAAGCTCAGTGTGCTAAAATGCGGCCTAGCCGGCCGGGCCAATCACCGTCTGCCATATCTTGTGCATCCGCGGCCTCTTCATCCTCTGTGACTGGGGGGACAGCAGTCACACCTGTTTTGGGGCGCAGACCTGCCACCTCTTTACCCGCAACAGCCAGCGTGATTGGCAGGTCATCATTTTCTTTGGAGGTGGTAACACCAGCTGGTGTTGAGCGCTGTCCGACATCGATAGCACCACCTTTGGATCAAGGCAACCTAACATGTCCGCCTGCATCTTCCTCACAGACCGGCAGTTTGCCGGGGACACCCTTATCAACCCCGTCTAAGCACAATAGCCAGCCCTCAGTCCCTCAGATGTGGACAAGTAAAAGACCATTTCCTCCTAGCCATGAGAAAGCTAAGAGGTTGAATTTCACCATCTGCAAGCTCTTGGCTACAGAAATGCTGCCTTTCCGCCTGGTGGACACAGAGGATTTTCGAGACCTTATGTCCGTCGCAGTGCCCCAGTACCAGATGCCCAGTCGGCACTACTTCTCAAAGAAAGGTGTGCCTGCGCTCCACCAGCATGTCGCACACAACATCACCGCTTCTTTGAGAAACTCTGTGTGTGACAGGGTGCATTTCACCACAGACACTTGGACGAGTAGGCATGGACAGGGGCGTTACATGTCGCTGACTGGGCACTGGGTAACTATGGTGACAGCAGGACAAGGGGCTGCTGTCCAAGTCTTGCTGTCCCCACGAGTTGTGCGTCAATCCTCTTTATGTCAAAGTTCCTCCACTGCTTCTGCCTCCTCAACCTCCTCTCGGTCTTCCACCTGCACCCAAAGCCTGTCTGGTCATGCCACAAGCTTTCTAACTGCGCAGAAGGGATCCTGCACACCTCCTTACTATGCTGGCAGTAGGGCTCAACGTCATCAGGCGGTTTTTACATTGAAATGTCTGGGAAATGTGAGTCACACAGCTGAGGAGTTGTGGTCAGCTCTGGAGAACCAATTTCATGAATGGTTGTCTCCTCTGGACCTGAAACCAGGGAAGGCCGTGTGCGACAATGCTGCAAACCTGGGTGCGGCCCTTCGCCGGGGCAATGTCACACACGTGCCTTGTATGGCTCACGTGTTGAACCTGGTTGTCCAGCAATTTTTAGCCTACTATCCCAGACTAGATGGCCTTCTGCAGAGGGCACGGTCGCTGTGTGCTCACTTCCGCCGTTCGCATCCCGCAGCTCAGCGACTTACATCTCTACAGAAGTCGTTGGGCCTGCCACTTCACCGGCTAAAATGCGATGTGCCTACCCGGTGGAATTCAACTCTGCACATGTTGCAGCGACTGTGGCAGCACCGACAAGCCCTGGTGCAATACGTTCTGACGTATAGCCTGGGCCAACGAGATTCAGAGGTGGGGCAAATCACGCTGGAGGAGTGGTCTCAGATCAGGGACCTATGCACCCTTCTGCACAGTTTTGAAATGGCGACGAAGATGTTTAGTGCTGACGATGCCATTATCAGCATGACTATTCCGGTGATTTACATGCTGGAGCACATGTTAAACAGAATTCGGAGTCAGGTGGTGGCACAAGAGGAGGTGGAGGAAGTAGAGGAGGAGGAGTTGTATGCGGAAGGGCTAACATCTGCAAGGTCCAGACGGTCGGCAGCACCAAGGCGGCAGGCATGTAAGGGTGGGGGAGATGGTTTTACCAGGGCGCATGGTAGCAGCCAAACTAGTGAGGAAGGTGCAGGAGCCCAGGAAGAAGTGGAGGACGAACTGATGGAAGACTCATCAGATGAGGGAGACCATGATCACATTTCTGTTGTGCGAGGTTGGGGGGAGAGGACAGAGGAAGGAAGCATGATTGTTACCTCGCCACCAACACAACAGGGACTTGGTGCTCCTGGATGCGCAACACACATGAGTGCCTTCTTGCTGCACTACCTGCAACATGACCCTCGAATTGTGAGAATTAGAAATAATCCTGACTACTGGGTTGCCACACTGTTAGATCCCCGGTACAAAAGTAAATTTGCAGAAATTATTCCTGCCATAGAAAGGGATGCACGCATGCAGGAGTATCAGCAGAGACTGTTGCAGAATCTTACATGTGCTTTTTAACAAAATACCAGTGGTGCACGTAGTGAATCTCACAGTTCCAACTTGCCAACCGTGGGACCGTCAAGTGTTCAGCACTCAAACCGTAACAGAACCACAGTATCTGCTGGTAACATCAATTTTGCGGAATCATTTCACCACTTTTTTAGCCCATCCTTTGCAAGGCCACAGGAGGCAAGAAGTCTGACACATAGTCAACGCCTAGAGACGATGGTACAGGAGTATCTCCAAGTAAACATTGAAGCCACGACTGTGTCACTGGACCCTTGCTCTTTTTGGGCTTCCAACCTGGATAAATGGCCGGAGCTAGCCACTTACGCCTTGGAGATCTTGTCATGCCCCGCAGCCAGCGTTCTGTCTGAACGTGTGTTCAGCGCTGCTGGTGGTGTGCTGACAGATAAGCGCACGCGGCTCTCCACTGATAATGTAGACAGACTCACGTTCATAAAGATGAACAAATCATGGATCCGAAACGACTTTTCTACCCCTGTGTCATCCTGGGGAGAGTAAAAGCTTGATGATTGGTTAAAATCACCCTACCAACCGTTTTAAGCTTTCAAATTACTAATCATGTTTATCTGTATCTTGACTGGAAAATAATTTGGGCTTTGTAGCAGTGTGCAGCACTGATCCAATTAGGCCATCTATACTAAAGCTTCACCAGATTTAAAATTAAAAATAATTTTTAGCTGCATCTAGCCCGGAAAATAATTTTGGGGCTCCGAGATGCGCAAGGCACATAAGTGCCTTCTTGCTGCACTACCTGCAGCATGACCCTCATATTGTCAGAATTCGAAGTAATCATGACTACTGGGTTGCCACACTCTTAGATCCCCCAAACTTTTCGATCAACCTTTTCATTTTAATAAAGACCAAAAAAATGGTCATTTTTGAAATTATAAGCATTAGCAGGTTGTTAGAAACTGAAATCAAACAGTTTTCAACTCAAAACTTTATTCTAGGTGATGTTACATTTTCACATAGGACCCCTTGTTCGAAAGGAGCTTCTGAACTCTCTCGTCCATTGAATTTGTCAGGTTTTGGATGGTTTCTGCTTCAATTGTTTTGCATGAGGACAGAATACCCTCCCAGAGCTGTTGCTTAGATGTGAACTGCCTCCCGCCATCATAGACACTCCTTTTAATGATGCTCCAAAGGTTCTGAATGGGGTAGAGGTCAGGGGAGCATGGGGGTCACACCATAAGTTTGTCCCCTTTTATGCCCATATCAGCCAGAGATGCAGATGTTTTATGTGCAGCATGAGATGGTGCATTATCATGCAGAAAAATGATCTTGCTGTGAAATACACGGTTCTTCTTCTTGAACCATGGCAGGAAGTGCTGTTTGAGAAAATCCACATACATTATGGAGTTCATCTTTAGCGCCTTCAGGGATCCTAAAGGGGCCGACAATCTCTCTCCCCATGATTCCAGCCCAAAACATTACTCCACCTCCTCCTTGTTGGCGCTGTAGCCGTGTTTGCGTGGGGTGTCCATCAACCAGCCATCCTCCACTCCATCCATCTGGACCATCGAGCGCTGCACGGCACTCATCCGTGAACAAAACAGTTTTGAAATCAGTCTTCATGTAATGTTTGGCCCACTGGAGCCGTTTCTGCTTGTGTGAAGTGGATAGAGGAGGTCGACAGGATGGCGCATGTACAGCTGCAAACCTCTGAAGGACCCTGCATCTTGTTGTTCGGGGGACGTTGGAGGCACAAGCAGCTTCAAAAACTTGTCTGCTGCTATGACAAGGCTTTTTTGCCGCTGCTCTTTCAACCTGACGTAATTGCCTGTAGGAAAGAGTCCTCAATTTGCCCTTATCAGCACGCACACGTGTGTACTGTGAATCAGCTACATACTTCTTGATTGCCAAGACACTTCATCCTGATCATCGCACAATGTTGATTGTAGTCATGCCTTGACCTAAACACTCCACAATTTGTTGCTTCTCAGCAGCCGACACATCCTTTTTCTTTCCCATTTTGGCAGAAAATGTAGGCTGCTTAATAATGTGAGACAGCCTTCTTAAGTAGTCTTGCCTTTCATTGGACACACCTGCCAAACTAATTAGCACAGGTGTCTGCAATTGCTTACAGTGATATAAAGAGCCCTGACACACATCACCATCAATGAGTTTAACTGACAAACAAACAAATTCTTCCCTTATCACTCCTAAACACTTTTTGTATAATAATTTGGAACGCAGTGTACATGTGCTTTTCCACAAAACACCAGTGGTTCACGTAGTGAATCTTACAGTTCTAACTTGCCAACCGTGGTCTGTATGGAGTTGTTCAATAAAGGGCCCAAAATTAAGATAACATAGATGGGAGAGGTCTCTATGAATAGGAATTCCTAAGTATTTGATACCCTGTGAGGGCCAGGCAAAGGGAAAGTTGAACTGGATGGAATCCTATATGGATTTGGGGAGGGAGACATCGAGGGCCTCAGACTTCGCTGCATTGATTTTAAAATTTTACTATGTAACAAAGTGATCTATTTCAGCCATAACAGCATGGATGGATATATGTGATTGAGTGATATATACTAGGACATCATCAGCAAATAGAGAGCACTTGTACTCGGTGCCTCCCACCTCAATCCACCTAATATTGGGGTTATGGCGAATTGATGAGAGCAGGTGCTCCGTCACTAGGATGTATAAGAGAGGGGACAGAGGACATCACTGCCTTGTCCCATTGGTGATTGTGAAAGGTGATGAAAATGTTCTGACGCACCCCCTGGGCCTTGGGACACCCGGAGCCGGACCCTTTTTGGTGGATGCTGGTGGTTGTAGTCTTCGTGGCGGCGACCCAGTTCCGTGGCTCAGGGCGGTCAAACCAGTGGCGGAACTATTTATGTGGTTTTCATGTTTAAATGTCCGACTACGCCACCCGTGGATTGCGGTCAGAGTGAACCGCCGCAACAGGGCAGACCACTGAGGCTGGTGTTGTGGGTGCAGCAGAGCGTAGCATAACTCCCCACGGGAGGAGTATAGCCTCAGGGCAGTGTATGCGGAGGATGGGGGTGATGGTGCAGGGCAGCAGCAGTAACGACACGGAGTCAGTGATGCAGTTCAGTGCCTTTACTCACAGTTCTTATTATCCAGACCACGTCTGCAGGTAACGGCTGCCCACGTCGTACTGTGCTCACCAGGTGAGGGGCTCAGACAACTCCCAGATAACTTTGGAGCACTTCACAGGACCCCCTTTGTGTGTCCTTTGTCTGGCCTTTCTTACCAACACTTCTGTCCGGCTGCCTCGGGCCTCCTCTTGGTAAACTTGGTGCCAGTTTCCCTGACCCTATGTGGTGCCTTCCTAGCGGGTATAGCGAGGGGCTGCGCCACATAAAATGTCAGAGCCTCCGGTTTCTAGCTGAGGGTCGTTTCCTGCCTCCACTAGTTCGGGGACCGGTCTCCCCCTTTGGCCTGACCCCTCCGCGCAGGTGGATTCGGGCGTGCGGTGGCGACTCGCCCGTCCGCACCCCTGGGATCCCTTCATTCCTCGTTCCTGGAGCCTTCTCCGCTCCTCTTCCTTCCTTCTCCCTCTTCCAGGCCTGGGCCTCTGTTACTAGGCCCGCCTCCGGAGCAGAGCTCATGCAGAGCCCCTGCTCCCTGCCACTTCTGCTCAGACTTCTCTGCACTGAACTAAGATGGTGTCCACCTTTTATACTCCCTTCTCAATGCACCCAGGAACTGCTTCCTCCCTGCTCCTGCACTACAGGGTTCCCCTTCCTCAGTGTTCCCTCCCCCCACTCCAGCCAGGGACAGGGACTGTCGTGCCCATCTCAGGGGCATATTGGTCGCCCTGCCCCACGGCAATTTGGTGTAATGCATGCAGGTGTCGGGTCCTGATCCACACTCCATCCTTACCTGAGAGTGAGATATCACACCTCTGGGTGAGGTGCAATACGTCTGTAGCAACCGAGCCCTCAGGGTGCTACAGTTCCATTTATCTTCAGCCTAGGTGACGTATTGCGATACAGGGCCGTGATTTTGGCTATAAAAGGGTCCCCTAGACCCCTACCCCAAGCTTTTTAAGAGAATCATATATGGCGTGCCAGGAGACTCTATGGAATGCTTTCTCAGCATCCAACGAGAGTATCTAATTACAAATTTTTAACTGCATCTAGCCCAGGAAATACTTTGTGCCTAGTAGCAGTGTCTGCTAGTGAGCGGATTATCCCGGCTGTTAAGCAAGCTGCACCACCTGTAGTTTAGACACTTAATTTTTTCAAAGGAAATGCTTCGGGACCATGGGATACTTAGTGAAGAGCATCAGGAGGCACCCCAAGGCATAGGGGCTGGGACTGGCAGTAGGATGCCTTGCGGTGGACAGCCGAGCTCGATCCTTATAAAAGCTTTTTAACTGCAGCAGCTTTAGTGGACGCTACTGGAGCTGGAATTACCGCGGCTGCTGGCATGAGACTTGCCCTCCAATAGATCCTTGTAAATGGATTTAAAGTGTATTCATTCAAATTAGAGAGACAGTTTAAATTAAAAAGCTTAGAGCTGCCTCCAACACAGGGGGGCTCGCTCGACCCACCAGCGGACAGGCACCAGTATTGGGAGAGGGGGGCTGGCCGTCAGGGTTCACCGCGGCTCTGGCACAAACCCGGCGACACGGAGGTGGCACGGGCAGGAGCGGACTGGCCGTGTCGGCTTCTCACTTTTTGGATTTTAGAAGGGCATGACATGCCTATATCTGTGTCTCCCCCTCCTTTTACTCCTCCACCTCTTTTATTTTCGCATGACTATATGTACTTGTCACTTTTCCATGTGTTAGTTATGTCTTCTGAGCAGTTTGTCAGCTTTTGGACACCTTTGAAGGTGTTTTCTATGTGTTTCTATGTGTTTTTGTTTGCCTGCCATTGGTTTTAACGGTGTTCGAAGGTGTTCGATGAACAGTTTGACGAACAGTTCGGCGAACACACGGGTGTTCGACGAACCGAACCGAACTCGAACACTACGGGGGTGGCTCAACACTAATAAGGACACTAAACTTCAGGAAGGGAAATTTCCAACAGTTGAGAGATGATCTTAGTGCAATAAACTGGGACGATATCCTGAGACATAAAACTACACAAAGCAAATGGGAGACATTTATTAGCATCCTGAATAGGACCTGTGGACAATATATACCCTATGGGAATAAACATGCTAGAAATAGGAGGAAACCACTATGGCTAAATAGAGCTGTAAGGGGCGCAATAAGTGACAGAAAGAAAGCATTTAGAGAACTAAAGCAAGTAGGTAGTGATACGGCATTAAATAAATACAGAAAATTAAATAAATTCTGTAAAAACCAAATCAAGGCAGCAAAGACTGAGACAGAGAGTCTCTTTGCCAGAGAAAGTAAAAAACTAAAAAATGATGCCCCCCTTAAAAATAGTCTGGGTGAAATGGTGGATGAGGAAAAAGCCAATATGCTAAATGATTTTTTTTTCCAACAGTATTTACACAAGAAAATCGCATAACAGAAAACATGATTAGTGATGACAAAAATTCTCCATTAAATGTCACTTGCTTAACCCAGCAGGAAGTACGGCGGCGTCTAAAAATCACTAAAGTTGACAAATCCCCGGACCCGGATGGGATACACCCACGAGTACTGCAGGAATTAAGTAACGTCATAGATAGACCATTATTTTTAATCTTTAAAGATTCCATAATAACAGGGTCTGTACCACAGGACTGTCGTATAGCAAATATGGTGCCAATATTCAAAAAGGGGACAAAATCTGAACTTGGAAATTATAGGCCAGTAATCTTAACCTCTACTGTGGGTAAAATCCTGAAGGGTTTCCTAAGAGATGCTATACTAGAGTATCTGAAGAAGAATAACCTCATGACCCAATATCAACATGGGTTTACGAGGGAGCGTTCCTGTCAAACTAATCTGATCAGCTTTTATGAGGAGGCAAGTTCAGGACTGGACCAAGGAAATGCAGTGGATGTTGTGTATATGGACTTTTCAAAAGCTTTTGATACGGTTCCACACAAAAGGTTGATACATAAAATGAGAACAATGGGGATAGGGGAAAATATATATATATGTGGGTTAAGAACTGGCTCAGTGATAAGAAACAAAGGGTGGTTAATAATGCAAAACACTCAGACTGGGTCTCAGTTAACAGTGGGGTACCACAGGGGTCAGTATTGGGCCCCCTTCTTTTTAACATATTCATTAATGACTTTGTAGGGGACATACAGAGTAATATTTCAATATTTGCAGATGACACTAAACTCTGCAGGGTAATCAATACAGAGGAGGACAATTTTATATTACAGGAGGATCTATGTAAACTAGAAGCTTGGGCTGATAAATGGCAAATAAGCTTTAATGGGGATAAATGTAAGGTAATGCACTTGGGCAGAGGAAATAAAATGTATAATTATATGCTTAATTGTAAAACACTGGGCAAAACTGTAACTGAAAAAGACCTGGGAGTATTTGTGGACGACAAGCTCACGTTTGGTGGCTAGTGTCAGGCAGCTGCTGCAAACGCAAATAAAATAATGGGATGCATTAAAAGAGGCATAGATGCTCATGAGGAGAACATAATTTTACCTCTATACAAGTCACTAGTGCGACCACACTTAGAATACTGTGTACAGTTCTGGTCTTCGGTGTATAAGAAAGACATAGCTGAACTAGAGAGGGTGCAGAGAAGAGCGACCAAGGTTATTAGAGGACTGGGGGTCTGCAATACCAAGACAGGTTATTACACTTGGGGTTATTTACTTTGGAAAAACGAAGGCTTAGGGGGGAAATTATTACTATGTACAAGTATATGAGGGGAGATTACACAGACCTTTCTACTGATCTTTTTACTCTGAGGCCTGAGACGGGGACAAGGGGGCATCTTCTACGTCTGGAGGAAAGAAGGTTTAATCATAATCACAGACGCGGATTCTTTACTGTAAGAGCAGTGAGACTATGGAACTGCTCCCGCATGATGTTGTAATGAGTGATTCACTACTAAAATTTAAGAAGGGCATGGATGCCTTTCTTAAAAAGTATAATATTACAGGTTATATATACTAGATTCCTTGATAGGGCATTGATCCAGGGAACTAGTCCGATTGTCGTATGGAGTCAGGAAGGAATTTTTTTCCCCAATGTGGAGCTTAGTGTTTGCCACATGTTTTTTTTTGCCTTTCTCTGGATCAACATGTTAGGCTATGAGTTGAACTAGATGGACTTAGTCTTCCTTCAACCTTAAAAACTATGTTACTAACATTTATTTTGAAATTAAATGTATTGTTTTTATGTTGTACTGCTTTTGCTCAATAAAAACACTTAAACTCCTGTCAATATTTTCTGAGAGTCATAACTTAATTGAATTTTCCATTGAGAGTGGTGTGTCCTTGTGCAGCAAACTGTAGTTTTTATTGGTATTATTTTGGAGTATATAGCGGATACGAAAAGTCTACACACCCCTGCTAGAATGCTAGGTTTTTGGCATGTAAAAAAATCATACCAAGAAAAATCATTTCAAAACTTTTTCCACCTTCAATGACTTATCAGTTGCAAACAAAAATTTAATGTTTTTCCCAGCAATATGCGCTCCTGAAGGATGATGATGGAACTTGATATTTGGATTCAAAAATAATTTTTACTTCAAACTAAAATACAACCGGTTTCGACTTCTTTGAGTCTTCCTCAGGTATAACATCATGCATATAAACAGATCTATATACACACATTTTATAACAGATATCCCTGCTTGCCATTTTGGGTGGGGACTGAAAGATCTGTTTTTCAGACACACCCAAATTGTATTTGAAAATGGCTATAATATGAAGAAAGAAAGGGTTTTAAATTTTGTCATAATGTACATGTTTGCAGGATTTTACATTTCTGTATGAAATCACACTTTTAGTATGTTTAATAACATTTAAAAGACATTTTATATATGGTAAAACTATATTTATAGTGTTTTTAGAAAAGAAAATACTTTCTGTGTGAAAAAAATTTGTTGTGCAAAAATTTTTTTATGGAAAAAAAACTGTATGATAGTCATTTAGTATATGGGTTTTGTTAGATTCCTCAGAGTGCAAAATCCTGCATATCTGAGTATCTGGGTGTGTCTGAAAAACAGATCTTTCAGTCCCCACCCAAAATGGCAAGCAGGGTTATCTGTTATAAAATGTGTGTATATAGATCTGTTTATATGCATGATGTTATACCTGAGGAAGACTCAAAGAAGTCGAAACCGGTTGTATTTTAGTTTGAAATAAAAATTATCTTTGAATCTGAATATCAAGTTCCATCATCATCCTTCAGGAGCGCATATTGCTGGGAAAAACATTTACAAAGTGGTATCGCCCATGAAAGCTCTGTCCAGTGCTCTCATCAGCTCCCAGATTTCTGCAGCAAACTGAATGGAGTGGAATGGAGTAATCCACGGATTGGATTTACATGCTTTATCTCAAGACACCAAATAGGTGAGTGGATTTATACTGAGTATATACCCTTGGAATCTAACTACTACACTTAGAAGCCTGCGCTTCCTATTTTCTCTCCCTACAATCCCCTCTTGTTTCAAACAAGAATTAAATAGATGGCAATTTGCCTTCTGCTCATGGCCCAGGATTCCCGAGAGGCAAATGAGTTGGTCCTCAGTATAGTCTGTCCATTCTGCCTGGTTTACTTCACATGAGGCACACTATATACCACCTGGGTCTTTTCATGTGAGCTATTTACAGACTGTGCAAATGCTAAGACTGCTGTGCAGAAATAAACTCCATTAGCATAGTCAGTCAATATACAGCTCTACTGATGAAGATAATTACTAGTGGCCAATGCATCAAAGCCTGTATCTACAGTACCTCTGAAGTGAAAGGACACAGATAGTCTAACATGCTTAGCCCATTGTCCCACCCACAATCTAAAGTAGGGATTGCTTCCCATTCTCTAGAAGGGTTCCAAAACTAGGCATGGATAGACATAACCACACAGTGATGGTAAACAGTAAAAAACAAAACCAAAACAAAAGGATGAAAATCATGCTACTCTACTACACTTATCAACCAGGACTGAAAGAAGCCCAGCATGGAACGTGAGCATGGGATGGTCTCAGGCTACCAAAGTGAAAATACTGTGGCTGGCATGGGGTTATCATGTTACTCATTTTATTTCTGGGGCTCTGGTAGGATCTCTCTCCTTATGGCCAATTTAGAAGAGATCACAGCAATTAAATAACTGCCAAACATCTACACATGCGCTCATCAGAAGTCTTTCAATGGCCTATTTAGACAGGCTGACCATACTTCTATACACAAAGAAAGATTTTAATTTCATTATTCTGTGCACATACGGCATCAATATTTTCAGACACACATGTCTTGTTTATAGGGGATGATGTTCTTGATAGCCAGTAATTTTTAAGCCTGCTTAAATATCATCTCACTCAACGAACAAGCATTTTGATTATTTGTCATTTAAATGAGCTGAAAATAAATCTTGCTAGTTCCTGATTATCAGCCTTTCCAAGTGGGCCTTTAATTAAAGAGTTAAGCAAACTCCATATTTGTAATTATTCGCGGCTTATTATATACAATTCACAGTTGCTGCAATATTTCATTCCAAAAGTTGAGCTTTCATCAGTCAAATTTCCTCAGGAATAGAGATAATTTCAGATAGTAAAATATCAGTATAGGGCTTTGTGAAGTGATCTAATTACTGGGAAATATGCACCAATTTTGCTGCTATACTACTATTCAACTATCTGACATGATCGCCCCTCATGCTGCAATATGACTATTTGATGAAGATCCATTTTTAGGACCAAAACATTACAGCAACTTTAAATTGTATACAACCCTAATTAACAAAAACATGGGTAGCTGGGATAGCTGTGTAAAATGCAAAAAACAAGAATACAATGATTTGGAAATCTCTTATAACCATATTCTATTCACAACGAAACATAAAGTACAAATCAGAAGCTGAACATAAAAACGTTTTTCCATTTCATTTGAAAAAAATGAACTCATTTAGAAATTGATGGCAGCAACACATCTCAAAAAGTTAGAACAGGGGAAACAAAAGGCTGGAAAAGTAAGTTGTACTAATAAAAACAGCTGAAGGGAAAATTTTCAACTAAGTCACAATCTGTGAACAACTGCATCTAAAATAAGGAAACAATTTCATAAAACTGTTCCTCAACATAAAATTACAAAGACTTCAAATATTCCACCATCTAAAGGACATAATGTCATCAAAAGATTTAGAGATTGTAGAGAAATCCATGTGCACAATGGACAAGGCCGACAGTCAATATTGGATGATTGTGATCTCTATCATACAAAGAAGAAGTCATTTATCAACATAATACAGAAATGATGCTGTCTTTTCTTGGGCAAAGCCCATTTAAAATGGTTGAGGAAAAAGGAAAACTATTCTGTGGTCAGATGAATTAAAATGTAAATTCTTTAAGGAAACTACAGATGCTGTGTCACGGCAGAGCTGTTGGGTGACCAGGGAACAGGGGCTCCTACCCTGACCCTAACACTAAGGGGCGCACTAGCTTGCCATATTCCCCAGGATACCTCTGAAGGTGAGGATGCTGAGGCCTCCGCCCTCATCCTAACTCCTGAGTTAGCCCTCTGCTTGTTCTCCTCCCCCACCCAGGGAAGAAGGGCGCTACTGTGCACCGAAGTACATCCACCCGACAAACAAGGTAACACGGACAGGGATAAAAAGAAAACTCCAGGCACACAAAATACTGTCTTACATATAACAGAGGAAAGAACCAGGGTGTGTAGGTAGGGGGAATAAACCAAAATGGAGAAGGATAAGGAATAAGCATGCATACAAACCAGGCAACAGTCACAAGTTATTCCTCCCAAACTCCATCCCATAGAACTCCTCACTCTCCTTAGCCATGCAGCAAATGCTAGCTCTGACAAGGACTTAGTATCAGAGCCCAGGTTATAAAGGGAAAGGAAGTGGCTAACCAAGCTCAGCTGTGAGTACAGGGAAATCCAACATGGCCGCTTAACCCCTGTTCTGCTGGAAGAAATAAATACATTTAAGATGAAGGAGAACTGCTTCTACTCAGAGTTGGAACAGGAGCCCTCCGGCGCAGAGGTCTCCTAGCTCCAACCTGTCGCGGTAGCCCCGTGACATGCTGTGTCCTGCGGACTCAAGAGGAGAGGAACAATCCAGATTATTACCTGTGCACAGTTCAAAAGCTTGCATTCTGATGGTGTGGGGGTTGCATTAATGTCTATGGTATGTACAACTTACATATACTTAAAAGCACAAATAATGCTGAGCATTAGGCTAACTTCACATGTCCATTTTTCATGTCTGTTTGCGGTCCGTTTTTTAAGGACACATGCACACCCATTGTATTCAATGGTGGTGTGCACATGTCAGGTTTTTCACATTGACCATGTGTCCATGTGAAAAACCCACAGACGTCCTTTTTTTTTCACACACCATGGACGAAATGCATGCCGCACACGTGCACACTGATGACACACGGGTGACACGTACTGGTGCCTGGGAAAAGCCGTACAGTTCTCGCTGTTCCCAGGCACCGGGTGCTGAAGGCAGCTCTCATCATTGTTGCCTGGTCTCCCTGAGATAAGCACAACCAAACGTCACTAATGAGAGTTGTATTCAGCACCCGCTATGTGTGTACATTGTGTAAAAATAAATAAGTATTAAAAAAACAGTGTGGGGTCCTCCGTAATTTTCATAAACTGCTGAGGGAAAGCTGACAGCTGGGGGCTGATGTTAATATTCTGGGAAAGGGGCCAATAGCCATAAAGGTTCCTAGGCTATTAATAACAGCTCATAGCTAGTGATGAGCGAGTATGTTCTGTTAACCCTTTAGGCGAGCATCTTCAGCGTGATCCGGTGTTATGTTTTAGTCAATCTGTGTGCATTATTTGCGACTGTTTGACAGCCTAAGAAACAGGCATTCCTCACATGTATTAATGCTGTCAAACAGTCGCAAATCATGCACACAGATTGACTAAAACATAACACCCGAGCACACTGAAGATATTCGGTGAGCACCCGAGCATGTTCGTAAATCTCGAGTAACGAGCATGCTCGCTCATCACTACTCATTGCTGTTTGCTTGTTAGTTTACGGGTAGGACCCCAGAAAAAATTATATAGGGTCCCCCTTTAATTACTAACTAGCAAAGGCTAAAAAGACAGCTGTGGGCTGATATTAATAGCCTGGGAAGGGGCAATGAATGTTGGTCCCCCTCCCAGACTAAGAACATCAGCCCTCAGCCGCCCCAGAAATGGTGAATCCATAAGATGCGCCAAATCTGGAGCTTAGCCTCACTCTTCCCACTTGCCCTGCTGATGTGGAAAGTGGGGTACTATTTGTGGGGTTGATGTCAGCTTGGTCAGCTGACATCAAGCCCAGGGGTTAGTAATGGAGAGGCATCTATAAGACACCCCCATTACTAACACACAGACACAGGAAAAAGTCCTTTAATTGAGCAAAACACACAGAAAAAAGCCATTTATTTGAAATAAACACTCCTTACCCTCTTTTACCCATTTATTATTTTTAAAATAAAGATAAAAAGATATAGTTATCCTCACCTGTCAGCCCACAATACATTTGTTTTATGAAGAACCCAACTCAGCTACATCTGGATCAGGGGCGTACATAGAAACCATGGGGCCCCATGGCAAAAGTCCTAATTGGCCCCCCCCCTTCCCTCTCAGTTTAGTAGGCGGGGTCATGGCGCACAGGAAGAGTCACAAAATGGCATACCTCATAACATTTAAAGATAGGTATAGAGATACAGTGGTGGTCAAAAGTATTGGCACCCCTGCAATTCTGTCAGATAATACTCAGTTTCTTCCTGAAAATGATTGCAATCACAAATTCTTTGGTATTATTATCTTCATTTAATTTGCTTGCAAGGAAAAAACACAAAAGAGAATGAAGCAAAAATCAAATCATTGATCATTTCACACAAAACTCCAAAAATGGGCCAGACTAAAGTATTGGCACCCTCAGCCTAATACTTGGTTGCACAACCTTTAGCCAAAATAACTGCGAACAACCGCTTCCGGTAACCATCAATGAGTTTCTTTTAATGCTCTGTTGGAATTGTAGACCATTCTTCTTTGGCAAACTGCTCCAGGTCCCTGATATTTGAAGGGTGTCTTCTCCAAACTGCCATTTTGAGATCTCTCTACAGGTGTTCTATGGAATTCAGGTCTGGACTAGTGTTGAGCCACCCCCGTAGTGTTCGAGTTCGGTTCGGTTCGTCGAACACCCGTGTGTTCGCCGAACTGTTCGTCGAAATGTTCGTCGAACACCTTCGAACACCGTTAAAACCAATGGCAGGCAAACAAAAACACATAGAAACACATAGAAAACACCTTCAAAGGTGTCCAAAAGCTGACAAACTGCTCAGAAGACACAACTAACACATGGAAAAGTGACAAGTACATATAGTCATGCGAAAAGAAAAGAGGTGGAGGAGTAAAAGGAGGGGGAGACACAGATATAGGCATGTCATGCCCTTCTAAAATCCAAAAAGTGAGAAGCCGACACGTTCAGTCCGCTCCTGCCCGTGCCACCTCCGTGTCGCCGGGTTTGTGCCAGAGCCGCGGTGAACCCTGACGGCCAGCCCTCCTCTCCCAATACTGGTGCCTGTCCGCTGGTGGGTCGAGCGAGCCCCCCTGTGGTGGAGGCAGCTCTAAGCTTTTTAATTTAAATTGTCTCTCTAATTTGAATAAATACACTTTAAATCCATTTACAAGGATCTATTGGAGGGCAAGTCTCATGCCAGCAGCCGCGTAATTCCAGCTCCAGTAGCGTCCACTAAAGCTGCTGCAGTTAAAAAGCTTTTATAAGGATCGAGCTCGGCTGTCCACCGCAAGGCATCCTACTGCCAGTCCGAGCCCATATGCCTTGGGGTGCCTCCTGATGCTCTTCACTGAGTATCCCGTGGTCCCGAAGCATTTCCTTTGAAAAAATGAAGTGTCCAAACTACAGGTGGTGTAGCTTGCTTAACAGCCGGGATAATCCGCTGACTAGCAGACCCTGCTACTAGGCACAAAGTATTTCCTGGGCTAGATGCAGTTAAAAATTTGTAATTAGATACTCTCGTTGGATGCTGAGAAAGCATTCCATAGAGTCTCCTGGCACGCCATATATGATTCTCTTAAAAAGCTTGGGGTAGGGGTCTAGGGGACCCTTTTATAGCCAAAATCACGGCCCTGTATCGCAATACGTCACCTAGGCTGAAGATAAATGGAACTGTAGCACCCTGAGGGCTCGGTTGCTACAGAGGTATTGCACCTCACCCAGAGGTGTGATATCTCACTCTCAGGTAAGGATGTAGTGTGGATCAGGACCCGACACCTGCATGCATTACACCACATTGCCGTGGGGCAGGGCGACCAATTTGCCCCTGAGATGGGCACGACAGTCCCTGTCCCTGGTTGGAGTGGGGGGAGGGAACACTGAGAAAGGGGAACCCTGTAATGCAGGAGCAGGGAGGAAGCAGTTCCTGGGTGCATTGAGAAGGGAGTATAAAAGGTGGGCACCATCTTAGTTCAGTGCAGAGAAGTCTGAGCAGAAGTGGCAGGGAGCAGGGGCTCTGCATGAGCTCTGCTCCGGAGGCGGGCCTAGTAACAGAGGCCCAGGCCTGGAAGAGGGAGAAGGAAGGAAGAGGAGCGGAGAAGGCTCCAGGAACGAGGAACGAAGGGATCTCAGGGGTGCGGACGGGCGAGTCGCCACCGCATGCCCGAATCCACCTGCGTGGAGGGGTCAGGCCAAAGGGGGAGACCGGTCCCCGAAACTAGTGGAGGCAGGAAACGACCCTCAGCTAGAAACAGGAGGCTGTGACATTTTATGTGGCGCAGCCCCTCACTACACCCGCTAGGAAGGCACCACATAGGGTCAGGGAAACTGGCGCCAAGTTTACCAAGAGGAGGCCCGAGGCAGCCGGACAGAAGGGTTGGTAAGAAAGGCCAGACAAAGGACACACAAAGGGGGTCTTGTGAAGCACTCCAAAGTTATCTGGGAGTTGTCTGAGCCCCTCACCTGGTGAGCACAGTACGACGTGGGCAGCCGTTACCTGCAGACGTGGTCTGGATAATAAGAACTGTGAGTAAAGGCCCTGGACTGCATCACTGACTCCGTGTCATTACTGCTGCTGCCCTGCACCATCACCCCCATCCTCCGCATACACTGCCCTGAGGCTATACTCCTCCCGTGGGGAGTTATGCTACGCTCTGCTGCACCCACAACACCAGCCTCAGCGGTCTGCCCTGGAGCGGCGGTTCACTCTGACCGCAATCCACGGGTGGCGTAGTCGGACATTTAAACATCAAAACCACATAAATAGTTCCGCCACTGGTTTGATCGCCCTGAGCCACGGAACCGGGTTGCCGCCACGGAGACTACAACCACCAGCATCCACCAAAAAGGGTCCGGCTCCGGGTGTCCCAAGGCCCAGGGGGCGCGTCAGAACATTTTCATCACCTTTCACAATCACCAATGGGACAAGGCAGGGATGTTCTCTGTCCCCTCTTTTATACATCCTAGTGACGGAGCACCTGCTCTCATCAATTCGCCATAACCCCAATATTAGGTGGATTGAGGTGGGAGGCACCGAGTACAAGTGCTCTCTATTTGCTGATGATGTCCTAGTATATATCACTCAATCACATATATCCATCCATGCTGTTATGGCTGAAATAGATCACTTTGTTACATGGTCAAATTTTAAAATCAATGCAGCGAAGTCTGAGGCCCTCGATGTCTCCCTCCCCAAATCCATATAGGATTCCATCCAGTCCAACTTTCCCTTTGCCTGGCCCTCACAGGGTATCAAATACTTAGGAATTCCTATTCATAGAGACCTCTCCCATCTATGTTATCTTAATTTTGGGCCCTTTATTGAACAACTCCATACAGACCACGGTTGGCAAGTTAGAACTGTAAGATTCACTACGTGAACCACTGGTGTTTTGTGGAAAAGCACATGTACACTGTGTTCCAAATTATTATGCAAAAAGTGTTTAGTAGTGATAAGGGAAGAATTTGTTTGTTTGTCAGTTAAACTCATTGATGGTGATGTGTGTCAGGGCTCTTTATATCACTGTAAGCAATTGCAGACACCTGTGCTAATTAGTTTGGCAGGTGTGTCCAATGAAAGGCAAGACTACTTAAGAAGGCTGTCTCACATTATTAAGCAGCCTACATTTTCTGCCAAAATGGGAAAGAAAAAGGATGTGTCGGCTGCTGAGAAGCAACAAATTGTGGAGTGTTTAGGTCAAGGCATGACTACAATCAACATTGTGCGATGATCAGGATGAAGTGTCTTGGCAATCAAGAAGTATGTAGCTGATTCACAGTACATACGTGTGCGTGCTGATAAGGGCAAATTGAGGACTCTTTCCTACAGGCAATTACGTCAGGTTGAAAGAGCAGCGGCAAAAAAGCCTTGTCATAGCAGCAGACAAGTTTTTGAAGCTGCTTGTGCCTCCAACGTCCCCCGAACAACAAGATGCAGGGTCCTTCAGAGGTTTGCAGCTGTGCATACGCCATCCTGTCGACCTCCTCTATCCACTTCACACAATCAGAAACGGCTCCAGTGGGCCAAACATTACATGAAGACTGATTTCAAAACTGTTTTGTTCACGGATGAGTGCCGTGCAGCGCTCGATGGTCCAGATGGATGGAGTGGAGGATGGCTGGTTGATGGACACCCCACGCAAACACGGCTACAGCGCCAACAAGGAGGAGGTGGAGTAATGTTTTGGGCTGGAATCATGGGGAGAGAGATTGTCGGCCCCTTTAGGATCCCTGAAGGTCCTAAAGATGAACTCCATAATGTATGTGGATTTTCTCAAACAGCACTTCCTGCCATGGTTCAAGAAGAAGAACCGTGTATTTCACAGCAAGATCATTTTTCTGCATGATAATGCACCATCTCATGCTGCACATAAAACATCTGCATCTCTGGCTGATATGGGCATAAAAGGGGACAAACTTATGGTGTGACCCCCATGCTCCCCTGACCTCTACCCCATTCAGAACCTTTGGAGCATCATTAAAAGGAGTGTCTATGATGGCGGGAGGCAGTTCACATCTAAGCAACAGCTCTGGGAGGGTATTCTGTCCTCATGCAAAACAATTGAAGCAGAAAACATCCAAAACCTGACAAATTCAATGGACGAGAGAGTTCAGAAGCTCCTTTCGAACAAGGGGTCCTATGTGAAAATGTAACATCACCTAGAATAAAGTTTTGAGTTGAAAACTGTTTGATTTCAGTTTCTAACAACCTGCTAATGCTTATAATTTCAAAAATGACCATTTTTTTGGTCTTTATTAAAATGAAAAGGTTGATCGAAAAGTTTGGGGGATCTAAGAGTGTGGCAACCCAGTAGTCATGATTACTTCGAATTCTGACAATATGAGGGTCATGCTGCAGGTAGTGCAGCAAGAAGGCACTTATGTGTCTTGCGCATCTCGGAGCCCCAAAATTATTTTCCGGGCTAGATGCAGCTAAAAATTATTATTAATTTTAAATCTGGTGAAGCTTTAGTATAGATGGCCTAATAGGATCAGTGCTGCACACTGCTACAAAGCCCAAATTATTTTCCAGTCAAGATACAGATAAACATGATTAGTAATTTTAAATCTGGTGGAGCTTATTATAGATGGCCTAATAGAATCAGTGCTGCACACTGCTACAAAGCCCAAATTATTTTCCAGCCAAGATACAGATAAACATGATTAGTAATTTGAAAGCTTAAAACGGTTGGTAGGGTGATTTTAACCAATCATCAAGCTTTTACTCTCCCCAGGATGACACACGGGTAGAAAAGTCGTTTCGGATCCATGAATTGTTCATCTTTATGAACGTGAGTCCGTCTACATTATCAGTGGAGAGCCGCGTGCGCTTATCTGTCAGCACACCACCAGCAGCGCTGAACACACGTTCAGACAGAACGCTGGCTGCGGGGCATGACAAGATCTCCAAGGCGTAAGTGGCTAGCTCCGGCCATTTATCCAGATTGGAAGCCCAAAAAGAGCAAGGGTCCAGTGACACAGTCGTGGCTTCAATGTTTACTTGGAGATACTCCTGTACCATCGTCTCTAGGCGTTGACTATGTGTCAGACTTCTTGTCTCCTGTGGCCTTGCAAAGGATGGGCTAAAAAAGAGGTGAAATGATTCCGCAAAATTGATGTTACCAGCAGATACTGTGGTTCTGTTACGGTTTGAGTGCTGAACACTTGACGGTCCCACGGTTGGCAAGTTGGAACTGTGAGATTCACTACGTGCACCACTGGTATTTTGTGGAAAAGCACATGTAAGATTCTGCAACAGTCTCTGCACTCATGTGTGTTGCGCATCCAGGAGCACCAAGTCCCTGTTGTGTTGGTGGCGAGGTAACAATCATGCTTCCTTCCTCTGTCCTCTCCCCCCAACCTCGCACAACAGAAATGTGATCAAGGTCTCCCTCATCTGATGAGTCTTCCATCAGTTCGTCCTCCACTTCTTCCTGGGCTCCTGCACCTTCCTCAATAGTTTGGCTGCTACCATGCGCCCTGGTAAAACCATCTCCCCTACCCTCACATGCCTGCCGCCTTGGTGCTGCCGACCGTCTGGACCTTGCAGATGTTAGCCCTTCCGCATACAACTCGTCCTCCTCTACTTCCTCCACCTCCTCTTGTGCCACCACCTGACTCCGAATTCTGTTTAACATGTGCTCCAGCATGTAAATCACCGGAATAGTCATGCTGATAATGGCATCGTCAGCACTAAACATCTTCGTCGCCATTTCAAAACTGTGCAGAAGGGTGCATAGGTCCCTGATCTGAGACCACTCCTCCAGCGTGATTTTCCCCACCTCTGGATCTCGTTGGCCCAGGCTATACGTCAGAATGTATTGCACCACGGCTTGTCGGTGCTGCCACAGTCGCTGCAACATGTGCAGAGTTGAATTCCACCGGGTAGGCACATCGCATTTTAGCCGGTGAAGTGGCAGGCCCAACGACTTCTGTAGAGATGTAAGTCACTGAGCTGCGGGATGCGAACGGCGAAAGTGAGCACACAGCGACCGTGCCCTCTGCAGAAGGCCATCTAGTCTGGGATAGTGGGCTAAAAATTGCTGGACAACCAGGTTCAACATGTGAGCCATACAAGGCACGTGTGTGACATTGCCCCGGCGAAGGGCCGCACCCAGGTTTGCAGCATTGTCACTCACGGCCTTCCCTGGTTTCAGGTCCAGTGGAGACAACCATTCATGAAATTGGTTCTCCAGAGCTGACCACAACTCCTCAGCTGTGTGACTCACATTTCCCAGACATTTCAATGTACAAACCGCCTGATGACGTTGAGCCCTACTGCCAGCATAGTAAGGAGGTGTGCAGGATCCCTTCTGCGCAGTTAGAAAGCTTGTGGCATGACCAGACAGGCTTTGGGTGCAGGTGGAAGACCGAGAGGAGGTTGAGGAGGCAGAAGCAGTGGAGGAACTTTGACATAAAGAGGATTGACGCACAACTCGTGGGGACGGCAAGACTTGGACAGCAGCCCCTTGTCCTACTGTCACCATAGTTACCCAGTGCCCAGTCAGCGACATGTAACGCCCCTGTCCATGCCTACTCGTCCAAGTGTCTGTGGTGAAATGCACCCTGTCACACACAGAGTTTCTCAAAGAAGCGGTGATGTTGTGTGCGACATGCTGGTGGAGCGCAGGCACACCTTTCTTTGAGAAGTAGTGCCGACTGGGCATCTGGTACTGGGGCACTGCGACGGACATAAGGTCTCGAAAATCCTCTGTGTCCACCAGGCGGAAAGGCAGCATTTCTGTAGCCAAGAACTTGCAGATGGTGAAATTCAACCTCTTAGCTTTCTCATGGCTAGGAGGAAATGGTCTTTTACTTGTCCACATCTGAGGGACCGAGGGCTGGCTATTGTGCTTAGACGGGGTTGATAAGGGTGTCCCCGGCAAACTGCCGGTCTATGAGGAAGATGCAGGCGGACATGTTAGGTTGCCTTGATCCAAAGGTGGTGCTATCGATGTCGGACAGCGCTCAACACCAGCTGGTGTTACCACCTCCAAAGAAAATGATGACCTGCCAATCACGCTGGCTGTTGCGGGTAAAGAGGTGGCAGGTCTGCGCCCCAAAACAGGTGTGACTGCTGTCCCCCCAGTCACAGAGGATGAAGAGGCCGCGGATGCACAAGATATGGCAGACGGTGGTTGGCCCGGCCGGCTAGGCCGCATTGTAGCACAGTGAGCTTCCCACTGCAACTTATGCTTCATGTCCATGTGCCGGTTCATGCATGAAGTACTCAAACTATGTATTTTTTGGCCTCTACTTAGCTTTTGCTGACAAATGTTACAGATAACACGAGTTGGGTCATCTTTATCGATCTGAAAAAATGCCCAGGCTATGCAAGGCTTAGCACCCATGCGACCTGAAGAGCCACCACGACTTGTGGTGAGAGGCAGAGTTGTGTTTGAGGATGCAGTTGTTGACGTGCTTCCAGTACTACGTCTCTGTCCAGGAAGGCGCAACCTGACCTCGTCGTCACTAGCATCTTCCTCCACCTCCTCTGCTGACCTCATCTCTTGGCTGACTGTGGGTTGACAGTAAGTGGGATCTCCAACCTTATCATCATCACCCTGTGCGTTATCACACCCGTCGTCCTCAGAGCCAACCTGTTCCTGCCCTGACAAAAAACTAAAGTTGTCGCTCCAATCAGGTATTTGAGTCTTATCATCGTCTTCCTCATTGTCTCCACCAACAGGAGTTACAGTTTGGGAATGAGGGTCTACATTATGGTCAGAACCTTCTGCGTCTGGTCCTGGATCCGACTCATAAAGAATCTGGGCATCAGTGCAGATCATTTCCTCGTCTGGATTCACAGAAGCGCTGGAGTCGATCTCTGATTCCCAGGCTATAGTATGAGTAAACAGCTCTGCAGACTCAACCATCTGTTCTGCCTCATACTCAGACGGGCAGCTGGAGATTTGGGAGCTGTGAGGAAGCAAGTGCGATTGGGGTGACACCTTTGAGGACTGGAGTATTTGTGATGTTGAAGTTGATGTGGAGGAGAGCCCACTTAAAGGAGCACTTGATATCTGTTGAAGCACCTGCTGTTTTTGTGCCTCATCTGGAATTTGTAGCGATTGGCGTGGCCGTAAGAAAGGGATCTTATCACATTGTCCGCTAAAAGAAGTAGACATTTTAGTTTGGCTGGAAGATGGTCTTTCTTCTGCAGATGTTACTGTTGCTTTAACACCTACCCCACGGACACAACCTTTTTTCCCCTTCCCAACACGCCTATTCCCCTTTCCACCAGCAGCAGGCCTTTTTCCACTCATTTTGGTGGTTAACTAATTAACAACTCTGGAGTTGTTTGCACAAAAAAACAATGGATGGGAACCGAGCAGAGCTGAGTGGCCAAACTGTGGTATTAGGCCAAAACTATTGGCTGGGTTAGATGCAGAAAAAAATTATATTCAATTTGCAACCTGATGGAGGTCAGTATAGATGGACTAATAGAGAAAGTCCCACACACTACTAGAAGGCCAAATATTTTTTCAGAGCTAAATGCAGAAAAAAATATATTCAGTTTGCAATCTGATGGAGGTCTGTATAGATGGATTAATAGAACAAGTCCCATACACAGCTAGAAGCCCAATATTTTTTCAGAGGTAGATGCAGAAAAAAATATATTCAGTTTGCAACCTGATGGAGGTCAGTATATATGGACTAATACAACAAGTCCCACACACAGCTAGAAGCCCAATATTTTTTCAGAGGTAGATGCAGAAAAAAATATATTCAGTTTGCAACCTGATGGAGGTCTGTATAGATGGATTAATAGAACAAGTCCCACACACAGCTAGAAGCCCAATATTTTTTCAGAGGTAGATGCAGAAAAAATATATATTCAGTTTGCAACCTGATAGCGGTCTGTATAGATGGATTAATAGAACAAGTCCCACACACAGCTAGAAGCCCAATATTTTTTCAGAGGTAGATGCAGAAAAAAATATATTCAGTTTGCAACCTGATGGAGGTCAGTATAGATGGACTAATACAACAAGTCCCACACACAGCTAGAAGCCCAATATTTTTTCAGAGGTAGATGCAGAAAAAAATATATTCAGTTTGCAACCTGATGGAGGTCTGTATAGATGGACTAATACAACAAGTCCCACACACAGCTAGAAGCCCAATATTTTTTCAGAGGTAGATGCAGAAAAAAATATATTCAGTTTGCAACCTGATGGAGGTCAGTATAGATGGACTAATACAACAAGTCCCACACACAGCTAGAAGCCCAATATTTTTTCAGAGGTAGATGCAGAAAAAAATATATTCAGTTTGCAACCTGATGGAGGTCTGTATAGATGGATTAATAGAACAAGTCCCACACACAGCTAGAAGCCCAATATTTTTTCAGAGGTATATGAAGAAAAAAATATATGCAGTTTGTAACCTGATGGAGGTCAGTATAGATGGACTAATACAACAAGTCCCACACACAGCTAGAAGCCCAATATTTTTTCAGAGCTAGATGCAGAAAAAAATTATATTCAATTTGCAACCTGATGGAGGTCAGTATAGATGGACTAATAGAATGATGCTATGCCCAAAAGATTTTACTTCACTAGGTGCAGTAAAAAAATTGGTATTCTATACACAGGTGGTATATCTTGCAACACAGATAGGCTACTCCACTGACTAATACACTCTGCAATAGGCCAAAAAGGATTAGCTTTGCTAGATTCAGCCAAATGCTGTGAAAAAAACTTGCACAGCACTGGCACAGACCTGCCTGGCAAAAACTGATAGGAACTGATGTAACCTAGTCCTGAAAAGGACTCCAATTACAATTAGTCTTTACTCCCACAATCTATCTATTTAAGAGCACAGACCTGCCTGATAAAAGTCGTAGGAAATGCTGTAACCTAGTCCTTAAAAGGACTGCAATCACAACTATTCCCTACTCCCAAGCTATCTGTAGATTTGTGCGAAAATTGGCTTGAAATTAACAAGGTATAGCGCACACAGCAACAGCGGTGCCGTCTAACACGCAGCTGCAGCAGTGAGAAAATGGTGGCGACGGGGAAAATGGCTTGGTCTTATAGGGCAAGGACATGTGACATACACTGCCAATGACACATGCCCTTGCTTGTGTGAAAAAAAGCACTTTGCTCCATGTGTGCGCTGCTGATAGGCTGACAGATTGCACCTCCCCACTGTAAATGCAGGAAAGAGAAAAAAAAAATGGAGATCTTCATTGTTCCTGCAGAGATCCATCCCCTGCCCCTCCCCCCACCCCGCTGTACACTCAAACTGCGTATTAACATTAATTTTCATCATTACTGAGAAAAAATCCAGTTATGATTTTGGTGCACGAACAGTTATCGAACAAAACCTCGAACAGCCGAATTTTTCTCAAATTGTTCGTGTTCGCCGAACGGCTCGAACACCGCCCAAAACAGCTCGAATTTGAGATTGGCGAACAGTTCGAGTAGAACAACGCTCATCTCTAATCTGGACTCATTTCTGTCCACCTTAGAAGTCTCCAGTGCTTTCTCTCAAACCATTTTATAGTGTTTTTGGAAGTGTGTTTTGGGTCATTGTCTTGCTGGAAGACCCATGACCTCTGAGAGAGACACAGCTTTCTCACACTGGGCCTTACATTATGCTGCAAAATTTGTTGGTAGTCTTCAGACTTCATAATGCCATGCACACGGTCAAGCAGTCCAGTGCCAGAGGTAGCAAAGCAACCACAAAACATCTGGGAACCTCCGTCATGTTTGACTGTAGGGACCGTGTTCTTTTCTTTGAATGCCTCTTTTTTTTTTCCTGTACACTCTATGTTGATGCTTTTTCCCAAAAAGCTCTACTTTTGTCTCATCTGACCAGAGAACATTCTTCCAAAACGTTTTAGGCTTTCTTAGGTAAGTTTTGGCAAACTCCAGCCTGGCTTTTTTATGTCTCGGGGTAAGAAGTGGGGTCTTCCTGGGTATCCTACCATACAGTCCCTTTTCATTCAGACACCGACGGATAGTATGGGTTGACACTGTTGTACCCTTGGACTGCAGGGCAGCTTGAACTTGTTTGGATGTTAGTCGAGGTTCTTTATTCACCATCCGCACAATCTTGCATTGAAATCTGTCGTCAATTTTTCTTTTCCGTCCACATCTAGGGAGGTTAGCCACAGTGCCATGGGTTTTAAACTTCTTGATGACACTGCGCACGGAAGACACAGGAACATTCATGTCTTTGGAGATGGACTTGTAGCCTTGAGATTGCTCATGCTTCCTCACAATTTGGTTTCTCAAGTCCTCAGACAGTTCTTTGGTCTTCTTTCTTTTTTCCATACTCAATGTGGTACACACAAGGACACAGGACAGAGGTTGAGTCAACTTTAATCCATGTTAACTGGCTGCAAGTGTGATTTAGTTATTGCCAACACCTGTTAGGTGCCACAGGTGAGTTACAGGTGCTGTTAATTACACGAATTAGAGAAGCATCACATGATTTTTCAAACAGTGCCAATACTTTTGTCCACCCCCTTTTTTAGGTTTGGTGTGGAATTATATCCAATTTGGCTTTAGGACAATTATTTTTGTGTTTTTTCATTGAAGACAAATTAAATGAAGATAATAATACCAAAGAATTTGTGATTGCAATCATTTTCAGGAAGAAACCGAGTATTATCTGACAGAATTGCATGGGTGCCAATACTTTTGGCCACCACAGTATGTATTGCAGCACATACACAGTAATTTAGCTCTTTCTTAAGCCCCTTACTGTTTTCACCACTACAATAGTACACCTTTTGTGTCCCCATATAGTATAATGCCTCTAAAAATGCATATAACACACTGCATGATGCCCCCAACCAACAGTGGATTCCCCCGCAAGCACAGCATGATGAACCCAATATCTCCAGAACAGTATGATGTCCCCACAGTACATACGCCCACATAGCATGATCCCCCCATATAACCTCATACATTATAATTAGTGTTGAGCCACCCCCGTAGTGTTCGGGTTCGGTTCGGTTCGTCGAACACCGGGATGTTCGAGGAAATGTTCGTCGAACTGTTCGTCGAACACCTTAGAACACCGTCGAACACCGTTAAAACCAATGGCAGGCAAACAAAAACACATAGAAACACATAGAAAACACCTGCAAAGGTGTCCAAAAGCTGACAAACTGCTCAGAAGACACTCTCTTTAAAAAAGCCGGCCGGCAAATTCAGCAGCGGCATACACCGGTACCCGACAATTTAGACAAGAAGGAATAGAGCATCACACATAGATTAGATAGATAGAAACATGTCAGTCACACATATAAGAAGCACAGTGACAGTGTTGGTTACTGCACTTGTCATTTAGTGTAAAGGATTTATTAAAAAAAATATTAGTGTTTTCATGCACCGTCTCTTTAAAAAAGCCGGCCGGCAATTCAGCATCTGTACCCGACAATTTAGAACAGAAAGAATAGAGCTTCACACATAGATTAGATAGATAGAAACATGTCAGTCACATATATAATAAGTACAGTGATAGTGTTGCTTACTGTACTTGTCATTTAGTGTAAAGGATTTATTTAAAAAAATAATAGTGTTTTCATGCACTGTCTCTTTAAAAAAGCCGGCCGGCAATTCAGCAGCGGTACCCGACAATTTAGAACAGAAAGATAGAGCATCACACATAGATTAGATAGATAGAAACATGTCAGTCACATATATATGAAGTACAGTGATAGTGTTGGTTACTGTACTTGTCATTTAGTATTAAAATAAAGGATTTATTATTAAAAAAATTGGCGTGGGGTTCCCCTTAATTTTAGGCTCTAGCGGAGGTTAAGCAGACGGCTGGGGCAGATGTTTGAAGCCTGGGAAGGGGGTAATACCCACGGAGCTTCCCAGGCTACTAATATCAGCCCCCAGCTGAATACATAGCCTTTACTAGCTATTAAAATGGGGGACCCCCAAAAAAAATGACGTGGGGTCCCCCCTAATTTAATAGCTAGCAAAGGCTAGGCAGACAGCTGGGGGCTGATATTAATAGCCCAGGAAGGGAGCCATGAATATTGGCCCCCTCCCAGGCTAGAAACACCAGCCGTCAGCCGCCCCAGAAATGGCGCATTCATAGGATGCGCCAATTCTGGCACTTAGCCTCGCTCTTCCACGCTGCCCTGGTGCGGTGGCAGGGGGTAATAGGGTTGGGGTTGATGTCAGCTTATAATGCCAGCTGACATCAAGCCCAGGTTAGTAATGGAGAGGCGTCTATAAGACACCCCCATTACTAACCCCATAGTCAAAGTTAAAAAAAACACAAACACCCAGAATAAAGTCCTTTAATTGAAATAAAGACACAATCCTTTATTGTTCTAAATTAAACCATACTTACCATCACGCCCATTCCAGCTGAAGCCAACGATCTCCTGCAATAAAAGAAAAATAATAAAGCAACCTCATCCTTACCTTTCCATGGTTCCCACGACAGCTTCAGCTCTGCTACATCGAGATGACAGGCTGGACCGCAGCAGAACGCTGCCATCCAGCCTGTCATCCCGCAGACACTGAGAAGCGCAGGCTTGCTTGCGCTGCTCAGCGTCTCTCTGTGACGACATCCAGATGAGCCGAGTTCATGTCCAATGAACTCGGCTCACCTCATGCACGTCACTGACAGCGTGGGAAAATTCTCACGCTGAAGCGCTGATTGCAGGAGAATTTTCCCACGCTGTCAGTGACGTGCAGGAGGTGAGCTGAGCTCATTGGACATGATCTCACCTCATGCACATCACTGACAGCGTGGGAGAATTCTCCTGCACTCACACTTCAGCGTGAGAATTTTCCCACGCTGTCAGTGACGTGCATGAGGTGAGCCGAGTTCATTGGACATGACCTCGGCTCATCTGGATGCCGTCACAGCGAGACAGTGAGGAGCGCAAGCATGCCTGCGCTTCTCAGTGTCTGTGGGATGACAGACTGGATGGCAGCGTTCTGCTGCGGTCCAGCCAGTCATCTCGATGTAGCAGAGCTGAAGCTGTCGTGGGAACCATGGAAAGGTAAGGATGAGGTTGGTTTATTATTTTTCTTTTATTGCAGGAGATCGTTGGCTTCAGCTGGAATGGGTGTGATGGTAAGTATGGTTTAATTTAGAACAATAAAGAATTGTGTCTTTATTTCAATTAAAGGACTTTATTCTGGGTGTTGTGTTTTTTTTAAATACTTTACTAGAAATTCATGGCGGTCATGTCTAATACTGGCGTGACCCCATGAATTTTGGGCTTGGGGCCAGCTGATAATACCAAGCTGGCCCGAACCCCTTTATTACCCAGTGAGCCACCGCACCAGGGCCCTGGATGAGTTGGGTACAGCGCCAGAAGATGGCGCTTCTATGAACGCGCCATTTTCCGGGGTGGCTGCAGACTGCAATTTGTAGCGGGGGGGGGCCCAGAAAGCTTGGGCCTCCCTGCGCTGCAGATTCCAGCCCCCAGCTGCCTAGTTGTACCTGGCTGGACACAAAAATGGGGCGAAGCCCCACGTACTTTTTTTTTAATTATTTCATGAAATTCATGAAATAATTAAGAAAAAAAGGGCTTCCCTATATTGTTGTGTCCGGCCAGGTACAAATAGGCAGCTGGTGGATGGGGGCAGCCCGTTCCTGCCTGCTGTACCTGGCTGGACACAAATATAGTGCGAAGCCCCACTTCAATTTTTTAAAATTATTTCAGGAAATTCATGAAATAATTTAAAAAAAATTGACGTGGGGCTTCGCACTATATTTGTGTCCAGCCAGGTACAGCAGGCAGGAACGGGCTGCCCCCAACCACCAGCTGCCTATTTGTACCTGGCCGGACACAACAATATAGGGAAGCCCTTTTTTTCTTAATTATTTCATGAAATAATTTAAAGAAAATTGACGTGGGGCTTCGCCCTGTTTTTGTGTCCAGCCAGGTACAACTAGGCAGCTGGGGGCTGGAATCCGCAGCGCAGGGAGGCCCAAGCTTTCTGGGCCACCCCCGCTGCAAATTGCAGTCCGCAGCCACCCCGGAAAATGGCGCGTTCATAGAAGCGCCATCTTCTGGCGCTGTACCCAACTCATCCAGGGCCCTGATGCGGTGGCTCACTGGGTAATAAAGGGGTTAGGGCCAGCTTGGCATTATCAGCTGGCCCTAAGCCCGAAATTCATGGGGTCACGCCAATATTAGACATGACCACCATGAATTTCTAGTAAAGTATTTAAAAAAAACACAACACCCAGAAAAAAGTCCTTTAATTGAAATAAACACACAATTCTTTATTGTTCTAAATTAAACCATACTTACCATCACGCCCATTCCAGCTGAAGCCAACGATCTCCTGAAATAAAAGAAAAATAATAAAGCAACATCATCCTTACCTTTCCATGGTTCCCATGACAGCTTCAGCTCTGCTACATCGAGATGACAGGCTGGACCGCAGCAGAACGCTGCCATCCAGCCTGTCATCCCGCAGACACTGAGAAGCGCAGGCTTGCTTGCGCTCCACAGTGTCTCTCTGTGAGGGCATCCAGATGAGCCGAGTTAATGTCCAATGAACTCGGCTCACCTCATGCACGTCACTGACAGCGTGGGAAAATTCTCCTGCACTCAGCGCTTCAGCGTGGGAGAATTCTCACACTGAAGCGCTGAGTGCAGGAGAATTCTCCCACGCTGTCAGTGACGTGCAGGAGGTGAGCTGAGTTCATTGGACATGAGCTCACCTTATGCACGTCACTGACAGCGTGGGAAAATTCTCATGCACTCAGCGCTTCAGCGTGGGAGAATTCTCACGCTGAAGCGCTGAGTGCAGGAGAATTCTCCCACGCTGTCAGTGACGTGCATGAGGTGAGCCGAGTTCATTGGACATGAACTCGGCTCATCTGGATGTCGTCACAGAGAGACGCTGAGCAGCGCAAGCAAGCCTGCGCTTCTCAGTGTCTGCTTGATGACAGGCTGGATGGCAGCGTTCTGCTGCGGTCCAGCCTGTCATCTCGATGTAGCAGAGCTGAAGCTGTCGTGGGAACCATGGAAAGGTAAGGATGAGGTTGCTTTATTATTTTTCTTTTATTGCAGGAGATCGTTGGCTTCAGCTGGAATGGGCGTGACGGTAAGTATGGTTTAATTTAGAACAATAAAGGATTGTGTCTTTATTTCAATTAAAGGACTTTATTCTGGGTGTTTGTGTTTTTTTTAACTTTGACTATGGGGTTAGTAATGGGGGTGTCTTATAGACGCCTCTCCATTACTAACCTGGGCTTGATGTCAGCTGGCATTATAAGCTGACATCAACCCCAACCCTATTACCCCCTGCCACCGCACCAGGGCAGCGTGGAAGAGCGAGGCTAAGTGCCAGAATTGGCGCATCCTATGAATGCGCCATTTCTGGGGCGGCTGACGGCTGGTGTTTCTAGCCTGGGAGGGGGCCAATATTCATGGCTCCCTTCCTGGGCTATTAATATCAGCCCCCAGCTGTCTGCCTAGCCTTTGCTAGCTATTAAATTAGGGGGGACCCCACGTCATTTTTTTTGGGGGGTCCCCCATTTTAATAGCTAGTAAAGGCTATGTATTCAGCTGGGGGCTGATATTAGTAGCCTGGGAAGCTCCGTGGGTATTACCCCCTTCCCAGGCTTCAAACATCTGCCCCAGCCGTCTGCTTAACCTCCGCTAGAGCCTAAAATTAAGGGGAACCCCACGCCAATTTTTTTAATAATAAATCCTTTATTTTAATACTAAATGACAAGTACAGTAACCAACACTATCACTGTACTTCATATATATGTGACTGACATGTTTCTATCTATCTAATCTATGTGTGAAGCTCTATTCTGTCTGTTATAAATTGTCGGGTACCGCTGCTGAATTGCCGGCCGGCTTTTTTAAAGAGACGGTGCATGAAAACACTATTATTTTTTTTGATAAATCCTTTACGCTAAATGACAAGTACAGTAAGCAACACTGTCACTGTACTTCGTATATATGTGGCTGACATGTTTCTATCTATCTAATCTATGTGTGAAGCTCTATTCTGTCTGTTATAAATTGTCGGGTACCGCTGCTGAATTGCCGGCCGGCTTTTTTAAAGAGACGGTGCATGAAAACACTATTATTTTTTTTGATAAATCCTTTACGCTAAATGACAAGTACAGTAAGCAGCACTTTCACTGTACTTCGTATATATGTGGCTGACATGTTTATATCTATCTAATCTATGTGTGAAGCTCTATTCTTTCTGTTCTAAATTGTCGGGTACCGGTGTATGCCGCTGCTGAATTGCCGGCTTTTCATGTTTCACTGTTGGCACTGTTCCCATCGATTTGGGCAATCACTGTAATGCCACAACCACCATGGCTGTGGCATTACAGTGAGTGGCAGACAATCCCTGCATGATTGGTGCTCTAAATAGCGCCAGACATGCAGGACACGCTTTTGGTGCACGAACAGTTATCGAACATAACCTCGAACAGCCGAATTTTTTGCAAATCGTTCGGGTTCGTCGAACAACTCGAACACCGCCCAAAACAGCTCGAATTTGAGATTGGCGAACAGTTCTAGTCGAACACCGCTCATCTCTAATTATAATGGCCCCACCAGTACAATTCCCCCAAACACAGAATGAATGCTCTCACAATGGTGCATTTCACCACAGAGTATGATGGCCCTATAAGTACTGACTGAGAAAAGAAAGCAAAAATATCACTCACCTGGCCATGTTCCACTGTTGTGCTGCTCCACTCTGTCTAGTGCATGGACTGGGGTTCTGCGCAGCAGGCTCGATTTTGTGACATAATTGTGCTTGCTGTGCTGAGACTAAGGCCACGTCCCCACTATCAGTATTTGGTCAATATTCTGTCATTATTTTTTGTCAGGAGTGGGAGCCAAAACCAGGTGAGGAACAATCAGAGAAAAGGTATAATAGAAACAAGTCACCAATTCTGCATTTATCACCCACTCCTGAGAAAAAATACTGACCGAATACTGACCAAATACTGATAGTGGGGTCGTGGCCTAAGAGCTCCTAAAAGTACAGTGTATAGAAAAAAAGCGTGCCAACCATCAGGATTTGTTGCAGTTTTGACGCTGAGTATTTATAAACCCTCAGCGGCCAGGTGTTACAGCATAGTGGATTGGATTTCTAGAAGTCCCATGTTCATTATGCGTGCATCTGAGGCTGCAGATCACCCACAGACACTGACATGTGGTGTGTCTTTCAGGACTGCAGCATGTCTATTTCTCTTGTGGAGTCGCTAGTCTCCATAACAGAAATTTGACCACTAGAAAGTATTGAATCCGGTAAATCCGTACAGTTCAGTGAACACATGCAGTTTTACCTGCGCTCAATAGATTCTGTAATCTATCTGTAGTTCAGATTCTGTAAAAATAACAAAATAAATCACACTCACCCGCTGTCACCCTCCTGGACCACCCTATGGTCTGCGCCAACATTAATTATGTCGCCGTTATATGAGACACACGACTGCTGCTGCTTGTGATGCATGCAGTTTAGGTTACCTGACCGCTGCGGCCTATCACAAGCTGCAGTGGTCCTGAGTCAGATAGAACTGTGAAATTGCTGTTGGTGCAGATCAGTCTTCACCGGATCCAAGAGGGCAACTGGAGGTGAGTAGGATTCACTTTGTGACCCGGCAGCTTCTCCCCATCCGCTGTCAGTGACTGACAAGTCTCCAGTATTACTGCATGCGTGACTAGAGAGAGACCTGTCAGTCACTGGCAGCAGGTGGGAGAAGCCACTGGGTCACGTCTGTCCAACTAGTCCACCGTGTGGCTCATTCCACGGCTGCAAATAAAGTATGTTTTTATCTGAAAAGCCACCACATTTCATATAAAACATTGCTGGCTGAGATCATCCAGCCGATGAATGTGGATAGAGCAGCATGTATCATGTCAGGTTCACCTTAGGGCTCTTTCACACATCAGTATTTCGGTACGTGTGGTGACAGTTTCCACATGTACCGGAGGCACTTACACACATAGACCCATTCAAATGAATGGGTCTACACACGTCAGTGTGTCTCCATGGACCGTGTGTCTGTGTGACCCACACGTAGTCATTTCCATTTTTGGCCGGGGGCACGGATCACAAGGACCCATTCAAGTCAATGGGTCCATGTAAACACGTACCGCACACGGATACCATCTGTGTGACATGTACCGGCTCCTGGGAATCAGTGTAAAGTGTGTCCGACTATAAAAATAAGAATGAAATAAGAAAATCCTTATACTCACCTAAGTGTCACATGCTGTAATACATGTAACTAATCAGTAGAGGAGCCAGGAAGGATGACTCCTGCAGCGAGCGAGCCCAGGAGATGCGCTCAGCGAGCGGTGTCCTGTCACTCACTGAGCGCAGCGGAGGTCCAGGGCCGCTCGCTGTAGGAGTCATTCTCCCCTGCTCCTCAGCATCAACGAATACAGAGAGGACACTTAGGACAGGTGAGTATAAGGATTTTTTATTTTATTCTTATTTTTACACAGTGTAAGGCGGCGGTGTTCACACCGTGCAGTAACTGAGGCAGTGACCCAAGCAAGTCCAACAAAAACAGCTTTTATTCAGCAACTCACGGGTAAACAAAGTCCTCCAGTTCGCAGCCGGGTTAACATGAGTCCATAAACAACGGTTGCCGGGGGCAACGGCCGCGCAGGGCCGCTCAAAGCCTGACAGGTGCAGAGGCTTCCCAGGCGTGGGTTCAGCCACCCTCAATCCTGCTGAGCTTCCCTGCTGTGCTCCTAGCAGGTTCCAACATAGAACAACACTAATTCTTAGTGCAGGGGTTTCTAAAGGACCTGTGGCAAGAGCCACTGGAAAACCTGGTTTGGAGGGAGGAGGTCGCCCCACTGCCTCCTGTGACCTCCTCCAAGAAATGAAGGCCCTGCCAGGTTTTACTTAATCTGCCTTAGCCAGGTAGTCTGACCAGGTCAATGCTCACCTTCATTCCTGCATTGCAGCCGCAGGTGTGCCTGTGACGGCAATGCACTCCAATGGTTTTAATAGGTCTTTGTACACATTCTGGGGGAGATATAATGTCCCTCGTATACGATCCCAGTCACTGCCTCACAACAGGAACAATGCGGGAGCAGAATACTACTCTCATCACTGTCCCTGCTGGTGCTGATCACAGCGCCGGCAGGGAACCTTGTTGAGGGCAGTGTTTAGCACCCGGCGCTTGGGAACAGCACAGACTGTACATTGATTCCCAAGAACCAGTACATGTGCTCCTGATGTGGCACACGGGCGGCACACGGCTGGCACACACGGACACGGATATCTCCTGTACAGGTTTTTTCGGTACTGGAAATATACGGACATGTGAAAGAGGCCTTAGGCATCACTCTAAATCACAGGTGGTACAGAACACAAACATATTTTCCAGAGGTAGTGATGAGCGAGCATGCTCGTTGCTCAAGCTTTACGAGCATGCTTGGGTGATCACCTATTAACTTCAGCGTGCTCGGGCGTTAAGTTTTCGTCGCTCCGTGAACATGATTTGCTACTGACATCTATAATACATGTGAGGAATGCCTGTTTTTCCAGCATTCCTCACATGTATAAAAGCTGTCAAACAGTCGCAAATCATATTCATGGAGCAATGAAAACTTAATGGCCGAGCACGCTGAAGATAATAGGTGCTCGCACGAGCATGCTCGTAAATATCGAGCAATGAGCATGCTCGCTCATCACTATCCAGAGGGAATACAAGAAGAACAGCCACACCATAGACATCATTACATGTATTTATTCACCTATATGGTCACATGTAACACTTCAGCCGCATCACACAGGATCTTTCTCAAACTTGTAATGGAGCTGAAATGCCACATACAGTATGAACCCATGAGAATACATGGATGTACTAAATACATGTACATCACATACACATATGTACACAAATATAGACATGACATATTTCACACCTCTATACAAAGATATTTGACATAGAGTAGATACATATACACCCACACATTACACATGGAATTACCCTTCCTGCAGATGATTGCACTAGGTGGATTCAGCAGCTTCTTCTTTCTTTAGGCTATACTTCCATTTTGGTGCAGCCTCCCCTTATCCTGGGGCCCGACTGCAGAGCTGGATCCTCTCTTGCTATAATTATAGGGCAGGAGGGGGAGAGTGGCGCTCTAATATGCAGAGCAGGGGCCATGTTCTAAGAGCAGGGGGGCAGGGAGAGCACTGGCAGGGGGCATACTGTAAGCTGTCTCTCTAGTCTGCTCTGCTGGAGCCGGAGCTGGTGGGCAGAGCCTCCTCTCCTGCTCTAAACAGAGCAGTGAGTTATCCTCTGCTCGGCACAACACACAACTTTTGCAGAGATGGATAACTTTTCCCAACTCCTGGGCCCCCCTGTCTCAGGGGCCCCATAGCGAGAGCGTGGTCTGCCTCTATGGACCGTACGCCTCTGATCTGGATGCATTGCTGAGCGGTGGCATGATGCCGTGTATCCAGGAAACACTGAGCTGAGCTGAGCGAGAGAGCGCAGCTTCAATGACCAACGGTGATGTCATTGAGGTTATCGCTGGTCACAGGCTACGATTCCCATGGTCTGCTCTGTGTGAGCCAGCCGATTAACTGTGGTAACTTTAATGGTGTCACCGCTCATACTGTGAGAAATTTCATTCTTGTTTGCTTTACATTTTACATTGCATGACAAATTCTATGGTAACTGGGGTTGTACAATAAAACAAATCTTCTTGAGAAAAAAAAAAGAGTACCAGGATTTCTTCACTTTGAATGACAGTGGAGGCATTTGTGTCTAATATTACATGAGGAAAGGAAACAAAGTTAGGGAAATATGGCTAGCATTTGTGACATTTGTGGCTGGCATTAAAGGGTACCTATGGTTGAGATGAGGGGGAATTTTTGACTCATCTTTGTTTGCATGTGTGTGAATGTGGCACCCCAGGGGTCTGGTTTCCACAGTAACAGCAATGTTATGTCTGAGAGCAGGTGGGAGGTCTCTTGGTCAGGGATCCTATGCATGCCACACCTCCTGCCGAGTCCTGGGAGGGGAAGAACTTCCCCTATATATACCTGGGGCTGAGGCAGGGTTAGTGAGTTCAGAGGGAGAGTTCAGCCAGGAGGGCTGACAGGGAGCTGTGGCTCCGGCTGGGCCCAGCTCCCGGGCCATGCCAGAAATAGAGACAGAGAAGAGAAGCAGCTATGGGAAGAAACAACAGGAGCTCTGTGGGAGCAGTGTTACAAGGAGTCAGGGGCTGGCAGCTGCAGAGCTCGCCCTGACTGAGAAGATTTCTTACCGGACCCGGAGTCCGAGGCTGTGGGGACTAACTCCTACCCAGCAGCAGAATCCGTCAGGCAGGGGATTTCAGGTCTTCTGGCCAAGAAACCCGAAGGCACGGTCACACGCATGGGACCAGCACCGCCGTCGTGGAGCGGAAGCTACTAGAAGGCCCCGAGTCACCGGCCATACGGGTGAGCACCACACGGTACACTCAGGGACGTGGGCTACTTATACCCGCCTCTAGCAAGGTAGCCAGAAGAGTATCGTTAGTTTGGGAGGCCTACAACTCCGCCTGGCCAGGGGAGATCCCATCTGCTCAAGGACTGACCAGGCCCCAATCGCTAGCCAGTACTCCGGGAGGGTCTATCGTTGTCACCAGTAAAGACCCTGAACTACACCGTACCGTCTCTGAGTGGTTCCTGCTACCCCCATCATCCACGTCGGCTGCCCTGAGGCCATACCCCTCCCGTTGGGGGTTATACTATCACGCTGCACAATCCTACCACCGGCCTCAGCGGTCTGCCCTGCAGCAGCAGCTCCTTAGCTGTACTCAACGGGTGGCGTAGTCGTCCAACATCTACCGCTAATACAGCGCCACTTAGTCTGACTCCCTGGGCATGGACCGGATCACCGCCCCGAGACTACAACCCTCAAGAGATCCGGCTCCGGATAAGCTCCCGCGTGCGCAACGCAGCGCGAAACAGGCCCAGGGGCGCATCAACTTTTGGCGTAGTCGGCAGGATTTCGTGCCCGCAACCACCGGGTACTGCGTGCCTGAAAAAGACTGTTCAAACTTACCTGTGGTGAAGATTCCCGCCATCCGGCGCCATCTTCCGCTTCCTTCCCGCCATCGGTGGAGTTTTCCCGCCATCCGGCGCCATCTTCGGCCTTCTTCCCGCCATACGTGGAGTTTTCCCGCCATTGGACGCCATCTTGAGGACGCCGCGCGGGAAGAAGAGGGGCGTGGACTCCGAAAGCGCGCGAGAACTGAAGCCCCGCCTCACGTCCGGACGTTGCGTAAGGTCCTGGAAGGAGCCCAGCAGACGCCGACGTCACAGGAGCACGACGGAAGGTCCTCAACCCTGACGATCCACTGCGGAGCCGCGGCCTACGGAAGAGGATCATCGCAAGGTAGGCCACGGTCCACTAGGGGGGAGAAGGATGTCGGATACGGAGGAGAGCTTCACCGCTTCAACCCCCGCCAGCGCCACTGCTGTTGCGGTCATGCCTTTCACCATGCCCTATATCCCGGGGGCAGCCTGGCTACCCCAGTTCTCAGGGGAGTCACATACCCTGCATGACTTTAGAGAAAAGCTGGATAGCCTCTTCCAGGTGTACCCCCTCACAGAGGAGCAAAAAGTGAGCATCCTGGTGGCCCAGTTAACCGGGGCAGCCCAAAGGGAGGTAAAGTCCTGGCCACCTGGGAGGAGGACTGTCGCAGAGATACTAACCCAGCTAACCGAGGAGGAGCTGCAGTACTACCAATACGAGGAAAGCCAAGAGGACCCGGACGGGTCTGAGGACTACCCTCAGGAGGGAGCACAAAGAGGACATAGCTACTGAAGGGAAGTAGCGTGAATAAAGAGCTGTAAATAGTTACCCGTAAGGGTACAAGGACTGCTGCTAATTAAAATATGGTCCCCGTTGGGATTAGTGAATTGTTCCCCGTGTGTCCCTATCCCTTACCAGGCTGAGGACTGTGAGCAGCCATCCCCTATCCCTTAACAGGCTGAGGACTGTGAACAGCCATTCCTTATCCCCACTGGCCGAGGACTGAGAGCGGCCATATCCTGTAAATAATTATGTGTTTCTAGTAATTTATGGGAGTCTTTGGTGGATTTACCGGGAATCCTTTGTACATAGTTGGAGCGTAACCCAGGACGGACTAAAGACTGTTAAGGACTCGGGGCAGGACAGACCCCTACCTGGTTACGTCTCCCTGTTTTGGTGAAATGGACACCTTGCTTTTCTTCAAAACTGCACCCGGTTGCGGACACGCCGTAACCATCTTTATGTGTTTTTCTTATTGTATTATTATTGTTTATACCTTGTTATGTTTTTCTAAAAATATGTTTAGTCCCGGAGTACTAAATTTCACTAGGGGGGAATGTGGCACCCCAGGAGTCTGGTTTCCACAGTAACAGCAATGTTATGTCTGAGAGCAGGTGGGAGGTCTCTTGGTCAGGGATCCTATGCATGCCACACCTCCTGCCGAGTCCTGGGAGGGGAAGAACTTCCCCTATATAAACCTGGGGCTGAGGCAGGGTTAGTGAGTTCAGAGGGAGAGTTCAGCCAGGAGGGCTGACAGGGAGCTGTGGCTCCGGCTGGGCCCAGCTCCCGGGCCATGCCAGAAGTAGAGACAGAGAAGAGAAGCAGCTATGGGAAGAAACAACAGGAGCTCTGTGGAAGCAATGTTACAAGGAGTCAGGGGCTGGCAGCTGCAGAGCTCGCCCTGACTGAGAAGATTTCTTACCGGACCCGGAGTCCGAGGCTGTGGGGACTAACTCCTACCCAGCAGCAGAATCCGTCAGGCAGGGGATTTCAGGTCTTCTGGCCAAGAAACCCGAAGGCACGGTCACACGCATGGGGCCAGCACCGCCGTCATGGAGCGGAAGCTACTAGAAGGCCCCGAGTCACCGGCCATACGGGTGAGCACCACACGGTACACTCAGGGACGTGGGCTACTTATACCCGCCTCTAGCAAGGTAGCCAGAAGAGTATCGTTAGTTTGGGAGGCCTACAACTCCGCCTGGCCAGGGGAGATCCCATCTGCTCAAGGACTGACCAGGCCCCAATCGCTAGCCAGTACTCCGGGAGGGTCTATCGTTGTCACCAGTAAAGACCCTGAACTACACCGTACCGTCTCTGAGTGGTTCCTGCTACCCCCATCATCCACGTCGGCTGCCCTGAGGCCATACCCCTCCCGTTGGGGGTTATACTATCACGCTGCACAATCCTACCACCGGCCTCAGCGGTCTGCCCTGCAGCAGCAGCTCCTTAGCTGTACTCAACGGGTGGCGTAGTCGTCCAACATCTACCGCTAATACAGCGCCACTTAGTCTGACTCCCTGGGCACGGACTGGATCACCGCCACGAGACTACAACCCTCAAGAGATCCGGCTCCGGGTAAGCTCCCGCGTGCGCAACGCAGCGCGAAACAGGCCCAGGGGCGCGTCATGTATATATGTATATACTCAAGTATGTATAATTATTTATACAGTGTTCACCATAAATAAGTACACCCCCTTTGAAAAGTAAGATTTTAATCAAAATTTCACTGAACACAAGAACAATTTCCAAGATTTTGATAAGACTGAGTTTCATAGAATATTTTATTTTAATCCAAACATGAAAGTAAGGTTAATAATATAACTTTCAATACAAAATCTTCAGTTTTACTCAAAATAGTTCATGCAAAAAATGAATACACCCCACATCAAAAACTACTACATCTAGTATTTTCTATGACTCCATGATTTGTAAGGACAACACCAAGTCTTCTAGGCATGGAATGAACTAGTTGGCAACATATTGCAACATATATTTTTTTTTCCATTCTTCAAAAATGACCTTGTTTAGAGCCTGGATGCTGGATGAAGAATGATACTCAACTTGTCTCTTCAGAATTCCTCATAGGTGTTTTTCAGGTGGGTTCAGAGACATACATGGCCACTGAATCTCTTTCATCCCGTTATTCTTCAAAAATGCAACAGATAGATGTTTTGGATCATTTTCATGCTTGAAAAACGCACGTCTACCAAGGGCATGAAGTGATGGTAGCATCTTTTTTTTAATATAGAGCAGGATATCTGTGAATTCATGATACAATCAATGAAATGTAGCTCCGTGACACCAGCAGCACTCATGCTGCCCCACATAAGACACTGCCACCACTGTGTTTCACTATAGGCACCATGCCGTTAGAAAAATGAATTTAGAAAATTGTGTGCTACTTTATTACTTGCAGTGGGAAAATTTTACTTGCTGCCTTTCTTAGAGCAAATAAATCAATGTTGTACTGACAGTGAGTCCACCAACAACAGCATTTGGAACAATCTAATAGACTGGTGTTTGTGGTAAACCTGGACAATTTTTTAAACACTGATTGACTGACAAAGGGAGCCCCTACCCAGATCCACTCTTCAGATGACTCAAGCATGCTCATTAGGGGAAAATGAACCATAAGAAAAGAACTAGTGTATAGTGAGTGACTATGGAGCCAGGTGAAGTGACTCATAGGAAATCTGTCGAAAATAAGGAATAGGGATGGAGGTGATGTTGGATAAATGCAGGGATTTATGATCCTGGGTGGCTGAAGGTCTGGTCTTGGTTATCTGCAGAAACAAGCACTCAAACCTTAATGTATTGATGAGCAATTGCCCTATTTTTGGACTATAAGATGCTCCGGACCATAACATGCACCCCAAATTTAGGGGAGGAAAATAGGGAAAAAAAATATTTAATGCTAAAATTGGGATCCAAGGACCCTTAAATTTCCTCTGTTAAGAAATACTCAATTGAAATATTGAATTGAGAACTTTTTACAGCATTCCAGTAGGCTGTAAAAAAGATGCTAACGGTGACTGTGCTTTATATGGGGAAAACCTTGTAACAGGTTTTCTTTAAGTGGTCCAACCTAATACCACCACTTCTACTACTAATACTACAAGCCTTTGTACAAATGCATAGGTTGCATGTGTGTTTTTATGCACCAGAAAATGCCTAAGTACATTAATCAACCATTTTCCTAATGTACCCCAAAACACACTGGAAACATGAAAGATGAAATATACAAAAAGTAGTAAAATGGATTAATTAAACTCAAAGACATATAATAAAAGACATAAAAAAATTGCAACACAGAGATTTAACCACCCTCACCAGGACAAAAATTCACTGTATTGGCTAAGGAGTCTTAGCCTCATATACACTGCTCAAAAAAATAAAGGGAACACTCAAGTAACACATCCTAGATCTGAATGAATGAAATATTCTCATTTGTTCTGTACAAAGTTGAATGTGCTGACAAAAAAATCACACAAAAATCATCAATGGAAATCAAATTTATTAACCAATGGACGCCTGGATTTGGAGTCACTCCCAAAATTAAAGAGGAAAAACACACTACAGGCTGATCCAACTTTGATGTAATGTCCTTAAAACAAGTCAAAATGAGGCTCAGTATTGTGTGTGGCCTCCACGTGCCTGTATGACCTCCCTACAATGCCTGGGCATGCTCCTGATGAGGTTACGGATGGTCTCCTGTGGGGTCTCCTCCCAGACCTGGACTAAAGCATCCGCCAACTCCTGGACAGTCTGTGGTGCAATATGACATTGGTGGATGGAGCGAGACATGATGTCCCAGATGTGCTCAATTGGATTCAGGTCTGGGGAACAGGCGGGCCAGTTCATAGCTTCAATGCCTTCATCTTGCAGGAACTGCTGACACACTCCAGCTACATGAGGTCTGGCAGTGTCCTGCATTAGGAGGAACCCAGGGCCAACCGCACCAGCATATGGTCTCACAAGGGGTCTGAGGATCTCATCTTGGTACCTAATGGCAGTCAGGCTACCTCTGGTGAGCACATGGAGGGCTGTGCGTCCCTCCAAAGAAATGCAACCCCACACCATTACTGACCCACTGCCAAACCGGTCATGCTGAAGGATGTTACAGGCAGCAGATCACTCTCCATAGCGTCTCCAGACTCTGTCACATCTGGCACATGTGCTCAGTGTGAACCTGCTTTCATCTGTGAAGAGCACAGGGCACCAGTGGCGACTTTGCCAATCCTTGTGTTCTGTGGCAAATGCCAAGCGTCCTGCACGGTGTTGGGCTGTGAGCACAACACCCATCTGTGGACGTCGGACCCTCCTACCACCCTCATGGAGATGGTTTCTAACCATTTGTGCAGACACATGCACATTTGTGGCCTTCTGGAGGTCAGTTTGCAGGGCTCTGGCAGTACTCCTCCTGTTCCTCCTTGCACAAAGGCGGAGGTAGCGGTCCTGCTGCTGGGTTGTTGCCCTCCTACGACCCCCTCCACGTCTCCTGGTATACTGGCCTGTCTCCTGGTAGCGCCTCCAGCCTCTGGACACTACGCTGACAGACACTGCAAACCTTCTTGCCACAGCTCGCATTGATGTGCTATCCTGGATGAGCTGCACTTTCTGAGCAACTTCTGTGGGTTGTAGAGTCCGTCTCATGCTACGACGAGTGTGAAAGCACAACCAACATTCAAAAGTGACCAAAACATCAGCCAGAAAGCATTGGTACTGAGATGTGGTCTGTGGTCCCCTGCAGAAACACTCCTTTATTGAGGGTGTCTTGATAATTGCCACTAATTTCCATCTACTGTCTATTCCATTTGCACAACAGCATGTGAAATTGATTGTCAATCAGTGTTGCTTCCTAAGTGGACAGGTTAATTTCACAGAAGTTTGATTTACTTGTAGTTATATTATGTTGTTTAAGTGTTCCCTTTATTTTTTTGAGCAGTGTATATTCAAATAGGTCTGCATCTGTCCAGAAGGTAGAGGGTATAGTAGCAGTCTATATATACAAAAACAAATGCAAATAGACAAAGTGTCATAGGCAAATGCTCATGTACAAATACAGGATAACAATAAGTAAAATAAACCTGAGAGACCCAGGAGGGTGAGGAACAAGACAAAAAGCACGTTTTGTGTTTGCTTCTTCCTGGGGGTATATCCTGTATATTGCCTTTATTATTTGATTATATCACCACTATTAGGTTTCATTTTACCTTCTCTGCAGTTATGCATTCCAGCATATTTGTGTATAGGCATTTGCCTATGACACTTTGTCTATCTGCATTTGTTTTGATATATAAACTGGTACTGTACCCTTTACCTTCTAAACAGATGAAGACCTAGTTGAATATATATGAGGCTAAAATGTGCTCCTGAACCTGAACCATTTAGTGATTTTTTGTCCTGGTGAGGGTAGCAAAATCTCTGTGGTGCACACTCTTTTTATGTCTTTTATCATATACATGTTATTTTTAAAATGTAAAAACTGACAATATACTTTTTTAAAGTAAATGTGTTATCTTTAACATTAGGCCTTTTAGAGATCATTTCATCTTCAACTTGCATAACTGTTCACAATAACAGTAATTTTGACCAGGGGCGTCCAAACTTTTACATGCCACTGTGTCTTTGGATTAATTAATAAAGTTTACTACTTTTGTATATTTGGACTTTTATGTTTCCAGTGTCTTTTTGGGTATTTTGTTCTTTGGAGGTGCCCCCTGATTTTGGCCTCATATAGGTATTAATTTTCCTAAAGTGCCTATTCCACTTAGATTCTAATCTCCTATAAGCAAGGACTTGTCTCATTGTTTGTTAAATTGTACTGATTATGGATAATGTCTTTGTGTTATCTCCCCAATTGTAAAGTGCTGAAAAGTATAAAAAAATGTTATTAATAAGAAGAATAATACAAATAATCATTACATTTATAAACCCTTGTGAAATAACCATACAATACACAAGACATTGTATATAATATATTAAGCCAGAACAGGGCTGCAATGATGCATGATATTGTGACTTTGCTGTACAACATGGAAACATACAGTAGTTTACATTTATCACGCTCCTGCTTGGCAATGTTGTCCAAGAACACAAGCTGTTTCTCAGTGTAACTTCATGTGCCCTAGAGCTATCAATGATTAGAGCTTCTAGTGAATGTTGACAAGATTTATGAAAATCTAATTAGTTTTTCAGCTCTAAATAGATGATTATTAAATTATTATTAAAAACACGTGCTGTTTATGTATGGCAGAGTACATGAAAGGTTGGTCTGAGGCATTTTTAAAATAAAAAAAACAACAACATCAAGCTATACATAGAAAGTGATCATGAATTAGTGATTTCAACTACCAACATGTTATCCTTACCTCAGCCTATGTTATAGCCTCACAGATCTCCAAATAATAAGATACCATAAGCTTACTATCTAGCCCTACTGGTTCGTGTTTTACAGCTCATGATAAGAAAAAAATATTTCTCCTGCTTTTCAGCTTGCATATCTCCAGTTTCTGATTGCCCGGTGTGTGGTAAATTCATTACACTACAATTAGAATTCCAGTCTACCCTCACTGGACCCAATACTAGTTCGACTCTGAAGACCCTCATACACAGAGCTGTCATCATTAATTTCAGTGCCCCACACTGACAACATTTTCTGTCCCCTTTGAGACTCCACCCAGGTCCCACCCCAGCTCTGCCTCCACCCCTCAAACCTTCTACAATCCCACCAGCCACTCTTGGAAAAACTCCGCTTCTGCACCACCACGTCCTCACCAATCACATATTAACAGTTGCCATTGAACACCATATCACATACTTAACCAACAGCTTTTCTTTTGGCCAAAAGATTTTTTAAGCCTGCACCATGTCCTCGCCAACCACACATTAACAGTTCCCATTGAACACCATATCACATACATAGCCAGCAGCTTTTGTTTTGGCCAAAAGATTTTTTAAGCCTGCCACCGCAATAAGGTAGTCCAAATTAAATAAAACAAAAAAGCGGTCTATAGAGCGCTAAAAGACTGAACACTAGAGGTGAAAAATTTTTAGGGCTAAAAAATAAATTTAATGAGCCCTTTCCACAACGCGTTTCGATAGTAAACTATCTTCCTCAGGTGGTACAAGGGTATGAGCACAAACATAAAATATATATAGACAAAGATTCACAGTGATTGGTTGATATTAATTAGTTAACCTGGGTCCAAACAAAGGAAACCCTTCATGTGCTGGTGCGAAGTGTCCACATTGGTTTCACATAAGTCACCTTCACATGAATACAAAGTATAAAAAACACATTGGATAAGGTAGAGAATATGGCAAAACATGTTGATAAACAGTTTTACAAAATACATCTGTAGTGTCTACATCAATTTCATAGAAATCACCTACACATAGATACAAAAAAATCGAAACATATTAAGTGAAATATAGAATGAAGTAATACATGTTAAAAAACAGTTATTCAAAACTGCATCATAAAAAAGAGAAAAAAGAGAAAAAAAAATAGGTCAGAAAATAACAAGAGGGTTTCAATTGATACAAAAAATTTAGACACTATTCAGACGATGCAGTCCTTTTGGACTTAAATCCTACATCTTTCGATATAGCCCCAATAGTCCATTCCATAGATAAAGATCCAGTCCAGTTTCCATCAGACCTTGAAATCAACTCCCTCCCCCAAAAAGCCATATCTGCACAAATGGAGGTCCATGTTGACCCCAAGAATTTATCCTTGTTGACAGTGCACAACTATACACTTTCTCAAACTGATCTCCATCCAATCAACGGTGACCCTTCATTTGAATCACCGGTTGTGGATGGGATCTGCATTACTCTGATTAGGGAATCTAATGCCACCAACATCACTCATCCTGTAGTTCCTTTACTTGCTTTTCGAAATGTGTCTACGACAATTGACTTAACTCCATCGGTACAAGAATCATCAACTAGAGCCCATTTTTCGGTTTCTCTGAATGAGAAAAATGCTACTTATATTCAGAATCCCAATATGAGGGATTCAAAAATCACACAGTTTTTTCGGGTTGCCCCCGGACGTCACCCAAAGAGAAAAAGAGAAAACGGGGTTGTAGAGGGAGAGGACGAACCCACTGCACACCCAGTACCTCTACTGGATATATCCCAAAAAAGGACAAAGGCAGATTAGAACACAATAGCACGAATGGGAATTTAGGAATTTTTAATTTGTCGGACCATATTTTAACCGATGATGAGATCCGATTACTTGAACGAAGTCTGTCCTTCTGCCCTAATTCTCCTACTAATGTGTTTTCTTTATATCTTGATCTCAATGATTTTTAAAAAAAACTAACTATACAACGACATTTTTTATTAGAAGAAAGGAGAGGAAAAACTATAATTCCACCTCCACAAAGCCCCTCTCTGGTCACCAATCTAGAGACTGAACCGATGCATGTAGATGTGCATGGACATTCGAGTAAATTCTACCCACTGCATCATAAAGGTTCCCATATTGAAACATTTCAACAATTTCAGGACCCGTCAGTTTCTATATTTTTAAAATATAAGGAGCATATTATGACCGCACATGCAAAGGGTCTTCTAAAGAAAAAAGAGAAATTTTTTTGGGATATAACTACATTCAGGGTTCCTTTTTTCTATTTCCTTCCCAAGATACACAAAAACCCCATCAATCCCCCGGGCCGCCCAATCCTTTCGGGAATTGGTTCCATCACCAGTAACCTTTCCCATTATGTCGACCTTTTTCTTCAAAAATATGTTCTTAAGCTTGATTCCTACCCGAGAAACTCCCCCCAACTAATTAAACTTTTGAGAAACCTCCCCCCTATGAATGATTGCCTCATCTTGACCCTTGACGTTAGTGCTCTTTATAGCAATATATCCCACGACTTGGGGTTGCAAGCAATCGATCAATTCTTGTCGATGGACACTAATATTCCAGTTGAGCAAAGGAATTTCCTTAAAACATCTATTATGTTTATATTAAATAATAATGTATTCACATTTGAAGGGGTGGTTTACAGTCAGATAAAGGGCTGCGCGATGGGGACGAGGTTCGCCCCAAGTTATGCAAATTTGTTTATGGGGGTTTTTGAGTCCGTCTTCATCACGCAGTCCCCCCTGGCGGCCAACCATGTGGTGTTTTATCGCCGATTCATAGACGACTTAATTTTCCTGCGGAGGGGAACTAGCGAGAGTGCATTGAAATTTGTTGAGGAACTCAACGCCAATCCATGGGGTCTATCATTTACAGCGACCTTTTCTGAAACTGGCTTAGTTTTTGGATCTTATGGTGTAGTTTGATCTAACAGGAAGATTGTTCGCATCAACTTTTTTTAAACCTGTGGATGTTAACAGTTATTTAAGGTTCGATAGTGGACATCTCCCGAAATGGATCACCAATGTCCCTTATGGGCAATATTGGAGGGTCCGAAAAAACTGCAGAAGAGATTCTGAATTTTTAGTGGAATCTAAAATATTGAAAAAACGATTTCTACAGAAAGCCTACCCCAAGAAGTTATTGATGGATGCTTTCTCCAGAACTAAAACCCTTACACAGGATATGTGTCTTGATAGGATTGAGTCATTCACCGATAAAAATAAGAGTAAAAATAAATTAGCCTCAGATTTGACTAGATGGAGCATGGTCACGACATTTAGTCAATCTAGGGTTACCATCCATAATATTTTGGATAAATTCTGGTTTATCTTGAAGGGTGACCCCATTTTAGGACCCTTTATACCTAACAAGCCGAGCATTATTTATAGGAAGAACAGAAATTTGCGAAACTTAATAGCACCAAGTAATACATCTCTGAAATCTAGAATACAACCCTCACAAGAGGGCATCTGTTCGGGGTGTCTTCCATGTAATATGCCTAAATGTTTATGTTGTAGAGTCATTCAAAATGGTAATCAAAAGAATTTTTCAGCATATACCACAGGAAAAAAATTCTCTATGAAACACAGTGTGAATTGTCAGTCGACACATGTGATCTATTTACTTGAGTGCACTTGCAACCTCCAATACGTGGGTCGAATGATACAAACTATGCACGCACATCTAAATAAACATAGACATAACATTCGGATAGGTTATCAATTACACAGCGCATCCAAATATTTTAGCATTGTTCATCAAAAAGATCCAGGAGATATGAGGCTTACTATTATAGACCACATACCTGATACTGTCCCCGACCGATTAGTGAGTTTGATTAATAAAGAAAGTTTTTGGATCTTCAAGTTGGGCACGTTGGCCCCTGAGGTAATTTGGCCCTTGAAAATGTAACCATATCTTAAGGTCATTTCCTTCTCCTCTCTAATGGAATTATTATTGCTATGTTTTAAATGTGTTGTTTTTTTTTCTCTTTTTTTCTCTTTTTTTCTCTTTTTTCTCTTTTTTATGATGCAGTATTGATTAACTGTTTTTTAACATGTATTACTTCATTTTATATTTCAGTTAATATGTTTCGATTTTTTTGTATTTATGTGTAGGTGATTTCTATGAAATTGATGTAGGCACTACAGATGTATTTTGTATAACTGTTTATCAACATGTATTGCCATATTCTATACCTTATCCAATGTGTTTTTGATACTTTGTATTCATGTGAAGGTGACTTATGTGAAACCAATGTGGACACTTCGCACCAGCACATGAAGGGTTTCCTTTGTTTGGACCCAGGTTAACTAATTAATATCAACCAATCACTGTGAATCTTTGTCTATATATATTTTATGTTTGTGCTCATATCCTTGTACCACCTGAGGAAGATAGTTTACTATCGAAACGCGTTGTGGAAAGGGCTCATTAAATTAATTTTTTAGCCCTAAAAAATTTTTCACCTCTAGTGTTCATTCTTTTAACGCCCTATAAACCGCTTTTTTATTTTATTCAATTTGGACCGCTTTCAGTCCCCCTTTGGGGGTTAGCGGCAGGAGCAGCTTCTAGTTAATCATTCTCAAATCCCCCCACTATAAAATTCCCCTTTGGCTGCTCAACTCAGGACCTGCGGTTGGGGGCTGCACTTTCCTAACTTTCAGAACCTGTGGCGATGCACATCTGATCCTGAGTCAAGTGATCTGTGGGCGGACATGTGGTCTGCATTTTGGAACCTGGAAGCGGTGAGCACGAGCGGCGGTCTGCAGCACACGGCACGTGGTGTGCCAAGCTACCTATACCTTGCGGTGAGACGTGCCTGCTCCTTCCATCCTCACACTAACATCGGAGTTGTGCAGGGGTGCACAACTCCAATAGGTGAGTGGCCTTTTGGCTGATTCCGTCACATCTATCTATCAGGTCCTTCACATAGCGCTCTTTTTCTCACTTTCTTTTCCACCGCATTAAGGTAGACTCTTTTGGCTGGGCCCTACACTACTCTAACCTATTAAACATTTGTTAAAAATAAGTAATTCTTATTTTTATTTATTTTTCTTTAAGGGAATGTGTCACATACATCATTTTTTAAAAATGACCAATAATACTACATACAAGGGACAAAGACCTTCACACCAGGACCAGACAACATATTACCACTACATAGTGACTGAATAATACCATATACCAGGGACAAATACCAACACACCATCACCAGATCACATATTACCACCACATAGTGACCGAATAATACCACATACAGGGGACAAATACCGTCGCACCATAGCCAGACCACATATTTCCACCACATAGTGACCAAATAATACCACATTCAAGGAACAAATACTGTCACACCATGACCAGACAACATATTACCACCACATAGTGATCGAATAATACCACATACAAGGAACAAATACCACCACATCACGACCAGATCACATATTACTACCACATAGTAACTGAATAATACCACATAGTGACTGAATAATACTATGTACAAGGGAGAAATACCACGACTACATGACCAGACTACATATTACACCATAGCCGGACCACATATTACCACCACATAGTGACCAAATAATACCACATACAAAGAACAAATACCACCACACCATGACCAGATCACATATTACCACATATAGTGACTGAATAATACCACATAAAAAGGAACAAATACCACCATATCATGGCCAGACCACATATTACCACCACTTATTGACCGAGTAATACCACATACAAGGAACAAATACCGCCACACCATGACGAGATCACATATTATCACCACATAATAACCGAATAATAACACAAATAGGGGATAAATACTGCCACACCATGACAGACCACATATTACCATCATATTGTGACCGAATACTACAATACTGATCATTAATAAAAAACACAATACTAATATTATCATAAGTGCCATTATACACAGGAGCTCTGTACATAGTATACAGTGTATAGTCTCAGATTACAGGTAATACAGAGATCACCAGTGACATTACACACAGGAGCTCTGTATATACTATATTGTGTATAGGTACCACATTGAATCACCAGTGATGTCTTTAGTTGAAGCCCTTCATCTTTGCTTCCAGTGCAGACTGCCATCACTTTTTCCTCGTCTTTGCAGAATATAACAAAGTTATTTAGAGCACCGCTTCCAGAGCACATACCCTAATTTTTTCCCAACTTCCACACCACACCAGATGAAGAAAAATAAATGACATTGTGCTGCCCAGCAAAGTAACAGGAACACCCTCCATTGAAAACAGTATCCTCAAAAATAAAATACATCACAACAGTAATAATATCCCTTAAAGTTGTTGTCCACTACTATATAAAATGGGCCAATATATTTAAATGGTTGTGTGGTCTTTATTGCCTGTGAATGGCGCTATTAATGACCGCTCACAGGCATCACGTGACCCCGGGTGCAGCCGGCTCTGGCATCTGTTGATGTCATGTCAAGTTTTGGCTGCAGCCGGGCGTGACTCAGTGACGCGCTCCCCACTGATTGATGGGCTGTGGGCGGGGTTTCTCCACGCGTCACAGCCCAGCATCCACCGCATGCTTTCCCAATGAATGCAGGAGAGGGAAAACACACGATGGATGGTGGGCTGTGACGTGTGGGGAAACCCCGCCCACAGCCTATCAATAATCAGGGAGCACATCACTGAGTCACTCCTGGCTTCCACCGGAACTTGACGTGACATCAGCAGATTTCAGGGCCGGCTGCAGCTGGGGGTCACGTGATGCCTGTGAGAGGTCAGCAATACCGCCACTCACAGGCAATAAAGACCACACAAGGTATTTACAAAAACACTTATCTCCACTATTTAAATACATTGGGTCATTTTATATAGTAGTGGACAACCTCTTTAATTAGCTCCTTGTGTCTCATTCCTGGCCCCATATGTTATCCCATTCTGCCCCCACGTGTCTCCATTCTGCCCCATATGTTCTCCCATCCTTCCCTCATGTGTCTCCAACCTGCCCCATATGATCTCCCATCCTGACCCATGCATTTCCAACCTGCCCCATATGACCTCTCATCTTGCCCCATGTGTCTCCCTTCCTGCTCCATCTGTCACCTCCATCCTACCCAATCATCCTGCCATCTCCATCCTGCCCCATCATCCTACCATCTTGATCCTGCCCCATGAACCTGCCATCTCCATCCTGCCCCATCATCCTGTCATCTCCATCCTGCCCCATCATCCTGCCATTTCCATCCTGCCCCATCATCCTGCCATATCCATCCTGCCCCATGTACCAGCCATCTCCATCCTGTCCTAACATCCTGCCATCACAATCCTGCCCCATGAACCTGCCATCTCTATCCTGCCATCTCAAATCCAGCACTTGATACTGCCATCTCTATCCTGTCCCATGATCTGCCATCTCCATCCTGCCCCATCATCCTGCCATCTCCATCCTACCCCATGAACCTGCCATCTCCATCCTGCCATCTCCATCCAGGCCCATGATCCTTCCATCTCCATCCTTCACCATGAACCTGCTATCTCCATCCCGCCATTTTCATCCTGCCCCATGATACTGCCATCTCCACCCTGCCCCATCATCCTGCCATCTGTATTCTGCCCCATCATTCTGCCATCTCCATCCTTCTATCTCCATCCTGTCCCATCATTTTGTCATCTCCATCCTGTCATCTCCATCCCACTCCATCATCCTGTCATCTCCATCCTGCCCCATCATCTTGCCATCTCCATCCTGTCCCATGAACCTGCCATCTCCATCCTGCCATCTCCATCCTGGCCCATGAACCTACCATCTTCATCCTGCCCCATGGTCCAGCCATCTCCATCCCGCCCCATCACCCTGTCATCTCCATCCTGCCCCATGAACCTGCCATCTCCATCCTGCCATCTCCATCTTGGCCTATGATCCTGCCATCTCCATTCTGCCCAATGACCTGCCATTTCCATCCCGCCATCTCCATCCTGCCCCATCATCCTGCCATATCTATCCTACCCATCATCCTGCCATCTCCACCCTGCCCCATCATCCTGCCATCTGTATTCTGCCCCATCATTCTGCCATCTCCATCCTGCTATCGCCATCCTGTCCCATCATTTTGTCATCTCCATCCTGTCATCTCCATCCCTCTCCATCATTCTGTCATCTCCATCCTGCCCCATCATCCTGCCATCTCCATCCTGTCCCATGAACCTGCCATCTCCATCCTGCCATCTCCATCCTGGCCCATGATCCTGCCATCTTCATCCTGCCCCATGGTCCTGCCATCTCCATCCCGCCATCTCCATCCCACCCCATCACCCTGCCATCTCCATCCTGCCCCATGAACCTGCCATCTCTATCCTGCCATCTCCATCCTGGCCCATGATCCTGCCATCTCCATTCTGCCCCATGACCTGCCATTTCCATCCCGCCATCTCCATCCTGCCCCATCATCCTGCCATATCTATCCTACCCATCATTCTGCCATCTCCATCCTGCCCCATCATCCTTCTTGCCTTTTTCAGTATAACAAAAAGTCATGAAAAAAAAAGTTTCTTCTTACCTGGTCGCGGTCCAGCGGCGTCCTCTCCCTTATCAGTTGAAGCACGGATGCCCTAGCACATGACAGTGATGTCATACGCTGTCGACTTGCGTGCTGACGTCAGCTGCCGGCCTGTGATTGGCTGGCAGCCTTTAGCTATTGCCGTGCGGCTTCCCACAAAGCAATAGATTTTAGCTGAACTAAGCTTTTTACAGCGGGTCACAGTCACAGCTGTGGCATCATGCTGACATTTGTCATCATGATGCCATAGTGCTCAGACCGCAGTAATGCTATTACCGCTGATCAGGGCCTGCTTTTCATGCGCTGTCACGCACGTGACAGCATGGTGAACACCGAACCCAAACCTGAAAATTAACACGGACTTCCTGAGGTAGTCTGTGTTTGGAGTCCGTGCTCGAACAATAGGTGTTCGGTATGGACCCGAACTTTAGTATTCGGGTTTGCCCATCACTAATTGTGACAAAAAGAGTCATTACATTCTTGTTTTCTTTACATTTGGCACAGCGTCCCAACTTTTTGGGAATTGGGGCTGTATAATGAGATGGTCATATTGCTCTTTTACGTTTAATGTGTATGTGTCCCAAAACTTATATCCCTACAGTATAACAGGGTGTCAGTGTAGGTCAGGCTGCATTCACGCTTCTATTGTATCTCCTCTCTTTTGCGTTTGCTCCTGTGTTTAGCTCAAAAATGTTACTCAAAAAGTAATACAATCTTACATTTGTAAGAATTGCCTAGACAACACTAAACGAAGGTACCTTCTATAATTATTATACAAAGATTAGGTTATAAGATAAAGCCAAAGATACATTTTACCTTTTACTTATTTTTATTCAATTACTATAAACTAACATTCTAATAACAAGAAGCTCCAGTGTACTGATATAGCATCAACAATATAAGCTGTATAATATCAATATCAAAGAAACTTGTGATCTGTTTAAAATGATCCACTAGGTGTCATTGGTGATACAGATATGAATATGGGAAAAAGTTCAAAGAGCTGGTAGGCAAAAATACTAAATTATTTTTAGCAGATTTAATTTGTTTTTACATTGACCCCAAAAACAATAAACTTTTTTATTTACGGAGTTACTACTTAATGATTCTTGCATGTTCCTACTCTATCAGTCTCTCCTGTATCCTTGGCACTAGTTGTCGACAATCGATGAAATGATGTGCCATCTTTAGTAGAGATGAGCGGTGTTCGACTCAAACTGTTCGCCAATCTCAAATTGGAGCTGTTTTGAGCAGTGTTCGAGCCGTTCGGCGCACACGAACGATTTGAAAAAAATCCGGCTGTTCGAGGTTATGTTCGATAACTGTTCGTGCACCAAAATCATAACTGGATTTTTTCACAGTAATGCTGATAATCAATGTTAATACGCAGTTTGAGTGTACAGCGTGGTTGGGGGAGGGGCAGGGGATGGATCTCTGCATAAATAATGAAGATCTCCATTTTTTTTTCTCTTTCCCGCATTTACAGTGGGGAGGTGCAATCTGTCAGCCTATCAGCAGCGCACACACGGAGCGAACTGCTTTTTTTCACACAAGCAAGGGCATGTGTCATTGTCTGTGTATGTCACATGTCCTTGCCCTATAAGACCCAGCCATTTTCCCCTTCGCCACCATTTTCTCACTGCTGAAGCTGCATGTTAGACGGCACCGCTGTTGCTGTGTGCGCTATACTTTCAGTGTTAATTTCAAGCCAATTTTCTCAGAAATATACAGAAAGCTTGGGAGTAGGGAATAGTTGTGATTGCAGTCCTTTTGAGGACTAGGTTACAGCATTTCCTACGACTCTTATCAGGCAGGTCTGTGCTCTTAAATAGATAGGTTGGGAGTAGGGTCTACTTGTAATTGCAGTTCTTTTGAGGACTAGGTTGCAGCAATTCCTACGACTTTTAGCAGGCAGGTCTGTGCTCTTAAATAGACAGCTTGGGAGTAGGGGCTAGTTGTAATTGCAGTCCTTTTGAGGACTAGGTTACAGCATTTCCTAGGACTTTTTGACAGGCAGGTCTGTGCCAGTGCTGTGCAAGTATTTTTCACAGCATTTGGCTAAATCTAGGTAAGCAAATCCTTTTTGGCCCCTTGCAGTGTGTGTTAGTCAGTGGAGTAGCGTATCTGTGTTGCAAGCTACACCACCTGTGTATAGAATACAATTTTTTTACTGCACCTAGCCAAGTAATACCTTTGGGGCATAGCATCATTCTATTAGGCCATCTATACTAAGCTCCACCAGCTTGCAGACTACTAATAATTTTTATCTGCATCTAGCTCGGAAAATAATTTTGGGCTTGTAGCAGTGTGTGGGACTTATTCTATTAGTCCATCTATACTAATCTCCACCAGCTTGCAAATTACAAATAATTTTTAGCTGCATCTTGTCTGGAAAATAATTTTGGGCATAGTAGCAGTGTGTGGTACTCATTCTATTAGGCCACCTATACTAAGCTCAATCAGCTTGCAAATTACAAATAATTTTTAGCTGCATCTTGTCTGGAAAATAATTTTGGGCATAGTAGCAGTGTGTGGTACTCATTCTATTAGGCCATATATACTAAGCTCCACCAGCTTGCAAATTACAAATAATTTTTAGCAGCATCTTGTCTGGAAAATAATTTTGGGAATAGTAGCAGTGTGTGGTACTCATTCTATTAGGCCATCTATACTAAGCTCCACCAGCTTGCAAATTACAAATAATTTTTAGCTGCATCTTGTCTGGAAAATAATTTTGGGCATAGTAGCAGTGTGTGGTACTCATTCTATTAGGCCATCTATACTAAGCTCCACCAGCTTGCAAATTACAAATAATCTTTAGCTGCATCTTGTCTGGAAAATAATTTTGGGCATAGTAGCAGTGTGTGGTACTCATTCTATTAGGCCATATATACTAAGCTCCACCAGCTTGCAAATTACAAAAAATTTTTAGCTGCATCTTGTCTGGAAAATAATTTTGGGAATAGTAGCAGTGTGTGGTACTCATTCTATTAGGCCATCTATACTAAGCTCCACCAGCTTGCAAATTACAAATAATTTTTAGCTGCATCTTGTCTGGAAAATAATTTTGGGCATAGTAGCAGTGTGTGGTACTCATTCTATTAGGCCATCTATTCTAAGCTCCACCAGCTTGCAAATTACAAATAATTTTAGCTGCATCTTGTCTGGAAAATAATTTTGGGCATAGTAGCAGTGTGTGGTACTCATTCTATTAGGCCATCTATACTAAGCTCCACCAGCTTGCAAATTACAAATAATTTTTAGCTGCATCTAGCTCGGTAAATAATTTTGGGCTTGTAGCAGTGTGTGGGACTTATTCTATTAGACCATCTATACTAAGCTCCACCAGCTTGCAAATTACAAATAATTTTTAGCTGTATCTAGCTCGGAAAATAATTTTGGGCATAGTAGCAGTGTGTGGTACTCATTCTATTAGGCCATCTATACTAAGCTCCACCAGCTTGCAAATTACAAATAATTTTTAGCTGCATCTTGTCTGAAAAATAATTTTGGGCATAGTAGCAGTGTGTGGTAATCATTCTATTAGGCCATCTATACTAAGCTCCACCAGCTTGCAAATTACAAATAATTTTTAGCTGCATCTTGTCTGAAAAATAATTTTGGGCTTGTAGCAGTGTGTGGGACTCATTCTATTAGTCCATCTATACTAAGCTCCACCACCTGTGTATGTAATAAAATAGTTTTACTGCATCTAACCCAGCCAATCCTTTTGGGCTAATACCACAGTTTGGCCACTCAGCTCTGCTCGGTTCCCATCCATTGTTTTTTGTGCAAACAACTCCAGAGTTGTCCATTAGTTAACCACCAAAATGAGTGGAAAGAGGCCAGCTGCTGGTGGAAAGGGGAATAGGCATGTTGGGAAGGGAAAAAAAGGTTGTGTCCGTGGGGTAGGTGTTAAATCAACAGTTACATCTGCAGAAGAAAGACCATCTTCCAGCCAAACTAAGATGTCTACTTCTTTTAGCGGACAATGTGATACGATCCCTTTCTTACGGCCACGCCAATCGCTACAAATTCCAGATGAGGCAGAAAAACAGCAGGTGCTTTAACGGATATCTAGTGCTCATTTAAGTGGGCTCTCCTCCACCGCAACTTCAACATCACAAATACTCCAGTCCTCAGAGGTGTCACTCCAATCGCACTTGCTTCCTCACAGCTCCCAAGTCTCCAGCTGCCGTCTGAGTATGGGGTAGAACAGATCGTTGAGTCTGCAGAGCAGTTTACTCATACTATAGCCTGGGAATCAGAGGTTGGATCCAGAGATTCTGTGAATCCAGACGAGGAAATGATCTGCACTGATGCCCAGAATCTTTATGAGTCGAATCCAGGACCAGACGCAGAAGGTTCTGACAATAATGTAGACCCTCGTTCCCAAACTGTAACTCCTGTTGGTGGAGACAATGAGGTAGACGATGATGAGACTCAAATACCTGATTGGAGTGACAACTTGAGGTTTTTGTCAGGGCAGGAAGAGGTTGGCTCTGAGGACGACGGGTGTGATAACACACAGGGTGATGATGACGAGGTTGGAGATCCCACTTACTGTCAACCCACAGTCAGCCAGTCGATGAGGTCAGCAGAGGAGGTGGAGGAGGATGCTAGTGACGATGAGGTCAGGTTGTGCCTTCCTGGACAGAGACGTAGTACTGGAAGCACGTCAACAACTGCATCCTCAAACACAACTCTGCCTCTGACCACAAGTCGTGGTGGCTCTTCAGGTCGCATGGGTGCTAAGCCTTGCATAGCCTGGGCATTTTTTCAGATCGATAAGGATGACCCAACTCGTGTTATCTGTAACATTTGTCACCAAAAGCTAAGTAGAGGCCAAAAAATACATAGTTTGAGTACTTCATGCATGAACCGTCACATGAATATGAAGCATAAGTTGCAGTGGGAAGCTCACTGTGCTACAATGCGGCCTAGCGGGCCGGGCCAACCACCGTCTGCCCCATCTTGTGCATCCGCGGCCTCTTCATCCTCTGTGACTGGGGGGACAGCAGTCACACCTGTTTTGGGACACAGACCTGCCACCTCTTTACCCGCAACAGCCAGCGTGATTGGCCGGTCATCATTTTATTTGGAGGTGGAAACACCAGCTGGTGTTGAGCGCTCTCCGACATCGAGAGCACCACCTTTGGATCAAGGCAACCTAACATGTCCGCCTGCATCGTCTTCACAGACCAGCAGATTGCCGGGGACACCCTTCTCAACCCCGTCTAAGCACAATAGCCAGCCCTCGGTCCCTCAGATGTGGACAAGTAAAAGACCATTTCCTCCCAGCCATGAGAAAGCTAAGAGGTTGAATTTCACCATCTGCAAGCTCTTGGCTACAGAAATGCTGCCTTTACGCCTGGTGGACACAGAGGATTTTCGAGACCTTATGTCCGTCGCAGTGCCCCAGTACCAGATGCCCAGTCGGCACTACTTCTCAAAGAAAGGTGTGCCTGCGCTCCACCAGCATGTCGCACACAACATCACCACTTCTTTGAGAAACTCTGTGTGTGACAGGGTGCATTTCACCACAGACACTTGGATGAGTAGGCATGGACAGGGGCGTTACATGTCGCTGACTGGGCACAGGGTAACTATGGTGACAGCAAGACAAGGGGCTGCTGTCCAAGTCTTGCCGACCCCACAAGTTGTGCGTCAATCCTCTTTATCTCGAAGTTCCTCCACTGCTTCTGCCTCCTCAACCTCCTCTCGGTCCTCCACCTGCACCCAAAGCCTGTCTGGTCATGCCACATGCTTTCTAACTGCGCAGAAGGGATCCTGCACACCTCCTTACTATGCTGGCACCAGGGCTCAACGTCATCAGGCGGTGTTTACTTTGAAATGTCTGGGAAATGTGAGTCACACAGCTGAGGAGTTGTGGTCGGCTCTGGAGACCCAGTTTCATGAATGGTTGTCTCCACTGGACCTGAAACCAGGGAAGGCCATGTGCGACAATGCTGCAAACCCCGGTGCGGCCCTTCGCCGGGGCAATGTCACACACGTGCCTTGTATGGCTCACGTGTTGAACCTGGTTGTCCAGCAATTTTTAGGCCACTATCCCGGACTAGATGGCCTTCTGCAGAGGGCACTGTCGCTGTGTGCTCACTTCCGCCGTTCGCATCCCGCAGCTCAGCGACTTACATCTTTACAGAAGTCGTTAGGTCTGCCACTTCACCGGCTAAAATGCGATGTGCCTACCCCGTGGAATTCAGCTCTGCACATGTTGCAGCAACTGTGGCAGCACCGACAAGCCCTGGTGCAATACGCTCTGACGTATAGCCTGGGCCAATGGGATCCAGAGGTGGGGCAAATCACGCTGGGGGAGTGGTCTCAAATTAGGGACCTATGCACCCTTCTGCACAGTTTGAAATGGCGACGAAGATGTTTAGTGCCATTATCAGCATGACTATTCCGGTGTTTTACATGCTGGAGCACATGTTAAAAAGAATTCAGGTGCGACAAGAGGAGATGGAGGAAGTAGAAGAGGAGGAGTTGTATGCGGAAGGGCTAACATCTGCAAGGTCGGCAGCACCAAGGCGGCAGGCATGTGAGGGTGGGGGAGATGGATTTACCATGGCGCATGGTAGCAGCCAAACTAGTGAGGAAGGTGCAGGAGCCCAGGAAGAAGTGGAGGATGAACTGATGGAAGACTCATCAGATGAGGGAGACCTTGATCACATTTCTGTTGTGTGAGGTTGGGGGGGAGAGGGCAGAGGAAGGAAGCATGATTGTTACCTCGCCACCAACATAACAGAGTCTTTGTGCTCCTGGATGCGCAATACACATGAGTGCCTTCTTGCTGCACTACCTGCAACATGACCCTCGAATTGTCAGAATTCGAAGTAATCCTGACTACTGGGTTGCCACACTCTTAGATCCCCGGTAGAAAAGTAAAATTTGCTGAAATAATTCCTGCCATAGAAAGGGATTCACGCATGCAGGAGTATCAGCAGAGACTGCAGAATCTTACATGTGCTTTTCCACAAAACACCAGTGGTGCACATAGTGAATCTCACAGTTCTAACTTGCCAACCGTGGGACTGTCGAGTGTTCATCACTCAAAACATAGCAGAAACACAGTATCTGCTGGTAACAGCAATTTTGCGGAATCATTTCACAGCTTTTTTAGCCCATCCTTTGCAAGGCCACAGGAGACAAGAAGTCTGACACATAGTCAACGCCTAGAGACGATGGTACAGGAGTATCTCCAAGTAAACATCAAAGCCATGACTGTGTCACTGGACCCTTGCTCTTTTTGGGCTTCCAATCTGGATAAATGGCCAGAGCTCGCCACTTACGCCTTGGAGATCTTGTCATGCCCTGCAGCCAGCGTTCTCTCTGAACGTGTGTTCAGCGCTGCGGGTGGTGTGCTGACAGATAAGCGCACGCGGCTGTCCACTGAGAATGTAGACATGCTCACGTTCATAAAGATGAACAACTCATGGATCCGCAAGGACTTTTCTACCCCTGTGTCATCCTGGGGAGAGTAAAAGCTTGAGGATTTCGTAAAATCACCTCACCAACCATTTTAAGCTTTCAAATTACTAATAATTTTTAGCTGTTTCTTGTCTGGAAAATAATTTTGGGCCTGTAGCAGTGTGCGGTACTCATTCTATTATGCCATCTATACTAAGCTCCATCAGCTTGCAAATTACTAATAATTTTTAGCTGCATCTTGTCTGGAAAATAATTTTGGGCATAGTAGCAGTGTGTGGTACTCATTCTAACCAACCGTTTTAAACAACTCTGGGGCAATTGATGCCACTTAAGTGGTGTCTGTGCCCCAAATTTTTGGTTAAAATGGAGACTCTTTTTGGAGTCCCCTTGCTTTGTTTTACGTGACGTTGCCATCGTCAATTAGAGGTGGATTGGGTCTCCCCCCCCTTTTAACTGTAAGAAAATACATACACTATGGCTTGGGGTAACACAGATGGTTGAGTCTGAAGAGCTGTTTACTCACAGGTCTGCTCCAAAGCTTTAGTGTCTGCTAGTCAGCGAAGCAAGCTGCACCGCCTGTGTATCTAATAGTGATTTTTAAATGCATCTAGCCTAGGCAGACTGTGGGGACCCCTAACCAAACCCAGACGCTCAGCCCCCTAACGCCTCCCTTTCATTGACAATACAATCATGTAACTCTTACAACTGGATGGGTGAGGATCGGTCACAGCTTTATTAACTGTTTATACTCATTCCATTAGAAATGCATTTTATTTCTAAAATAATTCAGCTTGTTGCAGCATGCCCTGTGTCTCCAGTCTCCACAACGGCAAGTTGGCCAACAAGTGTAACTCTCCAACATGTCCTTTCTATTTCCAGGCCACGGAGGATCCTGCTTACTCGTATGCAGGACTCCGACCCCCATCCATCACACTTAATGCTTGTTCCACTCCGTCCTGGAGTCCTGACAGGAATATGTCCAGTCCAATATCCATTAAGTGAACACCGTCGGGCCGTATGAGGCCTGCTTTATCTTCTTCCAGTTGTTGGTGTCGTATCACTACACAGCCTCTGTCTCTTATAAATTTTGCCATCCGAATATTTATTACCTGCCTTGTCCGTTCGATAGCCGTGATGTCTCACGCACCTTGCCATACCGTTCTCTGCACAATCTCTGACCATACTATAGTTAGTTTTGTGAAAAATTCTCTGAAGCGCTCAGTGTCTAGTTTCATTATTGCCATTAGTTATGTGCTCTCGTGATGAGCTATGTCGTTTCCCCCGGCCTGTATAACTAAGATGACCGGACCTCTTGCCTCTCTCCCTACCTTGATTACCTCCATTAGTACCTGTGGCCATTGCAGGCCTCTAATACCTCTCCAGTTCAAATATGTGTTATGAAACTCCAATTTCCTCCCGCCTGGACGGGCTTTCACCCTTCTTTCTGCACAATATATATACGAGTTCTTAATCACTGCATAGGAAAAAAACAGCAAGGAAGTGGTATTTATATGTCATGTCCGGCTATGCACCTGTTCAAGGCTGAGTTAATCAGAAATTTAAACACACATACCATGTTAAAATCGTATAGCATAGAAACAATGCATATAAATGTAAATAATCAAAAAGAAAAAGAAAAGAAGAAAAAAGGAACATATATATAATAATAATCTATAAATGATCACTCATAATGATACATCAAATCATGTCTGATGTTTAAACCCGCTGGTACACGTGTATTTAAAGTATAAATCCACCAACTTTCTCTATTAAGGAGCTTTCTCCTATAATCATCCACCAAATCTCCACCAATCGCCACGGCCCACGGAGGGGCCACCACAGTCAGTGAATCCTTCCTTATTTAGTATAGAGTTTACCAATACTTTGGGCGTATTAGCCCAGCTGCGAAGCAAGCTGCACCGCCTGTGTATCTAATGAGAATTTTTAACTGCATCTAGCCTAGGCAGACTGTGGGGACCCCCAACCAAACCCAGACGCTCTGCATCTAACCCAGCCAATCATTTGATAGTATTGCTAGTAGCAGAGTCACATGGGCTCTAAACCTTGCATAGCCTGGGCATTTTTTCAGATCGCTAAGGATGACCCAATTCATGTTATCTGTAACATTTGTCACCAAAAGCTAAGTAGAGGCCAAAAAATACATAGTTTGAGTACTTCATGCATGAACCATCACATGGATATGAAACATAAGTTGCAGTGCGAAGCTCACTGTGCTACAATGCGGCCTAGCGGGCCGGGACAACCACCATCTGCCCCACCTGTGTCATCCTGGGGAGTCTAAAAGCTACTGCGTAGTCTTTTCCAAAAATTTGAGGGAATTACCACGGGAATGGTTTGGAAGAGGTATAAGAGTTTAGGTAGGATGTTCATTTTTAGTATACTTATTCTGCCGAACCAGGAAAAATCCTTCACCGTCCAAGAAGTAAGATCTTTATGGAGTTGTTCAATAAAGGGCCCAAAATTAAGATAAAATAGATGGGAGAGGTCTCTATTAGTGTTGAGCGAGCACTAAAATGCTCTGGTGCTCGAAGCTCGGGCCGAGCTCGCCGTGATACTCGGGTGCACGACCCGAGCAACGAGCCCAATGTTAGTCTATGGGAGACAAGAGCATTTTTGCGGTGGCACCCCCGGCAGTCTTTTAAAAGCCTAACAAGTGCCCAAAACGATAGTGACAGTGCTCAAATGACATGGGGACAGCATGGGGATCGCCCCAGGAAGCATTTCTGACCCCCAGGTCACTGCTGTCAACAACGTGGTCAGAGATATTAAGCCACTTTTACGGGCTCACAATAAAACGTTCAAAAACGAAAGTGAAACTTTTTTCCTGTGAAATATGTTAAGGAACATCCTTTCCAGGGAAAAGACTTGTGTATAAGTTAAAATAAATGACCAAAAACAAAAATACTCCTCCACACCTTCGGCTATGTTCACAAGTAGCATTTTTATGCGTTTTTGCACTTTTGTATTGCTTTCAACTATGACAAATGCATTCACCGGGAAATGTCAATTTAACATTTTACAACCTTATCTGGCCATGTGCTGTGTGACACATGCATAAAGTGCTAAAAAGACATGGGAACAGCATGGGGAAGACCCCTGGAAGCATCTCTGACTCCCAGGTCACTGTCTAAAAGTGTGCCCATCATAAGTGATCCTTGCCGCATCAGAAGATGCAGATTTGCAACTTTCCCCATGCAAGTTCTAGTCCCAGGGCAGTGTTCAATTGTACCTCCCCCATTCCTTGCAATGCAAGCGCAAGTATGCAGCCTGCCACCCACCCACCCCCAGGCTGAAATAACATACTGCTTGCTTGCTTGAACTTGAAATTGGGCTTTTTAGGCATGTGGAGGCGGAATCTGGCCACCAAGTCATGGCTGTGTTGGCGGCCTGGAATCCATACTCAGTCCCCAGCTGCCCGGAGGCCGGGTGTCCATACTCGGTCCCCAGCCGCCCCGCGGCCGGGTGTCCACACACGGTCCCCAGCCGCCTGGGGGCAGCCGGGTGTCCATAAACGGTCCCCAGCCGCCCCTATTTCTCCTTGGAACATCCCCCCACACATTTTTCTTAGCCCGGCCTGCTTTAGGCAGCATTGGACGAGCCCACCAGAGAACCAGACTCCTCCGGTGGGCCCTGACTTCTCCATCGGTGGAGTTGAGAGTGCCAAGGTGAGGAGCATGATGATGATGACAGAAGTTAGCATCTGCTATGTTTTCTTTTAATGCAAGTGTAAGTGTGCAGCCTGCCACCCACCCACCCCCAGACTGCAATTCCATACTGCTAGCTTGCACTTGAAATGGGGCCTTTTAGTTTGGAGGAGGCCGAAGATGGCCACTACCTCATGGCTGCTTCGGCAGCGAGGTATCCATACTCAGTCCCCAGCCGCCCCTATTTGTCCTGGTGTGCCTTATACATAAGATTAAGCGCGTATACCAAAACATTACCTGTGCCCTCCCCAGTGCATTTAGTGGGAAGGAGAGCCTATTCCGCTGTAGTGTGTGCATGCCAAACCCCTGTTCATGGTACATGCGAAGATGCCTCCCACCTTGCACCTGTCGTTGCAGACTTGTAACTATCCCCATTCAAGTCCTTGTCCCAGGGCAGTGTTCAATTGTACCTCTCCCATTCCTTGCAATGCAAGCGCAAGTATGCAGCCTGCCACCCACCCACCCCCAGGCTGCAATACCATACTGCTTGCTTGCTTGCACTTTAAATTGGGCCTTTTAGGCATGTGGAGGCGGAATATGGCCACCACGCCATGGCTGTGTCGGCGGCCTGGTATCCATACTCAGTCCCCAGCCGCCTGGTGGCCGGGTGTCCCCGCTTGCTCCCCAGCTTCCAGGGGGTGGCCGGGTGTCCATACTCGGTCCCCAGCCACCCCTATTTGTCCCGGTAACCTTTCCTACACTTTTCTTAGCCTGGCCTGCTTTAGGGCAGCATTGACCCAGCCCACCGGACTATCAGACTCCTCCGGTGGGCCCTGGCTTCTCCATCAGGGGAGTTGAGAGTGCCAAGGTGAGGAGCATGATGAGGATGATAGAAGTTAGCATCTGCTTTGTTTTGTTGTAATGCAAGCGCATGTATGTAGTAGCGGCTAGGCCTGAGGTGGTCAGCGTTTTGGCGCATATCCTACCTCCTCCGAGGATTGCTGGATGTTTTCCTGCTACTATCCAAGTTCTATGACTCCCGTTAAAACAAAGCTTCAGGTGATAAATGATGGATGAGGTAGTGGCAAAGGAGAAAGAGCAGGAGGAACAGGGACCATTCACATCAATATCAGGCCAGTCAACCAGATATGTCTTGTAGGATATGTTTCTGTAACCAAAGGAGCGGTTCTGCTACACAGTTATAGGGCATACAGTGAGTGCAATGCCTACCAAAAATTTCGAGCCACTCCAATGCCCCTTGGAAATGACATGGAGGTCAGAGGGCGTTAACTAAACCTTTTTTTCCATTTATAGCAACTGGGTCTCCTGTGCACTGTTGGCCTAAGCAGTGAATGGAAGGCTTTCCAAAAATTATGAGGAACTGCAATGCCCCTTACAAGAGCCATGTGTGGCACCCCAGGGGTCTGGTCACCACAGTAATAGAGATATTACGTCGGAGAGCAAGTGGGAGGTTTCCTGGTCAGGATCCCTTAAACATGCAACATCCTCCTGCCCCAGTCCTGGGAGGGGAGAATTCTGCCCTTATAAACTGGATCTGGGGCGGGGTTGAGTGAGTCAGAGAACAGAGAACAGTCAGAGTCAGAGTGAGAGCAAGGGAAAGTAACAGCAAGGAGCTCTGTAGGAGCAAGGAGCTAAAGACCAGGGGCTGGAAGCTGAGCAGAGCTCGCCCTGGCAGAAGACAATAGGAACCGGACACAGGAGTCCGAGGCTGTGAGGACTTATATATCCAGCAGCAGAAACCAGCCGGCAGGGGATTTCAGGTCCTCTGGCCATAGAAGCCCGGAGGCTCAGTCACAAGCAAGGGACCAGCACCGCCGTCGTGGAGCAGAGGCTAACAGAAGGCCCCAAGTCACCAGCCATACGGGTGAGCACTACACGGTACACTCAGGGACGTGGGCTACTTCTACCCGCTTACAGCAAGGTAGCCAGGAAGAGTGCAGACAGACGGGGAGGCCTACAACTCCACCTGGCCAGGGGAACTCCTGCTTGCTCACAGACTGACCAGGCCTCTTATGCTAGCCAGTACTCCCGGGAGGGTCTACCTTATAATCATCAGTAAAGACCCTGAACTGCACTGCAAAGACTCTGAGTCGTTCCTGCTGTGCTCGTGCACCATCAACCCCATCATCCACACTCACTGCCCTGAGGTTATCCCATTCTCTGCTGCGCACACAACTCCAGCCTCAGCGGTCTGCCTCGCAGCAGTGGTACTCCCTGACGGCAATCCACGGGTGGCGCAGTCGGACAATTAACCTCAAAACCTAAGAAAGACTGCCACTGGTTTGACCAGCCTGAGCCACGGGACCGGGTCACCACCACGGAGACTACAGACCCCAGAGACCCAGCACCGGGTATCCCACACACGTGTACACACGGCCCAGGGGGCGCGTCACATGCAGTACAGCATATTACAAACATAAGTCCCATTATTAGGGAGTGGGTGTCCCATAGTATTTGCTTATGCCTTGCAAGCAAAAGCTGCCAAAAATTAGGACGGAGCAACTTGCAATGCCCCTTACAAGAGCCATGCAGTACAGCATATTACAAACATATGTCCCATTATTGGGGAGTGGGTCTCCCATAGTATTTGCTTATGCTTTCCAAGCAAAAGCTGCCAAAAATTCGGATGGAGCAACTTGCAATGCCCCTTACAAGAGCCATGCAGTACAGCATATTACAAACATAAGTCCCATTATTGGGGAGTGGGTCTCCCATAGTATTTGCTTATGCTTTCCAAGCAAAAGCTGCCAAAAATTAGGATGGAGCAACTTGCACTGGCCCTTACAAGAGCCATGCAGTACAGCATATTACAAACATAAGTCCCATTATTGGGGAGTGGGTGTCCCATAGTATTTGCTTATGCCTTGCAAGCAAAAGCTGCCAAAAATTAGGACGGAGCAACTAGCAATGTCCATTACAAGAACCATGCAGTACAGCATATTACAAACATAAGTCCCATTATTGGGGAGTCGGTGTCCCATAGTATTTGCTTATGCCTTGCAAGCAAAAGCTGCCAAAAATTAGGACAGAGCAACTTGCAATGCCCCTTACAAGAGCCATGCAGTACAGCATATTACAAACAAAAGTCCCATTATTGGGAAGTGGGTCTCCCATAGTATTTGCTTATGCTTTCCAAGCAAAAGCTGCCAAAAATTAGGACGGAGCAACTTGCAATGCCCCTTACAAGAGCCATGCAGTACAGCATATTACAAACATAAGTCCCATTATTGGGGAGTGGGTCTCCCATAGTATTTGCTTATGCTTTCCAAGCAAAAGCTGCCAAAAATTAGGACGGAGCAACTTGCAATGCCCCTTACAAGAGCCATGCAGTACAGCATATTACAAACATAAGTTCCATTATTGGGGAGTGGGACTCCCATAGTATTTGCTTATGCTTTCCAAGCAAAAGCTGCCAAAAATTAGGATGGAGCAACTTGCAATGCCCCTTACAAGAGCCATGCAGTACAGCATATTACAAACATAAGTCCCATTAATGGGGAGTGGGTGTCCCATAGTATTTGCTTATGCCTTGCAAGCAAAAGCTGCCAAAAATTAGGACGGAGCAACTTGCAATGCCCCTTACAAGAGCCATGCAGTACATCATATTACAAACATAAGTCCCATTATTGGGGAGTGGGTGTCCCATAGTATTTGCTTATGCCTTGCAAGCAAAAGCTGCCAAAAATTAGGACGGAGCAACTTACAATGCCCCTTACAAGAGCCATGCAGTACAGCATATTACAAACATAAGTCCCATTATTGGGGAGTGGGTCTCCCATAGTATTTGCTTATGCCTTGCAAGCAAAAGCTGCCAAAAATTAGGACGGAGCAACTTGCAATGCCCCTTACAAGAGCCATGCAGTACAGCATATTGCAAACATAAGTCCCTTTATTGGGGAGTGGGTCTCCCATAGTATTTGCTTATGCTTTCCAAGAAAAAGCTGCCAAAAATTAGGACGGAGCAACTTGCAATGCCCCTTACAAGAGCCATGCAGTACAGCATATTACAAACATAAGTCCCATTATTGGGGAGTGGGTGTCCCATAGTATTTGCTTATGCTTTCCAAGCAAAAGCTGCCAAAAATTAGGATGGAGCAACTTGCAATGCCCCTTACAAGAGCCATGCAGTACAGTATATTACAAACATAAGTCCCATTATTGGGGAGTGGGTGTCCCATAGTATTTGCTTATGCCTTGCAATCAAAAGCTGCCAAAAATAATGACGGAGGAACTTGCAATGCTGGCACCCTGGTGGTATAGTGGTGGTGGAGGCTAGGATAAGGAGAAGAAGTTAAAACAGCCGAAACGAGGAAGCGAATACCCATGTGTGGGTGTGAAGCGGTGCATGTGAATACACCTCCCGAAATAACACAGTGGATTTGACTTTATGTTACTCTGCTGTCATTTGGTGGTGATGAGAAGTCTGGCCCAATCCAGCCCTTGTTCATTTTGATAAGGGTCAGCTTGTCAGCATTGTCAGTTGACAGGCGAGTGAGCTTATCAGTTATAATTCCCCCAGCGGCACTAAAAACATGCTCCGAAAACACGCTAGCGGCAGGGCAGGCCAGGACCTCCAAGGCGTACAGAGCGAGTTCATTCCAAGTGTCCAGCTTGGATACCCAATAATTAAAAGGCACAGAGGAATCACGGAGGACGCTGGTACGGTCGGCAAGGTACTCCCTCACCATCTTTTGAAACGTTCCACTCCTTGTGAGAGTACCCCGCGCCTCACGGCCTGTAAGCTGGGCGGGTGTCAGAAAACTGTCCCAGAACGTTAACAGTGTTCCCCTGCCTCTGCTGGATTGCAGTTGCATCTCTCTCGCTTGTATGCCTTGGTTGGGCAACGAACTGTGACCTCTGCCGCTAGCGTGTTCAGATGGGAATTCTTTTAAGAGTTCTGCAGCAAGGGCCTTCTGGTACTGCCCCATTTTTGTAGACCTCTCCACCTCAGGAATAAGAGAGTGAAAGTTCTCCTTGTAGCGGGGGTTTACAAGTGTCACCAACCAGTAATGACTGTCACCCAACATTTTGACAACGCGAGGGTCACGGTTAAGGCAGCGTAACATAAAGTCAGCCATGCGTGCCAGACTGGTAACGGGCAAGATTTCCGTGTCCTCACCAAGATCACGACTGACCATGCTCTCTTCCTCCTCCTCTTCCTCCTCCCCCCTGTCCTCAGGCCACCCACGCTGAACCGACGGTATGACACTTGTACAGGTACTACTGTCTACAACGCATGATAGCAGCTCCTGTTCTTCCTCCTCCTCCTCCTCCTCCTCTCCCTCATTGTCCCCTAATGCATGTTGGGATGAGATGAGGCTGGGCTGTGTGTAATCGCCCGCTACGGCTTCTTGATCCATCTCATCATACTCTGGCTGCAATGCCTCCTCTTTAATTCTCTGCAGAGAGCGTTGCAAAAGACAGACAAGTGGGATGCTGACACTAATGATGGCGTCATCGCCACTCACCATCTTGGTGGCCTCCTCAAAGTTTGTCAGGATGGTAGATATGTCAGACTTCCAGGTCCAGTCCAGAGGTCTTATGTGTGGAGTCTGACCAGAATATCGACGGCCTTGTTGCAGCTGGTACTCCACAACTGCTCTCTTCTGCTCACAAATCCTTTGCAACATGTGGAGGGTAGAGTTCCAACGTGTGGGGACATCACACACCAGTCGGTGTGCCGGAAGCTGCAAACGCTGCTGCAACACAGCAAGGGCGGCGGAAGCTGTAGCCGACTTGCGAAAATGAGCTGACAGGCAGCGTACTTTGACGAGCAGATCTGGCAACTCGAGGTACGATTTAAGAAACCGCTGAACCACCAGGTTAAGCACATGAGCCAGGCATGGTACGTGTGTGATCTCACCTCGCCTCAGAGCCGCCACCAGGTTACGGCCATTGTCACACACGACCATGCCGGGATGTAGGTTCAGCGGTCTCACCCACAGATCTGCCTGCTCTTTCACAGCTGTCCACAACTCACAAGCAGTGTGAGGTTTATCACCTAAGCTTATGAGTTTCAGCACAGCCTGTTGCCGCTTGGCGGAGGCAGTACTGCAATGCTTCCAGCTTGTAACTGATGTGGTGATATCTGAGATGGAGGCTGAACATGAGGAGGAGGAGGAGGAGGATGCACAGGAGCTGTACACTGTGGGGGCAACTCTGACTGACATAGGGCCCGCAATCCTCGGTGTGGGGAGGATGTGTTCCGTCCCAAGGTCCGACTGGGTCCCGGCTTCCACTATGTTTACCCAGTGTGCCGTCAGAGAGATGTACCGTCCCTGGCCACAAGCACTTGTCCACGTGTCCGTTGTCAGGTGGACTCTCCCAGTAACTGCGTTGTTGAGGGCATGGCAGATGCTTTGGGACACGTGCTTGTGTAGTGCGGGGATGGCGCACCGGGCAAAATAGTGTCGGCTGGGGACCGTGTACCGAGGGACGGCCACCGCCATAAGATTGCGGAAGGATTCCGTCTCCACCAGCCTAAAAGGCAGCATTTCCAACGCAAGCAGTCATGAAATGTGCGAATTTAGGACTGTGGCCTGTGGGGCGTTAGCTGCGAATTTCCGCTTTCGTTCAAAGGTCTGGGATATGGACAATTGAACGCTGCGGTGGGACGTGGACGTGGACGTTGATGCTGTTTCTTGAGAAACTGCCATAACAAGTGAAGACTGAGAGGAGGGGGCATCTTTACATGCAGTATGGACATGAGATTGCCTTGCACACACAACAGGGGGTTCTATTGCACGCACAACAGTGGAAGAAGCAGTGGTGACACGCGCTAACACAGGTCGTGGACCCTGGGTTTCGCCCCACAGAGTCGGGTGCTTTGCTGCCGTGTGCCTGATCATGCTGGTGGTGGTCAGGCTGGTAGTTTTGTCACCCCTGCTGATGCTGGCATGGCAGGTGGAACATATGGCCTTTTAGGGGTTATCAGCAGAGTCTTTAAAAAAATTCCAGACTCTGGAAGACCTACCGCTTGTACTGGCAACGTCCCTCGTGTTGGTGTTACGGGGAACGGTTGCCTGCCTTCTGTCTGTGGCCACCACACTGCTTCTTCCTGCCTGTTGGGGTACTCTGCCTCCCTCCCCCTGTGTGCTGCTGGCCTCGATCTGCATGTCCTCCTTCCACGTTGGGTCAGTTACTAGATCATCCACCACCTCCTCCTCTTCCACTTGTGCACCACGATCCTCCTCCTCACTTCCTGGCAATTGTGTCTCGTCATCGTCCACCTCTTGTGACAGATTGCCAACGTCGACTTCCTGTGGCCGTGGCTGTTCAAATATTTGGGCATCGCAACATGGTATCTCCTCTTCCACCACTTCAAGCGTATCAGGCGAGGGGCCCAAATATGGAAATGGACCAGTGAACAGCACTTCAGAGTGTCCAAGTGTGGGATCACTTGCTGTCTGACGACACTCGGCATGGTGGGAGGAAGGAGCATCAGGGTGAGGAGGAGTATGTGGTCGAGACTCACGGCTACTAAGAGTTCACCATGTGGAAGACAGACCGGAGGTGGTGGTGCCCTGGTAACTGGATGTATTATCTGCTATCCAATTAATAACCTGTTCACACTGATCAGTTCTCAATACTGGTGTTGTTCTGTGCTTCCCTAGTAATTTGGTCAAGAAGTGGGAGCGAGAATATGTGGCTGTTGGTTGTGGCACTTTTTCACCTTGGCCACGGCCCCGTCCTCTGCACGAACCATCACCAGAACGTCCACTTCCATGTCCCTTGCCACGCGCCTTGCCCATTGTAAATGAAGTAAAATAGCTTACACTTGCACTATCAATGGAAAAAGGGTAATAAAGAGTAGATTAGAAGTGTGGAAGAGGAAAACCACAGTTATTGTTTACTGGGGTATACCACACTTTTTTAAATAGAGATATTTGCGGCTGAACAGTGAGCGACACACTCAAACTGCATTTTTTTTTAGATACCAAAGGCCCAAAACTGGATAGTACAGCGATTTGACCCGTGGAACTACGAAACCACACTGGGATGTCGGGCCTACACAAGACTATTTTCAACAGATATATTTTTGTGTCACAACAGTCAGGAGACACTACTGTTTTTCTTTACGGAAAAAATTACCAAAAGCTGAATAATAGAGATTTTTTACCGTGGGATGGCAAAACCACAGTTATTGTTTACTGGGGTATACCACACTTTTTTAGATAGAGATATTTGCGGCAGAACAGTGAGCGACACACTCAAACTGCTTTTTTTTAGATACCAAAGGCCCAAAACTGGATAATACAGCGATTTGACCCGTGGAACTGCAAAACCACACTGGGATGTCGGGCCTACACAAGACTATTTTCAACAGATATATGTTATGTTCTGCTACCAGAGCTAAGGAAAGAGAGGAGATCTGTCCCTACGATAGAACTCAGCTGAATCCCTACGATGTAACAGGGAACCTGATCCTGCGATCAGACCTGCTAATGTCCTAAGCTAGTCTGTACGGAGACCTATAGATGTGGGGAAGGAATCCCTACAAGTACTAAGGACTGGGAGGAATATGGGACACCTCCTAACAGAAATAGTAGCAGACAGACGAACAAACAAAATATATAGAACATAGAGGTCCGTAGACCAAGCAAACTAACAGAGTTAGATACAGAGCACAGGCTAGCTAGAAAGTAGTTATACAATGAAGTCCAGCAAAGCCAGAAGGGTGGAGCAGGATTAAATAGGCCAACAAGGTCATGTGACCAGCAAAGGAAAAAAAACCTAAGAGCAAGGTTCTAACAGTACCCCCCCTTCTAAGAGGATCCTCCGGATCCCCTAGGACCAGGCTTATCAGGAAATCTCCTGTGAAACGCTCTGATAAGTCTGGACGCGGAAACATCATCCGACCTCACCCAAGAGTTATCCTCGGGTCCGAAACCTTTCCAGGCCACAAGATACTGCAAACTACCTCTATACCGTCTAGAGTTAAGGATGCGAGAAATTTCATATTCCCCGTCCTCCACCACCGGAGGAACAGAGGCAGAGGCGTCACAATCCGATACAACAGCTTTTTGCAACAGAGAGACATGAAATACCGGATTAATTCTCCAGGAGGTAGGAACCTCCAACCTAACAGCAGATTGGTTGACAACCTGAAGCACCTTAAAGGGCCCTACAATCTTGGGACCCAATTTCTTAGAAGGAATCCTCAACCGCAGATTCCTAGAGGACAACCAAACCATGTCACCAACAGCGAACAAAACCTCCTGTCGTTTCCTATCAAAGTAGTCTTTAGATTTTCTGTTGGCCTCCTGAAGATTACCACGCACATCCGTCCAAACTCTCTCCAAATCACCGGAAAAATTCTCCTCCTCAGGCACGGCAGATCCCAACTTGGAGAACGACCCAAACGATGGATGTCTCCCAGAACAACAAAAAAAAGGCGAACAACCAGCAGAAGAAGATGTATGATTGTTCAGAGCAAATTCAGCAAGTGGCAGAAACTCAGACCACCCCTCTTGATTGTCTGCCACAAAACAACGCAAGAACTGCTCAACATCCTGGTTTTTCCTTTCTGTCTGGCCATTAGATTCAGGATGATATCCGGACGAGAACGACAAATGAACTCCCAGCCTGTCACAAAAGGCACGCCAAAAACGAGCCACGAACTGAGGACCCCTATCAGAAACAATGTCAGTAGGAACGCCATGAAGTCTGACAATTTCCTTGACAAAGGCCTTAGCGAGAGTTTTAGCGCAGGGCAGTTTGATGAAGGGAACCAAGTGACACATCTTGCTAAAACGGTCCACGACCACCCAGATGACAGTAAAACCCTCAGAGGGGGGAAGGTCAGTTATAAAGTCCATAGCCAAATGTGTCCAAGGAGCACTGGGAACCTCCAAAGGACAAAGCAACTCCGCAGCAGGAGTATGTGAGGACTTAGATCTAGCACATATAGTACATTGACGCACCCACTTAATGACTTCCTTCTGCCATCCAGGCCACCAAAAACTGCGACCCACCAGTCTCTTGGTCTCAGAGATTCCGGGATGACCTGCCAACCGAGATTCGTGACACTCAACAAACAAATCTCTCCTAAAGGTCCCAGGCACAAACAACCTCCCATGAGGAGTGTTAGATGGGGCATTCTCCTGTGCTTTAAGAATCTCATCTTCCAAAACGGAGTCCAAAGCAGCTATCACAACACCTTCTTGTAAAATGTTCTCCTCTTTCTCAGCACCGACTATGGGAGAAAAACTGCGAGACAAGGCATCCACCTTAACATTCTTAGTACCAGGGATGTAAGTAACGGAGAAATTAAACCGCAAGAAAAACAGTGCCCACCTAGCCTGACGGGCATTCAGGCGCTTGGCAGCATCAAGATATATCAGATTTTTATGATCCGTAAGAACCTGAATGTGAAATTCCGCACCTTCCAAGAAGTGGCGCCAGTGTTCAAATGCGAGTTTAATAGCCAATAATTCCCGATTACCAATATCGTAATTCAGTTCAGTCTCCGAAAATTTTTTTGAAAAAAAGGCACAGGGATGTAATCCATCCCCGTTATCCTGAGACAATACTGCGCCAACCCCCACAGAGGAAGCATCAACCTCAACCAAAAACGGCTTAGTCACATCAGGCTGCATAAGGATGGGAGCAGAGGTGAACCTCTCCTTGAGATACACAAAAGCTTCAATGGCCTCAGAAGACCACTGAACCGCATCAGCACCTTTCCTGGTGAGATCGGTCAGAGGTTTGACAATACTAGAAAAATTTTTTATGAATTTTTTGTAATAATTGGCGAAACCTAAAAACCTCTGTATCGATTTCAAACCAATAGGCCTAGGCCATTCCTGTACAGCTTGAACTTTAACCGGGTCCATCTCAAAACCTTCGCTGGAGATAATGTAACCCAAAAAACTAATTCTCTGTACAGCGAACTCACATTTCTCCAGCTTAGCAAAAAGCGAATTGTCCATTAATAACTGTAATACCTCACGTACGCTCCGCCAATGAGACTCCAGATCCGGCGAATAAATCAAAATGTCATCCAAATACAAAACCACATTTTTGCCGATCAAAGGTCTAAGGATGTCATTAATAAGATTCTGAAAAAATGCAGGAGCATTAGTAAGACCAAAAGGCATAACGAGATTCTCAAAATGACCCACAGGAGTGTTAAAAGCAGTCTTCCATTCGTCACCCTCCTTCATGCGCAACAGATTGTATGCCCCCTTAAGGTCAATTTTAGAGAACCACTTGGCCCCCATTAACTGGTTAAACAGATCAGGAATCAATGGCAGTGGGTAAGGATTGCGTACAGTAATTTTGTTAATCTCACAAAAATCCAGACAAGGACGTAAACCGCCGTCCTTTTTTTTTACAAAAAAAAATCCAACCGCCACAGGAGACTTAGAGGGCCTAATGTGACCGGCGGCCAAACTTGTCTGTATGTATTCCTCCAAAGCCTTCCTCTCAGGAATAGTAAGGTTAAATAAACGACTTTTAGGAAGAGTCGCTCCAGGGACAAATTCAATAGAACAATCATAGTCTCTATGGGGAGGCAAAACCTGCGATTCCTTCTCAGAAAAAACTCTCCAAAAATCCTGAATAGGAACAGGCAATTCTCCCCTATCCAAAGCTGCAATACGCCCGTTACAACACTTGTCATAACATTTATGGCTCCAGGATTTAATTTCACTGGTAGACCAATCCAGTACAGGATTGTGAAATTTTAACCAGGGCAATCCCAATATTACTGGAGAAGGCAAGTTATTCAAAACTACCAAATCCAATTTCTCATGGTGAACACCATTAATAGTGAGAAGAAATTCACAGACCTTGAGAGTAATATTCTTCAAAGGGGAACCATCCACAGAAACCACAGCAATGGGCGATGATAAAGGTTCGGGTTTTAAATTGAGTCTTTCCAAGAATCCCCCATCAATAACATTCAGAGTAGACCCACAATCAACAAACACCCGAAATTCCATTAATCTTTCCTGAGCAATCGTGGAAGCAGCTAAAAATACACCCTTGGAATTTAAACAGGCAATACGGGCATGACTGACCATTTTTTTTTCTTTCTTCATACGAAGCTCACAGCCTTTAATCAAATGACCAGATTTTCCGCAATAGAAACACAAGCCTTCAGAAAATCTACGGTCTTTTTCTTGAGAGCGAGGTGCCACCGATCCAATCTCCATCGGTTCACCACTGTTAGTACACACATTCTCATAACCAGAAACTGACATAGCAGAGGATTTGCTCTCATTAACCCTTGCACGCAGTCTCCTATCCACCCGTATAGCTAATTGCATAGCCTGTTACAAATCTTCAGGTGTAGGATAAGCAATTAGCAGGTCTTTAACCCTTTCATTGAGCCCAGCAAGATATAGACTTTTCAGAGCAGAATCGTTCCACCCTGTTTGAGTAGACCAACGACGGAAATGAGTACAATATTTTTCCACATTACCTGATCCCTGTTTCAAACGTCTCAACTCAGTCTCAGCTGATGCGACACGGTCAGGATCATCATATAATAGTCCCAAAGCAGAAAAAAAACTATCCACTGATCTGAAGCATGTATCACTAGGTTGCAAAGAAAAGGCCCACTCCTGAGGCTCTTTGCGCAAAAGTGACATTATGAACCCTATGCGCTGGGATTCATCCCCAGAGGACTTGGGTCTCAAACGAAAATACAATAAGCAAGCATTTTTAAATGAAAAAAATTCTCGGTGTTCACCAAAAAATAAATCCGGCAAACATACCTCCAAGAAATGTGCTCCAGGACAGTTACTCACGTGCTGACGGAGCTCGGCCACTTCCAGAGAGAGTCCCTGCAGGTGTTTAGCCAAATCCTGAACCGACACCATGATGGAACAGAAAAATCTTTCCTTAGAGAATTTGCGGGCTGGACTTACTGTTATGTTCTGCTACCAGAGCTAAGGAAAGAGAGGAGATCTGTCCCTACGATAGAACTCAGCTGAATCCCTACGATGTAACAGGGAACCTGATCCTGCGATCAGACCTGCTAAAGTCCTAAGCTAGTCTATACGGAGACCTATAGATGTGGGGAAGGAATCCCTACAAGTACTAAGGACTGGGAGGAATATGGGACACCTCCTAACAGAAATAGTAGCAGACAGACGAACAAACAAAATATATAGAACATAGAGGTCCGTAGACCAAGCAAACTAACAGAGTTAGATACAGAGCACAGGCTAGCTAGAAAGTAGATATACAATGAAGTCCAGCAAAGCCAGAAGGGCGGAGCAGGATTAAATAGGCCAACAAGGTCATGTGACCAGCAAAGGAAAAAAAACCTAAGAGCAAGGTTCTAACAATATATTTTTGTGTCACAACAGTCAGGAGACACTACTGTTTTTCTTTACGGAAAAAACTACCAAAAGCTGAATAATAGAGATATTTTACCGTGGGATGGCAAAACCACAGTTATTGTTTACTGGGGTATACCACACTTTTTTAAATAGAGATATTTGCGGCTGAACAGTGAGCGACACACTCAAACTGCTTTTTTTTTAGATACCGAAGGCCCAAAACTGGATAGTACAGCGATTTGACCCGTGGAACTGCGAAACCACACTGGGATGTCGGGCCTACACAAGACTATTTTCAACAGATATATATTTGTGACACAACAGTCAGGAGACACTACTGATTTTCTTTACGGAAAAAACTACCAAAAGCAGAATAATCGAGATTTTTTACCGTGGGATGGCAAAACCACTGTTATTGTTTACTGGGGTATACCACACTTTTTTAAATAGAGATATTTGCGGCTGAACAGTGAGCGACACACTCAAACTGCTTTTTTTTTAGATACCAAAGGCCCAAAACTGGATAGTACAGCGATTTGACCCGTGGAACTGCGAAACCACACTGGGATGTCGGGCCTACACAAGACTATTTTCAACAGATATATATTTGTGTCACAACAGTCAGGAGACACTACTGTTTTTCTTTACGGAAAAAACTACCAAAAGCTGAATAATAGAGATATTTTACCGTGGGATGGCAAAACCACAGTTATTGTTTACTGGGGTATACCACACTTTTTTAAATAGAGATATTTGCGGCTGAACAGTGAGCGACACACTCAAACTGCTTTTTTTTTAGGTACCAAAGGCCCAAAACTGGATAGTACAGCGATTTGACCCGTGGAACTGCGAAACCACACTGGGATGTCGGGCCTACACAAGACTATTTTCAACAGATATATATTTGTGACACAACAGTCAGGAGACACTACTGATTTTCTTTACGGAAAAAACTACCAAAAGCAGAATAATAGAGATTTTTTACCGTGGGATGGCAAAACCACTGTTATTGTTTACTGGGGTATACCACACTTTTTTAAATAGAGATATTTGCGGCTGAACAGTGAGCGACATACTCAAACTGCTTTTTTTTTAGATACCAATGGCCCAAAACTGGATAGTACAGCGATTTGACCCGTGGAACTGCGAAACCACACTGGGATGTCGGGCCTACACAAGACTATTTTCAACAGATATATATTTGTGTCACAACAGTCAGGAGACACTACTGTTTTTCTTTACGGAAAAAACTACCAAAAGCTGAATAATAGAGATTTTTTACCGTGGGATGGCAAAACCACAGTTATTGTTTACTGGGGTATACCACACTTTTTTAAATAGAGATATTTGCGGCTGAACAGTGAGCAACACACTCAAACTGCTTTTTTTTTAGATACCAAAGGCCCAAAACTAGATAGTACAGCGATTTGACCCGTGGAACTGCGAAACCACACTGGGATGTCGGGCCTACACAAGACTATTTTCAACAGATATTTTTTTGTGTCACAACAGTCAGGAGACACTACTGTTTTTCTTTACGGAAAAAACTACCAAAAGCTGAATAATAGAGATTTTTTACCGAGGGATGGCAAAACCACAGTTATTGTTTACTGGGGTATACCACACTTTTTTAAATAGAGATATTTGCGGCTGAACAGTGAGCGACACACTCAAACTGCTTTTTTTTTAGATACCAAAGGCCCAAAACTGGATAGTACAGCGATTTGACCCGTGGAACTGCGAAACTACACTGGGATGTCGGGCCTACACAAGACTATTTTCAACAGATATATTTTTGTGTCACAACAGTCAGGAGACACTACTGTTTTTCTTTACGGAAAATATACCAAAACCTGAATAATAGAGATTTTTTACCGTGGGATGGCAAAACCACAGTTATTGTTTACTGGGGTATACCACACTTTTTTAAATAGAGATATTTGCGGCTGAACAGTGAGCGACACACTCAAACTGCTTTTTCTTTTAGATACCAAAGGCCCAAAACTGGATAGTACAGCGATTTGACCCGTGGAACTGCGAAACTACACTGGGATGTCGGGCCTACACAAGACTATTTTCAACAGATATATTTTTGTGTCACAACAGTCAGGAGACACTACTGTTTTTCTTTACGGAAAATATACCAAAACCTGAATAATAGAGATTTTTTACCGTGGGATGGCAAAACCACAGTTATTGTTTCCTGGGGTATACCACACTTTTTTAAATAGAGATATTTGCAGCTGAACAGTGAGCGACACAGATACAAATGGCCCAAAATGGATAATACAGAGGTTTGAACCGTGGAAGTGCAAAACAACACTTCTGTTTCTCTAGCCTACACCAGACTATTTTCAACAGTAATATTTGTGTCTGAAAAATCAGAGACACACTTTTTTTTTGGGGGGGGGGACTCACACCAAAAGGTTAATAAGATTCGTATTTGTACAGTGTGAAGGAGGAAAAAAAAGGAGGATTTAGATGAAAAAAAAAGGATTTTTCCTGGCCCCCGACACCTGGTGCTAAGTCCAGCAATTTCAGCTACAGGAGCACACAGGACTGTAATGCAGCGTTTGCTGTGTCTCCTATACAGCCTGCCTGCCTGGTATCTGGGATGGATATTAGTCCTGAAAAGGACTGTTTGTTTGTTCTGGCAGCCTTTACAGACCCTAAACTAACTATTTCGCAGTTTATATCTCTCCCTAAATCAGCAGCGCTGTCCCTACACTGTCTAATCTGGAGCGACTGTGTCCAAGATGGCGGCGCCCGGTTTTAAATACTTGAGGTGACGCTGTGCGGCCAGCCAATCACTGTAATGCCCAGAACCAACATGGCTGCAGCATTACAGTGACTGGCTGGCAATCCCTGCATGTTCATTGGCTCTGTAAAGAGCGCCAAACATGCAGGGCAGAGACCCGAGCTCCCGCCCGAGTAACCCGGAAATGCTCGGTGCTCGCCGAACATCCCGAGTAGCGTGATGCTCGGGCGAGTACCAAGCAGTGTCGAGCATGTTCGCTCAACACTAGTCTCTATGAATACGAATTCCTAAGTATTTGATACCCTGTGAGGGCCATGCAAAGGGAAAGTTGGACTGGATGGAATCCTGTATGGCTTTGGGGAGGGAGACATCGAGGGCCTCAGACTTCGCTGCATTGATTTTAAAATTTGACCATGTAACAAAATGATCTATTTCAGCCATAACAGCAGGGATGGATATATGTGATTGAGTGATATATACTAGGACATCATCAGCAAATGCAGAACACTTGTACTCGGTGCCTCCCACCTCAATCCACCTAATATTGGAGTTATCGCGAATTGATGAGAGCAGGTGCTCCATCACTAGGATGTATAAGAGAGGGGACAGAGTACATCCCTGCCTTGTCCCATTGGTGATTATGAAAGGTGATGAAAATGTTCCATTTATCTTCAGCCTAGCTGACGGATTGCGATACAGGGCCATGATTTTGGCTTTAAAAGGGTCCCCTAGACCCCTACCCCAAGCTTTTAAAGAGAATAATATATGGCATGCCAGGAGACTCTATGGAATGCTTTCTCAGCATCCAACGTGAGTATCTAATTGCAAATTTTTAACTGCATCTAGCCCAGGCAATACTTTGGACCTAGTAGCAGTTTCTGCTAGTCAGCGGAGTAGCCACCGCCTGTAGATCTAATTACAAATTTTTAACTGCATCTAGCCCAGGAAATACTTTGGACCTAGTAGCAGTGTCTGCTAGTCAGCGGACTATCCCACCTGTTAAGCAAGCTACACCACCTGTAGTTTGGACACTTAATTTTTTCAAAGGAAATGCTTCGGGCCCCCGGCACACTCAGTGAAGAGCATCGGGGAGGCACCCCAAGGCACAGGGGCTGGGACTGGCGGTAGGACGCCTTGCGGTGGACCGCCAAGCTCGATCCTTATAAAAGATTTTTAACTGCAGCAGCTTTAGTGGATGCTACTGGAGCGGGAATTCCCGCGGCTGCTGGCATCAGACTTGCCCTCCAATAGATCCTTGTAAAAGGATTTAAAGTGTACTCATTCAAATTGCAGAGACAATTTAAATTAAAAAGCTTAGACCTGCCTCCACCGCAGGGGGGCTCTCTCGAGCCACCAGCGGACAGGCACCAGTATTGGGAGAGGGGGGCTGGCCGTCAGGGACCACCGCAGCTCTCGCACAAACCCAGCGACACGGAGGTCGCACGGGCAGGAACGGACTGGCAGTGTCAGCTTCGCACTTTTTTGGTTTTAGAAGGGCATGACATGCCTATATCTGTGTCTCCCCCTCCTTTAACTGCTCCACCTCTTTTCTTTTCGCATGACTATATGTACTTGTCACTTTTCCATGTGTTAGTTGTGTCTTCTGAGCAGTTTGTCAGCTTTTGGACACCTTTGAAGGTGTTTTCTATGTGTTTCTTTTGTGTTTGTTGCTTGCCTGCTATTGGTTTTAACTGTGTTCGACGAACAGTTCATAACAGTTTATTTTCATAAATACAGAAATTCAATTGACATAGAGAGAGAGAGATAAGGGGTGTCAGCAGCAGTGCCAGACTCTGTGATTGCATTTAAACAATTTTACTTCATTCCTATTACACTAAAAAACATTAGCAAAACAACACAATAGTTCTTACAGAGAAAAAAAAACTTCGAGCAGTATGAGATGGTGTGCTTGCTTTTTTTGGGAAAGAGGTAATTATTGTTTTACAAAGCCGCTCATTTATAGAATGAAAGGATTCTACCTATGCTGAGAAGAGTTGCGATCCGTATAGGTAAGTATCTGCTTTGGTGTAGGCAGCACACGCTGAGCTGACAGCGGTGGCAGAAGAATGGATCGCAACTCTTCTCAGCACAGGTAGGATGCATTCATTCTATACACGAGTGTCTTTGTAACGCATCCCTCCCATTTACTTACTTTCCATTATTGTTTGCACTAGTGCATATAGTGCTATTGCTTATCATATTTCAATTACGGTATAATTATTGTTTGTTTGTTTTTTAAATACAAAAGAAATTCACCAAAATCCATAAATTTAACTGCTACAATCTATCTCTAAAGTGTGCTTGTTGCATACCATTGTTTTTGCTTTCACAAATCTGTTGTCAAATTTTACATCTGCACACGTCACACTAATGCAGAATTCTAACATAGGTGCTGACTTTTTGGTCATGCGCTAATCATTTTGTCATTTTTAGGAAATGGTTGAATTTTTTTGAAAAAAATCGAAAAAAGTAGACATTTAATTGTGCTTGTCTTTTTTTGCACACCTGTTTTACTAGCCCAATTTGGCAACTGTAGGCCACACTCACCACACCTATACGGGGGCCTGCTGCCACAATTAGCTTTTTTGTCTATCTATCTATCTATCTATCTATCTATCTATCTATCTATCTATCTATCTATCTATCTATCTATCCAGGATTTCTTTTTACATTCTTCTTCAAAAGTTGAATAGCTGGGGTTGTCAAAAGTTAATTAAAGTGTTGCACAAAATGTATGATAAAATAATAAGTGGTTATTAGCATGGTATTGTAAAAGGAAATAAACTTCTGGAAAGCATACTAGTACGTTATGGAATAAATAAATATCATATCAAACTTCTCAGCAGGATAATGCTACCTCTAACAGTGACACTATCAGTTTAAAGCTAACATAGCAAAGATGAGGTGAGTAGCAACTTAACCATTCACTGCCCTCGACCACCAGTGAATAAGCTATTTTATTTCTTTACTGACTTAAAAAGAACTGCATTTAAACTGATATGCAAATGAGGCTGTACATATGAAACATTTGGCACTCTGGCTCTATACCCTGCACAGCATTGCTTCCTCCAGCTTGACTGATGGCTTTTTTGTCTGAAGTCACACAGCATAGAAACTGTAAGTCAAGCTGGAAAAGGCGATGAATAGAGCTGGAGTGACAGAGACTTTGAGCTGATATGCAAATGAATATGTAGAGTTAAACACTGATTTCTCAGTAAAAAAAGGAAAAGACCAACCATGTAAAGGTATTGCTGGATAAGTCTTGGCGAGAGCTACATGAGCACATAATTTGCTTTGGATGGGAAATCCTGCTGACATATGGTCCCTTTAACCTCTTCACGATATTTTACATAACTGTATGTCAATTTAAATTCCCAGAGAGGAACTAAGTAAAAAAAAAAAATTAAAAATTCTAAAAATAATTAAAAAAAAATCACAAAATAAAGAAAAAAGTGAAAAAATATATATACCAATAAATACATATATTTATGTAAAAACAAAAGTAAACAAAAAAATACACATATTTGGTATCAATGTGTTCGAAATGACATGATCTGTGAAACTGACACAATAATTAACCCTTCAGTGAACACCATAAAAAATTAAAAAGGTGGCAGAAAACTGTGCTTTTTTATCACAGTGATGAATGAAAAGTGGAATAAAACACAATCAAAAAGTCAAATATATAAATTAAAATAGTATAGCTGAAAACATCATCTTATCCCGCAAAAAAGCAAGCTGCCATATAGCTCCATCAGCGTAGAAAATAAAAGCCATAGCTGTCAGAATATAGAAATGAAAAAAAATATTTTTTCAATAAAATTGTTTGTATTGAGCAAAAGCACCAATACCTAAAAATTTAGAGGTTTTTCCTTTGTTCATTCAGCCTCCCACAAATTTGATTAGAAATTATCTAAAAAATGTTATGTGCCCAATAAAATCTTCAACTCATCCAAGCCCTCACGTGACCCTCTCGGCAGAAATATAGAAAAATTATAGCTCTCAAAATGACGATGCAAATATTTTTTTTTTGTAAAAAAAAAGCATTTGATTAGTATGTGATAGTAGCCAAACATAAAAAATATAAATCTAGTATCGCTGAAATTGCACCTGCCTGAAGAATAATCCATCTTATCACTTACACGAAATGAGGAATGGCGTGAAACATACATAAAACCAATTCTTGACCTGGTATTGAAGTGTTTATTCTGCCTTTCAAAGATCGCAGTAAGGCTAGGATCACATTTATCCTGCCCTCTGCTGGGGGCATGTCTAGGAAGAGGGAGAAAAAGGAGGTTTGCGTGGAAAAGCAGGCAGTTGACAGTTGGAGTCAAGCCCGACTAGTGGGAGAAGAGACGCAGGAGCAAGTGAGGTGCAGTGTTATGGACTAGGGGCACAGCGGGTCAAACCGGAGACTGCCCACTGGCTCCACAAGACAGAGCATTGTTTAGGCTAGGAAGCCAGAAGAAAACAACACCGGCATCAGCTGGCAACTGCCTTGTGGGGAACAAGAGTCAGCTAAGTGTAAAACTGCCGATTACAACCGTTTTGACTCTGCTATATCTAGCTAAACTGTGCATTGTCGGTTATAGCCTGTTACCTGCTTCCTCCCTTGTTGTCCCCATATTTCACCTGTTACTCCCTGCGTGGAGATTGACCCTGTTATAATAACCCCCCCCTGTTTATTAACCTTGTACTGGCTGCTCTGTGTTTCTGTGTCACTGCATCGAAAGTACTAGTGTCGCATCACTTAGGACTTTCTCTGGCCTCTGATCCAACAGTGTCCGCCTTTTTAAGCATCTTTTTAGGCGTGCACAAAAGCATAGTCAGCCACAGTTCTGTGCACTTCTAAAAAGAAGGACATCGCTGAACAGAGGCTAGACGGTGTCCAGAGAAAATCTGCTGCCTCCTTATGATGAATGAATCTCTCTGAGGTTTCATCTTAATCATATAGTTTGGCTATCTAGGTGGAAACCCTGATATAAGTGTTCAGCGTACATCACAGGATAAATGTGATGCAAAATTCTGTGTAGAATATTACCATTAAAAGCTTCAATGCAATCTACAAAAAAAAACAAGTCCCCACTCAGGCCCATCATCTGACAATGGAAATAGGGGCTTTCATGTTACTGGTAGCTAGTGATGAGTGCTTGTTTAACCCTGTTTGTTAGGCAATCCCTGCTTGTGTCAAAGCTGTCTAACAGCCACGACTAGTGTTGAGCGATACCTTCCGATATCGGGAAATATCGGATCGGATTGGATTGGGACACAAATATCGGAATAAAAATAAACCCTTTCTTTCCTTGTAGGTTAATTCTACATGAAGGAAAACAACTAAGAATAATGTAGAATGACATGAAAAGCCGGCAATTCAGCAGCGGCATACACCGGTGCCTGACAATTTAGAACAGAAAGAATAGAACATCACACATAGATTAGATAGATAGAAACATGTCAGTCACATATATATGAAGTACAGTGACAGAGTTCTTTTCTGTACTTGTCAGTACACTGTCAGTGACGTGCATGAGGTGAGCTCATGTCCAATGAAGTCAGCTCACCTCATGCACGTCACTGACAGCGTGGGAAAATTCTCCTGCGCTCAGTGCTTGAGCAGGAGAATTTTCCCACGCTGTCAGTGACGTGCATGAGTTGACCTGAGCTCATTGGACATGACCTCGGCTCACCTTTATGCCGTCACAGCGAGACACTGAGGAGCGCAAGCATGCCTGCGCTTCTCAGTCTCTGCGGCATGGCAAGCTGGATGGCAGCGTTCTGTTGCAATCCAGCTTGTCATGTCAATGTAGCAGAGCTGAAGCTGTCGTGGGAACCATGGAAAGGTAAGGATGATGTTGCTTTATTATTTTACTTTTATTGCAGAAGACATTGCCTTCAGCTGGAATGGGCGTGATGGTAAGTATGGTTTAATTTAGAACATTAAAAAATTGAATGTTTATTTCAATTAAAGGACTTTATTCTGGGTGTTTGTTTTTTTTTTTTTTAACTTTGACTATGGGGTTAGTAATGGGGGTGTCTTATAGACTCCTCTCCATTACTAACCTGGGCTTGATGTCAGCTGGCATTATAAGCTGACATCAACCCCAGCCCTATTACCCCACTGCCACCACTACAGGGCAGTGGGAAGAGCGAGGCTAAGTGCCAGAATTGGCGCATCCTATGGATGCGCCATTTCTGGGGCGGCTGACGGCTGGTGTTTCTAGCCTGGGAGGGGGCCAATATTCATGGCACCCTTCCTGGGCTATTAATATCAGCCCCCAGCTGTCTGCCTAGCCTTTGCTAGCTTTTAAAATAGGGGGACCCCACGTCATTTTTTTGGGGGGTCCCCCATTTTAATAGCTAGTAAAGGCTAGGTATTCAGCTGGGGGCTGATATTAGTAGCCTGGGAAGCTCCGTGGGTATTACCCCCTTCCCAGGCTTCAAACATCTGCCCCAGCTGTCTGCTAAACCTCCGCTAGGGCCTAAAATTACGGGAACCCCACGCCAATTTTTTTTTTAATAAATCCTTTATTTTAACACTAAATGACAAGTACAGTAATCAACACTATCACTGTACTTCTTATATATGTGACTGACATGTTTCTATCTATCTAATCTATGTGTAATTCTCTATTCTTTCTATTCTAAATTGTCGGATACCGCTGCTGAAGTGCCGGCCGGCTTTTTTAAAGAGACGGTGCATGAAAACACTATTATTTATTTTAATAAATCCTTTAACACTAAATGACAAGTACAGCAAGCTGAGAGCTGCCATCCAGCTTGTCATCCTTCAGAGACACTGCAGAGCGCAGGCATTATGGGAACTTCCGATTCAGGTATTCGATATTCTAAAAGTATGGGAACTCAGTATCGGAACTCCGATACCGCGAATATCGGTCGATACCCAATATTTCATTATCGGAATGCTCAACACTAGCCACTACACATGCAGCCACAGAGGATCAAACATAGATGCCGAGCAAGCCACAAATACTCGGCGAGCACCCAAGTGTGCTCAATTAAAGAGTTAAACAAGCATGCTTGCTCATCACTACTGGTAGCTAGTAGCAGAAAGGCTCTGGAAAAGCGCTGTGGCTCCTCACCCTCTAAAAGAAATCCAATGAATTCTGTGCTCCAAAATCCAAATGGCTCCTCTTTTCTGAGCCCCACAGTGTGCCTAAATCACATTTAATGTCCACATGTTTTGGATTTCTGTAGTGATGAGATACCGCTTAATTTGTGCATCTCCAGAAGAATGAGCTGGGCACAATGTATGGGCACTACAATGTACTGGGCACTACAAATGTAATAGCACTACAATGAACCGAGCACTACACTGTATTGCGCTACAATGGCAATTTGCAATTTTTACTCAGCAACACGCTTTTTTTTCTGGAAAGCACCTATGGAGTCAAAATTGTCACTACACCTGTTGATAAATTCCCAGAGGGGTATAATTTCCTTATGCTGGCCACTTGCGGGGGGTTTCTGCTGTTCTAGCATTTAGGATATCTGTAGATGGAGTCCGCAATCTATTGTATGAAAATAATTTCTCCAAGAGTAAAATAGACCTCCTTCCATCCCCAGTCTTGGTGTGTGGCTAAGCAGCACTCTACAGCCAGATATAGAGTATTGCCATGTTCAGCAGAAATTGTGTGACAAATTTTGGTGGTCCATTTTTTCTTATTAGCGCTTATAAAAATTAAGGTTAAAACAACATTTTAGTGGTAAAAATGTAATTATTCTTTCTTCACTACCCAATGGTATAAAGTTCTGTTAGGCACGTGTGGTGGCAACATGCTGAATGCACCCCTATATGAATTCATTAAGAGGTGCAGTTTGTAAAATGCAGTCACTTATGGTGGGATTCTGCTGTTCTGGAGCTCTGTCAATGTGACATGGCACCCTTAAGCCATTCCAGCAAAATCTGAACTCCAATAAGACGCTCCTTCCCATCTAAGCTTTGCACTTCTTATGCTAGTGTAGCTACTCACTCGGGAGAATAGATAAATCAGCAACTGAAGCTGCCAGTTCCTGTACAGACAATAGATCCTGACCCCGCAGTCCCTAGGACAAGAAGATGGCGACTTGTACATATGCAGCCTAAAAGGCTGTCAAGTGCATCACATTCCTCCTAAAGAACCAGAGAGAGAGCAGAGAGTGTGAATTACCTACAAAAGCGAAAGTGTGCTAAAAAAGGAAAATCCCAGAGTAAGTAAAATAAACCACAAAATACAAAATAAAGTATAAAGTACATACTTTTAGAAAATACGTTGCATACTTGCTAAAAAGAAACAGAAGCTAGGTGCAGAGCAAAGAACAGAAACAGCAAAGAGATAAACCCTAGTTGGAAATACACTGACTGCCTTTAAATAGCTATACATTCAAATTGGTTCACCATCCAAATGAAAATATCACTAGCAGGAAATGCCAGCAAGGGGACAGAATATAAAGCCACACCTGAAAGGTGATAGCGCAGACAAATTAAAACACCTGTGTTATGCTAAATAGACTGAAGCCAGAATAGCAGAACCTAAACATATGGAAAAAGGTGTGTCTGCTGAGTCTTGGTGAACAGAGAAGTCGATCACACAACACAGACTCAAGGGTTTTAACCAAGGAGCATTACAGTACCCCCTCTTCTACGAGGGGCAACTGCACCCACAGAGATCCCCAACCACTGATGCCGCTGAGAGAACTCCCTCACGAGGCGACCCACATGTAAATCTTCTGGATCCACACCAATGAATTTAACGTGAGGTTGTCATCGACAACTGACATGTCTTGAACCCAATACTCATTCCACCTAATACTCCTTGTCTTCCTCCAAGTCAACCTCATTAGGCAAAATAAACCCTGTTATGGTCACGTATTGGGGTTTCTGTTGTTTTGGCATGTCAAGGAGTCTTCAAATGTTTGCGTTCCAAAAGTCAAATTGCGCTCCTTCCCTTTCGAGGCTTGCCGTGAGCCCAAACAACAGTAGAGCCCAAACAAATTTTCTCCTGTTTCATTTGTGAAAATGAAAAATTAGTGGTTAAAGCCACATTTTTGTGGGAAACATTTATTTTTTTCATCTTCACGGCTCAACATTATAAAATTCTTTGAAGCATCGGTGGGTTCAAAGTGCTCACGACACCTTTAGATAAATTTCTTGAGTGGTGTAGTTTCCAAAATCGAGTCACTTCATTTATGGGGGTTTGCACTCTTTTGGCACATCAGGGGTTCTGGAAACGCAACATGGTGTCCACTATCTATTCCAGCCAATTTTGCGCTCCAAAAGTCAAATAGCACTCCTTCCCTTCTGAGCCCTGACATATGCACAAACAATAGTTTTCCCCCACATATGGGGTATCGGCATACTCAGTAAAAAAACAAATTGTGTAGTCCTTTTTCTCCTGCCACTCTTGTGAAAATCAAAAATATGGGGCTAAAACATTTTTGTAAGAAAAATTAAATTTTTCATTTTTCCTTCCACATTGCTTTAATCTTCTAAAGCAGCTAAACGGTTAATGTACTTTTTGAGTGTGGTTTTAAGCACTTTGAGGGTTGCAGTTTTTAAAAATGTGTCACTTTTTGGTATTTTCTGTCACATAGGACCCTTAAAATTACTTGAAATGTGATGTAGTCTCTAAAAATATTGGTTTTGTAAATTTTTAATTTTTGTTGGAAAATTGAGAAATTGCTGATAACGTTTTAACCCTTCTAATTTCTTAGCAAAAAAACAGATGTTTCAAAAATTATGCTAGAGTGAAGTAGACTTGTGTTAAATGTTATTTATTATCTATTTTGCATAGTATAGCTATCTAGGTTAAAGGCATCAAAATTCAGTTTGAAAATTGCAAGATTTTCAATTTTTTTGTCAAATTTTCAATATTTTCATCAAAAACGAAAATCATATCGATCTACAGTGCCTACAAGTAGTATTCAACCCCCTGCAGATTTAGCTGGTTGACACATGCGGAATTAACTTGGCATTGTGACATTTGTACTGTAGATCAGCCTGGAAGTGGGAAATGCACTGCAGCAAATTTTTTTTTTTTTTTTTTTTTTTTTTTTTTTTAAAACGTTAAAAGTTAATTCAGAGTGTCATTTATTATTCAACCCCTCAAACCACAAGAATTCTGTTTGGTCCCCCTAAAGTATTAAGAAGTAGTTCAGGCACCAAGAATAATGAGCTTCACATGTGTGGATTAAAGATCTCTTTTGCCAGCCTTTTCTGACTATTTAAGACCCTCCCCAAACTTGTGAACAGCACTCAGACATGGTCAACATGGGAAAGACAAAGGAGCATTCCAAGGCCATCAGAGACAAGATCGTGGAGGGTCACAAGGCTGGCAAGGGGTACAAAACCCTTTCCAAGGAGTTGGGCCTACCTGTCTCCACTGTTGGGAGCATCATCCGTAAGTGGAAGGCTTATGGAACTACTGTTAGCCTTCCACGGCCAGGACAGCCTTTGAAAGTGTCCTCCCGTGCCGAGGTCAGGCTTGTCAAAAGAGTCAAGGTTAACCCAAGGACAAAAAGGAAGGAGCTCCGGGAAGATCTCATGGCAGTGGGGACATTGGTTTCAGTCAATACCATAAGTAACGTACTCCACCGCAATGGTCTCCGTTCCAGATGAGCCTGTATGGTACCTTTACTTTCAAAGCGTCATGTCAAGGCTCGTCTACAGTTTGCTCATGATCACTTGGAGGACTCTGAGGCAGACTGGTTCAAGGTTCTATGGTCTGATGAGACCAAGATCGAGATCTTTGGTGCCAACCACACACGTGACGTTTGGAGACTGGATGGCACTGCATACGACCCCAAGAATACCATCCCTACAGTCAAGCATGGTGGTGGCAGCATCATGCTGTGGGGCTGTTTCTCAGCCAAGGGGCCTGGCCATCTGGTCCGCATCCATGGGAAGATGGATAGCACGGCCTACCTGGAAATTTTGGCCAAGAACCTCCGCTCCTCCATCAAGGATCTTAAGATGGGTCGTAATTTCATCTTCCAACAAGACAACGACCCAAAGCACACAGCCAAGAAAACCAAGAGGGAAAAAGTCAAGGTGTTGGAGTGGCCTAGTCAGTCTCCTGACCTTAACCCAATTGAAAACTTGTGGAAGGAGCTCAAGAATAAAGTCCACATGAGACACCCAAAGAACCTAGATAACTTGGAGAAGATCTGCATGGAGGAGTGGGCCAAGATAACTCCACAGACCAGTGCCGGCCTGATCAGGTCTTATAAAAGACGATTATTAGCTGTAATTGCAAACAAGGGTTATTCCACAAAATATTAAACATAGGGGTTGTATAATAATTGACCCACACTTTTATGTTTAAAATTTAATAAAATTCAACTGAGCGACATAACTTTTTGGTTTGTAAGATTTATGCTTCTGTTCATAAAAACTACTCTCGTTTGCAGTTTGAAGGCTCTAACTTATTTGCATCTTATCAAACCAGCTAAATCTGCAGGGGGTTGAATACTACTTGTAGGCACTGTATCTTTACCACTAACATGAAGTACAATGCGTTACGAAAAACAGTCTTAGACTAACTAGGATATATTTAATGAATTCCTGATTTATAACCACATAAAAGGACACAGGTCAGAATTTAAAAATTTGACATGATCAGGAAATTGAAATCAGGCTTGGGGGTGAAGGGGATTAACGCAGTGAAGAAAAAAAAGTTACCGTATTTTTCGGACCATAAGACGCACTTTTTTCCCCCAAATTTGTGAGGAAAAAGGTGGGTGCATCCTATGGTCCGAACGTACCGGGAGGTGTGGTGGTGGTGTAGCGGCATCGTAGCAAGCAGGGCCCTCCGTTCCCTCCCTCAGGTACCCCGCGGCGGCGGCAGCAGAAGAGGTGAGATGCTGCGGGGTCGGTGTCTGGCTGCAGACCGTGAGGCAGAGCAGCGTGTGCTACTTTACGGTGGCCGTGGCCATCTTCCTGAAGCTATGATCTACAGGAAAATGGCCGCCGAGATCCCAGTCTGCGCATGCGCCGGCCATTTTTCTGTGGAACACAGCTTCAGGAAGATGGCCGCGGCCACTGGAAAGCAGCGCACACCGCTCTGCCTCATCGTCTGCAGCCAGACACCGGCCCCACAGCATCTCACCTCTCACCTCTTCTGCTGCTGCCTCCACCGCTCTGCATCACCACCTGCAGCCAGACACCAGCCCCACAGCATCTCACCTCTTCTGCTGCCGCCACCACCAGGTACCTGAGGAAGGGAATGGAGGGCCTGGCCTCCTTCGATCCTGCTCCACCACTACTGTAACTCCCACTTGCTGGAGCACCCGAGGTCCGCAGCATTCCTCCACTTCCGTGGGCTTCCTGAGGAACCCTGCCTCCTGTGACCCCTGCTCCACCAGCCCCCAGGTAAGAGACTAATTCAGACTATAAGACGGACCCCCATCTTATAAAAAATATTTCTTTTCTGTTTTCCACCTCAAAATTTGGGGTACACCTTATGGTCTGGTGTGTCTTATAGTCCGAAAAATACGGTAATTCACTTGTGGTTAAGGGCAGTGAATTGGTAATTTGCTACTCACTTCACTAGGTACCTGCAGAGTTATGTTGTAACAGTTCAGCCTGTCCTAATTATGTTCAGTTGCTTATTTCTCTTCTGCAGTAAACATCTAGATTGCCAAGCAGGAGACAGGGAGAAATGTGTGGCTGGCATTCAATATTGCATAATTTTTATTACCAAACAGATCACACATGGCAAGTCAGAGCTCTGTCCTAATAATGGAAATGATAAGATTGTTCTACTCAACCCTTAGGTTCTATGCATGAGTTATGTCCATGAAACCAGTGATCCCTGAGTGCCCTTGAAAGGAAAGAGTTAAAACAGTCTGGCACTGAGATAGGTGCAGTTACAGATAAACCTCTATGCAAAGTTTGTTATAACTTATTGCTATTATTTTCAGAGCTACTGTAACAGCTTATAGGGAACAGTGCCTGTGACCATGATTATAGGGCATGTGGTCAAGTGACGACTTAGCCACCCCTTTAAACTTGCCACACTGCATAATAGAAGCTTATCTATGCTGTTTAGGATTTGTTTGAAGGCAAAGTCATTTACTGTTTCAAAAATCCTAAAAAAAACAGCAAAATTGTGAATACAGCTCTGGATTATAATAAAGACTGCATTGGAAAAATTATAGATATCAAATATATTTACATTTCATTCTAAATCTTGCTAAACTATAATAGGGGAGATGTTGTCGGACAAGTAAATTCATGGCATACAGGGAGGACAGGTTCCCAATAAATAGCACACAAAATGGGTTTTTCCATGACTATAACATTAATTGCTTTCTGACCTCTCATTGAAATTCATATCCACACTAGTTAATTTTCTTAGCACACATACGATTTGTAGGAAAGTTGTTTTATTTCTAATTATATGGTGTTCTTTAACTCCCACGTGTATTGTTATATCCTGCCTTCTATTGTGAGTGTACATAGCTAAATCTCAATATAAATTAAGCAGATGGAAGTGGCAAACAGAAACGTATCAATATTGCGCATTTCATGGATTTTAGTTCCACCTCTTTGAGTTTTAATTTAATTACAACAGCCATAGATTACATCAAGGATGTGTTAATACTATATATACAGTCTCCATATCTGCAAACACCACATCATCTTATCACTTATTTATACACATTCATAATACGGCACACATCTCAAATATCTATACCTATGTATTTTGGAAAGTTATAGTTATGGTTTCTGAACAGATCTAAATAAATCTACTCCCAGAAGGAAGAATACATGGTAATAAAAAGCACTGGATATTAATAATCCCCAAAATGCAAGCCAAAAGGAACTTTCTGACATCTTATATATCATTAGCTCAAAACCTACAAAAGACAAAATATATCACATACCCTACCATCATTATATATAAATGTAAAGCAAAGTTGCATATGAAATATAGGGTACTTAGTGAACTATTTTTGATCAAAAAAAGTATACAAGCCTTCCCACCAGCGACAAGGTGACCCTAATTGGCACTGTCCTACACTGTCTATATTAAAAACCTTACTGCATATCAGAGTTGAAGTAATGCATATAAAAGGGTCGACAAATAGAACCGGGTCCCAATATCAGACCACCTAAGCCCGTGGTAAGCTACATATATACTGACAAGCTCAAAAAGGGGGATGCTCAGTTCACATTGCTTGTTTTTTTGTCTTGTTTGCATTCTGTGCAAATTAGGGGCGTGGTATCCCCCTTGTTGAGCTGGTCAGTATATATGTAGCTTACCACGGGCTTAGGTGGTCTGATATTGGGACTCGGTTCTATTTGTCGACCCTTTTATATGCATTACTTCAACTCTGATATACAGTAAGGTTTTTAATATAGACAGTGTAGGACCGTCCCAATTAGGGTCACCTTGTCGCGGGTGGGACGGCTTGTATACTTTTTTTGATCAAAAATAGTTCACTAAGTACCCTATATTTCATATGCAACTTTGCTTTACATTTATATATAATGATGGTAGGGTATGTGATATATTTTGTCTTTTGTAGGTTTTGTATCTTTTTGCTAGTGTGAACATGCTCTTATTTCTTGCATGTGTACCATCTTAGACCTCAGTTCACATTGCTTGGTTTTATATCATTAGCTCAGCAAAAAAAATGCCTGCATTGCACCAATAATAATAATTAAAAAAAACAACTTTATTGCGCCATGTTTCAGCTTAAACATCTCCATTAACCCAGTACAAGATTTGGGTTTTTACATAAACAAAACATATCCATGTCACTTTGGCTAGGAACACATAACATTTATAGGCATTGTGGGGCGCATACGCTCAAGAGGTATGTACTCAACGATGGACAAATTCAGAATGCATGTCAAGATATCTGTCCACCATAGGGATCCATTGTAATAAAAGGTATATCGCATGGTAATGGTGTCTTTGCAGTAGTCATTTGTATAGAAAAGCAAAGTCTGTTGCGCTTTTCCTATACAGTTAAACAAATTGTGTGTGCATATCTGCCAGATGCAGGTCAAAAGACACACTTTTGGCCTCCATCTGGTGAATTGCAGGCTATGGCAATGTTACAGTATATGCTGGGAAAAGCTCCGAATGTATACTGACACATGCTGCGCTTGGATTGGGTAGCATGTGTCAGGGATGTCAGGTTCACTTTAATGATATATTCTTGGACTGTCCACGGATAATCCATTTCTGATTAAGATGACTCTCACTGCAGACCTTCAATTACATCCATTTTTGGATTTATTAAACATCCCATGTAGAGACATGGGTACTCGTACCTCCAGGCTACTTTTAACTAGTGATGAGCGAGCATGCTCGCTACTGCTCGGTGCTCGCCCGAGCATCTCACTGCTCGAGATGCTCGGCGCTGGCCGAGCATTTCCGGGGTTGCTCGGTGGGAGCTCGGGTCTCCTCCCTGCATGTTTGGCGCTGTTTACAGAGCCAATGAACATGCAGGGATTGCCTGCCACTCACTGTAATGCCGCAGCCATATTGGTTGTGGCATTACAGTGATTGGCTGGTCGCACAGCATTATCTGGTCTATATCAGACCTGGCGCCGCTGTGCTCATCACAGCACTCCGGAATCAGACAGTGTAGGGAGAGGTGCTGCTGAGCTAGGGAGAGATTTGCTTGTTTCTAGTTAGTGTAGGAGTACCAAACTATATTAGAGACACGTATCTATCTCAACAAACAGTCCTTCTAAGGACTAATCCATCTGCAGATATCTCAGGCAGGAAGTGTAAATAGGTAGGCAAGCAGTGTATATAGCAGACTGCAATGCACATAGCACAAGAGGCTCCATTCCAGTTTTGTCTGCTGCTGCTCTTAGATATTTCTAGAAATATGCCCAGGTCTCAGGGGCCAGGAATAATTTTTTTTTGGATCTTAATCCTCATTATTTGCTTAAAATGCAATCCAGAGAACACCGTTTTTCTGAGCCATTTGCTTGTTAGCACAGCAGAATACAGCCAGGTCCTTTCCATATTACAGCACTAAAAATCCAGCTATTTAAAACTGTGGTTTGTCTGTCACACGGAAAACATATAATTAAGTTGGCATCCATTAAAAATTTATTTCAGTGTGTCAGTGAAGCAATTGACACCAGTTTGCTGTTCAAAATAGCTACCTACAGACCAGGTATTTAAAACTGTGTTTTTCTGTCACACGGATCACATATATGTTTTCAGAAAATACTGCCATTTCTAAACTCCATTAAATTTATTTTTCGGTGTCAGTGCAGCAAATGACACCAGTTTGCTGTTCAAAATAGTTAGCTACAGGCCAGGTATTTAAAACAGTGGTTTGTCCGCCACACGGATCACATATACGATTTCAGAAAATACTGCCATTTCTGACCTCCACTAAAAATTTGTTTCAGTGTGTCAGTGAAGCAATTGACACCAGTTTGCTGTTCAAAATAGTTACCTACAAGCCAGGTATTTAAAACCGTGGTTTGTCCGTCAAACGGATCACATATAAATTTGCTCCAAATTCAGTCGTTTGCAGTGAGTGTGGGAGATATTGTCCTCCATTTAAAATGGGCAAGACACGTGGCAATGGACTGGGAACTGGACAGGATGGTGATGGTGCATGCAGAGGCAAAAACGCAGCCAATGCCCCACAGGCCACACTACTAAATTCCCACATTTTGCGACTGCTTGAGCTAGGAATGTTGCCTTTTAGGCTCGTGGAGGCAGATGCATTGCGCAACCTAATGTGGGCGGCCATTCCTTGTTACTCGGTCCCCAGCCACCACTATTTCTCGCGATGTGCTGTCCCCGCATTACACACGCACGTGTCCCAAAACATTTGCCATGCCCTCAAAAATGCAGTTACCGGAAAAGTCCACTTAACCACAGACACGTAGACAAGTGCTTGTGGCATGGTACATCTCGCTGACGGAACACTGGGTTAACATAGTGGAAGCCGGGACCCAATCGGACCTTGGGACGGAACATGTCCTCCTGACACCAAGGATCACAGGCCTTAGGTCAATCAGGGTTGCCCCCACAGTCTACAGCTCCTGCACTTCATCCTCCTCCTCCTCTTCAGCCTCCATCTCCGAAATGACCACGTCAGTCAAAGCTGGAAGTACTGCAGCACTGCCTTGGCTAAGCGGCAACAGGCTGTGTTGAAGCTAATATGCTTAGGTGACAAACCGCACAATGCTGAAGAGTTGTGGACAGCTCTGAAAGAGCAGGCAGATCTCTGACTCACACCACTGAACCTAAAGCCAGGCATGGTCGTGTGTGACAATGGCCGGAACCTGGTGGCAGCTGTGAGGCGAAGTGAGCTTACACACGTACAATGCCTGGCCCATGTGCTTAACCTCGTAGTTCAGCGATTTCTCAAATCCTACCTGGAGCTGGCGGATCTGCTTGTCAAAGTATGCCGCCTATGTGCTCATTTTAGAAAGTCAGCTTTCTCCAGAGCTTGCAGCTTCTTGCTCACAGACTGGTGTGTGATGCACCCACGCGTTGGAACTCTACACTGCAGATGTTGGGAATGATTTGTGAGCAGAAGAGGGAAGTTGTTGAGTACCAGCATCAACAAGACCATCAGTATTCAGTTCAGACTCCACACATAAGACCTCAGGAGTGGACATGGATATCAGACATATGTACCATCCTCCAAAACTTTAAGGACTCCACCAAGATGGTGGGCGGCAATGACGCCATAATTTTAAGCACCATCCCGCTTCTCTGTCTTCTGAAACGCTCTCTGCTCACAATCAAATAGTATGCATTGCAGGCGGAGAACGATGAGATGGAGCAAGGAACCATACAGGGTGATTACACACAGCCCAGCCTCATTTCATCCCAACGTGGATTGGGTGACAATGAGGAAGAGGAGGAGGAGGAGGAAGAAGAGGAGCTTGTTTCATGCGCTATAGACTGTAATACCTGCACAACTGTCATACCGTCTGTTCAGCGTTGATGGCCAGAGGACAGAGAGGAGGAGGAGAAGAGCATGGTCACTCGTCCACTTTGCGAGGACACCAAAGACTTGACTGTCAGCAGTCTGGCACACATGGCTTAGTTTATGTTATGCTGCCTTTCTCATGACCCTTGCATGCTAAAAATTTTGGGTGACAGTCATTACTGGTTGGTGACACTTCTAGACCCACGCTACAAGGAGAACTTTATATCTCTTATTCCTGAGGAGATCAGGCCTACAAAAATGGGGCAGTACCAGAAGGCCCTTGTTGTGGAACTATTAAAAAAATTCCCATCTGAAAACGCTGGCGGCAGAGGTCATAGTTCATTGGACAACCAAGGACTACAGGCGTGAGAGACTCAACTCCAATCCAGCAGAGGCAGGGGAACACTGTCAAAGTTCTGGGAGAATTTTCCCCTCCCATCGCACAAGCCCTGAGGCGCGGGGTACTCTCACAAGGAGTGCAAAGTTTGGGAAGATGCTGAGGGAGTACCTTGCCGACCGTACCAACATCCTCCGTGATTCCTCTGTGCCTTATCATTATTGGGTATCCAAGGTGGATACGTGGAATGAACTCGCTCTCTACACCTTGGTGGTCCTGGCCTGTCCTGCCGCTAGCGTTTTATCAGAGTGGGTTTTAAGTGCTACTGGTGGAATTATAACTGATAAGCGCATCCGCCTGTCAACTGAAAATGCTGACAGGCTGACTCTTATAAAAATGAACAAGGGCTGGATTGGGCCAGACTTCTCAAAACCACCGAATGATAGCAGCGAAACAAACTCAAATCCAGTGTCTTTTTTTGGGAGGTGTATTCCCATGCATGTTTTCACACCCACACATGGGTATATGCTTCCTGATTTTGGCTATTTGCTCTTGTCCTCCTCCTTCTCCTCATCCTCATCCTCCATCACCATATCACCAGGGTGACCGTGGTCCGTGATGCAACACCCACATAATTTTTTTAAAGGGTGTCTATGATGCCCGTAAAAAAAATAAATTATACAGTATGTTCATGTATACCCACCAGGGGTAAATGTTTGTCAGCCCATACACTTAGTGCATGGGCATTACAGGTATAGGAGACCCGCTCCTTTCTAATGGGAACATTTTTTATGAGGCCTTCCTCCACGTCTATTCCAGGGGGCATTGGTCTTCCTCCCAATTTTTGTCAGCCCTTGCATGCACTGCATAGGCCAACACTATGGGAGACCCTCTCCTTTCTAATGGGAATTTGTCATTACTGTGGCCCAACTCTTTTTGTCTTTAAATTCTTAGTGGGGTTTTTCCTAAATTTGGTCAGCCGTTGGAGTCACTGAATACCCTATAACTCTATAGCATACTCTCTCCTTTCTAATGGGAACATGTCGTACCATTATTGTGGCCCTGCTCAATGTGTCTTTAAATTCTTAGTGGGGTTTTTCCTAAATTTGGTCAGCCGTTGGACTCACTGCATACCCTATAACTGTATAGCAAACCCTCTCCTTTCTAATGGGAACATGTCATACTCGTTCCTGTGGCCTTGCTCTATGTGTCTTTAAATTCTTAATGGGGTTTATCCCAAATTTTTGCAGCCCTTGCAGTCACAGCATGGGATATACCACGATAGGAGACCCCTCCTTTATATTGGGAACATTTTATTTTACTGAGACCCTCCTCTATGTCTCTTCAAATGGGTATTGGGTTGCGTCCAAATTTTAGGCAGCCCTTGCAGTCACTGCATACACAATAACAGTAAAGGAGACCCACTCGTTAATACAGTGCCTTGTGAAAGTATTTGGCCCCCTCGAACTTTTCTACCTTTTGCCACATTTCTGGCTTCAAACATAAAGATATAAAATTCTATTTTTTTTGGCAAGAATCAGCAACAAATGGGACACAATCGTAAAGTGGAACGAAATTTATTGGATATTTTAAACTTTTTTAACAAATTAAAAACTGAAAAGTGGGGAGTGCAATATTATTCAGCCCCCTTGAGTTAATACTTTGTAGTGACACCTTTTGCTGCGATTACAGCTGCAAGTCTCTTGGGGTATGTCTCTATCAGTTTTCCACATCGAGAGGCTGAAATTCTTGCCCATTCTTCCTTGCAAAACAGCTCGAGCTCAGTGAGGTTGGATGGAGATCGTTTGTGAACAGCAGTTTTCAGCTCTTTCCATAGATTCTCGATTGGATTCAGGTCTGGAATTTGACTTGGCCATTCTAACAACTGGATACGTTTATTTTTGAACCATTCCATTGTAGATTTTGCTTTATGTTAGGGATCATTGTCTTGTTGGAAGATAAATCACTGTCCCAGACTCAGGTCTTTTGCAGACTCCAACAGGTTTTCTTCCAGAATGGTCCTTTATTTTGCTCCGTCCACCTTCCCATCAATTTTAACTATCTTCCCTGTTCCTGCTGAAGAAAAGCAGGCCCAAATCATGATGCTGCCACCACCATGTTTGACAGTGGGGATGGTGTTTTGAGGGTGATGAGCTGTGTTGCTTTTACGCTAAACATATCGTTTTGAATTGTGACAAGAGCACCTTATTCCACATGTTTGGTGTGTCTCCCAGGTGGCTTGTGGCAAACTTCAAACGAGACTTTTTATGGATATCTATGAGAACTGGCTTTTTTCTTGCCACTCTTCCATAAAGGCCAGATTTGTGCAGCGTACGATTGATTGTTGTCGTATGGACAGACTCTCCCACCTCAGCTGTAAATCTCTGCAGTTCATCCAAAGTGATCATGGGCCTTGGACTGCATCTCTGATCAGTCTTCTCCTTGTTCGAGATGAAAGTTTAGAGGGATGGCCGGGTCTTGGTAGATTTGCAGTGGTCTGATACTCCTTCCATTTCAATATGATCGCTTGCACAGCGCTCCTTGAGATGTTTAAAACTTGGGGTATCTTTTTGTATCCAAGTCCTGCTTTCAACTTTGCCACAACAGTATCTCGGACATGCTTGGTGTGTTCCTTAGTCTTCATGATGCTCTCTGCATTTGAAACAGAGCCCTGAGACTATCACAGAGCAGATGCATTTATACGGAGACTTGATTACACACAGGTGGATTCTATTTATCATTACCAGTCATTTAGGACAACATTGGATCATTCAGAGATCATCACTGATCTTCTGGAGTGAGTTTGCTGCACTGAAAGTAAAGGGGCTGAATAATATTGCACACCCCACTTTTCAGTTTTAACTTTTTTTAAAAAGTTTAAAATATCCAACAAATTTTGTTCCACTTTACAATTGTGTCCCACTTGTTGTTGATTCTTCCCAAAAATTTAGAATTTTATATCTTTATGTTTGAAGCCAGAGATGTGGCAAAAGGTAGAAAAGTTCAAGGGGGCCAAACACTTTCACAAGGCACTATCATGGGAACAACAAAGCATAGCCGGCTGATGGCTCTCTAACAATAGCAAGGGCCGAATACTGGCCTTTTAAGAATAGTAAGGGCCGCCTGATGGCCCTATAAAAATAGGCTTTGTGACTTTCAGAGTCCCTCCATCATAAATGAAACAGGATGTGTCTGATGATGTGTCACACACCACATGGCCAGATAAGGTTGTAAACTGTTAAAATGACATTTTCCGGTGAATGCATTTGTCTTTATAAAGAACGTAAAAAAAATCAGAACAGTATGATCTTTCTTTAGTATAAAAAACAGACTCGCCAATGTAACCTCAATGTAATCACAATGTTCAGCTCATGCACCTCCTCCTCCATCTCCGAAATGACCACATCAGTCACAAGCTGAAAGCACTGCAGCACTGCCTTGGCCAAGCAGCAACAGGCTGTGCTGAAGATAACATGCTTAATGTTTAGGTGACAAACCGCCCAGAGCTGCAGAGTTGTTGAAAGCTGTAACACAGCAGTGTGATCTGTGGCTCTCACCACTGAACATACAGCCAGGCAAGGTCATGTGTGACAATGGGCGGAACCTGGTGACGGAGAAATGACAGCCGGAGTAGATACGGTTTCCCTCTATGCCAGTCCTTTCACCGAGCTAAAGAATATGGCTGTGGTGAAATACAACTCCCACTGAGAAGCTGTTTCAGATTGAAAAACATTGGGCCCATCAGAGGATTTGATTCTGAGGGCTCACCTTTCTCCCCCACACAAGAGCCCCACAGCAGCTGCAAAGTTAGCGCTTTCATGAACTCTCCTGATGTAGAAGCCAGGGCAAACAAGAGGATTCTCTGGTGGGACCGTCCAACCCTGCCGAGAAGCAGTCCTGGCTAAGAAAAGTGTGTGGGAAGGTTCCCGGACACTCTATGGCTGCTTTTTTAATGTGGATTGGACGTGCTTATGCATGTTATTTCTCAAACCGCATTGCAGATCAGGCCATTGCCCAACTCTGTAGTCATGAAATTAAAGGCACAAAGAAAGATGTTTGTGTGAGCTGATGTTGGACAGGCTACCATTGCTTCTGCAACAAGCTGCATTAGAGGACTTACTGGGAGAAATGACACCCAGAGTACACATTCACTTGACCACGTGTTTGTGGGTAGGCGGTCCTTCCCAGTAAGTTCACTGGGGAGGTCACTGGTAATGTTGCAGGACCCGTGCTTGTGGAAGGCGGAGATGACACAAGGACAAATAGTGGCAGCTGGAGACCGAGTATGGACACCCGGCCACCGCCGGCATGAGGTTGTGAAAAGCTTCCGCCTCCACGAGCCAAAAAGGCCACATTTCAAGTGAAAGCAGCTTTAGAGGACTTCCTGGGAGAAATGACCGCTGGAGTCTATAAGATTTCCCAAGTCCTTTCACCAAGCTAAAGAATATGTCTGTGGTGAAATACAACTCTCAGCAAAAAAAGCTATGGACTGGCTCCGTACCGTCCCTGGCCACATTCACCTGTCCACGTGTTTGTGGTTAGGCGGTCCTTCCCAGTAAGTGCACTGGGGAGGGCATGGGTAATGTTGTGGGACCCGTGCTTGTGGAAGGCAGAGACGACACCGGGACAAATAGTGGCAGCTGGGGACAGAGTATGGACACCCGGCCACCGCCAACATGAGGTTGTGGACAGGTTCCACCTCCACGAGCCTCAAAGGCCACATTTCAAGTGAAAGCAGCTTTAGTGGACTTCCCGGGAGAATTGAAAGCTGGAGTAGATATGGTTTCCCAAGTCCTTTCACCAAGCTAAAGAATATTGCTGTGGTGAAATACAACTCTCAGCAAATAAAGCTGTGGACTGGCTCTGTACCGTCCCTGGCCACATGCACTTGTCCACATGTTTGTGGTTAGGTGGTCCCTCCCAGTAAGTGCACTGGGGAGGACACAGGTAATGTTGTAGGACCCGTGCTAGTGGAAGGCGGAGACGACACCGGGACAAATAATGGCGGCTGGGGACCAAGTGTGGATTCCCGGTCGTCGCCACCATACGATTGTGGACAGCTTCCGCCTCCATGAGCCTGAAAGGCCACATTTCAAGTGCAAACGGCTGTCAAAAATTTGGCAGTATAGTATTGCAGCCTGTGAGTGGGTGGGTGGCTGTTTGCATACTTGCGCTTGCATTCCAAGGAATGGGGTAGGGACAACTGAACGCTGCACTGGGACAAGGACCTGTTGCAAGTCTGCAATTACAGGTGCATGGCGGGAGGCATCTTCTCATGCTCCAAGGATCACTTATGATGAGCACACTTTTAGGCAGTGACCTGGGAGTCAGAGATGCTTCCAGGGGTCTTCCCCATGCAGTTCCCATGTCTTTTCAGCACTGAATGCATGTGTATGATGATGTGTCACACACCACATGGCCAGATAAGGTTGTAAAATATTAAAATGATGTTTCCCAGTGAATGCATTTGTCTTGAAAGCAATGCAAAAGTGCAAAAACGCATAAAAAATGCTACATGTGAACATAGCCCAAGTTGTGGAGGAGTATTTTTGTTTTTGGTTATTTATTTTGCCTTATATACAAGTCATTACCCCGGAAAGGATGTTCCTTAACATATCCATATCCATTTTGGATTCGTTTTAGCATGTTTTATTGTGAGTCCGTAAAAGTGGCATAATAGCTTTAACAACGTTGTTTACAGCAGTTACCTGGGAGTCAGAAATGCTTCCAGGGGTCTTCTCCATCCTGTTCCCATGTCATTTGAGCACTGTTCCCATCGATTATGGCAATTTTTAGGCCCTCTGCAGACCGCTGGGGGGAGCCGCCTGAAAAATGCTCGGGTTTAGACTTACATTGGGCTCGTTGCTCCGGTCGAGCACCTGAGCATTCCAATTTGCTCGGCCCGAGCAATGAGTACCCGACCATTTTAGTGCTCGCCCATCACTACTTTTAACCTCTTGACACCAGCTTATTTTTTAATTGCTTATTGTTGGGACAATTTCTAAACCTCCTAAGGAAAACCTCCTTTTCTTACTCCTACCCTTCCTCTTGTTCCTGTGTGGTTTGTCTCTTGATTTTCTGTTATTCCTTGAGGTTTAACCAGGTACATATATAGCCTTTCTTAACCCCTTCCTGCTGCAGCAAATTTTTATTTTTATGCTTTTGCCTCCACTTCTTCCAGTAGCCATCATTTTTGGATTTTTCCGTCGACATAGCCATACGAGGGCTTTTTTTAGCAGGGCATGTTGTATCTTTGAGTGACACTATTCATTTTCTTAAACAATTTACTAGAAAAATGGGGAAAAAATCTGTTTAGTAAAAGTACAAAAAAACTGCAAATCCTCTATTGTACTTTTTTTATATATTTTTCTTATGGTATTCATTGTGGGGAAAAATAACCCAGCAGCTTTATTCTTCAACATGATTATGGTGATGCCAAGCTTGTATAATTCAGTTTTATTTTAGGGGGAATAAACATTCAGCTGATATTTTTATTATTACCATTTTATGTATGGTACATATTAAATTTTGATCTCTTCTTATTGCATTTCTAGATGCAGCAACTGAAAAAGGCCAATTCTGGCATTCATTATTGTTTTCTTTTGCTTACATTATGGATTAAATATTTTTTTCTTTTCATAGATTGGAATCTTATGGATGTGGCAATACCAAATATGTTAACTTTTACTTTACATTATGGTGGAAAGTAGAGTAATTAGAATTTTTAGGTTTTTAATATTTTTAAAAACTTTGTTTTTTAATAATTTATGTTTTAAAATTTTCTTAAGTTGCTTGAACTTGTGATTGTCTGATCGATAATTTGTTCTATATACTGCAGAACAATTTTATTACACTATGTAACTAAAATTATGTTCTCATACAAAGCCCAGTCTGTGGCTAGACTTTCACAGGAATACTAACATAGCAGCCATGATGCATATGGTGTTGGCTTCTGATCCTGCTCTATACACCTGAGCCCGGCATGTGCCGGTGAATGTTTGGAAGGGGTTAAAATGACACAGATATCACAATCCAGAAAGCTATCCGCATGCCCAAAAGTGTAACTGAAGACAAAATTATACAAATACAATAGTTTTTGTTGTATAAAATGTTAAAAGTAAACTCTCTGCATCATAATAACTTTCTTGTGTGTAATTTTAGGAAAGGCTAAATCTGTCAATATTTTAATGTCACTATGATTACTATGATCCTTTACAGATGTAGTTATCACAATACAGATTTTATTTTTTTCTTTTGTATAATGAAACAGAAATGAGTAAACATTACTGTTGAAAAAAATAAATAAAACATAGAAAAGGCTCTAATAGGAGCACTAAAGGTGCCACTAGATCATTAAAGAAGTAGCAAAGACAAAGCTGCTGTTCTTCGCTACTGTCAATGATCACAAATCTCCTTCCAAAGACACAACTTTGATTCTCCAAAAAGTTATCACATATTTCAGTAATATAATAACTTTCTACAGCTATGCTAGACAATGAAGGGTAAGTCAAAAGTGATTTGAGGTCTGTGACCAACCCTACAGGCCAAGGTCACATTGCAGCCTGTTCTCCAATATACTCTTCTGGATCTGTCTACACCTGTTGGTTCTGATATTGTGGAAGTGTTTGAGGCATGTGCTCCCGCTAACTGCATGCTGGCACTTGGGGCATATCCCTCACTCGCTTCAAACTACCAGTCCAGCCCAAATACAGTGCTCTTAGCTCCTGCCAGAGTTCTATTACTGCCTCCTGCTGTTCCTGGGGCCAACAACACAAAAGCCCGTGGACCTTGTCATAGCTTTTCCCCATCTCTGAGGACAGCACAGTGAAGACAGCCTCCACAACAGATCTTCCCGATGTCTATGAGGTCTCAGTCACCTAAGTAGTCATATTTTTATCAATTGCTTGGTTTTGCTATTACTCCTCTGACTCCTCACACAACAATGGCACCTGTCCATCTCACTGTATCTTTGAAACTTTGGCTCCTTACCTCTGGGGGCTGCTTTTCCGCTGCTCTGATTGATCACCCCATTCTGGCTTGTGTCATTGCCCACAGTGACTCCTCAGGTACTCTCCCTCCACCTCCTGGTAGAGAGGCCTTTGACTTCTATCTCACACTCCTCTAATGCACACTTTCTTCTTTCACAGAATCTCTGTCTGGCTGTTACTTCAGTGGGTTGGCCTAGGTTTAGTGTCATTCTTCATGATCTCCTGCCATGATGAGCCTGTCTTTTTTTTTCTACTCTGACATAGTCCACCATATTTTCCATCAATTTATGAAACGCCACTGTCGCCACATAGCACATCATGTCCATACTTCATAGGATTTCTCCATCCTGGCCAATACATCAATTTATTGCTGAAGGGTTGCACAAGCTGTGGTATTATGCTGCGACCTTAGACACTAGTAAAATGGATACCTGTTGGTGTGTTTGTGTTATTTGCTGTTACTGTTTCCCACTCAAGCCACAAACCCCAGATAAAACAGGAACCCCAGATGTAATGCTGCAAGGAAGGATTCAGCCCATTTTATAAAAATAAAATTAACTTTGATGGTGGAATTGATGAAACATGCAGTATGATTAGTAAGTAACAGGTAAAAACCTTTTGTTCCACATCTTTTGTTATTCAGAGGCACAGACATATCTGTTTCATGTGCCGACACCACTTGCAAGTAACATTTCAGTAATACATCATGAGTAACTTGGTTCCTCCATTTACTATATCTGTTCTTAACTGTCCGCACCTACTTCTGTGTGGTACCTGTGCCTAGGCCTGTTAAGTCTAATATTACTTCAGTAACACATCCAGCTGGATGAATGTCTCAAGTGGGGTACCACAGGGCTCCGTCCTGGGACCTGTATTGTTCAACATCTTTATCAATGATTTATATGAAGGAATTGAGGGTAAACTGATTAAATTTGCTGAAGACACAAAGCTAGGAGGGATAGCTAATACTAGAGAAGAGAGAGAGAGGATTCAAAAAGACCTAAATAAACTGGAGCAGTGGGCAGCAACCAACAGAATGGTTTTTAACAGGCAAAAATGCAAAGTACTACATCTGGGCAATAAAAATGAAAAAAGCATATACAGAATGGGAGGAATAGAGCTAAGCAACAGTACATGTGAAAAAGACTTAGGTATACTAATAGATCATAGACTGAACATGAGTCAACAGTGTGATGCAGCAGCAAAAAAGGCAAATACAATTCTGGGATGTATTAACAGAAGCATACAGTCTAGATCACGTGAAGTCATTATCGGTCTTTACTCCTCTTTGGTCAGACCTCATCTGGAATACTGTGTACAGTTTTGGGCACCACATTTTAAAAAAGACATAGACAAACTGGAGCAAGTTCAGAGAAGAGCGACCAGAATGGTGACTGGTCTGCAAACCATGTCCTATGAGGAACGGTTGCAGGATTTGGGAATGTTTAGCTTGCAAAAAAGAAGACTGAGAGGAGACTTAATAGCTGTCTACAAATATGTCAAGGGCTGTCACATTGTAGAAGGATCATCTTTATTCTCATTTGCACAAGGAAAGACTAGAAGCAATGGGATGAAACTAAATGGGAGGAGACACAGATTAGATATTAGAAAAAACTTTTTGACAGTTAGGGTGATTAATGAGTGGAACAGGCTGCCTCGAGAGGTGGTGAGTTCCCCTTCAATGGACGTCTTCAAACAGAGGCTGGACAGACATCTGTCTGAGATGATTTAGTGAATCCTGCGTTGAGCAGGGGGTTGGACCAGATGACCCAGGAGGTCCCTTCCAACTCTACCATTCTATGATTCTATGATTCTATGATTCTATGAACACTTCTAGATCCAGCTTACATGTTGTGTCTTTAGCCTGTTCTGTCTTAGGTTGTGTGCCCACTATGCATTTTTTAAGCGTTTCCGCAGCGGCAATTCCACTGCAGAAACGCTTAAAAAACACTTAGTAGAAGGTCTGCCATGTTCCCCAATGATAATCCACATGTACTGTGCACATGCTGCGGAAATTTCCGCTCCGGATTATCATTGCGGAAAAATACGCAGCACTACCATTTATTTTGCGGAAGCGTGGCGTTTTCGCCGCCATTGACTTGCATTGGAACGCATGGAATCCGCCTCACTGCATCTGTACATGCGGATTCCATGCATTTCAATGTGCGGATGGTACCCGGGTTTGGAGAAGAGGAGACTCTCCTCCAGACCCGGGTACCATAGTACCTTTTAAAAAAAAGAATAAAATAAAAAATATACATTATACTCACCTTCTGATGGTCCCTAGTGTCCTTGTTTCAGCTTGCCGGCAGCTCACGATGGACTCAAGGACCTGCCATGACGTCATTTATTCATGTGACGGGTCACGCGACCGCTGATGTCGGCAGGTCCTTTAGTCTACCGCGAGCTGCCAGCCAGCCAGGACGCATCGGATAAAGACACTGGGGGCCATCAGAAGGTAAGTATAATATTTATTTTTTAGTTTTTACCATTCTTTTGGTCACACTATATAAATCCATGCCAGTTGCATGGATTTATATAGTGTGACCAAGTTGTCAAGCACTTTCCAAGTGATGCTAAAATCTCTTGGAAAGCGCTTGAGAACCCACATGTGGAAATGCATGTGAAGAACGCTTCACTTCTGCTTGTCCCTGGCAGGAAAAATGCATGTACAATCCGCATGCGTTTTTTCTGCCAGGGAGATGCAGAAACGCTCAGAAAAAAATCCAGAGCATTTATGCATCGTGGGCACATAGCCTTAGGCATCTCAGAAACCTACACCTATATCTCCTTTGGTTTCCGGCTGCACTCACTGCACTCATCTCGCCTTCTAATATATATTTTATTCGCACATAGTGATAAATTGCATGGGGTTTTGTAATACAATATTCAGCATTTAAAATGGATTGTAAATGAGCCAACCTGATATATATGCGAACAATCTAAAAGTCTTAAATCTTACATGTCGATTTATGGGTGATTTAAGAGATTGAGTGCCAATGTAATAAAATACATGTGGGACCCACCAAACACCATTTCCAAAAAATGCATTGGGAAACATGCATAAAATTGTTAAAGATTCATCTAACTAACCTTTTCTAAGTACTATTCAATAAAACATGGAGGTCAATTTGTAGGGTCGGTGGTATGGGCTATACAATCAGTAAAAACCCATTAGGTGACTAGATAAAAAGTATATCCTGGACACAAAGCCTATGGATTTTTGAGTTGGGTACATTGAATCCTCAAGGGTGAAATAATGAAATAGAACTAGTGATGAGCGAGCGTGCTCGCCACTGCTCAGTACTCGCCCAAGCATCACCTTGCTCGACAAGGTCGGAGAGTACTTCCGAGTTGCTCGGGCGGAAGCTAAGGTCTCCGCCCTGCATGTTTGGCACTCTTTAGAGAGCCAATGAACATGCAGGGATTGTCTGCCGTGCAATGTAATGCCGTAGCCATGTTGCTTGTTGCACTACTGTGATTGGTTGACCGCATAGCGTCATCGGGTTTATATAAGACCTGGTGACGTTAGGCTCATCACAGTCTATCCCAGAAACAGACAGAGTAGGGAAAGGTACTATTGTGTGAGGCACAGAAGTGGCAGTGTAATAGTTAGGCATAGGTAGTGGTACTCCAGGAGTATATATATATATTCATATGAACTAACAGTCCATATGAGGACTAATCCAGCTGCATACAGTACAGACCAAAAGTTTGGACACACCTTCTCATTTAAAGATTTTTCTGTATTTTCATGACTATGAAAATTGTACATTCACACTGAAGGCATCAAAACTATGAATTAACACATGTGGAGTTATATACTTAACAAAAAAGTGTGAAACAACTGAAAATATGTCTTATATTCTAGGTTCTTCAAAGTAGCCACCTTTTGCTTTAATGACTGCTTTGCACACTCTTGGCATTCTCTTGATGAGCTTCAAGAGGTAGTCACCGGAAATGGTTTTTCACTTCACAGGTGTGCCCTGTCAGGTTTAATAAGTAGGATTTCTTGCCTTATAAATGGGGTTGGGACCATCAGTTGTGTTGTGCAGAAGTCAGGTGGATACACAGCTGATAGTCCTACTGAATAGACTGTTAGAATTTGTATTATGGCAAGAAAAAAGCAGCTAAGTAAAGAAAAACGAGTGGCCATCATTACTTTAAGAAATGAAGGTCAGTCAGTCCGAAAAATTGGGCAAACTTTGAAAGTGTCCCCAAGTGCAGTTGCAAAAACCAAAAAGCGCTACAAAGAAGCTGGCTCACATGAGGACCGCCCCAGGAAAGGAAGACCAAGAGTCTCCTCTGCTTCTGAGGATAAGTTTATCCGAGTCACCAACCTCAGAAATCGCAGGTTAACAGCAGCTCAGATTAGAGACCAGGTCAATGCCACACAGAGTTCTAGCAGCAGACACATCTCTACAACAACTGTTAAGAGGAGACTTTGTGCAGCAGGCCTTCATGGTAAAATAGCTGCTAGGAAACCACTGCTAAGGACAGGCAACAAGCAGAAGAGACTTGTTTGGGCTAAAGAACACAAGGAATGGACATTAGACCAGTGGAAATCTGTGCTTTGGTCTGATGAGTCCAAATTTGAGATCTTTGGTTCCAACCCACCGTGTCTTTGTGCGACGCAGAAAAGGTGAACGGATGGACTCTACATGCCTGGTTCCCACCGTGAAGCATGGAAGAGGAGGGATGATGGTGTGGGGGTGCTTTGCTGGTGATACTGTTGGGGATTTGTTCAAAATTGAAGGCATACTGAACCAGCATGGCTACCACAGCATCTTGCAGCGGCATGCTATTCCATCCGGTTTGCGTTTAGTTGGACCATCATTTATTTTTCAACAGGACAATGACCCCAAACACACCTCCAGGCTTTGTGAGGGCTATTTGACCAAGATGGAGAGTGATGAGGTGCTACGCCAGATGACCTGGCCTCCACAGTCACCAGACCTGAACCCAATCGAGATGGTTTGGGGTGAGCTGGACCGCAGAGTAAAGGCAAAAGGGCCAACAAGTGCTAAGCATCTCTGGGAACTCCTTCAAGATTGTTGGAAGACCATTTCTGGTGACTACCTCTTGAATCTCATCAAGAGAATGCCAAGAGTGTGCAAAGCAGTCATCAAAGCAAAAGGTGGCTACTTTGAAGAACCTAGAATATAAGACATATTTTCAGTTGTTTCACACTTTTTTGTTAAGTATATAATTCCACATGTGTCAATTCATAGTTTTGATGCCTTCAGTGTGAATGTACAATTTTCATAGTCATGAAAATGCAGAAAAATCTTTAAATGAGAAGGTGTGTCCAAACTTTTGGTCTGTACTGTATATTAATTCTGATAGCAGGAGCTAGGCAGGCAGGGTTTGTGTCAGTGTATACAGCACAAGAAGGTCCATTGCACGTTCTGTCTGCTCCTGCTGCTACAGATATCTGTAGACATAGCCCCAGATATCAGGGGCCAGGGCTAATTTTTTTTTATCTTAATCCTGATTATTTGCTTAAAAAGCAATACAGAGTACACCATTTTAGTGCTCCATTTGCTTGTTAGCAGTGCAGAATACAGCCAGATATTTTCTATCATCAGACATGATCCCATATTACAGCAATAAAAATCCAAAAAATTGTAGTGAACATGAAAAATATTGTCCTCCATTTAGAGTTTTGCAGCAAGTGTGTCAGTGAAGCTATTCACACGTGGTCACTGTGAAGAATAGGTAACTACAAGCCCGCTATTTAAAACCGTGGGTGTCCGTCAAACGTATCACTTATAGCTGCAGTGCAAATCCAGCCATTTGTAGGGAATGTGGAAAATATTGTCCTTCATTTTGAGTTTTGCATCAGTGTGTCAGTGAAGCTATTCACAAGTGGTCGCTTTGACAAATAGGAAACTACAAGACCTCTATTTAAAACAGTTGGCGTCTGTCAGATGTATCACATATAACTGCGGTACAAATCCAGCTATATGTAGAGAGCGTGGAAAATATTGTCTTCCATTTAAAATGGGCAAGGTGCGTGGCAAGGGACGGGGAAGTGGACGTGATGCTGATGGTGCATGCAGAGGCCGAGGCCAAGCTGAAATTTTTCCACAGCAAACACCCACATCTTGTCGCCCGACATTCCTGTCCCAATTGCTAAGGGAGCATAGCACATCAATATTGAACCCAGAGCAGTGGATTGTTGGTTGGATAGCAGATGCTTCCAGTCACTTTGTCACTACCACCACCACCCTGTCTTCCACACGGTCAATTCTCAGTAGCCAGGAGTCTGGACCGCATATTCCTCACACTGATCCTCCTTTCTCCCACCATACCGAGTGCCCGGAGACAACTGATCCCACACTTGGACACTCCGAAAAGCTGTTCATTTTTCCATTTATAGATTCGGGCTTCTTGCCCGGCCAGCTTCAAGAGGGGCAAAAGGTGAATGCGTGCAGTGATGCCCAAATATTTGAGCAGCCACGGTCACACAAAGGCAACAGTTGGAAAGTGCAATTACTTCTGCAAGAGGTGGATGATGATGATGTGACACAACTGCCAGAAAGTCAGGAAAAGGACCAGGGTGCAGAAGTGGATGACCAGGTGGTGGATGATGAAGTCACTGACCCAACCTGGCAAGGTGACATGCAGAGCGAGGACACCATCACACAAGAGAAGGGAGGAGTTGCACTACAACAGGTAGGAAGAAGCAGTGTGGTGGCCACAGAAACAAGGCGGGCAACTGTTCCCCGAAACACCAACATGATGGAAGTTGCCAGTACAACTCTTAGGTCTTCCCGAGTCTGTTTTTTTTTTAAAGACTCTGCATATAACCCCAAAAAGGACATTTTCAATACCTGCCAGGCCAGCATCAGTAGCAAAACTAGCAGTCTGACCACCACCAGCATGATCAGGCACATGACAGCAAAGCACCCGACTAAGTGGGCAGAATGCCAGGGTCCAGAAACAGTGTCTGCGGCTGACCCCACTGGTTGTTCTGCTGTTGTGCGTGCACGCCAATCCCCTGTCCATGGTGCATGTGAAGATGCCTCCTGCCCTGCACCTGTCGTTGCACACTCTCAACTAGCACCATCAGCAACCACGTCCTTGTCCAAACGCAGCATTCAGTTGTCCCTACCCCATTCCTTGGAACGCAAGCGCAAATATGCAGCCAACGCCCCACAGGCCACTCTACTAAATTCACACATTTTGCGAATGCTTGAATTCTAAATGTTGCCTTTTAGGCTTGTGGAGACGGAAGCTTTCTGCAACCTGATGGTGGCGGCTGTCCCTCCATACTTGATCCCCTGCTGCCACTATTTCTCCCGGGGTGCCATCCTCGCATTACACAAGCACTTGTCTCAGAACATTAGCCATGCCCTCAACAACGCAGTTACTGGGAAGGGCCCCTTAACCACAGACATGTGGACAAGTGCTTATGGGCAGGGACGGTACATCTCGCTGACAGCACAATGGGTTAATATAGTGGAAGCCGAGACCCGTTCGGACCTTGGGACAGAACACATCCGTCCAACGCCGATGATTGCGGGCCCTGGGTCAATCAGGGTTGCCACCACATTCTACAGCTCCTGCACCTCCTCCTCCTCGTCAGCCTCCATCTCCGAAATTCCCATATCAGTCACAAGCTGGAAGCACTGCAGCACTGCTTCGGCCAAGCAGCAACAGGCTGTGCTGAAGCTAATATGCTTAGGTGACAAACCGCACAATGCTGAAGAGTTGTGGACAGCTCTGAAAAAGCAGGCAGATCTGTGGTTATCACCGCTGAACCTACAGCCAGACAAGGTCGTGTGTGACAATGGCCGGAACCTGTTGGTGGCTCTGAAGTGAGGCGGGCTCACACATGTAGCATGTCTGGCCATGTGCTTAATCTCGTGGTTCAGTGATTTCTCAAAACATACCCGGATCTGCCGGATCTGCTTGTCAAAGTACGCAGCGTGTGTGCCCATTTTAGAAAGTCAGCTACAGCATCCGCCGCCCTTGCCGTGATTCAGCAGCATTTGCAACTTTCAGTCCACCCACTGGTGTGCGATGTCCCCACGTGCTGGAACTCAATCTTGCAGATGTTGGGAAGGATTTGTGAGCAGCACAGGGCAATTGTTCAGTACCAGCTTCAAAATGTCCGCTGATATTCAGGTCCGTCTCCGCACATAAGAGCTGAGGAATGGGCATGGATGTCAGACATCTGTGCCATCCGCCAAAACTTTGAGGACTCCACCAAGATGGTGAGAGGCGATGATGTCATAATTAGCGTCACCATTCCATTTCTCTGTCTTCTGAAATGATCACTCCTCACAATTAAAGTGGACATTGCAGGCGGAGCACGATCAGATGGAGCAAGGAACTATACAGGGTGATTCCACACAGCCCAGCTTCATTTCATCCCAACAAGGATTGGGTGACAATGAGGAGGAAGAACAGGAGCTAGTTTCCTGAGCTATAGATGGTACTACCCACACAACTGTCATACCGTCTGTTCAGCGTGGATGGCCTGAGGAGAGGAAGGAGGAGGAGGATGAGGAGAGCATGGTCAGTCATCCTCTTAGTGAGAACACGCAAGTCTTGCCTGTTAGCAGTCTGGCACACATGGCTGAGTTTATGTTATGCTGCCTTTCCCGTGACCCTTGCGTTCTCCAAATTTTGGGTGACAGTCATTACTGGTTGGTGACACTTCTAGACCCACGCCACAAAGAGAACTTTCTGTCTCTTATTCCCATGGCATACAGGTCTACTAAAATGGGGCAGTACCAGAAGTCCCTTGTTGCTGAATTATTAAAAAAATTCCCATCTGAAAGTGCTGGCGGAAGTGATCACGCTTCCTTGGACAACCAAGGAGTATAGTTCAGAGAGACTCGATTACGATCCAGCAGAGGCAGGGGAATACTGTCAAGATTCTGGCACAGTTTTCACAGACCCTCCCATCACACAAGCCCTGATACGCAGGGTAGTCTCACAAGGAGGGATAATTTTACGAAGATGCTGAAGAAGTACCTTGCTGACCGTACCTACTTCCTCCATGATTCCTCTGTGCCTTATAATTATTGGGTATCCAAGCTGAACACGTGGCATGAACTGGCTCTCTACTCCTTGGAGGTCCTGGCCTGCCCTGTCAGAGCGGGTTTTTAGTTCTGCCGGGGGAATTATAAATGATAGGCTTCATAAATGAAACAGGATATGTCTGATCATGTCTCACACACCACATGGGAAGATAAGGTAGTAAAATGTTAAAATAACATTTACTGGTAAATGTATTTTTCACCATTGAAATCAATGAAAAAACACATCAAAAATGCGACGTGTGAACATAACCCGAGGTGTGGCGGAGAATTTTTGCTTTTAGCTATTTATTTTAGCTTATATACAAGTCATTACGCTCGAAAGTATGTTCCTTAACATTTTTCCCAGGAAAATACATTTTGGTTTAGTTTTTGTATCTTTTATGTAAAAGTGGCATAATTCTCTGACAACATTATTGACAGCAGTGACCTTGGAGTCAGAGATGCTTCCAGGGGTGTTCCCCATGCTGTTCCCATGTCATTTGAGCACTGTTCCCCTCAATTTGGGCAGTTTTTAGGCCCCCTACAGAACTCCATGGGGTGGGAGGCCTCTGGAAAAATGCTAGAGTTTCCCATAGACTTACATTGGGCTCATTGCTCGGGTCGAGCACTCGAGCATTCCAATTTCGACTAGAGCAACGAGTACCAGAGCATTTTAGTGCTCACTCATCACTAAATAGAACTCTTCGCATTTGAGTAGGTTTAAAATAATGTTTTGCATTAATAGGGTTTTCTCATTAACAAGGTACTTTTTAATCAATAGATATCATGCTATTATGTCTGTATACTCTCCTTTGCTTCCCCTGCTGCCCAGGAACTGGGGTACAGTATGTGCAGACCATGTCCTTGTACGGTTAGACACAGCCATTACACAGTACATAGCTGGTGCACATTTATAAGATTATCTCAGCACAGGAACATTTTTTTAACACATGAAATTGTGGAAATTATTATTTCAAGAATAGTGATTAAAATGTACTTTGAAGGACAGATCTTTTAATCAAATAATTATATAGAAATATCTGTATTTTAAATGTTGTACAGTGTAATAGTGTTAGTCAAGTGTATGTGCACAACTGAATCTGGGGACCACTTACAGAGGATTTACGTCTTTAAATGGAGAAGGGAGCTATTGCATACAACACACCTTACGAAGGAGACATAGGCTTTCTGAAATGCGTGGGATTTGGATGTGGGCTGATCTTTGCTGCACATCATAGCTTGTTGTGATGTCACAACCGAAAGCTTCATTTTTGAAAGATGGACATGTGACACTCGCAGCCCTGCCCTGAGAGATGGGGGTACTCAGAGCCGGGTCAGATGTTTGGTGGGTTGTAGCCGTGGCCTGGACCCGTTCCGTGCCCAGGGCCGTCACATTTAAAAAAGGTGTAATGGGCTTTCAGGGTTGGTGTTAATCGAGTGGTTATATTGACTACGCCACCTGTGGTGTCTGGTGATTCCCCACCAGCGCTGCGTTCAGTCCTCTGAGGCGGGATGTAGTGGCAGCCGGAGATGATACTACTCCCCACAGGCGGAGCAGGGCTTCAGGGCAGAGAGGACAGGAGGATGGGAGTTGTAGTGGGAGATGTGGTGCGATGTGGTGCGGTGCCGCATTGCAATAAGAAACCGGAGGCCATAGGGGTAGTCTTTCAAGCTTTACTCACGATAGAATGCACAGCTGCAAGGCTTCTCCCTGCTCCTCACGGCGCACTGTGGCCATCAGGACCGGGGGTCGACAACCTCCGGGTAATTCGGATGCTTTGATCAGGACCCCGCACCAGAGTGTTCCTAGACTTTTCCCACTAGGTCCTCTCCTGTCCGTGTGTGGTACGTGTACTAAGGCTGGGTCTCCCTCTGGACTATGCACAGAACAAGGGTACGGGTGGCGACTCCGCTCTGTCTGTTACCCAGTAGGATCCACTGAGCCTCCGAGCTTCTCCGACTAAGACTTGAAGTGACAGAGTCAGATATCGGGGGCCGGTACCCCTTTTGCAGCAGGAATCCTTCTGACTAGGCCAGAATAGTGAGGACAGGTGGCGTTTACCGCTCCGTCTGCATCCCCCTGGGATCCTTTTGCTTGCGGAGCTTTACTCCTTCGCTCCAGGCCTTCTTGGGCAGGGACCTTGACCGGGCAGAGACAACCGCTAACTCTTGCCCGCTCCTCGACTCAAGGCCAGAATACGAGGACCGTGTCCCCATCAACTGCAGGTTCACACAGAAAGCCACGTTCAGTGATGAAGATCACAATCAAAGACCATAAGCCCAAGATGGCTGGTTATTAAATATGAATTATTAAGTGTAACCTAAATGTGCATCCTCCACCCTCACCCACTACTAGGTTCCCCCTATCTTTGGTTCCCCCATCTCCACTTATCCCGGCTGGGGCAGAACCCTGGTGCATATGCGCCCCCCTCAGGTGGGAGTGGTGTAGTGTTGGATGCAGAGGTGGGGTCCTGACAGCTGCACCATCCTTACCTCGAAGGAGAGACACCACACCTCATTAAAGAGATGCAGTACCTCTGTGGTGACCGAACACCCAGGGCGCCACAGACACATTGGAAAGTTGCCACCGTCTGAGGCTTTACTCTGCCATGTGTGTTAGAAACATACAGAATAAGCAAGCCGCGGATGGTGCTAGCTTTTATGGAACACTTGGACTTTTACATTTTTTATGTCTATGACAGTTTGACTCATTTAAAATCAGTATTAAATGTTGAATATTATATTGTACAACTGTTTATCATTTATCACTATTAGTGATGAGCGAGCTATAAAATGCTCGGGTAATCATTGCTCAGGTCGAGCAAATTGGAATACTCGGGTGCTCGACCCGAGCAACAAGCCCATTGTAAGTCTATGGGAAACTCGAGTATTTTTCCGGCGGCTCCCCACTGCGGTATGCAGAGGGTCTAAAAATTGCCGAAATCGACGGGAACAGTGCTCAAATGACATGGGAACAGCATGGGGAAGACCCCTGGAAGCATTTCTGACTCCCAGGTCACTGCGGTCAACAACGTTGTCAGAGCATTACACTAGTGTTGAGCCACCCCCGTAGTGTTCGAGTTCGGTTCGGTTCGTCGAACACCCGTGTGTTCGCCGGACTGTTCGTCGAACTGTTCGTCGAACACCTTCGAACACCGTTAAAACCAATGGCAGGCAAACAAAAACACATAGAAACACATAGAAAACACCTTCAAAGGTGTCCAAAAGCTGACAAACTGCTCAGAAGACATAACTAACACATGGAAAAGTGACAAGTACATATAGTCATGCGAAAATAAAAGAGGTGGAGGAGTAAAAGGAGGGGGAGACACAGATATAGGCATGTCATGCCCTTCTAAAATCCAAAAAGTGAGAAGCCGACACGGCCAGTCCGCTCCTGCCCGTGCCACCTCCGTGTCGCCGGGTTTGTGCCAGAGCCGCGGTGAACCCTGACGGCCAGCCCCCCTCTCCCAATACTGGTGCCTGTCCGCTGGTGGGTCGAGCGAGCCCCCCTGTGGTGGAGGCAGCTCTAAGCTTTTTAATTTAAATTGTCTCTCTAATTTGAATGAATACACTTTAAATCCATTTACAAGGATCTATTGGAGGGCAAGTCTCATGCCAGCAGCCGCGGTAATTCCAGCTCCAGTAGCGTCCACTAAAGCTGCTGCAGTTAAAAAGCTTTTATAAGGATCGAGCTCGGCTGTCCACCGCAAGGCATCCTACTGCCAGTCCCAGCCCCTATGCCTTGGGGTGCCTCCTGATGCTCTTCACTAAGTATCCCATGGTCCCGAAGCATTTCCTTTGAAAAAATTAAGTGTCTAAACTACAGGTGGTGCAGCTTGCTTAACAGCCGGGATAATCCGCTTACTAGCAGACACTGCTACTAGGCACAAAGTATTTCCTGGGCTAGATGCAGTTAAAAATTTGTAATTAGATACTCTCGTTGGATGCTGAGAAAGCATTCCATAGAGTCTCCTGGCACGCCATATATGATTCTCTTAAAAAGCTTGGGGTAGGGGTCTAGGGGACCCTTTTATAGCCAAAATCACGGCCCTGTATCGCAATACGTCACCTAGGCTGAAGATAAATGGAACTGTAGCACCCTGAGGGCTCGGTTGCTAAAGACGTATTGCACCTCACCCAGAGGTGTGATATCTCACTCTCAGGTAAGGATGGAGTGTGGATCAGGACCCGACACCTGCATGCATTACACCACATTGCCGTGGGGCAGGGCGACCAATATGCCCCTGAGATGGGCACGACAGTCCCTGTCCCTGGCTGGAGTGGGGGGAGGGAACACTGAGGAAGGGGAACCCTGTAGTGCAGGAGCAGGGAGGAAGCAGTTCCTGGGTGCATTGAGAAGGGAGTATAAAAGGTGGGCACCATCTTAGTTCAGTGCAGAGAAGTCTGAGCAGAAGTGGCAGGGAGCAGGGGCTCTGCATGAGCTCTGCTCCGGAGGCGGGCCTAGTAACAGAGGCCCAGGCCTGGAAGAGGGAGAAGGAAGGAAGAGGAGCGGAGAAGGCTCCAGGAACGAGGAATGAAGGGATCCCAGGGGTGCGGACGGGCGAGTCGCCACCGCACGCCCGAATCCACCTGCGTGGAGGGGTCAGGCCAAAGGGGGAGACCGGTCCCCGAACTAGTGGAGGCAGGAAACGACCCTCAGCTAGAAACCGGAGGCTCTGACATTTTATGTGGCGCAGCCCCTCGCTACACCCGCTAGGAAGGCACCACATAGGGTCAGGGAAACTGGCGCCAAGTTTACCAAGAGGAGGCCTGAGGCAGCCGGACAGAAGTGTTGGTAAGAAAGGCCAGACAAAGGACACACAAAGGGGGTCCTGTGAAGTGCTCCAAAGTTATCTGGGAGTTGTCTGAGCCCCTCACCTGGTGAGCACAGTACGACGTGGGCAGCCGTTACCTGCAGACGTGGTCTGGATAATAAGAACTGTGAGTAAAGGCCCTGAACTGCATCACTGACTCCGTGTCGTTACTGCTGCTGCCCTGCACCATCACCCCCATCCTCCGCATACACTGCCCTGAGGCTATACTCCTCCCGTGGGGAGTTATGCTACGCTCTGCTGCACCCACAACACCAGCCTCAGTGGTCTGCCCTGTAGCGGCGGTTCACTCTGACCGCAATCCACGGGTGGCGTAGTCGGACATTTAAACATCAAAACCACATAAATAGTTCCGCCACTGGTTTGACCGCCCTGAGCCACGGAACTGGGTCGCCGCCACGAAGACTACAACCACCAGCATCCACCAAAAAGGGTCCGGCTCCGGGTGTCCCAAGGCCCAGGGGGTGCGTCAGAACATTTTCATCACCTTTCACAATCACCAATGGGACAAGGCAGTGATGTCCTCTGTCCCCTCTCTTATACATCCTAGTGACGGAGCACCTGCTCTCATCAATTCGCCATAACCCCAATATTAGGTGGATTGAGGTGGGAGGCACCGAGTACAAGTGCTCTCTATTTGCTGATGATGTCCTAGTATATATCACTCAATCACATATATCCATCCATGCTGTTATGGCTGAAATAGATCACTTTGTTACATGGTAAAATTTTAAAATCAATGCAGCGAAGTCTGAGGCCCTCGATGTCTCCCTCCCCAAATCCATATAGGATTCCATCCAGTCCAACTTTCCCTTTGCCTGGCCCTCACAGGGTATCAAATACTTAGGAATTCCTATTCATAGAGACCTCTCCCATCTATGTTATCTTAATTTTGGGCCCTTTATTGAACAACTCCATACAGACCACGGTTGGCAAGTTAGAACTGTAAGATTCACTACGTGAACCACTGGTGTTTTGTGGAAAAGCACATGTACACTGCGTTCCAAATTATTATACAAAAAGTGTTTAGGAGTGATAAGGGAAGAATTTGTTTGTTTGTCAGTTAAACTCATTGATGGTGATGTGTGTCAGGGCTCTTTATATCACTGTAAGCAATTGCAGACACCTGTGCTAATTAGTTTGGCAGGTGTGTCCAATGAAAGGCAAGACTACTTAAGAAGGCTCTCTCACATTATTAAGCAGCCTACATTTTCTGCCAAAATGGGAAAGAAAAAGGATGTGTCGGCTGCTGAGAAGCAACAAATTGTGGAGTGTTTAGGTCAAGGCATGACTACAATCAACATTGTGCGATGATCAGGATGAAGTGTCTTGGCAATCAAGAAGTATGTAGCTGATTCACAGTACACACGTGTGCGTGCTGATAAGGGCAAATTGAGGACTCTTTCCTACAGGCAATTACGTCAGGTTGAAAGAGCAGCGGCAAAAAGCCTTGTCATAGCAGCAGACAAGTTTTTGAAGCTGCTTGTGCCTCCAACGTCCCCCGAACAACAAGATGCAGGGTCCTTCAGAGGTTTGCAGCTGTGCATGCGCCATCCTGTCGACCTCCTCTATCCACTTCACACAAGCAGAAACGGCTCCAGTGGGCCAAACATTACATGAAGACTGATTTCAAAACTGTTTTGTTCACGGATGAGTGCCGTGCAGCGCTCGATGGTCCAGATGGATGGAGTGGAGGATGGCTGGTTGATGGACACCCCACGCAAACACGGCTACAGCGCCAACAAGGAGGAGGTGGAGTAATGTTTTGGGCTGGAATCATGGGGAGAGAGATTGTCGGCCCCTTTAGGATCCCTGAAGGCGCTAAAGATGAACTCCATAATGTATGTGGATTTTCTCAAACAGCACTTCCTGCCATGGTTCAAGAAGAAGAACCGTGTATTTCACAGCAAGATCATTTTTCTGCATGATAATGCACCATCTCATGCTGCACATAAAACATCTGCATCTCTGGCTGATATGGGCATAAAAGGGGACAAACTTATGGTGTGACCCCCATGCTCCCCTGACCTCTACCCCATTCAGAACCTTTGGAGCATCATTAAAAGGAGTGTCTATGATGGCGGGAGGCAGTTCACATCTAAGCAACAGCTCTGGGAGGGTATTCTGTCCTCATGCAAAACAATTGAAGCAGAAACCATCCAAAACCTGACAAATTCAATGGACGAGAGAGTTCAAAAGCTCCTTTCGAACAAGGGGTCCTATGTGAAAATGTAACATCACCTAGAATAAAGTTTTGAGTTGAAAACTGTTTGATTTCAGTTTCTAACAACCTGCTAATGCTTATAATTTCAAAAATGACCATTTTTTTGGTCTTTATTAAAATGAAAAGGTTGATCGAAAAGTTTGGGGGATCTAAGAGTGTGGCAACCCAGTAGTCATGATTACTTCGAATTCTGACAATATGAGGGTCATGCTGCAGGTAGTGCAGCAAGAAGGCACTTATGTGCCTTGCGCATCTCGGAGCCCCAAAATTATTTTCCGGGCTAGATGCAGCTAAAAATTATTTTTAATTTTAAATCTGGTGAAGCTTTAGTATAGATGGCCTAATAGGATCAGTGCTGCACACTGCTACAAAGCCCAAATTATTTTCCAGTCAAGATACAGATAAACATGATTAGTAATTTGAAAGCTTAAAACGGTTGGAAGGGTGATTTTAACCAATCATCAAGCTTTTACTCTCCCCAGGATGACACAGGGGTAGAAAAGTCGTTTCGGATCCATGATTTGTTCATCTTTATGAACGTGAGTCTGTCTACATTATCAGTGGAGAGCCGCGTGCGCTTATCTGTCAGCACACCACCAGCAGCGCTGAACACACGTTCAGACAGAACGCTGGCTGCGGGGCATGACAAGATCTCCAAGGCGTAAGTGGCTAGCTCCGGCCATTTATCCAGATTGGAAGCCCAAAAAGAGCAAGGGTCCAGTGACACAGTCGTGGCTTCAATGTTTACTTGGAGATACTCCTGTACCATCGTCTCTAGGCGTTGACTATGTGTCAGACTTCTTGTCTCCTGTGGCCTTGCAAAGGATGGGCTAAAAAAGTGGTGAAATGATTCCGCAAAATTGATGTTACCAGCAGATACTGTGGTTCTGTCACGGTTTGAGTGCTGAACACTTGACGGTCCCACGGTTGGCAAGTTGGAACTGTGAGATTCACTACGTGCACCACTGGTATTTTGTGGAAAAGCACATGTAAGATTCTGCAACAGTCTCTGCTGATACTCCTGCATGCGTGCATCCCTTTCTATGGCAGGAATAATTTCTGCAAATTTACTTTTGTACCGGGGATCTAACAGTGTGGCAACCCAGTAGTCAGGATTATTTCTAATTCTCACAATTCGAGGGTCATGTTGCAGGTAGTGCAGCAAGAAGGCACTCATGTGTGTTGCGCATCCAGGAGCACCAAGTCCCTGTTGTGTTGGTGGCGAGGTAACAATCATGCTTCCTTCCTCTGTCCTCTCCCCCCAACCTCGCACAACAGAAATGTGATCAAGGTCTCCCTCATCTGATGAGTCTTCCATCAGTTCGTCCTCCACTTCTTCCTGGGCTCCTGCACCTTCCTCACTAGTTTGGCTGCTACCATGCGCCCTGGTAAAACCATCTCCACCACCCTCACATGCCTGCCGCCTTGGTGCTGCCGACCGTCTGGACCTTGCAGATGTTAGCCCTTCCGCATACAACTCCTCCTCCTCTACTTCCTCCACCTCCTCTTGTGCCACCACCTGACTCCGAATTCTGTTTAACATGTGCTCCAGCATGTAAATCACCGGAATAGTCATGCTGATAATGGCATCGTCAGCACTAAACATCTTCGTCGCCATTTCAAAACTGTGCAGAAGGGTGCATAGGTCCCTGATCTGAGACCACTCCTCCAGCGTGATTTGCCCCACCTCTGAATCTCGTTGGCCCAGGCTATACGTCAGAACGTATTGCACCAGGGCTTGTCGGTGCTGCCACAGTCGCTGCAACATGTTCAGAGTTGAATTCCACCGGGTAGGCACATCGCATTTTAGCCGGTGAAGTGGCAGGCCCAACGACTTCTGTAGAGATGTAAGTCGCTGAGCTGCGGGATGCGAACGGCGGAAGTGAGCACACAGCGACCGTGCCCTCTGCAGAAGGCCATCTAGTCTGGGATAGTGGGCTAAAAATTGCTGGACAACCAGGTTCAACACGTGAGCCATACAAGGCACGTGTGTGACATTGCCCCGGCGAAGGGCCGCACCCAGGTTTGCAGCATTGTCGCACACGGCCTTCCCTGGTTTCAGGTCCAGTGGAGACAACCATTCATGAAATTGGTTCTCCAGAGCTGACCACAACTCCTCAGCTGTGTGACTCACATTTCCCAGACATTTCAATGTAAAAACCGCCTGATGACGTTGAGCCCTACTGCCAGCATAGTAAGGAGGTGTGCAGGATCCCTTCTGCGCAGTTAGAAAGCTTGTGGCATGACCAGACAGGCTTTGGGTGCAGGTGGAAGACCGAGAGGAGGTTGAGGAGGCAGAAGCAGTGGTGGAAAAATGACATAAAGAGGATTGACGCACAACTCGTGGGGACGGCAAGACTTGGACAGCAGCCCCTTGTCCTGCTGTCACCATAGTTACCCAGTGCCCAGTCAGCGACATGTAACGCCCCTGTCCATGCCTACTCGTCCAAGTGTCTGTGGTGAAATGCACCCTGTCACACACAGAGTTTCTCAAAGAAGCGGTGATGTTGTGTGCGACATGCTGGTGGAGCGCAGGCACACCTTTCTTTGAGAAGTAGTGCCGACTGGGCATCTGGTACTGGGGCACTGCGACGGACATAAGGTCTCGAAAATCCTCTGTGTCCACCAGGCGTAAAGGCAGCATTTCTGTAGCCAAGAGCTTGCAGATGGTGAAATTCAACCTCTTAGCTTTCTCATGGCTAGGTGGAAATGGTCTTTTACTTGTCCACATCTGAGGGACCGAGGGCTGGCTATTGTGCTTAGACGGGGTTGATAAGGGTGTCCCCGGCAAACTGCCGGTCTGTGAGGAAGATGCAGGCGGACATGTTAGGTTGCCTTGATCCAAAGGTGGTGCTATCGATGTCGGACAGCGCTCAAGACCAGCTGGTGTTACCACCTCCAAAGAAAATGATGACCTGCCAATCACGCTGGCTGTTGCGGGTAAAGAGGTGGCAGGTCTGCGCCCCAAAACAGGTGTGACTGCTGTCCCCCCAGTCACAGAGGATGAAGAGGCCGCGGATGCACAAGATATGGCAGACGGTGGTTGGCCCGGCCGGCTAGACCGCATTGTAGCACACTGAGCTTCCCACTGCAACTTATGCTTCATGTCCATGTGGCGGTTCATGCATGAAGTACTCAAACTATGTATTTTTTGGCCTCTACTTAGCTTTTGCTGACAAATGTTACAGATAACACGAGTTGGGTCATCTTTATCGATCTGAAAAAATGCCCAGGCTATGCAAGGCTTAGCACCCATGCGACCTGAAGAGCCACCACGACTTGTGGTGAGAGGCAGAGTTGTGTTTGAGGATGCAGTTGTTGACGTGCTTCCAGTACTACGTCTCTGTCCAGGAAGGCGCAACCTGACCTCGTCGTCACTAGCATCTTCCTCCACCTCCTCTGCTGACCTCATCTCTTGGCTGACTGTGGGTTGACAGTAAGTGGGATCTCCGACCTCATCATCATCACCCTGTGCGTTATCACACCCGTCGTCCTCAGAGCCAACCTGTTCCTGCCCTGACAAAAAACTAAAGTTGTCGCTCCAATCAGGTATTTGAGTCTTATCATCGTCTTCCTCATTGTCTCCACCAACAGGAGTTACAGTTTGGGAATGAGGGTCTACATTATGGTCAGAACCTTCTGCGTCTGGTCCTGGATCCGACTCATAAAGATTCTGGGCATCAGTGGAGATCATTTCCTCGTCTGGATTCACAGAAGCGCTGGAGTCGACCTCTGATTCCCAGGCTATAGTATGAGTAAACAGCTCTGCAGACTCAACCATCTGTTCTACCTCATACTCAGACGGGCAGCTGGAGATTTGGGAGCTGTGAGGAAGCAAGTGCGATTTGGGTGACACCTTTGAGGACTGGAGTATTTGTGATGTTGAAGTTGATGTGGAGGAGAGCCCACTTAAAGGAGCACTTGATATCCGTTGAAGCACCTGCTGTTTTTGTGCCTCATCTGGAATTTGTAGCGATTGGCGTGGCCGTAAGAAAGGGATCTTATCACATTGTCCGCTAAAAGAAGTAGACATTTTAGTTTGGCTGGAAGATGGTCTTTCTTCTGCACCTACCCCACGGACACAACCTTTTTTCCCCTTCCCAACACGCCTATTCCCCTTTCCACCAGCAGCAGGCCTTTTTCCACTCATTTTGGTGGTTAACTAATTCACAACTCTGGAGTTGTTTGCACAAAAAAACAATGGATGGTAACCGAGCAGAGCTGAGTGGCCAAACTGTGGTATTAGGCCAAAACTATTGGCTGGGTTAGATGCAGAAAAAAATTATTTTTAATTTGCAACCTGATGGAGGTCAGTATAGATAGACTAATAGACCAAGTCCCACACACCGCTAGAAGCCCAAATATTTTTTCAGAGCTAGATGCAGAAAAAAATTATATTCAGTTTGCAACCTGATGGAGGTCAGTATAGATGGACTAATAGAATGATGCTATGCCCAAAAGATTTTACTTCACTAGGTGCAGTAAAAAAATTGGTTTTCTATACACAGGTGTTATATCTTGCAACACAGATAGGCTACTCCACTGACTAACACACTGGCACAGACCTGCCTGGCAAAAACTGATAGGAACTCATGTAACCTAGTCCTGAAAAGGACTCCAATTACAATTAGTCTTTACTCCCACAACCTATCTATTTAAGAGCACAGACCTCCCTGATAAAAGTCGTAGGAAATGCTGTAACCTAGTCCTTAAAAGGACTGCAATCACAACTATTCCCTACTCCCAAGCTATCTGTAGATTTCAGAGAAAATTGGCTTGAAATTAACAAGGTATAGCACACACAGCAACAGCGGTGCCGTCTAACACGCAGCTGCAGCAGTGAGAAAATGGTGGCGACGGGGAAAATGGCTTGGTCTTATAGGGCAAGGACATGTGACATACACTGCCAATCACACATGCCCTTGCTTGTGTGAAAAAAAGCACTTCGCTCCGTGTGTGCGCTGCTGATAGGCTGACAGATTGCACCTCCCCACTGCAAATGCGGGAAAGAGAAAAAAAAATGGAGATCTTCATTGTTCCTGCAGAGATCCATACCCTGCCCCTCCCCCCGCCCCGCTGTACACTCAAACTGCGTATTAACATTAATTTTCATCATTACTGAGAAAAAATCCAGTTATGATTTTGGTGCACGAACAGTTATCGAACATAACCTCGAACAGCCGAATTTTTCTCAAATTGTTCGTGTTCGCCGACCGGCTCGAACACCGCCCAAAACAGCTCGAATTTGAGATTGGCGAACAGTTCGAGTAGAACAACGCTCATCTCTACATTACACCACTTTTAAGCACTCACAATAAAACATACAAAAACAAAACCAAAATTGATTTTCTTGGGAAATATGTTAAGGAACATTCTTTCCAGGGTAATGACTTGTATATAAAGCAAAATAAATAACCAAAAACAAAAATACTTCTCCACACCTTGGGCTATGTTCACAAGTAGTGTTTTTGATGCGTTTTTGCAGTTTTGCATTGCTTTCAATCAAGACAAATGCATTCACCAGGAAATGTAATTTTAACATTTTACAACCTTATCTGGCCATGTGGTGTGTGACACATCATCAGACACATGCATACAGTGCTGAAAAGACATGGGAACTGTATGGGGAAGACCTCTGGAAGCATTTCTGACTCCCAGGTCACTGCCTAAAAGTGAGCCCATCATTAGTGATCCTTGGCGCATGCGATGATGCCTCCGGCCATGCACCTGTCATTGCAGACTTGCAACAAACACCGTCCATGTCCTTGTCCCAGTGCAGCGTTTAGTTGTCCCTACCCCAAGTATGCAGCCAGCCACCCACCCACTCACAGGCTGCAATACTATACTGCCAAAATTTTAACAGCTGCCTGCACTTGAAATGTGGCCTTTGAGACTCGTGGAGGCGGAAGCTGTCCACAATCTTATGGCGGCGGCGACCGGGTATCCATACTCGGTCCCCAGCCACCACTATTTTTCCCGGTATTGTCTCTGCCTTCCACAAGCACGGGTCACACAATATTACCCGTGCCCTCTCCAGTGCACTTACTGGGAAGGACTACCTAACCACAAACACATGGACAGGTGAATGTGGCCAGGGACGGTACGGAGCCAGTCCACAGCTTTTTTTGCTGAGTTGTATTTACCTCGGTGAAAGGACTAGCATAGAGGGAAACCTTATCTACTCTGGGTGTCATTTCTCACAGGAAGTCCTCAAATGCAGCTTGTTGCAGAAGCAATGGCAGCCCGTCCAACATCATCTCGCACTTGTCGGAGGGGCTTTGACACACAAACTTCTTTCTATGCCATTTAATTTCACGACTACAGAGTTGGGCAATGGCCTGATCTACAATTCGGTTTGAGAAATAACATGCATAAACATGTCCGAACCACATTAAAAAAGCGGCCATAGAGTGTCCGGGAACCTTCCCACACACTTTTCTTAGCCAGGACTGCTTCTCGGCAGGGTTGGACGGTTCCACCAGAGAATCTTCTGGTGTGCCCTGGCTCTTACCTCAGGAGAGCTCATGATAGCGCTAACTTTGCAGCTGATATGGGGCTCTTGATCGGGGGAGAAACAGTCAGAATCAAATCCTCTGGTGGGCACAATGTTTTTCAATCTGAAACAGCTTCTCAGTGGGAGTTGTATTTCACCACAGCCATATTCCTTAGCTCGGTGAAAGGACTGGCATAGAGGGAAACCGTATCTACTCCGGTTGTCATTTCTCCGTCACCAGGTTCCGCCCATTGTCACACACGACCATGCCTGCTGTATGTTTAGCTGTGAGAGCCACAGATCAGGCTGCTGTGTTACAGCTTTCAACAACTCTGCAGCTCTGGCCGGTTGGTCACCTAAGTATTAAGCATATTATCTTCAGCACAGCATGTTGCCACTTGGCCAAGGCAGTGTTGTAGTGCTGTCTGCTTGTGACTGATGTGGTCATTTCGGAGATGGAGGAGGAGGTGTATGAGCTGAACAATGTGATTACATTGAGGTTAAATTGGTGACACTGTTTTTTATACTAAAGTAAGATCCTATTGTTTTTTTTTTTTTTATGTTATTTTTAAGACAAATGCATTCACCGGGAAATGTCATTTTAACATTTTACAACCTTATCAGGCAATGTGGTGTGTGACATATCATCAGACACATCCTGTTTTATTTATGATGGAGGGACTCTGAAAGTCATAAAGCCTATTTTTTTAGGGCCATCAGACGGCCCTTACTATTCTTAAAAGGCCAGCAGTTGGCCCACGCTATTGTTAGAGAGCTATCAGCCGGCTATGCTTTGTTGCTCCCATTATTAACAAGTGAGTCTCCTATACTGTTACTGCGTATGCAGTGACTGCAAGGGTTGCCAAAAATTTGAAAGCAACCCAATACCACTTTGAAGAGACATAGAGGAGGGTCTCAGTAAAAAAAATGTTCCCATTATAAAGGAACAGGTCTCCTATAGTGGAAATGCCCATGCTGTGACTGCAAGGGCTGCCAAAATTTGGGAAAAACCACATTAAGAATTTAAAGACACATAGAGCAGGGCCACAGTAACAACAAATTCCCATTAGAAAGCAGAGAGTCTGCTATACAGTTATAGGGTATGCAGTGAGTCCAACGGTAATGCCCATGCTGTGACTGCAAGGGCTGCCAAAATTTGTGAAAAACCCCACTAAGAATTTAAAGACACATAGAGCAGGGCCACAGTAACAAGTACGACATGTTCCCATTAGAATGGGGAAGGTCTGCTATACAGTTATAGGATATGCAGTGGGTCCAATGGCAGACCAATTATTGGAAAAACCCCACAAAGAATTTAAAGCCACATAGAGCAGGGCCACAGCAATGACAAATTCTCAATAGAAAGGAGAGCGTCTTCTAGACAGTTATAGGGTATGCAGTGGGTCCTATGGCTGACCAATTTTTGGAAAAACCCCACTAAAAATTTAAAGCCGCATAGAACCGGGCCACAGTAACAACAAATTCCCATTAGAAAAGAGACAGTCTGCTATACAGTTATAGGGTATGTAGTGAGTTCAACGGCAGACCAAATTTAGGAAAAACCCCACTAAGAATTTTAAGACACATAGAGCAGGGCCACAGTAACAAGTACGACATGTTCCCATTAGAAAGGAGAAGGTCTGCTATACAGTTATAGGGTATGCAGTGAGTCCAACAGCTGACCAATTTTAGGAAAAACCGCAGTAAGAATTGAAAGACACATAGAGCAGGGCCACAGTAATGACAAACTCTCAATAGAAAGGAGAGAGTCTTTTATACAGTTATAGGGTATGCAGTGAGTCCGAAGGCTGAACAATTTGAGGAAAAACCCCACTAAGAATTTAAAGATGCACAGAGCAGGGCCACAGTAACGACAAATTCTCAATGGAAAGGAGAGGGTCTCCCATAGTGTTGACCTCTGCAGTGAATGGAAGGGCTGCCAAAAATTGGGAGACACTCCAATGCCCCTTGGAAGAGACTTAGAGGGCCTCATAAAAAAATGTTCCCATTAGAAAGGAACGGGTCTCCTATACTTGTAATGCCCTTGCACTAAGTGTATGGGCTGACAAACATTTACACCTGGGGGGTATACATGAACATACTGTATATATATATTTTTTATTTAACGGGCATCGTAAACACCCTTAATAAAAAAAAATGTGGGTGTTGCATCACGGACCACGGTCACTCTGGTGATATGGTGGTGGAGGATGAGGATGAGGAGAAAGAGGAGGACAAGAGCAAATAGTCAAAATCAGGAAGTGTATACCCATGTGTGGGTGTGAAGAGGTGCATGGGAATACACCTCCCAAAAAAAGACACTGGATTTGAGTTTATGTTACGCTTCTATCAATCGGTGGTGTTGAGAAGTCTGGACGAATCCAGCACTTGTTCATTTTTATAAGAGTTAGCCTTTCAGCATTTTCAGTAGATAGGCGGATGCGCTTATCAGTTATAATTCCACCAGCGGCACTAGAAACCCGCTCTGATAAAACGCTAGAAGCAGGGCAGGCCAGGACCTCCAAGGTGTAGAGAGCCAGTTCATTCCACGTATCCAGCTTGGATACCCAATAATTAAAAGGCACAGTGGAATCACGGAGGATGTTGGTACAGTTAGCAAGGTATTCTCTTGGCATCTTCCCAAACTTTGCACTCCTTGTGAGAGTACCCCACACCTCAGGGCCTGTGCGATGGGAGGGTCTGAGAAAACTCTCCCAGAACTTTGACAGTGTTCCCCTGCCTCTGGTGGATTGTATTTGTGTCTCTCTTGCCTGTACTCCTTGGTTGTCCAACGAACTGTGACCTCTGCCGCCAGCGTTTTCAGATGGGATTTTTTTAAATAGTTTTGCAACAAGGGCCTTCTGGTACTGCCCCATTTTTGTAGACCTGTCCGCCTCAGGAATAAAAGATATAAAGTTCTCCTTGTAGCATGGGTCTAGAAGTGTCACCAACCGGTAATGACTGTCACAGAAAATTTTGTGAACGCGAGGGTCATGGGAAAGGCAGCGTAACATAAACTCAGCCATGCGTGCCAGACTGCTAACAGGCAAGACTTCCGTGTCCTCACCAAGAAGATGACTGACCATGCTCTTCTCCTCCTCCTCTCTGTCCTCTGGCCATCCACGCTGAACATACGGTATGACAGTTGTGCAGATAGTACTGTCTATAGCGCATGAAACAAGCTCCTGTTCTTCCTCCTCCTCCTCTTCCTCATTGTCACCCAATTAACGTTGGGATGAGATGAGGCTGGGCTGTGTGTAATCATCCTGTATGGTTCCTTGCTCCATCTCATCGTGCTCCGCCTGCAATGCATCCTCTTTCATTGTGAACAGAGAGCGTTTCAGAAGACAGAGAAGCGGAATGGTGACGCTAATTATTGCGTCATCGCCCCTCACAATCTTGGTGGAGTCCTCAAAGTTTTGGAGGATGGTACATATGTCTGACATCCATTTCCACTCCTGAGGTCTTATGTGTAGAGACTGAACTGAATACCGACGGCCTTGTTGATGCTGGTACTCAACAACTGCTCTCTTCTGCTCACAAATCCTTCCCAACATCTGCAGTGCAGAGTTCCAACGCGTGGGGACATCACATACCAGTCTGTGAGCCGGAAGCTGCAAACGCTGCTGAAACACGGCAAGGGCTGCGGAAGCTGTAGCTGACTTTCTAAAATGGGCACACAGGCAGCATAATTTAAAAAGCAGATCCGTCAGCTCCGGGTAGGATTTGATAAACCGCTGAACCACGAGGTTAAGCACATGGCTGTAAGTTCAATGGTGTGAGCCACAGATCTGCCTGCTCTTTCAGATCTGTCCACAACTCTTCAGCATTGTGTGGTTTTTCAGTTAAGCATATTAGCGTCAGCACAGCCTGTTGCCGCTTGGCCGAGGCAGTGTTGCAGTGCTTCCAGCTTGTGACTGATGTGGTCATTTTGGAGATGGAGGCTGAAGAGGAGGAGTAGGCTGAGGAGGATGAGGTGCAAGAGCTGTAGACTGTGGTGGCATCCCTAATTGACCTAGGGCCTGCAATCCTCAGCGTCGGGGGGACGTGTTCCATCCCAAGGTCTGACTGGGTCACTGCTTCCACTATGTTAACCCAGTGTGCCTTCAGCGAGATGTACCATCCCTGCCCACGTGTCCGTGGTTAGGTGGACTTTCCCGGTAACTGCGTTGTTGAGGGCACGGCTAATGTTTTGGGACACGTGTTTGTATAATGCAAGGACGGCACATCGGGAGAAATAATGGTGGCTGGGGACCGAGTACCGAGGGACAGCAATCGCCTTCAGGTTGTGGAATGCTATCATCTCCACAAGCCTAAAAGGCAACATTTAGAGGGCAAGCAGTCATGAAATGTGGGAATTTAGTATTGTGGCTGGTGGGGCGTTGGCTGTGTGATTGCACTTGCGTTCCAAGTATTGGGGTTTGGACAACTGAACGCTGCGCTGGGACTAGGACGTGGACGTGCTTCCTGATTCTGCTACTTGAGAGTGTACAATGACAGGTGCAGGGCAGAAGGCATCTTCGCATGCATCATGGACAGGGGATTTGGTTGCATGCACAACAGCGGAAGAAGCAATGGTGCCACCCACAGACACTGTTCCTGAACCCTGGGGTTCGGCCCACAAAGTCAGGTGGTGCAAATGGCCTTTTTGGGGTTATCGGCAGAGTCTTTAAAAAACAACCAGACTCGGGAAGACCTATCAGTTGTACTGGCAACTTCCTTTTTGTTGGTGTTACGGGTAATGGTTGCCTGCCTTCTTTCTGCGGCCACCACACTGCTTCTTCCTTCCTGTTGGGGTGCTCTGCCTCCCTCCCACTGTGTGCTGCTGTCCTCGCTCTGCATGTCCTCTTGCCAGGTATATCAACACCACAAGAAAGGAGCATTGTGACTCACCTACCTCAAGGTCTCAACTGAGAGCAAAAATAGGCTAGACCCTCTTTGCAGTCTCCTGCTAATTAAAATCACCTGTGCCAAATGGCAGGAGTGCTGGTCCAAGAAAGGGGAAAGAATATGTAATGCAAAAAAAAAAAGGAGCATGGACCGCACCTTCAAAAATCATACATTGGATCTAATGCCTCTCGGCAAAAATATATATAACTGAACATGAGGTTCTTAGTTTAGCATTCTGATCAGACTGTATGAAGCCCACTGCCACGTCACGGCAAACCTCATAGTGGGCCCTAACATTTCCTACCTGAACGGGACCGGAGCCGTGCGCCAACCACCGCCACAGCGACAATGCACCCGCAGGGCGGACGGCCTGGTGCCTCACAGCACCCATGCTGCAAGACCGAGTCCCCATGACTCCAGGCCACGCCGCCCCACAAGAACAAAACCACAGAAACAATGGCCGACACACCGCACCAACACCACAAGAAAGGAGCATTGTGACTCACCTTCCTCAAGTCTCAACTGAGAGCAAAAATAGGCTAGTCCCTCTTTGCAGTCTCCTGCTAATTAAAATCACCTGTGCCAAATGGGAGGAGTGCTGGTCCAAGAAAAGGGAAAGAATATGTAATGCAAAAAAAAAAAGGAGCATGGACCGCACCTCCAAAAATCATACATTTGATCTAATGCCTCTTGGCAAAAATATGTATAACTGAACATGAGTTCAGCTGTGAGGCACCAGGACGCCTGCCATGCAGGTGCATTGTCGCAGTGGTGGTGGTTGGCGCACGGCTCCGCTCCCGTTCAGGCAGGAAATGTTAGGACCCACTACGAGGTTTGCTGCAACGTGGCAGTGGGCTTCATACAGTCTGATCAGAATGTTAAACTAAGAACCTCATGTTCAGTTTTATATATTTTTGCCGAGAGGCATTAGATCAACGTATGTTTTTGGAGGTGCTGTCCATTCTCTTTTTCAGCTTAATGCATGATCTGTCCTTTTTTTTTCCGGATGTGCACTCTTCCCATTTGGCACAGGTGATTTTAATTAGCAGGAGACTGCAAAGAGGGTCCAGCCTATTTTTGCTCTCACTTGAGAGCTTGAGGAAGGTGAGTCACAATGCTCATTTCATGTGGTGTTGGTGAAGTGTGTCGGCCATTGTTGCTGTGGTTTTGTGTTTGTGGGGCAGCGCGGCCTGGAGTCATGGGGACTTGGCCTTGCAGCATGGTTGCTGTGAGGCACCAGGCCACCCGCCATGCTGGTGCATTGTCGCAGTGGTGGTGGTTGGCGCACGACTCCGCTCCCGTTCAGGCAGGAAATGTTAGGACCCACTACGCGGTTTGCTATGACGTGGCAGTGGGCTTCATACAGTCTGATCAGAATGTTAAACTAAGAACCTCATGTTCAGTTTTATATATTTTTGCCGAGAGGCATTACATCAACGTATGTTTTTGGAGGTGCTGTCCGTTCTCTTTTTCAGCTTAGTCCTCTTGGTGAGGACACGTAAGTCTTGCCTGTTAGCAGTCTGGCACGCATGGCTGAGTTTATGTTACGCTGCCTTTCCCATGACCCTCACGTTGTCCAAATTTTGGGTGACAGTTATTACTTGCTGGTGACACTTATAGACCGACGCTACAAGAGAACTTTCTGTCTCTTATTTCCACGCCGGACAGGCCTAATAAAATGGGGCAGTACCAGAATGCTCTTGTTGCGGAATTATTAAAATAAATTCCCATCTGAAAACGCTGGCGACAGAGGTCATAGCTTGTTCGACAACCAAGGAGTACAGGTGACGGAGACACAAATGCAATCCAGTAGTGGTAAGGGAACACTGTCAAAATCCTGGAACAACGTCCTCCGTGATTCCTCTGTGCCTTATAGGTATTGGGTTTCCAAGCTAGACACGTGACATGAACTGGCTCTCTTCACCTTGGAGGTCTGGGCCTGCCTTACTGCTAGTGTTTTGTCAGAGCGGGTTTTTAGTGCCGCTGGTGGAATTATAACCAATAGGCGCATCTGCCTGTCAATTGAAAATGCTGACAGGCTGACTCTTATAAAAATGAACAAGGGCTGGATTGGTCCAGACTTCTCAACACCACCGAATGATAGTAGCGTAACATAAACTCAAATACAGTGGGTTTTTTTTGGGAGGTCTAACTCTATTCCCATGCACCTCTATCTTCACACCTAGACATGGGTATACGCTTCCTGATTTTGTCTATTCGCTCTTGTCCCCCTCCTTCTCCTCATCCTCATCCTCCACCACCATATCACCACTATATCTATCATATCACCATATCTACGTCTCTTCCAAGGGACATTGGAGTTACTCAAAATTTATGGCAGCCATTGCATTCACTGCATAAGCATACAGTATGGGAGACGCACTTCCTAATATTTGGAATATTGTTTTCAGGAGGCCCTCCAACGTCTATGTCTCTTGCAAGGGACATTGGGGATTCTCCAAATTTTTGGCAGCCGTTGCATTCACTGCATAGGCAAACAGTATGGGAGAACCACTCCTTTTTAATGGGAACATGTCATTACTGTGGCCCAGCTCTATGTGTCTTTAAATTCTTAGTGGGCTTTTTCCTAAATTTTGGCAGCTGTTGCACTCACTGCCTTCCCTATAACTGTATAGAAGACCCTCTCCTTTCTAATGGAAACATGTCATTACTGTGGCCCAGCTCTGTTGTCTTTAAATTGTTATTGGAGTTTTTCCCAAATTTTAGCAGCACTTGCAGTCACTGCATGGACATTACTACTGTAGGAGACACACTCCTTTATAATGGGAACATTTTTTTTACTGAGACCCTCCTGTATGTCTCTTCAAAGGAGTATTGGGGTGCGTCCAAATTTTTGGCAGCCCTTGCAGTCACTACATACACAATAACAGTATAGGAGACCTACTCTTAAATAATGGGAACAACAAAGCATAGCTTGACTGCTGGCCCTTTAAGAATAGTAAAGGCCGCCTGATGGCCCTTTAAAAATAGTGTTTGTGACTTTCAGAGTCACTCCTTCATAAATGAAACAGGATGTGTCTGATCATGTCTGACGCACCACATGGCCAGATAAGGTAGTAAAATGTTAAAATGACATTTCCTGGTGAATGCATTTTTCACCGTTGAAAGTAATGCAAAAGTGCAAAAACGCATCAAAAACTCTATGTGTGAACATAGCCCAAGATGTGGAGGAACATTTTTGTTTTTGTTTATTTATTTTGCCTTATATACAAGTCCTTACTCTGGAAAGGATGTTCCTTAACATATTTCCCAGAAAAATCCATTTCGGTTTTGTTTTTGTATGTTTTATTGTGAGTCCGTAAAAGTGGCGTAATACCTCTAACAACATTGTTGACAGCAGTGACCTGGGAGTCAGAAATGCTTCCTGGGGTCTTCCTCAAGCTGTTCCCATGTTATTTAAGCAATGTTCCCATTGAGTTGGGCAATTCTTAGGCCCTCTGCAGACTGCTGGAGGTGGGCCACCAGAAAAATGCTCTAGTTTTCCATAGACTTACGTTATACTCGTTACTCGGACCGAGCACTAAAGCATTCAAATTTGCTCGACCTGAGCAACCAGTACTGGAGCATTTTAATGCTCGCTCATCACTAATCATCATATATGAACACATTAGAAAAGCATATTACAGTATCGAAATCACCATAGCAATGTCTACAGTGGGTGTCAGCCATGTTCTCAAATCTTAACACTTACAAATTTATAATCTAATATTTTAATTATATGGCTGTTCTTAGAATCCACTGGATAGGTGAAAGTGTCTGATTGTCGGGAGGATTATTACTAGGGCCTCCACCAATCATGAGAAATGGAATCAAATGTGTTGTGCCACTTTTTTCAAAGTCTATGAGACTAACATATGACTGTCTAATATATGACAGACATTAGTTCTGTCAGAATTTAAATAAAGAAGCGCTACTCCATTCAATCTGGGGATACATGACTTCTGGCACGATACCTGTGGAGCACAGCTGGAATCCAATGGCCGATAGAGCACAAGCAGGGACAGCAAGAAGTAGTAAAAGTCTTTGGAAATAGCAATAGGGGTTGTAGAAACAATCTGGCATTAATTCTAGTGCTCTTCCTCTCTGAAGAGGCAATTTGCATATAAGATTATCTCAGAACAGGATCTTTTTTATTTAACACATGCAATTGTGGAACCTATTTTTATTCCAAGATCTATTGATTAAAATGTAAATTGTTCGTGGGAAAAACCCTTTATGTAGGCCCAAACAAGAAACAAGATGGCTTCCATAGATTCAGCATCAGTCATATTGGTAAAAGGTGATTGCAGAAACAGAACAGCAGCCTCTAGAGGTAAGGGGTGGAAATGCAGCACAATTTATCAAAACGAATTGTAGCAGCCACTAGTCGTCAATCCGCAGAAGAACAATAGAATAGTGACACCACTTCTTGTGACCTTTGAGGGTCCCAGCAGTGGGGCCCCTCTGAATTCAGACAATTGTTGCCTAGCCTGCAATAGATAAGTTTTGTCCTTCATTGCTTTATCTTAATGCAGTAAGAAATATTAACATTTATTTTGTCTGTTTTCACAATTTTTTAATAGAATAAAATAACAGTAGAATATAAACACTATTTTCCGTCACAGACATAAATCACTTTCAAGACAATTCGTTAGCCAACCAAGATAATCTATAGTGGATTGAACAAAAACAGTATTCCCTCTGGTATGCCTGCATGAGTCACTGTAAGGCTCACATGCCTGCATGAATCATATTGCATGTACATGATGGCACTAGAGACAACAAACAATGTCCTGAAAAATACGTGACCAAGTTAACTGAATAAAAAAATACACATTTTACTGCTAGCAAACTCTTTATATGAGGTTCATGGAACAAATCACAAAGAAGAATTGGAACCCTTAGAAATGTTTTCACCATTATTAAAAAAAATGTTTTGCAAAAATGTGCCAGCTAAAAAAATACTATAGATAAAATATCTGTTTTCTCAAACTATTCTCTTATTAATAAAACGGTTTTCCCCACAAATTCTATATATTTATCACTTATCCACAGGACATGTGAAAAATATATAATTGGTCAAGCACGTACTATTCAACTCTATTAAAAATTTGTGGAACTAACAGACAGTAAAGAATTCTGCTCAGGAATCCTGGTAATCAGTTGGGTCCCCAGCGCAGGGGCCCCAAGCAATCTTACATATATAATAAATCCTGTGTGTAGATAAAATAAATTGAAAATTTGACATTGCCTGTAAAATAAATGGATACTATAAGTATTTGATATTCACTTGATACTTCCCACCGTGCATGAGGGCTTTTAAGATCATATTTCTACCTCAATTTAGAAACAGTACATTCCCTTGCTGTATTTATCACCTAGGAACGAACATGTGTAAGGTAGATGATAGACGAAGAAAAACAAGGAGCAAATTGTTATTGTTGTTGTTCATGTCTCTTGATGTCTTTGTAAGTATTTTAGATATATTGGCATAGTGTGACGCTGAGTTACTTTTCACGGCCAGGCTGTGAAATGGGATAGTCAAGGAGTCTGAAGTAGTGATGAGAGAGCACTAAAATGCTCGGATACTCGTTGCTCGGGTTGAGCAAATTGGAATACTCGGGTGCTCGACCCGAGCAACGAGCCCAATGTAAGTCTATGGGAAACTCGAGAATTTTTCAGGCAGCTCCCCCTTGCGGTCTGCAGAGGGCCTAAAAATTGCCCAAATCGATGGGAACAGTGCTCAAATGACATGGGAACAGCATGGGGAAGACCCCTGGAAGCATTTATGACTCCCAGGTCACTTCTGTCAACAACGTTGTCAGAGGTATTACGCCACTTTTACGGACTCACAATAAAACATATTAAAACAAAACCAAAATGGATTTTCGTGGGAAATATGTTAAGGAACATCCTTTCCATGACAAGTACATACTATATAAAGCAAAATAAATAACCAAAAACAAAAATACTCCTCCACACCTTGGGCTATGTTCACACGTAGTGTTATTGATGCATTTTTGCACTTTTGCATTGCTTTCAACCAAGACAAATGCATTCACCAGGAAATGTCATTTTAACATTTTACAACCTTATCTGGCCATGTGGCGTGTGACACATCATCAGACACATCTCTGACTCCCAGGTCACTGCCTAAAAGTGTGCCCATCATAAGTGATCCTCGGCGCATGCGAAGATGTCTCCCGCAATGAACCTGTCGTTGCAGACTTGCAACAAACACCGTCCACGTCCTTGTCCCACTGCAGCGTTCAGTTGTCCCTAACCCATTCCTTGGAATGCAAGCGCAAGTATGCAGGCAGCCAGCCACCCACCCACCCACATGCTGCAATACTATACTGCCAAATTTTTGACAGCTGCTTGCACTTGAAATGTGGCCTTTTAGGCTCGTGGAGGTGGAAGCTTTTCATAACCAGCCAGGTGTCCATACTCGGTCCCCAGCCGCCACTATATTTCCCAGTATCGCCTCCGCCTTCCACAAGCACGGGTCACACAACATTACCCGTGCCCTCCCCTGTGCACTTACTGGGAAGGACCGCCTAACCACAAACACGTGGACAGGTGTATGTGTCCAGGGACGATACAGAGCCAGTCGACAACTTTTTTTGCTGACAGTTGTATTTAGCTCAGTGAAAGGACTGGCATAGAGGGAAACCTTATCTACCCTGCATGTCATTTCTCACAGGAAGTCCTCAAATGCAGCTTGTTGCAGAAGCAATGGCAGCCCGTCCAACATCAACTTGCCCTTGTCGGTGGTGCTTTGACACACACACATCTTTCTTGCGCATTTAATTTCTTGAATACAGAGTTGGACAATGGCCTGATCTGTAATGCGGTTTGAGAAATAACATGCATAAGCATGGTCGATCTACAATAAAAAAGCAGCCATAGAGTGTCCGGGAACCTTCCCCCACACTTTTCTTTGCCAGGGCTGATTTTTAGCAGGGTTGGATGGGCCCACCAGAGAACCGTAGACTCCTTCGGCGGGCCCTGGCTTCTACTTCAGGCGAGTTCATAGTGCCGAGGTGAGGCCATGATGATGATAGAGGCCACCATCTGTTTAGTTTTCTGTTGCTTGGAATGAAAGTGCAAGTATGCAGCCAGCCAGCCACCCACCCACAGGCCGCAACACTAAACTGCCAGATTTCTGGGCAGCTTTTTGCACTTGAAATATGGCCTTTTAAGCTCGTGGAGGTGGAAGCTTTTCACAACCTCATGCCGGCGGCGGCAGGGTGTCCATACTCAGTCCCCGGCCACCACTATATTTCCCGGTATTGCCTCCGCCTTCCACAAGCACGGGTCCCACAACATTACCCGTGCCCTTCTCAGTGCACTTACTGGGAAGGACCGCCTAACCACAAACACGTGGACAGGTGAATGTGGGCAGGGACAGTATGGAGCCAGTCTACAACTTTTTTTGCTGACAGTTGTATTTAGCTCGGTGAAAGGACTGGTATAGAGTAGTGTTGAGCCACCCCCGTAGTGTTCGAGTTCGGTTCGATTCGTCGAACACCCGTGTGTTTGCCGAACTGTTCGTCGAACTGTTCGTCGAACACCTTCGAACACCGTTAAAACCAATGGCAGGCAAAAAAAAACACATAGAAACACATAGAAAACACCTTCAAAGGTGTCCAAAAGCTGACAAACTGCTCAGAAGACATAACTAACACATGGAAAAGTGACCAGTACATATAGTCATGCGAAAAGAAAAGAGGTGGAGGAGTAAAAGGAGGGGGAGACACAGATATAGGCATGTCATGCCCTTCTAAAATCCAAAAAGTGAGAAGCCGACACGGCCAGTCCGTTCCTGCCCGTGCCACCTCCGTGTCTCTGGGTTTGTGCCAGAGCCGCGGTGGACCCTGACGGCCAGCCCCCCTTTCCCAATACTGGAGCCTGTCCGCTGGTGGCTCGAGCGAGCCCCCCTCTGGTGGAGGCAGCTCTAAGCTTATTAATTTAAATTGTCTATCTAATTTGAATGAATACACTTTAAATCCTTTTACAAGGATCTATTGGAGGGCAAGTCTCATGCCAGCAGCCGCGTAATTCCAGCTCCAGTAGCGTCCACTAAAGCTGCTGCAGTTAAAAAGCTTTTATAAGTATCGAGCTCGGCTGTCCACCGCAAGGCATCATACCGCCAGTCCAAGCCCCTATGCCTTGGGGTGCCTCCTGATGCTCTTCACTGAGTATCCCGTGGTCCCGAAGCATTTCCTTTGAAAAAATTAAGTGTCCAAACTACATGTGGTGTAGCTTGCTTAACAGCCGGGATAATCCGCTGACTAGCAGACACTGCTACTAGGCACAAAGTATTTCCTGGGCTAGATGCAGTTAAAAATTTGTAATTAGATACTCTCGTTGGATGCTGAGAAAGCATGCCATAGAGTCTCCTGGCACGCCATATATTATTCTCTTAAAAAGCTTGGGGTAGGGGTCTAGGGGACCCTTTTATAGCCAAAATCACGGCCCTGTATCGCAATACGTCACCTAGGCTGAAGATAAATGGAACTGTAGCACCCTGAGGGCTCGGTTGCTACAGAGGTATTGCACCTCACCCAGAGGTGTGATATCTCACTCTCAGGCAAGGATGGAGTGTGGATCAGGACCCGACACCTGCATGCATTACACCACATTGCCGTGGGGCAGGGCGACCAATATGCCCCTGAGATGGGCACGACAGTCCCTGTCCCTGGCTGGAGTGGGGGGAGGAAACACTGAGGAAGGGGAACCCTGTAGTGCAGGAGCAGGGAGGAAGCAGTTCCTGGGTGCATTGAGAAGGGAGTATAAAAGGTGGGCACCATCTTAGTTCAGTGCAGAGAAGTCTGAGCAGAAGTGGCAGGGTGCAGGGGCTCTGCATGATCTCTGCTCCGGGGCGGGCCTAGTAACAGAGGCCCAGGCCTGGAAGAGGGAGAAGGAAGGAAGAGGATCGGAGAAGGCTCCAGGAACGAGAAACAAAGTGATCCCAGGGGTGCGGACGGGCGAGTCGCCACCGCATGCCCGAATCCACCTGCGTGGAGGGGTCAGGCCAAAGAGGGAGACCGGTCCCCGAAACTAGTGGAGGCGGGAAACGACCCTCAGCTAGAAACCGGAGGCTGTGACATTTTATGTGGCGCAGCCCCTCGCTACACCCGCTAGGAAGGCACCACATAGGGTCAGGGAAACTGGCGCCAAGTTTACCAAGAGGAGGCCCGAGGCAGCCGGACAGAAGGGTTGGTAAGAAAGGCCAGACAAAGGACACACAAAGGGGGTCTTGTGAAGCGCTCCAAAGTTATCTGAGAGTTGTCTGAGCCCCTCACCTGGTGAGCACAGTACGACGTGGGCAGCCGTTACCTGCAGAAGTGGTCTGGATAATAAGAACTGTGAGTAAAGGCCCTGGACTGCATCACTGACTCCGTGTCTTTACAGCTGCTGCCCTGCAACATCACCCCCATCCTCCGCATACACTGCCCTGAGGCTATACTCCTACCGTGGGGAGTTATGCTACGCTCTGCTGCACCCACAACACCAGCCTCAGCGGTCTGCCCTGCAGTGGCGGTTCACTCTGACCGCAATCCACGGGTGGTGTACTCGGACATTTAAACATCAAAACCATATAAATAGTTCCGCCACTGGTTTGACCGCCCTGAGCCACGGAACCGGGTCGCCGCCACGGAGACTACAACCACCAGCATCCACCAGAAAGGGTCCGGCTCCGGGTGTCCCAAGGCCCAGGGGGCGCGTCAGAACATTTTCATCACCTTTCATAATCACCAATGGGACAAGGCAGGGATGTCCTCTGTCCCCTGTCTTATACATCCTAGTGACGGAGGTGGATTGAGGTGGGAGGCACCGAGTACAAGTGCTCTCTATTTGCTGATGATGTCCTAGTATATATCACTCAATCACATATATCCATCCCTGCTGTTATGGCTGAAATAGATCACTTTGTTACATGGTCAAATTTTAAAATCAATGCAGCGAAGTCTGAGGCCCTCGATGTCTCCCTCCCCAAATCCATACAGGATTCCATCCAGTCCAACTTTCCCTTTGCCTGGCCCTCACAGGGTATCAAATACTTAGGAATTCGTATTCATAGAGACCTCTCCCATCTATGTTATCATAATTTTGGGCCCTTTATTGAACAACTCCATACAGACCACAGTTGGCAAGTTAGAACTGTAAGATTCACTACGTGAACAACTGGTGTTTTGGGGAAAAGCACATGCACACTGTGTTCCAAATTATTATGCAAAAAGTGTTTAGGAGTGATAAGGTAAGAATTTTTTTGTTTGTCAGTTAAACTCATTGATGGTGATGTGTGTCAGGGCTCTTTATATCACTGTAAGCAATTGCAGACACCTGTGCTAATTAGTTTGGCAGGTGTGTCCAATGAAAGGCAAGACTACTTAAGAAGGCTGTCCCACATTATTAAGCAGCCTATATTTTCTGCCAAAATGGGAAAGAAAAAGGATGTGTCGGCTGCTGAGAAGCAACAAATTGTGGAGTGTTTAGGTCAAGGCATGACTACAATCAACATTGTGCGATGATCAGGATGAAGTGTCTTGGCAATCAAGAAGTATATAGCTGACTCAGAGTACACAAGTGTGCGTGCTGATAAGGGCAAATTGAGGACTCTTTCCTACAGGCAATTACGTCAGGTTAAAAGAGCAGCGGCAATAAAGCCTTGTCATAGCAGCAGACAAGTTTTTGAAGCTGCTGGTGCCTCCATTGTCCCCCGAACAACAAGATGCAGGGTCCTTCAGAGGTTTGCAGCTGTGCGTACGCCATCCTGTCGACCTCCTCTATCCACTTCACACAAGCAGAAACGGCTCCAGTGGGCCAAACATTACATGAAGACTGATTTCAAAACTGTTTTGTTCACGGATGAGTGCCGTGCAACGCTCGATGGTCCAGATGGATGGAGTGAAGGATGGCTGGTTGATGGACACCCCATGCAAACACAGCTACAGCACCAACAAGGAGGAAGTGGAGTAATGTTTTGGGCTGGAATCATGGGGAGAGAGATTGTCGGCCCCTTTAGGATCCCTGAAGGGGTAAAGATGAACTCCATAATGTATGTGGAGTTTCTCAAACAGCACTTCCTGCCATGGTTCAAGAAGAAGAACCGTGTATTCCACAGCAAGATCATTTTCATGCATGATAATGCACCATCTCATGCTGCACATAACACATCTGCATCTCTGGCTGATATGGGCATAAAAGGGGACAAACTTATGGTGTGACCCCCATGCTCCCCTGACCTCTACCCCATTCACAACCTCTGGAGCATCATCAAAAGGAGTGTCTATGATGGCGGGAGGCAGTTCACATCTAAGCAACAGTTCTGGGAGGGTATTCTGTCCTCATGCAAAACAATTGAAGCAGAAACCATCCAAAACCTGACAAATTCAATGGACGAGAGAGTTCAGAAGCACCTTTCAAACAAGGGGTCCTATGTGCAAATGTAACATCACCTAGAATAAAGTTTTGAGTTGAAAACTGTTTGATTTCAGTTTCTAATAACCTGCTAATGCTTATAATTTCAAAAATGACCATTTTTTTTGGTCTTTATTAAAATGAAAAGGTTGATCGAAGAGTGTAGGGGATCTAAGAGTGTGGCAACCCAGTAGTCTGGATTACTTCGAATTCTGACAATCTGATGGTCGTGTTGCAGGTAGTGCAGCAAGAAGGCACTTATGTGTCTTGCGCATCTCGGAGCCCCAAAATTATTTTCCGGGCTAGATGCAGCTAAAAATTATTATTAATTTTAGATCTTGTGGAGCTTAGTATAGATGGCCTTATAGAATCAGTACTGCACAGTGCAACAAAGTCCAAATTATTTTCCAGCCAAGATACAGATAAACATGATTAGTAATTTGAAAGCTTAAAACGGTTGGTGAGGCGATTTTAACCAATCATCAAGCTTTTACTCTCCCCAGGATGGCACATGGGTAGAAAAGTCATTTCGGATCCATGGTTTGTTCATCTTTATGAACGTGAGTCTGTCTACATTATCAGTGGAGAGCCGCGTGCGCTTATCTGTCAGCACACCACCAGCAGCGCTGAACCCACGTTCAGACAGAACTCTGGTTGCGGGGCATGACAAGATCTCCAAGGCGTAAGTGGCTAGCTCCAGCCATTTATCCAGATTGGAAGCCCAAAAAGAGCAAGGGTCCAGTGACACAGTCATGGCTTCAATGTTTACTTGGAGATACTCCTGTACCATCGTCTCTAGGCGTTGACTATGTGTCAGACTTCTTGTCTCCTGTGGCCTTGCAAAGGATGGGCTAAAAAAGTGGTGAAATGATTCCGCAAAATTGATGTTACCAGCAGATACTGTGGTTCTGTTACGGTTTGAGTGCTGAACACTCGACGGTCCCACGGTTGGCAAGTTGGAACTGTGAGATTCACTACGTGCACCAATGGTGTTTTGTGGAAAAGCACATGTAAGATTCTGCAACAGTCTCTGCTGATACTCCTGCATGCGTGCATCCCTTTCTATGGCAGTAATAATTTCTGCAAATATACTTTTGTACCGGGGATCTAACAGTGTGGCAACCCAGTAGTCAGGATTATTTCTAATTCTCACAATTCGAGGGTCATGTTGCAGGTAGTGCAGCAAGAAGGCACTCATGTGTCTTGCGCATCCAGGAGCACTAAGTCCCTGTTGTGTTGGTGGCGAGGTAACAATCATGCTTCCTTCCTCTGTCCTCTCCCCCCAACCTCGCACAACAGAAATGTGATCAAGGTCTCCCTCATCTGATGAGTCTTCCATCAGTTCGTCCTCCACTTCTTCCTGGGCTCCTGCACCTTCCTCACTAGTTTGGCTGCTACCATGCGCCCTGGTAAAACCATCTCCCCCACCCTCACATGCCTGCCGCCTTGGTGCTGCCAACCGTCTGGACCTTGCAGATGTTAGCCCTTCCGCATACAACTCCTCCTCCTCTACTTCCTCCACCTCCTTTTGTGCCACCACCTGACTCCGAATTCTTTTTAACATGTGTTCCAGCATGTACATCACCGGAATAGTCATGCTGATAATGGCATCATCAGCACTAAACATCTTCGTCGCCATTTCAAAACTGTGCAGAAGGGTGCATATGTCCCTGATCTGAGACCACTCCTCCAGCGTGATTTGCCCCACCGCTGGATCTCGTTAGCCCAGGCTACACGTCAGAACGTATTGCACCAGGGCTTGTCGGTGCTGCCACAGTCACTGCAACATGTGCAGAGTTGAATTCCACCGGGTAGGCACATCGCATTTTAGCCGGTGAAGTGGCAGGCCCAACGACTTCTGTAGAGATGTAAGTCGCTGAGCTGCGGGATGCGAACGGCGGAAGTGAGCACACAGCGACCGTGCCCTCTACAGAAGGCCATCTAGTCCGGGATAATGGGCTAAAAATTGTTGGACAACCAGGTTCAACACGTGAGCCATACAAGGCACGTGTGTGACATTGCCCCGGCGAAGGGCCGCACACAGGTTTGCAGCATTGTCGCACACGGCCTTCCCTGGTTTCAGGTCCAGTGGAGACAACCATTCATGAAATTGGTTCTCCAGAGCTGACCACAACTCCTCAGCTGCGTGACTCACATTTCCCAGACATTTCAAAGTAAAAACCGCCTGATGACGTTGAGCCCTACTGCCAGCATAGTAAGAAGGTGTGCAGGATCCCTTCTGCGCAGTTAGAAAGCTTGTGGCATGACCAGACAGGCATTGGGTGCATGTGGAGGAACGAGGGGAGGTTGAGGAGGCAGAAGCAGTGGAGGAACTTTGAGATAAAGAGGATTGACGAACAACTCATGGGGACGGCAAGACTTGGACAGCAGCCCCTTGTCCTGCTGTCACCATAGTTACCTAGTGCCCAGTCAGCGACATGTAACGCCCCTGTCCATGCCTACTCGTCCAAGTGTCTGTGGTGAAATGCACCCTGTCACACACAGAGTTTCTCAAAGAAGCGGTGATGTTGTGTGCGACATGCTGGTGGAGCACAGGCACACCTTTCTTTGAGAAGTAGTGCTGACTGGGCATCTGGTATTGGGGCACTGCGACGGACATAAGGTCTCGAAAATCCTCTGTGTCCACCAGGTGGAAAGGCAGCATTTCTGTAGCCAAGAGCTTGCAGATGATGAAATTTAACCTCTTAGCTTTCTCATGACTAGGAGGAAATTGTCTTTTACTTGTCCACATCTGAGGGACCGAGGGCTGGCTGTTGTGCTTAGACGGGGTTGATAAGGGTGTCCCCGGCAAACGGCCCGTCTGTGAGGAAGATGCAGGCGGACATGTTAGGTTGCCTTGATCCAAAGGTGGTGCTATCGATGTCGGACAGCGCTCAACACCAGCTGGTGTTACCACCTCCAAAGAAAATGATGACCTGCCAATCACGCTGGCTGTTGCGGGTAAAGAGGTGGCAGGTCTGCATCCCAAAACAGGTGTGACTGCTGTCACCCCAGTCACAGAGGATGAAGAGGCCGCGGATGCACAAGATGTGGCAGACGGTGGTTGGCCCGGCCGGCTAGGCCGCATTGTAGCACAGTGAGCTTCCCACTGCAACTTATGCTTCATGTCCATGTGCCGGTTCATGCATGAAGTACTCAAACTATGTATTTTTTGGCCTCTACTTAGCTTTTGCTGACAAATGTTACAGATAACACGAGTTGGGTCATCTTTATCCATCTAAAAAAATGCCCAGGCTATGCAAGGCTTAGCACCCATGCGACCTGAAGAGCCACCACGACTTGTGGTGAGAGGCAGAGTTGTGTTTGAGGATGCAGTTGTTGACGTGCTTCCAGTACTACGTCTCTGTCCAGGAAGGCGCAACCTGACCTCGTCGTCACTAGCATTCTCTTCCACCTCCTCTGCTGACCTCATCTCTTGGCTGACTGTGGGTTGACAGTAAGTGGGATCTCCAACCTCATCATCATCACCCTGTGTGTTATCACACCCGTCGTCCTCAGAGCCAACCTGTTCCTGCCCTGACAAAAAACTAAAGTTGTCGCTCCAATCAGGTATTTGAGTCTCATCATCGTCTTCCTCATTGTCTCCACCAACAGGAGTTACAGTTTGGGAATGAGGGTCTACATTATGGTCAGAACCTTCTGCTTTTGGTCCTGGATCCAACTCATAAAGATTCTGGGCATCAGTGCAGATCATTTCTTCGTCTGGATTCACAGAAGCGCTGGAGCCGACCTCTGATTCCCAGGCTATAGTATGACTAAACAGCTCTGCAGACTCAACCATCTGTTCTACCTCATACTCAGATGGGCAGCTGGAGATTTGGGAGCTGTGAGGAAGCAAGTGTGATTGGGGTGACACCTCTGAGGACTGGAGTATTTGTGATGTTGAAGTTGATGTGGAGGAGAGCCCACTTAAAGGAGCACTTGATATCCGTTGAAGCACCTGCTGTTTTTGTGCCTCATCTGGAATTTGTAGCGATTGGCGTGGCCGTAAGAAAGGGATCTTATCACATTGACCGCTAAAAGAAGTAGACATTTTAGTTTGGCTGGAAGATGGTCTTTCTTCTGCAGATGTTACTGTTGCTTTAACACCTACCCCACGGACACAACCTTTTCTCCCCTTCCCAACACGCCTATTCCCCTTTCCACCAGCAGCAGGCCTTTTTCCACTCATTTTGGTGGTTAACTAATTCACAACTCTGGAGTTGTTTGCACAAAAAAACAATGGATGGGAACCGAGCAGAGCTGAGTGGCCAAACTGTGGTATTAGGCCAAAACTATTGGCTGGCTTAGATGTAGAAAAAAATTATATTCAATTTGCAACCTTATGGAGGTCAGTATAGATGGACTAATAGACCAAGTCCCACACACTGCTAGAAGCCCAAATATTTTTTCAGAGCTAGATGCAGAAAAAAATTATATTCAATTTGCAACCTGATGGAGGTCAGTATAGATGGACTATTAGAACAAGTCCCACACACTGCTAGAAGCCCAAATATTTTTTCAGAGCTAGATGCAGAAAAAAATTATATTCAATTTGCAACCTGATGGAGGTCAGTATAGATGGACTAATAGAATGATGCTATGCCCAAAAGGTTTTACTTCACTAGGTGCAGTAAAAAAATTGGTATTCTATACACAGGTGGTGTAGCTTGCAACACAGATAGGCTACTCCACTGACTAGCACACTCTGCAATAGACCAAAAAGGATTTACTTTGCTAGATTTAGCCAAATGCTGTGAAAAAAACTTGCACAGCACTGGCACAGACCTGCCTGGCAAAAACTGATAGGAACTGATGTAACTTAGTCCTGAAAAGGACTGCAATTACAATTAGTCTTTACTCCCATCCTATCTATTTTAGAGCACAGACCTGCCTGATAAAAGTCATAGGAAATACTGTAACCTAGTCCTTAAAAGGACTGCAATCACAACTATTCCCTACTCCCAAGCTATCTGTAGATTTGTGCGAAAATTGGCTTGAAATTAACAAGGTATAGCGCACACAGCAACAGCGGTGACGTCTACCATGCAGCTGCAGCAGTGAGAAAATGGTGGCGACGGGGAAAATGGCTGGGTCTTATAGGGCAAAGACATGTGACATACACTGCCAATGACACATGCCCTTGCTTGTGTGAAACAAAGCACTTCGCTCCGTGTGTGCGCTGCTGATAGGCTGACAGATTGCACCTCCCCACTGTAAATGCGGGAAAGAGGAAAAAAAAATGGAGATCTTCATTATTCCTGCAGAGATCCATCCCCTGCCCCTCCCCCCGCCCCGCTGTACACTCAAACTGTGTATTAACATTCATTTTCAGCATTACTGAGAAAAAGTCCAGTTATGATTTTGGTGCACGAACAGTTATCGAACATAACCTCGAACAGCCGAATTTTTTTCAAATCGTTCGTGTTCGCCGAACGGCTCGAACACCGCCCAAAACAGCTCGAATTTGAGATTGGCGAACAGTTCGAGTCGAACAACGCTCATCTCTAGTATAGAAGGAAACCCTATCTACCCTGTGTGTCATTTCTCACAGGAAGTCCTGTAAAGCTGCTTTCACTTGAAATGTGGACTTTTAGGCTCGTGGAGGAGGAATCTTTTCACAACCACATGCCTCATGCCTTGTATCCATATTCTGTTCCCAGCCGTCACTATTTCTCCCTGTGTTGTCTCCGTCTTCTACAAGCGCGGGTCCCTGAACATTACTGCTGGTACTTTTCTGTGGGAATTTCCTTGCCTCCTACCAGCCTGGAATATTTCCAGCAAACTATGGTATGACGCCATGGTATTAGCACTGCCCCCACTACCAGTAGCAAAGCCATCCCCAATTTCCTTCTCAGGAATTTTATTTGGTAGACTGAGTGGCTGCCCAAAAACATTTTCTTACAAAGGAGCTGAAGATAGAGTGGCAGTAGGTGCAAGTTTCTCCTGCCTGTTAGATATTAGAGGGTGAATGGCAACACATTGGATCAGTGGTTAGCACTGAAGACTTACAACGCTGGGATCCTGGGTTCAAATCCCAGCAAGGACAACATCTGCAAGGACTTTGTATGTTCTCCCCTTGTTTGCGTGTGTTTCAGTAAAAAAGCAGCCATAGAGTGTTCGGGAACCTTTCCACACACTTTTCTCAGCCAGGACTAAGAATTTAAAGACACATGGAGCAGGGCCACCGGAACAAGGTACAACATGTTCCATTTAGAAAGGAGAGGGTCTGAAATACAGTTATAGGGTATGCAGTGAGTCCACTATGAGGAGAAGGAGGAGGACAAGAGCAAATAGCCCAAATCAGGAAGCGTATACCCATTTGTGGGTATGAAAAGGTATATGGGAATACACCTCCCAAGAAAAGAGACTGGATTGGAGTTTATGTTACGCTGCTCTCATTCGGTGGTGTTGAGTAGTCTGGCCCATTCCAGCACTGGTTCATTTTTTTAAGAGTCAGCCTGTCAGCATTTTCAGTTGATAGGTGGATGCGCTTATCAGTTATAATTCCACCAGCGGCACTAAAAACATGCTCTGATAAAACGCTGGCGGCCGGGCAGGCCCGGACCTCCGAGGCGTAGAGAGCCAGTTCATTCCACGTATCCAGCTTGGATGCCCAATAATTATAAGGCACAGAGGAATCACGGAGGACGTTGGTACGGTCGGCAAGGTACTCCCTCAGCATCTTCCCAAACTTTTCACTCCTTGTGATAGTACCACGCGTCTCCGGGCCTGTGCGATGGGAGTGTCTGAGAAAACTCTCCCAGAAATTTGACAGTGTTCCCCTGCCTCTGCTGGATTGAAGTTGTGTCTCTCTAGCCTGAACTCTTGGTTGTCCAACGAAGTATGCCCTCTGCCGCCAGCGTTTTCAGATGGGAATTTCTTTAATAGCTCAGCAACAAGGGCCTTCTGGTACAGCCACATTTTTGTAGACCTTTCCGCCTCAGGAATAAGAGATAGAAAGTTCTCCTTGTAGCGTGGGTCTAGAAGTGTCACTAACCAGTAATGACTATCACCCAAAATTTTGAGAACGCAAGGGTCATGCGAAAAGCAGCGTAACATAAACTCAGCCATGCGTGCCAGACTACAAACAGGCAAGACTTCCGTGTCCTCACCAAGAGGATGACTGACCATGCTCTCCTCCTCCTCCTCTTCCTCTCTGTCCTCTGGCCATCCATGCTGAACAGACAAAATGACAGCTGTGCAGGTAGTACCATCTATGGTGCATGAATCTAGCTCTTGTCCTTCTTCCTCCTCCTCCTCCTTTTCCTCATTGTCACCCATTCCACGTTGGGATGAGATGAGGCTTGGCTGTGTGTAATCACCCTGTATGGTTCCTTGCTCCATCTCATCGTGCTCTGCCTGCAATGCATCCTCTTTGATTGTGAGCAGAGAGCGTTTCAGAAGACAGAGAAGTGGGATGGTGACGCTAATTATGGCGTCATCTCTGCTCACCATCTTCGTGGAGTCCTCAAAGTTTTGGAGGATGGTACATATGTCTGACATCCATGTCCACTCCAGAGGTCTTATGTGTGGAGTCTGAACTGAATACCGACGGCCCTGTTGATGCTGGTACTCAGCAACTGCCCTCTTCTGCTCACAAATCCTTCCCAACATCTGCAGTGTAGGGTTCCAACGCATTGGGACATCACACACCAGTCTGTGAGCTGGAAGTTGCAAATGCTGCTGAGGCACGGTAAGGGCGGCTTAAGCTGTAGCTGACTTTCTAAAATGGGCACACAGGCAGCGTACTTTAACAAGCAGATCCGGCAGCTCTAGGTAGGATTTGAGAAACCGCTGAACCACGAGGTTAAGCACATGAGCCAGGCACGGTATGTGTGTGAGCTCGCCTTGCCTGAGAGCTGCCACCAGGTTCTGGCCATTTTCACACACGACCGAGCCTGGCTGTAGGTTGAGCAGTGTGAGCTACAGATCTGCCTGCTCTTTCAGAGCTGTCCACAACCCTTCAGCATTGTGCGTTTTTTCAGCTAAGCATATTAGCTTCAGCACAGCCTGTTGCCGCTTGGCCGAGGTAGTGCTGCAGGTCATCCAGTTTGTGACTGATGTGGTCATTTCGGATATGGAGGCTGAAGAGGAGGAGGAGGATGAGGTGCAGGAGCTGTAGACCGTGGGGGCAACCCTGATTGACCTATGGCCCGCAATCCTTGGTGTCCGGAGGACGTGTTCCGTCCCACGGTCCGACTTGGCCCCGGCTTCCACTCTGTTAACCCAGTGTGCCATCAGAGAGATGTACCGTCCCTGCCCACAAGCACTTGTACACGTGTCCGTGGTTAGGTGGACATTACCGTTAACTGCATTGTTGAGAGCAAGGCTAATGTTTTGGGACATGTGCTTGTGTAATGCTGGGACGGCACACCGGGAGAAAAAGTGGTGGCTGGGGACCAAGTACCGAGGGACGGCCGCTGCCATCAGGTTGCGAAATCCTTCCATCTCCATGAGCCTAAAAGGCAAAATTTCGAGCGCAAGCAGTCGTGAAATGTGAGAATTTAGTAGTGTGGCCTGCAGGGCATTGGCTAGATATTTGCGCTTGCGTTCCAAGGACTGGGGTATGGACAACTGAACGGTGCCATCGGACAAGGACATGGACATGGTTCCTGATGCTGCTACTTGAGAGTGTGCAATGACAGGTGCAGGGCAGGAGGCGTCTACACATGCACCATGGACAGGGTATTGGCTTGCATGCACAACAGTGGAAGAAGTATTGGTGCCTCCCGCAGACACAGTTCCTGGACCCTGGGGTTCGGCCCACAAAGTCGTGTTATTTGCTGCCATGTACCTGATCATGCTGGTGGTGGTCAGGCGGGTCATTTTGCCACCCCTGCTGATGCTGGCCTGGCAGTTGGTGCAAATGGCCTTTTTGGGGTTATCGGCAGATTCTTTGAAAAACAACCAGACTCGGGAAAACCTAAAAGTTGTACTGGCAACTTCCTATGTGTTGGTGTCATGGGGAAACGGTTGCCTGCCTTCAGTCTGCAGCCACCACACTGCTTCTTCCTGCCTGTTGGGGTGCTCTGCCTCCCTCCCCCTGTGTGCTGCTGTTGTCGCTCTGCATGTCCTCCTGCCATGTTGGGTCAGTTACTATATCATCCAACACCTCGTCTTCCACTTCCGCACCGTGGTCCTCCTTCTGACTTTCTGGAAATTGTGTCTCATCGTCCACCTCTTGTGACACTTTCCTACGTGTGACCGTGGCTGCTCAAATATTTGGGCATCGGTACACGTTATCTCCTCTTGCCCCACTTCAAATGGACTGGGCGAGAGGCCCGAATCTATAAATGGAAAAGTAAACAGCTCTTCAGAGTGTTCAAGTGTGGGATCAGTTGTCTCTGGGTACTCGGCATGGTGGGAGAAAGGAGGATAAGGGTGAGGAATATGCTGTCCAGACTCATGGCTACTGAGACTTGACCGTGTGGAAGACAGGGTGGTGGTGGTGGTGGCTAAGTGACTGGAAGCATTATCCGCTATCCAACCAACAACCTTTTGACACTGCTCTGGGTTCAATAGTGGAGTGCTGCGGTCCCCTAGAAATTGGGACAGGAAGGTCAGGCGAGAAGATGTGGGTGTTTGTTGTGGCACAATTTCTGCTTGCCCACGGCCTTGTCCTCGGCCTCTGCATGCACCATTATCATCACGTCCAGTTCCACTTCACTTGCCACATGCCTTGCCCATTTTAAATGGAGGACAGTATCTTCCACGCTCACTACAAATGACTGAGTTTGAAGTGAACTTATATGTGATCGGTATGACGGAGAAAACAGAGTTTTAAATACCTGGCCTGTAGATAGGTCGTTTGAACAGCAAACTGTGGTGAATTGCTTCAATGACATACTAAAGGAAATTTTTAATGGAGGCCAAAAATAGCAATATTTTCTGACAACGTATATGTGATCCGTGTGACGGATAAAACAGAGTTTTAAATACCTGGCCTGTAGGTAAATAGTTTGAACAGCAAACTGCGGTGAATTGCTTCACTGACACACTAAAGGAAATTTTTAATAGTGCCAGAAATGGCAATATTTTCTGACAACGTATAAGAGATCGGTGTGACGAAGAAAATAGAGTTTTAAATACCTGGCCTGTAGGTAAGTCGTTTGAACAGCAAACTGCGGTGAATTGCTTCAATGACACACTAAAGGAAAGTTTTAATGGAGGCCAGAAATGGCTTTATTTTCTGACAACGTATATGTGATCTGTTTGACGGAGAAAACAGAGTTTTAAATACCTGGCCTGTAGGTAAGTCGTTTGAACAGCAAACTGCGGTGAATTGCTTCAATGACACACTAAAGGAAATTTTTAATGGAGTCCAGAAATGGCAGTATTTTCTGACAACGTATATGTGATCTGTTTGACGGAGAAAACAGAGTTTTAAATACCTGGCCTGTAGGTAAGTCGTTTGAACAGCAAACTGCGGTGAATTGCTTCAATGACACACAAAAGGAAATTTTTAATGGAGGCCAGAAATGGCAGTATTTTCTGACAACGTATATGTGATATGTTTGACGGAGAAAACAGAGTTTTAAATACCTGGCCTGTAGGTAAGTAGTTTGAACAGCAAACTGCGGTGAATTGCTTCAATGACACACTAAAGGAAATTTTTAATGGAGGCCAGAAATGGCTTTATTTTCTGACAACGTATATGTGATCCGTGTGACTGGTAAAACAGAGTCTTAAATACCTGGCCTGTAGATAAGTCGTTTGAACAGCAAACTGCGGTGAATTGCTTCAATGACACACTAAAGGAAATTTTTAATGGAGGCCAGAAATGGCAGTATTTTCTGACAACGTGTATGTGATCCGTTTAACGGAGAAAAACAGAGTTTTAAATACCTGGCCTGTAGGTTAGTAGTTTGAACAGCAAACTGCGCTGAATTGGTTCAATGACACACTAAAGGAATTTTTTAATGGAGGCCAGAAATGGCAGTATTTTCTGACAATGTATATGTGATCCCTGTGACAGAGAAAACTGAGTTTTAAATACCTGGCCTGTAGGTAAGTAGTTTGAACAGCAAACTGCAGTGAATTGCTTCAATGACACACTAAAGGAAATTTTTAATGGAGGCCAAAATGGAAGTATTTTCTGGCAATGTATTTGCGATCCGTGTGATGGAGAAAGCATAGTTTTAAATAACTGGCCTGTAGGTAAGTAGTTTGAACAGCAAACTAGTGTGAATTGTTTCACTGACACACTAAAGGAAATTTTTAATGGAGGCCAGAAATGGCAGTAATTTCTGACAACGTATATGTGATCCGTGTGTTGGAGAAAACAGTCTTTTAGATACCTGACCTGTAGGTAAGTAGTTTGAACAGCAAACTGCGGTAAATTGCTTTAATGACAAAGTAAAGGAAATTTTTAATGGAGGCCAGAAGTGGCAGAATTTTCGGACAACGTATATGTGATCCGTGTTACAGAGAAAACAGAGTTTTAAATACCTGGCCTGTAGGTAAGTAGTTTGAACAGCAAACTGGTGTGAATTGCTTCAATGAAACACGAAAGGAAATTTTTAATGGAGGCCAGAAATGGCAGTATTTTCTGACAACATGTATGTGTAGCACCCTGAGGATTCGGCTGCTACAGGGGTATTACACCTCAAGCCAGAGGTGTGGTATTCCACTCCCGGGTAAGGATGGAGTGTGGAACTGAGCTCAGTAAGCTGCATACACTACATACATCCCATTTCCGGGGGACAGATCGACGGTACTCCCACTAGTTTATGTGCAGGTACGATAGTGTCTGTCCCTGGCTGGAGTGGGAGGGGGGTGGAACATCCCAGTAGTGTAGGGGCAGATAGGGGGAGCAGTCTGGGTAAAGCTAGGAGCTCATTGGGTGCTGGTCACCTGAGCTCACACATAGAGGGAGTATATAAGGTGGGCACCATCTTAGGACAGGGTCTTTTGTAGAGTGAGTCAGTCTGTCAGAGTTGAGTCAGAGGAGCAGAGCAGAGAAGCTCAGCCAGAATGGCTGACAGGGAGTTGTGGTTCCGGCTGGGCCCAGCTCCAAGGCCAAGAGAGAGAGAGGAGTCAGAAGGACCCAGAGAGAAGGAGAAAGAACCCCAAGACCCCAGAATACAAGCAACAGGGTGAAGGGTTGGCACCCAGGGTACCGGATCCCAAGCTGGCAGAGAGAAAAGGACACCTTAGCCAGAGACCGGAGGTCGTGGGCAGGATCTGCCACGACCCTCACCAAATCCACCAGGAAGGCAGACCAAGTATAGGGTCAGGGAACCCAGAAGAGGTGTACCCACCAAGAGACCCGAGGGAGCCGGACATAGGTGGATCCCTGGTGAGAACGGCCAGAAGAGAGGGAAAGTCAGACAGGAGCTCAGGACCACGCTCCAGAATTACTTGGGGGTTGGCCGAGTCCAGGACCTGGTGGACGCAGCACGGCTCGGGTGGTCGCTTCAGGCCAGAGTGACCATAAGAACACCCGTAAGTAAAAACCCCTGAACTGCACAGCCCGACTCTGAGTCTTCTTGCTTGATCATCCTGCACCTTCACTACCACCATCCTCTACACCTGACCCCCTGAGGCTATACCCCTCCCATTGGGGGTTATACTACCAGAGCTGCACACACACCACCAGCCTCAGCGGACCCTTCTGCAGCGGCGGCCTTGTGACCGCAAATCAACGGGTGGCGTAGTCGACATTAAGGACCTTTAACAACATCTGTAAAGACTGCCACACACTGAGTTTGACACCCTGGGCACGGACCAGGTCACCGCCACTCGGAGACTACAACCCCCATCTGATCCGGCTCCGGGTAATCCCCAAACAGCACTGGCCCAGGGGGCGCGTCAACTTTGGCGTAGTCGGCAGGATTACGTGCCCGCAACCACTGGGTACTGCGTGCCTGAAGAAAGTCCACATTTACCTCAAAAAGAAGTCTCCCGCCGGTTCCAGAGGGTCCCCGCCATGGGACGCCATCACGGATCGTTTCCCGCCGGTTGCCCGCCATCTGCAGCTTTTTCCAGCCATCCACGGAGTTTCCCGCCACTGGGAGACGATTCCCGCCATTTCCAGAAGATTTCCCGCCTTGGAAGAGCAGACGCCATTATGGGCGTGCCAGAGGGTGGCAAGAGGCCACCTCCCATCGTGGGCCAGGATCGGAAATGGCGCCAAAAGTGGAAACCGCCCCCACCAGCAGAGACTGTGATGATTGATATGTCCATCAGCGTGAGAGAACTGCCCCTGGAACTGACAATCACAAAGTTGCCCCGGGACCACCTTCAATGTGGGTGGAGACAGAACAAAAGAACGAAGATGGGTGCAGCCTGGAGGAGTCTGGAGAGAGCGCACCCGGAGACAAGAAGTCTGGAGAGGACTCCGGAGAAGTCGTACCCGGAGATGGAAGGAGAGGCAGGCAGCACCGACCCAGTGGTCAGGAGCCTGTTGCAAGCGACAACCCCACTAGGCTTAGTGGAGATCTTGGCACAGCTCCCCCGAGACCGGGAGTGTGCACAGACCGAGCTGGAGCGCCTCGCACGGAGGATGGCCCAGGTGCAGCGAGAGACGCTGACGGAGTGGAGCCGAGAGATGGCCCTGCAGGCAAGAACCCGCCAGCGAAGCACGCCACCCGAGACGAGGAGACAGACCGCCTCTGAGGATGGTGCAGGAGGAGTGAAGGCCGGAGACGGCGCCGAGGAGGGAGCTGAACAGACGGAGGCAGGTAAAGGGGACGTCATTACCCCGAGCCGAGAAGCCGTGAGCCTGCCCCAGCTCCCCGTCGCAGAGCCCGAAATTCCCCCTGCCGTGCCCGTCGCTGCATCGTCACCGCTCCAGACAAGGCCTCAAGCAGAAGCCGCGGCCGCGACCCCTGTGACGTCACGCGCCTCAACCCTGAGCGCGGCAAAGCAGGAAACATCACCGGCCTGGTCGCAAGGTCTAGTACCCCCGGGCGCCGCAGTACCAACAGCGCCCTCTACCTCTGCTGAGCCACCGGCCTGGTCGCTTGGTCAAGTAACCCCGGGCGCCGCCGTCTTCACGGTGCCCTTTACGTTCAGGATACCCCAGGCCTGGTCGCAAGGCCTGGCGAACCCGGGCGCCGCTACCACCACCGCGCCCTCAACGTCCACCGTGCCGCACCTGGGTGAAGACTTGTTTGCCCAGCACACGTGCCCGGATGGGCAGCCCTTTGTATGGCCACCGGAGTTCCACCATCCCTGACTCCGGAAAGAAAGACCCCTAGATGAGCCCCTGATTCTGGTTCCGAAGCCCGTTAAGATCACCCTACTCTCGTTGGAGGAAGCGCAGTTTGCGTGGGACCCCACCGGAGGAGACCTCATGGGATTCACCCAAGAGACTCGGGCAGCCGCAGCTGAGCATGCGGAGTGCTGCCGGCAGCAGTTAGAGGTCTTCGACCGGGAGCGAAGAGAGAGGCGGGTCCGAGAGCAGTGGCTGCAGGAACAGAGCGCAGGGCAGAAGAGATGGACCAGGAGGAACCCCCGTGCAGCCCACGGTCCCCGTGCCACCGGGACTGTAATTAAATTCCAGCTGCAGCACGGTTGGGGTTTCATCAGGGATCATCACACCCCCGGCGACGTCTTTGTCACCCGCAGAGACGTGGAGTCCCATCTGCCGGAGGGACACAGAGGTCGTGACCTATATGTAGGGGACGAGGTCACGTTCTCCCGGCACAAGTGTGCCAAAGGACCCTACGCCCTCCATGTACACCGGCTGACGGAGGAGGAGCTACGGTGTGAAGAGGAGCAAGAGGACCCGGACGGGTCTGAAGGAGGAGCAGGAGTACGCCGTCATTAAAGTACGGTAAAGGGACTGTACATAGTTACCCGTCAGGGTATATGCCAAGCTGCTAAGTTAAATATGTTCCCCGTTGGGACAAGTGTGAACTGTTCCGGTGTGTCCCATCTCCCTACAGGCTGAGGACTGTGAGCAGCCATCCCTTTTCCCCATTGGTCGAGGACTGAGAGCGGCCATATCCCCTTGTATATAGTTGCGCTTCCTAAGGCGCCCCCTACCGGTTTTATAGGAAACTGTTGTTTTTCTTGAAGAGACTGTCGCACTTTACCCGGTCACAAGTTGCACCGTGGCCGGAGGAACAAGAATGTTTATATGAAAAGTTTACTGGTGATGATGTTTTATATGTTTATGTTTTATGAAAAAAAATTGTATGTTTGTGGATGTTTTTGTTCTCTTACAGCCCGAGGACGTGCTGTGATTTACCAGGGGGGAATGTAGCACCCTGAGGATTCGGCTGCTACAGGGGTATTACACCTCAAGCCAGAGGTGTGGTATTCCACTCCCGGGTAAGGATGGAGTGTGGAACTGAGCTCAGTAAGCTGCATACACTACATACATCCCATTTCCGGGGGACAGATCGACGGTACTCCCACTAGTTTATGTGCAGGTACGATAGTGTCTGTCCCTGGCTGGAGTGGGAGGGGGGTGGAACATCCCAGTAGTGTAGGGGCAGATAGGGGGAGCAGTCTGGGTAAAGCTAGGAGCTCATTGGGTGCTGGTCACCTGAGCTCACACATAGAGGGAGTATATAAGGTGGGCACCATCTTAGGACAGGGTCTTTTGTAGAGTGAGTCAGTCTGTCAGAGTTGAGTCAGAGAAGCAGAGCAGAGAAGCTCAGCCAGAAGGGCTGACAGGGAGTTGTGGTTCCGGCTGGGCCCAGCTCCAAGGCCAAGAGAGAGAGAGGAGTCAGAAGGACCCAGAGAGAAGGAGAAGGAACCCCAAGACCCCAGAATACAAGCAACAGGGTGAAGGGTTGGCACCCAGGGTACCGGATCCCAAGCTGGCAGAGAGAAAAGGACACCTTAGCCAGAGACCGGAGGTCGTGGGCAGGATCTGCCACGACCCTCACCAAATCCACCAGGAAGGCAGACCAAGTATAGGGTCAGGGAACCCAGAAGAGGTGTACCCACCAAGAGACCCGAGGGAGCCGGACATAGGTGGATCCCTGGTGAGAACGGCCAGAAGAGAGGGAAAGTCAGACAGGAGCTCAGGACCACGCTCCAGAATTACTTGGGGGTTGGCCGAGTCCAGGACCTGGTGGACGCAGCACGGCTCGGGTGGTCGCTTCAGGCCAGAGTGACCATAAGAACACCCGTAAGTAAAAACCCCTGAACTGCACAGCCCGACTCTGAGTCTTCTTGCTTGATCATCCTGCACCTTCACTACCACCATCCTCTACACCTGACCCCCTGAGGCTATACCCCTCCCGTTGGGGGTTATACTACCAGAGCTGCACACACACCACCAGCCTCAGCGGACCCTTCTGCAGCGGCGGCCTTGTGACCGCAAATCAACGGGTGGCGTAGTCGACATTAAGGACCTTTAACAACATCTGTAAAGACTGCCACACACTGAGTTTGACACCCTGGGCACGGACCGGGTCACCGCCACTCGGAGACTAAAACCCCCATCTGATCCGGCTCCGGGTAATCCCCAAACAGCACTGGCCCAGGGGGCGCGTCATATGTGATCCGTGTGATGGAGAAAACAGAGTTTTAAATACCTGACCTGTAGGCAAGTAGTTTGAACAGCAAACTGCGGTGAATTGCCTCAATGACACACTTAAGGAAATTTTTAATGGAGGCCAGAAATGGCAATATTTTCTGACAACATATATGTGATCCGTTTGACAGAGAAAACAGAGTTTTAAATACCTGGCCTTTAGGTAAGTCGTTTGAACAGCAAAGTGCGGTCAATTGCTTCAGTGACACACTAAAGGAAATTTTTAATAAAGGCCAGAAATGGCAGTATTTTCTTACAACGTACAAGAGATCCGTGTGACGAAGAAAACAGAGTTTTAAGTACCTGACCTGTAGGTAAGTAGTTTGAACAGCAAACTGCGGTGAATTTCATCAATGACACACTTAAGGAAATTTTTAATGGAGGCCAGAAATGGCAGTATTTTCTGACAACGTTTATGTGATCCTTTTAACGGAGAAAACAGAGTTTTAAATATCTGGCCTTTAGGTAAGTCGTTTGAACAGCAAACTGCGGTGAATTGCTTCAATGACACACTAAACAAAATTTTTAATGGAGGCCAAAATGGCAGTATTTTCTGACAACTTATATGTGATCCGTGTGATGGAGAAAACAGAGTTTTAAATACCTGGCCTGTAGGTAAATAGTTTGAACAGCAAACTGCGGTGAATTGCCTCAATGACACACTTAAGGAAATTTTTAATGTAGGCCAGAAATGGCAGTATTTTCTGACAACGTATTTGTGATCAGTTTGACGGAGAAAACAAAGTTTTAAATTTCTGGCCTGTAGGTAAGTAGTTTGAACAGCAAACTGCGGTGAATTGCTTCACTGACACACTAAAGGAAATTTTTAATGGAGGCCAGAAATGGCACTATTTTCTGACAAACTATATGTGACCTGTTTGACGGAGAAAACAGAGTTTAAATACCTGGCCTGTAGGTAAGTAGTTTGAACAGCAAACTGCAGTAAATTGCTTCACTGACACACTAAAGGAAATTTTTACTGGAGGCCAGAAATGGCAGTATTTTCTGACAAGGTATATGTGATCCGTGTGATGGAGAAAACAGAGTTTAAATACCTGGCCTGTAGGTAAGTAGTTTGAACAGCAAACTGCAGTAAATTGCTTCACTGACACACTAAAGGAAATTTTTAATGGAGGCCAGAAATGACAGTATTTTCTGACAACATATATGTGATCCGTGTGACGGAGAAAACAGAGTTTTAAATTTCTGGCCTGTAGGTAAGTCGTTTGAACAGCAAACTGCGGTGAATTGCTTCACTGACACACTAAAGGAAATTTTTAATGGAGGCCAGAAATGGCACTATTTTCTGACAAACTATATGTGACCTGTTTGACGGAGAAAACAGAGTTTAAATACCTGGCCTGTAGGTAAGTAGCTTGAACAGCAAACTGCGGTGAATTGCTTCAATGACACACTAAAGGAAATTTTTAATGGAGGCCAGAAATGGCAGTATTTTCTGACAACATATATGTGATCCGTGTGACGGAGAAAACAGAGTTTTAAATACCTGGCCTGTAGGTAAGTAGTTTGAACAGCAAACTGCGGTGAATTGGTTCAATGACACACGAAACAAAATTTTTAATGGAGGCCAAAATGGCAGTATTTTCTGACAACGTACCTGTGATCCGTGTGATGGAGAAAACAGAGTATTAAATACCTGGCCTGTAGGTAAGTAGTTTGAACAGCAAACTGCGGTGAATTGCTTACATGACATACTAAAGGAAATTTTTAATGGAGGCCAGAAATGGCAGCATTTTCTGACAATTCATATGTGAACCGTGTGATGGAGAAAACAGAGTTTTGAATACCTGGCCTGTAGGTAAGTAGTTTGAAAAGCAAACTGCGGTGAATTGCTTCAATGACACACTAAAGGAAATTTTTAATGGAGGCCAGAAATGGCAGTATTTTCTGACAATGTATATGTGATCCGTGTGACGGAGAAAACAGAGTTTTATATTCCTGGCCTGTAGGTAAGTAGCTTGAACAGCAAACTGGTGTGAATTGGTTCAATGGCACACTAAACAAAATTTTTAATGGAGGCCAGAAATGGCAGTATTTTCTGACAACGTATATGTGATCCGTGTGATGGAGAAAACAGAGTTTTAAATACCTGGCCTGTAGGTAAGTAGTTTGAACAGCAAACTGCGGTGAATTGGTTCAATGACACACTAAACAAAGTTTTTAATGGAGGCCAAAAATGGCAGTATTTTCTGACAACGTATATGTGATCCGTGTGATGGAGAAAACAGAGTTTTAAATACCTGACCTGTAGGTAAGTAGTGTGAACAGCAAACTGCGGTGAATTGCTTCACTGACACACTAAAGGAAATTTTTAATGGAGGCCAGAAATGGCAGTATTTTCTGACAACGTATATGTGATCCGTGTGATGGAGTAAACAGAGTTTTAAATACCTGGCCTGTAGGTAAGGAGTTTGAACAGCAAGCTGGTGTGAATTGCTTCAATGACACACTAAAGGAAATTTTTATTGGAGGCCAGAAATGTCAGTATTTTCTGACAACGTATAAGAGATCCGTGTGACGAAGAAAACAGAGTTTTAAATACCTGGCCTGTAGGTAAGTAGTTTGAATAGCAAACTGCAGTGAATTTTCTTCAATGACACACTAAAGGAAATTTTTAATGGAGGCCAGAAATGGCAGTATTTTCTGACAACGTATATGTGATCCGTGTGACGGAAAAAACAGAGTTTTGAATAACTGGCCTGTAGGTAAGTAGTTTGAACAGCAAACTGCGGTGAATTTCCTCAGTGACACACTAAAGGAAATTTTTAATGGAGGCCAGAAAAGGCACTATTTTCTGACAACGTATATGTGATCCGTGTGACGGAGAAAACAGAGTTTTGAATACCTGGCCTTTAGGTAAGTAGTTTGAACAGCAAACTGCGGTGAATTGCTTCAATAACACACTAAAGGAAATTTTTAATGGAGGTCATAAATGGCACTATTTTCTGACAACGTATATGTGATCCGTGTGAGGGAGAGAATAGAGTTTTAAATAGCTGGATTTCTAGTGCTCTAATATGGAAAGAACCTAGCTGTATTCTGCACTGCCAACAAGCAAATGGCACAGAAAAAATGGTGTTCTCTGGATTGCTTTTTAAGCAAATAATGAGGATTAAGATCCAAAGAAAAGTATTCCTGGCCCCAGTAACCTGTGCCTTTGTATAGAAATATCTAACTGCAACAGAATGCAGAATTGGAATGGAGCCTCTTGTGCTATATGCACTGCAGTCTGCTAAATATACTGCCTGTCTATACACCCTGCCTGCCTGATATCTCTGCAGATGGATTAGTCCTCAGAAGGACTATTTGTTAAGATGGATATGTGCAATGCACGGTTTTTCTCCCTACACTACCTAATACACAATCAAATCTGTCCCTGATGCAGAAGCAGCTCTCCCTACACTGTCTGATTCGGAGTGACTGTGACGAGCATGGCGGCGCCAGGTCTGATATAGACGTGATGACGCTGTGCGGCCAGACAAACACTGTAATGCCCACAACCAACAAGGCTACGGCATTACTGTGCATGGCAGGCAATCCCTGCATGTTCATTGGCTCTCTAAAGAGTGCCAAACATGCAGGGACGGGACCCGAGTTTCTGTCCGAGCAACACAGAAATATTCGGCGAGCGCCGAGCATCTCAAGCAGTGAGATGCTTGGGCGAGCACGAGCAGTAGCGAGCATGCTCGCTCATCACTACACCTTACCACGGACACATGGACAAGTGCTTGTGGGCAGGGACGGTACATCTCGCTGATGGCACACTGGGTTGTTATAGTGGAAGCCGAGACCCAGTCGGACCTTGGACGGAACATGTCCTCACGATGCCAAGGATTGCGGGCACTAGGTCAATCAGGGTTGCCCCCCCAGTCTACAGCTCCTGCACCTCATCTTCCTCAGCCTCCTCCTCCTCTTCAGCCTCCATCTCCAAAATGACCACATCAGTCACAAGCTGGAAGCACTGCAGCACTGCTTCAGCCAAGCAGCAAGAGGCTGTGCTGCAGCTAATATGCTTAGGTGAAAAAACACAAAATGCTGAAGACTTGTGGACAGCTCTGAAATAGCAGGAAAATCTGTGTCTCACACCGCTGTATGTACAGCTAGCCATGGTAGTGTGTGACAATGGCTGGAACCTGGTGGCAGCTCTGAGGCGAGGCGAGCTCACACACGTACCATACCTGGCCCATGTGCTTATCCTCGTGGTTCAGCGGTTTCTCAAATCCTTCCTGGAGCTGCCGGATCTGCTTGTTAAAGTACGCTGCCTGTGTGTCCATTTTAGAAAGTCAGCTACAGCTTCCACCGCCCTTGCCGTGTTTCAGCAGCGTTTGCAACTTCCAGCTCACAGACTGGTGTGTGATGTCCCCATGCATTGGAACTCTTGGGAAGGATTTGTGAGCATAAGAGGGCAGTTGTTGAGTACCAGCATTAACAAGGTCATCGGTATTCAGTTCAGACTCCACACATAAGACCTCTGGAGTGCACATGGATGTCAGAGATGTATGCCATCCTCCAAAACTTTGAGGACTCCATCAAGATGGTGAGCGGCGATGACGCCATATTTAGCATCACCATCCCGCTTCTATGTCTACTGAAACGCTCTCTGCTCATAATAAAAGAGGATGCATTGCAGGCGGAACACGATGAGATGGAACAAGGAACCATACAGGTTGATTACACACAGCACAGCCTTATCTCATCCCAACGTGGATTGGGTGGCAATGAGGAAGAGGAGGAGGAGGAGGAAGAACAGGAGCTAGTTTCATGCGATATAGATGGTACTACCTGAACAACTGTCATACCGTCTGTTCAGCGTGGATGGCCTGAGGACAGAGAGAAGTAGGAGGAGGAAAGCATGGTCATTCGTCCTCTTGGTGAGGACATGGAAGTCTTGCCTGTTAGCAGCCTGGCACGCATGGCTAAGTTTAGGTTACGCTGCCTTTCCCATGACCCTCGCGTTCCCATAATTTTGGGTGACAGTCATTACTGGTTGGTAACACTTCTAGACCCACGCTACAAGCAGAACTTTATATCTCTTATTCCTGAGATGGACAGGTCTACAAAAATGGGGCTGTAACAGAAGGCCCTTGTTGCGGAGCTATTAAAGAAATTCCCATCTGAAAACACTGGCGGCATAGGGCATACTTCATTGGACAACCAAGGAGTACAGGCTAGAGAGACACAACTTCAATCCAGCAGAGGCAGGGGAACACTGTCAAATTTCTGGGAGAGTTTTCTCAGACACTCCCATCGCACAGGCCCAGAGACACGGGGTACTATCACAAGGAGTGAAAAGTTTGGGAAGATGCTGAGGGAGTACCTTGCCGACCGTACCAACGTCCTCCGTGATTCCTCTGTGCCTTTTAATTATTGGATATCCAAGGTGGATACATGGAATGAACTGTTAGAACTCTCCTGTTAGGTTTTTTTCTATTTTGCTGCTCACATGACCTTTTTTGCCTATTTAATCCTTCTCCGCCCTTCTGGCCATGCTGGACTTCATTGTAATTTCTACTCTTAAGCTAGCCAGGTGCTTTGTAACCTTTCTCAATCAGTTTAGCTAGGTCTTTTGACCTCTATGTTCTATGTTGTTTGTTTTTCTTTTTACTGCTACAATTTCTGCTAGGAGGTGTCCATCTTTCTCCCAGTCCCTAGTTCTTGTAGGGATCCCTCCCTCACATCTATAGGTCTTCGTTCAGACTAGCTGAGGACTTTAGCGGGTCTGATCGCAGGATCAGGTTCCCTGTTACATCGTAGGGATCTAGCTTAGTTCTATTGTAGGGACAGATCTCCTGTCTTTCCTTAGTGCTTGTAGCCGATCATAACATGAACTGGCTCTGTACTCCTTGGAAGTCCTGACCTGCCCTGCCGCTAGCGTTTTATCAGAGCAGGTTTTTAGTGCCGCTGGTGGAATTATAACTGATAATCGCATCTGCCTGTCAACTGAAAATGCTGACAGGCGAACTCTTATAAAAATGAACAAGGGTTGGATTGGACCAGACTTCTCAACACCACCGAATGATAGAAGCTTAACATAAACTCAAATACAGTGTCTTTTTTTGGGAGGTGTATTCCCATGCACCTTTTCACAACCACACATGGGTGTATGCTTCCTGATTTTGGCTATTTGCTCTTTTCCTCCTCCTTCTCCTCATCCTCCACCACCATATCACCAGGGTGACCGTGGTCCGTGATGCAACACCCACATTATTTTTTTAAAGGGTCTTTATGATGCTGTCATTTTTTTTTTTATACAGTATGTTCATGTATATCCCCCCAGGGGTAAATGTTTGTCAGCCCATACACTTGCATTGGCATTACAAGTATAGGAGACCTGCTCCTTTCTAATGGGAAAAATTTTTTATGAGACCCTCATTCACGTCTCTTCCAGGGGCATTGGAGTGCCTCTCAATTTTTGGCAGCCCTTGCATTCACTGCATAGGCCAACACTATGGGAGACCCACTTCCTAATAATGGGAACATTTTTTTTCAGAAGGCCCTCCTCTACGTCTCTTCCAAGAGCCATTGGAGTAGGTCCAAATTTTTGGCAGCCCTTGTATTCACTGCAAAGGCCAACACTATGGGAGACCCACTTCCTAATAATGGGAACATTTTTTCATGATGCCCTCTAAATCTCTACGAATGGGCATTGGAATGCCTCCCAATTTTTGGCAACCCTTGCATTCACTGCATAGGCAAACACAATGGGAAACCCACTTCCTAATAATGGGAACATTGTTTTCAGGAGGCCCTCTGACCTCGATGGCTCTTCCAAGGGGCATTGGAGTGCCTCCAAATTTTTGGCAACCCTTGCATTCACTGCATAGGGAAACACAATAGGAGACCCACTTCCTAATTATAGGAACATTGTTTTCAGGAGGCCCTCCTCTACGTCTCTTCAAAGAGGTAGTGGGTGCGTCCCAATTTTTAAAAGGGTATTGGGATGCATCCAAATTTTCAACAGCCCTACCACTCACTGCATAAGCAATAACAGTATAGGAGACCCACTTGTTAATAAGGGGAACAGCAAAGCTGATGGTTCTCTAACAATAGCGAGGGCCGTCTGCTGGCCTTTTAAGAATAGTAAGGGTGGTCTGATGGTCCTAGAAAAATAGGCTTTGCGACTTTCAGAGTCCCTCCCTCATAAATAAAACAGGATGCGTCTAATCATGTTTCACACACCACATGGCAAGCTAAGGTTGTAGAATGTTAAAATGACATCTTCCGGTGATTGCATTTGTGATGGTTGAAAGCAATGCAAAAGTGCAAAAACGCATCAAAAACGCTACATGTGAACATAGGCCAAGGTGTGGAGGAGTATATTTTGGTATGGTTATTTATATTGCCTTACATACAAGTCATTACACTGGAAAGGATGTTCTTTAACATATTTCCCAGGAAAATCCATTTTGGTTACGTTTTTGTACTTTTTATTGTGAGTTTGTAAAAGTGGCATAACAGCTCTGACAACGTTGTTGACTGTGAATCGAATGTATTAGTGACTTTTATGTTGATCTCGTGTTCAGTTTGTAAGTGGTATGTTTGGTATGTTTCCAGTGTGTAATGTTTGGCTGCAGAATGTGTCCAATGTGAGTGTAACTTGTCTGTGGTATGTGTTCAATGCATGAGTAGTGTTTGAGGTATGTGTCTACTACATTTCCCAGTGCAGCCGATCCCTTTTCCTTCTTTTGTTTGCTCCTGACTAGCCTCACGACTCTCAAGCTAATCAAACATTTTAACAACCTTATCTGACCATGTGGTGTGTGACACATCATCATACACATGCATACAGTGCTGAAAAGACATGGGAACAGCAGGGGAAGACCCCTGGAAGAATCTGACTCCCAGGTCACTGCCTAAAAGTGTGCCCATCACAAGTGATCCTTGGAGCATGCGAGGATGCCTGTGTCATTGCAGACTTGCAACAATCACCGTCCATGTCCTTGTCCCAGTGCAGCGTTCAGTTGTCCCTACCCCATTCCTTGGAATGCAAGCGCAAGTATGCAGCCAGCCACCCACCCACAGGCTGCAATACTATACTGCCGAATTTTTGACAGCTCCTTGCACTTGAAATGTGGCCTTGTAGGCTCGTGAGGTGGAATCTGTCTACAACCTTATGGGGGCAGCAGCCGGGTGTCCATACCAGGGACGGTACGGTACCATCCACAGCTTGTCAGTGAGTTGTATTTCACAACAGCCATATTTTTTAGCTCGGTGAAAGGACTTAGTTTTGGGAAACCGTATCTACTCCAACTGTCATTTCTCCCAGGAAGTCCTCTAATGCAACTCGGCGCATAAGCAATGGCAGCAGCCCGTCCAACATCAGATCACATTTGTCGGTGGTGCTTTGACACACAATCATCTTTCTTTGCCCTTTAATTTCATGACTACAGAGTTGGGCAATGGCCTGATCTGCAATGCGGTTTCCGAAATAACATGCAATTAAGCACATCCAATCAACATGAAAAAAATCAGCCGTAGAGTGTCCTGGAACCTTCCCACACACTTTTCTTAGCCAGGGCTGCTTCTTGGCAGGGTTGGACGGGCCCACCAGAGAACCAGAGACTCCTCCGGTGGCCCCTGGCTTATCCATCGGGAGAGTTCTTAGTGCTGAGGTGAGGTCATGATGATGATAAAAGAAATCATTTGCTTAGTTTTCTGTTACTTGGAATGCAAGTGCAAGTATGCAGCCAACACAAAATTTGGGAAAAACCCACTAAAACATAGAGCAGGGCCATAGAAACAACATATTCCCAATAGAAAGGAGAGGGTCTCCCTTAGTGTTTGCTTATGCAGTGAAGCAACAGCTGCCAAAAATTTGGAGGAACTCCAATGCCCCTTGCAAGAGACGTAGAGGTCAGAGAGCCTCCTAAAAACAATGTTCCCATTATTAAGAAGTAGGTATCCCATAGTGTTTGCCTAAGCAGTGAAGCAACAGCTGCCAAAAATTTGGAGGAACTCCAATGCCCCTTGCAAGAGACGTAGAGGTCAGAGAGCCTCCTAAAAATAATTTTCCCATTATTAGTAAGTGGGTCTCCAATAATGTTTGCTTATGTAGTGAAGCAACGGCTGCCAAAAATTTGGAGGAACTCCAATGCCCCTTGCAAAAGACAAAGATATGTTTATATGGTACATATGGTGGTGATATGGTGGTGGAGGATGAGGATGCGGAGAAGGAGGGGGACAAGAGTGAATAGACAAAATCAGGAAGAATATACCTACGTCTGGGTGTGAAGGCAAAGCTGCCTGGGAATAGAGTTAGACCTCCCTAAAAAAAGACACTGTATTTGAGTTTATATTACGCTGCTATTATTCGATGGTGTTGAGAAGTCTGGCCCAATCCAGCCCTTGTTCATTTTTATAAGAGTCAACCTATCAGCATTTTCAGTTGACAGGCCTATGCACCTATCAGTTATAATTCCACCGGTAACACTAAAAACCCGCTCTGACAAAACGCTAGCGGCAGGACTGGTCAGGACCTCCAAGGCGTAGAGAGCCAGTTCATGCCATGTGTCCATCTTGGATACCCAATAAATATAAGGCACAGAGGAATCACGGAGGACATTAGTACGGTCAGCAAGGTAATCCCTCACCATCTTCCGAAACTTTGCACTCCTTGTGACAGTACAGTGCGCCTCAGGGCCTGCTCAATGGGAGGGTCTAAGAAAACTGTCCCAGAACTTTGACAGGGTTCCCCTGCCTCTGCTGGATTGCATTTGTGGCTCTCCCGCCTATACTCCTTGGTTGTCCAATGAACTGTGACCTCTGCCGCCAGCGTTTTCAGATGGGAATTTTTTTTAATAATTCCACAGCAAGGGCCTTCTGGTACCATTTTTTTAGGCCTGTCCTGCAAGGAAATAAGAGACAAAAAGTTCTCCCTGTAGTGTGGGTCTACATGCGTCACCAACCAGTAATGACTGTCACCCAAAATTTGGAAAACACGAGGGTCACGGGAAAGGCAACGTAACATAAACTCAGCCATGTGTACCAGACTGCAAAGAGGCAAGACTTGTGTTTCCTCACCAAGAGGACGACTGACCATGCTCTCCTCCTCATCCTCCTCCTCTTCCTCCTCCTCTTGCTCCTCCTCCCTGTCATCAGGCCATCCACGCTGAACAGACGGTAAGATAGTTGTGCAGGTAGTACTAGCTCCTGTTCTTCCTCCTCCTCCTCCTCCTCATCCTCATTGTCACCTAATCCACGTCGGGATGAGATGAGGCTGGGCAGTGTGTAATCACTCTGTATGGTTCCTTGCTCCATCTCATTGTGCTCCGCCTGCAATGCATTCTCTTAAATTGAGAGCACAGAGCGTTTCAGAAGACAGAGAAGCGGGATGGTGATGCTAATTATGGCGTCATCGCCACTCACAATCATGGTGGTGTCCTCAAAGTTTTGGAGGATGGTACAGATGTCTGACATCCATGTCCACTCCAGAGGTTTTATGTGTGGAGTCTGACCTGAATACCGATGGCCTTGTTGATTCTGGTAGTCAACAATTGCCTCTTCTGCTCACAAATCCTTTCCAACATCTGCAATGTAGAGTTCCAATGTGTGAGGACATCACACATCAGTCGGTGAGCCAGAAGCTGCAAATGCTGCTGAAGCACAACAAGGGCGGCAGAAACTGTAGCTGACTTTCTAAAATGGGCAGACAGGCGGCGTACTTTAACCCCTTTAAAGCCCATGATGTACTAATACGCGTCTGTGCCCTGGGCTTTAAGAGCCTCTCCCGTATTAGTACGTCATCGCGATCGCGCACGCACACAGGCTGTGCGGGCGCGATCGCCGCCGGGTGTCAGCTGATTGTCACAGCTGACACCCGATACTATGTGCAGGGAGCGGTCCCGCACCGCTCCCAGCACATTAACCCCCGCAATGCTGCGATCGAAGTCGATCGCAGCATTGCGGTGGCAAGGGGAGGTGATCGTTATACTCAACTCCTCTTCCGGCCTCCAGCGATGTCTGCCGCGGCTTCCAGGATGTTGCCATGATGACCCGATGTCGTCATGACAACATCCGGGTCACCAGACAGCAGTAAGATTGTTTGGACATGCGCAGTGCATCTCCAAACTATCTTCTCCCTGTCCAGCGCTGACTGCCTGCATGGCACAGGGATGGTGCTGCATTCCTGTGCCATGCAGGCGATTAGAATAAAAAAAGTGAAAGTCCCATAGTGGGACAGAGTAAAAAAGTAAAAAAACTCTCAGAAAGTGAAAAAAAAAATAAAAATCGTAAAAATATTTAAAAAAAAATAATAATAATAATCCACTAAAAATAAAAATATAATGTACCCATCAATAAATATTATTATGAAAAAAAAACAAACAAACAATAAAAGTACACATATTTGGTATCGCCGCATCCGTAACGACCTGGCCTATAAAACTGTTCCACTATTTTACCCCTTCAGTGAACACGGTAAAAAAATAAAATAAAAAACAAAGCAAAAAACAATGCTTTATCATCATACCGCCAAACAAAAGATGGAATAACACGCAATCAAAAAGACAAATATAAATAAAAATGGTATCACTGAAAACGTCATCTTGTCCTGCAAAAAACAAGCCATCATACAGCTCCATCATCTGAAAAATCAAAAAGTTACAACTCTCAGAATAAAGCGATGCAAAAAAATATTTTTTTCTATAAAATAGCTTTTATTGTGTAAAAGCGCCAAAACATAAAAAACGATATAAATGTGGTACTGCTGTAAACGTACTGACCCGAAGAATAAAGCTACCTTATCAATTTTACCACACCAGGAGCAGAATAAAAAGATGTAAAAAAACAAAATTCCTGAATTGTTGTTTTTTGTTTATTCTGCCTCCCAAAAGCTGGAATAGAAAGCGATCAAAAAATGTCACATGCCTGAAAAAGGCACCAATAAAAACGTCAACTCATCCTGCAAAAAACAAGCCATCACATGACCATGTCGGCCAAAATATGGCGATGCAAAAACTAGATTTTACAAAATATGTGTCTTTTAGTGTGTGACAGCTGTCAATCATAAAAACCCGATATGATTCTGGTATCGCTGTAATCGCACCGACCCGAAGAATAAAGTAATCTCATCACTTATACCGCACGAGGAATGGCGTAAAAAATAAACGCTAGGGCTGGGGTTGGGGTTGTGCTAATGTTAGAGTTGGGGTTGTTTTTTTTTTTTCAAAAGTAAAAAAAAAAAAAAGATGACGATATGGCAACTAGTGTTGAACGCAAGTGCTCGCTACTTGAGTTTGCATCGGGTGCTCGGGTATGCACTGAGTATCGCGGGTGCTCGAGTCTCCGCCCCATATGCTTCACGGCCAAAAAACCTTGCGGGGATTGCCTGCCATGCACGAGCGATCCCCGCATGTTTTTTTTGGAGTGTCTAATAACTGTGAAACATGCAGGCGGGGACTCGAGCATTTCACTTGAGTACCCATGATACATGGTGCATACCTGAGTACCCGATGCAAACTCAAGTAGCGAGCACTTGAGCTCAAGACTAATGACAACTTATTCAATATGATGACCTAATCTCATCAAATTCTGTGTCGTACCTCTGGGTTCAAAATGTTCACTATACCCCTTAATAAAATCCTTGAGGGGTATAGTTTCCAAAATGGGGTCACTTGTGGGGGAGCTCCACTGTTTAGGCACATCAGGGGCTCTCCAAACGCGACATGGTGTCCGCTAACAAATTGAATGGAAAATCGTCTCAAATTGTTAGCGGACACCATGTTGCGTTTGGAGAGCCCCTGTGTGCCTAAACATTGGAGCACCCCCACAAGTGACGCTATTATTGAAACTAGACCACCCAAGGCACCTATCTAGATGCATAGTGAGCACTTGGAACCCCCAGATGCTTCACAAATTGATTCGTAAAAATGAAAAAGTGTTTTTTTTCCCACTTTTTTATTTTTACGAATCAATTTGTGAAGCACCTGGGGGTTCCAAGTGCTCACTATGCATCTAGATAGGTGCCTTGGGGGGTCTAGTTTCCAAAATGGGGTCACTTGTGGGGAGCTCCAATGTTTAGGCACACAGGGGCTCTCCAAACGCAACATGGTGTCCGCTAACAATTTGAGACGATTTTCCATTCAATTTGTTAGCGGACACCATGTTGCGTTTGGAGAGCCCCATGTGTGCCTAAACATTGGAGCTCCCCCACAAATGACCCCATTTTGGAAACTAAACCCCCCAAGGCACCTATCTAGATGCATAGTGAGCACTTGGAACCCTCAGGTGCTTCACAAATTGATTCATAAAAATGAAAAAGTGGAAAAAAAATACTTTTTCATTTTTATGAATCAATTTGTGAAGCACCTAGGGGTTCCAAGTTCTCACTATGCATCTAGATAGCTGCCTTGGGTGGTCTAGTTTCCAAAATGGGGTCACTTGTGGGGGGTTTCCACTGTTTAGGCACATCAGGGGCTCTCCAAACGCAACATGGCGTCCGCTAATTATTCCAGCAAATTTTACAATCAAAAAGTCAAATGGCGCTCCTTCCCTTCCGAGCCCTGCCGTGCGCCCAAACAGTGGTTTTTCCCCACATATGGGGTATCTGCGTGCCCAGGGGAAATTGTACAACAAATTTTGGGTCCATTTTTTCTTATTACATCTGTGAAAATAAAAAAAATTGGGTCTAAATTAACATTTTTGTGAAAAAAGTAACATTTTCATTTTTTTCTTCCACATTCCAAAAATTCCTGTGAAGCACCTGAAGGGTTAATTAAGTTCTTGAATGTGGTTTTGAGCACCTTGAGGGGTGCAGTTTTTAGAATGGTGTCACTTTTGGGTATTTTCTGTCATAAAGACCTCTCAAAGTGACTTCAAATGTGATGTGGTCCCTAAAAAAATGGTTTTGTAAATTTTGTTGGAAAAATGAGAAATCGCTGGTCAATTTTAACCCTTGCAGTTCCCTAACAAAAAAAAATTTTGGTTCCAAAATTGTGCTGATGTAAAGTAGACATGTGGGAAATGTTATTTATTAACTATTTTGTGTGACATATCTCTCTGATTTAAGGGCATAAAAATTCAAATTTTGAAAATTGCAAAATTTTCTAAATTTTCGCCAAATTTCTGTTTTTTTCACAAATAAATGCAAGTGATATCGAAGAAATTTTACCACAGTCATGAAGTACAATATGTCACGAAAAAAGAAACTCAGAACCAGGGGGATCCGTTGAAGCGTTCTAGAGTAATTACCTCATAAAGTGACAGTGGTCAGAATTGTAAAAATTGGCCTGGTCATTAACGTGCAAACCACCCTCGGGGGTAAAGGGGTTAACAAGCAGATCCAGCAGATCCAGTTAGGTTTTAAGAACCCGTTTAACCACAAGGTTAAGCACATGGGCCAGGCATGGTACATCTGTGAGCTCGCCTCGCCTCAGAGCTGACCCTAACCCCTTTATTACCCAGTGAGCCACCGCACTAGGGCCCTGGATGAGTTGGGTACAGAGCCAGAAGATGGCGCTTCTATAAACGTGCCATTTTCTGGGGTGGCTGCGGACTGCAATTCGCAGCAGGGGGGGTGGGCAGAAAGCATGGGTCTCCCTGCACTGCGGATTCCAGCCCCCAGCTGCCTAGTTGTACCTGGCTGGACACAAAAATAGGGCAAAGCCCCACGTATTTTTTTTTTTATTCATGATATAATAAAAAAAAAAAGGGCTTACCTATATTGTTGTGTCCGGCCAGGTACAAATAGGCAGCTGGGGGTTGGGGGCAGCCCATTCCTGGATGCTGTACCTGGCTGGCATACAAAAATATGGAGAAGCCCATGTAAAAATTTTTGGGAAAATTCTCCTGCTCAAGTGGTGATGTCATTTGCCGGGACCGCATGCGCAGGAGAATTCTCTCATGCTGTCAGTGACGTGCATGAGGTGAGCTGATTTCATTGGACATGAACGCGGCTCATCTGGATGCCGTCACAGCGAGACACTGAGGAGCGCAAGCATGCCTGTGCTTCTCAGTGTCTGCGGCATGGCAAGCTGGATTGCAGCTTTCTGCTGCGATCCAGCCTGTCATGTCAATGTAGCAGAGCTGAAGCCGTCCTGGGAACCATGGAAAGGTAAGGATGATGTTGGTTTATTATTTTACTTTCATTGCAGAAGACATTGGCTTCAGCTGGAATGAGCGTGACGGTAAGTAGAGTTTAATTTAGAACATTAAAGAATTGTGTCTTTATTTCCATTAAATTATTTTATTATGGGTGTTTGTATTTTTTTTAACTTTCACTGTGGGGTTAGTAATGGGGGCATCTTATAGACACCTCTCCATTACTAACATGGGCTTGATGTCAGCTGGCATTATAAGCTGACATCAGCCCCAGCCCTATAACCCCACTGCCACTGCTACAGGGAAGTGGGAAGAGCGAGGCTAAGTGCCAGGATTGGCACATCCTATGGATGCACCATTTCTGGGGAGCCTGAAGGCTGGTGTTTCTAGCCTGGGAGGGGGCCAATATTCATGGCACCCTTCCTGGGCTATTAATATCAGCCCCCTGCTGTCTGAATAGCCTTTGCTAGCTATTAAAATAGAGGGGATCCCACGTCATTTTTTTTTTGAGTCCCCCATTTTAATAGCTAGAAAAGGCTAGATATTCAGCTGGGGGCTGATATTAGTAGCCTGGGAAGCTCCGTGGGTATTACCCCCTTCCCACACTTCAAACATCTGCCCCAGCCGTCTGCTTAACCTCCGCTAGAGACTAAAATTACGGGGAACCCCACGCCATTTTTTTTTAATAAATCCTTTATTTTAACACTAAATGACAAGTACAGTAACCAACACTATCACTGTACTTAGAAACATATCAGTCACATATATAATATCTATCTAATCTATGTGTGATGCTCTATTCTTTCTGTTCAGTCATCTCACCTCATGCACGTCACTGACAGCATGGGAAAATTCTCCTGCGCTCACCGCTTGAGCAGGAGAACTCTCCCACGCTGGGATGGCATTGAGATGACAGGCTGGATCGCAGCAGAACGCTACCATCCAGCTTGTCATCCTTCAGAGACAATGTAGAGCGCAAGCATTGTTTTCTTTGTGTTTCTATGTGTTTTTGTTTGCCTGCCATTGGTTTTAACGGTGTTTGACGGTGTTCGAAGGTGTTCGACGAACCGTTCGACGAACATGCTGGTGTTCGACGAACCGAACCAAACCCGAACATTACGGGGGTGGATCAACACTAGTCAGTGGTGTCAGCCACAGATCTGCCTGCTCTTTCACAGCTGTCCACAACTCTTCAGCATTGTATGGTTTGTCACCTAAGCATATTAACTTTAGCACAACCTGTTGCCGCTTGGCCGAGGCAGTGCTGCAGTGCTTCCAGCTTGTGACTGATGTGGTCATTTTGGAGATGAATGCTGAATAGGAGGAGGAGGTGCAGGAGCTGTAGAATGTGGGGGCAACCCTGATTGACCCAGGGTACACAATCCTTGGCATGGGGAGGACGTGTTCCATCCCAAGGTTCGACTTGGTCCCGCCTTCCACTATGTTAACCCAGTGTCTCGTCAGCTAGATGTACCGTCCCTGCCCACAAGCAATTGTCCACGTGTCTGTGGTTAATTGGACTTTCCCAGTAACTGCATTGTTGAGGGTATGGCTAATGTTGTGGGACACTTGCTTGTGTTATGCAGGGGCGGCATACTGGGAGAAATAGTGGCGGCTGGGGACCGAGTACCGAGTGACAGCATCATCAGGTTGCGGAAAGCTTCCATCTCCATGAGCCTGAAAGGCAACATTTTGAGTAGAATCTTTCGCAAAATGTGTGAATTTAGTAGTGTGGCCTGTGGGGCGTTAGCTGCGTATTTGCGCATGAGTTCAAAAAAGTGGGGCAGGGACAACTGAATGCTGCGCTGGGACAAGGACATGGACGTGCTTGCTGATGGTGCTAGTTGAGAGTGTTCAATGACAGGTGCAGGGCGGGAGGCATTTTGGCATGTGCCATGGACAGGGGATTGGCATGCACACACAACAGCGGAACAAGCAGTTGTGTCACCCGCAGACACTGTTGCTGGACCCTGGGGTTCGGCCAACTTAGTCAGGTGCTCTGTCATGTGCCTGATCACACTGGTGGTGGTCAGGCTCCTAGTTTTGCTACCCCAGCTGATGCTTGCCTCGCAGGTGGTGCAAATGACCATTTTGGGGTTATCGGCAGAGTCTTTAAAAAACAAGCTGACTCGGGAAGACCTAACAGTCATACTGGCAACTTCTATCGTGTTGATGTTACGGGGAACGGTTGCCCACCTTCTGTCTGCGGCCAACATACTGCTTGTTCTTGCCTGTTGAGGTGCTATGCCTCCCTACCCCTATGTGCTGCTGTCCTCGCTCTGCATGTCACTGTCAGGACTTTGAATATTTTTGATTACATTTTGGCCATTTTTGCACTCTTTCATGATGGTGTCTTTTGTCTCATGTGCCCCTTGTCTTCCTGCTTTATAACTCCACCCCAGCCTCTAGTCAGTGCTAGAGTATTCTGCCTGTGACCTGTTCCTGGTGGTTTCCTAGTTTCCTGCTCTCCCCTGCAGACCTTTGTGCATCTCCTGTTACCTGCTCTCAGAGATTCTGCTGCATTCACTTGTTACCAGCAGTTCTCCTTCTCCTGGCTGCTCGTGCTGCTTCCTCAGAGCCTCAGTCCTCACCTGCATTTTGCTAACAAGTAAGCTGGTTTCTGCTCTGACTCACCTTCATTAGATAGCTGCAGAGCACGGTTCTGTGCTGCACTATCAGGGACTTCCTACACAGGCCTCCCTGGATTATCTAATATATATGTATGTACTTCCTTGCATATATATATACATTTGTGTATAGACTTGATAAAGACTTACTTGTTTTCTAGCATCCTCTAGTGTGAACTGTGCTTTACAGACTGCTCTGCTGATTGCATTTTCCCCTGAGTGTTTATGGCCTTTGAGTTTTCGTCTGCACTTGTTTGAAACACCGTGTGTTTATAATATAAACTTTGACACCTATAAACTGTGTTCTGTAGTATCTTTGTTCCAAGCAAAGAGACTCCTGTGGTATCCATTATAATTATTACAGTCACCTTACCAAGTTGAGTCAGTGACTTCATCGTCCACCACCACATCTTCCACTTCCACACTCTGGTCCTCCTCCTGACTTTCTGGCAATTGTGTCTCATCATCATCCACCTCTTGTGACAGTTTCCCCCTGTCGCCTTCATGTGACTGTGGCTGCTCAAATATTTGGGCATCACTACATGTGATCTCCTCTTGCCCCGCTTCAAGTGGACCGGGAGAGAGGCCAGAATCTATAAATGGAAATGTGAGCAGCTCTTTGGAGTGTCCAAGTGTGGGATCAGTTGTCTCCGGGCACTCGGCATGGTGGGAGGAAGGAGGATCAGGGTGAGGAATATGCAGTCCAGACTCATGGCTACTGAGACTTGACCGTTTGGAAGAGAGGGTTGTGGTGGTGGTGGATAAGTGACTGGAAGCATTATCTGCTATCCAACCAATAACCTTTTCACACTGCTCTATGTTCAATAGTGGTGTTCTGCGGTCCCCTATTAATTGGGACATTAAGGTCGAGCGACAAGATGTGGGTGTTTGTTGTGGCACAATTTCAGCTTGCCCACGGCCTTGCCTCGTCCCCTGCATGCACCATGACCATCACGCCCACTTCCTTGTCCCTTGCCAAGCACGTTGCCCATTTTAAATGGAGGACAATATTTTCCACGTTCACTACAAATGGCTGGATTTGAACCGCAGTGATATGTGAGAGAGAAAAGCAGTTTTAAATACCTGGCCTGTAGGTTACTATTTTTCACAGTGACCTCGTGTCAATAACTTCACTGACACACTGCAACAAAATTTAAATAGAGACCACAAATCGCTGAATTTGGAGTGAACTTATATGTAATGCGTGTGACGGAAAACCACAGTTTTACTTAGCTGGCCAGTAGGTTACTATTTTTCACAGTGACCTGGTGTCAATAACTTCACTAACACACTGCAACAAAATTTAAATGGAGGCCAATATTTTCCACGTTCAATACAAATTTGTGGATTTTTATCTCTGTGATATGGAATGGATCTGGCTGTATTCTGCAGTGGCAACAAGAAAATGGAGCAGAAAAACTGTGTTCTCTGGATTAAGCAAATAATCAGGATTAAGATAAAAAAAAATTATCTCTGGCCCCTGATACTTGTATATCTGTAACAGCAGGAGCAGACAGAAGTGGAATGGAGCCTCTTGTGCTGTATGCACTGCAGTCTGCCACATACACTGCCTGCCTTCCTAGCTCTGATACAGTATATATACATATATATATATATATATATATATACAGTATATATACAGTGGTTATGGAAAGTATTCAGACCCCTTTACATGTTTCACTCTTTGTTTCATTGCAGCCATTTGGTAAATTCTAAAAAGTTCATTTTTTTTTCATTAAAGTACACTCTGCACCCAACTTTGGCTGAAAAAAACAGAAATGTAGACATTTTTGTAAATATATTAAAAAAGATAAACTGAAATATCACATGGTCATAATTATTCAGACTCTTTTCTCAGACACTCATATTTAATTCACATGCTGTCCATTTCCTTGTGATCCTCCTTGAGATGGTTCTACTCCTTCATTGGAGTCCAACTGTGTTTAATTAAACTGATACGACTTGATTTGGAAAGGCACACACCTGTCTATATAAGACCTCACAGCTCACAGTGCATGTCAGACCAAATGAGAATCATGAGCTCAAAGGAACTGCCCAAGGAGCTCAGAGACAGAATTGTGGCAAGACACAGATCTGGTCAAGGTTACAAAAGAATTTCTGCATTACTCAAGGTTCCTAAGAGCACAGTGGCCTCCATAATCCTTAAATGGAAGAAGTTTGGGACCACTAAAAGTCTTCCTAGACCTGGCCGTCCAGCCAAACAAGGTAATAAAATATTACTGGGGGTCTGCTATAAGCCACCAAATATAACAGAGGAGAATGAGAATCTGCTATTAGGACAAATAGACAAAGTAGCAAAACATAATGAAGTGATTGTAATGGGGGATTTCAACTACCCGGATATTGACTGGGAAACAGAAACCTGTAGATCTCAGAAAGGAAAAAGGTTCTTGACAAATATTAAGGATAATTATCTCTCCCAACTAGTGCAGGAACCAACGAGAGGGAAGGCCGTGTTGGACTTAATATCGACTAATAGGCTTGATAGAATAACTGAGGTACAGATAGGGGGGCACCTAGGTAATAGCGATCATAATATTATCGACTTCAAAATGCCCTTCAGTAGGGTTATCAATAAGGGAACAACAAAAACATTAAACTTTAGGAGGGCGAAGTTTGATCAGCTGATAGAAAACCTTCAACTTATTGACTGGGACAAAGTACTTAATCAATGGAATACGAATAGTAAATGGGAAACCTTCAAAAGAATTCTGAATACTCAGTGGGAGAGGTACATACCGTATGGGAATAAAAGGGCCAGAAATAAGAGGAAACCAATATGGTTGAACAAGAACGTAAAAGGGGCGTTAAATAGCAAAAAAGAGGCATTCAAGAGATTAAAACAGGAAAACAGTAAGGAGGCACTAATGTGTTACAAGGAAAAAACGAGAACCTGTAAAAAACAAATAAAAATAGCGAAGGAGGAAACAGAGAAAGGTATTGCCAGGGAAAGTAGATCAAATCCCAAACTGTTCTTTACGTATATAAATAGTAAAAGGATTAAATCGGATAATATTGGACCGATAAAAAGTGAGGAAGGCAAAATCATAGAGAAAGATGAGGATAAAGCTAATCTATTAAATAATTTTTTTTCCACAACTTTCACAAAGGAAATAGAACTAACAGGAGAAATGAGAAGTGACAAGCTTAATCCTCCTCTAAGTATGACTAATCTAACCCAAGTTGAGGTACAGAAACGCCTCAGTAACATTAAAATAAACAAATCACCAGGACCTGATGGCATACACCCACGGGTACTAAGGGAACTAAGTAATGTGATAGACAGACCGTTATATCTTATATTTAAGGACTCTGTTGAGACTGGGTCTGTACAACTTGATTGGTGACAGGCGAATGTAGTGCCAATATTCAAAAATGGAGTGAAAAGTGACGCCGGAAACTATCGGCCGGTGAGTCTGACGTCCGTTGTGGGCAAAATTTTTGAAAGCTTCATTAAAGAGGCAATTACGGAGCATCTTGATGCTAATAATGTTTTAATCCCGAACCAACATGGATTCATGAGGAATCGCTCCTGCCAAACAAACCTGATTGACTTCTACGAGGAGGTTAGCTCTCGAGTAGATCAGGGGGAACCAGTGGATGTCGTGTATCTCGACTTCTCAAAAGCGTTCGATAGCTTGCCACATAATAGGTTGGTATACAAAATGAGAATGATGGGGCTGGGGGAAAATGTCTGCAAGTGGGTAGCTAACTGGCTAAAGGATAGAAGGCAGAGGGTGGTTATAAATGGAATATTCTCAGATTGGGTAAGCGTCACTAGTGGGGTACCACAGGGGTCTGTACTAGGCCCAATGTTATTTAATATCTTTATTAACGACATAGTCGACGGGATAAATAGTAAAATGTCAATATTTGCAGATAACACAAAGTTATGTAAAACAATTAATACAAAAGAGGACAGTGCAGACCTACAGAGGGATTTGGATAAGCTGGGTAGGTGGAGCATTAAATGGCAAATGAGGTTTAACGAGGAGAAATGTAAGGTCATACATATGGGAAGGAAAAATGGAAGTCACCAGTACTCACTGAATGGGAAATCATTGGGGAATTCAGAGATGGAGAAGGACTTGGGCATCTTGATTGATAGCAAACTAAATTGGAGTGTCCAAAGTCAGGCCGCTGCTGTAAGGGCAAACAGGGTAATGGGATGTATCAGAAGAGGTATAGCTGCAAAGGATGAGAACATTGTTCTTCCACTGTACAAAGCACTGGTCAGACCACACTTGGAATACTGTGCTCAGTTTTGAGCCCCAATATATAGAAAGGATATAAATGAGCTTGAAAAGGTACAAAGGAGGGCAACTAAATTAATAAAGGGAATGGAGGGACTGCAATACCCAGAGAGGTTGGCAAAACTAGGACTATTCAGCCTGGAAAAGAGAAGGTTGAGGGGGGACATAATAAATGTGTACAAATATGTTAGGGGACAGTATAGAGATCTTGCCCAGGATTTCTTCAAAAGGAGGGATATTACGGTAACAAGAGGGCACTCACTAAGACTGGAAGAGAAAAGGTTTCAGCACCAGCATAGGAAGGGGTTCTTTACGGTAAGAGCAGTGAGAATATGGAATTCACTGAGTGAGGAGACGGTAATGTCAGATTCACTACACCAGTTCAAGCGGGGACTGGATGCATTTCTAGATACCAGGCAGATTTCAGCATATACTTAAAAATAAAATAAAATAGTAGGTTGATACAGGGAATTATTCTGACTGCTGGTTTCAGAGTCGGGAGGGAATTTTTCCTCAGGTGAAGATTGGCTAAATCATTTGAGGTTTTTGCCCTCCTCTGGATCAACTTTAGCAATTACAGAACTAACAGGTCGAACTTGATGGACGCAAGTCTTTATTCGGCTTTACAAACTATGTTAAGAGCCTTGGTGAGAGAGGAAAAGAAGAACCCAAAAATCACTGTGGCTGACTGTGGCATCTCTCCCTGCACTGCCTGTTTCCGGGGTAGAATGAGACAAGCATGGCGACATCAGGTCTTATATAGACCTGATGACGCTGTGTGGCCAGCCAATCACTATAATGCCACAACCAACATGGCTACGGCATTACAGTGTGTGGCAGGCAATCCCTGTATGTTCATTGGCTCCCTAAAGAGCGCCAAACATGAAGGGAGGGGACGCGAGCTCCCCCCCGAGCAACCAGGAAATACTCTCAGAGCGCTGAGCATCTCAAGCAGTGTGATGCTCGGGCAAGTACCGAGCAGTGGCGAGCACGTTTGCTCATCACTAGCTCTTACACATTGTACGTATATCACCTTATAAGCCAAAGCATATTTTTGGTTTTGCTTTAATTCAGACTAGTAGATTGTCCAGTAGAGATAAGCAAATTTATTGGAGTGAAATTGAATTCTACTCAAATTTTACAAAACTATATATTCTCCAGAATACAAATCTTTTGCAATTCTGTGGCGCCCCTGAGGGTTCGACCGCCACAGGAATGCTGCACTTCTCCAATGGAGTGTGGTGTTCCTCCTCTGAGGTAAGGCCAGTGTGATGGTTGTGACCCAGCCTTTTGCATCCAACACCACATTTTCTCCACCAGAGGGAGCTAGTATGCACTAGGTGCTGCTCCCCTGGTTACAGGGAGACTGGGGAACACAAAGTGGTAGGAACCAGTTAGTGGGTGAGGGTGGAGGACTTACAAGTTAGTTGCACTTTAGAATTCATATTTAATAAAAGGTCATCTTGGTTCTTGGTCCTTCTGCTAATTCTCCCTAGTTAATTAGTTGGTGTTACTGTGCTGTCAGAATACTGTGTGTAATGTGACCTCCCTCCGGGAGCGCAGATCCTGTGTGGGCCTGCGCCGGTAAGGGACACAGCCCTCGTACCCTGGCCTTGGGACGAGAGGTAGGTTGCAGGCAAGGAATGTCTCAACGCGGCCGAAGACCAGGATAAATAAGGCCCGGGAGCTTTAGAGTGTGGCTCCCCAGCAAATGGGTCCCGGGGAGGATGCAGACGGAGCAGAGTACGCCACCTGTCCTCGCCTACCTGATCTATTCAGAGGGATTCCGGCTGCAAGAGAGGTACCGGCCTCCAACACCCGACCTGGTACTCTATGTCCAGGATGGGAAAGCCCGGTTAGGCCCTGAGGATCCCACTGGGCATCGGATGGAGAGGAATTGCCACCCGTGCCCTAGTCCTGAGAGGAGCTCAGAGGGAGACCCGGCCTATCTACACACGCACAGACGGGAAAGGGTGAAGTCTGTAGTGCAGGAACACTCTGGTGTAGGGTCGCTACCAAACACTGGACTTCCTCGGAGGTAGTCGGACCCCCGTCCCTGGTGGCCGCAGGACTCCGCGAGGAGCAGGGAGTCGCCTTCCCGCTAACATCTCTGAGTGAGTAAAGCCTTGGAAGTTCACCCCTATGGCCTCCGGACTGTTCATTACGCGCCATACCACGCGACGCGGTGCCCGTACTCCCCGCGCTACTACAACCCCCCCTTCATCCTGTTTGCCTGCCCTGAGGCCTTGCTCCGCCTGTGGGGAGCAGTAATAACTTTAGCCGCCATGACACCGGGCCTCGGCGGACTGCAGAGGCGCTGGTGATCCTTCACCAGACTCCACAGGTGGCGTAGTCGTTAATCAGCCACTCAACCCGGACAAGCCCACATCATCTCTTTCTAATGTGACGGCCCTGAGCACGGGTTGGGCCCGGGCCATGGCTGCACCCCATCTCTCCATCACAGGGCCCGACACCGAGTCCCCCAACACCCAGGGTAAAACACTGGCTTTCTGAGTAGAGGCGTCACAATTCTACCTGCCTGAATTGAGCAAAATGAATGTCTGCCTGAGTCACCATTTTGCTGAACCAAAGACAGTTAAAACAGTTAAAAAAAATACCTTACTCCTTACCTTTCCTTCAGTCACTGTAGTCCAGAGTGTAACTTCACAGCCAATTACATTTCCTTGCAAAATCTGTGATTTGGCAGATTTGAATCTTGTCAGATCTGCTCATCCGTATTAACTGGATATGACATGCAATGTTCAAAGGGGTTATCCAGGTCAATTTTATTTTTTTCTTATGGAACTTACAGTCAGGTCATTGTTAACTACCTGCCCGTCCTATGCATCTATGGTTTTAACTACACATGAAGTTTATCCTGATGTCAGGTATGAGTGCAGCCTTTTACTTGTGCACAAGATACACACAAAACAATGCAATCCATGCAATCTCATATGATGTGTAGATCAGTTTCATCATAAGTTTAAAGAACCCACTCTTTTTCCCATGCAGAGAGAGTGACTTGATGAATCTATAGGTTTTTAAAGAATTACTCTACCTGATCCTTAACAGTAAGGGATTCCAAGACAGGGATTTTTAATGCAATAAATAATCCTTTTTCTGATGAACCTAGACCATGGGTGTTTAATCTAAGGATGTTAGGCATTTTGTGGAAATACAGACTTTGGACACGACTTTGCCACACACTCTGTCTCACAGTTAAAAGAAGACCTGTCAGTTCTCTAACATAAATTATAGTTTTCACAATGAGATAATAGTTAATTTCCTTAAAGTTGTTCCATTGTACTTTAACTATATCATTCTCCATGGAAAATTATTATTACTTTGACAACTAACTGACGCTCTTCAATCAGTGCCGCCCTTTTAAATAGGGAAATGGTAACACCCAGTTGTCAATTTACTAATATATTTCCAGAGTAGGCTAAAATAATACAAACATGTTTTAAAAAATTGTTCCTATATTTGCTGAACTATTCATATACAGCAAACACACAAAGTCAATGCATAACCTTGAGCTTTTTAATATATATTTGCTGCTGTTGTATCATCAGGATATGATTGATTTCGCAATTACATTATATCCATACGTTGGTTTTCTGTTCTGAAAAATTGTTTAACATCAACTGACTGTTATTATTTTGAAATGTGGCAATTAATCTTTTTTTGTGTAAAAATGTTTTCACAATTCCTAAGCTGTATATAATACCATAAGGTAATATAAATAAGTGCATTATTTTCTACTGTGGTGCAATTCAATTTAGCATATATATATATAAATTATATAGGTACGGTAGATAAAGATTTACAAGGATAGATAATCTGGAGACTGACCATAGATAACCAATTTCAATGGATAGTAGTGTACTTTATATGAACATTTTATTCAGGCTCGCAAAATCATTTTTTTCACAGCACAGCATAGATAAAAAATCAAATCAGAAGTTTATTTTTCTGTCTTATAAAGTGACAAAATAATTAACATTGAGGTTATTGCATTTCCATCAGTTGGAATAGTACAAGTATTTCTGAAATTTCACTTTGACCTCCAACATGACTCTGCAGTCAAATTTTAGAAGAGATTTCTGGAACTGAGCATTTATTATTAATCAACTGGAAAATTACATGTAGTGATAAAAAGTTCAGATTTCCAGGATGGAAGACTTTGCTGCACAAAGGGAATGTATAATTTCATTTGCTATATTAAAAACTAAAAAACCTAAACTAAAACAAATTTTTATTATCTGTTCTCTCTATTATTTACCTTTTTTTTCTCTTAGATATTTTTATTCTTTTTTGTTTTCATGATTATGGTAGAGTCTAACTTGACTGCCCCACTGACTTATTAGTATTCACCTATCCTGTGGATAGGTTTTAATGATAACTTATTAGAATCAGTATAACCCTTAACTATAAAAATTAACCATTTACTATAAAAATTTGATTTAAACAGTAAGTTATTTTCCTATCATATATTTCTATATTTTAATTATTTTACCTTATTACACAATTTAATGTTAAACATAGTGTAGATCATTTTTATTGAGCCTTTCTGCAAGTCTGCAAGAGTCCTACAGTATATGAAATTAGAAGAGAAAAGTATCCTGCTAATTTTCTTGAAAAGTTAGTGTAGCATTAAGTCTATTATCTTAGTCCCAACAAAGTACATTTCTCATCTGAATCTGAGTGATCTGATTGGCTAGAAAAAAATATAATTTCCCTACAAATTTCTATTTGCCTAAAGCTGTTACAATTAATAAACTTCAATAGTGCCATTTGTTTCTATTATCTACTAAATGCATAATGAGACTTTTGTCAGCTCTTAGTGATGAGCGAGCACTAAAATGCTCGGGTGCTCGATGCTCGGGTCGAGCACATTGGAATACTCGGGTGCTCGCTCCGAGCAACGAGCCCAATGTAAGTCTATGGCAAACTCGAGCATTTTTCAGGTGGCTCCCCCCAGCGGTCTGCAGAGGCCTAAAAATTGCCCAAATCGATTTGAACAGTGCGCAAATGACATGGGGACAGCATGGGGAAGAACCCTGGCAGCATTTCTGACTCCCATATTTCCTTGGAAATATGTTAAGGAACATCCTTTCCAGGGTAATGACTTGTATATAAGGCAAAATAAATAACCAAAACCAAAAATATTCCTCCACACCTTGGGCTATGTTCACACGTAGCATTTTTGATGCGTTTTTTCACTTTTGCATTGCTTTCAACAGTGACAAAATCCATTCACCAGGAACTGTCATTTTAACATTTTACAACCTTATTATGTGGTGTGTGAGATATATTAAGACACATCGTGCTTCATTTATGAAGGAGGGACTCTGAAAGTCACAAAATCTATTTTTATAGAGCCAGCAGTCGGCCTTCACTATTCTTATTAAGCCATCAGCCCGCTATGTTTTATTGTTCCCATTACTGCAGAGTGGGTCTCCTATACTGTTATTGCATATGCAGTGAGTGCCAAGGCTGTCCAAAATTTGACGCACCCCAATACCACTTTGAAAATTTGGATGCACCCCAATACCCCTTTGAAGAGACTTAGCGGAGGACCGCCTGAAAACAATGTTCCCATTATTAGGAAGCAGGTCTCCCATTGTGTTTGCCCATGCAGTGAATGCAAGGGTTGCCAAAAATTTGGAGGCACTCCAATGCCCCTTGGAAGAGACGTAGAGGGCCTCAAGAAAAAATGCTCCCATTATTAGAAAATGGGTCTCCCATAGTGTTAGCCTATGCAGTGAATGCAAGGGTTTGCAAGGGTTACCAAAAATTTGGAGGCACTCCAATGCCCCTGCAAAGAGACGAGGAGGTCAGAGGGCCTCCTGAAAACAATGTTCCCATTATTATGAAGTGGGTCTCCCATTGTGTTTGCCTATGCAGTGAATGCAAGGGTTGCCAAAAATTTGGAGGCACTCCAATGCCTCTTGCAAGAGACGTAGAGGCCCTCATAAAAAAACATTCCAAATATTAGGAAGTGAGTCTCCCATAGTGTTGGCCTATGTAGTGAATGCAAGGGCTGCCAAAAATTGTGAGGCACTCCAATGCCCCTTGGAAGTGACATTGAGGTCAGAGGGCCTCCTGAAAGCAATGTTCTCATTATTAGGAAGTGGGTCTCCCATTGTGTTTGCCTATGCAGTGAATGCAAGGGTTGCCAAAAATTGGGAGGTACTACAATGCCCCTTGGAAAAGATGTGGAGGAGGGCCTCATAAAAAAAATGTTCCCATTAGAAAGGAGCGGGTCTCCTATACTTGTAATGCCAATGCACTAAGTGCATGGGCTGACAAACATTTACCCCTGGGGGGTATACATGAACATACTGTATATATATATATTTTTTTTACGGGCATCATAAACACTCTTTAAAAAAATTATGTGGGTGTTGCATCACAGACCACGGTCACTCTGATGATATGGTGGTGGAGGATGAGGAGAAGGAGGAGGACAAGAGCAAATAGCTCAAAGCAGGAAGCGTATACCCATGTCTGGGTGTGAAAAGGTGAATGGGAATACACCTCTCAAGAAAAGACACTGGAATTGAGTTTATGTTACGCTGCTATCGTTCGGTGATGTTGAGAAGTCTGGCCTAAACCAGCCCTTGTTCATTTTTATAAGAGTCAGCCTGTCAGCATTTTCAGTTAACAGGCGGATGCGCTTATCAGTTATAATTTCACCAGCGGCACTAAAAACCCGCTATGATAAAACGCTGGTGGCAGGGCAAGCCAGGACCTCCAAGGCATAGAGAGGCAGTTCATTCCAAGTATCCAGCTTGGAAATCCAATAATTATAAGGCACAGAGGAATCACGGAGGACGTTGGTACGGTCGGCAAGGTACTCCATCAGCATCTTCCCAAACTTTGCACTCCTTGTGAGAGTACCCCGCGCCTCAGGGCTTGTGCGATGGGAGGGGCTGAGAAAATTCACCCAGAACTTTGAGAGTGTTCCCCTGCCTCTGCTGGATTGAAGTTCTGTCTCTCTCGCCTGTACTCCTTGGATGTCCAACGAAGTGTGACCTCTGCCGCCAGCGTTTTCAGATGGGAATTTTTTTAATAGTTCCGTAACAAGGGCCTTCTGCTACAGCCCCATTTTTGTATACCTGTCTGCCTCAGGAATAAGAGATATAAAGTTCTCCTTGTATGGTGTGTTTAGAAGTGTCCTCAACCAGTATTGACTGTCACCCAAAATTTTGTGAACGTAAGGGTCATGGGAAAGGCAGTGTAACATAAACTCAGCCATGCGTGCCAGACTACTAACAGGCAAGGCTTCCGTGTCCTCACCAAGAGGATGACTGACCATGCTCTCCTCCTCCTCTCTGTCCTCTGACCATCCACGCTGAACAGATGGTATGACAGCTATGCAGGTATTACCATCTATAGCGCATGAAATTATCTCCTGTTCTTCCTCCTCCTCCTCTTCCTCATTATCCCCCAATCCACGTTGGGATGAGATTAGGCTGGGCAGTGTATAATCACCCTGTATAGTTCCTTGCTCCATCTCATCGTGCTCCGCCTGCAATGTATCCTCTTTGATTGTGAGCAGAGAGCATTTCAGAAGACAGAGTAGCGGGATGGTGATGCTAATTTTGGTGCCATCACCGCTTACCATCTTGGTGGAGTCCTCAAAGTTTTGGAGGATGGTACATATGTCTGACATCCATGTCCACTCCTGAGGTCTTATGTGTGGAGTCTGAACTGAAAACCGACGGCCTTGTTGATGCTGGTACTCAACAACTGCCCTCTTCTGCTCACAAATCCTTCCCAACATCTGCACTGTACAGTTCCAATGCGTGGGAACATCACACACCAGTCTGTGAGCCGGAAGCTGAAAACACTGCAGAAACACATCAAGGGAGGCGGAAGCTGTAGGTGACTTTCTAAAATGGGCACACAGGTGGCGTACTCTAACAAACACATCCGCCAGCTCCGAGTAGGATTTGGAAAACCGCTGAACCATGAGGTTAAGCACATGGGCCAGGCATGGTACGTGTGTGAGCTCGCCTCGCCTCAGAGCTGCCACCAGGTTCCGGCCATTTTCACACACGACCATGCCTGGCTGCAGTTTCTGCGGTGTGAGCCACAGATCTGCCTGCTCTTTCAGAGCTGTCCACAACTCTTCAGCATTGTGTGGTTTGTCACGTAAGCAAATTAGCTTCAGCACAGCCTGTTGCTGCTTAGCTGAGGCAATGCTGCAGTGCTTCCAGCTTGTGAATGATGTGGTCATTTCGAAGATGGAGGCTGAGGAGGAGAAGCAGGCTGAGGAGGATGAGGTGCAGGAGCAGTAGACTGTGGGGGCAACCCTGATTGACCCAGGGCCCGCAATCCTTGGTGTCGGGAGGACGTGTTCTTTCCTAAGGTCCGACTGGGTCCCGGCTTCCACTATGTTAACCCAGTGTGCCGAACGTGAGATGTACCGTCCCTGCCCATAAGCACTTGTCCACGTGTCCGTGGTTAGGTGGAGTTTCCTGGTAACTGCATTGTTGAGGGCACAGCTAATGTTTTGGGACACGTGCTTGTGTAATGCGGGGATGGCACACCGGGGGAAATAGTGGCGCCTGGGGACCAAGTACCGAGAGATGGCCGCCGCCATCAGGTTGTGGAATGCATCCATGTCCCCGAGCCTAAAAGGCAACATTTCGAGCACAAGCAGTCGTGAAATGTGTGAATTTAGTAGTGTAGACTGTGGGGCGTTGGCTGCGTATTTGCGCTTGCGTTCCAAGGACTGGAGTATGGACAACTGAATTCTGCACTGGGACAAGGACGTGGACATGCTTCCTGATGATGCTACTTGAGAGTGTGCAATGATAGGTGCAGGGTAGGAAGCATCTTCGTATGCACTATGGACAGGGGATTGGCTTGCATGCACAACAGCGGAAGAAGCAATGGTGCCACCCGCAGACACTGTTGCTGGACCCTGGGGTTCGGCCCACAAAGTCAGGTGCTTTACTGCCATGTGTCTGATCATGCTGGTGGTAGTCAGGCTGGTCGTTTTGCCACCCCTGCTGATGCTGGCCTGGCAGTTGGTGGTGCAAATGGCCTTTTTGGGGTTATCGGCAGAGTCTTTAAAAAACAACCAGACTCGGGAACACCTAACAGATGTACTGGCAACTTACTTTTTGTTGGTATTACGAGGAACGGTTGCCTGCCTTCTGTCTGTGGCGACCACACTGCTTCTTCCTGCCTGTTGGGGTGCTCTGTCTCCCTCCCCCTGTGTGCTGCTCTCCTCGCTCTGCATGTCCTCCTGCCACGTTGGGTCAGTTACTATATAATTTACCACCTCGTCTTCCACTTCTGCACCCTGGTCCTCCTCTTGACTTTCTGGCAGTTGTGTCTCATCATCGTCCACCTCTTGTGACACTTTCCCACTGTCGCCTTCATGTGACCGTGGCTGCTCAAATATTTGGGCATCGCAACATGCGATCTCTTCTTGCCTCGCTTCAAGTGGACCGGGCGAGAGGCCTGAATCTATAAATGGAAATGTGAACAGCTCTTCAGAGTGTCCAAGTGTGGGATCATTTGTCTCCGAGCGCTCGGCATGGTGGGAGGAAGGAGGATCAAGGTGAGGAATATGCGGTCCAGACTCCCGGCTACTGAGACTTGACCGTGTGGAAGACAGGGTGGTGGTGGTGGCGGCTAAGTGACTGGAAGCATTATCCGCTATCCAACCAACAACCTTTTGGCACTGCTTTGGGTTCAATAGTGGTGTGCTGCGGTCCCCTAGGAATTGGGACAGGAAGGTCAGCCGAGAAGATGTGGGTGTTTGTTGTGGCACAATTTCAGCTTGCCCACGGCCTTGGCCTCGGCCTCTGCATGATACCATCACCATCACGTCCAGTTCCCCGTCCCTTCCCACGTACCTTGCCCCTTTTAAATGGAGGACAATATCTTCATGCTCACTACAAATGACTGAATTTGGAGCGAAGTTATATGTGATCCGTGTGACGGGGAAACCACAGTTTTAAATATCTGGCCTGTAGGTAACTATTTTGAACAGCAATCTGGTGTCAATTGCTTCACTGACACACTGAAACAAATTTTTAATGGAGGTCATAAATGGCAGTGTTTTCTGAAAAAGTATATGTGATCCGTGTGACGGAGAAAGCACAGTTTTGAATACCTGACCTGTAGGTAATTATTTTGAACAGCAAACCGGTGTCAAAAACTCTGCTGACACACTGAAACACCTTTTTTATGGAGTTCAGAAATGGCAGTATTTTCTGTGATCCGTGTGACGGAGAAAACACAGTTTTGAATACCTGACTAGAGATGAGCAGTGTTCGACTAGAACTGTTCGCCAATCTCAAATTCGAGCTGTTTTGGGCGGTGTTCGAGTTGTTCGATGAACCCGAACGATTTGCAAAAAATTCGGCTGTTCGAGGTTATGTTCGATAACTGTTCGTGCACCAAAAGCGTGTCCTGCATGTCTGGCGCTATTTAGAGCACCAATCATGCAGGGATTGTCTGCCACTCACTGTAATGCCACAGCCATGGTGGTTGTGGCATTAGAGTGATTGCCCAAATCGATGGGAACTGTGCTCACAGTGAAACATGAAAAGCCGGCAATTCAGCAGCGGCGTACACCGGTACCCAACAAATTAGAACCGAAAGAATAGAGCTTCACACATAGATTAGATAGATAGAAACATGTCAGTCACATATATAAGAAGTACAGTGACAGTGTTGCTTACTGTACTTGTCATTTAGTGTAAAGGATTTATTAAAAAAATATATTAGTGTTTTCATGCACCGTCTCTTTAAAAAAGCCGGCCGGCAATTCAGCAGCGGTACCCGACAATTTAGAATGGAAGGAATAGAGAATCACACATAGATTAGATAGATAGAAACATGTCAGTCACATATGTAAGAAGTACAGTGACAGTGTTGATTACTGTACTTGCCATTTAGTGTAAAGGATTTATTAAAAAAAATATTAGTGTTTTCATGCACCGTCTCTTTAAAAAAGCCGGCCGGCAATTCAGCAGCGGTACCCGACAATTTAGAATGGAAGGAATAGAGCATCACACATAGATTAGATAGATAGAAACATGTCAGTCACATATATATGAAGTACAGTGACAGTGTTGATTACTGTACTTGTCATTTAGTGTTAAAATAAAGGATTTACTTAAAAAAAAATTGGCGTGGGGTTCCCCGTAATTTTAGGCTCTAGCGGAGGTTAAGCAGACAGCTGGGGCAGATGTTTGAAGCCTGGGAAGGGATAATACCCACGGAGCTTCCCAGGCTACTAATATCAGCCCCCAGCTGAATGCCTAGCCTTTACTAGCTATTAAAATGGGGGACCCCTCAAAAAATTGACGTGGGGTCCCCCCTATTTTAATAGCTAGCAAAGGCCAGGCAGACAGCTGGGGGCTGATATTAAAAGCCCAGGAAGAGTGCCATGAATATTGGCCCCCTCCCAGGCTAGAAACACCAGCCGTCAGCCGCCCCAGAAATGGCACATCCATAGGATGCGCCAATTCTGGCACTTAGCCTCGCTCTTCCCACTGCCCTGTAGCGGTGGCAGTGGGGTAATAGGGCTGGGGTTGATGTCAGCTTATAATGCCAGCTGACATCAAGCCCAGGTTAGTAATGGAGAGGCGTCTATAAGACACCCCCATTACTAACCCCATAGTCAAAGTAAAAAAAAAGCACAAACACCCAGAATAAAGTCCTTTAATTGAAATAAAGACACAATTCTTTATTGTTCTAAATTAAACCATACTTACAATCACGCCCATTCCAGCTGAAGCCAACGATCCCCTGCAATAAAAGAAAAATAATAAAGCAACATAATCCTTACCTTTCCATGGTTCCCACGACAGCTTCAGCTCTGCTACATCGAGATGACAGGCTGGACCGCAGTAGAAAGCTGCCATCCAGCCTGTCATCCCGCAGACACTGAGAAGCGCAGGCTTTCTTGCGCTCCTCAGCGTCTCTCTGTGACGGCATCCAGATGAGCCGAGGTCATGTCCAATGAACTCGGCTCACCTCATGCACGTCACTGACAGCGTGGGAAAATTCTCACGCTGAAGCGCTGAGTGCAGGAGAATTCTCCCACGCTGTCAGTGACGTGCATGAGTTGAGCCCATGTCCAATGAACTCAGCTCACCTCATGCACGTCACTGACAGCGTGGGAAAATTCTCCTGCACTCAGCGCTTCAGCGTGAGAATTCTCCCACGCTGAAGCGCTGAGTGCAGGAGAATTTTCCCACGCTGTCAGTGACGTGCATGAGGTGAGCTGAGTTCATTGGACATTAACTCGGCTCATCTGGATGCCCTCACAGAGAGACACTGTGGAGCGCAAGCAAGCCTGCGCTTCTCAGTGTCTGCGGGATGACAGGCTGGATGGCAGCGTTCTGCTGCGGTCCAGCTGTCATCTCGATGTAGCAGAGCTGAAGCTGTCATGGGAACCATGGAAAGGTAAGGATGATGTTGCTTTATTATTTTTCTTTTATTTCAGGAGATCGTTGGCTTCAGCTGGAATGGGAGTGACGGTAAGTATGGTTTAATTTAGAACAATAAAGAATTGTGTGTTTATTTCAATTAAAGGACTTTTTTCTGGGTGTTGTGTTTTTTTTAAATACTTTACTAGAAATTCATGGTGGTCATGTCTAATATTGGCGTGACCCCATGAATTTCGGGCTTAGGGCCAGCTGATAATGCCAAGCTGGCCCTAACCCCTTTATTACCCAGTGAGCCACCGCACCAGGGCCCTGGATGAGTTGAGTACAGCGCCAGAAGATGGCGCTTCAATGAACGCGCCATTTTCCGGGGTGGCTGCGGACTGCAATTTGCAGCGGGGGTGGCCCAGAAAGCTTGGGCCTCCCTGCGCTGCGGATTCAGGCCCCCAGCTGCCTAGTTGTACCTGGCTGGACACAAAAACAGGGCGAAGCCCCACGTCAATTTTCTTTAAATTATTTCATGAAATAATTAAGAAAAAAAGGGCTTCCCTACATTGTTGTGTCCGGCCTGGTACAAATAGGCAGCTGTTGGTTTGGGGCAACCCGTTCCTGCCTGCTGTACCTGGCTGGACACAAATATAGTGCGAAGCCCCACGTCAATTTTTTTTAAATTATTTCATGAAATAATTTTTAAAAAAAGGGCTTCCCTATATTGTTGTGTCCGGTCAGGTACAAATAGGCAGCTGGTGGTTGGGGGCAGCCCGTTCCTGCCTGCTGTACCTGACTGGACACAAATATAGTGCGAAGCCCCACGTCAATTTTTTTTTAATTATTATCATGAATTTCCTGAAATAATTTTAAAAAATTGAAGTGGGGCTTCGCACTATATTTGTGTCCAGCCAGGTACAGCAGGCAGGAACGGGCTGCCCCCAACCACCAGCTGCCTATTTGTACCTGGCCGGACACAACAATATAGGGAAGGCCTTTTTTTCTTAATTATTTCATGAATTTCATGAAATAATTAAAAAAAAAATACGTGGGGCTTCGCCCTACTTTTGTGTCCAGCCAGGTACAACTAGGCAGCTGGGGGCTGGAATCTGCAGTGCAGGGAGGCCCAAGCTTTCTGCCCCCCCCCGCTGCAAATTGCAGTCCGCAGCCACCCCGGAAAATGGCGCGCTCATAGAAGCGCCATCTTCTAGCGCTGTACCCAACTCATCCAGGGCCCTGGTGCGGTGGCTCACTGGGTAATAAAGGGGTTAGGGCCAGCTTGGTATTATCAGCTGGCCCTAAGCCCAAAATTCATGGGGTCACGCCAGTATTAGACATGACCACCATGAATTTCTAGTAAAGTATTTAAAAAAAACACAACACCCAGAATAAAGTCCTTTAATTGAAATAAACACACAATTCTTTATTGTTCTAAATTAAACCATACTTACCATCACGCCCATTCCAGCTGAAGCCAACGATCTCCTGCAATAAAAGAAAAATAATAAACCAACATCATCCTTACCTTTCCATGGTTCCCATGACAGCTTCAGCTCTGCTACATCGAGATGACTGGCTGGACCGCAGCAGAACGCTGCCATCCAGCCTGTCATCCTGCAGACACTGAGAAGAGCAGGCATGCTTGCGCTCCTCAGTGTCTCTCTGTGTCGGCATCCAGATGAGCCGAGGTCATGTCCAATGAACTCGGCTCACCTCATGCACGTCACTGACAGCGTGGGAAAATTCTCACGCTGAAGCGCTGAGTGCAGGAGAATTCTCCCACGCTGTCAGTGACGTGCATGAGGTGAGCTGAGATCATTGGACATGACCTCGGCTCATCTGGATGCCGTCAAAGCGAGACACTGAGGAGCGCAAGCAACCTGCTCTTCTCAGTGTCTGCGGGTTGACAGGCTGGATGGCAGCGTTCTGCTGCGGTCCAGCCTGTCATCTCGATGTAGCAGAGCTGGAGCTGTCCTCGGAACCATCGAAAGGTAAGGATGATGTTGGTTTATTATTTTATTTTTATTGCAGGATATCGTTGGCTTCAGATGGAATGGGCGTGACGGTAAGTATGGTTTAATTTAGAACAATAAAGAATTGTGTGTTTATTTCAATTAAAGGACTTTATTCTGGGTGTTTGTGTTTTTTTTAACTTTCGCTATGGGGTTTGTAATGGGGGTGTCTTATAGACGCCTCTCCATTACTAACCTGGGCTTGATGTCAGCTGGCATTATAAGCTGACATCAACCCCAGCCCTATTACCCCACTGCCACCGCTACAGGGCAGTGGGAAGAGCGAGGCTAAGTGCCAGAATTGGCGCATCCTATGGATGCGCCATTTCTGGGGCGGCTGACGGCTGGTGTTTGTAGCCTGGGAGGGGGCCAATATTCATGGCACCCTTCCTGAGCTATTAATATCAGCCCCCAGCTGTCTGCCTACCCTTTGCTAGCTATTAAAATAGGGGGGACCGCACGTCATTTTTTTGGGGGGTCCCCCATTTTAATAGCTAGTAAAGGCTAGGTATTCAGCTGGGGGCTGATATGGCTAGCTCCGTGGGTATTACCCCCTTCCCAGGCTTCAAACATCTGCCCCAGTGGTCTACTTAACCTCCGCTAGAGACTAAAATTACGGGGAACCCCACGCTAATTTTTTTTTTAATAAATCCTTTATTTTAACACTAAATGACAAGTACAGTAACCAACACTATCACTGTACTTATTATATATCTGACTGACATGTTTCTATCTATCTAATCTATGTGTGATGCTCTATCTTTCTTTTCTAAATTGTCGGGTACAGATGCTGAATTGCCGGCCGGCTTTTTTAAAGAGACGGTGCATGAAAACAATATTATTTTTTTAAATAAATCCTTTACACTAAATGACAAGTACAGTAAGCAACACTGTCACTGTACTTATTATATATGTGACTAACATGTTTCTATCTATCTAATCTATGTGTGAAGCTCTATTCTTTCTGTTCTAAATTGCCGGGTACCGCTGCTGAATTGCCAGCCGGCTTTTTTAAAGAGACGGTGCATGAAAACACTAATATTTTTTTTATAAATCCTTTACACTAAATGACAAGTGCAGTAACCAACACTGTCACTGTGCTTCTTATATGTGTGACTGACATGTTTCTATCTATCTAATCTATGTGTGATGCTCTATTCCTTCTTGTCTAAATTGTCGGGTACCGGTGTATGCCGCTGCTGAATTTGCCGGCCGGATTTTTTTAAGAGAGTGTCTTCTGAGCAGTTTGTCAGCTTTTGGACACCTTTGAAGTTGTTTTCTATGTGTTTTTGTTTGCATGCCATTGGTTTTAACGGTGTTCGACGGTGTTCTAAGGTGTTCCACGAACAGTTCGACGAACAGTTCCTCGAACATCCCGGTGTTCGACGAACCGAACCGAACCCGAACACTACGGAGGTGGCTCAACACTGTACCTGACCTGTAGGTAACTATTTTGAACAGCAACCCTGTGTCAAAATCTTTGCTGACACACTGAAAAAATGTTTTAATGGAGTCCAGAAATGGCAGTATTTTCTGAAAACTTATATGTGATCCGTGTGACAGAGATAACACAGTTTTAAATACCTGGCCTGTAGGTAACTATTTTGAACAGCAAACCAGTGTCAAAAACTTCACTGACACAGTGAAAAAAAATTTGAATGGAGGCCAAAAATGGCAGTATTTTCTGAAAACGTATATGTGATCCATCCGTGTGACGGAGAAAACACAGTTTTAAATAGCTGGGTTTTTAGCGCTGTAATATGGAAAATACCTGGCTGTATTCTACAGTGCCAACAAGCAAATGGTGCAGAAAAATGGTGTTCTCTGGATTGCTTTTGAAGCAAATAATGAGGATTAAGATCCAAAAAAAAAATTATTCCTGGCCCCTGAGACCTGGGCTTATTTCTAGAAATATCTAACAGCAGCAGAAGGCAGAACTGGAATGGAGCATTTTGTGCTATATGCACTGCAGTCTGCTATATACCCTGCTAGCCTGCCTATATACACTGCCTGCCTGATATCTCTGGACACGGATTAGTCCTCAGAAGGACTGTTTGTTGAGATGGATATGTGTAATGTACTTGTTTTCTCCCTACACTTCCTAATACTCAAGCAAATCTCTCCCTAGCTCAGCAGCACCTCTCCCTACTCTGCCTGATTCCGGAGTGACTGTGACGAGCACAGCGGAGCCAGGTCTGAAATCGATGTGATGACGCTGTGTGGCCATCTAATCACTGTAATGCCACAACCACCATGGCTGCGGCATTACAATGAATGGCAGGCAATCCCTGCATGTTGATTGGCGCCCTAAAGGGCACCAAACATGCAGGGAGGGGACCTGAGCATCCGCCCGATCATCTCGCAAGTACTCAGCGAGCTCCGAGCATCTCGAGTACTGAGATGCTCAGGCGAGTACAGAGTACTTGCGAGTATGCTCACTCATCATTATCAGCTATGCAAACCTCAGGAACACATACAGTATATGTTACCATTTTCTTTATGTGTGAATTGGATTCAATATATTAACTACATTTTCAGGTTGAAATAAAAAAGAAAGCTAAAGAAGTTTTAGCTTCAACATAAATAAGTATTGTTTGTGCAAAGTATAGCATTTTCCCTTCTCAAGCAGCTGATTTAATGGGGTCTGAAGTAATAAAGCAATCTTACTGATTCATTCATATGTATAATGAAGAGCTTACTTTGCTTTGTTTGCTCATAATATTAATAGCAGTTCTTAAAAATATGAATACAAGCTAAAGGACTACAGCTGTGTTTTGATATTTGTTGTGTTTAAAGGATAATCGTAATTTCAAGTAATTTTTCAGAATATATAATGTATGAGTGGTGCTGGTAGGTGGGACTATAGAACCTGCAGCAAGAGAGACATTGGCTACAAATGTCTGGGTAAAATATGGATAAAATATATACTGTGTAAGCACTCGCGCTGGATATAGGCCTGTTGAAAAAGAGTACAGTGGGAGGATAAATTAAAATATCATTTTATTAATAAAAACTAGGTGATAAAATGGTATCCCCTCAGTGGCTCGGAGTAGCGAAAGTGGTACACAGGGGGATGCAGTGAGATGGAGTAAAAGAGGGGGCGTTTGTTCTGAGGGTTCCTCCTGGTTAGGCTTGGTGTGCCTTAGGAGGGCAGGTATCACGAAGAAAGATCACCCCTAAAATAAAATCAATTTAGTTTAGATATATATTAGTATTAGAGAGAACCAAATTGTCAGTAAGCACGCTGACACTTTACCTGATGGTGGGTGAGGGGAAGGTGGAAGACTCTTAAATGATCCATTAAGGTGGTGGTCCCTTTTGACTGTAGGAAAGATGTGAGGGATGTAAAGTGGGTGAGAAGGTACTTCAAAGACAAATGCAAAACATTACTGCATTATAACATATGATTTTACCTGATGTAGTTAGAATATAGTGCGCGCGTGTGCCACAAGGAAGTCTGAAGGGGTAAAAGCTATCTTCCAGGGGTGTCTCTGGTTGGTAATGGATATGCAATGAACCGCCAGAGAGTAGCAAGACTGTGTATAAACCAATAAATTAGTGGTGGTAGGCACAACTGATGAACAATTTTAGTTTTAAAGGAAAATATTTTGATTTGAGCGTCTTCAGTGGTTGATACCTTTTAATGGCTAACTGAAAATATGGTAACAGGTTGCAAGCTTTTGAGACTACTCAGGCCTCTTCATCAGGCTAGTTTAACCCAAAATATGAAGAATTACATATTTATACACAATATGGCACAGAAATAATGCAATAGATGAGACAGGTGATGAAAAGCAGAGCTTTTACTATGGGAGAGATAAACATTTATGGCTGTAAATATTTTAGCAGTTCATACAGTGGTGGCCAAAAGTATTGGCACCCCTGCAATTCTGTCAGATAATACTCAGTTTCTTCCTGAAAATGATTGCAATCACAAATTCTTTGGTATTATTATCTTCATTTAATTTGCTTGCAAGGAAAAAACACAAAAGAGAATGAAGCAAAAATCAAATCATTGATCATTTCACACAAAACTTCAAAAAAGGGCCAGACAAAAGTATTGGCACCCTCAGCCTAATACTTGGTTGCACAACCTTTAGCCAAAATAACTGCGAACAACCGCTTCCGGTAACCATCAATGAGTTTCTTACAATGCTCTGCTGGAATTGTAGACCATTCTTCTTTGGCAAACTGCTCCAGGTCCCTGATATTTGAAGGGTGCCTTCTCCAAACTGCCATTTTGAGATCTCTCCACAGGTGTTCTATGGGATTCAGGTCTGGACTCATTGCTGGCCACCTTAGAAGTCTCCAGTGCTTTCTCTCAAACCATTTTATAGTGCTTTTGGAAGTGTGTTTTGGGTCATTGTCCTGCTGGAAGACCCGTGACCTCTGAGGGAGACCCAGCTTTCTCACACTGGGCCCTACATTATGCTGCAAAATTTGTTGGTAGTCTTCAGACTTCATAATGCCATGCACACGGTCAAGCAGTCCAGTGCCAGAGGCAGCAAAGCAACCCCAAAACATCAGGGAACCTCCGCCATGTTTGACTGTAGGGACCGTGTTCTTTTCTTTGAATGCCTCTTTTTTTTTCCTGTACACTCTATGTTGATGCTTTTTCCCAAAAAGCTCTACTTTTGTCTCATCTGACCAGAGAACATTCTTCCAAAACGTTTTAGGCTTTCTCAGGTAAGTTTTGGCAAACTCCAGCCTGGCTTTTTTATGTCTCGGGGTAAGAAGTGGGGTCTTCCTGGTTATCCTACCAATCAGTCCCTTTTCATTCAGACGCAGACAGATAGTACGGGTTGACACTGTTGTATCCTCAGACTGCAGGGCAGCTTGAACTTGTTTGGATGTTAGTCGAGGTTCTTTATCCACCATCCGCACAATCTTGCGTTGAAATCTCCCGTCTTTTCCGTCCACATCTAGGGAGGTTAGCCACAGTGCCATGGGCTTTAAAAGTCTTGATGACACTGTGCACGGAAGACACAGGAACATTCAGGTCTTTGGAGATGGAGATCTTTAGCGTTCGGAACTCGTTGCCCTGGCTATACTATGTGACTATGGAATCTGTTTTTAAAGAGCTTTTTTCACAATAAAGAAACCTATTTTTTGAACTATTCATGAAGCTGGTAATCCTTTCTCCTTATGCTGTGGAACTACTGCGAATGGTTCATCGCACCTATGCTTCAGGATGTCATTGCTCAGGTGAGCTGGTGTTACCTTATTACTACTCCACTGTTGAACTTTATCACCGTACACTCCTGAGAACTAATTCTAAGTTGGAAGAAATTATGCTTATTTAAGCTTATTTTTTTGGACATTTCAAAAAAAGAGTTTTTTTTTTATTTTTCACAAAGACGTATTGTAATAGTCCAAATATGACTGATATCAATGAAAATAGAGCTCGCAAAGCAGTGGAAGTATTTTCGTTGGACACAAATTCCAGCAGTAGTTTACCAACAAAATTATCTGATGAATTTAGAAGGGATCGAAGAAATCGGAAAGGGGGTGGAGTCTGTCTATATGTAAAGACGTGTCTAAAGCCTACAATACGGGAGGATGTATGGGAGGGAAATGAGGAGGTCGAGTCCTTATGGGTGGAGATACATGGGGCAAAAAACAATAATAAAATTATCATAGGAGTCTGTTATAAACCACCAAATATAGCAGAAGCCACGGAAAGCCTATTAATGAGACAAATAGACGAAGTAGCAAAAAATAACGAGGTGATTATTATGGGGGACTTCAACTACCCCGATATAGACTGGGAAACCGAAAGCTGTAGATCTCAGAAAGGAAACAGGTTTCTGTCAATTATCAAAGACAATTATTTGTCACAACTTGTGCAGGAACCAACTAGAGGGACGGCCCTTTTAGACTTAATATTAACTAACAGGCCAGACAGAATAACTGAGGTGCAGGTCGGGGGGCACCTGGGAAATAGTGACCACAACATTATACAATTCCACGTGTGCTTCAGTAGGGTGCCCAGCAAGGGAGTCACAAAAACACTGAACTTCAGGAGGGCAAAGTTTGATCAGCTAAGAGATGCCCTTCACCTTATAGACTGGGATAGTATCTTTAGTAATAGGAGCACGGATAGAAAATGGGAAATTTTCAAAACAGTCCTACATAGTCACTGTAGAAGGTACATACCTTATGGGAATAAAAGGGCTAGGAATAGGAGGAAGCAAATGTGGCTAAATAAGGAAGTCAAGAGGGCAATGAAAAACAAAAAAAGGGCTTTCGGTAAACTTAAATAAGAAGGCAGCGAGGAAGCGCTAATATCTTATAGGGAAAAAACAAAATCTGTAAGAAACAAATAAGAATAGCAAAAGAGGAGACAGAGAGACTAATTGCCAAGGAATGTAAAACGAATCCCAAACTGTTCTTTAACTATATAAACAGTAAAAGGATTAAAACTGATGGAGTTGGCCCACTTAAAAATAATCTGGGTAAAATCATAGAGGGCGATGAGGGTAAAGCAAACCTACTCAATAGCTTCCTCTCCACTGTTTTCACAAAAGAAAACAATTTATCGGAGGAAATGCAGAGTGATAAAGTAAACCCTCCGCTAAATATCACCCACCTAACCCAGGAGGAAGTTCAGAAACGCCTAAATAATATCAAAATAGACAAGTCACCAGGCCCAGATGGCATACACCCCCGGGTACTAAAAGAATTAAGTAATGTGATAGACAGACCGCTGTATCTTATATTCAAGCACTCTTTAGGGACAGGGACTGTCCCACTAGACTGGCACCAAGCAAATGTGGTACCAATATTCAAAAAGGGGTCTAAAAGTGTCCCTGGGAACTATAGACCAGTCAGCTTAACGTCTGTTGTGGGTAAATTTTTTGAAGGATTTCTTAGAGATGGTATTGTAGAATATCTTAATGATAATAACTGTCTAACTCCATATCAACATGGATTCATGAGGGATCGCTCCTGCCAAACAAACCTGATCGCCTTCTACGAGGAGGTGAGCTCACAGCTGGACCGAGGAGAGTCAGTGGATGTTGTATACCTTGACTTCTCCAAAGCGTTTGATACCGTGTCACACAAAAGGTTGGTATATAAAATGAGAATGCTTGGTCTGGGGGATAATGTGTGCAAGTGGGTAAATAGCTGGCTGAGTGATAGAAAGCAGAGGGTGGTTATCAATGGAGTAAGCTCAGGGTGTATCAGGGTTACTAGCGGGGTGCCTCAAGGGTCTGTCTTGGGCCCTATATTATTTAATATATTTATTAATGATCTAGTGGAAGGGTTGCATAGTAAAATAGCAATATTTGCAGATGATACTAAACTTTGTAAAGTAGTTAATACAGATGAGGATAGGGCACAGCTACAGGAGGATTTAGATAAATTGGGGAGTTGGGCCAAAAAATGGCAAATGGGGTTCAATGCCGATAAATGTAAGGTCATGCTCATGGGAAAGAAAAACAGCAGTCACCCATACATATTAAATGGGAAACCGTTGGGGAAATCTGACATGGAGAAGGACCTGGGCGTCTTGGTTAATAGCTAATTAAATTGGAGTGCCCAGTGTCAGGCAGCAGCTGCGAAGGCAAATAGAGTCATGGCATGCATCAGAAGAGGAATAGGGGCATATGATGAGAACATTGTTCTTCCTCTGTATAAAGCACTGGTAAGGCCGCACTTAGAATATTGTGCACAGTTCTGGGCTCTGGTGCTCAGGAAAGACATATTGGAGCTAGAGAGGGTACAAAGGAGGGCGACTAAGGTAATAAAGGGAATGGAGGGACTAAAATACCCAGAGAGGTTGTCAAAATTAGGCCTATTTACATTGGAAAAGAGAAGGCTTAGGGGAGACCTCATAAACATGTATAAATACATCAGGGGGCAGTACAGAGATCTCTCCCATGACCTGTTTATACCAAGGATGGTGACAAAGGCGAGGGGGCACACTATGCATCTGGAGGAAAGGAGGTTCCTGCACCAGCATAGAAGGGGATTCTTTACGGTCAGAGCCGTGAGACTCTGGAACTCTCTGGGAGAGGAAGTGGTGATGTCCAACTCACTTAATGAGTTCAAGAGAGGACTGGACGCCTTTCTTGAGAACAATAAAATTACATCTTATGCTTAGGATAGTTAATTAATCCAGGGATTTAATCTGACTGCCAGATTGGTGTCGGGAAGTGAATTTTTCCTCAATGATGTAAATTGGCCTATACCACATGGTTTTTTTTTGCCCTCCCCTGGATCAACGCTGCGGAATAGCTGCAGTGCACAAGAAATAGGCTGAACTGGATGGATGCTTGTCTTTTTTCGGCCTTATAAACTATGTAACTATGTACTATGTAACTATGACATAGAAAAATTAATTATGAGTGAAACAAAAATATGGTGGGATCATAAAACCCTCGAAAATTATGTTTCTAAAAACATGATACCTAGAGGACTTCGTTTAAAAAAAGTACCAACTACAGTTTATTCCCCTGCTTTTGTCAACAAGTGGAATCAAGCACTTTCAGACTGTTCTATAGTGCTGATCAAACTGATTATTGCAGAGGAAGAATTTAAATTGTCAAAATTAAACACTGATATCGAATCCCTTAAAAATTCACTCAAAGAGCGTTTTGATAAAACTATTTTTGAGAACAAAATGCAAAACATATATGTCAATGTCTCGAAGTTAGAAGAAGTTATTACTTTGAGAAAAAAATCTAAATTCATCAGAGACAATAATGACTACCAGCTGGATCAGGTGTATGAATGGGGAAGGTGGGAAAAAGTCCACACACCCAGATCAATACTAAAACGTACACCTTCCTTTAATAATAAAAAAAACTCCACAGAAATCACATGTCAGTTTTAGTTCATCCGATCCAGATATATCGGATAGTAACACTAATGACTCAGATTCCAGTCACTTAACTAAGGATTTTTCCTATTACCAGAATATAAAAAAACGCAGAAGAAACGCAAACGAGGTGGACGGAAACATTCCAAGCACCTCAAGAATGACAACTCGCTACAGAAAGTAACATGTGATTCATCCCCAATAAAGAATGTCCTGAATTTATCCAAACACCAGCTCACAAGTGAACAAATACAAGTTCTATCCTATGGAATGAATTTTGCACCTGATAGAAAATTTGATCTCTTTGGGACCTTGAAAGATGTCAATAAATTTGTAAGAAACCTGACGGTAAAAAGACATTTTTTTTATGAGACTGAATCTGCACCTAACAATATAGATCATGACAAAATAACTAATGAATTTCGGACTCTAAATTTTCAGGAACAATCAGCATTAGAAAATAGCAAAAGGCAATGGTACTCACCAGCCAAGGTTTCAAGAAAAAATGCACACCAGGACACGGCCGGCCCCCTTTTGTTAGAAGGAGGTAACACAGGTGCAGAATGCTAATGAACAATCGCCCTCACCCACTCTCACTGGAGGGGCGACTGCCCAGCACTAAAACTGCACACAGATGAAACTTGCAGTAGGGTGCAATTCACACACTCGCGGCACCGTGCCTAGCCAGCATCCTATTATACGACCCTACTATTCGACTAGGCGGGATGCCCGGCACCCTATCCGTGCATCGCAGAGTTGTGAAGCCCCCACTCACAAGGTCACCATTACTGGGCCTGGCCGTGCCCTAGCAGATAAAAAAAGTGCAAAAAATATCATATGAGGTATTAGTTGATATTTTGGCCAAAATACGTAAGCTCGCAACTAGAGATGAGCGTTGTTCTACTCGAACTGTTCGCCAATCTCAAATTCGAGCTGTTTTGGGCGGTGTTCGAGCCGTTCGGCGAACACGAACAATTTGAGAAAAATTCGGCTGTTCGAGGTTATGTTCGATAACTGTTCGTGCACCAAAATCATAACTGGATTTTTTCTCAGTAATGATGAAAATTAATGTTAATACGCAGTTTGAGTGTACAGCGGGGTGGGGGGAGGGGCAGGGGATGGATCTCTGCAGGAACAATGAAGATCTCCATTTTTTTTTTCTCTTTCCCGCATTTACAGTGGGGAGGTGCAATCTGTCAGCCTATCAGCAGCGCACACACGGAGCGAAGTGCTTTTTTTCACACAAGCAAGGGCATGTGTCATTGGCAGTGTATGTCACATGTCCTTGCCCTATAAGACCAAGCCATTTTCCCCGTCGCCACCATTTTCTCACTGCTGCAGCTGCGTGTTAGACGGCACCGCTGTTGCTGTGTGCGCTATACCTTGTTAATTTCAAGCCAATTTTCGCACAAATCTACAGATAGCTTGGGAGTAGGGAATAGTTGTGATTGCAGTCCTTTTAAGGACTAGGTTACAGCATTTCCTACGACTTTTATCAGGCAGGTCTGTGCTCTTAAATAGATAGATTGTGGGAGTAAAGACTAATTGTAATTGGAGTCCTTTTCAGGACTAGGTTACATCAGTTCCTATCAGTTTTTGCCAGGCAGGTCTGTGCCAGTGCTGTGCAAGTTTTTTTCACAGCATTTGGCTGAATCTAGCAAAGCTAATCCTTTTTGGCCTATTGCAGAGTGTGTTAGTCAGTGGAGTAGCCTATCTGTGTTGCAAGATATACCACCTGTGTATAGAATACCAATTTTTTTTACTGCACCTAGTGAAGTAAAATCTTTTGGGCATAGCATCATTCTATGAGTCCATCTATACTGACCTCCATCAGGTTGCAAATTGAATATAATTTTTTTCTGCATCTAGCTCTGAAAAAATATTGGGCTTCTAGCTGTGTGTGGGACTTGTTGTATTAGTCCATCTATACTGACCTCCATCAGGTTGCAAACTGCATATATTTTTTTCTTCATTTACCTCTGAAAAAATATTGGGCTTCTAGCTGTGTGTGGGACTTGTTCTATTAATCCATCTATACAGACCTCCATCAGGTTGCAAACTGAATATATTTTTTTCTGCATCTACCTCTGAAAAAATATTGGGCTTCTAGCTGTGTGTGGGACTTGTTGTATTAGTCCATCTATACTGACCTCCATCAGGTTGCAAACTGAATATATTTTTTTCTGCATCTACCTCTGAAAAAATATTGGGCTTCTAGCTGTGTGTGGGACTTGTTGTATTAGTCTATCTATACAGACCTCCATCAGATTGCAAACTGAATATATTTTTTTCTGCATCTACCTCTGAAAAAATATTGGGCTTCTAGCTGTGTGTGGGACTTGTTGTATTAGTCCATCTATACTGACTTCCATCAGGTTGCAAACTGAATATATTTTTTTCTGCATCTACCTCTGAAAAAATATTGGGCTTCTAGCTGTGTGTGGGACTTGTTCTATTAATCCATCTATACAGACCTCCATCAGGTTGCAAACTGAATATATTTTTTTCCGCATCTACCTCTGAAAAAATATTGGGCTTCTAGCTGTGTGTGGGACTTGTTGTATTAGTCCATCTATACTGACCTCCATCAGGTTGCAAACTGAATATATTTTTTTCTGCATCTACCTCTGAAAAAATATTGGGCTTCTAGCTGTGTGTGGGACTTGTTCTATTAATCCATCTATACAGACCTCCATCAGGTTGCAAACTGAATATATTTTTTTCTGCATCTACCTCTGAAAAAATATTGGGCTTCTAGCTGTGTGTGGGACTTGTTCTATTAATCCATCTATACAGACCTCCATCAGGTTGCAAACTGAATATATTTTTTTCTGCATCTAGCTCTGAAAAAATATTTGGCCTTCTAGCAGTGTGTGGGACTTTCTCTATTAGTCCATCTATACTGACCTCCATCAGGTTGCAAATTGAATATAATTTTTTTCTGCATCTAACCCAGCCAATAGTTTTGGCCTAATACCACAGTTTGGCCACTCAGCTCTGCTCGGTTCCCATCCATTGTTTTTTTGTGCAAACAACTCCAGAGTTGTTAATTAGTTAACCACCAAAATGAGTGGAAAAAGGCCTGCTGCTGGTGGAAAGGGGAATAGGCGTGTTGGGAAGGGGAAAAAAGGTTGTGTCCGTGGGGTAGGTGTTAAAGCAACAGTAACATCTGCAGAAGAAAGACCATCTTCCAGCCAAACTAAAATGTCTACTTCTTTTAGCGGACAATGTGATAAGATCCCTTTCTTACGGCCACGCCAATCGCTACAAATTCCAGGTGAGGCACAAAAACAGCAGGTGCTTCAACGGATATCAAGTGCTCCTTTAAGTGGGCTCTCCTCCACATCAACTTCAACATCACAAATACTCCAGTCCTCAAAGGTGTCACCCCAATCGCACTTGCTTCCTCACAGCTCCCAAATCTCCAGCTGCCCGTCTGAGTATGAGGTAGAACAGATGGTTGAGTCTGCAGAGCTGTTTACTTATACTATAGCCTGGGAATCAGAGGTCGACTCCAGCGCTTCTGTGAATCCAGACGAGGAAATGATCTGCACTGATGCCCAGAATCTTTATGAGTCGGATCCAGGACCAGACGCAGAAGGTTCTGACCATAATGTAGACCCTCATTCCCAAACTGTAACTCCTGTTGGTGGAGACAATGAGGAAGACGATGATAAGACTCAAATACCTGATTGGAGCGACAACTTTAGTTTTTTGTCAGGGCAGGAACAGGTTGGCTCTGAGGACGACGGGTGTGATAGCGCACAGGGTGATGATGATGAGGTTGGAGATCCCACTTACTGTCAACCCACAGTCAGCCAAGAGATGAGGTCAGCAGAGGAGGTGGAGGAAGATGCTAGTGACGACGAGGTCAGGTTGCGCCTTCCTGGACAGAGAAGTAGTACTGGAAGCACGTCAACAACTGCATCCTCAAACACAACTCTGCCTCTCACCACAAGTCGTGGTGGCTCTTCAGGTCGCATGGGTGCTAAGCCTTGCATAGCCTGGGCATTTTTTCAGATCGATAAAGATGACCCAACTCATGTTATCTGTAACATTTGTCAGCAAAAGCTAAGTAGAGGCCAAAAAATACATAGTTTGAGTACTTCATGCATGAACCGGCACATGGACATGAAGCATAAGTTGCAGTGGGAAGCTCAGTGTGCTACAATGCGGCCTAGCCGGCCGGGCCAACCACCGTCTGCCATATCTTGTGCATCCGCGGCCTCTTCATCCTCTGTGACTGGGGGGACAGCAGTCACACCTGTTTTGGGGCGCAGACCTGCCACCTCTTTACCCGCAACAGCCAGCGTGATTGGCAGGTCATCATTTTCTTTGGAGGTGGTAACACCAGCTGGTGTTCAGCGCTGTCCGACATCGATAGCACCACCTTTGGATCAAGGCAACCTAACATGTCCGCCTGCATCTTCCTCACAGACCGGCAGTTTGCCGGGGACACCCTTATCAACCCCGTCTAAGCACAATAGCCAGCCCTCGGTCCCTCAGATGTGGATAAGTAAAAGACCATTTCCTCCTAGCCATGAGAAAGCTAAGAGGTTGAATTTCACCATCTGCAAGTTCTTGGCTACAGAAATGCTGCCTTTCCGCCTGGTGGACACAGAGGATTTTCGAGACCTTATGTCCGTCGCAGTGCCCCAGTACCAGATGCCCAGTCGGCACTACTTCTCAAAGAAAGGTGTGCCTGCGCTCCACCAGCATGTCGCACACAACATCACCGCTTCTTTGAGAAACTCTGTGTGTGACAGGGTGCATTTCACCACAGACACTTGGACGAGTAGGCATGGACAGGGGCGTCACATGTCGCTGACTGGGCACTGGGTAACTATGGTGACAGCAGGACAAGGGGCTGCTGTCCAAGTCTTGCCGTCCCCACGAGTTGTGCGTCAATCCTCTTTATGTCAAAGTTCCTCCACTGCTTCTGCCTCCTCAACCTCCTCTCGGTCTTCCACCTGCACCCAAAGCCTGTCTGGTCATGCCACAAGCTTTCTAACTGCGCAGAAGGGATCCTGCACACCTCCTTACTATGCTGGCAGTAGGGCGCAACGTCATCAGGCGGTTTTTACATTGAAATGTCTGGGAAATGTGAGTCACACAGCTGAGGAGTTGTGGTCAGCTCTGGAGAACCAATTTCATGAATGGTTGTCTCCACTGGACCTGAAACCAGGGAAGGCCGTGTGCGACAATGTTGCAAACCTGGGTGCGGCCCTTCGCCGGGGCAATGTCACACACGTGCCTTGTATGGCTCACGTGTTGAACCTGGTTGTCCAGCAATTTTTAGCCCACTATCGCAGACTAGATGGCCTTCTGCAGAGGGCACGGTCGCTGTGTGCTCACTTTCGCCGTTCGCATCCCGCAGCTCAGCGACTTACATCTCTACAGAAGTCGTTGGGCCTGCAACTTCACCGCCTAAAATGCGATGTGCCTACCCGGTGGAATTCAACTCTGCACATGTTGCAGCGACTGTGGCAGCACCGACAAGCCCTGGTGCAATACGTTCTGACGTATAGCCTGGGCCAACGAGATCCAGAGGTGGGGCAAATCACGCTGGAGGAGTGGTCTCAGATCAGGGACCTATGCACCCTTCTGCACAGTTTTGAAATGGCGACGAAGATGTTTAGTGCTGACGATGCCATTATCAGCATGACTATTCCTGTGATTTACATGCTGGAGCACATGTTAAACAGAATTCGGAGTCAGGTGGTGGCACAAGAGGAGGTGGAGGAAGTAGAGGAGGAGGAGTTGTATGCGGAAGGGCTAACATCTGCAAGGTCCAGACGGTCGGCAGCACCAAGGCGGCAGGCATGTGAGGGTGGGGGAGATGGTTTTACCAGGGCGCATGGTAGCAGCCAAACTAGTGAGGAAGGTGCAGGAGCCCAGGAAGAAGTGGAGGACGAACTGATGGAAGACTCATCAGATGAGGGAGACCTTGATCACATTTCTGTTGTGCGAGGATGGGGGGAGAGGACAGAGGAAGGAAGCATGATTGTTACCTCGCCACCAACACAACAGGGACTTGGTGCTCCTGGATGCGAAACACACATGAGTGCCTTCTTGATGCACTACCTGCAACATGACCCTCGAATTGTGAGAATTAGAAATAATCCTGACTACTGGGTTGCCACACTGTTAGATTCCCGGTACAAAAGTAAATTTGCAGAAATTATTCCTGCCATAGAAAGGGATGCACGCATGCAGGAGTATCAGCAGAGACTGTTGCAGAATCTTACATGTGCTTTTCCACAAAATACCAGTGGTGCACGTAGTGAATCTCACAGTTCCAACTTGCCAACCGTGGGACCGTCAAGTGTTCAGCACTCAAACCGTAACAGAACCACAGTATCTGCTGGTAACATCAATTTTGTGGAATCATTTCACCACTTTTTTAGCCCATCCTTTGCAAGGCCACAGGAGACAAGAAGTCTGACACATAGTCAACGCCTAGAGACGATGGTACAGGAGTATCTCCAAGTAAACATTGAAGACACGACTGTGTCACTGGACCCTTGCTCTTTTTGGGCTTCCAATCTGGATAAATGGCCGGAGCTAGCCACTTACGCCTTGGAGATCTTGTCATGCCCCGCAGCCAGCGTTCTGTCTGAACGTGTGTTCAGCGCTGCTGGTGGTGTGCTGACATATAAGCGCACGCGGCTCTCCACTGATAATGTAGACAGACTCACGTTCATAAAGATGAACAAATCATGGATCCGAAACAACTTTTCTACCCCTGTGTCATCCTGGGGAGAGTAAAAGCTTGATGATTGGTTAAAATCACCCTACCAACCGTTTTAAGCTTTCAAATTACTAATCATGTTTATCTGTATCTTGGCTGGAAAATAATTTGGGCTTTGTAGCAGTGTGCAGCACTGATTCTATTAGGCCATCTATAATAAGCTCCACCAGATTTAAAATTACTAATCATGTTTATCTGTATCTTGACTGGAAAATAATTTGGGCTTTGTAGCAGTGTGCAGCACTGATCCTATTAGGCCATCTATAATAAGCTTCACCAGATTTAAAATTAATAATAATTTTTAGCTGCATCTAGCCCGGAAAATAATTTTGGGGCTCCGAGATGCGCAAGACACATAAGTGCCTTCTTGCTGCACTACCTGCAGCATGACCCTCATATTGTCAGAATTCGAAGTAATCATGACTACTGGGTTGCCACACTCTTAGATCCCCCAAACTTTTCGATCAACCTTTTCATTTTAATAAAGACCAAAAAAATGGTCATTTTTGAAATTATAAGCATTAGCAGGTTGTTAGAAACTGAAATCAAACAGTTTTCAACTCAAAACTTTATTCTAGGTGATGTTACATTTTCACATAGGACCCCTTGTTCGAAAGGAGCTTCTGAACTCTCTCGTCCATTGAATTTGTCAGGTTTTGGATGGTTTCTGCTTCAATTGTTTTGCATGAGGACAGAATACCCTCCCAGAGCTGTTGCTTAGATGTGAACTGCCTCCCGCCATCATAGACACTCCTTTTAATGATGCTCCAAAGGTTCTGAATGGGGTAGAGGTCAGGGGAGCATGGGGGTCACACCATAAGTTTGTCGCCTTTTATGCCCATATCAGCCAGAGATGCAGATGTTTTATGTGCAGCATGAGATGGTGCATTATCATGCAGAAAAATGATCTTGCTGTGAAATACATGGTTCTTCTTCTTGAACCATGGCAGGAAGTGCTGTTTGAGAAAATCCACATACATTATGGAGTTCATCTTTAGCGCCTTCAGGGATCCTAAAGGGGCCGATAACCTCTCTCCCCATGATTCCAGCCCAAAACATTACTCCACCTCCTCCTTGTTGGCGCTGTAGCCGTGTTTGCATGGGGTGTCCATCAACAAGCCATCCTCCACTCCATCCATCTGGAACATCGAGCGCTGCACGGCACTCATCCGTGAACAAAACAGTTTTGAAATCAGTCTTCATGTAATGTTTGGCCCACTGGAGCCGTTTCTGCTTGTGTGAAGTGGATAGAGGAGGTCGACAGGATGGCGTATGCACAGCTGCAAACCTCTGAAGGACCCTGCATCTTGTTGTTCGGGGGACGTTGGAGGCACAAGCAGCTTCAAAAACTTGTCTGCTGCTATGACAAGGCTTTTTTGCCGCTGCTCTTTCAACCTGACGTAATTGCCTGTAGGAAAGAGTCGTCAATTTGCCCTTATCAGCACGCACACGTGTGTACCGTGAATCAGCTACATACTTCTTGATTGCCAAGACACTTCATCCTGATCATCGCACAATGTTGATTGTAGTCATGCCTTGACCTAAACACTCCACAATTTGTTGCTTCTCAGCAGCCGACACATCCTTTTTCTTTCCCATTTTGGCAGAAAATGTAGGCTGCTTAATAATGTGAGACAGCCTTCTTAAGTAGTCTTGCCTTTCATTGGACACACCTGCCAAACTAATTAGCACAGGTGTCTGCAATTGCTTACAGTGATATAAAGAGCCCTGACACACATCACCATCAATGAGTTTAACTGACAAACAAACAAATTCTTCCCTTATCACTCCTAAACACTTTTTGCATAATAATTTGGAACACAGTGTACATGTGCTTTTCCACAAAACACCAGTGGTTCACGTAGTGAATCTTACAGTTCTAACTTGCCAACCGTGGTCTGTATGGAGTTGTTCAATAAAGGGCCCAAAATTAAGATAACATAGATGGGAGAGGTCTCTATGAATAGGAATTTCTAAGTATTTGATACTCTGTGAGGGCCAGGCAAAGGGAAAGTTGGACTGGATGGAATCCTATATGGATTTGGGGAGGGAGACATTGAGGGCCTCAGACTTCGCTGCATTGATTTTAAAATTTGACCATGTAACAAAGTGATCTATTTCAGCCATAACAGCATGGATGGATATATGTGATTGAGTGATATATACTAGGACATCATCAGCAAATAGAGAGCACTTGTACTCGGTGCCTCCCACCTCAATCCACCTAATATTGGGGTTATGGCGAATTGATGAGAGCAGGTGCTCCGTCACTAGGATGTATAAGAGAGGGGACAGAGAACATCCCTGCCTTGTCCCATTGGTGATTGTGAAAGGTGATGAAAATGTTCTGACGCGCCCCCTGGGCCTTGGGACACCCGGAGCCGGACCCTTTTTGGTGGATGCTGATGGTTGTAGTCTCCGTGGCGGCAACCCAGTTCCGTGGCTCAGGGCGGTCAAACCAGTGGCGGAACTATTTATGTGGTTTTGATGTTTAAATGTCCGACTACGCCACCCGTGGATTGCGGTCAGAGTGAACTGCCGCTCCAGGGCAGACCGCTGAGGCTGGTGTTGTGGGTGCAGCAGAGCGTAGCATAACTCCCCACGGGAGGAGTATAGCCTCAGGGCAGTGTATGCGGAGGATGGGGGTGATGGTGCAGGGCAGCAGCAGTAATGACACGGAGTCAGTGATGCAGTCCAGGGCCTTTACTCACAGTTGTTATTATCCAGACCACGTCTGCAGGTAACGGCTGCCCACGTCGTACTGTGCTCACCAGGTGAGGGGCTCAGACAACTCCCAGATAACTTTGGAGTTCTTCACAGGACCCCCTTTGTGTGTCCTTTGTCTGGCCTTTCTTACCAACCCTTCTGTCCGGCTGCCTCGGGCCTCCTCTTGGTAAACTTGGCGCCAGTTTCCCTGACCCTATGTGGTGCCTTCCTAGCGGGTGTAGCGAGGGGCTGCGCCACATAAAATGTCACAGCCTCCTGTTTCTAGCTGAGGGTCGTTTCCTGCCTCCACTAGTTTCGGGGACCGGTCTCCCCCTTTGGCCTGACCCCTCCACGCATGTGGATTCGGGCGTGCGGTGGCGACTCGCCCGTCCGCACCCCTGAGATCTCTTCGTTCCTCGTTCCTGGAGCCTTCTCTGCTCCTCTTCCTTCCTTCTCCCTCTTCCAGGCCTGGGCCTCTGTTACTAGGCCCGCCTCCGGAGCAGAGCTCATGCAGAGCCCCTGCTCCCTGCCACTTCTGCTCAGACTTCTCTGCACTGAACTAAGATGGTGCCCACCTTTTATACTCCCTTCTCAATGCACCCAGGAACTGCTTCCTCCCTGCTCCTGCACTACAGGGTTCCCCTTCCTCAGTGTTCCCTCCCCCCACTCCAGCCAGGGACAGGGACTGTCGTGCCCATCTCAGGGGCATATTGGTCGCCCTGCCCCACGGCAATGTGGTGTAATGCATGCAGGTGTCGGGTCCTGATCCACACTACATCCTTACCTGAGAGTGAGATATCACACCTCTGGGTGAGGTGCAATACCTCTGTAGCAACCGAGCCCTCAGGGTGCTACAGTTCCATTTATCTTCAGCCTAGGTGACGTATTGCGATACAGGGCCGTGATTTTGGCTATAAAAGGGTCCCCTAGACCCCTACCCAAGCTTTTTAAGAGAATCATATATGGCGTGTCAGGAGACTCTATGGAATGCTTTCTCAGCATCCAACGAGAGTATCTAATTAGAAATTTTTAACTGCATCTAGCCCAGGAAATACTTTGTGCCTAGCAGCAGGGTCTGCTAGTCAGCGGATTATCCCGGCTGTTAAGCAAGCTACACCACCTGTAGTTTGGACACTTCATTTTTTCAAAGGAAATGCTTCGGGACCACGGGATACTCAGTGAAGAGCATCAGGAGGCACCCCAAGGCATAGGGGCTCGGACTGGCAGTAGGATGCCTTGCGGCGGACAGCCGAGCTCGATCCTTATAAAAGCTTTTTAACTGCAGCAGCTTTAGTGGACGCTACTGGAGCTGGAATTACGCGGCTGCTGGCATGAGACTTGCCCTCCAATAGATCCTTGTAAATGGATTTAAAGTGTATTTATTCAAATTGGAGAGACAATTTAAATTAAAAAGCTTAGAGCTGCCTCCACCACAGGGGGGCTCGCTCGACCCACCAGCGGACAGGCACCAGTATTGGGAGAGGGGGGCTGGCCGTCAGGGTTCACCGCGGCTCTGGCACAAACCCGGCGACACGGAGGTGGCACGGGCAGGAGCGGACTGAACATGTCGGCTTCTCACTTTTTGGATTTTAGAAGGGCATGACATGCCTATATCTGTGTCTCCCCCTCCTTTTACTCCTCCACCTCTTTTCTTTTCGCATGACTATATGTACTTGTCACTTTTCCATGTGTTAGTTGTGTCTTCTGAGCAGTTTGTCAGCTTTTGGACACCTTTGAAGGTGTTTTCTATGTGTTTCTATGTGTTTTTGTTTGCCTGCCATTGGTTTTAACGGTGTTCGAAGGTGTTCGACGAACAGTTCGGCGAACACACAGGTGTTCGACGAACCGAACCGAACTCGAATACTACGGGGGTGGCTCAACACTACTCGCAACCCATCGTCAAGGGTCCTCACGGTTTTGCGAGTCCCTACTCTAATATTAAAAACAGACAGCACAGCCAGAACAATAGACAGAATTTTTAGAAAATAGCAAAAGGCAATGGTACTCACCAGCCAAGGTTTCAAGAAAAAATGCACACCAGGACACGGCCGGCCCCCTTTTGTTAGAAGGAGGTAACACAGGTGCAGAATGCTAATGAACAATCGCGCTCACCCACTCTCACTGGAGGGGCGACTGCCCAGCACTAAAACTGCACACAGATGAAACTTGCAGTAGGGTGCAATTCACACACTCGCGGCACCGTGCCTAGCCAGCATCCTATTATACGCCCCTACTATTCGACTAGGCGGGATGCCCGGCACCCTATCCGTGCATCGCAGAGTTGTGAAGCCCCCACTCACAAGGTCACCATTACTGGGCCTGGCCATGCCCTAGCAGATAAAAAAAGTGCAAAAAATATCATATGAGGTATTAGTTGATATTTTGGCCAAAATACGTAAGCTTGCAACCCATCGTCAAGGGTAGAGATGAGCGTTGTTCTACTCGAACTGTTCGCCAATCTCAAATTCGAGCTGTTTTGGGCGGTGTTCGAGCCGGTCGGCGAACACGAACAATTTGAGAAAAATTCGGCTGTTCGAGGTTATGTTCGATAACTGTTCGTGCACCAAAATCATAACTGGATTTTTTCTCAGTAATGATGAAAATTAATGTTAATACGCAGTTTGAGTGTACAGCGGGGCGGGGGGAGGGGCAGGGGATGGATCTCTGCAGGAACAATGAAGATCTCCATTTTTTTTTCTCTTTCCCGCATTTGCAGTGGGGAGGTGCAATCTGTCAGCCTATCAGCAGCGCACACACGGAGCGAAGTGCTTTTTTTCACACAAGCAAGGGCATGTGTGATTGGCAGTGTATGTCACATGTCCTTGCCCTATAAGACCAAGCCATTTTCCCCGTCGCCACCATTTTCTCACTGCTGCAGCTGCGTGTTAGACGGCACCGCTGTTGCTGTGTGCGCTATACCTTGTTAATTTCAAGCCAATTTTCGCACAAATATACAGATAGCTTGGGAGTAGGGAATAGTTGAGATTGCAGTCCTTTTAAGGACTAGGTTACAGCATTTCCTACGACTTTTATCAGGCAGGTCTGTGCTCTTAAATAGATAGATTGTGGGAGTAAAGACTAATTGTAATTGGAGTCCTTTTCAGGACTAGGTTACATCAGTTCCTATCAGTTTTTGCCAGGCAGGTCTGTGCCAGTGCTGTTCAAGTTTTTTTCACAGCATTTGGCTGAATCTAGCAAAGCTAATCCTTTTTGGCCTATTGCAGAGTCTGTTAGTCAGTGGAGTAGCCTATCTGTGCTGCAAGATATACCACCTGTGTATAGAATACCAATTTTTTTACTGCACCTAGTGAAGTAAAATCTTTTGGGCATAGCATCATTCTATTAGTCCATCTATACTGACCTCCATCAGGTTGCAAACTGAATATAATTTTTTTCTGCATCTAGCTCTGAAAAAATATTTGGGCTTCTAGCAGTGTGTGGGACTTGGTCTATTAGTCCATCTATACTGACCTCCATCAGGTTGCAAATTAAAAATAATTTTTTTCTTCATTTAGCTCTGAAAAAATATTTGGGCTTCTAGCAGCGTGTGGGACTTGTTCTATTAGTCCATCTATACTGACCTCCAACAGGTTGCAAATTAAAAATAATTTTTTTCTGCATCTAGCTCTGAAAAAATATTTGGGCTTCTAGCAGTGTGTGGGACTTGGTCTATTAGTCCATCTATACTGACCTCCATCAGGTTGCAAATTAAAAATATTTTTTTTCTGCATCTAGCTCTGAAAAAATATTTGGGCTTCTAGCAGTGTGTGGGACTTGGTCTATTAGTCCATCTATACTGACCTCCATCAGGTTGCAAATTGAATAAAAAAATTTTCTGCATCTAGCTCTGAAAAAATATTTGGGCTTCTAGCGGTGTGTGGGACTTGGTCTATTAGTCCATCTATACAGACCTCCATCAGGTTGCAAATTAAAAATAATTTTTTTCTTCATTTAGCTCTGAAAAAATATTTGGGCTTCTAGCAGTGTGTGGGACTTGTTCTATTAGTCCTTCTATACTGACCTCCAGCAGGGTGCAAATTGAATATAATTTTTTTCTTCATCTAGCTCTGAAAAAATATTTGGGCTTCTAGCGGTGTGTGGGACTTGGTCTATTAGTCCATCTATACTGACCTCCATCAGGTTGCAAATTAAAAATAATTTTTTTCTGCATCTAGCTCTGAAAAAATATTTGGGCTTCTAGCAGTGTGTGGGACTTGGTCTATTAGTCCATTTATACTGACCTCCATCAGGTTGCAAATTAAAAATAATTTTTTTCTGCATCTAGCTCTGAAAAAATATTTGGGCTTCTAGCAGTGTGTGGGACTTGGTCTATTAGTCCATCTATACTGACCTCCATCAGGTTGCAAATTGAATAAAAAAATTTTCTGCATCTAGCTCTGAAAAAATATTTGGGCTTCTAGCGGTGTGTGGGACTTGGTCTATTAGTCCATCTATACTGACCTCCATCAGGTTGCAAATTAAAAATAATTTTTTTCTGCATCTAACCCAGCCAATAGTTTTGGCCTAATACCACAGTTTGGCCACTCAGCTCTGCTCGGTTACCATCCATTGTTTTTTTGTGCAAACAACTCCAGAGTTGTGAATTAGTTAACCACCAAAATGAGTGGAAAAAGGCCTGCTGCTGGTGGAAAGGGGAATAGGCGTGTTGGGAAGGGGAAAAAAGGTTGTGTCCGTGGGGTAGGTGCAGAAGAAAGACCATCTTCCAGCCAAACTAAAATGTCTACTTCTTTTAGCGGACAATGTGATAAGATCCCTTTCTTACGGCCACGCCAATCGCTACAAATTCCAGATGAGGCACAAAAACAGCAGGTGCTTCATCGGATATCAAGTGCTCCTTTAAGTGGACTCTCCTCCACATCAACTTCAACATCACAAATACTCCAGTCCTCAAAGGTGTCACCCAAATCGCACTTGCTTCCTCACAGCTCCCAAATCTCCAGCTGCCCATCTGAGTATGAGGTAGAACAGATGGTTGAGTCTGCAGAGCTGTTTACTCATACTATAGCCTGGGAATCAGAGGTCGACTCCAGCGCTTCTGTGAATCCAGACGAGGAAATGATCTGCACTGATGCCCAGAATCTTTATGAGTCGGATCCAGGACCAGACGCAGAAGGTTCTGACCATAATGTAGACCCTCATTCCCAAACTGTAACTCCTGTTGGTGGAGACAATGAGGAAGACGATGATAAGACTCAAATACCTGATTGGAGCGACAACTTTAGTTTTTTGTCAGGGCAGGAACAGGTTGGCTCTGAGGACGACGGGTGTGATAACGCACAGGGTGATGATGATGAGGTCGGAGATCCCACTTACTGTCAACCCACAGTCAGCCAAGAGATGAGGTCAGCAGAGGAGGTGGAGGAAGATGCTAGTGACGACGAGGTCAGGTTGCGCCTTCCTGGACAGAGACGTAGTACTGGAAGCACGTCAACAACTGCATCCTCAAACACAACTCTGCCTCTCACCACAAGTCGTGGTGGCTCTTCAGGTCAAATGGGTGCTAAGCCTTGCATAGCCTGGGCATTTTTTCAGATCGATAAAGATGACCCAACTCGTGTTATCTGTAATATTTGTCAGCAAAAGCTAAGTAGAGGCCAAAAAATACATAGTTTGAGTACTTCATGCATGAACCGGCACATGGACATGAAGCATAAGTTGCAGTGGGAAGCTCAGTGTGCTACAATGCGGTCTAGCCGGCCGGGCCAACCACCGTCTGCCATATCTTGTGCATCCGCGGCCTCTTCATCCTCTGTGACTGGGGGGACAGCAGTCACACCTGTTTTGGGGCGCAGACCTGCCACCTCTTTACCCGCAACAGCCAGCGTGATTGGCAGGTCATCATTTTCTTTGGAGGTGGTAACACCAGCTGGTCTTGAGCGCTGTCCAACATCGATAGCACCACCTTTGGATCAAGGCAACCTAACATGTCCGCCTGCATCTTGATCACAGACCGGCAGTTTGCCGGGGACACCCTTATCAACCCCGTCTAAGCACAATAGCCAGCCCTCGGTCCCTCAGATGTGGACAAGTAAAAGACCATTTCCTCCTAGCCATGAGAAAGCTAAGAGGTTGAATTTCACCATCTGCAAGCTCTTGGCTACAGAAATGCTGCCTTTCCGCCTGGTGGACACAGAGGATTTTCGAGACCTTATGTCCGTCGCAGTGCCCCAGTACCAGATGCCCAGTCGGCACTACTTCTCAAAGAAAGGTGTGCCTGCGCTCCACCAGCATGTCGCACACAACATCACCGCTTCTTTGAGAAACTCTGTGTGTGACAGGGTGCATTTCACCACAGACACTTGGACGAGTAGGCATGGACAGGGGCGTTACATGTCGCTGACTGGGCACTGGGTAACTATGGTGACAGCAGGACAAGGGGCTGCTGTCCAAGTCTTGCCGTCCCCACGAGTTGTGCGTCAATCCTCTTTATGTCATTTTTCCTCCACTGCTTCTGCCTCCTCAACCTCCTCTCGGTCTTCCACCTGCACCCAAAGCCTGTCTGGTCATGCCACAAGCTTTCTAACTGCGCAGAAGGGATCCTGCACACCTCCTTACTATGCTGGCAGTAGGGCTCAACGTCATCAGGCGGTTTTTACATTGAAATGTCTGGGAAATGTGAGTCACACAGCTGAGGAGTTGTGGTCAGCTCTGGAGAACCAATTTCATGAATGGTTGTCTCCACTGGACCTGAAACCAGGGAAGGCCGTGTGCGACAATGCTGCAAACCTGGGTGCGGCCCTTCGCCGGGGCAATGTCACACACGTGCCTTGTATGGCTCACGTGTTGAACCTGGTTGTCCAGCAATTTTTAGCCCACTATCCCAGACTAGATGGCCTTCTGCAGAGGGCACGGTCGCTGTGTGCTCACTTCCGCCGTTCGCATCCCGCAGCTCAGCGACTTACATCTCTACAGAAGTCGTTGGGCCTGCCACTTCACCGGCTAAAATGCGATGTGCCTACCCGGTGGAATTCAACTCTGCACATGTTGCAGCGACTGTGGCAGCACCGACAAGCCCTGGTGCAATACGTTCTGACGTATAGCCTGGGCCAACGAGATTCAGAGGTGGGGCAAATCACGCTGGAGGAGTGGTCTCAGATCAGGGACCTATGCACCCTTCTGCACAGTTTTGAAATGGCGACGAAGATGTTTAGTGCTGACGATGCCATTATCAGCATGACTATTCCGGTGATTTACATGCTGGAGCACATGTTAAACAGAATACGGAGTCAGGTGGTGGCACAAGAGGAGGTGGAGGAAGTAGAGGAGGAGGAGTTGTATGCGGAAGGGCTAACATCTGCAAGGTCCAGACGGTCGGCAGCACCAAGGCGGCAGGCATGTGAGGGTGGGGGAGATGATTTTACCAGGGCACATGGTAGCAGCCAAACTAGTGAGGAAGGTGCAGGAGCCCAGGAAGAAGTGGAGGACGAACTGATGGAAGACTCATCAGATGAGGGAGACCTTGATCACATTTCTGTTGTGCGAGGTTGGTGGGAGAGGACAGAGGAAGGAAGCATGATTGCTACCTCGCCACCAACACAACAGGGACTTGGTGCTCCTGGATGCGCAACACACATGAGTGCCTTCTTGCTGCACTACCTGCAACATGACCCTCGAATTGTGAGAATTAGAAATAATCCTGACTACTGGGTTGCCACACTGTTAGATCCCCGGTACAAAAGTAAATTTGCAGAAATTATTCCTGCCATAGAAAGGGATGCACGCATGCAGGAGTATCAGCAGAGACTGTTGCAGAATCTTACATGTGCTTTTCCACAAAATACCAGTGGTGCACGTAGTGAATCTCACAGTTCCAACTTGCCAACCGTGGGACCGTCAAGTGTTCAGCACTCAAACCGTAACAGAACCACAGTATCTGCTGGTAACATCAATTTTGCGGAATCATTTCACCACTTTTTTAGCCCATCCTTTGCAAGGCCACAGGAGACAAGAAGTCTGACACATAGTCAACGCCTAGAGACGATGGTACAGGAGTATCTCCAAGTAAACATTGAAGCCACGACTGTGTCACTGGACCCTTACTCTTTTTGGGCTTCCAATCTGGATAAATGGCCGGAGCTAGCCACTTACGCCTTGGAGATCTTGTCATGCCCCGCAGCCAGCGTTCTGTCTGAACGTGTGTTCAGCGCTGCTGGTGGTGTGCTGACAGATAAGCGCACGCGGCTCTCCACTGATAATGTAGACAGACTCACGTTCATAAAGATGAACAAATCATGGATCCGAAACGACTTTTCTACCCCTGTGTCATCCTGGGGAGAGTAAAAGCTTGATGATTGGTTAAAATCACCCTACCAACCGTTTTAAGCTTTCAAATTACTAATCATGTTTATCTGTATCTTGACTGGAAAATAATTTGGGCTTTGTAGCAGTGTGCAGCACTGATCCTATTAGGCCATCTATAATAAGCTTCACCAGATTTAAAATTAAAAATAATTTTTAGCTGCATCTAGCCCGGAAAATAATTTTGGGGCTCCGAGATGCGCAAGACACATAAGTGCCTTCTTGCTGCACTACCTGCAGCATGACCCTCATATTGTCAGAATTCGAAGTAATCATGACTACTGGGTTGCCACACTCTTAGATCCCCCAAACTTTTCGATCAACCTTTTCATTTTAATAAAGACCAAAAAAATGGTCATTTTTGAAATTATAAGCATTAGCAGGTTGTTAGAAACTGAAATCAAACAGTTTTCAACTCAAAACTTTATTCTAGGTGATGTTACATTTTCACATAGGACCCCTTGTTCGAAAGGAGCTTCTGAACTCTCTCGTCCATTGAATTTGTCAGGTTTTGGATGGTTTCTGCTTCAATTGTTTTGCATGAGGACAGAATACCCTCCCAGAGCTGTTGCTTAGATGTGAACTGCCTCCCGCCATCATAGACACTCCTTTTAATGATGCTCCAAAGGTTCTGAATGGGGTAGAGGTCAGGGGAGCATGGGGGTCACACCATAAGTTTGTCCCCTTTTATGCCCATATCAGCCAGAGATGCAGATGTTTTATGTGCAGCATGAGATGGTGCATTATCATGCAGAAAAATGATCTTGCTGTGAAATACACGGTTCTTCTTCTTGAACCATGGCAGGAAGTGCTGTTTGAGAAAATCCACATACATTATGGAGTTCATCTTTAGCGCCTTCAGGGATCCTAAAGGGGCCGACAATCTCTCTCCCCATGATTCCAGCCCAAAACATTACTCCACCTCCTCCTTGTTGGCGCTGTAGCCGTGTTTGCGTGGGGTGTCCATCAACCAGCCATCCTCCACTCCATTCATCTGGACCATCGAGCGCTGCACGGCACTCATCCATGAACAAAACAGTTTTGAAATCAGTCTTCATGTAATGTTTGGCCCACTGGAGCCGTTTCTGCTTGTGTGAAGTGGATAGAGGAGGTCGACAGGATGGCATATGCACAGCTGCAAACCTCTGAAGGACCCTGCATCTTGTTGTTCGGGGGACGTTGGAGGCACAAGCAGCTTCAAAAACTTGTCTGCTGCTATGACAAGGCTTTTTTGCCGCTGCTGTTTCAACCTGACGTAATTGCCTGTAGGAAAGAGTCCTCAATTTGCCCTTATCAGCACGCACACGTGTGTACTGTGAATCAGCTACATACTTCTTGATTGCCAAGACACTTCATCCTGATCATCGCACAATGTTGATTGTAGTCATGCCTTGACCTAAACACTCCACAATTTGTTGCTTCTCAGCAGCCGACACATCCTTTTTCTTTCCCATTTTGGCAGAAAATGTAGGCTGCTTAATAATGTGAGAGAGCCTTCTTAAGTAGTCTTGCCTTTCATTGGACACACCTGCCAAACTAATTAGCACAGGTGTCTGCAATTGCTTACAGTGATATAAAGAGCCCTGACACACATCACCATCAATGAGTTTAACTGACAAACAAACAAATTCTTCCCTTATCACTCCTAAACACTTTTTGCATAATAATTTGGAACGCGGTATACATGTGCTTTTCCACAAAACACCAGTGGTTCACGTAGTGAATCTCACAGTTCTAACTTGCCAACCGTGGTCTGTATGGAATTGTTCAATAAAGGGCCCAAAATTAAGATAACATAGATGGGAGAGGTCTCTATGAATAGGAATTCCTAAGTATTTGATACCCTGTGAGGGCCAGGCAAAGGGAAAGTTGGACTGGATGGAATCCTATATGGATTTAGGGAGGGAGACATCGAGGGCCTCAGACTTCGCTGCATTGATTTTAAAATTTTACCATGTAACAAAGTGATCTATTTCAGCCATAACAGCAGGGATGGATATATGTGATTGAGTGATATATACTAGGACATCATCAGCAAATAGAGAGCACTTGTACTCGGTGCCTCCCACCTCAATCCACCTAATATTGGGGTTATGGCGAATTGATGAGAGCAGGTGCTCCGTCACTAGGATGTATAAGAGAGGGGACAGAGGACATCCCTGCCTTGTCCCATTGGTGATTGTGAAAGGTGATGAAAATGTTCTGACGCACCCCCTGTGCCTTGGGACACCCGGAGCCGGACCCTTTTTGGTGGATGCTGGTGGTTGTAGTCTTCGTGGCGGCGATCCGGTTCCGTGGCTCAGGGCGGTCAAACCAGTGGCGGAACTATTTATGTGGTTTTGATGTTTAAATGTCCGACTACGCCACCCGTGGATTGCGGTCAGAGTGAACCGCCGCTACAGGGCAGACCGCTAAGGCTGGTGTTGTGGGTGCAGCAGAGCGTAGCATAACTCCCCACGGGAGGAGTATAGCCTCAGGGCAGTGTATGCGGAGGATGGGGGTGATGGTGCAGGGCAGCAGCAGTAACGACACGGAGTCAGTGATGCAGTTCAGGGCCTTTACTCACAGTTCTTATTATCCAGACCACGTCTGCAGGTAACGGCTGCCCACGTCGTACTGTGCTCACCAGGTGAGGGGCTCAGACAACTCCCAGATAACTTTGGAGCGCTTCACAGGACCCCCTTTGTGTGTCCTTTGTCTGGCCTTTCTTACCAACACTTCTGTCTGGCTGCCTCGGGCCTCCTCTTGGTAAACTTGGCGCCAGTTTCCCTGACCCTATGTGGTGCCTTCCTAGCGGGTGGAGCAAGGGGCTGCGCCACATAAAATGTCAGAGCCTCCGGTTTCTAGCTGAGGGTCGTTTCCTGCCTCCACTAGTTCGGGGACCGGTCTCCCCCTTTGGCCTGACCCCTCCACGCAGGTGGATTCGGGCGTGCGGTGGCGACTCGCCCGTCCGCACCCCTGGGATCCCTTCATTCCTCGTTCCTGGAGCCTTCTCCGCTCCTCTTCCTTCCTTCTCCCTCTTGCAGGCCTGGGCCTCTGTTACTAGGCCCGCCTCCGGAGCAGAGCTCATGCAGAGCCCCTGCTCCCTGCCACTTCTGCTCAGACTTCTCTGCACTGAACTAAGATGGTGCCCACCTTTTATACTCCCTTCTCAATGCACCCAGGAACTGCTTCCTCCCTGCTCCTGCACTGCAGGGTTCCCCTTCCTCAGTGTTCCCTCCCCCCACTCCAGCCAGGGACAGGGACTGTCGTGCCCATCTCAGGGGCATATTGGTCGCCCTGCCCCACGCAATGTGGTGTAATGCATGCAGGTGTCGGGTCCTGATCCACACTCCATCCTTATCTGAGAGTGAGATATCACACCTCTGGGTGAGGTGCAATACGTCTGTAGCAACCGAGCCCTCGGTGCTACAGTTCCATTTATCTTCAGCCTAGGTGACGTATTGTGATACAGGGCCGTGATTTTGGCTATAAAAGGGTCCCCTAGACCCCTACCCCAAGCTTTTTAAGAGAATCATATATGGCGTGCCAGGAGACTCTATGGAATGCTTTCTCAGCATCCAACGAGAGTATCTACTTACAAATTTTTAACTGCATCTAGCCCAGGAAATACTTTGTGCCTAGTAGCAGTGTCTGCTAGTCAGCGGATTATCCCGGCTGTTAAGCAAGCTACACCACCTGTAGTTTGGACACTTAATTTTTTCAAAGGAAATGCTTCGGGACCACGGGATACTTAGTGAAGAGCATCAGGAGGCACCCCAAGGCATAGGGGCTGGGACTGGCACTAGGATGCCTTGCGGTGGACAGCCGAGCTCGATCCTTATAAAAGCTTTTTAACTGCAGCAGCTTTAGTGGACGCTACTGGAGCTGGAATTACGCGGCTGCTGGCATGAGACTTGCCCTCCAATAGATCCTTGTAAATGGATTTAAAGTGTATTCATTCAAATTAGAGGGACAATTTAAATTAAAAAGCTTAGAGCTGCCTCCACCACAGGGGGCTCTCTCGACCCACCAGCGGACAGGCACCAGTATTGGGAGAGGGGGGCTGGCCGTCAGGGTTCACCGCGGCTCTGGCACAAACCCGGCGACACGGAGGTGGCACGGGCAGGAGCGGACTGGCCGTCTCGGCTTCTCACTTTTTGGATTTTAGAAGGGCATGACATGCCTATATCTGTGTCTCCCCCTCCTTTTACTCCTCCACCTCTTTTCTTTTCGCATGACTATATGTACTTGTCACTTTTCCATGTGTTAGTTGTGTCTTCTGAGCAGTTTGTCAGCTTTTGGACACCTTTGAAGGTGTTTTCTATGTGTTTCTATGTGTTTTTGTTTGCCTGCCATTGGTTTTAACGGTGTTCGAAGGTGTTCGACGAACAGTTCGACGAACAGTTCGGCGAACACAAGGGTGTTCGACGAACCGAACCGAACTCGAACACTACGGGGGTGGCTCAACACTAGTCAAGGGTCCTCACGGTTTTGCGAGTCCCTACTCTAATATTAAAAACAGACAGCATAGCCAGAACAATAGAGAATTTTTAGAAAATAGCAAAAGGCAATGGTACTCACCAGCCAAGGTTTCAAGAAAAAATGCACACCAGGACACGGCCGGCCCCCTTTTGTTAGAAGGAGGTAACACAGGTGCAGAATGCTAATGAACAATCGCCCTCACCCACTCTCACTGGAGGGGCGACTGCCCAGCACTAAAACTGCACACAGATGAAACTTGCAGTAGGGCGCAATTCACACACTCGCGGCACCGTGCCTAGCCAGCATCCTATTATACGCCCCTACTATTCGACTAGGCGGGATGCCCGGCACCCTATCCGTGCATCGCAGATTTGTGAAGCCCCACTCACAAGGTCACCATTACTGGGCCTGGCCGTGCCCTAGCAGATAAAAAAAGTGCAAAAAATATCATATGAGGTATTAGTTGATATTTTGGCCAAAATACGTAAGCTCACAACCCATCGTCAAGGGTCCTCACGGTTTTGCGAGTCCCTACTCTAATATTAAAAACAGACAGCATAGCCAGAACAATAGACAGAATTTTTAGAAAATAGCAAAAGGCAATGGTACTCACCAGCCAAGGTTTCAAGAAAAAATGCACACCAGGACACGGCCTGCCCCCTTTTGTTAGAAGGAGGTAACACAGGTGCAGAATGCTAATGAACAATCGCCCTCACCCACTCTCACTGGAGGGGCGACTGCCCAGCACTAAAACTGCACACAGATGAAACTTGCAGTAGGGTGCAATTCACACACTTGCGGCACCGTGCCTAGCCAGCATCCTATTATACGCCCCTACTATTCGACTAGGCGGGATGCCCGGCACCCTATCCGTGCATCGCAGAGTTGTGAAGCCCCCACTCACAAGGTCACCATTACTGGGCCTGGCCGTGCCCTAGCAGATAAAAAAAGTGCAAAAAATATCATATGAGGTATTAGTTGATATTTTGGCCAAAATACGTAAGCTCGCAACCCATCGTCAAGGGTCCTCACGGTTTTGCGAGTCCCTACTCTAATATTAAAAACAGACAGCATAGCCAGAACAATAGACAGAATTTTTAGAAAATAGCAAAAGGCAATGGTACTCACCAGCCAAGGTTTCAAGAAAAAATGCACACCAGGACACGGCCGGCCCCCTTTTGTTAGAAGGAGGTAACACAGGTGAAGAATGCTAATGAACAATCGCCCTCACCCACTCTCACTGGAGGGGCGACTGCCCAGCACTAAAACTGCACACAGATGAAACTTTCAGTAGGGTGCAATTCACACACTCGCGGCACCGTGCCTAGCCAGCATCCTATTATACGCCCCTACTATTCGACTAGGCGGGATGCCCGGCACCCTATCCGTGCATCGCAGAGTTGTGAAGCCCCCACTCACAAGGTCATTAGCATTCTGCACCTGTGTTACCTCCTTCTAACAAAAGGGGGCCGGCCGTGTCCTGGTGTGCATTTTTTCTTGAAACCTTGGCTGGTGAGTAGCATTGCCTTTTGCTATTTTCTAAACAATCAGCATTACTACACCTTCAAGATTTGGAAAAGGAAAATTGCTCCTCACAACCTAGCATCAATTTAGCAGAGGTTTTTTCAGGGCGGAATCCTTTTTTTATCCTATACAATCGAGAACGGGAGCAATGGATAAATTGCAGGAAACTATTCAACGTGAACTAAAAAATCTCCATATGCAGATGGAGAATAACAGCTCAAAAAGTAATTTGAACAAAAAACAAATGAAGGCATTACAGGAACTAAAACGGATGGAGGATGTCATTATTAAGATGTCAGATAAAGGCGGACTAGTAGTAGTTATGGATGCAGACATGTATCACAACCAAATGTATCACAACCAAATGTTGGAGCTTTTGTCTGATACAACTACTTACAAAAAAATTCCATCAAATCCCTCCACAGATTACAAAATAACAACCCATGCTATAATAAACGAAGGTATTGTTTTGGGGGTTATTACAGCTAAACAAAAAGACTTTCTCATTGTTGAGCATCCCATGCTACCACTTTTATATGGTCTACCCAAGACACATAGGGGCATCAATCCCCCCCAATGAGGCCAATCATTTCTAATATTAATTCTGTTACAGAGCATCTTGGTAATTGAATGGATACATTATTTCAACCGTTAGTGCAGAGATCTGCAGGTTTTCTTAAAGATTCAAGAGACGTTCTGGACCAATTAACAAATATCACATGGCAGGAGGGATATACATAGTTGGGGTGTGATGTAGTTTCTTTGTACACAAGTATACCATATGATGTCGCTCTGCAAGCATTGGATTTCCATCTTAATAGGTATAGTAACTATACCTTGGATTTAATTAATTATCTTTTGTCTTATACACAATATCTTATGACTAATAATGACTAATAATTTTTGTATGTACAATCAGGAATTTTATCTCCAATGTAGAGGAGTATCCATGGGATCTAGCTATTCTCCATCGTTGGCAAATATGGTAATGTCCCATTGGAAATATGTTGCATTGTACACCTTCGCCAATCCATGGGCTCGTGATGTTTTCTGGTATGGCAGATACATTGATGATTTGATCTTTATTTGGAGTGGGGATGTGTCTGCCATACCTGAATTCATCAAGTATTTAAATAACAATGAATTCAATCTTTCTTTCACTTACACCTTTGATTCTAAGTGTATATCATTTCTTGATCTAAAATTGGAGATCCTTGATGGTTCCATCACTACTTCCACATTTTCCAAACCCATATCTGGGAATACCATTCTACATGCCAAAAGCGGACATCCACGCCATACTATAAAAGCTATACCTGTGGGGGAACTGACAAGAATCAAACGTAACTGTAACAATGCAAATAAATTGGATGAAGAATTCATCAGGTGTAAAAATAAATTGAAATCAAGGGGTTATCCGGATTGGTCTTTAAAGAGAGCAGAAAAAATTGTGGACAGTAAAAATAGACTGGATCTAATTGATCTGTCTAGGGCAAGGATTAATCGCAATGATATTACAGCACAAAAAAATCGAAATGTTATTTCCTTTAGATATAGTTCACAATTTCAACTGATTAAAAATGTAATACTGAAACATCTTTCTATTTTATATGAGGATACTGTATTATCTAAAATTCTTGATTCTGGAGTTTTGGTGGTGGCAAAAAAAGCGCAAACAATAGGGGGTCTATTGGCATCTAGTTGCCCAAATAATCAACAAAAACGGCATACCTGGCTTAACTGTAAAGGGTTTTACAAGTGTAGTTACACCAGATGCGGCATTTGTCGCTATGTAAAAATCACTAAAAACTTCACTAATGCTGATTCTGGTGAAACACACAATATAAAAAGTTATCTGAATTGCAACAGTAATTATGTGGTTTACATCATAAGATGTGCCAGTTGCGATCTGTTATATGTGGGATGGACTATAAGAATATTAAAACAGCAAGTGGCAGAACATCTTCCTGATATTCTTAATGTCACTAATCATAACATTTCTTGTGCCTTCAGACATTTTATTGAGCAGCATAATAGAGACATCCTCATTTCAGGTCTTTGGCATTGAAAAACTTACCTTTGATCCTCGGGGCGGGGATAGTAGGAGACGCCTACTTGATCGAGAAGCATTTTGGATGTATCACCTGAACACTTGCCAACCAAATGGACTAAATTTACGGAGGGAACTACTGTTCCATTATAGCTAGTAATTTTTCTATGCATATGTGATTTCTTCTTTGTCATTTGATTGTTTTTACTATGCATTTACTCTGCAAATTGGTTTTATATTTTTGTATGCAAATCTATGTATCATGTGACTTCCATTTTGTATGCGATTGGTGAAAAATGGTTTATATACCATGGGTATGCCATTTGTAAGCCAGTCTTGACAAAGAACGCATCTTTAGCGTTTGAAACGCGTTGCCCTGGCTATACTATGTGACTATAGAATCTGTTTTTAAAGAGCTTTTTTCACAATAAAGAAACCTATTTTTTAACTATTCATGAAGCTGGTAATCCTTTCTCCTTATGCTTTGGAGATGGACTTGTAGCCTTGAGATTGCTCATGCTTCTTCACAATTTGGTTTCTCAAGTCCTCAGACAGTAGAGATGAGCGTTGTTCTACTCAAACTGTTCGCCAATCTCAAATTCGAGCTGTTTTGGGCGGTGTTCGAGCCGGTCGGCGAACACGAACAATTTGAGAAAAATTCGGCTGTTCGAGGTTATGTTCGATAACTGTTCGTGCACCATAATCATAACTGGATTTTTTCTCAGTAATGATGAAAATTAATGTTAATACGCAGTTTGAGTGTACAGCGGGGCGGGGGGAGGGGCAGGGGATGGATCTCTGCAGGAACAATGAAGATCTCCATTTTTTTTTCTCTTTCCCGCATTTGCAGTGGGGAGGTGCAATCTGTCAGCCTATCAGCAGTGCACACACGGAGCGAAGTGCTTTTTTTCACACAAGCAAGGGCATGTGTGATTGGCAGTGTATGTCACATGTCCTTGCCCTATAAGACCAAGCCATTTTCCCCGTCGCCACCATTTTTTCACTGCTGCAGCTGCGTGTTAGACGGCACCGCTGTTGCTGTGTGCGCTATACCTTGTTAATTTCAAGCCAATTTTCGCACAAATATACAGATAGCTTGGGAGTAGGGAATAGTTGTGATTGCAGTCCTTTTAAGGACTAGATAACAGCATTTCCTACGACTTTTATCAAGCAGGTCTGTGCTCTTAAATAGATAGATTGTGGGAGTAAAGACTAATTGTAATTGGAGTCCTTTTCAGGACTAGGTTACATCAGTTCCTATCAGTTTTTGCCAGGCAGGTCTGTGCCAGTGCTGTGCAAGTTTTTTTCACAGCATTTGGCTGAATCTAGCAAAGCTAATCCTTTTTGGCCTATTGCAGAGTGTGTTAGTCAGTGGAGTAGCCTATCTGTGTTGCAAGATATACCACCTGTGTATAGAATACCAATTTTTTTACTGCACCTAGTGAAGTAAAATCTTTTGGGCATAGCATCATTCTATTAGTCCATCTATACTGACCTCCAGCAGGATGCAAACTGAATATAATTTTTTTCTGCATCTAGCTCTGAAAAAATATTTGGGCTTCTAGCAGTGTGTGGGACTTGGTCTATTAGTCCATCTATACTGACCTCCATCAGGTTGCAAATTAAAAATAATTTTTTTCTTCATTTAGCTCTGAAAAAATATTTGGGCTTCTAGCAGTGTGTGGGACTTGTTCTATTAGTCCTTCTATACTGACCTCCAGCAGGTTGCAAATTGAATATAATTTTTTTCTGCATCTAGCTCTGAAAAAATATTTGGGCTTCTAGCGGTGTGTGGGACTTGGTCTATTAGTCCATCTATACTGACCTCCATCAGGTTGCAAATTAAAAATAATTTTTTCCTGCATCTAGCTCTGAAAAAATATTTGGGCTTCTAGCAGTGTGTGGGACTTGGTCTATTAGTCCATCTATACTGACCTCCATCAGGTTGCAAATTAAAAATAATTTTTTTCTTCATTTATCTCTGAAAAAATATTTGGGCTTCTAGCAGCGTGTGGGACTTGTTCTATTAGTCCATCTATACTGACCTCCATCAGGTTGCAAATTAAAAATAATTTTTTTCTACATCTAGCTCTGAAAAAATATTTGGGCTTCTAGCAGTGTGTGGGACTTGATCCATTAGTCCATCTATACTGACCTCCATCAGGTTGCAAATTAAAAATAATTTTTTTCTGCATCTAGCTCTGAAAAAATATTTGGGCTTCTAGCAGTGTGTGGGACTTGGTCTATTAGTCCATCTATACTGACCTCCATCAGGTTGCAAATTGAATAAAAAAATTTTCTGCATCTAGCTCTGAAAAAATATTTGGGCTTCTAGCAGTGTGTGGGACTTGTTCTATTAGTCCTTCTATACTGACCTCCAGCAGGTTGCAAATTGAATATAATTTTTTTCTGCATCTAGCTCTGAAAAAATATTTGGGCTTCTAGCGGTGTGTGGAACTTGGTCTATTAGTCCATCTATACTGACCTCCATCAGGTTGCAAATTAAAAATAATTTTTTTCTGCATCTAGCTCTGAAAAAATATTTGGGCTTCTAGCAGTGTGTGGGACTTGGTCTATTAGTCCATCTATACTGACCTCCATCAGGTTGCAAATTGAATAAAAAAAATTTCTGCATCTAGCTCTGAAAAAATATTTGGGCTTCTAGCGGTGTGTGGGACTTGGTCTATTAGTCCATCTATACTGACCTCCATCAGGTTGCAAATTAAAAATAATTTTTTTCTGCATCTAACCCAGCCAATAGTTTTGGCCTAATACCACAGTTTGGCCACTCAGCTCTGCTCGGTTACCATCCATTGTTTTTTTGTGCAAACAACTCCAGAGTTGTGAATTAGTTAACCACCAAAATGAGTGGAAAAAGGCCTGCTGCTGGTGGAAAGGGGAATAGGCGTGTTGGGAAGGGGAAAAAAGGTTGTGTCCGTGGGGTAGGTGCAGAAGAAAGACCATCTTCCAGCCAAACTAAAATGTCTACTTCTTTTAGCGGACAATGTGATAAGATCCCTTTCTTACGGCCACGCCAATCGCTACAAATTCCAGATGAGGCACAAAAACAGCAGGTGCTTCAACGGATATCAAGTGCTCCTTTAAGTGGGCTCTCCTCCACATCAACTTCAACATCACAAATACTCCAGTCCTCAAAGGTGTCACCCAAATCGCACTTGCTTCCTCACAGCTCCCAAATCTCCAGCTGCCCGTCTGAGTATGAGGTAGAACAGATGGTTGAGTCTGCAGAGCTGTTTACTCATACTATAGCCTGGGAATCAGAGGTCGACTCCAGCGCTTCTGTGAATCCAGACGAGGAAATGATCTGCACTGATGCCCAGAATCTTTATGAGTCGGATCCAGGACCAGACGCAGAAGGTTCTGACCATAATGTAGACCCTCATTCCCAAACTGTAACTCCTGTTGGTGGAGACAATGAGGAAGACGATGATAAGACTCAAATACCTGATTGGAGCGACAACTTTAGTTTTTTGTCAGGGCAGGAACAGGTTGGCTCTGAGGACGACGGGTGTGATAACGCACAGGGTGATGATGATGAGGTCGGAGATCCCACTTACTGTCAACCCACAGTCAGCCAAGAGATGAGGTCAGCAGAGGAGGTGGAGGAAGATGCTAGTGACGACGAGGTCAGGTTGCGCCTTACTGGACAGAGACGTAGTACTGGAAGCACGTCAACAACTGCATCCTCAAACACAACCCTGCCTCTCACCACAAGTCGTGGTGGCTCTTCAGGTCGCATGGGTGCTAAGCCTTGCATAGCCTGGGCATTTTTTCAGATCGATAAAGATGACCCAACTCGTGTTATCTGTAACATTTGTCAGCAAAAGCTAAGTAGAGGCCAAAAAATACATAGTTTGAGTACTTCGTGCATGAACCGGCACATGGACATGAAGCATAAGTTGCAGTGGGAAGCTCAGTGTGCTACAATGCGGCCTAGCCGGCCGGGCCAACCACCGTCTGCCATATCTTGTGCATCCGCGGCCTCTTCATCCTCTGTGACTGGGGGGACAGCAGTCACACCTGTTTTGGGGCGCAGACCTGCCACCTCTTTACCCGCAACAGCCAGCGTGATTGGCAGGTCATCATTTTCTTTGGAGGTGGTAACACCAGCTGGTGTTGAGCGCTGTCCGACATCGATAGCACCACCTTTGGATCAAGGCAACCTAACATGTCTGCCTGCATCTTCCTCACAGACCGGCAGTTTGTCGGGGACACCCTTATCAACCCCGTCTAAGCACAATAGCCAGCCCTCGGTCCCTCAGATGTGGACAAGTAAAAGACCATTTCCTCCTAGCCATGAGAAAGCTAAGAGGTTGAATTTCACCATCTGCAAGCTCTTGGCTACAGAAATGCTGCCTTCCCGCCTGGTGGACACAGAGGATTTTCGAGACCTTATGTCCGTCGCAGTGCCCCAGTACCAGATGCCCAGTCGGCACTACTTCTCAAAGAAAGGTGTGCCTGCGCTCCACCAGCATGTCGCACACAACATCACCGCTTCTTTGAGAAACTCTGTGTGTGACAGGGTGCATTTCACCACAGACACTTGGACGAGTAGGCATGGACAGGGGCGTTACATGTCGCTGACTGGGCACTGGGTAACTATGGTGACAGCAGGACAAGGGGCTGCTGTCCAAGTCTTGCCGTCCCCACGAGTTGTGCGTCAATTCTCTTTATGTCAAAGTTCCTCCACTGCTTCTGCCTCCTCAACCTCCTCTCGGTCTTCCACCTGCACCCAAAGCCTGTCTGGTCATGCCACAAGCTTTCTAACTGCGCAGAAGGGATCCTGCACACCTCCTTACTATGCTGGCAGTAGGGCTCAACGTCATCAGGCGGTTTTTACATTGAAATGTCTGGGAAATGTGAGTCACACAGCTGAGGAGTTGTGGTCAGTTCTGGAGAACCAATTTCATGAATGGTTGTCTCCACTGGACCTTAAACCAGGGAAGGCCGTGTGCGACAATGCTGCAAACCTGGGTGCGGCCCTTCGCCGGGGCAATGTCACACACGTGCCTTGTATGGCTCACGTGTTAAACCTGGTTGTCCAGCAATTTTTAGCCCACTATCCCAGACTAGATGGCCTTCTGCAGAGGGCAAGGTCGCTGTGTGCTCACTTCCGCCGTTCGCATCCCGCAGCTCAGCGACTTACATCTCTACAGAAGTCGTTGGGCCTGCCACTTCACCGGCTAAAATGCGATGTGCCTACCCGGTGGAATTCAACTCTGCACATGTTGCAGCGACTGTGGCAGCACCGACAAGCCCTGGTGCAATACGTTCTGACGTATAGCCTGGGCCAACGAGATTCAGAGGTGGGGCAAATCACGCTGGAGGAGTGGTCTCAGATCAGGGACCTATGCAACCTCCTGCACAGTTTTGAAATGGCGACGAAGATGTTTAGTGCTGACGATGCCATTATCAGCATGACTATTCCGGTGATTTACATGCTGGAGCACATGTTAAACAGAATTCGGAGTCAGGTGGTGGCACAAGTGGAGGTGGAGGAAGTAGAGGAGGAGGAGTTGTATGCGGAAGGGCTAACATCTGCAAGGTCCGGACGGTCGGCAGCACCAAGGCGGCAGGCATGTGAGGGTGGGGGAGATGATTTTACCAGGGCGCATGGTAGCAGCCAAACTAGTGAGGAAGGTGCAGGAGCCCAGGAAGAAGTGGAGGACGAACTGATGGAAGACTCATCAGATGAGGGAGACCTTGATCACATTTCTGTTGTGCCAGGTTGGGGGGAGAGGACAGAGGAAGAAAGCATGATTGTTACCTCGCCACCAACACAACAGGGACTTGGTGCTCCTGGATGCGCAACACACATGAGTGCCTTCTTGCTGCACTACCTGCAACATGACCCTCGAATTGTGAGAATTAGAAATAATCCTGACTACTGGGTTGCCACACTGTTAGATCCCCGGTACAAAAGTAAATTTGCAGAAATTATTCCTGCCATAGAAAGGGATGCACGCATGCAGGAATATCAGCAGAGACTGTTGCAGAATCTTACATGTGCTTTTCCACAAAATACCAGTGGTGCACGTAGTGAATCTCACAGTTCCAACTTGCCAACCGTGGGACCGTCAAGTGTTCAGCACTCAAACCGTAACAGAACCACAGTATCTGCTGGTAACATCAATTTTGCGGAATCATTTCACCACTTTTTTAGCCCATCCTTTGCAAGGCCACAGGAGACAAGAAGTCTGACACATAGTCAACGCCTAGAGACGATGGTACAGGAGTATCTCCAAGTAAACATTGAAGCCACGACTGTGTCACTGGACCCTTGCTCTTTTTGGGCTTCCAATCTGGATAAATGGCCGGAGCTAGCCACTTACGCCTTGGAGATCTTGTCATGCCCCGCAGCCAGCGTTCTGTCTGAACGTGTGTTCAGCGCTGCTGGTGGTGTGCTGACAGATAAGCGCACGCGGCTCTCCACTGATAATGTAGACAGACTCACGTTCATAAAGATGAACAAATCATGGATCCGAAACGACTTTTCTACCCCTGTGTCATCCTGGGGAGAGTAAAAGCTTGATGATTGGTTAAAATCACCCTACCAACCGTTTTAAGCTTTCAAATTACTAATCATGTTTATCTGTATCTTGACTGGAAAATAATTTGGGTTTTGTAGCAGTGTGCAGCACTGATCCTATTAGGCCATCTATAATAAGCTTCACCAGATTTAAAATTAAAAATAATTTTTAGCTGCATCTAGCCCGGAAAATAATTTTGGGGCTCCGAGATGCGCAAGACACATAAGTGCCTTCTTGCTGCACTACCTGCAGCATGACCCTCATATTGTCAGAATTCGAAGTAATCATGACTACTGGGTTGCCACACTCTTAGATCCCCCAAACTTTTCGATCAACCTTTTCATTTTAATAAAGACCAAAAAAATGGTCATTTTTGAAATTATAAGCATTAGCAGGTTGTTAGAAACTGAAATCAAACAGTTTTCAACTCAAAACTTTATTCTAGGTGATGTTACATTTTCACATAGGACCCCTTGTTCGAAAGGAGCTTCTGAACTCTCTCGTCCATTGAATTTGTCAGGTTTTGGATGGTTTCTGCTTCAATTGTTTTGCATGAGGACAGAATACCCTCCCAGAGCTGTTGCTTAGATGTGAACTGCCTCCCGCAATCATAGACACTCCTTTTAATGATGCTCCAAAGGTTCTGAATGGGGTAGAGGTCAGGGGAGCATGGGGGTCACACCATAAGTTTGTCCCCTTTTATGCCCATATCAGCCAGAGATGCAGATGTTTTATGTGCAGCATGAGATGGTGCATTATCATGCAGAAAAATGATCTTGCTGTGAAATACACGGTTCTTCTTCTTGAACCATGGCAGGAAGTGCTGTTTGAGAAAATCCACATACATTATGGAGTTCATCTTTAGCGCCTTCAGGGATCCTAAAGGGGCCGACAATCTCTCTCCCCATGATTCCAGCCCAAAACATTACTCCACCTCCTCCTTGTTGGCGCTGTAGCCGTGTTTGCGTGGGGTGTCCATCAACCAGCCATCCTCCACTCCATTCATCTGGACCATCGAGCGCTGCACGGCACTCATCCGTGAACAAAACAGTTTTGAAATCAGTCTTCATGTAATGTTTGGCCCACTGGAGCCGTTTCTGCTTGTGTGAAGTGGATAGAGGAGGTCGACAGGATGGCGTATGCACAGCTGCAAACCTCTGAAGGACCCTGCATCTTGTTGTTCGGGGGACGTTGGAGGCACAAGCAGCTTCAAAAACTTGTCTGCTGCTATGACAAGGCTTTTTTGCCGCTGCTCTTTCAACCTGACGTAATTGCCTGTAGGAAAGAGTCCTCAATTTGCCCTTATCAGCACGCACACGTGTGTACTGTGAATCAGCTACATACTTCTTGATTGCCAAGACACTTCATCCTGATCATCGCACAATGTTGATTGTAGTCATGCCTTGACCTAAACACTCCACAATTTGAGGCTTCTCAGCAGCCGACACATCCTTTTTCTTTCCCATTTTGGCAGAAAATGTAGGCTGCTTAATAATGTGAGAGAGCCTTCTTAAGTAGTCTTGCCTTTCATTGGACACACCTGCCAAACTAATTAGCACAGGTGTCTGCAATTGCTTACAGTGATATAAAGAGCCCTGACACACATCACCATCAATGAGTTTAACTGACAAACAAACAAATTCTTCCCTTATCACTCCTAAACACTTTTTGCATAACAATTTGGAACGCGGTGTACATGTGCTTTTCCACAAAACACCAGTGGTTCACGTAGTGAATCTTACAGTTCTAACTTGCCAACCGTGGTCTGTATGGAATTGTTCAATAAAGGGCCCAAAATTAAGATAACATAGATGGGAGAGGTCTCTATGAATAGGAATTCCTAAGTATTTGATACCCTGTGAGGGCCAGGCAAAGGGAAAGTTGGACTGGATGGAATCCTATATGGATTTAGGGAGGGAGACATCGAGGGCCTCAGACTTCGCTGCATTGATTTTAAAATTTTACCATGTAACAAAGTGATCTATTTCAGCCATAACAGCAGGGATGGATATATGTGATTGAGTGATTGAGTGATATATACTAGGACATCATCAGCAAATAGAGAGCACTTGTACTCGGTGCCTCCCACCTCAATCCACCTAATATTGGGGTTATGGCGAATTGATGAGAGCAGGTGCTCCGTCACTAGGATGTATAAGAGAGGGGACAGAGGACATCCCTGCCTTGTCCCATTGGTGATTGTGAAAGGTGATGAAAATGTTCTGACGCACCCCCTGGGCCTTGGGACACCCGGAGCCGGACCCTTTTTGGTGGATGCTGGTGGTTGGAGTCTTCGTGGCGGCGATCCGGTTCCGTGGCTCAGGGCGGTCAAACCAGTGGCGGAACTATTTATGTGGTTTTGATGTTTAAATGTCCGACTACGCCACCCGTGGATTGCGGTCAGAGTGAACCGCCGCTACAGGGCAGACCGCTAAGGCTGGTGTTGTGGGTGCAGCAGAGCGTAGCATAACTCCCCACGGGAGGAGTATAGCCTCAGGGCAGTGTATGCGGAGGATGGGGGTGATGGTGCAGGGCAGCAGCAGTAACGACACGGAGTCAGTGATGCAGTTCAGGGCCTTTACTCACAGTTCTTATTATCCAGACCACGTCTACAGGTAACGGCTGCCCACGTCGTACTGTGCTCACCAGGTGAGGGGCTCAGACAACTCCCAGATAACTTTGGAGCGCTTCACAGGACCCCCTTTGTGTGTCCTTTGTCTGGCCTTTCTTACCAACACTTCTGTCCGGCTGCCTCGGGCCTCCTCTTGGTAAACTTGGTGCCAGTTTCCCTGACCCTATGTGGTGCCTTCCTAGCGGGTGGAGCAAGGGGCTGCGCCGCATAAAATGTCAGAGCCTCCGGTTTCTAGCTGAGGGTCGTTTCCTGCCTCCACTAGTTCGGGGACCGGTCTCCCCCTTTGGCCTGACCCCTCCACGCAGGTGGATTCGGGCGTGCGGTGGCGACTCGCCCGTCCGCACCCCTGGGATCCCTTCATTCCTCGTTCCTGGAGCCTTCTCCGCTCCTCTTCCTTCCTTCTCCCTCTTGCAGGCCTGGGCCTCTGTTACTAGGCCCGCCTCCGGAGCAGAGCTCATGCAGAGCCCCTGCTCCCTGCCACTTCTGCTCAGACTTCTCTGCACTGAACTAAGATGGTGCCCACCTTTTATACTCCCTTCTCAATGCACCCAGGAACTGTTTCCTCCCTGCTCCTGCACTGCAGGGTTCCCCTTCCTCAGTGTTCCCTCCCCCCACTCCAGCCAGGGACAGGGACTGTCGTGCCCATCTCAGGGGCATATTGGTCGCCCTGCCCCACGGCAATGTGGTGCAATGCATGCAGGTGTCGGGTCCTGATCCACACTCCATCCTTATCTGAGAGTGAGATATCACACCTCTGGGTGAGGTGCAATACGTCTGTAGCAACCGAGCCCTCGGTGCTACAGTTCCATTTATCTTCAGCCTAGGTGACGTATTGTGATACAGGGCCGTGATTTTGGCTATAAAAGGGTCCCCTAGACCCCTACCCCAAGCTTTTTAAGAGAATCATATATGGCGTGCCAGGAGACTCTATGGAATGCTTTCTCAGCATCCAACGAGAGTATCTACTTACAAATTTTTAACTGCATCTAGCCCAGGAAATACTTTGTGCCTAGTAGCAGTGTCTGCTAGTCAGCGGATTATCCCGGCTGTTAAGCAAGCTACACCACCTGTAGTTTGGACACTTAATTTTTTCAAAGGAAATGCTTCGGAACCACGGGATACTCAGTGAAGAGCATCAGGAGGCACCCCAAGGCATAGGGGCTGGGACTGGCACTAGGATGCCTTGCGGTGGACAGCCGAGCTCGATCCTTATAAAAGCTTTTTAACTGCAGCAGCTTTAGTGGACGCTACTGGAGCTGGAATTACGCGGCTGCTGGCATGAGACTTGCCCTCCAATAGATGCTTGTAAATGGATTTAAAGTGTATTCATTCAAATTAGAGGGACAATTTAAATTAAAAAGCTTAGAGCTGCCTCCACCACAGGGGGGCTCTCTCGACCCACCAGCGGACAGGCACCAGTATTGGGAGAGGGCGGCTGGCCGTCAGGGTTCACCGCGGCTCTGGCACAAACCCGGCGACACGGAGGTGGCACGGGCAGGAGCGGACTGGCCGTCTCGGCTTCTCACTTTTTGGATTTTAGAAGGGCATGACATGCCTATATCTGTGTCTCCCCCTCCTTTTACTCCTCCACCTCTTTTCTTTTCGCATGACTATATGTACTTGTCACTTTTCCATGTGTTAGTTGTGTCTTCTGAGCAGTTTGTCAGCTTTTGGACACCTTTGAAGGTGTTTTCTATGTGTTTCTATGTGTTTTTGTTTGCCTGCCATTGGTTTTAACGGTGTTCGAAGGTGTTCGACGAACATTTCGACGAACAGTTCAGCGAACACACGGGTGTTCGACGAACCGAACCGAACTCGAACACTACGGGGGTGGCTCAACACTATCAGACAGTTCTTTGGTCTTCTTTCTTTTCTCCATGCTCAATGTGGTACACACAAGGACACAGGACAGAGGTTGAGTTAACTTTAATCCATGTTTACTGGCTGCAAATGTGATTTAGTTATTGCCAACACCTGTTAGGCGCCACAGGTAAGTTAAAGGTGCTGTTAATTACACGAATTAGAGAAGTATCACATGATTTTTCAAACAGTGCCAATACTTTTGTCCACCCCCTTTTTTAGGTTTGGTGTGGAATTGTATCCAATTTGGCTTTAGGACAATTGTTTTTGTGTTTTTTCATTGAAGACAAATTAAATGAAGATAATAATACCAAAGAATTTGTGATTGCAATCATTTTCAGGAAGAAACTGAGTATTATCTGACAGAATTGCAGGGGTGCCAATACTTTTTGCCACCACTGTAGATAAGGACTGTTTTAACAATAATGTTCATCCAGGCAAAATGTGCACCCAAGAAGCCAGTGAATACTGTGGGTATATATTCTCCAAATAATCTTTATTTCTCAAGTAAATACAACACGTTTCGACAAGATTATGTCTTCCTCAGGTATATTCTCAGAAATTTTTAAGATACAACCGCTTCTTAAAGGAAGCAAAAGCACAGTTTTGTGTGGGGGCTGTGTTCCAGACAAAGCAGACACACCCATTCCCTTAGACATCAGTAATACTATAAAATCCAATTCATCAATCCACAAAAAATCTAAAATTATAAAATATACTAGTTCATAACGCTTATGTTAAATACTTTGTTAAAAGATATGTAAATGAATATTGTCAAAAAACCTTTAAAAATTAATATCCCCCCCAAAAAAACACAATAAATACTGTACCTCACTTTTAAAACACTAGAAAACTACACTTATGAAACCCTATTAAAAATTATTTTTTATATATGAATATAAATATAAGACTTTTTTATCTTAGAATAACCTTTGCATATTTTCTTATACACCTTCCATAATGTCATTCAGCCCATCAGGGTACAGCGTCCCTAGTATAAATATCCCAAAGCATTCTTTTCAGTTCAGTCTTTCCACACAATTTGAAAAATCAGCTGGTATTTGTTCGACTGGTGTCACAGTTATATGAAATTTTTTATTGTGTTTAAAGCATAAATGTCTAGATAGACTATGCTTCAAGAATCCATTTTTTGGGTTGTGCCTGTGGCCATTCATACGTGTTCTGAGTGTCTGTGTGGTACGACCCATGTATTGAAGGCCACAGGTAAAAGTAATTACATTTACTACAAAGTCGCTATCACAGGAAAGCCTTTGTTTAATTTGGATTTGTTCTCCCCTATTATTTGACAATATGGAGTCGGCATTATGATCGATAATTTAAAACAGCAGCATTTTTTAATATGGCATTTGATGACTCCTTTTTTATTATTAATATTAAGATTTTTTTCTATGATCCATTTTTTGATGTTCCCCCTGACCAATTTGTTTTAGGTTGCTGGGGGCAATAATACCTTTCATAGTTTGTTCCCTTCGGAAAGTTATTCCATTTCTGGCCTCCATTAAAATTTCCGTCACACATATCACATATCACTGCGGTTACAAATCCAGCCATTTGTAGTGAACGTGGAAAATATTGTCCTCCATTTAAAATGGGCAATGTGTGTGGCAAGGGAAGGGGAAGTGGACGTGATGGTGCATGCAAAGGACGGGGCCGAGGCCGTGGGCAAGCTGAAATTGTGCCACAACAAACACCCACATCTTGTCGCTCGACCTTCCTGTCCCAATTAGCAGGGGATGGACTGAAGAACATATTAAAAACAGAGCAGTGTGAAAAGGTTGTTGGTAGGATAGCAGATAATGCTTCCAGTCACTTAGCCACCACCACCACCACCCTGTCTTCCACACGGTCAAGTCTCAATAGCAGTGAGTCTGGACCACATATTCCTCACCCTTATCCTCCTTTCTCCCACCATGCCAAGTACCCGGAGACAACTGATCCCACACTTGGACACTCCAAAGAGCTGTTCACATTTCCATTTATAAATTCGGGCCTCACGTTCGGTCTGCTTCAAGCGGGACAAGAGGAGATCGCATGTAGTGATGCCCAAATATTTGAGTAGCTATAGTCACACAAAAGTGATGGTAGGAAAGTGCAATTACTGTCGCAAGAGGTGGATGATGAGACACAATTGCCAGCAACTCAGGAGGAGGCCCAGGGTGCGTACGTGGAAAATGAGTTGATGGACGATGAAGTCACTGACCCAACCTGGCAAGGTGACATACATAGCAAGGACAGAAGATCAGAGGGGGAGAGAGGCACAGCACCATAATAGGAAGTAAGAAGCAGTGGGGTGGCCACAGACATAAGACAGGCAACTGTTCTCCAAAACACTAATTCGAGGGAAGTTGCCAGTCTATCTGTTAGGTCTTCCCGAGACTGACTCTTTTTTAAGTCCGTCTAGTTAATCCAAAAAAGGCCATTTGCAACATCTAAGATGCCATCATCAGCAGGGGCAGAAAAACTAGCAGCCTGACCACCACCTTTATACTCAGTCACATGACAGCAAAGCACCCAAATAGCTGGGCTTAACGCCAGGGTACAGAGACGGTGTCTGCGGGTGCCACCACTGTCTGTTCCACTGTTGTGTGTGCACGCCAATCCTCTATCCAAGAGGCAGGCAAAGATGCCTCCCACCCTACACCTGTCATTGCACACTTGCAACCACCAACGCTAGCAACCACGTCCTTGTCCCAGTGCAGCGGAACACATCCTTCCGACGCTGAGGATTGCAGGCCCTGGGTCAATCAGGGTTGCCCCCACATTCAACAGCTCATGCACCTCCTCCTCTTCAGCCTCCATCTTCGAAATGACTACATCAGTCGCAAGCTGGAAGCACTGCAGCACTGCCTCAGCCAAGCAGCAACAGGCAATGCTGAAGATAATCTGCTTAGGTGACAAACCGCACACTGCTGCACAGTTGTTGAAAGCTGTTGCAGAGCAGGTAGATCTGTGGCTCTCACAGCTGAATCTACAGCCAGGCATGGTCATGTGTGACCATATTGGGAACCATGTGGTGGCTCTGAAGCTTGACAACCTCGCACGTGTACCATGCCTGGCTCATGTGCTCAACTTAGTGGCTCAGCGGTTTCTCAAAACCTGCCCAGAACTGCCTGCGCTTCTTGTGAAAGAATTCCAAATGTGTGCCCATTTCTGAAAGTCAGCTTCAGCTTCCACCACCCTGGCAGTGCTTCAGCAGCATTTGCAGCTTCCAGCTTACTGACTGGTGTGCGATGTCACCACACGTTGGAACTCAACGTTGCATATGTTGGGAAGAATTTGTGAGCAGCAGAGGCCAGTTGTTGAGTTGCAGCTTCAACAAGCTCGTCGGTATTCCTGTCAGCCTCCTCGCATAAGAGCTGAAGAGTGATTGATGTCTAACATCTGTGCCATTCTTCAAAACTTTGAGGACTCCACCAAGATGGTAACTGTCAATGACGCCATAATTAGCATCACCATCCCACTTCTTTGTCTACAGAAAAGCTTGCTGCTCACATTTAAAGAGGAGGCATTGCAGGTGAAGCACAATGAGATGGAGCAAGGAACTATACAGGGTGATGCTACACAGCCCAGCCTCATCTCTTCTCAACACCGATTGGGTGATAATGAGGAGGAGCAGGTTCCCTATGCCACAGATGGTACTACCCACACCACATTCATACCATCTGTTCAGCATGGATGGCCTGAAGAGAAGGAGGAACAGGAGGAGGATAAGGAGGAGATTATAGACAGTTGTCTTCTTGGTGGGGACAAGGAAGTCTTAGCAGTTTGCAGTCTGGCACACATGGCTGAGTTTATGTTCCGCTGCTTTTCCCATGACCCTTGCGTTGTAAACATTTTGGGCAACAGTAATTACTGGTTGGTCACACTTCTAGACCCATGCTACTAGGAGAATTTTCTATCACTCCTTCCCGTGGCGGAGAGGTCTAATAAAATGTTGCAGTACCAGAAAGCCCTTGTTGAAGAATTATTAAATAAATTCCCATCTGACAACACTGGCGGCAGAGGTCACAGTTCCATGGATAAGAAAGAAGTACAGGCGAAGGAGACACAAACCAGATTCAGCAGAGGCAGGGGAACACTATGAAAGGTCTGAGACAGTTTCCTCAGACCCTCCCAGCACCTAGGCCCTGATGCGGGTACTCTGACAAGAAGGGAAAAGTTTTGGAAGATGCTGAAGGAGTATCTTGCTGGCTGTGCCACCATACTCTGTGATTCCTCTTTGCCTTGCAAATATTGGGTATCTAAGCTGAACTTGTGGCATAAACTGTCTCTCTACATCTTGGAGGTCCTGGCTTCCTTGCCACTAGCGTTTTGTTGAAGCGTTTTTTAATGCTGCCGGGGTTATTATAACTGATATGGAACAGAGGAGATTAGGGAGGGAAATGTCAGCTCACCAAGTTGTAGATCCCCAGATTCATCTGTGAAGCCTCGCACGGAGCCGTCCTAGTCTTGAACGTAGAATCATATAGAAAAAAATAGTGAAATCCTCCACTGAAGGCAAATAATTAAAAATTTGTCTTTATTATATAAAGTTAAAAAATAGATGCACTGGTCACCATGGGACATAGAGAACAAACAGAAAACCAACGTGTTTCAGCTAGAAGCCTTAATCATGATATGTGAATGCGAATACATTGCTTCCTTATATACCTACAAACCCAAAGAAAACCTACAGGGATCTGGATAAACCAGTTAATCAATCACACCAGAAAATTAACTCTGAAGGTGGTAATCCTGGTAAAGTTTGGCAAACATTAGTTTGTAGGGCAATAGAACATCTAAAAACATCTAAAAACATACTACAATGTATTACATACACATATCCCATAGAAAAAGCATGTACAAAAGAACCACCTGGATATATAAACCATATCAACTCTTTATTACAACAGATTATACAAACATTAAAATCACATGAAAAACATATAAACATAGAGTTAACCACTCTATGGCACCACAATACCAATAAATGCCATCAGCATACAGATCTTCATCAGTCATCAATAAATACCCCCTACAAGGTCTGGTATTAACCCTTTCGCCGCCCTGGGATTTTCTGTTTTTGCATTTTCATGTTACCAGAGATATAGCGTTTTTATTTTTTGGTCAATATGGCCATGTGAGGGCTTATTTTTTGCGGGATGAGTTTTACTTTTGAACGACATTACTGGTTTTACCATATCGTGTACAGGAAAACAGTAAAAAAATTCCAAGTGCGGTGAAATTGCAAAAAAAGTGCAATACCACAGATGTTTTTTTTTCATTTTTTTTACCACGTTCACTGAATGCTAAAACTGACCTGCCATTATTATTCTCCAGGTCATTATGAGTTCATAAACACCAAACATGTATAGGTTCTTTTTTATTTAAGTGGTGAAAAAAAATTCCAAAATTTGCACAAAAAAAAATGGCGCCATTTTCCAAGACCCGTAGCATCTCCATTTTTTGGGATATGGAGCCAGATAAGGGCTTATTTTTTGCGCGCCGAGCTGAAGTTTATATTGATACCATTTTGGGGTAGATTTGATGTTTTGATCACCCGCTATTGCATTTTATTGCAATTATGCAGCGACCAAAAAACGTAATTCTGGCATTTAGAATTTTTTTCTGATTATGCCATTTACCGATCGGATTAATTCTTTTTTTATATTGATAGATCGGGCGATTTTTTTTCACTTTTTGCTTGCTTCTATAGTCTCCATAGGAGACTAGAAGCAGCACTTGTCTGATTGCCTTTGCTACATACAGGGGACGAGTAGATTCCCTGTATGCAGCAGAAATGCTCCTGTGCTATGAGCGCCGACCACTAGGTGGCGCTCATAGCGATCAGCTCATGACAACCACTGGAGTCTGCTGCAGACCCAGGGTTGTCATGACCACCCATCGGTGACCCGCGATCACGTGCCGGGTCACCGATGGGCGGGGTAAGTGAAGCGCTTCCGGCGCGGCGCTGTTAAATGCCGCTGTCAGAGATTGACAGCGGCAATTAACATGTTAACAGTCGCGGGTGGATTGCGATTCCACCCGTGGTTGTTGCAGGCACATGTCAGCTGTAATAATCAGCTGACATGTGCCCGGTTCAGTGCGGGCTCAGCGCCGGAGCCCTCACTGAACCCGGGGTTACAGCCTGGTGCGTACTAACTACTCCCAGGCTGTAAAGGGGTTAATGAAATCGTCCTAGCTAAATTGAGCTCCTTAACCCTATTTGGCCATAATTTATATAAAACTTATTTAGAGTAATACCTTGACACGGATGTGGTGCCAGTCCCAGATCCTTAAAAAAAAAGAGACGTACTTTTCGGCCTGCACCTTTTTCCAGCCAGACCCTGAAGAAGGTGCTGGCCGAAACGTACGTCATTTATTTTTTAAGGATCTGAGACTGGCACCACATCCGTGTCAAGGTATTACTCTAAATAACTTTAATATACGTTATGGCCCAAAAGGGTTTAGGGGCTTGATTCAGCTAGGATGATTTTATTAATACCAGACCTTGTAGGGGGTATTTATTGATGACTGATGAAGATCTGTATGCTGATGGCATTTATTGGTATTGTGGTGCCATAGAATGGTTAACTCTATGTTTATATGTTTTTCATGTGATTTTAATGTTTGTATAATCTGTTGTAATGAAGAGTTGATATGGTTTACATATCCAGGTGGTTCTTTTGTACATGCTTTTTCTATAGGATATGTGTTGTGATATGTATTGAACCTGCTACACCTGCCGTGTGGAATTTCCAATGCAACACATCCCTATGGGGGTGTTTGTTTATTGAACATGTGTCTGTAGACATTTTTGCTAAATGTATTACAGATTAGAATATATACAAAAAAGGACAAACAAAAATCCCATTAGTCAGTTATATTGTAATATCAAATCCTGGTGAGTATTTAAACTGTAGGGAACTCTAGTACTTAATTTAAAAATCCAAAATCCATTCTATTTAATATCTTCCTTTTTAAATCTCCCCCTCTTATTGGCCTGAAATCTTTTTCTATACCAGAAATTTTCATTGGACTAAAATCTCCTCCATCTGAGAGAAATGTTTAGACACCACTGAAATATTGCATTCAGTGGGATTAATAGCATCTGATAGGTGCCTGCAATTTTTAAGAGGTCCCACTGTGCAGCCAACATATTGGAGTGCACATTTTGAGCATTCTACTAGGTATATGACACCTGTGGCATTACAGTAGATGAAGCTGTTAATATTAAATTCTTTATTTGTCAGTATGGATTTGAATTAAATATTTTCGTTATCAGCATACATACATGTTTTGCAAGGACAGTGTCCACATCTATAGAACCCTTTTAGTGAGAGCCACGTATGTTGTGTTACCTGTTTATTAGTATGGAATAGCTTAGGGGAGAGAATATTGCCTAAAGTTGGAGCCCTTTTTGCTACATATCTAATATCTAATATATAATTTTTTAGGACCTCGGCAAGTTTTGGATCATCATTCAACATGGGAAATGATGTCTTCAATAGTCATGTATTGGGGACTATACTGGGTTGTGAAGGTAATAGAGTCACAATTATTATTTTTACATTTGTTGCGACCTTCCAACAATAGTTCCTTACGATCTATTTTACTGACTATATGTTCTGCTTTGGACAAGCACGATTAGTATAGCCTCGTTTTTTTAATCTATTTAAAACTTTTTTGGACTTAGTATTTTATACCTCATGTCAGAAGAACAACTGTGTTTTGTTCTAATCAATTCTCCCACCGGGATATTTTGTACAACATGGTGTGGATGGCAAGAATTTGCCAAAAGAATAGAGTTACTACCAGTTATTTTCCTATATGGCGAAATATCAATTTTCCCTATGTCAATATTCCCTGATAAGGTAACATCTAGATAATCAGTACTACCAGTGGATGTTTTATAGGTAAGTGATAAATTAAATTCATTATTATTAAGAAATGAAATATATTCCTCAATTTCAATACTTGATCCCTTCCAAATAATGATTAAATTGTCGATGTAACAACCATAAAATTCAATAAGATAACCAAAATTATTATTACATGAAAAAAGACATCATTCTTCCCAAACTGCAACCACAATGTTGACTAGGGAAGGGGAAAATTTCCCTCCCATGCTAACTCCCCATGTCTGGAGAAAAAACTGTCCATCAAATGTGAAATAATTGAGAGAAAGCAAAAAAGGAAACCGATGAAAGAAGAAAATCCTGGATTTCCGTTTTATATGTACTGTGTTTCTTTAGGAAAAAATTTAAACTGGACATAGCAACATTATGGGGAATAGATTAATATAAATGAATCATGTTACAGCTGAGCCATTTGAAATTCCCATACCAAGTGTATTTGTTTACAGACGAAATAAGCATCTTGGTATCTCTAATGAATCCCGGCAATGATCTGACAAAAGGTTGTAAGAATAGATCAACCCATTCTCCCAGTTTCTCTCCTAAGCCCTTAATACCTGCAATAATGGGTCTAAAGAGAGGGGGGGGGGTTAATTTGTGAATTTTAGGGAGATAGTGATAAATTGGGACTGTAGGATGTTCAATATACAAATAATCTGAAAGCTTGATGTTAATCGCTCCTGTGCAAGCTGCTTCATTTAATAATCTGGATAATTCTGATAAAAATATTTTAGTTCGATTAGTTTTTATCATTACGAACAGACATTTTCTCTACGATATAGGGAGGCATTAAGAAAAACTATTCCCCCACTTTATCAGCAGGTATAATCAAAAGAACTTAATTTTTTTTCCAATTCAGCAAGTGCAATTCTTTCTGTTGATGAAAGATTATCATTGACCATTTTGCTTTCTTGATCTACTAAATGTAGTTCTCTTTCCACAAGCTCCTGGAATTGATCCAAAACCCATGGCCTAGACGGGACATGATTATCCAGATCCCTGTAGGTTTTCTTTGGGTTTGTAGGTATATAAGAAAGCAATGTAGTCTCATTTGCATACCATGATTAAGGCTTCTAGCTGAAACGCGTTAGTTTTCTGTTTGTTCTCTACTTTATGTCCCATGGTGACCAGTGCATCTATTTTTTTACTTTTCTATAATAAAGATGAGTTTTTAATTATTTGCCTTTGCTGGAGAATTTCTCTATTTTTTTCTATATTATAACTGATAGGGCATCCGTCTGTCAACTGAAAATGCTGACAGACTGACTCTTATCAAAATGAACAAGGGCTAGATTGGGCCAGATTTCTCAACACCACCCGATGATAGCAACAAAACATAAACTCAAATCCAGTGTTTTTTTTGGGTGGTCTATTTCCATGCACATTTCAAACCCAGAAATGGATATACACTTCAGAATTTTGTCTATTTTATGTCGTCCTCCTCCTTATCCTTCTCCTCATCCTTCACCACCATATCACCAGAGTGACCATCATGCTACCCCCACATAATTTTTTTAAGGGTGTTTATGATGCCTGTAAGACCTATTTTTAGAGGCCTACCTCTAACATTCTATATAATATATATATGTATACCCCTATATATGTATACCCCCCAGGGGTAAATGTTTTTTAGCCCATGCACTTAGTGCATGGGCATTACCAGTCTGGGAGACCCACTCCTTAATAATGGAAAATACATTTTTTACTGATGCCCTCCACTATGTCTCTTCAAATTGGTATTGGAGTGTATCCTAATATTTGGTTGCCCTTGCACTTACTGCATACTCAATAACAGTTTAGGAGACCAACTCCTTAATAATGGAAAATATTTATTTTACTGTGGCCCTCCACTATGTCTCTTCAAATTGTTATTGAAGTGCGTCCTAATTTTTGACAGCACTTGAGCTTGCTACATACGCAATAACAGTATAGTAGACCCACTCCTTAATAATTTTAAAAACACTTTTTCTGAGGCCCTCCACTATGTCTCTTCAAATTGGTATTGAAGTGTGTCTTAATTTTTGGCAGCCCTAGAATTTGCTGCATATGCAATAACGGTATAGGACACCCACTCTTTAGTAATGGAAAATACATTTTTTTGCTGAGGCCCTCCACTACGTCTCTTCACATCGGTAATGGAGTGCACCCTAATTTTTGGCAGCCCGTGAACTTGCTGCATACGCAATAGCACTATAAGAGACCCAGTCCTTAATAATGGAAAATCTATTTTTCACTGAGGCCCTCCACTATGTCTCTTCAAATTGGTATTGCAGTGCAGCCTTTGCACTTACTGCATATGCAATAACAGTGTAGGAAACCCATTTCTAAATAATGTGATGGCCAATTCAAATCGATTCTATATTCTACAATATTAACTCTTATCTGAAATTTGTGTACGGGTGAGCTATCGAACTATGGATAGCATATTACACGCATCCAGACAGGGATTATTGCTTTATACTTTTGCTGCTGCCAGCAAACAAAAAAAATCTATCCACTCTTGATACTGTTGTTACCTAGCACTTGTTTCTATTCTAAATGCAGCTATCATCAGCTGTAAATGAGTGTTCATTCTGGTTGCATACATCTCTTACACTGTCTAATAACTTGATTGATTTTTTTCCAAAAATCATCAACAGATTCATGTTTTTTAATATAATCTGCACTCAGAAATTCATCAAATTAGGCAGGGTGGCTTGCATTCCTACACAGTTTTATACTGCAATGTACCAAAAAAACCTCTTTGAAGCCGATTAAAACCTATTTTGTATTCTACAATATTACCTCTCTTATCTGAAATTTGTGTGCAGGTGAGCTATTGCAGTATGGATATCGTATTACACGAATTCAGCCAGGGATTTATGCCTTATACTGTGTGCTGCAACAACAACAGCAACAAAAATTCAATTCCCTATTGATACCGCTGTTAGCTGCTTTTACAATAGGGACAGGTGCTAGGTATCATCAGCTAGAAATGAGGGTTCATATTCCGGTCTCATACATATCTTCCACAGTGCATAACTTGATTGATGCTTTCCATGCACTCATTGACCAATTCATAATTTTTACGGTGATCTGTACTCAGAAATGAAAGGTTGACAGAAACTCATCAAAGTTGGCAGAAATTTTTCAAATTTGACAGAAATTAATCATACTTAAAAAAAATTCCTGATTTAATGTGTCCATTTGCAGTTTCTCTGTAGCTTTTGAATGTAAGAGGTTGTGGTGGGAGATTTGACGCTACTGGAGCTGGAAATACCACTTCAGAACTCTCCAGTGCTTTGTTTCCATCCATTTCTGGGTGCTTCTGGAAGTATGTTTGGGGTAATTTTCCTGCAGTAAGACCCATGACCTAGTATGCAAACCCAGCTTTATGACACTGGGCACTACATTGCGACCCAAAATCCTTTGGGAATCTTCACATTTCACGATGCCTTGCACACAGTCAATGCATCCTGTGCCAGAGGCAGCAAAGCAACCCCTAATTATCTTTAAACCTCCACCATATTTGACTAGAAGTACTGTGTTCTTTTATTTGTAGGTCTCATTCCATTTACAGTAAACAGTTGAATGGTGTGCGTTACCAAAAAGCTCTATCTTGGTCTCACCTGTCCCCAAGATGCCTGCTGGCCATCTAAAAATAGTGGAGGCCACCTGCTGGCACTCTAAAAATTGTGAGGGCTGCCTGCTGGACATCCATAAATTATGAGGGTCGCCTGCTGAACATTAGTGATGAGCGAGCACTAAAATGCTCGGGTACTCATTGCTCGGGTCGAGCAAATTGGAATATTCGGGTGCTCGACCTGAGCAACGAGCCCAAAGTAAGTCTATGGGAAACTCAAGCATTTTCCAGGCGGCTCCCCCTGGCCATCTGCAGAGGACCTAAAAATTGCCGAAATCGATGTGAACAGTGCTCAAATGACATGGGAACAGCATGGGGAAGACCCCTGGAAGCATCTCTGACTCCCAGATCACTGCTGTCAGCAGCGTGGTCAGAGTATTATGCCACTTTTACGGACTCACAATAAAACATACAAAAACTAAACTGAAATGGATTTTCCTGGGAAATATGTTAAGGAACATCCTTTCCAGGGTAATGACTTGTATATAAGGCAAAATAAATAACCAAAAACAAAAATACTCCTCCACAACTTGGGTTATGTTCACACGTAGTGTTTTTGATGCGTTTTTGCACTTTTGAATTTCTTTCAACCAAGACAAATGCATTCACTTGGAAATGTCACTTTAACATTTTACAACCTTATCTGGCCATGTGGTGTGTGACACATCATCAGACACATGCATACAGTGCTGAAAAGACATGGGAACAGCATGGGGAAGACCTCTGGAAGCATCTCTGACTCCCAGGTCACTGCCTAAAAGTGTGCCCATCATAAGTGATCCTTGGCGCATGCGAAGATGCCTCCTGCCATGCATCTGTTGTTGCAGACTTGCAACAATCACCGTCCACGTCCTTGTCCCACTGCAGAGTTCAGCTGTCCCTAACCCATTCCTTGGAATGCAAGCGCAGCTACTTGCACTTGAAATGTGGCCTTTTAGGCTCATGGAGGCGGAAGCTTTTCACAACTTCATGCCGGCGGTGGTCGGGTGTCCATACACGGTCCCCAGCCGCCACTATAATTCCCGGTATCGCCTCTGCCTTCAACAAGCACGGGTCCCACAACATTACCCCTCCCCCCCCCAGTGCACTTACTGGGAAGGACTGCCTAACCAAAAACACGTGGACAGGTAAATGTGGCCAGGGAAGGTATGGAGCCAGTCCACAACTTTTTTTGCTAAGAGTTGTATTTAGCTCGGGGAAAGGACTGGCGTAGAGGGAAACCGTATCTACCCTGCGTGTCATTTCTCCCAGGAAGTCTTGTAATTGAGCTTGTTGCAGAAGCAATGGCAGCCCGTCCAACATCAACTCGCACTTGTCGGTGCTGCTTTGGCACACACACATCTTTCCTTGCGTATTTAATTTCTTAAATACAGAGTTGGACAATGGCCTGATCTGTAATGCATTTTGAGAAATAACATGCATAAGCATGGCCAATCCACTTTAAAAAATCAGCCTTAGAGTGTCCGGGAACCTTCCCCTACACTTTTCTTAGCCAGGGCTGCTTTTCGGCAGTGTTGGACAGGCTCACCAGAGAAGCAGAGACTCCTCCGGCGGGCCCTGGCTTCTCCTTCAGGATAGTTCATAGTGCCAAGGTGAGTTCATGATGTTGATAGAGGCCACCATCTGCTTAGTTTTCTGTTACTTGGAATGCAAGTGCAAGTATTCAGCCAGCCAGCCACCCACCCACTGGCCGCAACACTAAACTGCCAGATTTCTGGGCAGCTCTTTGCACTTGAAATGGGGCCTTTTAAGCTCATGGAGGCTGAAGCTTTTCACAACCTCATGCCCGCGGCGGCCGGGTGTCCATACTTGGTCCCCAGCCGCCACTATATTTCCCGGTATCGCCTCCGCCTTCCACAAGCACGGGTCACACAACATTACCCGTGCCTTCCCTAGTGCACTTACTGGGATGGACCGCCTAACCACAAACACGTGGACAGGTGAATGTGGCCAGGGACGGTACGGAGCCAGTCCACAACTTTTTTTGCTAAGAGTTGTATTTAGCTCGGTGAAAGGACTGGCATACCCTGCGTGTCATTTCTCCCAGGAAGTCCTCTAAAGCTGCTTGCACTTGAAATCTGGCCTGAACATTACTGCTGGTACTTTTCTGTGGGAATTTTCTTGCCTCCTATCAGCCTGGAATATTTTCAGCAAACTATAGTATGACGCCATTGTATTAGCACTGCCCCCAGTACCAGTAGCAAAGCCATCCCCAATTTCCTTCTCAGGAATTTTATTTGGTAGGCTGAGTGGCTGCCCAAATACATTTTCTCACAAAGGAGCTGAAGATAGAGTGGCAATATGTGCAAGTTTCTCCAGCTTGTTAGATATTAGAGGGTGAACGGCAGCACATTGGATCAGTGGTTAGCACTGAAGCCTTGCAGCGCTGGGATCCTGGGTTCAAATCCCAGCAAGGACAACATCTGCAAGGACTTTACATGTTCTCCCAATGTTTGCGTGTGTTTCCTCCTCAGTAAAAAAGCAGCCATAGAGTGTCCGGGAATCTTCCCACACACTTTTCTTAGCCAGGACTGCTTCTCGGCAGGGTTGGACGGGCCCACGAGAGAATCCTCTGGTGTGACTTGGCTTCTACCTCAGGAGAGTTCATGATAGCACTAACTTTGCAGCTGCTATGGGGCTCTTGAGCAGGGGAGAAAGGTTAGCCCTCAGAATTAAATCCTCTGGTGGGTACAATGTTTTTCAATCTTAAACAGCTTCTCAGTGGGAGTTGTATTTCAGCACAGCCATATTCTTTAGCTCAGTGAAAGGACTGTCATAGAGGGAAACCGTATCTACCTCGGCTGTCATTTCTCCATCAACAGGTTCCGCCCATTGTTACACACGACCATGCCTGGCTGTATGTTCAGCGGTGAGAGCCACAGATCAGGCTGCTGTGTTACAGCTTTCAACAACTCTGCAGCGCTGGGCAGTTTGGCAATTAAGCATTAAGCATGTTATCTTCAGCACAGCCTGTTGCCGCTTGGCCAAGGCAGTGCTGCAGTGCTTGTGACTGATGTGGTCATTTCGGAGATGGAGGAGGAGGTGCATGAGCTGAACAATGTGATTACTTTGAGGTTAAATTGGTGATGCTGTTTTTTATACTAAAGAAAGATCCTATTGTTTTGGGTTTTTTTATGGTATTTTTTAAGACAAATGCATTCACCGGGAATTGTCATTTTAACATTTTACAACCTTATCTGGCAATGTGGTATGTGACACATCATCAGACACCTTCCTTTTTTATTTATGATGGAGGGACTCTGAAAGTCATAAAGCCTATTTTTACAGGGACATCAGACGGCCCTTACTATTCTTAAAAGGCCAGCAGTCGGCCCTAGCTATTGTTAGAGAGCCATCAGCCGGCTATGCTTTGTTGTTCCCATTATTAACAAGTGGGTCTCCTATACTGTTATTGCGTAACCAGTGACTGCAAGGTCTGCCAAAAATTTGGACGCAACCCAATACCCCTTTGAAGAGACATAGAGGAGGGTCTCAGTAAAAAAAAACTTCCCATTATAAAGGAGCGGGTCTCCTATAGTGTTAATGCCCATGCTGTGACTGCAAGGGCTGCCAAAATTTGGGAAAAATCCCCACTAAGAACTTAAAGACAAATAGAGCAGGGCCACAGTAACAAGGTACGACATGTTCCCATTAGAAAGGAGAGGGTCTGCTATACAGTTAGAGGGTATGCAGTGAGTCCAACGGCTGACCAATTTTAGGAAAAACCCCACTAAGAATTTAAAGACACACAGAGCAGGGCCACCGTAACAAGTACAACATGTTCCCATTATAAAGGAGAGAGTCTGCTATACAGTTATAGGGTATGCAGTGAGTCCAATGGCTGACCAATTTTAGGAAAAACCCCACTAAGAATTTAAAGACACACAGAGCAGGGCCACAGTAGCAAAGTATGACATGTTCCCATTAGAAAGGAGAGGGTCTGCTATACAGTTATAGGGTATGCACTGAGTCCAACGGCTGACCAATTTTAGGAAAAACCCCTCTAAGAATTTAAAGACACACAGAGCAGGGCCACAGTAACAAGTACGACATGTTCCCATTAGAAAGGAGAGAGTCTGCTATACAGTTATAGGGCATGCAGTGAGTCCAACGGCTGACCAGTTTTAGGAAAAACACCACTGAGAATTTATAGACACACGGAGCAGGGCCACAGTAACAAGGTACGACATGTTCCCATTAGAAATTAGAGGGTCTTCTATACAGTTATAGGGTATGCAGTGAGTGCAACGGCTGACCAATTTTAGGAAAAACCCCACTAACAATTTAAAGACACATGGAGCAGGGCCACAGTAACAAGGTACGACATATTCCCATTAGAAAGGAGAGGGTCTGCTATACAGTTATAGGGTATGCAGTGAGTCCAATGGCTGACCAATTTAGGAAAAATCCCACTAAGAATATAAAGACACACAGAGCAGGGCCACAGTAACAAGGTACGACATGTTCCCATTAGAAAGGAGAGGGTCTGCTATACAGTTTAAGGGTATGCAGTGAGTCCAACAGCTGACCAATTTTAGGAAAAACCCCACTAAGAATTTAAAGACACACAGAGCAGGGCAACAGTAACGACAAATTCCCATTAGAGAGGAGAGAGTCTCCCATAGTGTTGGATTATGCAGTGACTGCAAGGGCTTCCAAAAATTTGGAGGCACTTCAATGCCCCTTGGAAGAGACGTGGAGGAGGGCCTCATAAAAAAATGTTCCCATTAGAAAGGAGTGGGTCTCCTATACTTGTAATGCCCATGCACTAAGTGTATGGGCTGACAAATATTTACCCCTGGGGGGTATACATGAACATACTGTATAAAAAAAATTTTCGCGGGCATCATAAACACCCTTTAAAAAAATTATGTGGGTGTTGCATCACGGACCACGGTCACCCTGGTGATATGGTGGTGGAGGATGAGGAGAAGGAGGAGGACAAGAGCAAATAGACAAAATCAGGAAGCGTATACCCATGTGTGGGTGTGAGAAGGTGCATGGGAATACACCTCCCAAGAAAAGACACTGGATTTGAGTTTATGTTACGCTGCTATCATTCGGTGGTGTTGAGAAGTCAGGCCCAATCCAGCCCTTGTTCATTTTTATAAGAGTCAGCCTGTCAACATTTCCAGTTGACAGGCGTATCCTCTTATCAGTTATAATTCCACCAGCGGCACTAAAAACCCGCTCTGATAAAACACTGGTGACAGGGCAGGCCATGACCTCCAAGGCATAGAGAGCAAGTTCATTCCACGTATCCAGCTTGGTTACCCAATAATTATAAGGCACAGAGGAATCACAGAGTACATTGGAATGGTCGGCAAGGTACTCCCTCAGCATCTTCCCAAACTTTGCACTCCTTGTGAGAGTACCCCGCGCCTCAGGGCCTGTGCAATGGGAGGGTCTGAGAAAACTCTCCCAGAACTTTGACAGTGTTCCCCTGCCTCTGCTGGATTGAAGTTGTGTCTCTCTCGCCTGTACTCCTTGGTTGTCCAATGAAGTGTGCCCTCTGCCGCCAGCGTTTTCAGGTGGGAATTTTTTAATAGTTCCGCAACAAGGGCCTTCTGGTACTGCCCCATTTTTGTAGACCTGTCCGCCTCAGGAATAAGAGATATAAAGTTCTCCTTGTAGCGTTGGTCTAGAAGTGTCATGAACCAGTAATGACTGTCACCCAAAATTTTGAGAACACGAGGTTCATGGGAAAGGCAGCGTAACATATACTCAGCCATGCGTGCCAAACTACTAACAGGCAAGACTTCCGTGTCCTCCCCAAGAGGATGACTGACCATGCTCTCCTCCTCCTCCTCCTCCTCTCTGTCCTCTTGCCAACCACGCTGAACAGACGGTATGACAGCTGTGCAGGTAGTACCATCTATAGTGCATGAAACTAGCTCTTGTCCTTCCTCCTCCTCCTCTTCCTCATTGTCACCCAATCCACGTTGGGATGAGATGAGGCTTGCTGTGTTTAATCACCCTGTATGGTTCCTTGTTCCATCTCATCATGCTCAGCCTGAAATGCATCCTCTTTTATTGTGAGCAGAGAGCATTTCAGAAGACAGAGAAGCGGGATGGTGACGCTAATTATGGCATCATCGCCGCTCACCATCTTGGTGGAGTCCTTATAGTTTTGGAGGATGGTACATATGTCTAACATCCATGTCCACTCCTGAGGTCTTATGTGTGGAGTCTGAAATGAAAACTGATGGCCTGGTGCTGGTATGATGCTGGTACTCAAAAACTGCCCTCTTCTGCTCACAAATCTTTCCCAACATCTGCAGTGTAGAGTTCCAAAACGTGGGGACATCTCACATCAGTCTGTGAGCTGGAAGCTACAAGCGCTACTGAAACACTGCAAAGGCGGCAGAAGCTGTAGCTGACTTTCTAAAATGGGCACACAATCGGTGTACTTTAACAAGCAGATCCAGCAGCTCCGGGTAGGACTTGAGACACCGCTGAACCACGAGGTTAAGCACATGGGCCAGGCGTGTGTGAGCTCGCCTCGCCTCAGAGCCTCCACTGGGTTCCGGCCATTGAGACACACGACCATGCCTGGCTTTAGGTTCAGCGGTGTGAGCCACAGATCTGCCTGCTCTTTCAGAGCTGTCCACAACTCTTCAGCATTGTGTGGTTTTTCACCTAAGCATATTAGCTTCAGCACAGCCTGTTGCCGCTTGGCCGAGGCAGTGCTGCAGTCTTTCCAGCTTGTGACTGATGTGGTCATTTCGGAGATGGAGGCTGAAGAGGAGGTGGGGGCTGAGGAGGGTGAGGTGCAGGAGCTGTAGACCGTGGGGGCAACCCTGATTGACCTAGGGCCCACCATCCTTGGCGTCGGGAGGACGTGTTCCGTCCCAACGTCCGACTGGGTCCCGGCTTCCACTATGTTAACCCAGTGTGCCGTCAGCGAGATGTACCATCCGTGCCCACAAGCACTTGTCCACGTGTCCGTGGTTAGGTGGACTTTACAGGTAACTGCATTGTTGAGAGTATGGCTAATGTTTTGGGACATGTGCTTGTGTAATGCGGGGACGGCACACCTGGAGAAATAGTGGCGGCTGGGGACCGAGTACCGAGGTACGGCCGCCGCCATCAAGTTGCGGAATGGTTCCGCCTCCACGAGTGTAAAAGGCAACATTTCGAGCACAAGCAGTCGTGAAATGTGAGAATTTAGTAGTGTGGCCTGTGGGGTGTTGGCTGCATATTTGCGCTTGCATTCCAAGGACTGGGGTATGGACAACTGAATGCTGCGCTGGGACAAGGACATGGACATGCTTCCTCATGCTGCTACTTGAGAGAGTGCAACGACAGGTGCAGGACAGGAGGCATCTTAGCATGCACCATGGACAGGGGATTAACTTGCATGCACAACAGCGGAAGAAGCAATGGTGCCACCTGCAGACACTGTTCCTGGACCCTGGAGTTCGGCCCACAAAGTCAGGTGCTTTACTGCCATGTGCCTGATCATGCTGGTGGTGGTCAGGCTGGTCACTTTGCCACCCCTGCTGATGCTGGCCTGGCAGGTGGTGCAAATGGCCTTTTTGGGGTTATCGGCAGAGTCTTTAAAAAACAACCAGACTCGGGAAGACCTAACAGTTGTACTGACAACTTCCTTTGTGTTGGTGTTACGGGGATCAGTTGCCTGCCTTCTGTCTGCAGCCACCACACTGCTTCTTCCTGCCTGTTGGGGTGCTCTGCTTCCCTCCCCCTGTGTGCTGCTGTCCTCGCTCTGCATGTCCTCCTGCCAGGTTGGGTCACTTACTATATCATCCACCACCTAGTCTTCCACTTCCACACCCTGGTCCTCCTCCTGACTTTCTGGCAATTGTGTCTCATCATCGTCGACCTCTTGTGACACTTTCCCACCGTCACCTTCGTGTGACCGTGGCTGCTCAAATATTTGGGCATCGCTAGGCGCTATCTCCTCTTGCCCCGCTTCAAGTGGACCAGACGAGAGGCTCGAATCTATAAATGGAAAAGTGAATAGCTCTTCAGAGTGTCCAAGTGTGGTATCAGTTGTCTTTGGGTACTCGGCATGGTGGGAGGAAGGAGGATCAGGGTGAGGAATATGCGGTCCTGACTCACGGCTACTGAGACTTGACCGTGTGGAAGACAAGCTGGTGGTGGTGGTGGCTAAGTGACTGGAAACATTATCCGCTATCCAACCAACAACCTTTTGACACAGCTCTGGGTTCAATAGTAGTGTGCTGCTTTCCCCTAGAAATTGGGACAGGAAGGTCAGGTGAGAAGATGTGGGTGTTTGTTGTGGCATAATTCCGGCTTTCCATGGCCTTGTTCTCGGCCTCTGCATGCACCATTATCATCAAATCCAGTTCCCCGTCCCTTACCACGTTCCCTGCCCATTTTAAATGGAGGACAGTATCTTCCACGCTCACTACAAATGACTGAGTTTGGATCGAACTTATATGTGATCCGTGTGATAGGGAAAACAGAGTTTTAAATACCTGGCCTGTAGGTAAGTAGTTTGAACAGCAAACTGCGGTGAATTGCTTCAATGACACACTATAGGAAATTTTTAATGGAGGCCAGAAATGGCAGTATTTTCTGACAACGTATATATGATCCGTTTGACAGAGAAAACACAGTTTTAAATACCTGGCCTGTAGGTAAATAGTTTGAACAGAAAACTGATGTGAATTGCTTCACTGACACACTGAAGGAAATTTTTAATGAAGGCCAGAAATGGCAGTATTTTCTGACAACATATATGTGATCCGTGTAATGGAGAAAACACAGTTTTAAATACCTGGCCTGTAGGTAACTAGTCTGAACAGCAAACTGGTGTGAATTGCTTCATTGACACACTAAAGGAAATTTTTAATGGAGGCCAGAAATGGCAGTATTTTCTGACAAGGTATATGTGTTCCGTTTGATGGAGAAAAAACTGTTTTAAATAGCTGGATTTCTAGCGCTCCCTTTGGAAGTGCATTGAGGTGAAGGGTACATTGCTGGAAAAGGAAGAAAAAAAAAAAAAACTCTTTAAATCTCTTAGTTTGTGAGTGTGAACGAGCTGCGTGTGTCTGGAGCGTAAGTGCGAACGAAAGTAAGTGTGTGACTTGTTTTTCAGTGACTTTGGATTCAGGGAGTTTGGAAGGGAAGTCTTAGGACTGAATTGCTGACTGTATTTCATTCTTTCTTTACTTTACTTTTTACTTAATTAATCCACCTGACCTACTTATCTGATTCCCCCGTCCATACTTGATACTTAACTGATCCCCCGCCGATATCTAATTGATACACTTGCACATCCCTAATTGATCCCCGTCCATACACCTATATATAAATAATTGTATTTTGTACTTGTATATATATACTGACTGTATCCCCATATTTAGAATGACGTCCATGTTGGCCGGAGCCGTGCAGTGTACATCTTGCGCAATGTATGCATTCCGTGAGCAACCGCTCGAGGATCCATACTGCTGCGAGAGATGTGAGCATATCGTGCACTTGGAAGCCCAAATTCTGGATCTAAGTGCTCAGATAGCGATACTGAGGAGCATCGACAACATGGAACGGAGTTTGCTGCTCACCGAGCAGACACTCAATGGGTCAATACTGGGGGTGGAGCATAGAGGGGAAGTGCAGGCTGAACATGCAGGGAGCTGGATAACAGTTAGGAGGGATAGAGGGAAGAAGTATAGGAAGGCTGGTTCAGAACCGGCATTATTGGAGCACGACAGATCCTCTGACCGCCGGGGGAGTGTATGCTCCAGTAATGAGGGGGAGGGGGGAAGTGTAGGGCAGGCAAGACAGGTTCTGGTAGTGGGTGACTCTATTATTAGGGGGACAGACAGGGCAATCTGTCACAAAGACCGGGATCGCCGAACGGTGTGCTGCCTCCCTGGCGCTCGAGTCCGGCACATCGCGGATCAGGTTGACAGGTTACTGGGTGGGGCTGGCGAAGACCCAGCGGTCATGGTCCACATTGGCACCAATGACAAAGTGAGTGGTAGATGGAGGGTCCTTAAAAATGATTTCAGGGACCTAGGTAGGAAGCTTAGGGCAAGGACCTCCAAGGTAGTTTTCTCAGAAATACTACCAATCCCGCGAGCCACACAGGAGCGCCAACGGGAATTTAGGGAGGTGAATAAGTGGCTAAAGATTTGGTGCAAGGCAGAAGGGTTTGGGTTCATGGAGAACTGGGCCGACTTCGTGGTCGGCTACAGCCTCTACCGTAGGGACGGGCTGCACCTCAATGGGGAGGGTGCAGCGGTGCTGGGGAAGAAGATGGCTAATAGGTTGGAGGAGTTTTTAAACTAGAGACGGGGGGGGGAACCAAGGAAATAGGTGGGATGTGAGGCAAGCAAGGGGGAAGGGGAGAAGTGAATATAATGAGGGTGGAGAGGGGGGTGGGGATAGTACAGTTAGATCGTTAGAGAAGAGAAGGATGCTAAATAACCCCAAAGTTTTATCTTGCATGCTGACCAACGCAAGAAGCCTGACCAATAAGGCGGATGAGCTGCAGGCGCTTATATCGGAGGAGAGGTATGACATCGTAGGTATAACAGAGACTTGGCTAGACGATAGCTACGACTGGGCGGTAAATTTATTAGATTATAGTTTATTTAGAAGGGACCGGAAACAGGGGAAAGGCGGAGGAGTCTGCTTATATGTAAAGTCATGTCTAAAACCCAGACTAAGGGAAGATATAGGAGAGGGAGAAGAGGGGGTCGAGTCCATGTGGGTAGAGATAGAGGGAACTAAAAATAATAATAAAATATTACTGGGGGTCTGCTATAAGCCACCAAATATAACAGAGGAGAACGAGAATCTGCTATTAGGACAAATAGACAAAGTAGCAAAACATAATGAAGTGATTGTAATGGGGGATTTCAACTACCCGGATATTGACTGGGAAACAGAAACCTGTAGATCTCAGAAAGGAAAAAGGTTCTTGACAAATATTAAGGATAATTATCTCTCCCAACTAGTGCAGGAACCAACGAGAGGGAAGGCAGTGTTGGACTTAATATTGACTAATAGGCCTGATAGAATAACTGAGGTACAGATAGGGGGGCACCTAGGTAATAGCGATCATAATATTATCGACTTCAAAATGCCCTTCAGTAGGGTTATCAATAAGGGAACAACAAAAACATTAAACTTTAGGAGGGCGAAGTTTGATCAGCTGAAAGAAAGCCTTCAACTTATTGACTGGGACAAAGTTCTTAATCAAAGGAATACGAATAGTAAATGGGAAACCTTCAAAAGAATTCTGAATACTCAGTGCGAGAGATATATACCGTATGGGAATAAAAGGGCCAGAAATAAGAGGAAACCAATATGGTTGAACAAGAACGTAAAAGGGGCGTTAAATAGCAAAAAAGAGGCATTCAAGAGATTAAAACAGGAAAACAGTAAGGAGGCACTAATGTGTTACAAGGAAAAAACGAGAACCTGTAAAAAACAAATAAAAATAGCGAAGGAGGAAACAGAGAAACGTATTGCTAGGGAAAGTAGATCAAATCCCAAACTGTTCTTTACGTATATAAATAGTAAAAGGATTAAATCGGATAATATTGGACCGATAAAAAGTGAGGAAGGCAAAATCATAGAGAAAGATGAGGATAAAGCTAATCTATTAAATAATTTTTTTTCGACAACTTTCACAAAGGAAATCGAACTAACAGGAGAAATGAGAAGTGACAAACTTAATCCTCCACTAAGTATGACAAATCTAACCCAAGCTGGGGTACAGAAACGCCTCAGTAACATTAAAATAAACAAATCACCAGGACCTGATGGCATACACCCACGGGTACTAAGGGAACTAAGTAATGTGATAGACAGACCGCTATATCTTATATTTAAGGACTCTGTTGAGACTGGGTCTGTGCCACTTGATTGGCGACAGGCAAATGTAGTGCCAATATTCAAAAAGGGAGCGAAAAGTGACGCCTGAAACTATCGGCCGGTGAGTCTGACGTCCGTTGTGGGCAAAATTTTTGAAAGCTTCATTAAAGAGGCAATTACGGAGCATCTTGATGCTAATAATCTTTTAATCCCGAACCAACATGGATTCATGAGGAATCGCTCCTGCCAAACAAACCTGATTAACTTCTACGAGGAGGTTAGCTCTCGAGTAGATCAGGGGGAACCAGTGGATGTCGTGTATCTCGACTTCTCAAAAGCGTTCGATAGCGTGCCACATAATTGGCTGGTATACAAAATGAGAATGATGGGGCTGGGGGAAAATGTCTGCAAGTGGGTAGCTAACTGGCTAAAGGATAGAAGGCAGAGGGTGGTTATAAATGGAATATACTCAGATTGGGCAAGCGTCACTAGTGGGGTACCACAGGGATCTGTACTAGGCCCAATGTTATTTAATATCTTTATTAACGACATAGTCAACGGGATAAATAGTAAAATATCAATATTTGCAGATGACACAAAGTTATGTAAAACAATTAATACAAAAGAGGACAGTGCAGACCTACAGAGGGATTTGGATAAGCTGGGTAGGTGGAGCATTAAATGGCAAATGAGGTTTAACGAGGAGAAATGTAAGGTCATACATATGGGAAGGAAAAATGGAAGTCACCAGTACTCACTGAATGGGAAATCATTGGGAATTCAGAGATGGAGAAGGACTTGGGCATCTTGATTGATAGCAAACTAAATTGGAGTGCCCAAAGTCAGGCCGCTGCTGTAAGGGCAAACAGGGTAATGGGATGTATCAGAAGAGATATAGCTGCAAAGGATGAGAACATTGTTCTTCCACTGTACAAAGCACTGGTCAGACCACACTTGGAATACTGTGCTCAGTTATGGGCCCCAATATATAGAAAGGATATAAATGAGCTTGAAAAGGTACAAGGGAGGGCAACAAAATTAATAAAGGGAATGGAGGGACTGCAATACCCAGAGAGGTTGGCAAAACTAGGACTATTCAGCCTGGAAAAGAGAAGGTTGAGGGGGGACATAATAAATGTGTAGAAATATGTTAGGGGACAGTATAGAGATCTTGCCCGGGATTTGTTCAAAAGGAGGGATATTACGGTAACAAGAGGGCACTCACTAAGACTGGAAGAGAAAAGGTTTCAGCACCAGCATAGGATTACGGTAAGAGCAGTGAGAATATGGAATTCACTGAGTGAGGAGACGGTAATGTCGGATTCACTACACCAGTTCAAGCGGGGACTGGATGCATTTCTAGATACCAGGCAGATTTCAGCATATACTTAAAAATAAAATAAAATAGTAGGTTGATACAGGGATTTATTCTGACTGCTGGTTTCAGAGTCGGGAGGGAATTTTTCCTCAGGTGAAGATTGGCCAAATCATTTGGGGTTTTTGCCCTCCTCTGGATCAACTTTAGCAATTACAGAACTAACAGGTCGAACTTGATGGACGCAAGTCTTTATTCGGCTTTACAAACTATGTTACTATGTAATATAGAAAGGACCTGGCTGTATTCTGCAGTGCCAACAAGCAAATGGCGCAGAAAAAATGGTGTTCTCTGGATTGCTTTTTAAGCAAATAATGAGGATTAAGATCCAAAGAAAAGTATTCCTGGCCCCTGAGACCTGGGCCTTTGTACAGAAATATCTAACAGCAGCAGAAGGCAGAATTGGAATGGAGCCTCTTGTGCTATATGCACTGCAGTCTGCTATATACACTGCCTGCCTATACACCCTGCCTGCCTGATATCTCTGCAGATAGATTAGTCCTCAGAAGGACTGTTTGTTAAAATGGATATGTGTAATTTCTGGTTTTTCTCCCTACACTACCTAATACACAAGCAAATCTGTCCCTGACGCAGCAGCACCTCTCCCAAAACAAGCAAATGGCGCAGAAAAGCGGTGTTCTCTGGATTGCTTTTTAAGCATTTATTGAGGATTAAGATCCAAAGAAAAGTATTCCTGGCCCCTGAGACCTGGGCCTTTGTATAGAAATATCTCACAGCAGCAGAAGGCAGAATTGGAATGGAGCCTCTTGTGCTATATGCACTGCAGTCTGCTATATACACCGCCTGCCTGTACACCCTGCCTGCCTGATATCTCTGCAGATGGATTAGTCCTCAGAAGGACTGTTTGTTAAGATGGATATGTGTAATATACGGTTTTTCTCCCTACACTACCTAATACACGATCAAATCTCTCCCTGACACAGCAGCAGCTCCCCCTATACTGTCTGATCCAGAGTGACTGTGACGAGCATGGCGGCGCCAGGTCTGATATAGACCTGATGACGCTGTGCAGCCAGCCAATCACTGTAATGCCCGCAACCAACATGGCTACGGCATTACAGTGCATGGCAGTCAATCCCTGCATGTTCATTGGCTCTCTAAAGAGTGGCAAACATGCAGGGAGGGGACCCGAGTTCCCGTCCGAGCAACCCGGAAATACTCGGCGAGCACTGAGCAGTAGCGAGCATGCTTGCTCATCACTACTGAACATCCAAATTTCAAACTTTACAGAATATATAGTATATATACAAAAAAGAAAATTTGACCACCTCAGAGGGATACGTTGTATTGCAGTAGCAATATACGGCTATCCAAAGCATAGCCAGCTGATGGTCCTCTCACAATAGTGAGGTCCTACTGCTGGCCCTTTAACAATGGTAAGGGCCTCCTGATGGCCCTGCAAAAATAGGCTTTGTGACTTTCAGAGTCCCTCTTTTATAAATGAAACAGGAAATGTCTGATCATGTCTCACACACCACATGGCCAGATAAGGTAGTAACATGTTAAAATTAAATTTATTGGTGTATGCATTTTTCACCATTGAAAGCATTGCAAAAGTGCATCAAAAACACTACGTGTGAACATAGCCCACGGTGTGGAGGAGCATTTTTGGTTTTGGTTATTTATTTTGTCTTCTATATAAGTCATTACCCTGGAAAGAATGTTTATTAAAATTTTCTCCAGGCAAATATGAGTGTCTGAGCAAAGGGTCTGAATACTTATGACCATGTGATATTTCAGTTTTTCTTTTTTAATACATTTGCAAACATTTCTACATTTCTGTTTTTTTTCAGTCAAGATGTGTGGAGGAGCATTTTTGGTTTTGGTTATTTATTTTGTCTTCTATATAAGTCATTACCCTGGAAAGAATGTTTATTAAAATTTTCTCCAGGCAAATATGAGTGTCTGAGCAAAGGGTCTGAATACTTATGACCATGTGATATTTCAGTTTTTCTTTTTTAATACATTTGCAAACATTTCTACATTTCTGTTTTTTTTCAGTCAAGATGGGGTGCAGAGTATACTTTAATGAGAAAAAAAATGAACTTTTTAGAATTTACCAAATGGCTGCAATGAAACAAAGAGTGAAAAATTTAAAGGGGTCTGAATACTTTCCGTATCCACTGTATAGCAGCAGTAAAGCTTGAAATAACACCTCCAGTGCAAAAAAATAAGAAATAAAATATGAAAAAGACATGTGGGAAATCCTAAACCTATTCCACATAAATATTTTGAATTTTATTACAATTTCCTGCACTGTAGGGGGGGGAGTGAATAGAGAAGACATGAAAATGGAATTACAAATTGAAATATAAGGTATAAATCTATTTTAGGGGATCAAAGTCAGAATCAGTAACAGTGATAAGACAGCTACATGTGGCCACTATCTCTGCATAACCTGGTTTTATTTAGATAAGATGCCTGGTCAGAAAATGTATTATCACATATTCTGGATCTTTTGGAAATCTGTACATTTTTAATAATCACATTTCATATATTTTGACGGGGCTTATATTTGAAGGAAAATAACTCAACTAAAATCAGCATGGAATAATGTTCCTTGACATCATTTTTGTAAAGCATCTACTGCAGTACAACGGATATCCACTGTTACAAAGTTCAGGGAGGTAGCTATTGGTGCACAGTGAGCAGTTGCACCAGAATTGTGGTACCTCAGAAGACTCAAAAGCCTTTCTGCAACATAAGAAGACCCCAGTATCATAAATTACATATTAAGTGGGGAATGGGATCCCCTTCACAAATTTTGCATTTGGGCATATACAACCCCTGGCAAAAATTATGGAATCACCAGGCTCGGAGGATGTTCATTCAGGTGTTTAATGTTGTTGAAAAAAAGAAGATCACAGACATGGCACAAAACTAGTCATTTCAAATGGCAACTTTAGGGCTTTAAGAAACACTAAAAGAAATCAAGATTAAAAATGTGGTACTCAGTAAGGGTAATTTTTTCAGACCAAGCAGAGGGAAAAAATTATGGAATCACTCAATTCTGAGGAAAAAATTATGGAATCACCCTGTAAATTTTCATTTCCAAAACTAACACCTGCATCAAATTAGATCTGCTCGTTAGTCTGCATCTAAAAAGGAGTGATCACACCATGGAGAGCTGTTGCAACTAGTGGATTGACATGAATCATGGCTCCAACACGAGAGATGTCAATTGAAACAAAGGAGAGGATTATCAAACTCTTAAAAGAAGGTAAATCATCACGCAATGTTGCAAAAGATGTTGGTTGTTCACAGTCAGCTGTGTCTAAAATCTGGATCGAATACAAACAACATGGGAAGGTTGTTAAACGCAAACATACTGGTAGACCATGGAAGACATCAAAGCGTCAAGACCAGAAACTTAAAGCAATATGTCTCCAACAGGAAATGCACAAAAAAACAAATGAGGAACGAATTGGAGGAAACTGGAGTCAATGTCTGGGACCAAACTGTAAGAAACTGCCTAAAGGAAATGGGATTTACATACAGAAAAGCTAAAAATAAGCCATCATTAAAACCTAAACAGAAAAAAACAAGGCTACAATGGGCTAAGGAAAAGCAATAGTAGACTGTGGATGGCTGGATGAAAGTCATATTCAGTGATGAATCGCGAATCTGCATTGGGCAAGGTGATGATGCTGGAACTTTTGTTTGGTGCCGTTTCAATGAGATTTATAAAGATGACTGCATGAAGAGAACATGCAAACTTCCACAGTCATTGATGATATGGGGCTGCATGTCAGGTAAAGGCACTGGGGAGATGGCTGTCATTACATCTTCAATAAATGCCCAAGTTTACATTGATATTTTGGACAGTTTTCTTATCCCATCAATTGAAAGGATGTTTGGGAATGATGACATCTTTTTTCAAGATGATAATGCTTCCTGTCATAGAGCAAAAACTGTGAAAACATTCCTTGAAAGAAGACACATAAGGTCAATGTCATGGCCTGCAAATAGTCCTGATCTCAATCCAATTGAAAATCTTGGTGGAAGTTGAAGAAAATGGTCCATGACAAGGTTCCAACCTGAAAAGCTGATCTGGCAACAGCAATCAGAGAAAGTTGGAGCCAGATTGATGAAGAGTAATGTTTGTCACTCATTAAGTCCATGCCTCAGAGACTGCAAGCAGTTATTAAAGCCAGAGGTGGGGCAACAAAATACTAGTGATGTATTGGAGTGTTCTTTTGTGTGCTTATTTTCCATGATTCCATATTTTTTTCCTCAGAATTGAGTGATTCCATAATTTTTTTTTCTGCTTGGTCTGAAAAAAAATTACCCTTACTGAGTACCACATTTTTTATCTTGATTTCTTTTAGTGTTTCTTAATAGAGATGAGCGGTGTTCAACTCGATCTGTTCGCCAATCTCAAATTCGAGCTGTTTTGGGCGGTGTTCGAGCCGTTCAACGAACCCGAACGATTTGCAAAAAATCCGGCTGTTCGAGGTTATGTTCGATAGCTGTTCGTGCACCAAAATCGCAACTGGATTTTTTCACAGTAATACTGTTAATCAATGTTAATAGACAGTTTCAGTGTAGAGTGGGCAGGAGGAGGGGCAGGGGATGGATCTCTGCAGAAATAATGCCAATCTCCATTTATTTTTTCTTTCCCGCATTTACAGTGGGGAGGTGCAGTCTGTCAGCCTATCAGCAGCGCACACACACAGCGAAGTGCTTTTTTTTTCACACAAGCAAGGGCATGTGTCATTGGCTGCGTATGTCACATGTCCTTGCCCTATAAGACACAGCCATTTTCCCCGTCACCACCATTTTCTCACTGCTGAAGCAGAGTGTTAGACGGCACCGCTGTTGCTGTGGGCGCTATACTTGGTAACTGTGTGAATTGCAAGCGAATTTGCTCTTAAATAGACAGATAGGTTTAGGCAGTAGGGACTAGTTGTAATTGCAGCCCTTTTGAGGGCTATGTTATAGCAGTTCCTAGCACTTTTTCCCAGGCAGGTCTGTGCCAGTGCTGTGCAAGTGTTTTTCACAGCATTTGGCTAAATCTAGCTAAGCCAATCCTTTTGGGCCTCTAGCAGTGTGTGTTAGTCAGTGGAGTAGCCTATCTGTGTTGCAAGTTACACCACCTGTGTATCTAATACCAATTTTTTACTGCACCTAGACAAGAAAAACCTTTTGGGCATAGTAGCAGTGTCTGTTACTCATTGGAGTAGCCCATCTGTACCAAGCTACACCACCTTTGTATTTAATAACAATTTTTTACTGCATCTAGCCAAGTAAAACCTTTTGGGCATGGTAGCAGTGTCTGATACTCATTGTAGTAGCCCATCTGTACCAAGCTACACCACCTTTGTATTTAATAACAATTTTTTACTGCATCTAGCCCAGTAAATACTTTTGGGCCTGTAGCAGTGTCTATTACTCATTGTAGTAGACCATCTGTACCAAGCTACACCACCTTTGTATTTAATAACTATTTTTTACTGCATCTAGCCCAATAAATTCTTTTGGGAATAGTAGCAGTGTCTGGAAGTCAGTGGAGTAGCCCATCTGTACCAAGCTACACCACCTTTGTATTTAATAACTATTTCTTACTGCATCTAACCCAGTAAATCCTTTTGGGTCTGTAGCAGTGTCTGTTACTCATTGTAGTAGCCCATCTTTACCAAGCTACACCACCTTTGTATTTAATAACAATTTTTTACTGCATCTAGCCAAGTAAAACCTTTTGGGTAGAGTAGCAGTGTCTGTTACTCATTGTAGTAGCCCATCTGTACCAAGCTACACCACCTTTGTATTTAATACCATTTTTTTACTGCATCTAGCCCAGTAAATACTTTTGGGCCTGTAGCAGTGTCTGTTTCTCATGGTAGTAGCCCATCTGTACCAAGCGACACCATCTTTGTATTTAAAAACAATTTTTTACTGCATCTAGCCAAGTAAAACCTTTTGGGCATAGTAGCAGTGTCTGTTACTCCTTGAAGTAGCCCATCTGTAGCAAGCTACACCACCTTTGTATTTAATAACAATTTTTTACTGCATCTAGCGCAGTAAATACTTTTGGGCATAGTAGCAGTGTCTGTTACTCATTGTAGTAGCCCATCTGTACCAAGCTACACCACGTTTATATTTAACAACAATTTTTTACTGCATCTAGCCCAGTAAATACTTTTGGGCCTGTAGCAGTGTCTGTTACTCATTGTAGTAGCCCATCTGTACCAAGCTACATCACCTTTGTATTTAATAACATTTTTTTACTGCATCTAGCCCAGTAAATTCTTTTGGGCCTGTAGCAGTGTCTGTTACTCATTGTAGTAGCCCATCTGTACCAAGCTACACCACCTTTGTTTTAATAACAATTTTTTACTGCATCTAGCCCAGTAAAACCTTTTGGGCCTGTAGCAGTATCTATTACTCATTGGAGTAGCCCATCTGTACCAAGCTACACCACCTTTGTATTTAATAACAATTTTTTACTGCATCTAGCCCAGTAAATACTTTTGGGCCTGTAGCAGTGTCTGTTACTCATTGTAGTAGCCCAACTGTACAAAGCTACACCACCTGTGTATCTAATAAAATTGTTTTACTGCATCTAACTCAGCCAATCCTTTTGGGCTAGTACTATAGTTTGGCCACTCAGCTCTGCTCGGTTTCCATCCATTGTTTTTTGTGCAAACAACTACAGAGTTGTTAATTAGTTAACCACCAAAATGAGTGGCAAAAGGCCTGCTGCTGGTGGAAAGGGGAATAGGCGTATTGGAAAGGGAAAAAAGGTTGTGTCCGTGGGGTAGGTGTTAAAACAACAGTAACATCTGCAGAAGAAAGACCATCTTCCAGCCAAACTAAGATGTCTACTTCTCTTCGTGGACAATGTGATCCTATCCCTTTCTTATGGACACGCCCATCGCTACAAATTCCAGATGAGGCACAAAAACAGCAGGTGCTTCAACGGATATCAAGTGCTCCTTCAAATAGGCTCTCCTCCACCTCAACTTCAACATCACAAATACTCCAGTCCTCAGAGGTGTTACCCCAATCACACTTGCTTCTTCACAGCTCCCAAGTCTCCAGCTGCCCGTCTGAGTATGGGGTAACACAGATGGTTGAGTCTGCAGAGCTGTTTGCTCATACTATAGCCTGGGAAACGGAGGTCTGCTCCAGAGCTTCTGTTAATCCAGACGAGGAAATGATCTGCACTGATGCCCAGAATCTTTATGAGTCGGATCCAAGACCAGATGAAGAAGGTTCTGAGCATAATGTAGACCCTCGTTCCCAAACTGTAACTCCTGTTGGTGGAGACAATGATGAAGACGATGATGAGACTCAAATACCTGATTGGAGCGACAACTTGACTTTTCGGTCAGGGCAGGAAGAGGTTTGCTCTGAGGACCACGGGTGTGAGAACACACAGGGTGATGATGACGAGGTTGGAGATCCCACTTACTGTCAACCCAAAGTCAGCCAGTCGATGAGCTCAGCAGAGGAGGTGGAGGAGGATGCTATTGACGACGAGGTTAGGTTGCGCCTTCTTGGACAGAGACGGAGTACTGGAAGCACGTCAACAACTGCATCCTCAACCACAACTCTGCCTCTGACCACAAGTCGTGGTGGCTCTTCAGGTCGCATGGGCTCTAAGCCTTGCATAGCCTGGGCATTTTTTCAGATCTATAAGGATGACCCAACTCATGTTATCTGTAATATTTGTCACCAAAAGCTAAGTAGAGGCCAAAAAATCTATAGTTTGAGTACCTTATGCATGAACCGTCACATGGATATGAAGCATAAGTTGCAGTGGGAAGCTCACTGTGCTACAATGCGGCCTAGCGGGCCGGGCCAACCACCGTCTGCCCCATCTTGTGTATCCGCTGCCTCTTCATCCTCTGTGACTGGTGGGACAGCAGTCACACATGTTTTTGGATGCAGATCTGTCACCTCTTTACCCGCAACAGCCAGTGTGATTGGCAGGTCATCATTTCATTTGGAAGTGGAAGCACCAGCTGGTGTTGAGCGCTCTCCGACATCGAGAGCACCACCTTTGGATCAAGGCAACCTAACTTTTCCGCCTCCATCTTCCTCACAGACCGGCAGTTTGCCGGGGACACCCTATTCAACCCCGTCTAAGCACAACAGCCAGCCCTCGGTCCCTCAGATGTGGACAAGTAAAAGACCATTTCCTTCTAGCCATGAGAAAGCTAAGAGGTTGAATTTCACCATCTGCAAGCTCTTGGCTACAGAAATGCTGCCTTTCCGCCTGGTGGACATAGAGGATTTTCGAGACCTTATGTCCATCGCAGTGCCCCAGTACCAGATGTCCAGTCGGCACTACTTCTCAAAGAAAGGTGTGCCTGAGATACACCAGCATGTTGCACACATCACCGCTTCTTTGAGAAACTCTGTGTTTGACAGGGTGCATTTCACCACAGACACTTGGACGAGCAGGCATGGACAGGGGCATTACATGTCACTGACAGGGCACTGGGTAACTATGGTGACAGCTTGACAAGGGGCTGCTGTTCAAGTCTTGCCGTCCTCACGAGTTGTGCGTCAATACTCTTTATCTAGTAGTTCCTCCACTGCTTCTGTCTCCTCAACCTCCTCTCGGTCCTCCACCTGCACCCAAAACCTGTCTGATAATGCCACACACTTTCTAACTGGGCAGAAGGAATCCTGCACACCTCCTTACTATGCTGGCAGCAGGGCTCAATGGCATCAGGCGGTGTTTACTTTGAAATGTCTGGGAAATGTGAGTCACACAGCTGAGGAGTTGTGGTCATCTCTGGAGACCCAGTTTTATGAATGGTTGTCTCCACTGGACCTACATCCAGGGAAGGCCGTGTGCGACAATGCTGCAAACCAGGGTGCGGTCCTTCACCGGGGCAATGTCACACACGTGTCTTGTATGGCTCACGTGTTGAACCTGGTTCTCCAGCAATTTTTAACCCACTATCCCGGACTAGATGGCCTTCTGCAGAGGGCACAGTCGCTGTGTGCTCACTTCCGCTGTATGCATCCCGCAGCTCAATGACTTACATCTCTGCAGAAGTCGTTGGGCCTGCCAGTTCACCGACTAAAAAGCGATGTGCCGACACGGTGGAATTCAACTTTGCACATGTTGCAGCGACTGTGGCAGCACCGACAAGCCCTGGTGCAATATGTTCTGACGTATAGCCTGGGCCAACGAGATCCAGAGGTGGGGCAAATCACGCTGCAGGAGTGGTCTCAGATCAGGGACCTATGCACCCTTCTGCACAGTTTTGAAATGGCACGAAGATGTTTAGTGCTGACGATGCCATTATCAGCATGACTATTCCGGTGATTTACATGCTGGAGCACACGTTAAACAGAATTCGGAGTCAGGTGGTGGGACAAGAGAAGTTGGAGGTAGTAGATGAGGAGTCATATGCGGAAGGGATAACATCTCTAAGGTCCAGACGGTCGGCAGCACCAAGGCGGTAGGCATGGGAGGGTGGGGGAGAAGGATTAACCAGGGCGCACGGTAGCAGCCAAACTGTTGAGGAAGGTGCAGGAGCCGAGGAAGAAGTGGAGGGTGAACTGGCGATGGGCATGGAAGACTCATCAGATGAGGGAGACCTTGATCACATTTCTGTTGTGCAAGGTTGGGGGGAGAGGGCAGAGGAAGGAAGCATGATTCTTACCTCGCTACCAACACAACAAGGACTTGGTCCTCCTGGATACGCTAGACACATGAGTGCCTTCTTGCTGCACTACCTGTAACATGACCCTCGGATTGTCAGAATTCGAAGTAATCCCGACTACTGGGTTGCCACACTCCCTGGCACAAAAGTAAATTTGCCAAAATAATTCCTGCCATAGAAAGGGATTCACTCATGCAGGAGTATCAGCAGAGGCTGTGGCAGAATCTTACATGTGCTTTTCCACAAAACACCAGTGGTGCACATGGAGAATCTCACAGTTCTAACTTGCCAACCGTGGGACTGTCGAGTCTTCATCACTCAAAACGTAACAGTAACACAGTATCTGCTAGTAACAGCAATTTTGTGGAATCGTTTCACCACTTTTTTAGACCATCCTTTGCAAGGCCACAGGAGACAAGGAGTCTGACACATAGTCAATGCCTAGAGAGGATGGTACAGGAGTATCTCCAAGTGAACATCGAAGCCATGACTGTGTCACTGGACCCTTGCTCATTTTGGGCTTCCAATCTGGAAAAATGGCCGGAGCTCGCCACTCACGCCTTGGAGATCTTGTCATGCCCTGCAGCAAGCGTTCTCTCTGAACGTGTGTTCAGCACTGCTGGTGGTGTGCTGACAGATAAGCGCACGCGGCTGTCCACTGAGAATGTAGAGAGACTCACGTTCATAAAGATGAACAAATCATGGATCCGCAGGGACTTTTCTACCCCTGTGTCATCCTGGGGAGACTAAAAGCTTGAGGATTTGGTAAAATCACCTCACCAACCGTTTTAGGCAACCCTGGGGCAATTGATGCCACTTAAGTGGTGTCTGTGCCACAATTTTTGGAAAAAATGGAGACTCTTTTTGGAGTCCCCTTGCTGTGTTTTACGTGACGTTGGCATCGTCAATTCCAGGTGGGTTGGGTCCCCCCCCCCCTTTTAACCGTAAGAAACTACATACACTATGGCTTGGGGTAACACAGATGGTTGAGTCTGAAGAGCTGTTTACTCAGAGGTCTGCTCCAAAGCTTCAGTGTCTGCTAGCCAGCGTAGTAGCCCAGCTCTGAAGCAAGCTACACCGCCTGTGTATCTAATAAGAATTTTTAACTGCACCTTGCCTAGGCAATACTTTGGGCATAGTAGCCCAGCTGTTGAGCAAGCTGCACCGCCTGTGTATCTAATAAGAATTTTTAACTGCATTTGGCCCAGACAATACTTTGGGCGTAGTAGCCCAGCTGCGAAGCAAGCTGCACTGCCTGTGTATCTAATAAGAATTTTTAACTGCATCTAGCCTAGGCAGACTGTGGGGACCCCCAGCCAAACCCAGACGCTCAGCCCCCCTACCGCCCCCCTTTCCTTGACAATACAATAATGTAACTCTTACAACTGGATGGGTGAGGATCGGTCACAGCTTTATTAACTCTTTATACTCATTCCATTAGAAAGGCATTTTATTTCTAAAATAATTCAGTTTGTTGCAGCATGCCCTGTGTCTCCACACTGGCAAGTTGGCCAACAAGTGTAACTCTCCAACATGTCCTTTCTATTTCCAGGCCACGGAGGATCCTGCGTACTCGTATGAAGGACTCTGACCCCCATCCATCACCCTTAACGCTTGTTCCACTCCGTCCTCGAGTCCTGACAGGAATATGTCCAGTCCAATATCCATTAAGTGAACACCGTCGGGCCGTATGAGGCCTTCTTTATGTCCTTCCAGTTGTCGGTGTCGTATCACTACACCGCCTCTGTCTCTTCTACATTTTGCCATCCGAATATTTATTACCCGCCTTGTCCGTTCGTTGGCTGTGATGTCTCGCGCACCTTGACATACCACTATCGGCACAATCTCTGTCCATATTATAGTTAGTTTTGTGTAAAATTCTCTGAAGCGCTCAGTGTCTAGTTTCATTATTGCCATTAGTTATGCGCTCTTGTGATGACCTAGGTCGTTTCCCCCGGCCTGTATAACTAAGATGACCGGACCTCTTGCCTCTCTCCCTACCTTGATTACCTCCATTAGTACCTGTGGCCATTGCAGGCCTCTAATACCTCTCCAGTTGAAATATGTGTTATGAAACTCTAATTTCCTCCCGCCATGGTGGACTTTCTCCCTTTTTTCTGCCCAATATATATACGAGTGGCCTATCACCCACACTGCTGGCTTAGTGTCACCTGTAAAAGAAACAAACCACGTTAGGATAACAAGTCCGGTCTTATGTATCTTGCCAAACACGTGGATCGCCGTCTCCCTATCCTCTGAACTTCCGTTTCTGACAGTCCTGCTCTTGCTGCTTCCATGGCCGCGCCAATGCGGAATGAGTGTGTCCCGTAATCTTTGGGGTGGTTCCCTGCCGATGTTAGGCATTTATTAAATATAGTTTGGAACTGGTATCTTGATAATGGCGTTCCATCAATGTGTGATAGGAAGAAATTACTTTGTGATCTGATGGTTATATATGTTTTTACTATTGTTACCTGACTCGGTGTACCGTTTGTGGGTTGTAGAAGTACCCAAGTGCCCCTGCCCGCTGGAACTGTTTTCGATTGGCGTATGTGTAGACGTATTGCATTATTGGCTATGACTACGTCCTGGTGTAATAAGCCTCCACTGGTGGTAATTTTGGATTGAGGGACTAATTCGCTTATGCATAGCGCCCCGAAGAAGGCGATCGCAAATGCAGTAGACAGTAGTGTTTCTTCAAATTGTGAGTGTCATGTTAATGGTGTTAGGGATATGATGTGAGAAATCCGTTTTAGTGACACCGGACGGGACGTCTACACTCCTGACTTGGCTGACCCCTTTTCCACCCTTTTATGGATTGTCTGATGATGAATCTCTTTGTCACATGTCCCCAATTCAGTAGTTGGAAGTGAAATGCTACTCCCGTCAGCCACCGCTGCGCTGACGCCCCTGATATGCCCCTCATCATTAGCTGGTGGAGAAATTCTATGGTGACTTGTAATCTGGCTTTTTCACATTGGTCAATCCGTCTGCCTGCTACTAGTCGTGTCCACTCTTCCCATGCCTTACCATATGCTTGCCATGTCGATGGGGCAACTGACGCTCTGATTAATGGCATCAACTATTCGCCACTAGATCCCATAGGGAGGGTGGGCAACTGTTGCCCGATGGGTGGGCATTGGGGAGGAGCTCTGTGAAAATCTGCCAATTGAATTGTGATAAAGCGTTAGCAGCAGCGTTAGACCCCTCAGCATTGTGGCTAGCGCGGACCCATACATTGTGTTTTAGGCACAGGAATGCTAGCCGTCGTAGTAGGCCTAGCACTGGGACAGACAATGATGCCATCTTATTAATGCAGTGCGCTAGGCTGGTGTTTTTTGTTATGAAGCGTATGATTTTGTTAGCCAGGCTCGCGCCCCATATTTCTATTGCTACCACTATTGGGAAGAGTTCCAGGAGTGTCTGTTTTTTTGTCAGCACTTGTTCTGTCCATAAGCTTGTGCACCATTGGTTATTTAGTATCGCTGCATATCCGCTGATTCTGCCGCCCCGGTGAATAATCTTAGTTCAGTGTTGGACTGTTCTGCTGACATAAATAACATGTGACCGTTGAATGATTATAAGAAGGTTTTCCACACCGCTAAGTCCGCCCGTAGCTGCCTGCTGATTCTGATTCTATGACTCAGTTTTGATGTCCCTTTTGTTGCGGGCGATAAATGACGACAAAAAACCCTTCCGACTGGCATCACCCGGCTCGCATACACGAGGAGACCTAGTAATACTTGCATCTGCTGTAGTGTTACCTTCCATACTGCGCAAAAACCCTCGATCAGGTGTAATGTTTTGGTATTTTTTCCCATGGGAGGCGGAACAACCTTGCTGTGGTGTCGATTTTGATGCCTAAGAACGATAGCTTTGTTGTGGGGCCTATGGTTTTTGTTTGGCATAATGGGACTCCAAACCAATGGGAGATGTTTGTGAATTCGTTGAGTAAGGGGCAGCGAAAGGGGATGACCAATCGCCACGGCCCGCGGAGGGGCCACCACAGTCAGTGACTCCTTCCTTATTTAGTATAGAGTCTACCAATACTTTGTGTATCTAATAAGAATTTTTAACTGCATCTAGGCCAGGCAATACTTTGGGCGTAGTAGCCCAGCTGTGAAGAAAGCTGCACCACCTGTGTATCTAATAACAATTTTTTACTGCATCTAACCCAGCCAATCATTTGCTAGTATTGCTAGTAGCAGTGTCGCAGGGCTCTAAACCTTGCATAGCCTGGGCACTTTTTGAGATCGCTAAGGATGACCCAACTCATGTTATCTGTAACATTTGTCACCAAAAGCTGCGTAGACGCCAAAAAAACAATAGTTTGAGTATTTTATGCTTGAACCGTCACATGGATATGAAGCATAAGTTGCAGTGTGAAGCTCACTGTGCTACAATGTGTCCTAGTGGGCCGGGTCAATCACCATCTGCCCCACCTGTGTCATCCTGGGGAGACTAAAAGCTTGAGGATTTTGGAAAATCACCTCACCAACCATTTTAAGCAACTCTGGGACAATTGATGCCACTTAAGTGGTGTCTGTGCCACAATTTTTGGAAAAAATGGAGACTCTTTTTGGAGTCCCCTTGCTGTGTTTTACATGACGTTGGCATCGTCAATTCCAGGTGGGTCGGGTCTCCCCCCCCCCCCTTTTAACCTTAAGAAACTACATATACTATGGCTTGGGGTAACACAGATGGTTGAGTCTGAAGAGCTGTTTACTCATACTATAGCCTGGGAATCAGAGGTCTGCTCCAAAGCTTCAGTGTCTGCTAGTCAGCGGAGTAGCAACCGCCTGTACATCTAATTACAAATCTAGCCCAGGCAATACTTTGGGCCTAGTAGCAGTGTCTGCTAGTCAGCGGAGTATCCCAGCTATTAAGCAAGCTACACCACCTGTGGGTTGGACACTTAATTTTTTCAAAGGAAATGCTTCGGGCCCCCAGGACACTCAGTGAAGAGCATCGGGGAGGCGCCCCAAGGCAAAGGGGCTGGGACTGGCGGTAGCACGCCTTGCGGTGGACCGCCAAGCTCGATCCTTATAAAAGCTTTTTAACTGCAGCAGCTTTAGTGGACGCTACTGGAGCTGGAACTCTTTTTTTATTCTAAAAATAGAAAACCATACAAAATACATATTCCACACTTAACCAATTCCCCTACCACAACCCAACCATAAACACAAAACCATAACGAAACATGTCCTCATCTGAATCCACACTAAAATGGGAAAGAAAACATATAAATTTTATAGACCTTATACAAGGCCCATATGACCTCAAAAATAAAAAAACAAACACCCTAGCAGAGTTCAAAGAGATTTTTAGGAGTACCGGATGTCCATCAGGCTCTGTCAAAAAGTTTCCTTACCGGAGGGAGCATAGGGTCCATGAGTCTTTGAGTCCTAGAGTCTCTTTTGAGTCCTGGCATGGGTAAATAAAAGTCAGTTTCCCAGCCTGCTCTGCTCTGATCCTTTCCTCTCCTTAGTTTTAGTTTATACTTCACTCCTTAGCTTACTCCTCTTCTTCTCCTTCTCCTTCTCTTTGACTCCTTAACCCTTCTTCTCCTCCCGAGCTCCTCACCCTTCATCCTCCAGGCTCCGACATAGGACAAGGAGAGAAAAAAAAGAGAAGGGCCCGCATTACACTCTATCACACTTCCTTCACTTCTCAACCTACAAAAAACCCGGATCCACCGCCCCAACATAATTCATATGGCAATCCGCCAAACCAAACTATAACTAAAACTTATCCCATCCACACTCTATATATACACATTTATTTATATACACCGATATATATATATATATTTTATTTTATTTATTTATTTTTTCCCCAACTCTTATCACAAAAGAAAGGATCATACCTTTAACACCTAAAACATATATAACACATATAACACATATATAACATATATAACACCTCAAAACACATATTTACTCTTACCATCAAGCTAACCTGTGGGGTTTACCTTCACCCCACTACTGCAATTTTCCTCTAATATTTATCACAGCCGACTAACAACTGTGCACATTTCTCCCAGAACAAAATGACATAACATTACATCTCACCAAAAACAATACATTTCTCAGCCATGGCTCGGTGCTTGCGAGCCCCATACATTGCCTAGAGTTTCGAAAACAAAAGACTGCGGTGGAAGTTGACAGCCCACCACCAGGAGCCGGAAAGACAGGCACTTTCCCTACTACACAAAAATAAACCTATCTTACCCTCACTATCTCAAAACTGTCCCTAATTAAAATCCTATCCCTATCTATTCCTCCCTGCCCTTATCGCTCTATCTACCTCACCGCGTGCCTAACTATCTTTCCCTCCTCTGTCCCTAGCTGTCCCTATGCGTATCTCTCCCTACTGCCTAAATACCTGCCCCTACTGCTGTAACACTGAAGGCCTTCTTAGTGCCCAGCCTGTCAAATTCCAGTGAGCGCACTTTACCGAGGTCACCCAGAATGTTCCTAACCACCTCATCCATGGGGAGGGTTTTCTGCTGAGTGGACATTAGACAGCGTGCATTCCACGTGTAGAACCTGACCACTAAATTAACTAGAAATAACGTGCACCGATCTCGGCCACCCAGGGACCCGAATGCTCCGTACGCCCACTCCGGATAGGAGAGGCGAGCCAGCCTAGGCCAGCCTATGGAAGCACCCACCCTGTTGTAGACCCCTGTATTAAAGGGGCACTGAAGGAGGAAGTGCTCCATGCTTTCCAGCACGTCACAGCATTCCTCACTGGGGCAACCCCGGTCATCGGAATTCCTGTATTTCAAATTGCCCCTTACATACAGTCTCCCGTGAAAGCAGCGCCAGGCCAAGTCCCAAAACTTCAAGGGGATCCGAGTAGAATTTAGCAACCTCAGCCCCCACTCCAGATCCCAACCGGGGCAATCCTTGAGGACCAGAGGCTTCTGGAAACGGGCCAACAGAACCTTTCTGTCAAGAAATTTCCTCGGCATAGTTCTGATCTCCCACATTCCCAGACCCCACTAGCGGATCACCTTCAAAACCAGGATAGCATAAGCCGGGAGATGCCCGTGCGGTGTACGTAGGTCCTTCACTCGCCCTCCTGACTCCCATTCCTGGAAGAAGGGTCGAAGCCATTTCCTGCAGGAGAATACCCATGGAGGAGCCCTCTCTGGCCAGAGGTTCTCTATGTTAGCTTTAAGGAAAGCATTCACTAAGAATAACACCGGGTTGACCATACCCAACCCGCCTAGTCTCCTCGTACGATACGTGACCTCCCTCTTGACTAGGTTGAGCCTATTTCCTCATAACATCTGGAAAAACAGGCCGTAGACCCGTGTCCAAAGAGGTTCCGGGAAAATGCAAACGCTGCCCAAATAGCTCAGCAAAGGCAGAAGGTAACCCTTGATCAGGTTCACCCGCTCCATTAGGGTCAAAGTCCAACCCTTCCACTGGTCCACCTTTTGAGCGGCGATCTTTAGCCTGCCCTCCCAATTTGGCTGGGGGTAATCACCCGGGAGAAAATTGATGCCTAATATCTTAGCTGTGGCTTGGGGTTCTGGGAGGGTGTCCGGGAGACCAAAAATAGGGTCCCCCCCCCAGCCAGAGACTCTCACACTTCTCCTGGTTGATCTTAGACCCAGATGCCTCCGAGTAGCGGTCAACCTCAGACATCACCCAGTCCGCCTCCTCTTTCGAGGATACAAACAAGGAGACATCATCGGCATACGCCACTGCCCTCAAGGTGGCCTCCGGGGCTGCCTGGTCCATCCAGACTCCCACCAATGGTCCACCCTTGATCCTCCTTAAAAAGTGGTTGATGGCGAACATGTATAACAGCGGGCTCAACGGACAGCCCTGGCGAACCCCAGACTCCACCTCAAAAGGGCGGCCAGACCAACCATTCACCAGCGGGAAAGTCTCAGCCCCTGCATACAATGCCTTTAACCAATTTACGAACTCCCCGGGCAGACCGTACCTCAAAAGGACAGACCAGAAGTAGTCGTGGTTCACCCGATCAAACGCCTTTGCCTGTTCTAGGGACAGCAGAAACCCCTTCCAGAGGCCAGCCCTACCCTGCTCCACTGACTCTCGGACACCGGGTACCGCACTAAATGTGCTGCGGCCTGGAACAGAGCAATGCTGGGACCCTGAGAGGAGCCGGGGTGCAAATTTCACCAACCGGTTAGAAAGCACCTTTGCCAGAACCTTCCGGTCCGTATTGAGAAGCGCTATGGGACGCCAGTTCTCATTACGGGACGAGTCCTTACCCTTTGACAGGATAATCAGGGCAGACCTCCTCATTGAATGGGGAAGAGCACCCGAGGAAAGGCACTCATCAAGAGGGGGACCAAAGAGTCCCTAAAGGTCTTACAAAATTCAGACGTTAAGCCGTCTGGACCTGGCGATTTTTTGAGCCGAAACCCATCAATGGCCAGTCTCACTTCCTCTTCCACGATTGCCTCGGTCAAAACGCCGAGAGAGGGGTCATCCCCTGGCTCAGGAACAGCTTCGGCCAGGAAAGTCGACGCCACGTCTCGATCTAGTTCCCTCTTTCCCAAGAGGCGTGAGTAGAAAGACCTGACGATTTCCAGGATCCCTGATTTGGATCTGTTCAGAGAACCTGTACCATCGATCAGGCCGGTCACTACTTTACGATTCACTGACATCTTACAGTTTCTGTAGGGGTCAGGCGAGCGGTACTTCCCGAAATCCCTCTCAAAAACCAAAGATGTGTGTCTATCATACTGACACCTCAGTCTTGAGCAAAGACTTCACTCTGGAGATTTCCTCACAGTCACCTCCAGCCGAGACGAGCTGTTCGAGTCTCCTCCTCAGGCTCTGGTACAGGTGGTACCTGCTCAGGCTCCTGAGGCCAGAGAGCTGGCGGAAGAAACTCGCAACCCGATCTTTGAACATCTCCCACCACTCAGACTTAGTGCTACACAGATCCAACTGTGGCACCTGGCTCTGAAGAAAATCCTCAAAGGATTGTCTCACTTCCGCTTCTTCCAACAGTGATGAATTCAGCTTCCATGGTCCTCTCCCCATCTGGGGGGTTTCTGAAACATTCAAGGAAAAGAAAATTAGACAGTGATCAGAGAATTCCACCTCCACAGCGGACACTGCTGAAGAGACGGCCTCCTCCTTTAAAAAAAACCTGTCTATTCTAGACCTACAACTACCCCTATAATAGGTGAAACCACTGTGACCTTGGGTGTGCCGGATGTGGACATCCACCAGGCGAGCATCACTAGCTATACTATTTAGAGTCACGCTATCGTAAGCCAGCCTGCCATTGGAGCCTCCCCGGTCACTTAATCTTGTGACGGTGTTGAAGTCCCCTCCAAAGACCACCTGCCGACTCATAAAAAGATAGGGCTTGATCTTCAGGAGGAGACATTTGCGTTCCCACTTTGATTGGGGACCATAGATGTATATGAGCCGAAGCTCCTGTCTCCCAATGAAGACGTCTAAAACCAAGCACCTCCCCATTTCTACTTCGAAAACCCTGCGGCATTCTACCGCTGCGGTCTTAAAAAGGACCGCCACCCCGCTATACGGCTCGGCCGCAAGAGACCAGTATGAGGGCCCTCACCTCCACTCACTCCTTGCCTTGTGAATGGCCCCCATGTCTGTTAGTCGGGTCTCCTGCAAAAATAAAATTTCAGCCTCAAACCGGGTGAGAAAATCAAAGGCCGTAAATCTAGCCGCATCTGATTTTATGCTGGCGACATTAATGGACGCCAGCGTCAACGGGGTGGGTGCAGCCATTGGGTGATCGAATTAGATGGCTTTCTTCTTCCCTCCACCCCCCTCACCATCTGACAAAGACCCCTTGTTGTCACGCTCACGGCGCTTGAGGGACACTGTCATATCCATATCACCCCCTCCTCCCCTTTCTTCCTCACCCCCAGGTTCAGGGACAGTCCCTCCCCCAGAGGAAGATGGCATACCCCCCGATGGAAGGACTCTGCCGTCCCCCACAGGCCCCTCAGATGGTTCCCCCGGCTCTTTGCCCCCAACCCCCGCCACATCAGGGTCCTCGAGGACTCCAAACCTGTTGGAGACAGAGATCAGAGGGGAGATCGTGGAGCCCTCCGCCGGCACCTTGCTGGTCAGGGGGGGGGGCAGATTTTTTAACCCCCTTCCCATTGATCTTTCTCTTCCTCCTTCACCTCTTTTTTTGGGTTTCACTGTCACCCTCTGCTGTAGGCCACGCGTCCTCATCCTCCTCAACACTTTCATATTGGGAGGAATCTGAGAGCGCAGCCGCCTCCTCCCTCTCCATCCTCCTGGTCTCCTCACTCAGCGCCTCCTCCCCCAGGGCCTCAGTGGCACCGGTCGAGGCCCCGGGAGAGGGGACAGTCATCACCCCAGTTACCAGGGGATCCCCCTACCCTTCCCCAACCAGGCGCCTCTCCTGCCTCCGATGATAAGAGGGGCCCCAGACCTTCTTGTTCTTCACTGGCCCTTCAGCCCCCCCGCTTCCACCAGCCTCAGACTCAGCAGAGGGTGCACCGCCGGGATCCACCCCGGCACGGCCACCCTCCACCTGACCAAAGACGGCGTTGGCGAAGGAACGAGGGCAGCGACTGAACGGATGCCCGACGGCATCAAACAGTTGGCACCAAACCGTACCGTAGGAGGCGGCGAGAAGGCCTATCCCACCACACAAGGTGCATTTCTGCACCCTGCATGCTGCACTAAAGTGCGTGGGATCACCGCACCTCCCAAGGAAAGCCGAGGAAGGGATGTGGGTGACAGTGCCGCCGGACCTCTTCAACCTCACCATGAAGGTCCAGCCCCCCTGACCAAATGCCCTCATCCATGATCTTTTTTGGTGCCTCCACCACTTCTCCGTACCTGCTGAGCCAGGTCATGATATCGACTCCCGAAAGTGACTCATTGCACGTCAGCACGGTCACCTTCTTAGGGACATTCTGGCGGGATATCGCCTCCGCGACAAGACCCCGCCAGCCGGGCGTCTCCTTTGCCAGCTCATAGTTCGACCAGAAAAGCTCCATACCCTCCGGCCAAACAAAGCTAACATCAAAGATGGAGGCGCCAAAAGGATGTATCAGGGCAAAAATGTCATTCGCCCTGGATCCCATCTCCAGGAGGAGCTTCACTACCCTTGATCTTGGTGGGCACGCATCATTACCCCTCCACCGGAGACGGACCACATTTCTCCTGGACACCCCCCGCCCGTCTGTAGAGAGAGACCATACAGTCTCTCCACCCTTTTTCTCTTGGAAAGCGGCCTGTCCAAATTTGTCCAACCAAAAGGACAGGTCCATATCCCTCCCCTCTACTTGGATCGTCCGATACCCACACCTCAGGGCCTGCACAAGATGGCGGTGGAAATCTCCCTCTCCTGAGCCTGAAGGTGAGGAAGACCCGCCACAGCCAGTGAAAAATTCATTCCGGCGCCGCCATTAGCACCGGCACCCCTCACATGATTGGACGGTGGACCAGCCCTCACCTCACCATTCACCCCCCTTGCATCACCAGCCTCACTACTCACCCTGCCCCCTCCCAAAACTGGCCATTCATCCATTTCCACACATTCCCCATTTTCTCCATTTTTTCCATTTTCACCATTGGCGCCATCCACACCATAAACCTGGTTCCCCCCCCCCCACGATTTTCCTCTCCCCCCACTCATATCCTGCCTCTCCCCTGCCACTCTCACACCAGACCCCGTCTCATTATTCCCTCCTTTGTTATTATATTTCATATTACTCACATTAACCATAGTGTGCTGATTAGGAGCAGCTGTTGTTATCCTATGGAGCCTGGGCTTAGGAATTGGCGGTATGGGTGCCTTGGGTGTAGTCTCTTCTTTCCTTCCACAGCCCTCACTGCTGCCGACCAAGCTGGACACGCCCCCTGTCTTAGCAGAGCTTGCCGCCACAGTGGGAGCTGCTGCAGAGCGTTGCTCCTCCATTCCCGCCTGCAGAACGTTTCCCCTGAGGAGACCAGCCACCGCCGAGGACCCCACCGACCCAGGTAAGACCATGCCAGCGGGGGCCCCCGACGGTGTGACCCCCCTCCCACCGATGGGGGCGGGGCCACAGTTGCTACTGTAGTTTTTAATGTTTTTACTGATTTTGCTGATGTTATTGCTTCTCTGGGTTTTAAAACTGGCACTGGGACTTCTGCAGACCCTGGCAGTGCCGTGCCCCCTGCCAAAGTGGCAGTCAAGGACACGGCCGGCTGTGTAGCCACAGTTTCAACCCCCAAACGCCCGCCCTCACTCACTGCCGGCGCCGAGGCCCCTATGGCCCCAGATGGTGGCAGGCACACAGGGAACCCCGGTGACACCACCCCCACCGCCGGTGGTGCAGTCCAGGACATGGTCAGCTGTACCTCAGCCACGACAGACCTCTCGCCCCTTGATGTTATCGGCGCCAAGGCCCCCGCAGCCCCAGGTGGAAACAGGCCAGCAGGGGGCACCGGCTGGCCGGCCCCCTCCACAGAGCGTGCGGGCGGGGGTAGGATGGCGGCGGCTATCACAGCCGACCCCTTGCTGTTACTGGCCGGCCCCGGGCCCCTGCAGACCCAGTAGATGACACACTTGCCAGGGACCCCGGTAGCACAACCTCCCCCACCAAGGTGGGGTCGCAGGTCAGCCGGACCTCCGGCACCATCTTCATGTTAGGTACCCTTCCCCTATCCATGCTACAGCCAGCATAGATGGCAGCCTTCACCATAGTTACATTTTTCTTCCCGCCCCCTTGCACTGGGCCCACACCAGAAACCAGGCCAGGGTGGGAAGCGGGCACATAGTGGGACCAGGGGGTCCCAGGAAGGGGGACATACACCAGTTTTTCTTCCATTCTGATTTTATTCCTCCCTTTTTTCTTCCTCACCTTCCCAGTTGCCTCATCCAGGCAGCCCTCGCCCCCAAATGTAAACTGGGAGAAATCCACTCCCGGGGACTCGAGCCGCCGGATCGGGCGCATGAGGTAACCCCCCTCGCTACCACTGTCACTACTCCCACCATCATCCTCCACACTACTGGCATCCGATGGGAGCGCGACTTGGTGAGGGTCTAATAGCCCACTATGTGTGACCTGGTGATCACTTACCAGGTCCCCAGGCAGGCTGTCCGGCTTCTCCTCCCCCTCCATGGCAGACTCCTTGATCTTGGCAGGCTCCCTGGCCTCCTCCACCTCTGCCTGGGTCGGACAACCAGACCCCACTGGCGCCCCCCAGAACCTTTCATCGTTTATTAGTTTCTCTTTGAAGGGTCCCGCATTCGACACTAATTCTGCCTTCCTGTCCTCCGCCAGTGTGATGGAACTTTTCAGCTCTTCAACTCGGGACCACAGGGCTGGTCTCCGGTTCTTCGAAGCGCAGTTTGCAGCCTGCCGGGCAAGATCTTGCATACCTCTTTGTGCTCACTGAGGTACAAGTTGAGGCGGGAGCCATAGGTGGTTATAGGCTCCCCCGCGGCCTGGACACCCCAGTCCTTGGGGACTGCCGCTGTACCCCAGCAAGCACCAGGTTCCCATCTGGGAGGAGAGATCTCCTCTGCCCCCAGCCCAGCTGCAGCCAGCGCCCTGCCGACTCTCTCCGGCTGCACCGCCTTGGCCTCTTTGGCCACTTTAGCCTTTTTGGTACCCCTCATCTCAGGGGAGGCCTATAGAAATAATAATAAAAATAAAAGTCCCAGCAAGTCCACACAGTCCAAAAAAAATAATGGGACTCCCACCCCCGGTATCAACCGAAGGGTGGGAGACAGGGGACAAGCCCCACTATAGTCCACCAACCACCCTCCTTCCTCCGGATCTAAGGGGGGGCCCTTCCAGGAAAAAATAGCCTTACGGCCCAGGAGCTCCAAAATCACAGCCGCTCTCCTCAGCAGCAGTCCTCCCAGTGACCAAACAGGAAGTACCGCAGCTGCTGGCATCAGACTTGCCCTCCAATAGATCCTTGTAAAAGGATTTAAAGTGTACTCATTCAAATTACAGAGCCAATCTAAATTACAGAGCTTAGACCTGCCTCCACCTCGGGAGGACTCGACCCACCAGCGGACAGGCACCAGTATTGGGAGAGGGGGGCTGTCTGTCAGGGTCCACCGCGGCTCTGGCACAAAACCAGCGACACGGAGGTCACACGGGCAGGAACGGACTGGCCGTGTTGGCTTCGCACTCTGGCGTAGTCCCTCTGCCTGCTCGCGCCCGTAACCTCAAAGGGATGCGCAAGCGGCTTTTCTTCCCAGGGCTGTTCCCCGCCCAGCAGGAACATGGGGGAGCTCAGGTCGGCCTTCCACTGTACTCCCTTACCTCCCTCGCCCTCTTTCCTTCTTCCGTTCACCATCTAACCCCTCGGCTCTGTGGTGTCCGCTCTCCCTCCAGCACTCTCCTTCTCACAGGTGGACTACCGCATGTATTCACACTGTGGCGAATCTTTTGGGCCCAGGCATAAGAAGTTGTCGAGGTAATGGATAATATGTGCCCCCTTAGAAACGTCCATTACAACCCATTTGAGGAAGCAACTAAACGCCTCAAATAGTGAGCAGGATCTGGACCACCCCATGGGCAAACAGCGATCTATATAGTATGCTCCTTCCCAGAAGCAGCCCAATAGGTGGACACTATTCAGAGGCACAGGTAGTAAGTAACCGGAACGCCGCATCAATGTCTGTTTTGGCCATTAGGGTGACCCTTCCCAGCTTCTTGATTCGCCTGATTGCCTTGTCAAAGGATGTACAGTATATAGTACTGTACTTGGTTCCGCGTCGATGTTGTCGTTTACGGACCTGCCCCTTGGATATGACAAATGGTGGATTAGTCCGAATGTATTGGGTTCCCTTTTTGGCACAACTCACAACGGGGATACCACTACGTCTTGTAAGGAAAGTGTTCTGAATGGAACCGCCATTCTACCTAAAGATATTTATTTTTTTAATTTTCTTGTCACGATGTCTGGGTGTTGGTAGGCTTATTTTAGATTTTTACTCCAGCCTTTCTTGATTTTAGAAGGGCATGACATGCCTATATCTGTGTCTCCCCCTCCTTTTACTCCTCCACCTCTTTTCTTTTCGCATGACTATATGTACTTGTCACTTTTCCATGTGTTAGTTGTGTCTTTTGAGCAGTTTGTCAGCTTTTGGACACCTTCGACGAACAGTTCGACGAACAGTTCGGCGAACACACCGGTGTTCCACGAACCGAACCAAACCCGAACACTGTGGGTTGGCTCAACTCTATATAGAAGTTACTAAACTTTCTAAAACAAATCTATAAAGTTAGCTTTGGTTTTTACATTTAGATAGGCTTTCTAGGACTCAATAGAAATTTGACACCCCATCACTCTCACTGATCTGAATACTGTCATTGTTCACCAGGCACTTGCACCTATATTTATTTTTATAAATCTACAATTAGCAGATTGAGATGATAATGGCAAAATTTTGCAAGCTAAACCGTATTTAACCTTATCTGCTATCAGCAGTGTGGTTCTGGGTTTTGAGCGAGACAAACAGCAGATAGAAAAGTCCCGCATGGAAATATATGTCAGAGCCTATGAAACTTCACATTTATTAGGAATATATTAAAACTTCATCTTGATTTCAGTACAGTAGCGAACTGAATGAGGACCGGTTGTCCACACAATGCCGAATTCATGGACTGGGACGCTTCCTCCACATGAGGGTTCCACCGTACCATAACCGACTTCTTAACCTTTAACAGATCGGTTAAGGGTGCCAATTTCCCAGCAAAATTAGGTATGAACCGACGGTAGTACCCAATGATGCCGAAGAACGCTCTTACCTGTTTAGTAGTAAGAGGCCGGGGCCAGTTTTGAATGGCCTCAATCTTCTTTATTTGGGGTTTGATAACCCTGCTTCCAATCACGTACCCCAAGTACCAGGCTTCCTTGAGACCTATCGCACATTTTTTGGGGTTCACTGTTAAACCTGTGAGTCTGAGTGAATCCAGCACCTCTTGTACCTGGGACAGGTGGGTATGCCAGTCGGTACTAAAGATGATGATATCGTCTAAATATGCTGACGCGTACTTCTGGTGAGGCTCTAACACTATGTCCATCAACCTCTGGAAGGTGGCTGGAGCCCCATGTAATCCAAACGGCAAGATGACAAAGTGATAAAGACCCTCCGGCATTATAAAGGCAGTCTTTTCTTTCGCCGATTCTGTCAGGGGCATCTGCCAGTAACCCTTGGTAAGATCGAGCGTGGTGAAGTACTGGGCCTGCCCCAGTCTCTCAATTAGCTCATCTACCCGGGGCATTGGATAAAGGTCAATCTTTGACACTTCATTCAATTTTCGGAAGTCATTACACAATCGTAATGACTCACCTGGCTTCGCAATCAGCACAATAAGGCTAACCCACTCACTCCTGGATTCCTCAATGACTCCTAACTGGAGCATTTGCTTTACTACAGTTGCGATGGCTTGTCTCCGGGCTTCTGGCACACAGTACGGTTTCATTTGTACCCTTACCCGAGGCTCAATGTCCTGCTGGATCATCGAGATCTGGCCAGGCAGTTCTGAGAATACAACCTCTGGCAAAAATTATAGAATCATCGGGCTTGGAGGATGTTCTTTCAGTTGTTTAATGTGGTTGAAAAAAAGCAGATCACAGACATGGCACAAAACTAAATCAATTTCAAATGGCAACTTTAGGGCTTTAAGAAACAGTAAAAGATATCAAGATAAAAAATGTGGTACTCAGTAAGGGTAATTTTTTTCAGACCAAGCAGAGGGAAACAATGATGGAATCACTCAATTCTGAGGAAATAATTATGGATTCATGAAATACAAACACACAAAAAAACACTCCAATACATCACTAGTATTTTGTTGCACCACCTCTGGCTTTAATAACAGCTTGCAGTCTCTGAGGCATGGACTTAATGAGTGACAAACAGTACTATTCATCAATCTGGCTCTAACTTTCTCTGATTGCTGTTGCCAGATCAGCTTTGCAGATTGGAGCCTTGTCATGGACCATTTTCTTCAACTTCCACCAAACATTTTCAATTGGATTGAGATCCGGACTATTTGCAGGCCATGGCATTGACCTTATGTGTCTTATTTCAAGGAATGTTTTCACAGTTTTTGCTCTAGGGCAGGATGCATTATCATCTTGAAAACTGATGTCATCATCCCCAAACATCCTTTCAATTGATGGGATAAGAAAACTGTCCAAAATATCAATGTAAACAGTCATATTTATAAATCTCATTAGAACGGCACCAAACAAAAGTTTCAGCACCATCACCTTTCCCAATGCAAATTTGTGATTCATCACTGAATATGACTATCATCCAGTCACCCACAGTCCACGATTGCTTTTAATCAGCCCACTGTAACCTTGTTTTTTTCTGTTTAGGTGTTAATGATGGCTTATGTTTAGCTTTTCTGTATGTAAATCCCATTTCCTTTAGGCGGTTTCTTAGAGTTCGGTCACAGACATTGACTCCAGTTTCCTCCCATTTGTTCCTCATTTGTTTTTTTGTGCATTTCCTGTTTTGGAGACATATTGCTTTAAGTGTCTGGTCTTGACGATTTGATGCCTTCCTTCGTCTACCAGTATGTTTGCATTTAACAACCTTCCCATGTTGTTTGTATTCGATCCAGATTTTAGACACAGCTGACTGTGAACAACCAACATCTTTTGCAACATTGCGTGATGATTTACCTTCTTTTAAGAGTTTGATAATCCTCTCCTCTGATTCAATTGACATCTCTAGTGTTGGAGCCATGATTCATGTCAGTCCACTTGGTGCAACAGCTCTCCAAGGTGAGATCACTCCTTTTTAGATGCAGACAAAAGAGCAGATCTAATTTAATGCAGGTGTTAGTTTTGGAAATGAAAATTAACAGGGTGATTCCATAATTTTTTCCTCAGAATTGAGTGATTCCATAATTTTTTCCCTCTGCTTGGTCTGAAAAAAATTACCCTTACTGAGTACCACATCTTTAATCTTGATTTATTTTAGTGTTTCTTAAAACCCTAAAGTTGCCATTTGAAATGACTTTAGTCTTTTGCCATGTCTGTGATCTGCTTTTTTTCAACAACATTAAACAACTGAATGAACATCCTCCGAGCCCGGTAATTCCATAATTTTTGCCAGGAGTTGTACGTCAGTATTCTGCTTAACCAGATTCCGAGCCTCTCGTTGCTGCTGCTTAGTGAGAGCATCACTCATCATAACCTCACCCACGGCAACATCCCTGGCTGGTGTCAGAGGATTCCCCAACGGTACGACCGGAGTCGCATCCATAAACTAACATTCCCGGTCTTTCCAGGCTTTTCGCAGGCTCACATGATACAGTTGTTCCAGTTTTCTCTTTCCGGGCTGGTACACTCGGTAATTCACCTCCCCCACCTTTTCCCGTACTTCATATGGCCCTTGCCACTAGGCCATGAGTTTATTCTCTGCTGTGGGCACTAGCACTAACCCTTTAAAGGCACTCGTCCTTTAAAGGACCTGACCGTGGCTCTTTTATTATATGTGCAACTCTGCCTGGGCATCCATTAGATGCTCTTTTACTATAGGCATGACCACCGTGATCCGATCCTGCATGCTTGTCATGTGCTCAATTACACTCCTATGCGGAGTTGGCTCTTGTTCCCACGTCTCCTGGGCTATGGCCAGCAACCCCCTTGGATGCCTGCCATACAATAGCTCAAAGGGTGAGAAGCCCATGGAAGCCTGTGGTGCCTCCAGACAGCGAACATCAAGTAGGGCAGTAACATGTCCTAATCCCTCCCTTCCTTGCAGACCACCTTTTTTAGCATAGATTTAAGAGTCTTATTAAATCTTTCCACCAACCCATCGGTCAGGAGTGGTACAACGATGTGTGCAGCTGTTTAATCTGGAGCAGCTTGCATAGCTCCCTTGTCACCTTGGACATAAAAGGAGTCCCCTGATCTGTAAGGACCTCCTTTGGTAGTCCAAGGCGGAAGAACATTGCAAACAGCTCGCGGGCGATAAGTTTTGCCGAAGTGTGGCGAAGGGCTATTGCTTCTGGGTAACGGGTGGCATAATCTACTACCACCAAAATATGTTGGTGGCCAGGGGCGGATTTTACTATAGGTCCCACAAGATCCATAGCAATCCGCTCAAATGGTACCTCTGTAATGGGCAGAGGTACCAATGGACTCCAAAAATTTGCAGTGGGTGTGGTAAGTTGACACTCGGGATATGACTCACAATACCTCTGCACCTCGGCATAAATCCCGGGCCAAAAGAACAGCTGCAGAATACGTTCTTGTGTTTTCTTTATGCTCAAGTGACCACCCAGCATGTGTGTGTGGATCATCTCTAGTACCGCCCGACGGTACGACTGGGGCACTACCAGCTGTTCCACTATTTCACCCCGGATTTTATCAACCCTATATAATAACTCCTGGCTGGCAGCCATGCTGGGAAATACCGCCTAAGCACCCGGTTGCTGAGGCACCCCATTTATTCTACCACCCCTTCTCGTGCTCCGACTAGAGTGGGATCCTGGAGCTGAGCTGTCTCAAATGTACCAGGGGAAACTAACAAGCTCTGGAATCGACAGGCTCTCCTCGACCTCTCCTGCCAACACCTCTAGGGGAAACCTATCGGGGTTACACTCTGTCCCTATTTTGGCGACCCCTACGGCAGGTATCCCTGACTCAGGATCTTCGGGTTCCACACCCAGAATGACATTTACCATGGGAGGGTTCATTTTGTTTTCCCACAGGGACCAGAACAGGGGCAAGTCTCTTCCCAACACAGTCCAATAGGGAAGGGTCTTCACCACTCCCACCACATGTTTCATCTCTCCACATGGGGTGTAAAAATTAACCTCCGCTGTCGGGTACTCTTGGAGGTCCCCATGTATGCTAACAACCCCGAATTTCCGACCATTGGGTCTGTCCTTGGCAACCAATGACACATGAACAAGTGTCACCAGGCTCCCTGAGTTCAAGAGAGCCTCCGTCGGGTACCCGTTGATGTGTACCTGACACAGTTGGGGTTCACTGCTCTTCGTGTCTGCATTCGCGGTGCCGACTGTCTGGGCATACATGGACACCCAGTGAGTAAACCCGCAGTCCATGGGTTCTACAGTCAGGGGGCAGTTAGCAGCCACATGTCCAGTCCCTTGGCATTGCCAGCACCTAATAGTGGAGGCCCTGTTAGTCCTTGAGCCTGTTTTAGGGGAAACAGGTTTCCTGCCACCCTCACTCCGGGGTACCCCCTCTGCATGGGCTCGGGGCTGACTGTCCCCAGCAGAGGGACGTGACCCTTTCCCCGGCTCCTGGGTTTGCAGGGTCCGGCGTGACAGCCGCAATGGGGCAGAGTCCCATATAAAGCCTTGTGTGGTAGTGTACTGCTCGATCAGGCCAACCAACTGGTCTAGAGTGCCCGGGTCCCCTTGCCCCACCCAACGCTGTATAGCGGCTGGCAGAGTTCTCATCAGCCGGTCGACCACCACCCTCTCCACCATCTGTGCCAGTGTCAAAGTCTCAGGCTGGAGCCACCTTTTTACTAGCTGCAGCAGGTTGTTTGCCTAAGACCTGGCGTGTCGGGTCTCCACAAAGGTCCATGAAAACACCTGTTGGGCTCTCACATAGGTATTAACCCCCAGTCGGGCAAGGATCTCACCTTTTGGCTTCCCATAGTCCTGGGCATCCTCCCAACTGAGGTAAAAGTAGGCTTTCTGCGCGTCACCCATCAGGAAGGGAGCCACCACTTCAGCCCACTGGTCGGCTGGCAGGTTTTCCCACACCGCTGTGCGCTCATAGATGATGAGGAAAGCTTACACATCGCCCTCCGGACTCAGCTTCCTCAATGCGGAATGGACCTTGTCCCGGGCCTCACGAAGCTCCGGGGTCGGTGCTGGTGGAGTGTCTCGCAGAGCCGCAATCTGCTGCAGCAACAGGTTATTAGTCTGTTGCTGTTGTTGCTGTGTGAGGACCAACTGTCTCAGGATTTCCTCCATTTTGTCTGTGGGCCTGGAATGCAGAGTGGCAGGCCTAATGACAGACATGCAGCTGGCGTTGGGGTATGCCTCCGTTCACAATGCTCGCATTCTCCACCATAATGTAGTGTGGCGGTGTTGACACTGTGCAGTAAATGAGGCAGTGACCCAAGTAAAGTCCAATTTAAACGGCTTTATTTGTCAAAACCCACAACTCATATGCAAAGTCAGTCCTCCGGATCGCAGACGGGATATCTGAACAGTCTGTGTAAAGCCTGTTGCTGTGGGAGACGGCCGTGTCACTTAGGGTGCATCAGATACGTTGCCTTCATAGATCTGTGTTCAGCATCACACAGGCTTGCACAGCTTCGTGGTCTGCTGCTAGCAATCCCAACACTGACACACTTAAACCTTTGCTGCAGGTTTTTAAAAGGGATATGTGGCCATGAGCTACTTGTAAGACCCGGGCTAGAGGGAGTGGACCACCCCACTGCCATCCTGTAGTCCACTCCAAGAATAAAAGCCCATGCCGGGTTTTCTTAAATCCAACTTTGCCAAATAGCTTGACCAAGGTTAAACTTTACTTCTATTCTGCACTGTAATCACAGCTGTGTCTGTGATTGCAATGCACTGCAGCGGGTTTAATATGCCTCTATGCACATCCTAGGAGAAACATACCGTCCCTCACATATGATCCCTCTCACTGCCTCAAACAGGTTACTAAACTGAAGAGGGAAGTAATAGAGTGACTGTTAGTACCAGGTCTCTATAGGCATAGGGTTTTAGATCTGGCCCATTCTCATGTTTTGGATGGGCATCTGGGCATTAACAAAGCCCAAGAGCGGGTCCTTCAAAGTTTCTCATGACCTGAATGTCACAGAGAGATTGTAAACTATTGCCGGTCCTGTCCCACCTGTCAACTAACTGCTCCAATCTCTCACTACCATAATCCTCTAGTGCCATTACCCATTTTAAAGGTTCCATTTGACTGAAATGCCATGGATCTTGGGGAACCTGTCACCATAAATAACGCTATTAATCTGCAGATATGTGGTTAATCTGCAGGCTAATAGCATTATAATAATGTGAACAGCTGAAGAGTGAGTGGTAGGCTGTTCACCATATCTCCACCTGGAGGTTGTGATCCAGAAGGTAAATATGGATCCTTCGGACTCAATCAGTGTTCAGTGTGCCTGGCGACGAGAACTCCAGAGCTGTGCTCAAGTTAAAGATAAATTGAACCTTGTTTTGTTCCCCCTTCTAAAACGTTTGATATATTAGAAAAAAGCTTAGATTATGGGACAAAATAGGGAAAAATACTTTGCCTTCAGACCACCCCTTTAAGTGATACATCGTTGGAATCATAATTTCTTTTCTTACATTATGCTGCTCTCAGATGGAAGGTAGCAAAAACGTGGTGACAGATTCCCTTTACTATTATTATAGTATACAGTGGTGTGAAAAAATGTTTGCCCCTTTCCTGATTCCTTATTCTTTTATATGTTTGTCAAATTTAAATGTTTCAGATCACAAAACAAATTTAAATATTAGACAAAGATAACACAAATAAACAGAAAATGCAGTTTTTAAACGAAGGTCTTTATTATTAATAGAAAAAGAAATCCAAACCTACAGGGCCCTGTGTGAAAAAGTGATTTCTCCCTAAACCTAATAAATGGTTGGGCAACACTTAGGAGCAACAACTGCAATAAAACATCTTGCAATAAATGACGATGAGTCTTTTAGAATGCTCTGGAGGAATTTTGTCGCACTCATCTTTGCAAAATTGTTGTAATTCAGCTACATTGGAGGGTTTTTGAGCATGAACTACCTTTATAAGGTCATGCCACAGCATCTCAATTGAATTAAAGTCAAGACTTTGACTAGGCCACTCCAAAGTCTTCATTTTGTTTTTCTTAAGCCATTCAGAGGTGGACTTGCTGATATGCTTTGGATCATTGTCCTTCTGCATTGTAACGGGTCTGGGAGGAGGAACCTCTGAGCTACTATACAAGGGGGCGGTCCTTGTAAGGGAGCGGGTGGCGACCAGGGAAGACGGGCAGGAAGTCTCAGCAGGTGACCGGGACAGTCTCTGAGTGAACGGGCTGGAGGTCACGGCAAGTGACCGAGGCAGTCTCTGGATGAATGGGCAGATGGTCACGGCAAGTGACCGGGGCAGTCTCTAAGTAAAGGGTTGGTACGACCTGTGGCGGCTGATGATAGACGTGAGCTACCAGGTGAGCAGGCGAGAGTCTCTGGATGAACGGGTGGTCACAGCATGTGACGGCGGAACCTCCTGGAAGACCAACAGACAGGCGGCAGATGAGCGCTCCCAGGTGAGCGGGCAGAAGTCTCTGGACAGGCGGGTGGTCACAGCACGTGACGGCAGAGCCTCCGGGTAGGCTAGCAGGCAGGCAGCAGATGAGCGCTCCCAGGTGAGCGGGCAGGAGTCACTGGACAGGCAGGTGGTCACAGCACGTGACGGTGGAGCCTCCAGGTAGGCTAGCAGGCAGGTAGCAGATGTGCGCTCCCAGGTGAGCGGGCAAGCTGGTCCATAGACAGACTGACAGGAGTTGGAAGGCAGACCGTCGGACCTCAGGCAAGCAGGCAGGTGGCTGATGTGCGCTCCAGGTGAGCGGGCAGGCTGGTCCTTAGACAGACTGACAGGAGTAGTAAGGCAGACCGTCGGACCTCAGACTAGCAGGCAGGTAGCAGATAATCAGGCAGGATTAAGTCAGCAGGCTGGCAGGTATCAGGCAGGTATCTGGCAGGTAACTGGCAACGGGACCTGAGGGCTGAAGCAGAGTAGTGAACAGTGCAACAACATTGCTCGGGCACCTCCATTTTGGAGGAGGTGCCTTATATATGGTAAAGTCCTCCGGCCATTGGCCGGGGACTCCTTAGGACGGCGCGCGTGGCCCCTTTAAGAGGGAGGGAGGGCGCGCGCGCGCGCCCTAAGCACAGTGGCCGGGAAGGAGCGCGCGCTGCCAGCAGAGCGGGAGAGGGACGCCGGGCACGGAGCAGAGCGGTGAGGGGAACAGCGTCCCTGCCTAGCAGAGGGCAGGGACGCCGGCACTACAGTACCCCCCCCTTTAGGCCCCCCCTTTTTTAGGCCAGACAGAAATTTAGCAAGGATGAGAGGGGCATGGATGTTCTCCCGGGGCTCCCACGTTCTCTCCTCAGGACCAAACCCCTTCCAATCTACCAGAAAAAAAGGTCTTTCCTCTTACCCTTTTGGTGGCAAGAATGTTCTCTACCTCAAACTCGTCCTCAGCGGAAACCGGAGCAGGAGGCGTACCTGTAGACTTGGAAAAAGAGTTAAGCACCACGGGTTTGAGGAGAGATACATGGAAGGAGTTAGGGATCCGTAAGTTGGCCGGGAGTTTCAATTTATAGGCCACCGGGTTGATCTGACTGATGACCTCCAGAGGACCGATGAACCGGGGCCCTAACTTGTAAGAAGGTATCTTGAGTCGAACATATTTAGATGAGAGCCAGACTTTATCTCCTGGACGAAATTGTGGAGGATCCAGGCGTTTTTTGTCAGCGTGTCTTTTCATACGCTCGGATGACAGAAGGAGTGCGGACCGGGTACTCTCCCATATGGAGGAAAATTTGCTAACGAGAGATTCCGCAGCCGGGTTGTCCACAGAGGTGGAGACAGGAAAAGGAATCCGAGGATGCTGACCAAAGACTACAAAAAACGGGGATTTGGAGGAGGATTCGCTCTCGTGATTATTATAAGAGAACTCGGCCCATGGTAGGAGATCCACCCAGTCAGAATGGTGCGCATTAACGAAGTGCCGGAGGTAACTGGTCAGGTTCTGATTGATCCGCTCCACTTGACCATTGGACTGTGGGTGGTAAGCGGAAGAGAAGTCCAGGGTGACACCTAGTAGTTTACAAGTGGCTCTCCAGAAACGTGAGGTGAACTGTACCCCACGATCCGACACGATGTGGAGGGGCAGGCCATGAAGACGGAAGATATGGCGGATAAAGTCTTTAGCCAGCTCGGGTGCAGACGGGAGGCCTGGCAGGGGAATAAAGTGAGCCATCTTGGAAAAGCGGTCAGCGACCACCCAAATGACCGTACAACCGGCAGAGACGGGGAGATCAGTTATGAAGTCCATAGCAATATGTTGCCAGGGGGCAGCAGGCACAGGAAGCGGAAGGAGGCGTCCGGCTGGCAGATGTCTCGGGACTTTGTTGCGGGCGCAGGACACACAGGCAGAAACAAAGTCTATTACGTCCTTGTGTAGGGTAGGCCACCAATAGTGCCGGGCAATAAGCTGGAGGGTCTTTTTCTGACCGGCGTGGCCAGCTAGTTTAGACGAATGGCCCCAGTGTAGGATCTTCTCCCGATCAGGTACTGAAACAAACGTCTTACCGGGAGGGAGACGATTTAGACTCACGGGAGCCACCTGCATTACTCTGGCGGGATCAATGATATGTTTAGGTTCTTCCTCGAGATCGGACACCAGAAAGGATCGGGACAAGGCGTCTGCTTTGACGTTTTTGTCAGCCGGGCGAAAATGAAGAACAAAATCAAAGCGAGCAAAAAACAAGGACCACCGGGCTTGGCGCGGGTTAAGTCTCTGGGCATGCTGGAGGTAAGCCAAGTTCTTGTGGTCAGTGTAAATTATTACCGGATGAAGAGCCCCCTCGAGTAGGTAACGCCACTCCTCCAACGCCAGCTTGATGGCCAATAACTCTCGGTCTCTTATGGAATAGTTGCGCTCAGAAGAGGAGAAGAGTTTGGAGAAGAAGCCACAAGTTACCATTCTCCCGGAAGATGATTTTTGAGTAAGTACCGCTCTGGCTCCAGAGGAGGAGGCGTCAACTTCCAGGAAGAACTGCTTGTTGCCGTCCGGGCGATGCAGCACCGGGGCGGAAGAGAAGGCCTGTTTTAGGGAAAGAAAGGCCTCCTCTGCTTCGGGCGGCCACTCTTTGGGATTAGTACCCTTACGGGTGAGCGCGGAAATTGGGGCAGTCCGGGAAGAGAAGTGTGGTATGAAGAGGCGGTAGTAGTTGGCGAAGCCCAGGAATCGCTGAATAGCCTTCAACCCCTCCGGTCGGGGCCATTTCTCGATGGCAGTCAGTTTCTCAGGATCCATTTGTAGGCCAGTCTGAGAGATAATGTAGCCCAGAAACGGAAGCGAGGTCTGCTCAAAGAGGTACTTCTCATATTTAGCGTAGAGATGGTTCTGCCTGAGCCTGAGCAGGACCTGACGAACGTCCCTCCGGTGAGTCTGGAGATCCGGAGAGAAGACCAAGATGTCGTCCAGGTACACCACTACGCAGGAGTAGAGAAGGTCCCGGAAGATGTCATTGACCAACTCTTGAAAGACGGCAGGAGCGTTACAGAGGCCAAAGGGCATTACCAGATATTCATAGTGGCCGTCCCGGGTGTTGAATGCCGTCTTCCATTCATCCCCCTGACGGATACGAACCAGGTTGTACGCCCCACGGAGGTCCAGTTTGGTGAAGATTCTAGCCCCCCTCAGACGATCAAATAACTCCGGAATGAGCGGAAGGGGGTACTTATTCTTCACCGTGATCTGGTTAAGGCCTCTATAGTCTATACAGGGACGGAGGGAGCCGTCCTTCTTTTTGACGAAAAAGAAGCCTGCTCCCGCCGGGGAGGTAGATTTCCGGATGAATCCCCTGGCCAGATTCTCCTCAATATATTCGGACATCGAGCGGGTCTCAGCAGCGGATAATGGATAAATACGCCCACGGGGAGGAGAAGTACCAGGTAACAGGTCGATAGGGCAGTCGTATGGTCTATGAGGGGGTAGTGTCTCTGCTTCCTTTTTATTAAAGACATCAGCATAAGACCAGTACGGGATCGGAAGTCCAGGTAGATTAGCTGGGGTAGGAGAAGGACGGACGGGATGAACGGGAACCAGACAGGTCTTATGGCAGCCCTGTCCCCAGCGAAGGACTTCTCCGGTCTGCCAGTCAAGAACGGGTGCATGTCTCTGGAGCCAAGGTAGACCTAGCAAGAGGGCGTGAGAGAGTCCAGGCAGAATATGGAAGGAGATACTTTCAGAATGCAGCATTCCCACCTGCAGAGTAATGGATTCGGTGATGAGTTGGATGGGGCGTGGTAAGAGCCCCCCATCCACGGCAGCAACAGACAAAGGTACAGCCAGAGGTTTGGTGGGGATGCGGTATTTCTCTACCAGGGACTGTGAAATAAGATTCCCGGCTGCTCCAGAATCAAGTTGGGCTAGTTCGAAATAACGGTTCTCCCCGTAGACGATTGAAACTGACAACAGCAGGGATGGAGAGGATTTATTCTTGTCTAGGTGGACCTCTCTGAGCGAACCTAGACACAGGCGTTTCCCGACCTCTCCGGGCAGGCACGGATCCGGTGCTCCTTACTGCCACAGTAGAAGCAGGTCCCCTCGGCACGGCGTAAGTCCTGACGGGTCTTGACCATCTTGGTCTGGTCGACCTGCATAGGCTCAGGAGAGTGTACCTGGTAAGAGACAGAAGGAGTGACGGGTTTCTGAAAAGTAGGAACTAGACGTGGTAATCTCCTCTCACGGGTGACCTCTCTGGCACGCTCCTGGAACCGTAGGTCAATCCGGGTGGCAAGAGTTATTAAGTCATCGAGAGTGGTAGGAATGTCCCGGCCGGCAAGCTCATCTTTAATACGGCCGGACAGACCCTCCCAGAAGACGGATACCAGAGCGTCGTTATCCCAGGCCAGCTCCGAGGCAAGGGTACGGAACCGTATGGCATATTGGCCCACGGTGAGACTTTCCTGACGGAGGCGTAGCAGAGATGATGCGGATGAGGTCTTCCGTCCGGGTTCGTCGAAGACTTTCCGGAAAGCCGTGAGAAAAGCAGGCAAGTTGGATACCAGGGGGTCTCCTCTCTCCCATAGAGGATTTAGCCAGGCCAGGGCCTCCCCGGTGAGATGGGACATGATGAATGCAATTTTGGCCCGGTCGGAGTTAAACTGGTGAGATAATAGTTCAAAGTGCAGGGTGCACTGATTTATGAAGCCCCGAGCCTGGGCGGAGTCGCCTCCGAAGCGAGGAGGTGCAGAAAGCCGGGGTCCGGGGTAAGATACCATGGATTAGTGGGCAGCGGAGCTGCCGGATTGCGAGACATGGCACTGGCGGAGGATGCTGGTGGAGCAGTCAGAGTGTCCAGGCGAGTATTGACATTCCGCAGGTGACCCAGGATGGACTCCTGTTGGGACCTTTGACGGGACAGTTCATGACACAGGTCCGAGAGCGAGGGAGCTTGGGTGCCACCGGGTTCCAGGGCCCGAGCAAACTGTAACGGGTCTGGGAGGCGGAACCTCTGAGCTACTATACAAGGGGGCGGTCCTTGTAAGGGAGCGGGTGGCGACCAGGGAAGACGGGCAGGAAGTCTCAGCAGGTGACCGGGACAGTCTCTGAGTGAACGGGCTGGAGGTCACGGCAAGTGACCGAGGCAGTCTCTGGATGAACGGGCAGATGGTCACGGCAAGTGACCGGGGCAGTCTCTAAGTAAAGGGTTGGTACGACCTGTGGCGGCTGATGATAGACGTGAGCTCCCAGGTGAGCAGGCGAGAGTCTCTGGATGAACGGGTGGTCACAGCATGTGACGGCAGAACCTCCTGGAAGACCAACAGACAGGCGGCAGATGAGCGCTCCCAGGTGAGCGGGCAGAAGTCTCTGGACAGGCGGGTGGTCACAGCACGTGACGGCAGAGCCTCCGGGTAGGCTAGCAGGCAGGCAGCAGATGAGCGCTCCCAGGTGAGCGGGCAGGAGTCACTGGACAGGCAGGTGGTCACAGCACGTGACGGCGGAGCCTCCAGGTACGCTAGCAGGCAGGTAGCAGATGTGCGCTCCCAGGTGAGCGGGCAAGCTGGTCCATAGACAGACTGACAGGAGTTGGAAGGCAGACCGTCGGACCTCAGGCAAGCAGGCAGGTGGCTGATGTGCGCTCCAGGTGAGCGGGCAGGCTGGTCCTTAGACAGACTGACAGGAGTAGTAAGGCAGACCGTCGGACCTCAGACTAGCAGGCAGGTAGCAGATAATCAGGCAGGATTAAGTCAGCAGGCTGGCAGGTATCAGGCAGGTATCTGGCAGGTAACTGGCAACGGGACCTGAGGGCTGAAGCAGAGTAGTGAACAGTGCAACAACATTGCTCGGGCACCTCCATTTTGGAGGAGGTGCCTTATATATGGTAAAGTCCTCCGGCCATTGGCCGGGGACTCCTTAGGACGGCGCGCGCGGCCCCTTTAAGAGGGAGGGAGAGCGCGCGCGCCCTAAGCACAGTGGCCGGGAAGGAGCGCGCGTTGCCAGCAGAGCGGGAGAGGGACGCCGGGCACGGAGCAGAGCGGTGAGGGGAACAGCGTCCCTGCCTAGCAGAGGGCAGGGACGCCGGCACTACATGCATAACCCAAGTACGCTTCAGCTTGAGGTCGCAAACAGATGGCCGGACATTCTCCTTAAGAATTTTTTGGTAGACAGCAGAATTCAAGGTTCTATTTACGTTACAGCAATCTTGAAGGAGTTCCCAGAGATGCTTAGCATTTGTTGGCCCTTTTGCCTTCACTCTGCGATCCTGCTCACCCCAAACCATGTAGATTGGGTTCAGGTCTGGTGACTGTGGAGGCCAGGTCATCTGGCGTAGCACCCCATCAGTCTCCTTCTTGGTCAAATAGCCCTTACACAGCCTGGAGGTGTGTTTGGGGTCATTGTCCTGTTAAAAATAAATGATGGTCCAACTAAACACAAACCGGATGGAATAGCATGCTGCTGCAAGATGCTGTGGTAGCCATGCTGGTTCAGTATGCCTTCAATTTTGAATAAATCCCAAAACAGTGTCACCAGCAAAGCACCCCCACACCATCACACCTCCTCCTCCATGCTTCACGGTGGGAACCAGGCATGTAGAGCCCATTCGTTCACCTTTTCTGCGTCGCACAAAGACATGGTGGTTGGAACCAAAGATCTCAAATTTGGACTCATCAGACCAAAGCACAGATTTCCACTGGTCTAATGTCCATTCCTTGTGTTCTTTAGCCCAAACAAGTCTCTTCTGCTTGTTGCCTGTCCTTAGCAGTGCTTTCCTTGCAGCTATTTTACCATGAAGGCCTGCTGCACAAAGTCTCCTCTTAACAGTTGTTGAAGAGATGTGTCTGCTGCTAGAACTCTGTGTGGCATTGACCTGGTCTCTAATCTTAGCTGCTGTAAACCTGCGATTTCTGAGGCTGGTGACTCGGATAAACTTATCCTCAGAAGCAGAGGTGACTCTTGTTCTTCCTTTCCTGGGGCGGTCCTCATGTGAGCCAGTTTCTTTGTAGCACTTGATGGTTTTTGCAACTGCACTTGGGGACACTTTCAAAATTTTCCCAATTTTTCGGACTGACTGACCTTCATTTCTTAAAGTAATGATGGCCACTCGCTTTTCTTTACTTAGCTGCTTTTTTCTTGCCATAATACAAATTCTAACAGTCTATTCAGTAGGATTATCAGCTGTGCATCCACCAGACTTCTGCACAACACAACTGATGGTCCCAACCCCATTTATAAGGCAAGAAATCCCACTTATTAAACCTGTCAGGGCACACCTGTGAAGTGAAAACCATTTCTGGTGACCACCTCTTGAGGCTCATCAAGAGAATGCCAAGAGTGTGCAAAGCAGTCATCAAAGCAAAAGGTGGCTACTTTGAAGAACCTAGAATATAAGACATATTTTCAGTTGTTTCACACTTTTTTGTTAAGTATATAATTCCACATGTGTAAATTCATAGTTTTGATGCCTTCAGTGTGAATGTACAATTTTCATAGTCATGAAAATACAGAAAAATCTTTAAATGAGAAGGTGTGTCCAAACTTTTGGTCTGTACTGATATATATATATATATATATATATATATATATATATATATATATATATATATACAGCGCTGCTCACCATTATTGGCACCCCTTCATTTTTTTCATAGACTATACAATGTCTTCAGAAATAAATGGAAAAGTACAAAAGTTATATCTTCGAGATTTTTTTTTATTATTATTTATTATTATTAAAAAATAATAACTCTAGAAATAGTCTTGATAAAAAATGACATCAATTATTAGGCCATGACCCTTCCCAATAAAGACATATTTTTTTCTATAAAGAATTACATTTTGCATAGTTAATCTCGCCTAGTTTGTTCCCCTTGGACAGCAGTTGTAGCATCATAGTTAAGTTTATAGGAGCTTGTTACAAAAAATCTGTGTATAGCTTTAGCCTTATGGTACATTAAATGTTAGATAGGTCTAGTATAGTTGTAATAGAGCTCATTAAAAGCAGATAAGCACTAAGAACGTTGTATTAGGACTCAAATAACTGTCAGTAGGCACTAATATAGTTGTATTCTGGCTCATTAAATGTCAGCAAGCACTAGCAAAGTTGAATTGGAGATCAGTCAATGTCAGTTAACATTTGTATAGTTGTATTTGGCTCCATACATATGCCCTAAATTAATGAGATCTGTCAAACTGACAGATTCTCTTTAAAAGGTCAGTCTAATGCAACTCCTTCCTGGAGACCTCTATTTCTTCATTTATTCTGCTCCGTTTGCTTATCTTCTTCCGTTTCTCTATTAGCATATCCGTCCTTTGTCCTATCCCAGTATTCTGCACCATGGATTCTTTTTCGAAGACAATTTAAGTAATAACTGGGTCACTCTGTAAATAAAACGCTAATGCTAGAAGATTTATATAAAACCTATTTAGAAAGTGTTTGCATGTATAAGTATGTCTTAAGAACTATAGTATATCACATTAGCTCTTGTTGTCCAGCAATATAAAAACTAAATTACTCGTATAAATGTGAGAATGTTTTGTGCTGTTGTAACATAACTTTGAATAACAGCTTGAATAAATGGAATTGTCACTTCAAAAACAACATAGTTGAAAGAGTTCTGCCGTTGTTCCGTTCCGGTATATTACTCGGTTGATTGCATGGAAATGCAAATGTTACTAAGGTCAAGTTTTGCAGCCTGCATAGAAGCTTTTCATGTTTCTTTTTTTCAAATCAAATTCTCCAGGCTTTTTTTTTTTTTATAACTGTCACACAATTTAATCGTGAGATATAAATGCATCTAACTAAGCTTTTGTGTTTTGCTTGAAATTTCAACTCTTGTGTGTGACAGACTATAATAAAAAGTAGGAAATAATGACAATGGGTTGTTAGAAAATATAATTCAGTTGGATTCTACAAATGTTTACAGCTTGGAAATAACAATATTTAGCTTAAAAAGACTTAGACTTTCTTTTATTACTAGTAATAAAGAAGCAAGCAAGGCTGCACAATATATATAAATGGTCGACTGATTACTGGATTTTTTTTCTAATTGGATTGAAAGGTAACTGAAGACTAAGTAAATATCATTATAATTCGCTGCAAAAAAAACTGTACAACTAAATAAAAAATACGTCATTGCATATTTATTTATTGTACTATGAGACTAAAGCTGGTCGTACACATGAGATAAAAGTTAGACTACACTGCTTTTAGCAGGATTGGCTAATAGATGCCCATGATGAGAACATAGTTTTGCCTCTATACAAGACACTAGTGCAGCCACACTTAGAAGGCCAATTTTGGTCTCCAGTGGATAAGAAGGACATAGCTGAACTAAAACTGGTGCAGAGAAGATCAGTCCTCGTTATTAAGACAATGGGTGAACTGCAATACTAAGACAGGTAATTATAAAACTTGGGGTTATTCTGTTTGGAAAAGCAAAGGCTTAGGGGCGATCTTATTACAATGCAAAAATAAATTAGGGAACAGTACAGAGATCTTTCTAATGATATTTTTACACCTAGGCCTGCGACGGGAACAAGAGGGCATCATTTACATCTAAGGGAAGGAAGGTTTAATCATAATCACAGAAGCAGATTCCTTACTATAAGAACACTGAGACTTTGGAACGCTCTGCCACATGATGTTTAAATGGTTTATTTACTACTAAACTTCAAGACAGGCCTCCAAACAAAATGTGTTGGTTGGAAAATGGATCTTGTACAGTATATTGGATTTCAACATGACCAATTCTTTGTTCTCATGGGTGATAATTTGGTGCTGCTCTTTCCATTCATTATATCATGCACATTGTGCTGAGCCATTTATATGTGTTAACCTGATCTTATCATGTCAGGTGCAAGCTGTGTTATACACCTGGTACATGCTTCTAACAGCAGCAAATGGAACTACTGCTGAACACAGTTGCTTAACTACTTATATGCCAGTGTTAGAGATACTAGGGGTTTGCGTTTTATTGCCCATTCCAACCACACTTAACTCAATGGGTGACCAGTGCAACCAGGGTCGGCTGAAGGCTCATATCACTTTCAACTTGAAACGCGTATGAAGCCCAGCCTTTGGGCTTATTATGAGATTCGTAAAGTGTTAATTCACTGTAATACTAAAGTAATGCAGTGTTTTATACTAATGTATTGCAGTGTTTTGTACACATGTATTTTACAAGCAATTGTAAAGTAGTTGTGCTGACCTGGAGAATTATGGTCAATTTACTGCACAATGAATGATGTGAATACAAAACCCCCAAAGCAATTACAGAATAGCATTTTTTAATCATTCCTCAGTACAATATGTGGTAATGTGAATGGTATCTGTAACATACCTGGCGGCGTCCTTGCATAGTGGTCCATCTCTCACTGTGCAAGAGCGCGCACTTGATCTCCAGTCCAGTCTGCTAGCCTGGCTTCCCTCCATGCTGTCTGCTTGCCTCTGTTTCTGCTGCTTAAGGGCGGCGCCGGATCACTTCCTGTTTCTTGTACCTGCTGCGGGCGCACCCCTTGTGCGTCCTCAGCCTATTGCTGTCTGTCACCTGGTATTTAACCCAGCTGCTCCAATGAATCCCTGCCTGAGCATTGTGTATCATTCAGTGTGCTCTTTCACTCTGAATGTGCCAGGTCCCCTTCTGTGATTGCTTGCCTGCCCTTCCTGGAGGCTGTATTTCCAGGCCTGTCTGAACACGCTCCTTGCCTGTTCGTTCTGCCTTCTAGGGGCCGTATACCTAGACCCGCTCCTGTATCTTGTCTGTCCTTTCTGAACACGCTCCTAGCCTGTTCCTCCCGCCTTCTAGGGGCTGCATACCTAGACCCGTTCCTGTATCTTGCTACTGTGTCTGTTCTTGTCTGTATACTCTTCTAGCCTGTTTCCTGTGTTTCTCTATGTCCGTACCTTTCCTTTTTCTGCAGAGTCTGAACTCGTACCTAACTCCTGCTCGTTGTCACTGTACTTCCGTTTGTGAGTTAGTGGTCCACTCGCTACTTCACTGTAAGTACCCTATGGGTATCAGGTTCTGCCTTTCCCTTCCTGTCTGTTCCGTGTGTACAGAGCCCTGTCCCCCTGCTCTGCCTTGCTCACCGCTCTGGCGGTTCTAGCCTGCTCTGCCTTGCTCACCGCTCCGGCGGTTCTAGCCTGCTCTGCCTTTGCTCACCACTCTGGCGGTTCTGGCCTGCTCTGACCCTTTGCTCACTGCTCCGGCAGTTTTGCTCCGCTCTGACCCTTTGCTCACTGCTCCGGCAGTCTCGCTCCGCTCTGACCCTTTGCTCACTGCTCCGGCAGTCTCGCGCCGCTCTGACCCTTTGCTCACTACTCCGGCAGTCTCGCTCCACTCTGACCCTTTGCTCACTGCTCCGGCAGTCTCGCTCCGCTCTGACCCTTTGCTCACTGCTCCAGCAGTCTCGCTCTGCTCTGACCCTTTGCTCACTGCTCCGGCAGTCTTGCTCTGCTCTGACTACTCTTGCTCACTGCTCCAGGCGGCCTCGTCCTGCTCTACTCTCGCTCACCGCTCCAGGCGACCTCGTCCTGCTCTACTCTCGCTCACCTCTCTAGGCGGTCTCGTCTTGCCCTGCTCTCGCTCACCACTCTGGGCGGTCTTACTCTGCTGTGTTTGTCCGCCACATCTGTGGTTCTGTTCCTGAGTCCCAGTGTGTACTGGGTCCTATCCCGCCTGTGTTCCTACCTGCTAGTGCCTCCCTGTCTGCACTCTAGCCGTGCTTGCCTGTACTCCCCTGCCTGCATACCCGCCTGCCTGCATACCAGTCGTGCCTGCCTATACCCACCAGTTTGTGTGCCAGTCTAACCTGTCTGTTCCTGTATTCCCCTGTGTGGGTCAACAGCCGTGTCCGGGGTCTGTCCTGGAGTAGCACCTGGTCCCTCTGCTCGGTTCCTCCTTGGTGCACTGGCGTCGTATGCCGTCGTGCGACCCTGGTCGGATCGGGTGAATACCTATTTGCGCCCCTCCAGGCATTCACTCTCCGGCATGGTCCAGTGGAATCACACGCACACGCCGCTCAGCCCGGGCGTGAGCATTACAGTATCCTTCAAAACTACAACTTGAACAGCCCAAAATCAAATTTTCCTGCAGCTATTGACCAATAACCATCAAAATTTTTTCCTACTGATCAAAAAGGCTTTTTCACCATATTTTTATATTATGTCTTAAATTATTAAGTTATTGTCTTTCTGCAGCTCTTTTCAGCTGTTGATAAGAGACCTGCAAAAAACAAATCTTCCTGCGTTTATGTTGATTTAAATATTTTTTTTATAGCTCTTGGAAGAATTTAAAAAAAATATTAAATTTGGGAAAAAACAAAAGTGGGTTAAACAAAAGGGGTTAAAGGTTGAAGTAGGTTTTGCCAGAATGAGAGTTGTCCAGATTAAGTTAAAGTAGCAAAATTCTAGTTTTAAGATTATTTCACAAAATTCTCAATCTAAATCTACATACAGAGCAATAAAAAAGTCATACATTTTCTTAAAAAGATTTCAAAGACCGACTGTTTGCTTCATTTTTGTACTATGAGATTGCTGAAAATAGTTGAGCACATATATCCATGGTACTGATTTGGGTCTACAGCCAATATTTACACATTTCTGTCTTCAAGATTAAGACTACAAACAAACCTTGAGTGTAGTCTAAAGTGCATATAAAAATTACTGTAGTGTAGTTTGCCTGATCAAAGTCGCCAATGATTCCAAAGATGGATAGTCTTAGCATATCACAAATTAAAAAAAATCAATCTGCCAAATCACATTTTCAATAAACAGAAGTCTACCATTGACCATTAAAATTTGGTAGATTAATCAAAAAGCCTTATTCATACTACTTTTATCTTATGTTGTGCATTTATGAGTTATTGTCTTTCCTCAGGCCTTTTCCGCTTGTGGTAAGGGAGCAGGAAAGTTGAATATCTACACTGACAAAACATCAAAGTTATATGAGTTTATAAAATTATCAAAATTATATGAGTATATTATTAATACAGTTCTGTTAATTATTTGACCTAATATCCTTGAACAAATATAGCATAAATTGCATATTTGAGAAGGGCTGTTGACATTTTTTCTAATAAAAAAAAAATATATATATATTTATATAAATATTGTGTACAAGAAGAGGGCATGGGCTTACAATATCTACAAAGAAAAGTGCTGAAAACACTACTGAGCAATGCAAGGCTCCATAGACTAAATTTTCAGCAGTACAAAAGTTTTTGCATTTACTGTATGCAAATTTCCAAAAGCAATCGTGATAACTTACTAAAAGGTACTTGACATACAATTAAATAACTTTGTGAAGACCAAATATTTTACTGAAATATTATACTATGATATTATGCATCATGTGGCAATTTCTTATAATTATTAAAGCATATGTGGGACTGACAAGTTAGAGGATTGCAGGAATAATTTGCCTTTGATTGTCATATTTTAATTGGCTAATAAATGTCATCGTGCTCATTAATGTTAATATGTTGTTAGCATTCACCTTAGATATGTCTAACTTAATATATTCAGAGAATTTTTGTAAAGCCATTTAGTGTCTAAAGGTTAATTTATAGATACCAACCGATATACAGCATTAAACTCCTCATTTCCCTTGTGTACTGTTTCTGTCACTGTCAGTCAAGAGGTTTGATGATCTGTATAAAATAAAATTTCCTTCTCTCTGTAGTTGGATGTTCTTTGCCATCTTTAATTAATTGAATGAATATAAACAGTGTAGAGCTTTTCCTAACTGTTTAATAAGGCCTCAGGCGGCTGGGAATTTCCTCTATAAAAGAATTGGTAAACTATTTGTTTTATATGTAGGTGAGTAATAGAGTTTTGACAGCTTTACTTTCAATTCTCAGATCTTTGTGCAAACATCTTGTCTATTGCAAACTGATATAACTGATATCAGTCTCTGAACTAATGCTCTAAAAGGATAAGATAAAATGTGCAAGATATACAAAATAATTTCTTGAGCATTCAATTTTTGCAATGAACAAGTCATAATCTTATGATCTAATCTCTAAAGGACCATTCCTTACTTATATACAGTATATATCATCAAATCTCTGAACGGCCTAAGATATTGACATAGGAACATTAAATAGTTCTAAAAGATACAGGGGATAAGGAAATTGAAAGACTAAATGGACATGGAACGCATGCCTTAGCGTGTGGAACCTTATGGCTGCAACTGGTTTAGTTGTGGCTTGATTGAGGTGTAGAATCTAAACGATTCCAGCTATTTCCCTAAAAGACAAGTGTTTTTTTTTCTAGAGGGTAATAGCCAGGTTACAGTCCCCAGAATAGTCATCAGTTGAAAGTTGGACACTGAAAGAATAAGTGGACACAGCTTTGAAGACAAGAATGTGGTTTAAGGACTGAATATGGTCATAATGTGTGTTATTATTATGAAAGTTAAAGAAAATAATAATAGAACATTTAGAAAAACCATTAGTGTTTCAAGGACCCTAGATTTTATTATTGAAATAATTGTGAGGCAGAGATGGTCTGCTTGCTTGTCAAAAGCGACTTAATTGAGTTTTTGCATTTCTTGTTCAATCCTTTCTGTGAAGCAGGAAATCTTTTTTTTTTTGTTTAAAGATAAAAGAAAATTCCCCAAAATCTAGACATTTAACTGTAACCGTAAATGTGACATTTAACACTTCGCAGAGTGAGTGGATTGTTCCACTGAGAATCAACTTGGAGTAGAATTTTCTGAAATTCACAGGTTCCCACAAATTCGAACACTCTACAATTTAAAGGATTTTTGTAAATACCTTACACACTGATCTATGCAGTGTGTATCCTGATGCTCTGTGCAGCAGACACGATTCACTGATGCCAGCATCTGATGCACAGGCGGAATGGCGAAGAAGGGAGCCATCAACTCTTTCCTCCATCATTGTATTCAACTGTATCTTCATCCCAAGGATATATATATTTTTGAAATCCAGACACTGGGTGGGGAAGGGAAGGTCTGGAGCTTTTTGTGATAAGGATCCCCACTCATGATCCTCATAACAGCCAGGCTGTCTGCCGCTATGTAAGGTATGCTATGTAATACATTCCAGCTTCCATCGTGGATAAAAAGAGTTTTGTATTTGAGTAATGGCAAGTCCATATAAAAATATTTAGCCATAGCAACGCGTTTCAAATGCAATATGCATCCTTTGTCAAAGCTATATGACTAATCAACAGATGTGATTAAATATAAAGAATACACCAATCCAATGAAAGATAAAAATCACATGATTAGCTGTCAGAGCAGCGAAAAGCACATGATTAAAGCATACAAAATATAATCTAATATGACACATACAAGAAGAATTTCTGCAATACATTCTAAAAACATTTACATAGAAAAAACACACATGTAGATGAGCCGATACAAAAAGCAATTTAAATATCAATAGTGATACATAAGTTCACGCCGCAAATTGAGGCCAGTGGGATTGCAGGTGTTGAGATTCATTATCCAATATGCCTCGCGGTTTAGCAGACATTTCCTTAAGTCTCCCCCTCTAGGATTCGGAGTAACCCTCTCAATGCCCATAACTTGGAATGAGGATACATTTCTATTATGGTGAAGTATAAAGTGCCTAGAAGCATGAGATATATTGTGATTATTTGTAGAAACATTATTTATATCAGAGACATATTCAGAAATTCTTTTTTTCAATTTTCTGATTGTACATCCCACATACATTTTATCACATAAAGTACAATGAATTACATATACTACATGATCACAGTTGCAATTGATGAACTGATTTATATGAAATGTCTGGGATTTATCCGCATTAGAATTTTTTTTTGTGACTTTTACATATTGACAGAGATTGCACCTATTCTGACCACACTTGAAAAAACCTTGACATTGCAACCACGTATGTTTTTTATGGAGAGAGTTTAAGGAAGGGGAAAGAATGTTCCCCAAAGTCAGTGCTCTCTTGGCTACTATCCTGATACCTTGTGAAAGTGTGACATTTCGTACACCAATATCAGAATTCTCTCCGGATCGGGAGGATTCCCGTGCCACGCTTTCAGATGAAGAATACCCACAGGTTTGAAACCATGGACAGAAAGAATGATTTGGAAGTCATCAATGGTACTAACAGCAGGTTTGGGGGATCTGGTAACACAGTGGGTGGATGCTATAGTTAATGCAGCAAACCCTAGATTACAACATAGGGGAGGAGTGGCTAAGACTATTGTGCAAGCCGGAGGTAATGCTATTCAGGAAGACTGTAACAGCAATGTACATTCTTCAGGACCGGTCGAGGCAACAGACCTGGTAGCCACCAGACCAGGGAGATTACCATGCAAGCTTATCATTCATGCAGTAGGTCCAGTATATGATGAAGATCATCATGATCAGAGTGTGTCACAACTTAGAGCTACAGTCAACAATATTCTGAAGTATGCTGGAGCAAGGAACCTTACTTCTATTGCTCTTCCTGCTATAAGTTCTGGAATGTATGGATTTCCTTTGCAAGCCTGTGCCCAAGCAATAGTCCAAGCTATACGGGAGTATAGAGGACTAACTACGTTGGAGGAGATAAGACTAATCAGCAATGACTATCATAAATCTCAAATTCTCACCGAGCTGTGGAAAGTGCCACAGCTAGATCAGACCCACTCAGCCGCCAGATGACCTCAGAAGATAACCCAAAGGAACTATTTCCTAGACAAACAAGCCCACCTCCTGTTGCTGTGTTGCCGGTATCTCCCTCAACATCTTCTCAGTCAGAATCTCCAGTGCCAGATCACCATAATAGATATGTGGCATTCACACCCTCACAAGTCAATCAAGTGATTAGTCAACTACCTGACCAATACAGACACCCTATGGCATTTTACAGAAGAATCAGACAAATTCAACAAACTTATTCAGCCACTAGGAAAGATCTTCATGAAATCACCAGCATTAGAGCGGGAGATGCCTTCTGGCCAATAATTCAAGTAGCTCTGAATGACAGCCAAGTGACAGACAAGGAGACTTACCAATCAGGAGGAGCTTTTTATCAACAACTTCAGCAATGGGCCAAGGAGCGGTTCACAGACTCATCTACCAGTGTATCGGACTGTACTCACGAATCAGGGGAGAATGTCGAAAAATTTGACAGCAGAATCCATACTCTGTTCAAGGATCAAGGGTTCGATGAAGGTCAGAGGATCCAACAGAATCTGCTAGTCACTTAATTTGTTAGGGGACTCAGAGAGGAAATCTTAGTGAAGTTTACAGACTCCAGACCAGAATATGTGGACATGTCCCCGCGAAAGGTACTCCTTATTGCTAAAGCTATAGAGTAACAATTGAATGCTGTACCAAGGCCTGCTCCAAGGCCTGCTCCAGTGCCTACTCCAGCACCTACACCGACTCCTGTTCCTGCTCCTGCTTCAGCTGCTCTAGCAGTCTATCAACCTGCAGATAATCAACAAAAACAGTTGCCATATTCCCCAGGATACCCACAATAACTATACCGCTCACCCCCACAATGGATGGGTCTTCCATAAATGTACAGAGGACAGAGTTTAAGACTAAGGGAACCAATCTGTCACCGTTGTAACCAACCAGGTCATTTCAGAAGAGGATGTCCAGAGAATAGAGGGGATCCTTTCCATGGCTCGATGCCACTCTCCTACAACCCGCAATTTGAAAGAAGAGATTCTCCACGCTACCAAGGGAATCCACGGTACTCCTGCCAAGAGTTTAGACAGCCATCATGGCAGCCACCACAGAGAGATTATGAGACAATGCCAAGAGAATCTGTTCAGAATTACAGAGACCAGCCACCGCAACAGATGTACCAAAATAAAAGGGATCCACAATGCCGGTTTGTGGGGGAAAACCAGAATTGCCCCATATATGACAGTGGCAAACCCGTGCTCACCTAGACCTCAGTTGAAAACATCCCCGCTAAATCTGGACTAATTTCTACTGTCAAACTAGATGTAGGGGACAGAACTTTACCTTTTCTAGTAGACACGGGTGCAGCCAGATTAGTAATACGGTCAAGAGATTTACCCTATGAATCGCTTATATCTAATGATTTCCTTTCATGTATGGGAGTGGATGGAAAACCACACTCATCCCGACTAACATTTCCATTGCCTATTGGGAAAGAACAGAAGCTGCTGGCCAGATTGCTTGTTTCAGACACCAGCCCGCTTAATTTGTTGGGAGCAGATCAACTCCAGAAGTTAAATGCTCAGATATCATATGATGAGAATGGAATGCATCTAGATGTCTCTACTCCATTATCATTAGAGGAACAAACAAAGGTACATTCCCTCCCATTGTGTGTCATCCAATTTGCAATAACCGCCATACCACAGAATTATCTTGACTGCATACTACCTGAACTCTGGTCTCGAGGTCCTGATGATATAGGCCGGCTGCTTGCACAACCAGTCCAAGTTTTCCTGAAAGAAGGTGCACGGATTCCCAGACTCCCACAGTACCCACTGAAAGCAGCCCAAGAAGCGTCATTAGATGCCCAGATCCAAGAATTACTCAAGAAAGGCGCATTAATTCCCTGTGTTTCTCCTGCTAATACTCCATTGTTTCCATTGAAAAATAAAACTTCAAGAGGAGAACTGGATAAATTTAGGATGGTGCAAGATCTGAGAGCTGTGAATGCAGTTACAATCCTGGAGACCCCAATGGTGCTAAATCCACATACATTACTCAGTGAAATTCGCCCTGAGGCAACGCATTTTATAGTAATCGAATTGGCAAACACCTACTTCAGTGTAGCTCTGCATCCAGACTGTCAGTATCTTTTTGCTTTTACACACAGAGGAGTACAGTACACCTAGACCGTTATGCCTCAAGCAGCTCAGAACTCCCCTCATCACTTCACACTGGCCTTAACTACCTGTCTCCAACCCCGGAAGAGTGATAACCCTGAAGTCACATTGATACAATATGTTGATCATCTACTCCTCTGTTGTCCCGATGACCAAACTTGCCACAGGTTCAGATATTCTTTGCTCCAATTTCTGGCCACCATCAGATGCAAAGTTACTCTGCGAAAGCTACAATGGTGTTGTACTAAAGTTGTGTTTTTGGGTCATTGCATATACCAAGGTACTAAGCATCTCACTGAAGAGCGGAAAACTGCCATCCGTGACATCCCGTACCCGAGAACTGTCAAACAACTCCCTGCTTTCCAGGGAATGGTCACATACTGCAGGCAGTGGATCCCTAACGCGTCAGCTCTCATGCAACCTCTATATGATCGGGTCCACTCTTCTGAGCTTGACCCGCATTTTGACCAAGAAGCTGAGGATGCAATGGACCAGTTGAGAGAACTCATCATTTCAGCCCCTGCACTGGGGATTCCCAACTATGAGTTTCCATTCTTTCTATTTGTCTCTGAAGCGTGTGGCCATGCCTCAGGAGTTCTGGCACAAAAACATGGAGGCCACATGAGACCCGTCGGATATTATTCCAGCAAATTGAATCCAGTGGCGCAAATAGCTCCAACATGCCTCAAAGCAGTGCTGGCAGCTACAGAACTCCTCCACAGAACAGCAGATGTTGTACTTGGCCATCCTACAACTATACTGGCCTCTCACGATTTGAAAGCTATCCTTGCACAAACCCAGCACAACCATCTATCTATGCAACGTCGTGTCAGAATCCATAGTGAGCTCCTTTTACCAGAAAATATAACTCTTCGGCGAAATACTGTTTTGAACCCCTCCACTCTGCTTCCTCTGTCAAGGGGGGACTGCTCTGAAGACTTAGGGGGGGTCCTCAGAAGACCATGAATACCCTGATTCGAGTGACCATGATTGCCTTGAGGTCATGAAGACAGAAACCTCTCACCTACCTACTGTCTCTGAGCAGCCTCTGCCTGAAGCAGATCTGATACTGTATACTGACTAGTGATGAGCGAGTATGTTCTTTTAACCCTTTTGCTGAGTATAATAGGGCTGAGCACCGAGCAGTTACAGCTGCTCGGTGATATGTTTGAAACACTCCCGTGTGCATAATTTGTGACTGACATCTTTAATACATGGGAGGAATGTGTAAGAAATAGACATTCCTCACATGTATTAAACCTGTCAAACAGTCACAAATCATGCACAAGTGTGTGTTTCAAACATATCACCGAGCAGCTGTAACTACTTGGTGCTCGGCCCGAGTATACTCGGCGAAAGGGTTAACAAAACATACTCGCTCATCACTAATACTGACGGGTCCAGATACACAGATGAATATGAAACTTACCATACCGAATATGTGGTGGTGTCCGCACCAATGGTTGTTTCTGCTGGACCACTGCCATCTTATATGTCAGCTCAAGAGGCCGAACTATATGCTCTGACCGAAGCCTGCAAGTGCGCAGAGAGTCGAGTGGCCAATATCTACACAGACTCGAGGTATGGATTCAGGATTGCCCACGACTTTGGTCTTATATGGGCCCTGAGGGGCTACAAGACAACAAGTGGAGCTCCAATCCAGAATGCAGCGGCAGTGAGAAGTCTGCTAGAAGCTCTGAAGTTACCTAGGCAAATGGCTGTGATCAAAATTAAGGCTCATGGGAAACTGAATTTGGAGGAAGCCAAGGGGAATCATCTGGCTGACATTACAGCAAAAGCAGCAGCTAGGGAAACAATGTTTCCAGAGGAACCAGAGGTGTCGGGGGGTACAGAGGTGTTTGTGCTTACCAGAAGTCAGAGACAATGAGGGGATGAGGAAGAAACGAGAATGAGAAATTTAGGGTTGGAAGAAGAAGAGGAGGAAGATGAAGAGGAGCTAAGACTGGAAGAGAATCTGGCACACAGGACATTAGTGGACCTGCAGAATGCGGTAACAGAAGAAGAAAAACAAGGATGGATCGGACGGGGAGGAACGTTTTGTAATGACGGAATCTGGAGAGTGGGAAGAAGAATATGTCTGCCAAGAGCACTGTATCCTGCAGTGATTCAGTGGGCTCCTGGAAAGGTACTGTAAGGTAATGCTATTGATCATGTTGAGGGGCACTCACTTCACCGGGTCAATTAAAGCACACATGCAACGTTTTCCGGTAATATGAAGTCCAGCAGTTTATTACACATCATAAACTGCTTATAACATAGTCCATCTCAGTGGCTAGCAGGAATGTTACACATGTAATATCCTAGAGCCTTTTCAGTGGCAGCTATGCCCGCTTGGCTTCAGATACAGACTTCAGCAAGGTACAACATCAATATTCATTTAAAGCACCGATTTACCTTTGCCGGGTCTTAGCTGCTTCTATCAGCTCTGTTCTGCCACAGCTGTGGATTAAGGCTCCCGAGATGTGGTCTCCAGGCCACGTGCCTTCCAGGGCCAATGGTGTCCCAGACACAGGTATAAGGCCTCTTGCCTTCCATGGCTACTGGTGTCCCAGACACAGGGACCAGGCCTCTTGCCTTCCAAGGCTACTGGTGTCCCAGACACAGGGAACAGGCCTCTTGCCTTCCAAGGCTACTGGTGTCCCAGCCACAGGGACCAGGCCTCTTGCCTGTCCAGCCTAATGGTGTCCCAGACACAGGGACAAGGCTACCACCATTTCAAAAACCACCAGGATTTATAAATCCTTCTGTGTGCACAGGACCTGTGATGATGTCACAGTCATGTGATCAGTCACCTGAAGGGGAGGTACATGGTCAGCCAGAACACACCCCCTCTGACATTTTGGCAATGCAGCAAGCCACTGCATTACAGTACATAGAGGGAAGAATCAGATGATTTCAGCTATCAATAAACTCTATATTGCACCCAAGATCTCAGTTCTTGCTACAAACTATACTAGGAGCTGTGAGATTTGTAGCACTTGTAATCCCGGAAGAACAGAACATGTGCCAAAGAAGAAACTGGCAAAGTCACAGTATCCTTTACAGAGAATCCAAATTGATCACATGCAATTACCCAAGAGTGGAAGATATGAATATGTTCAGGTGGTGATGGATATGTTTTCCGGTTGGACAGAAGCATATCCAGTAGCCAACATGGCCGCTAGAACTACAGTGAAAAGGCTTCTGGCAGAACTTATCTGCAGATTCGGGATTCCAGAAGTGATTGAAAGTGACCAATGACCCGCCTTCACTGCAGAAGTTACCAAATCAATCTGGGAGATGATTGGTGCGGATTTGGGCCTGCATACTCCTTATCATCCTCAAAGTAGCGGCAAAGTTGAAAGGGTGAATGGCACTTTGAAAAAAAAAAATTCTTAAAGCCAGTAAAGAATTTTCACTTCCATGGCCGGAGGTGCTGCCTATTTCCCTATACTCAGTCCGAAATACCCCGAGACAACCCACAGGGCTCACACCATATCAGATCTTGTTTGAGGGCCACCTAGAATGGGTCGATATTACCCACAGCAGCTTAGTTCAGGGAATGATAAGCTTGTGAATTTTGTTGTCGGACTTGGTAAAGAGTTAAAACTAACACATGCTACAGTGTACTCTTCTATTCCAGACTCATATCTTGAACCAGGTACTCACAGCATCCAGCCTGGAGATTTTGTCTGGATAAAGAATCACGTGCGAGGCACACGGGATGCCAGATTTTAAGGGCCCTACCAAGTGTTGCTTACATCACCTATGGCTGTGAAGGTCGAAGGCCGAACATCATGGGTCCACGCATCTCATTGAAAGAATGCGGTCTCAGACCCACAACCCTGATGTTCCTTTTTCTGATGACAGTAGCTATGGGGGAAGCCTTTGTTACAGTATCATGTGCATTTCAAGCAATTATTACTAAAGAGAATGATATTCCAGTTTGCTGGTACAACACTTCCTTGAATGTGGTGACTTTCCAATTTGATTACTGTGGGATAGTATCTTGTAGAAGGTTTGAGAGATTGAGTAGTGACTGGTTAAGAGCTTTGTGGGTGGACGCTGACCAATATATCTGTGTCACTGACAATTACTGGGGTCAAAAATGTGATTGCTGGGGTGGTCTTGGGTGGAACACAGGTGACTATGACAGAGGATACAAACCACAATCTGCTAAGGACAAAAAGGAAACTAACGGGAAATCTTTGCTTGACAGTTTCAAACTACTAAAAAGACCATTTAAACCTGGGTGTAGGGTTATAGGTACATGTAATGGGTTGACTATCACCATAGAGAAACCTACAGAGCAAGATGAAGGAATATATATATTAGGATCCTGGAGTGAAGGAAGGATGGGAGGTATGGGAAAGTTCAAATTGGCCAGTATTCCTAATAAAGTGGGTCCAAAGATAAACCCATTAGCCCCTCGGCACCACAGGATGGAAGGTATGGTAGCCATAGCCAATCCCAATTATGAGGATACCCTAACCATAGAAACGGGATTTTCAGATCATAACTGGTGGTTAGAATGGATGAAGTATACAGCAACCCAACATAGCTTTAGTGGTTGTTATGTATGTTCAAAGGCCAGGCCACATTTGGGTACAGTCCCTCTAATCTTCCCAGAGGAGGTGCAAAGGTGTCTCTTGGATATGTATACCAACAGGACTTCAAATTCCAGTGTCTGCATCCCCTGGAGAACAAAATATTTCATTACCGCCAGAATATCAAGCCCCGGACAGGAAATAATCATCTACTCATGAAATTACACTTGTTTCCAAAATACCCGGGGAGTGGGAATTTCTTAGGGAATTTTACACAAGGTTACTGTGGGAATTACAGTATTATAGAGGGTACAAAAGCCCAGGACCAGAAACAATCTCTGAGTGACGTGTACTGGATTTGTGGTGACATGAAGATTAGGACTAGACTGGAGGGCAAATGGACTGGGGAATGTGCCTTAACTAAAGCAATAATGTCTGTTTACCTTATGCCATCACCATGTTTCACTGTTGGGATTTTATTGGGCAGGTGATGAGCAGTGCCTGTTTTTCTCCACACATACCACTTACAATTATCACCAAAAAGTTCTATCTTCGTCTCATCAGACCAGAGAATCTTATTTCTCATAGTCTGGTAGTCCTTCATGTGTTTTTGAGCAAACTCTATGCGGGCTTTCATATGTCTTGCACTGAGGAAAGGTTTCCATTGGCCACTCTGCCATAAAGGCCCGACTAGTGGAGGGCTGCAGTGATAGTGGACTTTGTGAAACTTTCTCCCATCTCCCTACTGCATCTCTGGAACTCAGCCACAGTGATCTTGGGGTTCTTCTTTACCTCTCTCACCAAGGCTCTTCTCCCGTGATTGCTCAGTTTGCTTGGACAGCCAGGTATAGAAAGACTTCTGGTGGTCCCAAACTTCTTCCATTTAAGGATTATGGAGGCCACTGTGCTCTTTGGAACCTTGAGCAATGCAGAAATTCTTTTGTAACCTTGGCCTAATCTGTGCCTTGCCACAATTCTGTCTCTGAGCTCCTTAGGCAATTCCTTTGAGCTCATGATTCTCATTTGTTCTGACATGCACTGTGAGCTGTGAGGTCTTATATAGACAGGTGTGTGCATTTCCAAATCAAGTCCTATCAGTTTAATTAAATACAGCTGGAATCCAATGAAGGAGTAAAACCATCTCAAGGAGGATCACAAGGAAATGGACAGCATGTGACTTAAATATGAGTGTCTGATCAAAGGGTCTGAATACTTATGGCCATGTGATATTTCAGTTTTTCTTTTTTAATAAATTTGCAAAAATTTCTACATTTCTGTTTTTTTTCAGTCAAGATGGGGTAAAGAGTGTACTTTAATGAGAAAAAAATGAACTTTTTAAAATTTACCAAATGGCTGCAATGAAATAAAAAAATTTAAAGGGGTCTGAATACTTTCCATACCCACTGTGTATCTATGTATCCATCTGAACTAACAGTTCTTCTGAGGACTAATTCAGGTGCATATTTTCAATGGTGAAGGTGATAGCAGGAGTTAGGTAGGCAGGCAGTGTATGTGGCAGACTGCAGTGTATACAGTGCAAGAGGGTCCATAGCACGTCCTTGCTGCTGTTGTTCTTACAGATATTTGCAGACATAGCCCCATAAATCAGGGGCCAGGGCCAATTTTTTTTGTATCTTAATCCTGATTATTTGCTTGAAAAGCAATCCAGAGTACACATTTTATCTGATCCATTTTCTTGTTAGCACTGCAGAATGCAGCCAGATCTTTTCCATATTACAGCTATAAAAATCCAGAAATTTTAACTGAACATGGAAAATCTTGCCTTACAATTTCATTTGTTGCAGTGTGTCCATCAAGCTATTCACACTAAGTCTCTGAGAAGAATAGTATTACTAAACTACAGGCCTGCTATTTAAAACCGTGATTCTCTGTCAGACATATCTCACATATAATTGTGTTCCAAAATCAGCCAATTCTGCCTTCCATTTCGTTGCAGTGTGTCCATCAAGCTATTCACACTAAGTCTCTGAGAAGAATAGTATTACTAAATTACAGGCCTGCTATTTAAAACTGTGGTTCTCTGTCAGACGTATCACTTATCAGTGAATATGAATAGCGGTACCAGAGCGCCAATAACAGGGCAAAAATATTAAAAGGACTGATTTATTAATACACACACAACGCGTTTCGGTGGACACAGCCACCTTCATCAGGTGTGACAAGCAGCAAACAATTGATCCTTATATACATTTGACTAGGTATACAATTACTTAAAAGGGGCGGGGCCAGATACAGAGTAATACCTCTATATTAACCCCTTGAGTTCATATATGCTCAATAGAGTAAAAAGGATTGTTATAAAATAATGCCTAATGAAGCATATAGGGTTCTTATAAAAAGGATTCGCTGTAAAAAAAAAAAAAACTTGTGAATCCTATAATCTTAATACTTCATAGGATATATTGTCATCTACCACCCTATATTTTAGATTATATAAAAAAATAATAATAATAATTTTTACATACAACATAAAACAATGCATAAATATAAAGTATAAAATTACAATCAGTTTCTATCATTGTAATTAGGAAAAGTAGACGAAGAAAGGAAAGAGAAAAAAAAGAGAAAAAAAAAAAAAAAAATTCCAAAAAAAATCCCAAAAAAAAAAAAAAAAAATTTTCCAAAAATAAATCCCCCCAAAAAAAATAAATAAAAAAAAAAAATAAAAAATCTTTAAATTTTTTTTCCCTTCTCTCTCTCCTCCCTCCTCGCCTCCCTCTCTCCTTTCTCCTCTTCCCTACTTCTCTCTCTCCTCCCCCCTCCTCCTCCATATAAAAGATATATATAATAAATTTGCTAAATTATGAAAACAATTATTTAAAAAGTTGTCTTCTCTATATTAAGGTTCAAACCTTCAGGAGACAAGGTTCCCATTTTGAAAATCCAATAATTTTCACGTGTAATGAGACGATTTAGTCTATCAGGGTGTGTATCAACTATATGATCAATGATAGTTAGTTTTAGGTTTTTAGGATTTTTTTGATGTTCTTTTAAGAAATGATTAGAAACACTATGTAAGGGAAAGCCGTTTCTAATGTTTTGGGGATGTTTATTTAATCTGGAGTGCATTTCCTGGATAGTGCGGCCAATGTATTGCAGGCCGCAGGTGCACTGGAGCAGATAGATCACATATGAGGACTGACATGTAAGTCTAAAGCGAATGGGATATATCTCTCCAGTGACCGCAGAGACGAATGTTTTGCCTCCGTTATCAATGGATTGACAGCATAAGCATTTAGGGACATTACATTTATAACATCCAGTATTGCTAATAGGAGCTGAATGGTTCGGTCTTCTACCAATTGTTGTATTGCTAGGGGCTATATAGTTTCCTAGATTTTTAGTCCTCCGATATATGACATGAGGAAATTCAGGTAAATGACCAGTTAATATTGGATCATTACTTAAAATGAACCAGTATTTTTTTAATAAACTGGATAACACTTGCGTAGGTTTACCATAAGTAGTAATCAGATTTAAACTGAAATCGTTGTTTGGCTCTTGGCTGGTATTCTTGGATTTGTTGATACACAGGTTCTGTGATAGGGATCTAGTTTTGGAGAAAGCATCCTCTAATAATTTCCGGGGGTATCCCTTAGCTCTAAAACGTTTTTGTAAAACCTTAGATTCCAGAAAAAAATCCGAATCATGTGTACAATTTTTTCTGACACGCCAATATTGACCATATGGAATATTTCTAATCCAGCTGGGTAGATGGCCACTGTCAAATTCAAGATAGCTATTTACATCCACTTCCTTAAAGTGGGTAGATGTGGATATTTTAACCCAATTGTCTATATTTATCTGAAGGTCAAGATATTGAATATTACTCTCAGATATGGTAGAGGTAAAGGAAAGACCCCAGTCGTTAGAGTTTAATTCATCAATAAATTTGGCAGCCTCCACAGTATTTCCCCTCCATATGATAAACAGATCATCTATAAAGCGGCGGTACATAACGATGGGTTTATCGGCGCCGAGGGATTGCGCGATGTGGATAGACTCGAATGCCTCCATATATAGATTTGCATAACTGGGGGCAAACCTCGTCCCCATCGCGCAGCCCCTCAGCTGCTGATACATCACCCCCTCAAAAGAAAATACATTGTTCTCAAGAATGAAAGTTATACCCCTCAATAAAAAATTTTTTTGAGGATCTTGTAAGTTAGGGTCCTCATCTAGGAATATTTTAATTGCCTGTAAACCCAATACATGTGTGATATTGGAATAAAGAGAGCTTATATCGAGTGTAATAAGAAGACAGCCTGGAAGAGGGGGTAATTCTCTCAATATTGTAATTAAATGTGTAGAATCCTTTAAATGAGAATCTAGGGATAAAACGTACTTCTGTAAAAAAAGATCAATATAGTGGGATAAGTTGGATGTGATAGAATTAATACCAGAAATAATAGGACGTCCAGGGGGATTAAATTTATCTTTATGAATTTTGGGTAAAAAATAAAAATAAGGGACTTTGAATTTTTTAATGTCTAAAAAGGATTTTTCTTTTTTATTGAGGAAGCCAGCTGTAGAGGCCCCTGCTACAAGTCCTTTGTACTCCAAAAAAATGGTTACAGATGGGTCTGCTTCTAATTTCACATAGTAGTTTGAGTCGTCTAAGATTCTGAGGCCCTCCTTGATGTACCAGCCCCTGTTCATTATCACAGTCCCCCCTCCCTTATCTGCTCTCTTTATAATTATTTCTTTATTATCCTGAAGGGTTTTTAATGCACATTTCTCCTGGTAGCTCAAGTTGTTCACTTTTTTTGAAATTGGGGGGAATGTCCTAAGGTCCCTCAAAATTAATTGTTGGAAAGTTTCAAGGTGTGAACCTTTGTGATGTAATGGATAGAAATTATTTTTCCCCTTCACATTTACATGAGTGAAAGGGTCCAGTAATGGGGGGCCTGGTATATTAGATTCTTGAATGGAGGGGGATACTGTTGAGCATGAACTAATAGGATGTGATTTTCTCTTATCTTCCAATAGAAAATGCCTTTTTAGTGTCAATTTCCTTATAAATTCATTTAAATCACAGAACAAAGTGAAATTATTAAATGGGACAGCTGGACAGAAAGATAATCCTCGACCTAACAAGGATTGTTCAGCTTCAGATAGCACATAGCTAGAAATATTAAAAATACCCCCACAACCGATAGGGGTTTCTATCTGCAGGGAATTTGTATTCTGGTTCATTGGCAAGATTTCATTTTCTTTATATTTGGATTGTGTCTCAATTTCGGCAATTGGACTATTTTTGTTGTTGAGGCCTCGGGTTTTTCCACTCCCTCTACATCCCCTAAATTTCTTTTTCGTTTTGGACAACGTCCGGGGACCACGTGAAAAAAATGTGTAATTTTCGTTTTATTAGTTTGAGATGCAACTGCATTCTGTGTTTGAGGATTTATCAAGATACTATTCTCATTCAAAATCGGAGATAATTCCAAGGATGTCATTCTGTTTATAGGGGGTTTTATGTGGTTTATACCACTTGTTTTATCAGAGGGTCTCCCTTGATTAAAAATATTCAGTGTATCCGCTAACGGGATCTGTCCAGATAACTCCCCAGCAATAGGAGTCTGTATTGCACTAGAAAGCTCTGAGATATTAGATCCACTATGGGATATCTCCTGTGTGTTAATATGTAATGTGAAGTTCAGTTCATCAATATCTGCTACTTGTGTGGAAATAGTAGACGGATTAGCAATAAATTCTACATCTGCTGCTTGTGTGGATAAAATAGGTGGATCAGTAATCAGTATGGAGGGAGGAGTAATTTCCATACACATTCCCTCTATTATAAGGTCATTATTTTTTTCCAAATTAGAATTAAATGCAGTATTTTTCTTGTAATTATTGTTAATGGATAACTTCTTTTTATGAGTCTCATATATTGCTTGTTGTTTTTTATTCATAGAAAACTGTTTTTGAAAACTATTCACTTGTTTTGTATGGTTATCAGTATCATTGCTTAGAATAGGGGATGATGGATTATCCCTAGTTGTTCTCTGCATAGAGATGATGGGAACAGGTGAAATTTGAAGTGGTGATTGGATTTTTTCTTTTTTAGAGTCTTTTATATCTCTTTCATATTTTTTTGCTTTTTTATTTATTAAATCATTTTCAAACTTAGCCAGTCTTAGTTTTACCTCATTATCTGTGGCAAAATATTCCGTAGATGAAGAAAAGAACTCCAAATCCCCTTTAATTTTAGCTATTGTTTCTAAAGCATACATAGCCAGAGTATTCCTTTTATCAATCAACAATCTGATCAGTGTTGTTGAGCAATCAGAAATACACCTGTCCCATCTTTCAGTAAAAACAATATCCTGAGGAAAGGATGAATTGAGATTCATTCTCAATCCCTTAGGTATTATGTTATCCTTAATGTAATGTTCTAAAAACATCGTGTCTACGTGTTTAGTTATTTCTATTTTGCTATTATTTTCTAAGTTCAAAAACAGTCCACGTAACCTTTTTTGATCTATATCATTCAGCATAGTTGGATTATTGTATATGCATCTGTCGCCATCTTTAAAGTCTTTACTAAGGGCTGTATTGATCAGAGATAATCTAAATTTCTCTCTATTGGTCACATAAAAGTCCATAATGATCCAGCAATTTAGATTTTAAAGTCTTAAACACAGTTCTTATCTGTTGATGATTCTGCAAGGTTTTTCCGTCTCTCGATGTGTAGAACAATCTGGGTCGCCCAATTTGCAGCTCCTGGTCTTGAGGCTAAGCCCCCAGCAATAGCAGACTCAATATGTAAAGAGAGGAGAGAACAAGGCGCAATGGGTGACTCAGTATTGCAATTTGTAGAGGGGTGTGGGGATGGCTACTAACCTTATGAAGTTGTGCACCTCTGCACAACCTAAGTGTAAAGCTCCACAAGCTCCGCTCTGTTGGTGGCTGTCATCTATTTCCAGCGGCGTTCACAGATCCTGATTTTTTTTTTTTTTTTTTTGGGGATTTTTTTTGGGGATTTTTTTGGAATTTTTTTTTTTTTTTTTCTCTTTTTTTTCTCTTTCCTTTCTTCGTCTACTTTTCCTAATTACAATGATAGAAACTGATTGTAATTTTATACTTTATATTTATGCATTGTTTTATGTTGTATGTAAAAATTATTATTATTATTTTTTTATATAATCTAAAATATAGGGTGGTAGATGACAATATATCCTATGAAGTATTAAGATCATAGGATTCACAAGTTTTTTTTTTTTTTTCCAGCGAATCCTTTTTATAAGAACCCTATATGCTTCATTAGGCATTATTTTATAACAATCCTTTTTACTCTATTGAGCATATATGAACTCAAGGGGTTAATATAGAGGTATTACTCTGTATCTGGCCCCGCCCCTTTTAAGTAATTGTATACCTAGTCAAATGTATATAAGGATCAATTGTTTGCTGCTTGTCACACCTGATGAAGGTGGCTGTGTCCACTGAAACGCGTTGTGTGTGTATTAATAAATCAGTCCTTTTAATATTTTTACCCTGTTATTGGCGCTCTGGTACCGCTATTCATATTCACTGATTGTCCTTTTCCCCCTGTTGGGGTGCGGTAGAGCTGCCTTTAATCTATTGTTTTTTCACCTGTGGGAGCAATTTAATTAAAATTACTACCCTGGTTTTCCAAGCTGCGCTGCCTTAACCCCTCCGGAACGCTGCCGGGGGTGTTGGTGAAGCTGGGCGTCTATTTTGGCATTACATGCTACTAACCTGACCACGTGATATACCACCAAGAGATCAGGATCTGTGAACGCCGCTGGAAATAGATGACAGCCACCAACAGAGCGGAGCTTGTGGAGCTTTACACTGGGGTTGTGCAGAGGTGCACAACTTCATAAGGTTAGTAGCCATCTCCACACCCCTCTACAAATTGCAATACTGAGTCACCCATTGCGCCTTGTTCTCTCCTCTCTTTACAGACGTATCACTTATAACTGTGTTCCAAAATCAGCCATTTCTAGTGAACGTGGAAAATATTGTCCTCAATATAAAATGGACAAGGTGCGTGGCAAGGGATGGGGAAATGGACGTGATGGTGCATGCAGAGGCCGAGGCCGCGGGCAAGCTGAAATTTTTCCACAACAAACACTCACATCTTGTCGCCCGACCTTTCTGTCCCATTTGCTAGGGGACCGCATCACACCACTATTGAACCCAGAGCAATGTCAAAAGGTTGTTGGTTGGATAGCAGATAATTCTTAAAAATCACTTTGCCACCACCACTACCACCCAGTCTTCCACGCGGTCAAGTCTCAATAGCTGTGAGTCTAGACCGCATATTCTTCGCCCTGATCCTCCTTCCTCCCACCATGCCGAGTGCCAGGAGACAACTGATCCCACACTTGGACACTCAGAAGAGCTGTTCCCTTTTCCATTTGTAGATTGGGCCTCTCAGAAGGCCATTTGCACCACCTGCCAGGCATCAGCAGGGGTTGCAAAACTAGCAGCCTGGCCACCACCAGCATGTTCAAACACATGACAACAAAGCACCCTACTAAGTGGGCTGAACCCCAGGGTCCAGAAACAGTGTCTGCGGGTGACACCACTGCTTCTTCCCCTGTTGTGCGTGCATGCCAATCCCCTGTCCATGGCCCATTCCAAGATGTCTCCCGCCCTACACGTGTCATTGCACACTCTCAACCAGCACCATCAGTAAGCATGTCTACGTCCTTGTCCCAGCACAGCGTTCATTTGTCCCTACCCCAGTCCTTGGAACGCAAGCGCAAATATGCAGCCAATGCCACAAAGGCCACACTACTAATTTCACACATTTTGTGACTGCTTGCACTCGAAATGTTGCCTTTTAGGCTCATGAAGATAGAAGCTTTCCACAACCTGATGGCGGCAGCCATCCTCTGGTACTCAGTCCCCAGCCGCCATTATTTCTCCTTGTGTGCTGTCTCCACATTACACGAGCACGTGTCCTACAACATTAGACATGCTATAAACATCGCATTTACTGCGAAAGTCCACTTAACCACGGACATGTGGACAGATGCTTTTGGGCAGGGACGGTATATCTTGCAGATGGCACACTGGGTTAATACAGTGGAAGCCGGGATGCAGTCAGACCTTGCGACTGAACACGTCATCCCAATGCCGAGGATTGTGGGTCCTGGGTCAATCAGAATTGCCCCCCACATTCAACAGCTCCTGCATCTCCTCCTCCTCCTCTTCAGCCTCCATATCCGAAATTAGTACATCAATCAGAAGCTGGAAGCACTGTAACACTGCCTCGGCCAAGCGGCAACAGGCTGTGCTGAAGCTAATATGCTTAGGTGACAAACCACACACCCCTGAAGAGTTGTGGACAGCTCCAAAAGATCATGCAGATCTGTGACTGACACCGCTGAACCTACAGCCAGGTATGGTCGTGTGTGACAATGGCCAGAACCTGGTGGCGGCTCTGAAGCGAGGCGAGCTCAAACACCTACCATGCCTGGCCCATGTGCTTAACCTCGTGGTTCAGTGGTTTCTCAAAACCTACCCAGATCTGTCGCATCTGCTTGTCAAAGTACACCGCCTGTGTGCCCATTTTAGAAAGTCAGCTACTGCTTCCGCAGCCCTTGCAGTGCTTCAGCAGAGTTTGCAGCTTCCGGCTCACAGACTGGTGTGTGATGTCCCCACACGTTGGAACTCTACATTGCAGATGTTGGGAAGGATTTGTGAGCAGAAGAGGGCAGTTGTTGAGTACAAGCATCAACAAGGCCGTCGGTATTCAGTTTAGACTCCACACATAAGACCTCAGGAGTGGACATGCATGTCAGACATATGTACCATCCTCCAAAACTTTGAGGACTCCACCTAGATGGTGAGCGGCGATCCTGCTTCTCTGTCTTCTGAAACGCTCTCTGCTCACAATCAAAGAGGATGCATTGCAGGCAGAGCACGATGAGATGGAGCAAAGAATCATACAGGATGATTCCACACAGCCCAGCTTCATCTTATCCCAACATGGATTGGGTGACAATGAGGAAGAGGAGGAGGAAGGACAGGAGCTAGTTTCATGCACTATAGACGGTACTACCTGCACAGCTGTCATACCGTCTGTCCAGCGTGGATGGCCAGAGGACTGAGGAGGAGGAGAGCATGGTCAGTCATCCTCTTGGTAAGAAGTCTTTCTTGTCAGTAGTCTGGCATGCATGGCGGAGATTATCTTGCGCTGCCTTTCCCATGACCCTCGTGTTCTCAAAATTTTGGGTGACAGTCATTACTGGTTGGTGACACTTCTAGACCCCTTCTACAAGGAAAACTTTATATCTCTTAATCCTGAGGTGGACAGGTCTACAAAAATGGGGCAGTACCAGAAGGCCCTTGTTGTGGAACTAGTAAAAAAATTCCCATCTGAAAACACTGGCGGCAGAGGGCACATTTCGTTGGACAACCAGGGAGTACAGGCGAGAGAGACACAACTTCAATCCAGCAGAGGCAGGGGAACACTGTCAAAGTTCAGGGAGAGTTTTCTCAGACCCTCCCATCACACAGGCCCTGAGGCGCGGGGTACTCTCACAAGGAGTGCAAAGTTTGGGAAGATGCTGAAGGAGTACCTTGCCGACCATACCAACGTCCTCCATGATTCCTCTGTGCCTTATAATTATTGGGTATCCAAGCTGGATACGTGGTACGAACTGGCTCTCTATGACTTGGAGGTCCTGGCCTGCCCTGCCACCAGCGTTTTATCAGAGTGGGTTTTTAGTGCCGCTGGTGGAATTATAACTGATAAGAGCATCCGCCTGTCAACTGAAAATGCTGACAGGCTGACTCTTATAAAAATGAACAAGGGCTGGATTGGGCCAGACTTCTCAACACCACCGAATGATAGCAGCGTAACATAAACTCAAATCCAGTGTCTTTTCTTGGGAGTTTTATTCCCATGCACCTTTTCACACCCACACATGGGTATACGCTTCCTGATTTTGTCTATTTGCTCTTGTCCTCCTCCTTCTCCTCATCCTCCACCACCATATCACCAGGGTGACCGCGGTCCGTGATGCAACATCCACATAATTTATTTAAAGGGTGTTTATGATACCCATGAAAAAAATTTTTTATACAGTATTTTCATGTATACCCCTCAGGGGTAAATGTTTGTCAGCCCATACACTTAGTGCATGGGTATTACAAGTATAGGAGGCCCGCTACTTTCTAATGGGAACATTTTTTTATGAGGCCCTCCTCCACGTCTCTTCTAAGGAGCATAGAAGTGCCTCCAAATTTTTGGCAGCCCTTGCATTCACTGCATAGGCCAACACTATGGGAGACTCTCTCCTTTCTAATGGGAATTTGTCATTACTGTGGCCCTGCTCTGTGGGTCTTTAAATTCTTAGTGGGGTTTTTCCTAAAATTGGCCAGCCGTTGGACTCACTGCATACCTTATAACTGTATAGCAGACCCTCTCCTTTTTAATGGGAACATGTCGTACCTTATTACTGTGGCCCTGCTCTATGTGTCTTTAAATTCTTAGTGGGGTTTTTCCTAAAATTGGTCAGCAGTTGGACTCACTCCATACCCTATAACTGTATAGCAGACCCTCTCCTTTCTAATGGGAACATGTCGTACCTTGTTAGTGTGGCCCTGCTCTATGTGTCTTTAAATTCTTAGTGGGTTTTTTCCCAAATTTTGTCATCCCTTGCAGCCACAGTATGGGCATTTTCACTATAGGAGACCCGCTCCTATAGCCGGCTGATGGCTCTCTAACAATAGCTACGGCCGACTGCTGGCCTTTTAAGAATAGTAAGGGCCGTCTGATGTCCCTGTAAAAATAGGCTTTATGACTTTCAGAGTTCCTCCATCATAAATAAAAAAGGATGTGTCTGATGATGTGTAATACACCACATTGCCAGATAAAGTTGTAAAATGTTAAAAGACATTTCCCGGTGAATGCATTTGTCTTAAAAAATAACGTAAAAAAAACAAAACAACAGGATCTTTCTTTAGTATAAAAAACAGCGTCACCAATTTAACCTTAATGTAATCACATTGTTCAGCTCATGCACCTCCTCCTCCATCTTCGAAATGATCCCATCAGTCACAAGCTGACAGCGCTACAGCACTGCCTTGGCCAAGCGGCAACAGGCTGTGCTGAAAATAACATGCTTAATGCTTAATTAACAAACCGCCCAGCGCTGCAGAGTTTTTGAAAGCTATAACACAGCAGCCTGATCTGTGGCTCTAGTGAGGGAGAAATGACAGCCGCTGTAGATACGGTTTCCCTCTATGCCAGTCCTTTCACCGAGCTAAAGAATATGGCTGTGGTGAAATAAAACTCCCACTGAGAAGCTGTTTCAGATTGAAAAACATTGTGCCCACCAGAGGATTTGATTCTGAGGGCTAACCTTTCTCACCCGCTCAAGAGCCCCATAGCAGCTGCAAAGTTAGCGCTATCATGAACTCTCCTGAGATAGAAGCCAAGGCACACCAGAGGATTCTCTGGTGGGACCATCCAACCCTGCTGAGAAGCAGTCCTGGTTAACAAAAGGGTGTGGGAAGTAGAGATGAGTGGTGTTCGTCTAGAACTGTTCGCCAATCTCAAATTCGAGCTGTTTTTGGCGGTGTTCGAGTCGTTCGACGAACGCGAACGATTTGCAAATAATTCGGCTGTTCGAGGTTATGTTCGATAACTGTTCATGCACCAAAAGCGTAAATGGATTTTTTCACATCATGCAGGGATTGTCTGCCACTCACTGTAATGCCACAGCCATGGTGGTTGTGGCATTACAGTGGTTGCCCAAATCGATGGGAACAGTGCTCACAGTGAAACATGAAAAGCCGGCAATTCAGCAGCGGCATACACCGGTACCCGACAATTTAGAACAGAAAGAATAGAGCATGACACATAGATTAGATAGATAGAAACATGTCAGTCACATATATAATAAGTACAGTGACAGTTGGTTACTGTACTTGTCATTTAGTGTTAAAGGATTTATTTAAAAAAATAATAGTGTTTTCATGCACCGTCTCTTTAATAAAGCCGGCCGGCAATTCAGCATCGGTACCCGACAATTTAGAACAGAAAGAATAGAGCATCACACATAGATTAGATAGATAGAAACATGTCAGTCACATATATAATAATTACAGTAATAGTGTTGATTACTGTACTGTCATTTAGTGTTAAAATAAAGGATATATTAAAAAAAAAATTGGCGTGGGGTTCACCATAATTTTATTCTCTAGCGGAGGTTAAGCAGACGGCTGGGGCAGATGTTTGAAGCCTGGGAAGGAGGTAATACCCACGGAGCTTCCCAGGCTACTAATATCAGCCCCCAGCTGAATACTTAGCCTTTACTAGCTATTAAAATGGGGGACCAAAAAAAAATGACGTGGGGTCCCCCCTATTTTAATAGCTAGCAACGGCTAGGCAGACTGCTGGGGGCTGATATTAATAGCCCAGGAAGGGTGCCATGAATATTGGCCCCCTCCCAGGCTAGAAACACCAGCCATCAGCCGCCCCAGAAATGGCGCATCCATAGGATGCGCCAATTCTGGCACTTAGCCTCGCTCTTCCCTCTGCCCTGTAGCGATGGCAGTGGGGTAATAGGGTTGGGGTTGATGTCAGCTTATAATGCCAGCTGACATCAAGCCCAGGTTTGTAATGTAGAGGCGTCTATACGACACCCCCATTACTAACCCCATAGTCAAAGTTAAAAAAAAACACAAACACCCAGAATAAAGTCCTTTAAATGAAATAAACACACAATTCTTTAATGTTCTAAATTCCAGCTGAAGCCAACAATCTCCTGCAATAAAAATAAAATAATAAACCTACCTCATCCTTACCTTTCCATGGTTCCTAGGATGGCTCCAGCTCTGCTACATTCACATGACAGGCTGGATCGCATCCGCAAGCTGCCATCCAGCTTGCCATGCCGCAGACACTGAGAAGCGCAGGCATGCTTGCGCTCATCAGTGTCTGGCTGTGACAGCATCCAGATGAGCCGAGTTCATGTCCAATGAACTAAGCTCACCTCATGCATGTCACTGACAGCGTGGGAAAATTCTCCTGCGCTTGCCGTGAGCGCAGGAGAATTCTCTCACGCTCACCGCAAGAGCAGGAGAAATTTCCCACGCTGTCAGTGACGTGCATGAGGTGAGCTAGGTTCATTGGACATGATCTCGGCTCATCTGGATGCCGTCACAGCCAGACACTGAGGAGCGCAAGAATGCCTGTGCTTCTCAGTGTCTGCAGCATGGCAAGGTGGATGGCAGCTTTCTGCTGCGATCCAGCCTGTCATGTGAGTGTAGCAGAGCTGGAGCTGTCCAGGGAACCATGGAAAGGTATGGATGATGTTGGTTTATTATTTTACCTTTATTACAGGAGATCGTTGGCTTCAGCTGGAATGGACGTGATGGTAAGTATGGTTTAATTTAGAACAATAAAGAATTGTGTGTTTATTTCATTTAAAGGACTTTATTCTGGATGTTTGTGTTTTTTTTTAACTTTGACTATGGGGTTAGTAATGGGGGTGTCTTATAGACGCCTCTCCATTACTAACCTGGGCTTGATGTCAGCTGGCATTATAAGCTGACATCAATCCCAGCCCTATTACCCTACTGCCACCGCTACAAGGCAGTGGGAAGAGCGAGGCTAAGTGCCTTAATTGGCGCATCCTATGGATGCGCAATTTCTGGGGCGGCTGACGGCTGGTGTTTCTAGCCTGCGAGGGGGCCAATATTCATGGCACCCCTCCTGGGCTATTAATATCAGCCCCCAGCTGTCTGCCTAGCCTTTGCTAGCTATTAAAATAGGGGGGACCCCACATCATTATTTTTTGGGGTCCCCCATTTTAATAGCTAGTTAAGGCTAGGTATTCAGCTGGAGGCTAATATTAGTTGCCCGGGAAGCTCCGTGGGTATTACCCCCTTCCCAGGCTTCAAACATCTGCCCCAGCCGTCTGCTTAACCTTCGCTAGAGACTAAAATTACGGGGAACCCCACGCCAATTTATTTTAATAAATCCTTTATTTTAACACTAAATGACAAGTACAGTAATCAACACTATCACTGTACTTTAAATTGTCGGGTACCGATTCTGAATTACCGGACGGCTTTTTTTAAAGAGGGTGTCTTCTGAGCAGTTTGTCAACTTTTGGACACCTTTGAAGGTGTTTTCTATGTGTTTTTATTTGCCTGCCATTGGTTTTAACGGTGTTCGACGGTGTTCAACAGTGTTCTAAGGTGTTCGACGAACAGTTCCACGAACATCCCGGTGTTCGACGAACCGAACCGAACCCGAACACTATGGGGGTGGCTCACCACTAGTGGGAAGGTTCCCGGGGACACTCTATGGCTGCTTTTTTACTGAGGAGGAAACACACGCAAACACAGGGAGAACATAAAAAGTCCTTGCAGATGTTGTCCTTGCTGGGATTTGAACCCAGGATCCCAGCGCTGCAAGACTTCAGTGCTAACCACTGATCCAATGTGCTGCCGTTTATCATCTAACAGGCTGGAGAAACTTGCACCTACTTCCACTCTATCTTCAGCTCCTTTGTGAGAAAATATATTTGGACAGCCACTCTGTCTACCAAATAAAATTCCTGAGAAGGAAATTGGGGATGGCTTCGCTACTGGTACTGGGAGCAGTGCTAATACCATGGAGTCGTACCATAGTTTGCTGGAAATATTCTAGGCTGGTAGGAGGCAAGCAAATTCCCACAGAAAAGTACCAGCAGTAATGTTCAGGCCACATTTCAAGTGCAAGCAGCTTTAGAGGACTTCCTGGGAGAAGTGACACGCAGTGTAGATATGGTTTCCTTCTATGCCAGTCCTTTCACTGAGCTAAATACAACTCTCAGCCAAAAAAGTTGTGGACTGGCTCCGTACCGTCCCTGGCCACATTCACCTGTCCACGTGTTTGTGGTTCGGCTGTCCTTCCCTGTAAGTGCACTGGGGAGGGCACGGGTGGCTGGGGACTGGTGGCTGGGGACCGATTATGGACACCTGGCTGCCGCCGGCATGAGGTTGTGAAAAGCTTCCGCCTCCATGAGCTTAAATGGCCATATTTCAAGTGCAAAGAGCTGCCCAGAAATGTGGCAGTTTAGTGTTGCGACCTGTGGGTGGGTGGCTGGCTGCATACTTGCACTTGCATTCCAAGTAACAGAAAACTAAGCAGATGGTGGCCTCACCTCGGCACTATGAAGGAGAAGCCAGGGTCCGCCGGAGGAGTCTCTGCTTCTCTGGTGAGCCTGTCCAACCCTGCCGAAAAGATGCCCTGGCTAAGAAAAGTGTGGGGGAAGGTTCCCGGACACGCTATGGCTGCTTTTTTAATGTGGATTGGCCATGCTTATGCATGTTATTTCTTAAAACGCATTACAGATCAGGCCATTGTCAAACTCTGTATTCAAGAAATTAAATGCGCAAAGAAAGATGTGTGTGTGTGTCAAAGCACCACCGACAAGTGTGAGTTGATGTTGGACGGGCTGCCATTGCTTCTGCAACCAGCTCAATTACAGGACTTCCTGGGAGAAATGACACGCAGGGTAGATACGGTTTCCCTCCATGCCAGTCCTTTCACCTAGCTAAATACAACTCTTAGCAAAAAAATAACCTATGGTTTAAAATTCGCGCTAACAAGAACAACGACGTGAGGTTGTGTTTCTTGGACCACAACCTCACGTCGTTGTTCTTGTTGCCTGCTGATTGCCATACCAATAGCAGGTAAAGTACAACTCCCACTAGTAACCTTAGGTCAATCACTCTTAAGTTCTAACGAATTTTGTCCTGCACCTCAGGTACCTACCATCATCTCCCACTGACACTACAGAGTCCACCGCCGAAAGGCTTTCAAGGTTGCCACAAGGAGAAACAGACCGATCATAACAGGTAACCCATAAAAAAACCAACCTACCAAGAATTGACACCTTAAGTACCGTATTACTATACCGTATTACTAATTCCTAACACGGTTCCTCTTTCACCAGGTTCACCCTTCTACCTCCCAAGTATCGACTACCTCAAGACCCGATGGAAAGTCACTTTATTAATTAATCAATAACCATATTTAGTTATCGATTTATTTATTTTACTTATTCTTTATATTGACTATTTTAAACATTTTAGAAACAATCTTTTTAAGCACTAGTATCAATAAAGTACATTTTAGCTATTTATTCTCCCGAATTTCTTCCTGCATTCACTACCGTTAACGCAAATTTTAAACCATAGGTTATTTTATCTAGTATATCTACTACGGACACTCAGTGGTTCCCTGTCCAAAAAATTTGCTTCCTTTGATAGTGAGTAGCCTAATAGCGCCTCCTACACCTACAACTCTTAGCAAAAAAAGTTGTGGACTGGCTCCGTACCGTCCCTGGCCACATTCACCTGTCCACGTGTTTGTGGTTAGGCGGTCCTTCCCAGTAAGTGCACTGGGGAGGGCACGGGTAATGTTGTGGGACCCGTGCTTGTGGAAGGCGGAGGCGATACCGGGAAATATAGTGGCGGCTTGGGACCGAGTATGGACACATGGCCCCCGCCGGCATGAGGTTGTGAAAAGCTTCCGCCTCCATGAGCCTAAAAGGCCACATTTCAAGTGCAAGCAGTGTCAAAAATTTGGCAGTATAGTATTGCAGCCTGTGGGTGGGTGGCTGCCTGCATACTTGCGCTTGCATTCCAAGGAATGGGGTAGGGACAACTGAACGCTGCAGTGGGACAAGGACATGGACGGTGATTGTTGCAAGTCTGCAACGACAGGTGCATGGCGGGAGACATCTTCGCATGCGCCAAGGATCACTTATGATGGGCACACTTTTAGGCAGTGACCTGGGAGTCAGAGATGCTCCCAAAGGTCTTCCCCATGCTGTTCCCATGTCTTTTCAGCACTGTATGCATGTGTCTGATGATGTGTCACACACCACATGGCCAGATAAGGTTGTAAAATGTTAAAATGACATTTCCAAGTGAATGAATTTGTCTTGGTTGAAAGCAATTCAAAAGTGCAAAAACGCATCAAAAAAGCTACGTGTGAACATAGCCCAAGTTGTGGAGGAGTATTTTTGTTTTTGGTTATTTATTTTGCCTTATATACAAGTCATTACCCTGGAAAGGATGTTCCTTAACATATTTCCCATTAAAATCCATTTTGGTTTCGTTTTTGTATGTTTTATTGTGAGTCCGTAAAAGTGGTGTAATACTCTGACCACGTTGCTGACAGCAGTGATCTGGGAGTCAGAGATGCTTCCAGGGGTCTTCCCCATGCTGTTCCCATGTCATTTGAGCACTGTTCCCATCAATTTGGGTCAATTTTTAGACCACCTGCAGACCGCCGGGGGGAGCCGCCTGAAAAATGCTCGAGTTTCCCATAGACTTACATTGGGCTTGTTGCTCGGGTCGAGCACCCGAGTATTCCAATTTGCTCGACCCGAGCAACGAGTACCCGAGCATTTTATTGCTTGCTCATCACTAGTAGACACTGAATGCATACCGCGATCTCCGGCGCCATACTAACATGACTTGGAGGAGCGTTGCCACGGCGCCTCTCTTATCGCTGGAGACCGGGGCAGGAGTGAAGGCATCGGAATCGGCGCATGTGCATAGCTCTATCCGGCACCATTTTACTGAGGATACATTTGCAGTATGTCTTCAGGAAAATGGCGCCGGACAGCGTGGTATGGGCACGCGCGTACTCCAGTGCCACACTCCTCCCCTGGCCTCCAACAGAACAGGACACCGCAGAGCTGGAGCACAGGGAAGAAAGGTGAGTATAAGTGTGTTTTTTTGTGTGTGCAGCGTGAAAGGGATGAGGGGTGCCATATATACCAGGATTGGGGGATGAGGGGGCCACACATACCAGGATTTGGGGATGAGGGGGCCACACATACCAGGATTGGGGGAAGAGCGGGCCACACATACCAGGATTGTGGGTTGAGGGGTACCATTCATACCAGGATTAGGGATGAGGATGAGGAGACCATGCATACCAGGATTGAGGGGTGAGGGGACCATACATACCAGGTTTGAGGGGTGAGGGGACCATGCATACCAGGATTGGGGGGTGAGGGGACCATGCATACCTGGATTGGGGGTGAGGGGGCCATGCATACCAGGATTGGGGGGTGAAAGGTACCATGCATAACAGGATTGGGGGATGAGGGGTACCAAGCATACCAGGATAGGAATGTGGGGTACCATGCATACCAGGATGATGGATGGGGTGCCATGCATACCAGGATGAGGGGTACCATGCATGCCTGAATAGGGATGAGGGGTACCATGCATACCAGGATTGGGGTGTGAGGGAACCATGCATACCAGGATTGGGGGATGAGGGGTGTCATGCATACCAGGATTGGGAGTGAGGGGTGCCATGCATACCAGCATTGGGGATGAGGAGTACCATGTATACCAGGATAGGAATGTGGGGTACCATCCATACCAGGATGATGGATGGGGTACCATGCATACCAGAATAGGGATGAGGGGTAGCATGCATACCAGGACTGGGGGTGAGGGGACCATGCATACCAAGATTGGGAGTGAGGGGACCATGCATACCAGGATTGGGAGATGAGGGGGGCCATGCATACCAGGATTGGGGATGAGGGGTACCATGCATACCAGGATTGGGGGATGAGGGGGGCCATGCATACCAGGTTTGGAGATGAGGGGTGTCATGCATTCCAGGATTGGGTGTGAGGGGTTCCATGCATACCAGCATTGGGGATGAGGAGTACCATGCTTACCAGGATAGGAATGCGGGGCACCATGCATACCAGGATGATGGATGGGGTGCCATATGTACCAGAATGAGGGGTACCATGCATAACAGAATAAGGATGAGGTGTACCATGCATACCAGAATAGGAATATGTGGTGCCATGCATACCAGGATTGGGGATGAGGAGTGCCATGCATACCAGGATAGGGATGAGGGGGCCATACATACCAGGATTGGGGATGAGTGAGCCATGCATACCAGGATGAGGAGTTGGGTGCCATGCATATCAGGATTGGGGGATGAGGAGGCCATACATACCAGAAATGGGATGAGGGGTGCCATGTATACCAGAATGAGGGGTACCATACATACCAGAAAAGGGATGTGGGGTACCATACATACCAGGATGAGGGATTGGGTGCCATGCATACCAGGATGAGGGATTGGGTGCCATGCATAACAGGGATGAGGGGTACCATGCATACCAGGATAGGAATGAGGGGTACCTTGCATACCAGGATTGAGGGATGAGGAGGCCATACATACCAGAATTGGGATGAGGGGTGCCATGTATACCAGGATGAGGGATGCCATACATACCAGTATAGGGATGTGGGGTACCATGCATACCAGGATGAGGGATGGGGTGCCATGCATACCAGGATGAGGGGTACCATACATACCAGGATAGGGATGCGGGGTACCATGCATACCAGGATGAGGGATGGGGTGCCATATATGCCAGGATAGGATTGAGGAGTGCCTTGCATACCAGGATTGGGGATGAGGGGTACCATGCATACCAGGATTGGGGATGAGGAAGCCATGCATACCAGGATGAGAGATTGGGTACCATACATACCAGGATTGGGGGATGAGGGGTGCCATATATACCAGGATTGGGATGAGGGGTGCCATGTATATCAAATTTGGGATGAGGAGGCCATGCATAACAGGATTGGGGATGAGGGGTGCCATGCATACCAGGATTGGGGATGAGGGGTGCCATGCATACTAGGATTGGGGATGAGGGGTGCCATGCATACCAGGATTGGGGATGAACGGTGCCATGCATACCAGGATTGGGGATGAGGGGTGCAATGCATACCAGGATTTGGGATGAGGGGTGCCATGCATACTAGGATAGGGAAGAGGGGTACCATGCATACCAGGATAGGGATGAGGGGTACCATGCATACCAGGATAGGGATCTGCGGGGTCCATGCATACCAGGATTCAGATGAGGGGCCACGTATACCAGGATAGGGATGAGGGGTATCATGTATGTCAGGATGAGGGATGGGGTGCCATGCATACCAGGATAGGGATGAGGGGTACCATGCATACCAGGATGAGGGGTACCATACATACCAGGATAGGGATGAGGGATGGGGTAACATGGATACCAGGATTGGGTATGAGGGAGCCATGCATACCAGGATGAGGGGCGCCATGCATGCCAGGATTGGGGATGAGGGGAGCCATGCATATCAGGATTGGGGATGAGGGGTGCCATACATTCCAGGAGTGGGGGTGAGGGGTGCCATGCATACAGGATTGGAGGTGAGGGGTGCCATGAACACCAGGATTGGGAGTGAGGGGTGCCATGCATACCAGGATTGGGGACGAGGGGTGCCATGCATACCAGGATTGGGGATGAGGGGTGCCATGCATACCAGGATTGGGGAAGAGGGGGGCAGCACATACCAGCATGGGAGACCATATACTAATAAAAATGCTCACCATCCGGGAGTAGAATGGGCTTAATAGCTAGTTTATATATATATATATATATATATATATATATATATATATACTGTATATATATATATATATATATATACTGTATATATATATATATATATATATATATATATATATATATATATAGCCTAATATACAATGGAAATCTGTCATCTTTAACTTTAGGCCTCTTTGAAATCATTTCATCATCAACTTGCTTGACTGTTCATAATAACAGTAATTTTGACCAGGGGTGCCCAAACTTTTACATGCCACTGTACCTGTTTTTTCAGTGATAATTCATGATGTTCAAAGAAACATGTTAACCTTTATACTTTTCCTGCTAAAACCAACCCATTCTCTCTATTACATAGAGGGTCAAAGCATATTTGACAGCCAAAACTTTCCATCTCTGGATTGGTACCCAAGGGACTTGATATGTTATTATAAAAGCTATTAGCTATAAAAAATAGAAACCTTAGCTTGTCTAAGGGTTTGCATTAAATATTTAGAGTAATGCAGCATTAAAACATTGAAGCAGTTTTTCTGAATTTGGTCGTCTTGTTTGAAGACATTACTGGAAAAACTGATCTAAAGTAGAATGATTTCTTCAAACAAAAAAAACATAAGAATGCTAGTAAATACATTCCTAGAAAAATACAGGTTTTCTCTATGAAATACAGGTTCTCTCTAGGACATATGAAAATAAGGAACAAATAAGTAATAATTTAAATATAAAAAGAAACACAAGTAGGCTATAAATACAGTAAGTTCTTAATTTGACATATAATACAATAAACAGCATGACACATCTTGCAATATTTAAAAATGTTGTCACTGCAGGTATGTGCAAACATGCCATTAACAGTGCTGCTCACCTCTAGATGCGGAGGTGATAGGTGCTGAATAGTGATTAGCGAGCATGAATTGTTAACCATTTCGGCGAGCACGTTCGTGTGACAGATGCAACCGTGGCGACACTAACATTGATGCTAAGCACGACGCAAATACTCAGCGGGCACCTGAGCGTGCTCTCCGAAAGGGTTAAAAATTTATGCTTGCTCATCACTAGTGCTGAATAGTGATGAGCGAGCATGCTCGCCACTATTTGGTACTCGCCCGAGCAGCACAGCTCGTGAGGCTCGGTGCTCGACAAGTATTTTTGCAATGCTCGGACGGGAGCTCAGGTCCCCGCATCGCACTTTTAGACAGTCAATTAACATGCAGGGATAGCCTGCCACTCACTATAATGCTGTAGCCATGTTGGCTGGCCGCATAGGGTAATCGGGTCTATATAAGACTCGGGACCCTATGCTTGTCACAGTCTACCCCGGAAACAGGCAGAGTAGGGAGAGGGGCTGTGAGTGAGGGAGAGAATTGGTGGTTGTTTTAGTTAGGTATTCCACAGCATTACAAATCTACACTAACAGTCCTTCTAAGGACTAATTCTGATGCATATCAATCCTGGTGATAGCAATAGTTAGGCAGGCAGAGTTTGTGGAGAGCATATACAACAGAATAGGGTCCATAGCATGCTATTTCTACTGCTGTTACTCATATCCATAGCCCTAGATATCAGGGCTAATGGTCTATTTGCTTTTAAGCCTGATTATTTTGGTGAAAATCATCATAATAAACCATTTTTACTGCTCTATTTGCTTGTTAGCAGAATACAGGCAGATTTGGTTGATTTTAATAGTGTTGATGTATTGTGGAAGGAGAGAAACTTGTCCATCGTCAGACATGATCCTATATTACTGCAATAATAATCCTGAATTTTTTTGGGAATGTGACAAATACTATGCTCCATTTAAAGTCTGCCAGTTGTGTGTTCAAACCTATTTACAATTGGTCGGTGATCAATACCCTATCTATTTGGCCACTGGCTAAAACCGTGGTCATCAGACGTGATCCTATATTACTGTGGTAATAATACAGACATCTTTTGCAATGTGACAAATATTATACTCCATTTAAAGTTTGCCAGTTGTGTGCTGAAACCTATTCACACTTGGTCGCTGACCAATACCATATCTGTGAACAATGTTGTCAGAGTATTACACCACTTTTATGGATTGACAATAAAACATACAAAAACGAAGCTAAAATGGATTTTCCTGGAAGAAATGTTAAAAAACATTCTTTGCAGGGTCATGACTTGTATAAAAGGCCAAATAAATAACAAAAACAAAAAAAAGCTCCTCCACACCTTGGGCTATGTTCACATGTAGTGTTTTTGATGTGTTTTTACACTTTAGCATTGCTTTCAAGGGTGAAAAATACATTCACCAGTAAATGTAATTTTAACATGTAACCACCTTATCTGCCCATGTGGTGTGTTAGACATGATCAGACACATCCTGTTTCATTTATGAAGGAGGGACTCTGAAAGTCACAAACCCTATTTTTACAGGGCCATCAGACGGCCCTTACTATTGTTAAAGGACCAGCATTCGGCCCTCACTATCGTTGGAGGGTCACCAATCAGCCGCATATTGCTACTGCAATGTAGCTTATCCATCTCAGGTGGTCACATTTTCTTTTCGTATATATTCTGTCAAGTTTGAAATTTTGATGTCAATCAGGTGGCCTTCACAATTTATGGATGTCCAGCAGGTGGCCCTCACAATTTATAGACTGACAGCAGGCGGCTGCCACTATTTTTAGAGGGCCAGCAGGCGTCGTGGGGACAGTTGAGACCAAGGTAGAGCTTTTTGATAAAGCAGCACATCATTCAACTGTTTACTGTAATTGGAATGAGGCCCACAAATAAGATAGCACAGTACTTACAGTCAAATATGGTCGATGTTCAAAGATATTTAGGGATTGTTTAGCTGCCTCTGGCACATGGTGCCTTGACTATGTGCAAGGCATCATGAAATGTGAAGATTTCCAAAGGACTTTGGGTCGCAATGTAGTACCCAGTGTCATAAAGCTGACTTTGCATCCTAGGTCATGGGTCTTCCAGCAGGACAATGACCCCAAACATTCTTCAAGAAGCACTCAGAAATGGATGGAAACAAAGCACTGGAGAATTCTGAAGTGGTAATTCCAGCTCCAGTAGCTTCAAATCTCCCACCACTAAATCTTACATTCAGAAGCTGCAGAGAAATTGTGAATGGACACATTAAATCAGTACATTTTTTAAACTTTGATTAATTTCTGTGAAATATGAAAAATGTCTGCCAACTTCAATGAATTTCTGTCAACTATGATAAATTTATGTCAACCTTGATTAATTTCTGAGTACAGATCACTGTAAAAAAATTGGTCAATGAGTGCATGGAAAAAAAATCAAGTTATGGACTGTGGAAGAGATGTATGTGACCAGAATGGGCACTTATCTCAGGCTGATGATACCACCTTGCACCTGTCTCTATTGTAAATGCAGCTAACAGCTGAATCAATAGGGAATACAATGGATTTTTAGTTTATTTCTGCAGCACCAGCAGCACGCAGTATAAGACAATAATACCTGGCTGGATCGGTGTAATATGCTATCCATACTACAATAGCTCACCCGTAAACAATTTTCAGATAAGAGAGGTAATATTGTAAAATATAGAATCTATTTGAATTACATCTTTAGCTCATATCCTCTCACTCTCCTATCCAGACTCAGCATTGTCACACTATAACAACACATTGCAGAGTGCCCTGGATGAAGAAGCACCTGCTACAGACAGAGTGACCCGGCACACAATGCAAACATGTTTTCTCCAGTGCTGCTCAAGGTGCATTGAGCATCTGTGGAGAAAATCACTTTCAGCAGAAGACTTCATCCACTATAAGTTCATGCTCAAACCTTTTAACTCTGCTCTCCATCTTGCTAAACAAGTTTACTTTACCACCCTCATCACATCTCTAGCCAGCAATCCTAAACTACTCTTTGAAAACTTCCACTCCCTCCTGAGCCATAAAGTACAGACCCCCATTATCATCAACCTAAGCGCTGACGATCTGGCCACTTATTTTCTACAAAAAATCAATCATATCCCTCAAGATATTTTTGTACAATCCTCTCAGAGTCTGGATCCCCTTCCCTCCTGCACCTCAACTTCACTTTCCATCTTCGAGCCTGTCACAGAAAAATAAGTGACCAGACTCCTCGCTTCTTCTTGCCCTACAACCTGCAAGAGTGACCCTATTCCCTCACATCTCCTTCATTTCCTTTCCCCAGCTGTCAATACCCACCTAACTAAAATTTTTAACTTCTCTCTTTCTTTGGGTATGTTTCCCTCTTTGTTCAAACATGCAAGCATAACCCCTTTTCTTAAAAAGCCATCCCTGGACCAGAACTGCGCTGCTAACTACAGATCAGTCTTTAATCTTCCTTTCATCTTTAAACTCATGGAACGCTTGGTCCACTCCCGTCTCATCTGCTTTGTCTCAGATAACACTCTTCTCGACCATTTACAATCTGGTTTATGCACTTTACACTCTACTGAAACTGCTCTCACTAAAGTCTCTAATGATCTACTAACAGCTAAATCCAATGGTCACTACTCCTTGCTGTTTCTTCTGGATCTCTCTGCCGCATTTGACACCATGGATCACCAGCTCCTCCTCACTTTGCTCCGCTCTATAGGCCTCAAGTACATTATTCTTTCTTTGTTCTCCTCCTATCTCTATGACCACTCCTTCACGTTATCTTTTGCTGACTCTTTTTCCTCTAACCTTCCCCTTACTATCAGGGTTCATGAAGGCTCAGTCCTAGGCCATCTCCTCTTCTCTTTGTATACTGTCCCTATTGGACAAACCATCAGCAGATTTGGTTTCCAGCATCATCTGTATGCTGATGACACCAACTATACACCTCTTCACCTGACATCACCCCCACTCTAATAAAAAATACCACTGCTTTTCTTTCTGCTTTCTCTAACATTATGTCCTCCCTCTATGTGAAACTGAATCTCTCCGAAACTGAACTCCTTGTGTTTTCCCCCTCTACTAACCTACCTATATCTGACTTTACAATTTCCTTAGGTGGTGGCACCATAACTCATAAGCAGCACGCCCGCTGTGTTGGAGTCATATTTGACACACAACTTTCCTTTAGTCCCCATATACAATCAATCACACGCTCATGTCACCTGCACTTCTAAAACATCTTCAGAATCTGACCTTTTCTCACCTTTGATACTGAAAAAATGTTACTGTCGCTCTTATTCACTACTGCAACTCTCTTGTAATTGGTCTCCCTCTAGACAAACTCTCTCCTCTCCAATCTATTCTGAATGTAGCAGCCAGGGTCATATTTCTATCAGGCTGCTTCACCGATGCCTCTGCCCTGTGCCAGTCATTGCATTGGTTACCCATTCACTACAGAATACAGTACAAACTCATCTCTATCACCCACAAAGCTCTCCACAGTTTTGCACCACACTATATCTCATCTCTCATTTCTATCTATCACGCTTCCCGTGCCCTCCATTATGCAACTGATCTAAGACTAACATCCTCCTTAATCCGAACCTCACATTTCCGTCTCCAAGACTTCTCTTGTGCCGTGTCAGTTTTCTGGAATGCACTACCCCAAACAATGCGACTAATATCTAGCCCCCATGTTTTTAAACATGCTTTAAAAACACATCTGTTTATACAAGCCTATCATCTCAATTTACTAACCCAACTCTCCCCTGTTCCCTCCTAAATGTTAATCTTAATCTGTTCCTGCCTATTCATCTGCCTCCACATCCTCTATGCACCCAATAGCACATGGTAAATGCACTTACACAGATTTTGGCTGAATACCATGTTCTACATATTGTGTCCCCCTATTTCCATATAGATTGTAAACTTGCGAGCAGGACCTCACTCCTCCTGTAACTATTGAAATATGATACATTGTATTGTTTTTATTGTCTGAACATGTCCCTAATTAATTGTAAAGTGCTGCGGAATATGTTGGCTGTATATAAATAAAAAGTATTACTATTATTAAGTGTGACCAACCAGTAATTACTGTTGCCCAAAATGCATACAAAGCGAGGGTCACGGGAAAGGCAGCGGACTGCCAACAGACAAGACTTCCTTGTCCTGACCAAGAGGATAACTGCCCATGCTCTCCTCCTCACCTTCCTCCTGGTTCTCCTCATAGTTCTCCTCCTCATTCTCCTTCTCCTCAGGCCATCCACGCTGAGTAGACAGTATGAATGTGGGGTGGGTAGTACCAGGAAACCAGCTCCTGTTCTTCCTTCTCCTCCTCATTATCACCCAATCCGCACTGAGATGAGATAAGGCTGGGCTGTGTAGCATCACTCTGTATAGTTCCTTGCTTCATCTCATTGCTCTCTGCCTGCAATGCCTCCTCTTTAATTGTGAGCAGGCAGCATTTCAGTAGACAGAGGAGCAGGATGGTGACACTAATTATGGTGTCATCGCTGTTCATCATCTTGGTAGAGTCCTCAAAAGTTTTGGAGGATGACACAGATGTCGGACATCGATGCCCACTCATCAGCTGTTATGTGGAGAGACTCCTTTTTATTCTGACAAGCATGTTGAAACTGGTACTCAACAACTGCCCTCTGCTGTTCACAAATTCTTCCCAACATCTGCAACGTTGATATCCAGCGTGTGGTGACATTGCACACCAGTCGGTGAGCTAGAAGCTGCAAACGCGGCTGAAGCACTGCCAGAGTGGCAGTGTCACGTCTGATACGGTGATCGGGGGCTGTGGCTATGAACAGGGACCTACCCCTGACTCTGCAACTGGTGGGAAAACCTGGCTTTCCCTTATCCCGTTGGCACGGCTAATGGTGCCGAGGTTTGAGCCTCCAGTGTATCCCTGACTCCTACCGAAAGCCCTGTCAGTGACCTCCTCCACCCCCAGGAAGAAGGGAACAAAACAGACAGAACAGAGGAACACACACAAGGATAACAGAAAAGCAAGCTCCCCAAAAGACACACGCAGACACAAAGGTAAACACCGGAAAAGAGATGGAAGGTAAACTAAATGGGACCAAGGATAGGAAAACACTCAGCCAAACAGCAAGCAGAAAACACAAGGAAAACCTCCAACTTCTCCAGATGACAGACTCCTGCTCCTCACACCAGGTTAGGCAGAATGAACTGAACACCAACATCAGCTGAAGGGGCATGAGACTATTCATAAGGTGGAGCAAGAGGCCACACCCACATCAGCAGAACAATCAACACCTCAAGCTAGGCAAGGAAAACTGACATTAACCCCTGACAGCCCAAAGGGAAAAAACAGCAAAGAAGACAGGGCCGCCACAAATCATTAAATACTTCATGACAGGCAGAAGCTGTAGCTCACTTTCTTATATAGGCACACACTTGGCGTACTTTCATAAGCAGCTTAGGCAGATCTGGGTAGGTTTTGAGAAACCGCTGTGCACATGGGCCAGGCATTGTACGAGTGCGAGGTTGCCAAGCCTCAGAGCTGCCACCAAGTCCCCGCCATTGTCACACAGGACTATGCCTGGCTGTAGATTCAGTGGTGAGAGCCACAGATCTGCCTTCTCTGTTACATCTTTCAACAACTCTGAAGCGGTGTGAAGTTTGTCACATGAGCATACAGTCCTGCTCATTATTATTGGCACCCACGAAGTTTAAGTACATAATGTGGAAAATCTCCTGAAAAAAATTAATTAAGTGAAACAGTTTTTTTGTATAGAGCACTCGTGTTAAATGCAAAACAGCAAATGATAAACAATAACGTAAAACAAAAAACAATAGGAGGGAAAAATAGAAAAAACATAAAGCTTGCTGTGTCACTGGTATTGGCACCCTTTACATTTATTTAGTATGGAAACACATTTTTACTCACCTGTGGTAATACACAAAACAGATTCACTTGTGATTAATTGTCGGTGCCCATGTAACATTAATTAGCCAATGAATGATGACTTCAGTGATTTAAAAAGCCACATGTTAGGCCCTGTTCCTCTGTCACAATGGTGAAGACAAAGGAGCTGTCTGAGGAAATCATAACTGCTATTATTAGCAAAAACAAGACTTTCAGAGGGTATAAGGCCATCTCCAAAGACCTTGGTATCCCAGTTTCAACAGTGCACAATATTATTAAGATGTTTGCCAAGCATAGAACCATCAAGAACCTCCCTGGACTTGGGTGAAAGAGGAAAATTGACAAAAAATGTGTTCAAAGATTGATGCGAATGGTGGTAAAAACACCACATCAAATATTCAAACACCTGAAAGCCAACCTGGAACAGTCTGGGCTCATGGTTTCAACAAGTATAATATACAGCACACTAAATCAAGCAGAGCTTTATGGGCGAAGGCCAAGGAACAAGCCATTGCTGAAGAAAAGACATAAAAAGGAGCGACTGATCTTTGCCAAAGAGTACCTTGACAAACCAAAATCCTTCTGGGAAAATGTTCTGTGGACAAATGCAGCAAAAATAGATTTTATTGCAATGCAAAGAAAGCAACAGTTATTTACAGAGGGCGCAATGAACCTTATCAGAAGAAGAACACCATACCAACACTTACCAGCATGGTAGAGGGTCCATAATGTTGTGGGGTTGCTTTGCTGCACCCGGTACTGGAGGCCTTGACCGTATCACAGAAATCATGAAATCAGAGAATTATCAAGAGATTTTATAGCTAAATTTCCTACCCAGCGTAAGAAAACTTGGTTTGTGTTGAAGATCATAGGTTCACCAGCAAGACACTAACCCAAATTACACATCTAAAAGTACACAGGAATGGGTGAAAAAGAAAAAATGGACTGTTCTAAAATGGCCAGCAATGAGTCCTGACCTCAGTTCCAATGAAAATCTTTGAGGTTAGCTGAAATATGCCATTGGGAAAATGAACCCTGCAAACATTCAAGAGCTTGAACAAACTGCAAAGGAAGAGTAGGAGAAAATTCCAGCTGAGAAGTGTAAGAAGCTTATAGATAGCTACAATAAATGTTTGGAGGCTGTCAGCAATGCCAAAGGGTCTGCAACCAAGTATTAATTAGGGGTGGCTTTATTGCTGCACATGCTGTTTATTCAGTTTTTTTTTTGTTTGAAATTGTAACATAGAAGTTGAAAAACAATGTTTTATTGTTACCACATAATATAACTAGTGTTGAGCATTCCGATACTGAAATATCGGGTATCGGCCGATATTCACTGTATCGGAATTCCGATACTTAATTCCGATACTTTTATAATATCGAATACCGGAATCGGAAGTTCCCATAATGCCTGCGCTCTGCAGTGTCTGTGAAGGATGACAAGCTGGATGGCAGCGCTCAGCTGCGATCCAGCTTGTCATCAGAATGCCATCCCAGCGTGGGAGAATTCTCCTGATTGTTTAAAAGCCGGCGGGCGGTAAAAAGCCGCCGGCTTTTAAACAATCACACAGCCCCATACTGCTTCCCCGCAGCCTCCCACCCCGATCCTCCGCTCCCCTCGCCACCTCCCATCCCGATCGTAAATTAGGACCGGGCGGGGAGCGCAGCACCAAGGAGCGAAGGACCCGGGCGGGGAAGCCGGCAGTGAAAAGACTTCACCGCCGGCTTTCCCGTTCTGTGCTGCGCTTTCCCGCCGGTTATTTCAAATGAACAGCTGAGGTATCAGGTGATGCCGATCAGCTGTTCATTTGAAGTAGCCGCGGTGCCCTCAGAGGGTTCATGTGAGTTCATGCTTGACTGCATGAACTCACATGAACTTTCCCACGGCCGCACAGGTCAGCCTCACCTCCCAGACCCGTCATGATTAGTGTGTGCGGGGTGTGTGTGTGCGGGGTGTGTGTGTGTGCGGGGTGTGTGTGTGCGGGGTGTGTGTGTGCGGGGTGTGTGTGCGGGGTGTCTGTGCGTGCAGGCAGACATAGGCCGATGTGACACTACTACTCCCATCGGCCTATGTCTGTCCCCCGTCCACTCGTGCCAGCAGGATCAGCTCGATGGGAGCAGTAGTTCCCATCAGCCTGATCCTGCTATATAAATTGCCCTACTGTGTCCCCAATAAATGTTAGATACATGTCATTGGTGGCCAGTGGTTACCTAAAAGAAATTAGTTTATACATTACCTGTCCCCGCCGATCGCCACCTAAAATAAAGTAAAAAATAAAAAACTACACCTATACTCACCTAGACACCTAATTCCCCGAAGCCATCGATCTCCTGTAATAAAATATAAAATAATAAACCACAACCTTATCCTTACCCCTCCGTAGCAGTCCACGAGTGTCCCACGAAGATCTCCAGTTCAGAGCAGCCACATAGAATGTGACCGCTCTGAACCGCTGCCGCCGCTAGAATGACGGGGCCGTAAGGGTTCACCAGAGTTAAGGCAGCGCTGCTCCGGTTAGCTGCTTTACGGCACTGCTGTATCGTGAGAAATTCCCACGGTACAGCACTGCCGTAAAGGAGGTCTCCGGAGCTGCGCTGCCTGAATGCACTCCGGTAACCTCAGTCAGTGGCTCCCGCTGCCGGGAGCGGACGTGTTCCCGGCAGCGTGAGCTTACAGCAGCCATGCACAGCTGTCACCATCTCCAGATGTGACAGCTGTGCATGGGAGATCAGCGCAGGAACGTGGACAGGTAACTATTTTTTTTTAGTAAACTAAGAATTAAATAAAATGGTGTTTTATTTCAAATAAATTATTTTTTTCTGGGTGTAGTGTGTTTTTTCTTTTTAACACTTTGTAGGTTAGTAATGGGGGTGTCTTATAGACACCCATCATTACTAACCTGGGCTTCATGGCAGCTGGCGCTGACATGAACCCCACCACTATTACCCCCTGCCACCGCACCAGGGCAGCGTGGAAGAGCGAGGCTAAGTGCCAGAATTGGCGCATCCTATGGATGCGCCATTTCTGGGGCGGCTGACGGCTGGTGTTTCTAGCCTGGGAGGGGGCCAATATTCATGGCACCCTTCCTGAGCTATTAATATCAGCCCCCAGCTGTCTGCCTAGCCTTTGCTAGCTATTAAAATAGGGGGGACCCCACGTCATTTTTTTTGGGGGGGTCCCCCATTTTAATAGCTAGTAAAGGCTAGGTATTCAGCTGGGGGCTGATATTAGTAGCCTGGGAAGCTCCGTGGGTTTTACCCCCTTCCCAGGCTTCAAACATCTGCCCCAGCCGTCTGCTTAACCTCCGCTAGAGACTAAAATTATGGGGGATCCCACGCCATTTTTTTTTAAAATAAATCCTTTATTTTAACACTAAATGACATTTGAGGACTTAATAAAGATGCAGTCCCTAAATTATTATTTATTTTTTAATAAATTTTTCCCAAAACTTTTGACGTGGGCTTCGCCATATTTTTGTATGCCAGCCAGGTACAGCATCCAGCTTCTATGAACGCGCCATTTTCCGGGGCGGCCGCGGACTGCAATTTTCAGCGGGGGACAGAAAGCTTGGGCCTCCCTGCGCTGCAGATTCCATCCCCCAGCTGCCTAGTTGTACCTGGCTGGACACAAAAATAGGGAGAAGCCCCACGTTTTTTTTTTTTTAATTATTTCATGAAATTCATGGAATAATTAAGAAAAAAAGGGCTTCCCTATATTGTTGTGTCTGGCCAGGTACAAATAGGCAGCTGGTGGTTGGGGGCAGCCCGTTCCTGCCTGCTGTACCTGGCTGGACACAAATATAGTGTGAAGCCCCACGTCAATTTTTTTTTAATTATTTCAGGAAATTCATGAAATAATTAAAAAAAAATTATGTGGGGCTTCGCCCTATATTTGTGTCCAGTCAGGTACAGCAGGCAGGAACGGGCTGCCCCCAACCACCAGCTGCCTATTTGTACCTGGCCGGACACAACAATATAGGGAAGCCCTTTTTTTCTTAATTATTCCATGAATTTCATGAAATAATTAAAAAAAAAAATGCTTGGGGCTTCGCCCTATTTTTGTGTCCAGCCAGATACAACTATGCAGCTGGGGGCTGGAATCCGCAGCGCAGGGAGACCCAAGCTTTCTGGGCCACCCCCGCTGCAAATTGCAGTCCGCAGCCGCCCCAGAAAATGGCGCGTTCATTGAAGCGCCATCTTCTGGCGCTGTACCCAACTCATCCAGGGCCCTGGTGCGGTGGCTCACTGGGTAATAAAGGGGTTAAGGCCAGCTTGGTATTATCAGCTGGCCCTAAGCCCAAAATTCATGGGGTCACGCCAATATTAGACATGACCACCATGAATTTCTAGTAAAGTATTTAAAAAAACACAACACCCAGAAAAAAGTCCTTTAATTGAAATAAACACACAATTCTTTATTGTTCTAAATTAAACCATACTTACCATCACGCCCATTCCAGCTGAAGCCAACGATCTCCTGCAATAAAAGTAAAATAATAAAGCAACCTCATCCTTACCTTTCCATGGCTCCCACGACAGCTTCAGCTCTGCTACATCGAGATGACAGGCTGGACCGCAGCAGAACGCTGCCATCCATCCTGTCATCCCGCAGACACTGAGAAGCACAGGCATGCTTGTGCTCCTCACTGTCTCGCTGTGACGGCATAAAGATGAGCCGAGGTCATGTCCAATGAACTCAGCTCACCTCATGTACGTCACTGACAGCGTGGGAAAATTCTCCTGCACTCAGCACTTCAGCGTGAGAATTTTCCCACACTGTCAGTGACGTGCATGAGGTGAGCTGAGTTCATTGGACATGACCTCACCTCATGTATGTCACTGACAGCGTGGGAGAATTCTCACGCTGAAGCGCTGAGTGCAGGAGAACTTTCCCACGCTGTCAGTGACGTGCATGAGGTGAGCTGAGTTCATTGGACATGAACTCGGCTCATCTGGATGACGTCACAGAGAGACACTGAGGAGCGCAAGCATGCCTGCGCTTCTCAGTGTCCGCGGGATGACAGGCTGGATGGCAGCTTTCTGCTGCGGTCCATCCTGTCATCTCGATGTAGCAGAGCTGGAGCTGTCCTGGGAACCATCGAAAGGTAAGGATGAGGTTGCTTTATTATTTTTCTTTTATTGCAGGAGATCGTTGGCTTCAGCTGGAATGGGCGTGATGGTAAGTATGGTTTAATTTAGAACAATAAAGAATTGTGTCTTTATTTCAATTAAAGGACTTTACTCTGGGTGTTTGTGTTTTCTTTTAACTTTGACTATGGGGTTAGTAATGGGGGTGTCTTATAGACGCCTCTCCATTACTAACCTGGGCTTGATGTCAGCTGGCATTATAAGCTGACATCAACCCCAACCCTATTACCCCCTGCCACCGCACCAGGGCAGCGTGGAAGAGCGAGGCTAAGTGCCAGAATTGGCGCATCCTATGGATGCGCCATTTCTGGGGCGGCTGACGGCTGGTGTTTCTAGCCTGGGAGGGGGCCAATATTCATGGCACCCTTCCTGGGCTATTAATATCAGCCCCCAGCTGTCTGCCTAGCCTGTGCTAGCTATTAAATTAGGGGGGACCCCACGTTATTTTTTTGGGGGGGTTCCCCCATTTTAATAGCTAGTAAAGGCTAGGTATTCAGCTGGGGGCTGATATTAGTAGCCTGGGAAGCTCCGTGGGTATTACCCCCTTCCCAGGCTTCAAACATCTGCCCCAGCTGTCTGCTTAACCTCCGCTAGAGCCTAAAATTAAGGGGAACCCCACGCCAATTTTTTTTTAAATAAATCCTTTATTTTAACACTAAATGACAAGTACAGTAATCAACACTGTCACTGTACTTCATATATATGTGACTGACATGTTTCTATCTATCTAATCTATGTGTGATTCTCTATTCTTTCTGTTCTAAATTGTCGGGTACAGATGCTGAATTGCCGGCCGGCTTTCTTAAAGAGACGGTGCATGAAAACACTATTATTTTTTTAAATAAATCCTTTACACTAAATGACAAGTACAGTAAGCAACACTGTCACTGTACTTCATATATATGTGACTGACATGTTTCTATCTATCTAATCTATGTGTGAAGCTCTATTCTTTCTGTTATAAATTGTCGGGTACAGATGCTGAATTGCCGGCCGGCTTTTTTAAAGAGACGGTGCATGAAAACACTAATATTTTTTTTAATAAATCCTTTACACTAAATGACAAGTACAGTAAGCAACACTGTCACTGTACTTCATATATATGTGACTGACATGTTTCTATCTATCTAATCTATGTGTGATGCTCTATTCTTTCTGTTGTAAATTGTCGGGTACCGGTGTATGCCGCTGATGAATTGCCGGCTTTTCATGTCATTCTACATTATTCTTAGTTGTTTTACTTCATGTAGAATTAACCTACAAGGAAAGAAAGGGTTTATTTTCATTCCGATATTTGTGTCCCATTGACTTGCATTGGTTTCCGGTATCGGAATCGGCGATATCCGATACTTTTTGGGTATCGGCCCGATCCAATCCGATACGATATTTCCTGATATCGGAAGGTATCGCTCAACACTAAATATAACCCAACAGCTGTTGGTAACATGTGTGTCTATAATTATAACAACCTAGAAGGCGGACACATCAACTATATGTGAAGGATAAAATATTCTATTTATTTCATAAATGCAATAAAAAACAGGTAAGGGACATAGGGTAGTTAGAGTGTCCAAAAAAAGGGGAGCATAGGGGGTACAAATAAATATAAATTTAAATATTGCACACTACTCCAATTTCAGTACAAAATATTGCCAGGAAGCCCAGATACAATCACCATATCGATAATATGTGTCAATATGTAGTCAATAGTATCTGTAAGGCAGCGCTAGTCATCATACTGGGGGATACTCGCTCCACCGGGTGAATTAAAGCACACCAGCCACGTTTTTCCAGTTTTCACGCTCCAGCAGTTTATTATACAACATAACTGCTATAACCGAGTCCAACTCAGTGGCTCGCCGACATATTACATATAATGTCCAGGAGCCTTTCAAGTGGCAGACAGGCCCACTTGGCTCCAGTTACAGCCCCCAGCAAAGTCACTTATAGAAATGTCCACATTAAGCAGTGTTTTACCTTTGCCGGGTTTTAGCTGCTTCAGACTTGTTCTGCCACCACTGTGGCTTTACGGCTTCCCAGATGGGGGTCTCCAGTCCTCGTTCCTTCAAAGGCTACTGGTATGTGGTCTCACCTCACATCCAGCCTTTGCCTTCCAGGACTCTTGCCTTCCAAGCCTCTGGCCCTCTAAGGCTACTGGGATCGCTTACACCTAAGGATCCAGCCTCCGCCTTTCAGGCTTCACCAGGCTTCAATAGGCCTCACTAGGCCTCACACTCTAGCGGTGTCACACACTGGAACAGGCCTCACGCCTTACACACCTGTTTCAAAACTACCAGGGTTTATATATCTTCCAATGCACACAGGACCTGTGCTGATGTCACAGTCATGTGATCAGACCTTCTGTGTGCACAGGACCTGTGCTATGTCACAGTCATGTGACCAGTCACCTGAGGGGGAGGTACATGGTCAGCCAAAACACACCCTGGACCATTACAGTAATGCCGCAAGCCGCTGCATTACATATTCCCCCCTCTGTTCAAACTTGTGGGTTTGAACACATGATATACACAATCACATTATAACCTACAGTTCACACAGAGACCATGTACTTGACAATTGCGCTGCTCAGCCCCTGGAACATTAGTCATCGACATTAACCCATTCCTTAAGGACCTACCATCTGTCATTGTCACTGACTTCGTCAAGTCACCTTTTCGGGTCGTAACCTTGTCAGACCCCCGCTCCCAGTGGTCAGTCATAACCTTGTCAGACCTCCCCCGCTCCCAGCGGTCCTTACAGCAGTGTGACACACACGCCCTGGTATCTAAGGTCCGGTTAGACTCCGTACTGTCCCGTACTCTATTGGGTCGTTTGTATGGGTCTCTCAAACCTGAGTTACTGGAGGTCTCACTACCTCTAAACCCACACCCACTACTCTCAGGACATCTTGAAAGGTCCCTAACTTCAGCTGTAGCTGTTCTGTTATTTAGGGGGCCCTTTCCCTGTCTGGTCTCACAATTTCTAGACGGCTGACACCTTCTGCTGCTCAGGCGATGCTGCCTTTCCATTTGCAGCCTGGCGAAATTCAAATATTCTACCTCTCGCAGGTAGGTCACTCGGTACTCCATCAGCATGCGTATATATGCAAGACTTTCTTCCGTTCCTACAGCGGAGAATGACACAATGCCGTCTTCATCTGGTATCCAGTCCTGACGATCACGTGGACTGCTTACTTTCATCACACCAGACTTCTTTACCATCATCTGCATGGCTCGGCCATTTCTCCCAATGAGCTTTCTCACCAGAACATGAGGCACCCGGATGACCTCTTCCCGCAGACTGTGAGCTTTTCTCATAAGCTCCAGTTGTCTAACGGCTTGTTCCGTCTTCAACCGGAGAAACCGCTTCGTGTGAATACATCGCCAGTGCATGTCACTTAGGATCGCCACCCTCATCACTGTGACTTCGGTCGTGGACAGGACCACCAGCTGTTTAGCTTCTGAAGTAGAGTACACCTTACAGGCTCCCACGGCCTTCTTAAACTCTTCATGCACGGACTCACTGGTGCATTCTTCTCTCAAATCCTCGGGTACATCTATGAGGCACTTGTACCGAGAGGTTTCTGTCTCACCAGTGGTCTCCAAAAAATCATCCAGCTCAGGTTTCAGGGGCAACTGACTTTCAGCTTCTTCACCCTGTATGCTTCCCCTGAGCTGACTCACAGCTACAAATTCACAAATTTTCATCTTGACCATTTCCATTTCATATTTATCTTCTGTTAACACTCTCTTAGCTCTCCTCAGGCCACCTTCTCATGGTATAAGGGAGTGAGTGCAACTTGTTTGACCTTTCCCTGCTCCAAGGAGGCCTCGTTCACTAAGTGATACTTGGCTAGGCGACCTTTGAGCTCGAAAACTTCTTCCTCTAGCTCAGCTACTCACCTCTCAGCAGCCCATCTCTGAAGCTCTTCCTGCTTCAACTGCTCCTTTAACAGTAGAGTTCTCTCAGACCTCTCTGTCTCCAATGGTCCCACTCGGCTCTCAACAGCCAGTCTCTCAAGCTTCTCTTGCTTCAAATGGGCTTGTAGCGACTCCTTGAGCTCCTTGATCTCGGCTCCTACATCCACCGAATCATTTGAGCTTGCATTATTCGAGTAGGTATTTGTTTCATACCTCCCATCTCCAGTGACCAACTCCTGGCCCTGGTCTGTAGCTTCTCCGATAGACTCATCCATCTTTTTCCGCTCAGCTTCCATCTTGCTGATTCTTTCCTTAAGGCACGTCTCTGCCCTCTGGAGATTATTACAGAACATCTGCAGCTCCTTCACCTGAGCTTCCAGACCTAGGGTCTTTCTGCGGAGATCACCATTTTCATCACGGGTGTCCTGCAGAGTGGTCTCAACCACTTGGCGCATGTGCTCGGCATCCGCCTTATCATCCTCTAGTTTTTCTTTAACCCTGAGGAGATCCTCATAGTCTCTCTTAATTTGTTGCAGTTCCCCACTGTGTTCACCATATTCCTTCTTGGATTCACACAGCTCCCGGTTGAACTGTTCGCGCAGTCTTTCTAGGTTTTGTTCACGCCCAGAAACTTCATCCTGCAGCGCCTCCTTCTCAAGCTTCAACTGCAAAACCTCTTCCTTGGTTTTGCGGCGGTCCTCCTTAATTTCCTGGAACATTTCCTTCCACTGGTTAATTTCCTCGTTGCTTCCCTCCAGGTCTCGCTGTAAGTTCCTCACAACCTGGTATATTTTCTGCCGTTCAAACTCCAGGCTCCGCTGGTCTGAGGACACGTTCTCCAGGTTTTCCCATGGTTGCTGCACGTCACTCTGACACTGCTGCCTGATAGGCTCCAGCTCTTGGTCATGACTGGCCACCTCCTCTTTCAGATCCTGATCCTTCTGTCTCAGTACTGTACCGAAGGTTGCTACTGGCAATGTCACCACCTCTTCTGCCTCTAAAGGAGGATCCACACTTGAAACAAAGGCACACAGTACTACATTTTCTTTATTTTCACTTTCAGCAAAGACTACAGGAGCAACCTTTTTGTGGCCCTTGCGCCATCGACGACGAGAGGGGGACTCTCTCCCCTCATCTAGCCCCTCCTGACTGACCTCTCTTTCTACCTTCATAGTGTCACTGTCAGCTACGGGGTCTGTGTCACTCCCCATGGTTTTGTGGACCAACAGGTCACCTCCCACTTTGACGTCAACCCCCTCCACTGGAGCTATCCTGTTATCAACGGTCAAATCGTCATTTTTAGGCGGTACCAACCCACAACCAGTAACAAATTTTGGTTTTCTATACTCCACGCTCTTGTAAAAATCCGCCCCCTTTTGAGACTCCGCCCCTTTGAGACACCCACACCTGTAGGGGAAATTTTACAAAAAAAATCAACAATAGTCTTAGGACTCAGTTCACAACATCTCTTACCACCTCCCCGGGCACTCTGGGACAATACTGGCGCCCCCGGAGAGTTCACAGAATGGTCCAATGCCACCATTCTATACGGTGCCAACAGCTCCTGCAGTTCCTGCACCATGTCCGGTAGACGTTTCTCAAATACCTGCTGCGGTTTTAACCGGCACTTTAATCGCTCAATAGCTTCATTTTCTTTTACTGCTCCATTCACAGACATCGCGGTATACTATTCACACTAGACACTTCACCGCTTTCCCCGGAAAAATTTTCGCAGCCCCGCCGAGCCACAGCAAACCAGGTTTCAGTGCGAGGACAATTTTCGTAACCCCGCCGAGTTACAGCAAACCAGGTTTGAGTGCGAGGACAATTTTCGTAACCCCGCCGAGTTACAGCCAGATGCTTTAATTTTCGTGACCCTGCCGAGCCACAGCAAACCAGGTTTGAGTGTGAAGACAATTTTCGTAACCCCGCCGAGTTACAGCAAGATGCTTTAATCTTTATGACCCCGCCGAGTCACAGCAAGATGTTTGTATCCACACTCGTCGTCCTGTGCCGTTGCCCCTAGCAACCGGGATGCAGTTGCCCCTAGCAACCGGGCTGCAGTTGCCCGCATTCTCGAACCACATGTAAGGCAGTGCTAGTCATCATACTGGGGGATACTCGCTGCACCGGGTCAATTAAAGCACACCAGCCACGTTTTTCCAGTTTTCACACTCCAGCAGTTTATTATACAACATAACTGCTATAACCGAGTCCAACTCAGTGGTTCGCCGACATATTACATATAATGTCAAGGAGCCTTTCAAGTGGCAGACAGGCCCACTTGGCTCCAGTTATAGACCCCAGCAAAGTCACTTATAGAAATGTCTACATCAAGCAGTGTTTTACCTTTGCCGGGTTTTAGCTGCTTCAGACTTGTTCTGCCACCACTGTGGCTTTACGGCTTCCCAGATGGGGGTCTCCAGCCCTTGTTCCTTCAAAGGCTACTGGTATGTGGTCTCACCAAGCCTCTGGCCCTCCAAGGCTACTGGGATCGCTTACACCTAAGGATCCAGCCACCGCCTTTCAGGCTTCACCAGGCTTCAATAGGCCTCACTAGGCCTCACACTCTAGCGTTGTCCCACATGGGAAAAGGCCTCACGCCTTACACACCTGTTTCAAAACTACCAGGGTTTGTATATCTTCCAATGCACACAGGACCTGTGCTGATGTCACAGTCATGTGATCAGACCTTCTGTGTGCACAGGACCTGTGCTATGTCACAGTCATGTGACCAGTCACCTGAGGGGGAGGTACATGGTCAGCCAAAACATACCCTAGACCGTTACAGCAATGCCGCAAGCCGCTGCATTACATATCGCATAAATAGTAAAGTGCACAGTGCTAAATGATGTGTTCAATGCTATAAACTACTAAGTCAAGATAATGAGATAGCTGAATAGATCAAATGTACAAAACCTGCAATGTAAAGATGCAATGGGAAGAGGAGAAATACTGACCCCCTGCACTGCCACCACTCATCCAACGCGTGTTTCACCAATGCTTTGACGAGGATCTCAAAGCATGCATTTTTGCATTTTTGCATTGCTTTCAACTGTGAAAAAGACATTCACCAGTAAATGTCATTTTAACATTTTACAACCTTATCTGGCCATATGGTGTGTGAGACATCATCAGACACATCCTGTTTCATTTATGAAGCAGGGACTCTGAAAGTCACAAACACTATTTTTATAGGGCCATCAGATGGCCCTTACTATTCTTAAAAGGCCAACGGTCGGCCCTTACTATTGTTAGAAGGCCATCAGCCGGCTATGCTTTGTTATTCCCATTATTAACGAGTGGGTCTCCTATACAGTTATTGCGTATGCAGTGACTGCAAGAGCTGCCAAAAATTTGGACGCACCCCAATACCCCTTTGAAGAGACATAGAGAAGGGCCTCAGTAAAAAAAATGCTCCCACTATAAAGGAGTGGGTCTCCTATAGTGGTAATGCAGTGACTGCAAGGGCTGCAAAAATTTATGAAAACCCCCAATACCAATTTAAAGACACATAGAGCAGAGCCACAGTAATGACATGTTCCCATTAGAAAGGAGAGGGTCTGCTATACAGTAATAGGGTATGCAGTGAGTCCAACGGCTGCCAAAATTTAGGAAAAACCCTACTAACAATTTAAAGACACAGAGCTGGGCTACATTAATGACATGTTGCTATTAGAAAGGTGAGGGTCTGCTGTACAGTTATAGGGTATGCAATTAGTCCAATAGCTGCCAAAAGTTAGGAAAAACCCTACTAACAATTTAAAGACACATAAAGCTGGGCCACAGTATTGACATGTTCCTATTAGAAAGCAGAAGGTCTGCTATACAGTTATAGGGTATGCAGTTAGTCCAACGGCTGCCAAAATTTAGGGAAAACCCTACTAACAATTTAAAGTCACATAGAGCTGGGCAACAGTTACAACATGTTCCCATTAGAAAAGAAAGGGTCTGCTATACAGTTATAGGGTATGCAGTGAGTCCAACGGCTGCCAAAATTTAAGAAAAACCTCAATAACAATTTAAAGACACATAGTGCTGGGCTACAGTAATGACATGTTCCTATTAGAAAGGAGAGGGTCTGCTATACAGTTGTAGGGTATGCAGTTAGTCCAACGGCTGCAAAAATTTAAGAAAAACCCTACTAACAATTTATAGAGACATAGAGCTGGGCCACAGTAATGACATGTTCCAATAAGAAAGGACAGGGTCTGCTATACAGTTATAGGGTATGCAGTTAGTCCAACGGCTGTCAAAATTTAGGAATAACCCTACTAACAATTTAAAGACACATAGAGATGGGCCACAGTAATGACATGTTCCCATTAGAAAGGAAAGTGTCTGCTATACAGTTATAGGGTATGCAGTTAGTCCAATGGCTGTCAAAATTTAGGAAAGCCCTACTAACTAGTGTTGAGCCACCCCCGTAGTGTTCGAGTTCGGTTCGGTTCATCGAACACCCGTGTGTTCGCCGAACTGTTCGTCGAACTGTTCGTCGAACACCTTCGAACACCGTTAAAACCAATGGCAGGCAAACAAAAACACATAGAAACACATAGAAAACACCTTCAAAGGTGTCCAAAAGCTGACAAACTGCTCAGAAGACATAACTAACACATGGAAAAGTGACAAGTACATATAGTCATGCGAAAATAAAAGAGGTGGAGGAGTAAAAGGAGGGGGAGACACAGATATAGGCATGTCATGCCCTTCTAAAATCCAAAAAGTGAGAAGCCGACACGGCCAGTCCGCTCCTGCCCGTGCCACCTCCGTGTCGCCGGGTTTGTGCCAGAGCCGCGGTGAACCCTGACGGCCAGCCCCCCTCTCCCAATACTGGTGCCTGTCCGCTGGTGGGTCGAGCGAGCCCCCCTGTGGTGGAGGCAGCTCTAAGCTTTTTAATTTAAATTGTCTCTCTAATTTGAATGAATACACTTTAAATCCATTTACAAGGATCTATTGGAGGGCAAGTCTCATGCCAGCAGCCGCGGTAATACCAGCTCCAGTAGCGTCCACTAAAGCTGCTGCAGTTAAAAAGCTTTTATAAGGATCGAGCTCGGCTGTCCACCGCAAGGCATCCTACTGCCAGTCCCAGCCCCTATGCCTTGGGGTGCCTCCTGATGCTCTTCACTAAGTATCCCATGGTCCCGAAGCATTTCCTTTGAAAAAATTAAGTGTCTAAACTACAGGTGGTGCAGCTTGCTTAACAGCCGGGATAATCCGCTCACTAGCAGACACTGCTACTAGGCACAAAGTATCTCCTGGGCTAGATGCAGTTAAAAATTTGTAATTAGATACTCTCGTTGGATGCTGAGAAAGCATTCCATAGAGTCTCCTGGCACGCCATATATGATTCTCTTAAAAAGCTTGGGGTAGGGGTCTAGGGGACCCTTTTATAGCCAAAATCACGGCCCTGTATCGCAATACGTCACATAGGCTGAAGATAAATGGAACTGTAGCACCCTGAGGGCTCGGTTGCTACAGACGTATTGCACCTCACCCAGAGGTGTGATATCTCACTCTCAGGTAAGGATGGAGTGTGGATCAGGACCCGACACCTGCATGCATTACACCACATTGCCGTGGGGCAGGGCGACCAATATGCCCCTGAGATGGGCACGACAGTCCCTGTCCCTGGCTGGAGTGGGGGGAGGGAACACTGAGGAAGGGGAACCCTGTAGTGCAGGAGCAGGGAGGAAGCAGTTCCTGGGTGCATTGAGAAGGGAGTATAAAAGGTGGGCACCATCTTAGTTCAGTGCAGAGAAGTCTGAGCAGAAGTGGCAGGGAGCAGGGGCTCTGCATGAGCTCTGCTCCGGAGGCGGGCCTAGTAACAGAGGCCCAGGCCTGGAAGAGGGAGAAGGAAGGAAGAGGAGCGGAGAAGGCTCCAGGAACGAGGAATGAAGGGATCCCAGGGGTGCGGACGGGCGAGTCGCCACCGCACGCCCGAATCCACCTGCGTGGAGGGGTCAGGCCAAAGGGGGAGACTGGTCCCCGAACTAGTGGAGGCAGGAAACGACCCTCAGCTAGAAACCGGAGGCTCTGACATTTTATGTGGCGCAGCCCCTCGCTACACCCGCTAGGAAGGCACCACATAGGGTCAGGGAAACTGGCGCCAAGTTTACCAAGAGGAGGCCCGAGGCAGCCGGACAGAAGTGTTGGTAAGAAAGGCCAGACAAAGGACACACAAATGGGGTCCTGTGAAGTGCTCCAAAGTTATCTGGGAGTTGTCTGAGCCCCTCAACTGGAGAGCACAGTACGACGTGGGCAGCCGTTACCTGCAGACGTGGTCTGGATAATAAGAACTGTGAGTAAAGGCCCTGAACTGCATCACTGACTCCGTGTCGTTACTGCTGCTGCCCTGCACCATCACCCCCATCCTCCGCATACACTGCCCTGAGGCTATACTCCTCCCGTGGGGAGTTATGCTACGCTCTGCTGCACCCACAACACCAGCCTCAGTGGTCTGCTCTGTAGCGGCGGTTCACTCTGACCGCAATCCACGGGTGGCGTAGTCGGACATTTAAACATGAAAACCACATAAATAGTTCCGCCACTGGTTTGACCGCCCTGAGCCACGGAACTGGGTCGCCGCCACGAAGACTACAACCACCAGCATCCACCAAAAAGGGTCCGGCTCCGGGTGTCCCAAGGCCCAGGGGGTGCGTCAGAACATTTTCATCACCTTTCATAATCACCAATGGGACAAGGCAGTGATGTCCTCTGTCCCCTCTCTTATACATCCTAGTGACGGAGCACCTGCTCTCATCAATTCGCCATAACCCCAATATTAGGTGGATTGAGGTGGGAGGCACCGAGTACAAGTGCTCTCTATTTGCTGATGATGTCCTAGTATATATCACTCAATCACATATATCCATCCATGCTGTTATGGCTGAAATAGATCACTTTGTTACATGGTAAAATTTTAAAATCAATGCAGCGAAGTCTGAGGCCCTCGATGTCTCCCTCCCCAAATCCATATAGGATTCCATCCAGTCCAACTTTCCCTTTGCCTGGCCCTCACAGGGTATCAAATACTTAGGAATTCCTATTCATAGAGACTAGAGATGAGCGGTGTTCGACTAGAACTGTTCTCCAATCTCAAATTCGAGCTGTTTTGGGCGGTGTTCGAGTTGTTCGACGAACCCGAACGATTTGCAAAAAATTCGGCTGTTCGAGGTTATGTTCGATAACTGTTCGTGCACCAAAAGCGTGTCCTGCATGTCTGGCGCTATTTAGAGCACCAATCATGCAGGGATTGTCTGCCACTCACTGTAATGCCACAGCCATGGTGGTTGTGGCATTACAGTGATTGCCCAAATCGATGGGAACAGTGCCAACAGTGAAACATGAAAAGCCGGCAATTCAGCAGCGGCATACACCTGTACCCGACAATTTAGAACCGAAAGAATAGAACTTCACACATAGATTAGATAGATATAAACATGTCAGCCACATATATACGAAGTACAGTGAAAGTGCTGCTTACTGTACTTGTCATTTAGCGTAAAGGATTTATCAAAAAAAATAATAGTGTTTTCATGCACCGTCTCTTTAAAAAAGCCGGCCGGCAATTCAGCAGCGGTACCCGACAATTTATAACAGACAGAATAGAGCTTCACACATAGATTAGATAGATAGAAACATGTCAGTCACATATATATGAAGTACAGTGATAGTGTTGGTTACTGTACTTATCATTTAGTATTAAAATAAAGGATTTATTATTAAAAAAATTGGCGTGGGGTTCCCCTTAATTTTAGGCTCTAGCGGAGGTTAATCAGACGGCTGGGGCAGATGTTTGAAGCCTGGGAAGGGGGTAATACCCACGGAGCTTCCCAGGCTACTAATATCAGCCCCCAGCTGAATACATAGCCTTTACTAGCTATTAAAATGGGGGACCCCCCAAAAAAAATGACGTGGGGTCCCCCCTAATTTAATAGCTAGCAAAGGCTAGGCAGACAGCTGGGGGCTGATATTAATAGCCCAGGAAGGGAGCCATGAATATTGGCCCCCTCCCAGGCTAGAAACACCTGCCGTCAGCCGCCCCAGAAATGGCGCATTCATAGGATGCGCCAATTCTGGCACTTAGCCTCGCTCTTCCACGCTGCCCTGGTGCGGTGGCAGGGGGTAATAGGGTTGGGGTTGATGTCAGCTTATAATGCCAGCTGACATCAAGCCCAGGTTAGTAATGGAGAGGCGTCTATAAGACACCCCCATTACTAACCCCATAGTCAAAGTTAAAAAAAACACAAACACCCAGAATAAAGTCCTTTAATTGAAATAAAGACACAATCCTTTATTGTTCTAAATTAAACCATACTTACCGTCACGCCCATTCCAGCTGAAGCCAACGATCTCCTGCAATAAAAGAAAAATAATAAAGCAACCTCATCCTTACCTTTCCATGGTTCCCACGACAGCTTCAGCTCTGCTACATCGAGATGACAGGCTGGACCGCAGCAGAACGCTGCCATCCAGCCTCTCATCCCGCAGACACTGAGAAGCGCAGGCTTGCTTGCGCTGCTCAGCGTCTCTCTGTGACGACATCCAGATGAGCCAAGTTCATGTCCAATGAACTCGGCTCACCTCATGCACGTCACTGACAGCGTGGGAAAATTCTCACGCTGAAGCGGTGAGTGCAGGAGAATTCTCCCATGCTGTCAGTGACGTGCATAAGGTGAGCTCATGTCCAATGAACTCAGCTCACCTCCTGCACGTCACTGATAGCGTGGGAGAATTCTCCTGCACTCAGCGCTTCAGTGTGAGAATTCTCCCACGCTGAAGCGCTGAGTGCAGGAGAATTTTCCCACGCTGTCAGTGACGTGCATGAGGTGAGCCGAGTTCATTGGACATTAACTCGGCTCATCTGGATGCCCTCACAGAGAGACACTGTGGAGCGCAAGCAAGCCTGCGCTTCTCAGTGTCTGCGGGATGACAGGCTGGATGGCAGCGTTCTGCTGCGGTCCAGCCTGTCATCTCGATGTAGCAGAGCTGAAGCTGTCGTGGGAACCATGGAAAAGTAAGGATGAGGTTGCTTTATTATTTTTCTTTTATTGCAGGAGATCGTTGGCTTCAGCTGGAATGGGCGTGATGGTAAGTATGGTTTAATTTAGAACAATAAAGGATTGTGTCTTTATTTCAATTAAAGGACTTTATTCTGGGTGTTTGTGTTTTTTTTAACTTTGACTATGGGGTTAGTAATGGGGGTGTCTTATAGACGCCTCTCCATTACTAACCTGGGCTTGATGTCAGCTGGCATTATAAGCTGACATCAACCCCAACCCTATTACCCCCTGCCACCGCACCAGGGCAGCGTGGAAGAGCGAGGCTAAGTGCCAGAATTGGCGCATCCTATGAATGCGCCATTTCTGGGGCGGCTGACGGCTGGTGTTTCTAGCCTGGGAGGGGGCCAATATTCATGGCTCCCTTCCTGGGCTATTAATATCAGCCCCCAGTTGTCTGCCTAGCCTTTGCTAGCTATTAAATTAGGGGGGACCCCACGTCATTTTTTTTGGGGGGTCCCCCATTTTAATAGCTAGTAAAGGCTAGGCATTCAGCTGGGGGCTGATATTAGTAGCCTGGGAAGCTCCGTGGGTATTACCCCCTTCCCAGGCTTCAAACATCTGCCCCAGCCGTCTGCTTAACCTCCACTAGAGCCTAAAATTAAGGGGAACCCCACGCCAATTTTTTTAATAATAAATCCTTTATTTTAATACTAAATGACAAGTACAGTAACCAACACTATCACTGTACTTCATATATATGTGACTGACATGTTTCTATCTATCTAATCTATGTGTGATGCTCTATCTTTCTGTTCTAAATTGTCGGGTACCGCTGCTGAATTGCCGGCCGGCTTTTTTAAAGAGACAGTGCATGAAAACACTATTATTTTTTTAAATAAATCCTTTACACTAAATGACAAGTACAGTAAGCAACACTATCACTGTACTTATTATATATGTGACTGACATGTTTCTATCTATCTAATCTATGTGTGAAGCTCTATTCTTTCTGTTCTAAATTGTCGGGTACAGATGCTGAATTGCCGGCCGGCTTTTTTAAAGAGACGGTGCATGAAAACACTAATATTTTTTTTAATAAATCCTTTACACTAAATGACAAGTGCAGTAACCAACACTGTCACTGTGCTTCTTATATGTGTGACTGACATGTTTCTATCTATCTAATCTATGTGTGATGCTCTATTCCTTCTTGTCTAAATTGTCGGGTACCGGTGTATGCCGCTGCTGAATTTGCCGGCCGGCTTTTTTAAAGAGAGTGTCTTCTGAGCAGTTTGTCAGCTTTTGGACACCTTTGCAGGTGTTTTCTATGTGTTTCTATGTGTTTTTGTTTGCCTGCCATTGGTTTTAACGGTGTTCGACGGTGTTCTAAGGTGTTCGACGAACAGTTCGACGAACAGTTCCGCGAACATCCCGGTGTTCGACGAACCGAACCGAACCCGAACACTACGGGGGTGGCTCAACACTAATAGAGACCTCTCCCATCTATGTTATCTTAATTTTGGGCCCTTTATTGAACAACTCCATACAGACCACGGTTGGCAAGTTAGAACTGTAAGATTCACTACGTGAACCACTAGTGTTTTGTGGAAAAGCACATGTACACTGCGTTCCAAATTATTATACAAAACGTGTTTAGGAGTGATAAGGGAAGCATTTGTTTGTTTGTCAGTTAAACTCATTGATGGTGATGTGTGTCAGGGCTCTTTATATCACTGTAAGCAATTGCAGACACCTGTGCTAATTAGTTTGGCAGGTGTGTCCAATGAAAGGCAAGACTACTTAAGAAGGCTCTCTCACATTATTAAGCAGCCTACATTTTCTGCCAAAATGGGAAAGAAAAAGGATGTGTCGGCTGCTGAGAAGCAACAAATTGTGGAGTGTTTAGGTCAAGGCATGACTACAATCAACATTGTGCGATGATCAGGATGAAGTGTCTTGGCAATCAAGAAGTATGTAGCTGATTCACAGTACACACGTGTGCGTGCTGATTAGGGCAAATTGAGGACTCTTTCCTACAGGCAATTACGTCAGGTTGAAAGAGCAGCGGCAAAAAAGCCTTGTCATAGCAGCAGACAAGTTTTTGAAGCTGCTTGTGCCTCCAACGTCCCCCGAACAACAAGATGCAGGGTCCTTCAGATGTTTGCAGCTGTGCATGCGTCATCCTGTCGACCTCCTCTATCCACTTCACACAAGCAGAAACGGCTCCAGTGGGCCAAACATTACATGAAGACTGATTTCAAAACTGTTTTGTTCACGGATGAGTGCCGTGCAGCGCTCGATGGTCCAGATGGATGGAGTGGAGGATGGCTGGTTGATGGACACCCCACGCAAACACGGCTACAGCGCCAACAAGGAGGAGGTGGAGTAATGTTTTGGGCTGGAATCATGGGGAGAGAGATTGTCGGCCCCTTTAGGATCCCTGAAGGCGCTAAAGATGAACTCCATAATGTATGTGGATTTTCTCAAACAGTACTTCCTGCCATGGTTCAAGAAGAAGAACCGTGTATTTCACAGCAAGATCATTTTTCTGCATGATAATGCACCATCTCATGCTGCACATAAAACATCTGCATCTCTGGCTGATATGGGCATAAAAGGGGACAAACTTATGGTGTGACCCCCATGCTCCCCTGACCTCTACCCCATTCAGAACCTTTGGAGCATCATTAAAAGGAGTGTCTATGATGGCGGGAGGCAGTTCACATCTAAGCAACAGCTCTGGGAGGGTATTCTGTCCTCATGCAAAACAATTGAAGCAGAAACCATCCAAAACCTGACAAATTCAATGGACGAGAGAGTTCAGAAGCTCCTTTCGAACAAGGGGTCCTATGTGAAAATGTAACATCACCTAGAATAAAGTTTTGAGTTGAAAACTGTTTGATTTCAGTTTCTAACAACCTGCTAATGCTTATAATTTCAAAAATTACCATTTTTTTGGTCTTTATTAAAATGAAAAGGTTGATCGAAAAGTTTGGGGGATCTAAGAGTGCGGCAACCCAGTAGTCATGATTACTTCGAATTCTGACAATATGAGGGTCATGCTGCAGGTAGTGCAGCAAGAAGGCACTTATGTGCCTTGCGCATCTCGGAGCCCCAAAATTATTTTCCGGGCTAGATGCAGCTAAAAATTATTTTTAATTTTAAATCTGGTGAAGCTTTAGTATAGATGGCCTAATAGGATCAGTGCTGCACACTGCTACAAAGCCCAAATTATTTTCCAGTCAAGATACAGATAAACATGATTAGTAATTTGAAAGCTTAAAACGGTTGGTAGGGTGATTTTAACCAATCATCAAGCTTTTACTCTCCCCAGGATGACACAGGGGTAGAAAAGTCGTTTCGGATCCATGATTTGTTCATCTTTATGAACGTGAGTCTGTCTACATTATCAGTGGAGAGCCGCGTGCGCTTATCTGTCAGCACACCACCAGCAGCGCTGAACACACGTTCAGACAGAACGCTGGCTGCGGGGCATGACAAGATCTCCAAGGCGTAAGTGGCTAGCTCCGGCCATTTATCCAGATTGGAAGCCCAAAAAGAGCAAGGGTCCAGTGACACAGTCGTGGCTTCAATGTTTACTTGGAGATACTCCTGTACCATCGTCTCTAGGCGTTGACTATGTGTCAGACTTCTTGTCTCCTGTGGCCTTGCAAAGGATGGGCTAAAAAAGTGGTGAAATGATTCCGCAAAATTGATGTTACCAGCAGATACTGTGGTTCTGTTACGGTTTGAGTGCTGAACACTTGACGGTCCCACGGTTGGCAAGTTGGAACTGTGAGATTCACTACGTGCACCACTGGTATTTTGTGGAAAAGCACATGTAAGATTCTGCAACAGTCTCTGCTGATACTCCTGCATGCGTGCATCCCTTTCTATGGCAGGAATAATTTCTGCAAATTTACTTTTGTACCGGGGATCTAACAGTGTGGCAACCCAGTAGTCAGGATTATTTCTAATTCTCACAATTCGAGGGTCATGTTGCATGTAGTGCAGCAAGAAGGCACTCATGTGTGTTGCGCATCCAGGAGCACCAAGTCCCTGTTGTGTTGGTGGCGAGGTAACAATCATGCTTCCTTCCTCTGTCCTCTCCCCCCAACCTCGCACAACAGAAATGTGATCAAGGTCTCCCTCATCTGATGAGTCTTCCATCAGTTCGTCCTCCACTTCTTCCTGGGCTCCTGCACCTTCCTCACTAGTTTGGCTGCTACCATGCGCCCTGGTAAAACCATCTCCCCCACCCTCACATGCCTGCCGCCTTGGTGCTGCCGACCGTCTGGACCTTGCAGATGTTAGCCCTTCCGCATACAACTCCTCCTCCTCTACTTCCTCCACCTCCTCTTGTGCCACCACCTGACTCCGAATTCTGTTTAACATGTGCTTCCGCATGTAAATCACCGGAATAGTCATGCTGATAATGGCATCGTCAGCACTAAACATCTTCGTCGCCATTTCAAAACTGTGCAGAAGGGTGCATAGGTCCCTGATCTGAGACCACTCCTCCAGCGTGATTTGCCCCACCTCTGAATCTCGTTGGCCCAGGCTATACGTCAGAACGTATTGCACCAGGGCTTGTCGGTGCTGCCACAGTCGCTGCAACATGTGCAGAGTTGAATTCCACCGGGTAGGCACATCGCATTTTAGCCGGTGAAGTGGCAGGCCCAACGACTTCTGTAGAGATGTAAGTCGCTGAGCTGCGGGATGCGAACGGCGGAAGTGAGCACACAGCGACTGTGCCCTCTGCAGAAGGCCATCTAGTCTGGGATAGTGGGCTAAAAATTGCTGGACAACCAGGTTCAACACGTGAGCCATACAAGGCACGTGTGTGACATTGCCCCGGCGAAGGGCCGCACCCAGGTTTGCAGCATTGTCGCACACGGCCTTCCCTGGTTTCAGGTCCAGTGGAGACAACCATTCATGAAATTGGTTCTCCAGAGCTGACCACAACTCCTCAGCTGTGTGACTCACATTTCCCAGACATTTCAATGTAAAAACCGCCTGATGACGTTGAGCCCTACTGCCAGCATAGCAAGGAGGTGTGCAGGATCCCTTCTGTGCAGTTAGAAAGCTTGTGGCATGACCAGACAGGCTTTGGGTGCAGGTGGAAGACCGAGAGGAGGTTGAGGAGGCAGAAGCAGTGGAGGATCTTTGACATAAAGAGGATTGAGGCACAACTCGTGGGGACGGCAAGACTTGGACAGCAGCCCCTTGTCCTGCTGTCACCATAGTTACCCAGTGCCCAGTCAGCGACATGTAACGCCCCTGTCCATGCCTACTCGTCCAAGTGTCTGTGGTGAAATGCACCCTGTCACACACAGAGTTTCTCAAAGAAGCGGTGATGTTGTGTGCGACATGCTGGTGGAGCGCAGGCACACCTTTCTTTGAGAAGTAGTGCCGACTGGGCATCTGGTACTGGGGCACTGCGACGGACATAAGGTCTCGAAAATCCTCTGTGTCCACCAGGCGGAAAGGCAGCATTTCTGTAGCCAAGAGCTTGCAGATGGTGAAATTCAACCTCTTAGCTTTCTCATGGCTAGGAGGAAATGGTCTTTTACTTGTCCACATCTGAGGGACCGAGGGCTGGCTATTGTGCTTAGACGGGGTTGATAAGGGTGTCCCCGGCAAACTGCCGGTCTGTGAGGAAGATGCAGGCGGACATGTTAGGTTGCCTTGATCCAAAGGTGGTGCTATCGATGTCGGACAGCGCTCAACACCAGCTGGTGTTACCACCTCCAAAGAAAATGATGACCTGCCAATCACGCTGGCTGTTGCGGGTAAAGAGGTGGCAGGTCTGCGCCCCAAAACAGGTGTGACTGCTGTCCCCCCAGTCACAGAGGATGAAGAGGCCGCGGATGCACAAGATATGGCAGACGGTGATTGGCCCGGCCGGCTAGGCCGCATTGTAGCACACTGAGCTTCCCACTGCAACTTATGCTTCATGTCCATGTGCCGGTTCATGCATGAAGTACTCAAACTATGTATTTTTTGGCCTCTACTTAGCTTTTGCTGACAAATGTTACAGATAACACGAGTTGGGTCATCTTTATCGATCTGAAAAAATGCCCAGGCTATGCAAGGCTTAGCACCCATGCGACCTGAAGAGCCACCACGACTTGTGGTGAGAGGCAGAGTTGTGTTTGAGGATGCAGTTGTTGACGTGCTTCCAGTACTACGTCTCTGTTCAGGAAGGCGCAACCTGACCTCGTCGTCACTAGCATCTTCCTCCACCTCCTCTGCTGACCTCATCTCTTGGCTGACTGTGGGTTGACAGTAAGTGGGATCTCCGACCTCATCATCATCACCCTGTGCGTTATCACACCCATCGTCCTCAGAGCCAACCTGTTCCTGCCCTGACAAAAAACTAAAGTTGTCGCTCCAATCAGGTATTTGAGTCTTATCATCGTCTTCCTCATTGTCTCCACCAACAGGAGTTACAGTTTGGGAATGAGGGTCTACATTATGGTCAGAACCTTCTGCGTCTGGTCCTGGATCCGACTCATAAAGATTCTGGGCATCAGTGCAGATCATTTCCTCGTCTGGATTCACAGAAGCGCTGGAGTCGACCTCTGATTCCCAGGCTATAGTATGAGTAAACAGCTCTGCAGACTCAACCATCAGTTCTACCTCATACTCAGACGGGCAGCTGGAGATTTGGGAGCTGTGAGGAAGCAAGTGCGATTTGGGTGACACCTTTGAGGACTGGAGTATTTGTGATGTTGAAGTTGATGTGGAGGAGAGCCCACTTAAAGGAGCACTTGATATCCGTTGAAGCACCTGCTGTTTTTGTGCCTCATCTGGAATTTGTAGCGATTGGCGTGGCCGTAAGAAAGGGATCTTATCACATTGTCCGCTAAAAGAAGTAAACATTTTAGTTTGGCTGGAAGATGGTCTTTCTTCTGCAGATGTTACTGTTGCTTTAACACCTACCCCACGGACCCAACCTTTTTTCCCCTTCCCAACACGCCTATTCCCCTTTCCACCAGCAGCAGGCCTTTTTCCACTCATTTTGGTGGTTAACTAATTCACAACTCTGGAGTTGTTTGCACAAAAAAACAATGGATGGTAACCGAGCAGAGCTGAGTGGCCAAACTGTGGTATTAGGCCAAAACTATTGGCTGGGTTAGATGCAGAAAAAAATTATTTTGAATTTGCAACCTGATGGAGGTCAGTATAGATGGACTAATACAAATAGTCCCACACACTGCTAGAAGCCCAAATATTTTTTCAGAGGTACTGTAGATGCAGATAAAAATTATTTTTAATTTGCAACCTGATGGAGGTCAGTATAGATGGACTAATAGACCAAGTCCCACACACTGCTAGAAGCCCAAATATTTTTTCAGAGCTAGATGCAGAAAAAAATTATTTTTAATTTGCAACCTGATGGAGGTCAATATAGATGGACTAATAGACCAAGTCCCACACACCGCTAGAAGCCCAACTATTTTTTCAGAGCTAGATGCAGAAAAAAATTATATTCAATTTGCAACCTGCTGGAGGTCAGTATAGAAGGACGAATAGAACAAGTCCCACACACTGCTAGAAGCCCAAATATTTTTTCAGAGCTAAATGAAGAAAAAAATTATTTTTAATTTGCAACCTGATGGAGGTCAGTATAGATGGACTAATAGACCAAGTCCCACACACCGCTAGAAGCCCAACTATTTTTTCAGAGCTAGATGCAGAAAAAAATTATATTCAATTTGCAACCTGCTGGAGGTCAGTATAGAAGGACTAATAGAACAAGTCCCACACACTGCTAGAAGCCCAAATATTTTTTCAGAGCTAAATGAAGAAAAAAATTATTTTTAATTTGCAACCTGATGGAGGTCAGTATAGATGGACTAATAGACCAAGTCCCACACACCGCTAGAAGCCCAAATATTTTTTCAGAGCTAGATGCAGAAAAAAATTATTTTTAATTTGCAACCTGATGGAGGTCAGTATAGATGGACTAATAGACCAAGTCCCACACACTGCTAGAAGCCCAAATATTTTTTCAGAGCTAGATGCAGAAAAAAATTATTTTTAATTTGCAACCTGACGGAGGTCAGTATAGATGGACTAATAGACCAAGTCCCACACACCGCTAGAAGCCCAAATATTTTTTCAGAGCTAGATGCAGAAAAAAATTATTTTTAATTTGCAACCTGATGGAGGTCAGTATAGATGGACTAATAGACCAAGTCCCACACACTGCTAGAAGCCCAAATATTTTTTCAGAGCTAGATGCAGAAAAAAATTATTTTTAATTTGCAACCTGATGGAGGTCAGTATAGAAGGACTAATAGACCAAGTCCCACACACCGCTAGAAGCCCAACTATTTTTTCAGAGCTAGATGCAGAAAAAAATTATATTCAATTTGCAACCTGCTGGAGGTCAGTATAGAAGGACTAATAGAACAAGTCCCACACACTGCTAGAAGCCCAAATATTTTTTCAGAGCTAAATGAAGAAAAAAATTATTTTTAATTTGCAACCTGATGGAGGTCAGTATAGATGGACTAATAGACCAAGTCCCACACACTGCTAGAAGCCCAAATATTTTTTCAGAGCTAGATGCAGAAAAAAAATATTTTTAATTTGCAACCTGATGGAGGTCAGTATAGATGGACTAATAGACCAAGTCCCACACACCGCTAGAAGCCCAAATATTTTTTCAGAGCTAGATGCAGAAAAAAATTATTTTTAATTTGCAACCTGATGGAGGTCAGTATAGATGGACTAATAGACCAAGTCCCACACACTGCTAGAAGCCCAAATATTTTTTCAGAGCTAGATGCAGAAAAAAATTATTTTTAGTTTGCAACCTGATGGAGGTCAGTATAGATGGACTAATAGACCAAGTCCCACACACCGCTAGAAGCCCAAATATTTTTTCAGAGCTAGATGCAGAAAAAAATTAGTTTTAATTTGCAACCTGATGGAGGTCAGTATAGATGGACTAATAGACCAAGTCCCACACACTGCTAGAAGCCCAAATATTTTTTCAGAGCTAGATGCAGAAAAAAATTATTTTTAATTTGCAACCTGATGGAGGTCAGTATAGATGGACTAATAGACCAAGTCCCACACACCGCTAGAAGCCCAACTATTTTTTCAGAGCTAGATGCAGAAAAAAATTATATTCAATTTGCAACCTGCTGGAGGTCAGTATAGAAGGACTAATAGAACAAGTCCCACACACTGCTAGAAGCCCAAATATTTTTTCAGAGCTAAATGAAGAAAAAAATTATTTTTAATTTGCAACCTGATGGAGGTCAGTATAGATGGACTAATAGACCAAGTCCCACACACTGCTAGAAGCCCAAATATTTTTTCAGAGCTAGATGCAGAAAAAAATTATTTTTAATTTGCAACCTGATGGAGGTCAGTATAGATGGACTAATAGACCAAGTCCCACACACCGCTAGAAGCCCAAATATTTTTTCAGAGCTAGATGCAGAAAAAAATTATTTTTAATTTGCAACCTGATGGAGGTCAGTATAGATGGACTAATAGACCAAGTCCCACACACTGCTAGAAGCCCAAATATTTTTTCAGAGCTAGATGCAGAAAAAAATAATTTTTAATTTGCAACCTGATGGAGGTCAGTATAGATGGACTAATAGACCAAGTCCCACACACCGCTAGAAGCCCAACTATTTTTTCAGAGCTAGATGCAGAAAAAAATTATTTTTAATTTGCAACCTGATGGAGGTCAGTATAGATGGACTAATAGACCAAGTCCCACACACTGCTAGAAGCCCAAATATTTTTTCAGAGCTAGATGCAGAAAAAAATTATTTTTAATTTGCAACCTGATGGAGGTCAGTATAGATGGACTAATAGACCAAGTCCCACACACTGCTAGAAGCCCAAATATTTTTTCAGAGCTAGATGCAGAAAAAAATTATATTCAGTTTGCAACCTGATGGAGGTCAGTATAGATGGACTAATAGAATGATGCTATGCCCAAAAGATTTTACTTCACTAGGTGCAGTAAAAAAATTGGTATTCTATACACAGGTGTTATATCTTGCAACACAGATAGGCTACTCCACTGACTAACACACTCTGCAATAGGCCAAAAAGGATTAGCTTTGCTAGATTCAGCCAAATGCTGTGAAAAAAACTTGCACAGCACTGGCACAGACCTGCCTGGCAAAAACTGATAGGAACTCATGTAACCTAGTCCAGAAAAGGACTCCAATTACAATTAGTCTTTACTCCCACAACCTATCTATTTAAGAGCACAGACCTCCCTGATAAAAGTCGTAGGAAATGCTGCAACCTAGTCCTTAAAAGGACTGCAATCACAACTATTCCCTACTCCCAAGCTATCTGTATATTTGTGCGAAAATTGGCTTGAAATTAACAAGGTATAGCGCACACAGCAACAGCGGTGCCGTCTAACACGCAGCTGCAGCAGTGAGAAAATGGTGGCGACGGGGAAAATGGCTTGGTCTTATAGGGCAAGGACATGTGACATACACTGCCAATGACACATGCCCTTGCTTGTGTGAAAAAAAGCACTTCGCTCCGTGTGTGCGCTGCTGATAGGCTGACAGATTGCACCTCCCCACTGCAAATGCGGGAAAGAGAAAAAAAAATGGAAATCTTCATTGTTCCTGCAGAGATCCATCCCCTGCCCCTCCCCCCACCCCGCTGTACACTCAAACTGCGTATTAACATTAATTTTCATCATTACTGAGAAAAAATCCAGTTATGATTTTGGTGCACGAACAGTTATCGAACATAACCTCGAACAGCCGAATTTTTCTCAAATTGTTCGTGTTCGCCGAACGGCTCGAACACCGCCCAAAACAGCTCGAATTTGAGATTGGCGAACAGTTCGAGTAGAACAACGCTCATCTCTACTACTAACAATTTAAAAACACATAGAGCTGGGCCACAGTAATGACATGTTCCCATTAGAAAGGAGAGGGTCTGCTCTACAGTTATAGGGTATGCAGTGAATGAAATGGCTGTGAAAAATTTGGAGGAACTCCAATTTCCCTTGCAAGAGACGTAGAGGTCGGAGGGCCTCCTGAAAACAATGTTCCAATTATTAAAAAGTAGGTCTCCCATACTGTTTGCCTATCAGTGAATTCAACGGCTGCCAAAAATTTGGAGGCACTCCAATATCACTTGCAAGAGACGTAAAGGTCGGAGGGCCTCCTAAAAACAATGTTCCCATTAAAAGGAAGTGGGTCTCCATTACTGTTTGCCTATGCAGTGAATGCAACAACTGCCAAAAATATGGAGGAACTACAATGTCACTTGCAAGAGACATAGAGGTCAGAGGGCCTCCTGAAAACAATGTTCCAATTATTAGGAATTGAGTCTCCCATACTGTTTGCTTATGCAGTGAATGCAATGACTGTCAAAAATTTGGAGGCACTCCAATGTCCCTTGCGAGAGACGCAGAGGTCGGAGGGTCTTTTGAAAACAATGTTCCCATCATTTGGAAGTGGGTCTCCCATACTGTTTGCCTATGCAGTGAATGCAACGGCTGCCAAAAATTTGGAGGCACGCCAATGTCCCTTGCAAGAGACATAGATATGGTGATATGGTAGATATGGTGGTGATATGGTGGTGGATGATGAGGATGAGGAAAAGGAGGAGGACAAGAGCAAATAGACAAAATCAGGAAACGTATACCCATGTCTGGTTGTGAAGACAGAGGTTCATGGGAATAGAGTTAGACCTCCAAAATAAAAGACACTGTATTTGAGTTTATGTTATGCTGCTATCATTCGGTGATGTTGAGAAGTCTGGCCCAATCCAGCCCTTGATCATTTTTATAAGAGTCAGCCTGTCAGCATTTTCAGTTGACAGGTGAATGCGCCTATCCATTATAATTCCACCAGCGGCACTAAATACCTGCTCTGACAAAACACTATAGGCAGGGTAGGCCAGGACCTCCAAGGAGTAGAGAGACAATTCATGCCATGTGTCCAGCTGGATACCCAATAATTATAAGGCTCAGAAGAATCACGGAGGATGTTGGTACGGTCGGCAAGGTACTCCCTCACCATCTTGCGAAATGTGTGAGTTTAGTAGTGTGGCCTGTGGGACGTTGGCTGTGTATTTGCGCTTGCATTCCAAGGACTGGGGTAAGGATAAGTGAATGCTGCGCTGGGACAAGGACGTGCTTGTTGATGGTGCTAGTTGAGAGTGTGCAATGACAGGTGCAAGACGGGAGTCATTTTTGCATGCGACATGGACAGGGGATTGGCATGCATTCACAACAGCAGAAGAAGCAGTGGTGTCACCCACAGACACTGTTTCTGGACCCTGGGACCACTTAGTCGGGTACTTTGCTGCCATGTGCCTGATCATGCTGGTGGTGGTCAGGCTGCTAGTTTTACTACCCTTACTGATGGCGACCTGGCAGGTGGTGCAAATGGCCTTTTTGGGGATTATCTGCAGAGTCTTTAAAAAACAACCAGATTTGGGAAGACCTAACAGTTGTACTGGCTACTTCCGTCGTGTTGGTATTACGGGGAACGCTTTCCCGCCTTGTGTCTGCGGCCACCACATTGCTTCTTCCTGCCTGTTGTGGTGCAACCCCTCCCTCCCTCTGTGTGCTGCTGTCCCTGCTCTGCATGTCCCCCTGCCAGGTTGAGTCAGTTACTATATCATCCACCACCTCGTCTTCCACTTCTGCACCTTGTTCCTCCTCCTGACTTTATGGCAATCGTGTCTCATCATTATCATCTACCTCTTGTAACAGTGATTGCACTTTCCCACCGTCCCCTTTATGTCACCGTGACTGCTCAAATATTTGGGCATTGCTTGACAAGTTCTCTTGTTGACTCGCTTGAAGCTGGCCAGGCGAGAGGCCTGAATCTACAAATGGAAAAGTGAACAGCTCTTCTGAGTGTCCAAGTGTGGGATGAGTTATCTCCGGGCACTCAGCCTGGTGGGACGAAAGAATATGCGGTTCAGACTCACGGCTACTGAGACTTGACCGTGAGGAAGACAGGGTGGTGGTGGTGGCAAAGTGACTGGAAGCATTATCTGCTATCCAACCAACAACCTTTTGACACTACTCTGGCTTCAATAGTGCTGTTCTGCTGTCCCCTAGTAATTGGGACAGGAAGGTTGAGCGACAAGATGTGGGTGTTTGCTGTGGCACAATTTAAGCTTGCCCACGGCCACGTCCTTGGCTTCAACCTCTGCATGCACCATCACCATCACGTCCACTTCCCCATCCCTTGCCACGTACTTTGCCCATTTTAAATGGAGGACAATAATTTCCACGTTCACGAGAAATGGCTGAATTTAGAACTCAGTTATATGTGATATGTCTGACAGAGAACCTCGGTTTTAAATAGCAGGCCTGTAGTTTACTAATACTATTTTTCACAGAGACCTAGTGTGAATAGGTTGACCGACACACTGCAGCGAAATGAAAGGCAGAAGTGGCTGATTTTGGAATTCTGTTATATATGATACGTCTGACAGAGAACCACGGTTTTAAATAGCAGGCGTGTAGTTTACAAATACTATTCTCCACAGAGACTTTGAGTGAATAGCTTGACTGACACACTGCAATAAAATGGAAAAGGAGGCCAATATTTTCTACATTCAGTTCAAATTTTTCCATTTTTATCGCTGTAATATGGAAAAGATCTGGCTGTATTCTGCATTGCTAACAAGCAAAAGGAGCAGAAAAATGGTGTACTGTGGATTGCTTTCTAAGCAAAAAAACGGGATTAAGATAAAAATAAATTTGCCCTGGCCCCTGATACCTGTGGCTATGTCTACACATATTTGTCACAGCAGGATCACTCAGAAGTTGAACATGCAATGGACCCTCTTGCGCTGTATCATGCACTGCAGTCTGTCACATACCCTGCCTGCCTTGGTTTTTAAGCAAATAACCAGGATTAAGATAAAAAAAGTTGCCCTGGCCCCGGATATATGGGGCTATGTCTACAAATATCTGTAAGAACAGCAGCAGCAGGAACCTGCTATGTACCCTCTTGCACTATATTCGCTACAGTCTGCCACATACACTGCATGCATGCCTAACTCCTGCTATCACCACTGAATATATGCTGCTGGATTAGTCCTCAGAAGGACTGTTAGTTCAGATGGATATATAGATATGCTGTGGAATACTTTTACTAACTATAAACAAGCAAATCTCTCCCTTACTCAGTAGCAGCTCTCCCTAGTCTTCCTGGTTCCGGGGTAGACTGTGATGAGCATAGCGGCGCCAGGTCTTATATAGACCTGATTACGCTGTGTGGCCAGCCAATCACTGTAATGCCCACAATCAACATGGCTACAGCATTACAGTGCGTGCAAGCAATCCCTGCATGTTCATTGGCTCTGTAAAGAGCGCCAAACATGCAGGATGGGGATCCCTTGCTCCCACCCGAGCGACCCAGAAATACTCGCCGAGCTTGTCGAGCACCGTGATGCTCGGGCGAGTACCGAGCAGTGGCGAGCACGTTCGCTCATCACTAGTGACCAGCACTGTATTAGCTTCAGCACAGCCTGTTGCCAGTTGGCCGAGGCAGTGCTTCAGTGCTTCCAGCTTGCGACTGATGTGGTCATTTCGGAGATGGAGGCCAAAGAGGAGGAGGAGGTGCAGGATCTGTAGAATATTGGGGCAACACTGATTGACCCAGGGCCTGCAATCCTCTGCATCGGGAGGACGTGTTCTGTCCCAGGGTCTGACTGGGTCCCGGCTTCTACTATATTAACCCAGTGTGCCGTCAGTGAGATGTACTGTTCTTGGCCACAAGCACTTGTCCATGTGTCCATGGTTGGGTGGTCCTTCACAGTAACTGCATTGGTGAGGGTACAGGTAATGTTCTGTGATACGTACTTGTGTAAGGTGGGGACGGGACACCAGTAGAAATAGTGGCAGCTGGGGACAGAGTACAGCAGGACGGCCGCCGCCATGAGGTTGCAGAAAGCTTACATCTCCACGAGCCTTAAAGGCAACATTTCCAGGGCAAGCAGTCAAGAAATGTGTCAGTTTAGTATTCTGGTCTGTGGGTGGTTGGCTGCGTACTTGCGCTTGCATTCAAAGGACTGGAGTAAAAACTACTGAACACTGTGCTGGGACATGAACGTGGACATGGTTGCTGATGGTGGTTGTTGCAAGTGTAAAATGACAGGTACAGGCTGGGAGGCATCTTGGATGGAGGCTTGGCATGCATGTACAACAGGGGAAGAGGCTGTGGTTTCACCCACAGACACTGTTTCTGGACCCTGGCGTTTGGCCCACCTACTCAGCTACTTTGCTGTCATGTGCATGAGCATGCTGGTGGTGGTCAGGCTGGTAGTTTTGTTGCCTCTGCTGATGCTCGCATGGCAGATGTTGCAAATGGCCTTTTTGGGGTTAACTGGACAGTCTTTAAAATGAGCCAAACTTGGGAAGACTTGGCAGTTGGACAGGTAACTGGTATCTGTATTTTGGGGAACAGTTGACCGACTTGTGTCTGTGGCCACCCACTGCTTCTTCATGCTTGTTGTGGTGCTACTCCTCCCTCCCCCTCTATTCTGCTGTCCTTGCTATGCATGTCACCTTACCAGGTTGGGTCAGTGACTTCATCGTACACCACTTTGTTTTCCACTTCTGCACCCTGGTCTTCCTCATGACTTTCTGGCAATTGTGTCTCATCATCATCCACCTCTTGTGACAGTAATTGCAATTTCCCACGGTCGCTTTCATGTGACCGTGACTGCTCAAATATTTGGCCATTGCTACATGCGATCTCCTGTTGCCCCGGTTGAAGCGGACTTAGTGAGAGCCCAGAATTTCTAAATGGAAATATGAACAGAACAGCTCTTCGGAGTGTCAAAGTGTGGGATCAGTTGTCTCCGGGCACTCGGTATGGTGGGAGGAATAATATAATAATAATAATTTTTATTTTTATAGCGCCAACATATTCCGCAGCACTTTACGAATTTTAGGGGGGACTTATACAGACAATACAGAATAAGCATATCTCATATCGAAAGGAGGGCCCTGCTCGCAAGCTTACAGTCTATGAGGAAATGGGTGAGACACAAAAGGTAGAATGTACATATATTGTATAATGTAGCCTTGATATACTAAATAGGATAAATAATAATATATGGACTGGTCGCCTGCTAGTATGTGTACAGAGAAAGGAGGATCAGGGTAAGGAATATGCCAACTCAAAGTCAAAAAATCTCCAGACTCCACACATTCCTCAACCATGAATCTGCAAAAACAACTGTGCATGCCCTCATCATCTCCTGTCTCGACTACTGCAACCTCCTGCTCTGTGGCCTCCCATCTAACTCTCTTGCACCCCTGCAATCTATCCTAAACTCTGCGGCCCGACTAATCTACATGTCCTCTCAGTATTCCCCGGCCTCTCCTCTCTGTCAATCCCTTCACTGGCTCCCCATTGCCCAGAGACTCAAGTTCAAAACCCTAACCCTGGAATACAAAGCCACCCACAACCTGTCTCCTTCATACATCAGTGACCTAGTCTCCCGGTACTTACCTGCATGCAACCTCTGATCCTCACAAGATATCCTTCTCTGCTCCCTTCTTATCTCCTCTTCCTACAATCGCAAGATTTCTCTCGTGCATTTCCCCTACTCTGGAACTCTCTACCCCAACATATCGGGCTCTCGCCTACCATGGAAATCTTCAAAAGGAACCTGAAGATCTACCTCTAGTGATGAGCAAGTGTACTCGCCACTGCTCGGTACTCACCCAAGCATCTCACTGCTCGAGATGCTCGGCGCTCCATGAGTATTTCAGAAATGCTCAGGCGGAAGCTCGGATCCCCGCCCCGCATGTTTGGTGCTCTTTAGAGAGCCAATGAACATGCAGAGATTGCCTGCCACTCACTGTAATGCCGTAGCCATGTTGGTTGTGGCATTACAGTGATTGGCTGGCCACATAGCATCGTCAGGTCTGTATAACACCTGGTGACCCTATGCTCGTCACAGTCTACCCTGGAAGCAGGCAGAGTAGGGAGAGGAGCTCTGAGTGAGGGACAGAATTGGCGATTTATTAGTTAGGTATCTGTAAGGCCACTTCCTAAAACCGTAGTCATCAGACCTGATCCCATATTACTGCAGTAATAATCATCACATTTTTTGAAGTGTGTCAAATATTATCCTCCATTTAAAGTCAGCCAGCTGTGTTTTGTTGAACCTATTCACACTTGGTCGCTGACCAATACCACATTTATATAGCCACTTCCTAAAACTGTGGTTATCAGACGTGATCCCATATTACTGCGGTATAACACCTGGTGACCCTATGGTCGTCACAGTCTACCCTGGAAGCAGGCAGAGTAGGGAGAGGTGCTCTGAGTGAGGGACAGAATTGGCGATTTATTAGTTAGGTATCTGTAAGGCCACTTCCTAAAACCGTAGTAATCAGACCTGATCCCATATTACTGCAGTAATAATCATCACATTTTTTGAAGCGTGTCAAATATTATCCTCCATTTAAAGTCAGCCAGCTGTGTTTTGTTGAACCTATTCACACTTGGTCGCTGACCAATACCACATTTATATAGCCACTTCTTAAAACTGTGGTTATCAGATGTGATCCCATATTACTGCGGTAATAATTGTGACATTTCTTGGAGCATGCCAAAAATTACCCTTCATTTAAAGTCAGTCAGCTGTGTTTTGTTGAACCTATTCACACTTAGTCGCTGAACAATACCACATCTATAAGGCCACTTCCTAAAACTGTGGTCATCAGACCTGATCCCATATTACTGCGGTAATAATTGTGACATTTTTTGGAGCGTGCCAAATATTACCCTCCATTTAAAGTCAGCCAGGTGTGTTTTGTTGAACCTAGTCATACTTGGTCGCTGACCAATACCACATCTATAAGGCCACTTCCTAAAACTGTGGTCATCAAACATGATCCAATATTTCTGCGGTAATAATTGCGACTTTTTTGGAGCATGCCAAATATTACCCTCCATTTAAAGTCAGCCAGATGTGTTTTGTTGAACCTATTCACACTTGGCCGCTGACCAATACCACATCTATAAGGCCACTTCCTAAAACCGTGGTCATCAGACCTGATCCTATGTTACTGAGGTAATAATTGTGACATTTTTTTAGAGCGTGCCAAATATTACACTCCAGTAAAAGTCAGCCTGCTGTGTTTTGTTGAACCTATTCACACTTGGTCGCTGACCAATACCACATGTATAATGCCATTTACTAAAAACGTGGTCATCAGACGTGATCCCATGTTACTGCGTTAATAATTGTGCCATTTTTTGGAGCGGGCCCAATATTACACTCCATTTAAAATGGGCAAGGCACATGGCAAGGGACGGGGAAGTGGACATGATGGTGATGGTTCAGGCAAATATTTGAGCAGACACAGTCACATGAAGGTGACAGTAGGAAACTGTTGCAAGAGGTGGATGATGATAATGAGACACAATTGCCAGCAAGTCAGGAGGAGGCCCGGGGTGCGTATGTGGAAGACGTTATGGTGGACGATGAAGTCACTGACCCAACCTAGCAAGCATGCACGTGAGGACAGCAGCAAAGAGGGGGAAGAATAAGTTGCACCACAACAGGCCGGAACAAGCAGTGGGGTGGCCACAGACATAAGGTGGGCAGCTGTTGCCCGAAACACCAACACGAGGGAAGTTGTCTTTGTCCCACTGCAGCATTCAGTTGTCCCTACCCCAGTCCTTTGAACGCAAGCGCAAATACACAGCCAACGCCCTACAGGACACACTACTAAACTCACACATTTCTCGAATGCTTGCACTTGAAATGTTGCCTTTTAGGCTCTTGGAGACAGAATTTTTCCACAACCTGATGGCGACGGCCATCCCTCGGTACTCGGTCCACAGCAGCCACCTAGTTCTCCCAGTGTCCCGCCCCCACTTTACACAAGCACGTGTCCCAGAACATTAACCATGCCCTCAACACTGCAGTTACTGGGAAGATCCACTTAACCACAGACACATGGATAAGTGCTTGTGGCCAGGGATGGTACATCTCACTGACGGCACACTGGGAAAATATAGTGGAAGCTGGGACCCAGTCGGACCTTGGGACGGAACACGTCCTCCCAATGCAGAGGATTGCGGGCCCTGGGTCAATCAGGGCTGCCCCCACATCCTACAGCTCCTTAACCTCCTCCTCCTCAGCCTCCATCTCCGAAATGACCACATCAGTTGGAAGCTGGAAGCACTGCAGCACTGCCTTGGCCAAGCGGCAACAGGCACTGCTGAAGCCAATATGCTTAGGGGACAAACTGCACACCACTAAAGAGTTGTTGACAGCTGTAACAGAGCAGGCAGATCTGTGGCTGTCACCGCTGAACCTACAGCCAGGAATGGTCGTGTGTGACAATGGCCAGAACCTGGTGGCGGCTCTACAGCTTTGCAAGCTCTCACACATACCATGCTTGGCCCATATTCTCAACATAACGGTTCAGCGGTTTCTCAAAACCTACCTGGATCTGCCTGAGATGCTTGTCAAAGTATGTCACGTGTGCGCTCCTTTTTCGAAAGTCACCTACAACTACTACTACCCTCACCATGCTTCAGAAGCATTTGCAGCTTCCAGCTCACCAACTGGTGTGCAATGTCACCATGCGTTGGAACTTAGCATTGCAGATATTGGAAAGGATTTGTGAGCAGCAGAAGCCAGTTGTTGAGTACCTGTCATTATTCAGGACAGCCTCTGCACATAAGAGCTGATGAGTGGGCATGGATGTTAGACATCTGTACCATCCTCCAAATCTTTGAGGTCTCCACTAAAATGGTGAGCGGCGCTCTCGCCATAATTAGAATCACCATTCCGCTTCTCTTTCTACTTACATGCTCGCTGCTTACAGTTATAGAGGAGGCATTGCAGGTGCAGCACGATAAGATAGAACAATGAACCATACAGGGTGATGCCACACATCTCAGCCTCATCTCATCCCAATTTGGATTGGATTATAATGAGGAGGAGGAAGAGGATGATGAGGAGGAAGAGGATGAGGACGAGAAACAGAAACTGTTTTCCTGCATTACAGAAGGTATTACCCACACAACAGTCATACCATTTGTTCAGCGTGGATAGCTTGAGGAAAGGGTGAATGAGGAGGAGGAAAGCATGGACAAGACTGGGAAGGCTTGGCTGTTATCAGTCTGGTACACATGGCTGACTTTATATTCCTCTGCCTTTCCCCGTGACCCTCGCGTTGTACACATTTTGGCTGACAGTAATTAATGGTTGGTCACACTTCTAGACCCACGCTACAAAGAGAATTTTCTATCTCTCCTTTCTGCGAAGGAGAGGTCTAGTAAAATGTTGCAGTACCAGAAAGCCCTTGTTGATGAATTATTAAAAAAAATTCCCATCTGAAAACGATAGTGGCAGACGTCATAGTTCCATGGACATCTGTGAAGTACAGGCGAGGGAGACACAAATGCGATGCAGCAGAGGCAGGGGAACACTGTCAAAGGTGTGGGACAGTTTTCCCAGACCCTCCCAGCATCCAGGCCTTGATGAGTGGTGTACTCTGACAAGGAGGGAAAAGTTTTGGTAGATGCTGAAGGAGTACCTTTCCAACCGTACCAACATTCTCCATGATTTCTTTGTGAATTATAATTATTAGGTATTTAAGCTGGACACGTGGCAAGAACTGTCTCTCTATGCCTTGGAGGTCCTGGCCTACCCTGCCGATAGCGTTTTGTCAGAGCGGGTTTTCAGTGCCACCAGGGGGGCATTATAACTAGTGTTGAGCCACCCCCGTAGTGTTCGGGTTCGGTTCGTCGAACACCGGGATGTTCGAGGAACTGTTCGTCGAACTGTTCGTCGAACACCTTAGAACACCGTCGAACACCGTTAAAACCAATGGCAGGCAAACAAAAACACATAGAAACACATATAAAACACCTTCAAAGGTGTCCAAAAGCTGACAAACTGCTCAGAAGACGCTCTCCTTAAAAAAGCCGGCCGGCAATTCAGCAGCGGCATACACCGGTACCCGACAATTTAGACAAGAAGGAATAGAGCATCACACATAGATTAGATAGATAGAAACATGTCAGTCACACATATAAGAAGCACAGTGACAGTGTTGCTTACTGTACTTGTCATTTAGTGTAAAGGATTTATTTAAAAAAATAATAGTGTTTTCGTGCACCGTCTCTTTAAAAAAGCCGGCCGGCAATTCAGCAGCGGTACCTGACAATTTATAACAGAAAGAATAGAGCTTCACACATAGATAGATATAAACATGCCAATCACATATATAATAAGTACAGTGATAGTGTTGGTTACTGTACTTGTCATTTAGTGTAAAGGATTTATTTAAAAAAATAATAGTGTTTTCATGCACCATCTCTTTAAAAAAGCCGGCCGGCAATTCAGTACCCGACAATTTAGAATAGAAAGAATAAAGAATCACACATCGATTAGATAGATAGAAACATGTCAGTCACATATATATGAAGTACAGTGACAGTGTTGCTTACTGTACTTGTCATTTAGTGTAAAGGATTTATTAAAAAAAATAATAGTGTTTTCATGCACTGTCTCTTTAAAAAAGCCGGCCGGCAATTCAGCATCTGTACCCGACAATTTAGAATAGAAGGAATAGAGAATCACACATAGATTAGATAGATAGAAACGTGTCAGTCACATATATATGAAGTACAGTGACAGTGTTGCTTACTGTACTTGTCATTTAGTGTAAAGGATTTATTAAAAAAAATAATAGTGTTTTCATGCACCGTCTCTTTAAAAAAGCCGGCCGGCAAGTCAGCAGCGGTACCCGACAATTTAGAACAGAAAGATAGAACATCACACATAGATTAGATAGATAGAAACATGTCAGTCACATATATAAGAAGTACAGTGACAGTGTTGATTACTGTACTTGTCATTTAGTGTTAAAATAAAGGATTTATTAAAAAAAAAATTGGCGTGGGGTTCCCCATAATTTTAGTCTCTAGCGGAGGTTAAGCAGACGGCTGGGGCAGATGTTTGAAGCCTGGGAAGGGGGTAATACCCACGGAGCTTCCCAGGCTACTAATATGAGCCCCCAGCTGAATACCTAGCCTTTACTAGCTATTAAAATGGGGGACCCCCCAAAAAAAATGACGTGGGGTCCCCCCTATTTTAATAGCTAGCAAAGGCTAGGCAGACAGCTGGGGGCTGATATTAATAGCCCAGGAAGGGTACCATGAATATTGGCCCCCTCCCAGGCTAGAAACACCAGCCGTCAGCCGCCCCAGAAATGGCGCATCCATAGGATGCGCCAACTCTGGCACTTAGCCTCGCTCTTCCCACTGCCCTGTAGCGGTGGCAGGGTGTAATAGGGCTGGGGTTGATGTCAGCTTATAATGCCAGCTGACATCAAGCCCAGGTTAGTAATGGAGAGGCGTCTATAAGACACCCCCATTACTAACCCCATAGTCAAAGTTACAAAAAAACACAAACACCCAGAATAAAGTCCTTTAATTGAAATAAACACACAATTCTTTATTGTTCTAAATTAAACCATACTTACCACCACGCCCATTCCAGCTGAAGCCAACGATCTCCTGCAATAAAAGAAAAATAATAAAGCAACATCATCCTTACCTTTCCATGGTTCCCAGGACAGCTTCAGCTCTGCTACATCGAGATGACAGGCTGGACCGCAGCAGAAAGCTGCCATCCAGCCTGCCATCCCGCGGACACTGAGAAGCGCAGGCATGCTTGCTCTCCTCAGTGTCTGGCTGTGACGGCATCCAGATGAGCCGAGGTCATGTCCAATGAACTCAGCTCACCTCATGCACGTCACTGACAGCGTGGGAGAATTCTCCTGCACTCAGCGCTTCAGCGTGAGAATTTTCCCACGCTGTCAGTGACGTGCATGAGGTGAGGTCATGTCCAATGAACTCAGCTCACCTCATGTACGTCACTGACAGCGTGGGAGAATTCTCACGCTGAAGCGCTGAGTGCAGGAGAATTTTCCCACGCTGTCAGTGATGTGCATGAGGCTGATATTTAAATTTGGCGCACAAATCGGTGATTGGTCGCGGGCAGCGTCCGCGACCAATCAGCACAGTAGTGTTTAACTTTGGCGGCAAGATCAGTGATTGGTCGCGGTCAAGACGGCGACCAATCACCGATTTGTGCGGCACATTTAAATAGCGGCCGCGACCAATTGGATGTCAGCGCCGCTCCCCGGTCCTCCCTTCACACCCTAGCCGCATGGGTGTCAGCGGCGCTGCCTGTGCGGATACTTCCGCTGCGAGAACCCGGGACATGAGCGGGCGCTCGCAGCAGAAGTATCCCGACCCGCAGGGCCGCTCCCCGGTCCTCCCTTCACACCCTAGCCGCTGATGTCCCCACAGTATCCGCATGGTGTTACAAAGGTCCGGACATTTGTGTTAAAAATCGCTGATTGGTCGCTGGCGCTGCCCGCGACCAATCACCGATTTGGGCGCCAAATTTAAATATCAGCCGCGACCAATCACCGATTTGGGCGCCAAATTTAAATATCCTCCGCGACCAATCACCCATCTTGGCTCCACATTTAAACACCGCTGTACTGATTGGTCGCGGACGCTATTTAAATGTGGCGCCAAAATCGGTGATTGGTCGCGCCCAGCGTCGGCGACCAATCAGCACAGCGGTGTTCAAATGTGGAGCCAAGATTGGTGATTGGTTGCGGCCGATATTTAAATTTGGCGCCCAAATCGGTGATTGGTCGCGGGCAGCGCCAGCGACCAATCAGCGATTTTTAACACAAATGTCCGGATCTTTGTAACACCATGCGGATACTGTGGGGACATCAGCGGCTAGGGTGTCAAGGGAGGACCGGGGAGCGGCGCTGCGGGTCGGGATACTTCTGCTGCGAGCAGTCGCTCATCTCCCGGCTTCTCGCAACGGAAGTATCCGACCAGGCAGCGGCGCTCCACGGTCCTCACCAATACGATTAGCTGATTGGTCGCGCTCTCCGCACGCGACCAATCAGTGATCTTGGCGCTAAAGTTAAACACCGCTCTGCTGATTGGTCGCGGACGCTGCCCGTGACCAATCACCGATTTGGGCACCACATTTAAATAGCGGCCGTGACCAATCAGCGAGCTTGGCGCCAAATTTAAACAACGCTCTGCTGATTGGTCGCGGACACCAGACGCGTCCAATCAGTGAGATTGGCGCCAAATTTAAACAACGCTCTTCTGATTGGTCGCGGACTCCAGCCGCGACCAATCAGCGAGATTGGCGTCAAATTTAAACACCGCTCTGCTGATTGATCGCAGTCGCCGTCCGCGACCAATCAGTAGTATTTGCGCCAAATTTAAACCCTGCTCGGCTGATTGGTCACAGTTGCCTTCCGCGACCAATCAGCGATTTTGACGCCAAATTTAAACACCGCTCTGCTGATTGGTCGCGGCCGGCGATTGCGACCAATCAGCATTATTGGCGCCAAATTTAAACCCCGCTCTGCTGATTGGTCGCGACCGCCGGCCGCGACTAATCAACATTGTTGCCGCCAAATTTAAACACCGCTCTGCTGAATGGTCGAGGTCGTGACCAATCACCATTATTGGCGCCAAATTTAAACACCGCTTTGCTGATTGGTCGCGATCACAACCTATCAGCATTATTGGCGCAAAATTTAAACCCCGCTCTGCTGATTAGTCGCGACCGCCGTCCGTGACCAATCAGTGATATAGTCGCCAAATTTCAACACTGCTTTGCTGATTGCGCCGGGTCGGCCGCATACATATTCTAGAATACCCGATGCGTTAGAATCGGGCCACCATCTAGTTTCATGAAATAATTTAAAAAAAAATTGACGTGGGGCTTCGCACTATATTTGTGTCCAGCCAGGTACAGCAGGCAGGAACGGGCTGCCCCCAACCACCAGCTGCCTATTTGTACCTGGCCGGACACAACAATATAGGGAAGCCCTTTTTTCCTTAATTATTTCATGAATTTCATGAAATAATTAAAAAAAAAAATACGTGGAGCTTCGCCCTATTTTTGTGTCCAGCCAGGTACAACTAGGCAGCTGGGGGCTGGAATCTGCAGCGCAGGGAGGCCCAAGCTTTCTGGGCCCCACCCGCTGCAAATTGCAGTCCGCAGCCACCCCGGAAAATGGTGCGTTCATAGAAGCGCCATCTTCTGGCGCTGTACCCAACTCATCCAGGGCCCTGGTGCGGTGGCTCACTGGGTAATAAAGGGGTTAGGGCCAGCTTGGCATTATCAGTTAGCCCTAAGCCCAAAATTCATGGGGTCACGCCAATATTAGACATGACCACTATGAATTTCTAGTAAAGTATTTAAAAAAAACACAACACCCAGAAAAAAAGTCCTTTAATTGAAATAAACACACAGTTCTTTATTGTTCTAAATTAAACCATACTTACCATCACGCCCATTCCAGCTGAAGCCAACGATCTCCTGCAATAAAAGTAAAGTAATAAAGCAACCTCATCCTTACCTTTCCATGGTTCCCACGACAGCTTCAGCTCTGCTACATCGAGATGACAGGCTGGACCGCAGGAGAACGCTGCCATCCAGCCTGTCATCCCGCGGACACTGAGAAGCGCAGGCTTGCTTGTGCTCCTCAGTGTCTGGCTGTGACGGCATCCAGATGAGCCGAGGTCATGTCCAATGAACTCAGCTCACCTCATGTACGTCACTGACAGCGTGGAAGAATTCTCCTGCACTCAGCGCTTCAGCGTGAGAATTCTCCCACGTTGTCAGTGACGTACATGAGGTCAGCTGAGTTCAATGGACATGAATGAGCTCACCTCATGCACGTCACTGACAGCGTGGGAAAATTCTCCTGCACTCAGCGCTTCAGCGTGAGAATTTTCCCACGCTGTCAATGACGTGCATGAGGTGAGCTCATTCATGTCCAATGAACTCGGCTCACCTCATGCACGTCACTGACAGCATGGGAAAATTCTCACGCTGAAGCGCTGAGTGCAGGAGAATTCTCCCACGCTGTCAGTGACGTGCATGAGGTGAGCTCATTCATGTCCATTGAACTCAGCTCACCTCATGTTCGTCACTGACAGCGTGGAAGAATTCTCCTGCACTCAGCGCTTCAGCGTGAGAATTCTTCCACGCTGTCAGTGACGTACATGAGGTCAGCTGAGTTCAATGGACATGAATGAGCTCACCTCATGCACGTCACTGACAGCGTGGGAAAATTCTCCTGCACTCAGCGCTTCAGCGTGAGAATTTTCCCACGCTGTCAGTGACGTGCATGAGGTGAGCTCATTCATGTCCAATGAACTCGGCTCACCTCATGCACGTCACTGACAGCGTGGGAAAATTCTCACGCTGAAGCGCTGAGTGCAGGAGAATTCTCCCACGCTGTCAGTGACGTGCATGAGGTGAGCCGAGTTCATTGTCGGCTCATCTGGATGCCGTCACAGCGAGACACTGAGGAGCGCAAGCATGCCTGCGCTTCTCAGTGTCTGCGGGATGACAGGCTGGATGGCAGCGTTCTGCTGCGGTCCAGCCTGTCATCTCGATGTAGCAGAGCTGAAGCTGTCGTGGGAACCATGGAAAGGTAAGGATGAGGTTGCTTTATTATTTTACTTTTATTGCAGGAGATCGTTGGCTTCAGCTGGAATGGGCGTGGTGGTAAGTATGGTTTAATTTAGAACAATAAAGGATTGTGTCTTTATTTCAATTAAAGGACTTTATTCTGGGTGTTTGTGTTTTCTTTTAACTTTGACTATGGGGTTAGTAATGGGGGTGTCTTATAGACGCCTCTCCATTACTAACCTGGGCTTGATGTCAGCTGGCATTATAAGCTGACATCAACCTCAGCCCTATTACCCCCTGCCACCGCTACAGGGCAGTGGGAAGAGCGAGGCTAAGTGCCAGAATTGGCGCATCCTATGGATGCGCCATTTCTGGGGCGGCTGACGGCTGGTGTTTCTAGCCTGGGAGGGGGCCAATATTCATGGCACCCTTCCTGGGCTATTAATATCAGCCCCCAGCTGTCTGCCTAGCCTTTGCTAGCTATTAAAATAGGGGGGACCCCACGTCATTTTTTTGGGGGGGGTCCCCCATTTTAATAGCTAGTAAAGGCTAGGTATTCAGCTGGGGGCTGATATTAGTAGCCTGGGAAGCTCCATGAGTATTACCCCCTTCCCAGGCTTCAAACATCTGCCCCAGCCGTCTGCTTAACCTCTGCTAGAGACTAAAATTACGGGGAACCCCACGCCAATTTTTTTTTAAATAAATCCTTTATTTTAACACTAAATGACAAGTACAGTAATCAACACTATCACTGTACTTCTTATATGTGTGACTGACATGTTTCTATCTATCTAATCTATGTGTGATGCTCTATTCCTTCTATTCTAAATTGTCGGGTACCGCTGCTGAAATGCCGGCCGGCTTTTTTAAAGAGACAGTGCATGAAAACACTATTATTTTTTTTAATAAATCCTTTACACTAAATGACAAGTACAGTAAGCAACACTGTCACTGTACTTCATATATATGTGACTGACATGTTTCTATCTATCTAATCTATGTGTGATTCTCTATTCTTTCTATTCCAAATTGTCGGGTACCGCTGCTGAATTGCCGGCCGGCTTTTTTAAAGAGACGGTGCATGAAAACACTATTATTTTTTTTGATAAATCCTTTACACTAAATGACAAGTACAGTAAGCAACACTGTCACTGTACTTCATATATATGTGGCTGACATGTTTCTATCTATCTAATCTATGTGTGAAGCTCGATTCTTTCGGTTCTAAATTGTCGGGTACCTGTGTATGCCGCTGCTGAATTGCCGGCTTTTCATGTTTCACTGTTGGCACTGTTCCCATCGATTTGGGCAATCACTGTAATGCCACAACCACCATGGCTGTGGCATTACAGTGAGTGGCAGACAATCCCTGCATGATTGGTGCTCAAAATAGCGCCAGACATGCAGGACAAGCTTTTGGTGCACGAACAGTTATCGAACATAACCTCGAACAGCCAAATTTTTTGCAAATTGTTCGGGTTCGTCGAACAACTCGAACACCGCCCAAAACAGCTCGAATTTGAGATTGGCGAACAGTTCTAGTCGAACACCGCTCATCTCTAATTATAACTGATAGGTGCATCCGCCTGTCAACTGAAAATTCTGATAGGCTGACTCTTATAAAAATGAACAAGGGCTGGATTGGGCCAGACTTCTCAACACCACTGTATTATAGCAGCGGAACATAAAGTCAAATCTAGTGGCTTTTTTGGGGGGGGATCTATTCCCATGCATCTCTGCACACCCAGACATGGGTATAGGCTTCCTGATTTTGTCTATTTTCTGTTGTCTTCCTCCTTCTCCTTTTCTTCATCCTCCGCCACCATATCACCAGGGTGACCGTAATGCAACACCCACATAATTTTTTTAAGGGTGTTTTTGATGCCTTTGGAAATTTTTTTAGAGACCTACCTCTAACATTCTGTATGTTACACAGTATGTTCATGTGTACCCCACAGGGGTAAATGTTTTTCAGCCCATGCACTTCGTTCATGGCATAACCGGTGTAGATGACCCACTCCTTAACAATGGTAACAATTTTTTTTATTGAGGACCTCATCTACGTCTCTTCATAGGGGTATTGGAATGCATCCAATTTTTGGCCTACTCTTGCAGTCGCTGCATGGGCATTACCACTATAGGAGACCCACTCCTTTATAATGGGAACATTTTCTTTACTGAGGCCCTCCTCTATGTCTCTTCCAAGGGGTATTGGGGTACGTCCAAATTTTTGGAAGCCTTTGCATATTTAAGTCACATGCTGTCCATTTCCTTGTGATCCTCCTTGAGATGGTTTTCTCCTTCATTGGAGTCCAGCTGTGTTTAATTAAACTGATAGGACTTGATTTGGAAAGACACACACCTGTCTATATAAGAACTCACAGATCGCAGTGCATGTCAGACCAAATGAGAACCATGAGCTCAAAGGAACTGCCCAAGGAGCTCATAGACAGAACTGTGGCAAGGCACAGATCTGGTCAAGGCTACAAAAGAATTTCTGCATTACTCAAGGTTGCTAAAAGCACAGTGGCCTCCATAATCCTTAAATAGAAGAAGTTTGGGACCACCAGAAGTCTTCTTAGACCTGGCCGTCCAGCCAAACTGAGCAATCGTGGGAGAAGAGCCTTGGTGAGAGAGTTAAAGAAGAACCCCAAGATCACTGTGGCTGAGCTCCAGAGATGCAGTAGGGAGATGGGAGAAAGTTCCACAAAGTCAACTATCACTGCAGCTCTCCATCAGTCGGGCCTTCATGGCAGAGTGGCCCGACGGAAGCCTCTCCTTCAGTGCAAGACATATGAAAGCCCGCATAGAGTTTGCTCAAAAACACATGAAGGACTCCCAGACTATGAGAAATAAGATTCTCTGGTCTGATGAGATGAAGATAGAACTTTTTGGTGAGAATTCTAAGCAGTATGTGTGGAGAAAAAAAGGCACTGCTCATCACCTGCCCAATACAATCCCAACAGTGAAACATGATGGTGTGAGCATCGTGCTATGGGGGTGTTTTTCAGCTGCAGGGACAGGACGACTGGTTGCAATTGAAGGAAACATGAATGCTGTCAAGTACAGAGATATCCTGGATGAAAACCTCTTCCAGAGTGCTCTGGACCTCAGACTTGGCCAAAGGTTCACCTTCCAACAAGACAATGACCCTAAGCACACAGCTAAAATAAGAAAGGAGTGGCTTCAGAACAACTCTATGACTATTCTTGACTGGCCCAGCCAGAGCCCTGACCTTAACCCAATTGAGCATCTCTGGAGAGACCTGAAAATGGCTGTCCACCAACATTCACAATCCAACCTGGCGGATATGGAGAGGATCTGTAAGGAAGAATGGCAGAGGATCTCCAAATTCAGGTATGAAAAACTTGTTGAGTCATTCACAAAAAGACTCATGGCTGTACTAGCTAAAAAGGGTGCTTCTACTCAATACTGAGCAAAGGGTCTGACCATGTGATATTTCAGTTTTTCTTTTTTAATAAATTTGTAAAAATTTCTACATTTCTGTTTTTTTTTTCAGACAAGATAGGGTGCAGAGTGCACTTTAATGAGGAAAAAATGAACTTTTTAGAATTTACCAAATGACTGCAATGAAACAAAGAGTGAAACATTTAAAGGGGTCTGAAAACTTTCCATACCCACTGTACATTTATGTTGCTTATTTGGTGTATGTTTGAATTTTTTTATAGAAAGATTTAGTCCCATAATGGGAATCTTGAAACTATATCTTTTAAAATGGATTGTCTTTTAATATATTGTTTTGTGGATAAGTAAAATTTGAGTTTTGGAAGGGATGTGGGGAGGGTAGTGTTGCATTCCTGATGGCTGATGTGTTTGCTCTTCAAATACCTGGCCCGTCTTCATTTGTACTTCTCAAGAATCTTGTTCAGAGCTTTTTTTCTTATTTGTGTAGCTAACGAGTGTGACATGAGAAGTTCGAAATTAATAGATATTTAAGGCTGCTGTAACAGCTGAGCTGCAGAACGCAGGCAGCAGTTTTGACAATACGTGCACACAACTGTGCACTCACGTCATTACATGCCCCACACAGAGAAAGCTTAGCCTAACATTCTCCTGGGGTGCTCTTTATTTTTCCCTGAATGATGCCCCCTGCCTTTGTTTGATCAATGGAGAAGAAATGATGGAGAGATGGGGTTCACTGCTCTGCAGAAGATACCAGTAGACAAAACCAGGAAGTACCGGTAGATGAAACCGGAAAACCAGGAGATTTGTAGTGTGTCCCGATGAATGCATTTCTAACTTTGAAACACTTTGACAATAAACCACACAGAAATATCCTTGGTCTCCTGATTTCATTTATAGGTATATTCGGGAGCGCATTGAACCCCATCTCTCTATTGTTTCTTCTCCTCATATTAACTTGTGGGTCTGTAGCAGCCAACACTTTAAAGCTGTTTGAGTTGTATTTCATACAACTCCATCAGGTGAGAAATTCCCAGCACCCTGATCCACCTTATACAAAGGATAATACCCTAGTGCGCTTTTGTTTTTCCAGCTTTTCTTCATTTATGACTGATTAATGTCATGCGGGGAAAAAGTCACCTCCCCCAGAGACAAATCTCTGCTAATGCCCTTTTGGTTGAAGGGGAAATTAGAATTTAAACTTTATAAGCTAATATCTTTGCAAGGGAGATGAAAAAAATAAAAGAATAAAAAATAAATTTTATTCAGCTGTGCAGTCAATATTCCATGATTTGGCCAGTTTAACATGCTAACATTGGTGAAAGGTCCTCTTTAAGTGTTTGTGCTTCATACTGCTTAGCCCCTGACGAATCAAGGCAATTAGATCATAATGAAATGCGTAGGACTATTTGTGAAGACAGTTATTCAGCTTCAATGGAGGTAGTTAGTCTGAGTTTTTTTTCTTTTTCTTGAGGAAAAAGGAGACACCAATCCCAATAGGGTATTACAAAAGGGAGGAATTAATCTAGGTGAGATACAGGGAACTTCTCATCGTTAAGGGATGTTTTAACCCACAACAAGCACTCAAAGTATATCAACTGCTGCATCACCCTCAGAGTGGGATTCCCATCATGTAGACCAAATGGTAGAAGGACGAGGGTCATAGTCCACGCTGGCAATGTTAGATGCAGGAACCAAGAGACAGTGGTGAGATTAGCTAAGCGGTTTATTCTCTATCCATTTCGAAGTTGTACCAACTTCTTCATCAGGAGAAATATATAAATTATTGCTGTATTTCTCCTGATGAAGAAGTTGGTCCAACTTTGAAACGTGTAGAGAATAAATCGCCTAGCGAATCTCACCACTGCCTCTTGGTTCCTGCATCGAATATATGCAGCGCTGATTACTACCCTCATCCTCCTACCATTTGTTTTTTCTTTTTCTTAGCTCTCCGCTTTCAGTGTTTACCCTCTCTCATTTACTATGCAGCTTAAGGGAAAGGGAATAATTCCTTATAGCTGTTAGTAGCTAGTCAGATCTAATTCACAGTTAGAGGAGAAATAGGAGATTATTATCACTATGAGCTATCAGCACACATTATGACTAGTGATGAGCAAACATGCTCGCCACTTCTCGGTACACTCCCAAGCATCACGGTGCTTGACAAGCTCCACACTCGGAGAGTATTTCCGCGTTGCTCGGGGGGGAGCTTGGGTTACTGGTTATTTGCTCAAAAACAAGGCAGGTAGGGTTTGAGGCAGACAGTGTATATAGCACAAGAGAGTCCATTGTGCGTTCTGACTTATCCTACTATTACAGATATTTTTAGACATAGTCCCAGATATCAGGGGCCAGGGCTAATTGTTTTTTATCCTAATCCTGATTATTTGCTTAAAAATCAATCCAGGGTACGCTTTTTTTCTGCTCCATTTGCTTGTTTGCACGTAGATTACAGCCAAATCTTTTCCATATTAGAGATATAAAAATCCAGAAATTTGTAGTGAACGTGGAAAATATTGGCCTCCTTTTTCAGTTTATTGCAGTGTGTTAGTGAAGCTATTCACACATGGTCGCTGTGAAGAATAGTAACCTACAGGTCCGCTATTTAAAATCGTAGTTGTCCGTCAGAAGTATCACATGTAACTGCGGTTCAAATTCAGCCATTTCTGGCCTTCATTGACATTTTGTTGCAGTGTGTTAGTGAGCTGTTCACACGAAGTCGCTGTGAAGAATAGTATTAGAAAACTACAAGCCCGCTATTTAAAATCGTAGTTGTCCATCAGGCGTATCACATATAAATGCGGTCCAAAATCAGCCATTTCTGGCCTCCATGTACATTTTGTTGCAGTGTGTCAAAGAAGCTATTCACATGAAGGCGCTTGGCAAGGGACGGGGAAGTGGACGTGATGGTGATGGTGCATGCAGAGGCTGAGGCCATAGGCAAGCTGAAATTGTGCCACAACAAACACCCACATCTTGTCACTCGACCTTCCTGTCCCAATTACTAGGGGACCGCAGAACAGCACTATTGAACACAAAGCAGTGTCAAAAGGTTGCTGGTTGGATAGCAGATAATGCTTTTAGTCACTTTTCCAACACCACCACCACTACCCTGTCTTCCACACGGTCAAGTCTCAGTAGCCGTGAGTCTGGACTGCATATTCCTCACCCTGATCCTCCTTAGTCCCACCATGCCGAGTGCCCGGAGACAACTGATCCCACACTTAGACACTCAGAAGACCTGTTCACTTTTCCATTTATAGATTCGGGCCTCTCTCCCGGCCAGCTTCAAGCGGATCAAGAGAAGAACACGTGTAGCAATACCCAAATATTTGAGCAGTCACGGTCACATGAAGGCAACGGTGGGAAAGTGCAATAAATGTTGCAAGAGGTGGAAGATGATGAGACACAATTGCCAGAAAGTCAGGAGGAGGACCAGGGTGCGGAAGAGGAAAACAAGGTGGTGGACGATGAAGTGACCCAACCTGGCAAGGAGACATGCAGAGCAAGGACAGCAGCACACAGGGGGAGGGAGGCGTAGCACCACAACAGGCAGGAAGAAGCAGTGTGGTAGCCGCAGACAGAAGGCGGGCAACCGTTCCCCGTAACACCAATACGACAGAAGTTGCCAGTACAACTGTTAAGCCTTCCCGAGTCTGGTTGTTTTTTAAAGACCCTTCAGATAACCCCAAAAAGGCCATTTGCACCACCTGCCAGTAGGGGTAGAAAAACTAGCAGCATGACCACCACCAGCATGATCAGGCACATGGCAACAAAGACTGAGTCTTGCAAAAAGGTCTCTCCTTTTGTCCTGTCAACAGGTATAATACATTCAATTTAGACATGGAGCTCCAGCGGTTTTACCACTCTTTACATCTTAAGGTACATTTCTCCAAACCTGAGATAGTCGATACCAGCCACTCCATGACACCTTCCCCTAATCCAGGAGCTAATATCATGGCTAATAGTCTCAGCCTATACTCCAAAAGCACCTATAGACCACCTCTAGGTTCACATGTTTTGGAAACCTTCATCGGTTTCATAGACACTGCTTTTAAAGAACTTCGCTCTAAAGTCGATAGGGGCAAACTCCATTATGAACCCAATTTGTCTCCCCTTGAACAGCAGGCTCTTAGTAGCATCAAAGAGGACAAAAGTCTTATTATTAAACCAGTGGACAAAGGGGGAGTCATCGTAGTCATGGATAGGAGTAACTACATTAAAGAGGTAGAACGTCAACTAAATAATAATACCACTTACCGTTGGTTACCCCACGATCCCTCATTCCAATACAGCAACTTGATATCCTCAGTTATCAACCGTTTTCTCACGGCAGGCACTATCGATATCAAAACCAGCGAATTCCTTACAAAAAATACCCGATAACACCAGTCTTCTATGTCCTGCCCAAAATCCATAAGAGCCTAATTGACCTTCCTGGGCGACCAATAGTGGCATCGACGGAGTCACTACTGGCACCCCTCTCTATATTTCTAGAGAAAATCTTTACACCCCTCATATAAAAGACTCCATCCTTTTTTCTCGACACAGGTTCGTTTCTGACATTCTTAACCAATCTGAACCGGATTTCCACGAATGCCTTTTTGGTCTCCTTCGACATGAAGAATCTCTATACGTCTATTCCCCATGAACACAGTATCAACACTGTACATGCCATTCTAACCGAATCTCATACAGACCCAACGATTGTAGACCTCTGCATTGAACTACTCACCCTGGTACTTACCAAGAATTATTTTTTATTCCAAGATACCTACTACCTACAAATCAAGGGCACAGCCATGGACTCCAATGTAGCCCCCCCCATATGCAAATTGTTACATGGCCGCTTTTGAGAGCCAGGTCATCTATCCAAACTCCCTATTTTTAGAACATTCCCTATTCTGGAAACGTTATATTGACAATATCTTTTGCATATGGGGGGCCCATTGGAATCCCTGGAATCCTTCTTTGACATGATGAACTCAGCATGGTCCGACTTGGGCTTCACCATGACCCATGATCACTACAAAGTGAGTTTCCTTGTGTTATGCCAAGATTTAGCAATAAGGTTCGGATACGGCTTTAAAGAAGGCAACCCTTTGCGATATAACGCAATTTTATTTATAATAGTTGATTTAAAAGGTAAAATACATAATTAAAGGATTAGTATGATATGATGATATTGCATACACTTTTGTATATGTTATAATGCAAAGGTTAAGTACATATATATATATATATATATATATATATATATATATACTCAGTTCGTCACCAAGGAGCTTTTAAACATCATCCGTCTGGAACATCAGAGAAGCAATTTCACCAAGACAGAGAGACCCCTGGAAGTCTTCACAACACTGCATGGGCAGGTACATACAACACTACACATCAGTGCAGGTATAACTTATGGCTTCTGTCTGTATCATGATTCCAGTGACTTTTATAAGGCTTAGACAATGGAAGCATAATATGGTTAATGTTTATAAGTATGAGTCGTCGATAATACAGAATTGGCCAGGTTCTGTAATCTCGAGAAGTTTACCTATAAACATTGTTTTAGACAATAGATCTGTGTATTTTTTATGGAACATAATGGTAAGTGTACACACATTATCTGAATCAGTATTTTGGTTACAATAACACTATTTGTCAAAGCAAATATAACACTGGTCACTGTACAAATCAGGATAATGAATCTTTGAAACACACAACTTCATAGACCATAGAACAATTAACTTTGTCTTACTGCATTGACACCTAGCAAACACTTTGTGGATAGCATGCATCAAGGACAGTTCATGTGAAAGAACTACTTTATCAGTATCAGAGTATATAAATGATATTACACTGCAGTATATTGCAATATATTCCACACTTGGTCTAATGACCACATTTTATCAAAGCATATAAACAATATGTTACAATATGTAGGCTATAAGATATCCATATTTTTATTAGCACTACACCTTGACACGATGATAATAAAATATGAATACGGTTACCTAACAACTTATCTCTACACTAAACCCAAGGCCCGAAATAGCCTGTTACATTTCTCCAGTAATCACCAGTTACCCATGAAAAAACTATACTCAAATCACAATTTCACAAGGTAAGAAAAATTGTGACCAATGAATCTATTTGTGAAGCGAGACTACAAGAGATGTATTCAAAATTCAGGGAACAGGGATACCCCCCCTCAGCATTACAACAACAGACAGGCAGCCATAAGACTGTTCATCCTGATAACCAAAACCGCATTCCATTCGTCCATACGTTTCATCCCTATGCCTACATTTTACATAAGACCATACGCAAATATTGGAATATTTTACAAACAGGGTACCCTACCATCACTGCTTTTCAACAACCTTTCATGCCTTGCTTCAAGAGAGCACCCAATATTAGGGACTCCCTAATACGTGCTGACATCGGCACGACACACCAGGGGCCTAAGCAAAGAATCCTTCACAATCCCAGAATGGGAACTTTCCGGTGCCTCCAATGTCAACAGTGCAATAACGTGTTGAAGGGCAGTGTTATCCACCAACCTCATACAGGCAGGAGATACAACATTGATGACTATTTCACCTGTGACAGTGCCTTTGTTGTATATCTCATCAAATGCCCATGCGGCTTGATCTATGTGGGAGAGACCACCCAGCCCATTAAAAACTGAATTTCCAAACATAAATCTACCATCCGCTGCAAGAATTTACTGCTACCTATCCCCCATCATTTTATCCAAACATAAATCTACAATCTGCTGCAAGAATTTACTGCTACCTATCCCCCATCATTTTATCACTTCTGGCCACATTATTTCCCAACTTAAATACCAGGTCCTTGAACAGGTACTGCCACCACGCCAGGGGGGTGACCGGGTCCGTATGCTGAAAAGAAGAGTGGCCTACTGGATCCACGAATTACAGTCCCTATCACCAAAGGGACTTAATAGAGAGTATGTAGTGCCGGCGTCCCTGCCCTCTGCTAGGCAGGGACGCTGCTCCCCTCACCGCTCTGCTCCGTGCCCGGCATCCTCCCCCCGCTCTGCTGTCAGCGCGCGCTCCGTCCCGGCGTCCTCCTCCTGCTCTGCTCTCAGCGCGCGCTCCTTCCCGGCCCCTGTGCTTAGGGCGCGCGCGCTCCCCTCCTCTTAAAGGGGCCGCGCGCGCCGCCCTAAAGAGTCCCCGGCCAATGGCCGGAGGACTTCATCATATATAAGGCACCTCCTCCAAAATGGAGGTGCCCGAGCAATGTTGTTTGCACCTGTGTCTCACCTGTGCTTCAGCCCTCAGGTCCCGTTGCCAGTTTCCTGCCAGTTTCCTGCCAGTTACCTGCCAGTTACCTGCCTGATTCCTGCCTGAATACTTGTTACCTGTCTGCCAGTCTGAGGTCCGACGGTCTGCCTTACTACTCCTGTCAGTCTGTCTAAAGGACCAGCCTGCCCGCTCACCTGGGAGCGCATATCAGCTACCTGCCTGCTTGCCTGAGGTCCGACGGTCTGCCTTACTACTCCGGTCAGTCTGTCTATGGACCAGCTTGCCCGCTCACCTGGGAGCGCTTCTCCGTTATCTGCCTGCTTGCCAGCCCGGAGGCTCCGTTGTCACGTGCTGTGACCACCAGCTATCTCAGAGACTCTTGCCCGCTCACCTGGGAGCGCATCTCCGTTACCTGCCTGCTTGCCAGCCCGGAGGTCCCGTTGTCACGTGCGGTGACCACCAGCTATTCCAGAGACTCTTGCCCGCTCACCTGGGAGCGCTTCTCCGTTACCTACCTGCCTGCCAGCCCGGAGGTTCTGCCGTCACGTGCCGTGACCACCTGCTATTCCAGAGACTCTCGCTTGCTCACCTGGGAGCACACATCTACCATCTGCCTGCTAGCCTACCCGGAGGCTCTGCCATCACAGGTCGTACCTACCCCTTACCCAGAGACTGCCCTGATCACTTGCCGTAACTCCCTGTCCGTTCACCCAGAGACTGCCACCCGCTCCCTTACAAGGGCCGCCCCCTTGTATAGTAGCTCAGAGGTTCCGCCTCCCGGACCCGTTACAGAGTATGATTTACTTTCATTTTTATAGGATTCCAAGTATGTTATATGAGGTCGTATTTCTCCTCAGGCCTTGGGACTGTTATAGCATGCTGTCGTTCAGTTTTTTTCAATATTTGACACGACATGTCAATATCGTTTTTGTAACGGAGTTAAGCTTGTTCCTATACCTGTGGTTGCTTTAATCTATTTTCCCTCCTTTTATTCCAGATATTCCATCTTTTGGTAATCCCCTCGTCTCTCACCACTGGGTCCTATTACATTCCCATGCCAAGCTGTCTCTCCATTCAGAATTTCTGCTCAAACATACTCCTTCCCTGAAATGTATGCCTTCCAGTGCGCACACTCAGTTCCGGGTCTGTGGAACGCCCTCTTCCTAGTGTGTGGAATGCATGGAATCCTCCCTTCTCCATAGCGATACGTCACTTCCGGTGACGTCACAGGAGCACTTCCGGCCAGCACACACTGATGCATCTTCACTTGCCGCTATTGGCCAAGCACAGCTGATAGTCCCACCCTTTCCCTTTAGATAGGACCCACTTCACCACCACAGACACAGCACCTGTAACCAGCGGTGGATACCGCATTCTGCTGCGGACTTTATTTTCCTATACGGGTTTAAGGTATGACAGCCATGTTATCGATCTTCTGTCATGTAATATGCTAATTCTACACATATGTATACTTAGCCCCATGTCTTTCTCCATGTAGATCTACACAACTAGGGACACTGGGTCCTTCTTATTTCTACCATTTGACAAGCAGTCTGGTATGTGGTGCTTATTCTATATCGATTGTTGCCCTATGCTTCTATATCTGTGCATTCTCTAGGTATATACTGTGTTATCACATATGTGACACCACTTTTGTTGAGAAACCTTACCTCTTATGTTCTGACTCTATGAAGGTCTGTATGACCGAAACGTTTATGTTTTTTGTGGACTGCATTACAATCCTTGCATATTGAAAACTTTGTGAGTGCCGAGGCTATTTTCTAAGACTCCACACATAAGACCTCACGAGTAGACATGGATGTCAGACATCTATACCATACTCCAAAACTTTGAGGGGTCCACCAAGATGGTGAGCGGCAATGACGTCATAATTAGCGTCACCATCCCGCTTCTCTGTCTTCTGAAAAACTCTCTGCTCACAATTAAAGAGGATGCATTGCAGGCGGAGCACGATGAGATGGAGCAAGGAATCATACAGGTTGATTCCACATAGCCCAGCCTCATCTAATCCCAATGTGGATTGGGTACAATAAGGAAGAGGAGGAGGAAGAACAGGAGCTAGTTTCCTGTGCTATATATGGTTCAGCGTGGATGGCCTCAGGACATACCCTATAACTGTATAGCAGACCCTCTGCTTTGTAATGAGAAAATGTCATACTTGTTACTGTTGCCCAACTCTATGTGTCTTTAAATTGTTATTGGGTTTTTTCTCAAATTTCTGGCAGCCCTTGCAGTTACAGCATATGCAATAACAGTGTAGGAGACCCACTCGTTAATAATGGGAACAACAAAGCATAGCCGGCTGATGGCTCTCTAACAGTAGTGATGGCCGACTGTTGGCCCTTTAAGAATAGTAAGGGCCACCTGATGGCCATATAAAAATAGGCTTTGTAACTTTCAGAATCCCTCCTTCATAAATGAAACAGGATGTGTCTGATCATGTTTCACACACCACATGGCCAGATAAGGTAGTAAAATGTTAAAATAACATTTCCCAGTTAATGTATTTTTCATTGTTGAAAGCAATGCAAAAGTGTAAAAATGCATCAAAAACACTACATGTCAACATAGCCCAAGGTGTGGAGGAGCATTTTTGTTTTTGGCTATTTATTTTGTCTTATATACAAGTAATTACCCTGGAAAGGATGCTCCTTAACATATTTCCCAAGGAAAATCCATTTTGGTTTCGTTTTTGTATGTTTTATTGTGAGTTCGTAAAAGTGGCGTAATACTCTGACAACATTGTTGACAGCACTGACCTGGGAGTCAGAGTTGCTTCCAGGGGTCTTCCTCATGCTGTTCCCATGTCATTTGAGCACTGTTCCCATCGATTTGGGCAATTTTTAGGCCCTCTGCAGATGGCCAGAGGAAGCCACCGGAAAAATTCTCGAGTTTCCCATAGACTTACATTGGGCTCGTTGCTCGGGTTGAGCACCCGAGTATTCCAATTTACTTGACTCAAGCAATGAGTACCCGAGCATTTTAGTGCTCGCTCATCACTATTACTGATTACTGTCCCATTTTTATTTTTATTATTTTGATTTTTTTATCTTAACTCCCCTTTATATTTTGATAATTCGGAAATATAAGTTATGTTTTAATGTTAATATAATGTTAGTGTTAATTTTAATGTTAATATATGTGCACTTTGGAAAAGAAAGTGATAACCTAATTTTTTACATAGATTTTACTTGCTTTCTTGTATTAAGCTTGATAAATATTTCAATTCTCACTATAGAAAGGAGTTGGTATTAATGGTAAGTAGAGAAACTCCCTTTATATATCAGTACATGCTATTTTATTAAATAAAGATATGCCCATCTGACAAATCCTCTTCAATTTATCAAATTTCACTTGAACTTTAATTTTGTCTGGCTTTTATTAGCAGTAATTGCATAAGTAAAATAAATTCATACATTTTTATATTTTAATCATTATGTACTATATGATTTGTCAAGAATAAGATTAAGGATGACAGTATAGCATGTAGTAGTGAAAATCATTGGCATTTGTCGAATCAGAAAAATATCTACTGCATCATCCGGACTTAATTATTTGCTTTCCATTATACAGATTTATTTTTGTCATGTCAGAAGGCAGCTGCTGGTGGATTTATATCCAAAGATAGCTGTAAATTTAAAAAAAGATAAAAGGATTTTTTTCCTGTAAAATGCTAAATTCAACTCTTTGGAGAGAGATTTAGGAAACATGGGATGCATTTTTAGATTTCTTAGTTTTTAAAGTTATTAATGAACCACTTAATACTGTACACCATGTTCCAAATTATTATGCAAATGCTATTTTTCTCAGATTTCTCCTAAATGATCGATGCAAATTTGTCAGTCTAATGTTCAATTCATCAACCGTTAGCGTATAGATCAAATTTTGTTGGACAAACCTCCCAGAGTTAACAGTATATATTTTTTCAAAACTAAAAAACTCAAAATCCATTGTTTGAAATTATTATGCAGAGTTTCTAAAGTTTTTCTGGCTTGCAAAGAAGTGAAAATTGTAATTTGTTGAATTTGCAGCATTAAGAGGTCACATTTACTCAAAAGCTTTTGCAATCAAAAACATCTTAACAAGCCAAGTTACATGTTAATATAGGACCCCTTCTTTGATATCATCTTCACAATTCTTGCATCTATTGAACTTGAGTTTTGGATAGTTTCTGCTTGAATTTCTTTGCTGGATGTCAGAATAGCTTCCCAGAGCTGATGTTCTGATGTGAACTGCCTCACACCCTCATAAATCTTTTGCTTGAGGATACTCCAAAGGTTCTCAATAGGATTGAGGTCAAGAGAGGATGGTGTCCACTCCATGAGTTTCTCTCCTCTTATGCCCATAGCAGCCAATGACTCAGGTATTCTTTGAAGCATGATATGGTGCATTGTCATGCATGAAGATGATTTTGCTATGGATGGCACAGTTCTTTTTGAACCATGGAAGTAAGGGGTCAGTCAGAAACTCTATATACTTTGCAGAGGTCATTTTCACACCTTCAGGGACCCTAAAGGGGCCTACCAGCTCTCTCCCTATGATATTGGTCCAAAACATCCTTGCTATAAATTGGAATAAGGCTCTCCTATAAGCTTTGATGTACAAGTAGGGTCCTACCCATATAATAAACATAGAATTTGGCACACGTAGTAATGTAATGCTGATGATTTATTTAACAAAAGATCCTCTCACAGAATATACATAACATTTCGGTCCCATTACACAGCGGTGTTCCACGCTACCACAGCGATGTATCCTTATTTCTGATGTTTAGCTCTTCACAGAAACCATGTGCATCTGATGAACGTCTATAGGACCGAAACATTATGCATATTCTGTGAGAGGATTTTTTGTTAAATAAATCACCAACATTACTTCACTTATTATAAATGCCAAAACATCCTTGCTAATGTTGTAGACTTGTTGGGACATGGTTGCCATCCACCAAACATCCACTACTCCATCCATTTGGACCATCAAGGATTTCATGGCACTCATCAGTAAACAAGACTGTTTTAAACTTAGTTTTCATGTATGTCTGGGCCCACTGCAACTGCTTTTGCTTGTGAGCACTGTTTAGAAGTGGCAAAATAGTAGGTTTATGCACAACTACTAGCCCCTGGAGGATCCTACACCCACCTTGAGGTTTGCGGGTCTCCAAAGTCACCAGCAACTTCAAATACCTGTTTGCTGCTTTGTAATGGTATTATAGCAGCTGCTCTTTTAATCCAATGAATGACCCTCGTCACTATATATTTATCTACACGAACCCTTTTATGCTCTGTGTCAGCCACAAATCTCTTCACACTAAAATAATCACACTTATGTTTTTGTTACTGTAAAAGTCAGAAGGCCGGTAAAACCTAGGATTTACCAGTCTATCTGGACATTTACCGAGGCCGTCGGTAAAAGATCAAAATGAAAAGTAAAATTGGTCTTTTACCTGTGAAGTTTTGGTAAATGTTAACATTTACCGTCGAGCGTGGTAAAAGTCAGAAATATCAGGTGTGAAGATGGAACATCTGACTTTAACCAAGCGCAGTTGGTAAATGTGCACATTTACCACGGCTTCTTTGTAAATGTAGCTGAGAAGGGTGTAAGCGCAGTTGGTAAATGTGCACATTAAAATCTAGCTGAGAATGGTGTAAGCGCAGTTGGTAAATGTAGCTGAGAAGGGTGTAATAAAAAGTATAAGCCACTGCGGGAAAGGTGTCTGATTAGGCAGATATGGCGAGGAAATGGAGGACACAGTGGGAAAGGTATCTGATTAGGCAGATACGGCGAGGAAATGGAGGAATCAGTGTTCAAAGTTTTTATAAATGTAATAAGAGTAAATGGGGAAAATATGGTAATAACAATGAACAAAATCTGCTACCCTGTAAGGTATCTGCTACCCTGTAATGTATGTACGTTCTATATATACAGATGTCAATCCTGACTATCCTTAAAGTATGTACGTTCTATATATACAGATGTCAATCCTGACTATCCTATGATTATTGTTCCGATCATACAAAAAGTGCCCACTTCCCGCTAACATACAACCACTAACCCCACACTAAAATATGCAAAAGAGAACGTCCTATGAATCTTAGGGTATCAGTGTTCCGCAGCACCCTCTCACAAAAAGTTACAAGAAGTACACACGCTGCCGGTGTAGTAGTGTATAAATTGTCCTGTACTTAGCTTCCTGTAGAGCGCAGAGTCCAAAGTCTTTCCAAGGGCCCCTTGCAAGGTGGACGCTAACACCGCTCACACGATTTACCGTTGCCGCGCCAATGTGGTAGAACCAGAAGATATGGAGATTAGAGATGAGCGTTGTTCTACTCGAACTGTTCGCCAATCTCAAATTCGAGCTGTTTTGGGCGGTGTTCGAGCCGTTCGGCGAACACGAACAATTTGAGAAAAATTCGGCTGTTCGAGGTTATGTTCGATAACTGTTCGTGCACCAAAATCATAACTGGATTTTTTCTCAGTAATGATGAAAATTAATGTTAATACGCAGTTTGAGTGTACAGCGGGGTGGGGGGAGGGGCAGGGGATGGATCTCTGCAGGAACAATGAAGATCTCCATTTTTTTTTCTCTTTCCCGCATTTGCAGTGGGGAGGTGCAATCTGTCAGCCTATCAGCAGCGCACACACGGAGCGAAGTGCTTTTTTTCACACAAGCAAGGGCATGTGTCATTGGCAGTGTATGTCACATGTCCTTGCCCTATAAGACCAAGCCATTTTCCCCGTAGCCACCATTTTCTCACTGCTGCAGCTGCGTGTTAGACGGCACCGCTGTTGCTGTGTGCGCTATACCTTGTTAATTTCAAGCCAATTTTCGCAAAAATCTACAGATAGCTTGGGAGTAGGGAATAGTTGTGATTGCAGTCCTTTTAAGGACTAGGTTACAGCATTTCCTACGACTTTTATCAGGCAGGTCTGTGTTCTTAAATAGATAGATTGTGGGAATAAAGACTAATTGTAATTGGAGTCCTTTTCAGGACTAGGTTACATCAGTTCCTATCAGTTTTTGCCAGGCAGGTCTGTGCCAGTGCTGTGCAAGTTTTTTTCACAGCATTTGGCTGAATCTAGCAAAGCTAATCCTTTTTGGCCTATTGCAGAGTGTGTTAGTCAGTGGAGTAGCCTATCTGTGTTGCAAGATATACCACCTGTGTATAGAATACCAATTTTTTTACTGCACCTAGTGAAGTAAAATCTTTTGGGCATAGCATCATTCTATTAGTCCATCTATACTGACCTCCATCAGGTTGCAAATTGAATATAATTTTTTTCTGCATCTAGCTCTGAAAAAATATTGGGCTTCTAGCTGTGTGTGGGACTTGTTGTACTAGTCCATCTATACTGACCTCCATCAGGTTGCAAACTGCATATATTTTTTTCTTCATCTACCTCTGAAAAAATATTGGGCTTCTAGCTGTGTGTGGGACTTGTTCTATTAATCCATCTATACAGACCTCCATCAGGTTGCAAACTGAAAATATTTTTTTCTGCATCTACCTCTGAAAAAATATTTGGCCTTCTAGCAGTGTGTGGGACTTGTTCTATTAGTCCATCTATACTGAACTCCATAAGGTTGCAAACTGAATATAATTTTTTTCTGCATCTACCTCTGAAAAAATATTTGGCCTTCTAGCTGTGTGTGGGACTTGTTCTATTAGTCCATCTATACTGACCTCCATCAGGTTGCAAATTGAATATAATTTTTTTCTGCATCTAGCTCTGAAAAAATATTGGGCTTCTAGCTGTGTGTGGGACTTGTTGTACTAGTCCATCTATACTGACCTCCATCAGGTTGCAAACTGCATATATTTTTTTCTTCATCTACCTCTGAAAAAATATTGGGCTTCTAGCTGTGTGTGGGACTTGTTCTATTAATCCATCTATACAGACCTCCATCAGGTTGCAAACTGAATATATTTTTTTCTGCATCTACCTCTGAAAAAATATTGGGCTTCTAGCTGTGTGTGGGACTTGTTCTATTAATCCATCTATACAGACCTCCATCAGGTTGCAAACTGAATATATTTTTTTCTGCATCTACCTCTGAAAAAATATTGGGCTTCTAGCTGTGTGTGGAACTTGTTGTATTAGTCCATCTATACTGACCTCCATAAGGTTGCAAACTGAATATAATTTTTTTCTGCATCTACCTCTGACAAAATATTTGGCCTTCTAGCTGTGTGTGGGACTTGTTCTATTAGTCCATCTATACTGACCTCCATAAGGTTGCAAACTGAATATAATTTTTTTCTGCATCTACCTCTGAAAAAATATTTTTCCTTCTAGCTGTGTGTGGGACTTGTTCTATTAGTCCATCTATACTGACCTCCATCAGGTTGCAAACTGCATATATTTTTTTCTTCATCTACCTCTGAAAAAATATTGGGCTTCTAGCTGTGTGTGGGACTTGTTCTATTAATCCATCTATACAGACCTCCATCAGGTTGCAAACTGAATATATTTTTTTCTGCATCTACATCTGAAAAAATATTGGGCTTCTAGCTGTGTGTGGGACTTGTTCTATTAATCCATCTATACAGACCTCCATCAGGTTGCAAACTGAATATATTTTTTTCTTCATCTACCTCTGAAAAAATATTGGGCTTCTAGCTGTGTGTCGGACTTGTTGTATTAGTCCATCTATACTGACCTCCATAAGGTTGCAAACTGAATATAATTTTTTTCTGCATCTACCTCTGACAAAATATTTGGCCTTCTAGCTGTCTGTGGGACTTGTTCTATTAGTCCATCTATACTGACCTCCATAAGGTTGCAAACTGAATATAATTTTTTTCTGCATCTACCTCTGAAAAGATATTTGGCCTTCTAGCTGTGTGTGGGACTTGTTCTATTAGTCCATCTATACTGACCTCCATCAGGTTGCAAGTTGAATATAATTTTTTTCTGCATCTAGCTCTGAAAAAATATTGGGCTTCTAGCTGTGTGTGGGACTTTTTGTACTAGTCCATCTATACTGACCTCCATCAGGTTGCAAACTGCATATATTTTTTTCTTCATCTACCTCTGAAAAAATATTGGGCTTCTAGCTGTGTGTGGGGCTTGTTCTATTAATCCATCTATACAGACCTCCATCAGGTTGCAAACTGAATATATTTTTTTCTGCATCTACCTCTGAAAAAATATTGGGCTTCTAGCTGTGTGTGGGACTTGTTCTATTAATCCATCTATATAGACCTCCATCAGGTTGCAAACTGAATATATTTTTTTCTGCATCTACCTCTGAAAAAATATTGGGCTTCTACCTGTGTGTGGGACTTGTTGTATTAGTCCATCTATACTGACCTCCATAAGGTTACAAACTGAATATAATTTTTTTCTGCATCTACCTCTGACAAAATATTTGGCCTTCTAGCTGTGTGTGGGACTTGTTCTATTAGTTCATCTATACTGACCTCCATAAGGTTGCAAACTGAATATAATTTTTTTCTGCATCTACCTCTGAAAAATATTTGGCCTTCTAGCTGTGAGTGGGACTTGTTCTATTAGTCCATCTATACTGACCTCCATCAGGTTGCAAACTGCATATATTTCTTTCTTCATCTACCTCTGAAAAAATATTGGGCTTCTAGCTGTGTGTGGGACTTGTTCTATTAATCCATCTATACCTACCTCCATCAGGTTGCAAACTGAATATATTTTTTTCTGCATCTACCTCTGAAAAAATATTGGGCTTCTAGTTGTGTGTGGGACTTGTTGTATTAGTCCATCTATACTGACCTCCATAAGGTTACAAACTGAATATAATTTTTTTCTGCATCTACCTCTGACAAAATATTTGGCCTTCTAGCTGTGTGTGGGACTTGTTCTATTAGTTCATCTATACTGACCTCCATAAGGTTGCAAACTGAATATAATTTTTTTCTGCATCTACCTCTGAAAAATATTTGGCCTTCTAGCTGTGAGTGGGACTTGTTCTATTAGTCCATCTATACTGACCTCCATCAGGTTGCAAACTGCATATATTTCTTTCTTCATCTACCTCTGAAAAAATATTGGGCTTCTAGCTGTGTGTGGGACTTGTTCTATTAATCCATCTATACCTACCTCCATCAGGTTGCAAACTGAATATATTTTTTTCTGCATCTACCTCTGAAAAAATATTGGGCTTCTAGTTGTGTGTGGGACTTGTTGTATTAGTCCATCTATACTGACCTCCATAAGGTTGCAAACTGAATATAATTTTTTTCTGCATCTACCTCTGAAAAAATATTTGGCCTTCTAGCTGTGTGTGGGACTTGTATTATTCCATCTATACTGACCTCCATAAGGTTGCAAACTGAATATAATTTTTTTCTGCATCTACCTCTGAAAAAATATTTGGCCTTCTAGCTGTGTGTGGGACTTGTTCTATTAGTCCATCTATACTGACCTCCATAAGGTTGCAAACTGAATATAATTTTTTTCTGCATCTACCTCTGAAAAAATATTTGGCCTTCTAGCTGTGTGTGGAATTTGTTCTATTAGTCCATCTATACTGACCTCCATAAGGTTGCAAACTGAATATAATTTTTTTCTGCATCTACCTCTGAAAAAATATTTGGCCTTTTAGCTGTGTGTGGGACTTGTTCTATTAGTCTATCTATACAGACCTCCATCAGGTTGCAAATTGAATATAATTTTTTTCTGCATCTAACCCAGCCAATAGTTTTGGCCTAATACCACAGTTTGGCCACTCAGCTCTGCTCGGTTCCCATCCATTGTTTTTTTGTGCAAACAACTCCAGAGTTGTGAATTAGTTAACCACCAAAATGAGTGGAAAAAGGCCTGCTGCTGGTGGAAAGGGGAATAGGCGTGTTGGGAAGGGGAAAAAAGGTTGTGTCCGTGGGGTAGGTGTTAAAGCAACAGTAACATCTGCAGAAGAAAGACCATCTTCCAGCCAAACTAAAATGTCTACTTCTTTTAGCGGACAATGTGATAAGATCCCTTTCTTACGGCCACGCCAATCGCTACAAATTCCAGATGAGGCACAAAAACAGCAGGTGCTTCAACGGATATCAAGTGCTCCTTTAAGTGGGCTCTCCTCCACATCAACTTCAACATCACAAATACTCCAGTCCTCAAAGGTGTCACCCCAATCGCACTTGCTTCCTCACAGCTCCCAAATCTCCAGCTGCCCGTCTGAGTATGAGGTAGAACAGATGGTTGAGTCTGCAGAGCTGTTTAGTCATACTATAGCCTGGGAATCAGAGGTCGACTCCAGCGCTTCTGTGAATCCAGACGAGGAAATGATCTGCACTGATGCCCAGAATCTTTATGAGTCGGATCCAGGACCAGACGCAGAAGGTTCTGACCATAATGTAGACCCTCATTCCCAAACTGTAACTCCTGTTGGTGGAGACAATGAGGAAGACGATGATAAGACTCAAATACCTGATTGGAGCGACAACTTTAGTTTTTTGTCAGGGCAGGAACAGGTTGGCTCTGAGGACGACGGGTGTGATAACGCACAGGGTGATGATGATGAGGTTGGAGATCCCACTTACTGTCAACCCACAGTCAGCCAAGAGATGAGGTCAGCAGAGGAGGTGGAGGAAGATGCTAGTGACGACGAGGTCAGGTTGCGCCTTCCTGGACAGAGACATAGTACTGGAAGCACGTCAACAACTGCATCCTCAAACACAACTCTGCCTCTCACCACAAGTCGTGGTGGCTCTTCAGGTCGCATGGGTGCTAAGCCTTGCATAGCCTGGGCATTTTTTCAGATCGATAAAGATGACCCAACTCGTGTTATCTGTAACATTTGTCAGCAAAAGCTAAGTAGAGGCCAAAAAATACATAGTTTGAGTACTTCATGCATGAACCGGCACATGGACATGAAGCATAAGTTGCAGTGGGAAGCTCAGTGTGCTACAATGCGGCCTAGCCGGCCGGGCCAACCACCGTCTGCCATATCTTGTGCATCCGCGGCCTCTTCATCCTCTGTGACTGGGGGGACAGCAGTCACACCTGTTTTGGGGCGCAGACCTGCCACCTCTTTACCCGCAACTAGAGATGAGCGGTGTTCGACTAGAACTGTTCGCCAATCTCAAATTCGAGCTGTTTTGGGCGGTGTTCGAGTTGTTCGACGAACCCGAACGATTTGCAAAAAATTCGGCTGTTCGAGGTTATGTTCGATAACTGTTCGTGCACCAAAAGCGTGTCCTGCATGTCTGGCGCTATTTTGAGCACTAATCATGCAGGGATTGCCTGCCACTCACTGTAATGCCACAGCCATGGTGGTTGTGGCATTACAGTGATTGCCCAAATCGATGGGAACAGTGCTCACAGTGAAACATGAAAAGCAGGCAATTCAGCAGCGGCATACACCGGTACCCGACAATTTAGAACAGAAAGAATAGAGAATCACACATAGATTAGATAGATAGAAACATGTCAGTCACACATATAAGAAGCACAGTGACAGTGTTGCTTACTGTACTTGTCATTTAGTGTAAAGGATTTATTAAAAAAATAATAGTGTTTTCATGCACCGTCTCTTTAAAAAAGCCGGCCGGCAATTCAGCATCTGTACCCGACAATTTAGAATAGAAGGAATAGAGAATCACACATAGATTAGATAGATAGAAACATGTCAGCCACATATATACGAAGTACAGTGACAGTGTTGCTTACTGTACTTGTCATTTACTGCAAAGGATTTATTAAAAAAAATAATAGTGTTTTCATGCACCGTCTCTTTAAAAAAGCCGGCCGGCAATTCAGCATCTGTACCCGACAATTTATAACAGACAGAATAGAGCTTCACACATAGATTAGATAGATAGAAACATGTCAGTCACATATATAATAAGTACAGTGACAGTGTTGGTTACTGTACTTGTCATTTAGTATTAAAATAAAGGATTTATTATTAAAAAAAATTGGCGTGGGGTTCCCCGTAATTTTAGTCTCTAGCGGAGGTTAAGCAGACAGCTGGGGCAGATGTTTGAAGCCTGGGAAGGGGGTAATACCCACGGAGCTTCCCAGACTACTAATATCAGCCCCCAGCTGAATACCTAGCCTTTACTAGCTATTAAAATGGGGGACCCCCCAAAAAAATGACGTGGGGTCCCCCCTAATTTAATAGCTAGCAAAGGCTAGGCAGACAGCTGGGGGCTGATATTAATAGCCCAGGAAGGGAACCATGAATATTGGCCCCCTCCCAGGCTAGAAACACCAGCCGTCAGCCGCCCCAGAAATGGCGCATCCATAGGATGCGCCAATTCTGGCACTTAGCCTCGCTCTTCCACGCTGCCCTGGTGCGGTGGCAGGGGGTAATAGGGTTGGGGTTGATGTCAGCTTATAATGCCAGCTGACATCAAGCCCAGGTTAGTAATGGAGAGGCGTCTATAAGACACCCCCATTACTAACCCCATAGTCAAAGTTAAAAGAAAACACAAACACCCAGAATAAAGTCCTTTAATTGAAATAAAGACACATTCCTTTATTGTTCTAAATTAAACCATACTTACCGTCACGCCCATTCCAGCTGAAGCCAACGATCTCCTGCAATAAAAGAAAAATAATAAAGCAACCTCATCCTTACCTTTCCATGGTTCCCACGACAGCTTCAGCTCTGCTACATCGAGATAACAGGCTGGACCGCAGCAGAACGCTGCCATCCAGCCTGTCATCCCGCAGACACTGAGAAGCGCAGGCATGCTTGCGCTCTGCAGTGTCTGGCTGTGACGGCATAAAGATGAGACGAGTTCATGTCCAATGAACTCGGCGCACCTCATGCACGTCACTGACAGCGTGGGAGAATTCTCCTGCACTCAGCACTTCAGCGTGAGAATTCTCCCACGCTGTCAGTGATGTGCATGAGGTCAGCTGAGTTCATTGGACATGAATGAGCTCACCTCATGCACGTCACTGACAGCGTGGGAGAATTCTCACGCTGTAGCGCTGAGTGCAGGAGAATTTTCCCACGCTGTCAGTGACGTGCATGAGGTGAGCTGAGATCATTGGACATGAATGAGCTCACCTCATGCACGTCACTGACAGCATGGGAAAATTCTCCTGCACTCAGCGCTTCAGCGTGAGAATTTTCCCACGCTGTCAGTGACGTGCATGAGGTGAGCTCATTCATGTCCAATGAACTCAGCTGACCTCATGTACGTCACTGACAGCGTGGGAGAATTTTCACGCTGAAGTGCTGAGTGCAGGAGAATTCTCCCACGCTGTCAGTGACGTGCATGAGGTGCGCCGAGTTCATTGGACATGAGCTTGTCTCATCTTTATGCCGTCACAGCGAGACACTGAGGAGCGCAAGCATGCCTGCGCTTCTGAGTGTCCGCGGGATGACAGGCTGGATGGCAGCGTTCTGCTGCGGTCCAGCCTGTCATCTCGATGTAGCAGAGCTGAAGCTGTCGTGGGAACCATGGAAAGGTAAGGATGAGGTTGCTTTATTATTTTACTTTTATTGCAGAAGACATTGGCTTCAGCTGGAATGGGCGTGACGGTAAGTATGGTTTAATTTAGAACAATAAAGAATTGTGTGTTTATTTCAATTAAAGGACTTTATTCTGGGTGTTGTGTTTTTTTAAATACTTTACTAGAAATTCATGGTGGTCATGTCTAATATTGGCGTGACCCCATGAATTTCGGGCTTAGGGCCAGCTGATAATGCCAAGCTGGCCTTAACCCCTTTATTACCCAGTGAGCCACCGCACCAGGGCCCTGGATGAGTTGGGTACAGCGCCAGAAGATGGCGCTTCTATGAACGCGCCATTTTCCGGGGCGGCTGCGGACTGCAATATGCAGCGGGTGGGGTCCAGAAATCTTGGGCCTCCCTGCGCTGCAGATTCCAGCCCCCAGCTGCCTAGTTGTACCTGGCTGGGCACAAAAATAGGGCGAAGCCCCACGCATTTTTTTTTTAAATTATTTCATGAAATTCATGGAATAATTAAGAAAAAAAGGGCTTCCCTATATTGTTGTGTCCAACCAGGTACAAATAGGCAGCTGGTGGTTGGGGGCAGCCCGTCCCTGCCTGCTGTACCTGGCTGGACACAAATATAGTGCGAAGCCCCACGTCAATTTTTTTTTAATTATTTCATGAAATAATTTTTTTAAAAAAGGGCTTCCCTATATTGTTGTGTCTGGCCAGGTACAAATAGGCAGCTGGTGGTTGGGGGCAGCCCGTTCCTGCCTGCTGTACCTGACTGGACACAAATATAGGGCGAAGCCCCACGTCAATTTTTTTTAAATTATTTCAGGAAATTCATGAAATAATGAAAAAAAAATTGATGTGGGGCTTCGCCCTATATTTGTGTCCAGTCAGGTACAGCAGGCAGGAACGGGCTGCTCCCAACCACCAGCTGCCTATTTGTACCTAGCCGGACACAACAATATAGGGAAGCCCTTTTTTTCTTAATTATTCCATGAATTTCATGAATTTAAAAAAAAAATACGTGGAGCTTCGCCCTATTTTTGTGTCCAGCCAGGTACAACTAGGCAGCTGGGGGCTGGAATCTGCAGCGCAGGGAGGCCCAAGCTTTCTGGGCCCCACCCGCTGCAAATTGCAGTCCGCAGCCGCCCCGGAAAATGGCGCGTTCCTAGAAGCGCCATCTTCTGGCGCTGTACCCAACTCATCCAGGGCCCTGGTGCGGTGGCTCACTGGGTAATAAAGGGGTTAAGACCAGCTTGGCATTATCAGCTGGCCCTAAGCCCGAAATTCATGGGGTCACGCCAATATTAGACATGACCACCATGAATTTCTAGTAAAGTATTTAAAAAAAACACAAACACCCAGAAAAAAGTCCTTTAATTGAAATAAACACACAATTCTTTATTGTTCTAAATTAAACCATACTTACCGCCACGCCCATTCCAGCTGAAGCCAATGATCTCCTGCAATAAAAGTAAAATAATAAAACAACATCATCCTTACCTTTCCATGGCTCCCACGACAGCTTCAGCTCTGCTACATCGAGATGACAGGCTGGACCGCAGCAGAACGCTGCCATCCAGCCTGTCATCCCGCAGACACTGAGAAGCGCAGGCATGCTTGCGCTACTCAGTGTCTGGCTGTGACGGCATCCAGATGAGCCGAGGTCATGTCCAATGAACTCGGCTCACCTCATGCACGTCACTGACAGCGTGGGAAAATTCTCACGCTGAAGCGCTGAGTGCAGGAGAATTTTCCCACGCTGTCAGTGACGTACATGAGGTGAGCCGAGTTCATTGTCGGCTCATCTGGATGCCGTCACAGTCAGACACTGAGGAGCGCAAGCATGCCTGCGCTTCTCAGTGTGTGCGGCATGGCAAGCTGGATGGCAGCGTTCTGCTACGGTCCAGCCTGTCATCTCGAAGTAGCAGAGCTGGAGCTGTCCTGGGAACCATGGAAAGGTAAGGATGAGGTTGCTTTATTATTTTTCTTTTATTGCAGGAGATCGTTGGCTTCAGCTGGAATGGGCGCACCAGGGCAGCGTGGAAGAGCGAGGCTAAGTGCGAGGCTAAGTGCCAGAATTGGCGCATCCTATGGATGCGCCATTTCTGGGGCGGCTGAGGGCTGGTGTTTCTAGCCTGGGAGGGGGCCAATATTCATGGCTCCCTTCCTGGGCTATTAATATCAGCCCCCAGCTGTCTGCCTAGCCTTTGCTAGCTATTAAATTAGGGGGGACCCCACGTCATTTTTTTGGGGGGGTCCTCCATTTTAATAGCTAGTAAAGGCTAGGTATTCAGCTGGGGGCTGATATTAGTAGCCTGGGAAGCTCCGTGGGTATTACCCCCTTCCCAGGCTTCAAACATCTGCCCCAGCTGTCTGCTTAACCTCCGCTAGAGACTAAAATTACGGGGAACCCCACGCCAATTTTTTTTAATAATAAATCCTTTATTTTAATACTAAATGACAAGTACAGTAACCAACACTGTCACTGTACTTATTATATATGTGACTGACATGTTTCTATCTATCTAATCTATGTGTGAAGCTCTATTCTGTCTGCTATAAATTGTCGGGTACAGATGCTGAATTGCCGGCCGGCTTTTTTAAAGAGACGGTGCATGAAAACACTATTATTTTTTTTAATAAATCCTTTGCAGTAAATGACAAGTACAGTAAGCAACACTGTCACAGTACTTCATATATATGTGACTGACATATTTCTATCTATCTAATCTATGTGTGAAGCTCTATTCTGTCTGTTATAAATTGTCGGGTACCGCTGCTGAATTGCCGGCCGGCTTTTTTAAAGAGACGGTGCACGAAAACACTATTATATTTTTTAATAAATCCTTTACACTAAATGACAAGTACAGTAAGCAACACTGTCACTGTACTTCGTATATATGTGGCTGACATGTTTCTATCTATCTAATCTATGTGTGATTCTCTATTCCTTCTATTCTAAATTGTCGGGTACCGCTGCTGAATTGCCGGCCGGCTTTTTTAAAGAGACGGTGCACGAAAACACTATTATATTTTTTAATAAATCCTTTACACTAAATGACAAGTACAGTAACCAACACTGTCACTGTACTTCATATATATGTGACTGACATGTTTCTATCTATCTAATCTATGTGTGATTCTCTATTCCTTCTATTCTAAATTGTCGGGTACAGATGCTGAATTGCCGGCCGGCTTTTTTAAAGAGACGGTGCATGAAAACACTATTATTTTTTTTAATAAATCCTTTACACTAAATGACAAGTACAGTAACCAACACTGTCACTGTACTTCTTATATATGTGGCTGACATGTTTCCATCTATCTAATCTATGTGTGAAGCTCTATTCTGTCTGTTATAAATTGTCGGGTACCGCTGCTGAATTGCCGGCCGGCTTTTTTAAAGAGACGGTGCACGAAAACACTATTATATTTTTTAATAAATCCTTTACACTAAATGACAAGTACAGTAAGCAACACTGTCACTGTACTTCATATATATGTGACTGACATGTTTCTATCTATCTAATCTATGTGTGATGCTCTATTCCTTCATGTCTAAATTGTCGGGTACCGGTGTATGCTGAATTGCCGGTCGGCTTTTTTAAAGAAAGCGTCTTCTGAGCAGTTTGTCAGCTTTTGGACACCTTTGAAGGTGTTTTCTATGTGTTCCTATGTGTTTTTGTTTGCCTGCCATTGGTTTTAACGGTGTTCGACGGTGTTCTAAGGTGTTCGACGAACAGTTCGACGAACAGTTCCTCGAACATCCCGGTGTTCGACGAACCGAACCGAACCCGAACACTACGGGGGTGGCTCAACACTACCCGCAACAGCCAGCGTGATTGGCAGGTCATCATTTTCTTTGGAGGTGGTAACACCAGCTGGTGTTGAGCGCTGTCCGACATCGATAGCACCACCTTTGGATCAAGGCAACCTAACATGTCCGCCTGCATCTTCCTCACAGACCGGCAGTTTGCCGGGGACACCCTTATCAACCCCGTCTAAGCACAATAGCCAGCCCTCGGTCCCTCAGATGTGGACAAGTAAAAGACCATTTCCTCCTAGCCATGAGAAAGCTAAGAGGTTGAATTTCACCATCTGCAAGCTCTTGGCTACAGAAATGCTGCCTTTCCACCTGGTGGACACAGAGGATTTTCGAGACCTTATGTCCATCGCAGTGCCCCAGTACCAGATGCCCAGTCGGCACTACTTCTCAAAGAAAGGTGTGCCTGCGCTCCACCAGCATGTCGCACACAACATCACCGCTTCTTTGAGAAACTCTGTGTGTGACAGGGTGCATTTCACTACAGACACTTGGACGAGTAGGCATGGACAGGGGCGTTACATGTCGCTGACTGGGCACTGGGTAACTATGGTGACAGCAGGACAAGGGGCTGCTGTCCAAGTCTTGCCGTCCCCACGAGTTGTGTGTCAATCCTCTTTATGTCAAAGTTCCTGCACTGCTTCTGCCTCCTCAACCTCCTCTCGGTCCTCCACCTGCACCCAAAGCCTGTCTGGTCATGCCACAAGCTTTCTAACTGTGCAGAAGGGATCCTGCACACCTCCTTACTATGCTGGCAGTAGGGCTCAACGTCATCAGGCAGTTTTTACATTGAAATGTCTGGGAAATGTGAGTCACACAGCTGAGGAGTTGTGGTCAGCTCTGGAGAACCAATTTCATGAATGGTTGTCTCCACTGGACCTGAAACCAGGGAAGGCCGTGTGCGACAATGCTGCAAACCTGGGTGCGGCCCTTCGCCGGGGCAATGTCACACACGTGCCTTGTATGGCTCACGTGTTGAACCTGGTTGTCCAGCAATTTTTAGCCCACTATCCCAGACTAGATGGCCTTCTGCAGAGGGCACGGTCGCTGTGTGCTCACTTCCGCCGTTCGCATCCCGCAGCTCAGCGACTTACATCTCTACAGAAGTCGTTGGGCCTGCCACTTCACCGGCTAAAATGCGATGTGCCTACCCGGTGGAATTCAACTCTGCACATGTTGCAGTGACTGTGGCAGCACCGACAAGCCCTGGTGCAATACGTTCTGACATATAGCCTGGGCCAACGAGATTCAGAGGTGGGGCAAATCATGCTGGAGGAGTGGTCTCAGATCAGGGACCTATGCACCCTTCTGCACAGTTTAGAAATGGCGGCGAAGATGTTTAGTGCTGACGATGCCATTATCAGCATGACTATTCCGGTGATTTACATGCTGGAGCACATGTTAAACAGAATTCGGAGTCAGGTGGTGGCACAAGAGGAGGTGGAGGAAGTAGAGGAGGAGGAGTTGTATGCGGAAGGGCTAACATCTGCAAGGTCCAGACGGTCGGCAGCACCAAGGCGGCAGGCATGTGAGGGTGGGGAGATGGTTTTACCAGGGCGCATGGTAGCAGCCAAACTAGTGAGGAAGGTGCAGGAGCCCAGGAAGAAGTGGAGGACGAACTGATGGAAGACTCATCAGATGAGGGAGACCTTGATCACATTTCTGTTGTGCGAGGTTGGGGGGAGAGGACAGAGGAAGGAAGCATGATTGTTACCTCGCCACCAACACAACAGGGACTTGGTGCTCCTGGATGCGCAACACACATGAGTGCCTTCTTGCTGCACTACCTGCAACATGACCCTCGAATTGTGAGAATTAGAAATAATCCTGACTACTGGGTTGCCACACTGTTAGATCCCCGGTACAAAAGTAAATTTGCAGAAATTATTCCTGCCATAGAAAGGGATGCACGCATGCAGAAGTATCAGCAGAGACTGTTGCAGAATCTTACATGTGCTTTTCCACAAAATACCAGTGCTGCACGTTGTGAATCTCACAGTTCCAACTTGCCAACCGTGGGACCGTCAAGTGTTCAGCACTCAAACCGTAACAGAACCACAGTATCTGCTGGTAACATCAATTTTGCGGAATCATTTCACCACTTTTTTAGCCCATCCTTTGCAAGGCCACAGGAGACAAGAAGTCTGACACATAGTCAACGCCTAGAGACGATGGTACAGGAGTATCTCCAAGTAAACATTGAAGCCACGACTGTGTCACTGGACCCTTGCTCTTTTTGGGCTTCCAATCTGGATAAATGGCCGGAGCTAGCCACTTACGCCTTGGAGATCTTGTCATGCCCCGCAGCCAGCGTTCTGTCTGAACGTGTGTTCAGCGCTGCTGGTGGTGTGCTGACAGATAAGCGCACGCGGCTCTCCACTGATAATGTAGACAGACTCACGTTCATAAAGATGAACAAATCATGGATCCGAAACGACTTTTCTACCCCTGTGTCATCCTGGGGAGAGTAAAAGCTTGATGATTGGTTAAAATCACCCTACCAACCGTTTTAAGCTTTCAAATTACTAATCATGTTTATCTGTATCTTGGCTGGAAAATAATTTGGGCTTTGTAGCAGTGTGCAGCACTGATTCTATTAGGCCATCTATAATAAGCTCCACCAGATTTAAAATTACTAATCATGTTTATCTGTATCTTGACTGGAAAATAATTTGGGCTTTGTAGCAGTGTGCAGCACTGATCCTATTAGGCCATCTATACTAAAGCTTCACCAGATTTAAAATTAATAATAATTTTTAGCTGCATCTAGCCCGGAAAATAATTTTGGGGCTCCGAGATGCGCAAGACACATAAGTGCCTTCTTGCTGCACTACCTGCAGCATGACCCTCATATTGTCAGAATTCGAAGTAATCATGACTACTGGGTTGCCACACTCTTAGATCCCCCAAACTTTTCGATCAACCTTTTCATTTTAATAAAGACCAAAAAAATGGTCATTTTTGAAATTATAAGCATTAGCAGGTTGTTAGAAACTGAAATCAAACAGTTTTCAACTCAAAACTTTATTCTAGGTGATGTTACATTTTCACATAGGACCCCTTGTTCGAAAGGAGCTTCTGAACTCTCTCGTCCATTGAATTTGTTAGGTTTTGGATGGTTTCTGCTTCAATTGTTTTGCATGAGGACAGAATACCCTCCCAGAGCTGTTGCTTAGATGTGAACTGCCTCCCGCCATCATAGACACTCCTTTTAATGATGATCCAAAGGTTCTGAATTGGGTAGAGGTCAGGGGAGCATGGGGGTCACACCATAAGTTTGTCCCCTTTTATGCCCATATCAACCAGAGATGCAGATGTTTTATGTGCAGCATGAGATGGTGCATTATCATGCAGAAAAATGATCTTGCTGTGAAATACACGGTTCTTCTTCTTGAACCATGGCAGGAAGTGCTGTTTGAGAAAATCCACATACATTATGGAGTTCATCTTTAGCGCCTTCAGGGATCCTAAAGGGGCCGACAATCTCTCTCCCCATGATTCCAGCCCAAAACATTACTCCACCTCCTCCTTGTTGGCGCTGTAGCCGTGTTTGCGTGGGGTGTCCATCAACCAGCCATCCTCCACTCCATCCATCTGGACCATCGAGCGCTGCACGGCACTCATCCGTGAACAAAACAGTTTTGAAATCAGTCTTCATGTTATGTTTGGCCCACTGGAGCCGTTTCTGCTTGTGTGAAGTGGATAGAGGAGGTCGACAGGATGGCATATGCACAGCTGCAAACCTCTGAAGGACCCTGCATCTTGTTGTTCGGGGGACGTTGGAGGCACAAGCAGCTTCAAAAACTTGTCTGCTGCTATGACAAGGCTTTTTTGCCGCTGCTCTTTCAACCTGACGTAATTGCCTGTAGGAAAGAGTCCTCAATTTGCCCTTATCAGCACGCACACGTGTGTACTGTGAATCAGCTACATACTTCTTGATTGCCAAGACACTTCATCCTGATCATCACACAATGTTGATTGTAGTCATGCCTTGAACGAAACACTCCACAATTTGTTGCTTCTCAGCAGCCGACACATCCTTTTTCTTTCCCATTTTGGCAGAAAATGTAGGCTGCTTAATAATGTGAGAGAGCCTTCTTAAGTAGTCTTGCATTTCCTTGGACACACCTGCCAAACTAATTAGCACAGGTGTCTGCAATTGCTTACAGTGATATAAAGAGCCCTGACACACATCACCATCAATGAGTTTATCTGACAAACAAACAAATTCTTCCCTTATCACTCCTAAACACTTTTTGCATAATAATTTGGAACGCAGTGTACATGTGCTTTTCCACAAAACACCAGTGGTTCACGTAGTGAATCTTACAGTTCTAACTTGCCAACCGTGGTCTGTATGGAGTTGTTCAATAAAGGGCCCAAAATTAAGATAACATAGATGGGAGAGGTCTCTATGAATAGGAATTCCTAAGTATTTGATACCCTGTGAGGGCCAGGCAAAGGGAAAGTTGGACTGGATGGAATCCTATATGGATTTGGGGAGGGAGACATCGAGGGCCTCAGACTTCGCTGCATTGATTTTAAAATTTGACCATGTAACAAAGTGATCTATTTCAGCCATAACAGCATGGATGGATATATGTGATTGAGTGATATATACTAGGACATCATCAGCAAATAGAGAGCACTTGTACTCGGTGCCTCCCACCTCAATCCACCTAATATTGGGGTTATGGCGAATTGATGAGAGCAGGTGCTCCATCACTAGGATGTATAAGAGAGTGGACAGAGGACATCCCTGCCTTGTCCCATTGGTGATTGTGAAAGGTGATGAAAATGTTCTGACGCACCCCCTGGGCCTTGGGACACCCGGAGCCGGACCCTTTTTGGTGGATTCTGGTGGTTGTAGTCTTCATGGCGGCGACCCGGTTCCGTGGCTCAGGGTGGTCAAACCAGTGACGGAACTATTTATGTGGTTTTGATGTTTAAATGTCCGACTACGCCACCCGTAGATTGCGGTCAGAGTGAACCGCCGCTACAGGGCAGACCGCTGAGGCTGGTGTTGTGGGTGCAGCAGAGCGTAGCATAACTCCCCACGGGAGGAGTATTGCCTCAGGGCAATGTATGCGGAGGATGGGGGTGATGGTGCAGGGCAGCAGCAGTAACGACACGGAGTCAGTGATGCAGTTCAGGGCCTTTACTCACAGTTCTTATTATCCAGACCACGTCTGCAGGTAACGGCTGCCCACGTCGTACTGTGCTCACCAGGTGAGGGGCTCAGACAACTCCCAGATAACTTTGGAGCGCTTCACAGGACCCCCTTTGTGTGTCCTTTGTCTGGCCTTTCTTACCAACACTTCTGTCCGGCTGCCTCGGGCCTCCTCTTGGTAAACTTGGCGCCAGTTTCCCTGACCCTATGTGGTGCCTTCCTAGCGGGTGTAGCGAGGGGCTGCGCCACATAAAATGTCAGAGCCTCCGGTTTCTAGCTGAGGGTCGTTTCCTGCCTCCACTAGTTCGGGGACCGGTCTCCCCCTTTGGCCTGACCCCTCCACGCAGGTGGATTCGGGCGTGCGCTGGCGACTCGCCCGTCCGCACCCCTCGGATCCCTTCATTCCTCGTTCCTGGAGCCTTCTCCGCTCCTCTTCCTTCCTTCTCCCTCTTGCAGGCCTGGCCCTCTGTTACTAGGCCCGCCTCCGGAGCAGAGCTCATGCAGAGCCCCTGCTCCCTGCCACTTCTGCTCAGACTTCTCTGCACTGAACTAAGATGGTGCCCACCTTTTATACTCCCTTCTCAATGCAACCAGGAACTGCTTCCTCCCTGCTCCTGCACTACAGGGTTCCCCTTCCTCAGTGTTCCCTCCCCCCACTCCAGCCAGGGACAGGGACTGTCGTGCCCATCTCAGGGGCATATTGGTCGCCCTGCCCCACGGCAATGTGGTGTAATGCATGCAGGTGTCGGGTCCTTATCCACACTCCATCCTTACCTGAGAGTGAGATATCACACCTCTGGGTGAGGTGCAATACGTCTGTAGCAACCGAGCCCTCAGGGTGCTACAGTTCCATTTATCTTCAGCCTAGGTGACGTATTGTGATACAGGGCCGTGATTTTGGCTATAAAAGGGTCCCCTAGACCCCTACCCCAAGCTTTTTAAGAGAATCATATATGGCGTGCCAGAAGACTCTATGGAATGCTTTCTCAGCATCCAACGAGAGTATCTACTTACAACTTTTTAACTGCATCTAGCCCAGGAAATACTTTGTGCCTAGTAGCAGTGTCTGCTAGTCAGCGGATTATCCCGGCTGTTAAGCAAGCTACACCACCTGTAGTTTGGACACTTAATTTTTTCAAAGGAAATGCTTCGGGACCACGGGATACTCAGTGAAGAGCATCAGGAGGCACCCCAAGGCATAGGGGCTGGGATTGGCTGTAGGATGCCTTGCGGTGGACAGCCGAGCTCGATCCTTATAAAAGCTTTTTAACTGCAGCAGCTTTAGTGGACGCTACTGGAGCTGGAATTACGCGGCTGCTGGCATGAGACTTGCCCTCCAATAGATCCTTGTAAATGGATTTAAAGTGTATTCATTCAAATTAGAGAGACAATTTAAATTAAAAAACTTAGAGCTGCCTCCACCACAGGGGGGCTCGCTCGACCCACCAGCGGACAGGCACCAGTATTGGGAGAGGGGGGCTGGCCGTCAGGGTTCACCGCGGCTCTGGCACAAACCCGGCGACACGGAGGTGGCACGGGCAGAAGCGGACTGAACGTGTCGGCTTCTCACTTTTTGAATTTTAGAAGGGCATGACATGCCTATATCTGTGTCTCCCCCTCCTTTTACTCCTCCACCTCTTTTCTTTTCTCATGACTATATGTACTTGTCACTTTTCCATGTATTAGTTGTGTCTTCTGAGCAGTTTGTCAGCTTTTGGACACCTTTGAAGGTGTTTTCTATGTGTTTCTATGTGTTTTTGTTTGCCTGCCATTGGTTTTAACGGTGTTCGAAGGTGTTCGACGAACAGTTCGACGAACAGTTCGGCGAACACACGGGTGTTCGACGAACCGAACCGAACTCGAACACTACGGGGGTGGCTCAACACTAATGGAGATAAGCTCTGAGCCAGAGTTGCTGGGTGCCATGAACGGTCTGTTCCACCCGAGCACTGTAGTCTCTGATCAGGGGAATCGGAAGACAGCGCATTCCGAGAAAAGGCTGGAAGGAAACAGCGCAACAGCCCTATCTGGGCTCAGTCTAGTCATCACAGCACCAGTCCTCTCACTCTCCCTAAAATAGCTCCTGCCTCAAGTCCTAGTTTCCTGGGGTTCTCTTCTTAGATTGCTGCACAATCACTGCCTGAAGAAAATCACTAACTCATCAATGGCAGTGTTAGACCAGTAGATGGTGCTGTTGTACAGTCTTTCACACAATGCTGAGTAACCCTATTACAAAAGAACATGGGATTCTTGCCAAGCAGTGTGGGTAAATGGGCGTACTTCCTGTTTGTATCCTCATGCTGGACGACTGCCTGAGTGTTTTGCAAGCTGCACATACTGCTCAAAGCTGCATAGCCGACTGCCTGTCGAAGCTGCACAGGCACTAGCTGATTGTCAGATCATGAGTGAGGAAATGAAAAATCGTTTTTCGGAGCTCTTGAATGAAGTGGTGGAGAAAAAGCGAGATAATAATTTTTATCTCACGGACGATAAATACGAGAATATATTGAAAGAAGTGAAGGAGGCTAAGGTGGCGGTACATAAACAGAGTATTCACTACAGGCGTTTGAAGAGGTACGACATCATGACCGTCGGAAGTGATGAAAAGTTAATTGCACCAATCTCGTGTGAAAAAGACAACGTGTTGCATTACATTCGGTGTGCAGAACTCTTTAGTGTCATTCATAATGCGCACATCAGTATTGGCCACAGAGGGCGGACCAGGATCCTAAAGGAGGTGAACCGTAAGTTCAAAAATGTCACAACGGAGTCAATAGGTATTTATCTGCGACTCTGCCAGCCATGCCAGAAAAAACAGAAGATTACCAAAAAAGGCCTTGTTGTGAAACCCATCCTACACAGTGAAATGAATCCTCGTGCTCAAGTCGATCTCATTGACATGCAATCCAATTGTGTTAATGATTTCAAGTTCATATTCGTCTATCAAGACCACGTCACTAAATTTGTTCTTCTACCTGCTTTATGCACTAAAAGAGCAGAAGAGGTTGCGTACCACCTCCTTGACATTTTTTCCACTTTTGGTGCCCCGTGTATTCTGCATTCTGATAATGTGAGGGAATTTTGTAACAAGGTCATACAGAGTTTGTGCGCGATGTGGCCTGATATGAAAATAGTGCATGGTAAACCAAGACACAGCCAGTCCCAAGGCTCCGTGGAAAGAGCAAATCAAGACATTGAAAACATGTTGTCAACGTGGATGGAAACAAATAAGACCCCCAAGTGGTCTGAGGGCCTTCGCTTTGTACAAGCAATGAAAAATAGAGCATACCATGAGGGAATAAAATGCTTGCCCTATGAAGCTATGTTCGGAGTGCCAATGCAGATGGGTCTAGCTACCTCCAAAATTCCTAGTGATGAGATCAGAAATCTCTCTTCAGAAGAAGATCTTGAAAAAATGTTTGTTGGTTTGCAAGAGGAAGCTAGTGATCCGACATCACCAACAGAAGCCGAAGGGTCAGATGAATCTAACTTTCTTCACACATTAGCACCGACACCAGCAGAAGCTTCGGATGAATTCAACTGTCATCAGCTGTTCACAACGGAAGGAGAAGCTTTGGACTTATCCAACTGTCCGCACACCTTAACAGCATATGAAACTCCACCAATTTTGCCATCCAAGAATAATGAAGACCTAAAAGAAAAAAGTGTCGAGTCAAAGCCTTCTAAGAAAGATGGAGAACTTCATGATGATCAGCAACCTAACGTTTTGATTTCGCATACAATCAATAGAAGAATTGGTGCGGTCAGAAGAGTTCGAAAAGCTGCAAGAGAAGGACTTGAAACACAGGCCAAGAAAATGTTGAAATGTTCCAATCAAAAATTACCCGAACTTAACATTGGACAGAACATCAGAATCAGAATTCCAGACGTCGACCGTTCAAAAATGGACCCTAAGTCGATCATTGCGATTATTATAAAAGAAGAAGATGACTTCTACCAAGTGGGGACAACTGCTGGGATCCTAAATGCATTATATTATCGCAATCAGTTCACCATCTGTCAGGAAAATTTCATAGGATTGCAGGATGTGAAAAAAGATCAGATCAGCCATCGCACGGCGGTTTCCCAACAATCGTTGGTGGGAGGTCAGGGATTGAAGAAATGCAACTGTTTAAAGAAGTGCCTAAACAAGAAATGTGTTTGTAGGCAGGCAAAAATGTAGTGCCATTCAAAGTGTCACAATTCCCAACCGTGTTGCAACAAATAGGTCCTCTTTTGTGCTTGTTGTATGTCTTTTTCATTGAAATTAAACATTAAGTGCAATTTAACGGGTCGCAATTAGAGTTGAGTGGATAGCTGGATATCCGTCTATCCGTACGGATAAGACCGAGATCCGAGTGGATCCGGATCATATCCGTGTCCCATATAAGTCTATGGGACAACTATCCATGTGCAGGGACAATCCTCCTGCGTCACCAGTGATGTGGGCATCCCTGCCGTCACCAGTGATGGTGGGGACTCGGCCGGGGCATACCTGAGCGAGGAGATCCTCGCTGCGTCACTGCAGTAGGAACTCCCCGCCCACTAGTTTCATCCCGCCCTCTGTCCGGACCCCCTTCTCCGCCACTTAAAGATCACCTCTTACCGGAGGCTACCAGAGGCTTCCCAGGTCTCGTCGGCCAGCCGCATCCTCCTTCCTCCGGGTCACATGACTGCATACGTCACCACGAAAGTGACAGGTGCATAAGTCATGTGACATGAGTTGTGTCACATGACTTACGCATGCGTCACTTGCATGGTGACGTATGCAGTCATGTGACCCGGAAGGAGAACGCGAACGACGAGACCTGGGAAACCTTCGGTAAGTAGCAATTTAGCTTTATACCTGTCTGCCCTGCACACTCGCACCATCCATGCCTTCCGATGATGCATGAAACATGCATTATCGGAAGGCACGGATATATCCGACTGATATCGGGATTATCCGTATCCGTACAGCCCGTTATCCGCTCGGATAATGGGTCTGGACGGATCTATCCTCTTATCCCTAGTCACAATTACAGAATTACATAGTTTTGAAGTTGCTTTATTCTTGTATTTGTGTTAATTTGACATTTTTGAGAAGTATTTTCCTACATAAATGTTTCCTATTTGAATTCAGAATTATATAGTTTTGAAGTTGCGTTATTCTTGTATTTGCGGTAATTTGCCATTTTTGAGAAGTATTTTCCTACATAAATGTTTTCTATTTGCATTTTCCTATTTGCATTCAGAATTACATAGTTTTGAAGTTGCGTTATTCTTGTATTTGCGGTAATTTGTCATTTTTGAGAAGTATTTTCCTACATAAATGTTTTCTATTTTCATTTTTCTATTTGTATTTGTTCATTTGCATTTGCATTTTGAAGAATAAAAATATTTCTAATGATTAAGACATTCATCACAGTCGGAAATTGCATTTAGTTAACTTTTACCACCATCATCTGCTGGTAAGAGTCAGAATTCTGTGACTCAAAGTTACTTTTACCAACACATGCTGGTAAATGTAAAGATTTACCAATTCGCCCAGGTAAAAGTCCAAAATCGTTCGTTTATATGGAATACATCTGACTTTTACCAATGCTGTTGAGAAATGTTAAGATTTACCAAGACTTCACCGGTAAAAGTCCAATTTTACCTTTCATTTTGAGCTTTTACCGACGGCCTCGGTAAATATCCAGATTGACCGGTAAATCCCAGGTTTTACCGGCCTTCTGACTTTTACAGTAACATTTTCATGAAATATCTAATGTTTTCATACCTTGTCCAAGGCATTGCACTGTTTGACGCTTTTCGAAGATCCTTTTTCTTTCCCATACTGCTTGAAACTTGTGACTTGCTAAATAATCTGGAATGTCCATCTTAACTAGTTTTCATTTAATTGGGCTCATCTGACAAACTAGTTAACACAGGTGTTTGAGATAGATTTCAGTGATCCAAAGAGCCCTGAGACACAATACCATCCATGAGTTTACTTGAGAAAAAAAAATTACATCTTTATGACCCTTCAATCCAATTTGCATAATAATTTGGAACACAATGGATATTGGTTTGAGCTATATGTGGTGTTTTCATTCTCTAATTAGTGATGAGCGAGTATGTTTTGTTAACCCTTTCGCTGAGTTTACTCGGCCGAGCACCGAGTATTTACCATGCTCAGGCCTTAAGTTTTCGTCCCTCCGTGAACATGATTTGCAACTGTTTGACAGATTTAATACATGTGAGGAATGCTGGAAAACAGGCAGTGACATGTTTTAAATCTGTCAAACAGTCGCAAATCATGTTCACGGAGCGACGAAAACTTAAAGCCCGAGCGCACTATAAATACTCGGTGATCGGCGAAAGGGTTAACAAAACATACTCGCTCATCACTAATTCTAATACACTATGGCTTATTTTAGGTTTTGCATTAAAAAAACTTATAGAGTTAACTATTACAAAATGATTTAGTTTGCTGCATATTATTAGTTTTTTTTATACCTTACTAAAATGTTGTTTAACTTTTGACATTTCAATGAGCTTAGCCAGAGTGGATACTGTGTTTATATTATATGCCAAGAAAAGCTCCTGGTATAAACCTTAACATTCCCAAAGAGACCTGTTTAAATGGAGTACAAAAGTACTGTATGTTATTTTGGCCTCTGTCTGGCCAGTATGAATGTACATAATGTTCATTTACCTGCACAGAAGAGTGCAGTGGACTCCATTTTCCTTCATAGAGGGTCGCCAAATTAATACACATTGTGCTATATACTTTTTGAAAATGTATACATATGGTGGATGGATCGGATGCCTTGGGTAACATTCAGACTATGCTCACTGTTGGGCATATTCTTCCTAAGCTTTATACACCCAACAGAGACCATAAATACAAGTACAATTTTTTCATGAGCATTACTGAGAATGAGAATGCACTGTTCACAACATTAATATTGTGTGTATGTTTTAGCTTCAGGAGAGGTCCATAACCCTATGAAAATCACACAATACTGTACTAAAATTTTAAGCAGGTTTTGAAAAAATATTGCAAGTAATACTTAAAAATAGATGTGTTAATAGCTTATCTTTATCAATTAAAAAAATAAGCAAAAGAAAACTCTGAATCAAATCAATGGTGTTACCTTCAAAACACAATCAAAGCATCGATTCTTTTAAGCACATTTTCAATCAATTTTTTTTTAAGGAACACAGCAGGAAGGCGTCTGATTGGCTCCAAATTTACTCTGCAGCAGGACAATGACCCCAAACAGACAACGAATGTCATTAAGAATTATCTTTACCATAAAGAAGAACAAGAAGTCCTGTAAGTGACCATATGACCCTCACAGAGAGCTAATCTCAACATCATCAAGTCTGTGTGAGTCATAAGGATTAGCACAAGCGTACGCCAACAAAAGATTTGCGGTTAGCTCTCCAAGATATTTGGAATAACTTCCTTACCGAGATCATTTAAAAACTATGCGCAAGCGTACCCTGAAGAATTGAATCATTGAAGCTCATTTGAAGGTAAAGTGTGGTTACACCAAATATTGATTTGATTTAGATTTCTCTTTTGTTAACTCACTTGCATTTTGCTAAAACTCAACCATTAACACTTCTATTTGTGCAAGCAGTCTTATTTTGCAACAGTTTTCTTCACACCAGTCTGAAAGTTTTGCACAGTAGTGTATATATGTAATTTTGTTGTTGCTTGAAGCTGATTGTTAAAATGGAAAATACTATTTAAGGTATGAGGTGGAAAAAATACTGCAAGGAACGCTTTCATTCTTATGTGTAAGTCGTTTATTATTATCAATTAACAAAATGCAAAATAAATGAACCAAAAACAAATATAAATCAAATCAATGGTTGGTATGATCACATTTTGCTTTCAAAACAGAATAAATTCTTCTAGGAAAAGTTGCACATAGAGAGAAAATTTGCAGTATTATGTTCAGGTGTATAACTAACCAATTAAACCAAACAGGTGATAATGATTACCATTTTTATAAATAGTTTGAAACAAAGTAATTGACAAAAACAGTTGTGCTTCAAAGGTTTAAAACCAGGTGAGGAACAGTCCAACATCTTACAGGTCATATACCATGGCAGGACTAACCCCAGAAGAAGGCTGTGACAAGCCAAAACGTGCGTTGTGTCGTGTGGTGGTGCTTAACTCTCCATCAGGTAGTGTTCATGGTTGTGTTTTATGTGGCATGATAGATCATATTGCAGTTTCAGTAAATATATTTGTTGGTTGTCTGTTTTTTCATGTTTAACCATTTTTTTAGAGATAGACACCACTGACACTGCATCACTGCTTTTTGTTCATGACCATGTAAAAAGTTTGACATTAGGAGTAGTAGTGCCACCTAGTGGTTATCCATTTTTTATGTATCATGATTTTAAATGTCTTGTACTAAGAATTGAATAAAATATAATTAATGTTTAAACACACTCGTTCTCTCATTGGTTAATAGCATATCTTATTGTCTTGTTCTGAGCTATGCACTCTTCTTATCAAATACCCATGGCAGGACTTAGCACATAAACAAAACACAAGATAGTTATACTACATTGGCAAGGTCTCTCACAGATAAAGATTTCAAAGTGCACTTGGGTTTCAAGATGCGGTGTTCAAGCTCTCTTGGAAAAGCACCAAGAAAAGGGTAACATTAAAAACCATAGATGCAATGGTCGGCCAAGGAAACTTAATACAGCAGATAAAAGTCACATCATTCTTACTTCCCTTCCAAATCAAAAAATCTCCAGCAGTGCCATCAACTCAAAGCTGGTGTTAATCAGTTGGACCTATCTACACCCATCTATTGTTCGTAGATGTATGGTATTCATGGAAAAATGGGACCAAAAAGCTATACTATCAATACAGAAGCAAGGACAAGTGACTCATCTGTACATGAAAACTTAAGAGCTGGAGTGCAGATAAATGACAGCAGGTGCTCTGGACCGATGAGTGAAAACTGGAAATATTTGGCTGTAACAGAAGGCAGTTTGTTTACCAAAGGGCTTGAGAGCAGTGCAATAATTTTTGCAGGCAACAGTGAAGCATAGTGAAGGTTCCTTGCAAGTTTGGGACTGCATTTCAGAAAATGGAGTTGGGGAATTGGTCAGGATTTGTGCTGCCCTCAATGCTGAGTAACAAAGGAAATACAGGTAGATATTTAACCATCATGCAGTACCATTGGAGAGGCATTGTTACGCCTCCCACTGTACCATGAACCGAGGAGTGCCTGGAGGGGCGTAACTAAGTATCAACTCGGTCCGACCAAGGTCACACGGCAGCTCAGTCGACTCAGTGAACCAGGGAGGAACCGAGCAGAGGGACTAGGTGCTACTCCAGGTCAGTCACAGCTGTTGACTCACACCGGGGAATGCAGGAACAGGCAGGTAAGGCTGGCATACAGACAGGTGGATACTGGCAGGCACAGCTGGTATGCAGACAGATGGGTATTGGCAGGCACGGCTGGTATGCAGACAGGTGGGCACTGGCAGGCACGGCTGGCATGCAGACAGGTGGGTACTGGCAGGCACGGTTGGCATGCAGACAGGCGGGTACTGGCAGGTAGGAACGCAGGCAGGATAGGGACCAGTACAGACTGTGACACAGGAACGGAGCCGCAGGTGCGGTAGACAAGCAGAGCAGAGCAAAACCCGCAGGTGCGGTAGACAAGCAGAGCAGAGCAAAATTCGCAGATGCGGTAGACAAGCAGAGCAGAGCAAAACCCGCAGATGCAGTAGGCAAGCAGAGCAGAGAAAAACCAGCAGGTGCGGTAGACAAGCAGAGCAGAGCAAAACCCGCAGATGCGGTAGACAAGCAGAGCAGAGCAAAACCCGCAGATGCGGTAGACAAGCAGAGCAGAGCAAAACCGCAGATGCGGTAGACAAGCAGAGCAGAGCAAAACCCGCAGGTGCGATAGACAAGCAGAGGAGAGCAAAGCCCGCAGGTGTGGTAAAGAAGCAGAGCAGAGCAAAACCGCAGATGCGGTAGACAAGCAGAGCAGAGCAAAACCCGCAGACGTGGTAGACAAGTAGAGCAGAGCAAAACCCGCAGATGCGGTAGATAGGACAGGGCTCTGTTCACATGGAACAGACTGGAAAACACAAGAAGATATCTGGAACACAGGAGTAAGGGAAACCGAACGAGCAGAACCAGATACACACAAGGTACTTGCAATGAAGCAGCAAGTGGACACAAAACTCACAAACAGAAGCACAGAGACAACGAGTTGGAGTTAGGTGCAGGTTCAGATACTGCAGGAAAAGGGAAAGGTACAGACATAGAGAAAAACAGGTAACTGGCTAGGACACAGTTCAGACTGAAACTGAAACAGGAATTAGATACAGGAACAATCCTGGGAACTCAGCCCCAAGGGTGGTTGAAACAGACTAGAAGTCACAGATACAGGTAGCAGGCCTGGGTATACAGCCCCCAGGGACGGAAACAGACAAGATACAGGACAGGACCTGGCAACTCAGTTGCACAGAATAAACTGAATGAAAGTGTTGCTCAGGCACCTCCTACTGGGTGGAGGCGGTTTAAGTATCCACTGACTCACAGCAATAGGCTGGGGATGCATTAGGACTGCGCACACTGCAGCTTTAAGAATCAGGAAGCAACAGAGCTGCGGCCTAAGCCATCAGTAAGAGACATACAAACAGTAGGTACTGGAGCAAAGTGTGCAGCCTGGCCTGATAGGTAAGATTGCGGTCTTGCATGGTGGGAGGTGGTAAGCCATGCAAGCATGCCGCCAGGGATGTTACAGGCATCTGATTAGCTGCAATTTTATTCTGCGGCAGGACAACAATTTCAAACATACAACTAATACCAATAAGAATTATCTTCAGCAAAAAGAACAAGGAGTCCTGGAAATGATGATATAGCTTCCACAAAGCCCTGATCTCAAAATCATTGAATCTGTTTGGGATTAAATGCTGAGTCAAAGAATTTGTGCAAGCTACATCTTGGTTAGATCTGTGGTTAGTTTTCCAAGATTTTTGGAACAACCTCTCTGACGAGTTCCTTCAAAAGCAATGTAACACAGTAACATAGTTTTTAAGGTTGAAGGAAGACTAAGTCCATCTAGTTCAACCCATAACCTAACATGTTGATCCAGAGGAAGGCAAAAAAAAACCATGTGGCAAACACTAAGCTCCACATTGGGGAAAAAAATTCCTTCCTGACTCCACATACGGCAGTCAGACTAGTTCCCTGGATCAATGCCCTATCAAGGAATCTAGTATCTATAACCTGTAATATTATACCTTTCAAGAAAGGCATCCATGCCCTTCTTAAATTTTAAAAGAGAATCGCTCATTACAACATCATGCGGCAGCGAGTTCCAAAGTCTCACTGCTCTTACAGTAAAGAATCCGCGTCATGTGTAAGTGTATTTGGGCAATGAGCAAGCAAAATGCTAGTTTTTCTTGTGAAATAATATTTTGGGTTTCACAAAAGATCATCATTCTTGGCAGTGCATCATCCTGTATAAACAGGACTCGTGCTGCCGAGGACAATGACAACCTATGCACGTTGAACTATTTATTAGAGATCATTCAGTGCACATCATTAAGTACAGCTTGCCTGTGTAAAATGCCATTTAATGATTGCTGGTTTACTGATTGGCAGTATTTTAATGTTGTCAAATTGGGTAATGTAAACCCATCTTTACTGTACAGCATTTTTTCCACACCTGTCTAAAACTTTTCACAGTACTGTAAAACTATCACTTTAGAATTAACTTCCACTGATTTGAAGTCAGTAAGCCAATTAGTTTGGGAACACTGAGTAACATTATGGATTTTGGTTTGTTATTTTTATTCTTATCAGGTATGTATGAGTTAAGTTTCACACCACATTTGTTCATTACGTAAATCAAGACAGATTACAATGTTCCACCTAACATATGCTCAAGACATATGCAACTTTATGCTTCAATTGCGTTTGAGTCTGAACCATACGTGTACTATTGAATGCAGGTGTTTTACATGCTCTACAAGCTTTCTGTCAATGAAACAACCGACTTAGAGTATGGTCGAATTTAATTCCAGTGTTCGTCAAAATGCCAGCCCATTGCAGATACCTTGGATTGCTGTACGAGGCAGCCCAACGATGAGCCTGAAATATAGGTTACATATAGGTGTAAAAATAGCTGTATTTTCTTAAACATAGTCAAGACAGAGACTACAGAAGTGGAATATTATTTAGAATGAACACATTTTGACTATTAGTGAATTAAAGTAATGAACACTTTTTAGATCACATAACACATCATTATAGTATTGTTAGCTTAGGAATAATAGGAGAATATATTGTTTGAGGTAAGTGCTAGAAGCATAAATTAGCAATTTTTTTAATAATATATCATTCTATGAGTTTATTTTTGTATTGTGAATCCAGATTTTTAGGTAAATCTCTTTAAAAACACTCACTATCTTTTTCTAAATAATTGAAAACAACAAAAAAGCTTAGTAACAATGCATTTTAATATCTATCCTGTGATAACAGTAGGGCTACTGTACTAGGTGACTTATTTCCATATGCCTGAATCCCATGGGTTTGACATACAACAATCAGATTAAATTGCATAATTTACTTTGACAGCAGTTCACTGTACTGTGTTTAGCAGATGGCTGTGGGTCATCAGAGACATGGGTGCCAGACTTTACCTTCTTCTTTTTTATTCATACTTTAACTTTTTTAAGCACACATTATGCACAAGAGACTGCAATTAAATGTACACACTAATGCAGATTTACAGTTCGAAGATACAAACAAAAAACATGTAAAAGTTATTTGAAACACACGTTTACTTTGGTCAAAATTTAGAACACAATAACATGTAATGGAATCATGTAAATCTGAGTGTATTCCTGATCAGTCTGGAATTAACCCCTTAACAACCTTGGGTTTTCCGTTTTTGCGTTTTCATTTTTTGCTCCCCTTCCTCCCACCAGAGCCATAGCCTTTTTATTTTTCAGTCAATATGGCCATGTGAGGGCTTATTTTTTGCGGGACGAGTCATACTTTTAAACGTCATCACTGGTTTTACCAAGCTGGAAAGCGGGCAAAAAGAACAAGGAGTCCTGGAAATGATGATATAGCTTCCACAAAGCCCTGATCTCAAAATCATTGAATCTGTTTGGGATTAAATGCTGAGTCAAAGAATTTGTGCAAGCTACATCTTGGTTAGATCTGTGGTTAGTTTTCCAAGATTTTTGGAACAACCTCTCTGACGAGTTCCTTCAAAAGCAATGTAACATAGTAACATAGTTTTTAAGGTTGAAGGAAGACTAAGTCCATCTAGTTCAACCCATAACCTAACATGTTGATCCAGAGGAAGGCAAAAAAAAACCATGTGGCAAACACTAAGCTCCACATTGGGGAAAAAAATTCCAAGTGCGGTGAAATTGCAAAAAAAATGCAATTCCATGGTTGTTTTTTTTACCACGTTCACTGAATGCTAAAACTGACCTGCCATTATGATTCTCTAGGTCATTACGAGTTGGTAGACACCAAACATGTATAGGTTCTTTTTTATTTATGTGGTGAAAAAAAAATCCAAAGTTTGATAAAAAAAAAAAAAAAAATAGCGCAATTTTCTGAGACCTGTAGCGTCTCCATTTCTTTGGGATCTGGGGCCGGGTGAGGGCTTATTTTTTGTGCAACGAGCTGATGTTTTTACTAATATAATTTAGGGGCAGGTGTGATGTTTTAATCGCCCGTTATTGGATTTTATTGCAATGATACGGTGACCAAAAAAACGTAATTCTGGCATTTAGAATTTTTTTCTCGTTACGCCATTTACCAATCGGATTAATTATTTTTTCTTTATTTTGATAGATCGGGCGATTCTGAACGCGGCGATACCAAATATGTGTATGTGTATTTTTTTTTAATTATTTTATTCTGAATGGGATGAAAGGGGGGTATTTAAACTTTTATATATTTTTTATATTTTTAAAAACTTTTTTTACGCTTTCTGCATACTTCAATAGTCTCCATAGGAGACTAGAAGCAGCAGTTTTCTGATTTCTTCTACTGCACACAGGCGATGAGCAGATCACCTGTATGCAGTAGAAATTCTCATGGCTATGAGCGCCGACCATTATGTGGCGCTCATAGCAAGCGAGACATGACAACCACAGGGTTGCTGCTGCAGACCCCGGGTTGTCATGCTGACCTATCGTTGACCCGCGATCAGGTGACGGGGTCACCGATGGGCTGGGCTAATGCCGCGCTTCCGGTGCTGTTAAATGCTGCCGTCAGAAATTGACAGCGGCATTTAACTGGTTAACAGCCGCGGGTGGATCGCGATTCCACCCACGGCTGTTGCGGGCACATGTCAGCTGTAAGAAACAGCTGACATGTGCCCTCACGCGCCGGATCCCTCACTGAACCGGAGTTGATAGCCTAGGGCATACTAATAAGCCACAGGCTTTAAAGGAGTTAAAATATTTTCTTATCTAAAGATTTTCTTATCTAAATTGTGATGCAAGACATACCGTATTTTTCGGACTATAAGATGCACCGGACCATCAGACGCACCCCAAATTTTGTGGTGGAAAACAGGAAAAAAATATTTTTGATAAGATGGGGATCCATCTTACAGTCTGAATAGATACGGTATCTTACTTGGGGGGGGATGGGGATCCCAGAAGGCAGGGTCCTTCAGGAAGCCAGCAGAAGTGGAGGAATGCTGCAGACCCTGGGTGCAAGAAGGCGGTGCTCCAGCAGCGAGGAATTATGGTGGTGGTGGAGCAGGATCATAGGGCCCTGCGTTCCCTCCATCTGGAACCCAACGCCGGCAGCAGAAGAGGTGAGATGCTGCGGGGCTTGTGTCTGGCTGTCGGCGGTGAGGCAGAGCAGCCATGATCTACAGGAAAATGGCCACCCGAGCTCCCAGTCTGCGCATGCGCCGGCTCGGGTGGCCATTTTCCTGTAGATCATGGCGTCAGGAAGATGGCCGCGGCCATCGGAAAGCAGCACACGCCTCTCTGCCTCACTGCCAACAGCCAGACACCGGAGCATCTCACCTTTTCTGCTGCCGCAGCCGGGTTCCTGAGGGAGGGAACGGAGGGCCCTGTGATCTCGCTCCAACACCACTGCAACTATCCGGTAAGCTACATTCGGACCATAAGACTCACCCCCCATTTTCCTCCCAAATTTGAGGGGAAAAATGTGCGTCTTATGGTCCGAAAAATATGGTAATCATACTGAGTGGTCATACTCTAGAAAAACTAAAGATGAGGGCATCTTTTGAAATGTGATTTGCGCCAAATAAAGTTATGCGAATCTCAGTACTAGAATTCTTGTAATTGCTCTGAAAATACATGTGAGGGAGAGGAGAGAGAACCATTCTGACCATAAGAGCTTACACTCTGAAGGAGAGAGAGAGCCCCCTCTGACCAAAAGAGCTTACGCTATACTCTGCAGAAGAGAGAAGAGAGAAAGAGGACCCTGCTGATCATAACAGCAGACACTCTACAGGGAAAAGAGAGAGCAAGAGGACCTTGTTGATCATAACAGCTAACATTCTACAGGCAAAAGAGAAACAAAGAAAGTACTCCGCTGACCAAAAGATCTCACACTCTACAGAAGAGAGAGACTTAAGCTATGTGCCCACAATGCAGAAATGCAGCTGATTTTTTCTGGCATGGATTTATATAGTGTGACCAAGTTAATAGTTAAAAAAAGAATAAAAATGGTAAAAAATAAAAAGAAAACATTATACTCACCTTCTGATGGCCCCCTGTCTTCTCTCGGGTGCTTTCGGTGTCTTGGGCGGCTCGCGTTGGTGTAAAAGGACCTTCCATGACATCATTTAGTCATGTGACAAGTCACGCGACCGCCGACGTCAGCAGCACCGGAGAGAAGACCGCGGGCCATCAGAAGGTGAGTATAATGTATATTTTTTATTTTAAATTCTTTTTTTATCAGGTACTATGGTACCCGGGTCTGGAGGTGAGTCTTCTCTTCTCCGGACCCGAGTACAATCTGCACATTGAGTTGCTTAATATCCGTATGTGCATATGTAGTCATGCGGATATTAAGCAATTCAATGCAAGTCAATGGCGGCAATTATGCCGCGTTTCCGCAAAAATAATGGGCATGCTGCGGATTTTTCCGCAATGATAATCCGCAGTGGAAATTTCAGCAGCATGTGCACAGCACATGCGGATTATCATTGGGGACCATGGGGCACGTATTACTAAGAGTTTTTTAAGCGTTTTCACTGGGGAAATTCCGCAGCAAAAATGCTTGAAAAATGCATAGTGGGCACGCAGCCTTACCCAATGACTGTGGAGATTGAAAATGACATATAAATTGTACTCCACTGGGAACTGCTGACCTGTGATGATCCGGGTATTGATCACTACTGTGCAAGGTATGATAATTAGTGATGAGCGAGTATGTTTTGTTAACCCTTTCACCGAGTATACTCGGGCAAGCACCGAGTATTTACAGCTGCTAGGTATTATGTTTGAATCACTCTTGTGTGCATGATTTGTGACTTTTTGACAGCTTTGATACATGTGAGGAATGTCTACCTCTTACACATTCCTCACATGTATTAAAGCTGTTAAACCGTTGCAAATCATGCACACGGGAGTGATTCAAACATATTACCGAGCACACTGTAAATACTCGGTGCTCGTCCGAGCATACTCGGCGAAAGGGTTAACAGAACATACTCGCTCATCACTAATGATAATCCGTAAGATATCATAGCTACACGGTATTATGTAGAGGCCGACACGGCAATGAAAAATTACATTAGTCTGCTCTCTGATGCTTCATTTGTGTGGAAAATTGTGTCTGGCAAGGTTTTTTTTTGTGTAAACCAAGAATCGAATCTCAAAATGTTTGAAACCACAAATTTCAGGAAATTCAACTCAAAGTCGATCCTCTGTGGATCGATCTGCTCATCTTTACCTAAAGTGAACCTGACAGCTGATCCATGCAGACGGGAAACAAGTATCAGTCACTGATATGTTTGACTCTGAAACACAGCAGCATTTCAGAGAATAACAGCAGCTGGGGCATGTGCGTATAGGGAGAGACCTGTCAATCTAGGGCAGCGGCAGGGAGAAGTCACTGGGAACACACCTATTCGACTAGTCTAAAGCGCAGGTCAGTCCCTGCTGGTTACTAAAATATGTTTTTCTTTGACAGCATTTCAGAGCTAACCCTGGCTGAGTTCATATAGCCAGTGAATGATACAGTACATACTATTCCTGGATTGGGTAGCATGTATCAGCTGTCAGGTTCTCTTTAAAATATTGCCAAAACTCTTTTTTGTCACTTTGCCTTCACCCTAACAAAAATTTGTAAACCAAACTACAAAGTTGTATGTACTTCTAAATGTTATTAATAGAAACTACAAAAAAAAAATTATACATCTTCCTTTGCAGACATATTTTTGTACTTAATAAAAAGTAAAACTTTGGTTTTTCCGTTCTTATTGGTATCCTTATTAGCAAAAAAAAATTCCTATAGACCATGGATGGGCAATTAATATGCACAAGTGGTCACATGAGACACTGGAATTGCTATGGAGGGAGGAAATATTAGTTATACTTGTGACTTCATTGCTGCAGCCTGAGACGAGAAGATGGAGCAAGGGAACTTGAGTAACTGCTTAGTTTGTTATTTTCATGCAGCACAGTCCAAAGGACAGAAACAATGTATTAGTGGAAGAACTTTTTAAATGGCAGCATTGTTTTGAGTAGGACATTATGCTGAAAATTTGTAAAGCTGGAGAAGGAGTGGGAGAGTTTACATGGAGATACAGGGGTCTGTTCATTGCTACCATGCAGCCTAGCACAAGTGCTGATGGGAAATGGAATCAGAAAAGAGCAGACGATTCTGAAGAGGAACAGAAAGTGAAGCATAAAACAACATGAAAACTGGCAAAAAAGTTATATTGGATTCTTTAGGGGCATTATCCTAAACCTGATGTCAAAACTAGTGTTGAGCGAATTTGGCGAATGTTCGAAAGTTTCAAATTCGACACGAATAGGGCACGTTCGGATTCGTGATCGCAACGGCAAGCTTATTTTCTTAAAATCTGAAAAGTTCGATGAATTTGAGCAGGACCGCGAATGCAGGGCAACCACGGCGTTTTGAACAGTTTTGTTAGCATAGTGCAAGTGTATGATGAGCGGTGACATGTGCCAGATGAGTGTGGGGGCTGTGGAGAGCTTAGAACTAGAGATGAGCGTTGTTCTACTCGAACTGTTCGCCAATCTCAAATTCGAGCTGTTTTGGGCGGTGTTCGAGCCGGTCGGCGAACACGAACAATTTGAGAAAAATTCGGCTGTTCGAGGTTATGTTCGATAACTGTTCGTGCACCAAAATCATAACTGGATTTTTTCTCAGTAATGATGAAAATTAATGTTAATACGCAGTTTGAGTGTACAGCGGGGCGGGGGGAGGGGCAGGGGATGGATCTCTGCAGGAACAATGAAGATCTCCATTTTTTTTTCTCTTTCCCGCATTTGCAGTGGGGAGGTGCAATCTGTCAGCCTATCAGCAGCGCACACACGGAGCGAAGTGCTTTTTTTCACACAAGCAAGGGCATGTGTGATTGGCAGTGTATGTCACATGTCCTTGCCCTATAAGACCAAGCCATTTTCCCCGTCGCCACCATTTTCTCACTGCTGCAGCTGCGTGTTAGACAGCACCGCTGTTGCTGTGTGCGCTATACCTTGTTAATTTCAAGCCAATTTTCGCACAAATATACAGATAGCTTGGGAGTAGGGAATAGTTGTGATTGCAGTCCTTTTAAGGACTAGGTTACAGCATTTCCTACGACTTTTATCAGGCAGGTTTGTGCTCTTAAATAGATAGATTGTGGGAGTAAAGACTAATTGTAATTGGAGTCCTTTTCAGGACTAGGTTACATCAGTTCCTATCAGTTTTTGCCAGGCAGGTCTGTGCCAGTGCTGTGCAAGTTTTTTTCACAGCATTTGGCTGAATCTAGCAAAGCTAATCCTTTTTGGCCTATTGCAGAGTGTGTTAGTCAGTGGAGTAGCCTATCTGTGTTGCAAGATATACCACCTGTGTATAGAATACCAATTTTTTACTGCACCTAGTGAAGTAAAATCTTTTGGGCATAGCATCATTCTATTAGTCCATCTATACTGACCTCCATCAGGTTGCAAACTGAATATAATTTTTTTCTGCATCTAGCTCTGAAAAAATATTTGGGCTTCTAGCAGTGTGTGGGACTTGGTCTATTAGTCCATCTATACTGACCTCCATCAGGTTGCAAATTAAAAATAATTTTTTTCTTCATTTAGCTCTGAAAAAATATTTGGGCTTCTAGCAGTGTGTGGGACTTGTTCTATTAGTCCTTCTATACTGACCTCCAGCAGGTTTCAAATTGAATATAATTTTTTTCTGCATCTAGCCCTGAAAAAATATTTGGGCTTCTAGCGGTGTGTGGGACTTGGTCTATTAGTCCATCTATACTGACCTCCATCAGGTTGCAAATTAAAAATAATTTTTTTCTGCATCTAGCTCTGAAAAAATATTTGGGCTTCTAGCAGTGTGTGGGACTTGGTCTATTAGTCCATCTATACTGACCTCCATCAGGTTGCAAATTAAAAATAATTTTTTTCTTCATTTATCTCTGAAAAAATATTTGGGCTTCTAGCAGCGTGTGGGACTTGTTCTATTAGTCCATCTATACTGACCTCCATCAGGTTGCAAATTAAAAATAATTTTTTTCTTCATTTAGCTCTGAAAAAATATTTGGGCTTCTAGCAGTGTGTGGGACTTGTTCTATTAGTCCTTCTATACTGACGTCCAGCAGGTTGCAAATTGAATATAATTTTTTTCTGCATCTAGCTCTGAAAAAATATTTGGGCTTCTAGCGGTGTGTGGGACTTGGTCTATTAGTCCATCTATACTGATCTCCATCAGGTTGCAAATTAAAAATAATTTTTTTCTGCATCTAGCTCTGAAAAAATATTTGGGCTTCTAGCAGCGTGTGGGACTTGTTCTATTAGTCCATCTATACTGACCTCCATCAGGTTGCAAATTAAAAATAATTTTTTTCTGCATCTAGCTCTGGAAAAATATTTGGGCTTCTAGCAGTGTGTGGGACTTGGTCTATTAGTCCATCTATACTGACCTCCATCAGGTTGCAAATTAAAAATAATTTTTTTCTGCATCTAGCTCTGAAAAAATATTTGGGCTTCTAGCAGTGTGTGGGAATTGGTCTATTAGTCCATCTATACTGACCTCCATCAGGTTGCAAATTGAATAAAAAAATTTTCTGCATCTAGCTCTGAAAAAATATTTGGGCTTCTAGCGGTGTGTGGGACTTGGTCTATTAGTCCATCTATACTGACCTCCATCAGGTTGCAAATTAAAAATAATTTTTTTCTGCATCTAGCTCTGAAAAAATATTTGGGCTTCTACCAGTGTGTGGGACTTGGTCTATTAGTCCATCTATACTGACCTCCATCAGGTTGCAAATTAAAAATAATTTTTTTCTTCATTTAGCTCTGAAAAAATATTTGGGCTTCTAGCAGTGTGTGGGACTTGTTCTATTAGTCATTCTATACTGACGTCCAGCAGGTTGCAAATTGAATATAATTTTTTTCTGCATCTAGCTCTGAAAAAATATTTGGGCTTCTAGCGGTGTGTGGGACTTGGTCTATTAGTCCATCTATACTGACCTCCATCAGGTTGCAAATTAAAAATAATTTTTTTCTGCATCTAGCTCTGAAAAAATATTTGGGCTTCTAGCAGTGTGTGGGACTTGGTCTATTAGTCCATCTATACTGACCTCCATCAGGTTGCAAATTAAAAATAATTTTTTTCTGCATCTAGCTCTGAAAAAATATTTGGGCTTCTAGCAGTGTGTGGGACTTGGTCTATTAGTCCATCTATACTGACCTCCATCAGGTTGCAAATTAAAAATAATTTTTTTCTTCATTTAGCTCTGAAAAAATATTTGGGCTTCTAGCAGTGTGTGGGACTTGTTCTATTAGTCCTTCTATACTGACCTCCAGCAGGTTGCAAATTGAATATAATTTTTTTCTGTATCTAGCTCTGAAAAAATATTTGGGCTTCTAGCGGTGTGTGGGACTTGGTCTATTAGTCCATCTATACTGACCTCCATCAGGTTGCAAATTAAAAATAATTTTTTTCTGCATCTAGCTCTGAAAAAATATTTCGGCTTCTAGCGGTGTGTGGGACTTGGTCTATTAGTCCATCTATACTGACCTCCATCAGGTTGCAAATTGAATAAAAAAATTTTCTGCATCTAGCTCTGAAAAAATATTTGGGCTTCTAGCGGTGTGTGGGACTTGGTCTATTAGTCCATCTATACTGACCTCCATCAGGTTGCAAATTAAAAATAATTTTTTTCTGCATCTAACCCAGCCAATAGTTTTGGCCTAATACCACAGTTTGGCCACTCAGCTCTGCTCGGTTACCATCCATTGTTTTTTTGTGCAAACAACTCCAGAGTTGTGAATTAGTTAACCACCAAAATGAGTGGAAAAAGGCCTGCTGCTGGTGGAAAGGGGAATAGGCGTGTTGGGAAGGGGAAAAAAGGTTGTGTCCGTGGGGTAGGTGCAGAAGAAAGACCATCTTCCAGCCAAACTAAAATGTCTACTTCTTTTAGCGGACAATGTGATAAGATCCCTTTCTTACGGCCACGCCAATCGCTACAAATTCCAGATGAGGCACAAAAACAGCAGGTGCTTCAACGGATATCAAGTGCTCCTTTAAGTGGGCTCTCCTCCACATCAACTTCAACATCACAAATACTCCAGTCCTCAAAGGTGTCACCCAAATCGCACTTGCTTCCTCACAGCTCCCAAATCTCCAGCTGCCCGTCTGAGTATGAGGTAGAACAGATGGTTGAGTCTGCAGAGCTGTTTACTCATACTATAGCCTGGGAATCAGAGGTCGACTCCAGCGCTTCTGTGAATCCAGACGAGGAAATGATCTGCACTGATGCCCAGAATCTTTATGAGTCGGATCCAGGACCAGACGCAGAAGGTTCTGACCATAATGTAGACCCTCATTCCCAAACTGTAACTCCTGTTGGTGGAGACAATGAGGAAGACGATGATAAGACTCAAATACCTGATTGGAGCGACAACTTTAGTTTTTTGTCAGGGCAGGAACAGGTTGGCTCTGAGGACGACGGGTGTGATAACGCACAGGGTGATGATGATGAGGTCGGAGATCCCACTTACTGTCAACCCACAGTCAGCCAAGAGATGAGGTCAGCAGAGGAGGTGGAGGAAGATGCTAGTGACGACGAGGTCAGGTTGCGCCTTCCTGGACAGAGACGTAGTACTGGAAGCACGTCAACAACTGCATCCTCAAACACAACTCTGCCTCTCACCACAAGTCGTGGTGGCTCTTCAGGTCGCATGGGTGCTAAGCCTTGCATAGCCTGGGCATTTTTTCAGATCGATAAAGATGACCCAACTCGTGTTATCTGTAACATTTGTCAGCAAAAGCTAAGTAGAGGCCAAAAAATACATAGTTTGAGTACTTCATGCATGAACCGGCACATGGACATGAAGCATAAGTTGCAGTGGGAAGCTCAGTGTGCTACAATGCGGTCTAGCCGGCCGGGCCAACCACCGTCTGCCATATCTTGTGCATCCGCGGCCTCTTCATCCTCTGTGACTGGGGGGACAGCAGTCACACCTGTTTTGGGGCGCAGACCTGCCACCTCTTTACCCGCAACAGCCAGCGTGATTGGCAGGTCATCATTTTCTTTGGAGGTGGTAACACCAGCTGGTCTTGAGCGCTGTCCGACATCGATAGCACCACCTTTGGATCAAGGCAACCTAACATGTCCGCCTGCATCTTCCTCACAGACCGGCAGTTTGCCGGGGACACCCTTATCAACCCCGTCTAAGCACAATAGCCAGCCCTCGGTCCCTCAGATGTGGACAAGTAAAAGACCATTTCCTCCTAGCCATGAGAAAGCTAAGAGGTTGAATTTCACCATCTGCAAGCTCTTGGCTACAGAAATGCTGCCTTTCCGCCTGGTGGACACAGAGGATTTTCGAGACCTTATGTCCGTCGCAGTGCCCCAGTACCAGATGCCCAGTCGGCACTACTTCTCAAACAAAGGTGTGCCTGCGCTCCACCAGCATGTCGCACACAACATCACCGCTTCTTTGAGAAACTCTGTGTGTGACAGGGTGCATTTCACCACAGACACTTGGACGAGTAGGCATGGACAGGGGCGTTACATGTCGCTGACTGGGCACTGGGTAACTATGGTGACAGCAGGACAAGGGGCTGCTGTCCAAGTCTTGCCGTCCCCACGAATTGTGCGTCAATCCTCTTTATGTCATTTTTCCTCCACTGCTTCTGCCTCCTCAACCTCCTCTCGGTCTTCCACCTGCACCCAAAGCCTGTCTGGTCATGCCACAAGCTTTCTAACTGCGCAGAAGGGATCCTGCACACCTCCTTACTATGCTGGCAGTAGGGCTCAACGTCATCAGGCGGTTTTTACATTGAAATGTCTGGGAAATGTGAGTCACACAGCTGAGGAGTTGTGGTCAGCTCTGGAGAACCAATTTCATGAATGGTTGTCTCCACTGGACCTGAAACCAGGGAAGGCCGTGTGCGACAATGCTGCAAACCTGGGTGCGGCCCTTCGCCGGGGCAATGTCACACACGTGCCTTGTATGGCTCACGTGTTGAACCTGGTTGTCCAGCAATTTTTAGCCCACTATCCCAGACTAGATGGCCTTCTGCAGAGGGCACGGTCGCTGTGTGCTCACTTCCGCCGTTCGCATCCCGCAGCTCAGCGACTTACATCTCTACAGAAGTCGTTGGGCCTGCCACTTCACCGACTAAAATGCGATGTGCCTACCCGGTGGAATTCAACTCTGCACATGTTGCAGCGACTGTGGCAGCACCGACAAGCCCTGGTGCAATACGTTCTGACGTATAGCCTGGGCCAACGAGATTCAGAGGTGGGGCAAATCACGCTGGAGGAGTGGTCTCAGATCAGGGACCTATGCACCCTTCTGCACAGTTTTGAAATGGCGACGAAGATGTTTAGTGCTGACGATGCCATTATCAGCATGACTATTCCGGTGATTTACATGCTGGAGCACATGTTAAACAGAATTCAGAGTCAGGTGGTGGCACAAGAGGAGGTGGAGGAAGTAGAGGAGGAGGAGTTGTATGCGGAAGGGCTAACATCTGCAAGGTCCAGACGGTCGGCAGCACCAGGGCGGCAGGCATGTGAGGGTGGGGGAGATGATTTTACCAGGGCGCATGGTAGCAGCCAAACTAGTGAGGAAGGTGCAGGAGCCCAGGAAGAAGTGGAGGACGAACTGATGGAAGACTCATCAGATGAGGGAGACCTTGATCACATTTCTGTTGTGCGAGGTTGGGGGGAGAGGACAGAGGAAGGAAGCATGATTGTTACCTCGCCACCAACACAACAGGGACTTGGTGCTCCTGGATGCGCAACACACATGAGTGCCTTCTTGCTGCACTACCTGCAACATGACCCTCGAATTTGGAGAATTAGAAATAATCCTGACTACTGGGTTGCCACACTGTTAGATCCCCGGTACAAAAGTAAATTTGCAGAAATTATTCCTGCCATAGAAAGGGATGTACGCATGCAGGAGTATCAGCAGAGACTGTTGCAGAATCTTACATGTGCTTTTACACAAAATACCATTGGTGCACGTAGTGAATCTCACAGTTCCAACTTGCCAACCGTGGGACCGTCAAGTGTTCAGCACTCAAACCGTAACAGAACCACAGTATCTGCTGGTAACATCAATTTTGCGGAATCATTTCACCACTTTTTTAGCCCATCCTTTGCAAGGCCACAGGAGACAAGAAGTCTGACACATAGTCAACGCCTAGAGACGATGGTACAGGAGTATCTCCAAGTAAACATTGAAGCCACGACTGTGTCACTGGACCCTTGCTCTTTTTGGGCTTCCAATCTGGATAAATGGCCGGAGCTAGCCACTTACGCCTTGGAGATCTTGTCATGCCCCGCAGCCAGCGTTCTGTCTGAACGTGTGTTCAGCGCTGCTGGTGGTGTGCTGACAGATAAGCGCACGCGGCTCTCCACTGATAATGTAGACAGACTCACGTTCATAAAGATGAACAAATCATGGATCCGAAACGACTTTTCTACCCCTGTGTCATCCTGGGGAGAGTAAAAGCTTGATGATTGGTTAAAATCACCCTACCAACCGTTTTAAGCTTTCAAATTACTAATCATGTTTATCTGTATCTTGACTGGAAAATAATTTGGGCTTTGTAGCAGTGTGCAGCACTGATCCTATTAGGCCATCTATAATAAGCTTCACCAGATTTAAAATTAAAAATAATTTTTAGCTGCATCTAGCCCGGAAAATAATTTTGGGGCTCCGAGATGCGCAAGACACATAAGTGCCTTCTTGCTGCACTACCTGCAGCATGACCCTCATATTGTCAGAATTCGAAGTAATCATGACTACTGGGTTGCCACACTCTTAGATCCCCCAAACTTTTCGATCAACCTTTTCATTTTAATAAAGACCAAAAAAATGGTCATTTTTGAAATTATAAGCATTAGCAGGTTGTTAGAAACTGAAATCAAGCAGTTTTCAACTCAAAACTTTATTCTAGGTGATGTTACATTTTCACATAGGACCCCTTGTTCGAAAGGAGCTTCTGAACTCTCTCGTCCATTGAATTTGTCAGGTTTTGGATGGTTTCTGCTTCAATTGTTTTGCATGAGGACAGAATACCCTCCCAGAGCTGTTGCTTAGATGTGAACTGCCTCCCGCCATCATAGACACTCCTTTTAATGATGCTCCAAAGGTTCTGAATGGGGTAGAGGTCAGGGGAGCATGGGGGTCACACCATAAGTTTGTCCCCTTTTATGCCCATATCAGCCAGAGATGCAGATGTTTTATGTGCAGCATGAGATGGTGCATTATCATGCAGAAAAATGATCTTGCTGTGAAATACACGGTTCTTCTTCTTGAACCATGGCAGGAAGTGCTGTTTGAGAAAATCCACAAACATTATGGAGTTCATCTTTAGCGCCTTCAGGGATCCTAAAGGGGCCGACAATCTCTCTCTCCATGATTCCAGCCCAAAACATTACTCCACCTCCTCCTTGTTGGCGCTGTAGCCGTGTTTGCGTGGGGTGTCCATCAACCAGCCATCCTCCACTCCATTCATCTGGACCATCGAGCGCTGCACGGCACTCATCCGTGAACAAAACAGTTTTGAAATCAGTCTTCATGTAATGTTTGGCCCACTGGAGCCGTTTCTGCTTGTGTGAAGTGGATAGAGGAGGTCGACAGGATGGCGTATGCACAGCTGCAAACCTCTGAAGGACCCTGCATCTTGTTGTTCGGGGGACGTTGGAGGCACAAGCAGCTTCAAAAACTTGTCTGCTGCTATGACAAGGCTTTTTTGCCGCTGCTCTTTCAACCTGACGTAATTGCCTGTAGGAAAGAGTCCTCAATTTGCCCTTATCAGCATGCACACGTGTGTACTGTGAATCAGCTACATACTTCTTGATTGCCAAGACACTTCATCCTGATCATCGCACAATGTTGATTGTAGTCATGCCTTGACCTAAACACTCCACAATTTGTTGCTTCTCAGCAGCCGACACATCCTTTTTCTTTCCCATTTTGGCAGAAAATGTAGGCTGCTTAATAATGTGAGAGAGCCTTCTTAAGTAGTCTTGCCTTTCATTGGACACACCTGCCAAACTAATTAGCACAGGTGTCTGCAATTGCTTACAGTGATATAAAGAGCCCTGACACACATCACCATCAATGAGTTTAACTGACAAACAAACAAATTCTTCCCTTATCACTCCTAAACACTTTTTGCATAATAATTTGGAACGCGGTGTACATGTGCTTTTCCACAAAACACCAGTGGTTCACGTAGTGAATCTTACAGTTCTAACTTGCCAACCGTGGTCTGTATCGAATTGTTCAATAAAGGGCCCAAAATTAAGATAACATAGATGGGAGAGGTCTCTATGAATAGGAATTCCTAAGTATTTGATACCCTGTGAGGGCCAGGCAAAGGGAAAGTTGGACTGGATGGAATCCTATATGGATTTAGGGAGGGAGACATCGAGGGCCTCAGACTTCGCTGCATTGATTTTAAAATTTTACCATGTAACAAAGTGATCTATTTCAGCCATAACAGCAGGGATGGATATATGTGATTGAGTGATATATACTAGGACATCATCAGCAAATAGAGAGCACTTGTACTCGGTGCCTCCCACCTCAATCCACCTAATATTGGGGTTATGGCGAATTGATGAGAGCAGGTGCTCCGTCACTAGGATGTATAAGAGAGGGGACAGAGGACATCCCTGCCTTGTCCCATTGGTGATTGTGAAAGGTGATGAAAATGTTCTGACGCACCCCCTGGGCCTTGGGACACCCAGAGCCGGACCCTTTTTGGTGGATGCTGGTGGTTGTAGTCTTCGTGGCGGCGATCCGGTTCCGTGGCTCAGGGCGGTCAAACCAGTGGCGGAACTATTTATGTGGTTTTGATGTTTAAATGTCCGACTACGCCACCCGTGGATTGCGGTCAGAGTGAACCGCCGCTACAGGGCAGACCGCTAAGGCTGGTGTTGTGGGTGCAGCAGAGCGTAGCATAACTCCCCACGGGAGGAGTATAGCCTCAGGGCAGTGTATGCGGAGGATGGGGGTGATGGTGCAGGGCAGCAGCAGTAACGACACGGAGTCAGTGATGCAGTTCAGGGCCTTTACTCACAGTTCTTATTATCCAGACCACGTCTGCAGGTAACGGCTGCCCACGTCGTACTGTGCTCACCAGGTGAGGGGCTCAGACAACTCCCAGATAACTTTGGAGCGCTTCAGAGGACCCCCTTTGTGTGTCCTTTGTCTGGCCTTTCTTACCAACACTTCTGTCCGGCTGCCTCGGGCCTCCTCTTGGTAAACTTGGCGCCAGTTTCCCTGACCCTATGTGGTGCCTTCCTAGCGGGTGGAGCAAGGGGCTGCGCCACATAAAATGTCAGAGCCTCCGGTTTCTAGCTGAGGGTCGTTTCCTGCCTCCACTAGTTCGGGGACCGGTCTCCCCCTTTGGCCTGACCCCTCCACGCAGGTGGATTCGGGCGTGCGGTGGCGACTCGCCCGTCCGCACCCCTGGGATCCCTTCATTCCTCGTTCCTGGAGCCTTCTCCGCTCCTCTTCCTTCCTTCTCCCTCTTGCAGGCCTGGGCCTCTGTTACTAGGCCCGCCTCCGGAGCAGAGCTCATGCAGAGCCCCTGCTCCCTGCCACTTCTGCTCAGACTTCTCTGCACTGAACTAAGATGGTGCCCACCTTTTATACTCCCTTCTCAATGCACCCAGGAACTGCTTCCTCCCTGCTCCTGCACTGCAGGGTTCCCCTTCCTCAGTGTTCCCTCCCCCCACTCCAGCCAGGGACAGGGACTGTCGTGCCCATCTCAGGGGCATATTGGTCGCCCTGCCCCACGGCAATGTGGTGTAATGCATGCAGGTGTCGGGTCCTGATCCACACTCCATCCTTATCTGAGAGTGAGATATCACACCTCTGGGTGAGGTGCAATACGTCTGTAGCAACCGAGCCCTCGGTGCTACAGTTCCATTTATCTTCAGCCTAGGTGACGTATTGTGATACAGGGCCGTGATTTTGGCTATAAAAGGGTCCCCTAGACCCCTACCCCAAGCTTTTTAAGAGAATCATATATGGCGTGCCAGGAGACTCTATGGAATGCTTTCTCAGCATCCAACGAGAGTATCTACTTACAAATTTTTAACTGCATCTAGCCCAGGAAATACTTTGTGCCTAGTAGCAGTGTCTGCTAGTCAGCGGATTATCCCGGCTGTTAAGCAAGCTACACCACCTGTAGTTTGGACACTTAATTTTTTCAAAGGAAATGCTTCGGGACCACGGGATACTTAGTGAAGAGCATCAGGAGGCACCCCAAGGCATAGGGGCTGGGACTGGCACTAGGATGCCTTGCGGTGGACAGCCGAGCTCGATCCTTATAAAAGCTTTTTAACTGCAGCAGCTTTAGTGGACGCTACTGGAGCTGGAATTACGCGGCTGCTGGCATGAGACTTGCCCTCCAATAGATCCTTGTAAATGGATTTAAAGTGTATTCATTCAAATTAGAGGGACAATTTAAATTAAAAAGCTTAGAGCTGCCTCCACCACAGGGGGGCTCTCTCGACCCACCAGCGGACAGGCACCAGTATTGGGAGAGGGGGGCTGGCCGTCAGGGTTCACCGCGGCTCTGGCACAAACCCGGCGACACGGAGGTGGCACGGGCAGGAGCCGACTGGCCGTCTCGGCTTCTCACTTTTTGGATTTTAGAAGGGCATGACATGCCTATATCTGTGTCTCCCCCTCCTTTTACTCCTCCACCTCTTTTCTTTTCGCATGACTATATGTACTTGTCACTTTTCCATGTGTTAGTTGTGTCTTCTGAGCAGTTTGTCAGCTTTTGGACACCTTTGAAGGTGTTTTCTATGTGTTTCTATGTGTTTTTGTTTGCCTGCCATTGGTTTTAACGGTGTTCGAAGGTGTTCGACGAACAGTTCGACGAACAGTTCGGCGAACACACGGGTGTTCGACGAACCGAACCAAACTCGAACACTACGGGGGTGGCTCAACACTACTTAGAACAGGTCAGATCAGCGGCGCACAGTTTTTTTTTTTTTCCTGTGGGCGCTAACTTTAACTGAGGAAAGCGCGGCCAGCCAATCATAGCACAAGAAGCATCTACACTGTCCAGACATAAGGGCTTCTGCAATTGGCTGCAGAAATCACATATTCTCTCAATATAAAAAGCGGCCATGTTCCCTCAGCACCATTATATCCATGTCACTGCTGGAGACAGACGCAGCTCAGTGTTCTCCTGTGTAATGAGAGATACTAGCTAGATAGATGGGTGCTTGTGTGGTAGTCACATAGTGTAGATAATTCCTGGCCTGTGTACCTCTGCAATCACTGGCGCAGCACATTTTTGGTGTTCTTGTGCAAGTACTGAGATTCTAACAGAAACAGAGGGCCCATGCCATACAATAGCGCTGTGCACCGCTGGTATAGAGCTCCATGTCTCAGTATACCTTGAATCTTTTTGTGCACTTGCTAATGTGATCAAGCAAGCGCAGTGCACCTTTTCATTTAGTGGGGTTGAAATTGTGCCCTGCACAGTCTGCAGAGCTTCTTATTGCAGAGCACAAAATCTGTTTTTTTTTTTCTGTTGCTATTGTGATATCGAAAGCTGTGTGCACTAAAGTTTTTTTTAGTGTCAGATACTATTTTAGTGGAGTTGGACTTCAGGTGGTTTCATAGTAAAAAAATAAATTTTTTCTCATGCTACGCCCAGTCCAAAAAATATTTTTTCCTATGCCAAAAGTCATACAGTGCTATAAGCCAGCTACTACGTCAGTGGCAGTCAAATTCAGCTTGTGCGCACAGTCAAATCTATATATATTTTTGGTTGGCAGGCAGAGTCCACCAAGGTTTTTTCTGTGGCAAAGTTGATCCAGTCTGCTAAAAGGCCGATCCTATTTTAGTGGCGTTGAACTTGTCCTGGTTTCACAGTAAAAAAAAAAACTTCTCTTACTAGACCCAGTCCAAAAAATATTTTTTCCTGTGCCAAAAGTCATACAGTGCTATAAGCCAGCTATTACATCAGTGGCGGTCAAATTCAGCTGGACGTAGAGCTTATGCAGAGTAACCCAAAAATATTTTTTGCTCAGGGTAAAGTGATACAGCTGCTAGATCTGAGTTTGAAATATTTTGGAGCATATATTTTATGTCATACTGGCCTCATCCACATTCAAAAAAAAAATTTCTTCTGTTCCTAAAGTACTACAGCACGGGACATCTCAGTTTGAAATTGTTTGGAGAATATCTCGCAGGTTTTATCGGCCTCATGCACAATTTCTTTTGTCTGTTAGTAACCTTATATGGCAGGCCATATCTTACCTTGTCGTTTAGTGTCGCTGAAATTCAGGTGTGTGCTGAGGTATTGCACAGGAATAAAACTATTTTTTTTAGTTAATTGCATGCTCCTACCACTGTATCTGACCAACATGAGTGGGAAAAAGAGAGGGTGTGGTGGAAGGGGGAATAGGCTTGGTGTTAAAGGTGTACGTGGGGTACGTGGTAATGTTAGTGAAAGCACTAGTGAACCAACACAAACAAGTCCTGTCCAAAGACAACTGACAACTTATGTTAGTGGACGGCCTACTGCACTCCCTTCCTTTGGCAGTTCTTTCGCAGCCGCACAGCGATATGCCTTGTTGATAAGGCCCAGAAAGAGCAGGTGCTCCAGTGGATGGCAAGCTCTGCTTCCAGTGCCCTTTCCTCTTCTTCCTCCACCTCAACATCACACACAGTACAGTCCACAGAGGTGGCACCCCAATTACCCATGCTTCCCCCGTGTCACAACTGGCCAACTGCCCAACTGACTGTAGCGAACCACAGGTGGGCGAGTCTGTAGAACTCTTCACCCATTCTACACCATGGGCATCCGAAGTGTACTCCAAACAGTCACAGAGTCAAGGGAAGGAAAGCATCTGCACCGATACCCAAAATTTTTTTAGCTTGGATTCGGGGCAGGACAAAGTAGGGTCCGAGCATGTTCCTGACCCTCGTCACCAGACGTTAACCGCAGGGGAGGGAGGTGATCCCGATGAGACTCAGATACTTGAGGCTCATGCGGACTGTACTGTGCTGTCAGGGCAAAAAGAGGAGAGGGGTCTCTCTGAGGGCGAGGAATAGGATAACACATTGGATGATGACGAGGTTGAAGATACTACTTTGTGTGAAGCCAGAGTCACGCAGTCGAGTAGCTCATGTGAGGAGGTGGAGGAGGAAGATGAGGAGAATACGTTTCGAGGAGCACTGCATCCTTAGCCTCAACCGTGACTGTGGCCAGCAGCGGTCATGGGTCTGCAGTTCGCAGGGGCAGCAAGGGTTGCCTAGCATGGGCCTTTTTTTGTCACTGCAAAGGATGAGACAACTCACGTTATCTGCAAACTTTGCGATAAAAACTCAGTAAAGAGAAAAACTGCAATAATTTGACTACTACATGCATGAACGTTCACATGCTCAAACAACATTCTTTACGCTGGGAATCTTAGCTCGCTGAAATGCGGACCAGCGCACCTCAACAACCATCAGCTGCCCCATCAAATGCATCCGCTGCTTCTTCCTCCTCCTCTGTTACCGTGCCAAGTATTGTCACGCAGGTCTCGTATCGCAGAAACTCCAGTTATTCACCCACTCCTGTCAGGCTGATTGACAGCCCGTCAGCTGTAATGGAAGCGGACACGCCTGCTGTGTTTGTTTCTCTGAGCACACCGCATGTTTCTCCATCCACCGTAACATCTGCACCTCACTCACGCTCCACCAGTTTTTCCAGTTCACCATACTCCGCCCTCTCTCAGCACCTTAGCCAGTTCTCGGTCTCACAGTTGTGGTCACGTAAAAGATTGTTTCATCCTATGCATGACAAAGCTAAGAGGTTGAACTCCACCATCTTCAATTTGTAGGCCACATAAATGCAGCATTTCCGCCTGGTAGATACAGACGGTTTCCGAAAACTGATGGCCGTCGCAGTCCCCAAGTACCAGTTGCTCAGTCGCCATTACTTCTCTAAGAAAGTTGTGCCTGAGCTACACCAGCATGTCGCAGACAACATCACCAATTCCTCATCTAAATCTACGTGTGCCAGGGAGCATTTCACCACAGACAGCTGGACGAGTAAGCATGGCCAAGGGCGGTATATCTTTCTGACTGGGCACTGGGTGACTCTGGTGGTTGTGGGGGCTGCTCCGCAAATCTTGGAATTCCCAAGGCTTGCAGAAGAAACCTCTGCATTTCCCACTTCCTCTGCTGCTTCTTTGTCCTCCACCTCCTCTAGGGCCTCCACCTGCGCACTCCTCTTCTGCCTTAACGAGACACGCGTTCCAAGTGTGCGGAGCTGTGGGGTACTCGGTAGCTGGGCCGGTCGATGCTGGGAGATGTCACAGTGGCAGTGACCCGGTCCGTGACCCAGGGCAGTCAATAAAAGGGGATGTTGAGAAAAGGGGAATTAAAGTTTTATATATAACATTCGTGACGCCACTTGTGGTATGCGGCTATATGGGGCCGCCGCAGCTGTGCAGATCCTCTGGAGCTGATGATAACGCAGCAGAGTTGGTTCAGCTTTCCACAGGCAGAGCTTAACTCCAGGGCAGGAAATGGTGATGTTATAGATGTTGCTGTGCAGTATATTGCAGGGGATGGTGCAGATAATAATCAGTCCACAACTTAATGGCGGTTTCCTCTTATCTTTACTTGCGATGGATAGGCAGACTGAGGCACGGGTACTAGCTGGTAGTAGAGGTCCGGTCGGCCTGGAAGCAAGTTGGGAATCCAGCTCGCCAGGTGGAGTTGTAGGCCTTCCCTTTGCGCTAATCTCTTTGGCCCTGCTGCTTATAACTGTGCTGTGGCCCTCATCCCTGAGTGAAACTTCTTTGTGCTCACCCATATGGCTGGCAGCTCAGGCCTTCCTGGAGTGTCGCTCCCACGTGGCGCTGCTGGGCCTTTCCTCTTCGCTGTCCTGAATTCAACTCCTCTCAATAACTCCAACTAACCCCGCCTCCAGATTCCAGTTGCTAAGGTAAGGAGCTCCCCTTGCTGGTCTGGAGCCAGGAAAGTGTTGCATGCTAGTATACCTGACTAGGGGACCCCTGCTTGCTTCCAGGCATGGCATTACCCCTTGTGAGGGAGGCAATGCCACTGTTGCAACCGGACCCCTGGGGTGCCACATTCCCCCCTAGTTAACTTCAGTACTCCCGGACAGAGGATACCTTTTTGAATTAACAATTAACAATAACAATTCACATTACAAAATAGTTTACAAAGTCAAAAATTACCAAAACCCAGCAAAAATTGGTAGCAGTCACTGCGGCGCTTAGTCTTTACGCCACAATCCGGATAACTGAAATTTGGCTGGTGGGAACTGCATCAACCCACTTTGTGTATTGTCCCTGGGCGTGGCTTCAGGGCACTCTGTCGTTGGGCCTGGTCTTCGGCCACGCCTGCGGTTTATTTTCAAGGCCACTTACTAACTATTTTCAATATAGTCCTGACCACACCTAGTCCTGTGGTCCGATTGTCCATAAATTTAACAACTATATATATCCAAGATAATTTAACGGTTACAACTATATATAACATACACTGTAGTTCCTCCAGCGGGCAGGGGGCTGACCTTTAGTACACTGGGTTGATCTACGTAGTACATTTGTTGTCACTGACCTACACTGGTCCCTAGTGTCTACCCCTGGTGTGGTGGGTTCAGTGTGAACTACACTACGGGTAGTCTGAGGTAACACCGGTAGGCTGGGTAATCTGCGAATTCTTTGACTCACCCTGGGTACAACAGGTTCACTGCTAGCAGAGGGTAGATTTTCCTGATCTGCTGCTGATGAAGCATCTGTCTCTCGGGCTGACTCGTCTTCCAGATGTTCTGGAGCCTCTGCAGCTTCCGGTGATGCCGCTTGCAGAAAGGTCAGGACCGGTACCACAATTGCTCTGTTCACCTGCTTCCAAGACCGGAGAAATGCTCCAAGGACTGTCTGGACCGTTTCCTCCACTTTTTCTGTGGGCTGAGGGCTGTCTTGGTCTTCTTCTTTGTGCTTCAACTGTTCAGGGTATATCTTCAGGTGGTCTCTTGAGACTGCCGCTGAAGTTCCCCCTCCATCTTTACTGATGAGGCACACTTTGGTGTTATCGTAATTCGAGGGTAGGACGGTGTATGGCTCAACCTCCCACTGGTCATCTAATTTATGGACTCGACTCTTCCTCTTGAGTACCTGTTCTCCAGGTCATAAGGGAACTGCAGGTGCATGCTGATTGTAAGTTTTCTCCTGCTTCTGTCTCGCCTGGGACAACAAACTTCTCTCCACACATTCTTGCACCTTGCGGTATTGTTGCTGCCGCTCTGTATTCCAGTCTGCATCTTATGATGTCGTTTCTGGTGTTAAGACTCCCATGTCTAAGTCGATGGGTACCTTACCAGGTCTTGCTCTCATCAGGTAAGTGGGTATACAGTTGGTGGAGTTCACTGGGATTTGGTCATATAGGTCCACCACATCTGGTAACTTCTCTGGCCACAGGCTACGTTCTTCAAGGGTCAACATCTTCAACAGGTCTATTACCACCTGGTTCATCTTCTCACACAACTTGTTGGTCTGGGGATGATACGGCATTGTCCTTATTTTCTTGCAGCCGTACAAGTTACAGAATTCCTGGAACACCTCTGCTTCAAAGGCTGGACCTTGGTCAGTAAGCACTTGTTCAGGGTAACCGTGCAGGCAACAAAAGTGTTGTTGAAATGCTATGGCTGCCGTCTGAGCAGTCTGGTCTTTCACTGGCACTACCACCAGGAATCGGGAGTAGTGGTCTACTATGGTGAGAGCATAGACATAGCCTGACCAGCTTGGAGCTAGCTTCACGTGATCCAAGGCTACCAGTTCAAGTGGTTGTTTGGTGATTATGGGCTGCAGGGGAGCCCTCTCTCTATCGCAGTCTTTCGGTCTCAGGTTGCATGGACCACATTCTCGACACCATCTCTCGATTGCTTTCCTCACGCCAACCCAGTAGAATCGTTCACATAGCAGGGCTTCCAACTTCTTCCGAAGTGTCCTGTTACATCGTGGTATGCTTCTAAGACCATTGGCGCATCCCACCTCGGGACTACCACCTGCAAGGCCAGTTCGTGTGTCCTGGAGTTGATGCTTCTTCGACACAACTTTCCCTCGTAGATGAACAGCTTGCCCTTCTCCTTCCACAACTGTTGGGTCTCCTGTGAAGCATCTGGATCAGGGAGCGAGTCAGCTTGTGTCAGCAACTCCTTTACCAGGCGGACAGCCTGGTCGCTATCCTGCGTCTCTGCCCATCCATGGTGGGGCAATGGGTTGAACGTGGCCTCTCTGTTGGTGGAGCGCTTGTCCCTCACACAGTGGGAGCCCTGGGTCACCCCGTGACGATGGAAAGCGGGTAGCTCTATCTCCTTCAGCTCTTCCAGGTCTTCTTCCCCATCTGGTAAGTTGGGCATCTTGGACAGCGCATCAGCATTTGTGTTTTTATGCCCCGCCCGATACTTGATGGTAAACTCGTAGTTAGACAGTTGGGCCATCCATCGTTGCTGTAGGGCACCAAGCTTCGCAGTCTCCAGGTACGTCAGCGGGTTGTTATCTGTGAAGACTGTAAATCTGGAGGAGGCGAGATAGTGTTTGAAGCGCTCTGTCACAGCCCAAACTATGGCTAGAAACTCCAAATTAAAGGAACTATAGATATCGGGTTTCCTTTCAGTGGGACGGAGCTTCCTGCTAGCGTAGGCAATCACTCTCTCTCTGCCCTGCTGTACCTGGACAGCACCGCTCCCAATCCCACATTGCTGCCATCCGTATGAAGTATAAAGGGTTGGCCATAGTCAGGGTAGGCCAGGACTTCGTCTCCAGTAAGAGCCATTTTCAGGTGAGTGAAAGATTCGTCTTCTGGTTTACCCCATTTGAATGGAGGTTTCGGGTTCTTGGCCTTCTTGGACTGGCCCACTAAGAGGTCCTGCATGGGTGCCGCTATCTTGGTGAAACCCTTGATTAATCTCTTATAGTAGCCTACCAGCCCGAGGAACTGCCGCACTTCCTTGATAGTGGAGGGTCTTGGCCAGTCCTTGATCACAGTGAATTTTTCAGCGTCTGGTGCTACACCTTTGGCGCTTACCACATGACCTAGGTACTGCACCTTGGGCTTTAATAGGTGGCACTTGGACGGCTTTACCTTCAGACCAAAACCAGATAGGGCTTTGAACACCTCGGCCAAGTGCTCCAGGTGGTCTTCATATGTCTTCGATTAGACAATTACGTCGCTTAGGTACAGGAGGACGGTTTCAAAGTTTTTGTGTCCTAGGCAACACTCCATTAACAGCTGGAAGGTGCCTTGGGCGTTGCAGAGCCCGAATGGCATGCAGTTGAACTCGCTGAGGCCCATTGGTGTTGTAAGCGCAGTCTTTTCTCTGTACGCCTCTGCCACAGGAACCTGCCAGTACCCACTGGTGAGATCCAAATTGGAGAAATAGTTAGCTGATCTCAATGCTGCTAATGATTCCTCAATTCTGGGTAATGGGTAGGCGTTCTTATGTGTAATGTGGTTAATCTGCCTGTAATCAACACACATCCTCATTGTACCATCCTTCTTTCTAACGAGAACTAATGGAGCTGCCCAGGGGCTACAACTATCTCTGATCACCCCAGCCTCCTTCATCTCCCGTAACATTCCTTTGGCACATTGATATTGAGCTGGGGGTACAGGCCGGTACCTCTCTTTAATGGGCAGATGATCTCCTGTGGGGATATGATGCTGTATCCCTTTTACATACCCAAATTCTAGTGGGTGTTTGCTGAAGACTCGCTCATATTCTTGGACCACCCAGTATACTCCATGCTTTTGGTCCAAAGGGGTGGAGTCAGTGCCCACTTGTAGCCTCTGACACCAATCCTCCATCTGCCCCTTGGAACCATTATCCTCCGCCGGTTTGGATGGAGGCAAGGGTCCCACTGTCTTTATTGCGTTGTTACTGACAGTGAACAGCTTAGCAAGGGTAGCATACCGAGGTAAATGGACATCTTTCTCCCCACAATTCAGGATGTGCATTGGTACTCTCCCCTTGCGGACATCGACTACCCCCCTGGCTGTCAAGATGGTGAGCCTACTGTCCGAGTACACGGGTTCTACCAGGGCCTGATAATTTTGACCCCTGAGCCTTTTTGCTGCCCCACACCATATTAACATTTCACTCCTAGCGGGCATTGCAGTGGGGAATGGATCACTCATCCTGACACTGCCAACTTCTCCACCAGACAGCTTTACCTGTTGTCTTTTCATCAGGGCTCTGATATCCTTCTGCAGAACTCGCTGCTGACTGGAACTGGCAGTCTCTGCGACCTGTTGCAACAAAAGAATAATTTCTCCAAGACAATTTTCTATCACATTGATGCCTAAGGTTATCATAGGATGACTTTCTCGGCGATCAATATCAACAATAATCATTCCTTGTGATGGCAATTCTACTCAGCCAACTTTTATGGTCACCTCTTTATACCCCACCTGAGGCAAGGGCTGACTATTGCTGGCATAGATGCTAAGATGTTCATCTGGATGGCGGGCAATGTCTGAATCAGTCCAGTATTGTTTATAAAGGATATATGGCATCGTTGTCACCTGGGACCCAGTGTCCAAGAGTGCGTTCATCGGGATGCCATCAAGCAGAACAGGTAGGACCGATCGTCCTCCCACACACTTGTCTCGCCAGCTTTGTGGGCCTGGTCATCTTACTCCTGGGGGTTGGCCCTCTGCCCCAGGGGTTGTTCGTTTAAATTACAGAATCTTGCTTAGTGCCCCGCCTTTTGACAGCGGCGGCAGATGGGTTGTCCATCCTGGTCATAGCGATCGCTGTTCCTCCCTCTGGTCAGTGGAATTCTTCTCAATCGTCGCCACAGGACGTCATCTGGACTGGAAGCCAGCTGGATCTTTTACTTTGGAGACACTTGCATGACCTGCATGGTTTTGGTTAGTGTAGCCACTTTTGGTCAGCTCCTGGACCTGAAGGCGTAGGTCCGCAGACGGATCATTATCTAGGGTCTGCTCGTCAGCTTCAACAGGTGCTGGGGAAAAGGATGCCACCTCCTGGTGGTATGTGATAGCTAGGCGCCGGAGGGATGCAGTGCCACCTGGGGTTGGTTCTCGTAGCACCCGGATGGCTCGGTCTTTAAATTGCGCAAAGTCCAGATCAGGGTTTTGCAGAGCCATAATGCGCAGCTGTGTCCGGTGAGCATTAGACAGGAGACCCTCAATAAATTGCTCAGTTACCAATCTGTCCTCGTCTCGCACACTGTCGGGGTCTACCTGTTTAATGGCCCGCAGCGCCTCCTGCAGGTTTAGAGCATAGTCCTGTACACTGTCCTGCACCCCTTGTTTGCACCCGTAGAACTTCATCTTAATTTCTGCTGCGGTGCGGGTGTCAAAGGTATCCTTCAACCGGGCCAGTATTACCTTAACATTGCCTTTGTCCCTGCCCGGCCAGGACTTCACTTCTCTCTGGGCTGCACTGATTAGCTTGCCTATGAGGATGCTGAATTTTTGCCCCTCAGACAGGGGGTACACTTTAAACAAACTGCGTAGTCTCACCTCAAAGTCGGTCAGGGTGTGCGACTCCCCTGAGTACTGGGGCAACCACGCTGCCCCCGGTATATACGGCATTGATAACGGTATGACAGTGGCGGCGGCCGCGCCCCGCGGCTGAATCCTCTCACAGGTTGGGCATCTTCCTCCCCCCTAGTGAACCTCAGCCATGTCCTGGGTGTCTGCTGACGTACCAGTATGCTGTTCTGCAGACGGGAGGAATCTCTTACCCGGCGGTTCCGGATCGGGGCCTCTTGCTTCCCCTCAGCGGACGGCAAATGACGTGATCACACCATTCAGTAAAGTCTATGGCGCACAGTACTCAGTTATACCGGGCTTCGTGAATCCTGTTTGTGACGCCAAGTTGACGCAACCTCTGGGCCGTGGGGTACTCAGTGCCTAGCCTGTTGGTGCAGGGGATGCCACAGTGGCGGTGACCCGGTCCGTGACGCAGGGCGGTCAATAAAAGGGGAATTATTGAAAGGGGATTATAGTTTTTATATAAATGTTTATGACGCCACCTGTGGTATGCGGCTATATGGGACCACCGCTGCGGTGCAGATCCTCTGGAGCTGATGATGACGCAGCAGAGTTGGTTCAACTCTCCACAGGAAGAGTTTAGCTCCAGGGTAGGAAATGGTGATGTTATAGATGTTGCTGTGCAGTGTAGTGCAGGGGAAGGCGCAGATAATAATCAGTCCACAACTTAATGGCGGTTTCCTGTTATCTTTACTTGCGGTGGTTAGGCACTCCGGGGCACAGGTACTAGCTGGTAGTAGAGGTCCCGTTGGCCTGGAAGCAAGTTGAGAATCCAGCTTGCCAGGTGGAGTTGTAGGCCTTCCCTTTACTATAATCTCTTTGGCCCTGCTGCTTATAACTGTGGTGTTGCCCTCGTCCCCGAGTAAAACGTCTTTGTGCTCACCTGTATGGCTGGCCGCTCGGGCCTTCCTGGAGTGTCGCTCCCACGTTGCGTGCTGAGCCCTATATGCTGCTGAGCCTCCGGGCGTCTGATGGGGCCAGGAGACCTGCAGTCTCCTGCCCTCCGGTTTCTGCTGCTGGGCCTTCAGTGCCCCACAACCTTGGACTTTGGTGTCCGGTTCTTCTACGCTCCTCTCTTGGGTGAGCTGCCGTGCAGCTCCACTCCCCAGATTTCTCCTCTTCGCTGTCCTGAATTCAACTCCTCTCACTAACTCCAACTAACCCTGCCTCCAGATTCTAGTTGCTAAGGGTAGGAGCTCCCCTTGCTGGTCTGGAGCCAGGAAAGTGTTGCATGCTACTATACCTGACTAGGGGACCCCTGCTTGCTTCCAGGCATGGCATCACCCCTTGTGAGGGAGGCAATGCCACTGTGGCAACTGGACCCCTGGGGTGCCACAGAGCGAATAAACATGAACTCTGTACTGCACAGTCAGGGCTCACCGAAATCAGGCAGTATTCAAATTAATATGCCTTGGAGATCGCAGTCATACAGGTGAAGAGTTGTGGGCAGCTCTCCACGCTCAGTTTGAGCAATGGCTGTCTCCACTGAACCTAGAGCCAGGGAAGGCCATTTGCGATAACGGTGCGAACCTGTTAGTGGCCCTAGGCTGAGGCAAGCTTGCATATGTGCCTTGCATGGCTCATGTCCTCAACCTGGTGGTACAGCGATTTCTCCGCCACTATCCTGGCCTGGATGAGCTGCTTCACTAAGTAAGGAAGCTGTGTGCTAACTTCAACCATTCGCACCCCTCAAGTCATTGACTTGCATCGATACAGAGGTCTTTGTCCATGCCAGTTAACAGGTTGATCTGCGATGTTCCATATAGCTTGGGGCAATGCAGCACAGACTTGGGGCATATCATGTTTGCGGAGTGGGAACAGATTAAGGACCTCTGCACCCTTTTGCACAGTTTTGAAATGGCTACTAAACTGGTTAGCGCTGACGATGCCATCATCAGCATCACTATTCCGGTCATCTACATGCTGGAGCAAACTTTGAATAACCTGCGGCAGGAGGTGGTGGCCCCAGAAGAAGAGGAGGATGCGGAAGGGATACCAATGTCTCAAATTTCCAGACAGTCGTTACACAGGCAGATGCCAAGTGACGGTGGATTACAGTGATCAAGGGGGTTTGGTGATACCAGGCAAACTGTTAGTGAAGGTGCAAGAGCTGAGGAACTAATGGAGCAGGAAGAGGTGATGGGCGAGCAGCTGTCAGAGGATAATCATCCACTCTCATATGAACGTGGTTGGCAGGAGGGGACGGAGGAAACAGTGTTACGCAGCCCACAATACAGCCTGGCTTTGGACCTCCTGGAAGAGCCTGACATATGAGTACCTTCTTGATGCACTATCTGCAACATGATCCCCGTATAGCTAGGATTCGAAATAATGCTGACTACTGGGTTGCCACTCTGTTATATCCACTTTATAAGAGTAAATTTTGCCAGATGCTTCCCACCCTGGAAAGTGACCCGCTTATGTTGGAGTATCGAAACAAGCTTTAAAGCAACCTTAATAGAGGTTTTCCCCAAGATAACAGTGAGGCACACAGTGTGCATCACAACTGTAGTCTTTCAACCTTCGGCATGTCAGTTTGTCAATGCCAAAACTTTATTGACACGCCCCCAGGGCCATTGGGGTACTCGGCAGCCGGGCCTCTGTGTATGCCGGTAGGGGAGTATCACGGTGGCTGGCCCGGTCCATGACCCAGGGCGGTCAGTTCAAAAAGGGGTTATTTTAGGGGATTTGGAAAGTTCGTGATGCCACCTGTGGATTGCGGCCAAAAGGAGCCGCCGCAGCGGAGCAGTCCTCTGGAGATGGTGTTACAGCAGCAGGGGTGGTGTGGCTCTCCACAGGTAGAGCAAGCTCCAGGGCAGTGTAGGAAGATGGTGGTTGCGCTGGGCGTTCTAGTGCAGAGAGGGAAAGATGGCACAGATAAAGAATGGACGGAAGAAGTACGGTGCAGTCATCCGAGTCTTTACTCACAGTTTCTTATGACAGTTCCACTGGTGCACTATACGAGTGCTAGCCTCCCACGTTGCACTACGTTCACCAGGTATGGGTTCAGCACGTCCTCCGACAGCTTAGGAGTACCGGACAGAACCCCACTTTCTCGTGTTCCTAACTAGACCGTCTTCACGCTGGGTCTTTCTCCCTCCTGCCCTGCGCTGCCCACTCTCAATCCCGCTTGGGTGCTCTGAAGTCCCTCCTGTGCGTCGGAGTTCCCGGACCTGCTTGACCCTCCTGGGGATTAGAATGCGGCTTCGGCAACTGACTATATAAGCCAGTAGCCTCCGGTATTTCCAGCCGAGACTTGAAGTACACGACTGGGCCAGGGGCCGGTCCCCTTCTTGCGGCCTACGATCCCTCTGTCTTCTGACAGATTTGGGGCGTACAGGTGCCTTCCTGCACTAGCCGTACCCCCTAGGATCCCTTCTTAGAATGGAGCCTACTCCTCTGCTCCCCTCCTGGGCCTCTATCACTAGGCCCCTACTTGTGGAGCAGAGCTCCTACTGAGACTCTGCTCCCGGACTGTTCTTCTGAACTGCCCTACTGTTCTGACCTTTCTGTCCTGCTTCCTTAAGATGGCTTTCCTATCTATCTCTCCTACCAAAGTGCTCCCCATAGCTACTGCCTCCACCCACACCCACTACTGGTTCCCCCCTACCTCTGGGTTCCCCCCACTCCAGCCAGGGACAGGGCTCAGCAGGAACATACATTGCGTCTTGCCCTTCCAGCCGGAATGGAGCAGTGTAGTGTTGGATGCAGGTATTGGGGTCCCGGGCAGTACTCCCTCCTTACCTGAGAGAGGGGGATACCACACCTCTGGGTGAGGTGCAGTACCTCTGTGGCGACTGAACCCTCATGGGTGCCACATTAGCAGCAGCAGCAGCAGAGTTAGTGGTAGAAACAATTCTGGGAGTCCTTTCACACATTTTTTGCACCAGCTCGTGCACCAGCACAACAGAGTATAAGTCTGACACGTGGTGAACGACTGGGGAGGATGGTGGAGGAGTATCTAGAGCTTAATATGAATAACCTCAGGGAGGATTTTGACCCTTTTACATTTTGGTCTTCCAAAATGGATGAATGGCCTGAGCTCGCCTCTCACGCCTTGGAGGTTTTATCATACCCGGCAGCCAGCGTTCTCTCTGAACGTGTCTTCTGCGCTGCTGATAATGTCTTGACAGATCAGTGTCCTTTAAAAGTGTAGACCGCCTAACTTTCATCAAGATGAACAAGTCATGGATCTCCAAGGACTTTTGCACTCCAATTGCAGACTGTACAGAGTAGGCGATGTTGTCGTTTTGAGTGTGCTGCATTGATCTCTCAAAATTGCAGTCTGTGATATGGCTTCTGTGCCTGCTCTTGATGCTGCTGCTGCTGCAGGTTTTAGGCCCTAATTTTGGGAAATGTGGAGAATTCTGATTGTGTCTCCATCCATTGGGTTGACTGTAGTGGGACAGGTTTGGGTCTGCATTAAACTACTTGTAGTCTGATGACATTGTTGCCACTTTGGTGGTGTTAGGCCCTCATTCAGGGCAATGTGAACACTCCTGGTTAGGTCTCCATCTCCTGGGTTGGCTGTACTGGAAAAGGTGTAGGTCTTATTTACACTATTTCTACTGTAGTGAAATTGATTAGACATTGCTAGCGTCCTCCACAAATTTTTTGAAACGTCGAGAATCATGATTGGGTCTTCATCTATTGGGTTGGCTGTAAATGAACTGGTTTTGGCCTCCTTTGCAATACTTATACTCTAGTGAAATTGATGCCACTTCGGTGGTGTTAGGCCCTCATTTAGGGCAATGTGAACACTCCTGGTTAAGTCTTCATCTCTTGGGTTGTCTGTACTGGAAAAGATGTGGATCTCATTTACACTATTTCTACTGTAGTGAAATTGATTACACTTTGCTGGCGTCTGTCGCTAATTTTTGGAAATGTGGGGAATCCTGAATGGGTCTCCATCCATTGGGTTGACTGTAGTGGAAGAAGTTTTGGTCTCCATGCATTTCTATAGTTATACTTTAGTGAAATTGAGCATTTGGTGCAGATATTGTTCTCCCCAAACGGGTATGCAAACGTAATAAACTCTGAATTGATTTTCAATAAACAACCATCAAACACCTCTCCTGCTTCTTCCTCCTCCTCTGTTACCGTGCCAAGTTGTGTCACGCAGGTGTCTGACAGAACCAATTGTATACCTGCTGCAGTTAGTCTGAGTGACAGCCCGTCAGCTGTAAGTGAAGTAGACATGCCTGCTGTGTTTGTTCCTCTGAGCACACCACACGTTTTTCAATCCACCGTAACATCTTCGCCTTCACCTCACTCACGGTCTATCAATTTTTCCGTTTCACCGTACTCTGCCCTCTCTCAGCACTGCAGCCAGCCCTCAATCCCGCTGTTGTGGTCACGTAAAAGATTGTTTTATCCTACACATGACAAAGCTAAGAGGTTGAACTTCACCATCTCCAATCTGTTGGCCATGGAAATGGTGGTCTTAGGCCCTATTTTTTTAAATCTAAACACTTCCGATTTAGGTTGCATCTCCTGGATTGGCTGTAGTGGGACAGGTTTGGGTCTGCGTTAAAATACTTGTAGTCTGTTGACATTGATGCCACTTGGGTGTTGTTAGGCCCTCATTTAAGGCAATGTGAACACTCCTGGTTAGGTCTCCATCTCCTGGGTTGGCTGTACTGGAAGAGATATGGGTCTTATTTACACTATTTTTACAGTAGTGAAATTGATGCCACTTTGCTGACGTCTGCCACTATTTTTTAAATGTGGGGAATCCTGATTGGGTCTCCATCTATTGGGTTGGCTGTAGTGGAATCTTCCTGTTCTGCAATCTAAGTTGTGTAAGGTTGCATACCAGTCCTTGTTGCACTCCTGATACAGACTCTGCCTGCTGCACTCTGATACAGACTCTGCCTGCTGCACTCTGATACAGACTCTGCCTGCTGCACTCTGATACAGACTCTGCATGCTGCTCTCCTGATGCAGACTCTGCCTGCTGCTCTCCTGATGCAGACTCTGCCTGCCGCACTCTGATACAGACTCTGCCTGCTGCAGTCTGATACAAACTCTGCCTGCTGCACTCTGATACAGACTGCCCGCTGCACTTTTGATACAGACTTTGCCTGCTGCACTCCTGATGCAGACTCTCTCTGCTGCACTCTGATACAGACTCTGCCTTCTGCACTCTGATACAGACTCTGCCTGCTGCACTCCTGATACAGAGTCTGCCTGCTGCACTCTTGATACAGACTCTGCCTGCTGCACTCCTGATGCAGACTCTCTCTGCTGCACTCTGATACAGACTCTGCCTTCTGCACTCTGATACAGTCTGCCTGCTGCACTCTGATACAGACTCTGCCTGCTGCACTCTGATACAGACTCTGCCTGCGGCACTCTGATACAGACTCTTCTGCTGCACTCTGATATAGACTGCCCGCTGCACTTTTGATACAGACTCTGCCTGCTGCACTCCTGATGCAGACTCTCTCTGCTGCACTCTGATACAGACTCTGTCTTCTGCACTCTGATACAGACTCTGCCTGCTGCACTCTGATACAGAGTCTGCCTGCTGCACTCTTGATACAGACTCTGCCTGCTGCACTCTGATACAGACTCTGCCTGCTGCACTCTGATACAGACTCTGCCTGCTGCACTCCTGATACAGAGTCTGCCTGCTGCACTCCTGATACAGACTCTGCCTGCTGCACTCTTGATACAGACTCTGCCTGCTGCACTCTGATACAGACTCTGCCTGCTGCACTCTGATACAGACTCTGCCTGCTGCACTCTGATACAGAATCTGCCTGCTGCACTCCTGATGCACTCTGCCTGCCACACTCTGATACAGACTCTGCCTGCTGCACTCTGATACAGACTCTGCCTGCTGCACTCCCGATACAGAGTCTGCCTGCTGCACTCCTGATACAGACTCTGCCTGCTGCACTCTGATACAGACTCTGCCTGCTGCACTCTGATACAGAATCTGCCTGCTGCACTCCTGATGCACTCTGCCTGCCACACTCTGATACAGACTCTGCCTGCTGCACTCTGATACAGACTCTGCCTGCTGCACTCTGATGCAGACTCTGCCTTCTGCACTCTGATGCAGACTCTGCCTTCTGCACTCTGATATAGACTCTGCCTGTTGCACCATCCAGTCTGTCATACTGGGTCCAGCTGCTGCGTGTCCATTGGTCTGTCCTGGAGTGGCACCTGATGTTCATCGGGAGCCAAGTTTAACCTCACCATCAGAGGCTCTAGTGAACAGTCCGGTGCTTGCTTAGTCACGCCCCTCCAGGCCTCCGGGGTTCGTGGCACAGTGGTTCCACAAATCACATCTGTGACAGTGCGCCCTCACAGGCAGGGTCCTCTCTCCTGTTGTACCAGTCGGTGACTGGTCGCTGAATAAATGTCGCTGTCCCAGTAATAATAATTATAGTACTTGTACTCTCGGTCAACTGATGGCTATTCCCTATTGTCTAAACCTAATTTGATGTGTTTTGGCAGCTTTTGGTCCCATTTCAAGGTGTTGTATATGCATTTTTTTGGTCCTCCCATTGACTCCTATGGGGTTCGGAAATGTTCGATGAACATTAGGCGAATAAATTTGGCGAATATCAATTTGTCAGCGAACTTTTCCGAACCGAACATTGAAATGTTCGCTCATGCCTAGTCAAAAGCAGTAACTGAGTTAGGGTAGTGCACAACCTCTAAATAATAAAAAAAAGGATACTGGTGCACACAACTAGCACGGTTTGGCCACTCTGAATCCTGTGTCCCCTGTGGCTCCTATGACATAAGCTATGTCACATGACAGCTGAAGCAATAAGTGTCTACTGGTGGGGGACAGAGGGCTCAGAGAAGCCAAATGTGAGCGGGTGCAGGAGGCATGTATGCATTTTTCCGGTGGCTCCCTCTGGCGGTCTGCAGACGGCCTAAAAATTGCCCAAATCGATAGGAACAGTGCTTAAATGACATGGCAACAGCATGGGGAAGACCCCTGTAAGCATTTCTGACTCCCAGGTCACTGCTGTCAACAATGTTGTCAAAGATATTATGCCACTTTTACGGACTCACAATAAAACATACAAAAACTAAACAAATATGGAATTTCCTGAGAAATATGTTAAGGATCGTCCATTCCAGGGTAATGACTTGTATATAAGGCAAAATAAATAACCAAAAGCAAAAATTCTCCTCCACACCTTGGGCTAGGTTCACAAGTAGGGTTTTTGATGCATTTTTGCACTTTTGCATTGCTTTCAACAGTGAAAAATACGTTCACCAGTAAATGTCATTTTAACATTTTACAACCTTATCTGGCCATGTGGGGTGTGAAACATCATCAGACACATCCTGTTTGATTTATGAAGGAGGGATTGTGAAAGTCAAAAACACTATTTTTACTGTCTTACTATTCTTAAAGGGCCAGCAGCAGCAATGCTTTGTTGTTCCCATTATTAAAGAGTGGGTCACCTATACTGTTATTGAATATGCAGTGACTGCAAGGGCTGCCAAAAATTTGCAGGCACTCCAATACCCCTTGCAAGAGAGGTAGAGGTCAGAGGGCCTCCTGAAAACAATGTTCCCATTGGTAGCAAGTGGGTCTCCCATACTGTTTGCCTATGCAGTGATTGCAATGGCTGCCAAAAATTTGGGGGGAACTCCAATGCCCCTTGCAAGAGACGTAAAGGTCGGAAGGCCTCCTGAAAACAATGTTCCCATTATTAGAAAGTGGGTCTCCCATACTGTTTGCATATGCAGTGAATGCAAGGGCCTCCTGAAAACAATGCTCCAATTATTAGAAAGTGGGTCTCCCATACTGTTTGCATATGCAGTGAATGCAATGGCTGCCAAAAATTTGGAGGAATCCCAATGCCCCTTGCAAGAGATGTGGAGGTCGGAGGGCCTCCTGAAAACAATGTTCCCATTATTCGGAAGTAGGTCTCCCATACTGTTAGCCTTTGCAGTGAAAGCAACGGCTGCCAAAACTTTTGGGAAACTCCAATGCCCCTTGCAAGAGATGTAGAGGTCAGAAGGCCTCCTGAAAACAATCTTCCCATTATTAGGAAGTGGGTCTCCCAAACTGTTTGCCTATGCAGTGAATGCAACGGCTTCCAAAAATTTGGGGGAACTCCAATCCCCCTTGCAAGAGACGTAGATGTCAGAGGGCCTCCTGAAAACAATGTTCCTATTATTAGGAAGTGGGTCTCCCATACTGTTTGCCTATGCAGTGAATGCAACGGCTTCCAAAAATTTGGGGGAACTCCAATCCCCCTTGCAAGAGACGTATATGTCAGAGGGCCTCCTGAAAACAATGTTCCTATTATTAGGAAGTGGGTCTCCCATACTGTTTGCCTATGCAGTGAATGCAACGGCTTCCAAAAATTTGGGGGAACTCCAATCCCCCTTGCAAGAGACGTAGATGTCGGAGGGCCTCCTGAAAACAATGTTCCTATTATTAGGAAGTGGATCTCCCATACTGTTTGCCTATGCAGTGAATGCTTCTAAAAATTTGGAGGAATTCCAATGCCCCTTGGAAGAGACGTAGATATAGTAAATATGGTGGTAATATGGACGAGGATGTGGAGGATGTGGATGAAGAGAAGGAGGAGGACAAGAGCAAATGGACAAAATCTGGAAGCGTATACCAATGTCTTGGTGTGAAGACAGAGGTGCATGGGGATAGAATTAGATCTCCCCAAAAAAATACTGTATTTGAGTTTATGTTACACTTCTATTATTCGGTGGTGTTGATAAGTCTGACCCAATCCAGCCCTTGTTCATTTTTATAAGAGTCAGCCTGTCAGCATTTTCGGGTGACAGGCAGATGCACTTATCGATTATAATTACACCGGCGGCACTAAAAACCCGCTCTCACAAAACACTAGTGGCAGGGCAGGCCAGGATTTACAAGGCATAGAGATCCAGTTCATGCCATGTGTCCAGCTTGGATACCCAATAATTATAAGACACAGAGGAATCACGGAGGATATTGGTACAGTCGGCAAGGTACTCTCTCAGCATCTTCCCAAACTTTGCACTCCTTGTGAGAGTACCCCGTGCCTCAGGGCCTGTGCGATGGGATGGTCTGAGAAAACTGTCCCAGAACTTTGACAGTCTTCCCCTGCCTCTGCTGGATTGCATTTGTGTCTCTCTCACCTGTATTCTTTGGTTGTTTAACGAACTGTGACCTCTGCCGCCAGCGTTTTCAGATTGGAATTTTTTTAATAATTCCGCAGCAATGGCCTTCTCATACTGCACCATTTTATTAGGCCTGTCCGGCAAGGGAATAAGAGACAGAAAGTTCTACTTGTAGCGTAGGTCTAGAAGTGTCAAAAACCAGTAATGACTGTCACCCAAAATTTGGACAATGCGAGGATCACGGGAAAGGCAGCGTAACATAAACTCAGCCATGTGTGCCAGACTGCTAACAGGCAAGACTTCCATGTCCTCACCAAGAGGATGACTGACCATGCTCTCCTCCTCCTCCCTGTCCTCAGGCCATCCACGCTAAACAGATGGTATGACAGTTGTGCAGGTAGTATCGTCTATAGCGCAGAAAGCTAGCTTCTGTTCTTCCTCCTCCTCCTCCTCTTTCTCATTGTCAACCAATCCATGTTGGGATGAGATAAGGCAGGGCTGTGTGGAATCCCCCTGTATGGTTCCTTGCTCCATCTCATCGTGCTGCACCTGCAATACATCCTCTTTAATTGTGAGCCAAGAGCGTTTCAGAAGACCGAGAAGCGAGATGTTGACGATAATTATGGTGCTGCTCACCATCTTGGTGAGTGCTCAGTTTCAACAAATTAAAAATATGATAGTAAAACATCTTCCCATTTTGTATGAGGATGTCACATTATCGAAAATTCTTGATCCTGGGGTACTAGTTGCTGCAAAAAAAGCACAAACATTAGGAGGATTATTATCCCAGTTATTTAAACCACATGCAAAAACGCCATACTTGCCTCAATTGCAAAGGGTTTTATAAATGTGGTTTCAATAGATGCGGCATTTGTCGTTACACTAAAGTTACTAAAAACTTCACAAATACCGATCAGAATAAAACACATGACATAAGGAGCTACCTGAATTGTAACAGCAGTTATGTAGTGTATGTAATAAAATGTACTATCTGCAATTTATTGTATGTTGGATGTACCATAAGAAAAATGAAACAACGGGTGGCAGAACATTTAAGTGATATTTATAATGTCACTAATCATAATATCTCTTGTGCTTCCAGACACTTTATTGAACAGCACAATAGAGAGACATCTACATTTTAGATTTTTGGAATTGAGAAACCTACCTCTAATCCACGGGGTGGAGACAACAGGAGACGCTTACTTGACCAAGAAGCATTTTGGATGTACCATCTGAATAACTGCTACCCAAATAGTTTAAATTTACAGCGAGAACTATTATTTCATTATAGCGAGTAAATCATTCTAATATGTGTGATTTCTTTTGTCATGTGATTTTTTTGATGTAAATGTATGTGTATGTCTTTTTAATTATAATTAATTTTAAACATATGTATGTGAATCTATCATGTGTCTTTCGCCCTATATGCTGATTGGTGAACAATTGTACAGTATATATACAAAGAACGCAAGCCCCGCATTCGAAACGCGTTGCCCTGGCTATAAAATATGACTGTAGAATCTGATTTTAAGAAATTTTTTCTACAATAAAATAATTTTGGACTATTCATGAAGCTGGAATCCTTCTTTTTCATGCTTTGTGGAATCACTGCGAGCAGTTCCTCGCATCCGCGCTTCAGGATGGTCTTGCTCAGGTGAGCTGGTGAAACTCCCTCCTTTCTCTTAACAACTCTTCAGTGTTGTGCGGTTTGTCCCTTAAGCATATTAGCTTCAGGACAGCTTTTGCTGCTTGGCCGAGGCAGTGCTGCAGTGCTTCCAGCTTGTGACTGATGTGGTCATTTTGGAGATGGAGGCTGAAGAGGAGGAGGAGGAGGTTCAGGAGCTGTAGAATGTGGGGACAATTCTGATTGACCCAGGGCCCATAATCCTCGGTGTCGGGAGAACGTGTTCTGTCCCAAGGTCCAACTGGGTCCCGGCTTCCACTATATTAACCCAGTGTGCTATCAGCGAGATGTACCATCACTGCCCACAAGCACTTGTCCACATGTCCATGGTTAGATGAACTTTCCCAGTAACTGCATTGTTGAGGGCACGGCTATTGTTGTGGGACACGTGCTTGTGGATTGTGAGGATGGCACACCGGGAGAAATAGTGGCGGCTGGGGACAGAGTACCGAGGGATGGCCGCCGCCATCAGGTTGTGGAAAGCTTCCGTCTCCATGAGCCTAAAAGGCAACATTTCGAGCGCAAGTATTCGCGAAACATTTGAATTTGGTAGTGTGGCCTTTGAGGCGTTGGCAGCGTATTTGCACTTGCGTTCCAAGGACTGTGGTAGGGACAACTGAATGCTGCGATGGGAAAAGGAGGTGGATGTGTTTGCTGTTAGTAATAGTTGAGAGTGTGCATCGACAGGTGAAGAGCAGGAGGCATCTTCGCATGCGCCATGGACAGGGGATTGGCGTGCATGCAAAACAGCGGAAAAAGCAGTGGTGTCACCCACAAACACTGTTTCTGGACCCTGGGGTTTGGCCCACTTAGTTGGGTGCTTTGCTGCCATGTGCCTGATCTTTTTGGATGAGGATGTCTTGCTCGTTACAGCGGATGTTGAATCATTATACACCTGTATTGATCATACTATTGGACTAGATGCGGTACGCCTCTTCCTCGGGGCTTCGAGCCTGGGCGGCCCTATGTGTGAGTTAATCCTCGAGCTGCTGCACTTTATACTCACACATAATTATTTTTTATTTAAGGACCATATCTATTTGCAGAAACGCGGCACAGCCATGGGGGCGGCCTGCGCGCCTTCATATGCCAATCTCTTCCTGGGAGCTTGGGAGAGACAGATTTTTGGCGATGGAGGCGCGGCGGTCGCGGACCATGTGCTGTGCTGGCTACGCTATATAGATGACATTTTATTTTTTTGGCGTGGGTCGGTGCGGCAGCTCGAGTGTTTTATGTCACAATTGAATTCAAACTTCTGGGGAATTCGGTTGACTTACAAGTATGACAGACATAGTGTGGATTTCCTGGACGTCAGCCTGGAGGTTGACCCTGATGGATGCCTCCAGACGGACGTCCATAGAAAGCCCACGTCGACCAATTCCCTTATCCATGCTAGAAGTGCTCATCATCCGTCCACGATTAGGGCCGTCCCAGTGGGCCAGTTCCTGAGGGCGAGGCAGATTTGCTCCTCGGATTCTAAATTTGAAGAACAAGCTGTTGCTTTAAAATCTAGATTTACATCCCGAGGATATAGTAATAGATGTATCAAGAGGGGGTATGAACGAGCAAGACATACCTCAAGAAATCATTTACTTTATCCGAACACACAACGTTACAGTGGTGACGGACAGAGAAAAATTAGATATATATCCACCTACAATCACGAGTGGGATAACATGAGGGGTATTATGATGAAATATTGGAGTATATTGGCGACCGATTCCTCCCTGGGACCTGTTCTTGGTGACTACCCTCTAATGACCCCAAGGCGATCCAATAATCTTAGAGACATTTTGGTATCCAGCCATTGTGTCCCTGTAAGACCAAATTTCTTTGGCTCTCGTGGCCCTGTTGTGGGAACCTATCCGTGCGGTCGCTGTCGTGCCTGCGCCAATGTCCTGCGGTGCACTACGTTCGCGTCCTCGGATGGCTCAGGACAATTCAAGATTAAGCATTATATTTCTTGTGGTACCAATAATGTAATTTATTATGCGACTTGTGACTGCTCATTGATCTATATTGGTTTAACGTCTAGAGAGCTCCGAGTACGTGTGCGGGAGCATGTGCGGGACATTGGCGCGGCCAGGACGGCGAGCGATATCACGGAACTTAAAACAATCCCGAAGCATTTTAAGATGGTTCACAATTGCGACCCCGGATGCCTTAAAGTCCGTGGTATTGATGTTATACACATGGGCACCCGGGGTGGCAATGTGAAAAAGATGCTGGCCCAGGCTGAAGCACGATGGATCACCACATTAAATACTCTATCTCCCCATGGTCTTAAAGAGTCCCTCTCCTTTTCATCTTTTTTATAAATCTAATGTCATATTTCATTATCTACAGTATTCCTTGCAACATAATTATTGTCCTCCCTCTATTTCATGGATATGAACGCCTTGGCATTGTTTTTAATATTGGTTTTCCTAATTTTATTATTCTTCTTACTCCCTTTGTTTCAGTTTTTTTAATTTATTTATAAGACCGGACGTTCCCCAGGAGAGATATATATATATGCTTGGGCTAGAAGATGTTATATATTACAATGTGGATCCCAGGATCGAGTTGTCATAATGCTCTACAACTTATGTGACGCCTCCGTGGTTGGATTGATCTGCACCTTAAACTTTGGATGAGTCCTTGGCAATATAACTGTGACTCACTATCTATCTGGAATTATATGAAGATGAACACTGTTGTCACTGATGTTCATTTCACATTATGTTCTCTGTGTACTTTGACTTTTCAGCTGGACTTACTTTTTGTAGGTGCTGTGCGCGCGTGTTGTCTCCTCTGCCCGTGGACGCACGATCAGCTGTCTCTGTGGTGTGGGTGCGCGCGCGGGCGCCCGTGCACATTTTGTGCCGCGCGCCCGCGCTTTGCGCACCTGTTCCTGACGGCTTGATCGTGCCTCTGTGGGCGGAGAACGACAGCGCGCGTGCCGTCAATAGGCACCCGCCCATTGCCATCATGGGGTATATACAGGTCTGTTTTCTCTTCACATATCACTTCCCCTTGAGGAAGCGGTCGTTGCTGACCGCGAAACGTGCGTCGGGCTGCCACTGTGCGTTCCTTTATACACATTACCCTCCTTTTGGCACTCTTTGTGGTAAGAGACTACCTTAGAACTTTTTATGTGACATGTATCTGATTATTTGTGGGCAGGAACATTATTTAGATGGATACCTGATGCATGTGGCAAGTGTAAATCCAATGACTATGGAATACTTATGGATTACTTTTTGATATATTATTATACTCATTGGATTGTCTTGATATACTAACCTTATGCTATATTATCTATATTGCTCATGCCCCACTGTGACCATATACGTGACCATACATGTATACTTTGTAACATATCTTGCTACATTGGTAATCTAATTAGTGTCTTTATGCTATCCGTATTATGTCATTTCTCTTTTTACTATGTACGTTTTTAAATTTGATGGAATAAAAATTTATATTTTTTACGCCAATTAACTCTTTCTTCTCCTATGTACCCATGTGTTTCATGAGTTGGCTTAGTTTGGCAAATCTGGGGTAATATTTCCCCCCGGATATGCCAACTTTACCCTAATAGGGTCTATTTAGTTGTACTGATCATGCTGGTGGCAGTCAGGCTGCTAGATTTGCTACCCCTGCTGATGCTGGTTTGGCAGGTGGTGCAAATTGCCTTTTTGGGGTTATCGGCAGAGTCTTTAAAAAACAACCAGACTCAGGAAGACCTAAAAGTTGTGCTGGCAACTTTCGTTGTGTTGGTGTTACGGGAAAAGCTTTCCCACCTTGTGTCTGCGACCACCACACTGCTTCTTCCTGCCTGTTGTGGTGCTACGCCTCCCTCCCCCTGTGTGCTGCTGTCCTCACTCTGCATGTCCCCCTGCCAGGTTGGGTCAGTTACTATATCATCCACCATCTTGTCTTCCACTTCCGCACCCTGGTCCTCCTCCTGACTTTCTGGCAATTGTGTCTCAACATCATCTACCTCTTGCGACAGTAATTGCACTTTCCCACTGTTGCCTTCATGTAACTGTGGCTACTCAAATATTTGGGCATCGCTGCACGCGTTCTCCTCTTGACTTGCTTGAAGCTGCCCAGGCGAGAGGCCCGAATCTATAAATGGAAAAGTGAACAGCTCTTCTGAGTGTCCAAGTGTGGGATCAGTTGTCTCCGGGCACTCGGCATGGTGGGAGGAAGGATGATCAGGGTGACAAATATGCTGTCCAGACTCACGGCTACTGAGTCTTGACAGTGTGGAAGACAGGGTGGTGGTGGCAAAGTGACTGGAAGCATTATCTGCTATCCGACCAACAACCATTTTACACTGCTCTGTGTTCATTAGTGGTGTTCTTCGGTCCCCTAGTAATTAGGACAGGAAGGTCGAGTGACAAAATGTGTGTGCTTGTTGTAGCACAATTACAGCTTGTCCACGGCCTCAGCCTCTGCATGCACCATTACGTCCACTTCCACGTCCCTTGCCACTCGCCTTGCCCATATTAAATGGAGGACAATATTTTCCACGTTCACTACAAATGGCTGGATTTGAACAGCAGTTATATGTGATACTTCTGACAGACAACCAAGGTTTTAAATAGCGGGCCTGTAGGTTACTATTCTTCACAGCGACCATAGCTTCACTGACACATTGCAACAAAATGTAAATGGAGACCAGAAATGGCTGAATTACAACCACAGTTATATGTGATATGTCTGACTTACAACCACGGTTTTAAATGGTTGGCCTGTAGGTTGCTATTCTTCACAGTGATCTCGTGTGAATAGATTCACTGACACACTGCAACAAAATATAAATGACGGCCAGAAATGGCTGAATTTGGACCGAAGTTCTTTGTGACACGTCTGACGGACAACCATAGTTTTAAATAGCGGGCCTTTAGATTACTATTCTTCACAGTAACCTTGTGTGATTAGCTTCACTGACACACTGAGACAAAATGTAAACAGAGGCCAGAAATGTTTTTTGCATCAACCTCGTGTGAATAGCTTCATTGACACACTCCAACAAAATGTAAATGGAGGCCAGAAAAGACTGAATTTGGACTGCAGTTATATGTGATACGTCTGACAGACAACCACATTTTTAAATAGCGAGACTGTAGGCTACTATTCTTCACAGAGACCTCATTTTAATAGTTTCACTGCCACACTACAACAAAAAGTAAATGGAGGCCCAAAATGGCTGAATTTGGATCGCAGTTATATGTGATACGTCTGACGGACAACCACGGTTTTAAATAGCGGGCCTGTAGGATGCTATTCTTTATAGTGACCTTGTGTGAATACCTTCACTGACCCACTGATACAAAATGTAAATAGAGACCAGAAATGGCTAAATTGCAAACACAGTTATATGTGATATGACTGACGCACAACCACGGTTTTAAATGGTGGGCCTGTAGGTTGCTATTCTTCACAGTGACCTCGTGTAATTAGCTTCACTGACACACTGAAACAAAATGTAAATGGAGGCCAGAAATGGCTGAATTTTGACCGCAGTTATATGCGATACGTCTGACAGACAACCACGGTTTTAAATAGCAGGCCTGTAGGTTACTATTCTTCACAGCAACCTTGTGTGAATAGCTTCATTGACACACTGCAACAAAATGTAAATGGAGGTCAGAAATGGCTGAATTACGACCGCAATTATATATGATACGTCTGACTTACAAACACGGTTTTAAATGGCGGGCCTTTAGGTTACTATTCTTCACAGTGACCTCGTGTGAATAGATTCACTGACACACTGCAACAAAATTTAAATGAATGCCAGAAATGACTGAATTTGGACCGCAGTTATATGTGATACGTCTGACAGACAACCATGGTTTTAAATAGCGGGCCTGTATATTACTATTCTTCACAGCTACCTTGTGTGATTAGCTTCACTGACACACTGCAACAAAATGTAAATGAAGACCAGAAATGGCTGAATTACAAGCACAGTTATATGTGATATGACTGACGTACAACCACGGTTTTAAATGGTGGGCCTGTACTATAGGTTGCTATTCTTCACAGTGACCTCGTGTGAATAGCTTCACTGACACACTGCTACAGTGCAACAAAATGTAAATGTAGACCAGAAATGACTGAATTTGGACCACAGTTATATGTGATACTTCTGACAGACAACCACGGTTTTAAATATCGGGACTCTATGTTACTATTTTGTACATCAACCTCATGAGAATAGCTTCATTGACACACTGCAAAAAAATGTAAATGGAGGCCAGAAATGGCTGCATTTGGACGGCAGTTATATGTGATACGTCTGAAAGACAACAACGGTTTTAACCACTTTACAGCCTGGGGCGTATTAGTACGCCCCAGGCTGTCACCCCCTGTTCAGCGTGGGCCCGCACTGAACTGAGCACATGTCAGCTGATTATCACAGCTGACATGTGCCCGCAACAGCCGCGGGTGGAATTGTGATCCACCCGCGGCTGTTAACATGTTAAATGCCACTGTCAATCTCTGACAGTGGCATTTAACATCGCCGCGCCGGAAGCACGTCACTTACCCCGCCCATCGGTAACTCCGTCACGTGATCGTGGGTCACTGATGGATGGGAATGACAACCCTGGGTCTGCAGCAGACTCCAGTGGTTGTCATGTGCTGATCGCTATGAGCGCCACCTAGTGGTCGGCGCTCATAGCACAGTAGCATTTCTGCTACATAGAGGTGATCTGCTCATCACCTCTATGTAGCAGAGGTGATCAGACAAGTGCTGCTTCTAGTCTCCTATGGAGACTATAGAAGCATGCAAAAAGTGAAAAAAAATGTTTTTAAAAATATTAAAAAAATATAAAAGTTTAAATCACCGCCCTTTCGCCCCATTCAAAATAAAGTAATAAAAAAAAGCCCACATACACATATTTGGTATTGCCGCGTTCAGAATCGCCCTATCTATCAATATAAAAAAATAATTAATCCGATCGGTAAACGGAGTAGCGAGAAAAAAATTCTAAACACCAGAATTACGGTATTTGGACACTGCAACATTGCAATAAAATGCAATAACGGGCAATCAAAACATCGGATCTACCCCAAAATGGTATCAATAAAAACTTCACCTTGGCGCGCAAAAAAATAAGCCCTGATCCGGCCCCAGATCCTGAAAAATGGAGACACTACGGGTCTTGGAAAATGGCGCCATTTTTTATAGCAAACATTGGAATTTTTTTTTCACCACTTAAATAAAAAAGAACCTATACATGTTTGGTGTCTACAAACTTGTAATGGTCTGGAAAATAATAATGGCAGGTCAGTTTTAGCATTCAGTGAACGTGGTAAAAAAAATAAAATAAAAACATCTGTGGTATTGCACTTTTTTTGCAACTTCACCGCACTTGGAATTTTTTTCCTGTTTTCCCGTACACGATATGGTAAAAACAGTAATGTCATTCAAAAGTACATCTCATCCTGCAAAAAATAAGCCCTCACACGGCCATATTGACCAAAAAATAAAAATGCTATGGCTCCGGGAACAAGGGGAGCAAAAAATGAAAATGCAAAAACGGAAAATCCCAGGGTTGCGAAGGGGTTAAATAGCGGGCCTGTAGGTTACTATTCTTCACAGCAAACTCATGCGAATAGCTTCGCTGACACACTGCAACAAAATGTAAATGGAGGCCAGATATGGCTGAATTTGGACCGAAGTTATATGTGATACATCTGACAGACAACCACGGTTTTAAATAGCGGGCCTGTATGTTACTATTCTTCAAAGCGACCTTGTGTGAATAGCTTCACTGACACACTGCAACAAAATGTAAATGGAGGCCAGAAATGTCTGAATTACGACCACAGTTATATTTGATACATCTGACGTACAACCACGGTATTAAATGGCGGGCTTGTATGTTACTATTTTTTACATCAACCTCGTGTGCATTGCTCCACTGACACACTGCAACAAAATGTAAATGGAGGCCTGAAATGGCTGAATTTGGACCGCAGTTTTATGTGATACATCTAATGGACAACCACAGTTTTAAATAGCGGGCCTGTAGTTTCCTAATACTATTCTTCACAGTGACCTTGTGTGAACAGTTTCACTGACACACTGCAACAAAATATGAATGGAGGCCTGAAATGGCTGAATTACGACCGCAGTTATATGTGATACGTGTGACGGACAACCACTGTTTTAAATAGCAGGCCTGTAGTTTACTAATACTATTCTTCACAGTGACCTCTTGTGAATAGCTTCACTGACACACAGTAACAAAATGTAAATGAAGGCCAGAAATGTCTGAATTTGGACAGCAGTTATATGTGATATGTCTGACGGACAACCATGGTTTTAAATAGCGGGCCTTGTAGGTTATTTTTCTTCACAGTGACCTCATGTGAATAGCTTCACTAACACACTACTACAAAATGTAAATGGAGCCCAGATATGGCTGAATTTGGACCGAAGTTATATGTGATACATCTGACGTACAACCACGGTTTTAAACAGCGGGCCTGTAGTTTACTAATACTATTTTTCACAGCGACCTCGTGTGAATAGCTTCACTGACGCACTGCAACGAAATGTAAATGGATGCCAGAAATGGCTGAATTTGGAACAAAGTTCTTTGTGATACGTCTGATGGACAACCACAGTTTTAAATAGCGGGCCTTTAGGTTACTATTTTTCAGAGTAACCTCGTGTGATTAGCTTCCCTGACACACTGAAACAAAATGAAAATGCAGGCCAGAAATGGATGAATTTGGACCGCAGTTTCACTACTGTTCAAAAGTTTGGGGTCATTTAGAACTTTCATTATTTTTGAAAGAAAAGCACATTTTTTTTTAATGAAGCTAACATTAAATGAATCAGAAATACACTCTATACATTGTTAATGTGGTAATTGACTATTCTATTTGCAAACGTCTTGATTTTATTGCAATATCTACATAGGTGTATACTGTAGAGGCTCATTTACAACAACCACCCCTCCAGTGTTTTAATGGTACATTGTGTTTGCTAACTGTGTAAGAAGGCTAATGAATGTTTAGAAAACCCTAGAAAACCCTTGCACAAGTATGTTAGCCCAGCTGAAAACAGTTTGGCTGATTTGAGAAGCTATAAAATTGACCTTCCTTTGAGCTAGTTGAGAATCTGGAGCATTACATTTGTTTGTTCTTTGAAGCTCTCAAAATGGCCAGAAAAAAGAGAACTTTCATGTAAAACTCGACAGTCTATTCTTCTTCTTAGAAATGAAGGCTATTCCATGCGAGAGATTGCCAAGAAACTGAAGATTTCCTACAATGGTGTGTACTACTCCCTTCAGAGGAGAGCACAAACAGGCTCTAACCAGAGAAGAAAGAGAAGTGGGAGGCTCCCTGCAAAACTGAGCAACAAGACAAGTACATTAGAGTCTCTAGTTTGAGAAATCGACCCCTCACAGCTCCTCAACTGGCAGCTTCATTAAATAGTACACGCAAAACGCCAATGTCAACGTCTACAGTGAAGAGGCGACTCTGGGATGCTGGCCTTAAGGGCAAAGTGGCAAAGAAAAAACCATATCTGAGACTGGCTAATAAAAGGAAAAGATTAATTTGGGCAAAAGAACACAGACATTGGACAGAGGAAAATTGGAAAAAAGTTTTATGGACAGACAAATCAAAGTTTGAGGTGTTTGGATCACACAGAAGAACATTTGTGAGACGCAGAACAACTGAAAAGATGCTGGAAGAGAGCCTGACACCATCTGTCAAGCATGGTGGAGGTAATATGATGGTATGGGGTTGCTTTGGTGCTGGTAAAGTGGGATATTTGTAGGAGGTAAATGGGATTTTGAATAAGGAAGGCTATTACTCCATTTTGCAAAGCCATGCCATACCCTGTGGACAGCGCTTGATTGGACCCAATTTCATCCTACAGCAGAACAATGACCCAAAGCACACCTCCAAATTATGCATGAACTATTTAGGGAAGAAGCAGGCAGCTGTTATTCTATCTGTAATGGAGTTGTCATCGCTGTCACCAGATCTCAACCCTATTGAGCTGTTGTGGGAGCAGCTTTACCGTATGGTACGCAAAAAGTGCCCATCAAGCCAACCCAACTTGTGGTAGAGGCTTCAGGAAGCATGGTGTGAAATTTCTCAAGATTACCTCAGCAAATTAACAGCTAGAATGCCAAAGGTCTGCGATGCTGTAATTGCTGCAAAGGGAGTATTCTTTGACGAAAGCAAAGTTTGAAGGAGAAAATGATTCTTTCTAATAAAAATCATTATTTCTAACCTTGTCAATTTCTAGACTATATTTTCTATTCATTTTGCAACTCATTTGATAAATAAAAGTATGAGTTTTCATAGTATACACAAAATTGTCTGGGTGACCCCAAACTTTTGAACGGTAGTGTATATGTAATACGTCTGACGGACAACCATGTTTTTAAATAACAGGCCTGTAGGTTGCTATTCTTCACAGCGACCTCGTGTGAATAGCTTCACTGCCACACTGTAACAAAATGTAAATAGAGACCAGAAATGGCTGAATTGCAAACACAGTTATATGTGATATGACTGACGCACAACCACGGTTTTAAATGGTGGGCCTGTAGGTTGCTATTCTTCACAGTGACCTCGTGTAATTAGCTTCACTGACACACTGAAACAAAATGTAAATGGAGGCCAGAAATGGCTGAATTTTGACCGCAGTTATATGCGATACGTCTGACAGACAACCACGGTTTTAAATAGCGGGCCTGTAGGTTACTATTCTTCACAGCAACCTTGTGTGAATAGCTTCATTGACACACTGCAACAAAATGTAAATGGAGGTCAGAAATGGCTGAATTACGACCGCAATTATATATGATACGTCTGACTTACAAACACGGTTTTAAATGGCGGGCCTCTAGGTTACTATTCTTCACAGTGACCTCGTGTGAATAGATTCACTGACACACTGCAACAAATTTAAATGAATGCCAGAAATGACTGAATTTGGACCGCAGTTATATGTGATACGTCTGACAGACAACCATGGTTTTAAATAGCGGGCCTGTATATTACTATTCTTCACAGCTACCTTGTGTGATTAGCTTCACTGACACACTGCAACAAAATGTAAATGAAGACCAGAAATGGCTGAATTACAAGCACAGTTATATGTGATATGACTGATGTACAACCACGGTTTTAAATGGTGGGCCTGTACTATAGGTTGCTATTCTTCACAGTGACCTCGTGTGAATAGCTTCACTGACACACTGCCACAGTGCAACAAAATGTAAATGGAGACCAGAAATGACTGAATTTGGACCACAGTTATATGTGATACTTCTGACAGACAACCACGGTTTTAAATAGCGGGCCTGTAGGTTACTATTTTGTACATCAACCTCGTGAGAATAGCTTCATTGACACACTGCAAAAAAATGTAAATGGAGGCCAGAAATGGCTGCATTTGGACGGCAGTTATATGTGATACGTCTGAAAGACAACAACGGTTTTAACCACTTTACAGCCTGGGGCGTATTAGTACGCCCCAGGCTGTCACCCCCTGTTCAGCGTGGGCCCGCACTGAACTGAGCACATGTCAGCTGATTATCACAGCTGACATGTGCCCGCAACAGCCGCGGGTGGAATTGTGATCCACCCGCGGCTGTTAACATGTTGAATGCCGCTGTCAATCTCTGACAGTGGCATTTAACATCGCCGCGCCGGGAGCACGTCACTTACCCCGCCCATCGGTAACTCCGTCACGTGATCGTGGGTCACTGATGGATGGGAATGACAACCCTGGGTCTGCAGCAGACTCCAGTGGTTGTCATGTGCTGATCGCTATAAGCGCCACCTAGTGGTCGGCGCTCATAGCACAGTAGCATTTCTGCTACATAGAGGTGATCTGCTCATCACCTCTATGTAGCAGAGGCGATCAGACAAGTGCTGCTTCTAGTCTCCTATGGAGACTATAGAAGCATGCAAAAAGTGAAAAAAAAATGTTTTTAAAAATATTAAAAAAATATAAAAGTTTAAATCACCGCCCTTTCGCCCCATTCAAAATAAAGTAATAAAAAAAAGCCCACATACACATATTTGGTATCGCCGCGTTCAGAATCGCCCTATCTATCAATATAAAAAAAGAATTGATCCGATCGGTAAACGGCGTAGCGAGAAAAAAATTCTAAACACCAGAATTACGGTTTTTGGACACTGCAACATTGCAATAAAATGCAATAACGGGCGATCAAAACATCGGATCTACCCCAAAATAGTATAAATAAAACTTCACCTCGGTGCGCAAAAAAATAAGCCCTGATCCGGCCACAGATCCCGAAAAATGGAGACACTACGGGTCTTGGAAAATGGCGCCATTTTTTATAGCAAACATTGGAATTTTTTTTTCACCACTTAAATAAAATAGAACATATACATGTTTGGTGTCTACAAACTTGTAATGGTCTGGAGAATAATAATGGCAGGCCAGTTTTAGCATTCAGTGAACGTGGTAAAAAAAATAAAATAAAAACATCTGTGGTATTGCACTTGGAACTTTTTTCCTGTTTTCCCGTACACGATATGGTAAAAAAAGTAATGTCGTTCCAAATTACATCTCATCCTGCAAAAAATAAGCCCTCACACGGCCATATTGACCAAAAAATAAAAACGCTATGGCTCTGGGAACAAGGGGAGCAAAAAACGAAAATGCAAAAACGGAAAATCCCGGGTTTGCGAAGGGGTTAAATAGCGGGCCTGTAGGTTACCATTCTTCACAGCGAACTCATGCGAATAGCTTCGCTGACACACTGCAACAAAATGTAAATGGAGGCCAGATATGGCTGAATTTGGACCGAAGTTATATGTGATACATCTGACAGACAACCACGGTTTTAAATAGCGGGCCTGTATGTTACTATTCTTCAAAGCGACCTTGTGTGAATAGCTTCACTGACACACTGCAACAAAATGTAAATGGAGGCCCGAAATGTCTGAATTACGACCACAGTTATATTTGATACATCTGACGTACAACCACGGTATTAAATGGCGGGCTTGTATGTTACTATTTTTTACATCAACCTCATGTGCATTGCTCCACTGACACACTGCAACAAAATGTAAATGGAGGCCTGAAATGGCTGAATTTGGACCGCAGTTTTATGTGATACATCTAATGGACAACCACAGTTTTAAATAGCGGGCCTGTAGTTTGCTAATACTATTCTTCACAGTGACCTTGTGTGAACAGTTTCACTGACACACTGCAACAAAATATGAATGGAGGCCAGAAATGGCTGAATTACGACCGCAGTTATATGTGATACGTGTGACGGACAACCACTGTTTTAAATAGCAGGCCTGTAGTTTACTAATACTATTCTTCACAGCGACCTCGTAAGAATAGCTTCACTGACACACTGCTACAAAATGTAAATGGAGGCCAGATATGGCTGAATTTGGACAACAGTTATATGTGATACGTCTGATGTACAACCACGGTTTTAAATAACGGGCCTCTAGTTTACTAATACTATTCTTCACAGCAACCTTGTGTGAATAGCTTCACTGACACACTGCAACAAAATGTAAACGGAGGCCAGAAATGGCTGAATTTGGACCGAAGTTCTTTGTGTTACATCTGACAGACAACCATGGTTTTAAATAGCTGGCCTTTAGGTTTCTATTCTTCACAGTAACCTCGTGTGATTATCTTCACTGACACACTGAAACAAAATGTAAATGGAGGCCAGAAATTGCTGAATTTTGACCGAAGTTATATGCGATATGTCTGACAGACAACCACGGTTTTAAATAGCGGGCCTGTAGGTTGCTATTCTTCATAGCGACCTCGTGTGAATAGCTTCATTGACACACTGCAACAAAATGTAAATGGAGGCCAGAAATGGTTGAATTACGAATGCAGTTATATGTGATACATCTGACATACAACCACGGATTTACCGAGGAACAGGGTAAAAAAGTAAATAAAGCCAATTCTTCACCTGCAGTTGATTTGTTCATTCTTCCTCCCAAAGATCGCAGTAAGGCTCAGCGCAAATTTATCCTGCGCTCTACGCCAAGCACTTACACTGGGGTTTCCGTGTAAATCTCTAAAATATGTGATTCAAACGGAACTCTGACAGAAGATTCCGTTTAACAATGCAGATGGAGACACTATGGACGCTGTCTGGCCTATTATACGTCAGTGTACTGTATGTGTTTTAAGCGTGAATAAAAGCTCTGTCCGCCACAGTTTTGTGCACCTCTGAAAAGAAAGACACTGCTGAACAGAGGCCAAACGAAGTCCAGAGTAATTCTGCTGCCTAATTAGTTAATGGATCCATCAGGGGTTTTATTTGAATTACATCATTACATGAAGGTGCTCAGCATAGTGCACAGGATAAATGTGATCCAAAATGTTATGTAAAATGTTCCCAATAAAAGCTTAAACTCAATCCACAAAAAAATCAAGTCATCACTCAAGTCCGTCATCTGTTAAGGGAAACATAGGGGGCTTCCAAGGTTCTGGTAGTAGAAAGACTCTGGAAAAGCAGATGCTCACCCCCCAGAGAAAATCCAGTAAATTCTGTGTTCCCAAATCCAAATCCCCCTTTCTTCTGAGCTTCAGTGTGCTTAAACCACATTTAGCATCCACATTTTTAGCATTTCCGTAGCGAAAAGAATCCGCTTACTTTATGGGTGCATGTCTGCAAAAGCTGAAGCTGGGCATAATGTATGAGCATTACAATGTCCTCGGCGCTACAATGTACTAGGCATTACAATGTATGAGCACTAGTGATGGGCGAGCACTAAAATGCTCGGATGCTCGATGCTCGGGTCGAGCAAATTGGAATGTTCGGGTGCTCGACACGAGCAACGAGCCCAATGTAAGTCTATGGGAAACTCGGGCATTTTTCAGGCGGCTCCCCCCGGCGGTCTGCAGAGGGACTAAAAATTGCCCAAATTGATGGGAACAGTGCTCAAATGACATGGGAACAGCATGGGGAAGACCCCTGGAAGCATTTCTGACTCCCAGGTCACTGCTGTCAACAAAGTTGTCAGAGGTATTACGCCACTTTTACAAATTCACAATAAAACATATAAAAACGAAACCAAAATGGATTTTCCTCGGAAATATGTTAAGGAACATCCTTTCCAGGGTAATGACTTGTATATGAGGCAAAATAAATATACAAAAACAGAGATGCTCCTCCACACCTTGGGCTATGTTTACACGTAGCGTTTTTGATGCATTTTTGCACTTTTGCATTGCTTTCAAGCAAGACAAATGCATTCACTGGGAAATGTTATTTTAACATTTTACAACCTTATCTGGCCATGTGGTGTGTGACACATCATCAGACACATGCATACAGTGCTGAAAAGACATGGGAACAGCATGGGGAAGTCCCCTGAAAGCATCTCTGACTTCCAGGTCACTGCCTAAAAGTGTGCCCATTATCCTTGGCACATGCGAAGATGACTCCCGCCATGCACCTGTCATTGCAAACTTGCAACAATCACCGTCCACGTCCTTGTCCCAGTGCAGCGTTCCGTTGCCCCTACCCCATTCCTTGGAATGCAAGCACAAGTATGCAGCCAGCCACCCACCCACAGGCTGCAATACTATACTGCCAAATTTTTGACAGCTGCTTGCACTTGAAATGTGGCCTTTAAGGCTCGTGGAGGCGGAAGCTGTCTAAAACCTTATGGAGGCGGTGACCGGATATCCATACTCGGTCCCCAGCCGCAACTATTTGTCCCGGTGTTGTCTCCACCTTCCACAAGCACGGGTCCTACAACATTACTCGTGCCCTCCCCAGTTTATTTACTGGGAAGGACCGCCTAACCACAAACACGTGGACAAGTGAATGTGGCCAGGAACGGTACGGAGCCAGTCCACAGCTTGTCGTTGAGTTGTATTTCACCACAGCTGTATTTTTTAGCTCGGTGAAAGGACTGACTTTTGGGAAACTATATCTACTCCAGCTGTCATTTCTCCCAGGAAGTCCTCTAAAGCTGCTTGCAATTGAAATGTGGCCTTTTAGGCTCATGGAGGCGGAAGCTTGTCACAACCTCTGGCCACCGGCGGCCGGGTGTCCATACTCGGTTCCCAGCTGCCACTATTTCTCCCGATGTCGTCTCCGCCTTCCACAAGCATGGGTCCCACAACATTATCCGTGCCTTCCCCAGTGAACTTACTGGGAAGGACCGCCTACCCACAAACACGTGCTCAAGTGAATGTGGCCTGAGACGGTACGGAGCCGGTCCACAGCTTGTCGGTGAGTTGTATTTCACCACAGCCATAATCTTTAGCTTGGTGAAAGGACTTTTGAAACTGTATCCACTCCAGCTGTCATTTCTCCCAGGAAGTCCTCAGAGCTGCTTGCACTTGAAATATGGCCTTTTAGGCTCATGGAGGTGAATGCTGTCCACAACCTCATGCCGGCGGCGGTCGAGTGTCTATACTCAGTCCCCAGCTGCCACTATTTCTCCTGGTATCGTTTCCGCCTTCCACAATCAAGGGTCCCAGAACATTACTGCTGGTACTTTTCTGTGGGAATCAGCTTGCCTCCTACCAGACTGTAATATTTCCAGTGAATGATGGTACGACACCATGGTATTAGCACTTCTCAGACTACCAGTAGCCATCCTGAAGCCATCCCCAATTTCTTTCTCAGGAATTCTATTTGGCAGACTGAGTGGCTGCCTAAATACATTAGTTTCTTACAAAGGAGCTGAATATAGAGTGACAGTAGGTGCAAGTTTCTCCAGCCTGTTAAATATCACAGGGTGAACGGCAGCACATTGTCTCAGTGGTTAGCGCTGAAGCCTTGCAGCGCTGGGATCCTGGGTTCAAATCCCAGCAAGGACAACATCTGCAAGGATTTTGTATGTTCTCCCCATGTTTGCGTGGGTTTCCACCTCAGTGAAAAAAGGAGCCCTAGAGTGTCTGGGAACCTTCTCACACACTTTTCTTAGGACTGCTTCTCGGCAGGGTTAGACAGTCCCACCAGAGAGTACTCAGGTGGGCCCTGGCTACTCCATCAGGAGAGTTCATGATAGCACAAACTTTGCAGCAGCTATGGGGCTCTGGAGCTGGGGAGAAAGGTGACCATCAGAATCAAATCCTCTGGTGGGCCCAATGTTTTTCAGTTTGAAACTGCTTCTCAGTGGGAATTGCATTTCACCACAGCAATATTCTTTAGCTCTGTGAAAAGACTGGCATAGAGGGAAACCGTATCTACTCCGGCTGTCATTTCTCTGTCACCACCAGGTTCTGCCCAGTATCACACAGGCAGTATGGCTGTATGTTCAGCGGTGAGAGCCACAGATCAGGCTGCTGAGTTACAGCTTTCAACAACTCTGCAGCGCTGGGCAGTTTGTCACCTAAGCATTAAGCGTGTTATCTTCAGCACAGCCTGTTGACTCTTGGCCAAGGCAGTGCTGCAGTGCTTTCAGCCTGTGACTGATGTGGTCATTTCGGAGATGGAGGAGGAGGTGCAGGAGCTGAAAAATGTGATTACAATGAGGTTACATTGGGGACTCTGTTTTTTATACTAAAGAGAGATCCTACTGTTTTGCTTTTTTACGTCATTTTTTAAGACAAATGCATTCACCGGGAAATGTCATTTCAACATTTTACAACCTTATCTGCCCATGTGGTGTGTGAGACATCATCAGACACATCCTGTTTCATTTATGATGGAGGGACTCTGAAAGTCACAAAGCCTATTTTTATAGGGCCATCAGGCGGCCCTTACTATTTTTGAAGGGCCACCGTCGGACCTCGCTATTGTTAGAGGGCCATCAGCTGGCTATGCTTTGTTGTTCCCATTATTAATGACGGGGTGTCTTATACTGTTATTGCGTATGCAGTGACTGCAAGGGCTGGCAAAAATTCGGATCCAACCCAATACCCCTTTGAAGAGACATAGAGGAGGGTCTCAGTAAAAAAAATGTTCAGATTAAAAAGTAGCGGGTCTTCTACAGTGGTAATGCCCATGCTGTGACTGCAAGGGCTGCCAAAATTTGGGAAAAAACCCACTAACAATTTAAAGACACATAGAGCAGGGCCAAAGTAATGACAAGTTCCCATTAGAAAGAAGATGTTCCTAAAGACAATGTTCCCATTATTAGGAATTGGGTCTCCCATAGTGTTTGCCTATGCAGTGAATGCAAGGGCTGCCAAAAATTGGGAGGCACTCCAATTACCCTTGGAAGAGACGCAGAGGTCCGAGAGCCTCCTAAAAACAATGTTCCCATTATTAGGAATTGGGTCTCCCATAGTGTTGGCTAATGCAGTGAATGCAAGGGCTGCCAAAAATTGAGAGGCACTCCAATGTCCCTTGGAAGAGACGTGGAGGAGGGCGTCAGAAAAAAATGTTCCCATTAGAAAGGAGTGGGTCTTCTATACTTGTAATGCCCATGCACTAAATGCATGGGTTGACAAACATTTACCCCTGGGAGGTATACATAAACATACTGTATAGAAAAATTTTACAGGCATCATAAAGACCCTTTAAAAAAGTTATATGGGTGTTTCATCACGGACCACGGTCACCCTGGTGATATGGTGGTGGAGGACGAGAATGAGGAGAAGGAGGAGGACAAGAGCAAATAGCCAAAATCAGGAAGCGTATACCCATGTGTGGGTGTGAAAAGGTGCATGGGAATACACCTCCCAAAAAAAGACACTGGATTTGTCAGCCTGTAATCATTTTCAGTTGACATGCAGATGCGCTTATTGGTTATAATTACACCAGCGGCCAGAACCTCCAAGGCATAGAGAGGCATTTCATTCCACGTATCCAGCTTGGATACCCAATAATTACAAGGCACAGAGGAATCACAAAGGACGTTGGTACGGTCGGCAAGGTACTCCCTCAGCATCATCCCAAACTTTGCACTCCTTGTGAGAGTACCGCACACCTCAGGGCCTGTGCAATGGGAGGGGCTGAGAAAATTCTCCCAGAACTTTGACAGTGTTCCCCTGCCTCTGCTGGATTGGAATTGTGTCTTTCTCGCCTGTAGTCCTTGGTTGTCCAACGAACTGTGACTTCTGCCGCCAGCGTTTTCAGACGGGAATTTTTTTAATAGTTCCGCAACAAGGGCCTTCTGGTACTGCCCAATTTTTGTTGACCTGTCTGCCTCAGGAATAAGAGATATAAATTTCTCCTTGTAGCATGGGTCTAGAAGTGTCATTAACTAGTAATGACTGTTACCCAAAATTTTGAGAACGCGAGGGTCATGGGAAAGGCAGCTTAACATAAACTGAGCAATGCATGCCAGACTGCTATCAGGCAAGACTTCCGTGTCCTAACCAAAAGTACAACTGACCATGTATAGCGCCCCGAGGGTTCGGCCGCTACAGGGGTTTTGCACCTCTGCCAGACGTGTGATATTCCACTCCCGGGTAAGGATGGAGTATGGACCAGGGCTCAGTTAGCTGCATACAGCACACTCACCCCATTTCCGAGGAACAGTTCAACGGGGCTCCCATTAGACAGAAATGCAGGCACGACAGACCATGTCCCTAGCTGGAGTGAGGAGGGGGGAGGAAAACCCAGTGATGTAGGAGCAGAAGGGGATGGTTTCTGAGCGTAGGTAGGAGCTCATTGGTTGCTGGTCACCTGAGCTCACACACTAGGGAAGGGTATATAAGGTGGGCACCATCTTAGTTATGGGTCAGTTCAAGCAGGAAGAGAAGAGAGAGAAGGAGTTCAGCCAGAGAGGACTGACAGGGAGCTGTGGCTCAGTCTGGGCCCAGCTCCACGAGGCAGGCCTAGAGTGAAGGCCGGAGCCAGAAGAAAGGAGCAGAAACAGAAAGGAACAGAAAGGAAGAGCAAAGAAAGAGAAGTACCCAAAGTGTAGAAGGGCGCAGAAACAAGAAGGTGGAAGGGACCCTAAGAACCCACGAGAATACAGGGTGAAGGGTCAGGCAGATTAAGGGTACCGGATCCCAAGTTGGTGGAGGAGAATCTACCCTCAGCCAAAGACCAGAGATCGTGATCATTTATTGGTGCGACACCTCATCAAACCTGCTAGGAAGGCACCATATAGGACAGCGGGGAACGGGGCCCACGTTTACCTGCGCAGATCCGCGGCAGCTGGACAAAAGTGGGTCACTGGTGAGGCAGGCCAGAGAAAGGATAAAGGGGGTCCTGAGTAGAGATGAGCATTGTTCTACTCGAACTGTTCGCCAATCTCAAATTCGAGCTGTTTTGGGCGGTGTTCGAGCCGTTCGGCGAACACGAACGATTTGAGAAAAATTCGGCTGTTCGAGGTTATGTTCGATAACTGTTCGTGCACCAAAATCATAACTGGATTTTTTCTCAGTAATGATGAAAATTAATGTTAATACGCAGTTTGAGTGTACAGCGGGGTGGGGGGAGGGGCAGGGGATGGATCTCTGCAGGAATAATGAAGATCTCCATTTTTTTTTCTCCTTCCCGCATTTACAGTGGGGAGGTGCAATCTGTCAGCCTATCAGCAGCGCACACACGGAGCGAAGTGCTTTTTTTCACACAAGCAAGGGCATGTGTCATTGGCAGTGTATGTCACATGTCCTTGCCCTATAAGACCAAGCCATTTTCCCCGTCGCCACCATTTTCTCACTGCTGCAGCTGCGTGTTAGACGGCACCGCTGTTGCTATGTGCGCTATACCTTGTTAATTTCAAGCCAATTTTCGCACAAATCTACAGATAGCTTGGGAGTAGGGAATAGTTGTGATTGCAGTCCTTTTCAGGACTAGGTTACAGCATTTCCTACGACTTTTATCAGGGAGGTCTGTGCTCTTAAATAGATAGGTTGTGGGAGTAAAGACTAATTGTAATTGGAGTCCTTTTCAGGACTAGGTTACATCAGTTCCTATCAGTTTTTGCCAGACAGGTCTGTGGCAGTGCTGTGCAAGTTTTTTTCACAGCATTTGGCTGAATCTAGCAAAGCTAATCCTTTTTGGCCTATTGCAGAGTGTGTTAGTCAGTGGAGTAGCCTATCTGTGTTGCAAGATATACCACCTGTGTATAGAATACCAATTTTTTTACTGCACCTAGTGAAGTAAAATATTTTGGGCATAGCATCATTCTATTAGTCCATCTATACTGACCTCCATCAGGTTGCAAATTGAATATAATTTTTTTCTGCATCTACCTCTGAAAAAATATTGGGCTTCTAGCTGTGTGTGGGACTTGTTCTATTAATCCATCTATACAGACCTCCATCAGGTTGCAAACTGAATATAATTTTTTTCTGCATCTAGATCTGAAAAAATATTTGGCCTTCTAGCAGTGTGTGGGACTTTCTCTATTAGTCCATCTATACTGACCTCCATCAGGTTGCAAACTGAATATAATTTTTTCTGCATCTAGCTCTGAATAAATATTTGGCCTTCTAGCAGTGTGTGGGACTTTCTCTATTAGTCCATCTATACTGACCTCCATCAGGTTGCAAATTAAAAATAATTTTTATCTGCATCTAGCTCTGAAAAAATATTTGGGCTTCTAGCTGTGTGTGGGACTTGTTCTATTACTCCATCTATACTGACCTCCATCAGGTTGCAAATTGAATATAATTTTTTTCTGCATCTAGCTCTGAAAAAATATTGGGCTTCTAGCTGTGTGTGGGACTTGTTGTATTAGTCCATCTATACTGACCTCCATCAGGTTGCAAACTGAATATAATTTTTTTCTGCATCTAGCTCTGAAAAAATATTTGGCCTTCTAGCAGTGTGTGGGACTTTCTCTATTAGTCCATCTATACTGACCTCCATCAGGTTGCAAATTAAAAATAATTTTTATCTGCATCTAGCTCTGAAAAAATATTTGTGCTTCCAGCTGTGTGTGGGACTTGTTCTATTACTCCATCTATACTGACCTCCATCAGGTTGCAAATTGAATATAATTTTTTTCTGCATCTAGCTCTGAAAAAATATTGGGCTTCTAGCTGTGTGTGGGACTTGTTGTATTAGTCCATCTATACTGACCTCCATCAGGTTGCAAACTGAGTATATTTTTTTCTGCATCTACCTCTGAAAAAATATTGGGCTTCTAGCTGTGTGTGGGACTTGTTCTATTAATCCATCTATACAGACCTCCATCAGGTTGCAAACTGAATATAATTTTTTTCTGCATCTAGCTCTGAAAAAATATTTGGCCTTCTAGCAGTGTGTGGGACTTTCTCTATTAGTCCATCTATACTGACCTCCATCAGGTTGCAAATTAAAAATAATTTTTATCTGCATCTAGCTCTGAAAAAATGCTTGGGCTTCTAGCTGTGTGTGGGACTTGTTCTATTACTCCATCTATACTGACCTCCATCAGGTTGCAAATTGAATATAATTTTTTTCTGCATCTAGCTCTGAAAAAATATTGGGCTTCTAGCTGTGTGTGGGACTTGTTGTATTAGTCCATCTATACTGACCTCCATCAGGTTGCAAACTGAATATATTTTTTTCTGAATCTACCTCTGAAAAAATATTGGGCTTCTAGCTGTGTGTGGGACTTGTTCTATTAATCCATCTATACAGACCTCCATCAGGTTGCAAACTGAATATAATTTTTTTCGGCATCTAGCTCTGAAAAAATATTTGGCCTTCTAGCAGTGTGTGGGACTTTCTCTATTAGTCCATCTATACTGACCTCCATCAGGTTGCAAACTGAATATATTTTTTTCTGCATCTACCTCTGAAAAAATATTGGGCTTCTAGCTGTGTGTGGGACTTGTTCTATTAATCCATCTATACAGACCTCCATCAGGTTGCAAACTGAATATAATTTTTTTCTGCATCTAGCTCTGAAAAAATATTTGGCCTTCTAGCAGTGTGTGGGACTTTCTCTATTAGTCCATCTATACTGACCTCCATCAGGTTGTAAATTAAAAATAATTTTTATCTGCATCTAGCTCTGAAAAAATATTTGGGCTTCTAGCTGTGTGTGGGACTTGTTCTATTACTCCATCTATACTGACCTCCATCAGGTTGCAAACTGAATATATTTTTTTCTGCATCTACCTCTGAAAAAATATTGGGCTTCTAGCTGTGTGTGGGACTTGTTCTATTAATCCATCTATACAGACCTCCATCAGGTTGCAAACTGAATATAATTTTTTTCTGCATCTAGTTCTGAAAAAATATTTGGCCTTCTAGCAGTGTGTGGGACTTTCTCTATTAATCCATCTATACTGACCTCCATCAGGTTGCAAACTGAATATAATTTTTTTCTGCATCTAGCTCTGAAAAAATATTTGGGCTTCTAGCTGTGTGTGGGACTTGTTCTATTACTCCATCTACACTGACATCCATCAGGTTGCAAACTGAATATATTTTTTTCTGCATCTACCTCTGAAAAAATATTGGGCTTCTAGCTGTGTGTGGGACTTGTTCTATTAATCCATCTATACAGACCTCCATCAGGTTGCAAACTGAATATAATTTTTTTCTGCATCTAGCTCTGAAAAAATATTTGGCCTTCTAGCAGTGTGTGGGACTTTCTCTATTAGTCCATCTATACTGACCTCCATCAGGTTGCAAATTAAAAATAATTTTTATCTGCATCTAGCTCTGAAAAAATATTTGTGCTTCTAGCTGTGTGTGGGACTTGTTCTATTACTCCATCTATACTGACCTCCATCAGGTTGCAAATTGAATATAATTTTTTTCTGCATCTAGCTCTGAAAAAATATTGGGCTTCTAGCTGTGTGTGGGACTTGTTGTATTAGTCCATCTATACTGACCTCCATCAGGTTGCAAACTGAATATATTTTTTTCTGCATCTACCTCTGAAAAAATATTGGGATTCTAGCTGTGTGTGGGACTTGTTCTATTAATCCATCTATACAGACCTCCATCAGGTTGCAAACTGAATATAATTTTTTTCTGCATCTAGCTCTGAAAAAATATTTGGCCTTCTAGCAGTGTGTGGGACTTTCTCTATTAGTCCATCTATACTGACCTCCATCAGGTTGCAAATTAAAAATAATTTTTATCTGCATCTAGCTCTGAGAAAATGTTTGGGCTTCTAGCTGTGTGTGAGACTTGTTCTATTACTCCATCTATACTGACCTCCATCAGGTTGCAAATTGAATATAATTTTTTTCTGCATCTAGCTCTGAAAAAATATTGGGCTTCTAGCTGTGTGTGGGACTTGTTGTATTAGTCCATCTATACTGACCTCCATCAGGTTGCAAACTGAATATATTTTTTTCTGAATCTACCTCTGAAAAAATATTGGGCTTCTAGCTGTGTGTGGGACTTGTTCTATTAATCCATCTATACAGACCTCCATCAGGTTGCAAACTGAATATAATTTTTTTCTGCATCTAGCTCTGAAAAAATATTTGGCCTTCTAGCAGTGTGTGGGACTTTCTCTATTAGTCCATCTATACTGACCTCCATCAGGTTGCAAACTGAATATAATTTTTTTCTGCATCTAGCTCTGAAAAAATATTTGGCCTTCTAGCAGTGTGTGGGACTTTCTCTATTAGTCCATCTATACTGACCTCCATCAGGTTGCAAATTAAAAATAATTTTTATCTGCATCTAGCTCTGAAAAAATATTTGGGCTTCTAGCTGTGTGTGGGACTTGTTCTATTACTCCATCTATACTGACCTCCATCAGGTTGCAAATTGAATATAATTTTTTTCTGCATCTAGCTCAGAAAAAATATTGGGCTTCTAGCTGTGTGTGGGACTTGTTGATTAGTCCATCTATACTGACCTCCATCAGGTTGCAAACTGAATATAATTTTTTTCTGCATCTAGCTCTGAAAAAATATTTGGCCTTCTAGCAGTGTGTGGGACTTTCTCTATTAGTCCATCTATACTGACCTCCATCAGGTTGCAAATTAAAAATAATTTTTATCTGCATCTAGCTCTTAAAAAATATTTGGGCTTCTAGCTGTGTGTGGGACTTGTTCTATTACTCCATCTATACTGACCTCCATCAGGTTGCAAATTGAATATAATTTTTTTCTGCATCTAGCTCTGAAAAAATATTGGGCTTCTAGCTGTGTGTGGGACTTGTTGTATTAGTCCATCTATACTGACCTCCATCAGGTTGCAAACTGAATATATTTTTTTCTGCATCTACCTCTGAAAAAATATTGGGCTTCTAGCTGTGTGTGGGACTTGTTCTATTAATCCATCTATACAGACCTCCATCAGGTTGCAAACTGAATATAATTTTTTTCTGTATCTAGCTCTGAAAAAATATTTGGCCTTCTAGCAGGGTGTGGGACTTTCTCTATTAGTCCATCTATACTGACCTCCATCAGGTTGCAAACTGAATATAATTTTTTTCTGCATCTAGCTCTGAAAAAATATTTGGCCTTCTATCAGTGTGTGGGACTTTCTCTATTAGTCCATCTATACTGACCTCCATCAGGTTGCAAACTGAATATATTTTTTTTCTGCATCTAGCTCTGAAAAAATATTTGGCCTTCTAGCAGTGTGTGGGACTTGCTCTATTAGTCCATCTATACTGACCTCCATCAGGTTGCAAATTAAAAATAATTTTTATCTGCATCTAGCTCTGAAAAAATATTTGGGCTTCTAGCTGTGTGTGGGACTTTTTCTATTACTCCATCTATACTGACCTCCATCAGGTTGCAAATTGAATATAATTTTTTTCTGCATCTAGCTCTGAAAAAATATTGGGCTTCTAGCTGTGTGTGGGACTTGTTGTATTAGTCCATCTATACTGACCTCCATCAGGTTGCAAACTGAATATATTTTTTTCTGCATCTACCTCTGAAAAAATATTGGGCTTCTAGCTGTGTGTGGGACTTGTTCTATTAATCCATCTATACAGACCTCCATCAGGTTGCAAACTGAATATAATTTTTTTCTGCATCTAGCTCTGAAAAAATATTTGGCCTTCTAGCAGTGTGTGGGACTTTCTCTATTAGTCCATCTATACTGACCTCCATCTGGTTGCAAATTAAAAATAATTTTTATCTGCATCTACCTCTGAAAAAATATTTGGCCTTCTAGCTGTGTGTGGGACTTGTGCTATTACTCCATCTATACTGACCTCCATCAGGTTGCAAATTGAATATAATTTTTTTCTGCATCTAGCTCTGAAAAAATATTGGGCTTCTAGCTGTGTGTGGGACTTGTTGTATTAGTCCATCTATACTGACCTCCATCAGGTTGCAAACTGAATATATTTTTTTCTGCATCTACCTCTGAAAAAATATTGGGCTTCTAGCTGTGTGTGGGACTTGTTCTATTAATCCATCTATACAGACCTCCATCAGGTTGCAAACTGAATATAATTTTTTTCTGCATCTAGCTCTGAAAAAATATTTGGCCTTCTAGCAGTGTGTTGGACTTTCTCTATTAGTCCATCTATACTGACCTCCATCAGGTTGCAAATTAAAAATAATTTTTATCTGCATCTAGCTCTTAAAAAATATTTGGGCTTCTAGCTGTGTGTGGGACTTGTTCTATTACTCCATCTATACTGACCTCCATCAGGTTGCAAATTGAATATAATTTTTTTCTGCATCTAGCTCTGAAAAAATATTGGGCTTCTAGCTGTGTGTGGGACTTGTTGTATTAGTCCATCTATACTGACCTCCATCAGGTTGCAAACTGAATATATTTTTTTCTGCATCTACCTCTGAAAAAATATTGGGCTTCTAGCTGTGTGTGGGACTTGTTCTATTAATCCATCTATACAGACCTCCATCAGGTTGCAAACTGAATATAATTTTTTTCTGTATCTAGCTCTGAAAAAATATTTGGCCTTCTAGCAGGGTGTGGGACTTTCTCTATTAGTCCATCTATACTGACCTCCATCAGGTTGCAAACTGAATATAATTTTTTTCTGCATCTAGCTCTGAAAAAATATTTGGCCTTCTATCAGTGTGTGGGACTTTCTCTATTAGTCCATCTATACTGACCTCCATCAGGTTGCAAACTGAATATATTTTTTTTCTGCATCTAGCTCTGAAAAAATATTTGGCCTTCTAGCAGTGTGTGGGACTTGCTCTATTAGTCCATCTATACTGACCTCCATCAGGTTGCAAATTAAAAATAATTTTTATCTGCATCTAGCTCTGAAAAAATATTTGGGCTTCTAGCTGTGTGTGGGACTTTTTCTATTACTCCATCTATACTGACCTCCATCAGGTTGCAAATTGAATATAATTTTTTTCTGCATCTAGCTCTGAAAAAATATTGGGCTTCTAGCTGTGTGTGGGACTTGTTGTATTAGTCCATCTATACTGACCTCCATCAGGTTGCAAACTGAATATATTTTTTTCTGCATCTACCTCTGAAAAAATATTGGGCTTCTAGCTGTGTGTGGGACTTGTTCTATTAATCCATCTATACAGACCTCCATCAGGTTGCAAACTGAATATAATTTTTTTCTGCATCTAGCTCTGAAAAAATATTTGGCCTTCTAGCAGTGTGTGGGACTTTCTCTATTAGTCCATCTATACTGACCTCCATCTGGTTGCAAATTAAAAATAATTTTTATCTGCATCTACCTCTGAAAAAATATTTGGCCTTCTAGCTGTGTGTGGGACTTGTGCTATTACTCCATCTATACTGACCTCCATCAGGTTGCAAATTGAATATAATTTTTTTCTGCATCTAGCTCTGAAAAAATATTGGGCTTCTAGCTGTGTGTGGGACTTGTTGTATTAGTCCATCTATACTGACCTCCATCAGGTTGCAAACTGAATATATTTTTTTCTGCATCTACCTCTGAAAAAATATTGGGCTTCTAGCTGTGTGTGGGACTTGTTCTATTAATCCATCTATACAGACCTCCATCAGGTTGCAAACTGAATATAATTTTTTTCTGCATCTAGCTCTGAAAAAATATTTGGCCTTCTAGCAGTGTGTTGGACTTTCTCTATTAGTCCATCTATACTGACCTCCATCAGGTTGCAAATTAAAAATAATTTTTATCTGCATCTAGCTCTGAAAAAATATTTGGGCTTCTAGCTGTGTGTGGGACTTGTTCTATTACTCCATCTATACTGACCTCCATCAGGTTGCAAATTGAATATAATTTTTTTCTGCATCTAGCTCTGAAAAAATATTGAGCTTCTAGCTGTGTGTGGGACTTGTTGTATTAGTCCATCTATACTGACCTCCATCAGGTTGCAAACTGAATATATTTTTTTCTGCATCTACCTCTGAAAAAATATTGGGCTTCTAGCAGTGTGTGGGACTTGTTCTATTAATCCATCTATACAGACCTCCATCAGGTTGCAAACTGAATATAATTTTTTTCTGCATCTAGCTCTGAAAAAATATTTGGCCTTCTAGCAGTGTGTGGGACTTTCTCTATTAGTCCATCTATACTGACCTCCATCAGGTTGCAAACTGAATATAATTTTTTTCTGCATCTAGCTCTGAAAAAATATTGGGCTTCTAGCTGTGTGTGGGACTTGTATTAGTCCATCTATACTGACCTCCATCAGGTTGCAAACTGAATATATTTTTTTTCTGCATCTACCTCTGAAAAATATTGGGCTTCTAGCTGTGTGTGGGACTTGTTCTATTAATCCATCTATACAGACCTCCATCAGGTTGCAAACTGAATATAATTTTTTTCTGCATCTAGCTCTGAAAAAATATTTGGCCTTCTATCAGTGTGTGGGACTTTCTCTATTAGTCCATCTATACTGACCTCCATCAGGTTGCAAATTAAAAATAATTTTTATCTGCATCTACCTCTGAAAAATATTTGGGCTTCTAGCTGTGTGTGGGACTTGTTCTATTACTCCATCTATACTGACCTCCATCAGGTTGCAAATTGAATATAATTTTTTTCTGCATCTAGCTCTGAAAAAATATTGGGCTTCTAGCTGTGTGTGGGACTTGTTGTATTAGTCCATCTATACTGACCTCCATCAGGTTGCAAACTGAATATATTTTTTTCTGCATCTACCTCTGAAAAAATATTGGGCTTCTAGCTGTGTGTGGGACTTGTTCTATTAATCCATCTATACAGACCTCCATCAGGTTGCAAACTGAATATATTTTTTTTCTGCATCTAGCTCTGAAAAAATATTTGGCCTTCTAGCAGTGTGTGGGACTTTCTCTATTAGTCCATCTATACTGACCTCCATCAGGTTGCAAATTAAAAATAATTTTTATCTGCATCTAGCTCTGAAAAAATGTTTGGGCTTCTAGCTGTGTGTGGGACTTGTTCTATTACTCCATCTATACTGACCTCCATCAGGTTGCAAACTGAATATAATTTTTTTCTGCATCTAGCTCTGAAAAAATATTTGGCCTTCTAGCAGTGTGTGGGACTTTCTCTATTAGTCCATCTATATTGACCTCCATCAGGTTGCAAATTAAAAATAATTTTTATCTGCATCTAGCTCTGAAAAAATGTTTGGGCTTCTAGCTGTGTGTGGGACTTTTTCTATTACTCCATCTATACTGACCTCCATCAGGTTGCAAACTGAATATAATTTTTTTCTGCATCTAGCTCTGAAAAAATATTTGGCCTTCTAGCAGTGTGTGGGACTTTCTCTATTAGTCCATCTATACTGACCTCCATCAGGTTGCAAATTAAAAATAATTTTTATCTGCAACTAGCTCTTAAAAAATATTTGGGCTTCTAGCTGTGTGTGGAACTTGTTCTATTACTCCATCTATACTGACCTCCATCAGGTTGCAAATTGAATATAATTTTTTTCTGCATCTAGCTCTGAAAAAATATTGGGCTTCTAGCTGTGTGTGGGACTTGTTGTATTAGTCCATCTATACTGACCTCCATCAGGTTGCAAACTGAATATATTTTTTTCTGCATCTACCTCTGAAAAAATATTGGGCTTCTAGCTGTGTGTGGGACTTGTTCTATTAATCCATCTATACAGACCTCCATCAGGTTGCAAACTGAATATCATTTTTTTCTGCATCTAGCTCTGAAAAAATATTTGGCCTTCTAGCAGTGTGTGGGACTTTCTCTATTAGTCCATCTATACTGACCTCCATCAGGTTGCAAACTGAATATAATTTTATTCTGCATCTAGCTCTGAAAAAATATTTGGCCTTCTATCAGTGTGTGGGACTTTCTCTATTAGTCCATCTATACTGACCTCCATCAGGTTGCAAACTGAATATAATTTTTTTCTGCATCTAGCTCTGAAAAAATATTTGGCCTTCTAGCAGTGTGTGGGACTTGCTTTAATAGTCCATCTATACTGACCTCCATCAGGTTGCAAATTAAAAATAATTTTTATCTGCATCTAGCTCTGAAAAAATATTTGGGCTTCTAGCTGTGTGTGGGACTTGTTCTATTACTCCATCTATACTGACCTCCATCAGGTTGCAAATTGAATATAATTTTTTTCTGCATCTAGGTCTGAAAAAATATTGGGCTTCTAGCTGTGTGTGGGACTTGTTGTATTAGTCCATCTATACTGACCTCCATCAGGTTGCAAACTGAATATATTTTTTTCTGCATCTACCTCTGAAAAAATATTGGGCTTCTAGCTGTGTGTGGGACTTGTTCTATTAATCCATCTATACAGACCTCCATCAGGTTGCAAACTGAATATAATTTTTTTCTGCATCTAGCTCTGAAAAAATATTTGGCCTTCTAGCAGTGTGTGGGACTTTCTCTATTAGTCCATCTATACTGACCTCCATCAGGTTGCAAATTAAAAATAATTTTTATCTGCATCTACCTCTGAAAAAATATTTGGGCTTCTAGCTGTGTGTGGGACTTGTGCTATTACTCCATCTATACTGACCTCCATCAGGTTGCAAATTGAATATAATTTTTTTCTGCATCTAGCTCTGAAAAAATATTGGGCTTCTAGCTGTGTGTGGGACTTGTTGTATTAGTCCATCTATACTGACCTCCATCAGGTTGCAAACTGAATATATTTTTTTCTGCATCTAGCTCTGAAAAAATATTGGGCTTCTAGCAGTGTGTGGGACTTGTTCTATTAATCCATCTATACAGACCTCCATCAGGTTGCAAACTGAATATAATTTTTTTCTGCATCTAGCTCTGAAAAAATATTTGGCCTTCTAGCAGTGTGTGGGACTTTCTCTATTAGTCCATCTATACTGACCTCCATCAGGTTGAAAACTGAATATAATTTTTTTCTGCATCTAGCTCTGAAAAAATACTTGGCCTTCTATCAGTGTGTGGGACTTTCTCTATTAGTCCATCTATACTGACCTCCATCAAGTTGCAAACTGAATATAATTTTTTTCTGCATCTAGCTCTGAAAAAATATTTGGCCTTCTATCAGTGTGTGGGACTTTCTCTATTAGTCCATGTATACTGACCTCCATCAGGTTGCAAATTAAAAATAATTTTTATCTGCATCTACCTCTGAAAAAATATTTGGGCTTCTAGCTGTGTGTGGGACTTGTGCTATTACTCCATCTATACTGACCTCCATCAGGTTGCAAATTGAATATAATTTTTTTCTGCATCTAGCTCTGAAAAAATATTGGGCTTCTAGCTGTGTGTGGGACTTGTTGTATTAGTCCATCTATACTGACCTCCATCAGGTTGCAAACTGAATATATTTTTTTCTGCATCTACCTCTGAAAAAATATTGGGCTTCCAGCTGTGTGTGGGACTTGTTCTATTAATCCATCTATACAGACCTCCATCAGGTTGCAAACTGAATATAATTTTTTTCTGCATCTAGCTCTGAAAAAATATTTGGCCTTCTAGCAGTGTGTGGGACTTTCTCTATTAGTCCATCTATACTGACCTCCATCAGGTTGCAAATTAAAAATAATTTTTATCTGCATCTAGCTCTGAAAAAATATTTGGGCTTCTAGCTGTGTGTGGGACTTGTTCTATTACTCCATCTATACTGACCTCCATCAGGATGCAAATTGAATATCATTTTTTTCTGCATCTAGCTCTGAAAAAATATTGGGCTTCTAGCTGTGTGTGGGACTTGTTGTATTAGTCCATCTATACTGACCTCCATCAGGTTGCAAACTGAATATATTTTTTTCTGCATCTACCTCTGAAAAAATATTTGGCCTTCTAGCAATGTGTGGGACTTGTTCTATTAGTCCACCTATACTGACCTCCATCAGGTTGCAAATTCAAAATAATTTTTTGTCTGCATCTAGCTCTGAAAAAATATTTGGCCTTCTAGCAGTGTGTGGGACTTTCTCTATTAGTCCATCTATACTGACCTCCATCAGGTTGCAAACTGAATATTTTTTTTTCTGCATCTAGCTCTGAAAAAATATTTGGGCTTCTAGCTGAGTGTGGGACTTGTTCTATTAGTCCATTTATACTGACCTCCATCAGGTTGCAAGTTGAATATAATTTTTTTCTGCATCTAACCCAGACAATAGTTTTGGCCTAATACCACAGTTTGGCCACTCAGCTTTGCTCGGTTCCCATCCAGTGTTTTTTTGTGCAAACAACTCCAGAGTTGTGAATAAGTTAACCACCAAATTGAGTGGAAAAAGGCCTGCTGCTGGTGGAAAGGGGAATAGGCGTGTTGGGAAGGGGAAAAAAGGTTGTGTCCGTGGGGTAGGTGTTAAAGCAACAGTAACATCTGCAGAAGAAAGACCATCTTCCAGCCAAACTTAAATGTCTACTTCTTTTAGCGGACAATGTGATAAGATCCCTTTCTTACGGCCACGCCAATCGCTACAAATTCCAGATGAGGCACAAAAACAGCAGGTGCTTCAACGGATATCAAGTGCTCCTTTAAGTGGGCTCTCCTCCACATCAACTTCAACATCACAAATACTCCAGTCCTCAAAGGTGTCACCCCAATCGCACTTGCTTCCTCACAGCTCCCAAATCTCCAGCTGCCCGTCTGAGTATGAGGTAGAACAGATGGTTGAGTCTGCAGAGCTGTTTACTCATACTATAGCCTGGGAATCAGAGGTCGACTCCAGCGCTTCTGTGAATCCAGACGAGGAAATGATCTGCACTGATGCCCAGAATCTTTATGAGTCGGATCCAGGACCAGACGCAGAAGGTTCTGACCATAATGTAGACCCTCATTCCCAAACTGTAACTCCTGTTGGTGGAGACAATGAGGAAGACGATGATGAGACTCAAATACCTGATTGGAGCGACAACTTTAGTTTTTTTTCAGGGCAGGAACAGGTTGGCTCTGAGGACGACGGGTGTGATAACGCACAGGGTGATGATGATGTGGTTGGAGATCCCACTTACTGTCAACCCACAGTCAGCCAAGAGATAAGGTCAGCAGAGGAGGTGGAGGAAGATGCTAGTGACGACGAGGTCAGGTTGTGCCTTCCTGGACAGAGACGTAGTACTGGAAGCACGTCAACAACTGCATCCTCAAACACAACTCTGCCTCTCACCACAAGTCGTGGTGGCTCTTCAGGTCGCATGGGTGCTAAGCCTTGCATAGCCTGGGCATTTTTTCAGATCGATAAAGAGGACCCAACTCGTGTTATCTGTAACATTTGTCAGCAAAAGCTAAGTAGAGGCCAAAAAATACATAGTTTGAGTACTTCATGCATGAACGGGCACATGGACATGAAGCATAAGTTGCAGTGGGAAGCTCAGTGTGCTACAATGCGGCCTAGCCGGCCAGACCAACCACCGTCTGCCATATCTTGTGCATCCGCGGCCTCTTCATCCTCTGTGACTGGGGGGACAGCAGTCACACCTGTTTTGGGGCGCAGACCTGCCACCTCTTTACCCGCAACAGCCAGCGTGATTGGCAGGTCATCATTTTCTTTGGAGGTGGTAACACCAGCTGGTGCTGAGCGCTGTCCGACATCGATAGCACCACCTTTGGATCAAGGCAACCTAACATGTCCGCCTGCATCTTCCTCACAGACCGGCAGTTTGCCGGGGACACCCTTATCAACCCCGTCTAAGCACAACAGCCAGCCCTCGGTCCCTCAGATGTGGACAAGTAAAAGACCATTTCCTCCTAGCCATGAGAAAGCTAAGAGGTTGAATTTCACCATCTGCAAGCTCTTGGCTACAGAAATGCTGCCTTTCCGCCTGGTGGACACAGAGGATTTTCGAGACCTTATGTCCGTCGCAGTGCCCCAGTACCAGATGCCCAGTCGGCACTACTTCTCAAAGAAAGGTGTGCCTGCGCTCCACCAGCATGTCGCACACAACATCACCGCTTCTTTGAGAAACTCTGTGTGTGACAGGGTGCATTTCACCACAGACACTTGGACGAGTAGGCATGGACAGGGGCGTTACATGTCGCTGACTGGGCACTGGGTAACTATGGTGACAGCAGGACAAGGGGCTGCCGTCCAAGTCTTGCCATCCCCACGAGTTGTGCGTCAATCCTCTTTATGTCAAAGTTCCTCCACTGCTTCTGCCTCCTCAACCTCCTCTCGGTCTTCCACCTGCACCCAAAGCCTGTCTGGTCATGCCACAAGCTTTCTAACTTTGCAGAAGGGATCCTGCACACCTCCTTACTATGCTGGCAGTAGGGCTCAACGTCATCAGGCAGTTTTTACTTTGAAATGTCTGGGAAATGTGAGTCACACAGCTGAGGAGTTGTGGTCAGCTCTGGAGAACCAATTTCATTTATGGTTGTCTCCACTGGACCTGAAACCAGGGAAGGCCGTGTGCGACAATGCTGCAAACCTGGGTGCGGCCCTTCGCCGGGGCAATGTCACACACGTGCCTTGTATGGCTCACGTGTTGAACCTGGTTGTCCAGCAATTTTTAGCCCACTATCCCAGACTAGATGGCCTTCTGCAGAGGGCACGGTCGCTATGTGCTCACTTCTGCCGTTCGCATCCCGCAGCTCAGCGACTTACATCTCTACAGAAGTCGTTGGGCCTGCCACTTCACCGGCTAAAATGCGATGTGCCTACCCGGTGGAATTCAACTCTGCACATGTTTGCAGCGACTGTGGCAGCACCGACAAGCCCTGGTGCAATACGTTCTGACGTATAGCCTGGGCCAACGAGATCCAGACGTGGGGCAAATCACGCTGGAGGAGTGGTCTCAGATCAGGGACCTATGCACCCTTCTGCACAGTTTTGAAATGGCGACGAAGATGTTTAGTGCTGACGATGCCATTATCAGCATGACTATTCCGGTGATTTACATGCTGGAGCACATGTTAAACAGAATTCGGAGTCAGGTGGTGGCACAAGAGGAGGTGGAGGAAGTAGAGGAGGAGGAGTTGTATGCGGAAGGGCTAACATCTGCAAGGTCCAGACGGTCGGCAGCACCAAGGCGGCAGGCATGTGAGGGTGGGGGTGATGGTTTTACCAGGGTGCATGGTAGCAGCCAAACTAGTGAGGAAGGTGCAGGAGCCCAGTAAGAAGTGGAGGACGAACTGATGGAAGACTCATCAGATGAGGGAGACCTTGATCACATTTCTGTTGTGCGAGGTTGGGGGGAGAGGACAGAGGAAGGAAGCATGATTGTTACCTCGCCACCAACACAACAGGTACTTGGTGCTCCTGGATGCGCAACACACATGAGTGCCTTCTTGCTGCACTACCTGCAACATGACCCTCGAATTTGGAGAATTAGAAATAATCCTGACTACTGGGTTGCTACACTGTTAGATCCCCGGTACAAAAGTAAATTTGCAGAAATTATTCCTGCCATAGAAAGGGATGCACGCATGCAGGAGTATCAGCAGAGACTGTTGCAGAATCTTACATGTGCTTTTCCACAAAACACCAGTGGTGCACGTAGTGAATCTCACAGTTCCAACTTGCCAACCGTGGGACCTTCAAGTGTTCAGCACTCAAACCATAACAGAACCACAGTATCTGCTGGTAACATCAATTTTGCGGAATCATTTCACCACTTTTTTAGCCCATCCTTTGCAAGGCCACAGGAGACAAGAAGTCTGACACATAGTCAACGCCTAGAGACGATGGTACAGGAGTATCTCCAAGCAAACATTGAAGCCATGACTGTGTCACTGGACCCTTGCTCTTTTTGGGCTTCCAATCTGGATAAATGGCCGGAGCTAGCCACTTACGCCTTGGAGATCTTGTCATGCCCCGCAGCCAGCGTTCTGTCTGAACGTGTGTTCAGCGCTGCTGGTGATGTGCTGACAGATAAGCGCACGCGGCTCTCCACTGATAATGTAGACAGACTCACGTTCATAAAGATGAACAAATCATGGATCCGAAACGACTTTTCTACCCCTGTGTCATCCTGGGGAGAGTAAAAGATGGATGATTGGTTAAAATCACCCTACCAACCGTTTTAAGCTTTCAAATTACTAATCATGTTTATCTGTATCTTGGCTGGAAAATAATTTGGGCTTTGTAGCAGTGTGCAGCACTGATTCTATTAGGCCATCTATAATAAGCTCCACCAGATTTAAAATTACTAATCATGTTTATCTGTATCTTGGCTGGAAAATAATTTGGGCTTTGTAGCAGTGTGCAGCACTGATCCTATTAGGCCATCTATACTAAGCTCCACCAGATTTAAAATTAATAATAATTTTTAGCTGCATCTAGCCCGGAAAATAATTTTGGGGCTCCGAGATGCGCAAGACACATAACTGCCTTCTTGCTGCACTACCTGCAACATGACCCTCATATTGTCAGAATTCGAAGTAATCATGACTACTGGGTTGCCACACTCTTAGATCCGCCAAACTTTTCGATCAACCTTTTCATTTTAATAAAGACCAAAAAAATGGTCATTTTTGAAATTATAAGCATTAGCAGGTTATTAGAAACTGAAATCAAACAGTTTTCAACTCAAAACTTTATTCTAGGTGATGTTACATTTTCACATAGGACCCCTTGTTCGAAAGGAGCTTCTGAACTCTCTCGTCCATTGAATTTGTCAGGTTTTGGATGGTTTCTGCTTCATTTGTTTTGCATGAGGACAGAATACCCTCCCAGAGCTGTTGCTTAGATGTGAACTGCCTCCCGCCATCATAGACACTCCTTTTGATGATGCTCCAGAGGTTCTGAATGGGGTAGAGGTCAGGGGAGCATGGGGGTCACACCATAAGTTTGTCCCCTTTTATGCCCATATCAGCCAGAGATGCAGATGTTTTATGTGCAGCATGAGATCTTGCTGTGAAATACACGTTTCTTCTTCTTGAACCATGGCAGGAAGTGCTGTTTGAGAAAATCCACATACATTATGGCGTTCATCTTTAGCGCCTTCAGGGATCCTAAAGGGGCTGACAATCTCTCTCCCCATGATTCCAGCCCAAAACATTACTCCACCTCCTCCTTGTTGGCGCTGTAGCCGTGTTTGCGTGGGGTGTCCATCAACCAGCCATCCTCCACTCCATCCATCTGGACCATCGAGCGCTGCACGGCACTCATCCGTGAACAAAACAGTTTTGAAATCAGTCTTCATGTAATGTTTGGCCCACTGGAGCCGTTTCTGCTTGTGTGAAGTGGATAGAGGAGGTCGACAGGATGGCGTATGCACAGCTGCAAACCTCTGAAGGACCCTGCATCTTGTTGTTCGGGGGACGTTGGAGGCACCAGCAGCTTCAAAAACTTGTCTGCTGCTATGACAAGGCTTTTTTGCCGCTGCTCTTTTAACCTGACGTAATTGCTTGTAGGAAAGAGTCCTCAATTTGCCCTTATCAGCACGCTCACGTGTGTACTGTGAATCAGCTACATACTTCTTGATTGCCAAGACACTTCATCCTGATCATCGCACAATGTTGATTGTAGTCATGCCTTGATATAAAGAGCCCTGACACACATCACCATCAATGAGTTTAACTGACAAACAAACAAATTCTTCCCTTTTCACTCCTAAACACTTTTTGCATAATAATTTGGAACACAGTGTACATGTGCTTTTCCACAAAACACCAGTGGTTCACGTAGTGAATCTTACAGTTCTAACTTGCCAACCGTGGTCTGTATGGAGTTGTTCAATAAAGGGCCCAAAATTAAGATAACATAGATGGGAGAGGTCTCTATGAATAGGAATTCCTAAGTATTTGATACCCTGTGAGGGCCAGGCAAAGGGAAAGTTGGACTGGATGGAATCCTATATGGATTTGGGAAGGGAGACATCGAGGGCCTCGGACTTCGCTGCATTGATTTTAAAATTTGACCATGTAACAAAGTGATATATTTCAGGCATAACAGCATGGATGGATATATGTGATTGAGTGATATATACTAGGACATCATCAGCAAATAGAGAGCACTTGTACTCGGTGCCTCCCACCTCAATCCACCTAATATTGGGGTTATGGCGAATTGATGAGAGCAGGTGCTCCGTCACTAGGATGTATAAGAGAGGGGACAGAGAACATCCCTGCCTTGTCCCATTGGTGATTGTGAAAGGTGATGAAAATGTTCTGACGCGCCCCCTGGGCCTTGGGACACCCGGAGCCGGACCCTTTTTGGTGGATGCTGGTGGTTGTAGTCTCCGTGGCGGCGACCCGGTTCCGTGGCTCAGGGCGGTCAAACCAGTGGTGGAACTATTTATGTGGTTTTGATGTTTAAATGTCCGACTACGCCACCCGTGGATTGCGGTCAGAGTGAACCGCCGCTCCAGAGCAGACCGCTGAGGCTGGTGTTGTGGGTGCAGCAGAGCGTAGCATAACTCCCCACGGGAGGAGTATAGCCTCAGGGCAGTGTATGCGGAGGATGGGGGTGATGGTGCAGGGCAGCAGCAGTAACGACACGTCAGTGATGCAGTCCAGGGCCTTTACTCACAGTTCTTATTATCCAGACCACGTCTGCAGGTAACGGCTGCCCACGTCGTACTGTGCTCACCAGGTGAGGGGCTCAGACAACTCCCAGATAACTTTGGAGCACTTCACAGGACCCCCTTTGTGTGTCCTTTGTCTGGCCTTTCTTACCAACCCTTCTGTCCTGCTGCCTCGGGCCTCCTCTTGGTAAACTTGGCGCCAGTTTCCCTGACCCTATGTGGTGCCTTCCTAGCGGGTGTAGCGAGGGGCTGCGCCACATAAAATGTCACAGCCTCCGGTTTCTAGCTGAGGGTCGTTTCCTGCCTCCACTAGTTTTGGGGACCGGTCTCCCCCTTTGGCCTGACCCCTCCACGCAGGTGGATTCGGGCGTGCGGTGGCGACTCGCCCGTCCGCACCCCTGGGATCCCTTCATTCCTCGTTCCTGGAGCCTTCTCCGCTCGTCTTCCTTCCTTCTCCCTCTTCCAGGCCTGGGCCTCTGTTACTAGGCCCGCCTCCGGAGCAGAGCTCATGCAGAGCCCCTGCTCCCTGCCACTTCTGCTCAGACTTCTCTGCACTGAACTAAGATGGTGCCCACCTTTTATACTCCCTTCTCAATGCACCCAGGAACTGCTTCCTCCCTGCTCCTGCACTACAGGGTTCCCCTTCCTCAGTGTTCCCTCCCCCCACTCCAGCCAGGGACAGGGACTGTCGTGCCCATCTCAGGGGCATATTGGTCGCCCTGCCCCACGGCAATGTGGTGTAATGCATGCAGGTGTCGGGTCCTGATCCACACTCCATCCTTACCTGAGAGTGAGATATCACACCTCTGGGTGAGGTGCAATACCTCTGTAGCAACCGAGCCCTCAGGGTGCTACAGTTCCATTTATCTTCAGCCTAGGTGACGTATTGCGATACAGGGCCGTGATTTTGGCTATAAAAGGGTCCCCTAGACCCCTACCCCAAGCTTTTTAAGAGAATCATATATGGCGTGCCAGGAGACTCTATGGAATGCTTTCTCAGCATCCAACGAGAGTATCTAATTACAAATTTTTAACTGCATCTAGCCCAGGAAATACTTTGTGCCTAGTAGCAGTGTCTGCTAGTCAGCGGATTATCCCGGCTGTTAAGCAAGCTACACCACCTGTAGTTTTGACACTTAATTTTTTCAAAGGAAATGCTTCGGGACCACGGGATACTCAGTGAAGAGCATCAGGAGGCACCCCAAGGCATAGGGGCTGGGACTGGCAGTAGGATGCCTTGCGGTGGACAGCCGAGCTCGATCCTTATAAAAGCTTTTTAACTGCAGCAGCTTTAGTGGACGCTACTGGAGCTGGAATTACGCGGCTGCTGGCATGAGACTTGCCCTCCAATAGATCCTTGTAAATGGATTTAAAGTGTATTCATTCAAATTAGAGAGACAATTTAAATTAAAAAGCTTAGAGCTGCCTCCACCACAGGGGGGCTCGCTCGACCCACCAGCGGACAGGCACCAGTATTGGCAGAGGGGGGCTGGCCGTCAGGGTTCACCGCGGCTCTGGCACAAACCCGGCGACACGGAGGTGGCACGGGCAGGAGCGGACTGAACGTGTCGGCTTCTCACTTTTTGGATTTTAGAAGGGCATGACATGCCTATATCTGTGTCTCCCCCTCCTTTTACTCCTCCACCTCTTTTCTTTTCGCATGACTATATGTACTTGTCACTTTTCCATGTGTTAGTTGTGACTTCAGAGCAGTTTGTCAGCTTTTGGACACCTTTAAAGGTGTTTTCTATGTGTTTCTATGTGTTTTTGTTTGCCTGCCATTGGTTTTAACGGTGTTCGAAGGTGTTCGACGAACAGTTCGACGAACAGTTCGACGAACACACGGGTGTTCGACGAACCAAACCGAACTCGAACACTACGGGGGTGGCTCAACACTAGTCCTGAGCCAGATTTCTGAATTGCCTGGGAGTTGACCGAGTCTCACACCTGGTGGACGCAGCACGGTTCGGGCGGTCACTACTGGTGCCGAAGTGACCCGGAGCACATGAACTGTGAGTAAAAGACATTGGACTGCAGTACGTTGTCTGTGTACTTTCTCGCTCCTCCAGCACTACCGGTACTGGGACTCCCTGCACCATCACCCCCACCATCCATTACACTGCCCTTGGGCTCCACTCTTCCCGTGGGGAGTTATCCAATCTCAGCTGCACACACCATCGGCCGCAGGGGATTACCTTGCAGCGGCGGTTCATAATAACGGCAATCAATGGGTGGCGTAGTCGGACATCACTTAAAACTCATAAAGGGACTACCACTGGTCTGACCACCCTGAGCCACGGAACCGGGTAGCCACTACTACCCCCATCATTTCCCTATTGCCCGGATCCGAGTGCCCCATGGCCCAGGGGGCGAGTCACATGCTCTCCTCGTCCTCCTCCTCCCTGTCCTCAGGCCATCCACGCTGAACAGGTGGTATGACAGTTGTGCAGGTAGTACCATCTATAGCGCAGGAAATTAGATCCTGTTCTTCCTCCTCCTCCTCCTCTTCCTCATTGTCACCCAATCCACGTTGTGATGAGATGAGGCTGGACTGTGTGTAATCACCCTGTATGGTTCCTTGCTCCATCTCATCGTGCTCCGCCTTCAATGCATCCTCTTTGATTGTGAGCAGAGATCGTTTCAGAAGACAGAGAAGCGGTATGGTGATGCCAATTATGGCGTCATCGCCACTCACCATCTTGGTGGAGTCCTCAAAGTTTTGGTGGATGGTACACATGTCTGACATTCATGTCCACTCTTGAGGTCTTATGTGTGGAGTCTGACGTGAATACACAGCGTGCAGCATTATTAAGCAAATGCGTATTTTGATCACTTCGATACTTTTTATACATGTTGTCCTACTCCAAGCTGCATAGGCTTGAGAGCCAACTACCAATTAAGTAAATCTGGTGATGTGCATCTCTGTAATGAGGAAGGGTGTTGTCTAATGACATTAACACCCTATATAAGGTGTGCTTAATTATTAGGCAACTTCCTTTCCTTTGGCAAAATGGGTCAGAAGAGAGATTTGACAGGCTCTGAAAAGTCCAAAATTGTGAGATGTCTTGCAGAGGGATGCAGCAGTATTGAAATGTCCAAACTTTTGAAGCGTGATCACCGAACAATCAAGCATTTCATGGCAAATAGCCAACAGGGTCGCAAGAAGCATGTTGTCCAAAAAAGGCGCAAAATAACTGCCCATGAATTGAGGAAAATCAAGCGTGAAGATGCCAAGATGCCATTCATCACTAGTTTTGCCATATTTCAGAGCTGCAACGTTACTGGAGTATCAAAAAGCACAAAGTGTCGATACTCAGGGACATGGCCAAGGTAAGGAAGGCTGAAAAACGACCACCTTTGAACAAGAAACATAAGATAAAACATCAAGAATGGGCCAAGAAATATCTTAAGACTGATTTTTCAAAGGTTTTATGGACTGATGAAATGAGAGTGACTCTTGATGGGCCAGAGGCTGGATCAATAAAGGGCAGAGAGCTCCACTTCGACTCAGACGCCAGCAAGGTTGAGGTGGGGTACTGGTATGGGCTGGTATCATCAAAGATGAACTTGTGGAACCTTTTTGGATTGAGGATGGAGTGAAGCTCAACTCCCAGACCTACTGCCAGTTTCTGGAAGACAACTTCTTCAAGCAGTGGTACAGGAAGAAGTCGGTATTGTTCAAGAAAAAGATGATTTTCATGCAGGACAATGCTCCATCAAATGCATCCAACTACTCCACAGCTTGGCTGGCCAGTAAAGGTCTAAAAGAAGAAAAAATAATGACATGGCCCCCTTGTTCACCTGATCTGAACCCCATAGAGAACCTGTGGTCCATCATAAAATGTGAGATCTACAGGGAGGGAAAACAGTACACCTCTCGGAACAGTGTATGGGAGGCTGTGGTGGCTGCTGCACGCAATGTTGATCGAAAACAGATCAAGCAGCTGACAGAATCTATGGCTGGAAGGCTGTTGAGTGTCATCATAAAGAAAGGTGGCTATACTAATCACTAATTTTTTATGTTTTTGTTTTTGCATGTCAGAAATGTTTACTTCTAAATTTTGTGCACTGATATTGGTTTACCTGGTGAAAATAAACAAGTGAGATGGGATTATATTTGGTTTTTATTAAGTTGCCTAATAATTCTGCACAGTAATAGTTATCTGCGCAAACAGATATCCTCCTAAAATAGCCAAATCTAAAAAAATCCCACTCCAACTTCCAAAAATATTAAGCTTGGATATTTATGAGTCTTTTGGGTTGATTGAGAACATAGATGTTGATCAATAATAAAAATAATCCTCTAAAATACAACTTGCCTAATAATTCTGCACACAGTGTACTGATGGCCTTGTTGATGCTAGTAGTCAACAACTGCCCTCTTCTGCTCACAAATCCTTCCCAACATCTACAGTGTAGAGTTCCAACACATGGGGACATCACACACCAGTCTGTGAGCCGGAAGCTGCAAACACTGCAGAAACACAGCAAGGGTGGCGGAAGCTGTAAGTGACTTTCTAAAATGGGCACACAGGCGGCGTACTTTAACAAGCAGATCCGGCAGCTCCGGGTAGGATTTGAGAAACCGCTGAACCATGAGTTTAAGCACATGGGCCAGTCATGGCACGTGTGTTCACTCGCCTCGCCTCAGAGCCGCCACCAGGTTCTGGCGATTGTCACACACGACCATGCCTGGCTGTAGGTTCAGCGGTGTGAGCCACACATCTGCCTGCTCTTTCAGAGCTGTCCACAACTCTTTAGCATTGTGCGGTTTGTCACCTAAGCATATTAACTTCAGCTCAGTTTGTTGCCGCTTGGCCGAGGCAGTGCTGTAGTTCTTCCAGCTTGTGACTGATGTGGTCATTTCGGAGATGGAGGCTGAAGAGGAGGAGGAGGTTGAGGAGGATGAGGTGCAGGAGCTGTAGACTGTGGGGGCAACCCTGATTGACCTAGGGCCCGCAATCCTTGGCGTCAGGAGAACGTGTTCCGTCCCAAGTAGTGTTGAGCCACCCCCGTAGTGTTCGAGTTCGGTTCGGTTCGTCGAACACCCGTGTGTTCGTCGAACTGTTCGTCGAACTGTTCGTCGAACACCTTCGAACACCGTTAAAACCAATGGCAGGCAAACAAAAACACATAGAAACACATAGAAAACACCTTCAAAGGTGTCCAAAAGCTGACAAACTGCTCAGAAGACATAACTAACACATGGAAAAGTGACAAGTACATATAGTCATGCGAAAATAAAAGAGGTGGAGGAGTAAAAGGAGGGGGAGACACAGATATAGGCATGTCATGCCCTTCTAAAATCCAAAAAGTGAGAAGCCGACACGGCCAGTCCGCTCCTGCCCGTGCCACCTCCGTGTCGCCGGGTTTGTGCCAGAGCCGCGGTGAACCCTGACGGCCAGCCCCCCTCTCCCAATACTGGTGCCTGTCCGCTGGTGGGTCGAGCGAGCCCCCCTGTGGTGGAAGCAGCTCTAAGCTTTTTAATTTAAATTGTCTCTCTAATTTGAATGAATACACTTTAAATCCATTTACAAGGATCTATTGGAGGGCAAGTCTCATGCCAGCAGCCGCGGTAATTCCAGCTCCAGTAGCGTCCGCTAAAGCTGCTGCAGTTAAAAAGCTTTTATAAGGATCGAGCTCGGCTGTCCACCGCAAGGCATCCTACTGCCAGTCCCAGCCCCTATGCCTTGGGGTGCCTCCTGATGCTCTTCACTAAGTATCCCATGGTCCCGAAGCATTTCCTTTGAAAAAATTAAGTGTCTAAACTACAGGTGGTGCAGCTTGCTTAACAGCCGGGATAATCCGCTGACTAGCAGACACTGCTACTAGGCACAAAGTATTTCCTGGGCTAGATGCAGTTAAAAATTTGTAATTAGATACTCTCGTTGGATGCTGAGAAAGCATTCCATAGAGTCTCCTGGCACGCCATATATGATTCTCTTAAAAAGCTTGGGGTAGGGGTCTAGGGGACCCTTTTATAGCCAAAATCACGGCCCTGTATCGCAATACGTCACCTAGGCTGAAGATAAATGGAACTGTAGCACCCTGAGGGCTCGGTTGCTACAGACGTATTGCACCTCACCCAGAGGTGTGATATCTCACTCTCAGGTAAGGATGGAGTGTGGATCAGGACCCGACACCTGCATGCATTACACCACATTGCCGTGGGGCAGGGCGACCAATATGCCCCTGAGATGGGCACGACAGTCCCTGTCCCTGGCTGGAGTGGGGGGAGGGAACACTGAGGAAGGGGAACCCTGTAGTGCAGGAGCAGGGAGGAAGCAGTTCCTGGGTGCATTGAGAAGGGAGTATAAAAGGTGGGCACCATCTTAGTTCAGTGCAGAGAAGTCTGAGCAGAAGTGGCAGGGAGCAGGGGCTCTGCATGAGCTCTGCTCCGGAGGTGGGCCTAGTAACAGAGGCCCAGGCCTGGAAGAGGGAGAAGGAAGGAAGAGGAGCGGAGAAGGCTCCAGGAACGAGGAATGAAGGGATCCCAGGGGTGCGGATGGGCGAGTCGCCACCGCACGCCCGAATCCACCTGCGTGGAGGGGTCAGGCCATAGGGGGAGACCGGTCCCCGAACTAGTGGAGGCAGGAAACGACCCTCAGCTAGAAACCGGAGGCTCTGACATTTTATGTGGCGCAGCCCCTCGCTACACCCGCTAGGAAGGCACCACATAGGGTCAGGGAAACTGGCGCCAAGTTTACCAAGAGGAGGCCCGAGGCAGCCGGACAGAAGTGTTGGTAAGAAAGGCCAGACAAAGGACACACAAAGGGGGTCCTGTGAAGTGCTCCAAAGTTATCTGGGAGTTGTCTGAGCCCCTCACCTGGTGAGCACAGTACGACGTGGGCAGCCGTTACCTGCAGACGTGGTCTGGATAATAAGAACTGTGAGTAAAGGCCCTGAGCTGCATCACTGACTCCGTGTCGTTACTGCTGCTGCCCTGCACCATCACCCCCATCCTCCGCATACACTGCCCTGAGGCTATACTCCTCCCGTGGGGAGTTATGCTACGCTCTGCTGCACCCACAACACCAGCCTCAGCGGTCTGCCCTGTAGCGGCGGTTCACTCTGACCGCAATCCACGGGTGGCGTAGTCGGACATTTAAACATCAAAACCACATAAATAGTTCCGCCACTGGTTTGACCGCCCTGAGCCACGGAACCGGGTCGCCGCCACGAAGACTACAACCACCAGCATCCACCAAAAAGGGTCCGGCTCCGGGTGTCCCAAGGCCCAGGGGGTGCGTCAGAACATTTTCATCACCTTTCACAATCACCAATGGGACAAGGCAGTGATGTCCTCTGTCCCCTCTCTTATACATCCTAGTGACGGAGCACCTGCTCTCATCAATTCGCCATAACCCCAATATTAGGTGGATTGAGGTGGGAGGCACCGAGTACAAGTGCTCTCTATTTGCTGATGATGTCCTAGTATATATCACTCAATCACATATATCCATCCATGCTGTTATGCCTGAAATATATCACTTTGTTACATGGTAAAATTTTAAAATCAATGCAGCGAAGTCTGAGGCCCTCGATGTCTCCCTCCCCAAATCCATATAGGATTCCATCCAGTCCAACTTTCCCTTTGCCTGGCCCTCACAGGGTATCAAATACTTAGGAATTCCTATTCATAGAGACCTCTCCCATCTATGTTATCTTAATTTTGGGCCCTTTATTGAACAACTCCATACAGACCACGGTTGGCAAGTTAGAACTGTAAGATTCACTACGTGAACCACTGGTGTTTTGTGGAAAAGAACATGTACACTGCGTTCCAAATTATTATGCAAAAAGTGTTTAGGAGTGATAAGGGAAGAATTTGTTTGTTTGTCAGTTAAACTCATTGATGGTGATGTGTGTCAGGGCTCTTTATATCACTGTAAGCAATTGCAGACACCTGTGCTAATTAGTTTGGCAGGTGTGTCCAATGAAAGGCAAGACTACTTAAGAAGGCTCTCTCACATTATTAAGCAGCCTACATTTTCTGCCAAAATGGGAAAGAAAAAGGATGTGTCGGCTGCTGAGAAGCAACAAATTGTGGAGTGTTTAGGTCAAGGCATGACTACAATCAACATTGTGCGATGATCAGGATGAAGTGTCTTGGCAATCAAGAAGTATGTAGCTGATTCACAGTACACACGTGTGCGTGCTGATAAGGGCAAATTGAGGACTCTTTCCTACAGGCAATTACGTCAGGTTGAAAGAGCAGCGGCAAAAAAGCCTTGTCATAGCAGCAGACAAGTTTTTGAAGCTGCTTGTGCCTCCAACGTCCCCCGAACAACAAGATGCAGGGTCCTTCAGAGGTTTGCAGCTGTGCATGCGCCATCCTGTCGACCTCCTCTATCCACTTCACACAAGCAGAAACGGCTCCAGTGGGCCAAACATTACATGAAGACTGATTTCAAAACTGTTTTGTTCACGGATGAGTGCCGTGCAGCGCTCGATGGTCCAGATGGATGGAGTGGAGGATGGCTGGTTGATGGACACCCCACGCAAACACGGCTACAGCGCCAACAAGGAGGAGGTGGAGTAATGTTTTGGGCTGGAATCATGGGGAGAGAGATTGTCGGCCCCTTTAGGATCCCTGAAGGCGCTAAAGATGAACTCCATAATGTATGTGGATTTTCTCAAACAGCACTTCCTGCCATGGTTCAAGAAGAAGAACCGTGTATTTCACAGCAAGATCATTTTTCTGCATGATAATGCACCATCTCATGCTGCACATAAAACATCTGCATCTCTGGCTGATATAGGCATAAAAGGGGACAAACTTATGGTGTGACCCCCATGCTCCCCTGACCTCTACCCCATTCAGAACCTTTGGAGCATCATTAAAAGGAGTGTCTATGATGGCGGGAGGCAGTTCACATCTAAGCAACAGCTCTGGGAGGGTATTCTGTCCTCATGCAAAACAATTGAAGCAGAAACCATCCAAAACCTGACAAATTCAATGGACGAGAGAGTTCAGAAGCTCCTTTCGAACAAGGGGTCCTATGTGAAAATGTAACATCACCTAGAATAAAGTTTTGAGTTGAAAACTGTTTGATTTCAGTTTCTAATAACCTGCTAATGCTTATAATTTCAAAAATGACCATTTTTTTGGTCTTTATTAAAATGAAAAGGTTGATCGAAAAGTTTGGGGGATCTAAGAGTGTGGCAACCCAGTAGTCATGATTACTTCGAATTCTGACAATATGAGGGTCATGCTGCAGGTAGTGCAGCAAGAAGGCACTTATGTACCTTGCGCATCTCGGAGCCCCAAAATTATTTTCCGGACTAGATGCAGCTAAAAATTATTTTTAATTTTAAATCTGGTGAAGCTTTAGTATAGATGGCCTAATAGGATCAGTGCTGCACACTGCTACAAAGCCCAAATTATTTTCCAGTCAAGATACAGATAAACATGATTAGTAATTTGAAAGCTTAAAACGGTTGGTAGGGTGATTTTAACCAATCATCAAGCTTTTACTCTCCCCAGGATGACACAGGGGTAGAAAAGTCATTTCGGATCCATGATTTGTTCATCTTTATGAACGTGAGTCTGTCTACATTATCAGTGGAGAGCCGCGTGCGCTTATCTGTCAGCACACCACCAGCAGCGCTGAACACACGTTCAGACAGAACGCTGGCTGCGGGGCATGACAAGATCTCCAAGGCGTAAGTGGCTAGCTCCGGCCATTTATCCAGATTGGAAGCCCAAAAAGAGCAAGGGTCCAGTGACACAGTCGTGGCTTCAATGTTTACTTGGAGATACTCCTGTACCATCGTCTCTAGGCGTTGACTATGTGTCAGACTTCTTGTCTCCTGTGGCCTTGCAAAGGATGGGCTAAAAAAGTGGTGAAATGATTCCGCAAAATTGATGTTACCAGCAGATACTGTGGTTCTGTTACGGTTTGAGTGCTGAACACTTGACGGTCCCACGGTTGGCAAGTTGGAACTGTGAGATTCACTACGTGCACCACTGGTATTTTGTGGAAAAGCACATGTAAGATTCTGCAACAGTCTCTGCTGATACTCCTGCATGCGTGCATCCCTTTCTATGGCAGGAATAATTTCTGCAAATTTACTTTTGTACCGGGGATCTAACAGTGTGGCAACCCAGTAGTCAGGATTATTTCTAATTCTCACAATTCGAGGGTCATGTTGCAGGTAGTGCAGCAAGAAGGCACTCATGTGTGTTGCGCATCCAGGAGCACCAAGTCCCTGTTGTGTTGGTGGCGAGGTAACAATCATGCTTCCTTCCTCTGTCCTCTCCCCCCAACCTCGCACAACAGAAATGTGATCAAGGTCTCCCTCATCTGATGAGTCTTCCATCAGTTCGTCCTCCACTTCTTCCTGGGCTCCTGCACCTTCCTCACTAGTTTGGCTGCTACCATGCGCCCTGGTAAAACCATCTCCCCCACCCTCACATGCCTGCCGCCTTGGTGCTGCCGACCGTCTGGACCTTGCAGATGTTAGCCCTTCCGCATACAACTCCTCCTCCTCTACTCCCTCCACCTCCTCTTGTGCCACCACCTGACTCCGAATTCTGTTTAACATGTGCTCCAGCATGTAAATCACCGGAATAGTCATGCTGATAATGGCATCGTCAGCACTAAACATCTTCGTCGCCATTTCAAAACTGTGCAGAAGGGTGCATAGGTCCCTGATCTGAGACCACTCCTCCAGCGTGATTTGCCCCACCTCTGAATCTCGTTGGCCCAGGCTATACGTCAGAACGTATTGCACCAGGGCTTGTCGGTGCTGCCACAGTCGCTGCAACATGTGCAGAGTTGAATTCCACCGGGTAGGCACATCGCATTTTAGCCGGTGAAGTGGCAGGCCCAACGACTTCTGTAGAGATGTAAGTCGCTGAGCTGTGGGATGCGAACGGCGGAAGTGAGCACACAGCGACCGTGCCCTCTGCAGAAGGCCATCTAGTCTGGGATAGTGGGCTAAAAATTGCTGGACAACCAGGTTCAACACGTGAGCCATACAAGGCACGTGTGTGACATTGCCCCGGCGAAGGGCCGCACCCAGGTTTGCAGCATTGTCGCACACGGCCTTCCCTGGTTTCAGGTCCAGTGGAGACAACCATTCATGAAATTGGTTCTCCAGAGCTGACCACAACTCCTCAGCTGTGTGACTCACATTTCCCAGACATTTCAATGTAAAAACCGCCTGATGACGTTGAGCCCTACTGCCAGCATAGTAAGGAGGTGTGCAGGATCCCTTCTGCGCAGTTAGAAAGCTTGTGGCATGACCAAACAGGCTTTGGGTGCAGGTGGAAGACCGAGAGGAGGTTGAGGAGGCAGAAGCAGTGGAGGAACTTTGACATAAAGAGGATTGACGCACAACTCGTGGGGACGGCAAGACTTGGACAGCAGCCCCTTGTCCTGCTGTCACCATAGTTACCCAGTGCCCAGTCAGCGACATGTAACGCCCCTGTCCATGCCTACTCGTCCAAGTGTCTGTGGTGAAATGCACCCTGTCACACACAGAGTTTCTCAAAGAAGCGGTGATGTTATGTGCGACATGCTGGTGGAGCGCAGGCACACCTTTCTTTGAGAAGTAGTGCCGACTGGGCATCTGGTACTGGGGCACTGCGACGGACATAAGGTCTCGAAAATCCTCTGTGTCCACCAGGCGGAAAGGCAGCATTTCTGTAGCCAAGAGCTTGCAGATGGTGAAATTCAACCTCTTAGCTTTCTCATGGCTAGGAGGAAATGGTCTTTTACTTGTCCACATCTGAGGGACCGAGGGCTCGCTATTGTGCTTAGACGGGGTTGATAAGGGTGTCCCCGGCAAACTGCCGGTCTGTGAGGAAGATGCAGGCGGACATGTTAGGTTGCCTTGATCCAAAGGTGGTGCTATCGATGTCGGACAGCGCTCAACACCAGCTGGTGTTACCACCTCCAAAGAAAATGATGACCTGCCAATCACGCTGGCTGTTGCGGGTAAAGAGGTGGCAGGTCTGCGCCCCAAAACAGGTGTGACTGCTGTCCCCCCAGTCACAGAGGATGAAGAGGCCGCGGATGCACAAGATATGGCAGACGGTGGTTGGCCCGGCCGGCTAGGCCGCATTGTAGCACACTGAGCTTCCCACTGCAACTTATGCTTCATGTCCATGTGCCGGTTCATGCATGAAGTACTCAAACTATGTATTTTTTGGCCTCTACTTAGCTTTTGCTGACAAATGTTACAGATAACACGAGTTGGGTCATCTTTATCGATCTGAAAAAATGCCCAGGCTATGCAAGGCTTAGCACCCATGCGACCTGAAGAGCCACCACGACTTGTGGTGAGAGGCAGAGTTGTGTTTGAGGATGCAGTTGTTGACGTGCTTCCAGTACTACGTCTCTGTCCAGGAAGGCGCAACCTGACCTCGTCGTCACTAGCATCTTCCTCCACCTCCTCTGCTGACCTCATCTCTTGGCTGACTGTGGGTTGACAGTAAGTGGGATCTCCGACCTCATCATCATCACCCTGTGCGTTATCACACCCGTCGTCCTCAGAGCCAACCTGTTCCTGCCCTGACAAAAAACTAAAGTTGTCGCTCCAATCAGGTATTTGAGTCTCATCATCGTCTTCCTCATTGTCTCCACCAACAGGAGTTACAGTTTGGGAATGAGGGTCTACATTATGGTCAGAACCTTCTGCGTCTGGTCCTGGATCCGACTCATAAAGATTCTGGGCATCAGTGCAGATCATTTCCTCGTCTGGATTCACAGAAGCGCTGGAGTCGACCTCTGATTCCCAGGCTATAGTATGAGTAAACAGCTCTGCAGACTCAACCATCTGTTCTACCTCATACTCAGACGGGCAGCTGGAGATTTGGGAGCTGTGAGGAAGCAAGTGCGATTTGGGTGACACCTTTGAGGACTGGAGTATTTGTGATGTTGAAGTTGATGTGGAGGAGAGCCCACTTAAAGGAGCACTTGATATCCGTTGAAGCACCTGCTGTTTTTGTGCCTCATCTGGAATTTGTAGCGATTGGCGTGGCCGTAAGAAAGGGATCTTATCACATTGTCCGCTAAAAGAAGTAGACATTTTAGTTTGGCTGGAAGATGGTCTTTCTTCTGCAGATGTTACTGTTGCTTTAACACCTACCCCACGGACACAACCTTTTTTCCCCTTCCCAACACGCCTATTCCCCTTTCCACCAGCAGCAGGCCTTTTTCCACTCATTTTGGTGGTTAACTAATTCACAACTCTGGAGTTGTTTGCACAAAAAAACAATGGATGGTAACCGAGCAGAGCTGAGTGGCCAAACTGTGGTATTAGGCCAAAACTATTGGCTGGGTTAGATGCAGAAAAAAATTATTTTGAATTTGCAACCTGATGGAGGTCAGTATAGATGGATTAATAGAACAAGACCCACACACAGCTAGAAGCCCAATATTTTTTCAGAGGTAGATGTAGGAAAAAAATATATTCAGTTTGCAACCTGATGGAGGTCAGTATAGATGGACTAATACAACAAGTCCCACACACAGCTAGAAGCCCAAATATTTTTTCAGAGGTACTGTAGATGCAGATAAAAATTAGTTTTAATTTGCAACCTGATGGAGGTCAGTATAGATGGACTAATAGAGAAAGTCCGACACACTACTAGAAGGCCAAATATTTTTTCAGAGCTAGATGCAGAAAAAAATTATATTCAGTTTGCAACCTGATGGAGGTCAGTATAGATGGACTAATAGAGAAAGTCCGACACACTACTAGAAGGCCAAATATTTTTTCAGAGCTAGATGCAGAAAAAAATTATATTCAGTTTGCAACCTGATGGAGGTCAGTATAGATGGATGAATAGAACAAGACCCACACACAGCTAGAAGCCCAATATTTTTTCAGAGGTAGATGCAGGAAAAAAATATATTCAGTTTGCAACCTGATGGAGGTCAGTATAGATGGACTAATACAACAAGTCCCACACACAGGTAGAAGCCCAAATATTTTTTCAGAGGTACTGTAGATGCAGATAAAAATTAGTTTTAATTTGCAACCTGATGGAGGTCAGTATAGATGGACTAATAGAATGATGCTATGCCCAAAAGATTTTACTTCACTAGGTGCAGTAAAAAAATTGGTATTCTATACACAGGTGGTATATCTTGCAACACAGATAGGCTACTCCACTGACTAACACACTCTGCAATAGGCCAAAAAGGATTAGCTTTGCTAGATTCAGCCAAATGCTGTGAAAAAAACTTGCACAGCACTGGCACAGACCTGCCTGGCAAAAACTGATAGGAACTGATGTAACCTAGTCCTGAAAAGGACTCCAATTACAATTAGTCTTTACTCCCACAACCTATCTATTTAAGAGCACAGACCTCCCTGATAAAAGTCGTAGGAAATGCTGTAACCTAGTCCTTAAAAGGACTGCAATCACAACTATTCCCTACTCCCAAGCTATCTGTATATTTGTGCGAAAATTGGCTTGAAATTAACAAGGTATAGCGCACACAGCAACAGCGGTGCCGTCTAACACGCAGCTGCAGCAGTGAGAAAATGGTGGCGACGGGGAAAATGGCTTGGTCTTATAGGGCAAGGACATGTGACATACACTGCCAATGACACATGCCCTTGCTTGTGTGAAAAAAAGCACTTCGCTCCGTGTGTGCGCTGCTGATAGGCTGACAGATTGCACCTCCCCACTGCAAATGCGGGAAAGAGAAAAAAAAATGGAGATCTTCATTGTTCCTGCAGAGATCCATCCCCTGCCCCTCCCCCCACCCCGCTGTACACTCAAACTGCGTATTAACATTAATTTTCATCATTACTGAGAAAAAATCCAGTTATGATTTTGGTGCACGAACAGTTATCGAACATAACCTCGAACAGCCGAATTTTTCTCAAATTGTTCGTGTTCGCCGAACGGCTCGAACACCGCCCAAAACAGCTCGAATTTGAGATTGGCGAACAGTTCGAGTAGAACAACGCTCATCTCTAGTCCCAAGGTCCAACTGGGTCCCAGCTTCCACTATATACCGTCCCTGTCTACAAGCACTTGTCCTCTTGTCCGTGTTTAGGTGGACTTTCCCGGTAGCTGTGTTGTTGAGGGCATGGCTAATGTTTTGGCAAAAGTGCTTGTGTAATGCAGGGATGGCACACTGGGAGAAATAGTGGCAGCTGGGGACTGAATACCGAGGGACGGCCACCGGCATAAGGTTGCGGAATGCTTCCGTCTCACGAGCCTAAAAGGCAACATTTCGAGCGCAAGCAGTCGCGAAATGTAGATATTTAGTAGTGTGGCCTGTGTGGCGTTGGCAGCGTATTTTTGCTTGCGTTCCAAGGACTGGGGCATGGACAACTGAATGTTACGCTGGGACAAGGAAGTGGAAATGCTTCCTGATGCTGCTACTTGAGAGTGTGTAATGATAGGTGCCGGGCAGGAGGCATCTTCGCATGTACCATGTACAGGGGATTGACTTGCATGCACAACAGCGGAAGAAGCAGTGGTGCCACCCACAGACACTGTTCCTGGACCCAGGGGTTCGGCCCACAAAGTCGGGTGCTTTGCTGCCATGTGCCTGATCATGTTGGTGGTGGTCAGGCTGGTCTTTTTACCATCCCTGCTGATTCTGGCCTGGCAGGTGGTGCAAATGGCCTTTTTGGGGTTACCAGTAGAGTCTTTAAAAAACAACCAGACTCGGGAAGACCTAACAGTTGTACTGGCAACTTCCTTTGTGTTGGTGTTACGTGTAACGGTTGCCTGCCTTCTGTCTGCGGCCACAACACTGTTTCTTCCTGCCTGTTGGGGTGTTCTGCTTCCTTCCCCCTGTGTGCTGCTGTCCTCGCACTGCAAGTCCTCCTGCCAGGTTGGGTCAGTTACTATATCATCCACCACCTCGTCTTCCACTTCCGCACCCTGGTCCTTCTTCTCACTTTCTGGCAATTGTGTCTCATCATCATCCACCTCTTGTGAGATTTTCCCACCATCACCTTCGTGTGACCATGGCTGCTCAAATGTTTGGGCATCACTACATGCGATCTCCTCTTGCCCCACTTCAAGTGGACCGGACGAGAGGCCCGAATCTATAAATGGAAAACTGAACAGCTCTTCGGAGTGTCCAAGTGTGGGATCAGTTGAACAGCAAACCAGTGTCAAAAACTTCGCTAACACACTGAAATTTTTATAATGGAGGCCAGAAATGGCAGTATTTTCTGAAAACATATATGTGATCCGCGTGACAGTGAAACCACAATTTTAAATACCTGGCCCGTGGGTAACTATTTTGAACAGCTAACCAGTGTCAAAAACATTGCTGACACACTGAAACAAATTTTTAATGGAGGCCAGAAATGGCAGTATTTTCTGAAAACGTATATGTGATCCGTGTGATGGACAAACCACAGTTTTAAATAGCTGGATTTTTAGCACTGTAATATGGAAAGGACCTGGCTGTATTCTGCAGTACCAACGAGCAAAGGGCGCAGAAAAACTGTGTTTTCTGGATTACTCTTTAAGCAAATAATGAGGATTAAGATCCAAAAAAAATTATTCCGGGCCGCTGAGACCTGGTCCTATGTCTAGAAATGTCTAACACCAGCAGCAGCAAACAGTACTGGAATGGAGCCTCTTGTGCTATATGCACTGCATTCTGCTATATGTACACTGCCTGCCTATAAACACTGCCTGCCTGATATCTCTGGATATGTATAATATACCTCTATTCTACCTACACTATCTAATACACAAGCAAATCTCTCCCTGACGCAGCAGCACCTTTCCCTACCCTGTCTGATTCTGGAGTGACAGTGAGGAGCATGGCGGCGCCAGGTCTGACCTGATGACGCTGTGTGCGGCCAGCCAATCACTGTAATGTGACAACCAACATGGCTGCAGCATTACAGTGAGTGGCAGGCAATCCCTGCATGTTCCTTGGCCCTGTAAAGAGCACCAAACATGCAGGGAGGGGACCAGAGCATCTGCCCGAGCCTCTTTCAAGGACTCGGCGAGCTCCGAACATCTCGAGTACTGAGATGCTCGGGCAAGTACCGAGTACTTCCAAGTATGCTCGCTCATCACTAATGGGCACTACAATGGCATATTTGAAATTTTCACTCAGAAACATACACTGTTGTATAGAAAACACACTATACTTGTAGATAAATTCCCAGAGGCGTGTAATTTCCCAAATGGGGTCTGCTCTTCTGGCGCTTAAGTTCCCAAAGTAGAAATGTCCCAACGTGCGTTTCACTTGGGCTTTTCGGCTGGGCCAGGCAAAACTCATGTTGGGACGGTCCTACTTTAGGGTTTGTACCTCCTATTATGCACTGACTGCATCAAACGTAAATGAATATGAAGTGAAATTATATATGATTTATTTAGAATATAAATGGTGTCCTATAAAGTTATAACACTTGCTTTTTTCCTTTTTAATATTGGCTCCTAGCATACTTAAGTACAGTATATAACTTTCTCCTTGTTTTTATTTCTATTTATTTATGAATTGATTATTTATATTTATTTATTTATTTAAGCACTAGTCACTTTATTAGCTAGCTTATAGAATCCATTTATGAATTAACCCCTTCACACCATGGCCATTTACCATTTTTTTGTTTTTTCCTCTCCTTTTTCCAAGATCCATAACTTTTTAATTTTTCTGTCAATATAGCCGTATGAGTGCTTGTTGTTTGTGGGATCAGTTGTACCTTTAAATGACACCATTTATTTTACCATATATTGTACTGGAAAATGGGAAACAAATTCCAGATGTGGTGAAATTGTAAAAAAAAGTGCAAATCCACAATTATTATTTTTTTTTACCATATTCACTATAGGGTAAAACTGACATAGCAATATGATTCCCCAGGTCAGTACAAGTACACAGATACCAATATACCGTATTTTTCGGAACAATGCACACTTTTTTTCCCCCAAATTTGGAAGGAAAATGGGGGGTGCGTCTTATGGTCCGAACCTTATTTTACTGGTGGTTGTGGAGCGGGGATCGCAGGGTCCTCCGGCGGCGGCAGAGGTGACATGCGGCTGGAGCCGGGGTCTGTACCGGGCTGTGAGCAGCGTCCGGCGGTGAAGCAGAGGAGCCGCGGCCATCTTCCTGAGGCCATGATCTACAGGAAAATGGCCGCCGGAGCCGGCGCATGCGCCGACCGGTACCTTCGGCGGCCATTTTCCATGGTCCGGTGCGTCTTATAGTCTGAAAAATACGGTATAGTATATTTTTTATTTAAGGGTTGAAAAAAAATTCTGAACTTTGTATGAAAAAAAAGTTTTTTGCCTTTGTCTCCATTTTCCTAGACTCATAGTGTTTTCATTTTTTGGAATCTGGGGCTGTGTAATGGTTTATTTTGTGCTCCCTGAGCTGAGATTTTTAGTGATACAATTTTGGGGTAGATACAATGTTTTGATTGCCTCTTATTGCATTTTATTGCAATGTTGCCGTGGCCAAAATAACAAAATTCTGGCGTTTTCATTTTTTATCTCGTTACGCCATTTACCTATCTGATTAATTTACTTTATATTTTGATAGATCAGATTTCTGAACACAGCGATACCAAATATGTACATTATTTTTAATTGTTTTATGTTCAATGGGGCAAAAGGCGGTGATTTGAACTTGCATGTTGTGTTTTTTTTTTCATACTTTTTTTCTCAAACATTTTTTTCTCTTATTTTACAGTATTTAATAGTCCCTTAGGAGATTTGAAGCTGCGATCGTCTGATCACCATGCTATACATAGCACTGCTTTGGGACTGCTATGTATAGCAGAAATGACAATCTTCTATGAATGCCAGCCATGAGCCGGCATTCACAGGAGTATCGTAATGACAAGCACAGGGATCTTCTGCAGATTAAATTAGCTGTCTTGTGCGAGGAAAGATATGGGCTCAGCACCAGACCCCACATCAAAGACAGGGACACAACATATGACATATACATACATATACATCATATGTCGTGAAGGGGTTATTTATTTAAATCCATATTATTTATTATTTGAGCACCAGTGACTTTGTTAATTAGTTTATGGAGACTGACTCACTATAATTTATCCAACTGGTAAATATTTAATAATCAATATACTTATATAAACATTGTATCGATTAAATTCTGACTTAATATATTAAACAATTAATTTTTGGTACAGCGTTATATTATGTATTTTAACTTGTGCTATGTCTTCTCTCCTATACTGTTTTTATCAAGTTGATTTTTTGGTCTATAACTTAATATTGTATTGAACATTTTCTGGATGTCATGTTTATAGGTTTTCTAATTGCTATGCTATAAGACAAAGCCTCACACAACAAATCTGGATGACACACACAGAGTAAAACAAAACTGTACACAAATGATAGTTATTTCTGTATGTCGTAACACTGATTCTGGAGCATGACGATAGCTATTTAAATGACATTATACTGTAGCTTTTATCCTTCTGGAGAGTTATTTGCAAAATATGTTATTTAAGTTAATTGTGTAATTTTATTACATTTTATATTATTTCATTTTTTATTATGCAGTAGCTTTGATTGAACTGAATCATTTTTGGTATGACACAGTAGTTTGCTGGGTAAATTAATATGAAAATTTGTCTCCTTATTACGTTTAGTAATCTAGTGTGTAATAAAGCAGTTTTATCATTTTGTTTAGAAGGCTGAAGTATTATAATAAAGTTCATTTTATAAATAAAGTTACTGTGCTTGATAATTGTATTGCTGGCATTTAAACCATTGAAGTGAAATCTTGCCTCAGGGTTAGGCAAATTGCAAAACATCCTGCCTTGTAATTATTTAACAAACAAACAAGCACAGTTCTTTCTTAGAACATGGTCCAATTTACTGTAATGTGGTTTACTTGGAATCAAGGAACTTCTGTCTGGTCTGTTTACAACAGACACATTGATGCAAGGATTTAGCAAGAAACATTGACTGAGATTAGTTCTCTAATATATTTCTCTGCTTCTCAACCTTGACAGAGTTCAGAACACACAAGAGGAGGAAAGCAGACTAAACGATCTCTGAAGTAAATACGAAAGGTCTTTTCGCTGACGCATAATTTGCATATGACATCCACAGGTCTAATTATGAAATAGTAGTTCTAGCATTTAATTTTAGGGGAAAAAAATTGTCACGCAAATATTAAATCATTTTTTGTGCTGCAACCTACTGGGGACTTATGAAGATACAATTGTATTTATTAGGGGATAAGAACTCAGGAGTAGAGTTTGAACCCAAACAGCTCCCCACAAAAGGATGGAATAGTGATGGCAGAGATATAGCAGAGTTAAAGTAGCACTTAGTAGCAATTCAAAAATATTTCTATTGGCTGAAGTGAATAATTAATCCCTCTGCAGAGAATCATTTGTAGGGACAGGTACTGAGTTGATCTATTTGAAAAAAAACTCCTCCAACTGAAAATCCAGGTAAAATATAGAACTTTATTACACTGCAATTAAAAAAAAATAATAACATAAATTTCATCCAGCAATTTAGTATAAATTTATTTTTCTATTGGATATATACAGTGCTGAGTCTAGCAGGAGTGGCTTCCCCTATGCCAAGGGTCTCAGTCGTATAGTAGAAGTGAGCTGTTTGTTCCTGTTTTTTACTGAGCATGTGTGATCAGCAGCATTCAACTAATTATGATCCTGAAAATTGCTGTCAATTAAAAAAAAAAAAAACAGGTATCAACATACTGTAGCATCGGCGTCTCTGCCCCTTGCTAGGCAGAGACGCCGTCCCTCTCACCTCCCCACTCCTGGCGCGTTGTCCTCCAGCACTTCTCTCCCCGCTGCTGCCGGCACGCGCTCCTTCCCCGGCAGTGTGCTTAGGGTGCGCGCGCTCCCCCTCTCTTAAAGGGACCGCGCACGCCGTCCTAAGGAGTCCCCAGCCAATTGCCGGAGGACCTTACATATATTAGGCACCTCCTCCAAAATGGAGGGGCCCGAGCAAAGTTGTTGCTCAGTTTATGATCTCTGCTTCAGCCCTCAGGTCCCGCTGCTAGCCTGACTCCTCGTCCTGCCTGCCAGCCTGTTATCTGCCCATTTCCTGCTGAGCCTGCCAGCCTGCTCACCTGTAGCGCTCACCTGTTACCTGCCTGCTACCTGCCTTGTCTGTTTGCCCGCTCACCTGGGAGCACCCGCCTGTTACCTGCTGTGTCTGTCAGCCCGCTCACCTGGGAGCACGCGCCTGTTACCTGCTGTGTCCGTCAGCCCGCTCACCTGGGAGCGCCCACCTGTTACCTGCCTGTAACCTGCTGTGTCTGTCAGCCCGCTCACCTGGGAGCACCCGCCCGTTACCTGCTGTGTCCGTCAGCCCGCTCACCTGGGAGCGCCCACCTGTTACCTGCCTGTTACCTGCCTTGTCTGTCTGCCCGCTCACCTGGGAGCACCCGCTTGTTTCCTGCCAGCCTGCCTGGAGACTCTGCCGTCACTTGCTGTGACCTCCTGTCTGGTAAACCTAGAGACTGCTTCTTGCCCTGCTGTCACGCACCGTGACCACCTTTCAGCTACCAGAGACTTCCGTCTGCTTGCCGTGTCCATCCGTCATACTGGTCAGTCCCAGCCTTCTGACCCGTGGGAGCCACCTGCTCTCTTACAAGGTCGTCCCCAGAGTAGCACCAGGTCCCTCTGCCCGGATCCTCCCTGGTCACGGAGTCGTTAGCCGCCGTCTGACCAGGGTCGGTTCGGGTTGATACTTAGTCAAGCCCCTCTGGGTCCCTCCTTGCACCTCGGCACAGAGGTTCCACCACCCGGACCCGTAACACATACTATATAACAAAATGTCTTAACTCTTTACCGGACCATTTTGTTTTAAAGCAAGTACGTGGCATACATTATTTATTTTTATGAACTATAACAGCACTGCGCAAACTGAGGGGACCACATTCAGCTCTTTGGCTGTGTGTTCATCTCCAGCCAGCAGATCGAGACTGCCAAGAGACTGGAAACAGTGGGGTACCGCAAAACACAGCTGCACACTGTGCCTCACATCTCAATTTCAACATTATCTACAATCTCAAGAATGCATAAAAGCCATTTTTCAGTTATGAAATAGTTGATATACTAGGGTGCCATTTTGCTGCCATAGCAGTTCTCATGCATTGTGGATATAGCTACTCACCAAGCCAGACAAAAATTATGCATGAGAATAAATCTGGTGAGTTATATTACAGACTCAGAAGGAATCCCATTGGCTTCAAGATACATCTGGCAGGTGGCCAGTCCATCTTCATAAGTGATGATAGAATATAGTGACTTTACTTCTGTTACATTGATGGCATCTTAATAATCCAGACAGACTCTGAAGAACTAATACAATTCCATATAAGATTCATTGCATATCATCCGAGCATAAACTTGACATTAGACCACTCATAGAAAAAAGAGAGGGGTCGCTCACTGGTCTATTCGGGTGCTCTGAAGAAAAAAGTAATCTCAATTGCAAAAAGAACTTCGGCACTCCATACATGAATATATAAGAAATATTGTATCTAGACTAATGTCACTTTGAAAAATGAACGTTTTTTGCGCATAATTTGGCCAATTTATGTGTGCCCATCAACCACGACAAGGTCACCTTCGTATGATGGGAAACTACGCTACGCTACCACTGGATATGCCACTCTTGGGCTGTAAGCCTGTATGAACAATATGTCTCTGCTTGGGCTTTTAACCTACAATGTATGGGCTGGTAGAGCTAGATAAAACCACCTGTGACTGAATGGGAGGGACACATGGTCAGAAAAAAGGCTGTCAAACTTCTAATAGTGTGAACACGTACCTGCTGCAATGTTCCAGGAGCGGGATCCCAAAAATGATTAATAGAAAAAAGAGAGGGGTCGCTCACTGGTCTATTCGGGTGCTCTGAAGAAAAAAGTAATCTTAATTGCAAAAAGAACTTCGGCACTCCATACATGAATATATAAGAAATGGAGTGCCGAAGTTCTTTTTGCAATTGAGATTACTTTTTTCTTCAGAGCACCCGAATAGACCAGTGAGCGACCCCTCTCTTTTTTCTATTAATCCTTTTTGGGATCCCGCTCCTGGAACATTGCAGCAGGTACTAGTTCACACTATTAGAAGTTTGACAGCCTTTTTTCTGACCATGTGTCCCTCCCATTCAGTCGCAGGTGGCTTTAACTAGCTCTACCAGCCCATACATAGTAGGTTAAAAGCCCAAGCAGAGACATATTGTCCATACAGCCTTACAGCCCAAGAGTGGCATATCCAGTGGTAGCGTAACGTAGTTTCCCATCATACGAAGGTGACCATGTCGCGGTTGATGGGCACACATAAATTGGCCAAATTATGCGCAAAAAACGTTCATTTTTCAAAGTGACATTAGTCTAGACACAATATTTCTTATATATTCATGTATGGAGTGCCGAAGTTCTTTTTGCAATTGAGATTACTTTTTTCTTCAGAGCACCCGAATAGACCAGTGAGCGACCCCTCTCTTTTTTCTATTAATCATTTTTGGGATCCCGCTCCTGGAACATTGCAGCAGGTACGTGTTCAAACTATTAGAAGTTTGACAGCCTTTTTTCTGACCCTGTGCCCCTCCCATTCAGTCACAGGTGGTTTTAACTAGCTCTACCAGCCCATACATAGTAGGTTAAAAGCCCAAGCAGAGACATATTGTTCATACAGGCTTACAGCCCATGAGTGGCATATCCAGTGGTAGCGTAGCGTAGTTTCCCATCATACGAAGGTGACCTTGTCATGGTTGATGGGCACACATAAATTGGCCAAATTATGCGCAAAAAACCTTCATTTTTCAAAGTGACATTAGTCTAGATACAATATTTCTTATATATTAATGTATGGAGTGCCGAAGTTCTTTTTGCAATTAGACCACTCATATACAGAAATTTTCTGGACACCACCTGAAAAAAATCAGAACAGTTCAATACAGACATCCCGGTATCGCAAACTTATTGAGGGGCTTACATACCTCAGATGGGATAGATTTCACACAAAAAAAAACATTAAAAAGACCATTGTCTACAGTCAGTTCATGAGATATAATCAAATTTGTTTCAGCTCATCAGACAGGGATGAACACTGAATCAGTCTTAGGCTAAGTGCCCACGATGCAGAAATGCTGCAGATTTTTTCCACATCTCCCTGGCAGGAAAACGCATGCGGATTTTACATGCGTTTTTCCTGCCAGGGACAAGTGGATGTGAAGCGTTCTTCACATGCATTTCTGCATGCGGGTTATCAAGCGCTTTTCCAAGTGATTTTAGCATCACTTGGAAAAGTGCTTGACAACTTGGTCACACTATATAAATCCATGGAACCGGCATGGATTTATATAGTGTGACCAAGTTAATAGTTGAAAAAAAGATCAAAAATGGTAAAAAATACGCGGTCGCGTGAACTGTCACATGACTAAATGACGTCATGGAAGGTCCTTTTGGACCATCGCGAGCCGTCGGGGAGCCAGCACGCATCGTACAGGAGACCGGGGGACATCAGAAGTTAAGTATAATGTATACTTTTTATTTTAAATTCTTTTTTTAACAGGTTCTATGGTATCATGGTCTGGAGGAGAGTCTCCTCTTCTCCAGACCCTGGTACCATCCGCACATTGAATCACTTAATATCCACATGTGCACATGTAGTCATGCTGATATTAAGCGATTCAATGTAAGTCAATGGCAGAAATTATACTACGTGTCTGCAAAATTAATGGACATGCTGCGTAGTATTCCACAATGATAATCCGCAGCAGAAATTTCCGCAGCATGTGCACAGCACATGCGAATTATCATTGGGGACCAAGGGGCATGTATTACCAAGTGTTTTTTAAGCGTATTCGCTGCGGAAATTCCTCGGCAAAAATGCTTGAAAAACACATAGTGGGCACGCAGCCTTTAAAGACATTCTTAAATCAAATCTACCAGATAACTCCTGTTGATGATCAGATTATTAGAGCCACCAGGATACCTGGAAGTCAACTTAAGCAGAGAAAGAGAAGAAAACAATTGTGTACCTCTGGTGGTGACTTACAGCCCATAGCATGAGGTATTGAGAAAAACTATCCATTATCCTATGCAAGGATAGCCAGCTAAAACAATATTCAAAGATGCTCCCTTGGTATGCAACAAACAATTTCCAGATGTAAGAAGCTTAAAGGGAATCTGTCACCACTTTGGAGTTATCAGACCTCTACTATGGGCATACAGGGTATAGAAATGTAAATCTATGCATACCTGTATGGCCCATAGTAGAGGTTTGATTGCAGAGAAAAGAGCTTTAATCAATTCTATTTTGTACAGGCTTGGAGTCCTGGGGACGCCAAGAAATCCCCGCCTATGTGCTTATTATTCCCCTAAATCCCCACCTATATTCTTAATTATCATATTACTCTCCTCCCCTGCACATCACAGGGCAAAGCGTGCTCTATGTGAGCGGCGCTCTGCGCATGCCCGAGAGGTCAGGGAGCACAGTGCATGTCACAGGGTCATATAGGCGGGGATTTGGGGGAATAATAATTGTTAAACATTACTGTGGTCCAAGGCACAACATAAACCATATGAAAGTTGTCATATTAACCCCTTTACCACCTTGGGTTTTTATGCTTTTTGCATTTTTGTTTTTTGCTCCATGCCTTCCCAGAGGCATAACTTTTTTATTTTTTGGTCAATATGGCCATGTGAGGGCTTGCTTTTTGCATGACTAGTTGTACTTTTGAACAATACCATTGGTTTTACCATATTGTGTCCTATAAAAATGGGAACAAAATTCTAAGTGCAGTAAAAGTGCAGTAAAATCACATGTGCTACACAAAGCAGGGCTTCAACCCTTATTGTGTGCAGAAAAAATGCTCACTTGCTATGAGCGACAACCGCTGGGCGACGCTCATAGCATCCCAGCAATGACAACACAGGGGTCTCCTGTAGACCCCTTGTTATATCAACCCATCGGCGACCCGCGGTCATGTGACATGGTTGCCGATGGGCGGGATTAGTGACACCCGCGCATGTTAAATGCCACTGTTGGAGATTGACAGCGGCGTTTAACATGTTAACAGCCACGGGTGGATAGCGACTCTACCCGTGACTGTTAGGGGCACATGTCATCTGGACCGATCAGCCAGAAAACATGTGCCCGAAAACATAAGGGCTCAACGTTGGAACCCGCATGGAATGCAGGGATACAACCTTGGACGTATTTTTATGTCCAAGGTCGTAAAGGGTTTAAAAGGCAACCTCAAATCACAAAGAAATACAAGGGTTTTGAAACCAGTGACCTTTCACTTGGTAATCAATCTAATAACACACTGAGCTATAAGTAAATGTGAGAACAAGTTGTATTTTGTAGTACACAGGAAGAAAAAGATTTTTACACTACCAGGAGCAAAACAGTAACAATGCAGTGACATGACAAGAATATGCATAACTAATATTATGCTAAATAGTTGCAAGTCAAATTTATTAAGGAGATAGCCAAGATGATTGTCTATAAAATGATTGTAGTCTCACGTTTGAAACAGTAGTGGATGGTGAGATATGGAGCCTGAAAGTCAAAAGTTCAAAACATTGTTACTAGTGATGAGCAAGCACTAAAATGCTCGGGAACTCATTACTCGGGTCAAGTAAATCATAATGGTTGGATGATCGACCCGAGTAACAAGTACAATGTAAGTCAATGCAAAACCCTAGTATTTTTGTGGAGGGGGCCTACAAATTGGACAAATCAATGGAAACAGTGTTAAAATTACATGGGAACAGCATGAGGAAGACCCCTGGAAGGTTCTATGAATTCCAGGTCACTGCTGTGGACAATGTTGTTAAAGTATTACGCCACTTTTACGGACTGACAATAAAACATACAAAAACAAAGATAAAATGGATTTTTCTGGAAAAAATGTTAAGAAACATTCTTTCCAGGGTAATGACTTGTATATAAGGCAAAATAAATAACCAATAACAAAAATGCTCCTCCACACCTTGAGCTATGTTCACATGTAGTGTTTTTGATGCGGTTTTGCACTTTTACATTGATTTCAACAGTGAAAAATACATTCACCAGTAAATGTAATTTTATCATTTTACTATCTTATTTGGCCATGTGGTGTGTGAGGCATGATCAGACACATTCTGTTGAATTTATGAAAGAGGGACTCTGAAAGTCAGAAAGCCTATTTTTACAGGGCCATCAGCCGGCCCTTACTATTATTAAAGGGCCAGCAGTTGGCTATGCTTTGCATAGCCGTATATTGCTACTGCAATATAAAGTATCCATCTGAGATAGTCAAGTTTTCTTTTTCATATACAGTACAGACCAAACGTTTAGACACAACTTCTCATTTAAAGATTTTTCTGTATTTTCATGACTATGAAAATTGTACATTCACACTGAAGGCATCAAAACTGTGAATTAACACATGTGGAATTATATACTTAACAAAAAAGTGTGAAACAACTGAAAATATGTCTTATATTCTAGGTTCTTCAAAGTAGCCACCTTTTGATTTGATGACTGCTTTGCACACTCTTGGCATTCTCTCGATGAGCTTCAAGAGGTAGTCACCGGAGATGTTCTTCCAACAATCTTGAAGGAGTTCCCGGAGATGCTTAGCACTTGTTGGCCATTTTGTCTTCACTCTGCTGTCCAGCTCACCCCAAACCATCTCGATTGGGTTCAGGTCTGGTGACTGTGGAGGCCAGGTCATCTGGCATAGCACCCCATCACTCTCCTTCTTCGTCAAATAGCCCTTACACAGCCTGGAGGTGTGTTTGGAGTCATTGTCCTGTTGAAAAATAAATGATGGTCAAACTAAATGCAAACCGGATGGAATAGCATGCCGCTGCAAGATGCTGTGGTAGCCATACTGGTTTAGTATGCCTTCAATTTTGAATAAATCCCCAACAGTGTCACCAGCAAAGCATCCCCACACCATCACACCTCCTCCTCCATTCTTCACGGTGGGAACCAAGCATGTAGAGTCCATCCGTTCACCTTTTCTGTGTCGCACAAAGACACGGTGGTTGGAACCAAAGATCTCACATTTGGACTCATCAGACCAAAGCACAGATTTCCACTGGTCTAATTTCCATTCCTTGTGTTCATAAGCCCAAACAAGTCTCTTCTGCTTGTTGCCTGTCCTTAGCAGTGGTTTCCTAGCAGCTATTTTACCATGAAGGCCTGCTGCACAAAGTCTCCTCTTAATAGTTGTTGTAGAGATGTGTCTGCTGCTAGAACTCTGTGTGGCATTGACCTGGTCTCTAATCTGAGCTGCTGTTAACCTGCGATTTCTGAGGCTGGTGACTCGGATAAACTTATCCTCAGAAGCAGAGGTGACTCTTGGTCTTCCTTTCCTGGGGTGGTCTTCATGTGGGCCAGTTTCTTTGTAGCGCTTGATGGTTTTTGCAACTGCACTTGGCGACACTTTCAAAGTTTGCCCAATTTTTCACTTGTGGCCACTTGTTTTTCTTTACTTAGCTGCTTTTTTCTTGCCATAATACAAATTCTAACAGTCTATTCAGTAGGATTATCTGTTGTGTATCCACCTGACTTTGGAACAACACAACTGATGGTCCCAACCCCATTTATAAGGCAAGAAATCCCACTTATTAAACCTGACAGGGCACACCTGTGAAGTGAAAACCATTTCTGGTGACTACCTCTTGAAGCTCATCAAGAGAATGCCAAGAGTGTGCAAAGCAGTCATCAAAGCAAGAGGTGGCTACTTTGAAGAACCTAGAATATGAGACATATTTTCAGTTGTTTCACACTTTTTTGTTAAGTATATAATTCCACATGTGTTAATTCATAGTTTTGATGCCTTCAGTGTGAATGTACAATTTTCATAGTCATGAAAATACAGAAAAATCTTTAAATGAGAAGGTGTGTCCAAACTTTTGGTCTGTACTATATATTCTGCAAAGTTTGAAATTTAGATGTTCAGCAGGCGGCCTTCACAATTTATGGATGCACAGCAGACGGCCCCCTCAATTTACAGAGTACCAGCAGGCAGCCTCCACTATTTTATAGGGCCAGCAGGCATCTTGGGGACAGATGAGACCAAGATAGAGCTTTTTGGTAATGCACATCATTCAACTGTATATTGTAGATGGAATGAGGTTTACAAACAAAAGAGCACAGTACTTCCAGTCAAATATGGTGGAGGTTCAAAGACATTTAGGGGTTGCTTTGGTGCCTCTGGCACAGGGTGCCTTGACTGTGTGCAAGGCATCATGAAATGTGAGAATTCCCAAAGGATTTTAGTTCTCAATGTAGTGCCCAGTGTCATAAAGCTGGCTTTGCATCCTAGGTCATGGGTCTTCCAGCAGAACTATTACCCCAAGCATAATTCAAGAAGTACCCAGAAATGGATGGAAACAAAGCACTGGATAGTTCTGAAGTGGTAATTCCAGCTCCAGTAGTGTCAAATCTCTCACCACTACCTCTTACATACAGAAGCTACAAAGAAACTGTGAATGGACACATAAAATCAGGAAATTTTAATAAATTTGTTTAATTTCTGTCAAATTTAAAAAAAAAAAATCTGCCAACTTCACTGAATTTCTGTCAACTATAATAAATTTGTGTCAACCTTTAATTAATTTCTGAGTACAGATCTCTGTAAAAATTATGAATCGGTCAATTAGTGCATGGAGAGCATCAATCAAGTTATGCACTGTGGAAGATATGTATGTGACCAGAATATGAACACTCATTTCCAGCTGATGATACCTAGCACCTGTCACTATTCTAAAAGCAGCTAACAGTGTTATCAATAGGGAATAGAATTTTTTTCAGCACAGAATATAATACAATAATACCTGACTAGTGATGAGCGAGCACTAAAATGCTCAGGTACTCGTTGATCGAGTCGAGCAAATTGGAATGCTCGAGTGCTCTGTCCGAGTGACCAGACCAATGTAAGTCTATGGGAAAAGCAAGCATTTTTCCAGCAGCCCCCCCTGGCGGTCTGCAGAGGGCATAAAAATTTCCCATGAGAACAGTGCTCAAATGACATGGGAACAGCATGGGGAAGATCCTTGGAAGCATTTCTGTCTCCCAGGTCACTGCTGTCAACAATGATGTCAGAGGTATTACGCCACTTTTACGGACTCACAATAAAACACACAAAAACGAAACCAAAATGGATTTTCCTGGGAAATAAGTTAAGGAACATCCTTTCCAGGATAATGACTTGTATATACAGCAAAATAAATATACAAAAACAAAAATGCTCCTCCACACCTTGGGCTATGTTTACACGTAGCATTTTTGATGCGTTTTTGCACTTTTGCATTGCATTCAACCAAGACAAATGCATTCACTGGGAAATGACATTTTAACATTTTACAACCTTATCTTGCCATGTGGTGTGTGAAATGGGAGCAGCATGTGGAAGACCCCCGGGGCTGGAAGCATCTCTGACTCCCAGTGCACTGCCTAAAACCGTAGTCATCTCATCAGACATGATTCTATATTACTGTGGTAATGCAGATATTTTTGGCAGCATGACAAATCTTAAACTCCATTTAAAATGGGCAAGGTGTGTGTCAAAGGACGGGGAAGTGGACGTTATGGTGATGGTGATAGTGCATGCAGAGGCCGTGGGCAAAATGAAACTGTGCCTGCTGAGGGAGCACAACACACAACAAACACCGACGTCATGTCCCTTCCTGTCCCAATTTCTAGGGGGCCGCGGAACACCACTATTGAAGCCAGAGCAGTGTGAAAAGGCTGTTGGTTGGATAGCTGATAATGCTTCCAGTCAGTTTGCCATCACCACCACCCTGTGTTCCACATGGTCCAGTCTCAGTAGATGTGAGTCTGGATCACATTATTATTATTACTTTATCACCATTTATTCCATGACACTTTACATCGCAAAAACAAGTACAATCTTGAACAAAAATGTGACAGCGACTGGTACAGGAGAGGAGAGGACCCTACCCACGAGGGCTCAGTCTACAAGGCATGAGTGGGGACACAGTAGGTGAGGATAGAGCTGGTCTTGCAGTGGTATGGTGGAGCGAGGGTTACTGCAGAGTACAAGTAGTATAATTATTATTATTCATTATTATAGCACCATATATTCCATTGCGCTTTACATGTGAAAAGAAGGCACTGACCGGTACAAAAGCAGAGAGGACCCTGCCCGTGAGGGCGCACAAACAGTCTATAAGGGATGGGTGAGGGTACAGTAGGTGAGGGTACAGCTTGTTGTGCAGCGGTATGGTGGAGCGAATGTTACTGCAGTTTGTAGGCTTGTCAGAAGAGGTGGGTCTTCAGCTTCCTTTTAAGGGTTTCAACAGTAGGCGAGAGTCAGAAATGGTGGGGTCTTGTGAGGATTGGAGGTTGCACGCAGGTAAGTACCGGGAGACTAGGTGACAGATGTATGGAGGAGACAGGTTGCGGATAGCTTTGCATTCCAAGGTTAGGGTTTTTAACTGGAGTCTCAGGGTAATGGGGAGCCAGTGAAGGGATTGACAGAGAGGAGAGGCCAGGGAATAGTGAGGGGACAGGTGGATTAGTTGGGCAACAGAGTATAAAATAGATTGGAGGAATGCGAGAATGTTAGAAGGGAGGCCATAGAGCAAGAGGTTGCAGTCATTGAGAAGGGAGGTGAAGAGCGCGTGCACTAGTGTTTTTGTTGATTTGTGGTTGAGGAATGTGCAGATCCAGGAGATTTTTTTTACTTGGAGTCGGCATCTTCCTCACCCTGATCCTCCTTCCTCCCACCATTCCGAGTGCCCTTAGACAACTGATCCCACACTTGGACACTTCGAAGAGCTGTTTTGTTTATCTTTCCATTCATAGATTTTGGCCTCTCGCTCGGTCTGTTCTGAAGTGGAAAGAGCTTGGATATGTGGTTTGAAGGAGAGGTTAGAGTCCAGAGTTATCCCAACAGCTGTTCACTTTTCCATCAATAAATTTCTCGACCGGCCAGCTTCGAGCAGGGCAGCAGAAAATCACATGTAGTAGTTTGATGAGCCATGGTCAGCCGAAGGTGACAGTGGGAAAGTGAAAATACTGTCGCAAGAGGTGGATGATGATGAGACACAATGGACAGAAAGTCAGGAAGAGGACTAGGGTGCGGAAGTGGAAAACGAAGTGGTGAGCGATGAAGTCACTAACCCAACCTGGCAAGGGGACATGTAGAGTGAGGACAGCAGCACACAGGGGGAGGGAGGCATAGCACCACAACAGGCAGAAACAAGCAGTGTGGTGGCCAAAGACACAAGGTGGGCACATGCTCCCCGGAACACCAACACGACGGAAGTTGCCAGTACAACTGTTAGATCTTCCCGAGTCTAGTTATTTTTTAAAGACTGTTATTTAGATAACCCCAAAAAGACTATTTGCAACATCTGGCAGGCCAGCATCAGCAAGAGCACCAAAACTACCACCCTGACCACCACGAGCATGTTCAGGCACATGACAGAAAAGCACCTGACAAGCTGGGCCAAACACCAAGGTCCTGAAACAGTGTCTGCGGGTGACGCCACTGCCTCTTCCGCTGTTGTGCGTTCATGCCAATCTCCTGTCCATGGCGCATGCGAAGATGCCTTCCACCCTCTACATGTCATTGCAGACTTGCAACCCTCACCGTCCACATCCTTGTGCCTTTGCAGCATTCAGTTGTCCCTATACAGTTCTTGGAATGCAAGCGCAAGTATGCAGCCAGCCACCCACCTACCCACAGGCTGCAACACTAAACTGCCACCTTTCTGAACTGCTTGCACTTGAGATGTTGCCTTTTAGGCTCGTGGAGGCGGAAGCTTTCCAAAACCTCAAGGCGGGGCGGCCGTGTATCCATACTCGGTCCCCAGCCGCCACTATTTCTCATCTCCGCCTTCCACAGCGCAGGTCCCAGAAAATTACCCATGCCCTTCCCAGTGCACTTAAGTGAGAAGGACCGCCTAACCACAAACACGTGGACAAGTGAATGTGGCCAGGGACGATACATCTCACTGACGCATGTCACTGAGTTAATATTGTGCTCGATCTAAACAGTGACCAAATTATTCATGATGGTTGGATCATCCATCTCCCTAGCTTTGTGTTACTTGGAATGCAAGCGCAAGCATGCAGCCAACCACCCCTCCCACAGGCTGCAATACTAATCTGCCACATTTCTGGACTGCTTGCTTGCACTTGAAATGTTACCTTTTTGGCTCGTAGAGGCAGAAGGTTTATACAACCTCATGCCGGCGGCGGCCAGGTGTCCATACTCGGTCTCCAGCCACCACTATTTCTCCTGGTATCATCTCCGCCTTCCACAAGCATGGGTCCCAGAAAATTACCCGTCCCCTCCCCAGTGCACTTACTGGGAAGGACAGCCTAACCAAAAAATGGGTTAGGGACGGTACAGAGCCAGTCGACAGTAAAAAAAAAACAGCCATAGATTATCCGGGAATCTACCCACACACTTTTCTTAGCCAGGGTTGCTTCTTGGCTGGGTTGAATGGGCCTACCAGAGAACCGGAGACTCCTCCGGTGGGCCCTGGCTTCTCTATCAGGAGAATTAATAGTGCCGAGGTGAGGTCGTGATGATGATAGAGGCCACAATCTCCTTACCTTGCTGCAGGTACTTTTCTGTGGGAATCAGCTTGGCTCCAACCAGCCTGGAATATTTCCAGTGGTTGGCACCCATTACAAGAAGCGAAGCCATCCACAATATCCTTCTCAGGAATTTTATTTGGTAGACTGAGTGGCTGCCCAAATACATTAGTTTCTCTCTCACAAAGGAGCTGAAGATACTGAGTGGCAGTAGGTGCAAGTTTGTCCAGCATGTTAGATATCAGAGGGAGAACAGAGAGGGCAGTACAGTGGCTCATTGATTAGCACTGAAGCTTTGCAGCGCTGGGGTCCAGAGTTCAAATTCCACCAAGGAAAACATCTGCAAGGATTTTGAATGTTCTCCCCATGTTTGCGTGGGTTTCCCCCTCAGTAAAAAAGCAGCCATAGAGTGTCCAGGAACCTTCCCACACACTTTTCTTAGCCAGGGCTGCTTCTCGGCAGGGTTGAATGGGCCCACCAGAGAACCAGAGAATCCTCCGGTGGGCCCTAGCTTCTCCTTCAGGAGAGTTCATAGTACTGAGGTGAGGTCAAGATGATGATAGAGGCCACCATCTGCTTAGTTTTCTGTGACTTGGAATGCAAGCGCAAGGATGCAGCCAGCCACCCTCTCACCCACCCACAGGCCGCAATACTAAACTGCCATATTTCTGGACAGCTGCTTGCACTTGAAATGTTGCCTTTTAGGCTCATGGAGGTGGAAGCTTTCCACAAGCTCATGGCCGCAGTGGCCGAGTGTCCATACTCGGTCCCCAGCTGCCACTATTTCTCCCGGTATCATCTCCACCTTCCACAATCGCGAGTCCCAGAACATTACCCGTCCCCTCCCCAGTGCACTTACTGGGAAGGACCGCCTAACCACAAACACATGGACAGGTGAATGTGGCCAGGGACGGTACATCTCACTGACGCATTCCACTGAGTTAAAATTGTGGAAGCCGAGACCCAATGGGACCCTGGGACAGAACACGTCCTCCTGATGCAGAGGATTGCGGGCCCTGGATCAATCAGGGTTACCCCTACATTCTACAGCTCCTGCACCACCTCCTCCTCTTCAGTCTCCATCTCCATAACTTGATTCATTTTTTCAGGACATAGTCCAGATTATTTACTTAAACTTTGTGTGTGGCAATAACAATAAGCAAGACTGTATGCTTAGGCGACAAACGGCACACCGTTGCAGAGTTGTTGAAAGCTGTATCAGAGAGCCTGGTGTCAGCTCTGAAGCTAGGCAAACTCGTACATGTACCATGCCTGGCCCATGTGCTCAACTTAGCAGTTCTGCAGTTTCTCAAAATTTACATGGATCTGCCAGAGCTGCTTGTGAAAGTACGCCATGTGTGTGCCCATTTCAGAAAGTCAGCTACAGCTACCGCTGCCCTGGCAGGGCTTCAGCAGCGTTTACAGCTTCCAGCTCAAAGTGTGACTATGCTTTGGAAATCAATGTTGCAGATGTTTGAAATGATTTTGAGCAGCAGAGAGCAGTTGTTGAGTTCTAGCTTCAACACGTCCATCTGCATTCAGGTCAGCCTCCGCATATAAGAGCTGATGAGTGGGCATGGATGTCTGACATATGCGCCCTCCTCAAAAACTTTGAGGACTCCACCAAGATGGTGAGAGTCTATGATGCCATAATTAGCGTCACCATCCCGCTTTTCTGTCTACTGAAACGCTCTCTGCTCACAATTAAAGAGGAGGCGTTACAGGCGGAACAAGGAATTGTACATGGTGATGCTATCCAGCCTCATCTCAGTGCGGATTGGGTGATAATGAGGAGGAGGAGGAAGAGAACATAGACAGTAAAACTCTTGGTGAGAACAGGGATGTCTTGGCTGTTGGCTATCTGGCACACAAGGCTGACGTTATGTTCCCCTGCCTTTACCGTGACCATCGAGTTGTACGTATTTTGGGCATTACAGAAAAATGGCACGGCATGAGAGTATTCTTGGAGACGGAGGTGTGAGGTTCTGATTAAGGAGGATGTCTGTCTTAGATCAGTTGAGAGAGATGAGTTTGTATTGTATTCTGTAGTGATTGTTTAACCTAACAATGACTGGCAAAGAGTAAAGGAGTCGGTGAAGTAGCTTGATAGAAATACAACCCTGGCTGCTGCATTCAGAAGAGATTGGAGAGGAGATAGTTTGTTTAGAGGGAGACTGATCAGAAGAGAGCTGCACTAGTGAATTAAAGTGACAATAAGAGTTTTTGCAGTATCAAAGGTGAGAAAAGGTCGACTTCTGGAGAAGTTTTTAAGGTGCAGGTGGTATGAGCGAGTGAGTGAGTGATTTTCCAAGTTGAATAAAGGAAAGTTGTGTGTCAAATATGACTCCAAGATAGCAGGCGTGCCGAGTGGGAGATATGGTGGCAGCACCTAAAGGAAATTGCAAAGTTAGGTATAGTAGGTTAGTAGAGGGAGGAGACCGAAGGAGTTCATTTTGGGAGATATTAAGTTCAGGCTCTTGTTGAAGAATTATAACAAAGCAAGAATTCCCTTCTGACAAACCAGACACAAACCAGATGCAGCAGAGGCAGGAGAACGCTATCAAAGGTCGGGGACAGTTTTCACTGACCTTCCCAGCACCCAGGTACTCTGACAAGGAGGGAAAAGTTTTGGAAAATTCAAGCTGGACACGTGGCATGAACTGTCTTTCTACCCCTTGGAGGTCCTGGCCGCTAGCATTTTGTCAGAGTTAGTTTTTAGTGCCGCTGGGGGCATTATAACTTATAAAACTGATAGGCACATCTGCCTGTCAACTGAAAATGCTGACAGGCTGACTCTTATAACAATGAACAAGGGCTGAATTGGGCCAGACTTCTCAACATCACCAGAAGATAGCATCAAACATAAACTCAAATCCAGTGGTTATTTTTTGGGGGGTCTATTACCATGCACCCCTTCACATCCAGACATGGGTATACCCTTCAGGAATTGTTCTATTTTATGTCGCCCACCTCCTTCTCCTCATCCTCCAACACCATATCATCAGGGAGACCGTGATGCAACACCCACATCATTTTTTAAGGGTGTTTCCAATTAGAGACGAGCAAATATTTAAATATTTGTTTTGGATTACAATCGCCGTTTTTGCAATATTTGCCAATGTAATTGTTGAATATTCGCCGAACATTGCCAAATGCCATTGGATTTAATGGGTGCCAAAACCAAACGTATACACCTTCAAACGGGACCACATCATACACATCAATTTAGGGGCAGTCTCCAGGAAAGTGCCATCAATTGACCCAGAGTACAAGTAGTATAATCATTATTATTTATTATTATATTGTCATTTATTCCATTGTGCTTTACATGTGAAAAGAAGTCAATGACTGGTACAAGAGCATAGAGGACCCTGCCCATGAGGGCGCACAAACAGTCTATAAGGGATGGGTGAGGATACAGTAGGTGAGGGTACAGCTGGTCGTGCAGCGGTATAGTGGGGCGAGGGTTACTGCAGGTTGTAGCCTTGTCAGAAGAGGTGAGTCTTCAGCTTCCTTTTAAAGGTTTCAACAGTAGACGAGAGTCTGATATGTTGGGGTACATAGTTCAAGAGTAGAAGGGATGCACAGGAAAAATCTTGTATGCGATTGTGGGAAGAGGAGAGAAGACAGGAGTAGAGAAGGAGATCTTGTGAGGATCGGAGGTTGCGTGCTGGCATGTACCGGGAGACTAGGTCACAGATATATGGAGCAGACAGTTTGTGGATGGCTTTGGATGTCATGGTTACGGTTTTGAACTGAAGTCTCTGGTCAATGGGAAGCCAGTGAAGGGATCCTAGATTGCAATGTTATAGATGGCTGGAGTCAGTCCACAGTAAAAAAGCAGCCATAGAGTGTCTGGGAACCTTCCCACACACTTTTCTTAGCCAGGGATGCTTCTCTGTAGGAATTACGGGCCCACAAGAGAATCCTCAGGTGGGCCCTGGCTTCTCCATAAGGAGAGTTCATGATAGCACAAATTTTGTAGCTGCTATGGGGCTCTTGAGCAGGGGAGAAAGGTGGGCCCTCAAAATCAAATCCTCTGGTGGGCCCAATGTTTTTCACTCACACTGCTTCTCAGTGAGAGTTGTATTTCACCACAGCCATATTCTTTGCCTCGGTGAAAGGACTGGCATAGAGGGAAACCGTATCTACTCCTGCTGTCATTTCTCCGTCACCACCAGGTTCCGCTCATTGTCACACACGACGATGCCTGGCTGTATGTTCAGCAGTGAGATCAGGCTGCTATGTTACAACTTTCAACAACTCTGCAGCGGTGGGCAGTTTGTCACCTAAGCATTAAACATATTATCTTCAGCACAGCCTGTTGCCGCTAGGCCAAGGCAGTGCTGCAGTTCTTCCAGCTTGTGACTGATGTGGTCATTTTGGAGATGGAGGCCGAACCGGAGGAGGAGGTGCTGGAGCTGAACAATGTGATTACATTGAGGTTACATTGGCGAGTCTGGTTTTTATACTAAAGAAAGATCCTATTGTGTTTTTATTTATTTATTTATTTTTTACGTCTCTTCAAATGTGTATTGGAGTGCGTCCTAATTTTTGGCATCCCTTGAAATTGTTGAATATGCAATAACAGTATAGGAGACACACTCCTTAATAATGGGAAGAACAATTCAAATAGATTCTATGTTCTAGAATATTAACTGTCTTATCTGAAATTCTGTTACGAGTGAGGTATCGCAGTATGGATAGCATATTACACCGATCCAGCCAGGTATTGTTGCCCAATACTGCGTGCTGTTGAAGCTGCCCAAAAAAAATTAAAATCTTTTCTATTCCCTTTCGATAACACTGTCAGATGCATTTTCAATAGGAACAGGTGCTGCTGATAGGTTGTATCATCACCAGCTACACATAAGTGTTCATTCTAGTCGCATAAATGTCTTCAACAGTCCATAACTTTATTTTTTTTTATTTCTTATATACAAGTCATTACCTTGGAAAGAATGTTTCTTAACATTTTTTCCATTTTAGCTTGGTTTTTCTCACTCAGCAAAAGTGGGGTAATACTCTGAATACATTGTTCACAGATATGCTATTTGTCAGCGGCCAACTGAGAATAGGAATGAACTCTCAACTGCAATACTTTAAATGGAATTAAATACTTGACACGCTCACAATAATTGCTGGATTATTAGGGCAGTCATATGGCATAACGTCTGATGGCCACAGTTTCAGGCAGTTGCCTAATAGTATGGTATTTGTCAGCAACCAAGTGTCAATTGGTTCAACAAAACACAGGTGGCTGACTTTAAAAGGAGTGGAATATTTTGTACGCTCCACAAAATTTCTGCATTATTACAGTAGTCATATGGATCATGTACGTCTGATCATTGAAAAAAGTTCCTCTGCTTCCACAATATAGTAATATGAATAAAACAAAAAAAATCTGGCTGCATTCTGCGAACAAGCAAATGGAGCTGTAAAATGGTGTACACTGACACACTGCTCCAATCTATAAATGGAGGACAATATTTTCCACGTTCACTACAAATAGATGGATTTGAACCACAGTTATATGTGATATGTCTGACAGAGAACCACGGTTTTAAATAGCAGGCCTGTAATTCACTAATATTATTCTACACAGAGACCTAGTGTTAATAGCTTGACCGACGCACTGCAATGGAATGAAAATGGAAGAAATGTCTGATTTTGGAATATTCTTATAGGTGATATGTCTGACAGAGAACCACGGTTTTAAATAGCAGGCCTACAAATTACTAATATTATTCAACACAGAGACTTTGTGTGAATAGCTTGACTGACACACTGCAACAGAATGAAAATGAAAGAAATGTCTGATTTTGGAACAGTCTTATAGGTGATATGTCTGACAGAGAACCACAGTTTTAAATAGCAGGCCTGTAATTCACTAATATTATTCTACACAGAGACCTAGTGTGAATAGCTTGACTGACACACTGCAACGGAATGAAAATCGAAGAAATGTCTGATTTTAGAACAGTCTTATAGGTGATATGTCTGACAGAGAACCACAGTTTTAAATAGCAGGCCAGTAATTTACTAATATTATTCTACACAGAGACTTTGTGTGAATAGCTTGACTGACACAATGCAACAAAATGAAAATCGAAGAAATGTCTGATTTTGGAACAGTCTTATAGGTGATATGTCTGACAGAGAACCACGGTTTTAAATAGCAGGCCTGTAATTTACTAATACTACTCTTCACAGACACTGAGTGTGAATAGCTTGACCGACACACTGCAACAAAATATTTTGAAAGTTCAGTTCAAATGTCTGGATTTTTATCGCTGAAATATGGAACAGATCTGGCTTTATTCTGCAGTGAGAACAAGCAAATGGAGCATTGAAAAATGATGTACTCTGGATTGCTTTTTAAGCAAATAACCAGGATTAAGATAAAAAAAAAATTGCCCTGGCCCCTGATATCTGGGGCTATGTCTACAAATATCTGTAATTATTACAGCAGCAGCAAACAGGACATTCAATTGACCCTTTTGTGCTGTATCATACACTGCACTCTGACACATACACTGCCCGTCTAGCACTGACTATATGCAGCTGGATTAGTCCTCAGAAGGACTATTAGTTCAGATGGATATATATATATAAAATATATATATATATATATATATATATATGTTGTGGAATACCTATAATACCTATACTAACAGGACGTTCAATGGACCCACTTGTGCTGTATCATGCAATGCAGTCTGCCACATACCCTGCCTGCCTAACTCCTGCTATCACCACTGAATATATGCAGCTTGATTAGTCCTCAGAAGGACTGTTAATTCAGTTGGATATATATATATATATATATATACAGTACAGACCAAAAGTTTGGACACACCTTCTCATTTAAAGATTTTTCTGTATTTTCATGACTATGAAAATTGTACATTCACACTGAAGGCATCAAAACTATGAATTAACACATGTGGAATTATATACTTAACAAAAAAGTGTGAAACAACTGAAAATATGTCTTATATTCTAGGTTCTTCAAAGTAGCCACCTTTTGCTTTGATGACTGCTTTGCACACTCTTGGCATTCTCTTGATGAGTTTCAAGAGGTAGTCACTGGAAATGGTCTTCCAACAATCTTGAAGGAGTTCCCAGAGATGCTTAGCACTTGTTGGCCCTCTTGCCTTCACTCTGCGGTCCAGCTCACCCCAAACCATCTCGATTGGGTTCAGGTCTGGTGACTGTGGAGGCCATGTTATCTGGCGTAGCACCCCATCACTCTCCTTCTGGGTCAAATAGCCCTTACACAGCCTGGAGGTGTGTTTGGGGTCATTGTCCCATTGAAAAATAAATGATGTTCCAACTAAACGCAAACCAGATGGAATAGCATTCCGCTGCAAGATGCTGTGGTAGCCATGCTGGTTCAGTATGCCTTCAATTTTGAATAAATCCCCAACAGTGTCACCAGCAAAGTACCCCCACACCATCACACCTCCTCCTCCATGCTTCACGGTGGGAACTAGGCATGTAGAGTCCATCCGTTCACCTTTTCTGCGTCCCACAAAGACACGGTGGTTGGAACCAAAGATCTCAAATTTGGACTCATCAGACCAAAGCACAGATTTCCACTGGTCTAATGTCCATTCCTTGTGTTCTTTAGCCCAAACAAGTCTCTTCTGCTTGTTGCCTGTCCTTAGCAGTGGTTTCCTAGCAGCTATTTTACCATGAAAGCCTGCTGCACAAAGTCTCCTCTTAACAGTTGTTGAAGAGATGTGTCTGCTGCTAGAACACTGTGTGGCATTGACCTGGTCTCTAATCTGAGCTGCTGTTAACCTGCGATTTCTGAGGCTGGTGACTCGGATAAACTTATCCCCAGAAGCAGAGGTGACTCTTGGTCTTCCTTTCCTGGGGCGGTCCTCATGTGAGCCAGTTTCTTTGTAGCACTTGATGGTTTTTGCAACTGCACTTGGGGACACTTTCAAAGTTTTCCCAATTTTTCGAACTGACTGACCTACATTTCTTAAAGTAATGATGGCCACTCGTTTTTCTTTACTTAGCTGCTTTTTTCTTGCCATAATACGAATTCTAACAGTCTATTCAATAGGACTATCAGCTGTGTATCCACCTGACTTCTGCACAACACAACTGATGGTCCCAACCCAATTTATAAGGAAAGAAATCCCACTTATTAAACATGACAGGGCACACCTGTGAAGTGAAAACCATTTCCGGTGACTACCTCTTGAAGTTCATCAAGAGAATGCCAAGAGTGTGCAAAGCAGTCATCAAAGCAAAAGGTGGCTACTTTGAAGATCCTAGAATATAAGACATATTTTCAGTTGTTTAACACTTTTTTTGTTAAGTATATAATTCCACATGTGTTAATTCATAGTTTTGACGCCTTCAGTGTGAATGAACAATTTTCATAGTCATGAAAATACAGAAAAATCTTTAAATGAGAAGGTGTGTCCAATCTTTTGGTCTGTACTGTATATATATATATATATTTATATACATATATATATGTTGTGGAAAACCTATGCTAACTATAAACAAGCAAACCTCTCCCTGAAGCAGTAGCACCTCTCCCTACTCTGCCTGATTCTGGGGTAGACTGTGACGAGCAAAGCGGTGCCAGGTCTTATATAGACCTGATGATGTTGTGCGGCCAGCCAATCGCTGGAATGCCCTCAACCTACATGGCTACAGCATTACAGTGCATGGCAGGCAATCTCTGCATGTTCATTGGCTCTCTAAAGAGCGCTAAACATGCAGGGAGGGAACCTGAGTTCCCGCCCGAGCAACCCGGAAATACTCACCAAGCTTGTCGAGCACAGTGATGCTCGGGTGAGTACCGAGCAGTGACGAGCACGTTCGCTCATCACTAGAAAAGAACACTAAACACTAAATGTATTAGGTAGGTACAGACCCCTATATTATTCTATTACTGTATTATCAAAGTACAGATTATTTATCTATTGAAAATTTTTATATTATTATTGACATAGTCATAATCATGGTACACCCCTACATCATGCCTTTTAATTAATTCTGTGCAATCCCTTTCCCTTAAACTATTTGATTTGTTCTATTGCATATAAATTAATAAATAATATATTAAATACTATACCTGTTGTTATACGTCACATTTATATTTATAAGTTTGTATTGCTTTTTGGATTTAGAACTACTTTACTTTATGTATGTTATTTAAATCATTGTTCCATCTATGATGCCAAACCATCCTAACCCTGAAGCAAAACAGGCCCAAACCATGATAACAGCACCACCGTGTTTCACAGATTGTATGAAGTTTTTATGTTTTAATGCACTTGTTTTCTTTCTCCAAATCTGTTTCTTATTTGCAGCAAAACTCTCCATTTTGCTCTCAGCTAGCAGCAAAACAGCCAAAGAAAACACAAGCCATTATGTAAATAAATTAGACTGATAATTTTGTGAGAAGCACCTGTATATGGCTGAAACCATCTGCAACTGCAATCTTTATGCATTGACTCATGAACTCACTGGGGATACAGCATAGAGGCTGTCAGTCAAGCATGTGGAGGTGTCAACGTGTGAGGAATAGAGCTCCTCACTATCTCTTCAGTCTCATATATAATATAATCGGCCAAGCGTCCCTCTGTCTGGGGACTCTATAGACTGCACATGCGCGACGCGCAGTCTGGCTCCAGACAGAAGAATGCTTGGAGCCGTTACAGGTAAGAGGAGTGTATGGCATCGGCGCCATATTTACATACTTACCTGACCGGGAGGAGCGTTGCCGCGGCACCTCTCTTCTGGCCGGAGACCGGGGGTGGAGAGAAAGCGTCGGAATCGGCGCATGCGCATAGCGCTATCCTGCGCCACTTTACTGAAGACACATTTACAGTGTGTCTTCAGCAAAATGGTGCTGGATAACGCGGTGCTCGGGTGCCACACTCCTCACCCCGGTCTCCGGCAGAAGAGGAGCACAGGGAAGAAAGGTGAGTATAAGTGTTTATTTTTTTGTATGTGTGCAGAGGATACCATGCATACCATGATTAGGGGGGTAAGGGGTACCATGCATACCAGGATTGGGGGATGAGGGGTACCATGCATACCAGGATTGGGGGATGAGGGGTACCATTCATACCAGGATTGGGGAATGAGGGGTACCATGCATACCAGGATTGGTGGGTGAGGGAACCATGCATACCAGGATTGGAGGTGAGGGGACCATGCATACCCAGATTGAGGGATGAGGGGGCCACGTATACCAGGATTGGGGGATGAGGGGTACCGTACATGCCAGGGTTGGGGGATGAGGGGTACCATACATACCAGGATTGGGGGACGAGGGGGCCATACATACCACGATTGGGGGGATGAGGGGACCATGCATACCAGGATTTGGGGAAGAGGGATGCCATGCATAGGTGGATTAATTGTGAGGGGACCATGCATACCAGGATTGTGGGTAAGTGGACCATTCATACCAGGATTGGGGGTGAGGGTACCATGCATACCAGGATTGGGGTAAATGAGGGGTACCATGCATACCAGGATTGGAGGATGAGGGGTACCATGCATACCATGATTGGGGGATGAGGGGTACCATGCATACCAGGATAGGGATCTGGGGGGCCATGCATACCAGGATTCGGATGAGGGGCCATGCATACCAGGATAGGGATGAGGGGTACCATGTATACCAGGATAGGAATGAGGGGTACCATGCATACCAGGATTAGGGATGAGGGAGCCATGCATACCAGGATGAGGGGCACAATGCATGCCAGGATTGGGGATGAGGGGTGCCATGCATGCCAGGATTGGGGATGAGGGGTGCCATGCATACCAGGATTGAGGATGAGGGGTGCCATGCATACCAGGATTGGGGATGAGGGGTGCCATGCTTACCAGGATTGGGGGTGAGGGGTGCCATGCATACAGAATTGGGGGTGAGGGGTGCCATTCATACCAGGATTGGAGGTGAGGGGTGCCATGCATACCAGGATTGGAGGTGAGGGGTGCCATGCATACCAGGATAGGGATGAGGTGTGCCATCCATACCAGGATAGGGATGAGGGGTGCCAGGCATACCAGGATAAGTGGTGAGAGGTGCCATGCATACCAGGATTGGGGGTGAGGGGTATAATGTATACCAGGATTGGAGGTGAAGGGTGCGATGCATACCAGGATAGGGATGAGGCATGCAATGTATGCCAGGATAGGGATGAGGTGTGCCATGGATACCAGGATAGGGATGAGGGGTGCCATGGATACCAGGATAGGGATGAGGGGTGCCGTGCGTACTAGGTTTGAGGGTGAGGGGTGCCATGCGTACCAGGATTAAGGGTGAGGGGTGCCATGCATACTAGGATTGGGGGTGAGGGATGCCATGCATACCTGGATAGGGATGAGACGTGCCATGCATACCAGGATAGGGATGAGGGCAGCACATAACAGGATGGGGGAACAGGATTGGGGAGCACAAATACCAGGATGGGAGACCATATACCAATAAAAATGCTCGCCACCTGGGCGTAGAACGGGCTCAATAGCTAGTTTATATATAAACTCGAAAGCAAATTTCTCAGCAATGGAAGAATGGACTGGCCATGTAAAATATTGCTGCACTTGTCTTTGAAAGAACTACATGCACATAAAATTAGTTTTAGGGGGTAAATCCTGCTGACAGATACCCTTTAACACCGGAGATCCCAGTTACCTTTCTCCAGCCTTTTAATTTCTATAAAGGAATTAGCTGCTCACCTCCCTCTCCCTGTCAACCTTTGACGTAGAGCTGATATCAGTTCTGCAAAATCACAGGACCCAGCTCCCATCTGTTTTTGCTTTCAAAGCAATTCTCCTAATTACTGCTCCCACTTTTGCGAGATATGTGCTTGGTCAAAGGCCCTGTTATCTCTACATGCAAACATAGTGATAGAAATGTAGACTTCAGAACAAGCGCATGGATAGACCTGAGTTCGTCACCATACCACAACTGAGCAGAATGACATGCTACTGAGATAGAACTCCAGAAAGAATACCTCCCTACATGCTTCAGCAACAAAATAATGAAGCTTGAATTGAAAGTCCTCCTGGTTTTCTAAGGAGTGCTCCGCCCAGGAACACCTTGTCTATAATCTATCCTAGCATCCCACACTAAAATTCCAGATCTAGTGACATCACAATACTTGAGAGAATGATGAACAGTCCAAAATTGATCTGCAATTCTGAGAGGTATTCCCATTTTCCTTCCATGTACACCAAGAGCCACTAGTGCGTGCATCTGATAGATTTGGAAGATTATTCTTAATAAGGTGCAATTATCAGATATGTGAAAATAGATTACGTACCCTAGGACTCTACAGCATTTGCATATTATTTTCATTGCCCTATTTTGCTGTACAGAACATTTGCAGAAATTCCTGCAACAAATCTGGCACATCGTAAAAGTATAATAAATCTAGAATAATACGTCTATAGTAAAAAAAATCATACCTTTGTCAAGTAAAGTCATTTATTTCCATTCCTTTGCTAATTTTCTGAGCTATAACCTGTTAGTTCTATATGATTACTGCAATTGGCAAGTTTTATTATGAAAGAGTCCCTCATCACTGTACAGTATTTCTATTGTGAGATTATAGAGAAGTATACGATCTGGGACAGCTCCTCTAATGGAGCCTTAACAATGCACAGTAATTGATATATCCCAAAAGGTTTGGGGGCCTGACATATATTATAATTGTATATTGAAAAATTACTGTGCATCATTATAGTTTGCCATATGATGGAAGTCCAGGGAAACAATACATTCATTCCTCTTGCAAATTTTATGAAATGACATGAGTATATTTTTATTGCTTTCTATAAAATAGTGTTGGATAATTTGTTCTTTCCTGAGAGCTAATATCTTTCTCTAGTAACATGCATGCTGCTGTCATTCAGCTATTACTTGAAATATACAAAGTGTTGTGTTTCGTATACTCAATGTAAGAGACATAAAACTACAATGAGATTTTTTTTAATGAATTGACCAGCCTATAGGGAGCTCAAAGAAAAGACTGCATTGCTGTAATTGGTTGTCAATTCTTATCAATACGACAATCCGAAAATGGATAGCATTTTTAAATAGGCAATGTCTGTATTTAAAGTAATCCTACATAATGTAATAAACACTGGCTAAAAAGGTTTTCAACCACTTACGTCACATTAAATCGTAGTGAATTTTATTAGGCTGATCTGTAGAAGATGTGAAAAACAATACTCTCCATAGTGCAGAGATTTCTAGGTTAAAATAAACAACGAACAAGATGTGTAATCTGCTCGTTACACCCTGTGGTTACAGCACATTCCATTTGGCCAATTCAAGAGACTTGTGAAAATTGTTTAAATGACTCCACCTTCATAGAACAGACTAGCATTTGAGAAAAACCTCTTTAAGCAAAACCTCTAGTTTACTTCTACATGCTATAACTAAAAATAGAGAAGGTCCAATATCTTCAACAGAAATCACAAGATCTCACTATTAGTCCCTTCAAAATGTCAACTTTATTACCTCCTTCTGTACGGGATTCTCTGCTGCTAAAGAATTTCTTAACCTGATTAAAATACCATAGTCAGTGATCCATTTCTCAAAAGCTGTTTACTCAAAAAAACAACTTTACATACAGGTCATATAAAATACCTGCTCCCATTAGGCTGCAAAGAAAGAATTAAAAATGTCTCCTGTTTCATTCATTGAGAGGTGTTTGCAATTGTAGAAAACAATAAGCTTCAATTCATTACCCAAGAATCATTTCCGATAAAGTAATTGGTGTTGATTCATCAAAATTAAAGAGCACTGTAGCACATGCTAACGCTATGCCAGTTTTGATGGAACAGAAGTCATTAAGAAGTGCAAGCCTCTTAACAAATTCATCACTCCTTCTATGTGGCATGCGCCTCTGTGTTGCTACTCCATTCAGCGACTGGAGTAGCATTTCTTGACTGGAGTAGCATTTGGAAAAGGCAAGAGTCTCAAGGTTTTTTTTTGCAACTTTGCATTGTGAAAAAAATGTGTTTTTTCAAAGCTTTTACTCCACTTTTATGGCATAAAGTTTTGATGAACCGACCCCGTTGTGATTTGATTATTTATCTCCCCAAATATACCTGAGATTTATAGCATATTGATTGAATGGTCCAATAGGTATGCCATATACATAGGTCCAATGTGTGAATATTTTTTTTTTAAAATAAAAGGACCTGCCACTTGCCATAAATATGTATTTTTTTACCTAGTGTAAATGCTACTGCTCTCCTGAATATGACATTGTTTGCTTTTTTCCTCTGCCTCTCCATTACTGATGGATGACCTCCTCTTCTCTGTATATCTAGTCTTGATAACCAAGGAGCAAGAACTCTCTCATAAACAAAAGTTGAGGACAACTCCCACTTGGGTAAAAAAAATAGATTAATAATCAGGGAAGAGGGGGGCATAACTGAGAATAGAGAGGTGCAGGAACAAAAGTTTGAGGAGCACAGTAGCATTTACACAATGTAAAAAAATCAACATATTTATGGCAAGTGACAGGACATTTTTAACACAGCATCTCTATGTGCTCTGTCATATAACTGCTCTTAGTGCATTTATGTAACTCCCATATAGAACATACCTATGGCTTTGTTCAGAGATGGAATTAAATTTTTTAACAAATTGAATGAGAAAAATGTACAGGACTGTGCAACACTTTTAAGCTTGTGTTGAAAAAATGCTAGAAAATAAGAATGCTTTCAAAAATACAAGTGTGAATAGTTTAGTTTTATCAATTAACAAGAAGTAAAATGATTGAACAAAAGAGAAATCTAAGTCAAATCAATATTTTGTGTAGCCACACTTTGATTTCAAAACAGCATCAGTTCTTCTAAGTACTGTTGAACACAGTTTTAGATGGAACTCGTAAATGCAGTTGTTCCAAACATCTTGGAGAACTAACCACAGATCTTTGGTGGATGTAGGCTTTTACAAATCTTTCTGTCTCTTCATGTGGCCCCAGATAGACAGACTCAGATATTGAGATCAGGGATCTGGGATCAGGGGTTGATGTCACATTTGTTTAACTTTTATTTTTTTAAATATACAGTACTCTTTGTGTCTGCACACTGTGATTAATGTATACATGAATTCCACTATTGCTATATACATAAAAAGCATGAGGTACTTTTTTTTATCAAAAAGCATAAAAGCTATCCAACCCTTACAAGGTATACTTCATATGGATGATTCCAAGCTCTATTAACTCATCAATTCATGTGCCCAGACAGGCCTCAAATGAAGTGGAGAAAAGATAGAAACCATGCTTAGCTTGTAATTAAATCTTTTTGGGAAAGATGGGTGGGTAAGGGAGCACAGTTCAAAAAGAAGTCTCTGCCCAATGACATAAAAAAAGTATTAATATTAGGTTCCAAAATACGCTGCTATTGGCAAAATGCAAACATATATACATACATTGTGGGTCATGCATGATCTCCACCTTTGCTATATTTTGGGGGCTTATGGTTTTTTTTCTTTGCAGTTTTTATTGGGGGGTGGCCCCCACCTGAGCTGTGGACCCTTATCCACTCATTCTTCCCAAAAAGATTTCACCAGGAATTAAGCCTGGTTATTATCTGTTCCCCATTTCATTAGAAACCTGTCTGGGCACATGGAGAAGTGAGTCACTAGAGCTAAGAACCATCCATATGAGGTACACCAAGTCATGGACTTTTACGCTTTTTAATCCAAAAATGTTAACTAAGTACCACAATTTTTTATGCACATAGTGTAAGATGGCTCATGGACAGGTCCTCAAGAAAGATGTGAATCATTGAGATTGGTAGTCTCAGTGATGTAAACCTGAAAAGCAGGCCCCAGCATGTATAGTGCTGAGAGTTAATAGGGCGTGTCCAGGGCCGGGTTTACGAGCAGTCAAAGAGATGGGTGGGATTGGCTGCCAACATATCCCCACCCGGGGTGTGATACAGCAGATATAAGTCCAGCTGTATCATTTGCGATGTGTGTGCAAGATGAAAGGACCTTGCTTGTGTGGACTGTTTATTTTCCGTTTTGGTTCTTTCATACCTTTTGCACCCAGTAGAGGCTGTTTTTTTAATTATGCTGGACGGTTTATGGACATTTAATAAACTGCACATTTGTTTTAAACCAATGAACTGGATCCTTGTGTGTGCACCAGTGTCTACTCGAGAGCCGAACGCTTACAGTAACAGAATTCATGTACGTATAAATCGTAGTGTGATAATGCCTAGTGTATGTATTTTTTTTTTGTTTTGTATATTGACCATAGCAGCTTATTTACATACCTGCATATTAAAAAATTGAAGGTGTGCAGACTGTTTTTTCTTTTTTTTAAATATTTTTCCAAACGTACCCTCTTTGTAGTTTTATATTGTTGCTCTTACTTACACAGTACGTTGTTATTTATATTTTTATTTAAATACTTTTTTGATTAGAGTGTTTATTGTACTGGATACAGGATTATTGTATTGAAGAATGTGGATAGCCTTGTAATTCACTACACTGGACCTGGTTTTAAAATACTTTATTACAGTGGGGTTACTTTTGCATTTAAGGAACAATAACTTTGAATTCTTATATTTTGGATGTGCTTTCCATTTTGCATATATGATTTTTTACTTTTTGGTATATTGCTTATCTTGTATATGCCATATTAACACTACATTTTGATGCACTGTTTGGTGCCCATCCATTTGCTGATTGTGTACAATGTTTATTGACCTCTTGTGTGCATACTTCAATTGGCGGAGGCACACTAATTAAATCTTGCATTTTGTTATTTTATTTGGAGGCTCAGGAAGCTTCTTGGAAGCAACGGACATCATCGATATGCATTTAACATATTGTTGACAATAATGATTCTGATTTTCATAATCTAAAATCTGAAATTGATGACTAGATTGTTGTTAACATTTGTAGAGTACAAGTCTTCTCAGTTTGGGAAGTGACATCAGATTTCTAAGCTATTTCAGAGGCCAGTCATTTACAGCCTTCTGAAATTATTTTTGGGATGTTGTTGGACTGTCAAAGAGACTTAGTCTAAAAAAATTGGATTAGGGGTCTAAAGGCTAAGGTATCATGTTTGGACTTTGAAAGTATTGTGAAGCCGTTTAAGAGTTGACTATACTGTGTGAAAAGGATACTGTGTATAGCAAAAAACACATTTGTTTCATAGACAGTTTCCTCTCCTCTTGACCATTAGGGACTATTGTGTTACCCATTGAAGATCAGCATGTCTTCAATGACATTTTGGAGTTATTGGAGGGAATTGAACAACTGAATTTGAAACGTTATGCACAACATAAACCCGTAAAATGAGCGTAACTCTAAAAATGTTTCTAGACTTTCAAGTTTTCTTTAACTTTGTGTGCATGTGAGGGGTGTGGGAAGATTGTCTACTCCACTCCCCTATAGAACGGTACTGTTTGAGTAATAGTCTTTATTAGAAAAGGCAATTATAAAATACGGCCATTAGATGGCAGCTGAGTCATCAGAGTTTCACACTTGTACTACATTACCCTTATGGTAGTTGGGGGCACATAGAGGGATAACCTAGGATGGGCAACCCTTGGTGACAAGGGGGAACTGAGGGATCTCTGGGAGTTTAGTTTCGGTCATCTTAGTTAAGTAGTTGTTCAGTGACAATGAAGAGTGGAGAGGTGTCAGGAGGACACAGGAACAAGTACAACAGAGGGTGTGTGGGTCAGTGAAAAAAGAAGCAAGTGTTCTCAGCAAAACTACAGTGCGACAGTGTTCTCCCGGACACAGGCAAGTTGGGGGACCTTAAGTGAGGAAGAGACGTTTTGAGGAACCTTTCTAAGAGAGGTGGTGGGAACAGCCCTAGTGCCTGATAGGCCCGAGAGCTGCAGTCAGATGGACGGAGACAGCGAGGTCTGGGCATGTATTGGAAGAAGATAGTGGGAGAAGCTCCCTTACTTCTATTCCCGAGGAAAGATTGGTCTGAGTGCAGTTCCAAGGCGAAACACATCGACCCGAGTGGCGCTGCATTAGTAATATGGAGGTCCTCTGCCTAAATTGTGAATTGCCAGTAATGTTTGCCGCAAGTATTGTGCCATCGCCAGTAACCGCCAAGAGCGTGCCTCTGCTTGATGCAGAAGTGAATAAGTGTAATTCCTGCTATCTTTTGTATGCTGATTGTTTGACAAGTAAAATAGACTCCTTCTGAAGGCTAAAAGAGTCGACACCCGGGACAGCGGGTCAGAAGTGAGTATTGAGGTTCTCTCCACAGTGTCACGACAACACACACACACCCAAGGATTTTCTGAGTCCCCATTGTCTGTAGCGGGCCAGGGTGACGATCCAAACACTGAAACTGATATGCCACTCACCACTGACTACCGCCCTGCCCCCGTTACATGCAGACATATCAGCAATTTGAGATTATATCCAACATGAAGACAAAATATTACAAGGCAGAAGGATTGGCAATTGAAGCTTTAAAAAAGAAATATTTTACACCCTGCTGAACTTTGATATTTCTTCCGTATTTAGGACCAAGCTTAATAGCCTTCCGCTAAAATTTTTGATATGCTTACCAAGAGGGAGTTTGGCTTCCAAACTGTAAAGCAACCTGTTATGGCTACTTTTTATCTGCTAGAGTTCTTAAAGATGTGACATCCCCTCCAGGATGACTAATAATCAGATATTGGCAGCCTGTATAAGAAGGCATATGTGTAGGTGAGGAAAGGCTTCAGACACGGTCATAACAGAGGGACTATCATAGCCTGTATAAAGGCCTATTCAGACAATGCAACAGCCATTTTAGGGTGATTTTAGGATAATGAGACTATGTTAGAGCTCAGCTTAGCAATAGAGATAGGAAGAAAAAGACTTAAAACATTGGACAAATACTCAAGAAACAATTGTGTTGAATAACTGCATCATTGAAGAACATGAGAGTAGTATACTTGGAGTAATACAGAGTCAATTGATAGGGGGAGAGAGAGAGGAGAGGTGTCAGCTGCAGTGCCAATGTGAGTGATTGGAGATATGGCATCTGTCCTACTGAATTTGAATACAATGAAATGTTTTTTTTCCCTTCATTCCTAATGCAATAGAAAGCAGCAAGATAGCACTATAGTTTATGCAAAATAAAATAATCTGAAATCCTTGTCAGGCAGTGTCCTTGCTTGTCCCAAGCTACTGTGCTGATTTTTTTAATTTCTTGAGAAATTTTATGAATGGGGGAATAGTTGTTTTATAAAAATAAAAAAGAAAATTCGATATTTAACTGTCGCTGTCAACCTCACAAAGTGTGCACATCTGTTTTACTAGTCAATTTTACATCTGTTCATGCCACATTAATGCAGCACTCTATTGTAGGTACTGACCTTTTAGTTGTATTCCTACCTAACATTTCATATTTTGTCACATTTGGGAAAGGGGGTTACATTTTAAAAAACTTAGACATTTAACTGTGCATGTATGGTTTTGCACACTTGTTGGTGATAACTCAGGAGTAACCAATAGCCCATTTAATAACACAGTAGACTGGAAGACTTTTCATGTTTTTTTAAATTTTAAAATGATCCAAAAATTAACCTTTTTAGTGATTTGTGATCAGGCAGACCATTCTGTGCAGAATATTGTCTCAAACATATGGTATCATATTGTAAAGCGCTGCGGAATATGTTGGTGCTATATAAATAAAGATTATTATTATCACGTTTAGACATAACATTTTCCTAATGTAACTAAGATGAGTGATGTATTCCATAATGTCCCCCACTCCATACTCACCGATATGCTTGCTGGAGGCCAAGGATACAAATTGCAGTCTGTGTTTGGTAGTACTACTACTCCAATGGCTGGTGCAGGGGTGGTGGTGGTGCTTTTGCTGCTGCTAGTGTGGCACCCTGCTGTACATTGGTGCCACAGATCCTAGAGGGGTGCATGGACGGATTCCTCCACAAGAGGCCCTCGCAGCATACACACACCTCCACCTTCCATCTCAGACCACTAGAGGGAGCCCGTTAGGGATATAAAAAGGGAAGGTGGAGCTAGGCAGTTCAGTCTGGTCTGAAGTCTGGAGTAAGTCTGAAGTCTGTAAGGAGTCCAGTTACAGTCTAAGTCTGGAATCTACAGTCTAAGTCTACAGTCTGCTGCACCCAGAGAGATGGTCAACCCAGCCCAGATTCAGGAGCTCAGGTTAGTGAGCCTAAGGCGTGCCGACGCCGTAAGAGCGGTGAAGAGTAGCGAGGCCTGCTGCCAGTGTGAAGACTAATGAGGGCCCCGAGGGGCCGAAGGCAAGTGGAGTAAGCGAGCTACATAGGGGGCAGAGGAGCTTAGCCAGCTCACCCTAAGACCATATACCAGACACCGGGTCCGTGTCTGCAAGGATCTCTAGGACCAGCAGAAATAACCGGAACCCCTGGTGAACTACATGTCCCAGGAACACCAAAAGCTGACCGTTATACCAGGGTCAGGAATCACTGAGGCCTAAGAGACCAGGGAGTGTGGTCTCCAACAGAAGGCCCTACCACCAAGTCAGCAGGTGCAAGACAGAGACCAAGTTAGGCCTAGCTTCAGGCAGGTCACAAACTTATCTGGAAAAGGCAAGAAACAGGAGGCCCCACACCCGCTTACTGGGGAGAGTCCTGAAATGCACCCTTCACCCTACAATGCTCTCGATCGTGCATGAAACACCACCAGTAAAGGTACTGAAGTGAACTGTTGTGAGTGTGCCTATTCTTCTTCTGACCCGGCTGGGTCTCATCTGTCCTGCATCCCTTCTCCTACGCTGCCCTGAGGCCCCACTCCACCTGTGGGGAGCCGCACCAACTAAGCTGCCTGACCTCTGGCCTCAGAGGACTGTAGCAGCGCTGGTGATCCTAACCAGACACCACGGGTGGCGTCACGAACTTTCCCTATCCCATACACCTTTCCCCCATTATTTCTTGCTTTTTAAGAGTAACCCCAGGGTACGGCCCCGGGAACCGGCCACCGCGGCATCCCCCAAAACCAAACAACAAGGCCCGGGCGCCGAGTCGTCCACATCCCCTGGGCGCGTCACTAGCAGCTCTCACATTTTTATCCATTTTATGTTTTTTCCTTTCATTTACATTACCCCATCCATTGCCAGTGCCTCTGTATTTACTATTTTTAATATGACAATCTTTTCAACCCCAATTATGGAAGGACTAAATAAACAATGCTCTGTAGGTAGGTACACTTACAAAAAGCAAAATGTGGCATCAGGCCGCAGTATATGTGTGAAGTGTACAGTTGTCAAATTAGATCTCTAAAGCAGGCTTGCACAAGCAGACAAAGTTAAATGACTACATTTTCTTATATATTTTTAATTAAAATTAACCCTTTATAATGGAGCATGTAAAAAAACATCTCTCGCAGTATATGTGTGGAGTGTACAGTTGTCAATTTTGAAAAATTTTGTTTTGTATTTTGAAAAAACAATTATGTCCTCCTTCACAATAGCGATTGCATAATAAATGTGAAAACTTGTGAAAAGAAAGCACACTGTCTCTGACTGAGACTGATTCTGAGACTGATGTTTTTCTGTGGATAGTAAAAAAAGAGAATGAAGAAAAAAATTGTGCAAAATCCTTCGACAGCTTATCACTGACCAATAATACTGATTCGATTTGTTTCAGATTTGTAAACTTCCCCTAGATATGTTTGATGAACTGTTCGACGAACTGTTCGACGAACTATTCGCCGAACAGTTCATCAAACATATCTGAATCCCATTGCATTCAATGGGAGGCCAAACCAAATGTGTACACAACATCTAAAAAGGGACACATAAGCTGCCAAAATAGCTCAAATTAGGGGCTCATACCAGGAAAAGTGGCATCAATTAACCAACAGTACAAATGGTATAACTATTATTATTTATTATTATAGCGCCATTTATTTCATGGCGCTTTACTGTACATGTTAAAAGGGGTATACATAGCAGGCAACAAGTACAATAATCTTGAACAAAAAAGAGTCACCCACTGGTGCAAGAGGAGAGAGGACCCTCCCCGTGAGGGCTCACAAGCAATCTACAAGGGATGGGTGAGGATACAGTAGGCACAGGTAAAGATGGTTGTGCAGCAGTATGGTGGAGTGAGGGTTACTGCAGGCTGTACGCATGGCAAAAGAGGTAGGTCTTCATGCTCCTTTTTATGGTTTCCACAGGAGGCAAGAGTCTGATGTGTTGGGGCAGAGAGTTCCAGAGTAGGGGAGATGCACTGGAGAAACGTTGTATGCGATTGTGGCAAGAGGAGATAAGAGGGGAGTAGAAAAAGAGATCTTATGAAGATCGGAGGTTGCAGGGTATGACAGAGGGGAGAAGCATGGGAATAGCGGGGTGACAGGTGGATTAGTCGGCCAGCAGAGTTTAGGATAGATTGAAGGGGTGCAAGAGTGTTAGAAGGGAGGCCACAGAGCAGGAGGTTGCAGTACTCGAGGCGGGCGATTATGAGGGCATGCACTAGGTTTTTGCAGATTCATGGTTGAGGAATGTGCAGATCCCGGAAATATTTTGGAGTTGGAGCAGTCAGGAAGTGGAAAGAGCTTGGATCTCAGGTTTGAAGGAGAAATCAGAGTTAAGTTTGCGGGACTGGGGAGAGTGGGCAGCCATTGACTTTGATGGATTGGTCAGTTGGGGGGGTTGAATGAGAAGGTGGAAAGATGATGAATTCTGTTTTATCCATGTTAAATTTTACAAATGTAGCAGAGAAGAAAGATGAAATAGAGGACAAACATTGTGGGATTCTGGTTAGTAAGGAGGTGATATCAAGTCCAGGGAGGTGAATCTGTGTGTCACCAGCATAAAGGTGATACTGAAAGCCAGGAGACTCTAAGCTGTCCTAGGCCAAGGGTGTCGATGGAGAAGAGCAGGGAACTGAACCTTGGGGGACACCGATAGATAGGGGGCGAGATGGGGAGGTGGTGTGTGAGTGGGAGACTGTAGCACCTCCTGTCGGGCAGAGACACCATTCCCCTCACCACCACGGGCCAGGTACGGCATCCTCCCTCTCCCCTGCTGCTGTGGCGCGCACCACTTGCAGCTTCCCGGGCTCTGTGCTTAGGGTGAGCACCGATCCCTCCCTCTTAAAGGGGCCGCATGCCGTCCTATAGAGTCCCCGGCCAATGGCCGGAGGACTGCCCCTATATAAGGAACCTCCTCCAAAATGGAGGTGCCTGTGCAAGGTTGTTGTTCTGTGTGCTAACACTTGCTTTAGCCCTCAGGTGCCGCTGCCTGTCAGTCCTGCTCGTCAGTCTGTCTACAGTCCAGCTCACCAGTCTGTCTATAGTTCTGCCCGCCAGCCTGCTTACCTGGAAGCACCTGCCTGTTACCTGTCATGCCCGCCAGCCAGCCTACCTGGAGCACCTACCTGTTACCTGTTGTGCCCACCAGCTTGCCTACCCGGCGCACCCATCTGACTATCGCCGAACCAGCCTGCTTATCTACCCGGACCACCCGTCAGCCTTCCTGCCGTGCTCATCCGCTGTACCGGTCAGTTCCCGCCATCTGACCTGTGGGAGTCACCTGCTCTCACACAAGGTCGGTCCCAGAGTGGCACCTGGTCCCCCTGCTCGGTCCCTCCCTGGTTCATGGAGTCGATTGAGCCGCTGTGTGACCTTGGTCAGGCCGAGTAGGCACTTAGTCACGCCCCTCTGGTCCCTCCTTGCACTGAAGCACAGAGGTTCCACCACCCGGACTTGTAACAGAGACATTGAATGTTCGGTCGGTTAGGTATGAAGAGATCCAAGATAGGACCAAGTCTGTAATGCCGAGAGATCAGAGAGTCTGTAGTAAGAGGGACTGGTACACTGTTGAAGGAAGATGTCAGCACCAGGAGGAGGAGGACAAACTAGTGTTGCTTGGATTTGGCAGTTAATAGGTCATTTGTGGTTTTAGTCAGGGCAGATTCAGTTGAATGGTGCTGTTGGAAGCCACATTGTAAGTGATCAAAGAGGTTGCAAGGTTATAGGCAGGAGAACAGTTCCAAATGGATGTGTTGTTTCAGTAGTTTTGAGGCATAGGGAAGAAGTGAAATGGGGCAATAGCTAGACACAGAGGATGGGTCAAGGTAGGGCTTGTTGAGGATAGATGTGATCGAGGTATGTTTGAAGCATGAGGGGAAGACACCCGTTGTTAGTGACAGGTTGACGAGTTGGGTTAGGGTTGGGATGAAGAATGTGGTAAGGTTTGGAATGAGGTGGGACGGGATTGGGTCAAGTTCACAGGTGGTGAGATGTTATTTAGAGAGTAAAGAGTTGATGTTTCGTGATGGCAGAGAAGCTGGTTTTGGAGGAGGAGAGTTTAGTAGTTATGAGAAGGCTGTGGGAACTTTAAGCAAAAGCTTTGTCTGACGCTGTCAATCTTCTGCTTGAAGAATGAGGCAAAGTCTTCAGCTGAGATGAAAGGAGAGGGTGATGGAACTGGTGGATGGAGGAGAGAATTGAAAATACTGAAAAGCTGTTTAGGGTTGTGAGACAGGGATGATATGAGAGATGAGAAGTAGGTTTGTTTTGCTGCAGTGAGTAAATGCACAGCATTTTGACAACTTCTGTTACTTAATGGGCTACTCCAGTCCTTTTCTTTGGCAGCCGCACAGTGGTTATGTATGAGCCTTGTGTATGAGGGTCAGAAAGAGCATGTGCACCAGTGGAAGGCAAGCGCTGGCATCAACCGGCCTCTCCTCCTCTTCCTCCACCTTAACATCACACACAGTACAGTCCTCAGAGGTGGCACCCAAATACCCTTGTTTGCAGTCTGCAGAGCTGTTCACATATTCTATTCCATGGGCATCAGAGGTCTGCTCCAAAGATTCACAGAGGAGAAAAGCATCTGCACCGATGCCCAAAATTTTTTGCAGTAGGATCCGGGCCGGGTGAAATAGGGTCCGAGCAGAATCCAGACCCTCGTCACTGGGTCCCCACCCTGCATGTTTGGCGCTCTTTAGAGAGCCAATGAACATGCAGGGATTGTCTGCCGCGCACTGTAATGCTATAGCAATGTTGGTTGTGGGCATTACAGTCACTGACTGGCTGCACAGCGTCATCGGGTTTATATAAGACGTGGTGCTGCTATGCTCATCACAGTCTAACCCGGAAACAGTCCAACAGGAGAATGGAAAAAATCTTCAGGCACCACTGTGTGATATTTATATTATTTAACAACAGCAGTGGTAACAGAGAATAATGGTGGAGCAAAGGCTAAAGTATGGCATCTGTGCATCAATTAGAAAAATGAACAGTGAGTTTGGACCCTTAGAAGCGTTTGTAAGTCCTCTCGTCTCCCCACATGTCTCCTCGGCACCTCAGATAGACCGCTGCATCTGATTGTCCAGAACACTATGAAATAAAGGACTTTTTAGCCCAAGGACTTGGTGAGTGCAAAGCTAGAGACAAAATTGGCGGTGTAATAGTTAGATATAGGTATTCTACAGGAAGATATATTTATCTGAACTAACAGTCTTTCTGAGGACTAAACCAGCTGCATATATTCAGTGGTGAAGGTGATAGCAGTAGTTAGGCAGACCGGCAGGGATTGTGGCAGTGTATACAGCACAAGAGGGTCCATTACACGTTCTGTCTGCTGCTGCAGTTACAGATATCTGTAGACATAGCGCGAGACATCAGGGGCCAGGGCTAATTTTTTTTTTCTTAATCCTGATTATTTGCTTAAAAAGCAATCTAGAGTACACCATTTTACTGCGCCATTTGCTTGTTAGCAGAATACAGCCATATTTTTTTTATTTTATTCGCATGACTGTATTGTGGAAGCAGAGAAACTTTTTTCAATGATCAGACGTGATCTCATATGACTGCCGTAATAATACAGAAATTTTGTGGAGTGTGCCAAATATTTCACTCAGTTTAAAGTCAGACAGCTTTGTTTTGTTGAACCAAATGACACTTTGTCGCTGACAAATACCATACTATTAGATGACTGCCTGAAACCGTGGCCATCAGGTGTGATCTCATATGACTGCCATAATAATACAGAAATTTTGTGGAGTGTGCCAAATATTCCACAGAATTTAAAGTCAGCCAGCTGTGTTTTGTTGAACCAATTGACACTTTATCTCTGACAAATACCATACTATTAGATAACTGCCTGAAACCATGGCCATCAGACGTGATCTCATATGACTGCCGTAATAATACAGAAATTTTTGTGAGCGTCTAAAATATTACACTCCATTTAAAGTATTGCAGTTGTGGGTTCAAACCTATTCACAGCTGGTCGCTGATAAATAGCATATCTAATTATCTGTGATTGTTAACAATGTTGTCAGAGTGTTATGCCCCTTTTTGGACTGACAAAAAAAACACATACAAAAGATATGTGGAAGATATGACCAGAATGAACACTCATCTGGAGCTGATGATACCACCTAGCAGCACCTGTCCCTATTGTAAATGTATCTAACAGCTTTATCGATAGGGAATAGAATAGATTTAAAAAATTTTTGGGCAGCACGCAGTATAAGGCAATAATACCTGGCTGGATCAGTGTAATACGCTATCCATACTGTGATGCCTCACCCATAAAAGAATTGCAGATAAGACAGTTAATATTCTATAATATAGAATCTATTTGAATTGTCCTTCCCATTAAGGACTCGGTCTCTTATACTGTTATTGCATATGCAGCAATTTCAAGGGCTGCCAAAAATTAGGACGCACTCCAATACACATTTGAAGAGAGGTAAAAAAAAATAAAACTAAATAAAAACACAGTAGGATCTTACTTTAGTATAAAAACCAGACTCGCCAATGTAACCTCAATGTAATCACATTGTTCAGCTCCTGCACCTCCTCCTCTTCCTCCTCCTCCTCCTGTTCCTGTTCAGTCTCCATCTCCAAAATGACCACATCAGTCACAAGCTGGAAGCACTGAAGCACTGCCTTGGCCAAGTGGCAACAAGCTGTGCTGAAGATAATATGCTTAATACTTAGGTGACAAACCGCCCACCGCTGCAGAGTTGCTGAAAGTTGTAACACAGCAGCCTGATCTGTGGCTCTCACCGCTGAACATACAGCCAGGCATGGTCGTGTATGATAATGGCCGGAACCTGGTGGCGGAGAAATGACAGCTGGAGTAGATACGGTTTCCATGTATGCCAGTCCTTTCATACGACCTAAATAATATGCTGTGGTGAAATACAACTCTCTCAGAGAAGCAACCCTGGCTAAGAAAAGTCTGTGTGAAGGTTCCTGGATACTCTATGGCTGCTTTTTTACTGTGGATTGGATGTGCTTATGCACGTTATTTCTCAAACCGCATTGCAGATCAGTCCATTGCTTAACTCGGTAGTCAAGAAATTCAAGATGCAAAGAAAGATCTTTGTATGTCGAAGCACTGAGAAGTGTGAGCTGATGTTGGACGGGCTGCCATTGCTTATGCAACAAGCTGAATTAGAGGACTTCCTGGGAGAAATGACAGCCCGGGTAGATACGGTTTCCCTCTATGCCAGCCCTTTCACCGAGCTAAAGAATATGGCTGTGGTGAAATACAACTCTCACCAAGAAGCAGTGTAACAGAGGATTTGATTCTGAGGGCCCTCCTTTCTCCCCCTTCAAGAGCCCCATAGCAGCTGCAAAGTTTGCACTATAATTGAATTGTCCTGATTGAGAAGCCAGGGCCCACTGGAGGATTGTCTGGTGGGCCCGTCCAACCCTGCCGAGAAGCAGCCCTGGCTAAGAAAAGTCTGTATGAATGTTTCTGGACACTCTATGGCTGCTTTTTTACGGAGGGAGGAAACCCCCGCAAACACTGGGAGAACATACAAAATCCTTGCAGATGTTGTCCTTGGTGGGATTTGAACCCAGGACCCCAGCACTGCAAGGCTTCAGTACCACTGAGCCACTTTACTGCCCTCTCTGTTCTCCCTCTGATATCTAACATGCTGGAGAAACTTGCACCTACTGCAACTCAGTATCTTCAGCTCCTTTGTGAGAAACTAATGTATTTTGGCAGCCACTCAATCTATGAAATAAAATTCCTGAGAAGAAAATTGTGGATGGCTTCGCTACTGGTACTGGGGGCACTGCTACTACCATGGCGTCATGCCATAGTTCACTGAAAATAATCCAGGTGGGTAGGAGCCAAGGTAATTCCCACAGAAAAGTACCAGCAGCAAGCTAAGGAGATGGTGGCTTTTATCATCATCACGACCTGCAAGGTTTGCACTATGAACTCACCTGAAGGAGAAGCCAGTAGTGATGAGCGAGCACTAAAATGCTCAGGTACTCATTGCTCGAGTCGAACAAATTGGAATGCTCGAGTGCTCAACCCAAGCGACGAGCTTAATGTAAGTCTATGGGAAACTCGAGCAGTTTTCCGGCGGCCCCTCCGGGCTGTCTATAGAGGGCCTAAAAATTGCCAAGATCTATGGTAACAGTGCTCAAATGACATGGGAACAGCATGGGGAAGACCCCTGGAAGCATCTCTTACTCCCAGGTCACTGCTGTGAACAATGTTGTCAGAGTATTACGCCACTTTTACAGACTCACAATAAAACATGCAAAAACAAAACCAAAATGGATTTTCCAGGGTAATGACTTGTACAACCCCTGGAAATAATGTTGGAATCACCGGGCTCGGAGGATGCTCATTCAGTTGTTTAATGTAGTTGAAAAAATGCAGATCACAGACATGGCGCAAAACTAAAGTCATTTCAAATGGCAACTTTAGGGCTTTAAGAAACACTAAAAGAAATCAAGAAAAATTCCTTGAAAGAAGACACATAACGTCAATGTCATGGCCTGCAAATAGTCTGAATCTCAATCCAATTGAAAATCTTCGGTGGAAGTTGAAGAAAATGGTCCATGACAAGGTTCCAACCTGCAAAGCTGATCTGGCAACAGCAATCAGAGAAAGTTGGAGCCAGATTGATGAAGAGTAATGTTCTTTTGTGTGTTTGTTTTTAATGATTCCATAATTTTTTCCTCAGAATTGAGTGATTCCATAATTTTTTCCCTCTGCTTGGTCTGAAAAAAATTACCCTTACTGAGTACCACATTTTTTTTCTTGATTTCTTTTAGTGTTTCTTAAAGCCCTAAAGTTGCCATTTGAAATGACTTTAGTTTTGTGCCATGTCTGTGATCTGCTTTTTTACAACAGCATTAAACAACTGAATGAACATCCTCCGTGCCCGGTGATTCCATAATTTTTGCCAGGGGTAGTATATAAGGTAAAATAAGTAACCAAAAACAAAAATGCTCCAAAAAGGCGTACTTTGACAAGCAGATGCCGCAAATCTGGGTTGGTTTTGAGAAACTGAGGAACCATGAGGTTAAGCACATGGACCAGGCCGGGTAAGTTTCTGAGCATGCCTCACTTCAGAGCCGCCACCAATTTCTGGCCATTGTAATACACAACCATGTCTGGCTGTAGGGTCAGCGGTGTCAGCCACAGATCTGCCTGCTCTTTCAGAGCTGTCCACAAATCTTCAGCATTGTTTGATTTGTCACCTAAGCATATTAGCTTCAGCACAGACTGTTGCCGCTTGGCACAGGCCGTGCTGCAGTGCTTCCAGCTTGTGACTGATGTTGTCATTTCAGAGGTGGAGGCTAAAGTGGAGGAGGAGGTGCATTAGCTGTAGAATGTGGGGACAACCCTGATTGACCTAGGGCCCGCAATCCTCGGCATCGGGAGGACGTGTTCCGTCTCAAGGTTTGACTGGGTCCCGGCTTCCACTATGTTAACCGAGTGTGCCGTCAGAGAGATGTACCGCCCCTGCCCATAAGCACTTGTCCACGAGTCAATGGTTAGGTGGACTTTCCCAGTAACTGCATTGTTGAGAGCACGGCCAATGATATGGGACACGTTCTCGTGTAATACGGGGACAGCACACCGGTAGAACTAGTGGCCGCTGCGGACCCAGATGGCCACCGCCATCAGGTTGTGGAAATCTTCTGTCTCCACGGGCCTAAAAGGCAACATTTTGATTGCAAGAATTTGCAAAATGTGTGAATTTAGTAGTGTGGCCTTTACGGCGTTGCCTCCGTACTTGCGCTTGCTTTCCAAGGACTGGGGTAGTGACAACGGAATGCTGCACTGGGACAAGGACATGGACCTGCTTGCTGATTGTGCTAGTTGAGTGTGTGCAATGACAGGTGCAAGGCGGGAGGCATCTTCGCAAGCGCCATGGACAGGGGACTGGTGTGCACGCACAACAACAGAAGAAGCAGTGGTGTCACCCACAGACACTGTTCCTGGACCCTGGGGTTCCCCCCACTTAGTAGGGTGCTTTGCTGCCATGTGCCGGATCATGCTGGTGGTGGTCAGGCTGCTAGTTTTGCTACCCCTGCTGATGATGGCATGGCAGGTGGTGAAAATAGCCTTTTTGGGGTTATCTAAACAGTCTTTAAAAAACAACCAGACTCGGGAAGACCTAACAGCTGTTCTGGCAACTACCTTCGTGTTGGTGTTACAGGGAATGTTTTCCACCTTGTGTCTGCATCCACCACACTGCTTCTTCCTGACTGTTGTGGTGCTACACCTCCCTCCCCCTGTGTACTACTGTCTTTGCTCTACATGTCTGCCTGCCAGGTTGGGTCAGTTACTATATTATCCACCACCTCGTCTTTCACTTCCGCACCCTGATCCTCCTGCTGACTTTCTGGCAATTGTGTCTCATCACCATCCACCTCTTGCGAAAGCAATTACACTTTCCCACCATAGCCTTCATGTTACTGTGGCTGCTCAATTATTTGGGCATCGCTATATGCGATCTACTCTTCTCCCGCTTGAAGCTGGCCGTGCGAGAGGCCCGAATCTACAAATGGAAAAGTGAACAGCTCTGAGTGTCCAAGTGTGGGATCAGTTGTCTCTGGGCACTTGACATGGTGGGAGGAAGGAAGATCAAGGTGAGGAATATGCGGTCCAGACTCACTTCTACTGAGACTTGACTGTGTGGAAGACAGGGTGGTGGTGGCATTATCTGCAATCCAACCAACAACCTTTTGACACTGCTCAATGTTCAATAGTGGTGTTCTGCGGTCCAATAGTAATTGGGACAGGAAGGTAGAGCGACAAGATGTGGGTGTTTGTTGTGGCACAATTTCAGCTTGCCCATGGCCTCGTCCCCGTCCTTTGCATGCACCATCACCATCATATTCCTGTCCCTTGCCACGCACCTTGTGCATTTTAAATGGAGGACAATATTTTCCACGTTCATTACAAATGGCTGAATTTGAACCGCAAATATGTGATACGTCAGACAACCACGGTTTTAAATAGTGGGCCTGTAGGTTACTATTCTTCACAGCGACCTTGTGTATATAGCTTCACTGACACACTGCAACAAAATGGAAATGGAAGCCAGAAATGGTTGATTTTGGAATGCAGTTATATGTGCTACGTCTGACGGAGAAGCACGGTTTTAAATAGCGGGCCTCTAGTTTACTAGTACTATTCTTCACAGCAACCTCATGTGAATAGCTTTACCAAAACACTGCAACAAAATGGAAATGGAGGCCAGAAATGGCTGAATTTGGAACACAGTTATATGTGATACGTCTGACAGAGAAGCACGGTTTTAAATAGCAGGCCTGTAGTTTACTAATACTCTTGTTCACAGTGACCTCGTGTAAATAGCTTCTCCGACAAACTGCAAAAAAATGGAAATGGAGGCCAGAAATGGCTGAATTTGGAACACAGTTATATATGATACGTCTGACAGAGAAGCACGGTTTTAAAAAGTGGGCCTGTAGTTTTCTAATATTTTTGTTCACAGCGACCTAGTGTGAATAGTTTCACCGACACACTGCAACAAAATATAAATGGAAGCCAGAAATGGCAGATTTTGGAACGCTGTTATATGTGATACGTCTGAAGGAGAACCACGGTTTTAAACAAGCTGCCTGTAGGTTACTAATACAATTCTTCACACCGACATTGCCTGAATAGCTTCACCGACACACTGCAACAAAATGGAAATAGAGGCCAATATTTTCCAAATTCAGTTCAAATTTCTGGATAATTATCTCTGTAAAATGGAAAAGATCTGGCTGTATTCTGCAGTGCTAACAAGAAAATAGAGCAGAAAAATTGTGTGCTCTGGATTGCTTTTTAAGCAAATAATCAGGATTAAGATAAAAAAAAAATTAGCCCTGGCCCCTGATACCTGGGGCTATGTCTACAAATATCTGAATGCGCAATGGACCCTCTTGTGCTGTATACACTGCAATCTGTCACATACCCTGCCTGCCTTGCCTTTTAAGCAAAGAACCAGGATTAAGAAAAACTAAAAATTTGCCCTGGCCCTTGATATCTGGGGCTATGTCTACAAATATCTGTAACAACAGCAGCAGCAGATAGAACGTGCTATGGACCCTCTCGTGCTATATGCACTGCAGTCTTCCACATACCCTGCCTGTCTGCCTAGCTCCTGCTATCACCCCTGAATATATGCAGCTGGATTAGTCCTCAGAAGGACTGTTAGTTCATATGGATATAAAGATATGTTATGGAATACCTATATTAACTATAAACAAGCAAATCTCTCCCTGACTCAGCAGCAGCTCTCCCTACTCTGCCTGTTTCTGGGTTAGACTGTGGCGAGCCTAGCATCACCAGGTCCTAAATAGACCCAATGACGCTATGTGGCCAGCCAATCACTGTAATGCCACAACCAACATGGCTACAGCATTACAATGCGTGGCAAGAAATCACTGCATGTTCATTGGCTCTCTCTAGAGCACCAAATATGCAGGGCGGGGACCCGAGCTCCTGTCCGAGGAACCCAGAAATACTCGCCGAGCTTGTCAAGCACTGTGATGCTCGGGTGAGTACCGGTAGTGGCGAGCATATTCGCTCATCGCTAGAAGTCAGGGCCCACCGGAGGAGTCTCCAGTTCTCTGGTGGGCCCATCAAACCTTGCCGAGAAGCAGCCCTGGCTAATAAAAGTCTGTGAGAAGATTCCTGGACACTCTATGGCTGCTTTTTTTTTACTGTGGACTGGCTCCAGCAATCTATAAGATTGCAATCTATTAGATCCCTTCACTGGCTCTCCATTGCCCAGAGACTCCAGTTCAAAACCCTAAACATGACATGCAAAGCCATCCACAACCTGTCTCCTCCATATATCTGTGACCTAGTCTCCCGGTACATACCTGCACGCAACCTCTTATCCTCACAAGATCTCCTTCTCTACTACCGTCTTATCTCCTCTTCCCACAATCGCATATGTAATAGTGGGGAAGGGCTTAGCCTTCCCTTGGTACTGAGATAGTTAAAGGTAGTGTTCCTGAAGTCAGACTTCAATGAACTGTTGGTAGACCAAGTTAAGGGGTTAGCTTTACTGGTCCAGTCAGTAGAGTAAAGGGGGAACTTAGTGCCCGGATCAAGCCTTGCGTGATATAGAGCTTGTTCCCGGCATAATTCGTTGTGGGCTGCAATACCTGTAAATGGCCACAAGATGCCACTGTTCTGAGTGCAGATGTCAGGTTGAGTCTGCTAGCAGGGTTGCAGGCAGTGGTGAGTTAATGCTGTGTGATGACAGCTCACAGGGGGTCGGCACATTGACAAAAAGCCTCGGTTTTAGTGTCCAGGGGCCATTAAGAGACAGTACGGGGAATCGTGTGGGCAGCCTGACTATAGTGGCTGCTAGGGTAGACAGGAGCTCTACACCCTCAGACAGTGGGATCACTAATGTGCTAGTCTCCTCACGCAAAAGCAAGAGTCCTGTTAGCTGGTCGGAGAAACTCATCAGAGCAAGTGAGGACCCGAGGCACTTCTAATCTGCAGGAAGCAGGAAGAAGATAAATAGGACTCCAGGCTAGGACGTGGGGGAGATATTTGATCCAGGTCACTGTTAACGTTACAGAAGAATCTCGTGGACTAGAGATAGAGTCACAAGAGATGCTTGACACAGAGAGGGAACCAGGGCTGAAGATGTTGTCAGTGCCTGTGAGAGAGATGATAGCCTGTCGGGCCTTATCCATTATTTCTGCCTGTAAATACTGTATATATCCCTCTTCCCCAAGTAAAGTTCAAGTTCTGGTTAAGAATCTTGTGTCCTCTGAAGTTCTTGCTGCCCTGGTCCCAGAAGAGCAATGCCTGGAGACAGCCGCAATCGGATGGCTTGAAGTAAGTGAAGAGCAACACATACACAGCCACACTTCAGAGGGAGGACACGTATTGTCTGTAGGGTGCCATAGTGAGTGGGGACTACAGCTCGCCCACGACTACCTCGCTGGGGCACATTACATTTGGTGTAGTCGGCAGGATGCGAGCTCCTCGCATGAAGAAAGCGGGGAAGAGCCGACACAGAACACTGAGGAGAAAGTGTTGGAAGGCATGCGGCCCAAGATGGCGGCCCGAAGCATGGATTCCAAGATGGTGACGACGGCGGTAAAGTCTGGGAGAAGAACCGCCTATCGTGGGAGTGGACGGCGCTGGAGAGCGCGAAAAGATGTCCAGCCCCTACGAGTTCTGGCCCGAAGAAGGATGGGCCCAGCGGTGAAGATGCGTCCCAGGATGGGACGTCCAGAGAGGAAGAGGGCGCGGCGTAAAGTGAAGTCCGGCCCCGTGAGTATCAGCGCGCACAGAGAGGGGGTCGCGGCTGAAGGCGGAGCGGCCGAGAGTGACGAGTGACGCGGCAGTCGTGTCAGAGGGCCGGCATAGGAAGAGGCGGAGCTGGACGCGCAGGATGCGCGTCACCGGTAAGCGACCGGCGCCATTTTCTGTCCGACACGTCAGGAGAAGGAGATCCGGCAGTGGACGTCTTGCAAGAATGGCAGCCTCAGAGCCCAGCAGTGTGCGAGAGACTGGCGGATAGTTGGAAACCCTGCAGATTATTACCCCAGGGGCTGCGGCTGAAAGCCGTTCGCCGGCGGGCGCTGCCCGCGAACCATTGCCTTTACCCCCAGTGGATGTCCAGTGGGCCACTAGGCCCAATCCGGAGCTGGGTCTGCTTCTTCACGAGCTTCGTGTGTGGTGCTGGAGCCGGATACCGGAGGAGTCATCCCCCTCGGCTGAGGGAGGAGAATATCCCGGTTGGGCCGGAGCCATAGTTGCAGCGAAGCTAAGAGAAGGTGAGCGGTCCATGCCCCAGCGGCCGGTCACCCCTGTAGAACCTGCCGGAGCAGCGTCGGCGGCAACAGAGGCCCTCAGGCCCTCAGGAGGCGGAGCAGAGGAGAAGCCCCCTAAAAGAAAGGCCCCGCAAGACAGCTTCTGGTCATTGGCCTTGGAGGCCCTACATTCCCCCTCCGCAGAGCGGTACACTAAGCCCGGAAGTCCACAGTGGGCCACCCGCGACCCTCCGAAGACCTCGCGGGAGCAGCGGGGGTGGACCGACACCTTCCTAAGAGGCTGGCTAGAGGGGTCCAACGCGGCGCGGAGGGAGTCAGTGGAGGACTTCCAGACCCGGGGGCGGGTTGTGGAGTTCCGTGTCCGCGAGGGATATGGGTTCCTCGAGGAAGAGTGGACTGGGCATGAGGTATTTATCAGCCGGGAAGCCATCAAACGCGAGTACCTGCCCTATCGCCTCCACAACCTGCGTGAAGGGGAAATTGTCCTCTTCGTAAAATGTGAGTGTGCAAGGGGGTGGTACGTGACTGCGGTCACCCGCCCATATAAATGGGAAGACGTCCCAGAGAAGGACCGGCAGGTCTTCTGGCGAAGGGCTGAGAGGGAGGCTCGGCAACGTCGGGCTAGGGAAGCCCCAGGAGGATTCATGTCCCCTCCTAAGGCTGGCATACCACAGGAAGAAGAGTCCAGACGCCAGCAGAGGGGAGATGGCATTGAAAAAGAGGAGGATGTCCCAGGTGGTAGTAGGGCTGGCTCTCCAAGCGAGGCTATAGGCTCAACAACCAAACACCCCGGAGGGGCCGAGGCGGTTCATGGTGGAGTCGCCGAAAAGACTCAGGCGGCTGTTAGTCAGGAAGTTCACAATTTCACCGTGACCAGCTACGGCCCCACGCAAGTTGGCTGTGGCAGCGCCACCTCCTCGGATGAGGACCCCGGGCGCAGCCGGTACCCTGACCAGCCTTGGTGGTGGAAGAAGCCACCTTCCTCTGCAGCATGGGCCGCCTTAATGAAGGAGAGGAAGGAGGTCCGAAAGAAGTGAGCTGGCTAAAAGGTCCGTTGACCTTCCACTTTCCTCTTTAGGACCCATCGGTGGTGGTCCTGTCGGCAGTTTGGGACTGTTACCCAGTGGGGGCGGAGTGCCCCATGTTGACTTAAGTTGAGAAAAAAAAAAAATGGAGGACTGTTCCCCTACCTCCTACGCCTGGAAGGCCTTAAGCAGCACCCAAAAGTTGTGTGCCCAGGAGAGCTGCTCTTTTGTTTTTCTACTTTTTATTTTTTTTTTCGTTGTGCCTGTTGCGCCCTTTTCTGCTGGAATTTATAATGCTGAGGCACACCTTGAGGATGGATATCCTCCGAACCTAAGAGACTTGCGGCCTGGCGGGAAGAACCGGTGACCCCCGCTAGGGTCAGGAAGAAAGAGACTCACAGGGTGTTACCTGTGACTGTGTGCCTCAGAATGCAGCCCTCGAAGGAGATTGGGGGGCTATTGAGGTGTTCGTCTGCCCTAAAAATATGGACATGGACACTGTGTTTCCAGGGTCCTTACCAAGAAGGACCGGTACCTCTGAGAGGTCTTGAAAAGTTGATAATGGACTGTCCTGAATTGCTGTTCCGGGGGACTTAACCGAGAAGGGCCGGTCTTCCATCCAAGAAGATGACCTCAGGACCAGTCGTTTGCTAAAATGTTTTAGTAAAATTTAGTAATGTGATATAATGTCATAGCTGCTGATTTGTGTTTATTGTTTAGTGTGGTCGGGGACGACCAACATTAAAGTGTCGGGGAATGTAATAGTGGGGAAGGGCTTAGCCTTCCCTTGGTACTGAGATAGTTAAAGGGAGTGTTCCTGAAGTCAGACCTCTCTGAACTGTTGGTAGACCAAGTTAAGGGGTTAGCTTTACTGGTCCAGTCAGTAGAGTAAAGGGGGAACTTAGTGCCCGGATCAAGCCTTGAGTGATATAGAGCTTGTTCCTGGCATAATTCGTTGTGGGCTGCAGTACCTGTAAACGGCCACAAGATGCCACTGTTCTGAGTGCAGATGTCAGGTTGAGTCTGCTAGCAGGGTTGCAGGCAGTGGTGAGTTAATGCTGTGTGATGACAGCTCACAGGGGGTGGGCACATTGACAAAAAGCCTCGGTTTTAGTGTCCAGGGGCCATTAAGAGACAGTACGGGGAATCGTGCGGGCAGCCTGACTATAGTGGCTGCTAGGCTAGACGGGAGCTCTACACCCTCAGACAGTGGGATCACTAATGTGCTAGTCTCCTCACGCAAAAGCAAGAGTCCTGTTAGCTGGTCGGAGAAACTCATCAGAGCGAGTGAGGACCCGAGGCACTTCTAGTCTGCAGGAAGCAGGAAGAAGATAAATAGGACTCCAGGCTAGGACGTGGGGGAGATATTTGATCCAGGTCACTGTTAACGTTACAGAAGAATCTCTTGGACTAGAGATAGAGTCACAAGAGATGCTTGACACAGAGAGGGAACCAGGGCTGAAGATGTTGTCAGTGCCTGTGAGAGAGATGATAGCCTGTCGGGCCTTATCCATTATATCTGCCTGTAAATACTGTATATATCCCTCTTCCTCAAGTAAAGTTCAAGTTCTGGTTAAGAACCTTGTGTCCTCTGAAGTTCTTGCTGCCCTGGTCCCAGAAGAGCAATGCCTGGAGACAGCCGCGATCGGATGGCTTGAAGTAAGTGAAGAGCAACACATACACAGCCACACTTCAGAGGGAGGACGCGTATTGTCTGTAGGGTGCCATAGCGAGTGGGGACTACAGCTCGCCCACGACTACCTCGCTGGGGCACCTTACACATACTTGATTTCTCCCATGCATCCCTTCTACTCTTGAACTCTGTACTCCAACATATCAGACTGTCGCCTACTGATGAAACCTTTAAAAGGAAGCTGAAGACTCACCTCTTCCGACAAGCCTACAACCGGCAGTAACCCTCGCTCACCATACAGCTGCACAACCAGCTGTACCCTCACCTACTGTATCCTCACTCATCCCTTATAGACTGTGCACCGTCACAGGCATGGTCCTCTCTCTCCTTGTACCAGTCAGTGACCTCTTTTCACATGTAAAGCACAATGGAATAAATGTATAAAATAATTATACTACTTGTACTCTGGGTCAATTGATGGCACTTTCCTGGTGTCTGCCCCTAAATTGATGTGTTTTGGCAGCTTTTGGTCCTATTTGAAGGTGTTGTGTATAAGTTTTGTTTTGGCCCCTATTGAATCCATTGGCGTTTCGGCAATGTTCGGTGAATATTCGACAATTACATTGGCGAATATTTCAAAAAACGGCGATCGTAATCTGAAACGAATTTTTAAATATTTGCTCGTCTCTAAATAGAAACATCCTTAAAAAATGATGTGGGCATGGCATTATTGTTTGTTACCATTATTAAAGAGTGGGTCTCCTATACTGGTAATGCCCATGCACTAAGTTCATGGGCTCCAAAACATTTACTTTTACCCATGGGGGTATACATGAATGTACTGTATAACATACAGAATTTTAGAGGTAGGCCCTAAAAAAACTTACTATGGGCATTATAAACACCATTACAAAAAAATGATGTGGGTGTTGCATCATGGTCACTCTGGTGATATGGTGGTGGGAATGAGGAGAAGGAGGAGGGCGACATAAAATAGAACAATTCCTGAAGCGTATACCCATGTCTTGGTGTGAAGGGGTGCATTGGAATAGACCACAAAAAAATAACCACTGGATTTGAGTTTATGTTCAATGCTATCATCTGGTGGTGTTGAAAAGTCTGGCCCAATCCAGCCCTTGTTCATTTTGATAAGTCAGGCTGTCAGCATTTTCAGTTGACAGGCGGATGTGTCTATCAGTTATATCAGTTATAATGCCCCCGGTGGCACTAAAAACCATCTCTGACAAAACGCTAGTGGCCAGGACCTCCAAGGCGTAGAGAGACAGTCCATGCCACGTGTCCAGCTTGGATACCCAACAGTTGTAAGGCACAGAGAGGAATCATGGAGGACGCTGGCACAGTCGCCAAGGTAGTCCTTCAGCATCTTCCAAAACTTTTCCCTCCTTGTCAGAGTACCCCGTGTATCAGGGCCTGGGCGCTGGGAGGGTCTGAGCAAACTGTTCCAGTCCTTTGACAGCATTCCCCTGCCTCTGCCGCATCTGGTTTGTGTCTCCCTCGCTTGCAATCCTTGGTTGTCCAATGAATTGTCTGTGAGTCGTGACCTCTGCCGCCAGCATTGTCAGAAGGGAATTTTTTTTGTTATAATTCTATCTTCAACAAGAGCCTGAACTTAATATCTCCAAAAATGAACTCCTTCGGTTTCCACCCTCTACTATCCTACCTATACCTGACTTTGCAATATCCTTTAGGTGGTGCTACCATAACTCCCACTCGGCACGCTTGCTGTCTTTGAGTCATATTTGACACACAACTTTCCTTTATTCAACGTGGAAAATCACTCACTCGCTCATGTCACCTGCACCTTAAAAATATCTCCAGAATTTTAACTTTTCCCACCTTTGATACTGACAAAACTCTTACTGTTACTTTTATTCACTAGTGCAACTCTCTTCTAATCGGTCTCCCTCTAAACCAACTGTCTCTTCTCCAATCCCTTCTGAATGCAGCAGCCAGGGTCATATTTCTATCAAGCCGCTTCACTGCGGCCTCTACCCTGTGCCAATCATTCCACTGGTTAGGTTAAACAATCACTACAGGATACAATAGAAAACTCATCTCTCTCACCCACCAAGCTGTCCACAGTTCTGCACCGTAATATATCTCATCCCTCATTTCTGTGTATCACCCCTCCCGTGCCCTCCATTCTGCAACTGATCTAAGACTGACATCCTCCTTAATCAGAACCTCACATCTCCATCTCCAAGAATTCTCTCTCCCAGTTTTCTGTAATGCCCAAAATGCGTACAATGCGATGGTCACGGTAAAGGCAGCGGAACATAAAGTTGGCCATGTGTGCCAGACTGCCAACAGCCAAGGCTTCCCTGTTCTCACCAAGAGGATGACTGTCCATGTTCTCTTCCTCCTTCTACTCACTATCATCCAATCTGCGTTGAGATGAGATGAGGCTGGGCTGAGTAGCATCACCTTGTATAGTTCCTTGCTCCGCCTGCAATGCCTCCTCTTTAATTGTGAGCAGCGAGCGTTTTGGACAGAGAAGCGGGATGGTGATGCTAATTATGGAGTCTTGGTGGAGTCCTCAAAGTCTTGGAGGACGGCACAGATGTCAGACATCAATGCCCACTCATCAGCTCTTATGTTCGGAGGCTGACCTTAATTCCAACGGGTTGTTGATGCTGGTACTCAACAACTGCTCTCTGCTGCTCAAAATCATTACAAACATCTGTAACATTGATTTCCAATGTGTGGTCACATCGCACATCAGTCGGTGAGCTGGAAGCTACAAACGCTGATGAAGCCCTGCAAGTGCAGCAGAAACTGTAGCTGACTTTCTGAAATGGCCACACACATGCAGCGTACTTTCACAAACCGCTGTGGCAGATCCAGGTACGTTTTGAGAAACCGCTGAACCAATAAGTTTAGCACATGGTCCAGGCATGGTATGTGTGCGAGCTTGCCTAGCTTCCGATCCGCCACCAGGTTCTCTGATACAACTTTGAACAACTCTGCAACGGTGTGCGGTTTGTCGCCTAAACATACAGTCCTGCTTATTGTTATTGGCACCCACGAACTTGAAGTACATTATATGGAATAGCTACTGATAAAAATGATTCAAGTGATGGAGATGGAGGCATAAGAGGAAGATTAGGAGGTGGTGCAGGAGCTGTAGAATGTGGGGGCAACCCTGATTGACGTGGGACCCGCAATCCTCTGCATCAGGAAGTGTTCCGTCCCAGGGTCCCACTGGGTCCTGGCTTCCACAATATTAACCCACTGGAATGTTTCAGGGAGATGTACCGTCCCTGCTTACATTCACTTCTCCATGTGTTTGTGGTTAGGTGCTGGCGAGGGCACGGGTAATGTTCTGGGACCCGTGCTTGTGGAAGGCGGAGATGACACCAGGAGAAATAGTGGCAGCTGGGGACTGAGTATGGACACCTGAGGCTGTGGAAAGCTTCCGCCTCCCCTAGCCTAAAAGGCAACATTTCAAGTGCAAGTAAGCAGTCCAGAGATGAGGTGGTTTACTATTGCGGCCTGTGGGTGGGTGGTTGGCTGCATACTTGTGCTTGCATTCCAAGTAACACAAAGCTAAGATGATGGATGATCCATCATAAATAATTTGCTCGTTGAGTAGGACACCGACCACTGCTGCTTTCTACCTTGTGAACATCAAGCTTGATTGATCAGGGGCCCGCAATTCTATGCGTCGGGAGGATGTATTCCATCCCAGGGTCCCACTGGGTCTCTGCTTCCACAATATTAACCCAGTGGAATACATCAGTGAGATATACCATCCCTGGCCACTTTCTCTTGTCCACGTGTTTGTGGTTAGACGGTCCTTCCCACTAAGTGCGCTGAGGAGGGCACGGGTAATGTTCTGGGACCAGTGCTTGTGGAAGGAGGAGACGACACCGGAGAAATAGTAGTGGCTGGGGACCGAGTATGGATGCCCAGCCGCCGTCATAAGGTTGTGGAAAGCTTCCACCTCCATTAGTCTAAAAGGCAACATTTCAAGTGCAAGCAAGCAGTCCAGAAATGTGGCAGTGTACTAATGCGGCCTGTGGGTGGGTGGTTGGCTGCACACTTGTGCTTGCATTCCAAGTATCACAAAGTTAAAGAGATGGATGCTCCATCATGAATAATTTGTTTGTTAAGTAGGAGACCAACCACTGCTGCTGTCTACCTTGTGAACATTGTTGTCTTCAACCTTGATTGATCCAAGGACCCTCAATCCTATGAGTCGGAAAGATCTATTCTGGCTCAGGGTCTCACTGCGTCCCTGCTTCTACAATATTAACCCAGTGAAATGCGTCAGTGAGATGTTCCATCCCTGGCCACATTCACTTGTCCACGTGTTTGTGGTTAGGCGGTCTTTCCCACTAAGTGCGCTGAGGAGGGCACATTTAATGTTCTGGGACCCGTGCTTGTGGAAGGCGGAGACGACACCGGGAGAAATAGTCGTGGTTGGGGACCAAGTATGGACACTAGGCAGCAGCCGCCATGAGGTTGTGGAATGCTTCTGCCTCCACTAGCCCAAAAGGCAACATTTCAAGTGCAAGCAATCAGTCCAGAAATGTGGTGGTTTACTATTACGGACTGTGGGTGGGTTGGCGATTGGCTGCATAGTTGCGCTTGCATTCCAAGTAACCCAAAGCTAAGGAGATGGATGATCCATCATGTATAATTTGCTCGTTGAGTAGGAGACCGGCCACTGCTGCTGTATACCTTGTTAACATTGTTGTCTACAAGCTTGATTGATCCAGGGCCCGCAATCCTATGCGTCTGGAAGACGTATTTCATCCCAGGGTCCCACTGGGTCCCTGCTTCCACAATATTAACTTAGTGGAATGTGTCAGTGAGATGTACCATCCCTGGTCACATTCACTTGTCCACGTGTTTGTGGTTAGGCGATCCTTCCCACTAAGTGTGCTGGGGAGGGCACGGGTAATGTTCTGGGACCCGTGCTTGTGGAAGGCGGAGATGACACTGGGAGAAATAGTGATGGTAGGGAACCGAGTATGGACACTCGGCCAGCGCCATGAGGTTCTGGAATGCTTCCGCCTCCAGTAGCTCAAAAGGCAACACTTCAAGTGCAAGCAAGCAATCCATAAATGTGGCAGTTTGCTATTGCAGCCTGTGGGTGGGTGGTTGGCTGCATACTTGCGCTTGCATTCCAAGGACTGGGGTAGGGGACAACTGAACGATGCACTGGGACAAGGACATGAATGGTGATGGTTGCAAGTCTGCAACCACAGGTGCAGGGCGGAAGGCATCTTTGCATGCGCCATGGACAGGGAATAAGTGTGCACGCACAAAAGCGAAAGAGGCAGTGGTGTCACCCGTAGACACTGTTTCTGGACCTTGGCGTTCTGTCCAGCTAGTCAGGTGCTTTAGTGTCATTTGCCTGAGCATGCTGGTAGTGGTCAGGCTGGTAGTTTTGGTGCTGTTGATGATGCTGGCCTGGCAGATGTTGCAAATGGCCTTTTTGGGGTTATCTAAATAACAGTCTTTAAAAAAGAACCATACTTGGGAAGACCTAACAGTTGTACTGGCAACTTCCCTCGTGTTGGTGTTCCGGGGAACGGTTGCCCACCTTGTGTCTGTGGCCACCACACTGCTTGTTCCTACCTGTTGTGGTGCTATATCTCCCTCCCCCTATGTGCTGCTGTTCTCGCTTGCATGTCCCCTTTCCAGGTTGGGTCAGTGACTTCATCGTCCACCGCTTCGTCTTCCTCTTCCGCACCCTGGTCCTCCTCCTGACTTTCTATCCATTGTGTCTCATCATTATCCACCTCTTGCGACAGTAATTGCACTATCCCACCATCACCTTCGGGTGACCATGGCTGCTCAAATCGCTACATGCAAACTTCTGTTGCCCTGCTTGAAGATAGCCGAGCGAGAGGCCTGAATGGGTGAGAGGCCTCAATCAATCAGTGGAAAAGCTCTTGAGTTAACCTTGGACTCTAATCTCTCCTTCAAACCACATATCCAAGCTCTTTCCACTTCCGAGCGGACTAAGCAAGAGGCCAGAATCTATAAATGGAAAGATGAACAAAACAGCTCTTCAGAGTGTCCAAGTGTGGAATCAGTTGTCTGAGGGCACTCAGAATGGTGGGAGGAAGGATGATCATGGCGAGGAAGATGCCGGCTCCAAGTAAAAAAAAACTCTCAGATCCGCACATTCCTCAACCACTAATCTGGAAAAACACTAGTGCACGCCCTCATCATCTCCCATCTTGATGACTGCAACCTCCTGCTCTGTGACCTCCCTTCTAACACTCTCGCATTCCTCCAATCTATCCTAATCCTAAACTCTCTTGCCCGACTAATCCACCTGTCCCATCGCTATTCCCTGGCCTCTCTGTCAATCCCTTCCCTGCTCCCCATTGCTCAGATACTCCAGTTCAAAGCCCTAACCTTGGCATGCAAAGCCATCCACAACCTATCTCTTTTCCATACATCTGTGACCTAGTCTCCCAATGCTTACCTGCACACAACTTCCGATCCTCACAAGATCTCTTTCTCTACTCCCCTCTTATCTCCTCTTCCCACAATCACATACATGATTTCTCCCGTGCATCCTCCCTTCTCTGGAACTCTCAACCCCAACATTTCTTACTCTCGTCTGCTGTTGAAAACTTCAAAAGGTACCTGAAGATCCACCTTTTCCGACAAGAGTACAACCTGCATTAACCCTCACTCCACCATACCGCTGCACGACCAGCTCTACCCTCACCTACTCTATACTCACCCATCCCATGTAGACTGTGAGCCCTCGTGGGCAGGGTCCTCTCCTCTCTTATAGCAGTCTCTGTCACTTTTTTGTTCAAGGTCATTGTAATTGTTTTTGCGATGTATAACCCTTTTTCACATGTAAAGCGCCATGGAATAAATGGCGCTAAAGAAATAATAATAATGTGGTCCAGACTCATGGCTACTGACACTGAACCGTGTGGAAGACAGGGATGTATGTTGGCAAACTGACTAAAAGCATTATCTGCTATCCAACCAACAACCTTTTCACTCTGCTCTGCCTTCAAGAGTGGTGTTCCGTGGCCCCCTAGAAATTTGGACAGGGAGGTAGTTCGACATGATGTGGGTGTTTGTTGTGCTCCCTCAGCAGGCAAAATTTCATCTTGCCAATGGCCTCGGCCTCTGCGTGCACCATCACCATCACGTCCACTTCCCCTTCCCTTGCCACGCGCCTTGCCCATTTTAAATGGATTATAATATTTGTCACATTGCTAAAAATGTCTGTATTATTAATGTAGTAATATAGAATCACGTCTGATGACCACGGTTTTAGGCAGCGACCTGGGAGTCACAGATGCTTCCTCATGCTGTTCCCATGTCTTTTCAGCACTGTATGGATGTGTCTGATGATGTCTCACACACCACATGGCCAGATAAAGTAGTAAAATGTTAAAATGACATTTATTGGAGAATGCATTTTTCACCTTTGAAATCAATGCAAAAATGCATCAAAAACGCTACATGTGAACATAGCCCAAGATGTGGAGGAACAGTTTTGGTTTTGGTTGTTTATTATTCCTTATATACAAGTCATTACCCTGGAAAGGATGTTCCTTAACATTTTTCCCAGGAAAATCCATTTTAGTTTCGTTTTTGTATGTTTTATTGTCAGTCCGTAAAAATGGCGCAATACTCTGTCAACATTGTTCACAGCAGTAACCTGGGAGTTAGAGATGCTTGTGAATAGATGCTTGTGAATAGGTTCAAAAAGACACAACTGACACACTTTAACTGGAGTGTAATATTTGACACGCTCCAAAAAATGTCACTATTATCACGGCAGTAATATCGGATCACGTCTGATGAACACGGTTTTAGGCAGTCGCCTATTAGTATGGTATTGGTCAGCGACTAAGTGGGTATAGGGTGAACAGCACACAACTGGCGGACTTTAACTGGAATGTAATATTTGGCACGCTCCAAAAACTATTACGATTATTACGGCAGTAATATCGGATCACGTCTGATGATGGACAAGTTTCTCTGCTTCCACAATACAGCAATGCGAATAAAATCAAACAAATATGGCTGTATTCTGCTAACAAGCAAATGGAGCAGTAAAAATGGTGTACTATATTGCTTTTTAATAGCTAGGGCTATGGATATCAGTAACAGCAGCAGACAGCACGTGCAATGGAGCCTATTCTGCTCTATACACTCTCCGCAAACTCTGCCTGCCTATCTCCTGCTATCACCAGTAATAATATATGCAGATGGATTAGTCCTTTTAAGGACTGTTAGTTCAGATGTATATATATACAGTGGGGAAAAAAAGTATTTAGTAAGCCACCAATTGTGCAAGTTCTCCCACTTAAAAAGATGAAAGAGGCCTGCAATTGACATCATAGAAAGACCTCAACTATGAGAGACAAAATGAGAAAACAAATCCTGAAAATCACATTTTGGAAGTGCATTGAGCTGTAGGGTGTATTGCTGCTAAAAGGGAAAAAAAACAAAACCTCTTTAAATCTTCTTCCTTAGTGAGTGTGAACGAGTTGAGTGTGACCGGTGTTTAAGTGCAAACGGAAGTAAGTGTGTGACTTGTTGTTCAGTGACTTGGATTCAGGGAGTTTGGAAGGAAGCAATTTGGACTGAATTGCTGTCTGTATTTTATTAATTCTTTACATTTCTTTTTACCTAACATTTCTGTCTAGTGCAAACCCCATTAGGAAATGAGCTCCATTATTGACAATGCTATCCAGTGTACAGTACAGACCAAAAGTTTGGACACACCATCTCATTTAAAGATTTTTATGTATTTTCATGACTTTGAAAATTGTACATTCACACTGAAGGCATCAAAACTATGAATTAACACACGTGGAATTATATACTTAACAAAAAAGTGTGAAACAACTGAAAATATGTCTTATATTATAGGTTCTTCAAAGTAGCCACCTTTTGCTTTGATGACTGCTTTGCACACTCTTGGCATTCTCTTGATGAGCTTCAAGAGGTAGTCACCGGAAATGGTTTTCACTTCACAGGTGTGCCCTGTCAGGTTTAATAAGTGGGATTTCTTGCCTTATAAATGGGGTTGGGACCATCAGTTGTGTTGTGCAGAAGTCAGGTGGATACACTGCTGATAGTCCTACTGAATAGACTTTTAGAATTAGTATCATGGCAAGAAAAAAGCAGCTAAGTAAAGAAAAACAAGTGGCCATCATTACTTTAAGAAATGAAGGTCAGTCAGTCCGAAAAATTGGGCAAACTTAAAATGTGTCCCCAAGTGCAGTTGCAAAAACCATCAAGCGCTACAAAGAAACTGGCTCACATGAGGACCGCCCCAGGAAAGGAAGAACAAGAGTCACCTCTGCTTCTGAGGATGTTTATCCGAGTCACCAGCCTCAGAAATCGCAGGTTAACAGCAGCTCAGATTAAAGACCAGGTCAATGCCACACAGAGTTCTAGCCCCAGACACATCTCTACAACAACTGTTAATAGGAGACTTTGTGCAGCAGGCCTTCATGGTAAAATAGCTGCTAGGAAACCACTGCTAAGGACAGGCAACAAGCAGAAGAGACTTGTTTGGGCTAAAGAACACAAGGAATGGACATTAGACCAGTGGAAATCTGTGCTTTGGTCTGATGAGTCCAAATTTGAGATCTTTGGTTCCAACCATCGTGTCTTTGTGCGACGCAGAAAAGGTGAACGGATGGACTCTACATGCCTAGTTCCCACCGTGAAGCATGGAGGAGGAGGTGGGATGGTGTGGGGGTGCTTTGCTGGTGACACTGTTGGGGGTTTATTCAAAATTGAAGGCATACTGAACTAGCATGGCTACCACAGCATCTTGCAGCAGCATGCTATTCCATCCGGTTTGCGTTTAGTTGGACCATCATTTATTTTTCAACAGGACAATGACCCCAAACACACCTCTAGGCTGTGTAAGGGCTATTTGACCAAGAAGGAGAGTGATGGGGTGCTACGCCAGATGACCTGGCCTCCACAGTCACCAGACCTGAAGCCAATCGAGATGGTTTGGGGTCAGCTGGACCGCAGAGTGAAGGCAAAAGGGCCAACAAGTGCTAAGCATCTCTGGGAACTCCTTCAAGATTGTTGGAAGACCATTTCCGGTGACTACCTATTGAAGCTCATCAAGAAAATTCCAAGAGTGGCTACTTTGAAGAACCTAGAATTAGTGTTGAGCCACCCCCAGTGTTCGGGTTCGGTTCGTCGAACACCGGGATGTTCGTGGAACTGTTCGTCGAACACCTTAGAACACCGTCGAACACCTTAGAACACCGTTAAAACCAATGGCAGGCAAACAAAAACACATAGAAACACATAGAAAACACCTTCAAAGGTGTCCAAAAGCTGACAAACTGCTCAGAATACACTCTCTTTAAAAAAGCCGGCCGGCAATTCAGCTGCGGCATACACCTGTACCCGACAATTTAGAACAGAAAGAATAAAGCATCACACATAGATTAGATAGATAGAAACATGTCAGTCACATACATAAGAAGTACAGTGACAGTGTTGCTTACTGTACTTGTCATTTAGTGTTAAACGATTTATTAAAAAAAATAATAGTGTTTTCATGCACCATCTCTTTAAAAAAGCCGGCCGGCAATTCAGCATCGGTACCCGACAATTTAGAACAGAAAGAATAGAGCATCACACATAGATTAGATACATAGAAACATGTCAGTCACATATATAAGAAGTACAGTGATAGTGTTGATTACTGTACTTGTCATTTAGTGTTAAAATAAAGGATTTATTAAAAAAAAAAATTGACGTGGGGTTCCCCGTAATTTTAGTCTCTAGCGGAGGTTAAGCAGACGGCTGGGGCAGATGTTTGAAGCCTGGAAAGGGGGTAATACCCATGGAGATTCCCAGGCTACTAATATCAGCCCCCAGCTGAATACCTAGCCTTTACTAGCTATTAAAATGGGGACCCCAAAAAAAATGATGTGGGGTCCCCCCTATTTTAATAGCTAGCAAAGGCTAGGCAGACAGCTGGGGGCTGATATTATTAGCCCAGTAAGGGTGCCAGGAATATTGGCCCCCTCCCAGGCTAGAAACACCAGCCGTCAGCCGCCCCAGAAATGGCGCATCCATAGGATGCGCCAATTCTGCCACTTAGCCTCGCTCTTCCCACTGCCCTGTAGCGGTGGCAGTGGGGTAATAGTGCTGGGGTTGATGTCAGCTTATAATGCCAGCTGACATCAAGCCCAGGTTAGTAATGGAGAGCCGTCTATAAGACACCCCCATTACTAACCCCATAGTCAAAGTTAAAAAAAAACACCCAGAATAAAGTCCTTTAATTTAAATAAACACACAAGTCTTTATTGTTCTAAATTAAACCATACTTACCATCACACCCATTCCAGCTGAAGCCAATGTCTTCTGCAATAAAAGTAAAATAATAAAGCAACATCATCCTTACCTTTCCATGGTTTCCACGACAGCTTTAGCTCTATTACATTCACATGATAGGCTGGATCGCAGCCGAAAGCTGCCATCCAGCTTGCCATGCCGCAGACACTGAGAAGCGCAGGCATGCTTCCGCTCCTCAGTGTCTGGCTGTGACGGAATCCTGATGAGCCGAGGTCATGTCCAATGAACTCGGCTCACCTCATGCACGTCACTGACAGCGTGGGAAAATTCTCCTGCGCTCAGCGCTTGAGCAGGAGAATTCTCCCACACTGGGATGGCATTGAGATGACAGGTTGGATGGCAGCTGAGCACTGCCATCCAGCATGCCATCCTTCATAGACACTGCAGAGCGCTGGCATGCTTGCGCTCTGCAGTGTCTCTGAAGGATGACAAGCTGGATGGCAGCGCTCAGCTGTGATCCAGCCTGTCATCTCAATGCCATCCCAGCGTGGGAGAATTCTCCTGCTCAAGCGCTGAGCGCAGGAGAATTCTCCCACGCTGTTAGTGACGTGCATGAGGTGAACTGAGTTCGTTGGACATGAGCTCACCTCATGCACGTCACTGACAGCGTGGGAAAATTCTCCTGCGTTCCACGCTTCAGCAGGAGAATTCTCTCACGCTGACTGCAACCGCAGGAGAATTTTCGCACCCTGTCAGTGACGTGCATGAGGTGAGCTGAGTTCATTGGACATGACCTCGGCTCATCTTTATGCCGTCACAGCGAGACACTGAGGAGTAGTGTTGAGCCACCCCCGTAGTGTTCGAGTTCGGTTCGGTTCGTCGAACACCCGTGTGTTCGCCGAACTGTTCGTCGAACTGTTCGTCGAACACCTTCGAACACCGTTAAAACCAATGGCAGGCAAACAAAAACACATAGAAACACATAGAAAACACCTTCAAAGGTGTCCAAAAGCTGACAAACTGCTCAGAAGACACAACTAACACATGGAAAAGTGACAAGTACATATAGTCATGCGAAAATAAAAGAGGTGGAGGAGTAAAAGGAGGGGGAGACACAGATATAGGCATGTCATGCCCTTCTAAAATCCAAAAAGTGAGAAGCCTACATGGCCAGTCCGCTCCTGCCCGTGCCACCTCCGTGTCGCCGGGTTTGTGCCAGAGCCGCGGTGAACCCTGATGGAGAGCCCCCCTCTCCCAATACTGGTGCCTGTCCGCTGGTGGGTCGAGCGAGCCCCCCTGTGGTGGAGGCAGCTCTAAGCTTTTTAATTTAAATTGTCTCTCTAATTTGAATGAATACACTTTAAATCCATTTACAAGGATCTATTGGAGGGCAAGTCTCATGCCAGCAGCCGCGTAATTCCAGCTCCAGTAGCGTCCACTAAAGCTGCTGCAGTTAAAAAGCTTTTATAAGGATCGAGCTCGGCTGTCCACCGCAAGGCATCCTACTGCCAGTCCCAGCCCCTATGCCTTGGGGTGCCTCCTGATGCTCTTCACTGAGTATCCCATGGTCCCGAAGCATTTCCTTTGAAAAAATTAAGTGTCTAAACTACAGGTGGTGTAGCTTGCTTAACAGCCGGGATAATCCGCTGACTAGCAGACACTGCTACTAGGCACAAAGTATTTCCTGGGCTAGATGCAGTTAAAAATTTGTAATTAGATACTCTCGTTGGATGCTGAGAAAGCATTCCATAGAGTCTCCTGGCACGCCATATATGATTCTCTTAAAAAGCTTGGGGTAGGGGTCTAGGGGACCCTTTTATAGCCAAAATCACGGCCCTGTATCGCAATACGTCACCTAGGCTGAAGATAAATGGAACTGTAGCACCCTGATGGCTCGGTTGCTACAGACGTATTGCACCTCACCCAGAGGTGTGATATCTCACTCTCAGGTAAGGATGGAGTGTAGATCAGGACCCGACACCTGCATGCATTACACCACATTGCCGTGGGGCAGGGCGACCAATATGCCCCTGAGATGGGCACGACAGTCCCTGTCCCTGGCTGGAGTGGGGGGAGGGAACACTGAGGAAGGGGAACCCTGTAGTGCAGGAGCAGGGAGGAAGCAGTTCCTGGGTGCATTGAGAAGGGAGTATAAAAGGTGGGCACCATCTTAGTTCAGTGCAGAGAAGTCTGAGCAGAAGTGGCAGGGAGCAGGGGCTCTGCATGAGCTCTGCTCCGGAGGCAGGCCTAGTAACAGAGGCCCAGGCCTGGAAGAGGGAGAAGGAAGGAAGAGGAGCGGAGAAGGCTCCAGGAACGAGGAATGAAGGGATCCCAGGGGTGCGGACGGGCGAGTCGCCACCGCACGCCCGAATCCACCTGCGTGGAGGGGTCAGGCCAAAGGGGGAGACCGGTACCCGAACTAGTGGAGACAGGAAACGACCCTCAGCTAGAAACCGGAGGCTCTGACATTTTATGTGGCGCAGCCCCTCGCTACACCCGCTAGGAAGGCACCACATAGGGTCAGGGAAACTGGCGCCAAGTTTACCAAGAGGAGGCCCGAGGCAGCCGGACAGAAGTGTTGGTAAGAAAGGCCAGACAAAGGACACACAAAGGGGGTCCTGTGAAGTGCTCCAAAGTTATCTGGGAGTTGTCTGAGCCCCTCACCTGGTGAGCACAGTACGACGTGGGCAGCCGTTACCTGCAGACGTGGTCTGGATAATAAGAACTGTGAGTAAAGGCCCTGGACTGCATCACTGTCTCCGTGTCGTTACTGCTGCTGCCCTGCACCATCACCCCCATCCTCCGCATACACTGCCCTGAGGCTATACTCCTCCCGTGGGGAGTTATGCTACGCTCTGCTGCACCCACAACACCAGCCTCAGCGGTCTGCCCTGTAGCGGCGGTTCACTCTGACCGCAATCCACGGGTGGCGTAGTCGGACATTTAAACATCAAAACCACATAAATAGTTCCACCACTGGTTTGAGCGCCCTGAGCCACGGAACCGGGTCGCCGCCACGAAGACTACAACCACCAGCATCCACCAAAAAGGGTCCGGCTCCGGGTGTCCCAAGGCCCAGGGGGTGCGTCAGAACATTTTCATCACCTTTCACAATCACCAATGGGACAAGGCAGGGATGTCCTCTGTCCCCTCTCTTATACATCCTAGTGACGGAGCACCTGCTCTCATCAATTCGCCATAACCCCAATATTAGGTGGATTGAGGTGGGAGGCACCGAGTACAAGTGCTCTCTATTTGCTGATGATGTCCTAGTATATATCACTCAATCACATATATCCATCCATGCTGTTATGGCTGAAATAGATCACTTTGTTACATGGTAAAATTTTAAAATCAATGCAGCGAAGTCTGAGGCCCTCGATGTCTCCCTCCCCAAATCCATATAGGATTCCATCCAGTCCAACTTTCCCTTTGCCTGGCCCTCACAGGGTATCAAATACTTAGGAATTCCTATTCATAGAGACCTCTCCCATCTATGTTATCTTAATTTTGGGCCCTTTATTGAACAATTCCATACAGACCACGGTTGGCAAGTTAGAACTGTAAGATTCACTACGTGAACCGCTGGTGTTTTGTGGAAAAGCACATGTACACCGCGTTCCAAATTATTATGCAAAAAGTGTTTAGGAGTGATAAGGGAAGAATTTGTTTGTTTGTCAGTTAAACTCATTGATGGTGATGTGTGTCAGGGCTTTTTATATCACTGTAAGCAATTGCAGACACCTGTGCTAATTAGTTTGGCAGGTGTGTCCAATGAAAGGCAAGACTACTTAAGAAGGCTCTCTCACATTATTAAGCAGCCTACATTTTCTGCCAAAATGGGAAAGAAAAAGGATGTGTCGGCTGCTGAGAAGCAACAAATTGTGGAGTGTTTAGGTCAAGGCATGACTACAATCAACATTGTGCGATGATCAGGATGAAGTGTCTTGGCAATCAAGAAGTATGTAGCTGATTCACAGTACACACGTGTGCGTGCTGATAAGGGCAAATTGAGGACTCTTACCTACAGGCAATTACGTCAGGTTGAAAGAGCAGCGGCAAAAAAGCCTTGTCATAGCAGCAGACAAGTTTTTGAAGCTGCTTGTGCCTCCAACGTCCCCCGAACAACAAGATGCAGGGTCCTTCAGAGGTTTGCAGCTGTGCATACGCCATCCTGTCGACCTCCTCTATCCAATTCACACAAGCAGAAACGGCTCCAGTGGGCCAAACATTACATGAAGACTGATTTCAAAACTGTTTTGTTCACGGATGAGTGCCGTGCAGCGCTCGATGGTCCAGATGGATGGAGTGGAGGATGGCTGGTTGATGGACACCCCACGCAAACACGGCTACAGCGCCAACAAGGAGGAGGTGGAGTAATGTTTTGGGCTGGAATCATGGGGAGAGAGATTGTCGGCCCCTTTAGGATCCCTGAAGGCGCTAAAGATGAACTCCATAATGTATGTGGATTTTCTCAAACAGCACTTCCTGCCATGGTTCAAGAAGAAGAACCGTGTATTTCACAGCAAGATCATTTTTCTGCATGATAATGCACCATCTCATGCTGCACATAAAACATCTGCATCTCTGGCTGATATGGGCATAAAAGGGGACAAACTTATGGTGTGACCCCCATGCTCCCCTGACCTCTACCCCATTCAGAACCTTTGGAGCATCATTAAAAGGAGTGTCTATGATGGCGGGAGGCAGTTCACATCTAAGCAACAGCTCTGGGAGGGTATTCTGTCCTCATGCAAAACAATTGAAGCAGAAACCATCCAAAACCTGACAAATTCAATGGACGAGAGAGTTCAGAAGCTCCTTTCGAACAAGGGGTCCTATGTGAAAATGTAACATCACCTAGAATAAAGTTTTGAGTTGAAAACTGTTTGATTTCAGTTTCTAACAACCTGCTAATGCTTATAATTTCAAAAATGACCATTTTTTTGGTCTTTATTAAAATGAAAAGGTTGATCGAAAAGTTTGGGGGATCTAAGAGTGTGGCAACCCAGTAGTCATGATTACTTCGAATTCTGACAATATGAGGGTCATGCTGCAGGTAGTGCAGCAAGAAGGCACTTATGTGTCTTGCGCATCTCGGAGCCCCAAAATTATTTTCCGGGCTAGATGCAGCTAAAAATTATTTTTAATTTTAAATCTGGTGGAGCTTATTATAGATGGCCTAATAGGATCAGTGCTGCACACTGCTACAAAGCCCAAATTATTTTCCAGTCAAGATACAGATAAACATGATTAGTAATTTGAAAGCTTAAAACGTTTGGTAGGGTGATTTTAACCAATCATCAAGCTTTTACTCTCCCCAGGATGACACAGGGGTAGAAAAGTCGTTTCGGATCCATGATTTGTTCATCTTTATGAACGTGAGTCTGTCTACATTATCAGTGGAGAGCCGCGTGCGCTTATCTGTCAGCACACCACCAGCAGCGCTGAACACACGTTCAGACAGAACGCTGGCTGCGGGGCATGACAAGATCTCCAAGGCGTAAGTGGCTAGCTCCGGCCATTTATCCAGATTGGAAGCCCAAAAAGAGCAAGGGTCCAGTGACACAGTCGTGGCTTCAATGTTTACTTGGAGATACTCCTGTACCATCGTCTCTAGGCGTTGACTATGTGTCAGACTTCTTGTCTCCTGTGGCCTTGCAAAGGATGGGCTAAAAAAGTGGTGAAATGATTCCGCAAAATTGATGTTACCAGCAGATACTGTGGTTCTGTTACGGTTTGAGTGCTGAACACTTGACGGTCCCACGGTTGGCAAGTTGGAACTGTGAGATTCACTACGTGCACCACTGGTATTTTGTGGAAAAGCACATGTAAGATTCTGCAACAGTCTCTGCTGATACTCCTGCATGCGTGCATCCCTTTCTATGGCAGGAATAATTTCTGCAAATTTACTTTTGTACCGGGGATCTAACAGTGTGGCAACCCAGTAGTCAGGATTATTTCTAATTCTCACAATTCGAGGGTCATGTTGCAGGTAGTGCAGCAAGAAGGCACTCATGTGTGTTGCGCATCCAGGAGCACCAAGTCCCTGTTGTGTTGGTGGCGAGGTAACAATCATGCTTCCTTCCTCTGTCCTCTCCCCCCAACCTCGCACAACAGAAATGTGATCAAGGTCTCCCTCATCTGATGAGTCTTCCATCAGTTCGTCCTCCACTTCTTCCTGGGCTCCTGCACATTCCTCACTAGTTTGGCTGCTACCATGCGCCCTGGTAAAACCATCTCCCCCACCCTCACATGCCTGCCGCCTTGGTGCTGCCGACCTTCTGGACCTTGCAGATGTTAGCCCTTCCGCATACAACTCCTCCTCCTCTACTTCCTCCACCTCCTCTTGTGCCACCACCTGACTCCGAATTCTGTTTAACATGTGCTCCAGCATGTAAATCACCGGAATAGTCATGCTGATAATGGCATCGTCAGCACTAAACATCTTCGTCGCCATTTCAAAACTGTGCAGAAGGGTGCATAGGTCCCTGATCTGAGACCACTCCTCCAGCGTGATTTGCCCCACCTCTGAATCTCGTTGGCCCAGGCTATACGTCAGAACGTATTGCACCAGGGCTTGTCGGTGCTGCCACAGTCGCTGCAACATGTGCAGAGTTGAATTCCACCGGGTAGGCACATCGCATTTTAGCCGGTGAAGTGGCAGGCCCGACGACTTCTGTAGAGATGTAAGTCTCTGAGCTGCGGGATGCGAACGGCGGAAGTGAGCACACAGCGACCGTGCCCTCTGCAGAAGGCCATCTAGTCTGGGATAGTGGGCTAAAAATTGCTGGACAACCAGGTTCAACACGTGAGCCATACAAGGCACGTGTGTGACATTGCCCCGGCGAAGGGCCGCACCCAGGTTTGCAGCATTGTCGCACACGGCCTTCCCTGGTTTCAGGTCCAGTGGAGACAACCATTCATGAAATTGGTTCTCCAGAGCTGACCACAACTCCTCAGCTGTGTGACTCACATTTCCCAGACATTTCAATGTAAAAACCGCCTGATGACGTTGAGCCCTACTGCCAGCATAGTAAGGAGGTGTGCAGGATCCCTTCTGCGCAGTTAGAAAGCTTGTGGCATGACCAGACAGGCTTTGGGTGCAGGTGGAAACCGAGAGGAGGTTGAGGAGGCAGAAGCAGTGGAGGAACTTTGACATAAAGAGGATTGATGCACAACTCGTGGGGACGGCAAGACTTGGACAGCAGCCCCTTGTCCTGCTGTCACCATAGTTACCCAGTGCCCAGTCAGCGACATGTAACGCCCCTGTCCATGCCTACTCGTCCAAGTGTCTGTGGTGAAATGCACCCTGTCACACACAGAGTTTCTCAAAGAAGCGGTGATGTTGTGTGCGACATGCTGGTGGAGAACAGGCACACCTTTATTTGAGAAGTAGTGCCGACTGGGCATCTGGTACTGGGGCACTGCGACGGACATAAGGTCTCGAAAATCCTCTGTGTCCACCAGGCGGAAAGGCAGCATTTCTGTAGCCAAGAGCTTGCAGATGGTGAAATTCAACCTCTTAGCTTTCTCATGGCTAGGAGGAAATGGTCTTTTACTTGTCCACATCTGAGGGACCGAGGGCTGGCTATTGTGCTTAGACGGGGTTGATAAGGGTGTCCCCGGCAAACTGCCGGTCTGTGAGGAAGATGCAGGCGGACATGTTAGGTTGCCTTGATCCAAAGGTGGTGCTATCGATGTCGGACAGCGCTCAACACCAGCTGGTGTTACCACCTCCAAAGAAAATGATGACCTGCCAATCACGCTGGCTGTTGCGGGTAAAGAGGTGGCAGGTCTGCGCCCCAAAACAGGTGTGACTGCTGTCCCCCCAGTCACAGAGGATGAAGAGGCCGCGGATGCACAAGATATGGCAGACGGTGGTTGGCCCGGCCGGCTAGGCCGCATTGTAGCACACTGAGCTTCCCACTGCAACTTATGCTTCATGTCCATGTGCCGGTTCATGCATGAAGTACTCAAACTATGTATTTTTTGGCCTCTACTTAGCTTTTGCTGACAAATGTTACAGATAACACGAGTTGGGTCATCTTTATCGATCTGAAAAAATGCCCAGGCTATGCAAGGCTTAGCACCCATGCGACCTGAAGAGCCACCACGACTTGTGGTGAGAGGCAGAGTTGTGTTTGAGGATGCAGTTGTTGACATGCTTCCAGTACTACGTCTCTGTCCAGGAAGGCGCAACCTGACCTCGTCGTCACTAGCATCTTCCTCCACCTCCTCTGCTGACCTCATCTCTTTGCTGACTGTGGGTTGACAGTAAGTGGGATCTCTGACCTCATCATCATCACCCTGTGCGTTATCACACCCGTCGTCCTCAGAGCCAACCTGTTCCTGCCCTGACAAAAAACTAAAGTTGTCGCTCCAATCAGGTATTTGAGTCTTATCATCGTCTTCCTCATTGTCTCCACCAACAGGAGTTACAGTTTGGGAATGAGGGTCTACATTATGGTCAGAACCTTCTGCGTCTGGTCCTGGATCCGACTCATAAAGATTCTGGGCATCAGTGCAGATCATTTCCTCGTCTGGATTCACAGAAGCGCTGGAGTCGACCTCTGATTCCCAGGCTATAGTATGAGTAAACAGCTCTGCAGACTCAACCATCTGTTCTACCTCATACTCAGACGGGCAGCTGGAGATTTGGGAGCTGTGAGGAAGCAAGTGCGATTTGGGTGACACCTTTGAGGACTGGAGTATTTGTGATGTTGAAGTTGATGTGGAGGAGAGCCCACTTAAAGGAGCACTTGATATCCGTTGAAGCACCTGCTGTTTTTGTGCCTCATCTGGAATTTGTAGCGATTGGCGTGGCCGTAAGAAAGGGATCTTATCACATTGTCCGCTAAAAGAAGTAGACATTTTAGTTTGGCTGGAAGATGGTCTTTCTTCTGCAGATGTTACTGTTGCTTTAACACCTACCCCACGGACACAACCTTTTTTCCCCTTCCCAACACGCCTATTCCCCTTTCCACCAGCAGCAGGCCTTTTTCCACTCATTTTGGTGGTTAACTAATTCACAACTCTGGAGTTGTTTGCACAAAAAAACAATGGATGGTAACCGAGCAGAGCTGAGTGGCCAAACTGTGGTATTAGGCCAAAACTATTGGCTGGGTTAGATGCAGAAAAAAATTATTTTGAATTTGCAACCTGATGGAGGTCAGTATAGATGGACTAATAGAGAAAGTCCGACACACTACTAGAAGGCCAAATATTTTTTCAGAGCTAGATGCAGAAAAAAATTATATTCAGTTTGCAACCTGATGGAGGTCAGTATAGATGGATTAATAGAACAAGACCCACACACAGCTAGAAGCCCAATATTTTTTCAGAGGTAGATGCAGAAAAAAATATATTCAGTTTGCAACCTGATGGAGGTCAGTATAGATAGACTAATAGAACAAGTCCCACACACTGCTAGAAGCCCAAATATTTTTTCAGAGGTACTGTAGATGCAGATAAAAATTAGTTTTAATTTGCAACCTGATGGAGGTCAGTATAGATGGACTAATAGAGAAAGTCCGACACACTACTAGAAGGCCAAATATTTTTTCAGAGCTAGATGCAGAAAAAAATTATATTCAGTTTTCAACCTGATGGAGGTCAGTATAGATGGACTAATAGAGAAAGTCCGACACACTACTAGAAGGCCAAATATTTTTTCAGAGGTAGATGCAGAAAAAAATATATTCAGTTTGCAACCTGATGGAGGTCAGTATAGATGGATTAATAGAACAAGACCCACACACAGCTAGAAGCCCAATATTTTTTCAGAGGTAGATGCAGAAAAAAATATATTCAGTTTGCAACCTGATGGAGGTCAGTATAGATGGACTAATAGAACAAGTCCCACACACTGCTAGAAGCCCAAATATTTTTTCAGAGGTACTGTAGATGCAGATAAAAATTAGTTTTAATTTGCAACCTGATGGAGGTCAGTATAGATGGACTAATAGAGAAAGTCCGACACACTACTAGAAGGCCAAATATTTTTTCAGAGGTAGATGCAGAAAAAAATATATTCAGTTTGCAACCTGATGGAGGTCAGTATAGACGGATTAATAGAACAAGTCCCGCACACAGCTAGAAGCCCAAATATTTTTTCAGAGGTATTGTAGATGCAGATAAAAATTATTTTTAATTTGCAACCTGATGGAGGTCAGTATAGATGGACTAATAGAGAAAGTCCGACACACTACTAGAAGGCCAAATATTTTTTCAGAGGTAGATGCAGAAAAAAATATATTCAGTTTGCAACCTGATGGAGGTCAGTATAGATGGACTAATACAACAAGTCCCGCACACAGCTAGAAGCCCAAATATTTTTTCAGAGGTACTGTAGATGCAGATAAAAATTATTTTTAATTTGCAACCTGAAGGAGGTCAGTATAGATGGACTAATAGAGAAAGTCCGACACACTACTAGAAGGCCAAATATTTTTTCAGAGGTAGATGCAGAAAAAAATATATTCAGTTTGAACCTGATGGAGGTCAGTATAGATGGACTAATACAACAAGTCCCACACACAGCTAGAAGCCCAAATATTTTTTCAGAGGTACTGTAGATGCAGATAAAAATTAGTTTTAATTTGCAACCTGATGGAGGTCAGTATAGATGGACTAATAGAGAAAGTCCGACACACTACTAGAAGGCCAAATATTTTTTCAGAGCTAGATGCAGAAAAAAATTATATTCAGTTTGCAACCTGATGGAGGTCAGTATAGATGGACTAATAGAGAAAGTCCGACACACTACTAGAAGGACAAATATTTTTTCAGAGGTAGATGCAGAAAAAAATATATTCAGTTTGCAACCTGATGGAGGTCAGTATAGATGGATTAATAGAACAAGACCCACACACAGCTAGAAGCCCAATATTTTTTCAGAGGTAGATGCAGAAAAAACTATATTCAGTTTGCAACCTGATGGAGGTCAGTATAGATGGACTAATAGAACAAGTCCCACACACTGCTAGAAGCCCAAATATTTTTTCAGAGGTACTGTAGATGCAGATAAAAATTAGTTTTAATTTGCAACCTGATGGATGTCAGTATAGATGGACTAATAGAGAAAGTCCGACACACTACTAGAAGGCCAAATATTTTTTCAGAGGTAGATGCAGAAAAAAATATATTCAGTTTGCAACCTGATGGAGGTCAGTATAGATGGATTAATAGAACAAGACCCACACACAGCTAGAAGCCCAATATTTTTTCAGAGGTAGATGCAGAAAAAAATATATTCAGTTTGCAACCTGATGGAGGTCAGTATAGATGGACTAATAGAACAAGTCCCACACACTGCTAGAAGCCCAAATATTTTTTCAGAGGTACTGTAGATGCAGATAAAAATTAGTTTTAATTTGCAACCTGATGGAGGTCAGTATAGATGGACTAATAGAGAAAGTCCGACACACTACTAGAAGGCCAAATATTTTTTCAGAGGTAGATGCAGAAAAAAATATATTCAGTTTGCAACCTGATGGAGGTCAGTATAGATGGATTAATAGAACAAGACCCACACACAGCTAGAAGCCCAATATTTTTTCAGAGGTAGATGCAGAAAAAAATATATTCAGTTTGCAACCTGATGGAGGTCAGTATAGATGGACTAATAGAACAAGTCCCACACACTGCTAGAAGCCCAAATATTTTTTCAGAGGTACTGTAGATGCAGATAAAAATTAGTTTTAATTTGCAACCTGATGGAGGTCAGTATAGATGGACTAATAGAATGATGCTATGCCCAAAAGATTTTACTTCACTAGGTGCAGTAAAAAAATTGGTATTCTATACACAGGTGGTATATCTTGCAACACAGATAGGCTACTCCACTGACTAACACACTCTGCAATAGGCCAAAAAGGATTAGCTTTGCTAGATTCAGCCAAATGCTGTGAAAAAAACTTGCACAGCACTGGCACAGACCTGCCTGGCAAAAACTGATAGGAACTCATGTAACCTAGTCCTGAAAAGGACTGCAATTACAATTAGTCTTTACTCCCACAACCGATCTATTTAAGAGCACAGACCTCCCTGATAAAAGTCGTAGGAAATGCTGTAACCTAGTCCTTAAAAGGACTGCAATCACAACTATTCCCTACTCCCAAGCTATCTGTATATTTGTGCGAAAATTGGCTTGAAATTAACAAGGTATAGCGCACACAGCAACAGCGGTGCCGTCTAACACGCAGCTGCAGCAGTGAGAAAATGGTGGCGACGGGGAAAATGGCTTGGTCTTAAAGGGCAAGGACATGTGACATACACTGCCAATGACACATGCCCTTGCTTGTGTGAAAAAAAGCACTTCGCTCCGTGTGTGCGCTGCTGATAGGCTGACAGATTGCACCTCCCCACTGTAAATGCGGGAAAGAGAAAAAAAAATGGAGATCTTCATTGTTCCTGCAGAGATCCATCCCCTGCCCCTCCCCCCATCCCGCTGTACACTCAAACTGCGTATTAAAATTTATTTTCATCATTACTGAGAAAAAATCCAGTTATGATTTTGGTGCACGAACAGTTATCGAACATAACCTCGAACAGCCGAATTTTTCTCAAATTGTTCGTGTTCGCCGAACGGCTCGAACACCGCCCAAAACAGTTCGAATTTGAGATTGGCGAACAGTTCGAGTAGAACAACGCTCATCTCTACTGAGGAGCACAAGCATGCCTGCGCTTCTCAGTGTCTGCGGCATGGCAAGCTGGATGGCAGCTTTCAGCAGCGATCCAGCCTGTCATGTGAATGTAGCAGAGCTGAAGCTGTCGTGGGAACCATGGAAAGGTAAGGATGATGTTGCTTTATTATTTTACTTTTATTTCAGAAGACATTGGCTTCAGCTGGAATGGGCGTGATGGTAAGTATGGTTTAATTTAGAACAATAAAGAATTGTGTGTTTATTTCAATTAAAGGACTTTATTCTGGGTGTATGTGTTTTTTTTTAACTTTGACTATGGGGTTAGTAATGGGGGTGTCTTATAGACGCCTCTCCATTACTAACCTGGGCTTGATGTCAGCTGGCATTATAAGCTGACATCAACCCCAGCACTATTACCCCACTGCCACCGCTACAGGGCAGTGGGAAGAGCGAGGCAAAGTGGCAGAATTGGCGCATCCTATGGATGCGCCATTTCTGGGGCGGCTGACGCCTGGTGTTTCTAGCCTGGGAGGGGGCCAATATTCATGGCACCCTTCGTGGGCTGTTAATATCAGCCCCCAGCTGTCTGCCTAGCCATTGCTAGCTATTAAAATGGGGGGACCCCACATCATTTTTTTGGGGGTCCCCCATTTTAATAGCTAGTAAAGGCTAGGTATTCTGCTGGGAGCTGATATTAGTGGCCTGGGAGTCTCCGTGGGTATTACCCCCTTCCCAGGCTTCAAACATCTGCCCCAGCCATCTGCTTAACCTCCACTAGAGACTAAAATTACGGGGAACCCCACGCCAATTTTTTTTTTAATAAATCCTTTATTTTAACACTAAATGACAAGTACAGTAATCAACACTATCACTGTACTTCTTATATATGTGACTGACATGTTTCTATCTATCTAATCTATATGTGATACTCTATTCTTTCTGTTCTAAATTGTCGGGTACCGGTGTATGCCGCTGCTGAATTGCCGGCTTTTCATGTTTCACTGTGAGCACTGTTCCCATCGATTTGGGCAGCCACTGTAATGCCACAACCACCATGGCTGTGGCATTACAGTGAGTGCCAGACAATCCCTGCATGATTGGTGCTTTAATTAGTGCCAGACATGCAGGACACGCTTTTGGTGCACGAACAGTTATCGAACATAACCTCGAACAGCCGAATTTTTTGCAAATCGTTCGCGTTCGTTGAACGACTCGAACACCGCCCAAAACAGCTCGAATTTGTGATTAGCGAACAGTTCTAGTTGAACACCGCTCATCTCTACCTAGAAAATAAGACATATTTTCAGTTGTTTCACACTTTTTTTTAAGTATATAATTCCACATGTGTTAATTCATAGTTTTGATGCCTTCAGTGTGAATGTACAATTTTCAAAGTCATGAAAATACAGAAAAATCTTTAAATGAGAAGGTGTGTCCAAACTTTTGGTCTGTACTGTACATCTTGCCACATGTATGCAATCCTTGAACAGCCGGCCGGGGTTGCATACTGCTGTGCGAGATGTGTGCACGTTGAGCGTTTGGAAGCCCAGGTACTGGATCTAAATGAGCAGCTGGCAACACTGAGATCCATTGACAATATGGAAAGGAGTCTGCTGCTCACTGAGCAGTGCTCATTGGGGTAGATGTGGGGGAGGGTGGTAGTAGAGAGCTGCAGGACAGTGAGGCAGCTATCTGGGTGACAGTTAGAAGGGGGGGTAGAGGGAAGAGTGCCAGGGAGGCTAGTCCTGATCTGGCACACCCCAATAAGTTTGCAAAGTTGGTAGATGAGGGGGTGTCGGTAAAGGGGTAGCACTGCTGCAGGAAGCCATGTCCTCTGAAAGCCGGAGAAGTGTCAGCTCCAGTAAGGGGGGAAATAGGAGAGCAGGGCAGGCCAGTCAGGTGCTGGTAATGGGGGACTCAATTATTAGGGGAACAGATAGGGCAATCTGTCACAAAGACTGGGATCATCGAACAGTGTGCTGCCTACCTGGCGCTCGAGTCCGGCACATCGCTGATCGGGTTGACAGATTACTGAGAGGGGCTGGTGAGGACCCAGCGGTCATTGTGCACATTGGCACAAATGCCAAAGTTAGAGGTAGGTGGAAGGTCCTTAAAGATGATTTCAGGGAATTAGGCTGCAAGCTTAAAGCAAGGACCTCCAAGGTGGTATTCTCTGAAATACTACCTGTACCATGTGCCACGCCAGAGAGGCAATGGGAGATTAAGGAGATAAATAAGTGGCTCAAGAACTGGTGTAGGAAGGAGGGGATTGGGTTCCTGGAGAACTGGGCCAACTTCTTAGTTGGCTACAGATTCTATGCTAGGGACGGGCTGCACCTCAATGGTGAGGGTGCAGCTGTGCTGGGGGAGAAAATGGCTAGAAGGTTGGAGGAGTGTTTAAACTAGGGATTGGGGGGGAGGGTATTCATTTTATAGGTGGAGAAGATAGTGCAGATAGTGACCTGGGCACAAATAAAGAAATTGGGGGTGGGGTTAGAACAGTCAATATAGTAAGAAGGAATAGAGGTACAGAGAGATACATAAAATGCATGTACACTAATGCCTGAAGCCTCACCAACAAAGTGGAGGAATTAGAATTAATTTTGTTGGAAAATAATTATGACATAGTGGGGATATCTGAGACATGGCTGGATGGGAGCCATGACTGGGCAGTTAATTTGCAGGGCTATAGTCTGTTCAGAAATGACCATACAAACAAGCGAGGGGGGGGTGTGTTTATATGTAAAATCATCCTTAAAACCCATCTTGCGGGAGAATATATGCGAATCTAATGAAAATGTAGAGTCCCTGTGGGTGGAGATAAGGGGAGAGGGAAAATATAATAAATTACTGATAGGGGTTTGTTATAAGTCTCCAAAAATAATGGAAGCAGCAGAGAATATCCTCGTAAAGCAAATAGATGAAGCAGCGACTCAAGGAGAAGTCATTATTATGGGGGACTTCAACTACCCTGAAATACATTGGGGAACAGAAACCTGTAGTTCAAGCAAAGGTAATAGGTTTTTGACAACTATGAGAGACAATTACCTTTCACAACTGGTTCAGGACCCAACAAGAAAGGGGGCACTGCTAGACCTAATATTAACAAACAGGCCAGACTGCATATCAAATATACAAGTTGGGGGTCACTTGGGTAATAGTGATCACAAAATAATAAGTTTTCATGTATCCTTTAATAAGATGTGTAATAGAGGAGTTACAAGGACACTAAACTTCAGGAAGGCAAATTTCCAATGGTTGAGAGATAATCTTAGTGCAATAAACTGGGACGATATCCTGAGACATTAAACTACACAAAGAAAATGGGAGACATTTATTAGCATCCTGAATAGGACCTGTGCACAATATACAGTTATATGAAAAAGTTTGGGCACCCCTATTAATCTTAAGCTTAATGTTTTATAAAAATTGTTGTTTTTGCAACAGCTATTTCAGTTTGATATATGTAATAACTGTTGGACACAGTAATGTTTCTGCCTTGAAATGAGGTTTATTGTACTAACAGAAAATGTCCAATCTGCATTCAAACAAAATTTGACCGGTGCATAAGTATGGGCACCCTTATAATTTTCTTGTTTTAAATACTCCTACCTACTTTTTACTGACTTACTAAAGCACTTTTTTGGCTTTGTAACCTCATTGAGCTTTGAACTTCATAGCCAGGTGTATGCAATCATGAGAAAAGCTACTTAAAGTGGCCACTTGCAAGTTGTTCTCCTGTTTGAATCTCCTCTGAAGAGTGGCATCATGGGCTCCTCAAAACAACTGTCAAATGATCTGAAAACAAAGATTATTCAACATAGTTGTTCAGGGGAAGGATAGAAAAAGCTGTCTCAGAGATTTAACCTGTCAGTTTCCACTGTGAGGAACATAGTAAGGAAATGGAAGAATACAGGGACAGTTCTTGTTAAGGCCAGAAGTGGCAGGCCAAGAAAAACATCAGAAAGGCAGAGAAGAAGAATGGTGAGATCAGTCGAGGAAAATCCACAGACCACCTCCAGAGAGCTGCAGCATCAACTTGCTGCAGATGGTGTCACTGTGCATCGGTCAACTATACAACGCACTTTGCACAAGGAGAAGCTGTATGGGAGAGTGATGCGAAAGAAGCCGTTTCTGCAAGCACGCCACAAACAGAGTCGGCTGAGGTATGCAAAAGCACATTTGGAGAAGCCAATTTCTTTTTGGAAGAAGGTCCTGTGGACTGATGAAACAAAGATTGAGTTGTTTGGTCATACAAAAAGGCGTTATGCATGGTGGCAAAAAAGCACAGCATTCCAAGAAAAACACTTGCTACCCACAGTAAAATTTGCTGGAGGTTCCATCATGCTTTGGGGCTGTGTGGCCAATGCCGGCACCGGGAATCTTGTTAAAGTTGAGGGACGCATGGATTCCACTCAATATCAGCAGATTCTTGACAATAATGTTCAAGAATCAGTGACAAAGTTGAAGTTACGCAGGGGATGGATCTTTCAGCAAGACAGTGATCCAAAACACAGCTCCAAATCTACTCAGGCATTCATGCAGAGGAACAATTACAATGTTCTGGAATGGCCATCCCAGTCCCCAGATCTGAATATCATTGAACATCTGTGGGATCATTTGAAGAGGGCTGTCCATGCTCGGCGACCATCAAACTTAACTGAACTGGAATTGTTTTGTAAAGAGGAATGGTCAAAAATACCTTCATCCAGGATCCAGGAAATCATTAAAAGCTACAGGAAGCGACTAGAGGCTGTTATTTTTGCAAAAGGAGGCTCTACTAAATATTAATGTCACTTTTCTGGTGAGGTGCCCATACTTATGCACCTGTCAAATTTTGTTTGAATGCAGATTGGACATTTTCTGTTAGTACAATAAACCTCATTTCAAGGCACAAACATTACTGTGTCCAACAGTTATTACATATATCAAACTGAAATAGCTGTTGCAAAAACACCAATTTTTATAAAACATTTAGCTTAAGATTAATAGGGGTGCCCAAACTTTTTCATATAACTGTATACCCTATGGGAATAAACATGCTAGAAATAGGAGGAAACCACTATGGCTAAATAGAGCTGTAAGGGGCGCAATAAGTGACAAAAAGAAAGCATTTAGAGAACTAAAGCAAGTAGGTAGTGATGAGGCATTAAATAAATACAGAAAATTAAATAAATTCTGTAAAAACCAAATAAAGGCAGCAAAGATTGAGACAGAGAAACTTATTACCAGAGAAGCTAAAAATAATCCCAAAATATTCTTTAACTACACAAATAGTAAAAAACAAAAAAATTATAGTGTTGGCCCCCTTAAAAATAGACTGGGTGAAATGGTGGATGAGGATGAGGAAAAAGCCAATATGCTAAATGATTTTTTTTCAACCGTATTTACACAAGAAAATCGCATGACAGAAAACATGATTAGTGATGACAAAAATTCTCCATTAAATGTCACTTGCTTAACCCAGCAGGAAGTACGACAGCGTCTAAAATCACTAAAGTTGACAAATCCCTGGGCCCGGATGGGATACACCCGCGAATACTGCAGGAATTAAGTAACGTCATAGATATGCCATTATTTTTAATCTTTAAAGATTGCATAATAACAGGGTCTGTACCACAGGACTGGCATATAGCAAATGTGGTGCCAATATTCAAAAAGGGGACAAAAATCGAACTTGGAAATTATAGGCCAGTAAGCTTAACCTCTACTGTGGGTAAAATTCTGGAGGGTTTCCTAAGAGATGCTATACTAGAGTATCTGAAGAAGAATAACCTCATAACCCAATATCAACATGGGTTTACGAGGGACCATTCCTGTCAAATTAATTTGATCAGCTTTTATGAGGAGGCAAGTTCCAGACTGGACCAAGGAAATGCACTGTATGTTGTGTATATGAACTTTTCAAAAGCTTTTGATACGGTTCCACACAAAAGATTGATGCATAAAATGAGAAGAATGGGGATAGGGGAAAATTTATGTATGTGGGTTAAGAATTGGCTCAGTGATAGGAAACAAAGCCTGGTTATTAAAGCAGAGCACTCAGACTGGGTCTCAGTTAACAGTGGGGAACCACAGGGGTCAGTATTGGGTCCGCTTCTTTTCAACATATTTATTAATGACCTTGTAGGGGGCATACAGAGTAGTATTTCAATATTTGCAGATGACACTAAACTTTGCAGGGTAATCAATACAGAGGAGGACAATTTTATATTACAAGAGGAATCTATGTAAACTAGAAGCTTGGGCTGATAAATGGCAAATGAGCTTTAATGGGGATAAATGTAAGGTAATGCACTTGGGCAGAGGAAATAAAATGTATAATTATATGCTTAATTGTAAAACACTGGGCAAAACTGTAACTGAAAAAGAACTGGGTGTATTTGTGGATGACAAGCTCACCTTTGGTGGCCAGTGTCAGGCAGCTGCTGCAAAGGCAAATAAAATAATGGGATGCATTAAAAGAGGCATAGATGCTTATGTGGAGAACATAATTTTACCTCTATACAAGTCACTAGTGCGACCACACTTAGAATGCTGTGTGCAGTTTTGGTCTCCGGTGTATAAGAAAGACATAGCTGAACTAGAGCGGGTGCAGAAAAGAGTGACCAAGGTTATTAGAGGACTGGGGGGTCTGCAATACCAAGACAGGTTATTACACTTGGGGTTATTTACTTTGGAAAAACGAAGGCTTAGGGGTGATCTTATTACTATGTACAAGTATATGAGGGGACAGTACAAAGACCTTTCTACTGATCTTTTTACTCTGAGGAATGAGACGGGGACAAGGGGGCATCTTCTACATCTGGAGGAAAGAAGGTTTAATCATAATCACAGACGCAGATTCTTTACTGTAAGAGCAGTG